>NC_051849.1:50847016-55847016 GCF_905115235.1 Hermetia illucens
GGGTTGGTAAAAAATTAGAGGTTGTCGGATGAGGCCCCTAAGTTGGTTAACAGAATAATCCAATTCGACATTGAGGGCAACTTCGAAATAAGAAGAATAGTAAGGAATCCCAGGAGAACGGATTGGGACTTGTACGCAAGGACCTGAATGACAAAGCGGTTGAAACAGTGGTGGAAGACCTCAATAAAGTCGTCATTGGCGCATATGAGGTCACCTGTCCGGCTAAGACACTTAAGTCATTAAGAGATGTACCCTGGTAAAACAGAAACCTGGCCAGAGTAAGAACACCCGGACAAAAGAAACCGGAGACTGGTCGAGATACAAAAATGAATTGGCGCGTACAGCAACGCGATCAGAGAAGCAAAACCAAACCGCTTCAGGGAATTCTATAGCCAAAGACAAAGCAATATCTTTTGTCTGCTAGGAAAACTGAAAATTAGCAGAACAGGTAAGCTACGGTAAGGTGGGCCGTCCGAATCTAGAAACCACTGAAATCACCCCGAGTAGACGGAATCTTCCCAGCACTACTGCAGAAAGACCTAGAAATCATCTTAGTGTGTCTTGATGAGCGGTAAGACGGTAGCTTTGGCATATACAGCAAGGACATAGAGGTAGGCAAAAGTGGCCCTCTTTTCGAAAGGGGTAGAGAGGATCCTTTTCACCTTAAACTTTTCCGACCAATTTGCCTAATATCATTCGTACTTAAAGCAGCGGAGAAAATCATAGACAAAACTAATGCGTAATCCCGTACATCCATACCAACACGGTCAGCGTCAACGGAAACTGCCCATCATCAGCTGACGGATATATTACGGGGTGCCGTAGAAACAAAAGAAACACGACTGTGAGCATTTTTTGATATGGAAGAAGCGCTTGAGAACACACTACACACTGAGATATAAGGTGCCATAATCGGCAAGGAATTGGGAACATCTTGGCCTTCTGGATGGGCAGAATGTTAGAGAGTGAGTAAATAGAAGTACCGACAGGCACAAATCCTATAGTCATGAACACTATTCATGGTTGCCAAGGTGTTATCACTATTAACTTGGAGCGTGGTATTTGATGAACTCCTAGGAAAGCAACAAACACTGGAATACCGGTCCAAGGTTACGCTAGCGATTTTGTCTTAATCTGTTGTAGCAAATATGGGGGTGCCCTATGTAATAGAATCCAAACCGGATTGGTGCAGGAAAACGGGGTTGAGCATCAATTCCGACAAAGTCACCCTAGTACCAGTCACTAGGAAGCACACGTTTGATCTCTTTCAATCAGAGGTAACATTTTTGGGAATTACACTAGATCAATAATTACTCTAGATGACAGATGATGGAAACACAGCTACGAGGGCTCTGGTGACTTGTAGGTATATAGGAGGGGAAAATGGGTTTGCACCCCGAAGATACTGTCTTGCATATATACCTTGCAATAGTATACTATGGGGCCGTAATTTGGATAGAAAGGACTGAACTCACCACAATAGCGAGGAAATTATACAAACTTCAAAGACTGGCTTGCGTAAGTATTAGTGGAGCAATGAGGATATGCTCAAAGGCATCTCTAGATGTCCTTTTTCGATTAACTCATCTCCTTCTTCACATACAGATGCAATCAAGAAAGGCGATTTTCAGAATGTCCGGGAGTATCAGTGAGGCTGGAAGGAAAATTGATATTCTTTCTAAGCGGTATCTCAAATTGCTCATACCAGGGAATAACATGACAACGAGGTTTCATTCCGAAAACAAGTTTGAAAAACGTTGTAGAAACAGGGTAAACTCGGTGAGCATGATAGTGCACACGGGTTAAGCCAGCAACTGATTACCTCGTACACTGACAGATCTTTCACAGCAGAGGGATCGGGCGCTGGGGTCATTGGTCCAAGGAAAACTAAATTTTACCCAATGGGCAAGCACACTAGTGAGGCAATATACGCTAGAGATAGATGACTCTTCCTCAACTTCTGAGGGAATTATTAGGGACAGAACCTTATTAATTTGATCGAGAGCCAAGCAGCGATCAAGGCACTTACGTCCTATCAGATGAACTCCAAACTGGTACGGGAATGCTTTTAGAGAGCGATCGCGCTTGGCCCTGACCATGTCTGGATATTCTGGGTTCTGGGCCATGTTAGGTTAAACAGTAATGGCAGCGGACAAACTGGTCAAAAAAGGAGTGAGGACGCCTCTACACGGACCAAAACCCCTCTGTGAAACAGGTTCGTGGCTACGGTATGGAAAATAAAAAGGAATGGCGGAGGGAACTATCTGCACTCAACGAAAGTACTACACAACTGATGGTTGATACAACTGATGCAATAGGATAGAAGGGCTGAGAAATTAACAAAGCCTTGCCTCATTCTGGACACCCCAAGAGTACAGGTTATACCGAAAATAAGATCGAAAAAATGGGAAAAATCACACTGATGCAGTTTTATTACAGCTTGGGAGAGCAAGTCCAAGGACATCGTTCTCTCAACTTTAGTCCATAGTTTGGGCCTGGAATGCGTCATCACAAGGCCCGTCCCAAATTTTCTTGAATACTCTCTGTCTGTCGAGAGCAGGTCTCTTTCGACATGGTTGATTGCTGTGATTTGTGCTAATGCAGTATTGTAAGATCGAAGGGAGCATGACGAGGTTCAGTCCTCTCCTCTCTCCATCCAATTGCCCATCTTATCCATGCCCACTTTTTATATAAATGCTGGTTATTTTCCAGCATTCTGGAATAGTGACATGGTTGTTATGCTGCTCAAATCACCAGAAAAGTTTGAATAAGTTCTAATTCTCGCGAACCCCTGCTTTAGTTCAGGTTGTGCTTTGTGGGCGCAGAAACATTTGTTTCGGCTCTCGAAAAAAAATTGACACTACGGCCAGCAAACTTATTGGCCGATATGTGCTTCCTAGCTACCCTTGGGGATCATTGTAACCAGCGATGTTTTCCAGGCAGGTGGGAAGTAAAGAAGGAATCCTATTAAATAACTAGGTGAGATACTTAATAGCCATAGGTGGTAACTCTTTGACCATTTTGTCGGTAATGTTGTCAAAGCCAGCAGCCTTCTTCGAATTGATATCTGTAGTACGCAATTGAGAAATCCGCTTACTGGCCTAGTAGGGGGTAATGTGGGTAAAAGTGGATCATGACCCGAGAGTTTAGTTGAAAACACCCTGCTAATAAGTGTCAACCACTGCTTTTCTTTTTCGGTATCGTTCCTCGCCTAGTTTCCGATAGTAAGCCTTAATGGTAGTTCAATCTGAACAGGTCGCTTCAGCTTTTTGGTTGCCCTGCATAGACAGTAATCGTTACTGTGATAGGGACTGAGACTGTTCAACAAGTACTGGGAGTCACTTGCTGTTTTTGTTTTTAGATCCGTTCTAAGCTTCTTGGTAGATTTTGCGAGCTCTTGCTTCTGTCCCGGAGATCGATGTACCTGCCATTTCCATCTCAAATTTTGTTTCCTCCTTATCAGCTGTTGGAATTCTGTCGACGATATTTCGCCGAACCCACCACTGCTGTTCAGCGGTGGAGAAGGGTGTCGAGCTGCTGCGTCATTGCATTAGTTGAACTGTTCGACACCAGTGTCGATAGCGTGGTAAGTTTTCAGATGAACGCTGATGTATTTCTTGTACTTCAACCAGTTTGTCCTCTTATTTGCCAACAAGGCTTGTTTAAATTTATTGTTTGGCTGGTAATAGTGATGATAGTAGGGGAGTGACCCGAAGATAAGTCAAAATTTGCTGTGGCGCAAATCTGGTCTGACGGATGTTTTTGTAACACCAAAATCGATAAGATCAGGAATTTAGCACAAGTCAGGGTGTCCTACATAAATAACATTAAGCCCGTTGGACTTGCTTATGGTGTCGAACAGTTATTTGGCTTTCGGGGAGATTAATCTTGATCCCCTGTGGGTGTGCTTGGTATTATAGCCCTCAGCCGCTATAAATTTCTCCCCAAGAGTACTGAAGAGATTAGTGAACTGTTGTACCGTCATTTTAAACCTTAGAGGTGATTTCGTCGCTAGATTCGGTTAAGTGGATACATTTGGCGTGAAGGTGTTCCTTGCAGTCACTGTTCAGGGCGAAGTGTCTTAGTCGGGATTTGATTATTGCCTGCTTGGTGTGGTAAAATGTGTTCATTGCATCTAGAAGTGGTTCTTTTGTGTAAGATGCGTTTCGGGGCTTGACCTAGGGATTTATGTTACATGTTAAATGTAAAGTGAAAGTCTTGGATAAACCCGATAAGAAACTTTACTTTTGAGGGTAGTTGAAAAGTAAAGAGTTGGTGATCAGAGGGCCTCACTTTTCACAACTAATGAACATATTACTTGGCTTCTTGGCTCCTTTCTAAACAAAGCCTAGTTAATATTCCTACAGAAGTAAAGCTATCTAAGCTAACTACCAGAAAAACTGAATTCTTCTAACGGTGAAAGATAGAGACTAGACTATTTTTAAGAGATAAAAGTCACATATAGTCAAACCGGAATCTAGCATAAGTCCAGTAGACACTAAAATCGATCATTCATAATAATAGCTTCCTCACAAGACTGAATATTACATCAACAGGATTTAAAACGGCTCGCATGCATACATCCTGAATCTTCTAAAATTCTAACAATTAGAACTACTCACCCGTCGATAACTTGAAACAGATCCTTCACATAAGTCCTCTCGGAATCAATGATTTCCATGCAAGCCCTCTTCAGGATCGTCAAGTTGTTACCTCTCCTTTCAGAATTTTCATTTTCACTATGATCTGCCAAGCTTTCTACGCTTGCCAAATAGGATATATTGGCCTTACCGCCGTGGTTATGTTCAGATCCTGAACTTGAATTCGACGATGTTGAACAAATTGATGAAGACGAAAGCGGTCTGTGCTTCCCTTTAGTCATTCCCAGCAGTGAGTTGGGACGATTGTTGTTTGGTGATGGTGGTTTAAGCTCGGTGAGAGTGTCTGCATCGTATTCCACAGGAGACGATGGTGGAGAATGTTTTCTGCTACCTTTCTGAGCGTGTGAAATTGATTTGGTACCAAGTTTCTTAGTGCGGGAGTAAGTTAAAAGTGGAGAGGATGAAGGGCTGAGTTTTTTATGTGAACTTAGCGGACTATCTGGCGGTGTTCTGATTGCCTCGTTCTTAATGGTTTCCTTGGCCTCATTAAGGTAGTTATTCGCATTATCGATGGAACATTCGTCATTGGAGTTTGGTTTCCGCACTAAATAGTTGTATGTTTCGTATGTGGTTTTTCCGTTGGAACCGTGAAGCTCACGGATATTGTTCTCCAAAATCGAATCCATTGAGTCTTTTATGTGTTCATCTTTGTCGAAGAGGGTTGAAGTGTACATTTGGTGGAACCTTTGGATAATTTCTGATATTCGATCAGCTTCTGCCTGGTGGATATCTTCGATGAGATTCTCTTTAGTTAAAGCATCAGCACTACCTCTGTCCGATTCAAGAGGGGTTGATTCACTGATTGCATTAGCTTTCGATCCAATTGCACTATCGAAACTAAATGTTTCTGGATGTGAATTTGTGGGGGTTTTATCGTAGTCGACAGCAGTATTGCAATTGCCAGATGACCTATTCGTTGGTGTTTGCAAATTATCTAATGACTCATTACTCGACAGGCTTGAGTCGAAAGTTTCGACCAATTCGCTCCCTGCTTGGGTCAACTTGCATGTATTTCTGGAAAGCGGAATATGCGACAGCTTCTGTTTGGCAACGATCCGTTTGCTGGACTTGCTAGAGAAGCTGTTATTTAAATTGTGGTAATGTCCTACACCGCTCTCAATCCGATCCACGTTCGTTGAGTTTGAATTCGATATCAAACGCTGGACGTTGGGCGATAATATTCGAAAATTGCAATGTTTCGCTGATACGCCATTAGACGTTGCCTGACTATGGTTAACTGATTGCACTTTACTAATAAATGTTGCGCTGCTACTAGTAACTACTTCAACTTCCTTTTCAATGGTTGGCTGACTGCTATTATTACTGGATTCCTCTGCAGCTATCTTCGTGGCGTCTGCGCTGCCGTTGCTGTCTTCGTGGAAATGATTGCACGTCAATTTGTCATAGAATGTAATCAGTGAAGGTGTTAGATCGGTGGAACTGCCTGTAATTGAAAACAATAAAAATAAGTAATTATCAAATGTGAACAGCTTGAATGGTAAGAATGTAATGATTGTAGGCATGTCTCACGATGTTTGACAGTGTGATGAGGAAATGTTGATCCATTCAAATTCATGGCTTTCTTGGCTGAAGAGGTGATTACACGGTAATCACTCAATCAAACAGTCGGAATTAGCTCTTTCTTTAAGGATTCACTACTGCCGTGGAGGCTACTGGAGAATCTAAGTATATGTCGGAAGATTTACTCGCCTTCGCTAGAAACTGGGGATACACTGCTACTTATTAGCGAAAAACCTTATCGGCTTCAAATGATATAAAAGTTCCCTGATTTCAGTCAATCTTTCTTTGTATGAAAAAGTACCTTTGGCCAAAGTGGACAAATATTTCGTACAGTTCGAGATATATATTAACTAATTACTACCTACATATATCTACATTTTAGCTAGCACTTAGATACGTGAGCCTCATATAAAAACGACTATCTTGAGGGTCCAAGGAGACAGACAAAGACCATGTAACCAATCACTCATTGAACGTCTCCGCTCGAACCAAAGCCAGAATATGATGATGATAATGATGGAATTGATGAAAAGGTTTTGAATTCATAAACAACCTGCTGGCATCCATATGATAATAGGCTGGCAGCATTCTATCAATAAATTGCGAAGCATGTTCTTAAAATGCTTTACGAGACCACGCCAAGGCACGTAATGCGTTGATGACTCCGATGAACAGATAGGCACGCTATATATTCACGTTGGCCACATGTTGCTGAATCAAATCTGGTATTAGGAGCTAGCAGGAAAATGAGACGCTTCCATGCCTAAGCAGGCGCCGATATACGAGACGAGAAAGTATTTATCGTTTAACGCACAATTACCTTATCGTTTAAAGCTGGCGAGTGCAATTGCAATTGCAGTCGGAATGTAATAGTGCGGAACGAAGACAGTGTCCGTGATGTCGACGTCAACATCGAAGATGACGAGAACGACGACGATATGACGGGCAGCCCCCGGCGTGGTGTGGCCCCGCCATGGATCGACATAGATGTCTTGCAAAACATCTTTTAACTGCTCTCTTGTCATAATTCAAATGTGCAATTTAAAACGCAGCGAGATGCATAGAAATGCATTCTACAGCTGGAAATATGAGCAAAGTATACAGGGTGATGAGTGCTGGGCGAGTTCAAGGATTCAAGCAGTATAATTGGAATGATGCAACACTCATCCATTCTTCAATAAATAAGTAGGCGCGGATTTTAGCAACCCAGAGTAATTTACTAAGCGAGGATAGTAGAATGCTGAGCATTTTACCTCTTCACATAGGTATGTAGGTCAACGAACTGAAATCTAATTACAGCAAACTTGCAATGCAAATGATAGTGTAGAAAGGACTAGAAACGATGCTGATCATATTCCTACTTTAAATGCAGTATCCCAAGCACGCCTTACTTCGCCTAAGGTTCAAAAATAGGACCCCGGCATGACCTACCAACCCCTCATTACTCAACTTCCTCTTCACCCTACAAATAGAAAACATCTCTAACTCTCTTTTTAGCTCTAATACTTCTGCCTATCCAGCCAAGTGGCGGCCTAGTAGTGCGAAATCGGCGACTGAATTAGTGTCGGCTTACATGTTATAACGACGTAAGTGGGCCCCGGAGATATTAGAACTGATTTTAATTAAAAGATTATATTAAATCAGCTCTTGGAGTCAGTGGATGCGTGAGATGTGAAGACTGTCTGAATATTTACACCTTTGCCATGCACTTAATTCGGCTCTAATAGAAGAGAAAATTTATGCTAAAAAAGGATACTTCAATGAGGTACTTCAAGGGCGGTAAGCAGGAGATATTAAAGACACCTTGTTAAGATAATTGGGGTTATTAAATGATTCAGATCCTCACAAGTGGGACAAGCTGACGTCTCACGATCGAAACAGGTTGAAATACTTGTAGGGCATAGTAATTAGTTTCGCAGGAGGAACAAGTCAACTGAAAATAGCTAATCAAAGAACCGGTACCTTTCTAATTTTAGTTCAATGTTAGATATCAGGTATGGGACAGGAATTATTCTCCAGAAGTGACCTTTATGAGCATTTATAAATAAAGACATTTTAATAATCCTGGATAACTACTTCGAAAATGTCCTGGGCACTTTGCATGTCTTATTCCAGGCGCTAATTTAAACGAAAAATTCAATCGCAACCAGGGTAAAAACCCTAATCAGTTGGCCGTAAAAAAACGACTTGATAGCCGCAGTAGAGTTGAGTACCTCGCCATCCGGAGTGCGTTATAAAATTGGGAGAAAGCGAGATGCATTTTGCCTTTGCTTCCATTCAGCCTCGCCTGAAATCCAGACGCAACCGTTGAAGATCCGTCAAAACTTCAGCATCTTATTACCTATAGTTTTTAAGATCCAACTTTTCAGAATTCTATTGGGAATTAGAAGAAGACGAGAAAGAGAAGGTCACTAAATTAAACAGTGCTGTAAAATTAGACCCTGCC
Source organism: Hermetia illucens (assembly GCF_905115235.1). Classification (NCBI taxonomy): domain Eukaryota; kingdom Metazoa; phylum Arthropoda; class Insecta; order Diptera; family Stratiomyidae; genus Hermetia; species Hermetia illucens. The sequence continues at coordinate 50,855,645 of NC_051849.1, forward strand.
ATAAATTTGGATGGCTCAATAATATTCAAACTAAAACTCAGCTAATCCCTAAAATCGTACCCACCTTCAGTGGAAAAAACGAATACGACTTGTTCAAAGGGATAATTTGAAACTTAACCTTTTACTTGCGAACTTCCGGAAGGAAGACCTAGACGTCTGTCCCTTCACCTTGACTGTCTTATGTCAAAGTTTGACATAAAATCCTTGAATGGAAAGTCGTTGAAAAATAGGACTCTTTAGAGTTGCCAACGCTAGCGTTTTTAAAATTGCAAAGTTTGCTTCCCATCTTCTAGTCTGTAGTATGGTGGCCAAGGCTAAAAACTGAACGAACAACTCTCTTGGTGTTACAATCTGAAACTGAATGGCCAGGAACAGTGAAGAATAAGATTTGGAAAAATAGAGAAAAAAATTCGTCGCCAGCCATGGTGGGCAGGAGTTTGAAAGTACAATGGGCACAAAGACCAAATACCACTTGGGCTCGTTAATTTGACTACATTTCTTACATTACTTCCAGACGAATATTTTATCGTGAATCCTCAACTTCCAGGTTTTGATTTTTAAGTCTGAAAATCCTTCGACGGTCAGTTTTAATAACCGCCCAATGGTCCTTCAATTATTGAAGTTATGGCAGGTGCAGGTTCAGGGCATAAGTGTTTCCAAAGAGACATTTTAGATCCTTTGGTTCCCACCACGTTGCAAAAGAAAGCCCGAGCAAACAAAACAACAGCGTTGAAAACGTTCAGGAAAGGTAGGAAAACACTCCTTTGTTATGGACTGTAGAGGAAGGCCGTTGAGCATGTTGTGGAAGAGTCGAGAAAGCATGGGTGACCGGAATATAACATGGACCGGAACTGTATAGGTTATCACAGATCAGCCTCAAATATTGCGAGGTGACTTCAAATTTGCTTTCAATGAGCGTTAACTTGAGGGTAATTTCTGAAACGTAGGAGAGAAATAAACCGACCAAAGCCTGTTTTTTATTAACAAACATCAGCAGAATCCGTATTTATAGCTGTTGTGGTTCTCCCGGCGCAACAGTTGCCCAACCCGAGATGTCAGACAGTTACGTTCCTTAATGTATGCCAGTGAGCGTTGCAGCACCTTCGTAGACAATGGAGAGATAGTATCGAAAAGGAAACAATCCAAAAGTGCTGCATGTTCACTCAATTGTCAGTTTAAAATCAAATAGATCCTAATAGGTTTGGGAATGGACTCGGTGGAGGACCGGAAAAAACTTCCTTCTATTTTTCTAGTCGGTGGAGCCTAATTTTAAATCTGAATATCTAAGTTTTCAGAAAAGACGACTGACTGTTCAGAAATTGAAATGAAATTTTTGTTTGGAATTAAGGGAATCCAAAGTTCCCATTTACGGAGGGCTTCATTAACAAGCAGAATTGGTTTGTTTGGAATTAAACTGGCTTGACTGACCAGAAACGCCAAATTTGCTTTCAAAATTTTGAAACGCCTTTCTGTCACTTTTACATTTACCTGCTGACTTCATATTCTATTATTGAACTAAATAATTTCAAGATTGTTAGGGGTTTGCAGATGTAAAATGTGTACAAGTTGATCGAATTCTGAAAGTAAATTTTCTATAGAATATGTAGGATTTTTTAATCATCTATTCTTTCGATCTGTGCTCCTATATTCCAAGCAGCGCTAATAGAATCTGGATAGAAAACCAAGCCTAATATGGGCCATCCTCACTAGCGGCCATTAAGACCCACTAGTACCTCTTAACATTTGCTGGGCACTAAGAACAAAACACGTTTAAACCTTATAGTTTAGACGGTATCATGCCTAGTACTACTTTTCTCTAACTTCCACAAAAAGGAACCTTGAGAGAAGTGAACATATGGATAGGGTGAGAATTCGCTTTTCATAAAACCTGCTTAGAGAACAGTGATGCTGAGTTCCTAGGTACTTGGAAGTTAACGCGGAGAGCTATGCACATTACATTCCCGAGCATCGCTTAGTGACCAATATCTACCCGTCCAAAATGATTATTTCGTACAACACACATTCCTAAGCCTGCGATGACAACTATATGGCTGTTTCTTAGTACTGACAAGCGAAGGGTTCGCATGTACGCATCTCGGAGATAGGCATGTTTATGTTCGAGCAAGCCCAGCTTTGGAAAAAAACGGAGGAAAAAGTAAGGGAAGTAAAGCCTCAACAATGCAGTATCGGCGGCTTACAGAAAAAAACTACCGTGCCCTCGTTTGTCGATATCTTCTGACCGTTCTCCCGTAGTAGATGGAAATTTGGCTATTGTTACATTCAACACTGCAAAAGATCATGAAAAAGTAAATTTTAAGTCCACTTCAGATGCATTTAAGATGGGTCTTTTATTCTTAAAAGCGCAACGGAAGGAACCACTTTTTTTGTTATTCGTGACTTATTATGGAAATCCGAAAAGAATATGCATAGAACTCAATTCGAATTTTTAGGTAGCATGGAATGTCATGGCCTATCTCCGAATTAGGTTCGAGGTAGCTAATTGGCTGTAGGTTTTCCCATTCATGCGTCACATACACGACACTAACACCATAGTGATTGAAGAACATTGAACATGGACAATGCTTTTTTTACCATACAAATTCAAGTAATGCGCTAGGAGACGAATCTCCTGAATGTAACCTTCTCTGTATGGCCATCAACGGCGCAACAACCGGTATCCGGTCTAGGCCTGCCTTAATAAGGAACTCCAGACATCCCCGTTTCAAGCCGAGGTCCACCAATTCGATATCCCTAAAAGCTGTCTGGCGTCTTGACCTACGCCATCGCTCCATTTAAGGCAGGGTCTGCCTCGTCTTCTTTTCTACCATAGATATTGCCCTTATAGACTTTCCGAGCTGGATCATCCTCGTCTATATGGATTAAGTGACCCGTCCACCGTCACCTATTGAGCCGGATTTTATCCACAACCGGACGGTTATGGTATCGTTCATAGATTTTGTCGTTATGTAGGCTACGGAATCATCCATCCTCATATAGGGGGCCACAAATTCTTCGGAAGATTTTTCTCTCGAACGCGCCCAAGAGTTTGCAATTGTTTTTGCTAAGAACCCAAGCCTCCGAGGAATACATGAGGACTGGCAAGATCATAGACTTGTACAGTAAGAGCTTTGACTCTATGGTGAGACGTTTCGAGCGGAACAGTTTTTGTAAACTGAAATAGGCTCTGTTGGCTGACAACAACCGTGCGCGGATTTCCTCATCGTACCTGTTATCGGTTGTGATTTTTGACCCTAGATAAGATAAATTATCAACGATCTCAAAGTTGTATTCTCCTATTCTTATGCTTCCTGTTTGACCAGTGCGATTTGATGTTGTTGGTTGGTTCTATTGGAAATGGAATCTATTGGAAATAATAATTTGCAGGAAAAGAAGTGTTTAATTAACTTGATTTCGCCCAAACGCCAAAAGCCGATCCAAAGTTTTCGGAATTGCACACTATTGTAGACGAGCCTAGATACAGAGAATTTCTGTATTAAGGTCAGAAAGTAAAAAAGTTCGAAGTTTGAAAAGTTCGAAGTATGCCGAGTGTATCAAAACCGCTTTGTGCCTCTGTTGGTATTCATCAAGAAAGCGCTCTTTCACGACTTCTTTGTTCTTGTTCTGGACACTGTCACACGGATGTCCTGTCCAGCGCCCTATACACTGCTTTATGCAGATGATATTTTCCTAGCGTCTAATAACAAAAACGATCTCGAGTAACTTATCCAAAAATGGAATGATTGCCTCATGCAACACGGCCTCAAATTAAATCTGAATAAAATTGGGTTTTTGACGACAGGCATGAGAGGCACGCTGTCTATGGTTCTGAGTGTTGGCCGACGATAAAAGACAATGAACGGCGTCTTGCGGGAATAGAGACTAAGATGCTTCGTTAGACTAGTGGTGTGACATGTTTTGATCCCATCCGAAATGAGGACATCCGCGATCGATATGGGGTTGCATCGATCCCTGAAAAATTGCGAGAGAGGTGCATTCGATGGTATGGCCACGGATTTCGCGCTGGTCTGAACATCGAAGTCGACGGTAAGCGACCACAAGGCCGATCGAAACAACGGTAGCTTGATACGCTGAATGGGTGTTTTAAAGGCCTCATGATTGCATCGAGATCAAGCATTTGATTGAACCAAATGACGAAACCGATCGCGGCGAGCCGACCCCGCTTGTGAATGGGACAAAGACTGGAGAAAAAGAAGATTCAGAAAGGTATTAGAGTAGGAAGCTATTTTAAGAACTTATAAATGGAAAATAGCCATCGAATATCAAGGTTCCGATAAGGCGGTTCTGGAAATAAATATTTTTAGAAAAATGCCTTAGACCTTTCAAATTCAACTATGTTCCGATAGCATGTACCGACAATTAAGGCAGGATGAAAACTTGAAAGAAGTGTGAGCAGAGGTCTTTTTCATTAAAAATTGTACTGGAAAGGTTGGCCAGGACATTTTTTATAACGGGAGTAGACCGGTGCACTCTGAATCGTAAATGCAATAGGTGCAAACCAACCTTGATTATTGCGGGATAACTTATATCAATTCCCCTAGACTATTTAAAAGCCTTAAAGATAATTTATGAGTCGCATCGAAATGGTGGAAGCACCAGGGACTAAACACTACACCCACATCATGAAGATATCTTCATCGATATCAACAACAGAATACTCCTGGTCTTAGAAGGTGATTATGATTTGAAGCAAAAAAAAATGGAAAATTTGCGGAAAGGATGTTTGCCCTTTTGTCAAAAATCAGTGTCAAAATCAGTGGAACCAGCAAACAGAAACGCTAAGATCGACCTACCTTCAAGTGAAAATACTTTGAGAAAGCGCACGAAGAAAGCCAGATCATCAGTAGCTGCATCAGCCATTGTCACACGATGGGTAATGAGTGGTTGACACCAGAAACATGCAGCGTGAACAGAAGAGGAAGGGTTTAGATTGTAGGCGTGAAAAGTGACCACATAATGGTCCGTTGTTCAAGGGTTACGAAAAAGGAGAAGAGGTTCAGAAATGCTAAGAATCCAGATACATCACCCAACAATTCCTCATAATTCGACAAGATGTTGAGATCAGCTAAGAACTAGGTCATATTAAATGGCACAATATTGGCGATTCAAAACAACCTTCAAAACTTAGATTGCGCCCGGAAAGCGATAAGACAACAAACATGAGAGCGCTTATCTAGATTGAAGTGTATGAATTCCACATTCTGATGTACACTTTCGAAGAACTACGACAAAAAAAAAAGGAAATTAGTTGTATACATTCTCTTTACGGTGGATATCTAGCCCTAGTTATTTTTATAGTTCCTAAAGATATCCATCACTACATTGCCAAAATTCAGTAAGCGTGTTCCAGAATATATTGAGGAATTATTGAGAACAGGCCGGTTTCCAGCACTTTGAGGATAGATTATATTTTATTGATAAGGCTTGATTAGTATATGTTATTATACGTATCACTTAATCACTTTCCTTTCAAAGTCAATATATTTTTAATTGCTGAAGTTTATGGAGAGGTATTCTTTGTTAGTTTCGATGCAGGTAAAAAATGTCGACGAAAATTTATTTTTGGTGGCGAAGTGAAATATTTTAAGGCTATCGTGAAACGTTTCCTGTATTTGAAAGCTATTGACAAATAAAAGTATAGACTATCTTTTCTAATTGGTGGTTGATTGGAGGTGATTAGATTTGCTGTTAATCCTGGCGAAGATGAGTAACGAGAACACGTTCAGAGAATAATAGCCAAGCCCAGTATTGTATATGTATCTACTATAGGAAACAGCACTTTGGCTGCACTATAGATTTTATCAAAATCTGCGTGGCATATGTAGAAATGATCCAAATTAAACATAAAAAAATTGTGATCAAAAACGAATGCCTATATTTTGTCTATGACCCCGAAAGCAAACGCGAAATACATCTTAGGTTGGCACAAGTTCATCAAGGACAAAGGATTTTCGTTTTCAAAAGTCGCGTTTCAAAATAATGTTGGCATTTTTTTGAGTCTTGCGGCCTAAATTATAAGGAATTCAGCGTTCCCCAGCGCAGAAATTTATAAAGTAGTAATGGATCTGCTCCTAAAAGATTTAAGATTTTCACCCGTTCAAATATTGGTCAGCTCATAATGCGACTTTCATTCGCCACAAGGTTTTGTGGGTGATAACCATTCCAGCATACTGTGTTTTATTCACCAAGTGAAACTCAACGATTTTGGCGAGGATATATAAGCACCCTATTCGCCTATGTTAGAGCTATCTAGGAATCTAGAATAGTCTTCGAACTAGTGCTAAGACTATGAAAGCAATTGGAAACTAATGTCCGTTAAATGATCGCCTTTGATAGGAGTTATTTTTGGCGTGAATTCTCTTCTACAAAAACAGCTAAAATTCTAGAAACATACCCAATTCAGTTCATGATATAATATCTATAGTCACTAAATAACCGCCGCTGGGAAAGAAGTTTGAACTGGTAACTCTTATAGGAAAGTGAATCAAAAAGAAAGTGAGATTGCTCGGCCAGATTTAATAATAATAATAATCGTTGGCGCAACAATCCATATTGGATCAGGGCCTTGAAGTGTGTTAGAGCACTTCATTCAAGACCGTAACGGTACACTAGGAGGCAATGTGGTCAGCATTGCGCTCGCCCGAGATTATTACCCTGATTTGACTCAGGTACTCATTCACAGCTGAGTCGACTGGTATCCGACGTCAAATCACGATGCAAATTCCACTGCCACCAGTGAGATTTGAACCGCGACCTTCCGTATGACAGCCTAGTGCTCTAACCACTGAGTTATCCGGACACATTTGCCAATAAAATATTTCACTCCGGAAATTCAGTAATAAATTTTCTGAGGGAGAAACATGAGGAACAAAAAAAAAATCCAATAGCAAACAAAAACTTTTTGGCTTCCTCTTAGAATCAACAGGAGGAACTAGCCGATGGCTAGAAGGAATTCTGTAGAAACTTTTCGAGTCCTAGTAACGAACAACAAGACGCTGCAATGGTAGAGGATTACACTGCACCTAGTGCTGCTTGATGATTTTAACACCCAAGCACAGCCAAGTTTACATGAAAACACCAATGACCAGTAGTGCCGCACTAAATTGTCGTTGGACGTATCTGGTTCGCGCGAAAACAAGCCTGGGCCTCTCCAGATGGGACTATTTTCAATCAAATTGACCAAGTAATAATCGAGCGCCTCCTCCTTTCAACCTTAATGAAAGTCAGAATATATAAACAGCCAATGTAGACTCGGATCGCTATCTCATTAGCATGGTACTCCGGGCTCTAATAACAACATGACCTTGAATCCCCTCTGAGAATCAGATGAGCGTGAATACGAAAGCCAATGATAACAAAGTCCTCCGTAATGGATGACGCAATAACGGCAGTTAATAGATATGCTGCTTTTCACCAATGTAGCAATCTCAACGCGGGCCTGCGCAGAAACCTATCACGGACTTCATCGAGCAGAGAAGCAACCTCATAGATAGAAAAAGGAGGCCTAGGAGAACCGGATGAAACCTTATGCACCTCGAGGCTTATACTGTCAAGGCAAAGAAGGGAGTTTCATTTCCGACCGTATGGGCATTTGGGACGACGGGTTGAGTACTTTGACGAACTGCTCAATAAGCAGAATATCGGCGAATTGGCTTAAGAATTATAAGCTGATGGACTTAACAGTCAAATGTCGTCAAAAGCCGATGGAATTACAGCCGAACTTAATAAATATGGAGGCGACCGACTATACCAAGCCGTTTCAACTTATGCTGAAGATATGAGACAATGAATCAATGCCTGATGAGTTGCAACAAGATGTTATCTGTCCACTACATAAAAAAAAAGATATCGCGCAGTGCAGGCATTAAAGCGGTATAACTTTACTGAGTACAGTCTATAAGATAGTCTTCGCTATATATGGTCGGATGTACACTCAGACAATCGACCCAAACCAAAGAGGCTTCACTCCAGCTCCACTCAAATTTTCTATGTGCAGCAAGAAATGGAAAAACTATGGGAATATGGCCACCAGTTCCACTATCTTTTCCTCGACTTCAAGGCCGTCTAAGAGAGGAAAGCCAGGGTAAAACTTTACACTGCGATCGGAAAATTCAGTCCCGACTAAATTGATAAGGCTAAACTTTTCTTGAAGGGTATGCAGCCCCAATTTTGTGAGATTACGATAATTGCCAAGAATAAAATAAACTGGGTTATAAACAGCTTTTCCGCAAATAAATCTCCGAGGCCAGGCAGCATAATGCTAGTTTTTTTTCCATAAACGGCAAGAGAGGGTTGTTCCGTGGCTCCTAGAGATTTATTGGAGATGTATTTCATTCGGATATGTACATCACTTCTGGAAACGCACAGACGTGGTTTGCACACCTAAAGCGAGCAGGCGCAGTCATGAGCCCGTGAGTAGCTTTCGGCAAATCAGTCCCACCTCTTTCGCTCTTGACAAGGTAATTAGCATTGTTAAGCGGTTGTTACACTACACGAAATACACCTTTGCTGCCTTCCTATATGCAGATTCCACCTTCTTCCCCTTCCCACAGTAGTCATTGTCTAAGGAGTTTGAGGCATCAAAACGATAATTAGGTTGACAGCTACCTAGCTACCCATACCCAGTAGTTACTATATTGAAAGTGAGCACCAAGCTATACTGTTAACCATAAAGAAAAAGGGAAAGACAATATATTCGGGGGACTTAAAATTATAATTCTCGACACAGAAAATATTTTTCGAAGGAGAGAAAGGAATTGAACATTTGACAAAATTAAGTGTAAACTTGAGCACAGAATAAAATTGAAAATCATAGTATTTTAAGCAACTCTGACCATGCAGAAATTGGGGTTATCCAAGAATCAGCGTGGAAGAAATGTTTTATAAGCTAAGGTTAAAGGTGTAGCAAATTAAAGAGCAAGATGTATATTGAAACAGCCGAAGCCCTGAAACTAAGCAAACTAAGAATTAGAACACTGAAAGCCGGTCATTTTGCTTTACAGAGATATCTGTCCCCAATGGGACTTATAATGAAAATCTCATATTCAGACATTGCAATGGAGAGAGCGGATAGCCTTCCGCATCATATTGAAGTGCTACGCGCTCCCAAGAGTACACATCAATTACTGACGAGAAATTTGGAAAACTTCTGAGCCTTGGCCTTTCTGAAGCATAGCTTTCCTCAATCTAATAACCGGGTCATTTAGTTAGCAAATTTTAAAAGCGAACTGGAATCTGCGTCAACTAAAACGCAGACAGATGTACTGGCTGTTGAGAAGGAATTCCCAGCTGACGGCGGACAACACGTTTCTAATTTATAGACAGATCCTAAGGCCCATATACTAGTACGGAATCCACCTCTGGGGCTGCGTCAAAGACCCAAACCTGAAGGTTATACTAACGTTCCAAAATAAAGTGCTTAGAAGCCTAGGAGACACTCTCTAGTTCATTCGTAGTGAGGATCTGCATAGAGACCTGAAAGTACAATTGGTTACTAAAGTCATCAAAGACCAAACAATTAACCACAGTCACCGACTACGATCACATGAAAATAACGAAATCCGAAAATTGACTGATATCTTTAATGAGACGCAATCGTGAAGATTTCCGACACTTACAACAAAAAAACCATTTTTCTTTTGGTTGACTACCATGTGTTCTGCTTTTTAGCACTCACTTGGATATCCTTTCTTTATGCATTTGCTAGATATGGCCAGCCCATTCTAGTCTCCGGAATTAGGCCAAAGTCAAGCTGCCAGATTGTTAAATAATTGGATCTGTTTTACTGGCATTTGCCTGAAAATCCGCCTCTGGCACTCACACTGCAGCAAGTATTAAATTAGGAGTTAATAGGTATATAGTTAATTGAGTCTGCGAGCGGAATTAATCTGCTTAAGGATCCCATGTTTTTATTTTGTCCTCTGAAAATAAAATTCATACCTAGACGAACAGGTCCAACTGGTCGAAATTATAAGATCCCATAATCATATTCTGACTGATACATCCATTGCGTATATCCCCAACTAAGTCGATTCGGGAATTTCCATTCTAACTCTCTCTAACCGCTAAAAGGTACATAAATTCCCCTTAAATTTCTGATTATCAGACGGCCTACTTTATTTTCTCTGAAAAAAATATTTCCATATCATTTTCAACTTTTTTTGCTTTTAATTTTTATGAAGTCCTGCTACCTTGATAGCCAGAAAGGAATAGACGACTCCAACGGAATCGATCCACTGATTTTGTTTTAATTCTTCTGTTTGCGCTTCTGAACACTCAAATGATTGTCCGGTCATCTGGGATAAAGAAGCGAAAACAAGCCTGCTCTTTCCCCCGCTTCCAACAATGGACCGAACATTTTCAACACCCCCACAACACCAACAACAACGCAAATATTTCTCCACGGCCCGCACCAATCTGTTAGCCAAAAGTGCATTCGATTGTCTGCATAGCATATACATAACATAACGATGCTGAATGTATGCTTCCTAAAGTATATATAATTGTATGTATGGAAATAGGATTTTAGGGTTCGGGGAGGTTTCCAAATAGAGGAGCTTTCGGTTGAATTTTAGTAAGAAAGCTTAATTGATCATTCCAAATAATAATAATTTTGATGGGAAGCTGGAAATTGGAAGTTGGATGATGGATATGATGAAGAAAACGAGAAATTCCGAACCCTCCCATCAATCTTTCGCAAGACAAGGAGGAAACAAGGATGATTTATGCCGAAACCGTTTAATATTCCATATTAACTCAAAACTTCCATACATCGCTTTCGCAATCAGATATATAATAATTATGAATCATAATCCCTTTTGAATTAAGTAGAACTTAGTAATGCGGTAAGATGGTAATTGCAGATATTGTTCAAAAACTTACGGATCAGGAGATGAGTAATTGGATTATAGAACTCTACACGCGTTGGACCAGCTCATATACATACACACTTGAAAACTATCTGTAATATAAGTCATCAAATACCAGCCTTTGTTGTCGAATTCAGTACATGGTCGTTTGTAAGCGTTAGAATCACTTAATACCACTTAGTAATTAAATTCTGCATTATTCTCGACGAACCAAATTTGCTCCATAAACTTATTGCACTGAGCGATTAATTCATGTTTATAAACAAAAGGCGTGTTTGAGGGTCATACGTCGTAATATATTTCTACTAAACTTAGCACAACACTTCACTTCTTTATCATTTTTAACTGAAAGCCGACATTTCTTTTTGACAACTAAGATTCGCCAGACGGAGAAATTTCGCAATTTGCCCAACTGATTTTTTTCACTTATTTGCTTCGGGGTATACAGAGCTTCCCAGCTGAAACCTCAATAACTCTGTGAGTCACTTTAGGTTCGTATATTTTGTGTTGACATAACATACGTTCATATAAATATCGCTATGATAGCTATGGTATCATTTCAAGGAATTGATAAGAACACTCTCTAAAATCAACATACTCGTACATAAGTGCATGTGTTTATACTCTGGCGCTCATGTTTCTTGCTGTATAAGACACTCATGAAATGGATTTGATACTTTTAATAGGTTAGAAGGTGTATACGCGATAAGAAACTGAGCAAGTTTGAGGCTGCTTACTGTTGAAGACATTTTCAAGAGAACAAGTACGTTGAGATATAATGAGAGGTTTTAGTTGTTAGATACCGAGGAAAGTTTCGGTTGAATATAGGAACTTCAAAGTTAGCCCGGCTGTTTTCGTGTATTAATAACAAACAGGCCATTGTCAAGAAATATATACTTTATATGGAATTTTTAGATACTTTGTTTATCTTTGCTCTTGAGAAGCTAGACCGTATCAAGATCACGGATATATTGTAGATTTAATTACCAGCGTAATAATATGACTTAAAGGATCGAGAAAACATGCATGATATCTGTTTTACTGCCTGCATAAGCCGCTGATTGTGGAATGAATGAGATTGGCTACTTTGAGCTAATCTGGAAATGAAAACTGTTTACTAGTAACGTTGATTTATTTACAATATCTTTTACTTATATACACAAATGATCAGCATAATATATTCCCTGTTTACCTTTTTCTTTTATGCGCAGCATTGTGACTTACATGTGTACCTGGTTTTCATATAGTACCATTATCCCCAAGTTTTTACAATCTAGGCTTAGGTCGGATTTTACCTAACACTAGCTCTATGTAAGTGTCAAGTAGGTACGAACGATCCAACCTACTTAAAAGATTTCAAGAGGTTTTGGTGGTGGTGGCCGGTGGTAGACTATTGAAAAATTCCGTCGATAACCCCTACAAGATCGAACTCTTTCGCAGAATGGTGTACTTCTGCATGGTTTGAACTAGACTGTCCCAAAATTCCAGCACATCTAGGGAAGCCGTGAAGGATTTGCTGTAGGCAGAACTATCAAGTACTGCCTGTGGTTCATATCCCAAAACCGACCATGTTTCCGTGATCAGGCCATGTTTGTATGCATGGCTCTAATGAAGCACAGCACCTATCCGTGTATTGCGCTGCTCGTTAAAAAACTCGATCAGGAACGACAATGAGATTATTACTGCAAATCAACTTTATCCATAAGTTTTTTTTTGTAAATTTACACTGCACTTTTTGATATGTCATTACACTGACGATTATACGGAGTGCGGTAATACAATAATAGATAACTCAGAGAATACTTTAAGCCGAAAGGGTCTCCCCATTTTTACAAGCAATCAACTTCTAGTAAGCTAATCACGAAAAAAAACCACTGGTTTGGAGGAAAACACTATCCACTTGGAAAAAGCTTTGAAACATATAAAAAACTTGGTCTGCTTCAATTTCAAAAAATCTATGAATAATGTTTCCTAATAAACACTCACTTCTGGTCGAGGATCCCCGAAAACTTTATAATAAAATTTGGACATAAAATAAACATTCAACTATTATTCAACAATTATTATTATTTAACATACATATGTCCTTCCTCAGTGCAATTTTCTTTTCATGAGGTGGAACCAACACTAATAACCAGAATACTACACCTAAGAAGGCGAAGGGAAAGCTCGTGGAGCGGCTATGAACTCAACAGCGATCAAAAGGCAGAGATTAACATCTGAGGCAAGGCTCAAGACCTCAAGACCCAGATGAGGACCTTCGCACGAAACTTTGGAGAGAATTTAGAAGCAAGGTTAGGGCAAAGGAAAATCGCCAACGATCGGTGTGGATAATTATATATTTATATATGGTAACCATTTACTCCTTAGTGCAGTGTAGCCCGTTAGCCACACCTACTCGTCACCGTTCGCAGTTACTTGAATTGCTCTTGAGCTTCTTTCACGACTTTCCGTGATGCCCGTACTCTTTCTCTACTGTTCTGCGCGAAGTGTGCACCCTCTCGTCGGCCATCCGCTCTCCCAGGAGTTCTCCTGCATGGCGTAGTCAGCAATGCAATTATTGCCCCTCCTTAATGTGTAACCTATTCATTGCCACTTCCGATCATATTGCATACAGGTGGCAGGCATGTGCGCCGACCAAGTTCTTCGTTTGTAAGAATAGCATACTCCGACGATACGTTCACGATGACTTGAAATTTGGAATGGATGGGGAACGATGGGATTCACTTTCAACGTCCACTCCTATATAGCAACATAGAAAAAATACAAACACAGGACAGTCCGAACTTGATCTTTGTTTGAAATAATAAAAACTTGCTTTTTCTGTTCGATAGTGTTAATTTACTGGCCTTGCGAATACCAATATTTCGGAAACCACTTGTTCCCTTCGTAAGTGCTAAAAAGGACCAATAAATTAACACTAGCGAATAGAAAAGCAAGTTTTTATTGTTTCAAATAATTTAACCGCCGGAAATATCGCGTAATTACACTCGGATTGATCTTTATGCGGAGATAATTTCATTTCCAGATTTTGGACAAGGCAACGAAAGTGAATCTAGCGCTGTTAATGCGTCAGGCAACATCTAGTTCGGTCGCCTACCGTTGGCAGAAACCAGGCCTCCTAGATATACAAATTGAAGGACGCTACCGATGTTCTGTTCATTAATGCAGGTTGGGAAGTGCCATGACCCGTCAGACTGAGAACCTTGGTTTTGCTGGTGCTTATCTTCAGTTCAGCTCTACTTGTTTCTCTTTCCAAATCCAGAGCCGCTTCGCAAAAATTCATGACCTGGTGAGAGAGCAGACAGATGTCATTAGCGTAGCCGAGGTGTTTGTGGAAAAATGTCATCGTCCATTAAATTCCTCCACGTCCTACGGTCAAGGCAACACGGAAAACTTCACCGATAACAGGAAAAAATAATATCGGCGACAAGATGCAACCCTGGCACACTCCACTTTGGACCTCAGATCCTTCCGAGATTTTACCTCGACGCAGCACGTGACATTTTACGCTCGAATAGTAGCTACTAGCTTCTCTCCCAATTCCACTGCTAAGTAGAGCACTGTGCCGAAATCGATGAAGACCAGCTGAACCGAAGATCTAAGTTCCGCGCACTTTTCCAAAATGCTCTGGAGGGGATCCAGAACGTGAACCAACCTGTTCTCTGTCGATCAAGCTTTTGAGATATTTTTTGATGCGTTCTAGGATTATTTTAGTTATTATCTTTGCGACGGCAGGGAGCACGCAGACCTCCAATTGACATACTCAAAATGGGTCTGTTTCTTTGGGATCATGCCGATCGTCCGCTTCTTCCACTCTCTGGAAAGATTTTCGGATTTCAAGCACGAGGCCGTCAAACCAAGCGGCTTTACTCCATTTGAGTGCGTTGATTTCTTTTCTGGCTGGAAGAACAGTTCGTATTCTCATGTTAAGGCGACTCACTTCACCCACATGAGAAAGAACCTCACAGATGTGATATGGTTTTACATCTCTTCAATTGTTCATGATCGCGGATGACATCCTCAAAAGATTCGGGATCACATGCGAGCTCTCTAGTGACGTGGAATACATTTCTTGAATCATTACGTTCTGCGGGCCCTTCCCTGACAAGTACAATAACAAGTTCCCTTTTGTTACAGCACACATTACTCTGAACATTTCGGGATTTCACTCAGTATCGGAGTTCGAAGCGATTAGCTTCCAAAATTCCGTAGTCAGCCAGACCTTATGACGCCCCTTCGTGAAGTGGCGGGCCAATGCTCATTGATATTCTCAGGCAGATGACCACTTGCTGTATGTACACCACATGTTCAAACCGAATTTCGTGACAGTAGCCTCAGTCGTTTCTCAATAAATCGGGTGTGATAGACAGACGGACAGACAAATATTGAATTGATTATAAAAAGGACTTGTTTCATACAAACCCTTAATAAGGGCTCACCTAATAGCAGCAAAGAGCAAAAGGGCTGAAGAGAAGGGGCTTCTTCATATATTGGACTTTAATATTTCACTCGAATGTCAATTATTCTCGTTAATTATGACATAAGCATCTTATTTCCATGACTTATGATGTACTAAATTCGCGCGAAATTAATAATTTTGAGCAGCTATAACTTTCAAATTAATGATCAGATTCTCACAAAACTTTGCAGTATTGTGCACGATAACGTCCTCTACTGTCCTAGGTTTTCCTACCAAGTACAGAAAGTTGGTGATATACTGTTATATTAAGCTTATTTGAGCAGATATCGGAATGGGTCATATTCTAAGGCCAAGATTTCATACAAGCGGATGACCTTGTATTTTTTTCAGATTTTTAGCTTGGGTAGTTTCTGGAAATGAGTCCTGTCTCACTTTAATTATGCACATTTTGGCTCCTTACTCACACACTTTGCAATTTTCTGAAAGCTGCTGGTGAAAGTACTAATCGAGATCTTTCAAATGATACCCCACACGGGTACGTCAGGTGTCAGGCGTCCCCCTTTGCATGTATGAGGAGCCCCCCTTGAAACTCCACCTAAACTTATTTCACTCACTGTATGCATGGAATTTCATAGTTCCCATATGTCCACGAAATTTCGTTTGAATCGGTGTAGCCATTTTGTAGGAAAGTGCATGTGACATACAGAAAGTAAATCGATTTTAATGAGGTTTTGTTTTTATCCAAGGCCTTAGAAATGGTGGTTGTTCTTTCAATTTCATCTCAGTGGTGCATTCAAATTTTCAACTTCGTCTTTTTGATAAAGATCCAAAAATGTCCACATTCTCCTCAAAAATCCTCATGAGGCCTTTTAAAACTAACTATCTCTCCACTTTGTCCATAAGGATATCGCTGATGAACCAGAAGACGAGCTGTCTCGTCTCGTCAAACCTCACTTCCATTGCTTAAAATAGTCGCCTTCAGATTCTAATTAGCCTCATGTATTGTTTCACCTTACCTTTTCGTTGGGTTTTTGTATGCCAGGTGTGCAAGATATTAGCATAATCTGGGCAGCCTCTTCTATTATTAATGCACCGGAGCTAGGAGGAACTATCGATATGAATTGAAATGGCCAAAATAATAAGGTCAGTTTTTCCGTCCTGAATTTATGCTTCCAAGTTTTCGCGTAATAATCCTGATAGCATACCATGCGGAAAGACCTGTGACACTACAAGGTGGTACTCACCATGGCACCATGTCCAAAAAGCAGAAAAATAACTAAATCAGTTGTGAAATGGTACTTGGTAACCATCGCCCGTTTAGAGAAAAGGAAGTTCTAAACTGATCCCAGCGATATAGAGTATTAAGTGGTTGATACGAAAAATCCTTCTTGACAATGGTAACCAAATACTGATTGAAAAGGAAGCTTGCTTTTGCTTCGGTACATAAGACATTCACTGCTGATATGATAAGGAGCATTTTTGTATATGGCTCACCCCAAAAAATATATAAACAACAAATGATTCTAATAATGAACGTTTCCATACCACGTCAGTCTCGAACCGAATGGATGCAATTTTCACTTTTGAGTTCTTTCAATTCAGAAAATAGGTTATATCTAGAGTTTAATGCTAGATGGTGCGGCGGGTGGGGATTGCACGTGGTGTAAGACAATTCTACCCATATTCCAAAGTTTTGCTTCGTTTCGATTAAGAATCTCCACTTTACTGCACTTTAGCAATATTTGCGGTCTCCGAAAAAAAATAATCGACCTTAAAATAAATGAAGGATATTCAAGAAATAAATTTAGAATTCATTGAGCTAGCCGAAGGACACTCATGAATTTTCAGTAAAAAATTGATCTCATAATCTTAACTCTCATGGTTTCAACTCATCGACAATATAGAAAGCTGCGTAATTGATTTTGACGTAAGATTTATGAAAATGGTGCATAACGCAAACCAAGTGTCATTTGACGACTAACTTACATAGATGCAATTCTTAAACCTTAAAGTATATTTGCTGTCTTAAGAATGCAATATTACGAAATATTAGGTACTACATGTAGGGAGTCTGCAGGTAATTGGTTGTAAACAACGTCATGACGGCTCCACACTTCAACATAAAATGCATTCTCTTAACCGCAAGCGATCACATAACATTGATACGCCTCCCGTCTGTTGGTACTTTCTAAGAAACTCGACAGTGCCACTAACAAATAACGTTTTGCATTAATTGAAAATCACTTCCACGATCACTAACTCATGCTCACGTTCCTTCGAAAACTATCATTATTAAAATATTTATCGCATATATTATAATTTTAATGGCCTACCGCAATGAAGCCCGCCACGATTCCAAATATTTATCTTGGCAGAAGGCAACCACCATTCATTGGCCTTCCTTGTCATCATCGTCGTCATCATTGCTTCTCACCTGTACCAACAGAACATGTGTGATGTTGATGCCATTCACGTCGAACAAGAAATGGATGCTTCGACACTTTCATCTTCAAAATTTAAATCTTTATCTTGTTATGCTGCTGCTAACAACAACACTTCTTGAGCATTACATCAAAAGATTAGTTGTTTGTTATTTGTTGCTAGGAGCATGCATAAATGCATAAATCACCAGCACGAACGCAACACTACCTGCAACATCAACTTCTTTGAAGGTGGTATCCAGTGTTGTCTGCAACTCAAGGAAGAGGCAAAGGAGAATCGTTAGACTTTGAGACATTGAGTGGATTCAAATCTAATATACGAAACATCTCAGAATCTCGCGGGTCACGAGAAAGATGGTAACGCGACACCACTTGGCTTGTCTTCCCCAACATCAAACATGTACCCTCACCTTACAAACTAACGGAATCTACTAAACGCCATCCTTAAAAATCTTAAATTTGTAAAGACTTTGTGTAATATTGATTTATTCCGGAATATCCGTAGAAAGTCCATATGGTGTGACTCAGTGTTTGTATACAATTTAAATTTTCAAGAGACAAGCAAACAGAGAAATAAACGAGAAAGAAATTCGGCACGGACGCCTTGTAGTTGGGTTTGTTGCTAACGCTAAGTATGCGAGGGGAGAATGTCTGCTTGCCATATTTGGGTGGCATTAACCTTGCGAGAAATAATGAATTGATTAATTCAAAAATCAACAATCAGAAGAATACTTTTTGCTTGTCTGTATCTATTGCACATGTGAAATTCCTGTATGAATATGGATAGGAATTTTAATTGTTGATGATTCAATGATCTTCCAAATGAGTAGGAATGTAAGAAACTTATGGAAGTAAGAGTATAAGGAGTATTTTCACTTGATCTGATTGCGCATTATGGGTTACGTTAAAAACCTTATCTCCCAATTGCAAATTAGATACGAGCATATTTTCAAGGAAATTCATACTAAAATCTCAAAATCTTAATCTAAGAAATTTTCTTCAGAAAATTGTGTTATTATTACTGATAACACTTGGAACACTTTCAACCCCATTAAGCGTTTCCAATTAACAACTCCTGATAGAAACATAAACTATCTAGTCTCAATTGTGTTTGAAACATATTCGTATTGAAACCAGTCGAAAAATGATTATTGATTGTTAAAAATTTTCAAGATCGACTGTAAGAAAATTGAGGTTTACTAATGTTAAATCTGAGGGAACTTCTCTTTCCTCATTGAGAAACTGAGCCAGTAACGTGAAACAACAGAAGTTTGAAGAATACAGAGGTTCACCAAACTCAAGTTTATGCCACTCGATTTCAATGGATGATGATTAGAGAGTCGATTTGGTTACTATAAGAACAGACATTTTCATAGCCTTTTTTGTTATACAAGAGTGCGGGGAAGCGGCTGCTTGCATATTACAAGGCCAAAGCTGTACTTCACTTTTCGAGGCGCCCGAGCAAGTAGTTCTGACCGCCTAGCTGGCATAATATCTGCGTCCTAGGCAGTATCCTCGGGAAAGTTTCTCGGTGGAGAGCGAACTGTTAATGACCGATACACGCCGGACACACTGGCAGTCCACGGAGCTGTCGACAACTCCTTGTCGACGTCGATTGGGTGATGTGAGCCTAGCTCTGCCAAGGTGGTAGTTGTGGCGTGTACCAGGAATCAGCCCCTTCGGGACCCTGGTTAGGTAGTGTTCATTGGACCGGTATTAGTAGCCCGCATTGCTCCGGGCGAGCGCTGATCCGTCCATGAGTTCCGGGATCAGCTGATCGTAGATTAGGCCTCAGGAAACTGGGGTAGGGCTTTGTCTCCGAAGGTATATCCGTTCCTGACTATTGCGGCCCGCTCCTCGCGAAGGACCCAACAAGGGCTGAAATACACGCGTAGACGGAGAGAAAGACTCGCAAAATCATGAGCTGAGGCAAGGAGGTGCATCGTAAACGCCTCGCGCAGGTACAGAGACGGGGCGTTTTGCGGGTGCCGTCTGCGTACGGCATTGTCTCTAAATCGGCCATGATGGTGACCGCGGGAGTGATCCCCGATGCCCTTCGGGAGGGAGATGAGCCAAGGGAGATTGCTGCTCGTGAAGAACGGCAACGGACTCCAGTCGAGTGCAGCCCTCTTGGTAAAATGAAACTAGAGGCAGATGGACTGCGCGGCTTATCGGCAACTTAGGTGCTTGGCTGAATTGGAAGCATGGTGCGACTGACTATTTTCTTACACAAATTTTAAGTGGGCATAGAGGTGTTTCAATCTTACCTGCACAAGATTGGAAAGGCGCGATCTTCGGATTGTGTCTTTTGAAATGAAATTGTGGACGACGCCAATCACAATTTTTTTTTTGTTGAAGGTTGACGGGGTTCGTCAGCAGCTCTGTTTAAACACATGGGATCTCTCTCCACACAACATTGTCGAAAAGATGCTGAGGAGTGCTGACAGGTGGAGCCGTGTTGTCCATTACATTTAGGTCCTTCTCGTTGCTAAGAGGATAGATCTCAATCGGTGGAGGAGCCGGATGGCAGGGGGTTCCTTGAATTGACAGTTCCCTTTCTCCACTCCCCTCCGTCGGTGAAAGGAATTCCCTGATTTGAAGGATCCGCGAGGCGGGAGAGTTCTGGGACTAGCCCGAATTAATGTGACAAACGGTTGCAAGTTAGCTCTCTGACGACGGGGAGGTGTTTAGTTGGTAGTTCGATGACATACCGAATCGGGAGTCCAACAATGTGTGCGTAAATGCCTGCCACCTACCCTTCCCCAAAAAAAACTGTACTTCACTGAGGAAACTGGAGAATGGTGACCGCGCTAGTATACTCGCCCCCAAGTAATGCTCCACAGTAGTATCATTCAAAAGGGATTGGATCTTCCAGATTCTTCTCTTCAATGTCATCGAATAACATTTCACAGGTTCCCCATCTTTCAAGTAATTTGTGGATATCACGTCAGAGAAAAACCTTTCCCTTCGCCTTGAAACATTCACCTTCCGATCAAAGAAAACGCTGCTCATCGAGTTCGTAATCCATCGTTGCAAATAAGTGTTAATCGAAAGGAGCTAAGTGCGGTCAGTAAGCGACGTGGGGTAGAAGTTACCAACTGAGTGTTTCCGATGTGTAATTAGCGACTAGTGTTAACCATTACGCCGAGCTTCAAGAGGTAACAAATAATTACCCCCCCCCCCCCCCCGCCGGTCCCACCGAACACAGTATATCGTTTTCCTGCCAAAGTGATCGGTGTTGCCATTGTCTGTCAGTGAGGTCCTTGTTACTACCTCGAAACTATTTTTCACATGTATCTTGGGATGGAGCACGGTGAATGGTACCATGTGCATGGACAACCATTTTCTTATTTTCAGATATTTGGGTCGGGTAGTTTCTGAAAACGGATTCTTCAAATAACTGACCCTCTTTCACCCCCACTCCTCCTGTTTGCAACGAATGTCAAAAATAATACCAGCTTCAGAAAGCACTAATCAAAATCTTTAATTTGATATCTAACATGACTATATTTGGCGAAAAACAATGTACACTCCTCATTTGCGTGTATGTCCCACCCTTAAACTCAACGTGGAAATATGTCCCTCACTACATCCAATGGGATTCACAAGTCCCACCTATCTACCAAATTGCATATCAAGAGAAGTAACCGTTTCTGAGATAATAGGTGACAGACAGACCGATGGAAGGACAGACGGATAGACAGTAAATCGATTTTGATTAGGTTTTGTGTAAAGAGAAGATGAAATGAGTAATGTCCGCGAGTGTTTTTTATTTGGTCTAAATTACGCCATACAACTTGACAAAAATATCGCGCCTTGTCTTTACCGTGAACTTGAAGGCGTTATTTTGTTCACCTTCCAAGCCCGAGGCTTTATTTTCCTATACATTACCACTGCTAATCTCTTGTGGCAACTCAATTGTTTACGTGCAATAAAATAGCCCCTGGTTGGTAATAAAATTAGTGCATGTGATCACTTTCGGGCGAACCACGGACCCCTGCCCGTTGCAGTGCTAACTAGGAAAGAAGCGAATAGAAGAAGGTGCGTCTGAAGGAGATTTCACCAAGGAGAGGATGGACAAGAGGCAACAGCATGCCGCACTGTCAAAACCGCTGCCTAAAATTAAGGCGGATAGGATACGAATTCGCGCCCACCAGATGACACAGATGTTTAGATTATAGGCACATGTTTACAGGCTTCATCCCACCTGGCGGAAGAGTGCCCTGTCGCAGATGCGGTCAGCTAACTTATAAAGCTAATACCTGCAACAAAAAGGAGGGTTGCGCACTATGCAGTGATCGTGACGCATCTGGTGAGAGCGTAACAAATCTTGCTGGCTTGGTGCGGTGTCCGCTTTTCAAAGCAGTACTGAAACTGGTTAAGATCAATATACACGGGAGCTTAACCGCTCATGAGTCATCAGTCAGCAGTACCGAAACAAAAACCTAAAAACAAACAAAAGGTTGACTGACGGTTTCGTCCAGGGCAAGGACTTATCATATACCGCTGTCAGTTAGGTTGAGGATGGCGCCTGCCATAGGACCGAAGGGATGGCTTTTTCTAGATTCGATGTTTAGAGGTAACGTTTTTCATTGTCGAACATTGAATTAGACGATGCCGGATTTTTAATACAGGCTTGATATTCAGGAAGAAGTTACCTTGGACGAGGAGGGGCAGATTCTGGTCGAGAGTGATTTCAATGCCAGGGCATTTGAATGGGGTATGCCACACTCAGACTCCAGAGAGAAACGAATTCTAAAAATAGCGGCGAGAAAAAGGCTTGTATTTTGAACCACCAGATCTGGCAAAACGTTTCCGAAGTAACCTTTGCATCGTAACCACTGGTGCAGCTGGTGGAGGGTTCTGGAGTTTTCGAAAACTTTTCGGCAAGGATCACCAATACATTGGCTCCAAGGCGGTTAACGCAACCTCCGGGTGTGCAGCACCCCGGCGTTCTTTCTATGCGTAGAACGTCGCGAAAGTAAATACCGGGAGATTTGTTGAGACTCCTGGGAGTGTGCAGCTGATACTGTCGTAAATTCAGTTAAGAACCTTATAGCGATGGCTTGCAGAGTTTCCATTCCTAAGAGGTCATCGAAATGTTGCACATCTTTTAGGGGATGGAAGACAACGGAATTCGCCGAACACAGGAGGGAATGTCACAATTTCCCCCCCCCCCTTGCCACAACGTATAAACGACCGAGAGGGGGCATGTAGAACACTGACAGAGTACAGATCAACCAGAAGAAGACTCCGCAACGCGATAAGCAGAATCGCTCTTCATTGATGGTAGGACCTGGGCATGGAGACTCGGTTATAAACTGGTAATCCGAAAATAGGCGCTTTGTGAAACCCTGTTCAATTAAAGCCGGGCAGAAGGACCGCATTGTACCGGCACTATTCTCTGTACATATTGTACGGTTTGAGTATAATAGAGCAGAAGGCGCTGTGGATTGCCCACTTTTTTCTATAAAGAGTTGGAAGAGGTAGCCAATTCTGTGAAAACCCCGCCGAGCTTGACGAAGTTATCACCTTAACTGAAAAGGGTATACCGACCTTACGTCCCCTATCAATCGGCGAGTCGATAGTCGAGTCCAAACCAACCGCTAATACCTCGGACTGGCGCTCAACATCAAGATGAGCTTTTCGAATAAATCAAAGCAACAATGTACAAGGCTGCAGCCGGAGTTTCGTCGTTAAGTCGGCTACGACAGACATTGGGGTATAGTAGGCGACGTCCTCTAATAAATTCAACGCGGGCTATCCTGCTTTATGGAGCAGGTGTATGGGCTTGGCAAGAAGTAATATCGTAAGCGCCTTGAGCAAGTGCAGAAAAGGGAAGCTTTACGAGTGGCGTCTGCGTACCGCACTCTCTCTGAAGCGATCTAGAGAATGATTCCCGTTGCCATTCTTGCCGAGGAACGTAAAGCAATGTACAAGCGCAAGGGGGAAGACCCTAGGGAGGTGGTTGTTAGTAAAGAACAAGAACGTAGACTAAATGAGTGGTAACTCATTTGACAAAATTAAACAAAAAGTAAATGTACGGCACGACTCATTGGTAACTTCGTTGCGTGGCTGAATTGGAAGTGTGGTGAGGCTGACTATTTGCTTACCCAGCTTCTAAGTGGGCACGGAGGTTTTCAGTCAGTTTTGCAATGGATATGCAGACGACGTTCATCACCCCCTTTTTAAGGTTTTGTGTAAAACAAATCCTTTTAAAATCAGTTTACTGTCTGCCTGTCACACTTATTATCTCAGTTAGGCTATACTATAGAGTATGAATCTTGGGAAAAACCTTAAACGTTTATATCTCCGTTAATATTGAATATTTCGCAAAAACGAGTTCAATTCGTGATCACTACTATTGGGGGAGGGTCTGAGCTTTGAAATAGTACTATTGCGGGAAGGTCGGAGCTTCAAAATGGTATATAGATTGGGGGATGTGGGGGCCAGGAAAATTGGTGATTTTTGGAGGAATCTTGGGAAAAACTTTAAACGTTTATATCTCCGATAATATTGAGAATTTTGCAAAAAGGAGCTCAATTCGAGATCACTGTTATTGGGGGAGGGTCTGAGCTTCAAAATTGTATATAGGTTGGGGATCCGTTGGGGATTTTGGAGGAATCTTGTTGAAATCTTTAAACGCTTATATCTCGGTTAATATCGAGAATTTCGCAAAAATGAGCTTAATTCGTGATCACTACTATTGCCATTTGCAAGTTTTGTGAAAATCGCATTATTACTAGCGGAATTATAACAAGTTAAGGTTGTCACTTCGCACGCATTCTAAGACTTTGAATGTCAGCATCATACTAAAGTGAATGATCGGACAAACATTGCCAGCTTGGTACAAATGGAACAAATGACCATTCAAATATGCTTCTATAGAAATACATAAAATCTTTCATACCTGAGGCGCTTGGCTTTCGGTATCTCGACTTGTTTCTTGTGGACCTTTTCCAGACAGCATTATCAGGGAGATGCTGAGGAACGTTGACATGTGAAGCCGTGTTGCTACGTTCGAGTACTTCTTGTTGCAGAAAAAATAAAGCTCTACCGATGAAAGGGCCAATGGCCAATGACTTCCTTCAACTAACAGTTCCTTTCTTCTTCTTCCCCTCCGTTGATGAAAGGAATTCCCTGATTTGAAGTTTCCAAGGGCGGGAATACTCATAGTTTAGTCCGAAGTAATGTAACAAACAATTCCACGCTATTTTTATGACGGTGGGAGAGGAAATCCGAAGGCGTACCGTTGAGGCAGTCCAACACTCGATACATAAAGGCATTCACCCGCCAAAAACAACCGAATAGAAAAAACCCAAAAATGAAAACACGGGACTGTGAGACAGTTAGGGTTCGAACCCAGAGGAACGACAAAGGGCCGCAAAGCAAACGATAATATACCCATGGAGCTATTGAAATTCGAGGACAGTTACGCGAAAAAGGCAATTTACTATACTTGTGATACTACAAGTCAATCAATCAGTCAATGATGATTTTTAAATGCAGACTAATCTAATCAACGTATGAATTAAAGATAGTGAAATGAGAGGGAGCTGATGAAACAATGTTCAATACTGACTAGTCGGCTTTCTTTACATTACCATTAGAGGAATCTAAACGAATTTCATGTGATACGACAGGCATCCAAAAATGTAGCTTTATTCGCAACATTTATCAGATCCGCAGCCAGAATTGTGTTCCAACAATGACAAATCCACTTGAAATCTGTATTGCTAATCTAACCGGAAAAGAAGTATCCTCCTTTCCACGTATTCCGTCATTCTGCCGTTCCATAACCGCCCCAATATGGCATGCACAGTACTTTTCTGTACAGTCGTATCTAAACTATCCATCTGTTTGATTAAAATTCCCAGAGCGTGATCGGTGTGCCTCTTTGTCGGTGCACTATCCGCTACACAAAATCATCATTATGTTGACCTTTCAATTATGGGGGCAAAAATATGATTCAATGTGAATTTACCTTTGTTTGTGCGTTGCATTCTGTTGCAGTCGAGAGTTGCATTGGGAACGCAGTTGAATCCAATCAGGGGCGTACCGGCTCCATTCGCGGTGATGGATGGATCAGTTATTAGACACGCCAAATGTGCATCACACAACAGGTACAAAAGTATTCCAGCTGTTTCGTAACTGATGTAATGAACGTGCAAAAGCAACATTCATAATTGCGCTGGTTATTGCATAGTTCTTGAATTGGTTGGAGTTGCCAGGGTTTCGGACGATTGCGGAAAATTCTAGTCTTTCCGAATTAGTCAACTCCCCTTCGCAAATAAATGGTGTTAATCAAAAACAGACAAGTTCTGATAGACCACTTCCATGTGAAATTTTGGTTTAGATGTGAAGACTAGTGAGTTTAGATACTGCGGCGTATACTCCACAGTACTTGTCTAACCTACTCTACTAGCCTCTCTACTTTTGTAGTCCACTGACCCAAGATACACTCCCAGACAAAGGTGGCATCACTGCATCCAAACATGTCATCCATGCGATTGCGTCTGTGATCATTGAATAATCAAACAACAACAATGATTGTCGTACACATGAATCCTAAAACACACAAAGATCCTGAACATTTTTGCTGCCAATTAAAATTCCCAAGATGTCAGTAAGAAGACATTAGATCGAGTCACTATCTAACTCCCAAATGGCGACGAGTGATCGTGCAGAAGCAGTAACAAGTGGTGATCGAGCGTGCACATAAGGAGCATTCCTCAAGTGGACAAGATCTTGATAACTTCCACGTTAGAATAGTACGTGCAGTGCTCGCAGACCAAGTTCAGCACAGAAGCTGCACTGATCTCGGCGTACTATTACTGCTAAATAGTAGCTGCCCGACTATAATACTCAACTAAATTGTCGCGGCTGCAGCCATGGTACTTCGACGGTGGCATCGGTCGTGGCGACTTGCAACATGCGGTGCAACAGATTGCGATATGGTACGGATCATGCCGAGATTGGGGCTAGGCTAGATCATCTCTTGCGGTCTGCGAATTACTATCGCTAAAAAGTTTTGTGGAGCATTGACACATAAATGCTAATTTTGTACTAGGCTAAAAGGCTAATGGACCTACTTTCCGTGGCGATCATGTTTTCTATAAAGCGGCCATTCAATAATCGCGAGGGGACCCAATGGCTCAAACTCAGACCGCGATCGGTGGGGGCACCATTGCAATTTATATGATCATCTTCGAGACGTGCATACGTGGTTTAGTCATGCTATTGCTAAATGGAATCCGTTTACAGGCTGGAATATGCAAGGCTGAAAAATCGACGGACCGAACTGGACAAACGTGCTAAGAAGCGAACATCATGGATTCAGAAGTTTGAATGCGGTCCCAATGCGGCACTAAATAAGGCATGGACGTGGGCTAATGGAAATGAACTGTTTATTTAAATGTGAACTGCTAATTACTACGCAGACCATATATAAACAGCAGCCACGGCTGGGCCTCAGAAGACCAATGTAGCATGCAAACTTCAAGGAGTAACGAAGGCAGGCCGGCTAGCATTAATTATGGATTTGAATAAGAACAGTGCGGTTAGCACGCTGCGATGATATACGCGGTGCAATACGAACCGAACCAACTCTATCCATGCCCAGTTTACTCATATTCTATTGGAAAAGATAAATCCCTTCTATTACTTTTGGAGTTTCCTGGGTAATTTATTATTTGGATGGTTGACTCTCCTCTGCGTACCCACTGCTTGCTTAAGAAGCAATTTGAATTCGCATGGCGGCGCTATTTATCAGAACAGGTTGTAATATATTGTGATGATTTCTGAAAATGGATACTTGCGTTTGGCATTCCAGAGGTAATTCCTAATTAATTCTCAAATTTCTTCTTAAGAACTTGTAGACGAGGCTACACGTTTTCTGGTTTTATTCTTGTTATTGAATTAGATCTACGATTTCCGGAATAGTCAAAGGGGCACACTAAATACGAGCTTCGACAGATTTCTCATTCTAATTCAAGCCCATTCTGTAGTGCTTCTATCAACCTCGAAGAAATGGTCGTATGCAGGATATTTTCTTTTCTCTTAGTTAACTCGTTTCAACACCTATATAACCCCTATTGTAATTTTCTATTTCCCATCCTATTATCAAATTATTTTCAAATATTATCCTCAAAATAATAATTTTCAATTTTAGTTCTCTACGCCAAATTCTTTCACCTTTTAATTTCCCACAAAACCTATGAGTTAATTTAAATATTCCAAGGTTAATATACATATGTAACAATTTTTTAACATTTTGAAAACGGTCATTGGCCTTTTTTGTTGTTGTTTGCACATGGATTTAATCATGTTGTATATTTCGAAATGTATTACTAACGCTTGTTTCTGATTAAAGCGACGCAGATGCAGATGCGGGAATCTAGCTACTGTTGTCTAGATGGCGACCATTGTTTATCTTTTTCGATTTCTGAGAGTTGGGTGGATTCGATACATGAAAGGGAGAATTTTTCGGAAGATTTTAAAAGTCGTGGATACTACTGTGACAACGCTAACAATGAGTGAGCTGGAAATCTATATAATTAAATGAGGTAGACACACCCAGCTCGAAGCATATGGATGATGCCGATTTCAAAGATTTGCTTGACGAAGCTATTTCTTACAAAACGTTGAAGGATCGACAGAAAGGAAAAAAGAGATTTCCTGTAATAAGCGAGACGAGGTATCAGCGTGACTCAATTAATAAACATGGTGAATCATTACAAGATTTAAAGGCAGGCCGCAGTTTCGAAACATTGCCAAATGGCGGACAGGATTTGATACTATCGTATGAATTGAAGGATTGTCTCACTTTTTGGGAAACACACCCCTATCATGAAAATTGACTTTTGCGAAAATGGACCGCAGGATAAAGCCAGTTAGTTAGCCAGCTAGATATAAATATCTGTTTCGAGGGATTTGCAATAATGAATCTGAAGACCACTCCTGAAAGTTGATGTCCTGAATCGAAAGTGTCATTTGTAATCAGTTTTTCTCCGTAAGTACTTCTTCTAGATCTTGTCAAACTGTAATGGGAAAGTTGAATCGCAACCTTAATGTCAGTCGTTCGTACCTAACGGAGTTCCTTTTTGGGTGGCCAGTTCCCATGAGTATGTCATTTTTAAGAGAATTTGAATTAATTTTCAGGGTGTACCAAAGGGGTTAAACGATCACATCCTCAATTTAGAGTTCAATTCGATCCGATTAGTGGCAAAGTAGCGCTCTGCCAGTTGCCGTGCAGGATACTTAATACGAGTCGTTGCAATTTAAAAGTTAATACAGAAATTTGCGACTTTGTGACGGCGTAAGGCGTTTTTCGGGAAATTGCCAATTGAGGTGCATTTCGTCGTGGGGCAGATATGGCTCTAGCCATTTCCTTTGCCCATCGATTGCATTTGCAACCGCGTCTTTCTCGCCCCTCTGCCTAACTAAACCTGCATCGAGTCCGTCCGACCATGTCGTTAACTGTCTTCCAGTTCTCCATTTTCCCAATCATATTTTCAGGTACTACTGTTCCTCCCAATGTCTCCTGTAGACTCTTCCTTTCCTCTGCCAATCAAGGACAAAAAGAAAACATGCTCCTGATCCTCCGGAATGCTGTCGCAGTTCCATCATAGATGCATGTCATCTCATCGACCGCTTCATCTGAGATGGTTCTAAGACCACAGCATGGCCCTAAGGCGGTTTTTCTATAAACTGTGCTTATCTTTTGAGTTGCCAAACTAGCACCACCAACATTTGGCATCATCTTTGCCAGAGTCATGCTAACATTACACGCCTTGGCGCAAACCTGTTGTTTGAAATTCAATCTCGCATCCATTACCTTTCCAAAGTATTTAATTGCTGATTTTGAAGTGATAATATGCTTCCCCATTCTAATAGGAGCAGTGGTTTCCTCACGTCGCTTCCTGATAAGCACCGGCTCTGTTTTAACCTCCTCGAGGGCCTTGCAGCCACTTCTTCAGAGCAGCGATTGCTTCGGATAAATACAATTCCACACCCGCCAGACGTTTTGCAACAACAATTACCGCTATTCCATCAGCGTAACCCACGATTGTGGCCTAGCTAGCAACTGGGATATTGACGACATCATTGTAAATGATGTTAACAATAGCTGCAGAGGAACAGCTGCAGAGACAATGTACTCTTTGGTTCCACTGTCCGTGTCGTACCAAAGCCTTTTGCCTGTTAAATAGCTGTCAACAAGTGTAGTTATGTAACCGAGTACACCAGTCGAGGTTAAAGACCTCCTTATAAGGTTACAACTCGCCGCGTTGAACGCATCTTGCACGTCAGGGGTACGCTTTGTAATAGCTGCTGGGGTAACGGAAATGTGCATCGTATTTTCAACCAAGCCAGTAACAAGTTTGCTGTCGTCGACAGTTGACCTGGCCGCATGGAAGCCGAATTGTCAGTCTGATAAGCCTCTCAGACTCCCAAGAGAAATCTGTTGTAGATTATTCGCTCCAACGTTTCCCCATAGTGTCCAACAGACATATAGATCTGTAGAAAGATAGTTTAGCAGGAGGCTTACCAGGTTTATACAAAATTACTAGCCTCTGTCTTTTCCATGTTTCCTGGAATCCCATCCACCAAGCATGCTTCAAATATGTCTGGTCTCGATTTAATGGCCAGCTTAAGGGCGTTGCTTAGGTTTCAAATTGGAGTATATTATATAGAACTCTAATGACGTCAGTTGCTTTCCCCATCGGTTAATGAATCAGCACCTTGATTAACCTCATACTTTCCTTATGAAGTTTCTGGAAGTTGATTCTCTCTGTGAGAGAGTTTATTTTCATGTTCACATTTACTGGCGTTTGAAGCGCAAGCTTACTCTCAGTGATCTCGGAACTTTGAAGCTCCTTTTGAAAGCATTTTTTTTTCCTGTCGATTTTAGTTCAGAGTTATTTGTACCTTCGGCATACAGGATCAGGAGGGGCATACCTTTGTTGCTAAATGATTTAGTTAGGCAGATCAGATGGAAGGGAAGGGGTAGGGCCGTTTGCGATTAAAAAGTTGCTAGACGAAAGTGTAACATCAAAGAGGTGAGGTCGGGTCATATATCAGCACGTAAAATGTGAATTCGCCAGAAGGAGTTCGATTGTGGACTTTGGATTGAATTGGGCCTCTGCCTGACGGGACATGATGGCTTGAATGAGCTTCTCTTCTCGCGGAACCTTGCCTCCAGTCAGGGTTGTGTTCTTTGTGGGGCAGATTCTGAGGATTGGTTTCATGTTCTCTGTGCCTGTCCAGCGAACTGTAACATCCGTAATATAGACGCAATGGGCGTTCACATAGTGAACGGTATCTTGGATTTTACCCAGTTCGTTGCTAGCAGTGACATGATTTGATGCGCTAGTGCGTAGGCGCGTGCTGCCTTCCGACGAAGGAGGGAGTCCCTCAAAGCTGCTTCATATGCAGTATAATGGGCAAAAGGCCCTAGCAGATGTAGCGGATAGCCACCAGTCACTTTTTTGTGTTAGTGCTGTGATATCATATATGTTGTGCAGAGCGGTAATTGACTGGTAGTTTCTTTGCGCTTTTCCGCACCGAGCTGATTTCAGTCAATCCGTTGGAGCCGTTTCCACGTACTCGAGGAGAGCGACCAGAGCCAAGTCTCATCTGAAGTAACTCTTGCCCCCTAGCCTCACCGAAAGTTATCTGGCACCATGGGAACCGTGAGGAGAAGGAGGACCGTCAGATTATTACTACACACCAGGCACTCACGTTAAACTTCCCAAGACCTTCATGTAACTTTGCTTCCGCAGTTTTTTCGCAAATATGATTGAAAGTATTGTCAGTCGCTGGCCACTGTTTTTCCATCTATGCGGTAGGAAATAAATTCCGTGTCGAAACGACTGGTGATTGTTGACGTGATTATGATTGCTGCTCAAAAGGAGGTACCGCTATGTTTCTTGTTGTATTTAGATCTTTTTGGCTCTCTGAGGTATACGACAACGATTAATTGGTTGTAATTATCGCACGTTAGATGGCCGAAAATGAACAATGAGCATCTGCGACTCCAATGAGCCGATCATTAAATATTATAAAAGCATTAAGAAAATAGCTCAAAAACAAAAAAGCCAACGTCTACTGTTCATCGCGCAATAAAAAAATTTAAAGAAAGTAACTCCGTTCCTCGCAAAACAGGTGGTAGCGAAACTGTGGAAATCCGATGGCCTGCAATTGGTGTGGAGAAGAGTGGTCACTGCCTTAGAAGTTCGTAATAGTAAGCCAACAGTTAAGCATGCCGGTGGCAGCATCATCATGTGCGGTGGCACAGCATCTAAAAGACAAGGTTTACTACATATAAACCAAGAAAACACCACTAAAATAGATTAACTTGATATACCAAGCCAGTACATACCAGCCACGGTTGCTACATTAGGCTTGTCATCTGATATAATGTTAGATCATTACAATGACCCAAAACACACAAACAGGGTCGTTAAGAAATGGGTCCTCTATAATGTTAAAGGGGCTCTTGCCCAGCAACCTCGGAGCCCGGATTTAAATCTGATAGAACGCAAAAGGGAGGTAAAAGGTAAAAAGGACTTCAAGGATCACATAAAGTATATCTGGTGGTCTACTACTGCTGAAGTTATCGAAGAAAAGAGAGAATTTCTCAGAATTTTAAAAGTTAATGGTTACCACACAAATTTGAAGTGTCCAAGTTTTTTTTTGGCTGCGGAAAGCGCTCATGTTTTTAGTTCATAGCTATTTTCCTGATTAAAATAAAACTAATCAAATAATAATAACGGTAGAAAATGCACATAAAATTGTATTGTTTTTTTCTGTAATAGGTTATCTGAAAATATAAACTGACTTGAGATATTTGACTTCAAAGTATATTGTAGTAACTGTCCAACTTTTTAACTGGTTGACTATATGTTTGCAGGTGTTGCTTTCGACAGATATATAAAGCTGCCAAAATGACACCTTAGACCCAACATTTCTGTTCACCACGTATCCCTAAAGCCATATATTGAAAAACGGCGGAAGCAAGGTTATACACCTAATATTTTCGACAGCAGGTAAAACTGCGGATTCGTGTCATTTTGCACAAATAAGAATATGTAGCAAGAACGCTACGTCTGCCTTACCTATCGACGATTTGCGGTTTCATCCGGAGCAGAGGCAAGTCATCAGACGTTGTGTCACCTCTGCCCTGGGACCAGTGTGGCCAAAGTGGTTACTTCCTCTAATATGTTTGTCCGTGCTCAGGATAGAATCCACCCTCGTCTCCAATTAGGAGCGGGATAATCCAGTGTCCTACAAAACCGTATAGATATTGGACTACTTTTGTAAATATGTCCTTCAAAGGTATGCATCAGCGTATCAAAACCAGAAGTAATGAGAACTAGTTCCGTGCTTCTGAGAAACCTCCAAGAAACATTGACCTAAGCCTAGGAGGAAATGCAACTGCCTCCGTCAAAATTTGGTTATCGTTTAAATTAAAATTACAACAGCAATGGCCTCTTCAATGCATTATAATTACGTCCAAGATCTCTGTTGGTAAACCGAATAGAATAAAGCCTACAAAATTCAATCTGAAAAGAATATTCAATCACGTACGCTATTAACACCGAACGCTTCATTATTGCTTCACTTCATTCGTGCCAGTTTATCTTTTTGATACGTTCACAATCCATGTGTGCATACGAATGCATATGGATAAACTTTGTCAGTCTAAACAAAGTCATTTGGCTGCTACATATGCTCCGATCGATGGTTGCGAACCCGTGATAAATATTGGATATCAAAGACTTCTCCCTCAGAAATCAGACGAAGAAAGAAGAAAAACAATTTTACCATTCGACAAACATATGCACATTTATGACTGACGAGTATAAACAAATTCGTGTGTTCAAATTTCAAAAATTAATTCAGTGTCCGTGCCCTGGCATTGAAGCACACGTTCACCTTTTATAAACCTACATTCTTCCAGGCGCACACTCCAGGGACCAACTGGTCAAATTCTTACAGAAAAAGTCCATTTTCGAAAATGTATTCATGCTTTTCATGGGCAAGAGGCCAATAAATTTAAAACGATTCTAATTTTCCGATGATCGTGCTGCATTGAATGTTAAAACACCTCCAACATCGAAATATATGCAGAGCCTACACGCGTTTTGACCAAAATTTATATTTATCGTATGCACCTAAATATTGGAGATTGCATAGTGGCTTGGAACGAAATTAATCCTGTTTATGGGGCGCAGTCATTGTAGAAGTGGTTTTTATGTGGTAATTTTTGGTTGAAGAACGTTACGTACTTTTTTTTATCTTGAAGAGATCCACCCACTCGAGAAAGCCACTCTCATGCTTGAGATGATTTTACGACTTCTACGTTACTGAAATCTGATGGATAATAAAATAATTCTCTGGAATCGTACGAGTAAGATATTCCTAAAATAGAATGTTGGTCTATAATTTAGGAAGCATTTACAAGAATATTATATTAAATTACTGATCATATAATGCAGGAATGCTAAAATGATTAGAACAAACACTAAAACGGGAATACGTAGTGCGGCGACTAACTGGCCCAAAAAGATTGAGTTATTCTCCATCGGCCCTGATAGAATTGGACACCAAATTTCGGTGTGGTCGTGACAGAGGATCAGCGCAATTTTCTCCTTTTTTTTCAACCCTTCTCTTCCGTATCGGGTTTGCCAATATCCCGAGCACTCAGGCCATTGTTAGGCCCATTGTACCATCCCCGAAAATTCCCTATTCAATGGTCTCCCGCCTACAATGTT
Organism: Hermetia illucens; assembly: GCF_905115235.1. Lineage (NCBI taxonomy): Eukaryota > Metazoa > Arthropoda > Insecta > Diptera > Stratiomyidae > Hermetia > Hermetia illucens. The sequence continues at coordinate 50,890,170 of NC_051849.1, forward strand.
CGCAAGCTCTAGTGACCCTAAGAACATTCTCCAGAAGCAGAGAGTGTGCAGATTCTTCCTTGAAGTAAACCTTGCCAAGGTGTCTTCGTATGAGATCAGATGAAATCGAGCAGCTGCATATGAGGAGCAGGGCCGTTTCTTCCTCCTCCTCACATTGGTTGCAGATATCCGAAACCACCACCCCGATCTTTTCGATATGGTAGTTTAAGGAGCAGTGTCCCGTTAAAGGCCCTATTAGGGCTTTCATGCCCCACTTCTTAAGAGACAGCAGAAATGCCACTCTGGCCACCCCAGGTTCTTTCACAAGGATTTTCGTCTGCCTCTCCTCCTCCTCGGAATCATTGCAATTTCGCCCTTCAGAGTAGACTTGACGCTGGATGGCCGGATTCCAAAAGTCGGTTCTGACCCCACCATTGTAGATCCGGATCCTCGGTGTCCAGTCTGTCAGCTTCCTCATTACCAGCCACGTTTGAGTGACCCGGCAGCCACTTCAGGAATGTTTCGTTCAGTCGACCAAGTTTCAGCAGTACCTGATGACAACTCCACACCAACTGGTTTGATATGTCTTTGCTTTTTAGTGCTGATAATACTGCCTGACTGTCGGAACAGATTCGAATGGTGCGACCCCTCCATGATATTGGGCTCACCTGTGATTATTAATCTGATTTGAGTGCACTGCAATGAGAGCAGCTTATATACTAATTCCATTAGATCTATAGAAAATCAATGAGCGTGGGGAGCACATATCATTGGAAGAGAGCTAAATTCAGTTTTGCCATGCCTTCCGATTCTCAGATCACCATACATCTATTTGATATAAGATACGAAGTTATCTTGAAGCGTAGAGAAAACTGGTCTGAACCAGAAGAATGCTTGTCAGGATGACGCCTTCAACACGGTTAGCTCAAAAACAGGGCCTGCAGTCAGTTCCGACCTCTTGAATAGAAACAAGAAGTGGGCTTCTCGCTTGTGACTATATAAAACGGTTTTTGAGATTGTCATGCTACATTGGGGGCATTGTTCAATCCTCTGATGGCGTCAAAAATCGTTCAGGAACATGGAGACCGACTGAACTCTATTTCTAGATTCAACGTAATGGAAATACCTTGGGTACCCGGTCATTCTGGTGTAGAGGGAAATAAGACTTGGGACCCAAGGTTTCAATTTCCCCCCAAGTGTATCCTGTGAGAAAGCAAGTGGGCATTCTGTCCGTCTGTAATTCAATAGCTGTTCATATGTTCAGAATATGAATTCTTCAATGTATTCATCCTCTAATGAAGAAGCGGAATCCGTGGCCTCAAATAAAGTGCTCTAACACGTTCGACATCAACAACGATCTACAGCAAGGGGATGCCCTATCATGCGTCCTCTTTAACCGAGGACCAGAAAGTGATGCGTGATGCTGAGGTAAATGCAAGAGGTACGATCCTCTTTAAGTCCACCCAACTACTGGCCTGTGCTGATGATATCGACATCATGGGAAGAACGACCCGAGATGTACAAACTGTCTTCATCCAGATCAAGCGGGCAGCCCGAGATCTTGGGTTCCACATCAATGAAGGCAAGACAAAGTATATGGTGGCAACGTCAGCACCGAAAACCAACCAACCAACAACATCAAACCGCACTGGTCAAACGGGAAGAATCAAAATAGGAGAATACAACTTTGAGGCCGTCGACAATTTCTCCTATCTAGGGTCGAAAATCACAACCGATAAGAGCTACAATGATGAAATCCGCGCACGGTTTTTCTCAGCCAACAGAGCCTATTTCAGCTTACAAAAACTGTTCCGCTCGAAACGTCTCACCATAGGGTCAAAGCTCTTACTGCACAAAACAATGATCTTGCCAGTCCTTATGTATTCCTCGGAGACTTGGGTTCTTAGCAAGAAGAATTGAGAACTCTTAACCGCGTTCGAGAGAAGAATCCTCCGAAGAATTTTTGGCCCGATACATGAGGATGGACGATTCCGTAGCCTACACGACGAAATCTATGAGCGATACCATGACCATCCGGTTGTGGATAAAATCCGGCTCAACAGGTTGCTGTGGGCGGACCACCTAATCCGTATGAATGAGGATGATCCAGTCCGGAAAGTCTATAAGGGCAATATCTATGGTAGAAAAAGAAGACGAGGCAGACCCTGCCCAAGATGGAACGATGGCGTAGGTCAGGACGCCAGACAGCTTTTAGGGATATCAAATTGACGAATCAACCAACAACATCAAACCGCACTGGTCAAACACAAGCACGAACAAGAATAAGGATAGGGGAATACAACTTTGAGACCGTTGACAATTTCTCCTATCTAGGGTCGAAAATCACAACCGATAACAACTACGATGAGGAAATCCGCGCACGGTTGTTGTCAGCCAACAGAGCCTACTTCAGCTTACAAAGACTGTTCCGCTCGAAACGTCTCACCATAGGGTCAAAGCTCTTACTGTACAAGACTATGATCTTGCCAGTCCTCATGTATTCCTCGGAAACTTGGGTTCTTAGCAAGAAAAATTGCGAACTCTTGGCCGCGTTCGAGAGAAGAATCCTCCAAAGAATTTTTGGCCCCCTACATGAGGATGGACGATTCCGTAGCCTACACAATGACGAAATCTATGAGCGATACCATGACCGTACGGTTGTGGATAAAATCCGGCTCAATAGGTTACGGTGGGCGGGTCACTTAATCCGTATGGATGAAGATGATCCCACCCGGAAAGTCTATAAGGGCAATATCTATGGTAGGAAAAGAAGACGAGGCAGACCCTGCCTAAGATGGAGCGATGGCGTGGGCCAGGACGCCAGACAGCTTTTAGGGATATCGAATTGGTGGACCTCGGCGTAAAACCGGGATGTCTGGAGTTCCTTATTAAGGCAGGCCTAGACCGGATACCGGTTGTTGCGCCGTTGATGATGATGAAATTGATGGACCTCGGCGCAAAACCGGGATGTCTGGAGTTCCTTATTAAGGCAGACCTAGACCGGATACCGGTTGTTGCGCCGTTGATGATGATAATGATGAACACGTTTCAAGGCTATTGCAATTTAGATTGTAGCGGCGCGTATAATTTTTGTAGATATAGATCTTGCCTTGAAAGTTTTGTCATTCCCATGGATCTATATGTGTACCTTTAGTGTGATACAGTGGAGTAACAATCTGTCAACCGGCGGATAAGGGTAATTCGTGGAAGAACAACAAATTGAGGATCACTACCCACGTCATTTGGGGGGAGGTGAGTGCTTAATTTGAATACATTGCACTACGGCCAAGCACCACCAAGCAGTAAAAAAAATATCTCCTTTGAACTTGAAAAGCAGGGAATGAAATCTTACGTTGAATGTAACTTCAATCCAGCAGAAAATCAACATACAAACAAGTCGGAATTTCGGGTATAAAGGTTTTGTGTTCATCTTGTGTGAAAAATTTCCTATTCACATTTTCCCATTCGCGTATATCTCCAATTCAAAGTATTGTTTCACACAAACCCTTAAACAAGTCGCGAAACCGGAAGCTGGACGCTTCAGGTATGAAAGGTTTTGCGTATTTCTTTTATAAAGACATTTGAGTGTGCATTTGTGCCATTAGTACTTAGCACTAATATATGCAAATATTATGTAAGAATATCCACTTTCGGGTAATATTGACACTAAAAGTCTTGAATTTGCAAAGAAGTGTCAAATTTGACCTATTATGACTTTGTTAGTATAGTTACCAAACAGATAGTCTTCTGCTGCCAATGAAATGGCATATATCTCAACTGAAATATGGTCGTCATTTTTCCGAGAGGTCGGGCCAGGTTCCTAATCGGATTCCCCGAGAACACCCCTGCACTCGATCCGCCCTCGTTGGTGAAGATTATTAAGTCTGTAATCTGATAAGACTCATGGCCATTTATCGACAATTCTTCTCTTTTGGTGATAAAAAATAATAGACTAAATACATCTGAAAATTCACCTGCATTCAGTTGAAATCATATTGTCTCGTCATTATCTAATATAATTCTGAACAACTTTCCAAAATAGATTGTATCGAACCACCCAAAACGATTATAAAACACACAAAACAAATCCCATTTCCTTTTTAGAATACTAAATTTATGACACGATTATGCCATTTTCTGCAACTCTCAGCAAGACAACAATAACAACAACAAACACTACAAACCAACAAAAAACAACAAATTTCCTTCTCATCAATTATCCGATTATTGGAAATCCATCCAGTACATATTCGTACACTTGTGCCTCACCACTTGAGCTTGTGCAATAAATAGCATTCGTAACCTACTAAACACCGTGAGGAGTATCTAGTATCTAACAGATAAAATTGATTATTGCAAAAAATCCAAATATGGTTACGTGTAATGGCGAAGATCATCGCATTCGAAGTGCATGCGAATCGTACTGGGATTACATGCCAATAAAAAACTCGCATTATTGCTGATATCATTGCGCGTTTGCGGATCGATCGCCCCGAAAGGTCAACTTTCAGCCTTCAGCCTCACCGTCATCCATAATGTTCTGTTCCGTAACGGTGTAGGAAACGGCAGGGAGCTAGTGAATAGATAGTAGGTGAGATGGGGGTTTTGACTGAAGTACTACGATGACGCAGCAAAAAGGATGTGCAGCTCATTGTTTAGCTTATGCCAAGTGGGTGACTGCATAACTGGTTAAGACTCTCCACACAGAGTTGGATGTCTTGGCGTACATTTGTAACCTTAATAAGCCCAACCCAAACAACTATAATTAATGAGCTCACTCAATGCAATTTTTATACATAAATGAAATTATCTAATCTATCGCTCGCTTCATTCCATATGACTTCAAATGCGAATACGTATTGACTTGTAATTTGGAAAATTTTGGTTCGCTTTTGCTAGTCCTTTATTATATTCTACTTTTCCAATGGTTCGACAGACCAAACCAATCTTTATCCGTAACATATATGTAGATAACATACCTTTGGTTCTAATAAAAAGTGAATATTCGATTGACTTTTTACCGTAGAGAAAGTGCTCGAGAATGAGATAGTTTTCGTAAATTTGATATTTTAGTAAGACTAGCCATTGCCACCAAACTATCTAAGCGAACGAAATCATAAACGTAAATTCAAAGTACTCAAACTGATCCATTCATAACATATCTAGAAGGCCTTCCGGAGCAGTATCTTTAACAGTACGAAGAGGATCCAGCAACGGAAGCCACCAGTTTATAAGCCAATGTAGGTTCTGCTTAGTAGCAAACATTGCACGTATTCATCCCCCCCATCCCCCATAGAGAGTAGCTTCCACAGCATATGTATAAGGTTCATAAGTGAGAGTATAGATAGTACTTTGAAGTTGTACTACTGTCGTACTCATAGGACGATATAAGATAGTGAAATAGATTTTTATGTATTTGGCTGGTATCGAACTAAAGTTCTTTTTATCAATTTTTAGAAGTATTTGCAGCTGTACATTGTAGTGTTTACTGGACTGTCCTGCCCGTCCCAAAATATAATGGGTGTTCCCAAAAAGTATGTCATCTTATCTGAGTCTGCACAATACGAGTAGAAGTCGGGTGGTAACGATTACGAATCCTATTTCCAGCAAAGATTATTATCATGCAAGGGGCTGGGTTCGCTTTTATGGTCTTCAATTTGAAATACATATATAACGAGAAAAGCTAAATGAGTGTAGGGACTAAAATTATGTTATGATTTAACATAATACAAACATTGAAATACATGTCCGAACAAACAAACAGATTCAACTTGCCTTCATTTCGAAGCAGAAACAAAATACAACATTAGGAGAGTGGCTAACAGTAAGCCCAGCCACTCTTCCAAGGAAATGAAACTGGTCAAGCAACTGAAGCAAAAGGGCGCATACTATTTAAAAGCAGAAGCGGTCTCATACGATGTAAAGGCAATATTTTCGTGCATTCTGGTGAAAGAAGCCCTACGGAAGCTAGAAGAATGGATGGAGCAACACGATAGTACTATATACCAAACTAGCGGCGGCATGTATGTCAGAAAATTATTTAACTTTTCGCGATAAATTTTATAAGACGACCAAAGGGACAGCGATGGGTACCCACTTATCCCCACTATTAAGTGAAATTTTCATTGCAGGCCTAGAAAAGAAAATGGAACGACAGATAACTAAACCTGGAGTTTGATTACGCTATGTGGATGACGTTCTGGCCATTGTAAAAGCGGAGAATAAGCAAAACATACTGGATCAAATCGAAACGTGGCCCGTTTAATATAAAATTTTCTTTGACATCAAAGTACTAAAGAGGAATTACGGCTTCGATTTCGATATATATAGGAAGCCATCGACTATACAACGTACCATTGCCAAGACGTCTAACCACTTACATGAGCATAAAGTGGCCGCCTACCGATCCATGGTGCACAGCCTTGTGTCTATACCACTTACTAAAGAAAGTTTCGAAAAGGAGAATGCATATATTGTGGATACAGCTACAAAAAATGAATTTCGGCCAACTCTAATCCAGACCTTAATTAGGAAGATGCACGGTACGAAGGAACGAAATCGGCTAACAACTTTGTTCGAACAAGAGAAAATGAAGATGGATACACAAGGAGCCAGCAAGACATACTCAACGGAAATGTTCTCAACTTTGTCATGAATCTTAGCCAGCCAAAGAAGGCATTGAAGCAGTAGGATCAAGCACGATTCAAACGCAATTAGGCAATGAAAAAGGCCTGAAGTAGGAAGATAAAAAAGCGGCATCTACAACATGTCTTGTGCAGATTGCCCTTGTACATACGTAGGGCAAACCAAACGGCTAGTCAACACTCGGATCAAGGAAAATTTTAAAGAAGCTAGGCAAATAAAATGGAGCAGAAAACCATATATCAATTCTGTATATTGTAGAGCATGACCATAGAATGGAGAGGATAACGCTGCTGAAAGAAGGCAAGCGCAACAAATTGAACGCTTACAAATTGTCTGAGAATATTCGTGTAATGGTCCAATGCCATCTTTTAGGGCTACATACTTTTTGAAAATGCAATAGGCATTTTTCGGGTTCAAACCTGAAATTGGGGCCACCTCCTTGAGACCACGTCCATCTCAACTGAATAATTAAGTAACTTTTAGTGAAAAGACAACTTCAGTAGAAAATAAAGCAATAAGGCAATCGGTCAAGATTTGATTGACTAACGTAATTTTTAGAAAAATACCTTTACAATTTTTGGTAATTTGGCATTGCACTGAGAGGGACTGCGCTAGAGTGAGTATCTCGTTCTTATGAAGGCAGGAGGTCCCTTATTTTCAACCTCTTTTAAAAACCGCGACGGTTCCCGTAAAAAAGTGGGGTGATTCAAAGGTATAGTAGGTAATATCATCCTGGAGATGTGTTAGCAATATTATACCTGTTGCCTTTTAACGTCAGAATTTTTTCAAAAATCATCCCATGATCTACTACCAAGCATCTGATGCACCTGTCCTGGTCATTGTTTAAAAGACAACCTAAAAACTTTTACTTACTTAGTGCAATGTTGCTTCATTTACGATTTATATCCCGTTTTTCGAAGCGCGCTGCTATTTGCAATTTGCTTGAAAATATCTAGAACAGAACAAAAAATCAAGACCCATCTGCATATCATATAGCTCATAATGAAAATAATTGATTTCTGACCAGTAACCTAGCCATAACATTAGGTGATCTAGATCTAGTAGGAGAAAATTTATTATGCCGAGGTGTACCAAAGATATAAGATTTTCCCAAACATGCCATGTTATTTTTTTAGCAAACTGGTCGCAGGTCATATAAAAGAGAAATGTTTGATACAACGTATTTTGTATTATCATTGGTATCTCTGAGGGTTTCCGTGATGCTATTAAAGAAGTCGAGCTATTTCATCACCGCTGATAGCACTGTTCACTTCTCCACCGCATATGCACGACAGACAAGTTGACCGTATTCCGAGAAAGATGCCTTCTGGATGCTTCTCGATACAAAGACCTATAACGTATCTGCCAATGAATATATGTACATATCGCCATTCCGGGCAACCTTAATGGTCATGTGGGCGAAAAGACAGACGGCAACAGGTGGAATGGTGAAAAAAGGGGTTAGAATACGCAATGAGCTAGCGAAGGTATAGTCGATTTGGCCACTCACGACACCCATGACGTTGCACCGGTGAATATATGGTTCACCAGACGATTGTCTCATCTTCGTATCGGGTATAGTGGGATCAGCAAGCTCAAAACGGCTCGCCATCATTTTATCACAGGCACTGAATACAAAGCCGTCCACTAAGAGACCATACCAAGTCAGGTTTGTCAAGAACTGCGAAACTATTGACGCAATATCCGTTGGGCGGTTACTCATGAGGAAACACCATGAGAAGCATCGCCGTCTTTACATTGCATTTAGGAATCTAGGGAAAGTGTTTAACCGTGTGCCACATGAACCCATTTGATATACTCTATGGCAACACCAGCGCCAGGAGAACTCGTGACTTGGGTTAAATTGCTTTACCACAATCCGAACAGTAAAGTGCGAAGTGTGCGTGGTGTATTAAAACCGTTTCGTGTGTCTGCCGGTGTTTATCAAAGAAACGCCCCCTCACTACTCCTCATTGTTCTTTTTATGAACAATGTCACACGAAATGTCCAACGTCCAGCGCCTTTTATACTTCCTGGTGTTGCCTATCAAAGCTGATCTCAAGGAACTTGTCAAAAAATGAATGATGGCCTTATGCAACACAGTCCCAGGTTGAATCTGAATAAAATAGAATTTTAAATAACTGACATCTACTAAACAGGCGCTTTCCCTGCCAGTAGCATTGACCTACCCAGGACCGAGCGATTTATATATCTTGGATCAATGCTATCAACCAATGGTGAACTACGTTATGAAGTTGCTTCACGCATTAACGGAATTTTGATGAAGCGGTGTCCGATAATTGGAGTTCTTTTTAATCAACGGTTCATGGAAAGTTTCGAATCTGAAATCTACCACAGTGTCTTCTGCCCTGTCACTCTTTAACGTTCTAAGAGTTTGCTGACTTTAAAAGAAAACGCGCTTCGCGGTAATGGAGGTGAAGATGTTATGTTGGACCAATGGGGTAAGATACATGATTGCGTCTGAGATGTGGATATTCACGACGGTTGCACCGATCGTGTCACGTTAATCGCGCTAACGAGAATTTACTTGGATGGGAAAAGACCAAAAGCAAAGACGAAACAACGACGGCTTGATACTCTGGATGGTGATTTGAATGTCTCGCGACTGCATCCACATCAAGCTTTTGACAGTGCACTTGATCACTATGCGCCGACCCTGCTTCTGAATGGGACAAAGGCTGAACAAGAAGAAGAAGAGGCTCCTCAGGAGTATTTAAAGGTACCATGGAGGAGTTGGAACCCTGTTGAAAAGGAAACTCATCTGATATCCTGTAGAAGGAACTCCAGTCTTTCTGAAATAAGGTGCTAGATAAGTGCACACTGTTGACCACTTCCGTGAAAATATAGTTAGTTGCCGATCCAATTTTCGACTGAGAAATATAGCTCTGGAGCCGTAGTTATTAGAAGTTCAGATAGTGTTCAAACCTCTTAGCGCATTTGGCTTTATTAGGTTTTGAAAGTGCGCCACGTTTGTGTGCGTACATTATCAATTGAGGAAGCGGAAGAAATTGTCAGAATCTGTTTGACAATCAAAGAGCTATTAGCTCTTTGAGCCAGGGAGACAAAAATACTCTATCTTGCGGTTAAATGAAATGAGCTGAGAATCATTCGCAAGGTGCAAGACTCTCTCAGAAGAGAGAACTATGAAAAAGGGATACTTTTCAAGATACTTTTCTTATCTATTTATAAGAGGAACAATACAATACAATACAAAATAGTGAGATCTAATTGTGTTTATTTAATTTTCGAAGATATCCTGTGAAGAAAATATCACCACACAATAGATGATCATAAATATTAAAGTAAAGACTGAAGAACTTTCACTGAAAAAGGCGACACAAGTACCCAATACTGTACTAAACGTGACATGAAAAGTATTTAAACTTTCAGTCCGAAACTTAATTTTAACTCAGTCCACAGTCCAGAATAATCCTCCAACCTTAAAATACTTGAATCCAATGTATGATTTTCACAGAAACTGATCCACTTCACCCCTATCTACTCTGCCATCCAACACTATCATCATGTGGTATTTTTAATCACTAGTTCCCATCACTGCATCAACATAAGACAAGTAGCCCGTAAGGCATATTGTACGGCAGCAGCACGATCAATGTTTTAATTAATGACTTGATCAGCGAAAATCTCGCGCCTGGTTTAAAGTTGAGCTGAGCCAAGGCATGCAACTGGGCTGCATAGGTTAGCCCCAGTGCATCTGCCTCAACGACGTGGAAACAAAAATGAATAGAAACAGCAGAGGATCCGATAATCTACGAATGCGACAGCAATAAAAATGAATCCAATAATTTTCCAGTGATAAGGAAAAAAGTTATTCAGGGACTCAAAAATGCATAATTTAAGATGGAAGAAATATTTCTTTCTGTCACGCCTACAGTGTTAGATGTCATCTCATTGAATTAATTACGGAAGGTATCGGTTTCGACCGGCATCCATTTGACTAGTTCCTCCGGCCCAAAAACAAATTGTCAATAAAAGTGACAGTGAAATGATAGTTGTAATGGGGCTATCAATTTATATTTGTTGCTTGAATGTAAATTACACTGCCCAGTTTGTACCTCGATACGCTACGATACCTCCGTAATTTACGTTATGAACTGGACGACATAACCGAGACAGTTTTTATTACAATTATTTCATTTCACTGAAAACGCGTATCGAATTTCGGGAAGTTCATGCCGGAAAATCGATTGAAAATGAGTCTTAAAATTTTTGATTGATCTTATATATGATAAATGAAACGGCAATTTCAGCTTAATGCAGTTTGAATGTGTCTCCAATGGCTTGTAACGATTGGATAATAAATTAAACTACGTTTTATGATGGACACAAATCTGTTTAATAGTTTGATATAAAATGCATTGAAGTTAATTGCATATCATTTTCTAAGACGTTGCAATTCCGAATACCCGCATTTCTGACAAACTAGACTGCGTAAAAAGCTATAAAGTTTCGATATTTTGTAATATTTTAATATTCAGTGAGAAGCAATGGAAAAGTTTGATTTTAATTTCCGAGATAAGATAAATATACAAATCTTAACGAATGCAAAATCCGGCCACTTACTTTTATAGCATGAACGATATCTCCATTATTTCGATTTTGAAATTCATCCGCTCTTAAGATGTTCCGATTGAAAATGAATTCCATTTTTTCATTGAACCTTCAGAGATTCCTTATCAGATAAGAAAGTGCTTTCATTTATCATATTGTGAAGTTTAATTCAATATATTTGCCAGTCTATAATTATTGATGCAACCAGGTCTAACGGGAAGGAAGGGCCTGGAGTTTTTTTCGAAGACCGCAAAGGGAGACTTTAGCAAAAGTATAGATATGTATATTCTGAAAAGTCGCTTATTATATGTATTCACAAACCGGTTAGCAAATGAAATCTTCAGGAATCTGTGAATGATGTGTAAATTATGAATTAGATTGGTAAAGACGCAACGTTTGGTGGCCATATTGGCATTGTAAGAGGTAGCTTTGTCTTAGCTGTAGTAGTATAGTAACTACTCTCCTCCAAGTCTTATTTTGGCGAAAGAATGTGTTTCAGCCGCCTGCTCTCTGATGCCAGAGATTCCTTAGGATCAGTAAAAAACCAATCAAGCGTAGTTCATTATATAGCTTTTGCGCATGGAACTGGTCAATGGAAATTGAATGAATAAGTACTAAAAGGTTGAATTGTGGGACTGACATTTCAAAACGCCGCCCAAGCGCATAACATGCCTTTGCAATTTAATGCCAGCCAATTTTATTGCAGTTATGCCAATATGTTCAGCGAAAACGAAAGACTTCGCTTTGGTAGATGCAAGGTTATATCAGAAACCTTTACACAAAGAACTTCCTTTAGAATAAACTGCGACTTGACGTTGTAATGATGCCCATTATTCAGCGGAAAACCTATCTATTAACGGAATAGTGAACAGCCTAACTTTCACATTGGTCATCACTGATCTTAACAATTGGCCAGGTGGCGGTAAGTCAGATGATGCAGCAAATAACAAGCCTACGGGCAAACCTAAAGAAAGTACAAGTATTCAGAGACTAACATAAGTTTTTAGTGGATCTGTAGAGGATAGTGATCAGCTCCCTTAAAAGCCATATGAGGAATCATTTGCACGCATTATGTTATCGTTCAAGCGATATTCCTTAAGAAGGGATAAATCGGGACTGCCATAAGAAACTTGGGAGGTCATAGTTGTTAACGCAGTAATCAGAGACGAGGTACTAGAAATTCGAGGCTCAGCAGTGGGCGAGCTACTTTCTGACGTTTTGAACAGCACGATGTCCTGAAGACGTGCCAGAAGATCTGGCTGACTGCGAAAGTATGAGAGCAGATCGAGGAGCGAAAGGAGTTGGAAGCTGTTACAGTTGGTGCGAGTGGAAGTGAACATTATGCATTTCAGATCCGGTACGGCAGTAAATTTTTTGAAATTTCAGGTAGCGTGCGCCGTTATGAAAGGAAAATTGTTATTATGTTGGTCAGGGAGACAGAAGCTGTTCCGTCGTTTTTCACTTCACTACGGTCCGCAACTTATAATATCCGGTGAAGTTCAGCTGTTGAAATGGAATTGTTAGTCATCGCAATATCTGGATCCAAAGTTCCTTGAAAGACAAGCAAAGTCAACTGTCTCATCAATGCCCTGAAATGAAACTGTCTCGTGCAGCTCATGCAGAGGCGCTACTTGTATTTATCTGTGGATCTTGGATTTTCAAGATCTTTCCTAGAGCTTGGAAGAAGGCGATGATCTTGAAGATTTCATAAGATGAAACTCGTTTTAAGTGTGATAATTGGAAAGGTATTTGCATGTTTTTTCTCCTGTCGAAAAAAAATAATCTAAAATAATTCTGAAATGAATCATAGAAAACCTAAAAAATTGATTGACCATCAACAGTCTGGTTCGCTCTTCCTGAATGGACCAAATCAAAACCTTGCGGATCATTGTGGTGCAATTTCAGGAGTTTAGTTTTCTGCTTCTTCTACTCTTCCTCGATTTAGAGTGAAGTGTATCCTGAATGGACTAAGACAAGCACTCCGTGGAAACTATAACTAATTGTCGCGTTGTGTGATATATAATGTTGTAAAAGGCCATACCATACGTCGAAGTAGGGAGCAGAATTTGCGGTCGAAGGTGGAGTCCACTGAGCTTGCCTTTTGTCAAGGATACTTTTTCTTCTCGTTATCGGTGACGTGCTTCATTCTGCCTTGACTGGAGGACGTGAAGGGGTTCAATGGACCATGTCATCTTTGATCAAATACCTCGATCATCCCGATAATACCTGTTGGCCCTCTTGTCAAGTTACGGGTTTTTCCTAAATGGTTCAAGACATTGAAAAGGAGACAAGCAGAATCGGTGTGAAGATAAACACCCCCGAAACCAAGGTGCTTTGTCTGACCAGTCTTTTCGCCCTCTTTTTAATTAAATTACCGGGCTGCATATCGTCACTGAACTTGATGTTGTTGTTTTGCCCAAAATTTGGAAATGGAGCTATCTCAACAACAACATCTAGTTGAAGTTGTCCCACGTCGTTGTTAACTCTGTGCTAATATATGGGAGCAGAACAGGGGAAGTTACGACCGCTGTCATTCGGATGCTCTACACTATATGTTTAAATCGTGCCGTCGTAGAACTTTCACTTGAAACAATAATTAACGAAAAACTTCACCCTCGTAGCGGTACCGAAAATATACTGATGAAAAAGCGAAAATAATAGTGGGACACATTGAGAAACGGCGACAACTCCATTGCAAGTTACCCCATGCAGTAGACCCTAGAACCACTATTCAAAACAATGACCGACGACTAGGTACGCATGACCCAAAATATTGGAGGCACCCCCAGGATGACTTATAGTAGCATATGACTAACGCTAAGAAGAAAGAATTCCTTTTAGAGAAAAGCCAATACTAATGGAATTAGGATTTGTTTGACCGCCAGAGAAAAGATTAATTACTTTGAGATTGTGGAAATTCCTTTCGGAGACATTTTGGGCAGAATCATGGAGCTTGTACTTATGCGCTTAGGAACTGTGTTTGCCGCTTACAGGAGAGCCTCGAAATAGTAGTAGCACCAGCACTAACGAAGAAAACATCCCGTCTTATGGACCCCAAACGATAGTGGAAAAGTGGAGGAAAAGTGATAGCTTCTCGGAAAATGGAGGAGAGAAGGGAAACACATTACCAAAAACTGAAAGAGTTCAGTTTAACGTCGTGTATCTTGTTCTTCGAGAATTGCAGTAGCTTTGAAAGAAGACGCTTTTGTTTGAAGATTTGTAATTCATTGAGCAGCTCTTAAAGTGAAAGCTCAAATTCGCAATTTTTTGGGTGTCATTTTCAATAATTTCTAGAACTTCCGCCTAAAACTTTGATGGTACGATAAGGAGAAGCCCCCGCTTTTAAAACCAGATGAACACTGTGGCGGTTGAAAAATCGCAACAATCATCCCCCTCTAGAAGGTTAAGGCACTGGCGAATATTTTGATATTGGAAAAATTTGATTTGCCTACCCGGCCACCGGAAGGGAAAGAGTTAAAGGGGGGAAAAAGAAGGGGCTATTTTCATAACATTATTGAAATTTCTGCTAGGAGAATCAACGTCGCGATGCGTAAGGGGGCTGTGCTCCACGCAGGTGAGGAGTGATCGGGAGGCACAAGATGGATCCGCCCTTAACCTGCTTTGCACATCGCGGCGATGATTGCCCCACCAAGAAGCTTACAGAAATAATAATCTTTCAACTGCTGATGACCGCCACAATTCTTCCTTGATGCTTGAAAGGGAAGCCCTCTTTTTATTTCTGCATACTCTCTTTATCCCTCCCTTCTCGGGGGTGGCGCTGGAAAACTGAATTTTACTATGATGATAGTAAAATACCCCCATTTGATGCGCCATTACTCTTTAAGGGGTGCGGTCAATTTTTTAATGGTGTTAGAGAGGGGAATCCTGATCTTCCTCTTATTCGTTCCTCCATCCGATCTCCTTAACGCGGTAGGGTTGAAAATTAAAACATTGCCATGACGTCATTAGAAAAACCCACTCTGAGGGGCCATAACTTTACAAGAAGGATAACCGCCATGAGCTTCCTTCGGAGTTTAAGGCACGACCGCCCCACGAGGGTGGGGTTGAAAATTCAAATTTTACCCCAATTTTCATAGCGATTGGGTGAGTGGTGTGGATATTGATTTGCCGCAGCGACATCTGGTGGCGAATCGCAGTAATTTTTATTGCGCGAAAACCTTCATTGCAAAGTACATATATATATAATACATACCAATTTTCATGGGGATTGATTAAATGTTTCGGAGTCTACCACAAACGGCATACCAATTTCCAATTTGTAAATTGATTTACTGTCTGTCTTTCTGTTACACACATCTATCGACATGAAACTCGGTGGAAAGGTGACAATTGTAAACGCTCACGCATGCAGTGAGTTACTTCGTTATATATGGACCTTAAGGGGGGGGGGGTCCTTATATATGCAAAAGAGAGATGTGGATTTTCTTTCACCGAATATAGTCGTGTGGTGTATCAGATGAAAGGATTCCAAATTAAATCTTAGTTTTGACACTGATTGCGTAACGGAGGAGTGAGGGGGTTGTAAAAGGGTCAGTTACAGTAAGAGGTCATTCTCAGAAACTACCCACCAGAAAAATCTGAAAAATTCGTGATGATGCCTCTACATGACATCAAGGCTCCGAAGTATTCTTCATACCGATATCTGCCAAATTAAAGTTAATGACAGTATATTCATGTATTTTTAAAATTTGATGCTAACCTCCCTTAAGTTTATCTTAGACCCGTAAAACTTCCGGTTTCCCACTTCTTCTTTTGAGAATACCCTGTGTGCAGAATAAGTGGTAGTGGTGTGTGCACATAAGTGGTAGACATATTTTGGGGTTGATATGGCACTTTGTCATCTCTGAGTTTGGGGTGAAGTGTCCTCAGAGAATTTGCCGTTCATCTATTTCATTATTCCTTAATATTTTCTCACGGTATTAAAAATAGCTAAAATGAACCGAACATGGCATTATAGGTTGGAATTTTTAGAATTTAACGGGTTTGTTGTTGCATCCCCAACTTTATCCTTTTATCCTTCTCGCCTTGAACATCGTTCATTCCAACAAGTGAACATTGCGTCTATTTTGAGCACTTTGGGATTAACCTTTAGATTAGGCTAGGCTGGCTTTGTCTTTTGAGTGACTTATAAGTAGTGTTGACCACTTTCGATTTGCGGTGGCGTAACTATGTCAAATGAATGAGGTCACTTGTGACACGTTCAATGCCGGGAGTTGAAGAACAGGATCAGGCAAGATCGATTTTGAAACCCGAACACAGACCCAGCATTTTAGGTGCATATTGGACTGGTTCAACTAGTGCAGTCCCTGTCACGAATAGAAACGATGATAGACATCTCGTGTATGTTTTTAAGAGATAGGATGACAGATCCGAATCTGATAACTTTTAAAAACTGGGAGATAGATTTTAAACCCGACAACTTTTATGGATGCCATAACAATGTTCCTCTAGGGTGCCAGGCCCGACCATTAAATCCTACCTCAGTGGATCGTATCCACACTATCATTGAGTCCTTGGAGCTGGGTTTTGACAACAAAGCAACATCACTAACTTCAACATTCATTTGGAGCCATCATATGGAATGGCAAACATCTGATTCGGTATATCAATGATCTGAGTTCATACTTACACCGTCGATTAATAAAATAGTTTAGAATTATTTTTACTTCACATTAACATACCTGAAAGAGAAAAGGAAAAATTGAAGTTAGTTTCAGTAACCGAAATACTATGTTGATTTAAAATAGTTTAAATCAATTGCTAATGAAAGCTGGAAACATGAAAGGATAGAAAATTATAGTTCTTTGACTATGGTCCAACACATTTGACAAAATATATAATATTCTACTATCTAAAGGTATGTTCAATAAGGTAATAGAATTGATCTAAGATTTGGCTTAAACATTAAAGATACATGTTCGGATTGGAATGCTCTGTTAGAAAGACGATGCTGCTAGTATTTTTTATTAATGTCAAGTGAGTAATCTGTTATCTCGAGGTAACATTAAACGAGAAGATTCGGACTAAGATCGGTAAAATGCAAGCTACAACCAACTACCAAACTATTTGTTCCTCATAAACTCGTGGTTTATTTCAAGAATAGAGTAAAAGTTTTCTGGTGAATGGAGTATGATTTTTGCTGTTTTTTTTTATAAGCAACTCAACGTTCTTAGTTTTATACTTCAATTGTATCTTTGTTCAAAAATGATGTTTCGATGTTATTTGCAATTAGAATGTAATCTAAGTGTATTATGTTTTGGTAGACCCCCCTCCCCTCGGAGTTGTAAATGGAAAACAAAAAACAACCAATTCAACTGTTCATACAAGACGGTGTGAAGTTTTATGTGCATCTATCTAATCCATCAATGCTTAAACGGAGGAACAGGCTCTTGACAATCGATTATCATGTAAACATGGGATTTAAATTTGAGAAGTCATAAACCGGCAAAATGGTTTTAAACCCTACGCTTCTTTTCGACCCTCCTAAATACGGAAGATTTCAGTCACCTCCGTGGATATGTGGTTTAGTAGCATCCAACAAGATGTTCTCCACTCCTTTTGAATAACAACAATTGCTGACAATGATGTTGCTTGCTCCGATCACTTCAAGATCTCATCTGAGTATCTCGGATGTTTGGCGCACACTCTGCGTTCCAGGGCGTAGGAGTCTCAAGTGCTGATTGTTTTGAACTCATGACGACCTTTCTATTTGTCGACACTTTGGCGTATTGTTGATCGTTGAGTATTTGTTTTTGGCTTTCCAATGCATTTTTCGAAATAGAACACCCCTTCTAGCCACAATGTTCAGACGAACATGTTCTAGGGAGTTGCGGGGCCAGGAAGAAAGACACATGAGAAAAACCATGTGAACAGTTTATAAACGACATGTCCGTCAAAATTGATTATACCTTGACATGCGGGGAAGCAAAAAACCAAACGAAATGAACAGAAAGAAATCAATTTGGATCTTATCCGTTTCGAATTGGAGTGATGTCTAAGATGAATGCATTTACTGGTGTCTAATATGTTGTTGGGTTGTTTGAAGAATGTCACTGAAATTTCGTGGAGTTTTTCCAGAAATGAACGGAACAGGGTCGTTGACATGATCTGAAGAAAAAGCTTGAAGTGTTCACTGGGACCTCTCCACTTCCTCCTGCCTTCCCGTGGAGAAACGAGAATCCAAATTCAATTACGAAACATTTTGTTTTGGGGCCAAAGGTTGCCACTTTGTCATAATGCATGAGTATGGAAATATCAAGTAATGAATTCACATTTTCCATTCGAATGAATGGATGTTTAGGACCGCTTGGGAGCGCTTTATGAAAAGCCATATGTTGGAGCGAGTGCTTACGTATGTTGCTGTGGTAGCATTATGAGCTGGAAGCAATTAAGATTGGTAGTGAGTTCCTACAAAGAAATAATATAATGTGCATTTGGGTGGTTATCTGAAGAAGCATCTTCTTCTGATTTCGGTTGAATGATCTTTACATAGCCTTTTTGAGAATCGTGATGGTTGCCGCTAAGTTTGAATTTCAAATAAATTTAATAGTGGACGTGGAAGCGACTAGTTTAAAAATTATTTATCGCTTATGGATATTTGGAAAATAGAATTGTTTCAGAGATAAATCATCATTAATTGCATAGAGTATATGCGCTTTTTGGTAAATTAAGTGAATTTCTGAAAAATTAGCCACAACTTTTTGGTAGAATTAGTGAATATATTTCTTTTTTAAGGTATTGTAAGCCGACTGTTATGGAAAATTTATTAGTAGCTGACAAAAGCAGAAAGGCCTGTTATGATGCGTTACCTTAAATCAGTGATGAATCAAGAGGGTAACAACAGAATTCAGTGTAATTAAGTAATCCCCAATGATATGAACAGCCTCCGTAGCATCCCGAAAAACTAATTGTTAGAACGAATTAATTGATAGTTGGATTGGCTCGTTTACAATTCGCAATTAAATGCATTAGAAATTGCCTTTTTCTTTTGAAAAAGAAAGAATTCGAAATCAACCTACCGATATTCCATTAATGGTAATGCTCTCCTCCCTCTCTTCTGCTTTAGGTAGAGAACGTGGAAGTATGTCGAGGCCACGCCTTTTGTGACATTTACAACCACATCTTTGTCTTGTCCAGGGACAATCTAACAGGGGAATGCATTTAAAAATACGCAATATTCCTTCGTTTTCTCCCGTCCTAACACTTCTTAGCAACTTTCAACTTCAACATCTAACTTTTGTAGCTTTTAAATTAAGCACTTTTATATATTTTATTAAAAAAGCTAACTGTTTCTCTTTCCCCTAACCCCAACGATTTATTTATATTTGCACAATTTCAAATTTTATTTTAATTTCCCAAATAGTGCAAGCGAATAATGTGATGATGTAGATTCACCTCATTTTTTATACCGACATAATTTTGGAAAGTTGTTGTTGTTTTCGGAACGCAACCTTTCAGCATAGCGAAGGGATCACCGTGTTGTTAGATGCATGTTCTAGCCGCTCTTTTGTTTCTGAGCGAGGCATAGGGTGTTGTTGTTGTCGCTGAGGAGGGATGAACTTCTAAATTTAAGGAATTGTTAGCGGAGTCAGGATCGATGAAACCGGGACCGGCTGATCACAGAGACAGTTGAAGAGCGGGAGATGGGACGGGATCGTTTTTGCTTGAGGAGGAGATTGGAGAGGAGGTATGGTGCTGTGGTGTCTTGAAGAGAGTGAAACGCAGCAGGAAAAATAAAAAATTGTCCAGGTCGAATGCTGTGTTTAATTTAGGGCGGTTTGAAAATGAAGGAGGGAGAAGCAGACGCATGGAGGGTTACGTCTCCTGGATAACGCGCGTAAAAATTTCTTAGTTGTAAGGTTTATTTTTTGTTGTGCGGTCGCCCCCCCCCCTCCCGAAATCAAAGTGAAAGTAATCAAACATTAGTGAAATTATTAAAGTGAACAAGTTGAAAGTAAGCGGCATTAAAAAGGACTTGAAGCTTAAGTAATCTGTGTCGTGAACAGTATTTGAATTCTATTGTGGATAGCTAATTAGCATTCCGCATTAGCTACAATCACGATAATTTTGGCCCCACCGGCACTAACGACTATTAGCGTTCGCATATACTTATTCAGGAGATGCACCTTAAACTTAAATTGCTCCGTATATTTAACAACCATGTTTTGCCAAATAGGCATGTTCGCGTAAAAAAGTCAGTGACGGTGTTGAAGTGGCAACATTGATCAGTTCAGGAAATATATACGATGTTCATATACCGCCTGTTGTGGTTTCCAATTAAGTGCTGATCGGTTACTCATTGACAAACACCGTGAAAAGCATCCCCCTCCTTACATCACATTTTTGGATTTGAAGAAGGCGTTTGACCGTCTGTAACACAAACTCATCTGGTAGGCTCGAAGGGAACACCTAGTACCTGAAACACTCATGCGATGGATTATAATTGGTCTTCCACGATCCGAAACTTAAAGTTTCTGCGAGTCGATTAAGCTGTTGGATAACATCAGCATTTTTCAGATACAGTTGTTGGCAATCTTCAAAGCGTATCAATCGCTGAGATAACGTAGGCTTTGAAGCTAATTAGCTCGTCATTTGATTTAGCATAAAGTTGTTACATTGAACGAATTATTCATTATCATTACTATCTGGGTTTCGGGTCACGAGAATATAGTTGGGAATGAGCGAGACGATAAACTAGCCAGACAGTGGAACAAAATATGATTGTCATGTAAATCAAGAGGCAATACCTGGCTGGATAATTTTTGGGGCAGCAAAAACTTTGGGGCACATTGCTAACTTCCTTGAATGCTATATTTTTATAAGCATAGTGTTGACATTACGCTTCACACGACTTTGGAGATTCCTAGAATATAAAAAGCATTCGTACAGCTTCAGGCTAATCTTTTAGGCAGCGTCGATACCTGGAGTGATACGACATGGGCTGTCAGGTAGCCTTTACATGTTTTATATAGATCCTGGTAATTGAAGTTGGACTCGTGAGAGTTGTGTTTGAAGTTCAAGTGGACAAATTTCGGTTCCAGCAGTAATATTAGGGGTGCTAGATTCTCTCATAAATTGGCACCGTTCTAGAGTCTTTCTCTTTGGGGGCACATGTGCGGCTATATTTACGACGAATTAGCTCATTTTCGACCACGTCACTAAAACTGGTTTACATTATAACACACCCAGTTGCCATCTTGCCATCTACGGAGGAAAGGGATAACTCCGTGTATATTTCGTTGGCAAGTACTTTAAAAAGACCCCCATTTTTAAGGTTTTGTTTGTAAAAAAACCGTATTAAATTTGGTTTAATGTCTGCCTGTCTGGTTGTTTGCTACACGCACTTTTCTCAGTAACGGCTTCTTTTTACGTTGAGTTTAAAAGGTGGTCCCCACACATGCAGGAGGGGGGTATAAATTTTTCTTCACCGAATATAGTCATGTTGGGTAACAAATAAAAGGTCTCGATTAGTACTTTTCGAAACCGATTTTGTTGGAGAGGCGGGAAGTGCGAGGGGTCTAAATACTGATTAACGGCCCCATTCTCATAAACTACTTAACCAAAAAATCTGAAAAAAATCATGAAGCTGCCTCAAAACAGTACACAGACCTCAAAATACTCTCCGTATTGATATCTGCTTAAATTAAGTTAATAATAGTATATATTATTACAACTGCAAACCCCCCTTGAGTTTGTCTTAGAGTTACAAAAATTTGCAGATTATAGTATGGAGCATGATATCTTCAAGTTTGATCAAAATGGTACTATTACTAACAAAGTTACAAAGTAACTGCTTCTGTGTGAATTACCTGCAACCAAAATACTAAATATCAATATCACATTAAAGTAAGTACTTTGGCATTCTTAATATATGTACATATAAATTATGGGCTACGTACAAATGTTATAGTTTTGCACTTAACAAGCAAACAAAACCTTTTATACTTGAAGCGTCTAGCTTCCGGTATCCGGACTTGTTAGACGATGTTATGGATGCCTCCAGCAGCAAGGTCTTAGAACTCTAAGCTTACCTGAACTCCACAATGGAATCATTTCTAATAGGTGTCAAGCCGTCAAATCGTATTATACAAAAGGTCTAATTAGTGTCTGGTTTTAAGACGGTTCGACTCTGCTAATATATCAGTTTTTGCAGATTTAAATCAGTGAATTTATCATACAAAGGGATATTAGCAGCTATGTCACAGACAAGCCAACCGAGGATAAATTAAGTGCTTAACTATCGTAGGGTGATCCTTGGTTTGTACTGTAAAATATCGACAAATTGATTCTTTCGTATTAACTGGCCGTACTGATTCAATTCCTAAGTTTGCATGGATATAAAAAGGACTTCCTCCTTTAAGTCAGTGAACAACTCTTAACTTCTCCATATCCGCATTTCGCTAGCTACTCGCTACCATCTTTAGTAGATTTTACTAAAACGAAGATACTGGCAATAGGGAGCGATATAGAAGGCAACAATTACACAGATGATCTACCTGTGTTCGTCCCGCTCGAAATTGATACCTTAAATATGACCACCCAGTGCGCATGTAAGGGTCAGGGGACTCAGGTCTCAGTCAGTGGTTTTCGGTATCTTTCGTTACTTTGCATACTTTTTTCGAACATATGGGAGTGGACATCTAAAATTTAAGCATCCTGAAATGTAACAGAACTATCCAATCCAATCCAAAAATCCAATTTCAGAAAAAGCTCGAGAGTATTCAAATCGTGGTGTTAAAATTGATTGTCTGACTATATTTGTTGAAATAAAGCTAATAAACGGAATATTGCCATATTTTGGAAATTGAACGCTGGATACTGGAAAATTTAGTGCAACTCCGACTGTATGTTTATAAAGTATCCCTCTATGCTAAAATATACGTCATTTCAATATCTTATCAAATTATGTCAACGATAGCAATAACAATGGTAACAACAAATGAGATTTCGCTGGGAAAACCGGTTAATTTCAGTTTACCCTCATAAAATTTTCCGAAAATATTAACCATTATAGAAGGCTGGTACTGAAGAGCGTGGCATATTAAGATATAGTATCTAGTTATATTGCGATAGGCAACTGTTTCATAAGAAATTTCATATAAGATGAAAATGCACTTTTCTTTTTAAAAATGCACCCAAATAAATGCCGCAAAATTTCAACTCCTCCAATCTAATAGCATATAAAAAAGACAGAAAGCATTTTATTCTGCCATTGTTGGTCATCCCATGCGTCCGACATTGACTACTTTCCTTGGTGAAACTAATAGCCTTGCTTTCCCCGGTGCAATTAATAGCTCTGACCTTGTACCGTCAAATATCAATCACGGAATTTATCTGATGGGCTGCGCTTCTCTTAGCAGATCGCTCCGCAGTCTCTAATAGAAAGTCTACCTAAAGCCTATATTGAGTGCAATACAATGTTGCAAGCAAGCACTTCTCTGCAGGCAATAGGTCATGATTGCAACTGTTTACCCCCAACAAATCGCTTCCAAGGCATCAGACGAATTACTCAAAATGTGCATATGCACTTTTGCCCATTCAGTACACAGATTTCGCATTAAGATAAGAAGATCGCACGTACATTCGGCAACAATGTGGCTCTTAATTTAAACCAATCCTTGTTTGAATTCCAGCCGCTCGTATGTTAATTTCCATTTCTAATCTAATGCGGAATTACACATTTAATTAGCTACTAACATAATTCTTCCACCGACTGGCATACGAATTAGCGGACGAAGTATTCTACAGGACGCAGACTAGGCAGACGTGGACGTGCCGAGCTCACAGTAAAAGTGTTGAATTTTATCGATAGTCACGTTTGAACATGGAAACATTTATTTTTTAATGCACTATTTCAATCTTACTCGAATGTACGAGTATCTTTGTTAGTAGATTTTCTGTTCCTACACTCGATGTTTCTTATTTTGCGAAAAAATCCGGCGGCAGCGGAAAGCACGGAATGAGCGAAATGGGAAAAAATGGACAAGACATAAATTAAATTAACTTATTTTTGCCTGGACACTTGCTTATCGGTTTTGAGTGCCAGACATGCACCATTCAAGGCAGTTGAACTTACAGTTATGACTTCAGCTTGTACCGGATTTCAGTGCAGGATTTTCAAATTTGGCAGTGCATTCAGTTGGCAATCATCTGACTGCAATTTATTTGATTGCATAAAGTACAATGTTGAAAGCGAGGGACTTATCGACCTGCTCCGGAGCAAATGAATTACATTCTTCCACGTTTCAGTCGCTTAAAAGGATTTGTAATGAGTTCCACTGCGGACTTTTTGGTAGATGACGCGGTGAATATAAAAGCTTATGGCGCTAATTAATGCGATTAATTGCCTTTGCTGCTTTCATTTTGATATAAAAAATAGTGGGTTCGATTTTAAAAGGAGTTTCCTTTCATACCTAAACGCATATATGGAAATATAACTAGAATTAAATTTTATCTTATTAAGCCAAAAAAACAAGTCAACAACAGCCCACGGGGGACATATAACATATGGTATTGTATAAATGAGGGGTATCAAAGCAACTTTTATTTAGGAACTAGTTGTTTTGCTCTTTTGAATCTCCGAAAAGTCAAGCCTAGCGTATTAAAGAAATGGCTTCTTCGATTTTCGCGCGTCAGGTTAAAATCCCCATTGAATCGTGGATGTTTTATTTTTGAATCCCGTACTTTTTTGCTGAAAGTAACCAGTATCAAATCTAAGGTAAAGGTTGAATTTTTAACTCGATCCTTCAACTACAAGGAAAACTCCTGGCGGTCCCTTTAAAAATTTATGGCAACTAAAAAGGGAGTACATTTAGGAGGAAGAGTAAGATTTTGGGAATCACACTAGACCAAAAATTACTCTGGAAGGCACATGTCGGAAACACTTGTCGGAAACACTTGTCGGAAACACTTGTCGGAAACACTTGTCGGAAAGCCACGAGGGCTCTGATGACTTGCAGATCCATAGCAGGAAAAAAATGGGGTTGCAGCCCGAAGATACTACTTTGGATATATACTGCAATAGTAAGGCCAATGATTACCTATGGAGCGGTAATCTGGGCAGAAAGAACCCAACTCAGCACACAAGCCAGGGAATTACATAAGCTCCAAAGGCTGGCTTGCGTGTGTATCAGTGGGGCAATGAGGACATGCCCATCGGCACTCCTGGAGGTCCTTCTGGGATTAACCCCTCTCCATCTGCACATACAGATGCAGGCAAGAAGATCAATATTCAGGATGGCCGCTAGTATGAGTGAGGCGGGGAGCTGCCTAAATCGAAGGAAGATTGATATCCTTTTTAGGCAGTATCCCGAATTACTGATACCGAGGGAAAACATGACAACGAGGTTTCACTTCGATAAGAAGTTTGAAACACGTTGGAGTAACAAGGCAAACTGGGAGAGCGTGCCTGCGACATACGGCTTAAACCAGCAACTGATTACTTGGTACACTGACGAATCCCTCACAGCAGAGGGAGCGGGTGCCGGTGTCATTGGTCCAAGGAAAATGTACTTTGAGCCAATGGGCAGGTACACTAGCATATTCCAGGCGGAAATATACGCCATAGACAAATGTGCCTCCATTTAATCTGCAAAGGAACTACTATTATTCTCACCGATAGCCAAGCAGCGATCAAGGCACTTAGGTCCAACCAGGTGAACTCTAAACTGGTATGGGAATGCCTTGAGAGACTGAATACACTCGGTTCGTCCAACAAGGTCTGGATACTTTGGGATCCAGGCCATGCTGGGTTGGAAGGCAACGAGGTAGCGGATGAACTAGCTAAGAAGGGAGCGGGGATGCCTTTACACGGGCCATAACCCTTCAGTGGAATCAGAAACGGTTTCATGGCTATGAATCTAAGAATTGAAGAGAAACGGTTGAGGGAACTATATTGGGCGGGCCTACCAGAGATGGAGCAGTCCAGGGTGCTTATTGGGGGATACGAACCCATACGCACAAAGGATTGCTTAAACCTCACCAAAAAGAACCTCCGAATCATAGTGGGAATTCTCACTGGCCATTGTCGGCTGAACTATCACCTAGGGATATCTACGGACACTGCCTGCAGGTTTTGTGAGGAGGAGGACGAAACCTCTATACACGTCCTGGGACAGTGTCTGGCACGGTACTAACGTTCCTAACGGTTACAGGCCTGCTTGAGATACTATGATCAATAGGTACACTATAACCAGTAAAAGGGGCACAATAGTTCTTCAAGGACGCGGTGCGACTTTCCCTTAACAGAATAATAATAATAAGATTCCGTCTCTCTAACATAATTACAGAATGATGGCAATCACCGCTCTTGAAAATTTGTAGCACTTTAAAATGGGGTTCTTTTGATGTAAAAACCGTACGGTGTAACTGTGAACCCCACCTGGGATGGGACAATGAGGACACGAAAGAGGACGCGTCGCTTAGTCGCTTTTCCTCCGATCAGGTAAAAAAATAGCGGTGGTTACCCCGCTAGAAAGTGATAGCGCATCAAAGGGGAGTATTTTGATATAATCATGGTGAAGGCATACGTTAATTCCACCCCAGGGGAGGCAGGGGATTTTCAAGGCCAGCTGAAAACTCCTGGTGGTCACGCTTCGCAAAAAATAGCAGCGTCAATGGGAGGGGTTATTTTCTTGTCATTAACAAACTTATCGGTAATGTAATTATCGCCGCCATTCGCTAGGAATCAGGAAAGGGGGCTAGCTCCTTCCCTCCCCAACCCTTGTCATATCTGCGCGGATGTTGGTTTTGAAAAGTACTCATCAATTTCATTCATTTGATATCCCAAACGGCTATATTCGATGAAAAAAAGCTGCATACCCACTTTCGCATGTTCAACTCAATGCAACATATTTTATTACCTGTATAGGTGGAGTTCATAGTTTCAATTTACATCCGACTTGATATCAATAGGCGTAGCAGTTATCGAATAAATCGCGTGTGACAAACAGATAAACAGACAAATTGATTTCAATAACTTGTTAGCACTGATGAAGGGAACAAGTGGTTCCCGAAATATTGGTATTTGCAAGAATAAATATCCCAACCAACGAAAAAGTGAAAAAGTGAAGTTTTTTATTATTTCAGATTTCCGATTTTAATAAGATTTCGTTTTACACAAAACTTTAAAAAGGAAAAGGCTCCAAATAAAGGAACTTTGAGTCCAATCATCTTGCGTACGAAGAGCTACTATGGGTGAATAAATCGACTATGAACCGGTAGTAGGAAATCTGAGATAAGTGTTAAGGTGGGGGATAGATTCTAGCACCAGTAATATAGCACCCAAGAATGCAAGAATACCCCACATCACCAGGCGTAATATAGTATACACTGACATTCGTAGCTCTATCGGGTATGTCCACTAATCCCGTAGTTAAAGTAAAGCTTATTAGTAATATGTATGTGTGGTTGCCAAAAACCTCTATGCGGGGTATAATCCATCAACCATAGTGTGAACAGATCTCACAGATATCGACGGTTTTTATTGAGACAATGGAGAAAAGGTGTAAAGCGATACACGAAGTTAACAAATGTTAGGGGATGATTTTCAATAACACTTTATTCGTTTCCATGGAAAACGCTTGAGACCGAGCGATATAGTTGATATATAAATAGCAACTATAGCGAAATTACCCTCAGTGAAAGAAAGAAAGAAACAAAAGTGAGATCCACCAGATATCTTGGTATATTTGCCACATGTCCTACAACAAAAAAGAACCAAAAAGGTGGGTATGAAAAGAACACCCGCGGGAGGCAGAGCCAATTGCCAAGTTAGAGAAGAACGAAAACATGATGAAATCGGTAGTGGCAAAGCACATCCTGAACGAAGACCACCATATTGTCAGAAGCGATCTAACTGAGATGAAAAAGTCAACACCAGGGTGCTTCACAATGCAAACTTTCACATTAAATAAGGATGAAAGATTGAAAACTTTTTTCTCCTTTCTTGAAGAATGATACCGATAACGAAAAGAAAATATATCGGTCACAAGACGCAACCCGGGCGGACCTCGTTTTCAATTTTGATCCGACATTTGTTGTGATAATAGCTATGTATTTCCCCTGAATTCCTCTTCTACGTGGAATGTTCCAGATACGTCCCCTTTCATGTTGTCGAAAAGAGCACGTGAAACGGCGATTTAAATTCAGCACACCATTCCGCAATAATACAGAGAAGAAGCACAAACAAAGATAAGGGACCTTCATGTGATAATCCTTTTCGAGGCCGATGTCGTCAACTCTTTTGTTAAGCACATTCAGAAAATAAATTTACTGGTGGTTGCAATAGGGTCGTTTGTTGGCCCTTAAAAACTCAACTGACATTAAGGCAGCCACCCTACCCTTTGCATGAATAATGTGCCGCCATGAGCGCCGATGACGAAGCGGTGAAAATAGCAAAAGACTGCAAAGCCTTTAGCCACTATTCTTATGTTCACAAAAACCATGCCCTCCCACCACATGCCCGAGCCCACTTTGGCATTCAGATCACCCACCATCATCATAATGTCGCCTTCGGTAAGCCTCTTTTGAACTGCGTGTATTACTTATAGAAAGCATCTTTCACCACTACATCCTACATCTTCATTAATATGTAGCACTGTACAATTGTGATGCTCCTGAGTCTGGACAGGAATCAGTCAAGAAATCGGAGGTCCAAAGAGCGCTCCTTGTAACAGTCGACAGTAGCGATCTCACACTGGACCACTTGGTTTTTAAAAATATAAATGCAGTGTCTTGTGGCACTGATAAAGTGGAGTAGCCTTCAGAGTCCCGTCACAACGCTATGGTTCAGAAAATATCCAGGGTGGATCGCTGGATTTCTCGCTCAGGATAGAAAAAGTGAGTGTTCCGGGGCACTCGATGCCCATAGCCCATAAAACAGGGAATATTTTGGGTGTATTCTTAAGCACGAAATCATAGTGTTATATGAAGTAACCAATGGAAACAGGCTGTGAACAACCCGATATGCGGGAAAATCCCCATGGTACCCCGAAGAAGATAATTTCCACTTGTATGTATAACCGAATGTCCCACCTTTCCAAAAATATGAAGGAGGTATTGGAGGAAAAGTATTGTATTGGATTGTCATCTTGCAGTCATGAGATCTCAAGGCTGGCTCCATTACTTTAAGAGATAGAGCACCACAATATTTCAGATTCAAACTGATATCGATGCTAGGTTGGCAGCCTTCAAGGACAAAAACTAATAGACTCACAGAACAAAGCATATGGTGGATCTTTTTTAGCAAGCAGTGTAGAGGCTGAGGAAGTGACTATGAGGCGTTAAGCCCACTTAACTGCTGACTTATTCTAACGATATTGATTTGTGAGTGGGGATGAACGAGCCTTGAAGGATAGGGCACATCAATTGCTTGTCTCCTGTTAACAACCGCCTAGACTACGACGGAATCTCGAGCAGCGCACCAGCGTGAAGTTTTGTATGAAACATGGAAAAAATACCAAGTGTAAATTTTGAAATTCATTACCGAAAATCTAACATTTCTCCCTAATGTGGTTACCCAAGAGTAAACTCGGCGTTTTCAGTACAACTCAAAATAAAACGCCAAAACAGCACACAATTAATCCTCCTCTTGCGAAAAAGGCGCCGTCGGGTAAGCCCAACATGGAAACTATGCTTCTGGTCTTTTTGATCATCGTGGTGTCATTCAAAAGAAGTTTTTACCCCTGGGAAAATCATGAGGTTTCCATGGACAATAAACCTAATTACACAAAAAAAAATTGACGAAATAGCAGGGAAGGAGGAAGAAATGACTGCATTTGGGCGCTGCGGAAAAAGCGGAAAGAGAAAGACGTACCTGAAGCAAACTTTATTCAAGTGGTTTCTAAGGCCCAGAAAAGGAAGCGAAGAAGGATAAAAGGAAACAACTGGCTACTCCGCCAGAGATACGTCTGTCCAAAGTGAAAGAAGCAACCAACCAAAAGCCAGTAACAGAAGAGACGAAGAAACGAAGAAGGAGTAGACTGTCGTATCTGCTCATTAAACCGACGGAAGGCAAGATATTTGCGCAGCAGAAGTGTCTTCTATACGGAAAAGGAAGGGTGGCGGAGTCCTCATCGAACTAGGTCCGACTAGCAACAGTGCGTTATGCGAAGTGGTCAAGGGGTTACTGGGGAAGAAGGCTTCCGGTTCTAGTCTAGAGGCTAGACTCCGCTGCGTTCTCTAGAAATCCGAGATCTTGATGGCTTCACAGAAAAGATCGAAGAGGGAAAGGCCATAAAGAGTAAATGTCTAGAGATAATCAACGCCTGGATAAGTATCACCTCTGTAAATACTCGAGGCCAAAAACCCGCTGTGGTGGAAATCCCTAAGCGATATGCGAGAAAACTCCTTAGTAGCGGAAAAATCCAAATTGGATGGGTAGTATTCAGGACACGAATGCGGATAATCCCAATCAAGTGCTATAGATGTCTGAACTATGGTCATACGTCAGCAACTTGCAAGGAACACTACAGGAGGACAGGCAGTTCTCCAAGCGAAGACCTGCAATGAAATTGAAAGTTGCGTTATCTGCAGAGTTTGGTGTGGTGTCCGATTTTTAGAACGAAACTAGAAAGCACTAGGGCGCGAATAGAATGGTCCGCATTCCATAAGTTAATATGCACCGGAGTGCTAGCGCAGTTCGCTGTAGACGCAAAGGCTGACCTAGTGCTAATCATCGAGCAATACACCCCCTGGCTATATCGCATCCTGACTTATCGGGTACTGTTCCCATCTGGGTTTGGGACGACGTTCGACTTGGTGTTCGTGTCCAAGGCCGAGGAAATCGATTTGTCTGGATTCGGTGTTTAGGGATAACGTTTTTGAGCATTTACTTGACTCCGAATGCGACGATGCCGGACTTTCGGCGACGGCTTCATACTCTGAAGGACAATGGGGCATGCCTCAGTCAGGAAAACGGATCCTGGAAGTGGCGGCGTCAACCGGGCTCGTAGTTTTAAACACTGGTTCCACGCCAACGTTATCCCTGTATCCCTGACATCACTTTTGCGGTGGACGGGTGGCGAGTCCTAGAAGACTTATTGACAAGTGATCATCAGTATACCACGTTTGATGTTTGACGTTACTTGTCGTCGTACACCAACCTGGCGTTCTCCTGGGTCTGGAATGTCACGAAATTGAATCAGCGCCATTTTGCGCTACGCTTACACGCCCGCAAGAGCGGTCGTCAAGTATATATCAGCAAAAGGGAGACTCCGCGGCTGGCAGAACCTGGTCAACGAGGTGAATGAGGACCCGTGGGGACTTGGCTATGTTATCCCGAAAATCCAGGCTCTGCGAAAGCCCCTGGATACTAAGTACTGACCAGATGGACAGCATTGTATGGCATTATTCCCCAAACATCTCGTACAGGTAGATGTCAATAGCACAAAGCGTCGAGAATTGTTCCCTTTTCACAATGAGAGAACTCGAAGAAGTAGTTCTTACCATGAAAAATAAGAAAGACGCCAGCTCTTGATGGTATCCCGGCGGAAGTTTACAAATTGGTGTTCCGCCAAGGACCAGATTGGAGGGCGGGGGGCGTTCAACGCTTGCTTGACGGGAGGGCATTACTGGAGGCTGGGGGCGTTCAACGCTTGCTTGAAGGCGGGCATTACTAAGGGGCTGGGGGCGTTCAACGCTTGCCTGAAGGAGGGCATTTTCCCTTGTCGCTGGAGGGTAGCGAGACTAGCGCTGACCAACAAGGGAAAAGGAGCCTCGTAGCTACCGTCTGTATACCGACCACTGTTTATGCTTGACACGGCCGGGAAAATGCTCGAAAAGTGCACATCCACGGATTTCGACGGATAGTGCTCCTCATAACGCTTAATATTAGAAATGCCTTCAATTCCGTAAAATGGATAGATATGCTAGTCACATTAGAATACTCATTCCACGTGCCAAGATATTTCTTGCGGATAGTGAGGGATTATCTGAAAGACCGCTCCCTGCTCTACGAGGCGCTGGAGGGCCAGAGGAGGATGGAGACTACATCGGAAGTAAGACAAGGATCTATCCTAAGGGCGGAATTCTGGAACGCTTCCCACGATAGTCTGCTGAGACTCGATATGCTTGCAGAAACGCGACCGGTCGGTTATGCAGACGACGTTGCGGGACTAGTTGCCGGACCAACTATTGAACAAGCGCAAAGCAAACTTGGCATATTGATGCGACGGGGAAGCGGATGGATAACTGCTTATGGTTTCAGCCTTGCGATGGAAAAAATCGAAGTAGTCATCTTGACCAAAGAGAAAATCCCGACCATGCGTCCTATATTGATAGGCAAGTTAACTATAGAGTCAAAACCAGCGGTTATATACCTTGGTTTAATGCTCGATTCGAAGATGAGCTTCTTTGAGCAAATCAAAGCAGCAGCGGACTGGGCTCCAGCTTAAATCTCAGCCTTGATTCGGCTAATGGCGAATTTTTGGGGGCCCCATTTCTACCAGGAGATGTCTTCTTATGGGATCAACACAGTCCGTTCTTGTCTATGGCGCGGAGGTATGGGTTGATGCCCTTGCCAACAAGTTACATCATAAACACCTTGACCACCAGAGACCGGGAACTTTGCCAGTGGCATATGGTTCTCGTACTGTCTCAGAACGGGTCGTGATGGTGATCGCAGGAGTGATCCCCGTTGCCCTCTTCGCTAAGGTCGTAAAGCTATCTATAACCGTAAGGGCGAAAACTTAAGAGAAGTGGTTGCCCGTGAGGAACGTCAATGTACCCTTACCGAGTGAAAAACTCGTTTGGCAAAATAATCCAAGAAGAAGATGAACCGCCCGGCTCCTCGACAATTTAGATCTTTGGCTGAACCGAACGGACGGTGAGATTGGTTACTTCCTTATTCAACTTCTAAATGTGCATGAAGGTTTTCAGTCTTTCCTGTACAAGGTTCGGAAGCCGTGATCTGCTGATTGTGGGTTCTAAAATGGAGTAATGGACGACTCTGAACACATCTTTTGCATTTGCTTTGTCTCCAGCTTTATGCAGACACAGGGGAGCTCTCGAAATGATCATTAATCCGGAACAACCTGGTTTTCGCATTCGTTATAACTCGCCTCCATAGTGCATTGGCAAAAGTATAAAAGGGAGCGGTTAACATCTGGAAAGCATTCCAGTCACGCTGGTACTGAGGCAGAGGTGAGGCAGCGTCTGATAAGTTCGCATTACGCTGGATAAGACCGCAAGTAGTCTTTCCCGTTTTTGAAAAACTTAAGTGATTAATCCAAAAAGAAGGGTCCATGAACTACAAAAAATAGGAATAGATGGTTTGGCCAGAACTCAAATGGATGCGTACTCAAGACCCCTCCGCTCTGAAATATCAAATAGAACTTCTGGGATCTAGAATATACCCCCATTCGGGACGTTATTTGGAGCAACCAAACCTGCAGTAAAAGCGGATTTCGCTTGTTTATCCGGAGAAACTAAAGCAGCCCCACCCAAATAACATGTGCTTCCAACTAGTGTAGAGTTCGCGTAGTTTTAGATCTCTTTGCCTTCTTTGAGTTCGTTCAGCAAGGAATTGATGAAAACATTAAGTACTTTCATTCTTAAGTATAAGTTTTTATTGAATCCGATATGAAAGTAGAAATCAGAAATAAAGCAAAATTCCCGGCAGCTGGTTCTCTATTTAAATTACGAAACAACATGAAAACGTCTCACCAAATCACGGCACGAAAGCATATTGATCAGTCAACTTTCCATTAAAATAGTACTTGCAGGCCTTATCTTGAATGAAAAGTTAGATCGTGCACATGTTTTATGTCACTTGGATATTTCATCACCACTTTATCTCCACGTAGGATTTTCTCCTCTACAATTACCTATAAAACTCCTAATTGCCTTGCATTCAACCCCAACGATATTGACAAACATTAATGGCCAAGTTATTTCTTTAGATCCTGGATAGTAGCAACGCAACATAAGAATGCGATCAATATCTTTGCCGTTGTATCAGTGTTAAAACACTAAAGTCCCTTTAGTTTATGTCTTTTATAAAGATTAGAAAATCACATGAAAAATTTGATGGAAAACATAGTGTATCAGTTTCGCTCTCAGTACGGGAGGCCGATATTCATTTTCCGAAGCGATGAAGGGACATTTATCGATGTATCGAATTTCGAAGTGAAATCACCAATAATCAAATGCTTCGTGCTATACTGCCATTGCTACATTTCAAAGTAAGGAATTTTGACATCTGGAAATGAAATGAATCCATTCGTCTTTGGGAAATATGCTGGGGGACTTAGGTTGGGAGTTTCGTTTCTAATTTAGCTATGGCACACTCGAATCATTTCTTACCTCCTTTGGCTGTGGATCTCACTTGTTGATAGGATATATCTGGTTTCTTCGGTCGACACTTACGGGCTTGAAAAATACATGCATATACTCGCTTTCTGGGATTAAGTTAGACTAGAAATCGCAAAAACAACATTTTATCGGAGCAGATACTTTTATTTAGTGCATAGAACATGTCGGTCTAAAAAACAGCGACATATATTACAAGCTGGATATATCACTCTACTACCCGCACTGGTCTTGCAAAACCCCAGTTGACTCCACACTAGATAGCATCTATGCCAACAGAATATCGACGGTAGTTGAGAAATGCATTTTGACAACCTACCAGATTACTACAAGTTGACTTTCAATGGACACTTCTTGGGATCACTTAGCGACTTTTATGGAACTGCAGTAGGTCTTGTACTTGTAAGAAGGCGGTGGCCGCCCAGGGTTTGACATACCAACATTAGCTTCATATATTAGTGGGTGGACAGAGGCTCTAATTTGATTTTCACCACGCGAACAAGACTCCGTGTACATCTAATGGAGGCGATCAATGGAGTACGTTTGTTATCTGCCGCCAAACGACAGTAACCTCGTAGAATGAAAAGCTAACATGAAAGCCAGCAAATTACCAGCAAAGTGCTGCCGAAAACCTATCCTCGTAAACTGGGTCATAAACACTAGATGCAATGACAACAATGAGTTGCGTACACGCACGGCCTGTTCGTACTGCGGCGAGCATGACGGTCGCCAGGCACTTGAACAAACTACAAGGTATGGCCGAAAGGTAAATTGAAATTGATTACTATCATTTTTCTTATGTTAATGCTATACAAACTCAACTACCGGAACTTTTTCATTCAGAGATGCCTGCGCGTTGGGGATGCCGTTCTTGGCATGCAACTTAGATACATAGAAAAAATAGAAAATTCAGATACGGGCTCAAAGGGTCTTAAAATATGGACCAATTTGAACTATTATACTTAATCCGGAATAAAAGGGACGATTTTGTTTCTATTTGAAATTTGTTCCGTTTCTCGTCTATAGGTCCAATTACTTAATTTAATCTCGCGTAACTACCAATCTTATTTTGTGTAGTAGATAGTAACACTCTATCCCATCGATACCAATCATCATGAGAAATCTGGCATGTAGCCACAGAGGTCTCCAAGTCATCTTCAGATGACCCCATAGCCGGCTTTGCTCTAACCGGAGAGATGCAGAAGTTTCTTGTATCAACGATCAATAGAAAATTGATTAGGACCCGTTGTCCAGTTGTCTCCGCATGACAATTCAAAAAAATCTACATATTTTGTGTTGAAAAAACAACTATTGCATATTTGGCATCTCTTGAATGTACTTTTTCCCTGCGGAACTGTTGATTACATGAAAAAGACAAGAAAGTTAAGTGGAGAAAAAAATCAAATAGGAATGTAGTCGTAATCCGAATGAAAGGTCCGAAACAAGAGGAAAAATTTGAACGATGTGCTTCAGAAAGTTTCAAGTAAAAAAGAATTGATGAGTTACGCGAATTGTTCGCGGTCAATCCAAATTTGCATAACATTCTTTGATTACGTGAAATGGGTAAGCTGGGTTAGTTGTTTGGATAATTTTTCGCTGATGTTATATAAGATGTAAATTATACCAATTGTTTTCCGTCATTAGTCGGAATTGTGATAGATTTGTTTCGGTTACTGGCTCCGGAAATATTCGTGGTATTAGCAAGTTCCCCCAAGGAAGGCTCGTCCTATGATATTTGTGGTGACTTTACAAAAAGTTCAAGACGATGAGTTTTCATTTGCATTACGACGCACGTACTATGCTAAATAATTGCAGACGATTGAAAGCTCACTCACTTTCGGATTTTCAACCAATTCTGATTCTTCTCCTTCAGAAAGCAGAATCGGCTCGTCTTAATCGATTGCGTCATTTTGCTCGGGCATAGACCTCATCGAGAGGCTCTCAAATCCCCATATATTGTATTAAGTCATCTATTTTGGTCAACCTTTGGTTGTTTCCCATCAACTTCGATATTCAGATCAATCTGACCAAGTGAATTCTCGTCGCGCGAATTACATATCTATAACATTGAACATGTCCTCTTGTTTTTCTCATGCCCAGTGTAACCCAACTTCGGTTGTGATCTTCATCATCATCATCTTTGTTTCCATTACCGCGAAGCGTCGTTCATTGTCTTCGATAGTCAGCCAGTCCTTAGAAGCGCAGAAGGCGAAGGGAGAATGTCAAACTTTGGAGTTGAGACATTCGTTGATGTGTCGATCATAAAGAACGCTAGTTACAGAACGCCATTTCATCCTTAAAAGGATTGATCCAAGATAGTTAAATTGTGCAAACTCCACTTCCACGCTAAGAAAACATTCTTTATATAGCGCAGTGTGCAGGGCGCTGAACATGTGACAATGTCTATAACAAAAACTTATTCTGATTATGTGCCCATATTTTCATCTTTTATCAACCTCTCCTGCTGCTAATGTAGAATTCGCTGGTGTTAGTTCCAATTCTCCCCAATTAGCTCGTTAACTTCGTTTCGATATTTGTTATGAATGCTATTGCAAGGATGCCAAAATGACATCCGGGCGTACTGAAACTAACTACGAGAACAATGCTATCCAAAAATCAGAAAAGTGGCAAAAAAGGCCATGAATATCTGCTACTCCGCTCAAATATCCCATAGAAACACTTATGCCAGCTTTTAGGTCAACCTAGAACCGGAAGATGGGTTTGGTTACTTCAACCTGTATTGCGTCTTCCCTCTTTCCGGTGTTTTGTAATAACTCTACGCTGGTTTTAGTTAGCCAGGGTAGTCAACTTGCCCATGTTGCCAATGACGTCCATAAACATTAGCTTCCCACGTTGGGCGCGCAATTGTTAATGACACAATACAGACTCAAATATCAAAAAAAAAAAAACCGAGGAACCTGTTTTAGACGTAAGTGTGTGACGGCGAAACTTCAGAGAAGTAGCACGTATTCTTAAGCGGCTTTGCATACTTTCATCACCTTTATTGGGTTGCCTCTGGGGCTGGAGTTCCAGTCAGCGCGGTTAGTTATCGTCCTGCCATTAAAGTTCATAAACTGGTTTTCCCTTTATTTTCAATTCTATTATTTTCGTCTTCCTAATTTTTCAAATCAACCGCTCGTGTATTTTTTATTTTTTCTTTTGTTTATTTTTTGTGCAAAAATGCAAGGAACAAATTCAACCACCTCCTCCCTTCTTCTCAAATAGAGTATTCCCATTACAGATATGCGGATGAAACCTCATTTCATCCTACTAGACAAAAAAGGTGATGTTGACTTGAAAATCGAAAGTATAACTTGGGCATGGTTGTTGGAAGTAAAGATTGAATTGCCATCGGACTAATGCCTTCTATATCAGCTAGGTACGCCCTCATGCCCTGGGAATTAGTATCAGACAAACTACCAACTGCGAGATTCCGGTCTGGAATAACGAACTTCACGAAAATAAAGTGAGATTCCGATAGAACGGAGATGGAGGCTTCCTATGTGGAAATTAATGAAGTTTTGGAGAGGCTTTCCATCGGTCACATTGCGATTGTGATGGGAGATCTGACTGCGAAAGTGGACTCTAAAGACATCTTACTTTGACAAATGATGGAGGAGGTCCTTGAGATTATAATGATGCATTGATTGCAGTTTCTTTACAATTTCCACCATTTTGTGATTGGTGGAACTTGTTCGAGCATAGAGCCTGCAATAAGAGCAGTTGAGTTTCAATTGAATGAAATCATATTATACATCTTATCGGATTGGCAACATTGCATCGGTAATAGATTTAGGAATTGCCTTCAAGGTGTGCAAAATAAAAAAGGTGCGACATCAGCCTCACGTGTGTATTGAAAGCGCATCTACTCGCAAAAGTGGAGAGCTTGAACCCCATATGCTCGACAAAGGTCGCTTTCGCTATTGTCAGCTGGAAGAAAACTATCTGCCTGCCCGCACGGCAGGCATACTGAACAGTTTGCACGAGAACACTAGTGGGCTTTAGGCGTTTGAGCTGCGGTACCACGGCAAATCCTGATAAGTCAAAAGTAGCGTAAGCCACGACAAACGGGAATTTATTATTGCGCTAGTCAGGCAAGTAGGAGCTGCTGCAAATGATAAGGATTTCAGACCCGTCTATCACGTCATCAAAAAATTTAAACACGCTGTTACCTCCTTTCCACGATGACGAACAAGTAAAGAGGTTGTTTGTTTGCTTCCTGATCACTCCTTGATGGAGTATACAATGTATTCCTTGTTATTATTTTTATATTTTCAATGGGACTATCCTTCAGTTCCACTATTAATAATAATAATAATCGTTGGCGCAACAATCCATATTGGATCAGGACCTTGAAGTGTATTAGAGCACCTCATTCAAGGCTGTAACGGTACACCACAGTATACTGTAGGAGGCAATGTGGTCACCATTGCGCTTGCCCGACATTATTACCCTGATTTGACTCAGGTACTCATTCACATCTGAGTCGACTGGTATCCGATGTTAAATCACGATACAAATCCCAGTGCCGCCAGTGAGATTTGAACCGCGACCTTACGTAGGACAGTCTTATGCTCTAACCACTCAGCTATCCGGACACTATTATCACAGTTAATGGTGTGCGAGATAAGCACAAAGCCGAACAAACAACACGTCCAAGATGACCGAAGTTCG
The DNA here is from genome assembly GCF_905115235.1 of Hermetia illucens. Classification (NCBI taxonomy): domain Eukaryota; kingdom Metazoa; phylum Arthropoda; class Insecta; order Diptera; family Stratiomyidae; genus Hermetia; species Hermetia illucens. Next base: position 50,929,389 of record NC_051849.1, read on the forward strand.
AACCCGGAGCAAAAGGCTAACCCTTTACCCCCTCAAACAAGGCGCCGTCAGTTGAAGTGGTAGAGGAATCATTTTACTATGGCTTTCATCCGGTTAGCATCTTGTGCAGTTCTATCGTTGATGGATGAAATGGCTACCCACAATAACATGCAGATAAGGACTGCAACTCCAAACAAAAATGGAAAAATGTGGCCATTAATGCCCTCAAACGGAGTAGTGCTATAGTTGGGCTTGATTCAAAATATGCTTGCGGAACTATTCTTTGCACCACTTGCAGTTTCTGTATAGCTGCTACTTGCACTCATCCGTTGTCCCCACGTTGGGCGCCGTTGGTAATAATCCTCTTAATTCCTCTAGGTTCACTACACAAATCTATCCGAGAAAGCCTTAGGAATCAATAACGAACAAAAACACCTGTCTCGAGTCGCATAATTAGAGGGACATTTGAGCGCATCGTATCCAATACTACAAAAATAATAGCTAAAATAGCCCTGAAATGCCTCAAAAAACACCTCGATGGTGTGATCAACAGAGAGCGGGTTAGTTTACCTCTCAGGCCTCCTACACTGACCACATTAACACCATTCGGACTATCTTGGAAATGTATGGGAAATGCAGAACTCTGCTTCACCTAATTTTCGTCAATAATCATTATTCATCACCGAGTCAAGACCCTTGGCTTTGGGAAGAAATTAACTGGAGGTAAATGCCAGCAAACCAAAGATCTCAGTCTAACTTATCATCGCACTCTTCCTATTTGCATTGATGGGCACAACAGAAAAGGCACCGCTCCTTTGGCCAATCGCACTGAAATTCATCTTACCCGATGCAATAACAGCCCCACACCCACTTTCATTGTTTTGTCTTAGATTTGGAAATGAAGATACCTCAACACCAACATCAAGTTGAGAGATCCGTGCTAATGTACTAAGTGTGTTACTATATGGGAACACATAGAGATGACCGGGACCGTTCCTTGAAAGCGTCAGAGTTCTGTTAGAAACTATCTCAGCCGTGCCTATTCTGGCCCTCGACACTCCCGAACGAAGCGTCGTGTCTTCAAAAGGCCAAGTATTGGTAGATTCGTTGGTTGGAAATCGGATGAAGGATGAAAACTCTATTCCTAGCTCACAGTAAAAAGACGTAGCGTAGAAAAATGGAAGAGGTAAACAAGTTACTTATTTCGAAATTGAGAGCTTCCTGGATCTGCCATCCACTTGATAGCAGATCGGAGCAATTGGAAAGAAACTTATTCTGTCTTGTCAGGTCAATGGATCCCTTGTATTGGGCCAACACCCAAAGTTGAAAAAAGACACAGACGACTACGGTTCAGTGTCATTTTTAACTGTGGATACTAAAAAAAAGGGTTCTATAGGCCAGAGAGGAGGGAGGAAGCTTCTCTCCAATTGATCTAGCCCGCCATCAAGTCGGTGGTGGATCCATGATCCCATGACAATTCCAAAGCAAATAACTAGTTCAGCTTCGAGTTGACCTAGACTGGTACTTCTACACGGTTCTCAAGTTCAATATACTTCGCACCCATGAATGTTTGCGAAATAATAATAAGATAATACATACCGATCAAACAGAGGTACTTTCCTCTGTCTGGATGAAACCGTGGTCGTCTGTGTGTTCTTCTTGAGTAAACAAGTTTCTCGGGAAGACCAAGAGGGAACTGAAGTACGTTTCGCAAGAAAGACGGTCACCAAAATTTTGAAAGAATATCTTATTGCGCTAGTAATCCAAAATTCTATTATAACAAATTGAAAGTTGAAATTTCTCCAGGGTTAGTTTAGATTGCAGTGTTCTTTGCAAAGTTACTTTAGTATAGATTGTAGTGCGATCTGCAAACGTTTACTTGAGTTAAAAGTCCTGCCGAGACTGGAAAAGGAGAATGCATTATACTAAATCAGAATCCAGTGAGAGTGTAATGGCTAAATAGGATTCGGGATGATTCTCTCCACATGGTCGTCTCCGCCCACTCTGGTTAGTTTTTGGCCATCGCTCATAGGGTCATTACAAATGGCACCCCATATTAGGCGCTAAATGAAAATTCATCAGTGCTAACGCTAATCCGGATGGTAAAACCAACTAAGTTAAGTATGGAAGTCATTTATCGCTCCATAAACAATTGCCTCATACAGTTCAGCGTGTAAGTACATTGCATACATACTGTATTGCATATGCAAGAAAGCTGTGGGAGAGTTCTTCAAAACATGCTTAGACCCTCGGCGTTCGGGCGATGCTTGCGGACACTATTGCGAAAAGTGATTAAGAAAGACTGGTCCTTTTGGACACCTCAGTCCCTCTCACGTTATTCCATTCGATGAGCACTCGAGAGATCCCTAGATCGATAGTTTCAGTTCCAAGGCACGGGTCGAGTCCGTACTGCAATAAAGAGAAACAGGAGCAGTGGTACTCCGTCAAGTGTTATCCAGTGAACGCATCGTGCCTCGGGACTTTTTTGCTGATAGCGAAGATGGGGGGGGGGTTCCAGGGTAAAATAACAAAGACGACAAATGAAAAGTTGAAATTACACTAACCTGACATCAATGGCAACTCTTTTTGTGGTTCCCAAAATCTGGAAAAATTCAGAAGGAGCATTCTTCTTGAAATAAATTTTCTCACCCCTTCGTCATAAAGGAAAACCGAGAAGGAAACGAGAAATAGAGCACTAACGTGTAACTCTAACCAGTAAGTTTCTTTATTCTCCCTTCTTTGTACCCAAAAATAAACAATTTTCATTTTTCTACTCCACTTTGGAAGGAACACCTCCCCCGCTGTTTTTTGCTCCAAATCACCGGTCGACCCTTTACCAACACGGCATCAACCGATCATCCGAAGCAAAGAAACATTTCGTATTCCTTAAATAATGATCAAAAATTTCGACACACATCGACAGTAAATGCATAAATCTGTATCTCTTACCTCCATCGAATCTTTAAGCAAAAATGCATTCGATTGTGCTCTAGCATGCAATGGTACATAGCATTGCAATACAAATTACATGAATAGAATGGGACAATGATCATTTGATTTTTTAAAACCGAATAAAATTACTAAGCAGCGTTTAGCGCTGCAGAAGATTTCAAGGTTAGAAAACTTGTGTACAAAATATTTAAAAGATATTAGTATATATTAGTCGAGACGCGAGTCAGGAAATTAGAAATGAGATGGCGGAAGTAATAAAATATGCTAACAAGTAAGAAAAGCTGCGTATAATCAAATGGATCCTCCTACTACCCGAATCGATACAATGAACATATAATACAAGCAACATGTTTGGAAACCACGGATACTATAGGATAGAAGAGTATCCGCGACTCACTGGAGAAAATACAGCTGAGACCGAAAAAGGCGGGGTCACTACAATATCTATAAATCTTTTTGAATTAATCAAGTCAAAAGATACCAAAATTAATCCAAAACCGTGCTCATTATTTTTTAGGGACCGCAATTCTATCAATCTTTTTTTTAATCTTCAAAAAAGAATATTTTGTAGGGCAGCTATACAAAATTCTTATACCTGGCAAAATACACACAATTTCGACGTCACAAACAGTTAAATCTCGAATCAGAGTGAATTTATCTCGCGCTTAACGTTATTATTAATGTCACTCATTATCGAAAAAAAAGTTCTTGAACCAGAATAGAAACATTTTAAACATTTTACAATTTCAATCAACAAAATACTTCCGCGTTCTCAAGCAATACAAACTAGAAAAGGCACATTTTTAGATGTTCGACTGCAGTCATGTCTTAGTAAGTATTATGTAATCCGATTACTGAAATTGTATCTTAATCTACTCTACAAAATTTTCGGTTAGGCGCCACAATTTGAAATTGGAAAGAATGTGGAACGGAGGATAAAAGAAAAGATTGCCTCTGAAGTTAATCTACATTTACCGCTCACTAACTCTAATCTTAAAGTGAATTATAGGAGAAAAATTTGAAAAAGTAAATGCTGCAAAAAATCAATTGAAGCTCACGACAAAATTATAAAATGAATTTATTTACTGAAAGTGGTTTGACAGAACCTTGAAAGACATCTTGTTATTATTGGTAAATCTTATTCTCGCAGAAAAAAGAGGTCTAAAGGGAGGCATACAACATAGAAGCCACAAAAGCATGAGAAAGAACTAAAATCATAAAGTGGTTCAGATCAAACATTTTTGGTGCCTGGATCATAAAAGAAGTAGGACCCGAAGCAGAAAAGATTGTAAAATATATGAATCATAAAATTAGATTCTCAGCTCATGCAGAATTTTGGTGAATCTGCAAATAAGTTAAGTGTACCAGATAGCCTTCAATCTAACTGGTTCTAGCCCTTCTATATGGAGTCTTTATAGACCCACTTTCTAAGCGTCCTTGGGGGCTAGTTCAAATGAGACTTGAATACCAGTATTGAACCAAAATGTTAACTAGTAAACAGCAGCCACATCGAATATGCAGTAAACCCTCTAAATAAAAACCATAAACAATTAAAGTTCAACATCCTTTAAAGGAATGCTTTACCGCAAAACCCTTACTCTTTCCTCGTTACAATAAATATTGAAAGTCGTCATAACATTGACATTCCTCCACCGTACACACAAATCTCACGATAAAAATGAATAAAAGATACAAAATACACTCGCATAACATGCAATAAAAACAAACTGGACAAGATAATAAAATTAAACTGATTTCTTGTTAATCTTGTTAATAATACTTTCAATCGGCAACAACAAGGCCAACAATAGCGGCAGTAACTTCTTGACAATTTATTTCTCTTGCCATTGCAAGTATCTCAATAGAATTTTCCCAAGATAAGAAAGGTAAAGGAAAGCGCTAGTAATGCAATGTTACAAGATTACTGTTAAATTGTCTGCCGTCTGGCTGCCTGGATACGCTCGTTCTTTACACGCATTTTCTAGAAGTGATTCAAGCCTGTTCAACGACGAGTGGAGTATGGGAAAATCGTTTCAGTACAATGAACATGTGTAAACATTTCATGCATGAGGAATGAAAATACAAGTCCAAATAATGAGAAAGAAAAACGAGAAAGAACAGCAAAAAATATAAATAAATCGCCAACAATGTGATTTCACATTTCTTCGATAAATTATTCTAAGATGTATTGAGGGAATATGTCTCGGAGCTTGACTGAAAGTGAGCCTCATATCAAATTCAAAGGACATCGTAATGTTGCATTCAACTCAAATTTCATGAGAATGAAGGATCGTAATTTATTGAGACTATTCGTTTTGAGGAATTTAAATCTGAATCTTTTTTATTTAAATTATAATAAGAGATATCAGTCCCGGAATGCAAAGAGCTTTCCATAGATTATTTCACCCAAAATCTTCAAAAGCTACTTTTTGGTCTCGAATTTGAAAACTGACTTGCTATTCACAACAATTCAATATTCTGCAATTGGATATTCTGTTTTTAGTGAAGGATCCGATCAGACTAATTAACGAGTCAACGTAGAGGTTCTACGGGAATCAGTCCGATGAGGTGGCTAGATAGGATTCATTTTAGGAATCACTCAGATACAATGTTCTTTTGTGAGCATAACATCGGCATCAAAAACTTCAGCAGCACTCGATTTCACAAATCGGTCTTAGTTGCTAAGCTAGAGCCGGTATTTTGTTATTGTGGTATCTAGTTTTTGGGACTTAGATACTTTGAAGTATTGAATAATTCGATGGCTATTATTTTGAACACCCAATGATCTTACACGTACACTGATGCATAACTACCCAAAAAGCAAAAAGCAACCGGGGTTTGGCATGTAGAAGAGTGTCAGTTAGTATGCACTAAACTTGCTCTGTAAGTGCAAATTTGGGAGTCCAGATCACACTCTCTGCGCTAGTAATATAGGTAATTAATATTTTAGCCTGGATATTAGATAAATATGCATGATGGGCCCACAAGTCGTTGGACAGATTTTCTGGGGACGAGAAAAACCACTGAGGGGAGTAAGACTGGCTGCGCCTAGTGGAGGGGAGCCTTCACGAACAGAACGCAACCTAGACGGCAATCTGCTCACTTCAGCAGAGTGAATACATTGTTTAAAAATGTCGTCACAGTTACTATGCAAGGGGCCTCGAACGGTGCTAGAACGTGAAGTTTTGCTTCAAATATGGAAAAAGCGGAAGGAAACCTTGAATATGATTGAAAATACCTATGGAAATATTGTCATGAGTCCAAGTGGCACAAGTTGTTCCGAGAAGGGGGGGAGCTCTCCGAGGATGATGTTTGAGCCGGTCTCAAGTCGTTCTCGCCCTATTAGCGAGGAGTTAAGCCTTTCCTACACAAACGTTAAAAGTATTATCGCGAAAAATCTGTTCCTTGAGAGATGAGCCCAAAGTGAATCGTTTGTAAATTTCAACAGACATTTGAAATGCATTAAAAACAAGTCGGGAAACAAGAAACTGGATGCTTCAGGCATGAAAGGTTTTGTTGATTTTTTTGGCCAGAATATTTGGCTGTACGATGGTTCCGTTTATATGTAACTCGTAGTTATATACCGGATATTCAATTCGATGTAGTACTGGCATTCTATCTCGTTGGGAGTAGTAATTTCAGGCGGAAGAGGCAACTTTGGTCCACTATAACTTTGTTAAGGAGGATTAGCAGGATTTCAACCAAATATTCCAGTATGATGCCTCCTATTAAAGTCTATCTTACTGCAAAATATTAGGCATCTAGTATGAACCAAAGGGGGTTCGAAATAAATTTTTAAATGAAATAATATACTATTATCAACTTTATTTGAGCAAATATCGTAACGGGGAGTGTTCTGAGGCCTGCATGGAACGCCAAGATTTTACTCAGACTTTTGGGTTGAGTAATTTCTGAGAACGGGTGATCGAAGTAATTAACATTTTCGAACCATTTTCTCCTTCACAACCAATAATATCTGCTTCGAAAAGTTCTAATCAATACCTTTCATTTGACACCCCACATGAAAATATCGGTGAAAACAATGTTTATACCCCTTTTTTGCAAGTATGGGACCCCCCCCCCCCCCCATTAATTTCAACGCAGAACGATGTTACGCACAGTTTCCACCTTTACACCAAATTTCGTGTCAATAAAACTAACCGTTACTGAGGAAATGGGTCCGACAGGCAGACAGACTTGCAATGAGAAAATGAAATTTATTCAAGTAAATTTGAATCATTGCAGACCACATGTGAATCTGAGGTGGCAAATCCCATCTTAAGTGAACCATATAGAAACCTTCACGGTTGCATATGGATCACGGATTCGGCTGGTGGAGAGGCGGTATGGGCTTGTGGTCGCCAAGATTCTCACTTTTTGAATTCGAGGAAATGCTTGACAATCTTGGTCTCGACGCGACTTCAACGCGTGGACGTTTGAGTTGGGTAGCAGAGAATCAAATGCAAGAAGCACAGTTTGTTAGAAGCTTTTGTCCAGTTGGACAAAGCTCCGACCAGCGAGTGCGATGTAAACACCTTTCGGAAAGGGGCGTCTGGTTCAGTTGTAGATCTGTCTTTAGTCAACCCTGCACTGGTAGTACGCAAGAGAACATTGCGTTCATTACAATTGCGAGGCAATCCTCTTTCAGGTTTATGTGGAGCTGCAAAGCAGAAAACTATCATGTCCGAAAATGAGAAGGATATCAGGCTGGTCTGCCAAAGGTTTGGGTGTGCAGATATTCACAGAAGTGTGACTAAACCGGCCTAATAGAGCAGGAGCCTCTACGGAAAGAGCTGACCATGCGGTCCCGGGCATCGCTAAAGCATGCAAAGCATCCATTCCTGGGAAGTGATCATTCTCAATTAGCAGACCACATTACTGATGGAATAGTGAACTCGCTAGCCTTCGAGCAGCCTGCTATTGAGCAAAAAGAATGACTCAGGCGGCCGTAGGTAGAATCGATCAGGAGCGGAAAACACCCGCCATTGAACGCAGTAAGAAAGAATGCCTCACGGAGCTCCGCTCGGAAGCGGACAGAAATCCGTGGGGGAGTGCCTATAAAATCGCGGTTGGACGATTCAGAGGCCGCTCACTTCACCGCACTCTTGTCAAAAATCATCCAATTCTTCCAACAAGTGGAGAGCAGCTGAAACCTTCCACCATGGTAGAATAGGCGACAGTAAAGTCCCGAGCCAGGCACCTATTTCCTGCGACATACCAGCCACAAAAGCTGATATTGCTGCCTAAGTCTGGTAATCCTCCAGGTGGACCATCCTTATCTTCTCGGCACTGTGTGTAAATGTTGGAGCAGGCAATGTATAATAGATTATTTCCGGTTGTTAAGAGCGGAGGAAGGCCTTCAGATCGGCAGTATAGGTTCCGTATAGCAAACTCAACCACTGATGCCATCAAATTGATTACTGACTTTGGCGAAGATGTAATTCACGGAAAGGGTAGCACCTGCGAATATTGCGTGGTAGTAACCCTGAACGAGAAGTATGCATTCAATTCGGCCAACTGGAACCTAATATGGAAATAACTGGCGAAGACGAGTATTCCCACCTATCTTGCAATTATGGTCGATTGTTATTTAGCAGAAAGGAGGCTTTGGTATGACATCGATTACAGACCTAAGGAGTACGTTGTCTACGTCGCTGTTCCGCAGAGACGTATTGGGCTGCAAGGCCACTGCTGCAGAATAACATATACAATGGTGTACCTATTCTTCCGCTTACTGAGGAAGCGACGATAGTAGGTTATGTCGACGACATAGCACTAGTTAAGGTCGCAAAGCATCTTAAAGATGCTGAGTTATAATCGGGCGACGCAATCACTCCTATTGAGGGTTGGCTAGAGAGTTCTGGTCTGATACTTTGGAGGAAAAAACGGAAGCGATCCTCATCACCAAGCGCCGTAAAGGAAATTATGCCCGCATTCCAATTGGAAATCAAATCATCGTTTCTAAGGCGGCCATCAAATACTAGTGTTGTGATGATGGATGCAAAACTAGGCAACATGTGCAGTATCTTTGTGCCACAGCATCCAATGAAAGTATAACCCTGGCAAGAATGATGCCGAATGTGGGAGGGCTACGGTACACCTCGAAATTGGTTATACCCAGAATGGTGAGCTCGAGGGAGAGTTGCTGCAGATGCGCAGTATACGGGAGGACAGCCTTAAGGGTCTGTCCTGCCTTTAGGACGGTTTCAGACGACGCAGCATTCATCACCTTGAGAATGATGCAGACTGACATCTTGGCAGATGAGATGACGAACACATATAATATCATGTCAATCGATCCTTCATCGCAGACGACGAACGCGGAAAAGAAAAGGTCTGTAACTATATGACAAGAGCATTGCAAACACTCGGGAAAGTATCGGTAGCCTCACAGGCTAATGGTGAGATCAACTATAATCTCACCCACAGGGAATGAAAGATATCGTCAGTACCTGAACAGCTTTAAGCTGGACCCCTAACGCGAGGAGTCCCAAAGGGCCCCAGAATGTACTTTTCGACTGTCCAACATTTGTGGAAGAAAGGACTTGCAGTATATGGAGAAGATTAACTTGCAAGTAACATAATGATAGCATACATCCAAAGCAAACTGCGAAAGGCAGTGCAGAGGAGAAAAGCGCCTTTACGTACGCCTCATAGAGAAGAAAGGCGACCAAGCTAGAGTGAACTGACCGTGATGTTATACCATATGGTAGTTCCACGAGAATGGGGAGGTGGGGATGGGTTTAATGGGCAAAAATTCCACACACTGGAGTGACCAAGCCAGTGTATTTGAAGATTTTCACTTCCACAAAAAGCAGAGAGAAAATAAACCGATTTTAATAAGGTCTTGTTTTGAACAAAACCTTAAAAACACAAATTTTCTACTTAACATCGGTGGCCATGAATGAAACTAATTATTTTCATTATCAACAAGAAGCGAAACGTCAAAGTTCGAAATGGCATCCAACCAGCTCCACTTGAACAAAAGCCCTAATGGGTTGTGAAAACAAACGTCCACCAGACATAATGCTCGCGCGGCTATTTTCAAGGAAAAACATTTGAAACTTGAGCTTGCTTATTTGGGGCATCTGTTCGGCTTGAATTCTACACAAAACAATGGCTGCCTAATGAATTTTCGGGTCAATAGGCGATGGCATTTACAGGGGAAAGTACAGTACAAGTAGGGACAGTAAGCCAATTAATTTTCATAAAAGTTTAATTATTAAAAAGGCGATATCCGAAAAAAAGCTTTTAACTAATCCTCGTTTACACCGTCCTGGTTAGGCGATAAGATTGATATTGGTGACAGTGTGCGGTTCTTATTCTTTTGTCATGGTCCCTGATAAGGGACACCTGCCTATGACTTCTCGATAATAAAAGGGCCTTCCTACATATCGTATATCTATAGGCGACCGGATGGCGTAGTATATACCGCATATGCGTAATTTCACAAGTGGTCCATAGATGATGCCAAACGAATTATGAACGATGAGAGGCTAGATTAGTTACGTTATCTAAAAATATTAAATTAAAATATTCAAATGACTGACAGGGAGTGGAAGTGCATCTCGGCTTTTAATTAAGGTAGAAGAGCCATATCAAAAAGCAATATTCGAAATCGTACAAAGCACCCACACCTCCATAATAAAAATTATTCTAATGTATACATTAATCATCAGGCGGCCAACGTCAAAGCTTGGTGAAGCGAGAAACAACTAACAAGACATACCACTTAACCGCTTTTAGCGAGGACGACGACGATTAATCCCCTGACCATTCATCTGTTTTGATATTCCTAGGCAAACATTAAGTGAAAGAAAAACCGCTCCGTCTCACTGTAGGTGTTCATCAAGCACGCTCCCTCTTGTACTGACATTCGTCCTTTTCATCTGGAACATTGAACGTATATCGCCTTAAACACTGCTCTACAAAGATGATGTTCTTACATCACATCTCGACATACAAACATCGCAGGTAATGAAGAGGCTTCCAGATTAGTTTGCTATGGATATCATTCTATAATGGCGGATCATGAAGGGGTTTTTGATGTACAGCCATCTGTCGTTAAGTCTGGTTTTAACAATTCACGCAGCTGACGAATTGGAACTCAAGCAGACAGAAGTCACTGTGAAAGAATCTGAGAATGTTAGGGATGGGGAAACCCTATTAAGACTTTAACCAAGTCACAGCTTGTAATTATTATCAAAGGGTGGGTGGGATAACTGCGATTATTGCAATGAAGCGGACGAGATGATCCTTCCTCCCTAGATTTGAGACAAAGCTACGAAAAACGGATCATCGTCAATGAAGAATTTGTTCGCTCTCTATCTTTGGGAGCTTTTCTCGGATTCACAAAAACTTGCAAGCGTCGCATGCAGGAAGCTATCTGAATAACCATTCTAGGGTTTTGTACAATAATAACAGGCTAAATGCTTCTATCTGAGAGCCTCTGCCCTTGTACTTCCTATATGAGGCGTATACTACGTAATTACCACCACGTTGCGCTGCTACTGATCTGAAGAATAAAATGTTATGTTGTTAGCATTCTACCTAAATTTTAGCATCATAGCTCAACAGGTACGACATGACTGCGTTTTCCTATATTTGTGAATTAGCTAATACGAGTTTGTATTAAATTTTGTGACAAAATTGGAACTGATGACGCTCTGGAAATGGATTCATTCATCAGACGAGTATGTTTGTAGACAAGGCGTTAGTTTGTAAGTACAATACGCGATACAGTGAAAGGCGTACTATGAATGAGCGAGACCGAAAACACCATGCAGTTTCTCAGTCAGAAAGGCAGACTATGATCACGGTTTTCATTGATTATAAGGGTAAGGGTAAGGGTTTCATGGTATTTGCATAAATCAGGAGCGGCCGAATCGAAAAAAATTAGTGAAGAAGCACCTCATGAACCCTGCAATACGATAGTACGCTGACGAATAGTGTCGTCATAATCCGGAATTGTTTGACTAAATTCGTAACAAATACTATCGAGCCTAGTCCGCGTTCAGATGATTTGTTAGAATGTCATTATGATGAATCCGCTTCAAAAGCTGAGAGGGGGATGGACATAACAAGCACTGAATATGATAAATAGTCCAGGAATTGAATCAAGCACTAGCACAGGTGCTTCTGGGACTGAAATGAGTCCACGTCTGATGAGTCTCTCCTGCAGCCAATTGGGAAGGGTAAGGGATGCCAAGACAGGGTGCAAAACTCTGAGGCCGCGCCTCACCATTCCACTGAGGTAGAAAGAATATTGATCGTGGATGTAGTCCCTCGTGTGTCCTTCCTTTCGCTCGGGTCTAGAGTTTTGCGGCTCCACGTACGCTTGAGTCGTTATTTTGTTTTATTTTTGAATTTCCAGTTTAGCTATAGTGGTGTTATTTCGGTACGCTCACGTGAATCACCCTGTTTATTTACTTTTCAGGATCCGGTGCGGACAGCACACATCGGAAAGGACACGTGGATTTTTATACAATGACCCGTGAGTGATCAATTTGATCAAAGTATTTACAGAAGTGTTCAATTTAGATAGATAGAATAGAACTATAACAGAGGTTCGTTGCTACAAAATTATTTGTTTTGTACTTATCTGCTTGACTGTGAGGTGTTCTTCGAACGTGATTTAACATGGGTGAGTGGAATATTGACATTGCAAGCAATTTGTGGGGGAATTATAAAAAAACAAAATTCTACGTATTTGCAGGTCTTTAAGTTTATCTCTTTAAAGTCGATTGAATAAGCGTTACGTCCTCCAACCTAATTTGATAAGATTCAATGAGTAATGTCGTTCTTCATCCAAGTATTACTCATCACTTTCGCGTTCTATTTAACCTAGACCTCTATAGACTTATAAAACCTCAACTAGTGCACAGATACCCGGATTGTTAATTTTTAACTGGCGATTAATTTTATGACAGCTCCTTATCAAAATTTAAGAACCACAGGCGCCACAATTCACGAGGAGCCCATTTAAATCATTTGGGATCTTTTGGGAAATTAACTGTTAAGCTTCTTAACTTAATGCCAAGTGATTTCGACATGTGGGAAAGAATCAACTAAACTAAGGTCTTCATCATTCTCGGGTGGTACCATAAACCCACTAATAATTCCTTATTTATTTATTTCCACATCTCAAACCTATTAGATGACCCACTGTGCCATTGTCTGCCCCTTTCTCCTCACGGCAGGGTCTTTCAAATAATGAAAATATATACGCAGACATTTGTATAAACTTGGTATGGTCGAAAATATCTTTTTGGTGATTTATTATAAGCCACTCTAGTAACATGTTGGCCCAAATTTCGATACATTCTTTTCACGCAGTGATTCACGTAGTCAATCAAGTGAGTTCCGTGGACTTAACCGACACCTCTGGCTGCAGATCGTCTGCATTTAGATGCTGTCTGCTAGATAGTATCTAGGAAATTCCTCATTCGAATAATACCCTCTGATTTATCAGGTTTAATGATTGTAACTGAGATGCAAAACAAAAGGAATTTATCAAGAAATCACAGACTATTAATCACTGGATAGAATTCGAAATTAAGAAGTTTTTGTGTTTGAGCTTGGTTTGAAATTGTCGATTGTTTTGTTGGATCTGTTGCTGACGCTGCGTCTGCTGAATAATGACAATATTATGTTGGATCGGAGCTGGCTCTGCGAGTAGGCGATGCCATAAATTTGCATATACATACAGGGTGAGGGAGCCGTTGATTGAAAAGTGATAACTTCATTTCAAATATCGCTTCAGAGGTTCCTCAGCCTCGACGAATTATTTATCTTCATCTTTTCTACTGTAAAAAACTCTGTTAGATTTCAAAGATTTATTATTATATATCAAAATGATGGTACGATGACCGAATTGGTTGGCCAGCCAGTCGATCCCATTACCCAATTGCGTCATGGATGTTAGTCTTCGTTTTTGAGGTTATCAAGTTATTGTAGGTTTATTACTTGCACACAATTAATCACCAGAGCAGAGGTAAGCATTTTTTTGATGAATTGTTCCTCTTCTGGTCGTCAGTCATAATTTTTGAAAAAAGTGTGTACTTTTCCCAAAAAGGAGTGAACCAAAAAAACGATAAGGCTTACCATGTTTTTTCATGAATAAACTTAAACCCATGCCAAATTATCAAACCATATTTTTCTAGCATCTAATAGCAAAAATTATCTCTCGAAACTTGTTCAAAAATGGCATGATCGCCTCCAACGACATGGCCTCAGATTGAATCTGAATGAAACTCAATTTTTGACGACCGATGCCTATGCAACAGGCACTATCACTGTCAGTAGTAGTGACCTACCCAGAACTGGGCGATCTGAATATCTCCAGTCAATACCATTAGCCAATGGAGAACTGGGTTATGAAATTGCTTCACGCATTAGGTCAACCTGGATGAAGGGTCGTTCTATAACTGTTCTTCTTTGTAATCGACATATCAACTAATGTTCTAATTCTGCCATCTACCCCAGTGTCGCCTTCTACGATTCTGAGTGTTGGCGATTCTGAGTCTCGCGGTAATGGAGACGAAAATGTTGCGAAATGAGAATATCCGCGATCGTTATGAGATTACACCGATCGTGTAAAAATATGTCGTGTGTATCGCTCTAACGAGAATTCACTTACCAAGATTGGCTTGAGCATCTAAGTCTATCTATCCCCCCCCATCTATCCCACTTGTACGTAGCCAGTTACGTATATGCATTTAGCATGTTAGACTACTCACTTTAGTGTGATATTGATATTTAGTTGCGGTAAATTTACACGGTAAAGTCAACTTTGAGCTACTGTAACTTTGTTACTAATAGTATGATTTTGATCAAACTTGGAGATAATATGGTTTATATTCTATTCTATACTATCGTATATTTTTATAACTCTAGAATAAACTTAAGGAGGGTTTTTACCCGATTTCCCCAAAAATATGGCAAGGTATTATTATTAACATAATTTAAGCATCGATATGGAGAGTATTTTGAAGCCTGAACACCATATACAGTCAGCTTCATGATTTTCTTCAGGTTTTTCGGTTGGGTAGTTTCCCCCCCCCCCCCCCCGCCTTTCTGACAAATGTCAAAACTGTATCAAAAAGTACTAATCGAGACCTTTCATTTGGTATCCACCATGACTATCTTCGGTGAAAAAAAAATAGCCCCCTTTTTTTAATCTCACCGTAGAAGGATATCACTCACTGCATGTCTGGGCGTTCACAGTTTCCACCTTCCAGACAGACAGACAGACTGATAAACAAGCATTAAACCGATTTGAATAAGGTTCTGTTTTGCAAACGAAACCTTAAAAAGAGGCAGTTAGGTTAGTAAGCAATCAGTTTTGAGAAACCGCCAAAAAGGGAGACTCGAAGTCAAATGGTAATCAAACCTCAATCCAAAGTTGAATGCGCCCCGTGCTGATGGGTGAATTTCATTTATGAAAAATAATACCGGGGACAGAGTGCTGAGATAACAAGCAATTATACTCATTTATACACAGCCTTCTAAACAGAGTAGTGACAAAGAGTAGCGAAATTAATTCTGGCATGAAAGAAATTTTCTGGAGCCTAGCGGTCAAAAGAAGAAAAGAAAACTACAAGGGAGGCGAAGTAGTCTGCCATCTTTTCCTTCAGATACCCTGCCGAATGAGAGATGTCGTATGGGTAAATAGCACCCCATGTGCAAGTTTAATAGTCGTGAGTCAATTCGACATTTTTGAGCATTTTATAAAATCGGTTATTCTTACATTACAACTGACTTTTTGCTCGGAATACTGATTTCTACAAATTCGTCAAGTGCCGAGTGCAAACTTTATTTAAATGACTGTCAAACGTTTCGAGGTAACAGGTGGAATATTTAAACAACTTGCTAAAGGCAATCCAAGAACATCAAGTACAGAACACAATGCTGTAGTTCGAAAAAGAGTCTAAATATCTAGAAACAATTTAACGTAACTTGTAGAATGTACAATATTTACATTTATTTGCTAATAGATCATAAGCTTTTCCTCAGCTGCCACTGCGGCACACATATTAAACGAAAGAAGGCAAACCTGTACCACTATGCAGGTAAGCTACACCCAGGCCTAGGGCTACATACTATGAATCTCCATATTCAATCTAACAGAAGCGGAAATAAGAGACACCACTGGAAGTAGACAGCACTCCGTTTCAAAGCGGAGTAGTGAAGATGACCCAACAACTTGGCGGATCAGTGATACCTACCGGGAGGGTTGTGGAAAAAAAATCGGCCCAAGGTGAAAATTATAAAAATCTGGGGTGAAAATTATCCTGTCATCCTTTTTTCATTGAAACTTCGATTCCGGCCTCTCAGAAAACCCCACTCCCCCCCCTCCCCGTGGGGCGTGCTCTTCTGAAAATTCTTATGGCGTTTAAAGACTGCCTAAGCTCAAAACTGATTCCAGAGGAGGGCAAGTCAGTCAAAAGAGCTATTCTGCCTTAGGTGGGAAGGTATGAACTCTCCATTGAACTTTATTAAAAAAAAAAAATAATCGGCACAAAGACATCCCGAAAGAAAAGAAGATTCATTGACTTTAGTCGTAAGTGCAACGGAAGGGCACGAGCAGGACTACTTATTCGCCTACGTACGATTTACAGCCATGCAGAACCACCTGCTTCAAGGCTCATCTCGTCTAGATAACAATTGGCGCAAATACGAATGCATGATTCATACTAAGAGACCGAATTATTTTTTTTTAGCTCTCTCTAAATTTTTAAATTTATTATTAATCGATTTTTCGCCATTTGGCGGGAGCAGATATCAATCTGTTTTGAATTGAATTGCCTTCGACGTGATACGTTGGTATGTATCTGATGAGCCATCGCTCTCAGGCCAATAGATGTTTGCCAGTTTCCCCCAAAAACGTAATCCACAAATTTTGATTTTTAAGGTTTTGTGTAAGCACAAAACCTTATTAAAATCGGTTTACTGTCTGTCTGTCTGTCTGTCTGTCTGTCTGTCTGTCTGTCTGTCCGTCTGTCTGTCTGTCTGTCTGTCTGTCTGTCTGTCTGTCTGTCTGTCCGTCACACGCATTTTTCTCGGAGACGGTTATAGCGATTGACACCAAATTTGGTAGAAAGGTGGGAACTGTGAACGCTCGCGCATACAGTGAATTACATCGTTTTACGTCGAATTTAAGGGGGGGTCCCCATACATGCAAAAGGGGGGTGTAAAATTTTTTTTTCATCAAATATAGTCATGTGGGGTATCAAATTAAAGGTCTCGATTAGTACTTTTCAAAACCGATCTTAGTTTTGACATTCGTTGGAAGGGTGGGGAGCGCGGGGGGTTGAAAGTGATCACTTCTTTAAGGGGGCCATTCTCAGAAACTACCAAACCGAAAAATCTGAAAAAAATCAGGAGGCTGCCGCTATATGGTGCCTGGGCTCCGAAATACCTTCCATGCCGATATCTGTTTAAATAAAGTTAATAATAGTATATTACTACAATTTTTTGTAATTGGTTGGAAACCCCCCTCAAGTTCATCCTAGTACCATGAAATTGCAGTGATATAGGCTGTAATATAGAGCATGATCTTACCAAGTTTGGTGGAAATCGCACTATTACTAACGAAGTTATGATACCTCAAATTTGTTGCTTCTTTGAAAATTGAAGACAATGAATGTCAATATCATCCGCAAGTAGATACTCTCACATAATATATGGATATATTACGTGCTACGTACTAAGAAATACACAAAACCTTTCGTACCTGAAGCGTCCAGCTTCCGGTTTCCCGACTTGTTCTTTTTGCTATTGAAACGTTTTCGATGACGCCGGTAAGGTCGAATATATCGACTTTGCCCGAGTATAGCATATGAGTCTCAGAACAAGATAGTGTTCTTTTACATGGCACGACAAGCTACAAAATCGATAATCCAAAAAGTGTATATCGAAATCTAGGCAATGCGAACAGGGATCGCATATATAATATTAACCTCAGAATTGTGATGGGACGAGTAAAAGCTTGTTAAGCTACGGCATGGGAGGCGGGACTCTGAAAAAACTTTACAAAACATACACGTGAACTGAAAAAGAAACTTTAGAAGCTTTTTTTGTAGTCTACTTCTCAGGTCTTAAATAGAAATAAGTGCTGAAATCCACTTGGAGCAACCGATTCTGCACAACATTGTAAACAAGGAAGACTGTAAATTGGCGAAATTCATCTTAACTTTCATCATCATCAACGCACAACAACCAGTATTCGCTCTAGGCCTGCCTTAATAAGGAACTCCAAACATGCCGGTTTTGCGCCGAAGTCCTCCAATTCGGTATCCCTAAATGCTGCCTGCGTCCTGGCCTACGCCATCGTTCCATCTAACGCAGGGTCTGCATCACCTTCTTCTTAACTTTGTGTAAGGTAAAATGCATTGTAGACCCATTTAGAGGCCAGAAATTGCCTGTTCATGACAGGATCTACTCTGTGTTCCTACAGATTCTGCTCATGTAGCAGCAACTGGCAAAAATATGCTAGTGTTGCACTTGAACACATGCAATAGTGACCTCATTACTAAACCTAGGATGAAGTCAAACTCGAGGGAATCTTATATCATATATCAATTGTTTTGACCTCTCTACTTGAAACTTTAGAAAAATCGGTTGAGGAACACACAAAAAGGAAGGTTAACTGTGTATTCTGAGCACCCCAGCCAGAATTCTTGCCCGCTGAGGAATTGCAATGAAACACGATTCACAGGATCTACACAGCTTTTCATCAAATAATGTAGGGGGTTGAATCTGCATTTCACAATAAAAAGGAGGCTATCGTAGACGTAACGGATATAGCAGGGCTACGGTTTGAGAGCCAGAACCAGAAAGCAACCCGGCTCCTAGCAAGTAGCACCAAAAATAAAAAATAAAAGAATTAAAGCTCCCATTTTTTTCCAGAACGATTTCAGCTATCAAATAAGAGCAAATACCTAGGAAAAAAACTGCCTATGAAACGCGATTGGAACAGGCATCTTGACCATTTTAAAGGTTTTATGTAAACACAAAACCTTATTAGAATCGAGTCGATGTCTGTCTGTCATACCGGATTTATTCGGAAACGGCTAGACCGATTGTCACGAAAATTGGTAACAACGTGTGATCTATTTTCCCCTTTACAACAGCAAGTAGCGCTATTTTGTGTTAAGTTTAAGGGGGGACTCCCAATACATGTGAATCGAGGTTGCAAAGTGTTTTTTCATAAAATGTGGCCAAGAGGGTTATCAATTGAAAGGGCTCAATTAGTACCTTTCGTAACTGGTTCAATATTTGATATCGGGTGAAACACAGGGGAGTGAGGGCTCAAAATATGACCATGCAAAAGTGTAAAAGGTTTCGTTCTCAGAACCTATCCAACCGAAAAATCTGAAAAAAATCACAGTGATGCATCTCTACGAAATCTAGGCCTCAAAATACATCCGGTGGTTAGAGTGCTGGGCTGTCGTAGCGGAAGGCCGCGGTTCAAATCTCACTGGTGGCAGAGGGATTTGTTATCGTGACTGGATGTCGGACACCAGTCCACTCAGCTGTGAAAGAGTACCTAAGTCAAATCAGGGTAATAATCTCTCCAACATGGATTGTCGCGCCAAAGAATAGGTGAACCAAGTCGAATTTCTCCTGAAACTACCGCCCAAGAACACTTGAATGGACTTTAGTAAAACAGGTAGTAAGCTAACAGGCTGCAGTATGGGGCAGATCCTAGATCCTAGTTATCTATCCATCTATTTATTCTGATAAATATCTGTGCCCTCCGAAGAAAGTATAGTAATAATTGAAGTCAGTTTCAATAAAGAATATTTTCTTCAGTTCACAGATAATGCAGTGTCTTTAGGCCGCAAAACTTGGAGTGATATTTCTCAAAACCTCCAAAAAAAGGAAAGCATCCCTCATTCTAACAAAAAGGTGTGTATTCAATAAATAAAAAAAGTTAAATTTTATACAAAATTTTACACCTCCACGCTCTGTCGATGAATTCATCTTAGCACTTACCATAAATATGTAGCCAATAAAGGAAAATCAAAATATATTACATACCTGAAATGAGAGAAAAGTAGATATTAGATGCGAATATAGAGAAGTGTGGTTTATAGAAAAATAGGTTCATAAATTTTCAGTGTTAATCAAAAGTAACTCTTATCGAAACCAATAATTGAAAAGTGATAGTGGGATTTCTTAGCAATTTAATTTTGATACGGAATGTTAATCGTGCCGAAATCATCACCGATAAGAGTGACCAAAATTATGAAATGATATTGTACAATGGCACTGGCAATCCAAATCACTACTTTCACTTTTATTTTTTGCTGGGTTAGGAGGAAATCCAATCTATTGAACTAAATGCAAAATGAATATATCATATATTCTATTCCTTGTTGCCGATAATATGTTCATTCAAAAGCCATTGTGACGGTTTGTATGTAGTGTAATTGCTTTCTTAATATGAATATCTTCCTTATCTTAATAACACTAAGATAGGACGATAGCTTCATCATGTGACATTGTTTAAAGATTTATAAAGATGTCATTTACATCATTATAAGAACAACATAACCTAATATTGATTCAGTGTCATAAAACAATGGGAATTGTAATGCAACTTCCTTGATTCACTATTAACGAAAAACGCATTTTCTTTATTCCCTGATTCTTACACATACATCATGCATACATCATTAATCTTTATTTTCGGTAAAATATGGTAAAAAACCTAAATATTTTCTTTTTTCTTTCAACTTTTTTCCACTGCGCATATTGACCTTCGTTCCATGCACATTGCAATTCAAAATATGCAAATTTGCTTATAAAATAATTTATGCCCTTCACGCCGTCAGTATTTCCCGTCAAAACGACAACATTAATGTGAGGTTGCGACGAAACTGGCAACAAAAGAGAGTAAAAAATTATAATAAATGCACATTAATGCAATTTTTTATAACACAATGACGGCATGTGAAGCAGTGAAGAGGTGAACTTTTGGACTAAGGAGCGAGTTTTACAGATTTTTTGGTAAAGAAAGAAAAAACGGTTGTTGGATTCACCATGTAATTAGAATGGAATGTGTAAGGGGAAATGCAAAATAAGGAGGCTTTTCTGATATCCTTATTTAGTTTGATTGACTCCTAAATAAAGTTCAGGGGGCTTCTAGATGAATTTTCAAAAGATAATAAAATACTATTTTACCCTTTAGGTCTGAACTTACTATACGGTTTGTCAAGAGTATGAACTATAATATAGAGCTAATACTGGAAAGTTTGGTAAAAATGGAAGTATTAATAACAAAGTTATACCAGGACTAAATTTCCTTTTTCGTGTAAATTGATTGCGTCTTTGGATATCAAAGAGTATCTTAATAAAGCTTCAGTTACTAAAGGTCCTACAGGCGCATATAGAGAGGAGCTATACGGAATCACCCATTTTTGCAGCTTTTCTAGTAATTTTGAAAATAATCTCACAACTGTTGCTAGAAGGAGAATCCATATTAAGGGAGCTGCTATGTATATCTAATACCAAATTCAGACGCAAATGTACTAGTATATACACTCACAATACGCGGCGATACCCAATTTAAAAATGTTTATACATATGTATGTAAGCTTTTAAGTACGAAATAAAGCAGGTGCATAGAGTAGAAATTTAAATGAAATAAAGAAATAACAAAGGCGGCATAGTTTTCACCCCATATTTTCAGCATAATTTCCATTTTAGTTACAAAATGCGCAAATTTTTTTAAAATAATTTCCTTTGGTTTCATCAATTTTGTCAGAGTAGAACACTTTTGTAACTGAAAATACTTAGGTGACAATTTGCTCACTTCAATCTTTTCAAAATTGTCGATAAGCACCACATAATAGTGGTACGGTCTTGTTCCTTGAAATCTTTCAACAACAGAAGAGTTCACCAAAGTCTGCATAACATGTTGCGAGTTGTCAATGATTTAAGCCACTTCGTAACTGGCCCAACCTAGTATGTCTTGAGACCGATTAGCTAGAGACGCAGACATACTACCATGCATCGTTGAGTATACTGAGCAAACATATTACAGTGGATGAAATCCAGCTTCAGTATCAGACTGGCATATAGGGGGAGGGGTTCCTTATTCTTCGTGAATAAGCGCCCTCCCCTCGAAGGGAAAGAAGAGTTGGCCTGTCATTTTTATTATTTTTCATTGATAACATCACCTTGGAAAGAGTAAGCAGAAAGAATAGCCAAACCCGTTGGTACCATGTCTACTAAACGAGTGGGAGAGCGAGTGCATCAATCTTCTGGATAAGCAGACAATCCTCGAGTCTCTTTTTTAAGGTTTTGTGTGAAACAAAACCTTATTAGAATCGATTCGATGTCTGTCTGTCCGTCTGTCTGTCTGTCTGTCTGTCTGTCTGTCTGTCTGTCCGTCTGTCTGTCTGTCTGTCACAGCCGATTTATTCGGAAACGGCTGAACCGATTGTCACAAAAATTAGTAAGAGTATGTGATCTGCCGTTCCCTTTACATGCAGCAACTGACGCCATTTTGTGTTAAGTTTAAGGGGGGGTCCCCATACATGTGAAAGGAGGGTGCAAAATTTTTTTTCATAAAATGTGGCCATGTGGGGTATCAAATGAAAGGTCTCAATTAGTACTTTTCGAAACTGGTTCAATATTTGATATTGAGTGAAACATAGGGGAGTGAGGGCTCAAAATATGATCCCCAAAAAGTGTAACAGGTCTCGTTCTCAGAACCTATCCAACCGAAAAATTTGAAAAAAATCTCAGTAGTGCATCTCTACGAAATCTAGGCCTCAAAATATATCCGGTTCCGGTATCTGCACAAATAAAGTTAATAATAGTATATTTCCACATTTTAGAAATTTACCCGGCACCCCCCTTATGTTCATCTCAAAAGTACAAAATTTGGCATACGCATAAAGAAGAACATAATGCACAATTTGCTCAAGTTTGAAGAAAATCCAACTATTATTAACAAAGTTATAGGGGGTGAAACTTCACATTTTTTTGTGAATTTCGTGCACTCTAGAACTTGCATGACGTCATCATCACATATCAATTCGTCAATACTACAACGAAATGAGTTCTTATGAATTGGGTCACAGAGAATTATTTTGTTTTAGTTTTTTAGTTATCTGTCAACCAGACATGTGTGTATGTAGGTATATAATATATGCGTGCTAATGAACTTTGGGGGTAGAGCCTAATTCAGATAAATATAAGACGTAAATCGGAAATATGGGTACGATCAATTTATATACGTGCCCATATGTGTACAGTATTCGAAAATAGGCTGTTTGTTTGTTTAGGGTGAGCGTAACATCTACAGCTGTAATATGTACGTATGTCTCGTAATTTTGTAGCTGTATACGGGTAGAAAAATATGAGTTGAAATTTCTTAGATAAGATGAACACAAAACCTTTATACCCGAAGCACGAGCTTCCGGTATTCCGACTTGTTTTTATATGTATTAACTATTAGTTTGTGTGTGGCAATCGTTCATTACTTTGATTGATTTGAAGGTGACGTCACAAGTTAAGCTGCAAAGTAATTAAAATTTTATTGAAATCTCTGTACGTTCCTCTACCTAATTCAATGGGGCGGTAGTTTTACATGTTCATGGGCAGCTTCATGTGTTCAGCATTGAGTAGAAGTATGTGAACTCCATGGGCATGAGAAATATTCCATTTATCTGGGCCCAGGGTTTGGCAAATCTGCCAATGTTCTTCTCTCCAATGTTTTTTGTGTTGTGTTTTTGAGAATTGTGGGGTCCTAAGTCCGCATCGACTTAATGCCAGACCGGACCAAATGGGGAGCAACTTACAACCTCTTTTTTGGTCCACAGACCCCTCGTTTAGGGCTTAGCACCCAAACTTTCAAAATATTAGGTGATGACGGCTTTACAGTTTCTTACCAGTGTAAAATACTGTAAACTTATCCACATTATCATTGCCTACTATGTAATATTTTCTCTAAAATACTATAAATTCATATGTACCGGCCTGCTAAGTATAGGTAAAAATTGTATAAAATAGGAAATATGAATTAAAAATACGTAGTTCGTTGGAACTATCGAACACAAGCCTAACGTGTTTTATTCTGTGGAGTCCAGGCAACTTGCTGCTCCCAAAATTTACACTGCTTGACTAGATCATTGTGGAGTTCAGGCAATTGCTGCTCCCATAGCTGGTTAGTCTGGAGTTTTGGCATTTAGCTGCTCCGACTAACCATAAACTAATTTACAAAGAAAGAAGAGTAAGGGATTGCCAAGTGGACTGGCAACAACCACATAAGGTGGCACATCACACCAGGACAAAGGTAAATCGTCAGACACTGCCTCACCTCTGCCCTGGGAGCAGCGTGACCGGAACGGCGCGCAGATGCAAAGTTCTCCTTTATATAATTCGCAAAATAAAACATGACTACGAATTATATTGAGTGCAAACCCGCTTTATTATCACTAGCAGCTAGTAAGATATTAACTTAACAATTTTGGAAGAGGGAGAGTCAGTCACCAAGGGCCAGAAAATCAATAAAAAGTCGGACCTAACGACATCGCGGTTCTTAATCGTATCGTATCCAGTGCAGTTCAAAACACTCAAACGGGGTAAAGTCACTGGATTTGACGATCTCCCCGCAGAGTTATTAATTGCTGCAACTGCAGTAACTGCAGATCTACTAATTCCCCTCGTATGGAAATCTTGGGAATTTGTGGCCTTTTCCAGAGAGTGAAAGAAGGGTATGATCGTTAAGATTCAAAAAAGGGCACCCGTTTTGAATAGGACAATTGGAGAGGTATCTGCATGCTCTCTGCCGTCACAAAGATAATAACCAAAATAAATCTGGAACGCAATAAGCAATATCTTGAAAGCTTGATTGGCAGAAAGCAGGCTGGTTTCCGCTTGGAATCCGCTTGCATCGACCACATCAATTCCCTGCGGATCATTTTGGAACAGTACGCGGAATTTAGACCTTCGCTGCGCCTGCTCTTTATCGGTTTCGAGAAAGTTTTTGATAGTGTGAACAGGAAGTGCATACAGAGTGCTTTATGCAGGAGTTAAATTCCGGATAAACTGATACCTATTACCAGAGCGACATATGATAGTGCAAAATGTTATGTTCTGCATCGAGTTAAAATCTTAGAGGGATTTGAAGTTGAGTCTGCCAGAGTTGTATCCTGTCACTGATAATATTTCTTCTTGTTATCGACGACGTTCTTTACGCTATTTTGTCCGGAGGACGTGGAGGAGTTCAATGGACGATGGAAAAATTCCTTAAAAATCTCGAATACGCTGATGACATCTGTTTGCTCTTCCACCGGGCCATGGACCTTAGCCTGGATTTGGAAAAAGAAGAAAGTAGAGTTAGACTGAAGATAAATACCAAAAAATCAATGTTCTCAGTATGACGGGTCCTCGCACTCTCCCCATCAGCATTAATGCACAGAAAATGGAAGGCGTTCATCAATTTGTATAAGAAGCGTGGTTTCTGTCAACGATGGCAACGAACTGATTGTTGTTCTACACATTTCCGAGCCTAGATTCACTTTCGCTGCTTGTTTTAAATCTGGAAATGCAGTTATTCCAACACCAAGATTAAGTTGTTCTGTGCTAGTGCTTTTTGTTGTGCTATATGGGAATAGCACATAGAAAGTGGCCCTCATTGTCATTCTAAATGAAGGACTTGATCGGGGTCATGTTATCGGAAGTGGCAGAGAATAGAGTACACATGAAGAAGAGGCGACAATTGCATTGCTGGCTACATCATGCAATTGAATTCTCTCTCCCAAGATGCCCGACCAGTGTGTCATCCCAATTATAGTAGAAGAGGAGCGCGAGCGTCTCGAAGAGTCCTGGGGGAGCAGAAACGCATTTCAGGCAACCACGAACGATGGTGCGTAGGCATGGTTGTCGGGGAATACTCCATCGAGAGGTAAATTTCAACCATGTAGATATTCTTTCAATTCAAATAATCATACAGTGTTGTCGATCTCAACATTTATATGACATCAATTTCCCAGTAGGACTAGATGGTTTTGCCAGCTAAGCATACTCCAGGGTTGGCTATTGAGAAAATAATTGGAAAAAGCAGTAGGGGGTTAAATATAATATTCGACGAATTTGATGTCTCCACCAGGAAACTATGAAAGCTTTGTCCACATGTGGACAATTTTCGGTTGTCCAAAGGGATATTAACAATGTGATAACTGAGTTGGTTGAGCGCCAGCTTCTCGATCACACTTGGTCATGAATATTTGTATTCAGGTTTGTGCCGTTCATCTGCTGCAAATTTATCACTTGAACGCATTAGATGTAATGACAGCCTAACTAAAGCAAAGTCTCATTGTAAATAAAATAGGAAAGGAGTGAACAGGAGACATATAAAAGGACATTCGAAATGAGAAATGGGGGACGAAGACGAAAGAAACCCTGGAGATTACTGTCTACATTTAGGCTGTAAAGAATGCGGATTTTTGCTCGGATCTAGAAATTGGAGTACGCGATCGTGGAACTCAGACGAATGGAGGAGTAGCATCCTGAAGATTGAGGCTTGAAATGAGCTGTAAAATCCCAACTAGAATGACGGTAAAAAGATAAAAGAAAATAAAAATACTTGAACTAATATCAAAAAGCAGAAGGAGCAAAAAATCGTGTTGGATGCTCGATACCAGTTCGTAAAAAGTCCCAATTTTGGTCTAAAGAAATGTTAGTGTGATCTGCTCAGATTCATGGTTTTTTTGGCGGAAACAAGAATTCCTAACAAATTCAGACCGATTCCCGACAACCTCTTTCAAGTCTCTATTTTCTGCCTGCCGTTTCCTCTTTCGTATTTCCAAAGTGAAACTATTTTTAAAAAGTACTAAACAAAAGAAAAACACGACTTTCGCCACGTATAAGGAAACTCTCGAACTCAACCATTTTTTCCATTTACAGTACGTATGAAATTCCACTGTTCCCATATTTCCACCAAATTGCTTCCTAGCAGCTTATGTAAAACAAAACCTTATTAAAGTCGATTCACTGTCTGTCTGTCTGTTTGTCACACGCACTTTTCTCCAAAGTGGCTAAACCGATCCCACGCATACGATGAGTGACATAAATTTACGCGCAGTTTAAAAAGGGCTCCCCATACATGTAGAGGGAGGATGTAAAAAATTTTTTCATCGAATGTAGTCATGTAAGGTAGTCGAGTCAAAATGTACACACAGTGAGACAGGAAAACTATTTTGATATCTGCTCAAATAAACTTACTGATAGTAATTGTTTAAAATATGAGGGATCCTAAGTCCACATCCACATGATGTTGGACCGGACCAAATGGGGAGCAACTTACTCCCACCCAGGGAGGAAGAACCTGTAGAGGCCTGCCCAGAAACTGGCATATGCTATTTTCATTTATTATGCTCAAATTTTTCTTAAGCAAACAATTAAATCAAGAGAGTTCAGTTAACAAATTAAACATTGTCATTGAATGACATCTAATTAACATTTTAGTTTCATCTAAGATCTAACAATTTGATATCTGAAATATCTTGTAACCGACTTCCTAGAGTTTCAACAACAATCTTTGGTTTATATAACTTATTTGTAAATGATACTAGGCCCGGGCATCTACACTTTCTACACCTCCTAAAAACTACTAATTGAATCTAATGCAATAAAAATTAATAACAAAATGACTCACATGGATCATGGGAAATTCAGGCAGAAGAAAGTTCCCGCTCACTGATTGTTAAAAAGATACTATGCTCCACATATGCATATTCGTAAATGAGTAATTAAAATTGATTACTAATTTCACATATGAGTTTATAATTTTTGCTGAGATGAAAATGTAGAGTAATAGTGACCACTGGCCACAAATTATGCGAAAATTAGTTGTTAATATAGTTCAAGTTAATTTTCGAAACCTTCCTTTGCAGATAGCGCGGAACACTGTCATTAGCCATTAAATCGTATCCAATCAAAATGTCTGCGCTAAAAAGTTGCAGACCGACTTGATCAATTCAAGCATGTAATTTCGAACTGTCTGAAATGTGATTAAGATAGACGTCCCTAATTCCCCAAAGAAAGTTTCAAACTCTGCATATTCTAGTAAATTCAATTAATTTTGAACAAAGAAGTTCAATGATTTTTGACGTACCAGCGAATTTACTTAAGGAATTTTCCGCTGAACAGACACAGGTACTGATGTGATAGCGTTGACGAATATGCGTGTTTTGAAAAAAATCAAGTAAACGTGCAGATGTGAAAAACTAATTACTGAACTGATGAAAATCGTCGGAAGGTAACTCGAGGGCGTTAAAGGAGTACTCGTATTGGCTGTCAATAAAAAGCACATAAAATTTGTAGCAGGACCTCTAACGCAGAATTGTTCCTTAAACACCAACCAATGTGAAGAAGAGAAGATAAGTTATCCAACATTTTATGTAGATACTCGTAATATCTTTACTTGTGGGAAAGTGTGATGTGCGCTTGACTATGCGCAAGATTCATTCCTTTGCAGAATTCACACCAGTGTGACGAGCATTTCATATTTCATTCGAAATTGTTGATTACGACGCGACGGTTCCAAAATATTAAATGCCTTTGATAGTAGAAATCAGTCCCTGGTGAGAGCTTAAACTACATCGAAAAGACTGGTTGGATTCTCATTCTGAAAGTCGTTTTCATTTAGAAAAATAATTGGGTTCCTGTACTGGTACTGCGTTTTTATAAAGTGTAAATCCGTATTTGCATCAATATTTTTTTTATGTTCTCTGTACGCGTTTCGAGAAAGCGAATTCATGAACCACACATCCTCACCCAATTCTGTGGCAGTAGGTTCAGTTGTTTCCGCGAAAATTGACAAAGGCAGGCAGGCAGACAGATAGGTTTGACATCAAAACGATTTTAATAAAGTTTCGTTTTGCACAAAGGAGGAGGGAAGATCCACGATGCATCTTCACCCATTGCTTCTTTTGCCTCAGGTGTACCTGAATGGCAGCGTTTGAGGTTTCTACTCAACCTCGGGATTTCCTGATGGTAGCAGATGCAGACTCTCCTTAATTTAAATGGGCATAGAAACTGAAGAAGTTCAGAATTACCGTCGTGGTTGACCACAGCCAATCCAGACTGCCATTCTGGCTTCCTCCAACATCTAACCCCATTACATACCTTGAAGATGTCCGCAAATGAAGTCGCTGTATATAATATATATAATGCAAAAATTAAGGTGCGAGAATATGATAGGCAAGGTTCGAAAGAGCACGCAAGTCGAGGAGGAATTTGTGCTGACAAAGGGTATACATTAAAGGTGACACGGTAAGGTACTTTCAATATAGTGAAATAATTGAGAAAAATGGATACGAATGAATTTACGTGTTTGTATAAGATGATGAAATGACAAAATACGGATGATTTACCTATTTTTTTTATGATCTCATACCGAGTGATAATCTGCTTGATTACTTTGTCTCATGTGTTGAGTTAACTTCCATATTCAGAAGAGTAAACAATAAGAGATCATCCGGTATGGATGGCATTCCCAACGTGGTCCTCAGGCATTTACCAGACATTGCCATTCGTAATTATTGCATTTTGTTCAATAATTTATTGAACAATTCCTTCTTTCCAGGACAATGGAAGAAAGCCCGAGTATTCCCGATTTTAAAGAGAGGGAAGGATTCATCCAGCCCTCAAAGCTACCGCCCAATCAGTTTGCTGCCTAATATCAGCAAGGGGTTTGAGGTTTTGGTATTGAAAGCCTTGAACGGGCATATCAAGAAGAAGGAATTATTGCCGAACGCCCAATTCGGATTTCGATCTGGACACTCGACAATACATGCAATAACGAAGGTAACGTCTGATATTTGCTGGCGGATTAACAATGGTGAGTGCGTAGGCGCTTGCCTTATAGACATGGAGAAAGCCTTTGATACCGTCTGGTTGGATGGACTGATTTTCAGGCTCTTGAAGAATGAGTTTCCCAGTCACCTCGTAGCGATGATGTGTAGTATGCTGTATGGCAAGTGCTTTGTTATTACGGACAGAAATCTCACTACTAACAGAGAATTTCATGTTCTGAATGGATTACAGCAAGGGACAGTGACTGCGCCTACACTTTTTGCGGTATTTGCCGGCGAATTGCTCAATTCTTTCGATTTTAATAAATCTCCTAAAAGGTCGTTGGTTGCCTTTGCTGACGATCTGATAGCCTACACGGCGCACAAGAAGGTAACTGAGGTGCAAGTTGAACTTCAGAAGATGTTCAATGATATTAAGTTCTTCACGAACAGTTGGAGGATGAAAATCAATGCGCAAAAGTGTGAAACGATTCTGTTTCGAAATTCCTTGGCGTATGCCAGTAGGAACTTGAAAAGGAATTGGAGAGATTTCCACATTGTCGCGAACGAGGATAGTTCAGAGCGCATTCCTCATAAGAAGTGCGTTAGATACCTGGGTGTGCGTCTTGACGAGCGTCTCCAATTTAACGAGCACGTTAAAGTCGCGCTAGAAAGCGCTCGCAAGGCATTCATGTCTCTTCGAAGACTCTTTTATGCTCCACATCTTAGCCGGAAGGTTAAGATTATTTGCTATCTTACTTTGGTTAGACCGGTGCTTACCTACGGGTGTGCTATCTGGTTTAATTTGAGTGCTAGCCAAATGGAGAAAATAAGGATCTTTGAAAGGAAATGTCTGCGTGCTTGCACGGGGCTTAATAGGACTGCTTCGTCAAACTATGAGCACTATATAACTAATGAAGTGATGTATGCAGCTGCTGCTGTGCCAAGAATCGATACAGTTATCGTCAGATTGATTCGGAATCATATAGTGCGATCTGCTTCGCATGGTGGGAACCCTTGGGTTTCGCAGCCGTTCTACCCAAATGATGGGTATTTCGAGAAAACTCTCACGACAGGCTTCATTCCTCCCGAAGCGTTCGTGTATCTTGACAGGAATGGTCTAATTCTTGATTCTGCCGGTGATCCGGTTATGTATCATATACATAGGCGGGCCACGGACAAAAGGATAGAATACCCCCCGAATTTGACAGTGGGGGCTCCGGGATTCGACTGGAGATACTCCAGAGCGAGAGCAATTGACATTAAGCGGGATGAAAAAGATAAATCTTGGTATTGGTGGCTGCGGGATGCCGGTTAGCGGTGGCCGTGCTCAGTCCTGCCATTTGTTTCTTGGTGGGGCTTTGTAAATATGTATACATTGAACGGGTGCTGATTTTGTCTCCAGTTGTAACTTATAAATACATACGTTATTATTCTTTGTTTTTTTGTATGGATGTTATTTTAAAAAAAAAAGAAAAAATGTGTAATATAAAATCTATAATTATGATAGTTTTAAGAACAATAATTTAAGTTAAAAGTGTCTTTTGAAGCGATCAAATATTTATTATTACTTTTTATATTTCTTTATTTGCCACTAAGGCCAAGTGAATTCTGTCGGGTTTTTGACTATTTCCCGACAACTTATTGTAAAATTAGATTTTCATTTCTTACTGTTTCTCTTCTCTCTCCGTAAATCGTTATTATTATTGAGAGCCCACAGTGGCCATTAGATTTAAGTTATTTTTGTTATTTTAAAAGATTGTTTTTTATTGTTCATTTTTCCAATCTATATACTATTGTTACCTATTTCTTAAAAATAAAAATGATTTTAAAAAACAAAAAAAACTATTTATTTAATTTAAATGTACACTAAGAGAGAGTTTAACGCATGAGCCCTAGAATAGGGCATACCTTAACAAAATTCTAGGGCCATACAGATTTTAGTGATGGTCGCCAGGAGAGTACTCATTGCCCTAAATATTGACAGCACTCTAACATTCCGACGCCCTGTTTGCGAGGGCACTATCCCTGATGTAACTTTTGCTACGGGGTCCTCATTGTCAGCGGTCTAACGATGGAAGGTACTAGGAGATTTCACGCCAGTGATCATCAGTCCCATATCCCACAATCCTCCCGATTTGGGTTGGTCAAACCATGATTTTGACGAAACCGGCAGTGAAATACCTGGGCATCATGATAGACACGAAGATGATCTTCTTCGAGCAGAATCACAACACTGCAGACAAGGCTCGGCAAGAATGTTTGCGATTTGTTAGCTGATGTGCAACGTCGGAAACTCCGACGATTCTTATATATCTCCGGAAAGGCGAGTGAAATAAGGACGCTTTCGCTTGAGAATATAGAGCCCGTACTCTCTGCGCATGGCAGCAATCTTGGGAAACAGACTCGAGAGGTAGATGGACTGTGCATCTCATAAAAGAGGCTTGGCGGTGGTTCAATTGAAAGCACGGTGAGGTTGGCTATTACCTAACCCAACACACAATCGGGAAATCACGGTCGTCCAACTGTATTTATTGCAAAACAGTGATGGATGATAACTGCCACACCTTTTCTCTTGCAGAAGGTGGGAGGGCCATCACCTTCCGATGGAAGGGCGTCTTAGGTCCCCGGACACCATAATTGAAGCCATGGTGCTGAGCGAAGACACGTAGAGTCGAGTGGCACCTTACATTCAAGACATTCTTAAGACGAAAAAGAGGGAGATGAATAGGAAAGATGCGAGGGTAGCTAAGGCTCCCTGAATCTACCGGGATTTGCTCCTGTACTGAATAGGCCTGACCTCAGGTAGTGTGTCAAACGGTTCTGAGTTAGAGTCTTGGACACTCCAGGGGGGTATTTGAGCCACACTTCGTGCGTAAATGCATTTCACCTTCCTACCCAAAAAAAGCATTACAGTGCATGATGAAGACAAAGAATCAAGATGCAGATAGTTGCATTCCGCTAAAAAATGTGGCATGCGATAGTGAAAGTGGTATAAGAGCTCGTCGAAAGTGTCTTGAAAATGAATCGAGAAGGTTAAACAGCTGTCCGGTAGGCCGGACGCATACACTAGTCTGAGATCTGTATTTTTGAAGTGACGTCATTTGAAGAAATGTAAGACGATCACGGTAATAGGAATAGGGAAGATTTCTTTAAAAAGCCAGGGAGCGAGTAAACTTCCTCTGAACAGATTCAACTGCATGAAAATCGCAACAATGATTAGGGTACCGTACTACTGAAGGATACTTAAGATTATTGCATAAGAAAGAGTTATACAGAATGACTGTGCAGAGCGAAACTTGCTGAAGAGCTACCTTGCTAGAAGGATTATAAAACCGCGTTACAAGGAATAATAAGCAGGGATGCGATCGAGAATGAAGCTCTCCGCAATATCTACTGCCAGAGCCAGAGCTAATGTGCCCAGCAGGCGCGCGTGGAGACTTACCGCGAACTTCCTCGAGCGGGAAAACGACTTTCCCGCAAAAGAAAAGGAAACTTCGACAAACCAACGGTCTATACACTCCGGAAGTACAACAAGTCAGTAGGATGAGGCGAAATACATCTCGAGGGCATCCTCCTGAGACAAAGACTGTTCAACAACCGCCGACGATATCGACGAGTTGAAAATCCACCAACTAAAGACAAAGAACAAATGTTGCCACCGTAACGTATGTAAGACATGCTCTGCGTCAGTTTATAGAAAAACTGTTGACCATATGACCATCAGTTGCACCATTTTTTCATCGACTCTATGATGTTGTCATAATCGGGCAAACAGATTGTGATGACAAGGGAACTAG
The DNA here is from genome assembly GCF_905115235.1 of Hermetia illucens. Classification (NCBI taxonomy): domain Eukaryota; kingdom Metazoa; phylum Arthropoda; class Insecta; order Diptera; family Stratiomyidae; genus Hermetia; species Hermetia illucens. The sequence continues at coordinate 50,962,936 of NC_051849.1, forward strand.
TAAAATCGACAAGGATGACCCTGGTCAATTTGAAAGGCCAAATAAAAGCATGAGAAGCATTTTTCAGGCCTTTCGCTATCATCAACGATCCTATGAAAAGGAGGGAAGTTGCTTGATGCATTCTCTTTAACATCGCGCTAGATAAAATGATCCACGATGCCGAAGTGGCTACCAGAGGGACTATTCTTTTTAAGTATGGTCTGAAGGAAAACCCAAGGAAAACAAAACGTCTTTATGCGGCTTGGGCAGGCGGGGTTACTCATTGTGCTGTACGTTAACGAACGCAAGGCGTCGTACATTATAGCAACGTCAGTACAAAAAGCAAAAAGAATGATTATTATTAGTGTTCATATGTTACTAGGAAGCTTGGATTCTTAGAAACAAAAAATGAGAATTCTTAACCGCGTTCCAGAGAAAGATCATTTGAAGAAGATTTGGCTCGCTACGAACGATTACCTAGAACACATAACGACGAAATCCGTGTTGGTTTCTGGATAAAATACGATTCAATGGACTGCGACAATCAAACACGATGAGAGAATATTCATTCCTGTGGGGTTCCCAGGAGGGAGGTTGGTCTACAAAATATGATCATACTCAATAAATGCTTCATTCATGGTATGCATTCATCATAAGAAGGCTTTAAACAAATACTTCATAATGACACTAAAATTGAGCACCATCAGTTAAACGTTTATTCTCGTTCATTAACAAATGCACGGGATTCCAATGGGGAAGAAATAATGGTGAAGATAAATTCTACACAAGCGCAACCATGCAGCGGTCGCGATGATTTTCCCCACTAAATTTGATAATCGTCCATTTATCGAAGACAACTGAAACATTATCACCCTCGCCTAAAAGCAAAAAGCATAGGTTGTGCTTGCCGACATGCAAATATTGCCGCGAGCATTTGCAACATCACAACCTCACGCTCATCGAAATTGCCTCATTAGCTCCACCGAACCATTAAGTGAAATGCATTTAATTACACGATAGCATAGGCAAATACATTGCATTGCAAAGCTACGTATAAACGGAAAAGGATTAATTTTAGTTTCCAAATGTGTTCAGTTGTTGAGGAGCAGGAACAGCATTTAAGGCTTCGGGGGATTTTAATGGTGAGAAATTTTGATTAAAAATTTTGCAGAGTGAGTTAGTTTTTAATATTTGATAGCCGGAATGGGATGCAGGGAATTGGATGTGAGATAGTGAAAGTGATAGAAATGCTATTTAGTACGAAAGAGAGGAGTACTTCATACCATCGAATGAGTCTTATTAAACTTTTTCCATAATTTCATCGACTTTTTCGATAATAAGCCAAATAGAGCGACGTATATCTTTATCAATTATCAGAACAAGAAATATCTTATTCGTCCGATAGAATTCCTTCGCAATAAACGGGATATATATTTTTACACGTCTACGTAACAGTTTTTGCTTTATGATAGCAAAAGAAAGAAATCAAATTGGATATATTTTTGGGAATTTCCGTTAACTTTTAATTGGATAAAATGTTGATAGATTGCACATATCCCAATAAAAAGTGATCATCAATAATCAGTTGAACCACAGACTGTCAAAAAAGGGAGTTATCAAATGCAATTAATCGTATAAAGTGAAATAAACAGAAAATGACCCGATACTTTTTCTCCAACCCGATATGCGATTTTAGATCATGTCATTAAATTTTATTTCAACTTCTTTGCTTGTTTTAATGCATGAGTAAGTCATAAACCAGTTTTTTCCAAGAATAACTATGTCAATAGTATATTTCAAAACAGCATTATACGCTAAGTATCCGGGACCTGATTAGGAGTGAAGAGGGATGGCTGGCTGCAAATTTATTCAGTCTCATAAAAATCAATTTGTTATCTACTATTCTGAGAATTATAATTGATCATAGGGATAAAAATATTTTAATGTTCTTCTGACAAATTGAAATGCAATTTCAAAGAAAACAAACAAATCGATTTAAATGCAAATCTTATTTCAGAGAAAACGATCAAATAGAATCAAATGTATAATTCGAAATACCCCTTCTATTAAATGAATGTGGCAGAAATAATGAAAAGGACTCCATTTTTCTCAATAAAAAAAAATAATTGTGGAAATTTGTGACTTATGGAGGTAGGAATTCAAACGTATAATAGTTTAGCACCATCAATGTATTATATCACACGGGGATGACCCCAAAATAAATTAGGAATTTTGAAACACAAAAAGTACGTACGAGTCAATCTAACTCTTTCAATGCGAAAATTATGGGCAGGAGTATGATCGCATTCCGCGCTGACTTCGCTATAATCTTGCAAAAATAAACATCAAATTATAAAATCCAACAAAGCGTTATCTCCTTGAATCGTTTTCAGATTATAATAATAGCTAATTGCTATGGGAGCTCTTATCGACAACGATATCTCGAGACAGTCGTGATCAAAAACTGTGTACACAGAACTCTCCAATAATAGTGCATGTATGTCTCAATATACCTAATTCAAATATTGTGCCTGACTACTACCACCGGAGAACCATTGTCAGAGCTGCGATAAGCATTTGAAACGCCTGATAAGATTCCTTATCAAGCTTACCTAAATATTTTTCCGGACAAGCTACAAGGAACACTGGTGGTTTGACTTCATGCGCTGCATTCAAAAGAAAGTGAAGACTCGCCGACTTGCACCAGCTATTCAATGCTATCAGAATTTATGATCATCTTCCGCAGCTGACTAAATTCCAGCTAAAAGGCCAGTGCGTCATCGGTCGCTGCCTCCGCTGAAGTTACCTGGCCTCCAATCAAACTAGCATTTAGTTCCATTTGAATAGCGACATGTATGTAAATTGACGATAACGTCACAGAATCACCACAATCACTGGCTGACTCACCACTAATTCGCTGGTCAATTCCAGGGAGAGCGATGAATATTGTCCATGGACATTAAACAATTTCGCTTAAACAAAACTGTGTACACCACACACACACTGGAAACAAAGGGGATGAATTTATTTGATCACTTGTTTCACTTATATGCTCTTCACTTAGGACAAATTATTTACTGGCTTAATTCACTTGTCAGAAATCACTTTATTATTTATTATTGCCAAGTTTTATTAACCCGTACTGATGGACGATCAAGGTCCCTCGGCGGACAGACGCGGTACCGTGACGCAGCGGACGCCTAGCCGCAGATTAACCGTTCTGTTTCGTTTTGATAGATGCTTGATATTAGGAAACAATCTTGTATCTAGCGACACAGTGTCGATTGTGTAGAAGAAGCAACTCAACGATCTACACACGATCGCATATCAGACATACTCATATCGCGAATACATGGGTATGCCAGCGATTCTCTCAGCAACTGAGCACAATACCTGTCCAAATGAAAGCGCAATATGGAATTTTTAGTTTTGAATTGAACATGGTTTTTTTTACGCAGGTAAAAACAAGCTTTTGGTCGTTAAAATTTTCGGTGTTGAACACAGATATAAAAATATCTGAAGATGCGAGAGTTAAATGAACTTGCAGTAACGCACGTTGATCATTACCCACTTGTGTTGACAAACTGAAAACATAGTGTTTTGTATATAGTTTCGGTTTGCTATTTAAAGATTAAACTGTGTTATCAGTTACGAGTAAAATGCAGTGCTTTGTTATGTCAAAGGCCGTACGTAATCTGTGTCATATATGCCAATAGATTTTAAATGTTAGAGTGAATAGTTTCACAATACAAGTTAAAGTGATGCCCACGTTGGGCGCCCTTATAGAAAAGTGGATTGTCGGCTTTGTAAAAGCTATTCTTTGGCTGCTGAGTAACCTAATTCACTCAGAGTGTTACGAACTATTAAATAGATCATACATTGCACCGATTTGTTGCGTATACTTTCAGATGAATCCATATTTGTGAGTATAGAAGTCCAAGTACCATTTATGGTTACGAGCTTCAACCCTCAACAATATACCATGGAAAGTTCCCTCTTCGTTCCCAGTTAATTATCATAATTACTACGTAGTTCTGCCAGATAAACCGCACTTAACGAACCATATTATCCTCAAATCGCTAGTGAGGACTCCAAGACAAATTCCTCATGCTCCCCAATAATTTCAGATTATGCATCCCTGAAGTCCATTTTCGTGTGGGGTATTCGAGCATACGAAAGTAAAGGCACTGGCCGCGAAAATTGCACATAATCGGAACTTCATTATATGACTGGAATGGGCATTAAAATTGTCAAACTGGTCGACTAAAAGCAAAAATAAGAATTCTACTTTATAAGCAAAGTCTAGATTACACGAACAAGAAATTACTTTTTTAAATTGCCTCTCATAATTTTCGAACTAGTTTTTGATTCCAGCGTAAAGACAGGTTTGAGGGCAGAATATGCCCGCAAAAAGCACGAATACAGGACGTTTCACGGCCGAGGAGAGCAAATTCAGCTCTACAAAGCTCAGTTATAAAGAGCTAATAGCGACCAATGCTGCCGCGAGGGAGCAACTGGAGACACCAGGTCAGCTGATAAAACATCTTCAAAACCAGCTGAACTCTGCTCAGGTGGACTCAGCTGCAACGAAGAATGCACTACTTGCACTGCAAAATTGTACGAGCGACGCATCTAACCATTAAGGGGCCCAAATAATAAAAATAAATGTATCCAAAAATATCAACAACCGTCGAAGTCATCCTTAAGCCCACGATCAACGTTCAATTCGGCATGTTAGTTACGCCGGAAAAACCCACAATGCACCCGGCCGCCTGTTGAACTGAACAGATACCGGCAGCTTGCAACATCATTAGTTCTACTCTGAATGGGGAAGGCCTTGACATGAGAATTTGTGATATTTTTGCCTGTGAGCACTCAAAAATGTTCACCAACGATAAAGATGCCCTTAAAATTTTCACCTATAGCCTTATGAAATATGAAGCCCTCGCTAACAGCCTAAATACGGCTAAAATGGCCGAACCATTTTTCATTCGATTACCCGCTGCCTGAACAGTTAAAACTGGCAGACCAACTACATTCCACCTACGTTACTGCCGCCGGTCAAATGCGGGCTCTTCAGGAGTAACAGGCAGGCTGAACTGAACGCGGATGGCGAGTTTTAAGCGAAGCGAATAATGAAGGCGAATTAACTTCCTTCGTGGAAGGAAAACGAAAAAGTATAGGAAAGCGCGATGGTAGCCATCGCTAGTAATATCAGTATAGGTATTACCAAAGCTACACACCCCCCCCCCTCCCCGTTGAGTGTTGAACTTACCCTCATAACCGGAGAATTCATGAAGGATCGTGGCCGTATTTTTCTGCTTTTCCACACCACAATGGCCCCAAAAGGAAATTGACACACACTTTATCAAAAAGTCAATTTTCATAAATTCAAAGGTGTAGATTGTTAAAATTTAGTCAAAATTCCAGGCACATGGTCCTGCCATCCTCGCAGGAAATTCCGTACTATTTATAGCAACATCACAATCAGTCAGTCCCGATCCGGATAATTACAGAGAATATTCAGGTTATAAAGATATGCTAATGCGCAACGTGTCATACGCTAAAATGGCGCATCACTGAAATCTGCGAAAAACATGTCAATCTGCTTCTACGCTCAAACTCACCTTCGCAACTGTCGTGCTGTAAACCCTATCAAATACAACGGTATCCATGACGGCCACCAGGCCAGCACCATATTACGTATTAAAAAGAAGAAGGCTTCCGCACCACCAATAATGTTAGGATGAGTACTTCTAAAGTGAAGGTGAAGCCCACATTGGGCGCACAGCTGAAAAAGTGGGCTAGCGGTGTCCTTTAAGCTAATTTTTGGAAGTTGGGTGTCAACATCACTGGAAAAGGTAAAAACTATTGAGCATGTCATATATCTTTCACTGATCTACTGTGTGCATCCATAGTCATGAACGTATTTGTCACAACATTAAGTATCTGCGGTTTTGCGACATTCGGATGACTTCATTTCACTGTGTTCGTGTACCAAGTTAGTACCTTTAAAGGCTCAATTCTAAATTATCATTTTAAATTTTATTTTAAATTTCTATTAAATTAATTACCTCTAGATCTCCCGGAACTTAAAACCCTATCTAATCATTCTACCATTACATAATTCCAGGTCAAAATGATTGTTGACCCCAGCAGCTGTATCGCTGCATATACTTGATCATCTAACATGCAGCAATGCATTTTTGTATAGCGGCTTGGTGCCGGTAATAGCAAAATTTTCGTGTTTGTAAAATCTACTTAATGAGCAGTGGACAATTGATAATACAATCTGGACCTATTGTACAACAAAAGGCAGCTTGGGACTGCTTGGTGGGAAGATAGAAACATCAAAAAGGAACAGCAATGAATACAACGGATCAATTCGGCCTTGCACCATTTTCTGGCCTTTTCTTTTATAGTTAGGGCACGTGTCCTGAGCGAGCTTTCTTTTAGATCTAAGCTTCACTTTGACACTGTTCGGAATTCAATTCAAAATAAGGAACAGGACAAGAAGGGATGACAGTCCAAATTTCAAACCGAGTAGGAATGCGTGTTCGACTTCGACCCAGAAAGTCCAAATATGTCTTCCTGACAAGAGATCTAAGAAATATTATACAGATAATTAGCTCCTCGGCTGTTCTAAAGGAGATGAGAGAAGGCGTGAAGAATTCGCTTCAGATCGAGCCTTCGCTGAGAGGTTGTTTGGTCGGGCTAAAATCTTCGGATAAGTAGGTTAGATCCACCATTCACTTGATGGTACGTAGTCGGAATTCATGAAATTTTTGGATGGAGGACACGACATATTACCGTTGATTAAATTATGGTTAACTCCGAAAGGTAATACAATAAATTCCTCCTCCTGTGGCATTTGTCTAAAGAGAAAGAAATCGAAAGACATCTTGAGTTACATTTCAATGCGCAAGCGGTCTTCTAAGGCTACCAACTTTTTTAACATTAAGTGACCCGCGGAACGTTACTTATTGAGCCGGATTTTATCAACAATCAGACGATCGCGGGTGAAGGTATTTGCAATGATAATATTGTGTTAAGCCAGCATAGGTCAGTAGTTGAGTGCACTTGAAGAGATGGTGCCTCTTGCACTTATATCTGCATCGTGGGTCACCTTTCTAGGGCCAAGACAAAAAGGATACATGGATGAACAGTCTCGAGAATAATCCTGCTGCTTTTATCTGACCTCCCACATTGGACAGGGTCAGCCTAGTTAGTCTTATAAACTTCGTAGGAATACCTAATTCTCTCAGGCTATGCTATCATAGGTGGCCTATGCAATTGACGCCCATATTCCATAAGTTTTTCCATCGCTTGCCGTACCGATATCTGATTTGCCTGGAGTGAAGCGATATGAGTCGACTATATTCTGGCCGTATGGGGCTATCCAATCTAACAAGATTGCGGAGAATACCTGATAGATGGTACTCAACTACGTGAGGTCTCCTTAATTCCTGACCTGCGTGATATCTCTGTTTTTATGCATGGTACAGATAATGCCCTCTTTGGCAGTCGATAGGCGCTGTCGCACACCATGACCATCAGCTCATGAATCGCTTGATGAAGTTAATCACTCCCTGTTTAATCAGTTCGGCTATAGTTCTCTTCAACCCTCGCGAGTTATGACTCTTAAGTCGATGGATTGTGCGGACTGTTTCTTTCATACACTTTGTCTTGCCTTGATTGATGTGCAGCCCAAGATCTCGCGCCGCCTGCTCGATTTGGATGAAGGCAGTTTGTACGTCTCGGGTGGTTCTTCCCATGATGTCAATATCGTCAGCATAGGCCAGTAGTTGAGTGGACTTAAAGAGGATTGTACCTCTTGCATTTACCTCAGCATCACGGATCACTTTCTCGAGGGCCAGATTAAAGAGAACGCATGATAGGGCATCCCCTTGTCGTATACCGTTGTTGATGTCGAATGGTCTTGAGAGTGATCCTGTTGCTTTTATCTGGCCTCGCACATTGGCCAGGCTCAGCCTAGTCAGTCTTATTAATTTCGTCGGTATACCGAATTCTCTCATGGCCGTGTACAGTTTTACCCTGGCTATGCTGTCATAGGCGCCTTTAAAGTCAATGAACAGATGGTGCAACTGTTGTCCATATTCCAACAGCTTTTCCATCGCTTGCCGCAGAGAGAAAATCTGATCTATTGCTGATTTACCTGGAGTGAAGCCTCTTTGGAATGGGCCAATGATGTTCTGGGCGGATGGGGCTATCCGGCCTAGCAAGATAGTGGAGAATATCATATAGATGGTACTCAGCAACGTGATACTTCTATAATTGCTGCACTGTGTGATATCTCCCTTTTTATGTATGAGACAGATAATGCCTCGTTGCCAATCGTCAGGCATTGATTTGCTGTCCCATACCTTGAGCACAAGTTGATGAATCACTTGGTGTAACTGGTCGCCTCCATATTTAACCAATTCGGCTGTAATTCCATCGCTCCTGGCGACTTATGATTTTTTAGCCGATGAATTGCACGGACTGTTTCTCCTAAATTTGGTGGTGGCAGTATTTGTCCGTCGTCTTCAGTTGGCGGGACCTCCAACTCGCCGCTGTTCTGGTTGTTCAGTAGCTCATCAAAGTTCTCAATCGCTCTAATATGCCCATTCTGTCGGAAATCAGATTTCACTCTTTGTCTCGGCAGGATGAGCATCGAGGTGTATAAGGCTTCATACTGCTGACTTGTTGGTAAAACTTCCGCGCCTGGTGCGGTTGCTCCCTGTACTTTTCTAGTTCACAGACTTGTTGGTTGTCCCAGGCTTCCTTTTTGCAGTCTCCTCTGTAGGGGCGTTAACGTTTATAAGGCTTATATTTCTAAACTTGCCTCGCAAGCGCTGAGTGCATAGCCTTTCGCTTATGTTTTCAAAGCCGATAACAGCAGGTTTCATTTTTTGGCTGACTAAGAAACCTACTCCAAGCACATGGTTTACTGGATGACCGCTATAATATATGGTGTAGTGGCTCTTCTCCAGGAAACCGGTCCCTGTCCATCGCATCTCTTGCAACGCTGTTATATAAGCCGTATATTGGGACAGGGTATCGGCTAGCTGCTCATCAGCTTCATCTCTGTACAGGGAGCGCACGTTCCATGAGAAAATGCGCAAATCGTTATTCCGTCGTCATTGCCGGGCCCGTCGTTTTAAAATCCGTCCTGTCCGAGGCTCCTGTTGTGGCTTCGCAACAAGTTGTTTTCCGTGTAGGGTTGTCAGCCCTACCCAACCCCCACCCGGGAGAACCAGTTGGTACAATTTGTCCCGGTTTTTAGGCGCGGGAGACTCACCTTCATCTTTCTCCGTCTGCAGCTTTTCGTTAAGAAAGAGCTCCCAGCGGTCACCACGTGGAGGTGGAGATAGGGTTTGGTAGTAGAGCTGTTGGTGTTGGTTCAGCAGGCATTTCCCAGGTTTTATGCTCCATCGTGAGTACCAATCCACGTTTCGCCCCGGGACCTATACTACCCTTTGACCACCCACTAACCCCAGTTTAATGCATAATAATAATAATCGTTGGCGCAACAATCCATATTGGATCAGGGCCTTGAAGTGTGTTAGAGCACTTCATTCAAGACCGTAACGGTACACTAGGAGGCAATATGGTCAGCATTGCGCTCGCCCGAGATTATTAACCTGATTTGACTCAGGTACTCATTCACAGCTGAGTCGACTGGTGTCCGACGTCAAATCACGATACAAATCCCACTGCCACCAGCGAGATTTGAACCGCGACCTTCCGTAAGACAGCCTTGCGCTCTAACCACTCAGCTATCCGGACAACCAGTTTAATGCATGGATGGATAAAATTGGAGAATCGCACCACTTCTGGTTCTGGCCCTAAAGTGACATTATCCGTATAAATAGCAACATCATATTAAACCACTTGGCATAAATTTGTCATGCAACTAAAACTCTACCGGTTAAACGAGGCGTTTCTGATGTCGGTGCGTCTGTCCTTAGGACATCATTGGAAAAGAAGAATCGGAAGTTGGGCACGCGAAGGGTCTGGCTCCATGATCTTGAGTTTAACTTTAAGCCCTTCACTATTAAACCTACTTTAAAAGGTGAAGTTACAAGGGTACGCGCAACTCAATGGAGAAATTAAAATCCTGATAGTATAGGAAAATATATGTTGAGAGTGCGCGATGCCTCCAGAGCAATCCTTCTGTTTTCCCTTGACCTGTTTTGCAATCAAACCTAAAGCTACGTGGGTATTATGGGAAACATCAAGTAATCGTCAACTGTTCTTTCTCCCACGACTAGATTTGCCGAATAATGGGGAGAACGGACAGATTCTGACTGATCATTGGTATAAACTGTGTCAAATTAGATAACTTAACGACCCTGAATTTTTTACTACTTTTATCTAAGGATGGCTGCATGAAACAAACACGGATCTAGTGTCGAAATGCCAACTGCAGGTGATCCCGCCATACAGAATTGAAGAGGATGAGTGGTTGCAGTGATAAGAAGGTGTAATGAGTCCACAAGGGCAAGCAAGATTAATATGTTGCAAAATTGCAAACTAGATGTTAAAGGGGTCATAAAATCCAGCTCAAAAAGTGGAATTAAGTTTCATGTTAGACTCCTCTAAGTGCAGATTTAAAATTAAATTACTCTCGTTAAAAAAGATGTTGCAGAGCACCTCATGGAAGACTTAATTAGCCATCAATGGGCAAATAGACTTCCTTCCTTTGGCATCTTACCATCTAATCTTGATTAATCGGATGAATTCAGATAAATGACACGGAATTGATACAAAGTTTACTTAATATTGACTAATTGCAGACTAGATCTGGGGAAAAATTAGTTGATTACACTCGCACTTTGCTATCATTTCGACCCGGAGTCTGCCCATGCACTACACATATATCGACCATCAATCGATCAACCACATATCAAGTGATCGATTATGAGAAGTTATGCAAGCTTACAACGATTATCCCGGAGACATTGAATCGATCGATCTTGGCTCGATCGGATCAATCTTGGATAACTTATAATTTATCCGGGAAAAGAAAGGTTATTAAAAAAACAAACAACGGCGACATTAAGTAAATTAACAACAGGTTGGCATCTTAATCTCGAACACAGCACGCATGTAAGTAATGCAGGTTGGCGTCACGAACGCGCCACGGACGATCTTCATCAAGGCAAGATCCGCTCCGTCAGAAGATTTAGTGGAAGTTGACACGATCACTTTCAGCCGGAAAAGTGTCGCCGAGGCTTAATAAGATGTTAAGGAGGCCGGTTATTGCGACTGCAATGTAAGATGCTCAGGTAAGATCTCGGATTCCAGTGGAAAATGAGGCGAAACCCGACAATTTCGCAAATGATTTCGCAATGCTAATATCAGTGGTTGGGAGCAGATAACATCGGTAATTGCTATGAAGCGAAATATTTGCAATTCACGATCCAATGGGTGTTCGCTCTATGACTCTCGGCGCTTGGAAGAAATTATAGCCATTCGTCCGCTGCTTTCTACTTCCAATTTCAAAACCTAGAAAAAATGACATCGATCTAATTGTGAGATTACAATGAAATATGTCAAACTGCAAAAATGAATCCAAGTGATCATGTAATGTCCAAAGTTTAGTTGTAAAAAACGAACCAGGTTACGTCTTGGCTGAAAGTGAATTATTCCATTGATCGCGGTAAGTCGGCCCCAACACTTTTCACTTCTATATCACAATTCCGTCTGGGATTTAACCGTAAATCCGTGGAATTGTCGCTGCATCTTCAAGTAACTTTCAAATATGTCTAGACACTCGGAATTCCATTTCATTTAATTTTTAACCTCACAAGAGTCACTAGGCATCACTCACTTGTGCTATAGATATTTTAGCTTAATTCGGTAGAAAAGCGCATTTAAGATATTCCCCATATTTTCCGTAATTTTTTATTCACGAAAACTGAATGCGACTCCGGAGAAGTAAAATTAGATACGACACTTTATCACACGAAAAAGGGAGTAAACGCTTAGATTGACGCTAATGGTGGAAAATCACGTTTGGCTGCAGCTAGCTCAGTGCGCCAGTGGAGGCCGGAGTATTTCAAACAAGGTCGTTATCGCTCCTTCTTCGGGCTTTGTTATCAGCAAGAAGTAGAACAACCGAAAATGTGAAGACAAATCTTAAAGTATGAAGGCAGCAACGATAGCGAGTAAGAACAATATGGGTGTCTACGGGCAACTGCGGTATCCCAGAAAAATCACTTAGTGGTGTTAGCAAGTATTAAGTCAGCCATGTACTAATAGGGGATAGTGGAGGTGGGCGTTAAAATTTCTTGGTCGTGCAATGAGTTTCCAGTTGGCGTCTTATATTTATGACACTTTTTCGCTTCTCCCACAAGAGTGCTTTTCGTTTGGATTCAAAGAATCTTTAAAAGGTCGACAGAGGAGATCGCGAGATCGCAACGGCAGAAGTGAGGCAGCCTTAAGTACCTTGGCATCCAAAGGGATCAACAAATGTTCCTTATAAAAATCAAGGAGATCTAGCTTGTGAGAAGATCCCGCAAAAACTTTAATAGTCAAATCGAATGAAGTCACAAAGCAAAGGTCAGAACACCGCTCCACCTTCCGCTCCTCACGCATGGAATCAAGAAGATTCCTGCCAACATTGCTCTCCTCTACATTCCCAAAACCATGATTTATTATCTTGCAATGAATATTAAGGTACACGCAATAGTTAAACAAAAGTGAACCACACAAACTTAATGTGGTTTTTCGAAGATAGAAGGCTGAACGCGAGAATAAGATGTTGCCTTAGTGCCGAAGCTTTGAGTCCGGCGACGTACATGTCTGGCTAGATAAGTACGCACTCATACAAGCACGTGTTGACAATATTTCACCTACGCCACCCCGCTTTCAACACGACTTCTAATGCAACAAATTATCTGGTTTATTGGCTCGCATTTGGCATTGATGCGACAAAGTATCTGAGCGAACACTGGATTGAGCACCGAACATTAATGAACCTTACTCGGTGGCTCACTTGTTACACACAAAATGTCAAGTACATGGTGTTCAAGACCTGTTCACCTGTGCAGACAACGAGACAATTAATTTGGTGTGCAAATTTACACCATTATTATGGTTTTATTGTTTTTGTGGCGTTCAGAAATTATTAAGTCTGACAGACTCAGTGTGGGTATCTTGATGAACAGGTTGCAGGTGTGGGCGCCTGTGGTATAGAATTCCAACTGGATCAAAGATCGCGATCGAGACTTACTTAGAAAAGCGAGAAAAAGATTGCTTTCAAATATAGTCATGCAAGAAACTGAAAGCAATTCAAAAATAAATAACTAATCTGTTGAGGAGATTTTGAACCGAGGAATTGGGCCAACGGAAATTTCACTTTTCTTATTACACTTTCAAAATTAGAGTAAACACTTTTGAACTCAGAGCTGATCACTCGTAGGTTGAAATATTGTCAAAGCGTTAAATCTAAGCCAGTACTACAGATTTTTAGGCAAATGGAAAAATGTAGTCATACTGCCATTTCCTCAGTCTGAGATTTGCAGAATTAGAAGAGTATCCAACAATAATTCAAATCTAGGTAATGACCGGTCCAGAGTACCAGATCCCATAAAGCATGCCATCGCTGTCGGTTTCTAGCAATGTGCTAAACCCCCACGGGGACTTTCCGAGAAGTTTGCATTCCTTCTTCATTGTTCTACGTCGCGTAGTTCTATGGCGATCCACAAATCGGCATTCCGTAGGTAGCGGATTTTATTGCTTGGTAAAGCCTGCACAATGTGTTCGCTACTGAAGGATCCGACCTCTGCCGATTGAGCCTTCCAGAAATTTTATCACGTGTTCCAGTATAATTCTAGCCATCACTTTGGAGACGGTAGGTCATAGATAGATACCCTCCAATTATGGCACTCAAGACGTGAGTCCTTTTTCGATATCATAACGATCACCCGCTTCATTCATTCAGATATGACTTTTTCCTGGATTTTTTGAGGTAAAAGGAAGAATTAGCTCTGCAAAAATTGCCTGGACTATGATGAACAGTTCCCTATTATGGAGCCCAGATGCTTTACCATACTTAAATGAATCATATATGTATGTATCTATGTTTATATAAGTCAACCAAGTCAACCCCGGCCTGACCTGCAAACGCAGACCTGCATGCGACCAAGTGCATGTCATGGGTTGCGGATAATGACTCACTGGATCGGCTATGAAAATCGCATGTTAATCTTGTACGTAAGTAGCCGCACGTTTCTATTTATGTTCGCCTTTCCTGACCAACGTGCCCATTGGATGAATTGCAGTGACTTTACACTGTATTTCAGCGCCTCGCCTTCAAATGCATTCCCTACCTTTGAGGTAGCCATGGGGCATTGAAACATTGGGCCTATGGTGCAAGGCTGACTGTTTCCCCACTTCTCATGGGAACAATATTGGGAATAGTATTTCAGATTCTTTTGATAGGACCTCAAGAACACGAAGACAGTACCCAACACGGTTAAGAGTCGCTTAACAACACCAAAATGGCTCTTCGCCCTTGGATATTTTGGCAGTTATGCTGTCTAGCACCAGCGACAGAAGACCTAGGCGTCGTACGGTTTGGACGAAACAACTCAGCGAATTTATCTTCCCTCCATCAGGGTACAGGCATCGACTTCATGACGCGTTCATAACCAGTTTTCCAGAATTCAGTCATGTTCTGGAGCAGAACCTTTTCATTCAGTACCGGGTCATAGTGAAAAATAACCGAGTAGCCCTACCAGCTAGACAGCAAATTTTCCAAGAAGTTTCACTAGAGCTCGGTATGGAGTTTTTAACAAACCATACTGAACAAAGAAGCAACTCGAATACTCCACCTGTATGGCCTCCATGAACTCACAGTAGTCAGGAGAAGTTTCGTAACTGGGTATGCCGATCCAATTCATAATAACATAGTAAGGCTGTGACTGCATTCCAGGTTGCATTCACAGACTATGCTGCCCCCAGGCGCTAAGCCAAAGATCCCTTTACTTTACTTAATTTAAACTACCAACATCATTACTGCTGTTGACAGAATCTTGGCTGATCGTTTGGCTAGCGAGATTACTGCGACAAAGGTTCATAGCTTAGGCGACGTTACGGCTGCCACGGTCATTCATCTCCACAATCAACATCTTGGAACATATAACGTTCTGTGTGTTTAGACTCAACAAAAGGGTTGAGTATTTGAAAAAGAAGCCAGCCTTCTTCGCGCAAGCACTTTCTGGAACCCCATCACCAAGAATCCACAGATGCGTTGCCAACATCATTGGAAATCTCTCTCCAATGAAATACCAATCCAAGAAATCCTCAAGATTCTGAAATAAAAACTTGCGATATGTTCCAATCGCATCTGCAGGTATAAAAGGGGGCTCTCAGCAAAGGACAGACAATCCCTTTTTCTTCCAGAAGTGAATTTTAAAAAAATCTCACTAACCCAGGGTGTGAGTCGTCGGATGAGACAGAAAACTTCTGGAGAAGTGTTTGGAGCCAACCTAGCCGTTGCAATTTAGAAGCAGCGTGGCTCCTATACCGTATGTGCTCATGCGATGCTCTCCTCACAACGACCATACCTGATATAACTGAAGTCAACTTAGAAGCAGCCCTTGAAAAAACTGGAATTTAATTGGAAGGAGGAGGCCAGGAATTGATAAGATTCACAACTTCGGTTCAAGAGCACTTTCAGGGTATTGGCATGTCCTACAATTTTTCACCAAGGAATCACTGTTTTCATCCCAAAGGAACTGCGCGAACGTCTCAAAACGTCTTGATATTCATAAATCGATAGCTGAGAAGCAAAAAGGATGCGCAAAAGACTTCCGAAGCTAGAAAGAACAGCTTATAACCGATACCGTAGCTGTAGAGTCCATTGTCACAGCCAGGGTACCACAGGAATCGGTTTATCGGCTGATGGCTTTGAGCGTTTGCAGCGCTTTTAGAACTATATCAGATGAGGCAGTATTGGTGGTAGCAGGCATCATCCCTTTCAACATTCTGGCTAAAGAAATGAGTGGTTGTACCATGTAAGACGTATCGAAGGGCACACAGCGCGTACATTAGAGTGTGGCTTCAGCGGAAACATCGGGAGACCGACTACCACATTCGTCACGGGGCACGGTGGTTGCTACAGGCAGTATCTGCGTCGCTTTTGTTTGGATGATTCTGCGAAGTGTCCTAGATGCGGTAGCATACCGAAGGATGCAGAGCATGTGATTTTTCACTACCCAAGATTTGCACCTAAACCAAGTGTTATTCAGGAGCGTGAGCCCGGAGAACTTAGTTGCGCGGATGCTGGGGTCCGAGGACAAATGGCTTCCGGTTTGCTCTGCAATCATGTAAATATAGGTAGAGTTGCTGAAGCAACAAAGAAGGATGAAAGCAGCAGTAGCAGTAGGACGGGCGCTTAAGGGCAAACCTACCCCGTGAAGTAATAGCTAAATGGTGGTCCCGCGGGGTTGGCGCTAGAGAGGCCGGGGGTGGTTTTTAGTGGGTGCAAATCCCACACGCGCCCGCTGTAGCTCCGGCGTTTGTGTGGTAGAACTGGGGCGGCCGTGTCTTCCTAAGGGTTTCCACCTCCATGAACCAACAAAAAAAATAATAATGTAATGTAATACAGTGAAGTAATACCGATTTAGAACCTGTCCATAGACGGGTAAGGCTAGTTCTTGGAAACAACAACATGCACAATAGAGCTGACGGTTACTATCCCACGTCATCAGGAAGGAAGGGGGAGAGGTTATTTGATTTAAAAACATTGCATTGTACTACATCCAGGTGCATTCTCTTCGTGAGATTTTCTTCGATAAAACGCAAACGCCAAACGGATCGCAGATAACCAAAGATAGAAAGCAAACTGGAGAAAAAGCGGAAAGATGAAGATGTGCTTGAAGGAGAATTTATCCAAGTAGCTTCCAGGGTCCAAAACAAAAAGAAGGCGAGCTCGTAGAAGCGGTTCGCACCATAAAAAACAAAAAGACGCAAATTATGATGGTATCCCGGCGGAAGTTCACAAATTGGTGTTCCGCCAACGGCCAGACTCGCTGCTCGGGGCGTTCAACGATTGTTTAAATAATGGCATTTTTCCATGTCGATGGAAGGTAGCAGGACTCGCGCTGATTAGCAAGGAATGGGGAGACCCTGAGCTGCCATCTGCAAACTGACCCCTGTGTGTTCTTGACATTGCCGGGAAAATGTTCAAAAAGCTGATCAGGAGTTAACTCGCTCAAGCAATCCGCGCTGCCGGGGATTTATCCCCAAGGCAGTTCGGGTTCAGAAAAGGGAGATTTACGGTGCATGCTGCTATGGAGGATGCGGTTAATCGCCTTGACGGATAATACTCCACGTAACAGTTGATATCGCAAATGTCTTCAATTCCTCATGGACAAATTTACTAGGCAGATTAGAAAATTCATTCCACGTGCCAAGCTATCTCTTGCAGGTATTGAGTGATTATCTGAAAGACGCTTCCTGTTCTATGAGATGCTAGAGGAGCATGGAGATTACTCGGAGTAGCACATGGATCAATTCTGGGCCGGACTTCTGGAACGCTTCCTACGGTATTCTGCCAGAAGAGTTGCGCCTGGTCGGTTATGCAGACGTCGTTGTGGCACTTGTTGCCGGACGCAGAAAGTAGACTTGGTGACGGGTAAGTGAATGACTGACTGCTCATGGTTTGACCCTTGTGCTGGGAAAAACTGAAGTAGTAATTTTCAGCAGAAAGAAAATACCGATCCTGGGTCCCATATCGATCGGCGAGTCGACTATAAAGTTGAAACCACCGGTTAAATACATTGGTTTAATGCTCGACTCGAAAATGAACAAATGAAAGCAGCAACGAACAGGGCTGCAGCTGCAGTCTCGATCTTGAATCGGCTAATGGCGAATGTTGGGGTGCCTATACTTACTAGGAGACGTCTTTTTATGGGAGCACCCAGTCCGTTCTGCTCTATGGCGCGAAGGTATGGTCAAATGCCCTTTATAAGCAAGTGCTTTGTAAGCGTCTTCCTCAAGTGCAGAGACGGGAAGCTTTGCGAGTGACGTTTGCTTACCGTACCGCCTTAGAACCGGCCGTGATGGTGAAAGCAGGAGTGATCCCCGTTGCTCCGTTGCTGCAGCAAGGGCGAAAACTTAAGAAAGGTGGTTGCAAAATGAGCCCAGAGGCAAATAGACTGTGTGGCTCATCGACAATTTAGATCCTTAGCTGGACCGAGCACATGGTGAGACTGATTACTTCCTTACCCAACTTCTAAGTGGGTATGAACGTTTTCAGTCTTACCTGCATAAGATTGGAAAGATGCGAACTCCTGATTGTGTGCTCTGCAATGGGTTGGCGGACGACGGTAAACGTACTTTTTTCTTCTGTGAAAAGTGGGACGCTTTCGTCAGCAGCTTTATGCAGATAACATTGTCAGGGAAATGCTTAGTAGCGCTGGTAACTGGAGTCGTGTTGTGCATTATGTTTGGGCTCTTCTTATTGCGAAGAAGATTGACTTCGACCGGCGAAGAGACCGGATGACAAGGGGTTTACTGAACAAACAACTTCCTACCACCTCTCGGGGAGGGCTAGCCCGAAGCAATATATCAAACGGTTCCAGGTTAGTTCTCTGATGACAGGGAGGTGTTTAGTTGGTAGTCCAAGGGTGCATTGTTGCGGAAGTCAAGCACTCTGTGCGTAAATGCATTTACCTACCCTACTCCCAAAAAAAGCTATATTAATGGGCAGAGCTTCGAAGGCGTCGATAAATTTTCATATCTAGCAAGCGAACTTGATGTCCTCGACGCTAGATCCGCGTTCGTTCTCCCGTCTAAAACTTGGAAATGCAGCTATCTCAATACTAACAAAGTTGAGTCTATTTTGTGCGAGTGTCCTTTTTGTATTGCCATATGGGAGTAGCACATGATAACTGATCACCACTGCCACTCGAAAGCTCCAAGCCTTCAACAACTATCCGCCTCGTATCATCGGAGTACGCTAATCTGGCCTTATCTCGATCGGCGCACAGGTCTGGAACTCATACGCACTGTGATCGGCAGGCGAAAGTGGTAGTGCGTGCGTCACACAGTGACGTCAATTGCATTGCTGACTATACCATGCAGTGGGACCCATTCTCTCAAGATGGCCGAAGAGTGGGTCGTGATACGGTGTTGATTGGCGATACCCAACCAAGGGGTAAATGGCAACCATATATGTATACTCCCTGAGACACCCAAATGTTACGCAACCATTTGAACTGCATTTTGTCTCCAGCCTCCCCTTCCTCAAACGGCGCTCGAAATGACCTTATCTCCATCGTCCTACAATACTGTGAGAACTGGCACCAGTATCTGATGTTATTTTTTTTTTCTTTACTTTGTTTCTACTTTTTATTCTCAGGAAAAAGTCAGCACTTCGTTAGGGTTGTTTTTCAACTATTCTCAGATAATTGCAGAAATGCATCTTTACAAGTAAACAGCTGAATTCTAAAACGTTCACATTTTAAACGGGGCTAAACATAAGTGAAATGGATCTAATTTTGAGTTCATGTGACCCTGATTTCCCCACCAATTCCGCCATGGTAACTAAAGTTTTTAAAGCTTGTAGAATGAAAACCAGGACGGATTCTATGTTCAATGACCTTTCAACGTTTTATGAGATATTCTTTTCCGAAATTTTGAGCACCTTTCAAATCTCTTTTTGGTCATTATTCCACTTAGTGCAAAGTAGTCACAGATCAGCGGGAAATGCGTGTCACAAATTTGTAATTTTGGGAAGAGGTACGCAATGTTTCTAAACATTGGCATGCACATCACAGGTGGATACGCGCATATGTGCCAATTTAGGCATTAAAAAAAGTCATTTCAATTGGAAACACATAACGGAGCTGAGTATTTTTGGGAATCGTTTAAACAAACTTCGCACATCTCCATGAATTATGGTTAGGAGACACCATGGGTCCCACTGCTGCAATGACATGTATCAAGCTAGTCACGAAGGAGTTTTTTATCTGCACTGAACTGGCGTAGTTTCGTAATCTCAATTTTTAGATAATGCCATAAAATCTGTAAGCTAAGCTGAATACCAACTACCGCTTAGATACGGTAGCAGAACGATTTACTATGGATTCATTCGACCTGCGTTTCTTGTATAACTGGCCAAGCTAATTGCCCAAAACTAATCGTCCACTTGTTTGTTCTGGTTATGACTTAAACATTTTCAGACGGCGAAGCCATTATCTTGGCAACGACTTGCCGGAGCTCCGACAATGGCCTTTTCCATTATGGAAAGTGATCAGTAAATTAAGCAACTTCATATACCTTCCGAAACCTCACAAAAAGCTACCTCAGTTCAATTACAAATCAAGTTAATTTGGTCTGCTTCATTTGCTGACAAACTGGAAAAAAAGTTAATCAAGCTACCAGAAAATACGGACAACACCTTGTTTCTGATTATGCTTACCCATCGTGGCTCAGCGGTATCCTAATGCGATCCGGTCCATAAATGATATCTGCAAAGCGCCATCACTTCGTAGAAAATTTACTACATTCGGATCTACAAGCAGTTGTCTATGTTTGCGTATGGAAAACAGAAAATTGGCTTCACCAAGTGATTTTTCCGTAATTAATTGACTTTTTGTCGCGAGATTTTCATTCACATTAGATGCGAGCATGGTCGGCGCCATCGTTCCAATCATGGCATGTCACATTAAAATAGTTGTTCAATCTTTGGCGCACGATAGATTCAGCCGCAGATACTCTGGTAGCGCATTGCCACTAATGGTTTCGTCCGCTCATGTAAACGATTTAACAAGTCATTGTATTTACGCTTAAGATGGAAAATAGAGGAAAATTGTTGAAATGAACAAGTTGAGTTAAATACGAGCCAACAATTTGCATTGTTGCGATTGGAGGCTTTTCCTGTTGTTAGTAGACAATATGATTCTTTACTGGGGTGGTGTTGCCAAAGGAAGTGGCAGTCCCCTGGTTAAATAATTCAGAATTGAATTGTCACACGGAAGTGTAGGATAGAACCATATTCAGTCTGAATACCGAAGGGAACCAGGCATTTCCTCTAACATAACCAAAACTTGCTTCCTTTTTCCGCCCCTACAAAACTGGTTTCACAAAATGAAAAATAATTCGGATTTATATTCTGATGCAAAGGACTTTAGGAACTTCTGCATTAAAAATGCATTTGAGCTGTTTCCGTGCTTCATTGCTTCTTTGATAAGGCGCCTCTAAAACATGTGGTGCTAGTCCAATCTGATGAATTTATTCCCTGGTTCAAATGTTGTCTTCACTACTGGATTACGCTTCTTCTAACCCCTCAAACTACGGTAACACTCCCAACCAACCAACACTTCCTATCTATCTATCAACTTCCAAGCCAAGATATTCTGTACTCCATACAACATTGTTCTCCAATCTCATGTCGGTAGCTGTGCTCTATTGTTAACTCGTTTCTGGAGTAGGTAATTGATGGTATTCGATCGACAGCGATTATTAGGTGCGAATCTAGTCGAGGCCCTAAACCAGAGCCTTACCGTCTCCGCCAGTACAAAGCGCCACAAACACTTCCTAGATGGGCGTAACTCGTTAGTCGAAACACTTTTCATTTGTTGTCTTTTCCATTATCTTTTCAATTTCGTCTGTGAATTACTTCGTACCCAATTCCCTTTCAACAAAGTATGTACCTCTAAAAACTTGTTAAGATACACATAAATGCAAAGGTGATGTTTTCTCCATTGTTTCTAATAGTATAAGGTCTGAGAAGTTTTCGGGTTGAAATAATTTTATCTGATGGTGGATTTAACATGCAGTGAAAAAGATTGCCGCAGAACATGATGTGATTATCGTCATGTTTATACAATTAAGGCATCGGAGAAGAAAAGTAGATTTTCAGTTGGTGATTGAATGCATTAATTTAGAGATACATAAAAGGTATAAGAGTTAATGCAATGAGAGATTAGCCTCACGATAAGTATCTTTTGTTTCGTTTTAAGGAGGGCTTCCGGCTAAAGAGCTCGCGAGATACGGTTTTATCTGCATTGAGTAGGATCAGTCTTCACCGACGTCCAATTGATATTTTCAACATATCGCCAAAGTAATTTAGCAGGCGTTTTCACAACTTTAAAGAGGTCTATATAGCTGTTTTCCGTCGCCATCATGCTGATCGATTACATCTTGCTTTCTAGAGCAGGGTTCGAAGGCGGAGGTGGTGACCGTGGAGCAGTGCAGCCAGAAATCTTATAGGCTAGGGATAACTTCATGGTGGAGATATCTAGTATCGATAGAGATGCAGATGAACTTATTGAAATTAATGGGGATATCTTGTAGATAGTGATAGGTAACTAACTAGATTGATTACAGTCTTTCCAAAGCTTGAGAATGATGATTCTTTGCTCTGCAAATCGTTCCGTAAGAACCGTGGGAATATAAATAACACAAGCGAAGGCATTATGCAGAAAATCTAAAAAGTAGTGACATACGTGGAGTACTTAGTATTGTGAATCAAATTGTGACAGAATATAAACCGTGAACAACTTTCCGCAAAGGCCAAAATGAATTGATTATAAGTAACATCACGAGGATAGTGAGTGAAAACCTTGCCTTCCAATTCTGGCTAATGGAAATGGAGAGGGCTAAGTAATGTTCTGTTAACTTGAGCTCGGAATGGACGGTTAGCTCTTAATAAAATACTATCGGTCAATCAATCCTTTTGTTTTCCATTCTCTGTTGTCGAACCGCTTGGGAAAATGCATTTGATTGAACGTAGCATTTGCTCGCCCTCCTACCACACAGCATTTTTTATACCTCTCACACTACAAGACTATAAGCCTGCAGCTAGCTGATCCCAACTTTAATATCAAGGCAGGGATAAATATGGTCCTAGGTCCTAGCTTCGACAAAAATCAAGCCGTTACTAATTCAGAAAACAAAACTGGTCTGAAAACTGTCAGGCAAGGTGCTACTTCAAAACACTAAGGTCAGCACATTCGTATCCAACATCTCGAAAGTGTATTTTCAAAAGACATTCCGGTGTTGCTTTGACTCTGATAACACGACCGAGCACATGCCCCCAATGGATAAATATGAACTTAATTACCAGAGTTCCGTTCCGTGAAGCAGACGGTAGATATTATATGTTGTACCACTTCCGTTTAACGACGATCGTATAATCATGCATCTGGGAAACTCTAGAAACAAAGTGTTCGCTTGCTTTAAGCAGTTGGAAAATCGCGTTGATCGAAATCGAATCTTCGAATTTCCTACCATGCCATCGGGACTGGTATCATCTTTCTCACTACCTGGTTGCGAACTTCGAAAGCTCTATCACGAAGATTCAGCTAGTATGTAACGCTTCCACAGTAAGCTGTATACGGGGCCAAAGCTACAAAGTGACCTGTTATGAGTCCTGCTGAGGCGGAGAAAACAGAAATTCATGGTCTTATTCTACCTTCTTCTAGGTGGAAGCAGTTTATCCGTAAAAAAAGACAGTCGTAAGCCGGCGCTCCTGAGCTGGCATATCCCTAGATGGTTAGTATAGTATACGTTGAAGATTCTGATGGCAGGGTTGCACCTTAATCATCATTTGAATGTCACATGAGACCATGTATTTGTGTTTTCTCCGTCTCATCAGAACATAGCTAATCGAGGATAAGGAAGTAAGATAATCTGCTAAGTGACGCAAATACAAGGTGGGAAGCGAAAGTTTCTATTCAAACAATTGGAGGATTAAACCCACGCAGGTAAGCATGGAATGATCATAGCCTTTTGAGCGAGATTTCGTGAAAGTCTAAGGATGTGAGGTTGTACGCGTTCGTACAAGAATCTACGATTGCCGCGCTTGGTTTGATGTTAAACCCCATCAAGGATACCTGTCGGGTGAAAATGATAAAATATAATCCACTAAGAAACCTGACGAAGAGATGCTTTCTATCGAATACTGCGGGAATTTACTAGCGGCAACGACGACTACAACGAAAATTCGGTTGCAAACAATATGGCAGTCAAGTATTGGTTGGGATGAAATCTCGTCAGACGAAATTCTGGTCAGTCCTAAAAGATACCGAAATACGTTGCATGGCGGCACCTTCGCGGTCCTACATTATTTGGGGGTGCAGTATTGGATTCTCAATGAGCAAAATATAATACGAATATAGAATTTCGTGAACTACAATTGACGGCGGAGTCAACAGGGCGATTTGTCTGCGTCCACCTTTTTACATAGCGGCATGGATTATACCAATCCCTTCAGGACAAGAATATCGAAAGGACAATCTACAAACACCTTGAAGGGATATGGAAGTGCTTCTTACGTACAGTTACGAAGGCCACACATCTAGCGATTTAGAGTTAGTGAGCAATCTATCGATCGAAGCGTTTTTAGCAGCCTTCAAGTGACTTCTTGCTAGACAAGGCTTGTACTCCGAGATATATAGCGATTACGGCAGCAGTTTTCAAACAGCAGCGTCAAACACCGAATAGGCAAGGAAAGAAGGCAATGGTGGCATCGGAAAAAACCGTTACGACGTTATTTGGAAATTAATTCATGTCGCAATACAGCATTTTGAGCGCTTTGGGAAGCGGCGGTGAAAGCAGCACAGCAAAATCTAAGATCATTCCAACTTTTGGAGAGTTTACTCTAATACTATACCACACTGAAGCCTGCTTGTACCCGAGGCGGTTCCGTTCTCCGAAAATCCAGAGTTTAAATCCTAAATCCTATACACTTTTTAATTCAATGACAGTTTAGCGCACTCTCGAAAGCCGATCGCTTACAGGGGGGTGTTTATGAGAGCTAATAACCGTTAAGCGATTCAGCAAGTGTTTTCGAGACGGTAATCTCACGACTATTTTCATCACCTGCAGGAACGGCAAGTATGAAACCCGATCAATTGGAGCTTGGTAGTGAAGGAGGGAGCATACTCCATTAAATGGCCGTTATCGCGAATCTGCGATACCCACCCTAGGAACGACGGTATAGGTGAGGTTTATATTGACATTGATGAACTCCGACATGCCACCTCCTGGGATTTGAAACTAAAACTAAGTAAAATGTATTGCTAAACACTCAGATAAAAGCCCATCGTTTACCTATTTCTGATCGATTGGAAGAATTTGGCAGGAACCTAAATACTGTCATCAAATTGATCAACAAATGAAGAGGG
The DNA here is from genome assembly GCF_905115235.1 of Hermetia illucens. NCBI lineage: Eukaryota > Metazoa > Arthropoda > Insecta > Diptera > Stratiomyidae > Hermetia > Hermetia illucens. The sequence continues at coordinate 50,988,066 of NC_051849.1, forward strand.
TCGATTCGGTGAGTCTAGGTGTCGAGACGGTGTTCACATGCTTAACCGTAGTAGACCACTACGACGAATTGAAGACGAAGTATTTTAGAATAATACCCATGCTTTCAAAATCTCTTGGGCTTGATGACTTACCAAGGAAGCCTTCCAACGTCTTGCAAACCGTGCTGGAATGCGTATTGCTTCGTAAGGAGGACCAAAGAAGAATCTTTGGTTTCTTCTGCATTGGCAGACAATAGCGTACAAAGCTAACCCACTAATATGCTGCGATGCGAACATATGGCACATAATCGGAAATCATCAAAATGTATGAGTTACTTTCTGAATTTATTATTAGTTCTAAACTAACGGTTTTGCTTCCAAAGTTCACGAAATTATGAAGGCTGGGAACCGACTCGTATTGCCGCTTTACTTACTGACATGAAATTTTCAAATTGAAAAACTACAGTTTAATACTCTTCAATCTGAAACTCGTGGTAGAAGTTCAAAAACCATTGAGAGGTCCTATAAAGACTGATTTTAGGAAACCCGGCCATGTTATTACCATTAAACCTCAACAACTTTTATCGGTAAGGTTCGTACAATCGACGAACTGGAGCCAAAGGAGCAGAAGGCAGTAGAAATCCTCTTTAAAGTTTTCAGCCTAGTTAACTACGGCAAAAAGCGAATGTCATGGAATAAAAATACGCCTAATTTCAGAAAAATAACTAGAGAGATATCTAATCTATCTAATACTTGCTGCAGGCATAAAAACTGGCAGCCATATCCAGACTATCCGAAGTTGTGCAAGAGAGACTAAAGAATCGCAGTTATAGTAAGTACTGCGCTATGCAGTCTCCGCAAGCAGGAGACAAAGTGCCAGGTGACATTTTATTACTAGATTCCTAACCAGAGCGGACCGAATGACTAGGCATTTGATGCAAAGAGATGACACTGTATTTTGCTCATATCTGAACGATAAAATCCAGATTCAAGACGCTTGTCAGGTGATAAAGTAATAAGATATTACCTAAAAGTCAGTGAAGACACCTCCCAAGATGGTGAGGCAGTGTAGGACAACCTGTGTAGCCTTGGCAATTCATTCCTTTCTGCTGAATTCCTGAACGCAAGAATACAGACCGAGCAAGTGAGCGGACGTGAAGTTCTGCTGTTGGGTGCACTTGAGGAGTTACCCTCCTGGCTTTAGTGAGAAGCAAAGTTCACTCACAGTATTTGTTAGCGGCAACCTTCAGATGACGGTGAACAATTCCCAGCTAAAGTGAGACAGCGGATGCTGGGTACACTGTCTTTCGGGGAACTCGGGGAGCTCAAGCAAATCTTATAAAGCAAGTAAATTGTATTTTTCATGAACTTCACTGGCAGGTTCTAAGAATGGGAACCGGCCAGATTTGCACTAAATCTAAGAAAGGGATGTGTGCATTCGATAAACAAGAAGGAAAGCTCCTGGTTAGAAATTACGAGAGACTTTTGACCACATATGTGACGACGGTGAAAGCTTTCTTAGGCATATAGTCAACTGCGATGATACAACGGTTCAAAATTTTATTCTCCCCAAAAGCAAACAGTGATGATATACGAACCAAGGCTACTGAACTTGACTGACAACCCAATCATCTTCCAGGAAAAAAAGTTTTCATCCCCGTAATTTGAGAAACTAATAGCGAATGTGAACCTTGAATATTATTATAAACTGTTGGGCAAATCAAAAAATAAAAACCGAATGGAAATGTCATCTTTCACAATAATGCATGTCGTCAAATGACACATCTAACTCAGACTATATTGAAGGAAATCCACTACGAACAGTCCAAATTCGTGACGAATGTGTGAGCATTATCTATTCTATCCAATGAAGGGAGCTTTAAGATGTCAAAATGATGAAGGGGCTACTGAACGATTAATGCCCAATTACTAAGAGACTGAATCAAGAAATTATTAAGAAAATAGAATCAGGTAGCTTACAGACCGTTGGGAAAATTTTAATTATCAAAAGCGAATAAGGTAAAACTTGCATAAAATTGTTTTAAAATTACGCTGGACGCTTCGGGTAAAAAAGTTGTTGTGTATTTCTTTTATAAAAACATATATCCACTTTCAAGTGATATTTACATTTAAAATCTTGAATTTGCAGTGAAGCGACAAATTTAACCTTTTATAATTTTTATAATTTTGCTAGTAATAGTGAGATTGCTACCAAACTTGGTAGGATGTTATAGCCTATATTGCTACAGTTCGTGTTTTTCGGAGGAGCTTAAGGGCGATTATGCAGCCAATTGTTTAAAATTATAGTAATACGCGATTATTAACTCTATTTGAACAGATATCGCAGCCGCTTGATTTTTTTTTGCAGATTTTTCAGTTGGCTAGTTTTCGAGAATAGATCCGTAAAAGAAATTATCACTTTCGATCACTGCACTCCCCACCTTTCCTACAAATCTCAAAACTAAGACCGCCTAACTGAGACCTTTCATTTGATATCCCACATGATTATATTTGATGAAAAAAAATGTTGCTCCCTTTTGGATGTATGGGGACCCTCCCCCCTTAAAGTCAATATAAAATTATGTAACTCACTATATGCGTGACCGTTCACAGTTCCCACCTTTCCACCAAATTTGGTGTGAATCGCAACAACCATCTTCGAAAAAAATGTGTGTGATCGACAGGCGGACAGACAGACGGATAAACAGAGAGTAAACCGATTTTCATAAGGTTTTGTTTTACACAAAACCTTAAAAAAGATCCTCCTTATGTTTGGCCAACCCTCTATCTAATCCACCGGCGTATAAAGTGGAAAAGTTAACTATTCAAATAACTCCATGAAAGGGGCCAATTTCCTATGCTAGGTTAAGTTGAGGATGGTTAACGAAATGGAGGAATTACAGCACCAAGCACTCAAGTCTCAGATAGGTTTTTGCTGTAAGTCCGCGTGGGTATTGGTGGTTGATTTACCAAAAAGCCTGGGGACTCTTAGGCTTACATCCTATCCAGAACTGACTCGTCGGTGAAATTTAATGCGTCCGTAATGCTAAAATATCTTCTCAAAAAACAAATGATCCGGAGATGTCAGAGCTATCTAATGTTTTTCCAAAGATATTGAAAGATATTGCTGTAATATTGGCTGGCTTTCCACTCGCTGATAACAAAGAGCCTGAATGTGTCGTTTGTTGCATTTTACTCCACATCAAAAGCGGGACATAAAGTCTTAATTCTGCCTTGAACAGCGAGACTTTGATGACACCAGTAAGTGTTAGGATCCTGAGCTTTTGCACCTTTATTAACAGCTTTCTACAGCTGGTTGGTTTGGTTTTTGGTTTGGTTTGGTTTTAACCATCAAAAGACATTTTGTTTGATGATAGAAACTTGCACGCATGCATCAAAATTCTTTTTTTATGGTTTTGTTAAAACAAAACCTTATTAAAATTGGTTTACTGTCTGTCATACGTATTTTTCTCGGAAATAGTTATAGCAATTGACACCAAATTTGGGGGAAAAGTGGAAACTATGAATGCTCGCACACGAATTTTTAAAATGGTAGTGTAACTTTTTTTTCACCAAATATTATCATGCTGGGCATTAAATGAAAGGTCTCGTTTAGTACTTTTCAAAGCCGGTCTTAGTTTTGACGTTTGTTGGAAAGGAGTGCGGCGGATCGAAAGTGATCATTTCTCTCACGAACCCATTCTCGGGCATTACCGAAGGTCCGAAATACGCTGCAGCAATATAGACTATAACATAGACCACGAGCCTACCAAGTTCGGTGGAAATCATACTATTACTAACAAAGTTATAATAGGTCAAAATTGCCGCTTCTGTGCAAATTTAAGGCTTTGAATGTCAGTATCAAGCGAAAGAGGATATTCTCACCTGATATATGCATATACCTTACGTGCTAGGCGCTAATGAGTCAAATGTCCACTCAAAAGTTTCTAAAAAAGAAATACAAAAAAAAAACTTTCATACCTGAAGCGTCCAACTTCTGGTTTCCCGACTTATATATATATACTTATAAATATGTATACCCATTCAACCTGTTGTAGTGAAAGCCCCATGTTTTACTAATGAATTAAGTAAGCGGTTTTTCGTTCAATATAATTCGCACAATATAATTCGCACCCATGTTCTGTTTGATAATTTATACAGGGTGGACCAAAAGTCCACTTACTTTTGAATCGCTAGCTGCATCGAACAGCGATGCGTTAAGAAACGCAAGAGCAGCGAATGAGAATTCAGTGCCATAGTGTAATTCAGTGGAGTACCACGTGCGTTCTATGTTCGCGAGTACTATCGGAACAACAATTCTTCGAATATAGCGCAACGAAAATTTTGCGCTCATTACAATATTTAGCATAAAAAAAAAGCGATCTAGCGTCTTACATCTGACCAAAACATCTTTAAACCGTATTCTCCACAAAGATTTACATATATATCCGTACGGACTTCAAATGGTACAGGAATTAAAACCTCAAGATCATACTCACAGGCTCCAGTGTGCTAACGAAATGTTAGAGAAATTCGCCAGCTAAACCAACATTTTTTTCTCAGACAAAGCAAACTTCCACATAACTGGATACGTAAATAGACAAAATTTCAGATGTTGGAGTGATACTAATCCTAAATTGAAGCATCAACATCCCCTGCATTCACCCAAGGTTACTGTATGCGCAGCCTTGTCAGTAAGAGGAATTATTGGTCCATATTTTTATAAAGATGATCAAAGAGGACGTGCTGTTACAATCAGTACAGAGCAGTATATTGTCAGCTACAGAACTTTTTCGCTCCAGCACTACAGGCAACATGTCATACCTCCAATCACTTAATGAGTGCAGTTCGCGCAATTATTGGGGAAAATGATATTCAAAAGAGGTGACATTAACTGGTCACCTCGTAGCCCAGATTTACCCCCAATTGATTTTTTTCTTTGGGTATATTTTAAATGTAAACTTTTTAACAACAACCCAATACCTCTTGAGGTCGCAACGTATTCGCGAGGAAATATAGATCATTTCCCACCCACCTGAAAAGCTTTCATTGAAAATTGGATGGAGTTTTAAGAAATTAATCCTCATTTGTATAATTTCATAATAAATAAACAGTTTTTATCTAATTTACATATTTTTTTAAATCCTTAAGAGACTAGATTTTTGTGTGCTACTTATAGTCTAGCCTAAAATTGATAGACAAGGGTAGCTTCCTCCAAATTACAATTTTTAGTTTTAAATTGAAATATATATTTCGGGCGCGACCTACCTCCTTTATAGTAAGTAGTTTTTATTAGCTTTGTACTGATGAAGGGGTAAGTCGCTCCCGAAGTATATATTTACATTTAATACTATAAATTATAATTTGGAGGAAGCTACCCATTGTCTACCAATTTCAAGTCCTTGTATTGTATAAAGGAGCGAATAACATCTAGTAGCCACTTCGGTTACATCCTGTCTTAGATGAAACAACAAGCTGCCTCTTTTTCAAAAATTAGGCATTACCTCGGGAGGTCCATGTACTACAAATTCTGGCAACAAGTTGTTTTACTATTGGTGGTGAACTAAGGACTCCGTCAAGTCCCTAAACAAAAATTGAGTAGAAGAAGTTATACATCGACACAGAACTCCAAAAAGAACACTCTGATATAGGATTTTTAGAAGCTTAAAGATATTTCCCATTCAGGATACTTTATTTTGTTTAACATTATACCACAGGGAGACTCGGTTCCAATTTAATCTCTTGTCACCTTTCAATTTTCTCTCATAAGACTTCTGCGAATAATATGTTAGTGAAAGAAGAAACGTCGATAATTTAAACGTAAAAAAGGAGTTAGGAAAATATAACACTCTGAAGGCGAGAAAAAATTTTTATTCGAAATGACTCTATTCGGAATGTAATTCAAAAGCGGACCCTCACGAGTCATCAAAACCTGTACTCAGATTCTTATCAGAAACGCCGAGTCTAGATGACTTTGCAAATATATTCGAATATCGCAGATTAGATACGGTTTTAAGATACAAAGGCTGTGGCAAAAGTATCGATATGGCCCTTATGTCGGGAGTCCCTACACATCGCGAATAAATGCACCATGCGCCAAGAAATCAGTGAAAATAATAGTGGTCTTAGAAAATATGAACTTGCTGAGCTCTAGTCGGTCCGTACTAGACCATCTTGGCCGGGGAAATTTCCTTATCGCCGGTCATTTATCCGTCCATTGTACGATTTATGTGGAAGCCTGCCAGGTGCAATTTTTTTCGCAAGAGGTATAGTTCCAATCAATAGGAACCAGAGATTTGCAACAATAACCAATCGCTCATGGGTTGTTGTGCAATGCGTTTTTGAAGTGATTGCGATCGCCATCGCGGCGTTACGGAAAAACGGCCCCTTGATGGGATATAAGAACGAGTGCACGGACTGTTATCCAGTTTTTTGCACTCCCAAAACACCCCGGCCGGCACTTTGCGATTGGAATTGTCTTGGCTAGTTCGATTAGATGAAGACTGGACCTCGAGTATCATGCCGGGCAGGCGAGCGAGTGCAAGGCAATTGTTCAACAGATCGTTTAATTTTAGAAATATTAGCAATCATCAATCATTGGACTTATGACTTGCATACAATAAAGAAAGTGAAATTACGATTGCAGATTGAAAATGGGCCCCTTCATGAGCAAATTACGTTATGATTTTGTATGTGGCTATGCAGCTGGGGTAGATTCCATTAAAGATACATTTGGGTTTTTATTGATTGTGAAAATCGATCAATCACTTTTTTATAATAAGATAAATGCAAAAATAGTGCCAATACCTAATAATTTTGAACGTTTATCGATAGGTCGAAATTATTACTATGTAATCTAAATAGTTAGCTAGTAGGCGGTTTCCTTCAAGAGAGATCTTTATCCAGGTTGCTAAATGCTAAAATTGCAAAAATATCACTTTGAGATGAAATGTGGCAACTTATACTTGTATATTACCGAATTTGAGGATTCTGTCAAAATAAAACGATACTACAATTACTTGAATCGAATTGCGCTATTTTTCGCCAATTTAAATTATGTCTAGGAGAAATTTCAAACTCTTAATTTGACAACCATCAAGCATGAAATTAGACTAACGTAGTCTTTAAGATACCTTATTTCCGCTGAAAGCAAAAGTAGAAATTATTGAGACACAATGTATCACCAAAGAAAGTAACGCATTCTTACCTTGAAGATACATCCAATTACTTGAGGAATTCTAAAATAACCAGCCACTGAGCCCGACGAATGGCTTAGAGGGTGGTAGGTTGAATCAATCAGGTGCAATAGCGACCTGCATATAAGGAAGCTCGCAAAAACCTCAAGCTAGCCATCTAGCGGCACAACAGGAAATGTTTGAAAGAGCTATGTTGCATCTATGGAATTGTAGTTGCACGACTTAGAAGCTGCTCATCCACGCAAATCGCACGTCCTACTCTCTGGTGGAAAAAGAAATGCAGGAGCTACTCCCTTCTAGGGATCCCTGAATGTGACGACAATTCCTGTAGTCGCCAGACGCAAGCAGGTGGAAATTTTAATCACTAGAGGCTCCGGGCCTTGAGATAGTACCGAATAAGACCACCAAGCTCGCCATAAAATCTAACCCGGACATGTTCACTCAGTTGTTTGAAGCAGACATGTCCCAGGAATTTTTCCGGCAGTATGGTAGAGGCAGAAACTGTTACTGCTGTCTAAGTCTGGTAAACCTTCAGAGGCCCCATTGTCTTACAAGCCAATATGTCTTCTAGATACTATGGGGAAAATGTTAAAGGGGGTAATCTGCAATAGATTGCTCTCAGTTTTTGAAAGCTAATGGATTCTTTCAGAACAGCAGCAGATGCCTTAAAATTGGTTATTGACTTGGCTGAAAATGGAAAGCAAATATTACCGATGATGGACTCCAGAAGTGCATCAGTCCCGCGGGTGTCTCATCGGGCTCCGCACTGGGCCCACTATTGTGGAACATCGGTTCCGGAAAACACCGAACGGGTGGAAAGAATCACGCCGGATGTGGGAGGGTCGCAGTATACTTCAAGGCTACTTTACCGCCAGAGTGGTGGACTCGCAATACAAACGACGCTGAAAAAAAACGTCCTGTAAATAGATGGCAGGAGCGTAGCGAACACTCACAAAAACTTCTGCGGATATTCGCACGGATGCCCACCATCAAGAAGTAGTTAAGGAGAAAGCATGGGCAGATTAATATAGTTCTCTTTTAACTACATCTGTGTACTTGGGGCTATGTTTTCCCACTACCAGAATGCTCATTAATTTCGCTTGTTAGTGTTTCCGATTCTCCATGATCAACGTTTTCTCTACGGCCGAATATCAAATGAGGGTGAAAAAGTCTCACATACCTGGAAACAAAAAAAAAAACCAAATTAGATTGAAAATATCCATAATTTTAAATACTAAATACTGCTTTAAAATTTAGCAAAGATGAGAGACCAGCACAGCGGTAATAGTTTATACTGAGTGCAAATAAAATTTTCACGATATTGGATGCGGAGAAGCGACAGACGGAAAAAGGAAGCCTGGGAGAACCAACAAGTCTGTGAACTAGAAAAGTACAGGGAGCAACCGCACCAGACGCGGAAGTTTTACCAACAAGTCAGCAGGATGAAACCTTATACACCTCGATGCTCATCCTGCCGAAACAAAGAGGGAAATCTGATTTCCGACAGAATAGGCATATTAGAGCCATGGTTTGAGTACTTTGATGAGCTACTGAACAACCAGCATCGGCGAGTTGGAGGTCCCGCCAACTGAACACGACGAACAAATACTGCCACCACCACAAGTTTAGGAGAAACAGTCCGTGCAATTCATCGGCTAAAAAATCATAAGTCGCCAGGAGCTGATGGAATTATAGCCGAATTGGTTAAATATGGAGGCGACCAGTTACACCAATTGGTTTATCAACTTGTGCTCAAGGTATGGGACAGCGAATCAATGCCTGACGATTGGCAACGAGGTATTATCTATCTCAAACATAAAAAGTGAGATATCACACAGTGCAGCAATTATAGAGGTATCAGGTTGCTGAGTACCATCTATAAGATATTCTCCCCTATCTTGCTAGGCCGGATAGCCCCATACGCCCAGAACATCATTGGCTCATACCAAAGAGGCTTCACTCCCGGCAAATCCAGGCAGCCAGATTAAAACTGTACACGGCCATGAGAGAATTCGGTACCCCGACGAAATTAATAAGACTGACTAGGTTGACCCTGACCAATGTGCGAGGCCAGATAAAAGCAGCAGGATCACTCTCACGACCATTCGACATCAACAACGGTCTACGACAAAGGGATGCCCTATCATGCGTCCTCTTTAACCTGGCCCTCGAGAAAGTGATCCGTGATGCTGAGGTAAATGCAAGAGGTACGATCCTCTTTAAGTCCACCCAACTACTAACCTATGCTGACGATATCGACATCATGGGAAGAACCACCCGAGACGTCCAAACTGCCTTCATCTAGATCGAGCAGGCGGCAAATGGCGCGAGACCTTGCGCTGCACATCAATGAAGGCAAGACAAAATATATGGTGGCAACGTAAGAACCGAAGACGAATCAACCAACAACATCAAACCGCACTGGTCAAGCACGAAGAAGAATAAGAATTGGAGAACCGTTGACAATTTCTCCTATCTAGGGTCGAAAATCACAACCGATAACAGCTACGATGATGAAATCCGCGCACGGTTGTTGTCAGCCAACAGAGTCTATTTCGGCTTACAAAGACTGTTCCGCTCGAAACGTTTCACCATAGGGTCAAAGCTCTCACTGTACAAGACAATGATCTTGCTAGTCCTCATGTATTCCTCGGAAACTTGGGTTCTTAGCAAGAAAAATTGCGAACTCTTGGCCACGTTCGAGAGAGGAATCCTCCGAAGAATTTTTGGCTCCCTATATGAGGGTGGAAGATTCTGTAGCCTACACAATGACGAAATCTATGATCGATACCGTGACCGTCCGGTTGTGGATAAAATCCTGCTCAATGGGTTACGGTGGGCGGGTCACTTAATCCGTATGAATGAGGATGATCCCACCCGGAAAGTCTATAAGGGCAATATCTATGGTAGAAAAAGAAGACGAGGCAGACCCCGCCTAAGATGGAGCGATGGCGTAGGTCAGGACGACAGACAGCTTCTAGGGATATCGAATTGGTGGACCTCGGCGCAAAATCGGGATGTTTGGAGTTCCTTATTAAGGCAAGCCTAGACCATATACCGGTTGTTGCGCCGTTGATGATGATGAATATTGGATGCGAGGCCTATCTCACACCTCTGTCGTAACTAAAGAGTATGGCGCCCGAGCTGCACAGCGCAACCCCACACATGTGCCCACAAGGAGCTCTGTTCGCGATATGACCAGAACCACAACCGTGAGCACATTCTACAGGAATTTTTCGGGAGCATATACTCTCAGAAGGTGATCCCGGCTCCCACGGTTAGCTGATAACCCCCGGTAAAGCTTCGTGACAAGAGCCAATCCCATGGCAGACTTCACAAAACTATTTTAAATAATAAATACTCAGTTTTTGAGGACTTCTACGTATCTGTTCTGTTGGACCTTAAATATGAGCGATAATGTAGTCAAAATATAGTGCATCAAATAGCCTTCCATCCATTCATTGTAAAATGTATGTCTTGTCGCTGGCTGTATTGACGCAAGTGGTTTCATAACTGCATACGAAGACGGGTCCATACGTGTTAGATATTTTAAACCTGGAAAGACTTCCAACTGACCACGGAGTAATGCGCTAAGCATTGGTGTATTGCCAGGTGCGATATTAGAGTCTTCGATGGAAGCTGGAAATCTTGGCGAGACCTCAGTAGACACGGCCGACCCTAGGATTAGTGGTGTCAAACTTAAAAATAATAATAATAGCACTCCAGTTGTGACTGTGACTTTGGATTTCGCGGAGGTTAAGACCTTTGTATGGAGTTGAACGAATCAGTTAAAGAAAGAAAAATGTTCCAATCTGAACTGAACCCAAGCGTTTACAATAAAGAAAGTTCCAATGGGCATTTCCGTTGGGGCTCACTGATGAAGCTACCTCAAAATGGCTCCAGCAAACAATCCCAGCGATAATTTCTGGTAGCTTACTTTGGTTCACCACCACCTTGCACACCGCTTTAGGCAAAACAAAGCATATCCGAAGTTAGATAGGCCGCCCTTGAAGGAAGGCATGGGATATTATCCGTATGTTTGGTAAACAAACACCGGACATAGATTTCAGAAGTTTAAGTGTGGGTTGATGAGCGTCAAGAAAGATAGATCCACTGATGTTGAGTCTCAGCTTGATATTTGAACTGGACCAAATGAGCCTGTGAATACATGGCGACGTCCACCACATAGTATATTGGACCACTTTTCAACGAACTATTGAGGTTGAAATAGTAGTGTCTCATTTTTTGATGAGTGGAGAGCGCTTACAGGTTTTGATTCGAAAAAGTGAAAGTAAATCTTAACATCTTGCTCTCCCAAAATGAATTTGGACGTGGAAGATAAAGCATGCACTGTCAGAACTCGTATGAGAGGCTGGAGAGTTGGAGAAACTATACGTTGAATCCTATCTTTAGAATCTTCTAATCAAAAAGTTCCGGGACTTTCTCAATAACTCTTTATTACAGATATTGTTCTAATCTATCCCCCTCAAAATATTCCCCTTAGGACCGAATACACTTTTCCCACCGGTGTTTCCACTGTTCCATGGATCTAGAAAATTCTGTTCCTTGGATGTTGTTCAGCTTTTCCAGCGTTTTTTCCTTGATCTTCTATAGTCTGAAATCCCTTTTGGTGTAATGTTCTCGGGGTTTAGGGGGTTTCATCCTATGGGAGGAATTCATGAAGTTGGGCACTCTTCGTATCGAAGAAAACAGTGAGCATCACTTTAACGGTAGATCTCACCTGGCAAGCTTTTTTGGTCTTGGTGAATTTTCTGACTTGCACTGAAAAGACTACGACGTTTCCACGTCGTACTCATAAACCAAGACTCATAACATGTAATAATGATTTTCAATTCCAATAGTATTGACCATTTACAAGAGCTCCTGATAAACCTCCAGGCGATGTGGTTTTCGGTCCTCTGTCATCAGTCGTGGAGTGAACTTGGCCGCAACCCTTCTCATCTCCAATTGTTGGATCACAATCTCGTTACATGACCCAAATAAGATTTCGCAATCCTCTGCCATCTCTCGAATCTTCAAACGTCGATTGGAACGCACAATGAACGGCGTTCACTTTGGCCCCATGAAAGTCATGAATTGAGGTTGAAGGCCCCTCTGTTCTGCCTTCCTCGAACCGTTTAAACCAGTCATGACACCGTGAACGACTCAGTTCATCACCCGAGGCTTGCTGCAGCATTTGAAAAGTGTGCAAATCACAAGATAGGTGGGGGAATTTGCAGAGGAGCCAGAGAATTTAATTGAAGCAGAAAACAGCTAGATGCTCCAGTGAGTCTTCAACACTGGCCATTGTTCCTTCCTGGACTTAAATATTAAAGATTTGACCAAGGTTTTGAAGAAAAACGAAGTCAACATATGTTCCACAGGATAGGAACTTTCTCCGTAGCAAGTTTTTCTGTGAACTTTAAAGGTGAACCAGACAGGGTAAGAACGCAAGGAGGGGACGTAACAGAGATGAAAATCTTATAAAATGGTATAGAAGGTACTGAGTGCATGGTCACATGTTAATGGAGAGAGGAGGGGAGTCCAAATCTTTGGAGTTTGTCTTACGAACTTTAAACTTAGCAGGTTTGCACAAGAGAGGTGATCTGAACATCAAAGTCGAGAGCAGAATGATGGGCGCCCGGAGGAACGTGAGGGGGAACATGAGGAGACTGGGAATGCCAATGCTCAGGAAGCTTAGAGAGGACAATACCAAGAGAGCGAAATAAATTATTTCTGGAAAGATAGTAGGCCAAGAGTTTAAAGGAAGCTTAAAATCGCTTCAGAGGATGAAAGGAAAAGAGGGAAACTAAATGGTTAGACATTCTGATAATATGTTGAAGAAATCTTCGTACAAAAGTGGGAGCTGGGGCAGGGAAAATATGTACATGATAAAGGAGCATGCGTTTAGGGGAATGACTTGTAAAGTGACAGAATCGTAGGTGGAGTAGGAGAAGGATAAGATGGTGTTGCTACGGTAGGGACCTCCACCGGTTGACTTGTTAAGTCTGGGGCAGTCTCTGTCACAAAGGAAGGCAGAGTAACCTTCGACGAGTTCGGAATCTAAAATGTCATCCAGCCAGATTTCATTAATGCAGAGGACGTGATGTTGGAATGCTAAGGCAGGTAACTGGAAATTTGACAGCTTGGTCCCTAGACCCTTAACATACTGGTAAAAAGTCTTAAATTATGAAAATCATTCATGTTCGGCGAGGCCGGCGGACGGCCGACAATTTTTTTCGAAGCTTACTCCTCCGATAAGGCTTGATGCCAAGTTTGGCCAGAAGGAAGTTTGGGCGATAGCGTCGAAATCTTGGGGATATGTCACTTTGTAGGAAGCTATTACTCGATCTGGAGAGCCATCCTTTGCCAGCTTCACACACGACAGACGTGACATATTTGAGTTAGCCTTGCTTCTGATGTAGTTCAGAATATCCTCGGAACTGGTAGAGTAGGTCAGCTTCGACACTCGGTGGCGAGAACATTCACTAGGCGGCCGCTGGAGCAACACGAGATCAAGATGACGGCAGGTGTGGTCTGCGTTTCATGGATGCGTTAGTACAGCAACAGTAGGACGATTGTTAAGAATAATTTGGCTTGGAGATACCGTCGGACTAGTTCAATCTTTTCTAATTGCGTTGTAATAGTGTATGACAGACAAAGGCCAAATTCCGCGCGCTCAATATAGATTTGCCAACAGGATTTGTTTTTAGGGAAAAATGTGGGAACCGATGTGCCGCAAATCGAACCCTCTACCTAGCGCACAATGGCCAAGCACGTTGTCGTCATGAATTCATCTACAGGGTAACAGGAATTCAGAGCTAATTTCAAATCTTTGCTACTACAGTAATTAATTATAGAATTGGATGAAAATATTGTTGCCCCGACAAAAATAGATGAGCTATCGTACGAAAAATTAAGGCCCACAAGAAGCGCGAAAATTAGTAGTTCCATTTGTGCGAGGTACTGAGCAAAGCACCAACTTTATCGAGAACAGGCTCGGAGAATAAGAAAAAAAGGAAACTGAAGAAAAGCCGCGCGAAAAGTGCACCTAACACGTCCGTTCAACTCGAATATCTATTGGAGGTAAAATTAAAGTACAAAGTTAATGAATGTAAGGCTTAATGCCTTAAGAAAAAAACAAATACAAATATCAGAACTAAATATAATAAGAAATAATAAAAAATAATGTAGAAATAAATAGAGCCAGCAAAAGTAGCAAATTAACAGATGAATAAGAAGCAATTAATTCAGCAAGGAAGTAAAAACTGAAGGTCCTTTTCGCCAAAGATAAGACATTATCATTGATATTACATGTACTGCTTTTACCTAATGATTCGTCCGAAATTAAATTGCTAGACGTAAAGATTATACTATATCATCGCTTCTCACAACCATTACTTTCCTTCGATCGATTTCTGGGCTTTCTGGTCCGTTTCAGGTCCCGCCCGCGAACACAGACCTGTTTCCCGATAGCCAATATTTAATCTGCACAGTTGGTCGAAATGCAGCCTTAAAACTACCGAAAAAATATATAAAAGCCAGAAATTGGCCGCGAGTTCTCCACGTCCCTTTGCCCCGCGCATTTCTGCTTCCCTTGCGAAACATACTTTTCAACTGCCCAATTATCCAATGAGACAAACCGCCGCAATCGTATTGTGATTACACTCGCTTCCGCTCTCTTCTAGTTAATTCGTTACTGTCCACGTACACTAGTTAAGTTATGCAATGGACAGGGAAAACAACAACAAAAAGGTCATTGATCAGTTTTGGGCCTTTGAAAATATTATAATTGAATAATATTTAGATAGGTTTTAGGATTACCGGAAATTTAAAGGTCAGATAAATTTCGAAGACGAATTAAGGTGATAACGATAATGGAGGCAGTGAGAAAAATAATAATGCAGGACAAAGGGCGTTGGCGTTGGTTTCTAAATTAATTTGTTGGTTAATAGACTTTTTGGAATATACACCATACAAACCGCGATCACGTTTACCGAACTCTAAAAACATTAACTGAAAACAGAGATGTAGGGTACGCAGTTTACTCCGAATGTGTCTCCTGTTAAAGAAAGAACCTCGGGTTCTTATGATTTGGTTGGATCGTGGATGCCTGTGTTTGTCTTCCTTGTGTTTCCTCCACGCTTGTACAACATTTTTCTAAGGCTTTAGACCTTTAAAACATAAATGTGTTACATATAAAGCGATGTTAATGCTTCCAGCTCCTTTTGCTTTGAGTCTAAGATCTCATTATTCACATGGAATACCCACTTTCCTTGGCATTAATTTCTAAATATTTGGGTTATGCAATTTTTCAAGCTGGAGAGTAAATACATAACCACAATGGTTACTTTAACACCTTGTCTTGTCATAGAGTTCACAGAGTCTATTCAGACCTTCATCAAACTAGATTCCAACTTTGCAAACGCAGTCAAAACTCACGATTGATTCTCCGTAAGTGCAAAAACACATCCGAATACTTTCTAAATTCTTCTCCTAAATCCAATCACAACAAAATTTCATTGTTGGGTAACACTTTTCCACCTTCTTATTCCAATTGACTTATTCCCCAAAAGCCTATATTACATCCTCGTTACCGAAATCGCATTAAAAGTCCCCAACGAAAAATTTCTCTCCATTTCTGAATGTTTACATCTTTGATAAAAACACTATCTTTACATTCGGTGACAATTTTCAAGATACCCTGGAGAGATAGGCCGAGTACAACTACCAACGACCACAATGTGGCCAATTTCCCATTGAGTGAAGAGAATCATGATTCGATGTGAAGTAGGTGTACCACTGACCGGCGAGCCGGCTTGGGACTTAAAATGAATTATTTTATTACATACTCGCAAGTATTGTAGGTATTATTACACTTACGATTTACATAACGCTTCTACGACTTATCCCATTATATCGAGTCAAGTCAACTTTGTGACTCTAATTCTCTTAAAGCCTCCGCATCGGCAAGTTTGTCATTTGTACACACGAGTGAACGCCTACTTTCGGAAATTAAAAAAGATACTTGCGCACCTACAGATGATTTTCAATTATAAAACTAATTTTGGTTAGCTGAAAGATTAGTTTGTTTTGGAATTGGATGCTTAATAGTACGAGTGAGATGCTTTGACTGTAAAATTGTTTTAGAAGCTGAGGATTTTGTAATGACGTCGTTGCTGTTTAGCTTTATCATTCACTTTAAGTGTATCACTGCATGTTTATCATTTAATATTCAGGGCTTAAATTTAAAGACACCTAGGAAGCGTCTTGCAACAGTTTTATCCATAAAATGATCATTACGTGGAAAATTAGGTAAAGATTTGTAACTGGGTTGTCAAAGAGTACTCGTATATCATTTTCCTGTAGGAGAAACTTTGGGGCAATCAATTTGACAAGATAGCTTGATATGTTATGAAGTGCAGTTTACTCGCGTTTCAATCAAAACCGAGTCCAAAACTGAATTGTGATGGTCAAATAACCATTATGAGTGGTTGGAGATGACCAAGAGGTGGAGCCATCCCAAAAATCTAAAAAGATTGCGAAATTGATTACGGAGGTTCGCCTGCAAATATTGAAGCCTCCATGTTAACCAAGCTCGGGAATGCGGGGTTCCTTCGAGCACTTCGATCCCTCACGTGTCATTATATCAAAGTTTACGTGTCCTTTCCTGAGTGTGGTTCCGCCACCTATCGAAATATAATCACGCGAACTAAAACTGAAAATTTAAAAATAAAAAAACAACGTTCGACTTCGCGCGTAGAGCCGTCAAAAAGGTATATCCACACGAATTATATCCTCGTTCGTTATTTCCCCTGCCTCAGCTGTATTGTAAGGCGCGACACTCTAGGTTCCCACTCTGACTTAACATTCTCATTAGATTGAAGGATGCGCCTTACGTAAGAAGAATTTAGGTAGGTTATGTAGGTGGAGGAAAAAAGGGAGTCCTCAAATTAAAGAGGGCTCTAGGGTTGGTTTACAGAGATCTAAAAACATCATAAACTAAGCCAAAATATAGCGCAATAACCTTAAATTATAATACCGCTCTAAACTTGAGGATTCAATTGAATCAAAATAATTGACTAAAAAGTAAACTCGTTCCCTTACATTTTCTTCTCGTACCGGAGCGTTCAAAACGAACTCATCAAAACATGATTTGGTGGGTGTATTCCAATGCTTAATTCGTACGATATACATTTCTGATTTTTTCTGCCTAGAACCACACCCTCGCACGACATTCAATAAAATGACTCTTAGTATTTGCAATCCTCCGTCAAATTACAAAAATACAAAATACACTTTTGGTGCGGCTGACAAATAAAAACATCACCGGTAAGAGGATTCTGTGTCAGCGACGATGCGCAGAATGGAGTGCCAAGCCTACAAAAATATCAACATTTTCCAAGGGCCTTCGTCGAAACCTCAATTTCCAAGAAATTAACCGCCTCCTTTTTGTACGATCATATCAAAACTTCACCCTCCTCTATTCTTCTACCCTCCATGGCAGGAATCACCCGGTTCAGCTGATCTACTATTCATTCCATTAGTCGGTCCCGGTCCCCCTTGCGCTTCGTCCCTCCACATGGGTTTGAACTTAAAAGTCCATGCCGACTCAGCGGCAATAACAACCGCACACCGTTGTATTGTAGCATGCGGAATGCCATTCCTCCCAAGCACGATTAATCGCCTGCCAGCATCCAATAATATGCGATATGAAATGGTTTATCACGGTCAACGCATGATTCGCCTGGTCAGTTTTTTTGCCCTATTTGAAAATTATTTAAAAATAGAAATTGAAACCGTTTAAGTGAAATTGGGTTATTGTATCTAGGGAAAAGAGACCAGGTTATTTTTAAAAATAAGGGCATTTTTGTACCTGGTTAAGCACGTTCACATTGTTAATATTCATTTGGCGCCATTCGTCAAACATATGTATGGCGGCCATGGATTTGGAGGCTTTTCTATTATATCTTCTCGCTGTTTCTACCTCCCTAAGTTGCTCTATGAATCTTGTGGTCACCGATCTTTCTGCTTTTCAGATATAAACTTTTGGACATTCAGGGCAAGATACCTTGTATATTCTGCTCATTTCCGATATCTGTTTAGGACCCTTCTCACAAGACAGGTTTGTTTTGAGTTGGAATGGCCTGCTAGATCGAGTGGCAACAGTATCAAATTTTTGAAGGATTCGTTTTAGTTTAAGTTCCACAGGGAAGTAAGTTATACTTATGCACTTTTTTGGCATTTGTTGCGAGTATAATGTAGTTAAGTTCTCCTTTTCCATTTTTTCGAACTTTCTATTTTATCTTGGATTTTACCATCTTCCTACCTTAGCCCTTTTTATTGGCCCCATGATGTACCTTTTCTCCTTGGCAAAATTCGAAGAATGACTCCCACAGTTTGGCAATTCTATTAAATAGAAAAAGCAAGCGCAATACCCAAAATTGGCAGCCCTGTGTATGAACGAACATTATTTTACCTTAAGAGGAAGATTTTTTAAGACCATTTCGGAAGTAGCTATAGGAAAAACTGCTTCCATGCTTTGTTTGCATCTCGTGTCATAAGCTACGTAGATACCCGGTTTGGTTTAAAATCATCATCATCAACGGCGCAACAACCGGTATCTGGTCTAGGCGTGCCTAAATAAGGAACTCCGAACATCCCGGTTTTGTGCCGAGGTCCACCAATTCGATATCCCTAAAAGGTGTCTGGTGTCCTGACTTACGCCATCCCTCCATCTCAGGCAGGGTCTGCATCGTCTTCTTCTTCTACGATAGCTATTGCCCTTATAGACTTCCCGCGCTGGATCATCCTCATCCATACGGATGAAGTGACCCGTCCACCGTAACCTATTGAGCCGGATTTTATCCACAACTTGGAGGTCATGGTATCGTTCATAGATTTCGTCGTTATGTAGGCTACGGAATCGTCCACCCTCATATAGGGGGCCAAAAATTCTTCAGAGGATTCTTCTCCCGAACGCGGTCAAGAGTCCGCAATTCTTCTTACTAAGAACCCAAGTCTCCAAGGAATACATGATAACTGACAAGTTCATAGTCTTGTATAGTAAGAGCTTTGACCCTATGGTGAGACGTTTCGAGCGGAACAGTTTTTGTAAGCTGAAATAGGTTCTGTTGGCTGCCAACAATCGTACTCGGATTTCATCGTCGTAGCTGTTATCGAATAGATAGAAAGATAGGAAAAATTATCAACGGTCTGAAAGTTGTAGTCTCCTATCTTTATTCTTGCAGTTTGACCAGTGCGGTTTGATGGTGTTGAAATTCGTAATGTCTAATGCGAAACATCGATCTAGGTTAAAATATCGTTGCTTAGGCAGTGCAATTGGTCTTACCAACTTTAATGTCCTACTTTCGCCCACAAAATCCTTAGCTAGGAGTGCTTGCTATCTATCGAATATTAAAGACTCCCTCGAGCGACGCGAATTTAGGCCCTTCTGATGCCAGGTCAGATCTGCCCGTTTCAGTCTCCCCCAATCCAGCATGTGAACTTTTTCAAGATTACTTCTCTTCTTAACTCCTTTTTTTCCGTCATCTCGAATCTCGCAGGGTTCCATTCTTGGGCCATTCCTTTTCCCCTCCCGTCCTTGTATCTATTTCCTTGTATTTTGTATGCAGACGATTTGAAACTGTTTTCTGTTGTTGACTCCCCTGCAGAACCCAATAGCCTGCAATCAAATTTCGCAGAATCAGTAGGCACTTAATCTTAGTAAATATTTCAAGTTAGCTTTCCCTGAAATTTCCAGTTCCGGCACCCGTTTATTACATGCATGATCAGGCTCTTTCAGCTATTTTCTCTTATAAGGATCCGCGCATAACATTCAACAGCAAAACTCGATTTCATTGTAATTTGTTGGTATTCTCAGCCGAACTTACAGAATATTTGGTTTCGCTCTTCCCTCCTCTTAACAATTTAAGGATATTTCTTCAATCATTCTATATAACGCCTTCGTCCTCAATATGCCTCTGTAGTAAGCTGCCCTTTCCATTATTGTGACGGTTATGTTGTAGATTCAGTGCAGAGGATACTTACTCGATCTCTGCTTTGATCGTCTTAGATCTTCTTAACATGTTGTCTCTTCAACGGCGCAGATCTCTGGCTGATACATCTATCCTTTATAATTTATGCCATGGTCTCATTGACAGTTGTTTAACCTCTGAAATTCAGTCCCGAGACTTCACATGGCATTCGCAATGCTAACGTTTTTTAGGTGATTTTCGCGGAACTCTTATGCTACTGTTACTCCTCTGTGCCTCTCATGAATGTTCTTTCTTACAGTATCTTTATGAAATTTTTCTATTTATTGTACGTTTTGAACAACAAACTCCAACAACTTGAAATGGTACTTTCAGAAACTTCTTATCCAAAGGAACTATCTATTCCAAATTTTAGATAAGAAGAAACTCCTTCTGGGAGACATCGCAAAAACACTGTCTTGAAGATGTAGGTGTCCAAGAATTTCTACACGTCTATGAGATCCCGCACTATTCAGAAAGGTACAGTTAAATCTAAATTTCCATAATGAATTACCCGCTATAAGCAGACAAACGGGCCAACAAACCAACGGAAGGTAAGTCCACTTTTAATAACATTCCATTTATCTCCAAAGCCCGAAAAAAAACCATTTCACGAATACTTTTTTGAAATTCTCAAGAAAAAATAGCAAACCGGCGATATCTGCAGATGCCAATCAATTTGCTTGGTTATGTGATTATAAACAATTTCCAAGCCACCTCCTTGTCTTCTCTTATTGTTTCAAAAGTGCCTCATTGTATTTATCCCACTTTAGATAACGATCTCTCTACACCTGGAACCGTACCACCTCAGGGAGCATTGTTTCACTGCTCATGGCAGAACAGAGTCTGCTTTTTGCCGCAATCTTGTCTTGTTTCAAAGAACTACATTTTTTTGTTCCATAACCTCTGCCACTTGGCCATCATATCTTGACTCTGTATTGACTGGAAGGCACCGAGTGACTCACCTGGGATAATCTCCGCAAAACATCCATCCAGCATTCCGATGCGGTGTTGATTTTGAAGAGGATTCCAGTTTCATTTTTTTCGCTCTTGGATTTGGATAGGTAATTTCTGATATGCAGATATGTCTGATGACTATGGA
This sequence comes from Hermetia illucens, assembly GCF_905115235.1. Classification (NCBI taxonomy): domain Eukaryota; kingdom Metazoa; phylum Arthropoda; class Insecta; order Diptera; family Stratiomyidae; genus Hermetia; species Hermetia illucens. The sequence continues at coordinate 51,009,377 of NC_051849.1, forward strand.
GTTGAAGAATTTCTGACTTTAGATTACAGAAAAATTAAATGAGATGTGACGCTTCAAAATTGTAGTATTCTCTTAAAGTTATTCTACAATTTGAATATTAACGAAGCATTTGAATACTCAAGCTTAGCATTGATCTTAATTTTTACAAGACATGTTTTTAACGCAAAGCTTTCAAATTCTGATTTTATCCATTTGAATAGATAATCCTAAAATTACATTATATTTTTGCCCCAGTAAAATAAATATTTTCGTGGCATCTCTGTTTATACATACGGACGTTGTTCACAACTGCACCATGACTTTTCGTATTCTATTGTGTTTTCCCATTTGATTTTTAATGAGATTTACTTCAATTTCACTATCATAACACCTAGTGCTATGCAGATAATAAGACTATAGCAGCAGCGAAACAGCGCAAAGACAAAGCCAAACATCCATGGCGAGTCGCGATTCAAACTCGGGTCAACCAGATTGAGAGGCTAACATTCAACCACCTCGGTCATCGCATCGCGGCACTTCAAGGTCAGTTTCCGAATTCATCCCCTAGGTTCGAAACCTGGGTAGGTAATGGATATTTACTTGTTTTAGTTTTTATTTTCTTCACTGCTACTGGTATTATTTACTAAATCTGCCTAAAGGGAATTAACAGCAAGTTCTAAAATTTTTCTTACTATGTTGAGGAGTACTCCAGATTCCTAGTCATACATATTATTACAAGACGTCTAGTCCACAGGATATCCAAACGCTTATATATTTTTAGTTTTAAAAGTTTCTTGGCTAATGTGTTGAATTTCTAATTTGGTTGATTATTTTTTTTTTAATTCGAAACCAATAAAGGAACGTCAAAGTTTTTGTGGATATTTTTATTTCGAACTTACTCAGGTGCATCCATTTCTGTTCTTGATATCTTCAATTATGCTTACTGTAGAAGCTGAATATTTGAGATTCTGCCCTTTAGTTATAACTGAATGCTGTATGAACGAACTGGTTCAATTATAGCTGTATGGAGAAGAGCCTTAAACCTCAGACTAAGCTTTGCCCTCCGGTTTATTACCCAGTGAAGGTTTATGTTCTTCCTCATCATCTGGTTCCATTTAGCTTCAATATGCCGACTATCGTAGCCTCTGCTCCACTCCATTACACAGAACATTCCACAGTGGTCCTCTACTAAGCCCTGTGGTACCCCGCTATGAAGACGTGCTTTTTGGGGCACTCATCCCTCCCGTACGAAAGAGTCCTCTCTATGAGGTTGTCCCCGACCATACTTGCAAAATAACCAGCAACACCTATATCTGCCAACGCCTCTTTAATGTATCCTCATCCTTATTGCACCGCACACTAGTCGCGTCGAAGCTCGTAATTACGTTTCAACAAACCATAACTGCTTTCGACAATGGATAACAGTCTATTCTAGATGACTCTCTCCATCATTTTCCCCATTGTAACTAACAGACAGATCGGACGATTTGATTCTGAATCTTTAGATGGCTTATTTTGTTTGAGAAGTAACACCAACTTTTGCTTTTCAAACTTCTTTAAGATAAGCCTTAAAAGTAACTCCGCCATGTTATTTACATATAATGCTGTCCTCAAGCCCCGAAAAACGAGAAGTAAACACAAAATATTGAAATCAAGGAAAGAGATAAATAAAGTATATTTGGAGTTATTCCACTATTCTAAATCCTACCTAATCTCTCTTAGTGGGGCCACCCAAGCAAATGCATCCAACGTCATTACCAACGAAATGGTCGTATTGAGTCCTAAGCTTCGGAAAAATGCTTGGTCGTTTGCCGCAGTCGATCCAGCAGGATGGGTCATGGTCCTTCTGTGAAATAGGCAAAGGTTCTTGACGCATAGAAGAAATACCGAGCAACTCGAAAAGGCACATTGATATCTGCCCTCGACAAGAAACCGATGCTCTGGTGCCAAAAGATGCTATATAGAACGCAAACGCGGTAAATATGGCTATAAACTTCTCTATTTTGGTAGCTCACGCACTCAATGCGCCGTTGGCATTGCCATCTCAGAGGGTTTTCATGATACCAATAAAGAAGTTGAACGGTTCGTTGATCGCCTGATGAAGTTTACCATTATATCAGCTGATGGCACGATTTACTTTTCACCGCGTAAGCACCACAGGCAGGTCAATCTGATGCCGAGAAAGATACCTTCTGGTAAATTTTCGATCTGTAATGTGCCTGCTAATTACTGCATCATCATTGCAGGCGACCTTCATGATCACGTAAATAAAAGGCAGACGGCAACAGTTGCCAAGGGGAAAGTGACCGTTGATTACCGTCTTGCAAATCAAATATCGACAAAGCAGCATGAGGAACGCACTGTCTCGCCACGCACTAAATTATGGCGGTTTCGTGAGAAAAAGAAAGAAATATAAAAATGAAAAGAGTAGAACCAAGTTGAAAGGGGAAAGCCACAGGACCTGACCACATCATATCTGAGCTCAAGAAAGCGATGAGGTGTAGCCAAAACTCCAGCTGAGTTGTTGAGGAACGTTTAAATAACCATAAGTCAAACAGTACACGCTGGGCGGTTACTTATTGAGAAACATTATGAGAAGCATTGCCCTCTTTACTTTGCATTTTTGGAGCAAGCGTTTGACCGTGCGCCAAATGAATTCATCTAGTATGCTCAATGACAATACCTAGTGTCAGTGCGCTAGGTTAAATTTCTCTACCACAATTCGAAAAGTAAAGTTCGAACCGCTTGGTGTTTCCGTTAGTATTTACCAAGGAAGCGCCTTCTCACCACTCCTCTTTGTTCTTGTTATGGAGACTGTCACACGGGACATCCAATGTCGAGCGCCCTATACACTGCTTTATGCAGATGATGTTTTTCTGGCGTCTCATAGTAAAAATGATTCCGAACAACTTGTCAATAAACGAAATGATCCCAAATCTAAAATTTACCGCCATTACGTCCACCCTGTCGCCCTCTGTGGTTTTGACTGTTGGCGGGCAATAGAAGGCAAGGATCGGCTTCTTGCCTAGTAATATGTTAAACGATTCCAGGCTAGTTCTATGATGACGTGGAGTTGTTTAGTTGGGAGTAGTTCAAGACTCTGTGCGTAAACTCATTCACCTACCCTACTCTCAAAAAAAGAATGGAATGGACTAATCGAGGTGCGCGATACAATTATTCACTATATGGTAGGATTTAGAAGTTTCAGAGAACAAGGAATGGCATACGATTCAGACTCAAGGTATCCACATTTCGCCATTATTAAAGCTTCGGTAGATTACAAGGAAAACGAATAGTTTGACAGTTTTGATTGCACATTTCAACTGGAATAACGTTGATGAACGATAAGTCAAATCTACATCTCTTTCGAAAAAAGGAGAGAAACTCAGAAATATTCAAAAAGGTGCAGGAAAAAGGTAGTTGTTATGATTATCAAAATGATCCACGGTTTTGATTGCAAAAAAAGCGAAAGATTTGGAGAACCCTCTTGTTCACTTCTTTGTGGAGCATAAGGCATATGCGCAGTCTGCTATTTTCATTGTTTAAGTATTGGGGAGACCAATTGGAAGGGAACCAATTGAAGATAAATTTTCTGCCATTTTTTAGGTCAACCACCTTTTTTGGCCAAATACCCAAATTTTTAATAATGGCAATGAAAGGTTTCGTTCAGGTCAGATGTAACTCATCAGATGCTTGCTTATCTCTGCTCTCGGAGCAGCGTAACTGAAAGTGGTCTCCTATTGTTGATCGCTCCTTGATATATAATACTTTATTCATGCCTAAGCTTGTCCAAAGCAAACACACCTTGGGAAGTGGGGAAGGATTACTCGGAAAAGAGGAATTCGCTAATCAATACAAAGTGGTTGTTGGTTCGGTCCATCATAAAATGAAGGCGGACTCAGGGCGCCCTTAATCGTTAAATCAAAAAAAACCTCAAAACACCTCTCCTAGAATCTCCTCTAGGTTCTTCCTTTCCTCCACAAACCATGGGCAGTGGAAGAATACATGCTCTGGGTTCTCTGGGACTCCATCGCAGTTTGGACAATCGGGTGAGGTATCTATAATACTTTAAACCTGAACAGGTACTGGCGATATCCTCCATGCCCAGTGAGAAACCGAGTAAGATTATAATTAATCTCACCGTGCTGTCTCTCCAACAACTCCTTGATGGCAGGGATGAGCCTGTGTGTCCACAGACCCTTTCGCGAGCGTTCCCAACGCTCTTGCCATCTATTTAGCGATCTCTCCCTTTCGGCGTTCTTCGTCTGCGATAAAGGAGTGATAGACTTCGCATTATATATATTTGTCAACTTATCTGCCAAGATGTCAATGGGCATCATTCCAGAAATGACGAATGACTGCCGAGCACACTCTTAGGACTATTCTTTTGTAGCGTTAAATGTAACCTGCAATGCCTTTCCCCAAATTGGAGCTGCATAGAGCAGGATCGAACTCACTACCCTAGCTATAAGCAACCTGGAAGCATGCCGTGGCCCTCCCACGTTCGGCATCGTTCTTGCTAAGGCCACACTCGCAGTGGATGCTTTGTCATAGATATACTGCACGTATGGCTTATAGCTAAGCTTCCCATCTATCATCACTACTAAGTATTTGAACGCAGACTTAGAAGTGATGATATGATTCCCAATTTGAATACGGGCAACATTTCTTTTACGACATTTGGTGATGAGGACCGCTTCCGTTTTTTCCTCCGCAAGTGTCAGACCAGAACTCTCTAGCCAACCCTTAACAGCACTGATCGCTTCCCATGAGTATAACTCAGCATCTTCGAGATGCTTTGCGACAACAACGAGCACTATATCATCGGCATAGCCCACCACCGTGGCCTCTGTCTGTCTGTCTGTCTGTCACAGGCACTTTTCTCAGAAATGGATATACCGATTGACACAAAATTTGGTGAAAAGGTGGGCCCCCAGACATGCCGTGATTGATATCCTTCTACGTTGACATATAGGGGGGGGGGGTCAATTCGTTACAGAGGATAGTTTAGGATTCACATGTAAAATATAACCAACGTTTGTTGAAGATATTGAATGCCAGCTTCCCGAAGACCATCGATCCGGAATAATATTGCATCAGTTCAGGCATGCTCAAAATTGTAAATGAACGACCAAAGTCTAATTTTAAAACGAGCGAACAAATCTAGAAAGCGGTCTTAAAATTTGGTTCCAATGGTTTCCCACAGATTGATTTTGATTAAATCTTGAATTTATCGATTTTTCAGGATGATGTTGCACTATTTCTTAGATTTGCGTGTAGTCTTCAACAAGCGTGTCATGACATGGACCTTGCAGATTTGCTATTATTCTGACCACATGAACGGCAATAATAGTGGTTATATCTTATGAAAATCAGCTTAAATTGACCTTTAGTTTGACAGCACGTTCTACGAACGGTCTAAGCACATGTTTCCCGTCTGAATTTTAAAGGATTTGAATGAGTTTTGTTGCTGAACATATATAGACCTTACATGCCTATATCGTTCATCTTTAAATTGAACCTCAACCTTGTCCGTTATTCACAATAAAACGTTGCCTGTTGCACATTTGTAATTTGAAATCATTTGCATTACAAAGCTGAATAACTCTGTAAAGTGTACCCAGTTCATACCCCTCAGCGAATCTACAGTAAATGCATTTCATGCGTGAAATCGTATCATTCTGCTTACATTTCTCCCTTACGGCGATACATCATCTCGACTTATTATAATTAATCAAGCGGTGCAATCCGCGGAGAAGGTATATGTGCGCTCAACCAAATGAATAATAATTTCAATGTAATTCTACGAACTGCATCTTTGTCACGACTTGAGAGTACATAAGCCGACGACAGGCAATTAACAGCATCTGTCTTAATTTGCACTGAGCCCATCGGTGAAAACCCTTGCGGCGGGTGACGGCAAGGAAAGCCCCCCCGACAATGATAATTGCACTGACACGACAATTGGCTTCTTAAATCAAAAGTCAGACCAATTAATGACGACTACAGTCTGTCAAAGTGGTTGAGTTAGGAGTCACGAAAAATGTGCTTCATCAATCATATTTTACTCATGACATCCCTCCTGGGTACTTTGTGTTGATTGTATATGTCTCGTCATATCCTTTTAGTGGAGGCTGATGTCTTCACCTATTGAAAGATAATGGAGGGTCAAAGCGGTGCATGGAAACTATGCTGACAATAATAGTCGCAGGTAAAATGTGCAGCAAAAACAGGATGGGCCTATTTATCTATTATAGCCAACGTGAATTGAAGTATTTTCAAGGGGTTTTCCCCCGAAGTGGATTAAGATTATTTCCACTAATCTCAGTGTGAGTCTCACACCACTTCCGGAGTACGTATGAATAAAACACGCCCTAATTTAAACTCCGGTGGCATATTTGAATTTAGAGCGTACGTGCAACACGTAAACTAACCAAAGGCGTGACCGGCAAGTCGAACGTTCTTCTGCATGTTGTTCAATTACTTAAATGGACTTTCGCAATAACCGTCAACTCACCATATTTCATAAATAAACAGTGAAAGAGCACCCTCTCTTTCGGGGTGGCTGCCAAGTTCTTGCATGTACATAACCATTTACATAATTCAAGGATAAACTTGTATTACTCAACAGCAGGCATTCTACAAGTCTTCTCTCCCTGTCAATGTCAACTAAGAATAGTGCGATACTTTGAAGATTAAAGATACCTCTATCTGAAACCCTGTATCTACTTTGACGGTGCTCACCTTGAATTAAAGCATTGCATGCACTCCCTCAATCTCGTCTTCCATTTATCTTTTGCCTTGCCCACGAGATTGCCGAGCAAGTGATTAATTATAGGCGTTTAAAGACCATAAAATATGCATATTTTTATCACTTTAATCAGGCAATGATATAAAGGAGACAAGCTGTTGATTTCGAAAAATTTAAAGGCAAATAAGATTTCAGGATTAAGTTAATCAGATGCTTGTTTATCCTAGATTCTCATTAGTATGTTTATGTTTAAAGACATGACAAATGATTGGCTGTGAATTTCCATCAACAGGGAGTTATCTGATAAGCATCCGCTCTTCCTAATTATTTGAACTCCATTTGCTCTCAAAAGCTTAGTTCTCATTAGGAATACTTTCAACTTTCACAATTTTTATAGGTTTTTCTACTAACATCGCGAATATCCTTTTTCAGCAATATATGTACATAAAAAGGCTTATGGGCACGGAGTGGAAATCGGGGGATTTACAAAGACTGGAGTTTTCTCGAGGCCCCGGAATAGAAATTTGAGGGAAAAAGGCATAATGTTTACACCGAACCCGGATTTCTTCTCCACGGTCTCTAAGAAGGTATCTAAGAAGGTACTTCAGCCATTATAACTAATGCTGATCAGAATCATTATTTCGATTAACTTTATTCTCAAAAAGGTAACAAAGAAGACTGCTTTCTACTAAAATCGGTCCCAAATTCTGTTGAAAATGGAGGAGCTACTGCAATCTGAATTCCAACATCCGGTTGAATGCATTTCAGGGTGTTAACAAGAGAAAGTCTAAATGCTGGTAATGGTAGATCCTTCTGAACTCAAAATATTCCCTTATTCTTCAATGGCACTTTGGTCCCAATGGGGGATTCGCTTTCAGAACACATCGCGTCCTCCAGTTTCAAGTCCTGGAGTCGCTCTTCCATGCATATCAATTGCATCGTCGGCGGTCGCCTTCGTTGAAATTTACCCCCACTGTGCTCTTGGGAATTCTAGCTTCATTTAGATTCTTTATGTGGCCAACCCACTGCAATTGTATTATACTGGATTCAATTGTGACATCATAGACGCTTCACAGATAATGGTTATACCGAATTTTGCTGTCTAGTCTAGTCGAACTATGCTCTAAGTGTGGACAGAAACACAATATTTCATGCTGGAAAATGTTGATGTCTCCTTTGAAGCCGACATTTGACATCCATACAGATACTAATTTTAGGGTCTGTGTCAGTCATATTATCGTTTTGTATACACAAAGTAGCAGGCGGAGAGAATTATCATGAACTACGTCGAGCCGAGATGCAACTTCACAGACGGAAAAAGGAAGCTTGGGAGAACCAATAAGTCCATAAAGTAGAAAAGTACAGTGAGCAACCGCACCAGGCGCGGAAGCTTTACGAACAAGTCTGCAGAATGAAGCCTTGTAAATCTCATGCTCATCCTGCGGAAAAAAGAGGCAAATCAATTATACGAAACGGTTCATCAACTTCTGCTTAAGGCGTGGGACAGCAAATCAATGCCTGACAATTCGCAAAGGGGAATCAACTGTCCCATATATAAAAAGGGGGACATCACACAACGCAGCAATTATAGAGGAACCACGTTGCTGAGTACCAATTATAAGATATTCTCTACTATCTTGCTAGGTCGGGTAGCTTCATATGCCCAGAACATCCTTGAACGATACCAAAGCGGCTTCACTCCAGAGAAATCAGCAACAGCAACTGTTGGAATATGGACATAAGTTGTACCATCTTTTCATCGACTTTAAGAAAGTCTATGATAGCGTAGCCAGGGTAAAACTGTACACGGCCATGAGAGAATTCGGTATCCCGACGAAATTGATAAAACTGACTAGGCTGACCCTGACCAATGTGCGAGGCCAGATAAAAGCAGCAGGATCACTCTTAAGACCATTCGACATCAACAATGTCTACGACATGCCCTATCATGTATCCTCTCTAATCTGGCCCTAAAGAAAGTGGTCCGTGATGCTGAGGTAAATGCGAGGGGTACGATCCTCTTTAAGTCCATCCAACTCCTGACCTATGCTGATGTTATCGACGTCATGGAAAGAACGACCCGAGACGTATAAACTGTCTTCATCCAGATCGAGCAGGTGGCGCGAGATCTTAGGATGCACATTAATGAAGGCAATATGAAATATATGATGGCAACGTCAGCGCCAAAAACCAAAGAGCCAACAACATCAAATCGCACTGATCAAACGAGAAGAATAAAGATAGGAGATTACAACTTTGAGATCCTTAGGTTAGGGTCGAATCGCAACCGATAACAGCTGTGACGACGAAATCCGCGCAAGTTTGTTGTCAGTCAACGGAGCCTATTTCAGCTTACAAAAACTGTTCCGCTCAAAACGTCTCACAATGATCTTGACAGTCCTCATGTATTCCTGAGAGACTTGAATTTTTATTAAGAAAAATTGCGAACTGTTGACCGCGGTCGAGAAAAAAATCTTCCGAAGAATTTTTGGTCCCCTACATGAGAATGATCGATTCCGCAGCCTACATAGCGACGAAATCCATAAGCGGTACCATGATCCTCCTCTTCGTTGAGATTGAGGATGGCTTGAACGACATTTTAGGCAACAGCAGCGACATTCTCAGTAGATTGGCTGCTCTGGGGCCGACCAGTTTTGGGAGCATCTCATGTTGTCCCAGTCTCTCAAAGCGAGTGGCCAAATGCCGCAATATTTGTCTAGTTGGTATCTGACGTCCAGAAAATCTGCGACGAAATTCACGCTGCGTCAACACAACCGATGAATTGTTGCGGAAAAAAATGAAAACAATTATTTTGCGTTCTTACAAAGTAAACCGACTCATGGCTTGTCGATTTGTATTCTGCGTTTGTTTATTTTACAAATGAGTGAGGTTACTGTTGCTGAAACTGTATGCCTGTCCAAAGTCAACGAAAACCTGCTACCCGTCGGATTGGAACTCCCAGCTCTTTTTCTGGGTCTGTTTTGCTAAAAATCTGTATGCAAGATGAGTATGTGGTTTCAACCTTCTCTGCTTAATTTTTTTCGATAATCGAGGGATTTGTCTTCCAGTTCTGAGGTAGTTATTCCTTCATCTATATTATAGAGACAACTTTGGGTAGCGGACAAGTGCCTACGATACTGTTTACCCTTTCCCCATAAGTTTAGGTTGATGGATAGTCCGGGGTGTGCAGCTCCAACCACTCAGACCTTCTATGCTAGATCAGTTTTACTATCCCTTGAAGCCACCTATTTACCGGCCTCCTGTCTTCAGTATTCGCTGAGATTTGTGAATAAATGTCTTCTAGAAGCAGACAGTGCACTGATACTTCATTCAATGAAACTCTTCCCAGGAATAGTCGAATGTTTGAAGAGACCGAGTGCCTCCATGGAGAATGCCATCTCTTCCTCTTTCTTGGGTTGAATATATTTAGTCAAAGTGCCTACCCTAATGAAATTATAGTTGAACAGTCATTTCCCCAATAAAAGCCCTAATATTATTCTCATATTCTCCTTCTTAAACTTCCTCTTGTGGAAGCCTGATTCTTTCACAAAAATCAATTTTCCGGCAGGTGGAAGCAGTTCCATAGTCGGGATTCCCAAAAAGGCTCTTGAACCTGATTTGCTGTCCATGACTGACCCGTTGGTGAATATTATAACATCTACAATTTCCAATAGGCTCCTAGAAATTTTCGTCTTTCTCAAAGTTCGCCTGATAACTTGGAGACTTTGTTGCATTTTTTATTAGGTATTGCACTACCACAACGATGTGTTTGTGGATTTTTATAACTTTCATCTCTACATTGTCGGGATACTGTTCGAACATTGGACAAGATCAATTGGGTTCCTAATGGCGGTCAACAGCCGATGGATGAAATCACCCAACTGAGCTACTTTCTAGATATGCTCAGCAGGAAGAGCGCTGACTACCTCGCTATCAACTGTTACTTGATTTTATTTATCCGCCATGTTTGTGTCTACTTGTAGGGGCAGAAAGCTGTCTTACCTAATTCAACACGGATCGCTTTCAATATCCAACTGACCAAATAGCAGATATCTTAATCAGTATGTCAGAAACTATTGATAACGGTGGCCAAGTTTCCTACCCGGTTTCAAAAGTAAGGCAGGAGTACACAATTCTAGACATCATATAATATAATCAATAATAATAACAATCGTTGGCGCAATAATCTATATTGGATCAGGGCCTTCGTCCAACACGGTGACAGGTACTCATTCACAGCTGAGTCGACTGCTATCCGAAATCTAGTCACGATAACAAATCGCTCTCCCACCAGTGAGATTTGAACCGCGACCTTCCACTGCGACAACCTTCCGCTGTAACCACTTGAGCCATCCGAACACTTATATATATATATATAAATATAATTAAGCCCTTCTAGGATCGATCAAAGATCGAATTGACTAAATTGTCAAGTTAGGATATACCAAATTTCCAACATATATTGCTGGAAAGCGTACATCGGACAAATTAGAAAGAACTTGGAAATACATCTTAGGGAATACCTAAAGGAAGTATTATATTATAGAATTGGCGGTAGCCGAACATATCATTCTAAATAAACACATGGTTTCCAAAGAGAACGTAAGGTTGGTGAACTACATAAGCCATACAAGGATATTAGACGTAGTCGAAAGTCCAGAAATTTATGAAAGATGGAATGACAGGGTTCTTGAAAACAAAATTATAATATCCGTTCCATAGACGCACTCGTCCCGTCTACCTCGCGAGGAAGTAAGAGTAAATGAAGGTTTAATTATCCCCGCGATACCTAGGAGAGTAAAGATAATACATCCTAAGTGCTGAAGAAGGCGACGAATAGTTGACGAAGTAAGCATATTTGTAGAAGATAAATTTTTCCTTGAATGTAATTTCCACCCATTACGTGTTTGCGATTATATATAAATGGAGTGATTACCATGTGCCGTTACTTTCGGTCCCGCTGCTCCCAGGGCAGAGTTGAAGTAGCGTCTGATAAGTTCCCTCTTCCCTGGACGAAATCGTCAGTCAACTTTTCCTTTTTTTTGGAAAACTTGTGTGTTTACCGCAAATACCGGAGTCCGTGGACTACAAAAGAGGAAGTAAGTTGCTTCCCAGGTGGTCCAGTTCGTCACCAAGTGGATGCGGACTCAGGACTCTCAGTATCCTCGAGAAAAAATTTCTAGTAAAGTTAACGGAAGTAGTTTTGGATTTTCTATTTACATTAGAAAATCTGGGCCCTTATTGACAAATGATGCTTTGATACAAACAAATGCTCTAGGAGGGACTGAAACAGATAATCTGAAATGGGCCGAGCGAATGTATGGTTAACGATCCCCACTCCTGTTAAAGGAGAAAGGCAACCATCTAACACAACTAATTTAAGTAGCTAATGAAGAAAAATAATAAATTTTGAGAAGATATGTAATAGCAATATCCTCCCTGGGACTGAAAGACTAAGATAACATATTGTGTAAGTATTGAAAATTCAGTGAGGATATTCTATATTGTAGAAGTAAGTCATAAATGCAGACCCTTCACAGGAAAAGCCATTATCCCACCTTTTTAAAAAAATTACTATAAAATTAATTGGATTCAATCAGATTCTTGATAATTAAAGAGTTCAGGCGTGGTGTTACGTTCAGTTATTAAAATTGTTCACAGTGACAACCTACCAAGGAAATAGTTCTGGCATTTTTATATTAAAAGACGCACTCTTGCACCTATTTGTTTGTTCAATATTCTATGTCATTCTTACATTATGTTCGTACGTCAGATACAAATGGTGGAGACACCTTTTTTATAACAAGTTGAGTATGTAAACAAAAATTGCGTGTAAATGCTACTTCCTTCCGCCCCAAAATATCCGCAAATGTAGTGGAGACACGACTAATGTAGGTCAGGGCAAAATAGTGAAACTTTTCCCCTTTAAGGACCCTAATAAATAAAATTCGTTACTACTTTCGGTGTAGACTTTGTACAATATGATAACATATCTTTTCTCAACAACTTGGAAAAAATAAAAAATCGAGAGTTTTGACTGCATGACAATATTTAATTTGTCCGTGAAAAAAATTCCATTGCGTACTTACCACTTTCGACCAATTTGACCACGTATTGATTGAACGCCTGGATAAACACGGGAACATATAGGGGGCCAATGTAGACTTGGGTCATTATCTTGTTTTCATAGTGATCAGGCGAGAGCGAATAATCCAGCCATCCACAACAAAGAGGAAATGGATGCCGCAATAAATGTAGTCAACAGAGATCCTGGAAACGAAGCATCGACAAATGATCTTCACAGCCATCTAAAGAACGCTATCATTGATCACATTTGGATCCAGTCGCAAAAAAAAACAGAATAGCTGATTCGATGGTCAATATAAACTATCGACGGAACGGAGGAATGCTGCATGTAATTGTTTTCAGATTTTTCGGTTGGATTAGTTATGGGAATGGGTCCTGGAAATTAATGACCATTTTCCAGGAGCCAGCCTCCCCCATTTTGCATTGCATGTCAGAACTAAGATCAGAATTGATTCTTTTCATTTGATACCCTACACGACTATATTTTGTACAAAAAGAACTTGCACATACTTTTTGCATGTATGGAGATCTCCCTTAAGTTCCACATAGATCGTGGTAGCTCACTATATGCGTGGATGTTCAAAGCCACCTTTCCACAAAAATTGATGTCAATCGATACAACCGTTTCCGAAAACAGCGCGTGTGACAGACAGACGGGCATACACACAGTTAACTGATTTTAATATGGTTTTGTTTTATGCAAAACGATGGGTGAAATCCTTTGATTAAATGCCGAACAATCATCAGGCGGCTGACAAATGCTACCATTACCAAGCGCGGAAGAAACAATCGGTCCAATTTAACGACCTAAAAATCATAAGTCTCTAGTAGCCGATGGAATTACAGCCGAACTGATTAAATGTAGAAATAACCAACTACATTAAGCGGTTCATCAACTGACGCTGAAGGTGTAGAAGAGCGAACCAATGCCTGACGACTGGCAATGAAGCATTATCTGTCCCATATATAAATAGAGAATATCACGCAGTGTAGCAATCAAAGAGGTATCACGTTGCTGAGTACCATACATAAGATATTCTCCGCTATCTTTCTAGACCGGGTAGCCCCATACGTCCAGAACATCATCGGGCTATACCAAAGAGGCTTCACTCCAACAACATATCAGATTTTCCCTTTGTGACAAGCGATGGAAAAACTGTTGGAGCAAGGCCATCAGTTACACTACCTAGATAGGGTAAAAATGTTAACGGTCATGGCAAAATTCGTTATCCAGGCCAAATTGATAAGACTGACTAGGCTGATCCTGACACGATCACTCTCGATTCCATTCAACATCAACAACGAACTATCATGCGTCCTCTTTAAGCTGACCCTAAAAAAAGTGATCCACGATTCTGACGTAAAGACGAGAGGCACCAGCCTCAAATCATTATGGGAAGAATAACTCGGGATTTATAATCTGCCTTCATCTAGATCAAGACGTTGACAATTGACGTGAGATCTTGGGCTGCAAATTAATGAATAAAAGATAAAGTACTTAGAGGAGGATGGAACACTTCATGGTCTAAACAACAACGAAATATATGAACGATACCACGACCGCCTGGTTATGGATTAAATCTGGTTAAATAGGTTGTGGTGTCCGGGTCACTTAATTCGTATTGGTGAGATCCAACCTGGAAAGTCTATAGGGGCAATACCTATTGTAAAAAAAGAAGACGTAAAAGACTCTGCCTCAGATATAACGAAGGCGTAGGCCAGGACGCCAAACAGCTTTTAGAGATATCGATTGTTGGATATAAGTCATCGGGCCTTGGGATGTCTGGAGTTCCCTACTAAGGCAGACCTAGACCGGATACCGCTGGTTGCGCCGTTTATGATGATGGTGATGATCCTATGTACTTACAGAGCACGATAACCAGCTTACTGGAGCGGGTTTTGGAATATTCCGCTGTACAAAAAGGCAATCAATTTTGGGAAATAATCGCGGCGGTCTGCAGTTGCTGGGAATATGGTCAAACTAGGTTTTATAATTACGTCTGTATGATATAAATATGACCTATAATCTCTTATTCCCTTAAAGTCCTCAGTAAAATATTTTGGCCCTGTTGTGGAATATGTACTAATGTTCGGAAGAATTGTGCTCAGCATCAAATTATTGGGCAATGAAACACTAATCCCTGGAATGTTGAAGCCATATGAGCTGCTGAGGTCATCAGATGTAACGATGGCGAAAAGAAAGGGATGAAAAGCGAGGAACGGGCTTGCATCTAGGTAGGGGTGTTTTCATCCTTCTTGCAAACTACTTTTCGATGGTGGAAGCAATATCGAAGTAAAATTGTATTAACAGTACTTCTGCATGCTCCACGGAGTAAACTCTAATGAAGGTTCGACAATAAAAACTCTTTGAAACCCTCAAATATGAACAGGCATTTAAGTAGAGCAGTAATTCCTGGCGAACAGTAATTCCTGGCGCATGGATAATTTGGTCGTTACCTTCCTACATAGTTCGGTGAATATGTAGTAAGACTGGTAGCATAAGAAATAACTTATTTCTCATATTATTAGAATATTCTAATAGTTTTCAAAACAGGAACCTTGTCTTTTGATACCGACCAACCGGCACCAGCACAGATAGCCCAGTGGTTAGAACACAAGGCTCTTTCAGGCGAGGGGAGGAAAGAAAAATCCCGGTGGATCCATGTTTTGGCTGCAGGGGCAAGGGAGGAGTGATTCAATGCGGCAACGTTATATCGAGCTAGTTGTTCCATGGCATGACACATTATCTCGGTGGAGCTTGAACGAGCTGACGTTCCCTAGTCGTAGGCCGTCGCCTCGTTTTTATCCCTTACCGAATATTCCCGTCTAAAACTATGCACAGTTTGCTGAAGATGCGACAACTCCTTTTCACCCTGGAGAATTGTTGCGTGCTATTTCGAACTTCGGTGCTTCATTTTCGGGTCGTACTCGAAAGTCCAGGTTTCGCGTCTGGTAAAAGAAATTTTGGATTCTTTTTAATGCATCTCAAAATCGTTGCTGAACTTTCCAAATGACAAACAAACTTCGTGCACAGTTTCCTCGTTGCCAGATATGTAAGAAAGTTTTAACTCCTCACTGCCAGAGCCTATAATCCTTGATAACCCTTGATGTTGGCGGGCGACCAGCGCATACCTTATCCTTGACGAGCTCCTTCCCCTTCTGGGACAACGTGTGTCACACACAAATGCTCGACTATGGCAGGATCTCCATAGGCCTGCCGAATATTAAGGTTTTCTTGGCAGTTGGTCTAGTTTATAGCGCAATTTCACGCTACAATGGTTGCCCTTGGACACGCCCGCGTAAAGTCCTACTCCTACTATTGATCTTTTCCAAAGTATGCGAATGTGCAGAAATCACCGTCTCATCGGTTTGTAAGGCCCTTGGAAATTTACTTTTCATTCCAGATGAATCATTTTCGAGCAATGACGGGAATTATGACATGGTCATTGCAAACTTTCACTAATCTCCTAAAGCTTTCACTGGTGATTGAAAAAAGAATAATGTGCTTCAACTCTTAGGCGAACATGTTAACTACGCATGGTGGGCTTTCCCCAGGGTACCAATTTCTAGTTAATATATGTGTAAGTTGACCAGGTAAATGATAAATCAAAACATTTTATCAAAAAACTAATTTCTATCCTCAAAAGATATTCTTAAATTGCTCATCAATAACCTATTTTCCCTTCTGTAGGAATTAAGGGAATACCCTTTTTATTTGAAATATTAAAACCAATTATTTTAATGTCGGTTATCTGAAAACTTGATAATCGAACCCGAAAAATATTATTTTGATTAGATACCCATAAATCGTGAAGGTTGAATTTCTCCAGCCAACCAACACAATATATCATCTTTTCCACCCAATAATTATCCATTTTCCACTATGTTGCGCCCATTGAAGCACTTCATCCGAAAAGAATAGAATATTTCCGATGATTGCATTTCACGCCTCTTAACTGTAACGAAATCTGGACAAGTATCTAATTATACGGTTTACCTTAATCGGGCATAATGGCTTAATCGCCCCAAGTGTTCATGTATCTATCGGATCTGTCTGCGGGGTGATACCTTAAATCCGTTCCGTGGTGAAAAGATACACAAATCCAAATCTCATTTAAAACGGCTGCCGTACATAAATTCTACACACTCTCCGCTTCGTATCTTTTAAATGCCGCATGCTATTATCGCTGCGGTTGCATTCTTGCGTCACTAAAATAAAAAATATCAATCTTTTATTGAGACAAAGTTTCTTAATAGCCTGGAGTGAAATGTGCAATCCGTGGTGCATTAGTGCACTGGCGTATAGTTCTCGGACTTAGGCTGAATGAGGGCGATCCCTGCGGTAGAAAGACGTTGGAGAGTTGAAGGTCCGCTTTGCATCTTGGAGCGACAGATACATATGAGAAGGTCGGTAATTTACTGACCATTGTGGTTGGCGACATTTCAAACGGGCCGCGCAATTTTCTTTTGATATTAGATGGGAAGGAACTCTCCGCGGAATGATTTATGACATGAGTACATACGTTTGAAGGTGCGGTGAGGAAATCCATTCCCATCAACTGGAGACAAGATGGGTGTTTCCCATCTTTGTAAAGCTGGGAAAGGTTATTGGTTGTTTGTTCTAGTGCAGGGTAAGATAGTTTTGCCTTGAAATCGTTTTCTTTACAACCGCAATTGTAAGTTTCAGCTCTGCAGGCCTACCCAGTTTTCCATTAGTTGTGGTCTTAATGACACATTTCACTCGGTTCCCTTGGATCCCTTGACATCACTCGAAAAGTGTCTTCGATTCTAGCGTCTGTAGAAACGCAAACACACGTGTAAACTGATCACTCAACAAGTAAAGATGGACTGCGCTATAGCTGCTTCACCTTCTTAATTGGCGGCCAACGGTGGTGATTTATGCTTGGCGCTTGGAATGCATTTCTATGCATTATAATGCACCTTTCTACCGGTCAGGGGCCGCCTCAATCAAGAAACCAAAGAACTCCGACCGCAAGTCAATTCAATTTCCACTGGAAATTAAACTTTCCCAAGCGCTTGCTGCCAGGCAAGGTCTCCAAACCACTTGGATGAGATGTTTACAAACATTCGGCGAGCTTAGAAGATGTTTAGATTCGCAACTAATGTTGATTTTATTTAGTTTGGTTAGTTAGTGGCTATGAACTGTCGATTTATTGACTCAACTGGCGGATTCGATTTAGAATCCAAACATGAAAATGTTTATCTCGTTTGGGGGAAGTGGGTCGATTTCTTCATATTTCCATTAAGAAATTCTCAGGTTTCGCTTTGGTTAATGTTTTTTAAATTAGGCAATAAAAATCACTAATTAGAAGGGAAACTGGGTAGGAAATGTTTTGAATTAATTAGAATACTTATATGCTATGATTAGTGGGTGATTATTTATTCTGTGGTGGGTTGAAAATACTGTTATTTTGGATTGTTTTCTTAATAAATATGAAAATGTCCCTGATGCAATCTAATAGTTTGATTGATGAAGAAAGCAAAGCTTCTAGACATTAAATACTCTTTTGAAAGGAAGGAAAGGTTAAAGGAGCTGAGATTATCATTATGACTATTTGAAATGGGTATACACTCTTATTTATATAAACACTAAAGATGGAATTCCATAAGTTTACAGAAAATAATCATAAGCTCTGATTATTAAAGCCAGTTAGAACTTTATTCCGAGAAGCATCCATAATCATGGACTTTCGCAAGATGTTTTACAGTGCGTTGAATGCACCTTTTAAATTCTTTGTTGTACCGTTGCGAATAGTCAAAAATATGACTCATCTCTAAAAGCAATATTGTTATAATAGCAATTTTCTGTTTTGGCACTCCCCGGCCTTCTTCCTACAAATTTCTCTGTAAGGAAACGTCTCCACTTAACAACACAAAAAACACATTAATTTCAACATTATGTAACCCCATCACACCACTACATCACGTTCCGCAAAACTATAATGGCTCCTTTTGCTTCCGTTTATGATCATAACCCCTTCTGTCCTTCCTTTTGCAAAAGTTGGCCCAATTCTTTCCAGCTTGGACTTCATCCTTCTTCTCGTCGTTGCAGAAACTTCAAAATTTTCTAGATTTCCTTAATACACCAGTTGCACCATACATCAAATCCATAATCGGGGCTAACTCGGCAGTTGTGGAGTGAGCGGGCAATGAACACCGCCTAGCGGTAATGAAAACAAAGAGTTTGCGTTGGATCACGACCCCTCCAATGGGGAAAAATTAGGTGCAGTATCGGTAGTATGGTCACGCAATTTGCACTGATGAATTGGTTAAGATAGGATAGAAGCTCGAAGCTGATGACAAACGACCCAATGACCTAGTGAAACTGTCATGGTTTGGTACGCTATAAAATGATATGAAATTCTTTCGATTACACCCAACAGCTACTGAACGAGACAAGGGCTAACGAAGCAGGAAAAGACTACAATGTGCACGTAACATTCACAATTTCGTTCCGATAAGTAAATGTCATTCTTAGAGGTTGGTAGCAACCCGTTGTGCATGGCTTTTTCGATCATCCCTCCTATTCCACGCACCAGATAAGGGGGTATTCCCTTGGGTCTCGCTAGTTTATTGGAGGTAGAGGTTTCAAAAATTCACACCTAATACGGTTATTTGTTTCCCTCGTGGGGATTTTGTGCGTTGTGATGGCTACGGTAATTCGTGGAAAGAGTTTTTTTGAGCTCGACATGGATTTGCACTTTATATTAATCGGGACCTAGTACGCAAAACGGCGGAAGTAAGGAGAGACCCCTTCTAATGCTAATCGAAAGCTTGGAACTGACCAATCATACTGCTTTAACCCCTCCATACACGTTCAGTTTTGTCTGTCAGTTACGTCTGAATAGTTCGCGGCTAGTCGGCTGTAAAGTGGATTGTCTGACAGTTTTAACTGTTTTGGTGGCCGTTGATCGAATGAAAAATGATTCGGCCAACGAACCAGATATGTTTGTTTAGGCTGTGAGTGAGGATTTCATGTTTGTTTGGGCTGTGAGCGAGAATTTTAGGGGCTTCATCGTTAATGAACAACAAGTACTCCCACGTCTAGAGTTGAACTAATGGTGCTGCCGCTTGCCGGTACGTGGATGGTGGGCGTGTGCATTGGGGGCTCTTCCGGCGTAACTGACAGGCCGAATTGTACGTGGATGGAGGACTTTAGCTCAGGAACGTGGTCCGGGACGTTTTCCTCCTCGGGATTTTTATCCCCGTATGTACAGTAGCGAAAAGAAGCTTGTTTCTCCATGTTCTATATGAAAAAGTACGGTTTTCATTCTATCCAGCCAATCATCGACGCTGTCAATGCTTCGAACGATCTAGCAGAACAAACCTAACTGACGGCCTAGTCTTCATTCGAAAGGTGAAGGAAATGTTGAATTCTCGGATTACTTCTCGTGTGATTTTGTTCAAATGATTTACAAGATAAAGGTCTTAGTACAATAATAAATAATTGATAGACTTTCCGGATGAGTTATGTACATACTATAATGTCAGAACATTGGTTATGAAATGGGGAAACACATGGGAGTTACCATAATGTTGCATTCGCTAGCAAGGAATCAACATGTCCGTATAGACCTATATACTTGAGGTGAATTTGAGCGAAATAGACTCCTGAATATGCGCGAGCATGAAACGCCAAGCACTATACAGGGACAACTTCGGTTTCTTCGAGGGCGAGCGGCCATTTCAGGTGTTGCCTCGCCTCTGCCCTGGAAGCAGCATGATCGAAGTGGTTCAAAGGTATTGTTCGCTTTCAGCGTAGAAATCATGCACCACCATACTTATCTGTCAGTTTTGAATTTTGGGTGCCAGCCAAAAAGAGGGATCCATGGACCAGAAAAGTGTAAGAAAATTCAATTTCAATTGATCAGGAGCGCTATCTAGTGGGTGGCGGATCCAGAGCTACTTTAATTCCAAAACAAACCCTAATTACAGTGTTGTCGTTACCAGTTTTCGCTGCTTCAGAATCCAATGATGACTCTGGCGTTACTTTAGAGAGCTCCCATCGTCTAACATATTAATGAGGTAGTTGCCCTGGGAAATGCACAACCTGGGCTTTCCTTACAAACTATAAATCGCCCTAAACAGAAACAAGTCCCTGAAGTGCTCTTTCTGGTAGCATAAGGTGACGATTGTCTCAGTAAAGATAACAATTAAGATGGGATCCCGCCTGCGCTACAAACACGGTAACTTTTGCAGCAAAACTGGAAGCATTAAATTTTGGCAGTTTTTACGTTAAATATAATTCGCTCTCGCCACGTTCGGCCAAGCTGATCTCGGTGCAGAATTAAAACAGCGTCACTCTGAAGGAAGCAGATCAACATCAATATACTACTTATTGCTGATATTGAGTCCAACAAAAGCCCCTGAATTACATCATGATAAGAATTTCCAACCTCAAATCATCCAAGAAAACAAATAAAACTATACCACAGCAAATATCCTTTTCGGGAAGAAAAGAAAGGAGCTTTTCAACTACCCATTTTCTGCTGGGGATCACATCAGATCCAAAACAAGAGGGATGCAGATCGTGTCTGGCTATTCGTCTTTGACGTCTATTTGGAGATTGATGATACCACACGAATTAAAACGATAAACTAGCCGACTCACAGCAGGTAATGAACAAGGAAATTTAGCAGTACAAAGATTGCCAAACTGCAGTACCAAACTACCGACTTCGTTAAATTTTACCAGATGCCCATGCTCAGTAAGTATTCCCAAAATCCAGATGAAAATCCTAGCAGGTGCAGAGCAAGCGACCAGCCCGTCAACTACCGTGTGGAGACTAGATTCACTGAAATTATAGTGCGAGGGAAGGCTCAGAAACAGCCACCTGGATTCTAAACCAATTCTTGACAACCAGACCGCATCAGTTTTGTATAACCAAACGGCCGTTCCGATTAGTATTCACAGTATCAAAAACGACAATTTGATTCTATTGGGTCAGGTAAATCAGCATATTTTGAAAATATTTTCGTTGGTATTAAAAGCATCCTTTGTGAAGTCGTGGATGTTAAAATTTCACACTAATAAATATGTTTTGATATACCTTGCAGTTATTTAATAGTGAAATTATATATATGGTTGACAATCACCCTTTGTGGGGCATCACCTTGTCAGTCACACCTTCGGGGCCTCGTTCGCGGTTCATGTGCTTCAGCTCTTCCCACGATTTTCTTAGATCCCTGCATTCCTTCTTTACTGTTCTACTGTTAGCCATCTTGGGGGAGCGGATTCCCCTGCATGGCGTAGCGTGAGTTTAGTGAAAGCACAGCAATCCAAGCCCACTTGTCAGCAAATACGTAGAAACCACACTACCCCAGATCTTAGTCAAGCAAATATTCAACATCAACTTACTGGTCCCCGGCCGTAGATATTAGAATCACTACCTTAAATGTTAACTCTGGAATCAGTACGGCTTACAGACATGAGCCTTGCAGAAGGCATCACAACACAAATCTTCGACAAGTTTCTCGTCTTCTCGTTAGAATCGAAACCACTCTAGGAATTATACATGTTATTGCTTCAGTTGTCCTGAATAACCCTTTGGTCCAAAGGACGCACTTGTTTCAAATTGTGGCGTCATGAAGTGACTTAGATGCCAGTCTCAATCCTTGTTGGACTTTCATATCAATAACAATGGCCACAAAAGACCCCGTAAAATAACAATATATATGTCTCCTACTTCAATTTATCAAATCTTGAAAAATTTCCCGGGATTAGGAAGACCAGAGCAAATCGGAATCGAAAAATCTTTCCATTCGTTGAAACCATTGATGGCTTCAGTATGCACCATGGTTTTCGATACCGAATCCTCGGATCGAGTCACTTACGAAACATAGTTCGTCAATACACTGATGTTATTCAGGAGGTATGTGATAACCCCATTTCTCCTCCAAACAACACTTTCTAAGACATCGACCACAATAAAACCCTATCACGGAGGCAATTCACAAGTACAACACCCTCCACTGTTCCTGTCTCTATGTAAAGAGATCCATATCTCAGCGGCACAAAATGTGAGAGGATACTAATCTTAAATACCACCTTGATAGCTGTTCTCCAATACTGAACTAAACTCAAGCAAATTTAAGGGGTTGAAAGGCTGCTAAAACAGCTAAACATGATGAGAATTTTAACCTTAAACTTTGCCCCTTCTGAAAAGGCTCAAATGTTTGCCAACAATTTCATGTAAGTTCATCACTCTCTACATATATGATCAGGGATTTGAAGCCGAAATCAATGCATTAATGCTTTTCTTGGGTCCCATCTCAAACACCCAACCAGACTCGACTTGCTCAGTGTTCTCTGCTCTTAAAGAGGCGCTGGATCAGTTCTATATGACAACTTTCTGGCACCCTAATAGCCCGTCACATAGCTAGAACACATAATCAACTCCTTAAGAAGTGTCAATGTCCAACAATCCGTTCCTGTCCATAAAGTTGGCTGCTGTTTGCCCAACGTCTACTTCCGCATATTTCAAAGTGGACTCCTACAGTCAACCTAATGAATATGTAAGACTCGTCTAAATCCATATTTAGATGTGCTCTGACGATACTTCATCAAAAAGAAACCAACTTCTAAACTGTGAATATACCAAACAATTGCCCTTAAAACACATGGAGATAACATCGGGAATAGTTTCCGACATCAGAGACCTGATCTTAAGAATCCACACCTTCCTCGCCGGCTTTTCTGCTTCCTCTTCTGCAGCTTCTGGCCCATTGAGAAACGGGGTCAGCTCGTTTTGACCGATTGCGCCATTTTGCTTGTGACATGTTAAAAGAATGATTAAATCCGAGAAGACGACGTCAAAGCCGATGAAACAGGCCAGAATATGACGAGGTACATGAGGTACACCAACTATAGGAAAGAATGAAACCATGCATTTCAAACAACTCTGCAGGGAAGCTGTCTCTGATCCTTGGGGTGGCGCATACAAGACATTACTGGGAAAGCCTTGCCCACCTATTACTTGTTGCAAGTCGCTAAACGACATAATTAACATCTTATTCTCTCAGAATATTAATAATGACCTTCCTAGCGTCGAAATCAACCTCGCTGAAGTACGAGAGATAAGTGACAAAGAGTTATTGGAAGCGACCAAGAACATGAAAGTGAACAAGGCACTCGGCTTAGATGGGATACCGAGCATAGCGATCAAATTGGTAGCCGGGATAGTACCAAAAACTTTCACATAAGTATTTACTGTGTGATTGAAAGAAGGCAACTTCCCTGCATAGTGGAAGTAACAAAAGTTGATAATCATCCAGGAGCGAAAAACGCCACTAGGCGAACCTTCGTCATATAGGCCCATATGCCTCTTAAATATCATTAGCAAGGGGTAGGTAGGTAGGTATCAGTGGCCGCTCCGAGGAGCCCAATTAGCGCTTTGGTGCGCCGTTTTGATGCCACAAACTCCCAAGACCGTGACTGTTGTTATAGGAACAGGGAAGCGGAGTCCAGCTGGCTCGGATCCTCAGAGCCAGCCCGTAGCATTCACGAAGGAAAGCAGCTCTCCGACCCTGTAACTAGAAATCTCACCGAGGTCCCCAAAGAATGGTTTACCCAGTGTCCGCAGCCTGACTCGAGCTAGAGCCGGGCAATCGCAGAGAAAGTGCATGAGGGTTTCCCTTCCTTCTCCGCAGCTTCGGCAATGCGAGTTGTAGGGTAAGCCGAGCCTAGCGGCATGGTCCCCTATGGGCCAGTGCCCCGTGCAGACCGCCGTAATCTTGAATGCATTTGCGCGCGTCTGGCACAGGAGCTCTCGTGATCGGGCTATGTTATAAGCGGGCCAAATTCTCCTTGATTTGGCACAGCTTGTAAGCCTTCGCCATCTCAGGCCCGCGGCTGCTAGGTAGTGCGAGTAGACTCGGCCCCCGACAGCCGCCAGCGGAACACCGACTGTGTTCCCCGAGGGACTGCCAAGAGCAGAGCCTTGCCTGGCCAATCCGTCAGCCCGCTCATTCCCCTCTATGTTCCTATGCCCGGGAACCCAGAGGAGAGTGATCTTGAGCGTGCCGCCCAGATGGTTGAGCGTGTCTCTGCACTGCCCCACCAACCGGGAAGATGTCGTCGTTGAGTACAAGGCCTTGATGGCCGCTTGGCTGTCGGTCAGAATGGCTATGTTACGCTTGGGACTCGAATCACGCTCCAGCCATCGACAGACTTCCAATATCGCCAGTACTTCCGCCTGGAATACACTGGTGAAACCTGGGAGACCATACGACTTGGATACACCGTGTGTATTCGAGAAAACCCCCGCGCCGACTCCATAGGCCATCTTTGATCCGTCCGTAAAGAATACCGTGTCATAGTCTTGCAACACGCCGCCGGTCTTCCACTTTGCCCTGGTTGGAAGGTCCACAGCAAAGTTTCTCGTGAAGTTCAGCTTGCGTGTGACATAGTCCGTGGGGGATGCCCAGATTTCTCGAGGTATTTCATCTAGAATGTTGCTGTGGCCGTAGGACTTCGCTGCCCAGCATCCGGACTCACGCAGTCTCACGGCACTGCACGCTGCAACATATTTGATGTGGTGGTCAAGGGGGAGGAGATGCAGGAGTACATTGAGAGCATCTGCCGGGCAAGACTGCAGAGCCCCCGTAGCACCTGCACACGCGGTTCTTTGAATCCTATTAAGCTTCGTTCTATTGTATTTCTTCTTCAAAGCCTATCATTAGCAAACTTTTCGAAACAGTAATTCATAATAGATTACTCTCAATCGCTGAACAGGAAGGCGGTCTAACAGGGCTCACTTTGAATTTCGAAAAGGGAAATCAAGATCGATTCGTCAATTTGATAAGAAATGTTTCGAAATCGGCTTTTCAAGGAACTAAATGTTGTGCGATGGTAAGCGTCAAACCCTTCAACTCGGTGAGGTGAAAAGAAATCATTGACGTACTTATCAGGCTTGGCGCCGCGTATTCTTCTCGAATTTCTAAAAAGGGGGCTTTGTTGTTATTCAGGTAAGGCTCTTCAAGAATATCGAACAGCTTGTGGTGTACCACAAGGATCAGCCCTCGGTCCTTCATTGTGAAACATAATGTATAACGGAGTACAAACGTTGCATCTCCCTGGCGGTTTCACCTTCACTGGATTCGCAGGTGAAGCAATATGGCAGGTGAAGCCGTTGCTGGAAAATGCTGGACTATCACTCGCAGAGCACAGAACAGAATAAGTACTGAGCACTAAACGCAGTAAAAATACGTCTATAAAGAAAAAGATAAAAGTTGCAGACGAAATTATACCATCCCAGCCTTATCTCGGGGCGATTTTCAATCAGAAGTTGAACTTCAAGCAACATCTGCAATGTGCAGCTACAAAGGCGTCTAGCGTCAGCTCGTTGATCGCTAGAATGCTATCGAAAATATCGGCAACAATAGATAATATCAATAATAAAGAATAGAAGAATCGAGCTAATCGACTTAGTTCCTCGAACATGCTACCCTTGCAGTACGATATCCAATGACGTAGCATGTATAATAGCTGGGAGGATGCCTATTGATATCTTGGCGATTGAAGTACTACAGATGCATGAAACTGGTGAACTTAACGCATCTCGACGACAGTCAGCAAAGGATCTACCACCGGTATAAACGATGGGATGAGGGCAAGAAAGGACGCTGGACTCATAGGTTGATACCGAACGTCGAAAGCTAGACTAAACGGAGGATGGCATGGTAACGTGGGCTATGAGTTGAGACAGCTTCAGAGGAAAATATCGTGGAGAATATGATCAGTTAGATTGAGGTGTAGAAAGTGGGGGAACAAGCAATCAAGAATATCCACGGAATACTACGCCAGGAGAAGCTTAGAAGGAAGAAAAGAGGGGGAGGATCACCATCAACAGTTAAATACTGATCCAGCCCCGCGACATAATACCATACGGTATACGCGGCGACAGTGGATGGAGAAGGAGGTGGTTTTAGTGAGTTAAAGTCCTACATAATCGTATGGCAGAGGTCAGTGGTAGCTTTTGAAGCTTTCCACACAAAACTTTCGGATGGTTAGGATTATGGCGCATCAACTGAATGAGGCCGTCTTTGTATGACCTCCCATTTCCGGCTCCCACGGCAAATCTGGCAATAGGGCAAGTGTGTTGTTATCACTTGGTTGCAGTTTTCTTGGGTTAACCATGGGAGGGTGCTTAAACTCGCATCCAGAGGTAGCGAAAAGAAACCTTGCAGCTCTTGATAGAGACCGCAACTAGTTCATTATAATGGACAATTTTAGACCTGTAGCTGTTCTTAGTATATTGCTACACTGTCGCTTTCTGTAGTATTCTGCAACGGCAGCTGCAGTAGTGTGCTGCAGCTAGATTCTTGTAATTCCAGTATTTACCTTAGATTCCAATCTGAGCATGTAGAAGAAACTGTAATAGTGCTGATTTCTGTTACAAATGTTTGAGGACGTATCGATGATCTTCTCCATAAATATCAGTATTGATATCCATAATTCAACCCAACCCATTCCAATGAATGACTATGAGTTGCGGATGTTAATTTTCTGCACATCATTGAATATGAGTTTCCGTTTAATTCACATCTTCATACAAATATGCACAGATCCAAAATGAATTCAATCAAATATTTAACGACACATCATTCAACTTCAGTATAATTGTGAGATTTCAAGTGTCGTCTTTGTGCACAAAACACAGTCAACCATTGACGTATTATGATTTTCACTTGGGAAATACAGCGGAAATCATTAAACCGCGAGAGTTCTTGTAATGTTAGTAATTGAAACCGTTGGGTAAACTCGTTTGTCCAGTACAAATGTTCCCTCCCAATATGAATATTTAATTAGATTACATACGTGTACTTACCTTTGAAAACTGAAGTGCGTACAAATCACGGCTCTCAGCTAATCCCATCTTAAAACACATACGCCATCTAATAAACGAATGATTTAATTACTCTCGAAGTAAAAAAATCCACAAACACGCACGACACATGTTAAATGATAGAAACACGACGGTTGCGTAGGAATATCAAGATTTAGATCGTTTGCCCAGATTAGGTCTAACTTGATCCGTGCACTGATTACCTGACGCGTGCTCGGATATTTAGGTAAGGATTAGTGTGATCTTGTTGCAATGCTGCTTACAAAATGTAATAAAATTCAATATTTTGCACTAACAGCACTTCATTTGTAAACAAGCTGAAACGTACAGAACTCGGCAACTAGTTGCAAACACGACCAACCCGTGGCCAACTAAAGCAAACTCTGCGAAAAATTCACTTGTCCCGCGTACACAGACACTTTATTGATTAATTTCTTTCAAAGGAAAATGTGTCCCGTCCGCCCCGCGGTGATGTCTTGTTTACAAATTTTCCGGCCTACAAACAACAAGACGAGAGAATTTCACTTTCAGAAAAGAAGGAAAGAACATTCAAAACCCGTTTTCGCTCCTTTGAAATCCTCAAAAGGCAGTCAACGGACTGTACAGTGAAGTGAATCGGAGCAGAGGGTTGCGAAAGGACTTCCAACCCTCTTTGGAGTTCGCTCCTGGCATATTGCCGGCAACGTTCAAGACTAGTGAATGGAAAACTGTTCCGGAAACTTTCTCGTAGCCATGCCGTCGCCACCACCGCACCGTCACCATCACTTTTACTGATGCGCTCCGAATTGGATTCCAGGAAGGGAAGTCCCCTGCATTTTTCACTTTGCGTTCGCCCAATTATACCGTTCACCCATGCGCTTTGTTCGCGCCGTGATTGTTCGAGGGTTCAACAATTCAATGCATCAGTTCCTGCGGGAGCTATAATCACTGCAATCAGCATCCCAATATTGCTGCAACCAAATAACCGAAATGCATGTTGACTTATGCCGCC
This sequence comes from Hermetia illucens, assembly GCF_905115235.1. Taxonomy (NCBI): domain Eukaryota; kingdom Metazoa; phylum Arthropoda; class Insecta; order Diptera; family Stratiomyidae; genus Hermetia; species Hermetia illucens. The sequence continues at coordinate 51,038,051 of NC_051849.1, forward strand.
TTCTATGCGCTGGGAGAAGATGCACTTGATGCATGATGCATAGGGAATTGTTGTCATGCAAGATGAAATGTGGGATACATTCCAGGGAATGCGGTTTGATGCACTCTTTTTTCTGGGATTACTTTCGAGGGTAGCACTAAATGTGTGAATGTACATAAAGTATTAACCGATTATATTATGTGCAGAGTTACGAGTGAGGAAAAAAGTAATAAAAAAATGTGGATGTTAATGTTAATGTAAATTTAGTGTTAAGGAACTATAGGTCGTTACAGACAATGCTTCCACTTGTCTGGAATTAAAATTTGTTTAATTACTTTTCTGTTTTACGGAAGTCATCTACTCCCTAAAAGTTAGACTAGTTAGACTTAGTCTACACACAGCCATGAAGAGATGTACCCCTGCTTTGATTCCTTCCAAACGAGACGTGAGTACCAGGGTATTAGCCTGTGAGTACCAGTTCTCCAAGGACTTCCTCGTTTCGTGCCTCGTTTCGATCAGTGAAGCTTTACAGGACCTGAAGCTAAAATTGTCATATAAGACAAAATTCCCAGGAGACCGCTTGGTCGCATTTGGTTGCCAAATATCCACAATCCATGGACAACTGGATGATAATCATGGGGGAGGAACTGCAGGTGAATAATCAAACTTTCCCGCTAGGCATAAATGGGATGGCTCTAAAGACGTCGAAAAAGATGAACTACAAAGAACGGTTCGGAGTCAGGAACGCAAAATAAAGGTGTTTCCCACGAAATTAGATGAATTCAACTTTGAAATGGACCTCAGCTAATTTTTTAGTCTTTCTCCGTAAGAAATACATCAGCACCGTATTTGGCACAGGAACCCTGGACGGAGAAGGGGTCGTTTCTGACAAACACTCATGAGAAATAGGTTGGCTACACGAAACGGTGGAAACAAGGGCAATTTGATTTATCACGTAAACACCAGACGTGAGTTATAGATATGATGTTTGGACCAAATAGGTAAGCTCTAAACAGTTCCAAAGGGCATCAGAGGTAAAAACCTTCCCGGATAAATTAAAAGCTTTTTGCTAACCATTTGGAAGATTCAAAGACAAGAATGTTGAAGTTTTGCGTGTAGAGTCAATAAAGTCCTCACAGGGTTCCCTGGGAGCTGTCGCACATAAGGGTATTCACCCAGAAAAGCGGTCAAAAGCCCAAACTAAGAAAATATCGAATTCGGATGGAAATTTTTGATTATTTACATAGATAAGTGGTAGTCACATAGAAATTTATAATTTACGTTTTTTTTTAAGCGTAAACTTTAGTCGCCAAAGAATTATCATTTCAGAGCTTTGTGAACCGTGGATGGAATACGAAAAAATACGAGAAATATTTCAGCTTTAGTTGAGTGTAATTATCCGGTGTTTCCAGCGATTAATTATTATTTAAAATAACAAAAAAACTTTTTTTTTCTTTTTCGCTGATGTAGATATATTTATTTTTGCAAATTTCGATATTTCGGGAACCACTTTTTCCCTTCATCAGTGCTAACAAATCAAGCTTTAGTTGTTTATTTTCAATGCAAAAATTCGTTTGCTTTCGATAATGTCAGGAATTGATGAGTGTCTACCAGGTAAGTAGCAAGCCATACAACAAATATTTTTTTTTTATTATAACGGAAAGGACCTTAAAAATATTCAAATGTCTTAATTACTTCTTTGGATGAAAGATTTTTTGACCTTTATTGAAAATCGCGTATAGATCCCAGAAATTTGGATTGGTACCCACGATGGAGCATAAACGCCTGCTGAACCAACACCAACAGCTCCACTACCAAACCCTAACTCCACCTCCACGTGGTGATCACTGGGAGTTCTTTCTTTATGAAAAACTGCAAACGGAAAAAGATGAAGGCGAGTCTCCCGCGCCTAAAACGGGATAAAATGTACCAACTGGTCCTCTAGGTTGGGGGTTGGGTAGGGCTGACAACTCTAGACGGAAAACAGCTTGTTACGAAGCCACAACAAGACCCTCGAACTGGACGGATAATAAAACAACGAACCCGGCAACGACAAAAAAATAACGATTTGCGCATTTTCTCATGGAACGTGCACTCCCGGTATAGGGATAAAGCTACTGAGCAGCAAGCCGATACCCTGTCCAAATATACGGCTGATGCGGAGATGCGTTGGACAGGGACCGGTTTCCTGGAGAACAGTCGCTATACCATACATTATAGTGGCCATCCGGTAAACCATGTGTTCGGAGTAGGTTTCTTAGTCAGCCAAACATACGTGGGCCTGACTACGTGCGGATTCAACGCCGCCACTTCTCAGCCTTGATGAATGTCAGAACATATAGGTTGGCCAGTTGTAGTGACCGCGGCTGCGCGACGGGAGCCGAATCTCATTCGGCTCTTTCTTAAATAATTTGCTTAAACAATGCATTTAATAATGTGCAATTGCCCTAATTTGCACATTATTGAATGCATTCGGGCGAATTGATCTTGACAAGAGGCGAATGATTTGCCGCATCCCCAGGCGCATGCGCATGTTGCCGCAACATTGCCTAGCGAGAGTTGAAGGCTATGTAGCCGAAAATGAAGAGATGCGCAGAGGAACAAAGAGGAGGCGAAAGGGGACAGACTGGAGAGTGAAAGAAATGGAAAGGAGAGGCAGTGAAGTTTTTGCTTTTTTTTGTGCTTTTTGGCGGAGGAGTGAAAAAAAGTGAGAGTTGGGTGGAAGAAAGCAAAAAGGTGAAAAGATTGTCGCGAAGAAAAACGGAAGGCCGAGGGCCAGGAGGAGTTTCGAACGTTGGGGAGAAATTCCGGAAAGGTTGTCGTTTGTAGGAAACGACAGATTTTGAACAACAAAGAAACGTGTGGATTCTAACATAATACATTAATCGTTTCTGTAAGAATTTAAGCAATACGCCTGCTTGGTGCCAAGTGTTTCATATTTTGCTCGAGAAGGAATCGTCAAGTTAGCATAACATAAATAGATACAGATGAATTAATTTTTTTTATAATTGTTTTTATAAAATACTTTAGAATTTGTTCACCAGAATCATCCCGAGCTCGGAGTGACGACCTGGGTAAGTCCTTTTTTTTATATTTTTTTTTTAATTTTTTTTTGTTTTCGATACATATTTTTTGTTTTCTCCTTTAGTTTTGAATTCAATTTAATTATTTTTTTTTATTTTTATTTTTATTATTTATGGTTATAAAAATGTTTTCATTCTCTTTTGTTTGAATGATAATATAATTATGTTTGAGTAATTCTATTGTAATTTGAGGACTCCTCCCTCTCTTTTCCTCCTTTCTCCCGCCGAACTTCTAACAAGGGACATCCTCAAAAATGATAAACTGGCCTGCGGATGTCGAGGAAGGGTGGGAACCTCAGGGGCCGCGCCTCATTCAAAATCTGAGGCCGAAGAGGCAATAATTGCGACTGTGATCCGTCGTGGATCTTCCCCTCCTTGATCGCGGCACTCGGGTCCGGAGACTTACGGACCTACTATTTTCCAATTTTAGTTCGCGTTCTGATTATCATTCGATATGCCGTCGCGAAGTCCCTATTAATGTCTATTTTGGAATCCGGTGCGGACCCACGCATCGAAATAGACACGTTGTTTTGTAGTAATGAAGCGTGAGGGATCAAAGCGCTCAAAGGACCCCCCCACCTTCCCGAGCCTGGCTAGCACAGAGGCGTGCAAGAACGTGTCGACCGAGCACTTTGATGGAGCTTCAATCTTTGTGGCCGGACCTTCACGGTCAACTTAGCCAATTGGTTTAGATTTCTGGGATAGCTCTGCCCTCTAGGTCGTTAGCCGCCGCTCAAGATAATCGACCTGATCCTTCCTATCCACTTTTAACCATTACACAGTATGGACTCGGACGAGCTCTAATTACGACACCACCTAAAATCCTCTCTCACAATCAGGTGAGAGTGAATACTGAAGCCATTCACAACACCTATAAGAGGGAAATAGATGCCGCAATAACCACAGTCAACAGATGCCCTGGAGATGAAGTAACAACAAATGATCTTCACAACCACCTGAGGAACGTTATTATTAATACGGCCACAAAGATCCTTGAACAACCAGAACATCGGCGAGTTGGAGGTCCCGCCAACTGAAGACGACGAACAAATACTGCCACCACCAAGTTTAGGAGAAACCGTCCGGGCAATTCATCGGCTAAAAAATCATAAGTCGCCAGGAGCCGAAGTGGTTAAATATGGAGGCGACCAGTTACACCAAGTGGTTCATCAACTTGTGCTCAAGGTATGGGACAGCGAATCAATGCCTGACGATTGGCAACGAGGCATTATCTGTCTCATACATAGAAAGGGAGATATCACACAGTGCAGCAATTATAGAGGTATCACTTTGCTGAGTACCATCTGTAAAATCTTCTCCGCTATCTTGCTAGGGCGGATAACCCCATACGCCCAGAACATCATTGGCCCATACCAAAGAGACTTCACTCCAGGCAAATCAGGAACACATCAGATTTTCTCTCTGCGGAAAGTGATTGAAAAACTGCTGGAATATGGACAACAGTTGCACCGCTTATTCATCGATTTTAAAGCCGCCTATGATAGCATAGCCAGGGTACTCCTCGGAGACATGGGTTCTTAGCAAGAACAATTGCGAACTCTTGGCCGCGTTCGAGAGTAGAATCCTCCGAAGAATTTTTGGCCACTTACACGAGGATGGACGATTCCGTAGCCTAAATAATGATGAAATCTATGAGCGATACCATGACCGTCAAGTTGTGGATAACATCCGGTTCAATAGGTTACGGTGGGCGGGTCACTTAATCCGTATGGATGAGAATGATCTATCTATGATAGGAAAAGGAGGCGAGGTAGACCCTGCCTGAGATGGAGCAATGGCGTAGGTCAGGATGCGAGACAGCTTTTAGGGATATCGAATTGGGTGACCTCGGCGCAAAAGTGGGATATCTGGAGTTCTTTATTAAGGCAGGCCTAGACCGGATACCGGTTGTTGCGCCTTTGACGATGATGAATAAAAAAGGATAACTATGGAAGTGTTTTTACACGTTTACTTAGCGACATCTACCTAAATCTAATAAATATCAATTGAAAGCTAACGCCTGCAGTCTCCTAAAAGAGCTAAAGAATTGCTAGATCAGTTTGAAAGGGATATACATATTCTCTGTCTCGTTGTAGGAAGCACGCCTGCCAGTACTGCAGGAACCCATTTTTAAAGTTGAGAACGCATTTTCCGGAAAGAATTCACCTTGATCGATTCCTTGGATAATTTTGAGTGTTTCTATAATGTCCGCAACCATCTTCAAAAGCGGAGCTGCATCCGGTGCTTTACTCGTTAATTACCATTGGTGGTCATGGGTAGGTTGCTACAGCCTCTTAACAACGTCGGTACCTTGGCCTAAATTTAGGATTTGGTCTTTAAAATTATTGGAAAAATCCTAGATGAAACGTTTGGCCAAATTGGTGCAATTTTGAAAGTAGTTCCATGTGAGCACTATCAACTGGTCACCACTGTCCTAAAACCTTTGAATTCACAAACCCAACTATGACTTGTAGTTGAAATTATCTTTGGAGTGTCGAAGTGAATGACAACATCCGACAAAACTATGATTACTACTTATCTACTCCGAACTGATATGTAACTGGATAAAGCCTTTGCCTCAAGAAAACTATCTTACAGGGACAGAACGTTATCCCGAATTCAGTGTAGTTGGTAGTCATAATACTCTAACTGCATCAGTATAGGGAGCCCGAAGCCGGTACCAGAAGCACAGTATGGTGCACTTGTCGCAGTAGGCTTACTGCAAGTGCTTATTGCATAGTGCACTTATGTGGATGGGACGTTTTCTGCCTATAACCACTTGGCGACTCCACAAGACACACGATATGCTTGCGGTGAACAGTTTCGCAAGCTCAGAATTTTACATGTGAAGTACGTTAATGACCCCTTAATTACTCAATTAAATGGTGGTTGCCGTCCCCGTGTGCAGCCGAATCACCCTTTGATTTGCAACAAAAGCACGTTTGCAATACTTGACTCAGCCGGTGCGGCGTAGTGTGTCTGCAAATTGTCGTTAAATAGACGAGTATAAATGAACTCTGGATTATTTTTATTCTAGAGGCGAGTGGTGTAAGAGTTGAATGAATTATAGGGAAATTACTCGCATAAGGTATTTAACGCTGTAAGTGGACGGAGAAAGTAAAGCGATTCAATTCCATCGAGAAGTAGGCGATTGAAATTAAGAGTATTTCAGGTTATCTTGAAAGGAGATCCTCCCTACACTTCAGCACTTTCTCCAAGTCATCAATCCCAAAAATAGAACTATGTCGTCTGATCTGCTACGATTCCTTCCTACTTTCTGCTGTTCACCACATTCTAAATCCGCCAGCGACAAGTAAGCGTTTCAAACGGCTCCATTTCACCGCATCCAATGGGGGTTAATCCCGGCTTATTCGCTTGTTGAACTTGATTAGAAGTTTTGCACTCTATGCACCGTAGACACATACTATCAGTACGTGATCGATCTTATGCAATTATACACAAGCCTCGCATACCCATGTGAATCGTATGATATGCAATTTTCGTAGAAGCGAACAGAAAAAAGCCACAACATATGCCAACAAATTGTAGTACACGTAGGTACCGTGGATACAATAATGCCGGTCTGCGCCACAATTAGAACATTGCATATAATGAGCGTTTATCAATATTAAATTTATGAAAGAGGAGCACGTCCACATGGGATGCACATGAGACACCAGACACAATGGATGTCAGCCATGCATATCGGTCATTAGCCTACTGAGCTGTGCGTTCTATGATGCGAGGAGGCTGCAAAGCTGAACCGGCCGGCTAGGGCACCAATTGACACAATTGCATATTAAACAAGTGCAACAATATTTCCAATATATCATAATTAGATATAATTGCTAACACTGATTCGCCTGAAGGGAACAGGTCTTGATAGAATGTTATACTGTGTAATTTTGGCGAGTAGATTACTGGGTAAAGATAGAAATGATTGGATTAGATTCGAGCGAAAATGAAAGGTCTCAGTCCTCCGGTAACTTATCAATCAATCCGAAATATCCTAGTTAAATTGAGACTGTTCGGATAATTATGGGGTAAACTATGTTTCATATATAATGTTTGATCACTACACAAATTGCACGATTAATCGCAGCTTTCGCATTAAGAGAGTGCTATGGATCTCAGTTTTACCACTTTTAAGGTCTATATCGCCATTCAATGGTATTGTCTCTACCGAGGTCAGATTGTTAATGTTACAACTCATGACACACGTAATTGGCGCCCAGCATAAATCATCTCAATTGGTGTGTCAACATACATATGTATATTTTCCGCTTTTGAAATAAAAAGTGCCATGCAGGATATTGCCGTCGTCCTTCCCACACCATGAACTTCAATAGCATCAGTGAGTTGTAATTACAAGGCTCAAGGATAATGACTTTAATGTACAAAACAAAGGATTTGGACCACCCTGAAAGAAGTGCTAAGACATGCGTAATACAAGCTTTCTTAGATAGAGACTGATGATGGAAAGAAGACAAAAAGCAGTTGATATGCAACTGTTTGACGATATCCATATGTTTATATAACAAGTCGGAATACCGGAAGCTCGCGCTTCGGGTATAAAGGTTTTGTGTTCATCTTATCTAAGAAATTTCAACTAACATTTTTCTATCCGTATAGAGCTACAAAACTACGAGACATACGTACATATTACAGCCGTAGATGTTACGTTCACCCTAAACAAACAAACTGTCTATTTTCGAATACTGTACACATATTGCTACGTATATAGATTGATCGTACCTATATTTCCGATTTACTTCTTATATCTATCTGAATTAGGCACCCGTGAAGTCCATTAGCACGCATATATTATATACCTACATACACACACGTCCCGTTGGAATAATTGATATTCACATACAAATGACTTAAAAACTAAAACAAAATAATCCTTTTCCACCCAATTCATTCGTGGTGGTATTGACGAATTGATATATGATGATGACGTCATGCAGGTTGTAGAGTGCACGAAATTCGCAAAAAATTGTAAAGTTTTACCTTTTATAACTTTGTTAATAATAGTTTGATATTCTTCAAACTTCACCAAATTGTGCACTATGTTCTTCTTTATACGCATGCCAAATTTTGTACTTCTTGGATGAAGATAAGGGGGGTGCTGGGTAAATTTCTAAAATGTAGAAATATACTATTATTAACTTTATTTGTGCAGATATCGGAACCGGATATATTTTGAGGCCTAGATTTCGTAGAGATGCACTACTGCGATTTTTTTCAGATTTTTCGGTTGGATAGGTTCTGAGAACGAGACCTGTTACACTTTTTGGGGGTCATATTTTGAGCCCTCACTCCCCTATGTTTCACCCGACATCAAATATTGAACCAGTTTCGAAAAGTACTAATTGAGACCTTTCATTTGATACCCCACATGGCTACATTCTGTAAAAAAAAATGTTGCACCCTCCTTTCACATGTATGGGGAGCCCCCCTTAAACTTAACACAAAATGGCGTTAGTTGCTGCATGTAAAGGGAACGGCAGATTACATACTTCTACCAATTTTCGTGATGATCGGTACAGCCGTTTCCGAATAAATCGGCTGTGACAGACAGACAGACAGACAGACAGACAGACAAGGCAGCCCGCAAAACCCTCAAGCTCGCCATCCAGCGAAGCAAGAAAAAATGCTTTAGGGAGCTCTGCTCAGAAGCGGACGTAAATCCGTGGGGGAGAGCTTATGGAATCGTGATGGGACGATTTAGAGGCCGTTCGTCTCCGCAGATCACGTGCCCCGCCCTCTTGTTGAAAATCATCCAAGGGTTATTCCCCCAGCAAGAGGGGAACACGGACACATTCCAACCACCTCTGAATGTGACAGCAATCCCGCCAGTCACCAGAGACGAGCTCCTGGAAATCTGCGGCAGAATAGGAGACAATAAAGCACCGGGTCTGGACGGAGTACCGAATAAGGCCCTTAAGCTTGCCTTGAAATCCAGGCCGGACATGTTTGCTGAGTTGTTCGAAGCGTGCATGTCCGAGGGAATATTTCCAGCGGTATGGAAGCGGCAGAAGTTGGTGCTTCTGCCTAAGCCTGGTAAACCACCAGGTGAACCATCCTCATATCGACCCATATATCTTTTGGACACGGTGGGGAAAATGCTAGAGCGGGTAATCTATAATAGATTACTCCCAGTAGTTGAGAGCCAAGGCGGCCTTTCAGATCGGCAGTATGGGTTCCGTAAAGCCAGATCAACCATTGATGCAATCAAATTGGTTACTGGCTTGGCCGAAGATGCAATCCACGGAAAGGGTAATACCAGCAAATATTGCGTGGTAGTAACCTTGGACGTGAAAAATGCATTCAATTCGGCCAATTGGAATCTAATCCGGAAATTCCTAGCGAAGGTTGGTATTCCCGCCTACCTCGCCGCAATTGTCGATAGTAATTTAACTGAAAGGAGGCTCTGGTACGACACTGATGATGGACCGCAGGAGTACGTCGTTTCCGCGGGTGTCCCGCAGGGCTCCGTATTGGGCCCACTACTGTGGAACATCATGTACAACGATGTTCTTAATCTTCCCCTTCCGGAGGAAGCCACAGTGGTGGGTTACGCTGACGACATTGCACTGGTTGTTGTCGCAAAGCATCTCGAAGATGCGGAGTTATACTCAAGCGAGGCAATCAGTGCTGTCAAATGCTGGTTGGAGAACTCTGGTCTGACGCTTGCGGAGGAAAAAACGGAAGCGGTCCTCATCACGAAGCGCCAGAAGAGAAATTACGCCTGTGTTAGAGTCGGGAATCATATCATCACTTCCAAGCCGGCCATCAAATACTTGGGGGTGGTGATAGACAGGAAGCTCAGCTATAAGCAACACGTACAGTATGTTTGTGATAAATCATCCACTGGCAGTATGGCCCTGGCCAGGATGATGCCGAACGTGGGAGGGCCACGGCATACCTCTAGGTTGCTTATAGCCAGGGTGGTGACCTCAATCATGCTCTATGCGACCCCAGTTTGGAGCGAGGCGTTGCGGATGTCAGTTAACACTAGCAAACTGAATGCAGTCTACAGGAGGACAGCTCTGAGGGTATGCTCTGCCTTCAGGACTGTCTCAGATGATGCAGCATTCGTCATCTCTGGAATGATTCCCATTGACTTCTTGGCAGATGAGATGGCGAATATATACCATGCGAAGCCAACCTCTCCCTTATTGCAGACGAAGAAGGCTGAGAGGGAGAGATCCATAAATAGATGGCAAGAGCGGTGGGAACGCTCGGGAAAGGGTCGGTGGACTCACAGGCTCATTCCTGCCATCAAGGAGTGGTTGGAGAGACGACACGGTGAGGTTAATTATAATCTCACCCAGTTTCTCACGGGACATGGAGGATATCTCCAATACCTTCACAGGTTTAAATTGGAGACCTCACCCGACTGTCCAAATTGCGATGGAGTCCCAGAGGACCCAGAGCATGTATTCTTCCACTGTCCAAGATTTGTGGAAGAAAGGAGGAACCTAGAGGAGACTCTAGGAGAGGTGCTGGTACCAGAAAATCTGGTGCCGAAAATGCTAGCACATCAAGAGAATTGGGATGCGGTCAACTCCATGATCGCATAAATTCAAGATAAATTGCGAAAGGCAGAGGAAAGGAGAAAAACGCGGTCACGTGCGCCGCGTATAGAAGAAAGGGGATTAAGCTAGAGTGAGCTGACTCCGCCCCGTGATGTAATACCTTATGGTGGTTCCGCGGGGCAGGGAGGGAGTCGGGGGTGGTTTTAGTGGGTAAAAATCCCACACGCTGGTGTGTCCAGACCAGTGTCTTTTGAAGATTTCCACCTCCTCAAAAAAAAAAAAAAAAAAAAAAAAGACAGACAGACAGACGGACAGACAGACGGACAGACAGACATCGAATCGATTCTAATAAGGTTTTGTTTCACACAAAACCTTAAAAATGCAACAGGAAGAAGTATAATGGTCGCAGTGGTGCTGGTCCGACCCAAAAGACTAGGAGTTGATTTCTTTCAACTACAATAGCATCCATTGTGTCAGTCCAAGCTCACTTCAAATGGCGTCAAATGTGAACTAAAAATGTAGGAAACATAACGTGGGACCCACAAATAATAACCAGGCAAGGATGAGTCTCTTCCAGAAAGTTAATTTTACTCAGGTTAGGCCTCATATATGTCCCTTTCCTGAGCAACAGGATAGACCTACCGCCTTGTTTTCTGGCTTCTAGATCCCTTTAGGAAAATAAGCCTTTACTCGGTCATGGCCCGGGTTAGGCTCAACATATCATAATAGATTTCTTCGTCGTGTTTTGGGCTAATCAACGGCGATGGGGCATGTATTTGGCGGACGCGGTATGCCCATGTAGGGGTTTTTAACAACTACCTAAATGAAAGTACATTATGAAAACGCGAGAAAATCGTTAACAATGAAAGCCGATTAAGACTGAGTTCTATGTCAGACTTAAAATGTTCCCATATGATACTCTGAAATTTGAATGTCAAAATGTTAATAGGTCTAGTAAGTTTACTTACAATATTGCGACGAAAAAATCAAAACGTCACTTACCTGAAATGAAAGAAAGATTCTTAAATTAGTATTGAAAATCGAGACAGTTTTAAGAAAGCAGAACGAAACCAGTCAGTTTTTCAGATGAACAAATGATTGCCTAGCAAAATCAATTATCTTTAAAAAAACACTTAAAACTAGATGAATTTTTAAAAGGACTGTAACTTTATAAGATGTTTAGTATTCGAAACATTTGGGCGAATTTCCATATAGGTTACTGGAAACATCGATAATTCATGTGATCATCTATTGCCACACCAATCTCATTTTCTTCTTGGCTTCCGGGAATGCAAAGCCACAAGCAGCAAAAACTCCTCACTGCAATGGAGTCCCCTCCGAAAACTTAATACTGATAATTCACTTTACCATTCAACAGGAACCTCAACTAGTTCATCTTCATACCACCCGAAACAGATAAAGCGCTTGACATATATAAGCAGCGAATAAAGAGCTTGACCTCCGCAGACCATTGCAGATGATTCCAATGCGATTCTACTGAAGTAATCAACAATATTTTTAGAGAAATAAGAGTAGCAGGTTTTCTAAAGCTTGTAATTTTAGTACGGTGTAGACCCTCCATTCCTCTTCAATGGGTGGTTTCGATCGTCATGCTTTAAATTTTCAAAGCCAGCAAGATCAAACACAAGAGTTTCTTTGCTTTTCATTTAGAAATAGACCAAATTTACGTTGAAATGCTGAAGCTCGCCCAGTAACCACTTTGTGAAATTTTGATGAACTTGCACTCTTACTCACTCCTTCAAAAAATGCGACATAAGGTTTAACTAATCACGATGTCTGTGTCTGGACGGCTCAGTAGGTAGAGCACAACGCGGAAGTAGAAAGAAACTCAAGGAGCGGAGAGTTTGGAATGGCATTAACCGTCCGCAAGTGTTTGAAACGTCTCTTTATAGTTTTTAAACCCATCAGCGGGAGACTATGAGTGATTCATTAAAAGCTGAAGTTCTTCAATGTCTGGCTAACATAAAGATGAAACAACTAAAGACGAATTTTTCAGTATCCTAGAACACGCATAGGATGCATTACTCTCGAACGACATAAAATTAGTACTAGGTGACCTTAACACATGAATTGACAGCGGGGAGACCCAAAGAAATATGACAGAAGAACAATATTCCACAAAACACATAACGAAAATGCGTAGCCGTTAGCCAACTTTGTTTGGTTATAAAATCAAAGTTCTTTCAACGTCCAGACCACAGTTAGATGCTAGCCAGCTACCTCACTCCCCCTTGCCCCTCAAGGGGGGAAATCAGTGCGAGTACACACGATTTCAAATTGTTTTGCCCTTGAGCATGAGCGAGATGTAACGAAAACCCGATCAGCTGTGTTTGACATACCGCCCGGACTTGCCAATGTATTGGTGAGATTGGCAAGTTTTTGCATATGTATGATATAAGTGAATACGTGAAACAACTTTTTGCTATATGAATCTCTCTCTTACCAATACGATTTGACGAAGATTATGCCTTTTCCTTGTTTAGCGTCTCTGATGTGTACAGATAAGCTTCTGCAAGCACATTAGCAAGTGGGGTCATTTTTGTAAGGGTACTGCCTATAGTAGATCTACTGTGGTCCAGACCACAGTACATTAAATAAGTAGTATCCATACTAAATGGACCGGACGTGCAAATGTATTGGAAAAGCTTAACATTACAAATCATAGGCACTAACCCACATGTAGATATTACTAGATGTTGAGGGTCCAAGATGTGTACGGATAAGCTTTTCCAATATATTCGCAAGTCCGGTCCGTTTAGTGTGGGTACTATCTCTTTGATACACTGTGGTCCAGATATTACAAACAATGGCACCTTCAACCAAATATAGCATGTCCTTACTGAAAAAGGAATTATCTTGTATATTGGCTGTCAGAACTTTACGTGGAACAAACTGCAACTCACAACTATCTAACAAAGACAAAACTTTGCTACTGTATACCAAAACGTGTCAATTGTACGAAAAATAGGGCTGGAAGCACGAAGTGGATAACTTAAATAACAACTCGACACAATAGTGAAACGTTTATGAGGAGGATGCAACCTCTGTAGAGACAAAGAAGACAATATGTTAGCAACCCCAATGGGATTACTCCAGTGGGTATTAAAAGTACGATCATCCAAACAACTTCTAATAATGATGAAGTTTACGAACTTAAGTAAGATTTAGAGCGGTAAAAAAGCTCTTGGTTGATAGTATTCTGGCACAGCTATGGAAAAAAGGCAAAGAGTATATTTGACAACTCTCCTACGCAATTTGATTGTTATGATATGGGTTCGTAAATGAATATCTGACCACCCGCGCCAAAACATTATATGCCCATTATATAAGAAGGGCGATAAATTCAGGGGTGACAACCGCAGAGGCATTTCTCTGTATTGTTCCTCATATAACTAGAGCCGTTGTAAAAATTACTAGAGCTGTAGTAAAGATTATATGATACTGTTAAAATAATGCTCGGATTTGAAAACCCACCGAACCTGGTCCGAATTATGAAACCCACAATGGGAAATACAGGATTTCAGGATAGCTGACATAGAGCTGCAGCGATTCGCCGAAATGAGGTTCATATTCATTGTGGACGCTTCCTTATTTTGGTACTCCTGAAGTCTGCAGCGAAGGAAGCTGGATTAAGGGTCAAGTGGACCAAATAAACTTAGGAACCAAACCAGAACCAGAAAGCATCACACAACTTCCAAAATAAGAACAACTTTATATGGCTTGAGGCACGCATGAGAATGAACGGGAAGGGAAGGGAGGAACAAATTTCCAATTTTACAATAGATTCATTTTTGTACAATTTTCTCAGCTTGTTGGTCACAACAGAGGAAGTGAGAAGCTCAAAAGCCAAAACTGACTAACGCAATACTGCGGAAGACTTCTGAATAAAACATCCAAAATGTGTAGTTCAATCGATACGACGATGAAGTGGACTATTACCTAACTCAGCTGCTCAGCGGACACGGATATTTTCAATGTTACCTGCATAGAATTGGAAAATCGTGGTCGCCCGACTGCATTTGTGGGATGGGGGATGATGCCGGCTTTTTTTTTCTTTTGCAGAAGATGGAAGCGCCATCGCCTGCCGACAAAAGGGTGTCAAGTGTCTCCGGACATCGTAATTGGGTCCACGCTGCAGAGCAACATGTCAAACAGAGTGGCATATCACACTCAATGCATTTTGTATTGTAAGTATAATACACTTTATTGTAGACTTAATTTATTCCCTCCACACGCACCTCGTTCGAAGCGGCGACAGTACAGTGCGTCAGCGGAGGCGAATTAACCATTGCAATGCGATCGTGGTCCATGCCTCCGACATGCGGTCACATCATTCCGCCGCCAGCTGAAACCGCCCGGATTCAGCGAAGGAACCCGGGATATGATCCCGCCAATGGAGTAACCGGGTGACCCTGATGCTTCGCGGGCGCTTTTTGGACCATCCCCCGGTTCAGTGAAGGCCTTCAACCTCGACAAGGGGAGCCATATTGGGCCCATCCCGAAAATCTCATCGCTCCAGGACTTTATGGTGGATGCAGCAGCCTGCGAGGAGCATCCACCTTAATGAGGACCTGTGAATATGTCTCCAGATCCCTGAAGGTGTCGCCCTCTGGCGTCGTGTCTCGCAAAGGTGGAGTCGATCGCAGTTTCGAAACCCTGTCTCTGGCTGTAGCCGTAAATTTCTCTCGATGAGCTGTGTGGAGGCCGAGGAGGATAAAAGGCAAAGACTGACCACGACGAATCGTCGCGAGTCATGAAGGCAGCTTTAGTGTCCGGTGCAAACGTTCCAGCATCCCATTGGACTACGGATAGTATGCAGTAGTATTGTGACCTTTAAAACCAAGGAGGTTGCCTAACTCCGAGAAAAGAGTAGATTCGAACTGCATTTTCCGGTCCGTGATGATTACGGCTGGTACACCAAAGTGCTGTTCTCGACAGAGGGTCTCAGCACATGATTGTGCCGTAATATCAGTCAGAGGTATTACTTCAGACCACCGCACAAATGATGTCGAGGTGGATGGTGTGGAAGCGCTTGGTCGACCTGAGGAATACGCCTTCTTTCTTTCTTCTGTACTTGCTGATTTGGTACTTCTGGCGCGATGCACTGTCTGGACCGAGCGTTTATGTCCTTATTGATGGATGGCCAGAAGTCTTCCTAATGGCTATCCGGTTCGTCGTCCTAATACCTGGGTGCACAAGATCGTTTACTGTTTTGAATACTTCCTTGCAAAATTCAGCCAGAATAAGTGGCCTAGGTCCCTTATCAGAGGTCTCGCAGAATAAGTAGGTGTTTGAGCAAAAGACAGGAAACTTTTTCAATTTGTATTGTCGTCCTTCTGCGCCTCGGTGATTGCCGCATAATCGAACATGGCGGGAACTGTAACCTTCGAGCCCGTGACAAAGCGTCCGCAACGACGTTGTTTTTTCCAGACAAGTGTTGGATATCCGAAATGAACTGGCAGATGAAGCCCAGTTTCCGAAGGCGAGTAGATTCTTTGTCGAGCTTTTGTTTAAGCACAAGCGGAAGGAGCTTGTGGTTCGTGAACACAATGAACAGCTTGCCCTCAAGAAAGAAGCGGAAGTATTTAATGGAGAAATACGTGACGAGTAGCTCACGATCGTAGGCGCTGTAGTTGCGTTGATCTGGGTTTAGTTATTTAAAAAAGAAGCTCAAAGGTTGCCAAGTTTGGTTCACTCATTGGTGAAACCCAACGCCTACCGCTGTGTCTGAGGCATCGACGAATACGGCTAGGAATCCATTTAGCCTAGAAAATTTCAGAAGGGTTGCATTAACCAACTGTTGTTTGACGTTTTAAAAGACATGGGTGGCCCCAGTAGATCACGCAACCTCGCAGTCTTTAATTTTGGGCTCAGATAAGAAAGCATTAAGGGTGCCTGGATGGTGAGCGGCTCTTGGCAGAAAATGACGACAGAAGCTTCTCATGCCCAAAAACCTTCGCAGATCGCTCACCGTGGATGCAGGAGAAAGTTTTAATCGCTTCAACCCTGTCTGCCTGCCGGTAGCTGTAAGTACGGATGGGAGAGTAGTTCGCGGTCGCCAGTAGGAACGTGTTTGGACGGAGTACGGGCACCAACACCTCATCACTAGAAAGCAACTTCTGCTCAGAAGGTCGAATATTGTAAGGCGACGTGGTATTGCGCTTCAGGTAGCCACCGCCGAGACACCCAGCGAACTCAGTTTTTGCTGCATTGAAAGTGCATCCGGCGGTATATTTAGTTGCTTGTGTTTCGAATTTACGTTGGTACCAGTAAATCGTCGAGGCCGATGAGGATCACGGTGTGCGACTACCCAAACGCCCTTTTCGGGAAGCAGGCCTCGATCGTGGCTGCGATCGAGATATACCTCCCGAACGCAAATACCTACCATCGCTGTAAGCTTCAAAATCCAATGCCGTTACCATTGCCGTCAGGCCTTCCGCCTCCCGACCTGTGTCTTCAGAGATTTCCCCAAAACGGGGTATGTGTACAACACCTCCACCCCATACATCTGTTTGGTAGAAGATATGAAGTTATCCTGAAGCGTAGAGAAAACTGAGAAGTCCCAGAGGAACGCGTGGAGGGATATACGGAACTCTTCCAAAACGATGGTTCAAAAACTTTCGAATGAAACGGGGGGGGGGGGGCATATGCAACAGGTTTTCAAGTCGAAATATATGTGATCCTAAGGGCGGTAGACTGGGTGATTGACGATCGGTTGAAGGGCAGACGTATCGCAAAATGCAGTGATAGCCAGGCTGCATTGAGGCCGTTAAGTAGCCCTTTGATCATCTCCAAAATTGTTCAAGAATGCAGAAGCCGTTCGAACTCTATCTCTAGATTCGATACGGTGGAATTACTCTGGGTGCCTGGTTATTGCGGCGCAGAGGGAGATTAAATCTCGGATGCTTTAGCAAAAAAAAAGATTTAGTCTCCATCATGCGGGACGGGAACCAGCAATTGGGGTACCAGTAGCATTGGCTAAGACTGTCTTCAAAAACTGGGAGCAAGCTTTAAACCATGACAGGTGGCAGAGCATAAATGCTGCTATACATATGTTCAGAATATGAATTACATAGATGGCAGGTGTCCCTAATGTAATGAGGAAGCGGAATCCACGAAGCATTTTCTATGTGAATGCCCCGCCTATGGATGCATCAGACATCAGATCTTCGGTGTCGATGTTCTCCAGTTGCAACGGGTAGCATCACATCCACTAACGGAAACCCTGCGATACGTTAACGGATTCCGTTAGATGGGGGTTTCGAGTGCAATGGGCCACCACGGCCTGAGTGCTTAGAAGCTAAAGTTTCTCCTCTACCACACACACACTGGAACACTTAGAATTCCAGAGGTACCTAATCTCGAGAAATATATTTAGAGTATCTCTCGAACAGGACTGCGGAGCTCCGCATTATCCTATTGCAGGCATGGAAAGCTAAACAGTAGAATCTATAGTAAAATCAGTAACTTTTTCTTTGAATAGTTTTATTTAAACGAGCCATAGAAAACGAAGGAACTGCCTCTACAAAACCTATGTCGACAGTATGTTTGAGTATCGAATCTTGTTCGTATATTTGGTCCGATCGGTTACGCGGAATTGAACGAAATTTTTTGATAATCCTCCTGCATCAATTTAAATCAAACTGCGTAAATTATGCTCGATGAAGCGTGTAGCTCGCGACGCAGGATCGTAAGGAAAACTATAAGAAGTCGGGAAACCGGAAGCTGGTCGCTTCAGATATGAAAGGTTTTGTTTTGTTTTGAGTATATTTGAGTGTAGAACTATCCCATTTGTACGTAGCCCGTTCAGAATATGCATTTAGCATGTCAGATTTAGTACTTAGTATTTACACGGTAAAGATAACTTTGAGCTACTGTAACTTTGTTACTAATAGCATGATTTTTATCAAACTTGGAGATAATATGGCTCATATTATGTTTTATACTACTACTACTATTATAACTCTGAGATAAACTTAAGGGGGGTTTTACTCAATTTTCCCAAAAATATGGTAATATACTATTATTAACTAAATTTGAACAGATATCGATATGGAGAGTATTTTGAGGCCCGGGCACCATATAGAGGCAGCTTCATGATGTTTTCCAGATTTTTCGGTTGAGTAGTTTCTGAGAATGGGTCCGTTAAAGAAATCATCACTTTCCACTCCTCCCACTCCCCGCCTTTCTAACAAATTTCAAAACTAATACCAGCTTCGAAAAGTACTAACTAAGACCTTTCATTTGATACCCCACATGACTATATTCGGTGAAACAAATTTTTACACCCCCCTTTTACATGTATACCCCCCTAAATCTCAACGTAGAAGGATATCACTCACTGCATGTCTGGGGGTCCACAGGTCCCACCTTCTCACCAAATTTCATGTCAATCGGTATAGCCGTTTCTGAGAAAAGTGCCTGTGACAGACAGACAGACACGCGGACGGACAGACAGACAAACAGACATTGAACCGATTTTAATAAGGTTTTGTTTTTCAAACAAAACCTTAGAAAAAGAAGGACACGATAAACTACAGCAGGTCGTTGTTAAGATTCGGCAATCTTACGATGCGATTAGCAGCTGGAGATTTCTGGAGGCAGTGATTTGGGTTATCGGTTTATGGTTAAATCTCATGCACGTAAAGTGAACAGTGGCACCGTAAAGAATGCTTATCATCTACCGCTCATCGAGGCGATCTTTATTTGTTTTCCCAGGACTAGAAACGAATAGGTTGCTACTTAGGATACATAATCTCTAATGGGACGATTTCTCACAAGAAGGTACCCAACATCTAAGTTCATTAAAATCTCTATCTTTCCAGGCCAATAACGGTATTGGATTAATTCTGCATTTTAGACCGCCTAATTTCTGGCGGTATCACGACTATTTGATTATGGATCAAATCCGGCTCAACAGGCTTCGGTGGGCGGATCACTCAATCCATATAGGTGAAGATGATTTAGCCCAGTAAGTTTATGGGAAGAATATCTGTCATAGCAAAAAAAAGATGTAGTGGACCACGCTCAGATGGAGCGATACAGAATCGGTAGGCCTAATCCGGGCATCTGTTGTAGTCTCGTTGATGAAGAATTTTTGAAGTTCAGTCGAAAAGATTTTGAAAAGTTTCCTAATGTAGGTACATTAGATAGAATTATTCGCGAAAAACCATGACGCGACCATGAGAGGTGAAATCCGTTATTGGCCAACATCTTAGTTGTTTGCAAATAATAACTTTCCAAATATTTGTGCAGTGCCTTGCCTGTATGGCAAATATTGCAAATATTGAACTGGAACAGTTTTATCACATATTGAGGTGTGGCAATTACCATAGTGGTCTTGAAAATTGAACAAGCCCAGATAAAGTCAATGTTACAAGATTGCATCAGAAATAATTGAATTCCAGTTTATCAAATATGCAAATTTATCCACCCTTTCACTCCAATCCAGACGCCATCCAACCCGTAAGCTGAAGTACGCCCAAAGAGAAATACCAGACAAAAGGCCAACCCAGTTTAAAACGGCTTTATTCGTATGCTATCTACGGCTCTAGAATTACCTAATGCATCAAGCTCATCCCGAAGATTTCAGTTAACCAAAAAGCAACTCTTCACGTCAAACGGCTTAAAACTGTAATAGAAATAGCCAGTTTATGCGCAGTAAAACCATATCGGGACGAAACATGAGTGCTCACTTAATATTATGGCTGGCGCACGCTAAATCGAAGTTAGAGCATATCTTCCACAAGAAGGTGGCGTACCCCCTTGACATTGGCCCACCCACTTGCATCTGGCCATAATTGAAAAATTCGTAATAATACATAGTAATGAAAAAGTAAGAAGTTCATATCTTGTTTATATGCTAATAAGCCGTGTACCATATGGTTCCCTCATATGGCCCATTGCTGTTGCCACTGCAATTTTTAAGATGAATGACGACGTAAAATATGCTAAATAGCAACTATTAAAATCACGAGGAAGGTATGCTGGGAATAAATATGGAAATGCTGACGAGCGGAAATATTTGAGGAGCGCCAGGTGAGAAATTGTAGGTGAAAAGTTAGTGTCTTAAATATGGAAGATAGTTTGATAAGTTAGATTGCGGGAACGGAAACTTACTCAGCTTGGAGAGTATTGTGGATACCCTACAGAAAGCTGGAATCCAAGGAACGTGTAGACGTTTGAACTTGAAGGCAAATTAGGGAAGGTATACTAGTTTTAATATAATAAATTAAGAGAGAGACAGATTGTTAGGCAAGTTCTGCCAAACCTATCTGAAAGTCAGGACCGATGTTGGCTTCCGCCATGCAATCACTTTAATTTACTATGTATAGGTAAGAGATACTTGAATGCACTGCTCTATGATTTGAGCTAAAATTACTATTCCTGCCATAAATCTAGTCGCATTACCACATCACCTCTTTGTTCACTCCCTTCCAACCAAGCCAGCAAACTCCCGAGTTTCGGCATTACTCAAATGTAATTAAAATTAATCACATCTCTGGTCTGCTATCTGAAATTAACATCCGACCACTTACACGGTCTCCTGTTGAATTGAAACCAATTACAGGGAATTAAAAACACCATGAAATGTTTTTGGGTGGTGGAGATCAAGTCATCATCACTTGAAATTTCGGCTGATGACCGACCGAAATCGCAGTACTGTTTAGAGTCCCTACACTTAGTATCTTTGTGAAACGCCAACTGAATATCTGCAAACGTAGAATCAACTATGGAACCATAGAAGAAACTTTAAAAAGTTTATAATGATCGCATAAACATAAATAAAACAATCTCGAACAACATTTTAGAGTCGTGGTCTTCTATAAGCGAATGTTCATAAATTTTCTGGTAAAAGTTTCACCGGCGTCATTTCTTATAGATTATTGTCGGAGCCATGGTGACTTGAACTGGCGCTCAATGGAGCCTAAATTACTTGATGTTTATATAGTGACCAGTGTTGGCTTACTGGTGTTGTCTTTTTTAATTTCTTAGTACAAGAAAACTTTGAAGTAGAGACATTATTATTATCCTGCTAAGGGAAAGTCGCACCGCGTCCTTAAAGAACTATTATGCCCATTTTTCTGGTTATAGTGTAGCTATTAATCATAGTATCTCAAATATGCATATAACCGTTAGAAATTTTAGTATATTCCCTACTTCTAGATCTTTCAACTTTGCATCTGGTATTAAATGTTCTCCCAGATGCCTCGATATACTTTGCACAAGTGCCAGACACTGGCTTCTCTGGGTGATATTTTAGCCGACAGTGACCAGTGAGAATTCCCACTATGATTGGGAGGTTCTTTTTGGTGAGGTTTAAGCAATCCTTTGTGCGCATGGGGCTGGCAGGCTCGCCCAGTATAGTTCCCTTAAACATTTCCGATTCCACAGAAGGGTTTTTGCATGTATAAAGACATCCCTGCTCCCTTCTTGGCTAGTTCTTCCGCTGCCTCATTGCCTTCCAACACAACATGGCCTGGAACCCAGAGTATCCAGACCTTGCTGGACGAGTTGAGTGTATTCAGTCTCTCAAGGTATTCCCATACCAGTTTAGAGTTCACCTGGATGGACCCAAGTGCCTTGATCGCTGCCTGGCTGTCGGTGGGAATAGCAATGTTCTGCCCCCCTGTAGTCCCATTAGAGATTAAAGGAGGCACAGCTGTCTATGCGTATATTTCAGCCTGAAATATGCTAGTTTACCTACCCACTGGCTCGAAGTACAGTTTTCTCGGACCAATAACTCCGGCATCTGCTCCCTCTGCTATGAGGGATCCGTCAGTGTATCAAGTAATCAGTTGCAGCTTTAAGCCGAACGTCCCAGCCACGCTGTCCCAGTTTGCCTTATTACTTCAACATGTTTCAAACTTCTTATCAAAGTAAAACCTCGTCATCATGTAATCCCTTGGTATCAGTCGTTCGGGATCCCGCCGAGAAAGAATATTAATTTTCCTTCCGTTTAGGCAGCTCCCCGCCTCACTCATACTCCCGGCCATCCTGAATATTGCCTCCCCTTGCCTGCATCCGTATGTGTAGATGGAGAGGGAGGAGGACCTCCAGGGATACCGTTGGGTATATCCTCATTGCCCCACTGATACACACGCAAGCCAGTCTTTGGAGCTTGTGTAATTCCCTAGCTTCAAAGGCTGAGTTCGGTTCTTTCTACCCAGATTACCGCTCCATAGGTGATCATTGGCCCTACTATTGCAGTATATATCCAAAGTAATATCTTCGGGCTACAACCCCATTTTTTTGCTGCTATGGACCTGCAAGTCATCAGAGCCCTCGTGGCTTTCCGACATGTGTCCTCCAGAGTAATTTTTGGTCTAGCGTAATTCCCAAATATTTAACCTGTTTTTCTCGTTTCACCTCCATGTCATGTAACCTTATGGCTCTTAGTTGATCAAGCTTACGTCTCCTAGTGAATGGTATTATGGTGGTTTTCGCTGGATTGATCTGCAGCCCCACCTTCATGCACCAAACAGTAATAACCCTTAATCCAATTTGGGTACTATCACATAGGGTATCCTCATATTTTCCCCTACCGATTAAAACAATGTCGTCCGCGTAACCGCGGACCTGTATTCCAGCATTTGTTAACACATCCAGGAGTTTGTCGACTACCATACTCCACATAAGCGGTGACCCGATACCCCGCTCTATGTACAACCTTGAGTAGTATTCATGACAATAGAATTTGTACTTGTCAGTACTTCTATTTGCCTACTCGCCGCCATTTTTTCCATCCAGAAAGCCAGGATGTTTCCCACTCCCTTGTGGCTCAGGGCATCTTGTATCTTTGTGTGCGATGTGTTATCGAATCGATACCCAAAAACGCACACAGTGCTATTTCTTTTGTTTGTATTGTATCCCGTAGTACATCCGTCAGCTGATACAGAGCAGTTTCTGTTGACCGTCCTGGCCGGTAAGCGTGTTGACACCGATGTAGGGGGTTCGGTTAAGAAAGCTAGTTCTAATATAGTTGTATATGACCTTGTCCTCCGTTTTTAGTACGAACAATGTTAGGCAGATTGGTCTGAAAGATTTAGGGTGAAAAGCATCCTTTTTACCCACTTTTGGAAAAAAAGCCATTTTTGCCCGTCTCCATGCCCTTGGTATATATCCCAGAGATATGTTGCCCCTTACCAGCTTCAGAAGAGACTCTAAGATGATTTCTAGGCCTCTCTGGATTAGTGCTGGGAGAATGTCATCTACTTCGGATGATTCCAGTGATCTGAAAGTTCCCACTGCCCACCTTACCTTAGCTTCTGAGCATAACTCTTTTGCTAGTTTCCATTTCTCCTTTCTTCCCATTTTATTCGTTGTTGGGGTGTCAGGCAGAATGTATGCATGCGCCTGTCGTAGAGGAGAGACATGTAAACTTTTCAAAAAATGTAAGGTCTTGAAGCAAACACAGTAAATCAATCAATCAATCACTCTGTCCTATGAGTTTTGGCTTCCCAGCTTCTGCTCAGAACGCTGTTTCACCTCTATCCTGGGAGCAGCGCGGCCAAATATGAGGAAAGAAGCGAAGAATATATGGCTTGAACTTTCGATCATGTGGCTCCAAGAGCACCCTCCATAGCCTGGGAATCAGTGAGTAAAAATAAAGGTTTAGTTCCGCGAAGGGAATCCCGAAGCGTTGCGGTAGGTGATATCATCAGTAGCGGGAAGTCAATCAGACTGGTAGAGGGCTCAAAGGAAGTACATAGTGTATATCAAGAGAAATTTTGCATTGTTGTCAGTTAGTTAGATGAGCAAAAGGGGATTCTTCTTTGACAAGCGGATTGATGTTTCTCTTGAGCAAGCCAACCATAATTGTGGGAGTAAGACCGAATCACGGATTAACACTAATTCGAACGACAAGATCCTTTTTAAGCTTGTCACCGAATATTATGCCGGAGTCCTGGATAGAATTCAAACACGATAAGGGTTGAGAACTAATGGCTTTGTCCAAGGGCTAGTGACAACCCAATACACACTGCCTCACCTCCGTCCTGGGAACAGCGACACCGTAAGCGGTTCCCAAGTTGTGCCTCCCCCTGATAGCAACTCACAAGCTTGACGAGGGTAAGAATTATATTCAGGACGAAAACGGCTTAATTCAGGCCTAATATCACTGAAATAGAGCTACTTCTAGAATGGCAAATAAGGAGGTGGGAAACAATTCCTTAATAAGCTGTCCAGTTGGTCTGAATCAAATGAAGGGGGAATTTCTCAATTCTAAAGCAAATTGATAAAGTAGGAAAAAAGAGTGGGCGAAGAATTAACCAAGTAGCGCACCGAGCGCTATTTGCTGGCATTTAGCGCTTATTCACTAACAAACTACCATTGAGCCAGAGAGCCGAAGAGCAATAGCTGAGAGACACAGTCTACTGAGGATGATACAGAGGAAATTAGTTTAAGGTCTTTAGTGTAAAGGCAGCAAGAGCAAGTAAAATAAATATGATCGTTGCTGGAGAATAAAAATAATGAGGGCACAGAATGGATTCTTACAGAATACCAGACGAAGGGGAAAAAGAACCGTATAAGCATCAGAAGCAACATTGCTTGATCGGTTAGGAAGGTGCGACGCGAACCATGCAATGAGTGCAGTTAAATGCTGAGCATGGCTTGTTTAGGTACAACTAACGTGAGAGAAACGCGTATTTCTCGGCAAGAGGGTAGACAAGGCGGAGCGATGTGCACCGACAGCCGGAAAAAAAGCGACGGCCGCGAGGCTAGTGGAAAAGCTTCAATAGTTGGCCATGATAAAAATGACGGAATAATTTTTCTTATTTTTCCTAATCCCGGGTGCGGTGACATACATTCGCACTAAAATTAATTTGCTCAGCCAGAAGTAAAAAATAGGCATTTTTAACAAATTGTAAGCCAATTGTTTTTTTAAAACTGAAAAGTTAATAGAGAAAAGTTCGAAAATTAAAAAACGGACGATGACGGCTACGGTTTCGTACCAGGGCAGAGGCAATTCATCAGACGCTCTCACCTCTGCCCAGGGAGTAGCGTGACCGAAACGGCTCGCAAGTGTGATACACCCCGTTTTACAATTGCCAAAAGAAGCAAGTTGCTCTTCATTTCTTTATTTCTTCTCAATCCCTAAAAAAATTTTCTAGCTCCGCCGAAGTTTTCATCCGAATTTATGGTGGAGACAATTCGCGCCCTTGAAGTATTTTGCGAACTATAAAAGGGAGTGAATCACACTTACGGGCTGCTTCGTTCACGCTGCTCCCAGGGCAGAGGTGAAGCATCATCTGATGAGTTACCTTTGCCCTAGTACCAAACTCAAGCCGCCTTCGTTCCTCTTTTAATTTTGTAACTTTGGGTGTAAAACCCAAAAAAAGAAGCCCGTGGACATAAACAGTAGGAGCAAGTTGCTCTCTATTTGGTCCGCTCCCACATCAAATGGATGCGGACTTAGGACTCTTCAATTCCTAAACAAAAAAAAAGTTATTAACACATTATCCTCGACTCATTTGGAAAATATTGGTTTCCGTGTGAGTTCGTGCATTCAATGAGCTTAACAGACATTTAGCCTCGAAGATGTTGAAGTTTAGGTTTTTAAACTACTTCTTAAGTACCTTGGAACTATAGGAGAGGAATAGGAGGGAGCGCCTATTCTTGAACAGATTTTCATCGTCGAGGTTTTTGTTACAAATTACGCAGAGAGGTAGGGAAATATATAGGTTGGTTTTAGCAGAAAGAGTTTATATTACAAATGAGGTGCTCGAATAAGGAAGCGATAAGGAGGGAAGTTACAGAAGATGTGGCTTAGGCTGCACCAGGACAAGTGAGAGGAGAGGACAAAAAGACAAGGGAATTTTACAATAAAGAAAAGCAATTTCGAAATGAGTCACACGATAACTGAGGCGAGTTGACAGACAAACGTGCGAAGCTGGCCAACAATTGACTGGTGTTACCAGAGTTGTGGATATGACATCAGAGAGGCTTGACCTTTCCATAAGTTAATGCCACTTTGGCACTGATCATGATATGAATCACTTTCTCACGTGTCCCTAGGTATTATTGTTTCCTCACTCAGATTACGCTTCAGTTTCATCCAATTGGATTTGGCAGGCTGTGGGCAGGGACTTGAGGCGACTGATTTGAAACTCAGGATGATATACACCAGAAGTGACGCAAAGAAGAGTAATTGAGAAAAGCTACGCATGGGTAGAGGACGCGACCGAAAATGTCGTTTAAGTGGTTTCTGGTAAGGTTGACCGGAAGGCTTGCATAGGTGTCTATGAAGGTGCATAAGGGAAATGAAGAGTGGAAGGAGTTATTAGAAATTGGTAGAGAGCCGGGAAGATTAGGACCGGTAAACTTAGAGATATTGGAGGTACCACGAAGATAAGAAGCTACATTTAAGACTTTCCACAGATTGTCGAAAAAATTCATCAATCAGGTCAGCTAAAGCAAGAAAAATATAAAAAAAAAAATTAAGAAAAAAATTTACTTTCAGCAGAAAAATAGGTAACAATTGGATTTGGAAGGAAGGAAATGTTAACTATTCAAAGGCACGTGGTTTGTGTCACAGCGAGAGATAGACGATCCTTCGAAGTACTCGGAATATAAAATATGATATGGTGTTGAAAAGAAAGGGCAGGTAGATTGAAACATAAGGACTTGGCTGATTGGTCATTCACATTCATGTTAAGAAGGGTTAAACTAGTAAAAGGAACGGTTACATAAGTCGCCAAGATAACCGGAGGACCGGGGGGAGGTACCTTTTAGAATGCCTTTTTATATATTAAGGTTCCGCGTTGGCTGCGTCGAGATCATGAGGATACGTCGCGTTAAAGCAAGCAAATTCGTGGCCTGCGCGCCTGATTCGTTCAGTTTCTCAAACCTCAAAAAATTATTTTCTGCCAAAAGCCCACAAGTAGAAAATGCTTTTGGAACCAATTGTTAAAATCCTTGTCTCCTGGAAATAATTTCCAAGACTTTCCCCAAAAATTGTGGCGATCTTCTGAAAAAAAGTTCGACTCAAAAAGAGGTCTAGAAGTAGAAAGAGTTTTCTACGTATTTTTACAGAGGAAATAATTATCACAATTCTAACCCTAAGCGCTACAACATAACATAAAGGTAAGTTATGCAGAAATATGCTAACGAATTTCCTCGGTTCGTTGAAATTTTTATATGAAGAAGAAGTTCAAACAATTACTTATTTGTCAGTGTTAAGGATATTCGTTATTAACATAGAGATCTGTTTCCCATTCCCAGGCGTTTACTTCATTTGAAAATTTTTATCGATTGAATAGTTTTATCACGATCGAAATAGATGAACAAAATCAGGAGCACATATTGGATCAGGAAGGATTACTCATCTGAACCCTAACTAGAGATTGAAAAACAAT
Organism: Hermetia illucens; assembly: GCF_905115235.1. Classification (NCBI taxonomy): domain Eukaryota; kingdom Metazoa; phylum Arthropoda; class Insecta; order Diptera; family Stratiomyidae; genus Hermetia; species Hermetia illucens. The sequence goes on from NC_051849.1 coordinate 51,066,035, forward strand.
GTCACCGTAAGAACACTTGCTTCACTCAGCAGAAACATACTATTGAGTTCTTGAAAACCTGTGGGGAACCAATATGAGCCCCCAATCGGACTAACGCAAGGCCCCACATCATAACCTTATAACCGTTTTCAGGTCGAATGTTCACTTTTGCAAGACTTCGCTCCAAAATTTTAGAAAAGCAACGCCACAAACCAGCGGTGGCTCCCTACGTAGAGACGAAAGAATTTTCTATTAAAAAACTGGCGGCCGATCTATACGCCAATATAGGTTCTCATGGTCAAACCACATAGCATCTGTTAATCTTTGCAGCTTTCAGTATATTATCCACGCATGTTTTGATAATAGAACCTGCCATAAAGTCAGTTGGTTTCACGTGACTGGTACACTACAGAATAGTCTGTAGGAGGCAATGTGGTCAGCATTGCGCTCGCCCGAGATTAACACCCATGATCCAGCCCGGAAAGTCTATAAGGGCAGTATCTATGGTAGAAAAAGAAGACGAGGCAGACCCTGCCTAAGATGGAGCGATGGCGTAGGTCAGGACGCCAGACAGCTTTTAGGGATATCGAATTGGTGGACCTCGGCGCAAAACCGGGATGTCTGGAGTTCCTTATTAAGGCAGGCCTAGACCGGATACCGGTTGTTGCGCCGTTGATGATGATGAAATGCGTCTGCTCAATATAGTGGCTTAAAGTCTGACATTACTCGGAAAGTGATGCCATAAATAAAGCGCTCCGCACTACGAGAGTACATGATGAAATTGCGGTCTAAAGAAGAGTTGCTGGAAATCGCAAAAAAATGGGGCACGAGGTAATGAAAAGTACTTCGAAGGCGATACTATAGCCGCCTCACTACTTAATACGGAGATAGCGGACCAGACACCCGCTGCGTAACCACAAAAAAAAAAAATAACCTCAAGCAAGAGAAGGAAAAATTAATTGTAGTTGGAAGAACTTCGCAACGATTTAAATAGCAACCCTTGGGAATTAAGATACAAGGTCGTAATAGAGAAACTGTAAAACAAATCTGTATAATGCTTGCTTATTCCAAAGAGTTTTCTCAGAAATATGGAGAGAGCTACAGACCTCTTAGTACGTTAGACGTAGCTAGTCGCTCGAAAAACAAATTGAAGCTGTAACTTTGTTCAAAAATTTAAAGAAATGTCTGGGATGCAGCACATCTGGTATATCCCATAGCCTAAGCCTGGAATATAAACATAGAAATAGTGGATAATACTCGTCTCGTGAGATATGCAAAAGCTAAACCTGCTGGTGCTGAGACTGCTGTGACTTGATATTCATAGCTTGGACCTCATGGAATGGAGACCAAAGGGCGAATGCCAACCAAAGCAGGCGAAGTCATGGCCTCTGTGGTTTGAGACATCCACGCTCTTAGACTTCCTTCCGAAGGGCCAGATGATCAAGAGTGACTAATATATTGGATTGGTTGACGCAATTAAGCCGAAAAGGCCTCTTATGACAGAGAAAAAAAGAGGTCGATGAAAACTATGGGGAGATTTGACGATTTACAAACATATTCACTAGATCTAGCCCCTCTGACTTCTACTTCTTCGCAGATCTCACATGGAACCTCCATGGAAATAGATAGTGTCGGGACTTAATAACCCATGGGCTTTAGCTTTAAAAGTTGAGGTACAAGTATTGGGAAACACTTCGGTGACAAGCAACAAAGCAGAGGGGAGCAAAAGGAGAGAAAACATGTTAGACAAATTGCGGAGGCAAATAGATGGCACAAACATCCCGATGTAAGAAAAATGACCGTAATTCTTGCCCGGGCATAGATATTTTCTCAAATACAATATCTTGATCGCATAGGAAAGCTCCGAGATGTACTTTTTATGATGGAGAAATAGATGACTCTAAACATACTTTTTGCTGTGAAAGATGGCGAAACGAAAGAACAACGCTTGAGATGGCCCAAACCGAAAACCAATGATCATCATTATGTTAAGATTTATTGAGGATACTCTACGGAAAAAAGAAACGATGTCCCGATACAGCACCATGAAGAGTAAATCAACTAAGCCAACTATATCAGAGTATCCAAAAAAAAAATGTAAATCGAAGTTTCCAATAAACTCGTAAAAAATTGACAATAAGCACAGGCCCAGACAGAAGGCAAAGTCACGGTCGACCTAAAAATTGCAGCCGCTCCTAAATAATGTGAAAAGGGCGAAGAGGCCGGTTGGAGAGCAATTTAGTCAGTAACCTAGTGACAGTAGTTCGATAAATTGGGGTAGTGACAACCTGACCGGAGGTGCACCAACCTTACACTAAAAAAAACTTCTTTCGAAAAGAAGTGATATGAAAAAATTCTGTCCTATGGACACATATGAATGGAAGACATGTTTACTGTTTTATCATCTCGTTCTGATTTAATTAACCTTAGAATATCCAACCTATTTTCCTGGAACAGCTGTTAAAGGGGTATTCTGACAAGCATCGATATTGTTGCTAAGAAGTATATGAGATTCTCATCGATGAGCATTTGCCATTGTTTGATATCTAAAATTCGACATAGAAACTAGAAGCAAATTACCTTAAAATTATTATATTTACAACTCTAGTCAATCTTAATTACAAATGGAGAATTGCGTTGACGTACTTATAGCCCGCGGCAAAAAGTACTCTCTGCTGGAAGCATTTTAATGCCCCTAACTCGTTACAAGAATAAAAGGATTTTTTTTGGCATTGTCTAGCTATCATGGAGTCCTTTGCATATATTCGATATGAGGGGATGTTTCCTTTTGATGTGAGAGGTCATTTTCATTTCAAAGTTTGCAAGTAATTTTCAGAAGCCGGTGACAGATTTTCGAATACGGAAATATACTAAATATTTCCAGAAATCAAGGCATACATGACCGGATATGAAATCTCAAAACCGTCTCGGTAACCCCAATTTAGTCCACTACAACTACGTTATCTAAAAGAATGGACCACATTGCGGAGCTGCTCACAGAAAAGCGTTTTTTGGCCAGATGTATCTTTAAGTGGTTATGCTCTTACAAGTAGTTGCTTTGTTCGTTTCGCATCGTTGTCGTACGAATCCATGTAATTGCACAGCAAGTACTATCCAACTAATTAGACTGTGCCGCGCCAAGAGTGAAACCCGCCGTCTAATTTGACCGTCTCAGGAAATTTGAACGCTTGGAGAGCTGCACTAAAGATTGTTTTAACTGAAAGTAAATATTTATTAGACGAAGACTGGACATGTTTGCTGAAATACTCAACAAATCAGGAAAATAACAAAACGTCTGACAGATTGGACTCTTTTCTCTTTGTAGTGTCTCTAGAGCTGAGCCAGCGTTTTAGCACATGCATGGGGAAATCTAAAGAAAAATAACAAATCAAATATCAATTATTGTCGAAGACATTGACACCTCTAGCTTAGCACGAAAGCGAATCTAACGATAATATAACAACTGCCACCGGCGAGGCTGATTCGTTTCCTCGTCAAGTATCTTTCTTTTCGAGATTTTCGAAGTAGGAGGTCAAAGACTTCTTCTTGGTTTCTAGAAGACGACACGGAGGTGATTCAAATGGAATCCACGAATTTGTTAACTGAGGAAAATTGCATATACTCGTGCTGGTACATGCCATTCACCGCAGCACGGATGTGGAATCTAATGGATTCATATGTACATAGATAGAAATTTGCAACCGGGTCCATTTTTCATGCTATTGTTTGCCTCTCGCTATTGTTAGGAAACATTCACTGGGGTTCATGTGTATAATTTACCACACCTTTTGACTAAATGCAAAACGTTTTTTTGGCAAGCGCATTATGAATTGAGGTCTCATTTCGTGAATGGGCGCAAGAAATCAATTAGTACTAACGAAATTGATATATTCGTGTTTGACGTGGTGAATAAACTGAAAGCTTTATTAGGAACGTTTTTATAATATTAGCACTTAGTGGCGTGATGCCATAGAATAATCCTCGCATATTAAGTAGGTAATGAGTTGGTGCAAAAAAGTGTAAATATCAATCAAAATTTTGTGCACTCAATCAACATGATTGCTAGAGCGAAATACTCGTACGTTAAATCTTTCGTTTTTCTTGTTACCACAGTTTTGATGCGAGTTCTGATGTAATGCTAACAAGTTGTTACAAATTCACAGCGAATAAGACAGAATTTTTCCCAGACTTTCTGTAGGTTGGCAGGTAATAGTGGCCGCTCCGAGCAGTCCAAATAGCGCTATGATGCGCAAGTTTGATGCCACAAACTTCTAAAGTCATAGCTGCTGTTATAAGAGCAACGAAGCAGAGTGCAGCTGGCTCAGATCTTCAGAGCTAGCCCAAACCAGCTCTCCCATCCAGCAGCAGATCTGTCTGAGGTACTTAAAGAACGGTTTCCGTAGTGTTCGTACGGTCTCTCTATGGCCAGTGCTGGGCAATCGCGAAGGAAGTGTCTTCCTCTCCACTGCTTCGGCAAAGTGAATTGTAGGGTATGCCGAATCTGGCGATATGATCCTCTATAAACCAGCCCCCGTGCAGACTGTTGAAATCTTGTCGTCTGGCACAATAGCTCTCGCGGTTGGGTTTTTGTAATATTAGGCCAAATCCTCCTTGACTTGACTGAGCTGCAAAGTATTGCGAGTGGATTCCACTGTTGATAGCGTGACACAGACTATATTCGCTAAAGGACTGCAATGAGCAGTCCTCCCTGACAAGTACATCAGTCCGCTCATTCTCCTCAATGTCCCTATGACCCGCCAACCAGAGGAGTGTGCCACCCCCCCCCCCCCCCACAGTCTAGAGGATCGTACCACTGAGTACAAGGTCTTGAAGGCTGCTTGGCGGTCGATCAGAAATGTCTATGTTACGCTTGGTGCTCGGATCATGTTCCAGCCAACGACAAGCTTCCAGTGCGGCTCGTACTTCCAATTGGAATACACTGGTGAAACCTGGGAGAGCGTATGACTCAGATACACTGGGTGTATTCAGGGAAACTTCCGTAGTGACTTCACAGACCATCTTTGATCCGGCAGTGAAGAGTACTGTGTCGTTGTTTTGCAACACGCGCCGGTCTTCCAAACTGTCCTGGTTTGAAAGTCCAAAGCACAAATTCTCCTGAAGATCGGCCTGGTGCTCAGAGGTGGCGGTGAGGAAGACGGGGCGGCAACCTTGTCGCCTGAACCAAAACCAAGTGGCCGAGGAGAACCTCCATAGTGGTGGCACCGGGAGGCGCTGTATCGCATTGGCTTCCCGGCCGTGATGTAGTAGGCGAATGCTCTGAAGGCCTATTCAGGGCGATGAGTCACGAGGCTGCACGGGGACTCATCTGAAGTGGCAATTGGTCACGAAACCTTACCAGAGGTATGCTGGTAGCATGGGAATGGGGATAGCCTCTGCACTTCAGGAGAATTCCTGTTCGATTTCAGTACAGTTCGGTTGTTTGCGGTTGGCCTCCTAATGGGAGCTTCATGCAGATTGTGGTTGCGTTCAAGCGAACAGAGACTTTCGGACTTCGGCGTGGTGTCGCGTTTCAACAAGGGTGCCATACTCCTTAGTTCGGCAGAGATTTAGGTAGGTCTTGCATCCACCAGTATGAATGCTGAGCTATGCACTTGGTATCGACTGGTACCGTCGTAACTTTGCTTCAGTGGCGTCCTGATTGTAGTCACAAAATCAATCCGTGTCTTAAGAAGACCGTGGGATTAAGTCTTCATGACAGGTGCTCACGTAAATCCCCTAGGGCTGACTGAAGATCGGGCTGCATGTGGCGTTGCTGTCCAGCGTCTACTCACATAGTCTAACAGCACTACATGCTACAAAGTATTTAATGTGAAGGTCTAAGGAGTGAAAGTGTAGGAGTACATTGCCACCACACAGACAATCCACCAGTCAGGATTACAGAGCGCCAGTAGCACCTTCTCATGCGATTCTTAGAATCCTATTAAGCTCCGTTCTATTGTACTTTCTGCTCGAAGCCTGCCACGTACGTTAGGATGAGACGTACTACAGCTGTGTACATCCAGGAAATCATCCTCGGCCGGAGAGCCCCCGTCATAATCCATTCTAAAAACTATGATTTTTCAAATAAACTATAATATTAAGAGTTATAGACATATCTGACAGTAAATTTAAAAATTTTCTTCTTGAGAAAAATCAGAATTGCAAAATAATTTTGAAACTGGTACTGCCCAAACTATTTCTATTATACTTCTTCTTTAGCTTGGATGTTCAGGACAAGCTTAGCTAATTAGTACTCCTCAGTGTCTAGTGGGAAGCATCATTTATCCCATCCATAGGAAAGGGGGGAAACTGGTATGTTAAAACTACTGATGCATCTCCCAACTGTGCATTTCGTACAAAATGTTCACCAAACTTCTGAACAAGGGATTCATGCTCTGCGCTTCAAACTAAATTGGTGGGCATGAATTTGGCTTTATAATAATATTTGTAGATGCGACAGTCTACAATTGGATCAGAGCCTTCAAGTGTTTTAAAGCCCTTCATTCAAGACCGTAACGGTACACTACAAGTACACTATGGGAAGCAATGTGGTGAGCATTGCACTCACCCGTGATCCCTGATTTGATTCAGGTACTTATTTAGCTGAGTTGATTGATGTCCGACATCCAGTCACGATACAAATCCCTCTGCCACCACTGAGATTTGAACCGCAACCTTCTATTTACCACTTAAACAAGGTCAAAACAAGGAGACGGGCTGGTCCCCAAATTTTATAATTGAGCACTGGAGTATGTGGTTAGAAAGTTGCCCATTGATACCAGAAGTTTGTTACTATCTAAGCCCGGTGAGATAGTAGTGCACCCTGAGGAAATGTTTTGCTCAGACCTTTTCGCTGCACCAAAAAGACGCTAGTAAGTCTTGAAATGGCAATGAAAAATATCGTATTTAGGACAAATGGAGGATCTTATTTTATGATACAAGAAGTAAAGTAAGCTATGAAAGGGGGCAAATGATATAAAAGCATGAATCCAGCTGGGTAATAAAACTCATTACTCGGTTATCCCTATCCTATGCTAAAGTCGAAATGCATAAACAGGAAGATGAGAGTGTGTATGTACAAATTATCGTCAGGCCTGTGCTATGTTATGCCAGCAAGCATAAAGCTAAAGTTATAAGAAATCGATGGTGAACCAGACGTCGCGTCCATAACACGCCAACAGTGACCCCATTTGACTGGTCATCTAAAGTTAATGGACCACGCGAAAATACCAATGTGGCCGTTAAAGTTGAAAATGAATCAAGGAAGGCCAGTTCGAAACTGAGGAATAGAAATTAAATTTTGGCAAAAATTGAAGGCATAGTTCAAAACGAAACAAGAAGAAGTTCGTATCAGTGTGGATTACACAACTATGCAATTGCACACGCCTCTCTTTCAATTTCAAACATTGCATGTTAAGCCACTGATTTAACGCAACATCTTTGCAAAAGAGCTCATTTGTGGAATTTCAGAGGGCAATTCAGCATAGGCTAACCAAATAGTTCTAGTCAGAATGCTGTCACTGAGACTTGTAGTTTCTGTTTTACCGGTGTCGATCGTCAAAAATTCTGTTTTAATGAGATTCGATCACAGAACTTAGGGAATAAGGCGATCATTAAAAAAACTCCTAGCTCTTTCGTCCAAGGAAGAGGCAACTCATCAGAAGCAACCCCACCTCTGCCTTTTGAGTAACGTAATCAAAAATAGCAATTAAATTCGCACTCCTTTAAGCAATCGCAAACAGTTGGGTGCGCATTATATTCAACTTAAAACCGCCAATAGGTTTAAGCCTAAGCTAGGAGAAAGTTAAATAAAAATCTACTCCGGTCCTAAGTTGTTTTCCATTTGATCCGATCCGACATCAAGTGAATGTAGACCAATGATCCCTCATAACATAAACAATCCTGACATGTTTTGACCGAACCAGGTCCTAGGGAAGCATCATCTGGTGTCCTCACAATACTGAGAGGGCTGCTTGGAGTACGATAGTCTCTCTCTCCTTCCTGATCATCACCAAGCGCCATATCATCAATCTTTAAGCATCTATTTTCATCGACACTGCTAAATCTATACTAGTATGAATATTACAACCTCATTATGTTGCATTAAATATGGTAGTGAAATATTCCAAGGGCCCCTTAGTGCATTCCATGCAGCTCCGCTCAAAAGCAAGTATAAGGTATGTCTTGTACAACGGATCAGGACCTCACCGCCCAAGGTGACTATTGTGGAACAGTTGAACGACAGAACTTTAAATGAAAACTGCATTTTAAAAGCTAAATTTAAGCACTGTTTCATAGATTTTCTAAATAAGCCATCATCATTTAAATGGTACTACAAACAGCCGGAATTGTCCATGCCACTATATGTAATATAGTTTTTCGACAATTTAGTTTTTCTGTTCATTAACGTCAAGTACATAGGAAGAACATGATAGCTAGTCAGACTGAGAATCTGATTTTGGTGGTGTTTATCTTCCATTTTGTCCCTTCTCTAAGTTCAAAACCGTTTGGTCAAGTTTTACAACTCGGTAAAAGAGCAAATAATCGTATCAGGATAACCCAGGTGTTTGAGGAAAAATGGCGTCGTCCATTGAACTCGTCCAAGCCCTCTGAAAGAGGCAGTATGAATGACGTCATTGTAAAAAGACGAAAAAGAATCGGTGATAAGGTCAAACGCTGGCCAACTTGGCCTTCAGGCTCAAATTCCTCTGAGATTTTATTTCGGTGTAGACATTTTAACATTTTGCGCCATCATAGCTATTAGTTTTTGCGAAATGACTGCCATGCAAAGAACAAACCAGATATCCTCCAAAGCCTTCTCAGAATTCATGACAAGACCCTGTCAAAATGATCCGTAGGGAGATGATATGGTCAATGAAGGAGCATCCAGAGCGAAGACCAGCCTTCTATCAGTAGATCAATTTTTACTTGATGCGTTACAAAATGTTTTTATCTGACATCTTCGGGATAGCAGGAAGCTCACAAATACTTCCGAGTCTTCGCACTCCAGATGGATGCTCTTCCTAGGAATCCTAACGAGAGATCTCAGATTCTTAGCACTTATAAATTAAAGTAACAACAACAAGTAACGAGGATGGGTCAAAAGTAGAACAAAGTACCGTGATAGCAGAATGCTTTTCAGATAAAAACGATAATTGGGCTTTTCCCCTGGGACAATATGTAACAATTTTTCAGGCCGAAGTGATTCTAAGAGCAGCAACCTTGATGGTCGATAAGCAACTGAAGGGCAGGCGCATCGCAGTCTGCAGTAACAATCAAGCTACTCTGAGGGTACTGAACAGTTTTTTGATGAGCTCAAAAATCAAGAGTGTAGAAATTGTTTGAATTCCATATCCACATTCAATACGGCGAAATTACTCTGCGTACAGTGTCAGTGGGACGTAAAGGTAAATTAAATCTTGGATGCCTTAACAAAAGAGAGTTCAATTTTCCCCAGTCGGAAAGTGGGCAGACTTGTTTAAATTTTGTGCGCATTGTGACTGGCCGTGATTCATAAGCTGGGCAGATGTTCATAATAGGAATTCTACATGATGGTACGTGGCCATCCTGTACTGAAGAAGCGGAATTCACGGAACTTTTCTTATGTTAATGCCCCGATTGTAGACGCATCAGACATTATTGACACTGATGTACTCCAGTTACATTAGCTCCTCAAAAAATGAAGCTTCGCCGGATTTTATACCATTAAAAACCTTGATAAAGTCCTCCCCCCTACCTCTTTAGCTGCTCGCCATCGTAGATCAGAAGATTTGCCTTAATGTTATTCACAGAATGAATCATCATCTCTTGTACTGTGGTGTACGGTGGTGAAATCGCTGCAATTTTTTCGTTGCTTGCCAGTATGTTCCCCTGCGAACAGATGTAGTAGCGACACCTATAACCAGAGAATTGACAATCAGATGACTTTTCCTTTCGAGGCAGTGCTACCAACCCTTCTGTTACACGCATTCACAAAACAACTCCTATATAAAAAAAAGTCAAGCGACGACGGCTTGTCGGCATGCCGTGTTCAACGAATTATATTAAGGAGCATTCAACATCTGCGAGCCGCTACGGTCACGCTGCTCCCAGGGCAGAAGTGAGGCATCGTCTGAAGATTTGCCTCTGCCCTGGTAAGAAATCGTAAAGCCGTCGTCGCTTGACTTTTTTTTAAAAGTTTGGGTGCGGACTTAGGACCCCATCATTCTCAAAACGAATATTTCAGCTCTGGCCAAGCTCTGGTCAATAAGGCGAATTTGCGCTCAATATAATTCGTAGGCATGTCGTGTTCAACGAATTATATTAAGGAGCATTCAACATCTGCCAGCCGCTACGGTCACGCTGCTTCCAGGGCAGAGGTGAGGCAGCGTCTGCAGATTTGCCTCTGCCCTGGTAAGAAACCGTAAAGCCGTCGTCGCTTGAATTTTTTTAAAAAGTTTGGGTGCAAGCCCTAAGTGAGGGGTCCGTGGACCAGGAAAGCGGGAGTAAGTTGCTCCCCATTTGGTCCGGTCCAGCATTAAGTTGATGCGGACTTAGGACCCCATCATTCTCAAAACGAAAACTCCTATATCTTATACTGACCACAATATGGTCGATCTAATTAAATGTTCCTATCGGGGCAGTGGATACTAACTGACCTTGTTGCAGCCCCTGTTATCGAGCAGCTTGGCGCCGATAACGACGATGACGAGGTGGTGAAGCTGCAAAAATTTACAAACCTTTCATCGCTGTTATTACAATCACCAACACCACGTTCCTCGTCCTGCCCATCATATGACGCAGCGAGGTGTTTCTAGAACCCATCTTGGTATTCAAATCACCCATTACGATAACAATATCAATTTTAGGGAGTCTCTCCTGAACCGCGTGTCAATGCTCATAGAAAACATACTTCTCCACGATACAGGAAATCTCCGCACAAATGTGACACTCTCTAACTTGAACTGAAGTTCTGCAACAAAGATGGTGTCAGAAACTGGTTTCTAGGTTATGAGAGTGTACTTGGTACAATCGGACACCGAACTCGTTTTTTCTACCATTTGACTATCTAGAATACAAAAGCGCAGCGCACCATCTCACTTGATTAGGTCCATACATCCAGCTTATATCACTGGAATTCTCTCAAGTTGAGGAAAGCGAGTGCTCTACTGCCTTGGCACCCTTGCCGACGAGAGTAGTATATTCCTGAAACAGTGAGGGCAGTCCCTTGAAGGCGTGGTTGACGTTTCGGTAATGAGGCGGTTTCGAAATTTGCAATTTATCCATTTTAGTCGCCCTTTGCGATAAGCAGAAAATACTTTGGTTGTATCCTTAATCTCGGCTTACAGGGCACATTGAAAAGTGAATATAAAAATTGGCGAACCTGAATTCAGAGGCTCGAGGAATCATGACGAGCTTAAAATATTATAAAGGCGAATTAAATTAGTGACAATTCCGAAACATGTTTCTCGCAATGCACCACCATTATTGCCAAATTTTCCTAGATTAGAGCATGCCGGACTGAAGAAATTAGAAGCCCGATTTTTACTTCAAAGTGTTCTCAAAAAGTGAAAAATTCAAATTTTTTTAAAATCCCTCCCAGCATTACTTGAGAAAAGCGATGACATAATGAAATAACTGAAATAACGAGTTGCGAGAGGCACTGCAATTCAACTTACTTCCGAGCCGCTTCCGAAAATATGCTACCATCGCCTTATTTTTCAATATTTCTTCATGAAAATTTTACACAATATTCGCCGAAAGTCATCATTAATGTACCATCGGTTTAGATAGATAGATTTTAACTGTGTTGTCAAAAAAATTGCCAAAATTTTCTTATTTGAATGAATTAACGTTGGCTGTTAACATATTGCGACATTTCGTCTTCTTCTTATTTTGCAATCCTTTGGTAATCAAAAAGGTTATATTTTCGATTAACTAAAACAAATCTGCCTGGAAAACTTATGTTGCATGCCTAAAAGTATACTCTCCTTATTAGACTCTCATAATTGTATCTAATTTAAATTCTTTTATTGCAATCAATGAAAACATTATCAAATAACAGCAGCTGCACAAACTGGTTGAAATATGCAAACCATCTTCAATCAGCGACTGATATCTACGGAATAACTTTCAATTGCATGATAAATAAGGAAATCTACATCGGGATATGAAAATGCTGATAATCCAAGATACGCGCATACCATTTGAAAAGTGCATGCGGTTTGCATTTACTCTCGATAAGAACAGAAAGTATTGAAGAAAGCATTCTTTTTCTGAAGTGAGTGATTAAGTACGCTCAAGAATGCATCGTTTTACCATAAACTCTCTTAGTACTTTCGAAGTGACTTATGCACCTATAAGTTCGTCTTGATAAGAAAGTGGAAAACTAAGAAAAGGGTAACTTGATTGCTTGCTACTTTGCTCACTATATTCCAAACCATTTTCTCTTATTCTGCAATGCATGGTTTTACTTTTTTTAGCAGAACTTAGAAAATAAGTGTAAGTAAGAAGTAAGGTGAATGACTATGTATTTTTAAGGAATGAATCACTTCGATTTTATTATCTTTATCTTTAACAAGAACAATAACAGATTAAAACTCGGGGAGACAACTGGTACTATAATAGAAAGGAAACAATAGAACTTATTACAATAAATCACAATTCCGCATGCAAAACAAGAACATACATTTTACCACTAAACGATCAATGCATAGGAAGAGGTTTACTACTAATTAGGAGCAAAGTCAAATCTTTTACGGTGCTGTGCTTTTGTACTCTGGAAAATCTAGTGATAGCGGGCGCAAATTCCGTGTGGACTACCACAAAAAACGCTCTTTTAATACTGCAACCGGTATCTGACAGGATAATAATAATAATAATCTTTGGTGCAACAATCTATTTTGGATCAGGGGCTTGAAGTGTGTAAGAGCACTTCATTCAAAACCGTAACGTAGTACATTGTGGGTGGCAGTGTGGTCAGCATTGCGCTCGCCCGAGATTATCACCCTGATTTGACTCAGGTACTTATTTACAACTGAGTCGACTGGTATCCAACGTCAAATCACGATACAAATCCCACTGCCACCAGCGAGATTTGAACCGCGACCTTCCGTACGACAGCCTAGTGCTCTAACCACTTAAGCCATCCTGACAGGTCTGAATAACCAATACGCGATACAGCTGTTACCCAGCCAGCGGTGGAAAAACTTTCTTGAACTCAAACTATTTATCAGCGCCTGATAACTACCAAAATGTCGGCTACATCGATCCGGCTCTACAATGTCATAGGTCCTCTAACGAGCTGGGAGCTTGCTAACTACGAGTACGCGCGGTCGAACTCCATTACCAAAAAAAGTACGGGAGCAGCGTGGTACGTCGTGATAAAAAAATGCCACTATTGCGCTGGCGAAGAAAGCAGAAACTGTCGTAAATTTGGTTATTGTATACCGCAAAACCACAGAGTTTGTAAGTTTTTGCAGGCCTTTTGATGCTCTTATGATGCAGCTCCTGCAGGATTGTTATTTCTTTCCATTCGTAAATACTGGTAATCTGAGGGGTATTTCTATACTTCATGCTTTTGATAAACATACGCTCATGTACCAAGCAAATTAACACCCATCAGATCATTAAGGAACAGAGTTGGACTGGAGATAAACACTAAAAAAGGTTCTAAATCTGACTGATGATCTTACCCTTTTTGTTTTCATTAATAAAAAACATCGGAGGCGTTGGTCTTGATTTCCATCGAAGCATTGAAGTACTATATCCGCCTTCGCTGTTTTTCCAGCCATATAGCTATCTAAACGCTAACATCAAGTTGAAGCTGCTTCGCGCCTGTATTTTTTCTATATGACTACAAGGGCGTGGTATATTGAAAGCAACCGCCACTGTTACTTCAAAACTCAAAATTTTTATCAATACATGTTAGAGTGACTTCATCGGAATACTCTGGCCTTGGAGAATAAGAAACAAAGACCTCCGTTGGGGCAAGGGACTAATATTCTTGGATACATTTATCAATTGAATTGAAAGCGGCAGAGGATATCGTATATAACAAAGAAGTGCGATAAATCCATTGCAGATTATGCCATGTAGTGGAACCAATTATTCCAGGATTGACCACGAGTGGGTCATCCTAGAGCTACGAAGGGTAGAACTGTGGTTTCCCAAAAAATCATTAAGGCAGAACGCGATGACCATAATTGCTGTTGACGCGCTATGCCCCACATTGGGGTTTATGACAATGATTACACAAAGACAGTGTTGGTGCAATAGGGTATAAGAAATGCGAATGTGAAATAATTTTGTTGAAGGGACTTTTTCTCACCAATTGCAATCTCCTGACATTTGGTTACTAAGAAGTGGAGGTGTTTTTGATGCCACTCTAGGAATTTCACTACGACGGCATCTAGGAAGAAACTTAGAGAATCAGGTTGGATAAGCATCATGTACGTACCATCGACCTTTTCAAATACGTATAGTGGGGAGGATCGTCTTTTTCTTGAGCCGCATCCTCTCCATGTCACAAAAGGTGGGATATCTGTCCAGCAAAAAGGAGAGGGGGCGTGCATTGAAGAAGGCGACAAATAGTCGCCGAAAGACATATTTGCTGATAATACGAATTTAATAAAGTGGAAGCTATTTTCGAATTCTTTTAGTTATATAGCTTTGCTAAAATGCTCTAGGTCAAGTTTTGTTAATGATCGAAGATTTGATTAATTATACGTAGCAGAAATGTTGATCTTTTAAGTGGTGGGTTGTTGAAGCGAGGGATGGGATATAATGAGTCTATGGCGCGGTATACGGTTTATTGCCTGACATACGTGGGGAGTATTGGCAGAACCGGAAGTCATATGGGTGCCTTTCACCCATTGGTGGGGTATAGTACGCCAAAAACTCCTACCGCAAACGATGCGGTTACCTGAAATGCGCTTCGCCCCTCCCCTCCACAATTGCCTGAGACGCGCACACTTGTCCTCTACTGTTCTACGCCAAGTGCCCTTGGGGCGACCCACTCGTCAGCCATCTAGGGAGAATGAATTCCACTCCGTAAATTTGCGTAGCCCTCCTCAATGTGTGACCTATGCACTACAACTTTCGTCTTCCTATCACATCCCATACCAGTGCCAAGTCTGTGGGCTGACCAAATTCTTCGTTTGAAATAGTGTCAGGCAAGCGCACTACGATGACATGGCGCAGACAGGTATTGACGAAAGCTTGGTGCTTTTTTGCAACACGGGAGTTCACTTTCCATGTGCTACTCCCATGTACACATAGCAACACAGAAAGTAAACCAGATCAAAACACTCTCAACTTGATCCTAGTGTTGAGATAACTGCCTTTCCGGATTTTAGACAGGGCAGCGGAAGCGGATCTAGCACTATTAATGCGGCAGGCAACATCTATTTCGGTGCTGCCGTCGGCAGAAACCACGCCTCCAAGATTTACAAATTGATCGACGCTTTCCATGCTCTACCCCCTGAAACAGATAGGGAGAGTGCGCGTCAGACTGAGAACCTTGGTTTTGTTGGTTTTTATCTTCAGTCAAATTCTACTTGGCTCTATTCCCAAATACAGTGCAAGGTCCATGACTCAGTGAGAGACCAAACAAATGTCATCAGAATAGTGGAGGTGTTTGAGGAAAGATTTCATAGTCCATTGAACTCCACCACGTCCTCCGGACAAGACAGCATAAACAACGTCACCGATAACAAGAAGAAATAATATCGATGATAGGATGCAACCCTAGCGGACTCCGTTTTGGACCTCAAAATCATCCCAGAGTTCACCTTGTTGCTGCATGTGGCATTATACGTCGCTCCAGTAAAGGCTATTAATTTCTCCCTGTTCCGAAAGTTTACTCGAAATCGATGAAGAACAGGTGCTGCGAAAATATAAATTCCGCGGAAAGGGAGAACCTCATCTGATGTAATACCATTAATAATCATGGTATGGAAGTATCTCTCCACCTCTTCAGTGGTTCATCATTGTGGATGAGAAGTCGACCGTTGATATCTGTCAAAGAACCATCGAAAGGTTTGCGACCACATGCAAGGTCTTTCGGTATACATTCCGGCATCATCTGCTTCCCTGACCAGCGGAATAGCGGAATCACTCAATCAGCAAGATAGCTCTCCCACTGTCAAGCGACAGCTGGGTCGTACAAGCGGTCGATGTTGAACTTATGGGGTCGCAGCTTTGCAACCCTGCGAGAAATAGCGGATGCAACACGCAAGCAAACGCAAGCGAACATCAGATGGTGATCTATTTCGAGGTCAATATCAGCGCGATCTGATTGCTCGCACTGCGTCAGTCAGTTGAAACCCAACTAATCTTATGGCAGGCCCTGTGCTCGAACAATGTGCCACCTATGACGAGTCGATGAAAGCTACGGAAATCCACCCACCATTACCATTACGGTCGCCAAGACCATGTCCGAGCACGGTGTTGTCAGGTCCCATCTTGGTATTCAGATCTCCCATCACGATCACAACATCGCTTTGAGGAAACTTCCCCTGAACCACGTTTAATTACTCGTAGAAAGCATTCACTACATTGGAAGTCTCCATTCGTGCATAGCATTGTACAGTTGTGACGTAAGAAGTCTGTCAGAAACCGGCTCCCAAGTCAGCGCACCTTGCGGTATCCGTCAGAAGCAACCCAACACAGGATCCGCGTTTACCACTACTTGGCTTTCTAAAGTAGAGAAGCACATTCCCGCAAGAGAGAGAAGCACTCTCCAAAGTCTCACTATCTTACTTTGCTTAGGCCCACAATGTCCAGTTTATGTTGTTGGAATTCATGATCAAGTTGGAGAAAGCATGATCATTCATGATCAAGTTGGAGAAAGAACCTCACTAGCGCTGTCGAGGAGCGAACGTACATTACAAAAAGCAATCATAGTCCGTTTTCGAAAGTCAAATGTTTTGAGCGTGAGGTCAGTTCCTAACCGAGGCATTGTTGACGTTTCGGTAGCAGTAAAGTTTCAAAATTTGCAAGTTGTTAACCCACAAATTTGTATCCGGCCAACAGTTCGCAATTTTTCTTGTTAAGAACCCAAGTGTCCGAGGAATACATGAGGACTAACAAGACCATTGTTTTGTAATTTTTAAAAATTTCACTCCGCCTTTTAGGCTCCGATATCTCTTGAGAACTACGCGGAAGACAAAGAAGCTCCTAGTTTCTGGAAATCAACCGATTCTTCCAGCAGATTTAAAACTTCGGTAGTAATATGCGTCTTGTTGGAACCTTTTCTATGCTGCGAACTATGATTCGCAACACTTGATGGTCTAGCTATTTCCAGAAAGGAGAATACTCGCTCCTTAGAATCTTAATCTTAGAATAAATATACTGAAAATTATCAAAGTTTGTTTGAAGAGAATTTTTATCCTAGATCCTCAAAGGTAACGCATTTCGGTGCAATCACAACAATTAGCCAATGTACCCTGTCTAACTTCACAAGATTTTGCAATTGATCATTCCAAGTTTCCCAATTTCAACACATCAACTCTAAGTTATATTAATAAATTAGCCACTTATCGCTGACTTCAGGCAAACGTGCATGCATCCCAGGGTCTGAAAACGCTGAAATTTTGAACCCAACTAAGGACTATTTTCTCACCTTAAACCTTCACGATCTTTACACGTAAAGAGTCCTACCCTCAAAAGCCCAATGACCAGCATATAACTTGTATTGGAAACAGTATGTTATTATACGAAAGGAATCGTTTTGAATAGATTGCTGTAAAAAGGATTGAAATGAACTTCCCTAGCCTAAGACGAAGTTAATTTCTAAAATTTCGACGCATGGTCAACAAACGAACAAACAATTTTTTAGCAGGAAAATGTTGTCCCAAGCAGTGGCATTAGCTTAGCTACTTATGACGGAAAGTCTTTCCTTTTATAGTCATCGTTCTCGCGAACTGAACTTTGTATGATATGAATAGTGAATTGAATTTCCCAGAAGTGTAACCATTCCGTAAAAATGAGACCCATAAGCCAAGTAATGGGCATTTATAGAAAACAGTCATTGATGTTTAACTTTCATATATGGGATCAGATTCAATAACGCAAACAAATTTTACTATTGGATCACCAGAAAAATTCAGCAAGTGTTAAAGATGTTGTTAAAAAAAATTTAAGTGTGAAAGGTTGTTGATATGTGAATAATTCGAAAATTCGCTGTCCAACGCTTATTAGATGGAATAATCTTTATATAAGAGTTTCTCATGAGGAAGCATATTATATCGCTGACTTGCATAATTTATCTTATATATGGTCGTCTAAGACAAATATTTGAAAACAAATTGATCACTAAATTATAGTTCCAGAGACTATTAAAGCATAAATCACTTTTATGTTTCTTTCATCAAACAAAATCTCCTCAGAAAATACCAATGGCGCCAAAGTAATTCAGAAAGCGTGGCTTTTAACTTAAGTTGCATAAAAATACGAAAAATCGGGTTTATGACTGCATCAAAATCATATTTTTACACCACGAATGTGTGAACGTGTGATCGAAGGATTAAATCGATTTCATCAGATCTCCGATCGCATCTCCATCTCGAAATATTTCTGTTTTATTTTCTCCTCAACAAAAGAGTCCATTAAACGTCCATTAGTTGCCCTTTACAAAACATACACTGCATCGAATTTCAATGGGAGCATCGTGTCCGCCTACAGAAGAATTGCATTTCGGAAAAATAGAGAAAACGTGCAAGGCAGCAGGCAGAAAATAGACCGACCGGAATCTCATTTTCCGGCTTGCATTGCAACATAAGGTGAATCCAAGTAGTCGTCGTCTCCAGCTCTACATGGACTTTGGTGTCAGCGGGAAAGCTGTAATCCCTATTTTTATAGGCAGCGTAAAAATACATCGTGTGATTGCCGATTGCTCAAATGCATCCGTGGAAAGGGCTGCGCAGATGAAAAAGCGCCGAGAATTAAAAACAGCTCAAAAATAATAGCATCCATCATAATGTTAACTTGGACTGATTAGGTATTGCTGCCAGACCCCGCTGGGCATACCAGAAGTGCACCAACAACAGGCTCCGACAGCCTCCGCATGCATCCATGGAAATCTGCAGCGGCAGCGTGATTAGCAGCAGCACTGCGATTTCGAAATCAAAAAGATGATCACCCCGATCGCATCGAGGAATTCAAAACCAAAATAGAATATTGTAATTTTCCTGCGCTTTGAATTTGAATAATTTTGATTTTCTCAGAAGCGTGAAAACTCAGCCCCAGTCTATTTTTAGCGGGCGATCTTATGAATATGATGGAAGTCTGGAATTATGAATTGAATTGCCTGACACGATCGCTAGGCGCATCGCGTTGGTAGCCTGGATTGCCCTAAAGAGGAAGCAAAACGTGGAGTTAATAATAATATGCTCAGTTGCAGGAGTCGGCATCTGTGATATTTGCATTTGTTAGTATTACCACTGTGGAGGAATTTGTGCATTGTGCGAGACCAATGTAAACCCAGAAGTATCACTTTGAGGATAGTTAGATAAATATCTCATAAATTCAATCACATTAGTTACTGTCTTATTATTGCGCTTCTTATTCATGAAAATAATATGCTTAGTAACCACTAATTTTAACAGTTACTTGTAGAAAACCTTTGCGGCGGGAGCTCTCAATAGATCCTTCAAGCATGAGCCGCAGTTTCAGAAGAGCAGAGTTATTGACTTCGGTCGAAATGTCTTCCGACAACCACGGCTTTACAGATTGACTGTTAGCTGATGCGCGTTTCCGAGTTAGCTTCAGAAGGTAGGTAGATGGGCGAATTAGCAATCTCTGTTTCTAATGTTATTGTACAAAACTCACTTGTCTTATTGTATTGTGAGAAAGTAGCATTTTCAAACACTTTCTACCGTAAACCAATGACAGTAGTTGACCAGTAAAGTGAAGATATACCTGGCAACTGGGACGAACCGAAATTATCATATTATGGTCTTGCTCTAATTCCATTACCTGCGAAGATTCTCTCTTCCATCCGTGTTGTCCGCTATTTGCTGCTGTAGAATGTCATCTGTCAATTTCAACCTTTATTCTGACCCCTCACATTACTTTTAATTGTTTGAAAACTAGGTGAGGAGGATGACAGCTGGGTGAGTGGCAACTGGTTGAATATTGCAGCACGTCTAGAATCACCAATCATTTGCCGAACATCATTTTCAGGTGTTGGATGAACTTCTACCCAATGCTTCAGCTTTATTTAGAAAAGACACTTGAAGTCGCTTCATTCACCAAAGAGTAAATGCGTCTTAGTGAAGGACTCGGCTAGACAACCTTCAGTAGATTGTAATCTAAACTCCGCAATTTTGGTAGTAAGACACTTTCTAAAAAGAAAGTAGAGTTTAACAATCGCTATATCAGTGTGGCGATCCATCGAGTGTCCCACACATATCAAAACTTCAGAAAAGTCTGTAAGGGCAATATCTATAGTAGAAAAAAAGAAAAAATCGTTGAAGAGCTTGAATAAGATGGCGCGATGACTTAGACCAAGACGCAAGAGAGCTTTTACCGATATTGAATTGATGGAGCTCGGCGCAAAGTCAGTATATTTAGAGTTCCTTATTATATCAGGATACCGGTTGTTGCTCCGTTGATGATGATGATTCAAATTTTTGAATAAGTAAGCGGAAATGAGATGGTCAAAAATTTCAAATGCGAATCCGAAAGCTTTCCATATGGGCGTGTGGCTACCGTTCCGTCAGACGAATCCCTCCATTTCAGCAAAGAAATCTCCAACACAGAATTATCTATCGCACTAATAAAAATTGAAAAACGGCTGCTAGAGATGATTCGTATGTATACCATGGATTGAATTTGCCTTCCACTTACCAACCCTAATTAATTCAATTTCGAGTCACACAAATGATTGAGCCGTCGATCCTACCTACCTCATAAATTGCCACGGAACTCGCACGTTGCTTGCTCCAAAGGAACTGTCGACATTGTTAGAAAGGACGTTCATACATCCCACCGCAGAATTCAAGAGCAGCAGTTTCGACACAGTAATCCGGTTGCGTTATTTATTGTTTTCAATATCAGTCTTCAGGGACCTTCTTTAGAGATGAGTTAGACACCTTTAATGTACTTATTTTCTCCTTGTACTAGAGATTTCGTTTCTACCTTGGCTTTAGACACTATAAATTCGGAGAGCAAAAACTTTCAGATCATTAATTTGAGCATGAATTCCTTGGTCAACTCCAAAATACTCATAAAAATCCGTTCCGATCAGAGTATAGGTATGGAGGCCGCTAAGACCTTATGCGACACGGACCTCGTGATGGCCTCATCTGATGGTTTCATCTGAATTTCACGGCACACTAATTATGCGCAATTTTATCTAGAACTATACCAGGATTCAATTAACTGAGGTTTTCCCTTGTTTGTTCACATTGTTTGGGCTAATAGGGCTTCACGTGCATCATCAAGCCGCTTATTTTTAGTCCTTTTCAGTCCTTCATTTTTCAAATAAAGTAATATCACTCCAACAATGGTTTCCATTGTTGCTAGGGTGTTGAACGCAACTCTGATACAAGTCTAGATGCGCCAGTCTACAGCAAATGGATTTGATATAATGATACGTAAGCTAAGTTTCATACCGACTTTTGTGCACAGAAATGCAATTAAGTGTGGGAAGCTCTAGCCAGTGATAATTGTCAATTGGCATAGTAAAATATAGCTCTACTCTCGTGGTTGGCAATAGTTAACTTGATTGCATCCGTTAATCACCTCATGATTATGGGGCCATTTGCTCTTTGTTGTCCATAGGATACTCCAGATATGTGCATTCCCTATTAATGCCTCCGAAAGCCCGACATTGAAGAAAAGCAGGTGAAGCAGACATCTAAGCCACGCACACTGCTCCAAAATTATCCATAGTCATCCATCCATGATGTAATCAATGAAGAAGAATCCAGAGCGGGGTCCATTCTGCTTTATGTCGATTAAGTTTTCGGGAAGTGCATTGATAGGTTCCAGGATTATTTTAGCTATCATCATTTTTGGGACCGTTAACGTCCTTCACCGGACGTTCTTTCGTGATACGATATACACTTATGAAATTATTGCGATCTGCAGCAGTTCCGCTTCCCTGACTAGCACAATTACAAATCTCCCTTGTCACGGCACGCACTCTGTTGATTTTCCTGAGATTTCACACGGTATCACAAGTTGAATGCATCCAATTCCCCTTCCATTGATCGATTTGCTTCAATGATTCATCTGCTAGTCAGATATACCGAAGGACCTTCTAGACGTAGCCGACGAACTGAATATCCGTCCAGAAAAGAGCATTTTTATGGCTCCCAATGCCGGCGGTCAACCTGCTGCCCGAGCAACAAAATAGTTCTCCGACTGTCGAGCGACATCTGGATCATATAAACGGTCGATATTGCTATCTAACCCTGCGGAAAGTGGCGGACGCAACACGCAAGCAGATGTGAGAGATCATCAGATGGTAATCACTCTCGAGGCCAACCTTAGTATCTCTTTTACTCGTCATACAGTGACAACTCCTACATCTACCACATCCCAAAGTGGTAAATCTAATTTTCCGTACGCTGTCGTTCTATTGATCTCTGATTGTTGAACAACGATCCTTTGCTGCGTTCTCGATACCTTCTAACCTTCAGCTAGTGTTGTTTCGATCGATATTAGAATTTTTATGGTGCTTGGAAACATTTGAATGCGCTAAATACTGCCGTATGCTTTTTCCATTAATTTTACTTATGGGATAGGATAGGATAGGATGTAAAGACCCGTCCGTAAATACTGAAGTTTTGCCCTTGTACTGTGTTGTGTTGGCCAAGTTCTGGAATGCGAGGGACGCAAGTTTTTTGGGACTTCAGTCTCCAAGGTGTTGTTTTCCAAAGTTTTAAATGTCATTTGCATTCGCACGGAAACCTGAAGTATTAAAAGGGGAATGGTGTGAGAAACTAGCGGAAAACACACGCAAAGCCTGGTGCCTATCTAGCACAAAAGTGTGCAAGTCCTTATCAACGGGACACTCAAGTGGAGCTTCAGTATTTGTAGGGAAGTTCATGGTCAGTTTATTTTTTCGGACAGCATTCCTCCTGCGTCTAGTTGGCGTGGTCTTGAGGTCATTGCCTAATCTTTTAAGTCATTACACAACTGCAATTTTCAAACATGCAAGTCAGAAAGGCGATAACCAAATATCACCCCCCCCCTCTCATGGTTGCACTATAACTGCAAAAGTTTCTCCCTTTTGGGGAGCCTTCCCAGATTTGCAATTTGTGCATCGTGAAACAGAATTTCACATCCAAAAAGTCTCAGCGGACAGTACGCAGCAATACATGGGCACATGCTCGCTCTAACAATTTTAAATCACCAAAGTAAAAAATGTTCACGCGCTAGTAATCAAAGAGCGTAGAGCATGTACAGTGCTTTTCTTCTGCCATGCAATTTCAAACAAAGCCTCAGGAGACGCGTAGTCTTCTTGCATCAAGTACTCTCTTATCAAACGAAGCAACTAAACAGTCAAGCAGTGTTCGTAGATCGTATTTTTTACAAAAAGAAAAAAAATGGAAACTAAGTTCGCTGTCACCAGTTGAAGCGGTAGACAACCGCGCACTTCAAGAACACCGTCTAAATATTCACGAAAGACAAAGAATACAACGAAGTCCTCGAAAAACACCTTCACGAGATATAAAAAATTTGACGTTATTCTAAAGCAGGGACTTTGAATACAATAAAATCAACAGATACAAAGTACCGTGGACATCAACCAGCAAGATCGAATTTGAAGAATGTAAGAACCTGCACTGCTCAGCACCTAAACTCAAGTAGCCCTCATTTTACCAATGAACGCATTAAACGTCGCTATCGACACCAGCCTCAAAAAATGCATTACATTCTTTTAAAAAAAAAAGTGCGAAGTACGGAGCTAGGACTGTAAGGGCAATAGTAGAGGTGCTGTGCAAGATGAGCGCCATCAGGCCGCCAATAATCCTTGATATGGATACCCAGTTGAGCAAATAAAAAGAGGACAGCGAACTTCAAAAAGTACAAGGTGGTACTGTATTCGAAGTACAGGTGCTGAACATCGAACATCGAGAAATACATCGGCTTATTATGAGATAGCGACGGTAACGATAGGTCCGCTATCCTGAAAACGTTACGACGGAAAATTTACAACTTGGTGCACAGCCTATCCCACCTAACAGCATCAAACGGATAAATTGAACGCTGGAACCACCGTCTTAAAACATCACTCATATGCCAACAACCTCCTTGGATCCAAACCCTCTGCACAGTTCAAACGTCTTTTAAAGACCATCAATTAGGAGACCTTCATAGAAAAAATCGGGGAATAAATCGCAATTCTAATTTCATCACCCAAAAACACGGCCTCATCCGTTATGAAAACTACACAACCGCGGTCAAAGCTTCTTACAAGCGGATGCCGTCAGCAGATTTCAGATTTTTTAGATTTTTCGGTTCTGAGAACGAGACCTGTTACACTTTTTGGAGGTCACATTTTAAGCCCTCTCCGAACATAAGAAATAAGATCAGTTTCGAAAAGTACTAACCGAACCCTTTGATTTGACACACCACAAGACCATATTCTACGCATGAATGGGGACCCCCTCTCCTTGAACACAACACAAAATAGCGCCACTTGCACACGTAAAGGGATCCACAAACCACATGGTGTCGCCAAATTTTATGACAATCAGTTCAGCCGTTTGCGAATAAATCGGATGTAACAGACAGACAGACAGAACAGACTGATGAATGGGGCAGTCGAGAAATGGAGTCCGTGATACATTTGCAGTGGTCAGTCTGCGAAGAATATACACATAGTGACAATCAGGCCACCATTTTTGAAACAATACAGGGTCCAGAAATGAACTGGTCGCGAAAGATAGGTAAGAGATGGGCAGTCAATAAATTTCACGAGAAGATTTTCAAAGAAGTTTTGTAGCAAAGAAACAAAAAGCAAACGTTCTCCACCAATTTCATGCCCTAACCTGCTTCATGAAATGGTAACGAATCTTTTTCCACAAGCGTACAGCTAACGTTCCCTCTGACGAGATAGACTTCGCGGAGGTTCACGTATTAAGTGAGGAGAAAGTCCTAGAAGCCGCGAAAAAATAGTTGGGAGCAAGGCGCCTGGCTTGAATAGTATCCAGGAAAAAAATCTCAGGGCAGCAGTGAAAGTAGCGTCAACTATATTTGCCGAGGCATTTACTACATACCTTAAAGAAATAGCATTTCCTAAGCAATGGAAGAAGAAGAAACTAATGCTAATCCCCAAGTCAAACACATCTTTGGGTTAAGCTTCATTCTACAGACCGATATATCTTCTAAATAATACTGGCAAACTATTCGAAAGAATAATCTATAACAGATTACTCCCAATTGCCGAAAAGGAAGGCGGTCTCTCTGACAATCAGTTCGATTTTTGAAATGGGAGGTCTGCGACTGATGCAGTTAACTTGGAAGCTAACACAGCTTTCAATTCTGCGAGATGGAGAAAAATACTTGAAATCAACTTAAGTGTGCCAAAGTACTTGGTACGCTCCGTTACCGACTTCTTAATTGATAGGCTTTTGTGTTGCGAATCAGACGACGGCAACAAATCATATCGAGCGGCATGCAGAGTCCCACAAGGGTCCGCCTTAGGCCCCAGGTCCTTCCTATAGGTGTGACTTCCATTGGTTTCGCAGACGTCATTGAAGTAACGGTTGTTGCACGCCTCCTTGAAGAAGTCGAACTTTATGCGAATGAAGCAGTATATGAGATTAAGTCCTTGTTGGAGGATGCTGGTCTATTGATTGCAGAACATAGAAGGGAAGTAGTACTTATTACCAAGCGGAGAAGGTCAAAGTTGGAGCACAAACAATACATTCCAAGCAAACGCTCAAGTACTTAGGTGTAATAATTGACCGAAAGCTGAATTTCAAATAACATGTGCAGCGTGCAGCAACCAAGGCATATAATACCGGAGCACTAATTGCGAGAATGCTCGCAAATATAGGTGGTCCAAGGCCGACTCGTCCACTCCTTTTTCGCTGATGATCAGTTCGATGCCATTATATGCAGCCCTAGTGTGGGCAGGTGCACTGAACAATACAATAAAGAAGAGAAAATTTGGAGAAAAAGTGGAGCTGCGTGTTAGCAGGAATAATCCCTATCGATATTCTAGCGAAAGAAGGAAAACATCTATACGCGCGAGCGTATCTCACTAACCCCTGCCCATCGGCAGCAGCTCACACGAACTGAAACCATCGATGAATGGCAGGATAGGTGGAACGAGTCAGAAAAAGTCCGCTGGGATCATAGAATCATATGGGATATTCGGGGTTGAATAGACGGACCACACAGCGAAGTAGATGTAGACATAACTCCGCTTTTGAGCGGCCATGGAGGTTACCGAGCATATCTCTATCAATTTAAGCATGATGATTCGCCATTTTGCCCAAAGTGCTCGAATATTGCGGAGGACGCAGAACATATTTTATTTCACTACCGAAGGTTCGCAGCTCAAAGGGACGCATGGGTACTTACAACTGAGGAGCACTTGAAAATCGAAAACATAATGCGTTAAGTGTTGAAGTCGCAGGGATATGGATATGGAAGTCGAAAAGGTTATAGCAACCATCCATAAGAAGCTTAGGTAGGAAGAGGTCAGCCGGAAAAATGAAGGATAGAGGAACACGAGTACAGGATAAATTCTGATCCAGCCCCGCGACATAATACTATATGGGAGTTCCACGGGGAGACACAGACGGACAAACGGACAGACGGACAGACATCGAATCGATTCTAACAAGGTTTTGCTTCACATAAAGCCTTAAAAATGAGCCTTTTTTAGAAATATATGGACATATATATATGTATCTAAATTCTTCTAAGTTTTGAACTGAGACAATTTATTATTATAGGATACTGTAAGGTTGATTGTTTCCTTCAGTAGCACAAATCACTTACAAAGTACTACTTCACCTGGTAACCACAACTAATATGACTTTGGGTATACTACAAATATATATCTGGCATCTGTTGTCTCCCATGTGGAAGACAGGAAACTATGAAATAAGTCAATTTTTGATCCGGGAAAATTAAAGTGTATAGACCAGGCCATCCAATTACCAAGCCTTGTAATTTTCAATAATATAATATTATGGTAACTCTACACATGAAGCAGTATCACCACTCTTATACATACTTCTACATATCATCGAAACATCAAAGATCGACCTTTCAATTTTTCATATTTATCTAAACGTTGGCGTCGACGACGACGACTCAACTCAGATTTGTAGATCAAGACCTCGTTTAATCCAGTACTCGATCAAGATGGGAAAATTGCCCAACTCAAACGTCTCCGCATCTTTGCATACAAGCAAAACGAATTCAGCGACGGTTACACGAACTCATTGTGCATTTGCAAATGCACTTAATGCCTGACATGTAACAAAACGAAAAGATTTTCACCGCAAACCCAACTTCAGACACTTGGCACTGGCAGTAGTCGATGTTATTGTGGAATGATCAAAAGTAGATTAGTCCAAGTTCCCAAGTAAATCCAGCGAACTGGGCGATCCAAGTAATGAGGCGCAAGTGCTTCAATTCTAATTTTGAAATATGGAGATAACGAAACCACGTTGGGCGCCTAAGCCGCCTGGCTCGCTAGAAGCGTAAGGGTGACGGGACAAACGTATCTGATCCAATTGTATGAATACTAATGTGGAGAATTATTTGAATAATGGATGAACCATACAATTTGGATAACTTTTCATACAGAGAGAGCCACATTTTCAAAAAGAATGGTCTGACCGTTTGCTTTCTGACGAATCCTATATCCCCGAGCTGTTTCCAGAATACCTTACCATCTTATAATTTCAATTTAGATATACAAAGGTGAATAAATACGATTTAAGGCAAAGTTTTGTCTAATGAAATGGCACAATTTAGCTCTATTGAAGTGTTTTCCACCGAACTCGCTCCGACTAACATTCACCAATTTAAACTACATACAAAACTGCGCCTCAGATCCCAGCAATCGTCATGAATACTATGATAAATATTCGTTCAAATGCGCTTATTTTCTATCTTACATTATTTTATCTATGAGATGTGATGGCAAGTCCCGGGTAGGTACATCAGGAAATTAAATTATATTCTATTTTAGGCATGATCATCTCGAAAAGATGTCAACTTGTTGCGCTAACGATTCAACTATAAAATCTACAATAAATGCAGCAACAACATGCACTTGGTAGAAAACCGACTAAGGAATCTGAAAGATAGTACAGTTTAGATATGGTGCCTTTCAAATGGGTGCAATTCTCTTAATTTTCTATGGTGCCATGCTTTTCTTGTTTGCCGGGAGACATGTTCTCGAATGACATCAATGTAAAAGGAGATCGTGCAAACCATCCAGTATGGTTTCGATCTGATTTTATAAGAATTAGATACGAGTTTGTAATGATTCGTGATAATCTGTTGGATGAAGGGAATGTAATTTGTAAGTTTTTGTGAATAATTAAGTGACAGATTGTAGTTTCAACATGTTGGGAAAGTGAGATTATTAGTTTGTTGCAATTACGATGTGGAGTTTCACTAGCATCTTAGCACCAAATATATAAAAGATACCTCTCATAGGAAAAAACTTCATTAATACTTAGGTATCGTCTTTCCCCATTTTATCCCTAAGCTGACTCGTTTGTTCAAATAAACTGAATTATTCCCTCGATCAGCGCAGATAGGCAAAAGCCATTTTAAATCAATCGCTATCAGAATCGGGTTTGACCTTCTTTCCTCAAGTACGTGAAAACGGTATTGAGCTTGAAAGACAAGAAAAAATGTGTAAAGAAACATGAAAAGCATGTTTGGATTTATAAATCGCTACGAAAAACCTTGTCTCGGAAAACAAGCCGAACTTCCTCACATGTACTCTCCGTTCGGAGAAAACCACATCACATTATTCAGGGTCTGGATCATATACACTCTACACAGGTGATTGCTGAGGATTTGAAATCAAAAGGCATCCCCAACGTGCTATAAATCAAAGCTTTCGTCACCTCGAAAACGAAGCAAGAAGGCCGTAAACAGACCTGTGACTAGTCATCTTTGACGCTTCTTCGAGATTGACGATTATGAATAAACAAATACTGCAATGCAACTGGTCGATCATGCGGCACCAAACTATCGCCTCCAGTATCAAATGTGACGGCACACACGGGCTAGATGAGTGTTACAAGACACCTGACGAAAGTCGAAATTTCATTAACTGTGGGGCAAGCAACCAACCCGCCAACTATCGTAAGCGCCCCAACTTCGCCAAAATAATGGCGAGCAGGAACACCCAAAAAGGGGTCCTTCCACACCGAACCAACCAGATTCCGTCCACTAGACCTCAGGTGATTTATACGCCTTCCTTCACTCTGCCATCCTTGTCGTTTGCTGAAGCACTACGTAAAGGCAGGCCAGGCCCTCAGGGTTCCCATTCACCATCTAACCAAGCCAACCTGGATCTTCATCAGTTCGCCGGACAATCCCGGCAGTTCATGATGATGATGGTGCAACAATCTATATTGTAGCATGGCCTCCATTCAAGACCGTAACAGTACACTATAAACCCGAGATTATTACCCTGGTTTGACCCAGGTATTCATTCACAGCTGAGTCGATAGGTATCCGACATTCAATCACGATAACAAATCCCTCCTCCGGTGACATTTGAACCGCGACTTTCCGCTACAACAGCGCAGCGCTTTAACTACTTGAGCCATCCGGATTCTGATAATGGCCAATGCAATGATCAACCTTAAATCAAGTTGCACTACCGCATCAACGTAATTCCGAATCCAAACATTTTCCCCTTCCCTCAAACCCGCCCTGCTATCAATTATCATGATTCCATCATCCCTAACATCCAATTCCCTGAATGAGCCATTGACCCACCATTTTCCACGGCACGTTTCCAGCAAAAAAATTCACCTTACTTTTCGACAATATACTGAAGCAATTCAGGAAGTATGTGACGAATTCGTTCTAACTCGTCCCCTCAATTTGCTTAACCTTAATTCTCTCGCATTCAGTGTGCTACAAAACATCCACTAAAAAAAAAACCCTGCGCCGGATATTATTTAGAAATTCTCTACGTTTCTTCTCCTTAGAGAACGAGATGCATATCTCCATACCTCAATTCGTGAAAGGATCTTGACCCTGTATGCTAACCATCTCCATAACCGCCTCTCCAATATCGAGCTAAATTCAAATATTGCAGGAAGTTCAGGCAAATATCTCCGCGACTTGGAAAAACTGGCAACCGTGATGACATCCTTCCACAAAACATAGCTGCTCCTAAGAAAGCAAACGTCCTTGCTAACCATTTCATAGAACGGCACCACTCCGCACCCTATAGGCTTGACCAAAGCTGAACTCAAAGCATCAATCGATCCTAGCCGACCTAGCAAGAGTAAAAGGTTGATCGGACTTGACAAAATTTCTTCCATAATCTTTAGAAAATGCTCTGTATTCAATAGTCTTTTCCTCTCAATATTATTCAATCATTGCTTGCTGAATCTTAATTTCTCTTCGAGGTGGAATTGTGCTCAAATCACACCCACTCCAAAGAAAAACGAAAATCCCTCCTTGTGGATAGCTACCGACAGACTTATCTCTATCTACAATTCTATCCTTTCAACCTCCGGCAAAGTTTGCGATAGAAACAACTTTACTATTCTTGAATTCCAGTTTGCCAAAAGAACGGGTCATTCGATTGTGCATGCCCTACAAGTCCTGAAAATCGACACCTTCATCATCATCATCAACGGAGCAACAACCTGTACCTGGTCTAGGCCTGCCTTAGAAAAGAATTCCAAACACTCTGGTGCCGAGGTCCACCAATTCGATATCCCTAAAAACTGTCTGACGACTTACACCAGCACTTCATCTTAGGCAGGGTCTGTCTCGTCAAATTTTCTACCATAGATATTGGCCCTAGACTTTCCGGACTGGATCATCGTTATCCATACGGATTAAGTGACCCGCCCAAAGCAACCTGTTAAGCCGGATTTTATCCACAACCAGACGGTCAAGGTATCGCTCATAGATTAAATCGTTATGCAGGCTACGGAATCGTTCATCCTCATGTTCGGGGCTTAAGAACCGACATCCTGCTCGGAAGTAATCGCAAGACACCTACAATTATCGGCCTCGTCGATATTAGGGAAGCTTTCGATTTCGTGTGGCAATATGGACTCATTTATAGGTTAAACAACATCCTTCACTTTCATCTGCACCTCTGCAAGCTTATCGCTTTCTAGAAGAGCAGAAATCCCCGGTAAATTTTTGGCAGGAACTGTTCTCTCCTCACACCAACCCAGCTGGTATCATACATGGCTTTGTCCTCTCTGCAACCCTTTTCTCACTCCTTATCGCGGATACGCGCGAAATGTTCACTTAATGCTGAACAGATGAACTCGTTCCGGTTTGTGACAACATCTTTCAAGGCGCCGAGGATTGCGCGCTCTTCACCATAAAAGATCGGGAAGAGGCGGTGCTCTCTATAAAAAATAGCTAGCTGGTATTCCACCATCGGTTGAATCTACTCCTTGGTGCATTCAAAGTTTACCCTGGAGGCAGCAACTTTCATTGCCGCTGGAAAGTGTCAAGGCTTGTAGAGATCAGTTAAGACACAGGAGAACCTGAGCTACATTCTACATACCGATTATCCTGTATGTTTGATGCAGTCGGCAAAATGCGCGAAAATGCCCTAACGAGTAAATTCGCCGGAGCGATATGTCCTACCGGTGACTTATTTCCGACACAGTTCGGGTTTAGAGCAGAGAGGTCCACCGTTGATGCTGTCATGGAGATTGTGGATGCTATTCATGGAGCTTATGCGTAGAGCCATTTATGTCGACTTCTCGAATCGTAAGATTGCAGATATGCCGGACACACTGGAAAATTTATTCATTTCTCTGGAGCACCAGAGGAAGCTGAAAATCAGGTCAGAGGTAGCACCGGAACCCATCCTAGAGTCAAACGGCTTGACATGTCAGAAAAGTCAGACATAGCGTTGAATAGGCTCAAAGCATATTTGGCATATAGATGCGATGGTTAAGCGGATCGATGATAGCCCAAATGTTGGAGGTCCTACCTGCCGTCTTTTCATGAATGCAACGCAGTTCATTTTGTTCTATGGCGCGCAGGTTCGATGCTCTTGGCAAAGAGGTGGATCAGAATTGCCTTGTGAAAGTACAAAGGTGGTTAGCTTTGGGGGTGGTGTCTGGATACTGCACATTCCGGAGGCAGATAGATTGCGCCGGTATCGGCAACTTAGGTGCATGGTGAGATTCATTATCTCTGCTTCACACCACAATCACCTTTTTTTCTTTTAGAAGTTGAGATGAGATACATCGGAAACTTTACACAGATACAGGGGAGTTCTCTACGGGCAACAGCTATCAGAAAGATGCTGAGGAGTACTGACATATACATTATGTTCAGGCTCTTATTACTAAGAAGATAAAGCTCGACCGGTGGGGACGGGACGGCATGAAATAACAACTTCCTTCTTCTCCTGCTTAGCCTTTGATGAAAGGAATTCCCTGGTTTGCAGGCTGCGTAAAGTGAGACTAGCCAACGGAGCTTTTCAATTGGTAGCCCGTTTGGGACGCTAACACTTAGTGCTTAAACACATTCACCTACTCTACCTAAAAAACAAGTTGATCGGATCGAGTAACAAGCTTCGGAAAAATGTTAGGTCAACGAGGCAGGACGGGCGGAACTGTCGAGAGATGGGTTAGGGTTCTTGATGCATGGGCGGCATCAGGACGTAAGTAAGTTAGCTCGGGAAAAACAAATACGTGTCTGCGCCCTAACTGGAAAGAGCGAACTCCCAAGAGCCCATCGGAAAAGGCGCATTGATATCTGCGCTATCCAAGAAACCCCATGGTCTGCTGCCAAAAGCTGCGACATTGAACGCCAACGCGGTAAAAAGGACTATAAACTTCTCTATTTTGGTAGCCCACACACTCAATACGGTGTTGGCATTGCCATGCCGAAGGGATTCCGTGATGCTGTTACAAAAGTCGAACGATTTGATGATCGCCAGATGAAGCTTGCCATTATATCAGCTGATCTCACTATTCACTTCTTCACCACGTACGTACAACAGACAGGTCGACCTGATGCCGACAAAGATGCCTTCTGGCAACTTCTCGATGAAAAGACTTGTCACGTGCCTGCTGACGACTATATCATCATTGCCGGCGACCTTAATGGTCATGTTGGTGAAAAGGCAGACGGTAACAGGTGCCATGGGGGAGAGGGGTTTGGAGGGCGCAATGAGGGTCGCGAGTGTCTAATCGATTCTGCGAACACCCATGACCTTGTACTTATGAATACTTGGTTCATCAAACGATTGTCTCATCTTTCGACATTTTATAATGGGAACAGTAAAACGTAAATTGACTATATTCTCAGAAGACATTTTACCACTGTCACTGATTGCAAAGCCGTTCGTTATGAGACCATAGCACCTCAACATCGGCCGTTGATTGCCGTCCTGCGAATTAAGCCACCGATAAAACAGCGTGAGGAACGCACTGGCCTGCCGCGCATTAAATGGTGGCGATTTGGTGAGAAGAAAGAAGAAACGGTCTCACTCATACGATTGCCAACCATTACGAACGTGGAAAAATTGTGGAACCAAATGAAAGACACGATCCAAAAAGCGGCCTCTGCAACCCTCGGGGTCCTCAAGCCGGGTACGCGGTACATAAACCGAGATACTTGGCTTTGGAATGCCGATGTTGAAATAAAGGACCATGAAAAGAAATGCTTCTACCGCCAGTTTCTCGACGATAAAACGCTGGCCAATTGCCAAATTTACAAGAATGTCAATCGGGAAGCAAAGAAAGCGATCGCTGCCACCCAAGCGGACCATTTAAAAAATCTTTACGATAAACTGCACACTCGGGATGGCGAGAGAGATCTGTATCGACTTGCCAAAAGTCAAAACGAATACACACAGGATATCGAATACTTCTGTTCCGTTAATGACAAGAACGGTGCTGTCCTTACCAACAGCAGATTTCAACTGAAGAATTTGCTCATCCTCCACTTCCGCAATCATTGCTGACATTTGGAACAATTTCACCTGTCAGTGCAACTCAGGTCGAGGAGGCAATAAAACGAATGAAATAGGGGAAAGCTACAGGACCTGACGATATCGCATCTGAACTCTGGAAAGCGAAGAGCTGGGACCCATCAGTGTGGCTCAGTGG
The DNA here is from genome assembly GCF_905115235.1 of Hermetia illucens. Lineage (NCBI taxonomy): Eukaryota > Metazoa > Arthropoda > Insecta > Diptera > Stratiomyidae > Hermetia > Hermetia illucens. The sequence continues at coordinate 51,100,276 of NC_051849.1, forward strand.
ATTCTTTAATCGGATTATTCAGGACGGTAGAATATCATCTGACTGGCAACAAAGTACCACAGTTCCAATATGGAAAAAGAAAGGTAGTCCAGCAGAATGTTGAAATCACCATCCGATCCGATTACTTATACCATGAAGACTTTTGAACGCATTCTTGACAACCATATTCGCGAAATCGTTGAAATAACAGTGAATCAAGCCGGATTTGTCAAAAACCGTGTGCCACACGAATTCATCTGGCATGCTTTACGACAACACTTAGTGCTCTAACACGATCCGAAAAGTAAAGCTGGGAGTATCAAAACCTTTTCGTGTCTCTGTTGATGTTCATCTCCACTCCACTCCTCTTTGTTCTTGTTATGGACACCGTCACGCGGGACATCCAACGTACACCTCCCTATTCACTGCTTTATGCAGATGATATTTTCCTAGCGTCTAATAGCAAAAATGATCTCTTGGAACTTATTCAATAATGGCATGATCGCCACATGCAACACGGTCTCAGATTGAATCTTAATAAAACTGAATTTTTGACATGGAACACGCACAATCACTGTCAGCGGCAGTGATGTGCCCAGAACTGAGCGATAAATACCACAGATCAACGCAATCAGCCAATGGAGAACTGAATTATGAAATTATTTCACGCATTAACGCAACCTGGATGAAGTGGCGTTCCACAACTGGTGTTCTTTGTGATGAACGTATTAATGAACGTTTCAAATCTGAAATTTACTGTAATGTCGTCCTGTCGCTCTTTATGGTTCTGAGTGTTGGCCGAATATAAAAGACAATGAACGGCGTCTTGTGGTAATGGAGACGAAGATGTTGCAGTGGACTAGTGGCGTGACACGTTTTGATCACAACCGAAATGAGGATATCCGCGGTCGATATGCGCCGACCGTGGAAAAACTGTGAGGGAGGCGTTTTTGATGGAACGGTCACGTAATTCGAGCTAACGAGAATTTACTTGCCAAGACTGTTCTGAACATCGAAGTCGATGGTAAACGACCAAAAGGTCGGCCGGCCCTGGATGGGGATTTAAAAGCCTCGATGTTCCATGTTCACGATCACGACGAGCCGACCTCGTTTGTAAATGGAACAAAGGCTAAATAAAAAGAAGATACCTTTATCGCTTCGAACATGATGATTCTCCATATTGCGGGACATACGAGGTGATTTCGGACGATGTGGATGCTTTTAAATGCTCAAAATTTGTTGCGCACATGACGGAAGTGGAAACTGTTATCGAGGGCGCAGTTGTCACCCGAGAATACCGTGGAGCATATGCAACCATCCGAAATAACAAGGAGCGTGGTACGAAAATTCATGAAAGCGATTCACAATATCCTTGGAAAGGAGTAGTTTCGGAGGCGAATAAGGAATGACATCGACAACTACAATAACGACGTAATACCAAAATGACAGTCCCACGGGGAAGTGAAGGAGGAAAAGGCGGCTTTGGTGAATAAAAGTCTAACTTAATCATATATATACGTCATGAAACTATATTTTGCATAGAGCCATAATAGATAAGACGGACCTATTCATCCCAAGAAGAAGAACTTAATTCGAGACATATTGCGGTTGGAGCAAAAGGACCTGCAATGAATGTACGATGTTCGAACAATGTATGCATTGGAAGTGAAACATGAACATTGAATCGGGAACATAGCCCTGTCCGTGAAATACTACTTTCCGGCAGTTCCTCCATTCATAAAATACGAATACTGGTACACGTAAGTATGCCAACCTCCATAACATCTCTATCTATTTATGGAGCCTGTTTTCTCAATTTCACTTTCTTACCTCATTTCCAAATCAATCTGCTCTAACAAAATGCGGTTACAAAATACTCATAAGTTCAAAACTCGAGGAAGGTCAATTTCCGCTCCTCAGTACTAATGTAGCTGACACGTCATTTGCATTACATTTACGATATGCTCCACGTATTGTATTAATTGTCACTTGACCCCCTTTCTGTTCAAGATATCTTTAAAATCCCATCAAAAATGTGCTAAAACAAACAAACAACTCTGAAATCCGAACAAATTGTGTGATTGCAGATCTGATTGCTACCAGCTTACCGCGTTTCTTATTTCCTAATCAATCGCATTAGAAATATCCAATCATAACAATAAGACTTCGAATCACAATACCCCCAGGGAATTTGGGCTCTCTCTTTCCAGTCCCAAATCGACAGATTGGCATTTAATTCGGCAACAATAAGTAGGTGCTCAGCAAAATATCTTCCGTACCAAATTGGAGACAAAGTAATAAAACTATTCATGTCACTCGCTATTTCCTGGCTTAAGAGTGCAAATAGAAATTGCAAATTTGGCGCCGTTGAATCACACAATTATAACCGTTTTCTTAATAAAATAACTGAAATTATGCATCAAGTACGCGTTCAGAAGGAAACCATTGTAATTAAAACGCCTTCATTTTGCGCGACATAATTTCTGAATTGTTTGCGATCAACAAAAAATGTTTATGCAGCATTATCATTGCGAATTTTGACGGTGTTACAGTAATTTGGAACTTTGTGAAGTGTCAAAACAGCTCTGCTGGCTGACCCAAATGCTCGTGTGTTAAATAAATTGACACCAAGCCTTGGTTAGATTATAATTGGGCAATCATATTAGTATTTCACGAGTTCTGCGATATCGGTCTTTAGATTAGTGGATGTGTTGGTGACGATTCTTGAAATTTGAGTAAGAATGAATGGGAATGGCTTATTGTCACGCACATCCAAATGGTGCAATTTGGTGATATTTTAATTAGGAATATCCGCTTTATTAACAAGAATTTATTACTTTGAAGATGAGAAGTATGAGAAGTGTTCCTTCATTGATGATAACTTGCAACAATATTTTTCTCTTTTTGTTTGTTTCCCGGAGGTGTTAAAAAATCTTAGACAGACACATCCATTCCAGCTCTCCCGCGTGAACGTCAAAGTTGTTGGGTGTAGTGTGCGACTCGCACCCACTAAAAAAGCACCCCCACCTCTCTCCTGCCTTTACCCCACGGGACCACCATTTAGGCATTACTTCGCGGGACGGGCTTACCTTCCGTAGGCCTTCATGTTTCCAACTCTGCAGTCTTCTGCTTCTTTACTTCCTTTAGCAGGTCCATTCCGCTTTAGGGTACATCCCCTCCATTTCTTTGCGCTCTTTTTGCGCATGCTTCTCTAAGGAGTTGGGTTTGTATCCGTACAATTGTGTGGATGACCGAAGTCCAGTTTGCCACCCACCTGAGCATTTTCCGGATTAAGTTCTGGGGACTCACGCCGACTGCCAAAGCTTTATTCAGGCTTCTTCTCTCCTCCCCGAATCTCGGGCACTCAAACAGCATATGCTCCGGGTTCTCTGGGTTCCCACCACATCTGTAGCATTTCGAGGAATTATCCACACCGATGCAAATACGTTCGATAGCAACCACCGAGTCCAGTGAGAAACTGATAGATGATAGTTCACCTCCCCGTGTCGTCGGCCAAGCCATTCCCTAATATCAGGAATAAACTTGTATGTCCACCGACCCTTCGACGACTTGTCCCACAGTCGTTGCCAGAGTCTATGCGACTCTTCTCTTGGTGTCCGCCAGTGATCTGCTTCCGTTCCTAATAGACCCGCCTGCCTCCGTCCATATCGGCATCGCATCTCTCTCGCTAATAGATCAATAGGGACCATCCCTGCGATTACGAACACCGCATCGTCCGAACTAGTTAGGAATGCGCTGTATACCCTCAACGCAATCAGACGATAGGCAGAATTAATTTTCCTCCAGATCTGTACGTTGTCGAAAGCCTCCGCCCACCCAGGCGACGCATACAACAATATGGAACACAATCCCAACTATCAGCAGCCTGCTACACAGTTTTGGCCGACCTAAGTTCAGCATTATCGTGGCAGTTTTTTCACAGGCATACGATACATGCCCTTTGAAATTCAGCTTGGCATCGAGATTCACGCCAAGGGATTTGATGGTCGGCTTTGTGACGATCATATGGCATCTAACCAGCAGATTGGTCTTATTTCTTTTCCGACGCTTTGTAATGAGGATTACCTCCGTCTTTTCCTCCACCAGGCTCATTCCGCCCTCCCGCCCCCTGCAAGCCAGAACTTACAGCCATGACCGTTTCGGTGGCGTAAATCTCTACTGCTATGGAAAGCAAGAGCTCCCCGTTATACATCACGTTCTAGAGCAGTGAGCCAAAAACCGAACCGTCCGTCGTCTGTCCCGTACCAGAGAGCTCTCTTCGACATGCGACTCTCGATTAGCTTAGCCAAGTAACCAGGTGCATTAATTCTGGCCAATGACTCCTTAATGCGACCTCAATTGGCGGAGTTGAACGCATTTTTTACATCCACCGTCATCACGGCACAACACTTGGCAGAAAACATTGCCTCTCGAGCCAAGTCCACCACTCTTCCCACTGCGCCAACAGTAGAGCGAGCTTCCCGGAACCCACATTGATCATCCGCAAGACCATTTCCGTCTTCCACAATTGGGAGTAATCTATTGTAGATGATACGTTCGAACATCTTCCCCATAGTACCCAACAAACAGATAGGATGCTGGGTCGCCCGGTGGCTTGCCAAGTTTGGGCAACAACATCAATTTTTGTTTTTCCATTATGGAGGAAATACACCTTCCGCCATGCACGCCTCGAAGGTATTTATGAACCAATCAGGTCTGGTCCCCACCGCCAGCTTCAGCCCTTTATTAGGGTTGCTATCCAAACCCGGTGCCTTGATATCGCCAACCCTCCCGAAGTTACTCTTTGGTAATGCGAGGTATTACATCCAGAGAGAAGAGCGTGGTTATAATTTTTCATAGAAGCCGTGGACAAGTCATCTAAGGCGACCTTTGCCCCTGCAACTTCTTCATAACCAGTCTGTAGGGCATGCCCCAGGAGTTCATTTTGGCATCTACACACAGTCGCCTAAAGCAACCTCTTTTGCTCCTACGAATGGCCTCCTTTATTCTGCCACGTAACGTCCTATAATCCCATTCGTGATCCTCTTCACCTGGATCGTTGGAACTGCCTTCTTGATGAATAGCATGCCGATCTTAGCTACGTAATTTCAAGGCACCTGAAGCATATCTTCATGTCCGCTCGCTCTGAGCCGACAGTTGACCCAGCCTATCTTCACTCTGCCCGCCGCTAGTATTTTGAACACTGTCTCTGTTGGCAGGCTAATAACTGCAGTCTGCGTCCCCCATAAGCCTTTCGCAACGATTTCAGTGGCGGAAGCTCAAACACCTTTTCCAGTGCTGTGCGGACATCCGCCTTCCTCCTCATCGATGTCCTTGCACTCGATAGTTACCTCCTGCCGTCTGGCGCTTACTTCAGCCTGTTGGCAAGGGATTTTTTCACCTGACCGAGAAATTTCTCCGCTGTTTTGTCATTAGACTTCTTTAGCTCCAGCATGAGGTCTCCCTTCTGTGACCGTCTAATTCGGTTGATGCTGTTTCCTAGATCCCTATGCTCTGGGTCCGACTTAACTTGCTAGAGGCCACAAGGAGCATTACTCACGATATGGGCACAACAACCATGAAAATTCCACAAGTATCGCAAGTAACCCAGCCGAAAGCATATTCTCCGGAATACTCCTTGAGCATATGCTCTTAGAGGGCCATCTTGGTACCATGTAATCTCAGCTAAGCCTTCGTGGCAAGAGCCACTTCAGATGAGTCCCATTGAAGATTGCACTCTCCAAGCAAATATCAAGTTTTGGGGTGGTTCTTCTTAAAAATTGTTTGAAATAGGTATGATTCCAAAAGAAGACCGTAAGTGTGACTACCTTTTTTTTTGGAATTATCGCCATGCTTTTCAAGCAATACAAAAGAGAAATCACTAACCGAAGAACGCCATTTGCAATAAAGAGGAGAAAATGTCAACGGCCTACTTTTTTATTTAAAAGACCGAAAGTTTTAACAGTGACAAAAAAAGAATAAATAACACCCTCTCCGTGGAGCTAGCTCAAATGATTGAAACCACTCCGCAAAATTAACTTTATGTAAAATGCACGCCTGCACTGTTAGAAAAAGTCATGCCTTAAAAATACCAACGAAAACAAAGGAGCTGATATCTGAGGGAGATTTGTAAATTCGGCGATGATACTCTCCACCTAAGTACCTAAGTAAGGAACGTTGATTTAACACATAAAACCCTAATAATAAGTACCACTTGACCAGACCAGAGAGGTGAACGGCGGAAGACGAGGTAATTGGTGGAGAGTATTCCCATGGGTGACGAGAAACTCTCCCAGTTCCTCAGCCGACTTCAGAATCTCCGCGGCGCCAAAGCTCCAAAGCAGCTGTCTATTGGTATGTCGCGTATCATCTGCTCTTCAGCCGATTATGCGACACTAGATGACCAGCCACTAGAAATTGCAGTAGACTTAGCTGGGAATAACTCAGCCAACAACAACAAAGAGGGGTGGCACATTGTACAATACCAACCACCGGGACATTGACATACCGTACCCTAGAGTCGGGGGAATGGCGTGCGCCGCAACTAAGCAACATATAGTCAAAACGCCACAACCACCACCATTATTAGCTCCGAACAAGCTGAACATCGCAAAAGAAGAATTAAGCGTCCATCAATATGTATCATATGTATAAAGCCTAAAAAGAATTATCACGCACTCAACTGCCAATCCTGCGCTGACAAGTATCCAGTTCAGCGTATCCAAGATTTCACCAAAACGCTCTGGAGAAAAAAACAATAAACTAGGCCGATTGCAGGTTTTGGAGCCGTAATTACAAAAGTGATTCGCCGTACAACTGCACTAGTTCGGATCTTTGGTCTACCGTCATCTAGATTCGATGACATGCATCCAGATCTAATCGTTATCCTGTTGCCTGACCATGGTAGACCGTTGGCCGAAAGTCAAGAAACATCCCGGTTACCAGAGCGTTCACCTCAGATTAGGAAAGGCAGTTTGAGTCAAGGCTGTTTCAAGAACTCAGTAACTGGAACAGTGCAACACACATTAGAACCGGAGAGTATAACCTCGTGCCGTTTATGATAAGCTTTAGCATTTTAATTGTTAAGCAAAGTAACAACACACTGTCACAATATCCCCTGGATGGATGCATTACCTGTCGTACTACTAGGCCTTGAAGGAAAACCGTAACCACTGAGAATATGGTGTATGCCTCTAAGATGAATTCTTCGATTCACAATCTAACAACGAACTAGTCGTCTAACTTTTCCAAAGAGTTAAAAGGTCATTTTTAAATATGATATGCAGTCCAGGCAAGTCGATACGATAGCAAATGAGTTTTCATATTTAAAAACCTGCCGACAACATGATATGTCTTCATTCGTAACGAAGGATCAAAAAAAACACTCTAGCACCAGGGCCCACAACACCCCCAGATGCTGGATGTCCAACGAACCCAGTAAAATCCGGTAGACACAGTATATTTCCGGATCGTTATCAGGCAGGACTTCAATAATTTCAGCAGCAGTTCAACATCACAGACCTCAGACCAACCAATGAAAGAATTGGTCCGCTTCGAGAGGAAACTAAATTATTAAATATTAGACTTAAATGACCCAATAAAAGATTATTTCTATACTGACTTTGAGTCAGGCAATGAATCATCAGAAACGGGATGCATGGAGTATCCTTGACTTGCGTTCATAGCGCGGGCAAATTTTGACATCAAAAAAATTCCTCGTCGGATTAAGATATTGATGCCTGGTAGCATGCTCAACCTAGCTATAAGATTCGATATTGAGAAGCCTCAGAACGAAAAAACATCATGAAAACATGTCAGAGCGTTAGAAGAACAAATCCTGCAAACACTCAACTAACACCAGGAATAAAGGTGACCTCATGTTTGAGCTAAAAAGAACCCAGTTAAAACTCACTTGGCGAAGATATGGCAGTGCGCGCCAAAAAAGTTAAGGTCAATATACTAGAGTGTAAAGATCTTAACGAAGTAACATCCAGAACATGTAGAAACAACTGGCGTTGAAGGAAATTTAAGGGGGGTAAATTTTAAGTTTAAGGAAAGCCTAAACGGATCCAATACGATTACCAGTAAAGGCAGCAAAGGAATTGTTGGTCTCTAGAAAAAAAGTGGATGAGTACTCTGCCGTGGAAGAAAATAGACTTCAAGCTCCAAATGCCCCATGTCTAGCCACTTTGCGAAGGTATACAGTAGCGGCATTGATCGGGTGAATCGATGCGGAAGGTGTGGATATAAAAGGCATATTACCAAAGAATCCAGGAGCCAGAAAACACTCTGAAATAGCCCAGAATTTAGAAAGCAGTTAAGTACCATGGAAAACAGAAATTAACTCAAATAAAACTCAATCATTTCAAGGTGACACAAAATTTACTTGTGCAAACTAATCATAAGAAATGAGCCCCACAGAAATGTTAATTATAAGGTGTTGGTTAAAGATTCAAGTACAGTCGCCAAGCCACACAAAGCAGCATGGGTTAGGCTTTGTGTGGGCGAAGATAAATTTTATGTACAACTGCTACCCCTCACCGAGTAAACCACAAATCGTCTATAGATTACTTTCCCTACCCTATTGTTGAAAATTGGCTAGGGATATTCCCTCAGCAAGCGAGAGACACAGATAGCTTTCAGTGGCCTCTGAAGGTAACGATAATTCCTGCAGTAAGCAGAGATCAACTGTTGAAAATTTGCAGTAGATTAGGTGTCAGCAAACCAAGTCCGCACACCGAATAAGCTTACGCGAAAATCTACACCCAACATGTTCGTTAAGTTGTTCGAAACGTGCCTGTCTATGTAGTAAGTAGCAGAAGCTGGTACTGTACTAAGCTGGTAAACCTCCAGGTGAGCCATCCTCCTACAGACCCATGTCTTTTAGATACTATGCGGAAAATAAGGGGGGGGGGGTGTTAATTTGCAATAAATTACTCCTAGTTGTTGAGAACTAAGGAGAGTCCTTAGATCGGCAGTATGTATTCCGTAAGGCCATCAAATTGGTTACTGGCTTGACTAAGTAATTCACAGGAAGCGCAATGCCAGCAAATATTGCCAGGTAGTGGTGAAATAATGAAAAATAATAATAATAATCGGATAACTTCAAAAAGATGCTGAGTTGTAACTTATGTGAAGCATTCATTATTAAAAATTAATTAGACACACAAACCGTAGTAAGTAAAACTATGCCCGTGTTAAAATTTGCAATCATTCCATCACTTCAAAACTGAGTATCAAAAATTAGGTGTAGAAGTTAATTTCCGCGTCGTTTTTGTATCTTTATTTTTCGAAATAAAAGAAGTTTTTTATTCAATAAACTTTGTCGTATTATTTCCTCCATATAATCAGGTTCCTAGTCATATATCTTATAACTTTCCGCATCTAACCCTATAGAAAATTTTATGTTAAACTTTGAAAATGTCAAATTTTGTGCCGAGAAAACGTCATTTGTGAGAAACTTTGCTTTTTCCTTTCCATTTCAAGATAACGCCACCGAGGCCCGTCAAATGTTTGCCAAAGCTTGGGACGATAATGCTTTTTCAATAGAAACTTGTTCCAGCACTAACAGTGGAGTGATTTCGATGTCAACAACTAGGACCGGCCAGCACAGCCAAAAAAGTTCGAAAACGACTTCAGGTGTTGTTGGATTTGGACCAAGCTAGGGAACAGCTCGGATCATGACTTAACATCACCCAAGAACACGTTTTTCTTCAAATGGGAGCTGTGGGGAAGATTCGGAAGGAAAAAATCAAGGCAACCCACGAATTGTCAGAACACAACAAGGAGTAAAGAGAAACAACTGACAAAATCTTGCGGGGATAAGTTCCAAAAGGAAACGCTTCTTCGTCGTATCACCACTAGTGATGAAAAGTGAGTGTACTACGACAATCCAAAACAAAATGAATTGTGAGTAAGCCGTGGTGAACCAGTAACTTGTATCACAAACCTCAGTATCAACGCGAAGAAGGTTTAACTCTGCATTTGGTGGGACCAGCGCAGCATACTATAATATTGTAGCTACCAACAAAAACTAATGCAGTTATGCACTTAATCAGAATTAAGGAGATGGAAATGTAAGTGCGAACACAATAAATTAAAACACTCCCATGATACCGCCAGGCTGCACCTGACAAAACCGATCAAAAACATTTTTAGAGGGAAAGTTAAAGTGGGAGATCCTACCTCACTCGCCTTTCTGCTTTATATTAAGGCGTTACTTATCTCATTTACATGCATAAACTGAGTTCTACAAAAGGACATCCCTACGGATGTGTTCTGCCTTTAGAAACATCACAATTGATGCAACATTCATTATGTTGAAAGTGATGCCAAATGACATCTTGGCAAACGAGATGACAAACATATACAACCGGAAGTCTATAAATCGACGACGAGACCAGGGTAAAGGGTCTTCGGACATGCAGACCTACTATCGAGGAGCAGTTGGAGAGAAAACATGCGAAGATCGGGTATAATCTTACCCAGTTTCTAATGGGGCATGGAGGATATCAATAGGTCTTCTTCAGGTTTGAACAGCAATCTACGATGAACTCCAAGAGAACCCAGAGCACGTATTTTGCCATTGTCAAAGACTCGTAGAAGAATGGGAAAACGTACAGGAAACTCTAAGAAAAGTGCTGGTATCGGGAAATTTGATGCGGAGAATACTAGCATATCATGAGGATTGGTTGTGTGGTGATTCTGCGTACATAATGAGCTAATTCCACTCCGCTACAAAATAACTTTGGTGGTTCAACGTAACAGGAAGGAGACTCGGGGGTAGTTTTACTGGGTGAAAATCAAGTATACTAGTGTGCTCAGAACAGCGTCTTTTGAGATTTCCACCTTTAAAGAAAAAAGAACAGCGGAAAAAGCTGACAATGAAACTGATTCCACCGGGCCTGTGTTACGGCAGCGAAACATGAACGATGAATTAGACGAGAGAGCAAAACGTCAACACTTTTGAACATTGCGTCCTTAGGGGAATATCGGGGACGATGAGAATGCAAAGCAAACAGCGAACTTGTACAACAATTGATTTAGCTATTACACAACGGACAAGTAGACGCCCTTTGTCTTAAGATTCGCCTACCCAGAAGCAAGTAGAAGTTAAACCGCTATCTTGAAAACCCCTAAATAGATGGAAGGATTCAGTGGAGACATCACCAGTTTCCGAAATCCATCGAGAAGAGTGGGGATGAAAACTTTAGAAGGCCATGGACCAAGATCGGACCAAAGCACCAAATAACAAGAAGAAGAAAAAGAAAGGCAAATAAAAATTAAGCGGAGTTATGGTTCCATTTATTTCACATATCGTATTGTATACGAGATAAAATTCTCTACTATACCTTCCAATTTCTATAGAAATGTGTCATACTTTCGACTCCGTCGAAGCATGTTTGGGAAAGTAAGTCCAAATGTATTTGTTCCACAAAATATCTCACATACTTGAGGATGTTCAGATACGCATTTGAGATTTACAACCATATTGTCCACAATGTTTTCACATAAACAAAATCATATGCCGGAAGAGCCAATAATTTGCAATATAAATTTTCATACTCAATTTTTTAGCTCCCCATTTATACTTCATACGCATGGAAGCACAACACTACAAACAGTCGAACGGTCCAGCGGTGGACAGACGAACAGGCAGATAACCATCAAACATTTGTATTCACACGAGATGAGGAAAAAACTCGTGAACGTGAATATTAACCATTCCCGGCCAAAATACTCACTACTTATTCGTAATAAAAATGTCTTTTATTGTCAATTTACTTCCATTTCGACCGGCAGATAATCTTGGAGTTTGCTTCGACAACGAATTGAAGGAGGAATGATGTAAAAAACATGAGGAACATTACAATGTGTTATCTGAGAAGAAAATATCTACGCACCGACTTTAGATACAACTTCAAAGCTGTTATTTGTGATGAAGCATTCAATTTGGTGATGGAGATGTGGAAGAAAGTTTCAAGGTATATTTTGAATTATTGCAATTTTCTTGAATTTTTTCTTTCTCGTGGTTAAATTATTTATGCAAAAATCGGTTAAATGGCAAGTGCTCGTTCAGGTGAATATGAGGACGGGCATGTAGATCAACCGCTGCTTCGGCAAGCACGCGTAGACCAGAAATACAATGAGCAATTCCAGTCCATTTCACTTCTTTTAGTTTCTGACTGCAATAATTGCAGAAGATTGTATTTACTTTCGTCACAATGAGGAGATTCGTAACAAGATACATACTAGATACTTGAAAGTTGGGCTGGCTTTGTGGGTTACGTGGCTTTCTCTTGTAATTTGATTTTGCGAAGATACGATTGTTTGATATTTCACATAGTAATAGTTTCTAATATTATTAAATAAAGGAATTTTTAATTAAATAAAAATTGGTACTGAAATCTTAATATCTCAACACAGAATGTTTTACTCGACCTCTGTAGATAGACATTCGGAATGTTTTGAAGGACTTTGTTCGGTGGACCCCAACAGGTGACGTAAAAACCCCATGCTTGAAAACACTTCTAGGTTTTCCTTTATTAACGTATTTTCTTTTGGTGTGAACAAAGCTAATACACACTGATGGCTATGGCGTTTTCTATATATCTATTGAACTTAAAGACTGTTGCAGTATATGCGGTTTCATTCTCTTGTCAAGCTGCTCAAGAAATCCATTTGCGGGTACACAACATTTTCCCCTTTTCCTACTACGTAGCATTTTTTTATTATTTCAATCATCCCATTTGTAATTTCTTAAATCCTATCCTGATTCCACATTACTAAACTTGTTTTAAAATTTCTACCCCAAACTCACCAACCTTAAAATCCCCGACAACCTACAACTCTTCTTATTTATTATTTGAAATACTAAAATGATCGTTGATTTTTTTCTTTTAGCGTAATTAGCATTCCAATATTATTCATTTTAACATGTTAGTATTCAATCAAATGCATTTCTACCTAGCGTGTCGATACTGGCAATGAAGAAACATGCAACATGCAATGTTGTGAAGCTAAGAATGCGCGCTAATTAATTGGCAAAAAAGGCCATCTAAACTATGTTCTAATATCGCGGGATTGGCAATGTTCTTTGCTTTAAATAACCCGACTGGTGATCATTGAGTTCGGAAGTTTTCTTTTGTCTCCGACGACCTTCAATCAATCAGACCGCTTAGTCAATTTAATTAAACACTTTAACGGATGAAAAGAGTGAAATTAAGTAATAGTTGTTAATCAATCTTAAATAAGTTGTGGGTAATAATGGAGCTGGAAACAGCACCATTCACTTAGAAGCATAAGCTTGATTACTTGAGAGACATTAGGTTATATGGCATGGAAGTGAAACGAGAAGCAGAAGTCAAATATTTAGGAATTACACTTGACCAAAAATTATTCTGGTAGACGCATGTTAGAAACACTTGTCCACAGCAGGAAACAAGTTGGAATACTGGAAGCTGGCGCTTCGGGTATAAAGGTTTTGTGATCATTTTACACATTCATATTTTTCTATTCGTATATGTCTAAAACCCAAAATATTCCTTCATATTTTCTTTAAGCTACAAGATATACGTCCATATTACAGACTTACATATAATAGATATTTGCTGCGTCCAATATCACTCGCGAGTCTCGGGGTGCGCACGGACCACGAGCGCGATCAAAGTCGCTCCCTTTGGATTATGAGAGTTTACTTGTCAAAACGAAATTTTCAGGAGGTAATTATTTGGGAAATACTTTATGTAATTATATGTATTGTATGCAATGTGATTTAATGGAGTATTCTATTTGTTCCCAAGCTGATTTGACATATCGTCCCATGCTTTTAAGTCACAACACTAAAGCGGTAAAAAATGTCATAACGCTCGTGGTTAGACGTTAATCTCAAAAGCTATACCTTGCGTGCACACCGCGAAGCTCGTGAGTGATATTGGAGTGCAGCTATTATGCTCCCCCTAAACATACGAACATTGTCTGTTGCCGAACACAATACTATACTCCATGTAAAGAAACTGATCATACACATATTTCCGATTCGTACATAAAAGTATTCATATGTACATATAAAGTACGTATATTGAATAGCGCGATATTGATATATAAATGATTAAAAAACTAAAACGAAATGTTTCCCTATGACCCCGCATTCATATGAGCTCACTTTGTTATGGCACTGACGAATTGATATGTTATGATGACCTCATACATGTTTTAGAATGCATGAGATTCACAAATTCTATAACTCTGTTAATAATAATTGGATTTTCTTCCCAAAGTAACGCTTTATGTTATCTTTTATATCATTGCCAAATTTTGTACTACTACATAAATTTAAGACGGGTTTCCAGCTGAATTTCTAAAATATGAAAATATGCTATTATTAACTTTATTTGTGCAGAAGTCGGAACGGGATGTATTTTGAGGCCTAGATTTCGCTTACATACATCACTCTAAGTTTTTTTCAGATTTTTCGGTTGGATAGGTTCTGAGAGCGAGACCTGTTGCACTTTTTGAGGGTCATGTTCCGTGCTTCCCCACGTTTCACCCGATATTAAATATGGGGCCATTTTGAATAGCACTAATTGAGCCCACATTTTGGGAGAAAAAGTTTTGTACTCTCCTTTCGCATGTATGGAGAACCCGCCCCCCTTAAAATTAACACAAAATAGTAAAACTTGCGGTATGTAAAGGGATGAATAGACCACACGCTCCAACCGACTTTCGTGACAATCGGTCTAACTGTTTCAGAATAAATCACGCGTAACAGACAGACAGACAGGTGGACAGACATCGACTCTATTCTAATAAGGTTTTGTTTCGCACAAAACCTTAAAAAATGAAAATGGAATCCAAGGATACTACTTTGGATATACATTGTAATAGTAAGACCAATGATTTACCTATGGAGCGGCAATCTGGACAAAAAGAACTGGACTCAATACAACAGCCAAGGGATTACTCAAATGCCAAAGACTGGTTTGCGTGACTATCAATGCGGAAAAGAGAACATGCACAACGGCATCCCTACAGATCCTTCTAAGATTAAATCCTTTTCATGTTCATATACAGCTGCAGGTGGGCCTTCAGATCTTCAGAATGGTCGGAAATATTATCGAGGTGAGGAGCTGCCTAAATCAAAGAAAAATTTTTATTTTTCTAGGCGGCACACCAAATTACTGATACCAAAGTATAACATGGCAATGAGATTTCGTTTCGATCAGAAGTTTGACACACGTTGGAGTAACAGAGGGGGAGAACGTGACAGTGACCTTCGACTTAAACTAGCAATTGATCACTTGGTACACCGACGGATCCCTCACAGAAGAGGGGCCAGCCCCAGGATTATTGATCCAAGGAAAACGTACATTGAACCAATGGGTAAACGCAATTCCAGGCGAAAATATACGTCATAGATAGATCCGCCTCGCTCAACTTCGAAAGGAAGCATATTTTATTACTATGACGTAAAGATGGCAAGTAAAGATGTAGATCTCAAAGTCCGCACTTGAATAAGATGTCAGGCAGGGATTGAGAACGCGATCTATCTTCTCCCTTGATCGCGGAACCCAGGTCTCCAGTTTTCTGGCTCCTCAATAAATTGGCTTTAATAATACAACCTTTGTTTTTTACTAACAAGAAATTGCAAACAGAATCAGTACAAATTGTAATTTGTTTCTTTCTGTTTGATATTACAATTAAATTATAAATCGGACGTTATAGCCAAAGGTATATTCACTTATTTTTAATAAAAAAAAAATTGACGGCTCTTGGGTTTTCCAGTTTTCTCGATTCCCGCTTCCATAAAACGTTACAACGGAATCACCATTTTTCTTTGAAAGTCACTTGAATAGATTCTTACCTGAAAAGAAAAAAAAAAAGAATGATCAGGAAAGAAATAGATGTACGTTAATATGTGATTATTAAAATTAAAACACAATTAATATTCTAAAGCAATAAACCCTTTGGAAGTGGACATAAAAAATTCATCAAAAGGAAGCAATTCACGAAAATGTTCGATTTATAAGGCACTGCTTTAGTCAACTGAAGCCGTTAGAGGGTGGTATAGGTCCTTAGGTGGAAATGTGGATTGGTGTTTAGGACGCAGCACAAAACTTGGGAAATGTTTGTTAAACAACATGAACGGTAATCAACGTGGTGATCGTTGGGGGATCTTTCTTAACTAAAAAATCCAGATAGGGAAAAATCAAGGCGAGCACCTAAAACTTAACAAACTGCGGTAATTGGTCTTTTTCACGAAAACGATTGTTAAGAATCCCCTGAATAAGCCTCGGGCTGGATTGAATGTACAGTGACAGATCCAACAACAAAAAAGAACAAACGGTTTGAGCATTTCCTCGTAGAGGTTAGTAAGCAAGTTCGACTCATAATGGTCCGTCAGTGGGAGTAGTTGGCATCGGTAGGTGACTGTGATGGGCGGAATCTACGTGCACTACTTGGCAGTCGCCAAGTTCAGACGGCGAAGGCTAACCAATTACGCCAAATCGAAGAGCATCTGGTCCTATTAAAGTAAGACCCAGATTTTTGAGCCAGGTTTGCCCAAATGCATACAGGATTGTAGGGGTTTTTCGAGGTACTGCCTTATAGAGAAGCATACCGCCAGACTCGGAATACCTTACAATTCGCATTGTCGAAGTTGCGAAGAGGAAGGGAAACCCTCAGGCACACGTCAACGCCGCCCCACATTATCACCATTCCAATAGCGAATTTGAAGTGAAATCTCGAATCATCTTCGATTTCGGTCGATAATGGTAAGAACAGCAGCAGAAAGAGATTTTTAAATGATCAAGAAAAAAAAGTCCAACAGAGAATATTGGGAGTAATTCGCATTAGAATTGAATGGTGTATCAGTTGCAATAACGATTGTATGAAATTTATGATGGCCCAAAAGTTTTGACCATAATGCAACTTGAAAGACACATGTCACGTATCACGTATTAGGTGAGAAAAGGAGGGGAGCGCTGATATGATTAACTCAGGCAATTAGTGACAAATTGTCTGCAGTGCTGTGAAAAACAACAAAAAACTTGAGGGTTGTTGTAAGTTTCCTTTGTCCAAGAAAAAAAGGACCAAAAACGCGGTTTCTAGGACAAGATCCGTGGCAAATAACTATGATTATAGTACCTATTGCTAACTCATTCGCCTTTAACCTGGCAGTCACTTTCTCCCTAGCAACTGCCTTTTTGTTTGGTTTTACCGCCTAATGGACAGAACACAGACACCATATTCTAAGCCCCTGTCCAGGTTTTCATTGAACTTTTCAGATTGTTCTCCCATCAAACCGCAATGGTCAGTGGTAAGGAGAAAATCTTGCTGGCCTTTAGACCGAGCAGGATTATGTTTTGTATGACCGCAACTTAGAGCAAGCGTGTCCTTGACTTTAATTCGGAGACTCCCCCCCCCCCATGCTATCCTTGACGATGTCAAATTGAACAAATTAAAAAGACTCTCCGGTAGGGACTATTTGCGAAAAGATGCTATCTGTAGTCCTCCCATCTCATTTCAAGAAATCAGTCAATCGGCCAAACAAATTTTACCGCTCTCTTATAGCGATTTCCACAAACAACTGAACCCTAGGATTTACAATCAAATAAGAAAAACTAGCCCTCGCTTGGGCACATTCTATCTCTCTGCCTGAAAAGGGTAACATTCTGGCAAAACACATCCCCCAAGTACATCATTGCGCTTTGTACATCTACGATTAGGTTTTCAGAACGGAAGTCAACGAATCAATTTCCCGACTCTTCTTGCTGCCATCTTTCTACCACACCTAATCCACTTCTTCTCCCATCCTGTCAATCTCCCGGATCGCCAGGAGAACTGCCCACCCATCCATTTTGCAACATTGAACATGGTCACGTCGCGTCGATCGTGACGTCTAAAACAATTTCCCATTTCCACACTGACTGGAAGAGTGCTCGTATAACTCCCATCTCCAAAAGCAATGTAAAGTCTTTTGATCTCGATAACTACCGTCCTATTTCCATTCTTTCTTCTTCCACCAAGATCTTTGAGCAGACCATTTGGTTCATTATCGCACACCTCCCGACTTCCAGTTCGCTATCCGATCTAAGCACCCGGTCGAGTACGCTCGTTTTCACTTTAAAATGGACATTCTTCTTGTTATAAACCAGAAGAGTCCAACCATAAATACCAAGTCACAAGTCACAAGGTTCAGCCTTTTCAGCCGCCTTACTTGCTCTATTCACTGCTGACCTACCTAAACCGAGTACCGAGTAATGACCCTCATCTCATCAAAATTCTATAATACGCAGACGACCTAATCCTTTGCACGCCCAATAGCAACATGTCTCTCGAAGAAATTCTGGATGGCCTGGATCCTTATTAGGGCGAGTTTTGCCGATACTTTACGCGCTGAAAGTGTGAAACAATTGTATTTCGCGGCAATATAAGTGTAAAATACTGTAAACTTATCCACATTAGCATTGCCTACTATGTAATATTTTCTCTAAAATACTGTAAATTCATATGTACCGGCCTACTAAGTATAGGTAAAAATTGTATAAAATAGGAAATATGAATTAAAAATACATAGTTCGTTGGAACTATCGAACACAATCCTAACGTGTTTTATTCTGTGGAGTCCAGGCAATTTGCTGCTCCCAAAATTTACACTGCTTGACTAGATCATTGTGGAGTTCAGGCAATTGCTGCTCCCATAGCTGGTTAGTCTGGAGTTTTGGCATTTAGCTGCTCCGACTAACCATAATCTAATTTACAAAGAAAGAAGAGTAAGGTATTGCCAAGTGGACTGGCAACAACCACATAAGGTGGCACATCACATAAGGATGACTCCGGAAATAAGTAGGAACATTGCCACCCTATCCCTCAAAATCTGTATACGATTCCTACAAGATTTTTCGCATAGACGCTGTTCTTGTCCATTACATCTATGTCAGATACAAAGAAACAGATTAGGAACATTAAAGAGGATCCTCTTCGTACTCATCTGTTCCCGCTACTCGTCTTATCCTTACAATCTCAAAACCGCCTCTTCGACACCCAATATAGAGTAATCTCTTACACCAGTAATTACTTCCAGTCTCAATTTACAAAACCTGCCCATTGTAGCAATCCCTAGCCCCTAATCCCCAACCCCCTCCTGCATGTATCCCATCCTACTCCCGTTCCCAGCCAAAATTTTATTAAAATGTCAACGATTGGAGACTTTTTTGACTGTGATATCAGAAATTATGTAGAAAATATAAAAACGAATAAGGACAAATTAACTAGATTATGGCAAATCCGTTTCTGGAATTTGGTTTCATTTAATAGTGCGCCCCCACTAATTGGTAATTGACATCTCCTCCAAACCGTTTTCAATAAATATTGAGTTTGAGAAAAAGAAATGTCGTATTTTGCCAATAGATGGCTACACTTAAACATATTTTGTATTGTACTTATCGCATCGGGTCATACTATACGGCGATTTGAAGACGACAATTTGTGCTACAAGTGTCCCTTTGACAGTGTTGTAATAGTACGTTTCAGTCTCAAGTTATAGCGCGTCAAAGATGAAGTCCACCAAGCAAGAAGTTCATCATATTTTACATTTTTACTACCTGAGGTAAAAATGCAACGAAAGCAGCCGAAAAAATTTGTGAAGTTTATGGGCCCAATACTGTAACGATTTGCACAGCACAGCGTTGGTTCGATCGATTTCGTTCTGGTATAGTGGATGTCGAAGATACACCCCACGCTGGTAGGCCAATCGTGGTAGAAACCGATAAAATCGTCGAAATCATCAAAGTAGACTGACGTGTGAACATTCGCTATTGACCATAAAATCGTTTGAAACCATTTGCAGAAGATTGGATTCCAAAAAAGCTGTGTGCCACACGAGTTGACCCAAAAAATTTTGTGGACCGAATCAACGCCTGCGATGCACTGCTGAAACGAAACGAATTCGACCCATTTTGGATCACGTACAACAACCTCAAGCGAAAAAGATCGTGGTCGAAGCACGGTGAGCCGTCCCAAACCATCGCCAATACTGGATTGACGGCCAAGAAGGTTTTGCTGTATGTTTGGTGGGATTGGAAGGGAATCATCCCCCATGAGCTGCTCA
Source organism: Hermetia illucens (assembly GCF_905115235.1). Lineage (NCBI taxonomy): Eukaryota > Metazoa > Arthropoda > Insecta > Diptera > Stratiomyidae > Hermetia > Hermetia illucens. The sequence goes on from NC_051849.1 coordinate 51,120,365, forward strand.
GCTATGGCTCGACTCTCAATTCGGTCCCCTACTGTGAGCAACTCGGACGTTTGAAGCAGGCGATTGACCAAAAGCGGCCAGAATTTGTCAATTGGAAGGATGTTGTGTTCCACCAGGACAACGCTCGGCCTCACACTTCTTTGATGACCCGTCAGATGTTGACGGAGCTCGGATGGGATGTCCTATTACACCGACCATATAGTCCGGACCTGGCACCATGTGATTACCATCTCTTCCGGTCCATGGAAAATACTCTTGGTGCTACTAAGTTGCCCTCAAAAGAGACTTGCAAACCCTGGCTGAGTTTTTTGCAAATAAGGAGGGGGGGTTTACAAGGAGAGATAATGAAGTTGCCTTCTAAATGGAAACAAGTTTGCGAACGAACGGCGCATATTTGACTTAAATCGGATAATTCTAAGTATGTTCAATAAAGCGTCAAATTTCGATCACAAATACGACATATTTTTCCCCAATCCAATGCTAGCTAATTCCATTCAGTTCAAAGTTGTATAGGCATCCCTAGAGTACTTAGTATTACATTACAATGTAAGCAACTTTCTAAGATTTCCAAAAGTTGTAAAGTATCTACAAGTTGTAATTTCCAGAATGCCAAATTTAATTGCCCGTTTGTCAAGTTAAAGATTTAATTATGCACGAAACTCTAAGCCATGTTCAAACGGCTAGAATCCATCCACATACACCAGGGCACATGCATATTCATTGCATGAATGAAGTCGGGTCTTGCATGCCTGAATTTTCTTTCTGCAAAATATAAAACTTAACTGGGCTCGCTTTTCTTTAGTAATTTCATTACTAATTTTCGCAGTCTTGCCAATTTAACTATTATTCAATAAAAGTTAGCTTTTGGCCCAAAGACGTTGCAGGTGCCAATTTTATACTTACTCATAAATTATGGGCTTCTAAGTAACTGCAAATTACCAATTTCCTTAGAGGATGACGCTAATGTTCTCAAATGTTGTTAAAGGAATGCGAAATGTCGGTAATAAAAGTCATATGGCTGTTAAAAATATTATCAATAAGATTTATTATAGATTATGACAAGAATAGATAGAATCTCGATATTGTCGTTGCCCAAAGTAGATAAAGCTATTTCGCAAATAGCGCCACATGTATCTAAAATCAGAAGAAGATTGCATTTCTACAATTAGTTGATGCAGACAGAAATACTTAGAATTAGAATTAGGTTAAATATGTCAATTTCATCTCGTCTCCCAAGACCTTCTTCAAAAAATACTGGCAGCACTTTTGCAGTGTCACCGATCCCCTCAAAGATTGCAATATGCAACGAAGTCATATGTAAAGTTCGCAGGCGTTTTGTTTATTGTTGCTTGCAACGCAATGTTTGTTGATAGTTCGATTGTGTCGCTGAAGTTGTTCTGGACCCTTGCAGTGCATACAACACTGTTACCTCATACTGCCCAATACAAGTTGGTTGTCGCTTGGCGATATGATGCGTGGGCCTAAATTGCCACCAATTATGGGAAGCTGACTTTAAGTGCCAAGATAATGTTATATGACATCGACCTTCTTATTTATGGGAACTGCTTAAGTGTATGCAAATGTATATCAAGTATCAAAGCGATTTGTTGCATACACTTGGACTTTGGTCAAATGCAAGTACATATCCAGGCAGTGCGTGGTAAGAGCGAACGGAGGAGAATTGGAGGTAAAATTTCGCTTCTATGGAGGAGTTTTACGAGTTTTTCATTAATTGTTTCGGAAAGTCAGGAAGACATTGTAGTGATTTATTTAATTTATTCCGAGAATGATTTGTAGGTTTTAGCGTATTTACCTTATAGACAGATTTACTTGATGGACCAGACACGGTGAACTTAACATTTTTAAGTAGGCTGGATGGAAATGTAGCCTGAGGTCACAGAATCACGTATGCATACAATGTATATGACTACTGAACACTCTTCTAGGCTATCTTATTTGCATTTTCTCTGCAGAAATGGCACGCCACAGTACTTACCAGTAAAATATCGTATTTGCACTACAACGTTGGTATCTTTCCCAGGATTAATTTAAATTCTATTGGTTTTGACTGCAAAATAATAGAAATCATTGCAGCTCAAACTTATGTCACTGGATAAAGTCTACTCCCATTCCTAAAACATATTCCAAAATTAACGAAAAAATAATATATTGAAGAGTTCTTGGAATCTTAAGGATTATTTTACTGTTCTCCTCCCATGCCCACACTAGTCGAAATTCCACTCAAGTTACTTCAATTTTCATTAAATTTATTGATACGATTCAAAATTAGGTTTTGTTAGCTTGTCATCTGCTGTCATCGGTATACTCCTTTTTAATGCAACCTTTCCATTTCCAACTACTGGGTGCTGCATACTTGGTTACTGCAACTTATACTCACCATGTTACTTTCTTACTTGATTTTACACTGCATAGCCACGATACAAACATATACAAACATAAGACCCGAGCAGTAGCATACTTATCCCAATATCTATTTTTCGCTTGGATTGATTTTGAACGTGACCTTTTCTAACAATCATTCTCCCAATTTTTAGGGAGAAATACCTATCGAGAGCCCCTATTCACACCGGCAAGAGCACAACTCATTAAATTACCGCACGATCCAACTACTTTTAAATCGGGGAGTGGCGTCTGCGAGGTACCCGAGCAAATAGTTCTGACCCCCTAGCTGGCATAATACCTGCGCGCTAAGTAGTTTCCCGATGAGAAGCGAATTACACGCCGGTACGTCTATGGAGTGATGTGAGCCAAGGGCGTATTTGTGGCGGGACTATGGTCGGGTAGTGTGCATTGAAATGATATTAGTAGCCCGCGTTGCCCCGAGTGATCGCTCATCCGTCCATGAGTTCGCGGGTAAGCTAAGCTTAGGTCAGGTCTCAGCAAACTTGGATATAGGCCGTCTGCGAGGGTATACCCGATCCTGACTATTGCGGTCCGCATCCTTACATGCAACGCGCGTGCCTTCCATTCGTAAAGCGGAAGGCGGTCCTAGCCGAATTAAGCCCGAGAACAACAGAAAAATGTATGTTCAATGAAAGATTCAAGTGCCTACTGGGAGAGAAAGCTTTGGTTTCTAGACTGAAACCCACATGCTCTCTGGGAAGCCGAAACCTTGACTGCCTCGCCGAAAAATAGAGAGAGAGATAGAAGAGGCAATCAAGCGCGAAAGTCTGGAGATAACCAGTGTCTGGATGGGTGCTACCTCTGCCAACTTTCGAGACCAAAAACTCGTTGTGGTGGAAGTTGGGAAGCAATACGCGAGGAAGCTTTTGAACAGGATACAAATGCGGGCCGCCCCAACCAAATGTTACAGATATTTGGATTATGGGCACACGTCTGCAATCTGCCGGGGATCTAACAGAAAGGCAACATGCCGGAGGAGCGGTGAGTTTGCCCATAAAGCGATTACCTGCAGCGAAACGAGAATTGCGTTCTATGCAGGTACCATGGTGTCTCCAGTCTTCAGAGCAGAACTGGAAAGAGGCAGGGCGCGGTCAACATGATCCGCATCCTACAGATCAATAAGCACCGAAGTGTAGTTGCTCACGAGTTGCTAGCGCAGTTCGCTATGGAGACCAAAGTATATCTAGTGCAGTCGAGGGCCGATGCTGGACGGGAATGACGTCAATGTCCGGGCACTTGAATGGGGCATGCCTAACCCAAATTCCAGAGGGAAACGAATACTGGAAATAGCGGCGACAACAGGAGCTGCAGTGTTAAACACAGGATCCACCCCAATATTCCGGCGCCCAGACTGGGAGGGAAGTGTTCCTGATGTAACTTTCGCGTCGGAGTCACTGCTACGACCGAGTCACTGCTACTTCCCGCACGCGGCCATCAACACATTGCCTTCGAAGTGGTTGAAACAAACTGTAGGTGTGCGCCACCCCAGTACTCTTTCTGTGCGTGGAACATTCTGAAGGTGAACAATCGCAGGTTTGGAGCAGGTGAAGCATCTCTGGAGGGTACACAGTTTGTATAAAACAAAACCTTATTAAAAACGAGTCACTGTTTGTCTGCCTGTCTGTCACACGCAATTTTCCCCAAAATGACTAAAACGATTCAAATTAAATTTGGTGGACATATGGGAACTATGGAATTCCACGCATACAGAGAGTGATATTAGTTTTGACATAGCATAGTATTGCATAATGCTCTAGTAAAGAATCGAAATATGCATACTTAAGGTGAAATAGGACTCATTTTCGGAAACTACCCAATTCAAAAATCTGAAAAAAATGAGGGTAATAGGCTTACACAAAGTCTAGGCTTCTAAGCCTTAGTTTATTACCAACTTTTTGAAATTGCCTGGGAAACCCTCTTCAAGTTCATTCTAGGAGTACCAGATTTTGCAACAGCATTGAGACCACATTGCCTCCTCCAGGGTTCTGTAATCCTGTAGTGTACCGTTACGGTCTTGAATGAAGCGCTCTAACACACTTTAAGGCCATGATACAAAATGGATTGTTGCGCCAACGATTATTATTATTGAGGAGAGCATTATACTTAATACAGCCAAGTTTCATGAAATCCAGCTATTACTCTCAAAGTTACAACAATTTAAGCTTATCAATTTCACGCAAATTTACGCAATTTTATTTCTTAAGTAATACAAAAAGCAAGCTAACGTCATAATTAACGAGAATAATTGACACTCACCTCAAATAGTAAAGTCTCATTTATGAAGAATCTACTTCTCTCCAGTCCTTTTTATTGTTTTGTGTAAAACAAAACCTTTAAGAAACGATTTGCTGTCTGTCTGTATTTTTTCTTGTTGATAGTATTTGGAGAGCTTCGAAAGCTACCGCTAGCTCCTGCCAAACGATTATGTAGGACTCCTACTCCTAAAAGCACTTTTCTTTTTTCTTCCACTTTCCCCGGTGGACTCCAATATGGTACTACGTTGCGCGGCTGGATCAGAGTTTATCCTTCACTCGTGTTAATATTTGTGTTTCTTTCTCGTTCATTTTTCCGGCTGACTTCTTCCTGCCTAAGCTTTTTATGGATGGCGACCATCACCCTTTCGACTTCGGTCCATATTCCATTTGATTTCAACATATTTTTCACTATATTTTCAGGTGTGCTCCCCGGTTGTAGCTTTCAATGCAGCCCTTTGGGCTGCGAATCTGGGGCAGTGAAATAAAACGTGTTCTGCGTCCTATTCAATATTCGGACACTTTCGACAATATGGCGAATCATCATGCTCAAATCCATAGAGATATGCGCGATAAACTCCGTGTCCGTTCAAGAACTGGGTTAGGTCGAAACGTACTTCGCCGTGAAGTCACTCGATCCATTTCCGTACATTTCTTATGATTCTGCGGGGTCCAACGGCTACTTCCCGTTCTACATCTCCTGCAATTCTGCAATAGTTTCCCTTCATGCGAACTGCCGCCGACGGGTTGCGGATTCTCCTGCGGGATACACTCGATCGTAAAGTCGTTTTCCTTCTCGCCCTTTTCCTGCTATCACGCAGTCTTCGTGGAGGCGTGCAAAAATCGTCACGTCAATGTCATCCGCGAAACCAATGGAGGCCACACTAGTAAGGAAGTCTAGTGTCAGCACTGCGTTATACATAATAATCAACGAGAGTGGGTCTAGAACGGAGGTACTACGGCCTTAGTAAGCGTCCAACTTCCGGTTTCCCGACTTGATTTTGTGTTAGATATAATATAATGGGGGAAAACGGGTTATGCCAAGAATTCTTCCATCTATCGCTTTACTGTGCACCACCTTCTCACGATAAAATATTAATTTACGTTTGATTTGTCGTCATATATTAGGATACCCTGGTCAAGTAAAGATCTAGGTAAATACTCAGATAGCCAGGAGCTATTTACAGCGCCAAATTCTTTTCAGTCATTTCAAGCATGTCCGATTAATAAATTTATAAAAAGAGGCAGAAACGTGCAGGACCTAGCCTGAAACTTCTTTAGAGACAAGCGGCAATTTTGTAAGGGATGACCATCACATTTCTAAATGAATTATCTTTGATCATGGAATATAAGTAGAGTTTCAGATTTTCACATCTTTTTTTTTTGCAAAAAGGTCTTAACTGCACCAGAAAACATGTCCGGGTATCCTCATAGTAATACCATTTTTTCATAAGAGATATAATAGATAATTTTTCTACTTGAAACGCTATGTTTCCTCATTAATAGGTGAGTTGAGCTAGCGATTCAAGAAAAGGTATGTCATTTGGAATAAAAGATACATGTAACAGTGAAGTTAAAAATAATGGTGCGAGTGCAGGTTTTGATTCTCATTTCAAACGTTTAATTCAGTTTCATTTTCCTTTTAATTTATCATTGTTGTTGTAAGACCCCATCTTCAGTGGCTTTGTTCCAGCGTATTGTTTCGTAATCTTTATCTTACTTGAAAATCTGAACCTTTAAAGCTCAATTAACACCACTCAGCCACTACCTTTATTTCCACCGATTTCCATATAAAAACACTTCCTCAAAAATATCATTTCATTTGCCACTAACACACTAATTAGAAAGCTAATAAAATTGTCTTCTGGGTAAATATTTATCCAATGCATTTTGATTTTCACCTTTTCTAGATTGAATCTGTCCCACTGAAACTCTTTATTAACGGCAGCCATTCCACTGTAAAAAGCCCACATTTCTTCTCAATCTTATCATTATGGAAAGAAATTTTTTCAGGCCGGACGCATAATACGCTTTTTAATTCATGGCGACAGACATCCATATGTGCACTAATTAAGTGAGTAATGATGGCACGCGAGTGACCGCAATACGCACTGAACCGACTTGAAGAATTTTAAAAAGTTGTGCAACTTCCTCTTAAATGTTGAGTGAGTTTTTATGGTGAAAAGTCAGTCAAAAAGTGAATAAATCATTTGTTTTGTTGCGGGAACGCGGTGTTTAGAAAAGGTGCTTATTTAAATAATGTTCTGTTGATATAAAGGGAAACCTTGGACTTATATTGGTAACGAGGCATTCATATTCCCCTGAACAAATCACTATGAGAGTCATAAATTTGTTCAGGTGAACTGCATTGGGTATTGTTTGTTCAAGTTGCATGAAACATGCTGGGGATGTTTTTCAATGGAAAATGGAAAACTACCTGTTGAATTCTCTCGCGGAAGTTACTCTTATGCCATCAAAAATAATATTATGGTTTAATTGTAATATTTTGGCTGAAATGTAATATGCACCTTATTCCAAAGTATCTTTGGAAATCAGCTCTCCTGAGTCATATGCTAATTGAAAGTACATTGACTTTCGTTAGATTTGATTCTGCTCACCATTTATTATAATGAGCAAAGCTAATTCATTGGCCAAGTAATCTCGTGTTATAAAAATGATTTCCTTTCAGTGGTTCGGTGATTTCATAGAATTTAATCACGTTCAACATTGTCTATGCAATAAAGAGAGTCTAGTGCGATTAACATCTTCAACATCTTCACATTTTAACTTTTAAGCTCTTTAGTCAGTTAGATTCTTCAAAAGCCACTATGAATGTCTGGAATGCAACTGAAAGTCAACGTAGAACGACGTTACTCAGTGCATACGTGGGCGCTCACATTTCCAAATTCCCTGTCAATAGGTGTAGCCGTTTCTGAGAAAAGTGCGTGCAGGATCAATACCTTTCGGAGACGTGATATCGGCGATAGCAGTAGCCTCCTTATTTGTTAGTTTCACATTACCCACAAACCTCCAATAATGGCAGGTAAGCGGGAAATATACGCACAAAGTATATTAGGCTATCGTTTTCTAGGTGATGCGTGGAACAAGAGCAAAGCAGACTAAGAAAACTGCAGGAACGGTTTGTATATCCAGGGAATTCGATCAAGGAGGTATTATTTCAGGATACAATGCCGACGGAAAAGGTAGACGAAAAAGTGCTACATATTGTTGTGAGAATGCATGTGATGCTGCCATACGGAGTCGCATTCTATCCAAGAAGTGAATGCTCAATTTCCGGTCGAACTCAAAAATTGATGAAAAAGGGAAATATGCCTTAAAGCCAAGAGACGTACCCAATGTAGCAGGCACCGATCTGAGTTTAAAGAATTGCATAAACAATATTGATGAGCAGCGACTTAGCCTCCAACGCATAGAGAAGAATCTGCGATCTTATCATCAATTCACAGTAAACGCTCACCACATATTCTCAACCCTAGTTTGCTGCATGATATTATTATCACTCTTTTCTCGCAAATTTCAAATGAATCGAAGCTACCCACCTTTCACCGATGAAATTTCCCAGGTAACAACAACAGAAATCCTTGAGGCGAAGAAAACTGCCGAAAATAAAGCTGCAAGCTTAGACGGCATCCAGAATGAAGCTCTATAAATGGCCGTCAAAACAGTTCCAAAGTGATTCCTTCAACCAAAGTAGCATGGTGGAAACAATAGAAATTAGTGCTTAACCCGATGCCAAATAAGCCTTTGGACGATTCTTCATATTATTTGCCTATATGCCTCTCAAGATCTTGACAAACGAGGCAATTGAGTAAACCAAATCCTGGTTAGAACGCCCTGGTCTCGCGCCCTCAGAGCATAAAAAAGAAGTAATTCTAATCACCAAACGAGGGAACTAGCGGAAACATCGAGAAATATTAAGATTGGCGAATACGCCCTAAGTTCGTTACAAGCGCTCAAATACCTGGGAGCCGTGATTGGCCAAAGCCAAATCATCGACTACTCAAGAGTTTTCACCTCGATTTTGCTTTATGCAGAATTGCTGCCCTATACCGATTAAGTGCATTGCAAACATAGTGCACTTGCTGTTCAACATCAAACGAAGCAGCATATGTGACACTAGGCCTCGACATCTTGGCGAACAAAAGTCGATGTCTTCTTAACGAAACATATGCAATTGACAAGCTTCAAACCTATCTTTGGTAATCATTTTGAAGTGGTAATATTTTGAAGCAAAAAAAATAGACTCACTCCCCGAAAAAATTTTGGGCTTAGAATTATTCCAGATGACTCAAAGTGGATTCAACGACGGCATAGAGAAGCAAGCTAGTACCCAAGCAGACAAGGAGGGTATCACTCATACTTTTATCGCTTCCGATTTAAAGACTTCCCATGTTGTTTTTAACTATCTGTTATCTCGTCCAGGGCGGAGGTAGTAATTGCCACCAGGGCTTTGTTGTAACCCGGCAATATCGTGGACCATAGGTTAGCCCCCTGCATTCGCTATATGTTGAGGAAAGAGAAGCTTCGGAGGGGAATAATAAACGACAACACGGGCCTCTGTTGGCAACTGATCCTGCCCCGTGGCGTGAGAGGTAAAAGTCCTTTATAGGCTAATGGCATAGGCTGTCAGTGGTTTTGCGTTTTACACGCCATCCTTCGCTGCATTTTTAGTATCTCGGATGATGTTCTTTATTAGGAAATTGGGAAAAGAAAGCCCTAGGAGGACAGGATATTGCTTTCTAAGTCGCTCCCCTTTAAATGTGACACTGTGCAACAAGGAATACAAATATTTTTCATCCTTCCTCTCAAAAGAGTAAGCGGATTGAATCTTTTTTATTCGTTTCTTAAAGGGAAGCAAAATTTATCTTTAATTGCGCACTAAGGAGGGGCTTTAAGCCTTTTTTTATTATCGGCGATGTAGCATTTTTGGAAAAGAAAAATAGAAATAAAATGAAAGGTCCAAAATGGACACGGTACATCGATAACCCCTAGCATTAATTTTAATGGATATTCCTGGAGCCTGTAAGAAAAGGAAGAAAAACCAGTTGGTTGTAAGAAGTCTTATCTTTCAATGGCTCATCATCTGCAGTACAGTAGAACATGGAAAAACTCTCACCTGCCTAACGGCAAAATTTTATCTACTGTCTAATTGGGTGAAACAATGTTGGAATATGTCCTTTGTATGACTTCTCAAAATACCTTAATGGGTGAATTGAAAAATGATATATTCTCCTATTACCAGGAACATTTTACAAAAATAAAACAAGTCAGGAAACCGGAAGCTTGACGCTTCAGGTATAAAAGGTTTTCCATTGGCTTATAGCATTGACCCGAGATATTGAAATCGCTCAGTTCTGGGCAGGTTACTGCCATTGCCAGAACAGAGCGATTTAAATATCTCGAAGGGCAGGTTACTGCCATTGCCAGAACTCAGCGATTTAAATATCTCGAGTCAATGCTACCAGCCATTGGAGAACTGCGCAATGAAATTGTTTCACGCATTAATACAACCTGGATGAAGTGGCATTCTCCAACTGGTGTTCTTTGTGATCGGCGTATCAGCGCACGTCCCAAATCTAAAATTTACTGCAATGTCGTCCGTCTGCCGCTCTCTATAGTTCTGAGTCTTGGCCGACTATAAAGGACAATGAACGGCATCTTGCGGTAATGGGGACGAAGATGTTGCATTGCACTGGTGACGTGACACGTTTTGATTACGTCTGAAGTGAGAATATCCCCCATCGATATGGGTTTGCATCGATTGTGGAAAAACTGCAAGAGAGCCGTTTTCGATGGTGTGGTCACGTTACTCACGCTAACGAGAATTCAACAACTAGTAGTGGTCAGAACATCGAAAGCAATGGGATGCAACCAAAAAGCCGGCCAAAACAATGGTGGCTTGATACGCCGGATGGGGATTTAAGGGTCTCGCGATTACATGTTGATCAGGCATTTGATAAAATAAAATGACGAAAAAGATCACCACGAGCCGACCCCGCTTGTGAACTGAAGGCCGAAGAAAAAGAAAAAGATGTGAGGAGTGACGAGTGCACGACAGTCCCGTGTAATATAGATAAAAATTCCATTGCCCTCTATTTTCTAGAAAGCAATTTAAATAAATCTTTTGATGGAAAGCCCTGTGTTGATAATGGTCAACTTCATGCGCTTCACGCTCTCAGTTTAATATTATTAGCAAATGCCAACAATTTAACCAACATCAAATATAAAAAAAGGGCTAGGGAGAATTAGATTCTTCTTGAATGGAATTTTAATATTTCACTGGAATTTCAATTATTCTCGTTAATTATGACGTCAGCATCTTATTTGTATGGGTTAGGATGCTGTTAATTAGCACGAAATTGATAAGTTTGAACTGCTATAACTTTCCCACTAATAGTTGGATTTTCATGAAACCTGGCATGTGCACGAGGCTGTCCTCTATGTCGGTGCAAAATTTAGTACACTTAGGATGAACTTAAGGGGAGTTTTTTAGTCTATTTCTAAAAGTTGATAATATACTATTAGTAAATTTTTTGAGCAGATACCGGAATGGGACATCTCTCGAAGATTAGATTTCACATAAGTGTTTTACACAAAACCTTAAAAAGGGCTGCGGATAAATAGATTCTTCATAAATGCGACTTTAATATTCCACGCGAATGTCAATTATTCCGGGTAATTATAACGTCGGCATCTGATTTGTATGGCTTTGGAAGCAGCAAATTCGCGCGAAATTGCTAAGTTTGAACTGCTATAACTTTGGCGTTCATTGCCAGATTTGCACGAAATTTAGCACGTTTGTACGAAATATTGTCCTCTATTCTGGTGCAAAATTCGGAAGTCCTGAGATGAATTTAAGCGGGGTTTTTCAGTAAATTTCTAAAAAGTAGTAATATACTATTAGTAAGTTTATTTGAGCAGATATCGGAATGGGACATATTTCGAGGCCTAGATTTCATCTAGGCGCACCACCCTGATTTTTTTCGGATTTTTGGGTTGAGTAGTTTCCGGAAATGAGTCCTGTCTCACGTCAAATGCGTACATTTTGACTCCTTACTCACGCACTTTGCAATTTATGCCAAAAATAATGTCAGTTTCCGAAAGTACAAATCAAGACCGTTTATTTGATACCCTACACAACTATATCCGGTGAAAAAAATTTTTGAATCCCCTTTTGCATGTATGGGAAGCCCCCCTTTAAACTCCACCTAAATTTATGCCACTCGCTGTATGCGTGGGATTTCATAGTTCCCATCTGTCCACCAAATTTCGTTCGGATCGGTTCAGCCGTTTTGGAGAAAAATGCATGTGACAGACAGACATTGAATCGATTTTAATAAGGTTTTGTTTTACACAAAACCTTAAAAAGAGTTACGATCCACCACATTTCGCAATTATTTATTAGCATACGAATCACTTTTTACAATGCTCAATGCCAGCTGGTCGTCGACCTCAAACAAGTAAGGAACTCTTACATGTGACTTACATCCCGGCAATCATCCTGCGTCGCTGTTATTTAGCATTTTCTAATGCCACGCGGTCCATATAGTTGACCATAGTATTTTGAATACCAAAATAAGGCATACAACCTGTCGTGACACGAATTCCAATGCTCCAGTCCAGGGCATGGGCTTTTATCAACAATGGTATAGCAATGAAGCACGAAAGAAACCTTTCTGAAATAACCAGCAAAGAGGCAAACAACCACACGTCGATAGCTCATTGAAGTTACCCTTATAGTCTGGCAGACCTAAAAGGGAAAAAATAAGTTTTTGTGTTCGTGTCAATAGTCCACTCACTTTGAACATCCACACCTCTATAACTTTCTCGGAGTTTCTTCAACATTTTTTAAATTTAAAGTTATCCGGATTGGAATCCAGTTCCCCAGGTATAAATATACTTAGAGTTTCATACCCGACATGGGCAGGGCAGAAATATCCAAAATGGCCCTCCCACATTCCGAAAAGTGACTAGCTTGGAGGCATTTGTGTCCGTGTTGACGGGCTACTTCAGCGGAAATGCACTAAGGTGCCCATGCATTTGCAAGATCAACATTTGTTAACTTGTAATTTTTGGGGTAGCTCTCCTCGTCGAATTGAGCATAGTTAATTGGAATGGTTATACTTTACACTAACACTCATTCGAAAAATGGCGCTCAAAATGGGTCAAATATTCGTTCGATCTCTCAAAATTGAACCTTTGAAATAATAAAAAACATGTTGTTTCTTTTTCGTTAGTGTGGATATTTATTCTTGTAAATACCAATATTTCGAGAACCACTTGTTCCCTTCATCAGTGCTAACAATTTGTTAGCACAAGTGATTCCGGAAATATCGGTATTTGCAAGAATAAATATCCACAACAACGAAAAAGAAATAAGTTTTTTATTACTTCAGATAATTAATCGTTGGAAACACCGCATAATTACACTCAGATTGAACCTTTGTCTATTCCGACACTAAACTTCGATTTGCTAGATAGAGATGGCATCCGTCCCCAACTTTTTCCGAGTTTTTAAGTTTTACGTTAACTGCTCTTCTCCTACCAAGCAAGTGTTCTTTCCCATCATTCCTATCTCGCTTGGTAGATTAGGGATTCCCTTCTCGTTCCTCCGTTAGAATATCATCAAAATTTGTAATTTTTGTATTCGTATTTTGATCTCGTTCCTTTTGTTTAGATTTAGAGTGGTCGTGAGTTACCATTTGTTTGATGGCGGGCTTGCTCCTCCTCCTTGCTCCGAATACCTAATTTTCCATTATTCAGAGCCAAAAATACCAGTGACCGATTTTGGTCATGCTTGTCTGCAGGGAGAGGTGAGGCAGCATCTGATGAGTTCGTCTTTGCCCCGGCGAACGAAACCGTCCGCAAAAGCTTTCATGGGACCTACTTGGGTGATTGTCTTCTAAAAGTTTCTGGAAATACTGACACAATTGTATTATATAAAAAATAAAAAAAATACAGAATAAGGAAAGAAAGCTAGTTCTTTTTCAATCAATACTAGTTTTGTAGCTATATGCTGGAAGGTATTTTGCCGTCTGCTTCTCCCAATTAAATTTGAGCTATTAGGGGACGTATTGAGCGCATCATTTTATCAATGGTTCGTCTTTATTCTATTCTCTGACGCCAAACGAGAAAATTGAATTTACTCGATTGAATTCCGTTGGTAAAGAGAGAATTAGTAACCGTTTTGGACAAATTTGAATTTGCTTACATATTATTACTTCTATAATACGTTCACCTATATCCTGGCCATATCATATCATACAACGGGAACTCGAATATTTTGTGATTAAAAGCACTTTATTTCACGGTCTGAACCATTTTGGCAGCTATAATGAATAGTTTTTATCGTTTTGCATCGGATATACAATATCGTTCATCAAGTATTCGATATACATATGTGAGAGAAACTTCAGAATGAAACTCGCTATATGCTACTCAATGCCAACTCTTTGACTTTTTATATCAAAGAAGGTTATACTACTTTACGAATCTCTGTCATCGGATATATTCTGTATACAATGACCATGCCGGAACCGTCTTCGTGAATTCCCACTGAACCAAAGCGTGCTCCAAACACAAGCATCAAGCGTCGCTTCCAATCTCAAACTTATGACAAGAAATACGTTCTTTTAGATTACAATCTTACATCTTTCACAAGAGGGACAGTGTATGGAGAGGAACAGCGTTCATCGATTCTGTGGGAACCTCAGATTGCCATCTGAAAGTCCTACCTTAGCACGACTGCCGTCCACTACTAACATGGTATCGCGTCCACTGATTGAAGAAAAATTTATCTACCCCAGGCTCAGACCGAATTGTGGCTATGTTAGATTCTTGAGGCTTGAATTTCGTATGTACGGACACCTTGATGCGGAGTTCAGGGAAAAACTTCCGAAAATAGTAGAATTATCGGTAGCTATAAGGAGTAACAAGATTGCCTGAAGAAATGTATTAAAGTCTGCTACGAGTTTTGCTCTTTCGACTTGTATATGCCACATTGCAGCCGACGCACTTATCGAAGAAACACCGCCCTGGAAAATGCTTAACGAGATAAAAAATCATCCTGCGAACCGCCTCGATCACGCAGCTCCCAGGGAAGATGTGCAGCAGTGTCTGACAGGTTGCTTCTACCCTAGAAAAACCGTAAGCCGTCTTTTATTTTTGATTACCCGGATGCTAAGATCGATAAAAAGATATATCCTCATCTCAAGAGGAAGAGCGAGGTACAGAAACAAGGTAAAGCTAATCATTAAAGCATCTACTGAGATTCAGTTACTGGGCCCTAAGCGATAATTCAGAAGGAAGTTTCAAAAATCAAAATTCACCCTCAACAAACATTGGTAGTCAAAAAATGAACATGTCGCCACGCATATAAGACATCCCCACCCGCCCTCAAATTAGGCGGCCCGTGGACCACAAAAGTTATCAAGAATTTAATTCTATCCATCTGGAATCTCGAACAAATCCCGCAAGAGTAGAAAAAAAGTGTGGTATGCCTTATCCACAAAAAGGTGACGAGTTGACTTGTGACCATTACAGACGTATCGCTCTACCAAAAAATGCTTGAATTGAGTATTCCAGCAGAACTGAATGATAATGTTCCACACAATAGTGCAAGTCAGAGTCAATTAAAGTCAAAGCCTGACAGATGTGTTTGAGGCAAACATCGGTTTGAAAGACGGTGATGGGCTGGCAATAGAGCAAGTTATATGAAGGTTGCCTGTGGACACAAAAGGCATGCTTCTCTATAAGCCCTTCCAAATCATCGCATATGCGGACGACATAAACAGGGTGACACATTAGCAAAGGAGATTTTTATAAATATCGATAAGGACGCACAAGGGAGTGGTCTATGAAATAACGAAGACAAGACGAAAATTGTTGGGCAAATGAGGAAAGTTATGCGCAGTAAATAATCAATTGATTATTGACGAGTCTAGCCTAGACAGAAGAGCCTTCTACTCGGTCCTACCGATTTTAAAAGCCAGCTGCATAGACAGTAAAGCGAAGCTCCGAGAATACAAAACTAGAATAACTATAATAAAACCTGTGCCTAACACTAACTTCTGAAACACCGGTCAATACCTTTAAGAGGAGAAGCTGAGGGGAATAATAGGAGCTAAATGAGAGGACGACCAATTTCGACTCGGATACAACCCTGAGTTGTACGAAGTATTTGACGACCTTGTAGTCTCCACATTAACAAAACTTCGCAAGTTACAATGGGCTGGTCATGTTCAGCGTATGAATAAATTTCGAAGGGAGGGAAACCCCCGAAAGCACTGACCAAAGCCTGTTGACAAAGACAGCACTTTACTGCTGGGATTTCAAAATTGAAGGATGCGATCGGTGGATCGAGATGGTTGGAGAAACGACATTCTGAAGGACAAGGCCCGAGATGGTTGAAGAAACGACATTCTGAGGGGCAAGGCCCGAGACGGGCTTTAGTGCCTCGACGTCGGCGAAACATCACAAACAGCTACCAGAAACTAACAAGGTTATCAAACGAGTTCAAGAAATGTAACTTCGGTATGAATCAATTACGTCTTCAGAAGTGTAAATTTTTTGAGACCCAGAAAGAAACGAACTGAGCACAGAATAATACGTACCTCCCGAGAAATTAGAGGATGACACTGCGACATCACTTTTAGCTAAGATGCTCTAATTTGATGGGAGATTCGGATTACTTTTAAGATCAATTAGTTGCTAATAACGCACACACTTAGCGCCATTAAAATTTTCGAGGTATACTCCAAGCAACAAAAAAAGGGTGCACATACCGCTTCCAATTCTTTCAAAGGCATTTGAGAAATTACCATTTTATGAAAATTCACGTGGGCAAAGTAGGGGCACATCATTCATGGAATGGGAAGCACTAGAAAGCAAATCCAAGGATCTACACAGCCATATTTCTAGTTATTGCATATGTGTTAAATAGCTTTCGACAACGAGATATAGTGTATAGTACTAAAATAATGTTCCTTAAAGAAATGAGCACTATATGGGTGAGAGAAGTGCGAAAGCTCGGTGGGTGACTCGTATCCAGTCATGAGAGAAATCCTTCTTCTAACAGTGAAGTCAAGAAGACTATAATCAGGAGGAGCAGCTCCAAAGGGCAAAGCGGCACGGGAAATCATTGTGCACCTTTCGAGTAGGGACGAGGTAGGTAAGTGGTATTGACGTGTCCATGTCGCCAAGATGGTTCTCTTATGTGTGTTTCTTCATCTGATCCCAGGAAGAAACGGATGCAGCCGAAATATTGATCATGGATGCATCTGCTTATTTCCTCCGCACTTCCTAGGAGAGTAAGCATGGATCCTTTGCCGAGAATGTTGCACTTGTTTGCTTCCACAAAGCTACCCAAGCATGATTCGCTCGCTGATTCCCTTAAGATCCATTACCAATAATCCGGAACGGATATTTAACAAAGCTCTACCGTTGTTATGACAGATGCTGCCATGGCCACGCAGCAACTCGCAGCTAAGTAACCGCAAGGACGCACAACACTGCACTGCATCACATGCACGGTACTAAGCCCAGCCCTGATCCGCGGAACTTTGCTCGCATAACTCCCATCGCGGTCGAAAATGTGCAAGACTTTTCCGTCTCCATAAAGTTTCAAAGAATGTGCTGGGAGTTGAGTCTCCTGTGTACAGTCTTCTTGAATGATGTTTACACCATAATCCTCTATTGCGATGGCTTACTTTTTGTTTCCCATAAATTCCATTTATTCCCTTAAGATTTGATTAGTGCCTGCTGCTTTCGTATATCCTAATTCGACGATATAAGCACGTGGGGCCAAAAAATTGAGCCCTCGGTAAGCAAAAGAATAAAAGCCAATAATAGTAAGAAATTTTCGTTTTTTCTAAATATCAAAATGCTAGTCGATCTATACCCTCACTCCTCGTCATATTGACCTGCAGCTTAGCGTAAATAGCTATTAACCCTGAAATTTACCTAGAACCCCACATGGATGGAAATTCTAGCATAGGTTCTTTAACTTGTATAAAATTAAACTAAGCATTGATAAATAATATGTGCAGATGTTCGACAGAAGTTGAAAACAGTTTGTTTACGATGTGAAAGTAAACATTTTGTTGTAAATATTCAGCGATCAACATTCAGCGCCCATAAAGATACAGAGGCATAAATAGATATTTCCATTTAAAGTCCCTTGTGCTCCGTCCATATGAAACACTTTCCAAACCTAATACCGGCTCATTACAATATTAACTTATAATATCCGGCTTCAAATGTTAGATAGCATATATATATATATATATATAACCGTCATTTCCTCTCTTATCGACCTCATCACATGTCACATTTAATTCTTCACCTCATTGACATGTACCGCCTTCAGACAAATATCGATCCAAATACTTTAAGAAAAATCATTTGCTCTTAAATCATTGAGTGCCTAATATATCACATAAACCCCTTTCTCAGCATGGGGTAACAACAAACAAGAAAATGAAAACGTATCTTTCCATTCACATAGGCGCCTTAATCGCAGATAAGACCTTTTCCCATCCCAAAAGATATTTTTATCTCTCAAATGATTGAATGGAAA
Organism: Hermetia illucens; assembly: GCF_905115235.1. Classification (NCBI taxonomy): domain Eukaryota; kingdom Metazoa; phylum Arthropoda; class Insecta; order Diptera; family Stratiomyidae; genus Hermetia; species Hermetia illucens. The sequence goes on from NC_051849.1 coordinate 51,138,638, forward strand.
GCATTCTTCAGCTGGAGAGGGACATGCAGACGGTCTTTTTCACCACCACTTGGTCCTCTGTGTCTGGGTCAAATGGTTTGGTTAACTGATGACCTTTTCACCATTCACTCGTGTTTAGCTCAAGTAGCCGAAAAGGGTCCTCATAAGATACTCCGTTAATAGAGTACGCTGAAAGACGAGACCTAAACATAATGCATTCAAAAGATAGTCGTTGAGAATGGGGACTGTTGTTCGTGGCTGGAAAGAATTTACCGAAAACCAAATTGATCTTAATCGACCCGTTTTTGGGTGAGTCAGAAATCTACTGAGAAATTGCAGTTGAATGATGTCTGTGAGTAACATTGATCAGCGCCCACTTGAACTTATTACGAAACATTCCTACGGTCAATATATGGGCCATTTCAATGGACACAGTTGGGCACAAGGTCTCATGTGGACTTTTGATTACAGTTGGGGCTATAATTCATGGTGCATGGAGCCTTCTTAGACCCTCCTCCATTACAGTATTATCGCTAATAACCCAACAGGAATCCGACCCAATTCTAGTGACAAATTCTCCTTACCTATATAAAACCTCCCTGAATTCATAAAGAAACACATTTTACATATTTACCACATTTATAATCAACTCAGATACGTATGTATATTCAATAACTTTTCGAAAAACTGTAGATTCATTCAGATGCAGATACGAACAATAAAAAGGGCCATATGGTGTCAGTTGGCGTATGCTGCATACATTTATACTCGTATCTGATCGTTTGGAACTTATTGGGTGTCATTTTACCAATGATTCTGACCAAATTGGAATTAAATTGAAGCATTTGAAACGCTGTCAATCGAGTCGAATTAATCGTCGACCAAATTTTATTGACAAGCATACGGAAACGATATAAAAGTCAATAATTTGGATATTTGTCATTCGTTTAAATCACGCAAAATTGATCATTAGACACAGTAAAAAGGGCCCCATGAATAGCACATGGAGATAAAGTCGAAGCTGAAAAAAATTGTTAAAAAGTTAAAAGATGTTTTTATGATCTCGAGGTCAAGGACCGAGATGATGTTCAAAATGTTCTCTCGTCGAACGGGTCAGATTCAAGATAAATATCAATAGCCGAAAAATATCATTGCTACAATACAATTGTTTTGGTGGTGGAGGGTTTTCCGTGGAGGTTCGAAACCTGAAATTCAATACCCGAAAGGAGCTCCGAATACAAATGTGTAAAATACAGGTGCCTAAACCAACTGAATGAAGTGTGGTTCCCTCTGTAAACGTTTGTAGTATATCTATTCAATCTACTCCCTACAAATGCGGGTGAAAGGGATGGAGGTTTTTTGGCCAATAATGTGCAGAATACAAATGTCTCAGTCCGAAAATTTCCGGCAGTGTCACCCGCTCTGTCGTCCTCTATGGTTCTGAGTGTTAGCCGAATGTAAAAAACAATGAACCTCGCGAGGATAGAGACAAACATATTACGTTGGACCAGTGATGTAGCACGCATACTGAGAATATCCGCGATGGATATGGGGTTGCACCGATCGTGGAAAAATTGCCGAAGAAGCGTCCCCCATGGCATGATTACATAATTCGGGAATTAACTTGCTAAGATTGGTCTGAACATCGAAGTGAATGGGAAAATACCAAAAAGCAAAATTGAAGCAACGGTGGCTTGATACGCTGGTTGGATGATGATTTGAAAGCCTCAGGACTGTATTCAATCAGTCAAGACAAGCCGACCTCGCTTCTGGGCGAGACGAAAGCTGAAAGAAAGAAGAAACGTGCAGAATTGAAACAATTGCCAATGAAATGCTGCGCAGAGCATAAGAATGCAAATTTCTGTGGAAAGTTGTCTCAGGTCCTGCAGACTTATTTCGGGCAAAATTTTGATTCAGAAAAGGGGGAAAAAAGATTTTGAATTTGCGTTGATACTTGTAACATCCATAGTATGAGTTCTTCCATTACCCTAGATTTTCAAGACAAAATTTTGGATTGTTTGACCTGGTTTAGTATCTGTCTGTCCGTCCGTCTGGCTGCCCACGACGAGCTTTTTACCTACTGACATCAAATTTGGATGGAACTATGAACTCACATGCACGCAGGGGATGATAAAGCCCTACGTTGAGTTTATGGGGTGCATGGGGGGAAAACTATTTTCGGTGATTCAAAGGGCTTAAAGATGACCAAAAGGTCATCCTGAGTGGCCGGAGCCGACCTAGAGGAGAGAGCCACCCGAAAAATATAAAATTATGAAGAAATTGTCCCTGAAGTTCTGCCGACAAATACTATGGCTGAAGTGTTCCGATGACACGCGCTTGCTCGTCCCTTTGTTAGTTAGTCTCATGAATGTGCGGACCGGAATCCTTTCAACACTTCAGTCCCTCACGCGCCGTTTAACAAACACTTGGCGTGTATTTAAAGCGATGCGTGAGAATGCACCACAAGGAAAAACAATTAAACGTTAGGATACCACGCTACTATCGAGAGGTAACTCGTGAGCTAAACGTGGAAATAAAATAAAAGTAAATATCGGACTCTAGACGCTTGCAGTATAAAAGGTTTGGATTTGTGTATTTCTTTTATAAAGAGATTTGAGTGTGACTTTGTCTTATTAGTACGTAGCACGTAATATATGCATATATTATGTGAAAATATCCACTTTCAAGTGATATTGACATTCAAAGTCTTGAATTTGCGCAGAACCTATTATAACTTTGTTAGTAATAGTGCGATTTTCAAATTTGGTAGGGTTAAGCTCTATGCTGCAACCTACACACATTTAGTGATTCTAGGATGAAAGGGAGGCTTGCAGCCAATTACTAAAAATTATAGTAATGTACTATTATTAAATTTATTTGAACAGATATCGGTATGAAGGGTATTTCGGAGCCTAGGCAACATATAGTGGCAGACCCTTGGATCCGTTAAAGAAATGATCTGTGTCGACCCCCCGCACTCCCCACTTTGTCAGCAAATGTCAAAACTAAGACCAGCTTCGAAAAGTACTAACAGAAACCTTTCCTTTGGGGTATCAATATATATTTGGTAAAAAAAAAAATGGGGGTGTACCCCCTTTTGCATGTATGGGGACCCTCTTTAAATTCGACGTAAAAAGAGGTAACTCACTGCATGTGAAAGCGTTCACACTTCCCAACTTTCCACCAAATTTAGTATCAGTCACTATAACTGTCTCCAAGAACAATGCGTGTGACAGTGAACCGATTTAATAAGGCTTTGTTTCCTTGTAGAAAGGAACAGAAAGAAGGATACTCCGCCCGTAACCGGTCCCAAGCCCTGTTGCGAAAGAAAAAGGGATGGATAGCTTCAGTCTAAATGGGGTATGTGAGAAAAATGCAGCAACTTTGTAGTCTTGCAGGTTACTTACTAAGAAAACTATCATCACACCTGACAGTTGGATATAAAATACCCTAACAAAATGGAGACGAAAAAGAAGAAGGTCCTTTAAGGATGGGAGTTGTCTGATTGGATGAATGGGTAGGGCTCAGCACAGTGCCGAGACCAGATGGATCGGTTCGACGTGCATACGCCACGATAACCACAACTACAATCTGTGGTGACCACTCCAGCAGGTTCGCGTAGCAGTGCATGAAGTGAACTAACGATATGAACCTCTTTATCATCCGCTCTTATTAGGAAATAATAACGGCAGTGGCAGGTACAACATCGTATCGCTTTATGTTGCATCAGAGATTCGTCGAGCATTTCCCGCAATATGCGCACATGACTGTGTAACAGGTTGAACACCAGTACCCCTTTATTACTTGCATTGACGCCAACTCGGCCGTTATCAGAGAGCGTATTCGACTTAAGATCGTCACGGAAACTGCAGAGGTGGCCACATCGACCCCACCACGTCACACTGCAGCCATAGACCATATATTCCAAGGCTCTATGCATCTGCAGTGACTCCCAGAATTTTGCCTGAAATCAACAGGTACCGTCCTGAATGCGTTCCGATATGTAGTCATTGCATCTACAATCACTTGTGAATTGTGGTGCAATTACGGCTGTCTGTTTGTACGGTCAGAAAACCCACTTTCACATTATTGATTAAACGATGAGATTCGCCATGACAATTCCTAGGCTAAAAGGATGAAGACTATGCCATCCCCAGTGAGACACACATAGTTAAAATTCTGGTCAAATTATGCAATCGGCTACGGGGATATGGCGAAAGTCACTCCAGAAATGACCGAAATGCAACGTAAGCGAGGAACTAGCGAAGTCTTTTCAGATCACTCAATGAATCCCAACAGAGTGTCCAGACAGTGCACGCTGAGAATGTTGGGTGAATTACCGGTGAAGGCGTGACAATATGCAGGGCAGGAATTTTGCGGAAGTTACCGAAGAGGAGGTTCGATGAGTCATAAACAGTTTGAAGAACTGAAGTTTGCATCGGGTGTTGGTAGCTATACCCTTACGTATGCTTACAGCATTGGAGCCAATTTCACGATCTATTCTCGTCCTTGGTACATAACAATGGAAGCATAAGTAACACCGTGAAATTCCACTTCTAGGTGAAAGCAGTGACCGAGAACGCCTCTAATATAATGGAACATATTAATTTCGGTGGTGAGGATTGGGCAGCTGCATGATCAGAGGCCATTGAGCGGCTATTGGTAAACACTAACGTAAATATGGTCCGGATGGTTCAGGAAAATCTACAGAACGTGTCCAACATCAAAATCTGTTAACCAGTCAGTCAATCAATAGAAAACTGCGATGGTCCATGTCTGCGCAAAAGAGATAAACCACGATACGCGTGCAATATGGGAATTGGAGTTGCCTAAGTAGGCTAATATGCCGTGTTGAAACACCAAATTACAATACTTAATTCAGGAAAATCGCCAGGCGAAAATCACTTTAATCACTGCCTTCAATGAACCCGAAACAATTCCGGTATTTCTTTGGAGTTCATAAATACAGGCCATTCACAACCCCAGGTCCTTCCTCTGGCTCAAAACCTCACTTGCGCTACTCTGCAGACCCCTAAAAATCGCCCATAGAAGGAGTAACAAGACAAAGACGATGGGCAACCAACCAGCAAAAGTCTTAACTAACGAATTTACCTTAACATTTTTAAATTTCTAGTTAGGAGTTTCTTGACAGGATCAAAGGCATTCCGCTTATATATACCGCCACCTATTTTAAAGCCACCACCAACAGAACCTCCTTAGATACGCTGATTATTACGATTACCACTAGGTAGAGTGCCAATCTGAAGATTTCAAGATTTTCGCCAATGCCAGCGCCATGAGGCAAATACAATGCATGGGGGATTCTGATTTCGCCAGAAATTATTTAGGAGATTATTAACCCAAGTCAACACCTAGGCCTTCTTAGCTTGACCTCAGCCCCCACCGTTTTACCAGTTAAGTTTACACAGGAAACATGTTAACTCAATTGATCAAAAAATCGCGTACTACTTGGTATACGACAGAATGTGATCAGAAAAAATAGAGTGCCACCAACCCGGACTAAAGATGTAACTCGGCATCGAACCAACAGCAATATCGCTAGATCCCAGCATTCTCATTCACAATATTTCACTTTAGCCAGAAACAACCATTAGTAATGCATTTCATAACATGCAACATGAACAACGAAAAAGGAAGTTAGTGATCATTTTCAAAACTTTTGAAAATCTCCATATCAACTATAAAATATTTAACAAATTTTAGGCCTTTCTATGAAGTTGAAAGGTGACAGCTTTTAAACAGATTTGTAAATAAAAATCACCATTTTAAAAGGTATATATTCAAAATAAGTGCATGTGGGGATGGGATAAGGGTCTTGAAGGGAATTAACTAAGAGAAAAGAATATAAGCTGCATGCAAAGAAAGGAATCTCTCGTTCGCTCATGTTACGAAGCCGCCGACATAACAACAAACTATGCGCTCTTAGTGATGGATTTCCAAGATGTGCTTGCGTGACGGGGCCAACCTCCTTTCTCCACTTATCGATCTTTTGTTGAGCCGAAACCCTCAGAACGGTCAAATTCTCCTGCGCATACCTCTTTTATTCACTCGAAGATGCAGATTGCAGAAACGAGTAACCGCCGCAACGTTGATCAGGTTATGAGCTTCTGTCACAGTAATCTCACCAGCCTAGCACTCACTAGCCAAGCAAGCACTTAAAATTCAGGCAGCACAATGATGATTTTGGTTTGTGGCCGAAGTAAATTTTAATTTTGGTATTTTTATCCTAGCGTTTGGGTGAATCTCAGCATATTCTGTGAATGCGGCTTAAAAATTGGGCAAGGCCTCATTATAAATTGAACCAACACGCCCAGTTACTAAGATTATTTTGACCACTAGGTGCATGAAGTGTTTTGCAAGTGGAGTAATCAGGTTGATCCTTTAGCCAGTCTAGTAAATTGACGACTCAACACTGAGCTCGTGAATGAAATATTTGTTGCCAAGTTGGAAGGGCTACTCGATTATTTTTGAGTATCAGTCGATCTTGGATGACAACCTTCTGTTCTGGAACATGACTTGGTCTCGGTAAACAGGTTGAAAATGAGTCTTGGAATCGATGCTTGTACCCTGCTTGATTCAGTTCCAAATCCGTGACACGGCAATTGAGACGAATTGATAAAATCGTTCAGTTGGTTCATCCAAATTATACAACTCTTTTCATTCCTGGCGGATGACGGAATAACCTCAAAAAGCCTAAGTCCTGGTTGTAAAAGCCTAAGGATGAAGATGCGCAATTTAATGATGTTTTCAACTATTCGTTTCGGCGTTTGAAGGTCATCATCCAATATGCAGTCCCATATGTCCTGAACCTGTTGAATCAGCTCCTGAGTAATTGCCTCTAGGATTTGGCAAAGATAGTGTGAGCTCATTCTATTTCGAGTAGCTCTTAGCTTCCTCAGAATCCACACAATGAATAGTGAAATCCTGACTCATTGGTCAATACAGGGCTGAAGTGGAGATATTAAAAATAGGCTTCTGAAAAAGTATTCTACTATAAAATTGCCCCCAAAGTCAGTCAAGTTATCAAGTAGGTATTCAAATAGCCCAGGTAGATCTTTCTGCCTAACTCCGCTGTCCTATGTTCATATAAACAGGCTACAAAACGTATAGCTCCACCTTCATTGTAAAACCCATAAAGTTGAATATATTAAAGCATTTAGATGTCATGAAAATCCAATTCAAAGCCATCTTACCATATCCCATGCATACCCTACAAACCTAATTCCCAGCGTTTCTGCTTCCAATCGAACTTCCACATAACATTTATATTTCGCATAAACGATGCGATCTTGATAAAATCAACACTTCACTTTCTTTAACTTAGACGTTCTTCTGCTTGGATGCGTCTCCATACGAATTGAATAAGCTCCAATAACGACCACGTCGCAGGCAATGTCAACAATTGATATGATGACAAATAAACCGTAGGTACGAGAACCATTGCTTCATCACATTTTATTGTTGCTGTAAATACGATAATTTCGCCTTGACTTCCCCGAGTCACCATGGCTTATCCATCGTGGCCATGATCATGATGTCTCGAAGAAAAAGAAAAAGATATCTCCCTCGGATCCTATTTTTTTTATTCACTCACAATTTGATTGATAAGCCCGACTGACATCCGGTGGATGTGTATGTAACTGGAGACTGGTTAAAACGCTAAATGGATATAGTATATCGCAGCAGATACACTCAATTGAAGAAGCAGGCACCAAATAATACTGACGGAAGAAACAATGTTCAAGCCAGTAATTAACGTAATGAACGCTGCAGATTGAAGAAGCTGAGCTGAGATTTCATCTTAAATAGCACACGATCACTTAGAGGATCCAAAATGTGACGAGGAAGTGAGAGATTATGTGGCCTTACAGATTAACAATATCGCACCATCTCGAATGTCACCCAGTTCCCATAGAGCCCGACTCAAGATTTTCTCTTCTGATCCCGTCACTGATGATCAGTGTGTGATCTTGTCCGTGAATTAAATGGCAGCAGATGAGTGAAATTCGATCGCGGTGAGAATGGGAAGATGAAATTATTGTTTACGATATTCCTTCAGGGGCGGAGGAACGGCAACATATCTTTCGACAGGAGAAATTGAAGGAACCCTATATAAGTTTATTTACTTTTTGGTATCGAACTGATGAAAGATAAGTATCCAAACTTTCAGAGACTCTTTTAGTGGTTTTGAAAAAAATTAAAATTAATTGGAATAGGACTGTCACCTAATGTTATTAAGTATCAGCAAAAGTAAATGCAGATTTTTGATTTGAATAAGATAAAATGACTATGCTCGGTTCGACTGACAAAGGAAAAGCAAAAATTTGTTGAGGCTTGTAGATATAAGTGACAGTACCAACAAAGGAACTGATAACTCACAAATGAGCTAAACCAACAGCAGTCCAGCAATCGTTCATTCCGAACCCTTGAAGAAGTCCCTTGATGCATATTCGTTGATGCATGACAATGTAGCTGTCGCCATAAATCAACTCGATAGGATAAAGTACTCCGATGGTTCTAAATGCTTCACATCGACTCAAAAACCTACAGAACTCAGAAATACCTCTCTGATTTCTGGAGGGAATCAAAGTACCAGCGACGTATATATTTATCAGTATTACGTCCCCTCTTATTCCAATAGGACAGATGCAAGGATCTGACGCAGTTGGTCTTGAATCACAACTCTCAGGCTTAGGGACCTGTAACACCAATTCCTTGCTTAAGACCTCACAATGAAAGTGTTTTTGACGCACGAACCCTGGTTTTGGGTAAGCCGCGAATTTTTTTACAAAAAAATAGGACAGCGAACTTTTCTCAAGAGGAACCGATTATAGGAAAGCTGTGAAATGGAAAACGCAAGAAGGGGATTGTATTTTATTTTCATGAAGATGAGGAACGGCTATGCACTCCGCGGTTGCGAGCCAAGTTTAGAAATATAAGCCTTACATTCACGCCCCTACAGCGTAGGCTGCAGAGTCGGAGAAGGATACTTTCTACGAGGCAATAGAACGAACCCTCGAAGTCTGTCCCAGATATGATACCAAAATCATACTCGGGGATTTTAACAGCCAAGTAGGGAAGGACTCCGTATTCAGGCAACACGTTGGCTCCCGTTGGCATGGTGTTCCGAGCTCGAATAACTACACCACCCAGAATCCCCTCTGACAATCAGGTGAGAGTTGACACTGAAGCCATCCATAACATAGCCCTCCGTGACACCTATAAGAGGGAAATGGATGCCGCAATAACCGCAATCAACAGAGGACCTGGAGATGAAGCATCAACAAATGATCTTCATAACCACCTGAAGAACGTTATCCTGGATACGGCCACAAACATACTTGACCCCAGCCGCAAGAATAGTCGGAACGGCTGGTTTGACGATGAATGTAAACTAACAACGGAACGGAAGAATGCTGCATACCGAGTAATGTTGCATTCTCAACGAGCTCCGGCGAGCAGAGAAGCGACTTCACAGACGGAAAAAGGAAGTCTGGGAGAACCAACCAGTCTGTGAACTAGAAAAGTACAGGGAGTAATCAGACCAGGCGCGGAAGTTTTACCAACAAATCAGCACGATGAAGCCTTATACACCTCGATGCTCATCCTGCCGAGACAAAGAGGAAAATCTGATTTCCGACAGAATGGGCATATGGAGCGATGGGTTGAGTACTTTGATGGGCTACTGAACAACCAGAACATCGGCGAGTTGGAGGTCCCGCCAACTGAACACGACCGACAAATACTGCCACCACCAAGTTTAGGAGAAACAGTCCGTGCAATTCATCGGCTAAAAAATCATAAGTCGCCAGGAGCCGATGGAATTACAGCTGAACTGGTTAAATATGGAGTCGACCAGCTACACCAAGTGGTTCATCAACTTGTGCTCAAGGTATGGGACAGCGAATCAATGCCTGACGACTGGCAACGAGGCATTATCTATCTCATACATAAAAAAGGAGATATCACACAGTGCAGCAATTATAGAGGAATGACGCTGCTGAGTACCATCTACAAGATATTCTCCACTATCTTGCTAAGCCGGATAGCCCCACATGCCCAGAATATCATTGGCCCATACCAAAGAGGCTTCGCTCCAGGCAAATCAGCAACAGATCAGAGTTTGTCTCTGCGGCAGGCGATGGAAAAACTGTTGGAATATGGACAACAGTTGCACCATCTATTCATTGACTTTCAAGCCGCTCATGATAGCATAGCCAGGGTTAAACTGTACACAGCCATGAGAGAATTCGGTATCCCGACGAAATTAATAAGAGTGACTAGGCTAACCCTGACCAATGTGCGAGGCCAGATAAAAGCAGCAGGATCACTCTCAAGACCATTCCACATCAACAACGGTCTAAGACAAGGGAATGGCCTATCACGCGTCGTCTTTAATCTGGCCCTCGAGAAATTGATCCGTGATGCTGATGTAAATGCAATAGGTACGACCCTCTTTAAGTCTACCCAACTACTGGCCTATGTTGACGATATCGACATCATGGGAAAAACCACCCGAGACATACAAATTGTCTTTATCCAGATCGAGCAGGCGGCGCGAGATCTTGGGCTGCACATCAATGAAGGCAAGACAAAGTACATGGTGGCAACGTCAGCACCGAAGACGAACCAACCAACAACATCAAACCGCACTGGTCAAACACGAAGAAGAATACGGATAGAAGAATACAACTTTGAAACCGTTGACAATTTCTCCTATCCTCCTATTTCAGCCTGCAAAAACTGTTCCACTCGAAACGTCTCACCATAGGGTCAAAGCTTTTGCTGTAGAAAACTATAATCTTGCCAGTCCTCATTTATTCCTCGGAAACTTGGGTTCTTAGCAAGAAAAATTGCGAACTCTTGGCCGCGTTCGAGAGAAGAATCCTCCGAAGAATTTTTGGCACCTTACATGAGGATGGACGATTCCGTAGCCTACACAATGACGAAATCTATGAGCGATACCATGACCGTCCGGTTGTGGATAAAATCCGGCTCAATAGGTTACGGTGGGCGGGTCACTTAATCCGTATGGATGAGAATGACCCCACCCGGAAAGTCTAAAAGAGGAATATCTATGGCAGAAAAGGAAAAAGAAGACGAGGCAGACCCTACCTAAGATGGAGCGATGGCGTAGGCCAGGACGCCAGACAGCTTTTAGGGATATCGAATTGGTGGACCTCGGCTTGAAACCGGGATGTCTGGAGTTCCTTATTAAGACAGGCCTAGACCGGATACCGGTTGTTGCGCCGTTGATGATGATGATGATGATGATGATGATTAAGGGGGGAAACCTCATTAGAAGCTTTTCTTTTATTACATATACACATTACCTTTGGGGTTTCAGAATGTCCTAGGAAAGCGAAATTCGTATTCCTTTAGATTTTACGAGTTATAGTTCTATGTAAATAGCGTATTTGCATTTAGATTTCTCGAACTGCATTTTGTCAATATTTAAAATCGGGAAAAAATCGTATCCTAGAGGCGATCAAACAATTTTTATTCAAACCCGTTTCCTCAAAATGACTTTGTCACATTTGCGAGAATTCTAGCTCAAAAAATAATAAATCGATCATTACGAAATTTGGGGATATGATTCTTAATGGGATTTCTAAAAATATCATCAAAATTTAGGATGATATCACTTTTTTTGAGGGTGCCTTTTTATCCATATTCAGGTTCATATTCTTATGAAAAATAATAATAATGTTAAATAAAAACCTCTTTGGTTTCAGATAAAAATTGGAGTGCCTGCACGTTCCGCAGTTGGGGAATTTTAATTATGATCTTCAGCAGCATAATGTCGCGTAACTTTTTTATTCTTGGCTCCTCGCTCAGAATATGACTAATACTTTGCCCAAATTTTAAACCAAATTTATTTTTCTTAGTAAAGAAAATTCCAAAAACATACGGAAAATGGACTTTCTTATGTAGTTTGCTCCCTTAAAGAAAAACAGTAAATTGACCAAAATTGAAGTAGGCGAAAAGAAGGAACTCGTTTGCCACTGGTTTTCTTTGGCAACAGATGACATCTAGGACCAAATGGTTTTGATATTTTTTTTTATATCCTTCGCACTCGAAACCAGATGGTTTTGATAAGTTTTATCCTCTGTCTGCACCGTTCGAAGGAACCTTGAGCCATTGGTTATTTCCAACTAAATTATTTAACGATTGTTTCTTGTTTTGAAAATCCGATGTACGAAGGAGGAGTTTGTACCATCTAATGAAGCAAAAACTTTTTCCTTTTGCATAACTCAAAGTTGAATGCAGTCCAGGGTAGACTTCCTAAGAAAGCCACTGGCATCTTGATAGGTGACCTGAATACGACGGTGCACTCTGGTAACATTTTTCTCCAGCATTTGGCTTGGTGGCTTTAATAGCAAAGGTAAAAGTTTGTAGATTCCTGAAACTTTCTCTACCGCCACATTGCACGAGCAGAGAGCTTACCATAAGGTTAGTTGAGTTTCGAGCCACTGACAATGAAGATTTAACTAGATCGACTACGTCGCGATCACCAGTACATTTAGGGTTTATCTTGAAAGTGTACATTATAAAAGAGGACTCATATCGGACTCGAAGAGGACCAGATTGTCGCTTACCATTGATTGTATCTGCTTGCATAGGAACAAAACTGTGAAAAACCGTCCATACTGCGCGAAAAGTGGAAGTTTTAAACAAGAGCTGATATGGTTTCATCTCGAGTCGAAGTGTAATTGTCGGCCAAGTCACAAAAAGGTCAGACACAAGACCTAGTTATTTACAGTAGCGTGGAGGCGGACCGATGAATGTTTGAAACTGACAGCTCTGTTCTCTGCTGCTAGCGCAAGCGAGGGAGGGGTAAGCGCGAAGTGTTTTTGCACTGTTACCGCAAAAAGGGACGAAAAGAGCAACATAGTACACACCGTGGCAAAAGGAATTGCGCCATCGCCTTTCGATTGTCCAATGCGGAACATGATCGGTAGTCTTCACCCGAGATGACTAACAGCTTAAGAGATGCAAGAATTTTTTCATTACATTTCGGAACCGTTTAACAAACGGAGAAGTTTGCTTCTCGTGAATATTATGGCAAGCAATCGTAAAATGTTCAATGCGCTGAAGCGAAGCTGTCCGCTTCTAGGGTCTCCATACAGCCCTTCAAACTTCTACAGAGTTTCCCCTTTCATTTATTCGTCAATCTATCAATCAAATCAAAGAACGCCTCAAAAGCTTGTTTGATAGATAGCCGATTGTTTTTTGCTCTAAATTCCCTGTGATCATCATATTAAAATCCTTCGAATCATTGTGGAATAGTATATAGAGTCAGGTCCCCTCTCTACTTACCCTTTATCATTTTTGAGAGACTTTCGGGAGGTTTTAAGGGGGTCACACCGTGTGTCGGATCATCAACATCAATTGTATCTAGTGATTTTTTAATATTCAGCGTCGTTTGACAATTATAGTGTCAAACACGTAATAAGTCACATGCCTTTACAAAAATGTCAGCGTCTGACGATTTGCCTCTGCTCTGGTAAGAAACCGTAAAGTCCTCATCGCCTGACATTTTTGTAAAGTTTGGGTGCTAAGCCCTAAACGAGGGGTGGACCAACAAAAGAGGGAGTAAGTTGCTCCTCATTTGGTCCGGTCCGGCATTAAGTTGATGCGGACCCCACAATTCTCAAGAAAAAATATTTTCACCTCTGGCCAAGCTCTGGTCAATAAGGCGGATTTGCGGTCAATATAATTCGTAGGCGTGCCGTGTTCTGCGAATTAAATAAAGGAGCATTCACCGTCTGCGAGCCGCTTCGGTCACGCTGCTCCCAGGGCAGAGGTGAGGCAGCGACTGACGACTTGCCTCTGCTCTGGTAAGAAACCGTAAAGCCCTCATCGCCTGACATTTTTTCTCATCTATACTCCAAAGTGAAGCGGATCTTGGAAATAAGCCAGGGTTCATAATTTTAAACAACGGATCTACGACAATGTTGCAGCCTCCAGATTGCGAAAGAAATATTTTCGAAGTAACCCCCGCGACACAATTAGTGATGTCACCGGCAAAGGAATTGTGAGTTCCAGGAGACTTTTTCGTCGATGGTTTGGAGCATTCGGAGCTGCATTGGAGAAGGGGGTTGTGAGATAAGCACACACCAAGCCGTGCTGCACTTCCCATCATGAAAGAGCTGGGAGTGGCAGTCCTGAATCATGATATAAGTATATAAACTAAACGAAAGGTGGCTAAGCTTGCGATGGTTAAGCAAGGTAAAAAGACCCTGAGTTGGCGTGTGTACATCGATCACTTTGTATGCTTGATACACCCGTGAAGGTGCTCGAAAATCTCATTAGGGAGTAGACTCGCAATTCAGTTTTAAATCAGGAATATCTACAGTGGGTTGTGGATATAGTTAATTGAGCTGACGCGGACAACCAAAATATGACACATAAGCAAATGGATGGCCTTCGGTTGCAAAAGGTCGAAGTAGTAATTTTGAGAAAAGTGAATACCGCCCCTACGTTGTGTAGTAATTGGCGAGGTGATTATATGTAGAGTCGAGACTGACGGTTAAGTTCTCTGGATTGACGCTGGACTCGAAAATGAGCTAAACAGCGGTGGGCGATGCTGCAGTAGGTGTTTAGACATTAACTCGCTTATACTAACAAACGTAGAAAGCCGAGTGGCAACTACTTTCGAAAAGCGAATCAGGGAGCAATTGGACTGCGCCGCTCTTCGAAAATTTAGGCGCGTGACTGGTGAGATTGATTATTTCCTTACCCAGCTTTTAAGCGAACGTTGAGGTTTCGAGTCTTAAGTATACAAGATTGAGAAGACGCGATCCCCAGATGACCAGAGATTACAGGGCCTCAATAGTGCATTGTCACAGCGGGGATTACACAATGATCAATACTGTGTTCCAGGTTGTGGAATATCTAATATAATGGGGTACTTGCTCCTCTCGTCCTAGAAGGGATTACGAGATTACGATTGTCGGCTTTGTGGAAGATTTAGCTGTGGTTGTAACACCAAAGCATCTAGAAGATATTTTAGATAGTAAAAGCGGTAAAATCCTGGCTAGAAAGAACCGGGCTGAGCTGACACGCAGACGAAAATGGAAGAGGGCTTAATAACGAACCGTAGGAGAAACAACATTGTGAAGATGGAAGTCAGTGGACACACGGACGTGTCAAAGCCGGCTACTAAATACCTTGGGGTGATAATTAACACATAACTAAGCTTTAGGGAACATCTAGAGTATGCATGCCAGAAGGCTGCCGGTACCATGGCGACCCTTGCAAAAATGTTGCGGAATATTGGTGGGCGAAACAATGTCGGAGGTTGCTTCTAGGCGGAGTTATGCGATCTATCCTGATTTACTCGTCATCTGTGTGTGGCAGAGGCGCTTGCAAACTCTCAGAGACGGGAGCAAATGGATTTGGTTTACCGGCCGATGGCTTTGAGGGTTTGTAATATTTTGAGAACCTCATCAGATGAGGCAGTACTGGTGGTGGTGGCCATGATCCCAGTCGACATTCTCGTGAAAGAAATGAGCATGCCATGCAAGATATATGGGGACGCATATAACGCAGGATTACGGCAAGGTCAGAGTCGAATTATCTCTGACAACGGAGATGGGACGAGTCTACTAAGGGTCAGTGGATGCACAGCCTCCTTCTGAACATTAGGGTGTGGCTTGAACAGAAACATGTGGAAACCACTACTACATTATCCTCACGGGGCACGTTGGTCGCAACGAGCAGTATCTGCTTCGCTTTGGGTCGGTTGATTTACCAAATGGTCCTAGATGCAATGGCATACTGGGTCATCCGGAGCATGTGAAGTTTCACTACCCAACGTTCGCAATAGAGAGGAGGCATTTGAACCAAACGTTGGATAGGAGTGTGAGCCCGGAGAACTTAACAGAGGTCATGCTGAAGTGGAAAGAAAACTAGCTTACGGTTTCCTCCGCAATCGTGAAAATACAGTAAAAGTCATGGAGGAGAAGGAGAAGGACGAGTACCTAAAGGCAAACCTACACGGCGAAGTAATACCTAAGTCAAGTTCCCGCGGGGCTGGAGTTAGAGAGAGGTGCGAATCCCACTCGCGCCCGCTTTACCTCCGACATTTACGCGGTGAAGCTGCAACAGACGTGCTTTTCTAAGATTTTCCTCCCCGTGTAAGGACAAAAAAACCTGAAGGTCCAAATGCTGGCTGCTAGCAATACAATAATTTCTCCGAAAATAGCATTCGCTTGTAACACCTTCATTTTATTGTCGGCCACTTAGAAAATTCTCCCATTTTCTGTTTTAGAGAAAGAAAAATTTGTTTGAAACACTCACTCAATTCAAATATAAAAAAATATAATTTGCAGACGAATGATGAGAAGCCAATGCATTTTTTAAACACTTGCATCAAAGAAAACTTGAATTGTAAGCACGTCAAATATCCTTCGCCAAGAAAATTAATGTAACAAGATTATGCATTTTCCGTTTTCGATTTTGTGCAAATGTCGGGGCCGGCGTCCGCACTCTCCGGCGGTCCAAAGAAGAAGAAAAACGAAGTGCAATGTACCGGCCTCGTGCCGATGTTACGGCGGAGACAATGCAGTCGGTGGTTCTTGTCTTCACTGTGCCGCCACATCACTCCGCCTCCATCAGAAACCACGCGGGTTCAGCGGAGGAACCTGGGACGTGATTCCGTGGTGTTACCTGAAGCATCCCCCGGTGTAGGGGAACCTTCAGCCTCGACAAGGAGCCCGCCCCGGACGTCGAGTTTGAAGGAGTGATCCCGTCGCTCCAGAACTATAAAGAGGCCCTCATATGGTATATAAAGAGCGGCCTCAGAGGAGCGTCCACTCTAAAGAGGACCTGCGACCATGTCTGGAGGTCCCTTCGGGCGTTGCGGCCTCAGAGGAGTGTCCACTCTAAAGAGGACCTGCGACCATGTCTCGAGGCCCCTTCGGAGGTCATATATCGAAAAGATGGAGTCGGCGGCAGCTTGGAAAGCGCATCCCTGAGCAGACGCAGAATGCTGGAGTCGCTTAACCCTGCTCTGATACCCAGCACAAGGTCGACGAGTCGCAGATTTTCGCCGTACATCATCCGTGCGGGGCTGGCATGAACTGCTCTCGATGGGCAGCGCGAAGACCGAGAAGGACGAAAGACTATCACTGCAACCACGGAGCTGTGTGAAGGACAGGAGGAAGAGTAAAGTAATAACGCAATTATTATTCATAAAGTTATCTGCACGTTTCAGTTCAAACCCTAATAAATTTCTTCGAATTTCTTCTTTCATTTCTATTTAACTGTGCTTTTTGAATGAAGGACTTTTAAACATCGACCACACACATGTGTATATTTTGAACCTTGAAGCGACAATTGAAATATTCATTTCCAACAAATTCAAGCCTAATAATAAACCTAATATATCTGCACTTAATAGGATCCGATACGTATTTATAGACAGAAATGTAGAAAGCTGTCTAAAGCAACACCATATATTTTAATTGCCCTGGAGCCCTCTTCCAAATGGATGCATGAAGCGACACATGAGAAACTGAATTCAACTCCAATATATCAAAGCCATTCTTTAAAATTGACTTCCCTATTGCAAAATATGCTATTATGTTTTATGTCTATTTGTTATAAATCGTTCAAGCGATAGCTAACAGCAACAATTTCTTCTGCTCCAGCAATATCATCACCATCATCGCCACCTTCACTTTGGTCTTATTTATTTCAAAGATTTTCAAGTAGCGTGTGCAGTGCAAAATCGGACTTCTTAAGACTTTTAGAAAATCAGGGCTAAGGTTTCGAGACAAATGTGCAAAAATGTAATGGATAAGGATGCATAGATACTATCAGCAAAAAATCCAAAATATTTTGGAAAAATTTTAAAAAGCATTTAGAGTATCTGGAATGGCACTTAAGACTATTTAATTATCTTTGTCCGCCTAAATATGCTTATTAAAATCTTCTACATTGAAAGTTATTATAAAGGATATAAGGATGTATCAAAGTGTAGACCCAATCTTCAGATACTTTCCTTACTTTTTGGTGTTAGCTATATATCTCTCTATTTTCGCCTGCTGAATAAAGGTCAATATACAGGAACTGCGAACATTTCTTTATTTGGAAAAACCAGTAATAATTTTAAAAACAAATTTTACCCAGCTATACTTCAGAAATCATGTTTCTTAAACAATCTTAATAAAAGATACAGAGGCCTCCAACAATTCTGACGTGCCTGGAAATGCAGTTATTCTTGACCTATCCAATGCGCAAAATAGCAATAAATCTACCACTCGGCCCCATGCCTCATAAAACCTTCTCTTCCCTATATAAATGGTGAATGGTTACAAAAGCGAACGCTTATGTCATCGCTAAGAAATTCTATGTTCCTTGCTGAGGTCAACGTTGCAATTCCCAACGATCGCTTGCGTGCTTTTGTGTTCAGTGCATTATGCATTCGACGCGTCATCTCGCGTTCCAATATTCGACGCGTCATCTCGCGTTCCAATATTCCCGAAAAGCATAGTATCAATACTTGATGTGAGCCCGATTCACCACGGTCATGATAATAACATATTTCACGTATGAAGCGATTATAATAATGATGAGGATGCTGATGGTGATGAGGAGGTGGATGATGATTTCCAAGTTCATTGTCGCGGTTGAGGTATCGTATCCACTGAGATACTTGCAAGAAAGGTGCTTCGAGGGAAGTGGTAAGGCAGAGGAGCATACGTGTGATTATGTGTAAGTATATCAACATAAATTTGGTGTCCTAAGTTGAACTATTATACAAAGGCGAATATGTTGTCGTAAAATGTTCAAGATTATTTGATGTGAATAAGAGCTTTTTGAATGGGTCCCTTTCTGGATAGGGAGAATAATCTAGAAAGATTATAGCATGTGAATAGGAAATCCCATATCACACCTGGTGTCGGTGGATCTTCAAATAAATTAGCGTTTATTGCCGGTAGAAGGAACATGATGGCTATAACAGACTTCCCACCGCGGTGTTAGGCACCTTGGATGACCCGAGCCTGTTTCCCTCTTCTGAAAAAGGTGTAACTGATATCACCATATCAAAGTCAACATTATATCCAGTCATCGCGCAAACTTATTCATGTAAACCGCATAATGCGTCTGTGTTATATGAGGGCCACACAAATCTGTGCCGGCCGCTGTGGTCACTCCATCGATAGACATCAACTTTATGACTATGCACGATGCAAGGAATGAGCCACATATGCAAATTAGACATTGTGCCGCTGAGATTTCTAATCTTAAGTCATTCTTTCACCAACGGATTTATGGCACGTTTTTGTGATGTGCACTTCTAGAAAGTAGTTCTTCCACAGGCTTTTGATGATTTTTCTAAGTGGGCGCGATTGGATGATTGAGCCCACCTTCGTTTGACTGGTTTTTGTGAAGCCTTTAAATGAATGTCCGGAGGTTTTCAGCAGTTTAGATGCAATGAATACTAGATTCCCCCAGGGACGTATTTTTTCAGTGTTTTATGGATTCTTTCATCCGTTAAATATTTTATGACATGCATCGGCATATGATCTATAAATATTTGCTTCAAGCAACATTTGACGCTGCTCTGTAAAATCAAACAAGCATTAGCGGCGAAATTAAACAGAAATTCAAACTAAACAAATGAGAAGGTACCAGGTGCCTTGCATGTCATAAACACCACTGAGTATTGGTTCAGTGTACTCGTACTATGCGAGTATACTGAACCAATAGACGACAGAGTGACTCTAGCTTTGAAGCGAGACTCGATGCATCCTTACTTCACCTAAATATCTCTTCCGAGGGAAAATTTCTGTAAAAAGTTGTTAAAGCGGTAATGATCCCTATATAAGTCAAACGTACAAATATGAATATTTTGACTATTTGCAAAAAATAAATTGACAACAATTTGGCAGATAGTTACGTCCGAACATGATCCCCGGCATTTTGTTTAGTGGTATGTACGGTCAACGCTATACCTAACTCTCAGAAGTAAAACTCTGACTGAATTACTCAAAATAAATCTCCCAAAGTATCAACAACATGGCACTTTGACCAGTGTTAGCATCATCAGATACTAGAAGCTACCTTGCTCCTTTGTGACAGCCACATCGAAAGAAGCACCATTAACCTAGAAAAGTCAACCATAGAACTGAAAATACTAACTTAGATGTATACTATTGTATATCAAAATGCCAGCATAAGACAAAGCAGTTTATAGGGATAAGGGTCATAAAAAACAAATTTTTCCACTTTTTTCGATTTTTTCTAAAAAGCTTAGTGTCTCCCTTAAAAGAATCGAATAACTTTTTTCATAATAGATTCAGATAAATTTTGTAATCAAAGACAGGGGTGGGTGAAGGGCTCAGCGCTGTCGCAAACAACTATTCTACTTAAGGACCATTTCCATAACTTTTCGTTCTTTTTTCTTTGTGTAAATCTAGTATACAATAAAAGCTTATTAAAATCGGTTTACTATCTGTCGGCTCGTTTTTATGACTGGAGGTGTAAACCTTAGAAACTCACTGCCGCGTCAAATTGCGGGCGTGTGTGAGATTCCCACCCAATTAAACCACCCCTACTTTCTCCTCTTTCCTTCCCCGCGAACCCACTTCACAGCACTACTTCGCGGAGAAGACCGCACTTTAAGCGACTAAGCCTTCCGCTTTTCGCGCTCCCCTTGCTCGATCCGCTTTTTCCTTTTAATGACAAAATGAGATTGGCGGTATTCAAAGACCGACTTGAGTAGCCGGGTACAACCAACAGGGAGAGATATCCAATAAAAGAGGAGGGAAGATGGAAAAAAGAGAAAAAATTACATATTATTGAAGGCACTCTCTTGAGAGATTAACCTTGGGAAAGATGGATGCAACACCTTCCATGCGGTCACTACGTCCTTTATGAAGTTCACCGTGCACCTGTTTTCCTTCAGCATTTACCCAAAGATGTTCTGAGAGCTTGTGCTAATTTTCAGAGAATCTCCTCCTTCCTGGGCAAAACCGTAGACAATAAAACATGACGTGATCTGGGTCCCCACTTTAAGGCAAAAGGAAGAATCACCCAACCCGAATCGGCGCAGATACTTCTTTTAACCACAATGTCCTGATAAGAATTGAGTCAAGTGGATAATTAATTTCGTCGTGCCGTCGCTGAATTCACTCTTCAATACGGGTAATCAGGGCGTGGGCCAAGCAACCCCTCTGCGAGTCATCCCACTGTTGTTGGCACTTTTACAACGACCCCCCCCCCTCTATACGTTTCGATATTGGGTATCCTTTTCGGGTAAATTCATTTGCCTTTTCTCGGGAGGAGAGAGGATATTTCATCGACCAGAATGTCTATCGGTACCACTCCTGCAATAACACTCGCTGCCTCACCTGAGATTGGCCTAAAGACGATGCGTACCTTTCATCATCATCAACGGTGCAACCACCGGTATCCCGTCTAGGCCTGCCTTAATAAGGAACTGCAGACATCCCGGTTTTGCACCGAGGTCCACCAATTCGATATCCCTAAAAACTGTCAGGTGTCCTGACTTACACCATCGCTGCCTCATCTTCTTTTTCTATCATAGATATTGTCCTTATAGACTTTCCGGCTGGATCATCCTCATCCATACGGATTAAGTGACCCGCTCACCATAACCTATTGAGCCGGATTTTATCCACGACCTGACGGTCATGGTATCACTCATCGTCGGTATGTAGGCTTTACCTACATACCTTTAACGCTACTAAGTGATGAGTGATGATATACCATCCTCCGATTGCTCTCACAAGTCAGCTTCCTCCCAAACCGCTGCCACGTATAATAGTGTAGAGCGACCCCAGTAATCTGCAGCTGTATCTTGCACTTTCAATGTTAGGCATCATTGATGTTAACAATGCGTCGTTATTTACCGTTCTCTCACACGCGTAGTCCAGCAATCCCTTGAAATTGATCTTGGTTTCAATCATTACCCCCTGGTATTTGATACCCGGCTTTGAAGTGATGATGTGGCCACCAACACGAATATCAATAATATTTCCTTTCCTCCGTGCAAAGTTCCTTCAAGCATTCTCGCTTGCTGGTCTGTATAGCCTGCTTAAGCATACCTCGAAGCCCACGTATACTTTCCGTTTCTCTGCGAATACTAGGCTGCCTCTACATTGTTGGCATATCCTTCTTACTCAGAAGCACGCAGTCCGAAAATTCGCGATTTCTATGTTCCAGCAATAGTTTGATCCGCTATTGGCGAGGATTCGTCGCCTTCCCCCATTATCTGTGCTACTTTTCAGAACCCCCTCCATCGGCATCAAACCTAGCATTTCCCCGAATTGTGCCATCGCAAGGCTGGTGGCACATAGAAACTGTATATGTAAATGCTTCCGAAAATTTCTTCTCTTCACTGGATGGCATGTTTATTGCCGCTTAGCGTTGCGATAAGGCTCGCTGATTTATGGCCACATCAACTCCCTTCTCATAGATGACCTGTGAGTGTAGGTCTTGGGCTGACTTTGATTGAAATTGGTTTGTATCAACTTTTTTTTCATTGCCACCAAAGCTCTTTTAAAATACTGTACATCAACTACTGCCTGCGACGTCCTTTTCCCCTTTAAACATACGTTCAGTGTCAGCTTTGCACTTCTTGAATCTATGGCATTCTGCACCACATTTTCTATACCTTTTTAACCTATCGGTTTCACCGGTGTAACTCGACGTTATGTAGCAAATTCAAAACATCTCAGACACCATTTGAGGGACGCCTACTCTCTGAGTCGACTACCATTCAACTCGGTTTGACTTCAGTAACTGCAAGCAGTGTGAACGCTGCTTCAGGTGGTAAACTGATGCAGTTTGCGTCGCTTCATACGCCTTCCTGAGTTCCCTGATTCCGGGCCGTTGCAAACTGAGTGGTTCGAATTGTTTTTCTAAAGCCTCACGGATATCCTCCATGGCCTTGACTTTAGCAATGTTTTTACATTGCATCACAATCTCCTTTTTAACCCGCACTTGTGCTTCTTCCTCTATCTTGCCGAGGAAATTGTCAGCCGTCTTGATGAAAACTTCTTCAACTCTAGCGTCCGGTCTCGTTTTTGGGAATGACTGATTCGGCCGACGCTTTCTTCAAAGCCTATCAATTCCGGATCGGATTTAACCCTATTGGGAATATCGATGTATGTCATATCACCTTTTTTAGATATAATAACCGATTTGGGCCATAATATTCGTTTGGGGGTCGTTTCCCTTTTTAAACGGACCTTAGTTCATGCTTCCGCAGTTCCTTCCAGAATCCGATGCCAACAAAAAATACACTACGCAGGCAATTAGATGATGGATATCATTACGGATTCGAACTCGCCTACATACAAAATCGCGAAACGGCTGGTCAAGGAATGCAAGAAATTGGGTGCTACCAAGGGAACACAATCGGTGAAAAATTCAATGAAAGTGATTGAAAGTTTGAGAGAGTAGCGAGGGTTTTAACTGAGAATGACGGCCTAGTATCATTTGACGTCCAAGTGTCATTCCCCAGCACGCGGGTAAAAGATGGACTACTGAAATTACTACAATTTAGGTCGCCATTAGAATGGAGTGAAAAGTTAAAACAATATATAAGGTTAGCCTCCCTCTTATTGAATGAGAATTATTTCAAATTCTCTATTCCTAAGGGAATTCTTTATGGCACCAATGGAGGAGCAAATGAAGTAGAATGGGTCACACAATAACTTTCACTCATGAGCTGGAAGTTAACAACTAGTTACCTTTCTTGGATATAGTAATCAAATGAAACAACAAAAAGTTTTCTTTTGATGTTTACATGAAACCCACCAGCACCCAGCGTCCAATCCCAACCACTCAATTCCATAGTTACCAGCATCAAATGGCAGCCTGTGGACGATGTTTCACTGCAGCGCCATATATTCCTTGATATGTGTACCCTTTTCAAACTCTGCAATTGTCTGGTGGACTGCTCCGCCAACTCGTAGTGCGGACATTTTGGATGCACCCTTCGCGGAGCTCGAGATTTACTTCCACTCTCCAATCTCGAGGCTATGCCGGTCCTTCAACGCCGTACAGCTTGGGTCCTTGGACTCTATTTCCTTATCTAGTTTTAAGCGTGAAATGAGCCATTCACTTGCTCCTCCCCCTGAGGATAATATGTAATAGGGAATTTCTTTCCTGTATATTGTTCTCATTGAATAAATAAATAAACAACTCCACCGGCAGCTAAAGGCTTCGAGAGAAAAAACGATATATCATAAAAACTACAATGAAGAATGGGTAAAACGCAGCACTATTAAAAGGATGATTCGGAAACACGCATGAAGGCTAGAACGGAGCAACCTCACTCCATTATTCAGTCAACAATCAACACAACCAAGTGTCGCCTTTTCAAACTTGTCACGGAACATACAATGCATTTTAGAGCGGGGCGATCCACAATTGACGCCATTGTGGAAGTTGCCCAAGCGATAACGCTGGCTGAGGCACACAGTCGCCACCGTCGAGTGGTGCTCCTTTTGACCCTCGACGTAAGAAACTCTTTTAATTCTACAGGGTGGTGCGACTTGCTTGAAGCAGCGATCTATCCTTGTTCCGGACCTTTAGAACCCTTTGTCTCGCCGGCGGTCAAATACCTGGACATCATATTATAGTAGATGCGAAGATGAGCTTCTTCGAGCAGATTCAGAGCAACGCAGACAAAGCTGCGGCTAGAATGTTTGCTATCTGCCGGTTGCCGTCGGAGGTCCCTGATCCAGTAGGCGTCACTTGTTGATGAGCGCGGTTCAGTCCGTCCTCCTTTACGGTTCCGAAGTATGGGCTGACTACCTCCGTAAGGAAATGTACCGTAAGCACCTAACGCAAAACGAGGGGCTCTATAAGTTGCATCCGCCATCATATAATGGTGATAGGGAGAGTAATTCCGATCGCTCTCCACGCCGCCGAGCGGAGGTTTATATATACCAGAGAAAGGGGGAAATTAGGAAGCTGTCGCTTGTAAAGAGAAATCCCATACCATCCACGCATGGCAAGAATCTTGAGAAAGAGAATCGAGAGGTAGATGGATCGCGCATCTCATAAAAGACGGGCGGTCATGGTTCAATCGAAAGCACTGTGAGGATGACTATTACCTTATCCAGCTACTTTGCGGACACGTGTATTTTTAATCTTATTTGCACAAAATCGTAACGTCACGGTCGCCCGACTGTATTTATTGCATGGAAGTGATGGATGATATAAAATCTTTTTCTTCTGATGAAAGTGGGAGCGCCATCGCCATCACCTTTCGATGGAAGCGTGTCTTAGGTTCCCGGATAATTGAGGGCATGCTGCAGAGCGAAGACACGTGGAGCCGAGTGGTATGCTACACTCAAGGCATTCGTAAGACAAAAAAGAGGAAGATGGGTAGGAGAGATGCCAGGGTAGCTGAGGCAACCAGAATCCACGGGGTTTTATTCCTATACTGAATAGGCCTGGCTTGGGGTAATGTGTCAAACAGTTCCGGGTCAGAGTCCCGGACGCTCCAAGGGATGTTTTAGGTAGTAGGTAGTTTGTCTGAGACAATAATCCGGCACTTTGTGCGTAAATACACCTCATATAACTTTATAACTCTAGAATAAACTTAAGGGGAGTTCTAGTCAATTTCCCCATTGACATTTGAACTACCAATCGGTCAAAATGACGGGTTGCATCAATTCATCACAATATTTTGATCCTAAATAAAAAATATATTTTCCGAAATTTATGTAATCTTTAATATTACAAATTGTTAGATTCGTGCGTTTTTAATTTACAGAAATAAGTATGTGGAATACCTAAATATACCAACCGGTCATTCTGACCGTTACATAAAAGCATAAGCGGAGTTCACGATTCCTCGTGTAAATGCAAACAAAAACACGCGATTGCAACACACTCTGGCAATATTGTAGCATATACAAAACCATATTTTTTACTCTAAATACGGGAAGGCCCACAACAGTAGAGAATTTTAGCCTAAAGATGCATAGAAGTTCGAAAATACCAAACTACGAAGATGTGTATGAATCCTCAAACATCGATAGTGAGAGAAGAGAACATCCTTAAGGGGGTAGACCAAGGAGAACTCTGAGATTGCCATCATATTCTGATCAAAGCAACGACCAGACTGAAATTGCTGCTGATAGAACTATATGGACTGTAATGAAACCTGTACCCACTCCAGGACGGAGACCCATACAGACAATTTTCAAAAAGGCCGATGGGCCAACAGCGTTCACAAAACGAAACATAATTAAGGGTACTGTGAGTAGTGCTTTTTCATTGATAATTGATCGTAAAATTATAGATCATATTATAACTTGCACAGAATTAGAAGCTTTCCGAGTACTTAGAAAAAATTGGATTTATCTCATGAAAAGTTCAATGATTTTCTTGCACTTTTATACGCGCGTGGTGCATACGAAGCTAAGAACTTGAAATTATCTTATTTATGGTTCAAACAGTGGGAAACAATTTTTTTTTTAAACTAACCAGAAACGACTTCACAGATATTCAACGGTTTTGTATGCTTTGATAATAAATTAAAGAAGTCAACGATTGAAGAATGACAATTTTGCAATGATCTCATATGTTTGGGGTTCGTTCATCAAAAATAGCCAGAATTTGTTTTGTATCAGGGCAGAAGATTATGCAAAAGCGAGATGCAAATCCACTCAATACATACCAAACAAACCCGATTAGTTTGAAGTAAAATTTTGGTTGGTATCTTATCTCAATAGTAGATATGTTGCTAATGAATTCCCTTATTTGGGAAAGGACGAAGCAAAGCCATCGTGAATTTGTCGTCCTCAAATTAATTGAACCGTTTACTTTTTGTGAGAAAAATGTAAGGACTGACAATTGTTTTAGCAGTTTTTATCACTAACACCAAAGTGATTAGAGGAGAAGTATACATTGGTTGCAACTATCCATGCAAACAAAAGGGAATTATCGAAACTTGTTGAGCAAAAAAAAAAGATATACTACCTCTGTAGTCATCTATAATTTATAGAACAAATAATGCCTAGTATATAAAAGTAAGCCAACGAAAAAGGTGCTGGTACTGAGTACGAAACATAATTTGGTCAAAATTGAAGAAGACAAAAATAAGCCTGACCCTTTAATATTTTATACCAAAACTAAATTCGGGGTCGATACTACCGATTAAATGGTCAGAAAGTACTTTGTGAAGTCTGGTTCTCGAAGATGGCCCCTCGAATTGAAAATAATCTCTATTTCCGAAATCGTAATCAAAATGTAACCTAAAAAATATATAATATTCTTTCTGTTTACATAAATATATGTACCATGTACTTTCAATTTTTAAATGATTTAATTTTATTTTAATTTTTTAAAAACCAATTAATCTTAACCCCGCTGATCCATCTCACTCCGCCCCCAGATGAAACCTAGGGGTTTCAGCGACTGACTCCGGAACTGTGTTCCCAATCATACGGCGAAGCGAACGCGACGTTGATTTGGGCCGCAAACGGGCTTCAGCCTCAATAAGGGGACAACCTTCTTCTGTCTCCCGATCTCGAGCTGGAAGAAATGCTCTCCACGCTTGAGAACACGGTACGGGCCTTCTTATGGAGGTTGCAGCGGCTTCCGGACAACATCCGTCCTGACCAAGACATGCGTGCAGGTATCCAGCTCCCTGGGCGTGCAGACAGGTGCGGACAAGGGTTGTGTGAGAGGTGTGGCTTTCAACAGGCGCAGCAATCCCGAATCTGCGAGACCCGATCTCTTGTCGAAGACCGGATCACTTGGAAGCCTTGGGTTCTCTCCGTATACCACCTCCGCAGGGCTAGCAGCAAACTCCTCTCGGCGGGTTATTCGTAGGCTGAGTAGGACGAGAGGCAAGACCTGAATCCAGGACGGATCATCGCAAGCCATAATGACGGCTTTCAGCGTCCGGTGCCAACGTTCTAGCATCCTATTGGATTGCGGGTGGTGAGCTTTAGTTCGCTGGCGTTTGAATCCCAGGAGTTTGCCTAACTCAGAGAAAAGCGTGGACTCAAATTGCATTCCCTGGTCAGTGATGATCACTGCAGGGACGCCAACGCGAGGGATCCACTCTCGACAGAGGGCTTCGGCACAAGATTGTGCCGTAATGTCCTTCAGAGGTATTGCCTCAGGCCACCGCGTAAACCTGTCGATCATTGTAAGGCAATACCTGTAACCGTG
Source organism: Hermetia illucens (assembly GCF_905115235.1). Taxonomy (NCBI): domain Eukaryota; kingdom Metazoa; phylum Arthropoda; class Insecta; order Diptera; family Stratiomyidae; genus Hermetia; species Hermetia illucens. The sequence goes on from NC_051849.1 coordinate 51,166,817, forward strand.
CGAGTCTCGCATCGGGCCTACGATGTCGAGATGTATGATGTGGAACCACTTGGTGGTGCGGGGAAATGAGCCCACTTCGAGGCATGTAGCCTCGTGACCTTACACTTTTGGCATGCGATGCACTCTCTGCGTCAGGAGTTGATGTCCTTATTCGTCGAGGGCCAGAAGTATTTCTCGGTGACTAACCGATTTGGCGCTGGTGCCTGGATGCGCTACGTCGTGAACCGCGTGGAACACTTCTTTGCGAAAGCTGGCCAGAATGTATGGCCGGGGTCTCTTTTCCGAATATTCGTAGCAGAGAGAGAGGTTCGTGCCGAAGATAGGCAACTCCCGAAATTTATATTTGGGGTTGGATTTAACACTTTGAAGTACTGCGTCATCTACCTGCGCCTTGGCGATAGCCGAAAAGTCGAGTGAGGCGGAGATATTAACCCCGCTGCGCCACAATTTTATAAATTTTAATATATTTCTAACTAAACATCAAACCGGCCATTTGGGGTATAGGTATAGAACAAATGCAAAGTGGTAACTTAATTTGAGTAGGTATTGATATGGAGAGTATTTTGAGGCATGCACACGGTATAGAGGCAGCTTCATGATTTTTTTTCAGATTTTTCGGTTGGATAACCTTCTAGAATGGCTCCGCTAAAAGAATCATCATTTTCGACCCCCAGTACTCCCCTTTTTTCCAAGGAATGTCACAAATAAGGCTGGAATCAAAAAGTCCTAATCGAGAACTTTCATTTAATACCTAACATGACCATATTCGGTGAAAAAGCCATTTACACCCCCTCCTCCTGCAGGCATGAGCACCCCCCTTAAACTCAACGCAGAGAGATCTAACTCTTTGCATGTCTTGGCGCTCACAGTTCCCGCCTTTTCACCAAATTTGGTAGACATACAGACAGACACTGGACCTATTTTAATAAAGGCTTGTTGTACAAAAAAAAAAAACCTTTAAAACTCTCAAAAGATTTCAACTAAATAAATCGCTAGAAACACAGCAATAACACACTTAGAATATCTGTCAACTTTACAAAATTTGGCTAAAGCTTCTCAAGCAATCTCAATAAGCCCGCTAAGGCGTGGAAGATATATATGTTGAGAGGGATCTAATTGGGAGGGAGCTTATATGAAGCTTCTGTTCACCATATATAGATAGATTTAAATTTTCGTGAAATTCTCACTCCCTGATTCCATCCCTGATCGCCTTACATTTTCAAAATTCCTCACAGATCGATCTTACGAAATTTTAATGGCAATAGACATGCGGACAATCACTTCAATTACTGACTACGAAATCTGTTGTTTGTCACACGGACACTATCAAGTGAAAAGATAGACAGCTTGTGTTGTGGGTGGCATCTGGAACAACATGTTCGTCTCACTATCAAGTCTAAACTAGGCATACACTCGAACATACGTTTGCATGTAAACATATGTGTTGTATGTAGTTTTGAATAGCTGCGCGTATTTGTCTATAAATTGGAGGCCGGACAGTCGGTGACGTAATAATTGTTTTATTTTTGGTTTTATTGTATCTTAGAACTAAAATAGAATGGTGGTTACCCAACTAAGAGCTGAATTCCATACCATTCCGAGCACCTTCTGTATTGGAAATATTAACAGAGTTTAGCTATTCTATGTATCTAGGCAAAAGATATGTAATTCAGTAAGTATGCTTGTGTGTAGTTCTTATTATTGCTTTTACTTCTGCAGAATCTGAAGAACAACAACTTCGATCTGAGTGCTGTGGTTAGCATATCGTCATTACCGGTCAACGGTAGTCGAACGGAACATACCAAACCTGTTTACCGCACTAATAGTTGCTTTGCCCAAAATACATAAAATAAGAATATATTCGCAGGCACCTCCGTGTTATTGTCTTAAAAACATTCTCTTCTCTTGACTTCTTGTGCAATCTAAGTATATGAAAATTATCGGTTGAATCTTGCTGGAAAGATACCGCCTGGAGTAACCAATATAAGATACATCAACCTGAACAAAGGTGGCCTACCCACTACACAGGTATATACGTAATTCCGCCATATATTTAGAGGCCGGTGTCCACATACAACGGCGGTTATGCTCCAGCAAACTCCACCGTTTTTCATGTAAAATGCTACTTTATGAATCGAGTGACACAGTAATGACGATGACGACTTCATAAACAATTTACAATATCGCATTTTGGGTTGGCAATTGGCCTTCGAGGGAAGCGAAACCAGTTTCACTGAGATGGGATTTTTATCGGTTTGTAGACAATTTAGTCAATGACGGAAGAATGAACATGGTTTTGATGAGAGACATCACTGGTATTAAGCCACAGTACTCGTATGTGGTTCAATAGAGCCGGTATAGAGATTGCAGGTATTTGTTTTCAAGATAGACAAATTGATGCGCAGAAAGGTTCCAACGAAGCCACGAAATCCAAAAGTAGTTAAAAATTGTTATTGAGAACTCAACGGTTAATTTATGCAGATGCAGAAGGAATTCTTGGAGAACATCTAAAAGTCCGTTTCCAATGCACAGTCTGGGGTCTAGAATTCAAAAATACCAGCTATGGGTCTCAGTCTTGAAGTTCCTGACTCTTACCTCCAAATATGTGTTGTCAGACTAAAGCATTGGTAGAATGGTTGTAAGAGAAGGTTTTTAACTCTTGGGAAAACCATGAAGAAGAAGAGTGAAAGGAAAAGAACCCTTAGAAGAAGGTGAACAAACGGCAAGTTAAAAAGAAAGTACTGGAATTCTTAAATACTAGAAGCAATACACGTCCACGTCCAACAAACCTATGCCAGAGTCATCTCCAGGTCTTACAATAGAAATATGTAATATTCCTCAAACTTGTTGTTTTCTCGAAGGTCAGAAACAGAGATTTTACGGAAATATAGAGATAATTTCCATCCTAGGCGCCAGTTCCTTCTATGAACATGGTGATCTTCAAAACACAAAAGAGAATTTATTAGAATGAGAACCAAAGTTGACGTACTAATTGTTAATAATCAAACTGTATAAAAGAAATGTTCAACGGTAAGGTCACAGACTGTCCTCAATCTGTCTGAAATCTTGTGATTTAGAAAGCATAATCGATAAATGTGAATGACCACCTCTTAATTACGCCAGCAAGTCCTCAACGCAATGGTGGTATTTAAGATTTTTAATTTATCTCCAGTTTTTTTGGCACTCCAAAAGATTAAATCACAATATCGAATTTACTTTCTTTATCTTCTTAAGGTAATGGCCTGTGAATACACGATCATCATTTATGCTTTGCTTATATCTGATCTGAAGTTTATGTGTTTATTTTATGCAGGGAAAGTGTTAAATATCCATTAAATTAAAATCAGATTTTAAAAGATGACATCTGTCGTTTTCTTCCTCTTATCAACTTACTTTATTCGAATGATAATTACAAAAGATTGGTATAAATTTCGCATGTTTTCAGATTCCTAAAAAGATGATGCCGAGTCCGGTTGAAAATTGAAACGCAAGGAGGCCTAAACTGTCGATGGCTGTATCAGACATGAATAAGGGAAATTCCATTAAGTACCTATCATTCAGGCTCCGAAATATGGATGTTAGCGAATTAGCAGACACCTGAACTTATCTTTGTCTAGGATAATAATGCAACTTTTGATGTAGACGTTCTCCTATTATAAAAGGAATTGGTTTGGCTTTTAGACTATGGGTATTTGTCATCGATATCAGTTGGATATTTTGTATTAACCTTGCCGTACTGTAACCGTAAATCCGTTAGTCAGCTCCAGAACGGACTGAAGACGTTGTAGTAGTATAGCCATCTTTCTAGCAGCAGTTGACGCCTTCCCAAAGTTACCATGGCGTAAATAGGAGATCTATGTAAATATCGATCTAAATTCATAGCACCAACAAGGGCTGGTAATGACTAAATAAGCTGAACATCCCCAAAGGTACCATTTAAGATAACATGTGGGTAGAGTTATTTAGTAAACAGCAAAGGTGATGAATTTTGGTCATTTACAACCTCAAGAAAGTGCCCTTTGATACAAGTTTACTTGTCTCTTTGCCAACTGGAAGGTAGGACTGATCTTTAATTTTTATTTCCTTTGTGTGTCATGACCACAGTTCACATACCTTACATCCTGGAAAAAGCCTTAGAACCCTAAATATTTGCCGGAATTATCTCAATCGAGATGTAGAAAGTGAATCAAAATGACAACTCGAACACACACCTGAGTGCTCACTACCTAGGTTATTCATAATCGAGGAAGGAACTCCCCCGACGAACAGGAATCTCATCCAATATTTTCCTTTGGCACAGGTGAAACAGAGGCACCAATTTCGATATTCTAGCTGTTTCTTGGCAAATTAAGGTCTACGATGCCAGATATATCGACTAATAGTGTAGAATTTCATGACGAAATGGTGGGGGATGATCAAAGTGACAAGCAGCTACAACTAATCTGTCAGTCTGCAATTGTGACAGTAGCCTTCTGAGCGATATATCTGCTCCAAAGTTTGCTGAAGAGCGTCATATTTTTTTCCATGTGCCAAAAATATCGTTTTACGAGACAACTAATAAACATTCGCAACCCGTATTGCTATCCCTGTTTAATCAGAGAAAGAAGGCAAATGAAAACCCTTGGATGTTGAGGCAATCTAGGGCGATGTTGTCCGAATGCTCGCACCTGTATGCGCTGTTTTTCGATGCTTTTGGTAGGATGGAAGTATTCCTACAGCTTCAAGTTTCGCATGAATAATTAAAACAGCGCAAGAATTCGGCCTAAGAATTAATGAAAAGAAATCCAAAATTTATGACCCAATCAAGAAGACAGACGTCAATACGAAAAGCTTGATAATGGGTAACTTTAATTTTGAAAACGTGGACAACTTTGTGTCTAGGAGTAAACATGCTCAGCGACGAGTAACGATGAAGTCACACTACTCATTGATAGACAAGGGTAGCTTTCCCCAAACTACAATTTTCAGTCAGTTAGCTTTGTACTGATAAAGGGGGTAAGTTGCTTCCGAAATATATATTCACATTGATAACTAAAAATTGTAGTTTGGAGAAAGCTAACCTTGCCTATTAATTTTAGGCTAGACTACAAATACCAGACATAAGTCTAATCTCACACTACTCACACTGCTAGCTGAATGGCGAATTAGGTGCAACCATGAGTTGCACCAGCTCTATGACGGCCCAGCAGAATTGGTAGTGGTAAAGTTACGAAAATTGCCCGTCACATAGAACGAACGGACGATTAGCGAATACCTAATAGGGTATTCAAAGGTGCACCTGAGTGCGCCACACTGTGGGAAAGCCACTCAGACAATGGGAGGGCTCAGTAGATGACGCCAGTAAGAAGCTGCCGATATTTTCCAATTGAAGAACGTGATCGAAGGATCCAAATGGCTAGAGGAAGTTTATCCAATCCAATTGAAGAGGAAGAGGAAGTGATATTCGTAGCCCGCGTTTTGAAGTTCGTCTGATGTTTTTTGAGGGTACAGAAGTGCAGCCAGTAAGATTGTCACTACTGACATCCACGAAGTCAATTAGTTTACTAAGTAGAAGTAAAATGTACACGCAATTTCAATCTTTTATAGTCTTTTATTCAGTGGAATAAACATGTGGCCCAGCGGGGTTAACAACATTCAAATGTTGTTAACCCAATGTTCGATTACAGTAGCCACCATCGGTGTTCTCCGTGACGGAGCAGGCCGTGATTTAAAAAATGATGGATTTCGAAAAAAATGAATCGAGAATAATGTGAGTTGTTTTAAGTATGAGAGTTAGAAAAGTAGAAAAGTTTAAAATAGTTATCGAAAAGTTTAGTTCATCTTCTATACCAAATTTATTTACATTTTTTAAATAAAATAAAGTTACATGAAGACGAAGCGAGTTCCATTTAACTCTTGCTGAAAGCTCAGGATTTCCTCAGGCGAGTTATACTGAAATCGTGTGGGAAGCTCAAGATTTCTTCGAGCAAGTTAAATGAAGACTTACTGAAAGGAGTAAAGAAAAGCTGCGACCACGGCCTGAACTGTCAAAGTGCCACCGGCGGACATTTTCGTTGCCCCTTCCAAGAATTCGAGGCATCTCACCCAAGTAATATTCTTTCCGTACTTTTAAAGGACATTACCGACTCTCGTGCTCGGGCACTTCTAAAAAAGTTGAGCCAGATTACTACCGAGTCTAGTCTTTCTAAATCAGTGAAGCACAATATGCAGCACCACATTAACACTACTGGTTCCCTTATCTTCTCGAAGCTCTGTCCCCTACCACCCCAGAAGCTGGCTATTGAACAACTTATGCAGACCTTGGGCCGCTGTTGATCTTCCCTCACTCCATATGGTCCCTAAATCAAATGGCGACTGGCGCCCATGTGGGGATTACAGAAGGCTAAGCGCACAGACTGTTCCAGACCGATATTCTATTCCACTCATTCACGACTTTGCGCATCATTTCGCAAGGTGCCGCATCTTTTTGGCCTTGGATTTAACCAATACTTATCACCAAATCCCTGTAGCTGCTGAAGACATTCCAAAGACGGCAATATGCACACCCTTTGGACTCTTCGATTTCACACGGATGACTTTCGGGTTGTGCAATGTGGCGCAAACCTTTCAAAGGTTCATCCACTCGGTCTTGCGAAACCTCGACTTCTGTTTCGTATATTTGGACGATGTTTTGGTCGCGTTTTCCTCAGAGTCTGAGCACTTAGCCCATCTCGAGTGCATTTTTCAACGTCTCCATGAGGCCGGTTTAGTCCTTAACGTTGACAAATTCAAGTTCCTCCAGACACAGATGAGATTCCTCGGTCACTTTATTTCCCTGACGGAATACAGTCCGACCCAGACAAAGTGCAAGTGATTTCAAGCTTCCCGCGTACGAAAACCGTGATGAATTTGCGGAGGTTCTTCGGCATGCAAAACTTCTACCGTCGTTTCCTGCCCAAAGCCGCCCAAAAACCAATCGTTTTGAGCGCGTACTTGTCTGGCCCCAAAACAAAGGACACACAAGAGGCTGTCCGCGCGTTCGATAAATCCCGACAGCAACTGGCTGATGCTACACTCTTGGCATTTCCTCGACAAGATGCACCCCTAGCGATTTTTGTTAATGCCTCTGACATCGCAGTAGGTGCTGCTCTTCACCAAAAAGTGAACCATGTCTGGCAGCCGTTGAGCTTTGTCTCCAAACAGTTAAACCCCGCTCAAAGGAACTACAGCACCTACGATCGAGAACTACTCGCCGCGTACTTGAGCAATAAGTACTTCCGCTTCTCCCTTGAGCGCAGGCTGTTCATAGTGTTCACGGACCATAGGCCTCTCACATATGCTTTGAAACAAAAGCCCAACAAAACATCCCCTCGTCAGCTTCGACACTTGAGCTTTATAAGCCAGTTCATGTCCGACGCACAGCATGTGTCCGTTACGGACAACATAGTTGCTGACGCTTTGTCACGTGTCTCCGAGGTTAACATCTCCGCCTCATTCGACTTCTCCGCTATCGCCAAGGCACAGGAAGATGACGCAGTACTTAAGAGCCTCAAATCCAACCCCAAATATAAATTTCGGGAGTTGCCCATCTTCGGCTCGAACATCTCTCTCTGCTGCGAATACTCGGAAAAGGGACCCCGACCATGCATTCCGGCCACTTTTCACAAGAAAGTGTTCCACGCGGTTCATGACGTAGCGCATCCAGACATCAGGACGTCAAATCGGTTAGTCACTTCTGGCCCTCCATGAATAAGGAAATCAACTCCTGGGCCAGAGAGTGCATCGCCAAAAGTGTAAAGTCACCAGGCATGTAAGCAAAAAAGAAGTGGACTCATTTCCCCGCACTACCAAGCGGTTCCACACCACACACCTCGACATTGTAGGACCTTTGCGAGACTCGCACAGTTACAGGTATTGCCTTACAATCATCGACAGGTTTACGCGGTGACCTGAGGCACTACCTTTGAAGTAAATTACGGCGCAATCTTGTGCCGAAGCCCTCTGTCGAGAGTGGATCCCTCGCAGCGAATTGCATTTCCCTCTTGTAGAAAGCTTAAGATTTCCTCAAAACTCAAAGCTTAAGATCTTCTCAAACAACATTACACTTGGCAGTTTTTCATCATTGCATCCTAGGAACGAACATTTGGTGGTGTTTATACAAGACATAATCATCATCCTTAGGAAAGTTTAAAAAGTTCTTATCTACAAACCGAGAGAGATGTATAGACAATAAAGTTATGCAGAAGGGACAAGTGTTCGAGATTCCTAGCTGAAAAGAAAACTAAGAGCCTGATATTGTTTCTATCTGAAAATGCAGAAACCAAATTTAGAGTCTGCATGTAGCTGTAGCTACAAGAGTTTTCTTTTCGTGAAATTTACTATTTTTTTTTTATTGATATTGCGTGTGACTATCTCGTCTGCTACGCTCAGGTGTATGCAAGTGGACTAGAGTGCTCAAACTTTCTCAGTTTTCTGTGACGCACTATAGCCTGCCCTTTTAATTAAGAGCAGTCAACGGGGATGATTGTTTAATTGTTGTAATGATTTTAAATGAGGAGTTTTGTTGATCAAATATCTCTTAATTAGCGGTGGACAGCTCACATATTAAGCAAGTACAACGATTCTGTTGTTGGCTGTATTATTCAATTAAAACCCTTTTTTGGGTAGAGTCGATAATCAGATCGCTTTGGGCCTCTACAGTAGCAGTTATTACTTAACTTTTCAGGAGATAATGAAGAGAATGGATACTTGTATTTGGGAAATGATAAGGGTTGTTAGGGTACAATCAAAATACATTGCAAATCCACTTGCATCAATTCGTTATTATTCTAGAGAAGATCGGCTATCACAATTTTTTATAGTCAAACTAATATTTTAGTCACGTACATTAACATCAAATATTTTCCCGATATATGTATATCTCCCACTTAATGGGGTAATGAATACTATCGTATATGTATCCGATTCGTTTATCGGAGGAACAAATTAAATTTTCATCTACTGCAGTAAAAGTGTTTCAATGAAATGTAACTGAACAATTCGGGAACCAGCTATAGCGACATCAAGCTAATCATTGAGCATTGCATAAGTTGCAACACGGAATAGATATGGTTTGTTATTTGTTCTTCAGTCTCGCCGAGAAACTGCAGGAATGGCTTTTAGGCGTGGAAGTAATGCGCTCTACCTTACATGAACAGAAGAGCTCTTCAAAGATTGTCCTAAGTTATACATTCTATATTTAGTGCAAAACCGCCAATTGAAGGCAATCTGTCTTCATATTTTGGAGATTATTTTGTGTGAACAATGCCCTTTCCCATAAAGTTCAAAACACTCCTGGCCTCACCCAGTACTTTTCTGTTATTATCATCTTTGCCTGAATGATTAATCAATGTATCTTACATTCATTCATTGTGTTCATAAGCTTGCAATATTATGATGCATCTTATTGTCGTAAATCTGTTTTGCATTTTTCCGGCATTCCAAAGGATTAAATCACAATATTGACTTTTATTATTTAATCTTCTTAGTGTAATGAGCTGTGAATGTACCATCATTATTTACATTTTGTCTTAATCTGATCTGGAATTCAAACGATTAAATTTTATTGAGAGAAAGTGATAAAAATCCACTGAAATGGGTCAAAGACAAGTAAGTATACACAATTTCTTAAGTTTCCGTTTTGTTTATTTTTGGTGACTTCTTTGCCCTCAGCACTTCCATAAGAAGAAACTGCGTCCCTCACCGTTCAATATAAGCTCGTCTTGTTGAAGTAAAATAGCAGTTATCTATATAAATTTCTATAATTCGCAAAAATATTTAATAATAAATTAAATTTCCAGCAGAGCTGAACGAATGTCATAAAGGCCATTGCAGATGATGTTGCAATTAAGCCAATATCTAGCAAAATATTTCTATAGCTAGGTATAGGCGAGGCGAAGGATTTCAGGGGTAAAGAAATTTACTGGAAAGCCCAGAAAAATGGTTGGTTTTGAGGAAATTATAGATTGCTCGAATAGAAAATACTGCAATGCATCAGTTGCATCTGAACATTAAACAAGATTGGCCTCTGATAGGTAATGTTTCGACCAGAGACTTTCCGCAAAAGAACCAAAACACAAACTAGTCGACAAAAGGAGGAGTTCCAAAAATCATTCATGGAAAATTAGACATGAGTATAACAGTTAAGACTGCAACTAAGAACATTTCGATAATAAACGTGTTACATGAATCCGAAACTGTCTTAGCATAATTTCTAAAAATGTTCAACATGTGGGACAGCGAATCAATGCCTTCCGACTCGCAATGAGGCATTATATGTCCCATGCATAAAAAAGGGGATTTCACACTGTGCAGCAATGATAGAAGTATCACGTTGCTGAGTACCATCTATAAGATATTCTCGGCTATCTTGCTAGGCCGGATAGCCCCATACACTCAGAACATCATTGGCCCATACCAAAGAGGCTTCACTCCAGGCAAATCAGCAACAGATCAGATTTTCTCTGTACGGCAAGGGATAGAAAAACTGATGGCGGATGGACATCAGTTGCACTATCTTTTCATCGACTTTAAAACCGCCAATGATAGTATAGCCAGGATAAAACTGTAGACGGCCATGAGAGAATTCAGTATCCCGATTAAATTGATAAGACTGACTAGGCTGACCCTGACCAATGTGCGAGGCCAGATGAAAGCAGCAGGATCACTCTCAAGACCATTCGACATCAACAACGGTCTACGACAAGGGGTTGCCCTATCATGTGTCCTCTTTAACCTGGCCCTCGAGAAAGTGATCCGTGATACTGAGGTAAATGCAAGGGGTACGATCCTCTTTAAGTCCACCCAACTACTGGTCTATGCTGACGATATCGACATCATGGGAAGAACGACCCGAGGCGTACAAACTGCCTTCATCCAGATCGAGCAGGCGGCGCGAGATCTTGGGCTGCACATCAATGAAGGCAAGACAAAATATATGGCGGCCACGACAGAACCAAAAATCGCACTGGTCAAACGGGAAGAATAAAAATAGGAGATTACAACTTTGAGGTCATTGGTAATTTCTCTTATCTAGGGTCGAAAATCAAACCGATCACAGCTACGATGAGGAAATCCACGTACGGTTGTTGTCACCCAACAGAGCCTATTTCAGCTTACAAAAACTGTTTCGCTCGAAACCTCTCACCATAGGGTCAAAGCTCTTACTGTCATAGAATATAATCTTGCCAGTCCTTATGTATTCCTCGGAAACCTGGGTTCTTAGGGAAAAAATTGCGAACTCTTGGCCGGGTTCAAGAGAAGAATTGTTGGCCTCCTACATGAGGATCGTCGCCACGCTATACAATGCCCCATGATGAAAGCATTTGACGGAGCAAGCTTCTTCTCTTATTCAAGCAGGCGGTCCCACGGAGAGAGCTCTTTATGCCATACAATGCATCGCCAAGACACATGAGGCGTCCGTGTCTAGGAGGTGTTCATTCCCCAGAAGAACACCGAACTACTGGTGCAATAGTGAATTGACCAGCCTTCGATCAGCCGGCCACCGATCCAGACGATCCAACGGCTCAGAGGGCGGTAGATAGGAGTGATCAGAGAAAAAAGTTGCGTGTTTACAAGGCAGCCCGCGAAAATATCAAGCTTGCCATCCAGCGGCGCATGAGGGGATGTTTCTCGGAGCTCTGCTCGAAAGCGGATGTAAATCCGAGCGGAAGCGCCTGTAGAATTCTGGTGGGACGGTTGAGAGGTTGGTTATCCCCACAGATCACGTGCCCTACTTTTTTGTTGAAAATTATCCAGGGGTTATTTCTTAGCAAGAGAATGATACTAACGCTTTTTAGAGTTTCCTGAATGTGATGGCAATTCCGGCAGTAACCACGAACGAGCTGTTAGCGATCTGCACCATAATAGGTGATAACAAAAGTCCAGGCCTGGACGGCATAACGAACAAAGCCTTTAAGCTCGTCGTAAAATCCAGATTGGACATGTTCGCTGAATTGCTCGAAGGGTGCATATCCGAGGAGATATTCCCTACAGCATGGAAGCTGCAAAAGCTGGTACTGCTGCCTAAGGCTGATAAACCTCCAGATGAACCATCCTCCTATAGACCCATAGGTCTTTTAGACACTATGAGGAAAATGTTGGAGCGGGTAATTTACAACAGGTTACTCCCGATCGTCGAAAGACCAGGAGGCCTTTCAGATCGGCAGTGTGGGTTCCGTAAAGCCAGATTAGCTATTGATGTCATCAAAATGGTTGTCGGCTTAGTCGAAAATGCAACTCACGGAAGGCGCAGTACCAGCATGAGCAGGATGGTGGGTTACGCCAATGATACATTGGTTGTAGTCGCTTTTAAGGCTTGGTTAGAGAGCGTTCGATTGGCACTTGCAGAGGAAAAGATGTCGTTACTCCCGAATTAGAGTCAGCAATCACATTATCACTTCCGACCGTCGACCATCAAATATTTGGAAGTGATGATAAGTACGAAGTAAAGTTTTAAACAATACGTGCAATAAATATGCTTGTGGTAAGGGATCCACGACTATTTGGGGAAAGGCATTTCATATGTCATGTAATGCTCGTAAACTGTATGCGGTCTATAGGAGGACAGCCATAAGGGTATGTTCTGCCTTCAGAACCTTCTCAGATGAGGCTGCATTCATCATCTCCGGAATAATGCCAATTGACGCAGATGAGATTACAAGTAGGTACAAACTGAAGATAGTCTCTCCATTGTCGCAGACCAAGGACGCCAAGGGGAGAGACCTGCAAATAGATGGCAGAAGCGTTGAAATCACTCGGGAAAGGCTGGGTGGATAAACAGGCTGATCCATAAAATCAGCAGACAGGTATTGAATCGATACTAATAAAGAGTGTAATAATCTCAGGTAAGCGCAATGTTGACCCCATTGCTTCTTACAATGTACTGTAGTGTACCGCTACGGTCTTAAATTAAGTTCTCTAACACATTTCAAGGCGCTGATCCAATATGGATTGTTGCGCCAACGGTTATTATTATTATTGCCAAGGCATCAACAAGTTAGCTATGACCTAACTAGAGAAGGCAGTTTTGGGGTATTAACAAGACATAAATTCCCACCAGATCATTTCTGAATTGCTTTCCCAATCGACTCCACATATCCTTGTATATTTCTGGACTAAATCCCTATGCTAATTACCGCATTTCCTCTTCTGCTATGTAGAATGCCATGTCTTTCCCTCGGTAATGTATAAAGAAATCTAGTTTCTTTTGTACTGAGAAAAATTCTTACTTGCTTGTTGGATGAAATCCCCTGGAAAAATTGCGGCGAATACCCCGTTTCTTTAAAAACTGATGGCCACTCGCGAATAGAGAGGTAGAAGGGAAAGTTTGCAGGAGAAAGAAAGGCATTCTCTTTTCTAGTCTTGGTAAAAACTCACAACGGTGGCCCAAAAAGGAGCTATTTTCATTTGATTATTTAGCTTTTTGGTAAGACAATTATTTATCCCTCTATACTCTCCTTAGCCCTTCCGAGGATTAGATTTAAAACTAAACCCTACCGTTATGACAGCTCAATTTTGAGGTGCCACAGCTTTTTAAAGGGGTGACCGCCACAATTCTTCAGCGGTGGCACTTTCCTCTCCCTTCTACGTATCCTCTCCGCTCCCACTCCATTTTTGCGAAACCTTTTTATGCAATAACGAACCTTTACCTTCTCTTAATTAAATGTGTATCTCAGAATTAATGAATTCCAATTTTTAAATTTAACTGCCTTTGACTCAGAATTGCAAATCGGATCGTACTTGCAGGTAGACAAGACACAGCACCTTGCCCATTTGAATCAAGTGGCAACAAGATCACCTGAACAATTAGACAAAACGATGGAGACATCAAAGCACATGTCACTTAAGAAAACAAGGTCAGGAAGTAGAGAGAAAATGGATCAAATTTCCGGCTTCCGTACAAGCACGGAAATATAAACACTATAGACATGGGAAGTCAAGTTGCCGGCGCTCCAAACGTCTACATATTTACATGGCGTAAACAAAGTCTTCACAAACAATTAAAGACATCTGTTCCTGATCTTTCTGAACCACAAAACATATTGTTTCATTGGAACTGCTCGATCTATGCGGGAAGATGGTGGTATTCCCGAGAAAATACTCGTACACTTGAGTGTAGCTGCATATGTTGTGTCTATACAACCCTTGCCTTGTTTCCATTGTGCATTTAAACTATTTGTTCTTCTTAGAACCATAGATGATTCAAAAACAAGAAGTTCTGAGAATTAGAGTCATAAAATTTGAAATATTTCTGGACAAAAGTGGTCCAAACCTGTCCTGGGAATTTCTAAGAGGTGTCAACATTTTTACGATCCTCCAGAAATTAACAGAAAGTTGAACACAAATGAATATCAAGGCTTACATAATTCCTCCATTCCAAACAAATATTCATCCCCCACAAAGTGACTGATTCGTCGTCATCTTCTCAAAGAAATCTTTTCTATCAAAAACATTTGGTTCCCTTCTGGGACCAGGAAGACAATAATCGTAAAATTTTCATGTGTGAATAGTTTTTATGTTGCATGGACTGGATGTTCGGGATAGGTGTGTGGATTGACTGACGTGTGACAGGTAGAGCGTGGATGTGACCACATATGCATGCCGGACTTCTGCTGAAATGTTCAAGATGTGAAGAAAAAAGATGTCGATTGCGAAGGCGGTGAACGCTGTGAAGCCAGAGTTTTCCGTATATACGAATATCTACAGTAAGAGCTATTCGCATGTGACGTGAAACGGCTGCTGTAATTCAATCCTGTTCGGCGATCGTGAGTGTCCTCTTCAAGTTCTGAAGACCATCCGTTGTAAACTGGTGAATATTTACATAAATGATCTGAAGAAATCCGCATTATTTATGTATGGTAGCCAGGCACCGTGGTGAAGAGCTGCTAGTATCGAAATGCTATATTCATGCATGTTATATAAATTAGGTATTTTATATACATACCATCAGGTGGAAAGTTGAAAAAGTGCAACACTTCGAGTGGTAGCACAAACAACAAATATATTATGAGTGCCTGCATGCTACTGTTCTCAAGTCAAGGAAGCAAATGACCATTGATCTGAACATATAATGGCAATTTAATTTGTCTTTATATTATATTGTTTTGAACACCGTACATATACCGATTTACTCCAAAAAATTTGCAATGTAGATATAATTCCATTTCGCATAGAGAAAAAAATCTTGATTAGCATTAATTGCTACCTTGAAAAATAATAGATGCAAATCCAATTGAAAACCGCCTTGACCTGGAAATATCCTCCAGCAATGCACTATATTAACGAATTATTCACCGATATATATGTAAGATATTGGTTTTGAAATTATTTTTGGACATAAGTAAGCACATAGCCTAGAGTAAGATTCGGGAACTCGAGTGTTTCATATACAACTATCCATAATATTGATAATTATGATCTACGTATATTATTAAACTTTTCTTGTTTTGGGAGAAGGAGTCCTGCGTGCGTGATACACTTGCAAACGCTGTTTTCCAGGGCAGAGATAAGGCAATGTCTAACGCCCATGTCTAAGCCACAAGTCGTCTGTTTTTAAAAATTGGGTGCTAGCTCCAAAGGGAGGGGTCCGTGGACCAGAAATAGTACGAGAAATTCTCCCCCCAATTGGCCCCGTCGGCCATCAACTGTATGCTCAGGACTCCAACAATCCTGAAATAAATATGCAGTTCTTCTTCGGGTGGCTTAGGGTTGAAATTGTTGGTGATTTTTTCATCCAATATAATTCGCATCCACATCAAGGTTCCTAATCTACATAAAAGTCACGCTGTTCCCAGCACAGAGGTGAACAGAGGCTGATGGGTTGCCTCCGCCGAAATCTCAGGTCGCCAGATCTCTGAAGATTATTAGGTCCAATTTCAAATTCCTACAATATAAATCTTTTTACAAGATCAACTTATCTATTTTGAAGTTACCGATCTAAATTCATTCCTTGAGATATCACTGAATGAAGAAGACACACCTTTGAACATGTTGATAAGTGCCCCTGTTTTACAAGGATGTTAGTCTTGAAACCACACCTGACGCAAGCGGAATACAATTTCAACAAAATTCGAATTTTCTTTATAATATAGGAGGCCTGCACTGATACTGGGCGAGCATTCTATCCCTGCAGTTCTACTCATTTATGAATACTACGTTGAAGCATGCAAAAAGATATTAATTGGTTTGTTCTATGCAAAATGTAAGACGACAAAAGGCACATTGTCCAGAAGTGCGACATGACGTTAAATACATATGATCTGAAAGAAATGAAGTTTATGGAATTGCACGAGGCAGCTTGGTGTCAGCTATGGCACGTAAACAGTGGAGGGGAGTCCACGTTGAATTAAGTCCGAGGACAACCGACAAGGTTACATTCTATGAAGCAGTCAAGGGATAGAAAGAAGGTTTTAGGTTGTTGCCTAGAACTTATGTTTTCTTTGAAAATATTGACCGTCTTACAGAAATAACCAAACTGGAAGAGGTAATCAGTGAACAGTGCCTGAACAACGACCCCACAACATAGCATTACGACTTGTCAGATACCGTTGCTATCAGGATTCGGTGTTTAAGGATATCACTTTTCAGCGGATATCTAACACCGAATGAGACCATTCCGGACTATCGATTCAGGCTTAATGCTCTGTTAAGGCCACAGAGGGGCAGATCGTAATTGCTAGGCTATTTGAATGCGGCATGTCTCATCTAGACTCCGGTGCAACACAACCGCTCGAAATGGCGGCGAGAACGCGGTTCATAGTTTTAAATGCCAGCCCACGCTAACATTCCAGTGCCCGGAAGCGAAGAAAGCATTCCCGAGGTAACTTTCTTGCTGGAACGGCTTTTGTTGTCGATGAATCAGTGATGAGTTCTGGAAAACTTCTCAGCAAGTGACCATTAATACATCGTTCTCAAAGCAATTGCGGCCGGTTGGAACACCGCGAAGGTGAATATTGGGTGATTCATCAAAACCCTTGGAACAAGCAGGTGCTGTCGTATACTATACGCTATGAATGAATGATGAGCTACATTTGGCAATATCGGCTGCCTATTATTAATATTTGATGTTGATATAACATAATATTTGCGAAAAATGATGTTTGTGATACTTTTTTCTCAGAAAGTGATATAATTCCACATTACGCGCACATATTTCACGTACCTCTAGTTCACAATGTTGTAAATTCAGATATAAACCTAGTAAGGACGGTCTTCCGCGTTTCCATTGGAGCCGTGATTGCCTTTCTATGTGTTGGTTGATCGACCTAAAATTAGTACAACATTTAAACGACCGGAAGGAGGTGTGGAGGCGCTGTACTGTGGAGCCGCCTAGCAGAGATTCGTCCAAGCTCCACACCAGGTTAGCAAAATTCACCATGGCTGGAAACTCACCTTCGTGTGTGGCTCGCCTACTTGTTGAAGACAAGTTGACAGGTGCGAGGCCGGGGGAGCAACGAGATAGAATAAATAGTCTGTCTGATTCTGTCAAGGAAAATAGATCTCGTCACTTCATTGGTTTTTGCTTTAAAAAGAATACAATGTCTAATTTAATTCAGAAAAGCTAAAAATTTAAATAATGCTCATGTCAGTTAAATAAATTGTTTTAGAAAATAATAAATTAGCGATTAACGGGGTTGGTCACCCGAAAAATGGAGGCCCTACAGAGACCCTGTTCACTTAATGCCAGAGAGATGGACCCCATTATAGGAGGATTATTCTTCACCCATCTCCTCCTTCCGTAGAAGTCCTCTGGATTGTTCACTGTTCACTATAAAAGAGATGGAACGCTTGCCTTTCCTTGTCGCTGGAAGGTGGCGAGACTTGCCCTAATCAGCAAAGGTAAAGAAGACCTTGTTTGCATATCATCGCTCTGTATGCATGTCACAGTTTGGAAATTGCTCGCAAAGCTCATGAAGAATAGACTCACCAAAGCGATACGCGCGGCGAGGACTAAACCCCAAGGCATTTTAGAGTCTGAAAGTCCACGGTTGATACCGTCATGGAGGTACAGTACATCGAACTGAAGCGCAATCCGTGAAATCGGCAATCTTGACGAATCGTGGTGTTTGTAGGTTAGGCAGACAGATTAAACTAGAAAATTCATTCCATCTACCGAGATACCGACATACCTTTACCTGCTATATGAAAGTAATTACGTTGAAGGAAAGCACCGGGTTCCATCCTAGGACGGGATTCTTGAAATGTTTCTCACGACAGCTTGGTGAGACTAGACAAGCAAAAAGAGTCGCGTCTAGTCGACTATGCGGATTAATTTGCGGCACTTATTTCCGGGCGCATACAAAAAAACCAAAGTAGTTATTTTGACTTAACTCCTTGCGTCTCGGGTCGTTCAACTTGGTGAGTATATAGCGAAAACCAGTTTTTAAGTGTCTTGAATTGACGGCCGACTAAAAGATAAGCTCTTTCGAGCAAATCAAAGCAGCAGCGGATATGGCTGCCAGAGCTTCGGCTTTAAGTCGACTATTGCCAAATGTTGGGGTTCTACATCTAGCAGGAGACGTCTCTTATGAGTGGAAATGCAGTGCGTTTTGGTCTACAGTGGGGTAGTATAACCTAATGAATCAAGCTATGGCGGAGTGAGCATACACAATTGCGAGTATCGTTGGCCATGACTTTCAAAAACAATTTTTGATAGCGAAAATGATTTTTCGAAGTCAGTGGAGAAAAGAGAGCCAAGAAGTCCAGTCATAATATTTTGATTGTTGAACTCATAATCCCCTTCTTTTTGCGAAAAAATATGTGTTGGTAAGTTCTTACGTTAAGCGTACTTAACAAGTATCGTAAACTCATTGTGTAAATACAGAGACAGTGAGCTTCACGGGTAACATTTGCCTGGTGTATTGTTTCGGAACTGCGAGAGTGGTAATCATTGCCGTCCTTTGTAAGGGACACAGTGCAAGGGAGAGGGGTCGATGGAGTTGATCGCCTGCGAAAATCGACAACACTCATTGAATGAGTAGCAACTTTCATGGGAAAAAGAGCCAGATGGATAACGCAGCTCATTAACAAATTAGGTCCGTGGTTGAATCCAAAGCACGGAGAAATTGATTAATTCCTTGGAGATGCTGCACGGTTGCTCATGGAGAAACTCCGTGGGAAGTATTGCCCTCTTTACATTGCATTTCTGGATCTAAAGAAAGTGTTTGACCGTGTGCCACATAAACTCATTTGCCAGAAGAACTCGTGCGCTGGGTTCAATTTCTCCACCACAATCCGAAAAGTAAAGTTCAAAGTGTGGCGGGTGTATCAAAATCGCTTCATGTCTCTGTTGGTGTTAATCAAGGAAATACCCTCTCACCAATCTTCTTTGTTCTTGTTATGGACACAGTCACAGGGGACATCCAACGTCTTAGCATCACATAGCAAAAATGGTCTCGAGCAACTTGTCCAAGAATGGAATGATCGCCCCCTTCAACACGGTCTCAGATTGAATCTGAATAAAACTGAATTTTTGACGACCGGTCCCCATGAAACAGGCACAATCACTGTCAGCGGCAGTGACCTGCAAAGCAGAACTGCGTTATGAAATTGCTTCACGCATTAACGCAACCTGGATAAAGTGGCGTTCCACAACTGGTGTTCTTTGTGATTGACGTATCAACGAATGTCTCAAATTTAAAGTTTACCGCAATGTCGTCCGTCCTGTCGCTCTCTATGGTTTTGAGTGTTGGCCGGTAATGGAGGCGAAGATGTTGCTTTGGACTAGTGGCGTGACGCGTTTTGATCACATTCGAAATGAGGATATCTGCGATCGATATGGAGTTGCACCAATCGTGGAAAAACTGCGAGAGAGGCGTCTTCGGTGGTATGATCACGTAATTCGCGTTAACGGGAATTCACTTCCCAAGAATGAACCTCGAAGTCGATGGCAAGCGACCAAAGGCTGGCCGAAACAACGGTGGCTTGATACGGTGGATGGGGATTTAAATGCCTTGAGATTGGATCGGTATCAGGCATTTGATAGGGCCAAATTGCGAAACCGATTACCACGAGCCGATCCCGCTTATAAACGGGACAAAGGCTGAAGAAGAAGACTGAAAAGACCCGATAGACAAGGCTAAGTTAACCTGTAGGGTTGACGCGCCTAAACCGGACATTTTATTGAAGTCGATCAAGCGATCATTAGTGAGTTTCAGATAATATATTTCTCTTCGTTTCAATCCTTAAAAGCATCATGGGCGAAGAAGCAATATCATGAAAAGAAGGGCCGTTGACAGGATCAGGGCTGATATGAAAATTATCCGGAAAACAGCGCTCGGCGTGAAAATTATCCGTGCCTGAGATAAAAATTATGCGGGCCCCCTATTGTCCTAGTTTTCATTGAAGCAACTATTCCGAGTCCCCGAGAAAACTCTGGGCTCTGAGGAATCCCCTCTTTCCACACTTTTTTCGTCAGGCCTGAAAGGTAGACACAGTTGTCTGCGTAAATTAGATTTTCATGACCATCGTCAAAAAGTGATTTACTTACTCAGCTCGTCCTGTTATCTCTGAGCAGCAACTTTGTTTGAAAACTTCCGCAACAACCTCTTAAAATTTAATCGTATCCAAAAAAAAACTAATTTTACTAATTTTACTTTACTTTCTGTCGTTGCATAAAAATGGCGGTTGCAAATGGCAGTTTACTTAGTTGAGACTTCTAGTAGACAGTGAGGCGCCCGCTGCATAAGTACCCTCAGTTCTCACAGCTACGTTACTTTATAATAGAGCGATTATCTCTCTGACCTTACTGGAAAGTGAAATCCTATCAAAAATATGACTAATGATCAATGCCATTTGCGTCTTTTAGTCAATTTATTTACTGTTTTTTGCACCAACGGTAAGCAAAGTTCTTATCTGACAGCATTAGTCAGAATAATTGAAAAATATTTGGTTAAAGCGAAATGATGAACGATTAAGAATAAAGAGTGATAGTAGTTGCCTGCATGAAGCGGATCCTAACGTAATCTTAAGGTTAAAATCAATGTCAAATCAGACGTAATATTTAAAAATCTCACGGGAAAATAAATTCGAACGCACGGTGATAGGGTAAATCTCTTAAATCTCTTGTATCAAAAGTTTACCTCACTAGTCTGCTTATTTTTTTTACTGACTATGGTATAGCGGACATTTGAATTCACATGCAATTTGAAACGGCTTCACATGGCTGTTTCCTTAAATTGTCGATTATCCTAGGATAGAACAGGTTTGTGCTATATAACACCTGGTAAAAATTTTCTTCGTTTCAATTTTTTTAAGGACTAGGCCGGCAATTATTTGTAACAGGTAATTTTAACGATAAATCTTATATATATATATGGATGCTGCTCACCCCTCGGTGGGATATAGCGCATCATCCACAACTACACGCCATTGTACCTTATCCACTGAGATCAGCCTCAACTTCCCCCGCGACTTCCCGACGCGCCAGCATTCCTTCTCTACTGTTCAGCGCCAAAGACTCTTGGTGCGACCCACGTGTCGTGGAGTCTGTGCCACTACATGGCGTAGCTAGCAGCTCCTGGATGTGTGATCTATCCACTGTCACTTCTCCCTCCGATCACAGCGCTCACAGGTGAATGGTCTGTGAACCGACCAAGTTCTTCATTCGAATGATATATCATAGACAAGTGTTTAGCAAGGCTTTTAGCTTTTGAGGAACGCCCATTCCATTCCACATAGCAACACAGAAATCGTCTTAGCACAAAGCAATCTCACCTTGATCTTGGTGTTGAGGTAACTGCATTTCCAGACTGGAGGCAAGGCAGCGAAGGTGGATCTAGCGTTGAGCGACATTCAGTTCTGTACTATTGTCGGCAGAATCGATACTTCCAAGATATACAAGGTTTTGTCCATTAGTGCAGATAGGAAGCGCGTGATAAGTGGGTCTGTTTGATTAAGAACCTTGGTTTTGTTGGTATTTATCCTCTTTTTCCAAATCCCGAGCCATTTCACCAAGATCCATGACATGGTTAGAGAGTAAACAGATGCCGTGAGCGTAATCGATGTATTTAAGGAAATATGCCTGGTCCATTGAAGTCCTCCGCGTCCCCTGGGCAAGACAGTATGAAAAACGCCGATAATAATAATCGTTGGTGCAATAATCCATATTGGATCAGAGCCTTAAAGTGTATTAGAGCACTTCGTTCAAGACCGTAACGGTACACTGAAGGAGGCAATATAGACAGCATTGCGCTCACCCGAGATCATTATCCTGTTTTGACTCAGGTACCCATGCGAAGCTGAGACGACTGGTATCTCACATCCAGTCACGATAACAAATTACTTTGCCACCAGTGAGATTTGAACTGCTACCTTCCGTTTCAACAGCGCTGCTCTAACCAATTGAGACATCACGGAGAAAAATGCTGGTAACAAACCAAATAGTATCCGTTACAAGATGCAACCCTGGCGAATTTAGCTTTGGATCTGAAAATCCTCTTAGATTTGGCTTCGATGCATTACATGACATTTGCGCCATCAGTTCGGAGTAGACTTTACGGCATATCATGGTATAAGATATAATCGAGTTCGGAATTACTAAAAGCATATTCCTTAAGGCCACTCACTAATCAACGGACCCTTTGATACAAATCTTGTAAAAATTTTGATTTATATGACCGCTTTTTAAACTGAAATTCCCGATAGAAATCGAAGCCACTTGTGATGAACCTAACAGATTTACATGGTCAAATAACCATCCTGAGTGGCCAAGATGACTTCGAGGGAAGAGCTATCCCAAAACCAAAAAGAAATCGGCTAAATGGACTGTGAAGGCTTGCCTGCAAATACTGAAGCTCCAGCAAATAATGGCGTGAGGATGTCAAGGCAGGTGGCGCGTCTCATTGAAAATCTGAGACAAAGGAAGCAAGGATCAAGACTGTGATCCGTCGTGGATATTTCATCCCTCGATCGCGACACTCGGGTCTGGAGATTTTTTTTTTCAAGTTTAACTCGCGTTTTGTTTTAACTTGTTAGTCGTAGTGAATTCTCTTGTTCGTTGTGTGATTTTTAGATCCGGCGCGGACCCACGCATCAGTACAGACACGTTAATTTTTCATAATGACACGTGAGGGATCGAAACACGCAAAGGACTCAATGCTACATGGACACAATTCCCAATGCCCTTGGACACAATCTCGTTACTGCGAAAATGATAAATTTATTACCTCTTTCTGATAAAGTAACCGTTCTCCATATGTTTGATGCCATGCGTCAAGTGAAGCACTATCTGGCTAGTTGGGAATTACGCAAGAATTAAAGTTATTCGAAAGGCAGGATAAAACAAAGGTTGACCCCTGTAGACCTATCTTTGTGCAATAAATAAGATCAAAACTGTCGGGATATAATCACTAACATAATCGTCGAATCTACCTACATGCCAACGCTGTCGACTCCCAGCACTGCGCCTAAACTCCCTACACGAATTTCCAAGAAGCTTGCACCATTATTCCTTCGTTCTGCGCTACTACTCTGTCCAGTCATCGCTCATTCTATGATAGTGGGTTCCATTGCATAGCATAGCCTGTAATCAAGTTGTCGGCCTTATTTTGGCACCTATCCACTGCCACTTCCGCTTTCAAATCTACACGTTAACGGATATATGGCCCATATGTCGACCAAGTTCTCCATTACTTCATTGTCTTCGATCAGAATACGCTGATGACACGAATTGAGTCTGAGGCGCTGAGGATCAGCGATAATAGGGAGAAAACATATCGGTGACAAGATCCAACTCTCGTTTTCGACTTCAAATTCGTCTAATATTTTACCTGAGTGACTTTTCTGGAATCATATGTCAGTTTTTACGGAATCCCGGAATGTTAACGTTGTCGAAAGTTTTCTCGAAATCGATGGAGAGCAGATGAGCTAGTGATCTAAACTCTCCGTGCTACTCCACAATGATTCGACAAGTATTAATGTGATGCAGATGGGTTTCTGCGGATCAAGCTGTCGAGATCTTCCTTGATGTTTCGCAGGATGTTTTTGGCTCATTGCGATAGCAGGGAGAACGCAAATATCCCTCCAGTTGATGCATTTCAGAGGTGTGCCTTTTTTAATAAACAGCTCAGTAAAGACTGCAGGGGCTGCACAAACAGTTTGGTATGGAAACTGACAAAGCTGGCGGCTTAGTTTCGGTTGACGGCTAATTCTGTATGAATGATCGCAATAATAATTTCACTGCTCTTCGGAAGGACAGCCGGTATCTGCATGCAACTGTGAAACTTCGCCGAATGTAAAATGGTTCACAATCGTGGTAAAATGGTACTTACATCTTTCCAACTGGTCATCCTTTGAGATGAGGAGGCTTGCTTGTGAGAGACATAATATTCATGTCTCTCACAAACCCCCGAAAAGCCTATGATCACTTGCAAGTTCTATTGTAATGCGATATACGGTAGCGAAATCGGTGCTATTTGTGATCGTTTCTGCCTCGCTCACGATGACCACTACTCTGTACTTCTCATGCTTTTTCACGATAATGAAATTTTTCCGGGTCTCCCCCACCTGCTCTTTTAGGCGTCAGCAGAATTCTCAATCCGCTTCTAGGTTTCCGTTGCGTTCTTTTGAGACGTGGCTGACAACTTCACCCGCACCAGAGGTGAAGATACTTTTCATGGCGACTCAGTGTTCCTCAATATTCTCGGGCAGGTTGATTTAGAGTTTGTGTTGCTTGCGCAGCATGGAATTTTTTCCCCTCCTGAATGACACCCGGATGGCATAGATGGCATTTTAAATTTTGGGGTTTGGCCCGCCGGTTACCTGCTAGCAGAAGCTGACCAATGACAGCACCTCTTCTGCGTAGCGCATTCAGAAAACAACTCCTAGATCTACGTT
This sequence comes from Hermetia illucens, assembly GCF_905115235.1. Taxonomy (NCBI): domain Eukaryota; kingdom Metazoa; phylum Arthropoda; class Insecta; order Diptera; family Stratiomyidae; genus Hermetia; species Hermetia illucens. Next base: position 51,191,669 of record NC_051849.1, read on the forward strand.
GATCGCGATATAGTCGATTTAATGTTTGCTGTCGGTCAGTCGGAACCCAGCTGTTATTGTGGCAGAGGCTGTGCTCGGACACTATGCTACTGATGACAAGACGGCGAAAGTTGCAGAAGTCAACAGACTTTTCACCGTTGCTATTAAGGTGACTAGGATCATGTCTGGGCAAGTTGTTGTCAGAGCCCACGTTGACATTCAGATCGCCCATTACTACCAAAATGTCACCTTTGGGAAGCCTCTCATGAATTGGGACTAATTGCTCATAGAAGGTATCCTTCTTCTCTTCTTTCTTCTTTTTCTTCAGCCTTTGTCCCGTTCACAAGCGGGGTCGGCTCGAAGGTATCCTTCTTCTCTATGTCTAATATTTCTCTAGACAATTGCGATGCGCCCTAACATCGACTGGAATCGTGCAGTCAAGATTCTATTGAAAACCGGCTGTCAGCAATAGTAAAGCGCAGGATTTGCGCCTGCTACCACTTGACTTGACAAAAGAGAGGGTGTCTGCTCCAACGTCCCAATGCCTGGGTGTCTAACTTACACTGCTTAAATTCTCGCTTAACCTGGAGTAAATGCTTTAAGCGAGCGTAAGCACATTCGAGGAGCCAATGATAAGTCGTTTTCGATTGCCAAAGCCATTGCCCATCCGTGGAACCGACGATTTCGGGAGCAATAGAATTGCCATTTCATGAAAAGCGAAGGCAATGTTTTCCGCCCTCCTTTAACGACTGCCGTGGTAAAAAATAGCATAGGAGATGTAGATCTAGCGTGACGCAGCAAAAAGATTTAGATACTATCATAATAAAAAAAACAAATATATTGCGCCTTTTGTATTCAGAATTTTCCCAGATCCTTTGCTAATTTGAATCTACAGATGAAAATGCCTAAGGAAGCCAAGAAAGTACTTAAGATTTATCCGTTTTCAGCTCCCATTTATGTTTCCCCAAAGGCAGCCTCCCACAGTGGAGGCGGTTTCAGAGTCTCTGATCCAAAAAAAACTCTTTTTGAACCTTCGTAATGATTATCCAACAACATCAAGCAAGAAATGTCTGGAAGTCCTCAACCAACAACACCAAGCCACAACTAAATTAGCATTATTCTTCTTTTTGGTGCAGACACTTCAGCAAAAAATCAAGGATCATTCCAGTGTGGGTTGAGATGTCCCAGAGAGACGACGACCAAGAATCAGGCGAATATATCAAGCAATGTGCTACGAGAGCAAGAATCGCAGTCAGACAGGCGAGTGTCGTTAAAAGTCACGAAAAAAGTAGTCGTGGGTTTCAAGAAGTTCCGCTGCTGTCGAAGAAGTTGCGTGTTCTTCACTTCCATTCATCGAAACGTATAAATATGCATACTCGCATATAGGAGTCCATATGCAAACTAGCATATGATCGTTGTCCAACTGTTCAAAAAATCCATTCATTCATAGATTCCTGGTAATATGCATTGCACTTGGAACGTGGATATGTGTTCGAAATACGTTCAAAAACATATGTGGACCGCTCGTGCATGTGATCTGGCATTACAAACGGCTAATGCAGCCCACATATCGCGGTACTCCATATGCATACGCTCGACGCCGTGTAGTATCTGCATTGCATACCACGAATGCACAACTAGAACATAGCGCGGAGTTAAGAGTTAAGGTTAAATTGCAATTACACACATTGACTTTGTACGCATTGCAATGCAACTGGCCAGTCTAATTCGACCTATCGAAGAAAGTCAAGGAACTTCTATAAATGATTGCGTCGAGAGAGTTGCATATGGTAGACGATGTAACGACCAAGTGTACAGCTGAAATCAAAAACGAGGTACTAAACTAAACCAGAACATACCAAAAAAGTCCTCCCAACGTTCCGACTCGTCCGACTCAATATCCATGTTAGAAGACTGCGCACGGCTGGCTATAGCTGGAGCTGCTTTCTGCTGACTCGTTGCACTTCGAAAACTCGTTAGGTGTATTCCTTATTTAGATTATTATAGATCCAAAGGTTCCAAGAATCGAGTAACTTCTACACTCTGTTACATGTACACGAAGAGCCACATACAAATTCACGGATGAAAGGGTAAGAAATGATTACATTCACTGCCTATTTTGGATTTCGAAGCAAACACGTTGTGGATTCACTTAAGACCGCATAGTACCCATAAATCCATCTTAAGATCGCGACCACTACACTCGAAAGGGAGATGCTGTAACCACAACATGAAACGTTATTGACCCCTCGGTGATTCACGACCAAGAGGTCACTGATCGTATAACCCGCGAGTGTAATTTGCCAAATGGCTGAGACTCTGGCCGACCGCCTACAAAGGTCAGTCCCAACAGGGGCCGGCGAATACCAGCTTGGATACCGGAGACTTCGAAAGTCTTACTGCACCATAGACTTATTTTCTTTTTCTCGATACTACATAGATGGGAAAGATAGGAAGGATCGCCTTTCCTTAATTAAACTGTGGTTCTAGTACCTCAGCTTCCCACTCAGGCGGACCAGATCCACCGGATCATGCAATGCGTGTTCAACTACTATTCGATCTTGACCGCACGACTATGTATGAATCACACTAGAAACAGTTAACTGATTTTCCGCAAACTAATTAACTGGGTTTCCTATCATTGCACTCATTCTCCCTGGCTTACAGAAAACGCTCGTAACGATCTTATCAAGGTGTCGAACTCAAGACGCTGCGACCCACACTATCGCGGAATCACCGAATTACCTTCCTTAGCCGCACTCTGCACCGGCTAGCAGCTAAGTCAACGGCAAAACTCAGACTGTTCGTGCATTTTCTGATTTCCCTACGCCATACGGAGTGCCTTGCTCACCCTGTCTATTCGTAGGTTGACTCATGTGAGGAGCTCGTCTCAAGACCTAAGACTCTGCCACTGCTTGGGGCTCCACGGCTCGTTTGCTAACTTTGAGTTTTCTTGTTGAACTCGTGCCACTCTTGCCTCCTACTTGACTTCCAAGATCCAAGATCATCCCAAGCAGCATGTGTTGATCCGAAGGGGAATCATATGTGATAAGTGCATTGTCTATTGGAACGCTGCTAGTGAACAACATATGATCTCTAGCCTATTTCAGAACTCTGATGCAGCGCGGTGTATCTTGTGTGTTTGGATTGGAATATCTTTAGATACTGGAAATAATTGGGGTGTGGAACATGGTTTTTGAATTAGATGGTCATGGTTTATGTCCTGAACGGGAAGAGTTACCGTTCTAGATTTAGCAAAATATTTTTAAATATATGTTAAGCTTTGAATTGTAATCACTTGGAATGTCGCGACGGACGAAACCCGATTTAGAAAACGTCCAGCGGCGGATGCGGACTATGTCCACATTCCGAATGCATCTTCCAAACTCTGCCCGAAAGTGGATGAACCTGCGTCGTGACCTTGCAGGCAGGGGCGTGGTTCTCGTGGTAGCACAAACATCAAGACCAAGTCGACTCGCGACATACTTATTTTTACAGTAAAGAGCAGGTGAGCCCTTACATGCCGTTGTTTTTATGGTAGACTGTGGGCTGACTCCACTTAACTTGAAGGATCGACCTTCCAATCCTCTGAGTGTGAATTCAAGCCAAGCGTGCACGGGGAGTCTTTGTCGGAGGGATTTATGCGTTCCATTTAGGACGGCATGGTTGTCACCTAGGCTTATAAATGTAGAATGAAACAGCGGATGAAGAACGACTAGTGTGGAATGTGTGATTCCGCGTTGATGACGTTGAACCGTCTCATTTTTGGCTGTACTGTTTTGTCACTAGCGCAATACATGGATAGGCACGATGCAGTATGAAAGATGATCCAACAAAACGTTGGACACAAGAATGAGCTGATCCCGGTTTCCCGATATGATCCGCACGTAGTACTCGATAGTTATACTTATTGCACGTGTTGGAACCGGCAAGTTCTAACTGATCGCCATATAGCCCACAAAAGCCTGATGTACTGTTAGATGATAAGGCAGGTTGTTTCCCCATAATAACAACATTGGACGCAAATATAAGGCGAGAAGAAAGAAACTACAGGCCACTGGCTCGTGAAATCAAAGGAATTTGTCGTTACAAGAGGGTGGTTGTAGTTCTCATTAGTCAGATTACAGGCATTATACGTGTCACCCGAGCGGTCCATTACAAAGACCTTTACAATAAACGGGACACTCGGTATGATGAGAGAGATCTGTGTCGACTTGCCAAAAGCCGACACGAACGCACACAGGATATCGAACGCTTCTATTGCGTTAAAGACAAGAACGGCACTTTGCTTACCAATCGTCGAGTGGTAACGGATAGATGGCAAGAATATTTTGAGCACATTCCAAAGGAATTTGTTTATCCTCTACTTCCACAAATGTTGTCGACATTTGGAGCAATTCCACCTGTCAGCGCCACTGAAGCGAAGGAAGCAATAAAATTAATGAAATCGGGGAAAGCCACAGAATCTGACGACATCGTACTATCGCATCTCAGTTCTGCGAAACGAAGAGCTTGGACCCAACACTGTAACTCAATGAATTCTTCAATCAGGTTATTCAGGAAGGTAGAACACCACTGGCACAGTTCAAATATGGAAAAAGAAAGATAGTTCAGCAGAATGTTCAAATCACCATCCGATCCGATTACTTTCCCACACCATGAAGCATGAATGCACTCTTCACAACTGTATTCGTGAAATCGTTGAAATAATCGTGGATCAAGTCAGTGTCAGGAACCATCGAACTACTGACGCAACACATGCTGCGTGGTTACTCATGGAGAAACTTCGTGAGAAGCATCACGCTCTTTATTTGCATTTCTGGATCCAGAGGAAACGTTTGACCATGTGCCACACGGTGGAATGCTCTACGACAACACTTCGTGTCAGAAGAACTCGTGCGCTGGGTCCAACTGCTCTACCAGATCCGAAAAAGTTCGAAGTATTGCAAGTATAACAATGCCACTTTGTGTCTCAAAGATCATCAAAGAAATGTCGTCTCACCAATCCTCTTTGTGCTTGTTATGGGCACTGTCAAACGGGACATCCCGCGTCTTATACGCTGCTTTATGCAGATGATGTTTTCCGCGCGTCTGATAGCAAAAATGATCTCGAGCAACTTGATAGAATGATCACTTCATCCAACACGTCTCAGATTAAATCAGAATAAAACTGAATTTTTGACGACCGATTCCCATGAAACAGGCACCATTACTCTCATTGGCAGCGATCTGTCCAAAACTGAGCTATTTAAATATCTCGGGTCAATGCTATCAGCCAATGAAGACCAGCGGTATGAAATTGCTTCACGTGTTATCGCAACCTGAGTGAAGTGGTATTTCACAACTGGTGTTCTTTGCGATCGACGTATCAACGATCGTCTCAAATCTAAATTTTACCGCAATGTCGTCCGGCCTGTCGTCCTCTATGGCTCTGAATGTTGGCCGACTGTAAAAGACAATGAACGGCGTCTTGTAGTAATAGAGGCGAAGATGTTGCAATTGGCTAGTAGCTTGACACGCTTTGATCACATCCAAAATGAGGTGCACCGATTGTGGTCACGTAATTCGCACTAAGGGGAATTCACTCGCCAAGATTGGTGTGAGCATCGAAGTGGACGGTAAGCGACCAAAAGGAAGGTCAAAGGAACGGTGGCTTGACATGCTAGATGGGGGTTAGAATGCACCGCGATTGCATCCAGATCAGGCTTCTGATAAATCAAATTGTGAAGGGGACAAAGGCTGAATAAAAAAAAAGATTGGGCAGTTGGATATAACTCTGGTTAACGAAGATTTTGTGAACACCTTTCGAAAAGTTAGACTCCCCTGGCTTGGTTGTGCACCAGACGTTTGTCAGCCTTGTACTAGCGCGTTACCGAATACTACACATACAGCAACTTTTTTGAGCTATGTGGGCGAACTACAGGGTAGAGAACTAGCACGCTCGGAACCCAGAAAGATTTCAGACTAGTCTACAAAAGCTTTGAATGAGCGGACCTTTATAGAGGTGTGGTTCGCCTACCCGGCAAATTAGGCGCCTCCACCGAAAGTGCTATCTATGTGGTACAATACATCGCCAGAGCATGTGACGCAGCCTTACCTAGGGGAATAGTGAACTGGACAGCCTTCAATCAGCCTGTCACCCAGCCAGAAGAGCGGCTCAAAGAACAATAGGTAGAATCAGGTAGGAGCTAAAAGAATACGCCTATAAAAAACCCGCAAAACCCTTAAACAAGCTATCCAACGGAGCAAGAGGATATTCGTTAAATAGCTCTGGTCGAAAGCGGACGTAAACCCGTGGGAGAGCGCCTAAAGTATTGTGATGGAGCGATTGAGAGGCCGTTCATCTCCGCCAGCAAAAGGAGGTTACTGAAAGCTAAAAGCGATCTCAGAATGTGACGTCAATATCACCGGGTTGCTGAAGATCTAGAAAATTTAGAATAGGAGACAACAAAGCTCCCGGTCTGGATGGCATACCGAATGGGGTCTTTAAGCTTACCGTGAAAGCCAGACCGGACATATTTGTTGAATTGTACGAGGGAATATTGCCTACGACTTGGAAGCGGCACTACTGCCTAAGGCCGGTAAGCCTCCCGGGGAACCAACCTCCGCCAGACCTAAATGTGTTTTCGACACTCTGGGGACAATGCCAGAGCGAGTAATCTACAAGAGATTACTCCCGATTGTTGAGTGCCTTAGATGGGCAATATGGGTCCCGTGAAGCCAGATCAATGATAGATGCCGCCATATTGGTTACTGGCTTGACCGAGGATAGAGGAGGAGGAGGGGATGAAAGGTGACCAAGCTAAAGTGAGCTGACTCCGCCACGTGATAAAATACCTTATGGGGGAGACGGGAGTCGTTTTAGTTGATAAGAATCCCACAACTGGACTGGACTGTCCATGCCATTGTGTTTTGAAGATTTCTACCTCCTCAAAAAAAAGACAGACAGACGGACAGACCGATTTTATAATAATAATAATCGTTGGCGACTGGTATCCAACGTCAAATCACGATATAAACCCCACTGCCACCGGTGAGATTTGAAACGCCACCTTCCGTACGACAGTCTTGTGCTCTAGCCACTCAGCTATCCAGACACATACAGACTGATTCTACCGACGATTTTGAAAAAGGCTAATATTTCACTCGAATGTCAATTATTCTCGTTAATTATGATCTCAGTATCTTATTTGCATGACGTAGCATGCAATTACTTCACGCGAAAATGATGATTATTACTTATGATTTGACGCTAATGGGTGGATTTGCGTGAAACTTGGAAATATTTGGAATTCCTAGGATGAGCTTGAGGGGGATTTTCAGTAATTTCTAAGAGTTGGTTATATACTATTGGTAAGTTTATTTAGGCAGATATCGAAATGGGACATATTCTGAGGTCTGGATTTCATATAAGCGCATCACTCAGTTTTTTCAGATTTTTGGGTTGGGTAGTTTCATTTTGACTCCTTACTCACGCACTTTGTAATTCAAGTCAAAACTTTTAGTCTCTCCGGCTCTTACTGATTGGCGGTGTGTAGATCACTTGTTTCTGTGAAATAGCGTTCTCTGACCTTTTTGTCGGTGATTTCTCAGAGAAGTTCGTTCAGATTCAAGTTAGAGATCTATGCAGCTTATAGAAGGGCATTTATATGATTGTCGTCCTGCCAACTCTTCGGCATTTGTAATGAAACTAAGGGAAATAGGATGATCAACTATCATCCTGATTGGCCGACGACGACATAGAGGGAAGACCTATCCTTTCAGCGCGTTGATCTCTCAGGCGTCATTTGTTGAAAATCAACGTGTTTATACCGAAACGTGGGTCCGCACCGGATCTTAAAATGACACAACGAACAAGGGAATTAGTGATCCCCTAACACGGGTCCCCACTTGAGTGGAGCTGTAAGTTCCGTGCCCGAATGCCGTGATCGAGAGGGAAAATTCACGACAGAAAATATATGGAAATATAATAAAAGGACGAACATAACGTTAAAGTGTACCGGAATATTTTTTTATTAATCACGAGATTTTTCCAGTGGGAAACAGAAGAATTTTTCAGTAGTTCCCTTTTTTTAAGTAAAACTAGAAACCTCGTAGGTAACAAAAATAAAGTTTTTCTTTTCCTAGTTTTCTTTCCGGAGTCTTCCCAGCGCTGCACACGCGAGCAGGAAAATGCCTCATACACACTCCGACCGCCTCCGAAATTCTCGGAAGCTACAAATGCGATATTCTCTATATGCCGCACACTCAATAGAGAAGCTGTCCGCGCAGCTCCACGAAACTACAACTTCACCACAAATCACTACAAGAGTTTTCCAACGAGAAAATGAGGATTTTTTTTTGCTGAGGATGCTGGGAGTTCTGAGTCCGCATCCACTTGATGATGGACCAGACCACTTGGGAAGCCACTTACTTCCTCTTTTGTGGTCCACGGACTCCCCTTTTTGGTTTAAACGTAGGTGCGAAGTCAGGAGTCCTAGCATTCTCAACAAAAAAATTCACTTCGGCCTGGTTTGACCTTGGGATGGATTTCACTTCAATATAATTCGCACTCAGGTCGTGTTTGCGATTATATATGAAAGGAGCGATTACTACCTGTCGCCACTTTTCCAAAATGAGGAAATTCACGACATCAGCGAAAACAAAGAAAGCTCCTCTTTAAGAAACCACTGTGGCTTCCCTCGGAAGGGGGAGATTAAGTACATCGTTGTGTATGATGTTCCACGGTAGTGGGCCAACAACGTACTTCTGGGGTCCGTCATCAGTGTCGTACCAGAGCTTCATTTCAATTGAATAACTATCGACGATAGCAGTGATAGGCGGGAATACCTTCGCTAACGATTTGTATATTAGATTCCAATTGGACGAATTGAATGTGTTTTTCACATCCAAGGTTACTACCTACTGTCCGGATAGCTGAGTGGTTAGAGCATAAGGCTATCGTACGGAAGATCGCGGTTCAAATCTCACTGGCGGTAGTGGGATTTGTATCGTGATTTGACGTCGGATACCAGTCGACTCACCTGTGAATGAGTACTTGAGTCAAATCAGGGTAATAATCTCGGGCGACCGCAATGCTGACCACATTGCCTCCTACAGTATAATGTAGTGTACCGTTTCAGTCTTGAATGAAGTGCTCTAACACACTTCAATGCCCTGATCCAATATGGATTGTTTGGCCAACGATTATTATTATTATTAAGGTTACTACCACGCAATATTTGCTGGTACTACCCTTTCCGTGGATTGCATCTTCGGCCAAGCCAGTAACCAATTTGATGGCATCAATGGTTGATCTGGCTTTATGGGACCCATACTGCCGATCTGAAAGGCCGCCTTGGTTGTCAACAACCGGGAGTAATATATTATAGATAACTCGCTCTAACATTTTCCCCACAGTGTCTAAAAGACATATGGGTTGGAATAAGGATGGTTCACCTGGAGGTTTACCGGGCTTAGGCAGAAGTACCAACTTCTGCCGCTTCATGCCATTGGAAATATTTCCTCGGGTATGCACGCTTCAAACAACTCAGCCAATATGTTCGCACTAGATTTCACGGCAAGGTTAAGGGCCTTATTCGGTACTCCGTCCAGGCCCACCGCTTTATTGTCTCCTATTCTTCCGCAGATCTCCAGCAGCTCATCTCTGGTGACTGGCGGAATTGTCGTCAAATTCAGAGGTGGTTGGAATGTATCGGTGCTCTTCTCTTTCTGGGGGAATAACCCTTGGATGATTTTCAGCAAGCGGGTGGGGCGCGTGATCTACGGAGCTGAACGATTTCTGAATCGTCCCATCACGATTCTATGAGCACTCCCCCACGGGTTTACGTCCGCTTCTTAGCAGGGATCCTTAAAACGTTTCACATTATATATGCATATATTACATGCTGGGTTCTAATGGGACAAATGCATACTCAAATGGCCTTATAAAAGAAATACACAAAACCTTTCACGCCTGAAGCGTCCAGCTTCCGGTTTCCCAACTTGTTTCTCCGATAAATCAGCGATAAATTGGAAAAATTACTTTGAGCGCTTTTTCCCGCCCAAAAATGGACGATAATGGCAATAGTGAAAATGTTTACTTTATCACAACTTTTTTCAAAAACTGAAATTCTGTATAAGATATGCTACAAAATCATGCATAACATTTAACATAAAAATTAAAAATACATTCGTTTTTTAACGGGGCTTGTCGGGAGTGGTTTTAGTGGCGTGTTCAGGCAAAACTTTTGAAGATTCCCACCTCCTCAAAAAAATGTCTGCATCACAATAGAATATTTTTTTTTCTTAAATTATCGTTAAATGATATTGTTGAACGTCGAAATAAAGTCTGTCACTTGTATTTGCAGTAAACCGAATTAATTAAAAAATCGAGATAAACAAACGCCATCTCTGTACTAGCTAGAACGATCTTTTTGTACCGAGTCCAGCTGATCATCGTCCAATTTCTTTAGCCGGACTGGATGCTGCTAACTCTTGCTTTGGCTGACACCAACCTTGAACTTCAAATTCAAAATCGGCGGTAGCAAAAGCAACAATTATATAAAATTTTCCTTATTGCACTCGCCTCCGCCAGAAACAACAACAGCGTGTTGCATCCAATAACATGCAGCATGAGCAGGCCTGGGTGCAAGCAAAAGGCCAACGTTCTTTTCGCTTCTTTTGAACATTGCGTTGTAAAAATAAAAACTTCCAACCGGAATCAAGCATTTTGTAGGAAAATGCGCTTTTGAGTTTTGAGGAAAACTACCTGGTAGTAGGTGGATATATGTGAATGCCGGGACGTGAATTGAAAGGAGTATATTGGGAAAGCTAAGGAGTGTTAAAACGTAAGAAGAAGAAGAAATGTTGCATATTACTAAAGGCACTCTAACGTCAGATTGTCACTGGACAAGGCGAATGAAAAATTTGAAAAATACGACTGACGTCTGCATTATTTTAAAATATTCGGTAGAAAGTATGAACCTGCCTTAAAATACTTCAAGATATTGATTGTGATGGTTCTAGTCTCTGTTTAATTCTGTCTTCGGTTTGTATAATAGTTTATAGTACGTACTTAAACCAGTTCAGACACCCACCGTTTGGGACATGTTATAATCTTCAATGGATGTCATGAGTTTTTAGCAACATTGTGTCTTAGCTAAATCGTTGCCAATATAGAATGCATGCAAGCAATGAAGTGCACAAAAAATATCCTTAGGAACCTTTATTTTTTCATTGAAGTTTTAATCAATTCAAATGATTCATGAAATTTCTAAACATTACATGAATCGTTACAATGAATACATTTATTTAGTTGTAAATGAGTTTCTGAGCTCAAGTTAACACAGTTTCCTCGGCCATGGCGGTTGCCAGTGCCAACTCGTTACCCAAAGTGATTTATTTCCTACGATGGACGATAATTACACCGTCGTATTTTACTTCATTCCAATCGCACAATTGAGCGTTGCAGACAGTTTCAGAGGAAATTTGAATGAAACGCGACACTCCAGCTAACTAGCTATGACCACGTAATTTTCTATTCTAGTTCGTTTCAATTGGGACGACTGCATTCAAGCGCAATGCAACGCCGGCTCCAAGTGTAAATCTTCATTTTGAAGGTTAATTTCAGTATTTAAATAATAATGTGCATCGATTGCAGTGCAATTGGTAATAGATTGAATTCGATGCAATGTAGAAATTGAAAAGGAACATTTGGCTCAAAGGCCAAATTGTAATGTGGAGCATATAAAGCGGGCCTTCCCCGTTTTAGTTGGGCCTTTTTAGCATACTTTCCTGGATTTTGGTTATCAAGAGATAAATCGTCTCACACTCATATTGCATGGCCACGAAATATCAACTAAATTTGCTGCTAGTCGTCGAAATATTCATCAAAAACGCAAGTTTATCTTATATTCCACTTAGAAGATATTTGAGACATTGCTTTGTCAAGTCACCGGAGATGTTTTGAGGGTAATATTAAGCCTAATTTACAAGCTGAGTATTCAATCCCGTTAGAGATGCGATCTCAACACTGTGCATAGTAGAAGAGTTCAGTATTAGTTTAATGGGGCCTAACACGGCGCCTCGAAATGTTGATATCTTAGCTCTGAAATGATTGCCAAGCTCTGCACGGTGCAGCATTGTGGAGCATTAGCACCACTCAACTAAGTTTTACATTTGTCGTGGTTTAGAACGGGGATTCCCGTAAGTCAATCCTTTATAAATTTTACCCTAGATCTATTTGAGGAGCACATGCAGGTATGAAAGTTTATATCACATTCCGGTAAAGTATGACTATTTCAACCATTTTTCACATTGTCATGCCGTCGAGTTTTGTTTTGTCTATGCACCAGTATTCTAGGTTTAACCGAACTTTTTGTTTGTTATTTAAATCTTTCAAAACTTGTTGATTAAACAGTTACTATGTAACCAAAGACTTCTAAAGAAAATAAAAGATGTTGCCACAAACCTCTGAAATTTTTCATTATCAGAAATATCAGTAACGCGTTGAGAGTTCTCCTAAGCTTGGTTTTTGTGCTTCAGCCTTGGTCCCGCTCAGAAGCGGAGTCTCAATCATCATCATCATTATCACCGCGCAACAACCGGTATCCAGTCTAGGCCTGCCTTAATAAGGAACTCCAGACACCCTAAAAGCTGTCTAGTGTCCTGACTTACGCCATCGCTCCATCTCAGGCAGGGTCTGCCTCGTCTCGTGCCTTTATAGCCTTTCCGAGCTAGATCATCCTCATCCATACGGATTAAGTGGCCCGCCTACCGTAACATATTGAGCCGGATTTTATCCACGACCGTGGTATCGTTCATAGATTTCGTCATTATATAGGCTACGGAATCGTCCATCCTCATGTAGGGGGTCAAAAATTCTTCGGAGGATTCTTCTCTCGAACGCTGCCAAGAGTTTGCAGTTTTTTTGCAAAGAACCCAAGTCTCCAAGAAATACATTAGGACAAGATCATAGCCTTGTAAAGTAAGAGCTTTGATCCTATGGTGAGACATTTCGAGTGGAACAGTCTTTGCAAGCTGAAATAGGCTCTGTTGGCTGACAACAACCGTGCGCGTGCGGTTTGATGTTGTTGGTTGGTTGGTTTTCGGTACTGACGTGCCTGCCTTCATTCATACGCCAGTAGTTGCGTGGACTTAAAGAGGATCGTACCTCTTGTATTTACCTCAGCATCACGGATCACTTTCTCGAGGGTCAGGTTAAAGAGGACGCATCCCCTTGTCGTAGACCGTTGTTGATGTCGAATGGTCTTGAGAGTGATCCTGCTGCTTTTATCTAGCCTCGCATATTGGTCAGGGTCAGCCTAGTCAGCCTTATTAATTTCGTCGGGATACCGAATTCTCTCATGGCTGTGTACAGTTTTACCTTGGCTATGCTATCATAGGCGGCTTTAAAGTCGATGAACAGATAGTGCAACTGTTGTCCATATTCCAACAGTTTTTCCATCGCTTGCCGCACAGAGAAAATCTGATCTGTCGCTGATTTGCCTGCAGTGAAGCCTCTTTGGTATGGGCCAATGATGTTCTGGGCGTATGGGGCTATCCGGCCTAGCAAGATAGAGGAGAATATCTTATAGATGGTACTCAGCAACGTGATACCTCTATAATTGCTGCATTGTGTGATATCTCCCTTTTTATGTATGAGACAGATAATGCCTCGTTGCCAATCGTCAGGCATTGATTCACTGTCCCATACCTTGAGCACAAGTTGATGAACCACTTGGTGTAACTGGTCGCCTCCATATTTAACTAATTCGGCTGTAATTCCATCGACTCCTAGCGACTTATGATTTTTAAGCCGATGAATTGCACGGACTTTTTCTCCTATACTTGGTGGTGGCAGTATTTGTCCGTTGATCTGGTTGTTCAGTAGCTCATCAAAAGTACTCAACCCATCGCTCCAATATACCCATTCTGTTGGAAATCAGATTTCCCTCTTTGTCTCGGCAGGATGAGCATCGAGGTGTATAAGGCTTCATCCTGCTGACTTGTTGGTAAAACTCCCGCGCCTGGTGCGGTTGCTCCCTGTACTTTTCTAGTTCACAGACTTGTTGGTTCTCCCAGGCTTCCTTTTTCCGTCTGTGAAGTCGCTTCTCCGCTCGACGGAGTTCGTGATAAGTCTCTGCGCGTGCCCGCGTTCTTTGAGAATGCAACATTACTCGGTATGCGGCATTCTTCCGTTCCGTTGCTAGCTTACATTCATCGTCAAACCAGCCGTTCCGACTCCTTTTGCGGCTGGCGCCAAGTATATTTGTGGCCGTATCCATGATAACGTTCTTCAGGTGGTTGTGAAGATCATTAGTTGATGCTTCATCTCCAGGTCCTCTATTGACTGCGGTTATTGCGGCATCCATTTCCCTCTTATAGGTGTCGCGGAGGGTTGTGTTGTGGATGGCTTCAGTATTCACTCTGATTGATTGTCAGAGGGGATTGTAGGTGGTGTCGTAATTCGAGCTCGGAGCACCATACCAACGAGATAGTGGTCCGAGTCTATATTGCCCCCCCCCCTAAATGTTCTGACATTCATCAAGGCTGAGAGGTGGCGGCTTATAGGTATACTATAAACGGTGAAGGGGCACAATACTTTTTTTAAGGACGTAGTGCAACGTCCCTTGACAATATTATTATTATCAGAGCGACATATGATGACACAAAATATCACACGCTAAGCTAAAATCTGAGGTAAAATCTCAGAGAATTTTGGGGTCGAAGGCGGAATCAGGTAGGGTTGCATCCTTCATCGATATTATTTCTTCTTGTTGACGATGACGTTTTTCATGCTGCTTTGTCCGGTGGAACAGTTCAAAGGACAATGATATCTCTCCTTAAACCCCTCGACTACATTTATGGCATCTGTTTGCTTTCTTGTCGGGTCGTGGCCCTTGGCCAAGTGGATCTAGATTTCGAAAGAGAGGCAAGTAGAGTTGGACTGAAGGTAAACACCAATAAAACTGGGGTTCCCAGTCTAACGAATCCGTCGAGAACTCCACGCAGCATCGAGCACGTATGCAGAATGGTTAACTCCTGTATGACTTGAACGAGACTGTGTGGGAGTCCCGAGATACAAAGGGAAGCTGTGAGGGACTTAGGTACAATATCCGTAGCTAACAATATTAAGGGAACTTCAACTACCCGCTTGAGACGTCAAATTTCTTTGATTTCCCGAGCCAGTGGCTAATTGTTCACCTTCTTCTCAACGTTCAATGCTGCTATTATAGGGGATAGTAATCGTAACTCTTGGTCACCAGTTTCCGCGATGACTGCAAATCGTACACGATCTCTGATGATGGCGGGGATTGTGTTGATGCGAGTAGTAAAGCGGTACTGATCTGCGACTCGCTGCACAGTCATAACACCATGAATCATAATTAAATTTATTTAATTTGAGGACTTCCTCTCCGCCCATTCCTCCCTAGTTCCTCTAAAAACTATCTTTACATAAAAGGATATTCTCCAAAATCATGGCCTGAGGATATCAATGTAGGGTGGGAATCTCAGAGGCCACGCTTCGTGAAACATCTGAGGCAAAGGAAACATTGATCGAGGATCCTCCCTTCCGATCGCGGCACTCGGGTCCAGAGTTGTATGGCTCCACGCGCGCGGTCGAGCAGTCCTTTTCTTATTTTTCATTTCAGATTAAGCGCGCGTGTTGTTTATTTCGTTGGGCTCGCACGAATCCCCATGTTAGGTTTGGTTTCCAGGGTCAGGGTCAGGGTTCAAAATAAGGACACGTGAATTCTTTTGGATACTGACACTCGAGGAATCGAAGTGTTCAAAGGGTCGCCGCCACTCCCAACTTTGCGAGGCTGAATAGCACAGAAGCGTGCAAGCACGTGTCGACGGAACACTTCGATGGAGCTTCAAAATTTGCGGGCAGACCTTCGTGGCCACTTTAGTCAATTTTTTTTAGGTATTCGGGATAGCTCTTTTGACTATCGACCATCAACTTTTGTAATAACAACCGATCCTATTTCCCGTAGCTCCTTTTCGATAACTGGCGGTATCAGGCACTCGTTGGCTTGGCCACTGTTTGTCTTCCGCTGTCTTGGTGGTAATCAAATAGAATGATAACAATCTGTTTCACGAGGCGTGGACGGTCATCTGGGGTGATCTGCATAGCTTTTTCATCACCATCCAGTAGGTTCCGTTCCAAGGGTTTATATCGGCATCTTCACACACCTGTTTGAAACAGTTTCTTTTACCTTTGTGAATTGCCTCCTTTAAGCGGCCAAGCAGTTGTCTTCTTCGATACCGGATTTTCTTCTGAGCCTCCGGTAAAGACTCCCTGCTGCAAACATGCGGCTCTCAAGCTTTATATTTTGTTGTTCCACCAGCAGTTGCAGCAGCTCCCTACTGGGAAATAGTCGCCTTCTGGTCATAGTGCATCGCATACTTTCATCACCTATTGCGTGATCTAGGTGTCTTCTTCTAAGTAGCTATCAATTAGGGAGAAATCAGGCTCAAGTACCGCAGAGAAAGTGTCCTACTCGAAGGCTTTCGCCGTCCATCTTGGCACCCGACAATCTGTGGTTGCTCTTTTTCGAGTTCGATTCGTTCTTGACCTCCATGTACATTGCCTGGTGGTCACTGTGAGTGTAGTCCTCACTAACTTGCCAAGCAACTCTTCTGACTAAAGCGGCGTTCACGTATGTCAGGTCTACTATAATCCCAGGCCCCTTCCCTTCAAAGTGAATGAGGTCTCAACATTCGCGAGCATCACGTCAAGCTCCGTGAATGCCTCGAGCGGAATACGTCCTCTCACATTCGTTGTCCGGTTGCCCCATTCAAGAGCCAACACATTAAAATCACCTGCTATGATTATCGGTCAACGTCTTCTTGCATCCGCTGGTTGGAGCATAGCAGCTGTAGATATGAACTTCCTTCACCTTGGGTCTGATGAAACCTTCCTCCGGGAGCTCCATTATTTCCTGGAAGGTTTGCTCTCCGCAAGTCCATTGCGCTGTTTGGCCCGTGCCCGTTTGATCCTTCACCCAAAGGCCACCACCGTGATTTCAATATGCCTCACTAATTATGGCCACATCTATTTTTTCGCGCGAATGGTTTGCGAAACTAGATCCTGCGCCGCCTCGCATGGTTGCCTTTGCCTCGAGGTAGATATTCGGTTAATATCGCAAAAATGACGGCTCAAGTTGAAGAAACAGATTTCTAACGCTTAGTTCACGGCATAAGTTTATACTAAGACTAAGTAATACATATGCTAAAATTTCCGCAAAAGCCCCAATAACTACTAAATCTGCGAATTAGGTAAACTATCTTAATTATCATTTCCGATTTGCATTATTTCAAAGCGTCTGACTGAAATTTTGAATGCAAGTGATCCCTGCGTAAATCGTAAAGTTTTTGATTCTAACTCCAAAAAAATAAAAGAGCGTTCCATGTGTTCCTCTTCGCTAGCTGCTTAACGGAAGAGCGCTGAAAGTGCATCCCCTTGAATCGAAATCTAAGTAGCTACGAGATACTTTGCAATATGAGGCAACATAAATAATATAAACGTAGACGGTGTCACCTGCGTTGCAACAGTTTTACCTTGGGTCAGAGTCAAACCGCTGATTTTGAAGGTACAAACCGTCCCTTTGATATCTTAAATGTGTTATTGTGCAGATCTCAAGATTCAGATACTCCATAATGGTTCCATAGTGCTGCAAGAAGCTAATGTTTGAGGGTTCGGTCGTTTAGAGTTTAGTCTGCGGTTATGGTTACTTCTTGTGCTTATTACAATAGTTCATTTGAGAGTGCGGCACTTTGATACTAACGTAGCTGGTCGCGGTCTGTCCACGTATGCTAACTCCAAAGCGAAATCAAGACCGTCTAACTGAAGCATCTGCAGCCGGTAAAACCTTAGTAGGAGTTAGTGTAGAAGTGCTGTTGCAGCTAATTTTTTCGTTGCTTGCATTTAGAAATTTCTATCGGACGGATTTATTGCAAACTTATTCAGTAGTTTACGGGACCTTGCGTTTAGAAGTTCGTTTTTAGGGAGTAGTTCAGAACTTCTGCGGATTTATCTTTTTACCCCTGAAACCCTCGTTATTCAAGAAATCCGCGACAAGCTAAGAACGCCGCTTAAATTTGAAAAAAAAAACCGGTAACGAGTGTTTGGAAGTGTGATACTCCCTTGAAAGTCGCTAATGTTTGTCATTTGAAGTGGACATCTACGGTAATTGATATCAGATACAATAGACCAAGTGACGACAGTGAAGACGCAGGTGATTAATATAGTGCTGAAGTCAGCTGCCCAGAACGCTACCTGTTGCAGATTTTGTAAGGTAGGAATCGTATTTCTACATTTTCGTATGAAATAACGCTTGGTTGGAGGGAGGGAGAGAAAGTCCAGGAGCATTTGGAATTATAAATGATGACAGCAGGTTTAAGAATTTCAGTTTGTTGTACAAGAATGGCAGATATGACTGCAATTTGTTTACTTTGCAGTTTATTGGTCTTATCACAAGGGTTGGGGTCTAATTTTTTTCTAAATTCTTCAATCAGACAAAACAAAATGAATAATCTCTTGCTATTGTCAGATTTAAATCAAGGGTTGAAATCAAAACCGAAATGTGGAAGTACCCTAGACACTCTTAACTATTATGCTAAGTAATCAATATACTTGATAACATAAGACAAAGGATACGAAATCTACTTTTCAGATAGGGTGAAGTTTTGTATGTTCCCCATACGGATATAATTGCAACGCTTCAGGATCTTGTTTTTGAGCTACAACTTTCATAATGTGCGCGGGACTAGAACTTCTGGTTAGTCTCCTTTCCTGACACAATGTAACATTTACGTTTGTCAATAAAAAAAATGCTTTCGAACTCCAAACTTGTCTTTGGTTGGGCTAGTTTCTACTATGCATTTAAGGAGGACTACTTGGCCAAGTTCTCGAATCCGTAGATACAGGACGAATCTCTAAAACCGCTTTTGTGTGAGTCACCCTTTTATGAGAGTGGAAATACCGGAAATTTTGAGATGCTGAGGAATGGGGGTTGGACGCGTTCAAGCGAACAACCCTCCGCTCTCCATTTTGCAGGTTGCGCTAGAAGTTTTTGGGCTAGAACATTGGGAGAGAGTACAAGTTTCTCGATAAATCGTGGAGCTGCAGAAGTGCATTGCCAGAAATCGACAGCGATAGCATGTAGGAATGATTGACGTGCTTTGCTCCAAATAAGTGTTTATAGTAACCATACACTTAGTGCTATGGTATTATTGAAATGTTCCGGAAACGGCCTGAAAGTTTGAAACATGTCCTTTAAAAGTGGCGATTAGACTTTGGCACATAGACTGTATGAGAAAAGTGATATTTGGCGGCCAACTAATAGTAAAATCTTGCGCTGTAAGTTGTCCTTAGTACAGCATTCCTTGGTCACCTTCATTCGCTTCGTGTCATTTACCTTCCTCCAAATCTACTAGAAATGTAGTTCGCTCGAAACCTGAGGCGGGGCTCTCTTATATCAACCTAAAGTTTCCTTCGTTTTATCTCATCATATAAGTGTATAGTATATAATAGAAATGAATATTATTATGTTTCCTCACTCTAGTCACGTATTTTGGGCTGCTTTATTTTTCTATTCTTCTTTTACTGTCGTCAGTATTACCGTCTGTTGCTCCTTCAACCCTTCCTTTTGTTGCATTTTCCACTGAATTTGGCAGTACCAATCTGGAGATTATCGCCCGGGGTCCCGAGATTAATGCTCTTATCGAAAGTGATTTCATCGGCATGAACCAACTTTATGATTTCTTGAAGCTGTATCCCTCTTACTTGGGGAATAACCCCTAGATAATTTTAACATTTCAACAAGAGGGTAGGACACATGACCTATGGAAATGAACGGTCTCTGAACCGTCCCGTCACGATTCTATAGACGCTCGCATAAGGCTTTACGTCCACATAACATTCCCTCTTTCTCTACTGGATGGCGAGCTTGAGGGTTTTTCAGGCTTCCTTAGACGCGCACTCTTTTTTTCCTGATCGATCCTACCTACCGCTCCCTGAGCCGCTCGTTTGGTTCGTTACTATTCCCTATTTCATCAATAGTTGGGTTTTCTGTTGTGGAGTGGGAGGGCATTGACGTGTCGCATGCTTTGTATCACATGGAAAGCTCTTGCTATTGAGGTGCGTGCTTTATTGGGTTGGTTTAAATAGATACACCATTATGAAGGTCTGCTCATTCAAAGCTTTTGCAAACAAGCCTCAAATCAGTCTCTGTTTCGAGCATGCTAATGCTCCGCCCTGTGACTCCGCCCATAGTTCAAAAAAGATGAATTTGACATAATTTGATTCCTGTCAGTTTCAGTGGATGCCACTGTGATAGCCACGATTTCCCGCCTTATTGCATTAACGAAAATAAGTTCATTCTCAGAACTAAAGATTTGCTGTCCTGTTTCTACAATAACTAATATTTCAGTAAAAACTTCTCCGACATAAAGTGATCTCCTCGACCGAATAATCTTGCACATTTTTCACTAGAAAACTCGTTTCGATGAAAGGAAAATAAAGACAACCTTGAGGGATTTTGGTGTTACTCAATTGACTCTTTACAATTACTTTAAGCAGTGTCCTATTTCCGTCAGATAGGTTGGTAATTAAAGTACAAAAATGGAATCTAATGTCGGGATGATTTAGCGCTTAGAGCGCTGGGCTATCGCGGCCGAAGGTCGCGAAACGACATACTGAGTCTGGCAGTATAGTTCCCTATAGGCCAGTACCACCACCTTAAACTTGCAGGAATTTGCACGCGTCTGGCACGAGAGTTCTTGCGATCAGGTTTTGCTATGGGCAATTTAAATCCGCTCTGGTTTGGTGGTCAGCCTTTGCCATTTGAAGCCAATGGCTACTAGGTAGTGCGAGGACGCAGACTGTGCCCATCGAGAGACTGTCAAGAGCACACCTCTGCCTGACCAGCTCATTGCCCTACTCATTTCTCTCTTTGTTCTATGACCACGAACCTACAGGAAAATGATTTTGAGCGTGCCATCAACCTGGGCGATGTTGCACTGTGTACAAAGCCTTAATGACCGCTTAGCTGTTGGTCGGAATGGTTATGTTACGCTTGGGACACGGATCATATCCTTGTCACTGACAGGCTTCCAGCACTACTCCCACTTGTGATCTGAGAAAGATCTCTGATCAGACAGAGACTCGCCAGCCCGTCACCCTAAAAATCCTATTGTCGGTTAGAATGGTGATATCAAGAACCCCCTCCCAACCGTTACAGTTCTGCCAGCTTGGGAAATGGAAGGTTGGTGAACCGCTAATGCTATGGACATGGATACCTTCTTCTAGGAGGACTAAATGAAACGCACTTCGAGTGATGCAGATTTATTTGCGCTACCCTCAGTATGATCTGCCTGCATAGAAGAACCATCAGTCCCTGCCGGACGTCGATCTTCATCTCTTCCAAAGTTGGCGGTGTCGACTGTATATCGTCATCCGGTTTCATCGAACCGAACACTGACTTCGAACCGCTTTTTATGATCCGCCTTTTTCAGTGCCAAGAGGCACTTTCCATTTATGCAGGGCAGAGATGGTTGGTTGTTCACCACGAATTCCTCGGCCATCCATATAGATCTTTGGCATTCGCTATAATAGTTGAAACTTCGGCGTTCGCTATAATAGTTGAAAACAACTAGTCCATTTGCCGCCTAACTCAAGGCGGTGCTACTGCTGGTAACGACTACTAGCTGGATGAAAGCAGCTCGTTCTCCGATGATGCGCCATCACCCGCTCTTCTTTCTTCATCGACGGTTAGATCTTCTTGCTTTTTGAGTCCATTGCTGGTACTACTAGTAATCCGGGAAAAATGTCCACCTTGACCAGTTAGGCCACCGGGGTAAGGGTCTTACTTGAAACTAAAGGTGCCCAAGGTATTCAGGGTCTACATACTAAAGACCAACCTCTCCATTTTCCACGCAGCCGTTGATGTATGTTGTTCCCCCTTGGCTTGAGTTTCGGTAAGCACACTTTGCAGTGCAGTGTGGGCGATCCCCAGTTGTTGCTTCAATGCATCGCTCCCCAGATCCGTTTGCGCCTAACACATGACCAGGGTAAACAGATCCTCATCAGTTTGATGAGCCAATTCCCAGCCCGGCCTTACACACTCTTGGTATGTCCGAAGACGGTTTCCAGCGGCCGCAGCGAGGAGATCGTGTGAGCACTTGTCGAATTATGCAACCTTAAACTGAAGCATAATCAAATGAGGCCACCGATGGTTGTTGTAGTTGTGATCATATCGATTGCAGAGCTGTTCAAGCATGGAATTGCGCTGTACAACTCAGCGCTATCCTTTAGTTGCGGTAATGATTAGATAGGCATTGATTCCACTGGTATGAATGCTGGGTCTGCATTTAGTATAAACCAGATCTGCTGCTCCCGGTCACGGCGAAGATCTGATTGTATTTGTTTTGAGAATGATGGGGTCCTAAGTCCGCATCAACTTAATGCTGGACCGGACCAAATGGGGAGCAACTTACTCCCTCTTTCCAGGTCCACGGACCCCTCGCTTAGGGCTTGCAACCAAACTTTTTAAAAAAAGTCAAGCGACGATGGCTTTACCGTTTCTTACCAGGGCAGAGGCAAATAAATCCTCAGACGCTGCCTCACCTCTCTCTGAGATTTCACTGTCCGGTGAAAGTCCCCAAGTTTTTCCTATCGCATCTGCAGGATTTTTGATATTGTTGCTGGATATGGTGCTTCCACGTTAGCTTTAATTCGAGATATACTCCTAAATACTTGACTGATTGCACCAGCTGAATTTCCACCCCTACTAAGGTGGGTAACGTGTAGCTACCCCACTTGACGTTCTGAATGAAGATAATTAGCTCAGTTTTCTTGACGTTCATCGTGAGTCAATTGCAGAGGCAACACTTTGTGTCCGCAAACTTGCTGGTAATTATTACGGCTAGACCGTCCACGTGAAGACCTTTTCTGGTAAGTTTGGCAGTTGTCGTGTCGCTATCACATTGGTCGTTAACCAAAGGGTCGATCATTTCCACTGGCATACAACAGGTCAGCATATTGGAAGCTTAGGCCCCGGACTACCCCACCAGTAACCTATGGATCTTGTAAGAGGTATGTAAATGTCTTGCAGCTCGATTATTAAATTCAGTCACCGCTTTACAATGCTGCAAATTTATTTAAGGAAACTTACCGTCGCTGCACAGGCCCTTCAATGACTTTAGGAGCTGGCACTTGTAACGTCACGGTTCCGAGCCCGCCGTAGAGCCGGCAGCCCATTTGTTCCTGAACGTTCCTAAAATCCGGTTCGGAAATGCGCGCCGATGGTATGGAAAGTTCCTGACTTAGCAGCAAGTTGTTCCAGAATCCCAGCAACATTCCGCTCTTCTTCTGTAAGCTAGAGAAAGCACTTTTTGACCGATGGCAGCTCAGGAACCTTTTTCAGGGTTAGTGGCGCACCCTCCCACCCATCATTGAGAGAGGAGCAGTACTGTGTGAGCCAATTGTTTGTGTTTTCGTCAGTAAAGTTTAGCCGTAACATTTTATGGTACACACCTACTGACTCAAAGCGAAGCTTAATGCCTCCGATTATACAGTCCTTACAGCTAGGAGGGGTTTCCTCCTAACCTGTTCGCACTGTTTAGTATCATAACTGGATGGATAGGGGTCGTCTTACAAAACCCATCCATCAGCTTCGACAGCCTTGCCGGCCGGGCTTTCTTCGCTGCTTTTTGTGTTGAAAAGTTGGCATCGTTCGAGGACCGTTGCCGCTTCGGTTTGCCCTTACCCGCAGGTGGGCCGGATGCTCCTTTCCTGTTTGCTGTCCGAGGATAGATGCTTATCTATGGGCAAGACTTTACCTTCTGCAGGTTGCGTTGATTGGTGCTCGGGGTCAGAAGTGCTGAAAGAAAAAGACTTGGGTCCAACCAGATTGGTTCCACTTAAGTAAGTGAAGAATCTGACTCAGGTTCTCCATCGATGAAGGGTTCCACCTTTACTCAGGGTTGGATCGTCACGATCGAGATTTAATTTTAGTTTTTTTTAATAGTTTTTGGTTTTTCATAATTGGTCGCTATGAGCTCAGTTTTAACGAGGAAAGTAAATCGATCTCGTCGTCTGGTAACCAGAGTTCACCATCCACTGCCACTTTTTAACCTCTGTGACTATTCAGCCCGCGGCACGTTAGTCAACCCTTGGCTTGGATTTTGATTACCTCTTGGCCTCAGCTGTCATCTTTTTCCCTAGAGGATCTTCCTTACCGAGCTCCCTCACCACAACAAGGTAGGTAATCGTCGAGAGAGCCGCCTAAAATGTTATGTATATTTCCCTGCTTCAGTTCAAACCGGATTCATTTTAAGATTCCTGATCTTACGCGTTTATTAAATAAAATCTAAGATATTTTCTATAAGTTATAATATATCCATTTAGACCAAAAAGGAAGATATTAGCTTACATTAGCCATCTTATCTTAGTTTGAAAACAGGGTGGTTAACGGAAAAACGTACGGAGATTAGTTTAGGAAGCTTTATCCACAGAAGTTCCCGCTTCTGATTTGATCATTACCGGGCACTGATATACATGATGAGTGAATAAAAAAATAAACTAATAAACACAAAAATTTGCCACTTATGCCTCATAGGTTTGTAATTAATTAGTGTCTATTCTAAATATCTACAGGAACAGAAGATTTTTAAAAAATTATCTTAATGGTTTGAATTGGTTAATTGTTCATATCAAATCATTTTAGTCAATTCAGAACTAATTGCACTTTATAATCAATATTTGCTTATCATCCTGATTGTCCGGAATAAATACTGCTTCTGAAACCATAAAAAAGATTGGATTAAGACAAAACTAAATTTGGTAGATGATCGCAGATTATCTAAATTTACAATGTCATTAGCCATTGTCAAGTGTTTTTTCTGAAAAATTGTGATAACGTTATCTATTTTGACTATCACTTATCAAAAAAAAAACTATAAATATGCGGGTAGACCTCACATGGCCTTGTTAGAATATAAATATGTATGGCTATGTTCGAAAATACTCGACTATGTAAGCAGATATGTATACAAAATAGAGTGATTCCTAATATTTCTCTAGAAATTCCAAAGGTTGAAAAGTTGTCACAAGAAAAAATTTGTTCAGGAAACATATAAATAGGTAACTATGAAGTTAAAAAATATCTGGTATTTTCAAAGCAATCTCAACAGTCAGACCACATTCACTTTGGTATCGTGGGAAAAAATAAGACTCGAATTGAGAATCAATCATGATCTTGTTATTAAGATTATTGACATGATCGGATTTGGAATGTTATTACCACTCTTTACGCAATTATGCCAGGTCTCGGCTTACTACAGAACTTTAATCAGACTCCCCATCAGGATTTAGTTCACTCGACACCCTGTTTGTTCATATCGTGAAAAACTAGATATCTTCGCCACACAAACATGATTAGCAAAAACGAAACCTAGAACCAGACACAATGAAGGTAATGCCAGAAAAGTATTTACAATCCACCAGTACGTTCTACTCGTATCTAAAATTAACGCAAATTGTCCGATTCAAAGTGACACAACACTTAAGTATGCGATCGAAATGATTGACTATTGCCTGTCAGAGCGGTCAAAATCAGCCTAAATAAAATTACGTAATCGAATTAGAAAACATTCCTGTCATCAGCATTAATCAATTGATTAGATGAATCAATGAAAAGCCTCACTCCGTCCATATTTCATCGCAGCGAGCATCATACTCAGAAAGAAGATATTGCTTGGGTCTTCAGGTGGTTCGAGTTGATATTGTATGGTCCAGCGAGATACAAGTGATGAAGTCATATCGCTGAGGACGTCTAAATTGATTGATCGGAGAGCTACCAGTGGTGATGACACGTGTTTAGGATGAAATTGATATGTATTGGTTTGGCATCATAAAAAAATATGGGAGCTGAAAAGTTCAATAATCAGAAATAAGAAAAATAAATGAAAAAGGAATAGTTTCGAGGCTTTTCTTTCAAAAGTCGGCTTGTTTCTGATATGTCATTTCATGAAGTTAGTGTGCATTCGCAAATCTCAGGATCAATATTAATAAGTTGGCTTTATTGCAAGGGGGCTATACGATCTCTCAGGGAGGCTCATTTATATAATTAGAATTCCAGCAGCCACGTATGTGGCCACCAACAATAACTTCACATTTCCTCTGATAAAATTTGTATTCAGTGTTCATAAGAGAAATTGCTTCTGATTTGCGTTTGTTTATAACGAACCTACTGATCAGTGGAATTTCGATATAATGATCTCATTATTATTTTAAATGGTGATCATTCTCCTTTTTATGCAATGAAATAATCAAGAAATTTCGGGGAAATTATTCAAATAATAACGTGCCAAGAATTCCTTTAAAAAGTGAGTAACCATGACTTCATTATGAATAGCCAAAGATAAATAAAACACAATTTGATAAATTCTGCATCATTCTGTACAAGATATCAACGAAGCGCTCTTAAACGATAGATGCATAATAATCTAAAATGCGGGGCTCAGATATGTTTCATCGCTATTTTAGTCTGGAATAGCCCTGGAACATTTTTTTTGCCTAAAATAATGTTAATGTTGGTAAATGAAAGACTAGCAAGAGGATGGTAATTAAACTTAACCTCAAGTCCTGGTGGACTGACTTTTGGAGTTCCCAATGAAACATTATTCACATCACGGACAAGGAGAAACTAGTCGCTTACTTCCCTTGGATATCGTTTAAGAATAAACATTAAAATCAGCACGTTCCTCAAGAATAGCGTTGAATGCAATGCTGGTTTCCTTGACATCCAATTCCATCGATACCGGTTGAGTATTTTGTGTCTAAACAACTGATAATGGTATTTGGTACTATGCTCGTATACTGTGGTAGCACATGTAGGAGTAGACATTGATTCTACATCAAATCGACTTCATGAACATCCACAAGCCCGAGACCCATGACCTAAATATAATGAGGATCATTAAATTAGAAAAGCGAACCACTTCTTTCAGAAGACAAAGAGTCCGCAGATTTTCCATTGAGGAAAAGTTTTCCGAGATATCTTCATCTAAATTCTGAGGAAGTCAGGCAGCTACCAGCATATGTATATGAAATATAGGTTCTTCACCCCCTCTCCCTCGTGCCAATCACCACCCCTCCAATTTTCTCCATGTTACCACGTTTAGATTGCAGTGTCGTGTTAAAAACCCAACAAGGCATTTTTTCTCGCCTCCGTATTGCAACAAAAATACCGCTTTTGTGGCCTTAATTTTCGCAAATGGCTAGGATTCAAATTTTTTTATTCGAATGTCAGAGTCTTTGTAACTTCACCCTTCAAGGTACCATTGGTACTCCAGACTCCTCATTATCAAAGATGCTCGAGTGGCTGGATACGGTTTGCTATTCAAGACTCATAACGATATTTGACTTTTAGAACAGATTGCGGTAGTACAAAATCACTATCCCTGTAGCAAACATTCTTCTGATATCAATCACATGACGTATACCCCCGGCTTGAAATTCTAATTTTTCTGAGCGGTCGTGTCAGTTCTATAATTACGTTTTCTGAAGCATCAGAGCCATCTGGAGTTTTCCGAGGATTTTCAGGTGGCTACATGGCTTTCTGATTGGTAGCTTTTCTTTGTGTCAATGTTAAGAAATCAATATGCGTCGTTTGGTGCTCTTCACCTCAAGATGAATGGGGGATTTTTTTGGGAGTAGGGTAGATGCATTTATGCACATGTTTCTGGACGTCAAATTACTAATTAAAGACCTCCATGTTTTCAGAGAACTAGCCTGGAACCGTTTGACATGGCCCGCTTCCGAAACCTTCAGGTCAGGGAGTTCTTTTCTCCAACGTGCTTCTACTTTAGTACCGAAGTCGAATGGAGTCCCCGTACCAGCGGTATCTACTGTATCTTCAGCAGTTTCTACTCCTCCTTCTGCCAAGGATGACTTAACCAAGCCCATCGATTCAGCGAAATCACTGACTTCCGCTGAGAACGCGAATCGCACCACTGGTGCAGTGCTAAAAATGCAACGAGCTACTAAGTCGTCTTTATCTACGTGTTCCCGCGCTTAGGAATTCGTTCGACGAGACTTTGACTTCTGAAAAGGCGCTTCCTACTGTGATTAACAGTGTGGCCCCAATATCTTCTCAGGAGTCTATGTACCAGGCCTCTCAATCTGAGTTGATTTCATCTACATTTCTGAGAGGTTAGATATTATCTTCTATTTGTAGTTAAGTCTAAAATTGATAGACCAGCAGCTTACTCCAAACTACAATTTTATGTTATTATGTAACTAGGTAGCTTTGTACTGATAAAGGGAATAAGTTGCTCCCGAAATATATATATATACATAATAAAATAAAACTGTAGTTTGGAGTAATCAACATTGCCTGCCACTGGCTCTACACCGCTGATCCAATGGCCCCTATGTGACGAGTTACGGTCCACTGAACCTCCAATGCAGTCTCGCTCCTTCGCACTTACAATGGGACAACATCCGCAGCCTGCTCAGCAAGTCACGAATCGGAACATAGCCGCTCCACATTTTGACATCATCCCCGTCACCAACGAAGCTCCACTTTCCGCCGCTGCCATATATCCTGGCATTTCATCCATCCATACAGCGGCCCCAAGAGAAAAATGGCGTCCCCACCCAAACAGCTTTTCATCTTCAGGCTAGCGTTCGTAACTTCTACGAACGGTGTACTGGAGAATATAAAGAGCAAAGATGGGTTACTTTCTCCTCTGTCCTGCGCCAAACTGACAAAAGATAACAACACTGACCGGATAATTGCGTCTTTTAGGGTGACTTATCTACACGAAGTTGACGTCCTCGGGAAGCCTTCTTTCTGGCCTGAAGGTGTATTCATCAAGCGATACAAGCGCCCCAATTTGCCGCAATTTCAGGGCAATCGTGTATTTTATCAGAATGTTAGGGGTTTAAGAACCAAGCTGGGGGCCGTCAATTTATCCGTGCTGGCTCAGCAACACCATGCCATCTGTATCTCCGAAACCTGGCTGGACAATGCCGAGCTCCCCAGAGGGTACTCCATTTGCCGCTGTGACAGTGACCGGGATGCATTTCGTAAGTCCACCGAGGGTGGGGTCCTAATTACAATCAAAGATACACTCCCCGCCGAACTCGTCTTCTCCTCTTCTGGCTTTCCTTTCGACTGTGTTGCTCTTCGTGCCTCCCCCTCCATCTTCCTCCCGTTCTTTGTATCTTGTGTATATGTCCCCTGCGTTAGCCCTTATCACCTGTAGTTTGTCTGAACTCCTTACATTCAGATTCCTGTCTTTTCTTCCTTTGCGGAGATTTTATTCTCGCCATGCTCCACTGGCTTAATCATCCTAACCTTCCAGCTTTAGCGTCTTTCACCTGCGTACATATATTAAGCAACTCATCGTGTGATCAAGCTCTAACCACCTTTTATAATATCGTGTCCGATCTTCTCTCCTGTTATGTCCTTTCTTCCCCTGCCTGCCTACGTTCGTACCCAACTTGGTTCACAACGGAGATTCTTGATGACATTCGCCTGAAACATGGACTGCGGAAGAAATTTTCGGGCTTCTAACGGTGACGCCAACCTTGCTCACTTTAAGGCTATACGCTCTTCTGTGAAGTCAGTGCGCATAAAAGGTACTTATTGGGCGTCGAAGTCGCCCTTGGGCGGTAACTTAAAACCCTTTTGATCTCATGTTCGCAATTCTCGTAGCCACACTCAATCTCGTCCTTATTATCTATCAGTTTTGGTGACTCTACTGTCAACTCCCCAACAACAATCATAACACCTTCTCTGCACCTACTTCTCGTAAGTGTTTTCTCCATCGACCCCTCCACCCTCTACACCTCTCCTAACTGCAGACTGCTTCGAATCTCCGACCATTCCTCTCCTTACGCCTGCCTTGGTTGAGTTCTTCATTGGTACTCTTGACCCCAATGTCGGACCTGGTCCCGATGGGCTTCCAAACCTCTTCCTCCTAAACTGTAGAAAACAGATTACCCTCCCCATTTGTATAATCTACAACAAAAGTTTAGGAGAATGCTACTACAGGAGTTACATGCTATTTATACTGATTTCTCCAGAAGCCTTTGATACCGTAGACCATAATATTCTCCTTTCTAAACTCTCATTACTCGACTCCCCTTCATCAGTCATCTCCTGCCTTTCCTCGTATCTCTCAAACCGTTCAAGCAAAGTTTCTTTTCATGGTTACTCATCTCATTCCTTCTCTCCTTATTCTGGTGGCTCCATACTTCGCCCGCTACTTTTCTTGTTTTTAATCAATGACTATGTCCCCAGAAAGAACACTAGCAGAGTTTCAATTTTATCTTGGTATTGAAATAACTGCCTTTCCAGATTTTAGACAAGGCAGCAGATCTAGCGTTGTTAATGTGTCAGGCATCAACTAGTTAGGTGGCGCAGTCGGCAGAAACCACGCTTCCTAGATACACACTTTGATCGACGTTTACCTCATACCATTCTCTCCCTATTATTTCAGATAGGAAGAATGCGTCGACCCCGTCAGACAGAAAATTTTGGTTTTGTTCGTGTTTATCTTCAGTCCAACTTTACTTCCTCTCTCCCCAAATCCAATTTGGCCAACATCGATGACTCGGTGAGAGCAAACAGATGTTATCATCGTAGGCGAAGTGTTTGAGGAAAAATGCCATCGTCTGTTCTTTGATGCGTTTCCGAATTATTTTTGCAATTATCTTTGCGACGGGAGGGAGCACGCAGGTACCACTTCGAATATCACACTCAAAACAGGTCCCTTCTTTGGGATCTTAACGATCATCCGCTTCATGCACTCTCTGGGCAAGATCTCAGATTTCCAGGATTTACGTACGGGAAGGGGAAAGTAGCAGAACTACAGTAAGTGGGATAAATAATTTTGTGAGGAGACCATCAAGCCCAGTGGCTTTATTTGGTTTGATTGCATTGATGGCCGAAATGACTTTACTTCTATTAGGTTGTTGCAAATGAAATGTCGGATTTTTCAATGAAGTGAAGTTAGTTATGATTTTAATGTTTAAAACTGCCGCAAGGTGACTCTGGTGGTATGGGATAATTGAGTATAAATAGTCGTTCGTTCGATCAAGGAGTCATTTCAGTTTCAATCGTCATTGAAGTTCCAAGTAAAACTCAAAGAAAAAAGCATGGAAGGGAGTCAAAAACGTCTACTTTTTCTATATGAATTTAAACTTGGTCACAACGCAGCGGAGGCAACCAGAAACATTTGCAGAGCATTTGGAGCTGACGCAGCAAACGAACGAACGACACAGCGGTGGTTCGAAAAATTCCGATCAGGCGACATGACCCTCCAAAGTGAACCTCGTGGACACCCAGGACCATCGATCGACAACGACGAGTTGCGTTTGATAGTGGAATCTGATCCCCGATCATCGATTCGTGACATTGCAGAGAAAATAGGCGTACACTATTCGACAGTATCTCGGCACTTACAACAGCTTGGAAAGGTGAAGAAGCTTGATAAGTGGGTTCCGCATGAACTCAACGAGCAAAACATGGCGCTGCGAATGGAAATATCCAGTTCTCTACTCAACCGCAACAGGAACAATCCCTTTTTGCGCAGAATAGTGACATGCGATGAAAAGTGGATATTGTACAACCGTCGCAGATCAGCGCAATGGCTAGATGTCGATCAGCCTCCACAACACATGCCAAAACCGAGCCTTCACCCGAAGAAGGTAATGGTAACTGTTTGGTGGTCTGCATCTGGAATTATTCATTATTCGTTTTTGGAGCGTGGTGAAACAATTAATGCAGAGAAATATTGTGCCCAGCTTGATGAAATGCACGAGAAATTACGTGTTCAGCGGCCTAGATTGGTCAACAGAGGTGGAGTGATACTGCTCCATGATAACGCCCGACCTCATGTTTCCAGAATGACGGTCCAAAAATTAAATGAATTACGATATGAGACTCTTCCTCATCCACCATATTCACCCGACCTCTCGCCAACCGACTACCACTTTTTTAAGCATTTGGATCACTTTTTGGCGGGGAAACAATTCAGCAATGAAGTAGCTGTCAAAAGTGCCTTTGAAGAATTTCTTAGCTCTAGAAACCCAGACTTTTACGAAACTGGAATAAATGCCCTTGTATCTCGTTGGGAGAAGTGCATTGAAGCTGCTGGTTCTTATTTTGACTAATAAAATTAATTTTCATAAAAGTTATAGTTTTTTGAAATTTTACTCAAATATCCGACATTTCATTTGCAACAACCTAATATAATACTTGAAGGAACAGTGCGTATCCGCATGTTACGATGACTAGCCATTTCATTCACAAAATGAAGAACTTCACCGGATGAGATACGGTTAAGAACCATGGTGAAGTGTTCTTTCCACTTCTTCAGTTGTTCATAATCGTGGATGAGAAGTCGACCGTTGACATCCTTCATAGAACCATTGAAAGATCGCGACCATATGCAAGCTCTTTCGTGATTCCGGTATACATTTTTGAAATCATTGAAATCTGCGGCATCTTCTGCTTTCCTGACTAGCGCAACAAAATTTCGCATTGTTGCTTTCAAAAGGTGCTTTTGGTGGGCACTGTGAGGGCAAGTAAAAAGGCAGTTTTGTATGGTATGCACTTTAGCTTACATTCCGAGTGAAGTTTGTAGAGAACAGGGAAATTTGAACCGGAACCGCTGGTCCAAATTTATTCACCACTTCCACACATGGGGTGTGCAGTATTAGTACTTAAACTTCAACCATTTCTCATACTAGTACTATAGTAGCATAGTGCACGAATTGTCTGCTTACCCTAAGTGTCTGAAATCGAATTGATTTGTTTTTTGCCCTTCTAACTATTGTTTTGGGGTGTCATGCGACGATGCTAGATTGTTTCTTTTTGTCACCATTCTCTCAAAACTGGTAAAGCTTTTTATCCAACTACAACTTCATTGCATTTATATTAAGACCGTTTCCGCCACTTTTCGCAGGGTTGGAGAGCTGGGTCCCCCTAAGTTCAACATCTACCGCTTGTATGACCCAGCTGTCGCTCGACAGGCGAAACTATCTTGCTGATCGAGCGGCAGATCTACTGAGTAACGCGACTGAGAATATCGATAAGCATTGAGCCGCCATCGAAAGCGCTCCTTTCTCGGGTGCTGTACAGGTCGTCGGGGATGTTCGGAAAGGACGTCATAAGATCTCGCTCGCTACGAGTGATGGCGAGTGTGACGCGCTCGAACTCATATCCTATGATATGAATTTGCTATGGCGCTGGTCAGGGAAGCAGAAGACCGCAATGGTTTCAGAACTGAATATTTCAATGGTCCTGTGAAGGACGCTAACGGTCGACTTTTTATCTACGATGATGGACAGAGAAACTAACAGCTATTATCAGAGGGACGTATAATTGCGCGAAATGTCGCGTGCGGCACCGAGGTAAAATCTCTTGCTCGGAGGACGTGCAGGAATTTAATGCATGATACCATTTTTCCTCAAATACCTCGATTACGTTGATGACATCTGCTTACTCTCTCACCGGGTCATGGACCTTGCCCAAATGGCTCTGGATTTGCAAAGAGAGGCAAGTCTGAACATAAACACGAACAAAACCAAGGTTCTCAGTCAGACGGGTTATCACACCCTTCCTATTTGCATTAATGGGTAGAGCATCGAGAGCGTGGATCAATTTGTTTATCTAGGAAGCGTGGTTTTCCCCGTTTCACCGAACTGCATTAACAGCCCTAGATTCGCTTTCGCTGCCGCCCTGTCTAAAATGTGGAAATGCAATTATCTCAGCACTACGATCAAGTTCAGATGATTTTGTGCTAGTGTTTTTTCTGTATGGATATATGGGAGTAGCACATGGAAAGTGAACACCACTGTTATTCAAAAGCTCCAGTCTTTCGTTAATACCTGTTTGCATCGTATCATCGTGGAATCCACTCTCCCAAGATGGCCGACGAGTGGGTCGTCTCAAGGGTAGTAGAGCAGTGCGAGCGCTTCTGGAAGTCGTGGGGGGAGCTGAAATGCATTTCAAGTAACCGCGAGCGATGGCGTGTAAGAGTGATTGGCAAGCTATACGCCACCAAAGGGTGAAAGGCAACCATATATATAATGTCTGCCTGCCCTTTTTTTTCTGGAGGTGGAAATCACCGAAAGACACCGGTAAATATGTTACAGTGTGTCAGATTTTAACCTATTAAAGCCACTCCCTAGATCTTGTTCTCTTTCTTGGGAAACCACTGTAAAGTATTAGGTCGGGGGGTAGGCTTGACTCCAGCTTCTCGTTTTGCCGATCGATTGCATTCACAATCGTTTGTTTCTCACCTGCTCCGCCTCTTTCCACCAGTACTCAATCCGCCCTACCATGTGGATAACTGCTTTTTAACTTTCCGGTGCTACTCTCTTTCACAATGTCTCCTCTAGACTCTTCCCTTACTCTGCTAGGACAATTGAAGAAGACATGATTCGAGTCCTCCGTAATACCGTCACGGCTGGGACCGTTAGGTGCATGGTCCAGTTTAAACGTATATTCGTCATGTCCCATGAGAGACTCCGTGAGATCGAAGCTTATCTCCTAATGCGTTATCTGTGTCCACGTCTTAATGCTGGGAATCAATGTGTGGGTCCATCGACTCTTGTTCACTCACTCCAATCTTTGTTGCCACCTGCACAGCGAAATCGCCGAGGCAGTGTTTTTCACTTGGCTATCAAAGGAAGAACTAAGTCCATCATAGATGCTGGTCATCGCGTCTGCCAAAATTTCGATTGGCATAATTCTACCGTATAGGCCTCTTTGTCGGAGATGCTTCTAAAGCCGCAGCACACTGTTAATGTGGTCCTTTTACTAACCGCTTTCATCTTTTGAGCATTGCGCGTAGTATGCAGTGCAGTTTCTCAGACTGACGCTGCGTAGAGCTATATAATGCTCACCATTCTTGCTCTAAGTAGCCTATGAGTGAACACTTTAAGGCAAGCATGTTACACAAGCCTCTTTATGTTGAAGTTTTCAAACCACAATTATCACTATGTCATCGGATAACCCACTATCGTGGCCTCGGTAGCTACAGGAACGTGAAGACAAAGCATTCCCAGTACCCATTGCCTGTGTCGTACCTGAGCGATTTTTTCGGGTAGGCACCAGCAAATAAGCCCAGAGTTTTCGAAGTAGTCCGTCTTCCTTCGCTCTACAGCTAACTTGACGTTTCTTCTTGTACATGCGCTGCTTCACCTCCTACCTAGCCATACTCATTGCTTTTTAGACCCAATTATACACCGACCTAAGATCAGACAGGCCTGCAGTTAGGTCTTTCACTGGGGGAACACATAACGTCGTAGTGTCGATGAGTCACATGCCGTTTCGATGTACTCTGTGATACTGTAGCTTCTTTCCGAGAGTGTACATGCTACATCATCCTGGTCCAACTACACCTCCGTATATGTTTGCTCGCCAATTGCTTTCGCAGACCAACCTGACGTGTTCATCATTCTTGGACGCGTCACTATTTCTTCTTGCAGACAATACCCTCTTGCAGTTCCACATGTAAGATCGCCTACTCGTGAATTATTGTTAGGTTTGCTATGGGATTTCCTTGTTATAGATAGATATTCTGCGTTACTGTTCATACAATGATTGAGTCTGATCTGAGCCTATCCCACAGCAGTTAGCAGCTTTTTGAACTGGTGATATTTTTCGCTTCGGGCAGTATGCTGGCTCTCCAGAGCCTCCTTTCCATTCTACAAAAAGGGCCTGATCCCTGTTATATTCATTGGCTAATACGACCCTCTTCCCAGCACCGTTTGCATTGGTCAATTTATCAGCCATTCTTGAATATATTCTCATCAGAAGCCCGTACAAGAGATGCTTGGAGCTTCTTTGCAAGCTGCTCTCTAAGGCGACTATCTATTCAATAATATATTCCGAGGTCAAGCAGTTTTAACAATTGTGGTATTTCCACCTTGTGAAAATCGTCCAGTTTAAACTACTCTGTTACAGTAGTGCGGATTTCTACTTTAGAAGTTACCCTGTCTAAGTCCATACACTCCATATTTTTGAGCTTGCATCGCGGTGCTCGCCTTTGCTTCTAACGGTCCTTTTCAGCTCTAACATTAAATCCTCACTTTGCTCCCGCATCCTACTGACAATTCTCACCAAGTCTTTAAGATTAGCCTCTTAATATGATCATGTAGGACCTACCTGTTTCCCCAGGTCGCCTGCAGAGCCAGTCAAGGCCAAGCATTCCATTGTATGGAGCGGTCCAATACTGAACCTTGGGGAACACCTGTTGTTACATTATGCTCTTTCGGCTTGTCACCCTGGCACATCCAATTTAGAAAAGGTACCCTTAATACAACCAAATGAGGGAAAAGATTATTAAATGTATATTACCTTTACCAACAGCTTGCCCATAGTGTCTTAAGGACAAGTATTTTTTGGGGCTTGGGTAGCAGAAACAATTTCCTCCCTTCCACGGAATGAGAAACACTTCTTCCATTAAGAACGCTTCGGATTCGGAGCGACTTGGGCCTAATCTTCGCAGCCAATTCGAGGGCTCCCGGTAGGGATCCCGTCCGATCCTGAAGGCTTGTTATCCCCGATACGTATACAGATCTCTCGTGTCGCCTCATCGGTAACCATGGGGACGATAAGATGTCCCGTCGAACTGTTGGTCGAGGTTTACTTTATTCCGCTGCAGAAGAGAATTATGATTTTGAATGTTGCCTAGGAAGCGCACCTCATGCAGATAATTCGCCATTTCCTCATTCTGGGAATTGGTTTTTGAAGGCACACCAAAACCTTTACCAAACAACCAGTTTCGCTTCTCGTCTTTTTGCAGATAAAGCAACAGGTTGGTGATGATAATGCAAAAACCTTTGCGTACTGGCGGCAAATAGTGTAAAACTGTCATCTATAATTCGTTTTTCTCAGCAGCTTGTCTAGTCCTGATATCCGACCTTATGCAGGTGTTATTGTCTTGGTTGGACAAGTATCGGTACTGATTGATATCGGAATAATGATAAGTTGTTTTGCTTTAAAATTTGGACAGAAGATGATTAGCGACGATCGGTACAAATGGGAGAGATTGCGCATTGATCTCAAAACAGCAGACGGGACTAGCCACTCAACAATAGACAGGCTGCCGTGTGAGTATGGGCCCGTTGTCTATCCTCAACTTCTACGATCATTACAAATATTACTTTAACGTCCATTACAATGTGCTAGATAGTCCAGTCGTTAAAGCCGGAAATCGGATGGGACCTCCGAATTCTTTCAGTCAAGACCGATTGAAATGAAATTTGGGATGGAGATAGATGGTAACATAAGAAATACAGGTTATAAAGCGCCGATGTGCGCCTACCCCCCAGAGGGGCGCGGCATCCCCACTCCGGGGTGGATTTTTTTCGGAACAACCACAGAAATCGATTAAGTGGTCGATGCACAAGTAGTATAGTGGTTATGGAGTTATTCATGTTTAAACATGTCGTCTTTTTCATTGAAAAATCCATGTTTTCAACGGTTTTTCGGCAAATAAATTGAAAACCATGTATTTCGAGTATCTAGAAATAATATGTAGCACATTTAATAACAAAAAGAATGGATCTTTTTCATTAAGGTTTTGTATAAAACAAAAAAATCGATTCACTGTCTGTCTGTCTGTCATTTCACACGCACTTTTCTCCAAAACGGATAAACCGAACGAAATTTGGTGGACAGACGGGAGCTATCAAATCCCATGCATACAGTGAGTGACATAAATTTAGGTGGAATTTAAAGGGGGCTCCTCATGCATGCAAAGGGGGGATTTAACAATTTTTTTCACCGGATATAGTCGTGTACGGCATCAAATGGTATTCAATTAGTACTTTCCGAAACTGATATTAGTTTTGACGTGAATTGCAAAGTGCGCGAGTAAGGAGTCAAAATGTACGCACTTAAAATTAGACAGGACTCCTTTTCGGAAACTACCCAACCCAAAAATCCGAAAAAAAATCAGGTAACTGCGCTTAGATAAAATGTAGGCTTCAAAGTATGTCCCATTCCGATATCTACTCAAACGAACTTACTAATAGTATATTGCCAACTTTTAGAAATTTACTAAAAACTCCCCTTAAATTCGTTCAAAGACTACGGACCAGCATAGAGGGCTACATTTCGCATACACCAGCTGAATTTCGTGGAAATCTGCCCATTAACGCCAAAGTTATAGCAGTTCAAACTTAGCAATTTTGCGCAAATTTACTGCTTCTAAAGCCACGCAAATAAAATGCTGACGTCATAATTAAAGAGAATAATTGATTTTCCCGTGAAATATTAGAGTCGCATTTATGAAGAATCTACTTCTTAAGTTCATCCTAGGAGTAACAAATTTTGCTCTGGACAGTCTCGTGCATACATATGCCAAATTTTATGCAAATCCGACTATTAGTGACTAAGTTGTAGCAGTTCAAACTTATCCATTTCGTAAGAATTCACCGCATCCTAAGCCACACAAATAAAATGCTGGCGTCATAATTAACGATAATAATTGACATTCGAATTGAATATTAAAATTTCATTCATTAAGAATCTACTTCTCCCCAGCCCTTTTTGTGTAAACAGTAGACCTTATTAAAATCGGTTAACTGTCTGTCTTTCTTAGTAGAAAGGTGGGTAGATGGCATTTTCCCAGCACTTATCCAGAGAGGCCTAAGAATTATCTTAGAGTCTCTTCTGAGGGTGGTAAGGGGGAGCATAGCACTGGGTTACATACCAAGGGCATGGAAACGGGCAAAAGTGGTCTTTATTCCGAAAGCGGGTAAAAAGGATCCTTTTCACCCTAAATCTTTCAGACCAATCTGCCTAACATCGTTCGTACTCAAAACGGTGGAGAAGGTCATAGACAACTATATTAGAACTAACGTTCTAAAGCGTAATCCCCCACATCACTGTCAACACGCTCATCGGGCAGGACGGTCAACTGAAACTGCTCTGTATCAGCTGACAGAGGTATTACGGGACGCCATAGAAACAAAAGAAATTGCATTGTGCGCGTTTTTGGATATCGAAGGAGCATTCGACAGAGATACAGGATGCCCTGAGCCGCAAAGGAGTGGGAAACACCCTGGCACTCTGGATGGGCAAAATGTTAGAAAGCAGACAAATAGAGGTACAAACAGGTACAAATTCTATTATCATGAACAGCACTCAAAGATGTCCACAGGGTGGAGTACTATCGCCGCTGATGTGGAGTATGGTAGTGGATGAACACCTGGACGTGTTAACTAATACTGGAATACAGGTCCAGGGCTACGCGGACGACATTGTTCTAATCTGTAGGGGCAAATATGAAGATACCCTATGTGATAGAATCCAAACTGGATTAAGGGTTACTAGTGCCTGGTGCAGGAAGGTGGGACTGCGGATCAACCCAACCAAAACCACCATAGTACCATTCACTAGGAGGCGTAAGCTGGATCACCTGAAAGCCATAACATTACATGATATTAAGGTGAAACGAGAAACAGAGGTCAAATATTTGGGAATCACGCTAGACCAAAAATTACTCTGGAAGACACATGTCGGAAACACTTGTCGGAAAGCCACGAGGGCTCTGATGACTTGCAGATCCATAGCAGGAAAAAAATGGGGTTGCAGCCCGAAGATACTACTTTGGATATATACTGCAATAGTGAGGCCAATGATTACCTATGTAGCGGTAATCTGGGCAGAAAGAACCCAACTCAGCACACAAGCCAGGGAATTACATAAGCTCCAAAGGGTGGCTTGCGTGTGTATCAGTGGGGCAATGAGAACATGCCCAACGGCATCCCTGGAGGTCCTTCTGGAATTAACCCCTCTCCATCTGCACATACAGATGCAGGCAAGGATATTAATATTCAGGATGGCCGGTAGTATGAGTGAGGCGGGGAGCTGCCTAAATCGAAGGAAGATTGATATCGTTTCTAGGCGGTATCCCGAATTACTGATACCGAGGGACAACATGACAACGAGGTTTCACTTCGATAAGAAGTTTGAAACACGTTGGAGTAATAAGGCAAACTGGGAGAGCGTGGCTGCGATATACGGCTTAAACCAGCAACTGATTACTTGGTACACTGACGGATCCCTCAGAGCAGAGGGAGCGGGTGCCGGTGTCATTGGTCCAAGGAAAATGTACTTTGAGCCAATGGGCAGGTACACTAGCATATTCCAGGCGGAAATTTACGCCATAGACAAATGTGCCTCCTTTAATCTGCAAAGGAACTACAGGGGGCAGAACATAGTTATTCTCACCGATAGCCAAGCAGCGATCAAGGCACTTCAACCAGGTGAATTCTAAACTGGTATGGGAATACCTTGAGAGACTGAATACACTCGGCTCGTCCAACAAGGTCTGGATACTTTGGGTTCCAGGCCATGCTGGGTTGGAAGGCAATGAGGCAGCGGATGAATTAGCCAAGAAGGGAGCAGGGATGCCTTCACACGGGCCAGAACCCTTCTGTGGACTCGGAAACGGTTTCATGGCTGTGAATCTAAGAAACGAAGAGAAACGGTTGAGGGGAATATATTGGGCGGGCCTATCAGGGATGGAGCAGTCCAGGGTGCTTATTGGGGGATACGAACCCATGTGTACAAAGGATTGCTTAAACCTCACCAAAAAGAACCTCCGAATCATAGTGGGAATTCTCACTGGTCATTGTCGGCTGAACTATCACCTAGGGAAGCTAGGGGTATCTACGGACACTGCCTGCAGGTTTTGTGAGGAGGAGGACGAAACCTCTATGCACGTCCTGGGACAGTGTCCGGCAAAGTAGGTCGATACATCTGGGAGAACATTTAATACCAGATGCAAAGCTGAAACCTCTGGAAGTGGGGAACATACTAAAGCTCCTAACGGTTACATGCCTGCTTGAGATACTATGATCAACAAGTACACTATAACCAGTAAAAGGGGCACAATAGTTCTTAAAGGACGCGGTGCGACTTTCCCTTAACAGAATAATAATAATAATAGTAGAAAGATAGGAGGCGTCTAGCTTCCGGTTTCTCGACTTGTTGTATTTTTTGTAGCTACAATATGGACAGAGTTATGGCTCGTCAAACGTAAATTGGTGAAAATTGATCAAACGCTCTTGCTTGCTTTAAAATAAGGTGTGATAGAAGTCAGTGGGATAAATAATAACGGAGTTATGATCAAAATAATGTAATTACCCGAATTTTAGATTTGAAAATCAATAAAAGCAAAACCTGGTTTTCTCATATAAATTGAAAATAAGTTGAATCCCTTGAGAATCTACTGTATTTACCCGTTACAATAAACTCTGAAATTTTAGTGGATATAAAGTGCGTGATTTACCTGATTTTTTTTTTTATTTTTCCTAAAAAGAAATCATCTTTTCAAAAAGATCTCAAAAAGAAAAAAGATAGTTAAAAAATACTAAAGCAAAAAAATGTAGCCTCTCTGTTGCTTAAATACCAAATCAGCATTTTTTTCAGTATTCAGTATTTCTACGGATGTTAAAACGACGGACCCGGCAACGACAAAGGAACAACGATTTGCGCATTTTCTCATGGAACGTGCGCTCCCTGTACAGAGATGAAGCTGATAAGCAGCTAGCCGATACCCTGTCCCAATATAGGGCTGATGTAACAGCGTTGCAAGAGATGCGATGGACAGGGACCGGTTTCCTGGAGAAGAGCCACTACACCATATATTATAGCGGCCATCCAGTAAACCATGTGCTCGGAGTAGGTTTCTTAGTCAGCCAAAAAATGAAACCTGCTGTTATCGGCTTTGAAAGTATAAGCGAACGGCTATGCACTCTGCGCTTGCGAGGCAAGTTTAGAAATATAAGCCTCATAAACGTTCACGCCCCTACAGAGGAGACTGCAGAGTCGGAGAAGGATACCTTCTACGAGGCAGTAGAAAGAACCCTCAAAGCCTGTCCCAGATATGATATCAAAATCATACTTGGGGATTTTAACAGCCAAGTAGGGAAGGAGCCCGTATTCAGGCGATACGTTGGCTCCCATAGCTTGCACGAAAAAACAAATGATAACGGACTGCGGACTATTCAATTAGCAGGGTCACACGAAATGGTTGTT
The DNA here is from genome assembly GCF_905115235.1 of Hermetia illucens. Classification (NCBI taxonomy): domain Eukaryota; kingdom Metazoa; phylum Arthropoda; class Insecta; order Diptera; family Stratiomyidae; genus Hermetia; species Hermetia illucens. The sequence continues at coordinate 51,233,716 of NC_051849.1, forward strand.
GGAAGTACCTGGTTTGCGCGGAAAGCGGTCCACAAACATACGTGGGCCTCTCCAGACGGGACCACTTTCAACCAAATTGACCACGTGTTGATCGAACGCCGCCACCTCTCAGCCTTGATGAATGTCAGAACATATAGGGGGGCCAATATAGACTCGGATCACTATCTCGTTGGCATGGTGCTCCGAGCTCGAATAACAATACCACCTAGAATCCCCTCTGACAATCAGGTGAGAGTGAACACTGAAGCCATCCACAACACAACCCTCCGCGACACCTATAAGAGGGAAATGGATGCCGCAATAACCGCAGTCAATAGAGGACCTGGAGATGAAGCATCAACTAATGATCTTCACAACCACCTGAAGAACGTTATCATGGATACGGCCACAAATATACTTGGCGCCAGCCGCAAAAGGAGTCGGAACGGCTGGTTTGACGATGAATGTAAGCTAGCAACGGAACGGAAGAATGCCGCATACCGAGTAATGTTGCATTCTCAAAGAACGCGGGCACGCGCAGAGACTTATCACGAACTCCGTCGAGCGGAGAAGCGACTTCACAGACGGAAAAAGGAAGCCTGGGAGAACCAACAAGTCTGTGAACTAGAAAAGTACAGGGAGCAACCGCACCAGGCGCGGAAGTTTTACCAACAAGTCAGCAGGATGAAGCCTTATACACCTCGATGCTCATCCTGCCGAGACAAAGAGGGAAATCTGATTTCCGACAGAATGGGCATATTAGAGCGATGGGTTGAGTACTTTGATGAGTTACTGAACAACCAGAACATCGGCGAGTTGGAGGTCCCGCCAACTGAAGACGACGGACAAATACTGCCACCACCAAGTTTAGGAGAAACAGTCCGTGCAATTCATCGGCTAAAAAATCATAAGTCGCCAGGAGCCGATGGAATTACAGCCGAATTGGTTAAATATGGAGGCGACCAGTTACACCAAGTGGTTCATCAACTTGTGCTCAAGGTATGGGACAGCGAATCAATGCCTGACGATTGGCAGCGAGGCATAATCTGTCTCATACATAAAAAGGGAGATATCACACAGTGCAGCAATTATAGAGGTATCACGTTGCTGAGTACCATCTATAAGATATTCTCCACTATCTTGCTAGGCCGGATAGCCCCATACGCCCAGAACATCATTGGCCCATACCAAAGAGGCTTCACTCCAGGCAAATCAGCAACAGATCAGATTTTCTCTCTGCGGCAGGCGATGGAAAAACTGTTGGAATATGGACAACAGTTGCACCATCTGTTCATCGACTTTAAAGCCGCCTATGATAGCATAGCCAGGGTAAAACTGTACACGGCCATGAGAGAATTCGGTATCCCGACGAAATTAATAAGACTGACTAGGCTGACCCTGACCAATGTGCGAGGCCAGATAAAAGCAGCAGGATCACTCTCAAGACCATTCGACATCAACAACGGTCTACGACAAGGGGATGCGCTATCATGCGTCCTCTTTAACCTGGCCCTCGAGAAAGTGATCCGTGATGCTGAGGTGAATGCAAGAGGTACGATCCTCTTCAAGTCCACCCAACTACTGGCCTATGCTGACGATATCGACATCATGGGAAGAACCACCCGAGACGTTCAAACTGCCTTCATCCAGATCGAGCAGGCGGCGCGAGATCTTGGGCTGCACATCAATGAAGGCAAGACAAAATACATGGTGACAACGTCAGCACCGAAGACGAATCAACCAACAACATCAAACCGCACTGGTCAAACACAAGCACGAACAAGAATACGGATAGGGGAATACAACTTTGAGACCGTTGACAATTTCTCCTATCTAGGGTCGAAAATCACAACCGATAACAACTACGATGATGAAATCCGCGCACGGTTGTTGTCAGCCAACAGAGCCTACTTCAGCTTACAAAGACTGTTCCGCTCGAAACGTCTCACCATAGGGTCAAAGCTCTTACTGTACAAGACTATGATCTTGCCAGTCCTCATGTATTCCTCGGAAACTTGGGTTCTTAGCAAGAAAAATTGCGAACTCTTGGCCGCGTTCGAGAGAAGAATCCTCCGAAGAATTTTTGGCCCCCTACATGAGGATGGACGATTCCGTAGCCTACACAATGACGAAATCTATGAGCGATACCATGACCGTCCGGTTGTGGATAAAATCCGGCTCAATAGGTTACGGTGGGCGGGTCACTTAATCCGTATGGATGAAGATGATCCCACCCGGAAAGTCTATAAGGGCAATATCTATGGTAGGAAAAGAAGACGAGGCAGACCCTGCCTAAGATGGAGCGATGGCGTGGGCCAGGACGCCAGACAGCTTTTAGGGATATCGAATTGGTGGACCTCGGCGCAAAACCGGGATGTCTGGAGTTCCTTATTAAGGCAGGCCTAGACCGGATACCGGTTGTTGCGCCGTTGATGATGATGAGTATTTCTACCCGCACTCCCAAATTTCATGTCAATCGGTTTTGACTAAAAGAATTCTGAGGTTGAAGTCTTTAGTGACTGGACTAAGACCATTTTTTTGCACTTTTCTCTAAAATTATTAAAGCTTTCGATTCAATATTTTACTTATTTGCAGTTTAAAGTCCAACTACAAACTTCTCGCGTTTAGAAGTGAATTGAGTTTATGAAGGAAGTATTTTCTAAGATATAGAATATTTACTATTTGTAATGGTCTCTTGATAAGCCAGCTCATCAAATTAACCTTCCCTACACCGTATGTATCTGGTGCTATCTATAATTCTATCATAATATTCGTTCATTAACATTGAAGCCCTGTGAATTTAGTTTGAATGCCATGTGCCAATATAAGATATGTTTAACTATTTTATTTCCGTTAATTGATACTTTTTCTGATTACAATCTAATCTTGGTTTCCGTCATTGATATATGTAATACTCAAAAAAAAATTCGTAATCAATTTACATCATTTGTAACTGGCATTCGACCTTGGCCATAAAACGTATCCAAACAAATTGCCTGCGCGACATTATGTCACTTCTAATTATAAGATTACAATCCAAATATTTTTAATTTCATCTCTCCCATGGCGTACCTGTACCAAAACAAAAAATATTTAATTTTCACGGCATATTTCCATCCGACTTAATTAGTTTAATCGCGTAAGCCCCGCATACTTTCGTTGATATCATTCATGAAAATTCATTGAGTTAAAAACAAGATTATGTTCCCAGACAAATATTTATACGTAAATATTGGGGCCTGCATGCATTTGCGTTCCTGCTTGATAAATGCAGGCCGGGCCGGTATCAGGCATTTTGAATATTTTACGGGTTTATGGCGTCATCCTTGGATGCCGTCATGCACCAATTTCGATTGTTGACTTCATTGACACTGAAAGCTGCCGACAATCAAATAATGAGCTTTTGATTGTCTTTGATTGGATACCGCTACTTGATACTGGGGATATAAAATGTTCGCTAAATTATAGTATTATAAAGGTGAGATACGGTTGCTATGATTTATGAGCAAGTCAATACTAGTTGCAAACGTTTTAGTAGGAACTAAATTATGGAATTTGTTTGAATTAATGAGGATTGCGAGTACGTACTCATATACATATATTTGAAATCAATAAAATTGTTCATGAAGTCTACTGGAATGTAGCAACTTTATCAAGGAGGTTCAGATTTTTTTGCTTACATTTTTACTACCTTGAGAAGTATCTTAGAAGTTCTTACAAAGTTAATTTTTTGAAACTTCTTCGTAGTGAACTATCTTTGGATAGAATCTAAATAAAATAAAATACAAATGATTTTTTCCTGAAACGGGAAATATTATTTATTTGTATATGCGTATTTCGGGCACAAGTTGTGCCTTTCTTCAGTGCCTGGTCACCCAAGATATTAATTCCTATTCTGCTCTATAAAATTCAACAATTGGGATTTTATAATTGCTAACAGATTACCTAATTCGAGATCGTGGTTATACGTATAATGTCGTCTGGTGTCTCCCTTGCCACCTCTCTCAGAAGCTTCGATTGTACGTAGCCTGTGTCGTGATTCAATCTGTTCTCTTCTGGTTCCCTTAGGATGGCTCATTTCTTGATGACTTCTACGTTGTTCCATCCCATGTTATGTCTCTCTTCAAAAATGTCCTACGTAGCACTTTTCACAATCTGAACATGTCACTTTATATATCCCACTGGATTCATGCTTTAATTTGCAGTCGTTTTGGGATCTCAGCCTACTTTTGAGCTGGTAAACCCTATTTGATGGCACCATGTCAATGTTTTCTCCTATCTAGGGTCGAAAATCATAACCGATAATAGCTACGATGATGAAATCCGCGCACGGTTGTTGTCAGCCAACAGAGCCTATTTCAGCTTACAAAAACTGTTCCGCTCGAAACGTCTCACCATAGGGTCAAAGCTCTTACCGTACAAGACTATGATCTTGCCAGTCCTTATGTATTCCTCGGAAACTTGGGTTCTTAGCAAGGAAAATTGCGAACTCTTGGCCGCGTTCGAGAGAAGAATCCTCCGAAGAATTTTCGGCCCCTTGCATAAGGATGAACGATTCCGTAGCCTACATAAGAACGAAACATATGAGCGATACCATGACTGTTAGGTTATGGATAAAACCCGGCCCAATAGGTTACGGTGGGCAGATAACTTAATCCGTATGGATGAGGATGATCCAGCCTAAGATGGAGGGCTGGCGTTGCCCACGACACCAGACAGCTTTTAGAGATATTTGGTGGACCTCGGCGCAAAACCGGGATGTGTGGAGTTCCTTATTAAGGCATGCCTAGACCGGATACCGGTTGTTGCGCCGCTGATGATGATGATGATGATGTCGATGTTTAGCCCTTTCATCGTTTTTATAAATTTTGACGAAACCGCCGAGTGTGTGACCCCTATTCTTCTTTTCCCTTCCAAGTTATTAGCGAGGGATGTCAGGGCCCTTATTTCTTGCTGTTTCGCCTTTTCCACATGTTTCTTTCCATAATCATCATCATCATCAACGGCGCAACAACCGGTATCCGGTCTAGGCCTGCCTTAATAAGGAACTCCAGACATCCCGGTTTCAAGCCGAAGTCCACCAATTCGATATTCCTAAGCTGTCTGGCGTCCTGACCCACGCCATCGCTCCATCTTAGGGTCTGCCTCGTCTTCTTTTTCTACCATAGATATTGCCCTTATAGACTTTCCGGGTTGGATCATCCTCGTCCATACAAATTAAGTGACCCGCCCACCGTAACCTATTGAGCCGGATTTTATCCACCACTGGACGGTCATGGTATCGCTCATAGATTTCGTCATTGTGTGGGCTACGGAATCGGCTATCCTCATGTAGGCGGCCAAAAATTCTTCGGAGGATTCTTCTCTCGAATGCGGCCAATAGTTCGCAATTTTTTTTGCTAAGAACCCAAGTTTTCGAGGAATACATGAGGACTGGCAAGATCATTGTCTTGTACAGTAAGTGCTTTGACCCTATGGTGAAACGTTTCGAGCGGAACAGTTTTCCATAATAGACCGTTGAAAGCCGTTCTTCACTCCGGTGTCAATTATATATTCCTTTTCTTCCTTAAATCTTTCAACACTGAGGAGCACGTTGAATAATCTATGGATCATGGTATGGGAAGAGGCCATTTTATGTGAATTGGAGTGGTTCAAATTATCTGGTATCGTCCGCTGCGTGTGTATAGGCTTCCTGTAGACATCAAAAGAGATTCGCCTTTTCCTCTCCAATGATCCCTAAACCAAGAAAGGGGAGTTCTCTATTATCCTCTGCCTCCATTGTGAATCTAAGTTTCCGATGTACCTTGTTCTGGACCTCCAGCATCTCCTCCGCTTTGTCTTCATGGACAATGGTGAAAATGTCATCCACATACCTTCCCCAGATCTTTGAGAGGAGATCTTTGGATTGTAGATCTTTCTCCATGAATATGCCACTTAAAAGGGGTGAAAGGATGGTTCCCCATTGCCACCCCTCTTGTTCCTTTGTGGAACTTTCTTTTGAATGTCAGGTAGCTCTCCGACATGCATACCCCCGCAAGTTTCATAAACATCCGTATGTCTCTTTGTCACGCTAAGAATGAATTGACCAAATTAACACCCTATGGATCAGTGGAAGTCGCAGACTCATTTTACTGACTTTTCATCGATTTGGAAGAAGCTTTCGACAGCTTGAACAGGGAGTGTATCTGGCGTGCTCCACGCGAGTGGGGCTTTCCAAAGAAACTAATAGCCGACGTCGGAACGACATATGATGGCGCAAAATATCACGCGATGCATCGAGATAAAATCTTAGAGGAATTTGACGCCCAAAGCCGGGCCAGCCGGGGTAGCATCTTATCACCGATATTATTTTTTCTTGTTGTCGATGACGTTCTTCGTACTGTGGGACGTGAAGGAGTTCAATTTACAGCGACATTTTTCCCCAAGCATCTCGACTGGCAGAGGGATTTGATATTATAACTGGATGGCGGACACCAGTCGACTCAGCTGTGAATGAGTACCTGAGTCAAATCAGGGTAATAATCTCGGGCGAGCGTAATGTCACATTGCCTCCTACAGTCTACGGTAGTGTACCATTGCGGTATTGAATGAAGTGCTCTAACACACTTCAATGTATTGATCCAATTGACTACGCTGATAATAGCTATTTACCCTCTCACCAATTAATGGACCTTGGGCGGATTGCTCTGGATTTGGAAAGAGAAGCAAGCGGATCCGTACTGAAGATAAACGCCAGGAAAACCAAGATTCTCCCAATGGCGCAGAAGTGGATGTTGCCCCGCATATTAACAGCATAAGATCGGTTTTTGCCTACTTGTCTTAAATTTGGAGATGTAATTATTTCAACACCAAGATCAAGTTGAGAATCTTCTGTACTAACATCCTTTCTGTGTTGTTATATGGGAAAGGCACATGAGGTCAGCTGTCCGGCTAAGACAGTCAAGTCATCAATGGACGTACTCTGGTGGAGTAGCAACATTGGAAAACAAACCGGGGACTGGCAAAGGTACAAAAGGGCACTGACGGGGTATAGCACTGATGAAGGGAATAAGTGGTTCCCGAAATATCGGTATTTACAATAGGAATAGGAAATAGGAAAGACAAGTTTTTATTATTTCCAATAAAAGCTTCAGGGAATTTCGTGAAGAAATAGAACAAACCATAGAAGTATCTAGGCTATAGAAAGCTATAGCCAAAGAGAAATATTTCCTGTCTGTCTGGAGAAGGAGAATGGAACATTTACCGAAAATGAGGAGGACACATCTGCTTCGCGCATCATCCGGGGTCCTACTCCACGATGGAAGGCAATAGAATTCTGCCTGATACACGCCAACGGACAGAAGGAGGAAAAATGTGAAACAGCGGAAGAGGTATGCTCGGAAAATAGAGGCAGTGGGAACTTTAAAATCATTGAAATTATTTGATAATTTTATCAGATTGTATCCGCCGACGGATGTATTACGGGATGCCATAGTAACGAGAGAAATAGCACTGCGTGCCTTTTTGGAATCAAAGGGGCGTTCGATAGCACATCGTACAGAGACATACGAGATGCCCTATTCCGCAAGGGAGTGGGAAGCGCGCTGGCGTCCTGGTTGGGCAGAATGTTGGAGAGTAAGCAAATAAAAGTACCCACAGGTACCTATTTTATTGTTATGAACACTATTCAAAATTGTCCACATAGTGGGGTATTATCAGCATTAATTTGGAGCATGCTAGTTGATGAGCTCCTAAAAGAACTAACAAACATTGGAATACAGGTTCAGGGTTATGCTAATGACATTGTTTTAAACTGTAGGGGCAAATATGAGGATACCAATTCAAACCGGACTGCGAATTACTAGTAACTGGTGCGGGACTGTGCAATCCAGCTAAGGTCAATATAGTATCATCACTAGTAAGCGCAAAGTTGACACCTTAGAACCATTAGATTACATGGCGTGGAGGTAAAATGAGTAACATAGAATTGATACTTGGAAATCACACTAGACCAAAAACTACTCTGCAAAGACGTGTTGAAAATATATGTCGGAAAGTTACAAGGACTCTGATGACTTGCATGAATTACTGGTACCAAGGGATAACATTACAACGAGGTTCCACTTTGATAAGAAGTTTAAAATACGCTGGAAGAACAGGGCAAACTGGAACAGCGTGGCATTTACGTACGATTTAAAACAGCAGCTGGTAGGCTAACGGATGTGCCTCCTTCAACTTCGAGAGGAGCATTGCTATTCTAGCCGACAGCCAAATGACTATTCAGTCGTACAGGATAAATTCCAAACTGGTATGGGAATGCCTTAATAGACTGAACACGCTCGGCTCGCTCAATAAGATCTGGATACACTGGGCTGATGGCCTCTAGACGCTGCGTTACGGGCCAGAGCCATTATGTCGAGTCGAAAATCGGTTTAGAGCTAGGATATTGAAAAATGAAGAGGAACAGCTGGTGGAACTTTAATGGGGCAACCTACCAGGAACGGAACCGTCCAGGGTGCTCATCGGGAGATACAGAAAGATTGTTTAAACCTCAGCAAAAGGAGCTTCCAGATTATAGTGGGATTACCTACTGGTCACTGCAAGCTTAACTATCACCTGGGGAAGCTAAAGATATCTACCGACACTGTCTGCAGATTCTGTGAGAAGAGTAATGAAACCTCCATACATGTTGTGGGACAGTTTCCGGTACTTGTGCAAAGTAGATTGAACCGGCTGGGAGTATATTTAATACCAGATGCCAGATTGAAACACTTGAAATTTGCAAACGTAATCAACTTTCTGTCAATTATATATAGGTATTCTATAATCAGTGAAGGGGCGAAATAGTTCTTGAATATTATTATTATGGGAATAACACATGGAAGGTGATCCGCTTTGTCACTTGGAAGCTTTCTTGAACTCCTGCATGCAACGGGTCATCTGAGTGCGCTAGCCTTATACAATTTCAAGCAAAGAGCTTGGTCAGTGTGCAGGCCTGTCACCCGTAAACGATATGATCGAAAGGCGAAAGTCGGACTGGGGTGCTCTCACATTAAGAGGGGCGGCAATTCCATTGTTGACTACGCTATGCGGTGGAACACTCTATCCTAAAATGGCCAACGAGTGGCTCGCCCCAGGAGTGTTGGAATCATGGAAGGTCCTGGGTTGAGTAGAGAGTAGGGATGCTTGACATGCTATATCTGACCTAGACGTGAAAGAACAACCATATTATTTTTTCTTCCTGTACTTTGCGATTTCCTCCATTTTTTTCCTGTCAACTTTATGTATGTTCTTTCAGGAGTGCTACTGCGTCCATTTCGTTGTATATTCCTGTTATTTCTTTTTGACAGATCGTCATCGTTTGCAGTACGGCGAGTGCTCTGTTGTCACTTATCTATGGCCGGGATCTCCTAAATTATTGTGTCTTACGACACTAGTTTCCCTTTGAGTTCCCCTACTTTTCAATCCCGTAGCCTAACCATATGTGCGGTTTATGCAGTCCGACCGCTTCCAAAGTCTGTTAATCAGGTGTCAAGTCTTCAATATTTGGAGCAGTTCGAAACCCCAAAGCTCTCAATTATGAAACATTCCGAGACTCATGGTCGGAATTCTAAGCTTTGCATATCTGCGAAAAGTGATAATTGCCTTCACCTCAAATATCAGACAGTACTACGGTGGATTTGCCTCTTTAAATTGCGTAACGTACTAACTAAACCGTGCTGTGTAACTTTCCCACAACGGTTTGCTGACAATTAACTACATGCACTTTTTTAAGAAGAGGAAGGGGAAAAAGGAAGTCCTCAAATTAATGGCCTGAGGATGTCAAGGTAGATAGGGAAGGTCGAAGGCCGCATCTCATCATATATTTGAGGCAGGAGGAATATCGATCGAGGATACGATCCGTCGTGGATCTTCCTTTTATTGCGGCACTTGGGTCCGGAGTTTTATGGCTTCACGCGAACGGCCGAACCGGCATTTTTAAGGTTTTGAATAAAACAAAACCTTTTTAAAATCGGTTCACAGTGTGCCTGTTTGCCCATCTGTCTTTTTTTATGCGTTGAAAAGTTGAAAGGTTCAAAACCTATTGCTGGCTCCTGCTATATGGCTATGTGAGACTTTTACGCACCAAAACCACCTCAGTCTCTATCGCTTACCCCGCAGGACTGTCATTTCGGTATTACGTTGCCGGGCAGGATCAGTTACGAACTACGCCTCGTGTTGTTATTTGTAACTTCCCTCCAAAGCTCCTCCCTCCTTAGCAGATTGCTGATTGCCTTCACTAATTTTTCCACCACCCTCCAAGATGTTTCAGAGGCTAGCATGTGGTTCACGATATTCTCAGTTGTCAATCGTGCCCCGGCGTCAATTTCCGCTTCCGCTCTGTGTGCTCCGCCTCCGCTGGAATCATCACGCATGTAGGGCAATACGGGGAGTCGTTACACCCGAAGTGATAAAGGTATGCACGGTACCCTCCGTGCCCGTTTAGGAATTGAGTTGGTAGCTACCCTCACCATGCCTTCGTTTAATCCATTTTGAGACATCTGGAATAATCCTATATGTCCAGCATTCGTGAGGTGAATCATCCCATCTTTTTTGCCATTCCAAAATAGATTCATTTCGTGCCAATTGTCGACGACAAGGGTATAGGACTTGCTGTTTGCATATGATGGGACAGGCGTCGACAATCGTTCGCCAAGATGTCGATGGGGACCATGCCTGCTATTCCACAGGCTGCTTCGTCTGATATTGTACGGAAACCGCACGACGTTCGCAATGCACTCAATCGATATGAGGCTGCGATTATTCTTCTATTTGCTTCCGACTTTAAAGACGGTGTCCAGACTGGAGCTGCATAAAGCAAGATCGAGCTGACAACTCTCCGTCTCTTTGGCTGTCTGTCTCTCTGTCCGTTGCATGCATTTTTCTCGGAGATGGTTATATCGATTCCGACCAAATTTGGTGAAAAGGTGGAAACTGTGAATGCTCACGCATGCAGTGATTTATATAATTTTACATTGACTTGAAGGGGGGTCTCAATACATGCAAAAGGGAGGTGAAATGTTTTTTGCATCAAATATAGTCATGTGGGGTCACGGTTAGTACTTTCCGAAGCGAGTCTTAGTTTTGACATTTGTTGGAAAGTTGGGGAGTGCGGGGTTCGAAAGTGATCATTTCTTTAACGGACCCATTTTCAGAAACTACCTAACCGAAAAGTCTGAAAAAAAAAATCAACAGGCTGCCACAATATGGTGCATAAGCTCCGAAACATCCTCAATACCTATATCTGTTCAAATAAAGTTGATAATAGTATATCACTGTAACTTTTAATAATTGGGGGCAAAACCCCCCTTAAATTTTTCCTAGCATTACGTGATTGAATTGAATTGAATTGCAGCAATGTAGGGTATAAAACAGAGTATCATTTTACCGAGTTTGGTGGAGATCGCACTATTACTAACAAAGTTAAAATAGGTCAAAGTTGTCGCTTCTTTGCAAATTGAATACTTTGAAAGTCAATATTGCCTGAATGTGGATCTACTAACATAGCATATGCATATATTACGTGCTATGTACTAATGGGTCAAATGCACTTTATAAAAGAAACACACAAAACTCTTTCGTATCTGGAGCGCGCAGCTTCCAGTTTCCCGACTTGTTTTATTTCCTTTTCAGGTTCAGCTCGTGTGTCATTTCTCTCCCCCGAATGTTCTCGTTGTTTATTTTTCAATTTCTAGTGCGGACCCACTCATCGCAAAGGATAATTTTTGTAAAATACCCCATGAGGGATTAAATTGCTGAAACGACACCTGAGGATATTTCCTAGCCTGGCTAACACAGAGGTGTGCAAGCACGTGTCAACGGAGCACTTCGATGGAGTTTCAGGGTTTGCGGGCGGACCTTCATGGCTAATGTCGCCACCTTCTTAGGTTCCTGGGATAGCTTTCCCCTCTCGGCCGTCTCTGGCCACATAGGTTGGTAATTTGACCCTCGCCAATTCCATTTGGTCATCATACTACTCACTTACAACACTTTCTACTTTACCCAAATTAAAGAAATAATAACCTCCTCTCTAAGGCTGGCATATACAAGACAAATTACTAAAGATCCATTCGCGACCTCAAGCAATTCATTTGGAATCAGATTTAAAATCAGTTTTCCTCAATTGTCTGAAAATGGCCATAACAAGACGCGCAGTAGTTTTGCGGGAGTGTGGGAGTACGGCTGGCAAACAGAATGCAAAAATTTTACAAATCTTGCTAATAAATATGTATGACATTTTAAACTTTATGATTGTTGTTCGGATGGTATTGCGTTACACTCATGCATATGCACTCGTCTAATATTTTGCAAGGAGTATGTAAGTGTGTTCATGCTTGCCCATGAGTAGGATAGGAATTAACTTGAAGTGTCTACTCTGATTATTAGTCGCTTGACCGACATATGCTACTTGATCAACATGAGTGACATGTGCTTGTAGTGCCAATATTAGTTTAAACTCCTCATAAAATCAAGATCTATTAAAAGGTACTTAACAGACATTTTCCATCCCATTAAACCGAACTCAAAACGACACAAGTTCAATGAAAGTGAAAAGCACAAGCCGAAGGGGATTATCTCAAAGGCAACCCGCAGCCATATCCATGACATCTTTCTGGTTTCCTACTGATATTAACTTCAGTAAACGGAACCGTCTCGTCACATGTTGCACGGAAACTTGAGTGCTAAATAAGTCATGATAATTGTGACGTGCATTCAGCGCGCTTCTACTGCAGCTTTCGGGAAGGCGGCCACCTTTGACTACTGGAAGCTGTGAGCAAACAAAAGGGCCTGCGAACACCAAAGCTACTGACACGCGTCATAAGCAAGCACAATACAACGCCAATATAACGCAACCGAGCCTCTATAAAATGATATCGTGTTTGGCTAGTTTTCCATCTAAAAGGCGGAAAGAAAGATAGATTAACACAGTGGCTACTGTTGACATCAAGCTGTTAAGAGCTATTAAGCCAACAATTATCATCTGGTTAATACGCGCATAATGTGTTCCAAAGGCCAGTTTGAGTTATGTCGTGCTAACATGACATGTGATGTGAACTAAATGGGCACTCAGATGATTCCTGCATCTTGAAATGTAGCTTTTAGTTTTGTAGTTTCTTACTTAGATAATCTTCACTTGATTACGGAATATCTAAATCTTTTTTCATTCTAGTTAACTAATGAACTGCAAGTTTAAACTTTACGTAGAGGATGCAATTATTGAATTGTGATAATGGAGGGAGGTTTGCAGATTTTTGAAGCTTATATCGCCTCGTCATTGATGGCACATTGTTCGAGCACATACTTTTCCATAGGGTCAGTTGCGGTTTAACTGATTGACACCGTACGACCAACAGATTGAATACTTTGATTATCTTCTGCATATCCGTAAAAAGAATTCCAAGTTCAACATCGCCCGCTTGTATGATCCAATTGTCACCTGACAGTGATGCTGATGAAACAGCAGAATATCGTTGAGCAGTAGACAAGCATCGAAAATGCTATTTTCTCGGGTGCTATGCAGATCGTTGGCCACGTTCCTAAGGGACGTCACAAGATTTGGTTGACTGCAGAATTGTGGAAGGGGATCCATGAACGGAAGGGTTTTAAGGATTTATTAACCGTTTCGAGTGATGATGATCGAAATGAAGTTTGTTATTGCGCTGATCAGGTAAGCGGAAGTTAACACAGATAGCGATGACATTAGAACTGTATATCACCTTATGAAACCTTATGTCGAGCTTGTGGTCGCAAACCTTTCGCTGGCCCTGTGAGAGAGGTTAAAGGACAATTCCTTCTACTTCTTTTTCTTCAGCCTTTGTCACGTTCACAAGCGGGGTCGGCTCGTCGTGATCGGCAGATCACTGCCGCTGACAATGATTGTAGCCGTTTCATGGGGATTGGTCGTCAAAAGTTCAGTTTTGTTTAGATTCAATTTGAGACCATGTATGAGGCGATCATTCCATTTTTGGACAAGTTCATCTGCATAAAGTAGTGTATAGGGCGCTGGACGTTGGATGTCCTTTGTGAAGGTGTGCATGACAAGATTAAGAGCGGCTCTCCAACAATTGGAGAGGTATCTGCTTGCTCGCAGCAGTTGCGCAGCGTAGTCGCTGATGACAACTATTTGCTCCTTCACCAAGTCATAAATCTTGGTCAAATGGTTCTGGATTTGGAAAAAGAAGCAAGTAGACTCGGACTGAAGGTAAACAAAACAAAACGAACAATTTGATGGGTGATAGCACTGTTTCCTATTTGCTTAAAGCGTTGATCAAATTATATATATTAGGAAGTGTGGTTTCTGCTAATGGTGGCATCCAACTGGATGTCGCTCGATGCATCATCAGCACCTGATCCGCTTTCGCTGACTTTTCTAAAATCTTGAAATGCAATTATCTCTAGATCAAGTAGACACTGCTCTGCGCTAATGTTCTTTCTGTGTTGATATATGGGTGTAGCACATGAAAAGTAACTCCCCAGCAATACGACGACAGTCTGGTTGGGAATAAAATCGGGTTCAATGCGTTGCAGTAGGCGGGTCAGTTAACCCGTTGGTATGTTGTAGCAATGTGTAGGATTCTCACCGATGAAAACCACCCCCTCCTTTCTCTTTCTTCACATCGCCACAAAGTACTTCACGAGAAGAATTGGGCTTGTAGCAATCAAGCCTTCCGCTTTTCGCGTCTTTCATGCATGCTCGGCCTCCGTCTCAATCCTTCTTACTACACCAAGTTTCTTCCGAATTCGGCATTTCTCCGCCGCACACAGGATTTGACTGACTTTCTGAAAGCTTAGCTTCTCCAGTTTCTCTGAGGAAAATCGTTCCTCCGGTTTCCCTGCTGCGCAATCACATTCAGGACAAAAAGAAAAATCATCCAACCTAGATGAGACAGATCCTTCCTTTTAACGCCATGCCTTAACAGAAATTGTAGTAGGTACATATTTTCACTGCGTCTTTATTAAATCCATCTTTAAGTACGAGTAATCAGTGTATGGATCCAACCACCCCGGTGCGAATTATTCCACAGTGCTTGCCATTTTGTCAGTGATTTCTACTATTTGGTATCCTTTTCAAGTAGATTCACTTCTCCTTTCTCGTACAGACCAGACTATTTATGCAATAACAAATGGTACCTCGCTTGAGATTGTCGTGAATATATGTCCTTTCTTAATGCTACGAAGCGTCATTGCGCTACTGCTTCCACCCAGGTCGGCGCTGCATATAATACTATGGAGAGAACGCGGTATCCCTTAAAAATGATCTTCGCCTCAATGATCGCCCCCAAATATTTAATGATCGGCTTTTAAGTGACTATGTGACCTAGGATTGGTGATCATAGTCGCCCCCATCTTTTATTCTGGTAAGTCAAGCTCGACTATTGCTAACCACGTTTTTATGGAGGTGTTGCTTTCATTAGCGTACACTTCAAAATTTTCAGATTGTTTTGAGACTAATAATAATATCAGCTAAATGATCCGCAAAACCGATTATCGTAGCATCCTTCGGAAGTACAAAGGTCTCTGTATATATCATGTTAGACAGAGCACAACCCAACACTGAGTTTTGTCGCAATGTTGTCCTAACAAGGACATCCGTTTGGCTGACAATATAATTTTTGTCCATTTCCAGTTGGCTGAATTGAACCCATTTTTGACACCTAATATTATCACGGCTCAGCATTTACTGAAATACACGACGTCGTGAACTAGCTTCAAAACCAGGTCTATGGCGTCAATCATACAATCAGTTCGGGGAAAACCAAACTATAACTCCAATTGGCTATCTTTATATTCTACGATAAGGAGAAGCCTATTATAAACTACCCTTTCTAACATTTCTTCAATCAAATCGGCACATTGGGCAGAACAATAATGTGTTCTGCGATTGCTTATTAGACTTCAGGAGCTAAACTAATTTCTGAGTCTACCATCAAATAGGGAAAAACCCCTTTTACCGTTCAAGTAAGAAATATGTTGATAAACCAATCGATTCTGGTAATCATAGCGAGTGTAAAGACTTTATCAAGGACGTCATTCAAACCAGGAGTTTCTTTATCCACAAATCTCCGCTAATCTTTCCTATGTTACCGTTGGTATAGTGAAGATGCACAACACTTGCTTATACTTTTTGCGGGCGGGAGAGCACTGTCAGTATATCAAGAAGAAGATGCTGGCATGTTAGTTATCATGCTCGCCTACAGCTACTTCATAACAACCCTGTACGCTCTTCCATAAAGTCTGCCACCGGCAAATTTCTTCAAAACATTTGCGTCTGTTGGTGCATGTAACCTGCTTCAGCCTGTCTCCGGAGTTCCGGCTACTCTTAGATAGTTGTTTTGTTGTCCTAAAACATGCGGCCCATAAGTCCATGAGCTTCATCAATATTTTGACAGTTTCCTCGTCAGGATTCACCACCTCGGCTTGGTAGCGTCGCATGCTCTTGCTAATACATCACGTCATTTATGCTCCTTTTTCTAAAGCCATACCTTCGGTATCATTCCTCCCAGTAGCACCTTTATAAAGGTATCCCCTTCAAAGGCTTTCAATGAACAGACCTATATTCTAGCTCCCCATCCCCGAAGAAAATTTCCTGATGGTTATTATGAGTACCATGCTCACTAATAATTCAGACCATCTACCTCGCCAAGGTGATATTCACAAATGTCAAATTGGCTATTGCACCCCAGTCTGTACTACGAAAAGTGAATGCATGCAACCAAGTCGACCTTCGCGAACGCCTCGCGCAGAACACCACCTCCAGTTTTATCAGTTTGCCTACCTCAATCGCACCCCATAAAGCTATACGCTATTATTTCGGGGTTGTGATTTCTTGCAACCGAAATCTGCGTATCTGGTGTTCCCTCCAATTGTACCATTATCGCACTTGATAGAGTATGATAGCTGTATATATAAATAGCAGCCATTTTCTATTGGTCGAATCAAGTTTTCGATGAGTGAATTATTTTTTAGGATGGGTTGAATTTTACAGAACCATATTGCCAATCACAAGCTGTCGAGGGCGCCCTTGCTCACGGTAGCCTCAAGCAGTTTTAGTCCCTCATTCGTTATTTCCGTAATCTCACTTTATCTATCCACCGGTTTTTCTGACTTGGCTCCCAATTCCCCATAACAATCCTGTGATCTTCTCTGCTCTTATTTCTCTTCCGTGTTAACTCCCTCGACTTATGCGTCTCTTCTAGATGCGCACTACTCAAAATCTTTGATCATTCGTCTCCTTAGTTGAGTTCCTCATTGGTGGTCTTGACACCCATGTCGAACCTGTCCCGATGGGCACCCTAATATCTTCGTTGCTAACTGTAAACAACACATTTACCTCTCTCTTTGCGTAACCTTCGAAAAAGTCTTGAAGGATGCTACTTTTCTCATCTCTGGAAAGAGGCTCTTATCCCTTACCCTTATTCTTGGTTACTCGTCCTGTCCCTCCTATCCTTCCTCTCATGTTTCCCAAAGCTCTACACTTGGTTCGTTACTGATAAAACCGTTCGTGACAGTCAAAGTCAGCAAATCCCATTGGATGCGCTATTCATTTAAACCCTCCCCAACATACTTTTCCTGCTCTTTTGCTTAATAATCACTTCTACTATTTAATAGTTGACGACAGACTTCATTTCAACTCCCATTTCGTAGGCATCACCAATCGAGCTTCCAAAATGTTTGGTTCACTTCACTTCAATATCACCCTCCTCTTATCAGGAATATCCTGGTTCTCTTTCCGCAACCGTGACTGTCGCGCTGCTGAAGGTGTATAAATTGAATTCACTCGGACCCTCGTTTTCAAAAAGAATCTTTTCCGTATCGAATGTCTTTCACGGTTCTGCACCCCAATTTCCCTTCCCTGCAACAACGCCGAATCTTCCTTGATATACGAGTATATGCCCTTAAATTATATGATGGATTGCTCCGTCAACTCCGATATTACTTTCCAGATCGTGTATCATAGTACGTGAAGTGCAGACATTTTTTAAATCACCTTGACGTAGTTTGACATCTACTTTCGCCGAAACAGAGACTACAGCACCCTTTAGTTTGGATTTTTGGCTCTGACTTTTTCCTTAGTTTTAAGAGTAAGCTAAACCACTTACTTGCTCCTCCCTCTGAGGAAAACTAAGTAGAACTTGAAATTTACTTGTTGTGCCATTAAATAAGTTAAATTCAAATGAGAGTGGGTCCTGCGCTGCTTCGCAATGGGTGAGGTTGATTGGTACTAACTTTATTTCTTCCTATAGAATTTAACCTTCCTGAGAATATCGAGGGATATCATATCGTCTTTTTGAAGATGGAAAATAATCCGTATTGTAATCTTCTTTTGTGTATCGCTTTTGTCTTTCTACTAATTCTGACCCACATTCCGCGGTTTTACCTCCCTTGTGCTTGATGAAGGGAGCGCCGCTGTTTTCGCAAATTTGGTTATCATGTTATGTTTTTCCATTTTGTACTGTTAGGGTCCAAAAGAATCATTCGCTCCCCCTCTACTCCTCTTTTCGAGTTGACAGCCCTTTGTGTTTTGAGGAGATGTCACTTGTGTCGCCTAGATGGCATTTGTTGTCTTCTTGGCATCCTTAGTATATAGAACCGTAATGCCTCTGACCATTTTTTAATCCCCTAGTGCATATTGTGCTTGGCTTCTATGACTTTGGACCGCGAAAGGTCATGCGTCTGTATTCAGACACTAGTCCTACTTATTGATTTCTATCTGTGCATTTCCGAATTTAATAGTTTTCTAGAAGCCACTCTAATTTTCACCTTTCACTGCCTTTCTCATTCGGGAAATCATAGAATCACCGAGCTTCTTTTAAATGGGTCCAGCACGTATTCAAGCGATATCTCCAGACTGGTGTGACAGTCCCACTATGCATTGACGGATGACAAAGCTTGGGAGTCATCCTTCCATTTCTTTCTAATGAGCTTTCGCGGGAATGATGTACTCCTTTAAGGTACCTCTTCCTCGAGCCTGCTTGCAGTATTAGATGCAACGGTGGCCTAGTAATTGACTGAGGTACCCCATTCAAGGGGTTCTGCCGTTACTTAATATAATTGAAAGTTCAGAACCAGAAGTGTATCCAGAAATATCATTATTATATTTCGTCACGGATAATTTGAAGATTATTACACTTTTCAACCCTCAAATACTTCCATCTTCTATGTAGAAGATTGTAGTCACTACGCAACCACGAAATCAACAAAGTTTTTCACATAATTGGGTGATGATGATCGCGATGATTTCTGGCCAAAACAACAAACAAACTAATGGTCCAAATATTTACAACGAACTGTGTTTTTGCATCACTACTTATAAATATTTTTGCGGTCCAAATTTAATTTTACGACGCACTAATTCCAGCCCGCGAGACACATGTCGTTGCGATCAATGGAAAATATTTTTACTTTCCATGATACAAACAACTAAATCCGCTTCGGATTCCTGTGTCAAAATTAGATCAAATCTAATATTCTGAATGCATATCTGCAAAATTAGCGAATTGCTGTTAAGTCCTCCTTCGAGCGGAAGGTGCTAATCGCGGCTCGCGCCTCTCGTTAACCCTGACGTAATCTAGTGCAAATTACTCGTGTGAATTGTTAATAAAAGTCAATGTCATTGCCAAGAAAATATGTTATTAGGTTTTATTGACTTTTGATCGCGGCCCGCTTATTATAGTCGTACTTAAGCGAATCAAATGGAATTGCATAGCAGCATGCGCAGATATTAATCGTTTCGCTTCAGTCATAACACAAACAAGTACGCATTGATCGAGAATAGTTAATGGCTGGCAGGCGTGGGTGAAGAATTAATTTCATCAACCTGCATTGTGCCGCAAGATCGTTTAGTCACCCAATCATTCAGTTATTATGCATGAATTCAATATTTTCCAGTGGATTACATACATTTTGTCAATGCTTTTCACTTGAATGAATGAGGGTTATTGATTGAGTATTTATTCAAGGTACTCTTGAAATTTATACGGAGTCTATATTGGGCTGATGTATTGTATAATTCATCTGCATTACTCGTATCTTCCAGACGTAAATACTCTTATTTGGGGCTTGAAGTACCCTCGTAGATTTGACTCTTGGCTAGCAGAAAGTGGGTCAGGGTCTTTGTAGATGTCCTATAGAAGATAAAAACGTAAGGTCGGAGTCAAATAGTCCGCGTAAACCGATAAACATAATTTGCAATGTTAAATTATCAGATAATTCTGCAATGATACTAACCTGACCCACCTAAGTTCCAATAATTGTAATCCTGATACCGATGACCTCACGTTGTTTAGATTCATAGCGTTGCCTCTTTCTATGATCAAATTTGTGCATTTGTTAATATTCAGTGGAAAATGTATGAGTCGACGAACGACGGAACTACATGTTGACTCAGGACCATGATATGGCTTAAATTTAAGCAATTCTTTCATAAAAAATATTCTATAGAATCAACTCGTTCTTCCCTATGAGAACTCTACTACCACAGGCGCTGCTCTTGAAGTTTCCACATGATGTGATGAAAACTTTGGCCATTTTCACTGCAATCATGCACGGTTTGAGTGGAATACTTGCGGTGTCGTGAGAGGATTGACTTGACAAATTTTCTTTATTTGAACGTTTTTTAGTTCATCTCATTTGCGAAATAATTTCATTTTTTCTGCTATCAAATATTTCAATAAATCGAGAGAGAGATCCTATCAAAAACGGCATTTTAGTTCGCAGCGTCGATAATAAATAGTTTGCATGATCGACTGCTCCGAACGGAGTGTGTTGACCTTTTGTAACGGCCTTTGTACGATGTCGAAAAATTAAGGGAATACGGAACTAAGTACATAAACAGCACAGTGTAAAAACAAAACCTTGTTAGAATCGAGTCGATGTCTGTCTGTCCGTCTGCCTGTCTGTTAATCTGTCTTGCCGTCTGTCTGTCTGTCTGTTAATCTATCTTGCCGTCTGTCTGTTTGTCTGTCACACCTGATTTATTCGGAACTGGCTAGACCGATTGTCACGAAAATTGGTATGAGTGTGTGATTTGTTGTTCCATTTACATGTGGCGCCATTTTGTATTAAGTTTAAGGGGGGTCCCCATATTGTGAGTGAGGGTGCAAAATTTTTTTTCATAAAATGTGTTTATGCTAAAACTACGAAATGCATTTGTGTAAAGGACGATATAAGGCACAATTTGCTCAAGTTTGAAGAAAATCCAACTATTATTAAGAAAGTTATAGAGGGTGAAACTTTGCCATCTTTGGTGAATTTCGTGCATTCTACAACGTGTATGACGTCATCATCCCATATTAATTCGTCAATACTACAACCAAGTAAACTGATATGAATATGAACATTTTATTTTAAGTTTTTGAGTCATTTGTATATATTTGTGTATGTAAGTGGATATGCATGCTAATGAAGTTTGCGGGTAGGCAATGCAGACAGATATATTTGTACATTAAACCAGCGGTATTCACTATATGTCCTATATATGTACATATGTATACTTTGAAGTAAACTGGAAATGTAGGTACGATCAATTTATATACGTGCATGGATATGTACAGTATTCGGTAATAGGCAGTTTGTTTGTTTCGGGTGAGAATACTATCTATGTCTGTAATTTGTACGCATGTCTTTTAGTTTGACAAAAAATATGAAGGATTATATTGGATTTGTAGCAATATTCGAATGGAAAAATGTGCGTAGAAGTTTCTCACATATTTTAAGATGAACACAAAACCTTTATATCCGAAGCACTAGCTTCCGGTATTCCGACTTCTTTTTTATTTAATTTGTAAATACCCATCGTTTGTCGTTATATCTTTAAAATGTCCTCACCATTCGACAGAAAAACACATAAACTCCATGCACCGGATAAAAATATTAAATAATTGTATGTATTGTATTGATGTATGTTGTAAAATTTTACCGATTCATAAATTCGCCCTAAGACTCACAATTTTTCTTAGTGCAAGTACCTGTACGATTTACTAGTGATAAAAGAAATTTGACGGAATTTCATTTTATGGACAAGCAACATAAAAATCGATAACAGGAATTGCTGTTTCGAACAGAGTAATCACCCAAGAATGCATAGTTAGCTGCTGTGTTTACAATAATGACGAATGAATATAACCCACTTAGCACTCATAGATGCGCTGAGCACCTCAGCACTTCACACAAATTTCGCATTAGCGAAAAAAACTCTTTTGACGTAGAGATTAACGTCTTAATGTTACTGCCTCTTTTTTACAGAAATTACCCATGAAATTAGTTTTAGTTTAGTTTAATTTACTGGGGGGAGCCGTAGCTCCGAGCACTCAGGCCATTGTTAGGTCCTTTGTACTATCCCCGTAAATCGCCTATTCAATGGCTTCCCGCCTATGGCGTTCGCAGGCTTTAGTGAATCCGAGAAAATTCTTCAGAGGCAGAGAGTGTGCAGATTCTTCATTGAAGAAAACCTTGCCAAGGTGTCTTCGTCTGAGATCTGAGGAGGCCCCGGCACCCACGTCTTGAATGTTTCGTTCAGTCGGCCAAGTTTCAGCAGCACCTGATGACAACTCCACACCAACTGGCTTGACATGCCGTTCCTGTTTAGTGCTGATAACGCTGCCCGGCTGTGGGAACAGATTCGAATGGTGCGACCCCTCCGTCTTTGTCGCAGTCATTCATCTGCAGTCAATGAAATGGCATATATATCCACCTGGAATATGGTCGTCATTTTTCCAAGGGGTCGGGCCAGTTCTATAATCGGATTCCCGGAGAACACCCCTGTGCCCGAACCGCCCTCCATAACTGACCCGTCGGTGAAGTTTATTAAGTTTGTGATCAGAAAAGACTCATGGCCATTTAGCGACCATTCATCTCTTTCGGTGATTACGACGGTGTATGTCTCTTGAAAGACGAATCTGGAAACCATCATTCAACATCAGGGCTACGGGATATTTGTTAAGGAATTTGCAGATAGACACATGACCGTGTAATTGGCCGCCTTTTGACGCTTCAATGGTATTAAGTCTATATGCGTCATTGGCTGCTTTCCGTTTCACCTCCAAGTCAATGAGGGGTAAATTTAGGATAGTTTCAAGTGCAGCAGTCCCCGTGGTACTCATTGCTCCAGTAATACTTAGGCAACTATGCCTCTGAATCTGCGTTAACAGCTTTCTGCTGTTAACAAAGTTCAGTTTCGGCCACCAGACGATGCATGCATGATGTATGTTTGTAATGGGTTTTATTATGGATGTATACATCCAGTGTATCGATTTTGGTGAAAATGTCTTACCAATCGCATTCCTACAGCATTAGAGCAATCTGCAGGATTTCTGATAATGCTATGGTGCTTCCATTTTAACTTGGAGTCGAGATGTACTCCTAAATATTTAACTGTTTGTACCAGTTGGATTTCTGTAGCTGTCCCACCTGACGTTCCTAGTGAATATAACTAGTCCAATCTTCCTAGCATTCACCGTGAGTCCATTGCGGAGGTATCAACTGTAGATTTCATGCAGAGTTGCATTCAAGCGGTCACATACTGTATCCGTGAACTTGCCGGTAATTATTACAGCTAGGTCGTCCGTAAAAGCTTGCGCGAAGACTTTTTTGTCCTCCAGGAGCCACAGCACGGTATCCATTAACAAGAGTCATAACAGTGGGGAAAGAACCCCTCTCTGTGGGCAGCCCCTCAGACATCCTGCTTCAATAGACTTCTGGCCGACCGATATTTAGATTTTGCTCCGCTCTAGGATGTCAAGGTTCCAACTGATTAGCAGCGGTTCTCGATTCCATGCTGTTTTGCCGCATCACAAATTGCCGCGAATGAGGCATAATTGAAGGCACCTTCGATGTCCATGAATGCGCCTAAGACGTATTTTTTTCGGACATTACCTTTTCAATTTTTGCCGTGATTTCATGGAGTGCTGTCTCCGTGTATTTGTCTTTCTGATAGGCGTGTTGTCTATGTTGAAGTGGCCACTTAGGAATGTGTGTATCAGTTATGAACCGATCTACTAGTTTTTCTAGTCCTTTTTTTAGAAAAGACGTTGTACTAATCGGTCGGAAGCTTTTCGGGTCTATGTGGGTGGGTTTCCTTGGTTTGGGAATGAATAACACTTTCACATCACGCCAGGTAATTGGATTTTGGAGCATGCCTGGGAAGAGAACTTTAAGCAAATGGTTCGCCATTTCTTCATCGCTTTCTGTACCTCTCTCTCTGTAAACGTAAATAACAGAGTTTCTGGCTACGTTCTTTAATCAGAATTCGCTTCAGCTTTGAGGTTGCCTCAAGAGAATTAGTCTCTTCGCAAAAGCGTTTCCATGATGGTCGTTTAGCCAATCTTATGCTTTTCTTTAGAGCCTTCTGTGCCTCTTTATAGCGATTCCAGCTAGCGTCTGAGTCATATTTCAGAGCACGATTGACGAGCATCCTTGTCGTTCTCCCTCTGTTTTGCCAAATCCGAGTTCCGCCATGGTGTTTTACCCTTCTTTGGCATCTTGAGTAGACAGCTTTCTTCGAAAGCTTCTCTCGTGCTAGTTGCGATCATCTGGGTTGTCTTCTCAATTCAAGCAATGGATTTGATGCGCTTCCCAGGGATCGTGACTCGGACGCTCAATTCGATTTTATACATCACCCAATCTGCTTTCCGCGGATTTCGAAATGGAGTGGGTGGAGGTGGATTCGTGCCCATTACGAAATAAATGCGTCTGTGGTCCGAGAGTGTGATATCGTTTGGTACTCTCTACTCTCCGACCAGAGCCGCGATGTTAAGAGATGCCACCGTGATGTCGATGACCTCTCGCCTGACCACGTTGAAGAAAGTCGGTTCATTACCCAAATTAACGATCTGTAAATCGGTTCCTACTAGATACTCCAGTAGTCTCGATCTTCTTGCATTGATGTTGGCACTTCCCCAGCATATGTGTTGAGTGTTAACATCACATCCTACCATTACTCCCATGCCTTTACTTTTAGCATATTGGATAACTCTGATGAATGTTCCACTGGGAACTTCTTCGGCGTCATAGCGGAAATATGCAGCGCATCATAATATCTCTTTATCTGCCTGTTGACTTTTTACGTTTGGTTTAGCCGATGTGGTGTCGCCATCACATAGGTCGTTAACTAAATTGGCCTGGAAGTCTTTTGAGACTACCATGCAGGAGCGGGGTCGATCACTTCCATCGGCATACAACAGGTCAGCATGTTGGAAGTTTACGTTCCTGACCCACGGTTCTTGTATGAGACATACACGTCTTGCAGTTATTGATCCGACGACTGATAAGTACAGTCGCCGCTTTACAATGCTGCAAATTTATTTGGAAAATTTAGCACCTCATCTACATTTCATATAAAGATGCCGAGGGTTGCACGTCCCCTTCAATGGTTTTAAGAGCCGACGCCTGTAACGTGGCGGTCCTTAGTCTGTAGTAAAGCCTGCAGCCCGATAGTGAGAAAAGTTCCCGGTCTATCGGCTCTCTCTCCTGTTTTGCTGCCCAGCAGCATCCAGGTGGAGGTGTTGAGGTCATTCTTCACACTAAGTTGTTCCAGAACCCCCGCACCATTCAGCTCTTCTTCTCAACCAGTGGAAGCACTTTTCTAACAATTGTAGTTCAGAGGGAGGGAGGAGCAGTACTGCCTGAGCCACTCGTTCGTGTCTTCGTCGGCAAACCGACTCAAAACAGAGCTTAATTCCTTGCGAGGATGCAGTCCTTACAGCTAGGAGGAGTTTCCTCCTAAGCTGTTCGCACTGCTCAGTATCGTAATCGGATGGATTAGAGTTGTCATACAAGACCCATCCATCCGCTTTGATAGCCTTGGCTGAAATGAAGGCCTAACCTTTGCCGGCCGAGCCCTCTTTGCTGCTTTTTGTGTCGAAGAGTTAGGGCCGTTCGAGGACCGTTGCCGCTTCGGTTTCCTCTTAGCCGCAGGTGCCTCGAACGATCCTTTCCCCTCAACCTTGGTCGTTGAGTTGTGCTTTGCACGGAGACGGTTCGCCCGAAGGCGGTTTGGTTGGGGCAGTTTGCCTGAAGGCGATTTGCCCGAAGGCGGTTTGCCTGAAGGTGGTTTACCTGAAGGCGTTTTGCCCGAAGGCTGTTTGCTGTTCGTGGACAGGTGCTTCCCTATAGGTAAGACTTTAATCTCAGCAGGTGGTGCCAATTGGAGCCAGGGGTCAAGAGTACTGACAGAACGGGCCTGCTTCGGCTCGTCCGTTAAGGATTGAGTCCCAATTAGATTGGTTTCCACCTGAGTAAGTGGACAATCCGAGTCTAGACTATGGTTTCCCATTGATAAGCTTAGGGTTGCTTCTTAATTCGGAGTTGGATCGTCACGATCGAAGTTTAATTGTATTTGTTTAACAGGTTTTTATTTTTTTATGTTTTCATAATTGGCTGCCACGGCCTCAGTTTTATCGGGGAAAGTAGGTCGATCTCGGCAGAACCCCTTTTTGCCGAGACAAGGCTAGTTGAAACTGGGGGTCGCCTGGTACCCAGAGTTCACCGTCTACGGCCACATCTTAACCCCTGTGAGCATTCATCCCTCGGCACGGTAGTCACACCTTGGCTTGGGGTTTTGAATACCGTTTGGTTTCAGGTATCACCTCCCGTTTCTTGGAGGATCTTCCTTACTGAGCTCCCTCACCACGACAAGGTAGGTAATCGTCGAGGGAGACCCATGAAATTACTCCGCGTAAAATTTTCGCGCTGAGAACAATGGAAATAAAAGAAAAAAGAGCTTCTTACTGCCGTTCTCCATACTTCTGTCAAACCTGGAGCTTCTTCGGATGGGTATGGACATCTATTCTCGGATATACCAGCTTGGGTAGTTATAGTCTCCAACAGTAAACGAATTGGGAATTACAAAGGAGTTAGTTTGCTGAAATCACAATAAAATTCCTCTTGCGTTGCAAACAATCTCACAAAATCTGGAGCCGTGGCCCATCCTCAGGTCCAATTCCACCATTCTGTTTACTTCACAACCCTTTTCCCGAATCCGTTAGGACACTCTCAACTAATAATTAAAAACAATCACAGCACTTCTTAAAGCAAAAGGGATCCTTTCCCAGCGGCAGCTTTTCAACAACTGCTCTGGAATCCTGCTGACCACAGGTTCAGACCCGTTAATTTTCGTTGTCATTGATCCTAACTTTGAATTTTCAAGTACATGTCGGTGGCAACAGCGATCATAATTATCTAGCGCGGCTCGACGTTAAGCTTGCAGTCAATAATAGCACCAACATGTCCCTTGTTCGATCATATTCCGCTTGCAATATGTATTAGGGGGTTGTGTAAACATTGAAATTTTTAAATGTAAACGGATTTTATGAATTAAGGAAAGGACCCAAGGTTTCTTTTAAATAAATAAAATTTAAAATTTAAAAATTAAATTTTTGATATAAGTGAATATCGGAATGGGAATTAGGAAATTGGGAGGAGGAAGAAATGAGAAAACGAAGAAGTGCTGTTGCATATAATTAAATACATTCTTTCGCAACACCGCACATGTCGCAAAGCCTGCGAACCTACAAATGTTTAAAAAAGTGAACTTACCGGAAAACGTGTTTAAAAATAAAGTATAGTATTAAACCTGATTGCAGAAACTTACAATTCAATTTGCGATACCAAGGTCGTAGAGTTCTTCTTTTCCGTTATGAAAATGTTCTCGGATGACCCCATTTTACTCTCTCTGTTGAATCCAAACGATGCGTTTCTCGTTTTCCAAAGTATTATATTATAATCCCCAACACGTTCATGACTTGCAAAATGGACAAAAATCCTTGCGAATATCATTACTTTTAACTGAGCATGTTTTGAAATCAAAATCCAAATATAGTTTTTGAGATATTTGTTGCTGTTTTGCGTGTATGCACCCATGTATCTATCTAATATACTATCAGAAGACAGATTCCGGCATATCGCTTTCTTTAACTGTACAATCCGGGATGGATCCGGAATTCTGTCATGTTGAAAACTTGTGAAAGCCACTTGATGAGCGGAGCGATCGAAAGCCCCTAAGCGCCCGAAAAGGTCCCAGATGTTTATATTCCCCCTCCCAAATACCCAAAAAGGAACGTGTTTTTCACGAAATCCTTTTTATGGTGTATTGGTAACATCATCTTTTTTCAAAATATGCGAAAAAGAGAATCGATTTTTTTGAAACCATATCGGTAGAAAAACACCTTAAAGCTGTTACCATTCTAAAGCAATATGCAAACTATTGGAAAAACTTCCAACATTCTATCCTAGAACGGTTTCGAACGTTTCAGAAAACAATACGATTTACATCATTGGGTCATGATATATGATAATTTTAGCCTACAACATAAATGATAAGTACATAAACAAGTGTTCATAGTTAAATTCCTTCAAACAAACAAATTTTCTTATTTTACTTCAATGGAGCGGCGAATAGTGTAGTTCGAAAAAATAAACATCTTTGTCGAAAATCTTCTATGGATTCAATCTATTTTTTCGCGATAAGTCATTATGCCACCTGCCTTATGCGTGATTTGTTGGAAAATAGGAAAACTGGCAAAATATTCTCAAACTTTTAAAACGCTTTTGATTCACTATTCGGTCTGGAGTCCAAAAAGATGAAAACTTTATGGGAGAAATTCGTGAAAAGTATCGATTGCATGGAAAACATTTTCGATTGGAAACGCAGAAATAATTAATGGGAAACGTTGAAAGTGATTCAGCTGTTTGAAAATATAATTTTAGGAAAGGATACTATTTCCAGATTCATTTATTTACGGTGCTTGCTTATATTTTTATCGTAAATTTCCAACTTTAGGCACTACAACTGATTGCCAGGAAAGTAGGATATTTCAAGATTTGAATTTGAAAAAATAGATTTTGCAACATGTGCTCTAATTTTTCAAATATATAATTTCAAACAGATAAAACTGGAGCATTAGAAACCTCATGAAGGCTACCTACCAATGTTTTCTTCTTGGAGCTTTCTCTTTCAAAATTAGTTCATATTTATAAAATTGATAATGGTTTGTTGAAAACCGACCAATTAAAGATGTTTTCCTGTTCTTTGAATATCGAATAAATCTAAAGAATAAAATAGCGAACTGGAGCCAGAAAACCCATTACAAACGAAATGAATTCAAACGCGCTCTCATGTTTTCCATGTTGAAATTATGCCAGTATATCCATGAAAACTGTTGTTTATGCAATTACTTAAATTAAGTGCATCGCAATAATAATTGGGAGAATTTCTCGACATCTAACCTTGGTACCGCAGATACAATTACAATACTTTTTGATTTGTAAATTCATTTAATGTTTCTATTAGTCGATGTGCGTCAATCTGTCAGAAGATAATTATTCAATGTCGCATGTACAATGACTCCATCGGCAAAGCGAAATTAGACACCAAACATGCAGACACCCATTCCAAATATTTGACTGGATATCGAATTATGTAAGACATCATAGAACAAGTTGACTTTTATTAATTTTATTTTTAGACATAAAACCGGATGGCGAAATGCATAATTGGAAAGAGCGAGTTCGATTTTTTAAGTGAACAGGTTATTAGCACAGCCTTACATAGTTGGGCGTTAAAAAAGGTAGAATATTGATTAGTTTGGTTAATGAGAAAGTTTCGGTTCAAGCAAGATACTCTATTGATTTATTAAATCTTCTAAATGATCCAATAAATTGAAGGATATTCAGCAAAAAGCGATGACGCAAGCAACATAAACCTCAATGCGTTCACTTTGGTTCTGCATTCTCCAATCTAGTAAGGACAACATTTTCCTGTTTATATATCTATGCAGAAAACAAATTGAGTTGCCGGTGGGGTACTATAGAGGTTATGCGCAAGCTGTTTTCAGATGTTTGTATTAAATTCGCCGAGAAAAACTATTTCACTTCGGACAACGAGTCGTATATCGGCTTCCTTTCCAATAAAGTTAGTGCGTTTTTGAAGATTTTATTTTTACCGTAGACTTTCAGTATCGTAGATCATTTATTAACTTGAAACCAATAATGTTCCGGATAAATTGTGTTTGCCCTACAGAAGTTACAACTCGAAACGCTACCACTTTTGTGAATTGTATCATATATGCTAATTTCTCAAATATCTCTCTTCTTAGTAATGTTATTCCCAGGAACCTCTACAACAAATGCTTGGCCTTCAGGATGTCCTTCCTCCAATCATCTCAAATCATCATTCGCGTCCTCCAGAGCTGCGACCCGACCAAGTTCAGTATGGACCGCTTGTATGATTCTGCTATCGTTGAGCAGTGGGAGGGCGATTTTGCTCATCGGACGGCAGTAAAATGCTCTTTTCTCATATGCAACGCATGTCGCCAACCACATTCCGAAGGGCATCATAAGATCTGGCTGAGTTCGGAATCGTAGAAAAGGATAGATGAACGGAAGTGGTTGAAGGCTCTTTTGGCCGCTGCGAGTGAAGGGGGCGTGACGCGTGAACTTTGATACCGAGAGTTTCCGCTCTGGATCTGCTTGCATTCACCACATCAACACCCTACAGATTATTTTCGAAGAGTACGTGGAATTTAGACCTCCGCTGCACTTGATCTTTACCGATTTCGAGACAGCTTTGGGTAGCGTGAATAGGGAGTGAATCTGGAGTACTTTACGCAAGAGAGGCATTTCGGAGAAACTTATTGCTATTATCAGAGCGACATATAATGACGCGAAATGTCACGTCTTGTTATTGTTTCTTCATGTTTTCGGTGACGTTCTTCATGGCGCCTTATACGGAGAACGTGGAGGAGTTCAACACATATCTTCCCTTGGACAAGTCGATTGCGCGCAGACATTTATTTGCTCTCTCACTGGACTATGAAATTTGGCCTGAATTTGGAAGAGAGTCAAACACAGTAGGACTGAAGGTAAATACTAACAAAACCAAGGTTCTTAGTCTGACGGGTCGTCGCAATCTCCCTATCTGCATTAATGGGCAAAGTATCGAAGACGTCGATCAATTTGCGTATTGAATAGACGCATTAACAACACTAGATCCGCTTTCGCTGCTTTGTCTAAAATCTGGGAATGCAGTTATCTCAAGACCAAGATCAAGTTGAGACTGTTTTGTGGTAGTGTTCTTTCTGTGTTGCTATATGGGAGTAGCACATAAAAAGTGAACAACTTGTTGCTCATAAGCTCGAAGCCTTCGTCAATACCTGTCTCCGTCGTGTCTTCGGGGTACACTAGTCTGACACTATCTCGAATGAAAAGCTTAGTCAGCGCACTCTTACAGAATGTATTCAGAAGGGGAAGGTCTTAGTGCAAAGGTCACATATTAATGTGTAACCTCGTTAAAAAGGAGCAACATTTGAGGTGTTTGACTTTAAAGTGATGGTGAGGCCACCATATTAATCATATTCCTTTTCCTATGATCAGTAATCAACACCGCCTCGGTCTTTTGTCCCACTAGGTCAAACCACAGCTACATCATCCGACAGGGAGGACAAAGACCACATTGCACATCACGTTCCACAGAGGAAGACGGGACAAAGTACTGCTATCGTACCAAAACACTGAGAAGTAACTTTCCAGAAGCATGCTTAATTAACTAGCAACACCCGGTTCAGTAAATCAGCTTTTTGTCCATTCCCATCTAGCTGGCATTTTTGATCTCTAATGCTACCATCGCATAACATCTATTAAAGGGCAACGTGTCGCTAACTAGTTTCAAAACCAGTCTAAGCCGTCGATCGTTGAATGAACTAGACGAAAATCAAACTCCCACTACGACTGACTATCCTATAAGGCAAATCGATCGGTATGCTGATGGATCTCGTGGTTGCTTATGGGGTTTCAGCAAAATTACTTCCTGCCTCTTCAAGAGAGCGGGAATAACTCCTTCAACCATGCATCTTTAAACATTCTGATAAACCATTCAGAGTTGACTTTAACCACGAGCTTAAAGAGATAAAGTCTCGTCTTCCTTTGATTCATCGGCCGACGGATGCAGCCTGCAACTTCGCGATTACTTCATTTCCCCAATAGTTTCACGACCTATTCGTAAGGATTCGCCACTTGAGCAAGCTAGTGTCGCATGCACTCGGAATGCATCTTATTATTTGTGCTACCTTTTCTGGAGCTGCATCATGGGGTTCATGGCTTCACAATAGCATCTCTACCAATCATCTATTAAAATCACCCACTATGGTTTAGAAATTTTCACTTCTCGCATTCGAAACCAACACACCCAGTGTTTCCTTGTGCCATCATCCGATTTCCAACCATTTCAAAATGTTTTTTATGATTTGATTGTCCCACGCGCATATTGCCGTCCTGCCAGATTCCGCTGCTATTGTTACGATAAAACTTAATGATTGTGGTCACTTCAACTTCCTTCCCATAACGGGAGTAATCCCTATGCTGTCTCGCAATGGTTGAGAATGATTTATATCGCCCTAATTTGTTACTTGCGTCATGCCGACAGTAAATTGCGGATTCCTAAAAACAGAGTGGCCGAATTACTATTCTAGTTCCTCACATAAATATGACAATTTCTTGCTGTTACCCTTGCTTTTCTATGAGCGGTACCACGACCGTCTAGTTCTGGATAAAATCCGGCTCAACAGGTTGCGGTGGGCGGGTCACTTAATACGTATGGATTAGGATGATCCAGCTCGGAAAGTCTATAAGGGCAATATCTATGGTAGAAAAAAAAGCTTTTAGGGATATCGTATTGGTGGACCTCGGCTCAAAACCGGGGTGTCTGGAGTTTTTCATTAAGGCAGGCCTACACCAGACACCGGTTGTTGCGCCGTTGATGATGATGATGAATTTCTGGTTTTTTGATTCCTACGTCAACCTCTAAATACTTCTCCACAGTGCAAAGGAAATTTATAATCGTCTTGGCAGGAGAGCTCCGGCATTAAATCTTCCTTTTCGGAACATCTGATGCGATCGTTTTCTTCAAGCATTTGACCTCCCTAAGAATAACAGCATCCACCGTCAACTTTTTTTGGAGGTTGTAGTCAGTTAAGGCCATATTCATCCTTTGCGTGTCGCTTTTTTTTTGCACAAATTCTGGCCCGAGTTTCCCCCAGTGGCTTTTTGGAGTTTCACCTCCTTTGTGTTCATTGAAGCAGTAGCGCCGGCTTTCATAATTTGGGCTATTTTGTTGGCCGTTCACTTTTCAAATGAGGGACCTTTTTGTCTGTTAGCAGCCCGCGAGGATTCAAAAGAATCATTCGCTCACCTTCTGCTAATCTTTTCCAGGATGACTCCTTTGGGCTTTTTGGAGGCAAAATTTTTGCTGCGCTGATGATATTTGCTTTAACTCTAACCATGTTTTTAATTAATCACATCCTCGATCCATGCTTCCTCAGCTTCAGGTGTTCTTTGAGGCGTGGCCTCTGAGGTTCCTCCCTTATTTCACATCTTCAGGCCATGATTTTGGAGGATGTCTCTATTTATATTAAGAGTTTTAGGTGAATAAGGAGGAAAAGGGAAGAACGAGTCCCCAAATTAAAGAGAGAATTAGTTCATATTAATGATTGAATGGAAAGAAATGAGTGTAGAAAAAAAAAATAAATAAAATAAAAAAAAATAAAAAAAAACCACTTCGAAAAGAAATTAAATAATAAAAAATATAAAATAAATACATCACCCAGAGGTCTGGTGATCATTTTCTTTTCCCAATAGGAATTCTCAATTATTACTACAACTAACGAATGGAAATTGGCAGCATTCATATTTTCTGTTAATTCACTTAACTCGTTAATTCACTTTCTCTCTATAATTTCGTACTCCACGCTTTATGTGTTTGTTTATACTATATATCTCGGAAATTCCGACACTTTACTTCTGCAGCTCAATATTTATTTCATTCATGTAATATTTCAATTATTTGTTTTTTCGATAGTTTTTCTCCTTTTTGCTCTAAATCACTTTTGTCAACGCTTTGAACTTATTCTCGGAATCTTTTGTTTGAAATACGCTTGAATTATGGTTTAGCACGATGTGGCGATAGTTTTCTTGGTCGACTTCTTTTAATTTGCTCGCGAAAATTTTCACACCTTCTGAAACGATTGGCAACAAAATTATAAAAAAAAAATACTTTAAATATGAAAAATGTTTTAAAGTAGTTTTCTTTTGACTAAATTAGCATTAGTTAAAACGTTTTCTGCCCCACTTTTGTAGATCCTTGTTTATATGTACAAATTTTATCAAAAATTCAATAGTTAAATGCATTTCTATTGTTCATCTGATCACAATATTATTTGAACGCTACACCGACTTCTTTCTTAAGTCCGTTGTGTCATATAACTTCTTTATTATTGTTTTAGAGTAAAAAATATCCAGGTGTATTTACATTTTTATGGCGAATAAATAGCCATTCATTCACGTTCGGATTAACGATGATTTTTTGGTCTCGAAAACTCATGCCACGGCAAACACCTCATTTGACAGATTTTTTGGAGTGACTTGCGTCGCTATAAAAGCGGGAATAATTACAGTTAGATCGCCACGACTCGTCTCAACTGAACTGAACGGCGCCCGGCAGATAAATTCTAAAAGCGCCAACTTGCCTCTAATGCAAAGAGTCGAATTCCAAATTGCGCTGCCACCTGAATTTAACTTCTAGCATGGAGCCGCTGCTTCAATCAGTTCGTTTCCAAGAGACGATGCTTTGACAGCCCTCGGAGTGCAATCGGCACCCGCTGAAGACAACTTCCTTCCCGATAATCACCTGCAAATTCAAGACTTGAATATGAACAACTTCCCTCACTTTGATTCAAGGAGTTATTTTCATAAAATTATTCACTTCAAAAGATGCACACCTTTCTTTAAAGAAACCATCTTATTCCGCGAATAAGAGAATGACGACCCGGTTCAGTTCATCACCTGTTCCTCCAATCAACCGGTCCCCGGTTCCGCTAGTCTTTGTAACAAAAATGCATTCTCACTCGCCCCAACCAGATCAACCGTTAGATTTGCTTTCCTCCTTCTTTTTCTTCAGCCTTTGCCCCGTTCGCTAGCGGGGTCAGCTCGCGGTGATCGGTTTCGCCATTTTATTTTATCAAATAGCTTTTATATCTCCATCCCCCATCCGGCCGGCCTTTTGGTCGTTTACCATTGACTTCGATGGTCAGGCTAATCTTGGCAAGTGAATTCTCGTTAGCGCGAATTACGTGAACTGGTCAAGTTTAAATACAAGGTCGATGTTCCCTTTTGCTCGGTCATTCAACATTATTATTATATACAAATCGACAGTATGTATATAAATATATAAATGATCTTTGGCGTTTTTAGGGAGAAGAAGTGTATTTTAGGGAGAGGAAGTATATTGCGAAAGGTTTAGGGGTATTAGAAATTTGAAGAAAAGAGTAGAATATTCGGTTGTCTCTGAAAAAAAAACGAAGTAAAGACTGCACTTATCGCACAGATCCGGACGCAACTGCCTATTCACGGAAAGAATTCTTTTGTTCTCAATTGTCTGTCATTAAGCCAGTTCCGTTGGCGTTATCAGTTTCCTTTTCTTCCGCTTGTTCTATTAAGGGTGTAGAAGAAGGTATTAATGGAGAGGATTTTACTGGTTCATCTGCGCGACCCATCACCTACCCACGACCAGATCCATTGTGGGGAACCACATTGAAGTTTTCGTTTTGAGAATGATGGAGTCCTAAGTCCGCATCAACTTAATGCTGGACCGGACCAAATGGGGAGCAACTTACTCCCTCTTTCGTGGTCCACGGACCCCTCGCTTAGGGCTTGCACCCAAACTTATAAAAAAAGTCAAGCAACGGCGCCTCTGCCCTGGTAGGAAACCGTAAAGCCGCCGTCGCTTGACTTTTTTTCACATTGAAGTTGTTGCAATTTGCTCCATTTTATATGAGTCGAATACCATCGTCACTCTTCACTCTCCAAATAAAAATTATGCTCTGCATTTTTCTGATAAGATTGAATTTCAACATTTCAAAGTACTTTTTACACCTTTTTAGTCCAGTTTGAACACGAAGCTGAGACCCTCTAGGTTTGTACATTTATCATTGCCCCCATTCAAGAGCTTTACCTTTCAACGCTCAAGGTGAACAACTAACTTCACTGAGATTCCTCTGGCTGATTTGATTACCTACCGACACATCGGTCCTAGCTCTGCGAAAAAGTAGGCCCAAGTACAGACCACAGCGTAGCGCTGCCGACCAGAGTTGTCTTGGCCTTACGCTTTCCGCGCGCATGACCGCTGACAAAAAAGTCTGCTGCCTCCACTGGGGGTTTCACCGTAGTTAGCAGTTAGTTCCCATCTATCCCCGAAAGTTCTGCTTCCTTCCGTTCAATTCTCTCTTCTCTGAGCATTTCCAAACCTAGTGGTGTAGCAATACCCGTGTCCTAATTCGGAGGAACTTTCGCTTTCTTCCCAAGCGCCTTACTTCGCCGTCTGCGGAAAGGCTTGGCACGTCGGTCTCCTATCCGAGCCAGCTGTGTTTACATTAGCAGCCTTCCATTCTGCCAGGTTTTCTTATAGAGGGGGAAGGAAAAGTTCTGACAAGTGAAGGAAGATTCAGAAAACAGTGCCACAGACAGGCTGTCTGCAGCCCACTGTCCATTGAAATGGAGAGCATACGTCCTTCAGATTTCTTCAGGGGTGAACATACATGTGGGGAGGCCTTTGAAATCCGTGAATCGGCCGAAAATTGATTGCTCATACTCACGGATGAATTCGAAGTTTGCAACTTTTTACCACTTGGAGAGTTAGTATCCTTATATTCATGTTTGAACACTCATAGCCTAGTAAAGTATTAGGGAAGATTCACCAGTATAGTCAAACGAATATTATGTTCGGACGCAGCATGTATACGTTGCACCATAATATCGACACTGATCCACTATTTTGGAGACTTGACCTCTCCGTTAATTATTTATTGAAACCTTCTCCCCAACTACTTTAATTTTCCATGAAATTGCATTTTCTGAAAAACGTTCCTCAGAAATTAAGGAAAACCTATTTCCCACGATTCGTTCCAAACAGCTGAAACATAAGTTCAAAATTTATTACTTCTGGAAATATTCTCAAAATCCAGTAATATTTTATAGTCAGTGAGGATTCCAGAATTGCTACTCATGGATATATTTATGACGAATTCATTTGCACTCAGTAACGATTTATTTTTGTTTGTCATAGCTCAACTGCTTC
Organism: Hermetia illucens; assembly: GCF_905115235.1. NCBI lineage: Eukaryota > Metazoa > Arthropoda > Insecta > Diptera > Stratiomyidae > Hermetia > Hermetia illucens. The sequence continues at coordinate 51,270,833 of NC_051849.1, forward strand.
TGTGGAAAAGGAAAATAAGCTTTAGTTGTTCACATAAAATTATCTCCACTCGGTTATTATTCCGGTTTATATCCGTGAACTTACATTTGCATGGAGTCCAAGTCAGCTCTGCCCCGTCCTCTTGCTTAGATGCGGTGCTAATTTTGTTTTCCGATTCTGTTCAATATTTCAGCGATGATTGCATCCAAGGTCGATTTTCACCTGATGGATGGCGTTTGTATTGATCTTGTAAACACTGAAATTTTCATGAAAAACAGAGTACGAATTTGATGATTGCGAATTTGCTGCAATACTGCTACTTTGCAAACATTTTGTTGAAAGACAAGCCACACGAGCATTTCCTGCTGAATTTCGAGTCACTGCTAAAAATACTTGCGATTGTCATAAATCAGAACAAACTTTACAGAAGCAACTTACATAATTGTAATTATTGTATCACCGCGACTTGGTGTCCCTGAACTACCTGTGCAAGTGCACTGTTGCATTAGCATGCAAATTGGACGATATGTGCATCTTTTGATCATATGATTCAATCCACTCGATTCCGAAGCTCCCAGCTGCTGGTGATCTCAATGATGATGAGCAGAACCTTCGATAATTTATCTGAAGTTCAATGCCAATGTCAGGGGAATATTGCGATTCAGATCGATTGTGTAATAAAACTGGAAAATTGTTACTCAGAATATGTATCTAACTCCTCTTTGGAATGCTTTGATGATGATTTCAATAGATAAATACTTTTGCCATGCACGTCCTTGACTTATAGAAAAAAGATGAATTCGTTTGCATTCATGTTTTATAAAAAGCTACAATGTTCAAATAGGCTTGTTTCATAGATAGTTACTTCGCCACATTATAAGAAAGAACGCATACATTTATACGTTCCAATTTTTCGAACTAAGCAATGTTTTCATAGTTTCCACAGGCAAACAACACAAAAATGTAATCCAAATATCTAAAAATAAACTGAAATTGCAATAATGAACAGATTGATTGAAACTGAATGAAAGGGTGTTTCGTTACAATATCGGCCAAACATTCTTGCTACGCTTCTAGCTTTTCACACCAGCATTTCCAACGCACTTATTGCCAATTCTAAGACAGTTTCAATTATGTTCACGTAACTGCACTCATTGAATTTCAAAAAGTGACATGAAAATGGTGTGCGAAGTAAAAGACATTTGTGTGGAAATGACTGCTTTATCAATAGATCACGCTTCTACATATGATAGGCATTTGCATTGCCAATTAAAGTGACAACAAATGTCTGTTTGTTGTTAAAAAAAACTGAGCATTTGCTGGAGATATGTGGTCCCTCTATATCCAAAGTAATATATACATATAAGTGAATAAAAAGAAAAATTTTCTATTTCCAGTAGATACTGAAGTGGAAAATAGATTTAAATTTAAAATTTAGTCTCAGAAAGATGGAATTACGGATATTTAGGATTAGTACGAAATGTTTAATTATCAATCAATCTGAATTACCCTAATTATTTTTTTTAGTTTAGGGATTGAGGAGTCCTAAGCCCTTTTTAAAATTCCCAACATAGGTGTAATTAAAAAAATCTGCACACACTTCAGACCAATGGAGAGAAACTTACTCCTACTATATTTGGTTCACGGACTGCTCTTCCAGGGTTCAAAAATTTAAAGAGGAGATTTGGCCCCGTCTGACATTAAGTGGATTTATTTATTTAATGACCACAATACGCAGAAAACAAACTCCTTATTACATATTGTCCTCAGAGAGAGGAGCAAGTAAATGGCTTACTTTACGCTTAAAACAAGAGAAAGTGACAGATTGAAAGGACCGTGGGGCGTTGTAGAACAGGCATAGCCTCGGGATCGCAAAGAGGAAATGAATCTCGAGCTCCGCAAAGGATACATAAAAAATATCCGCACTACGTGTGTTATGAGAGGCGATGCAGAAAGTAATATCCGAGTTGGCAGAGCAGTCCATGAGGCAATTGCAGAGTTTGAAAAGAGTACACATATCAAGGGAGATACGGCGTTGCTGCAGGGAGGAGAGATTGAGGGTGCGGAGTAGTGACGGATAGTCAACCCGTGGAAGGTTCTTTTTAAGGTTTTGTGTGAAACAAAACCTTATTAGAATCGATTCGATGTCTGTCTGTCCGTCTGTCTGTCTGTCTGTCTGTCTGTCTGTCTGTCTGTCTGTCCGTCTGTCTGTCAGTCTGTCTGTCACACCCGATTTATTCGGAAACGGCTGAACCGATTGTCACGAAAATTGGTAAGAGTATGTAATCTGCCGTTCCCTTTACATGCAGCAACTGGCGCCATTTTGTGTTAAGTTTAAGGGGGGCTCCCCATACAGGTGAAAGGAGGCTGCAAATTTTTTTTTCACAAAATGTAGCCACGTGGGGTATCAAATGAAAGGTCTCAATTAGTACTTTTCGAAACTGGTTCAATATTTGATATTGGGTGAAACATAGGGGAGTGAGGACTCAAAATGTGACCCCCAAAAAGTGTAACAGGTCTCGTTCTCAGAACCTATCCAACCGAAAAATCCGAAAAAAATCATAGTAGTGCATCTCTATGAAATCTAGGCCTCAAAATATATCTGGTTCCGATATCTGCACAAATAAAGTTAATAATAGTATATTTCCATATTTTAGAAATTTACCCGGCACCCCCCTTATGTTCATCCCAGAAGTACAAAATTTGGCATGCGTGTAATGAAGAATATAATGCACAGTTTGGTCAAGTTTGAAGAAAATCCAACTATTATTAACAAAGTTATAGGGGGTGAAACTTTACAATTTTTTGTGAATTTCGTTCACTCTACAACCCGCATGACGTCATCATCACATATCAATTCGTCAATATGACAACGAAATGAGTTCTTATGGATGGGGGCGGAAAGGATTATTTTGTTTTAGTTTTTAGTCATTTGTATATGAATATCAATTACTCAAACCAGACATGTGTGTATGTAGGTATATAGTATATGCTTGCTGATGAACTTTGCGGGTAGTGCTTAATTCAGACAGATATAAGAAGTAAATCGGAAATATGGGCACGATCAATTGATATACGTGCATATATGTGTACAGTATTCGGAAATAGGCAGTTTGTTTGTTTAGGGTGAGCGTAACATCTACGGCTGTAATATGTATGTATGTCTCGTAGTTTGGAAAAATATGAAGGAGTATGTTGGATTTGTAGCTGTATACGGATAGAAAAATGTGCCTTGAAATTTCTTAGATAAGATGAACACAAAACCTTTATACCCGAAGCGCGAGTTTCCGGTATTCCGACTTGTTGTAAAAGTGGGTCCGGGCGAATTTGCGTTGTTCAACTTCAAGAACGCTGCAGTCAGGGATGCGGAAGGGGGACCAGACCACACAGCAATATTCATGGATATTTCTGACAAGGGAATTGAAGAGTGTTAAGGAGGGCTGAATTAAGGTAAAGTCGGTGGAGGAACGTAGCATAAAACCAGACATTTTGGAAGGTCTGTTGATGATTTCAACGAAGTGGGAATTGAAACAAAGTCGAATATTACACCCAGGTCTTGCACGGAGGTCAATAGTGAAAGCGGTTGTCCACTGAAAAAAAAAGAGGATTTTGGGGCAGATTAAGGCAAATAACACATCCAGTGACATTTGCCGACAATCAGTGTTAACTAGTTGAACGAACACCAACGGACTAAATTATCAAAGTTAGACTGAAAGAGAGCACAGTCAAGCGGAGATGAAACAGAGGGAAATAATTTAAGGTTAACACGGGCAGGTGAGGATGGAGGTGAGATCATTGATAAAAAACAGGAAGAGTAGCGGGCAAAGTATAGACCCTTCGGGAACACAGAGGAAGGGGAGAAAGAACGAAATGAGTAACCATGAAAAGCAACATGCAGGAACGGTATGAGAGATAAGAGGAAAGCCAGGAGACGAGTGAGGGAGGGAAGTTGATTAATGAGAGTTTAGAGAGAAAAATATTATGGCCAACGGTATCAAAGGCTTTGGAGAAATCAGTATAAATAGCATGTACTTCCTGTCGTGAATTACAGCATTTAGCAACGAAGTTGGTAAAAACCAGAAGGTTTGAAGCCGCAGATCTATGTTTCACGAAACAATGCAGCTCTTTGACAATGCGGTTACCGAAGTGGGTGGTCAACCAGTCGTTGACATGTTTTTCCAGGATTTTTGAGCAAGAGGAGAGAAGAGAAATGGGACGGTAGTTCACAGCAAGAGCCGTTCTTGAGGATAGGAATGATAAAGGCCTCTTTCCAGGGGAAAGTAGCATTTTTCTAGACTTTTGTTGTAGATTATACTCAGGGGGAGGGAAATTTGTTTTCTACAGTTAAGAAAGAAGAGGTTGGGAAGCCCATTGGGGCCAGGTCCGGCATTGGGGTCAGGTTTACCAATGAGGAACTCAACCAAGTAAGGCGTTAGGAGAGGAATGGCCAGAGATTCAGAGCAGTCTCCAGTTAGAAGAGGCGTAAAGGGTGAAGGGGTCAAGGGAGAAACCACTGAAGAGAAGTAGGTGCAGAGAAACTCGTAAGACTGTTGTGAGGAGTTGGCAGACGAGCAAAATTGATAGAGGACGGGATAGATTGACTGGGATTACGAGAATTGCGAGTGTGAGACCAAACGGATTTTAAGTTATCGCGGGCAAGGGCGGCTTCGACGCTCAACTGCAAAGAGGCATTATCTGTCCTATACATTAAAAGGGGAATATTACGCAGTGCAGCAATTATAGAGGTATCACGTTGCTGACTACCATCTATACGATATTCTCCGTTATCTTGCTAGGTCGGATAACCTCATAGGCCAGAACATCATTGGCCCACACCATAGAGGCTTCACTCTAAACAAATCAACAGATCAGATTTTCTCCCTGCGGCAAGCGATGAAAAAACTGTTAGAATATGAATATGAATATGTCAGCATCAAAAACCAACCAACCAACAACATCAAATCGCACTGGTCAAACAGGAAAAATAAAGATAGGAGACAACAACTTTGAGATCGTTGATAATTTCTCCTATCTATGTGGAAAATCACAACCGATAACAGCTATGACGATGAAATCCGAGCACGGTTGTTGGCTGCCAACAGAGTCTATTTCAGCTTACAAAAACTGTTCCGCCCGAAACGTCTCACCCCGATAGGGTCAAAGCTCTTACTATATAAGACAATGATCTTGCCAGTCCTTATGTATTCCTCGGAAACTTGGGTTCTTAGCAAGAAAAATTGCGAACTCTTGGCCGCGTTTGAGAAAAGAACCCTCGAAGAATTGTTGGCCCCCTACATGAGGATGGACGATTCCGTAGCCTACATAACGACGAAATCTATGAGCAATACCATGCCCGTCAGGTGGTGGATAAAATCCGGCTCAATAGTTTAAGTGGGCGGGTCACTTAATCCGTATGGATGAGGATGATCCCGCCCGGAAAGTCTATAAGGGCAATATTTATGGTAGACGCTGCCTGAGATGGAACGATGGTGTAGTTCAGGACGCCAGACAGCTTTTAGAGATATCGAATTGATGGACTTCGGCTTGAAACCGGGATGTCTGGAGTTCCTTATTAAGGCAGGCTTAGACCGGATACCGGTTGTTGCGCCGTTGATGATGATGATGATGACAATTATAGCAAGTCGAGAAACTAGAAGCTATACGCTTCAGGCATGGAAGGTTTTGTGTATTTCTTTTATAAAAACATCTCCCCCTTAGCACGTAATATCAGATATCTTCCTTTGGGTGCTACCGACATTGAAAGTGTTATAATTCGCACTGAAACGACAACTTTATATTGCTGCTAAATTTCATAACTCCAGGATGAACCTAAGGGAGGTTCTTCAGCCAATTACTAAAGATTATAGTAATATACTATTATTAACTTTACTCTAATAGATATCATTATGAAGAATATTTTGGAGCTTAGGCAGTGGCAACTTTCTGATAATTTTCAAATTCTTCGGTTGGGTAATTTCTGTATAGTCCCCCCCCTTTTGCATGTATGGGGGACGATGAACTCACAGTTCTTACCTGCCCATCAAATTTGGTGTCAATAGGGGTAACACCGTTTCCGAGAGAAATGTGTGTGGTAGATAGACAGAAAAAACTTCAACCAGATTTCATGTTTTTACCCCCGTAGCGTGATATTCTCCCCAAGTGAATTCTTAACTTTTGCCTCAGTTAAAAAATGAGATCGTATTTCTGAGTACTTCGGAATATGCAGACATTTCCGCCAAGATCTTTTAGGTCGGGGTCAACTTTAATCTATTTTAGTATCTCCGCTTACGTTTGCTGGAAATAATTATTGCCTCTGGACGAATTCGCGATGGAGTCTAGTTCTCCACGCCTTAACGTGTTTACGCTTCCAACATTAGCTACGGTGATGTTTAGGCAGGAGAACACCTCGAGTTGGATTCTTCCTCATTCATTTTTTTATTTTAAAAAAAATTTTTGATTTTATTTATTTTCATTTAGGTTGAAGTTCATATTCTTAGAAAATAAGTTCGTGATGTAGAACTCAAAGCTTTTTGGTTTCAGATAAAAATTTGAGCCTCTACACGTCCCGAAGTTGGAGAGCTTCAGTTATGACCTTGAACGAAATATTGCCGCGTAACTCTTTTATTTATAGCTGAAGCTTTTGAAAAAACTCTCACAACTTGTTCAGAATATGATTTATATGTATAATGTGCAACATGATTAAATTTCGAATACTTCTTCCCACTAAAAAAAATCCTAAAAGTAAGAGGCCTTTAATGTGGTTTCTCCCCTTAAGGCAGGACATTGTTAGGCTGACGAAAATCACCACCGGCAGTGCCAGCAGATCGATAAACAACAAAATGCAGGGGGTTTACTGCAACTACACCATCCCCAGTGCAGCACCTGAAGCTCAAATTTTGAACACACTAAATAAACTTTCTGTTGTAAGGCAAGTGTCGAATCTAAGCCATTTGCAAAGGTCATCACGAGCCGCGTACCAGACAAAGCGTTGGTGCCCTCCATATCCAAGCTTTGAACGCGACGCACTACTCCAAATACCTGAGAATTCTGCAAGAAACCCATTTTCGAATTGGTGATCTGAAGGAGCTCTGCTGTCTGAATTCATGCGAGAGGTAACGCTGGTGCTGAATTGCATCTTTCAGGGAAGTATAAAATATAAAATAAACGACCGCGAAAATATCGTAGCGTTTACCACGGGAAAGGACAAAGCTGAAGATCCAAGAGAACCTGAAGGCACAACTTATTTATGACGTCTGGAAGGAGAGCATATGTAAGTAGGTCACATGTAGATGCATTTGCAATTGGTTGTACTCTCTACAATCTACTGCATAGGTCTACTGATAGTCGACCCTAGCAGGTTTAAATGTACAATAATAAAATTGGGGAGAAGAAACCATCTATCCTATCAACATTTATGGTGAAATGCACGTTATGGCTCATTTTGATTCAGTTATCAGCAATCACGCTATTGATTCTCGTGAGTTAACTAGACATAGTGGGCCAACTACGCCTACTCACCAACGGAATAGTAACTGACCCAGAGCGGAACAATTAGATGCATTATTCGTGACACCTGATTGACTTCATATTTGTTTTTTCAGTCGTAGTACACAACACATTATGTGAAAGCATTTGTAAGCACACTAATCGCACCATAACGATCTCCAGCTATTTAAACAAATATAAGTCAATCAACACTAGCGTTGTGATAATAGTAACATGAACATAGTTTTTTAAAAGGGTCCGATTACAGAGAAGACATGTTTACTTCCAGTGGGAAAAATGGCTTGGCGGATGTTCTACGAATAAATAAATGCTTTCATTCTTCAAAGAGCCATATTAATTCATTATCATATTAAATTAAATACTTAGATTCGCTCAGAAAAGGTTCAAGAACAAAAAGGTTTCCAGAACAACAAAAATTAGAAGTCCTGGATTCTTAATTCTTCGTAAGAAACATACGAAACAAAACACCATGTGAAGCATCCCAAATACGACTTGGAACTATACCCTGAACTCTTTTATCATTTCCTAATGGAGATCGCTGGAATGTTCATAAGAAAATGTCCAATTTAAAAATAGAACTTACAGACCAAGTATAGTAAGTGTGGAGGACTTTCCACCCATTACAGCGCCGGCCGCCTTTATAGATTACAGTGTCGTAATTTGAACGAATTATTTCAATAGCAAGGGTCAAATTTTTGAACTCCTTGACACTTATGTCAAAACGAATATTCAATTAGATAGTGCCGCCAAAGTTGTAAATGTTTCAATTTAATTTTTGTTGATACTCGTATTTCATTCATTGAATGGAAAACTTTCGATTTCGTTTTGATATTTTATTATTGTAAATACAAATTAGAATCAAGGACAAACTTTATTGCCAGTTTAAGCGGAAATTCGTGTAAATTTACGTCATCTTTTTGTTTAAAAATACATTTACAGAACAAACAATAATTGTATAACTAAACAAACAAATGCCCACACTATTGACCATTAACCGCTGGGTGTCTACAGCGTGAACGATACAATTTAGATATCAATCTGTTCGATAAATAAATAACCAAAGGGCTTTGGCTTGTACTAGAAACCTTCACGGGCAGCGAGCTAGCTTTATCAGAAAATGTGCCTGTTAACATGAAAATTAGGTAATCTAAATTTATATCCAAACAATCCATCTAGATTACAACAATAAGACAAACAGAGGTCGTGCAGCTAATTAAAAAGCTCGTTAACATTGTTTAGCGCTGATATGATTAGAAACAAATGTTTTGTGTGTTTGTATTGTTTCTCGTTCAGAATCATTAATTCCCTCGTATTTGGGGGAATCAATGGAATTTAAAAGTTAACTCGATTCGACGAGCAGCGTGTTAATTGATGTCGGATGAGCAGATAATTTGCGTTACGTTCTAATAAATTTGTGGATTATTTGAAATTTTAATCAAATTTACCAGGAGATTTTGTGATCGAGTTGTTATTTGCTAAGCATCTAGATTGCAGACTATGCGCTAAGTGTCACGCTATACTACGCACATTGAAACGCATCTAAGCATGAAATTTAGTTTACAGATAATAGTTATCAATTTTTAAGAAAGACTTCTTGTCTAGACCTACATCCATCTTTTACATAAACAATTTGTCCAATTTTCAAAATAGTACGATGAGATCATCTGATTTGAATTAAAAACAATCTTATAATTACTGATTTCATTAAACAACATGCAAATGTGCCATATGTATAATACTACTAAGATGTGTTATGCCAGCAAATTTGAGACTTAAACTATTATGTAAATTTCGCAGTCCGTCAGGCGACTATCAAGTTGACAAAATCAAATGTTTACAAACACAGAAGATTGCGCTAACTAACGAATCAATAAAATCTTTTACTCCAACAAATTTCTGTTCACTGGAAAGCTAAACATTTGCTAATTTATAAAATTGGTCATTTCCAAGTGCTATGATCAGTATCGCAAACATTAAAAGGTTGTTCACACTTTTGAATTATTCAAATTGAAATTTTATTGACCATTAAGTAAAATGTTCTTAATAGGAAAGTAATAACACTTTGGGTATTTTATTACTTAAAAAACATATGTAAGTTCACCACCATTTTAGAAATAAATACAGTAAAATAACGAGAATATGTGAACGTTCCTTTGCTGTTCCACACATCTTGTTCAGTTCAGTCAGTTATTTGACCTTTACTTGAAAACGGTCGACATCCTCCTGTAACTATATAAAACTCAGTCAAAAAAGAAAACAATAGTCGAACTAGGGTGCAGATTGTTAGATTGAAGTGGTCGCTCGATGCCGCAATCTTGGGAATTGCGGTATCGAACGACCATGGTCGTTATAAGAGAAAAGAAGTAAAATTTAGTGAGCTCTGACCCTTAGCGCCAGCCTGTGCGGCTCATGAAAGATAATAGCTTTCTTATTCAATAGCTGGACATATCTTTAAGGTCTTGAAGCGATGGTTTGCCTATTGCCCGTTGCCTGAAAACTTGAAAGTACACTGAATCCCTATTAGGCAGTGTACCTTGTAGATGGCCGTGATCCTGTATGTATTCGCACGTGTTTGGCTAATAAGCTTTCGTGCCCAGGTTTTCCCGTAAGAGGGTTAAATTTCCTCGATTTCGCTAAAATCGCGAGTGCGCGGCACTTAGGATTAACAACTCACTAGTAGTGTAAGACAATTTTGTTCCTTACCAAAGCCCACGCAATTGAAACTGGGTCCGAAACAAGCTGTCGAAATTGGAACTAGTTCGTCTATCCATCCTTTAAATTTTTGCGTTCTTTGGAACCCAGTAGTAAGAGATGTAATGTCATAAATGTGAATGCGATGGTCAAGCTACCATCCTAAGTGGCCGGAGACAACCAAGAGGAGACAGCTATCCCAAAAACCTAAAAATGTGGCGAAATTTATCATGAAACTCTGCTCGCAAATATTGTAGTTCCATCAAAGTGCTCCGTCGACAACCGCTTCGAAGCCAGGCTCGGGTATGTGGTGGAAGGGGTCTTTTGAGCGCTTTGATCTCTCCCGTGTCATCGATCGAGGTTTTCCCTCACTCAGATGTATGATGAGGCGCGGTTTTCGAGTTTCCGTCCTTACCTTGACAGCCCGCGGTCATTATATTGTCGGATACCCCTATTTAAAAAGATTTTTGCGGGGCTAAAGAGAAGGAAGGGGAAGGAAGTCCTCAAGTCAAGAGATTGAATTAGATTTCATGGCATATTCATATTGCCATTCAAACCATAAATAATAAAAAATTCGTAAAATAAAAGCAAAATGGTGGAAATAAAAACAATTATAAATAACTTCGCCCTAGCAGGCCCCAAGTCTGGCAGTGAAAAGGGGAGGGATGGATAGCTTCAGTCTGAATGGCTGTACGCCACCGCAGCGTCTCAGGGGGTAGGTGAGAAAAGTGCAGGAATTTTGTAGTCTTGTAGATTTCTCACTAAGGAAGCTATCACTACACCTGGCAGTTAGGTATAAAATGCAAATCTGCTTCATGAGAAGAAGGAGAAACTTGGATACTCGGTGGGAGCCATCTGACTTGGTGACTGGGTCATGCAGTCGAAACCGCTAATCGTGCAGCGAGTCGCAGACCAGTAGGCCTTTATAACTCGCAGCGACACAATCCCGGCCGTCAGATTGCATGGTCAAAAGATTCGCTTTCATGTTATTGGTTTCAGTGATCGAAGAGATCCACTATGGAAAATTCGTCTGGAACGTCGGCAGGACTCACTTAGGTAGGACATTGCTAGGCTGACTCAACTCAGCTCTGGCAATGCCAGCAGACGGGTGAAGAATAACGCTCAGAGGGTTTACCGGAATATGTCACACCCAGTGAACGCGGTTACGACGGTATGGTGAAAGTCACTCCAGACGTGCTCAAAATGCAGCATACCCGAGGAACCAGCGGAGCTCTTTCAGATTTCTCAACGAATCCCACCCGTGCAGTTTTCAGTGATGGAAGTGAAAGAGTACTGGGGTGGACTTTTGCCCTCCCAACATGCTGAGCATGCAGAATGGATCACCGCCGTAAGGACTCGCCATTCCTAAAGAGGAAGTTCGCCGAGCCATAATCAGCTCGAAGAACTGGACGGGCCCAGGCCTGGATCGGGTACAGAATTTCTGGTATAAGAAGTTCACCAGTATACATGGTCGGTTGGCACATAGAATAACTCAGGTCATGAGTCGGCTAGAGGAATTTCCACCCTTCCTCAGGACATAGTGCAAGACCCCGCACACTCAAGATCGAAATTCATAACGTCCATCATTAGTTTAAAGGTCAATGCGTACCTCGAGACCAAGAACATTCTGTCCGAGGAGCAAAAGGGCTGCCGAGTTGGGTCAAGGGGTTGTACTTGTAGGACAAGCAACCAGAGGTCAAAGAAGCCTTCTTACTTGCTATATCCATTATGCCAAGGCTTTCGTCAGCGTCTCGCATACCTGGCTAATCGATGTCCTAAATCTTTATCGCATTGATCACAAACTAATGAAGTTTTTGGTGACAACCATGAAAGGATGGCACACCACCTTATCAGTGCCTTCATTTCAGGGTGCCAATACCTCAGAGTCCATCCATATACGGAGGGGCATCTTCCGATTAAGAAGAATAAGGAACTCTACTCTGAGTCCCCTTTGGTTTTACATGACATTGAACCCTCTTTCATGGGTACTGAAAGATGCTAGAGGGCATGGTTTTGCAATAAAGTATGGCTTACGTGCTAAGTGCGAACTGACACACTTGATGTACTTAGATGACATCAAGCTGTGTACTGGTACTGACGACCATTTTAGAAGTATGTAGTGAATAGTAGACATGTACAGCCGTGATATTTAGATGGAGTTTAGATTAGATAAATGTCGAATCCAAGCCGCATGCCGGACATAGCATTGGTGACCTTCACATCCAAGCTATGATTGAGACAGACTTCTACAAATACCTAGGAATTCTTCAAGGAACCCTTGCTAGAGTTGGTAATTTAAAGGATGCTCTACTGTCCGAATTCCTACGACGTGTAAAGCTGGTACTGAAATCGCATCTCTCGGGGAAGAATAAAATAAGCACATTGAATGTATTTCCTATCCCTTCACCGGCCAATCTGGAAAACGTCTAGCGACGGATACGGACAACTATGTCCAAATTCGGAACGCATCATCCAAATAATTAATAAACCTACCTCGTGACATCGGAGGTAGGGGCGTGGTTGGCGTGGCAGCACAACATCATCGGCAAGTCAAGTCGCTGCGCGCTTATTTTTACTGCAAGGAGCAGGCGAGTCCTATGCATGTGGCTATCTGTAAGGCTGACTGTGGGCTGACTCCACTTAACTTGAATAATCGATCTTTCAATACTCTGAATAGCGTGAAGTCGGACCAAAAGCGGATTGATGAATGGAAGTCGAAGGCAATGCACGATAAACACATGAATTGTCTTTGGCAGCCATTTGTCGAGTTTCATTTGTCGAACAGCTGGTTGTGTGCTGGGGAACTCTTTGCTGAGACGGATACGCTCATGTGTGTCATCCAGGACGGCGAGCATATAAACAGCTCATTATGAAGGATCGAGTGGAGAACGGCCAGAATGTGTGCATTTATTCATATAGTGTATCCTCTTGTTTGGAAATACACGGAGCAATATTTTGAATTTTAATTATGTAGGTGAACGTACATTGAATTCCCCGCATAACAAAAGCAGATTAGCTTTCATACTTCAAGCGTTCAGCTTCCTGACTTATTTGCAATCTATACCGGTTTTCTCAATCCCTAATTCTATGTTTGGCCTCCAAGTTAACTTCGCGTCTACAATAAAATCAAGATCCCTCACATTGCAAGAAAATGACGGTATTTGTACTTTTAGTCACGGAAAGTCAGACTCATATCAATGGTGAATGCCTTCAAACCAGTTTGGGTTAGATTTATACCAAGTTCAAAATCACTCCTGCAAGCTATATAAATTGGTCGACGCTTTTGATGATCTGCCCATTAATCTAGGCAGAAAGAGTGCGTTGACCCGTCATACTAAGGACTTTGGTTTTTTTGGTGTTTATCTTCAATCCGATGTCATCAGCGTAGTCGAGGGTGTTTAAAGAAAGATGTCATCATTCATTGAATCCCTCCACGTCCTCCGTACAGCAGAGGGCAGCATAAAAAACGTCGCCGATAACAGGAAGAAATAATATCGGTGATAGGATTCAATTCTGGTAGACTCCTTTTGGACCTCTAAATCTTAATGTTTTACCTGAGTGGAGCACGTGAAATTTTTTGCCCTTATATGTCGCTCTGATAAGGGCTATTAGTTTCTTCGGAATACCCCTCCTAGGTAGATTACAGCAGATGCACTCCCTGTTCACACTATCTAAAGCTTCTTCGAAATAGCTGAGGATCAGGTGCAGCGAATATCTAAATTTTGCGCACTGCTCCAAAATGATCCATAGAGTGTCGATGTGGTCGATGCAAGGGGATCTGGAGCGGAAACTAGTCTGCTCTCTGTCGATCAAACTTTCGAGACGTTCTCTGATGCAATCCAGGATTATTAAATTATTATTTTTGCGACGGCAGGGAGCACGCAGATACCACTGCAACTGTCACACTCAAATCGTGTATCCTTTAGGGATCTTAACGATCATTTCTTCCATTCTCTGCGGAAGGTATCGGCTTCTCAAGATTTCCATAAGAGTGGAAGCAGGAAATCTGCAGTAACTGTAGATGCAGCGACAAATAGCTGCTTTACTCCGTTCGAGTGCATTGATGTCCGAAATGGTTTTTCTTTTTTTTTGAAGAGCAGTCCGCATTCGCACACTTACGTGGCCGACGTCCTGTGCAGCACCTGGAAAAAAGAACATTTTTTTTGACGGGCTCTCAGTAGATTTTCCGTTCGATCAGCAATATAGCTTTCCAACTGTCGAGCTACAACTGAGTCATACAAGCGGTCGATATTGCGCGCAGCTCTTCAACCCTACAAGAAGTGACGGAAGCAACACGGAACCGAAAGTAAGCGGCCATCAGATGGTGATCCCTTTCAAGGCCGACGTCAGCGCCTCTCTTGTTACGCACATCCAAAACACAACTCCTAAATCTACTGCCAATCGCAAAGTGGTCGATCTGATTGCTCGTACGGTGTGGGTCAGTTGAAACCCAGCTGAGTGCTCCAACGGTGTGCCCCTAATGATGAGGCGGTGGAAGTTGCAGAAATCCACGAAACTTTACCCTTACCGTTACGGTCGCCAAGACTTGCTACCCTATCATATGCCCGAGCAAAATGTTATCTGATCCCACCATGACATTCAGATCACCCATTACGATCACAATGTCACCTTTAGTTAATTTTCCCTGAACTACGTTTAATTGCTCATAGAAAGCATCCTTCTCCACTGCATCGGAAGTCTTGGCTGTGTCGTAGCGTGGTACAATTGTGATGCTCCTTAACCTGGATCGGAATTTTGCAGTTCAAAGTTTGTCAGGAACCGGCCCCCGGGTCTAAGCGTGCTTTGCGGTAGCAGTCAGAAGCAACCCGACACGGGATTCATATCTGCTTTCCAGAGTGCAAAAGCACATTGCCGCAAGAGGGAGAGGAGTAGTTTCTAGAGTCCCAAAATCTTATTTCTCTTAGTGCTAGAATGTCCGCTGAAATCTCCGCTCAAGTTGGAGAAAACGAGCATCCCGAGGACCTTTGCTACTGTTGTCGAGAAGCATGCATACATTCCAGAAAACAATCATAGTCCGTTTTCGATAGCCAAAGTCGTTGCTGTAGGGTCAGTCCCTTTCCGAGGCGTTGTTGACGTTTCAGTGGCAGTAGAGTTTCAAAATGTTCAGGTTGCTATCCCATAAATTTCCTATCCCTTTTAGTCGCCTCTTATCACAAGCAGAGAAGGCTTGGAGTGTATTCTTAAGGTTCAACTCACAGAACGTAATTTAGTTTCGAAAAACCACTTGTGGTATATTCCAAAGCGAAGATACTATGACCTTGCATCCACTAAAATAACCCAATCTATCAAATCAGTGATAGTTAATAAACGGGGCATACCACTGACACGATATTAGAAACTATCAGCTTAAATGTCCAATTTAGCCAATCGCACATGACACCCTAACGCCCCATTCATAGCTAATGCCCACTATCTATATTGTTTTCCCATAGATACTATTTTTATTGAATTAAGTCATCACGACGAGTTTTCGGCATGTACTCGAGTTGTTTTTGCAGTGCCACTGCCAAATTGCTCCTCATCTGCTTTGTTTTCCGACTCGATTACGTCCAATTTGCAACAGTTATGACGTCAAATGACTTTCAAAAGATATCGACATTTTCGCGAATATTGAAAGGAAGGCAATGGATAAATTCCTCGATTAATCGAATTCGAATCACGCGTGTTTTATGTTGTTATATTTTTAGCAAAGCCATTTTGTCCATTAGATGCGTACATAAACGATCAAAGGATTCGGAATGGAACATTTCGCGGAATTGCACCGGGACAAGTATTTATGGGGAAGACGAGGCCCAGATACTTTCTCGCGGCCGCCATGTCATTGGGATGCACTTGGCGTTCATGCGGTGATACAATAGGAAATTTAGTAAATTGATTCAATTTACACAAATTTAGCATTAGAATTCACTGATTAGTGCATGGCTCCAGGAGGTATTTGATTATGAATGAATGGAGCCGGGTGGGTAAATTTGTGTACGCCAACCACATGAGCGTGTTTACTGAATTTAAATGACACCAAACAATGACCCATATTAGATAAGCGTATCATGTTTCTGATTAGGAGTGATACTACGTGATTTGATTATTCGCGCAAATTTATTTGCCCTCAAGTTGCTTAACAGCTGGAAATTATCATATAATATTACATACAATTAGCGCATATGGGGAGTTGTCGGTAATTTTAATTTATTCCATGTATGCACATAAGCAAACATGCATGTAGTTCAGAATACGTGAAAACGTTTGCTATTCGACTCGAAGTTAGATTGCTGCACAAATAATAAAACTAGGACTGTAATGACATTTTTGATTCCAAATAAATTCAGATAAGATTTGAATTTTATCTTTTGGGGATACCCCGTGTTATTGTCGATCTTTTAGTGGGAAAAATAACGCCAGTGCCACACGCAGCGGTGGAAATATTAAAACATTCTTGTTATATAATAAATAGCGGACACACCTATGGTGCACTACTTAAATGAAGGAGTTATCCGTGGGGAAGCGGAGGAAAAAGATTAGGGTACAAATTACCATTGATGAAGTTGGCTGGGAATGGTATGGTCTGCCTTACTTGGGTGGTCAAAAATTAAATTTGGGAGTGGCGACCGATGTAGAGGGTTTCCCTAACTACTCTATATAACAGGCAGTTATTATTGCTAAGACAGTGTCTTTGCTTATCCAAAAGTCCAGGTTCTCAGCAACTAAGGGGTTAGAGTAGGGGTAATAGCTTTTTGGCCATGTATCTAATCAGTAATACGTCGATGCTCTATATTTGGGAGGTTAATCTTCTTTGCACATCAATTTGAGATAGCAATAAGAGAATAATAACTAATTTCCATTCGATGAGGTATTTGTTGAAACTATCTAAATCAAAATTCAATAGGGTATGACCTCCTGTATTCTTTATAGAGATAAAAATAACAAGTTCATTGACATATTGCAGAATTTTAATCGGGTTGGGTCTGTTCCTTTCATTTGGAATTTCTGCTGTGGTAAGTTCAAAATCGTGTCAAGGATGGATCTTTATCAGAGCTCATCTGTTGATAATTTTGTCGCCCAGCTTGAAAGCTGAATTTAAGTTTGCAGAAGCATCGGTGGGAAGTGATGGTTTTTCTCAGATTTTATGGAAAGAAAAATCCGATTCAAATTGGTTCATTGTCTGTATAAATGTCTGTATGTCGGGGTGGAAATCTTCAAAATACGCTGTCAGCTATGTTACCGGGTTGTGGTTTCTCTTACTTTCTAAACCACTCCCCAACTCCAGCACGCCTCCCCGGTTAATCATAGCAAATTATTACGTTGCGTGGTGAATTTATGTCGAGTGCCTTTGCTACCAAGCATTTCTCGCCTCTGCTACCTTTCCAAGCCTCCATTAAATCCGCTCAATGCTTAACAATTTCAGTTTTTTGGCACGCAAGCATTTCCCTAATTAGGCATTTCCCTAATTAGGCCCCTTATTTGGTGCGATCGTCCTTCCTAATATCTCTTCCAGACCCATCTTTTCTTCTATGAGTCATAGTGGAAGAAGACATGCTCCAGGGCTTTCAGGACACCATTCCAGCTTCGACAGTTAGGTGAGCTGTACAGTTTAAATCTATACAGGCGTGATATTGTAGTTTAACATTCTACATCGTTTGTGCTTACAGATCTTGGTGTTGGCAACCAATCTGTAGATTCTCAATTTTGTCAAGCCATTCACATCGTTCCTGCTTTCTACCGGCCTATTTTTGTCTTTTGGTGCTGTTGCGGAACAACTCGGTCCAATAAAGATCATCTCATCGACCAAAAGATCGATTGACATCGTTTCTTCTACAACATAAGCTGCGGTTCTGAAGCCACAACACACTCCCAAGGTGGGCATAGTGTAAATTGCACTCATATTTTAGGCATTGCATCTGGAATACCCTGGACCCTCGAAGCCTGTCCCAAGTATGATATCAAAATCATACTTCGAGATTTCAACAGAGAAGTAGGGACGGAGCTAGTATTCAGGCAATACCTTGGCTGCCATAGCTTACATAAGGGTACCAATGATAACGGATTGCGCATTATCCAGTTAGCAGCATCACACGAAATGGTATTTGGAAGTACCTGGTTTGCGGGGAAAGCGGTTCACAAACATACGTGGGCCTCTCCAGACGGGACCACTTTCAACCAAATTGACCACGTGCTGATTGAACGTCGCCATCTCTCAGCCTTGATGAACATATGGGGTGGCCAATACAGACTCGGGCAACTCTCTCGTTGGCATGGTGCTCCGAGCTCGAATTGCGACACCACCTACAATCCCCTCTGACAATCAGGTGAGAGTGAACACTGAAGCCATCCACAACACAGCCCTCCGCGACACCTATAAGAGGGAAATGGATGCCGCAATAACCGCAGTCAACAGAGGTCCTGGAGATGAAGCATCAAGAAATGATCTTCACAACCACCTGAAGAACGTTATCATTGATACGACCACAAAGATACTTGGCCTCAGCCGCAAAAAAAGTCGGAATGGCTGGTTTGACGATGAATGTAAGCTAGCAACGGACCGGAAGAATGCCGCATACGGAGTAATGTTGCATTCTCAAAGAACGCCGGCACGCTCAGAGACTTATCACGAACTCCGTCGAGCGGAGAAGCAACTTCACAGACGGAAAAAGGAAGCCTGGGAGAACCAACAAGTCTGTGAACTCGAAAAGTAGAGGGAGCAACCGCACCAGGCGCGGAAGTTTTACCAACGAGTCAGCAGGATGAAGCCTTATACACCACAATGCTCATCCTGCCGAGACAAAGAGGGAAATCTGATTTCTGACAGAATGGGCATATTGGAGCGATGGGTTGAGCACTTTGATGAGCCACTGAACAACCAGAACATCGGCGAGTTGGAGGTCCCACCAACTGAAGACGACGGATAAATACTGCCACCACCAAGTATAGGAGAAACAGTCCCTGCAATTCATCGGCTTAAAAATCATAAGTCGCCAGGGGCCGATGGAATTACAGCCGAATTAATTAAATATGGAGGCGACCAGTTACACCAAGTGGTTCACCAGCTTGTGCTCAAGGTATAGGATAGCGAATCAATGCCTGGCGATAGGCAACGAGGCATTATCTGCCTCATACATAAAAAGGGAGATATCACACAGTGCAGCAATTATAGAGGTATCATGTTGCTGAGTACCATAAGATATAAGATATTCTCCGCCATCTTGTTAGGCCGGATAGCCCCATACGCCCAGAACATCATTGGTCCATACCAAAGAGGCTTCACTCTAGGAAAATCTGCAACTGATCAGATTTTCTCTCGGCGAGTGATGGAAAAACTGTTGGAATATGGACAACAGTTGCACCATCTATTCATCGACTTTAAAGCCGGCTATGATAGCATAGCCAGGGTAAAACTGTAAACGAGAGTGAATTCGGTATCCCGGCGAAATTGATAAGACTGACTAGGCTGACCCCGACCAATGTGCGAGGCCAGATAAAAACAGCAGGATCACTCTCAAGACCATTCGACATCAACAACGGTCTACGACAAGTGGATGCCCTATCATGTGCCCTCTTTAACCTGGCCCTCGAGAAAGCGATCCGTGATGCTGTGGTAAATGCAAGGCGTACGATACTATTTAGGTCCACCCAATTACTGTCATATCCTGACGGTATTGACATCATGAGAAGAACGACCCGAGACGTACAAACTGCCTTCGTCCAGATCGAGCAGGCGGCGCGAGATCTTGGGCTGCAGATCAGTGAAGGCAAGTCAAAGTATATGGTGGCAACGTCAGCATCGAAAACCGACCAACCAGAAACATCAAACCGCACTGGTTAAACAGGAAGAATAAGGCTAGGAGAATACAACTATGAGACCGTTGATAATTTTTCCTATCTTGGGTCGAAAATCACAACCGATAACAGCTACGATGATGAAATCCGCGAACGGTTGTTGTCATACAACAGAGCCTATTTCATGCTTACAAAGACAGTTCCGCTCGAAACTTCTCACCATAGAGTCAAAGCTCTTACTGTACAAAACAATGAATCTGCCAGTCCTCATGTATTCCTCGGAGACTTGGGTTCTTAGCAAGAAGAATTGCGAACTCTTGGCCGCGTTCGAGAGAAGAATCCTCCGAAGAATTTTTGGTCCCCTACATAAGGATGGACGATTCCGTAGGCTACATAACGACGAAATCTATGAGCGATACCATGACCGTCACGTTGTGGATACAATCCGGCTCAATATGATACGGTGGGCGGGTCGCTTAATCCGTATGGATGAGGATGATCCCACCCGGAAAGTCTATAAGGGCAATATCTATGGTAGGAAAAGAAGATGAGGCAGACCCTGCCTAAGATGGAGCGATGGCGTAAGTAAGGACGCCAGACAGCTTTTAGGGATATCGAATTGGTGGACCTCGGCGCAAAACCGGGATGTCTGGAGTTCCTTATTAAGGCAGGCCAAGACCGGATACTCGTTGTTGCGCCGTTGATGATAATGATGATCTGGAATATGGAAGGTCGCGGTTCGAATCTCACTGGTGACAGTGAAATTTGTATCGTGATTTGTAGTTGGATACCAGTCGACTCAGCTGCGAATGAGTACCTGAGTCAAATCAGGGTAATAATCTCGGGCGAGCGCAGCTCCCAAATTGACGCCGCATAAAATGATATAGGGTTCACCATCAGCTGTAATCAACCAGTACAGAAAAAGAGCTGTCAAACAGCTAACCGAGATCTTCTCAAAATATAGGACTAACGTTAGAGCGTTAAAGATACGCTGGACAGGGATCCGTTTACTGGAGAAAAACGACTATACCGTATATTATACCGGCGATCCGCCTCATTAACGTTCACAATGTCAAAGGGACAATTTATCATATTCCGGGAATGCCTGTGGAAAAAATACTGGAGTCTGCAAAGAAGCCAAGATTTAACAATTAAGGTTTTTGCAAGGGGCTTCTCCAGTTGGAGTGCACTGATGAGGCTACCTTAAAGTGGCCCCAGCAGGTAATCCCGACTTTGAGATCTGGCGATCGACTCAAGTTCACTATTGTGAACACTGTTGTTTACCGAGCCCTCAAAGGAAGACAGGGGACGTAATCCCCATGTTGGGTGAGCAGAACCCGGGCATGGACTTCGGACGCTGGATGGTAAATTTCATCAATGCCAGCAAGGATAAATCTACAAATGTGGAAGGTTTTAGCTGAGCAGAGTCTGAATGTGCTCAGGAAAAGTCACCTTATAGTGCCCCACTTTTTCCTAGATAGATTGAAATTCAATCATATCAGGAAACTGTAGAGCATCATCTCCATTTTGAAAGCGAAAAGCAATGATGATCTTCGACTCACACAACATAGAGCAAGGTGCAACATCTTCGGTGCGTTTTCCCATAATGGAGCTGCATGTGAAGGATAGTGTATACAGTGCTGGAACCCCCGTATGAGGGTTCGGACTGGCGAAGGGACTACAGAGTGAATTTTACCTGCCAGTAACTTCTCCTACATCATTTATGGAACGGGCGGAAGAAATGGAAGCCAGAGACGTGAATGAAACTGACTTGATGACAGTTCGAGTGATCACATCTATGCAAACCGGATACCGCAAACCAGTGCAGATGTGATGTGGAAAACAAATTAATGCTCGGCGTGATGAGATGAGATCTTTCATCGATGATGACATGGGAATTGCGGCTATTCTTAGAGAAATAAAACACAGGGGATTGAGTCTGGCGTACAGTGTGAGATGCTTCTAATTGTTTCCCATTACACATTAGACTAACTTTATGTTGAAAAACAAAAGATTGGTCAAATTAACCTACAGCATGCCAAAGCCCCTTTCTATCTATTGACAGCGGGGCTGGTAAAACTACAGGATTACCTTGATATTTTTCTGGTGCAAGAGCCATGGATTCGATTTCATAGAATCTACCGCATTGGATTAGTAAAGGAGGCTAGGATTTTTTACGATGAAATATCCTTAAGATCGAGAGCTTATGTCCTAATATCAAGCCTGTTAGAGACAAATATGCTGAGGCAGTTCTGTTCCCAGGACTTAGTTATGGTCATCTAACAATACCAAATTAACGGCGGAAGGAAAAGCATCATAGTTCTTCTTTTTCTTTCGTTCACAAGCGGAGTCGGCTCATCGTTTGATGTTAAGACCAATCATGGCAAGTGAATTCTCGTTTGCGCGAATTACGTGACTATACCATCAAAGACGCCTGTCTCGCAATTTTTGCGTGATGCAACCCGATATCGACCACGGATATCCTTATATATAACGACGACATTGCGGTAAATTTGAGATTTGAGAAGTTCGCTGATACGCCGATCACAAAGAACACCAGTTGTGAAACGCCACTTCATCCGGGTTGCGTTAATGCGTGAAACAATTTCATAGCGCAGTTCTCCTTTGGCTGATAGCGTTGACCCGAGGTATTTAATATTTAAATCGCTCAGTTCTGCGCAGGTCACTTCCTCTGATAGTGATTGTGACTGTTTCGTGGGGATCAGTCGCCAAAACTTCAGCTTTATTCACATTCAATCTGAGACCGTGTTGCATGAGGCGATCATTCCATTATTGAATAAGTTCCAAGAGATCATTTTTACTGTTAGACGCAACGAAATCATCATCTGCATAAAGCAGTATATAGGGCGCTGGACGTTATATGTTCCATGTGATGGTGTCCATAACAAGAACAAAGAAGACTGGTGAGAGGACGCTTCGTTGATGAATACCCACAGAGACAAGAAGCGGTTGTTATACACCCGCCACACTTCGAACCTTACTTTTCGTATCGTGGCAGATCAATTCAATCTAGCCCACGAGTTCCTCTGGTAGTTTTGGCGTAGAGCATACAAAATGAGTTCGTGGGGTACACAGTCAAACGTTTTCTCCAGATTCAGAAATGCATTAAAGAGGGCGATGCTTCTCTCGGTGTTTCTCCATGAGTAACTGCGCAGCGTGTATTGCGTTAGTAGTTC
The DNA here is from genome assembly GCF_905115235.1 of Hermetia illucens. Classification (NCBI taxonomy): domain Eukaryota; kingdom Metazoa; phylum Arthropoda; class Insecta; order Diptera; family Stratiomyidae; genus Hermetia; species Hermetia illucens. Next base: position 51,293,998 of record NC_051849.1, read on the forward strand.
CGCAGGTCTTGATAAACTCGGTTATTTCAACGATTTTACCAATACGGTTGTCAAAAATGCGTTTAAAAATCTTCATATAAAATCTTCATCTTCATCTACCTCTGTTCGAATCCTAAGAACTTCAGACAGATCAGCTTGACATCATTCTTACTGAAAGATTTGGAGAAACTGGTTGAGCATCACATTCGTGGAAAGGGATTTAGGTCGCACCTACTGAATGAAAACCACCATGCTTACTAACGTGGAAAGTTCAGTGAGTCAGCTTTTCATTCTTTGGTTTCAAAGATAGAAAATTCAACACTGAAGGGGGAGTACGCGATGGGAGTTGTTCGTGGACATTGACTGTGCGCCTTTCCAAATTCTTTATGATTCCACTAGAGCGCATGCTGTTGATGATACTTTAATTAAGTGGATCTGTGCTATGGTAACGCAGAGTTTGCTAATCGGTACCTAACAGGAAAAGCAACAGAAGGCTGCCCCCAACGAGGTGCACTACCGCCACTTCTGTGGAATATGCTGATCGAGGAATTGCAATGTGAACTGCAAAATATGCTAATACACGATGAAGCTTATGCTGATGATGTACCTGTGCTAGCCGATCCATTGATTTGACAGCTGGGAGGGGGTTTAGATCTTCATCTCATCTGTTCTTCATTGATTTCAAAAAATTTTCGATAGCGTTAACAGGGAATATCACACAGAACCTTAAAAATGACAGTTATTGTATATATACCCCGTTTGTGATCGTTAGCCTGCGAAACTGTAGAACCGATGGCGAAAATTGGTGAAAATTGGTTTACGAAGCGACTAACGAAAGTTTGGTAAATTTATATGAAAAAACAAACAAATTGTAATTTTTGTCCATCTTTATTAAACCTTGTCAGTTAATGTTTTTTCAACGTAATTTTCGTTGATTTCAATGTATTTCTTGCGTCCGTAGATCGCCGTTTCAAAACATTCCTTGAAATCGTCTTTTGGAAGCTACTGAATTTCGATTTTGATTGCATTTATAATCTCCTTGTTAGAAATAGCATCGCTTGCTGTCAATTTTTGGTTTATTTTTGGAAATAACTAGAAATCGTATGTTGCTAGACCAGAGGAATCTGAAGCTTGACGAATTTCATCAATGCCTGAGAGCGCAATAAAGCTGTTGGTTTTTCCAGCAGTATAAACTGTCGCATCGCCCTGGTGTAGAAAGTAGCGACGAAGTTCCTTTTTGGCTTGCCTGCTAATACACTTTTGAAAACTTGTGGTAAGCATATTTCTGCGAGCCGCTTTATTATTACTATTTGATCTGTTTCCAGAGGAAAAGCAGCTACAACCTTGGCCGAATTGAAATAAATTGACACCGCCCTTCTTGTTGCTGACATTGGTTGCCTTTCTAGGCTCATGACATTTACTGCTGTTTGATTTCCGCATCGCACTTATAGAACCATGCTTCCCCACCTATAATCATTTTGTCGGCAATGCCAGGCTGGCCATTTTTAGACGTCGCAAGGAAATATTGAGTGTCATTTCAAAAACCGTAGAAAATAAGTAACCGAATTCATGTTGTTTTGGTGGTAGAATCAGCAGTTATAGCATCACCAAAACTATGTTCCCCGGTCTCCATTTTCACTGATGTTACTGAAATTTCACATAAGATATCACTAAACTATAACAAACCAAACAACCCGCAATTTACGAAGTTGGCCTAATAAAAAATGAAGTATAAATTTATCGAACTTTTGTTAGTTCCTTCGTATATGCGTATTTTGTAATAGATGACGCGGGCATAGATAAACTAAAACATCGTTCATCCGACCGCTATGAAAATTGGTATTCTCCATGGAAAACATGTTGGTTTTATTCGTGGTGTTGTAGTTGATCACTAGATGGAGCTGCGCCAGGTCAACTTTAACACCATTCACCCATTCGGCATGAAAATTGGAGTAAAGGTTGGATTTTCAACCCCCTCCTCGTAGGAGGTGAGGAACTCAGCATTTAGAGGGAAAGGCCCGGCCTCCTTTCAATTCTCATGAAAGCTCGTGGCGGTCATCCCTCTTAAAATGTTTTGGACATTCAAAGTGGATTTTTCTGATGTCGTGATGGTAATGTTTTAATTTTCAACATTATGTATGCAAGGGGAAGAAGAAGCGCCAATACCAAAAAATTGCGACGGCCATATCCGCTTAAAAAGTGATGGTGCACTAAATTGAAGAGATTTTCTTTAACTTTGAACTCCGAAGAGTAGGCTGACATTTGTAGAGAACGGACGTGTCTACGAATTAATATTATTAATAAAAAGAATTTAAAATTTAAATTAAATTAAATTTTATTAATAATATAAAAAGATATTTATATTACATAATTAATACAATATAATTTTAAACTTAATTTAAACTAGCTCACTTCTGATTTGTTATTTAAGGTACTCTGTCACCGAAAAATTTGGTCAAAAACTTCGTTTTTTCCACTTGTGTGTTGTTGACGGGAATTAGTGGCTAGCGGCCGACGCCGACTCGGATCGGTCATGGAGTCCGTAACGAGGAGGATCCAGACCTCAAAAGAGCCAAAGTAAGGATAGCCAACTTTGAAAGATGAAATGGCGAGCTGGCAAAGACACTTGAAGATCTCAAAAACCAAATGTCATTATTGCCGTGTCCAATGGTAGGCAGGAAAAAGGTGAAGCTTTCTTGGAATACTTCTACAGCCATGGAAGAGCCGCTCACCAGGATGGTTGCAGTAGTGACAAGTGCGGCAATGATGGCCCTGAAGAGGGAAAACTGGATGAGTTTTTGCTCTATGTTTCAAAAAAATGAAAAAAGAAAAACAAAAATGAAGAAAAAATGTTAATTGATGAAAAGAATAACCTAAGTAGGACTGAAAATTTAAAAAATGGTCCGACCGGGGCCACAAGTAGCAGCCGGAATAAAGAAAAGAAAGGGTGCCTCCCATTAATGTATATGAATTAGGTGGTAGAGATCTAGCAACTCCACTTAATGGGAGCGTGGGGCTCTCGAATTTTATTATTAAAAGACGGGGGCCAAGAGAGTGCAAATCAAATGTGAAAAAATAGCCAATTACCAGAAAGCACGGGAGGTCCTCGAGAGAGTGAGGGCTCCTCACTTCACATACATTCCAAAGGAAGAAAAGGTGCAAACCTTCCTTCTGAAAGGCTTGGATGCGGAGGAAGAGCCCGATTAGGTCCTTAAAATGCTCTGGGAGGCGGGAACTGAGGTCAAGTTCCTCTCAGTGTCACGTTTTAGTACGAGGAGATCCATTTTGGAAAAAACTAATTCTGCCGCGCTTCCTTTTGCAGATAAGTCCGGAGAGCCGGGGAAGCGATCTGATCGGCATCAGTACAATGTGGTCCCCAGGCATTTATCACACATTGCCATTCGTAATTATTACATCTTGTTCAATAAAGTCCAGTAAAAGTCCGAGTGTTCCCGATCTTAAAGAGCGGGAAGTATTCATCAAGTACTAAGAGCTACTGCCCAATCAGTTTGCTGCCTAACATCAGCAAGGTGTATGAGGCTTTGGTACTGAAAGCCTTAAATGGGCATATCAAGAGAAAGGAATTATTATCGAATGCGAAATTCTAATTTCGATCTGGACATTCCATTCATTACATGCAATAACGAAGGTAACGTCTGATATTTGCTGGCGGATTAACAATGGAGAGTGCCTAGGTGCTTGCCTTATAGACATGAAAATGCCTCTGATACAGTCTGGTTGGATGGACTGATTTTCAGGCTCCTGAAAAACGCGTGTCCTAGCCATCTCGTAGCGATGATGTGTAGTATACCTTATGGCAAGTGCTTTATCATCACGGACGAAGGTCTCACTGCTAGTAGAGAATTTCATGTTCTGAATGGATTACAGCAAGGGACAGTGACTGCGCCTACACTTTTGCAGTATTTGTCGGCGAATTACTCAGCTCGTTCAAGTTTGATAAATCTCCTAAAAGATCGTTGGCTGCCTTTGCTGACGATCTGACAGCGTACACGGCACACAAAAAGGTAACTGAGGTGTAAGTTGAACTTCAAAAGATGTTCAATGATATTAAGTTCTTCACGAACAGCTGGCGGATGAAAATCAATGCGCAAAAGTGTGAAACGATTCTGTTTCGAAATTCCTTGGCATTCGTCAGTAGGAGTTTGAAAAGGAATTGGAGAGATTTCCATATTGTCGCAAACGAGGATAGTTCGCATAAGAAGTGCGTTAGATATCTGGATGTGTGACGAGCGTCTCCAATTTAACGAACACGTTAAAGTGGCGCTAGGAAGCGCTCGCAAGGCATTCATGTCTCTTCTAAAGCGCTTTTATGCTCCACATCTTAGCCGGAAGGTTAAGATTATCTGCTATCTTTGGTTAGATCGGTGCTCACCAGCGTGTGTCCTATCTGGTTTAATTTGAGTGCTAGCCAAATGGAGACAATAAGGATCTTTGAAAGGAAATGTCTGACTGTGGGGGCTCCGGAATTCGATTGGAGATACTCCAGAGCGAGAGCAATTGATATTAAGTGGGATGAAAAAGAGAAATCCTGGTACTGATGGCTGTCCGATGTCGGTTAGCGGCAGCCGTGCTCAGTTCTGTCATTTGTTTCTCAGTGGGGCTTTGTTAATATGCACATATTGAATGGTGCTGTTTTTTGCCTCCAGTTGTAACTTATACATGCATATGTCGCCAGAGCTACTTCTAACTCATATTGCTAGTGCTACCCAAGAACACTTTTTACAGCATATTCGGAAATACAATGTATGCTTTCAAAAACATAATTTTGAGCGACAAATATTGTAAGATATGGTAAGTGCCACACCTACATTAAACTTTTGCCGGTGACACCGCTTGGAGTTTCTCCTTGGCCATTTGGTGTTGACACAGCCGATAGGGTTGCTGTCCCATCTGCCTCCTCACCACCTTAGAGCACCAAAGTAGTGAAAACATATGTGCCAACAGATTGGTTCACTTATTCCAGTACCTGAAGAAAATCCGCCGTTTTGAACATATACACAGGCAGAACAAGGTCTCTCGGATTCAGCTAGTACATAAGAAAAGTCAAAACGCTTTGGGGATGTTTATGATCACCATCCATTGTGGGTTATAAGTAACATTCGAACTGCATAGGCCGCAGAATTATTAATAATAATGATCCCGGAGTATGTTACTATCAACAAGCGCCTTAGAATGAAATATATATTCCTGTCAAACCTGTGTATTTAAATCGGATCATGTCCTAAGCAGAATGAGCAAATATCCTTCAAAACATTATTACCGACTGTTAACAACAATGTTCACCAGAAGGAGGAATGCTATCATAACTCATCCACCCAGAAAGATGATGAAAAACGACTATTTTGATGCGAACAAGACTTTCTGCCAACAAAACAAATACACAAACTAATATAATTCGCACAGTCATTTATCAAAGATAAGGATTGCGTGTATCTAAAAATAATGCAGATAAATCGCATTGTTCCAACGCACTATTCGCCGTGTTGTGCCATTTTCATTTTCACCGAACAGCAGGATTTGTTGATGCGACGAAATTAGCTGGGGGAAGCTTTTGGCTCGTGGCCAAGGAACGCACAGCAATTGCTTGCTTTCAACCACTTGTAGATCCTCATGTGAAAATATTGCGGAGCATCAATATTTCCCTCTAAAATAAATTCGATGATTCAGCTTGGTTCGTGTTGGGGACCTAAGAAATTTTCAGGATGCGAATTTTTTCCACTGCTTGTGGCCGAAGATTTATGAATATGGGAAAAACGGATCGGAAAAAAGATTTGAACATTTTTAGAGGCCGTTGGCGCGTCTTCTTACGTTTTAATGAATTTGATGTAATGTATGACTGGGGATGAACATGATAGAAGCGCGGAATGCTCCCCAAAACGCTAATGATTATTAGAAACTTTCGGTTTGATATATGACCACATTCTTGGGTGTTGTTCTCGGTTGGAACGAGGGAGAGCAGTTGGATTATTTCAATTATTTCAGCTAATTGTGTTCGACGCCGTTAATTTAATTAGGAAAGGAATGCTTTCGTAGGAAAATGAGGTGTTGAGTACCTTCGACATAATATCATTGTTTGAAATTCCTTATTATTTTTAGGGTATGATGCGTTGGGCTAATAGTACGTTCATATGTGGGAACCGATAATCACTACTATAAATATCGAGGCATTGGTATTTTTGCACAAATGATTTCAATGTTTATAGTTGCTTAGAGGAGTGTGAAATTCATAAATCATGTCAACACATTTAACATGTTGGTTGCTTGAGTTTAGTTTGCGTTACGGGCAAAACAAAACTGTTCTGTTCTCTTATTTTTGGATTCTCATTTCTATTTACCTTTGCAATTTTGGTTGGGAGGTCAACTCCCTTCAAATATTGCCCTCATGCAATGGAAATTTCTATTTCTGGCCATGAAAATAAAAGCGAAATAAATCAACTGGTCAAAAGACTATATCACTGCCAGCAAAACAACGTCATCTCCTGCTTATTATTATTATTAAATTATGAGGGTAGAGCCACTTAACAAGCAGCCACAAAAATGGTTCATGGAGTCACATTAGTCCCTCTTGACAATTGGTTCCAATAGACGGGAAGGTCTCGTCGTCTGGCGCTTCATCCCTTCGGTCGAACTTGAGGTTAGCAAATTAACAACCCTTAAATCGTTAAATTTCTTATTATTCTTATATTCTTAATAATATCGTGTTTCAGCTCTGAACTTTGTTTCTGGTTTCTTGGATAGCGACGCAACTGTCTCTAAACTTGGTTCTGGGCTGGGCTCCACATACATCTTCTACCGTTATGGTTTCACAACTTTTTCTTCACCAAGCTAGTGTTGCCTCATTCCTACTCCACCTTCCGAGGAAAAAGTTCCTGTCATTCTCTTTTGGGTATTATCATCATCATCAAAGGCGCAACAAACGGTATCCGGTCTAGGCCTGCCTTAATAAGGAACTCCAGATATCCTGGTTTTGCGCCGAGGTTCACCAATTCGATATCCCTAAAAGCTGTCTAGCATCCTGACCTACGCCATCGCTCCGTCTCAGGCAGGGCCTGCCTCGTCTTCTTTTTTTACCATAGATATTGCCATTGTAGACTTTCCGGGGTGGATCATCCTAATCCATACGGATTAAGTGACCCGCCCACCGTAACCTATTGAGCCGGATTTTATCCACAACCTGGTATCGCTCATAAACTTCGTCGTTATGTAGACTACGGAATCGTCCATCCTCATGTAGGGGACCAAAAATTCTTCGGAGGATTCTTCTCTCGAACGCGGTCTCATGTTCGCAATTTTGCTTGGGAAGAACAAAAGTCTCCGAGGAATACATGAAGACTAGCCAGATCATAGTCTTGTACAGTAAGAGCTTTGACCCGATGGTGAGACGTTTCAAGCCAACCAGTTTTTGTAAGCTGAAGTAGGCTAGGGATAGGAGGAATGGGAATAGGAATGGGGGGTTTTTGGCTGCCAGCAACGGTGCGCGGATTTCATCATCGTAGCTGTTATCGGTTATGATTTTTGACCCTAGATAGGAGAAATTGTCAACGGTCTCAAAGTTGTAGTCTCCTATTTTTATTCTTCCCGGCGCTGACGTTGCCACCATATATTTTGTCTTGCCTTCATTGATGTGCAGCCCAAGATCTCGCGCCAATCGCCGCCTGCTCGATCTGGATGAAGGCAGTTTGTACATCTCGGCCGGTTCTTCCGATGATGTCGATATCGTCAGCATAGGCCAGTAGTTGGGTGGACTTAAAGAGGATCGTACCTCTTGAATTTACCGCAGCATCACGGATCAATTTCTCGAGGGCCAGGTTAAAGAGGACGTATGATAGGGCATACCCTTGTCGTAGACCGTTGTTGATGTTGAATGGTCTTGAGAGTGATCCTGCTGTTTTTATCTGGCCTCGCACATTCGTCAGGGTCAGCCTAGTCAGTCTTATCAATTTCGCCGGCATACCGAATTTTCTCATAGCCGTGTACAGTTTTACCTTGGCTATGGTATCATAGGCGGCTTTAAAGTCGATGAATAGATGGTGCAACTGATGTCCATATTCCAACAAGCTTTTCAGCTCTTGCCGCAAAGAGAAAATCTGATCTGTTGCTGATTTGCCTAGAGTGAAGCCTCTTTGGTATAGGCCAATGATGTTCTGGGCATATGGGGCTATCCGGCCTAGCAAGCTAGCAGAGAATATCTTATAGATGGTACTCAGCAACGTGATACCTCTATAATTGCTGCACTGTGTGATATCTCCCTTTTTATTCAGGGGACAAATAATGCCTCTTTGCCAATCGTCAGGCATTGATCTGCTATCCCATACCTTCAGCACAAGTTGATGAACCACTTGGTGTAACTGGTCGCCTCCATATTTAACCAATTCGGTTGTAATTCCATCAGCTCCTGGCAACTTATGATTTTTTAGCCGGGAGGTCACTGTGTGAAATAGAGCGCGTTACCCACTCCGCGGAGCCATCGCTGCCAGTTCCTGGTAATATGCATCAACTCACTTCACCAAATTTCGGGAGATTGCGGGCGCTTCACTCGTCGGCCATCCTACGATAGAATGTTCCATTGCATGGCATAAGTCGCTATGGAGGTGTCCCCCTTTCTCAATATGTGACTTATCCACTGCCACTTTACGCGGCATAATGTAGGCACGAAAAACACTTGAAGAAAGCTTGTAACTTTTAGGGAACAGGAGCAGTCACTTTCCATTAACGAATCTCACATTGAAGCACAGAGGGAATTTTATTGCGGAACATAACACCACGCTGAGGCCCGAAGGTCTCTGTTCACTTGAACGTAACTACAACCCCATGAAACTTCCACTAGGGGACCAGCTGCTATAATTGAACTGAACGCGAACGAAATTAACTTCAGGGAGGCAGGTAGCAAGCATCGATTTTCTAAAAAGGCTGAATCACTTAGAGAGAAAAGGAAGTACGTTTTAGGAATGTTGCTCAATATGAAGCCAGAATGTGTTATTTTAATTTTAATTTACGTTGAATTGAAAGGCGAAGCAGGAATCCATGAATAATACAAAATAAATACGATATGGATCAGAATAGGAGGCAGGAGAACATAGCGAACAAATGGCGGGGAAACTGTAGTCATCAGCAGCTTCGTCATCTGGTCTCTTTACTTTTCGGTAACATATCCGAAATATGGTACCAATTCTTCTGAATATTTTCCGGACAAGTCTGTCGCTGAAAGTTCTTGATGAAAACAATAGGTGGTCTAAATTGCGTCTGATTTCAGCACCCTAAGACAAGCCGGTAAATAACGCATGTTAAAAGTGTCCACAGAAATCCCAGCTTATGTTCACTTGCTTAATATTGATTTAAAGTCCAATTTGAGCAACGCAAACAGAAAATATATTTTTTTTGCATTGGGATCGAGTGGCCCTCAGTCTGCCATCTACTTGGTGCCGTACAATACTAATTTTGGCAAATAATCTGCTCCGTCCTTCTCGAGAACGGATCACTCTTCTTTGTGCGGATACCCAACTTTCAATGCATCTGAATGAGTTTGCCTCTGCCAGAAGGAAAATAAATGGCCCTCGAATCCTAGCGCGGAAGTGTCACGCCGGATAGATTAGAAGTTATTATCAAAGCTACGTAAAATATCAAAATTTCAGGGTAATATGAGGTAAGTTCCTAAGGGTTGTATACTATTTCTTTTTGTGACTGAAATTAAACGTAAACCTTTCCTGCAGGGTATAGACAATTTTGGTTGTATTTCTTTTCTAATATTGGGAGTTAAATAGGGTATGCATCAGGGTAAAGATATTGCGGATATTGGTGAAAAATCGTAACCACTTTATTGTTGTGGCGATAGTCAAACGACCAACCTGAGTTTCCGGAGACAACCAAAACGGGAGAGATCTCCCAAAAGCCTAAAAAAGTTGACGAAATTGACCGTGAAAGCCCGCCCGCAAATTTTGGAACAATAAAAATGAAAGGAAACAAATAAAAAATAAAGGAAAGATAAAAAAATAAGAATCGACAATAAATTCATAATGTCCATTATTAGTGGAAGGGTCAATGCGCATTGCGAGACCAATAATATTCTGCCCCAGAAGCAGAATGGCTGCCGAGTTGGGTCAAAGGTCTGCAAAGAGAAACTTACTATCGACTCCGTAGTTGTAGAACAAAGAACAAGAGGCCAAAGAAACCTCTTAAGTTGCAATATCGATTATGCGAAGGCTTTTGACTGCATCCCACATATCTGGCTAATCGATGTCCTACAACTGCATCGCATTGATCCGAAACTAATAAAGTTTTTGGCGACAGTCATGGAAGGGTAGCATACCACCTTGTCAGTTCGTTCATCTGAAGGCACCAATATCTCAGAGCCTATCCATTTACGGAAAGGATCTTCCAAGGGGATTCGTTGAGTCCCCTCTGGTTTTGTATGGCACTGAACTCCTTTTGGCTACTGGCTACTGAATGATGTTACATAGAGGGGCCAATGCCAGACATAGCATTGGCGACCTCCACATCTAAACTATGACGGAGACAGATTTCTACAAATAGCTAGGAATTCTTCAAGGAAACCATGCTCGAGTTGGTGATGTGAAGGATGTTCCGCTGTCCGAATTTCTGCTGAATTTGGCGCTAAAATCGCATCTTTCGGAGAAGAATAAGAATTAAATAATCACACTGAATGTGTTCGCTATTTTCTCACTGGATGGAACATTGACGTGGACGAAAATCGACTTGAAAAGCCTCCAGCGGCGGATGCGGGCAACTATGTTCAAATTCCGAAAGCATCACCTAAACTCTGCCGTGGAGTGGATGAGTCTGTCTTGTGGCAACGGAGGTAGGGGCGTGGTTGTCATTGCGGCACAACATCGCTAGCTCGACTCCCTTCACGCTTATTTCTATATCAAAGAACAGACGAGTCACTTGCATGCGGCTGTTTGTAAGGCCAATTGCGGGCTGATTCCACTTAACTTGAGGGATCTTTCAATCCTCTGAGTGGGGTGAAGTCAGACCAAGAGCGGTTCGATGAATCGAATGCAAAGCACGGTGAGGACGAGAGTTGCCTCTGGTAACCATTTGTCGAACGTATGCATGTTGGGGAGCTCTTTGCAAAGAGTGTGGGAATAATGTATGCGATTCAGGACGGCGTGGCTTATAAAAAGTTGATAATGAAAGATCAGGTGGAGAATGCACAGTGCAGAATTTGCGGTTCAGCGTTAGAGAGGTTGAACCATCACATTTCTCGCTGCACAGTCATGGCTCCGGTGCTATGCAAGAACAGGCATAATACTGTATGCAAGGTGATCCACCAAAGCTTTGCATACAAGCGGGGACATGTTTGATTTACCGGTATGAGCTGCAAACAGTACTCGATAGTTCTGCTTACAGCATGTATTGGGACCGGCAAATTGCAAATGATCGCCACATATTGCACAACAAGCCTGATGTAGCATTAGTTGAGAAAACGGCCGCTCCGCACCATTGAACAAAAATACGTGTAGAAGAAGGTCAACTAAAAGCCACTGGCTCGGGTAATCAAAGATGTTTGGCATCTCGAGAAAGTGATTGTAGTTCCCATAACATTGTCAGCTACAGGTACTGCACCTAAATCCCTCACGACTTTCCTTCATGTTCTGCGACTCTCACACAGAAATCTCCAAATGGTCGCCATTCGCCATTTGGCTTAGGGACCAAATGATGTGGAGAGCGGTTGGACGGTCTGCAGATACTCTGTTTCATCAAGTCTTCGAACTCCTTCTTCGCAACAGCAAGCTTCTGGGGTGAAAGAGGACGCACCTTTGAGATGATTAGAAATCCGATAGTGTTGATGTGGTGCTGCACATCGTGGTTAACTGGTTTTGGAAAAACTACTTTCAGTAGTAATGTTGCGAAACTTCCGGAGGAGTGCACGAATGCGGTGATCGGCAACGTCCTCGAAAATTATAGAAGGAGTATCATTTTGCAGGTAGAAATTTTTCCTGACGTTTGTAACGAGGTTGCGGGGTATATGAATGTCTTTTTCTGCAAGTCGACCAGGAGCTCATAGTGACACAGGAAGTCTGCGCCTAATATGGGGACGCCAATGATCACCTGAACGAAACGCCATGATAACGTCCGACGCAGCCCAAGACTTACGTCCATCTGCCTATATCCATAGGTGCTGATGGGAGATGAGTTCGCGGTCACCAGTATTTTGCGGAAATAGGGTGTTGCGATGGGGTACAGGGAGAACCGACACCAAAGCGCCAGTGTCGACCAGCAAGCAACGTCTGCTTAGGGCGTCGAAGATTGTAAGGCGACCTGTAACTGCGCCTCGAGTAACTATCGCCGAGGCACTCAGCGAGCCTAGTCTTTTGTTGCACTAAACGTGCATTCAGTGGTACATTTAGTTGCTTGAGCTTCGTATTTCTGAAGGTATCAACAAACGGTCGAGGTCCATGAGGGTCCCGGTGAGAGACTACCCGAACGCCCCTTTCGGGGCTTTGACCATGATTGCGATCGAGATCTACCTCCCGAAGGCAAAGTATCAATAGTCGCAGTGAGCTTGGTGACCGTGTCAGCAAATGCCTTCACCATTAACTTGAGGCAGTCCGCTTTCGAGTTATGTCTCGAGAAACTTCCGCGAGCACGGGGCGTGCGTACTCGCGTAATTTATCGGCCGTGACGGCAACACCTCCAGCGATCCCGAGTCCGTGCAGGCCAAGATTGCGCGGGAGCTCTCTGGAAGACGCTGCCGCCTGAGTGACTTTAGCAGCTCTGAGCCAATCTTCTCTCCACCCAATTACCTCGTTTCACGAAGCAACTGGCTGGGGCTACGGTCATCTAGCGACAACTCATGCAGTAAGTGATTGAGTTTTGCCTCCTCACTCACTGAAAGGCGTCTTATTAGCTGCTCCTTCAAGCGGACGTAGAAGCAAAGAAAAAGGAAAAGAATAATTTCCTGCCTGTGCTCGCTATGGAGCGCCGAATGTTTGTGATGTTGCCCTGTGGGTGGTGTTATGCTGCTCACTCCACCGGTTTGTGTCACAGATGATGGTCCCAGCTTTCCGATAATATATGTCTTTTTTTATTACTCAATGAATTCGAATTTGAACGTCGAAATTTGTTTAAATTGATCAGCCACTGTGGATTCTTCCATACTTGGAGGACCAAGAATGTTCCCGAAGAATCGCGGACTGTGTACCTACGAAGCTTCACCCTTAGCCAACCTGTGGCTGAAACTTTCCAAATTCGTCTTCTCAAGCACCCTCGCCTATCTAGTCAAGAATCACTTTGGTGTCGCGGCCATAATTTTACTAAAATTGTTGCTTATTGAACGGTGCTTTCCTTTTCCCGTATGTAATTGTCCTTTTACAAAAAGTACCATCCTGTCCGAACGTACGGGGTCACCACTTTGGAGGAACCGTTTTCCACCACAAACTAAAAGACAGGAATTACTAATTATAATCATATATATCAAATTCAACTTGTAATAACTATATCACACTTTTGTTTCAATATCACGACTTTCACTGAGCTTAAATAATTTAGTTTGTAATAATGCACTTATACTTTTTTCTGTTTTTTGGGCTTCTCTGATCGGCTGTCAAGAATTCAGTCTTCCTTGACATTTGTCCTCCAGTCTATGTCAGGCTGGTTCGACTTTTCCACAATTTTAATGTCTCGAACCGGCCTCATTACAAAAAATAATTAATTTTGCTTTAGCCAGAAACAAGCGTTGAGACGGCATATCGCAATATGCTACATTATTTAGAATTATGTGTAAACAGCAAAAGCAAAGGTGAATAGACGTTTTTTTCGAAATCTTTGAAATTATTCTATATCAGGTTATGTGGTATGGACCGTATCAATATAACTGCATTATGCACCACTTCGGGGTTTGTTTAGACGGTGATGCTTTATTCTGTCTGAGTTCCCGAGTGGGAGAGATTTCTTCTTAATCATTTCACTTATCGAAGCTACTCTGAGTTTTAGAACGGATTGAAAGTCGAAAACAACAGATAACTTCCCATCAAGCTGTAAATATCAGAAACGTACGTAATTAATGATTATGTTTCGCTATCATGAAACATGAAAGGAATTTTAATTGAAAAGCCTGGCAGCCAAATCTCATGGAGTGAACAGGTTGCATGGTCATGCAAACCATTCTTATAGTTAAACTTATCGTCATTACAGAACAAATGCCATTTATCGTTTAACGCTATCGGGCGATCATGCTTCTTGAAGTGTGCAATGTTTCACAACACCCACGACCACTATTATGTTGTTAGAAGTGAAGGTAGAAAATTTATGGTAGAATCTGTTTTCATGAAAATGTGTGGATTATGGGGCATCTAGGAGAAATGGGGTTTTTCCTGACTAATATTGTTAATATATTCCAATAATCATCACCCGAATGTAAGTAGACCACAATTTGTGAACTTTTCAGACATAGCTAGAATTTTTTTTTAATTTTGTTTTAATGAAAGAGTTATCATCCTCAAATTTAGTCTCTAAATTTTCTGAATTTCCTTATTTTGATTCTAAATTTTCGATTCCAATATTGCCCAGATAATATTTGTCATTGAGTCCAGAGTATCTTTTCAGCCTAAAGTAATTTAGTTGTACGATATTTCGGGAACCATTTGGCCCCTTATTCAGAGTAATTTCGTCGAATTTGATAGATATGGATGAAGAAAGAGATATCGCTTCTGTTCTCACCATTTTTTTGCGCAACCAATTCCAACATTGCTTAATATGAATATAATATAAATTCCTTTTCTTACCTTGGATAACTTCTTTGGATTTAGTTGCTGACGCGGTATGTCTTTCGGACAAAATAAACTTACAGCACTAAGTGCAAGATATTGCACAAATTCTGGTAAATTTTCCAATTTCAAAATACATACTTCAACTTATTCTTCACTTGCAAATACAGACACTCAAAATACCAGAGCCTAGAGCGAAATTTCAATTTACTTTTACTATCCACAAGTGTCTTCACTTCTATCCTTTCTACTTGAAACAATGCAATCTTGAAAATGATCTGTAGAAAAGATAAAATCTCCACTTACCAACTGCAAATGCTTCAACAAAGCTCGCAGAGGGTCGTTTGGCTGCACATTTAGTGAAATGGATTTATGAGTCTCACCGATGGATATGATCGGATAATTGTCTTTAAAGTGAAGTATATTTTGTAAATTGCCGAGCGTTAGTGTGACGGATTGATTACCGTCCATTGAGTTATGGGATCGTACAGAAACTCTCACAATGCATTAAATATTAGTTTCTGAGGTTCGCGGATGCACATGCAGTTGCAGTTGAGGTCAAGAAAGTTGGAAGCTCTTGGTCTTCAAAACTTTCTTTTGAGAAAACGTGCAAAGTGAATGAGAATGATATTGTTATCGATCTACGTGAGAATTTTGAAAATAACCCTGCCTCAAGGGAGGATTCTAGGGATATGTATTTTTGCCTACCTTGCAAAAGTCTGGAAGAAGAATCTCATAATTTACAGGAACTCATTTAAAAAATAAATAATAAAATAAATAAATAATACTCTCTCCATTAAGCAATCCGCCAAATTATAGGAGCTTATCCAGACAGGAATAGAATGAATATTCTGCATTGTTTTGGAATTTCCTATTTAAGCGGCTAACAAATTTTGTCTAAGGCAGTCAATATTATAAACAGAATGTTGCAACTTCACGAAAAGAAAAAAAAGTACACGTGCGGGGGAGAGGCAATGCCTCTGAACACTCAGACCCCAGTGGTCCATTGCACCCGATTCCGCCGTCAAACGGAATATCCTGGATTAATACTGGAAATATAGCAGGATTTCGTTTAGTGAATTTGATGCCCCCACTGCAGCTGGAGCATGTCAGCCCTAAAAATTTGATATTTGATGCGTCCATAGGCGGACATTCATATTGAAAAGACTCCCTGGACCCGCTTCCCCATTACAAGCTCGTTTTGCCGCCTGCCACTATAGGAGGTCTGTTCTTAGGTATAGATAGCAGTCAATACTACTGATACTCCAATTGCTGGTTCCGATCCTGGTAAGGGGAAAATTAACCCTCTTTTGCTAGTGCTTCCGAGATTTCATTTCTCTCAGCACCACAATGACCGAGTACCTCGAGTATTGAATCTACAAACAGAGCTCAATCAGTTTCTACATTCTTGAACAATTTTTGAAGTGATCAAAGGACTCCTGCACGAACTCAGTGCAACTTGACTATCGCTACAGATTGCCATGCGCCTCCTCTTCAACCGCTTGTCAATCATTTAGGTTGTTTCCCGTAGGGCCGCATACACTTCAGTCTGAAAAACTGTTGTATGTCCCAACGAAAAAACCCCAGTCAGTTACTGGAGAGGTGGACTCCCGCCCCAGAACCCTGTTTTGTTTTTGGACAAACAGTTCAGAAGACTTTCGTGCATCCTGGCATGCCTTTTTCTGGACTTCCTGGGTTTCTCTACGTTTTAGGATAACTTGATAAACGAAATGGATGCATGGGGACACGAGAATAAGAATGCATTTTAAGAGTGCAACCCATTTCTCCCAGGACTTTTCTGTTGTTGTTCTGTAGTCCTCATTTCCGTAGTTTTCCCATAGGTCCAATCGAATTAATCTTTGATCTGCTCTCATTGCAGTATTTTCAAAAAATAAATCCAAGGGTTACAAATTGAGTACTCTAGTTGTACCGGATGTCGTGCACATGGCACTGGCAACACCCAGACAAACAGCTCTTTGCAGTGTGGCTACATTACAGTGAAAACTCTTTTGTTTCACCTTAAACCACCATACTAAGATGCATAAGGGAATATGAACCTGATGATAACAATGTACATCTTCATTATTACCTACGTCGAATCGATCAACATACTCTTCAAAGTGGCGAAAGCACACCTTCCTGGGGCAGCTAGGTAGCGATCCACACCCACTTCAGCACACAGCAATCTCAGTTTTATGATAGCATACGAGTAGATCCACTTAATTAAAGTTTCACCTCTACCGGCATCACAAAGCTTTTTGAAAAGCGCACAGTTAAACGCCCCTTCAATGTCTACAAATACCCCCGCACCCACCTTCAGAGCTGTGTCCTCTATGTTTGAAACCAAAGAGTGAAAAGAAGACTCACCGGACTTTGAACTTTGGTAAGCATGTCGGTTTTTTCTTATTGACTGCGATAATAGCGCCTTCCCGCGGATGTGACGCTTGACAAGTTTCTCCAGATAATTCAGAGAAAATGATGTGAAGCTTATTTCTATCAAGTATGAGTAGTTATCTTCCCCATATAAAATATTTTCTAGAAGTTGCTTTTATTGCTCTATAAGGTGCGAGGCGCTTTGAAGTGCTTAAGAGACAGTGTGGCTCACCGCCCTCGCAGTGCCCCAATTATCCTACAAATACTTTCGTGCGAAAAGGTTTGTAGAAATCGCCAATTCTTTCCCCCCAATTCCATTATCTGCTCTCAACAAAGATACAAATGCCCTTCGAGTAATATATGGTTACCATTTATCCCTCAGTGGGGTATAGCTCATCAACCTCATCTTAGCATTGTCGTTCCCGGTTACCTGAAATCATCTTCAGCTTGCCCGACGATTTCCTGAGACGCATGCACTCCTCTACTGTTCTGCGAAAAGTGCTCTTGGGATAACCCACTCGTCGGCCATCTTAGGAGAGTGGGTTCCACAGCATGGAGTAGCCCGCAAAGCAATTATCGCCCTTCTCAATTTGTGACCGATGCTCTGTACATTAATGCAGATTGTAAGAGTGCGATGACCCGTCAGATTGAGAACCTTGGTTTTGTTAGTGCTTATCTTCAGTACAATGTACTTTCCTCTCTTTCCAAATCCAGAGCCATCTGGTAAAGATTCATGGCCCGGTGAGAAAGCAAGCAGATGTCATCAGCGTAGTCCAGGGAGTTTATTAAATTTTATCAGCAGCATGGCCTTCTAAAAGCGCGGATCCGTTCAAACTGCCGCAATCTTATATATATTTGCACCCACGGGTCATGATCCAGCCATCAAAACGCTATCTCCTAGATCAAACTAGATTATCATATTCCTTAGCAAGGCCATTATAAGATGCACCTTCAATCGTATTCTGGTTAGAGCTTCCTTGAAGGCTTTGGAGCTAACGTTAGGAAATGCCCCTTCAATATTTAGGAAAGCCGTAGGGTATATATATATATGCTTGAAGTGTAACGACTAATCAACCGTGCTAACTACCTCTCGAAGAGCGGTTACTGTGGATTTGCTTTTGATGAAAGCATACTAACACTTCAGAAGGGGGTTCTGTTCTTAATCGTCCTTAAATGCATGTCAAAGACACTTTGTATGGAGGTGAGACTGATTGGTCGATAGCCCTTCGCGGAATCATTGTCGCGTCTTGATGTACGAAAACCACGTACGTGTCTGAACTAGCAGCTCCTAGGCCGACTTGTGCAAACAATCATTGTATGGCTATTTGTGCCTGCAGGAGATGTTGAACATCCCCTGGTCAATTTCCTGAGTTTGGGGAGACCTTTACTCCACCACGGTGGCTATGCCTTTTTGCTGTATTTAGCAGGACACGAGACTTTAACGGCGGTTTTGAATGCCTTTGCAGATTTTGACTCATCTGTTCTGTCAATATTGTCAATTTGCGCACCGGAAAGTGTGTTTTTGACAAGTTAACTAAACTTTTTCTACTCGATTCTTCTGAGGTCTCTGAAGGAGTAGTGTCCAGCTGTGGTGAGAAGTTCTGAAAATTCAATTGAAGGATATTAGGGTGACAAAAAGGACCTTCTTCTAACTTTAAGAGTTCTCTGCGCTGAGGAAATAGACGGTTTGTTTACAGCCCTTTTACACATTGATGGGTCTGTGTTAATAAAAAACTCAAAGAGAAACTGACCTCTTTCGTTGATTTTCGAACTGCCTCAAAACCACCCACCCTACCTCAAACCACCCAGTCGTCCATGACGATTTCGGGGATTTGAAGACGCTTGTTGTTATCCATGCTGATCTTTGACAACCAGTTATGATTGTCTAGTCTCCTTAGAATCTGGTCGTATGCGATGGTCTAGAGCTTTATGCTCTCTCATCCGTCGAACACCTCCCAAATAATCGACAAAGGCCCTGTATAATTGGTCCTCGTATGTTATAGCGATCGGCTGGTATTATCTAAACCGCTTTCATTCCGCTGGTTAATAATACCGGGATTCTTGTTCTTAGCAATCTTGCTAAAAATATATATGACATTATGATGCTAGCTCTTGAACAGGACTCCGGTGGACACCCGATATTGTTTTCAGTCCTTTTTTTTATGAACCTCCGGTGCTACGTCTAGTTCGATGACAATGGATCTCTAGTTGTAAACCAGTATTCCTTTTGCCTCCTCACTCTCGGGAGTCCCTTTTGTTGGTTTCAGGCAGCGGTGCTGCCCATGGTAATCAGAGTCCGCATATTGGTGACCAAGCACACAGCCTTTGGCCTATGCGATTTCAGTTTGACTTTGGGTCCTATCAGCACCTTTCTTATTGCAACGAATGTTAGTCTGGACTGGTGCTTCGGTTCACCCCCCCCCCCCCCCCCCCCCCCGTCCGTTCTCCGGCAGATCCGTTTGCCCCGAAATATGGCCAGCAGGTAAACATATTCTTGTGGTTGAAGACGGTATCTAGTGACCACAGCGGGCAGGTCGTGTGGACCAGCCCCATAATCAATAAAACCAAGTTACAATTGCTCAAACAGACTTTCCGTAATTTCATGAAATATAATAAATATATCTATGTATCTACTTAAAATGTTTACGGAGACCTTGACCTTACTCACGAATTCTCACAAAGATAATTTAAATCTGAAAGGAAGCAAGATATTGCATAATGCGATAGGTAGTTTAAGAGATAAATTTTTGCAAAAGTTATATACAATTTGCATTTTTCTTGGATAAGAAAGTGTAAATAATGTCAATCTTAAAACTTATTTTCAGGTATTGCATCATTTACAATATTGGACAAGAACACAGGACGGTAAACTTGTCCGCTACTGCCAGGTGATAAAACATTTTATTCGCTTAGAAAAATGGACTTTTTATAAATATTCAGTTAGACGGTGACACTTTTCATGTGTTGATTATTAGATTTTTAACCGTCACTTCACTGCGTCATCTTATTATGATACCAGAAGTATGAAAAATCTAGCTTATCACACACAATGAATGGACAATTGCAAGTATTTAGTCATGCAACGAAAAGTGAAATTTCGTAATTGTGTCACATTCGCACTGTATTGATAACAACGATGGATGAATTACTCAAAAATGACAAGCACTATTATATTTTATATATTAAGGTGTATGCATTTGAAATATTATTCGTCATATTAAGTCATAAATTGCATATAATCTAATCCTAATAAAAGTACAAGAGGGGTTGATCTTCGCTCTTGTAGCCATTACCGCCAATAAAATAGTATTTTCTGACTTTGCAGTTTTTCCAATAATAAAACCGTTAGCTTATCCCCTTGAAAACTTCCTCTTCTTCTTCTTCTCCCTTATTTCGGAAGATACTTACTTCCTCCTTCATTACACTGGTTTTGGAGTAGTGAGGTCAAAGGAGCTTCCAAAATGCGTATATACATGAATTACGCTAAAGTAATGAGGATCAGAGAAAGCACCTCCCGAGATACGCATGAAATAAGCATTTATGTAGGGCCTTAGAGTAGCTGACACCAAAATCTTCTCTTTTCTTTATCATCTGGAGTTGAGTTGTTAGTGTGAGTCAATTAATTATATGAATCTGTCCCCTACGTATCATCCTTGTCCTTGACTGCTTCCGTATTGCAATAAGTATTGACACGCTATTTACCTGCGTACGCTTGTGTGCAATTACATTTCTTTTTCCTAAGCGATTTCCTTTTAGCAATACAGGAATGCAGATACACAGATACAGTTCCAAAATTGCAGATACGCTTTCCATTAGCTTAGTGTATAAGCGCCAACATATCGTTACCTTACGATTCAAGTGTAATGCAGAGCAATCGCATCATTATCGGCCTGTCTGTTTGCCTGTCACACGTACCTTTCTCAGAAACCGTTACATCCGTGGGTACGAAATTTGCATTTTGTACTTTCCGAAACAGGTCTTAATTTTGACATCAACCATAAAATGGGGAGGTGCGGTTAATTGAAAGTGGTTACCTATTTCAAAAGACCATTTTTCGATATCTTCGGAAACAAAGTTAATAATAATTCATTATTACCACTGCTACTAAATTTACTGCGAAATATGCTTTAAGTTCGTTGTAGAATCCTAAAATTGTGATAATATAGGTCTAGACTCTGGCATTATTAACGAAGCTAGGTCAATGGTGACAGGAGTGTCGACTAGAGACGAAACGTCCTAACCGCCCCAGCGTGTAGGTGGGACGGTTGCGCTATTGACACATTGACAAACCAATTTGTCGGCTCTTTATTACCGGCTGTGTTTTACTAATAGCCCTTTCGACTGCACATTACTTCCTCTGCAAGAGAAAACCACAGAAAAAATTGGAAGTGTTTTGTGCAAGGCGGGAAACCGTCAGCCGGTCGCTCCCAGTATGAAAGGTTTTGTATATTTCTTATATATAAATATTTGAGTGTACATTTGTTCCATTTATACCTAGCACGTAATGTGTATGCATATATTATGTCAGAATATTCATGATGCTGACATTCAAAGTCTTAGAATTGGCACTGAAGCGACAAATTTGACCTATTGTAATTTTGTTAATAATAGTCCGATTTCCACCAAAAACAAACCATCATGCCTCATGTAATCGTCAACAGCACAACATTTCACGATTGTAGGATGAATTTACGGGAGGGGCAAGGTGTGCAGTCAATTGATAAAAATTAAAGTATTATACTATTATTAACATTATTCGAACAGATATCGGTATGGAGGGTATTTCGGAGCCTAGTACCATATAGTGGCAGCTTCTGGATTTTTTTCAGGTGATGAAATTAAACGTTTTACACCCGCATCGCATCCCTGCCAGTAAAATTGTCAGATTTTGAATTCTTAGCTACCTTCATTTTCATCCTTGCCGTAGTCATCACCATCATAGTGATTACTTAGAATATAGGCCGCGGCTTTGACAGTGTAACTCAACCGTTTCTTCTAATCCATGGCTATCTAATTTTTCAGGTTTGAACCATACCTGAATTAATCAATGGATGATTAGCATCGTTGATTACAGACAACAAAAAAATTTGTTGATACTTATTCCCTCCACTACAGAATAGCGTATGATTTGGCATTGAAAAGGAACAAAATCTGTTATTTTAAATTGTCAGGAAGTATTTACTCCAATTGCCCCTATACTGCTATTAGACATACCCTCCTTAAAATGTATGGTTTCCCTATTTAAAAAGAGGCACACCGAAATTCAGACAATTGAACTACAGTTGTGAATTTACAAGGCTTAGATTTTTTTATTATTCCAGATATGTATAACTACTCTTATACCAGCGCTTTGGAGTATTTTTTGGTATTTTCTTCTTTTATGGTCCATTTGGTTGCTTCGCCTTGCAGAAAATCCAAATGGATTCTAAATATTTTTAATATATATATGTGGTTACTATTCACTCCTTGTGGGGTGTAGCACTTTAAGGGAGACCCGCAACCGTTTTCTACGATCTGTACGAGATGCTCTTGGGGCGACCCACCGGTCGGCCAACTTGGAAGTTGCCTAAAACACTCTCTGTTCACGTAGTCGAAAGTTTTTTCGAATTTCGTACAGAGCGAGTGGAGCGAAAATCTAAAGGGCACACACTGTTCCAAAATGTTCTATAGGACATTGATGTGGTGAATGCAGGAGAATCCGGAACGGGCATCCAGCCTTCGAGATATTTTTTGATGCGTTCTAGAATTATCTGAGCTGTTTTCTTTGCGACTGCAGAGAGCACGCAGATAATTCTCCAACAGTCACAATCTAAGCGGGTGCCCTTCTTTTAAATCTTAACGATGATTCCTTCTTGCACTCTTTTTGGAGGGTCTCAGATTCTCAGGATGTCCTTATGAGTGGAAGTAGCAGATCTGCAGGTGCAGCGGTAAGTAGATCTGGAAAGAGGCCAAAAAGTCCAGCGGCTTTACTCCTTTTGAGTGCATGGATGACCGATATGACTTCCCTTCTGCTTGGAGGAACAGTCCGGATCAACATGCTACGGTGATTGTAGATAAAAGTTCATTAGATTTAATACGGTTAAGAACCCATTCAAAGGTTGCCGCCCAAACGCTAGTTCTTTCGTGATGCGGTATGATGTTCTAGAAACATTGCATTCTACGGTATCTTCTGCTTCCCTGACAAACGCATCCGAAAGGTCGAGCCAGTTCAATAATCGGATTTTGCGAGAACACCCCGGTAAAGATTATTAAGTCTTTAATCCCAAAAGAAGCGCGGTCATTTATCGATCATTCTTCTCTTTTGGTGATTATGACGGATAATATCTTTTCTAAGACGAATCTGCAAACCATATGCTCGGCAGGGGTCAGAATCCCTTGATGTTTACCAAGAAATTGCCAGATCGACGCATGACCGTATGATTGGCCGCCTTTCCACGCGCTAATAGTAGTATCTATATGCGCGTTGATGTTGGAACTTCCCCAGCATATATGATGAGCGTTAACATCACATCCTGCTATTATTCTCATGCCTTTACTTTTGGCATATTGGTTGACTCTGATGAATGTTCCAATGGCAACTTCGTCTACGTTATAAGGGAAATAATCAGATCACTATAAAATCTCCTGGCTTTTCATGGGCAATTTGATCGTTGTGGTATCGCTATCAGATACGTCGTTAACCAAGATAGCTTGTAGGTCTTTTGAAACTACCATGCAGGAGCGAGGTCATCAATCCCATTGGCAAACAACAAGTCAGCCTGTAGGAAGTTTAAGCCCCTAATTTCCCGACCAACAACCCATGTTAAGATGAAGATGCCGTCGGCTGCACGTTCCCTTCGATGGTATTAGGAGTCGACACTTGAAATGTGACAGTCCCAAGCCCGTGGTAGAGCCGGTGGCCCATTTGTTCCCGAATCTTCTTAATATCCGGTTCGAGAACGGCAATAGTGAGGAAAGTTCTTGGCCTATCGGCTCTTCCTCCTGCTTTGATAGTTAATAGCATCCAGGTGGAGGTGTTGAGGTTATGTTGGACTCGAAGTTGTTCCAGGACCTTAGCACTATTATGTTCCTTTTCTGGAAACCAGGGAAAGCGCTTTTTAAACGATGGTAGCTCAGACACCCTCTTCAAGGTCAGTTCCACATCATCTCACACATCGTTGAAGGAAAAGCAGCACTGTCTAAGCCACTCGTTCGTGTTTTCGTCAGCAAAGTTTATCCGTAACATTTTACGGTATACACCTACCGACTTAAAGCGTAGTATAATCCTTTGTAAGGATGCAGTCCTTACAGCTAGAAGGAGTTTCCTTGAAAGTTGCTCACGCTGCTCTGTATTGTAGCCGCAAAGATTGGTGTCGTCATACAAGACCCACCCATCGGCTCAATAACCTTGACTTCTTCATTTGCAGCTCGGTAATGGAAGCCGATGTTGGAGGAGCCTCTTTCCAGCCATTTTAGCCGAAGAGATGGGATCGTCAGACCGTTGCAGCTTTGGTTTGCCGTTAGCCGCGGATGCCCCAGACGGTTTGCCTGAAGGTGATCATCATAGATGGTTGCCATGGCCTTTGTTTTACCGGGAAAAGTAACTCGACCTCGTCAGAGCCCCTTTTTGTCGAGACAAGGCTAGTTGTCCTAACCCTTGTGACCATTCAGCCCTCGGCACGGTAATCACACCTTGGCTTGGGGTGGCGATTACCGCTTAGTTTCAGGTGTCACCTCTCCCCCGGAGGATCTTGCTTACTAAGTTCCCTCACCACGACAAGGTAGGTAATTGTCGAGGGAGTGGTGACGCGGAAAGGATGAAATCGAATATGTTGAGTCCTTTCCAAATGACTAATAGACAGATTTTAATACAAATCCGAGTGATATATTTTTTTACACTTGTCGTCTACTTAAATTATTTTAATATTTTTGATTATTCATTTAATTTTAACATTATTTAAACATTTCTTAACAAATTATAATATTTATTTTCACAACTAAAAAATCTAAGATCAGCAATATCATGCTCCTTCATATCTCTTAGATAATAGCTTTGCAAAACTTTATACTTTAGTTGACCCCATGCATTTCGCGTTTGAAGCAACCTCATTTGGGTTTTCACAATTAAAACCCATCTCAATATTTTAGATGTGAATTACAATCATAATTCCTACACAGTTGATAGCATCAACACTCTAAATTGATCGCTACATGGTCTCATCTTTGGTGGATTCAACGAAAATGCTCTTGAACTATTTAAATAAATTTCTTAGCCTTCCAGTAAGCACATACATAAATATTTCGGCTTTATTCAAAAGAGAATTATGATGGAGCGCCGAGAATAGCTGATAAATGTGCATGTGAGATAAACTGTATTAAATATATTATATAAAGACCGCTTCTAAGAAGTAATTGCCAATGACGTGAACGTGGTTCAATGTTATCTTAATAACTAGAAAATTACTTGGTAGATTAGTTTTTCTGTTTTATGGAAACGTTGGCATTTTTGGACTTTGTGAATACCGGGAAAACGGAGACAGTTCGAATAAGGGAAATAAGACGAATTTCCCCTCCAGCTGTGAAGTGTGTAAAGAGTAATCAACGTAGAATATTTACATGAAATTGTCTCAATAAAACTTTCATAAATAATTTAAATCTGATGTCAGCTATTCGCAAAAGTATGAATCGAGTTCCAGCATGAGGGAGTGGTTGATTGAGTCTCAAATATGGGTCAAGTGTGTTGCAGCCCACTGCACTGCTGCATTGAATAAGTTCACACTCATTGTTTTTCCCGAAAGTCTGATGAATTATATGGTGCTGCGGTCACCAAACCCATTGTTTGTCGCTTACTACAATGTTATGTGTAATGCAATGATTCCACAAATAAACTGAATAAAATTTTGAGGTTTTACCGGGAAATCATTGCTATATTTAAAGTTTTTGGAATTCATCCGCTGCTACTGCTAGAGAACGTAGACCCTATAACAGACTATTACTGAAAATGAGTGTAGGAAGCGAAACCTTTAGATAATTGCCCAAACCTTTGATATCCCACTTCAGTAGTTAGATGACGCAAACATTTTCAAGGTATTAAAATGTTCAGAATATAATAAAATAGAAATTCGGTAAAGGTTACCTTATCCCCGCAGTGAACTCTTTTCTCTTGAATCTCGTTGAAAAATCGCGGTAGTCATCTCCCTTGAAATGAGGTGCATATCAATATGGTTAAATTGAGTTTACCAACCCCACACTGGGAAAGGAAGGGAGTAAAGAGGTTATAGCGCTCCTCTTAAAAACGAGCAGGAGTCACCACTCCTTAAAAAGTTACGATACCCCGAAAAGAAGCTATTTTCGTATCAATAATAAGCTTGTTGATTGGGTAAGAATCATCGCAATGTGTGAAGAAGATTATAGACGGAGGCCGCACCTTACCCCTTTCTTATCTGTGACGGTGTGGCGCAGCGGGGTTAACAACATTCGAAATTTATTTGGTGTTCTCCGTGGCGGAGCAGGCCATGATTAATTAATTTTTGAATTTAAAAAAATATGAATATTGACAAGTTGAAAAATGTCAGCTTAAGAAAATAAAAAGAATTTTATGTCCCGTCTGCATGTAATTGTATTTTTGTCTTCAGTGGATTTTAAGTAATTTGCAATTTAATTATCTCCAAAGTGTCATATAGTGGCTAACATGTCTGAAGCTAGTGAAAAGGAAGAATTTTCACTAGACGAGAAATTTTCTGGTATTTAAACATCACCACAATGAAGCACAATATCTAGTTCTGTCTGGTATTCCGAATAAAGACGCTCAAAGTGATAAGTGGCTTTATCTAATAAGGTAGAACTAGAAGGCTGTGAGGATGTCATAACCTTTCAACGGAAAATGACGGCTACAAGTCTTTGATGGTGTTAGAAGGAGGGAAGCTTCTCGTTCAACACCTCCTATCCTCTGTTTTCTCTCCTCTCCTGGGCGTGGCAAATCTAACTATACTATAATGTAATTGAAACACCATAGCTTTTTGAGAGGAAGTGACCGCCGCAAAAGGAACCCCCGGCTTTTGCTTTTATGTACCCCTTTACCAGTGCGGGAAAAAGGTTCGAAATCCAATCCTAACGTACTGACATGAAAATAGCTCCACTTTGATCCGACATTTCTTTTTAATGGAAGTGACCGGCGCAACTCTTTAACTCTTCCCATTTTCTACTCCTCATGGGGTAGGGTTGAAAATTTAAACTTGACCACGGATCACGGATATAAAAAATCCTAACTTTGAAGGGCCTTTTAAGGGAATCATCGCTATGAGCTTTGATATACTTAGAAAAGCGGGCTTTCCCCCTTCTCCTCCAATCTTCTTTACCTTTATTCTATAC
Source organism: Hermetia illucens (assembly GCF_905115235.1). NCBI lineage: Eukaryota > Metazoa > Arthropoda > Insecta > Diptera > Stratiomyidae > Hermetia > Hermetia illucens. The sequence continues at coordinate 51,321,447 of NC_051849.1, forward strand.
CAAAAATTCTATAACATTTGCAACATATGTCGCGTATGTGTATATTTCGCAAACATACTTTAGCCTCTCCAGACAGAACCACCTTCAACCAAAATGACCACCTGCTTATTGAACGCCGCCACCTCTCAGCCTTGGTGAATCTCAGAACATATAGGCGGCCAATATAGACTCGGATCACCATCTCGGGTTCGAATTACAACACACCTACAATTCCCTCTGACAATCAGGTGAGAGTGATTACTGAAGCCATTGACAACACAGCCCTCCGTAACACCTATAAGGGCGAAATTGATGCCGCAATAACCGCAGCTAACAGATGTCCTGGGGATGAAGCATCAACAAATGATTTTCACAACCACCAGAGGATGATTAACACGGCCACAAACATACTAGGCCCCAGCCGCAAGAAAAGTCGGAACGGCTGGTTTGACGACGAATGTAAGCTAGCAAAGGAACGGAAGAATGCCGCATACTGAGTAATGTTGCATTCTCAGAGAATGCAGACATGCGCAGAGACCTGCCACCAACTTCGTCGAACGGAGAAGCGATTTCACAGACGGAAGAAGGAAGCCTGAGAGAACCAACAGGTCTGTGAACTTGATAAGTACAGAGGGTATCCGCACCAGGCGCGGAAGTTTTACTAACAAGTCAGCAGGAGCCTTATACACCTCGATATTCTTTCCGCCGAGATAAAGAGAGAAATCAGATTTCCAACACAATGGGCATATTGAAGCAATGGGTTGAGTATTTTGATGAACTGTTCAAAAAGCAGAATATCGGCGAGTTGGAGGTCCCGCAAACTGAAGACGACGCATAAATGCTGGCATCACCAAGAATAGAAGAAACAGTCCGTGCAATTCATCGGCTTAAAAACCATAAGCCCTAGGAGCCGATGGAATTACATCCGATTTGGTTAAATATGGAGGCGACCAACTACACCAAGAGGTTCATTAACTGATGCTCAAGATGTAGGACAGCGAAAACATAAAAAAAGAGATATCACACAGTGCAGCAATTATAGAGGTACCACGTTGCTTAATACCATCCATAAGACATTGTCCTCTATCTTGCTAGGCCGGATAGCCCCATACGCTCAGAACATGATTGGCCCATACCAAAGAGGCTTCATTCCAGGCAAATCAGCAACATATCAGATATTCTCCCTACAGCAAACGATGGAAAAACTGTTGGAATATGGACATCAGTTGCACCATCTTTTCATAGACTTTAAAGCCGCCTATGACAGTATACCCAGGGTAAAACTGTACACGGCCATGAGAGAATTCAGTATCCCGACGACATTAACAAGACTGACCAGGCTGACCCTGACCAATGTGCGAGGCTAAGTAAAAGCAGCAGGATGACTTTGAAGACTATTTAACATCAACAACGGTCTACGACAAGGGCATGCCCTACCATGCGTCCTCTTTAACCTAGCATTGGAGAAAGTGATTCGTGATGCTGATGTAAATGCGCGGGCACTATTCTCTTCAAGTCCACCCAACTACTGACCTTCGCTAACGATATTGACATTATGAAAAGATCGACCCGGGATGTACAGTATATCATCAGCTAGAACGAGCAGGCAACGATCGGCGTGAGATCTCGGGCTGCACATTAAAGAAGGCAAGGCGAAGTACATGGTGGCAATGGCAGCGCCAACAACCAACGAATGAACAACATCGAATCGCACTGGTCAAACGAAAACAATAAAGATATGGGACTACAACTTTGAGAGCATTGAAAATTTCTCCTATCAAGGATCAAAAATCACAATCGATAACACCTATGATGATGAAATCCGGGCACGGTTGTTGTATTTCAGTTTACAAAAAGTATTTCGCTCGAAACGTCTCACCAAAGCTCTTACTGTATAAAACAATGATCTTTCCATTCCATATGTATTCCTCGGAAACCGCGCGCGAGAGAAGAATACTCTGAAGAATTGTTGGCCCCCTACATGAGGATGGAAGATTCTGTAGGCTACATAACGACGAAATCTTGGTTGGTTTGGTTGGCGATAAAATCCGGCTCAACAGGTTGTAGTGGGCGGGTCACCTAATCTGTATGGCTTAGGATAATCCAGCCTGGAAAGTCAATAAGGTCAACATCTATGGTAGAAAAAGAAGACGAGGCAGCCTGAGATGGAGTAATGGCGTAGTTCGGGACGCCGGACAGCTTTTCGAGATATCGAATTGGTGGACCTCGGTGCAAAATCGGGGTGTCTGGAGTTCCTTATTAAGGCAGGCCTAGACCGGATACCGGTTGTTGCGCCGTTGATGATGATTTAAATTTACTTGAGGTGGCAATCCGTGTCCGTATCAATCCAAAAGTGTAGCGGGGAGCCATCCATCCTGCCGCCTTTCATGCTTCTGAATGTTAGCCGACTGAAAAATACAATGAATCAATCTCTAGTCAATTTCCCGAAAACATAGCAGTTATTTTTGAGGTGTTTATTGGTTCTGAGAATTTTTTCGTGAGAGGAATGACCACTTGCCGCCCCTGGCGCCTTTACAACAAATGCCAAAATCAAAATCGGCTTTAGAAAGTACTAATCAGAACTTTTCATTTCCTATCCTACATGCCTGGAAAAAAAAATTTATACTTGGAAAACAATTTTGTAACTCGAGTACTTGCAGGAACTAACATCGGAAAACAATTTTTAACAGCGAAAACTTTTGTTGAGTGCCACCTGTTGGTGTGGTTCACAGTGGCCGTCCAGGTGTGTTTAAGCTTCTGGCATTCCTTCAGCAAGCTGCACCCCAAGCCATATTCGTCGATGCCTCAGATATTGCCGTGGGCGCCGCTCATCACCAAAAAATGAACTAAATTTGGTAGCAGTTGAGCTTCTTCTCAAAACAGCTCAATTCCGCTCAATGGAACTACAACACCTATGATCGTGAGTTATTAACCGCGTACCTCGCAATTAAATACTATTCTCTTAAATACAGGCCGTTTGCAGTGCTCATTGATACTAAGCCCCTCACTTTGGGTTTGAAACAAAAGCCCGACAAAGCGTACCCTAGACAATTTCTGCACATGAGTTTTATCTAGCTAGTTTATTTTCGACAATCAACACGTGTGTAGAAAAGATAAAGTAATTGCTGACGCTTTGTCACGTGTTGCAATGGTAAAGATCCCCGCCACCGTCTATTTTCCAGCAGTTACCGAGGCGCAGAAGGACAATGCGAATCTTTTCAGTGAGGACCGACTCCAAATACACTTTTAGGGGGTTTCCTATCTTCGGCTCAACATCCAATATATACTGCGAGACCTAAGACAAGGGACCAAGACCAGAGATTCCATCCAATTCACGAAAGGAAATATTTCACGGAGTTACGTTCTAGAGCGATACCGCTGAAAGTTATTACTGCACACTTTTGTGCGGAGGCCCTCTATCGAGAATGGATTCCACGTTCTACCCGACAACCGCGTACCACTCGCAGCCCAATGGGATGCTTGAAAGGTGACATAGGACGCTGAAAGCCGCTATAATGGCCCAAGACAACCCTCCTTGGCCGCATGACCTGCCACTCGTTTTACTTGGCCTCCGGTCAGCCAGTCGAGAAAAATTTGCTGCAAGTCCCGCGGAGTTGGTATACGAAGGGAACCTGAGATGCCCTAGCAACCCTGTTCTTGACTTCAGGTCGGGACTCAACACTCTCTGCTAAAAATTGCAAGAGAGGCGTCTTCGATGGTATGGTCATGTAATTCGCGTTAACGAGAATTCGCCTGTAAAGAATAATCTGAACATCGAAGTTAATGGTAAGCGACCAAAAGATTGGTCACAACAACGATAGCTTCATACGCTGGATGGAAATCTCAAAGCCCCGCGATTGCATCCAGATCAGGCATTTGATAAAATAAAATGGCTTAACCGATTCCGACGAGCCGTCCGTGCTTGTGATCGGGACAAAGGCTGAAGAAAAAGAAGAGCAGCACACCCCAAGCTCCAACAGCTTATGCTGTTTATCGGTAAACCGAAGAAACGTTCTGCAGTTAAAAGACTTTAAGACGTGGTATGCTTAAATATGAGGGTTACACAAACTCACCTTCTTACATTGCATGGAAGGAACAAGTGTGGGAACACATGAGTAAATCACCACTCGAGCTCCCTCTGATTTTAATCAAGGTATTGGTCCAGCATGTTCCTACCAAAGCTTGATTGGTATTCACATCACTAAATGAACCCAATAAATATAGCCTAATAGTCTTTTTATCTAACACACCGACGGGTCCAACAGCCTTATGCCTGGGTAAAGTTGGTGATGTGGGAGGCCCCAGGACATCCGCCTACTGGATCACGACCAGCAAACCGTCGTGAATACAGCGTTTCCCAATGCCATGGGGGTTTCCCAATAGTCATTTTGGTGGTGCCTCAGCAGACAGGATTGTTGCTTCTTCTGCCTCCTTGCCACCTTTGAGCACCAGCAAGTAGGGACAGTCTCGTCTCTATGGTTTTACGCGGATACCTGTCTTGGGGACCTAATTGCGCGGTCTTCTTAAGACAAGGGTTGATTTGGTGACCACAATCAGAGCCTCGCTGTGACAAGCTAAAATGGTACCAGTCTGTAGCGAGTGCATGGCTCAGCATTCATACTGGTAGACGCATGACCTGCTTAAATCTTTACCAAACTAAGGAGTACGGCTCCCGTGTTGAAATGCAAAGTCTCTCTTGGCTTGAACGTAACCGCGCCTCTGAGTGGCCAAGGAAGCACTGGCTTGTAAACACAACTCATTAAATTCTGAAAGTGAAATTAAGTGCGCCATAATATTCCAATGAATTCTATCAGATATTCAAATTGGAAAGTTTCTTCGTTTGAACATTTCGACTCACTTTTTTTGGTATAATAAAGTTAAATGAGAAAGAAAAATGTGAAATGTATCTGAGGTTGCTTCGATTATTCGATTCTCGATATTCCTTCTTTGCGTTTGTATACTAATTGACTGTATTTGATGAGAATACTAATCTTAATTATAATGGATCGAATAAATTGGAATATCATTTTAAATCCTTCAAAACCTTAACTTTAATGCAACGCATTTTGATTTCATTGAATTGCATAACGACAATCAAATAATTTTCCAGTTAACATCATTTCAATGCGTCCACGCACTGCCATTCCGTTAGAATTCATATCTATTCTCAATGCCAAGTTTAAATTGTCTTAACGATCTTTAAGTGAACTGCATTCTCAATTATTAGAGGAGTTTTTTCATTAAAGTCGTGAATGTCTGCGGTAAACTTCTAGGGAAGCTGGCATCTACGAGCTTATAATTGCTATACTGGGAGAACTTTCTCTAGCACAGAAAAGATAGTGCAGCACATTCGGTCTGTCAGTGAACTCCTAATTTTGGAAATGGGACTCTTTCGCAGAGTTTTCCATTATTTCAATTATGGTAAGATGTATTGCGACTACGAGCGTTTTTTGAACTAAGCCGAAACGTGACTTCTTTACGGAATAAAAAAATATTCTCATATGTAAAAATATACAAAAATATACATATGTAAACAAGCACTACAAATTTTAATAAAAAGCATGTTCCAAAAAGTTATATGTGTTTATCTAAAGTTTCGTAAACGACCAGTTGCATTTCAATGAGGGATTTGAAAGAAAAATAGTCCACCATGAAGCACATATAAGATATTACGCTGTTTGAATCCGAGAGCAATATATCACGTAAGCTAAATCAATCAATTTGTACAAGATTTAAGATAAGACCAGACAACATAAAATCGGAAACAACGCGAGATAAATCAGTTCTTTAATTTAGTATAATGGAAGCGCCTCAAGTGTTACAACTTTCAAATATGGTATTATAAGATTGTATCTACTATTTTGTTTCGCGTTCGAATATTTGATAGATGGATTGAAAAGGATAATTATGTGGATTTATGCAAGGACAAGTGAGAATTTACTAGTTAATAGTGCTAGAATGAGGCACTAAAATATTTAATGCTGGTGATCTAAATTCACATTATGTAGTGTAGATCTATCTGGATGCCGCAATGTACATACATAGCTTCATTGCATGGTATGGTATTTAATATTCTATGGCTAACCATTTTCCTTCTATTCTTGGAACTTGGGCAATGATAATTCAAGCTTTTTTCGAAAAAGTGCTATAAACATTTTGATTACTTTTTAAGGAAATAAGGTTTTCATTTTCTAGTTTATGAATATACAAAACTTAATAATATTCTCGCACTACTTTGTTTATTTTCGGAATATTTATTCATAAAGAATGTTTATGAAAGGGACTTCAAAATAATGCTAAAAACAACTGTCTAACTTACATCGAAGTACTAAAGAATTCCAGATCTAATTATTCATCCAATCAACGAATCATGACAATCTTTTTTGTAAAAAGGAAAAATCGTTCATTTCGTGGTCGTATTTTCGAGCTCAGCTTTTCCATTCAGTAAATGAAAGAAAGATGCAATATATGTTTATGCGTTTTCTATATAGGATCTTGAGATTTTCTCAATTTTAGATGCCTTCCTTAATTGATTTACTCAATTTTTCCCGGTTTTGCGACCGTTTGAGAAGCTTCAGATAGCTCCTTTTGGGATGAGTTCATGAAGTTAGGAGTAATTAATTTAACTGTGGATGACATCACGGGTTAGACGATGGCCGAAAAACGGTGAGAAAACGATAAAGAGGGGATTACTATTCCAGAAAAACTAAAAATTTGGCAAAATCAACGGCTAAGACACGTCTGCAAATACCCAAGTTCCACCAAAGTGTTCAATATGCCCTTGCTTGTCTCTTTGCTAACTAGGCTCAGAAATGTGGAGGTCCTTTCAACATTTCAGGCCTTCACATGTCATTTAAACGTATCTTTTTACCAATGCGTAGGTGCGCACCGAAACCTGAGAAACAGAATAAATTGCGCCAACCTTAGTATCCTCAGGCTATAAAATTGGATGGCAGGGTGGGAACCCCGAAGGTCGCGTTTCATTGTAAAAAATAAATTTAGCTTGCGTATTTATCTTTTATGAGGATTGTGTTTGATTTTGAGGTTCCGGGCCAGACCCACATAAATAAAACGTGAGAGACTTAAGGGGGTCATCCCGTGAGTCGGATCCGAGGATCGATTTTTAAGGTGTGAACACAAAACATTATTAAAATCGGTTTACTGTCTCTCTGTCTGTCCGTCTGTCTGTCTGTCTGTATGTCCGTCACACGCATTTTTCTCGGAGACGGTTATAGTGATTGACATGAAATTTGGTACAAAGGTGGGAACTGTGAATTCTCACGCATATAGTGAGTTACATCCTTTTACGGCGAACTTTTGGAGGGGGTCCCCATACATGCAAAAGGGGGTGTAATTTTTTTTTTCATCAAATGTAGTCATGTGGGGTATCAAATTAAAGGTCTCAGTTAGTACTTTTCGAAGCCAGTCTTAGTTTTGACTTTCGTTGAAATGGTGGGGAGTGCGGGGGGTTGAAAGTGGTAATTTCTTTAACGAGCCCATTCTCAGGAACTATCAAACCGAAAAATCTGAAAAAAATCAGGGGGCTGCCAATACATGGTGCCTAGGCTCCAAAATACTCTCCGTACCGATACCTGTTCAAATAAAGTTAATAATAGTATGTTACTATAATTTTTAGTAATTGACAGGAAAACCCCCCTTCACCTTAGAATCACAAAATTTTGCAGCAATGTAGGCTACAGTATAGAGCATGATCCTTTGGTGAAAATCGCGCTATTACTAACGAAGTTATACTAGGTCAAAACTGTGGCTCCTCTGCAAATTCAAGACTTCATGTCAATATCACTTGAAAGTGGCTATTTTCACATAATATATGCATATTTTACGTGCTACATGCTAATGAGACAAATGCACACTCAAATCTCTTTATAAATGAAATACACAAAACCTTTCATACCTGAAGCGTCTAGCTTCCGGTGTCCCGACTTGTTTATATTAATTATATCTAGATATATTGTAGAATATATGTGCAAAGTGATTTTTCGATATTCGGAGGCGTTTGGAATTTACAGTGTTAAACAGGTAAAATGTCTATATCGATCGCCGTAATAAAGCGCGTATTTATCGGTCCGAATGACTTTCGAATCGCTTCGTTAAAATCATAATAATTGAAGTCAATCCTTTACATGTGTTTCTTCAAGAAACCTAAGGTTTATGGACTAGGTATAGCAGATTAATGGTTACTTAAGATTTTGTGGCTGAAAATCGCATCCTACTTTTTAAATTCGATTTTCTCGAAACTGCATGTTGAACACCTGCTGCCACCATAGCCCAAAATCTATCCAACGAAATTCTTTGAAATTTTCACGACTTATTATGGAGATGGGTGTATAAGTTGCTCTGTATTTTAATAATAAATGACGCTCAACTGGGCGGTAGAGTAAATTGCTTCGGCGAGTACTGAAACTGATGACCGAGAGTCGATGGTGGCAGAGGTGGCGGCCTCAACAACGCCACGCCCCACTGCAGGCAACAGTTTCAGTACTCGCCGAAGCAATCTCCTCTTCCGTCCAGTTGAGGTTCGGGACGAATTCCAACAAACGTGTATAGAATGCTCGCAAATAAATCCTTTGCATAAACCAGGTATTCCCAGGCTATATGCATCCTCACCAACTACGAGAATTCCATCTCAATTAAAACCGAGATTGCATCTCGGCCGTGTGCTGATATGTTGTTGCTGCAATTACAATCGTTTGCATATTGTGGCTGTCAGATTGCACGGTCAGAAGATTCGCTTTCGTGTTATTGGTTTGTCAGTTAGGTACTTTCCGAGTTCATAGACTTATTGGTTCTCTTAAGCTTCCTTTCTTCGCCTGTGAAGTCGCGTGTACCTCCGTTCTTCGAGTGTTCAACACTGCCCGGTATGCAGAATTCTTCCGTTCCGTTGCTAGTTTAGATTCATCGTATAACCAGCCTTTTTGACTTTTTTGCGTTTGGGGTTAAATATGTTTGTAGCCGTATCAATGACGACGTCCGTTAAGTGACTGTAGAGATCATTTGCTGATGCTTCATCTCCCGGTCCTCTGTTAGTCGTAGTTATTGCGAGAAAGGTTTCCCCTTATAGGTGTTACGAAAGACTCTGTTATAGATGGCTTCAGTATTTACTTGCATCTGATTACCAGAGGGGATTCCAAGTGTCATTATTTGATCTATGGACACCATGCTAACGGGACAATTTGAGTCTATATTGGCCTCTCGATATATAAATTCTGACATTCATCAAGGCTAAGAAATCGCGGCGTTGGAATAGCCAACATGATATCATGGGGTAGAGAAGTTTATTCGAATTCATCGACTTTTATTAGGTTGGTATTTCTGCGTGCAGCAGTGTTTATGGCGTCGGGAGCCACAATTATTACTTGGTTGATTTTTTTATCTGACAAGTTTCAGGTTACAATGAGTTTTCTCAAGTTCAGATTAGGCGTCTGACCAATATGTGTGAACGAAGGATCTGCTAGTCATTAGGACTCGCTTTTGCAGTTGAGAAGACGAGGCAAGTTGGAGTTCAACTGAAAAATAGTCGGCCATGCTCGGTGACGTTTTACGGGATTTCATCTGAAAACTTAGTTTGGTTTCGTCAGACAGCAGGAAGTAGTCGATGATAGACTAGGTATTCGGTCCTGTCAGCGTATCTGGCAGAACCATCTCAATATTGGTGAGCGAAAAAGAGTCATGGATCTATTTTAGCAGGGTTTCTCCATTTTTTATTGACTGCCCTGTCGCCCCAGGGGGTGTGCCTAGAGTTGAAATCGGCCCTGAGAGGAAGGTATTTTGACTTTAACTGGAGATTGCTCAAGACTTGTAAGTCATGGCCCAGTCGCTCAGTTTTAGACGGAGACTACCAAGATCCGTCTAGAATCCGTAGTTTTAACTATTGCCGCTGCAGCGGAAGAAGTTTGCAGGTTCACCACTGGCGAATTCCTCAAAAAAAATTTTCTTTTCGGGCTAGAAGGGCAGCGCCTGAATTGTAATCGCTCCTAATAATGTTATATCGGGTGGAGTTTACATTATGCCTGCTTTTAAGCGGAAGCGAGAGCTTCAACTATTTCTCAGAAAACTCTGTTTGGTTGCGTGATGTTTTGTTGATTCGTATACCATGCCCGGGCCGGTCAAACTCTATGAAAGTTGAGTTGCTGTTGCTTGACTGAAGATTTTTCAACTGTTTTCCGGGTTTTGGTTTCCGGTTTGGCTTCCAGTTTGGCTACCATCTCTTTGTAAGGTGGACATCGACGATAGCTTGCAGGATGCTCACTTTGGCCGCAGTTGCAGCAGTGCGAAACTTCTGTCGTAGGTCTTGAGCATTCCCCACTCCAATACGCATTAACTGCGTCTACGCACTATCGAGCAATTTTGAGCGATATGCCCGAAGTTTTAGTAGTTGTAGCGCTGTACTTCTTCCATTTATCTTGTTTGGTCATAAAATTTAAAACCGAGCGAACTTTCTGAAGTGGGTACTCTGAAGTGAATTCGGCCATAATTTCTTCAGAGTCAGTTTTCCTATGGAGACCGCGGATGATTATGCGCTGAGTTCTGGAGTGGTTCTTGTGGTGGCGCTAAGCCCTTGCTCTTTAAAGAGCGAAAAAATGTTGGCATGGTTTTCTGTGGACTCTGCAAAAACGAGAATTATATCACCCCTCGTGTTTTTAGGGACGCCTTTAGGGATTTCACTAGCAGCGAGACATTAATATTATATGCCCTATTTGGAGGAATTTTCTCTTTTTTGAGCTTTATGGCTGTAGCAGAAGACTGACACTTGGCACATGAGGAGCACTTACACTTTTAGCACTCACCTGTTGTTTAAGTTAAAAACGTCTTCTTGTTGCTCCTCTTCGATTAACTCAAGGCATGTCTTTTCTCCTGCGGGTCCCACCTTTGGCTCACAGCGTTGGACGGTATGGTTGGGTGGGGGATAGTCAGCAGATATTTTTGTTGGCTTGGTCAGGGCAACAACGTGCTGTCCCACGTTCATAGCGGGAATAGTAAGCCCTCTGACATTAGTGAGATTTAAACCATGACCTGGTCCTATAAAAATTCACTTCTCCCTCCCTAAAAGTGACCTAATCGTAGCACAACTGCAACTTAGCCGAACGATGAGGGTAACAAAAAATGTCATGCACAAACAGAGGAAGTCGAAAAAAATTGAAAAAAGTAGTAATATTTCTGTAAAAAATTTTATGTGCAGAACGCCACGAAAATTAATTATGTTCTAAGAAATGAAGCAGAATCTGAATTGAACTGCATACTCAGAGGCCAAATAGACTAATTGGAAAAACCCCTTCCAGCCGTATGTATATGATTTGTCTTTGGTCCTTTTGCATCATCAAACTTGCACACATGGTCTATATTAAACTGACTTTATAATTTGGGTCAGACTTGCATAAAAAAACGCCCACTAAATTCAAGTTACCCTTGACATTTAAAACACATACACGCCTGACTATACGCATAGAACATGTTGTACAAACACACTTATTTATAGTTCTCAAATGAAACTTTTGAGAGACATCCATATGAAAGACTATCATCATTCATATGCCACCAGCCTGTTCAGTTTTAAATTAAAGCGGAGCTGACTAGCCCTAAAGGTTGACCATTGCGTGGAATCATAACAAATAACATCTTAATCAAACTTTTGAATTGGGGCTATAAATCGATCTACAAAACAATTGGAGCCCAATGAGTTGTAATCGAATAGTTTCAACTCTATCACAATATGTTGGCATGGCATATCTGTAACTCAATGATTCAGTTTTCTGGATATTAAGAATCATATGTTAAGATAAAAAACCCATAATGCGAGTCCGATATTTGAAATTAAATTGACCCCTTTCTTAGACTTGGTCCGACTTCATCCTCTGGTTTTCAGAGCCAACTACTGGTATGTATGGCATTCACTCAATAAACACATATGACCGTCACGTCTGGACAATATCTGAAGTAATAAACTAATGTTAAGATACATACATGCATCTCAATGTACATATGTATACCGGGCCCAACATATGCAAAGCATTTCGCGAATTATTGCCAAAGGCGCTTTTGTGATGAGAAGCAATTGATTTTGGCAATAAATTATAGTTTTTCAAATGGAACCAAGAAAAACTGTTGATTATATTGTTGATATGGAATAGCCCAGCCGCAAATGTTGATGAAGCTGTAGATCTCCATTTGTGTACGTACAAATGTGTCCCAGTTAATATATGAAGATTTGGGCGCCGGAATAATTTACTTGAATTAAACAGGAATACCAGCTCCAATGACGACCTTCGTCTAATTGATTTTTGTGCTCTCGTATCAAAGTCTAGAAAACGAACTTTATCCTCGTTTCGTAATCAGAACTAATAATCCCAAAAAAATGCGATATTATATTGAGGAATTTTACAGCGAAAAAATATAGAATTAGCTTTTTGCTGGGACTAAACGACTAATTGTTTCGATGGAATAAGCATCCCCTATCGACATAAAAAGTTGTGATTCCCATCACATAGTGCTAATTAAATCTATTTTTACGATATCTTAATAGTAACCATTAGATCCAATCACTGCATTTAGCACGGTCGTCAATTAATTAAAATGCTACGCCTGACAGTCTGTAAACTTGCATAAAACAATCGCTTTGGCAAATTACACTTATCTTTTTGGATTCTTTTCCATCTACGTAAACAACAATTAAAAGTCGATTTGTCCCAACCAGTTGATGCATTATCGCAAAAAAGGAGGACACCATGGCGAATTAATTCGGAAATTATAATTTATAGCAAGTACGGGACCGGTATGTGTCCCATTAGAGCTTTTAGCAAATTTATCCAGAAAATCTCAGTCACCTTCACACATGAGTCTTACTAAAAGGTGTTTGCTTCTCTTTGCCACCTTTGCTTCTGGGGTTTTAACATAATTTAGATGCAATAGATCCGAAAACGTGATAACGCATGGGAACATGTGCGCACGCGACCTGCCGAGTTCACCTGAATCATGCCGGCGCTGATTGAAACAGATAAAGTGGCGTGAAATGCATACACTACCTGTCCGAAGCTGAGGTACTTGGTGGAATGTTGCGATTGTTAATAGCACACCTGTCCGTCAATCAATTGATTTATACTTAGGCCCCTAATCTGTGTTGGGTTTTTCTTGGGAGAGCGCTTGAAGGAATAAACAGCTCCGGTGATGCATATCTTCTCCTCGGCTCAGTGATTTGTTGGAAGCCAGTGGATATTTCAAATGCCATATTAGTTTCGCAATTTTAATTATCATAGTTGAAGTGGAGTAATAATTGTGACGTGATATATGAATGATTTCCAGAACTTTGAATTCTCAGCGAAAATTAACGTTTGTGTTTATTTTGACAAAGTTTCGATCCCACGTTGGGCGCCAACTTGTAAGAGTTTGTTTAAAACGCCCTCGCCAACTATCCTCTACTTCGGGTTGGTTTCTCTTCAATATTTAGCTTTTCACAATGCATTTCTATCTACCTTCTCTCTCCACTTGAGATCCTCATTGAAAATCTCATGGGAAGTCCGATATGCTGGTATTCATAAATCATTTCTGTTAGCTAAGCAGATTAGCCTTTTCAGTATAATTATCAGTAGAGCTTCGAAAGGTTCGATTACCCCACAACACCAACAGCAACTTTTCGACTATTCGTGTGAATTACAAGGGATCCCTATTACTTTCAATTACACAATTTGTCATAAATTTTAAATGGGGCAAAGGGAGTTAAACGCACCTATACACAATTGCTGTCCATCCCCGGCAATGTGCTTCATAAATGCTATTGTCTAAGGCCGACAATCATAACTGATAACACTTATTATAGTGTCTGCGACTTTGCGACGTGGGTGGAATTTCTTCCACCTTTCCCAAATTCGTCCCGACAGGAGAATACATCCAGTAGTGTGTAATTTTCCCCACTTTCTTCAACACTTGGTTCTCCCAAGTAGCCCTCTCAATTTCTTAATTCCCATCCCGACATTCCTTTGACTCCATATATATATATATATATAACTTTTAAATTTATTAATCTTACTTATTTAAAAAAGAAAATACAAGAAAAGACTAACAATTGGTCGCTTTCCCCTAAACCTAAAAATTCATTTTCATTTGAACAAATTTCAATTTGAATTTAATAATAATTCTCTATTACAAGCCAACATTTACGAGCAAAATGTACATTGATCCCTTTGCTTGTATCTGAACTTACCCAGGTTATATATTATTGGTGAGGCACAACGGTTGTCCTAGGCTGCAGCAAATGTGCATCTTTAAGTAATGCAAAAATTTGATTTAATTTTTGTTTTCGCTGCGCCGACTGTCAATTTAAAGTGCAAGGCCGCGGTCGGCGAAATCAGGAATTAGCGGGATAGAGACCGGCTGATGTGGGTTGGCCTCTGATTACCTGGATAGAAGCAAGGTAATTGTTTCAGTCTTTCAAGAAAATAAGATCGATTTTGGTTTTTAGAAGTTGAAGTGGCTTTGATTTTGAGAAAAAGTGGTATTTGGAACGGAGTTTTATAAACAAAAGCAGTTACCAAACATCAGAGAGAAAGGAAATCAAGTTAGTGACGATATTTGCTATCTCCTCCCGGAATCAGATGGGAGGGAATCCTCCTTCTGCGGTTTAGAAGCAGGAAATCTAATGGAAGAGCCAGTGGATCGCGATTCGTGCAGTGGGGGCAAAGAGAAGCTTGCCGGTCGCCATTTGTGGAGTTTTTATGGGAATTCCGCGGGAGATCTGACATTAATGAGTATAATAGACGATCATCTCATGTGAATAGCAGTGAAGCGAGTCCCTATTGTCGTTTCTGGAGGCTTGACGCGTTATTCTATACGTCGTTGCCAATTCAGAAGCTCCCAATCGGAAATATTTTATTTGTCACCCGAAGGAAAGGTGACCTTTTTATAATTTAGTGAAGGATCACAAATATATTTTCTCATTTTATGGAATTTCGTGCAAGGATGTGGTGCTTAGTGTGGCTGCGGTCGTTCATTTTTTTATCTAATCGTCTGGTTCATGTAAAAAAAATCGAGCGTGTATGTTGGTGTAAATGAACGAATTTACTTTTCACTTAATTAGTTTGATTTATTTAAATCCCCAAATTTCGAAATTTGTTGTATTTTTACGGTTATTGCGCTATATTTTGATTTAGTTATTAGATCTATGTAAACCAACCCTGGAGCTCAGGGTGGAGGATTTTGAGCATTTTTATGACAGTTTTATTATTTCTTTTTCGTAGATGTTTTGATTTATTATATTTTCATTTGCGTTTTTTTTCTTTTCACAATCGTTTTATTAATTTTCTCATGAATTATTTATCTCATTTCCCATGATTTTTTTGTTAAATTTATGGATATTATTATTATTATTTTCCGAGTTGGCACAATTTCGGCAGATGCCGGATGTTACCCAATACTAGCACCAAGTGCCAAGCATTTAGGCTCGGACGATCCTACCTACTTAAAAACTAAAGGGGCGCTGGTGATAGTGGCCGATGGCAAGGAAATGGGAGAATCCGTCGAGAAACCCTTATTATTTTTTTCCTTTTTTTTTTATTTGGAATATACTGTACCATAAATATTAACTAAATCTGTCTTCGACATGAGGACTTTCTCTTCTCCTCCTCCTATTTAACACCACAAAACCCTCTTTACAAGGAGGCATCTTTCAATAGAATGGCCTGAGAATGCAAAGTAGGGAGAGAGCCTCAAAGGCCGCGCCTCATCGCACAGCAGAGACAAAAGAAGCAGTGATTGAAGATGTGATCCGTCGATATCTTTCGATCGCGGCACTTGAGTCCGGAGTGTTAGGGTTCAATCTTTCATCTGTCCCTTTTAGCTCGCGCGCACATCTCTCAATAGGCTTCTGAATCCAGTACCGATCCAGTCATCGGTTAAAAGAGCACGTTAAGCTTTGTATAATGACAAGCGAAAGATTGAAGTGCTCAAAGGACAGTATTTGTGGGCGGACATTGTCGGTCAATTTCACAATCTTTGGTCGTCACCAGTCGCTTCAGGATGGTCGTTCCACCATCTTATTTGGTCATTACAGTATGACGATGAAATCCGTGCACGGGCATCTTCCTATATGGTCAAAGTTCTTACTGTACATGGCAATGATCGTGCCAGTTTTCATGCATTGCTCGAGTATGGGTTCTTAGAAAAAAAATTGCGATTTCTTAGCCGCAGTCGAGAAAAGGATCCCCCGAAGAGATTTTGGCTCCCAAAACGAATATAACCTAACCTATACTACAATGAAATTTTTAAGCGATACGACAACAGTTTGGTTATGGATAAAAATTACTAAATAGGCTACGGTGGATGGGTGACCCAATCCATGTGGCTGGAGATTACGCCAACCCCCCCGCCCCCAATATATGTTCAGAATCTATGATAGAAAACAAACACGTTCTTTAGCAGAGGCTGCTTTAGATGGAGCGATGGTATAGGCGATCAACACCCAATTCTATCGATACACATCCGGAGCTGCTATGAGGTCTCTCATCTCGCCCGTCATTGCCAATATCTTCATGTAACATTTAAGCCCATAAATGAGGCTGTCCACAAACTGTCTGGCTCAGAATTTCTTAATCTCGCCACATGCACATGAGAAACTTCATGAATTCCTGGTATACTTAAACGGGCTACACCCAAACAGCAGATTTTCCAAGGAAAGGACAAAATTGAAAGCAACCCTTTTTTGACGTGTTGATATACAAGAAAAAGAATAGAGAACACACTAGGCCTAATATATCCAGGAAACCAACACACACCAATAGATATCTACATGCAACGTTACATCACCCTTCATCGCAAAAATAACCATCAGTTCTCTCATCCACAGGGCTATAAAAATTGTGAACAAGGAGGATCTGTACACGCAGCATTACCTTATATAAAGGCAGGATGGAACAAATCAGGAAAAGAGGGAGACCGTTGCCAAGCTAGCACGAAATGTGTTCCTCAGGTCTCTGCGCGAAGGCCACTATTGTGGAACATCATGTGTAATGATTTCACCAACATTCCAGTTGCTCCTAAGGCCACAAAAGACAGTTACACATATTTGTTTTAATCATCCGAAGCAATCGTTGACATGAAGAACTGGTTGAAAGATGTAGGCTTACACTCGCCGTAGATAAAACCGAGTTTGTGCTTAGAACAAAGCGGCGTAAAGAAACGACTTTTCACACTAGAATTGCCAACAATACCATACCATCATCATTCAAAGTCAGCAATCAAATACCTACCCTCCATTAAGCCGTCTAACGTTAGCATGGTGTCCGGATGGCTCAAGTGGTTTAAGTGCTACGCTGTTGTAGCGGAAGTTCGCGGTTCAAATCTCACTGGTGGCAGCAAAATTCGTATTGTGACTTGATGGCGGATACCATTCCACTCAGTTGTAAATTAGTACCTGAGTCAAATCGGGGTAATAATCACGGGCGAAGGTAATGCTGACCACATTGTAAGAAGCTTCTACTTTCCAAGCTACACCAACATTTGGACAAAAAAGAAATTATTACTTCTCACCAGTTTGAATTTAGAAGAAAACATGGAACTGTCGAACAATTTCATAGGCTAGCCTCCGAGATAGCCTGTGCATTGGAAGATAGTACCGCTTGGCCATCTATAAAAACAAGGAAAAGCTAACTACAAATGCCGTTAAAGTTCTCGGGCGTTAGTACACTAGATAATCAGTGGCTGGTTTAAGAGCAATAGATCACTACAATACTCTCTTAGCGTTGCGATGATGGCAACCTACATAAATTCAAATTGGAGGTGGAGCTCGCCAGTTAACATATCCATTAAACATATGTATCTTACACAGTATATGCAGCCATATGGTAATTAAAAATAAATTAAAATTATTCCGGGGCTAAATTACCGGTAACCAAACATCATTTGCAAAAATGCCTGATTAATTACTATTACAAATAACCAACACGTACTTCTCCCCAATATTATCTTTCTGTTTGGAGTACCTCAGAAATTCATTCATCACACCACCGCACGTCACACTCCGTTGAACATTTCAATAACTTTGTATCAATTTATCATCCCATATATTGTAATAAGTCCTCACATTACCAGTGACTAATTGATGGCATAACTGCGATAAAATCTTTTACAATTTATCCAATATCAACAGTAGATATGAGCATGCAATACAAATTACATACAATGTGTCAAGCCAACAATGCAAGCTTTTGATTAATTTCTCGCCATTAAAGGTCAATAAAATCAGTGAACCATAGGAAATCTAGCTCAGCAGCAGGCAATGTACAGATATCTCTGATTACAGATATTGCCGAGAATGTGAATTGATATCAACTGAAATTTGTCACTCAGAAGTCAATTCGTACCGGCAAACTAGTGTTTAGAGTTTTCCGATCATGCAGAGTTACAAATGGGCTTCTGAAAGCGTATTCATGTTCGTTAATTACTCAACGTGTTTCAATCAAATCAATTGCATCTATTCATGATAAACTCATGACTGTCATTGGTGAGAAATTATCCAAACGACATTTAATAGAGGTCATTCCAGCTCCAGCACCACAAACTATCCAATGTGAAAACTACTGCGACAATGTAGTCAGGAATGAAAGATCTTCTGGGTTTTCGACGTACAAATATTAGGGCGCACAATTTTTCTATTTATATATATATATATATAGTTTTGCAAGTCTGATTCAGAATTTTTCAAACCAAATTCCGAATTTTTCAAACAGTTTCAGACTTTTCCCAGTCAGTTTCAGAATTTTCCATTTCAAATTCAAACTTTTCAATTTCAAATTCAGAAATTTCCATTTCATATTCAACATTTTTTCAACGTTCTACCATAGGGTTGTATACAAACATTTTATCACTGGTTAAGGATGGAGTTTATGCGGTGAGAGAAATTTGAACTGTCTATCAATTTTCTATTATTGCTTGTTTTCGTGATCTGGGAAAAATGTGTGTTTCAGGGTCTGGGAAAGAATATGTTTTCAGGACTTCTAGATATAAAATCGTGTACTTCTCACTACAATTAATTCCGCCGTTTCCACTGACAATCGAGAGAACTTCCCTAGTATTAAGAAATTTAAATTGCGAGATTGCTAATTACTTTCAAACACTTATCTGGAATAAGCGAGGAGTCGCCAGCCACCTGATCTGTTCAAGGATGAGATATGAAATAGGTTTGAACAGTCGAGAATTTGTTTATAATTTTCATTGCTTTATTTTTGTAAAATAAATACTTGAATTTAAATTTGTGTTCATGCTAACATTCTATAATATACATTTAAAATAAAAATTTTATTAAATCAATTAAAATAATTTTTTGTTTATCTACTTACAAAAAAAAAATGAAAATTATGGAAAAAATATGTGCAGACCTGTCTCATAGAGTCTCCATCCTTATTCAGTGATAATGCCTTATAGTAGAACGTTTAACAAATTATGAATTTGAAATGGAAAATTATGATTTTGAAATGGAAAAGTGTGAATTTCAAATGGAAAATTCTGAAACTGACTCGGAAAAATTTAATTTTTGGTTTGGGAAAATCTGAAATTCGGAATTTGGTTTGACAAACTCTGAATCTGACTTGGAAAACCTATAAACATTGGATTTGAAGGACTGTTCACTTCAATATGCTACTTACATGTATGTCGGCTTCCGATTTTTCAACTTGTTTCTTTTTGTCGATGATATTCTCTATGCTGCCTTATCTGGAGTACGTAGAGCAGTTCAACGACTACATCTTTTCTCGAAAACCTTCATTACACCGATTACAACTATTAGCTATCTCATCGATCATGGACCTTTTAAGCGCTCACACTGTAGTGATCCATTTTATTCAACTCCCCCTTCTATCCAATTATCCCAGATATGTTTATGTATCACAGGATTCCTGTTAGTGGATGTGACTCCAGTTGCAACTAGAGCAAATCAACACCAAAAATCTGATGTCTTTCATAGCCGGGGCATTTACATAGAAAATACTCTGTGGATTTTGCTGCCTCATTACATGAGGGATGCTATCATCTTATATTCCTATTCTGAAAGAATGTCTAGCTAGAGGATTATGGCCAGTCACAATGCTCACAATTTTTCCGAAAGTCTTCCTGCTTTTCGACAGGTTAAACATTGCAGTATGTTTGTTAGATTCTGTCAGGAAAGTTTCTTGTGACTTGAGGCATTTAGGCAGTATGTCATTCCCAGTTTTTAAAGACAACCTTGGCCAATGTTACTGACAATCAAATTGCAAATTCTGGTCCTGGCAAAGGCAAGTGTGTTCTTTTTTCCTAAGACATCCGAGATTTCATTTCCCTCAATACCACAGAAACCTGGTACCCACAGTAGTTGCTTCGTATTAAATCTAGAAATAGAGTTCAATCGATTAATGAACAATTTTTGTGGTGGGTGGGAAACTACTTCACGCCCTCAGTATAGCCTGGCTATTGCTGCAAATCGCGATGCACCTGCCATTCAACCGTTCGTCAATTAGCCAGATTGCCGTCCTTAGGATCACAGACACTTCAGCCAAACCGTTGCATATTATCCCATAGGAAAAGCCGGCTTCTCATTTTTAATCGAGAGGTAGACCCCTCTGTTTTTGATTCATCTTTGCAGTAGACTTCCGTGTAATGGCCACGCATTCCCTTGCGAATTCCAAACTCTCCCTCCATTTCAGGATAACTTCATATCTTCTACCAAACAGATTTGTGGGCACGCGCAAGTCGAAAAGTATTATAAAACTGGATTCAGTTCTTACAATGCTCTGTACCCCCACAAATTTTGCAGTTCGCATAGTACCTGGAGGGCAGGCTTTTGTTGTTTCTGCTATTAGATAGCGATCGACACCCACTTCATCAGACAACAATCTCTGCGTTAGTATAGCATAGACCTACTTAATTAAAGTATCATTGATACCATTTGTTTTAGCGGCATCATAAAGTGTTTGGACAGATGCCATCCCTGCCAGGTGCTTTGAAGTATTCAATGGACAGTATGTTAGATCTCATTTTTACATTGGTAACAACTGCTTTCGTAGAGTTCTTATTCCCTTTGCAACACTTTTGTGTTGAAGAGGTTGCAGGAACCGTCAAGTCTCCCTTTTCCACTTCTTTTACCAATTCTCTCGGGTGGTGTACTTCCAAGCGAACCTGCACTGATTCCAGTCTAAAGTTCGTGAGAGTACCATCGTGTTTTTTTGTGAGAATCAAAGTAGGCGACTCATAACTTTTAAGCACTCTTCATAGCTCTCTCTTGCGCTTTTTTGCTCCTCACAGTACGCCCTAATGGACTCCCCTGCCTCGAACACTTAACGAGTCTCTTATTTTTTCGCCTTTTACAAGCACGATTCAGAAGTCATCTTTTTGATTTCTGCGATTTTCGGTTCTAACAAGGAACCTTTTTACCACTTTTTCCTCGGGAAGTAGGAGAAACCTCTTCATATCAATGAACAAGTGCATGGTTCAGAATTTCTGCAATTATAGACCAAATTTTAGGTATTGGTGATCTGGCATTGAGACTCCGTCTAGTACCCTCCAATCTGTAACCAATTCTAACACCTGCCTACCTTCTCGGTCCCATGAAGGTAGTGGCGCACCATACGTTTGCAGTTATAAGACCAGCTTAAGTCATGAAATTTAATAGCTGCTCTCCTCTGAGATTAAATTTGCTATTGCCTCAACAAATATATTAAGCGTCCGCATCACAATCTATAACGAGTTGACGCCCATTTGATCCTCTATACGCTACCACATCCTTAAGTTCTTGCGTCGATGTAGGGCATAAAAAATAATAGGATAAGTAACTATGATAATTTTCCTGTCGCCATTAATCTGATGTTGTAAGATGACTGTAACTAGGCCCTGGAAACAAAACTGTCTTAGCATGGTTACTTCTAACAAGTTTGAAATCAGGACACAAGCTCTGGATCTTACGGATATTTCATCGTAAAAAAAACCTCCTTCACTGATGCATTTTATTAAATCGAACCCATGGCTTTTGAACCAAAAAAAAATGTAGAGGCAATCCTGCAGCATTGTCAGCCTCGCCGCTAGCAGGTAGAAGGAGCCCTGCCATGCTGCAGGTTACTTTGATTCACCTTTATGTTTTAGGTCATAAGCTTGGTTTAAAGTGTAATGGAAAACAGTCGGAAGCATATGCCGCGGTCGGCATTTAACCAGATTTCCTTCACATAGTACCGTAAGAGACTCGGTCACCTTATGTTGAATTTCTTTGAATTGCCGTATTTGGATGTGCAGCATCATCACGCAGAGCATTCTTCTGTTTTCCAGTTAAAATATTCTTTGGTTTGCGGTTCCCGGTTGTTTTAGATCCAATTACAAAAACCTTTGTTCCGTGAAAGGTATAGTACTGTAGTGTAGGCCAGTGCGCCACTGTATACACAATTCTCCGCGCGCAATTCAATTGTGGAAAAGCACACCGAAGATGCTGCAATTTGATCCATTTTGTGCAGGTTGACGACCATCATTACACTTCGCCCTTAAAATGAAGATGATGCTTTATAGTTTCCTGTTACCACTGAATTTCACAATAGTGAATTTTGACCGACCGCCAGAATTCAAAGCTGGGGCCCTCTTCAGTGTACTCCAAATGAAGGAGCTCAACGCGAAACTCTTCGCTTCGTTCCAGGCTCCAACATTTTTTTCACTGGAACTCCCATAGAATGGTGAATTGTGCCTCTGACATTTTGGTCAGAAATGGGGGTGAAGTTTGCACATAGGACCAGTCCTTTCCCGCTTTTGTGCTCGTATTACTAGCGGAGGAGCCAGCTTCGTTGAGATCACCCTCGCTAATCTGACTCCCACCCAACACACCGGTCCTAATATACACAGTACTAGACCCCAGTGCCGAATACAATAAAACGTAACCCACCACAGATGTTTGCTTTTGTGCTAATTACCGCTGACAGAAGAGTGTGGTGCATCCAGTGTGGATATCACTGGGGTTCCTTGTTTGTTCCCACCTTCAGCCGAAGATTCCGCTTTTTTGCGTCCAATTTCTCTGAACATTACCTCATATAGTTCTGCAGTCACATCTATGTCCTCATTCCGAAGGTGCGTCCAAGACACCAGCTTCCTTTTCTTCCGCTCTTCCTTGTAAAGGTTCTGATAGGCAGAATTCATTCTGCAGTCCCCCTCCCTAGTTACTAGTTTTGCTTCTGCGGAGTCTTCCTCTTCGGTTCACGGATAGAGTTAGTCAATAGTACCGCGTTCGGGCCAGCGTTTGTCGGATTTCCAGTTCCAAGTTGAGAGTTGCGACTGGCTCCAGCGTTTGTACTAAATGCAAGCTTTCCATTTAGTTGTAAAGCATGCCTTCCTCAGATTTCTCTGCAGAGATCCAGGCCTTTTTCGGCCTGATTGCTCATGAGGGCAGTGGATTCGAAATTTGTGTCTTCTCACCAATTGGAGAGTTCAAATACATAATCGTGTTTTGGACACCCTTAGTATAGTACTAAACTATTACAGGCTGCTTCATCATGGCAAGGTGGTGTTCGAAGGATCTTATTTCATTACTTCTTAGCTTATTCAGCCAATAATCTAAACGGTTTTCATATGTATTGTACATTATGAAGGTCCGCGGCATCAAACCAACAATTTGAGCCCCAACAGACAGTTTATTGCCATCCAGCCAGATTTTAAGGCCACATTTGTATTTCTTGACCACAAACTTTTCTATAGACAGGTCGGTCTGTTGAACAATCCTTACCTTGGAGGACCAGTCGTCTTCTGTTTTGTATGTATGACTTTAAAAGTCTGGTATTTAAGTAGGGTTCGCTAGGAAGATTGCTGGTGTTTAATCGCTGTGTGCGTAGTTTTACTATAATAAACCAGTGCGTGGATCAGAGGCTTCCATATTACGTGAGAAAGAAGATGGACGAAAACCATGAGCACGGTAATTCCAACATAATTAGAATACTTTTTAAGAGTAATCAACATATCAAGTATACATGAACGAAAATTCGTAATTATACCGTATATTAGCACCATGAAAAGATACTAGATTTCAACGTAAAGTATTTTTTTGTCAGTCGTAGAACTCGTCTTTTTAACTCTGTGGTTTGGATCTATTCAAAACTTGTAGGCTTCATAACAGAGTGGTAAATCTTTCCACGAATTCAAGTAAGCATAATTTTCATGTACTGAACTGGCAGGATAAGTACATATGTATGCTGAACTATATCCAAATAGTTCAGCATACATATTGAATCCATGTTACCTTTGTTCTGTTCTTAGCCCATTTACTGATGGCATTGAAGATATTCCTAGTATTGCTGCGATTGCTTTCAATTGACTTTAAATAGATACATATAATTTGTTTAATGATGAAAGATGACAAAACTACTGAAACGAAAGTGGTATTGAGCAATTCATTGGCTGAAGACCTTTTAATCATAATTGTCTATGAGATTATTTCAATTCTGCTTTCAGCTTCAACTCGCCCCAAGGAGATACAGCTAGAATCTGAATAGCCTCAATCTTCAGAATGACATGGATGTTCGTTGAAAAACGCATAATCGCAATTATATTCATAGAACTTTTTTATGACCGATTTTTTCTCACCGTTATCATTGTGCTCTGCTCGATGAATTCTCTGCCATACTATTGGTGTTGAATACTAACATCTTCTCGGCATACATAAATTCACCAACTCTTCCCATTCGAAATTTACGATTGGAAATTTTATATCTGGCATTAATCGAATAATCATAACTGAGTGGCGAATTTAAACTATTTATGGTGACGTAGCTGGTACCGTGGGGAGGTGATCATGTTAGTTTTTAATGAATAGTGCGAGGTAACTTAATATGCTTGAAATATTTCGTAGTGGTTAGTAATGAATTAAATAATATTGGGCGCCATTGATACTGCGGAATGCCGTTGAATACATAAAATACACGCGAAGATTAGCGCCGAGGATAAACAAAAACGGCGACGACATATTCAAGTCTGCTTGAATATTAATTATTGTTGTTTGGAGGAAAATGAATCTTAAAACAAAAGCAAAAGAGCAATGGCATATTAACAATAATAATAAACAGCAATTAATTTCGGGAGCTTAATTAGTAATAATTTAAAGAATGATATCATCAACGGGTTGGGTTAATCTTTTGGAGTTAGTTTTTAGTTTGTTCAATTGTCCGGCGAGGTTTTTGTTGGTCTGTTTGGGCTCTGAAACCTAAAATTAATGGGTGGAAGGTAATAAAAGAAGTTCTGCTCCGTTTTGCTATGCTCAGCGAAAAATAATTACAAATATAAACATTTAGGTAACCAGTTTGTGTTGAAATCAGAAAGTGAAGGTTTGCTTAGTCTGGTCGCTCGGTGTTTTGAACCAAACTAGAACATTTTTCGTAAAAATATTTTATTAACGTGAATTTGCATATAGCTGTTTCTGAGAAAACTGCGTGTGACAGACAGGCAGACGGACAGACTGAGAGACAGACAGACATTGAACCAAGGTTGTTTTGTGTTGCAAACAAGACCTTAAAGAGGATTATTAAGCAGATAATATTGTTCAGGTGGGCCCTTAAATTTTAGACAAAACAGCGAAGAAAGAAATAGCATTGTTGTCGAGGTCTCCTATGTTTTTTTGGCAAGATAAAATTGATATGTTTCCTATCAACAGCGACGGGTTCCAAATTCTATTTTATTTTTTGTCAATAGGCATTACGAAATGCTTTCGTAAGTCAAATTGCCTCCTCTTTGGAAGTGGATTGATTGTGCAACTAACTTTTGCTTTCGTCAACACGATTGAATTCTGAAATGTATGTATGTTCCTAGGCAACAGTATCAAATGACCTAAGAGTGTTCGGCTTTTAACTTAAGCGGGAATTCCAGCGGTTCAGACTGAACATTCTGCGGTGAAGCAAAGTAAGCTTGACACCACTCTACTTTTCTATTCGTTAAAGTCTACTGGAAGGGTAAATCCATTGGCAGAATGATACTGAATGATATTGACTGAGAGATTCCAGTGCAGGATGAAGAGCATTTCAGCACTGCCGTGATACGCACCGTCGGAGTCTTCCAATACATAAATAAGTCGGGAAACCGGAAGTTGGAAGCTTCAGGTATGAAAAGGTTTTGCATATTTCTTATATTTGAGCGTGCATTTTTCCCATTAGCACGTAGCAAGTAATATATGCATATATTATGTGAAAATATCCACTTTTAGTTTTGAATCTGCAAACAGGCCTTGTTAGTAATAATGCGATTTCTACCAAACTTGGTAAGATCATGCTCTATATTATACCCTACCTTGTTGCGTACTAGGCACATGATACTAGGATGACCTTAATAGGGATTTTGCAGCTAATTTCCAAAAATTATTATTATTAACTTTATCGTTCGGTATGGAAGGTATTTCAGAGCCTAAGCACCATATAGTGGCCACCTCTTGATTTTTTCCAGATATTTCGGTTGAGTAGCTTCTGAGAATGGGTCCGTTATTCCATTTTCGACCCCTCGCATTCCTCACCTTTCCAACAAATGTCAAAATTAAGACCGGCTTCGCAAAGTATTAAGCAAGACCTTTCATTTGATACCCTACATGATTATATTTGGTGAAAAAAAATGTACACTCCCTTGTGCGCCTATGGCGACCCCCACCCCCTTAAATTTGACGCAAAAGGATGTAACTCACTATATGCCTGAGCGTTCACAGTTCATATTTCCACCAAATTAGGTGTCAATCACTATAACGGTCTCCGAGAAAAATGCATGTGACGGATAGACAGACACTAACTAACACTAAACCGATTTTAATAAGGCTTTGTTTTACACAAAATCTTAAAAAAGAGCCTTTCTAAGAACAAGCGAATGCATTCTATGCAAGGTTTGTTACTGATGACATTCTGATGGTGATGGATTTGGATAATAAGTGGGCTCTCAAAACATTTTGCTAGCACGTATGATGGGAAGGCACTATCCTGGGGACTTTGATGACAACGATGAAAGGTTCGTAAATGTCTTTCATTTCCCATACAGGGCATATTTTCTGATCAGAGAGCTTACCATACGCCCAATCGGATTTAACTGGCTGATAATAACCAACAAGTTGGACCGACAACATCGTAGTCGTCAAAAAATTTTAGAGTTTTACTCTTATGTACGAAATATGTGAAGTATTGAGATTGACCTCAAACAAGGACGTTGGCCTGCCCGCCCGCCCGAAATCGCATAATTAATCTAATTTAGTTAAAGTTTCTTCGTTCGGAGCCCAGGGGGATTCCCCTCCTTTCCCCTCTCCCTCTCATCGCCTGCATGTTGCTTCGATTCCTGAAGATCAACAGGGGCCGCTTTCGTCATCGATCTGTCATTTAGCAGAATTGCCTGGTTGATCAAGACCCAGATGTGTTAAACAAAACGATTAAAACCACTTTTTCTCTGGCATGAGCCAAGCTTACTGTGAAGAGTTGAAGCAAGAAACTGAAGGTTCGTATTTTTGTTGTGTGTTGGGGCGAACGTGACGCCCTCAAGCTTTTTACCGAAACAAATCCCGGAACAGACGCGTAAAGGTACTATGGGAAAAGAGATTGGGCTAGCCAGTAAGGCGGAAGTTGCCACAAATAAAGATGAATTTAGGATCATATGCTGAATCACGAAATCGATACCGTCGTGAAGAAAATAAATGGTGGGGTTCTCTTTCGAGAATACAATTCTGAACAATGTAATATCAGATAGATTTCCACAGAAGTTGAAACATACAAGCAGAAGTAAAACATCCCAACTATCAATACGCTCAAACGGAGTAAAACCGTTGGACATCTGCGGTATATTCCATATATTTTGCTACTCTGCGATAGATTCCTACCGTGGCAGCTGCCGTCGAAATACGCTAGACTAGCCCAACTGCATACGTTTTGTCGTAGACGCACCGGCCTTCATTCGCCAATATGTCTATGGGAAGCATCCCCGCTAGTACATGTGCTGCTTCAGCTGATGTTGTCTGATACGCATTAGATACCTGGAGTGGACTTCATCGATACGCTATTCCTAGTGTTTTGCAGTTTACTTTGTTGTTCAGAACAGGTGCCCAAACTGGAGCTGCATAGCACACTAACTACCCTAGAAATCAATTCAAAGTATTTGAACGATGGTTGGGAGTAAAATGTTTGTTCCCAAACTTTAATTGTCACGATTGTGTTCTTTATTCTCTTTCTCATGAGAATTACTTCTGTTTTATGTTGAACTAGTGATAGGCCGGAATTTTCCAACCAGGAATTGATCTCCCATATCGCTTTATTTGCGGAGGACCCGATCTCGTCTAAACATTTTATTAAATTGTTATTTCGGTATCATCCGCGAAGGCAGTGGTTGTCGCATTGTCCAGAAGGCGTAGCGTCAACATTATGGCATGCCCCAAGTTGTCGAGAATATTTTCAGTCCGTCGCCCGAATTGCAAAACAGTCTTCCCCAAGAAGAAATTATACAACCATGCGTACAATGTATTTCGTAAATTGACAATGATTTTTGTCCATTTTGCAATGTTGCCTTCTTGTATTGCAGCCTGAACCAAGCCAGTCACTATGTCGACCAGTTGATTTCACCTTAATTCGAATTGTTGGAAAGAAAGACCTCCTTCTTTTGCGTAACAGCGAGCAGCCTGTTGTATATTACTCGCTCAAAGAGTTTGCCAAAGGTATTGAGCAGACACATCAGTCTATATGAGGAGATGTCACCCAATGGTTTACCTGCGTTCGGAATTAGTATGGTGTTAATGTTAGGACAAGTAATCGATGCGGACTGCTTGCCTTTTAGTGAGGACATTATCAGCTTTTACACGCCACCCCATGGATCAGAGTTAGCTTCGGTATACATCCGTAAGAAATACTCGGGCCTGCACTTCGTGATAATTACTTGCATTTTTTTCCTCGTACTTTTGTATTGCACGTGTAGCTCCTCGAACTCAGGTTGGTATTTTCTACGCTGGGAGCGTCCCCTAGTATTAAGGCAGTTGTTCCGGCATTGTTTGATTTATGAATTCGGCCAAAAGCTGGGATTTCGTTTTCGAAAAGCGCTACGTCGCATAGAAGCATCGCATGCACGCTGAAATTTGTACGCAATCTCTGTCTGTCTATCTGTCACACTCGATTTTTCCGGAAACGTCTGAACCAATAGACAACAAATTTAGTGAGAATATGTGATCTGTAAATCCCTTCTCCCCTGGTTTTCAGGGGAGCTCCCCATTTATGCAAAAGGAGGGTCAACAATTTTTTTCCCAAAATATGGTCATGATCATCAAATGAAAGGGCTCAATCAGTATTCTATTTTTGATATTCGGTCAAACATAAGGAAGTAAGAGCTCAAAATGTGTACCCCGAAAAGTGTAACAGGTCTCACTCTCACAACCTATCCAATCACAAAATCTAAAAAAATCCATAATGATGCATCCATATGAGATCTAGGCCACAAAATACATTCCGTTCAAAAGTATGCTCAAATAAAATTAATAATAGTATATAACAGTATTGTTTAAATTTACTCGAAAACCCCACTTCACTTCATTCTAGAAGTGCAAAATTTGGTACAATTCATAATAATAATTGGAAAGTTTGAAAAATTCCTAATATTATTAACAAAGTTACATAAGGTCAAAATTGTGCATTTTATGTGAATTCATCGCGCTCTAAGACGTGTGTCACGTTATCGTCACTTTATAAGTTAACTCATATGAACGGCGGAGTTGGAGTTAGGAAATACATATATCAAGGAAAATTTTGAATTGGATGTTTGCACGAATCGTAAAACGAAGCGCCCAACTTGCCGTATTTCGACTTGTTTTTATTTTTCCCATTTCAACTTGCGAGTTTTCCTCCGCTCAGTTCGTGTGATATTCTCTTTGCTGGTTTTTCAGGTCCTGCTTCGCTCCCAAGCATCTTTTACCATTTTCATATTATTCTTCAATTGGAACTCGATTGGTTAAACGTACATAAGTTCTCGCTATACCCAAAATCCCCACACAATATTGATGATTTTATTGAAATAGTAAATTAATTTTATTTAAAATAAATTGCACAATTATTCAATGGCATACTCACGAAAAACAAAAAACTTGCGCTCACGTCAAAGCAGCAGACGATTCCTGACGGTGTAGTAGTCAAGATTATTTTAATCGGTCTCGTGACCAGCCGCGCTCTTTCAGGCCGAAGGCACGTCGCACATTAGCGTGCGCTTGGTATCACTTCGCCATAGGCGAAAGAGCAAGTAAATTTGTTTTGTAATTGCACATGAGGGGCTGAAGTCTTCAAAAGGACCTCCTCCTGATATTCCCAACCCTTTCGAAGGCAAAGGCGTACAAGTGCGTATTGACCAAACACTTCCGTGAAACGTCAGTATCTTCAGATGGACCTTACGTCAATTTCTGCAACTTCGTAGGCTTTTAGGATAGCTCTGCCTCCAGGTCGACTCCGGTCATCGAGGACGTTTTCAGACCATCGCTATTCATGTAAATTGTTGCAAAATTGCAAAATCGAAATGTTTATGAAAATGAACACCATATATTGAGATAACTTTGGAAGTACTTTTTTCGGAGCCATCAGATGCATCAACACGACGCGCTTCTTCAATAATTAAATTCAGTTTTAGAGTATTCATTCTTCTCTTCTCTCTTGTAACATTTGAATCCAGTATCTGGTACATTTTTGGTTCAATACTGGTCCTTTCTACGTTTTCATCTCATTACTTCCTGTAGGATGTTTGTTATAAACTTCTTTAGAAACAGAATCTTTTCACTGCTCAAGGCTGGAACCCACAGCTCTAAACAAATAGGGTTATTTAACTTTAAGCTACATAATATGAATGACTGCGAATACGATACATGTTTACAGTATAATCCTTGGTATGCCATATAATATGACCGTAGATGAATCACTCAAGTCAAAAGCGAAGGTTTGTATTAGAGTAACATAGAATACGCAGCAAATTATTCAACCAGAAAACCAATCAATATTAGAATTACGTTTCTGACAAGTATGGATCCTCCACTGATCAAACAGAGATTAATTTTCAAATTCATTTTAGTAAAACTTCCATTGTGCTGTATAGAATAAAAGCGGATAATCACTGGATCCGCACTTCAAAATCTTGATTGAAATTTGAATGGATACGCTCGTTATTTTGTTGTGTAGTAGTTATGTCCCAAGTAGATGAAATATGTATTAATTTGCTCTTCAAGCTCTGACATCATCTATTGTTTGTACTTGAGAATAATTACGCAATCAGCACACACATAGGTCTCCACCTGAAATGATATCATTAGCCTTCATTAGGTAGTTCTAGATTTTATTAATAAATTAATTATATAAAAGTTTCATAAAAGTACGTTGGTTTTATTTTCAGTTTAAGGCAAAGATATATACGTAATATGCTGTGGTCTTTTCTAACTATTTTAGGAAAAGTTCATTTTTTCAATTATCGGAATTTCCTGATCCAAATTCCACAAGTGAGCATGGATCATTCCCTACCATTTTAGTCATCACTTCCAACCACAACCCCAAAGTAAATATTGAACTTTCATTCTCACTAAAAATGTGTCTCATCAGCGGAATGTCTTGGAAGTCCCCGCGAGTTCAAAGTATTGCACACGATTCCATACAGCCCTAACCTTGTCATATTGAATAATTTTCAGAATATACAAAGTTTCGCAACGTACGCAATATGGTAAAGTGCCGACATCTTAGACATTTAGACTTAATTATTATGTCTATCAGGGGCGATACGTTTATTTGTTTACTTCCCACTCGAACAGATAACAGAATCAGACTTTTGAAAACTGAATGGGTTCTGGATGGCTGTGGAACGGCTGGGCCTTTTGTAATCTTGACACAATATCTCGACCCTGAAGAGGTGACTAACTGTAGAGAAATTTCAATGAAATGGGTACATCATCAACGGTATTGTTTGCAGTAGCAATTTTTAATTTATAAATCAATTGTATTTGACATAGTATCAATCAATCAGGGGAATGAAATGTTAAATTGTAATATTGTTGTCTTTTCGTTGAAAGAAAATATTTTTCTTCTTTCATCTTATTTGG
Organism: Hermetia illucens; assembly: GCF_905115235.1. Lineage (NCBI taxonomy): Eukaryota > Metazoa > Arthropoda > Insecta > Diptera > Stratiomyidae > Hermetia > Hermetia illucens. The sequence goes on from NC_051849.1 coordinate 51,353,479, forward strand.
CACAATATTTTTCTTTTTTTTTTAATTTAAGAGTTACCTTAATTGGTCATTTTAATTGTGGAAAAATTTCCTCTATCTTTTGAATTAAATCATCTTAAAAGGAGGTGGATTTCACTGGAGTTAATTCCCTGTTATTCAGTCCACTCTTACTATTCATAGCACAGTGGATAGGGTCCAGGTAAGATATGTACTATATGTTTGATAGACTGATTGTACTGCCTTCAGCATAAAAAGTTTTTGCAAACCGCTTGGGCACCGTCTTCTGCCCCTGATTGGGCCCTACAATTAACATCCTAAAGTGTGAAAGTGTGGTCAGTGCAAGAAGATCCCGAACGAAAATTAGCCTGCCATTGCCTATCAAAATTTCGAAATAGCCAATGTGAGGACGAGGAGGAGATGACTCTGCACTCTATATGCAGCTGTCCGGTCTCCTCAAATTTCAGACGAAGACATCTTGGTAAGGTATTCTTCAATGAAGAATCTGTACACTCTCTGCCTCTGGAGAATGCTCTCAGATTCGCTAAAGTCTGAGAAAACGTAGGCGGGATTTACGGTGATAGTACAATGGGCCTAACAATGGCCTGAGTGCGCGGACCTGAGGCTCCCCTCAGTAGATTAAACTAACTAACCCTATAATGAAATTAATAGATTTCTCATGTCTATAGAAATCGAAAGAGTTGTAGGGGAAGCCTAGTTTAGTGAAAACAAATTTTAATAAAAACAAATGTCATTTTGCAACTGCTGACAGTTTCGTCACTAGGCAAAGATCAATCTTCGGACGCTGTCTTGGCCGAAAGCGGCTATAAGTGGTATATGCTTTGTTTATGTTACCACACCATGAGGAGAAATAATAACAAGCGGCAAACACCCTTTGAAAGGTGGTCTAAACCTATAACCTATAAGTTTCAGTAGTTTACTCAATGACGCCATTTTTTCACTGCTAATAATTCTAACAAACCGGCTCATATTAAACTGAGGTAGACGAAATTAAGCAAACTCATAAGCACATACAGCACAACACCCAAGTAGTATCACCCACATCCAAAATAAAGCGGAACACTAAAATTAATATGGATGAACACTACGCCCCCAACGGCAAAGCGGTGAAATCTTTAGGAAGCTTGTCGTGATGTTATGCTGGTTACTCCAGACCGAGGAGAATAGCAGTAAGAATTTTAGCAGCCTAAGGATCAATGTTGAATTCTAGCGCCACAGAAGAAGAGGAAGGTAAACTGTTTATGATAGACTCTAGATGTTTATTAGGTTTCCGCAGGTGGAGTAATGGATGGATAGTTTACCCTAGTTTCCAATCCGGTCAGAAACAATATTAGAACTCACTAACTCAGTATTAGGCCTAACTACGGTTTTTGCTGTTGTCTCCTGCTTTCGGTTGACAATAGCGTTTCGGTAAAAGTTTCCTGTATGTGGCAAATATCCAGCATTTAAAATCAATATGCTCCATTTCCGTCGTAATAATCTTCCATATCGGACAATATGGAGAGTCGTCTTAGCCGAAACGAAAAATACATCCGCGATATTTTCCATGCTAGTTTAACAATTCATGCGTCACGTCACGTCGCTTTTAATTCAGTTTGAAATTTGTAGGATAATTCTGTAAATACAACGTCCTCTCAATGAATGATTTCTTTCGTTTTGTGACTTCAGAATTGATTCAATGTGCGTTAATCCCCGAGGATGTGTGTTGCACATGACAATGGGGTATATTGAATCATTTTGGAGAATCCTATTCTGAGCATATGTCCAGCTAGTGAATTATGGCCGATCAAAATGCCCACAATACTTCTGAAAGCCTTCCTGCTTTTCGATAGGATAAATTTTGCCGTATGTTTGTTCGGTTCTGGTGGACTTAGCTTTTGATAGCAGTATTAACCTGACACCCCAATTGTTGTTTCCGGTCCGACAATGCGGGGAAATTCAAGCCTCTATTGCTAAAGCATCCGAGATTTCATTTCGCTCTACACCATAATGACCGGGTATCCAGAGTAGTTCCGATTTCTTCATTCTTGCGCGATTTTTGAAGTGACCAAAGGGCTGCTCAACGTTGCTTGATTATCGCTACAGATTCCATATATCCTAACATGCATTCTTCTGGTTCGTCCCACTTTTCCTCTTCGTTTCATTATAATTTGAAGTCTTTTACGAAACGAATGTTGAGGATCCGAGAATCAGAAGGTATTGCGAAAACTGGATTCAGTTGTCCGGCATACTCTTCAAATACTCTGTGGCCCCACGTCCATTACTTCCCCATAGATCTAATCTCTGAGCTGCTCTCATTGCAGTGCTATGAACAAATATATGCAAGGCCTGCAAATTGTGTAATGGATTAGAGCTGCGCCGGATGCCCTGCTCACAGCACCGGTAATCCCCAGGGACACACTACAGATACATAAGCATATATTAGCCAGGTTGCCGCCCTTGGGATCGTATAAAATTCAGCCACAAAAACGGTTGCCAATTGTTGCAAAGGAAAAGCCTTCTTCTCGTTTTTACTCGAGAGGTAGACTCCGGCTGAAGAACCCTCTTCTTTTTTTGATCCATCGGTGTAGAAGGCCTCCATGTGCTTCGTCACGTATTGCTCTCTGATTTTCCAGTTACCTCTAAATTTTAGAATATCTTTATATCTTCAACCAAACATATGTTTGTATTGCGTGCCAAAAGTCGAAAGGAAATATAAGAACTGGAATCAGTCAGTTATCTCAATAACTCTTACAATACACTTCGCCCCCCCTCCCTCCGTTCTTTCCCTTAGATCTAAACGAATTTGTCTAATAGCTAATCACATCGTAGTGATTTGAATAAATATATCCAAGCCCTGCAAATTGAGCGATGCATTTAAACTTGCCTCGGACGTCGTGCTCATGGCACCGGTGATACCCCGACACACAGTTCTTTGAAGTGCGGCATCACAGAGCTTTCGGAAAGGCGCATAATCAAACACCCGTTCAACGTCCACAAACACCTCCATCACGTACCCGCCCTTCAGAGTTGCATCCTCTATCTTTGAAAATAAAGAGAGAAAAGCAGACTTACAGGACTTTCCACGTTGGTAAGCATGTTGGTTTTCATTTAGTAGCGCCTTTTCGCAAACGCGACGTTCAACCAGTCTCTTCACACTTTTCAGCGAAAATGATGTTAATTTGATTTGTTTGAAGTTAGATGTGAATATTGATCTTTCCTGGGCTTAGCTCTGGAGACTACCTTAACCTTTCTCTAAGTGCTCTACACCCTCCTCTAGCATCGATGGATAGATGTCATCCTTACTAGGTACTTTGAAGTGTTCAAAGAGTAGAATAGCAGCTCTCGCCTTTTCAACAACCGCTTTCGAAGTATCCCTTGCAGCGCCCTCATGTTGACAGGTTTGCTTCTCACTTTTGAGACCTTCTCTCCAAAGTGGTTTACTTTCAAGAGGGTCTGTAAGTACCATCCGGATTTCTAAAAGAGCCCAACTTGTCCGACTCATCCTTTTTAAGGACTTTGCATAGCCTGAAAGTTTCCCTTTCATCTTCAAGTTTCTCACAGTATCCTCTAAAGGAACCTCGCTTCAAACGCTTTACGAAACTCTTATATTCACGCTGTGAGTTCCGGAAGTTTAAGCAGTCTTCATTCTTATTGCTTTGATTTAGAAGTCGGCTTGCTGGTTTCCTGAGTTTTTGCAACTCCCGGTTCCAGCATGGAACCGCTTTACTGCTTTGGTCTCGGGAAAAAGGAAAAGCCTCTTCAAAGTACCCAAAAAGTGTGCGATTCAGAGTTTCCATTTGATATTCTATCGCCAAAGAAGTCCTTAGTCCTATTCCGTTGTCCTAGAATTTCGTCTTTGTATTGCAAACTATTCGCCTGCAATAGTCAGACTAAATTCTAAGTAACGGTGATCTGAGGGTGAGACTTCATCTAACGCCCGTCAGTCTCGAATCAACTCTAGCAACTTTGTAGTGTAGATTGTTAGGTCAATTACCCCAACCTTCACGGCCAAAAGACCAGCTGAAGTGATCAAACAGCTTCTTTCCTCTGGGATTGCATTTGTTACTGACCCAACAAATGTGTTGAGCGTTCGCATCACAACCTATTAAGAGTTCAAGGCAGTTTGATTCTGCATACACTATCAGATGCCTTAGTTATTACGTCGACGGAGGACACCAAAAATACCGGGGGAAGTAACCAGAGGCAACTATGACGTTTCTTCTCTTGCATTAAACTTGAATCGTAAGTTGACCGCAACTAGGTCCTGTGAGTAGAACTGCCTCAGCATGGTTGCCACTAACAATTTTGATATGGAGATGCAGCCCCTTGGTCTCGAGAATTTAGTCCCCTTGACTGATTCCATACCACGAATTCTGTTAAAACGAACCCATGGCTCTTAGACCAGAAACATTTAAGGGCTTTCCTGCAACTTTGCCAGCCTTGCTGCCAATAGACAGAAAGAAGCTTTGGCATGCTGCAGACCTTTTTGTTTGTAGACATAAGCGTAGTCTAATATGAAAACCGCCGCTAACTGAAAATTCTAATGTATTCAGCGTGTATCATATCGGGGTTACCAACTTGCCATTAGCATCGCCGAAAGTTACGGTTTCTTGTGTCCGATTTCACTGCGTATCGCCCCACTTGGTGGTGTAACAACGCACATGCCCTCATTCTCAAGAAACTCCGCCTTCTTTCGCGATGCCTTCCATTGTCATCGGCTGGGAGATCTCCTAGCTTCACGGTAGCCGGACTGCATGGATCTGTCTCCACATACTGGAATTATACCAATTGGGTCTAAAGCACGAGCTTCACTTTCTTTCGCTTTCTAGGTAGAGGTGGTGGAGAAAATTCGGACAATTTCTCCGATTTTCTGGAAGAGTTAAGTATCACGGAGGGGCGGTCATAGTCAGATTTCCTCTCATAAAGGGAGTGGCTCTACTATCCTTAATAGCTGACCGCGCCGTAGACACCGGGTACAAGTTCTCCACTGCATCTGATGAGGTCTCCAAAATCTGTCCCTCAGCAGCGACCTGATTTCTCAAAGCCGCGGTTGGATTCGTCCGTGTCTGTGACTTCTTACCTCTTGGAGAGTTACAATCCTCTGCTTCCATCTTCGTGTGTTTTGGACACATAATAAACTACTACAGGTTTCACCACCAAGACAAGGTGGAATCCGAGAGGGAGCTTTTCGGTTGCAATAAAGTTTGAAAATTTGCAGATTTCTAATCGACAATCTTTTAGTTGCGTCTTACGGCAATAAGGGAGGACTTCGAGTGTATTCTTAAGTTCCAACTCACAGGTGGTTGTAAGTTGTTCGGCTTAGAGAGACCTATATTTGCACAAACCAGAAAATTCCAACAACCATTTCGTGTGACACAAGTTGGATAGTCCGCGGTTCATTTTCATTGGTAATTTTATGCATGCTATGGGAACCATTTTATGCATGCTATGGGAACCGACGTATCATCCGAATATGAGTACCGTAAAATAATTTTGATACCAAATCTGGGACAGGTTCCAAATATTGATTCCACTGCCTTGTAGAAATTATTCTTCTCTGACTTTTCAATATCATCTGCAGGGACGTGATGATGCTTCTATCATAAACGAGAGTGCGTAGCCGTTCGCTTGTATTTTTATTTCTGCAGGTTTCATTTTTTGCCTGACTAAGAAACTTACTCCGTGCATATTTTTCCTGGTAGTCTTATAGCGCTACCCAATCTCTAACTTAGAGGAACAGGTAGTGTGTCCTGCTTTTAGGGATGGGATACCCTCCTTCATTCATTTTCGTCTATACTTTTTCGCTTGGAAAGAACTTGCAGATTGGATGCTTTCATTGCAGCGCTATTAATAGGAATTTGCCCGGTTTAGGACTTCTCCGCACAGACACACACTTCAATAAAGCTTCACTTATGTGCCGTAAAAACGTACGGTCAACTTTCATCACTTTTATTTTGATTTTTCAAATAGCTGTGCGCGAGTGGTTGATCAAAGTCAACTGAGATGGTCATTCGAGGTGACCCCAGCAGCGACGTTCACTACGAAAGATACAATTGTCAATTTGATTTGTAACCAAGTCAGGAAACCGAAAGCTATACGCTTCAGGTATAAAAGGTCTTGTGTTTCCCTATGTGAGGAACGATCAGTGCATAATAGTTCCGTGTGCATCGTTAAAAATTCAATTGCTCTCTGTTTCTCAAAAAAGCCATTTACACAATTTTTTTTGATCTGGGAAGCACTACATTGATAAAAGTCAACCTCATATGCCACATTAGGAGTGCAATATTATTAGCAAATATGAAGAAGTTAACCTATTATTAACTTTATTTGAACAGATATCGGTGTGTATTTCGGAGCCTAGGTACCATATAGTGGCAGCCTCTTGATTTTTTTCAAGTTCTTCGGTTGGGTAGTTTCTGAGAATGGGTCCGTGAACGAAATGATTACTTTCGGCCCCCCGCACTCCCTACCTTTTAAGCAGATGTCAAAACTAAGACTGTTATCGAAAGGTAGTAATCGAGGCTTTTTATTTGATACCCCACAGGACTTTATTTGGTGACAAAAAATTACACCCCGCTTTTGCATATATGAAGATCCCTTTAGGTTTGACGTAGAACGATGCAATTCACTGTATCCGTGAGCATTCATAGTGCCCACGTTTCCACCAAATGTAATGTCAATCGGTAGGACCATTTCCGAGAAAAATTCGTGTGACAGACAGACAGAGAGACAGACGCATCGACAGATAATTGGAACCTCCTACGAAAGTCTCAGGCGATGATTGGTGCTCTCACCTACCTCGCCGCTATTATCGATAGCTCTTTAAAACAGTGGACACTCTTGTATAATACCGATGATGGACTCAAGGAGTACCTCATCACTAAGCACCGCAAAAGAAATTACGCCTGCATTAGAATCGGGAATCGTATCATCATTTCCAAGCTGGCCATCAAATACTTGGGGGTTATGAAAGACGGAAAACTCAATGAGCATCCACCACGAGTATCGCTCCCGCAAGGATGATGCCGAACGCAGGAGGACCGCGGCATACGCGCAGGCTGTTCATAGCCAAGGTGGTGAGTTCGATCATGCTGTATGCAGTCCCAGTTTGGGGAAACGCGCTGCAGGTTTTAGGCAATACACATAAATTGAGTACGGTTTATAGAAGAACAGCCTTAATGGTGTGTTCTGCCTTTAGCACCGTCTCAGACAATGCAGCGTTCGTTATCTTGTGAATGATGCCGATTGACAATATTTAGAACCCCAGGTCCATCTCTCCCTTATCGCAGGTGAAAAAAGCCGAAAGGAAGAGAACCATAAGCAGATGGCAACAGCGATCGGACCAGTCAGAAAAGGGTCGTTGGACTTACAGGTGTATTCCTTCCATCGAGGAGTGGAGGGTGGTAGAAAAAGAAGACGAGGCAGACCCTGCCTAAGATGGAGCGATGGCGTAGGTCAGGGCGCCAGACAGCTTTTAGGGATATCGAATTGGTGGACCTCGGCGCAAAACCGGGATGTCTGGAGTTCCTTATTAAGGCAGGCCTAGACCGGATACCGGTTGTGGCGCCGTTGATGATGATGATGATCAATTATAATCTCACCCAATTTCTCACCGGCCATGGAGAGGATACCGTCAATACCTGTACAGCTTTAAATTGGATACCTCATCCAATTGTCCAAACTGCGAGGGGGTCCCAGAGGACATGTATTCTTCCAATGTCCTAGGTTCGTGGAAGAAAGGAGCAACCTAGAGGAAACTCGAGGTGAAGTGTAATCACCGGAAAATTTTGTCCGGAGAATGGTAGCTTTCTAGGAAGACTGGGATGCGATCAATTCCATGATCGCAGTAATCCAGGATAAAATACGAAAAGCAGAAGAAGTGACGAAGGCGAATCAGACAGAAGGAGATCTAGTTAAAGTAAGCTAACTCTGCCCCGTGATGTAATACGTAAAGGTGGTTCCACGGTGTAGGGGAGGAGTCGGGGGTGGTTTTAGTGGGTAAAAATTCCACACTCTGGCGTGCTCAGGCCAGAGTCTTTTGAAGATTTCCACCTCCTTAAAAGAAGCAGGCAGTAAATCGATTTTAATAAGATTTTATTTTGCAGAAAACCTTAAAAATCGTACATATGTTCATATAAAGTGCGCATATTGAATACCGTTGGTTCAATAAACAAATATATCTATCTGAATTAGGCACTTCTCCAAATACTTCATTAACATATACATATAAATACATATATGTCTGCCTCGAATAATTGATGTTTCCTTGCGACCCCCATTAATATGAGAGACACGTTTTAGGATGCACAAACTTCACATTAAATGTAAAAGTTTAACCTTCTATAACTTAGTTAATAATAGTTGGATTTCCTTCAAACTTCCCAGAGTTGTGCCTTTTGTTATCCCTTTTGTTATTGCCAAATTTTGTTCTTCTGGCATGAACCGAAGGGAGGTTTCCGGCTAAATATTAAAAGAAATGTTAATTTTGTGACCGTCAGTCCAATCGTTTCCGAATAAATCGTGTATGACAGACAGACAGACAGACACACAGACGGATGGGCGGACAGACATCGAATCGATTCTAATAAGGTTTTGTTTCACACAAAATAGTAACCCTTTTATCTGGTGGCTCAGGTGTAGGAAAGCACAGGAACCAAAAATATTACAATATTGTTGTAACTTCCTGAAACGGCTTGATTGAAGGTATCAATATCTTATAGACAAAATCTTAAAAGTGCAAAGGGACTTAGAGAAGAGAATACAATCTAAGGTGAGGATGATTGTTAGTTATCTTATGCGAGATTTTGGGGTTACGTTGTGTTCTTTTGCGTATAGAGATAGCAGTATCTCAGTGCGTAGGAGTAATCATATCTAACACTTCAGGAATTTAATCTAACTTGTCAATAATAATCGATAATTTGTCAGAATATTTCCACATTTATTTACTTATAGACGTTCAAGTGCACTCGAAAAATCGCTCACTCATTATTTATTTTTTCCACGGAAGTGATTCCAAACAAATTTATGCATTTTTCTTCTATGACAGATAGATATCTATTGCAACCAATGAACATATGTATTTCACTTTTTGTTTACACAACCCGATAAGGAATCGGTGAGTATTCATGTCGGCTTGTGTATAGACACCCACTTGAGATTCGAGTGTATTTAATCTAGCATTATTCAGAATTTTGAGCCTCTTCCAGAAGCACATTCCATACCTTGTGCATCATAGTCAATTTGCAATAGATTTGAAGACAATTCCGCAAAGTACACTCAAGTACCTCCAATTAAATTTGTTTACTAATGACTACAATATGTAGATTAGAACATTTCCTAAGATGAATGGAATGCGGGTGACGTAAGGCTGAGTGATCGCAGCCCTTTAATAGTCTACTAATGGCAGACACGTGAAGTAGAACTTTATTATGGACACCGTGAACAAAGCATATCTTTAAGATCCCTGAAATTCTTCGGAATACAAAGTTCCGAATTAGAATATTCACTGACCAGCCGTAATCATTTGCAAGAGCTCCGTACTCCCGGTGAATTATTTATGTGCAGTCATCAACCAAAATATACAAAATAATATAAACACAATAAAATTCATCTCAGAATAAACAAATTTGAAATACGCATTTATTATTATATGGCAGAGCGTAGATTCGACAGATCTGCGTTCATACGGCGAAACTAAGATCGGCGTATTCACACTAATCACGTTTTAAGACTTTGGCCTCTTATTCATTTTAATGACGGAGGGATTTTATGGACTCCATTTCTCGGGTTGTAACTCAATTTACAGTGTATTAGCACCTAATGGTATTTTTATTAGTTTATTCGTAATAAATGTCTTCATTATGATGTGATTCATTCGCTTAATTCATTTCAAAGTCAGCTTTTTCATGCGATTGGCAGAAATTAATTTAATAACACTTTGGCAGGGGGCAATTCGCCCTTAGAAGAACTGATGAAAGATTTATTTAAGATTCGAAAGCTAAGAATGTTCTTACGGAATATTTAAGAAAATATGGAGAGAAGAAATGCCCAAAAAAGAACCTTCAGATTCCATAGAATAACATCTGAGTTCTCTTGAATAAACAAAAGAATTTCAGAGCTATGTAGCGCTGCAGGCGTATTTGCAAGTGACTTTCAAGAATAGAACAATCAATGCCTTCTAAAATAAAATCTGATATCCTGTCGTGAAATTATCATTATCATTTTTAATCTATCGTTCTAATTGTGAGGTCTTTAAATATGTTAATAATGTAGCCTTCTCTTGAATCGAGTAAATCAGCCTTTGATATTGGAGCATGCAAATAGTCAAGTTTTCAATGTTATTTATAGTTGTATCAATGTCCTGATATTATAATGTGTGGGGTTAGTTTCCACTTGCCGTAGACTTAAACGAGTCTCATAAACTTATAATAAAATATTATGAGATAACGCACTACCAATCAGAAATATATATACATATATTTATCTCATCAATTATATTTGAGACATAAAAACTGTAATAAACTCAAAACTTGATAGTTGATATAAATATTTGCTGAGTGGAGAAGAGGACAGAGAAATAAATAATTTGTAGAAACTGGCGAATATGTAGTTGTTGTCTATGTCAGCCAGCTGGGTTGGTCCTCAAAATACTGTATTTGTATTCATTTCATAAAATTATTAACCAATAAAATAGAATATCTACCAAAATTAATTATTTGCTCAAATTTTGATTAACCACGTCCTAAATTGCACCATGACCAAGACGACCAGACCAGATAATATATAGTTTCACTCCTTGGCGCTCGCGATTAAATGAAATGCTCTTTAGCTCCTCCCCACGACTTCCCCAAGACGCCCGCCCTCGTCCTCTATTGTTCTGCACCAAGTCCCGTGGGGCGATCCACCCGTCGGCCATCTTGGGAGAGTGGATTCCACTGCATGGCATAGCCCGCAATGCAATTGCCGACCTTTCTTAATGTGTGACCAATCCACTGCCACTTCCATCTTCCTATCACAGCGCGTACCTTGTACGCAACCAAGTCATTCGTTTGGGATAGTGTCAGGCCAGTGTACTCCGATAATACGATACGGGCGGCAAAAGCGGACCTAGGGCTGTTAATGCGTCGAGCAGCATTTAGTTCGTTGCAACCGGCGGCAGAAACCACGCTTCCTAGATATACAAATTGATCGACGCAGATAGGGAGAGTGCGATGACCCGTCACACTGAAAACCCCCAAATCCAGAGCCATGACACAGTGAGAGAGCAAAAACAGGTGTTGAGGAAAGATGTCATGGTCCATTGAATTCTTCAAAGCCCTCCGGGCAAGGTAGCATGTTGAACGCCACCGTTAATAAGAAGAAATAACATCGGTGACAGGATGAAAACCCAGGCGAACTCAGGTTCCGAGATTTCACCTGGATGCAGCACGTGAAATTTTGCGCCATCATATGCCACTCTGATAATAGCGATTAGTTTTCTGGAATGCCCCTCCTGCGTAAAGCACTCAAGACCAAAGATTGTATAAATCTCTGGTCACGCATTCGAAACCTTTCTCGAAATCGATGAAAAGCAGGTGTAGCGAAGATCTACATTCTGTGCACCGTTCTTAAATGATTCGTAGGGTGTTGATGCGGTCGATGCAGGAGAATCCGGAGCGAAACCCAACCTGTAATCTCTCGATCAAGCTTTCGAGGTGTTTAGCTATTATCTTTCGCAGAAACCACTCCAATTGCCATACTCAAAGCGGGTGACCTTTTTTGAATCTTAACGATCATTCCCTTCTGCCACTCTTCCGGTAAGGTCTCGGATTCCCAAGATTTCCGCACGAGTCGAAGCAGCAGATCTGCAGTAACTGCAATAAAGAACCCTGCATTGATCCCCGAATATATTTTTCTTTTGTTTGGAGGAACAGTCCGTATCCTCATGTAGGGTGAATGGCCATTTCATCCACAAGTGTTCATTTCACTTCTTGAGTTGCTCATCATCGTAGATGAGAAGTCGACTTTTGACATCTTTCACAGGACCATCGAATGATTTGAGAGCATATTCAAGCAATTTCGTGATGCGGTATGCAAATCTGAAATCATTGCTATCTTCAGCATCTTCCGCTTCCGTGACCAGTCTCGGCATACATCATGTTGAACTTCTGGGAATTTCGCTCGGTATCGGAGTTTGAGCGCGTTACGCCCGCCATTATTCGCAGCGGTGAGTAGAGCCAGGAACAAAACATCCCGTTCGCCGATCCGCTTCCACGACTCCGAAGTGAGTCGCATCTTATGACCCCCCCTTCGGGACGTAGCCAACGACCTGTAAAGCATCCGAGAAAAAAGAAGCATTTTTGATAGCGGCCCGATGCTCACCGATTACTCAGTATATATGCCAATCGATCAGCAAGATAGCTCTCCCACTGTCTAGCGACAGCTTGGTCATACAAGCAGTCTATGTTGAACTTGGGGCGTTAGAGCTCCCCGTCCCTGCGAGAAGGACCACACGCAAGCGAACGTAAGCGACTATCAGATGGTGATCCCTTTTAAGACCGATGTCAGCGAATCTCTTATTATGCACAACCAAAAGAAAACCCCTAAATCTACAGCTGATGGCGAAGTGGTCGATCTGATTGCTCGTTCGGCTTTGGTCAATTGAAACCCAACCAACCTTATGGCAGACTCTGTGCCTCAGTATTTCATTGTGAAGAATCTACTCAGTAATTTGTTCAGTGCTCTCATGTTTCATGTGTTGCTCCGGCCACAGGCAAATGGTCTAATATAGGTCATTTTCTATCCTTTTCGGCCTTCGAGTGCAAACACGTGCATGAAGTTCTACTACTGAACCCCATTTCTCCAAGGATAGCTGCTGCCTTCAAGTTTCTCTTATGCTCTTGCTGATTACAACAGCCCCTACAGGCTCTTGCATAATCTCTTTATATTTTTTCCCTGGTAACGCAAATCCTTTAGACTGCTCCATGAAGGCTTTTTCATTCGTTCCCCGTTCAGGTAACTACATCTAAGTACTGGGCCCAAAATTTCTGCCGTACTGCCAGTGTAAGTGAAACCACAAGAGCGAACGTCTCGGCGTAGTCATCACGGTGACGTTAGAAGAGGTCACCATTGGCTTTCCTCTTTAAAATCATTTGCATGAAACTGTTTTTCTGACTAGAAGAAAATCTGCGATTTCCCGGACTCGGTGTACGCCTAGTGATTTCATGTTTTCCTCTACAGCAGACTGCCACCAGTCATGCTCTCTCTGTGCCATTTTATACCCTGGCCTCTGGGTACGTCTTTGTGGTGTCGCTGGGGCACTCTGCACTGGCGACGGTGTTTGGAACTCTTCATTTATTGATTCGTTCTGAGATCAATGATTCCTCCTTCAAATTCTTAGTCTTCCGATTCCCCATCTTGTGGCGTATCATAAGTAAAGAACTGCTTTAATAACTTGTTTTTCTTCTCCTCATGGCAGCTCTGTTCTCGAGTGAGTTTTCTTGGTTTTCCCCGACTTGTTAACCTACACCTCTACCGCTACTCAACCGCGTTTATGAGTGCACTCTAAGGTGGGCATTTGAAACCTGCAATTTTCGAACCTTTACGCTACCGAAACGTCAATAGCGCTTTAGATAGGGATCGATCGCATACCGAAGATCTTTGGCTGTTGTAAACGAACTATGATTGGTTTCTGAAATGTGGCCACGCTCCTCAAGAATGGTATCGAGAGTCCCCAGAAAGTTCACTTTCGCCAACTCGAGGAAATTTCTAAAGAAATAAGCTGGACATTCTGAGACTTTGTAGTCCTCTCCTTTTTGCCTCACTTATGGCAATGTACTTTTGTACTCTAGAAAGCAAACGTGAATCCGCTCGCTTCTGATGGCTTCCCCAAGATGCGCGGGGGAGAGGTATTCCTAGAAACTAATAGTTATCATCAGAGCGTCATATGATGGCGCAAAATGTTACGTCTGCATCGAGCTGAAATCTCAGAGGAATTTTAGTTCGAAAGCGAAATCCACCAGGGTAGCATCTTATTATCGATATGATTTCATCTTATTTTGGGTGACGTTCTTCATGCTTGCTCGTCCGGAGCACATAGAATACTTCAATGGACGATGACGTCTCTCCACAACCACCTCGGCTTCGCTGATTATATCTGTTTGCTCCCGCACCGGAATATGGACTTTGGACAAACGACTCTGTTGATAAATGGGAGTAGTACATGGAAAGTTACCACTACTCTTACTCAAACACTGCAAGCCTGTCCGCGACGTAACATCGGAATACACTGCTGCTAAGGGTATTTGAAACAAAGTATTTGGTCGTAACCGTGACTGATGTGATTGGACGGTGGAAGTGGCAGTGGATAGGTCACACCAGACATTAAGGAGGGGTGATGACTCCATTGCGGGCTACGCTATACAGTGTAATTCATTCTCCCAAGATGGCCGACGTGTGGGCCGATCCAAGAGCACTTGGCGGAGAAAACTAGAAGAGGAGTGCGGGCGTCGCGGGAAGCGTTAGAAGGAGTTGAAACGCATTTCAGGTAACCGCAAGATGGAAAACAGATTTCCCGATTTGGTGATTGGGTGCACATCTTTTGGAGAAGAATAAAATAAGTTATGCCGCGGACGAGGACCGTTCTAGAAAACATTCAGCAGCACTTGTTTTCAAATGCATCGCCCAAATCCCGCTGTGGAGTGGATCAGCGTGCCTCGTGGCAGCGTGGTTAATATTATATTTCCGCATATCATCATCGTCGAATCGATTCGCTACGCGCTTATTTTTATAGTAAAGAGAAGACGAGCCATTTGAAAATGGCTCTTTGGAATGAATGGACGTGAAGAGTAATGCTTGATAAATACGTAAATAGCCTCTGTCATCCTGGACGGAACACGTGTTTACGGAAAGGTTATTCTGAACGAAAAGATGAGAAACGACCAGTGTGGAATATACGGTTTTGCTTTAATAAAACTGGGCTGTGACTGCTCGTAATGATAGCTGTACAATACACGGATAATCATAATTTTGAATGCAAGTGGATTTAGACAGAACCTTTCATACAAGCGGGGGCTGATCAGAGAAAGATATCTTCATCTCAAATCTAAGGCAGTTGGACCGCTGTATATGAACTGAAGAGCTGTCTCACCCAATCCTTCTGCATACATCCGACCGCACAAACACCGCTTAAGTCATATTCAGGATGTTATCAAGCTCTTAAAGCTAGGCCTTCAATTCAATGAAATTTAAAGGACATCAATCCGATAAGCTTAAAGGACCGACATTTCCAAATAGATTATGAATATTAGTTTATATGAGTATCTATTCTGTTTTTCAAAAAATACTGTAAAGCTGTAAAATTCAAGCGACCTTAAACTGACACCAACCCTCACCTTTTTTATCTTCATAAAACTAAATGAGAAAAACCTTGTGGGGCTATATCAGACGCAATTTAACTGTGCATTCTGATATATATTTGTAGTCAAATTTGATTTAACTCAATTAAATTTTATTTACAAATGGCTTTGGTGTTAAAAGAGCCAAAGTGGTTGGCCTTGAAATGCTGCACTTTCTCAGCTAGCCAGCAACCGCTTCTCAAGGAATAGTAAAATTTTGTATTTGATATGGTAGACTTGATAAAAGTAGCTTTATTGCCTATTCAATGGGAAATTTATTGTTATTATTATTTTATTTAGATTTCTTCTATTCACGTCATAGTCATATTTCATGAAATCGAATACATCTTTAAGAATATGCAACATACACATGTTGTGATAAAAGTATTTAATGAATTCCTGCTGAGAATTGATTGATTCGTCATTGGATTTGCTTTATTTAATTAGCGAATATTTATAAATAAGATTTTTGTATTGCAGTTTTGATTTTATGGTTTTTTTATGAAATTCAAAAGGATTTGAATTTGTGCCTCATAAAATAGTGATTTTTTCAGATCGTTTTTACTCTTATTTCAAGTAAATAGAGATTCACTGGAATAATTCCTCCTATGAAATATCCGGAAATTTTTTGAACGAAAAATAGCAGACAGGCTACATAACGACGAAATTTATGGGCGATACCACGACCGTCTGGTTTTAGGTAAATCCTGGTTCAATAGGCTGCAGCGGCAGGTTAGCTTATCTTTGGGGAGAACATGATTCAGTCCGGAAAGATTATAAGGACTATACATGTATCTATGGAAGAAAAAGAAGACGGTCTGAAATGGACATGAAATGGAAATGGTAGGGATATTGAATTGATGGCCCTCGGCGCAAAACCGCGATATCCTAAGTTAATTCATTCTAATTCACATTCTAACATAGCACGGATAACTTCGCTATGTACTTTTCATATCAACCGGCTTTTAATGGGGGAAATTTGTCAGTAGAATCTCACTTTGTAATGTCAAACTCTTTCGTAAGTTTCGACTAAGGCCACAAAGATTACGGAACCGTTCAAAAGGAAAAATAAGCGATATTTCTAGCGTAGATCATTGATCGACATAGGCGTGGACTGGAAATTCCTGCGAGGCTACATATCCAAATAGCACATTTGATACTACTTGTTTCTCCCATATTGTCGCATTCATGAAGAAAGTTAGAAACTCTAAATTTACTTGAGGTCTTAACGCTTACCTAATTCCCTTATCTCATATTCCATTATCCTTATAATCTAAAAGGAAAAAAGAACCAGATAAACCAATCGCGAAATGTTCAAATGCGTAATCTGTCACATAGAGTGCATCCCAACATGCACGGTGGGTACACCACGTAATTGACACAAAAGAAGAACCTTGCCTTCTGGAAGGCAAGATACTGGAAAACAGACTTGTGGAGGCACCAGCAAGTACAAAAACGAAACTCATCAATATGTTATACCCGAAGTTTCTGTACAGAGAGGGGTACTATCACCGCTAAAATCAGTTGACATTTGAATGAGGGTCCAGGATCATAGCGATCAAATAATACCAATTTGTAATTATAAACGAAAGGACACTCTATGAAGTGGAACTGAGTTTCACTGACGAGTGGTGCAAGAGAGCGGGGATGAACATTAATCCAGTGAAGATGCTATGATATACCATTTACTAGAAAATGCAAAGGAAAACGCTTGACGACCACCAGAATGCATGAAACGAATGCTAAATAGGAAGCAAGAAAGTTGGGTAAGTTTTGAAATAATGTTTAATAAGGTATATGGTAAGTAGTTTAGAATCAGAGCAATATGTGGATAGAGAGCAATGTAGCAGCAGATCAGTTAGCAAATAAAGGAACTGAAACGCTACTCTTTGAAGCTGAAGCCTTCTATAAAAAAAATTAGGTAATGTTACTCTAAAAGATAAGAATATTCCAATATACTATACTGGGTAAGCTGATCAGGAATGCGGTAGCGCAAGGTGCTTATAGCAACATATGAAGTAACCCGCGCCACCATCTACCTCTCCTACCATTATGAGCGAGGCAATAAAATAAAGCCTCCTTAATATATCCTAGGACAATGTGCGATCCTCGTGTACAACTGAAGAGTGTATCTGAGAGAATATCTACCAGACAGGGAACTAAAACATCTAGAAGTAAACGATATCCTAAATTTTTTTTCGTAAATGTAAAATGGTGATTAATCGTCGAACCGCCCCACGATTAGCGGTTTCGGCACCGTGCTGTTCATTACGGGAGCCCGAATCAGTCGCCAAGTGAGACAACTCCCGCCAGTTAATCGTACCGGATCTTAAATTTCTTTTTCTCCTCATCTCCTGGTTTTGCATTCTATCCCTTACTGCCAGGCGCGGTAATAGCTTTCCCAGTGAGTAACCTGCAAAACTGCAAAGTTCCTGCTCTTTCCCCATCTACCACCTGACACACTGTGGTGGCGTACAGACTCAAGCCATCTATTGCTCCTCCTTTCCCAACTGGGCTTGGGACCGGCTACGGTAGAGTTTTATGTATCTGTACGTGTATTATTATTATTATAGCTTTTCTTGTCGAATAACTGGAAAAAAATAGGCAGCATCCATTCAAGCAGTGTAAAACAAATTCAAATCCAGGCAAGATTTAATACAATTGGGCTAAATGGTGAAAAAACCTGTGGAATCGAGCTCACCTTTTCCAATTTTCATTAAAATAGGCTTTGGATATAGGATAAATTTGTGATATGGATGCACCATACATTTGTTGAGCACGAAAAACGGTGACATACACCAAATAGCCTCAATGAAAGTGGAGAATAATTTTGCTAGAAAAGAATGAAATGAAAATTTACCTTTTCTGAGATAATGCTGCCTTGTAATTATCAATGTTTGCCCTTCATCTCAACGAATCTTTGTTGATTGCCTGTCTATTAATTAGACATTTTTTGCAATTTTTATAGTACACTCTCCCAAAACTTGAGCCTTTTGAATCGCAACACCCGGCAGTCGATTAGCCCTTTCCAGTGGAATTATCTCTGAACTTCCTGATAAGCATTATGCCTTCTATAATAGTATTAACGCCGCTGGATAGTGGGTTTTCTGCCACTCCTACGGTCTTGAAATTATGGGATTATGGGATTAATACATCCCATCTTTTCTGGCAGTTTATTCTTACGTTCATAAATGAAGCAATAAGTGCAGCGGGATGCCCTTCAAGCTAGCATTGTCAAATAAAATTTAGATTTTCAGCTACACATTCAAGATTTCTTAGACTGTGACTACGAAGAAAAAAACTAGAGCGCACCACTCTGATTATAAGCGACGTACAACAAACAATCCTTTATTTATGTAGTACCAAATTCGTTTTGCTAGTAGAGAGAAAAGTGCAACTCGAAGCATCAACCGTTGTTTAGAAACTCCTTAGCAAGCGTTAATCGTAACATATCTCCTTGGAAGGAGCATCCTCGTGACTTCGGAGGCTACGTTGCGGCACAACATCATCGCCAAATCAACTCACTACTCACTTACTTTTACAGCAAAAAGCAGGTGATTCCCTCGCATACAGGTGGGCTGCCTCCACTTTACTTAAAGGATCGATCTTTCAATCCTCTGAGGAGGGTGAAGTCAAACAAAGAGGGGATCGATGAATGGAAGTCGAAGCCAATGCACAGTAAACACGTCAGTGGCCTCTGGCAGCCATTTGTCACAGAAACGGGTGCCTGCGGGGGCGAGCTCTTTGTTGGAGTGGAGGAATTTATGGTATGGGTGCCTTTCAGGATGACGTGGTCGCCACCCGAGCTTGTAAAAAACTCATAATGAAAGAAAGGGTGAAGAACGACCAGTGTAGAATATGTGGTTCGGCGGCAAAGACGCTGGACCACCTTATTTCTGCCTGTATGGTTATGTGCCGATGCAATGCACGAACAGGCACAACGCTGTATGTAAGGTGATTCACCGACCACCACATACTACACAACAAGCATGATGTACTGTTAGTTAACAAGACGGGTCAGTCCGCGGATATTATTACTGTTGATACCCCCCATAATAGCAACATTGAACCGAAATACGGGAGAAGAAGGTGGACAAGAGCCAATGGCTTGGGAAATCATAGAAATTTGACGTCTCGAGAAAGTGTTTGTAGTTCCCATGATATTGTCAGCTACAGGTATTGCGCTTAAATCCCTCACGGCTTCAGTTGATATTCGCGGACTATCATACACTCTGGTTCAAACCATGCAGAAAAACACCATTCTGCAAACGTGTTCGGTGTTGTCGGGAGTCCTAGACGGATTCCTCCTTTAATTACCATCGGCCACCGTCACCAGAGCCCTTGTATATTTTAATTACTGCTTCCTAGGATCCACTACCGATAATAGCAGATGACCACAAGGAATAAGCTTTACACACTCAAAACCGCCAATATCTTCCAGTGATGAATAAGAATAGGCTTGACTCCGCGTGATTAAACTCCGAATTTAGACAAATGGTTATCCACCGATAATCAATGGCTAAGAGCTCCCCCAAACGGTGAAGTAAGGAACGAATAAAAGCATTCAAAGTGCACGGTCGATGATAAAAGTAGGTAAACTGTGCCGTGAAGCTCTCTCTGAGTGAACGAGTGGCATAAAGACGATAACGAAAACAGAGCTATTTACCTAATTACGTTTTGGAGCTCCATTCTAAGAAGGTGTATCTCCTATTATTTGGGTTAGAGATGTCATGGAAGAGAAGGAACCTTCAAGCCCGTGCCACCATTATATCTAAGGTGGAAAGAAGTATCAATCGAAGTTTAATCAACACCAACGAATTCGACCCATCTTCTGGAACTTGGCTAGTACAAGCACTTCTTTGGAGCTGGGCTTAGATGCAAAAACAATGCAGCAAAGAGACACTGTGTCCTCTAATCTACAAAGAATGACCAGGAGAGGTACCATGGTGTGCATAGATGTGTACACTCTTAGCCATTCTATCACAACTCTATAAGCACGCACATATTCATAAAATTCCAAGACGAATCGATAGCGGTTTAGTGAAACTGGCACGGCAGGAAATGTGTAGGAGGAAATACCTCTGAAAGCCTACCTTCGGTAGCTGTCTGCTGTTTGGCGGAGTAGGTATTCAACAAGTGATAAGGAGTAGGTGATGAACTTAGAGCGCTTTACGGAGAGTGCTCCCCAGAGCAGACGCGTGGAAGCCCAGGATTAACAGTAATGGTTGTATCGAGCACGGTAGGAAAGAAATGGTTCATGTCTACGACTGGAGAGTTGATGCAGAGCTTGCATACACTCTACGAATTCATCTTAGCGAAGCACAACCCATCGAAACAGGTACCTACTGTTATCAAAAGATTGAAGGGAGCTACCGAAACAAACCCACGACTTACCAGAACCTGGTAGGTAAATTCTTAGGAAAAGAAATTATGACCACACAATTGAGCTATGAAATAACTCTTAATGGAAAGACTCCAAGGAGGTCACAACGGCAATTTCAAATTCCACATGGGCATGTCAACACAAAAGAACTTTTGAAAACATACGGCGTCCCGTGAATGACAATCGTTAGTGTGCAGGCTGTGTGGGCAAGTATGTTGTTGCAACCTATAGAGCGATAACGGGTAAGCTGAAGGAAATAAAGGTCCAACAGATCAAGTATTCAGTGTTACTATGTAAGGGGCACAATAGTTCTTCAAGGACGCGGTGCGACTTTCCCTTAACAGAATAATAATAATTTAGTATGTAATATAATGACTACCCTATTTCTACAGCTAGAAAACTGCACTGTTGGCTTCGAAGGAAAACAACCCCTAGGGGATATTCCGCCTAGAACAGAAGGCGAACTTACGATTGAATGCAAACATTAATAAAATAAAATAAATTACCCACCCCGAACGGAATACCAAACGTGGACTCATGGAAGCCGTAAAAACAATACCGGGGAGGGGACTATTTCTTGAATAGTCCTGAGATCCTCGAAAATCGGTACTGGACCCGTTACTGTGGGAGAAGAAGGAGGAGAGAACGCGCACACTTAGGATATGGCATGAATATTGGGATAATTATCATCAAAGGAGGTGGATGCACAGACTGATTCAAAATATTCGGCTTTGGATTATGGGCGGCATTGGGGATGCTCTTAATCGCTTGACTTAATTCCTGACTACGGATTGTGGATACCGCCCAGTAATTACATCGTTTCAGACATGGAAATTCCCACCTTTTGTCCTTAATGCCTAAGTGAATATGAGGACCCTGAGCATACCTTCTTAGCCTGACTGAGATTTGCTATTCACCATCAACAGCGCAACAACCGGTATCCGATCTAGGCCTGCCTTAATAAGGAACTCCAGACATCCCGATTTTGCGGCGAGGTCCACCAATTCGGTATCACTAAAAGCAGTTTGGCGTCCTGACCTACGCCATCGCTCCATCTTAGGCGGGATCTGCCTCATTTTCTTTTTCCACCGTAGATATTGCGTTTATAGACTTTCCGGGTTGAATCATCCTCATCCATACGGATTAAGTGACCCGCCCGCCGTAACATATTGAGCTGGATTTTATCCACAACCTGACGGTCATAGTATCGCTCATAGATTTCGTCGTTATATAGGCTACGGAATCGTCCATCCTCATGTAGGGGGTCAAAAATTCTTCGGAGGATTCTTCTCTCGAACGCGGCCAAGAGTTCGCAATTTTTCTTGTTAAGAACCCAAGTCTCCGACGAATGTATGATGACTGGCAAGATCATTGTCTTGTACAGTAAGAGCTTTGACCCTAGGGTGGAACGTTTCGAGCGGAACAGTTTTTGTAAGCTGAAATAGCTCTGTTGGCTGACAACAACCGTGCGCGGATTTCATCATCGTAGCTGTTATCGGTTATGATTTTCGACGCCAGATAGGAAAAATTATCAACGGTCTCAAAGTTGTAGTCTCCTACCTTTATTCTTCCCGTTTGACCAGTGCTGTTTGATGTTCCATGAGAAAATGCGCAAATCGTTATTCCATTGTGTTATCCGTCCGGTCCGAGGCTCCTGTTGTGGCTGCGTAACAAGTTGTTTTCAACGTAGGGTTGTCAGCCCTACCCTACCCCCACCCTGGAGGACCAGTTGGTACAATTTGTCCTGTTTTTAGGCGCGGGAGGCTCGCCTTCATCCTTCTCCGTCTGCAGCTTTTCGTTAATAAAGAGCTCCCAGCCGTCACCACGTGGAGGTGGAGATAGAATTTAGTAGTAGAGCTGTTGGTGTTGGTTCAGCATGCGTTTCCCAGGTTTTATGCTCCATCGTGTGTACCAATCCACGTTTCGCCCTGGGACCTATACTACCCTTTGACGTTATCTTAAGGAAACTCTTCCTGGAGGAACTTTGTGTGTTTGAGCAACAGGAAGGAAACACTTTTCACCGTAAGATTGAACTACTAGGGTTTTGAACCGCCCGAGGATGTAATATCTATAGATAGTTCTATGGGTCCTAGCGGGTGAGGAGAGATAGTTTTAGGGGATTTAAGTCCCAGACAGACAATAAAGTGAAATTTTAACACGTTTATTTGCCCCAAAACCGTCAAGATAGCACAGATTTATGTTTCTGTATGCATACAAAACAGATGTGCTCCAATGGCTTTTATAGAAACTGAAAAGTTGGCTTCAAGTTTCTGCATCTTAGCAACAAAATATAATTAAATGAATTCATGTGATTGCTCAATCTGGAATGCGCATACTACCTCTAACTGTATTTCGTTGATCCAAACAAGCACAGTTTCTATCCTGCAAACAGCAAAAAGTCATTTGCATTACGGGGAAGATTCTGTATTGATGAGTACAAAATCTTAAAACTTTCTCATGAATATGCATAACATGAAATCACTCCCATTCTCGATTAATGCAATGAATAATTTGTTAAATTGTAAGTATTAACTATACAATTCTCTGACTCACCGGAATGAGTTCACCGAGTTTTATTACCTTTCGTTTTAACTATTCTTGTTAATTATAAGAAAACATTTATGTACATACATTTGTGCTCAGCCAGAATAGAATTGCTCGAATAAAGTGCCACCTTTGCCAGACATCATGAGACGCGGTGGAGCTGAAGGAGCCGTGATTCAACACATTTGCTGTGTACACATGTGAACAAATCAATGGAATGGGGCTGGAACTCGGTGGGTATTTAAATTCACGTTTCAGATGGATTACATATGCAATGCCGAAAATAGTGTCATTTAATGTTCTGATGTAATTTCGGTATTGACTCATGTCTCTCTAAGAATATCTTCCGGTAGTCGTGAATGGATATCCAATATTTTACCGGTGTTCTTGGCAGAATTCTGGAGAAATTATGTACGGTGTTCTGCGTAAATACAATGTAGAGCTGGATACTAGTCCCTATTTTTGGATTTGCGTAACAAATTACAAGAATGAATGTTGAGAAGATACTATTTTGTATAGTTTATCAAGTTCTAAGAAATTATATTTGATGATTTGTCTCGGTGGCAAATATTGCCCTTAAGAAAATTTAGGGGGTGGCAAAGGGGTATTTTAAAAGCGTTGTGGGGTATAGTCTGATTTGCTAACTCCCATCCCAGAGAGGGAGCAGTTTCCCCTTTTTAACACTGCCGAAGAATGGTCATCCTCCGACGGAAAGGGTACGGGGCTTCGAAAAGAAGTTGTTTTCGTATAATAAGCTTATTATTAGGGCAACCTTCATCACAATGAGCAAAAGTGAGTTACAGAGAGAACCATGCTTTTTCAACGCGCTTTGGGAGAGATGACTACCCGCTGCTGCCTTCACACCCTCATTTGTCCCTGCGGACATCTGGGAAGAAGATCAGATAAAATGGTATAGAAGGTGCTGAGTTTTTGGTCATACGTTAATGGAGGAAGAAGGAACGCCGTTGATTGCCGCCAGGGCTGACTTCAGACCCTCAAAGTTCGCCTTACGAAAGTTCAACTTAGTAGGCTTGCGGGCGAAGGAGAGTTGAGTCGGAATATCTATGCATCGAGCTCGAAAGCAAGATGATGGCCGTTAGATGCAACGTAAGATGGGCATGAGGGGATTGGGAAAGGCAACGCATAGGGAAGTTAGAGAGGGCAAGATCAAAAGTGCGA
This sequence comes from Hermetia illucens, assembly GCF_905115235.1. Classification (NCBI taxonomy): domain Eukaryota; kingdom Metazoa; phylum Arthropoda; class Insecta; order Diptera; family Stratiomyidae; genus Hermetia; species Hermetia illucens. The sequence goes on from NC_051849.1 coordinate 51,377,938, forward strand.
TCTATGTGGTTTCTAGAAAGGTTAAACTGCAGGGCGGCACAGGTGTACATGAAAGTATTATAGATACAGGAAGGGAAAGGTAGTTACTAGGGAGGCCAGGAGAGCATAGAAAGATTAAAGTTTCCACAGAGGATAAAAGGAAGTGAGGGGAACAAAAAGATAAGGAGTTCTGATAATCTGTTGAAGAAATTGACTCATCAGCACGAAACAATCATCTTCGGAAAATCCTAAAAACTAAAATCTTTAGTTCAATTCTGACTGATGGAGAAGGAAAATCCCGGAGAAAACTAAGCACTGACTTCACGTACCAAATTCCAACGAAAAGCTCACAGTTTGAGAGCCCTCCACCTTGTTAAAAGCCTCTTTGGGAATACTACTGGTAGGGGCAAACCGCACAGCAAAATTCAAATCTTACGCAGAAATTTTCACGCGTGTTTTCCATGAAACGTAATGCCTCCTCTCGTTTATTTTCCGTTCTTCCTTTACTTCCAGCACCGAAATTCAACCAACCTGGATAATTTTCGATCCCCAAAGCTGCAAACGTGTGCCTCTCCCCGGTCCAGGCGATTAGCTGTCCCTCCATCAGCCGATCTGGTCCGGTTAAACCTGGCATTGAACTTGGAAGAATGGGTTAGGGTAAACCGACCGGTTATTAGGTTTTTTTGTAAAATAAATAAAATTACTCAATTTTAAAGTAGGAATGTAGCTAAGGGGTATTGGAATGGGAGAAAACAAAAAAATATTGCATATTATTAAATGTATTCTCCCATCAGATCGTACCTGAATAAGGCAAAGTAAATGTCGTCAATGTCACTAAACCGCGGCCACTAAATATACCAATATTTAGCGTGCAGACAAGTATTTGCTTAGCTCGGACTAATTTTCTTACGTCCTGACGCCACCCATGCATCAGGAACTCTTGCCCATTTCTCGACAGGACCGGGGCCCGCCATGCATCGTCAACTGAGGTGAACATCCTATCATATTTTCGAAGCTTTTGACTCAACCCGATCATTTCGTTTTTAAAGTCATTGGATGAATTTGCTTGGTCGGCCTGTCGCGGGACCTGCCACCAATAAGTATCACGTACAATCTAGCATAGTGGAATAACTAACTATACTTTATTTATCTGGTTCCCTGATCTCAGCATTTTAATTTTGTTTTAGTGAGGATAGTTCGAATAGTCGGATTGGTGGACCTCGGCGCAAAACCACAATATCTGGAGATACTTATTAAGGTAGGCCTTGACCGGATACCGGTTGTTGCGCCGTTGAGGATAATGATGAGGATAGTACAAAGTACGTTGCCTCAAATTCTGCTCCTTTACCTGGGCTTGGGACCTGCATGTAAATAGCATGGCGGAGTTTACTATTGTAGTAAGTAAAGTTTTGTACGGGACCACAAAATTCGTCCTGGATTGCTTAAGGGGGTCGTCCCTTGTGAAGGCTGTTTTTTGGTTTTTTTTAGAAATTTTTTGTGAAGAACTGTATAGAGATACAAATACGAATTTTTTACCATAGATTTCCTAATATCTTGAGCGTCCATAGTAATTTTTCCAGCCCGATCGCATAGTTTATTATTGAAATACAGAGCAATTTATACACCCATCTCCAAAAGAAGGTGTTTTTCTGCTGCCACGCTGAAGGGCGCTGCGATCATCTTAAAGAAAAAAGTAAACGGCATTTTAACGTACAGACTTAACTACCGTCCGCAAACTAGGATTATTAAAAAATATTAAAAGCTAAATTTTTGGTGCCTTGTTAAACTTTTTTTTGTAAATTTTTAGTCCATAAACCCTAGGTTTCTTCAAGAAAAGCATGTACAGCCTTGGCTTCAATTTTTGTCCTTTTAGCGAAGACATTCGAACGTCATTCGGACCGATAAATACGAGCTTTATTACGGCAATCGACATTAATCTGGCATGTGACTTATCATGTGTTTAACATTCATATATAGTATAATTTCCGAACGACTCCCAATATAAAAAAATCACTTTGCCCATATCTTCTACACTATATCTAGATACAATTGATCATCATCATCAACGGCGCAACAACCGGTATCCGGTCTAGGCCTGCCTAAATAAGGAACTCCAGACATCCCGGTTTTGAGCCGAGGTCCACCAATTCGATATCCCTAAAAGTTGTCTGGCGTCCTGGCCCACGCCATCGCTCCATCTTAGGCAGGGTCTGCCTCGTCTTCTTTTCCTACCATAGATATTGCCCTTATAGACTTTCCGGGTGGGATCATCTTCATCCATACGGATTAAGTGACCCGCCGGATTTTATCCACAACTGGACGGTCATGGTATCGCTCATAGATTTCGTCATTGTGTAGGCTACATCCTCATGTAGGGGGCCAAAAATTCTTCGGAGGATTCTTCTCTCGAAGGCGGCCAAGAGTTCGCAATTTTTCTTGCTAAGAACCCAAGTTTCCGAGGAATATATGAGGACTGGCAAGATCATAGTCTTGTACAGTAAGAGCTTTGACCCTATGGTGAGACGTTTCAAGCGGAACAGTCTTTGTAAGCTGAAATAGGCTCTGTTGGCTGACAACAACCGTGCGCGGATTTCATCATCGTAGTTGTTATCGGTTGTGATTTTCGACCGTGATCGAGAGATACAATTGATGCCAAAGAAAAATTCGATTCCGCGGGTCCGAGACACGGGATGACCTCCTTAAGGGAGTCTTCTACCGTTGTGGTTTCAACAAGGAATACGCCATAAAAAGGATTTCGGAAGAAGCATGTTGCTTTATGAGTATTTCGGAGGGCAAATATGAACACCTTCGATCTTTTCGAGTGCTTAGTGGCAGAGACCCATGGGACTTTCTCAAGTTCTCAATATCACAGAATCCCTATCGATCCCAGATTGTATAGTTGTTGAAATTGACATACGAGGATCTATCTTCTGATAATTATTAGAACGATGCTTGGGTGTACACACTCAAAACAACAACGAATCCCTCAAAAGCTGTATTTGAATTTTAGCTCCAAAGCGATAATGATGTTCAATGAAGGATTTTTGTTAATTTTGCAAACCATAGACGTTTTAGATATTACTTCGGGAGACTTGAAACCATCGACCGCTCATAGCGTAGGGTCAGTGACGCTGCAAAAAGGATCCGGATTCAACAGAGAGAGGAAAATGCGAGAACGTTTTCTTAATGAGGCAGAAGGACTCCCCGGCCCAGATTGAATCCGAAGTTTCGGCAAACTTGTCTTATACCGCACTTTATCTTTAAACGCATTTCCCGAAAGTTGACTTTTTTAATCAGTTGAGTTTAATAAAGTTTTTTTTTATTTATTCAGTGATCATCTCGCTATGACTTCCCGAGCCAGTTTTTGAAAATTTTGATTTGTTCCAGCCTCTAAAGTTTTACAGCCTTTAAAGTTTTGAAAAAAGTCAAAATACAAATTTTTTGAAAAATGGTGCATATTTTAGTCTAACTTAAAAAAAAATCCAGCTTGGCAAAACATAGCCAACGGAACACTTACTGATAAGAAATATAACTTTTTTGATTTCGAATAGATAAAATGACCTTTCAATTGCCACAAATTCGCCCATGAAATTTCGACAAGGACTATGGTAAGAAGGTATTTCTCAAGGACATAAGAAAAACGATGGATATTTTTCAAAAATATTTTTGAAAAATCAAAACATGTAAAAATTAAATAAAAAAATTCTTCATTGGTTGGTTTGCAATTAATTCCCAAAAATAGGTCTGAAATTTACGCTTGACGGTAGAAGACCGTCTTAATCCTTGTTGTCGGTTAGCCTATTACATTTGATCTGCCACGCAATAATAATATATAATTTTAGACGAATCACACATAGTCTTTTGTTGACAGGTTTGAAGCCTCTAATTAGATGTTTTAAAGAGTTACTAATTAAAAATGCAACTCCAAATTGCCCCTGACCTGTTCCACTTGTAGGATGTTCGATCGCGTGTCGGGCATTCAGGATGTTGATATTATCTGCCAAAGTTCTTTGAAGAGGTTAAAAAGTTAACGTACCTTGTGACCTTACCGGAGCCGTATTCGCGGTTTCGAAATTCAAGGTTTTTTACGGGGTGAGTAGTTATCTCATCGCTTTCACTAACCCTCAATCCAGGAGGGCCAAAGTCTACTTTCTTCGTTGTTACTTTGTTCCCCATAGAATTAGGAGCATTAACTCGTGGAGGCTAGAGTAGAATGAAACAGGCAGCATCTTCATTTCTGTAGATCCGCATTCGTTGCATATCATCTTCATTGACGCTATGGTGCCATTTCAGAATCTATTAAACCAGAAAACTGATACTTTGAAGGATTTACTTGTCTCTTTCCGAAACTAGGAAAATATGCTAAACATTTTCTGAAATGTAACCTTTATTCCTCCAGTTAATCATTGCTTTGTGCCCAGAATAATAGGAAACTTTATCCAATAAAGTGTTATGAACAGCGACACTTTAGATAAAATCTGAAATAGAGACTCAAACTTCCTAAAGAATACGCGATCGCCAAACTGTCAATATATTGTATTAAGCGATTGGTTGTTAATTTTATCTATTGCTTTGTCACGCAAAGCCAAACGATAGAATAATTTAAGCATTGCAGAGTTACGAAATGCTCTTACCTTAATTACGTCATACATAGCCGCTAATCGTAATAAATAATGATTAATGAAAAAAGCTTGATTGCTGCTTGTCCACCTCGATTCCGCTAGAAATCTATCGAAGGCCAAGCGGGCAGATAAATCAGCTGAGGTTTGTGAGTAAACAACCGCCTCTTGCAGAATCCCAGCTTATCAGCGACAATATCGCGAAACCAGTTCAACCAAATTCTGACGCAACATGGCGAAAGCTCTAAATCGCGATATTCTCGGCCCACCAGGCATGCGTGGAAATATATGTAATCGCTCATCGCTAGTCGCTGTGGGGAAAACTTTTCACAGAATTTTCTTGATGAGTCACGGAAGCATCTCATCGATCGTCATGCAGATTCACGATTCGCGGAAATGGATCGTAACTGAGGATTCCTCCGGAGGACTCATTTCGCTGTGCTTTTACCACGGGAACACTTTGGTCGATGATATGTACGTGCTTATGCGCGCTAGTGGCTAGTCATTGAATCCGCAAATTCCGCGATCCGCGAACATTCCGTTATAAAACTTCAGGTATACCACAGCCGCGAACTTCAGTGCTAGTCGAGAATTCGCCTGGTAAACAGCGACTTCTGCAATACTCGGGCTCTTGCTTAAATTTCCGGCTTGGTCGAAATAAGTTTGATTTGTTGGAGAAGTTATGTCCTAGACTTTGGAGTCGTCTCCATATTTTGTAATGATGAGTTAAAGCCAGAATTGCTGATCGATCAAGATACCTCCCTGTGGGTCTGAATTCAGTTGGATAAGTGAACACTAAGGTTCGGGCCGTAACGAACTGTCGCACTCGTGTGTTCTTAATGCTGTGATAATTGGTGCCAATCAAACGCTCAGAGTTATATTTAGTGCTAAAAAGCGAAAATACCAAATATCTAATAATAATTGTATCTGTTAAGACCGAGGTGAGTGATAATGAGAGTGAGTTTGATGCACAACTGAAAATGGGCTTGATTTATGAAGATTTTAGTTGAAGTTGGTTTAGTGATGGTGCCAAGGTTTGATGGAAAGTGCTTGTTGTTCTTAGAGTCAGAAATCTGAAATAGTATCTCGAGAAGGAAATAAATTAAGTATCCACTCGCCTAATTAGTGGCTTTTGTTCTCTGGCGACACGGGCTCTGTGCTTTTCAATGTTAATGCTACATTCCCGACCTGTTATGCAACTTGTTTAGTTGAGCCAGACTGAGTGGAGGTGTTGCAAAAATTGGCAAGAACAACTTCATTTGCAATCTTTTTTCAAACGTAGTGTCGTAAGTTTGGAGCTGGTAATTTTAATGTGAATTCTTTACCCCCAATTGGGTTTTTGAAGGACGTTTCCTCATGTTCTATCGTGTATTTAGGGGTAGATGTAAGTTATGTACCCCGCGATTTTCAGTGGTAGTCATTTGGAAATTTTAAGTGTAGAAGATATCAGAAACTGCGTTTAATAAAGTATAATTTAATGGGGTTAATAATGAGGTTATCAAGCGTAATATTTTTTAGAAACTGATAATTCTAGTCTGATTATCTGCAAAATGCAAGATATTGTGAACTCTGAAGTGGTTGACCTGGGGCTCTAAAATATGAATTAATTCGTGTCCAGCATGACAACTTGATATGAAAATTATAAAAAAAAATATACGTTTAGACCTCCGCATCCCGAACCTCTTAAACATTAAACTTATCAACACTTTTTTCACTGACTATGGATTTCTATTTTTACACTTATGCATTCATTCCATTTGGATTTAAAATCTTTATTTCAAAGCCTGGTAGATATGAGCAAAGCGAATGTTAAAGTTCATTAAATTGAAACCGTGCAAAAAATATTCTTTGTGTGTTGTGTATTTTTTGCATTCTAATTACCAATTTGTTATCGCACTGGGGGCAGCATATATTTTGTTAGTAATCTAGTTCGTGTAAGAATAATTGACAATGGCAAATAGGTTCCCACTTACAAATAGGCTTGACAAATTGATAAGGTCGGGAAAAATGGTCGTTAAAAATAGCTTAGTGCAGGGTGATATGCCATTGGATCGATATGAAATTATGTCATTTGTGTGGAATCATCAACATTGGTGGAATTAGATAATTGTCGCGTGTTTTTGCATAAAAAGGTGTTTTTTTTAGAAAGTGGACCTTTCAATCTTTAACATTAGACCCACAGTATATTGCCGAGAGTTTTTGGACTGGATTGGCTGGTCATTTGGTGGCAAAGCTAATTTCCTAGAAAGCTATGAAACCACCGGATGTCAGCTTCAGTTTTGATACTCCTGCAATGAGCCATGATATTGGTATCATCATCATCAACGGCGCAACAACCGGTGCCGGTCTAGGCTTGCCTTAATAAGGAACTCCAGACATCCCGGTTTTGCGTCGAGGTCCACCAATTATGTATCCCTAAAAGCTGTCTGGTGTCCTGACCTACGCCATCACTCCATCTCAGGCAGGGTCTGCCTCGTCAAATTTTTCTACCATAGATATTTCCGGGCTGGATCATCCTCATCCATACGGATTAAGTGACCCGCCCACCGCAACCTATTGAGCCGGATTTTATCCACAACCTGACGGTTATTGTATCGCTCATAGATTCCGTCGTTGTGTAGGCTACGGATATGAGCTGAGTTTTTCTGTATTTAGAACTGAAGCCGTGCCCCAGTTGCCTTTGCACTCTTTAACGAGGCCCCAGTTCTCACTTGAGTGAAAGGACTCAGCCGATTTCAAAGCCACGGTTCACTGCAAATGGCGCCCAATGTGGGAAAAGCTATAAACGTACCTAGGTTAATGGTTTAGCACATGAATTTTCGATGTTGACGCATGAGTAAAGAAAGCATCAAGAGGTTTGACCCACCCTTCCGATTTTGCTAGCAAAGAGGGAACGAAGCACCTGCTAGGTTTGAATGGCCAACAATTCGAAAATTTTTTGTTATCTCGGCCCTCATAGTTGATAACAATCCATTTAGATGTTTGTTTTAAGTAGGTGTTTGATTCCTTGCCGCTAAATTTCACTGAAAATAAATTCTAGATAATCTAGCCCCAATTTAGTTTTTGATTTAGCAGACAAATAAGATATTAATATTAATAACTTGCTGGCTTTAAATACGGCTGACCTTGTCCTTATTCGTATCGAACCTAATAGTGTAAGTTTGCCTAAATTTTCCTATCCCATCCTATTTTCGGACTGAGGTCTCGCAAATAATTCTTCCTCCCTCCGTTGCACCTTTGTATTCGGAATGAATTGTCTCTCAGTTCAATTCACCAATTCCTTCTTTGGATATAATGAAGTACTGTCGGCGTTGATGGTGTTCTTCTAGCAAGAATTGGGTTGAGTTCTCCCTCATTAATTGAACGTGGCCTCCCCACTGAGCTTCCGCAATTTTATCATTTTTGGATTGTCATACTTATTGTGCTGTACCTGATTCGACAGCTGTCATCGCTTTAAGTTGCTGTGAAGATTATATCTTTGAAACATTTAACATTTAACAAGTTGTATTCATCAATTTAGCTATTTTGTCTAGCTGGCATTGGTTTTCTAGTTGGGCCATGACCTTGTTTCTTTTGCTTTTTGATCCCGACCTCCTCTACTGCATCGGCCATTTTCCTGAAAGGTTCTCTGGTACTGAGAAGGGATATTGATGTCAACAGCGTACGCTATTTCCTACTTCTGGGTCTTAAAGGACCAAATTGAAGAGCTTGAGATCATTCACTGTTAAAAATGGATCATTGAATTCACACCAATGAAATTGACTCCATCATGGTTGCCTTTGTGAGATGAACTAGTTATTCTGGGATGCCAAACTGGAGCATAACTTTGTATAGTGCAGTACGACGTCGCATACTAGTTTAAAGCTGTTTTACAGTGAAGAGCTGATCAATTGTTAAGCGTCCACCTCTCAACTGTCGTGGTATTTGCCGATTAATTATTTGGGGTAAGGCTTCAGTCTTTTTGTTAGAATGTTAGTGAAGGCAAGTTAAATAAAGTTATTGTCCAGGGATTTCTTCCTTCTTCCCTATTGGCTGCATGTAGGTGGAGTTTTTCAGACAATTGTTGCTTTTCAATAGCTTGGCGGATACATCCGGCCCTTTATCGTTGTATTAACCTCCGGTAAGGACGGCAGGTGAACTTAAGTATCTGTGACTATTCCCATAAGAAATCGCGCAACTATTTTCACAGAATTTGGTTGAAATAGGGGTTTGTATGATAAAACGTTTTTTTATCCACACTTCCCTTCCTTTCTATTGATGTCACTTTTCTTCTGTTGCTTGTCAAGGATATAAAGTAGGCGCCTTTCAACTACATATTAGTGAATCCCCGGAGCTAATAAATCTATGTTGTGCCTTTTTCAACTTCAACAGCTTATCCCCATTTCATCCTTTGATCCCAGCCAAAGCAGACAAAATTTTCGCAATTATAATAGTTATGTGAATTTCAGTAGTGGAAGAGCCGCGAAATCTTTTCTGTTCGTTTTCAGATCCCGTCCCTAGAAGAATACTCCCTAACTAAGCATAACAGTTCATTCTCTTGACATTGAGCTCGCTTATTGTAATATTGAGCTACGAGGTGTCTTCTTGCTAGGGTTATGAGTTTTGTTTAATTTCTCTTCACTTTCGATCCGACTCCTGTAGCTGACTCTACCATCATTTAGAAGACCTCTATCACTCATCTAAACTGGCTGACTGTTACGCCGACATCATCCGCATACGTTATTAACTGCCCTCACCTTACAAGTAGCTAACCGCTACCCTCGACCAAATTATTTTTTCCCTTGACCTACTCCAATGCCAAACTGAAGAAGACATTCATGAATATCGTCTCCTGGTTTTAATACTGTTTCGGGTGTAAACAGTTCAGTTAACTCAGACTGCGTTTTCGCTTGGCGTTAAGTATTTTCCACCGCAGATTTTTTGGGGCAGTTCAGGCTGTATTTCTAACTCAAGAAGTACTCGTAGAATATACAACAAATTTGAATCGATTCTTTCATATGTTTAAAGGGAGTCCATAAATAGTTGGAAAACACCGATGCTGTCTTCCCAGGATTTGTCCAATATATAATTTGGTCAATATACACTTTCGGCGAACCTCCTCAGGATTTCGTTGAAAGTAAACAGCAAAGGTGTTTTCATGGAATATTCAACCAAACCAACCAAGCAAACCGACTACCTTCAGGAGTTCTACTTTGAAGGTGGTTAGCATCGGCATGCGCTCTTGATTCGGATTATCTAGGGTGATTGCATCTAGGGGGATTAACCGTGAATCATCATCAGTTATGTGGCATTTACAGTTTATTCTTAAAAACTGGTAGTTGTAAAGGCAGAATGTGATGGAACACGGAACATATACCTCTTGCTAAATTTATTGGGGCACGAAACTAACAATATATCATCCTTAAGTGAATTGAAGCTAGGAGAATTTGGAAAACAGCTCCAAGCAATAGCACTATCTCAAAGAGTTGAGATTCCTCTTTTGAAGAGACCCTCGTGGGATCGTCAGAGATCTTAAATATGAAGAAGCTAAATATGACCGAGCCTAGGTGATTATTTGAGTAGCTAGGAATTTCATGTTTCCTTCTTAAGGTGTGATGTGAATATCGCCCTAACAGTCTCAAGTTCCTTCGCAAAGATTCTCGTCTACTGGCAAACATTCAATTTACTCCAATTGAATTTTCACAACAGCCATGACAGTAGATGCCGAGTCATCAAAACTGTCGCTTTTCCCACTATACTGGAGCGAGTAAATTTGTTAGCCAGAAATCCTCGAGTTCCTGGGTATAGTCCAATTGATTGAATATAAGCAGGCCCTCTCGAAACTGGCTTCAACTTTCATTTTAAAATGTTAATGCCGCTTGACTCCAGGAACAAAATTTAATTTCTCGGCACTTACTCGCGAATATCAGCGACTTTTCTGGTTACGGCCAAGAAGATATCGATTTACCGTTTGCATAGCTTACTAATAAAGAGAAACAATAGGCGGTATCCAGCACGTTTGTTTATGGATAAAATGCGATATTGATGCAATGGCTGGGTCACCTAATCCATATGGGTGAAATTGATTCAAAGGGGAAAGCCTGCATCAGCAATATTTATGGTAGAAAAAGAAAACATGGCTAACTCTACCATAGTTGGACACCATATAGCTGTTAAGGATATAGAATTGGTTGAGCTCTGGGCATTCTCAGTATTTGAGATTCCTTATTCCTTTCTAAGACGGCATAAACCGAACTGAAGTTGCTGATGATGAACGAAGATAGTCCACATATGGTTGGCTGACTAAAGAATCAGTACCAATTGGACTCTTAGCTTTCTCTAACCTGCAGCCTGCAGCGAATTCTAACAAATTAAGGAAACTTGGTATTTTGGTAAAAAGTTGGCAATTTCGTCTGACAAGGCGAGTTTTCCAGTAGTTGAATATAGCTTAATAGGATTCAAAGAACCGCGTGTGCAGGAGCTACCGGGGCCAACAGTCTATCCGACAGATGCTTTCAATGTATTCCTACATCTCCTCCCCCTAAAACTTAACATTAAAAGTGTTATATTGTGCAGTGCGGTCAGAGTACGTGAGTCCGGCTGCTGGACAGCGAAGCCATGCGGCCATAGTGACATTTGGGAATTCCCCAACGAACTACAGTACACATAAGCCGAGGTCTGCACTGGATTTTTCAACCAGGGCAGAGTGGAAGAACACCGGCGTGTTGCAAGGCTATGACCCAGTATTCCGACCACCGGACCAAAGACGGTCTGTGAAGTCGGTGAGGAAGTTTTCTCAAATGCACAGAGTGTATTCGATTCGTACAGTGCCCCAGGTTTCGCCAGTGTATGCCAAGCGGAAGCATGTCAATGGCTGGGGCATGATGCGAGCCGCAAGCGTAACGTGACAATTCTAACCGACAATCAATTAAGGCCTTGTACTCAGCAGCGATATCATCTAGATTGATGAAGCAGTGCAGAAATGCGCTGAATACTCTGGGTGGCACGCACTCTCTCCTGGGTTCCCAGCCATAGGAGCATAGAGGGGAATGAAGCAGCTGACGGACGGCAGGCGTCTGCTCTTGGCAATCCTTCGCCGGGTACAGTCTGTGCCCCACTGGCGACTGCCAAGGGTAGAATTTGCCCGCACTACTTAGGGGTCAGATAGCGAAGGTCTACCACCTGTGTCAAGTCGCTTCTGCCAGATGCGTGTAAATGCATCCCCTGTAGGGGACTATGCCGCAAGACTCGGCCGAAGCTGCGGAGAGGGAGGGAAACTCTATGATTGTCCAGCTTTCGCTAGAGTCAGGCTACGGACATTAGGTAAACCATTTTTTGGGAACCTCTGAGAGATTTCTAGCTGCAGGGTGGGAGTACTGCTTTCCTTTGCGAATGCTACGGACTGGCTCTGAAGTTCTGGGCTGGGTGGACTTTGTCACCTTGCTCTGGTAGCAAGTCTAACCTTCCGGAATAAGAACCAAGGGTCGATTTAATAAAATCCAAGGGGCTCATTTGACGGGACCGTGAAGCGTTTTAAAAGATAAACGTTTTCCTATTCGAAATACATATTGAATAGAAACTGGTATAAATGTTAACGGACACTTCACTCCGTTGTTGATAGATTGTTGCTTTGGAGAAAGGAACTGCGTAAGATCTTTTGTTTAATTGAAGGTATGTATTAAGAATAGGAGTGGTGGTTGGTGTATAGGACTAATCCACCATTTTTATCGTACAGATGGATTTTACAGTTAAAGGGAGTTGGGACTTGTGGAGATTGATTTTTGCGGAGAAAATTTTCCTCGACAATTTCTACTTGCTGGGGGTCTTTCTAGGAGTTTCACCGCGTTTCTGATTAGGAGCACATCGATTTGCAGCGTTATGGTTGGGTATATAGTTTGCTTCGCACCGTTGTTGTTTCTGAATATGTCAGTGCAGTGACTGAGGACTTGTAATTTCGGGTTTTTGTCGAATTCCAAGAGGAACAATTTATAGAGAGATCACTGACCACTTAGAAGGTGGTAGATTAAGTTACAGTAATGCCGGTAGAAATTTAACATGTATTGAGCTTATGGACTGGTCGGAAGCCTTCCTTGTTCCATGGAGGCAGACTGCTATATATGATTCGTGTGTAAGAAATTTGGTTTGAGAGTTAAGGGAGCGTAATTCGAATGACCTAGTCGAGGTGGACGAGGTGGTACTCTAAGCTTGCATTGTTCATATCAAAGTCCTCATCAATGACTAATTTGATAGCCCGTTCGCGGGATGAAGACCAGCATGCAGGAAGGACAATTTTTCATTTTTCTTGGGAGCAGTAGTGATCACATTTCATATCAGTTCATATCAGCAGTAGGCATTTTAAAAAAAAAATCCAACAAAAATCTGAGAGGGATCAAATTTGAGGATTGCAAAAGAAACGATCGAATCTGCAAAGCTTTTATTTACAATCAAAATTGAATTTGTTTTTATTGGTGATGAAAACCTGTAGAAATACAAGCATTTGGGTCGCATTCTGTTGCAATATCAGAATGACATTTACAGAACTTTGCTAAGGACCTCTCAGTTGCCTTTTTAATACAGTTGGAAACACAACTCATATCTATCATTCGAGACTGTAGTGACCTATTAGAGCGCCACTCTGGGTTTCAGCATAGCTGGTAGTTTTGTGGTTTTTAGTATGTGAGAATCTCAATTGCACATCTAATCGTTCCCTGCAGGTCGTTAAGCTGATGAAGCTGATGTATTTGAACAAACAGTCGGTTATGCCAATTCTAAGATCAAGAGGATTGTATATGAAAAGCTTCCGTTTCTTCTTCTCTATTCATATAGTTTAACTTACACGGCGAGAAGCAGTAGGAATGTATTCAAACACCTGCTACTCGTGGGTTTATTTTTTTTTTCAAGTTTATAAATCACTACTCATGGTTACAGATAACCGGAAATCTACTAACCTCTAAGTGGCTCTATCACCAGATATTTTTGAACCCAATTCATATTTCTTGTTTGTCAGCGGGAAAACAAACTACGACGAACGCGCAAGAGCAATCTAATCGACAATCATAACGTACCTTTTGGGATCCCTCTCAATTTAATTTGTCACAAAGTCTATTATGTAAGAAATTAGGCATAACGAATTGCCCATCTTGTTTCTTTAAAAGCGTATGAATATTAAAATAAATGTTCGCATATTAAATATTATAATTTCTTTGAAGTTTATGCTGAAATTCTACTTGATTTTTTTTTTTAATTTATGCATATTTTTTTATAGAAGAGCAATGACTCCAATTTGCATGAATTAGAAGAAGAATTTTTCGGTTTTTCAGTCCTTGATCTCGGGGAACATTAGCCTCAAATTATATATTAAACCGGTTGACAGAAAAAAATATGAGCATATTCACAATATCTCTATTTGCACTTGTGTTCTTACCGGAAAATCATTAAGTTTTCGATGAAGTGTTAGGTCAAAAAATACACGTTTCATACAATAGATCATCCAAATTTAGCCTTTTCCAATCTTGCTCAAGTATCATCTTCACGAGTCAACGTGAAGAGTAACAAATAAAATCAAGGATTCGCTGTGAATAGTTTAAAGCGAGAATTAGATTTTTTTTTAAATTTAAAGGCGATGAGACCACCGGTTATATTTGACTGAATGCGGATTTCTATATACTTATATGATTTCAGTAAGAAGAAATGAATGAATTGGTGACTAATGTAAACGTGTAAGAATCGCAGGATCGATTGAAAAGAAAAGAAAATGCAACACGATTGTCTAGACGCTGAATTACTCTGTAAAAACTACTTGGGTTTAAAGAGATTTTCGGATTTTGGAGTGCAGGAAGGCACAAATAATGATGCAAATCAGAAAGTTAAAATCTTTTAAACATAGCCGTGGGTAGATACTTTCCATTTGAAAGCAAATTTGCGTCTACTCCGACTATCATCGGAAAAGTGACCGACAAACTCGTTAATTCAAACTTGGAAATGAATCTCCAAAGTTTGATATTCACTGAATGTCTCGGATAAACTGTTATACGGATTTTTTTATACAATGAAAACAAATTATATAGGTTCAAATCTTCGCTTTGCTTGGGTTTAGATAATAAATAAAAAGGTAGGTGGCGACGAAAAATCTCAAATGAAATTGCAATTGGTAATTGAGATTTTATCATGCATGCTTCTCAAATTTACTAACTTTATTCAGAATTGTGAGAGTTCGATAGTATTTTTTGTGTCAGTTAATAAATATTTGTTAATTCCGCTCTCCCTGACAACGAAATTTGTAAAGCCAACCAATTTCAGAAATGTCCAAACTCACTTCAGACTTTTCCATGTCAATTTTAGAATTTCCCTTTTCAATTCAGATTTTTCCATTTCCTATTCAGAATTTGTTCAACATTAGAGCAGCTCATCAATTTTCTACTATTATTTGTTTTGCAATATATATATGGTTGCCATTCATCCTTTGGTGGGATATAGCGCGTCAACCACACCTACCGATTACCTGGAATGTCCTTTAGCTCCCTTGACGACTTCCCGAGACGCTCGCACTCCTTCTCTACTATTTTGCGCAAAGTGCCCTTGGGGCGACCCACTCGTCAATAATCTTGGCAGAGTGAATTCCACTGCATGGCATAGCCCGCATTGTAATTGTCACCCCTCATTGATATATGACTAGCTGACCCGACAAACTTCGTACTGCCTCAATGGATAAATGAATGGCCTAAACTTTTGTATAAAATAATTTTAAAACAAACAAAACGAATCCGTATTTAACAAGTCGGAATACCGGAAGCTCGCGCTTCGGGTATAAAGGTTTTGTGTTCATCTTATCTAAGAAATTTCAACGCACGTATATAACTACAAATCCAACATATTCCCTCATATTTTTCCAAACTACGAGACATACGTCCATATTACAGCCGTAGATATTACGCTCACCCTAAACAAGCAAACTGCCTATTTGCGAATACTGTACATATATTGGCACGTAAATTGAACGTACCCATATTTTCGATTTACTTCTTATATCTATCTGAATTAGGCACTACCCGCAAAGTCCATGTCACATATCTCGTTGGAATAATTGATATTCACATACAAATGAATAAAAAACTAACACAAAATAATCCTTTTCCACCCAATTCATACGAACTTACTTCGTTGTGGTATTGACGAATTGATATGTGATGATGACGTCATGCAGGTGGTAGAATGCACGAAATTCACAAAAAATTGTAAAGTTTTACCCCCTATAACTTTGTTAATAATAGTTTGATTTTCTTCAAACTTGACCAAATTGTGCACCATATTCTTCATTATACCTATGCTAAATTTTGTACTTCTGCGATGAACATAAGGGGGGTGCCGGATAAATTTCTAAAATGTGGAAATATACTATTATTGACTTTATTTCTGCAGATATCGGAACCGGATATATTTTGAGGCCTAGATTTCGTAGAGATGCACTACTGCGATTTTTTTCAGATTTTTCGGTTGGATAGGTTCTGAGAACGAGACCTGTTACACTTTTTGATGGTCATATTTTGAGCCCTCACATGTTTCACCCAATATCAAATATTGAACCAGTTTCAAAAAGTACTAATTGAGACCTTTCATTTGATACTCCACATGGCCGGATTTAATGAAAAAAAATTTTGCACCCTCTTTTCACATGTATGGGGAGCCCCCCTTAAACTTAACATAAAATGGCGTCAGTTGCTGCATGTAAAGGGAACGGTAGATCACATACTCCTACCAATTTTCGTGACAACCGGTCCAGCGGTTTCCGAATAAATCGGCTGTGACAGACAGACAGACAGACAGACAGACGGACAGACAGACAGATAGACAGACAGACAGACAGACAGACGGACAGACAGACATCGAATCGATTCTAATAAGGTTTTGTGTTTACACAAAACCTTAAAAAGAGCACATTACCTGGAATGTCACTATCACAAAGGATCGCCTAAGTAAAGAAAGTTCCCGCGCACTCATAGATATCGTAACGCAATATCGTAATACTTCTTTCCGTAAAGTGCAACAGGATGGATTGACATATTAGTTGGTTGTCAAATCTAATGTCAAATATTAACGTTGCGTTCAGAAATTTAATTTGTAACAAAACTTAATATCTAGTCTAGGTCTAGGTAGTCTAGTTTGGTCTTGAAATATTTATGGAAATTCAGAGAAGGTTTAAACGGTGAGAAACAAAAATACTAAAAACAGAAATTCTATTTTCCAATACAACATGTTCTGAGCTGTGAAACATTTGATGTCTTTTGTCTCTTTAGAAATAAAAGATTGTCACTTGGTTGTCAAATATTTCCAGTTGCGTTAAAAAAATTGTCCGTTTCATAGCTGTAATATGAGGTCCGATGAACACAGTGAGTGATTGAACTTTATTGAATATTAATAAAGTTCAAATTGACTCTAAATTTTATTTAGAAAAAAACGTTTATCTGGGAAGAAGAAAAGTGCTGTTTTTAGGGTTTTACCGGCAATTATTCGAATTTTCTCACCTTTTAAACCTTTCCTAGACCTCCACGGACATTTCAAAACCAAGATAAGATAAATCCGTTCAGCCATTCGCGAGTTTTAGCGAGACTAACGAAAGCAATTGATTTTTATATATAAGAAAGATCTATCCATTGCCACCTTGAGCAAACAGATGTCATCAGCGTAATCGAGGTGTTTCAGGAACGCCACCGATAACAAGAAGAAATAATTTCGATGATAAGATTCAACTCTAGACGACTCCGTTTTGAGCTTCAAAATGCTCCGGGATTTGATCTTGGTGCACCACGTGACATTTTGCGTTATCATATGTTGCTGTAGCTACTAGTTTCTCCGGAATGTCCCTCCTGCTTAGAGCAGTTCAGATACACCCCTATTCACGCTATCTAAAGCTTTCTCGAAATCGATGAAGAGTAGGTGCAGCGATGATCCCAATTGCGCGGACTGTTCCAAAATGATTGTAGGGTATTGTTGTGATCAATGCAGGAGGATCCCGAGCGGAAACTAGACTACTCTCTATCAATAAAACTTTTGAGGTGTTCTTTAATGCTTTTCAGGATTATTTTAGCTATTATCTTCGCGACGGTTGAGAACACGCAGATACCCCTCCAATTGTCATATTCAAAACGGGTTCTTTGGGATCTTGACGATCATTTCCTCCTACCACTCTTTGGAAAAGGTCTTCGATTCTCAAGATCTTTGATATCTTTGCGATAAATAATTCCGCGGGGAGACCGTTATGCCTAGCGGCTTTACTCCGTTTGAGTGTATTGATGACCGAAATGATTTCTTTTCTGAGTCCGTATCCGCATATTACAGTGAAAAGCCATTTCATCCACAAGAGGAGAAACCTCGTCGGATGTGATACAGATAAGAAAGGTGGTAAAGTGTTTTTCCACCTCTTCAGTTGGATCGTGGATGAGAAGTTAATCATTGACGTCCTTCACAGAATCATTGACCATGCGACCACATGCAAGCTGTTTCGTGATGCAGTATACATTCCTGAAATCATTGCTGTCTGCGTCATCTTTCGCTTCCCTAACCAGCACAATAGCAAATCCTATCTTACCATGGCGTACATTACGCTCAACTTCTTGGAATGTCATTCGTTATCGGAGTTTGAGCGCTTCACGCCCGCCATCACTTGCAGTGGTTGATAAAACCTTCAACCCCTTCCGTTCATCGATTCCCTTCCACGATTCCACAATCAACCAGATCTTATGACGCTCCATCAGGACATGGCGGACTACCTGTGTAACACCCGAGAGAAAAGCATTTTTATGGTAGCGCAATGCTCATCAATATTCTCAGATGGGCTACTCAGTATATCTGCCGTCTGATCAGCAAGACAGCTGTCCCACTGTCGAGCGACAGCTGGGTCCTACAAGCGGTGAATGTTGCACTTAGGGGGTCGGAATTTGTAGTTAGAAGTCTGTCAGAAACAGGCTCGCAGGTCAAGAAAGCGTGCTTTGCGGCAGCTGTCGAAAGCAACCCGACAAGGGCTACTACTTGGCTTTCCAGAGTACAAAGTACATTGCCTCAAAAGGGAGAGGAGTACTCTTCAGATTCCCACAATCTTATTTTACTTAGGGCCAGAATGTCCTGTTTATATGGTTGGAATTCCCCCGCAAGTTGAATTTGCGCTGGTTTAAACATGCCGTGTCTCTTAAAGCATACTAGTGACGTTAGGAAGTTGTTCGATCGGTTATGGAAAAGGCAAGGTTGGTCCGGATATTTTGACCAATTGTCCGGGTCTGGGTGGTTTTGGCCTTTCCGGGGAAATGTTGTTTTGTCGAGCATTGAGATCGATTCTGTAGACTGCAGTTAAAATTCGCTTAATGACGCTGTGAGGTCCTGTAAATGGTTGAGCTAAAGGCTTCTTGACAAAGTCTATTCTCACGGATACGTGCAGGCACCTTTTGTAGTTATTGTAACTTTATTTCAATGTTACTGTATAGATAACTACTTTATTTAGAAACTATTCCTTAAACTAGTATGTAGTTTCTCTCCTTGACTTTGAAAATCATTTTTCAGTAGCTATCAAAAAATTGTTTTCCAAACTGGCGACTCTTTTCAGAGCGTTAAAAATTGCTTGCACTCGTCACGCAAATCGCTCGCTCCGCGCGGCACTACATCCTCTGCTGAAACCAAAGAAGTCTTCAGCGAGGAAACAGACGCATGGTTCTTTCTGGCTGCGCTTTTTTCCTTCTTGCGTCTTTGGCAGGGTTAGGTTAACACTCTTGATCGTGCCTCTAAGATCGAGGCTAAAATGGTGTGCGCCTCGTTTTAGGGCCACGAAGGTGCCCTCGTGAAGTGGCCGTAGGTGGTGGTAACTCGAGCTTCAATCCAGTAGTGCTAAGGCCAATGCTAATGTCGAGGACAGGGTTGCCGGGTAGTCTTTGGTCCTTCCTCTAGTCCACTTCAGTAAATTCTTCGCGATTGGCTGTCTGGAGGCCAAGTAGAACAAGTGGCAGTACTTGCGATCAAGAAGCGTCATCGTGGGCCATTATGGTGGCCTTCAGCATCCTGTGCCATCTTTCAAGCATTCCTTTGGATTGCGGGTAGAGAGCGATTGTCCGGGTCCATTTGAAGCCGAAAAGTTTTCCTTACTCCGCGAAAAGGGATGGCTCGAACAGCATTCTATGGTCGTTGATTATATTTATCGGCACATCTACTCTCGGCAAAGGACATCGGCACAAGATTGTGCAAAAATGTGTCCTCTTTCCGCACGTATTTTGTAGCTTTGCACTTCCGGCATACAATGCATTGTCTGGCCCAAGGAATAATTGATAACCAGAAATATTTTCCGGTGATTAACCGATTCTTTGTTTAGACACTTTGATGCGTTAAGTTACGGATGCCGTCAAACACTCCCTTAGGAAACTTTGCTGGAATATATGGCCTGGGTCCCTTGTGTGGGGTCTCGCAGTATATACTGGATGTTGACATGAATCGTCAGCAAACTGCCTGAATGTGTCCAGTTGGATGCTCTCAGGGGTAATCAGGTGGCCTAGGAATCGGCATTTATCAACGTTGGGACCGTTGAGACCAGCCTCAAGGAGGTGTTGAAAGGTGCTCTAAATGTTCGGACTCCTAGAAAGACGCGAACAGAAGGCATCCCGGTTTTGAGCCGAGGTCCACCAATTCGATATCCCTAAAAGCTGCCTGGGATCCTCATCTACGCCATCAATCCATCTCAGGCAGGGTTTGCCTCATCTTCTTTTTCTACCATAGATATTGCCCTTATAGACTTTCCGAGCTGGATCATCTTTACCCATCACTTAAGAATTCCTTGACTTCGTAGCTTAATTCTCCGTGGCTTCGTTCAAACCATTTCCAAATATCCGGAATGATGTGGTATATCCAACGACCAGTTTGGAACTCGTTTCATCTCTTTTGCCACTCTGCGATTTCCACTGTATCAGCTGCCGTTAAAATACGCTGGGTTCCCCAACAGCATACGTTTTGTTGTAGAGTCGCCGACCTTCATTCGCCAAGATGTCTTTGGGGAACATCCCTCCTAGTACATATGCTGCTTCTCTTGATGTTGTCCGATACGCACTTAACCGATACGCCATTCCCAATTTTCTGCAGTTTACCTTGTTATCCAGAACAGTTGCCCACACTGGAGCTGCATAGAGTCGCACGGAGCTGCATAGAGTCGCACGGAGCTGCATAGAGTCGCACGGAGCTGACTATCCTAGGTAACAGAGGACGTCGACTTTGTTTTGGCCTACCAATGTTCGGTAGTATCATCGAGATCGTCGCAGCGATGGAAGACAATGTGTTTTTTGAAGTTGAGCGTTCTGTCAAACATTACTTCCAAATATTTGAGCGATGATTGGGAGTAAATTGTTTGTTCCAACTATCCTCTGTCTATCTGTCATACTATTTTTCTCAGATACGGCAATACCGATTGACATGAAATTTGGTAACAAGGTGAGATTTCATATCAGTATCACCAGGGTACATCTATTTATGCCGTGATTGTCTTAGCCGAGTTACTGCCTTCATTAGTGTCAATGACGACCTTGTTAAGGTCTTCTTCCACTATTTCTAGTTCTAGTTCGCTGCTGATTTTACCGCCATGATGATGAGCCATGTTATGGTTCAGGTACCTATTCTAGTAGGATTCCTTACCTTTCGCACATACATACCATTTGTAGTAAACCCTTTTAGGTCATCATATCCTTATTTAATTGTAATTTTTTTGAGTGATGGAATATAATTTCTTCAATATAAAGTATAAAATTTTTTGCAAAAATTAAATAAATAAATTTAATAATATTTTTTGTTACATTCCAGAAACGAACAAGACTTTTTCGAAAAATGAATCTCATTGGACATTTTAAACCCCATCGCATATTGCTGGCATGTTGCCTTGCTCTATCAGTGATTGTGACGCAAGCAGCTTATAATCCGCTATTCCCGGACTTCCCTGGACCATACTGTGAAAGTGTAAGACAATGCTGTAGTGACCGACAAGATAGTTGTTCTCTGAGGATAGCTGGTAGGTAGACGGTTCCATTATCTTTTTATTTGCACGTTACACAGACACATTTTACACTCTCTATCTTCTATACACTTCTTCCCACCTTTTTGGCACCAACTCGATTTTCCAAAATGCAGTGAAGGATCAAGATTCGGAAAATTCAATCAAGGGTAATTGTAATTTGGACAATTTTACACAGATCGTTGCACACAACTTTCACTGATATCTCCAGTAAAGCAATCATTGACTAATTTTCCTGCTTCTTACTAACCATTGTATGATTTAAGTTTAATTGTGTATATCCATTGGTTTTCGTAATAGTTTAATTGGTAAGTTATTCAGGAAACATTAATTTAAAAAAGATAATTTGGTAAATATCTATTATTGCCAATTGAATCTGTAGAGAAGCTACAGATTGAATATTCCTTCGAAGCTTCGTGAAAGATTGGGCTAAAATTGGCAGAATTAATAAAAAAATTTCTAAATTTTATAAAAGGTGACCAGTCGTATAAAACTGTAAACAGGATCCCAACTAGTTGACTTTGCAAATGAAGCTATGCAATGTGGACATTAAAAATAAGTTTAATCTGCAGCCTTGGATTACAACCATGAAGGATCCTCAAAGGCATCCTGATAGAAATGCGGAAGCCTTCTGAATGAGTTCCTCGGTCAAATCCTTAATACGTAAGTCCAGAAATGAATATTTGACGAGTATTGAAGACTCACTAAAACGTGGAAACCTGAAACTTTCTGGTCCCACATTTGCAACTCCCGTTGTCCCGCCCAGTTATCCTCTCCGTCCATTTAATTCTCTGGCTCCTCAGCTAACTCCCCCAACTATCTTGTGATTTACTCCGCCGCTACTTTTCCTCACTCCATGTTTCCCTCCTCCGTCCGAATCCCTGCCGAAAGTGGATGTAGCCTGCCCCACATCGCCTACCATTCCGTAAAGAAGGGGAAGGGGGAACCCCCCTACTTGCCGAATATTTCATTGTCAAACTTGATGCCAATGTCAGACCTCGCTACGATGGCTTCCAAACCTCTTTTTGCTCAAAACTGGTAAGTCCATCTCCCTTCCCCTATTTCTTATATTCAGCAAAAGCCTCGAAGAGAATATTTTTCCCGGTTTGTGAAAAGAGGCTCTCATCATCCGCATACACAAAAGTTGCGATCGTACGCTTACCGAGAATTACCGTTCCATTTTTGTCCTCTCCTCCTGTTCCAAAATGTTGGAAAGATATGTCAGCCACGCCCACTTTGGCCACCACATAGTGAAAGAACAACACGGCTTTGTTAAGCGTAGGTTCACTGCCTTCAACCTGCTTGTCATTACCAATTTTGTCGCTAAATATCTAAGTAGATGGTAACAAGTACATACGATTTACATTGATTTCGCTAAAGCGTTCGACACTGTAAATCACAGGATACTACTATCCAAACTCTCGTCTCTAAGCGTTTCCATACCAATTGCTCTATCGCTTGCCTCTTATTTTTCCAACCGATCCTGCCGCGTCTCTTTCGACGGCTCCACTTTCCGCTCCTTCTACTCCTCCTCTGGCGGCCCAAAAGGGATCTATTCTGGGCCCTTTGTTATTTTTATTTTTTATCAACGACCTTTCCCCTTCCTTAGTTGTCGCTATATATCGTCGCCTATGGACTGTGTTTCCCTTCAATCTAACCTAGACGCTCTGTTCGTTGGTGCTCGACTAATGGTTTAGCGTTAAATGTCAGAAAGTGTCAGTCTATGTGCTACTCCCTAAAATCCTCACCCACTTCTTGCTGCTACTTTCTTAACGGACATTCCTTATCCTGTTTAAATTCGACTCAAGACCCCGATGTCACTTTCGACAATAAGCTCCACTTTGACACCCATTACCTCGAAGTCGCCAATCGAGCAGCAAAATTGTCAGGCTTTATACTTCGCTCCTCCTCTTTTGACTCCATCCAACCTTACTTAGCTCTCTTCAAACTGGCTATGATACATGCAAAACGAGGGGGGGGGGGGGGGGTGGGTATACTTCTTTCATTGAATATAGTCCTTTCAGGTAGTAAATGCAAGGTCTCGATTATCACTTTCTGAAGTAATTTTAGTTTTGATGTCAGTTCCAGTTAGGGAGGGGTAGCGAAGGGTTGGAAAGAGGTTACTTAGATGAAGAGATGTTCCCAGAACTTACCCATCCGAAAAATTTGTAAAAATTATTCATAATGATATTTCGATGTAACATCTACACCTATACCTGTCTCTCCTTAAATAAAAAAGTAAAAGTAGAATAGGCAGGTAGGTATCAGTGGTCACTCCGAGGAGTCCAATTAGCGCTGTGGTGCGCCGTTTTGATGTCACAAACTCCTAAGATCAGGGCCGTTTTTTTTAGATCAAAGGGACAGAGTCCAGCAGACTTAGATCCTCAGAGTCAGCCCGCAGCCCTTACGAAGGAAAGCACCTCTCCTATTCAGCAGCTTGAGATCTCTCTGAGGTCCTCAAAGACTGATCTACTTAGTATCCGCAGCCTCGCTCTAGCTAGAGCTGAGCAATCATGAGGGCTCCTTCTTTTTATCCGTAGCTTTGGCAATGCGATTTGTGCACGCGTCTGGCACAGCAGCTCTCGCAATCGGATTTTGGGATAGATGGACCAAATTCTCCTTGACTTGGCACTGGTGGTGAGCCTTCACCATCTGAGATCCGCAGCGTTTAAGTAGTGCGAGAAGATTTCACCCTTAACAGTCACCAATGGGAAACAGACTGCGCTCCCTGAAGGGCTACCAAGAGCAGAACACTGCCTGGGCAATCTGTTAGTCCACTCATTGCCCTATGCTCCTATTACTGGGAAGTCAGAGATGACCTTTAGGATATCACCCAGACTATCCTTAAGGTTTCTGCACTACTTCATCAGCTTGGAGGATGTTGCCACTGGGTACAAGACTTTAATGGACGCTTGGCTGTTGGTCAGATTGGCTATGTTAGGCTTGGTGCTCAGATTATGCCCCAGCCATTGACAGACTTCCAGGATCGTGAGTACTTCCGCTTGGAATACACTGGCGAATTCTAGGAGGGACACTGTGTGCATACGAGGAAACTCTCGCATCGACCCAACAGACCATCTTTGATCCGTTGATGAAGAATACTGCGCCTTGACACACGCTCCCGGTCATTCACTCTGCTTTGCTTGAAAAGTCCACAGTGAAGTTTCTTCTGAAGTTTGGCATGAATGGGGCGTAATCGGTGGGGAATGCCCAGACTTCCCGAGGTATTTCGTCTAGCATGTTACTATGGCTGACAGAGACAATGAACGGCGCTTGCGGTAAAGGAAACGAAGATGTTGGATTGGACTAGTGGCATGGCACGATTTGATCACATCCGACATGAGAATATATCCGATCGACATGGGGTGTCACGAATCGTTGCGAGAGAGGCGTCTTCGAAGGTATAATCACGCAAGAATTCACTTGCCATGATTGGTCTGTACATCGAGGTCGATGGTAAGCGACCAAAAGACCGACGGTCGCTGGATTGTATTCAAATCGGACTTATGATAGAATCAATTGGTGGAACCGACCGCGACGTGTCGACCCTGCTTGTGAACGGAACAAATGCCAGAGAAAAAGAGAAGTCTAGGCAAAGGAGGCGCAGGAGTACATTGAGAGCATCTGCAGGGCAGGACATCAGAGCCCCGGTAGCACCTGAACACGCCGTTGTTTGAATCCTATTAAGCTTCGTTTTATTGTAGTTTTAGTTCGGAGTCCGCCACAACACAATAGAGCCGTCTGTTGGGATGGGACGTGCCGTGGCTGTTTACATCCTGAAAACCATGCTCGGCCGGAAAACTCATTTCTTTGGAAAGGTCTTCAAGGTATAGAAGACTATATAGCACTTCACAACCCTCAGTTCTATGTACTATCCCCAATTTAACTTTGGATCCAGAATTACACCCGGAAAGGAGGAAAGAACCAATCTTTGTTCATTTAGCCGTGAAAATTCAGGTACCCTTGGCTTGGTGATGAGGAGCATTAGTTCCGTTTTGGTTACATTTATGCCGGGTCTGCATTTTGTACCCGTAGGCATACCATGATGTCATTCACAATGGAGGGAAGCATCGTTGACACCAAGTCATCGGGATATGCCAGCACCTTTGCCCCGCTCTTGTCCAATAAGCGTAACGTTTCGTCCATCACTATCAACCAGAGCACCGGGGAGGGGGCGCCTCTCTGGGGCATGCCTCTATCCACAACTCTGGTCAAGTGGTTACCTCCAAGATTAGATTGGATTATCCTAGTTTTTAGCGTAGATATTATCCAATCCGTAGAACTCCCCTCCAATCCAATATTGTTCAAGGCTTCCTTGATAGCGTTGGTTATAACGTTGTTGAATGCCCCTCTATATTCTGAAAATCAGCTCGGGTATACTGCTTCAACTTTGGTAACCGCTCAATCGTGTTTAAATCATCCGTGGGTTTGTTGGGACTTAGAGAAAAGCGTCCTCTCCGTTCTTTTTCGGATGTGCAGGACGTACCCTAGGCTCCTTGCACTCCCCGAAAAAGGTGAGGCTGATTGGTCGAAAGTCTTCCTCTGACTCATGGTCGCGTCTGCCCATTTTCGCTATGGGCACCACGAGCGCGCGTCTCCAAGACTGTAGTACATATTCCATAGCTCAACAAGCTATGGCACAACCCCTTCTGGCTGCTTCTATAGAATGATTGGCATTATGCCATCTGGGCCCGAAAATTTAAATGCGGAGAAGCTATTTATAGCGTAACCGTAACCACATCTGAACTAGCAGCTCCAGGAGTCTTCTGACTTGCGAAGGATGGGTTCCTATGTTCAACCCAGACCGCTTCTTGTCAGTCTTGATAGCCGACTTGTACTTCTTCAGGTAGTCATTGTACGGCTGCCAATATTCGTGCCTGTAGCGGATATTGAAGATCTTCCTGGTCAGTTGGCAATGTTTTCTTACTGTATTTAGCAGGACATGTAACCAGAGGGAGGTTTAGAATGCCTTTTCAAGAACCCCGTCATTTGACTCCAGTTCGTTTTTTAACTTGACCGAACTTTCTCCAGTCGATTCTCCTGCGGTTTCTGAAAGGGTTGGAAACCGCTGCAGCGCGACCTAGATTGAAAAGTATCCAGCAATGGTATATTATTATATTTTGAAAATTCAGTAAAAGACCCTTTTAACAGGTATAGGAGCAGCCATAGCTACGGAAAATTGAATTTGAGCATTGTTTGTTATAGCGGCTAAAATAACTAGTTCTCCAATAATTATTATTTCATAATCCATCTTTATTAATTCCAGATAAAAAATATAATTTCATCTCCCATGATTTAAAATTCAAGCCATTGCTAATAGCAAGGCTACGTCACCAATTCAATTTGATAGCGCTGCTAACATTCCCGCATTGAAAGATTTTACATTTTGACAAGATAATATGAAACTGGCCACAAACCACCTCAAAAGTTTGAAGGAAATCTTACTGTTATTAACAAAAGTTCATTTGGTTGAGATTCTGTTCTCTCTAAATTTGTTGCTCTATAAGACGTAAGCATGTAGATGGTCTGACCTCAACAGTTTGGCTCACCTTTTGCATGATTACTACGAGCTTTATACAATAGGAACCATCGACAATTATTTTTTACATTTCAAACCTGAAACGCGAACTTGCATGGCTCCATTCCTTCCTGTAAACATTCAGGATTCGATACCTGGGCAAGGGATTAAAAGTCTGATATTCAGTCACCTCGGTCATCGCACCATTGTTATTTCTCGGATTAGATTTTTCTCTTAAACGCGAAATTTATTAGATCGAAACGTGTGTTTTACAGCAAAGTGAAAAAATGTAAGTTTTCTATTAATTTTACTCTGCAATATTGGAGGAAACCTCATGGATATACACAAACTACGTTAACGGTGATTGCCATATTAATTTTTGTTTTTCTTTAGATACACTCTGCTATTGCGACTCATTCTGCGAACGTGACCACAGTCCGGATTGCTGCCCAGATTACCAAACCTTCTGTAAAGGTCTACCTCCTCCACCACCACTGACTACGTGTTTACACAATGGAAAGTACTATAACTATTCGCAAACTATGCGAGAAAATTGCAATACATGCAAGTGTGGGGCAGAGGGGAGGATGACTTGTACGAATGACGTCTGCATCACGGATGAGGCACTCGTTCATAATGTTAACCTAATATCATCGTCATTGGGATGGGAAGCACGAAATCATAGCGAATTCTGGGGACGGACCCTCAAGGAAGGGTTGAAATTACGATTGGGTAAGTTATGAATGGAAGGACAAAGGCAAGGTTGGCCTCGCATATTATATGTAATAGGAATGAATTAATGATGCCTAATCGTTCTTTTTTCTGATGACTAGGCACGTTGGAGCCTTCCTTTAAAGTGAAATCAATGGCCCGATTAACGAACAAGGCAACTACAATCCCACGACACTTTAATGCTGTGAATCACTGGGGACTCAATGATGAAATTGTGGATCAAGGTGAGCCTCACTTTGAAAATTCCTGCTATATTGGAAAGAGAATTGTTGGGTTATTTAAGTAAAAAGTCCTTTGTTAGGAATTGGGTATTAATCCCCCCCACAGCTCCGACAGTATTTGGAAAAAAATTCCTCTTCATATTTAATTAAAGGACGATAGTTTACTAATCTCTTATGAACATATTGATAGGATGGTGTGGTACATCATGGGTTGTGTCCACCACCTCCGTGGCATCGGACCGATTCGCCGTCCACAGTAAAAACCGGGAAGTGGTTCAGCTGTCACCTCAGCATATCCTTTCCTGTGCACGTCGATCACGTGGTTGCAACGGCGGTCATTTAGATGTTGCTTGGCGTTTCCTGAATAAATATGGGTAAGTGGATTGAACTTTTCCTGTTGAAATCTTTTTCCCGTCACTCACTGTACGCATAAACCCCATTTCAGAGTTGTCGACGATGACTGCTATCCATATAATCCTAAGGAGACTCAGTGCAGAATCCACCATACTAAAGATCTTCTAAAAGCCGGGTGTGCACCACCAACCAACGTTCCTAGACGAGATTTCTACAGCACGGGACCTGCATATTCGCTAAATAACGAAACAGATATTATGATAGAAATTATGGAATCAGGACCAGTTCAGGCAACGATGCGTGTCTATCGGGACTTCTTCTCGTATTCACGTGGCGTCTACAGACACTCGGCCGCCAGTCGTAGCGAAGATTTCGGATTTCATTCAGTACGTTTAGTCGGATGGGGCGAGGAGGCTGGATACAATCCTATTAAATATTGGGTAAGTCCAGGATTTTTCCTATTAATTATTGATGGTGTTGCATAGGATTATTAACCGAGGAGCGCTTATAATTTGTGTCCTACGAGATCTCTTTCCCAGAGCCTAAAATATCCAATAATCCTTGAAAAATTGAAAACTCACCACGTATATTGCTTAATCACCGAAACAGTTGCTAATATCTTCCTATCTTTTATCGTAGATTGCTGCTAATTCCTGGGGTGATTGGTGGGGCGAGGATGGCTATTTCCGCATTCTTCGTGGTTCCAATGAGTGTTTAATTGAAGATTATGTCCTGGCGGCATGGCCATATGTGTATGATGACATCAAAGATAATCGTCGCGGTCGCCGTGGCCGCCGCGCACACCATCGCCATTAACTACGCGAAGAAGTCCTGAAATATTAAGAAAAAAGTTCATTCACAGCCAAACGATTGTAGATATAAGATTTGTACCGTATAATGCAAAAAGATGTTCATAAATGTAGTCGTTTAGTTATATTTTAACTTTAGCTTCGATCGATTATATCGAAATTCGGTAATATTTTAAAATTTCCAAATTGCTGCATGGACTCGTGCGTGGGTTGCTGTGGACTCACGTGAGGACCTTTTCAAGTGCACGGATAAAAGATACGCATCTTAGAATATTATTCTCCTTTTTTGTATTCTCTCATGAAATTCCTACGATAATACTAACTGCCATTTACCAATTATTCGATTATTTCCCTTTATTTTAAGTTGCTTTCCAGTCATTTATAATTTTCCGTTCCACTTTTCGCTATTCCATTGACCATACAACCAACCGTACGTTCATCTCGATATACAACTGCCATTGTATAAACTTTGTTAGGAACGCAAGTCATAAGTGAAACGAGATACATACATATATTTTTATTTTTAACGTAAATGTATTTTATTAGATTACGTAGTAATTATGTTTAGTTATTTTTTACGATTTAAAGCTATTTTTTCTATTACTATTTTTTTTTAAATGAAATATTTCGATTATTCGTGTTTTTGTAAAATTTGAAAGGCTACAAATTGATACTAAAATTGACAATAAATTATATAAATATGTGTTAAATATTGGTTTTGACATTGTCCAAAGATGTTGATCCAGTGATGGCAATTGGAGTGGCGTCGCCTGGGAGAAAAGATACGCTGTTTTTCCTCACCAGGAGCAGAACGTGGCAGAGTTCAGACTTCATCAACTTCATTTGTTCTTGAACCTTTAAATAATAATCAGTTGAACGTTTCCGCCGCTTTTTTATTCTCATAATTTCCGTACACAGTTCTTTCTCATTGTCCTCCTTCTAACAATTTCCGTAGTTTGACACTACTTTCTCGTTGAAAATAAACAAACAAGTCGGGAAACCGGAAGCTGGACGCTTCAGGTGCGAAAGGTTTTGTGTATTTTTTAGTACGTAGCACGTAATATATATTATGTGAGAGTATCCACTTTTGGGTGATATTGACATTCATAGTCTTCAATTTTCAAAGAAGCAACAAATTTGAGGTATTATAACTTTGTTAGTAATAGTGCGATTTCCACCAAACTTGGTAAGATCATGCTTTATATTATAGCCTATATCACTGCATAATGCATGGTACTAGGATGAACTTATGGGGGGTTTCTAACCAATTACAAAAAATTGTAGTAATATACTATTATTAACTTTATTTAAACAGATATCGGCATGGAATACCTTCACACCTTTCGGAGCCCAGGCACCATATAGTGGCAGCCTCCTGATTTTTTTCAGATTTTTCGGTTTGGTAGTTTCTGAGAATGGTCCCTTTAAAGAAGTGATCACTTTCAACCCCCGCGCTTCCCACCCTTCCAACGAATGTCAAAACTAAGATCGGCTTTGAAAAGTACTAATCGAGACCTTTAATTTGATACCCCACATGACTATATTTGATGAAAAAAAATTTTACACCCTCCTTTTTGCATGTATGGGGACCCCCCTTAAATTCGACGTAAAAGGATGTAATTCACTGTATGCGTGAGCGTTCACAGTTCCCACCTTTCTACCAAATTTGGTGTCAATCGCTATAACCGTCTCCGAAAAAAAATGTGTGTGACGGACAGACAGACAGACAATAAACCGATTTTAATAGGTTTTGTGTAAACACAAAATCTTAAAAACAAGTCGGGAAACCGGAAGCTTGACGCCTCAGATATAAAAGGTTTTGTGTTTCCCTATGTGAGAAGCATAACGCAGTCCTCCATTGGCTGACAGCATTGACTGGAGATATTTAAATCGCCAATTGCTGTCAGCTTCAGTAACCTGTCCAGAACTGAGCGAATTTAATATCTCGGATCAATGCCATCAGCCAATGGAGAACGCATTAATGCAATCTGGATGAAGTGGCATTCCACATCTGGTGTTCTTTGTGATTGACATATCAGCGAATATCTCAAATCTAAAGTTTACCGGAATGTCATTCGTCCTGTCGCTCTATAGTTCTGAGTATTGGAAGCCTATAAAACACAATGAACGTCGTCTTGCGGTAATGGAGACGAAGAAGTTGCGCTCGACTAGTGGCGTAACATGTTTTGATCACATCCCAAATGAAGACACCCGCGATCGATATGGGATTGCACCGATCGTGGAGAAACTGCGAGGGAGGCGTCTTCGATAGTATGACCACGTAATTCCCACTAACGACAATTCACTTGCCAGTATTGGTCTGAACATCGAAGTCAATGGTAAGCGACCAAATGGCCGGCCGAAACAACGGTGGCTTGATACGCTGGATGGGGATTTAAAAGCCTCGTGATTACATTCAGATCAGGCATTTGATAAAATAAAGTGACGAAACTGATTATGACTAGCCAACCCACTTGTGAACTGGACAAAGGTTGAAGAAAAAGAAGAAAATGTGAGGAGCGATGAGTGCATGACAGTTCCGTACC
This sequence comes from Hermetia illucens, assembly GCF_905115235.1. Lineage (NCBI taxonomy): Eukaryota > Metazoa > Arthropoda > Insecta > Diptera > Stratiomyidae > Hermetia > Hermetia illucens. The sequence continues at coordinate 51,409,724 of NC_051849.1, forward strand.
ACATAGTTAAAAATTCCATTGTCCTCTCGCGCGATTTAAATAAATCATCTGATGGAAAGCCCTGTCAACCTCATACCCTTCACCCTCTGAGTCTAATATTATCAGCAAATGCGTAGAATTTAATCGACAACAGATACAAACAAGCTGGGAAACTGGAAGCTGGACGCTTCAGGTATGAAAGGATTTGTGTATTTCTTTTATGAAGACATTTGAGTGTGCATTTGCCCCATTACTACGTAGCACGTAATATATGCGAATGAGAATATCCACATTCAGGAGATATTCACATTCAAAGCCTTGAATTTGCGAAGTAGCGACAACTTTGATCTATTATAACTTTGGTTCTAATAGTGCAATTTCCACCAAACTTAGTAGGATCATGCTCAACATTATAGCCTACACCACTTCATGGTGCTAGGATCAACTTGAGGGGGATTCTGCAGCCAATTACTGAAAATTATAGTAATATACTATTATTAACTTTATTTGAAAAGATGTCGATATGGAAGGTATTTCGGAGCCTAGGTACCATATAGTGGCAGTCTGTTGATTTTTTCAGATTTTTCGGTTGGGTAGTTTCTGAGAATCGGTCCGGTCCGGTCCTCTCCAATAAATGTTAAAAGACCGGCTTCGGAAAGTACTAATCGAGACGGATAAATTCACACGAAATTGATAAGTTTCAACTGCTATAACTTTGACACTAATAGTCGGATTTTCATAAAACAAGGCATGTTCTCTATGCCGGTGCAAAATTTAGTACTCCTAGGATGAACTTACTTTTCGTAAGTTTATTTGGGCAGATATCGGAATGGGACATCTTTCAAGGCTTAAATTTCATTTAAATTTTTGCACAAAACCTTAAAAAGGGAGGGGGAGAAGCAGATTCTTCATAAATGCGACTTTAATATTACCCGCGAATGTGAATTATTATCGCTAATTATGATGTCAGCATCTGTTTTGCATGGCTTTAGAAACAGTAAATTCGCGCGAAAGTTGGAACTGCTATAACTTTGGCTACTACTACTATTATACTATATCCGGTGGATTTTTATTAAATCCCCCCTTTGCATATATCGTAACTCCACCTAAATTTATGTCACTCGCTGTATCCGTGAGATTTCATAGTTCCCATCTGTGCATCAAATTTGGTTTGGATTGGAGAAAAGTGCGTGTGACAGGCAGACAGACCGACGTCAACCATCAACAGTGGCAGGTGTTTTTTTCATATCACTCCGTGAATAATTTGGTGAAATTGATATAATCGAAGAGGATAACGAAGAAAAAACTATAAAAGTCTGTGCGCATTGGTACTTGTGGGTCCATTACGTTTCGGGTTTGATACTCAGCCGAAGCAAAAAAAATAAAATTTTAAATTTCCTTTATCGTAACTAGTACAAGTTAGGCGGTGCTACACAAAGTCAAGCACCCATAGTTAGCGCATAGCCTTGTGCTAGAGCGCGTGCCTTAGCTGCGTGGCAGTGGGAGATCAACTCCAGTCAACTTAGTTTATTCTGAAATAAACTTTAATTGTTTTACATTGAACAGTGGTTATGCATAAATAATAATTACTTGTATGTACAAGCATTATGGCTGGCGGTATCTGCAGTGGCTAATTTTATAAATCGTTAATTCTTGAACATTTTAAAGATAATTAGAAGATGGATTAGGAGATTCAGCACGAAGGAGTTATGTTTACTCCTTTGTCGAAGGACATCGTGGCAACGGGAGTGTAATCCACGAGCGAATATGCTAAAGAGGAGCCGTTTAAAAATGTTAACGATCCCTTCAGGCTCAGCGCTAGAGTCTCGAGATCACCGACAGGGAAAAATGAGAGAGATCAGAAATTGAAATGCATGCCAACTATAATACAAGTGTAATGAAAAACTCGGCAGCAAACGGCGATAATGCTGTAAATAGCGAGGGCAAAGATGCATTTGCAAAGTTAGGGGAGATGGTTTTGAACCTGATGCAGTTTGTAGGTCCCCGACACAACGTGCACGGCGAAATAAAAAGCCAAGTGAGTGCTATTAGATCGCTGTATTTTGAGGCACGAAACGAGCTACACTGGTCTAAGAAAAAAAAGGCTACAGTAGAAGTAGCAGCACAAACGCCCTCAAAGTCAATACACCTGATAGGAACTCCGACTAGAGTTGATAACCTAGCAGTGGATCGCCTTCTTGAAAAAGAAATACCAGAGCCCCGCAAACGGTATAGGGACACTAATAGAGAATCCTCAAAGACTCTAAAGCGCAAGAAGATTAAAACACAATAGGTGTAATCAGCAAACTTTCCCAGTGAAAATCTACCATCAGGAGATACGCGTCAGTGACTCTACTTGAACTGAAGTAGAGCGAAAGAACAGGCCACAAAAGAGGTCGCGTCTCGATGTGCTGATTATAAAATCAACAAGCGAGCTGAGATATGCTGAAATCTTGCGGAAAGCAAAGACAGACAGTTCCCTCTTGAACCTGGGTGAGCACGTGAACCGTATTAGACGCACGCAGAAAGGCGATTTGCTCCTTGAGCTTAGGCTTGGGGGGAGTAAGTTCCACGATCTACATAAGAAGATCGAGTCGTCACTGGCGTAGCGGAGGTAAAGGTGAGTCAGGACTGAATGCTGATTGAATGCAAGGACCTAAATTGGATCACTACAAAGGCGGAGATCTATGATGCCTCAAAGACTCAACTCGGGCTAAATTCGACCCTTAAGTCCAGTATAATAAGGCTCCATAATGCATATGGTGGTGCTCAGGCGGCCACAATAGCCATACCATTCGAAGCTGCAAAAAAAGATATTACTGTTGGCAAAATATGCGTCGGCTGGGTCAACTGTCAGCTGCGAGAACAGATATCGCCAAAGGGGTGTTTCAAATGTCTGGAATTTGGACACATTTCGAGAAACTGTTCAAGCAAGTACGATAGGTCTAAGTTGTGCCGAAGATACGGAGAAGGGCATATTGCCAAAGAGTGCAATGCGAATCCTAAATGCCTGCTATGCAGGAGGCTAACGTCGCGTTTAAGAAGGCGACTTCAGCTTTTCGTAAATAAAGTTCCTGCAGCTGAATTTAAACCATTGCCAGGTAGCTCAGGAACTGCATTCTCAAAGCGTGCTTGAAAATGAAATTAACGTTGGCATTATATGCAAACATCACAAAGACTTCCTCAGTGGTGTTTTTGTATCAGACAGAAGCGGTAAAGCGGCAATCTGGACTTGCGGAAACCGAGCATGAGCTAAAGTAGGTGGCATTCGTATATTCAGCTGCTACGCTGCGCTGAGCCTCACGCTAGATAAATTCGTACTGATGGTGGAAAAATTAGCTTTCGAAGCAAGCCGCCACAACCCAATAATAATAGCTTAGGCCAAAGATTGGGGTAGTCGCGAAACAAATGCCGGAGGCCGCATATTGCTCGAAGTATTTTCACATCTGAATGTCATTCTGGCAAATGTTGGCAACGTCAATGCTTTTCGGAGACGGGATATTGGATCGGTGATAGAATTTACCGTTCTTAGCGATACATTATCTAAGGATCTCCAATGGCAGATGAGCGAGGAATATACGCATAGTGATCATCAGGCTATCATTTTCGAGATGGAGCGTAGGACAGGAGCAAAGTAAATCAAGAAAACTGCTGTATCGTGTTGGACATCCAAAAAACTTAATAAAGAAATGTGCGAGGAAACGATGAAAAGATACAAAAAGCGTGTGACGCTTGCATGCCCCGCCGCACGGTACCCAAGAAACGAATGCCTAACTTCTGATGGAATGCCGAAATTGAAGAACTTCGTAAAGTTTACCTTAAAGCCAGAAGACACAGATAATGTAGCCGAAACTGGCCTGAGTCTGAAGAGTTACACAACCGATATAAGAAGGCGAGAAAAGAATTGCAAGCAGCCATCTCTGGAAGTAAAACTCATCAAGCGCTCATCGCCGATCACAATCCTGATTTGCTTCGGGATGTCATTAGCATTCTCTTCCCCAAAAGTTTCCAGTGGATTGAACATACCTTTTGTCCAAATAGATCCCGGTGAAATTTAAGAGGTAACCACTGAAGAAGTCCTGGAAGTCGCGAAGAAAACTGCCGAAAATAAAGCCTCAGGTTTAAACGGTATTCCGAATAAAGCACTGACATAGCCGTGGAAACAGTTCGAAGATGGTTCGCTGAAACAGTTGCGACGTGCCTCATAGATGTGATTTTCGCGGAAGAGTGAAGGAAACAGAAGCTTCGGCATTTACGTACAGAGTGTTGTACTGGTACGTCGTCGGAATACCAACACCTCTCCTTCATCAGAGACCCAGCATGAAACCGTTTCTCACATTGCTTCAGATTAGCCTTCTAACTCTCCCGCCTTGCGGAGACTTCAAATCATGGAATTCTTCTCACCAAGGGGTGGGGAGAGGAGGAAGGAAACTGTCAGTCCAAGGAACCGATTGCCATTAGGCTCCTCCACCGGTCCAGGTCTATCCTCCTTGCAACAAGAAGGACCGAACATTATGGGCAACATGGCTTCACTTGTCAGCGCTCCTCAGCATCCCCTCGACAATGTTGTCTGGAAAAAGATCCCCTGTTTTTAAGTAGAGATACTCACGAGGCCCACCAAACCATCCACAAGAAAAAAAGTGTGCTAGGCGTCATTCAACATTCCTTGGGTCTTCTTCCTTGCGCATGCATATGACTTGACGCTCCTTAGCAAGAAGGACAGCAGGGATCAGTCCCGCGATCACCATCACGGCCGGTTCAGAGACAGTGCAGTACGTAGACGCTTTAATTTGCTCAAAAAAGTTCATCTTTGAGTCAAGAGTCAGTCCAACGCACATTACCATTGGTTTTGACTCGCTTCTCGACTTGTCGAACGATATGGGATGCAGCGTCGGAATTCCCTTTTCAGTCAACTACTACGGATTTTTCCGGTGGAAGGTTGAAATCATGAGCAGTCATCTGCCTCTACTTTGCGCCTGTTCGACAGCGCATCCAGCAACAAGCGCCGCGACATCATCCGCATAATCGACCAAACGCGATTCTTCTGGCATGTCGGGTTTAAGTAGACTATCATAGGAAGTGTTGCACAGGTCCGGCCATAGGATGGATCCCTACGCTACCTCCCGCCACGACATTCACCGTCCCCTGACCCTCTTGTGTTTCATAGGGTAAGGAACAGTTCCTCAAATAGTCCTTTAATATCCGTAAGAGATAGTTCGATACGTGAAAAGTATTCTTTAGTGTGCCTAGAATGCCTTTCCATTTTACAGAATTAAAGACGTTACGAGGAGCACCATTCGTCGAGATCGGTGGCTGCGTGCCTCTGTTCGATAAATGACTTGTATGACTGCATCAACTGTGGATCTCTCTGCTCTAAAACCGAACTGCCGTGGGGATAAGTCTCCAGCAGCGTGTATCGCTTCAGCGAGTCTACTTCTGATGAGCCTTTTGAGCACTTTTCCAACAGTATCAAGCTTACAAAGTGGGCGGTATGAAGACGGGAACTCAGGGTCGCTTTCCCCTTTACTGATCAGCGCAAGCCTCGCCACCTTCTAACGAGAAGAGAAAATGCCTTCTTTCGAGCAAACGTTGGATGCGCCGGGCAGTAGGTTTGGTCGATGTTAAAATACCAGTTTGTATACATCTGCTCGAATACCATCGGGTCCTAGCTCATAGAGAAAATTGTCTGTTCCTACTCTTTTGTATAGAGAAGTGGGCAGTCCTCGACGGTCTCCGCGCTGACGTCATCAATCCTTTCTGGGTGCGCCGGGAATAGTGCCCACACAATACAGTCTATCTGCTCGGCTTTATGTGAACAGGGTTTCCGTGGAGCCCAGATTTTTTGGATTACCAGTTTGTTACCGATTCTCCAAGGGTCCCCATTGGCTCATCTGTACGTTGTCATTATGGCACATACTTCCTCCTGGTCGTTTAGATGTTGTGTTAATCGCCGGAAACTTCTTTCGGAGCTCTGAAATTCCCGGCGTAAACCAATACATAGAAGGTTTTCCACGTCTCGATGTCCTTCTGACATGGAAGCTCCGCAGGCCGTAGTTATCGGGTTCATAACTGAATTTACGACAGTGTCACCTACAGCGGCACCATCCCTAGGAGTACTCTCCAGCGCAGTCCCACCTGTTCTAAGAGTTTCTAAAAACCTCATGGTGTTTATCTTCGCAATGTTCTATGCACAAAACGAGCGCTGGAATGCTTCCTTCGTAGCTTGGACGTCAGAACGTTGGGGTGGATCCGGTGTTTAAAACTACAATTCCTGTTCTCGCCGCCATTTCGTGAATTTGTTTCCCTCTGGAGTCCGGATGAGCATGCCCCATTCAAATGTCTTGGCATTGAAATCACCCTCGACAGGAATCCGTCCCTCTGTGCGGGAGATAGCGTCCTCCATCCGTCCGTCTCATTCAGCGTTAGATGGACACTGAAAAACACCGAATGCTGACAAAGTCGTCATGTCGGCTTTGGGTAAGAACCCTACGGAGGGTACTGTCCTTGTTTCGAATTAGCTTTGGCCTCCGCAGCGAACTGCGTTAGCAACTCATAAATGGTTGCATTCCGGTGTATATTGATTTGTAGGATGCGAATCATGTTGATCGCGTCCTAGCTCTTTCCAGTTCTGCTCTGGAGGCTGGGCACTGCCTCGAGCCCATGGTTTGCGCAACATTTCCATCAGACGCGTCCCTGTATAGGACGCTGCTCTCCATTTCGTTGCAGGTGCGGATTTCACTGAGGACTTCCGCAAAAGTCTTGGCTTCCGTCTGTGTAATAAGCAGAATGAGCGGTATAACCCTCCTTTGTCACTCCAATTTTTCTTTGGGTGCTCCATCCTTCGCATCCGCCTTAATTTTAAGTAGAGATTTTTCTGATAGTACGGCGTGTTGTTGTGTCTTGCCCCTCTCCGCTTTTCTCTTTTGAATCCTGGAGAGCATTTGAGTGAAGTGTCCTTCAGATGCCCCTTCTTTTTTTCCCCAGTTCGCTCTGCAATGGGCTGTCTACGATCCGTTTAGCGCACGCGGTGTTCTCATCGGGAGGCGCGCTCGTTTCTGCTTTCTGTGGATATTCTCTTACTCTCCATATCCGCCTATAATACGAAATTTTGTCCATAAGCTCCTCCAGCTCCATCAGCCCGTCTTCACCCCTTTTCTGACGTCGCAGATCGCATGCGCTTCACAACTGTCGAACATTTCTTAATAAGCATTTCCTCTTTAGCTTTTGTCAGAGTAGTTGACAGCGCTTCCACTCGGCTTATATTCGAAACCATCTGGTTAGTTTCCACTGTGCCTCTTCCCGCAACTATAACACTGGGTGGTAGCACTATCTGGGTTGTCCTCCTCATTGAAGTGGTGCATCACTTTGCGTATCTTCTTCTCTGCTAGTGTTTCCCGCTGTCTCGTCTGGTATTTTAGCCCTGTGTCCTTCACTGGGCGCTGGGGCGAGCGATGCATTTTCGTGCTGGATACAAATGCAGTCAACTCATTCTCCATTCCCACTATCTCCTCGCTCGTATTGTTGGTATTCGCCATTAAAGTTTTTACCAGCGCATCGTGTGCCAGGGAGCGGGCCGCAATAGTCGAGAACAGGAATACACTCGGGGTTTGTCCCCGAGGGACCCTACCCTAGTTCACTGAGGCCTGACCTACGATTATCTCATCTCAAAATTCACGGACTGATCAACAATCACTCGGGGCAACGCGGTCTATCAATACCGGTTCAATGCACACTACCCGATCCGGATCCTGAAGAAGCTGGCTTCTGATACACGCCACAACTATCACCTTGGCGGAGCTAGACTTATATCATCCCATCGATGTCGACAAGGAGTTGCCAACGGTTCCGGGACTCCAGTGTATCCCGGCGTGTATCGGCTATTAGCTATTCGCTCTTCATCGCGAAACTTCCTCGAGGCTACTGCCTAGGAAGCAGGTATTATGCCAGCTAAGGGGTCAGAATTACTTGCTTGGGCACCTCGGGGACGCCACTCCCCCTATGGCAAGCGACCCGTTAAGGATCGTTGACGACCCCTGGGTAACTTATTTGGGAATGGTTAAGATTATTGTCATGAAATTTGGTGAGAACATGTGGGGATTCGCAGGCCACATGTTACACACAGCACCTGGCACCATTTTGTGTTGAGTTTAAGGGAGGCTCGCCAAGCATGTGAAAAGGGTGGGTACATTTTTTTTATCACAGAATATAGTCATGTGGGGTATTTCGGATATTGGGGGAAACATAGTGTAGTGAGAGCTCAAAACGTATGTCGGCGGTTTTATATATACCAAGGAATATTTTGAATTTTTAACTATGTACCAGAGAGACCGTATCGAGAGAAGAACCTCCGAAGGATTCTTGGCCCCCTAGATGAGGATGGACGATTTCGTAGCTTACACAATGACGAAATCTATGAGTGATACCATGACCGTCCAGTTGTGGATAAAATCCAGCTCAATAGGTTACGGTGGGTCACTTAATCCGCATGGATGAGGATGATCCCACCCGGAAAGTCTATAAGGGCAATATCTATGGTAGAAAAAGTAGACGAGGCAGACCCTTCCTAAGGTGGAGCGATGACATAGGCCAGGACGCCAGACAGTTTTTGGGGTTATCGAATTGGTAGACCTCGGCGCAAAACCGGGATGTCTGGAATTCCTTATTGTGGAAGGCCTAGACCGTATACCGGTTGTTGCGCCGTTGATGATGATGATGAATGGGAAAACCTGCATAGGAAATTTCTCATTCAAGACGAACACAAATCCTTTATACCGGAAGTGTCCAGCTTCCTGTCTTCCGACTTTTTTGTGGAATGCAGTTGCAGTTGAGGCCGTAAAATAAAAACTATTGCTGTGGACAGTTAAGATAAAATTTATAATTTCAATGAGAAGACCTGTCTCACCGGGTTGGCTATAGTCAGAATTAAGACCAATATTTATTCCAAACTGCTATCAACCTTACTTCTGCTACCCTAAGCCACAATCGTTATAAAAAAAAAATTGGCTAAAAATGTTGGCAGTTTCTCCCACTGCATTTCAACCAACTCTTCCTTGATTTCATTTCAAAATTTAAAGTGGGATATGTACATGAGTAAGTAACATGGTTGTCCCTAGCCACTTTAACTTTTCACTTCTATTCTATTCCTTGCGCTCAACGACAATAATGGTGCAACAATTTCCAACTTTCACATTAAAAGCGGCTGAGATTCTCTGGATCTACCCGTTATGACTGCGAAGGGTTTAATTCAATTCCCGTATTAATTTAGGAAGTTTAAAATATTAAATGGTTTTCCCATTCAAATTTTCATTTACCCAGACCCCGATTTGCAATAGATTAGAATGTAAATTAGGATATCCTTAATGCTAACGGCAGAAATTAGCGACTTGTTAAAGTCGATTAAAATGGGGAGGCAATTTAACTCGTTAATGAATACGGAAAGTTTCGTGAAGTACGCTAGTGATACCGAGTGCTCTAAATTGGGATGCTAGACGGATTGGGAGAATAGAAAATATACAATTATTTTAAAGAAGAAAAGTATCTTTTTTACAAGGAGAAACTGACCACCATTTGATTTCAGCTTCAATTTGAATTTGCATTCATTCGAGCTTCTGAAGTTCAGGGAATCAACCTATGATCACACCTCAAAGATGGTTTAGTTTTTGTTAAACGACCCAACCAAATTCCTAATAAGCATTTCGTGTCGCTTGAGAGCGACAGTCTGCAGCCCATAATGAACTGATTAGGAGCATATTTAATATTCAAGTCAAAACTAAGTGGGGAAAACGCCGGCCTAACCATGTGCCTGCTTGCTGAAATATGGAGCAATTAATGCCCAGGCAGCTCCCAGTAAGTAACAAGGAGGCAATTGTATTATTCAGGGTGATTTATCATTCTGCGAAGGTAACGTTCCTTGCCGTTGCAATCACCAAGATTATGAAGACTAGCTCTCCACAGTGGCTACCATCTCACCTCGCCCCTTAATTATGTAGTAACTAATTCCTAGCGTTCTGCGGACTAATGTCCCGGAATATTTACAATTATATTTCCGAGTATACTTACTGGGCCCATACGTTCACCTTTGTGGCGAAAGGCTATTCCTGGGAGCGCCTGTAATATTCATAATTACTAATCCTGACATGAAAGCTATTTTATTGGTTACTTAAATTATTCAGTGAACGTCCGAGTATTTAGTGTTGAATGTTGTGTTTGATACTGAGGAAATTTGTGTTTGATTAATGTAATTATGATTTAATTGGATTATTTCGTAGAACTGACTGGGGTTAGCTAGGAATTGTGAGGTTCCTGATTGTTTTTGAATAGTGATATCTAAGCAAGACATTAGGTATTTAAACATTCGAGTAAATTATGATAACAGAATTATTCATAAACAGAGTTAGGTGGCTGTAAGAAGGGTGGAATCTGATGATTGCCTTCGATAAGTGTTTAGATGTCAAGTTACCATTATCATCATCAATGACACAGCAATTGGTATTCGGTCTAGGTCTGATTTAGTAGCGAACTTAAGATATCCCGATTTGCCTCGAGATCCACCCATTTGATATCCCTAAAAGATGTCTGGCGTCCTGGTCTACACGATATGATGCAGGGTCTGCTACGTCTTCTAGCACAGATATTCATCATCATCAACGGCGCAACAACCGGTATCCGGTCTAGGCCTGCCTTAATAAGGAACTCCAGACATCCCGGTTTTGCGCCGAGGTCCACCAATTCGATATCCCTAAAAGCTGTCTGGCGTCCGGGTGGGATCATCTTCATCCATACGGATTAAGTGACCCGCCCACCGTAACCTATTGAGCCGGATTTTATCCACAACCGGACGGTCATGGTATCGCTCATAGATTTCGTCATTGTGTAGGCTACGGAATCGTCCATCCTCATGTAGGGGGCCAAAAATTCTTCGGAGGATTCTTCTCTCGAACGCGGCCAAGAGTTCGCAATTTTTCTTGCTAAGGACCCAAGTTTCCGAGGAATACATGAGGACTGGCAAGATCATAGTTTTGTACAGTAAGAGCTTTGACCCTATGGTGAGACGTTTCGAGCGGAACAGTCTTTGTAGCACAGATATTGCACTAATATATTTTCCGGGCTGGATCAGACGGATTTTATCCACAACTAGATGGTCATAGCATCGCTCATAAATTTCGTCATTATATATATAGGCTACAGAATCATCTATACTCGCTCCTCCAGCTGCCATTTGCTCGTTGATGGGGTATAGTGCATCAACCACACCTACGGGCCATCCTTCGTTGTTCACTGAAATGCACTTCAGCTACCCCAGGACTTTTCGAGATGCTCGTACTTCTCCCTCACTGTTATGCCCCAAGTGCTGTTGGGATGACCAACTTGTCAATCATCTTGAGAGAGTGGGTTTCATTGCATCGTGTAGTCCACAATGCAAGTAGGGTAGATTCGAGCACAGACCTGCAATAAAGTCACAGTTCATTTAGAAGTTGTCCCCTGGCTGTGTATAACCAGAGAGATGCTGACAACGGCCTTATCATCTGATGATTCGCTTACGTGTCGCGTTCGCTGCTTCTCATCAAGAGCAATCATCTCGGCCGCTGGTTGGCTGTTTCCCCGAAGAGTTATCGCTGCTGCTGTCCTATACAATGAAGATTTTTGAACGCGAATCAAGCCGGGTTTGTCAAGAACTGCGGGGCTATTGTGCAATACACGCTGCATGGTTACTCATGGAGAAACACCGTGAGAAGCATCGGCCTCTTTACATTGCATTTCTGGACCTGGAGAAAGCGTTTGACCGTGTGCCACACGAACTCCTCTGGTATGCTCTATGATAGCACCTGGTGCGAAAAGAATTCATGCGCTGAGTTCAATTACTCTACCATATTCGAAATATAAAATTCGAGATGTAGTGGGTGTATCAAAACCACTTCATGTCTTTGTCGGTGTTCATCAAACCCCCTCTCAGAACTCTATTTAAGGTTTTGTGTGAAACGTCTGTCTGTCGGTCTTTTTTTGCATTGGAAGATGGATAGGTTCAAAACCGCCACTGGCTCCTGACATACGGTTAAGTGACACTTTTATTCACTAAATCCACCTCCTTCTCTTTCGGTTACTCCGTGGGACTGCCATTTCGGCATTACGTCGCAGGGCAGGATCATTTACGAACTGCGGCTCGTTTCGTTATTTGCTACTTTCCTCCGAAGCTCCTACTTCTTCATTAGTTCGTCCTTTAGTTGAATTATCCCATCCTTTTGGCCGCTCTAAAGTAGCCTCACTTCGTGCTAATTGCCGACATAGGTACATAAGCCGCTGGTTGCATATGATGGGTTATAGCGGCGTCAAACCTCGTTCGCGAAGATGCCGATGGGGACCATGCTTGCTGTTACATACGTTGGTTCATCTGATGTTGTACGGTAAGCGCCCGATGTTCGCAATGCACTCAATCGATATGGGGTTTCGATTTTCCTTCTATTTGCTTCTAGCTTTAGTGTCGAAGCCCAGGCTGGACCTGCATAAAGCAAGATGGAGTTGATAACTCTCGAGGTAAGAAGTCGACGGCTTTGCCAAGGTCCACCTACATTTGGTAACATTCTTGTCAACAATGTAGCAACCCTGGAAACCTAGGTTGCTAAATTTTCCAGATGGGGTTTGAATTTTAGTCTTTGATCAACAATAACTTCTAGGTATTTGAGCGTTGGTTGCGAATGTATTATGTGTACGCCAATTCTGATCTTTACCGCTGTTTGCTTCCTTCGCTTGGTGATCAAAACAGCTTCGGTTTTATGTTCTGCGAGCATGAGACCAGCGTTTTCTAGCCAAGACCTAATTTCAAAAATTGCCACTTTTGTGTGAACTTCGATCTCCTCAATGTCTTGTGTCACGATAGTTGCTCCGAAGTCGTGTTCGAAGACAGTAGATATTGTCTTTCGGAATCCGAACTGCCCATCTGAGAAGACACCCTTCTTTCCTGTGAATGGTACAAGTCTATTGTAGATGACTCGTTCGAAAAGTTTGCCAACGCCGCTTAATAGACATATAGGCTAAGAACACAAAGAATCACCCAAAGGTTTATTTGGCTTCAGGATTGGGACGCTTTTCCACTTTTCTGGGAAAGTCTCTTTTTTGAGGCACGTCGAAAATGTTTCAAGAACCTGCGTTACCTTTTCTTCTGCGTTTCCCATCGGTATCGTTTCCTGCAAAAGTAGTTCCTTGAATTGCTCGAGCCTTTTTTAAGGTTTTGTGTAAACACAAAAACTTATTAAAATCGGTTTACTGTCTGTCTGTCCGTCACACGCATTTTTCTCGGAGACGGTTATAGCGATTGAGACCAAATTTGGTAGAAAGGTGGGAACTGTGAACGCTCACGCATATAGTGAGTTACATCCCTTTACGACGAATTTAAGGGGGGTCCCCATACATGCAAAAGGGGGGTGTAAATTTTTTTTCATCAAATATAGTCATGTGGAGTATCAAATTAAAGGTCTCGGTTAGTACTATTCGAAGCCGGTCTTAGTTTTGAATTTCGTTGAAAAAGTGGGGAATGCGGGGGGTTGAAATTGGTCATTTTTTAACGAACCCATTCTCCGAAAAATCTGAAAAAAATTAGGGGGTTGCTACTATATGGTGCCTAGGCTCCGAAATACCCTCCATACCGATACCTGTTCAAATAAAGTTAATAATAGTATATTACTATAAATTTTATTAATTGACAGGAAAACCCCCCTTAAGTTCACCTCAGAAGCATACGCAGCAATGTAGGCTGCAGCATAGAGCATGATCTTACTAAATTTGGTGAAAATCGCACTATTACTAACAAAGTTATACTAGGTCAAAGCTGTCGCTCCTCTGCAAATTCAAGACTATGAATGTCAATATCACTTGAAAGTGGCTATTTTCACATAATATATGCATATTTTACGTGCTACATGCTAATGGGATATACTGCATACTCAAATCTCTTTATAAAAGAAATACACAAAACCTTTCATACCTGAAGCGTCTAGCTTCCAGTGTCCCGACTTGTTTATTTTTATTTGCAGGTTTAGTTTGCGTGCACTTTATTTCGATAGGTCCATACGAATCCACGTGTTTGGCCTATTTCTCAGGAGAAGAGGCATGTGAATTTTGTGGAATGACATGTGAGGGATCGAAGTACTTCATGGACCCTCCCACATTCCCGAAGCTAGCTAGCACAGTGTCTTCCATGTTTGGCATTGGCTACTTTTGTCCGTCATCTTCACTAGCCTAGACCTCCAACGCCGATATTCTGTTTGTTGAGCAGTTAATCAAAATACTCAACCCATCGCTGTAATATGCTCATTCTGTCGAAAATCAGATCAGATGAGCATCGAGCTGTATAAGGCTTCATCTTTCTGACTTGTTGGTAAAGCTTCGTGCCTATTGCGGTTCTCAAGTTCGCAGAACTGTTGCTTCCCTCGAGTTTCCTTTTTCAGTCTGCGAGGCTGCTTCCCCGCTCGACGGAATTCGCGGTAGGTCTCTGCGCGTGCCTTCATTCTTTTGAGGGTGTTACATTGTTCGGTATGCACATATCATTTTATACGGGCTCCCTACTTGTTTGGCTGCCCCTTCTATAGCTCTGTTAATCATTGTTAGATTTAGCAGCAGATTTTGCAGGATCATCTCTTATATTATGGCCTGCATTGTTGTGTTTTGTTGCTAAATTCTTAGCATGAACTTAAGGAGGAGGAGTTTTTGAGTAAATAGTATGTATCTTTATTAACTTCTTTTGAGGCACCACATAGATCGAATGCTTTACCACATGTTGGAGCCGCATAACATCCGGCGGAGGTCCATTTCTTGTGAAACATAATGTTATGTCACAGTGGAAATTCACTTTTTCTCCGAACAAAAACGACCTTACCTTTGCCATCAATGCAAGCTGATGTTCTAGACGATTTCCCTACGGAATTCCTCCGCACCGCTCCTACGACAAGGCAAGGTTATTCAGTTGTAAATGCTGGGATTTCGAGGTCTTTCTCAGTAAGTGGAAAACGAGGGTGGTCGACAAGATTCCGAAAAAGGGCATCTGTCATCAGGGCAATTTTTCTGATTTTCTGGACCTGATTGAGGTAAGAGGTATTATTGCATCCATTTGCATGATGACGTGGGAAACTGGTGTTGCAAATGCATAATTTGTGCTTCAAGCAAAAGTCCAGAAGGACGATTATAAAGTGGAATGTAACAGGGCAATGCGCAAGCACCGTTTGAAAGAATGGCTACTGATATTGCTGGACCGTTTCCGGAGTCTCAAAAAGGCAACAAATACGTGTTTGTTGCGATCTATATCTTTAGCATAGGCTGGAAGTTTAGGCCACTTCAGCATTGCCGATCAGTTGATTATGAATCGGGTTACCAAATTTGGAGTTCCTCGGGAATTACAAGGAAAAAACTTCGAGTCCCACATCGTACGGAATCTTATATAAAATATTGGCGATCTATAAAATCAGGACAAGTCCATTGCATTCGCAATCGTACCGAGTGTTCTGAAGGTTCAATAGGACTTTGAATGCAAATGTATCTTAATTGGCACTCGTTGGACAAAGAGATTGGGACCAGTACATACCGCTGTTTTTGATGGTCTACAGGACTTTGGGGCATGCGGTAACTGAAGAAACCCCATCCAGTATTCTGTTTGGTAAAAATATCTGAATTCCTTGCCACCTTATGTTTGGACTACCATCACAGCAGACGAAACGCAACATCGTCAACATATAATATACGAATCTGTAAGAAACAAAATTCGTTTGCCGACGGACCCCATGAAACCTTTCTGGATTTGTGGAAGGTAACTTGATGTGGCTGTACAACTCGTGACGACAAAAAGGAAGATCGTCAAAGTTGCAATGTAACTGGCAAGGCTAATTGGTAACAATTACAAATCTTAATGATCGATTGGCAAAATACCCACAGCAGTGCTGTCTAGTGGACAAACTAAGAACTAAGGGGAGTGCATCTCGAACGCCAATCAAATAAATAGTAAAAACAGCCATCAGAATAAACCTAGACGAAAATGTCAAAAATACGTCAAGCTCTGGTTCTATCTGAGCCCTAGCACTCAACAATATCTTTCTGGACAATTGCATTATGAAACCCAGAACCCGCAACCCGAAACCCCCTTTTATCTTGCAAAAGTAATCTCTTAACTGATTAATTTATTATCAAATGTGTATACTTTCAGTATCAGTTAATCCACGGCAGTCAGTCCAGCTACCACGTATGTTCAGTTGACGTAAGGATGATGTCTTTCGACTTTCTACGTGAAAGTCTTTATGAGACTGCCTATTACATTCTAAGAGTTTGATGCTGTTATTATTTCGAACTCACTTTCGAAACATCTTTAAACTGATAATTTCCTCCGCAAATCGACACCTACATTTTCCTCAAAGAAAGCATTTGTTACTTTATGAATCTAGATTGTTGACATTTGAAGCTCCAAAACCACCGTTAAAAGAACTCATAATAATTGACGTGAAAGATATCTAATCCATAATTTTTCGAAAGGCGTGTCTTAACGCCCATCACATAACTTCTCCTACCACACATTTTGGCAATCCAAAATGCCCACTTCCCGCAAAGACCACTTTAGTAATATTTTCCGGAAAATGTGTTGAAATCTGAAGCCCAAATATGATCTTCTTGTCCATTACCGCAAGGACTACCGCCGAACATATCCCTACTGACATCTATATTAATTGCACTGCCCAGGGGGTATGTATTTTCAAGAATCAGATATCACAACCATTGTCCTACTTTGCTGTAGATACTACGTGCATTCGTCCAGGAAAATCGATTCCATCGAAATAAGTCTTGGAATCGAAATAGCAGTGGCAAAGTGTTTACAGAAGAATTTATGTACAATATGTCACATGGGGGCACGTACGTGTTAGCAGCGTTTTGTATCTGTCTTTTGTGCGAACATACATATATGTATTATATAAGTACATAATGTGATCAAAGGAAACAGGTGGAGAACCATTTCCGTAATGATTGAGGAATTGCGTAATCCAAAACTTCCGGGCGCTTAGTTCCTGGAGTTGTTACATGTGGATTGTTAAATTCTCTGTTAGATGCCTTAAAGTATTTTCAGAAGATGACATAATGCGGAAGATTATTATGTCCGTCAATTAAGTACCCCAATAGCATTGAGCAAGCAAAGTTAGAAATTAGCCCCTGCACTGGTAGGCAAGACATCAGCCGAGAATATGTTTATTATTAAGAATAGAGAAAACAGTACCAGTGACATATGCAATTTCTCTTAAAGCCAAGAACCTCAGCATCATGTATTTGAATGGCATTGGATTAGAATCCTTTTTCCCTAGCTGCTTTCTATGGAGCCACATAAAATCTATGGTAGAAACAAGCAATTTCAATGCATATTTCAGCTAAGTAGCCCTTTAACCCCGGATACGTGGAACGTGTAGTAAGTAAGTATCTCAACTATTGAAATTCATCGCCGCTTTTCAGAAATTGGAAGTCTGGGAAAGGGGAGAATAGCAAATTATTAATAATATAAACTCCGCCGTAGCCGGTCCCAAGCCCGGTTGTGAAAGGAGGAGGGATGGAAAGCTTCAGTCTGAATGGTTGTACGCTACTGGAGCGTTTCAGGGGGTAGGTGAGGAAAGTGCAGGAGCTTTGCAGTCCTGCAGATTACTCACTGAGGAGGCTATCCCCACACCTGACAGTTAGCTATAAAATGAAAGTCCATCTAATGGTAAGAGGGAGAAATTTGAGGTCTGGTATGGATAACCGGCGAGAGTCGTCTGACTTGGTGACTGGGTCGGGCTCCCGTAATGGACAGTATGGCGTCGGAGCCGCTAATCGTGGGCGGTGCGATGTCTAGGTGCCACGGCGACATAGCTTCGCCTGCTGCAGCTATTTCGCCACAATCTGTGACGACCACTTTAGCAGGTTCGCGTAGGCAGCGGATGAAATGGACCCAAGAAATGAACCTCATCATCATCCACTCCTACTACGAAATAACGGAGAGGGCAAGTACAACATCTTACCGCCCCTTGGTGCACCAGAGATTCGTCGAGCATTTCCCGCAATTCGCGCACGTGCCTGTGCAGTCGTAGATCAGTACCGCTTTATTACTCGCAGCAACACAATCCCGGCCACCATCAGGGAGCGTGTTCGGGTTGAGGACATCGGGGAAACTGAGGACCGAGAGTCGATGAGTGCAGAGGCGGCGACATCAATAATACCACGCCGTACTGCAGGCAACAGTTTCAGTATTCGCCGAAGTACTCTTCTTTACCCTCCAGCTGAGGTTCAGGACGAATTCCAAAGAGCGTGTATAGAATTCTCGGAAATGGATCCTTTGCATAGACCAGGTATTGCCAGGCTCTATGCATCTCCAGCAACTCCGGGGATTCTATCTCAAATCAATGATGAGATTGCATCTCGGCTGTGTGCTGATATGTCGCTGCTGCAAGTACAATCACTTGTGTATTGTAGTGCAGTTACGGCTGTGAGATTGCACGAAAATTCGTCTGGAACGTTGGCGGGACTCACTACGGCAGGACATTGCTAGGCAGGCTCAGCTCAACTCTGGCAATACCAGCAGGCGGGTGAGAAATAAAGTGCAGAGGGTTTACCGGAACTATGCCACCCCCGGGAAAAACCCGTAGTTGAAATTCTGGACATATTAAAGCAGAAACTTTCTGTCATATGCAGTCGGTTACGACGGTATGGTGAAAGTCATCCCAGACGTGTGCAGAAATCAACATACGCGAGGAACCAGCGGAGCCTTTTCAGATCTGTCAACGAATCCCAACAGGGCGTCGAGACAGTGCAGTTTTCGGTAACGGAAGCGAAAGAATACTGGGGTGGACTTTGGGGGTTACCCGCCCAGCGTACCGAGCATGCTGAGTGGATCACCGCGAAGGCACCCGCCATGCCAATATGCCTCGCATGAATTTTGTGGATGTTACCGACGAGGAAGTTCGATGAGCCATAAACAGCTCGAAGAACTGGAGGGGCCTAGGTCTGGATCGGGTGCAGAATTTCCGGTAAAAGAAATTTACCAGCGTACACAGTCAGTTGGCATGGCATAAATCAGGTCATTAGTCGGTCGGAGGAATTTCCACCCTTCCGCACTGCGGGGATTACCTACCTTATTTCTAAAAAGGACACGATGCAGGACCCCGTAGACATAAGACCGATTACAAATTCATTACGTCCATTAGTAGTAGAAGGGTCAATGCGCACCTCGAGACCAACAACATTCTGCCCTAGGAGCAGAAGGGCTATCGAGTTGGGCCAAGGGGTTGTAAAGATCAACTCATTATCGACTCGGTAGTTGTAGGACAAGCAACTAGAGGCCAAAGAAGTCTCTTTAGTTTCCATATCGATTATGCCAAGGCTTTCGATAGCGTCGCGCATATCTGGCTAATCGATGTCCTACATCTGCATCGCATTGCTCCGAAACTAATAAAGTTTTTGGCAACAGTCATGGAAGGGTGGCATACCACCTTATCAGTGCGTACATGTGAGGGTGCTAATACCTCAGAGCCTATCCGTATACGGAGGGGCATCTTCCAGGGGGATTCATTGAATTTGTATGGCACTGAAGCTTCTTTCATGGTTACCGAATGATGCTAGAGGGCATGGTTTTGCAATTAAATATGGCCTACTTGCTAAGTGCGAACCGACACTCTTGATGTACTTAGATGATATCAAACTGTATGCTGAAAGGAATGTGTACAAGTTGTACAAAGGGTTTAAAGAAGGCCGTGCAAATGTTGAAGACGAAGATTGTTCCGGACGATCTTGAACTTCTTCCGGTGGACAACACGTCAAGAAAATCGAAGAACTTGTCCTGCCAGTTGTAAAATGACTATTAGAGACCTTGATGATGCTGTCGGTATTTCGAAAGGATTTACCAATGTGATTTTAAAATGCATGTTGGGGTCTACTAATGCCAAAATAAATCAATTACTTCAAAGAGAGCCGTCAATTTGTTGGATATGATTGTATAACCATCGTGTTCGCATGATTTAGCTCCGTGTAACTTCTGGCTATATCCGAAACCCAAAAGACCGTTGGGAGAAATCGCTTTAAGACAATAGAATAGATCAAACATAAACCGCAACGCGCTCTGAAAGCCATCCCGGAAGACCCTTGCTATAAACAAGGAGAAACTAGTCTTCATGCAGCTTGGAGCAAAATTTATTTAGCTGCCCGAGTTTATTATGAACAAGGGCAACGTGTTCCAGCCGTTAGCAAAAACATGGTGAGAACCGATAGGGTCCTCTAGATAAGGTTGCAGGAGGGAAAAAGAAACCCAAGCAAAAGCCGAAACCAGCTATCTCAACAAGGAAATTAGCAGAACACTGAGAGAAAAAGGAATATTGACAATTCTGAAGAAGGAAACAAAAAGGGGAGGAAGTCTGTGCCTCAAGTGTGATCGTCGGTAACCGAAGCGAAACCTAAGGGAACCGAAAACGGCAGAACTATGGTCATTTACAGAAAGGGGAAGAAAAAATAAAAGGTGCGAATTCACCCAGAGGCAATTATTATTCTAGTAATGGTGATCTTTTGTACGCAGAGATACTAGAAAAGGTCAAAGCTGATCCAACCTAAAAAATCTACGCGGAATATTAGCAAAATTCGAAGGACCCAGAAAGCTGATCTTATGTTTTTAGTTGAAAAAATCCAGCTTGGACTAAACTGATGGTTATTGCAAACATGTTAAGAACTCACTGGAAATTGCCACCCCACCATAAGTGAACTTTAAAGAAACTGTAGCGGCGGTGTAGAGGTCATAGATTCGCCTGGCCGAGCAGCGATGTCGGCGTGCAGTCGCCAGGCTATACAGCTATATAGCAAGACGAAATGCTTTAAAGGGCTCTGCGTGGAAGTGGATTTAAATTCTTGGGGAGCGCCTGTAGAGTTGTGATGTGATAGGATGGGATTCAGAAGCTTGTTGAAAATCATCCAGGGATTATTCCCCCAGCAAGAGAGGTCTCTGGATGTGACGGCACACCACAGATGAGTTATTTGAAATCTTTAGCAGAATAGGGGACAACAAAGCTCCGGATTTGGGGGTTTACCAAATAGAGCCTTTAGGTACCCCTAGATCTCCCGACCGTATATCTTCGCTAACTTGTTTGGAGCGTGCATGTCCGGTGGTATTTCCTAAAGCATGAAAGCGGCAGAAGCCTACCGCCTAAGACTGGAACTTCCAGATGAGCCATCCTTCAATAGACCCATATGTCTTCTAGACATTACTTTTTTGGGCAGGTTAGGTGACTGGGTTTGGCACAAAGCATTGGAATTCCGCAAAGGTAGGTCGTGGGACTACCGCGTAGTTACCTCCCTATCATCTAGCCTGAAACTGCTTGTCACATTAGTTCAGGCTAGCCTCCAAGCTCTTCCAGCGAGTATGCCCAGAAGTTTTCCAGAACTCACCACCCGTAAACTAGCAACACCAGTGATTCTGAGGCGAAGGTTACGTCAGGAATGCTTCTCTGCAGCCTGGGCGACTGGACGTTGGGCTGGATCCGGTCTTTAAAACTACGAGTCTGGATGAGACATGGCCTATTCAAGTGTCACGTTGAAGTAACCAAAAAACAAAGTTCCGCCCCTCTTTGCCCAAGATAGTGTCTTCCAGACCATGAAGCCTGCTTAGAAAGTCCGGCATCGTCTGATTTAGTGTTAGATAATAATAATAATAATTGCTGGCGCAACAATCCAATCGGATCAGGGCCTTGAAGTGTGTTAGAACACTTCATTCAAGACCATAATGGCACACTACAGAATAACAGTTATCACTAGCAGGCAATGTGGTTAGCATTGCGGTCATCATCATCACCAACGGCGCAACAACCGGCATCCGGTCTAGGCCTGCCTTAATAAGGAACTCCAGACATCCCGCTTCCAAGCAGAGGTCCACCAATTCGATATCCCTAAAAGCTGTCTGGCGTCCTGACCTACGCCATCGCTCCATCTTAGGCAGGGTCTACCTCGTCTTTTTTTTCTACCATAGATATTGCCCTTATAGACTTTCCCGGTGGGATCATCCTCATCCATACGGATTAAGTGACCCGCCCACCGTAACCTATTGAGCCGGATTTTATCCACAATCGGACGGTCATGGTATCGCTCATAGATTTCGTCATTGTGTAGGCTACGGAATCGTCCATCCTCATGTAGGGGGCCAAAAATTCTTCGAAGGATTCTTCTCTCGAACGCGGCTAAGAGTTCGCAATTTTTCTTGCTAAGAACCCAAGTTTCCGAGGAATACATGAGGACTGGCAAGATCATAGTCTTGTACAGTAAGAGCTTTGACCCTATGGTGAGACGTTTCGAGCGGAATAGTCTTTGTAAGCTGAAATAGGCTCTGTTGGCTGACAACAACCGTGCGCGGATTTCATCATCGTAGCTGTAATCGCTCACCCGAGATTATTACCCTGAATTGACTCAGGTACACAGCTGAATCGACTGGTATCCGATGTCAAATCACGATACAAATCCCACTGCCACCAGCGAGATTTGAACCCTTCCATACGATAGCCTTGTGCTCTAACCACTTAGCTATCGTGAGTTAGACAGACACTGGACAACGTCATCCCTAAACACCGAATTCAGGCAAAGCCGTCCCTCGGCCTTGGCCAAGAACTCAAAGTTTAGTGCCGTCCCAAACTCAGACGGTAGCGTCATTTGATACATCGAGGTGCCATGAAACTGAGTCCTTGATTTGACAGAATTCAGTGATAAGAACTAGATCAGTTTTGATCTCCGAGCGGTTTCACTCCGGCGCAAAGTGATCCGTAGGATGCGAATCATGTTAAGTGCCTTTTGGCTCTTTCTAGTTCTGTTATGAAGACTGCATGGCGCTCCACCGCAGTGTGCGCAACGCACTACAACCCCTGTATAGAGCGCAAGCTTTTCGTTGCAAGTATTGGCCTTATGGCTTTTCTGACTATATTTGCGACATGTTGCCCTCCTGTCAGGTTCGCGGCTGTTGCAGACGTGGGCCCATAATAAAAACATCTGTAACTTCTGGTTAGTTCGGCCCGAAATCGTAACCTAAATATTACCCAACCAATTATGATTTTCTCGTTGTTAAGAAATTTTTTTGGGTATTACTTCGCAACTTCCACCACAGCGAATTCTTGGCCTCGGGAGTTTGCAGAGGTGATGCTAATCCAGGAATTGGATACCTCCGAACATTCGCGCTTGACGGCCCCTTCTCTTTTATTTTTTTCTGTAATGCAGTCAAGAATTCTGATTGGGCACGTGGAAACCAAAGTTTTCTCACCCAGTCGCCCCTTGACTGTCTGTCCTTCAGCTTATTTCGAGTAGAACTCTACCACCGTTCGTTTTCCCAATGGAAAACACCTTCGCTCGACCTTTTCTTTTGGTGTCCCATTCTTGGTGCCCGCCTTAATTTTAGGCAAAGGATTTTCTGACGATGCGGCACGTTGTTTCATTTCGCCTGCTTCTTTTGAGCTCTGGAGAGTACCTAAGTGAAGTCTCCTTCTCAGCGGAGAGGCGATTGCTTCTGTTTTTCGCGCATCTTCTGTCGTTCGAAATTCGATCCAGGAGCCACTCCAGCTCCATCAGCCTGTTTTCCACGCCTTTTCTGACGTTTTTGTGGAGAAACAGCATTCGCATCATAACTGCGACGTATTTCTTAACAACCCTTTCCTGCGCGGCTTGCAGCAGTTGCCACTGGCCCTCATTCCGCGTCAATGGCACTGCATGTATCTCTCTGGGTTACCGCCTCCGTGGTAAGTGCCGCATTACTTTGCGATTTTTTTGTTGGTATTTGTGAATCCGTTGTCTCGTCGGATCTTCCAGCCCTTGCTGTGTCTTTCATTGACCTCTGTGGCGAGCAACGCATTTTCGTGCTGTGGACAAAACGAGTTAAGGACATAGTCCCTACCCCAGTTTCCGAGGGAGCGACGCGAAACTCACGGACGAATTAACACTCGCTCAGGACAATGCGGTCTACTAATGCCTGTTCAATACACACTACCCGATCAGGGTACGAAGTGGCTGGCTCTTGATACACGACACAACTACCACCTTGGGAGAGCTGGCCTCACATCATCCCATCGATGTCGGCATGGAGTTGTCTGCGGCTCCGAGGACTCCCAGTGTGTCCCGACGTGTATCGGTTATTCGCAGTTCGCTCTTCACTGACAACTTTATCAAGGCTTCTACCTAGGACACAGATATAATTCCAACTAGGGTATCAGAACTGCTTGCTCGGGAATATCGGGGACACTCCTCTCCGTATCATAAGCGACCTATTAAAGACGACTGACGGCCACTGAAGGTCGTCGTAGTGACTTCTAGACACACTTTAATAGATGCTCCTTGTTATTGAGAGCCAAGAAGGTCTTTCAGATTGGCAGTATGGGTTCCGTATAGATGCCACCAAATTGGATACTGGATTGACCGAGAAGGCGATTCACGGAAAGGGTAGTTCCAGCAAATATTGCGTGTCGGTAACTCTGGAGGTGGGAAATACGTTTAGTTCGGCCAGTTGGAGCTTCATACGGCAATCGCTAGCAGCGATTGGTGTTTTCACCTACATTGCTGCTATTTAGTAGAAGGAAGACTTTGGTATGATGCGGATAATGGACCCCGGCAATACGTTGCGTTTGCTAGTGTTCTGAAGGGTTCTATACTGGGTCCAATTCTGTGGAGCATTATGTACGATGATGTACTTAATCTTCCGATTCCGGAGGAGGCCACGGTTGTGGGTTATGCCGATGATATGAAGTTGTAGTTGCAAAGCATCTAGAGGATGCTGAGGCATATTCATGCGAAGAAATGAGTGCTATTAAGGCTGGCTGAAGTCAGCCAGCAATCTGCTTTCCAAACAGCCACTTCAAGCAAATTCACTTGCTCTTTCATGTAGAAATAAGCATGCAATGACTTGACTTGAAGGTGACATTAACCACGGCTTTGCCTCCAGTTTCTAGAGGGAAGTTCATCGACTCAGTGGCAAATTTGGGCGATGTTTTTTCAATGATGAGAAAATCAACACGCTGCGCTTATTTTGTTTATTCCGAGAGATACGGTTTCAGCAACAGCTTAACTTCAAATCACCAGCTCTAGCATGGGGTTCTTGCATGATTCCTGGGTACTGATGGAACTCTGTATCTCTATCTCTCTCTACTTTGAAGATGAATTCGACGCTGGTTTCGAATTAAATTCTATCCGAATATCGCGGCTGAATTTATCAATCATGAGCAACAGAGTCTAAGGTGTTATTACTCCTACCTCTCTCGCTGACAGGTGGCATGCCAAATCTTTTACAAATTTTGAATATATCGTTAATATCGCCCCAATGTCAATCATTATTATTCAGCCGTCGGTTGTGCAACTATGTGCAACTGAGAATTTAAATGCCCCCAGCATTTATTAACAACGTAAACGGAACCGTTTGAAATTTTACATTAAATTTCATATTATTGCAATGCAGATGAAGACAGAAAACTTCTCAACAATAGCTTGTTAGTATCCAGACAAGTTAATTGAATTTAAAATTAATTTGGCTTGACAACTGCAATTCCTTTTTCTTTTTCTGTCTGAAAAACTTGAATACAAATCTAGAGAAACGGCAGAAAAACTATTCGTCTCCATGACAATCACCCTTCCATTCAAGGAAATTGCTTTGTCAAGTTTTCTCCTAACGACATAATACAAGACAAATTTTTGTAGCTCCACAGCTAAGAATGGAAATATAAAATATGAAGGAAAGATGAGAAACAGTTTCATTTTACTACATAGATTGGGATCGTTGACATTCTGGTAAGTTTTCAGGACAATTATCATTCGTTTGTCCTGAATTTAAAGTTATATTACAAGTCCCTAGAAGAACAACACTGCACAGAAACAGAAAGGAATAATTAGTAGCATAATAGGAAATTTTATAGCGTAACTTCTGGCCAAATCAAACGTTCATCAAGTCTCGCTGTAGGTCAAAATAATGGACGTCTTTTGGTATAACCTGGGCAGCGAAATCTAAACACGATGAAAATGAGTCTCTGAGGCCATAAAGGCTGAAAGTACTGGATCAATCAAGGAAGTAGATATGCCGCCTAGTAAACAGCAGAAGCTGGCCGATCTAGACCAAGATTTCCAAGGGCTTAGGGTAGACAGCGACTTGCAGGATAGCGACAAGTTGGAGGGGGAAGGTAATACTCCGACAGATGAGTAGAGCTACAAACAATAACAGAGTCAATACAATGCGAAGCTGAATTTGCGTTAATTGCAAAGGCTAGTTCCAAAGAGAACATTGGAATAGTGCTGGCTCAGGAGCCCTGGGTGTACGCGGGCAGCTTCGCTGTCTGCAAGGAGAAAGCATGCAGGTAATTTTGGACTCCTTTTGCGAAAAACCAAGAGCTTCTATCATTCTTACACGTAATTTAAAATATACATGTCCTGATCGGAGATCTTGTGGCTATCCAATTCTCACTGGAAGCCGGGCGTGGCATCGAGCAACTTCCCAGGAGACGACATCCGGATCCCATCGGAGCTAGTCGCTAGACTGAAGTATTATAAGAGGAGTGCTACCAATTCACCTCTACTGCGATTCGAACGCGCATCGCGAAGTGTGGGGAAGTAGCGACACCAATCGAAGAGATGAGTCCTTTTTTGAATTTATTCTAAGCAACAAGTTAGAAATATTATGTTTAAGATAAGGAAAATTCCAACATTCGTGATCAGTGCTAGACAAGAGCTTTAAGACACAACTCTAGGGAATACTCTGATGAACGTGCTGGTCAGGAAAGGAAGGGTGTTGGATGAGGCTTCTACGTCGGATCACAGAATAATTATATTCGACATTGAGGGCAACTCCGAATTAAAAAAAAATAATAAGGATTTTCAGGAGAACAGAATGTGATGATGAGCAATAATATATAGCATGGAGGTGAAACGAGAAACTGAGGTCAAATATAATTTCTGCTAGATCAAAAATGACTCTGTCAGAAACACTTATCGAAAAGCTACCAGGACTTTGATTACTTGCAGTTCCATAACAAGAAAAAAATTGGGTAGAACTCCGAAGATACTACTTTGGATATGCATCTGGGCAGAAAAAAACTGAACTCAGCACATAAGCCAGGGAGTTACACAAACTCCAAAGCCTGGCTTGCGTGTGTATCATTAGGGCAATGAAGACATGCCAAACCCTGGAGGTCCTTCTGGGATTAACCCTTCTTCATTTTCGAATACAGACACAGGCAAGGAGGGCAATCTTCAGGATGGCTGGGAGTATCAGTGAGGCTGAGAGGCTGTCTATATCGAAGGAAGACTGATATTCTTTGTAGGAGGTACCCCGAGATATTGATACCGAGGGATAACATGACCACGGGGTTTCATTTCGATAAAAAGTTTAAAACACTCTGAAGTAACAAGGCAAATTGGGAAAGTGTGGCTGTGACATACGGCTTAATCCAGCAACTGATTACTTCGTACACTGACAGAACCCTTTTAGTAGAGGGTGCGGGGGCCGGGGACATTGCTCCAAAGAAATTGTACTTAGAACTAGTGGATAAGCATGCCGTCTGGATCATAGGCGGAAATATATGCTATAGACAGATGTGCCTCCTTTAATCTCCAAAGGAACTACAATGGGTAGAATATTGCTATTCTGACTGACAACCAAGCGGCGATCAAGGCACTTAAGTCCCACCAGGTGAACTCTTAACTGGTATGGGAACACCTTAAGAGGCTGAATGTGCTGGGCTCGCACAATAAGGTCTGGATACTTTGGGTTTCAAGTTGTGTTGGGTTGGAAGGCAATAAGTCAGGGAACGAACTAGCTAAGAAGGGAACAAGGACGCCTTTACAGTGGCTACAACCTTTCTATGGAATCAGAAACGGGTTCATGGCTATGACATTAAAAAATAAAGAGGAAAGAATGAAGGGCGAGCTTACCAGAAATGGTACAGGTAGTACAGGCTTATTATTGAGGGATACAAACTCAAGCACACAAAGGATTTTTTGAACCTCACCAAGAAGAGCCTCTGAATCATAGTGGGAATTCTCACTGGTTATTGCCTACTAAACTATCAGCTGGGGAAGCTAAGGATATCTAGGAACACTGCCTGCGGGTTCTGTGCGGAGTATGTCGAAACCAGGGTACGTTTTGGACGGTTTCCAGGCCTTGTGCAAAGTAGGTCGAGGCGCCTAGAAGAATACTCAATACCAGATGCAAACTTGAAATATTTGGAAATACAGAATATACTAGTATTCTTAACGGTTATAGGATTGTGTGGCATACTATAGTTAATAGGTATCCTATAACATATAAAAGGCGCACAATAGTTCTTTAAGGACGCAGTGCTCTTTCCCTTAATAGAATAATAATAATAAAGGTGTACAGTAGGTCAAGCCCGTTTGAATTTGGATTTGGAAAGGTTCGACGGATACTTCATAAAATGTAAAAAAAAAATTTGATTAACCTCTTAAATATGGAGCACCGACGTGTTACCGATTTGATATGCGGACAAAAAGCTATCACCTATATGCTAACCCCTTAGCTGCAGGGACGCTTTTACACGGGCCACAACCCTTCTGTGGAATCGGAAACGGTTTCATGGCTATGAATCTAAGGAATGAAGAGACACGGTTGAGGGAACTATCATATATTGGGCGGGCCTACTAGGGATGGAGCAGTCCAGGGTGCTTATTGGGGGATACGAACCCATGCGTACAAAGGATTGCTTAAACCTCACCAAAAAGAACCTCCGAATCATAGTGGGAATTCTCACTGGTCATTGTTGGCTGAACTATCACCTAGGGTGCCTGCAGGTTTTGTGAGGAGGAGGACGAAACCTCTATACACGTCCTGGGACAGTGTCCGGCACTTGTGCAAAGTAGGTCGAGACATCTGGGAGAACACTTAATACCAGATGCAAAGCTGAAACATCTGGAAGTGGGGAACATACTAAAGTTCCTAACGGTTACAGGCCTTCTTGAGATACTATGATCAATAGGTACACTATAACCAGTAAAAGGGGCATATTTTTCCGAGTATAAGATTGACAATAACGCGGGGTATCCCTAAAAGATAAAATGTAAATCTTATCTGAATTGATGTTGAATCAAAAATGTCGTTACAGTCCTAGTTTTATTATTTGCGTGTATGAACGCTACTTAACATTTTAAAGCGGGAGCAAGAAGTGCCCACACGCATTCATTCGCCATGAGTGATTGGTACCATGATTAGCTGCAATTAGTTCATATGATGCTGCTTGCTCTAGCGCATCAGCCACACTTCAAGAAGCTATAACTTTCCGTATTCTATTTTGCGTCATGTTACTCAAGGATAGCCAATTCACAGGCCATCCAGTGATAGTAAATGGAATTGTCATCCCTTCCTAGGGTGGGACCAACCCACCGCCACCTTCGCCTTTTGATATAAGTATTCGCAAAGAGAAATAATTTTTCTAACCAACTACATGCGCTGAATAAATGGAATTCATTCTAAAACTTCAACATCAGTGACAATTTTATCTTTAAACTTTTACATTTAGTTCGCCTTTAATCCGGAGGAATATGTCGCATTGCGGGCACAATCCTTCTACAAAGCTTTCCCTTACATCATGGTAATCAGGACAGTTGCAATAAAAATAAAATAAAGATAGAACCATTTGAAATTTTACACCTTTCGGGTACACTTCGCTTTCATTCTTTAATCGGGTATCAAGCATGTCCTTTCTGAAAGTCTGTATCTTTTGAATAGTTTGAGAATTTGTTGAAAGGTATTTTCTCGGTTTTTATGAAGGAAATCTTCATCCCAGTTTCATTACAAAGAGATAAAAGTGTTGCTGGAAGGGTTTTGGTAAAATTCTCGTAAAAGATGACAGCCGAATATATGCTTTACCGCACCCTCTAGTGGGACATTTTCTGCTGCATTAGCTTATAAGGAGCAGATTTTATTTTTATTGGGGCTTTAAAAGGGGGTTACCGGGGTATATGTCATTTTATACGAAATTCTATCTATGGGGAAAGATGAGGAGATAGATGAGATCTATGAGCTCTGTCAACGTGTAAATGACAAGAGTTTGGATCCCCGCTTCCTCTGTTTTTTGTTCGTATATCTAAGCGGGAGTCAACTTTTGTTAGCATTTAGCGTTAACTGGTTTAAGGGACTGTAGTGGATCTACAATATTATTGCCGATTTATTAGAAGAAGTAAGTACTACTTATCTTATTATATGCATATATGAAGTAGACAAACATAAATCAAGAAGAGAGGAGGGAAGGAGGAAGAGCTAACTGCATGTGGAGGTCGAACGAAAGTATGTTGTTTTCCGCAGCTCCTAGCGGGGAAGGCATCAGTGGCTGAAAATCCTGCGAGATTTCAAAGTACTATCGGAGACTATCGGATCGAACAGTCTGCAATTTTCCTCTTCCGAAGCAGATCGGTGAAACTGAGCAGATGGCTTTGGACTTAGACCCAGCCGACTGCGCTTGCCAGAGCAAACGTTAGAGAAACAGGCTGGTAGAACTAGATGAACTACTGAATAGTATATACTTTTATAGGTAGATATGACGTACTTGTAATCTGCGCTAAGAGCGCGAGGAGAAATACGTCCATAAGGGGCATTTCAAGTTAGAAAAATAGCGAATACCGTAGATAACATTTTGCTTAAAGTCAAGGCAGATGCTAATGACGAAGAAACAAAACGGCAGAAAATGCAACAGAACTCGACTACCAGCACTGCTCATCCTCAATGAGATCCGCTATAAGATTAAGCCTGAAGATAGTGGGAGGATAGTACCTTCCATATAAAAAGCGAAGGCTCGAGGAACTCTTGTTCAATTAGGTGCGAAAATAGTTGACATCCGAATATCTTGTGAGGTGATTAAGAGGTTACTCGGAAGTGTGGAAGGATAGCGAGTTCTGGATGACTTAGAAAAAAGGATGTAAAATGTCAAATAGAAACAGATCCAACTAGTGCATGCGCGAAATGTTATCTACGCTATCTGAAGGAAAACCTAGAGCCGGAAGAGGGTCTAAGAAGGCTCAAGATAGCTTTAAGACTCCCATGGCGAAACTCAATGAGAGGGGAGCAGCGGAGATCAGATCAGAACAGGGACATGTTCCTAAGAAACCCAACCCCGAGAAAGAGGGAACTTAAGATAGATCATATCCTGGAGTACATATATAGATCACTAAGAAAATGGGAAAATTATGGAGGTGCTGGTTAATGTAGATTTCGATCTCCTAAAGATCAAAGAGGAGAACAAGTCCGAGTAAATTACTATGTTGGAAGACAACACTACGAAGGGTTTCAATACTGCACAATGCAAAAGCAGCATCTGCAGTAATTCCAGGGGCATTTTCGAAATGTGATATAACAATAGTCCTGGCTCAAAAACCCTGCGAGCACTCCCTTCAGGGGAGAAGTAAGCAGGTAATTTGAGATGATTGTGTCTTTGAGAACCACTTGGAACCAGCGGATGAACTAAATAGATAGCAGTGGCTTCCCAAGGGGCCACAACCGGGTGAGTACCTTCTGAATATTTATCCTTGGCAATAGGGTAGAAGTAGTGGTAGCATTTGCGACTTGCACTAGGGAAGTGGTCCTTGACATAACTCTAGGGAATGCTTTTATGAAGCCAGGCTATGAAAGGAGGAACCCTCTATGTCAAATCACAGAATAACAGAATGCGATATTGAGGGCAACAATAGGAAGGAATCCCAGGAGAAACGATTGGGATGGCAAGACATCTTGGGAATAACCTGTCGGCTGTCGGATCAAGACACTCACTTTGTCAAGTGGCCTACTCACCTGGAATAAGAATCTAATCAAAATCAAAAAAAACCCCAAACCGGTCAAAACGGACCGGCGAATGCCCAAGCTACAATAAACCACCAGAAGAAGAAAGGAATTCTATGAAGGTATTAAACAAACCAATAAAGCAGCCAGACTATACACCTACTTAAAATATCCTTATCCAGGGTTCCTCCTTCTCATATCAGGCAGGCAGAGACATGACATCTGACACTGCATCACCTATAACTGACAGAAGAACTAAAAAGGAAAATTGGGGAAAAGAGGTACGCTCGAAAGTAAGATGGGTCGTGGGAACTTTTAAACAACTGGAATCACCCAAACAACATTTCTAAATAGGTCTTCTCCAGGCTTCCTACTGAGGAAAGCAATAGGCAGGGTATCCTTGGGACACATACCAAATGTCCTTCATTCTGAAACTGGGCAAAAAGGATCCTTTTCCTAATAAATCCTTTAGGTCGATTGACCTAAGCTGCTTTCTACTAAAAAATAGTGCAAAAAGGCCTGTCCTAACACATAATCTTCTGCATCCATTTCAGGATGCTTACCGGGAAGGACAAAATCGCCCTGTATCAGTTGACGTATGAATTACCGATGGAATAGATAGCAAGGAAACGCCTAGCCTTCTGAATGAATAAAATGCTAGCAAACAGACAAGTAGAAGTTCCAAAGGTACAAATTCTAAATACAACGCAAAATTGGTTACAGGGTGAGATACTAACACCACCAATGCAAGGTGCTGCTATATAGCAATCGAACCCTGGATGAGCCGCAACGTATTGAAACAATGGGTGAAGTTTACGTTGAGTACATTGTATTAAGCTGTGAGTTACATCCTGTAAGTACCCGACGTGTCGGCCTAACCCCACGGTCTTCTTAACACACAGAGTGATTTTGTGACATCAGATTCCCGCTGTGACAAGCCGAACTGTACCAGTTTATATTGACTGCAGGCTCAGCATTCATTCTGTTGGATGCAACGTTAGGGGCCAACCGCAAATAACCGAACACCTGCCCTTCGAATTCTCCTGAGAAATATGAACTCAGAGAGATATCTTAGTCCCTTCAGATGAGTCTCCTTCCAGACTCTAGACGGATCACCCAAGGCCTTGGAGCATTCGTTCACTTCATTACAATCAGCAAGTTAATCTGAATATAGCATTTCCCGGTCACCTCGTGGAGTGCCTTCTTTTGGCCACACGGTGTTAATTCAGTTAACAAAGTTGCTGCTCCGTTTATCTACTCGCAGCCTGAGAGCACTAATTAATTTGTAAGGATAAATATTATACCACGCTATATGACGGGGTCAGGGCAGCAACTGGTGCAGGAGAGTGGGGCTGGGTATCAGTCCAACATAGTGATTAACTTGATTACTTGAGAGACATTAGACAACATAACATAAAAGATAAACAGGAAACAGAGGTCAAATATTTGGAAATTATAGTACACTAAAAACTTCTCTGGAACGGCATCCCTGAAGGTTCTTCTGCGATTAATCACTATTCAGTTTCACATATAGATGCAAGCAATGAGGGTAATCTTCAAATGTCCGGGGATATCAGGAGGGTAACATTCATAAATCAACAACAGTCTACTTGTGTCCGTGACAGCAAAGGGAGTGGACGCAGGGTTCATTGGCCCCAGAAAAATGTTCTTCGGACCGTTGAGTGGTTACGTTACTTTTCAGACAGTTGTCGTTGGAGTATACCAGGCAGTTATGAAAGTACCTATATTCAGCATCTAGCGCTTCCTCTCGTACACAAATCCTTAGAATCCGAGACCTTCGTCATAGATTAAAAGGAGAGAGATGATCAGTAAAATTCCAAAGAGAGGCATCCGTTTTGAGCATGAAAATTTAAGGGGTATCAGCGTGCTGCCCGCCGTCGCGAAAAAAACGTTGGCCAAATGGCTCTGGATTCGGAAAGAGAGGTAAGTAGATTTAGATATACATCAACAAAACCGAAGTTCTCAGCCTGATGGATCATCACATTCTCCTTAATTGCATTACTGGGCTGTTTATTTAGAAGTAGTTTCTGTCGACGGTGGCACCGAAAAGAATGTGCTGCTGGTACGAACAATCAAGTATTGAGGGGTGTAGCAGTATCAGAAATTCTCAGATTGATCTAACGCTAAAGGACTGCGATAGGTTAGACTCGTGGACTTTCACCAGGAGCGGTTCATTTGATGTACCGTGGCCTATATACTTGTAACTACGTAACTGGTTTGTAGATAAATTCTGATTTAATAGGTTTCCGTGGCGACTTAATTCGTACGAATGAGGATAATTCAGCCCGGAAAGTCTACAAGGGCGATATCTATGGTTGAAAAAGAATTCGTGGGTATCGAATTGGTAAATCTCGGCGTAAACTAGAATGTCCGGGGTTGCGTGCTAAGCTGTGCCTAGATCGGATAACGGCTGTCGGGTGTTTGTATTGGCCAGATCATTTAACGCAACCCCAGATGGAAGTGCCAGGAGTTGCAGCTAAAACTTAGCTGAGTGAACGAAACGTTTCTAATGTGGATGCCAAGTCACTGGAACATTGCTGGCAGCGACGAGGCGGAAAGGCTGGTACGCCAAAAGTCCGTCTCTACAATGATGGGTCCAGAGCCAGTATTTGTCATTAGATCATCCGGTGTTTAGACTACTCTGAAGGTCGAATTCAAGGATTCACGCACAGATGATATATGAATTTCCTGGTGGTAGGCGAAATTTTTTATGAAGGAAACAGAGGCTTATAAATGGAAGGAAGGCACAGAAATCCCAGAAGGGCTTTTACTGCTCCTTAAAATATCGCATGGAAGAAAATGGAGTGGTAGGCTCAACTATATGAAGCCAATTTGAGGAAAAGCTGGCCACACTCCTGAAACCTTGGACGAAGATACCTAAGTGATAAATTTGCGCGCCCTTTGCCGTTGGAGAGATACTTTTGGGGTTGCCTGGGCAGCAGTTTTCACGGCAGATAACGAACCCGTGATATCCGTGATACGCCTTCTATGTATTGTAGGGCGACGTAAATTACCAAGCCACGGAAGGAACGCCATAAGCTTTGTTGTTTGCCATAGTACAGATCAACTAAAAGGAAATTCCGCATCGCGTTAACTAAATCCTAAATTTGATGCGAACAGAAACTAGTCGACTAAGTGGACTTGGTTATAGACTAGTCACCTGAAATTTCATTTTGTTTAACAGACTGATTCGGCGACCTTATTGTGGCCACAAAAGCAATCCGTGTTTTAAGAAAGCTGTGGGGTTAAGTCAAGTCTAAACGACGAGTACTCATGTACAACCACCAGGACATAGCTGCCGACTTCCGCTATCGGATTTTCCCCTATGGCACTGGTAAAGGCTCCTAGTCTGGAAAAAATCAGTTCGCAAAGTTTCAGTTTCGTTGAGTTGCTTAATGAGAAGCAGTCGCTTTCGGGGCACAGTAGCTTCGTATGCTTCCGTCAGCCATTGCATAGCATGGGCGATTTTTCAAAGGCCCTACCACTCAGGGTGAACTCGAGCATCGCATTGAACGCATCCTACTCGAAAGCTTTCGCGCTCCATCCGAACAGCACAACCGGTACTCTGCAAAAGCTCTTTTCCACCTAGTGATCACTGTGAGGGTAATCCTCAGTAACTTGCCAAGTAACTCATCCAATTAAACTGGTGCTCACGTATATCAACTCCACACAGCTTTGTGAATGTTTCGAGCAGAACACGTCCTGTGACATACGGCTCACCGCAAACCTATTCGAATCTTAAGCTACTACAGTGAGGATAATATGATTCTTAATTATGGTCACATCAATATCTTTCACACAGATGCTTTACAAAACTAACTTATGCGCCCTCTGGCAATGGTTCTATATTCCCGGCAGTTGTTGCTACTTCCAATGTAGCGATGTCCCCACCCTCCTTATCTTTTTCAAAGTGTGCGATTTAGGTCAGTTTCACAGTCCTTACCTTCCATTCCGCATTTTCTGCATTGATTCGATCTGCCATCCACGCTGGTACATTCCTTCACGATGTGACCGAAAGTCACCTGTTCCATAAGACGATACATTATCTAGCCTATTCTTACTTTCCCTGCTATCTACTGTTTGAGTACTGCCTCCGTTGGTAGGCTGATGATGGCGGTTTGTATCCGAATTCCTTTTCTAAGGTCTTACAAACCTCCTCTTAGAAATGTTCCGCCTGCTAGCCCTTTAGTCGGCTTCCTGCCTTAAGGATTATTCGATTTGGTTGAAGAATTGTTTGGCGGTTTTCTTGAACTCTAACCCCAACTCCTTCCTGAGACCATCTAGTGCAGCTAGATTATCTCATTATTATCTCCTAAAGTGGTTAGTTCTGGGTCTGTCTTCCCTGTCTTCAGAATGACCGTGTATGACATTTCACTACTCTTTCGAAATGATGATAGCCTCCAATATTTCCTTTTCTGAGGTGGCAGTTTTCCACATCCTCCTTCTGACGTCCACTGCTTCTCTGCGGAATTGCGGCTCAGCAGTTCTCCTCGCCTGCACTGCCTTTCTTGGAGTTAAGCCCTTTTTTCTTTTGGAGTTTTCTACCCTGGTCATACATTCAAACGGTTTTTCTTTCCCGTGTTTTAAATGGACGTCAATTATATTGTCTCGAATACTCTTTGGCCCAATGCCTTAACCCTTCTTTCATTCTGGGCTTTATGGTAGGCCAACTTGATACCTTTTGTCATGGCCCTAATATGCTGGTAGATTCGCAAAGCTCAGTTGTTTTGTTACGAAATCTCAATTAGTCGCTGCAGCTTGGTTAGTTCTCGCTACACGGAAACCCAAGTAGAGCTTTTACGGGATGCTGCTCCTTAGACTACCGCATGGAAGAAAATAAGGTGGTAGACTCACGTATAGCTGAGTCTACATGAAGAAGAGCTGCCAGGCTCCTGAGACCTTGGATGAAGGTACTTCAGTGAAGAATCTGTGTATCCTTTTCCTTTGAAGGGATACCTCGTGATACCTCATGATACCCCCGATACGTCTTCTATGTATTGTAGGA
Organism: Hermetia illucens; assembly: GCF_905115235.1. Taxonomy (NCBI): domain Eukaryota; kingdom Metazoa; phylum Arthropoda; class Insecta; order Diptera; family Stratiomyidae; genus Hermetia; species Hermetia illucens. Next base: position 51,446,494 of record NC_051849.1, read on the forward strand.
CAACGAAAATTGCCAAATTGTTGTTTGGGTCCAAATGGGGAGGAGTTGGCATGCTTCAGAATACCATAGTACGGATCAATTAAAAGGAGACTTCGCATCGCGTTAAATAAATCTCAAATTTGCTGCTAGCAGGAGGTAGTCGGCTAAGTCGATGGGGATCCATGAAGACTTGGTTATAGACAGGTCACCTAAAATTTCATTCGTTTACCGGACTGCTTCTTGCAGATATTGCGGATTATCTAAAAGATCGCATTCTACTTTTCGAGATCCCGGAGAGCTAGAGGAGAGTGAAGATCACGCTTGGGGTAGTACAAGGGCCCATACTAGGGCTGGACCTCTGCAACCCTGCCCACTCATTCGGTACTTAGCTCCATGGTTGGACTGAAAACTTTTTCTTTATCCAGATTCCAACGGGATGTCGACGTTTTCAGTCTTGTCTACACAAGACCGATTAGGCGCGAATCCTTGATTGTGCGTTCTGCAATGGGGTGGTGGACGGTGTCGATCGCAACAGCGGAGCTCTCTCCTGATAATATCGGCAAAGTGATACTGGATGAGTACTGCATATCACGTTGAGGTGGTTTTTTCGCGAAGATGGTTAAGCTCGACCCGCGGAACGAATGGTGGGGGTTCTGAGAACTAAGAACTTCCCACAGCAAAAAAGACATATAGTGCAGTTAAGTTCATCTTTCAAAGCTGACTTAAAAGTTCAGAACGAAACAGTTGAAAGTTGAAAACTAAAAATTAAAGTTTACTAGCGACTGTACTGCATAAATACGAAAACACCTATTAAAGCGGATAAGTCATATAATTTCTTAAAGCTCAGTTGAGCCCTTGATGGTTCTCCTCCAAATCCAGCAGTCTGCAGCAGAGGAAAGGGAAACACTCCTTACAACTCTATTACCATATTCCAATAAATATTGTAATAAAACGCACTCGGTGAATGTTCTACCTACCACGGACATATGTGAAAGCATGATCAATTCCCTCCAATTCAGAATGTTTCCGGAGAAAAAAACAGTTCCACTTTCAATGTCACCCACATTTTACTTTCCAACATTAGCTCTGGAGTTTCCTACCCTAGCTTTGAGGTTTCTACCCTGGAAATGATAGTTTTTCAACACACGTACCAGAATGTACAGCGGTAACATCTGTACATGGCAAATATTACTTCTAACGTCAGCGAATTTTCATCTCGTATACCCAAAACTGACAGATAATTTCTCCACAGATACTCGCATTCGACTGGGGACATATAACAGTTTTCGGTTTCCCGAATCAACATTGAACAGTATCCTCCCAACTATATAAATGACAATTTACGACTATCTGCATTCGGATTTGAGGGACAAAAAGCGGATGGTAAATTGTTTGTCTTCAAGACATCCTTCCACAACTATTAGGTCCTGCTGGGGAGAGGTCGTTGGGTTTGTGTGGAGTCATCAAATGTGAATTTTCTCAACAGAAGTAAATAAATTCGTAATTTTAATGGGGTGTGCGTCCTTGATATGGGTTCGTTGCAGACTATCCAGTGTCGAATGTTTCTTCTTTGACCTACATACTCGTACGTGCTGCAGTCACTTGTATTTGTCTGATGAAAATTGATCCCTGGGCAATTGAAAAATGGTGCTGGTTGAATGTTGCTGAAAATTAAGAGCTTGAACTCATTCCATCATTATTTCTAGTTTATCAGGCAAGCAGAGACTCCATTGTATTTAAAGCACTTATGGGACTATTGTTGCAACTTATGAAGAATGTTGTCTTGTCTTTTGGTAAAGCTAGATAGTTGTCGGTTGAGCGTCAGCTTCTCGATTTCGTCTAACAGGATCGGATCCTGGGCCGATCATGGGTGTTATTGTTTTAAGTATTATCAGGCTTACATGTTGCAGAGTATTAAGTGTTCATGGCAATTAGACAAGAAGCACAAGCTCATTGAAAGTGGAGGAGTAAAAGAAAAATTTAGAAAGAATAGAGTCCCCTTCCTGTCAGCCTGTCATAAACAAAAAGTTAAACTCCCAAGAGCAGACTAGCACTCTATTGATCTGCTACTACTTTGTCACGTTTGTCTTCCCATTAAATGCAGTAAATTGGGTAAATATTTCAGTAAATAAAGCACATCCTATGGATATGGAAGTTTGTCTTTCCTTGCCTAGTTTTACTTTCCCCCAATAATGGAAGACAATCTCTTTATACAGTTTTTCCTTCACATGTCTCGTTTTATTCCCTTCCCATAATGAGGGATTGTCTACCATCACAGTCAATATTAAATTCATTCACTTGGGCCTTATTCCATATATATTTCGATGTTGGAATCCTCGCACGGTGGCACTTACGAAGGTTCTTATCTTCTTTGCGCTTTTTCATTTGGGCAGTGCGCTGGGTTGTAAAGGGCTTTCCAGAATCATTTTATTCAAATAAATAGCAATTTACAGGACCCTGATTGATTGTGGGGCATTTATGTGACATTTGGGAAAGAATTATTGTTTGTTTAGGATTCCTGAAGGCTATAATTGGATATAGGAACGTTCGCCGGGATATGGTCGAAATCTGTATAAGATTCGAATCTGAGAAGTCTTTACGTATTAAAGGCTTTCCTGTACATTACTTCAAAAATAATAGAAGTCGCCCAAGTAAAAATAGTGTTATATTTGTTATTTTGATCAAATAAGTAATTTAAACTTTGGTATAAAAAGTGATAAAATTTTAGATAAAAGTAGCTCAAAATTCTTGACTGTACAAATTAAACTGGAAGAGGGAACCGTCCTTCAAAAACGCATTGACTGCAATATATGAAGAAAGAGAAGAGTTAACTCATAATGAACGTATTAGGTTAGTTAAAGGGTTACGTTTAGTTGTGAAAATTCGCCAGAAAAAGCTGGTTACCATTCTCGTCTTAGGGGGTAGGTGAGGAAAGTGCAGGAACTTTGAAGTCTTGCAGATTACTCACTGAGGAAGCTATCCATCTAATGAGAAGAAGGAGAAATTTGAGGTCCGGCGGGAGTCGCCTGACTTGGTGACTGGGTCGGGTTCCCGTAATGGACAGCACGGCGTCAAAACTGCTAGTCGTGGGACGGTTCCACGTCTAGGTGCCATAACGACCAGACACATTGCTCCGCCTGCTGCAGCTTTTTCGCCACAATCTGTGGACTGAAGAAATCAACATCTTCATCATCCATTATAACTCGCAGCGACACAATCTCGGCATCAGGAAACGCGTTCGACTTGAGGTCATCGGGGAAATTGGTGACCGAGAGTTGATGGGGCAGAGGCGGCGGCATCAACAGTTTCAGTACACGCCGAAGCACTCTTCTCCACCGTCCAGTTGAGGTTTCCGCTGAGGTTCGGGACGAATTCTAAAGAGTGTGTATAGAATTCTCGGAAATGGATCCTCTGCATAGGTATTCCCAGATTCTATGGATGTTCAGCAACTCCAGGAATTTTATATCAAATCAATGAGATTGCATCTCGATTGTGTGCTGGTATGTCGTTACGGTAACTACAATCACTTGTGTGTTGTGGTACAGTTACCGCTATCAGATTCCGTGTTATTGTTTTGAGTGACCCAAGAGATCCATCATGGAAAATTCGTCTGCAACGTCGGCGGAACTCACTTAAGCAGGATATTGTTAGACTGATCCAGATCAGCACATGCAATGCCAGCAGACGGGTGAGAAATAGAGTGCAGAGGGTTTACAGAAACTATGCCATCCCAAGTGAAACACCTGTCGTTAAAATTCTGGATACACTAAAGCAGAGTCTTTCTGCCAGATGCAGTCGGTTACGATGGTATGGCGAAAGTCACTCCAGACGTGTCCAGAATGCAACATATGGGACGAACCAGCGGAGCTTTTTCACATCTTTCAACGAATCCCAACAAAGCGTCGGTAACGGAAGCGAAAGAATATTCGGATGGGCTTTGGGGGCTACCTATACAGCATGCTGAGTGGATCACCACAGAAGGCACCGGCCATGCCAAGACGCCTTACTAGCATACACAGTCGGTTGGCACACAGTATAAATCAGGTCATGAGTCGGCCGGAGGAATTTCCACCCTTGCTTACTGCGGAGATTACTTACCTTATCCCCAAGAAGGAGACAGTACAGTACCCCGCAGATACAAGACCGATTTCTTGCTTACCAACCCTCTACAAATTCAGGACGTCCATTATTAGTGCAAGGGTCAATGCGCACCTCGAGACCAAAAAAATTCTGTCCGAGGAGCAGAATGGCTACCAAGTTAGGTCAAGGAGTTGTAAAGAACAACTTATTATCGACTCGGTAGTTGTAGGACAAGCAACTAGAGGCCAGAGAAACCTCTTTAGTTGCTATATCGATTATGCCAAGGCTTTCGATATCGTCCCACATACCATAATCGACGTCCTACATCTGTATCGCATTGACCCGGAACTAATGAGGTTTTTTGGCGATAGTCATGGAAGGGTGGCATACCATCTTATCAATGCGTACATATGAGGGTGTTAATACAGCGGAGCTCATCCGTATATGGAGGGATTCGTTGAGTCCCTTTTGGTTTTGTATGGCACTGAACCCCCTTTCATGGCCACTGAATGATGCTAGAGGGCATGGTTTTGCAATAAAATATGGCCTACGTACTAATTGTGAACTGACACACTTGATATACTTAGATGACGTCAACCTGTATGCTGGTACTGACGACCATCTCAGAAGTCAATTGCGTATAATGGACATGTACAGCAGTAATATTCGGATGAAGTTTGAACAGAAAAGTGTCGAATCAAAGCCATCTGCAAAAGTCATCACGAGCCGCATGCCGGACCGGACCGTGACCTCCACATCGAAGCTATGACGGAGACAAACTCCAACAAGTACCTAGGAATTTTGTAAGGAACCCATGCTCAAGTTGGTGATCTGAAGTATGCTCTGCTGTCCGAATTCCTGCGACATTTAAAGCTGGTGCTGAAATCTCATCTCTTGGGGAAGAATAAAATAAGCGCATTGAATTTATTCGCTATTCCTTCACTGGCTTATGCATATTGCCTTGGGCGAAGACCGATCTGGAAAACGTCCAGCAGTGAATACGGACTACTATGTTCAAATCCCGAATGCATCATCCAACGTCTGCCGTGGAGCAGATGAACCTGCCTCGTGACATCGGAGATAGGGGCGTAGTTGACGTCAACATCATCGCCAAGTCTACTCGCTGCGCGTTTATTTTTACAGCAAAGAGCAGGCGAGTTTCCTGCATTTGGCTGTTTGTAAGGCAGACTGTGGACTACACTTAACTTGAAGGATTGATCTTTCAATCCTCAGAGTGGTGTGAAGTCGGACCAAGAGCGGAACGATGAATGGAAGTCGAAGGAAATGCACGGTAAACACGTAAATTGCCATTCAGCGGGTGAAGAACGACCAGTGCAGAATGTGTGGTTCGGTGTTAGAGACGTTGGACCATCTTATTTCTGGCTTCACTGTAATGGCACCGGTGCACTTCATCATTCTCCTCATAGCATCAGCAGACAATTTCCATAGATATCCCCACCTTCCCCAGGTGATAGTTTATTCCACAGTGACCAGAAGGTAGTTAGTTCTAATATTGTCTATAACCACTGTCTTAAGTAAGAAAGATCTCAGGTAAATTGGTCTGAAAGCTTCGGAATAAAGATCGCTCTTGAACGGCTCCATGCCCTTGGCAAATATCCCAAGGCTATGCTGTCCCATTCTTACAAGAGATAATTTCTAGACCTCAGTGGAGTCGTGGTGGGGAAATTCTATCTACTGCGGGTGATTTCACTGGTTTAAAGGCTCGTACTCCCCATTTTACTGTAGCTTCCCAACATACCTCTTTAGATAGTTTCCAATTCATGTTTTCCCCTTCTGTTCGCCTTCCGCCGTGGAGTAGGACCCCGCGAAATGAGTTCTGAGAAGCAAATGTATCCTCAGTCTTGGTAAATGTCCGATCTTCCTTCTTCTTACGGAGAGAAGATATTGTTTTAACTTTGGCTATAGCTTCGTATAGCATGAATGCTTTTCTGGTTCTCTAGAATTCGCTGAAGCTGTTAGCTATTTCGTTTTGGTTCCCTGGTGGTGTTGCTACACGTCGTCAGTCCTTTTTGGTACCTTTGCCAATCCTCGGTTTGTTTCGTTTGCATGAAAAGTTTTCCCATCTCCTTTCTCATTCTGGCTATGTTCCAGTCTCACTAGGGTATGTCCTTCTTGGAACTCACCTCTTCGATTGATGTCGATGCTTCCCCAGATCGCAGCGATAGGAGCCACGGAGAAGTGATAGCGTCTTCCCCAGTGAGATCCGGGTGTCATCTCCGGAGAATAATCTTGATACGACCACTGCCTCCCGATTTCTCCCCCCGCTTTCAATGAGATTTGAACAGCCACAAGATCTCAGCTAGAAACTCTGAAAGACATACATACTTTAAATTTCCCTTGGGAATGATGCATTCTCTTGGTTTCTCACAATAGCAATTCATAATTACCTGCAAGATTCTTTCTTGAATATCGCGCATTCGACCCCAATAAACTCATGGTTCCTTCTTCTGAGTTAAAATGTTAGAATATACCGGAGTTATTTCCTGTTTGTTGCAAAAAGGCTATGAGGCTTGGCTATCAAAAATGATTTATGATTGGTTCTGGAACGTGCGCACGCTCCTAAATAAAAAAGAAAGCTCGCAGCGATATAAGCTGAACATTCAGTGAGATGGTGGGACTCAGGGGAATATTCCTCATTCCCTTCCAAAACTAGAAGCTTAGTGGGCATAGATTTAAATGCGGTATCGGACTGCCGCTGATGCATCCCGTGAGGTCTTTTTATCATCTGCAAGCCTGACGAATGTCTGATAAAGTCTTAATGCAGAAATTTCAATCCACATTAAAATCGTACACTGCTATACACTAGCGATGATTGCGTTAACTGAACGCCACGTTTTCTAGAACACCGTACTGGGGAATGTGGTGAAAATTTACCCTCTTGGTGAATGTTTGCTTTTCTCGTACATGGGCTACAAAACCTCAGTCGGGTCAGTGTTTGCGCTAGAACGGGCCCATGTGAATTTCGCATCCACTAAAAACTATCCACGGTTTGTCTAGCTTCAGCCCCATGGGACTGCCATTTAAGGATTATTTCGCGGGGTGGGTTTGCTTTCAGGCACTCGTCGTTCTCGTCCTTTGAGATTTCTTCTCCTTTACCTTTCTTCAGCAGCAAGCCTGTACTTTCACAGGGCAAAGAAGTGCAGATATTATTTGCAGCAACCACCGTGTCTCGTAGCCAACTGGATAACGTACCAGTTGGTCTCAAGCCACACGCTAACGATTAACCCATTGGGTGATCTGGGTGATTTTCTATGGCCGTACCATTTGAGGCTATGGTGAACTCGAGCATCACTGGGAGCGTGTCGCGCTCGAAAGCTATCGTGGTCACCCAGCCATCCTAGTCGACAACTGTGCGACCTCTTTTTCAAGCTCGATTCGCCCTTGATCTCTATGCACATTGCCTGGTTTTCATTATGAGCATAATTCTCAGTAGCTCGGCTAGTAAATTTTTAGACTAAAGTGGCGTTTACAAATGTGAATTTAACTGTAAGCCCCTGGACTCCTCCTCTGAAAGAGTATTAGGTCTGTACTAAAACCAGCTCCGTGAATGCTTCGAGTAGGTGTCTTCTGAAATGGCTTTCCGTTCTGCATCTCCTGCATTACGAGATGTAATCTACACTGGCACATGCATTCGCGATGTGACCGAAGTACTGTTTCAATGCCACCAGCTCCATAAGATGACACATAATCCAGCCATAAATCTAGGGCTTTCGTAGCGTGTTTACCGTAAACGTTTCAAGTTCGATTTGGTTAAACTGCTTTTATAAAGCTTCTCGAACCTCCTCCTTCGTGGTACCCTCATGTGCATCCTTGCTGACTACAGAGACCTTCGGCCTTTTACCTTAAATCGACTTCCTGTTCTAAGGACCGTCTAATGCGACTCTCATTATATCCCAAATTGGTGACTCCTGGGTCGGCCATCCCTCCTGAAATTGTTAGGTAGTTGGGCGTCAATGTTTACTACTTTCCGTATCCTCGCGCTGTGCTTTCTCCACTGTTAGTAGCACTTTCAAGTGTGATAAAAATAGCTGTCGACTGATCGTTGCATCTTACATCGTTCAGGTAGTTGGGCGCCAAAGTTTACTCCTTTCCGTATCCTCGCCCTGCGCTCTCGTCACTGTTGGTAGCACTTTCAATCGCAGGGACTTTTTTTCGTAAGGGTGGGTATCTACAGAGAAAGGAGCTTGTTTGGAACGGGTTCATCGAGGAAGCCAGTTCTACTTACTCCCGTACGGTCCTAAAATTTTATGCAACATTAATCAGGGTACTCACTACTGAAGCACTGCTATCGCAGATATCGAGAGCCGGAAGTATGCTTGCGGACGGCGGTGCTAGGTTTCCAAAGTGCTATAAGGTAACTTGACGTGTCTCCTTTTCTTCCATATTCGGTTTTATTTCTAGGTATCATTTTCAATACTAATTTTTATCCATGGGTGGCGGTTCTTTTCCCTACCAGCCCGCCGTCCGCATGAGCATGTCTATTTATTTACACCTCCGGATGCTTTTTATGACCCCGCCAATAACACGTCTGCCGAACATTCCCTTATCTGCACGGAAAGACACACCTGATGGGAGAATTGATAGTTCCGAGCAGAGTCTTGTTGTAAGCAACAACCATATAATGGAGCTCATTATCCCAGGATGGCGGCGAATGAGTGGCCCTAGAACTAGAACTGCGTCCTTTAGAACAATGGAGGAGTAAAAGCTTTTTAGAAAAATCATGGATTGATTCGAAGTTGAAGTTTACGACAACAATATAGCTTAGAACTAAGTGTCACTCCTAGTTACATTATCGGCTTTGGTGTTATTGATTTTCAAATAGAGAGATTCTACGCCTTTTATTATATTTTCTATTAGCGGGGACCATAATGACCCGACGTTTCCGCGGATTCAGAAGTGATTCCCACATAAATTAGCATCATCATGATCAGCCCAATAATCGGTATCCCGTCTAGGCCTAGGAATTTCAGCCGTCCCAGTGTTGCGCCGGAGTCTAACAATTCGGTAACCCTAAAATCGGTCTGGAGCCCTAGCCTACCATCGCTCCATCAGGAATATTCGCAGAACAGTTTCTGCAAGCTGAAATAGGCTATGTTGGCTGCCAGTAAACATGCCTGCATCTCGTCGTTATCAGTTGTGATTTTGGACTTTACATAAGAGAATTCACCAACGGTTTCAAAGTTGTATTCTCCCATCGTTATTGTTCTCAGTTGACCAGTGTTATTTGATATTGTTTTCCGACGTTGCCATTATATATTGCATCTTACCTTCATTAGTGTGCAGTCCAACATCTTGCGCTGATCGTCGCCTGCTCGATTTGCTCAAAGGCAATTTATACATATATATCTTGGGTTGTTCTTCCCATGATTTCGATGTCATCAGGACAGGGCAGTAGTTGGATGAATTTGAAGAGGATTGTGCCATTTGCATTTATATCAACGACACAGATCACTTTCTCCCAGGACAGGTTTAAAAGTATGCATAATAGGGCATACCTTTCTCTTAGACCATTATTGATGGTGAATAATCTCGAGAGCGCTCCTGTTGCTTTTATCAAGCTTTGTATATTGGTCAGGATCAGTCTACTCAGCTTTATCAATTTGTTTGTGATACCGAATATTTAGTTTGGCTATGCTATCATAGGCGACCCTAGAGTCGATGTAGAGATGGTGCTACTGATGGCTATATTCCAACAGTTTCTATGCTTGCCGAACAGACCGGCTACTGAAATTCACTGGAAATAATCTTGTGAATTTTTCCCTTCGATTGATTTTGTTATCAGTTTAGATGCAAGTTCAAGTATTGTTTAAGTCTGCGTGTATTCATTTTTGAGAGTAAATGGCTCTACTTTAGAATTCATTAAAAAAACAAAATATTCCCGTGCAGTCCCCCATCTAGATATTAAACACATCCAGCAAAGCTTAACTGCTGTGGTTTAGCTACCCTATCAGATCAACTTTCTTTCTAATTATTGTTAAGGCAACGAATTTTTACGTATATACGTGTGTATGTAATTATTTTTCGACAATAAACGCTGATCAACAAAAGTGAACTTTTTTCTCTCAAATTCTATCTATCGATGGAATCGTGCGATTTTCTAGGGTTGATTTCCAGACAAATACTCCCACAGTAGAAATGAATGTTTTTATAATTTCGATAATTATTGTACATGCTCTAGATTAAAAAAATATCGAAAAATTCCGAAAACAAGCTGTCATATAGAAACTGTATATTTGGTGAAAACTCACTATTCGCTGGTTTGCAAAGTCCGCTATTACAGCTTTTCAGAATATCCGAGTAATGGATGAAAGCGAAACTTCCCCCACCAGTGCTTGTTCACTACAATTTCATTCCAAAAGGAAACTTCAAAAGTGTTCGCACCTTTTTGTGAAAAACATTCGTTGATATCTTTGATAAAAAGCCAGTAAAACTTTACAGTTGATACCAATATCCTTGATTACTTTACAATCCCCTCTAACGCAACCAAGGAGATATGTAACGTACAACATCGATAACAGAAATGTTTGTTTCCAAAGTGTTTTTACGTGTTGGAGCAGAAAACAAACTGGGACTATAGATATGTCACTTTGTAATGTCTTTCGTATATTCTTAAGTTGAATTGTATCTTTGAGATACAATACATGGGGATGAGGATATATGTGACTCTGGCGAACTTCAGTTGAAGGAAATAATAGATGACCTGCAAATTTTAGAGAAAACCCAAGAAAGTTTAATAAGTGAAAATAAAGGTGAACATTTCGGAATTTAAGAAAATTTTATTCCGCGGCTGTTTACTGTTTTATATTTATATATGTAGACCCAGTTTCTCTCAATTGACATGGAAAAATCAATGGAAAATTCATTACAAAGAAATCGATAATTTCAATAAAATATTTGTTATAAAAACGAAACAGAGCCAACCAGAAGCGGGTATCGGGAGCTTGGCAAATCTGATGAATCTTTTCTTAGTTGAGCTCTGCCTCAGAAATCCAATGGTAGCTTAATGGTTTTGAATGCCCCACTTTCATGATTCAAGTTATCACATTTCCCATCACTAGTGACTTAGGTCCAGGTTATCGCACTTTTTACCATAAGAACGCATACGCACCTTTCCTTTACATCAATAACACGTGAGGACCGGTCAACGCTTGCACATTGAATTCGGCAAATAGGTTTCATTTATAAATTCGCAAATTTGGCAGTTTTAACTTTTTCATAATTTTAATTGTACTTTAAGCATGTAAATAGCTGTAAAGTTTAAATATAGTCAGACTTGTAAACTTGTAAACCGAACCAACGAGGAGGTGGAAATCTTCAAAAGACACTGATTTGGACACACCAGCGTGTGGGATTTTTACCCTCTGAAACCACCCCGCGCTTTTCTCCTTTCCTCTGCCTTTCGCAGTTTATTTTGAATAGATGCGATCATGGAGTTGACCGCATCCCAATTCTCTTGATGTGCTAGCATTTTCGGTACCAGATTTTCAGGTACCAGCTCCTCTCCTAGAGTCTCCTCTAGATTCCTCCTTTCTTCTACAAATCTCGGGCAGTGGAAGAATACATACTCTGGGTCCTTTGGAACTCCACCACAATTTGGACAGTCGGGTAAGGTCTCCAATTTAAACCTGTGAAGGTATTGGAGATATCCTCCATGTCCCGTGAGAAACTGGGTGAGATTATAATTAATCTCGCCGTGTCGTCTCTCCAACCACTCCTTGATGGCAAGAATGAGCCTGTAAGTCCACCGACCCTTTCCCGAGTGTTCCTACCGCTCTTGCCATATATTTATGGATCTCTCCCTCTCAGCGTTCTTCGTCTGCAATAAGGGAGAGATTGGCTTCGCATGGTACATATTCGCCATCTCATCTGCCAAAATGTCGATCGGCATCATTTCAGAGATGACAAATGCTGCATCATCTGAGACAGTCCTGAAAGCAGAGCATACCATCAGAGCTACCCTCCTGTAGACTGCATTCAGTTTGCTAGTATTAACTAACATCCGCAATGCCTCGCTCCAAATTGGGGTCGCATAGACCATGATTGAGGTCACCACCCTGGTTATAAGCAACCTAGAGGTATGCCGTGGCCCTCCCACGTTCGGCATCATCCTCGCCAGGGCCATACTAGCAGTGGAAGATTTATCACGAACATACTGTACGTCTTACTTATAGCTGAGCTTAGTGTCTATCACCACCCCCAAGTATTTGATGGTCGGCTTGGAAGTAATGATATGACTCCCGATTCTAACAAAGGCGTAATTTCTCTTCCGCTTCTGTTTTTTCCTCCGTAAGCGTCAGACCAGAGCTCTCTAACCATCATTTGACAGCACTGATTGCCTCGCTTGAGTATAACTCAGCATCTTCGAGATGCTTTGCGACAACAACCAGCGCTATGTCGTTAGCGTAACCCACCACTGTGGCTTCCTCCGGAAGGGGAAGATGAAGTACATCGTTGTACATGATGTTCCACAGTAGTGGGCCCAATACGGAGCCCTGTGGGACATCCGCGGAAACAACGTACTCCTGGTGTCCGTCATCGGTGTCATACCAGAACCTCCTTTCAGTTAAGTAACTATCGACGATAGCAGCGAGATAGGCGGGAATACCAACCTTCGCTAGGGATTTGCGTATTAGATTCAATTGGCCGAATTGAATGCATTTTTCACATCCAGGGTTACTACCACGCAACATTTACTGGTACTACCCTTTCCCTGAATTGCATCTTCGGCCAAGCCAGTAACCAATTTGATGGCATCAATGGTCGATCTGGCTTTTCGGAACCCATACTGCCGATTTGAAAGGCCGCCTTGGCTGTCAACAATTGGGAGTAATCAATTATAGAGTACCCGCTCTAACATTTTCCCCCCGTGTCCAAAAGACATATGGGTCAGTATGACGATGGTTCACCTGAAGGTTTACCAGGCTTAGGCGGAAGTACCAACTTCTGTCGCTTCCATGCCGCTGGAAATATTCCCTCGAATATGCACGCTTCGAACAACTCAGCTCTTCTGGCTCGGTGGCAGGCTGATCGAAGACCGGTCAGGTCATCATTCCACCAGTAGTTTGGTCTTCTACTGGGGAATGAGCACCTCCTAGGCATGGACGCGTCACATGCTTTGGCGATGGATTGAACCAGATGGACGGCTCTTTCCGTAGGAGCGCCTGCTTTATCAGGTTGATCTCACCACACCTCTATGAAGGTCTGCTCATCCAAAGATTTTGCAGACCAGCCTGAAATCTTTTTCAGTTTCGGGCCTGATAGCTCTTTGCCCTGAGGCTCGACACATGTCTCCAAGAAGATTGCCTGGTGATCAATGTGGGTGTAGCGCCTGCGAAGGGCTGACAAAGGTCAGGTCTGTCTGTCTGCCAGTCTGTCTGTCTGCCAGTCTGTCTGTCTGCCAGTCTATCTGTCTGTCACAGGCACTATTCTCAGAAACGGCTATCCCGATTGGCACGAAATTTGGTGAGAAAGTGGGATCTGTGGACCTCCAGACATGCAGTGAGTAATATCCTTCCACGTTGAGATTTAGGGGGGGGGGGGGGTCCCCATACATGTAAAAGGGGGGTGTAAAATTTTTTTTTACCAAATATAGTAGGATATCAAATAAAACGTATTAATTAGTACTTTTCGAAGCCGGTCTTAGTTTTGAGATTTGTTAAAAAGACGGGGAGTGGGAGAGGGGGAAAGTGATGATTTCCTTAACGGACCCATTTTCCCCACCAACCGAAAAATCTGAAAAAAATCATGAAGCTGCCTCTATATGGTGCTCAGGCCTCAAAACACTCTCCATATCGATATCTGTTCAAATTAAGCTAATAATAGTACATTACCATATTTTTGGGAAAATTGAGTAAAACCCCCCTTAAGTTTATCTTAGGTTAGGTTATAAAAGTTGGTAGTAGTATAAAATATAATATGAAGCATATTATCTCCAAGTTTGATAAAAATCATGCTATTAGTAACAAAGTTACAGTAGCTCAAAGTTATCTTTACCGTGTAAATTTTCAACATCATCATCAACATCAACGGCGCAACAACCGGTATCCGGTCTAGGCCTCCCTTAAGAAGGAACTCCAGACAGGTATTGCCCTTATAGACTTTCCGGGATGGATCATCCTCATCCATACGGATTAAGTGACCCGCCCACCGTAACCTATTGAGCCGGATTTTATCCACAACCGGACGGTCATGGTATAGGTCATAGATTTCGTCGTTATGTAGGCTACGGAATAGTCCATCCTCATGTAGGGGGCCAAAAATTCTTTGGAGGATTCTTCTCTCGAACGCGGCTAAGAGTTCGCAATTTTTCTTGCTAAGAACCCAAGTTTCCGAGGAATACATGAGGACTGACAAGATCATAGTCTTGTACAGTAAGAGCTTTGATCCTATGATGAGACGTTTTGAGCGGAACAGTCTTTGTAAGCTGAAATAGGCTCTGTTGGTTGACAACAACCGTGCGCGGATTTCATCATAGTAGCTGACATCGGTTGTGATTTTCGAGCCTAGATAGGAGAAATTGTCAACGGTCTCAAAGTTGTATTCTCCTATCCTTATTCTTCTTCGTGTTTGACCAGTGCGGTTTTCCATTTGGGGCAAGGAAATTTCGATAGGATCGGAGCTATTGGAGCATTAATTTTTTGGTTGTAAAGGGTAGCTAGCTAGCGGGTCATTCCACCAGTGTTTGAGTTTGTAGTTTTAAGGTTGATAATTCAAACTCCGTAGCCTACATAACGACGAAATCTATGAGCGACACCGTGACCGTCAGGTTGTGGATAAAATCCGGCTCAATAAGTTACCGTGGGCGGGTCACTTAATCCGTATGGATGACGATGATCCAGCCCGGAAAGTCTATAAGGGAAATATCTATGGTAGAAAAGGAAGACGAGGCAGACCCTGCCTAAGATGGAGCGATAGCGTAGGTCAGGACGCCAGACAGCTTTTAGGGATATCGAATTGGTGGACGTCGGCGCAAAACCGGGATGTCTGGAGTTCCTTATTAAGGTAGCCCTAGACCGGATACCGGTTGTTGCGCCGTTGATGATGATAATAAGGTGGGCGGTTGTGGTTCGTGGCTGTAGATGTTAACTAGAATTATGGATTGACTCCCGAATAAAAGTTCGGCTTCGGGGGAATAAACCGTTACCTCCAGGGATATCCTTCTGAAGCGGTAATTTCTTTTTGATGAGGCGTTCTAAGCTATCATGTCCATCATATTTGCTTTTAATAATGGTGGTTGTTTATATCGCAAATTATGTCAGTATCGAGGCTGGTGTTCTTTTTTTTTGGAATTTAAAATTTTTGAGGGAAGGTTTCAAGATTTTCGAAGTTCTTCCTGAGGCTTTGAACGCAAATTTGAACTATTTTCATTTCACGGACTCGGTTTCCTGTAAACGATCTCTGGAAATATTGGTGTTTTTATAGATAAACTTTAAACCATAGATCGATTCTCATTGGTATTATTATTGGCAGAGATGATTTCGTATGACTTTTTTGAGAGGGCAGGGTGGTTAGGCGGGGCAAGCTAGTTTTTGTTGCCTAGATACTCTAAGCAAAAAGGGAGGGAGCATGCAGCCCCCGAAATATGTATTATACATGTGTGCACAATAAAAATTTTCTTGTAAGAAGAAGAAAAAGCTGTATATGTTAACCAGATAGTCTACCTCAAAGAAGACATAGACATCAGCCATCTCTCTAGGCATAGAAAATGTTTCGATCGATGTTAAAAACAAGGCTGTACTCTGTCCGCTCTGATAAACATTGGTTTGGTAAGTCGCCTTACTCAATGAATAGTACCCACGTTAAGAACCCCAATATTCATGGTTTTATTAAGCGAGCAAAAAAACGCTCCGAAGGGTAGCCATTTCAGTTATACTCAGGTTATAAATTATGGGCTATATATTATTCAAAACAAAAATTCGAAAGAGTTTATTAGAATCCGTTGGAAACGTGCGTAGAAAATGGGGAGATATTAGTTTCAGAATTGTTCACCTTCATCGTCAGTGAGATGATGGAGGGCAAATTTTTATCACCAAAACCAGACTATCGGCATCTTTCTCAAGATATGTACATATGTTTAAGGTCCTCCACAGCTATATTAAATATATCGTAGCACATAATGCTGTCCGACTCTGAAAAAGTGAATATTTTTTTTTTGGGGGTAGGGTAGGTGAATGCATTCACGCATACAGTGTTGGACTCCCGATTCGGTCGTCGGACTACCAATTAAACACCTCCCCATCGTCAGAAAGCTAGCCTGGAACCGTTTGTCTCATTACTTCAGGCTAGTCACCGAACTCTCCCGCCTTGCGGAGCCTTCAAATCAGGGAATTCCTTTCACCAACGGGAGGGAGAGGAGGAAGGGAACTGTCAGTTCAAGGAACTCCCTGCCATCCGGCCCTTCCACCGGTCGAGTTCTATCTTCTGAACAACGAGAAGAGCCCGAACGTAATGGGCAACACGGTTCCACCTGTCAGCAGTCCTCAGCATCTCTTCCACAATGTTGTCTGGAGAGAGATCTCCTGTGTTTAAAAAGAGCTGTTGACGAACCCCATCCCACCCCCCAAAAGAAAAAAAAGTGTGATGGGCGTCGTCCACAACTCCATTGCAAAACACACAATCTGGAGAACGTGCCTTTCTAATTTTGTGCAGGTAAGACTGAAAACTTCCATGCTCACTTAAAAATTGGGTAAGGAAATAGTCAGTCTCACCATGCCTACGATTCAGCCACGCTCCTAAGTTGCCGATGAGCCGCGTAGTCCATCTGCCTCTAGTTTCATTTTGCCACGAGAGCTGCCAATCGTCTAGAGTGCGTTGCCGTTTTTCGCGAGCAACCACCTCCCTTGGCTCATTTCCCTTGCGCTTGTATACGGCCTGACGCTCCTTAGCAAGAAGGGCAACGGGGATCACACCCGCGATCACCATCACGGCCGGTTCAGAGACAGTGCGGCACGGAGATGCGACCCGCAAAGCTCCCCGTCTCTGTACTTACGCGAGGCGTTTACGATATACCTCCTTATTAAGAGCGCCAGCCCATACCTCTGCGCCGTAGAGCAGGGCAGACTACGTTGAACTCATCAGGAGACGTCGCCTGCTAGACGTAGGACCTCCAATGTTTGCCATTAGCCTACTTAACGCCGAAACTCCAGCCGCAGCCTTGTTCACTGCTGCTTTGATTTGCTGAAAACGTGAATATTGGCCAACTAACCTATGTACATAGAAGTAGCGGCATTCTGGAGCTACCAACCAGGAAACTAAGGGCAGCTCAAGCAGTCTGCACCACAGCAAGAGTTACCACGACAATTTTAATCAAGCGGATGTGAAAGAATAGCGAGTGATAGATTGATTTGACACTGTGGTTGCATGGCTTCCTCGAAGAATCTCCTTGACTTACGCCAGTGTTATGAAAGTGTTAGAATTTACTACTTTATTGACTAAATTAGCATTATAGACCAGCAATAAATTCAACACAGTCAGCATTGTCTGATGATTTCACTCTTGAATCATATCTGACTTCCTTACTGCAGCCAAGTCTAGGCAAGGGTTGCTAACCTTTATGGAATTTTACTCATTATGTAAATTTTTCATTCCTAATCGGTATATTAACAACTCATTTTCCTCACTTTATCAATTTGCAGTTTTTTGAGAATTTGAATTATCGAATTGGGATATTATCATTTTAATTTTTTCAACCCGATAAAAATGCTCCGAGATTCAGACTAAGCGCAGGACGGAAGACGTAAGTTTAAAATACAAAACCAACGCATACATTATTCAAATTTCTGGTACTAGCTTCAGGTGTCTAGCCCACATTCAACAGAATAAATTCGGAATTCTTGAATATTTTTCCCTTTCCACTTCTTCCTTTCCAGGTACACGCTTAGGGAATTCTCCTTGGATTTGAATAAAACATTCAACTTGCATTCACCTCTCCAGACGGAATCAATACCTGCTCAAAGCATCTAGTTCAAAACGTTTACGAGTATCTCATTCGAGCTATTTGTTCATTGCAGTATGTATCTTGCATCGATTTTCTGGTTGTATCTTTTCCATATTCGCTGTGTAAACAACTATAATGAATAATTCAATTTATTTTTGGACGAACTCCTCTTCCCTAGAACAATTCACAGCATCACGGAATTCAATTGGACAAACGGAAAGTGCAAGGCCAATTTCAATGTCTGAATTCTCGGGTATGATTCGGAGCGAAAATATCTGAAAACATTTGAATTTTGAATCTAAGTGACGAAGAACTTTGATTTGAATAAATCGATGGCAAAAGATGAAAGTTTCGCCTGTGCTTTTGTACGGAAAACCAACAAACATTGGAACGTTCCTGTGGAATTTTGTTTGGATCTTTGTTGTCTTTAGATTTACATAGCAGATGCTGCTTTCTCTTAATTTTCAGTCCCTACGTATCGGACTTTTAAGACCGCTTATTTGACTTTTATGATTAAATTTTATTGAAAAACAAACGAAAATCCGAAACCATGAACATTTGTGGTTTCCTAGGTAAGAAACTGTGGGCATGCAGGAATCTGATATGATTCAGAATCTGCTTGATGTTTTAGGATGCAGTAAATTTATACAAGAAAAACACATTTTAATGAACTATAACTATGCATGCTAGTAATAACAGGGTTTTCATAAGCTTTCCAATGTCTTATATGTTTATTTACTTGTGTCTAATCAAATCCTCTCATGTTTTGAACGATATCAAACTCAAAACCAGTTTTAAAAAGAACTAATTGTGGTATTTGGCTGCGCAAGATTGTATCTGAAAAATGCATCCCGCCAAATTTACTGACAATAGGTTTTACGCCTTTTTGAGAAAATAGATTGAAATGTACAATTGGCGCCCAACGTGGGACATCATTTGTAATAAATATCAACAATTTTATTCGAAGTAACAAAAGAAAGTAAAGGCAGGCCTTAGTGCCCAAGGGCAGAGATTTTCCGGACCCTATACACACACGAGGATAGGTGCTTCAAGAGACGGGATGCTGAACTAAAAATAAATTTATGATTTGGACCTATCCAGGGATCTACGGAAGAGGTTGCCGCAAAAGGGTGCGGTATTGCTGTGAAAACTGGAGCGTAATACAGGGTGCGGCAGCATAACTTCCTTTTTTAAAATGCGCGCCACTCAGTTAGTTGATGTCATAGCGGAGCGCTAGTGGTCTCGTTCAAGAGGGGATACTGTAAGGTTTTGTCCCGACACGGTTTAGTCGCCATCATGCGTTGGAATAGTGAGGAGCGTGCCTTTGCCGTTGAGGTTTACCTTTCAAGCGGATGTTCGGTTATTGCAACACAGCGTGCATTTCGGAATCGCTTTAATTTAGCCCCGTTGGCTCCCGTCCCAGACCCCAAATCAATTGTTACATGGGTCACTACATTCAGACAAACTGCAAGTGCGACAAAAGGAAGAACTGGAGTCCCTCGGCCCGTTAGATCACCTGAGAACATTGAAGCAGTGAGAGCGTCAATGTTGCGATCGCCACGGCGTTCTGCGCGCAAACACGCAACTGTCCTTGGACTATCCGATCGTTCTGTGAGAAGAATTCTTCGTGATGATCTTCATTTTCATCCCTATAAGATGGCGATAGTGCAGGAACTTTCAGAACGTGACTTCAATTCTCGTATGAACGCGTGTGAGCTTTTTCTTGATGTCGTTCCCGAGGGTGCTATTGTTTTTTTAGCGATGAAGCCCATTTTCATTTGTGTGGGTCGGTTAACAAACAAGACATGCGCTACTGGGCTGACATCAACCCTCGAGAATTGCATCAAAAGCCTTTGCATTCACCCAAAGTCACAGTGTGGTATGCAATTTCCTCAGCTGGAATTATTGGTCCCTGGTTTTTTGAGGAAAATGAGGTTACAGTGACAATGAATTCGGACCGGTATGTAAACATGCTACAGAATTTTTTTTTTCCCACGGCTAGAAAATTTGGATTTGGGGGACACTTGGTTCCAACAAGGCGGTGCAACAGCACACACTTCAAGAGCATCGATGGCTATTTTGAGGGAACACTTTCCAGAGCGCCTTATCTCAATTAGAGGCGATTTGGAATGGCCGGCACGCTCTCCCGATCTGTCCCCTTGTGATTTTTTCTATGGGGTTTTTTGAAATCCCGTGTTTATATGAACCGTCCAAGAACCCTACAAGATTTGAAGACCAACATCCAAGAAGAAATTGCCAACATAACACCTGCTATGCGAACAAGAGTCATGACAAACGCCAGAAATCGGTTTACGCAATGTATGGAGAATGCGGGACGTCAACTAACAGATTTGATCTTCAAAACAATGTAAATAAAATCTTTAGGCATGTACCTACATTATAAAAAATAAATAAATATTTTCCGATGCATACAATAGTTTTTATTGGAAGGAAGTTATGCTGCCGCACCCTGTATAACTGTCGAGAGGCCGAAAAGTGTGCTTCCGTAACATCCCACATGTTAAGTGGGGAGCATTTCTACTGTGGTTAATTGGGGAGCGATCCTTCCGTGACTGTAGATGGCGTACGTTGCGCAATCAAAGATAACAGGTAGCTAGATTTCAAAGGAACTCTAATTAAAGTACTGGAACTAGCAATCAAGTACATTTGGGGCTTACTGGACCGACTGTACAACTGCAATCTGCGTTGAATAGGAACATTCACAGGGAACATTCAACAGGGCTTTCTTAACTAATTATAGAAATGATGGTATCCGAAAGATGCAGATTTGGCGAGAAGAGTATTAACTGACGAAGGTGGTCTCTAATCTGGAGTTGAGGTAATGGCTCTCTGTGTTTTAGTCTCCTGTCCGGCCTTTACGATGGTTTTGCAATATTTTACTTGTGACGAAAACATGGATCTTTAAACTCTGAATTCATTTCAATAAGGTTTTATTTCATTTCCGTATACCGAGTAAAAGCGATTAACTCCGCCAGGTCAAACACACTTACATGCCAACGTTCGCGTTTCCCTGAAATGCGCTTTAGATTCCCAGGACTCCCCGAGACGACCGCAATGGCCATCTTGGGAGACCGGGTTCCATAGCAAGGTGTGGTCAGAAATGGAATGTTCGTCCTTCTTAATCTGTGACCTATTCATTACCTATTTCACCTTCGAATCGCGTACGGGTGACAAAATTCTTTATTTGAAATAGTATCAGGGCAGCGTACTCCAATAACACATTTTCGATCACGAAGGCTTGAAACTTCCGAGAAGGAGTGCTGGTCACTTTCCTCCTTCCCATATTGCAACAAAAAAGAACACTAGCACAGAAAAGTTTCAACTCGATCATGGTGTTAAGATTATTACATTTCCAGATTTTAACAAGGCAGCGAAAGCGGATCTAGCTCTGTTAATACGTTGGGCTACATCAAGTTCGGTGCCACCGTCAGAATAAGTCACGCTTCTTATATATATAAATTGATTGACCCTCGACTCTGTGCTCATTAATGCAGCTATAGAGGGTATAATGACACGTCAGACTGAGGATCTTCGTTTTGTTGGTGTTTATCTCCAGTCCAACTGTACTTGCTTCTCCTTTTGAATCCAGAACCATTTGGCCAAGGTCTATGACTCGATAAGAGAAAAAACTTAAATCCCCGGCGCAGTCGGAGTGTCCATTGAATTTTGCGGTATAATATCTGGTTCTGGCTGTGGGATAATAGCTATTATTTTCTCCGACTGCCTCTTCTTGAGAGCACGTCGTATATATTTCCTGTAAATGCTATCGACAGCTTTCTCGAAATCGATAGAAAGCAGATGAGGCAAAAGTTTAAACTCGTGCACTGTTCCACCATCAGCAGTGCCTCGCAGCGGGCAATAGAGTATTCAATCCCTACTGTTGAAATTCGTGATAGCTCTGCGTGCTACCGCATTTTTATGTCTGTATCATTGTCCGGTGTGCAATACACTTTCGTTCCGTTGCTAGCTTTCATTCATCGCCAAACCAGTCGTTCCACCTTTTCTTTCCACTGGGGCCAAGCATGCTTGTGGCCATACCAATGACAACGTTTTTTAGGTGGTTGTGAAAATCATTTGTTGATGCTTCATCTCTAGCACATCTGTCAACTGCGTTTATTGCGGCACCCAATTCTCCCTTGTAGATGTTAGAGAGGACTCTTCTTCGATGGTTTAGGTTGTCATTCTCATTTGATTGTTTGAGGGGATTCGAAGTAGTATTTTCATTGATGCTTTTAGTACCATTCCCATCAGACATTCGTCGAAGTTGGAGGGGGCGGCGTTCAATTAGCACGTGGCCGATTTGGTTAAAAGTGGTCCCTTCTGGAGAGGCATATATATGTATGGCTGCTTTTCTCGGAACCCAGGTATCTCCAAGAATTATTTCGTACGACACTTCTCGTTGGATAATCCGCAGTCCGTTACCATTGGCAGGTTTGTGTAAGCTATGCGAGCCAACGTATCACCTGTATGCGGATTCCGTGACTTCTTCTGCAGCAGGCTTCGAGGATTCGTTCTGCTGGCTACTAGAGATATCCTTCACCGACTATGCAGTCTCTACTGTAAGGACATGGACGTTAATAAGGCTTAAATTTCTAAATTTGCCTTGCAGACGTGGAGTGCGTAACCTACCGTTGAATCAGACTTTCAAAACTGATCACAGCAGGTTTCAATTTTTTGGCTGACTAGGAAATCTACTCCTAGCACAGGGTTTCCCGGATGGCCATTATAGTGTATGGTGCGGCGACTCTTTTCCAAGAAGTCAGTCCCTTTCGAAACATCTATTGCAATGCTTGCAATGCTGGTACATCAGCTTTATATTAGAACAGGGTATCAGCTAGTTGCTTGCCTTTTGCACAAGGAGCGCACGTTTCGTGAGAAAATGCACAAATAATTAACCCATTTTTTTTGCTGAGCTTGTCAATGAGTTGTCAATCCAGTCCGAGGCTCCTTTCGTGACTTAGTTTTTCATGGAGGGTTATCAGATCCATCGAATCTGCAAACATGGAGCAACTGATACTATTTACCCCGTTTGTAGGTGCGGGGGACTTACCTTCATCTTTCTGCAGTTTTTCATTAGGAAAGAAATCGCAGCGATTGCCACGTGGAGGTGGAGATAGGATTTAGTAGTAGAGCTGTTGGTATTGGTTGAATAGGCGATTCCCCGGTTTTATGCTCCATCTTGTGTACCAATGTATACCACGTTTAGCCCTGGGACCTTTACTAGCCTTTGACCGGCAAATATGCCCACCAAATTTTCTTTTAATAGGTGTAGCCATTTCCGAGAAAGGCTCGAACTATATACCATTGACCTCTCTCTTCATAAATCGCTTTGTAAAAAGCTTTGTACACTATAAAATAAAATTGTACTTTGGAGTAAGCTACTGCTTATTACCAGCCCTTATATAGTACTGGACCCTATTAGCTTTCTTTTCCTGCAAGTTCCAAGTGAGAGAGGTAGATGCCGATGTAATTCTCGAATAAAGTACACTAAAACTCCTTGAAATCGCGGAGAAGATACAGGATTACGTCCTTATTAAATAGCATCGGCAACCTCTTCATTTACAGTATTCTTGTGACGAGGCGGCCCCGTGACTGAAGGTTACAAAGGCCAAAGAAGAAGAAGATTAGAGCTCGCAATGAAATTGCACTCGATTTTGTTCTAAATTCAATCTCGCACTCTGATGTTATGGGTAACCGAATGCTCGGAATCGCCCCTTATGGAAAATGTAGGTGTTTCAACAATTTTTTCTGGTATTGCTTTGCATGATTATAACACAGCATTCTTTACCAATCGATCAAAGGTGGCTTGTGGAGTCGATATGCGGGTTTCCTTGGCTCCTTGCAGCGAATTCCAAGTGGAATTATTGGAAGCCTGTCGATGACTGATGCACAGTCCAAGCCCCAATCGTGATAAAGTCATTCTAGCTAATACTGGGCATCATTAAGGGTTTATACTCAGTGGTGCCATCCTCCATGCTAGTGGGGCAGTGTTAGCACTGGGCGGCACTCTAATAGTCACTCTCTTTTGGGGAGCCGGCCGATAACAAAAATGCATATAAGATTACGGAGGCCTGCATCTGATTCTGGTCTATAAGGGATTATTCCGCCAGCCTGGGAATACCCTAAAATTCGCATTACTGCAGCTGCGGAGAGAAGGGGGAAACCCTCAAGCGTTTCCTTTGCGATTACCCAACTCTAGCTTGACCTAGACCGCGGACACTTAGTAAACCATTCTTCGAGGACGTTATGAAGGTCTCCAGTTGCAGGGTGGCGGAGCTACTGTCCTTGTTGAATGCTACGGGCTGACTATGAAGATCTGAGCCTGCTGAACTCTGCTCTCCCTGCTCGTATTAGAGCAGGCGTGGTCTGAGGAGTTTGTGGCATCAAAATGGTGCTCCAAAGGTGTAGGTTTTTTGGATTGGCCACTGATACTGACTTACCTCCCCTGTTGGTCATTTTGAAGTATTCAGCAACAAACCTTTCTCGCCCTAAATAATACTGTAGATAAGACTTCATTGGCGTTCAAATTACTTTTGAATCAATGATCTGATTAATTATATCTGCTGACTTCATAAAGTGTTGGTAACGTGGACAAGCTTCAATGAATTCAGTTTCACCACATATCATCTGTTTGATAAATGCCACAATCGACTCGTAATTTATTACGATGTAAAGCAAATAAGTTATCCATAAATAATAATTATTTTCAGTTCCACCAGCATAAATGGATTGTATCGCCACGTAATTGAAGTGATGAAAAATAATCACCTACTTCCCGTTCCGTATATTCCAGGGGCCTACATGTATCCTTGCTTATGGCGGGTACAAACATACCACATGTTCACAAATGGTAAATTTTATACGTACTTGGAGGAACTTTCATATATCCTTGCGCTATATGAGTAGAGTAACATCATGTAAACCGTTTCAGACATCATAAATTTCATGTTGGCATTTATTTCAAATCGAATTGAGTTCTGTTCTTTTGATGAAATTTTCGATCCAAAATAAATTTTAATTCATTTTCTCATTTTCAGATAGGGTAGAACCACAATGTATATGGATGCGATTTTACTAGAGGATTTTCATGTAATCCCGCAATAAATTTATGAAATTTTTACTGGAGTTATTGTTTGTTACGAGGGAAATACAGATTTTACTTGATTTTAGTGTATTTCATTGAAATCAGATACAAGACACCAGATACACTTTACTATTGTATGGTATCCGATGTTAAAAGTTTCAAAAAGTGGTAAATTAAATTGTCATCTCATGTCGAACACGACTAAATAAAATAAGGCACTGAATCTATCAGCTATCAAGTATTACTCCAAATCAGGTCGGGTTATTTGTGCTGTTATTCTTACCTTTTAGTAATATTGATTGAACTCAACTTAATTGATATAATGAAAGTGGATTTCAGTTTCATCTAGTAAGGATAGAAAATGATAAACAAAAGCAGGCATTCCACGCAATTAATGCCATAATTTAAGATCATTATAATCATTAAAGAATCTGTCTTCTTTACGGTAGTCTTTCACCTAAGCTTTACCATTAACGATCATCCATCAAAGAGATTTGAGTAATTAATTCCAAGACGATGTACTGGCAAAGGGGAAAATCATAACAAAACCACGGCAGATTGAAGCTATTAATCATAACTGGTTTAAACTGTTCATCCGTGATCAAAACCATAATTTCATGAACTTAAAGGGATGTGGAAGAAGAAGCTGGAACGGGCCCTCCCTTCCCAATCGAATCTCCGAAGAGAAGAGAAACAATTCAATATCAGGAATTAAATGTTGAAGAGAATTAAGTATAGATATCATATTCTATAAATTTCAATGTAAGTCTGTTGTTAAGATAGTTATCTCTAGTCTCAATAATATTGGATAATGAGTAAAAGGCACCCCGGCTAGTAGCACTCTCTTCTTTCTTGGCAACCGAACATATCACATTGGGAGAAATTATCGATTCTTTGTCTGTTTACTTGCTAACAAACAATTATGATAAATCTCCGCCATGTTATATACATACAAAGCATGCTGATCCCAA
This sequence comes from Hermetia illucens, assembly GCF_905115235.1. Lineage (NCBI taxonomy): Eukaryota > Metazoa > Arthropoda > Insecta > Diptera > Stratiomyidae > Hermetia > Hermetia illucens. The sequence continues at coordinate 51,472,586 of NC_051849.1, forward strand.
GCCCAGATAAAGGAGGAGGGTTTTGAGGTAAGTATAATACTATCCTCAGTAAAACAAAAATAAAATACTGACATCAGAGAGAGAGAGAGAGATAAACGAAGTAAAGTTGGAGTTATTCCACTATGATAAATTCTACCTGATGTTTCTTGAAAAATGCATCCAATATCATTAAAATCAAAATGAGTGTGTTAAGAGATCACAGACCTCGGAGAAAGCTAGGGTGATCATCTCAGACGAGGCGGCTGAACGGACCACGGACGGTCGAGAAATGGGCATGGATTTTTGATGCATGGTGGGAATCAGAATGTAAGCAAGTTAGTCCGAGTAAAACAAATACTTGTCAGCATACTAAATATTGGCAATCTCATTGGAAAAAGCACATTGAAAAGTGTTTGGAGCACTCAATAAAGGTTGCGAACGTATAGTTAATTTGTGGACCCTCACGAGCCGGCACTTTTGAATACATGGCTCATCAAACGATTGTCTCAGCTTCTTTCATTTTATAGTGACAACAATACAACCCAAATGGACTATACTCTCATAAGACACCGACATTTTACCACCAGTCATAGATACTTGGTCTTGAAATGGCAATGTCTAAATGAAAGTCCGTAAAAAGAAACGCCATTACCACAATTTTCCCGACGATAAAACTCTCCAGTAAAGAGAGTAAAATTGGAAAGGAAGGCGCTGTCACCCAACCGGTCCATTAAAAATATCTGTAGGGAAAACTCTGAACTCTGCAGGGCGAGCGACATTTGTATTCACATGTGGAAAGCCGACACAAACACACAAGAGACATCGAATACTTCATCATCATCAGCAGCGCAACAAACAGCATCCTGTCTAGACCTGTTTAGTAAGAAACTCCAGACACCCCGGTTCTGCGCCGAGGTCCGCCGTATCCGTAAATGCTTTTTGGCGTCCTGATCTACGCTATCCTTCCATCTGAGGCAGGGTCTCACTCGTTTTTTTTTTCTACCATAGATATTGCCCTTATAGACTTTCCGGAATGAGCCGTCCTCTTCCATACGGATTAGGTGACCCGCCTACCGCAAACTATTGAGCCGGATATCGAATACTTCTATTGCGTTAATGACAAAAACAGCTTTCTTTATCGACCGTCGAGCGACGACGGATAAATGGCGAGAATATTTCGAGCAGATTTCAAATGAAGAATTTGTTCATCCTTCACTTCCACAACCATTACCGACATTTGGAGCGATTCCACCTATCAGCGCCACTCCCTTGCTGAATGTGTAGCTTACGCGGATGATCTCCTCATTCTTGTTGAGGGGAGCACTCGCCGTGAGCTCGAGCAGCAGGCTGCCGAATACTTGCGCGTCGTTAACGCGTGGTCCATTAAAGTCGGTGTCGCGATCTCAAGGGATAAGACCGTTGCGATGATCTTAAAAGGCATCCTATGTCGTCCGCCTTACGTAAAGTTGAATGGACTCTCTTTACAAATCCGGCACAAAGTGACCTATTTGGGAGTCACGATCACGGAACGCATGTCTTTGGTCGCGCACCTGCGCGAGCTCAAGCTAAGTCTTACAAATTTAGCGTGTATGTTAAGGCGTGTCATGAGGTGTGAGTGGGGTCTACGCAGGAGAGCTGCTAGATCCATTTATTTAGGGCTCTTCCTTGTGTGTTCTACATATGGGTCCCCTATGTTGTGTGATTTGGCGCTGACGGTGAGGGGCAGGCAGCTGTTCTACGCTTGTCAGTGAGTGGCTTTGTTAGCGTGTCTTCCAGTGTGTCGTACGGTCTCGACCGACGCCATGCAGGTATTGTTGGGTGTTCCTCCTCTTGATCTGGAGGTAGTCCGCGTGCCACGGCCTACGGGGTCAGGAGGGGCGTACCTTTGCTGCAAACAGATTTAGTTAGTTTTAACCAAGTTGAAAGGCTAGGGCCGCGTGCGGTCAAAAAGGTGTTAGACGAGAGTGTAACATCTAAGTGGCAGCTTAGATGGGATGAATGTGGGAAAGGTCGGGTCACATATAAGTACGTCAGATATGGGTCTGCCAGAGGAAGTTCCGTCGTGGACTTTGGGCTTAAGATGAGCTTCCTCCTGACTGGGCACGGTAGCTTCAATGAGTTCCTCTTCAAGCGCAACCTTGTCTCCAGTCAGGGTTGTGTTTTATGTGGGGCTGAATCGGAGGACTGGTTACATGTTCTCTGTGTCTGTTCAGCGTACAGTGACATCCGCACTCTAGACAACATGGGCGTTCACGTATTGAACGGTATCTGCGATGTTAGCCAGTGCCTTGCTAGCAGTGGGACACTTAAATGCACTAATGCGTTCGCGCGTGCTGCCTTCCGACGAAGGAGGGAGCTTCTCGACGCTGCTTCGCTTGCAGCTGATGGGCGAATGACCTAGTGGCCGCGGTGGTTAGCCACCAGTCTTGTGTGTTTGGTGTTAGTGTTGTCTTGTGATGTCCTTTGTGTTGTATTGTACGCAGAGCGGTAGTTAGCTGGTGAAAGGTTCTCCGCCTCGGGCTGATTCCAGTTAACCCGTTGGGGTCCCCACGTACTCGAGGAGAGCGATCAAACCCGAGTCTGCAAGGGACTCATCTGAAGTGGCTCTACCACGAAGCCTCACCGGAGGTTATCTGGTACCATGGGAACCGGGATGGCCCTCCAGGAGAATTCCTGGAAGATGTGTTCTCGGCCCGGTTATTTGCGGATGGCCTCCTAGTGGGAGTTTCATGGTGGTTGTGGTTGTGGTTGTGGCAGAGCTCCTCAGAGCTCGAGCGTGAAGTTGCGCTGTAGAACTCGGATGCCGTACTCCTTAGTTGCGGCAGAGGTGTTAGATAGGCCTCGCATCCACTGGTATGAATGCGAAGGCTGCACTCAGTATAAACCAGGACCGCTGTGCTTGCATGGCGGGGCTCTGATTGTGGTCCCAAAATCAATCCGTGTCCGAAGAGGACCGTGGGGTTATGCCTTCATGGCAGGTACTCACGTTAAACCCTCGCTCCTCCCCCCCCCCGGACTTTCATGTCAGCGCCACTTCAATCGAGGAAACAATAAAATGAATAAAACCGGGGAAAGTAACAACAGCTGAGGACATCGCATTTGAGCTCTGGAAAGCGAAGAACTGGGATCCAACAATTTGGCTTAGTGAGTTCCTCATTCGGATTATTGAGGAAGGCTGACTGGTAAGAAGGCTCTACAGTTCCAATATGAAACAAGTCGGAAAGCAGGAAGCTCGGCTCTTCAGGTATGAACGGTTTCGTTTGCTTCTTCTGTGAGTATAATTGAGTGCAGAACTATTCCATTTCTACGTAGCTCTTTATGTATATGCATTCAGCTTGTCGGACTACTCACTTTAGTGTAATATTGATATTTAGTTGCAGTAAATTTATACGGTAAGTCAACTTTGAGCTGCTGTAACTTTGTTAGTAATATTATGATTTTGATGAAACTTGGGGATCGCTTCATATTATATTTTATATAACTACAAACTTTCATAACTCTAGGACAAACTTAAGGGGGTTTTTACTCAATGGAGAGTATTTTCAGCCCTGGACACCATATAGGGGGAGCTTGATGATTTATTTTTTAGATTTTCCGTTGGGTACGTTAAAGAAATCATCATTTTTTAACTGCCCACTCCCCGCCTTTCCAACAAATGTCAAAACTAAGACCGGCATCGAACGGTACTAATCAAGACCTTTTATTTGATATCCAACGTGACTATATTCCGTGAAAAAAATGTTACACCCCTTTTTTCCATGTATGAGGCCCCCCTTAAACTCAATGTACAAAAACGAAGCGTTAGCAGTTCCTATCTTCTCACCAAATTTCGTGTCAATCGATATAGCCGTTTCTAAGAAAAGTGCGTGTGACAGGCAGGCAGACATCAGGACTCAATGCAAAGACCAAGATGCATACAAGGCAGTTATGGCATAAATGAAGGATAAGCGCTCATCACCGATCACCAACCCTGATTTGCTGCGGGATCTTCCCACGAATTTCAAGTGAATCGAACCTACCCACAATCCAAATAGATCCTGATGGAATCCCGAGGTAAAGAAGTCCTGGAAGCCGCAAAGAAGATTGCCGAAAGTGAAGCCCCAAGTTTAGACGGCATTCTGAACAAAGCACTGACAGTAGCCGTCGAAAACGTTCCAAGGTGGTTCGCTGAAACATTTACGACAGAAGCTTTTGTTAATCCCGAAGTCAAATAAACCCTTATGTGATCCTTCGTCTTATAGACCTATGTGCCTGCTAAACGGCATCGGCCAAATTTTCGAACGGGTCATCTTCAATAGGTTTGTACCGATCACAGTAAAGGAGGGTAGTCTCTCAGGCAGGCAATTCCGATTCCGAAAGGCAAGATTTACTGTCAATGCGATCAGCACGTTGACGGAAATTGCGCAATGGAGGCCAATGAATCTTACGCGGTAGTTACTCTCGATTTGAAGAATGCTTTCAACACGGCAAATTGGAGCAAAATAGTTGTGACTCTAGCAAAATTGGGCGATCCTAAATATCTGGTGCACATACTCGTGGAATTTCTCCGGGAGAGGATATTGTGTTACGATTTGGACGATGAACCTAAAATGTATACAATAACCTGTTGGGTTCCGTAAGGATCACTCCTCGGTCCTCTTGAGTGGACAATAATGTATGACAGAATTTTAAAGTTGCAACTACCCAGTGACAATCATTGGCTTCGCAGACGACATCGGAGTGATTAACGTGGCACGAGATATTGATGAGATCGAGGTACTCATAAACAAGGCAATTTTTGAAATCAGAACTTGGCTAGACGAAGCTGGTTTTGATTACCAAGCGAAGGAAGCAAACATCGATAAAGATCAGGATTGATAAACACATCATACAGTCGCAGCCAACGCATAAATACTGAAATTCAAGTCCAATTCTGAAAACTAAAGCTTCCGGAGTATTTACATTGTTGGCGAAAACGTTACCAAATGTGGTCCTAGGCAAAGCCGCAGGCTTCTGATCTCGAGAGCTGGCAGCTCCATCTTTCTTTATCCAGCTCCAGTGTGGGCACCGTCTTTGAAGTTGGAAGCAAATAGAAGAATTATCGCAGCCCCATACCTATTAAGCGCATTGCGAACGTCGTGCGTTTTTCGTACAACATCAGACGAAGCAGCTTGTGTGATAGCAGACATGGTTCTCATGCACATCTTGGCGAACGATGGTCGACGTCTCTATAACCCATCATACGCAATCGGCGAGTCCTATACACTGCATTCGAACACCCACATGCTTCCCATTCATTCCCTTAAGGGGTTTCCTCAAATATTGCTTGGCAACTTCCAGCCCAGCGAGTTTATGGTCTCAAGCATTCACCTATATCCGCATTGGTTGCTTCTGCACATTCGTGGTATATGGCCTTCTCCATTGCAGCCTTTTTTATGATCGGATTTCCAGAGAGCACATAGGCTATGGACTGGAAACGAAAGCCTCCTCACCAGTAGCACCTTGACCGTTTCGCAGAAGGTACGTACGTACGAGAACTCCGCCACTCTTTCGATTTACGTGTGGAAGACACTTCTGCTCCATTGTCTTTGAAAATCATTGGATTTTAATGAGGACTTCCGAAAATATCTTGCCTTCCGTCGAATGAATGAGCTGAGACAACCGTCTAGTCCTTCTTTGTTTCCTCCTCTGTTATCGGTTTTCTGTTTGTAGTCCCCTTGCGTTTGGGTAGACGGGTCTTCGGAAGCGTAGGGTGTTTTTTTATTTTCTCTTTATAAAGTCTCCTTCAGGCGTGTCTTTCTCTTTCCCCTCTGTAGAAAGAGATTCGGTCTAGTAATTCCTCAAGTTCCATCAGGTCGTATTTGACGCCTTTGCCGACGTTTTCCTGGAGGAACGTTGCTGATCTCATACGCTTCACCACAATTGAGTATTTCCTTTTCTTTTCGGCTCTAGCTACAATGGTCGATTGCAGCTTCACTCGGTTCTTGCCTAAATCCACCTGCTTAGATCTAGCTATTTTATATAGTTTTTTTGTGGAACAGGGAAAATACACGCACCGGCAGACGCGTCATTTTGTAATGCTTGCTCTTTGTTTGGGAATCCCAGTGTCATATGGGGTATTTCAGGCCTCGCTGACTCTTTCGTTTAATGCTGCGATGAGCGACGCATTTTTGTGTTGCACTCAAATGCAGTCAGCTCTTGCTCTTTTCCTGATATTTCGTCAATTTTTTTCTTTTTGTTCTGCGCGGAAATTTCATCAGCGTACCATGTGCAAGGCAGCGGGCCGCAATAGTCAAAAACGGGTGTACCCATGGGAACAAAGCCCCTATTCCAGTTTACTGAGGCCTGATCTGCGCTTAGCTGATCCCGGAACTCATAGACGGATTAGCACTCGCTCATGGCAACGGGGTCCACTAACATTCCTGGTGCACGTCACAACTACGTCCTTGGCAGGTCTAGGATTACATCACCCCATCGACGTCAGCAGAGCGCTTTAATCGACTCAGAGGGCTCCCAGTGTGTCTCGACGTGTACTGGTCATTCGTGGTTCTCTCGTTACCGGAAGGCTTTCTTAAGAACACAGCCGGCTAAGGAGTTACAATAACTTATTCGGGCATATCGAGACGTCACTCCTCGTATCGTAAGCGACCTGTTAAAGATCGTTGACGGCCCCTGAAGGGAAAAAATTAATCTTAATCTATTCAACCCGGAACTGAAATCTAACTCAACGGCTGGGTTATCTATCCCTCCCTAGCCTCCGGATTGATTCAACTGTTGAATCACCCGTGAGTGAGCAAGCTAATGTTGAAGGCGGCCTCCATCATGTGGACAATAAATTATCTCTTTATCATCGCGGCTGAAACGGAACTTAATAATGCAGTCCCGCGTAAAATTCATTCATGCATCCATCCCTCAATATAGGAAGTCGGTGGTATTTTATAAAAGGGGCATTTCATCAAAGTGGAAGCCTTGGAATGCTAAAGTAGATGTAGGGGCCAAAGGATCGTGCCTCCACATCATCTCATTTGTGATTGCGCTTCACAATAAAAGAGTGAGTAAACGATGCCGATCTTCAATCAGATAATTAAGAATCCTTTCGGGAACAACAAAAAATCCTTGGCAGTGCAAAATTAGAACAGCTTACCCGCAATGAAGCAAAAAAATTTGTACGTAACTATTGCTATTAAATTATTATCTACTACAAATTATTTTTAACGCTTCTCGGCAATTTTTTTCGTATTTAAAATTTGCGGGACAAAAGAGTGCATACGACTATATCCAAAGTCGGAATCTTTTATATGTTTTTCATTTTCAATAAAATTCGCCAACTTTCAAAACTGCATGTTGTGCAAGTTCTCTGCAGTATCTCTGCTTGGACTCAATTTCAACAGACAAAGCAATGGTGATAGTAGTTACCTAGTACTGTTACTCCCGCCTGTGCTATTGCTGATATCAGATAGTCCACGTCCTTTTAGAATCATCCTATCTTTCGTATCCACGAAAGAATGAACTTTACATAATGAGAAAAGTTTTCAGTCACATAACGCTGCCTGGATTGGGTAGAAGTAGCTGATGAAAATATCCTGTAACAACCAGCAAATGGAGTCATGGAGCTGTGCAAAGCGGCAAAAAATAGGGACAACGTCCATTCGTACAGGCAAGATCCATTGGTAATTTTACTGATCAAAAAGTGTGGGATGAAAGCACATGAGTTATCGAGAAATCCGACTCGTGTGGATGTTAATCAAAAATGTTCGTGCCCGTAATGTTTCAACAGCGTGGGCATTACAAGAATGAGATTCCTTTCCCATCGTGGACCTTATACGTTTGTAGAATTTAATCAATTAATTTTTAATTAGTGAATTATTGACTATCTGCAGCATCATATTACACGTTTGGAGATTTTGCATTTAATTTTTTGCGTGCATGTCATCATCCCTTAGTAGATACTGCATGGTTAGTCATAATTTTCTGCGATGGACAGAGACAGGTTTCCTGGAGAAGAGTCGCTACAGCATATATTATAGCGTCCATCCAGTAAAGCATGTGCTCAGAGTGGATTTCTTAGGCAGCCAACAAATGAAACCTGTTGTTATTGGCATTGAAAACATAACATAACGGCAATGCAATCTGTGCAAGCGAGGAAAATTCAGAAATGTAGGGACTGTAGAGTCGGAGGAGAATACTTTCTACGAGGCAGTAGATCGGACGCGCAATATCAAAATCATACTTGGGGTTTCTAACAGACTAGTTGGAGCGGAGCCATGGCTTACATCAAAATACAAATGATAACGGACTGCGGATTATTCAATTAGCAGTGTCACACGAAATGGTTGTTGGAAGTACTTCGTTTGCGCAGAAAGCGTCAGGACCAGTTTCAACCGAATTGACCACGTGTTGATCGAACGCTACAACCTCTAAAACTTGATGAGTGTCACAACTTATAGGGGGCAAATATAGACTCGGATCACTATCTCGTTGACATGATGCTCCGGGCTCGGATAACAACACCACCTACAATCCCCTTTGACAATCAGCTGAGAGTTGACAACACAACCCTCCGCAACCCCTATAAGAGGGAAACCGATGCCGCAATCACCGCAGTCAACAGAGATCCTGGAGATGAAGCACCAACAAATGATCCTCACAATCACCTGAATAACATTATCATTAATATAGCTACAAACAACCGCAGAAAGAGTCGGAACGGCTGGTTTGAAAATGAGTGTAAGCTAACAACGGAATGCAAGAATGCGGCTTACCGAGTAATGTTGCATTCTCAAAGGACGCGGGCATGCCCAGAGACTTATCACGAACACCGGCGAAAGGAGAAGCGACTTCACAGACGAAAAAGGAAGCCTGGGGGAAACCAATAGGTCTCTCAACTAGAAAAGTACAGGGAGCAACCGCACCAGGTACGGAAGTTTTAACAACAAATCAGTAGGATGATGTTTTACACACCACGATGTTCATCCTGCCGAAACAAAGAGGGAAATCTGATTTCCAACAGAATGGGCATATTAGAGCGATGGGTTTAATATTTTGATGAACTATTGAATAACCAGAACATCGGCGAGTTACAGGTCGGGCCAATTGAAGACGACGGACAAATAGTGTCACCACAAAGTACAGAAGAAACAGTCCGTGCAATTCATCAGCTTAAAAATCATAAGTCGCCAGGAGCGCAGAACATGATCAGCCCATACCAGAGAGGCTTCACTCCAGGAAAATCAGCAACAGATCAGATTTTCTCTCTGCGGCAAGCGATGGAAAAGCTATTGGAATAAGGACATCAGTTGCGCCATCTTTTCGTCAACTTTAAAGCTTGTACACGACCATGAAAGAATTCGGTATTCCAACGAAATTGATACGACTGACTAGGCTGACCCTGACCTATGTGAGAGGCTAGATAAAAGCGGTTCAATAGGTTATGGTGGGCGGATCACTTAATCCGTATGGATAAGGATGATCCAGTCGGGAAGGTTTATAAGGGCAATATCTATGGTAGGAAAAGAAGGCGAGGCAGACCCTGCCTGAGATGGAGAGATGGCGTAGTTCAGGACGCCAGGCAGCTTTTACGGATATCAAATTGGTGGACTTCGGTGCAAAACCGGGATGTCTGGAGTTCAGTTAGGTTAAGGCAGGCCTAGACCGGATACCGGTGATGATGGTGATGAATGGAGGGATTTTCTTTGAAATATGAACCTACGTCCTTGCAAACCATAGAAGAAGTAGATATTGCTGCCATTGACTAAGTGGTAAAGAATATTCACATGCTGGTGCAAGAAGTATGGGGCACAAAGTAGCCATTACTATGAAACTTATAAAGGATTATTCATCCTACCCACAAAAAAGGAGAGAAAACTGCAGAAAAACTTCGCTAAAATGCATTTCCTACAAAGTATTTATAACCATTATGGAAAAGGGACATTTTACGCTGGAAATGTGACAAAATCAAAGTAACTTTAAAGATAGGCAATCGTCAACCAATTAGAGCAAAGCTGGTTTTCGAGAAATACTGGGAGTATGATGTAAACAGGTAGGACACACCTCCGCAGACCACTTGCCCTGCATTCTTCTTAAAAATCATCCGGGGGTTATTTCCCCTTTGAATGTGATGGCAATACCCGTAGCCACCAAAGATAAACTTCTGGGGATCTGCAGTAGAATATGAGACAAAAAAGCTCCGGGTCTGGATCGCATCTGCTCTTGGCAGTCCCTCGGCGAATACAGTCGGTGTTCCGCTGGCGGCTGTCGGGGGCCGAGCCTACTCGCACTACCTAGCAGCCGCGGGCCTAAGATGGCGAAGGCTTACAAGCTGTGCCAAATCAAGGAGAATTTGGCCCGCTTATAACATAGCCCGATCACGAGAGCTCCTGTGCCAGACGCGTGCAAATGCATTCAAGATTACGACGGTCTGCACGGGGCACTGGCCCATAGGCGACCATGCCGCTAGGCTCGGCTTACCCTACAACTCGCATTGCCGAAGCTGCGGAGAAGGAAAGGAAACCCTCATGCACTTTCTCTGCGATTTCCCAGCTCTGGCTCGAGTCAGGCTGCGGACACTGGGTAAACCATTCTTTGGGGACCTCAGTGAGATTTCTAGCTGCAGGGTCGGAGAGCTGCTTTCCTTCGTGAATGCTACAGGCTGGCTCTGAAGATCCGATCCGGCTGGACTCTACTTCCCTGTTCCTATAACAACAGTCACGGTCTTAAGAGTTAGTGGCATCAAAACGGCGCACCAAAGCGCTAATTGGGCTCCTCGTAGCGGCCACTGATACCTACCCCTGGATCGCATTCCGAATAGGGCCCTTAAGCTTGCCGTGATATCCAGACCGGACATGTTCGCTGAGTTGTTCGAAGCGTGCATGCCTGAGGGGATATTTTCTGCAGCACGGAAGTAGCAGATATTGGTATTATTGCCTAAGGCTGGTAAACTTTCAGATGAGCCAACCTCATACAGATTTGCTGTTCTTTGGACACTATGAGTAAAATGCTAGGGCGATTGATTTACAATATACTAGACCCGATTGTTGAGAGCCAAGGAGGCCTCTCAGACCGACAGTATGGGTTTCGTAAAGCCTGATCAACCATTGATGTTATCAAATTGGGTACTAGTTTGCCCGTAGATGCAATTTATGGAAAGGGAATTGGAGCTTATTACAGGAATCGCTGGCGAAGACTAGTATTCCCGCCAATCTCGAAATTACTATAAACAGCTATTTACAAGAACGGAGACTATGGTCTATTTACCAGAATGGAGGCCATGAGAGAACGAATGAGTACGTTGCCTCCGCTAGTGTCCCACAGCGCTCTGTAGAGGGCCGGTTCTGGAAGAAGCCACGGTGTGGCGCAAAGCATCGCGGATGCTGAGTTATACTCATGCGAAGCGATCTGGGCTGCTAATGGTTGGCTAGAGTGTTCTGGTCCGACGAACGCGTCCTCATCTCTAAGCAACGAAAAAGAAACTATGCCCGCATTCAAATTTTGAACCAAACCATCACTTCTAGACCTGTCATCAAATACTTGGGAGTGATAATAGTAAGCACCACCTGCAGTATATTTTCGAAGAAGCATCTAGCGCGTAGGAAGACCACGATATGCTTCGAGGTTGCTTATAGCTAGGGTGGTGAGTTCGATTTCGCTCTATGCGACTCCAGTTTGGGGAAGGCATTGCAGGTCACATTTAACGCTAACAAACTGTATACAGTTTACAAAAGGACAGCCTTAAGAGCGTGGTCCGCTTTCAAGACTGGCGCAGGTGATGCTGCCTTCGTCATCTCGGGAATGATGCCGATTGACATCTTGGCATTTGAGATGATGAACATATACAGCATCAGTTCCATCTCTCCTTCATCGCGGAAGGAAAATGCCGAAAGTGACAGATCTATAAATAAATGGCAGCAGTGTTAGGAACGTTCAGGAAAGAGTTGGTGGACCCAGGGGCTGATCCCTGTCATCAACGAGTGGTTGGAGAAACGGCACGCTAAGAATAATTATAATTTCATGCAGTTTCTCAAGGGCCATGGAAAATTTCGTCAGTAGCTGCATAGGTTTAAACTGGATTCCTCACTTGATTATCTGAACTGCAATGGTGTCCCAGGGGGCCTAGAACACAGATTCTTCCACTGTCCCAGATTTGTGAAAGAAAGGAAGAACCTAGAGGAGACTCTACGAGAGGTGCTGGTACTAAAAAATCTGGTGCGAAGAGTGCTAGCATGTCTAAAAAACTGAGGTGCGATCAACTCCATGATCGGATATATTTAGGGCAAACTGCGAAAGGCACGTAGACATCAAGTTAAGAGTAAATAGGTGGTTTTGCGGCGCATGGGGGAAGCTGGGCGTGTCCCGGCCAGAGTCTTTTAAATATTTCCACCAGACGTATTGCCAGACAACGAACCGATTTTTCCTATTTTTGTTACAATCTAGGTTATTCAAACAAATACCTTATTTAGAGAATCATTTGTACCCTTCCCCAGTTTTTATTTCCCTTCCTCCTCTTCACAAGGCTTATCACAATCCCATATTTATGTCTTTCTTTGCGTATGTACCGCCTCTCCTTATTTGGAATTCATTATCTGTGCCGAAAGACAAAAGCAAACTGGTCCTCTCTGATCAATTATTTAGTAATCAATATCACCGCCAGCACATATTAAAATATTTAACTATTTCCCGATACAATGGTTCTATCAAAGTACATAGCTAAGTTCACTTTATTCTGAAAATTAAGGAGTGATTTTCCGCCGGAATACCCAATCTTGGCCATTGAGGGTTTCTAAATGACTTTCTATGCGGCTTTCATTTTCCCACAACAACACGAACATGGGTTGCAGTGTTTCTTCCTCGACTCATTCCAAAAGAAAGCATGAGTGCATGCATTCTGATGCAGCACCGATGTATCGAGCTCATTGCATTCTATTTATGTATATAAGTTTCATGAGACTCGCATCACACATTTGAGGCTGTGAATTAAGTAATAGCTAAAGTGTTCCTTAATGACATTGCTAAACCCAGATACTGGCAACATGTGCACAAAATGAACTTTTAAGTAGTTTATGGCTTTCTTAATAACTTCACATGCTCACACATGGTACAGCTCTGAAAAGCATCAAATTTTCATTATTTTCGTATTTTGGATGCTCAACCATTCCTTTAAGCGATATAGAGATTGAGAACGCTTTGTCACCAGAACATGTAACACTCAATGATGACAAAAAATGAAATCATTAGAACTGAGTGGAAGAGATTGAATTAGCAATATCTTTTTCCCAAGGCAGTGATGATAGTTTTTCCTATCACAAAATGGAGCTCAAATTAACTTGTCTAACTCCACGGGACGTGGCCGTCTGACGCAGCTGCTCAGGCCAGTCGAAATTTTATCTAATCTTACTGAACGTTGAAGGATTTTCTGCAATTTTTCAATTTATACGATGATGAATTAGATACAAAGAGGATAATATGTCAAATTTTAAAGATTTACATGATTGATGCACTCACGAAACCTTTAAATAAGAGACCCTGTCTATAAGAGTCTACTAGAACAAAAGTGTCTGCTATGGATGGGGCTGAAAGTTGTAGAAAGTAACAAGAAATATTAAAAGAGGAGGAAAGGTTTTGAACTTCAATTTCACCCCAATGTCCAAGAGGTCAAATTTTAGATCATCAGCTGCAGACTGAAATTAGGGCTACATAAATTTATCTGGTGTCGAGTGGAAAAAGTTGGCGCAAGTCGCGAAAAAAGTGATTTTGAATGCAAAAGGAAAGGCGCTGGTGTTAAAAAAAGCTAGGAAAAAACGAGGTTATGAGCAGAACAGATTTAAATCCCGGAGGAAAAAGGCAGAAATAGATATATAATAGAAGATGTGAGACAGAAATTTAAGGAATTCTGCCTCAACGAATTGGTTGAAATAGGGAAAATGAATAATATTTTTGATTTAGGTTTTAGACTGAAAAGGTTCGACAAATAGTCGCAGTTGAGCCTAGAAAGTTTTAAATAGCTGCAAAATTTCATTATTTTATTAATGAGTTGAATTAATAGACAACTATGAAAATTCGCTTTCTTTCCTTTGATTGTGCAGAGAAAAGGTGTGAATATCGATATATATTCCGTAGGGTCGAAAAACTAAGAAAAAATGGCGGAAATTAAAAAAAAAGGTCGAAAAACTCTTCAAAATCAGTATTTTTGTAAGAAAGGTGCGAAATTTGTAATTAGTTGTATCTGGGGAGATAAGAAAGTCAATGTCGTCATATTTCCCGAGAGAGCATTCAAATTATTTCATGCCCACTTCGAGGGCGATTGGCTATTAGAAACTTCCCAAGTCATTACACAAGCCACAAAATATTTAGGTATGATAAAAATCCGAACTTTTTAAGGTATGGATGAAACTAATCTTAAAATAATTAAGAAACCGAAACATAAAATTAAGGTGCCTCCATGACTGGGATTTCTTGATTCTCAGTAAATTCAAACAAATATCAAAAACTTGACTTGCCATAATTTTCCTAATAATAGCAATATTTTCGCCAAACTTTCCAATATTATCCGAAATATTATCGCTGATGTTCATGCTAAATTGCCTTTCCAGGACGAGGTTATAGGTGGCTTTCCGATTAATTTCCAAAATATTATAAAACACCATTATTAACTTTATATTAGCAAGTATTAAAATGGGTCACTAGTTTGAGCACTAGGTGTCATAGCGGAGGGTGATTGAATTTTCACTGTCGGCAGAGGGATTCGTATAAACCTAGGGAAATAGGATGATAAAACGATCATCCTGAGTGGCCGAAGACGAGCTAGAGGAAACCAAAAAAAAATTGACAAAATTGAGCGTGAAGGTCCGTCTGCAAAGACTGAAGCTCCATGAAAGTGTTCGGTTGACACGTTCTTGCACGCCTCTGTACTAACCAGGCTAAAGAATGTGGGGGTCCTTTGAACGGTACAAAATTAGCGTATCTATACCGATGCGTTGCTCCGCACCGGATCTAAAAATAGACAACAAACAAAGGAATTCACGACGGCCTAACGAAAAAGACAACAAAACGCGAGCTAAACCTGGAAAATAAAAAAACGGCTCGACCGCGCGTTTGGAGCCCTAAGTTTCCGGACCCGAGTGCCGCTATTGTAAGGGAAGACCCACGACGAATCACAGTCCCGATCATTGTTTATTCTACCTTAGATAGTTACTGAGGGGCGGCCCCTGAGGTTCCCATTCTCAACATCCTCAGGCCATTATTTAGAGGATGTCCCTACTAAGGTTTTACGGGGCCAAGGGGAAGAGAGACTAAGGAAGTCCCCAAATAAAAAAAAAAAATAGCTCAAGTTCATAATATATTCATGGGAAATGCAATCAAATACAAATATAAAAGAAAAATCAAAGCAATAGAAAAGAAAAATATCTAGGAGAAAAATGATATCAAAGCAAAAAACTTACACGTTTATTACAATCCGAGCTCGGCGACGCGTGTATCTGTTATTGCTTTGTATCTTTCTGTTTAATGCGGAAATTGCTTGACTTAAAAGAAGGAAGAAAAAAATATGATATGTATATGGAAATACTACTGACTTTAATGCAAGAAGGAATACCGAAAGTCTTTTGGTTTTTCTTTTCCTGATTTTATTTCCAGGGATATTCCCAGCGACCCACATGCGAAGAGGAAAATTCTAGCACAAACTCAGACCAGAAATTCATAGAGGCCACAAATGCAATCTTCTATGGATGTCGCACACTCAGTGGGGAAGGTCTCCCGCAGCTCGAAACTGAAACTTCAGCATAAAATCATTACACGATTGTTCCCGCGAGAAACTGATGAAATTCGCATTAGCGGCAGCAAAGCAAGCTCCTCCTTGACAACCGTTTTGCCGTTCGTTAATTACGTCCTCTTCCAGACTAAGTTTTCTGTGGCTCTTTATCCTGCTGCCTCACGCCCATTCACAACTTTACCAAAACTTAACGTCGTTAGAACATTCAAAACTTTGCACAGTTATTTCACCAAACCAATTCTCTGACCTTCCAACTACGCCTCCACGACAATCGTTCCTTTTTCCGCTAACTTCCTTTCCGATTCCCAGTGTTATCCAAGTATCGTCTTATGTAAATTACCTATTACGAGGATGGAACCATTCCTCAAGGCAATATATTACTTCTATGTACGAATTTTGAAAAGGGAAACTTACCTTCCTTAATCGCCCAAGCTGAAATTGGAGAGACCACTAAATTACCTCTAACTCCACTCTATATGGCTCTGGCACAATCAATGAAATTGTGAAATCCCACCGGTCGTTAATCAGCTGTCCATCCACGAACCGGTCCCATGTCGCTACGCCCGCCATGAACTCGGTTGAACTCAGAGAGTTCATGTTGCAGCCAGCCTACGAATACGGCAAATCATTCCCCTCTGTCAGAATCAATTCGGCCGAATGCATTCAATAATGTTCAATCTGCAGCGAAAGTTATTGTAATTGCACTTTTGCAATGCATTATTTGAGCAAATTAATTCAGAAAGAGGCGAATGAGATTCCGTTCCCGCGAAGCCGTGATCACTACACGTGGCTGGATGTGGGATACCAATCCACTCAGCTGTGAAGCGTTGCCTGAGTCAAATCACGGGCGAGCGCAATGCCGACCACATTGCCTCCTATAAGGTACTGTAGTGCATAGATACGGTCTTGAATTATGTGCTTCAACGCTCTTCAAAGCCTTAATCCGATTAGAATGTTTCGCCTACGATTATTGTTATTATCAAGATGGGTTATATTTTAAGGCTCAGATTCCGCACAGGTGCATCCATTTGTAAGGTTTCGTTCAAAACTTTGCTCAAGTATGATTACACCTCTTCACATGAAATTTGCTGGAAATATGGCAACAGTGAATGCCCACGCATGCTAAAAGTTACATCATTTTACGTTGAATTAAAGGGGCGCAGGGGGTCCCCATACATGCGGAAGTAGAAGTAGAAGAGGACGTATATTACAAGAAGTTCTTCCTCGTCTGAATCTTGTAGTTGCATTAGCAACTTTTATGTACAACATCCAGTATTAACTGGATGCATGAACATTTTCGAAAGGGAGAAATGAGGTCCGTGATAGATGTCACTTTTGCTAGTGATGTTTTAGCTAAAGATCTCCAGTGGTATGTTGGTGCAGAATATACACATAGCGACCACACGAGTGAAGTGGTCCCAAACGAGAGCTGAAAGATGGGCAGCTAATAAGTTTGACGAGGAGATTTTCAAAGAAGTTGTGTAGCAAAATACAGGCTTTAAGGAAGTGCAGAAGATAAAGCTTTACAGATCGACGAAAAGTTGCGACGGGCATGTGACGCCTTCATCCCGAGGTCTTGTTGCCGACTTTTTAATCGATAGGGTTTTGTGCTGCGAATCAGACGTGGGAATGAAATGATACCGAATGAAATGCGGAGTTCCACAAGGGTCCTTCCTAGGACCACTCTTGTGGATTATTATGTACAACGAAGTACTGACGGAAGACCTTCCTACTGGTGTGACCTCGATTGGTTTGGCGGACGATATTGGTGTGACGATTGTTGGTTAGAGAATGCTGCTCTACAGTTCGCAGAATATAAGATGAAAGTAGTACTTATAACCAAGCGGAGAAAGTGCACTTCCATAAAGATCAAAGTTGGAACACAAACAATTCATTATAAACCTGCGCATAATGGCATAATGATTGAGAGGTTAAAGTTCAGATTGCATGTGGTGGGTGCAGTAACCAAGGCATATAACATCGGAACGCGAGAATGTTACCAAATATATGTGGCCCAAGGCCGAGCCGTCGACTCCTTATTTCGAAGGTGGTCAGTTCGGTCCTACTATATGCAGCCCCGGTATGGGTCAATGAACTAAAAGAAAAACAGCAAATAAGGGAAAGAGCTGCGTATCGCATAAGTGCACTCCGAACATATTGCGCTTACAGGACAATATCCAATGAAGCAGCTTGTGTGACAGCAGGAATGGTCCCGATTGAGATTCTGGTGAAGGAAAGACAACAATTTTACGATCGAGCCTATCTCACCTGAGAATTTCCTGCCCGTCGGCGACAGTTCGCACGAACTGAAACTGTCGCGGAATGGCAGAAGAAATGGGACATGTCAGAAAAAGGCCGCTGGACTCACAGAATCATATGGGATATCCGGAAATGGATCGAGCAACCCCATGGCGAGGTAGTTTTCGACCTAACTCAATTCTTGAGCGGACATGGAGAATATCGAGCATAATTGTATCGATTTAGGTGTGATGATTCGCCATATTGTTCAACGTGTCCAAATATTGCACAGGACGCAGAACACGTTTTTTTTCCATTGCCCAAGATTCGCAGCCCAAAGGGCTACATTGGAAGCTGCAACCAGGGAGCACTTCACACTCGAAAATATCGTGGAACATACGGTGAAAGCAAAGGGGATATGGACAGAGTCGAAAAGGTGATTGCAGCCATCGGTTAGAAGCCACCTGGAAAAATGAACACGAGAGAAACGCGAATGTTAACACGAGCGGTGAATAAATTCTGATCCAGCCCCGCGACGTAATACCAAATTGGCATCCCGCGGGGAAAGTGGAGGAGAAGGAGGTGGTTTTAGTGAGTAAGAGTCCCACAAAACCGTGTGGCAGGAGCCCGCGGTAGCTTTTAAAGCTTTCCACCTTTCATCGGCAAAAAAGACAGACAAACAGTAAACTGATTTTAATAAGGTTTTGATTTACACAAAACCTTAAAAATGGGGTTTATTATGGATGCACACTTGTTGTCGTAAAAGTTCCCGGGTTTGACCTATCGCATTCCTGCGGCAACAAAGCAACTTTCAGAATTTCTAATGTTTCTGGATATGATGATTCGATGCTAGCTTAGTGTAGAGATGTATTAGATTTCCACTGCTAATTAGGTATATGGAATGTAGTTGCTCCATTTATCGTTCCTAGTGAATATACCGAGTTCAGTTATAAACCGTGAATCCATTACGTAGGCACCAACTTTAGATTAATCATAAGGATTAGATTAAGGCATAAATTACAAATGAGAAAAATGTCAAATATATTTATTAAGCAGTCCCCATAATTCGCGGGGTCAAGGGACTGACGTTTTAGTACGAAATATCGGGATTACTGAAAAATAAAGAAAATTAAAATTTTGTACGAATTAGCCGGAAATATGAATAATCGATGCACGAATTATCGGGATTCCACTGTTAAGAAATACACCAAATCTTTTAAAGCTTCTGGTTTCCCGCCGTATTATTTTTTAGACTTTATAACAGGAGGTAGAAAGTTTTGTTAACAAGTACGATCCTCCCGTAGATCTCATCTATTTCGTTGTTATACTTTGTGAGAGCTGCGGTAAAGTATACAAAACTCTCGACTCTATTGTATGACTGACTTTGGTCTTATTTTGTTTCGTTTTTAGGTTTGTTTCCTTTGATACTTCTTCAAGTTCCAACTAGGCCTCCTTCCATTGCTTTCTTTCGTTTGTATCAGTTTACTTATAAGTACCCACCACATATGCTACTACACGGAATGATTTGTACATCAGTGTACAATTTACACGTCAAATGCTCTTGGAGCGATCTACCCGTTCACTATCTTGAGAGAGTGGATTTCACTGCATGGCATAGCCAGCAATGCAATTGTTGCCCTTACTAACTATGTGACCTATCCATTGCCATCTCCGTCTTCCGATCACAATGCATACGGATGCCAGCCCTGTGTGACAACTAAGTTTCCGGTTTGTAATAGTATCAAGCCGATATAACCCAGAGCTTTTGAGTAATAGTGAGATTACTTTCCATGTGCTACGCCCATATAACAACACTGAAAGAATACCAGCACAGAACACTCTCAACTTGATATTGAGGTGACTGCAATCGTAGATCTTAGATACGGCGCTGAAAGCAGATCTAGCACTATTCATGCCTCGGGCAACATCCAATTTGGTATCGCGGTCAGCAGAAACTACGTTTCCTAGATATACCAATTGATCAACACCTTTGATGCTCTAGCCTTTAATGTAGAAACGGGTCGTGCGATGACCCGTCTGACTGAGAACCTTGGTTTTTCGTACGAGTGGGAGTGCAGACCTGGAGTAACTGTGTGTACCACAAATATTCCTCTATACCTCTCACAGCTGAGTTTTACATCATTATCGGCGGGGCAACAATTGATGTTCGGTCTAGGCCTACCGTAGCAAGTGACCCCCTTTCCCCCACATCCCGGTTTTGTGCCGTGGACCACCAATTTGATATTCTAAAAGCTATCCAGCATCCTGGCTTACTCCATCGCTCTACCTCAGGTAGGTCCTGCCATAATTTCTTCTTTTTTTTTCTTACCATGCCTTACCTTACTTTACCATACCATAGATATTGAGTTTATAGACTTTCTGGGCTGAATCATATTCACCTATATGGTTTGAGTGATCCACTCATCCCAGACTATTTAACCAGATTTTGCCCACAACATTCACGGCATCGCTCATAAATTTCAACGGTATATAAGCTACGTAATCGTCCATCCTCATGTAGAGGGCCAACAATTTTCGAGAAGATTCTTCTCCCCAATTCAGGTAAGACTTCACACTACTAATACGTAGGGACTGGCATGGTCACTATTTTGTACAGTAAGAGCTTCAATCCTATGATAAGACGTTGCGAGCGGAACAGTTTTTATAAGCTTATATACGCTCTGTTGGCTGCCAGCAATCGTGCGCGCATTTCATCGTCGTAGCTGTTATCGGTTGTGCTTTTTGACCCTAGATCGGTGGAACCTTCAACCATTTCAAAGCCGTATTCTCTAATCTTTATTGTTTTCAACTGACAAGTGCTACTTGATGTTGTTTTTTCGTCTTTAGTGTTGACGTTTCATTTTGCCTTTGGTGCAGCTCAGCTATAGCTCAAGGTCTGAAGCCACTTGTTCGATCTCGATGGAGGTAGTTCTGGCTGTGTTATAGGCTGTGTTTCCTATAATGTAAATATCATCGGCATAGGCCAGTAGTTAGGTAACCCTGAAGGAGATAGTGCATTTTAATTAATGTCACGAATCACTTTTCGACAGCCAGCTTGAGGAGGGTGTATGAAAGATATTTGGCTAGGAAACCAACTCCGAGTACATGGTTTACTGGTTGGCTTGTATAATATACGGTGTAGTGAATCGTTACCAGGAAACCCTTTTCCGTCCGTTTCACAGCTCCTTCAACGCTGTGATATCATTTCTGTATTGGGATAAGGTAATAGCTGCGGAGCAGTTTTCAGTCCCGCAGAAAGTGCACGTCGCAGAAGAAAATGAGATCCGCCCTGGATCTCTTTGATGCCAGATATTTGGTAGGGTCAAGATTCGAAACATTCAGAGTAATATTGAAGTCCCCCTCAATAACCGATGACACCCACTAGAGTTTTCTTCAATCCATTCAGTAAAAAAAGTAGGTATCGTCTTGATTCAGTGAGAAAAATAGCGGGTTACTTCCTCCACTTCTCACAGGGTTAGAGAGTTTAGACCCCCAAGCCCAACATCAATTTCCTTCATGATTGAAATCTCGTTTAATTTTAAATTATCCTGTCGATAATATTGATGAGCGTAGGAACGCCATTGAAACTATTGTTAACTAAGTGCTGAAAGTTCTTGACGACCGACGTCTCAAAGAGGCGTCAAAACACCTGGTTGAAGGAATCGTGGAACCCAATCGATGGCCTTGAATGTAATAAAATGAAGACTCTATTGACGCTGAATGGTGACGAAGGTGACGTGTGCGAGTTAAAATTCCGTGAGAAATCTCTGAAAATACAGCGCAATGTACACCGTGACAAGAGGACATTTTTTATTGCAGCAATCTTGCAGCGGAAATGGGAATGGATAAGTTGGACATTAAGAATGGCGACAACCTATTGCAGTGTATGCCGTACAATAGGACCGATTATCCCGAAAGGAGCAGTGCGATCTTCTCGGAAATTGTTTTTTTTTTTTCAGATCAATTTCCCAGCATGGTCTCGATAAAAACCAAATTCTCATGGTTGCTGGAGTAAGCCGAAAGGTTTTTTTGCTTCCTGCACTTTATAAAACATAGCCACAGTACCCAACTGCTGAAATATCAAAAAGTTAGTATGTGTGAAACTGGGTTCGTTTCTGGCAACTTAAAGCCAAGAAGCTTTAATAAATGCGGGGATTTTTTTGGTCAAATTTTCTAATGCATTTTGTTTTCGTTTCTTTATCCTAAAGCAGGTTATTTGACTTTCTAAACACCTGATTCTTTATATTTCCCAGTCTTTATTTCGCAGTATTGAAACCATTGCTATTGAGCAGTCTCTCCATATTCCAGTTCCGTTAAAACTTTTGTTTGTTTAATTTGTACACAGATATGAATATAAAATTAGATGACATTATCAAATGATATTTTCCCAAGATTACAACTATGTTGTCGTAATTCGAACAGGTATGGGTGAGCTCACAAAAGTCAGTCATTAATTATGAACACAGCATTGGACCCTTGGCAAGCTACCTATTGAATGACTTTAGAAACTTGTAAAATGTTGCCCAGAAATTGCATTCTAAGAGGAACTATAGGCGACTCCGTTCCTCACAGTACATCGAACAATGAAGGATCATCTTCTTCAATTCGGAATTAGTAAAGCAGAAAAGAACACTGGGGGAATCAAGCGGACTCTGAGCGCTGAGTCAATAGAAGGCTAGAAAGCCAACGACAATGTCGAAATCAAAACTATATTTCCTTTATACGTTTATTAATCGAAAACAACATCTAATTCAAATATAATAACTTCATTGCAAACAATAGTTGTTACAACCAAATCAAACGGGGCTGTCTTAAGTCTAACTATCGTTTTGCTATCAAAACTCTAATTCCCATCATGAAGCATGCTTAGTTGACAAAATGATGTTTGATGAGAAGATGCAGCTAAACTGATATACGAAACTAAAAAATAATATTTCGTTAGAAAATGCAGTTAGACTGATATATGAAACTTATCAGCCAACTCTTGCCATTCTGGCTTGAGGAAATATGATCCTTTCTGCGGAATGTCAGACAACATTCAAACCCACAATTTCCAAAGGCTCACGGTAGATTATAATTGAACGAATATGTCCCTATACCTTAACTCACCCGAGAAATTTCACAGTGCTCAAATTATACCAAAGGAGCATAAATAGCCTAAATTTATAAAGCTACCATTTCAAGATCTATCTATCTATCTAGAAGCCTGAGCGCCGCATTGATATATAGGTAATACTTATTAAATAACATAACCAAGACACCAAGCCACTTTTACAAGACCATTAATTAACAGTTTCGGTTCAAAAATAAATCCCTCGATACTAGGTCCTCCCATACCTTACCTACTGAGTACACATATCTAATAAACCATTATCACCAAATTGCTTGCTTTGTGGTTGAAATTTGAATAACTTAAATAAATTTCTCTCTAATGTTAGGGAGCATCCTTCCACCACCCTCAATCACGCCAGTACGAACTGGGATCTCGGTTAAACTTACAAATTGCCAGTGGCGTCAGTTCAACATATCTATTTATCAAACGTTTTATTTGGGTAGGATGAGAATACAATCTGAATATTACAACACTTTGATATGATAAGGATAGCTGGAGGTTTGCAGAGCAGGGCATCGACGTGATTTCTGAGTGAAAATCGATGGAAACTCTTCCGGGAAAATACAGCATACAGAGATGTAATATAATGTTTCCGAACTTATGATGTCAATATATGTTCCGCTACGTTGTTGTCACTTGGGGAGGGTGTACAATTTGTGGTGGAAGAATGCGGAGGTTGAGCGAATGAATTTAGTTTTGGGGAAGTTGACCCATCTAAGCCTTATCACTAAAAATAGCACGGGCTGATTGCTCCATTCTTGCCAGTAAAGCTACCTTTATGGACAATAAAAAGAATATCAAACTGGGAATTGTGGAAAAGTGTTAGATGGTGCAGAATCTTAAACAAAGTGGTGGATTCATCACGAGGTTACAAAAATAGACACCGAGTAAAAGGGAAGCGTAGCGACTTATGGATGATTCGCACAGGCTTCCTTGATAAGCTTAAGAAAATTAACTCTTATCAAAGGTTTATTTTTGCTAAGCGTTGATAAATGTAAAATAAAATTTGATGGGATAAAAACCGCTCATTAAACTTTGTTAGAAACTACCTTTCGTTTTCTTAAGGACTTTATTTACTTACCTACATAATTACAGTCAAATAGATACAGTATTGGACATAAACCTGGAAATAGCATTTGAATAACAATTATGATGCACTTATAAGTAAAATCTGCAGTCATTTGGGTACAACTTAGATATAATAGTTTCTTCTGGTACCAGGAAAATTAAATTCATTAACGTAGTGAACTCAGCCGTAGATGGTTCGAAGCTAATTTGACGGGGCGGGGGGTGGCAGGGAGGAGCCGTTACAGTCCGAAAACTCTTCATTGACTATTAGTATTTAGTGACAAAACTGGAAGTCGGCCCCATTAGGTAGCGGCTCTCCTGTGATCTAGAGTGTTGAGAATTCACTCGAAGTATTCGCTACTTGGCGTAAAAGCGAACTAAAAGGAAAAGAGATTATCAGCAAGCAGCCTGCAATTCTTGAATCTGCTTATGCTTGGGAAATTACTACTATTTCCCAGAATCGGGCTGGTCAATCAACTGTGATCTTTTGCTTTCATAAGTGGCTTATGATTGCATTCTGGAAAGTGCAAATGCCTCTTGGCAATAGTTTCGAGGCTACCCAGAACGATTGCTTTATCCTACTTGAGTGAGAGTTTCACCGACACAGGCTGTATATCCTGTGCTACTGTGCTATTGTATTCTAGCAAGCATATTGGAAGTAGCGTTAATCTGGTGTCAAGTTAAAGTTTACCGCATTCGCTAGGCACCCTCTTGTCCAGTAAAACGGTACTAGACAGAATGAGGAACATCAGCATACCGTGTTACAAATCGAAGCTGACTTGCAAAGTTCCATTGAGGATGGACGAAACAAGGGAGGCGCTAACATTGTTCTCGAGCAAGATCTAGATTTGATAGACGCTCGATCTTGCTTGCGCATCGCATCTGCAACGTGGTTGTCGTACGGGGCTGAGCAGACGTCTTGATCAGCTCCCCAGAGAATGCTGACATTTGGCCGCCGATTAAATGTTGGCATTGGTTCTTTTCCCTGCTGCAAGTGAAGTTATTGACCACGCCCCGAAGGGAAACCATAAGATCTGGCTAACTATCAAAACTTGGAAGTGGATTGATTCATGGGCGTGGAGAACTGAAGACTCCTATTGCACTGCGAATGGGAGCGAATGTGTTGCGCTTGAACTCTGAAACCATGGGAAATCTCGAGAAATGCGGCGTAGTGTGCGGCGTGACAAAAGAGAATTTTTTATTCCTCTTGTGGTAGAGAATAGTCACTACACCATATATTATTGCGCCATCCAATAAACTATGTGCGCGGGGTAGATTTCTCAGTCAGTTAAAAAATGAAATCTGCAGTTATCGGTTTTGAAAATATAAGCGAAAGGCTATGCACTCTGCGCTTGCGGGGCGAATTTAGAAATATAAGCCTCATTAACGTTCATGCCCCTACAGGGGAGACTGCAGAGTCGGAGAAAGATACCTCCTACGAGGCAGTAGAACGAACCCTCGAAGCCTGCCCCAAGTATGATATCAAAATCATACTTGGAGATTTCAACAGTTAAGTAGGGACGGAACCCCTATTCAGGCTATACGTTGGCTCCCATTGCTTACAGAAGGATACCAATGATAACGGACTGCGGATTATTTAGTTAGCAGTGACGCACGAAATGGAAGTACCTGGTTTGTGCGGAAAGTGGTCTATAAACATACGTGGACCTCTCCAGACTAGACGACTTTCAAATAAATTTACCACGTGCTGATTGAGCCTCGCCACTTCTCACCCTTGATGAACATATAGGGGGGGGGGGGGCAATATAGACTCAGATCACTGTCTGTTTGGCATAGTACTGCAGGCTTGAATTACAACACCCCCGGATGAATATGACCAATCAACGAAACGGAAGAATGCTACACACCTTGTACTTGTCACGAACTTCGCCCAGCGGAGAAGCGACTTCACAGATGGAAAAAGGAAGCCTAGGAGAATCAACAAGTCTGTGAACTAGAAAAGTACAGGGAGCAACTGCACCAGGCACGCAAGCTTTACAAACACCAGAATGAAGCCTTATACACCTCGATGTTCATTCTGCCGAGAGAAAGAGGGGTTGAGTATTCCTATGAAATGATGAGCAACCAAAATATCGGGGAGTTGGAGGTCCCACCAAATGGAGATGATGGACAAATGCAGCCATCACCAAGCATAGAAGAAACAGTCCGTGCAATCCACCGGCTTAGAAACCATAAGTCGCCAGCAAACGATGAACTTACTATTGAATTTGTTAAATATGGTGGCGACGAAATACACCACGTTCTTCATCAACTGATGTCTAATCTGTCCCATACATAAAAAGGTGGACATCACGCAGTACAGCAATTATAGAGGTATCACGTTGTTGAGTACGGGTGGAATAACCCCATACGCTCAAAACATCATTGGCCCATACCAAAGAGGCTTCACTCCAGGCGAATCGGCAAAAATCAGATATTTCCTGTGCGGCAAGTGATGAAAACACTGCCAGAACATGGACATCAGTTGCAGCATCTTTCCGTTGTCTTTAATTCGGCACCTCGACGAAATTGATAAGACTGACTAGGCTGACATTGCCCAATGTGCGAGGCGGTCTAGAACAAGGAATGCCCTACCATGCATCCTCTTTAACTTGGCCTTAGAGAATGTGATTCGCAATGGAGATGTCAATGCAAGAGGCACCATCCTCTTTAAGTCAACCCAACTACTGGCCTATGCTGACGATATTGACATTACAGGAAGAACCTCCCGAGATGTTCAATCTACCTTCATCCAGATCAAGCAGGCGGAACATTAATGAAGGCAAGACGAAGCACATGGTGGCAACATCAGCGCCAAAGAACAAAGAACGAAGAGTGCGGAATCGCACTGGCCAATCGAAAAAGATAAAGATAGAAGACCACAACTTTGAGACCGTTGAAAATTTCTTCAATTTAGGTTCAAAAATTACAACCGATAACAGCTACGTTGATGAAATCTGCGCATAGTTGTTGTCCGTCAACAGATCCTATTTCAGCTTACAAAAACTGTTTCACTTGAAACATCTCACCATAGGGTCAAAGGTCTAACTATACAAGACTACGATCTTCCCAGTCCTTATGTATTCCTCGGAGACCTGGGTTCTTAGCAAGAAAAATTGCGAGTTCTTGGCCGCGTTTGAGAGAAGAATCCTTCGAAGAATTTTTGACCCCTTACATGAGAATGGACGATTCCGTAGCCTACAAAACGGCGAAATTTATGAGCGATAGTATGACGTCCAGTTGTGGATAAAATGCGGCTCAATAGAATGTGTTGGGCGGGTCACCTAATCCGTATGGATTAGCATAGGCAATATCTATGGTAGAAAAAGAAGACGAAGCAGACCCTGGAGGTGGAGGGATGGCGTAAGCCACGATGCCAGGACGCCAGGCAGATTTTAGGGATATCAAATTGGTGGACCTCGGGGCAAAGCCGGGATGTCTGGAGTTCCTTATTAAGGCAGGCCTAGACCGGATACCGGTTATTGGACCGTTAATGATGACGATAATTGAATAATTGCATTGATTCTTTCCTCTGTTGCAAATGAAGTTATTGATCACGCGCCGAAAGAAAGCCATAAGATCTGATCGAAACTTGGACCCATGGGAGTGGGAACCTAAGCCACCTATTGTGCTGCAAGTCGGAACAAATGGACTCCAGAACCGCGGGAATTCTCGAGAAGAGCACAGTAGTGTGCGGGGCGACAAAAGAGAATTTATTATTGTGCTGGTGGTGGGAGAAGCATTTCACTACTATTTTTAATTTTATAACATTTGGTGAAGTTTCACCTATTGCAGATGTGCTTTGTCATCATAACATGCGGTTTTGGATCTCCTTGCAGACTGGTTCCTTGCAGTTTCTGGATAGAGTTATTTGAGGTCTAAAGCTTAGTTCAATAAGATTGCATCTTATCGATCTAACTTCTTCTTTTATGAACGATTCCGTCCTCCCTGCCTTCTTCGCTGGAGGATGCAAATTAGTTCAACTGTTATCATTCCCCAAACACCACGATTACGCCCTGAAATCTCATAGTTTATATATGTGCACTAAAGTTTATCTCAATTCGTTCCCGGGAAAAGTGCATGTGACAAACATGCAGACCGGCAGACTGATAGACACGCAAACAGATATGAGCACCACTCACCTTGCCAGTGTCCAAATCAAATCTCGTCGAAGCTCCAATGATAAGTGAGGAGGAGGTTCTAGAAAGTGTGAAGCAAACAGTCGAAATAAAAGCACTTGTCTGGTTAGCATCCCCAGCAAAGCTATAAAGGTAGCAATGAAAACAGTACCAAAAATTTTTCCATAATAATTTACCACATACTTTAGAGAACGAGCATTTCCCACACAATGAATTAAACAGGAGCTAATAGTGATTCCCACGCTTGTCCTGGTCGGAGACCACTGGCTTAGCGAGCGGAAATAGAACCTTTCAATAAGCGGGGAAAATAAACGTCAATATAGTCTAAAGTTGAAACACAAAGCCTACATTGTCTTACTTCGCTTACCGAACCATATCTGATCTGATTTGACAATTGATATTCTGGTTAGGGAAGGAAAACGTCTTTATGGTAGAGAGTATGTAGTCGAGAAATCGTTTGCCTGCAGGCGGCAACTTGAACGGGGTAAAGCTATCTTTGAATGGCAGGATTAGTCAGGAAAAGGACCATATGGGACATTTCAAAATGGATCAGTAGACACTACGGTGTTTCGATTTGACACACCTTTTGAGGGGACAAAGAGGTTACCGTCGATTCCCTATATTGCCAAAAATATCCTAACATTACAGAAGATGTAGAACACGTTTTATTCCAATCCCCGAGTTGTGCAGTTCAAAGGATTGCAGGATAAGGGCTATAGTCGCACAGGCGATGAAAACCATCCATTAGAAGCTTCGGGTGCAAGAAGTCAGACATGAGCACGAGCACAAGATAAGTTTTGATCAGACATAATATCATAAGGCAGTTTCTCCGGGAAAGTCGAAGGAGAGGAAGACGGTTTCAGCGGATAGAAGTCCCACATAATTGCCGGGCTAGGCAAAGGTGGCGTTTAACGCCTTCCACCCCCTCTCCGCAATTTTCTTCCCGCCATTTCTTGGAAGGCGATCTTAATGGGTCATGGGTATCTTAATGGGTTAAAGGAACCATTGGCCAGCACTGATATAGTCGATGTGAACCAAGCACAAGCTGCATCTGTAGTAATTAAAAGAAAATTTTTAAATTTAAGTTAAAATATATTCGTGTTTCAGGGTTTCTGACTGGAGACTTCGTGATTGTCCCAGTTTCATTGCAAGTCGGCCGAAAAAGCGACATCCAGATACTTCTCATGGGATGAGAAACAGATCCTACTGAGATAGGTCATTACGATGGTGAAGTGTATCGACATGATGGCGTTACTACTGCTTCTCAGTTGCTATGCCAACGCATACCATGAAGCCTGGAGAAGCAGTGACACCAATCGAATAGGTTGGAAATGAACTGGACCTAGACTGGCGGTAGTTAGAAGCTTCGGCAGAGTTGTCATTGCAACATAGAGGTCAGCTGCCTAGTGAAGATACTCTCCTCATTGAGAATTCTGTGAAAGTGTTCAATACAAAGCTATGGCTAAAGATAGGACAATATCCTTTGTCTGTCTGAAAAAGGAAGATCTCCCACGCGAAAAACAACCATATTTTGCTTGACACCCCGAATTATACGCGATACGTAGGTGCGCTACTTTAACCTTAAAAAAAAACTATAGGGATCATAATACTGCGATCCTGATCCACAAAGAGGCAGATATAGAGGCGCTTAGGTCCTATCAGGTGAAGTCCAAACTGATATGGAAATTCCTTACTAAAGTTAACACGTTTGGGTCGCATAATTTGATCTGCATACTCTGAGTTGTAAACTATACTGGGTCTATAGGCAATGACGTAGCAGATGAATTGGCGAGAAAAGGAACAGGAACGCCAATATATGGACAAAATCCCATTTGTGAAATCGGAAAAGGTTTCTTGGCTGTGATGCTAGGGATGAAGGGAAACGGCTGAGGAAATCATGCTAGGCGAACTGACCAAGAACATAAGTGCAAAGTGCTCAGGGGAGGGAGGGTGGTGGTGGGGTGTCATACAAACGCGAGCGCTCGAAAGATTGTTTAAATTCTATTAAGCAGTGCCTTAGAATCATAGTAGGGATACTCCCTGTTGTATCCTATATTATCACCTAGAAAAGCTAGGGATATCTGTGGATACTGCCTGCGGACTCTATGAGCGGATTAACGAAACCTGCATACATGTTCTGTAACAGTGTTCGGCACTTGTGGAAAGTAGATTAAAACATCTGAGAAAATATTTCAACTAATACCAGATGCCGGGTTAAAACACTTGTAAGTGGGAAAGATCTTCAAATTCCGGCAGCTAAGGCTTGATCGTCGATGGTAAGGGTAACAAGTTAACTTTAACTTTTAAAGTTTCAGAACAGCTCTTCTAGGATGCAGTGCACTTCCTATGTTACTATTATCAATATGAATGAGTCCAGTCATTTGGCACTTGGAAAAAATTTTCTTATTTTCTTTCACACATACTGTACTCATTCATTTTGAATAAATGTATATATATACCTACTTATGTACGTACGTGATCACACAACTTTAACTTTGTAAAAGATTTCTTACATTGATGGCATGTCCATTGGTCGCCTCGACAAAAAGCAATTCAAGTCTCCTTCTTATGAAAATTGGGTCGAGTCATAAAAAGACGCAAAATTTGTTTTCTGATTTATTCTTGATTACAAAACTCTTTTGATTATACTTTCACTACACATTCCTCCTCTAAGATACGATTTTCTATCATCCGTTGCTATAGCACGGAACGGCTACGTACAGATATATGTATATATGGATGATGTAATATTTCACCCCTTTTATAAAGGAAGTCTTCTGAATGTGTCAGTAATAGTAAGTTGGAAAGTTATGGTGTCCTGAGAATGTCATAAGGAAGCAGTTTTCGAAAAGAAAAGGGGGAATCAATACAAGGGCTTGAAAGCCGAATGTGTTCTTCAAAAGTTGTTTGAAAATGGGAAAGCTATAGATACCTGCAAAATGGAGTATTTGTGTGCTTCTTTCGATAGGAAGACATAGAATGTACATTTTACCAAGTAAATTGAAAATGGGAAAGCATCAAGGTATATTAAAGGGTGAATCTGCTTTTTATCCCTCGCACATAGGACATCACTGTAGCTAGCGAGAAAAATGTAAATCATAAAGCCATATAAAAAGGCCTTTCTTCTTATTCATTTTATATACTCATACGGTTGTCAAAGAAACCAGTCAATATCTGATGGCTCTTCAAACTCAACGGAAATTCACACCAAAATTTGTTTTATTGTATCTTCTGAAAATTTACTTAATTATATCCTTTTGTGACCATTTTTTTCTCAGGTTGTCTATTATCCTTGCATCTTTAGTTTGCTACGTTAACTTTGCTTTTATCACGTCTCTACCCCCTTGTCCAATCATTTTGCCCAGCTGAACAGAAATCGGTTTTATTTCTTGGAAACATAGCGAGCAACTTAATTCGAAAAATTACATACAGCTGTAACGGTGAAAACCGACTTAGTTATCCAGTGCTGATCTGCGCCATCCAACCCACTTTTAAGAAATTCACCAGAAGCCCCCACTGTACTGTTCCTTATAGTGTTGCCTGTTACTGTTCACACCTTAGAGGAGGGCATCCACACTAAACGAGTATCATCACACTAAACGCTGTGTATCACATGCACAACGTTTAGTGTGATGATACTCCACTAAGGAGTGAACAGGAATAGGAGACACGATAAGGAACAGCTTTTCGGTACCTAGATAAACACAAGACGAACACAGAAACCCATGACGACTGGGATTCGTTCTACAGTCTCAACCGAAGCGATGGTGCTTCCTTATGGTATTTGAAGGAAATTCAATGATACTGAGATCTTTGCAAACACTAATATTTCATGAAGCCATCTCAAAATATTTTTAAAGGTTCAGTGTAAAACTAGCATAGCTACACCTATCCAACCGAAATTTGGTGAACATATACAACCCCATGCATCCAATAAGTGACATACATTTACGTTTTCCTTCGACTTTATTTTCCTTTAAAATCCCTTTAAAACTTTATACTTCTCCATGTCTGACTCACACAGCCTGAACGTTCCAGAATTCTAAAGGGCTTTCGCATGATGGTTGCAACAGCCTCCGAGGAGCTTCCCTGTCCCTGGGAGTGTGAACCGCCGGTGTCGCGTGTCGGGAAAATGGAGTGAGTCGAAGCTTCGAAACCACGACCCTGGGCAGACAAAGCATTCTCGAGTCGCCTAACCTCGTCCTGATGTCTAGCACAGGGTTGGCGGGCAGACGCAAATTCTCTCCATACATCTTCTCCGCGGGGCTGGCCGTGAGCTTCTCTCTCAGTAGTCGTATGCCATTTGAAGTCCAGGATCTTTCCTAACTTTGCGGAAAGAGTTGATTCCAATGGTATTCCCCCATTCTGTGATGATAACAGCTGGAACACCAAAGCGCGGAATCCATTCTCAACAGAGGGCCTGGGCTTAATGTCATATTGTATTGCTTGCATTTTTCAGGCCACCGCGTAAACTTGTCGATGATTGTGAGGCAATACTTGAATCCGTGTGAATCTCGGAAAGTGCCGATGATGTCGAGATGGATGGTGTGAAAGCGCATGGTTTACCGCGGGAATACATCCACTTCCTTTCGAGCGCGCTTGTTCACCTTGCATTTCAGGCAAATGATAAACTGTCTGGCCCAATAGTTTTCGTCCTTGTTCATGGACAGCCAGAAGTATTTATCAGTTACTAACCGGTTCGTTGTACTGATATCTGGATGCGCAAGATCGTGTATTGCTTTAAATACTTCCCTGTGAAAATCGGCCGAAATTAGTGGCCTGGGTCCCTTATCTGAATAATCGCAATAAGCGCTCCTTAAATTTGTATTTGGAGTTTGCCTTCAGGCTCTGTAGCTCCGCGTCGTCTTTTTGTGCCTCGGTGATTGGGTATAATCGACCGCGTCGGGGACTGTGACCTCTGAGGTTCGACACAAAGTGTCTGTAACAACATTGTCTTTTTCTGACACGTGTTGGATATCAGAAGCAAATGGATTAACATAACTCAAGAGCCCAAGCTGGCGAGTCGGGATTTTGTCTAAGCGCAAAACTAAGGGGCTTGTTGTCCCTGAACACGGGGAACGGCCTGCCCTCAAGGAACAAACGGAAGTATTTTATGGCGAGGCACGCGGCGATCGTTGGCGCTGTAGTTGCGTTGATCTGTTTGGAAAAGAACCTCAACGGTTGCCAGATTTGATTTATCCGTTGGTGAAGAGTGGCGCATTCCGCTGTGTCTGAGGCATTGACAAACGCAGCTAGGGGAGCATCTGACTGAGGAAATGCCAGCAGTGTTGTATCAACAATCTATTGTTTGACCGACTCAAATGCATGGATTGCCTGAGCGAACCACGCAATCTGGCCGGAGTCTTTAAATTTTGGCCTAGCCAAGTAGGCGTTCAGGATTGGTTGGGCAAAAACTGACGAGTTTAAAATGCTCAAGAACTTTCCAAGATCGTTTACCCTGTTTGGTAGGGGAAAGTTCTTTATCGCCGTAACCTTGTCTGAGTCAGGTTGGATACCGTCAGGGGTTATTCAAATTCTGAAGAGAAAGCGGCCAAAACATCGTCCATGTAGACGAAACAAAAGTTCAAGTTTCAGAAGACAGAGTGAATGAACTTTTAAAAAGTCTGCGCGCCGTTGCACAAGCTGAATGCCAGTGATCTCAAACAGTCCGAAAGGTGTGCAGTTAGCTGTTTTCGGAATGTCTTTAGGAGCAACAGGGATTTGGCAGTTTGTAAGCGATTTCGCAAAGCATGAATGAGTGGAATGGGATATCGGTCTGGAACTGGCTGAGCATTCAGACGCCTATAATCTCCACATGGCCACCATTCGCCGTTTGGGGGATCTTTTATCAAGCCTTCAAACTCTTTCTTCGCAATAGCAAGTTTCTGGGGTGAAAGCTGACGCACTTTTGAGGGGATTGGGAAGCCGGTAGTGTTAATGTGGCCCTGCACATCGTGCTTAACCGGCTGGGAGAAACTACTTTCCGTAGTAATGTTGCGATACTTTCTGAGGAATGCGCGTATGCGGTGATCGACAACGACCTCGAAAATTATTGAAAAAGTGTCACGTTGGCGGAGGATGATTATTCCTTGATCTATGTGTATTTTTGTACAGCAGAGTCAATCTGGGTTGGGGTGAGGAGGTGAGAGTATGACGGTTCAGTTAGAGGCAGCATAGTTAGGAAGGAGTTAAGGGTAGCTGCTTTGAAGTGTTGATGAGAAGCACAACACCATCGTGGTCACTGAGGCCTGGGATGGTTGGACGATCTAGAGGAGTTGTGATGCCATAAGACTAGGTAAAAAGGTTGTTGCTTACCAGGAAGAGGTCGATGTAGGATAGCATGCTCGAATGGTGAAAGGGCGGTCGTTTCGTGGGGAGAAAGGTTAGTTTGAGAGAGATGGCGTTTTGATTGCGCCCGTTGGCCAATCTATTGCCGATCGGGTTCTATATTTGGCGTTCAGGTCGCCCCCTAATAGGAGGGAGGAACGTTCATTGTGTGTAATCGGGAGGGTCCTGAGGTAATGGGCGAGGTTTGTAATATCGGCTGGGTCCAGAAATTGGTCAGGATAGTAGAAACTAGCAAGGCATTGGACAGATGCATGAGTAGAGGTGGAGATGGCAGTTCACTCAAGGGAAGAGGCGATTGTCTTGGGAATGAAAATTTCCTGCGCGTTAAAAGGGGGGCTATCAAGATGGTGGTACCCCCGCCTTTGCTAGTTAATAGATCGTAGCAAAATATGGAGCATTTGAGGATGTGGAATTTATGTCGGTGGTTTAATTTAGTTTCATTAAGGAGGAGGGCGATAATTTCGTGTATGGATAGAAAATACATCAAATCATGCTGTTTCTGTCTAACATTCAGCAGTATCACTTTAGCAGATATTGTTAAGGGAAACCTAACAGAGGAATGACAGAAAGGCTACATGTTTCTCCACTGGA
The DNA here is from genome assembly GCF_905115235.1 of Hermetia illucens. Classification (NCBI taxonomy): domain Eukaryota; kingdom Metazoa; phylum Arthropoda; class Insecta; order Diptera; family Stratiomyidae; genus Hermetia; species Hermetia illucens. The sequence continues at coordinate 51,507,804 of NC_051849.1, forward strand.
GAAGATAAGGTATTGCATATGTGGAAGAAAGAAGTAAGTTGGGCGGCTAGTTAGTAGGAGGACGTGTTGAAGAGGGCTTGGATTTATTCTTGGATTGTCGCTGAAGTACCAGCTGATTTAGAGAGCAGGTTTCCCCCAAGCACTGCTTCAGATGTAATAAATGTATTCAGGGTTAGGTCAAAAAGAGATTGGAAATGTGAAAAAGAAGTTCCTATAATCAAGGAGTGGCAAGGTGATCATGAGTTCGTGCTTTGCTGGAGGGAAGAGGACGTCGACTGCCAATATTCCGCGCGCAGAGCAGATGCCCAATATTTAGAAAAACCTTCGACGCAATGGTTAGTACAAGTCAATCTCAACCATTATGAGGCAGCACAGGACCTACTCCTCTAGACCATTTATGAGGGCGGAGTCAAAATGACTACAATCTGCGAGCCTTATCAAAACAACAATAGTAAACTTCACTGCGAAGGATACAACAAAAAATGGCAATATTGGCGTGTGGAAATTAAACTATCCAAGTTGTGATGGAGTTTTCGTTAGTCGAATTCATCAGAGCAAAAAAAGCTGGCATTTACATATACAGGCGCTACATTCCATCTAGCTCGGCATTGGCACAGTGTAGGGTGCGTTGATTTCAGATGCAAGACGGCATAACCCTCAAATCATAATGGGTGTTTCTAATGTATAAGTTGGGGATCGTCGAATTACTGACATCCGAATAGGTTTTCGAGAGACTTCGCAAATACACTCACTTTTCAAGAAATAGGCTCAGGTTCAGTAGTGTATTTGACATAAGGGAGCGGTGAGTTGGTTTGTTAGAAACCTCTATATTCATAGCGACTAACAGTCAAATTTGCCCCGAGATCGATAATAGTCAATATCAGAATTTACGTTTCCGCCGAGAGCTGGAAATTAGTCTTGATTCCTGAAACGGTTTGGAGTGAATATGTTCGTAGAGATGCTATGGGGAGGCGATGATTCCGGCTTTAGAAAAGGCAGTTCAAATAATGAGGCGCCTAAGGAGGCAAAAAGAATTTTCGCCACTAGATGGTCAAACAATTTATGAAATCAATAAATCGCAGAGTAGTGGGCTGAATGCTTTCGAAAGAGGAGAATCTACTAGTGGTCCAGAAGGAGATGTTCAGGATAAGCTTAACCAGACTATATGAACCAGAAAGCGCGAATTCTTAAAAAGCTTTATGTAGAGGCAAACTTAAATATCTGGAGACCGTTATAGAAGGTTGCTGTGAAGAAGCAGAGGGTACGGACAGCACAACTAGCCTGTCCTCTTCGCACGCATAAGGGTAGTTTAAAAAGTATAAGCTACCGTTAGATATATTCACCATTCTTGTGAAAACTGTGGGGAACTTGAATTTGACGAAAGATGTTAGGTAATAAGGTTTCGCGGTTGGATGCTGGCCCCAATGCAAGCTTGGTATTAAGACTAGACCTGACTTGTTTATCAGGGTATTTGATGTGATACCGTGTTTGGTCGGTCTTAATTTTCTTTTATTCTTTTTTTTGGATCCGTTGCCTTTCTATACTCATACACATATACACACGACAAACCTTATGCAATTGGGAAATCTAGCGTAACTTAACCGAGACGAGTTACCACACTGCTGAAGATGCGGCAACATGGTAAACAATGTGGATCATGTTGCATTTCATTGTCCCAAATTTACAGTGTACCAAACAAGATTGGATGCTGTAGGGATAGCCAGATGTCGAAGACAGGTACTTAGCATCAGAAAATATTGTGTAGTTCATACTGGAGTCTTGGAATCCAATTCAAAAACTATTCATAATGCACATGACCAGCTTAAGCAAGAATTCTGAAGAAAACAAGAAGGAAGAGAACCAGAACAAGCCGCGGTTCAGCTCCGCAACGCAATCGTTTAAAGCAGTCACTTAGGGTGAGGAGAAGGAAGAGGAGATGATTTAATAAGAAAGCGTCTCTCATAACTGCATGCCAAATATTCTATGAATTCCTAGCATGCATAAAAAACGCCAAACTTACCAATATTGTGCCTTATGTTAGCTTCTACGTTATCATGTGTTGCTGTGGCCGAGATTTTATATAAAAGAATCATCATTATTTTTTCAGACTTTTTCGATGCATAGTTTCTGTAAATAGGCTCTGATTTAGAAACGTACTTTTTACGCTATTACTGTCCTCTTTGCAACTGAAACCTACTTCAAAAATTGCCGATTGATGTAGAATTGGCAGGGCTTCCCCGGTCTCCTTCTCATAAATTCAGTGGAAGATGAAAACATTCACAACAGAGTAGTATACACAGATGCGGAAACAAGTCAGCTTACAGCTTTTGATTCCCGAATTTTTGGAATACTAATTGATTAATTGATGAAATTTCAGGCAATTTTCCCATCTGGCGTATTCACAGTGCTTCCATCTTGCGTTATCCATCAAACAGACGCTGCTTCCAGTTGTTTCCAATTATCATTTATCATTTAAGTTGACTCCCGCATAAGCGTTCCATCCCTCCTCGAAAAGAATTCTAAATTTCTAAGTCTAGGGTCCATGCCTTCCAGTCCTGAATAACCTTGTCCCTTTTGATCACCCGCAGTTGGTCCCAAACCGCAAGACTGTTCTAACAAAAATAGCGTGCAAAACGTGGAAAAAAATTGGATGTCTGCTCCTATTAAAGCTTTATCCAATAATTGAATTTGTTCCCCATTAAAATCTTCCTTTTTGCTCTTCTGCACGTCACGACCATAATCAACTTACTGACTGATTGATCCCCCTGCAGAGCTCGCGATTGTTTGAGCACTGATATACGTACATATATGCTTAAATAAAATAAAATTAACCCTCATTAAGACAACGGAATGCAATGTTTCCTTCGAACCTAATTTGGGTGTCAGACAGAGAATTAACTAACCCAAGAGTGTGGAGATATTTTGATTTTTCTTACAGCGCCCCACATTGCAGATACATTCGCCAGACTTAGTCTATATAATAAAGGACCACGGGACCGAATGAAGCTTGGGTATTACGTACCCTTATCACCCGCCCCCATATTATCCGCTACGAGGGATTTCGATAGGGAGTAAGTACGTCATCCACATATTTCCCACAGTCGGTAAGGGTATCATCTTCCCTATATTAGTCACGTGAACAGACATCCCTTCTGACAAGTATCATCCACAAATTGTTCATGTCTTCCCTCGTCTGAAACAATCATTTCGATGCTGACGTAAGTCTGGAAGAATTTAATTCATGTCAACTCCTCGATAAGTATGTAGCCAGTCAGTTAGACAATTTGCGTGGAAATCGTGCAAATGACAATTAGAGGTGGTACTCCACCGCGCTAGTGTCTACTGCTGTCCTCCTTGCGATTCTTTGCACGAGCTCCTTATGAACTTCCTCTTCGCTATGGAAGACATGAAAGTCGAGATACTTCGCGAGCGCTAGACACCTAACAGAGTAACCAGCGACCTAGATAAATAATCATGAAATTTCGCTTGTTTGTAATTTGAAAAGCTACAGGTGAAATTTTCCAGTAGCAGAGCGATGCCGTGATCAAATTCAAATGAATGAAGGCGGGAGCGGACGGAGAGGAGGAAATAATGTTTATTTTCCGCGACAACGCCTTTATATCCTTGGGGATAATTTAGCCGTTGGGACGGTATTTGAATGGAATTTTATTTCCTTTTAAGTTGAGCGTAAAAATATTTGAGGTGATTTTTTGTTCGTTTTTCGGTGCTGTTCATTTACAGAAAAGTTGCTTCATTATGAGGAACTTCGGCAATGCATTGTGCTGAGGGGAATGGATTCTTTCACGATAGTAATGGACAACGGAGTGCTAATTACACCTGTTGAAGAGAAATGTTTCAGATTTCGTTCAAATATCATAGCTTCTACAAAAGAATTTTAGAACTTGAATGCATTTTGATGATTGTGATATTCAAATATTCAACGAAATTATTACCCATTTTGATCATAATATCTTATTTGTTTTATCTTTATCGGCCTTCATCCTGTCTTTGGGTACCTGCAGAATCTTTCTATTCATTTTGATACATACATATTTGATAAGTAATTTGTGAAATTTTCATTAAACAATTTTAGAAATTCACCCATTTCGATCTCATCTCCTGTGACTGTTCAGTTCTTACGACATAGTCAGGATAACTCATGACAGATTCATGTAAAATTAAAAAACCAAAAATTTTCTATTAATAGATGCTTATAGCTCGTGTTTGGACTAATTAAAAGAAAATAAATTAAAATTTGCATTTCTGACGGAACCATGAACCAAAAAGCCCATTTTTTAAAGGTATTGTGTAAAATAAAATCTCACTGGCGGGCAAAGGGTAGTATAGTTCCCAGGGCGAAACGTAGATTGGTACCCACGATGGAGCATGAAAGCTGGGAAACGCCTGCTGAACCAGCACCAACAGCTCTACTACCAAACCCTATTTCCATCTGCACGTGGTGATCGTTGGAAGTTCTTTCTTTATGAAAAACTTCAGACGGAGAAGGATGAAGGCGACTCTCCCGCGCCTAAAAGCGGAACAAAATATACCAACGGTGTCCGGATAGCTGAGTGATTAGAGCGCAAGGCTGTCGTACGGAAGGTCGCAGTACAAATATCACTAATGGCAGTGGAATTTGTATCGTGATTTAATGTCGGATACCAGTCGACTCAGCTGTGAATGAGTACCTCAGTCAAATCAGGGTAACAACCTCGGGTGAGCGCAATGCTGACCATATTGCCTCCAAGTGTACATGTACGATCTTGAATAAAGTGCTCTAACACACTTCAAGGCCCTGATCCAACATGGATTGTTGCGCCAACGATTATTATTATTAAAATGTACCAACTGGTCCTTCCGGTTGGGAGTTGGGTGGGGCTGACAACCCCACACGGAAAACCGATGTTACGAAGCCATGAAAGGAGCCTCGGACAGGATGGAACGACGAACCCGACGAACGACGAACCCGGCAATGACAGCGGATTAACGATTTGCGCATTTTCTCATTGAACGTGTGCTCCCTGTACAGACCGAGAGCTGCTGAGTAGCTATCCGATACCCTGTCCCAATATAAGGCTGATGTAACAGCCCTCCACGACACCTATAAGAGGGAAATGGATGCCGCAATAACCGCAGTCAACAGAGGTCCTGAAGATGAAGCATCAACAAATGATCTTCACAACCACCTGAAGAACGTTATCATTGATACGGCCACAAACGTACCTGGCCCCAGCCCCAGAGATTTATCACGAACTCAGTCGAGCAGAGAAGCGACTTTACAGACGGAAAAAGGAAGCCTGGGAGAACCAAGAAGTCTGTAAACTTGAAAAGTACAGGGAGCAACCGCGCCAAGCGCGCAAGTTTTACTAACAAGTCAGCAGAATGGAGCCCTATACACCTCGATGTTCATCCTGCCGAGACAAAGAGGGAAATCTGATTCCCGAAAGAATGGGCATATTGGAGCGATGGATTGAGTACTTAGAAATCATAAATCGCCAGGAGCCGATGGAATTACAAGCCGAATTAGTTAAATATGGAGGCGACCAGTTACACCAAGTAGTTCATTAACTTTTGCTCAAGGTATGGGACAGCGAATCAATGCCTGACGATTGGCAAAGAGGCATTATCTGTCTCATACACAAAAAGGGAGATATCACACAGTGCAGCAATTATAGAGGTATCACGTTGGTGAGTACCATCTATAAGATATTCTCTGCTATCTTGCTAGGCCGGATAGCCTCATACGCCCAGAACATCATTGGCCCATACTAAAGAGGCTTCACTCCAGGCAAATTAGCAACTGATCAGATTTTCTCTCTGCGGCAAGCGATGGAAAAACTGCTGGAATGTGGACAACAGTTGCATCATTTATTCATCGATTTTTAAAGCCGCCTATGATAGCATAGCCAGGGTAAAACTGTGCGCGGCTATGAGAGAATTCGGTATCCCGACGAAACTAATAATACTGACTAGGCTGACTCTGATCAGTGTGCGAGGCCACATAAAAGCAGCAGGATCATCCTCGAGACCATTCAACACCAACGACGATCTACGACAAGGGGATGCCCTATCATGGGTCCCCTTTAAACTGGCCCTCGAGAAAGTGATCCGTGATGTTGAGGTAAATGCAAGAGGTACGATCCGATTTAAGTCCACCCAACTGCTGGCCTATGCTGACGATATCGACATCATGGGAAGAACGACCCGAGACGTACAAACTGCCTTTATCCAGATCGAGCAGGCGGCGCGAGATCTTGGGCTACACGTCAATGAAGGCAAAACAAAATATATAGTAGCGATGTCAGCACCGAAAACCAACCAACCAACAAGATCAAATCGCACTGGTCAAACGGGAAGAATAAAGATAGGAGACTACAACTTTGAGACTGTTAATAATTTCTTCTATCTAGGGTCGAAAATCACAACCGATAACAGCTACGATGCGGAAATCCGCGCACGGTTGTTGTTAGCCAACAGCTTACAAAAACTATTCCGCTCGAAACGTCTCACCATAGGGTCAAAGCTCTCTTATCATTTGTTGATGCTTCATCTCCAGGACCTCTTTTAACTGCGGAGGACTGCTAGAGAAGAATCCTCCGTAGAATTTTGGATCCTACTAAATTTACTGGAAATCGCGATTTACCAGGATAGTACAATGGGTCTAAGAAAGGCATCGGTGTGCTGCGGTTCGAAGCTGCCGCTCCTCACAGTAAACTAAACTAACAAACAATGATGTTTTCTGTCAATAATCATGACAAGTTCTAAATCCATTTTCCATATTTTTTTCTATTATTTCACGCTGACACAAGAATCCCAAAAATTTCGGTAGTTTCTAAACACTATAATCCCTAAACTGAAAGTATGATATTAATTTCTAATTATAAACCGCGACTCCTAAAAATACATATCTTCCGAGACGACATTTTGATGTATCTTCGATGATGGGTTTGAATTTATTGTAGTCTCAGACAATACATCCGCACATGTCCCACATATAAATTTTGAGGAAAGTAGCATTTCTGACTTTTCCTTTACATTAAAAATCTGGAAATCATTTAAGCTTTGGTAAATATGCCGTTTGAGTGAAAATCTAAATATAGAATTTGTCTCTCAGATGTGAGGATATTGCTGGAGTCGATTTGAAACTTTATAGTGAAATGCCTTATTTGTTGCAAATTTTCTTGGTGGGGAAGCGTTTATTTTTGAATTCTAGAAATGCATATGCGTGTGGCGATATAAGGACAGCCATATGCTGTGAATTTGTGTAGGTTTTTCAGCTCCATTTCATGGTACTTACATACAGAGTCTCAACCGTGGCTTATTTATATCCTTCTATTTGAAGTACCTAAAGCACACTTAATCTCTAAGCGTCCTAGAAATTCACAAATTTAATTGTACGTTTGGTTCAAACAAAGTCCCATATGAACAGTTGCAAATATGAACAACAAATTATTAATATACGGTATACCGTCTGTACTGATACTTTCCGAGGAAAAGGACTACAGAGAGAAGAAGAGACGTGATGAGGGTGCCCTGAGGAAATTATGTTCTTTATTAAATTTGCATGATAGAATGACCAGACAGGGTTGATGTCAAGGTACTAAGTAGTGTTCTCACATGGACTGCCAGTCGTGTAGCACACGAAGTGCAAATGAGGACTCGTCCATGCTTCATGATGGCAACTGGATTATTATGTAGTTTAATCCACTTCATGTCATTTATCCGGCAAAGTTGGTTTGCACAAGCTTATAGCAACTTTCCAAGGAGATAACCGGGTCTCGTTACAAAGAGTGAACACTTGAAAATATGGTGGAAAATGTGTTTATACTTTCCAAGTTGAACAGGGACGACGGACATTATTCACAACTTTTGATTGGATTTAAGGTACAAAGTAATGTGCTGCGAGCTCGACGTTAATTTGAGGTCGTGAAACGTTGCTCTCGTCCCAAAGAGCAGACTAATTCAGTTATCAGATATCAGTACTAAGTTAATGAACTTTGAAAGGAAAGTATAAACATAATTCAATTTCTCTGCAAAAAAAGCTTATTGTCTTATGAAAATGCAAATGTCAGGACACTTTATTACGCTTCTTGAAATCCCCAAGGGGGGCGTTAATCTATTTTCCATTTACCTTAAGATACACATAGAATCGATAAATTTCCCACAAAGTTTTTGCAGTTTTGATGAAAAATTTACTAGAGTATGTTAAATGAATGTTGCCACTGGACAATGCTATGTCGCACAACAAGTATAAAGCACCTGACGAGAAGAAAGTCAGCTGTGCGTCGATGAATAGAAGGTATGGCGTATAATTTTGTACTGTAAACTTACAAAGGTTATAATAAAACTATTAATAAATACTTAAATTCTTTATTAAATATTTAAAACCATCAACTCAAATAGACTGGTTGTTCCTTAAACAGAAACGGATAACTCGTTACCTTTGTGTATTAGTGAAGATATAGAAAAGCTGCTGATGAACAAGGTCAATCCATCAGACTATTTTGGTGACTGTTGGACGGTCAAGTGGCGATGCTGTCATAACGAGTTTCACTGTTAAACTGGTTACGCTGTAATCAGCTGTTACCCTGTAGTCACAAAACATAGAAAGATCCCTGGATTGGTCAGCATAAACCGATGAGATTGCTCCGAGTAACTGTATTTTCTCTATTGTAACTTCGAATATACTCCGCACCGCTAAATGATCAACAACTGAAATTGAAACTTGCAAGCCTCAGGAACATCAAAAATAGTTGTGGGAGTTTAAAGGGCAGTGTCCTGTTAAAAGCCCTACTAGGTTTTTCATGTCCCACTTCTTAAGGGACAACAAAAAAGGCGCTCTCGGCCCCGGGTTCTTTTACAAGGATTTTGCCTGCCGCCGAGAGTTCAAATTTCTCCATACACGCTAATCCTTTCAATTTCACCCTAGAGTAGGCCAGATACAAAAAGCGGGTTCCCGCATCACCATTGTAGTTCCAGACCCTTGGGGATCTTTGAGTGCCCTGCACCCACATCAGAATTGTTTTGTTTAGTCCGCAAAGTTTCAACAGCAACTGGTACCAATTTATTGCTTGGGCTGATACTGCTGTCCGACTCATCATCATCATCAACGGCACAGCAACCGGTATCAGGTCTAGGCCTGCCTTAATAAGGAACTCCAGACATCCCGGTTTTGTGCCGAGGTCCACAAATTCGATATCCCTAAAAGCTGTCTGGTATCCTGACCTACGCCATCGCTCCATCTTAGGCAAGGTCTGCCTCGTCTTTTTTTTCTACCATAGATATTGCCCTTACAGACTTTCCGGGTGGGATCATCCTCATCCATACGGATTAAGTGACCCGCCCACCGTAACCTATTGAGCCGGATTTTATCCACAACCGGACGGTCATGGTATCGCTCATAGATTTCGTCATTGTGCAGGCTACGGAATCGTCCATCCTCATGTAGAGGGCCAAAAATTCTACGGAGGATTCTGCTCTCGAACGCGGCCAAGAGTTCGCAAATTTTCTTGCTAAGAACCCAAGTTTCCGAGGAATACATGAGGACTGGCAAGATCATAGTCTTGTACAGTAAGAGCTTTGACCCTATGGTGAGATGTTTCGAGCGGAACAGTTTTTGTAAGCTGAAATAAACTCTGTTGGCTGACAACAACCCTGCGCGGATTTCATCATCGTTGCTGTTGTCGGTTGTGATTTTCGACCATAGATAGGACAAATTGTCAACGGTCTCAAAGTTGTATTCTCCTATCCTTATTCTTCTTCGTGTTTGACCAGTGCGGTTTGATGTTGTTGGTTGATTCGTCTTCGGTGCTGACATTGCCACCATATATTTTGTCTTGCCTTCATTGATGTTCAGTCCAAGATCTCGCGCCAATCACCGCCTGCTCGATCTGGATGAAGGCAGTTTGCACGTCTCGGGTGGTTCTTCCCATGATGTCGATATCATCAGCATAGGCCAGAAGTTGTGTGGACTTGAAGAGGATCATACCTCTTGCATTTACTTTGGCATCACGGATCACTTTCTCCAGGGACAGGTTAAAGAGGGCGCATGATAGTGCATCCCCTTGTCGTTAACCGTTGTTGATGTCGAATGGTTTTGAGAGTGATCCTGCTACTTTTATGTGGCCTCGCACATTGGTCAGGGTCAGCCTAGTCAGTCTTATTAATTTCGTCGTGATACCGAATTATCTCATGGCCGTGTACAGTTTTACCCTGGCTATGCTATCATAGGCGACTTTAAAGTCGATGAACAGATGGTGCCGCTTATGTCCATATTCCAACAGTTTTTCCATCGTTTACCGCTTAGGCCAATGATGTTCTGGACGTATGGGGCTATCCGGCCTAGCAAGATAGTGGAGAATATCTTTTAGATGGTACTCACTGACTGTTTTTCCTAAACTTGGTGGTGGCAGTATTTGTCCGTTGTCTTCAGTTGGTGGGACCTCCAACTCGCCGATGTTCTGGTTGTCCAGTAGTTCATCAAAGTACTCAACCCATCGCTCTAATATGCCCATTCTGTCGGAAATCAGATTTCCCTTTTTGTCTCGGCAGGATGAGCATCGAGGTGTATAAAGCTTCATCGTGCCGACTTGTTGGTAAAACTTGCGCGCCTGGTGCGGTTGCCCTCTGTACTTTTCTAGTTCACAGACTTGTTGGTTCTCCCAGGCTTCTTTTTTCCGTCTGTGAAGTCGCTTCTCCGCTCGACGAAGTTCGTGATAAGTCCCTGCGCGTGCCCGCGTTCTTTGAGAATGCAACATTACTCGGTATGCGGCATTCTTCCGTTCCGTTGCTAGCTTACATTCATCGTCAAACCTGCCGTTCCGACTCCTTTTGCGGCTGGGGCCAAGTATGCTTGTTGCCGTATCCATGATAACGTTATTCAGGTGACTGTGAAGATCATTTGTTGATGCTTCATCTCCAGGATCTCTATTGACTGCGGTTATTGCGGCATCCATTTCCCTCTTGTAGGTGTCGCGGAGGGTTGTGTTGTGGATGGCTTCAGTGTTCACTCTCACCTGATTGTCAGAGGGGATTGTAGGTGATATTGTTATTCGAGTTCGGAGCACCATGCCAACGAGATAGTGATCCGAGTCTATATTGGCCCCCCTATATGTTCTGACATTCATCAAGGCTGAGAGGTGGCGGCGTTCGATCAACACGTGGTCAATTTGGTTGAAAGTGGCCCCGTCTGGAGAGGCCCACGTATGTTTGTAGACCGCTTTCCGCGGAGACCAGGTACTTCCAACAACCATTTCGTGTGACCCTGCTAATTGAATAATCCGCAGTCCGCTATCATTTGTTTTTTCGTGTAAGCTATGGGAGCCAACGTATCGCCTGAATACGGGCTCCTTCCCTACTTGGCTGTTAAAATCCCCAAGTATGATTTTGATATCATATCTGGGACAGGCATCGAGGGTTCGTTCTACTGTATGTAGAAGGTATCCTTCTCCGACTCTGCAGTCTCCTCTGTAGGGGCGTGAACGTTTATGAGGCTTATATTTCTAAATTTGCCTCGCAAGCGCAGAGTGCCTAGCCGTCCGCTTATGTTTTCAAAGCCGATAACAGCAGGGGTCACTTTTTGGCTGACTAAGAAACCTACTCCGAGCACATAGTTTACTGGATGACCGCTATAATATATGGTGTAGTGGCTCTTCTCCAGGAAACCGGTCCCTGTCCATCGCATCTCTTGTAACGCTGTTATATCAGCCCTATATTGGGACAGGGCATCGGCTAGTTGCTCAGCACCATTCGGTTCGGATAGGGAGCGCACGTTCCATGAGAAAATGCGCAAATCGTTGATCCGCTGTCATTGCCGGGTTCGTCGTTTTAAAGTCCGTCCCGTCCGAGGCTCCTTTCGTGGCTCCGTAACATTGGTTTTCCATGTAGGGTTGTCAGTCCTACCTAACCCCCAACCTGGAGGACCAGTTGGTACAATTTGTCCCGTCTTTAGGCGCGGGAGACTCGCCTTTATCCTTATCCGTCAGCAGCTTTTCGTTAGGAAAGAGCTCCCAGCGGTCACCACGTGGAGGTGGAGATAGGGTTTGGTAGTAGAGCTGTCGGTGTTGGTTCAGCAGGCATTTCCCAGGTTTTATGCTCCATCGTGGGTACCAATCCACGTTTCGCCCTGAGACCTGTACTACCCTTTGACTGCTGTCCGACTGACAGATGACTATTAGGTCTGTAATCCCAAAGACTCGTAGCCATTTATTGACCATTCTTTTCTTTTGGTGATTACGATAATGTATGTTCAGTCTCGGTACCACACGATGCATGCATACATCAAATGGACTTTATTATTGATGTATACGTTCAATGAATCCATTACTGTGAAAATCCCCAAGTCTTATCTATCGTTGCACCACAGCGCTAGAGTAATCTGTAGGATATCCGGGATAGTTCTTGAATATGGTGCTTCCACGTTAGCTTGGAGTCGATATATACCCCTAAATACTTGACTTGCCTCAATGGACTTTTGGCTAACCACTATCCTCTTCCCCAACACGTGAAGGATCCAACTGATTCCATGCTGTCTTGCCGCGGCACAAATTACCGCGAATGAGGAACTTCCATGTCCCTGGCATATTCTTTTTCGGGCACCGCCTTTTCAGTTTTTGCCTTTGAACTGATCTACTAGCCTTTCCAGTTTGTTTGTAGAAAGGACTTTTGAATGATCGGTCGGGAGCCTTTTGCATCCGTGTTGGTGAGTTTACCTGTTTTTGGAATATAAGCATGTGCGAGGCATGCACGGCATATATTTCGAATATGTAAATCCAATGCATCCATTCCCTCTATTACTAGCACAGGAATGATACTGCCTATGGAACGTGTTAAATTCCCATATTATTCGCTCCAGTGATACTATTTTACATTTCAGATTCCAATCTCACGGTTGAGGGCTGCATGCACCTGTCGGCCCCGAGATGGGATTTGGATTCTGCCTGGGAAATGAACTTCTAGAAAGTGGTTTGCCGTTTCTTCAACACTTTCTGCGCACCTTGCTCTGTAAACCTAGATAACTCAGCTGCTGGCTACGTTCTTTGATAAGTATCCGTTTCAGCTTTGAGGTTGCCTCGAGAGGGTTGGTCTCTTCGCGGCTATATGATGATTTTTAAGTCTCTTTGTACGAATTTAGACTTTAGAGCTCTGTTGAAGAGCACCCTTATCGTTCTCCTCTCTTTTGCCAAATCTGAGTTCCACGACGGTGTTTTACCCTTCTTCGGGGTCTTGAATGGACAGCTTTCTTCGAAAGCTTCTCTTATTTTAGTTGTGATCATCTGGGTTATCTTCTCAACTCTAGGATTGGATTTGATGCGTTTTCCAGGGATCGTAACTCGAGCGCTTAATTCTATTTTATTCGTTGCATAATCTGTCCAGAAGGCGACTGGCTCTTAGTAAGCAACTTGACTACTTTACCTGAGACTTAGGGCAAAACCCGATGGTCACGATCAAGAGGTGATACACAGCCAACTGCTGGGCCGCTTAAACAAACCATTCGGGGGAGTAAAAACAATTGCTTCAAACGGTTGAGCGACCATACCGATGTAAGCCCGAGCCTTCTGAAAGAGGCTGTTGTCAGTCTATGTCCTCACCACAAAAGCAGCGGAAGGCAAACGTTGGTTCAGCTGTTCAACGAATGCGTGGTATCTCCAGTAACTGCAGATAAGCTGCGAGAAATTTGTGGTAAAATCAGCGATAACAAGGCGCTTGGACAGCATCCCTAACAGAGATTTGAAACTGGCGGTGAAGAGTAGACTGAACCCTTTTATTAATACCTTTGAGATGTGCCTAACAGAAAGAATATTCCCTGCTCAGAGAAAAAACAAACGTTAGAGTTGCTTCCCAAGCCAGACCAGTCATAGGACCATGTATCTATTTGAATCAGGGGACTATTGATGCCTCTGGGTCATTGTGATTTCCAGATTTATGTTAATTAAAAGGTACTTGATTTTATTGAGGGCAGAAGAATGCCTGCGATAAAACTTGCGGGGTTGCGTTGTTTCGAATCTGTCCCAACTGGCCACTTGGTAAGAGGCTGCACCAGATCTACTGAAAAAAATATTATTAATGTGGATGCCGGGTGATAAGAATGTTAGCGGATTAACCCGCCATAGGTCAGAGCTCCAAAAAAATGGAACCAGATCCAGATCTGAGCTATCTACTGTTCTGCCTTTGAAGGGATGTCACAAGAATTCTCCCAGCTGAATGGGGAAATTTCAGCTCAACCCGAAAATGAAGGAATATTCGTGATGGAACCCGGCGTCACTAAAATGGTATTTTATCGATCCTCACGACGTGGGCTATGAAGACCTTATCGGAGTTTCTAATGGTAAACTGCAACCTACCTCCGCATAATTCAACCGAAACGCCAAAGGGCTGAAAGGTCAATACTAGCGTCTAAAGCTTCTTAATTGTTATGCAAACCTTTCATGTTCTTCTAATCACCTGAAATCGAAATTCGTGTACATCGACCTGCCCAATGTTGAATTATTAAGAGCGATGGCAAACTTTTCACTTTATGGAGGCAAATCAATTCAAGTAAGAGTTAAAAGAGTACTTATCATCTATCTGAATCGAAACCTGTGAGGCCCTTCGCTTTTCCATTTCTTTGACAATACACCGAGACATCATTAACCTTTCCACACTAGAATCAAGAGAAGTGGATGAGTTTTCAAGTGGCTACCAATCGGTAGACGCTAATGAGGCAAGAGTGACAAACCTAAGTCCAAACTGTTGATATCCTCTTGAAATTTTCTCTTCAACCTTTGATTTTTCCTCAGCAACAATTTCCTCGAACGGAGAATGCAATTTTCCCAACCTTCCATCCTTTCCACTGGAAATCAGCACACCTTCGAGAAATCTGTAAACAAATTTCCAGTGGAAATTGGCGCCAAACCTCATCGTTCACGAATAATTTCCAACGACTTGGTACATTGGGAAATTTTCCGACTAAGCATCTTACGATTTTCCAAGCGTTTGTACTCGTGAATGTGCGAAAATCCATCGGAGGAAAATTTACTCTGAAAACCGACACATTTGCGGTATTTGCGCAAAGCCTCCCAACACCGGACCGGTGCCGTGTAATGATAGACACGTTCGAATGTTTTCCAAGTCGTCAGAGAAAATCAGTTGGCATTTTCCCTCGCAGCTGATGAAATCGTCTCGGAAAATCGAGTTTTTCTTCTATGCGAGCTTGATCGTTGGTGTTTTCCCGGAAACGGTTGAACGGGTGGTCATCTGTCTGTCGGAAGTAAATATTTTCATGGGCGTTAACTTTGATTCCGTTTGTGATAATATTTAAACTTGACGGGATCCTGTTTATTTTCATGAAATCAGTGCGGGCGATAAGGAGTTTTCCAGACCGCAATCAGTGATGGCATAGTGGGGATATATGAATGTGATACGGTGTAAGTTTAGAGGAGTCAATGGTGCACATGGGGCCTACTAGTAAAACTATTTGCACAACAAATTAACGATTTATGGCGTTTTTGATGTAGCTTAATTTGGTGTTTAAATAATGAAAAAAAGTGGTCCTATCTTAACCCAAGTTTCAGTATGGTGTGTAGGTGGACGGAGTCGTTGAAAATGTTATTTACTTGACGAAAAGTATCTAATGATGGAGCCAAGTCAATAAGCCACAAGGCGATTATCTTGGGGCAGCCAGGTTGGATTGAATCCGATTTGATGGACGGATTTGCAACTAAGATATATTCGGCATTGATTGAACGCGATGGTGCTGAGGATTAAGTCCTGAAAGAGAAAAGTTTCAAAGCTGCTCTGAGAATTACTCGTGCAAAAGGTTTCACATTTTCGGGAAGAGTTGTATCCACTTTAGGAAGGATTTAGTTTGAAAGTGTACAATTATCGGGCGAAGCACGTTTAAACAAACACACCTTTAATTCCTTCCTGAATTGTTGATTCCGGCACCATTTTATATTTGCGAAGAGTAATTAAAATTTGCGATTGCGTTTACACGGTGTTTCACGGGAGTTCAGTGCAGCATCGGTTAGTAATTCGGAAAAATAATTTCTCGTCGTGTGAATAATTAAAGGGACTTTCCTTGAGTTCCCAAGTGAGTGGTCGATTTGTTGGCAGAGTTGAATTGAGCGGAAAAGTGTGGAAGAAATGCGAGTGAAAAGTGCATTTGAAGTTGAAAAATTATCTTAAAAGGGTGGTGTTAACTGGATTACAACGACGCATCACTTTATTGGATCTACAGTCCGTGCAGATTCTTTTGGTGGAAATAAACGTAAGTGGCTAGGGTGGCAGAATAAATTGCCTGAAATAAATTATCCATTACGGTATAATAGCTGAAGTACCCATAAGCAGTCAGTGCTACGGCTTGAATTCTCCGTTGCATTATAATATGTATATTTTTAGCTTGCACGTTCCCTGACTTTAAGGGTAAATTGGAATAAAGATATACCAGTGAAGTGGATTTCTTGAAATTTTATATCATTCCGCCTTTTTTATCTCCCAATTTTGTACGTGCTCCAAACTTCTCACCAACTCGTTGTGGTTTCATTTCAGAAAGGATTTCCTCTGATTTTTATGTCTTCTAAGAAATGTTTACCCGAAATCAATTTGTGGTTGATCCGTTAAGCGTAGGAGTACGAACTTTGAACATTAAATTTCTTTTCTCGGAAAGGAAGTTGTGTGGTTTGAATTCATATGTGGTTGTACAATAATAAATACCAGAGGCTAAAAAAGAAGTAACTAATGCGATCCTGCATATTTTGAAGATGTAAACAGCAATAGAAGGGAGGGGCAACCTGATGAAAATATAAGTCCAGTAATAGTCAAAATAGTCAGAGAAGCTACACCATTCAGACTCGCCAACACTAGCCAGTTCGCGAAGATGGGTTGAGTCCTCTATATATTTCTTCCTTTTCAGCTTTTATCAAAAATCAATCCAGTAAATCTGATCTTCCGTAAAAAATAGAAAAGCAATCTCTGCGCTGCTATACCAGATTTCGAAAGAAGATGGTGGTAGATATTTTCATGATCTCAAGAAAAAGAAACATTAACCTAAGACGCCTAGACGCGAATTGCTCGCTACACGAATGCCACGATCGAGGGAGCGAAAATATATGACGGACATTCTCCCCTGATACTTCTTCGCACCTCAGTGGATTTTGACGCACTACGTGTGCCTTCCTCCCTTCCTAGATATCTCATGGTAATCTTTTGATTAGGTTACCACAGACCTTGGGGGTTTCATTCGTGATCATTAATTGTCGGTTTCTGATTCATTACATATGGCAGTTAGTGTGAGGCTACGAAAACTGTTAAGCTCACGAAAGTGATATTATTCTAAATAGGCTTTATCGGATCCTGATTTTGTAGTGCTGACTAGTCTCATAGCTTGCAGAAAATTCTCATTCTTCCTTGAATTTTGTTCCAGTTCTCTCCTATCCCTAAAACATCAATTCTCAGGCTGCTACAAATGAAAGAATTTATTTCGTTTCTATTGTTATTGTGCTATACATAGTACAGCCATAAGTTCTGTCAGTCAGACAAATCTTTATTTCTCACGAAGTAGTAAACCAAATCAACCGAAAAGTACACCATTAGAGAAGGGAAACATAGAGCTCCCAAACGAAAACTTTGTTCAAAATGGCCACCGCTAGCAGCTATATAGGCCCGAAGTCTCCTCTAACTTAGCCCAAAGGCCCAAGTCCAGAGGTTTCAAATGTGGGCTGCCTGAGGACCATTCATCCTCGGTTATGAAGTCAGGAACATGCGCCGCTAACCACTGCTGAATTATCTGGCTTTGTGAGCGGGTGCCGAGTCTTGCTAAAAGCACCACGGCTTTCAAGCGAATAGAGATTCACTTAATGACCCGACTACACCTCCTAACATCTTTCGTACACGCTCGTATTGGTTTTGACGCCAGTCTCCCAGAATTAAATATCAGTTATTCCGTGATATGAGACGCCCAACCATACCATGACAGAAGTCGGATGGTGGCGACTTTGGATTCGCGGAGCATTTTCTTTGGCTTCATAGCAATTGTGAGCATATATTCGTTTGAATTTTTCCTCGATGGTAAACATATTTTCATCAGAAAATATAATTTTGTGATATTTTAAGGGGAAATCGTTGCAGAAGAGCAGCACGCCGAGTTCGCCGTATTTTCTTCAGTTTTGGCGTTAGCATATGGCTAACGCACCGCTGGTACGCACCGAGACCGAGGTCTTCTCGTGAAATACGACTCATCCTTCGAGTTGAAACGCCCATTTCCGCTGAAATTTATTGCTGCTTGCGAAAGGATTGCGATGAACACGCTCACGCACAGCATGCACGACATTCCGGTGAAGTACGGAGCGCGAGCGCCCCTCCCGCGGCCTGTCAACCACATCAGCTGCTTCGCGGTATCGAGCTAATGTCTTAAAAACGAACCGTTCGTTTACCGGCAGCTTTTTTTAACAAACTATGAATCTTTTTCGGCGTATACACTGGTGCAACGCAATAATCGCGATTCTTTTTCGTTGTTACCGAACTTCATCGTGTTGTCGTTCAAGTGTCACTGACCTTCGGAACCTGAAAATCTGACGGCGCAGTGTTACCAGTTTCGGTGGCCTAACATTTCTCGCTATACGCATCGACTGACAGAACCTATGGCTAACTATGTATGTTGTAGGTATGGACAATTACCTATGGCTATGTAGGTATGGACAATTAGATTGACAATGGCTAATTAATGTCGATGGTGGGGAGAATAGGCTGACTAGAAAATCTACGATAACTGACTGGTTTTAGTCTGTTTTCGACTAATCATAAATTTTAATCTAAGTATCTTAATTGAATCTACAAATTGTCTTAATTGGTTTAGTGGGGGTTTAGTGGAGCTAATTGATAATATGGAATACCCAAATGGCGAAGGAAATTTTTCAGCAGATAAAACACTGAAGAAGGGGACAGTTGGTCCTCAAAATACGTATTTGCATAAATTAGATACTTTTAGCCAATAAACAGGAAAATATCTTCCAAGGCAACCTTTCATGGAAAACGAATTTCAAAGAAATTAGGAGGGAGTCTTTTGTTTAAGCAGGGTGTCGCCTTCGTATTACTACATATACGGAACAATTAAGGAAATTGAGTTTAAGTTGAAAATTATTGGCTTTTTCTAAGCTGTAAAAATAAGTCCGCTCGTGGTTCGTTACTCGAGAGATTGTGCTGATGATTCTCTTATTACTTCGCAAAAACAGTAAACACTTTTGTTTACGTCACATTGTAGTAGCTCAATATAAACAAAAATGATTTGACAAAAACAATTCTGTAAATTATGTAAAAAAAAGTACATACACTTCGTACCCAAAAACTGTGAATTTTGAAAATATTTGATGGCAGCCCAATGCTCATCGATATTCTGAGGTGGGTAACTCAGTATATCTGCCGTCCCATCAGCAAGAAAGCAATTCCACTATTGAGCATCAGTTGAATCACACAAGCGGTCGACTTTACGTGAAGTGGCGGACACAACACTCAAGCGAACGTAAGGAACCATCAGATCGTGATCCTTTTCGAGTCCGATGTCAGCTCCTCTCTTGTTACGCACATCCCACTAAATCTACTGCCGATCGCTAAATGCACTAGCACCAACAGCTCTACGACACAACCCTATCTCCACCTCCACGTGATGACTGTTGGGAGCTAAAATGTTATATATTGCCTTCTGTTTGTAGTTAAGTAGCTTTGTACTGATGAAGGGAGTAAGTTGCTCCCGAAATATCTATATACATAATAAAATAAAATTGTAGTTTGGAGTAAGCTACTGGTCTATCAATGTTGGGAGCTCTTTCTTAACGAAACGCTGCAGATGGGAAGGATGAAAGCGAATTTCCCCCACCCAAAAATGGGAAAAATTGCGCCAACTGGTCTTCCAGGTTGGGGGTTGGGTACGGCTGACCACCTTACATGGAAAACCGATGTTACGAAGCCACAGAAGGAACGTAAGACTGGACTAATAACACAACGACGTACCCGGCAACGTAAATGGAGTAAGGATTTGCCTGCTTTCTCATGGAACGTGCGCGAGGCCAGATAAAAGCGGCAGGATCACTCTCGAGACCATTTGACACCAAGAACGGTCTAAGACAAGGGGATGCCCTATCATGCGTCCTATTTAACTTGGCCTTGGAGAAAGTGATCCGTGATACATACGTGAATGCGCGGGGAACCATCCTCTTTAAGTCCACGGTGGCATCATGGGAGAACTACCCGAGACATACAAACTGAATTCATCTAGATGGCAGTTGCACATCAATGAAGGCAAAACGAATTAACGTTAAACGTTAGCACCGAAAACCAAAGATTCAACAACATCAAACTAGAATAATAAAGACAGGAGACTACAACATTGAAACCGTTGATAACTTCTCGTATCTAGGGTCGAAAATGACAACCGGTAACAGCTACGACAATGAAATCGGCGCAAGGTTGTCGCGAGCCAACAGAAAACTTTTTAGTTTACAAAAACTATTCCGCTCAAAACGTCTTACCATAGGATCAAAGCTCTTACTGTACAAGACAATGATCTTGCCAGTCCTCATGTATTCCTCGGAGATTTGGGTTCTTAGCAAGAAAAATTGCGAACTTTTGGGCCCGTTTGAGAGAAGCAGTTGTTACGCCGCCGATGGTGATGAAGACCATGATTCCTTGTCACATGTCCGAGCAAGGTGTTCAGGTCATCCATCACCATCATAGTTTCGCCTTTAGGAAGCTTCCCTTGAAACGCCTGTAATTGTTTGTAATTGCCACTATATCAGAAGCAGCATTTTACAATTATGATTTTCTTAAACCTGGAATGTAATTTTATAGTTAGAAGTCCGTCAGAAACTGACTCCCAGGTCAATCCGTAGCCGTCAGAAGCAACCCGACCCCGGATTCGAATCTGGTATCTTGGCTTTCCAGAGTCATTAAAGCATATTGTCATAAATGTGGCAAGAGAGAGGGGTACTGTTCAGAGTCCCACCACTTTATTTTGCTTAGGCGTTATATCATTGGAATTTCCGATCAAGTTAGAGAAGGCAAGCATTCCAAGGACCCTCGCTATCGATGTCGAAGATCGTGGACGTATTCCAGAAACCAGCCATAGTTAGTTTTCGATCGCCAAAGGTGCTAGGGGTGAAGTCAGTCTCTATCCGGGCGCTGTTGACGTTTCCGTACCAATAAAGTTTCAAAATTTTCAGGTTCCTAGCCCATAAATTTCTATCCCTTTTAGTCTCCTCTTAAGACAAGTAGGGAAAACTTTGAGTATATTCGAAAGTTGCAAC
This sequence comes from Hermetia illucens, assembly GCF_905115235.1. Lineage (NCBI taxonomy): Eukaryota > Metazoa > Arthropoda > Insecta > Diptera > Stratiomyidae > Hermetia > Hermetia illucens. Next base: position 51,529,079 of record NC_051849.1, read on the forward strand.
TCACAGAACTACACTGCCATATGTATGGACAGATTCAATCGTCAAGATGGATCCGGTAAGATCTTAAATTTGGTGTATCATCGGCAGATTATCCATTTATGTGCTAACAGCAGAAACGTTAACTTCACGGGGGCACCGGTTGGTACCAAATGCACTTCATTCTTTAGAGCAACCAGGTTACAACGCTTATGTGAAGTGCACATTCGGCAATGTCACGCCATTAGCCACATAAATACCGCTACATTGCTTGAGTGGAAGTCCTTAGGCGGAATACATCTAATTGCACGTAAGCATGTCTTTGCACATAACATTGTATAGTTAATTATAATAAAATAATAGGATTTTGGGTTGCGGGAGATTTAAAGGTTGGTGGATGCTTTCAATATGAATTATATGTAGCCGACCTAGCCAGGACCATTTTTTGGCGATGATGGATATCGAGGAAAAGTCAGTTTGACAGGAATGCAAATATGACAATGAATAATATTCGACTGTGATCCGAGGGGTACTAAAATGGTTAATGCCAGAAAAATTAGAATGATAACCAGCTCATTCTCTATTAAACCAATTTTTAACAGATTTCTTTCGACGCCCACAAATTATTTTAGGTATTAACTTTGTCAGTATCTAGCACACGGAAGTATCTATTCAATTATTGTGAAAGGGTGACTTCCTATTTTTTACGCCCAGGAAATGATGTTAAAATGACTTTCAGGGGGTGTATCATTTCAACAGAAGTTACAAGAGCTGCAAAAAATATTTCGTAAGGACGACGTAAAGCCTAGCGGGTCTACTTGTATAGCAAGCATTGATGCCACTTACTTGGGAAGACATATTTCATGTCTCCATATGTTCGGGTTATAAAGTACTTCATCTGGGAAGAGTGGTACTTCAAGGGATGTAATACGAAGCAGAATCGTAATGAACTACTTTTCCTACCTATAGGTATGTTACTCAATATTGGAGGTGAGAAATTTACTTTTAGCGGTTTTAATTGGAATTATGAAGTACCATCAAGAAATTTGTCCATAATGGGATATTACTTTTGGCTTTTTTTCAAGAGGGTGAAATTTTTCACAACAGCGCAAGATATACTTCTTGGTCTTTCCCACGTATGGAGGACTTAGTGTTCGCCCCGACATGTGACGGTAATTTAAGGGCTTAGTTCCTTCCATTGATGGGTATTTTTTGAGATCATCGTAACTAATTCTATGTTTTCCTACCTTGAGAAGTTAGGGACTATAATGCGTCACCATATACTTCTGCTTTAATAGTCTATCTTTTATTTATTTCGACGAAAACTTCAAATCGTAATGACATCCTAACATACCCCAATATATTAGATATTTTTTCTTCCCCAAAAAGTAAAAACCTTCTTAACCATTTTTGGAAAATTCGTAACTCCATACTCTACACCTGCATTTTCACCATCATTCATAAAATGGTTTGACTGGTCTTCTTTGGGAGCTCCGCTTTCCAGCCAGATTTACTGAATCTATCGTTATTTCATTAAGCAAGACGACAACAAGAGGTTGGCTAGACTTGATAGAATCTCAACTGTTATTCTTAAATGCTCCTCGACTTTTATTAGTCCTCCCCTATTATTGGTAAGACATTACTGCTTCTGGACGTAATTTTTTTCATAATTTTAGATAGTGTCACGATTTCGCCTGGTCCCAGAGCGATGGATATTTTTAACCCCACCTTCGTCAAGCTGACAAACAATCAAGAATTTGATACTATATCAGCCATCCTAATGCGCTTCTTACCCAGAGTACCAATATTCTACTCCAGACTAACTGGAGGACTGAAACGAATTTCGATTCTTCAGTCTTCTTGTTCTATTTCAGTAGCGAGATAGGCTTATCTAGCCTGAAATATCGATAGCCTACAGTCTACAGGGTAAGTTATAATCTAGCTTATTATTATATGGTTCGCATTCACCCGTTTGTGAGGTATTGCGCGCCCACTACACCTACGCGCCATCGTTCGCGGTTACCTGAAATGCCTTTCAGATCCCCCCGTGACTTCCCGAGATGTTCGCAATCCTTCTCTACTTGGGGCGACCTACTCGTCGGCCATCTTGGAAGAGTGGATTGCATTGCATGGCGTAGTGAGCAACGCAATTGTGGCCCCTTCTCAATGTGTGACCTATCCACTGCCACTTCCACCTTCCGATCACAGTACGTATGAGTAGCAGGCCTGTGCGACAACCGAGTTATTCGTTTGAGATAGTATCAGGCCAACGTACTCAGATTATATAACGCAGAGAGTTATTGATGAAGGCTTGGAGATTTTGAGTAACAATGAAGTTCGTTATCCATGCGCTAATCCCCTATAGCACCACAGAAAAAACACTAGCACAGAACAGTTTCAACTTGGCCTTGGTGTTGAAATAGCTGCATTTTCAGCTTTTAGACAAAGCAGCGAAAGCAGACCCAGCGCTGTTAATGCGTTAGGAAACATCCAGTACGGTGCCACCGTCCGCGAAAACCATGCTTCTGAGATATACAAATTGATCGAGGCTTTCAATGTTCTGCCCATTAATGGAGATAAGTAGAGTGCGATGACCCGTCAGACTGAAAACCTTGCTTTTGTTCATGTTTATCTTTAGTCCAACTCGATTTGTCCCTCTTTCCAAATCCAGAGCCATTTCGGCAAGATCCATCCGTACTCGAGGTGTTTGTGGAAGGAGAAGGCAACATGAAAAATGTCACCGAAATCAAGGAGAAAAAATATCCGTAAGAGGATACAACCCTAGTCCGCTTTGGACTTTAAAATCCTGCGAGATTTTACCTCGGTGCAGTACGTGACATGTCCTTTGTTTGTAGAGCAGTGCAGATACATTCCTTGTTCACGTTACCGAAAGCTTCCTCGAAATCGATGAAGAGCGGTTGAAGCTAAGATCTAAACTCCGCGCACTATTCTAGAATGATCCGGAGGGTTCTGATGTAGTCAATGCTGGAAGATCCGAAGCGGAAGCCTGCCTGCTGTCTGGTGATCAAGTTGTCGAGATATCCTTTGATGCTTTCCAAGATTATTTTAATTATCATCTTTGCGACCTCCAATTATCACACTCGAAACAGGTGCCCTTCTTTGGAATCTTAACGATCATCCCCTTCTTCGATTCCCTGGCAAAAGTCTCAAATTTCCAAGAAGAGAAGAGTGGAAACAGCAGATCAGCAGTAACTGCAGGTGCATTGATAAATAACGGAGATAAATAGCGGGGATACCACTAAGCCCAGCTGGTATACTCTGTTTTGAGTGATTCACAGAAGAAGTGGAACTTCACAGCATATGATACAATTAAGAACCATGATGAAGTATTCTTTCCACCTCTTCAGTTGTTCACTATCGTGGATAAGAAGTCGACAGTTGACGTCCTTCACAGGACCATCGAAAGACTTACGACAACATTCAAGTTCTTTCGTGATGCGGTATGTACTTCTGAAATTATTACGTTCTGCGAAATCTTCCGCTTCTCCGACTAGCTCGAAAGCAAATTCTCTCTTGTTCGTATCGGCGTTCGAATGTGTCATGCGCGTGATTATTCGCAGCTGTCAGTAGAGCTTTCAATGTTACCTGAATGTACATCAGATGAATTTGTGCGGCGTACATTCAGTTTACAGCGAAAATTCTTCTTCGGATGCATAAGCGAATATCGGCCTAACGATAGCAACGTATATTAGTACATTACATTACTACCTGAGCCCTAAGTCCCCATGCCGGGGCAACGATCAGTGTACTCGGCAGACGTGGCGATAGCACACCATTTTGAGGTCAGCCTTTTGTCGTTTCCGCTGTTAGGTAACGATCGACACCCAGTTCAACGCACAGAAATCTCTGCGTTAGCATAGCGCAAATCCACTTAATTAAAGTTTAATCAACACCATGCTCTCTGGCGGCATCATAGAGTTTTTGGAAGGGTGCCCAGTCAAACGCCTTTCAATGTCCACGACAACCCCCATCGCGTACTCGTCTTTCAAAGTTGCTCTATCTCTCCAGATATTTCAGCGAAAATGACGTGAAGTTGATTTGCCTGAAGTTTTTCAGATTTGAATAGTCATCGTTCCCAAGCTAAGGTATGAAGACTACCTTCACCTTTTGCAAAGAGAAAGACACATAGCCCAGAACAAGACATCTTCTAAAAATATTTCTTAGAAGTTGTTCTAAGTGCTCTCTCCTTAAGCATCGCTGGATAGATGCCGTCCATGTGTTGAAAGGATAGTAAGTCTCATTTCCCCTTGCAACACTTTCGTTTTGAAAAGTTTCCAGAAACCGGCAATTCTCTTTCTCTCACTTCTGAGACCTGTTCTTCCGAGTGGTATATTTCCAGGGAGTCTGTATAGACTCAACTCTGGAGTTCGTGAAAGTACCATCCGGTTCCAATCCGGCCGACTCATGTTTTTTTAAAAAACTCTGCACAGGCTGGAAGTCTCTTTCAACTTCCAGTTCCCCACAGTATGCTCTAAAAGGGTCTCGTTTCTAACGTTTTATGAGCCTGTTATATTCATGCTGTGAGTTCCGGAAGTTTAACCAGTCTTCATTCTTATTACAAGCACGATTTAGAAGTCGCCTGGTTGATTTCCTGAGTCTTTCCAGCTCTCGGTTCCACCGTGGACCCGTTCTACCGTTCTATTCTTCAAACCATTCTAAAAGTGTGCGATTCAGAGTTTTCAATTGATCTTCTATCGCCAAATGAGTCCTTAGTCGCCTAGGGAACTCCACCTTGTCGACAAGAAGTTGATTGAACTTTGTCCAGTCCATTTTCTTAGGATTCTGTCTTTGGATTACAAACTGTTCGCCTACAATACTCACACTAATTCTAAGTAACCCATGACTTTTGAACCAGAAATATATAGGGACAGCCCTGCAACTTTGGCAGCCTTGCCACCAGTAGGTAGGAAGGCATGCTGCAGGTAAATTTGACTAACTCTTATGTTTGTAGACATAAGTTTAGTTTAATATGAAAACCGCCGCTAACTGAAAAGTATGCTACATTCAGTGTGGATTTCACCGGAGTTACCAGCTTGTCCTCACCTTCCGCCTAAAGTTCCGCTTTCTTGCGTTCGATTTCTCTAGACATCGCCACACTTGGTAGTGTAGGAACGCCCATGGCCTCATTTCCAAGGAACTTTACCTTCTTTCGCAGCACCTTCCGTTGTTATCGGCTGGGAGCCCTCCCAGGTTCACGGTGTCTGGGATCTGCTCCCACATACCAAAACTAGACCAAGTGCGTCCAAATTACCAGCTTTCCTCTCTTCTGTTTTCCCTAGTAGAGGCGGAGGAGAAGATTCTGCCAGCCGGTAGTCCCTTCTTCTCTGCAGCTGAAGTTTCCTTCTACCAAGCCTTCCTACCCCGTTTTTTTGGAAGAGTTAGGTAACAGTGCCACCGGTAGGCCAGCCGTAGTCTGGTTTCCTGTTTCCTTCATTGAGGGGCTTGTTGTATTATCCTTTCTGACTGACCGCGCCATAGACAACAGGTATAAGTTTTCCACTGAAGTGGAGTGCCTGTCTTCTACAAATCTGGGGAGGCTCCCAAAATCCGTATCCCGGCACGATCTGATTCCTTAAAGTCGCTAGTCAATTCGAAGTCTTTGACTTCGTCAATCCTTTGTTCCATCTTCATGTGTTTTTGGACACCCTTAGTGTGGCAGTAAATTAGCACCACGATAAGTTGGTGTCCGAAGGGGAGCCGGGGCGGACTAATATGTCGGTTTAGTGGCACGTGAAGTTTTTTATAATCACACGTGAGGAAATGAAATGTTCCGAGGACCTTCTTCTCCCTCCACATTCCTCGAATCTGATTGGCCAAGAGGCGAGCAAACACGTATCGACTGAACACTGAAGCAATTTCAATATTTGCGACCGGACCTTGACGGCTAATTTCGCTATATGTCAACGCCTGTGGTTATTGCTCCTTGCTTCACCTGGTTAACAGAGAGAATATCTGGAGTGCACTGCTCAGAAAGAGTACTTCGGTGAAACTAGTGGCTATTTTTTTTTTATGGATGGAGGTGGAAATCTTAGAAAGGTTGCTGCGCCAGGTTGCTGCAGTGTGTGCGATTCGCCACTAAAACCACCCCCACTTTTCCGCACCTCCCCGCGGGACCACCGTGAAGTATTACTTCGCGGGGGAGGCTCTCCGTCGCGCCGCCTTCCGAGCTCGATCCAACTCCAGGAGTTTTGTCTGCACCACGGCTTCTGCCTCATTTACCGCCATCCAGTTTTCCTCCGACTACAGCATCTCTTCCATCAGGTTGGAGGGCTCGATGTCCGTCCCTAAGATGCTGTTCAACCTCCTTTTCTGCTGCAGAAATCTGGGACAATGGAACTTAACCTGCTCCGGGTCCTCGGGTGTAGCACCGCATTCAGGACAGGTGGGAGACTCGTCCAACTCGAAGCGATGCAAGTACTTCCTATAGCCACCGTGTCCCGTAAGGAACTGTGTCAGGTGGTAATTCAATTCTCCGTGCTTTCGGTAGATCCATTTCTCGATACACGGGACCAATGTATGGATCCACCGGCCCTTGTCGGAGTTATCCCACCGTTGTTTCCACTTGCCACACAACTCTCTCCTGATGGCTTTTCGGAAATCCGCATTCACCTTGGCTGGATTTGCCTTCCGTTTTTCGTAGAGCCAGTGTGCCTCGCTCGCTAGAAGATCTATAGGGATCATTCCTGCGATAACACACACTGCCTCCGTCGACGTCGTCCTAAATACGCTGCACACCCTTAGCGCAATTGACCGGTATGCTGAACTTATATTCCTCCGGTTGACAGTGTGGTTCAACGCTCACGCGTATAGCAGAATCGACCTCACCACTCCCGCGGTGAGTAGCCTGCGACTATACTTCGGCCGTCCCACGTTAGGCATCATCCTTGCAAGGGATGAGTTGGCATTTGCTGCCTTCTCTCGCGCATAATCCAAGTGTCCCTTGAAACTCAGCTTGGCATCGATCATCACCCCCAGGTATTTGACAACCGATTTTGAGACGACCTCACGATTACCAACCCGGATTGTAACCGTATTGTTCTTCCTACGGTTGGTAATGAGGACCGCCTCCGTCTTTTCGTCCGCTAGGTCCAGCTTGGCCATTCGTAACCATGACTTGATGGTATGAATGGCTTCACTTGCATAAAGCTCCACGTCCTCGGGATGCTTTGCAATTGCAACTACCGCCAGGTCGTCCGCAAAACCAATCAGCGTTGTCTCCTCCGGCACGCGAAGACCAAGCACTCCGTCGTACATTATGTTCCACAGCAGCGATCCCAATACAGAACCTTGAGGCACACCTGCTGTCACAATGTACTCCTTCGGCCCGTAGTCCGTCTCGTACCAGAGAAGTCTGTCCGAAAGTCACTCTCGATGAGCCGAGCCAAGTAGTTAGGAACACCCAGTTTGTCCAAAGCGCCCTTAATCCAGCCCCAGTTGGCTGAGTTAAAAGCATTTTTGACGTCCAGCGTCACCAGAGCATAGTATTTGCCCATGGCCATTGCATTTCGAGCCAATTCCACGACCTTTGCTACTGCATCGACCGTAGAACGGGCTCGCCAAAACCCATATTGCCGCTCTGAAAGACTACCCGCAAGCTCGATGAACGGGAGCAGCCTGTTGTATATCACCCTCTCCAACATCTTCCCCATGGTGTCTAAGAGACAAATGGGGCGATATGAAGAGAGCTATTACCAAGGTATATGACGGGGGAATATGCTATGTGTTGCATCCAAATAGAATTTTGGAGGGCTTTGTAGTTCAGTGCCGAATTTGCAGAGCCGAACTGAAATACTAACGAAACCCAGGTTATCAGCCTAACTGGTCAGTTGCTTTCTAATTTTCCTATAGATAGTGCCCTAATTGCCTACGAATATGGTCATATTCCTCGATATTGGTCACTCCTCTTTTTTTATTCTTACTGGTTTTATGTCAAACTACACGAGCTCACTTTTATTTTGGCAAAGCATAAATCCCTTCAGGGCCACAGTGACTTGCTCATTGTTGCAGTTCGGCAGGGATTGAGTAATACACTGTAATTAAGTTTCCCTGCTACGAATTCCCACTGCAATTATTCATGGCTGTTGGGGAAAGCGCTGACGGTGTTATTTATTACTAGCCAATTAGGATGAATCGATGGAACTATATAATTAGACTTCACTAGAGTGGGTAAACGCTGTTAGCAAACATTACTCATATGTCCATAATTACTTATGTGGAATATGCGAAACACATTTCTCATATTTACTCTAGTGCGTATTTGATTTGATGAAGTTCTATTGAATTTTAATTTTTGCAGCCAAAGCGGTGGATAAGTGGATTAACAATTAGCAGTTTGCACAGCCAAACAAGCAAGGCGGCTTTCAACGATTTTGTACTATTGCGTAAATATCAGATATCGAGCCTATTCAGGACAGACCATGCAAGTGTACTTATATTGATTACTAGACCCACCTGTCAGGGTTATTGATTTTTTCTCTATGGGGGTTTCATTCGAATTGCCTTCAAAAGCAGGTGCAACTATTTATCTAGCTCCGGCCATCCTCTGAGCCGGGAATGGAAAGGGCGTGTTTACTAAACGAGCATTTTTAAAATAATTGCTTGGCCCAGTACAAGGGTTTGGGAGTCAACATTTGTAAGCTGAGACTTCACATAAATACATATATGTATTTGGTAAGAAGCAATTTCTAAAATATAAGAAACTCATATCGTGGAAACACAACCTTTTTCCTACAAAAATTTCCAAATTTTCACGGCAATCTGAACAGTTTTAATTACATTTACTGGTTAACTTTCTCCAGAGCTTGAAAGTAACACAGATTTCCTTTCCTGTCAGAAAACTCTCTCATCACCGTGTGCAAATGTGAGTGCATCTACTTTTTAATGACTTCATGGATTTTCCTCAAAGAAAATTCAGTGCAGCATAATATTCCCATATACTTTCTCATAATTATACATAAATGAATTTTCTGTTTACATTCCGGGGTAACTTCCCGACATTTGCCCATGTCTACGCGCAAAACTCTAAAACGTCGGCGAACCCCACGCAAAATAAACTAAGGAACCATATTTTCTGCAGTTTTATTTAGCTAATTTGTATTTAGGGAGGAATTCTAGGCATCTTTTTATGAGATTTCCAGGAAAATATGTGAAAATTGCCCTTCAAGTTGGTATTTTATTTTGCTATGGAACTAAGCAAACTGAGTGGGCGAATTGCATAAAAGGTATTCCAGTTCTACATTATCAATTTTAAATTTAGTTAGTACGTATCCTTGGATAGCCAACTTTTTATAGTATCCTAAGTGGGAGCTTCCGTAATGAATCATGTTGACGACAATAATCTTAAAAGCTTCTCAATTCTCTTGTATTTATTCATGGGAGATCCTTCCGAGAACTTGCCCTTGAAAGTAGATATCTTGTAGGGTGGCATTGAGTGATTGCCTCACGTGTTGTTAGCTTGAAACTTCGTCAAAATAGTTTTAGTGGAGGATGAGGGTCGTACACGTAATATACGGGCTCAGCTGCTTTGATACTCAGAGAGACAATATTTTAAGTAGGGATGTCGTCGCTACTAATATTTTTAGGAGGGACAGTTTCGTTAACTAACATAAGATTCAACAATTTTGAATTTTTAAATTGTTTGAAAAAATCTAGTGACAGTCCGAAGATCTTTTTATTTCTGGCTGTATATTTTCAATGATTTGCATATACAGTGCTTTGGGGATTATTTGCTATCATCTTCAGTGAGAAGTCTTCTATTCCTCCTCCCCAGCTTTAGCTAGAACCAGGCTGAGGACACTAGGAAACAATTTTTGGCGACCTCAAAGAGATCTGTGATGGGGGAGCTGCTATTTTTCATAAATGCTACGGGTTGGCTCTGAAGATTTAAGTCGCCTGGATTCTCCTCCCCTTGCTTTTCCCAGAGCAGTTATGCCTGGATACCTCAGTGGTTAGCGCACAACGCTACCGAGGTCGCGGTTCAAATCACGGTAGTGGCAGTGGGATTTGTATCGTGATTTGATGTTGGATACCTGTCGACTCAGCTGTGAATGAGTACCTGAATCAAATCAGGGTAATAATCTCGGGCAAAGACAATGTTGACCACATTGGCTCCTACAGGGTATTGAAATCCTGTAGTGTACCGTGACGGTCTTGAATGAACTGCCCTAACACACTTGAAGGCCCTGATCCAATTGGATTGTTGTGCCAACGATTATTATTATTATGTCATGTCCTTAGGGGTTCGTGTCATCAAAACGGCACATCATGGCGTTAACTGGGATACTGGGTACGGTTACTGATACCTATCTACCCATCTCAAGAAACATAATCATTTTAGGGGCAGCTCCATCGAAATGTGGAAATAGTATTGGTGAAGTACGTCAGGAACTATGTCCTTCTTTATGTATGCTCTGTGTCACTGGACTATTTTCCTTTCCTTTCCTTTCTTCGAATACGTAATTGTGTCCTCTGAGACGTTTGATCTGGTATGGGAGGAAGGTCCTCGCATTTGAATATACTTCCTTGGTTTTCTTTTCAGAGATTATAATTTTCGTTGTAACTAACTACGCTAACTGCTCATGTCCTTTCCAGTCCTTCCTTATAGTTTGCAGAATCTAGAAGAGACAGGTTTTCAACTCATCGAATAGAATCTAACCCATATTTTATAAAATTGAAATGGATACGCAAAACGCAACCAAAAGAGGAAGTTATAAACTTTCAAAAGCCTGAAAACCCAATCTAAAAGGCTACCTTTTTATCAAGCAGTTTTTTTGTTAATTGCTACTAATGAAAGAATGAAAGAAACGTAGTAGCCGGACTCAAGCTCGGTGGTGAAAGGAGGAGGGATTGATAGCTTTAGTCTGAATTACTGTAGCCCGCCGCTGGGTTTTAGGGAGTGGGCGAGAAAAATGCAGACACTTTGTAGTCTTGCAGATTACTCACTGAGGAAGCTGTCCTCACACCTGACAGTTAAGTATAAAGTGCATATCCATCAAGCAAGAAGAAGGAAAAACCAAAGGTCCGGTACTGGGCGCGCTCTCGAACTGGGCAGCACTGCGTCGAAGCCGCTAAAAGTTGGTGCTATAATGGCTAGGAGTATGGTTCCGTCTGTCGCAGCTATATCATCACAATCAGATCAGTTTAGCCTGTTCACGTAGCCAACGAATAAAGTGCGTTGAGGAAATGAACTCTTTATCATCCGTTCCTACTACAAAATAACGATAGCTCCTATTACGAGATTCGTCAAGCATTTTCCGTAATACTGCCATCAGGAAGGGTATTCGACTGGAAGTCATCGTGGGAATTGATGACCGAGAATCGAGATGGGGGAAGACGTAGTAAGTAATTTGGTTACTGACCAAAACCTCGACTCCGCTTAGATTTAGACTGAATTGCAAAGAGTGCATATAGAATTTTAGGAAATGGATCCATTCAATCAGGTATTCCGAGACTATGCATTTCCAACAACTCCGAAAATTCAGTCAATTATAAAATTGCGATTGATATTCCGCTCCTGCAACTAAAGTTATTTAGTTATTGCAGTGCAGTTATGGCAGGTAGCACAACGGAATGTTCGCTTTTGCGTTGTTGGCTTGCAGATCCACCATTATGTCAATTGGATCCCCTCTTCTTTTGAGTGGCACTGAACCGCCTTTCATGAACAATGAATGCGATTAGAGATAGCCGACGTGCTAAGTGCTAAATGCTCTTTCTCGGAAGCAACACAAGTTGTCGACCACGTCCATAAGAGGCGCCATAAGATCTAGCTTACTGCGGAATCATGGAAACGGATCGACGAACGGAAGAGGTTGAAGGTTCTCGTAACCAATGCGAGTGATGACGGGCGTAACGCACTTGAACTCCAATACCGAGCGAAATCCCGAGAAGTTCAGTGTAGTGTACAACGTAACAAGAAATAATCTGCTATCGCGCTGGTCAGAGAAGTGGAAGGTGCAGCAGAACATCATGATTTGGGAACTGTATATCGCATCACGAAAGAACTTGCATGTGGTCGCAAATTCTTTGATGTCTCGTGAAGCATGTCAACGGTCAATTTTTTTGTCCAGGATGATGAACAACGTAACCGTATCACATCCGGTGAAGTTCCTCCTCTTGTGGATGAAATGGCTAGTCACTGTAACATGCGGAAACGGATTGTTCATCCAAGCAGTAGAGAAAACATTCCAGCCATCAATGCAGTAAGACGACTTGGTTTGACAGTCTCCGCGCAGAGTTATTTACCGCTATACCAGTAGTTACTGCAGTTCTGCCGCTCCCTCTCGTACGGAAATGTTGGGAATCTTAAATCTTTCCCAAAAAGTGGAAGAAAGGGATGATCGTCAAGATGCCAAAGAGGGGGCCCGTTTTGAGTATGATGAGAGGTATTTACGTGCTCTCTGCAATCGCAAAGATAATAGGTAAAATAGTTCCGGAAAGCAACAAACACCATTTAGAAAGCTTGGTCGACAGAGAGTAGGAGGGTTTCGAATCCGGATTTTCCTGCATTGAACCGATCAACACTCTACGGATCATTTTGGAACAGTGCGTGCAGTTTAAATCTTCGTTGCACCTGCTCTTCATCTATATCCAGAAAGCTTTCGATAGCGTGAACAGGGGGAACAGGGCCAGAGAAACTAATAACTATTATCATAGCGTTATATCATCATCATCATCAACGGCGCAACAACCGGTATCCGGTCTAGGCCTGCCTTAATAAGGAACTCCAGACATCCCGGTTTTGCGCCAAGGTCCACCAATTCGATAGCGTTATATGCTATCACCAAATGTCACGTGCTACACCGAGGTAAAATCTTAGAGCATTTTCAAGTATAATGGGGATTTCGTCAGGGTTGCATCTTGTCACCGGGTCTCTCGAAAAGTCATAGGTGGACCTGAAGATAACCGGGAACGGTGGCGCATTGGTGTGGTTGACTCGCAATACCCTACGAATGTGCACCATATATATACTCTGCCGTGATGCGGATGAACCTGCCCTGTGACATTGGAGTTAGGGGCGTAGTTGACGTCGTGGCAGAAGATCACTGCTAAGTCGACTCGCTGCGCGTTTATTTTTACAGCAAAAATTTCCTTGTATGCAGCTGTTTATACGGTAGTCTGTGGGCTGACTCCACTTAACTTGAAGAATCTCTTTCAATCCTCTGAGTGGGTGTCGGTGAAGATTTGTCGATTTGAATTTGTTGAATAAAGGACTGTGTGCTGGGGAGTACTTTGCTGAGACGGAGGATTTATTTTTGCTATCTAGGATGGCATGACCGCCACCCGAGCTTATGAAAAGTCCATGATGAAAAAGCGGGTGAAGAGCGAAAAGTTCGGTATGAAAGGTTCGGTGATGGAGACGTTGAACCATCTCATTTCTAGTTGCATTGCTATGGCATCTCTGCATGGAGACAAAACTGTGTCCCAAGTGAACGAAGTTCCTATTTACGCTACACTGCAACAAAATTGATAGACCAGTAGCTTACTCCAAACTACAATTTTATTTTATAGTGTATATATATATTTCGGGAGCAACTTACCCCCTTCATCAGTACAAAGCTTCTTCTGCAACAAAGCTTCTCCTACCTTTCCTCACTGACCAGGAATAGACAATTACCAACAAATAAGAAGAACCCATTATAGACTTTCGTTTTCGCGAAATATTTCTAGGAGAATCACACCACACCAAAACCACCAAGGGGATAGGAATCTGCAATAGCTTAGTAGGGTACTTGTCGAAAAGGAAAAGAAGTAGGTAAGGTAACAGCAACAGAATCACTAGCTCACTATCTTGCGATCAGTAATAATTTCACAAATAAATTCTGGTATTCATCGAAAGTTCATAATAAGAACTCATCTTGTATAAATCTCTATTTCACGCAATTTCAGAAACTGACAAGGATTTTTGCTGTTACTAGTTAGCACCGGTCCCGAGCTTTGCTCTTCCGACAGTATACAACAAAAATATAGGGTGCACCTGCTACCATGTGAATATGCATATGCATTCACAGCCTTATAGTTTCTCCACTCCAGGTATTGATACGCTAGGTAGAAACGCACTTAATTGCACGTCAGCATGTTAGCGGCTAAGTTTGTCGCCTATGAGCGAGCCTGTTTCTTCATGGCAAATATGTAAATTCTTTAATTTTGTCTTCATAAATCTGTTCCTGTAAAATAATAGCGCCGCATGTTATATAGCAGAACTCCCGACCAACCTAAGGATGGGCTGTAGGCAACATCGCAAGCGCTTATTACAGTGATGTTGCGTTTTAACGCAAAGTGTGTGTGACATGTTAACATGTTTTCCTACACTTTGATTGTCGCAAACACCTCATGCAGTGACGTGGGAATTCCTCGCTCCACGGAAATGTAGATGGTTAATGGAAGACAGGGAAAATCTGAAATAGAGTCCACTAGGCCGGACTGTCACTGGACTTCAGATAATAGCATAGATTGCAAGGACGGTCCGAATTTTAACGGAATTTTGCGGGACTAACTTCGTCAATGAAACCACAACTAGGACTACTTGGATCTTTTGTAGTCTTTTGTAGTCTGCTAAGACACGACATGCGAGAACAGTCGCGCCTGGTCGATTATACAGACGACGTTGCGGCAATTGTTGCCGGACACACAGTGGAACAGGCGCAAAGCAGATTTGTCACATTGATGCCACGAGTAAGCGGGTGGAGCACCCTGAAGTGAGGCAAGGAATTGTTCTATCTCGTAAAACAGTATTCCGTTTGTTAACCATTTGTTGGAGACTTCGATGCAGATGCCTGCCAACAACAGAATATTACATATTTTACTCATTATTTCCGACGTAAAATTAGATAATTCCCATTCAAACATTTCATATCTTTGTAGTATTGAAAACTATAAAGCTTACGATTTGCAAATTGCGTGATTTCCATATGTCGTGTCTCTTGAACTTGCTGTTCTATAATAGTGCTTGGTTTCTGTTGTTGGTTATATCTGTCTATACGCCTTCCAAACTGAACTCCTTGCCATCTAAATTATTTACTACAAAGGACCCAAACAAAGGCAAATCTAGCCGTCAATTCACGGAACAATACCCACAATAGCATTAATAATTCTGGCCTGATTCATCCCCTGGAAATATGGGAATCTCCATAAAACTGTAGTTGTAAAAGGAGCTATCTTTATTATCTGCCGTCAATCGTGAAACCATTTGGTTACTTCGTAATATCCAAAATATCTTGGAATCTCACGCAAGGATGCTATCAGGAAAAATAAGAGCAAACTTCATCATTGACATGTTTTCATAATATTTCAGGAAAACTTTCAAAGTAGAACACTGAAGCCGAGCATTGTGTGTAAGAATATTGAACGTGAGAATTATGGTAATAAATAATTCATAAAGATTTCATTTTATGGGGATTTTATTGGGGTGCAAGGTTTTATTGGTGCGACTGGTCGTTAGAAATGAGTAATTGGTCTAACTCTGTGAATACACTTTGCATTAAGTTGTTGTTGTTGCCTAATCATCACAATATGAATTTGTATCGATTTTGCAGTTTGCAAGCAAATGTAGATTCGCATGGGGTTGCGAGTGGCAGTGATTGTTTTGAACAGTAAGGGAAGCAATATAAATCTTCATGATAGATGGTTGTAGGAAATGTGCTAACCGAAATCAAATTAGATTTACAGAGTTGTGGATTTAGCTGATATTTGGAAGTAGCTCCTTGAATTAATGGTGGATAATCATGATTTTCCTGAAATTAAACTTCCCTCTTTGCTTGTAGGCTGAACCCACCTCCAAATCCTACAATGAAAATTCGAAATTCGGTACACCATCTCTACAGATGTATCTTGCGGTGGGCGGTAGCCACAATTAACAATCTACGAAAATTCCAGGATTCCAGGACTAATTAATAAGTCATAGGCTCGTAGCTGGCATATAACCAACGCTTGTAATGTGTAAACTCTTGGAAATCACAAATATTGCTACTCGGTTCAGGTAGTGGAGAAACCTATGACAAGAAGTCTTATCTTTTCACGTAGAAATAGGACCAGTTTCGAATGTGACAATTGGGATATTTGGGTGTTGCCTGCTGTGGCAAAAATAATAGCTAAAATAATCCTCGAACGCAACAAAGAACGTCTCTGTGGTTTGATCTACAGAGAGCAGGCTGGTTTCATTTCGGGATCTTCTTGCATCACAGGGTTGCATCCTGGCACCGATATTATTTGTTCTTGTCATCGGTGACATTCTTCATGCTACCTTTCCTGGAGAACGTGCAGGAATCCAATGGACAATGGCATTCTTCCTCAAATACCTCGACTACGCTGATGAAATCTGTTTGCTCTCTCACTGGATCATGAACCCTGGCCAAATGGCTCTAGATTTAGAAAGAGAGGCGAGTAGAGTTCGACTGAAGATAAACACGAACAAAACCAAGGTTCTCAGTCTGACGCGGTCATCTCGTTATTTGCATTAATGGGCAAGACATCGGAGTTATCGATCCATTTGTATATTTAGGAAGCGTGGTTTCTATCGAGAGCAGCACCGAACTGAATGTTGCCTGAAAGCGCTTGATCCGCTTTCGGTACTTTTTCTAAAATTTGGAAATGCAGTTATGTCAACACCGATATCAAATTGAGACTATTGTGTGCTAGTGTTCTTTCTATAGCACATGGAGATGAACTCCACTGTTGCCCAAAACCTTCAACCTCTCATCAATACCTGTCTTTTCAACAAGCAAAATCTGTGGTAAAACCGGAAATCTTTTCTTTCATATAAACATGTAAAATAAAAAAACTACTTTCATGAAACCTATGCCATATTTATGTTTCTTTTCTAACTGTCCATTCATCATTTTCTCTAATCCATTTCTTATTATGAAATCTGTCTTCAGAATTGCATATATGGTTGCCTTTCATCCCTTTGTAGGTTATAGCGCGTCGACCACCAGAGACCAGACCAGAGTGGATTACACTGCCTGACAAAGCCCGTAATGCAATTGTCGTAACTCCTTAATATCTGACCTAACCACTGCCATTTCTGTCTTCTTAGCACATCCAAGTCTACGCTGTGACCAAGTTGTTCTTTTGATATAGTTTCAGGTCAGCGTACTCCGATCCGATGATATGACCCAGACAGAACCTAACAGAAGTTGGTTAGGTTGACCGTTAAGGTCTGCTCGCAAATACTGAAGCTCCAACTAAGCGCTCTGTCGACATGTGCTTGCACATCTCTGTGCTAGTCAGGCCCACGGATATAAAAGGGGGGGGGGGGGGGCCTTTGAGTGCTTCGATCCCTCACGTATCTTTATACAAAATTCAAGTGTCTATGCCGAAGGCTGAAAATAACCACACAATCATGAGGATTCGCATGAGCGTAAAGAAGTAAACAACATGCGACGTAAAACTTGAAAATGAAAATTAAAAAAAAACAACGGCCCAACCGCGTGTATGGAGCCGTAAATCTTCGGACCCGGGTGCCGCAATCGAGAGGGAAGATTTACGACGAATTATAGTCTCGATTCTTCCTTTTCCTCCCTCAGATGTTTATTGAGGCTCGTGAAAGATCGAAGTACTCAAAGGACCCCCTCATTCCTGAGCCTGGCTAGCACTGAGGTGTAGAGCACTTGGATGGTCGTTCAACCACCTTAATTCCCCGGCGCCCAACGTGGGCTAGCTCAGTCGGTGAAGCATGAGACTCTTAATCTAAGGGTCATGGGTTCGGGCCCCACGGCATCCGACTTGGCTTGTCAGTATTCCCAGTACCAATCTACCGCCTCGCCTGCCAGGAGTATGTATGTGTGCCCCAGGAATATAAAGAAGTTCCCTTGTACAGTCGAATAAGTCAAGGATTTGACTCAAAAAAGGAACGTGTCTATAGGTAAGGACCTCTCTGACCCATCATATCTTAAACCCCAGGAATTTAAAATACGTGATAATTTATCTGGGGACAAGACGCCACGAGCACAAATCGTCGAACTGGCTGGGAGTGTGAAACGCAGCAACGCTGCCAAAAGCGACACTTTAGCCTGGGATCGATCCATCATCGGAGGTTTTTTTTATGTGGATGAGCGCTGTTCCTCACCCAACACCTCCTCGATAGACAAACTCAACTAAGACATCAATGCGGCTTTCAGCTACGACAAAGAGGGCGATTCCAGAGTCACATCATACGGTTTCCTAATATGGGTTGCCGTTTTACAAACCCTCGTTGGGTGTCCTCTGCCGGAGGATAAGCGAATTCTTCAAGAGTAGCCGCGGTCCAACTGCTTCGAACGCGTTCCATGACGATGGGGGGTCGTCAAAACCTCTTCTCCCCGTTCGTCAGGATTCAGGTCAACGTCACGTCCGCTTTCGGATATTTCGTATCCAAAATTAGTCAAGTAAATATAAAAGAAAGAAGGAAAACAAAGAGAAAAAAAATAGATAAAAAAATCTGGCCAGTTTATGGAAACTCAAATTCAGCTAAAACTCAACGAGCCAGAAGGAAAATAAGATAAGTGAAATAAAGAATCAAATAATCAAAACATAAAAAAAATCCAACTAAAAAAATAAACAAATTTCCTCCCTAAATTGTGAACTCTCTCTCTGTCTCCCGCAAAATCCATCCTAAATTGTTGTAGCATGTGTGCAGGCTAACTGCAGCCCACAGTGCTCATTAACAAGTTGCTCCCCGTCACAGAGTATTAGATAACAAAAGCAAACAAAGAAGATCGCGAGAATTCAATCTTCCTCGTTTGGAGTCAGAGAATAAAGTAAGGATGAATCATTGAGGACGAATGGCACAGCATATAGACGACTCCCTCCCTATTCCATCAAAGATTGATTTTACCCGTCACTTCATCTCGACAAAGAAGAAAGAATATTAAGTTTTCCAATTACTGAAACTTAAAGATAGGGAAGGGCACTCCTTAGAAGCTTGGACGGCAATACCTTAGAGCATATACCCGCAAAGGCCCGTAGTTCCAGGGACTTTTGGAAGGCAATCACCTACGAACCGTAAGTCCCCAAGATAAAAGCAACAAACGACTAGCTCTGGTGGTATTCGACCAAGAAAAAAGGAGGAAACACTTATCGACAAGGTGGGAAGGAGAAATTGAGGCTTAGGAACACTTGCTTCTGGTGGAAAAGGCGTAGAACCTAAAAAAATCCTCCACGGATCCAAAGAACCTGAAATTTAGAAAATTTTGGGCCTGAATTTTTAAGAAATGACGTAAATGCCCATTTGCTTGAATGGCACATTGTTTATAGTAAAAACTACATCTCGGTTGAGGACTATGTTGATCCCAAAGTTGTGGGTTTATATGCACCCTGGGAAATGCACTTGTGCAGATTATCTTTCGTTTTCTTCCCGGCCAGCTTGCGTTTCGTAAAAGTACCCGTTATTGGGTATGATTTCTAACTTTGATCTGCCGTAGCTCTTCTTCCTTCTTTTCTACTGAAACACATCTCTATCATGATCATTTAACTAATTGAATGTTCTACTTCATAGCTTTCTGAGGCTCCTTGCACAGATACCAATCTTTTTCTTTCCTTTTGAGCTCATTTAAAGAGCGTCCTTAGTGCTCTCTGTTTTGTCAATTCTGAGTCCTTCTTTTGTGTGTTCTTATTCTTTGGCGTAACTAGGCTAAAACCTTATCTCATGCTAGCAGTGATCAACTAGGCTACTTGATCCACACCGCTGATTTTAACCCAGGTAAGCTCAATATTTGGAGGTGAGGTAGTCTCATTCTCATTACAAAATCAATGCTCTCATACACTCAGAGCATTTGAAACTGAAGACAGCCTATACACTAGTGGATACCACTGCAATGTGTTGGATTATATTATCATCACGACCAGCGCAACAACCGCCTTCTAGGCTAGGGATTCGCCATTGCTCCTTTTAGGCATTGGATCACCCTCAACCGTACAGATTAGAAGACCCGTCCACCGTAGCCTTTTGAGCCGTATTATACACAGCAACAGACGGTCGTGGTGTCGCTCATAAGTGTTGCCATTTTTAGCCTCCGGAATCGCCCACTCTCCTGCGGGGGGCCAACAATTCCTCATATAATTCTTTTTTCAAACGCGGCTGTGAGTTCTCAATTTTTCTCGCTGAGTCTCGAACTTCAGAAAAATACATAAGGACTGATAAGAGTAGGTAAAAGCTTTGACCCAATAATTAGACGCTTTCAGCGAAACAGTTTTTGTAAACTAAAATGGGTTCTGTCGGAGATTGGATCTTGGATGGATTTTTATTGTAACAATAATCGTTGGCAATTCAATTGGGTCTGGACGTTGGAGTGTGTCAGAGCACTTCTTTCGATTTCATAAGGGTGCATAAGGGTACACAATGTGGGCAACATTGCGCTCACCCGTAATTATTACCTTAATTCGACTGAGTCGGCTGGTATCCGACATCCGCTCACATCTTCTCTGCCACTAGTAAGATTTGAACCACGACCTTCGGTTATTCATTGAACCATCCGGATATACTTTTCTCGAACCTGAGATTAAAAAGGATGCTAGGGCATCCCCTCTTCTTTGATCGCTATTTATGATGAAGAGTCTAGATGGCCTCACACATTGGTCAGCTTCACCCTGGCTGGATTCTATCATAGACGACTGCCACAGCGATATATGGCCGTTTTGTCAGGAGTGAAGCCACTTTGGGTTATGATGTTTTGGGCATATGGGGCTAACCGGTATAGACGGATAGTGAAGAATACCTTCCAGATATTACTCAGCTACGTTATATATCCATATTTGCCGCACTGAGTGATATTTATTGGAGGGATAATGCCTCTTTCCGAGCCGTCGAGCATTGATCTGCCATGCTTAACTTTGGGCATAAGTTGTAACTCTCTCACTCCTGGTGCCTTATGATTTTTTAGCCGGTGAACTGCAATTATGGTTTCTTCAATGCCTGGTGGTGGCAGTTCTTACCCGTAGCCTACAGTTGACGGGAACCCCAATTCAACGCTACTCTCGATCTTAACCAGTTTATCAAAATGTTCAACTCATCGCTCCAATATGCTCTTACGGTCGGAAACTAGATTATACGGTTTCATCCTGCTGACTAGTTGGTAAAACCTCTGTACCTGCCGTGGCTGCTCTCTATACTTCGTGAGTTTACAAACCTGCTCGGTCTTCTGTGCGGAGTGCCCAAATTGCATAGGGGCATACTTATTGATATGTAAATAGGTGTGTATGTACTTTCTTTCCTGGCTGCGCACGAGCGTGTGTTTGCTCATTTATAGTACGTGAACCAAAATGGCTATAAGAAGGATACTCAGAAAATAGAACAAATATATAAGAAAAGAGAAGGAAGAAACTTACGGTGCAAGGGCTCGGATCCCCCATTACCAGTAACTTGTGGGAATGACCAAGTGGAGAGGAACAAATTCGAGGGAGACAAGGCCTTAACAAGAACGACAATTACAAAAAATGATGGATTGAAATGAGATCGCTGGCCGATTAAGGCGATCTCGGCACCCACTGCATTTGCTCAAGAGAGCAGGAGATACTCCAAGACCAAGATTTCGACCCATTTAGTGGAAGCTCCTGAATTCTTCGATCTCCGTCAATGCCCAAGGCGCCAAAATAAAACGGAGCAAAGTACATTGACTGTTTTGGGTGCGTTTAGAAGGAGTAACTCGGTCAAGACTCATAGAGATCAGAGTTCTGACCCGAAGAATGTATATGTAATTTGAAGCGAAAATAGTTTACCTATCCGGATTCCACACCAGGCTATCAGGCCACAGGTAACACAAAATTATAGTGTCATCCACCCTCATACAGAGAGAAAGAGGGAGAAAGCCTGTATCCCAAGTGCAAGCGTCGGCAACCGAAGCAAAACCTAAGGAGAACGAAAATTGTGGATGGACCAAAGTTCATTAACAAACAGGCAAAGAAGAAACAAATGTTGCACATTCGCCCAGAGACAATTGTAATCTCCAGGACGTAAAGATACTACAAAAGGTCAAAGTTGAGTGCGTTGAGTTGCAGTAAGTAAGAAATTAAGTTTATTCAAGTAAACCTTCGTGAGGGTCGTTCAAAATTCACTTGAGCAGACCGTCTGCGAATCTGAGATAGAAATTGCATCATAGGTGAATTATACAGAAATCGCCACAAGTCACAGATTTGACTGGTGTAGTGGCGATATGGGGTCGCGGTTGTCAAGCTATACAATCCAGCCTGACATTGTCTGAATTTGAAGACATGCTAGACAACCTTGTTTACGATGCAAGCAGACGAAATTCAAAAATGGTTACCTGTGATTTTTATGCGTGGTCTCTCGAATGGGCTAGTGAAGAGAACAATGCAAACGGGCCAAGTCTATTAGCTGCCTTTATCCAATTAGATATAATTCTGACCAACGAAGGTAATGCAGGTAATGTAGGAAAACGGCAGATCCGAAGCCAAAAGACAGAGCTGGCCTACGAAAACATTGGACGGGGAACGTCTTCATGGAAGTGTGGCTCGACCCACCTACTAAGGCTGGCGACCCCGGTAAACTCTCCAAGCTACACAATACACCTTCAAACATGTGACGCATCCATGCCCAGGAGATGCGCATTCTCCAGTAGAAGACCCAATTACTGGTGAAATTGTGAACTGAACAGCCTTCGTATCAGGCTGCTGCAAAGCCAGACAAATGGCTCAAAGGGTAACAGGGGGATCGATCAGGTACAAAAAGAGCATGCATATAAGAAGGCCAGCTAAAACCTCAAGATCGACATACAACGTGGCAAAAGGGAATATTTTTAAGAGCTCTGCTCGAAGGCGGATGCAGAACGTGGGGGAGCGCCTATAGTATGTGTGATGGGACGACTCAAAGGATGGCCATTCTCGCAGATCATGTGCCCTACCCTCTTACTAAAAATCATCAAGTGGCATTTCCCTCAGCAGGAGAGGGGCGCTAAGACCTTTCAGAGATTTCTGAATGTGGTGGCAATTCTTGCAGCAACCACAGATGAGCAGTTAAAGATCTGCAGCCACCAGAAGCGAGCCTCCAGCCGCTCTGCGGTAAAAAGGGCGACATCATAGCTCCGGGCCTCGACGGAATACCAAATAAAGTCCTTGCTCTTGCCGTGAAATCCAGACCAGACATATTCGCTGAGTTGGTCAAAACGTGCATATCTGAGGGTATATTTCCTGGAACATGGAAGCAGCAGAAGCTGATATTATTGACTAAGGTTGGTAAACCTCCAGGTGATCCATCTTTCATCCATATAGACACTATGGAGAAAATTCTAGTGGGGGTTATTTATAATATATTGCTCACGGTCGCTGATAGCCGGGAAACCGGAAACCTTTCAGGTACGAAAGGTTTTGTGTATTTCTTAGTACGCAGCACGTAATAGATGCATATATTACGTGAGAATATCCACTTTCAGATGATATTGGCATTCATAGTCTTAAATTTGTAAAGAAGCGACAACTTTGACCTATTATAACTTTGTTAGTAATAGTGCGATTTCCAGTAAATTTGGTGCGATCATGCTCTATGTTTTACCCTATATTGTGACGAAATTTCGTGGTGCTAACATGAGCTTAAGGGGGGTTTTGCAGCCAATTATTAAAAATTATAGTAATATACTATTATTAACTTTATTTGTACAGATATCAGTATGGAAGGTATTTCGAAGCCCAGGTACTATATAGTGGTAGCTTTCAGATTTTTTTCAGATTTTCCGATTTGGTAGTTTCTGAGAATTGCCCCCTTAAAGGAATGATCACTTTCAACCCCCCGCACTCCCCACCTATCCAACAAATGTCAAAACTAAGACCGCCTTAGAAAAGTACCTTTAATTTGATACCACATATGACTATATTAGGCGAAAAAAAAATTTACACATCCCTTTTTTGAATGTATGGGGACCCCCCCCCTTAAGTTCGTTGTAAAAGGATGTAACTCGCTGTATGCATGAGCGTTCACAGTTCCCAGCTTCCTATCAAATTTGGTGTCAGTCGCTCTAACCATCTCCGAGAAAAATGCGTGTGATGGACGGACAGACAGACAGACAGACAGACAGCCAGACAGACAGACGGAAAGACAGAAACAGAATACCGATTTTAATAAGGTTTTGTGTTTACACACGACCTTAGAAAGGGGAATTCAAACGATATGGACTCGATCTTTATTTACAAGCGGTACCACACACGTTCATGACGCCCACGAAACTTGCTAATGCAGTAGATATCGGCACTGCTGAATAATTTCGTTATGGCTACAGTTGAGAAAAGCCCAGAATGGCTTGAACTTCAGCTTAAAGTTTCATTACCCTTACAATTAGGTTCTCTTTCAATTCTCTTACTCGCATCAATCTATTTACGATTTGTGGAAAATTATATCTTAACACCGCCATGAAAGCAATAGAAACCAGATAAAAATTTTCAGAATGAGTGGGTGAGAATTTGATTGAAAATTAATTTAAATAATTTCCGAATGTATTTCAAGAGCTTTATTTTTAAGTGCGGTAACTGTAGCTGGGGATCAGTCAAACAAAATGCAAATCTTTCATTGGGTCAATTCACCCATTATCCCAAATTAAAAGGCTGTCTGTTGATAAGCTATATTGGTCATCCTTGAACCTTTGTACTCCCTGATTCCCAAATCAATGCAAATCTAAAATCATCCTGTATCCCTGTATCTCCGCCTACCCACATCAGTCAACGCTGTAAACAAAGAGTGTCAGACAAAGTGAAAAAATTCCATTGAAAATTCTCGCAAGGATTCAATTTTCAGGAAAACTTCGCTTAACTGTCCGTCATATTTCAACTTAGGACGAGTTTCCGTTCAAAGGAACTTCAATGGGGGCGCTCATTGTATATAAATACCACAGGGAATAATATAAGCGGAAAGGGCGGCAAATTATGCATGTTTAACTTTGAGAATTTTATGCTGAATATTAAATGGAAGAAACTCCAATAATGTAAATTTGATAGGGTCTTGTTTTTATTTATCGATTAATATAAGGTTGATTCTGTACTGTACTGTCTTCGCATTCATATTGTTTATTGATTTTATGTATATTAGAACGCGGCGAATCTAATTTAATTTGATATTCATTCAATGAACCATCGTTGCCCGCTGTCTCGGCCATGAATTCACATTTGCT
Source organism: Hermetia illucens (assembly GCF_905115235.1). Taxonomy (NCBI): domain Eukaryota; kingdom Metazoa; phylum Arthropoda; class Insecta; order Diptera; family Stratiomyidae; genus Hermetia; species Hermetia illucens. Next base: position 51,554,158 of record NC_051849.1, read on the forward strand.
TTCGTTTCCCACGTATGCAAATTACGCCGGAAAATGTAGATTTAGTGTGACTGCATTCCGTAGAAATTATTGGCCCGGAGCTGTGTAAATAAGCAGGAGCTGCTTTCTCTTGGTTGCTCTCCAACTCGACCTACTGATTTGTAGAAATTTCAATTAATGGGTCTGCTTGGGGTACCTACAATTAAATGTTCGCCATGGCTCAACTTTAAAGTCAAGTCGGTCAGAATTTAGCATAAGGAAGTACCCTACCCTTAGTAGGAAAAGGAAACACAAAGAAATGGGAGTTTTTCAGCTTTTCCTTTCTCCCTTGCCCTGGAACGTTACCAGTAATTAGCATTAAGAATTGAAGCATTCATAGTTTATTGGCTTGGAATGCTTGAATAAAACATTAGGCTGAGGCTCAACCGCGAAACAATCTAATGTTAAGCCGATTGCACCCTAGTTGATTATTACCTGATGGGTCGTGGTAGAAATTTAATTTTTTTTCGTCCTTCTATATAAAGTTGCCACAAACTTTTCATTACATGTTTCAAGATTCGATGCAACTTTCAACTGGTGTCCGCCATTCCAAAATGCCGTTTCATCTATCCGCTGGAAGATTCGTTTCCTAATTTCCGTTAATTCGGTCCCACGTTTGAAATCATTTTGGGCCATAATAACCTGATAAATTTTGGCAGGACAAAGATAGGACGCTCTAAACCTTTCGAGTGATATTGAATTTTATTTACTATATTTGTGCAGTGTAATGAGAACATTGGTCCGTTTACGGTTACAGTTTTGCTTTTATGTCACGGCATCGCCAAATTTGGCACTACTCATTTGCCCCTTTACTTCTTGCGGTAATGCTCCGATAATGGCAATTCAACTGCCTTTTATTAGCTAAACTTTGGGAAATTTGTATTATAAAAATTGCTTCGGCAGCACTAAATACAATTGCCATTATCCTCTAAATGGACCATATCTTAGTGCGCCAACCATACCCACCCGCCGGCAGTACCGCTTTCCAGAGATGTGCTTCATCTCAATCCAGGTTTTTCCGATAAGCCAAAGCTTCTCCTCTACTATGCGTATTTCCATGGCGATCTGCTCATAAGCCATGGTAAGATTCTGGATAAAGTGACAATGCCGAGTTTAATGATGTTAATGCCTCGAGTACTACCGATTCCACCATCAGCAAGGCAGACAATTTGATCGGTGCCCTCCAATTTGCTTGCCACTTTCTCTAAATACAGAATTATCCGGCCAAGTGTCAAGCTCCAAATGAAAAGTTTTGTACTAGGTGACGACATTGTTGGAGCTGTGTATGAACACAAAGTCACCCTTCTATGTGTTGCTGATCATAAGAACATAAAGTTTAAATGAACAGCCTGATTGACTTGCCAGTTAAGGTAACTGGCGACTGTAAATGGTAGAATCTACATCTGCTTAACAACAGGTCACTCCAGATGGCGAAGCTTCTTCACCTGCTCTAAGTCAAGGAGGGTACACGATTACGGCGACTTACTCAGGGTACTGACCTATACAGGACTATGCAGCTAGATTCGGCTTACCCTACAGTCCGGGTTGCGGAATTTGCGAAATAGAGGAAAAAGCCCCGAAGAACGTTCTTTCCGATTGTCCAGCTCTTGCTAGGAATAGGTTGGTGGTACTAAGTAAATAATTTTTTAGGGACATACCCTACTTACCTTATTTATCCTTCCTGAACGCGACAGGCTAATTATTAACATCTGACCCAGCGAGATTTTGCTGTCCTTGTCCTTTTAACACTGGTCATTACCTTAGAAGTTTGTAACATTGAAACGGTGCACCACAGCGCTAATTGAGTTCTTTCTTGTGGCCACTGATACCTACTCACCTATCTGCACGGGGTCTATAGACTAAGATAAGAGAGTAAGCAGTTGGCATGAGCATACTCGATGTGTTTGAAGGAAAGTCTCACGATTCACTGAATCACTGAAATTTTGACTGTCATATGCCGTTTTGATAATAGCTGCCAGTTCCAGCACTCGTAATGTACTCCCTGTGGACCTTGTCAAAAACTTCTAGAAATTTATGAAGAGTGGTGACTTCACATACTGTTCCGCAATGATCCGCTTGGTGTTTACGTAATCAGTACTTCTGCTTTTTGTAAATTTAGCCTTCAGGGATTCCTTTGATGCGATCCAAGATTACTTACTTTCTCTTGCCGCAATCAAGAAGCGTGCTCTTTGCGGAATCTTCTTCACCTCACTGATGAAGAGAGATATCAGCTCTGCAGAAACTGCAGGGACTGCGATTAACAATTTCGCGAAGGGACCGTCAAGTTCGACAGCTGTGCTCTGCTTGAGATTGAAAGCCGAGATTATTTCAAATTTGTAACCCGTGTACTATGGTTAAGCCCTATGAGTTGGGGCTTGAGAATAGACTCAAAAACTTTCCCTGCTTTTCCTAAGAGGCGACCAAAAAGGATAGAAATATGTGGTCTACCATTTTTATAAACTTTATTGCTATTTGAAATTTTATTGCTACCGAAACGTCAGCAACACCTCGGATAGGGACTAAACGCACGCACGCTCCTCGACAGCGGTAGCGAGTATTGTCAGAATGCTCGTTTCTCCGTTTTGTTCTGAGGAAAGCCAAGTGGTAACAGTTGCTTCTGACTTCTACCGCAAAGCGCGTTTTCTTGACCTGGGAGCCAGTTTCTGACATACTTTTCACTGCAAGATTCTAGTCCAAGTTAAGGAGCATCACAATTGTTCAATGCTACGCACCAAAAGAGACTTTCGATATGGTGTAATGGGGAAGTACGGTATTGGCGACTGTAACGGTAATGCTGGGAGGTGCGCGGATTTCTGCAACCTTCCGCCGCTTCTTCCTTGGTGGCACATTCGAGCACACAACCTGCCATAAAGTCAATTTCAACTGGCCCACGCCGTGCGAGCAATTAGATCGATCGCTTCGTAATCAGCAGTAGATCTAGGAGTAATCTGTTGGACGTGTGCATCAAGAGAGGCGCTGACATCGGCCCTGAAAGATGGTTGCTTACTTTCGCTTGCCTGTTGCGTGCGCCACTTTCCGCAGGGTCATTGTCAGTCGACTACCTTGCTGAGCGGCAGATCTACTGAGTAACGCGCTTGAAAATATCGATAAGCATTGCGGCGCCATCAAAGATGCTCTTTTCTCGGGTGCTTCACAGGTCGTCGACGGACGAGTTATGGGAGTGGATCGATGAACAGAAGGGATTGAAATGTCTATTGACCACCGGCAGTGATGACGGGTATGACGCGCTCCAACTTCGATTCCGATCGAAATCCCCATAGTCTACAACATGATCATCATCCACGGTGTAACAACCAGTATTCGATCTAGACCTGCCTTAATAAGGATCTCCAGACACCCCGGGTTTGCCGCGAGGTCCATCAATTCTATATCCTTTAAAGCTGTCTGGCGTCCTGACCTATGCCATCATTCAATCTCAGGGAGGGGCTGCCTCGTCTTCTTTTTCTACTACAGATATTCCCCTTATAGACTTTCTGGGCTGGATCATCCTGATCCATACGCATTAAGTGACCCGCCCACCGCAACCTATAGAGCCGGATTTTATCCATGACCTGACGTTTGTGGTATCGCTTATAGATTTCATCGTTATGTCAGCTACGGAATCGTTCATCCTCATGTAGGAGGCCAAAAATTCTTCAGAGGATTCTTCTCTCGAACGCGGCCAAGAGTTCGCAGTTTTTTCTGTTAAGAAATCAAATGTCCGAGGAATACATAAGGACTGGCAAGATCATAGTCTTGTACAGTAAGAGCTTTGACCTGATAGTGAAACATTTCGAGCGAAACCCGTTTTGCAAGCAGAAATAGGCTCTGTTGCCAGCCAACAACTGTGCGCGGATTTCATCATCATTGCTGTTATCGGTTGTGATTTCCGACCCTAGATAGAAGAAATTTTCAACGGTCTCAAGGTTGTAGTCCCCTGTTGTTTCGTTTTCGTTTTGGTTTGACCAGTGCAGTTTGATGTTGTTCGTTCTTTTGGTTTTGGTTCCGAGATACAATGCTTTAAAGCAGTCCCGTCGGGAGAGTGGAAGAGGAAGGAGGTGGTTTTAGGGAATAAAAGTCTCACATAACTGCATGCTGTAGCCAGCGGAAGGTTTTGAACCATTCCACCTTTCAACGATGAAAAAAAGACAAACAGACAAGCAGACAGTAAACCGATTTTAATAAGGTTTTTTTTCCGTAAAACTTTAAAATTGACTAGAATCTCGTGGTAGTATGAAATATAAAACAGGCTAAACCCCTGATAAATTTTGAGTATACCCGGGTGTCTGGGCGACCGTGAAATTCGGAGAAACTACTGCTTATGCAATTCAAAAATATTCTTTTGAAAAGTTAGGCCTACGTCAACTTAAATGGGGATTCCAACTGACAAAGCTGCAGATATTAGAGCGATATCAACTAAACCATAATTCAAGCGGTGAATACAATTATCAGCCTGGGGCATTATTGGCCCATATTTTTTAAAAGAGTGGTCTCCAAGCTACTCTGAATACAGCAAGTTTCACTTAATTGCTTCAGAATCTCTATACTCCATCGTTACAGGATTTCTCTGAATTTATCAAGGGTTATTAATTTCAAGAAGATGACAACGCTCCTCCAAAGTGAAGCCTGTCAAAAATGTGTGAAGTTTACAGCGATAATGCTACCAAAACTAATATAAGAAATTCTGTGCTGGGAATTATATTAAGGATGCTCCTCGGTCAGGACGGACCACTGAGATTGATGACGCCAAATTAGGCAGTGCTAAAATAAAACTCACATTACACGGTGCGGATAGAGAAACATAAGGAGTTAGTCAAGAAGATGTTAACTTACACCTAGTGAAGCTTGGGTACTTGAGTATTTTTTTTTTAAAGGTTGATAACTGTGACGAGAAGTGGATCATTTACAAGAATGTACAAAGCAAACGATCTTGGTCCTGATATCAACATCCGCCTCAAAGGACTTCAAAAGTAAAACATCAATAATGGAAGGTCATGTCCTCAGGATGAAAGGTGTAATTTTTTTTTGGTCCACTGCAAACGAAGCAAGCTTGGATGAAATGTGCTGCCTCACTCAGCATATTCCCTTGACTTTCCGCTGTTAGACTTACATTTCTTTCGCTCTCTTCAAGAGTCCTTGAATGTAGTAAATGATGGGGCGGTACCTTTTTTTCGTTTTTCACAAGAAAAGACGGATCCTTCCACGAACGGGAAATTATGACGTTCACCGAAATATGGCAAAAGGTCATCCAACATAAGGAAATATATGTAAATGGTTGACCTTTGGTCTTTTGAGAAATTAATAATTTTAGTAAACATTAAAAAAACGTGGCAGTTTTTTATTCAAGCCAATACATACCCAAGGAAACACTTCATATTTTACGGAACCTTGCCGCTTGGAGTATGCATATCAAGCCATCAGCTTCACAAGATGTGGGCACTCTCTTAATGTAGTTCGATTAAGGGTTGCTTATTTATTGTCATGGAAAATTTTCGACAGTTGACAGGGGTTATCAGGAAGCTATTCGAGCCTTCAGCCCCGACACCTTCATCGTCGAATATTCGCTTTCTTTATTGACAATAAAGGATTCACTGTGCCTTTGTCGTATCGAAATTGTTTGTAGAAATTTCTCATCCATGCCGTTTTCTATAGCACACTCCTTTGTTCGTTTCCTTGCCTCTAGAGCTCTACATATGTATGTGCTTAGCATTAAAAAGTGAAACGATAACACGTTTCCAATTTTATGGCTTCCTTAAAATGCGTTACAATTCAATTTCTTGAATTAAATATTTTATTAATTTTCGCCGATTGTTTCTGGTGTTGTTGACAGTAAGATATATCAAAATATACAATAGTCTTGACGCTTGTCAAATAGTAGAAGACTTGGTTTGAGTTAGGAGGGTTAAATAAAATTAAACAAGTAGTAGAGAGTAGTTCCTCTATTGGCTAAAGTTTTATTTTTAAGAAGCACAAACCAACTCCAAATTCCTTCAATGTGTTCTTTAAATAAATTTTCAAAGACATACGGTTTTCTTCCTACCGAGCGACTATGAACCCACCTTTATGTGAATTGCGAATGAAGTCGCGTTGTTTTCGAACTGGCATCTCCCGCAGTGGGTCCCAATTTATGTCCAATTTATTGTTTTATTTTACACCTTTTCTGATAGAGTGGACTGCATTCACCGAAACCGATACTTTGTTTCTGCGATTTTACGGGACGACCTATTTTACGGGACGACACGCAACGTTGCGTTTCCAGTTCAACTGGACGGTCACTTTGTCATTCGGCGAGGCAACGGACGAGCTGGTCAGGAAAGGAGGGGGGGACGCCACTATACGGGCCAGAGCGATTCTGTGGAGTCGGAAATGGATTCATGGCTACGACAATAAAAAATGAAGAGGAACGGCTGAGGGAACTTTACTACGCAAACTTACCACGATTGAAATATTCCAGGCTGCTCATGAGAGGATATGAAAACCAGCCCTCGGAAGATTGTTTAAATCTCACCAAGAAGAACCCCCCGACCACAGTGGGAATACCCACTGATCACTGCAGCCTAAACTATCACTTGGGGAAGCTAAGGATATCTCCTGCCATGCAGTTATGTGGGACTTTTACTCATTAAAACCACCTCCTTCTCATTCCTTTCTCCCCACGGAACTTCTATTAAGTATTTCGTCGCGGGGCTGGATCAGTTTTTAATTGCGGCTCATTATGGTTCTCTCACTTTCTTGTTTTCGTCGTAGTTCTTTCTGCCAAAGCTGTTGGTGAATAGCTTGCAGTTCCTTTACAACTTGGTTCCAAGCACCCGTTGACTCTAGCATGAACTTGAAAATAGTTTCGGTTGTTAAGCACCTTTATGCGACCGCTTCCATTCTGGTTCGGTGCGCGGTGAACTTAGGGCAGCATGGTGGCTCGTCATGACCAAATCGATGTAAATAAGCACGATAACCTTAATGTCCACTTAGGAATTGCGTTAATTCGTTGCTTCGTTCAAGCGACCTCCGAAGATCCTCAGTTGCATTGGCCAAGATGTCTGTGGGGAGCATCCCCGCTAGTACATATGCTGCTTCTCCTGATGTTGTCCGATACGCACTGCATATTCCGAGTGCACTTAGTCGATACAAAATTCCCGATTAGGAGCTGACTACCCTAGAAAGCAGAAGACGTCGACTTTTTCTTGACCCACAATGTCCGGTGATTGCAGCGCACTCAAAATGTTTTTTGAAGTTGAGCCTTTTGTTAATCGTTACTCCCAAGTATTTTAGGGATGGTTGGGAATGAATTGTTTGTTCGCCAACTTTGATTCTCACGGTTATGCTCTTTCTTCTCTTGCTGATGAGAACTACTTCTGTTTTATGTTCAGCAAGTGAAAGGCCGTAATTTCTCAACAAGGAGTTGATCTCCCATTTCGCTCCGTTTGCGTAGATCCCGATCTCGTCTTGATGCTTTGTAACTACCGTTATTCCGATATCATCGGCGATGCCAATAGTTGTCACGTTGCCCAAAAAGCATAGTGTTAACACTCTATTATACATAACTAGCCACAGTAACCTAGTAACCCTGCGGCACCCCACAGTTGTCGAGAATATTTTTAGTCCATCGTCCGAGTCGCAGTAAAGTTTTCTTCCAAGGAGAAACACAACAACAATGCGTACAATGTATTTCGGGGCCTGTGCCTGGTCCAGTATCTTGATGACTTTTTTCTATTTAGCAGTATTGAACGCATTTTTTACGTCGAGGGTTATTATTGCGCAGCATTTTTTTCTTGTATTGCAGCCTCAGTCAGACCAGTCACCATGTTGATTGCGTCGACAGTTGATTTCGCCTTACGAAATTCGAATCGGTTGTCGGAAAGGCCTACTCCTGCGCAACAGTGAGCAGTCTGTCTGTTACTCGCTCAAATAGTTTACCAACGGTATTGACCAGACTTATCGGTTTATATGAGGGGGAGTCACCTAATGATTCACCTACATTCGGAATGAGTATGAGCTTTTGTAGCTTCCGTTGCACGGGGAATTCTCCTTCCCTAAGGCCTGCCGTGAAAACTTGGGCGAACATACCTGGCGCTGTCCTGGCGGCTACTTTCAGGTCAATATTAGATATTGCATCCGGTCCTGGAGTCTTTTTTAAGGTTTTGTTTGTAAAACAAAACCTTATTAAAATCGGTTTACTGTCTGTCTGTCTGTCCGTCTGTCTGTCTGTCTGTCTGTCCGTCACACGCATTTTTCTCGGAGACGGTTACAGCGATTGACACTAAATTTGGTAGAAAGGTGGGAACTGTGAACGCTCACGCATATAGTGAGTTACATCCTTTTACGATGAATTTAAGGGGGGATCCCTATACATGCAAAAGGGGGGTGTAAATTTTTTTTTCATCAAATATAGTCATGTGGGGTATCAAATTAAAGATCTCGGTTAGTACTTTTCGAAGCCGGTCTTAGTTTTGACTTTTCTTGAAAAGGTGGGGAGTGCGGGGGGTTGAAAGTGGTCATTTTTTTGACGAACCCATTCTCAGGAACTACCTCACCGAAAAATCTGGAAAAAATTAGGGGGCTGCCGCTATATAGTGCCTAGGCTCCGAAATACCCTCCATATCGATACCTGTTCAAATAAAGTTAATAATAGTATATTACTATAATTTTTAGTAACTGACAGGAAAACCCCCCTTAAGTTCATCTTAGAATAACAAAATTTTGCAGCGATGTAGGCTATAGTATAGGTCATGATCGTGCCAAATTTGGTGAAAATCGCACCATTACTAACAAAGTTATACTAGGTCAAATCTGTCGCTCCTCTGCAAATTCAAGACTAGGAATGTCAATATCACTTGAAAGTGGCTATTTTCACAGAATATATGCATACTTTACGTGCTACATGCTAATGGGACAAATGCACACTCAAATCTCTTTATAAAAGAAATACACAAAACCTTTCATACCTGAAGCGTCTAGCTTCCGGTTCCCCGACTTGTTTTGTCAATCTTTTCACTGCGTCTAGAACTTCCTCATTTACCACTACCGTCGTATTTAAATGTACTGCGGGAAGACTTGTACAGTTCACATCTGCTGGGATCACTATATTCACTATATTCGGCAAGAACTCTGGACAAGTTATCGGTGGGAAGTGCTTGTCTTTTAGTGATAACATCAACGACCTGTGGGCGCCAACCCATGGGTCAAAGTCAGCTTCAGTACACATCCGCTTGAAATGTTCGGATTTGCTCTTTGTGATAGTTACTTCATAATTTTTTCGTCGCATTTTCATATTGCACGTGTAGCTTCTCGAACTCAGGGCGGTTTCTTCTGCGCAGGAAGCGTCTTCTAGCTTTGAGGCACTTTTCCGGCATTAATTAATTTATGAATTACATCAGAAATTAGGATTTCGTCTCCGGAAAGCACTACGCCGAAGCATAGAGGCATCGCATGCTCGATACATTTTTTGCGACGACCTGTGAAACTTTTTCTTGTACGCTTCCCAATAGCAATGTATCTTCCAGGAGTACCTCTCTGAACATTTCTGGTTAAATTTCATGGTTACCCAGCTCATCGTCATTCTTTTTAATGGCTGCATAATATTCTTTTGTGAGGTTTGGAGGATGATAGCCTGATGATCGCTGTGTCTGTACTCCTCGCTGACACGCCACTGCAAGTCTCTGATTAGAATATCACTGACGAAAGTGAGGTCTACCACCAATTGAAATTCTCCTATCCGAAATGTGTTGGCTATCCCAGAGTTGCAAGTACCACCTTCAAGCGCGTGGATATCTTCAGCAATATTCATCCTTTAACGTTGGTTTTTCTGCTACTCCATTCTTCTGTCCATGCGTTGAAGTCACCGACTTCACCCGACATTTCAGGGTAGTTGAAGAATAGTTTCTCCAGCAATGACGTAAATTCCTCTAATGTCAAGCCCGGTGTTGCGTAATAACTAAAGATGTATATCCCTCATATCTTGTCACGTGTGAATCCGTCCTCTGGATGTTTTTTCGCGTCTTCTATAGCTTAACTTTCGCAGCTTCATATCGCCACCTTATTGATTTTGCCTGCTATCCATATTCCGCTATGCAGATTCTCGTATTGTTCGGATACAATGGCAACATCGGCGTTGTTTCCGAATAAGCTTTGGGAAAGTAGCTTTACAATGATTCAGACTGACTTGCATAAACTTCATTTAACCTCATTCATGGACGCCTTTCTGAACACTGGGCATTTACTGTTTCCTGCAAGGTGGCGCTGCCGCTATTTTTTGCCTGCACGCAGAATACGCACTTGGGTATTTTGTTGCATTCCCTTGCAAAATAACCTTGTCTTCCATATTTACGGCACAGATTTGATCTCTCCTGCGAGCTAGTGCAAGCTTTCGCTATGTGCAATGCATTTATGTATTGAACTTTGTTCCCGTAGACGACAGACCACCCATCCCATATGTATGTGGCGCGGCAGGATCTGCAGCATTCGAAATTTATTTCGGATGTTGCGGATGCGGACGGGTAGATGGCGCTGAACGTGGAAACTCTCCACTCACGCGTTTTCAGAACGCACCGGGGAAGTGTAGAGCCAGCGGTAAAAAAGTGCCGTTGGTTGGGACAGTAAGGACCGCATGGAAATAAGTCGGTCTCTTCTGTTCCCAACCGCGAGACAGATCACTTCAGCGCGAGTAATAGAAAAGTATTGTAAGAATTAAATAAAGTAAATCAAGTCAAATCTTTACAAGTCCAATCTTTTGATTTCTTTCAATCCGATCTCGACTTTTCTATTACGAAAATTCCCCGGGCATCTCACAAGAGCGAGCTTATCGTGAGAACAGTAAAGTTTCGATTCCGCCTCGTGAAGATTAGTTAAAGTGGTGACCCCGAAGAACAGCATCCTTGGGAACTCCAGCATCAGCGATCCCAAATAAATCGTTCCCACCAGTTACTCCGCAACAAACAACAAAGAAAGGATCGCAGTGTTTTCCCAAAATCTCGATCTTCAGCCCGGTGCGCGTAGCACATTCAACGGATTGGCACTTTTCTCGCCCGAAAACGAGTCTTGCTTTCGCTGCGTTGCTACAACGTCGGGGATAGTACGAAAACATTTCGCTCAGTCATCGCATCGCGAGCTAGTCACCCAGCGCGCCCAAGTAGAGCCGAGCGCGCCCACGGCTCGAGCTGTCTAAGTGCCACCGGCGGACATTTTCGTCGCCCTTTCCTCGTTGCTCGGCCGGTCAACTCAATCAACTGTCGAATTGCGGAACTGGGAACTCACAGGAAGGAAACGGCAGGTAGAGTCACGTAGCAGGGATAGGAGTAGCCGCGGCAACGATCAGCAGTAGCGACTGCTTATCGCATTCACGCCAGCCCGAGCCGGGAATCAACAGATCGGAGAGCTGTCCGGCCGTCATCCGCCCAACTTAAGCAGCAGCAGCAGCGGAGCCAACGCATTCCGGAACTCTTGCTTCCTTGCAGCCGAGCGGAAAATCGATAAATTTTCAATTGAAGAAGTGTTTGCGTATTCTCATCAGCCTCTGTCAAAATAATTGTTTGAAATTGAAATATTATTTAAAGAAAAAGTGACAATAAAATTAAAGCCGCTGCAAGAGACGGCGTTGAGGTGTTTCAAATCGCAAGTTCTCTGTTTTCCCGGTGTTTTTGGTCTGCGCTGGAGAGCGTCCGCTTCGGTCGTCGTTTTCTTTTTCTCGTTTCGTGCGTGCATTTGTGGGTGCGGCCTGCCGTGTCGGTGTAAATTTCACCGCGTTTCAGTATAAACTCACCGCGTCTGCATCACAATATCGTACTTCTCGTTAGGAAAAATGTCGTTTGAAAATAAAGACGCGGCAGGCCCATCGAACCCACAAGTGACCGCCCTCGCCGTACGCGTTCCTCCGTTTTGGCGTCGGAACCCCGAGCTGTGGTTCGTGCATTTGGAAGCACAGTTCCAAATGTCCGGTATCACATCGGACGCGACCCGTTTCAACTACGCGGTGGTCGGCCTGGACGAAGAGTCCATACTTCTGGTGTCCGACGTAGTGAAGTCGGCATCGTATGCTCAGCTCAAGAGCGAGTTGATCAGGCGCCTGTCGGCAAGCGAGTCGGCAAAATTAGACCACTTGCTGGCGGGTTTAACGTTGGGTGATCGAACTCCCAGCCAATTGCTTCGTGAAATGAGGCAATTGGGTGGGAGCAAGATCGGCGACGACCTGATCAAGTCGCTCTGGCTGCGTCGGCTCCCGGAGGGTACCCAGGCGATCCTAGCATGCGTCTCCGGTTCCTTGGAGGAACTAGCAGCAACGGCCGATCAAGTACAGGAGGTGTACGTTCGCCCAACCATAGCGGCCGTTCAACCACCGTCGGATGAGGTCGGCGACTTACGGCGCGAGATCGCGGCCTTAACTGCCAGCGTGGCCGAGATGCGGGCGACGTTGGACGCTCAGCGTTCGAGTGCCAGGCCGCGAGCTCGCTCACGGTCTGCCACACGAAAAGGGCGTTCGGGTAGCAGGTCGTCAAGACAGCCTGCGGACCAGGGTATTTGCTGGTATCATCGTAACTTCGGAGATAAAGCGACAAGATGCACGCTACCTTGCAAATTCGCGCCTACCACAAAAAACTAGGTCCGCGGGGGGTCTTGGCGACGGCCACACAGAGCGCAGCGCCACGTCGCCTAACTATTTTCGACCCCCTCAGCAGGCGCAACTACCTCGTCGACACGGGTGCGGAGGTTTCGGTTCTTCCCGTACCCCAGCATCATCGACTATTTCCACAACCCCTCAAACTGGCGGCAGCAAATTCATCCCGCATCAATACATACGGGTACAGGCAAGTGGACGTGAGTCTTGGCTTGCGTAGGACGTTTCCGTGGCGTTTCATCCTGGCGGATGTCAGCTTCCCCATATTAGGCGCAGACTTCTTGTGTCACTATGGGTTGCTGGTGGACTTGCAACATAAGTCCCTTATAGACCCCACAACCAAACTAAATTCGTCGGGCCAAATGGTATCTCACGCTGACAATAACCTTTCCGTTCTTTTGGAAGACATCTCCGACTCTCGTGTTCGGACACTCCTCCAAAAGTTCAGCCAGATAACTACCGAATGTAGTCTCTCGAAACCAGTAAAGCACAATGTGCAGCACCACATAAATACTACTGGTTCCCCGATTTTCTCAAAGGTGCGTCCTCTACCACCCCAGAAACTGGCTATCGCGCGGAAAGAATTTGAACAACTTGTTCAACAGGGTATCTGCAGGCCCTCAAACAGCTGTTGGTCTTCCCCTTTACATATGGTCCCTAAGCCAAATGGCGAATGGCGTCCCTGTGGGGATTACAGAAGGCTAAACGCACAGACTGTTCCTGACCGATATCCAATTCCACTCATCCACGACTTTGCGCATCACCTCGCGAATTGCCGCATCTTTTCGACCTTGGACTTAGCCAAGGCATACCACCAAATCCCAGTAGCTCCTGAAGACATTCCAAAGACGGCAATATGCACACCCTTTGGACTCTTCGAGTTCACCCGAATGACTTTCGGATTGTGCAATGCGGCGCAAACCTTTCAAAGGTTCATTCACTCAGTCCTGCGAAACCTCGATTTCTGTTTCGTCTATTTGGATGATGTTTTGGTCGCTTCTTCTACTGAGTCTGAGCACTTAGCCCATCTCGAGTGCATTTTTCAACGTCTCCTTGAGGCCGGTTTAGTCTTAAACGTTGAGAAGTGCAAATTCCTTCAAAAACAGGTGAGATTCCTCGGCCACTCCATTTCCTCTGAAGGAATACTGCCCGACCCAGACAAGGTGCAAGCAATCACAAGCTTCCCGCGTCCAAAAACAGTGAGGGAGTTGAGGAGGTTCTTGGGCATGCTAAACTTCTACCGTCGTTTCCTGCCCAAGGCCGCCCATCACCAGTCCGTTTTGAACGCGTACTTGTCTGGCCCCAAAACAAAAGACACACGAGAGATTGTGTGGTCTGAAGAGGCTGTCTGCGCGTTCAATAAATCCAGACAGCAACTGGCTGATGCTACACTTTTGGCATTTCCTCATCAAGATGCACCCCTAGCCGTTTTTGTTGATGCCTCCGACATCGCAGTAGGTGCTGCCCTTCACCAAAAGGTGGACCAAGTTTGGCAGCCGTTGAGCTTCTTCTCGAAACAGTTGAATCCCGCTCAACGGAACTACAGCACCTACGATCGCGAACTGCTCGCCACATACCTGTCCATCAAATACTTCCGTTTCTCCCTAGAAGGCAGGCCGTTCACAGTGTTCACGGACCATAAGCCTCTCACGTTCGCTTTGAAACAGAAGCCCGACAAAGCGTCCCCTCGTCAGCTTCGACACCTGAGCTTCATAAGCCAGTTCACGTCAGACATCCAGCACGTGTCCGGGAAGGACAACATTGTTGCTGACGCTTTGTCTCGTGTCTCCGAAGTCAACATCCCCGCCTCACTCGATTTCTCGGCTATTGCCAAGGCGCAAGTGGATGACGCAGCACTTCAGAGCCTCAAGTCCAACCCCAAATACAAATTTCGGGAGTTGCCCATCTTCGGCTCAAACCTCTCGCTCTGCTGCGAAGACTCGGAAAAGGGACCTCGGCCATACATTCCGGCCACATTTCGCAAGGAAGTGTTCCACGCAGTTCACGACTTGGCGCATCCCGGCATCAGGACAACAAACCGGTTAGTCACCGGAAAATACTTCTGGCCCTCCATGAACAAGGATATCAATTCCTGGGCCAGAGAGTGCATCGCATGCCAGAAGTGTAAAGTCTCCAGGCATGTAAGGAAAGAAGTGGGCTCATTCCCCCGCACTACCAAGCGTTTCCACACAATACACCTCGACATAATAGGGCCTTTGCGAGACTCGCACGGTTACAAGTATTGCCTCACAATCATCGACAGGTTCACGCGGTGGCCTGAGGCAATACCTCTGAAGGACATTACGGCGCAATCTTGTGCCGAAGCCCTCTGCCGAGAGTGGATACCGCGCTTTGGCGTCCCTGCAGTGATCGTCACTGACCAGGGAATGCAATTTGAGTCCACCCTTTTCTCCGAGTTAGGCAAACTCCTGGGTTTTAAACGCCAGCGGACCACTGCATACCACCCGCAGTCCAATGGGATGCTAGAACGTTGGCACCGGACGCTGAAAGCCGCCATTATGGCACGCGACGACCCGTCCTGGACTCAAGTCTTGCCTCTCGTCCTACTCGGCCTTCGTACAACCCGCCGAGAGGAATTTGCTGCCAGCCCCGCGGAGCTGGTTTACGGGGAGAACCCAAGACTCCCAAGCGATCCGGTCTTCGACAAGAGATCGGGTCTCACGGAGTCGGGGTTGGTGCGTCTGCTGAGGGACAATCTCCGTCGCATCAAAGCGCCACCACCCACTCGACACTCGTCCATACCTGCTTGTTCGCCCAAGGAACTGGACACATGCACGCACGTGCTGATCAGGACGGATGCCGTCCGGAAGCCGCTGCAGCCTCCATATGAGGGCCCGTACCGCGTTCTCGAGCGGGGAGAACATTTTTTCCAGCTCGAGATCGGTGGTCACAAAAAGGCGGTCTCTTTGTCCAGGCTGAAACCCGTGTGCGCCCCGAAGCAACGTCGTGTCCGCTTTGTGGATTAACGGCGAACGAAGTTCGGGGATCCGTCGCCGAAACCCCTAGGTTTCGTCTGGGGGCGGAGTGATGTGGCGCGGCAGGATCTGCAGCATTCGAAATTTATTTCGGATGTTGCGGATGCGGACGGGTAGATGGCGCTGAACGTGGAAACTCTCCACTCACGCGTTTTCAGAACGCACCGGGGAAGTGTAGAGCCAGCGGTAAAAAAGTGCCGTTGGTTGGGACAGTAAGGACCGCATGGAAATAAGTCGGTCTCTTCTGTTCCCAACCGCGAGACAGATCACTTCAGCGCGAGTAATAGAAAAGTATTGTAAGAATTAAATAAAGTAAATCAAGTCAAATCTTTACAAGTCCAATCTTTTGATTTCTTTCAATCCGATCTCGACTTTTCTATTACGAAAATTCCCCGGGCATCTCACAAGAGCGAGCTTATCGTGAGAACAGTAAAGTTTCGATTCCGCCTCGTGAAGATTAGTTAAATGTACTTTGCCTACAGCAATCGCCTTTTTCGCTGCTTCGAAAGAAAGACTATCGACGCTATCTGTTTTTTACCGTACGCTTTTCTAAGTCGCAGCACATTAGACTCACTCACCGCTTCGCGATTTTCAGATTTTGTGGTGACTTCATCCAAGTCCTTGCATTCGATCACCACCGAATCCTTACTGATTTTGACTGCCGCTGCTTCACCTGGTGATATTTTAATTTTCTTCTTTAGGTCTTCACCTCCATCGTCACCCGCTTTAAGTTCAAACAGGAGGTCGTCTTTCTGTGTTCGTCTTATCCCTGTGACATTTGCACTCAGATCAGTCAAAGAGGCATCTGCTTTAATCTTGCGGGAGACTTCCGCGTACGTCAACTCGCTGGTTTTTGTTATTATCAGCCCGTCCGACCTGGCTTTTTTTGCAGTTCTTTTTTTCCTTCGTCCCTGTGTCTTTTTTCCTTTTTCGTTATTCGTTGGGAAGATTGTACTTCTTCGTTTGGGTCCCGTTGCCATTTGTTCCGAATTTCCGAGATATCCTTTTTACTTTGGAAGACTTCCTTGCCAATGAGCTTTTCGGGAAGAGATGCGGGGTTTGGGTTGTTACGCAACCATCGCGTTTTATTGGCTTATCGGCACTATTCCTTCTATACGTGCTTTCGCGTCCTATTTAGCTTGAAGTATGTTGCCCTGATAGAACGCAGCTCATCTTTAACTTCGTAGTGTAACTAATTACGTTGATTAACGTACTCCATTAGATTATTGATGACCGATCCCAATCTCGTGAATGCATCAGCTGCGTCTTCAGCAGTAACTACACTGCTGCTACTCTTTTGGTCCAACATGCGTTTTCTCGCTGAATTCGCTGGAGATGGTCGCACTAATTTAGTGCTCCACTTGAAAGTGTCACTCGCGCTAAAAGATAACAATGGCGACTCCCCACTGGCCGATTTGCTAGTAGGAAGCCCACCGGAATCCTCCGCTACCTCCACTGTTTGCAGAAATTTGACTCAAAAAAAGTGAAATTATAATATTGTATTCTAAAAACTTATTCCCTGTAACTGGGAATCACCAATCGATTAATTCGAAAATAACATTTTTTTGTTGGTTCAGACACCAGGAAGAATACTTAATACCAGATGCCATGTTGTGTTCGTGTCAGTTATACGTTGGAAGCACATACTATAGTTTATAGGGATGCTATAACCAGTAATAGAAGTACAATAGCTTTTTTACTCGCAGTGCAATTTCCTTGACGATATTATTAGCCACTTAGCTTTTGTGAAACATCAAGGGTCACACGTTTAGAATCCCCTTCATTGTCATCTGCTTTAAAAATTATAGAAGATATTGAAGGTTGGCTCGTTTCAAAAGTATCCAAAGCAAAGAGCTTACTATATTCACTACACAGAGGCTGCTGATTAATTGATAGATTCCTCGAAAATGCTTTCCTATATATAATAACTTCGTTAGACGAAAATTTCAGAAACTAATTTCATGACATATTTTTAACTAAAAGTCATTTTGGTACTATCTATATATTGGGGAGCGTATAGCTTTACTGCAATTTGGGTACCCGATAGATGCCATCAAAGGGAATACCTTGCATGCATCATATGCAGAGAAGTTTCTTTGCTGTTATGAAGCTATTTGATTGCCTTTGCCTGGAGCGAACTTTGCAATAATAATTTAATTAAATAACTTTGAATACTCTACAAAGTTTTCTAGGTAACAAACTATGTCTTTACCATCTAACTTAAATAAGACCCAAATTCTCTTGCCATTTTGAAGGTATCCTTTCCTCTATTTTGTTTCTATGTAGCGTTGTAGGCTTTATCATAATTACAGTTGAAATAATTTGACTTTAATTGAATTGAAAATAACTCTCCCGAGTAGATATGCACTACCAAATACTATTGAGTTCTGTGGGTCCTTATGATTTGTGGAAGTTTAATTTTTGTGAATAATTTAAATTTAAAAGTTACTTTCATCCAAATACTAGGTTGGAAAGAAAATTTCTTTTTAAATTTCATAGATGTAAAAGTTTTCATTCAGTGTCTAGCTTTTTAGCAGCTCTAGTTTGCAAGCGTTTCAGCTAGCGGTATGCTGCCGTAAATATGCCCGAATCCTATGGCAGGAAGTGCCAACAACTACCAACTACCAACAACTCCCAAAACAAAGGTCCTCGACTTTTAATGAAGAACTATTGCAACTTACGCAATGGAGACCACACCAATATCTGAAAGGATTATGGCTAAGAGTTGACGGTACCGCATTCAGATAGCAGTAGAAATGTTTGATGACTTGCGTTTACCTCCAGTTTATTGAAGTTTGTCCTGTATCAATTTCCCGAAGGTATCCTTCCGAGCCCCATAAAAATATATTGATAGCTTCATTTTCAACATTGGAACCAAATTCTTGGCAATGATCAGTAATTTGGAGATGAAATATAGTGAATCTGACCCCTTGTGGACAAAACTAATCTTTATCAAAAAGTTCAAGTCTATCATAAGCTGGTCGAAGCAAGTTTCGTTTAAGGATTTTGCACTGTTTCCAGGGCAGAGGCAAAGTAGCGTTTGATGAGATGCCTCTGTTTTATTTCAAAAGGTATAAATAAAATTGGCCAAATAAAAGTTAGAATCGAAATATCGAATAAACGCATAAAAATCGCAAACGCAAGATGACGAAGTTGCGCATCTACAAATGATGATCATACATGTCCCTTGTGGCCAAAACGTGGGCAGAACTACTTATAGGCTCAAGCGTGGAATGCGTACGGCAACCAAATTGCATAGCACTACAATTCAGTTGCCGTACATCTTAGTTGCGACAGAAATGTTAGATAGCCCTTACACTAACTGGTGTGAAAGTTGAGCCTGCACTCAGCATAAACCAGTTCTGGGCCAGTAGTTTCGGGAAAGTCCGCTTGTAGAAGGCCATCTCTGTTCCTATGCTACCAGATCAAAGCTCTGGCCAAATATCAATTGAGTCAGTCACCAGCCCGATCGTGACTGACCAGGTGCTCTCCACGGGTATCACTGGAATGGGTTGCAACATTTAAACTAGTAATATCCCCGCCCCTGCATGGGTTTCAGAATATCTGCTTACTACATTCATGACCAATAAGTTAAAGTGAATACAATCGAGGCATTAACGTAGGAAATTTTCTGTGGATTCCGCTTTTTCATTATTAGATTAAATTTAAATATATCCTAGTTAAATCCCTCTATATCGTCCGTCAGAGAAATTTGCTAACCCTCCGGTCTAAACCCTCCTGGTTTTGCGGCGAAGTCTACCAATTTGATATTCCTAAAAGCTGTCTGGCATCCTGGCCTACGTCCTCGTTGCCCCTCAAGCAAGGTCTGCCGCGTCTTCTTTTTCTACCACGGATTAAGTGACCCGCACAACGCAACGCATTGAGCCGGATTTTGTCCCCAACCAGCCGGTCGTGGTCTCCCTCATAAATTTCATCGTTATGTAGGCAACGGGATCGTCCATCCTCATGTAGGGAGCCAAAGATAGTTCGCAATATTTTTTACTAAAAACCCAAGTCTTCGAGGAATGCATGCGGCTGGCTAGATCATTGTACTGTTCAGCTTGATCCTGTTAGTAGTTTCAAGCGGAGATTGCACCCAGATCAGGCATTCGATTGAGTTAAATGGCGAAACCGATCACGACGAGCCGACCCCGCTACTGAACGGGACAAAGGCTGAAGAAACCGAAGTAATTTCAAGCGGAACAGTTTTTGTAAGTTGAAATAGGCTCTATTGCGCCGAGTTTATCTTCGTTGGTGTCGTTATTGGGAGTTTTGTCCCCAGATAGGAAAAATTGTCAACGACTTAAAGTTCTAGTCCCCTATCTTTATTCTTTTTAGTTGGCCAGTGCCATTTAATACTATGGGTTCATTGGTTTTTAGTGCTGGCGTTGCCACCATGTTCTTCGTCTTGCCTTCAATAATGTGCGGCCCAAGTTCTCGCGTGCCTGCCCGATCTGAATGAAGGTAGATTGTACATCTCAGGTTATTCTTACAAAAATGGCGATATCGTCAATATAGGCAAGTAGTTGGATTGATTTGAATAGAATGATTCCTCTTATATTTACATCACTATTGCGGATCACTTTTCCAGCAATATATCGGAGAATATCTTATAGATCCATCACTCCAATGAACCCATACGGTCGGAAATCAGATTTATCTCGTTGCCCCGACAGCAGTATTATCGATGTTCATTTATAATACCTTCGTCCTACTTCTTGGTACAACTTCCGCGGTTGCTGCAATTGCTGCCTGTATTTCTCAAGTTCACAGACTTGTTAGTTCTTCCAAGTCGAGCGCAGAATTGCAGGATGGACTGAAAATAGCTCTCTGGGGGCCAACATGTCTCTCCCTGGAGTTGTATGTGGCTTTGCACGAGCTCAGCCTCTAGTCTACCAAGATCGTTAGTCTGTGGTGACAACTACACCCTGCCATATCTTAACTTTTCTTCTTCGGAAAGTTCAAGGGTTATTTCCCTCATCTTTGGAGGACGAAGAACTTTCATTCACCCAAATTACCTTCATTCTGGAACAAAGAGCTTCTGGTTTCCGACTTGTTGTGAAAATACCACTCTGGATTTGTTTGGTTATACTGAAAATGCGTAGCTAAGGCAGCAACTGTCAATCAAATGAACGATGCCTAGTACGTTTGTACAGAGTGCTATTTCGATCAACAGCTAGCAAAAACAGTATTTACAGATTTTGCAGTTCACATAGTAGAGTGTCGATCAATATACTCTATAAAAGTGGTGGTGGTACATCTCCTTGAAGCCGGTTTTCCGTTTTCATTTTTCTTTCTTTTATCCCCAAAACTAGGGAATCGAGAGCACATCAACATGACTTTCTATACTGAAAAACATATTGGTTTTTATTTAGTGGGTCCAATATTAGCGCCCCCACACAAATGTGACACTCAATGAATTTTTCAAGAGATTTTGGTGATATTGACGTGAAGCTCATTTGTCTGAAGTAATTTTTCGCAGGTTTCGGTATAAAGACCACCTTCACCTTTTGATGGAAGGGAGACGTAAAACAGAGGAATAGATGCTAGAAAAATATTTTCAGAAAGTCGCTCTCGATGGTTTGCACACTCCTTTAATATCGTGACATAGATACATCCATACCAGGTGCCTTGTAGTGCACTAAAAATAGTATCGCGTCTCTAGCCTTGTGATTGGTAACAACCGCTGGAGCAGTGTTTCAGTTCTTTCTGCAACATGTCCGTATTGGAAGGTTCAGAGAATTCGTTAATTTTCTCCTCCCATCTGCTCTTTCGAATGGGATATTTCCCACGGAATCCGTACTGGCTCAGTTTTAAAGTTTGTGAAAGTACCATCCGGTTGTCTAAGAGAATTCAGCTTCGCCAACTTCTGGAATCTGCATGGCCTTAAAATCTCTTATTTGCTGTCAAATTTCTCACAATATTTTGCAAGCTTAACCAGTCCTTACTTTTACAGTTTTTACCGCTTTTATAAAAACGATCCAGAAATCGTCTCGTTGATTTTTTGAGTTTCCTCGGGTAATAGCGCAAGTCTCTTCCTAGCGCTCTGAAGGGGTCCAACATAGAATTTGCAATTGAGCTTCTATTGCCAAAGAAGTTGAGTTCTAATTGCTTAGGAAGCCCCACTTTGTTTTCAACGAATTCTTTGAACTTTACCCTTTCCGTTTTGCTCAGATTTTCTATGGAGCAGATAGTGAGATTTTCTCATCGCAGAAGATCTAAGCCCTTTTAACAGACTCAATACCATCGATTTTGTCAATCTGAACCCATGGATCATAAATCAGGAAGATATGAGGGCAGTCCTTTAGCTTTGTCAGGCTTGCTGCCTGCAGAAAAGAAGAAGCTTTGGTATGCTGAAGATGGATTTTACCCACCATTATTTTTTTTAATTAAGCGTATTAGAAAGCAGTCAGAAACATTTGCCACAGTCGGTTCTTCACCAGGTTTCCTTCAAACCCTACCGTGAAAGATGCGGCCTCCTCCCTATCGATTTCTCCGAAAATTGCCCCAATTGGTTATGCAGATGCACTCATTTCATCACCCATGTCTCCAGTTCGCAGTGTACGGTTAGCGTTCATTTGACTTAAACTGGCAAAGAGTCAGTTCCGTTCACATCACCAAAAACCCTTTCTGCCGATCGTTCCGTTCTGACCCTTTTAGTCCAGTTCAAAGATCAAGCCGAAACCCTCACAATAGTGGAATTATTCTTCCTGACATTCGTGAACATTACCATTACGTGTTCGAGGTTAACCTCGAGTTCTATTCACCAAGAATACACATGATGACCTCTGCCCTGGCTGAAGACTCTACTGGCCGCTGCGCGTGATGGGGCATGACACGCTCGACCTACGATACCGAGCGAAATCACGAAAAGTTCAGTGTTGTGTACGCAAGAGAGAGTTTGCTATTGTTCTTGCCAGAGATGCTGCAGAGCACCACGATTTCAGAAATGTATACCGCATAACAAAAGAGCTTGCATGTGGTCGCAAATCTTTTGGTGGTCCGGTGGAGGACGTCAACGGTCGACTTCTCATCCAAGTAATTAACAAATGAAGAGATAGAAAGAACACCTCACCACGGTTCTTAACTTTATCACATCCGGTGGGGTCCCCCTCTTGTAGATAAAATGGCTAGCCACCGTAACATGCGGATAAGGACTGTTTTCCAAGCAGAAGAT
Organism: Hermetia illucens; assembly: GCF_905115235.1. NCBI lineage: Eukaryota > Metazoa > Arthropoda > Insecta > Diptera > Stratiomyidae > Hermetia > Hermetia illucens. The sequence continues at coordinate 51,576,956 of NC_051849.1, forward strand.
AAATTATTTTGGCCATCAATGCACTCAAACCAAGTAAAGCCGCTTAGCTTGACGGTCTCCCCGCAGAGGTATTTATCGCTGCATCTGCAGTTACTGCTAATCTGCCGCTTCCACTCGTACAGAAATCTGGGGAATCCGAGACTTTTCCCAGAGAATGGAAGAAAGGGATGGTCGTCAATCGTGACAATTGAAAGGATATCTGCGTGCTCCCTGCCAACGCAAAGTTAATAGCTAAAATTATTCGGGAACGCATCAAAAACATCTCTAAAGCTTGATCGACAGAAAGCAGGCTGGTTCCCGTTTCGGATCGTCCTAAATTAACCAAATCAATACTCAGATCATTTTGGAGCAATGCGCTGAGAGATCTTCGCTGTACCTGTTCTTCTCCGTTTTCGAGAAAGCTTTCGATACTATGAACGGTGAGTGTATCTGGAGTGTTCTACACAGGAGGGGCATTACGGAGAAACTAGCAATTATTATCAGAGCGATATATCATGGCCCGAATGTTGCGTGCTGCATCGTGGTAAAATCTCGGAGGATTTTGAGGTCCAAGGCGGAGTCCGCCAGGGTTGCATCCTGTCACCGTTATTATTACTACATGTTATCGGCGGCGTTCTTCATGCTGCCTTGTCCGAAGAACGTTTAGGAGTTCAATGGACATCTTTTCTCAAACGACGCGCTATACCCCACCGAGAGGTGAATGGCAACCATATATATTTATTACCGCGCGATTGTAAATTGTCCATTTGACATTTTGTCATCATTAGAGGAAACTTCGACGCAGCGGTCAGAAATAAGGCTACAGTTCGCTGGTTTTTTTGCTACTTTTTCTTTTGTTCCCATGGATGGGATAGACTTTACTGCGCTCTTCATCGCTAATTTGATCACCTCCCAGAACGTCGGTCCTATTCCCCACGAAGGACGTGGAAGTAAGCCCTGATATGGCGCTTTTCCGCTGATCGTAAAGCTGCTGTTTCCAGTGTGAGGTTCATCGAGATTACCAGCTTGTGGTCTCCTATCACCGAGAGTTCCGCTCTCTCTCTCTCTGGACATTGCAGTATCTGGAATCTGGTGATACCTTAAAAATCCGCGTGTGTTATGACACTCTGCTGGAAGCAACGTCATCACGCCAAAGTAGTTTCCGAGAAAAGCTCTACACTATCAACAAGCAAAATTTCAAAGAGACACTGAACAAATCTTACTGAGTACAAAATCTTTTTAATCAGAATTGGTTTCAAGATGGATTTCCATAAATTCATATGCAGGGCGAAAGGATGGATCCGCAGATGAATAGATCACATGAAATAGGTCCCCATGTACTTCGAATGTTCCTCGAAGTCTCAGTCACCAATCGTGCGGTACACAGATTTGTGGCCTACCTGTATTCCGCCCGAAAAGGATCATATGTTGCACTTATGGTACTAGTGTGAGAAGAAATGCAATTAACTGATGAGAATTTGAAGATTTAATCCTCTTTCGGTAGCAATGGTTGAAGAAAATCCGTCTGAATTTCGCGGTTTGACTTTACGGGCATGGAATGAGCTGGTTTCTATGACTTATGAAATTTTGAAAAAGTAATAATGCAAATGGCTATCAAGTTAGCTCCATGTCCGCCTTCATTCCTCCAAATGTCAGACTATCCATATCACCTTGAGTTATAGATCCTGAAAGTTTTCTATTGTGAAAGATGTCTCGATTGCGCAAACTTCCATCTCTTCAGAAATCGTAAAGATTTTCATTCGTTGGAAAGTGTATCTAACAAGGTTCGTATAGAAATAAAAAACAAACGAAAGAAATTCAGCCAATGCCCAGAGGACTCAGACAATACTTTTGTGTCTATATATATATCCATACATAAGAAAATAAAACCGATAAATGTCTCCTCAGACATATTCTCTACCCACCTTTAGTCAGGCTCCTTTTTTCCAAAGAATGTCGTAAATTCGCCATAACATGATAACAAATCTTTTCATTTGCCACAGGTAGTTGCGGGGCCAAAATTGATTTTCCCAGCCCACCTCCTGGACAGTGAAGGTGGTACAAGCTCCAGTATTAAAACGCTTCGCTAAAGCTGGTTGTGAAGATTACCCAAAAAACATATGAGCTCTGGTCATGCAATGACTCTGTTAATCAGAGTCCATACATAGTTCACTGCTCGCTTTACCATGTGCGTTTCCCCCGTTGCGAAAGTTGCTTGCCACCGAGTGATATGGCTCACCTTTATTATCTTTATTATCTCAGATTTAATTTGGGCGACTGGAGGAAATACATCACATCAAATAAAACGAAAGCGCCATAACAACAGAATGAATGCAGGACACCTAGAGTTATAAGCTCTTTTCTCACTTATTGTTACTGTTTCTTGCTTATGTGGTCAATATCCTTGAGTTTATATCCTTGCCAGCTGACAGAAAAATCCTTGAGAAATTACACAATGGATGGAAAGTATCCGAGGGATTTTCAGTTGAAATTTTTATCTCATCATCAGAATAGAAATACGATGAAAAATAATGATGTGGGAGGGTCGGAGGAGCTCATAGGGATGAAAGTTAAATCGAAATTTGTTTGTGAGAAGAATAGTCGACTGGAAAATATTTCAAGCATCATGAGGGTAGGAAAATAATCTACGCTTCCCTTACGAGTAATGGATAAGAAGAATAGAACAAGGAATGCGGACATCCCTTCGGTACGAAGGGGTTGTCGTTAGTATTTATGTTATTGATACTTCTTGCTGCAAAATCCAACGTTGTATGAAGTAACACCCTTTGCAAGTGGCAAGGATGTCTTTCCCTATTCTACGTGATGTATATTCTGTGCCAAGCTGGTTACGGATTAGCATCAATCAACAGAATTTCCATTACGTTGGTGAAGCTAACTCGAAAATAGATTTTTCGGTTGACGGCCTACGCACTTGATAGTTTCGTATGGATGAAGTTCTAGTTTGTTTCTTCTTTATATTTGAATACTTAAGATACTGTTAATGTGCTGCGTAATCATATGCAGATATTTAGTAATTTATTCTCGAAGCTTTTTTAAAAATAGGGTTGGCTGAGAATTATGCTCTTTTCAACAGCCTCAAGTAAAAGAAAACATCCTTTCAGCCATCCACAAAACTCAAAAATGTTACCACTCATTCAAATGATTAAGGACCTCGAGTCCCAAACAGAACTCCACTTCCTCATCCAAATTCGTCAACTTTACTTTGGATTGAGGTTTTTAAAATTATCTCAGACAAGACAGAGGATCTAATTGGCCTGTGTTGCTGAGTTGCCATCTGACACACCACAACAGGTATGGAAGGATACTTAGAGCAAACCAAGTATGGAAGAGAAGATGATGAAATATACAACGACATCTAGCGACCGTAGCGTTTTTGAAGTGGGAAACTTGTCTACCATGCATCTACCCTAATACCGCGGAAGCTAGAAGTGGACCAAAAATTTGATCAAAAACGGGATTCGATTAGAAAGAGCTCCAAGTTTGGGAGGTCACCACCGAAGATGAAGATTTATAGTGCAGATTCTTCCTTGGATTCAAAATGAAATGAGAACAGTCCCTAAAAAGAAAAAATCGTTTTTCATGTGAAGCGTGAGAGTGTAAACCAGAAACGCGTTTCACTTTGACTTACTACCTCCCCACAAGAAAGCAGGCGAAAATGCGACAAATGAAACAGGAGCTGTGCCAGAAAAAGTCCTCTTCACCGAAGAACCGGCGAAATAACGGGAGAAAATTTCCACGAAAGTGGATAGTCTGTCCAGTGCTACTTGAACGCTTTCTGTGGTAGAAGAAACCAACAGTCGGCAGCCCGAAGAATGGATAAGTAGCAGAAATAGTCAAAACGACAGAAAGAAGAAACGTTTTTAAAGGGGTGCCTTGATTTTGGCAGCACGAGAAGTCAAAAAAGTGCGGAAAGTACGAAGAAGAAGGTTACTTCATCACTGAACCGGACACTCAAGGTGAATGTTGGGGAATGGAACAGGGGGTGTGGATGGTCATCATGCTTTAGGTCGTAACAGGTGTCCGCATTTAGGAGCGAGGTAAAATGCAAGGTTGATACAAGTTGACTTAAGCCACCGCGAGGTAGCCCACGTCTAATTTTTATAAATTATTTTAAAGTCAAATGTAGACGTGGCGTTAATTCGTCAACCATTCCCAAATTATGGTAGCGCAAGGTAAGTGAGGGATACGGTTAGTAATGTCGCGATGTGGACATGTGGAAGTCAAGCCATACAAGGCAATGACATCCATATACACAGCTTGTCGAGCTGGATGTCGTCCTAGCCAACGTTAGATGTGCGCGGACCTCCAGAGGTAGAGGGTTATGCCTGATAGTCGATCTGACATACCTCAGTACTTCGTTGGTGAGAGGGAATGCCTGACGCCTGACGGTGACTTCAGTCACAGTGACATTCAGTTCTTTTTTTCGTCATAATAAATTAAGCGTACTGGTTGTCAAAATGCCAAGATGTTCCGGGACTTTTAAGGAAGAGGAATTTCTTGCAGCCTTAGCAGGAGGGATAGAAATGCTGGGTTAACTGTGTTAGCGTATAATGGAGGCATGCGACGATACAGAAAACCGAACCACTTTGAGTTAGAAAGTTTTACCAAAGTACAAGTGGAAGTCGGGTTACCAAAAGCCCTGAAGTAAGAAAGTTATACGAAGAAGCAAGCGAGATTTCTATAGGTAGCTACACTTTGATGCTAATAAAAACCCGCGGGGCCGTCTGTTAGGTTGTAACAAAGAAAATGCGTGACAGAACTCATCGCTAGTGACATGCTCATGGCTCCTGCTCAAAATTATTACTTACTTAGGGGTGTAAAAGTATAAAAGTAAAAGAGCCAGAAGCTAGTTTTGTTTCCGGAGACATATATATCAACTAAATATCAACTGGGGTGCTTTTTTCATATCTCTTTGTCTGTTTTGTAGGTGTTGTTGGAATGGAAGATTCATATCAGGCTGCTCTTGCTTATCTAGTTTGCAGGCGATCTACCAGAGTGACAGTACTGATTTCGGTGAGTTAGTTTTATGATCGATGCCCTATTAATGGTTGTACATTTGGCTCGAGAGGCACGGTCTGTTAGTAAGTGTTCCTCGTTGGTAACGCTATATGTCAACAGCGCCTTTGATTGGTTGGACTGGGTGTCCACGGCCACTTGGCTTATGGAGAATACCTCCTGAGGGGCTTTTCTTTTACGAAGCGGACGACAGGCAGAAAAAGTACTCTTTGAGGAAATGTACAATGGAGTACTTGACCTTCCCTTGGTTGATTGATTTTGTGGACGATCTAGCGGTCGTTGTAGTTGCAAAACCCCCTAAAGACATGCAACTACATGCAGGTGGAACCAATCATTAAATAGGATCTGGCGAATTGAGAGACGAAAAGTTAATTCATCTCTACCAAATATGATGCCTCATATCAAAAGCCAAAATTAAGTGGCCGACTCCTTATCGCAGATGTGGTGAAATCCATTCTGCTCTAAGCGGCCCTTTTTTTCAGCAAGAGCACTGGTCAATGTTGTGATATAAAGTACAGTGAATCGGGGTTACCGAGGTTGAGGGTGTACAATACTTATAGGGTAGCGCTAAGCTAAGAAAGATCACTATCTGAACCAGAGAAGGAGCTTGTCTATCCAAACTGACAGGGGACATCCGAAGCGCTACTAAAAAACAACTCTATAGGAGTTGGCACCAAAATTGTAGCAAATATTGAACCACTTTTGATGTCGACAACCGTTTAATCTTTCTCTTGTGTGGGATTCCCGCTGGAATGGTATAAGGATGGGAGAGCTACTAATCAACTTTTACTTAGGGATTTTCGACATTTTTAAGAAGTAAAGATTAGCTTGTGAGAGTGCATTTGGAAGTGAAAGACGTTGTTTTACTTTTGAACGATTCCGTAATGACATAGGTACAGGGTCGATACTCCAACTTATGCCCAAGGATGGCATCTTATGACGATTTGTTATTTCCATTGCAACCATTTTTTGTTAAGAACAGGAAACTTTAAATCAGATTTCATGTCTTTATTAGGCTTTATGAATGTAACTTCCTGCCTTCCTCGAATGAGAGTTTCTTCACTGAACAAAAGAATGTAAAATAATACAAAGGGAAAATATCTAAATTATTTTCAGTTTCACTCGTGGATTTTTGTAAACTAATTCAAAATTTTCTAAGAACGCATCTGTTGATTTTAAACTTGCTCTATTCGATTCTTCTCTTCCTTATTCTCAACCAAAATTGCACAGAAATTTATTGCAAATCTATTAGCCATAAAAGGAAAAATTCTTCAATCCTTACGGTCTCTCAAGCTCATTACAAAGTCATGTCATGCACTGCATACATATGATTGCGGTAAACGGGACATAATTTCGCCAACAATGCCTAAGTGCGACGGTTCGCTGAAATGTGGTCCAGTTTTCCTTTGGTCCTCCCGAGAACCTTCTTCCCCTCTACTACTCCGTACCATATATTCGCAGGAGTTATCGCCCTTTCATAATGTGTGGCCTATCGTTTGCCACTTCTGGCTTCTTATCAACATGTCTACCGGTACGTGTCCACGAGTAATAATGTTGGTCACTTCCCATATGCTACCCCCACATAAAAGCATTCCTAAGTCCTGGTGGTTTTATGTGAGCGCCCGCCGTGTCGGCCTAACCGCATAGTCTGATTTTGTGACCACAATCACACTACTGTGAGTAGTACAATGGTATCAGTTTATACTGAGTACAGATTCAGCCTTCATACTGGTGGATGCAGGACCTACCTAAACTCTACCGAACTAAGGAGTACCTCATCCAAGTTGTATGGTGCAGGAATTCTCCTGATACAGAAGAATTCGGAATTCGGTTATCCCCACCACAATTTCTGCAAGGTCATGGTCATGGGAGACTTCGGTATCCCGACGATATTGATAAGATTAACTAGGCTGGCCCTGACCAATATGCGAGGCCAGATAAAAACAGCAAAAACAGCAGATCGTTGATAATTTCTCCTATCTAGGGTCGAAAATCACAACCGATAACAGCCACGACGATGAAATCGGTTGTACGATTGTTGGCAGCCATCAGAGCATATTTTAGCTTGCAAAAACTGTTTCTTTCAAAACATCTCACCACCGGACCAAAGACAATGATCTTACCAGTCCTCATGGGAGAGGGTGGGCGATTCCGAGTGCTATATAACGACGAAATCTATGAGCGATACCATACCGTGACTCCGTCCATAAGGATGAGGATGATCTAGCCCAACAGGGAAAAAATCTACGATGGAAAAGAAAATGAGGCAGCTCCTGCCTCAGGTGGAGCGATGGCGTGGGCGAGGACGCCAGGCAGCTTTCAGGGATATGGAATTGATGAACCTTGGCATAAAACCGGGATGTCTAGAATTCTGTATTAGGTCAGGCCTAGATCGGATGCCGGTTGTTACGCCCTAGATCATGAAGATGTTAGTCACCTATCACACGGTAAGTATAGAAACACCAGCGGGTGCCTTCACATCTCTATCATGATATCAAAGCAGTAGCAGATAGTAACCTAGATCATTGAATACTATGAAGCAATAGGAAACAAACTGTACCCAGTAGAAAGGTATAAGTACCAACAAAACTAGCGAAAGCCTTGTACTGGTAGGTGCAATCTCGTTGCATCGTGTAAGTGTCACTGGTATGGATGGCTGGAAAAACAGATCATCAATAGAAATAAGTTTGCTCCGGCCACAATTGAGGAGCTTGTAACTGCTGACAGGGAAGCAGCTGTAGAATTTTCCTTCGGTCCTCCATTTTGATCTTACGACTTGCTGTATTTCAACGTATTTGCACTCAACATACTCCTAATTCGTTCCTGCATTTGGCCCTTGGCTTTTATGAATTACGGCAGCTGAAAAAGTTAGCTCTAATCAAAATTAAGAGTGAAGAATGGTTTTTTTTTTGTGGCAGAGTAACCTCTGTCTGTTTTGTCACATTTCAAAATGTTCAGCGAGCTTCCCTGATTCAGAGGTCTCATCGCCCTAGACATTTGACAAGATCTCATAATTGGCAGCTTCTCCTGAATGCATCTTGTCGCTGTTAGTTGGCATCACTGCAGCTTGAGCGGCCCATCCTTCTCCCCTTGAGGCATTCTCCTCCACCGCTTGTTGTGTGCATTTTAGGGAGAGACGGGTACTGTGTTTAGCACTCTTTGTCCAGCTTTTTACAAGGTTTTCGTTCCACCCTTTCTTAGGGTGAAGTAAATTGGGTAGCTTTCCCACTTGCTTCATGGTATTTTGCCCCTCCTATCCCCTCTTATTAAGGTTGAAATGTTTATGTAAATATTAACTATTTGCTCCCTAAGTGGCGAAACTGCCCTCTTTTCATCACCAAATTTCACTGAATGTTTCAGTATTGGCCTAAGAACTATCCATGTTTTTTTCCACTTCTATAAAAAAAACTATCAAATAGATCAGGCGAGCAAATCGCTTGTACCGTTGTATGCCATTGTAGGCAAATATGCACCTACTTGGGCTCTTCTATTATTGGATATCGACAGTTAGAAGCTTGTCCACTCCCAAGAACTTGGTCAAGGAAGCACCTCTCCAGTTGAATGCATGTTCATATGCATTCATCAAGCACCCCATGTCCTTCAAGATAGACTGCGTTTGATAAGAGAAACTGCGTTTCTTCACAGGAACTTCTGGAGCCACGGAAATAGTGCTCTCTTTTGAAGACTATACTACCCCTTCTTCCCTTTTCCTCAAACTTTTCAATAAAATCAACGGAAAGTGATAAGATACTAACATGCTAATCCAAATGCATGTGGCTAGGAGCAATATTTAGTTACTGACAATATTGAATATTCTCATCTGAGCTCCCAATATTGTTCAATGGCTGGAAAATCCAATTTTAGCACGTATAATGCCACCTGAGGGTGAACTCTATTTCCAACAAAGATACACATGTTGCTTGGTTGCATTTTCTTAAGTCTGCACCCTTTGAAATTTACCTTCAGGATGGGACGTTCAACAACATAAGCTCCATATACGTATGTATCTCGGCTTCCGAATAAACCATCAAAGATGTTGTAATTCAATTGGTCGCACGAAGATGCGGGACTGATAAATTATTGCTAAAAACTTGCTTCTGTGTGTGCCTTGTGGGATATCTGAAATTCATTGGATGCTTTGCCCTCATTCTAGGGCTCGCTCTATATAAACTCCACATTTTGTACATTCCTCAAGTGGCTAGCCTCTGGTTATCACCTGATTTCTGCATTGCGGTTCCTCCAATTAGTGCTAGTGGCTGAGTTTCCCATTTAACGATGAAAATGATGTAGTCTGCGCTACGGGTGAATGTAAAGTGTTTTGTGCTCCTGACTCCTGCCTGACAGGCTTCCAAGTTCGAACTTGTGCTAGAGCATATTTTGCTGTGGTTTACGTCGTCGGCGTCCTTGCTCTCTGTCCTTTGAAAAGAGAATCTTTTGAGATGCACTGTCTTTCCCTGAGGGCGTCCTGTGTTCGTGTTATATTAAAGAGCGATGACGGGCAGTACGTGTTGTACCTGCGCTTGTAAAATCTGAAATTGAGGTTAAGAAAATGTCTGTTGTTCTATCCTTGAGGGACAAGGTATTCAAGGAGGGTAATCCTTGTTACCGGCATACAACTCGCCAAAGAATATTTTCACGACAATCTTAAAATAAAAATCTTGACTGCATTTTGGCATGGAGTAAATGGATTTTAACCTTGCGGAAATTTTACTTTGCAGTTGTCGTTGGGGTTAGGACGTGCAACATAGTTGACTGCAAGTCACAACCAAATAAAAATGCAAATATTAATGTTCTGACGATGCTGGTCTTGAGCTTTAGAAAGGAAGGACAGCTTGAATTTTAGAAGCTAATTTCTGCAGTATCAAATCCAGAAGGAAACATCCGGCAAATCCTGAATTGGACGACTGCAATTAGATTTCGTTAAGGACGAGATTGATCATAATATCATGGAACATTTGAATAAGGCAGGAAATTATTAAATTTATCTGAGTTATAGAAAATGCGGCTTTCTTCTTATCGTATGCAGATGTTTCCGTAGAGGACAGTGGTCCATTATTGGATCTTTCAGTATCCTCATTTTAAGTTTACCTAATTTCAAAGTTTTATTTAACCACCGCGGGCTGGCATCAATAGGCTAATTGTTTAAGGTCCAAACTCCAAACTATGATTCTTGAAACGATGGCTTCTAAACGATGTTTGGGAGGAGTTTCAAATTCGTTTGTATTTGCATTGCCAAAACCTGCACCCAACTATCTAATTCAGCTCCATCAAAGTGCTCGGTTGACATGTTCTTGCACGCTTCTGTGCTAGCCAGGCTCGGAACCGTGTCTATTCCGATGCGTGGGTCCGCACCGGATTCGAAAATAGACAATACTAGGGAATTCGGAACGGCCTATCGAATAACAACCAGAACGTGAACTAAAATTTAAAAATAAAAAAAAAAAACGGCTCGACCGCGCGCGTGGAGCCGTAAGTCTCTGGATCCGAGTGCCGTGATCAAGGAGGGAAAGATCCACGACGGATCACAGTCCCGATTATTGCCTCTTCCGCCTCAGATTTTGAATGAGGCGCGGCCCCTGAGGCTCCCACCCTTCATTGACATCCTCAGCCCAGTTTAAGGGAGGATGTCCCTTATAGGTTCTGCGGGATCAAGGAGGAAAAGAGAGGGAGGAAGTTCTCAAATTACGCAAAACTTAGTTCGAATACATAACATAATTATTCCAAAAAAAAATTCCAATATATTAAAAAATAATCAAAAAATCAGAGAGAAAAAAAAAATTAAAACAAAAATTAAATCAAATTAAAAATCATTAAAGAAAAAAGATGAAATTTGAAGAAAAAAAATCTAAACTTACTTTTGCAAGTAAACACTCCGAGCTCGGCGTGGTAGCTGCTTCTGTGTGGAAAGAAATTAGGCACATTGGGAATTTCGAAACAAAATTACAATGGTTTATATATTTATCTTTTTCTTTTCTATAATAAAAAGGAAAACCTCTTTGGGTTCGGTTACTTCACTGCTGTACGTGAGGATTTTCCCGATCGGGCTGCGAATCCGGCTAGATGGACGGTTTATCGCGGGCAAGCCTCCCCGAAAATCACACAACAATTGCAGCCGCTGCCTCGCCCTTCTTCCGCTGCTTTCCGTTGAAATGATTTATTTCCACGCTTCCCACCACCCATACCAATTCAAACCACAACACGGCTAGTTTTCGAGGCAGTCCCGGAGGTTTGCTTTGTCTTTAACCGAAAAGAAGAAGGGTTCGCGCTGTTCAAATTGCATCCGTCTTTTCGCCTTCCTTCCACTGGTTTATGATTATTTCGAGGTAGTCCTGGAGGTTTCTTCTCTCAAACCGAAAAGACAAAGGGTTCGCGCCGTTCACTTCAACCGTTCCATTCACCTTTTCAATTCAGTTGTTCTGAGAATAAGTAACAAATTCCCCTCAAAGTCTCCATCCAAAATAAACGTCAAAACTAAAACCAACACTATATTAGTAAAAAACGAGGACTTTTCGATTAATGGGCTGCTATATTTGATAACCAGGATGAGGACCGCCTTTCAATTCTATACTCCCGTTCAGCTTCTATATTTTCACTCTCGTCTCAACCCAGCACCGCTCCACTTGCCGCTACATTGCCTTGAACTCTGTCTAGTTAATGTTGCGGCAACATGCGCATGCGGCAAATCATTCGCCTCTGTCAAGATTAATTCGCCCGAATGCATTCAATAATGTGTAATCTGCGGCGAACATTGGGGTAATTGCACATTATTAAATGCATTATTTAAGCAAATTAATTAAGAAAGAGCCGAATGAGATTTCGCTCCCTTCGCGAAGCCGCGGTCACTACAACCCGTTCGGAAGAAGCTCAATTCTTCGTACATCCATCTGGGCAGAAGTGCCCGCGATCGAAAGGGCTACTCCCCAGAGTGTAGACGGGCTGGGGATACGGTAAACAAGAAAATCTGGCGCTTAATCAACCGAGCGATATCAGAAACAGCGACCAATCGGGAGCTGACTTTTAGCGCCTTCAGTAATAACAACGTAGACCTCTGTGAGTTTATCAAGGAGTGAGTGAGGCAGCACAAGTAATGCCCATTCAAAACACGGAAAAGGAGAAACAAAGCTTCATGAGCAGTTGAATGAATCAACAAGGCATCAAACTCCCAAGAGAAAAAAGGCTTCAAGTCCTAAGAAAGTGAAGTAGGTGAAGTGGCTGGTAGAAATTTCTGGCAAAACGCACGTACTCTCAATTCCGAAGAAAAGGAGTGTACTCTACAAGGAGGATGAGGAAACCTAGAGAAAGGTGACACCTCTAAAAAAGAGAGGTTCGAGGAGAGGTTATCTCCAAAGAATGTAAATTCTCAGGAGAGTGAAGGCAGAACCAGAACTCTAATCCAATTTGGAGGATAACGTTAGCCACATTCGCGGGTTTTAGAAAGGAGATCTTATTAAATTGGATCAGGGCTTTGAAGTGTATTCGGGCACTTTATTTAAGATCGTCATGGTGCACTACAGTACACTGTAGGAGGCAACGTGGTCAGCATTGCGCTCGCCCGTAATTATTACCTTGATTTCACTCTGGTACTCATTCACAGCTTGAATCGACTGGTGTCTGACATCCAGTCATGATAAAAATTACTATGCAACCTTCTGCTACGAGAGGAGTTCTAACGGTTGATCCAGATACTCAAAGATGTTACCGCGAACGAATCCTTGAGGGAAATCAGAAAGTTGTTTGGACAGGAAGCCGACATAAGGGTTCTCATGAGAGAGGTTACTATCGTTGGCAAGGACATAGATGACATCACCGTGAAGGAGGAGGAATTAGAGTTTATCGAACTTCAACATTCAGTGGTAACAACGCTAAGGAAAACCTAAGGTGGGATACACTATTATCGGCATACCAGCACAAAAGTCGCTGGCAGCACGGAGAGTTAGAATAGGCTGGATTGTCTTTAGATGCCTTGGCTTTATCTCATTATCAGTGCAAACGACTGGTCAAAGCAATGTGGGAGATGTGGGGCTGAAGGCCATATGCGCAAGTACTGTGGTGTTCACGCAAATTGCATATTGTATTAAAGAAAAGACGGTGTGGACCATCGGCACATTGCTGGCAGAAATACGTAACTAAAGTATAGGAAAGCCCTCAATACAAATAACAGATGAGTTTGGTACTGACTCTTGCAAACTATTCACGAGAAATATATCAACATGATCGGATGCAAAGCACTCTTTTTTTGCACGCAAGAAGATTGATCAGCATAGGGGAGTTTTAACGCTTGGGCTCATGAATGGCGTAGCGTATACTGCTCAAAGCGTTCGCGGCGTTGGACGTGATACCCGCGAATGTTGCTACAGTCTACAGTGGACCTGACATACGTGAATGCCAATTTAGTCAGCGGGATTGCTTAGCAAGGTAGTAATGATTTTATTCACAATGACCACCAGGCAAACTTCATAGAGATCGAGGGAGAATCGAGCTCAAAAAAGAACTCTCGCAGCAAGTGGAGTGGGTTGCTCGGGTGAAAGGCGAAATCTCGATATATTCCTGAATGAGAAGGACGTAGAAAAAGCCACGTTCATCGTCCCAAGGCGATTGCTACCCAATAGGTAACTGAACTACTGTTCGAATAACGATATTGTTACTTTTTGAGCAGCATGTTTCAAAACAAATTTCCGCTAACACATTTGAGGCGTGGCTAGAAGAAGGAATATTCGCAGCTCAGTGAAAGAGAACAGACCATCGGAAATCTAGAATCATATCGCCCGATCTACCTGTTGGATACAATGCGGAATATAATGGAGAGAGTCATTTACTTGAGGCGGTTACACTTGTTTGAACACGGAAATAACTTATGGGAGTGCCAGTATAGGCATCGATGCGCCTTTTTTACGGTGGGCGCAATAAATGCAGTTGTGAATCTGACGAAAGACGCGCAGAATTCTGGTGGTTGCTGCCCCATGTTGACATTGGATGCTAGAAACTTATTTAACTCCGGTGGTGGTGAAAGGTGAAAAAGGTATTCCTGGATATTTGGCAAATCTGGTCGCGAATTATGTTTCAGAGAAGACTCTCTGATACGGGACGGATGAGTGCCTCAAAGGTTCGGTAGTGTGTTCACAGCTGTGGAATGTCATGGATAATGGAGTACTTGTTCTTCCCATCCCTGAAGAGGCCACAATTGTTAGCTTTGCCGAACACTTGGATGAACATCCAGAGAAAGTATGTATAGACCTGCGGGGACAGGCCTTGACGGGAAATGCCCAGCTGAGCCTCATGGATGAGAAAACGAAAGCGGTTTTAATAACGAACTCTAGATAAAAGAACACTGGCGAGGTGGAGGTCTAAACCAGCTATCATATACTTGGGGAGTAATGATTAACGCTAAACTGAGCTTTAGAGAGCACCTAGAGTATGCTTTGACAAGGCAAGCGGTGCCACCGCGGCACTTGAAAAAATATTACTGAATCTCGGCAGGGCGAAACAATTTCGGAGATTGCTTCTTATCGACGTGGTACGATCCATTGTGTTTTATGCATTACTTATATGAGAAGGAAGTAGAAGAATTGAGTTCAAAAACAATTCGCTTTGAGGGTATGCAGCGGACATGATTTCAGTTACATTCCACCGTCTTTGGCTTTTGCTGTAGTATGCCAGATGTATGGAGGGGCACGTAGAGCGTAGGGGTGCGGAAGACCAGAGCCCTATTATCTCTGGCAACGTGTATAGGATGAGCCTTAGGGGAGTCGGTGGACGCATAGCCTCATTCCCAACATTAGGGTAAAGCTCGGACGGAAACAAATTGCCCACATGGTGGTTGCTATAGGCAGTATCTTCTTCACTAAATTGTCATGAATGCAGGGACGTGTAGGGAGGATAACGAGCACGTGATGTTTCACTGCCCGAACTTGACCACAGAGAGGGGAAACCCGACTCAAACGCTGGGAGGACGCAAACCAGAAGGACCAGAAGTACGAGTGCCTAAAGAGAAACCCACCACTATAGCCCAGCCTCAACTGTTTTTGTCTTAGAACAATCTGTATATCATATTATGTGGTTCCTCGGGCGACTATTGCTGATTCCTATCTTCCCCTTTCATGACGGTCTCAATTTTGAAATTGAAACAGTACCTTAATGTCGTATGCTTAAATTTATGATTCAATCAATGATTTTACTATGCCCGTGATTAAAGTTTTCTCTCCTTATCATAATAGGCGACTAAGAGACAGAATTTGGTATTGACACAATACCTCGGATAAGGGCTAACCTCACCCCGAAGACCTTTGGCTAAAGAATATGAACTATGATTGGTTTCTGGAATGTACGCATGTTCCTTGGGAACGATATCGGGGATCACCAGAACACTCAGTTTCTTCAAATCGAGCAAGAATTCCTACGATAAAAGCTGGAGGGTATTCCTCTATCTCTTGCCACAATCACAATAATGCGCTTTTGCATTCTTAAAAGCCAAATAAAAGCAGCCGCCAATTAGGCGTCGGGTTGTTTCTGATGGCTATCGCAAGCCTCGTTTTCTTAATTTGGTAGCCGTTTATCTGAAAGGAATCCGAAGGCAAAATTCCAATCCAAGGAGTATCACAATTGTACAGTGCTAAGTACCAACGAAGACTTCCGATATACTGGGGAAGAATGCTTTCTGCAAGCAATTACACACAGCTCAGGAGAGATCTCCTAATAATGATAATGTGATCGTAATGGGTGATCTGAATGTCGAGGTGGGCTCTAATAACACTTTGCGATCTTGGTAACCGTAACGATAATGGTGGGAAGTTTGTGGATTTTTACAGCTTACATCGCCTTTGTCATTGGGGGCATGTCATAAAGTGAGTTTGGCTTCAACTGAACGGCACCGTACAAGCAAGCTGATCGATTACTCGACTCATGGAACTCATCTCAAGTGACTCCTACCACGAAGCTTCACTAGTGGTTACACTATATCATAAAAACCGAGATAGCCTTCGAGGACATATGTCTCACGAGAATTCCGGGGATATGTTCTTGGCCCGGTTATTTGCGATTGGCCCCTAGTGAGGGTTTCGTGGTGGCTGTAGCTGTGCCCATACCGCGAGCAAAGCTCCTTGTAGGCTCAAGCGCTCAGTCACACTATACAACTGGAGTACCGTACTCCTTAGTTACGGTAGAGGCTTTAGCTAGGCATTGAATCGACCGGTATGAATGTGTTGGTAATAGTGGGCGAGACGCGCTCGAACTCCGATACCGCGTAAAATCCCGGCGATTTCAATGTAGATTGTGCCATGATAAAAGGGAACTTCTTATTGCGCTGGTCAGGGAAACGGACGTTCTGTTGATCGCAATGATTTTAGAACTATACCCTGCATCACTGAAGGAATTGCATGTGGTCGTAAACTTTTCGATGGGCCTGCGGAGGATGCTAACATTGCCTCCTCATTCATGATGACGAGCAACTTCAGAGATGGAGGGAATAATTAACCACGGTTCTTATTAAGGGTGTGTGGATGAATTGGCTAGTCACCGTAACACGCGGATACGGACTCTTCCTCTAAGTAGAAAGGAAATCATGTTAGCCATCAATGCACTCAAACGGAGTAAATCTTCCGGGGTAAATCTGCTGTCGGAAAGTAATTACTAAAATAATCCTGGAACGCATCAAAGAATTTCTCAAAAGCTTGATCATTAGAGAACAGACTGGTTTCCACATCAACACCCAGTGGAGTTTAGATCTTCGCATCACCTGCTCTTCATAGATTTCAAGAAAGCTTTAGGTAATGAGAACAGTGTATTTGGCGGGCCCAACGAAGGAGAGCATTCAAATCGAATAGCTACTTTTTTGCTGCGGATGCTGTGAGTCCCGATTCCGCATCCACTTGATGACGGGCCGGACCACGTAGGAAACAATTTACTTCCTCTTTTGTGGCCCACGAACTTGTCCTTTTTGGATTTAACACCCAACTTTATAAAAAAAGTGACGCTTCGGCCTGGTTTAAATCTACCCTGATGACATCTGTTTGCTCTTCCAGCAGGTCATGGAACTTGGCTAAATGGCGCTGGATTTGAAACAAGCAGCAAATCGAGTTAGCCCGATGATAAACACCAAGAAAACCAAAGTCCACAGTCTGATTTATCATCGAACTCTCCCTATCTGCATTAATGGGTAGAGCATAGAAAGCGTTAATCAATTTATATACACGTCTAAGAAGCGTGGTTCTGCCAACGCGACGGTAGTACCGAACTGGATGTCATATTAATGGAGCCACTTCCCTTGCCTTGTCTAAAATCTGGAGGCACAGTTATTTCAACAACATGATCAAGACTGTTCTGTGCTAGTGTTCTTTCTGTGTTGCTATATGCGGGTAGCACATGGAAATTTACCCGCATTGTCACTCGAAAGCGTCAAGCCTTCACACCTGTATGCGACATATCATTGGGGTACGCTGGCCCGATACTATTTCGAATAAGGTGTTCGGTCGGTAGCGGATAGGTCCCACATTAAAAAGGGGCGACAATTGCTGTAGTGGATTCCACTCTCCCAACATAGCTGACGAGTGGGTTGCTCCAAGGGTTCTTGGAGCAGAACAGTGGAGAAGGATTGCAGTCATCTCAGGAAGTCGTGGGGAAAGTGCATGCGATGGCGCGTAATTTCTAACAAAGTTAGAAATGGAATCAATTTATGAAAGTACTTTCACAAGATTGTATTTGCTTATGATGTTTATTACATTGTTTGGTTTTCGAGAGAATTACAAGCGGCAGTGAGACAGCGGCTCGGACGGATATGTTTATCTGTTGGTGGCAAATTCATCACAAGACATAAAGACGAATTCTAACTAGGATAATGACAATTAGAATACAGGAATGATGATAGGATTAACTCGAGACCAAATTAAGCGTGAAAAACAACAAACAACAAAGTTTTCGTCCCTACCCCAATTTCACTCCTAATTTTTGAGCCTTCACACTAAACATGTTCTCCCAGTTTCCACAGATATGTCAAACCACCTAAAAACTTTTCGGGTCCAACTAACGCAGAGTAATTGACCAATCTGATCTCCTATCTGAATACACCAACGTATAATATTTCAAAGGTTTAAAGCTACCCTGTCACTGCGTGCTTCAACAAATGGCTTTAAGTGTCCTCGACAACATTGAAGTGTTACGTTATCAAAGGGTTGCTTCATTTCCGTCGTTTTGCTTTTCTTTGATTGCGACACGAATGAATATCTGTACGTATGCAGAACGTTCAGGAATACGCGACAATAGTACAAAGCAGGATACCATATAAGGCAATAAAGCCTTTGTTGTGCGTCCCGAGTGTTGAATTGCGTGTACGTAATGCGAAATGGTTGAAGACAGAAACTACTTGAATTATTAGAAGTGACTGAAAGTTTATTCCCAACGGCGTTGTGGAGTGGTATTACATGTGTTCATACATAATTTCCGAGACTAATTTGCATACATTATGGAAATTTAAAAGTTTTCGGAGTGTGGAGGAAACGGATAGTCTTGGCACGACAATGTGTTGTGAACGAAATTTTGTTTAAAGTATTTATAAATCCGCTGAAATGATGGCAAAAGTTTGCTATGGTTTTAACATTTATAACCTGTTCCCAGCCTACACAATAAAGTTACGAGAAGCGAATTACAAATTTAGTTTGTTTAATATTCGTTATGTGAATGTCGACAAGGCTTATGGAAGGGACTCGTCTATTTTTACTGCAGATTATAATTCAGTTTTTATCACTGAGAAATGGAGAATATAAAATGATAGAGATGAGTGTGGGAAAGAAGCTAGGCGTTTAACTTATGGAAGGTTATGGGCATTTTGTATGTGAGGAAATTTTTTCAGAGCGTTTTATTTGACCTTATTTGAAAACTCAATTTTACACCATTTCACGGTCTACGACTCCATTAATTAAAAGCAGGATATCCACACAACTTTGCAGTATCATATCCTTCATATCCCCATCTAAATATTAACCATTCCTAAAAGCTCTTAACCTTTACCATCGAATGACCACCGATTCATCCTTTGTGCCAATCTTCAATTACTAAAACAGCTGTATATTTTACCCCAATATTAAAGCAGAAACCATGAGAACCCTTTCTTCCTTATTGTGACACTATGTTATTGTACTCCAGAAAGTCTGATGGAAGTAAGCGTGAATCTGATGATGGATTTGTGTGTCCGACAACTACAGGGCGTGTCTTCAGTATCAGGGTGACCTTTCATGCGATAGCTGTCAATTCGCTGAGATGTACTCACCCCCCATGAACTAACTAACTTGTTGATCATAATGGAATAGTAAATTCCATTGCATGGCATAACCCACCCTCTCGCAATTTGTGACCTTGCCACTGCCATTTCCGTTTCCCCATCAACATGCCCACGGGTATCTGATCCGTACGTCGACCAGGTTCTCAATTTGTAATTATCTCAGGACAGAATAGTAACAGCGGAGGTCTCTTTTCATATGCTACTTCCATATAGCGGCACAGAGAGAACATTGGCGGGGAATGATTTTATCATAAGTTAAGTTTAAGCAACACAGAAAGAAAATTAGCAGAAAATAAATTCAAATTGATGTTGGTGTGGAGAGAACTGTGTTTCTAGATTTGTGACATAGCCACGAAAGCAGGTCTGCTACTGCCAGTGTGTTGGGTGACATCAATTTGTTACCGCTGTCGACAGAAATAGAGAAATAGAAATTGATCAACGTCTTTAATTTTCTACCAATCAAAGCTGATAGGAGGAATACGATGACCCATCGGACTGAGAACCTCAGTTTAGCTAGAATTTATCTTCAGTTCGAAGCAACTTGCTTCGCTTTCCAAATCCAGAGTCATTTCACCAGGGTTTATAAATCCATGAGAAAGTAAGTTGATGCCATCAGATATTTGGGTAGAATAGCGTCAACAACGTCACCGACAACATGATGCAATGTGGGATCTATAATAGAAGGGAACCCTATCTGCTTTCTATCGACCAAGTTTCCATGATGATCCTTGATTTGTTGCAGATTTATCTTATAAATACTCTTCCATTTATCGCTCTGTTTACCCTCATCGCCTTGTTCCGCCTTCACTACTGGCAGTGATCCGCATTAATGATTCGGCAGTCAAGCGGACAATATTGAACTTTGGGGTAGTAGTTCTCCAAACCCATGAGAGCGACGGACACTACGCGTACGCTAGGAAAGCAACTATTAGATGATGATCCCTTTCAAAGCCGATGACTGTGTCTCTCCTGTTGCACACATCTAGAAGACAACTCCTAAATCTACTGCTGTTCACAATGTGGTGAATCTCATTGCTAGTACAACTGACCTTATGACAAGCTCTGTACTAGCGCAATGTGCCATCAATGACGAGGTGCCATCTTTGACTGTGCTGGTTGATGCTTTCCCAGAACATTTAAGTTACTGTCTTCGAGATAACAGAAGGCACGCGAATATCCCTTCAGTTGTTACAGTCAAGATGAGTGCTCTTGATTGTAATTTTATCGATCATTCTTTTCGTTCACTCATTGGAAAAGATCTTCCCGGCATTTACTAATGATTATAAGTGACGACTTTCCAAAAGGTGAAGGGAACAGTTCAACAGGGAGATCGTTATAGACTACGGTTTTGCTCATTTTGAGCGCGATAAAGGTAAAGTAGCACGTACCCACATATTACAGTGGCCTTCTCCACAAATAGGTTAAACTCCACCAGATGTTACACGATTTGGAATTGTGATGAGTGTCGGTATTTCACTTCTTCAGATGCTTACCGTCATGGAAGGGAGGTTCTTTCATGATGCGGTACACAGTAATGAAATTCTTGCTATTATTGACAGCTTCTGAAATTCTTGATATTAGTGACAGCTTCCGCTTACACTTTTCAAAATAGTGGTGGAATTCCGTGTGTCATGGCGCATATTACATTGCATTTGCACCTTGTCTGAGAAGAGACGCATAAGCATGATAAGCTTACTTGCGCTCCCAACCACCGACAGAACCCTTAGTTTTTACAGTTAGTCAGTTCTTGTAACACCCCTTTGGAACGTGACCGATAACTTCATCTGCGCCAGAGAAACAGGTTTGAACGGTGGTTCATTTCCCATGAGTATTCCCGATCAGATTGTTCAGAGTTAATGTCCTTTGCCACAGCAGAAATCTTCTCTACTTACTACCAAATCGTGAAGATGTTTCTCATTATACAGGTTGCGGCAGCATAACTTCCTTTTTTCAAAACTCAATAAAAACTATTGTATGCATCGGAAAATATTTATTTATTTTTTATAATGTAGGTACATGTCTAAAGTTTTTATTTACATTGTTTTGAAGATCAAATCTGTTAGATGACTTCCCCCATTCTCCATACATTGCGTAAACCGATTTCTGGCGTTTGTCATGACTCTTGTTAGCATAGCGTGTTATGTTGGCAACTTCTTCTTGGATGTTGGTCTTCAAATCTTGTAGGGTTCTTGGACGGTTCATATAAACACGCGATTTCAAAAAACCCCATAGAAAAAAATCACAAGGGGACAGATTGGGAGAGCGTGCCGGCCATTCCAAATCGCCTCTAATTGAGATAAGGCGCTCTGGAAAGTGTTCCCTCAAAACAGCCATCGATGCTCTTGAAATGTGTGCTGTTGCACCGTCTTGTTGGAACCAAGTGTCCCCCAAATCCAAATTTTCTAGCCGTGGTGGGAAAAAAAAATTCTGTAGCATGTTTACATACCGGTCCGAATTCACTGTCACTGTAACCTCATTTTCCTCAAAAAACCAGGGACCAATAATTCCAGCTGAGGAAATTGCACACCACACTGTGACTTTGGGTGAATGCAAAGGCTTTTGATGCAATTCTCGAGGGTTGGTGTCAGCCCAGTAGCGCATGTTTTGTTTGTTAACCGACCCACGCAAATGAAAATGGGCTTCATCGCTAAAAAAAACAATAGCACCCTAGGGAACGACATCAAGAAGAAGCTCACACGTGTTCATCCGAGAATTGAAGTCACGTTCTGAAAGTTCCTGCACTATCGCCATCTTATAGGGATGAAAATGAAGATCATCACGAAGAATTCTTCTCACAGAACAATCGAATAGTCCAAGGGCAGATGCGTGTTTGCGCGCAGAACGCCGTGGCGATCGCAATCCATGTAACAATTGTGGTCTGGGACGGGAGCCAACGGGGCTAAATTAAAGCGATTCCGAAATGCACGCTGTGTTGCAATAACCGAACACCCGCTTGAAAAGTAAACCTCAACGGCAAAGGCACGCTCCTCACTATTCCAACGCATGATGGCGGGACAAAACTTTATAGTATCCTCTCTTGAACGAGACCACTAGCGCTCCGCTATGACATCAACTAACTGAGTGGCGCGCATTTTAAAAAAGAAAGTTATGCTGCCGTACCTTGTAGTTGGGGGTCGAGGCTGCATCCTCTACAAACAGACGTTTAGTAACTCTTTTCTTACTCATGCCAAGAAGAAATTCTAAATCTACTGGTGATCGCGATACATTAAATTAAATTAGATGTTCACTCTCTCTGCGGTAGGTACTATCTGCGAACAGTGTGCGGCTAATGACGAGTGGGTGGAAATTAGAAAAAAAATTCTAACCTTTCACGTTTGTTACTACTATTGCTAAGACCATGCCTCCCCATCACATGTTCTACCAAGGAGTTCCCCGAGCCCACCATGGCATTCAGATCACCTATCATTATCGCAGGGTCACCTTCGTAACGCTTCTCCTGATCTGCATGTCATTGCTTTTAGAAATCATCCTTCTCCTGCTTTTAAATTTTCGTGGACTGTATAGAATGCTGAGAAACTGAACTAGAAAATGTTGGTGTTATTTACGCTACTTTTAGAATAATGAACATGCCATTCTACAAGTTCTGATAGTCACGTTGATTCTGGACTCGTTCTGGTCCGTTGCACTGCACATTCATCGCGCATGTCAGGAATTAAGGAATATATGTGTGTACCTAAGTCGAGGAGGCGTGGTTGACCACCATTGACTTTGATTACCGGCGTAGCTACTGGCTGTGGATCGCTTAGTTCAATACTTTTGAGCTTTTGCCACCCCTGTTCATCCTGCTCACGATAACCTCCACTTCCGCAATAGCAGGAGGTCAGAAAGAAAGAAAATTCATTTCTCCAACAAATCATGCGAAAGAAAGCACCTTGTGAAGCTTTATCGCTTGCTAACATTGCCGCTTACATTTGCAGCTCCGCAAGCTTACACAATATCAAATTTACCTTCAGCCTGCGAAAATCCGTTGGGCAAAATTCACTTAGTTGTACACTGAGGTGTCCGTTTACCTAGCGTTACGATGTGAAGCAACAATGATTCGCCAACCGGGAAATACTACAGATCGACGCGAGAAGGATAACATTAAGTGGGGCAATGGGGAATGATGTTAGCGAATCATTCCAGATGGTTTCGATCCTATTAACCTGGTGATAAAAATAAATATATTCACATTAGGGGTGATCTACCTTCACTGGTCTTATCGGTTTATGCACTTCCGAGCCAAACGGGCGAAATCTCCTGGATCAGTTTATATATCCCCAGATATCCGTTAGTAGATGCGATGCTATCCATTGCAACTGGAGTACATCAGCACCAAAAATTTGATATCAGATGCGTCCATAGGCGGGGCATTCATATAGAAAATGCTTCGTGGATTCCACTTCCTCGTTACAGGCGGAACACGTATCATCTTACTGAATTCCTATTCTGAACATATGCCCAACTAGTGCTGTTTTTCGACAGGTTAAACTTTGTGGTATGCACGTTTGGTTCTGACATGAAATCCTTAGTGTGTCTAGCAGCGTTTAGACTCTCCCACTTGTCATTATGGGAAGCCCGTTCCCAGTTTATGAAGACAGTCTTGGTCAATGCTACTGAGAGTCCAACTACTGGTTTCGGTCCCGGCATGGGGGAAAAGCCCTCTTGTGTTAAGGCATCTGAGATTTCATTTCCCTCTACACCACAATGACCAGCTACCCAGAATAGTTCCACCGTATTGAATCTAGAGATAGAATTCAAACAGTTTCTGCATTCCTGAACCATTTTCGAGATGATCAAAGGGCTACCCACCGCCGTCAATGCATCCTGACTATCGCTGCAGATTGCGGTACGCATGTCTTTCAAAAGTTTGTGAATCATCCAAGTTGAAGAGTATGCGATCGCATAGTGAAGCTTCAGACTGAAAGACCGTCGCATATTGTCCGAAAGGAAAAGTCTCATGCCCAAGATATGGGACAGCGAATCAATGCCTGACGACTGGCAACGAAGTATTATCTGTCTCATACGTAAAAAGGGAGATATCACACAGTGCAGCAATTATAGAGGTATCACATTGCTGAGTACTATCTATAATCGCCCAGAGCATCATTGGCCCATACCAAGGCTTCACTCCAGGCAAATCAGCAACAGATCAGATTTTCTCTCTGTGGCAAGCGATGTAAAAACTGTTGGAATATGGACACCAGTTGCACCATTTATTCATCGATTTTACAGCCGCCTATAATAGCATATCCAGGGTAAAACTGTACACGGTCATGAGAGAATTCGGTATCCCGACGAAATTGATAAGACTGACTAGGCTGACCCTGACCAATGTACGAGGCCAGATAAAAACAGCAGTATGTCTACGACAAGGAGATGCCCTATAATGGGTCCTCTTTAACCTGGCCCTCGAGAAAGTGATCCGTGGTGCTGAGGTAAATGCAAGAGGTACGATCCTCTTCAAGTCCACCCAACTACTGACCTATGCTGACGATATCGACATCATGGGAAGGATGACCCGAAACGTACAAACTGCCTTCATCCAGATCGAGCAGGCGGCAAATGGCGCGAGATCTTGGGCCGCGCATCAATGAAGGCAAGACAAAGTATATATTGGCAACGTCAGCACCGAAAATCAACTAACCAACAACATCAAATCGCACTGGTCAAACGGGAAGAATAAAGATAGGAGAATACAACTTTGAGACCGTTGATAATTTCTCCTATCTAGGGTCGAAAATCACAACCGATAACAGCTACGATGATGAAATCCGCACACGGTTGTTGTCAGCCAACAGAGCCTATCTCAGCTTACGAAAACTGTTCCGCTCGAAACGTCTCACCATAGGGTCAAAGTTCCTACTATACAATACAATGATTTTGCCAGTCCCCAAATATTCCTCGGAGACTTGGGTTCTTAGCGAGAAGAATTGCGAACTCTTGGCCGTATTCGACAGAACAGTTATCCGAAGAATTTTTGGCCCTTTATATGAGGATGGACGATTCCGTAGCCTCCATAACGACGAAATCTATGAGCGATACCATGACCGTCAGGTTGTGGATAAAATCCGGCTCAATAGGTTATGGTGGGCGGGTCACTTAATCTATATAGATGAGGATGATAACATCCGGAAAATCTATAAGGGCAATATCTATGGTAGAAAAAGACAGCTTTTGGGGATATCGAATTGGTGGACTTCGGTGCAAAACCGGGATGTCTGGAGTTCCTTATTAAGGCAGGCCTAGATTGGATACCGGTTGTTGCGCCGTTGATGATGATGATTTAGAACTGCAACGGATGTCGGGCCCATGACTTCACTGATATCCAAACACACAGATCTTTGCAGGGTGGCTAGTTTACTGCAGAAAATTTTTTGTCCTACCTTAACCCATCACATTGCGAAAGTATAAGCGAAAATCGGCCCAATAATAGCAACATATATCCACATTATCACATGGGGCCTGAGTCTCCATGTTCAGGCACAGGTCCGTTTATGTACACAGCCTATAAAGCTGTAAAGGCTCGTTTCAAGTTTACTTCTATATGTTTGTTCCAAAGAAGCGTCTTATCTTGAGCGATATTTCGTTCTATTGAAGAGTTGAAGAGTTATACCCCTTATTTCTGGAAGACAAAGTTCAGTAAATAATACCAGGATGGTTTTATTTATATTTTATTGTATATTTCTACAAAACGTGCCGAGATCCCAATCAGCAGCGAGCACAGCCTCGTTATCGTCATAAGCGTGAGCATATATTGGCAAATGTAGCAGCTCGTCTAGTAATGAGTCGTCAATATACTCCTCAGAAGTGGCACCTCCTTTGGGGGCAACCTTTCTGCTCTTGGGTAGCAGTCGACACTCACCTCAGCACTCAGAAAAATTTGCATTAGCATATGTATATATCCACCTAGAAAAAGTATCATCGACACCATGCATCGCAGAAGTTTCAGAAAGATGCACAGTCGAACGTCCCTTTAATGCCCATTTCAGAGTTGCATCCTTTAACATTAAAACCAAAGAATGAAGGGGAGACTCATAGGACTTTACATGTTGGTAAGCATGTTGGTTTTCATTTAGTGGGTGCGACCTTAGCAAGAATTATGTCAAGTTGATTTGTCTGCAGCCTTCGAATTTGAATAGTAATCTTTCGCTGGCTTAAATATGAAGACTACCTTAACTTTCTGCTTACCGGTAGGCACCTAGTCCAAAACAAGACATGCTAGAAATATATGAGCGGCCGCTCTAAGTGTTTTATACCATCCTTAGCATTGCTGAATAGATGCCCTCTAAGCCAAGTGCTTTGAAGTTTTCAAAGGACAGTATCGCAGCTCTTACCTTTTCAGTGGTAACAACCGCTTTCGCAGTGTTTCAGTTCACCTTGAAACACTTACATGTTAAATGGTTTGCAAGAACCACCACTTCGAAGGAGGTTTGGACTGATTCCAGTCTGGAATTCGTGAAAGTGGTTTGTTGGCCCAATTTAGGACTCTGCACAGCCCTCAAGCCCCTCAATCGCCTACGAGTTTCCCACAGTACGCCTCTTATATTCACGCTGTGAATGCCAGAATTTTAACTAGTCTACGTTCTTATTGCTTGACAAGCACGGTTCAGAAATCGCTTGGTTGATTTCTTGAATTTCAACAGTTCTCGGTTCCACCAAGGAACCTCTTCCGCATAGCACTCTAAAAGTGTGCGATTCAGAGTTTCCAATTTATTTTCTTACAGCAAGAGAGTCCTTAATTCCCTAGGGAACTGTACTTGCCAAGAAGTTCGTTAAACTTTGTCCAACCTGTTTTCCTAGGATTCCGTCTTTTAATACAGACTGTTCGTTTGCAATAGCCAAACTGATTTCTAGGTATCAGTGATCTAACTGTGAGACTTCAAGTAGCACCTCAATCTGTAATCAACTATAACACTTTTGAAGTACAGATTGTTAGGTCAATTACTTCAATTCTTCTCGGTCCCATGAACGTAGGGGCCCACACTAAGTTTGCAGTCATAAGACCGGCTGCAATGACGAAATGAAAAAGCTTTTCTCCTCTGGGATTGCGTTTGCTACTACCCGAACAAATAGGGATACGTTGGATACGCTACCAAATCTCTTAGTTCTTGCGTGGGTGGAGGACATAAAGAATCATAGGGTAAATAAACAGAGGGAACTATGATGTTTTCCCCTGGCCATTAATCTGGTGTTGTAAGATGACCGTAACTAGGTCGTGGGAATGGAACTGTCTCAACATGGTTGCCTCTCACCGGCTCGACATCAGGATCTCTCGATCTTATGAATCTTTTATTATAAAAGATCTTCATTCGTTCAACACCACAGATTCTATTATCTATCTCTTGTACCAGGAAAATGGAGGAGCAGTCCCGCAGCTTTGTCAGACTCGTTCCCAGCTGATTGGTGGAGACTTTGGCATGCTGCAAATTAATTTCACCAACTTTTATGTTTTTCGACATAAGCTTAGTCTAATATGTATGACACGCCTTCACTGGTTTGTGGTGTTCGGTTTACGTTGATCCACAAACACAGACTGACATCAAACCAGTTCCATTCACATCTCTGTGGCTTCCTTTTCTTCCACCTGTTTCATAAACGGTGTAGAAGAAGTTACCAGCAGGCAGGATTTTCTCTATAGTCCTTTCGCCAATGCCATCCCCCATACTGGGCATTTCGTCACTGTATGCACTATCCTCCGCGCACAGCTCCATTGTGGAAAAACACTCCGAAGATGCTACAATCTGCTCTATTCTGTGCGAGCAGAAGGCCATCATTGTTCTTCCTCTCCAAATGGAGATGATGCCCTAAAGTTTCCTGATATGATTGAAGTTTAATCCATCCAGGAACAGGTGGAGCACCATATGGTAACTGACCCTGAGCATCTTCAGACTTTTTTTTGACTTTTTCGTGTACCAAGCTGAAAACTTTCGCGTTTGTAGATTTTGTCCTTTCTGGCATCTAGGCTCGGATTCTGTTTACCAAATATGCGGATAATACCCCCTGCATTCCTTCGAGGGCCAGGTATCCAACATTCGAAACAGCCTCTCCTGCGCAGCACGATATTCACAATAGCGAACTTTGGCCGCCGCGAGAACTCAAAGCCGGGATTACCTACCAGAGTCACTTTAAGGCAGCCTCATCAGGGCAATGGAGGAGCCCATTACGAAAACCTTGATTATTAAATATTAGCTCCGTTCCTAGGTCCAGATTTTTTTACATAAGCACTCCGGCAGAAAAAACACATGGCAGTGGTCAAAAATAAGGCTGTAGGTTGCGCACATGTCACATTGATCCTAATCCCTGCGGGATGCTCGGACGTAGGCCCTGGTGCAGAGCATAATAAAGCATTGTCTCCCATAGATGTGCTGGTCTTACGCTTACCGGTGATAGAGGAATCTGGTGCGTCTAGTGTGGGTCTCACCGCGTTTATCAGTATGTCTCCACTTTTTGCTGAAGATTCTGATTACTTGCATCCGTTTTCTCTGGATTACCCCACATGGTAGTGCAGCCATGTCCATGAACTCCTTCCCCCGGCTGCATTTTCACATACTGACGTTAAACCAGTAGCGTTCACTTCACCAACTCCCCTTTCTTCCGTTCTTTGTGGCAATGGTAACGGAGAAGGTTCTGACATGCAGGATTCAGCCTATAGTCCCCCTTACGCTTGCGGGTAGGTTTGGGCTGTAGTACTGCGGACGGGCCGGCCGTAGTCTGAGT
Organism: Hermetia illucens; assembly: GCF_905115235.1. Lineage (NCBI taxonomy): Eukaryota > Metazoa > Arthropoda > Insecta > Diptera > Stratiomyidae > Hermetia > Hermetia illucens. The sequence goes on from NC_051849.1 coordinate 51,605,961, forward strand.
TCAAGTTTCTCTGAAGGTGAGAACTGCCTTCCTTTCCTTTCTGGCTTGCTACGCCATAAGCACTAAATTCAAAATTTCCAATGAATTGGAAAGAATACCTCCTACAAATTTCTCCGTAAGAGAACGTGAATTTTGTGGGGACTCCAACATCCGCGTCTCGGCTACGACGACATTACTCATGACCGCGGGTGGATTCGAAGTCTGTGGCTTCTTAGCAGGCGGAGAGCTCCAGTCCATAAGTTCCATGTTCATGTTTTTTGGACTTCCTTAATATAGTAGGAAACAATTACAGGCTCCCCCGTCACGACAAGGTGGTCTCCGAGGGGGTCTTGCCTTGTTTCAAAAATTTGCTTTGTCCTTCTCTTAGTGGTTATCTGGACTCAACCACACAGAGGTAGGAAAATATAATTAGACTACCATTTGTTAGTTCCGGACGTGTCGTTTCCGTTGGAAGTTGTATCGGATAATATAAAACAACCTTTCTACTTCCATCAAGTGCATAAGATTAAATTCACAGATATTTGTCCTTCCTACCGTACATATGTGGGCGGAATACACATGTGTGTACACACAAGTCTATTGGATCTCTTTAGATTATTCTTCCCTGAATGTCACTCTGTCGCATAAATTACGAATATTCGTTGAAATTGAATTTTCAACAACTTTTCACCGCATACCACCCGACGACATACAATCAAATCCTCCCTTGATGGTGCAAACTTCATGAGACACTCCTGCAAGCACAAAGGACATGAGTGTGAAAATGAGGATTTCATTGTTGTAATACTCAGTTGGTGGCTGATGTTAACATATCAAAACTTTCTTTGGCTTAGATTGTTTTCAATTCAATCGAGAGTTTGTTGCCAAGCTGGTGCTGATGGTCCTTTGTATTCTTTCAATTTCGAATGCAAGCATGTGTGCAACTCATTTGAATTAAAAATGGATCCGTTTTTCCATTTTAAAACGTATCCTTGAGATGTGCTGTACAACGACATTGCAAACTTGATTAATGTTTCCCAGAGAAAAATGAACATTTCTTCATTTGATAAGCTCTTGTGAGGAGCATGGGAAATTCACTCAGCTTTCCCTGAATAATTGCTGCATAAACGACGTTGAAGTAATGAAAAGGCTTCCTTCTGTCGGAAAATCAATACAAATTTCTTCTCATCATATTACCCCTAACGATGCACTCTTATGGGTGAAATGAGTTCCGTGTACACTTCAGTCACTTTATACCCCGTCTCTAGCCTGACTAAGACATGAAGATGAAAAAGATAATCAAATAAGTCAATATTTAGTAACATCATCGTTCCGCACACGTTCTTGGGAATCCTCTCCTGAACTAGGGAGCTTCCCAGAAGTAAGCATCCATGACTCACGTTTGAGAGGTCATGGAAACGAGATACAGACTAAATGGATATAATGGAGACATTATGTAATTTTGAAGCTCCAACATATCCATGCAGGCATGTAATTTAGTTTGGCTTAAAGTGATAAACTTAACAATCTGAACCGACGATACGAGAACAAATAACCATTCTTTTCGTTGACATGGCGTATCTGCCGACATTATGCAAATATATACGTCCTATTTAGATAACCTTATGACAACATGAGTATCTCTGTATCTATTTATGTGGCGTGCGTAATTGAGATAAATCCACTCACGTGGCATGGACGCAGAGCGCTACAACGGGTCCTGCATCTTTCAAGATAAATACTAAGTATCAATTTCTGAGATCACATTTCTCCCACTAACGTCACCATCATTTTCTCTCGTCAGAATGAATCAATTTATCTGCCAATGGCATTATTCTATACATTAATCATTTTTTATGTCAATTCAATTCATCTTTTTTAGCGGCCTGTCTCTAGGATTAGGAGCGCATTAAAGCGTCATCCGGTATGGTTTCAGGACGTCTTACATCACGAAGTACTTGAAGAAAAAAATGAGAAAATAATGACATGTGAGTTGTGGGTCATGTGCCGCGGAATTTTAGGAAAAATTCACATTGAATTTATCCTGTTCTCATATGGGATTGTGGAGATTTATCTCAGGAAAGTTGGGAATGTCACCGGCAAAATGGCGATCTAAGCTGACGCTAAGCACGCTTATCGCCAATGAAGCATAACTTGGCTATGTTCCGGGAGGTGAGCGTACACACAGATATTATGTAGAGCATAAATCTCTTAGTCGAGACAGTTTTGGAATAATGTTTTTTCTTTCAAGGAAAAGTTTTTCTTTCTGCAATGTTAGGTATGAGTTTAGTTAGATAAGAGAGAGACATTCGCGATGAAACTGCTAATTGAATATATTTTCTGCGACGCAAAATGGTTTAGTTTGTCTACGTTTGACGATTACGTACACGCACGCGTTACATCTGAGGACCGAAGTTATGCCGCAAAAAGAAACTCTTTGAATGGCTCCTGTTGGAGAAGCTGGAATTCACGCCGCAATTGGGGGTAGCCAGAATGACCTTTTTGGATTAGTTATAGGTAATTAATCAATCAAATCATTCCAATCATATGAACTGGTTAGAAAGAGTGTAGGAACTTGTAAAATAGGCAGGAATAGCACTGACCCAACTTTCAATTTGGCACCAGCGTACTGACCCTTGAAGTTGATGACGATTAGAAGGACTATCTTAGTCGACCATGGTCAACCATTCGGGCATAGCTATCTCAAAAATCGAAGGAAAACTAGCGAAATTGACAGTGCACCACGTAAGCGCAACTTTACTGAAGTATTTCGCCGACATGCGATTGAACTCATCTATGATAGGCAGACTAGAGTATGGGGGGAGGGGGGTTCCTTTGGCAGTTTAGTCCGCCTTTATAATAATAATAATATCGTCAAGAGATGTCACACTGCATCCTTAAAGATCTATTGTGCCACTTTACTGGTTACAGTATTCCTATAAACTATAGTATGTATGTATATCGTTTGTAACTATAACTGACAGAAGCCTTATAATGTTCCCTATTTCCGATAGTTGGTGCCTAAACCGACTTTGCACAAGTGTCAGACACCACTCCAGAACATGTATGGAGTCTTCAAGGGCCGAATCAACAGACAGTGTCCGTAGATATCCTTACATTCCCCAGTTGATAGTTTTGCTTGTAGTGAGCAGTGAATATTCCCGCTATAATCCGGATACTCTTCTTGGTGAGGCTTAAACAATCCTTCGAGTGCTTGGGTTCGTATCGCCCCAATAACACCCTGGACTGTTCCATTCCTGGGACGTTCGCCTAGTAAAATTCCCTAAGCCGTTTTTCTTTATTTTTCAATGTCGTAACAATGAAACTATATCCGACTGCACAGAATGACTCTAGCCCACCCAACGGCGTCGCTGATCCTTTGGTGGCCAGCTTACCCGCTGCTTCATTGCCTTCTAACCCAATGCGGCCTGAAACCCAAAATATCCAGACGTTATTGAGCGAGCCGAGCGTGCTCTGTCTATTAACGCATTTTCATACCAGTTTGGAATTTACCTGGTAGAACCAAATAGCTGTTTGGCTGTCATATAGAATAGCAATGTTCTGCTCCTTACTTTTCCTTTGGAGGTTGAATCAGGCGTATGTGTTTATGGCGTATATTTCTGCCTGAAATATGGTGGTATACTTGCATTGGTTCAAAGTACATTTTCATTGGACCAATGACTCCAGCGCCTGCTCTCGCCGTAAGGGTGTAAGCCGTATGTGAAAGTTACCCTCTCCAAGTTTGGCCTGTTACTCCGAACTTTTTATCTAAGTGGAACCTCGTCGTCCCATAATCCCTTGACATCAGTATCGGATGCTGCCTAGAAAGAATATTCATTTTTCTTGAATTCAGCAGCTCCAGCCTCACTGTTACTCCCGGATATTCTGAAGATCACCCTACTTGCCTGCATTTAAACGTGGAGATGGAGAGGAGTCAATCCCAGACGGACCTCTAGGGATGCCGTTGGGCAGGTTCTGATTATACCACTGATGCACAGGCAAATCAGTCTGTGAAATCTTTGGAGCAGTATTTTCGCGATGCATTCCCATTTTTTTTTCCCTTGTGGCATTCCGACAAAGTGTTTGCCAGAGTAGCTTTTCATCTAGTATAATTCCGAAATATTTGACCTTTGTTACTCATCCCATCTGCTTGTCATGTAATCTAATGGCTCTCAGTTGATCAAGCTTGCGTTTCCTAGTGAATGGTACTAAGGTGGTTTTGGCCGGATTTATACGTAACGTTGGACTTGTATTGCAGTATGTGTTAGCTCGTCCAGGAGTTCATCCATTACCATACTTCACATAGCCGGTGATAGTACCCCGGTCTGTGGACAACATTATGTAGTATTCACGACCGGTATTTTTATTTGCCTTCTCTCTAATATTTTGTCCATCTAAAAATCCAGGGTGTTTCCCACTCCCTTGTGGATCAGGGCATCTTGTATCTCTGTGTGCGTTGAGTTACTTTATGCTTCTTCGGTATCCAAAATCGTACATAATGCTATTTCCTTTATTTCGATGGAACCCCGTAATATATCCGTCAGCTACTGGGTAAGCATGCTGACATACATGAAGGGAAGGGGGAACTAACATTCTAATATGTCTTTGACCTCCACTGTCTTAAGTACGAACGATGTCATGCTGATTGGTCTGAAAGATTTAGGTAGAAAAGGATGTTTTTTATCCGAATAAAGTCCACTCTTGCTCGGCAATATCCCAAATCTATGCTGCTCCTTACTACTCTTAGAAGAGGTTTTAAGATGATTTCTAGGCCTCTCTGGAGTAGTGCTGTAAAAATGCCATCTACTCTAGGTGATTTCAGTGGTTCAAGAGGTTCCCACTGCCCATCGCTAGTTTCCAGTTCACCTGTTTCCCCCTTCTGTCCGTTGTTGGAGTGTCAGCCAGGACGGTATTGCCTTCCGTTGTGGAGTAGGACCACGGAAAATTAGTTGTGAGAAGCAGATTTATCCTATCCTCCCCATTTTCTGTAAAGGTGTCATTTTCAGACAGAAGATATCGTCTTGTCTTTGGCTATAACTTTGTATAGCCTGGATGATTCTGTTGTTTGTTCCCTTTGTATACCTTTTTAGCTCTGCCAGTCATCGGTTTGTTTAGCCCGGTTGAAGTATTTTCTCATCTTATATTTCTCATTCTGACTAGGTTCCTGTCTACCAGGGTACATCCCTTCATAACTTGACGGTCTTACTCGGACAGCTGGTCTCATATACGTTAATGACGACACTGTTTAGGGCTTCTATCGCGGTTTCTAGGTCCATTTTGTCCCTAATGTCACTGCTTAAATGACATTTTGTCGCTCAAATATTTTTGGAAGGTGTCCTAATCTGTTCTCCTGGGATTTCCTATTATTCTATTTACTTTCGAGTTGCCCTCAATATTGAAACTGATTATTCTCTAATCTGATCTCTTGTCTGGTACTGGTTACTAATGTTGGTGTGTTCCCCACATTATGTATTTCTAACTTATTGCTGAGGATGAATTCTAGAAGGTACTCACCCCTTCGATTAATGTCGCTACTCCCCCAGACCTCATGGTGGGCGGTAGCATCGCAGCCGAGAATGGGTGGTAGCGTTTTCCCCTCGCAAAACTCTGCCAATCTAACGACTAACTCCGATGGGATCCGGGTATTGCCTCCCGCGAGTATCACGACTGTCTCTCGGGTGCTCCCCACGGCACCCAATGAAACTTGAATAGCCACGAGATCTCCTGTTAGAAGAGTTAGTTAAGAGTGATGCAAACTCTTAGTATTTCACAAGAGAAATCGAAAATTACCTGCATACTTCCTCCTTGCAGACCACGAATCTGCCCCGGTGCACTCAGGGTTCTTGAGATAGCTCTATTCCAGTGTTATCCATATAACTTGGAGGCTTCACTGGGCTTCAATAGCTCTGTTAGTGCTTGGCGCTCATCTTCAATGTCGAAGCATTTTCCTCCTCCTCCGACGTTTTCTTCCTTGCGCTTCGCAGTTCGACTTGAGCTTTTGAAAGCCTAGATCGACGTGGTCCAACTTCTCCTTCTTTGTGGGTAGCAGGCTGACTTCTCAGCTCCGCCGTGTCTTCCGTCGAACAGTCCATGAGTATGAAACCTGGTTGAAAACGTATACCGGTAAACAGGAGCTCCTTATTCTATCCCTCATACATTTTCATGATGATGAGGTCCCCAATTATTGCCTGCTGCTCACGAATGAGTATTTGCTTCGGTAGTATGGCTACTCGACTACCCTTTACTGCATCAGCATAGCTAACGGCGAATCTCCTCGCTTCACTGCCCCGAGTTTCCCCCCCTTCCCCTTGGGATCAGGTTTAGGTCTCTTAGAGCATTTCCCTCTTGCGGGATGATTTCCGCTATTCTCCGCTTTTTTCGCTCTGATGCTGAAAGCTTGGGTCTGTCCCGCGTCTTAAGGGCCGCCTCTGGTTCAGGCCGTCTACCAGAGAGCGCAGATACCATTTAAATACTGCGCCACTGGGACCTGTCTCTTTGCTGATCTCCGATATGGTGGTCTCTGACGTACTTTTGCTTATTCCTGTTTTTTTTTGTGCGGGGAACTTTGTTAGTTGTAGTCTTCGCAGTATATCAATGTTGACTTTGGTTTCACTGCTTGATTTTCAAACTTCTCTCTTTTTGAGGATGTGGTCACCTGGCTCTCAATGATACGGAGATGTGCCTCTGCCTGGTGGGTCAATTTGTGTGCGGTACGACGTTCCCGTTTGTATACTCATATAATTCTCGCAATTATGGTTGTTAGGAACCGTGTCATAGCTCCTACTAGCACGGTAAGGTTATTCACTGAGGCGACCAGGTGTGAGTTAGGCTCCGCTTGAATACAGTCAGTTACCCCAGACTGCAAACTATCCAATGGGCACGGTTCGTATAACACCCTGGATTGGGGGAGGTGTTTTTCGGCTCCTCGGTCTAGATAGCGTTTTCTTAATAGTAGGGTTACCTCGTACAGGGTATGGCTATCACCGCCAACTAACGGTCTCGGTAGACGAAAAGCTTGATTTCTGGAGAGCCACATATCAACCACGAGGGAGATAGGTTGGCTCCCAGTCTACCCTGCAGCCTACTGCTTGACCTCTCAATCCGCCCTACATCATCGATTAAATTTCACATTTCCCTAACTCGGTGTATTGAGACCAAACCAGAAACCGAAAAGATACTCGATGCTAAGTCGACAATCAGAAAAAGAGCACCCAGTTCCTTAGCTGGAAATTTTCCGGGAATTTGGATTGAAGACTATCCTTAAATGTTGTATAAATTCTTCTCGCTTCATTTTTCGCTGCAACAGAGACCGGGTTACAGCACATAAACATCCACTCAGCGCCGAGCCTGTCTTCACCACCTTTAGCTCTCCTTATGATTGAGTTGCCTTGCGTACCTCCCTGTCCGACTCCATTCCTTTCGTTATATCTTGCATATGTATACTTCCCCGTGCTTCCTCTCCCACCTCTTTGAATAATTGTTTGACTGTTTGAACTCCATACTGCCAGCTTTTCCCCTTCCCTCCCTTTCCTCCTCTGTGGGGAATTTCACCTCACCATGCTTGGCTGGTGAAATCATCCTAACTTTCAAACTTCTTCCGAAACCCCTCCCACTCTAAAACTAATTCAATGTCTTCCTTTCCAACCTACCAAAATAATAATAATCGTTGGCGTAACAAAACATATTCAATCGGGGTCTGAAACTGTGTTAGAGTGTTTCATTCAACACCCTTACGCTCCGCTACAACAGCCCAGCTCTTACCTTGAATCATCCGGACAACCTACCGAAATACCACTTCTTAAAATTTCTTTCTACATCCACGTGTGTCAATATTGTCACCTACCATCTTCCATTGAATTTGGAGCGGAGCTCCATCGTTCAAACAGCGCGTTAATCAGCTTAGTTCAATTTGCGCAAAGCCCTTTGAATAAGTCTTATCTTCAATCAATTAAGATGTAACGCACAGTATGATCAAGCTCTTCGTAAGTTTTCAATGTCCTTTTTGATCTATTATTATTATCCCTATCCTTAAAAGCGGAGGCCCTACCATAGCTGTGAGCTGCCGCCCCATCTGTTTCCTCTCCTCTTGCTGGAAATCCTCGAGAGATATGTCACCGACTGTTTAACACCGCACTTCGTTCACATCATCGAAATACTGCTTCGATCCTTCTGGGCTTGGCTTACATTGTTGCTGAATGTTTTAACTTACGCAGGAAGTATACGCTATTTACACCGATTTCTCCAAAGCCTTTGATATCGTACCTCCAGTATTCACTTCTCCTAATTCCCTCTGCTCCAATCAACCACTTTTTTCTTTGCATGGCTCTCCTGCAGAGTTTCTTTTCATATGTTCTCAAGTATCTCTACTTGGCCTATTATTCCTAATTTTTAGTTAATGACATTTCCTCCATCACCACCTACCCGTGTTTGTTTTACGCAAAACAAAAAATATTCTCGTCCTGGTAGAGCATAACGCGTCAGCCACACCTACACCCAAGTATTCACGGTCCAACTACATCCGAATTTTTGCCGAGACGCACGCACTCCTCCTCTACTGTTCTGGGTTAAGTACCCTTGGGTGGACCCGCGCGCCGGCCATATTGGCGGAGAGGGTTCCATTGGATACCCTAGGTAGCAACGCAATTGTCGCCCCTCCTCAATATGCGATTTTTCCAGTGTCACTTCCGAATGTGCGCTGAACAAGTCCTTTGCTTGTAGCATCACCATCCACTACCGAGAGGCTTGGCTCCTGGAGTGAGCAAGAGAGAGGTAAGTTGGCTCCCAGAGTTTTATATTCCACATCAGTCAATCCTAAAGTTGACTGTTTGACCCCCTATCAGCATTTCACCATATTTATCGAAAGAGATTTCCTATATTCTACGATGTTTTTCGACTGGCTTTCTTCCATCAATTTCCCAACCAGTGAAATTGAATCTTTGTAGCCATACTATGGTTGAGACTTCTGGTTGAGTGTGTGAATCCTGTCTGAGTTAACATAACATAGGTCTGGCGTTTATTTGGTAGATACGCAACTTCGTATGCCAGTGTATGTATTTCAACTTCATGATGGGGTGAAGCAACTAGCAAGTTTTATTCGCCAACTAGGTCGTCAATTTCATTCGGTGCCTTTGATAGCTTCCTTTCTAGTTACTTCAAATTATATTATGCTACGACCGTTTGCTTCGGTTCCAAGGCATGACATGGTCTCTTTTGCGGGGAGAAAAGAACAAGCCAAGTATTAACACTGTCAGAATATGCCACTATCTGGTCGAAACCTAAATAGTAGCGTCGTTACTGGAGCTACAGTAGCTTTGTGGCTACATATTCTAGTCCTAAATTTCAAAGGCTCTTTGTTTTAAAGCTGTTGTGTGATAGGTGGGGCAGTTAGCATATTAACAACCCACGTAACGTACCCGTCATCACCAATTTTATGAGCCTGACAGGTTTCACTGGGATATCAAATTCTAGGAAGATTTTAGACCTATAATATTATGGTACCCACCTTTTTCAGAAACCTGTTTCGCCGAAACTAGTTGATCCATTCCACCCTTGATATTTTGTCGGAGGTACATAGCAGCAGATTGCGTTTGTAGTTTCTCATACCAGTTTGTCGCTAACTTAGCCACCGTTATTATCTATCTTCACTCTGTTAAATTATTCCTTATATCTATCCTTATATCTAGGCTCAATTTCTCTTTCGGAATACTACTTTTCATTCGTTGTGAAACCAACAATTCTCCTTCCTCTGCCGGACCAAATTGTGCTGTTCATAAAAAGGAGTCTTCTCCTCTACCTAGGAAGCTTTCGTTGGTAGATAACGCTTCATTATTGAGATGCTACTCATTCTGGATCCGTATCGTGTACTTCACGTTTTTTCCCCAGAAAATCAAGGAACACATTGAAAATGGGGTTTAGATTAAACCGTCACTGAGTTCACAATTTTTTCCAGTATTCTCATCTGATTATAAAAGCCCCATGTCGCAAGAAGAAAAGGCGTGCTCCGCCCCAGTACCTTATCTCACTTATCATCAAAATGTCCAGCATGTAGCGCTGGAACTACTGATGAAGTTGGAACAAGCTAACATTCTGAGCAGCCTCGACGCTATCGGCTAAAGTTCATAGCGGAAGAATCAGTCTGCCTCAGATGCATGGTAGTCATTTCTGAACCATGCTTCAGATTCGTGATTTGCAGATTGTTAGCCAACTAATCGTCTTCTAACAGAAGCAGGAATTTCTTCGAGTGAGTCTCGATTCGTAGCTTATAGGGAAGTATTCCCGGCTATCATTAGCCGATGAGAAGTTTTCCCTGTATATACTCTGAGACGCCTCGATTTTACATGGCCATTCAGAACATAGTGACTCTTACCTTCTCCTCGTTCTCTCTCTGTCCACCCTGCTAGTATCATATTAAAGTAGTAGAGAATTCTTACTTTAAAAACCCACAAAAGCAGCACCAGTTTATGATTCAGCGAGTTCGTGGCTCCTCATTTGAGACTAGCAAATTAACATTTGTCTAGAAAACTTGTTTGTCCTTTTCACAGTTCCAAATAAATGTCCATCTGGGAGAGCAACAAAAAGTTCATGTCCTTCCGTTTGTTTGTGTGGTTCTCAATTTCCCAGTGAACTCGTTAGAATGTGGTTTATTCTGGTTTGGTTGGAATTTTCCCATGCACATGTTGCGAATACTGCATAGCTGGTTAGCGAAATATCTGAAACATATGAAACAGCTGTAAAAAGGAAACCACCGTGGTACTTCTGGTTTAAATTGCAACTTCCTCCTGTCTTTGTACGCTTGCCCACCTTTCCGGACCACAGAAATGAATAACTATGATAACAATATGCAAATAGGATACACATAGCATGTTAGCATCCAGCCAGGTATCCTGTTTGAAAGGAAACAGCCGGAGGTTTTGCATGCGTTTAGATGGATGGCCACATGGTGTTTACAGGAAAGGGATCCTCGTGGAATTTCTATCCAGGTAAATTTGAAATGGGTTGAATGACATGAAATAAATTATACTCTCCAAGTGGTGGAAAATTCTGAAAATACTGTGCATTCCTGGAAAACATTGGTGGAAGTATTACTTTAATACCTAAACGCATTGTTTGGAATTGTTGAATCCTTGGTTCTCTCATTATTTTCATCAGCTTAATATGGAACTGCCTTTTATTTTCCTTGCAGCGGAAAAGCAGATGCTTTTCCTCAAGCCAAATCTCATTAGTTTTTCTACCATGAAAATTATTCTCCAGAGTAAATTTGATTACGGTTGGAATCAGAATGAATGGAAAACAGGACGCTCTTTTGCTGCAATGAGTCCGTTAATTTTATTCCACAAGCAAATGTTATTCTTCATTCTTTTCCATTTGTCTGACTGCATCCAAATTCTTGGTAATCCACTACAAATCCCCTTCGGAACGTTATTGAGGATTTTCATTAATTTTCTACATAAAAAAGGAGAGTAAGAATGAAAATCTGACTTTAAAATGGACAGGTCTTTGCGCATTTCCATTAAGATTCTCTTTACAACTAGTGCTCTCCGACATTGGATTGTATTCGGTTATCATAAAAAAGGATCCCTTCCGGTTCAGTACATTTATGAAAATTCATAAAGTGCAGATTGTCTATATGTACATGTGTACACACATCCGCAGGTTCAACCTTCATCACAAATGCTCTCCATCAGAATAAAAATCGCAATTTTCTCGAAGCATCCTGAAGACGACTCAAAAGAAATCCTTGGAATTTCCTCGCTGTGCTTGGCTTTATATTTACGTATACTTCACCATATTCAATACTGGAAAATAACGAACGTTTACGGCTATGTATTCTGATTGCGTGTTCGAGGAAATCCTTGTTTTCTTTCGGAATTCACTTGGCAAGGTATAAAATTAATATTTTACGCTTGTCCTGCTGGATGGAATAGGAGGCAACGTCAGGACTTCCAATAATTTCAAAAGCAGCACAGTGACGAGAGGAAAATTCAAAGCTAACAAACTGTCATTGGTTGGGAAAGGAAATGACAAGCAGGAATTCATTGTTTTGTGGAAATTTCTGTTCAGATGGGATGTACCTTTCATGATTCTCCGCGGATGATGTTGAATTTCAAGACGCAAAAAACCTCTGTTTTCAGTTTTAAATTTTCTCTCCTTGCGGAAATTGTTCACCAAAAAAGGATGTAATTTTGAAAACTCTATAATTGCCTGAATTGTTTTAGATCAAATGTCTACATGATCAAGTAAACAATGTAAAGAGTCATGGGAATTCTAAGTTCGCATCTATTTGGTAACGAGATGACGAGAAACTTTATCTCACTTTTTTGATACATGGGCCTAATCCAACGAGAGGGTGGCTACAGTAGGAGAGAATCCCCTCCCCCCCCCCCCCTTTTTGTCCGATCTACCATCAAGTGGATTCGAACCCTGGATTCACTCAAACCCCAAACAAAACTTGACTTCGACCAGGGTTAGACAACGCAGTTGTGTTTTTGCGATAATATATAAAGGATCCATTTCCCAGGGCGGAGGTAAGTCAGCATCTGGTGAGTTGCTTTTTCCCTAGATGAAACCCGCAGTCATTCTTTTGTAAAATTACATATGAAGTTAACTAAAATATATGCAGGAAGACCAAGAGCTCTGAATTTTGCATCTCGGATTTAACATGTCACAAATAATGTCTGATGCCGGCATGCATGCATAACTTTGCTGACTCCAGGAAGGAAGGAAAGAAGAATCATGTAGCGTGTATCAAGCAACATTACGTAAAGTACAAGCTTCAATTGAACTGTACCTGTGGTATATGGGTATAGCAGAATAACCAGAATAATCACAAGCCCAACCCACGAGAAGAAGAGTGATTTTACGTCGCTAAATATGACTTTGATTCGATATGTGACATCACGATAATTAGGGAGAACTACCGCTTTTTGAATGATAGCTATCGGAGAAACCACATAATGAGCTGCGTAAATAAATCTAAGATAGAAGGTAGGACCAAAGTTCGGATGCATGAAGTGAGCGCGATATATGACATATTACAGCATCTATTGCTTAATTAATGGTCAGCTAATTCTCCCAAAAACTTCATGTTTCCTGAGAGTATAAAATATTTACCCCTTAAAACCACGTACTGCCAGGTAACGACTGATGCTTGCAGATCCAGCAGTTTCCTTTGCCCATTTCAGTTTCGCATTTATATAGGAAAGACCCTGTGATCAAACCCAGCACCTTGGTTGGCTTTGCTATGGAACTAGTTGTCCACCACTATTAGTCCTTGGGCAGTTTGTCCTTTATGATTTGCCATTAGGCTTACTTCTTTCAGTTGTTTCGTCAGATTTGCGATATTTCTCAAATTTTTGGACTTCGTTGGGGACATAATCGCTGACGATGTTTAATTGTAATCTCTCTGATGACCTCACTAACCATCTGCATTCGCAGAGCCTCGGTTCGAATGTATCAGGAGACGTCTACTTTGTTTTGGAGAGTTTGCACGACTGTCAAGTCGGAACAGTCCCAGACATATATACTGTACGTCCATATGGGCTTGAAGAACTAGTTGTAAATTGGCAACTTGTTGTCGCCTGTGAGAATTTCACAATAACCATTACATCTGCCTGCAACTGGCATTTAACTTTCCTTCTCTTTCAGATGAATGGAGTGTCATCCGCAGATATCGTTGTTTTGACTTCATCATTACAAGGTATATCGTTCATATACAAAATTAATAGTGTTGGGCCAAAAGCAGTGCCCTGCGGTACAGCTGCAAATTTGTCAATAGACGCTTGAATACAGAAAATTTCCAAATCTCAAAAAAATTTTCCGTGAAATCGATATGCACTCACACTAAGATATTGACTCCCCTTTGACAAAGGGATTAAAAGTAAAACGACACAAAAAGGGACATAACTTTTTTATCTAGAAACCTTCAAATTTTAACTCTTCGTCTTTCTAATAAAACGGTATCCATCCCTCAGAAGAGGCTGAAATTATCTGTTACGACCATCGATTATCGTACAGGGATCAATTGGATATCAACTAGCCAACAGCACAAGAGCTATCAGTTCGGTCACATTCAGATTTACAGTACTCCAGATATAAATGCATAACATGAGTGGCTTTGGCTTGGTAAGGGACCATTACATGGCGCTTGTTTCCATTCGCATGCTGCTTCCAGCAGAGTTTAATAAATAGAGAGAGACCCTCACTCTTGGTAAAAATCAGGCTAGCTGATTCAACTGTCGTTTGATCGAGCAAGAACTGTCTTATCAATGAACATTGGCCAGATATTAATAACGCTCTCCTTCTATGCAGGTCGTCATCCCGAAGGGGTATCGCAAGATTTGGCTGACTTCAAAAGCATGGAAGCGGATCGACGGACAGAAGGTATTGAAGCTATATTAGATGCTACAAGTAATGGCAAGCGTGACAAGCTAAAGCTCCGATACAGTTCGAAATCCTGGGAATTTGTTATTACGCTGGTTGGGGAATCCGAAGCTGCAATGATTTCAGAACCGTATACCCCCTCATGAAAGAACTTGCATGTGGTCACGAAGGTTCTCACTGGACCATGAGAAGTTTCCTCAAGAACGCTGACACGCTTGCTCTGGCGGAGGTATGGATCTGGAACAAAGAGTCCTAGATCTTGGAAAGAATGGTAAACAGGGTCGGACTGAAGATAAATAGGAAGAAAACCAAGGTTCTTAGTCTGACTAGAGAGAACATCAAAGACGTCAAACAATTCGTATATGTACTGCTGGCAGCAGTACCGAACACGTTCGAAATGTATGTCGCTGTACCTATTAGTAACATCAAAGAGTTTTGTCAGAAACATGTCTACGTAGGATCATCGCCATATTCTGACCTAAAATTATAGCCGCTCGGATCAGATGCCCGTGGACGTGTTGATAGCGATGGACAGGTGACACATTACGAGTTATACCATTGCACTGGAGGAGGAGTGAGAGGCTGAAAAGAATTGAGGCATATTGCTAGAAACCGAAATTGAAGACGCATAAGTGTTGTTGGCGCGCTATGTCAAACAGATGGGTTTCTGGCATCCATACATATATCAGTAGCTAACGTTACTTTTTAATGAATGTATCAACTTCATCTACGATCCAAATTCACTTGCTCTCCATCTCACCCACTAGGTCCGTTATATTAAATTTCGAATCTGAATGTTACTGCTAAATGAATCAGACGAAAATACATATTCGACTAAAATTTTAAAGCCACAATTTTCGAGATTCTGAGACGGACCTTTCTAGTCAGAGCAGAATTCATGCTTTCGTTTATACTGGATCATTACAGAAGGAAATTACTTATATGTACTCCATTATTCAGTTATTTCTTCTACGGCTTGACGGTCCCAGGCCTCATAACGTCATAAAAGATGCTCTGCTCCTATAAACATCCCCATGTATCTATGTTGGACCTTGTGACAATTTCAGTATTTGAGGTTGTCGAATGCTTTCAATATTTCGGAGTCGGAGTGTCCCAGTATTCTCGGGAGCGGCTTGCCGTGTTCAATTCCGAGAACTGGCATGTCCGACAGCAGATTCGCCCCTAGAGATCATTCTCACAGATTAGGTCAACTAATTTCTGATTCGACCGATGGGTTGTATTATGAGCAAAGAAACATTCCGAAGAACATGATGAGCGGTGTCAGGCTTTCTGATGGAGGAGCCCGGGATATAAAGTTATCAAGTGAGAAAATCCTATCATGAAGACATTCATGTGTACCAAAATTATAGTTTTACAGCGTTGGGGAACCTGTTTCATTCGTGCATCGCATAGTCACAAATCTAATCACCTTAAATATGGGTAATGATTTTACACCAAAATCAAGACCATGATAGCAAGAGAGGATTGCAATCTGCAGTCGAAGATGGTATTGTGATTGGAATACACGTTAGTCAACTTTTTTGGAAAACTTGGGTGTTAACTCAAAAAAGAGGAGTCCGTGGACTACAAGAGAGGAAGTAAGTTACCTCCCAAGTGGTCCGATCTGTCATCAAGTGCGTGCGGACTCAGGGCTCCCAGCATCCTCAATAAAATTTTCACTTTGGCTTAGTTTCGGTTTGAATTTACGACGGATTTCACTTCAATATATTTCACACTCATGTCATGCTTCCAATTATATATAAATAAAGCGAATACCATCTCTGGCTACTTTCGGTCACGCTGCTCACAGGGCTGAGGTATAGCAACGGCTGCCCTGGTTTATGGAAACACTACCCCGCACCACTACATTCAAAGGAAAAAAATTTAGACACTCTTGATGCACGGCTAGGTAGGATCATGTTCCTATTACAGCCTACATTTCTGCAAAATTTCGTGGTGCTTGAATGAAGGTAAGGAGGGTTTTACCGCCAATTACTAAAATTTATAGTAATGTACTATTATTAACCTTAGTTGAAGAGATGTATGGAGGGTATTTCGAAGCCTAGGCACCATATAGTGGCAGCCTTTTAATGTTTTCCAGATTTTTCGTTTGGGTAGTTTCTGAGAATGGGTCCGTTTAAGAAATTATCAATTTCGCACCCCGCACTTCGCACCTTTCCAATAAATGTCAAAACTAAGACTGGCTTGGAAAAGTACTAACCGAGACCGTTCGTTTAATACCGCGCAAGACTATATTTAACAAAAAATTGTACATAACCCTTTTGCATGTATGGGGACCCTCCCTTAAATTCGACGTATAAAGATGTAACTCACTGTACAGTTTGCACCTTTCACCAAATTTGGTGTCAATCGTTATAATTACCGTTGAGAAAAATGCGTGTGGTAGACAGACTGACAGACAGACAGATAGGCAAGCAGAAGGTCAGAGAGTAAATCGATTTCAATATGGTTTTGTTTTGCACAAAACTAAAGACTAGAAAGATAACAGGGAGCAGGTATTGGCAAAAGAAATCATGGCCAAGAGATGACCAACGGAACATTGGACCAAGTCCATGAACAAAATGGCGAAGGAGGAAGAAAAGGTGTAGATTTAGGCGGAGAACATTTTTATTTATAGCAAAGGTACTCTGTCATATAGAAAGATGTTTAGCTGGCTTCGAAAAAGCCAGCAAGGAGACTTTATGTCCCAGCCGGAAAGATACAGCGTTACAAATTGATAACTTTTATAATCAGGCTAAGAACTCTCTTAGGGGAATGTAGTACTCTATTCGTGCCTAAAAAATATATCTAGGTCAACGAAACAAAGTCACATTTAGAGGAAAACTCAGTATTGCCTTGCAGGGACAATTCAAGTTGGAAGAACTTGCATGGCTGTCCACAAAACCAAACCAAAGGTAGCCAATTGATACAAGCCGTTAGGATGTATTCTAGAGATTATCCACAAAAACGAAATCTGAGACGTGCATGGTAAACACATCGTTCTCTAAGACTCACGATAAAACCAGCGGAGTATGCAAAATTACCTCAGAGGTTTCCCTTTTGACAGCAGACGCCGACTATTGTCTTGTAACCCTTGTTGCTTGCTTGTAGAAATCTGAGAAGACCGAAGCAATATTCACCACCCTTGCACCTAGGAAATGGTAACTGGGACCGAAGCGATGCTGAAAAAGGTGCTGCACTGGCGACTCATTCAATATTCAACTTCCGCGATGCTCATCTTCATCTGCCAAAAAGAACCTCCGCTTTAGAGTTAGAAATGCTGCTCGCATCATCAGAGAATTCAATTCGACCAAATTACAGGCAAAATGTTGAAAGAGCTTGCTCTCGATACTACCAAGCATCTGATTGAAATCTTCAACGCGATACTCCATAATTATATTCTAATTAGGGTCGCAAAACCGGGAAAAGATCCGACGCAATTGACATCATATCGCCCTATAAACCCATTTCTTATGTTGTCTTATGTTGTGTTGGCAATAAGATATGCTTTCAGCCAAAAGGTAATATTGTTCTGCTGTCTTTCTCGATATTTCCCAGGCTTTCGATGGAGTGTGGTATAAAGGGCATTGTACAAGATCAGAAAAATTCTGCCGGAAAATATGTATAATATCTTGCAGTTCTATATAAAAGGTCAATTGTTCCGCTCAAGATACAAAAGCTACACATCCAAAGATCATCATATCAGAGCAGGTGTCCCCCAGGGAAGTGTACTAGGACCATTATTATATCTAATATATGTGCACGATCTGCCAGTTGACGATAATCTGATTATATCTACGTTTCCGGACGACACGGCGATCCTTAGCACCCATAAAAACCCTGAGGATGCCTCAAAATCCCTATAATTTTATTTGGAAAAACTTGAACAGTGGCTAATGACATGGAAAATTCGTGCGAACGATAGCGAAACCTGTCACGTGACTTTTACTTTGATTCGCAGGACATGCCCGCCCATTTCGTTAAATGGAAAACTGACAATGTCAGATATCTTGGCTTCCATCGCGATCGACGTCTTACTTGGAGAAGACACATCGAACCTAAACGAACGCAAATGCGACTAAAAATAAAAATATCTACTAGTTAATCAACCGAAATTCTAGTTTATCACTAGATCACAAATTACTTTTGTACAAGCATATAATTAAACCTATCTGGACCAGTTGTGGGGTTGAACAAAAAATTTCAAACATCAAACTGCTCCAACAAACCCAGTCGAAGATCCTTCCAATAATAACAAATGCTTCTACATAATCAAACTAATAAATATCCACAAAAACCGAAAGACCACCCAAATATTCTTGCCAGAAATCTGTTAAATAATTCCCATCAAAATTGTCAAAATTAATCTATCCTTTACCTCAGAACACTGTTAAAGATAGCTTTTTAATAATCAGAAATTCCAATATATGTATCTATGTTTTTATTTTTAGTCAATAGTTAGTTAATAATTTTTTTTTTTTTTTTTTTTAATGGATGGAGGTGGAAATCTTAGAAAGACGCTGCTGCGCCAGGTTGCAGCAGTATGTGGAATTTGCACCCACTAAAACCACCCCCACTCTTCCGCCCCTCCCCGCGGGACCACAGTGAAGTATTACTTCGCGGGGGAGGTTCTGGTTCGCTATACCAGCTCGTCCATGTCACGTCTCCGTCGTGCCGCCTTCCGAGCTCGATCCAACTCCAGGAGTTTTGTCTGCACCACGGCTACTGCCTCATTTACCGCCATCCAGTTATCCTCCGACTTCAGCATCTCTTCCACCAGGTTCGAGGGCTCGATGTCCGCCCCTAAGATGCCTCCGTGCTTTCGGTTGACCCATTTCTCGATACACGGGATCAATGTATGGGTCCACCGGCCTTTGTCGGAGTTATCCCATCGTTGTTGCCACTTGCCACACAACTCTCTCCTGATGGCTTTTCGGAAATCCGCATTCACCTCGGCTGGATTTGCCTTCCGTTTTTCGTTGAGCCAGTGTGCCTCGCTCGCTAGAAGATCTATAGAGATCATTCCTGCAATGGCACACACTGCCTCCGTCGACGCCGTCCTAAATGCGCTGCACACCCTTAGCGCAATTGGCCGGTATGCCGAACTTATCTTCCTCCGGTTGACAGCGTGGTTCAACGCTCCCGCCCAGATAGGAGCCGCGTATAGCAGGATCGACCTCACCACTCCCGCGATGAGTAGCCTGCGACTATACTTCGGCCCTCCCACGTTAGTCATCATCCTTGCAAGGGATGAGCTGGCATTTGCTGCCTTCTCTCGCGCATAATCCAAGTGTCCCTTGAAACTCAGCTTGGCATCGATCATCACCCCCAGGTATTTGACAACCGATTTTGAGACGACCTCACGATTACCAACCCGGATGGTAACCGTGTTGTTCTTCCTACGGTTGGTAATGAGGACCGCCTCCGTCTTTTCGTCCGCCAGGTCCAGCTTGGCCATTCATAACCATGACTTGATGGTATGAATGGCTTCATTTGCATAAAGCTCCACGTCCTCGGGATGCTTTGCAATTGCAACTACCGCCAGGTCGTCCGCAAAACCAATCAGCGTTGTCTCCTCCGGCACGCGAAGGCCAAGCACTCCGTCGTACACTATGTTCCACAGCAGCGGTCCCAATACAGAACCTTGAGGCACACCTGTTGTCACAATGTACTCCTTCGGCCCGTTGTCTCGTACCAGAGAATTCTGTCCGAAAGGTAACTCTCGATGAGCCGAGCCAAGTAGCTAGGAACACCCAGTTTAGCCAAAGTGGCCTTAATCCAACCCCAGTTGGCTGAGTTAAAAGCATTTTTGACGTCCAGCGTCACCAGAGCACAGCATTTGCCCATGGCCATTGCATTTCGAGCCAATTACACGACCTTTGCTACTGCATCGACCGTAGAACGGGCTCGCTGAAACCCATATTGCCGCTCTGAAAGACCACCAGCAAACTCGATGAACGGGGGCAGCCTGTTGTATATCGCCCTCTCCAACATCTTCCCCATGATGTCTATGACAAATAGAGCGATATGAAGAAGGCACGCCGGGTGGTTTTCGGGCCTTCAGTAGCAACACCAGCTTCTGCCTCTTCCACTGGGCGGGAAACACTCCTTCCGCCATGCACGATTCGAATGTGCTTGCGAACCACCTTGGTCTGGCCTTGATCGCCACCTTCAGAGCCCTGTTCGGAATTCCGTCCAATCCCGGAGCCTTGCTGTCCCCAATACGTCTGCAGATTTCCCAAAGTTCCTCTTCGCTAACATCAGGGATCGAGAAGACGTCCTGTTGAGCTGCCACTTGGGGTTCTCTTTCGTCCTGCTCCTGCTGTGGGAAAAGAGTTGTAATTATTTGCAACAAGAGCTGTGGGCATGTCACTTGAGGTGATTTTTGCCCGCGGATCTTCTTCATTACAACTTGGTAGGCTGTACACGGATTCGTATTGGCCTCCATGCGGAGCTTCTGGTAGCATTCCCCATTGCTTCTCCGAATGGCCTTCTTAAGGTTGCTTCGCAGATCCCTGTATTCCTCCTCACGCTCCTGGTGCTCCGGTCTTCCCCTTGTCCTGTGGGAAAGTCTTCTCGCTCGGAGACAAGAGGATCTCAAGGCAGCGATCTCCGTGTTCCACCAGTAGTTTGGCCTTTTGCCGTGGTGCAAACGTCGTCGTGGCATCGTAGCGTCGCATGCTTCGGTTACACGCTGAGACAGCTGTGTGACCCTTTCCACCGCTGTTCCATCCGGATCATGGGCTCCCTCCAAAGCGGCCAGGAATGTCTCCTCGTCGAAAGCTCCGATAGACCAGCCAACCGCCTTAGCCTTTCCACCTCCAGAGCGTCGTTGACTGCTTTCCCGGTTCTTAATGCGGAGGAAGATGGCCTGGTGGTCACTGTGGGTGTAGTGTTCACTCACTTGCCAAGCCATCTCCCTCACCAGTGAAGTGCTAACAAATGTCATGTCAACGATCGAACCCGACCCTCTTCCTCGAAAGGTGGGCACGCATCCAACGGTTTGTGGCTGCAATCGTGAGATTACCGACTTTCGCGGGTACTCTCGCCGGCTCCGCCTTCTTTGGTGAAGAGGCTTTTTTCTTGCTGTGGTCCTAGAGGCTCGCTGGTACCGTCTCTAGCCCGTTTTCCTGTCTTCCCGCCTGCCTTATCATTGGGAGGCGTCACCTGCGTTTCCCTTGTGACATTGCCAACTGACGCTTGGGAATTCTTTTCTTCGAGTGCCTTGATATAAGACAATTTAAAGCCTCTTATCAAGGCTCGAATATTTTGGTGGATATTCCGCCTCTCCTTGATGAACTCGCACAGTTCATTTATTCGTTCCCCGAGTGTAACGAACGCCATTCCGGTATGTTTCCGTTTGCTTTCGCGCCTTGCGCCACAAGGAATGATATCGATGAACGGACTATTCATGTTTCTTTCAGAGTCCCGCGACGAATCTCGACTACCAAAAAGAACCATTGTTCTCGGTGGTGATCTCCCAAGCTTCGAACTTCTCCTAAAAGGATCCGGTGTGGACCTAATTTCCACTCCACCATTATCTCTTGTAGCATTAGATGCCACAGTAGCCAAGTTTCCCACTACTGAGGCACTGCGGTTGTTGAATATCGACGGCCGGGAGCCCGCTTGCTCACTCCCAAAAACCGCCGGCACTGGGTTCCCGAAGCCTTCACCGTAAAAAAACTACTTTTCTCCTCTTCCATATTTGGTTTAATTTCTGGGTGTCCTTCCCATATCCACGGGTGGGCGTTTACTTCCCATGTACCTCTACACGCACATCTCCGGATGCGTGCATGTGCACGCGCCTGATGGGAGATTTGGCAACTCCACACAGGAGTTAGTTAATAATAAGAGAATATCTAATTGTTAGTTATGAAGAAAGCGGAAGATCCAATAAAAAAATAGAGTTACGAAAAAAACTGTACGACTATCATTGGATTAGTTATCTAGTCTACACTTCTTCGAACCACGTAAAAACCTTGATTCTTAAATTTGGTCGGCGATTTAACTTTTGAATGGGTGATATTGTGAAACCTGAGTAGCGAAATATAGAAGTAAACATAATAACTTTTTAGATCTGTCCTTTAAGGGCGCTATACTGCCATTTAATTTTCTCAGGTACGTTAACAAGAGCAACCGTGGCATGAAACTTATCCTGGTACATTAGAAGCAGTTAGGCCACTATGTTTTGACGTAACTACCTGTCTCGTAGACTTAACAGCAAGGTCTTCTTAACACACGATTGATTTTTTGACCACCATAAGAGCTCCGCCGAGACAAGCACAACGGTACCAGTCTATACTGAGTGCATGGCTCTATTTATTCATACTCGTAGATTCAAGACTTATGTAAATCTCTACCGGACTAAAAAGTACAGCACCAGTGTTGAAACGCAACACCACATTTGAGGCCCGAAGGTTTGAACGTAATCACAGCCCTGATGTATAATAGTTCCCACTAAAGGGCCAATCGCAACAACCGAGCTGAATTCAGAAGCTCCAGAATTTCTCCTGATATATGTGAATTCAGGGGCTATCCTTGGTAAGGTTTCTTGACCAATTGCCACTTCAGATGAGTCCCCGTGCAGACTCGGGTTTGGTCGCTCTAATAAGCCTCTGGAACATTTGTCTACTGTATCACGCCAGCAAATCAAAGTGAATACAGTGTTTTCCAGTGCAATCACTATGGAGGATCCCCTCGTCCACTTGGTTTTGGTATGGCCAACAGGGACTGTCTTCCTGACGACCACCTCAGAGCACCAAGTAAATTAGCAAGAGTAACATATCGATAAGAAAGGAAACCCGCAAGCCCAAACTGAAATCTAAAAAAACATCAGGTTGGTCAGCAAAAGCAATGGGTAAGCTATTATTGTGGTGGGGCTATGTCAGTCAAATATCGAACACTTCTGAGGGGAACTCCACATATAATACAATGCATCACAAAAGAATGTCACGTATCCACACTAAGGAAACGCACATTCTCTGAAAGAGGATCTGAGTACTGGCGGATTAGTTACACAATTAGTCGCATCTATCTCCTGTTGGGATGCCCACAGAAGCATCAAACTGGCAAGCGAAGCAACGACGAAACTTTCAAGGAACTCTGCTCAGTTACAAGCATTTGTGGGTATTTGTAGAACCCAGAGCCGCATAATCTTCGCAGATTACGACCTCTTCTGGCTTGTTGTTCATTATTTAAGGGGTATTTTTGCCGCCTGGATGGAATTGAGGCCAATATACAATATAGCTGTGAATTGACAAATTTATAAAAATGCCAACCGGGAAGCAAAGAAAGCGGTCGCTGTCAACCGAGCGAACCAATACGATAAACTGGACAATCAGGATGGCAAGAGAAATCTGTATCGACTTGCTGAAAGCTGAAACAAACATACACAGGATATCGAACACTTCTGTTGCGTTAATGACAAGAACGGTACTTTGATTACCAACCGTCGCGCCGCAACGGATAGATGGCGACAATACTTCGAGCAGATTTCAACTGAAAATTTTACTCATCCTCCACGTCCAGAAATATTTGGGCAAGTTTCACCTGTCATCGCAACAGAAGTCGAAGAGGCAATAAAACGAATGTAATCAGGGAAAGCCACAGGACCTAACGACATCGCCTCTGGGCTCTGGAAAGCGAAGAGCTGGGACACAACCCTATGGCTCAGTGAATTCTTTAACCGGGTTATTCAGGAAGGAAGAACATCATCTGACTGGCAAGAAAGTACCACTGTTCCAATATGGAAAAAGAAAGGTAGCCCAGCAGAATGTCCAAATTACCGTCCGATCCGGTTACTTTCCCATACCATGAAGATTTTTGAACGCATTCTTGACAACCGTATTCGCGAAATCGTTGAAATAACCGTGAATCAAGCCGGATTTGTCAAGAACTGTGGAACTACTGACGCAATACACGCTGCGCGGTTACTCATGGAGAAACACCGTGAGAAGCATCGCCCTCTTTACATTGCCTTTCTGGATCTAGAGAAACCGTTTGACCGTGTGCCACACGAACTCATCTGGTATGCTTTACGACAACACTTCGTGCCAGAAGAACTCGTGCGCTGGGTTTAATTGCTCTACCACGATCCGAAAAGTAAAGTTCGAAGTATGGTGGGTATATCAAAACCGCTTCATGTCTCTGTTGGTGTTCATCAAGGAGGTGCCCTCTCACCACTCCTCTTTTTCTTGTTATGGACACCGTCACACGGGATATCTAACGCCCAGCATCCTACACACTGCTTTATGCAGATGATGTTTTCCTAGCATCTAATAGCAAAAATGATCTCGAGCAACTTGTCCAAAAATGGAATGATCGCCTCATGCAACACGGTCTCAGATTGAATCTAAACAAAACTGAATTTTTGACGACCGATCCCCATGAAATAGGCATAATCACTGTCAGCGGCAGTGATCTGCCCAGAACTGGCCTATTTAAGTACCTCGGGTCAACGCTATCAATCAATCGAGAACTGCGTTATGAAATTGCTTCACGCATTAACGCAACCTGGATGAAGTGGCGTTCCACAACTGGTGTTCTTTGTGATCGACGTATCAACGAGGGTCTCAAATCTAAAATTTACCACAGTGTCGTCCGTCCTGTCGCTCTCTATGGTTCTGAGTGTTGGCCGATTATAAAATACAATGAACGGGGTCTTGCGGTAATGGAGACGAAGATGTTACGTTAGACTAGTGGCGTCACACGTTTTGATCACTTCCGAAATGGGGATATTCGCGATCGTTATGGGGTTGCACGGATCGTAGAGAAGGTGCGAGAGAGGCGTCTTAGATGGTATGGTCACGTAATTTGTGCTAACGAAAATTCACTTGCGAAGATTGGTCTGAACATACAACGGTGGCTTGATATGCTGTATGGGGATTTAAAAGCCGCGAGATCGCACCCAGATCAGGTATTCGATAGACCCAAATGGCGAAACCGATCACGATGAGCCGACTCCGCTTGTGAACGGGACAAAGGATGAAGAAAAAGAAGAAGCTGCGAACGTGGATGACATACCGAATAAGGCTTTACAATTGCGATGAAGCTCGTACCGAAAATGTTGGCTGCGCTGCTCAAAGCGTACATGTGGAACGAAATATAAATCCATCTATAGGCCTAAAAATCTATTTGATACTACATTTAAGGAAAACGTTGGAATCGTGGTGCACTACGCCGACGGCGCAGTTGTGGTTGCGATTGTAAGACGCTTTCATATTGCTGGATTTTACTACTAGTGCTACAAAGGGTAGCTAAGAAAGCACTAGATTCGGCTCTAGAGGGAAAAGCAGGAATGGTCGCCATCACCCTATGAGAAATTTCGCTTGCAGTATCGCATCATTATATTGCAAAGCTTCGCACAAAGTGCAAGTATAGGTCTGACTAAGATAATGCCGAAAGTTAGGTGGGCACAGTATAGCATACATATCTATAGATTTCTTATAGACTGTCTGGTGAATCCCGCCACTCCTAATTACCCTACATACCATGTCTTGCGTAACGCATCTAGACTAGGGATGGTCTATAGAAGGGGGAGAGACAAAGCCTCTCAGCACTCAGACCGATAGTACTAAAGTTGTGTTCTGTTTTCTGGGCCATCTCAGATGATGTAGGAAAATATCAATTTTTCACGGATCTGGGAATGAATTCGTTCGTTGTTCGACTCGTTTACTAAAAAGAAACAAGTCGGAATACCGGAAGCTCGCGCTTCGGATATAAAGGTTTTGTGTTCATCTTATGTAAGAAATTTCAACGCACATTTTTCTATCCGTATATAGCTACAAATCCAACATAATCCTTCATATTTTGCCAAACTACGAGACATACGTACATATTACAGCCATAGATATTACGCTCACCCTAAACAAACAAACTACCTATTTCCGAATACTGTACACATATATGCACGTATATAAATTGATCGTACCTATATTTCCGATGTACTTCTTATATCTATTTGAATTAGGCACTACCCGCAAAGTTCATTAGCACGCATATATTATATACCTACATGCACACATGTCTGGCTGGCAAATAACTAAAAAAACTAAAACAAAATAATTCTCTGGGACCTAATTCATAAGAACTCATTTCGTCGTGGTATTGACGAATTGATATCTGATGATGACGTCATGCAGGTTGTAGAGTGCACGAAATTCACAAAAAATTGTAAAGTTTCACCTCCTATAACTTTGTTAATAATAATTGGATTTTCTTCAAACTTGACCAAATTGTGCATTATGTTCTTCATTCCACGCATGCCAAATTTTGTGCTTCTAGGATGAACATAAGGGGGGTGTCGGGTAAATTTCTAAAATGTGGAAATATACTATATCTGGTAGCGTTTCTCAATGCTCCTTTTATTAACTTTTTATACGCACAGATGAGTGAATGCAGAAGTTTGATTAATGCAATGGGCACCCAAACTCAAGATGAATGGATACGCCTGTCGGAATTCGGCGCAGATTTATAGCATATAAATAAAATAAAAGTAGAATATTATTCCTAATTAACCAAAAGCTACTTTTTATTACTAATCCAGATTAAACACAGCCTTCTCTTCTTAGAGGCAATTACATCACTGGTAAACAAGATAAGAACAATGCCATGATACTAGTCGAACATATGTCCTGCTGTAATTCCCCATAGTAAACCCTCGCGTTGCACTATGTTACATAAAAAATTCAATTTTCTAGTTCAATAAATAAGAAGAAAAGACCTTCCCCCATTGAGTACAATAAACAAGACCCTTAATTTCAGCAAATTGGCTCCAACTAAACCGAAGTGAAATCTACCCTGTTGACCGATTCCTTAGTGAGGCAGCCATTTAAACTCTATAAAAGCCAAGCCGGGTGTCGTTTCAGACCAGGCAGCCTTCAAACCGTATTCACGTGGATCCTTAAAACAAAAACAGACAAGAATGCTATGTACAGTTCGCAGTGCTTTCTAATGAAAGACTCCTTGTTCTATCATGAAAATGTGCATGTGCAATTACGAATAACGAATACCAACAGCACGTATCTTTTCGTTATTTGCTACAGATAATGACGAAATTTGGGAAATGTTTGGCTAGATAAGTATCACTTTCGCAATGGCTTCGACCCATAAATATTTTTGAAGCCTTTGTGAAATGTAGGCAACAATTGTGCTGAATTTACTCATGGTAGACGTTATAAAACCGTATTCAGTATCTAAAGTTTATTTTTCTTGAAGAATCTTCTTAGAAATGAATTTCACGTAATTTTTATTTTGGAATAACAAACTCGTCGTCATCGCGTCCTGAAGGCGCTGTTATAAAACATTCTGCAGAAGGATATAAAGATTTAAGGTGTTTTGCTATAAACATGAATTGAATTTCATGTCGGCGAATAAACGGTCGTTCTTGGGTACATATATTTGGATTTTATTACCACACGTTCGACTTTCCACGATGGAAATGTAAATAACCTTTGCAGAGTTTGTCGAAGGACGAAAGAATTGGAAGAAAAAGGGGACAAGGTCATATCCCGATAACTATCCAAGCGAAAAAATGGGAACGGAAAATGACGATGCTTCTTTGTAAAATCTTGATAGGTTTAATCCCGCCGTTGACTGTAGTACAAAGTAAGGATTTGATTTTCTAATAAACTCGATATGAACTTGGATATTTCACTGTGGGCTTGCAGTGCAGCATTAATTTAATATGTGTAATCATCTAACAAAGCAGCTTTGTTATTAAGATAGTGCAAGCATACATATCCAACGCTTAGCCTGTGAAAGATTTCTGATCAAACAGTGCCCAATTCTAAATCCTGAAAGCCACGCTGTCAGCAAGTAAGCTGATATGTGGGACTTCCTCTCAATCGATACAATTATCTGGGGTGGAGAAGTGAAAGCTTAGCGTGCCGGTCCTGTTACTCACCGATATACCTATGTTAATAACAAAAGAGCCTTACCCTTTTCGTTGATTCCTGGACTGGTCAACGCCTTTGTCTCTACAGTATGCCGTAGGAGGCAACGTTGTTAGCATTGCGCTTGCTCGTGATTATTACCCCGTTTTAACTCAAGTACACAATCATAGCTGAGACGACTTTCATCCAAAATTTAGGCACGAAACGAATTCTGCCAGCACTGAGATTTGAAACGTGACCTTTCGCTGTGACAGCCTACCGTTCTAACCACTGAGTCAATCGGTTTCATGGGATAAGGTAAGCTGTCGACTGCACCAATGTGACCACGGTTACCTCGGTGGTTTTCACGTCCGAACATAAAAGGGCACACAGGCTCCACCTGGCGAGGATACATGCTCTAGGCCTGTCCTAATAAGTTCTCTTCAGTGCTATGGAATAAATTGTAATATTTCTTTTGAAGTTCTTTGGTGATCCGACCTGCTCTGATCCACAGACTTCTTTTTTCACCTCTTCAAAAAGATCATTGACGACGTCGACTAGGTGCAAGCAATCATCCGATTTCGATCACCAGAACATTCGTTGATTTTCAAATGCACTCTTTAGTCCGCCTTTTTCAGAGCCTCTAAGCACTCTCCTGCGAAATAGAAAAGGCTGCCCGTTCGTCAGGGGTTTCTCTTTCCTGACCTCCATCACTAGCTGTCCATGGGAATCTTAGTGTTTTGACAGGGCAGGGCTTGCAGGCCTTCGGCGAATAAATGTGAGTAACAGCTCACAGCTATGTTGTTAGTCATGTTTTAACATTCACACCCTCCCGAGTCCAACTCGTGAAGAACTGTTTCTTCCTCCAGTCGGTAGGTGAAAAATGCCAAAAGTGGAATCATAGAGCAGATGGCAACGATACGAACAGGCGGAAAAGCGTTGATGAAACCATAAATTGATTTCCAGAATCAAGATGTGAACGCAGAGAACGCATGGTAAGATTAACTACGATCTCACGGGATGCGGCGAGTAACGTAGATAGATATATTGTTTTAAACTGGGCAGCTCATCCAACTATCCTAATTGCAAAGATATTCCGTATCTCTTCTTCCACCGTCCTTGATTCGTAGAGGAAATGACGTGTTTAGAGGAGACATTGGCCAGAACAGTAGAACCGGAAATTCTAATTGAAGAAATGCTAGCGTGCCAGGAAAACAGGAACACAATTAACCGCATCGTGGGGCGAATTATGTATGTGCAGAGGAGGCGAAGAAGTCATGGTTGCGAATATAATCGATGGTCAAAATGAGAGACTTAAGCCATGTCCGCGGCATTTAACGAAGGCTATTACATCTCCCTCGATCATACAACCTCCATATTCTTGGCGGTCTTGCTCAGAATATGACTGGCCTTCTGATACTGGTCTTTGAGCAGAATTCTAGGGAGCTTTTGCTTCCGGCAACTCATGGGACCCCAGAATTAATGGTTTGCTGGCAGGAATACTATGAATTGATAGCTTGAAACGATTAGTCCGTCTGTAGCTTTCAGAGCCCTGCTGTTTATTTTGCTAAAGGGGTGATATGGCTAACATTTGCTGTATTGTGTTCGCTGGCCAATATTTTAGGGCTAAATGTAGCTCGCCCTTTAATTATACGCTGCTGGCAGCAACTCTTTCGTTTCTATTTCACTCGTTTTTTAATATATGTCTTGGTAGCTCGAATATCCCTAGAAAAAGGCCAGGCTGGCCCAGGTACCATGGCATGGGTTTTAGCTGAAACCGAAGATGCCCAAGATATTAAGAGCCCAATTGCTTAAGTTCCCCTTTGGTCATGCAGTTCTTAAGGGTTGCTGTTCCACTTTGGTTTGGGAACCTATTAGCATCTTTTACAGTGAAAGAAGAACAGTCCCTGGGTTATTACTCTGTTTCATTCTTCGCTAGATCCGCTTGCTCCTAAAACAATAAAAATTTGGTGCAGGTTCGGCCCAGGGAACATCGAGTTCAGGCCCATCGTTCGTAAATGAAGAAATTGTTCAACACTAGCTTTCTCCATTAAGAAAGTGCCCAATGACCTGCCTTCAAAGCTATCCGCAACAGGTTGGTGGCTCGATAAGAGAATGAGGAGATATTATTTTGACAGTGAATAACGTGAAGTAAATTTCCACCGACGAGTCAATCAAGGTAGAGAAAGCGGTTCGAACGCCGTAAGTCAACTGGTGGAATTAGGTAAAATATTTGCCACCAAGACGTCTAAAGAGTGCCATGGGATAGATTATCAAACTGGCTTTCACACGACAAGCTCTTCAAATTACTTAAGATTTTATAAGTTCTATGCGTTTTCATCGCTTTTTACAAAGCTAATAAAGCTTATCACGTTGATTTTTCGAGGACTCCACCGCATGCAGTATTCACATTCCCACGTCTCCCTGCCATGCTAAAGAACATTAAATTGGACCATCATATTCACCTTGAAGGCGCTTAAGAGTCCACGTTCTTTAGAGTTCGGTTTAACATCAGCGTAGTCAAGGTATTTAAGGAATGGTGTCTACTGCCAATTAGAGCCCATCATTCCTTGCATCCGTTCATCCGGTTAAAGGGGAGTGTAGGATCCACATCGGTCCAAATCGTTATTGGTACATACGATTGAGCATAAAATCTGGGAAACGCCTGCTGGACCGCTGCTACCAAACCGTATCCTCACCTCCATCTGATGATCATTGAAAGTTCTTTCTTAATGAAAATCTGCTAACGAAGGAGTAAGGTAAGCCTACCGCGCCTACAAACTAGAAAAACTGTACGAACTTATCCTCCAGACGGGGAATTGGAAAGGCTGGCAACCCTACATGGAAAACCCAAGTTACGGAGGCATGAAAGGAGTTTCGGGCCGGACAGATTTAAAACGCCGCGCCTGGCAACGTAAACGGACAGACAGTCTGCTGCTACCTTGTTTCAACATAGTTCAACATGGTTTTCTGGAAACGAGCCATATATCGAGTAAACCATGTGCTAGGAGTAGGTTTCCTAGTCGGCCAAAAATGAAACCTGTTGTTATATGCTTTGAAACCATAATCGAGGCAAATTTCCCAATATAAGCATCATTAACCGTCACACCCCTAGAGAGGAGAAAGAAACCTTCTACGAAATAATGGAATGAAATCCTGAAGTCTGCTCAAGGTATGATATCAAATTCATATTTGGAGATTTTAAGAGCCAAGCGTCGATGGGGACTGTATTCTGACGACACATCGGCTGCCATAGTTTGCATAAAATTAGCAAAGATAACAGATTAATCAACTAGCATTGTTAGACGAAAAGCGGATGGGGTGGGGGGCGCAATATGGAGTCAGATCACTAGTTCATTGGTATAATGCTCCAAACTCGATTAACAATGCCACCTTGAGCCCTCAGACAATCAGGTGAGAGTAAGCACCATCTATAACACCCGCAAGACATAGAGGAGGGAAATGGATGCCGCAGTAATCGCGGTCAACACAGGTCCTGATGAAAAAACATTGACGAACGATCTTTACAAACACCTAAAAAACGTTATCATTGGTTTGAATGGGAGAATCCGAATCCCTATTTCAAAAAACTTGAAATGAACCAAATATTAACTAGGGTTCTTAGCTATTGTCAAATATCTACAAGTTTGGACGAGCTTAAAAGCAGCTCCACCGAGGTTCCTCTCGGCACGCTCTTTTTCGCCACTTTGCCGGCCAGTTTGGGAAAGTGAATTGAATCCAGGGGTCACAACTGGAAAAAGGAAAAATAAGCGATCTGATCAAGGGCGTGCAGCCCAACTTTTCCTAACCAGATCGCCTTTTTATTGACTTACAAACTCTTGGTAACTTCACTTTCGCTTTGAGGAGGCGCCATCTGCGAGGCCTTAGAGTAGAAACAACTGGCCTCACAGCATATAAATTCCGCACTTTCTTCATTAGCTGGTCCCAAACTGCGACGGCATGTATTTTTTACTTTACCTGTTTTTTTCTTTATATT
This sequence comes from Hermetia illucens, assembly GCF_905115235.1. NCBI lineage: Eukaryota > Metazoa > Arthropoda > Insecta > Diptera > Stratiomyidae > Hermetia > Hermetia illucens. The sequence goes on from NC_051849.1 coordinate 51,638,187, forward strand.
GATCACCCCTATTCTTAAAAATGTCACTCAACGTATGGTTAAACATTCGATGGGTTCAGCTAAATTTTTTTGGCCAGGCATTTCAGCCTTTTCCGGCTCCCGACTTCGTTTTCGTGATTTAGTAGTATACCTCTAGAGGTTTTCGTCCCTTATACTCGCCTTGAAAATTCTTGTGATTGTGTTACAAACTGAAACGTATTGACGTTCGAGCTTCTGAAGAGTATCAGTCATTAGCTTTAGTGAATGATGAAACTTTGATTAAAGTGTGCCTATTGCGTCGTTAATATTTCATCACACTTTGTTATCTTTTTAGGCAACAACTCATCAGATCTTTCTCCCTTAATAATGCACTGGGTTTGGGAATTATTCTGCACACAATTTGAGTTTTTCTGCGTTTGATTCTCTAGGACACCGCAAGGATTGGCAGTAGCAAGGGTCATGAAAAAAACTCATCTGGGTGGAGTTAAACTTTCCTTCCAAGATGCAGAGAAAATGGACAGTTTCCTGGCTTGATGGGTTGAAGCACTGGTTCGAGTGAGACTGCTTTCTGTCTAATCCCTGACTTCAAACACGCACCAAGTGCAAAAGCGTCATTAAATGTTAGTGATTTTTTACAAACTGATGTAATGATTGAAGAATGCCTGGCGCGGCCAGTTAATACTGTCTCCGCGGATCGTGTCTTCATCACACCGAAATCTTTCCCAATTAGCGATTCTTTTTCGCGTGGAAGCATTTATTATTTCTACACTAAGGCTTGTGCGCTACTGTACACCCATGTCTACACCATCTTCAGAGGAAGAGTTGCAGATCTGTACTGGGACTACCACTAGTCGACGGATCGAGAAGACCTCCTTTCATGAGGGCCTCACTAGCGTTCCGGTCCATTACATGGAAAGATTTCAACAGCTATATTAAAGCTATGCATATAATAACCAAGCAAGGAAATTCCCTAATAGAAGGCAGGTAGACATACTACGTCGTGTGCTGGGGTCCAAAGTACAGAAGCAACCTCCCCACTTTCCGTCCAGTGCCGCGGAGACTTGAAGGACCACCTCTTAAGCTGACATTCTAACCAATCGCACAGTTATTCTGCTGCTTTTGCAGAGGCAGTGAGCATGCAATACACTTCATGAAATTCTTAGCTTTAAGGTTAATCATTTAGGTATAATTTGGCTTACTGGAAATTTTGGTAGATTGGACATTCACACGAAGACTGTCCGAATGAACTCCGAATATTCTACTACGGTTAGAGGTTTCCCAATGTCCCCGAAATTCAGTAATAAAAGAATCGTGTTCTTGACTCCAATCCCATTTGCGAACTTGGCAATCACGTTTGTCACAATAACTCCGAAAGTTACTATGTTAAAGCGGTCCTGATCAGACAGAGTAGGATACGAAACTGTCACCTAAAAACTGTGCTCTTCGTGCATAGGAATTTCGCCCTACCACGTTGTTTTGGATAAAGTATGGTCACCCATGCAGATTTTTAAGGCTTTTTCTACATTTTTTATATAGAAAAATTAATAAGCTTTGGAGATTTAAAATTGTAGACTTTCTGCCTCTGATTCTAAGGCTCCACATGCATGGATAATGACAAATATGAGTAATAACACATAACCAGCAAACGCATTACATAATTGATTGACAAACACAAGCATATGGTCCGGAATACCATCAATAACTCTTATTCGATGGCAATTCTTTAGAATGAATGACAACTGATGAACTAATTTGTTAGACGCTTCTTCCAAAAATAAAGTCATTGCCTTAATGAAATATATTTGCCAATCATCTCAATTGATGTTTGTGTTCTCCTTTGAGCTGGGAGTCCTTAGCATCTCTTCAACACACTCGTGAGCTTCCTAATTACTTAAAAGCCTCTGTAGGCCTAACGAGCGAAAACAAGGGCGGCTGAAAAATTACCGAACCAAAAACTTCATGGAACCTCTGAAGGGCACATAAATACTGAAGAAATCATTAGTCGAAACCACGAACAAGGATATCATTTATCAGAGTAAAAGCTCTTAACTGTATGCTACGTGCTGCCTGTGAAATTGACACCTGCAAATGATTGACGTGTAGTTAAAGTACTGTAGAGAGAGAAAAGGCTGAAATTCACACGGTGTCAATTGTTTGGGTATTTTGAAATTTCACAAAGGTGGTTCGTTAATTGATATTAGGGTCTGGGGTTAGTTTTCGCTCCTGTGTTGTGTTGACAATCGCTCGATACCTGATATTGAAGATTGGTTGCGATGCGATGGTTGATAAATGGATTAATTGTGGATAACAATAGAAATGCGCTAGTGTTTATTGTGATTGTTGAAAACAATAAAATTTAATGGTATCGCAAGTCTATTTCACAAATAGGCCATCCTCCTTCAAAGAGCAAATCGAAGGAGTGATCTCGGAACTTTTTATTTTACTATCCAGGCAAGAGTCTGCCAGGAATCAGTTACGCAAGTGGACGGAGTGGGTAGGATCAAGTTTAAATTTCCTCACAACTTAATGCATTTGTAAATTTTGGTTAATGCACTTTCTGGGTGGAAAGATGGATTGTGAATTGCATTCACATCATAAAGATACGTCGCATTAGATGAAGAAAGAAGAAAAGAAAGGAACCTATTATACGGTCGCGGTTGTTATTTTTCGTTAGCATGATATTGGAAAGATACCTTCTAAGGTAACCTGGGAAGGTAGCACATAAAAGTCGGAAGATCTAGAGTAGTTTCACCTGCTATAGACTTCCAAGCAACGGCCATTAAAGTAAATAGAAGAAATAGATTAATTGAGATCAGGAAACCTCAAGTTTTACAAGGTAGCAGGTGAAGCAGTTACGCTGTTTTCGCAGTTGGAAGTTGTCAACTCTTTAAAGGCGTAGCAGGTTAAATCCACTTGGAACAACTGGTGCTGACGATTTGCGATAATCTTAAAGGTTGCTCTAAGCCAGAGACAGATCGGCGGATATAAGCCACCTACCACAGATGATGCTAGAGACGGTAATATTAACTATTTATTCACATTATTACTCCGGCAGTACACTGTGAGGTCATATATGATAAGGATAAGGCTGAGCTCATCCCTAAAGAATACTGGCAGTTAACATCTGCAAGCGAACAAACTCCTCCACTTCATGCTGCTGGCTGGGCAGAGGTGAGGCTGCGTGTGATGGGTTGTCTCTGTCCTGGACGAAGCCGCACGTGGTCTGTTTTTGAAAATTTAGGTTCTAGCCCAGAACAGAGCGGTCCGTGAATGAAAAGTTTATTTTCAATTGGTCTGATGCGGCATCAAGTGGATGGCGGACTCAGGACTCTCTCACTCCCATCACTTTTTGAGAAATAATTCTCGTGAAATAAGACTTCTCCCAGGCGAAGTTCGTTTTTCCTTTACAGTTCCAGTTTACCAAAAAGTGTCTCGTCAGTGCGAGTACTTCTTTTTGTTTAGCATTCGTCCACTTTACAAGCGGTGTCGGCTCGCCGTGATCAATTATGCCACTTCTTTTCTATTGAAGGCCTGATCTTGATGCAGTCGCGAGGCCTTCAAATACCCACCTAGCGTATCAAGCGTTCGTCTCCTTTACCGCGAGACGCCGTTCAGAAGGAGACAGGTCGGACGACAGTGCGGTAAATTTTAGATTCGAGAAGTTCGTTGATAGGTAGAAGACAGAGAACACCAGTTGTGGAATGCCATTTCATCTACGCTGAAGCACTTCCATAACGAAGCTCTCCATTGGATGATAACATTGACCAGAAATATTCAAATCGTTTAGTTCTGGGCAGATCACTACCACTGACCGAGATAGTGTTTCATGGAGATCCGCTGTCAAAAATTTAGTTTTATTCAGATTCGTTCGCCAGTTGGGGAACGCCAGTTCGTCCAGGTTGCGCTTATGTATGAAGCAATTTCATAAGGCATCTCTCTATTGGTTGATACAATTAATCCAAAATATATAATTAGCCTAATTCTGGAGAGGTCCTACCACAGACAGTTATAGTGCCTGTTTCATGGGAAAAAAAAAAATTCGGTTTCATTTGGAATGGGACCGTTTTGCATGAGGCGATCATTACATTTTTTAACATGTTGTTCGAGTCGGCTAGGGAAACTTCATCTTCGTGAAACAATGTATAGGGTGTTGGACGTTGGATGTCCCGTGTGACAGTGCCCATAACAAGAACAAAGAGGAGTGGCGAAAGGATGCTTCCTTGATGAATGTTCGTGTAGCACATGGTTAAACGCTTTCTTGTAGATAAAAAAAACGCAATCTAGAGAGGACGATGCTTCTCATGGTTTTTCCCATGAACAGCCGCGCATCATGTTTTGCGTCAGTAGTTCCGAAGTTATTGACAAACCCGGATTGATTCATGGTGTAGTGACCGCGGCTGCGCGACGGGAGCGGAATTTCATTCGCCTCTTTCTTAATCAATTTGCTTAAACAATGCGTTTAATAGTGTGCAATTGCCTTAAAGTTCGCCGCAGATTGCACATTATTCAATGTATTCAAGCGAATTGATCTTGACAGGAGGGGAATGATTTGCCGCATCCGCAGGCGCATGCGCATGTTGCCGCAACATTGCCTAGCGAGTGAGAAAGGCTATGTAGCGGGAATAGAAGCGGTGCACGAAGAGAGAACGAGGAGAATGTTGCTTGGTGAGGGAAACGGTGCACAGAAAAATAACTGGGAGTTTTGGGATGTGGCGTGGAAAGAGGTAGACAAGTTGGAGGAGCAAGGAGGTGACAAGATTGGGAGAAGTCGGGGGAAAAGAAAACGAGGAAGTGGAAAGATTGGAGGAGCAACGGAGGAAGAGCACGAAGGGAGTCTTTTCGTTTGGAGTGGAGGAGACGAAGCGACAAAGAAAGTGAAGTTTAGTAGAGTGCTTGTTTCGATAAAAATATTTTGAAAGTTAAGTGGATTATAAACAGAAGGGGCAAATAAGAAAGTGAGTGATAGAAACCTGGGTTTATGCCTAATTTGTAATTGAATTAAGGTGAAAGTAGAAAACGAATAGAATTAATATTCCAGTGAATTTTACTCTTTTATTAATGCTCTAACGGGAAATGTGTGTCATATAAATTAGAACAAATCTAAAATTATGCAAGCACTTTACACAAGAATAAAAAATTCAGTGCGTTAGATATTGATGATGTCCTGTGACATAAATAGCGATCAGATTTTTATGCATTCAATATTTCGTGTATATCATCACTGTTGACGTAAAAGGACACAGAGCATGCACAACGGCCAAAGCTGCTACTTGCATGACTTGCGCTAAGTGCTATTGATACATGCATGTACATTGTTTAGTCATATTCTTGATAAAATTTTGGTTTTTTTTTAGACTTTGTACACCAGCCGCCAACCGAGCTCGGCGTGACGACTAGAGTGAGTAATTGTTTGAATTTCCTTTTTTTTTATTTTACTTTCTTTTTATTTTTATTTATTTTTCATTTGTTTTAGTATTTTCTTTTTTTTATTTCTTTTGAATTTGAACCACTGTTTATTTTTATTTTCATTTGTGGTGTTTATAATAAATCTTACGGAATTGTATAAATAATGTTGGAATAATCGGAAGTAGTTTGAGGACTCCCTCCCCTTAGTTCCTCCTTACTCCCGCGGAATTCTTACATAAGGGACATCCTCTAATAGAATAACTGGCCGGAGGATGTCGAGGAAGGGTGGGAACCTCAGCGGCCGCGCCTCGTCCAAGATCTGAGGCGGAAGGGACGGCAATCGGGAAGGTGATCCGTCGTGGATCTTCCCCTACTTGATCGCGGCACTCGGGTCCGGAGACAAACGGCTTCACGCGCGCGGTCGAGCCGTTTTTTTTTATTTTCAAATTTAGCTCGCGTTCTGGTTTTATTCGATAGGCCGTCGCGAATTCCTACATAAGATCGATTTTAAAATCCGGTGCGGACCCACGCACCGGTAAAGACACGTTGTTTTAAGTAATGAAGCGTGAGGGATCAAAGCGCTCAAAGGACCCCCCCACATTCCCGAGCCTGGCTAGCACAGAGGCGTGCAAGAACGTGTCGACCGAGAGCTTTGATAGAGCTGCAATCTTTGTGGGCGGACCTTCACGGTCAAATTTTGCCAATTTGTTTAGCTTTTTGGGATAGCTCTGCCCTCTAGGTCGTTATCGGCCACTCAAGGGATCGACTTGATCTCCTATCTCCATAACTATCATTACAATGGTTATTTGAACGATTTCGCGAATACAGGTGTTTAGAATGCGCTGGAAGGTCTTCATGGTATAGGACAATAACTGGATCGGACGATAATTTGAACACTCGGCAGGACTATCTTTCTTTTTCTATATTGAAACATATTGGAAATAGCTAAAATAATCCTGGAACACAACATAGAACATGTCAAAAGTGTGATCAACGGAAAGCAGGCTCGTTTCCGCTCCACAATCTCCTGCACTCACCATGTAAACACTCTACTGATCAGTTTAGAACAGAACAACGGAGTTTAGATCTTCGCTGCATTTCGATGATTTAATTAGGGAGTGTATCTGGAGTGCTCTAAGCAGGAGGGGCCCTCCGAAGAAACTAAGAGCTATTGTCAGAGCGACATATAGTGACGCAAAATGTCATGCGCTGCGCCGAAGTAAAAGCTCAGAGGATTTTGAGGTCCAGCACGGAGTCCGTCAGGATTGCATCTAGTCACCGATATTATTTCTTGGTGTTTTCTGTGACGTTTTTAATGCTGCCTTGTCTGAAGGACGTTGGGGAATTCAATGGATGATGATATCTTTCCTCAGACACCCCCACTGCGCTGGTGACATCTGTTTGCTCTCTCACCTCACCCGGTCATTGAGCTTGGGCAAATGACTCTGGATTTGGAAAGAAAGATAAGTAGATTTAAACTGATGATAAGTACTAATAACGCCAACGGCAGGTCATCGACCTCTCCCTACCTGCACTAAAGGTTAGAGCATCGAAGGCATTGATTAATCTGTATATCTCAGAAGTGTGGTTTCTGCCAACTGTGGCCCCGAACTATCATAGATATTGCCCGAGGCCGCTGATTTTGTCCGCTAGATATTACCCGCTAGATCCGCCTTTGCTGTGCTGTCTAAAATCTGGAAATGCAGTTATCTCAACACTAAGATCAAGTAGAGACTGTTAGTATTCTTTCTATTTTACTCTGTAGGAGTAGCACATGGAAGGTGAACTTCACTGTTGCTCCAATGCTCCAAGCCTCCGTGAACACCTGTTTGCTACGTACCATCGGAGTACGCTGGCCCGACTCTGTCTCAAATGAAGAACTTGGTCGTCGAACAGGCCTCGCGCTTGTACGTACTGTGATTGGAAGATGCAATTGGCAGGAGATAGGTCACCAATTGCATTGAAGATTACGCCCCTGGGGCACTCGACGCAGAACAGTAGAAAAGGAGTGCGGGCGCAAACGATAGGGCGTAGGTGGGGTTCATGCGCTATACCCTACCAAGACTTAAATCGTAACCATATATATATACATTAAAATTAGGAGCTATTCTTAGAGCTTCCACGCGCGCCCATTTCAACAGGCTGGCCCAAGCAACGGTGGCGTGATAAGCTGAATGGTGATCTGAAAGCCTTGTGACGGCATTCAGATCAGGACTTGGACGAAACAAAATGGCGCAACCGATCAAGACGAACCGATCCTCGATTGGTCTCGCTCTCCTAGTCCCCCCCCCCCTCTCTCTGTCCTTCGTCTACCTGATATCCTTTTATATAGCTCTTTTATTTTAGTATCTAAAGAAAACTGATCATTTTATTCTGTATCATCATAATTCCGTCCTTCTGGTTCCCCACCACTGATTAGGAAAGAAAGAATTACACTGGGGCTAGGCATGATGTTGATTAAAATGTTCGAAAGAAGCCAATGGATTACAGGTTGAACTTTCTCATCAAGCACAGGACTCAGAGAGGGAATGGATAAATTGAATGACGAATTTCTCATTCGCTCCTCGACGACCCATTGGCTGAGTGTCAGTCTCTCAATCTCGTTGCTCCGGATTAGTATCTCGGCTTGTTTTGGGTATGATGGAAATGGATCTCAATCTCATTGAAAATCAAAGTGGAAAAAAAAGATAACAATGGGTGCCTTTTACTCCTGCGGGAATTGTTCAGAAGACATAAATAACAGCTAAATCAAATCTTTTAATTGCTCCAGCTGGCTTGAAAGCTTAAAAGTATTACGAATGATAATTCTTATCAGGCCTGCCTTAATAAGGAACTCCAGACATCCCGGTTTTGCGCCGAGGTCCACCAATTCGATATCCCTAAAAGCTGTCTGGCGTCCTGGCCCACGCCATCGCTCCATCTTAGGCAGGGTCTGCCTCGTCTTCTTTTCCTACCATAGATATTGCCCTTATAGACTTTCCGGGTGGGATCATCTTCATCCATACGGATTAAGTGACCCGCCCACCGTAACCCAAGTTTCCGAGGAATACATGAGGACTGGCAAGATCATAGTCTTGCACAGTAAGAGCTTTGACCCTATGGTGAGACGTTTCGAGCGGAACAGTCTTTGTAAGCTGAAGTAGGCTCTGTTGGCTGACAACAACCGTGCGCGGATTTCATCATCGTAGTTGTTATCGGTTGTGATTTTCGACCCTAGATAGGAGAAATTGTCAACGGTCTCAAAGTTGTATTCCCCTATCCTTATTCTTGTTCGTGCTTGTGTTTGACCAGTGCGGTTTGATGTTGTTGGTTGATTCGTCTTCGGTGCTGACGTTGCCACCATGTATTTTGTCTTGCCTTCATTGATGTGCAGCCCAAGATCTCGCGCCGCCTGCTCGATCTGGATGAAGGCAGTTTGAACGTCTCGGGTGGTTCTTCCCATGATGTTGATATCGTCAGCATAGGCCAGTAGTTGGGTGGACTTGAAGAGGATCGTACCTCTTGCATTCACCTCAGCATCACGGATCACCTTCTCGAGGGCCAGGTTAAAGAGGACGCATGATAGCGCATCCCCTTGTCGTAGACCGTTGTTGATGTCGAATGGTCTTGAGAGTGATCCTGCTGCTTTTATCTGGCCTCACACATTGGTCAGGGTCAGCCTAGTCAGTCTTATTAATTTCGTCGGGATACCGAATTCTCTCATGGCCGTGTACAGTTTTACCCTGGCTATGCTATCATAGGCGGCTTTAAAGTCGATGAACAGATGGTGCAACTGTTGTCCATATTCCAACAGTTTTTCCATCGCCTGCCGCAGAGAGAAAATCTGATCTGTTGCTGATTTGCCTGGAGTGAAGCCTCTTTGGTATGGGCCAATGATGTTCTGGGCGTATGGGGCTATCCGGCCTAGCAAGATAGTGGAGAATATCTTATAGATGGTACTCAGCAACGTGATACCTCTATAATTGCTGCACTGTGTGACATCTCCCTTTTTATGTATGAGACAGATTATGCCTCGCTGCCAATCGTCAGGCATTGATTCGCTGTCCCATACTTTGAGCACAAGTTGACGAACCACTTGGTGTAACTGGTCGCCTCCTTATTTAACCAATTCGGCTGTAATTCCATCGGTTCCTGGCGACTTATGATTTTTTAGCCGATGAATTGTACGGACTGTTTCTCCTAAACTTGGTGGTGGCAGTATTTGTCCGTCGTCTTCAGTTGGCGGGACCTCCAACTCGCCGATGTTCTGGTTGTTCAGTAGCTCATCAAAGTACTCAACCCATCGCTCTAATATGCCCATTCTGTAGGAAATCAGATTTCCCTCTTTGTCTCGGCAGGATGAGCATCGAGATGTATAAGGCTTCATCCTGCTGACTTGTTGGTAAAACTTCCGCGCCTGGTGCGGTTGCTCCCTGTACTTTTCTAGTTCACAGACTTGTTGGTTCTCCCAGGCTTCCTTTTTCCGTCTGTGAAGTCGCTTCTCCGCTCCACGGAGTTCGTGATAAGTCTCTGCGCGTGCCGGCGTTCTTTGAGAATGCAACATTACTCGGTATGCGGCATTCTTTCGTTCCGTTGCTAGATTACATTCATCGTCAAACCAGCCGTTCTGACTCCTTTTGCGGCTGGGGCCAAGTATATTTGTGGTCGTATCCATGATAACGTTCTTCAGGTGGTTGTGAAGATCATTAGTTGATGCTTCATCTCCAGGTCCTCTATTGACTGCGGTTATTGCGGCATCCATTTCCCTCTTATAGGTGTCGCGGAGGGTTGTGTTGTGGATGGCTTCAGTGTTCACTCTCACCTGATTGTCAGAGGGGATTCTAGGTGGTATTGTTATTCGAGCTCGGAGCACCATGCCAACGAGATAGTGATCCGAGTTTATATTGGCCCCCCTATATGTTCTGACATTCATCAAGGCTGAGAGGTGGCGGCGTTCGATCAACACGTGGTCAATTTGGTTGAAAGTGGTCCCGTCTGGAGAGGCCCACGTATGTTTGTAGACCGCTTTCCGCGGAGACCAGGTACTTCCAACAACCATTTCGTGTGACCCTGCTAATTGAATAGTCCGCAGTCCGTTATCATTTGTTTTTTCGTGTAAGCTATGGGAGCCAACGTATCGCCTGAATACGGGCTCCTTCCCTACTTGGCTGTTAAAATCCCCAAGTATGATTTTGATATCATATCTGGGACAGGCTTCGAGGGTTCTTTCTACTGCCTCGTAGAAGGTATCCTTCTCCGACTCTGCAGTCTCCTCTGTAGGGGCGTGAACGTTTATGAGGCTTATATTTCTAAACTTGCCTCGCAAACGCAGAGTGCATAGCCGTTCGCTTATACTTTCAAAGCCGATAACAGCAGGTTTCATTTTTTGGCTGACTAAGAAACCTACTCCGAGCACATGGTTTACTGGATGACCGCTATAATATATGGTGTAGTGGCTCTTCTCCAGGAAACCGGTCCCTGTCCATCGCATCTCTTGCAACGCTGTTACATCAGCCCTATATTGGGACAGGGTATCGGCTAGCTGCTTATCAGCTTCATCTCTGTACAGGGAGCGCACGTTCCATGAGAAAATGCGCAAATCGTTGTTCCTTTGTCGTTGCCGGGTCCGTCGTTTTAACATCCGTCCTATCCGAGGCTCCTGTTGTGGCTTCGTAACAAGTTGTTTTCCATGTAGGGTTGTCAGCCCTACCCAACCCCCAACCTGGAGGACCAGTTGGTACAATTTGTCCCGTTTTTAGGCGCGGGAGACTCGCCTTCATCCTTCTCCGTCTGCAGCTTTTCGTCAAGAAAGAGCTCCCAGCGGTCACCACGTGGAGGTGGAGATAGGGTTTGGTAGTAGAGCTGTTGGTGTTGGTTCAGCAAGCATTTCCCAGGTTTTATGCTCCATCGTGGGTACCAATCCACGTTTCGCCCCGGGACCTATACTACCCTTTGACCACCCTTCATTGATGGCGTCAATTACTGCCTGCTCGATATGGATGAAGGGAGTTTGTACGTCTGGGGTCGTTCTTCCCATGATGTCGATATCGTCAGCATAGGCCAGTAGTTGGGTGGACTTTAAGAGGATCGTACCTCTTGCATTTAGCTCAGCATCACGGATCACTTTCTCGAGGACCAGGTTAAAGAGACCGCATGATAGGGTCCCTTGTCGGAGGCCGTTGTTGATGTCGATTGTTCTTGAGAATGATCCTGCTACTTTTATCTGGCCTCGCACATTGGTCAGGGTCAGCCTAGTCAGTCTCATCAATTTCTTCGGGATACCGAATTCTCTCATGGCCATGTACAGTTTTACTCTGGCTATGCTATCATAGGCGGCTTTAAAGTCGATGAATAGATGGTGCAACTGTTATCCATATTCCAACAGTTTTTCCATCGCTTCGGGCTCCTTCCCTACTTGACTGTTGAGGATCTGCTCAAGTGCCTCGTAGAAGGTATCCTTCTCCGACTCTGCAGTCTCCTCTGTAGGGGCGTGAACGTTTATTAGGTTTATATTTCTAAACTTGCCTCGCAAAGGCAGAGTGTATGGCCATTCGATTATATTTTCAAAGCCGATAACAGCAGGTTTCATTTTTTGGCTGACTAAGAGACCTACTCCGAGCACATGGTTTACTGGATGACGCTATACTACATGGTGTAGCGGCTCTACTCCAGAAAGCCCGTCCCTGCCCATCGCATTTCTTGCAACGCTGTTACATCAGCCTTATATTGGGACAGGGTATCGGCTAGCTGCTCAGCAGCATTCGGTTCGGACAGGGAGCGCACGTTCCATAAGAAAATGCGCAAATCGTGAATCCGTTGTCGTTGCTGGGTTCGCCGTTGTAAGATCCATCCTGTCCGAGACTCCTTTCGTGGCTTCGTAACATCGCTTTCCATGTAGGGTTGTTAGCCCTACCCAACCCCCAACCTGGAGGACATTTTGTCCCGTTTTCAGGCGCGGAAGACTGGCCTTCTGCCTTCTCCATCTGTAGATTTTCATAAAGAAAGAACTCCCAGTGATCACCACGTGGAGGTGGAGATAGGGTTTGGTAGTAGAGCTGTTGGTGTCGGTTCAGCAGGCGTTTCCCAGGTTTTATGCTCCATCGTGAGTACCGATCCACGTTTAGCCCTGGAACTTATACTTCCGCCAGATAATTTTGGAATGGTAAATTGATAACAATTGATTCTCAGCAGCATATTTAAACACACCAATTGGATACTACCACTTGAATAGATGCTTTGTCCCATATAACATATATGTCAATTCGATCGCAATCACATATTTTCGCCTTTTCCGTAATATTACGTTGGGTCCTTTGAATAATCAGGATTAGGCACAATCAATTGCACTGGGAATTACATTTACATTTGAACCTTTATAACGAACTTTCTCCCTTGAAAAGTGGGACATAAAAATGTGAGCAGCAGCAAATCACGTTATGAGTTGCCTCCAAACGTATTTTAGTTTGAAGTATCTTTTTATCAGAGTACCTAGATTCCACGAAGTCCTTCAGATACCTTTTCCCCAAATGAATTGATATATTTAGAATAATTGCACATCGTTTCATGAAAACTTAATATGTTTTAATTGACCTTAAAATTTCTCCGTAAATATTCTGTAGATTCACCGCTCAAGTTTGGATTAAATTGAGCTTGTTATCTGGGGAGCATCAAATGCCAAGTTTTTCACTTTTTATGAACGTCAAATGGGAGATTTTCGCGGCTGATGTGCATTCGTGTTGATTTGAATGTGAAAGTGGCTCTGCCTGTTTGAATGAATCTTTTATTAATGCATGAAAAAGTACGTTTTGCATAAACGATCCTGGATGAAAGTCATGGTCTGTATGTATATGAGTCACGCTGAAATACTTATTTACATACATACGTTTGTCTGTAGAGCTCTTTGGTAAGGTTTAAAATGTGCATTTGTGGGCGAAATATTTGCTGAGTTTTGTTGAATTTCGGAAGGGAAATATATTAGAGGCACAAGGGGCCACTCCATTAACCGAAATGTCTCACGTGCTTCAATATATTTAGACACTCATTCGGCGATGTGCATTTTATGTGTACTTGGGAGCACATGACTGCAAAGTGAGAAAATAATTTAACGTTAAGTACGTTAATCCGTCAATAGTAAAAAACCTCTCGAACAGCAAAACAGAGTAAGTAAGACATTGTAGAGATATTTTTGCTAGGATTCCAGGTTAATAAGGTGAATTAATACCTACCCAGATTCTAATCTTCCATTTACGACCACTTGAAGTGAGAAAAATTAGAAGTTAGATTTGGAGATGGGATTGGTTTGCATAAAAAAGATGAAAACGTAAAGCACTTGGAAAGTGTGTCTGGGGGAGTTGGGAGCAGTTAGCAGTTTAAATTCATCCATCCGGTTGTCTCAGGGAGCGTTGTGGGAAGTGCAACATGACTCAGATCAGAAAACAAGAAACTTTAGTATAGATCTAACAATGAGAATCCATCGCACTTCTAAGGAAACTACTGTATACGGATGACTACACTTTGGATATTACCATACAGTGATAACAATTTGATGAATTGTTACAAATTACCTATAGGACAAAGAGGATAAGGGCCGAGGAAAGGACTTAGAATCCTGAACAGTGGGATGGAGGTAAGGATGAGAAGAGCAAGGTGCATCTACTCCTCAAAACTTATTTCGCAGTCCGAATCCTATGGTAGAGGGCAATAAAATTGTGTTCAACACCCCAATAATAAACAGATGGAGACAAAAAGGAGAATTGTAAAATGGCAAAAGAGTTTTGCTCAGAGCTAGAGTAGTGCCAAAATTACGCACTGTGGATTGCACCCTCGAGGCACTATTTCCGAGAAGCCTCGAAATCAACTTACAATCTCCCCTAAGGATAGTAAGGGACCAATATTGTCTTGGGATATATACCAACGACGTTCCGAAACCGTGGTAGTAACTCTTTCAGACCAACTTCCCTGAAAGTAGTTGAGTTGACCCCCCGATGTGATCAACCGAAACTTCCTTGTATCAACTGATGAATATTTTACACGATGATATCGTAACCAAAGAAATAGCCGTGAGTGCATTTTCGAACATCGAAGAAGCAAAATGCCCAAATTAGCAAGGACGTGTCTAGTCGTCTAGAAGGGCAAAACTTTAGAGAGCAGCCTAGTCCAGCAGCGAATTAATTCTCGTTAATACAGCCCAAGATTGTCCACAAAAATTTTTAGCGGGTCGCCCAAGATACCTGGAGTGACGTCGCCGAGGTATCCAAGTAAGTAGTTCCGACTCCTCAGCTGGCAATATACCAACGTTCTAGGTAGAAGAATTGAAAAAACTCTCAGCGAAGAGCAAACTGGTTCACGCCGGGAGATGCTGTGAGTGCTTGGATCCGCCGACAAGTCTTTGCCGACGTAGTTGGGGTGATGTGAACCTAGCTCCGCTGAGATGGTAATTGTGGTATGGGTCAGACGCTAGGCCCTTCGGGATTTTCGGGGGGATCATCTAAGCGTAGGTGAGACCTCGAGGGACTAGAGTAGGTTCCCCAAGAGTCTCTCCAAGACAAAGGAATGCGCTCGCCCAAATAAAGAGGAAGTTTCGCAAAGTGATTCGGCTGACGGACATAACCCGATTAGGAACGCTGTTTGATGCTATCTAGAGCCGAAGAGAAAAGGCTTCTCAGGTTCCTCTCGAAGAACGTGACAAAGACGTGAAAAAACCGGCTAACTGAGAGAACTTCAGAACCGTATTTCCTTCTCCATGTAAACGTAGACAGCAGCGGAAGAGCAGAAATAGCCGCGCTTCACGTTGAGAACACTGTAAGCGCCTAACTATTTACAGATAGTTCATTGCAAAAAATGGAAAAAGAAAGACGCGCCTGAACGAGATTTTATTCAAGTAGTTTCCAGGTGCCAAAAAAGAAGGCAAAGAAGGATAATACGAAACAACAATCCACGCCGTCGGTTACGATTGGTGAAGCACCGGTTGAGAATTGTAAGATTGTAACGGAAAAGACGATAAAACGGAGAGGTTTCTGCTTGTTAAAACAACGGAATTTGCGGAAGTTGGCAGTTAGATCAGTTAGAAACCAAGATTGAAGAAAGTGGAATAAAAGTGTCTTCCATACGTGAAAGGAAGAGTGGCAAAGTACGCGCTGAATTAAGCGCAAAGACAATCAACAGACGTATGTTCCGCGAAGCGGTAAAAAGTTTACTGGAAGAGAAGGCTCTGGACGAGACTAGAGATCCAGTGTGCTATCTCGAAATCCAATATCTTGACAGTCTCACAAAAATGGCCAAAGTAGAGGAGGCCATCGAGCATGACTGTCCAGGGGTAACCAATGTCCAGATAAGTATCACGTCTGTCAATTGACGAGGCCGAAAATTAGCTGAATGGGTGGTATGTACGTATGTACAAATGTGCTACAGGTACTAAGACTGTGGACATACGTCTATAACTTGTCGGTGATTCGACAGAAGAACAGCATGCCTAGATGTGGCCAGGTACTTATCAAAGCGAATATTCGCTACGAAAAAGGATAGGATAATTTCGGAATTTCGGAATTCCTCAATTTTTACTGTGCAGGAGGCTGGAGTATGTCTCACCCAGACTTCCAGAAAAGAATGCTGGAAATGATGGCGAAAACTAGGCTCGTAGTTTCAATCACCTTATCCACACCAATGTTCCAACGCCAAGTCTGCAAAGATGCTTCCTTTCCTGCACGTAATCTTTACGTGATAATTGCTAGAGCCGCCGGTGGACAAGTGGTGAGTTCTGGAAAACTTCTAGACAAGTGACTACCAATGCATCACGTTCGAAATGGTTGACCCTATTTGTTGGCATGCATTATCCTAGCTTTACACCTGCATGTAGAAGGTCAAGATAGTGAACACTCCGAGATTCGTCAAAGCTCTCGGAACAGGCAAAGTCGTGCTAGAGGGCTTTTCGGTGGGTGCTTGCGTCGAAGCTGTTACTATCGTTAATTCAGATATGACCCTGACAACGACAGCCAGCGAAGCTTCCACGGCCCAGAGGGGACCCAGCCGTGACAAGCCGTCTATGTACTAGTGGATGGCGGATATTGTCGACCTGCGGAAGGAGTTTTATAAGTTTCGGTGTTTATCACAGCGTTTATACGCCCACGAGAAGAAAGGAAGGAAGAAAGAAAGAAAACTCCATAGAGCGATAAATAAAAGCAAAGCTCGCTACTTATTGGATCTAGTCGAAGAGGTAAACGAAGATCCATGGGGAGTTGGCTAGAAACTTGTCACCTAGAAGATGAGGGCTCTTTGGAAACCTTTCATATTTTATACCGAGCAGATGGACTGCATTGTTTGGGCAATATTCTCTAAATATCCCTTACGCGTTTATGGCAACAGCGGAGTAGGTGTCGAGGGGTGCCTCCTTTTCACCTTAAACGAGCTTGAGGAAGGAGTTCAAACTACGAAAAATAAGAACGAGCCAAATCCACATGGACCCCCGACAGAAGTTTACTATTCGACGCATTCAACGCTTGCTCGAAAAGACGCATAATTATTGCCGCAGGAACTGGCGATATTCGCACTGATCAACAACACCACAGGAGACCTTGAGCTATCGACTGTATATCGACTGCTGTGTATGACGGACACGGTCGGGAAAGTGCTCGAGGAGCTTATCAGGAGTAAACTTCCTGAAGCGATCCGTGCTGCCCAGGACTTATCCCGAAAGCATTTTGGTTTTAAAGCAGGGAGATCCACGGTGGATGCTATTATGGAGGATGCTGTTCATCGAGCGGAGGCGAACATTCGTCAATATATATGGATAGTGCTCCTCTTAAGGCCTTATGTAAGAAATACTGTTAATTCCGAAAGATACATATATAATAGATAATGGAGAATTCATTCCAGCTATCTCTTATGGATTTTGAGGCATTATCCGAGTCAATCCTCCCTGCTCTATGAGACGGCAGACCGTCAGATACCACGCCGTGAGACCGCTTTCTGTGATAGCTCACTCAAACTTGACATGTTAGAATAGTCATGCCTGGTTGGTTATGCCAATTATGTTGCGGCACTTGTTGTTGGATGCAAGATTAAGCGCAGAGCAGACTTAGCGTATTGATATTGAGAGTAAGGGCATGGATGATTGCTATTGGTTTCAGGCTTGCGCTGGAAAAAGTTGAAATTGTCATTTTGATCAGAGAGAGAATCCCGATGTTGCGTCCAAGATCGTTCGGCGATAGTCAAGTACCTTGGGTTAATGCTCGACCCGAAGATGGGCTTTCTGGAGGAAATAAAAGAGCAGCAAACAAGACTACAGCTGAAGTTTTAGACCCTGGACGGGTTAATAGCGAATGCTTCGACCCTATATCTACGCGGGATGTCTTCTTATGGGTGTAGCACAATCCTTTTCGCTTTATGCGAACTACAAAGACAGGGATCATTGGGGGTGGCGTCCAGCTGTCGCACTGAGTCAGAACTGATCCTCACTGACCTCCTTGCGTAAAGTTATGGACGAGCGCAATGGAGAAGACTCAAAAAACGTAGTTGCTCATGAATACCGGTAAAGTACACTAAGTGAGTTGTAACTATCTTGGTAAGAAGCAAAAAGACTGCGCGGCTCATCGGCAATTTAGATTCGTGGTTGAAATGGAAGCATGGTGAGATTGGTTATTTCCTTACCCACTTTCTAAGTGGGCATGGAGATTGTCAGTGTTACCTGCAAAATATTGGGAAGACACGATCCCCAGTGTTTTGCAATGCACCAATCGCACCTTTTTCTCTTGTGAAAGGTAGGGTGGTAGGATCAACAGGACCGTCACAAGGGAGTTCTTTCTAAACAGTATTGTCAGGGAAATGCTGAGGAGCGCTTTCCGATATATCTGCGCATCACCTTCGAGTTCTTCTTGTTGCGAAGAAAATTCAGCGCGACCAATGGAGGAGCCAGATAGGAAGTTGTTCTTCAACTAACAGCTCCCTTCCTTCTTCTCCCTGACGTTGGTGAAAGAGATTCCTTGACTTGAAAGCTACCTAAATCGGGAGGGGTATCCCGAAGTAATGTTTCAAATTGTTCCAGGGTAGTTTCCTGACGACGAGGAGATATTTAGTTGATAGGCCGATGGCATACTGTTGCATGAATCCAACACTCTTAACGCTTTCACCAGCCCTACCGACAAAAACAAAATAAGCAGCTGATTACCTGGAACACTGACGGGTCCATCACAATAGGGGGAGTGGTAGAACGGATCATTGGATCAAGGAAAAATTAGTTTAAGCAAATGGATAAGCATACTAGTCTAAGTCAAAATATATGCCATAGATAGGTGTGCCTACCTTCACAGAAACTATAGAAATCGAACATCACCATTCTGACCATCAACTAGGAGGCTAATATGGCATGTAGGTCCAACTAGGTAAATTATAAGCTGGTGAGTTTACATATTTTAATAAATTGAATACGCGCGAGCTACAATAAGGACTGGAAACTCGGATTCAACGTCATGAGGCAACGGATGACCTGGACAGGAAAGGAGAAGGAACGGCTATGTGGATCAAGATTCCTTTGTGAAATTGAAAAGTGGGTTGAGGTCATGACACTAAAGAATGAAGGGAGACCGCCGAGGCAACTATACTGGACGAATTGACCAGGAGTGGAGCAGGCTCGGGTGTTCATAGGGCATGCAAATCTAAACGTTCGCAGAATTGGTTAAACCTCACCAAGAAAGCTTTAGAGTCATCGTGATAATACTCACTGGTCATTACAGGCTAAATTATAACCTGGGGTAATCTGCGGACATTACATGCAGATTTTATAAGGAGAGTGGTGAAACCTCCATACACATTTTAGGATAATCCCTAGCACTTATGTGAAGTAGGTTAAGTTACCAAGGAGAATACGTAATGCGTGATGCTAGGCTTAAGTGCCTAGACCTAACAAACTCTCAAATTTCAGATTAAAGTCTTCACCGACATACGATAGTGAATATGTACACTATGCACATTGAAGGAGATCAAAAGGACGAAGTGCAGCTTCGCTCGATACGATTATTATATGTATCTGAAAGCCTTCTGGGTTTTACTGGTCAAATGTCTACATGGTAGCACATGGCGCAAAATTTGGAATGAAGCATCTTATAAAGGGGACCTGTAGACTGAGAGCGATAAGGACGAAATGGCCAATTGAAAAACAAATCATTTGAGAAGATGCTAGCATAAGACAAATATTTTCTATGGCAAGCTATCTTTATCTTATCTCTTACCCAATGGAAACAAAACCAAAAACAATACATTTGGAATTGCTTTGTGCAAATACTCGGAGCTTGAATAGCTAGAAGCTTCCCATGCCATTTGGTCTTGGAAAATTCCGCGAACATTAAAAATTCAAAAATCTCCTTCAGCGCAAATTTCAATTTCAATATCTTTCCATCAAAAGTTCCAATACTCCAGGAAAATGCAGCCATTCGATAGCATTCGCTTCCCATTTTGCCGTCAATAGAACGCACCTGTTCAGGAATAATCTGAAATAGATCCATAAGGAACCTTAGGGGCTGAGATTTTGCTCAAGCAAGTTTGCTGCCTCACATGCAAAATCATTTGATGTTTTCATTTTGAGAGGAAAATGAAGTAATATCAACGGCACAGAGGAAAATTCTAGCGGAAATTTCCCAGATCAATCAGATGGCAGCGTACCTGGTAAATAGTATTCATAATTCCTGCCAGCATGCAGTGAACTGTTGAACTTGCTCGAGGATAGCAAGTGTCCTTGTTAGCGAGGAGTAAACAGTTTTCATTTCGATTCTATTGTATTGCCTCGAGTGTAGTTGTTATTAAGGTTGTCGTAGATAATGGGTTATTGATTTGGATGCAGTCGGGGGTGGATATGAGTGTTCTCCCGCTTGGAGTGAACGAAACGTAAACTGAACATGATTTCGCTGTTCTATATCCTGAGGAGGTGCATGTTTGCAGCTGAAGTTTGAACAAGCGTGTCTGGGGACTATTTACATGATTTTGCCGGTTTCATCACTTGAACGACATTGGGATTTGAATGCCAGTTTACCAATTGAAATTCTCATTGTTTGTGCTCAAAATAACCTTCTCCCTCAAAGGCAATCAAATTGGATT
Organism: Hermetia illucens; assembly: GCF_905115235.1. Lineage (NCBI taxonomy): Eukaryota > Metazoa > Arthropoda > Insecta > Diptera > Stratiomyidae > Hermetia > Hermetia illucens. The sequence goes on from NC_051849.1 coordinate 51,658,635, forward strand.
CTAAATGCCAAAGGAACTAACATTTAGTGTTTTCATATTTTGTTGTAGGTTTCTAACAAATTGGAGATTGCTTGGAAGCTCTTAGAATCAGAAGTACTTTTCCTAAAAATAAACTCAAGGACTAAAGTGCTGAACAGTATCTAAACGTCACATGGGATTGCTCAGAAGAAAAATTTTAGGGCATTTATCGGAAGACGTTACTCTTCAGCGTAGCAGGTTTTGAATTTAGAAGTGAGTTAGCGATTGCTTTGGGAGTTGAAAATCCACTTACATAAATTTCTGGGAAACGAATCTGTAAATGTTGAGATGAAATTCTAAATAAAACACTTGCCTCTGATGAGAGCTAATATTTTATTTGCGAATTTCGTTTATCATATAAGGATGAACATCAGGATTTTGAGTTTGTGCTCACTCCCTATAGAGAGACTCCAGAATACTTGTTTCAGAGAAAATTCTAATGAGACTGAATGAAAATCATGAAGCTTGTGAAAATATGGTATTTTGAATGGTATGCCTCCCTCTAATACAAGACGGCACAATTGCACTTTGATAAGCCTCTCATAACTAAATACGAATCTAGTATCGAATGCCGCTATGAAAATCTGTGACTATCAAATTTCTAACAGAGTCGTAATGGTCTTACTAATATATTGCAGCATCTGAAGAAGGGCGACTTATAAGCTGGGAATATTAAGGTCAGCGATAAATTCAGCCTGTCGGTTTCTAGGTCAACTGTGTTAGTTTAGAGGCTATCCAACCCAATACTGTTGAAAGCTTACGTGCAATGGCCTCAAAATTGACGAAAATGGTTTCCTTCTTTCGATTCAGATTTACTTTTTATATATATTATAGATATCAAGATCCATGGATTGACTTTGTAAACAGATTCGCATCAGCTAGCCGATTAGCTAGACGACGTCGAGATCAAAGATAGATATCCTAATTCTGGGCGTGTTCTCATACCATATCAGGTCATCTGAAGGATTCTTACACTGACAACTAAGAGCTTCACAAACAGAGAGCCATTCCAATTGACCAATGGTACCTCTGCTTCTCGGCACCTGAAAAGAGTCTAAGCATGTACACAAAGTATCCGGAAGGCTCAAGATTTATTTAAGATGGTTAATTTCTTCACGCAGAGGAGGAAATAGGTGGCAGAAAAGGGTGTTGATGTGTTGTATCATATATCAGGGTCTGTGGCATAATAGGGGGGTATGCAGGGAGAAGAGGGACGTCCACTCTCCCCAACTTTGTTGACAACTTGGAGATCTTATGCTCTTTTAAAAAGTCATGGCCCTTTAAATTTTGAATACTTTGTTATCCTCGTGGTATGGTTTAAATTTCCAGTTCAACTTCCAAAGGGGAAGTCAAAACTACCACACCGAGGCCCTAAACCTTTTAAAGGAGAGTTGCCACCACGAGGTTTCGATGGGGTTGCAGTTGGAAGACCTCCTCTTTCCCATACATACTTCGAGCTCAACCTCATTTTTGTATTGCAATCAATTTAAGAATGCAAACAAAATATTATACGCCCTGCTGATCGTCAGACGCCCTGACGAATCGTCAGTTAGTGGGCTGTCGACCTGCACATTTCAGCCGTCGAAAACTTCTCGACAACAGTACTTTGGGACCCCAGAATGCTCACTTCCTCTAATTTGAACGAGAATCCCACCTTGATATAGGTGAATATTCTTATCCTAAACAAAGTGAGATGGTGGGAATTTCTATTGTGGCGTTATTAGAAGCTAATAAGGTAATGGATACTGTCTAAGATTATCACAAGGAACGTTCTCTGGACCAGGGGCCTGGTTTTTGGCAGGACTTTTCTTGGAAGTAGGTTAGGTGAAAGTACTTGCACACAGAGTGTTGCATTCCAACCCATACGGGATGTCTGGCAGATAATACCCGTACAATTTGGTCTATCTGGTTGGTACTTTGTTTGCAAGGTTTCTGCAGAGCCCTGATTTTCCGGCCAGGTATTCATTTACCTCGTTGAATAGGTTCCGCCAGCCGCGAGGTTTGCTTCTATTTATCGCACTGCGGAGTCTCCTTTGGGGAATGCTTCCTCGCGGGCGTATCAAACGGCGGAGCTTATGACCTTTCTTCTTTAGGTCAGTAATGAGGGTTATCCGCATTTGCACCTTGCATTCTACCCATCCAATTTTGTTTTTTCCGCTATTAGGAACTTTCCTCTCATATCGCTCGGTGACTTCCACCGCAACATTAACAGAAGTTCTACCTATCCGGGCGTTAGATACTTCTGGATATTCACGCTTTATCGCCTCCTGCATTTCGAGCTTTTCTGTGAAGCAACCACGATCTCGGATTTCTAGAGAGTATGTAAACTCTAGAGAAATAAGAGCCTTCCCCCCAGTAACATCTTCGCCGCTTCGCAAAACGTACACTTGCTAGTCGCATTTGGGCAAAGTTCAATAAGGACTCCGCCACGCTTTCTTATACGTATGGAAGACGCTTCTGCTCCATTGTCTTCGGATTTCATCTTATCGCGGATTTCACTGAGAACTTCCGCAAATGTCTTGCGTTTCGTCGGCTTAATGAGCAAACCTGACCGTCTAATCCTTTTGTCATTATTTGCCTTATTTTGTGGGCCCTGGTAATTGTTGGATAAAGTTTCCTTCAGGCGCGCCTTCCTTTTCCTCTTTTTCCCTAGTTCGCTTGGCGCTGGACTATCTGCGGTCCATTTTCCGCTTATAGGATTCTCATCGGGAAGTTTGGTTTCTTCCGCTTTCGCGCATTTCCTGCTGATGTCCTCGTTTGCCTGTAGAAGTAGTAGTTCCTCCAGTTCCATCAGCCCACTATGCACTCTGGCGGCATCACAAAGTTTTTGAAAAGGCGCACAGTCAATGCCCCTTCAATGTCCACGAAAAACCCCATCGCGTAATCAACATTTAGAATTGCATCCTCTATCTTTGCAATCAAAAAATTGTGGCGCAGCAGGGTTAACAGCATTCGAAATTTATTCGAAATTATTCGACTGAGAGAGCCTCGTCACTTATTTCTTTATATCAATAAAATTATTTAAGTTGTAATTTCTACGATTATTCTAAAATGTACTAAACTTTCAACATACTTTTTCTGTAAAATATGTATATTTCTATAATGCCTGCCCAAGACTAAAGTGATTGCGTGTTCAGATCACCTCGTATTACTAAAGAATGAAGAGCAAACTCACAGAACTTTCCAGCTAGTAACCATGTTGGTTTTCATTAAGTGGGTATGATCTAAGCGCGTTCCCACGAATGTGACACTCAACCAGTCTCTCAAAACCTTTCAGCAAGAAGGAAGTCAAGCTGATCTGTCTGAAGTCATCTTTCCCAAGTTTTGGTATGAAGACTACCTTAAATTTTTGCTAAGAGGAAGGCACGTAGCCCAGAGCAAGACATCCTCAAAAAATATTTGTTAGAAGTTGCTCTAAGTGCTCCATACATTCCTCTATAGATTCCATTCATGCCAGGTGCTTTAAAATATTCAAATGAGAGTATAGCAGCTCTAACCTTTTCATAGGTGGCAACCGCTTCCGCAGTGTTCCAGTTCTCCTTGCAGCACTTGCGTGTTGAAGAGGTTGCAACCTACCACTTGTCTCACCCGTTCTTCCGCGTGGTTTACTTCCAGGAGGGTATGTACTGATTCCAATCTGGAGCTCGTGAAAGTACAGTCGGGTTTTCTAAGAGAGTCCAACTTCACCGATTCATCCCTTTTAAGGACTCTGCACAGCCTTGTCTCTCTCTCTCACTTTCCAGTTGCTCACAGTACGCTGTAAAAGAGTTTCGTTTCGAACACCTAACGAGCCACTTATATTCACGGTGTAAGTTGCGGAAATTTAACCAGTCTTCGTTTTTATTACGTTTGCAAGCACGGTTCATAAGTCGCCTGGTTGATTTCCTGAGTTTTTGCAGTTCCCGGTTCCACCAAGGAACTGTTTTACCGCTTTGGCATCGGGAAATAGGACAAGCCTCTTCATAGCACTCTAAAAGTGTGCAGTTCAGAGTTCATCTTCCAACGTCAATGGGGTCCTTAGTGACCTAGGGAACTGTACTTTGTTGCTGTTTCGGCGATATCCTAGACGGCCTCGTCCAGGGGCTATTCTGCTTGGGCGTTAGCCAAGCTCGCACACTAGCTCCTGGATTTAAATTTGATGGCCGTGGTTGCTCTCGTTCTGGGCTGCCGAAACTTAGCTCAGGAACGATGGGGTATTCAAAACTTGTGAAAAGGAAAAGCTAAAGATTTAATACTGCTGATGCTCAACTCTTGCACTTTTGGATTTATTAAGAACACTCGCGTTTCCACTTCCAAAACTTACTTTTATTTCCAAAAAAGAACAATTCTACTTTTGATATTTTTTTCAATTTCTAAATAAATCTAAAAAGCGAATTAAAGAGCAACCGCGGTTGTAAAGTGTTCTCTATTAGAACACTTTAACTCTTTCCAGAGACTTCTTGAATACTAAAAATCAAAAGTAATGTCATTCTTTAATTCACCTATCTTTGATACTTCCGTGTTTACATATTAGTTCGAAAGTGTTCTTGTACACAACACAATAACACTTGTTTATTATTATTTATTTTGTTGTTGAGCCATGTCGCGGCCAAATAAACTATTTGGTAGGTAACATGCTCATGCAATGACGGAAAAGAATCTCATTATGTCCAAATAGGACATTTGCATAGCATGTGATGTATCGACGGAAGGGGTTACATGCGCAAGCAGATTTGTTTTCATTGGGCTGGGTCCAAAGATACAGCTGCTGGAGAAAACTTGGTCAAATCGCTTAAACAATTGCTAGGAAGTTCATTAAACTTTGTCCAATCCGTTTTCCCAGAGTTCCGTCTTTGTACTGCAGACTGTTCGCCCGCAATAGTCAGATTGAATTCTGAGTATCGGTGATCTGGCAGTGAGACTTCGTCTAACACCCGCCAGTGTGTAATCAACTCTGACACTTTTAAAGTACAGATTGTTAGGTCAATTACTTCACTTCTTCTCGGTTCCATGAACGTAGGGGGACAACCTACGTTTACAGTCATGAGACCAGCTGAAGTGATGAAATCAAATAGTTTCTCTCCTCTTGGATTGCATTTGCTACTGCCCCAACAAATATGTTGAGCATTCGCATCGCAACCTATTAAGAGTTCGAGACCACTTAATTCTGCATACGATACCAGATCCTAAGTTCTTGCGGTGGTGGAGGATTCAAAGAATCATAGGGTAAACATGCGGAGGCAGCTATGATGTTTTTTCCTTCGCCATTAATCTGATATTGTACGATGACCGTAACTAAGTCCTGGGAACAGAACTGTCCCAGCGGTGCGTCTACCCGTCTTCACATCAGGACACAAGATGTCGGTCTTATGGATCTTTCATAGTAGAAGGTTCAAGCTCCCTTTATTGATCCAATGCCACAGATTATGTTCAATCGAACCCGCGGTTCTTGGGCCAGAAAAATGTAGGGGTAGTCCTATAGCTCTGCCAGCTTCGCTGCCAACAGATAGGAGGAGGATTTGGCATGCTGCAGGTTGATTTGTCCACTCTTTATGTTTGTCGATATGAACTAAGTCTAACGTGTTATGAAAAACAGTTAGAAGCGTATGCCGCGATTTGCATGTGACGGGGTTTTCCCTACACTGTACCGCCAGAGACTCGATCCCCTCGTATTTGATTTCTCTCAAAAAAGCCGCACTTGAAGGTACCGCAGTTCCAATATCCTCATCCATGAAAAATTTCATGTCATCCCGCAGAGCATTCGTCTGCATAGATTCCATTTCTCAAACTGGCATCAAGTCAGTTCCGTTCACGTCTCTGGCTTCCGCCTGTTGTGGGAGAAATTACTAGCTGGTAGGATTCACTCTGTAATCCCTTCACCAGTGCGAACTCCCATATCGGGGTTCCGCCAATTTATGCACTATTTTCCGCGCGTACCTCCATTGTGGGAGAGCACACAGAAGATGCTGCAATTTGCACAATATTGTGTGAGTCGAAGATCATCATTGTTTTCGCTCTCAAAATGGAGATGATGCTCTACAGTTTCCTGATATGACTGAACTTCAATCTATCTAGGAAAGAGTGGAGCAACATGTGATGACTTCCCTTGAGTACATTCAGGCTGTTTTGGTCCAGTTCGGAATACAAAGTTGAGAACTCTACAAGTTTGTAGATTTCTGCTTCCCGGCATTCATGAACTTTACCCTCCAGTGTCCAAAGTCCATGATGTCCTATGCCTTCTTCGAGGGTCCGATAACCACATCCGTCATGTTCTGCCCTGCGTGGCTCAGTGTTCCCAGTAGTAAACTTGGACTGACCGCCAGAATCTCGTCGAAGGACTCCAAATAGAGAGGCCCATCGCGAAAACCTTGATTGTTAAATCTTGGCTTCGTTCCAGGCTCCACAGGCATTCCTGGAGGATTGTAAATTGTCCCTCTGACTTTCTGCCATCCTTGGAAGAAACTCCCACGGCAGCAGTCAGAACTGAGGCTGCCGCTTGCGCATACGCCCTCCTCCTTCCCGCCTTCGTGTTGGTATTCCCATCGAAGGACCAGTTTTCTTGAGATTTTTCTCACTGATTTGATCACCTTCCGGCACAGCGGTTCTAATCTCTAAAATCCGCGGCTCGGCCGCGACATGATTGCTCATGGTCGCGGGTGGATTCTTACCACTTAGAGAGTTTAAATCCTTCGTTTCCATATTCATGCTTTGAAAACCCTTAGTGTAGTAGGAGACTACTGCAGGCTCCCCCATCACCACAAGGTGGTGCCCGAGGGGAAGTTACTTCGGACCAAAGAATGTAACCACCCAGGTTGAATAGTAACCAATATGGTGTGCTTTAATAGATTTTCCGACGGGCGAACCATATAATTCTTTAGCAAAAAAAACCCAGGGATTTCTAGTTTCAGCGCTAAAAGTAAATATTTTTAGATAGTAGTATACTTGTCTCTTCCAAGGTCTAGCCCGGCATAAAAACAAAATCACAAAATAATTTGCCAAAAACTATGTTTTCGCGTTTGGTTCCTTGCCTTAATTTAATAAACTTCCAATATTATAAACAAGTCGAGAAACCGGAAGCTTGACGCTTCAGGTATAAAAGGTTTTGTGATTCCCTATATGAGGAGCATAACGTAGTTCTCCATTTGCTTATAGCATTGACCGAGATATTGAAATCGTTCAGTTCCGGGTAGGTTACTGCCATTGCCAGAACTCAGCGATTTAAGTATCTCGAAGGGCAGGTTACTGCCATTGCCAGAACTCAGCGATTTAAATATCTCGCGTCAACGCTATCAGCCAATGGAGAACTGCGTAATGAAATTGTTTCACGCATTAATGCAACCTGGATGAAGTGGCATTCCCCAACTAGTGTTCTTTGTGATCAACGTGTCAACGCACGTCCCAAATCTAAAATTTACTGCAATGTCGTCCATCTGCCAGTTTCTATAGTTCTGAGTGTTGGCCGACTATAAAGGACAATGAACGGCGTCTTGCGGTAATGGGGACGAAGATGTTGCATTGCACTGGTGGCGTGACACGTTTTGATTACGTCTGAAATGAGAATATCCGGGATCGATATGGGTTTGCACCGATCGTGGAAAAACTGCAAGAGAGGCATTTTCGATGGTGTGGTCACGTAATTCACGCTAACGAGAATTCAACAACCAGTATTGATCAGATTACATCCTGATGAGGCATTTGATACAATAAAATGACGAAACCGATCATCACGAGCCGACCCCGCTTGTGAACTGAAGGCTGAAGAAAAAGAAAGAGATGTGAAGAGCGACGATGCACGACAGCTCCGTGTAATATAGCTAAAAATTCCATTGCCCTCTATTTTCTGGAAAGCGATTTAAATAAATCATTTGATGGAAAGCCCTGTGTTGATAATGGTCACCTTCATACGCTTCACGCTCTGAATTTAATATTATTAGCGAATGAAAACAATTTAACCAGCATCAAATATAAACAAGTCGGAATACCGGAAGCTCGCGCTTCGAGTATAAAGGTTTTGTGTTCATCTTATGTAAGAAATTTCAACGCACATTTTTCTATCCGTATATAGTTACAAACCCAATATATTCCTTCATATTTTTCCAAACTACGAGCCATACGTACATATTACAGCCATAGATATTACGCTCACCCTAAACAAAGAAACTGCCTATTTCCGAATACTGTACACATATGTGCACGTATATAAATTGATCGTACCCATATTTCCGATTTACTTCTTATATCTATCTGAATTAGGCACTACCCGCAAAGTTGCGCAGCACGCATATATTATATACCTACATACACACATGTCTGGTTGACAAATAAATAAAAAACTAAAACAAATTAATTCTTTGGGACCCAATTCATAAGAACTCATTTCGTTGTGGTATTGACGAATTGATATGTGATGATGACATCATGCAGGTTGTAGAGTGCACGAAATTCACAAAAAATTGTAAAGTTTTACCCCCATAACTTTATTAATAATAGTTGGAATTTCTTCAAACTTGATTAGCATGTGCATTATGTTCTTGATTATACGCATGTACTTCTACAGATTTTTCGGTTGAATAGGTTCTGAGAACGAGACCTTTTACACTTTTTGGGGGTCATTTTTTGAGCCCTCACTCCTCTATGTTTCACCCAATATCAAATATGCAACCAGTTTCGAAAAGTACTAATTGAGACCTTTCATTTGATACCCCACATGGTAACATTCTATGAAAAAAAAATTTGCAACCTCCATTCACATGTATGGGGAGCCCCCCTTTAACGGAACACAAGATGGCGCCACTTACTGCATGTAAAGGGAACACCAGATTACATACTCTCACCAATTTTCGTGACAATCGGTCCAGCCGTTTCCGAATAAATCGGGTGTGACAGACACACAGACAGACAGCTATAAGCAGCACTTACAGTACGTTTGTGATAAATCATCCACTGCTAGTATGGCCCTGGCGAGGATGATGCCGAACGTGGGAGGGCCACGGCATACCTCTAGGTTGCTTATAGCCAGGGTGGTGACCTCGATCATGCTCTATGCGACCCCAGTTTGGAGGGAGGCGTTGTGGATGTCAGGGAATGCTACCAAACTGAGTTCAGTCTACAGGAGGACAGCCTTGAGGGTATGCTCTGCCTTCAGGACTGTCTCAGATGATGCAGCATTCGTCATCTCTGGAATGATGCCGATTGACATCTTGGCAGATGAGATGGCGAATATATACAATGCAAAGCCAACCTCTTCCTCATCGCGGACAAAGAACGCTGAGAGGGAGAGATCCATAAATAGATGGCAAGAGCGGTGGGAACGCTCGGGAAAGGGCCGGTGGACGCACAGGCTCATTCCTGCCATCAAGGAGTGGTTGGAGAGACGACACGGTGAGATTAATTATAATCTCACCCAGTTTCTCACGGGACATGGAGGATATCTCCAATACCTTCACAGGTTTAAATTGGAGACCTCACCCGATTGTCCAAATTTCAATGGAGTCCCAGAGGACCCAGAGCATGTATTCTTCCACTGTCCGAGATTTGTGGAAGAAAGGAGGAATCTAGAAGAGACTCTAGGAGAGGTGCTGGTACCAGGAAATCTGGTACCGAAAATGCTAGCACATCAAGAAAATTGGGATGCGGTCAACTCCATGATCGCATCTATTCAAGATAAATTGCGAAAGGCAGAGGAAAGGAGAAAAACGCGGTCACGTGCGCCGCGTATAGAAGAAAGGTGACAAAGCTAGAGTGAGCTGACTCCGCCCCGTGATGTAATACCTTATGGTGGTTCCGCGGGGCAGGGAGGGAGTCGGGGGTGGTTTTAGTGGGTAAAAATCCCACACGGTGGTGTGTCCAGACCAGTGTCTTTTTGAAGATTTCCACCTCCTCAACAAAAAAAAAAAGACAGACAGACAGACAGACAGACAGACGGACAGACGGACAGACAGACACCGTCTCGATTCTAATAAGGTTTTGTTTCACACAAAACCTTAAAAAAAAGGGCTAGGGAGAATTAGATTCTTCTTGAATGGAATTTAAATATTTCACTGGAATTTCAATTATTCTCGTTAATTATGACGTCAGTATCTTATTTGTATGGTTTAGGATGCTGTTAATTAGCACGAAATTGATAAGTTTGAACTGCTATAACTTTCCCACTGATGGTTGGATTTTTATGAAAGCTGGCATGTGTATGCACGAGGCTGTCCTCTATGTCGGTGCAAAATTTAGTACAGTTAGGAAGAACTTAAGGGGAGTTTTTTAGTCTATTTCTAAAAGTTGATAATATACTATTAGTAAATTTTTTGAGCAGATACCGGAATGGGACATCTCTCGAAGATTAGATTTCACATAAGTGTTTTACACAAAACCTTAAAAAGGGCTGCAGATAAATAGATTCTTCATAAATGTGACTTTAATATTCCACGCGAATGTCAATTATTCCGGGTAATTATGACGTTAGCATCCGATTTGCATGGCTTTGGAAGCAGTAAACTCGCGCGAAATTGCTAAGTTTGAACTGCTACAACTTTGGCGTTAATTGCCTGATTTCTATGAAATTTGGCGCATATACACGAAATATTGTCTCTATGCTGGAACAGAATCCGGAAGTCCTAGGATTAATTTAAGGGGGGGGGGGGGATTTTCACTAAATTTCTAAAAAGTAGTAATATACTATTAGTAAGTTTATTTGAGCAGATATCGGAATGGGACATATTTTGAGGCCTAGATTTAATCTAGGCGCACCACCCTGATTTCTTTTTGGATTTTTGGGTTGGGTAGTTTCCGAAAATGAGTCCTGTCTCACTTCGAATGCATACATTTTGACTCCTTACTCACGCACTTTGCAATTTATGCCAAAACTAATGTCAGTTTCGAGACCTTTCATTTGATACCCTACACAACTATATCCGGTGAAAAAAATTTTTGAATCCCCCCTTTGCATGTATGGGGAGCCCCCCTTTAAACTCCACCTAAATTTATGCCACTCGCTGTATGCGTGGGATTTGATAGTTCCCATCTGTCCACCAAATTTCGTTTGGATCGGTTTAGCCGTTTTGGATAAAAATGCGTGTGACAGACAGACAGACATTGAATCGATTTTAATAAGGTTTTGTTTTACACAAAACTTTAAAAATGGACATTTGCAGAGAACGTGCATCGCCAACTTTCAATATTTAGCTGCATCTTCCCCAATTATTCAATGATCGTAAAAGTGTGGCAATTCACCTGCATAAGTATGTATGTATGTACTTATATGATGGCTTCACACCTTCTAGAGATCAACTCTTACAAAGCAACTTTAAATCATCTTCGCTCAGGTGATGCAAGATGTCATGATTAAGATCTTCAATTGTTTTCTGGTGTAATGTGATTAGAATGCCAGCAACATTTAGAAATTAAATGGTATGAGAAAGGTGATTCCTCAAGGGTGAACTAGTTTAGTGAGTTTTGTGCATTGAATGGAATCATACTTCACAATCTTATGTCACAATTATATGTAATTAATTTGCATTCAAGATTATGTACTTTTTAACACCATTCCTACTCCTTTCCAGGTTGACATATTTCGAAAATGGAGGGTACCGTCCGTGCATCCAGTCGAGAATAGGTGAGTTCCTCAATCAGCTCCAATGGCTTTAATTTACTGATGAAAATTACATTAAGTCCAACCGTTTTGCTCCAACACTGTCTTGACATTATAAATTTAACAAAAAGATCAAGGGGTCATCCACTCGACAGCTGGAAATTCCTGATTAAATAATATAAAAGACCTCAAGGAACCGATTTTGCATCAGACACTTCTTCGAATTAAATACAAGGTCACCTACATAGCTTCCACACTAAACTTTCTACTTCAATGAATATCTTGATGTGGGCTTCAAAGTCTTAGCTGAAATCTTCTCAAAACCTGAGGACATCCTTTCGGCGATAAGTGGTTAAAAATAGACTCTCTGCCAGTCGCTTGGCTGCCCTCCAGTGCTTTTAGCGATTTTGCGTGATTGATTGCGAATACGAGTAATCTCAAAGGCTAACCTCGAAAAGGATATCGTCAAGTGAAAGGTTGTATTTTGTTCTGAAATTGAATTGAAAAAGAAATTGTATCTTTCCAAAACTCCAATGAAGTGCTAGAGAAGGCACAGATGCAATCTAGATTCAGAGAATGATCTAAATCATTATTTTTTTGCTTCATAACATAGGGGGAATCCTCTCTGACGAAAAACCATCTTGTGAATCAAAATATCTAGGTATATTGCTAGAAACGTTTATCCTCTTATCGAAGCATATTCTATTGTTTTCGGTTCTTCCCGTGAAAATGGTTAAAAGAAAGATGACAGGAAGGGCCACACTTGTACTGTAGATGAGAGAAAATAGGAAAGTTTCAACCAACTTGAAAGTGGATACTGAACAATGAACTTCTAATGGACATTCGAAATTGTTTTAGACAAAGCCATGTTGAAAGCCGCATACTGCAGGTATTATGAAGCTGGTGGTGATAGATGAAGCGAGACATACTAAAAGCTTTAAATTTAATGGAAACATCAGAGGTAACTGGATGAAAAATGTGTCTGCAAAATATTTGTCCGCTTCAGAAAGTTCAAGGAGTGAAAACCTTGAAATATGGTCCGGAGTTGGGAGATATATATCTAAACGTTTTTTCCTTACTTTTACATTTGACGTAGCCCGCAGTTGCGATTTTGCTACTGTTACAATCAAAGACGCTTCTTGGCTTTGAATAAGCCTATATGAAATTTTAATTGCTGAAGTTGAGAGTATTATTGCTTTTGCTTCTGATTATTCCTTATAGATACTCATATCTTCTTATCTTTTATAGCATTTGATGAAACAAAAATTTATTAAAATCGATTCAAAGTCTGTCTGTCTTCCTGTTTATATGACTGCCTCCCTGGAACATATGCCCCAACACGTAAGGTTTTTACACAAGAAAACCACCCGCTGACTCCTGCCCTCTTTCCTACATCCTTTCCTACAAATCACCTATGTCATGGGATAGACATAGCTTTAGCAATTTATTCCTTTGCTCATCAATTGAATTTACAATCGTGCCTTCCAGGTTTCTTCTGTCTTTATCATAAAACACCGAATCGCCAGCTCTCCTGGCACGCAAAAATTTCCCCTACTAAACTTTCTGGTGTTGCTATCTTTTCTAAAGTCTTCTATGGACTCTTATCCATCCTGTACTAATCTCGGACAATTGAAAAAGGATTCTCCGGATCCATTGCACATATATTCGGAACTGGCACAGGTATTCAGGTATTTGCGTTATCCGCCATGCTTTTGAGAAATTGCATAAAGCGGTAATTTAGCTCTCTGAGTCCAGATTTAATGCTGTGAATCAACCTGTTAGTCCATCGAAATTTTTCTGGCCGTTCCAATTGTTTGTTGCCACGTACTGAAAGATTCCTCCTTTCGGCATCTTTGAAGTGCCGATCAGAGGAAGAACAAGCCAATCGATCAGTAACAGTTCGGATACCACGTAGGCCCAATCGTCTGAGACCAGTTACAATACTGTCCTAAGATAGTCCTTATGTGAACTACATTCATCATTGCGAATCACATGCTGATCTCCCTTTACGGAAAGCAAACAGTCGCTTTGATAAGTCTCTCAGACTTTCTATAACAGTCAGCAATCTCCAGCATTTTCCCCATAGTGTCCAAAACACATATATTTGTATGTACGAGACTGGCTCACTAGAATGTTTTCCAGCTTTAGGCAACAATACTAGCCTTTGGCATTTCTGGTGCATATGTTCGATCTCAACTTTCCAGCCAACGTTGAGGTTTTGTTTGGAGGCTGTCCTAAAGAAATGAACCCTGATAGATTTTTAGAAAAAGATCGGAATATCTAATTTGGCGTTTGAATCCTCCTGATCACACATTGACCGAAGGACGCGGATAACGCCGCGGGGGCGGTAGATGGTTGTCAGTCACCGCTCCGAGGAGCTCCATCAGCGCTATGGTGCGCTATTTTGATGACACAAACTCCTAAGACCGTGACTACTGTTATAAGGGTAAGGAGGCAAAATCCAGCCGGTTCAGATCTTTAGAGCCAGTCCGAAGCATTCACGATGGAAACCAGCCCTCTCACCCTGTAGCTGGAAATTTCCCTGGGGTTCACAAAGAATAGTTTACTTAGTGTCCGTAGCCTGACTTTAGCTAGAGCTAGACAATCGCAAGGGAAGTGCCTGGGGGTTTCTCCATCTTCTCCGTAGCCTTTTCAATGCGAATAGGAAGGTATGCCGAGTCTGGCGGCATATTTCCTTTTGGACCAGTATCCCATCCAGTCCCCGCTGTAATCTTTATGCGTTTGCAAATGTCTGGCACAAGAGCTCTCGCGATCAAGTTTTGTTATTAGCAGGGCAAATGCTCCCTGACTTTGCGGTGGTGAGCCTTCATCATCAGATTCCGCCCGTGACAGTCGCTTGTGGGAGATAGACTGTTTCTGCCGAAGGGCTGCCAAGAGCAGAACCTGCCTTGCAGTCCGTCAGCTTGCTCATTCTCCTCTATGTTCCTATGACCGGGAACCTAAAGGAGAGTGACCTTGAGCGTGTCGCCCACATTGTTCGGGGTATTTCTGCAATGCCCCACCAGCCTGGAGAATGTTGTACAGGGCCTTAATTGCTGCTTTGCTGTCGGTGTTACGTTTGAGGCTTGGATCATGTCCCAGCCAACGACAGTATCGTTAGTACTTCCGCTTGGAATATACTGGTAAAACATGGAAGACCATACGACTATGTTTACTCGAGAAAACTCCCGCACCGATTCTACAGACCATCTTTGATCCGTCGGTATCGGATACTATGTTATGGTTTTGCAGTATGCCGACGGTCTCCCATTCCGCCCAGGTTGGAAAGTTTACAGCAAAGTTTCTCGTAAATTTCAGCCTTCGTTTGGCATAGTCCGCGGGAATTCCCAAATTTCCCGTAGTCGTAGGGCTTCGCTATCCAGCGTCCTGATGCATTCAATTTGGGGAGGAGATGCAGGAGTACATCGAGAGCATCTGCCGGGCAGGACTGCTAAGTCCCGGTAGCACCTGCACAAGTGGCTCTTTAATCCTGTTAAGCTTCGTTCAATTGTACTTTTTACTCAATACCTGCTGCCATACAATAGAGCCGTACGTTAGGATTGGAAGCACCACAGATGTGTATATTCAGAAAATCATCTTCGTCCGCAGACTTTATCTCTTCGCAAGGTTCTTGGTTGGCCCCAAATCCTCCAAGCAAGGCTCTGCCTCACAATCCTTCTCGCTGGCGGGAAAGTGCGTCTGAAGCATCAGCTTCAAGTTTTCATCAGAAGATTCCGTCCAGGAGCCTTCCGACTTTTTAAGAAAGGATGGGCTCTTATGTTCCTTGGACAGAATCTTGTTGAACCTCGCAGATTTGTTGGTGTTTTGGCAATAGTCCAATCAAGACCGCCTCTTAACGGTCTTGACTACCGACTTGTAGTTCTTCAAGCAATCCCTGTATGGCTTCCAATATTTATGCCCGTAGTAGATGTTAAAGATATCCCTGGTCAGCTTCTTCCACCACGGTGCTAGTGTCTTCTTGTTGTATTTAGCACGACGCGAGACTTTAAAGGCGAATTGAATGCCTATTCCAGACCCGCTGGGGTCTCTGAAAGGTTTGGAGATTTCTGCGGCAAGATCTAGACTTTAAAAGTATCTAACTATGATTTGACAAGGATCTCTGGTCAGACACCCCCCCCAATTCTTCACCCTAAGAATCCGATTGTCGATCAGTACGGTGATATCAAGGATCTCTTCCCAACCGCCACAGTTCGCCGATCTGGCAAAGTGGAAGGTTGGTGGACTGCCCCTGTTACACACCGATAGATTTTTATTAATAATTAAATCAAAAAATAATTCACCCTTGGCTTGACCATGATTAGGTCACTGGAACTCAGCTCCAGACACAGAAAAGCGGACAGATTTTTCCTCGCGAGAATACATGCTCTAGGTCTGTTCTGATTATCGTATTCTGTGCTGTGTGATAAATTATAATATTTGATTTGGAGCTCTTTGATGGTTTGGTTGCCTCCGGTATCGATGTCCTCCACTTGGGTGAAGACAAACAAAATTATCAGCGTTACACTCGACATGATCTGCTTGCGTAGGTTTTCATCAGTCACTGTGGGATCGTCGATCCTCATCTCCTCCAACAACTGGTTGGCGGCGTCGATTGGATCTAGTTCATGGTTCTCCTTCCTGATAACAACCCAATCGTCCATGGAAATTCTGGAGTTTTGAAGGGGCAGATATTAGACGAGCTTATCCATGTGGATCTTTGCCAACCAGGTGCGAGCGACCAGTTTCCTAGGAATCTCGCTGTAGGGGATGACATTGGGCTTTATACCCTCCTAGACGTCCCTGATCTTAGTGACGCATGAACCGAGAAAGTGCCTAGAGAATTGGTCCTCGCAAGCTATAATATGGAACCGATGGACCACCTGAGAGGAATCAAAGCAGGCAATGAATCCCGTGTGATTATTTTGGCGTCCAGGAGATGCTCAATGACCACCTCCGACAGACTGGCCTCAACACTGGTCCACATCTCCGGCGCTAGTTTGCACACGTAACTGGCTCCTGGCGGAATTACCATCCGCCAGCGCCACATGTAAGTGGCTCCTGGCGGCGCCGCTGAAGGGTTTCGCAGTTCGCAGCTCGACGGCTGACTGTTGCTGCGTATTTTTCTTCAGATGTTGATTAGCGTCTGAGCTTTTGTCCACTCAGCTTCTCCAATTAGACTTTCCCAGCCTACTGTTCTTCCTTGGTATGTTCCGAGTACTTCGAAGTTTTTCGCGGTATTCGCCATGCTCCGCGAGAAATTAAGTGATTATAAATCATTCTTTCAGTCTATCGGCACTTTTCCGATCAATCCCATCGTTGTCGCCACCTGCGACTTTCACGCCCGAATTAGAGGAGGAACCAGCAATTCATCGATCGTCAGCTCATTATTTAAAATGTCGATCACTATTCTGGTAATCAAGGGAGGGTCTTGAACAATTCTGCCGGCACAGTTCACTCTGCAACTGCCCTGTAAACCCCAATCATCGTTCGGGCATTGCATGTGATATCCTGTATGGTTACTCCAACAGGAGCTAGAGCAGTGTAGAGATTACTGGTCTCGCTGTTAGCGGCTTATGACGGCATCATCCTTGGCAGAGAAATGTTAACTGCCTACGAAACCATCTCACTTGCTTCTTTGGCTACCAGTACCTTATTGCCCAGGTTTCTAGCGGGGTCGTTTATTATAGCTACGTATACCGCTATTTTGGCGGTAGCATGCGAAAGTAGGTTTTGAGTAACCCTACAATGAAAGAAAGAATGAGAGAGTGAGAGAGTTTTTGTATTCAAGACACTTGCCGCTCCGGTAACATGCCTACTATTCAGGACCTTTTTTCATTCTGCAGTGTACACTTGGGATTCTTGTCATACTCCCAGGAAATACAACTCCTCCGCACCATATATATCGGGCAGATCGATCAATAAGTACACGTCCTCGCAAGATATCTTTTTCAAAGTGAGAGGCCAATTAAGACAGTGCAGATTTTACTATTTATCCTTACTCCAGTTATCACGTTCTTTTCCATTGTAGGCGCTAGCCTATAGAACACTATTTTCTCGTCTATCGAGGTTTTCGGTATCCCTTGGAGTTTTTCCCAGTTTCGCGCGATTTATTGTTCAAAATCCTGATGGGTCTTACCAGATTCTTTATTGCTTGGAAGCACGTTGTGCTTATATCATAATAATTTTTAATAGTTTATCAACTTTAACTACCAACAAAATGAAGGATGGTACTTCTAGGCCAGACATCTGTTTAGTAGCCCTTTTCTGCCCCACAGTGTCGTCAACTCTTGCTTCCCATATTTCACGATGCCATGGGATCTCCTTTGGCCCATGTCTCTTACCACCCTAGATATTGCACAAAATCTTATAACCCTTGAGTCTCTCCTGAATAGATCTCGATCTTAAGAAGCTTCTTATGGCCAACTGCTCAGTGTTGCTGTTGGCGTCATTGCACCTTGTGGCGTTCATCATTCTCCAATGGGTGCAACCTTCTGCCCTGCGACATGCTGGTTTCATCAGTCCCCTTTTTAAGTTAACTTCAGCTTGCAAATATGTACTAGCTTCTGCTTCTTTGAATTTGTGGGAAATACTCCTTCTTGATGACATGTGGCAAATTTTTGGGCAAACATATTTGGTGTTATCTGGACTGCTGCTTTAAGAACTTTGCTGGGTATGCTATTCATCTTAGGTGGCAGCTACGGGTGTAAAAACTGCAACAGTATTGGACAAGGACCCAGCCATATGGCATATCGATTTATTGCGTATCAATGCCATCTAGGTTCAGGATGGCACCCGACTTCAGCTACTTTGCCTGAATTCGGTGCTTATAAATAACATTTTTCAGTGTCTATCTAACACCGAACTAGAGGACATTCAACATCCAACCTTCATGCTCTGACACGAAGTACGAATCTTAATTCGGAGTGACTTTAATATAAAGACACTGGGATGGGGCGTGCCTAACTTAGGCTCCAGAGAAAAATGGATCCTTGAAATGGCGGCGATAACAGGGTTTGTAATTTTAAACACTGGATTCACGCCAAAGTTTTGGCAGGCAGGCTGCGCAGAAGAATTTCCAACGTAGCTTTTCTATAGGAATCATTGGTGTCTTTGTAGGGCTGGTGTCAAGTTTTGGAATACTTTTTGACAAGGGACCATCAATATATCGCGTTCGAAGTGGTTTACCTTATTTCTCGGCATGTAACAGCTCTGCAGTCTCCCTGCGGGTGCAAAGCCGATAAGGTTAACATTGCGAGATTCATCGAAGCTCTTAGGACAGGCAGTGCCGAACACTTCGAGGAATAGAGGAGTTGCAGTTGACACTGACCCTTCAATTATAAATTTCATAGTGACTGCTTGTGAGGCTTTCATGAACCGTAGGGCCCACGGAAGTTGCAATCACAAGTATGATAGAGTATATATCAGTTGAAAGGAGACTATGAAAGGTCGCTGCTGACTAGAGCTAGTCGAGGAGGTGAATGGGGATTAAGTTATAAACTACAAAAAATCGAAGTTTTACGGAAATTCGGCATTATTCCCTACGTTCCCGTACGAAATGATGACAACTGCGTGGAAGGCGCCTAGGATTGCCTACTTTCCACCATGAAAGAACTGGGTGAGTCAGTCCTCTTTATGAAAAATAAGAAAGTGCCATAGCTCGATGGGAAACGTACGTACACGTATAAACTGATGTTCTACCTGCCGCCGGATTTGCTGTTCGGCGAATTCAACGCTTGCTTGAAGGGGGACATGAATCTAAAAGAGTATACTCGACGAAACCATACGTGCTTCCGAGGACTTATCCTCAAGTCAGTGTCATTTTAGAGCAAGAGGATTAACGCGGGCGTTGCCATGAAGGTTCTGGAAATAATTCATCCAGCTGAGGCACACGGCCAGCGATGTTGACGAGTAATACTAATCGTTATGCTTGATGTCGGAAATGCCTTCAATTCCGTATGAGGGGAATATGCCGGACACACTAAAAAGTGCATCCAATATGCATGGATACCTCTTGAGGATATTCTGGGATTATCCCACGCTGCTGTGTGATACGTTGTAGGACCTGGGGATGATAGAAACCACCTTAGGGGTAGTACCACGAGCCATCCCAGGACTCGATCTCTGGGACATTTCCTAAGACTCGATATGCCAGGAGAGTTGTCAGATGCACTGTTGAACAGGCATATTTCTGTGACGGGTGAGCGACTGGATGTTTGCTCATGCTTTCAACCTTGCCCTGGAAAAACTGAAATAGCTATTTTAGCTAAAAGGGGAATCCTAATCCTAGGTCCCCTGTTGATTGGCGAGAAGATTATAGAATTAAACCATTGATTGAGGCTCGAATCGGAGATGATGTTTTTCGAGCAAATCAACGCGGTGCATTAAATTACTTAATAGCAAACGTCTTATCATGAATGCGTTGTGTGTTGTGCAAATGGATGGTGAATGACGCCAAACACACCTGTTTTCTTGTAGAAAGTGGAACGGGATTCATCAATAACTTCATGCAGACACACAGGGTTTTCTCCGGATATCATTGAAGGAGAGGTGCAGAGGAGCGTTGATGGATGGATGCGCGCTGTGGCTTAAGTTCAGTCGTTCTTGCGGGATGGCAAGGGTTCTTTGAGCTAATAAATTTCCTTCCCCTATCGTTTCCAGTAGGAAAAAACAATTCTTTTACTTAAAGGTCCCCTAAGGCGTGAAAGCGGAAGGGTTAACCAGAAGTAATTGATCAAACGATTCCAGGCTAGTTCTTTTATAACGAAGAGGTGTTTAATTGGTAGTCCGGTTGTTTACGCTTACGGGAGCCTAACAGTCAGTACGTAAACACATTCACCCGTCATGTTAAAATATATTAAGTTGGGGCAGCTCAGCGCTAATGGGGATCAATTGTCTTTTTATCACCAGGAATTATCCCCGATTAATGTTTTTTCGTAGAAACTATAGATTTTGATGTTGGTAACAAAGAGAGGGAGGGGTTTATACTTTAAAGCACCGATTCCTTTTCAGCAACTGGCCAACGATATCTTTAGGTCGACGCAAGCAAACTCTTAGTTAGAAACTTAAAAAGGCCCAAAAGTAATGGATCATCAAAAACTCAGCTTTCTTCGTATAGAAAAGTTGTACTACTCATGCGAATACAATATTCTGAGCATTAAATTTAAACACATCCAAGCAGAAGTGCACAAGAAATGGATTTCCCTAATGCGATTTTCGTAAGACGATTATTCGCTTGTTATCGTCTACATCATCGTTTTAACAAATAATGCTTTAACCGATGCAGGATAAACCTCATGGGAAAACAAGTAGATGTGCTCGTAAGAGGAAACTTTTATCGCAGCATTCAACTGTAATGACTCCTCTAACGAAAAGTTCGTCTTTTAATTTGATTCTGTCACCGATAGTCTTTGTTCTTGTCATGTAGGCTTCCAGAAAGCTGGTAAGCTTTTCCGGTCCCCAGCTCCACATTATCTTACACACGTACACATTGGCATGTCGTCAAAACAGAGACAAAGTACGCCACCCCATTAGGACACTTCAAAATTAAGGTTTCCCTATAACAATGCCAAGGGACACTGTTACCATTTTCTTTTCCGTTCTCGCCTCAATGGACAAGGACATTTTCAACAGAATAAAGTATCATCTTGTTTTCTGTCATTAATTATCTGGCAGAGGACATCCAGCGAATGTGAGAAATGTCTTTCACGTGAGCTCCCTGTCTGCTCATGAGGTTCACAAAGTTTCATCTTGCATGGGAGTTGAATTTCTGTTTATTTTCCCCAATACTATTCAAGGTGTTCACTTTTAGTTGAGTGCTTGGAAGTCTTCAATTTTTGATCAAATAATGTTTCTCCTTTTTTCGTGATAGATTACTTTCAGGGGACATCATTGACTAGATGTTGAGGAAGCCATTCAAGGGAGCTGCCAACAAGAATGTTACTATGAGAGTGGCCGTACGGATGCAAATGGAATTGAAACGTGTCTCATAAGGGGTACGAAATTTTAAATAGTGTCATTTCACCTTTTTCATTTTAACCTTTTTCTTTTCGCTTTGAGGATGCTGAGGGTCATGTAAGGGTTCAACTCATTTTCTGTACCTTTATTTCTCGATAAATGGTGACCTTGTAGACCGAATAAGAGGAAGCATGGTTATATTGAAAGTTTTTCCAGAGGAAACTTTCAATTTTTTAAATTAAGGAAAGTAGTGATAATGAAAGTAAATTAGATAGGATGAAACCATTTATGTAACGAAAGCCTTTACACTTTTAGGAAAAATTGGGTTGCAATGTCGTGGAAAACAGTTTTTCATTCAATTCGAAACATTATCAAGTAACACTGCTCTTTATCCTGTCAACAACTAACCAGCCCCCCGTTAGCTTACTCCTCGTAAACTGGATATACTCATTGGAAATATGAATCAAGGGCAATTTATCATTACGGTCTCTGTGAGGGTACAATCTTAGAAACCGTATCGCTTGGGGCTGAATAGTTGACAGCTGTCAGACAGTAATTTAATACATTTTGGGGGTTAAATACTTCATTCCTTTTATATCATCACGTTCCTGATATCCTTTTCAGCTTCGTTGAATAGAGGATCCTCCCCAAAACTGCCATGAAACTGACACATCCAATTGCTTTGGAACGTGCTGATTTCGTGGGCAATTTCGGAACGGAGTGAACTTCCATGTGAAGAAAGTATCTCTAAAATTCCAACGTATCGATGGGTTTAGAGATATGCTTCCACGAGCAGATTCTTATAAGATGAATCAGCGAAAACCGCTCAAATCTCCTTTGTATGAACGAGCGTTTGGAATGGAAATCATAATTAGAATCATGGAAATCCAGTGGCATCGATGCCTGCAAGGGATACCCACTTGAATTCCTCCGAACCAATGCTTAATGTTGCGTAAAGTTCGAGAAGAATTTGGATAGTGCTTATGCCTGATAAGATCTTGCTTTATTCAAAGGAACGAGTTTGCTGGGATAATGGCATATATCAATGACTGTTCGAGGAAGGGAGACTAATAAATACAAACATGTACGTTCCGCTGACAAAAGTGGAGAGAATGAGAGCCATAAATGTTAATGAAAGCCTTTCTAATCTTGTTTTCCAATGAAAAAACTCATTACGAACTTCCATTTACATAGTTTGTGAATGGTCAGACCGAATTTGATAGAAGCGTAGGCACAATTGGGCATGGGTTTAATAATTACCGAGGAAAAGCTATAAAGAAAGTACTTTGCGTGTGGCGTTTTCATATTTCAGTAAAATGAAATTCCAGTGAAGTCAAGTATTTAGTAACCCCCCATACTGCAGACAGTGATGATAAAAGGGATAACTTTCTTCCAGTGACCAGCGAAACAACTGTGGTAAGTACACAATATATCACATTGTTTTCATGAAGTCGAACTTCTTTTCAACTACCCTAAAAACCCACGCCCGGAAACCATTTAAACTCCACGCTCCTCTCGGAAAGGTAGAAAGGGGACTATTTTTCGTCTCTAGCCTTTATTCCGTTTGGAAGCGTGGTCCGGTGCCTGATTGGGATGGAGCGTGAAACTCCCAAATCACCATCTAGCATATCAAGCCAACGCTGTTTCGGCCGCACTTTTAGTCGTTTCTCTGCGATGTTCAGACCAATCTTACCAAGTGAGTTTTGATCAGCGCGAATTGCATGCCCATACCATAAAAGACGCCTCTCTCGCAATTTCTCTACGATCGGTACAACGTGGATATCCTCAGATGTGATCAACGCATATTATGCCACCGGTTCAACGCAATATTTTGGTCTCCATTAGCGCGAGGTGTGGTTCATTGTCTTTTCTAGTCGGCCCATACATAGAACCATAGAGGGCGATAAGGCAAACTATACTGAGGTAAAATTTGGATTTGAGACATTCGTTGATACTTTGATCATAAATAGTGGCACATCGGGAACGCTACTTCATCTAAGTTATGCTGATGCATGAAGCAATTTCTTAACGCAGTTCATTGTTGGCTGATAGCATTGCACCTGTTAGGAGATCTGGCAACTCTGTCTCTGTCTATCCGTCTATCACACACATCATTCTCCTCTTTGATAAAAAGTTTGGAATTGTGAACCCCTACGCATACTCTGAATTACAATGCTGAACATTGAACTAAAAGGTATTCACCTAAAGGAGGAAAACACGACTTTTTTTACCAAATATAGCCATGTGGCATATCAAATGAAAGCTCTTGAAGAGCACTTTCCGCGACATGTTTTATTTTTGATATCGATTACAAATGGGAAGAGTGGGGTGGTCCGAAATGGGTCAATTACTTCGAGGACCTGTTCTGAAAACTATCCACTCGAAAGATCTGAAGAAAAGTAGGGTCGGCCATGTACATGGTATCTAGACTCCCAAAGATTCTCTGTTACGATAACTGTTTAAATAAAGTTATAATAACATAAATTTACTGCGAACCTCATCTAAGATCATTTCAGGTCGGGAAAATTCAAGATTATTAAAATGTAATCTGCAAAATTTTATTGACCTGAGATGAAGGATCACATTGGAAAGTTTGATGGAAATTCTACTATTACTCAAAGCTCTCTCTTTCGCGTCAAAATACTACTCCCTAAAGGGTAAAATGTCAGTATCACATCGAATTGAATATCGAATAAATTCAACGTATATGTACGACGAGCTATATGCATATAAATGGAACCATCGTGTATCCAAATCTTCTTATACAAAAGATTAACAGAACCTTTCATACCTCAAGCGCTGAACTTCCGATTTCCTACTATGTGTTCCTGCTTTGAAGCTGCAGATCATCGAAGCCATTCCTGCTTTTCAACATATGTTCCCAACGTGTATCTTTGAGAGTAGGGCTTGGTTTACTGTAATTCCCAAATTTTTGACTTCAGTTTTTCGTATAATCTCCATGCTATGTAATCCAATGCTTCTTAAGTTATCAAGCTTGCGCTTCCTAATGAATGGTACCACGGACGCCTTGACTTGTTTGGCTTCTTAGATCTGTGTTATTTCTTTAGTTTTAATAGCATAGCCTAATACATCCGTCAGCTTACGCTTTAGAACTATAGTTCTAATATAGTTGTCTATCGCCTTCTCTACTGTTTACAACGATTTTGGTTTAAAAGGATCCTTCTTTGCCTTTCGGAATAAATATCAGTTTTGCCCACTTGCATATCCCTGACTATCCCTAAAAGTGATCCTAAGATGAGTTCTACGCCCCTCTGAAGTTTTGCTGGGAAAATGCATTGCATCCAAGGAGAAATGATAGCTTTGGATGTCGGCTTTCTCCCTCAAACAGTAGTGTAACGTGCCACTCTGTTCCAGCTGTCCTAACTCTGCAGCATGGCTTCAGTCTAGGTGTCCTAGGGCATTTAGCACCCTTACGTCGGCAGTCGATGGCGATCGAAGCAGATTCGAAGGAAAAGGTGTCACAGGCATCACCCACCCCATTTCGCACTGTCTTCTTCGCTGATCTCGTAGAGTAGCGCACGCTCTGTTAGATAGTCTGTCTGTGTTCGCAAAAGGTAGCTTGTAATATGAAAACAATTTTCTAGCCCCTTGAACGTACTGCTCCACCCTGCCGAAAGCGTTTCTCACACCCAACATCGCAAGGAGCACCACCCGTCGACAGTGACAGCTGCATGCCTCAGTCGGTCTCACTGCTTGCACCACTTTCTTATTCGCATCACGGTTTTCCTGTTAATGTCACAGACTAGCTTCTGCTAGCAGCGTGTTTTTGATTTCTTGGCCATGTTTTTTTTCGCTTTCTTGCATTCTGCGAATCTAACGGTTACTACATATTTGCCTGTTGCGCTGTACATTCTTCGTACACCTGATATTTAAATCATCGACCAGTATACAGGGGACTTTTCATGGCACAGTCCCCTTTTGGAGGTCGATGCATCGCAAACTGCGAAGACAAGGTCCATTTTTAAGTTCACTAACGATTTAGTCGCAGTTCTTCTGGTGCATCATTTACGCCACGTGATGCTTTGACAAATTAGCATTCCGCTCCTATGCGTGTTCGCTTACAGGACGTTGATCATGATGCTTAACTTTTTTGACATTTTTTCTTTGAAGACCTCGCACCGGTCGCAACTGGGAGCATGAGTCAGATATACTTTGCCCTGATCATGTCCCTGCAAAGAAGACAGCATTTTTCCAGCGCACAAGTTTCGTTTCATGCTTAAGTTCGTCATACTTGTCCCTTTGCAAACGACAGCTTTGTGTCCATAGGTATTTAAAGCAGGGAGTCAGAACAGCCCTTTACCTTACCCTTACCTTTATTTTCTTCGCAATGAAAAAGTTGGCATTTCCTCAGAGACAATGTTATCGGTTATATGGCATTTAGTTCTTTTTTTATTAAATTCAAAATCCGGCACGGGTATGAATTATATCGATCGAAACCCCCTGGTTTGGACCTAAATTGGTTTTAGCTAATGGTATGGGTTTCGTTGGAGGACCTCGTGAGGGCCTCCGTAATGTGACTGCACCGATCTTATTAGGATTGCTGGAGTCAAAATCTTTGGGTACGTAAGCCATGTTTTTCGCGTGTTTGTTGAGCTGTCACAGTTTCAGCTTTCGCACTGTATCTCCGAGCAAACGCAACAATACGGTGTTAAAGCTCGGCTTAGTATGAGTATAGGGTCACTGGAAAGTCTCAGTTTCTCTCAGCATGCGAGATCCGTGAGAGTTGCAGCAAATTACTAGTGATTAGCTGTTGGGAGGTGAAGTGGGACGAGTGGTAGGACTTGGGACCAAGAAGCTCCGCCATGGGCCAGTATAGCGACTTTCAGCGTCCAGTGCAATCTTTCCAGCATCCTAACGGAATGCGGGTTGTATGCGGTTATCCGGTGACATTTCCAGCCTTATTCGGTGGTTATATTTGCCGGCACACCGAAGCGGGGAGTCCATTCTGGACAGAGTGCCTTGGTACTTAAAAACGTGCGATTGCCCGAAAACCGATGGCGGCGGGAATCTGGACCTCTGTAACGCGTGCTGGAAAGTTAGCAATTACGTTATCCTTTCCAGACTCGTCTTGAATATGGGAAGTATACTGGCTGATAAAGCTGAAGTGCTAAATTGACGAGGTGATGCTTTGTCGGATTTCTGTTTCAAAGCAAAAGTGGGACGTTATGGTCTACTGTGAACGGCCTGCCTTCGAGCGAATAACAGAAGTATTTTATTGAGAGATAAGCGGCTAACTACTCACGATCGTAAATGTACTTCCTTTAAGCAGGGTGCTGCTGCTTGCAAAAGAAGCTTACCGGGCGCCAGATTTGGTTTACATTTTGGTGAAAGGTAGCATACATTGAAATGTCTGAAGCATCGACTGCAGATTGCAAAAGAAACTCACCGGCTGCCTGATTTAGTTTACATTTCGCTGAAAGGCAGCATACATTGTAATGTCTGAAACATCGACGAATATACCCAGGGGTATATCTTGCTAAGGGAATGCCAGAAACATTTCTGGATTCCACCAGCTCAAAAGCCTGGAAAGCCTCTGCTAATCACATAAATAGACGAGAGCCTTTGGTCTTCGGCCGAGACAGGTCAGCGTTAAGCACCAATCGATGGTGGTCAGCCTTCGCCAGGAACATTCTCAAATCCTTAACTGTTTTCAAAAGCGAGAATCTCGAAATCACTTGCATTTCGACTGGGACCAGTTAGATGCCTTCAGGGGTTATAATTTGGTAGAGGAATCTCATCACCGATTGCATTTCTCAACGGCGAGTATTAAAATGGCCTAAAGGAAATGTTAAAAAATGCACACAAGAAGCTCTGAATGCTCAGATTCAGAGCAGTACACGACCAAAGCATCATCCAAAAATAGAAAATAAAAGAAAAGGTTACTTAATCCGGATGGCTCAAGTGGTTAGAGCGCTGGGCTGTCGTAGCGGAAGGTCGCGGTTCAAATCTCGCTGGGGGCAGAGGAATTTGTTATCGTGACTGGATGTCGGACACCAGTCGACTCAGCTGTAAATGAGTACCTGAGTCAAATCAGGGTAATAATCTTGGGCGAGCGCAATGCTGACCACATTGCCTCCCACAGTGTACTGCGGTGTACCGTTTCGGTCTTGAATGAAGTGCTCTAACACACTTCAAGGCCCTGATCCAACATGGATTGTTGCGCCAACGATTATTATTATTATTACTTAATCCAGAGTGGATGAATTTCTGAATGGCTTCCACCGCATCGCACAGTCCAAAATTCAGCCTAGTGTATTCGAAGAATCCGAAAGGAGTGCGTTTTTGAAATGACTTTGGCAGCTTCAGGAAGTTTGATATATTTTGACTAAGTCCAAAGCAGAGAAAATACGGCAGTCTGCGATAAAGTGCGGAAAACCGTGGATGGGAGGAATGTAGTACAAATCTGGAATCGTCTTGGCATTTAAACATCTGAAATGCTCACAAGATCTCCAGTTGTAATTGGGTTTAGGAACCATGTGTAATGGCGAAGGCCAATAGCTAATTGAAGGTCTGCAAATACCCCGCTTAAGAAGTTCTTCCAACTCTTTCTCGCAACTGCGAACTTCTGCATGGGTAATGGAAGCACTTTAGAAAAGATAGGGGAGCCAGTAGTGTTGATCTGGTGCTGAATCATCATCATCATCTTGTGGGAAGATAATACAAGAATCATTCGGTCAAAAACGCTTCGGCAGTGAGTCGAATAAAGGTTAACCAGAAGCTTTCATCATCAAAATCATCAACGGCGCAATAACCGGTATCCGGTCTAGGCCTGCCGTAACAAAGAACTCCATACATCCTGGCTTCTCACCGAGGTCCATCAATTCGATATGCCTAAAAGCTGTCTGGCGTTCTGACCTACGCCATCGCTCCATCTTAAGCAGGGTCTGCCTCGTTTTCTTTTTCTACCAAAGATATTGCCTTTATAGACTTTCTGGGCTGGATCATCCGCATTCATACGGATTAAGTGGCCCGCTCACCGAAACCTATAGAGCCTGATTTTATCCACAACCTGATGGTCATCCGATATCGCTCATAGATATCGTCGTTATGTAGGCTACGAAATCGTCCATCCCCAAGTAGGGGGGACTGGCAAGATAATTGTCTTGAACAGTAAGAGCTTTGACCCTATGGTCAAATGTTTCGAGCGGAACAGTTTTTGTAAGCTGGCCCTGTTGGCTGCCAACAACCGCGCGCCGATTTGATCATCGTAGCTGTAATCGGTTGTGATTTTTGACCCTAGATAGGAGAAATTATCAACTGTCTCAAAGTTGTAGTCTCCTATCCTTATTCTTCTTGTTTGACCAGTGCGGTTTGATGTTGTTGGTTGGTTCGTCTTCGGTGCTGATATTGCCACCATATATTTTGTCTTGCCTCCATTGATGTGCAGCCCAAGATCTCGCGCCAATCGCCGCCTGCTCGATCTGGATGAGGGCAGTTTGTCTCGGGTCGTTCTTTCTATGATGTCGATATCGTCAGCATAGGCCAGTAGGCGAACTGAAAGAGGATCATACCCCTTGCATTTACCTCAGTATTACGAATCACTTTCTCGAAGGCCAGGTTAAAGAGGAGGCATGATAAGGCATCCCCTTCTTCTAAACCATTGTTGATGTTGAATGGTCTCGAGAGTGATGCTGTTGCTTTTATCAGCCCTCGCACATCAACCTAGTCAGTCTTACCAATTTCGTCGGGATACCGAATTCTCTCAAGGGCGTATACTCTTTTACCCTGGCTATGTTATCATAGGCGGCTTTCAAGTCAATGAATAGATAGTGCAACTGATGGGATATTCCAACAGCTTTTCATCGCTTCTCGCCAAGAGAAAATCTAATCTGTTGCTGATTTGCTGGAGTGAAGCCTCTTTGATATGGACCAGTGATATTCTGGGCGTATGGGGCTATCCCACCTAACAGGTGGTAATCAGCAACATGATACCTCTATAATTGCTGCAATGCATGATATCTCCTTTTTTATGTATGTATGAGACAGATAATGCCTCTTTGCCAGTCGTCAGGCATTGATTCGCTGTCCCACACCTTGAGTACAAGCTGATGAATGACTTGGTGTAACTGGTCACCTCCATATTTAACCAATTCGGCTGTAATTCCGTCGGCTTCTGGCGAATTATGATTTTTAAGCAGATGAATTGCACGGACTGTTTCTTCTATACTTGTTGTTGTCAGCCCAACCCAACCCGCAAGCCGGAGGACCAGTTGGTACAATTTGTCTCGTTTTTAGGCGCCGGGTACTCGCCTTCATCCTTCTTCGTGTGCAGCTTTTCGTTAAGAAAGAGCTCGCAGCGGTCACCACGTGGAGGTAGAGATAGGGTTTGGTAGTAGAGCTGTTGGTGTTGGTTCAGCAAGCGTTTCCTAGATTTTATGCTACATCGTTGTTACCAATCCGCGTTTCGCTCTGGGACCTATACTACTCTTTGACCAGACCTGGTGTTGAATACCATGCACAATTGGCTCAGAGAGCTTAGTGCGGTATTTGTGAAGTAGTGAGGAAATACGTGGGCCGGCAAAGTGTTCGAAAATGGTGGAAAGAGTTTTGGGGGTGAAGGTTGAGATTCTTCCTTATGACCTAAGGTAGCTTGTGCGGTCAATGAAAGGTTTGTTGCGCAGATCCACTAGCAATCTATTGTGGTGCAGGAATCCTGCACCATTGACGGGAGCGTTGACATCCGCTAAAATGATGCGTTATGAAAACGGTCACCGAAATCCTAGACTTATGTCTACCTGCCTGCAGCCGTAAGTGTGACCCGACGAGGAATTTACGGTGTCTAGCTATGATTTCGAGATGGAGAGAGAACGGAGACTTTAGCACCCGTATCTAGGAGGTAGCGGCGCCGGTTCAAGGGCTCATATATTGTTAGGCGAGGCAGTGCTGCATTTCGGGTAGTCGTTGCCAGAGCTCCCGGAAAGTCTAATTTTTTGAAAAGAAAGTGCGTTGTTCTTGCCGCAAACTTACGGTGGTACCAACCGGTTGTGTGTTGTTATTGTTTGTCCTTGTATTTTCATTTTTTTCTACTCATTTGAATCCTATAGTTATGGGGGTACTCTCTGTCATAGCACCCTAGCACGGTGAGGTCAAACTCCGTTCGAATTAGGTCCGTTAACCCCGACTGCACACTGACATATGAACCAGGTTGGTACATAACCCCTC
The DNA here is from genome assembly GCF_905115235.1 of Hermetia illucens. Taxonomy (NCBI): domain Eukaryota; kingdom Metazoa; phylum Arthropoda; class Insecta; order Diptera; family Stratiomyidae; genus Hermetia; species Hermetia illucens. Next base: position 51,689,350 of record NC_051849.1, read on the forward strand.
TTTAGGTTAATGTCTTTCCACTATCTAATTCAGACACATAGCGTTTTGTTAATAGTGGGATCACCTTGTAAAGAGTGTGGAGTCACATATCAGATCCCGTGGAGCCATAGATTGATTATATTCTGAATCGCTTGGCCATTTCTTGACCTCTTGCTTTAAATGTGAAAGAGGACATTACCATACGTTTATGTTTCCAATCGGCTGATTTATTTAGGCCATCACATAAACTATTAAAACAAAAAAGAAATTCGACTGAAATTTCATTATTAGCAAAAGCTCTACCATATTGGTTCATCGGTTCCATTAATTAGATACTTCTCTTCATATACGTAGCTCACAAAATATTTTACTTTCACATTTCCATCCTGGAACCTCGCTGAGCAGAAAATATTTTCGACCTCAAAATTCCACAGCTGGCTCGCACCATCTTTACTGAAAATGTATCTGCATTTGATTTTGGATGATGTAAGCGATTGGAACCTCAGCTGACAATTCAAGTGCATATGTATCTTGCAAAGCTGAATGAGATTGAATTGCGTAGCTCGTTCTAATTTCCTTTGAGTGGATAACGTCGTTAGCAATTAATTTTTACGTGATTTTGTTGCAATCAGTATCTATACTTTTAGTATTGCCATTTTGATCAGACTTTTATTGGCTTGTTAGAGAGACATTGAGGAAGCATGCTCCAGCGAAAAGGTAGACTTTCCAACCATTTCTAATAAATTATGTTTAATTATGTATTTATAAAACTGAGTCGCCCTGCGCTTAGGCTCGTGAATTGCCTTGCAATACATAGTAATTCCCGCTAATATGCTTTTTCTTAGATACTGCAGCAACACTTTGAAATTCGCTCCTCTTAGTTTGGGAATACAATTTCCTCCATACTTGTCCGGCTTCTTCTAATTAAGTTAACCCCCTTTGACTCCTAATTTAGTTCGATGCAAGTCGTTAATCGACTTTGACGGAATACATATCGCGTTGATAGCGACCGATTCCTATGCGACATTGCTTTCAATGCCAACGGACAAAATTGATTGGAAACACAAAACAAGTCAGCCTCCTATAGGATTTCGCCTTGATACAAAAAATTGCTAACAATGAATGGCTCAGTCATTAAATGATTGATTGATTGACTTTATGGTAGCTAAGAACTTTTATAACTAATGACCGCGTAACTTATCAGAATAGATTTTTTCTCAGATCTGTTGAGAGGTTCCAGATTTTTGTCTTGACGTTGATGGAAGCTGTAGGAATTAGGGATCACGTGATTCTTATGCAGAACTCGTGTATTTATGAGTGTATTTTGCGAATTTCTTATGCCTTGAATATTTGACGTATCTGCCTTCCTAGAAATATTGTAGCAACAGATATGAACTGCACGCCAGGCTAGGAAAAAAGTCTGGTAAAATTAATAGTTCCCGCTTGACGAAATTCTCAGCTCATTTTCTGATGGAATTCCCAGTGTAACTTCCTCTCATTAATTTCTACATTTTCAGGAAGATGTGTAAAAGCTGGCACTTTCCTGTTTTATTAGCTTTTTATTAGGTTTCCAACATTTTGCTGAGCTGTTCAAACATTTTGGGGAACTCCACACAACGAAAGTTTGTGTAAATATAAAAACCTCATAAAACAAATTCACTTAGCATTACTGGTCATAACTGGAATCTCGGGAAGTTGTTTCGTCTTTTACTCATTCCTGTCTTCTTATCTGAACTTCACATGTAGTGAAAAGTCCTGACATCGGATTCTTTGATATAATAAAAGAAGTCACTGCCAGTAACCTAGATAAAAGCAAGAATATCACTTTTTGAGTGTCATCGCACTATTCTACTGTGGGCCCTCAGCCATATTATTGTGCATAGGGATGAAAGGATACGATAAACTGTTGTTTGGAAAGTAGTATCTAGTGATTCCTTTTGATGGTTTCGTAGTTGACTAATATCTTCACATTCAGAGAAGTACATTTGAAAGAAATTGCTTCAAGTACGGCAACTATTTGGAATGAGCTACGAGAATAATTAATCTCATTACTTTTGATTTTTATGTTTACACTTATAAACGCGTATACCGGCTGCCCTTATTTTAATGAGCTCAGAACAAAGTACTTTCACTCCAAATCCTTTTCGCAATGCCACGAGATTTTTTCTCAATACTTAAATCAGGAATGTGTGAACCTACAAACTTAAGACTCAGAATTACATTCTTCCCAACTTTGTCAGATGTTAATTAAATCTGAAACTTTTCAATTAACTGGCAAGTTGAGATTGAGTTGAGTAACTGCTAGTGTGCGGAAGATACGTACAACTCCACATTGAATGTTTCAATTTCTGTACATGCGGTCAGAATGGTGACTCTGAAGTGACAACCTTGTGGATCATGGTGATAAAATTGAGTGTAAATTTTTACGTGTTTCATTAAATTATAGTGAGCACTTTGGCCCTTGATAGAAGTAAGGGGTTTGAAGGAAGTAACCAATAGCGGCAACTTTTCTGGTGCCTTTAAGAGTAGTAGCAGATGCTTTGCGTGGTATTTGCTTTGGCCAAATTTAAGGAACTTATAATTGAGGAGATAAATGAAGAAAATATAATCACTTCAGTTACTGTTACGAAAAGTAACCTCATTTCTATACAGATATTTCGATAAGTAGCTAACGTTTCCCTAAACCGATTTTATATATGGTGACGACAGCAGCATTCTTGCCTTCCCATCCCTTTTCAAAATCAAAGTGTGCAATATCAAATTCCCTTGGAAAGCAAAAGGGCTTACATTAACAACTCATAAACAAAACCAATAGTATAATTCCATTCCAGTTAATCGTGATCCTAACGTTCTTGATAGTGGGATTTAAACAGCCCTTTGTGAGCACTCTGGACTGCTTCATTCCTTGTAGGCTCGCACAATATAGTTCCATCAGCCGCTCCTCTTCATTTTCTAATGTCATAGCTACGAACCCGTTTCTGATTCCACAGAAGGGTTTTGGCCTCCTTCTTGGACAGTTCGTCCGCTACTTCATTGCCTTCCAGCCCAACATAGCCTGAAATCCAGAGTACCTAGACCTTATTCTGCGAGTCGACCGTATTCGATGTCTCGAGGCATTTCAATACCAGTGTAGAGTTCGCCTGGTTGGGCCTAAGTGCCTTGATCGCCACTTAGCTGTCGGTCCAAATAGCAATATTCTGCCCTCTGTAGTTCCTTTAGAGATTAAAGGAGGCACATCTGTCTATGGTGTATATTTCCACCTCGAGTATGCTAGTGTCCTTATCCATTGGTTCCAAGGGCATTTTACGTGAACCAATGATCCCTTGGCCCGTTGCCTTTGCTGTGAGGGATCCGTCAGTGTACTAAGCAATCAGTTGCTGATTAAGTCGTACGTCATTCCCATGCTCTCCCAATTTACTCTGTTATTGCAACGTATTTCAAACCTCTCTTAGGCAGCTCTCTGCCTCACTGATACTCCCGGCCATCTTGAAGACCACCCTCTTTACCTGCATCGATATGTGCAGATGGAGAAGAGTTAATCTCTGAAGGATCTACAGGAATGCCTTTGGGCATGTCCGCATTGTCCAACTGATACACACGAAGCCAGTCTTTGAAATTTGAGTAACTCCCTGGGTGTTGTGGTGAGTTCAGTTCTTTCTGCCCAGATTACCGCCCCTATAGGTAATCATTGGCCTTACTATTGCAATGTGTTCAGGGTGCAACTCTATTCTTTTCCTACTGTGGAGCTGCAAGTCATCAGCGCCCTGTAAGTATTTCTGATATGCGTCTTCCAGAGTGATTTTTGGTCTAGTGCAATTCCCAACTATTTCACCTCTGTTTCTCGTTTCATCTCCATGCTAGAAACGTTACGCCTCTCACGTGATCAAGCTTACGTTTCCTAGCGAATGGAACTATAGTGGTTTTGCTGGATTGATGCGCAGCACCTCCTTCCTGCGGCAGACACTAGTAACCCTTAGTCCAATTTCGGTTCTATCACATAGGGTATCCACAAATTGGCCCCTTCAGATTAAAACAATGTCATCATCATATCCTTGGAGTATATGTTAGCTTGTCCAGGAGTTCATCCACTACCGTACTCCACATAAACTCTGATAGTACCCCGGACTTTAGACAACCTTAAATGGTATTCCAATTTATTATCATCATCGTCTATTTCCGCGTGGTTGTGCGTGTTGACACTTCTTCTTCTTCGTTAGTTCTAATATAGTTTTCTGTGATCTGTAATTACGAATGATGTTGCCCGCCTCCTTGCGCTTAGTATATATCCCAAGCTTGCACTGCTCCTTGCCATCCTTATTAGAGATTCTAGGTCTCTCTGGAGTAGTGGTGGGAACATGCCATCTACTCCGGGTGATTTCAGTTGTTTAAAGGTTTTCACTGCTCACCTAGTTGGGCTTCCAATTTTTCTTTTTTCCCCATTTTATTCGTTGTTAGAGTGTAAGTCAGATTGCAGTCGCCTTCCGCCGTGTTGTAGGACCCCGGAAAATGAGTTCTGAGAAGCAGGTGTACTCTGTCCTCCTCCTTGTTGGCAAATGTCCTATTTTCCTTCGTCAGGTAGACACAAGACATTGATTTGTCTTTGGCTACAACTTCACAGAATTCCCCGAAGCATTTTTGTTTTGCTTTCCTGGTCGTATTGCTATACGTACTTAGTGCCTCTTTGTACGTCCGCAAGTCCTCAATTTCTTTCGCCCGGTTGAAGAGTTTTCGCACCTGATTTCTGGCAAGGTTCTTGCTCCATCAGAGTCCATCCCTTGATGAGTTAACTGTTTTAGCCGGACAGCTGGCCTCATATGCATCAATTACAACTTTGTTGAGGTCTTCCTCCACTGTTTACAGTTGGCATTGGTACATTGCGTAGGAGTCCCAATCTGTTCTCCTGAGGTTCCTTATTGATGTTTTTATTTCGGTGTTGCCCTCAATGTTGAATCACAGAATAATTCGACATAGAGGGTTCATCCGAGAGCCTCCAATTTCTGAGACGTGAGTGGGTTTGTCATCCGTCCCGATAGTTAGATCGACTGCCTTCCATCTTGCTTCTGAAGAGTCTCCTTAATCAAGTATGGAAATCTGTGAGGTCTTCCGTCTCTACTGCCACAACTTTAGGAAGAAACACTGTTACCATGTGTACTCCCGGTATCCCCAGCACATGTCGACATTTCTGCTCCTTTCTAGCCTAGCAGTTTAGGAACTATAGTTCTAAGCCACTCCGCAGTGTCCTCCGTCGCGCGCTCCACCAATATGTGACCTAATTGAAAGCGTATCCCGGTAAACACCAGTTTCGCAGTCCATCTCTCGTACATCTGCCAGAAGACAAGATCCTCGATAGTTTGTTGCTCCTCACCAGTGAGTATTTGCTCGGGAAACGTTTTTGGTGGCTATCCCGAGCCTTCTCAAGGAGCTCTTCTGCTTTCAGGCCTTCCTTCAGATAAAGCGGGTGTCATTTATCACTTGCGCCACTGAGGTTTGTCGCCTTCCTGACGTCAGATATACTGATTTTAGACGTGCTTTTGCTTGACCCTACTCTTTGAGCAGTAGTCTTTGTTGGTTGCAGTCTTCGCAGTGTGCCAATGATGACCTTGGATACACTGCTTGACCCACCAAGTTTTCCTTTTTGGGGGTTAAAAAGCTGGCTCTCAGTGTATCGGAGATATGGGTCCCCCTGATTGGCCAGTTTGTGTGCGTTACGAGGTCCCGCTTGTTTTGTTTTATGTTTTTTTTCCTTCGTGTACTCATTTTATTCCCACGAGTATGAGAGTTAGGAGATTCGCCGTGCCATAGCCCCGTACTCAGTAAGATCGAACAGTACTCACTGGGTCGACCAGTGAATTTCCGTTCGAATACAGTCTATTATCTCTGACTGCAAGCTATCCAATATTCTTTCGCATGACACCCTGGATTGAGCGAGGCGTTTTTGACTTGCCTGTCTAGATTCGTAGCGTTTTGATAATAGTAGGGTCATCTGGTGCATCTGGTTATCACCACTCCCTAAGAGTTTTGGTAGATGGGAGGCTCGCCTTCGAAGAGAGACCATAAGACGTATTGGTCTCACATACTCGTATAATATCATTATTATGTTAATAGGCGGAAACCAGAAGTTCGACACTTTATGCATTAAATGCTTTGTTGAATTTTTATGTATGGAACATTTGCGTAGATTATGGTTCCATTTACATATAGCTCGCAGTGTATATCCATTGAACATACTCGATATTTAGTTCGATGTTTCAAAACGGGCAATTTCGGCTAATGGAACTTTGTGAATAGTAGTAGGATTTCTACAAAACTTTCTAGTATGCTGTTTCCTATTAAAATTTTACGGATCTAGGATGAGCTTAAGAGAGCGGGGGGGCTCCGTAGTAAGTTTTAAAAATATATTAATATACAATACTATAACTTCATTTGAGCAGATAGCAGGTATTTCGGGGACTAGGTGTTATAAAGAGGTATCATCATGATATTTTTCAGATTTTTTCGGTGCATGGTTTCCGAGAGTGGCCCCTTAATTTAAGTGACCCTTTTATGATTCCCTCACTTCCTTGTTTTGCAACCGGCTTCAAAACAAGGTACAAGCGATTCGGAAAGTACTAATAGAGACCTTTCATTTGATACCCCACATGACCATATTTGATGAAGAAAAAATTACATCCCCCTTTAGCATATATGGAGATCCCCTTCAAATTCAATTTGGGATGATATAACTCACTGCATATGTGCGGGCTCACAGTTGCCACTTTCAACCAAATATGTGAAACGATTTATGAGAAAAGCGGGTAAGGTGGTTTTAATAGGGTTTTGTTTTCAACAAAACCTTAAAAATGAATGGTTCGACAGACTTGATACATATGTACAGACTACGAGCTACTCACGTATTTTCGCATAGGAAATACTGAAAATCATTCATACCTAAAGCGCCGTGCTTCCGGTTGGCAACTTGTTTATTGTCCCAAAAATTTAATTTCGGTTTTCTTTAAATACTTAACGACTACCCCTACCCTTCCGTCAGGTGAAACATCCTCCTAGCTATCATTCGAGAATTTTCCTTGGTCAGATTGAATTCCTGCCCCAATAAAATGCCCATTCATTCTGATGAATTACCATAGCCAATGTGATTGCGGAAATTCCCAGCGTAATTTTCTCGGCAACCAGTAAATCCATAAAAACTCTAATCCTTTAAATCACACGCCATTTTTACCAGGCCGTCGTCCGGGAAATTCCCAAAACGGCGCCGTTGAATTGGTTGAGAATAAATTGGGTTTATTAATTTATCCTGGGGTCGTATTGCTGCCGCCATAAGCATTCTTTATTCCAATTAATCAAAAGTGGCGAGGACATTGTCGGGTAGAAGACGTTGTTTGCCAGTTATATCCTAGATGATAGATTTTACGAGTTAATCGCGGGTGACACAGCAAAGGCTCTCCTAGAATGTTAAACCTTTGCCAAAAACTGATGCCTTCCTTATCTCCTCTGCGATGGTGGAAAGTATAAAACTGTAGTCATTTTGGAAGGCAGCTACTTGAAAAGACATTGTGTAGAAGACAGGGAAATGAGATATCCTCTTACGAGTCTAAAGTTGGAGCTAACAAAGCTGTCTTGCACCGAAAATCAGTTACCATCTTCATCTATTCTCAGAAACACTCAGAGTATTTAACATTTTCCTGAACCCCATTCCCATATATCTTCTCCTAAATCTTAACATTACAATATCAGATTCTAGGCAAGTGCTGACCTCTTTTTATCTATGCCGGCTTGCGTGAATAAGACGCTTCTACAAGACTATCCGGAAAAACGAGTCATTTTACTACCCGCAGACTGAAATATAGGTACAGCCAGAAGACATGATCGCCTTGGCTATGAGAAGTGTTTTGCGAGGGACCAAAAAACTTGCAAAGATTCCGTATTCATTTGTATTATCCTGACGTCTCTAGTTGGATGGAGTGGAGTGGGGAGATTATGAGTATTTTTTCAGATTCACCACTCGTTTCATGACTTACATCAGGACAATAAATTACAGACTACTCTCGGAAACTATTGAACGGAGCCACTGTAAGGACGTGTCTTGTACGAACTAAAAGGCGGAGGGCGGACAACTCTACTATCTTACGGAAAATGTAATCATATTTATGAAAGCATTATTTTTATGTTTATCTTGCCAAAGATGAAATTCGTGGGGTTTAGGTAGTGAAAAATGACTTGAATCTATTTCCCAGCGCTTCAAATAGTGCCCAATTGGCTGTCTTCCTATATTTCGTTCGAATTTTTTTGGCCCAATTTTCCTAAACTCTGTAGTCAAGTGGATTAATCAATGATATTCAAAGGCCCCAGGTATCGGCAGTAAATTGACGAAAATACTAGAATTCAAATAATCTACGAGTTTAGGACGGTCCTTCACTATCCAACATGATTTCAGGTCAATTCTACTACGAGTGGTTGAAAGTTAGGATTGTGGTAACATAATACCTATTAAAGCCCGTTTGAAGGGCACTAAACCGGCCAATAAATTGACTGTACTTCAATCTAGTTCCTTCTCGAATAATGTTGCTGATGTACCCGTTCGTAGTACGCGAGTAAGTTTGGAAGACTTTTCGAAGAAGCGATTTCCCGACGATGCTCGGAATAAAATGGAAGAGTATTCCCTGAATATTAATTTCATGGTAGAGCTACATCAATAAAAGTGCTTGCCCTATTTAATGGGGTAGATTCTGAAAAATGGCTTCTTACCGACTATTCTTCTTAAAGCTTACAAAAGTGCTACAAACATACACGTCCAGTTGATAAAGTAGATGCCCATTTTTACCAGTTTACATTATAATGTATTTCGTGAATTTTTATTACGTTTTGTTCCGCAGGTAAGAATTCATTTGAAAAGCATTCTCCGTTCCTGTTGAAAATGAGCTCCATTGAATTTTTTATCGTCCTTTTTCTGTATTTTGAATGCATCGAAGTTGTGGAAAGTCTCCAAAGATATTCTGCCATTACATTAAGTGGAATGATCATCCGCACTTGTGGGAGTTTCATTCCAAAGCTTGGAGCTGCGACTTCAATTCAATTCAATGAGATGGAAAATGTGATGGTGAGTAATTCGAGTATTCGTTTGTTATACGTGATAACTAGCTAAAAGGTTAGTGCTACCGTACCAGTTGGCTATTTGAACTGACTGTAGGTCCTGGAGGTTTAATGGGAGTACTTGCTCAGTTGGTGTAATCCCACTATTCTCCTAAGATACAGGTTAATTTGCAGATCACTATCAAAGCTCCGCCTTGACTAGCACTACGTTACGGTTTATACTGAGTGCAGGCTGCAAGTAGAGCATGCATTGCCAATGGATGCAAGACACTGCTGCTATTAAGGAATACGGGGTTCGAGCTGTACCGCGTAAATCCACACTTGACTCCGCAAGAAGCTCTGCTTGGGATATGTGCACAACTACCATAAAACTCCCACAAGGGGCCAATCGCAAATAACCTGGCCGAGAAAATATCCCCCGGAATTCACCCGAAAAATATGCTATCAGAAGGCGCCTGGGCTTCGTGGTATGAGACACTTGGGATTGGTCCTTTGTAGACTCGGGTCTGATCGCCCTCCTCCAGTATGGTCTGCCGAGTCTAGAAACTTACCCTCCTATAGGCCTTCTTGTCAGTGTTGAAGAGGATCACCTCTATCCTTTCGTCCAGCAGATCCACTTTTGTATATATAGCCGAAATAACTCTGATGGACCACCTGCAAGCTTAATAAACTGTAGCGGCCTATTGGATACACTAGATGATCTTTCCGCGACAGAGAAAGCTCCTGCCTCTTCCACTAGGTATGAAACACTTCCCCCATCATGCACGATTTAAATGTGCCTGTGAACCACTCGAGCTTTCCCTAACTAAAGGGTATGTTTGGAATTCCATCCAATCCCGGAACCTTCTCATCGCCAGTACGTCCACAGATGCTACACAGTTCGCCCTTGGTAAAATCAGCGATCGGTACGATGTCCTATTGTACTTTGGGGCGGGATCCATTTTCCTCCTGCTGCGGGAATGAGTGGTACTTATTTTCAACCAGAGCCGAAGGGCCGTCATTGGGGGTGATTTCTCTTTCTCCTTCATTATAACCTCACCTCATTTGTTCATAGTATACACAAGCTGCCTAGATCCCATCCGCATCTTCATACAGCTTTCTTGAGGTCACTTTGGAAATTTCGATATTCCTGCTCCCGCTTCCCTGGCGTCCTTTAACGAGGTCTCCGTTCGCAGGCACGATGATGTCATCATTGAGATTTCGTGGCCTTGTCAATAACTTGGTTTGCTGCGGAAAAGCTGACCTTCTGGCGATGACTTCTAAGATCGCAAGGAATGTTTCTTATTTGGGAGTCTTCGTATATTACCGAACCATCCTGGCTTTTTATTATAAGTGCACTATAAGTGATCATCGTTTCCTCCGTTTTCAATGTTGAAAAAGATGGCTTTGTAGCCCCTATAAGTGTAGTACTCATTCAACCGGGAGGCCTTTCCTTTTATCAACGAGTTACTGAGGCCTGTTAGATCGACTCGGAAGGTAGGCGCACATTCAACGATTGATATATCCCCTGGTTCTACAAAGCTTTCGATGAAAATTTGGCCTCTAGCGTGCGTTACCCGTTTCAACCATTTTAAGGCTAACTCGTTGAAATCGCCGTCAATCCCTTTAGGGCCTCTATTCTCAGCGTTTCACACTTAACCGTCTAATACCTCCTCTTATTTGTAGATGTAGACGGAGTTGAACCTTTCCCTAATAAATTGGGCTTTCCGGAATGCCATTGTTTCTTGTATGGCTTGCCTTCTACATGTCCATAACGAGGCGTTACCAAACGAACCCTTCACCCAGGTTGCGCTACTGTAATTTCAGTGAGGTTCACTAATAAGCGATCGAACATATTACCTTCCTGCTTGCAGAGCCATTATGCAGCGTATATCTCCGACGCACTCCTCGTTGAGGTGACCTTCGTCCCGCACTTTCTGCGCCTTTTTTGACCTACTAAGTTGGCTGGTACATGCTCCTATAAAGTGGCAGAAATCCAGACATCCGAAGCATCTTGCCCCGTGAGTTTGCACACTGTTTACTTCGCCCACTGTAATCAATTCAACTACTGCCTCCACCGGCAAACTTATAATAGCGGCTTGCGAACGTCCATATGCTATCCCGATTCTTTTTATGGCGTTCTGCCCTGCTTCGTCAGGGTTGAATTGCTCCTACAACACAGAGAAAGTATCTTTTCGCATTCTATAATTATTTCAGGCTTTCTAGCTCTGGTGTTGGAGTATATTAGTTGCCTTTGCTAGGCAGGATTGCGGAGTCCTAGTCGTACTTGTCCATGTGGTTCTCTGGAAGAGTTAAGCTTGGTTCCGTTAGGATGAGATGAACTATAGCTGTGCACATCCAGAAAACCAACCTCGGCCAAATATCCCATTTTGTTTTTGACGGTTTTCTTGGCACGGAAGGCTATACCGGCCTTCCTAATCCTCAGTTTTATGTTTAGCTTCCAATCAAACTTTGAACCCAGTAAAGCATCCAGATAGTTTATATTGGAGGAAAGTGCCATTGCTCGTCCATTTAATAGCGAGTGGTGGAAATCGGGTCATCCCTTTTTCGGTGGTAAATGGTATCAGCTCCATTTTGTTTGAATTTATGACTAATGGGCATCCTGCAGCCTTTAAGCACACTTTTCCCGATGCGCCTGCCATAATCCTTGACAAAGTTCGGAAATATTGCTAAGTCACCGGTTTACGTCACCACCTCCATATCACTCCTGCCCAGCATCCGTAGAATTTTATTCATCCTTGACTATCAACAACCCACATCGGATTACGCTACTCTGGTTATCATCATAGATGGTATCCATGGAGTGGTGGAGGGGGTGAAGATGTCCCGCTTTGATTCACGGCCGTTGATTGCCCTTAAGTGGCGCTCAAGGCATGCATTAAGGTCTTCAGCATGAAAGATGCATGGCTCAAACGACGGGGGGTTGCAGAACCTGCAAGTGGGATTCTGACTGACAGTCCTCTTCGCTGGCAAAAGAAGTGCTGCTGGACCAGCATCTCCAGGGTCTTACCAGAACATTTCCCCCAAGAGCTCTCAAATTTTTGAAGAAAGGAGAAAATTCACCAGAATTTTATTGACTTTTGCAGACCGCTGATTCAATCAATGTTTTGATAATGATCCATCCAAGAGCGCAGTCGAGATGACGGATCTCTGGTGCAGGGTGGCCTGATTTGTGGAACGATCGCACCCATTTTTTATTAAAAGAACTTGATTTTAATTGAAGGATCCCCGAAGACTGGAAAGAACGCAAATTGGGGTAATCTTCTTTCCACTGCACTGACTTTTTGCTGCTTTTTGTAGGACACAAAACTTTAAAGAAGATTTACAATGCTTTTTGCGGAGCACCGACTTTTGACTCCACTTTAATGGGGAATCCAACTGTGAATGAAGAGGGGATCTCGCTCATTCTTCTGTCGATGGCGATGCTTCAATTTCTTGACCCTCTGCTGGTCCTTAAGTTCCTTCAAGTCGATTTTTACCTGCCGTCGGGCCTCCTTGCTACTAGCAAACTCGCGAGCCAGAAAGGGTGCCTGTCGTTGTAGCGGCCGGGATCGTAGTACTCACCTTCGTTGAGGATGGTCCTGGGGGTCGTACTTGAAAACCGGCCCGATACTCTGCAAAAGTGATTGGCCTCTATCTGGTGTCTGCCGGGAACGATCTACTTTTTCCCGGGACCTCCTTTGATTCGTATCGTGGTAACTGGGAGGGAGAGGGATGATTGTGCTCCGTCCGTGCACCCAGATGCCGGAAAGGTTTTAGGGCTTTATAGCCCAGGAGTAACCTCGTCCACTCAAATCCCAATCAACGGTAAATGATTACCTTTATTAAAAACACCATGAAAAAGACTACAGTAGATAATCAAGTTGCGGTTTTAAAAATTGCATAGCTTTATTTCCTAAAAGACAAAACGTAAATAATGTAAAATTGCAATTAAGGTGCCTTTACATTGGGGAGTACACCACCAGTGCATGGGGCAAGCAAAGTACGTCCATGACTAGATTTAAGGCTTATAAAAAGGTCGAAGTAGTCAGAAGCTGACAAGAGGCTGGACTAAGGCGTCTCTATTTCTATCTGTTATTTTGATTCTAACAGTGTTAATAATAAAGTCAAAGGGAGACTCACCTCTTTCATATATTTTCGACGCGCCCCAAAGTAAATGCCTCTGATTGACATCGCAACCTATAATAAGGTAGAGTTTCCTCGCTGCGATAATAGCCGCCGCAACTAGTTGTTGTAAGCCGAGAATATATACATGTTCTTCGTTCCTGCCTGGTCCAGTTTGACCATAGTTCTGTCCCTGGAACTTAGGTCCGAGCACAGAAAGGCGAGCAGACCCTTGGCTAAGAATAAATAGTAATATTCACTTTGGAGCCATTTAGTGTTTGAGTCTCTTCGATTCAGACCCATGCACCAATACCAAAAGATTAACTGAGATGCACTCCAAGTAGTCCTGTAGGTTTATCTGTGCTACCATCAGAATGGTCTACATACGTGGGGTAATCGTCATTTCCTGTCAGGGCACCGATCTTATTTCGTTTGTACTCCTGACTACGAAACGCTTTTTTTAGTCACCTTTTCTAGTGCCTTTAAGACTCTCCATTTCTGTGAAGTGCCAAGATTGGCTGTGCAGCTGGGGTTCTTCCTCCTCCTCACGGGGTTTGAAGACGCAGAGATTGGACTTACGTTTCTTTACCCATGCGAATCTTTGGCAAGCAGAAACCTCGTGCTTTTTTAAGTTTCATGTCCTCTTAGGAGACGCTGATCTTAGTATCACACGAACATGAAAAATGTTGTTAAGTGACGTGGGATACATCCCCCTGTTCCCCTTTATCGTTCAAGAGATGCTCTCCGGTCATCTCCGATAGCTTGGCCTCAACGCTGGTCCATGCCTCCGCAAGCGTAATTTCTAAGCGATACCTGGTCACGTGGTGATTTCGCAGTACGTGTTCCATTAGTGAGCTTGTGCTGCTTCACTGTCTGAAAAGGTTATTTGAAATTCAAGCCCTTCAACCCTCAACTCTGCTCAACCTCATCCTGAGATCGTTTGCATTCGAAGGCGGTGAGTTTCCCTTTCTGCAGATTCTCTGCGATTTGTATTTATATTCGTAGATACTCGATTGATATTTAGCGAGGCCATTTTAGTCCTGCTCGTTGACTTCTACTTCTTCGCTTCTTGGGAGACTCTTGTCAGCCTTTGTTGCTTGGGGGCTCCTGATATGTATGGTTTTAGGAGTAGGAGAACTATGGTTCGTACTGGTTACCTCTAGTTTGACGATGTCTACCGCCTCGCTCCTGAAGATCCCTCTGATTGGTTTCAGCACAACGGTGCTAAATCTGGCAATTAGAAAATATGTCAGGACTAATCTGAGGAAAACTTAACTGCTGGCTAGCCGGGCCACTAGGGTAGGGGTGTTATTTGAAACTGAAGGTGTCCAAGATTCTGCTAAGATTAAGCTAGTAGTCTCCAGATCTGCATACCCCTAACACATGATCAACAAGCAAACAGATTAGCGTCGATGGGATGAACCTATTCTCAGCTCGGCGCTGAATATTCTGGGCCAACAAGTTCCAGCGGCCACCGCCAGTTGTGAGACCTTAACCGAAAACATAATAAGACGGGCCCACTCCAATCCTTCACAGAGGAGTAACAATCGACCCTATTTTTTTATTTAGACACTTGCTTTACGGAACCATAGCTCCTTTCTCAGCTTTCTGAGATTGCGACAGGCACCCTGAAGAAACGCGACATAGGTTCTATCAAATTTTGTATATTTCAAATATAAAACAATTATAAAATTCTCACGTAGGATACTTCGACAGCATATTTTTACCTTCTCCACTAAGACTTCTGTTTAATGGTCAAAATTCTATTTCGAAGCCAAGCCAGCAGCTTAGATATAAGTTTCATAAATTTCAATTTCAGGACCTTTACCTTACCAAGTAGATAAGGTTGATTTACAAAGCCAATGATACCATAAACTCCGGCTACTATGAGGAAAAATCCCGAAAATAAATAAAAGCGAGTTCGGCGCCCAAGCTTAAAACCATCTTTAGATATCCAGACAGACCTTATTGCTGAATTGATTGACAGCGATACAAATGTGTTAATACCAAATATCATTCCGTATGTTTGGTCTTCAAGTTCTTTGGAAATCAGTCCACTGAAATACCAAAAAAATGTACTCGTTGCTTTGCAGAAGGAGACAACTTGATGCACTTACCTAGCGTATGTAATTAGGAAGTTGTATACTATGCTGAAAAGTACGTATGCCGAATATGAGAACCAAAGACGAGATGTCAGCGACATGATTAAAATAAGAACGCTTTGAACTGCAGAAGCTGCAGCGAGAAGCCACACCTCGAATGACCTAGTGAATTGTCTGTGCACTGTGAATATCACTGAAATAGATGCTATACCGGACAAAGTTTTCGCAACTGCTGCGACGGTACCTTTGGAAGAGTCATGATAATCTGGATCGATTCCGCGCCAAAGGACCTGTGAGGAACTAGAAACCTTTAAGGATAGGGAAGGCACATATTTTTACTGGGACTATATAACATCTTATATTTGACTTGGCGAACTCCACTTACCAACAAGAATACTGAGTTCGCAACAATCCACCAGAGACTCCATTTCAAGATGAACAAATTACTATAAGTTCTGACTACAAATAGGAGCATTTGTTTTATTCCTTTCAAGCTACCTATGAGTGGAATATTCTGGATCTTGTCTGTCGCCTTTCCGACCCTTGCTTGTATTTTACCAGCTATTTTTTCCTTTAGGTCATCAGTTATTTTTTCGGTCTTTTCTTTTATTCCTTCTGTTGCTTTTTTGGCCGCATCTTCGAAACCTTTGGGTATAACCTTATTTTTGATACCATCAGTTATCTTGTTGATTCCTTTTTCTCCACTACCAGCTATTTCTTGAAATTTTTGCTTCCAACCCCTAGCTAATTGGAGTTCAGTAATGTCTTCCTTGCGTGAACCAACAATTTCTGAACCCCTCTCCTCATTTAACTTGTGTAAAGCCCGTCTACATATATCGACTGCAATTTCATCCACATCTAAAGCCTCCGCTATTCTTCTCCTTATGTACTCTACCTGCTACAAGTTTGGAATGTTTAATACGTCAACAGCAGTAGAAACTTAGAGTACTTACATTAATTGTTAGATGTGGGTTGAGTTTACGAGCTTGCGCTCCAACTGTCCGTACCTTTGGTGGTTTTCTTCTATTGGCCTTAGTTTCCGAATAGCTCTCTGTTTCACTGCTGAGTTGCTCACTCCCCTCAATGTTGACATCAGTGTAATCAGTCTCATCCGTTGTACTGCCCTGATGTTCTTGTGATGGGATGCCTTTAACAGTTTCTGAGGAAGAATTTCCAATAGCTTCAGCAGTAGCTTGAATGGCGGCGTCGACAGCACTTTGGGTAGCTGCTTCTGTTGCTTGAACGGTAGCATCAGCCACGGCCTCAGCAGTATCTTCTGTAGCACTAGTAGCTGCATCAGCTACGGCTTGCTCATATGTCCATGCGTGGTATACCCTTGGAAGGGTAATCGCAACGAGAAGTGACGCAAACTGAGCTGTGGAAAAGAAGTTGTCTCCAGTCGTACTCAAATAATCTAGGCGAGCAAATTTGTTTTGTTGCCGTCAGTGGTGCAAGGGCTTAGTATTTCTGGTGGCTCTTAACGCTAATCTACCAAATTGGAGCCGACTAGAAACTTCGTTCAAAGAGTAATTTCGTATTTAAAACGGAAGGCATATGATATCGGTAGAATTCGACATGAGGAAATCGTGCCTCCGTGAATCCTGATACTTTTAAATTTCTGAGACATGGCAATTTTAGAAAAAAGTTGCAACGATAGCTTGGAAAAGGTGGGGTGCATTGTGACCGCCCCCATCCTTTCGCGGATCTGGTTTAGGCGAACAAGTGCTTGTTCATCACCTGCTTTGAGATGATTGATTTAAGTTTTCTAGTTTTCTGAACCCCTTTTTATTGTTACTATTCTGGAATTTGCCACGATCCAGCCCGCCTTCGTTTTCGGGCTTTCCACTTATCTTAAAACTGCAAAGGTCGAGCAGTAAAATGTCTTCCTAGTAGCCTTTCAGACGCCCACAGTCTTATCGGACCGATTTGTTCTCCTTATCTTGCAAATTCAGGGCTAGTGCTATATAGGAGGCTCCGCACCAGGGCTTATAACCACGCGTCCCGCGGGGATTAGAACCGGTGTGCCGGGAGGTGATCAAATCAGCGAGAGAGATCTCAATGAAGCCGGTCCCTCCCACAGGAATACAAACACGAAGGCGGGAAGGAAAAGGACGTATGTGCAAGCTGCAGCCTCTGTTCTGACTGCTACTGTGGGAGTTTCCTCCAAGGATGGCAAAATGTCAGAGGGACAATTTACCATCCTTTACCTACCGGGAATGCCTGTGGAAAAAAATGTTGGAGCCTGGAACGAAGCCACGATCTAACAATCAAGGTTTTCTTGATGGGCTTCCTCATTTGGAGTGCACTGACGACTGACTTAAAGTGGCTCCAGCAGGTAATCCCAACTTTGAGTTCCGGCGGTTGGCTCAAGTTCACTATTGTGAACACTGAGCTACGCAGGACAGAACATGTCGGATGTTGACTACCGGGCCCTCGAAGGAAGGCAGAGGACATCATCCGCATGCTGGGTGAATGGAACCCGGGCATGGACTTTGGACACTGGAGGGTAAATTTCATGAATGCCAGGAAGGACAAATCTACAAACGTGGAGGGTTTCAACTTTGTATTCGAACTGGACCAACAGAGTCTGAACGTGCTCAGGGGAAGTCATCATATGGTGCTCCACTTTTTCCTCTATAGGCTGAAATTTAGTCATATCGGGAAACTGTAGAGCATCACCTCCATTTTGAGAGCGAAGGACAACGATGGTCTTCGACTCACACAACATAGAGCAAATTGCAGCATCTTCGGTGCGCTTTCCCACAATGGAGCACTGAAGAAGGGACTACAGAGTGAATCCTACCTGCTAGTAACTTCTCCTACACCTTTCAAGGAACAGGCGGAAGGAACAAAAGCCAGAGGCGTGAACGCAACTGACTTGATGACAGTTCGAGTGATCGAATCTATGCAACCCGGACACCGCAAACCAATTAAGGTGCTAAGTGGAAAACAGACGAATGCTCTGCGGGATGAGATGAGATCTTTCGTGGATGAGAACATGGGAACTGCGGTACTTCCAAGTACGGCTTTTCTCAGAGAAATCAATCACGAGGGGATCGAGTCTCTGGCGTTACGGTGTGGGGGAAACCCCGGCACACGTGGACTGCCGCATACGCTTCTAACTGTTTTCCATAAGACAATAGACTGAGTTTATGTCGAAAAGCATAAAGATTGGTCAACTCAACCTGCAGCATGCCAAAGCTCCCTCCTACCTGTTGGCAGCGAGAATGATAAAGCTGGAGGATTTCCCCTATATTTTTCTGGTGCAAGAACCGTGGGTTCGATTTAACAGAATCTGTGGCATTGGATCAGTAAAGGTGGCTAGGATCTTCTACGACGAAAGGTCCATAAGACCAAGAGCTTGCGTCCTGATGTCAAGATGGTTAGAGGCAACTATGCTGAGACAATATTGTTCCCAGGACTTAGCTACGGTCATCATACAATACCAGATAAGTGGCGAGAGGAAAAACATCATAGTTGCGGCCGCTTATTTACCCTATGATTCCTTGTATCCTCCACCCACGCAAGAGCTTAGGGATCTGGTGGTGCATGCAGAATCAAGTTGTCTCGAGCTCTTAATAGGTTACGATGCGAACGCTCAACATATTTGTTTGGGGCAGTAGCAAATGCAATCCAAGAGGGGAGATCACTTCAGCTGGTCTTATGACTGCAAACGTAGGGTGCGCCCCTACGTTCGTGGGACGAGAAGAAGCGAAGTATTTGACCTAACAATCTGTACTTCAAAATTGTTAGAGTTTATTACACGCTGGCGAGGGCTAGACGAGGTCTCACTGTCAGATCACCGACATCTAGAATTCAATCTGACTCTTGCGGGCGAACAGTCTGCAGTACAAAGACGGAACCCTAGGAAAACGGATTGGGCAAAGTTCAATGAACTTCTTGGCAATAAAGTACAGTTCCCTAGGCGACTAAGGACTCCTTTGGCGGAGGAAGATGAATTGAAAACTCTGAACTGCATACTTTTAGAGTGCTATGAAGAGGCTTGTCCTATTTCCCGAGGCCAAAGCGGTAAAACGGTTCCTTGGTGTAACCGAGAACTGCAAAAACTCAGGAAATCAACCAGGCGATTTCTAAACCGTGCTTTCAAAAGTAACAATAACGAAGACTGGTTAAATTTCAGGAACTGACAGCGTGAATATAAGAGGCTCGTTAGGTGTTCGAAACGAGACTCCTTTAGAGCGTACTGTGAGCAACTGGAAAGCGAAAGAGAGACTTCAAGGCTGGTCAGAGTCTTCAAAAGGGATGAATCGGCCAAGTTGGATTCTCTTAGAAAACCCGACGGTACTTTCATGAGCTCCAGACTGGATTCAGTACAGACCCTCTTAGAAGTACACCACCCGGGAAAACGAGTGAGAGAAGTGGTAGGGGGAGAGTTGACGGTTCTCGCAACCCCTTCAACAAGCAAGTGTTGCAAGGGGAACAGAAACACTGCGAAAGCAGTTGTTAGCCATGAAAAGGTGAGAGCTGCCATATTGTCCTTTGAACATTTCAAAGCACCTGGCATGGATGGCATCTATCCGGCAATCCTAAACGAGAGTAAGGAGCATTTAGAGCGACCTCTAAAAAATATTTTTCGAGGATGTCTTTCTCTGAGCTACGCGTCTTCTTCTTGGCAACAGGTTAGGGTGGCCTTCATACGGAAAATGCCAATGGAAAGATGACTATTCTAATCCAAAGAACTTCAGACAGATCAGCTTGACTTCATTCTTGCTGAAAGGTTTGGAGAGACTGGTGGTGCGTCACTTTCGTGGAAACGCACTTAGCTTGATCCACTTAATGAACACCAACATGCTTACCAACGTGAAAAGTCCTGTGAGTCTGCTCTTCATTCTTTGGTCACAAAGACGGAGGATGCAACTTTGAATGGTGAGTACGTGATGGGGGTGTTCATGGACATTGAAGGGGCTTTTGACTGTGCGCCTTTTCAAAAACTTTGTGATGCCGCCAGAGCGCATGGTGTTGAGGATGCTTTAATTAAGTGGATCCATGCTATGCTGCAGAGATTGCTGTGCGCTGAGGTGGGTGTCGATCGCTACCTGACTGCAGCAGCAATGAAGGGCTGCCCCCAAGGAGGTGTGCTTTCGCCACTTCTGTGGAGTATGCCGATCGACTCACTACTATACGAACTGCAAAATTTGCCAATAGATGCTAAAGCTTATGCTGATGACGTGGCTGTACTTGCTGTTGATCGGGATCTTGGAATGGTGTGTAGGAATATACAACGTGCCGTTGATTTGATAGACAGCTGGTGCCTCAGACATGGTCTGTCAGTTAATCCAAATAAAACCACAATGGTTTTATTCACAAAAAGGAGAAAACTGGATGGACTTTGCCTCCCTTAGATGAGGGGTACTACCCTTCAACTCTCCAAAGAAGTGAAATATCTGGGAGTCACTCTAGATAAAAAACTTTTTTGGAACAAACATGTAGAGGTAAAGATGAAACGAGCTTTCGCAGCTTATGGGCTGTGCCGACGGACCTTCGCCTCGACATGGGGACTCAGGCCTCATGCGGTAATGTGGATATATGTTGCCATCATTAGGCCGATGTTCGCATATGCATCCGTAGTGTGGTGGGTGAAGGTGAGACAAAAAGGTTTTCACCATAAACTAGCCGCACCGCAAAGAACTGTGTGTCTGGGTATTACTGCTGCCATGAGCACGACATCCGGCGCAGCTCTGAATGCACTACTCAATTTGCAGCCCCTGGATATATTTATTCAAAGCATTGCAATGAGAGTAGCTCATAGACTAATTCGATAATATCTGTGGGGAAACAACGGATGTGGGGGGCACAGAGCATTGGAAGAGTTACTGGGAGGACTGTGTCCAGTTCTTACAATGCTCTCCGATTCTCGTGTCCCCATACATCGGTTTCGTAGAAGATATGAAGTTACCCTGAAGCATAGAGAGAATTGGGAAATCCCAGAGGTATGCATGGCGGGATATACGGAAGTCTTCTACACCGGTGGCTCAAAAACAGAAGAGGGTTCTGGAGCCGCAGTCTACTTCTCAAATAAAAACGAGAAGTGGGCTTTTTCTTTGGGACAATATGCGACGGTTTTTCAAGCCGAAGTTTATGCGATCCTAAAGGCGGCAAACTGGGTGATTGACGAGCGGTTGAAGGGCAGGCGCATCGCAATCTGCAGTGACAGCCAAGCTGCATTGAGGGCATTGCGCAGTCCTTTGATCACCTCGAATATCGTTCTGGAATGCAGAAACTGTTTGAACTCTATGTCTAGATTCAATACGGTGGAACTACTCTGGGTACCTGGTCACTGTGGCATAGAGGGAAATGAAATCTCGGACGCTTTAGCGAAAGAGGGATCAATTTCCCCTATGCTGAGACCGGAGCCAGCAATTGGAGTAACAGTAGCATTGACTAAGTCTGTTCTCAAAAACTGGGAACAAGCTTCCCATAATGACAGGTGGCAAAGCCTAAATGCTGCTCGACACACAAAGTTTATCCTGTCGAAAAGCAGGAGGACTTGCAGGTGTATTGTGGGCATTCTGACAGGCCATAATTCACTAGCTGGGCATATGTTCAGAATAGGAATTACCGAAGATGATACGTGTCCCTCCTGTAATGAGGAAGCGGAATCCACGGAGCATTTCCTATGTGAATGCCCCGACTATGGACGTATCAAACATCAGATCTTTGGTGCCGATGTTCTCCAATTGCGACGGGTAGCATCACATCCACTAACGGAAATCCTGCGATACGTTAACGAATCCGGAATATTCCGTTAGACGAGGGGGAGGGCGAGTACAATGGGCCAACACGGCCTGAGTGCTCAGAAGCTGTAGCTTCTCCCCCACCATACGCACACACACACACACGCTATATAGGAGTCTTTAGCTCAAGCTCACTCTTTCTTGATTAACAACGCTTCCCGCTCAGACGGGAGCCACATTTAACAAAATAAATTGCACTACTCCGACTAAAAGCAGGTCAATTTTCCGAGTTCGGTTGTATCCGTGCCAAAGTTCATTCTGTCTTATACGGCTAGATTTGAAGATAAAACTCCTGGCATATAACCCAACATGTTCGACGCAGTTTCAACTACTGCTAGGTCATATGCAAAATCATTACCACCTAAAAAACGTGGAAGGTACGTACTCTGTCGTACATTGTATTCCTAAGTGTTTATAAACGCTTTGTACTTTAAATTTCCCCCAGAGGTAACTTACAATTAGCCAATCTAAGCACCAAGAACACCCAATTTAATCAGAGTGCCCTTGACCCAACCCTAACTGATGTAATCAAACATAGTTTTGATGTCCAGCGTCGCCTATCGGAGACCATCGCACCCCGAGCCAGAGTCACAATCCCCGAATCATATCAACGATCGAACCTTCTTTCATATATATTGTCATCGATTTGCTCGACGAACGTATATCACTACCGTCATCACTTCCAGCACCGCGTTTATGGTTTCCAAAAGTCCTTTTTGGGGTATCGGTAGTACAGTGTAGAATTATTTTAAATTGGTGCTGAACGAAATCTGCAGAATTCTGTCCAACCCCGTAGTCTTGTCCTCCCAAATGCTTACGAAGATCCCATCTCTTCATTTGTCAAAACCCGACCGTATAGAGGAAACCTGTTGAGCTATAATCTGACTTACCTTTTAAAAGCTCGAATGCGCTTTACAAGGGAATGTTCTATATAGTTTACGCTTGATCATAGTATTCCAATGTCAAACTGCAAGCCTTCCGTTATCTTAATTAATTGCGGATCGACCCATACCTCAGTTGCACTCCAGAATTTTGCTTCTTTCTTGACAAGGAGGTGTAAATATTTCCGAGGAACACGTCTGCTTCAGTCGAAAAACTGCGGGTGGGGTCCTGAATAGGGCGGGTGTTTGTGGAACTCTCAGTCACTAAAAATCATCCTCGTTCCTAGGCTCTACCTCACAGGATCACTACTTTGTATTACCCTCGTGGTTGCTTGTGGGTCTCTACAACAGCATAATTTGTTTTCCTGTTGTTCCCTTCAATTGATTTCACCTGGTATTGTGGAAGGACGAGTAAGTCCTCTGGCCAGTCGGGAGTATGCTTCATTTGAACCGCCAGTTATTATACGATTCCACTAGCCGCCGTGTGAGTTGGGGCTACCGGATTGAGCGGCAACGACCTTTCGCTACCGAAAACGGCTTATGGCTTTTGCTGGAATGTGTACACGCTCATCGACAACTATATCAAAAGACTCCAGGATGCTCGTATTCTCCAGCATGAGTGAGAATTCTGACGTTATAAACTGGGGCTTCGGGGACTAAACGAAGAGTGTTTATTCTCTATTGTAACAATGTGTTTGAAAGCCAAGTGGAAGCAGATGCGAGTCCGGAGTCGGATTATTACTACCTTAGGGTTCGCGCTCTTGATATTGGAGCCGGATTCTAACAGAATTTCGACTGCAAGATTTCTGTTCAGGTTAAGAAGCGTCACACTTGCACAGTGCTATGGACCATCGGGGATTTTCGATATTATAGGGAGGGAAGCTTCCTATGAGCAATTACACGCAGATTGGGAGAGCTTCTTAAACATGACATTATGATCATGGTGAGTGATCTGAGGGCCAAGTTAAGTATGTGACAACACCTTGTTCGGACATGGGACGGGGAAACACGGCCTTGGTGATAACGGTGAAAGGCTTGTGGATTTCTGTAGCTGTCACCGCTTCTCCATTGGTGGCATATTGTTCGAGTATAGTCAAGTCAATTGGCTTTTGATTGGTTGACACCGTACGAGCAACTAAATTGACCATGCAGGTCATCGGCCACTTCCAGAACGGGCACAATAAGATCTGCCTGACTACGGAACCTTGGCTTTTTTGTGGTTATGTTCAGTCCACTCTACCTGCGACTATTTTCAAATCGAGAGCCGTTTCGTCAACGCCCATTGCCCGGTTGAAATGCAAAGTGAGGTCATTAGCATAGTCGAGTTGTTTGAGGAATGATGTCATAGTCCAGGGAACCCCTTCACGTACGCCGGACAAAGTAGCATGAATAACGTCACCGGTAATAAAAAGAAATAATATTGGTAACAAGATGCAACCCTGGCGGACTCCGTTTTCGACCTCAAATTGCTCTGAGGTTTTACCTCATTTTGCGCCATCATATGTCGAATTAATAATAGTTATAAGATGATTCACATGGTGTTGATGTGGTCAATGCGGGGGGATCTGGAGTGGAAACAAGCCTGGACTTTGTCAGTCAAATTTTCAAGATGTTCTTTGATGCATACCAGGATTATTTTGGCTATTATCTTTGCGATGGTAGATACATCTCCAATTGTGACACCTAAAACGGGTACCCTTATCTGATTCTCAAGGTTTCCGTACGAGTGGAAGTAGCAAATCTGCAACAACAGCGTTAAATAAATCTACGAGGAGACCGTCAAGCATATCTCAGGTGTCCTTAAAGGTCATCTTGATAGGCAGCTTTGAGATATCCGCATATCTTATGTTTCTGGACCTGCAATTTGTGAGCCAGGATGGAACCGAAACTTTTACCTAGGACCAGTCACACGCATATACCTTCACATCCGCTAATAATTTTAGATCATTGTCACGACAAAATGATCTGCGAAAACAATGATTGGAGTCTGGTCTGTGAAGTCCAGCGTCAGAGGTCTATTATGTATCGTATTCTACTATAGAGGACATAAAGAGTTTTTTGATAGCTTCACGTTAACCTTATACACTCTGAGTCTCTTTTCCATCCGGTACCAGAGTGTCCGCCCCGAAATAAAATTCACGATCAGCCTCGTGACGTTTCTGCAGACATGTCCTTGATGTGCTGTCAATTTGTGGAATTGAACGCAACCTAGCACTTGTGTCGTCATAGCCGAAGTCGATAACGACACGCGGGCGGAACATTGTCATTTTTTTATGATGGAAAAACACGTATTGTAGTTGATCATTTCCAACATCATCTGCATTGTCTCCAAGCAGATAGGTTACCATGATTTTGGGTCTTCTGAAGGATAACTTTAGGAAACAGCTAAAATTTCCATTTTTCCCAACGAGAAATGGATATACTTGCTTGTAAGTACTTTGAGATGGTATGCGTGAATAAGTTAGATTAACTATTCATTATAAGCTTGGAGGCTTTACTGGGAATGCTATTTAACCCTGGGATGTTGGCGTTGTTGTCGATCCTCCCGCTGGAAATGTCATTGGGCCTATCACCACTTGATTTCCTCAACTGTTGTGGTGATTTTAAATGTTAACTTGTTTAGGGGTTAAGAGGTACGGGGGTATACCTGTGGTGATTTTCGCCCAAGCAACTTTTCCATAATGAACTAAGGTATTGCTCAATCTTTAGGAATACGGCTTCCTCAGACAGATTCCTGAAACGATTCTGTTTAGTATTCTGTATTGCCTATTTCAAGCCAAGTGTCAACCCGCGCTTACTCTTTCGTTAGGGTCACGTTGATTGGATGCAAAAGGTTAACACCCGACAATCTCCCTATTCCACCAATAGCGGGGACACCTTCTAAGAAGCGCTCGTCTTGTTGGCACATTCCAGAACGCTTCGCCAGTGATATTCCATTAGACAAAACAAGCTTTCGTGGCCCACGGAGTATGTCGAATCACCTTTTTATTGTACTACCGTCCAATTATATATAAGTCGGGTGGGGGCCATTCTGAAACATATCCTCCTCAAAAGCCTTCGCAGTCCAACTGAACAGCCATCCAGACTTATAACATAAGAACTCTTTTTACTCCCTGACTCACCCCTTATCTACATCGCTTATAGGTCATTGGCGCATGCTAAATAAATGTTAGTCTCAAATTGTTATACTAGAACCAGTTGGTTATTTGTTACCCGTCGTCGAGTTTGCGGAGATAATTTGAAATCTCAGTTCAAATGGGAGAGAGGTGTAGCCAGTTCAGAAGTACTCAAAGTTACAGATGAGATGAAGCCATCTAGGATGAAGTTGCGTGATTCCAGCAAATAGGCAGCTGGCTGAAGGCTTCAAAGGAACTAGATCGCTGAACTTTACTATATGATTTAGACGCACTTTGGCGCATGCTTAAGTTGGGTCATATGGTACTATTGTTTAGTCGCAATACAGGAGCTTGCCTGCTGCCTTCCTAAACCAGTTGCCAAGGAAAGATTAACGGATAACCTGGGCATAATAGGGTGATCGGAGAGGATGTGTAGTCAGAGGCGGCAGGCGCGTGATGTGGCGACTTCAGGTTCGGCATTGCGACCTTAAGCACACGTAACAAACCAGCAGCGTTGAGCGCCAACCTGATGTCGAGAACAGGTTCGCTGGGAAGTATCAGGCTCTTTCCGTATACCAGCTCGCGATTGACTGTTCGGAGGCCAAGTAGAACCAATGGCAAGACCTGCGATTAAGGAGAGTTGTCTTCGTGGTATTGCGGCCTTCAGCGACCTGTGCCCACCTTTTGAGCATCCCATTGGACTGCTGGTTTTACAAGCGGCGTTTGAAGCCAATAGTGTGCCCAACTCTGAGAAAAGGAAGGACTTAAATTGCATTCCCTAAGTGATTTTAATTGCCGGCACACCACAGCGTGGAATCCATTCTCGACAGAGAGCCTACAAGATTGTGGTGCAGTAATGTCGTTCAAAAGTATCGTCTTAAGGCACCACGTGAACATATGCGTGCGAGTCTCGTAAGTAGCCCATAATCTCGAGGTGGATTGTGTGGAATAATCTTGCATTTCTGGCATGCGATGCACTGTCTGGCCCAAGAATTAACGTCCATGTGTTCATAGATGGCCAGAAATACTTCGCGATGACTAACCATTGTTCAAACACCTGGGTGCACCAGATCGTGAACGCGTAATCAGATGGCCCGGAAATCTCACCCACAATTGTGGGAATTTACACTTTTCAACGTTAAGTACTAGACCGGCCTCAAGGAGGTGTTGAAAAATGCTCTCGAGATGTTCTAAATGTTTGAACTCAGAGAAAGACGACCAAAACATCATCTAAATATACGAAACAGAAGTAGTGGTTTCGCAGCACAGAGTGGATGAATCTCTGAAAAGTCTGCGCCGCGTTGCATAGCCCAAAAGTCATTCTAATGAACTTGAAGAGTACGAAAGGTATTACCGTTTTCAGAATGTCTTTGGGAGCTACAGAGGTCTGATGGTATGCCTTGACAAAGTTCAAGGTCGAGAAAATACGGCAGTTTGCGACAGAGTGCGCAAAATCGTGGATGAGTGGTATGGGGTGTCATTCTGGAATCGTCTGGGCATTTAGACCCCTGTAGTCGCCACAAGGGGAATGGGGAATTCGCCGTTGGATTTAGGGACCATGTGAAATGGCGAAAATCAACAACTGTCTGAAGGTCTGCAAATACCCTGCTTAGAGGCTTTTCGAACTCTTTCCGCCCAGCTGGGTCCTTCGGCGATTCTAATAGACCCACCTTGGAGAAAAGTGGATAGCCAGCAGTGTTGATGTGGCGCTGAACTTCATGCTGATGTGATATTGCGGTGTTTTTGATAGAAGTGCGCGAATACGTTGGTCGGCAACGTTTTCAAAAACTATGGAAAGAGTGTTGGGTGAGTAGGATGAGATTTTTCCTGGTGATTGCATTTATTGCATTTATTAACGAAGGAGTTATCGGTAAGAACAATATTTATCAAAATGAGCTTTATCCTTTTCTCATTGGCCGCAAACAAAACCGGTCTCCTTTTAAATGATCGTATGGTGAATTTGTTGGTGCTTCGGCTAGCTAAGATCTGCGTTAGTTCCTCTCAAAAATGGCCTGTATCAATCTTATCAATTGCATCAAGGACTCTCGTGTATTCTGGGCATCTGTTTCTCCTGCAATTTGTTGATTGTCCAGAGCCTCGTTCCCTCTGGAATGCATGAGATTTTGGCCGGTTTGCGAATGTGATCATAAGGTCCATATTTGCAACATATCTCGGACCTTTCGAATGTTCCCTTAGCTTTGTAACCGAAACTAAGCATCCGCTTCAATCCGACATACTTGCTAAAGCGACAAATATCACAGCCTTTTTTAGTAAGAGTGCCATCTTCACGGGTAAACTCATGGTTACAGTTTGTGCCTCACGGTAGGTAACTTTGCAAACCTCTTCCTTCGAAACGACATTGACAATGTCATTGTATTCGATGATTATATCCAACCTTCGAATTTTCCTTAAATCCCTTATTTGATCTAAGAATTTGTTTGCAGATACATCTTTGCATTTGTTAAGTTTCAGCATTAGACCTCCCTTCTGAGACTGAAATTTTCCCACAAGTTGATGTATTCCGGGTGTTATTGAAACTTTCATGGAATGTCCACATATGTATAATACTATTCCCTTGAATCTTGTTTGAGAATTGGGGATTCCTAAGTCCGCCATCCACTTAATGACGGACCGGACCAGTTGGAAATACTTTGATCCACGGTACCCTCATCCGTGGAACTTTGGGGTCTCCATGTTCTTTGTATAAGTGCCACACTGCTGGTTCACTAAAAAGTTTCGATGTTAAATTCAGTGTCCGTGTCAAGCCGTCTAGCGGACTATGAAAATCGCGCCAGTTACCATCGAACTGACAGATGTCTCGTTGTTTTCCTCATAATGTAACTGTTCCTATCAACAGCTAGATGGCGAATTAAGTTTCTGAGGAAAAACAAAAACACTGAGTGACCCGAATGTATGTTGTTAAGCTTATTCACTAATGGTCAATGGGTGACCAAAGCCCGGTCACCTTCCACTAACTAATTGGCTATCACCTTTCCAGGCTGACTAATTCCCTGAAAGTGATGTTTACGGTATTTCAACCTATGAGGCGACTAAAACGAGTGTCCGCTTGCAGCAATCGCTATTGTACAACCAATTCACGTGGTCATCATTGCAACAAAAATTAAGAAAGACCTCTTCGGTTTTTACTAGTAAAAATGTCAACCTACCTGCCAACGATATGTAATTTAAATTTGCTTCAGTGCAGGATCCTGAATTAACTAGAAGTTCCCCTAGAGCTGACGAAATTGCCGACGAGAATAATCCTGTAGACCTTGTCAACACAGACACGGTGAAAAAGTACTTCTTCTCAACTTTAGCATAGATATAGGTAAAATATGCTAGCTCGGCGGACTTATAAGTTCCATGAAGGACTTGGATAGCCTGAGGTGAAAATAAAAAGAAGGAATTGAGTTTTCGCATTTTGTCTCCCCATCTGGTGTAATATGAGAGAAAGAACTCCGCTTATACCCCTATTGCCTCAGAAGTGGTCGCCGAAATAACCATCGTCCACAAGATTATACCAACAACCGCTGAGAAGACGAGTATCGGTTGATACCTGAAATGGATCAAATTTGAATTAGACAATTTTCACAGCAGCCCTTTTTCAAAACGGGTCTTCAAACGTTATTAATTAATTGTTGTGCTTACAAAAGGTAATCCGTGATAAGAAACATGAATGCTGAATGCGAAAGATACGAATTTTGTCCCCATTTTTCCAGATCATCAGCTTCGGCTTCGGTTACATTTTTTTCTGCACTAGCTATCCAACTGAAACCGGACCGATCACTTGGTCGAAACTCCCGAAAGAAGCCAAACGTACACAGGATTATTGTTGTTGAAAGCCATTCTTTCATTGCTTTCTATTTAAAATATCATTTTCAGGTAAGACAAAATAAAAATATGAAATTTTTATAGACTCAAAAAGGAATAGAAACAAATAACTTTCAAAACTTGAATACACTAAAATTCGGACTAAATTACTGAAATTGACTGTTATATTTTAGCTTGACTTAAAAGTGTCGATGACATGTTTGTTTTAATTTCTAATATTTGAAAGATATTATTCAAAGTCATAGGTCACCCTATGTTTTAAGTTAATTAACAGGCAAGCCCTCGAACGACGTGCACTCCGAAGAGACTAGACAACCTTCCGTTTTTTTAGACTTTTATTCTATCTCCCAAAGTAGTCAGGGTGGACTTCCTTCTGACCTGTAGAACCAAGCATGGATTCCATTTTGTTGAAAATAAAACGTCATTGGATGGAGAAGAAGTGATGCCAGACGCATCTTTGTGTCTCCAGTAAGGGGGCAATAGTCGTCTTTTAAGTCAGTGACAGTTCATGCCTCCGATAGTGAGACAGAATTCGGCCTTTCAAATTCTAGTCCGAAAATCTCGGCCATAATGAGTATTAGTCATGGTATATCTACATCTCTACCGCCAACGCAGGGGTTACCATGGAACAAAGGCAGGAAAGCATGCCTGTTCCCGCGAACTAAACAGAATGCCAAGAGCTGGTGTAGGCTAATTCACTGTCAAAATGTTGAAGCGACTTTGTAAGAGCCAGTAAGATACTACACAAAAAGCATATGTGTCCATCCTATCTTAAAAAAATGCACTGTTTTTGGATGGAATCTTTTGGCGAGACCCTCGAATCAGTAGCATAGTTACACTTTCCAATCAATGAAGACAATGGACTAAGAACTCATTTGGAGGAAGTGGTCCAAGAGGCATGCTGATATTAACATCAATGACGTTTCCACGGCAAATTTAGAAATATAAGTCTCATTAGCGTTCACGCCCCTACAGAGGAGACTGCAGAGTCGGAGAAGGATACTTTCTATGAGGCAGTAAAACGAACCCTCGAAGCCTGTCTCAAATATGATATCAAAACCATACTTGTGCATTTTAACAGCCAAGCGATACGTTGGCTCTCATAGCTTACATCAAAATACAAATGATAACGGACTGCGGATTATTCAATTAGCAGCGTCACACGAAATGGTTGTTGAAAGTACCTGTTTTGCGCGGAAAGCGGTCCAAAAACAAACTTGAACTTCTTCAGGCGGAGATCGAACGCCGCCACCTTTCAGCTTCGATGAATGCCAGAATAATATAGGGGGGCCAAGATAGACTCGGATCACTATTTTGTTGGCATGGTGTTTCGAGTTCGAATAATAACACCACCGAAAATCTCCTCTGACAATCAGGTGAGAGTTAACACTGAAGCCATCCACAATAGAGCCCTGCGCAACACCTATAAGAGGGAAATGGAAGCCGCAATAACGGCAGTCAACAGAGATCCTTAAAATAAGGCATCAACAAATGATCTTCACAACCATCTGAAGAACGTTATCATAAATACGACCACAAACATACTTGGCCCCAGCCGCAAAAGGATTCGGAATGGCAGGTTCAACGATGAATGTAAGATAGCAACGGAAGGAAAGAATGCTGAATCATCATCAACGGCGCAACAACCGGTATCCGGTCTAGGCCTGCCTTAATAAGGAACTCCAGATCCAGGTTTTGCGCTGAGGTCCACCAATTCGATATCCCTAAAAGCTGTCTTGCGTCCTGACCTACGCCATCGCTCCATCTTAGGCAGGGTCTGCCTCGTCTTCTTCTTCTACCATAGATATTGCCCTTATGGACTTTCCGGGTGGGTTCATCCTCATCCATACGGATTAAGTGACCCGCCCACCGTAACCTATTGAGCCGGATTTTATTCACAACCAGACGGTCATGGTATCGCTCATAGATTTCATCATTGTGTAGGCTAGAATGGTGAATACCGAATAATATTGCATTGTCAAAGGACGCGGGTACGCACGGAGGCTTATAACGAACTCCGGCGAGCATAGAAAAGACTTCATAGACGAAAAAAGGAAGCCTGGGAGATCCAAAAGGCGCGAAATTTTTACCAACGAGTCGGTAGAATGAAGCCTTACACACCTCGATACTCATCCTGCTATGACTAAAAGGGAAATCTGATTTCCGACAGAATGGACATATTAAAGCGATGGGTTGAGTATTTTGATGAACTACTGAACAACCAGAACATCGGCGAGTTGGAGGTCCCGCCAACTGAAGACGACGGACAAATACTGCCACCACCAAGTTTAGGAGAAACAGCCCGTGCAAATCATCGGCTAAAAAATCATAAGTCGCCAAGAGCCGATGGAATTACAGCCGTATTGGTTATATATAGAGGCGACCAATTATACCAAACAGCTCATAAAGTTACGCTCAAAGTGTAGGACAGCGAATCCATGCCTGACGACTGGCAGGGAGGCATTATCTGTCTAATACGTAAAAAGGGAGATATCACACTGTGCAGCAATTATAGAGGTATCACGTTGCTGAGTACCATACATAAGATATTCTCTCCTATCTTGTTAGGCCGGATAGCCCCATACACCCAGAACATCATTGGCCCACACGAAAGAGGCTTGACTCCAGGCAAATCAGCAACAGATCAGCTTTTCTCTCTGCGGCAAGCGATGGAAAAAAAACTGTTCGACGTCAACAACGGTCTAAGACAAGGGATGCCCTATCATGCGTCTTTTTAACCTGACCCTGGAAAAAGTGGTGCGGAGCTAAATCTTAAATTTTAAAAACTTACTAGCTTAAACGCGTTTTTATGAAAGGTAAAGTCCATTATTCTTCCGATAAACGCATTTTGAGCCGCAATTAATATAGGAGCAATCTGGAACATTCACAAAGACCATGGGGATGTTGCCTTAAACGCATCGGTATGAAATGACTGCTGTGTGACCTAGTTTTATCAGTTTCAGCGCTGAGTGATCTCCTCAAATTGTACGGGTTCGAATTTCACTAAATAATGGAATATCGGTCTGGTTGTGGCTAATCTGGGTTGTTGAAAACCGGGCTTGAAGGAAACTAGGAAGAGGTGTAGGAGTTCGGAGTTACGTCTCGAAAAGCTCGTCCCATAAGGGCGGACCCTAACGATGGTTTCTGATGGAATTGGTTCCACCCTTTTAAAAGACAAATGTTGTGGCTTAGGAACCTCTTGTTGACTTCCGAAAATTTGCGTAGATGACGCTCAAGGTCCGCTTTCTTCGGGTCGCTTTCGCTCCCCATCTCGGAAGAGCATTGAAAGGCTGCCCTGAGGACTACTTATTGCTGAATAAAGGTCATCACTTTCTCCAACGGGGAATATCATGGGAGAACATGGACGTAACGTCCATTTCAACATATCGTCGAAGCGCAGAAATTCCGCTAAAATTGCATAAGAGTCTACTACTACTACTGCTACCATCAAACGCTACAGGGTTTCTAATATGTGCAACTATTAATACAATAAACAATTTGCACTGAGTCACTAAATCATTAAGTCACTGAGGGACTGTACATTTCGAACTCTTTCCGCGACTCAAAGCAAACTGCATTCGGGGTTTACTCCGTTTAAGGGCATTTATAGTCGAGATGATTTGATTTCTTTTTGAAGGAGCAATCCGTATGTGTACGTTACTGTGACTAGTCATTTTATCCACAAGAAGCGAAATTTCTTCGGATTTAATACGATAAAGAATCATGGTGAAGCACTCTTTCCACCTCATCAGCTGCTCGTCATCATAGATGAGGAGTCGACCGTTGACACCCTTCCCAGGACTATCGAAAGATTTGCGACTCCATAAAAGTTCACTTCTGAAATCATTGCATCGTGCGGCATCTTCTGCTTCCCTGACCAGTGTATTAGCAAATTCCTTTTCGTCACTGCACATACTATGTTGAACTTCCCGGGATTTTACACGGTATCACAGCTCGAGCGCGACACGCCTGCCATTACTGGAAGCAACCAATAGACCCTTCAGCCCCTTCCGTTTGCCGATACACTTCCACAATTCCACAGTCAGCCAGATCTTCCAACGCTCCTTAGAGACATGATTGGAGACCTGCGTAGTATCCGAGGAAGGAGCATTTTTGCTGGTAGCCAATTGCTCTTCAATATTCACGGGCGAGTTAGTCAGTTGCCCATCAGAAAGATAGCTCTCCCACTGCCGAGCCTGTCCCTCTACTCTCTCTAGATCATACAATCGATTGATGTTGAACTTGATGGGTCGCACCTCTCCGTGGCGTATGCAACTCGCAAGAGAACGAAAGGAATCATTAGATAGTGATTCCTTTCGAGGCCGTTGTCAGTGCCTCTCTTGTTACGCATATCCAGAAGACAACTCTTATACCTACTGTTCTCGCAAGGTGGCCTATCTGATTGCTTCTACTATGTCGGCTAGTTGAAATCTAACTGACCTTACTTCGACCTCTGAAATGGAACCGAAATTCACGAACCCCACGCCATTATCGATACAGTCGCCGAGACTAGAGTTTCGTTTTCGATTCCTTTATTACCCTGCACCAGGATGTCTGTTTGCTGACGTGCATGTAAAAACATGGGAATTTGCAAATTTCTTGTGTCGCATGTCGAATGAGATATTCGCCACCATTTTAGACTGAAACACCTTAGAAATGAGGTGATTTTACATTACATTACAAATATTATCTCTCCCAGGTTTGCACTGAGATTGAGCATCTGTAGTCTGGCCCTGATATGATTGTTATCTAACATTTTGAATGTTGAGTGCTAGTTTTGTAGCCATCTTTGACAGCCACCATTGCATTAAATGCCCCTGGGTGATGTTGGCAAAAGAATAACCGTTTTCCGAAAATATAGGCGCATTAACACAACATGGCTTCTATACAAGTATATTTCGAATATAAGATCTGTAACTAGAAACTTTGTACAGTATTTCTACGACGTACTTCAATCTTTGATTCGTATTGAATGGTTAGTGTTTTTAATTCGGCACAAAGCCCGCATCTTAGATATAAGTCCCTTAAACTTAATTTTGAGTTGTTTCAGCTTATAACGTAAATGCGGTTGCTTCATAAAGCCACCGATACCATAAACTCCCGCTATTATGATGAAAAGTGCTGAAAATAAATAAAAACGAGTACGACTCTTCAAATTAAAACCATCCTCTGATATCCCGATAGCTGTTACTGCTGAAGTGACTGACAGCGATGCGAAGGTGTTGATGCCAAAAATCATTCCGTACGTTTGGTCTACAAGTTCCTTGGAAATCAATCCACTGAAATACCGTACAAAATGTATCGGTTTATTTCCTGAGGGAGAAAGGCGTAATGGACTTACCTTGCATATGTAATTAAGAAATTGTAGACTACACCGAAAAGTATGTAAGCCGAATATGAAAGCCAAAGATGGGTGGTAATCGACATGGTGAAAATGAGGACGCTTTCAACCACAGAAGCTGCAGCAAGGATCCAAACCTCGAACCACCTAGGGAATCGTCTATGTCTTGTGAATATCACTGAAATAGATGCTGCAGCGGACAGCGTTTCCGCAACAGCTTTGACGGTGCCTTTGGAAACTTTATGCCGATCTGGATCGATATCGTGCCAAAGAATTTGGGAGCTATCAGAAACCTTCGAAGATAGGAGAAGCATAGGGGTTGATTGGCACTATATAGTATCGTATACTTACCACGCTAAATGTTACTTACCATCAAGAATATTGAATTCGCAAGAATCCACCACAGACTCCATTTCAAGATGAACCAATTACTATAAGTTGTCACTAGAAACATGACTCTTTGTTTTATTCCTTTGAAACTTAACAATGAAACATCTTTGTCCTTTTCAGTCGCCTTTTCTACCTCTTCTTGTATTTTATCAGATATTTTTTCCTTTAGTTCACTACTTGCCTCTCTGGCCATATCTGGTGAGCTTCGAGCTACCTTTTCAGCTTTCTCTTCCAATCCTTCAGTTGTCTCTCCAGTTTGGTTTTCAAAACTTTCGGGTTTAACTTCTGCCTTATTTCTGATACCATCAGCAATCTCCGTATTTTCAGTGCTCACCGTTCCAGCTATTTCTTGATTTTTTTCCGCGGAGCCTTTAGCTAATTGGAGTTGAGTAATGCCTCTTTTGTGTAAACTATTCACTTCAATTCCTCCCTTATTTAACTTTTGTAAAGCGCGTCTACATATATCGGCTGTAATTTCATCAACATCTAAAGCTTCCGTTATTCTCCTCCTTATATACTCTACCTGCTAAAAGTTCGGGATTGTTAATACCTTAACAGCAGTAGTTACTCAAATACTATACTTACATGAATTGCTATTGGTGAGTACTGTTTGCGAGTTTGTGCTCCAACCGTTCGCATCTTCGGTTGATGTGCTTGAGTGTTCGCTGATTCACCGGTGAATGGCCCGCTTTCCTCAATTTCGAACTCTGTGTTGTCAGTCTCATTCTCCATTGTGTTTCTCTGATGCTTTATCAAAGAGATATCCCTAACAGTTCCTGTGGCAATGTTAGCAACAGCTTCAGCAGCAGCTTGAATAGCTTCATCAACTGCATTTTGGGTAGCTGCTTCTGTTGCTTCAACGGCAGCATCAGCGACGGCTTCAGCAGCATCTTCTGTAGCATTGGTAGCCGCTTCGGCTACGGCTTTGTCATAGGATGATGGTTGATATGCCCTCGGGAGGATAACCGCAACAAGAAGAGATGCAAACTGAGCTGTGAAAGAATAAGTTGCCTTACTGAAATAATCGTGAGGATGGTATCAGTGGTTCATAGGTTGATCAATCCTGGAAACTTATAATCATCATTCTAGCAAAGTTAACCAAGGAAAATGCTTTATTTGAAAAAGCTCTTCCTGTTTGAAAAGAAAGACTTGTATTATCGTCAGAATTAAACTTGAGGAAATTTCGAAAATCGATTTTGTGAATTCATTGTGGTTCGTTTTTGGCAGGACCTGGAGCGAAAATCATAAAATGATAGT
Source organism: Hermetia illucens (assembly GCF_905115235.1). Taxonomy (NCBI): domain Eukaryota; kingdom Metazoa; phylum Arthropoda; class Insecta; order Diptera; family Stratiomyidae; genus Hermetia; species Hermetia illucens. The sequence continues at coordinate 51,726,193 of NC_051849.1, forward strand.
ACAGCATCAGAGTGTACCATCGTATTGGATCTGGGTTAGGCGAACTTTTCCATGTTAGTCATTTGCTTTGCTCTCCAAGCGCGACCTAGCTCTTGGAAATTTTCTTGTACTCCAAATATTGTGAGGTTTTCTATGATTAGTTTGGCCTCTGATGTCAACATGTTTTCTTTTGCAAAGCTGTCTTTCCTTACTGTAAAATTCCTTCTTTGTTGCCCTTTCGGAAGTTCGCAATAGCACTCGATGGAAGAACTCATTCTTTTCAGGTCCATGATGCAGACCCGTGCTTTTCTTATCCTGAATACGGTTTTTCCGGGGATTTTTTCGCCGATGCACGATGCTGTCTGTTGGCACATTAATGCGGCTTTCATTGATGAATTCTTTTGCCCCACCTTGATCCGTCATAACAGTCTTGAGCGTACCAAACCAACAGTTCCATATATTTTATAAATTAGTGGCGATTATCAGCGATTATATCCTTTATACCTATCTATATCTTTGAATCTTTATTCGTTCTAATTTTCCAATTTTTTAACTTTTTTAATTTTTTATCTTTTTTATTTTTTCAACTACACAACAATTATTGAGTTACGAGACTCGAATTTCTATTTCGAGGCTCGATACTTTATTCAATTATCAATTCTCTTCAATTTTCGATTCTCCTCAATTTCGATTCTCAAATCTCGATTGACGATTGCCGATTCTCGATTATCGATCATCGATCATCTTATTATTTTATATATATACTGATCTTTAAATATTTATTTGTTTTAATTGTCTCAATTTTCTATTTTTCAACTATTCAACAAATATCGGCTTACGAGACTCGAATTCCATTTTCGAGTTCCATTCTCCATATTTTATGTTTCTCAATTCTCAGTTTTTCTATGCAGCTTACAATTAATAATAATTAATAATTAATAATTAAATTAATAATCATTCAATTTTTAAATTTTTTAATAATTTTAAATTTTCGGTTCGATTTCTTTCAATTCTTCATTTTCGATTCCCAATTCGATTTCTATCAATTCTTGATTTCGATTTCGATTCTCGATTGTCAATTTTCAATTATCGATTCTGGATTCTGCATTCTTGATTCCCGATTCCAATTTCCGATTTTCGCCAGCCCACCGTGACACTGATGATGCGTTGAAAAATGCACACAAAGGAGGTGTGCACGTAGGACTCAATTTGACGATTTGTATTGCTCCCCCATCTGCACGTATATAATGCATATGTCGTACCTGCTTGGGTAATAACGTATTCTGGTGCTGGGGGTCGGTGGCTAAAAGCATTGCGAAGCACAACTTCTTATCGAGCATGTAATTGAGGAGTTATTCGTCGTTACTACTACATAACAGTTTAGTAAAAGGGTAATCTCGGGTAAAGTCGAGGAGGATTAATGGCGCATTGTCGATCGATTCTCGATAACGTTTTCGATTTCTTAATTTCTCAGTTTTTTTATTTTTGACGTGATGACTTTTTGATTAATAATTTTCGACTTAAAATCTTAAATTTTAAATTTTTGTATTTTTCAACTTTTTTATTTTTCCAATTTTTTAATTGTTGTTTTGAATTTTTCAGCATTTCTGTTTTCTGTTTTCAACTGCGCAACTTCTCTCGATACTCGATTCTCAATACTCGTAACTCGATTCTCGATTCTCGATACTCGATTCTCGATTCTCGATTCTCGATACTCGGGGTTCGATAATCGATTATTGATACTCGGTTGTCGTTTTTTGATTCTCGACTATCCACGTATGCACATATGGTAATTGTCACTTCAATGTACAAATCTCCCAACGTTACGGTCGCGGACCCTGAATTACTGGCCAATTACTTACCATTATTATGCCGAGCTTAGTTCCAACGGAATTGACAAAATCACTAACCAACAAACCAGCCAATATTGTAGAGTTGGTTTTCTATTAAGTTTCTTTTATAGTTTTAAAGTAGAAATTAGTAAAATCCTCTTGGATTTTTCGTAATAGAACCTCCTAATGATATGTAATTTAACTTCATTCTGTCCAGTTGCCTGTATTAACTAGAATTTTCGCGAAAGCGGACGAGATTGCTGGTGAAAATAATCCGACAGATCTTGCCAAAACAGATACATGCTCCTTCTGAACTTAGGCATAGATGTAGGTAAAGTAGATAAACCTCGGCAGTTACATAAACCTCATGAAGCCTCGGAAGAAAAAAAAATAATTGAGTTTTCGCCTTGTATTACGAGGAAGAAGGCCCAGGAACTAACATGGCCTTACGGTCGCTCAATGCTTAAACAAAAGGAGAGAAAGATCTTTTTCCAAAAACCTTTTGGTTGTTAAAGTCGAAAACGCGACGTGACGACTTTTTGATTATGAATTTTTGAAAATTTTCGACGAACTCGACGCTCTATCTTTTTAATTTTTATTCTTTTCAACTTTTCAATTCCATTCTATTCCATTTTTCAACTACACAACAATTCTTGAGTCACGAGACTCGAATGCCTGATTCGAGACTCGATTCTTCATTAATGAATTTTTATTTTCAATTTTTTTCAAATTTGTAAAGTGTTCTTTGATTCTCTATTTTCCATTCTCCATTCTGGATTCTCGTTTCTCGATTCTTGATTCTCTAGTTTCTCAGTCTCGATTCTCAATTTTCCATTCTCGATACTCGATACTCGATTGGCGACTCTCGACTCTCAACTTTCAACTCTCGAGAATTTTTATTTTCAATTCATACTTTTTAATTCAAATGTAATTTTTCCTTATCTCTGCTCTTTGGTTTCCGATTTTCAATTCTCTATTTTCCATTCTCGATTCTCTATTTTCCATTATCGATTGTCCATTCTCGTTTCTTGATTGATTTTCGATTCTCGATTTTCAATTCTCTATTTTTTCATTCTCGATTCTCTACTTTCTCAATCTCGATTCTCCATTTTCAATTCTCGATTCCTGATTGTCAGCTGTCGACTCTCGACTTTCAACTTTCGTTTCTCAACTCCCGATTCTCGATTAGCCAAACAAAGTCTTCATATGTCGCTGTTGCCACTTTCGCATTCAGATGACCCATTACAATCGTAATGTCACCTTTGGCAAGCCTCTCCTAGACTGCGTGTAATTCCTCATTCTCCCCTATATCAGAAATCGCTGAATCCCGCCGGCGGGATACCCTACCATCGGCATTATTTGGGCTTAGTTCCAAAGGGATTAAACAAAATTACCACACCACAACATCAATAGACTTATTAAAATTAATATTAATACGTAATAAAGATGTCACCCTACCTCCTAATGATATGTAATTTAACTTCAGTTCTGTCCAGCTTCCTGTATTAACTAGAATCTCTGCCAGAGCGGACGATATTGCTGATGAGAATAATCCGACAGATCTTGTCAAAACGGATACATCGAAAAAGTACTCCTTCTCAACTTTGGCATAGATGTATGTAAAGTAGGCAACCTCGGCAGATACATAAATCCCATGAAGTACTTGAATAGCCTGGGAAGAACGAAAAAAAAGTTGCTCTTTGCTAATGTAACACGAGGAAGAAGGCCCAGGAACGGGCCCGTCACATACCTCCTTTGCTTCAGAACTGGTCGCTGTAACAACCATTGTCCACAAAATTACACCCACTACCGCGGAGAGGACGAGGATCGGTTGATACCTTAAATTAATTAAACTGAATAATTATAATTGAGAAAAATGTCAGTCAGCGTTTCTGCATCCACAAATGTCGTCTTAGGTGTCCATTTCTACTACACTATACTAGTTTGTTCAAACCTAATAAATTCTCCAACTGATGAGGCCTCCATGCTGGCTGACAAGGGAATTTTGATTACAGCTGTACTTACAGAAGATAGTCAGTGATAAGGAGCATGAATACTGTATGTGACAGATGTGAATTTATTTCTGATTCCTCCAATTCTTCAACTTCCCCTTCAGATAAATTTTTATCTGGAATAGTTATCCGAAGATAACCGGAGCGATCACTCGGTCGAAATTCCCGGAAAAACCCAAAGGTGCAGAGGATTATTGTGGTTGAAAGCCAGTCTTTCATTGCTTATTGTATATTATTTTTATATTTTATTTTTTACTTTGTTAAATTTTTTAAATAAATAGAAATAAATAAATAAATAAAAGAACTTTCAAAACTAGAATAAACTAAAATTCAGACTTAACTACATAAATTTACTGTCAGGTATATATTGTTCTGACTTTTGACTCAAAAAAATTCAATGATATCTTTGTCGTAATTTATACCTATTTAGAGATAAGTCCCTAAGGCTTGCCAGTATCTGTTGGGTTTTTACTTTCAAACCGAGTATTAAATGTCCGCAATAGGGCAGACCCGGATTCAGCCGATATTCTGATAATAGGAAAAGAACGGAAGAAATTTAACGACTCCCCAGTTAAAGGAAGGAATTGTTTAAAATTTGAACTGTTGCTAAGCATGTGTGCTTTCTTGCTTTGAAGAGTAGAAATAATGTTAGGTACGTGTAACCTACAAGAAGGTTGGACTTTTGTTAGATACGCCGATTTGCTTAAACGCAGCTAGTGAAATGGAGAACGGAAGTATCAGCATCTCCGCGTAGCTCTTAATGAAACAACTGAAAAATTCTAAGACATATGTACGTCTATCAGCTTTGAAAAAGCAAAGCAGCGGTAGTTGAAGGGATTGGAACAGAGACCCGGATATCTAAATTACGGATAGAGTAGTAAATTATGCTCTCGTCCCACCACCACCACCACCAACGCTATTTGTAGGTGCAGTTTTTCTGCACGATACCGGAATATTTCTCATATAAATATTGAATGTACTGTGGTGCTTTCTTGGCAGTCTCACCTTCCTTACCTTTCTGAATATCCCGATTCGATAATTTACTGAGCCACAGTGTTGGGTCCCAGCTCTTCGGCTCAGAAGCGTTGCCATCAAGTCCTGTTGTTTACCGATTTCCTTTTATTGTTTCCTCGATTGCAGTTGCGCTGAAATGTTGAATTAGTACAAATGTCGACAATGCTTTTTCTGCTTGGAAAATCCTCCCCATGTTTCCGCCGCAGCTCGTCAATCAATAAGTAAAGTACCGTTCTTGTCATTCACGCAACAGTTGTGTTCGATATCCTGTGTGCATTGGCGTCGGTTTTCGACAAGTCGATACAAATCTCTTTCGAGTGTCCAGTTTATCTAGTAGATATTTGTAATGGACCGTTCGCGTAACAGCAACCGCTACCTTTGTTTCCCAGTGGGCATTCTTATAAATTTGCCAATTGGCAGCGTTTCATTGTTGAAAAACCTGTGGTGGAGGCATTTCTTTTCATTGGCCCTGATATGGACATCGTTATTTCAAACCGAAGCATCTCGGTTGATGAACTGTGACTTGTTGACCTCAAGTGTGCATAGGCGATTTTGTAAATCATGTCTTTACAATGGTTCCACGATTCTTTCATATTTATAAAGGTTGGTGATCGCGTGAGATCACTTCATGATTTTTTTCACGAAATCGCCATCACCATTTGAAACCAGTGTGCTCCTCACCCCCTTTTATGGGTGGCTTGATTAGCTAGACTGCGATCACCGGTCGATGTTGACGTGCAATATTCTCATAGGGAAGGACTTTGCAATGAGTGACAGTGGTAAAATGTTGGCGTCTTATGAAAATACAGCCGATTTGCGTTTTACTGTTCCGACTATAAAATGTAGGAAGATGAGACAATCGTTTGATGAACCCTGAATTCATAAGTATAAAGTCATGGGGGTACGCTATACGTTAGCCACCGTCATTGCGCGCTCCAAACCCTTTTCGCAATTTTTCTCCAGGCAGTTTTCTACTTTTTGCTAATATGGACTTCTTCTTTCTCGTCGGGAACAGTACTGCCGCTGCCACTATCAATACCCAGTCTTCCATCCATCTGCACGGTCCTGGGTTGGGGGCATAGCCTTTTATCGCTTCGATTTCGGCTTCTGGATCATTCTCTTCTTTTTATGACTTGTAGGATTATCTACTGTGCTGGGAAAATTATATTACAAAGTAGTGTCCCCATTATTTTTGTCTTCTAATGGTAATCCATGTTTTTAATCATAGTTTTATCAGGGAATTTGCTCCAAATTCAGGTAGCCATAGACCACTATATACTTTACCTATGTACCTACATACGCGTCATCATTGTTCACTCCTGACAATGCGCTTTAAATCCCCTCCTCGACTTTCTGAGAAGATTACCTTTTCTCTAAACTGTTATGTATCTGATAGTAACCACGAACAACTGGTCAACCCTTCTTATAGTCAATTCCATTACATGCTCGATAAGAAGTTGTATTTCTTGGAGTGCTTCCTCTTTCTTTAGCAACCGACCAGCAGCACCATTATCCAGATCACGTTATCACCCAAGCAGGTACAACATGAGCATTACACTGACGTCTAGATAGGAGGACCACTAGCAAGCAATACAAATCGTTATTACACCAGCTTGGGCCAGCAACTTTTGTCCACGTGTCGAAAATTCCCTTCCTATATGGACACCCGCGGATGTGTACATGTGCATTTTTCAATGCATCCGCATATTCTCCCATCGGTAGGAAATGAAACTTCAGACAGAAGATCTACTTACTTCGCACAAGCCTCGAAACTGTTTAACTGTCTGTGCGGCCTGTCATTTATGGCTGGATGTGGAAATCTTAGAAAGACACTGCAGCACTTGACAGTACCAATGTTTAGGATATCCGCCTACAAAAACCCCGGAATACCCCTTTCCTTTTGATTTTCCCACAGCACTGCTGCCAACCATATCTTTGTGAAGAGGACTTCGCTTTAAATGACCGTATTTGCTACTTTGCGTGCTTTCCTTGAACTTTCCGCTTTGTCAAGCTCTGCCTGAATACTGGTTTTTATCGAGATCATTCCCCACTAGCTTTTTTCCGACTTTAGTTTTCCCCCGAAAATGTTTTGTTGCCTTTCACAATTTCTTCTAAGTTCGTCCTCTGTAAAAGTTGCTCTGGTTCACATTCAGGGTAAAAGGGAACATCCTCAACCCAACAGGTATTTTCTGCAACCTCTATGCCTCGTTAATAATTATGTCAAATAACAAACAATTTCGCCATTTCATCGCTGCACTGAACAATATAATCAGCAACCCTTTTGAAAATCCAATTATTGTCACTTCCTCATGGGGTCTTTTTCTGATATTCTGTATATTTTCAAGGTAGAGAGAGAGAGATCTCTTGAGATTCTATTCAAAACGCTGCGCACCCTTATCGTTACTAAGCTGCAGGTCTAGTTCCTTCCAGATCGGTATAAAAGGATAGGATGTATTATGCGAGCTACGATTAATCCGCACCGTGATAGCGATACGCTACTATTTGACGCTTCTCACAAGCGTCCAAATAACTCTTGAAATTGATCTTCGAGTCTTTCATCACCGCTAGGTATTTGAAAACTGACATGGAAGTGACGAGATCGTCATTGTACCACTGACTCGTCGTCAAATAACTGGAAATACTCATTTTAGCCAACGATCTAAGATTACTTCGGTATAACATTTACTGAAAGGCGCAAGTTACTTTCAATACCACCATACACACAGTTACTAATTGAGCTTCAATAACATTGCCTTTTCCAGGGAGCTAGGAAATACTCTTTCTACTATAAAACCAGTCCGTCTGGAGCTTACCAGAGAGCTTAAGTCGGAATCGCTTTATTGTCGTTGATTCTATGACAAATTTCAATTAGTTTCTTCTCAATTATCAAAGGTATCATGAGGACACTCAGAACCGGTTTATATTTTTTCATCATCATCATCCACAGCGCAACAACCGGTATCCGGTCCAGGCTTGCATTAAAAAGGAACTCCAGACATCCTGGTTTTTCGCTGAGGTCCACCAATTCGATATCCCTAAAAGCTGTTTGGCGTCCTGACTTACGTCATCACTCCATCTCAGGCAAGGTCTGCCTCGTCATCTTTTTCTAACATAGATATTACTCTTCAAGACTTTCCGGGTTGGATCATCCTCATCCATACGGATTAAGTGACCCGCCCACCGTAACCTGTTGAGCCGGATTTTATCCACAACTAGACGGTCGTAATAGCGCTCATAGCGCTCATTTCGTCGTTATGTAGGCTACAGAATCGTCCATCCTCATGTAGGGTGTCGAAAATTCTTCGGAGGATTCTTCTCTCGAACGCGGCCAAGAGTTCGCAGTTGTTTTTCCTAAGAACCCAAGTCTCCACGAAATACATGAGGACTGGCAAGATTATGGTCTTATACAGTAAGAGATTTGACCCAATGGTGGGACGTTTCGAGCGAAACCATTTTTGTAAGCTGAAATAGGTTCTGTTGGCAACCAACACCCGTGTTCGGATTTCATTGTCAGAGCTGTTATCGGTTGTGATTTTCGACCCTAGATGGGGAAAATTTTCAAGGGTCTCAAAGTTGTAGTCTCCTGACTTCATTGTTTTCGTTTGACCAGTGCGATTCCATGTTATTCGTTCTTTTGGTTTTGGCGCTGTCGTTGCTATCATATACTTCCCCTTGCCTTCATTGATGTGCAGCCCAAGATCTCGCGCCGTCTGCTTGATCTGGATGAAAGTAGACTATACATCTCGGGTTGTTCTTCCCATGATGTCGATATCGTCAGCGCAGGCCAGTAGTTGGGTGGATTTGAACAGGATGGTGCCTCTCGCATTTACATCGGTATCGCGAATCACTTTCTCCAGGGCCAGGATAGAACATCCCCTTCTTTTAGACCGTTGTTGATGTTGAGTTGTCTTGAGTGTGATCCTCCTGCTTTTATCTGGATACCGAATTCTCTCATGGCCGTGTAAGTTTTACCCTGGCTATGCTGCCAGAGGCGGCTTTAAAGTCGATGAAAAGATGGTATGGGCCAATGATGTTCTGACCGTATAGGGCTATCCGGCCTAGTAAGATAGTGGAGAATATCTTATGGAGGGTACTCAGCAACGGGATACCTCTATAATTGCTGAACTGCGTGATATCCCTCTTTTCATGTATGAGACAGATAATGCCTCGTTTCCAGTCATCAGGTATTCATTCGCTGTCCCATACTTTGAGCATTAGTTGATGAACCACTTGGTGTAATTGATCGCTTCAATATATAACCAATTTGGCTGTAATTCCGCCTCCTGCCGACTTATAGTTTTTAAGTCAATGAATCGCACGGATTGTTTCTTCCATGCTGGTGGTGGCAGCATTTTTCCGTGGTCATCAGTTTTGGGGACCTTCAACTCGCCGATATTTTGGTTGTTGAGCAGTTCATCTAAATACTCAATCTATCACTCCAATATGCCCATTCCGTCGAAAGTCAGATTTCCCTCTTTGTCTCGGCAGGATGAGCATTGAGATAAGGCTTCATCCTGCTGACTTGTTAGTAAAATTTCCGCGCCTGATGCAGTTTCTCCCTGTACTTTTCTAGTTCCCAGATCTTTCGGTTCTCCCAGGTTTCCTTTTTCCATCTGTGAACTTTCTTCTCCGCTCGACGGAGTTCGTGATAAGTCTCTGCGCGTTCCCGCGTTCTTTGAGAATGCAACATTACTCGGTATGCCGCATTCTTCTGTTTTGTAGCTAGCTTACATTCATCGTCAAACCAGCCGTTCTGACTTTTCTTGCGGCTGGGGCCAAGTACCTTTGTGGTGGTGTATTATGACAGGGTACCGACTAGTTGCTCAGCAGCTTTCGATCTGTACAGGGAGCGCACGTTTCGTGAGAAAATGCGCAAATCGTTTATCCGTTGTCGTTGCCGGGTTCGTCGTTGTAAAATCCGTCCTGTCCGAGGCTCCTTCCGTGGTTTTGTAACATCGGTTTTCCGTGTAGGGTTGTCAGCCCCACCCAACCCCTAACCTGGAGGACCAGTTGGTACATTTTGTCCCGTTTTTAGGCGCGGGTTGGTTGACTCTTATGCTCTGCTCAAGTCTACTCTAAAGATTTTGGTATGCTTCTTGCGTTTGGTCGAAATTTGGTCTTCCTCTACCTGCCAGTCTTTTTGTTCGAAAGGCTGCCCCATCTCATCGTTCCACCAATAGTTTGATGGAAATAAGTCTGTCTGTTTGTCCGTCTTAAGGGCACTCTAAGATGTTGAGGAGGCAGATGGGGCAGCAACTCTGTCCGCTGAGTCAACAACAAAATAGCAAAAGGAAAACCTCTAGGGGGCACCAGGAATGCTGTATTCACTATGGCCGTAATGCCGTAAGCGGATGTCCTGAAATCTCGCACAATGACTAACAGCTGGAACATACATGCTGGGACAATAGTGCGATTTAACTGAGGGAAGTATGAGGGTTCGAGAGAGAAATGTGAATTTTGACAAGTCTTGGGTATCGCTGTGTAACCACCGGCACATATTCTGTATCCAAGCATGTCACAACGATCTTCAGTTATTGGAGGACAGTACACCGGTTTACCGGCGGACGGGAGAAGCTGTTGGAGCTTGGAGTGCGTTCCTAATCGAACAGATCTATAGGCCTTTGCACCGGTTTAGGAGGTATCATTAGCGAACACATGTCTCAGGATTGAGCACTGGTCCAGGCATGCGCACAACAATGAAGTTGGACTCGAGGTGAATGTGGTGTTAAATGAGCCAATCTTCTAGAGTTGCACCCCCGGTGAGGGCGTCCTAAAGGCACATCCTTCGAGAAATCTTCCATCTGGCTTTCCAGGAAAACCCCGTCTCTTCAGAGGGGAAATATGGCCGAAAGGCTTATATATTCCTAATGGCACGTGCAGTAGACACAAAGTCCTGCTCGTCTTAAACATTTTGTTCGAAAAATGTTATACCTGTTGACATAAAATCGCGATTACTGTTAGTGGGAGGCGGGGAAAAGATCCCATGCATGTACATTTAATTTAAAAGAAAAATCATACCAAAGGGTATGATAAGAGACGGCAGGTCCTCATAAAGTAGTGAAGTGTGCCAGGAGGAGGAGGAGGAGGAGGAGAACTTGGGGAAAGGACCGGGTATCTGAAACATTGATTGCACGCCTGGTTGTCGCACTATTAATGATGATAATGAAATTCGTTTGGACTACTATTATGTTAGAATCACAGAACTTTGGAGCGATATAAGTTTCATATAGCGAATACTGGGAATTTTGGAAGTGACTGAAAACTATTTCCTTCATGTAAGTGTACTGCAGAACCATCAAAGAATGTTAGTACTTCATTAACGCACATAGTCCAACTTCCTAAATGTGCACATATCAAGAGCTACAAATGAGCAAATGGAATCCGCCTTCCTTGTACTAGGAATAATTTAAATAACCTTGGATAGTCACCGAAAAGTTATTACCGCAAGTATGAATGAAACCAAAGTAGGATTCGCCAAAGTACATCTATTGTTAATAAATAAAATACAAACAAGAACAAATGCATCATTGAAAATGCAATAATGCAATAATTCATGTAAAATATCTTTACTTTCCTACGTAAAATTCTGGCGAAAAGATTTGTTATAAAGTTTATCTGTAAAAGTGAAAATAAGCCTTGCCTAAGCCCTTCGATTAGTCTGAGTTATTTTGATATTTTTTAACTTCTCATCGATCCACGGTATTTTTATAATGCCAGACATCCCATAGATCCCAGATATCAATCCAAAATAACCGGCAAAGAAGGAAAACTGGCCACGGATTTCCAAGTGAAGCACCTTTCCAGATATCACGATGATGGTTACTACCGTATGGACTACTAGAGCTGCGAACATGTTGAAACCAAAGATCAACCCATATGTTCGATCCATTAGGGCTTTGGCAACAACGGCACTGGAATACCAGAATATCGAAGTTAGTTATTTCTGAGGAGGAGAAACTACACTTAGCTTACCTAGCATATGTAACCAGGAAACTATACAAAGCCCCGAACAATATGTACATCGCATATGAGGTCCAGATATTAGTAGCAACTGCCATTCCAAGGACGAAGGTGCTTTCAATCAGAGCACCTACTGATAAGATCCAGACTTCGGATTCATTGGGAAATGGATGCTTCCTTAGAAATTCCACTGAAAGTGTTGCACCGCACGAGACTATTGCTATCATAGCTTCCGCCGCACCGTTATAAACTTGCTTCTGATCCGGATCGATTGTCCGCCACATAATTTTGATGTTATGATGAATCTGCGGAAATATAGAAGATACCAGCTATATGAATAAGTTCAACGAAAATTTAATAAGCTGAAGCAAAAAATTTGATAAAGTTGTCCTTTCCAGGTTGGGGACTGGTAAAGTTTGAAGAAATAGTGAAGGATAACTCACCAACATGAATCCACAGGATGCGAGCGCCCACCAGAGGCTCCACTTAAAGATAAATCTATCTTTGTAAGACCTTAAGAAAAACATAGCCATCTTTTTCACCGGTTTAAAAAGACGAAAAACTGGAAGGTTTTCTTTGGCACCGATAGCGGTTCCAACTTTATCTTGTATCTTATCAGTTATTTTGCCTTTTATATCATCCCTTAGTTCTACCCCCTGATTTTTCGTCCGATCAGTTGTCGAATTTGAACTCTGGCTTTTAATACTCCGTTTGGAATGCTCTTCACCTTCGGATTCATTTCTCAATTGCTCAGCACTTCTGTCACTTTCCTCCCCACTTCCTTCTGTTGCTTTGTCAGTTTTGTTTTCGTTGTCTTCAGTTTGGTGTTCTACCGGCTCACTTCCTTCTTTAAGTTTATCCTCCGGGTTTTGAGATTCATTACGGACTTCAAATCTTGATGTTCTGCTTCTGTCGCTCATCTTCCAACCTGCTCCTGCTTCCACGTCTATGAGCTGAGACACCTGATTACTACGTGCACTGTCATCTTGAACTGCTTCATATTTTAACTTATTATCAGCGCGGACATTCATTTCCGCTAGCAGTTTTTTTACATCTAAGGCGTCAACTATTTTCCTTTTTATGTAGTCGACCTGAAAGCGATGTCTCATTACTTACAGCTGGTGTAGATTCAAGGAACTTACACTGAGTCCTGCCCTTGCCTCTGGTTTTCGGGTTTGTGTTTTCACTGTGCGTTGTTGAACATTTGAACCTTCCTTGCGAGATTTCATCTTTCTTAGTCTATCAACCATTGCATCGCTGGTTTCCTCGTCATAAGTGTCGGTTTCAGTATACCCACTGTCAGTTTCCTCGTCAATGTCAACCTCCGTATAATCACTACTGTCCTCAGTTTGCCTTGGAGATTCTGCTTCCCATGGTTCTCTGGTAGTTTCGGTTGCAGCATCAACTGCCGCTTCAATTGCAGTCTGAACGGCAGCTTCTACAGCAATCTTAGCAGCTTTTTCCACTGTTTGAACGGCAGCATCAGCAACGGCCCCAGCAGCATCTGCTACAGCTGCACCGGAGATGACTTTATCGTAGTACAAGGGACGGGTCACTCGTGGGAGGATAACGGCAACAAACAGGGATGCGACTTGGGCTGAAATAAGTATTAGGTACCATTATGATGCAGTGATTATTTATTACTTAGAATTGGGAAGTAGACAGTGTTCGCGTTCGAGAGGGACATCCTGATAATGTCTGTGAGGCATTAGTTACATAAAGCTATATAGATAGTTACATAAAGCTATGTAGATAACGCCAGTAGATGCGGATCAGTCCATTAGGTCGGAAGAGAGTCTAAAGAGAATGCATATATCTAGAAAGAGTAGAGATGGTTAAAAAAACTTACACTGGGAAAATACTTGCAGTCGCAATGGCGAGAGGAGAACCAGATTACAGAGTAATACTTCAAATTGCTTCTAATGAGAGAGTTGTGACCTGTTAAGGATGTTTAGAGTTAGAAACAGGAGACATGCGCGATACAAAGTCCAATATTCTGTCAACAGCTTTTCGTGGAATGTTATGCAATGGTTTTGGATGTAGATTAAATAGCATAAATAGTATTTCCCGAAAAAGTGGGGAAAAAAGAGTAGAATAATATGGCCAATCAGTCATACTTCTGCAAGTCCCCCCGTTTTTCGAAACGATAAACTTTGCCGTATGTTTCTTTGGTTCTAACAGGAGCAGTTTTGTGTGTTTAGCAGCATTAGGGCTCTGACACCTACCATTGTGGGAAGCTTGTTCCCAGTTTCTGATAACCTATCATACTAACAAACCAGTTGCTGGTTTCGATCCTGCTTTTGCTAAAGTATCCATGATTTAATTTCCCTGTAAACTACAATGACCGGAAACAGAGTTCAATCGGTATATACATTCCTGAACGATTTTTGAAGTAATCAAACGCCTTCACAATGTCCTCAATGCAGCTTGACTATCGCTATAGATTGCGATGCGCCTGCTCTTCAACCGTTCACCAATCAGCTAGGTTGCCGCCCTAGGGATCGCATACACTTCAGCCTGAAGTGCATATTGCCCGAAGGAAAAACCCCACTTCTCCTTTCAATTCAAAAGGCAGAATCCTGAAACAGGACCATGGTCTATTTTTGAGACATCGGTGTAGAAGACGTCAGTATATCCTGATATGCATTCTTCTGATTAGTCCCAGTTTCTCTTCGTTTCAAGGTAAATTCTACGAAACATATGTACGGGAATCCGAGAACTGGTTCCGAAAACTGGATTTAGTTCTCCTAATAACTTTTACAATGCGCTGTGCCCGCGTGATTTTATTTGGATTTACAGAAAACTCATGCCTAAAGCACCAACTGTCCATCGGATCAGCGGCACGATGTATATTTCTGCACACTGTTCCGAAACCAACAGCTACCACAGCCACGTCAATAGCAGTCCTGACCTTAGTATAGCATAGATCCAGTTTCTTAAAATATCACACACACTTTGTTTCATGGCTTCAATATCCACGAACACCCCCATCGAGTACTGACCTTTCAGGGTTGCATCCTCTATATTTGAATCCAAAGAATGAAGAGCAGACTCACTGGACTTTCCACGCTAGTAAGCATGTTGATTTTCATTTAGTGACTGCGGCCTTAATTGCTTCCCACGAATGTTTCGCAATAATAGTCGCTTCAAACCTTTCAGCAAGAATGATATCAACTTTTATCCGTCTTTTGTTTTTTGGGTTTAAATAATCATCCTTTCGAAGCTTCGGTATGAAGACTACCTTACTCTTCTGCATGAGCATGAGCACGTAGCCCAAAGCAAGACATGCTGGAAAATATTTCCTGGCAGTCGCTTTAAGTGCTACCTTCCATTAGTATCACTGAATAGATATCCTCCATGCCAGTTGCTTTGAAGTGTTCAAAGGACAGCAATGCAGCTCCCGCTTTTGCATTTGTAACAACCGCTCTGGCAGTGTTCCTTGCAACATTTTGGTGTTGGATGGTTTGCAGGAACCGTTAGACAAAGAGGGAAATCTGATTTCCGACAGAATGGACATATTGAAGTGATGAGTTGAGTGTTTTGATGAACTACTGAACAACCAGAACATCGGCG
This sequence comes from Hermetia illucens, assembly GCF_905115235.1. Classification (NCBI taxonomy): domain Eukaryota; kingdom Metazoa; phylum Arthropoda; class Insecta; order Diptera; family Stratiomyidae; genus Hermetia; species Hermetia illucens. The sequence continues at coordinate 51,741,563 of NC_051849.1, forward strand.
AGTTGCAGGTTCTGCTAACTGAAGACGACGGACAAATACTGTCACCACAAGGATAAGAGAAACAGTGCGTGTAATTCATCGGCTTAAAAATAATGAGTCGCCGGGGCCGATGGGATTACAGCCGAATTGGTCAAATATGAAAGCTACCAACTACACCAAGCGATTCATCAACTGATACTCAACGTATGGGGCAGCGAATCAATGCCTGACGACTGGCACGGAGGCATTATTTGTCTCATATATAAAAAGGGAGATATCACGCAGTCTAGCCATTATAGAGGTATCACGTTGCTGAGTCCCATCTATAAGATATTCTCCGCTATCTTGCTAGCCCGGATAGCCCCATACGCTAAGAACATCATTGGTCCATACCACTCTAGGCAAATCAGCAACACATCAAATTTTCTCTGTACGGCAAGCGATGGAAAAACTGTTGGAATATGGACATCAGTTGCACCATCTTTTGATGGACTTTAAAACCGCCTGCGACAGCATAGCCAGAGTAAACCTGTACACGGTCTTGAAAGAATTCACTATCCTAATGAAATTAATAAGACTGATTAGGCTAACCCTGGCTAATGTGCGAGGCCAGATAAAAGCAGCACGATCACTCTCGACACTATTCAACATCATCAACGGTCTAAGCCAAAGGCGTGCCCTTTTTCATAGACCATGCCGATGTAAATGCGAATGGCACCATCCTCTTCGAGTCCACCCAACTACTCGCCTATGCTGACGATATTGACATCATGGGTAGAACAACTCGAGAAGTACAGTCTACTTTCATTTAGGTCCAGCAGGCGGCGTGAGATCTTGGGCTGCACATTAATGAAGGCAAGGGGAAGTACACGGTAGCAACGTCACGCCAAAACCGAAAGAACGAGCAACATCGAATCGCACTGGTCAAACGAAAACCATAAAGATAGGAGACTACAACTTTGAGACCCTTGAAAATTTTTCCTATCTAGGACGAAAATCACAACCGATAACAGCTATGACGATGAAATCCGAGCACGGTTGTTAGTTGTCAACAGGATCTATTTCAGCTTACAAAAACTGTCAAAGCTCTTACTGTATAAAACTATGATCTTGCTAGTCCTTATGTATTCCTCGGAAATCTGGGTTCTTAGCAAAAACAACTGCAAACCCTTGGTCGCGTTCGAGAGAAGAATCCTCCGAAGAATGTTTGGCCCCCTACATGAGAATGGACGATTCCGTAGCCTACATAACGACGAAATCTTTGAGCGATACCACGACCGCTTGGTTGTGGATAAAATCCGAGTCAACAGGTTGCAGTGGGCGGGTCACTTAATCCGTAGGGATGAAGATGATTTAGCCCGGAAAGTCTACAAGGCCAATATCTATGGTAGAAAAAGATGACGAGCCAGACCTGCCTGAGATGGGGTGATGGCGTAGGTCAGGACGCCAGACAGTTTTTAGGGATATCGAATTGCTGGACCTCCACGCATACCAGATACCGGTTATTGCAGTGTTGATGATGATGATGAAAGCTTGCGGTTAACCTTTATTCGACTCTCTGCAGAAGCATTTTTTCGACGGAATGATTCTCGTATTGTCCCACAAAGACATAAAGTCCCTTCCCTCCTACTGTCATCATCTGTAGCTGCAGATGAGTCCACAGTGGGTAAGGTTTGCTTTCTCCCATGGTCCTGGCGTATTCGAATAGCTTTATCGATAAGTGCTTGGCCTTGCCTTCTTTGACCGCTGCATAGCCTGTGTTCTTTTTGACGACAGTAATTGGAGGACCTTGTTTTATTTGGAAATTTAGCATTGTTTTGATCCCTGTGTGTGGTCTATACAAAAATCTTTATCGTTTCTTCGTCTTGAAAATTAAAATCATGATCGCACGTGCCCTCAAATTGTCTTTTTTCGGAACAATTGACAAGACATGATGAGAGATGTATTTTCTATTTTTGCTGGGTTTTTACCCTCCTACCTGTTTATCACTGTAGTTTTTTCACCCTCTGCCCTACTGATCTTGAAATTCATTTCTTTCTTCCGGGATTTATGATGGTTTTTTCAGCAGCTTGGTTTCGTTTTTAATATTAACAACTTTTTCTCGAGACACTTTACCCCCTTTCGAGCATGTGGAGGTAAATTACGTGTCAATGAAAGTACATACCATTGCATCCACCCTGAAAGAGTGAACAGGATTCACATATTCAGTTAACTGCATCCTACCACTTTTGCATTACATATTACGTGGGCATTTACAACTGGCTGGTTTCTTGGAAAATATCATGATATGCATGCAGCCCTCTTAATGTGCAAATGTCTTTTTGAAAGAGTGACCCAATAAATCGCCTCCAGTTTACTCTTTAATCCCTGTCCCTTCTTTTCTTTTTCAAAAGTTTTTAGTATTTCAATTTACCCGCTTCAGTAAAGCCTTGTCACATTATGATGGAATTTTATAGCATTATTACAGCTTGCGACACTTTATTTCCCCAATTACTTCAGTTGTGATTTTTACAGCACCCTCCGAAGCCATTGAAATTACAAAGACCGTCCCATTTAAAATGGAGCAATTTTGGTTTTCAGGAATATAAAACATCGCGATTGTAAGGACTGACCTATATTTTTTTAAAGAATGATACAGGCTTGGGGGAAGGATAGCATAAGAACATGGGTTTCCAGCTGCAGTCCTTTCTTATTTCCTTCTTAAGTTATTCGTTTCTTTATAACTCGTCTTTAGTGCATGCTTGCAAAGCAAGCGGTGGTGCCCATCCTTCCTGTGTTCTTGTCCTTTGTACCCCTCTAAATTCACTCAAAGCTGAGAAAACTTTCCTCGAAGTAGTCGTGGTTGCTCCTGGCTGCCATTTCGTTGTCCAGAGTTTTTCCATGGATACCAGAAAAATAGTACATGGGACCGTAATAAGGCAACAAGCAAGATAATTTAGTTGATAATAAGGATCTTAGGAAATCCTAACAGAACTGAAAACAAAACTTTCCTAGTATCTGCTCTTGAAAAATTTACACAAACAAGGGACAGTACACTATACTCGTATTTGAGGAGAAAGTTTTCTTAAGATTCTTCCCTATTCAGAGTACATTCATTTCTCTGAAAAGTTTCCTTTTGAGACAAGGGACGGAGACAATTTAAGTTAACTTGAATTTTATATGGAAGTCACATAAAATTGGAAACAATGTTTCCTTTACTAATTTCTACGGAAATAAGGATTTCATCCCCATTTTTTCCCATCAACCTGGTGTCCGTTGCAAACATTTTGCTATTATTTATGAACGATTTAATTTTGAGACTTGAGAAAGTGTACCAATTCTACGAGCAGGAAAGCACCAAGGAAATAACGAATTTCAAAGTGGTAATTATAAACTTTATAGCGTGATTTAGAAAATTTCTCCTTGAATTTAATACACACTTTTCCTGCATATTAGCTATGTGGAAATATTAGGTTCCGCTTTCTTTATGAACAAATCCACGAGTCATTCTGCAGTGGATGTGATTTTATATCATTTCTTCAAGGAAATAAATAGATAAAAAATGCAGTTGCTCCTTATGGGATTAGGATGAACACCTAAGATATGCAACAACTGAGTTGGCTTTCTCCGAATTATAAGGAATTTCCAGTTTTTCTCTACCAAAAACCAGAGATTTCAGACTACACCTAACAATGCATTCTTAGAAGGAAGGGTGGCCAAAAAATCATCTCAATTATGTCCCATGGTGGGTCGAACGCAAAAACTGTAACTCGCCTGAAGTGCCCAGTTGACATGCACTTGCTCCCTCCTGCGTTAGCCAGGCTCGGAAATTTGAAAGAGGAGTCCTTTGGAGACTACAGTCCCTCTAACGGGATTGAACAATATTTCACGCACGAGGAGCGTTAAAACTCATGTCCCGAGTAACGCGATGAAGAGGGAAGATCCATGACGGAGCATATTCTCAATTTATGTTTCTCTTGCCTGAGATCCTTAACAGGGACAGCATTTGGAGTTTCCATTCCTCCTGCATCTTTATGCCATAAAAATGGAGATGCCGTGGTCACCACTGGAATGCAAATCTACTGGGCGACATACAATTACCGCATCTGCACTTCGTCGTTTGCATGTTTTTTTCTCCCGCTTCAATTTTTGTGTGACATTTTACTCCACGTGGACCATATGCGATCAAATTGTGGCTAGCCACTGAAAACCCCCGAAAAGACATGATGCATACAAACAGTATTGACTGGTTTGCTGCGGACTTTCATCCAATAAAAGCAGGTTGTCAGTACACAATGATCGTCATCGAACCGAGAAAGAGAAACCCCATTTTTTTAAAATCTATTATCATCCTCTCGTGTCCTCTTTAACCTGTCCCTAGAAAAAGTGATCCGTGATGCTGAGGTAAATGCAAGAGGTACGATCCTCTTTAAGTCCACCCAACTACATGCCTATGCTGACAATATCGACATCGTGGGCAGGTCACTTAATCCGTATGGATGAGGATGATCCAGCCCGGAAAGTTCATAAGGGCAATATCTATAGTAGAAAAAGAAGACGAGGCAGACCCTGCCTAAGCTGGAGCGATGGCGTAGGCCAGGACGCTAGACAGCTGTTAGGGATATCGAATTGGTGGACCTCGGCACAAAACCGGGATGTCTGGAGTTCCGTATTAAGGCGGGCCTAGACCGGATACCGGTTGCTGCGCCGTTGATGATGATGATGATTATCATCCTCATCGAGTGATGGAGGAGTCTCCACCGGAACAAAGAAATAAGGTTTTGTTTTAGAAAAAAACCTTAAAAAGCCTCCGCGGTACTTTCTGCGAGTTAGCCGCCACGCATACTCTATGCAGCAGAACTTACGATGCAATTGCCCAAGGCATGCCAAAAAATAGACTTGCTTGATTATATGGCCATGCAATTAATATGGAAACAAGTCGGGAAACCGGAAGCTAGACGCTTCAGGTATGAAAGGTTTTGTGTATTTCTTTTATAAAGAGATTTGGGTGTGCATTTGTCCCATTAGCATGTAGCTCGTAAAATATGCATTATTATGTGAAAATAGCCACTTTCAAGTGATATTGACATTCATAGTCTCGAATTTGCAGAGAAGCGAGAGTTTTGACCTAGTATTACTTTGTTAGTAATAGTGCGATTTTTACCAAATTTGGCAGGATTATGCTCTATACTGTAGCCTATATTGTTGCAAAATTTTGTGATTCTAGGGTGAACTTAAGGGGGGTTTTCCTGTCAATTACTAAAAATTATAGTAATGTACTATTATTAACTTTATTTGAACAGGTATCGGTATGGAGGGTATTTCGGAGCCTAGGCACCATATAGTGACAGCCCCCTGATTTTTTTTCAGATTTTTCGGTTGGGTAGTTTCTGAGAATGGGTTCGTTAAAGAAATGACCACTTTCAACCCCCCGCACCCCCCACCTTTTCAACAAATGTCAAAACTAAGACTGGCTTCGAAAAGTACTAATCGAGACCTTTAATTTGATACCCCACATGACTATATTTGATGAAAAAAAAATTTACACCCTCCTTTTGCATGTATGGGGACCCCCCCTTAAATTCGTCGTAAAAGGATGTAACTCACTGTATGCGTGAGAGTTCACAGTTCCCACCTTTCTGCCAAATTTGGTGCTAATCGCTACAACCGTCTCCGAGAAAAATGCGTGTGACGGACAGACAGACAGACAGACAGACAGACAGACAGACAGACAGACAGACGGACAGACAGACAGACAGTAAACCGATTTTAATAAGGTTTTGTTTTACAAACAAAACCTTAAAAACAGCAAAAAACGTTATTGATCTTTTTTTAGTTTTGGAAAATTAATGATCAGGTGGGGGGGGGGCGCGAATTGCATACAAACGAATGTATCTTTTCGTCAACACGACGCGCAACAAAGCCATACTAAAAGGTAGCTGGGTTTCTGAGACCCCCTTAAAGAAAGATAGCTAAAGACCAAAATTGCTGGGGTTACTTTAAATGTGGGACAACTTCACAGGCCCTATCGACGGCTTTGAGCAAATCCCGAGCAGAATATATCATACCATACGGTAATGCTGTTTTATACTACCTAGCAGCAAACAGCAATGAATATCAAGTTGAGCCAATAGATGTTATGATTTTTATCCAGTGTTAACCATTTTGTGTTACCTATGCAAGGCACGATATGTAACTCAACTGTTATTATGCAAAATATGGAAAGATTACTTTCGAAATAGCCAATTCTTTGAAATCACGTCATTGGAATGGAAACGACGTAAGCATGAACTACGAATCAATACCAGGACTAAACTCTGCAGGTTAGGCAACTACTCCAAATATTAGCTCCAATCGTCAATGACTGGATGAATTCTCTGTAGCCACAATCTGCAGTCTGCCGGTATTCAGCATTTTCCACCGATAATTGAAGGGCGTTGTCAACATTCTCCAACTGAAATTCATTACACTAGGAGGCTTCAACACGAAGCACACGTACTGGGGTTCCAAGGTTACTTCCCCTAAAGGAAACCAATTAATTGCCGAAATAAAGCCTGTAGGGATAATATCTATGATGAATAAAGAAGATGTGTCAGATTTTACCTCAAATGGAGCGATGATGTCAGGCGGAAAACATTGGGCCCAAACACCAAATCAGGATGTTGTATTTTTAAGTGAGACCTAAAGCAGACTCCGATTGCTATGGTATTAGTGATGAGTTAATTGTAATATCGACATTATCTCTGCCAGTAAACCGACTGATTGACCATATAATCGTGAAAACGGACCAGATTTAATAGATTTTGGAATCAAATCGACCAAAAAACGAGGAAAGTACAAAAGCCCTATAAGACCGATCCACGACCCTGAAGAAAGGTTTCAACTTGACTTCACATCACCACAAGTTTGCGCTTCCCCTTCTTACCCCCTCCCATTTATTGTATCTTATGTCTGCTTACGTCCCCTGTGCTGGCCCTTCCCACCAGTATGAAGAATCGTTGGACAGTTTGTCGGAACTCCTTACTGTCAAATCCCTTTTCTTCCCCGTCTTCCCTCTCTCCATACTCAATTAACCTAATCAACCTAACCTTCCTATTCCTTCTGAAACCTCTTCCATTGTTTCCTGCTACTTCTTTTATGAAAATGTATTTCACTCTGAATTTTAACACGCCCATCCATATGTGCCAAAATTGACACTTACAACCCCCCCAGTTAATTTGAAGAGCGCGAAAACTGCGCGTAATTGTGTTAATGAAACTTCCGAAAAGCCAACTTTGACGAGCTTAACTAGACAGAGGCTTAGCGTCAATTAACTAACTAAGGAGGTACACGATTTTTATACTGATTTCGCCAAAGCGTTTGATAACGCTGACTATAACTTTCTCCTCTCTCTACTCAACTTGAGGCTCTCAACCATCTCTTGGCTTTCCAAGGTTCTATACTTGCCCCCCTACTATTCCTGTTTTTTTATCAATGACCTCCCTTCCATCCTCACCTATCCGTGTTTGCTGTACGTGGACGCCTTTAAGTTATTTGCCTCTGTTTGGTCTCCGCCACTTTGGTTTGTTGGTGCTGGGTTAAAAAGTTGATATCGAACGCCATTGGATGGGCTATTCACTTATACATAACGTCCTTTCTCTGCTTTCTTGGCGAACAACACCTTCTACTACTGACCTTCTTACAAAGTCTTGGTGTAATCTTTGATGAAGAACTGCGTTTTAGTTCCCACTTCATTGACATCATCAATCGAGCTTCCAAAATATGTCGTTTTATCCTACATTCCTCTGCCGACATTACCTCAAATCAGTTTTCCTTCCACTTTTCAACTTCTTTGTCAGAAACATCCTTGAATATTGCGTGTAGTCTGCCCCTCCCCCCCCCCTCATTTAGGGCCCTGACTACCGCGCTCTAGAATTTGTACAACGTAATTTCACTCGGACCCTTTTTTGCAAGCTATCCGTCACGACCCGCACCCTAAATCTCTCTTCCCTTTTGAAACTCTGTAATTGACTGATAGACCTCCCTGCCGAACCCCATATTAATATTAATGTTTGGGTCCTCTGGCTCTGTCTACTTCTTTAGTTTTAAGCATACGTTACGCCTTTTATTTGCTCATTTCTCTGAGGACAATATGTAACTATGAATTTGCTTTATGTGTATTGTCTTTAATTAAATAAATAAACATTGAACAACGCGACATGAACAGTCTACCTTCATCCAGATTGAGTGATCGACGATTGGCGCGACATCTTGGGTTGCACATTAATGAAAGCAAGACGAAGTACATTTTGCTAGCGTCAGCACTAAAAAACAAAGAAACAACAACATCAAATCACACTGATCAGAAGGAAACAATAAAGATGGGAGAAAACAACCTTCAAGACCGTTGATAATTTCTCTATTTAGGGTCGAAAATCACAGCCGATAAAAGCTACAACGGTAAAATTCGCGCACAGTTGATGGCAGCCAACAGAGTTCACTTCAGCTTTAAAGCTCGAAACGTTTTCACCATAGGCGTGGCAGACCCTACTTTAGATGGAACGATGGTGTAGACCAGGACGCCAAATAGGTTTTATCGATGTCGAATTGGTGGATCACGGCGGAAAACCGGGATGCTTGGAGTTCTTTACTAAGTTAGGCCTAGATTTTATACTAGTTGGTGGTGATCTGTGCTTTGTTGTCAATACGAACTCATAAGGCAATGTCAAAGTTTCAATAAACTAGATGCGTGGGTTAAAATGACCTTAAATGACGTGCCCATCGCTCTTACCAAAAATAATCTGGCAAAAGCATGGTGAACATCACTCTTTCATAGAGTTATCTGAATGGTTAATGAAATGGCAACATTGGCTAGACGTCGACAATGCCTTCAATTCAACCAACTAGGGTTGGATTAGGGGCTCTTTGGTGAAACAGGGTGTCCTGTCTCTTTGGGTCACTTATTTCAAAGCTACATCTCAGTTGCATGACGAGCTGAACGAAGAGTCCAAAGAATGCATTACAATAATAAACGTTCCTCAAGGTTTCGTATTGGAATCACTGTTCTGAAACATTTTGATGTAGTGCTTGGCCCTTGTGTTCCAAAGTGCTGTTATTTACGGCAAAAACCATGGTTAAACTACTGGAACTTTTCTAGATTTTTCAGTTCTATAGTCAGTCTGAACAATAGGCATTAGAATTGATGGGCAAAAAAGCTAAGGTAATACGGGTTGGTGATGACAATGTCGCTTCAATGTTGATCAATAGTTTCAATGGCCAGTTGGAATGTGAGCAAGAGACGGCAGCCGAGGCTAGTTCATCTCTTGGAAGGGTAATGTTTAATGGGGATGAGTGAGAGAGAGAGAGGAGAGAATAGCCAAATGCTGCTTATCGCAGGGTGGATGAAAAACCCTGCTTTATGCATTGCACTTTAGGTAGGGTCATGGAAACCAGGATACCGCCTTACTAGACAATGAAAGCCAATCATTTTTGAAGCCATTGAGCGGTAGTTAGTCGTTGGGAAGATTAAATTACTTAAAAAACCATAAAACTAGTTTTCTTGACAGCTTCCTCAATTTTGGTTGGGAAAACATAAAGAAGTGAACTATTGTTTGTATTCAAGTTTGCCCTTTCATCCGAAAGATGATATAAGATAAATAGCGAATAAACCTAAGACAAGTCATGCTGTATTAACCGCAAGTTTGAAACTTAAATTATATGATATCTAAATTCGGGACTATATTCGATCCAGAAGTTCTGGCTTCAGATCCTCCGTTCTACCTTATATATACTGTACATATCAGATACAAAAACGTCCATCAGGAACTTTTTATTGACATCGTCTTCACGTTTTCATAATATTTTCACTAGTAGCTATCCTTGATCTTTACTCTTGTATGTCCTGTGAGTTTCAGGTTACAGGAGGTCAGTCCGCAGTAGTTTTGGAAATGTGAAGATAATACCTGATTACTGTATAGCTTCTAAGACTCGTCCCTTGGCAGGCCGGTTTCTCCTAACACAACACTCCATGATAGGATGTTTCAATCGAATATATGGAATCTATATATTTTGCAGGTTTTGTGTAGAACAAAACCTTAATAAAATCGGTTTAACGTCTGCCTGTCTGTTCGTCTGTCTTTTTGTCTGCCTTTCACACGCAGTTTTCTCGGAATCGGTTATAGCTATTGACACTAAATTTGGTGGAAAGATGGGAACTGTGAATGCTCACGCATTCAATGAGTGACATTATTCTACGTTAAGTTTCGGTTAGTACTTTCCAAAGCCGGTCTTAATTTTGACATTTGCGGGGGTCTAATGTGATAATTTGTCCACGGACCCATTCTCAGAAACTACCCAACCCAAAAATCTGAAAAAATCAACAAACAGTACCTCGGCTCCGAAATTCCCTCCACACCGATATCTGTTCAAATCAAATTAATAATAGTGTATTATTATAATTTTTAGCAATTGACAGCAAAACCCTCATTCATCCTGGAATCACTAAATGTACGCTATAAGATATAAGAATACGATCCTACCAAGTTTGGTGGAAATCGCGCTATTACAACAGTTTTAGTATCCAAACAAGACAAAGCTGTGTGTGATAATCGAATGTAAATCTGATATAGTTTTGCAAAATCTGTAGCCTCTTTGTTGCAGATAAGTAACTATCATTTCGTTAAGTCATCATTATAGTAGATAAATAAAATAAAAAACTTCATGCTCGTTTTATGCAAATAACAAAGAAGTTAGCAAATATACATACCTGCCAATGTTACATAGTTCAAACCCCGTACGGTCCAAGCGTTCGTTGAAATTAAAATTTGTCCTATGGAGTGTGCCAGGAATTGAGATGACAATTCCGCTGCTCTAGTGTAAATTGATACATTAAAGAAATGCTCTTTTTCGACCTTAGCATAGATGTACGTATAATAAGCAATTTCAGCCGATAAGTAAGTTCCATGCAAAATTTGGATAATCTGAAAGGGGAAAAAATATCGGCTAAATATAGATAGATTTGGAATGTAATATACCAGAACCGCCTAGCGTGCTAGTTGAAAAGAATGAATCCAATGTTGCTTTTCATAAAAAAAATGGCTTATCAGGGAAACTGGTGTGGGGTCATTTTGTTGACAGAGGCTCTAAAGTGAATCGAAACTTCCCACAAAATAAACTGCAATTAGTAGTGCCGCAAGCTTTGTTTGGAATGCCGCGTCACATGAAGGCTTTGTAATGAGCGTTGAAATATAATATCATCTGAATTAACTATGATCAACCGCTAGGGCAGAAGTATCCCAAAATCCCAAAGAAGAATGATGAAGTTGGCTGTGCAGCTCCCCGAGCACCTAAGTACAGCTTTATTTTTAGTATCCTTTCAACCTTTTTTAAAAATGCATTTCGGCGGGAACATTCAACAGCTGCAGGCGTTTGGCTACGTCTTCCTTGATGAAGTTCAATTAAAAACCTGAATCAAGGATTGCCCGGTAGTTGAAAGAGTTGCTATGCTTATCACTAACAGTGATAACTGCGGTGGAAAGGAGGACTCTCCCACGGTGGGAGTGGTTTATATTTGTCGATAGTGCACCGTTCGATTGATATACACTAACTGTAGTTGCAACCTGATCCCAAGAGTTAGTGTTGTTTGACGATGTTTCGGCTTTTTGCATTTTGTGTTCGATGGCTATTTTGCTAAGTGGAGGAGCGTGTTGGGTTTCGAGTCACACTTTGAGAAATTCTGTTGTTTGCAATTCTTAATTGTATGTAGAAGGATTTAAGGTGAAAGAATCTGGTTTACCTACTTTTGGGATAAAAGCAAATTTTGCTCGCCTCTATGTCCTTGCTATATATTCCAGAACAAACTGCCCCTTCCGCTTGCAGGACGCCACTTAGAAGGACCTTTAGAGCAATTCTTAGAAAGTAAGTGATAATCGAACGAACGCCTAGGACTGACTTAGGCGTTTTCTTCTCTGGTACGACGAGACTCTGGGAGACGAGAGAGTTAAGAAGTAGGTGCACATTTTCCTCCCTTTCCTTTGTTGCGAAGACCGGATAATTTGTAATGATAAGATGCCCTAAGGGCTTAAGTATTTAACATTACTTATATTTATTATAATATTTAAGTTAACATTTATTATTAAATTAGTTATACATGTTATTTGACCTAATCTTAGTCGGCGGACTCAACTTCCGTTTTCCTATTTTTAATTCAAAGGACTTCAGTATTTATTCATATATTCGAACTTAATATTACAAATCAGAGACATTTACGAAAAACATAATTACTTCATTAGATTAATTTTTTGTGTGTCTACTACGTTTTAGACAACAACTCATGGCACACTTTTCTGCGATCTTCCACTCCCGTGGCGTGCTACGCAAAGTGGATAGATCCGCGCCATCTATTCGCTCGCACTCGCAACATTCGAAATAAATTTCGAATGCTGCGAATCCTGCCGCGCCACATCACTCCGCCCCCAGATGAAACCTAGAGGTTTCGGCGACTGATCCCCGAACTTCGTTCGCCGTTAATCCACAAAGCGGACACGACGTTGCTTCGGGGCGCACGCGGGTTTCAGCCTGGACAAAGAGACCGCCTTTTTGTGACCACCGATCTCGAGCTGGAAGAAATGTTCTCCCCGCTCGAGAACGCGGTACGGGCCCTCATATGGAGGCTGCAGCGGCTTCCGGACGGCATCCGTCCTGATCAGCACGTGCGTGCAAGTGTCCAGCTCCTTGGGCGAACTGGCAGGTATGGACGAGTGTCGAGTGGGTGGTGGCGCCTTGATGCGTCGGAGATTGTCCCTCAGCAGACGCACCAACCCCGACTCCGTGAGACCCGATCTCTTGTCGAAGACCGGATCGCTTGGGAGTCTTGGGTTCCCCCCGTAAACCAGCTCCGCGGGGCTGGCAGCAAATTCCTCTCGGCGGGTTGTACGAAGGCCGAGTAGGACGAGAGGCAAGACTTGCGTCCAGGACGGGTCGTCGCGTGCCATAATGGCGGCGTTCAGCGTCCGGTGCCAACGTTCCAGCATCCCATTGGATTGTGGGTGGTATGCCGTAGTCCGCTGGCGTTTAAAACCAAGGAGTTTGCCTAACTCGGAGAAAAGGGTGGACTCAAATTGCATTCCCTGGTCAGTGATGACCACTGCAGGGACGCCAAAGCGAGGTATCCACTCTCGACAGAGGGCTTCAGCACATGATTGCGCCGTAATGTCTTTCAGAGGTATTGCCTCAGGCCACCGCGTGAACCTGTCGATGATTGTGAGGCAATACTTATAACCGTGCGAGTCTCGCAAAGGCCCTATTATGTCAAGGTGTACGTACGCCCAACCTTGGCGGCCGTTCAACCACCGTCGGATGAGGTGGGTGAATTGAGGCGCGAGATTGCTGCTTTAACAGCCAGTATGGCCGAGATGCGGGCGACGTTGGACGCTCAGCGTTCGGGCGCCAGATCGCGAGCACACTCACGGTCTGCCACCCGAAAAGGGCGATCAGGTAGCAGGTCGTCAAGACAGTCCACGGACCAAGGGATTTGCTGGTACCACCGCAGATTCGGGGATAAAGCGACAAGATGTACGCTACCGTGTAGATTCTCTCCTACCGCAAAAAACTAGGTCCGCGGGGGGTCTTGGCGGCGGCCACCCAGAACGCAGCGCCACGTCGCCTAACTATTTTCGACCCCCTCAGCGGGCGCAGCTACCTCATCGATACTGGTGCGGAGGTTTCGGTTCTTCCCGTACCTCGGCAACATCAACTTTTCCCTCAACCGCTCAAACTTGCGGCAGCAAATTCCTCCCGCATAAACACGTACGGGTATAGGCAAGTGGACGTGAGTCTTAGCTTGCGTAGGACGTTTTCGTGGCGTTTCATCCTGGCGGATGTCAGCTTCCCCATACTAGGCGCAGACTTCCTGTGTCACTATGGATTGCTGGTGGACTTGCAAAACAAGTCTCTTATAGATTCCACGACCAACCTTAATTCGTCGGGACATATGGTATCTCACCCAGGCAATAATCTTTCCGTTCTTTTAGAAGACATTACCGACTCTCGTGTTCGGGCACTTCTCCAAAAGTTCAGCCAGATTACTACCAACTGTGGTCTCTCCAAACCAGTGAAGCACAATGTGCAGCACCACATTATCACTACTGGTTCCCCGATCTTCTCGAAGGTGCGTCCTCTACCATCTCAGAAACTGGCAATTGCACGGAAAGAGTTTGAACAACTCGTTCAACAGGGTATCTGCAGGCCCTCAAACAGCTGTTGGTCTTCCCCACTGCATATGGTCCCTAAGCCAAACGGCGAATGGCGCCCATGTGGGGATTACAGAAGGCTAAATGCACAGACTGTTCCTGACCGATATGCAATTCCACTCATCCACGACTTTGCGCATCACCTCGCGAATTGCCGCATCTTTTCGACCTTGGACTTAACCAAGGCTTATCACCAAATCCCAGTAGCTCCTGAAGACATTCCAAAGACGGCAATATGCACACCCTTTGGACTCTTCGAGTTCACCCGGATGACTTTCGGATTGTGCAATGCGGCGCAAACCTTTCAAAGGTTCATTCACTCAGTCCTGCGAAACCTCGAATTCTGTTTCGTATATTTGGATGATGTTTTGGTCGCTTCTTCCACTGAGTCTGAGCACTTAGCCCATCTCGAGTGCATTTTTCAACGTCTCCTTGAGGCCGGTTTAGTCCTAAACGTTGAGAAATGCAAATTCCTTCAACAACAGGTGAGATTCCTCGGCCATTTCATTTCCCCTGAAGGAATACAGCCCGACCCAGACAAGGTGCAAGCGATAACAAGCTTCCCGCGTCCAAAGACAGTGAGGGAGTTGAGGAGGTTCTTGGGCATGCTAAACTTCTACCGTCGTTTCCTGCCCAAGGCCGCCCATCTCCAGTCCATTTTGAACGCGTACTTGTCTGGCCCCAAAACTAAGGACACACGAGAGATCGTGTGGTCTGAAGAGGCTATCTGCGCGTTTGACAAATCCCGTCAACAACTGGCCGACGCTACACTCTTGGCATTTCCTCTGCAAGATGATTTCGAATGCTGCGAATCCTGCCGCGCCACAGGGCTATTCTAAGTGGTCGAAGGCACCCAGAGGAGAGAGTTTGCCCAGAAACCTAAAAAGATGGGGAAATCGACAGTAAAGGTCCGCCTGCAAGTTTGGAGCTCAATCGAAGTGGTCCGTTGACACGTAATTTCACGCCTCTGTGCTAGCCTGGTTCGGGAATGTGGCTTGGTTCTTCGATCACGCACTGAATTCTGAAACCCAAAGAGGATTCGCGCGAACCTACCGAAATAACATCACGTGAGGTAAGCTGGAATGAGCGCACGTACGTTGAGTATTCCTCTTGGTAAGAAGAGTTCTGCGGAGATCTTTTCAACCTCATGCCAGAAATATCTACATTTCCCATTCGTATGATATAGTTTTAGGGACTCAGCTGAATATCACCGAATGATACACGAAAGTTAGCGCGCACTATCTATTTCAGGCAAACATTGTGCACCCTGACAATTTTGAACTACGAACTTAATACTCGCTAACGAGCCATCAATTATTTTGAAGGATGTAAGCTATTCCAAAGTGCTACCCAGAAGCCCTACGACCACTTCTTTCAAAAATCCAAAACGATCTCTTGCAAGCACTCAACTTCAAAAAATCTCCATCTAGCTGATCTACTGTCCTGATCAGCCGGTCCTGGTTTCATTCATTTCTCATTACAATGACCCTGGCCTTAGACTTATAAATCCGCACCGGCTTACTCAGAAACACAAGAACGGTTAGAACATGCACTCAACCAAACAGTGAAGTCATTAGTATACCAAATTAATTGCATACTTCTTATTGTCCACGATATACCCAAGGACCTTCAACTGGGACTACTACAGTGTTATTCTTGGAAATTGTTTCCCAAATATTGTAGATCCGATGCAAGTGCTATTGGTAAGTCTGGACCCTCATACTTTTTCTTGGCAATGTAAATGTCTGCGACTCGCTTTTTGTCCTAAGCATTAGAAGATCGAGATCGTCAAGCTTCTTCCCCTGAATAAACAATAGTTCTACGTCTTTGCCTTTTACCCACTTATTACTTATGGATCTAAGTAGAGTTTCCCTAAAATCTAAAGATATATTACGGAATCTATAACTGTTGCAACATTTCTTGCTTTTAACTGCCCCCAGCATCAGGTCATCCATCCCGACTGCTAGCAGTTTCGCTTCGCCCTTTTTTTTTGCCTCTGCGGATTATAAATAGCTAAGCAGGCGAACTCTCATTTTGGAATACTCTGAGGTTTAGCAGCTCTTCTGTCGCATTTTTTGCGGCTTTGTGGATGAGGACTGTTACTATGTGTACCCTAGATAATCTATTATATGGCAAGTTGGAAAATCGAAGGCTAAACGCTTCAGATATGAAAGGTATTGCGTTGAGGTGGTTTCTGGGAACGGGACTTTGAAGAAGCTGACCCTTTGCGGACCTCTGCACTACTCCCCTTTACAACGACTGTTAAAACTAATATCAGTCCTGCAAAGTACTAATCGAGACCTTTTGTTTGACGCCCCCATCCGACTATACCCAGTGAAAAAAGAATGAACAACCCCTCTTGCACGTACAGGGACCCCCCCTTAAACTCATCGTGATATGTTACTCACTGCATGCAATGGGAAGGGGGGGGGATGAAGTACCCATTTCGGAGATAATAAGTGTGACAAACAGGCAGACCAATGGATAGAGAGTCAGACAAACAGGACTCCGAAACCGTTCAACCGATCGCCATGAAAATTGAATATACATGTATTTTTAAACGGAGATGATTCTTATGCTATCCAAGTTGCTGTAAATTGCGCTTCAGATGATAAACTTCTATACCGTCTACCCGATTGCTATGAAAATTGGTTTATATATCTATTTTTTCCACGGCAAATATCTTGGTCCCATCGACGTTAATGCGGCTCAGTACTAGACGGTGCTCTGACAAGTAAGCTATTACACCGATTGTCATGAAAATTGGTAAAGGTTATATTTTCGATCCTGTCCTTGATGGAGGGTGATAAATTTAAGCAGAGGGAGAGGGGAAGTTTCCTTAACTCATGGTGGTTATCCGAGTTAAAAAGTTATGGCCCTTCAAAATTGGTTTTTCTTAAGTCGTCATGGTAAGGTTTTAGTTTTCATTACTACTGCTTTATGAAGAAAGGGGGAGTGGTATGCAACAGGAAGAAAAAGCCTCCGTCTTTCACTCTATTAAAAAATTGCCCTACCTTCCCTTAAAAAGTGATGACGCTTCAAATGGGGGAATTGTAATATCATCGTAGTATAGTTTGACTTGTTCGCATCACCCTCGGAGAGGGAGAGAGTCTGGGCAGAACGAAGAATATTGTCCCCCCTTTCTAAAATTGTTGATGAATTGTCGCGGTCATCAACTTATCATCACATTAATATACTTCTTATTGTAAGGGCGACCATCCCTCCGTGCCCCTTCAATTCCCCTCACCTCTTTGGGTGTGGGAGGTGGTCGAGGGGCTTTCTCTGGATGGCTGCATGATTGCCCTGCCAATAAGCTTATTAATAGAACGAAAATATCCCGTCTTCCACAGGCACAGAGTTTTTAACGGGGATGGAAAAGAGGGACTTTCTAATTTTTTCTTCCTTCGCCTCCTCCTCTTCCAGTGGCGGAGTTGGCAAATCAAACTTTACCATGATGATACTGAAATATTCCCCTTTGAAATGCCTTTAGTTTATAATGAGAGGGTGAGACTACCGCTACAATTTTTTAATCGTCACGAGTTTTTATCGGGTCTGTAGAGGAGACATATCCTATTCCTCATCACCACCCCATCCAGTGATGGGGCTGAAATTCTGAAAATTATTGCAAATTCCAATCAAAAATTGAACATTGGAAAATCAGCCGGACATGCACGGAAACTGTCAACCAGGAGACTTACTGAAATATCTGAAGAACAGGGCTCGGCACTGGAAACTGAACTTATAAGAGACTTTTTTTCAGAAGCTGCTGAAATATGCGAAAAGCGATATGCGAGTGTGAGCTTCCATTTGAAGAGGAGCCGAAATAACTCAGAAACATGGTGTACGAATACAAATTTTCGAGCGTCTAATTTCGGAACGGCTGTAGTTCCCGAAGAGCACACAACAACTGCAAAATGCGCCGGAATGTCTTCATTGACATAATGCCTCCTTACCAGTAAGAAATGCCTGGTAAGTGTTATTGGCGAGGTCAGTTAGCTACCATTGACTTAGACGTCAGAGTCACTTCTAACTAATTTTGCTGCACGCTTGGACGCTCTTGATTGGCAGCGCCACTTTCTACTTTCAAAGTACAAAGGCAAGTGTATCGTCAGATTGTTTCACTTCTTCCACTGCCTGAAGAAGTTTTGCAGTTTTTGCAAATATACACAGGCAGAACAAGGTCTGCCGAGTTCAGATAGTTTACCACACATGACGACAGTTTCAACACCCACGAATGTGCTAATTTCGAAACTATGGTCAGGCGTTATTTTACCAAATCCTAAGCAGAATTAGTTTTAGTCGATAGGATATGTAGTCGGCCATGAGGTAGGCATTGCAACCTTTCTTCTCGATGATACAGTTTTCAGTTATACTATGACCCTCACGAATGACTATTAGCTGTAGACAGTACTTGGGCAAAATTGCTGCATAATATCCAGATTCCCTGATCTTACCAGGCAGAAGTCTTGGAAAGGTGAGGTGCATCATTTAATTGACATTGTTATTCTGAAGGAGCGAGCCTACCCGAAGCTCCTGCCTTCTTGGGGTCTTGCTGAATACTGCTGCACTTCTTTCAGTGGCTCTTTTGGCGAAGGCTTAGATCCTGAGTCCTCTGAAGGACTTCAAATAGCCAAACAGTATTTGGCTCAAAAGTTAACGAAACCCCTTTTCCGTCGCTCTATAACTCCCTGGTTTCTGCTGCCTTTGGCACTGTTGCTTTGTTATCAATATTATGAAGGCATGGCTCCGCCTGGTATACCATTTTATACGCCGTGTTATATCCTCCTAATTATACGGATCTAGAGTGGCATCGTGTTTAGCCGACCAAGATCTATAGACTCTATTTAAATAAAGTCTGAGAAAAGCTGCAGCAAATTATCCCTGGATTGAGAGAGGTATATTTCGGCTTTCAAATTTGCAGTCATAGCGTTCTTTTGGGGTAGGGGCACGCCATGCAGAATATGGCTCATCGTAACGCTCCGATGGCTCTGGTAGATGAGACCATGACTGACCGAAAGCGACATTTCCTTAAGTTTACCCTGCTAGATATCATGGAGGTAAACGCAATAAGAAATTGCTCTTGGAGAGTCTATCCTTGATTTGAAAACATATACTTCTCTTAGGGTCATTTGCGGTTATCCAAAGATTGTTTTTTTTTATTTGCTAACTCATCTTCATTGCCGACTTTTCTCGAATACCAAAAAGTTAATTTTCTTGTTTTGATCATTATTCACAGATGACAATAAAAATCCCAATGGCGGGGTCATATTATAAACCCAAGTTCATTAGAATCCCAACCTAATTTAATAAGGTTCATAATAATTTGAACTTTGAATCATTAGGAAAAATCCTAATTAGTTTACTTGGAAAATATTCTGAATAAGATGAGGGCTAACAGTAGTACCTACTTTGGTGGGATTCGCACTAATTACAACTAATTAGCATGTCTCACCCTAATAATTTCCAATTGTGCTGTCATTTTTTAAACTTCAAATTGAATTTTCCTAATTACCGCCAACAATTAGGATTAAAAATTGGTTGAGACAGAAGGACGATCTACTGTGGGCGTTCTCATCTTCTTGAAGATACTAAGCCACTTTTGAGTACCACGCTCTATAATACAAACTCGAAAATGGCCCACCGTTTATGGATATGACTTCAAATTACATACCATAGTATGCAACCTTATGACGTCACTATGAACTGCAGCAAAACCCAATTCGTTTCAGTTCCCTAATTGGCAAGGATCCACTGAGGTAAAACTGTGAAAATCCCTTTGCATATTTATTAAACGAATCCTGTTTCAATCCTAAAACGCCACTATTGGACCTGAATGTTTTTCATTTCAATTTTGTCCCGTTTCATATATAATTTACTGAGATTTTATTAGTTTTCCCGGTGAAAACATACCAAATGTTGTTAGCAATTTCATGCGCCATAGATAAAATTGGGAGAGGAATTATATTTTCATGAAAGTCCTAGTTTAGATTGGCAAAATACGCGACAATAAATCCAATTTTTCATTGGTTACTGCAACTTGATATAAACAATTTCAAATTTGAATGTTCATTCTTGCGTCTGTTGTGAGTTTGGCAAACACGATTCACAATGCAAATATCATCAAAGTTTTATTATTAATTCAAGGATATTGTTGTAGTGAAAATATTTGCATGTGGACATTTCTAATCGAGTTAAATATTTAAACGGATAAATTTTAAATGCCTTCCCGCTTTGACAGAAATTTGAAATGACCTGTACCTACCATTAACATTATATATAAATCACCGGCCCATAAGTATAAGCACCAAACAGCACCACCAAGTAAAGCACCTGTTATGATGATTGGATTGTATCTGAAAACGAAACAACAATCGAATCAGTAGTTCTTCAACTGTAAAGATCCTTCTAACTTGACTGCATCCGTTATGAAGCTGAAAATAAAAGTTGCAACCATTCGGCTGACCGTTTGCGCTGGATACACATATTGATTGGTGACGTTGAGATCCTTGTTCCAATCTGGTCCAACAAAGAATTCAACGTCAAACCTATCAGATGGTCGTAATTCACGGAAGAAACCGTAGATACACAGCAGCAAACAAAGCTGGGCCCATTTTTCCATCCGATTAAAAAATCCCACAAAAGAATCTATCATTAAAAACCAATACAAAACTAACACCCATTTTAAAATTTTGACATGGCGAATTATTATAGAGGATTTGAATTTTTGGGAATGACATTTCCGTTTAAAATGACTTTTGTGTAAAAAGATGTTTCCCAGATTCAATACGGACGGCAAAATGATCGAAATAGTAGGCGTTAACACTCCCACACAGATCAAAATATTTCATTTGTAAGGTTTTGTTTGTAAAACAAAACCTTATTAAAATCGGTTTAATGTCTATCTGTCTGTCTGTCCGTCTGTCTGTTTTTTTTTTTTTGAGGAGGTGGAAATCTTCAAAAGACACTGGCCTGGACACGCCAACGTGTGGGATTCTTACCCACTAAAACCACCCCCGACTCCCTCCAAGCCCCGTAGAACCACCGCACGGTATTACATCACAGGGCGGAGTCAGCTCATTTTAGCTTCGTCCCCTTTTGTCTCTACGCGGCGTACGTAACCGCGCTTTTCTGATCTCCTGATCTCACAGTTTGCTCTGCATAGATACGACCATGGAGTTGATCGCATCCCAATCTCCCTGACATGTTAGCATTCTTCGCACCAGATTCTCTGGCACAAGCACCTCTCCTAGAGTCTCCTCAAGGTTCTTCCTTTCCTCCACAAACCTTAGACAGTGGAAGAATACATGCTCTGGGTCCTCTGGGACGCCATCGCAGTTTTGACAGTCGGGTGAGGTATCCGGTTTAAACCTGAACAGGTACTGGCGATATCATCCATGCCCCGTGAGAAACTGAGTAAGACTATAATTAATCTCACCGTGCCGTCTCTCCAACCACTCCTTGATGGCAGGATTGAGCCTGTGTATCCACCGACCCTTTTCCGAGCGTTCCCAACGCTCTTGCCATCTATTTAGCGATCTCTCCCTTTCGGCGTTCTTCGTTCGGAATAAAGGAGAGATAGACTTCGCATTATATATATTCGTCATCTCATTTGCCAAGATGTCAATGGGCATAATTCCAGAAATGACGAATGCTGCATCATCTGAGACAGTCCTGAATGCCGAGCGCACCCTTAGGGCTGTTCTACTGTAGACTGAACTCAGTTTGTTACCGTTAAATGTAATCTGCAATGCCTTTCCCCAAACTGGAGCTGCATAGAGCAGGATCGAACTCACTACCCTAGCTATAAGCAGCCTGAAACCATGCCGCGGCCCTCCTACGTTCGGAATCATTCTTGCCAGGGCCACACTTGCAGTGGATGCTTTGTCATAGACATACTGCACGTGTGCCTTATAGCTAAGCTTCCCATCTATCATCGCTCCCAAGTATTTGATCGCAGGCTTGGAAGTGATGACCACCGTGGCTTCCTCCGGAAGGGGAAAATTAAGAACATCGTTGTACATGATGTTCCACAGCAGTGGGCCCAGCACGGAGCCCTGTGGGACACCCGCGGAGACAGCGTACTCTTGGAGTTCTTGTAAATAGCTGCGAGATAAGCGGGAACACCAATCTTCGCCAGAGATTCCCGTATTAGCCTCCAATTGGCCGAATTGAATGCATTTCTCACATCCAGGGTCACCACTAAGCAATATTTGCTAGTACTGCCCCTTCCGTGGATTGCATCTTCGGCCAAGCCAGTAACCATTTTGATGGCATCAATGGTTGATCTGGCTTTACGGAACCCATACTGCCGATCTGAGAGACCTCCCTGGCTCTCAACAAGCGGGAGTAATCTATTATAGATTACTCGCTCTAGCATTTTGCCCACAGTGTCCAAAAGACAAATAGGTCTGTAGGAGGTTGGCTCACCTGGAGGTGTGCCAGCCTTAGGCAGTAGCACCAACTTCTGTCGTTTCCATGATGCAGGAAATATCCCCTCGGACATGCACGCTTCGAACAACTCAGCGAACATGTCCGGTCTGGATTTCACGGCAAGCTTAAGGGCCTTATTCGGCACGCCATCCAGACCCAGAGCTTTATTATCTCCTATCCTAGTGCAGATCTCCAGCAGCTCGTCACTGGTGACTGGCGGTATTGCCGTGTCGTTCAGAGGTCGCTGGAGCTGTCTATGCTCTCCTCTTGCTGGGGGAATAACCCCTGTATGATTTTCAGCAAGAGGGTGGGGCACGTGATCTGCGGAGAGGAACGGCCTCTGAATCGTCCCATCACGATTCTATAAGCACTCCCCCACGGGTTTATGTCCGCCTCTGAGCAGAGTTCCTTAAAGCATTTCCTCTTGCTTCGTCGGATGGCGAGCTTGAGAGTTTTGCGGGCTGCTTTATAGGCGCACTCTTTCTGCCCCTGAGCGGCTCTACCTACCGCCCTCTGAGCCGCTCTTCTGGCTCGGTGGCAGGCTGATCCAAGGCCGGTCAGTTCATCATTCCACCACAGTCCGTCTGTCTGTCTGTCTGTCACAGGCACTTTTCTCAGAAACGACTATACCGACATGCAGTGAGCAATATCCTCCTACGTTGAGATTGAGGGGGTCCCCATACATGTAAAAGAGGGGTGTAAACATTTTTTTCACCGAATATAGTCATGTGGGGTATCGAATTAGTACTTTTCGAAGCCGGTTTTAGTTTTGTGATTTCTTAAAAAGGCGGGGAGTGGGAGGGGTGCAAAGTGATGATTTCTTTAACGGAGCCATTCTCAGAAACTAAACAACCGAAAAATCTGAAAAAAATCATGAAGCTGCCTCTATATGGTACCTAGGCATCAAAATACTCTCCATATCGATATCTGTTGAAATTAAGTTAATAATAGTATATTACCGTATTTTTGGGAAAACTGAGTAAAACCCGCCTTAAGTTTACCTCAGAGTTATAAAAGTTGGTAGTAGTATAAACTTATAATATGAAGCATATTATCTCCAAGTTTGATCAAAATCATACTATTAGTAACAAAGTTACAGTAGCTCAAAGTTGCCTTACCGCGTAAATTTCCAAACCGAAATACTAAATCTGATATGCTAAATGCATATTCTTAACGGGCTACGTACAAATGGGATAGTTCTACACTCAAATATACTCACACAAGAAACAAACAAAACCTTTCATACCTGAAGTGCCCAGCTTCCGGTTCCCGACTTGTTTCAGTCTGCCAAAGATACTGTTTCCCAGTTTGGTCCAGTATCCTTTACCTAGTGCCTCCATTCAGCAGGTGATTGATTGTAAGTTTTAAGGGGTTATATTTATTTATTAATCGAATCTCGCTTTTTATTAAGGTGTTGTTGGAAACAAAACCTTATTTAAATCAGTTCACTGCTCTTCAGGAATATGAAGACCAAACATCGAAAACATAATTTTCTTTTGACCCTGCGCAGGGGTGTAAACATATTAGCGAGACACGTTCGCTCCAATCAAGATGTGTGTGAATGCCGCAGCTAGATAGGCATCTGCAGGATTCACGCAAGATAAAATTCTCCTGCGGACTTTTCACCTCTCAAGCAGCTCCTTTCTGATGGTGATACAATTGCAAGCCAGCTTTCTTCTGTTTTGGGTATCCACCCAATTATCATATATTTTCCAGAGCCGTATTGGCCTTCGCCGCCTCTCGGAAACCTTCAACAGAAAAAATTAACCTACTCTAGATTTTGTGGTAGCACGTATGCAATTTGGGAAATAATTTGGTCTCCTCGTATTTCCACTCGAGCTCTTACAGTAGGACTGTCACGCTGTCTCCTTGGTGTGATTGCAAAAGTACCATAGGCTCTCAGAACTATCAAATGAGACTCCCCCAAAGTGTGGGGGAAAGTTATCCTTCCAGGCTGACTAACAGCCAAAAGAAGTGGGCAATGTTCAAAAAATACATCCAAAAGAAAGCCTGCATAAATGACCAAATCAACACTGCTTATCAACTCGATGAGGAGATCAATCTGCTAACAATGAAGATAGAACAGGTTACTTGGAAAAGCACCCCTGTTCATCATGGACTGGATAAAAAATATACTGACTGTCCTACCGAGATTAGCGAACAAAATACAGAGAACCGTGGAGCTCGCAAACTATGGCAAAAAACGCACAACGAGAAGGAAAAAACCCTAAACTTTCTGACAAACAAGATAAACCCTTAATTAATAAATATAGAAACGAGTCCTTTAGCAGATATGTTTCAAATCTTACAGCGCGACACGACACACACCACTCTCTATGCAAGCCCGCGAACGATAAAAAAAGAAACACATCAGAAAAGTGGACCATTACCCAATATATGGCATATTGGGTAATGCAGCAGTCCTAGAACTAAATAAGCTGAGGACAGAAATTAAAACCAAAAGTGCCTCCTAACAAAACCCCTTATTACAGGGAGAATACTAAAAGAATTGCCAGAAAAGGGTCTAGTCAAGTTATTACAAATAATTTAGACAGTCAATGGAAAGTGGCCCAAGAAAAGGAGCAAAGCAGAATCGTATTGACCAATGTTCCAATGGTGTACCGCAAGACAGTGTCTTGAGTCCAATACGAATTCCACGCCTGTTGCGAATTTTGCCTACACAGAATCCAAAGTGCATAATCTTCTTTTGAATCTCAAAAACATTAAAAACTGCACTCGAGAATCCGTTCCAGGAAACCAAACAAAAAAAAACCTATAAAGAATCATGGTGATGCGACATCAAGGCCTCTAAATATTCTCCATTCCGATACCTTTTAGATCAAAGCTGATAATATTATATTTACCATATTTAGGAAAATTACTGGGAAACCCCCTTAAGTTCATTCTAGTAGTACAAAATAACAGCAGTATACACCGCAGTGTGGATGCTAATAATAGATTACTTCAATTTGAAAACTGCAAGCGCTTTGTCCGAAGTCAGAACCTTTTGGGTGAATTGATCGCATCATTCAGTATGGTCTGCAACTGAATTGTGCATTGCATGGTATTCGTCGACCAACTCCAATGAAGCAGATATAACCACTCTCACCCTCTGCAATCTGCCTAAAAGAAAAACGCATCAACGCGCCCTCTAAGATTCCAACTGCTGGCCGACTGCAAGTGAGAACGAACGTCGCCTCCCAATAAAGGACACCAAGATGTTTCCCTGGATTCGTGTCATAACGCGGTGTAACATAGATACTATAAAAGATATTTACGCTCGATCTGGCATTGCGCCCATCGTTGATAAGTTGAAGGAGAAGATTCTTCGATGGTGCGTAAGCACCATAGATGACAACTCGCTATTCAAGCCTATACTGAATACCTGATGAGAAATGAATACAGGCCGATCAAAACAGCGATGACTTCATAGAAAGTAGACCCAACTGTAAAAAATATTTTTGACATATACAAAAAAGGCAATATTTTGATCCGTATCAGGGTGTTGGAGTGGTGCTCCGAGCTCGAATAACGATACCCAGAATCCCCTGTGATAATCAGGGGGGCCAATATACACTCGGATCGCTACCTCGTTGGCATAGTGATCCGGACCCGAAGTATAACAACACTCAAAAACCCCTCTGACAATCAGGTGAGAGTGAATACTAAAGCCATCCACAACACAGCCCTTCTCAACACCTACAAAAGGGAAATGGATGCCACAATAACCCCAGTCAACAGATCCCCTAGGGACGAAGCATCAACAAATGATCTTCACAATCACCTGAAGAATGCTATTATTGTTGCGGCCACAAACGTACTTGGTCCCAGCCGCAACAAGGGTCGGAACGGCTGGTTTGACGATGAATGTAAGCTAAAAATGGAACAGAAGAATGTTGCATACAGAGTAATGCTGCATTTTCAAAGGAAGCGGGCACGCATGGAGACTTATCACGAACTCTGGGGAGCAGAGAAAGCGACTTCACAGACGAAAAAAGAAGCGAGGAAGATCCAACAGGTCTGTGAACTCGAAAAGTACAGGGAGAAACTGCATCAGGCGTGGGAATTTTATCAACACGTCAGCGGGATGAAGCCTTACATACCTCAATGCTCATCCTGCCGAGACCAAGAGGGAAATCTGATTTCCGACAGAATGGGCATATTAGAGCGATGGGTTGAGTACTTTGATGAACTACTGAACAACCTGAACATCGGCGAGTTGAAGGTCCCGCCAACTGAAGGCGACGAAAAAATATTGCCACTTCCAAGTATAGAAGAAACAGTCTGTGCAATTCATCGGCTTAAAAATCCTAAGTCATTAGGAGCCGATGGAATTACAGCCGAATTGGTTAAATATGGAGGCGACCAATCACACCAAGTGATTCATCTACTTGTACTCAAGGTGTGGGACAGTGAATCAATGCCTGACGACTGATAATGGGGCATTATCGGTCCCATACATTAAAAGGAAGATATCACGCAGTTCTAGAGGTATGACATTGCCAAGTACCATCTATAAGATATTCTCCACTATCTTGCTAGGTCGGATAGCCCCATACGCCCAGAACACCATCGGCCCATACGAAAGAGGCGAAAGAGGCAAAAGAGGCGAATCAGCAACAGATCAGATTTTCTCTCTACGGCTAGCGATGGAAAAACTGTTGAAATATGGCCATCAGTTGCACCATCTCTTCATCGTCTTTAAAGCCGCCTAAGATAGCATAGCTAGGATAAAACTGCACACGACCGTCAGAGAACTCACTTTCTTTAACCTGGCCCTCGAGAAAGTGATCCGTGATGCTGAGGTAAATGCGAGGGGTACGATCCTCCACCCAACTACTGGTCTATGATGACGATATCGACATCATGGGAAGAACCACCCGAGACGTATAAACTGCCTTTATGCTGCTCGATCTGCAGGCAGCGCGAGATCTTGGGGGTGCACATCAATGAAGGCAAGACAAAATATGTGGTGGCATCAAAAGCCAAGCAACCAACAACATCAAACCGTACTGGTCAAACTGGAAGGATGAAGATAGGAGACTACAAATTTTAAGACCGTTGATAATTTCTCCTATCTAGGGTCGAAAATCACAACCGATAACAGCTACGATGATGAAATCCGCGCACGGTTGTTGGCAGCCAATAGAGCCTATTTCAGCTTACAAAAACTGTTCCGCGTCTCACCATAGGGTCAAAATTCTTACTGTACTAGACAATGATCTTGGCAGTTCTCATGTATTCCTCGGAAACTTGGGTTCTTAGCAAGAAAAATTGCGAACTCTTGGCCGCGTTCGAGAGAAGAATCCTACGAAGAATTTTTGGCCCCCTACATGAGGATGCACGATTCCGTACCCTACATAACGATGAAATCTATGAGCGATACCATGACCGTCCGGTTGTGGATAAAATCCGGCTCAGTAGGTTAGCGGGTCACTTAATCCGTATGGATGAGTATGATCCATCCCGCAAAGTCTATAAGGGCAATATCTACGGTAGAAGTAGAAGACAAGGCAGATCCTGCCTGAGATGGAGCGATGGCGTAGGTCAGGACGCCAGACAGCTTTTAGGGATATCGAATCGGTGGACCTCGGCGCAAAACCGGGATGTCTGGAGTTCCTTATTAAGGGAGGCCTAGACCGGATACCGGTTGTTGCGCCATTGATGATGATGGCCAATGGGAAGTGTACAAACGGTTTGCTGTTACTTGATTGCTCGTTCTGTAAACGTAGCTAGCCACGTTCTTTGCCAAGGATCCACTTCAACTTAAAGGTTGCCTCAGGAGAGTTGGTCTCTTCGTATAAGCGTCCCCATGATGATCGTTTAGTCGTAGTTATGCTCTTCTTTAGAGCTTTTTGAGCCACTTTGTGCCGATTCCAGCCAACAGCTGAATGAAAATTTAGAGCTCGGCTGAGGAGTCGGATTGTCGTTTTCCTCTGTTTTTCCAAATCTCGGTTCCTTCCCGGTATTTTACCCTTCTGGGGCGTAAGCAGACAGGTCTCCTCGAAGACTTCTCACATGCTAGTTGCGAGTATCTTGTTTGTTTTATCAATTCCAACAATAAATTTTATGCGTCTCCCAGGAATCGTAACTCGGGCGTTCAGTACGTCGCCCAATCTGCCGGAAGATGCCACCGTGATATCGATGATCTTTCGGCTAACTGCGTTGATGAAAGTAGGTTCAATACTCAAATTGAGGATCTGCAGGTCGGTTCCTTCCAGATACGCTAACAGTCTCGATCCTCTCGCGTTGATGTTTCAAACCTCTCCAGCATGGCGGGGATTAACATGACATTTCCTTATCTCCTTGTTGACTTTTTTGGTCAGTTTGGCCGCTATGGTGTCGCCATAATGTAGGTCGTTGACCAACATCACCTGAAGGCCCTTCAGAACCTATAATACCTCTTTTGAGGTATATATGCACATACATTAATGTTTTCTAGCTATTACTGACTAGTGTAGTAGTCGTTTTACAATGCTGCAAATTTATTTGGGAAATGCCGTGGGTTACACGTTGCCTTAAATGGCCTTAGGGGCTAATGTGATAGTCCCAAATCTAAAGTTCCTGACCGTTTTTAACACCCGGTTCAGGAACGCGGATAGTAATTAAGCCCCCAATCGACGGACTTTTTCTACTACTTTGGTACCTAGCAGTATCTAAATGAAACTGTTGATATTATTCTGGACAGATACAGGAACTCAGCACGCTTACGATCTTCCTGTGAAAGCCAAAGAAAGCAATTTTTGAGCGATGGCATTTCAGAGACCTTCTTCAGGATTAGTCTAGTCGAAAGTTACCAACCTTTCGTTTTCACTTCTATGTACATTAAATCTGTCACTCTTTTGTCCTGAAAAATCAAATAAACTAATTCAATCGTACAAAAATAGTTTATTGTTGCGTTTGAATTAATTTAATACTTTCTACTGCAGCTACGATCAATTAAGTACTATTTTATCGCTTTGCTTTCTGCAAAGTTGCACTACTCCGGAAATTGCATAAAGAACTGAAACTCCTAGAAAGTATCCCCCAAAAGCGTAGAACTGACCTCTGGGGGAAAGCGCAAACCCGCTATCTGAAATTATAATTAATATAAGGATAGTCTGGGTAACAAGCGCAACAACAGTGTTAATTCCGAATATCAGTCCAAAACTATCCTCATGAATCTTCTTGGCCACAATCGCGCTAGAAATTAAATTCATATTAAATTGTCAGACTCAGTTCATTCCAGATTTGGTCCTTACCTGGCGACTGTTACCATAAAATTGTACAGGATTCCGAAGAGAACGTACATAACATACGCCACCCACACTGAAGTCGTGAACGCTGAAATTATAATAAGTAAGCTTTCAACTACTGAGCACACTGTAAGGATCCACAAGTCCCATTTGCGATATTGACTGCTGTCGAAGAATCCTGCCAGGAACGCCCCGAGCGCGCTAAGTAGAGTCATTGCAGCTTCTACGCCTCCGTTGTAGAAATTTTCACGATTCATATCGATTTCTTTCCAAAGGAGTTGAGCGTAGGAGACGACCTGGAAGCAATTGAGGAAATTTAAAATGAGAAAGCTAAGGAAAACCAGAAATCGCTAATGCTCTTGATCCATATTTATGCAATGCTTAATTACGTTATTTCAATTGTACCTGAGGCTCCCATTTTAAGCTGATGTAATTAGGGACTAACTCACTAAGTGCCTTTGCAAGCGCTTCACTTAAAATTGAATTGACTGCTGAGTATTCTTCGAGAGCCCTACAAACATCAAGTGTCCTTCCAGAAACAACAACTCACCTGTAGATAGCCTGCCATGGCTAGAGCCCACCAAAGGCTCCATTGAACAACTACGGGATTAGTGTACGCTTCGAGAAAATGCTGCCAGAGGAGCTGATAGGCCCGTTGCCATGAAAATTCAGGTTTCAGATCGGCGAAATCATCATTTTTCATCTGAAAATTTTCATGGCTCACAAAATGCTAATTGATTTAGCTTGACTGGAAGTCAATATTATTGAAAACTGTGCAAAATTTAAATGATAATACCGTTGTCGGCGTCGACGGAGGTAACGCTGTCATCGTGGTTATCTTGTGAGGGTGGCTTTGACCCGTTCTGAGGGTGTGCTCGCTGTTTGAACTTCCGCTTTCATTATCATTTATCCCCGCCGATTTCGTGTAATTTAATTCGAGAGTGCTGGGACAATTCGATGATGGCGGTGATTCGATTTTGGTGGGAATCGTGTAGAAATATAAGCTGGCTGTTACCGAGGGAAGCATCAGGGCGAAAAGTAGCGATGCTATCTGGGCTGAAAGTGACAGGAAAATTAGTTATGTTTGCTGCATGAACCTAATGAATATAACATGAACTGGAAGCTGAATAGTTGGTTAAATTTGCTACCCTATCAAACTGCCAGCGTGACTGCTGTGACTGGGCAATTTGCGACGATATTATCCCAAATCAGTTAACTTGGTTCATGATTTATCCTGTTAACGATTTGAGCTTGCTATTGGGGCAATTTATTTATGCGGTTGACATAAGGTCTCATGTGGGGGGTAGACATTATTAATTCAGCAAAAATTATGAGTTCGTTAATATGCCGCGTAAAAGAACACTGCAGGTTTTTGTGACAAATAACGTTACGAGTCTTTTTTGGGGGGATGTCTAATAGCTTCACCTTTGAATGTTCCTCAACTCAACAACCCGTGCTTTGTTCTTCCTTTCGTGTTATCTTCTGCAAAATATTCCGAATGTAATGATGTCGGACCGCATCACCTGAGAAAAAGTTATGGTGCCCGAAAGTGTCACTTAGGGTATGTAATGATATAAGTGGATAGGAAGGTTAGTCGATCATCCTAAGCGGCCGACAACGACCTAGAGGGCTGAGCTATCCCAGAAACCTAAAAAAAATTGGCTAAGTTGACCGTGAAGGTCCGTCCGCAAAGATTGAAGCTCCATCAAAGTGGTCGCTCGACACGTCATTGCACGCCTCTGTGCTAGCCAGGCTCGGGAATGTGAGGGGGTCCTTCGAGCGCTTTGATACCTCACGTTTCATTACTACAAATCAACGTGTCTATTCCGATGCGTGGGTCCACACCGGATTCCAAAATAGACATTAATAGGGACTTCGCGACGGCCTATCGAATAATAACCAGAACGCGACTAAAATGGGAAAATAAATAAAAAAACGGCT
Organism: Hermetia illucens; assembly: GCF_905115235.1. Classification (NCBI taxonomy): domain Eukaryota; kingdom Metazoa; phylum Arthropoda; class Insecta; order Diptera; family Stratiomyidae; genus Hermetia; species Hermetia illucens. Next base: position 51,773,355 of record NC_051849.1, read on the forward strand.
CGACCGCCCGCATGGAGCCGTAAATCTGCGGACCCGAGTTAAGATCAAGTAGGGGAAGATCCTCGTCGGATCACAGTCCCAATTATTGCCTCTTCCACCCCAGATCTTGTATGAGGCGCGGCCCCTGAGGCTCCCACCCTTCCCCGATATCCTTAAAAATGATAAACTGGCCTGAGGATCCCCCCACATTCCCGAGCCTGGCTAGCACAGAGGCGTGCAAGAACGTGTCGAGCGAGCACTTTGATGGAGCTTCAATCTTTGCGGAGGGACCTTCACGGTCAACTTAGCCAATTTTTTTTGGTTTCTAGGATAGCTCTGTCCTCTAGGTCGTTGTCGGCCATTTAGGATGATCGACCTGATCTTTCTATCTACCTAAAACATTACAGTTACATCTCGGATTCCAGGCGATCGATGGGAATGATCCCTCTCTCCTATTTCATGTCGTGGTGGTAATTATTCTACCAATACATCTATTAATATAAAATAGCCTCAATTTGAGAAGCAAAAGCTTTTTGTTTTACAAACAAAACTTCATTGAAATCAGTCTGTCTTCCTATCTGTCTGTCCGTTTGTCTGTTTGTCAATTTTGTTTTTATGGACGGAAGTGCAATTCTCAGAAAGATACTGCAGCGCAAGGTTGCAGCAGTGTGTGCTCTTTACTCCCGCGGAAACGCCGCAAATCATTACTCGCAGGGAGCACTGCACTTTATACGACCAAACCTTCGGTTCTTCGCATCCTCCTTGCAGGTTTCCACCTGAATACTTTTGATTCGGGAGTTCACCGGACATCAATTTCCCTTCGACTTCAGCATTTCTCCGATGATGTTCTGGGGACGTCTGCTGATTTTCAGTGGGGATTTCCAGGCTCTTCCTCTCTGAGCAAAATCGTCAACAGTGGAATATAATATGCTCTGCGTCCCCAGGTGTGCATCCACATATAGGACGAAAGGGAGAATCATCCCACTTTGCCGCTTAGTCCACTCCTCAGTGCGGGGAATCAGTCTGTGGGTCCACGGATCCTCTACGAATCACCCCACCGTTGCTGCCACTTTTCCAGCGACTCTCACCTTGCCGCCTTTAGGTGCTCGTATTGACAACGTGGCTCACTTATCAGAATATCCATTGGTATAATTTTCGCAATAATACACGCTGCTTCGCCTGATATTTTTCTGAAGTCGCTGCACAACCTTTCGTACCACTAAGCGATAGGTTATGGTTGCTTTGCGCCGATTACTCTCACGCGCTAGTGCTTCCTCCTAAACTGGTCCCGCATATAAAAGTATCGAGCAAACTACTCCGGCCACAAGTAATCTGCAACTGTATCTTGGATCTTCTATGTTAGGCATCATTCATGCAAATGATACACTGGTATGAGAATAGTCCAGGTATCCCTTGAAATTGATTTTAGCATCAATCGTCACCCCCAGATAGTTGATAACCGGCTTCGAAGTGATGATGTGGCAACCAACATACTAACAATAGTAGTCGTTCTCGTTTTCTTCCTATGATTGATAATCAAGACTGGCTCTATCTTTTGTTTAGTGTCAAGCTGAATCATTTCCAGCCAGGCTGTTTTGGCACTAATGGTTTCGTTAGCGTACACTTCCACGTTTTCACATTGTTTCGCGACAACAACCACGGCTAGATCATTTACGAAACCGATTATCGTGGCCTTCTTTGGCATGGAAAGAGAAGGACCCCATAATACATCACGTTCCACAGCAGGGAACCCAACACTGAGACCTATGGTACTCCTGCTGTAACAGTGTATCGCTTGGATCCTTCATCCGCATTGTACCAAAGTCTCTTCTCTGAGAGGTAACTTTCGAGGAGCTTAGTCAAATGACTAGGGTCCCCAGTTTTAGCCACTGAGCTTATTATCCACTCCCAGCTGGCTAAATTGAACACATTTTCGATGCTCAATGTCACCGCGGGATATCATTTATTAGACGACATTGCGTCCCGAGCTTCAAAACCACGTCTACGGCGTCGATCGTTGGGTGGGCTCCAAATTCTCGCTCCAATACAACATCTTTATATTGAATGATAGGGAGAAGTCTATAGTAGATAGCCCTTTCGAGCATTTTTCCTACCGTGTCAATCAGGCAAATCGGGCAGCATGATGATGGATGTCCTTGTTACTTTTCGGGCTTCGGGAGCAAAACTAGTTTTTGCCTCTTCCACGGAGCGGAACTTCTACCACGCATATTTCAAATACGCTGATTAAGCAGTCGGGTCTGGTCTTAACAGCGAGTTTGTGGACAGCATCCAAACCAGCAGTTTTGCTATCACTGATTCCCCGGCAAATCTCTGAAAATTACCCCTTAGTTTCCGCAGGTATGGTGTAGACGTCCAACGCTTGCTTACGTTTTTTTGCGTTCCCTCTATCTGGCGGAAAAGCGCCATCATGATGTTGAGCAGAAGATGTGAGCGGGTCATTTGTGGCGTTCGTCTTCACGTCTTCATCATAACCACCCTATACGCTACGCCAGGGGGTTTGGTCTGCCTCTGTGCAAATTTCCCTCAAGAATTCTCGTTTGCTAGTCCGTATAGCCAGCTTAATCTTACCTAAAAAAATTGCATATACTTGCCGTCTCTTGTTGAAGTCCGGTTTTCTTCTATCTAGAACGATCTCGTTTTCAGATCGTGCTAGCTCGAAAACACGCAGCCCGCAACTCCGTGATCTCTTCATTCCACCAATAGTTTGGCTACCTGTTTGCGAGGACTCGCCGCCTTGACATAGCAGCATCGCATGTAGCTGGGCGGGAACACACACCACCGTATGACCCATATTTGATACGGAGGAAAATTGCCTAGTGGTCGCTATGAGTATAATGCTCACTGGTAAACCAGGCCATTCTTCTCGCCCAGGTATTCACAGATGTTAGATTGACTGAGCTTACAGTTGCCATTTGCGTACCTCCGTACACCTACTTCAGTTCTCTTCTCGCGGAATCTTGCAAACCGACTAGTCCAAACTGTTTTTCTAATGCCTCGCCGATATCCTTATCATCATCAACGGCGCAACAACCGGTATCTGGTTTAGGCCTGCCTTAATAAGGAACTCCAGACAGATATTGCCCTTATAGACATTCCGAGATGGATCATCCTTATCCATACGGATTAAGTGACCCGCCCATCGTAGCCCATTGAGCCGGATTTTATCCACAACCGGACGGTCATGGTACAGGTCATAGATTTCGTCGTTATGTAGACTACGGAAACATGCATCCCCATGTAGGGTGCCAAAAATTCTTCGGAGGATTCTTCTCTCGAACGCGGGCAAGAGTTCGCAATTCTTCTTGCTAAGAACCCAAGTTTCCGAGGAATACATTAGGACTGGCACGATCATTGTCTTGTACAGCAAGAGCTTTGACCCTATGGTGAGACGTTTCGAGCGGAACAGTTTTTGTAAGTTGAAATAGGCTCTGTTGGCTGCCAACAACCGTGCGCGGATTTCATCATCGTAGCTGTTATCGGTTGTGATTTTCGACCCTAGATAGGAGAAATTATCAACGGTCTCAAAGTTGTATTCTCCTATTCTTATTCTTCCCGTTTGACCAGTGCGGTTCGATGTGGTTGATTGGTTGGTTTTCGGTGCTAACGTTGCCACCATATATTTTATTTTGCCTTCATTGATGCGCAGCCCAAGATCCCGTGCAAATAGTCGCCTGCTCGATCTGGATGAAGGCAGTTTGTCCGTCTCGGGTGCTTCTACACTAGATCTAGATACAATTGATGCCAAAAATAATCGATTCTTCGGATCCAACACACGGGATGACTCCCTTCAGGTGAATCAGTCCAATAAAGTAATAATTTACGATAGTTCTGTGAGGAAAACACAGAAATTGGGGATAATTTTAGTAGACAAAAATCGTAGTGAGTTCAACCTAAAAATGGTCCAAAAGGACTTTTTTCGTTCAGAAAGACTGAATTTTTGAAAAAAGTTGGTAGTTCTTGGAAAATTTTATATATTTCCGATTTACTTCGTGCGCAAAAGCATGCTTATGTACATATATAGTACCTACATGAAATACGGCTGGTTTAATGTACAAATACATCTATCTGAATAAGACGCCACCCGCAAACTTCCTTAGCACGCATGTGCTATATAAATGCATACACACATGTCTGTTTAGAGTAATTGATATTCATATACAAATGACTAAAAAACTAAAACAAAATAATTCTTTGAGACCCCATTCATAAGAACTCATTTCGTTTTGGTATTGACGAATTGATATGTGATGATGACGTCATACAAGTTGTAGAGTGCACAAAATTTACAAAAAGTAGTAAAGTAAATAGGAGTCGAGGGTCGTTTTAGTGGGTAAAAATCCCACACTCTGGCGTGCCTAGGCTAGAGTCTTTTGAATATTTCTACCTCCTTAAAACAACACACAGCCACCGACTCGATTCTAATAAGGTTTTGTTTCCCAGAAAACATTAAAAATTCTTGAAATAATTGACCCTTCGGGATCCCAGCACTGTCCTCCTTTGCAACCAATGTCGAAAAAAAATATTTTTTATTTTATTTGATACCCTACATTTGATGAAAAAAATATGCACCTACTTTTACATCGGGGATCTCCTTTAAACTCAACCTAGGTAAATGTTCCCGGCTGCATGCGAGTGGATTTATACTTTTCACCTTTTCAAAAAATTTCGTATCAAGAGGAGTAATCATTTGCGAGAAAATGGGTGAAACAGACAGACAGTAAACCGATTATAATAAGGTTTTGAGTAAAGTAAAAAAGTAATTAATTACACCCGGGATGACAGACTCAACGCAAAGAGGATTCGTTCAGCAGTAATGTTCTTCAGAATGTTCAGAATGTTCAGAATGTTCTTAGTTATTATGGCCGCGCACTGAACTTTTCTGTTTAAATAGCTTCAGTGCAAACCATTCAAACTTAACTAAGTGGACAGAGCTATTCCAAAAACCTTAAAAAATGGTGAAATTAACTAGTGAAATTCTCCCACAAGTACTTACGGGTACTTCTGACACTTATATCGCCCTGTTACAAATACAATTTCGCGTTTCCTTAAGCCTCTCATTTCGTGCAGTTTTTGATTTAGAAGAAGTAGTCAACTTGAGTCACATCTGACCGCCCCGTTTGTGTAAGTAATTACACCAACTCGCCAAAAGTTTCACACAAATGGTCCAATACAAAGCGCCGAAAATTAAATACAATATCAGGTGATTATGCTAAACCGGAAGCAGTTAATTTCAACGCGAAAAGCTCGCCAAAGAGTTAATTCCTAAGTACTCTTTACATGAAGCACATCTTGCTTTTTTTTCTCCGGTCAACCGGTCAGAGACAAATGCGGTATTTCTTTCGAAGAAGTAATCGAATCCACTCGAACAACAATCCAATGCTGCATTTTTTCGATAATAAATGGAAAAAATTATTTTGTAATTGCTTGATCCGCTAGGCAAGAATACATTTCTAGTATTCAACATGGGCATGTACATGACCGGCCAATGCAAATTACGGGGTCGGCGTGTAATTCTATTAATGTTTAAATAGGTCTTAGGATCCTGGGATAATAAAGTTAAGAGAGTTTTCTGGAGAACTTCACTTTCCCAAATGAAGCTTATTTCCGTTTTAATTAGTCAGAAAATATTGTCGCGAACGCGAAATAAGTTTGACTGCGAGCTTTTCACAAAATTCGGGGGATCAACGTGCTAAAAACAAGAAAGACCGTCTGAGTGCAAACTAATTAAACCCTCAAAAAACAAAACTACCTCAAACGTTTTCATTCATCTACATCCAATCTTCTTCAAAAAATAATGAGCACTTTCATTACTCATACTCCTCGGAAAATCCAACCGGCTCTCATTGCTTTTAGATTTTTGCTAATGACGTTCTCATGGCATTCCATAATTTCGAAAATAATGCACAATTTAAGGATCACACAAACCTCTCCAAACAAATTCCTCCGAAACAGATTCTTCAAAGTGTAAAATGTTCATCCCAGAATTTTCAGTGACAACTCCGAGTCCAAAAAAAATTTAATAGTTCTATTAACAAATGTAATATCTTTCACGCTGATTTTCCATTATCCTTCCCATAAATTTTCAATAAGCATCAAAAGAAAATCACCCCCTCTAACGAGAAAATCTCGGAACAATCATTTCGCATTTACTTTATTCAACATTAATCTTTTCCAGAGGCACTTAAACATTCATCGTAGCCAGACTTATATTGTCCTTCGCGAACCTTTTCACTCCCTGCACTGTCTCGGACTTTCATCCCTTTTGAAGTTGTCCGTGACGTGAAGTTACAAATTTCATCTTCACACAATTTATGCAAAATGCTTGAAAATTTCGCAATTTACCAAACCAATTGACCTAATCTAGCTTTATCATTCCTGAAGGATCTTAATTTTGTCGTGCGCGTCGAAGTTTTTTCTTCTTGTGCTAAGTGAAATGGATGAGGATATATAGATAGTGTTGGTGTTGCCGGTTTTGGTAGTTTTCAGAGAAAAATCAGGGTTTAAAAAATTGAAAAAAGTTGTTTCTGTTTCGAATGGTATGGATCTGTAGGAAGTCAAAGGATATAACAAAATCCCTCCAGTTAATACCTCTTACGTTCAACAATAGAAATTACGAACTCACATTGCGTAAAAGTTGACCTATTGGGTGGCTCACGAATAAGATATTAAAGTTGAACGTTTTGAAGCCTCCCCAGTGGGTCCGAACAAAAAATAAGTAGTTCGAATATCTTCGGAGTTTTGCCGCAATCATGATGAAGCCTTCACCTTTTCTCCAGAAAACGGAACTGCTATAATTAGGTCTGTACCCAAGAGCCGGCCAAGGGTGGGAAGGATTCAAATTTTCTTTTCCTTAAAAAGCATTTTAAATGAATTCTTTATTTTTTATCTTAATGAAATCGTCATACGAGGGACTTGGGGTCCCTGGATTTTACCGTGAAAGTCCCCCAGAGACCATCAGCTCGAAATTCACCCATTACACTATCCCTAGCCCGCTTATTTAGGCATTTCCTGCCTCCAGCGCTCTATTCTGTATTAAAGCATGCAATGCAGTGTCGAAAACTAGACGATAAGGGGATCTTCTATAAGGCCTGAATGCAGTCCTGGATAGGCTCCCTGAAGGTGTAATACTATCGTCGTGTTGGATTATGTGCAAACAACAACAAATGGAAAAAGTTTTCAATTGTCTGAATTTAGTGGCGCACTATTCGTGAAAGGGTCACGTTGCGATCAGGTGTAAATTTGGAAGTTGTTTTCAGAGTAGGCAAGTGACGGGGGCACCGATATCAGCCCGCATTGTAATCTTTACTCATTTAGCAACCGCTTCTATCAATCGGGGGTAGAACATCAAACCTTCAAGTTCAACGCAGATGACCTTCACTACCAGCTGTTGTTCACCAGCAGGACGATTATTTTGCTGAGCATATGGTAGATATTTTGAAAAGTCAGGAGCGTGTTGCTGATATTGCTCTGTTGGGGCATTATAGGACGTTACAGAAACAGTAACCACGTCTCGGAGATATTTTGATTTTTTGGCGATAGCATTTTGGTTTCGACAATAGATTCAGATTGTATTCTGGAATATGTAAACGCATTTCGTCCACGGTATCAGTACACCAAAATGCACTCTTCCGACAAGTTCAGCGGAACTTTCAGCTATGGGGTTAAAAATAATGTTAATACTTGGGTTCTCGAATGGGGAAGTAAAGAGAATAACACGAAGGGCCGAAGCCTTTTAGAGGCCTTTGCCCAGTTAGATATAGTTCTGGCCAACGACGGTGGTGGAACTGGTTCAGCTGTAGACTCGACCTTTGTCAGTCTTACAAGGCGGAGTGGTATGTTCTGGCACGTTGCCGAGGATTTTATCCATACTGATCACTAGGCAATTATCTTCGAACTATAGAGAGAACCACACGGCAAAAAAAGAGCATACCTAAAGTCAAGACGGACGACAGGTTGGTGACAAAAGCATTGAATGAGCAAACATTCATGGAAATGTGGCTAGACTAACCAACTAAGCCTAACGGGTCCCACAGAAAGAACTCTCAATCTAACACAATGTATCTGCATGGCGTGTGACCGGTTCATGCCTAAGAGATACAGATTCCCTAGTAGAGAACTATTGGAAAAATATTGAACTGGCCAGCCTTTGATCAGCCTGCCACCGAGCCAGTCGAACGGCTCAGAGAGCTGTAGGTAGGATTGATAAGGTGTAAAGGGAAAGCCCGCAAAACCCTCAAGTTCATCATCCAACAGAGTAAGAGGGAATGTTTTAAGTAACTCTGGAGCGACTCACAGGTCGGTTACCTTCACAGATCACATGCCCCCCCCCCATGTTGAAAATCATCAGCGGTTATTTCGCCAGCAAGAGAGGGGCGCTGAGGCTATGGGAGATCTCTGAAAGTGGGGGAAATTCCTGCAATAACCACAGACGGGCTGTTGGCTATCTGCAACAAAATAGGTAATAACAACGCTTCGAGCCTGGATGAAATTTCAAACAGGGTCCATAAGCATAAAGTGAAATCCAGAACCAACATATTTGCTGAGCTGTGCGCGTGCATTTCCAACGACCATATTTCCTGCAGTATGATAGCTGCAAGAATTGGTATTGTTCTCTGACTTGCCAGTTGGTGAACTTCCAGATGAGCCATCCTATAGACACATATGGCTTCTTGACACAACGGGTAACATTTTAAAATGTACTCATTCGTTAATAAATTACTCCCCGTTCTTGAGAACCAAAGAAGCCCGATCGGTAGTGTGGATTTCGTAAAGCCAGATCAACATTGATACCATCAAATTGGCCTCTAGCTTAGCCGAGAAAACAATTCATGGAAAGGGCATTACTAGCAAATATTGCGTGGAAGTGACCCTGAACGTGAAGAATGCATTCAACTCGCTCAATTGGAATCGTATACAGAAGCCCCTGGCGACGATTGGTGTTCCCGCTTATAATAATAATATTAATCTGGCGCAACAATCCATATTGGATCAGGGCCTTGAAGTGTGTTAGAGCACTTCATTCAATACCGTAATGGCACACTACAGTAGACTGTAGGAGGCAATGTGGTCAGCATTGCGCTCGCCCGAGATTATTACCCTGATTTGACTCAAGTACTCATTCGCAGCTGAGTCGACTGGTATCCGATGTCAAATTACGATGCAAATCCCACTGTCGCCAGTGAGATTTGAACCGCGACCTTCCGTACGACAGCCTTGTGCTCTAACTACTCAGCTATCCGGAAACATTCCGCTTATATCGCTGCTATTGTCAATGGTCGTTTGCAAAAACTAGCGCTCTGGTATGACCCCGATGATGGACCCATGGAATACTTTATCTAGGGTTGGTTCCACATGACTCCGTACTGGGGTCACTTCTGTGCATATAGCGCTTCAATTTCCGGTTCCGGAAGAGGCCACTCGACGATGCTGAGTTGTATTGATGCGACGCAATATTAAGGCATCATTAGAGACCGCTGAATTGGCTCTTGCGAAGGAAGAGAAGAAGCATTCCTCATCACCTAAGAGAAATTATTCTCGTAATAGAATTCGGAGTCATATCTTCATTTCTAAGCCGATCAAATACTTGAGATTGATGAATGATGCCAGGTTCAATTTTAAGCAGAACATAGTATATAACTTCGAAAAGGTATCCACCGCAAGAATGATGCCGAATGTAATAGGGCCACGGTATACTTCTAGATTTCTTCGGTTGGTGAATTTCATCATGTTGAATGTGATCCCGGTTTTAGTAACAGCGTTGCATATCTAGTCTAATATATATAAACTGAGTGTGGACTACAGAGCAACGTCCCTAAGGGTATTTTTCACCTTGAGGACAATCTTAGATGATGCGGGGATCGCCATCATTAGGAGCGGGGAGTAAAATGGTGTAACTTTACGGAGAACTCCTCTCCTCTTTAGCAAAGTATGTTTAAACTTTCGAAAGCAAGTCGGAAATAAGCATGAACCGAGTACCGGATTGATGCTTCCTGTACCTAAATGTTCTGGCTACTGGTGGTAGATAGAAGATTGCCTGAAAAATTGTGGATCTAAAGAAGGAACTTCTCAACAACTTTGCATCAATGGAGAATTTTTTGTGAACAATGCAATGCGGGAAGACTTTCCAAAAAAAAAACTGCAATGGTGACCTGTGATCTGAATGCCAAGGTGAGTTCTGATAACACCTTGCTTAGACATGTCATGGGAAAACATGGTCTCGAGTCCATATTTAAGATTTGATCTTTTCACAGCCCATAGACCCTTTTCTTTGGTGATACCTTATGAAAACTCCACCCTGCCATAAGGTGAGTTGAGTTTCTAGTGATCGGTAACTCACTTCTAGTTAGATCGATCATACCGCAATCAGCAGTAGATTTAAGAGTTGTCTTCTGAATGTACACAACAAGAGAGGTCTTAAGCTTGGCCTCGAGTGGGATCATCATTTCATACCTGCTTGCTTTTTCTTGCGCGGCAAAGGACTTTATTGCTACGCCTAGAGAGGCAGAAGCTTCTACAAATAACAATTATTTTACCGCCTTATACCTTGCAGACGATCGCACTTTTTTCGATGGTATGGTCAGTGACGGTAAGGGTAAGCTTCCTGTTCACGAGGACGAGTAGATTAACTGCCAGAAGGGGCACTTTACCTCAGTTCTCAACCGTATAACATTCAGTGAAGTGGCAAGTTAGCGTAACACAAAAAAATAATCCTAGAACGGATTAAAAAACACTCGGAAAGCTGGTGCCAATTTCAAGTTCACGTGTACTACCCCCTACCTTGTGGATCATTGTGGAGGAGTGTTTGAGATTGAGATCTCTGTTTCATCCGCTCTTCATCAACTTGGAGAAGGCATCGAGGTAAAATGCGAGAGAAATTTGAAGTGAAGCCAGAGTCCATCAAGGTCGCATTATGTCAGCGCTACTATTTATTCTTGTTATTGATGACTCCTCATGTATTCCTCAGAAACTTGGGTTCTTAGCAAGAAAAATTGCGAACTCTTGGCCGCGTTCGACAGGAGAATCCTCCGAAGAATTTTTGGCCCCCTACATGAGGATGGACGGTTCCGTAGCCTACACAATGGCGAAATCTATGAGCGATACCATGACCGTCCGGTTGTGGATAAAATCCGGCTCAATAGGTTATGGTGGGCGGGTCACTTAATCCATATGGATGAGGATGATCCCACCCGGAAAGTCTATAAGGGCAATATCTATAGTAGAAAAAGAAGACGAGCTAGACCCTGCCTAAGATGGAGCGATGGCGTAGGTCAGGACGCGAGACAACTTTTAGGGATATCGAATTGGTGGACCTCGGCGCAAAATCGGAATGTCTGGAGTTCCTTGTTAAGGTAGGCCTAGACCGGATACCGGTTGTTGCGCCGTTGATGATGACGATGATGACTTGTAATCTAGATGAGAATTAATATATGATACAAGGGGTAGCTTTCTCCAAACTACATTTTACAGCTACAACTAGCTAAGTTAGCTTTGTACTGAAGAAGGGGGTAAGTCACTCCCGAAATATATATTTACGTTTAAAACCAAAAATTGTAGTTGGGAGGAAGCTACTCCTTGTCTATTAATTTTAAATGCAATAAAACCATTAAAAAGGTTTAGTGAAAGAAAATACAACGAGGAGCATATTGAAAAACATGTTCGCAAGTCAAGGACATAAGCTGGATACGGATATGAACTCAAATTTAAATAACATAGTCCAAGTCATCAAAGTCCTTCAGTCCATACGATAAATGCTCTGCAATTCATTTAGCCATTTGAGTTAATTCATGTATAAACTCAAATGTCTGACATCCTCTAGAACCTACCATCAGAATAAGGGCTGCCCTTTTTATGAGATAATAGTCATCCTGAAGTATTTCATCCACACACACGTATGAACATATAATGTGATCCATTTTCAAAGGCTGAATTGTTAACAGCCTGAAAAATGAACATTCAAAAGGTGTCTGCCGGCAATTTCATGTGAAGCTTTTATAGATAAAAACAAATTTTTCAACTGTCGGGTCAGAAAAGGATATCTGTCAGAAAAAAGCTTGTACTTTTTAGGATATCCGACATTTTAGATTTAAATATTGCTTTTCTCATGATAACCCTATGTGTAGAGGGGCCAATCATTGTAATATCTGGAGTAGGCTTAAATGTGTCAAATTCAGCATTTTGACATCATTCGAATTACAAATTAAATGTAAAGAATGAACTTGCTGGTTTACTGCAAAAAGTAAAGATGCTGTTGACTATTGATTAGACTTCTGGTATGACATTATGGTTGACATCTCTTGGAAGTGAGTGACTTGTCTCGAGGGGACCAATTTTTGATAGAGTCTGAACAACAAGATGTTAAGATGTTAATCTAATTTGTTGTAAAAGCGATGGTTTACCATCGAAAGGTATGGAAACCCGGTGTAGGTTTTAATCACGGTTGTGAATTCGTAGTTGGACTCTCTAGTGCTTCCTAGAAGCTTTCGCTTGCAGTAGAAGTTCCATCGAGCCTGACCAAATGATAATGGTGAGAATGGGTAGCATTGAATTTCAAATCAGATTTCAGTTAGTCCTCACAGTAAATTTCGCTTCAGACGTTGGACTCAAATTTTGAACTCACTTTCATTAATTTGGCATCGGAGTGCGTTATTAAAGAAATCTTGTCTCCTCTTCATAGGAGGAAAGCAAGACCACGAAGCGCTAGTGCAACTTCAAGCAAGTAAACCAGTTTATTTACTTCGGGCTTCAATTTTTTCAGAATGCAAATGAAATCTAGTGGTCAAGAAAATTTATAATTTACACCTTGCCCTATCTTTTTCAAAGAAAATGCGCTGGGAGAGTAAAGAAAAGCTTTAATAAGGCCTATCCGGCAGTATGCAGGTGAAACATTGATAAAGACTAAACAATTTGTGAAGGGCTTCCATTAAGTCATGCAAGACTTTCGCACTGATTTCCAGTGGTATCTCTGCCGTTGCTCAAGAGATAGCCATGGATCAAGAGTTAGTTTATTCTGGGTCAGTGTAATACATAGCGGTTCCGACCTATCCATCGACTAGAAAACTATCTTTGACATGAATGGATCGGTTTCAAAAGCCTATTATGTTGATCCTTGCCATGATTATGATTATTTTCTCGTTATTGCTCAATAGCTTCTACATATCTATTTGCGTATTATCGCTCTGTTGCTAGCGTCAAGGGAAAGGTATTTGTCGTAAAGAGAGAAATGCTTGTCATTGGGAGAAAAATATTTGCTGTTCAATGCCTATTCGAGAAAAGACAATCATAAAGTGATAGAATCAAAAACCAGTTGACCCAGTAAACGAGACAGTTAATTTCTGATTTAAGGCGTGATTGGCGTTGTCCGCCACCTCATTGCAAAGCAGTCAGGGGATCGCGATTTATCGATCGTGCGCACTTAACACTGGAAAAAAAACTAGGTAAGCAGATTTCACTATATTTTCTATTCACCTACGGACCTAAGCTTTTTATGAGTTGCTTAGTCTATGTACCCGTTGACTTGTTTTCCAAAGAGGATTGCCACTAATTCAGGCTATGTTGCGTTCTTCACGAGCAACCATTTTTCTTCAATCCACTCACCTGCACTTGTGGATGGTCTTCCGTCCAATATGGCACGTCTCCCTGCTTTGTGCCTGTTGAATAGTGCCAACGCAACTGTTTGGACAGAAGGCCTAGGATGGAACCCTATGCTATTCAGCGTATCACAGAGCAAGAAGCGGTCACTCAAAGAATCCCTCAATATCTAGAAAATTGACGGTCCTGCCCCTCAACGCGGTGAACCAATATCCACGACCATAGCGCTATGTAATTTCCTACTCGAAAACCAAACAGCCTTGAGGATAAGCCCCCGGCAGCACATATCACTTCGATGACTCAAGTTCTGATTAGCTTTTCGTCCACTGAACTTACAGAGTGGTCAGTCTTCTTTCCTTCTTGCGAGTTTGAATATGTAGTGAATACGCTAAACAGTAGGTCCGCTTGATTGTCGAACACCACTATGTGTACCCCCCACTGGGATACCGTCGGGTCGTCCCGTCTTCTTGTGTTCATAAAGTCAGTACTTTTTTCCCAGTTCTTTCATGGTGAAAAGTGGACAGTGACCGGTCCCTTCCAAGCCTTTATTTGACCAAATTCTAGATAATTTAAACGTTGTCAGTGCCTTATTCATTTCCGTAATTCTCTGGCAAGAATCCCGAGATACAATAAATACTTCAAACTGAAGATGCTATCTATTTTACCCTTTCCATTTTGATCTGGTCTGTGCTGTTATTCAACTAGATACAGTGCTTGGGGGTTTTATCATGGATAATTATGATTCATACCGATTTTGCATTCAATCCTTTAGTTACCAGAGCTCCTTTCATTTCGTTGATATCAGTATCTATCTCCAAATCAAATTCAAATAAACTACGAAAGCCGCAACAGGCAGTCTTGTCAAACGAATGCCAGACGACTGCCAAAAATAATAAAGTGGAATTAATGCCAGACATTAGAATACCAATATCGAAGGACGAAATCATGGCAGTGCTTCTGGAGAAGCCGGAGTGCCGAAGGCTTTATTATCGTAGAAAGTAACTTGGTCGGTCCATACACTGTACAATCAATACTCAGTTGGCTTTCCAGGAATTTCGGCATTGAGTACCTAGAGGTGATTTCATTTCAATAACAAAATCAATTCGCCTGTAGTCCGAGAGTCCTCGTCTCAGAGGACCAGAGGACTGGCACACCACAGTATGTCTCAGTGAAATCAACGACCTCTCACCAGATAGCAGTAATAAAAGTCAGTTCGTTTCCAAAGTTGAGAATGTGCAGTTGTGTACATACTAACTCTTTCAATGGTTTAACCATAGCATGTTAGTTTGACAATTTGTTCTATATTTGTGGTACATAAATATTGTAGCCTGCTATCACCCTCAATCTTTGTACGGTAGATAGCCCTTGCTCTAGGAACTTCGTCGTCATTATAGCGGAAAAAGCAGAACACTGTAGAATCTTTATCTTCCTATTGACACTTCAACATTAGGTTTGCCGTAATGGTATCAATTTTACATATATCGTCAATTTAGGTAACCTGGAAGTCTGCAATTCCGTTCACTTTCGATAAAAACTTAAACTCCTACCTTTCAAAATAAAACATTGGTGCTTGGTTGAGAGATATAAGTCTCTTCCAGCAATTTCTGCTTCCATGCTGCAGGAAACATCCTCCTGGAGAAGCACACTTCGAACAGCTCAGCGAACATATCTGGTCTATGAGAACTTAACAGCCCTATTTGGCCGTTCCCCTTTCTTGCTAAGGGAATAACCGCTACAAGATCTTCAACAAGGAAGTAGGGCGCGTGATTTATGTGGGTGACCGGCCTTTCACTAATTATATTACAATTATATAAGCCATTGCCCAGGGGTTTACGTCTGTCTCTGAGCACTGACGCTCTACCCCCTCAAGCATCGCGCCGCCCGGTATACATTTTTGTACTTGATTGTGTCACATGGAAAATTCCTTCCGACGCAGTACTGGATTTAGTAGACCGCCAAGATTTCCTTCTCGACTAAGGGTATGCTGTTTTCCAGCGTGTAACCCATCTGCCCTTTTAGGGTTTTGTGTGAAACAAAACATTATCGAAATCGATTCAATGTCTGTTGTCCGTCTGTCTGTCTGTCTGTCACACGAGATTACTCCTAAACGGCTGGAGCAATCATCATGGAATTTGGTGAGAATATATGGTTTGTGAACCTCTAGACGTGAAGAGAGTGGCATCATTTTATGTCGGTGTTAAACGAGGGGTGGGGGCTTCCCATATATAAAGGGTTGCCATAAGAGATTTGCCTAGGATACTATCGGTGCCAACTATGAGCTTAGAGGTCTTTGGTCTTGGCCTTTGCTTTTCGATGTCATTTTTGTGCTAGGGATCCGGATCAGTTTCCTTTCAACCGCTTTTATTTTTTATGATACCCACATGCAATTTTTCCGCGTCTCTTTATGTTCCTCAGCTACCGTCATCTTCAGATTGATTTCCATTTCGCTGACCACCTTTTCGGACTTAGGGGAAACACTTCCAGCGTGCCTGGATTGAAGAGCTCCCACAAAAGTTCGGTATTCATTTCTGCGAATCCATATGCTTTGACATTTTGCCGTTCAGTAAAGCCTTATCATTTGCGTCTCCTTCTGGCGTTTTATTTAGAACCTGTTTGAAGTCATTTCGTTAACTTGTTGATATCTTATAGTTATCTTGTGGGACTAATCTATTTTGGTACATTGCAAAGTGTTCGAAAAGTGTTATCTTATAATATTTTTCAGTTTTGTTGGAAATCCCCTTTATAAAATCCATATTACTATTATTTCTAAATTCTATCAACGCGTAAAATACAATATAGAACATAATATTTGCACGTACGGAGGAAGTCCTACTTTTAGTAACAAAATAGAAGTAGCTTCCGGTGGATTCCGAGAAAAGGGCGTTGTTTCCGTAATCGTCTTTAAGTAGGTGTCTAGGACGCGCCCTAGACTCTTCAGCACGAAACCACTGAAACTGATTGATTGAAAGTCTTTCGCAACTTCCAATTCATGCTTGTCCAACCGGCACTATGCCATCTACATCTGGAAATTTTTATCGGGGGAAGCTGTTTATAACCCAGCCGATTTTATTCTTGGTTACTACCAATTTTTTTGCATGCCCTCAAAGCAAGGCTCTGATTTACACTACTCTTGGTCACCGGGAAAATGTGTTTGAACAAGTAGCTCAAGGGTCTCACCACAAAATTCCGTCGACGGAAGAGAGAGGTTCCTTGGCCAAAATCTTTTTGAGTCGCCCAAATTTGCTGCTGTTTTCAATGTCCTGACACTAATCCAGCCAGGACTACTTCTAACAGTTTTGATGTCCAACTTTTTTCTCTTCTTTTCACCCTGGTCAGCTTTCTGAGGGTGGACATATTTTCTTTCTTCCACGGTGGCAATCTCTCTTGCTGTATTCAGCAGGGCACTAAAATTTGAAAGCGGTTTCGAATGCTTGTTCCAAAGCTCTAAACTTTAACTTCAACTTGTCTGCCGTACCATTGTTACCAAGTTGCGCACCGGGGCTCGGAGCAGATGAGGTTGACCGTTCACCTTAGCTTCCTCCTCCTTGAAAATCACACAATCGTCCATGATGATCCTGGGGCTTTGAAGGCGCTAGGATTGGATAAGGTTGTCCTTACCCATATGGATCTAAGGAAACCAATCGCTAGCAACCGGTTTCCTGAGAATGTCGTCGTATGAATTACCGAATATTTCTGCAAACCTCGCTTATCCAGGCGCCGGGTGAGTTTTGGGTATGCCGTTCAATTGACGCGATAATATCAGATTCCTCCATTTTTTCTACTCATTCTTCAAGGGCGGACATCGTACTTCAACAGGAATCAATAAAGGACTGATTTCTCATGATCGTACTCGAGAGGGGAGCACTTACCTGTGAAGAACAAAAAGCCTGCATTCTATACCCACCGGCTCGGTTGTTCTTAATAATAGACACGCAATTTTAAATTTTGCAGATAAGGAAAGGTTTCATTGTCGTTCGACGTCTATCACCCATTTGTAGGCAAATTGATTGAATATTTCTAGAAGGGATGATTTTGGCATTTCCAGTTATAAAAACGCAATTCTTTTACAAAATTAATGACATCACAATACAGCCTCAAAGCCAAAGTAAGGTTCTTGTTCTGATTATACAAAGATTTTATTGGATTCAGTAGGTTCTATCCTTGTTACATGCTCGTAGAGTGCAGAAATGGATGAAAAAAGTTTGGAAAGGTAGGTGCCAGGCCGTGTGGTGAAAAGTGTTCGTAAAATTCAAGTCCCGAAAAGAACTCAATTCTTGGTGCCATTTTGTCAACGGTAGAACTATATTTGGTGTTACTTGTCACTGGCAAGTCTGCATTAGTTTTTTTTCCGAGATAGAATAGTGTAGCTATCTCGACAACATAATCAAGTAAAGTCTATTGACCAGCCAGCTTCTATAAGGGAGCTGCAGATGTAAAGTTATTAGTAGTTATCTATGCTGTGCCATTGGGTTAATCAAGTTTCTACTTTTGGGTAATGAGTGGTAAACACGCTTGTGGCAAATGTCCTCCCACAAATAGCTAAGATGGCAACCTAGATTTATATTATTGAGTTTAGCGACTAAATTTTAGATACGTTGCCACTTTTGCAAAACCCAGAAGACTCCTAATTGAGCCAAAACAAGGATCCTCGCACATTTTACAACTCGCTTTACACTCACGGCGAAGTGGCTCTAAAACTCCCTAGGAGGTATGGATTTCCATCAATTTTTTTCTCTGCGAATCGACAACACTAATCAGTCCCCATATTTTCCACAAAGAATCTAAAGATTCTTTTTAGGGACAACTATGCGGCTAAACCAAAATAGAGACATGGAAAAGATGTAATGAAAAAACGATTCTTTGTATTCCATCTCGTCTTTCTCGATTGTAACTAAACGCTATAAACAATTCCCTACTTTAGGATGGGAGTCAGGAAGAAAAGGGCAGAAACAAAGCCCTAACGCAGGATACAACTAACTAAGAAATGGACGATTTGCCGGGTGTTGGCGACATTAAGGCTGCTCTAGGAAATATTTATAATAATGGCAGCCAGCCCCAGGGAGAAGATACCACAAATAAGGACACAAGTGAAAAAATAGTAGGAAAGTAAATACTGACATCAGTACAAAGTACATGGTGGGGAAGTCTGATGAAATTGTGTCTAGATGGTACTTCAATTAGCCGTAACGGGACTTCATTCTGGAATTGGTCCCCTTATGAGTTTAATGGAATGAGTAATGACTTTTGTTTGCTTATTAGTGGAAAAATTAGTAGGACAATAGCGAACAGAAGTAGGAAACCAGGCAAAGTTTATGGCCATTATGCACTTTATACTGAGGAAGACAATACGTGCTCACATTAAGGAGCAATTTAAGCATCGTTTATCACAATTCGGCTGCCTGATGAAGCAATAAAGAAGTGATATAGTTAATTACTCGAAGTAACTATAATTAAGTGCCTATGAGGACTTCAATGAGAGATGAGCACTTGAAAGAGATAAATGAATTAGCTGGTCCAGGATTATGGGAGAGTACAATGTTCATTTTGCTTTGGTTGAATCTGATCCAGTCTTTACAATTGTCACTTATGAAATATAATTCCGACGAGCTCATGTGAAAGGAAGACAAAAGTCTTTCGCTATTTTCTTGAATGGAAAAAGGTTTTGACAGAACGAATTAAGTTTTTCGGCAAGCAGCCTTCGAGTTTGTGTCGGACTGAAAACATAACAGTTGCACAAAAGGAGATCGAACGATTTCGCCTGAAGAAACTTGGTTGGTGCAATGAACACTGCGATTATAAAAAGGGGCACCAGAATGCGGGCACCACCTCATTCCAACACCGGTTTGAGAAAGATTTTGGTATCCGACATACAGATGCAGGCAAGGAGATCAATATTCAGGATGGCCGGTACTATGAGTGAGGCGGGGACCTGCTTAAATCGAAGGAAGATTGATATTCTTTCTAGGCGGTATCCCGAATTACTGATACCAAGGGATAACATGACAACGAGGTTTCACTTCGATAAGCAGTTTGAAACACGTTGGAGTAACAAGGCAAACTGGGAGAGCGTGGCTGCGACATATGGCTTAAATCAGCAACTGATTACTTGGTACACTGACGGATCCCTCACAGCAGAGGGAGCGGGTGCCGGTGTTATTGGTCCAAGAAAAGTGTACTTTGAGCCAATGGGCAGGTACGATAGCATATTCCAAGCGGAAATATACGCCATAGACAAATGTGCCTCATTTAATCTGCAAAGGAACTACAGGGGGCAGAACATAGCTATTCTCACCGATAGTCAAGCAGCGATCAAGGCACCTAAGTCCAACCAGGTGAACTCTAATCTGGTGTGGGAATGCCTTGAGAGACTGAACAGACTCGGCTCGTCAAACAAGGTCTGGATACTTTGAGTTCCAGGCCATGCTAAGTTGCAAGGCAATGAGGCAGCGGATGAACTAGCCAAAAAGGAGGCAGGGACGCCTTTACATGGGCCAGAACCCTTCTGTGGAATCGGAAATGGTTTCATGGCTATGACTTTAAGAAATAAAAAGTAACGGTTGAGGGAACTATACTGGGCGGGCCTACCAGGGATGGAACAGTCCAGGGTGCTTAGGGGGGGATACGAACCCATGCACACAAAGGATTGCTTAAACCTCACCAAAAAGAACCTCCAAATCATAGTGGGAATTCTCACTGGTCATTGTCGGCTGAACTATCACCTAGGGAAGCTAGGGATATCCACGGACAATGCTTGCAGGTTCTGTGAGGAGGAGGACGAAACCTCTATGCACGTCCTGGGACAGTGTCCGACACTTGTGCAAAGTAGGTAAAGGCAGAGCATTTAATACCAGATGCAAAGCTGAAAGATTTGGAAGTAGGGAACTTACTAAAGTTCCTGATGGTTATAGGCCTGCTTGAGATACTAAGATCGATAGGTACACTACAACCAGTAAAAGGGGCACAATAGTTCTTCAAGGACGCGCTGCGACTTTCCCTTAACAGAATAATAATAATAGTTGGATTAAGATCCAGATGCATCTCTAACCCAAGTGACTCAAGCGATGCACTCTAACTGGCAGTCGTAAATAGAAAAAATAACCACTAATGGAAAGAGTATCAATAGTGCCAGAAATGGATCAATCACATGAAAGATCAACTCCAGGAGGGTTCTTTACACAATTTTCAATTGAAACACTGAAAACTTTTCTCGTTCACGTTTGTATGATAGCCTGCGATCTCAGCCTGAAGCGATTCATTGTACTTTGCAACAACATCAAACACAGTCGATTTTGGGTACCCGAAAAAATGGGTGAATATTATTATAATACATAGAAGAAGTAGCCTTTCCCCACTATAATAGCATTAGTAATTCGCACCCTTCGTAACCAGTTTTAAATATATTTGCAGTTCATTGTTTATACACAACTTTATCTATCTAATCTTATTTTAATATTTCAGATCAGAGCCACTCGATTCCCACCTGGAGAAAACTTGGGACAGATTTTGTTAAGTCTATTAACAATTGAGCAGGTCTAACTACGTGAAATTCTCAATAAATGTAAATTGAACCAGGTAAACAGTATATAAAGCTACATAGAAGTAGAAGTAGGTCTGTCAATACTTCCACAGACACCATCCCGCGATGTAACTTTAAAAGGATTTGTGTAAAACAGACCTTTTTTAGAATCGGTTCGTTATCTGTCTGCCTTTTTAAGGTGTTGTGGAAAACAAAACCTTATTAAAATCGATTTACTTTCTGTCTGTCTTTTTTTTTTTGAGGAAGTAGAAATTTTCGAAAGATCCTGGCCTTGAACGCCAACGTGTGGTATTCTTACCCACTATAGCCAACCCCGACTCCCCTCAAGCCCAGTGGAACCCCCATACAGTATTACATCACGGGGCGGAGTCAGCTTATTTTAGCTTGGTCCCATTTCATCTCTACGCAGCTTAAGTAACGGCGCTTATCTATTCTCCTCTGCAGTTTGCTCTGAATAGATGCGACCATGGAGTTGATCCCATCCCAGCCTTTCTGGCATGCTAACATTCTTCGCACCAGGTTTCCTGGTACGAGTATCTCTCCTAGAGTCTCTTTTAAGCTCTACTTTTCCTCCACAAATCTTGAACATGGGAAGAATACATGCTCTGGGTCCTCTGGGACTCCATTGCAGTTTTGACAATCGGGTGAAGTATCTAGTTTAGACCTGGATTAAACTGGCGAAATCCTCCATGCCCCGTGAGAAACTGAGTAAGATTATAATTATTCTCACCAACCGTCTCTCCAACCACTCCTTGATGGCAGGTATGAGCCTATGTATTACTACCCTAGCTATAAGCAAACTGGGAGCATGCCGTGGCCCTCCCACGTTCGAGATCATCCTTGCCAGGGCCACACTTGCAGTGGATGCTTTGTCATCAGCATACAAGAAGTATTGCTTATAGTTCAGCTTTGCGTCTATCATCACTCCCAGGTATTTGATGGCAGACTTAGAAGTGGTAATATGATTCCCAATTTGTATATGGGTAAAATTTCTTTTACGGCGCTTAGTGATGAGGACCGCTTCCATTTTTTCCTCCGCAAGTGTCAGACCAAAACTCTCTAGCCAACCCTTAACAGTACCGATGACTTCACATGAGTGTAACTCAGCATCTTCGAGCTGCTTTGCGACCACAGCCAGTGCTATATCGTCGACGTAGTTCACCACCGTGGCTTCCTTCGGAAGGGGAAGATTAAGTAAATCGTTGTTCACGGTGTTCCACAACAGTGTGCCCAGTATGGAGCTCTGTGGGACATCCGCCGAGAAAATAGCTGCAAGATAAGCGGGAATACCAATCGTTGCCAGAGATTGCCGTATTAGGTTCCAATTGGCCGAATTGAATGCATTTCTCACCACCCAATATTTGCTAGTACTGCCCTTTCGGTGGATTGCATCTTTGGCAAAGCCAATAACCATTTTTTGGCATCAATGGTTGATCGGGCTTTACGGAGGCCGCACTGTCGATCTGAGAAGCTTTCCTGGCTCTTAACAACCGGGATTAATCTATTATAGATTACTCGCTCCAGCATTTTCCCCACAGTGTCCAAAAGACAAATAGGTCTGCAGGAGATTGGCTCACCTGGAGGTTTGCCAATTTCCTCTCCGATCACGTGAACCTTTGCATAATGGCACGTGAGGGGTCAAAGTATTCGAAGTGATTAAAGGGGTATCCCCCTCACATTCCCGGGCCTGACTAACACAGAGGCGTGCAAGCACGTGTCGACAGAACACTTCAATAGAGCTTCAAGATTCGCGGGCTGATCATCATGGTCAATTTCGAAAACTCTTTCCTCAAGGTCGTCTCTGGCCACTCAGAATGGCCTTTTAGCCATCGACTATCCAGTTAGTCATTGCAAATGGCGCCCAACGTTTCCTACATTCTGACCTAAAATTATCAGTTTCAGGTTCCTCAAATCCGCAGAAGATAGCCTGGTCTGGTTCATAACTTCGTTTTGTTGTGTCGGATAGAGAAACAAAAGTCTTTCAATATTGTTCCCAGCTAGGTTCCAGATACACCTGACTTCATCTTTCTAATCTTAGGTTTCACGACTTTTCCTCAGAAGTAAGTGTTCCTAAGCTTCTATCCTTGATGATATGCATAGTATGCAAAAGAGCTGGTCGTTTCTTGGTGATCGTCTTCCAGAAGTTTCTAGATATATGAGCCTTTGAGGTTATATGCTGAAAGGTATTGCCGTCGGAAGTTCTGTTCTTCCCCACCTTCATGTGAAAGGCCTATTTTTTCGTTTCTGAAATTGGGGAAAAAACTAATATGCTTTATTCTTCGTAGGGATGAAATGACAGGTAAGATGAATTCCTGACCGAATGTGGGGGCAGTTAGCTACACGCTGTGCCCTTTCATTGTCAATGATTCATCATCTCTGGTTCCAAATGACAAAGATTGAATTCTCCCGATCCCTTTTACTTGTATTTGTTATCTAATTCTCTGTCACGGGGAGCAGCTCGATTTTTGTTTCTCCCTACATAAATACCGTGGGCAGAAGTTTTTTTTTTCACACAGAGGTTGCAAACAATTTTATGAGGCTGGAATGGCATTTAGGCCATCAATGAGTTTTGCGGAAATTTGATATTGGCAAGTTGGAAATTTAGGGAGGAGGGAGTCTTTTTCGCTCATTTTGTTTATAGAAAAATTGTTCCACTTTTACTTTTGTTTGTTTATTTGCAGTGAAAAGATTGAAAACCAGATCTTCTCACTGCATTACTACATAAAAATTTGTTTTCTTGAGTTTCCGCTTCAATTACCTCATTCCACTGCTAAACAATCGTTTTGGTTATTTTCCTACTTTTGTTGATCCACAATTGCAATTCCTCACTTGTCATATATTCCTCATTTTTTCTAAATACTTACTTGATTTTGGGAGTCAAAATTTCCGAAAGCGGACGCGACGTTGAGTAGGGTCTCAACGAACGGGGAGCACTGGGATGGGCGACGAGCCATCATCAGAGGGTGCTCGCAAAACAGTGTTGGACTTCAGCCACCCTCGAAGACTCTGGCTACCCGCCAACAGACAACATCCAATAGGGTCTTCTAGCACAGCACCCCATGCTAGGAAGCGTTATGTTGTGACGCCGAAATCACCGTCTGTGTCGTATTTAGAAGCCAGGTTAAGGTCGGGGCTGAATTTGTTTGTCAAGAAAACGACCGAGTAACATTTGTAGAGTTTTATAAGGATATTCAACGTTTGTCGTTCAGACGTCTGCAATCTTCCAAAGATGCTGAACCGGTTGGACCCTGGCGACGCAGCTTGAGACCCGAAATTATGCAAGCAGTTTTTCCCAACCAAAAATTCGATAACCATCAAGATCGCTTGGTCGTGCGTCAGATGATTAAACAGGCGGATCCAAAGTGCCACTTATTGGAACAGGATCCCAATGACCTTCGGGATGGAGAGAGAGCGGTTCAGCCTCGTAGTGGCAAGATTGTGAAGGAGAATTAGGTGGGTTCTGTTTCGGCTGTGGAACGCCAAACATTATGAAGCCACAGTGCCCCTGCTGCACGCTCCCAAAAGGCTTCAAGGTTCGTTCCACTGGGAAGGGGGATCGCAAACACCAATTGCCGCCGCAACTCTAAGCGCCCTGACTCCCGGTTCGTCCTTTCGTATTGAAGCGGTCTCACAACCCAGAATTGACCAGCAAAAATCATCAATATTGTCATCACAGCATTTATAGTAATTAAATAAATTAATGAAGTAAAGACGTCTTTTGCTTCATTCATTTGAGCTTTTTGTTTCAAAAAGCAATGAGAATTGCTAATGTTATTTTGTCAAGACTACACTTTTCATTAACCTCATTAAACGTGAAGTTGGCATATATATAATTTATTGCAAGGTTGTTATCATTTGCTAATTAAAGATGCGCAGTAACAGTCTAATTGCACTCATTTCCCCATAAAGCAAGTAAACATCTGATCCGATCCCACGCCTCCTGTTCCTGAAAAGGACAAAAGACGTCATTTTCTTCCTCTCTAATATTTTCCACATTATTATAAGCATATATGCACGCACAATGTAAATATATCTGTGCTGACATAGAGAGAGAATGCACAGCCAGTTGGTCATGATGTCACAATATTTCTTCACCATTTCCATTAAAAGATTCAACATGTAATGGAATAACTCACCCCATATGTCTCAGAACAGATGTTCTGAGAAGTTCGTGTTTCTGTCTGTATTCCCCAGTCCTTCGTTTCCATTTCAGACGAAAAGTTTGATTACACAGTAACCGTCAACACATATCAGGTCCGTCCATTCTCAAATGGACTGAAAATAATGGAATCCATTCGAAAGCACATAGCCCCAAGTTTGCAACTTTGATAGCTGACAGTTTACTTGGAGAAGGTATCTCTTTGCAGGATATTCCATTTTTAGTACATGACCCATTAAAGTTTGTATGTTCAGTAGAAATATGTCCCAATTCAGCCTCCAAAATCCTATTTATCAGAAGAAATTCACTGAGAACATCAAAGTAAATATAAGCAAACTTGATCCTAGTTGGCGTAAGTAGGCAGTTAACAAGGATTAAATTCTCCATTATTTACTTCTTAAACTTATTCTCGGAACCACTTGTTTATTTTAAGAGTAGAACTTCCAACAGATTAATTCCTATATCCTTTTCCTCTCAAAACAATTAAAGTACACTTGAAAACCCTCAATGAGATTTTCGAAGTGGAACTTGATCCGTGGGAAATGCTTCTAAGACTCGCGTTCCACTAAACTTCCTTTCACTCAACTTCATCGTAAGCCTTATTTGTTCTATAACTTAAAACCCATTCGAGACTTGGAGAAAAACCATCTTGTAAATTCCAGATACCAGTCAAACAATCCTTTGAAGTCATCCTCCTCCCCCGTGTCGAAAATTGTTTGACTTTCTGAGTAAAGGAGCAGAAACAAGTCGTAACGCTGGTGCAAGGCACTCCGGGATACGATCTAAACATAATTGAACACATCAGGGAGGCTTAAGAAGCCACCTCCCCCTCCTTACGCTGTAGAAGAAATCGATTGCATTTGAGCGATATCTTCTCATCGATTTTCCATCAAGGAGGCGGGAGTGGGTTTAGTGCCGAAAAGGTTATGAACTGTACTCGTCCGTTGTCATCGTGCCAGGAGAAAATTGCCGGGAAAATAGTTTTCATTGCTGCCTTGTGAAATCAAGTTGAGTGGCTATAAATCTCTACTCGAGATGTTTGCCTTGTAAACACACTCTAGTTCTACTGACGAGTTTCCTGAGAATATAATCGGCGTTCAGATGAATTTATTTGCCAGGATCTTGGATGAATTTCAGAATTCCTGCACGTACGACTATCCGTATTTTGACTCCTGGCTGAATTTCTGCATGGGCAGATGAGAGCGTAAATAATGAAATATGAACTAAAAGGGGTGATGTCAAGTAGTGGCACTTTCCACTCCTATGAATTTTGTAATCTGCAGCTTAATGTGATAAATGCAAATGAAATATAAAACTGTAACGCCAAAGTCTACAGACATTAATTAATAACACGCTTTATTTACAACGGAGCCTTGATTATATATATGCAATAGAGAGTCATGCGTTCGGCAAGTAGAACCTTGGTTAATTAAGCGTGATTTGAAAGCCCACAACTTATAACAAGTCAGCTACCGGGAACCGGTCACTTCAGTCAGGTATGAAAGGCTTTTTTGATTTTTTATGTGAGAATAGGCCAACAATGGTTGCATCTATAATAACTCGCCGTGCATATACTGTTACGGTCTCTGCTCCAAACCAGTACTTGTTTAAAAACGATTAGTCAACCTGTTCTCCTTCCTGACCTGTGAGGTGCACGTGGTCATAATCATCTTTATCAGTCGTACTAGTTTAGTTAGTATCCCAAATTTACAATTTACATTTACTTCTAGGTGGACTGGCGACGAAATTAAAAAAAACTGAGAATTGATCACGAACGTTTTGGCAAAGCATCCTGATGTTCGTTTTTTTCTTTCCACGGATGTTTTTTTTAATTTCATTCATTTTCTTGCAGTATGGCATCAACCTCCTTCCAAATCGAAAACTGATCTGCCTACAATCAATCAAGTGATCGAATATCGCCTGAAACAAAGCGCTAAGCCCCTTTGAATATCAGTTGACTAAAAGGGTACCCGGGCTGCAACAACCAAAACTTCAAGGGAGCACCAACATCAAAATGTATCTAACTGTACGCTAGCATGAGCATGTACATAGCATTGCAATACTGCAATATGCGCCATTGATCATTTTTGTTTTCAATGTGGAGAATGCTTTTATTTTTCGAGTTATCACAGTTCCGGCAGATGCCAGCAGATACCAGACATTATCACCAAGTGCCAAGCATTAAAGCTCGAATAAGCGAATAAATGGTGATGGTGACCGGTGTTAATGGGGAAAACCGCCGAGAACTCCCCGCAACATCGAGCAAATGCGTAGAATGGTTTGATTTCGCATTGTTTGTACCAGACTATCTAGACGTCCAAGGGCATCTAGGGAAGTCGTAAGGGCTTTAGGTTCGATCCCTGTAGATGACATTGATGAATTTCTTTGACTTCGCCACTCATTTCCGTTCTTTGTCGCAGTTATTGGGGATAGTAACATCAATAATATACACGGAGTGACCCGCCTTGTGAACTAATAGCACGTTACGATTGCTGTGCGGTATATGGCGATCAGTTGAAACTTACCGCTGTCAATACATGCTCCCGATAAATTAGACATGTTCCCACGTTGAGCCCGGGCTTATATGCAAGGTTTGAAGAATCACCTCACATACAGCATTATGCCTTTTCGTGTGTTGCCAGGTGCCATTATAGTGCAATCAGAAATGGGTTGGTCCAACGTCTTTAACGTCGAACCACACATTCTATACTGGTCGTTCTCCACCCGTCATTCATTATGAGCTTTTTATGCGCACGAGTGGTAACCACGCCGATTGAATGGCACACAAATCCCTCCGTCTGAGCAACGAGCTCCTTAGGACAAAGCCATCTGTTCGCCAAATGGATTCCAAAGGCTCTCCGCGTATTTACCATGAGTTGCCTTCCAGTGCCATTCATCGATCCGCTCCTGGTTTGACTTCACCCCTCAAATGGTTCAAGCTAAGTAGAGTCCCTCCAATCTGCTTACAAACATGCAAGGGACTCGCCTGTTCTTTGCTGAAAAAACGAGTCGACTTGGCGATGATGTTGTGCCGCTACGTCAACTACGCCCCTGCCTTCGATGTGATGAGACAATATTCAGAATGCGTACGCCAATGAAGTGATCGCGGATACGATAAGTGCGCTTATTTTTATTTTTCCCCGAGAAATGCGATTTCAGCACTAGTTGTACGGGTCGTAAGAATTCGGACAGAAGACCAACCTTCAAATCACCAACTCGAGCATGGGGTATTTGTAAAAGTCTGTCTCTGCCATAGCTTGGAGGCGGAGGTTACCAATGCTCAGCATGTGGTTCGTGATGACCTCTCTGAATGGCTTGGATTCAACACTTGTCAAATCCAAATTCCAGCCGAATATCACGGCAATAAATCTACTATTCGCAGCAGACTCTAAGGTGGTCGTCAGTGCCAGCATGCAACTTAATGTCATCTAAGTATATAAAGTGTGTCAGCTCGCAATTAGGACTTAGGCTATATTTCATCCCAAAACCATGTCCTCTTACATCGCTCACGCATTGAATGCAAGGTGGTATGCCACCCTTCTATGGGTGCTGCCAAAACCTTCATTAGTTTGGGGTCAATGCGATACAGATGTGGAACACTGATTCTCAAAAGCCTTGGTGTAATCAATATAGCAAATAAAGAGATTTTTGTTGCCTCTAATTGTGTCCGTCCTGCAAGTACCGGGTCGATAATGTAACCCACTTTTGCTCCTCGGACAGAATGTTGTTGATCTCGAAGTGCGCATTGACCCTTCCACTAATAATACATATTATGAATTTTTAGAGGGTTGGTAAGCAAGTAGTCGGTCTTGTGCCTGCGGGTTCCTGCACCGTGTCCTTTTTATGGATATACTAGGTAATTTCAGCAATGAGAATGGGGGGAAATTCCTCAGACCGACTAATAACCGTTGCAACTGACTATATACCTGAGAAAATGTCTGCTTTTCAACTACGGATGTCTGACTTGGGGTGGCATAGTTTCGGTAGCTGCACTTTGTTCCTGACCCATCTGCTGTCATTGCCAGTGCTGAATTCGCCACATATTATAGCGAAATAGCTGTAGCATGGGAAGCCACGCTCCTGATCATCGTTGCGTCTAAACGTTGAAACGCGAGGGCCGCAAGACTGTGGATACTACTATTCGTTTCGGTCGTTGGAAATTGGGTAAGTCGTTACGAGGAGCCCAATTAGCGCTGTGGTGCGTCGTTTTGATGCAACTAACTGTTCCTGCTGTAATGAGAGCAACGAGGCGGAGTCCTGCCGACTCAGATTTCTATAGCCAACCCGTCGCATTTACAAAGGAAAGCAGCCCTCCCACCGTGCAGCTAGAAATCTCTCTCAGCTTCTCAAAAACTGGTTTACCAAGTGAGCATAGCCTGACTCTAGATAGAGCTGTGCAATCGTGAAGGAAGTGTCTGAGCCCACGCAGCTCCCGTAGGATATGGCGGCATGGTCCCCTATGGGCCAGTGCCCCGTGCAGACCGCTGTAACCTTGTATGCATTTGTATGCATCTGGCACAAGAGCTTTCTTTATCGGGTTTTGGTATAAGCTGGTCAAATTCTCCTTGAGTTGGCACAGGTGGTGAGCCTCCGTCAGTTGAGGTCCGCGGCAGCTAAATAGTGCGAGTAGATTCCGCCCTTGACAGTCACGAGCGGGGCACAAACTGTACCCGCCGAAGATTTACCAAGAGCAGAGCGGAGCTGGGCCAGCCCGTCAGCCGTCTCATTCCCCTCTATGTTCTTATAACCGGGAACCCGAAGGAGGGTAACTTTGAGCGTACCGCCCAAGCTGCTTGGTACATTTCTGCACTGCCCCATCAGCTTGAAGGATGTCGCCGCTGAGTAAAAGCCCTTAATAACCGCTTGGATGTCGGTCTGAATGGCTATGCTAGGCTAGGGGGTCGGATCATGTCGCACCTGGCAGACTATGCGAGTCAGATATACTATATGTAGAGAAAACCCCCGCACCGACTCCACAGACCAGACTTGATTGGGAAGTCCACAACAAAGCTTATCATGGAGTTCACGTTCGTTTGGTACTTCCTCTAGGAAGTTAATGTGGTTGTAGGGATTTGCTGCATAGGATCTGGAATCACATAGTCTGACAGCACTGCACGCTAAAACGTATTTAACGTGGAGGTTTAGGAGGGGAGGTGTAGTAGTACAATGAGAGCATATACTAGGCAGAGCCTCGGTTGCACCTGCAAACGCAGTTCTTTGAATCCTATTAAGGTTCGCTCTATTGCACTTTTCTCTCAAATCCTGCCACCATACAATAGAGCCGTACATTAGGATAGGATTCACGACAGCTGTGTACACTCAGAAAGCGATCCTCGACCGTACACCTCATTTCTTTCCAAAAGTTCTCTTGCATATAGAGAAGGCTATACAGGCCTTCTCGACCCACAATTTCATGTTCAATCCTCAATTTAGCTTTGGATCTAGGATCACACTCAGATACTTTACATTGCAGGAAAGAACCAATCTTTGTTAATGGAATTCAGGTACCCTTGTTTTGGTTGGGAATAGCATCAGTTCCGTTCTGGTTGAGTTTATGCCCTGTCCTGTCCTTTACCTCGCTCATGTCCAATATTCTAAAAATTTTGTCCATCATTATTAACTAGAGCACTGGAGAGATGGCATCGTTCTGGGGCATGCCTCGGTTCACAGCTCTGTTCAAGTGGTTGCCTCCCAGATCCGATTGGATTATCTTCGGATGGATATAATCTAATGCGAAAGATACCCCTGCAATCCAATGCTTGTCAAGGCTCCCTTACTAACTTGGTTGAATGCTCCCTCTATATCCAGGGGCTTATGTTGCAGTGACCACTCAACTGTGGCAATTACCTTATGGAGAGCAGTTTTTGTGGATTTGTCTTTGAGGTAGGCATGCTGTGACTTAGAGAACGGCGTCGAAAGGTTTGAAAACCATAGCGACGAGATATTGACTGAAGGTTATCCAACTATGATCTAAGAAGAATCTGTAGTCAGATGCTCTCTACTTCTCCACCCCAAGAATCTCATTATGGATAGAGTTTCCGTTTTCCGAGCTGGGAAAATGGAAGGTTGGTTCACTGCCTCTGTAGATAGACCGATAAATTTATATTAATAATAAAATGAAAGAATGACACACCTCTTTCGATGATTACCGAGCTATGCCAAAATGTATGCCTTGCGTTGGCTTCAGAACCTATAAACAGGTTGGGCTTCTTTGCTGCTATGCTGGTCATCAAATATTGCAGTTGGAAATTGAATGAGAAAATCTAAATTAAGAATTGACACCGCCCCCTTATGCGCCTTTCTAAGGTAATCCTCCAAGTATCAGTGGTTTACCAAATAGCTGTTGACAGTATTCATGGGAAGACTAATGTGTTTAATATATTGCCATCACCAACTTTAATTTTGTCCCCACATCGCAAACATCACAATCTGGCATGCTGTCCCTTATGTAAATTAAATAAATACCCGAAAGCTGATACATCACCCAATGGAGGAACGGGAACAAAACTGAAGGAAGGATACCAATTTCAATCGAACTGAGTTGTGGAATTTTGGAAAGTAAGAATAATTGTGAAAATAATAAATAAACTGCGCTATCTATGTTGGATTGTTAGGTGAAAATATGGAGCTTAATGGCGCCCGTTATATCCTCCCCTTCATAAACATAATACTCGTAGATAGTCTTCCGCCCTACTTGTTTCCCAGAGTAGACAATTTAGTAAACGAATTTCCGTAAACAACAATGAGAAATATGATATATAGCCGAAGATAATTAATCTTAGTGTGTAAGATACTGAGGCTGTCTTGATTATCAACCGTAGGCAAAAAAGGACCACATCGCTTCAAAGCTAGCAGGCACTAGGGGATAGTGGCTGGCATATGTGTACGAGAAAGCTTACATGACAGTTTTCCATTGTCATCTAAAAAGATAAAAAAAATAAAACCGAGAATTGAGGGATAAATTTCCTATAGCTGCTCAGACCTCCATGTTGGCAATGAAGACGCGTCTATTCGTCTAATGGAAGGACAGTAAAGTATGGCTCTCAGAAAACTTCGGTATATGAGGTTTCGGTGACTGCAGAGTTCACGTGCTTGAGTGATTGCAACCTACTCCGCACTAGACACCTCCTTTCAAAATTCAAAAGGCAATTAAAATTTATCTAGACTTTTCATTCGAGGAAATTCTGGTGTAAAATTTTCTTGGAATCTCATCTTTACTCATGGATGCCACTGGTACGTAAGAGTTTTCCAAGACTTCCTAATCCTTCCAGGAGAATACGGGTGTAGATGGTCTGAAAACAATTCTTATATGCAGAGGGTTGGCGCCAGGGAATCTTGTTAAAGTTCGATACTGGGAAGGACCCCAAGAAGCGTAAGGAATACTTAGGGTAATATTTACTTAGCTACCTTATCAGTTTAAGGGAAAATGCTGGATTGAATTTTAACAAATTCACATATCGTTTCTTAGAATTGTAAGCACAGCTTTCATATTTCCAGGAAAGCACGTAGGAGTTCCATAAATGAAACAATAAAGACTTTTCATTAAAAAGAGATTGTTGAAAATTAGCTAAAGCGCTTGTTTACTTAATTATAAGAATATGAGTTGATTCTCCACGCTTTCGCTTTTCCTCTAGTGCACTGAGATAGTTTTAGATATTGTCTGCCAATTCTATGGTTTCAGTGACAGTGGGAGTTAGTAATGTGTTATACAACCTTTAACTCCACTTCATAAAATTGTTACATTGTTTGTTTAAAATCGATCTACTTTTAAAACTAGAATAAACTACTTACATGCCAACGACACATAATTCAGCTCCCTTAAATCCATTAGATCAAACGATACAAGAATCTGTCCCAAAACTCCTCCTAAGAACTTCCCGACCAAAATTGCAGATCTAGTATGTCCGGTAACAATTTGGTATTTCTCTCGGTCCACTTTTGCGTAAATGTACGTGTAGTACGCAACTTCCGCCGCCATAAATGTTCCATAGAAGAATTGGCCAATCTACAAAGAAAGAGGATATGAAATATTCAGACAATTTTTCGGAAGCAACATCCAGAATGGTTTTGAAAGGGAAATTACATGCATGAATTGAAGGAAGTAATTTTCACGGAATGTTTTCTGAAAAACACGTCAACTGAATAGAATGGAAATTAAATGAGGGTCCTCCCATGCATGATGCCAGAAGGCATCATGTGTATGTGCCTTTCTGGCCCACTCCCGAGAGACAAGTTAATTATTATCTCTCAGTTACCCGGACTGATTTTTGTGGGCAGTAGGTATTCAATTTGGGTATTTAAATTAATCGCGTTTTAATGGCGGCCATATTATGGACCATTGTTGGTCGGCTTAAAAAAGTGAAAGGCAGGAGTTCTCCTCTGTGGAATCAACTCTTATTGGGAGTATGGGTGAAATTAAAAGAACATTTTGTTTAAAAATACTTCCCAATTGCAAAAAAGGTATTTGATGCAGATTATTGGAAATATATGCCTCTTGTTCACTCCTCTGTGGAACATACCAGAGTCCATCTACAAAGTCTCTTCATAGTTGTTATTTTTCGTCCCGAGATTTCTTTTCAATGTTTCAATTTGGTTATCAAAGAAAAAAATTCGAAATAGTTGCTTTGATCACCTGATAGCCATTATGTTACATGACATGAAGGTGAAACAAGAAACAGAGGTCAAATATTTGGGAATTACATCATCATCATCAACGGCGCAACAACCGGTATCCGGTCTAGGCCTGTCTTAATAAGGAACACCAAACATCTCGGTTTTGCGCCGAGGTCTACCAATTCGATATCTGTCTGGCGTCCTGACCTACGCTATCGCTCCATCTTAGGCAGGGTCTGCCTCGTCTTCTTTTTCTACCATAGATATTGCCCTTATAAACTTTCCGGGTGGGATCATCTTCATCCATACGGAGTAAGTGACCCGCCCACCGTAACCTATTGAGCCGGATTTTGTCCACAACCGGACGGTCATGGTATCGCTCATAGATTTCGTCATTGTGTAGGCTACTGAATTGTCCATCCTCATGTAGGGGGCCAAAAATTCTTCGGAGGATTCTTCTCTCGAACGCGGCCAAGAGTTTGCAATTTTTCTTGCAAAGAACCCAAGTTTCCGAGGAATACATGAGGACTGGCAAGATCATTGTCTTGTACAGTAAGAGCTTTAACCCTATGGTGAGACGTTTCGAGCGGAAAAGTCTTTGTAAGCTGAAATAGACTCTGTTGGCTGACAACAACCGTGTGCGGATTTCATCATCGTAGCTGTTATCGGTTGTGATTTTCGACCCTAGATAGGAGAAATTGTTAACGGTGTCAAAGTTGTATTCTCCTATCCTTATTCTTCTTCGTGTTTGTGTTTGACCAGTGCGGTTTGATGTTGTTGGTTGATTCGTCTTCGGTGCTGACGTTGCCACCATATATTTTGTCTTGCCTTTATTGACGTGTAGCCCAAGATCTCGCGCTAATCGCCGCCTGCTCGATCTGGATGAAGGCAGTTTGTACGTCTCGGGTGGTTCTTCCCATGATATCGATATCGTCAGCATAGGCCAGTAGTTGGGTGGACTTGAAGAGGATCGTACCTCTTGCATTTACCTCTGCATCACGGATCACTTTCTCGAGGGCCAGGTTAAAGAGGACGCATGATAGGGCATCCCTTTGTCGTAGACCGTTGTTGATGTCGAATGGTCTTCAGAGTGATCCTGCTGCTTTTATCTGGCCTCGCACATTTGTCAGGGTCAGCCTAGTCAGTCTTCTTAATTTCGTCGGGATACCGAATTCTCTCATGGCCGTATACAGTTTTACTCTGGCTATGCTATCATAGGCGGCTTTAAAGTCGATGAATAGATGGTGCAACTGTTGTCCATATTCCAACAGTTTTTCCATCGCTTGCCGCACAGAGAAAATCTGATCTGTTGCCGATTTGGCTGGAGTGAAGCCTCTTTGGTATGGGCCAATGATGTTCTGGGCGTATGGGGCTATCTGGCCTAGTAAGATAGTGGAGAATATCTTATAGATGGTACTCAGCAACGTGATACCTCTATAATTGCTGCACTGTGTGATATCTCCCTTTTTATGTATGAGACAGATTATGCCTCGTTGCCAATCGTCAGGCATTGATTCGCTGTCCCATATCTTGAGCACAAGTTGATGAACCACTTGGTGTAGCTGGTCGCCTCCATATTTAACTAATTACATCACATAAAAAATTACTCTGAAAGACGCATATGGGAAACTATTGTCGGATAGCTACAAGAACTCTGATGGCTTACAGGTCCCTAGCAGGAAAAAATGGAATTGAACCCCGAAGATACTTCTATGGATACACACTGCAATAGCAAGGTTTGTGATTACATATGGGGCGATAATCTGGGCAGAAAGAACTTAACTCAGTGCAATAGCCAGGGAGTTACGCAAGCTTCAAAGACTGGTTCGCATGTGTATCAGCGGAACAATGAGGATATGCCTAACGGTATCCCTGGAGAAAACTTGCTAGACACTGCCGACTGACCTACCACCTGACCAAGCTAGGTAGAGGGGACCGCATGTGATGAAACCTCCATATGCACCCTGCGAAAGTGTCCGGCATTTATGCAAAGTAGATTCAGACACCTGGAAGAATACTTAATAGCAGATGCCAAGTGGAAATATTTGTGACGATTATAGGCTTGCTTAACATGTTATCTTTAGTAGACATACTATAACCACTAAAAAGGGTACAATAGTGCTTTTACATCGCAGTGAAACTACCTAAACAGAATAATAATAATTGATATCACGTTTGCGATCTTCGGACTTGACTTCTCTCGAACGCTATTATTCTGTTAAGGGAAGTTGCACTGTGTCCTTAAAGAACTGCCGCTCTCTTGACGGTTAAGGTTAAGTTCGAAGTTGGGGAGCCGCAAAATAGTCCTTTCATTAGGTTCATTACACACTGCCGGATGGGAAAGTGGTTAGAGCACTAGGCTGTCCCACGGCAGATCGCGGACCGAATCCTACCGGTGGCGACCCAGCTATGAATAAGTACCTGAGGCAAAACAGGTAATAATCACGGCCGTGCAAAATGCTGACCGCATTGCCTCCTATATGTTATCGTCAAAATGATTGAGGTTGATTTGTAACAGCCTCATTTAGTCCCACGATTCAGCTCCCTCTTTCATGCCAGATACCTGCCACTACTGGCAATGTGCGGGTCGTCCACTCCATTTTTCCCTTTGTACCACATGCATCATGGACCTCCAGTGTAATCTTTGATAAGATGGCTCTCTTCCCCATACTTTCTACACTTTCGCGATATATCTTCTCCACCGTGCTAATATGGGACAACTTAATGCCTCGTATCAAAGCCCCTTCTTAAGGAATTTAAATTTTTTAATATTTGCAACCTTGCAACTCTAGCTTTGGTCTACCCTGGTGGAGTCATTTCCTTGGTGAGTTATTCTGTCTCTTTCGAACGGCCTGAAATTGGCATCAGGACTGCCAAGTTTAAGCAACAATTGGTAGCAGCTTCACATCAGTTAGCTTGATATCGCCTTGCAATTTAGTCCCAATAACGCAGCTTGCCAGTCGAATGGTGCGACGTAGTGATTTCTGAAGCAGATGTTATTTAGCTGCCGATAAAATGGTATATATCTCCATCTAGGACATGGTCATCATTTTTCCCAGGGGTTAACTCAATTCCATAATGGAGATTTCCGAGAAAAGCCCCGAGCCAGATCCATCCAGGCATCAGAGAAGCCTTTTGTTCACCCAGCGATTTAAATTGCTAGCCGCCCTAAGATACGGATAACTAATGTTTCTTCTAGCAGAAGGGAAATCATTTCGGCCATCAATGCACTCAAACGAAGTAAAACCGTTGAACTTGACGATCTTCCTACAGAGCTATTTATTGCTACTCCTGGAGATACAGGAGATTTTCCGCATCCACTCGTATGGAAATCTTGTGAATCCGAGACCTTTTTCAGAGAGTGGAAGAAGGGGATGATCGTTAAGATTCCAAAGAAGGGTACCTGTTTTGGGAGTGTTAATTGGAGGGGTGTCTGGGGGCTGCTATGTTGGCAAAAGTGACAGTCAAAATAATTCTGGAACGTATCAAAGAACATCTTGAAAGCTTAACCGACAATAGCAGGCCAGTTTCCACTCTAGATCCTCCTACATTGACCACATCAACACCCTACAGATCATTTTGGAACAGTGCGCGGACTTTCGATTTTCGTTACACCAGCTCTTCACTGAGTCGAGAAAGCCCTCCATAGCATGAACAGGGAGTGTATCTGGAGGGCTCTACGCAGGAAAGGCATTACGGAGAAACAAATAGTTATTATCAAAACGACATATGATAGTGCAAAATGTCGCGTACTGTACCAAGTTGAAATTTCGGACGATTTTGAGGTCGAAAGCGGAGTCCACCAGGGTTGCATCTTGTTACCGATATTATTTCTTTTTGTTAAGCGCGACGTTCTTCATGCCGCCTTGTCCGGAGGATGTGGGAAAATTCAATTTTCGATGACTTCTTTCCTCAAATATCTCTATTACGCTAATGACATCTGTTTGCTCTCCCACTGGGTCATGGCCCTTGGCCAAATGACTCTGGATTTGGATAGAGGGGCAAGTAAAGCTGGACTGAAGACGAACACCCACAAAACTAAGATTATCAGTCTGACAGGTCATCGCACTCTCCCTGTCTGTATTAACGGGCAGAACATCGAAGGCGTCGCTCAATTTGCATATCTTGTAAGCGACATCGAACTGGATGTTACCCGACTCATTAACAACGCGAAGTCCACTTTTGCTGTCTTCTCAAAAATCTGGAAATGCAGTTATCTCCACATCAAGATTAAGTTGAGACTGTTCCGTGCTAATGTTCTTTCTGTTTCGCTATATAGGAGTAGTAAATGGAGAGTGGATCTCACAGTTACTCAGAAGCTCCAAGTCTTCGTCAACACCTGTCTGCGTCGTATCATCGAATTTCACTAGCCTGACGCTATCTCAAATAAAAAACTTGGTCGGTACACAAGTTTGGCACTCGTATGCGTTGTGATAGGAAGACAGACAGAAGTCGCAGTGGATAGGTCATTGTATTGCGATCTACGCCTTACAGTGGAATCCATTCTCGCAAGATGGCCGACGAGTGGGTTACCCCAAAGGCACGTGAGGTCAGTCCCTATTGGAAGCGATGTTGACGTTTTGGCATTTGCATTAAGGTTTCAAAATTTGCAGGTTTGCTGATGTTGCCCGAAAATGTTTATACCTGTTTTAGTCGCCTGTTCAGACAAGCGGGTTAGACTTTGAGTCCATTTTCAAGGCCCAACTAACAGGGCACTCATAAAATTAAGTGATGAAGTCAAATGCACAAGGGGCCTAATTAAGGAAGAAGTAGCGAAACTAACATAATCGCTATCCAGGATTGCGAAAATAAAGGTTGAGTTGGGGGATAGCTTTTCGTGGGTCTCAGTTTTGAAACTTTTATCACAAATTGTCTTATATAATGCATATTAGAGCCTACGACATGAGTTGGCCACATCAAAAGTCAATTGTTCAGGAAGAGAAATTAAATTCGGTGCTGGAATTGATAAAAGTAACATACATACATGTAATGATGTACGCATTTGATGAAACGTTTAGATTTGCCTCCTCAAACCTCTATGCTTCTTCTTTCAAAAAATCATGCCTTAAGATATGTCAAAGCGGAACCAGAAGTTTTCCACTTACCATTAATTCCGGTATCGAATAGGTCCACAACAGGAGTGCCCATATTATAATTCCAACCACTGCAGACAGCACGATTATCGGTTTGTATCTGAAAAGGATGACATATTTACATCTTTTCTTTGTTTAACAGTCCTGGGATTGATTTCGACTGCCTAAAAACTAGCTTTCAATCGAAAGATGCTTGTATTCAACATCCGTTTTACCTTAGGATATCAGTCACAAGAAACACAATGACCAGTTGCCCAAGATACGAATACGTTCCAATTGGGTAGAGTTCACGATTCACTTGCTCAGCCGTTACGTTACGCCATTCTCCAGACAAAAATTCTATTACAAAAGGTTCAGACGGTCGCATTTCCCGGAAAAATCCGAATGTACACAATATAACGGAAATCCTTAGCCACTCTTTGATGGGCCACATTTTGTCTGTGCAGATATGCTTGTAAATGTCCTTTTTGTTGGTAGAACTTACTGGGACCAACAGTCGCCGACAGGCTCACTCTCCCACACTGAATTTATCGGTTTCCGCCTGTGGCGTGAAAATAGGTCAAACGTTGTCCTGAACTGCAAAGAAGGGAAAAAAGTTATAAACGTGTGTATGTGCATGGTTTGTAAGGGACGATAGTGGAAGTTTGTAGATTTACATAAATTCGTTGTTAGTTTTATTGATAAACAATTTTATTGAAATTCAATTTTGAGGATAAAAGGACAAAAATGACGATAATTCTAGTGTGAATGTGGCATCTTTCTGCTCAGCAATTTACAAGGATTATGGGAGATTTGCAGATGTGTGATGTGTTAGAAATGTAGGAAGGCGAACAGGCCTGAAATTGAATGTTAAACAGCGGATGAATTCAGACAAACGACTTTCTCTGTGCTTCTTTTTGCTCCTAATTTGAATTTTCCCAGATCTCAGGTCGAAGAAAAAGTCGAAGCTCTGTTTTGCATAATGCCTGATTTGTGAGGACTTCCGCATTTTCCGAATTAAAATCAAATCAAATTATTTTCAAATACCATTAACGGATATTGCAATGGTTAAACAGATTCGTCTATTATTTTGCAATAAAATTGACATTACATCTATTTATATAAACTCTCTAGGCAGATTGGTTTCCACTAACTGTTGGCGTTAATTTTATATCCGAAAGTCGAAATCAAACATATTCCGCTAAGTACGGTTTCTTTTTTCAGAACGCTGACAATTGACATGGCCTCTTAAGCTGGTCTAGCCACCAACCAATTTATTGTCCCGTTTCCCGCTAATTAAATTCCCATTCTTTTCCAATGATTCCTAACCCACAAGTACAAGATGCGACATAAATTTCAATCAAGTCTTCGTTCCTACTTTAAACCGATAAAACTTGAGGGAAACCCCCAAACACGCCCTCAATATACATAAGTGCGTTCATTCTTATATGCATAAAAGTGTATATAAAAGAAACATCCGCATCCAGTGCTGAATTCCTTGCCAGGAACAAAACTTCAGGTTCAGGTATTTAATCTTCGAGCAAGTGTTGTTCTGACACCAACTTTTCCTTAAACAGGAACTTCTTAGCAGCATTCCGCTGCTATTAGGGTACGTCTGATGGAATTCGAAGGGCTGCAGTTAACTTTTGAAGGAAGAAAGGCAATAAAAAAAGGGAAACAAAGTGGGCTTCTCCTGGAATTTATTTCAGAATTTATTTTCCTTAATTTTAGGTTTCGAAGTTGCTCTTTTTGGCTGCTTTACGTTTTAAAGGAATTATTCAAGCTTAGAATGCGTAATCAGAGGGAAAAGTTAGACAGATGCCATCAGATGGAAGTTCTAATTTTGAAGCTTTAATTAGGATGAATAGGATTATTATTACCAACCTGGAGTAACAGTAACGTAGGTTGGTAAAAATAGCAAGATACACTTTTAAGTTATGTACATATTTGAAGAAAATCAAAAGAATAAACAGCACGTCATAGGAAAAAGTTTCACCAGTTCAATTTTAATATCTTTAAGTTAAGAAGAAGAAGATTTAGGATACCAAAAAGGTCATCCCCAAGATAACAAACCACGCAGATTAACACAAGGTCTTTCTCTCTGTGGCATGATCCATCCTATGTCTTTCGAGGGCCTGGTGAAAGAAGATAGTGAGAAGGAGAAGAATAAAATTTATCAGACGGATAAACCGACTAAGCCACCAACAATTGGATCAACAACTGCACAATTACACTTCTGGGATAAACACTCATCAAGTTTACTCCAGATTAACATCCCAAAGAAGAACAAGAACATCATCGGGCGACATTTCCATTCTGCTGAAATAGAAGCTGCCGAAACATGGTTTGGATGTCATTTTCAGAACCAAGAATAGCCAGCTGAAAAGTCAAGTCTACTAAAATCAAATAGGATGATCCTATGTAGATTCCTCTGCACATTCTGCTCCGGCATTGAGGAAGACAACATCATAACATAAATACAAGCTCATCTCTACCCAGTTCTCTACCGATTCCAATTCGCGCACTCAGAAAAACAACTAACATAGTAATCTAAATCAATATGGATGGAACCACTTCAAGTACCAAGCAACATGTAACTGTATCTTGGACCCTTGATGTTAGGCATCATCCCTACTATATGTCAGGCATTCCGCTTTCTCTCGAGCATAATCTAACTGCCTCTCTGGTGTTAAACTTTCGAGTTTGAATCGACCTCGTGACCACCCCTATCCCAGCAATGACGGTAGCACTTTCCCTACGGTCTTTATACCCGACCAATTTGGTTATTTGTTCTCCGCCACTTCAGGACAGCCATTCGTAACTACAACCATCACTTCGAAACGGATCATTATTGCTTGAACTGGTACCCAAGAAGAAAGCAGTTTTTAAGCCTCTTCTCAATGTACATACGTAGTTACTATTATTCTTTTAATGGGTCGCATCGTCACATCGACCAGCCTTCCGCCTCTACTATTCGGCGCCACGTATTAGTAGGACGATCCGCTCGTTGGCAACTCCTGAGTAGATGCCCCCATGGCATGGCATAGCCTGCAACGGAGGTGGTCACACTTTCATAAAGTGTTCTACCAGTTATTCCGGGGT
Organism: Hermetia illucens; assembly: GCF_905115235.1. Lineage (NCBI taxonomy): Eukaryota > Metazoa > Arthropoda > Insecta > Diptera > Stratiomyidae > Hermetia > Hermetia illucens. The sequence goes on from NC_051849.1 coordinate 51,815,425, forward strand.
AATTTTCCTACTTACTGCTTGGGCGTTTTCCTTCTCCAGTGGTTTAATGCGCAGTACTTTAATGGTTCACTAATTTGCTCGGTAAAGTAGAGAATCGCTCCCTCTATCTGACCCATCCTTCCACTACACCTTCCGTTAAATTCAGCAGCATCTATCCAGGACTATCCGGGTTCCTTTTCAAAGCCAACGATGAGTTTTGATTATCTTTCTGACCTCAAATCCTGCCGTGAACTCAAATTCTAGTTTTCTATCCTCCCCTACAGCATTAAATGTCATGGTAGGCAAGCTTTTTTCGGTGGGCACTACGGAAGCCAACTTCACCTTGATAGAACATAGCCACCTCTGGGCAAAGTAGATAATCGAAAAAGAAACAGCGACTGGATGGCGCAAATGAATCTCTCGTGAACCCGGAGTCGCAATCTAAGGAGCAGAAATCCATGGTGATTTGCATTCTCAGGCTCATTTGTCTTCAGGTCTTAACTGTTCATGATTTTCCCCAAATTCTTTTCTTTCTCAGATTCGGGTGCGATTGCAATAATAATAATAATAAATGCTCCCAAAGGCCCTCCATATTCTTGAGCCTGCAAGCATGGGTCGACATGGAACTTTCGTGGAAGTGCACTTAGATGCGGACGGACCAGTACGGTGAATTTTCGAGCTTTTCCCTGTTTTGAGTAGCTCTGCTCTCAAACGCAGTCATCCTAGATGGTTATTTAGGCCTTTTGCTATATCTACGTTAACTTAAACTTCACATTATCAGGAAAAAATGGAGGACAACTGAACATAAATATTGGATAGGCAGACGAAGTCCTTGGTCTCACCACCAAGACGGCTACAGTACCTTATTTTTTGTATCTAGAAATATTCAATTATGCGGTTTCCAATTAGGTGGGAAACTCACATGTAAGAGTACAGTATTTAGCTAACTACCCTAATAGAATAGAAAAAGTAAAATGAAAGATCAAAAAACACAATGCTCAAGAATAAAAGATCACATAAGACAAGAAGAACAAAACTTGAGAAAGTTAAAAAAAAAACTAAAAGGTGGGAAGACCGGACAGCCTGAATGTCAAAAGAATGAAATGCCAATAGACCACAAGACCCAAGCCAATAAAACCACAAGACCACCAGATCATAAAATCGCAAAACTACAAGACAATCAAACCAGAAGGAAAGACATTCAGAAGACTCACTTCGACCACTAGGTGACTGGAAAATCGGAAAAACAGGATAACGAAAGAAGAGAGACAGAGAAGAGGAGTACCACCACCCAAAACCTCCTCATTTGGCTAACATTAGAGCATGGTGATGGAGATAATGAAAGATAATACAGGCATACTCGCTGTTGTTATTGTCGAAAGCGAAAACGCAATGACGAAGAATCGGAAAGAGGATCTAAACTAATTACTGCACAATAATCAGAAAGGTAGTACGGTATCCAGCATGAAAGCATCCAGAGGAGAAGCGGAAAGATTTTCGCTATCATTTGAAGAAGCTTCCTGTATACACATTGTGCGGATGGTTGCAATTCATTCAAGGCAGGTTCGACTTCATCAGATGTTATACAATTGACAGTCGTAGTAAAGTAGTCCTTCCACCTCCTCGGCTAGAAGGTGAGTAAAAGCCAAACCATCCATTTTAATTGCGCTTCCTTAGCCATAGCTAGGTTTGGACCCAGAAATTAGACTTTGTCATGGAAATTACTGTCATTTGGTGGGTGGGACAGCTACATGCTAACGCTGTTAGTGGTGGAAATCCAATTGGCACAGACAGTCAAATATTATATCATAATTTCATCATCCATTGCCACTTGCGGTTTGGACTTCCAAATCCTCTGAGGTGTAGCATGTGACATTTTGTACATCCATATTTAGCACATATCCCTTTGGTAATAGCTATTAGCTTCACCGGAATGCCCCTCTGCGTAAAGCACGCCTCACGGACTCCATATTCACGCTGTCGCTTTCTCGAAATTGATGAAGAGTAGGTGAAGCGGAGATCTGAACTCAACACACTGTGACAATATGATCCTCAAAATATTGATGTGGTAAATTCAGAAGGATTCATAGCCAAAATCACCCTGCTCTCTGTCGATCAAGCTTTCAAGATGTTCTCAGACGCGTTCCAAGGTTACTTTAGCCATTATCTTTGCCACGGCAGGGAGCACACGGGTATCCCTCCAACTGTCGCAATCAAGATCGACATCCTTCTTTAGAATCCTATCAATCATCCCCTTCTTCCACTTTCTGAGATGGTTTTCGAATTACTAGAATGGCCCTATAAGTGAAAGTAGTAGGTCTGAAGCAGCTGTAAGAGCAGCAATGAATAAATCTGGAGGAGCAGTCCGTATCCACATACTACGGTGACTAGCCATTTCATCCACAAGAGGCGGAACTTCCCTGGTTGTGATACGGTTTGTAACCATAGTGAAAGGTCTTTTCTCCTCTTCAGCTGCTCGTAATCTTGGATGAAGAATCCACCGTTAAAAACTTCACAGGGCGATCGCAAGTTCTGTGCCCACATGCAAGTTCTTTTGAAATACGGTATACACTTGTGAAATCATTGCGAACTGATGCAGCTTCTGCGCAATGCAATAAAAAAATCTCGTTTGGAACGGCGCATACTTCACTGAACTTCAAGGGATTCTGCACGGTATTGGATCATGGACCCCACACTCGCCAACGCAAGCACCAATCACTAGAGCCTACAATCCTTTCGTTCATCGATCGGCTTCCACGATTTCGTAGGCGACCAGATCTTGTGACGCACCTTCAGCACGTGACCGATGACCTACGTAGAACGCGGCAAAAGAGCTTTCTTGATGGCATCCCAATGGTCATCAATGTTCCCAGGTGGGTTACTCAGTCATCTGCCTTTCGATCAGCAGGATAGCTCTACCGGCGGCGGGCGACAGCTGGATCTGAATCTGGCTTTGCTGAAGTCGGGGTTCGCAGCTCTCTAACGCTGTGGTGGACGTAACATGCAAGCGAAGGTAAACGGCCATCAGATGGTGATACAGTTTCAGTGCCGCACTTCCAGAAAGCAGCTCTTATGGTGCTGATCGCAAAGTGGTCAATGTGATTGCTCGTATGGTGTTGGCCAGTAGAAACCCAGCTGACCGAGCAATATGCCACCAATGCCGAGACGGCGGAAGCTGTATAAATTTACACCACCTTCCACCATTATCGTTACGGTCGCCAAGACCGTGCTTTCTTATCATATATCCGCGCAAGGGGTTGTCGGAGCCCACCTAGTCATTCAGATAACCCATCATGGTCCCAATGTCAATTTTAGGAAGCCTCTCCTGGACTGTGTGTAATTTCCCATAGAAAGCATCTTTCCTCACTATATCCACTAACACTACCACTTTTTGTTGCTAGACAGTACTGTACAATTATGATCCTTTTTAACCTGTATCAAAATCTCGCAGTTAGGATCCTGTTCGAAACCGGCTCCCAACTCGAGAGAGTGCTGGTGCTGTAGAACCGCCTGCGGTATTCTAGAACCAACAGGTAAGATCTGGTGATTTTCGCCCCACCTGATCAACTGAATGTGTCTATCAACAATAAATCCCGTTTCAATATACGCAAACGTTGTTTGGTGGCCGAAGGGTGGTAGTGAACAACGGGAGCTTGTCACTGCTACCACCATTTTCGAAGTATTACCAGATCGACGAAAACTATGCTATCTGCGGCACAACTATTGATTCTATGAATAATGATGAAAGCAGTTAACAAACCGTGTGGACTTAACAAATAACCACGAGTCTTTCGGAATAATATACTTTCCAGGTATTGGCTAGGTCAGTCACAAATTACGGTTTGGGTTCACAGCAGCTCTCGGGAGACACAATTATGGAACTGGCAAGACTTCTCGAAAAAGTGATTACCATATTTCAGGCTTAGTTTATTGTCAGGAGAAGAATGTAGAAGATAAACAAAAATAAGGGAACTTCGCCATTCAAATCAGTTCCGACAGTCGAACATCGTTATCGGCACTAAGGCCATTCAATGTAAGGAATGAAGGGTCCACGAAGCCAAATTTTGAATAGAGAGAGCTAGAGGAATCAACCTCATGCAAGATGAGCCTGCGAGCGTCCTCTGAACGAGCTTGGATATCCTTCCCGAAAGCCTGCCAAAAAGCCTCTTCTGATAAAAGTAATGAAGAAATGGCGACTCGACTGGGGGAAAGAGAGACGAAACTGGAGCATGGATCGCTGGAGAAAGAGTCAATTTTCTGATGAGGCCAAATTTAGTGCGATTTTACCAAATAGTACAGCCTTAGTTCGCCGAAAAAAGGGAGGGTGGTATAACGATGAATGCATGTTATCAACCGTAAAACATTCTCCGTATGTCATGGTCTGAGGGTGCATAACAAGACACAGATCTGGGGAAATACTGATGCTGGACGGCCATGTAAACGCGTCTAAATGTAAAGAAATTTGGCAAAATGGTTCGATACCCACCATTGATGCATTAAGTGAAAAGGTCGAATGCACATCGCACCCAATCTGGAAGTATTAACGATATTTTCTTCATTGGTTAACAACGGTACAGTATTTCTCTTTCCACAGAGGATTTGGGGATAGAATCGCGATCCGAACGCCAGGAGAATAATCCCACCGAAATTGAGGAAGAAAAAACCAGAATTGAAACATGATATATATATATTAGGTGGGGGGAAAAGTAATGTCGTATTTTGTCAATAGATGGCGACACTTAAACATATCTTGTGTTGTACTTATCGCATCGGGTCGTACTATACGGCGATTTGAAGATGACAATCTGGGCTACAGGTGTCTCTTTGACAGTTTTATGATCGTACGTTTTAGTCTCAAGCTATAGCGCGTCAAAGATGGAGTCCACCAAGGGAGAAATTTGGCATATTTTACATTTTTACTACCTGAGAGGTAAAAACTCAATGAAGGCGGCCAAACAAATTTGTGAAGTTTATGGGTCCGATACTGTAACGATTCGCACATCACAGCGTTGGTTCGACCGATTTCTTTCTGATGTAGTGGATGTCGAAGATACAGCCCGTACTGGTAGGCCAAGCGTCGTAGAAACCGATAAAATCGTCGAAAACATCCAAGTAGACCGCCGTGTGAGCATTCGCTCGATTGGCCAGGAACTGGGTTAGGACCATAAAACCGTTTGGAACCATTTGCAGAAGATTGGATTCCAAAAAAAAAGCTGGATGTTTGGGTGCCACCCGAGTTGATGAAAAAAAATCTCTTGGACCGAATCAACGCCTGCGATGCACTGCTGAAACGGAACGAATTCAACCCATTTTTGAAGCGGATGGTGATGAAAAGTGGATCACGTTCAACAACCTCAAGCGAAAAAGATCGTGATCGAAGCGCGGCGAGCCGGCCCAAACCATCGCCAAGCCCGGATTGACGGCTAGGAAAGTTTTGCTTTGTGTTTGGTAGGATTGGAAGGGAGTCGTCCACTATGAGCTGCTCAACTATGGCCAGACCCTCAATTTGGTCTTCTACTGTGAGCAACTCGACTGTTTGAAGCAGGCGATTGACCAGAAGCAGCCAGGATTGGCCAATAGGAATGGTGCTCTGTTCCACCAGGATAACGCTCGGCCTCACACATCTTTGATGACCCGCCAGAAGCTACGGGAGCTCGGATGGGATGTCCTATCGCACCCACCGTATAGTCCGGACCTAGCACCAAGTGGTTACCATCTTTTCCGGTCCATGCAAAACGCTCTTGGTGCTACTAAGTGGCTGAGTTTTTTGCAAATAAGGAGGGGGGGTTTTATAAGAGGGGGACAATGGAGTTGCCTTCTAAATGGCAACAAGTTTGCGAACGAAACGATGCATATTTGACTTAAATCGGATAATTCGAAGTATGTTAAATTTGATCATAAATATGACATTACTTTTTCCCCAACCCAATATATATAGTATATTTAGAGGACCAATTATCCTCAGTGAATTTAAGATAGTCTGAAAATATCGATATAAGATAAATAAAAAATTCTTGTTGGCATTTCAGGAGAATTTAGACTTTTTTTGATTTTCCTAGGAGGTGGTTGAATAGGATATTAGTAGATAAAGAGTACAATGGATCTGGTAGAAGGATGTATTTGGAGCTGCAGCTCTCGGTAAGATCAGACGATTCATGAAGTGATGCCAAATTGTAGAAGATATTCAAAGCTTCTCGCAAATCAGATTTACCGGTATCCAGTTCACACGGTACATCGAACTAAATTTTCTTCTCCCTGCCCTACCTCAAAATATATTAAATAAGGAAATAAATAAAAGGTTCAAGGTTCAATGAACAATTCCCGGTCGGAAAATCCAATATTGCTTGAAATGTAATGCCATACATGGCTATGTGTATATCCCCTCAGGGTAGAACCTACTACTTGTACCAAGTCTTCCTATATGAACAGCATTTCATTTTCAGGAAGCCAGAATTCCGCTTTACATCCCACTCCAGGACGACGACTCCATAAGTTGGATCATTCCCCTTTACTTTGTTTTCGGCAAGTGTAATCGATTGATTTATCCCAGTTTGACTACATTACCCGAAAAGCTAAATTGACCTGAAACTAATGAAATGCCTTCAACATACATTTGAGTGGGAAGGAACCTAGAAAGGAGTGGTAGATGCTTTTCCATCTTTGAGAATTCCCTTTCAAGCAATTGCAATTTAGAGTTATTTCCCATGAGCAATGAAGGAACGTTTCTGACATATCCGTAATGAGGCATGTGATACGTTAACATGAAATATTTCATTTACGACGCGACACAATGGCGACAAATGAGGATGTCTATATGATTATAAGGATATGTGTCGATAATAACGTTCCATGAGAAGACGATGTTTAGGATATTCAAAGCTTCCCTTAAGGTATTTCATTCCAGAAACTTGGTTTAGACTGAGTGGTGGGGTGTGGAATTAGGCCAACTTTCAGGATGTACACAGCCTGGGAAGCATCAATGGAAGGAATCTACTCCTCATAGATATATATTTGTAAATATTCCATGCAGATATGTGAAAACACCTCCAAGGAAGCAAAATTAGAAATGAAATTCGGTAAGAAGAAGTGCAGAAATACGTAGTGAGAAAATCCATAATTCGTTCACTATTAGCTTCCCATTTACCACTAAATCTGCATGTTCATTTTCAATATCTTATTATCCATTACAAAAGTACCAGACGCTTCCATGACGAGCCCGTTTCCCTCCAATTCTCCACTAACTGGTGTGTTTTCTATTCAGAACTCCAGGGATTTAATTTTACATTCGCATCCATCATATTGATGCATTTCAATCCTGCCATCCTTGGGCATCCCAAAGACTGATACCAAAAAGTTTTTCATCTCCTAGAGAGCCTTATACTTTTCACTTAACCTCTTTTCCACTTCATCTTGTTCTATATTAAACCTTCCTTTTCCTGAGATCGAACGTCTTCCCCCATTTTGACTTTTGAACCCCGAAGTCTGTAGCAACCCGGCTGCCTCTTTCATAATAAGCTTTTCTGACAATGAGGGTTAGACGACGAATTTCCGTAAAGATAAGGGAGAAGGACGATCTCATGCAGACTCAACCATATGTGGGATTGGTTGTAAGTAAATTGTAAATTATTTATTTGAGGGATGTATGTATGGAGAAGGTTACTTATGTTCTGGGAAATTTAAAGTTTGTTTTGGGCTAATCGGTTTTCGTCAGCTCTGAGGTTTTAAGGGCATAATGCCAATGAATTTATTAGATTTGTCTTCCTTTGGTTGTTTTTGTAATCGGTTAGATTGTGCGTAACAAATATGATTAGATTTCAATCTGCTGATTTATTATTGTGATTGAATTGAACGTCCTAATTCGGTTAGGCTTAATAGATCGGAAAATGGCTATTCATGCAGGATTGTTATTGCTGGTTGTTTATATATAAGCTACCGATCTAAATAATCAGAAATATCAATTGAGTAATTTCTATTGTATAGGAATAAAGATACCTATAATAGTAAAAGCATGTTGAACTTTAGAATGCGAAGCGGCCCATCAAACTTAATAATGGACCTATTAGTTTGCAGATAGTGTAAAAAAGATATTATTTATGTGCAAGTAAAGTTCTCTTTAGGTCCCCCACACAGTGATGATGTATATTTATGTGTCTCATACGTCCGTCAAGGAAGGGGGTTTGGAGCAGCTTTTATGCAAAAAAGCATAGTAGATAACCGGCCTCCTTCACTGCTTCCCTGAAATGCATATATGTACTCTGACTTTTTCGACAACAATATAAGGGTCTATTCCTTTGGACCCCCAGTAAATATTAACACCTCGTTCGGTAAAGATATATAGATATAGTTTCCTGTTAGCATCTACATAAATTCGTTTATCCCGCATTGCTTCGAGAAGAATCCCTAATTCGGTACTGCCTGTATTTGTGTGTCTCACAAGAAAACTGATCTACATTAATTTGTCCAAAAGTGGAATAATTCCCCCCATTCAGCAGTAAAACGCTTGACACTGACAGTGACAGCGATTTGCTAAGAACTCATCGACCTAAGGACCTATGCTGCCTCGCGATAATGAAGACGATCAGTGAAGTTGCATTCCTCGACAAAATGTCGTGAAAGGGGCATCTTACATGTATTGGTCATGCAATTTGCGAAGGTGAAAGTTCACCAGGTGAGATTGGTTTGAACATCTAAGTCGATGGGGAACGACCAAAAAACCGATGGAAATTTTGATAGATTAATACGGTAGATGATGATTTGAAGGACTCTCGATTCCATCCGGACCGAACCTATGACTAAGAAAAGAAGTGAATCCGATCCAGCCGACTCAGCCCCTTCTAAAAGGGTAAAGGAAGAAGAGAAATAAGGTATCTTAATACTCGTTTGGCGGGCGTCCAGTAACTCTCTCTCTCTCTCTCTCTCGACTAAGTAAACTGCTTGAGGTAGCGGGGTATGGACTTATATATATATAACAGAGAAGTACACAAGCCCTCGTATACGCATTCTCCGGCGTACAAAGGGCAGTATAGATCCCAGGGCGCAAACGTGGATTGGTACCGATGATGGAGCACAGAACCTGGGATTCGCCTGCTGAATCAAAACCAACAGCTCTACTACCAAACCATGTATCCATCTCGTGATCATTGGGAATTTCTTTCTTAACAAGAAGCTACAAACGGGGAAGGATGCGCCTAAAAACGGGACAAATTGCACCAATTGGTCCCCCATGTTGGTGATTCGGTAAGATTAGCAACACTACAACTTGTAATGAACGTTCAGGCCCCAACAGAAGAGACTGCAGGGTCGGAAAAGGATACCTTCTACAGACAGTAGAGCGAACCACCGGAGCCTATCCCAGATATGGTATCAAAGTCATACTTGGAGATTTTAACAGTCAAGGAAAGGAGGAGCCCGTATACAGACTGTACGTTGCCTTCTATAGCTTACATAGAACACCAATGATGACGGACTACGGATTATTCAATTAGCAGTGTTGCAGTTTGCGCAGAAGGCGGTGCACACACTAACGTGGACCTCTCCAGACTGGACAACTTTGAACCAAATTGACCGCGTGATAATCGAACGCCGCCACCTCTCAGCCTTAATGAATGTTTACACTCAGATCGACATCTCGTTGGAAAGATGCTCCGGACTGTCCGGATAGCCATCCGTGGTTATAGCGCTAGGAGATTGCGGTGCAAATCGCACTAGTGGCAGTGTGACTGAATGTCAGATACCAGTTGACTCAGTTGTCAATAGGCATCGGATTCAGGGTCATAATCATGGCCGAGTACAATGCTAACCACATTGCCTTCTATCTTCTTCTTTTTCTTCAGCCGTTATCACGTTCACAAGCGGGGTCGGCTCGCCCTGATCAGTGTCGCCATTTGGCGCTATCGAATGCCTGATCTGGGTGCAATTTCGAGGCTTTTGAATCCCAATCCAGCGTATCAAGCCACCGTTGTTTAGGCCTGCCTTTTGGTCGTTTACCATCGACTTCGATGTTCAGACCAATCTTGGCAAGTGAATTCTCGTTTGCGTTTGCTTCTCTCGCAACTTTTCCAGGATCGGTGCAACCCCATAACGATGGCGAATATCCTCATTTCGGATGTGATCTAAACGTGTGACGCCACTAGTCCAACGTAACATCTTCGTCCCCATTACCGCAAAATGCCGTTCATTGTCTTTTATAGTTGGCCAACACTCAGAACAATAGAGAACGACAGGACGGACAACATTGCGGTAAATTTTCAATTTGAGACGTTCGTTGATACGTTGATCACAAAGAACACCCGTTGTGGAACGCCACTTCATCCAGGTTGCATTAATGCGTGAAGCAATTCCATAACGCAGTTCTTCGTTGGCTGATAGCGTTAACCCGTGGTATTTAAATCGCTCAGTTCTGGTCAGATCACTGCCGCTGATGGTGATTGTGGCTGTTTCATGGCGATCGGTCGTCAAAAACTCAGTTTTGTTTAGATTCAATCTGAGACCGTGTTTCATGAGGCGATCATTCCATTTTTGAACAAGTTGCTCGAGATCATTTTTGCTATCAGATGCTAGGAAACATCATCTGCATAAAGCAGTGTGTAGGGCGCTGGACGTTGGATATCCCGTGTGACGGTGTCCATAACAAGAACGAAGCGGAGTGATGAGAGGGCTCTTCCTTGATGAACACAAGGAAAAGGGGACTACCACCTTGAGAACGTTGATAATTTCTCGTATCAAGGGTCGAAAATCACAACCGATAGCAGCTACGACAATGAATCTTTGGCCCCCTGCAAGAAGATGGACGATCCCGATTAGAAACTATCAGCGGTAGATCACAACCGTCTGGTTGTAGATGAAATCCGGCTCAATTGGTTGTGGTTGACTGGGTACCTATTAATCACGGATAGGGGGGATCCAGCTTGGAGAATATATAAAAATGATGTCATCAGCACTCCATGGTTATAAAAATGTGAATATTTCTTCCGAAAATGGTGTCTAAAGCTTTCCACATCTGAAGAGCGATTTGCAGCAGCAGGAATGTCTTACCTTCTTGGCCTTCAAATTTTTGGTAGGGAGCGTTTATTTTTTGTATTTTTTTTGTGCCATACTGGTTGATTCTAAGTTGGTGAACATAACGGTTAATAAACAAAAGGTTTTCTTCATCGTTGTTATCTAGGTTTATTATGACAGTTGCTTTTTTAATATTTATTTATGACGTGAAAGTTTAGAGGTATCATGCTAGTCGGTTAATCTTGTTGTCCTTGGTTCCAATTCTGGATTGTCGTGGATCTTTAAGTTTATCATTGTACTCTCTTTGCTGAGAGCATATACCTTGCATATCGTTAAATGTGATGAAAAAAAATTCGTTCATTCATTAAGGATAAAATGGTTGCATGAATGCACCATGCTCTACAGGGAAGAAAACAGGGTACATACTATACATTTCCACATCAGACTTCCCACTTTCTTTAGGATATCTGGCTTTATTCGATTATTGCTTCCAGTAGCCTTGAGAGTCTCTTCTAAGCATTCGGGAATCTCTCTTCCTCCAGTACTTCGTTTAGATAGGCTGTTGTCACAGCTTGTTATCGGAAGTTGATGTCAACGCCGTTATTAGGGGGCAAGATTTAATATGGCGGTATTCACAGATTTTTACGAGCATGAGAATATTCTTCACAAACAGAGAAAGCGTAAACTGTTTGTTGAAGTAAACCTTATCAACACAGATAGTTGGTGTCTCAGGCATGGACTTTCAGTAAATCCAAATAAAACCACAATGGTATTGATTACAAAAAGGAGGAAACTGAATGGTCTTGCCTTCCAGAAATGAGGCGTACTACCCTCCAACTGTCCGGAGAAGTGAAATATCTGAGAGTTATTCTAGACAAGAAGCTTCTTTGGAACAAACATGTAGCGAGCTCTCACAGTTGATGGGCTGTGTAGGCGGACCTTTGCCTCGACATGGAAACCTAGGTCTCAGGTAGTAATATGGATATATGTTGCTATCATTGGGCCGATGTTCGCTTATGCATCCGTAGTGTGGTGGGTTAAGGTGAAATAGAAGAGTTTTCGCTAAAACTAGCCACACTGCAAAGAACTGTGTGACTGGGTATCACCGGTAACATGAGCACGGCATCCGGCGCAGCTCTGAATGCATTATTCAATGTGCAGCCCTTGGATTTGCTTTTTTCAGGGCACTGCAATGAGAGGAGTTCATAGACTAATTCGATTAGATATATGGGACAACAATGGACGTGGGGGCACAAAGCATTGGAAGAGTCATTGGGAGAATTGAATCTTGTTTTCGCAATGCCTTCCGATTCTCAGATCCCCATACATCTGTTTGATAGAAGATGTGATATTATCTTGAAACGAAGAGAAAACTGGAACAAAGCAGAAGAATGCGTCTGACGTCTTCTACTCAGATGGTGCAAAGACAGAAAATGGCTCTGGAGCCTACCTCTCGAATAAAAACAAGAAGTGAGCTTTTCCTTTGGGAGAATACACAACGGCCTTTCAGGTTGAAATGTATATGATCCTAAGGGCGGCAACCTGGATGAAGGCCAGGCGCATCGCAATCTGCAACGATAGTCAAGCTGTATTGAGGGCGTTGAGTAGTACTTTGATCACTGCAAAAATCGTTCAAGCATGTAGAAACCAATTTAATTCTGTTTTTAGATTCAATACGGTGGATTTACTCTAGGTACCTGGTCATTGTGGTGTAGAGGAAAATGAAATCTCGAATGCCTTACCAAAAGAGGCTTCAACTTTCCCCATGCCCGGAAACTGGCAACAAGCTTCCCATAATGACAGGTGGCGAAGCCTTAATGGTGCTAGACGGACCAAATTTTTCCTGCCAGAACCAAACGAACATACTGTAAACTTAATTCTGTCGAAAAGCAGGAAGACCTGCAGAAGTATTGTAGTAATTATCCAAGGTGATACGTGTCCATTCTGTAATGAAGAAGCGGAATCCACGGAACATATTTTATGTGAGTGCCCCGCCTACGGACGCATCAGATATCAGAATTGGGGTTTCGAGCGCGTGGTTTTAGTTTCCATAATATTGTCAGCTACTCCCAATGACCTACCGCCGGCCACCATCACCAGCGCCCCTTTATAATTTAAATAGGTAGGATCGTCTAGGCCTAAATGCTTGGCACTTTGTGCTGGTATTAGGTAAAATCCGGAATCTGCCGAGATTGTGACAACTAGAAAATAATAATCCAATTGGATCAAGATCTTGATGTGTATTAGAGCACTTCATTCAAGACGTAACCGTACACTGCAGAATTAGAGTACCCCACAGGAGGCAATGTGGTCAGCATTGCGCTCGCCCGAAATTTTTACCCTGATTTAACTCAGGTGCTCATTTACAGCTGAGTCGGCTGGTATCCGACGTCAAATCACGATACAAATCCCAAATTTGAACCGGGACCTTCCGTACGACAGCCTTGCTCCCTAATCACTCCGCTATCCGGACATCCCTCCGAAGAGAGGATTGAAAATTCAACCTTTATAACTCTTAGCATAGCAGTCAGTTAATACATGATAACTCCACCATATCAAGGTAGTTTCCGAAAAATGCAGCTTCGAATATACGCTATGACTTTTCAACCCGGGACAACGACTTCTATCCTCCCTCGGCGGGTAAATAATGGTAGAAACTGATGCGCAATTTTCACGCTATTTACGTATATTTAAAAAACAATATTTATTTACGAAGAACTCTTTTTCATATTAGGGACGTACAAACCTTTCATTTCCGAAGTGTTTAGCTTTCGACTTGCTTCCAGTTTTGTAATGTTTCTTAGTAAACAACGGTTGGGGTGTCCTCAAAGCGATCATCTGGCATTAAAATTCTATTTGGTTTTAAAAAAATCCAAAAAGACTTCCATAAATTTTCCTCCCTAAAAATTCTCAAGAATTGTTTGGTGAATAGGATGATTACCACCAACAAAAATATGTGAAGCGCTAAATACACTTGGATATTCCTTAACGAAAAAATTTCAGAGAATCCTGCTGAATTAATTACGGCTTTCACTTAAGTAATTATTCTATTAAATCGAATTATGCTGTTTCTATCAGATACTCCACAAATTGAGTCTTCAAGACATTAATGATCGAAATGGAAGACTAAACTGGGATGCTTACCAGTCAACGACTGAAAACCAATTTCGAGAAATCTTGAAGCGGAAATGTAATTAGATTCCTGCGAAAGGCGTCTTGCAGATGAACTTCACAATCTCTTGATCTGAAGCTGCTTGAAAGCTTCAGAAGAGGATAAACAAAACGCAGCCGAGGTAAATGCTGGAAGAAATATGTACATATATTGCGAAAGACGTCTGACTTTTGGCCCCTCCTTTTTCGTATTATTTAATTGAAATAAAAATAAACTTTCACTTATTCTTGAAGGAAATAATCAACAAAGTGTGGTCCTTATTCGGAGCGCTCTATGAAAGCATCTTATTTTCCATTGAGAGAAGTTCAATCTATTTTATTTTCCAAGATACTTCCCAATGAAGCTGACACTCGGAAAAACTGGCTATAGCGGAACTGAAATTGCTTCTCCCTTGCTTACTTTCCTAAATTCATTGTGTTAAGAAATTAAATGCTAATTGTCACACAATTAATGCTTTCAATTACGCTCATTCATTTCATGAGATTAATTTTGGGTGAACCCAAAGGAAAAAGTTCAGATGGAACATTCAAAGCGTTTGAGAAGGCGGCGGAAGCGAGAAAAGGAACGTGTGGAACATTCTCAAGGTTTCGACCAGGTGTTGCCTCGACCAGAATGCCTCCCCCGTGACTTACGGAGCATTGGCTCCTGGTATCCCTGTATGTACATACATAACTATTCGGGTTTTTCCTGGCCGTCAGTTTTATTTCCCTCAATGGAGAATCCCGTACTGAATCCTTCTGTGCCAGGCTCACTCTATTTTCCGTTGTTCATTCTTCTCTACTCGCCGGCAACATGTTTCACTTCAGCCAACTTACTCTAATGGTTCTCGGGAAAGTGTTTGGACGTTGGGAAAGTTTAATGCTTAAACTACGTACAGAGCTCCGGGAGGAATGTTACTGAATTGCACAAATTGGTTTTATTTCACGTCAAATTCTTTTCACATATAAACTTTTTTGGTCATAAAATAAAATTTTATTGAGGAATTGGAGCGGAGTGAAAAAATCAAAAATGTACTTGGGCTATACAAGGCAAGCTACGTGTGCATTCTGGTGTGTAAAGTTTGGAGTTTAAGTAAGTTTTAAAGGGTGCCAAGTAAAACACAATAGTTCATCTTCATCCAACCGTCCTTTAAGAGGCACTACTTTGTACAACTTTTATAGGAAGGCAATTGTTGAGAACTTGGATTGCGATAAACTTTTACTACACTTGGCTTGCTGCAAATGAACAAATTTATTACTTCAGATCCCAGGGATTCCAAAATGGAAAATTTTCACTTTCATTCTACTTAAGCAATAAATCTCAGCCAGCAAATTTTCAATAATTTCCACACCCCAACCCGGTGGGGACAGGTCCAGATGATACTCCCCAAAAGTTTTATGATAGATGTATTTAAAAATGATAAAAATTTAAGGATTTCGATTCATAATGGACTCGAATTAATCTCAATTATTTGCGAATTTGAATGAAAAAATGTTTCGTTTGATAGATCGTCTCAATTTTCAGACCGCATAGCTAAATGGTGAACTGAATTTTCCTCCTTTCTGCACCCTTTGGTCAAAATTCAGTCGCATTATTATTACTCTCAGTTATAACCATATTTAACATAATATGGTCCATTATCATTCAAGCCGCACATTTCGCATAGAGGAACAAAAATGATGCTTTGCATAAATGATAAATTGATGACCATCATTAAATCTCGGTTAAGTACAGCAAATACCCGAGTCTATTCTTTTTATTTGCATTGGATTTTTTATTCCAACTTTATCTAGAAAGCGTGATATAAACTGGATTAACTAAATTGAATTTACGAGAAACTAGCCTAAAAGTATGGTCTCAACCGAGTTATAACTTTTGTTTGTTTTGAGTGGTTCAATATCTTAATGATTTTGGATAGAATCTCAGATTTACTTATGCTACTTTAGCTCATTTTCATTTCGATTTAAACTTTTATGAACACCTGCGCCAGACTCCGGTTGAACCTTTCCAGAAATCACTCGAACCGCACTTTTGATCTTGTCCTTCCCAGCCTCACTGACTCCACTCCCCTATAGTGCGCAAGCCTGCTAGTCTTACCTTTCCTAAGGCAAATTTCGAAGGTATGAACTCAGCACTGCGGACATTTAGCTGGGCTCCTCTGCTCTCTCTAGTAACGTTCGACAAAGCGCTCAGCACTTTCTATACCATTCTGTGAGATCGTCTTTCTTGTTACGTCCCATCCTCTCTTCAATTTCTTCGCTTTTACCGAGTCTGATTCTCTACTGCAGTTCACAAAAACTTGCCGCTAAGAATAGTTTCTATTTTCTGGAAACCGTACTGATTTCTTTTTTTTTCCAAAAATTTTCCGTCCTTCGTCCGTCAAATATCTAATAGTTAAGTCCAGAAAGAACTCTCTGACCAGTATTGAAACCATTTTGGTCTTACATTCGTAATTCCAGCAATCCCGTCCAGTTTCTCCGCCTGTCAGCTCCTCTGCTAACTCCCCTTGTTATATTGTGATTTACTCTGCCGCTACTTTTCCACAGTCTATATTCACTATCCTCCCTCTTCCTCTTCCCCACGGCTGGATGTAACCTGCCCTGTATCTCCTATCATTCCTCAACTTACCCTCTCCATGTTCGAGGTATCATCCGCAACTTTATCACCAATATTAGCCCTCTCTCTCTCTTTCTGATTAAAACAAGAGCCTCGAGGAGAACCATTTTCCTAGCGTTTTGAAGGAAGTCTCCCTTGACAATGCTATAACGCTGATAAAGGCAACAAGTGGTTCATGAAATATCGGTATATGCGAAGGAAATAAATAATAACAGCGAAAAAGCAAAAGCCGTCTAATTATTTCAAATCATCATCCCTGTCCAGCAAACAGCGTGATTGTAAGTGTTTCACAAACACGACATGGCTATGAATTATATTGAAGACGAAGACCTATTTCACGCCTTAACAGACGGAAGCAGAAATAATTTTTATTTTAGGATTGAGGAAATCCTGAGTCCCCTATCCACTTGACGACGAACAGGACCATTTGGAAAGCAATTTGCCTTTATTTTTTTTTGGTCCACGGACCAATATTTCGGCCCCACCTAGCCCCAATTTTTTTAAAAATATGGACGCCGAGCAACATATGATAAGCTGTCTTTACCGATATTCTCCTCTTTTTTAGGAAAATTGGGTATACCCCAAAAAGAGGGGTCTGTTGGGCAGTTGAAGAAAGTTTCTGTAGCTTAAGCAAAATAAGCTGGTGGGACTCTAGCCGCATTCTGACTGCAAGATTCCGATCCAGGTTGAGGAGCATCACAAGTATACAGTCCAATGCAGGGGTGACTTGCGATATAGTGGGGAAGGATTGTTTCTACAAGCAATTACACGCAGTTCAGAACAAAGGTGATCAGGATGCCAATTTAGGATCTGACAAAACCTTGCTCGGACATGTTATCAGGCATGGTCTCGGCGACCGTAACGATAATGGCGCTAGATTTGTTGATTTTTGCAGCTTCCACGACCTCGTCATTTGTGATACACTGTTAGAGCGCAAGGCCTGCCATGAAGCCAGTTGGGACACCAGACGAGCAATCAGATTGATTACTTTGCGAACAGTATTAAATTTAGGAGTCGAATAGGATCATCATCTCATGGTCACTTAAGTTCACTTATGAGTTTCGTCCGCTATTTCACGCAGGGTTGAAGAGCGGCTTTTCTTCAAGTTCAACATCAACCGCTTATACGAACCAGTTGTCGCTTCACAATGGGAGAGTTATCTTGCCGATTGCACAGCAAGTACCCTGACTAATCCACCAGAGGATATCGACCAGCATTGGGCCACCATCAAAATGATCTTTTCTCGGATTCTACGCATGTCGTCGGCCACATCCCAAAGGGGGAGGGGGTCATAAGATCTGGCTGACTGTAAAATCATTAAAAGCGGATCAATTACCAGAAGATAACCACTTTCACGATCTCTACGTCGTGTCCAAGGTTTGAGCCACTTCTATAGCCATAGGTGCTTGTGATTGTCTAAAAGGGATATTATAATGAGCCTAATAAATGCTTGGGTGCTGGAACTATGGTTCCCCTGTTTCTTTTAAAAAATAAGTCGAGAAACCCAAAGCTGGAAGCTTCAGGCGACACCTTTGACCTATTATAACTTTGTTAGTAATAGCGTACATTGTTGCAAAGTTTGGTGATTCAAGGATGAACTTAACAGAAGTGCTATTATTAACTTCATTTGAACAAATACCAGTATGAAGTGTATTTCAGAGCCTAGGCCATATAGTAGCAGCCTTTCGATTTTTCAGTTTGGTAGTTTCTGAGAATGGGTTCGTTAAAGAAATGATCAATTTCAGCCCTCCTGCACGCCCAACCTTTCCAACAGATGTCAAAACTAAGATCGGCATCGGAAAGTACTAATCGAGACCTTTCATTTGATACCCAACATGACTATATTTAGTGAAAAGAAATGTGCATTCCCCTTTTGCACGTAAGGGGATCCCCTTAAATTCGACGTAAGAGGATGTAACTCACTGTATGCGTGAGCATTCACAGTTCCCACCAAATTTGGTGCTAATCGCTACAACTGTTTCCGAGAAAAATGCGTGTGGCAGACAGATAGGCAGGCAGACAAACAGACAGTAAACCGAAATCACGGCGAGTAAAGGCGGCGTGACGCGCTCGAACTACGATACCTTTCCAATTCCCGGAGAGCTTGTCACGACAAAAGAGAATTTGCTATTGCGTTTGTCAGGGAAGCGGAAATTGCTGCAGATCGCAATGATTTCAGAGCTGTATTCTGCAATCTCGAAAAATAATTCCATGTGGCCGCAAATTTTCCGATGGTCTCCATGACGACCAACTAAAGAGGTGGAAAGAACGCTTCACCACGGTTCTTAACCATATTACATCTGATGAGGTTGTCGATGAAATTGCTAGTCATCGCAACATATGGATGCGGACTATTCTTCCAAGCAGAACAGAAAGCATTTCGACCATCATTGCACTGTAACGATATAAAGCCGCTAGACTTGATGGTTTTTAACGTTGCACCTGCCTCTGCTGCAGATCTCCTACTTTCACTCATATGAAAATCTTAGGAATCTGGCACCTAAAATTCCAAACAAGGGTACCCGTTTAAGTTTGATAATTAGAGCAGTGTTTGCGTGCCCTCTGTCGCCGCAAAGGTAATAGCTAAAATAATTCTAGAACGCATAAAAAAGCATCTTGAAATTGTGATCAACAGAGAGCTGGCTGGGTTCCGCTCCGGGTCCTCCATATTTACGCCCTGCGTATAATTTTGAAACAATGCCCGTAGATTAGATCTTCGTTTCACCTGCTCTTCATTGATTTCGAGGAAGCTTTCGATAGTGTGAACTGGATGAGTATCTGGCGTGCTCTACGTATTAGGGGCACCCCTGAGAAACTAATACCAATTGTCAGGGCAACAAACGATGGCGTCAAATGCTACGTGCTGCATCAAGATAAAATCGCGGCGGATTTTCAGGTCCAAAGAGACCACCATAGTGACATTTTGCAATTATTTCTTCTTGTTACCGGTGACATTCTTCACGCTGTCTTGTCCGGAGGACGTAAAGGAGTTCAATATACTATGACATCCCCACACGACTCGCTTATGACATCTATTTGCTCTCTCAGGTCATGCACCTTAGCCAAATGGCTCTGGAATTGGAAAATAGGCAAATAAGGTTGGGACTCCAGATAAACACCAACAAAACCAAGGTTTCAAATATGACGGCTCATCGCCCTCTCCTGTCTACATTAATCGGCTGAGCATCGAAGGCGTCGATCAATTTAAACATCTTGGGAGCATTGTTTCCACCAACGGTAGCACCGAGCTGAATGTTGCCCGGCACATTAACAGCGCTAGATCCGCTTTCACTATCTAAAATTTGGAAATGCAGTCATCTTAACACTAAGATAAAGTTGAGACTTTTCCGTTGTAATGTTCTTTCTATGTTGCTATATGGGAGTAACACATGGAAAGCGGTCACCACTGTCACTCGAATGCTCCAAACCTTTGACAACACCTGTCTCCGACATATCATCGGAATACGTTGGCTTGATACTATTTCGGATAAAGGACTTGATCGGCGCACAAACCTGGCGCCCGTACGCGACGTGGTCGGAAGGCGAAAGTAGCAGTGAGTAGGTCACAATTTAAGGAGGGGCGACAGTTGAATTACTGACTTCGCCATGAAGTGGAATCCACTCGCCCAAAATGGCCGACGAATAGGCCGCCCAAAAGAACTTTGCGCAGAACAATAAGGGAGGGATGCGAGCGTCTTGGAAAGTATTGGGGCAAGCTGAAGCGCATTTCACGATGGTACCCAGGTCTGGTTTGCTCGCTATGCCCTAATAAGGGGTAAATGCCAATCATATATATATAACTACATATCATTCGTTACACAGTCTTACCTTTCCAACCGATCCTGCTACGTTTCTTTTGATGGCTGCAAATCTCCGTCCTTAGCCCCTTCTTCTATCGTCCAACATGGCTCTATTTTGGCCGCCTTTTTCTTTTTATTCTTTGTCAATGACTTTGCCCGTTCTTGTCCATTGCTCTTTGTGGACGTCCTCAGTTTTGTCAAATCTAGGCAAACTGTTACAGTGGTGCTCTGCTAAAGGGCTAGCTTTAAGCGTTGTACGGCAATGGTTGGTAAGTTTATTTTGCCCTAGGTAAAACCGCGATTCTTTTTTCTTAAAAAAGTTTGTGTATTTAGATTTCTGTGGACTGCCTGAAGTAGGAGTAGTTCCTTTCCAATTAGTTAAGCTTAAAAAAAATTGTATCTAGTGCAAAAGGGTTGTAAAACCTTGCGCAATTTCAGAAAAGTAGAGCGAAATTACAAAAATTAGTGGAAGACTTAATGAGTTCTTGCAAAACCAATATCCCTAGTGTCTTCTGCAGTGGGACTTTATAAACAATTGTTGTATGCCATCAGAACAACTGCTAGTGCATTGGAGTGGTCACCGGTCTATTTAATGAGAATTGAGTGTACTTATAAGCAAACGCAACAACCACCCGAAGTGCCCGAAAGGAGTAGTCCTACGTAGACCCGCATTTTGTACCTGCTCAAATATCATAATCAACTCACCCCAACGAACTGACAAAGCCGAAACATTAAGTTGGAATCTATGAATATTAACTCTCTAAATGGTAGGAAATCGCAGGACTTCGAATCCACCCGCGATTTAGAGCGATCAAGTCGTGACTGAGACACGGATTTTGAAGACCTTTTCCTTGGAAAAATCTGTGGAGATCGTGGTTTCCCCTTCATTAGGAAATCACAATGCAAAATGTACAAACCTTCATGATAAGAGAAACTGGAAATCTGAGTACGGTCAACTCAACCCTACTACTGCCATTTCAGCCATTAACGAAGGGGTCTACAGGCTAAACTCTAGCTGTCACAACCCTCTCCAAAGCAAAGAGCGGATTCATTGGTGATTTCTAATAATAGAGCCAGGCGAAATGGACGGGGATAAGGGGGTAAGTTGGTAACTCTGGTGAAACCTACACTGGGCACAGCGTTTCGTTGTGCTCTGTACTAAGGCCAACATCCACGCTTTGCGCGGGAACCATAAATTAGCAAAAGTAACTACCATAGGAAAACCTAAATGAATACAAACAGGACGAGGATGAATACGCAAACAAAAGTCTCATTTCCGAAAGTTGCAGTGGGAGTTTACCTTGAGGACGGCAAAATCTTAGAGGGACAATTACCTTCGGCTTTTTTCGCTTTGTCCTGTTCAAAAGAAGAGTCGAATTGTCTTGATCGTTTTCATCATTTTGCTCGGTCAAAGGCCTGATGGCTAACGAATCGTCATCTAGTGTATCAACTCCTCATTTTTTCGGCCGGTCTCTTGGTCGTTTCCTATCGACTTCGATGTTCAGATCAATTTTGGAAATTAATTCTGATTAGCACAAATTACGTGATCATAGCATCGAATTCGTGTCTCCCACAATTTTTCCACGATCTGTGGAACCCATCCAATGCAACAACTTGGTCTGTACAGCAAGACCCGTTCATTGTCTTTTATAGTCGACTAATACTGACAACCACAAAGGACCGACGACACTGCGGTATATTTGGGAATATCTATGGAAACAAACATTGAATTCTGGACCAACGAAAACGTTTCATACTCAAAGCTTTCGCAATGAGCTCCTCCAGTGCCTGCAAGTAATCCCAGTTGCGAGGATGGTGGATTTTAGGTTGGTGTTAGAATTGGGATCATTTTCATTTGGAGAGTGAGAAATAATGATTTTCTTCGACTCATGCAGAGCAGAGCAAATTGCCCAAATATGCCTGTCCTATGAAGGATATCATCTGGAGGAGGAGACTTCATCGAAGCTATTTCTCTCTTCCGCTTGATTTCGGTATTTAATAGAATGATTCCGCAAAATATTCACCGGATCCGTCTTAATGTTAGGACAAACTATTTTTCTTCATTCCCTGCAAAGACCATTTGTATGGGACCATTAAATGTAAAGATCTTGGAGATAACTGGGTGCTTTGCGAATTTTACCAGGCCAGCGCCTGTTTGAACGGCTGCTAACTTTCCCATCAATGTTATAGGACAATATTCGAAACCTAAACCAGGGCGAGGGCTCTCGTTGCTCGTGGTATATAATTTCGGGCAATTCTCACAGGGATCCCTGGGCACGTGATTGGTAAAACAATCACAGCATTTACAATTGGAGCAACATTAAAGCAGTACATCAAGGATACCTTCCCAGGCAATTCGCATACCACAATTCACACGTTCAACGATTTACTATCTTTCTTCTTAGTGCTCTTTCTCAACTGTTTTACCATCTCACGCAATCATGTTTTTCCATGAAATCTCCAAAACGTTTTGACGCGGATTGGAAAGTCAACTTTTCGCTGCTCGACTGTTGCAATTGTCAATTGAATCTCTTCACACGAAATTCCGCAAATTCATTCACATGCGATCGCATGATCGACTGGACTACCGCCGACTCTTTTGTATTGGCAAGTGTAGAAATATTTCTGTTTTATTAGAGGGCAAATCCTTAGGCAATGCACATGTAATTGCATGCTAGTAAGGGCAGGTACATAGCATGGAAATTTTAAATACAATAAGAAAAGGACCAATAACCATTACGGTGTCCGGAAGTACATAATTGTATAAGTATTAACTGGATTTCAAGGCTGACGGGTTTTGAGATAAACTTTTTTATATGAGAGGATTAGGACTAGACCATTAATGCAACATATAATATCACCTCTGCAGTTTTCATCATAACCCCTGGACAAATATATGGAGCAAAACATTTGCCTAATTATTAGACAAATAACATAAGTTTTAAGTCGTTATTGTTACCGGAAACAATTCAGTAAGGACCGAAAAACAATATACTTCAGGGCAAATGGAAAGGACTGCATACAAAGGTCGCAGTTTACAGTGATTTCATCTCTTATTTGAAACTTGTCCAACATGCCGATAGTCATTAAAATGATGCAGTTAAAAACAAAATTTTCAGGAAACAGTTTAGGGTATTTCATTTGTAAACTTTGTACAGTTAGACCCCAGAAAGTTGTCAGCAATATCATATTGTGAGTACAGAATCTGTAAACCAATCTTCCCGAATTCATTTCTATTCAGATTTTGGTTGAGAAATTCCGGATAATGGTGGAAACCATTCTCGTCAACGAAAGTCGTATTAAAATGGAATGAATAGAAAGTTCGATATTTTCAAAACTTCAACGAGTGCAATGGTGGGGGGAATGCGAGCATATCGTATTGTGAAGTTCGGGAAATTCGTATCTGTCTTCGAACGAAACGTATTTTATTATTTGTGATTTCGCAGCCATTTCTGCCTTGTTTATGCCCAGCAGTAGTGGGAATGGAATATCTCAATGAAAGATAGATTTCGTAATCAAGTCTAAATAAGATAGGGATAATTTTGAAGGATATTCAAATTACCTGAAATGTCACCATTTCTTAGATGCTGTTCCCAAAGAACTCGGAGTTACCACGATCGACCAGAAGTTGTTATCCAATGGAAAATTTCATAGTGGATGGACTGTTTATCGTCTAAAGGGGCAGACATAATGAAAGAGGTCGATTAATTTCCTTATGTTTGGGTATTTTGTAAAGGCATGCACCAGACGCACTAATCAGTCCAATCAGTTTAGAAAATTTCGTGCAGATTAGACGCAGCTCATTGAGTGATGCCTCTGACATTGAAGCCACAGTCTGGCCGTTATATATTTGATGGCATGTAGGACCAATGGGCAAGAAACTTTCTTCCGTTGGTTGTGGTTCACGGACCCTTCCACTTTGTGCTAGCATCCAAGTTTCTAACATTCTAACCAATGAAAGTGTCATAATCATCTTTCGCAATCTTTTGCTCAGGTTTATCTCTGACTAGTGTTAGCCCTGTGCTAGCGCATAACTTGGCCCACACGTTATCGAAAAATTTACCTGAAGCGATTACCAAGCGTTCATTCACGAGAGGTGCTGATGCCAAGGATATCCACACATCCCGTCAAAAGCCCCCACTCATAGTTTAATAATGAATTGGGCAGCCGTCGATCGACTTGCCGCCGAGCCAGATGAGCCAATCAGTAGGCGGTAGGAAGTATCCATGAGGCCAAAAAGGAGCACGCTTATAAAAAAATCCGAAGAAACCTCATGATTGCTTCTCAACTAAGCTAGAAAGGATACTTTAAGGAAATCTGTCCCGAAAAGGGTGTTTTAAAGTTTTAAATTGAACACATTTGAGTGAAATTATGCGGTGTTTCCAACGATTAATTAATTGACAAGAACAAGAAGAACTTGTTAGCACTGATGAAGGGAACAAGTGGTTCCCGAAATATCGGTATTTGCAAGAATAAATATCCACACCAACGAAAAAGAAACAAGTTTTTATTATTTCAATTGAACACATTACCTGTGATGGGATCCCGGAGAATACTGATTGCATATTCTTCCACTGCTTGAGATTTGTGGGAACCAACCGCGGTCTGATTAAATGCACTTTAATTCCTCTTACGACCTTCCGAGAGCCATCACTTCTAGTGTTTTGGGCCAAGTGCCCTTGGGGCGACTTGTCCGCCATCTTGGCAGAGCGGGCTTCACTTGAATGGTATTGTCGCCTTCCTTAATGTGTGACCTATCTATTGGGCGTTCCGCCTCCTCGCTAATACGTCCAAATGACACGCCGTGGACAAGTGTTGCGAAGGCTTCAAGCTTTAAAATAACAATGGAAGTCACTTTTTGTGTGCTGCTATTGCATAACAACACAGAAAGTAAATCATTAGCACAGAGCAGTTTAGCTTTTAATTTGGTGATGAAATAACTGCATTTCCGGATTTTAGACAAGGCAGCGAAGGTGGATCTAGTGCTGTTAATGCATCGAGCGACATCCAGATGGGTGCCACATTCGAAGGAAACCATGCTTCCAAAATATACAAATAGATCATTGCCTTCGATGCTCTGTCCATAAATGCAGGTAGGGAGAGCACGAAAAATGCGGTGATCGATTAGATTAAGATCCCTGGTTTTGTTGGTGTTTATTCTCAGTCCAACTCTACTTGCCCCTTTTTCTAAAACCAGAGACCCAAGCTCTAATCGGCGCCACCTGGTGAGGCTAAAGTCTTGCACATGGGTAAGCACCTGTCCACGGACAGCAAATAGCTTTCGGGCAAACCACCTTCAGGCAAATCACAACCCACCGGCTATGCCAAGATTGCGGCGAAAGGATCGTTCGAGACACCTGCGTCTAAGGGAAAACCGAAGCAGCAGCGCTTATATTCCAATTAATTGGCGTGATGTGAAGATGATATTTATTCCCAAACCCGGGAAACGCACCTAGACGGACGCAAAAAACTTCCGACCGATCAGTCTAACGTCCTGTCTATTAAAAGGGCTGATCGGGGGTTCCTTCTCCTCTGTTATGGCTCCTGGTAATGGATACCCTGCTATAGCTACTGGAGGACAAAAAAGTCTTTGTGCATGCATTTGTAGGCGATCTAGCCGTAATAATTACCGGTAGATTCGCGAACACGGTAAATGACCGCTCTACATAAAATCCACAGTTGGTGCCTCACGGTGAATGCTAGAAAGACTGGGCTAGGTATGTTCACAAGAAACGTCAGGTGGAGCAGCTATACCCTACCCACTTTAGCAGGGACGGAAATCCAGCTAGGACAAACAGTTAAGTATTTAGGAGTACATTTCGACTGGTGCTGTAGGAATGCGATAGATGAGACCTGGGGACTTTCACCCAAACAGATATACTGGGTGTATATATCTATATTAAAACTCATTTTGATATATTCATGAATCGTCTGGTGGGCGAGACTGAACTTTGCTAACAGCACGAAACCGCTAACGCAGATTCAGAGGCATGTTTGCCTAGGTATTACTGGAACATTGACTACTACGCCGACTGCGGCACTTGAAGCTATCCTAAATCTACTTGGAAATGGAAAGGAAAAAACAGCCAACGACGCATATAGACTCGGCGGCTAATCCTGCGGTTATTCCTACGAAATTCCTTGACAAACGATCATATGGTTTCCAGATTCGTCTTTGAAAAGACATACACTGCCGTAATCACCAAAAGAGAAGAATGGTCGATAAATGACCATGAGTCTTTTCAGATTGTACACTTAATAATCTTCACCGACGGGTCAGTCATGGAAGGTGGATCGGGTAATTCGATTATGGAACTAGGCCGACCCCTCGGAAAACTGATGACCAAATTCAAGGCGGAGATTGGCATTGGCAGCAGAAGATTGTCTGCGACAAAAATGGAGGGGTCGCGCCATTTGAGTCTGTTCCGACAATCGGGCAGCATTATCAGCACTAAACAGCAAAGCCAGTTGGTGTGAAGTCACCATCAAGTGCTCTTGAAACTTGACTGACTGAACATTTCTGATGTGAGTGCCGGGACACACAAACAAACAGACTGGCTCGCCGAGGCTCTGCATCCCCATTGTGGGGCCAGAATCAGCTTTTGGTACCCGGCCATCCATTTTAAAATCTACTCTGAATGGTGAAATTGCATGAATTCATGCAGCCTAGTGGAAAAATTTGAACTCTTCCCGGCAGGCGAAAATCCTTGAAGAAGAACCTGGGGTTACCAGAACAACATGTCGCCCCTTAAAAAGTGGGACCTGAAAACATTAGTAGGGCTTTTAATGGGACCCTGCTCTTTAAACTAAAGTTGAGGAGGAATTGGAGGCGGCCCTGCACTTTATATGCAGCTGCCCGGTGTCCTCAGATCTCAGACGAAGACACCTTGGTAAGGTTTTCTTTAATGAAGAATCTGCACAAACTCTGCCTCTGGAGAATGTTCTCAGATTCGCTAAAGCCTGCAAACGCCATAGGCGGGAAGGTAGTTTCTGAGAACGGATCTTTGAAGCAATTGACCCCTTTTGGAGCCTCGCGCTCCTTCCTTTTGTAATTAGTGTCCTAACTTATATTTGTTTTGAAAAGTACTAATCGCAGTTCGTTTGACCCACATAGCTATATTTTTAGAAAGAAGATTTTTTACGTATATTTGAACCTGGAATTTGGAACAATGTATTTCGCCACATGTGTGGAGGTTCCAACCTTTTTATCAAATTTCGTAACCCAAATATAACTGTCATTTTATAATGAACTAGAGGTTTTAACATAATTCTGCCTCCGTGGTCAAAGTTGACTTAGAGGCGGTAGTTTGTTCACCTAAAGCTTTGTCATTCATTACACCTTTTAATCCTTTTAATTTAATTTATGTATCTTTGAATATTGAAAATAATTTTGCACCCCAACCCATAAAAACTGTTTAATTATATGCTACAAAAAGGCTATAATTAAAACACACTTCGAATACCTAAACCGAATACCTACTGCCCGTAAAAAATTAGTCCAAAATAACAAAAGGATCATAATTAATTTCTTTTCTGGGACTGGGAAACAAAAGCTCATACACGTGGCTTCAACCATGATGTATGGAAAAATGTTAATTTTCATTCATGCAGGAAAAAACATTAATTTCCATCCTATTCAGGTGAAACCTTTCCAGAACACACTTAATGAAAATTACATCGTTCAGTTCATAAAAGTAATTTTCATTTGTTGCTCCTCATAATCCGCCTCAATATTTCACATCTTTCTTCTTTGTAGACTGATTAACCTACGGAGTATACATGACGGCGGAAATTGTGCGCAGTATATTCGTGTAAGAGTAGATCAATAAAAGAAAATGTTTTTTTGGCTTGTTCTCTATTTTCTCTGATAACATACTTCCGAAACCAGCTGCTCTATATGTCAGATATGTGACATTGAAAAGAAATGCTGGTTCCCGAAATACTTCTGAAACAAAAGTAAAATCTGCATAAAAGAGAAAAAACCTTCCAATATCTACCCATCTTATCACTTTTACGTCATTCCTCACTATCTCTGGGGTGATTGTACAAACTCATTGGAATAAGAAATAGCAATTCCTAAATCTGCCGGCGTTTACAACTACAGCTTCAAATTGACGGCGTTTTCAATGAAATTAACAATTTTCTAAAGCAAATTAACATTCATGAGTTTCCAAATTAAATTAACTGAATATTTGAAAAAATCAATTTCTAAAATGTTAATTCATGGTGGAAATGTTAGAGAACAATTGAAACTTCAAAATTTTTCCATTAATGTAGGTCTTTTTTTTTCGTTTTTAAAATCATTTTTCTATTTTTAAGAAGTAGGCAACAATAATATATAGATTGGAAAAATGAACAACAAAAAAAAGCTTTTAAAATAAGAAAAATAACTTAAATCTAACGGCCACAGTGGGCTCTCAAAATGTTTGAATAAGAACAGAGAAGAGAAACAGTAAGAAATAAAAATCTAATTTTACAATAAGTTGGAAATGGTCAAAAATCCGACTGAATTCACTTGGCCTTAGTGGCAAATAAAGAAATATAAAAGTAATAACAAACGTTTGATCACTCCAAACACTTTAACTTAAATTATTGTTCTTAAAACTACCATAATCAAAAACTATTTAGTTTTCGGTTTATATATTTTTTCTTTTTTTTTACAATAACATCCATAGGGAGAAAAAGTACTTATAACAGTTGTAATATTTACAAAGAAACAAAGAATAATGACATATTTTGTATTAGTTACAACTGGAGACAAAACCAGCAACCGTTCAATATGTACATATTTACAAAGTCTCACCAAGAAACAAATGGCAGAACTGAGCACATTCACCGCTAATCAGCATCTTGCAGCCACCAGCACAGTTAAATACTAGACAGCTACCACACTCCCCCTTGCCCCTCAAGGGGGAAATCAGTGCGAGTACACACGTTTTCAAATTGTTTTGCCCTTGAGCATGAGCGAGATGTAACGAAAATCCGATCAGCTGTGTTTGACATACCGCCCGGACTTGCCGATGTATTGGTGAGATTGGCAAGTTTTTGCTTATGCATAAGTGAATACGTGAAACAACTTTTTGCTAAATGGGTGAGCAAGGCAGTAGTACCAGAATAGCAAAAGCTCACCGATCTCTCTCTTACCAATACGATTTGACGAAGATTATGCCTTTTCCTTGTTCAGCGTCTCTGGTGTGTACAGATAAGCTTCTGCAAGCACATTCGCAAGTGAGGTCATTTTAGTAAGTGTACTGCCTATAGTAGATCTACTGTGGCCACCAGTACCAAGATTTCTCTTTTTCATCCCGCTAAATATCAATTGTTCTCGCTCTGTATCTCCAGTCGAATTCCGGAGCCCTCACAGTCAAGTTCGGGGGATATTCTATCCTTTTGTCTGTAATTCACCAGATAACCAAATCACCGGCAGAATCAAGAATTAGACCATAACTGCCAAGATATACGAACGTTTCGGTAGGAATGAAGTCTGTCGTGAGAGTTTTCTCAAAATACCTATAATTTGGGAAGAACGGCTGCGAAAACCAAGGGTTCCCGCCATGCGAAGCAGATCGCACTATATGATTCCGAATCAATCTGACGATAACTGTGTCAATTTTCGGCACAGCAGCAGCTACATACATCACTTCATTAGTTACATAGTGCTCATAGTTTGACGAAGCAGTCCTATTAAGCCCCGTGCAAGCGCGCAGACATTTCTTTTAAAAAATTCTTATTTACACCATTTGGCTAGCACTCAAATTAAACCAGATAGCACACCCCTAGGTGAGCACCGGTCCAACCAAAGTAAGATAGCAAATAATCTTAAGCTTAAGGCTAAGATGTGGAGCATAAAAGAGTCTTCGAAGAGATATGAATGCCTTGCGAGCGCTTCTAGCGCGACTTTAACGGGCTCGTTAAATTGGAGACGCTCGTCAAGACGCACACCCAGGTATCTAACGCACTTTTTATGAGGAATGGGATCAAACCTATCCCCGTTCACGACAATGTGGAAATCTCTCCAATTCCTTTTCAAGTTCCTACTGGCGTACGCCAAGGAATTTCGAAACAAAATTGTTTCACAGTTTTGCGCATTGATTTTCATCCGCCAACTGTTCGTGAAGAACTTGATATCAATGAACATCTTCTGAAGTTTATCTTTCACCTCAGTTCCTTCTTGTGTGCCGTGTAGGTTATCAGATCGTCAGTAAAGGTAACTAACGACCTTTTAGGAGATTTCTTAAACTTGAAAAAGTTGGGTAATTCGCCGGCGAGTACTGGAAGACTGTAAGCGCAGACACTGTCCCTGCATGTAATCCATTCAGAACATGAAATTCACTGCTAGTATTGAGATTTACGACCGTAATGAAGGAATAGTTCAATAAATTATTGAACAAAATGCAATAATTACGAATGGCAATGTCTGGTAAATGCCTGAGGACCACGTTGGGAATGCCATCCATACCGGATGATCTCTTATTGTTTACTCTTCTGAATATGGAAGTTAACTCTACACATGAGACAAAGTAATCAAGCAGATTATCACTCGGTATGAGATCAGCCTGCAACGCAGAGCTAAATTGGAGAACTGTGGCGCCGTTCAGGCTGTATTTGAAATTGTGGACATCTCGTTCTACCATTTCCGGAAGTTGCGTTGGCTCTAAGTCCGTTCTGGGCCGATGCACCGATTCAAAGTGCTCCCCTATAAGTTCGAGTTTCAGAGCATCATCCATCACGATGTAATTGCCTTGCGCACCAGCAGTTACACGATTCGTGTCTATACCTGAGTCAATAAGGTGTTGTATCTCGCTGCCACCGACTTTAATTCTCGGCACAGTTACTCGTTACGTTTTTGGAATAACGTATTTATCTTTGTAAACATGGAATCTGTATCGCTTGGTGAAATACCCTTTAACTTCCCCCGCCATTGGGAGTTCACTTTATTTACGAAATATTGACGGATTAGATCCCGCGCGATTTTTAGAAGTGATTTGAACTCGACAAATATGGACTGATGATAGTTTCCATATCTCCGATAGATTTTGTTGACGGGAATGAGCAGAAGGCTTTTCACCTTTTTCAACCGTTTTATGGCCACAGTTTCATATTCTTCCATATTATTGCGAGGTTTAATCTTAGGGACGACTTGTTCAATTGTATCCAGCGTCAAGTTCTCCAGCTTGAGAAGATACTGAAGTATCTCCTCTTTGGTCAAGTTCCTGTTACCTGGCGGAATTGTACTATCGTTTTCCCCATCAAGAGGTGAACATTCCTCTCGATATCCCCGAATAAACCTCTCTTGGAATTTCTTCCACTCTGTTTGTTTGTGGACGCCACTGTCCATCGGCAGAAGGGGAACTCTTCGTCCATCAAACAGAACTTCAATAAGAATAGCGTTATGGTCGCTATCGTAAGGAAGAGTCTATAGTTTCTGATTCTTAAAATTAAAGTTCAGGCGCGCGTCAGCAATGCACAAATCCAGATAGAAATTTGCCCTGGGCCAGGTTGGACTCTCTGACCCATATAATTTGCATTTATATTCTATCTGGTATTGCTCTATCCAAGATTTGAGGAATACCCCTCTGGGATTCTTTGTGGCGTTTAGCCACGACGTATGGTTAGCATTCAAGTCGCCAGCTATAATATAATTATTATGCAGCCTGTTCAGTTCGAGTATCGTAAACAGAGAATGGAATTCCTCCTTGAACTTTGCCCGATTGTTTTCCACTGTATAAACTGACAGAATGTATTAATTCCCTCCCCTAGGCAGTGAAAACAGAATACGAGAGACTTCAATACATTCAAAGGTTTCAAATTCAAGTCTATTAATATGCCTGAAGTGATAATGGCGACCCACAATTTCGTCTATCGTTCCTCACGAATTCAAAGTCCTTGAATGTTATCGAATGCCTCGGACTGAGGTGAGTTTCTGAAATCAAGACAATGTCAGGCTGTTGCCTGGCGGCGAAATGAAGGAGCTCCGCGATGATCCGGAGACCATCCAGTGGTACCGCTGTGACTGCAGACCTAGCAGCGGGCATGCTGTTGGTGTAGATATTCTATTATACTGTTTTTTTTTTGTATTGTGTACGTGTAGCTTATGCTGCGTGTTTTCACACATGGTTAATGTTCATCCCGCCACTTGCATCCTGTTCGGGCTTCTTAGCTCCCCCTTGTCCAATCACTTCTGCAAACGGGTACCGAAGGCACAGTACCGTTCAACGCTGCTGGCACCTTCGTGCTTTGGGCTGATCTTGATGCCTGCGACCTTAACATTGCGGTATGCAGGACATCCACGGTACGAAGCAGGATGCCCTCCGCTTCCATAGTTGACACAGAAAGTTTTTTCCTTGCCTATGGCCTTTCCCGCACTTTACACATCGCAAGGCTATTTGACAGTTCATTGCCGAGTGACCATAGCGCTGGCATCTTCGGCACTGGGCTATTTCGCCCCTCAGCAGGCGCTCAAAATGAATGGCCTTGTAATTAAGCGGCCTGATGCCGATCAGATCGCTTCCCCGGCTCTCCGGCTTATCTGCAGAGGAAATGCGTTTTTCCAAAACGGATCTCCTCGTACTAAAGCGTGAGTAACTTGACCTCAGTTCCCGTCTCCCGGAGCAGTTTGAGCACCTCATCGGGCTCTTCCTCCGCATCTAAGCCTTTGAGTAGGAAGTTTTGCACCTTCTTTTCCTTTGGAGTGTATGTGAAGTAAGGAGCCTTCTTTCGCTCGAGGACCTCCCGTGCTTTCTTGTAATCTGCTATTTTGTTACATTTGACTTGGACTCTCTTTTTTTTAATAATAAAATTCGAGAGCCCCGCGCTGCCATTAAGTAGAGTGGCTAAATGTTTACCACCTAATTCGTAAAAATTAATGAGGGGCATCCTTTCCCCTTTTCTTTTTTTCTGGTGCTACTTGTGGCGCCGATCGGGCCATTTTTAAAATTTTCTATTCTATTTGTGTTATTCTTTATATTAGTTAACATTTTTTCTTCAATTTTGTTTTTCTTTTTTAATTTTTTAGAAACACAGAGCAAAATTGCACCCAATTTTCCCTCTTCATTACTACAATCAGCCTGGTTAGCACTCTCTTCTGGGACATTTCCATCGCCACCGTTGTCGCCCTCAACGCAGCCCGGCTCCTCCATGGCTGCAGAAGTATTTGCAGAAAGTTTCAGTTTTTTCCTGGTTACCCTAAGAGACGGCAGGCCCGCCTCCCCAGCCATTAGCTGTTCCATAAGCTTTCCATTTTCCTTGATCAATAATGTCAGCTCTACTACCAAACCCTATCTCCACCTCCACGTGGTGACCGCTGGGAGCTCTTTCTTGACGAAAAGCTGCAGACGGGGAAGGATGAAGGCGAGTCTCCCGCGCCTAAAAACGGGACAAATTGTACCAACTGGTCCTCCAGGTTGGGGGTTGGGTAGGGCTGACAACCCTACACGGAAAACAACCTGTTACGAAGCCACAACAGGAGCCTCGGATAGGACGGATGTTAAAACGACGGACCCGACAACGACAAAGGAACAACGATTTGCGCATTTTCTCATGGAACGTGCGCTCCCTGTACAGAGATGAAGCTGATAAGCAGCTAGCCGATACCCTGTCCCAATATAGGGCTGATGTAACAGCGTTGCAAGAGATGTGATGGACAGGGACCGGTTTCCTGGAGAAGAGCCACTACACCATATATTATAGCGGCCATCCAGTAAACCATGTGCTCGGAGTAGGTTTCTTAGTCAGCCAAAAAATGAAACCTGCTGTTATCGGCTTTGAAAGTATAAGCGAACGGCTATGCACTCTGCGCTTGCGAGGCAAGTTTGGAAATATAAGCCTCATAAACGTTCACGCCCCTACAGAGGAGACTGCAGAGTCGGAGAAGGATACCTTCTACGAGGCAGTAGAAAGAACCCTCGAAGTCTGTCCCAGATATGATATCAAAATCATACTTGGGGATTTTAACAGCCAAGTAGGGAAGGAGCCCGTATTCAGGCGATACGTTGGCTCCCATAGCTTACACGAAAAAACAAATGATAACGGACTGCGAACTATTCAATTAGCAGGGTCACACGAAATGGTTGTTGGAAGTACCTGGTTTGCGCGGAAAGCGGTCCACAAACATACGTGGGCCTCTCCAGACGGGACCACTTTCAACCAAATTGACCACGTGTTGATCGAACGCCGCCACCTCTCAGCCTTGATGAATGTCAGAACATATAGGGGGGCCAATATAGACTCGGATCACTATCTCGTTGGCATGGTGCTCCGAGCTCGAATAACAATACCACCTAGAATCCCCTCTGACAATCAGGTTAGAGTGAACACTGAAGCCATCCACAACACAACCCTCCGCGACACCTATAAGAGGGAAATGGACGCCGCAATAACCGCAGTCAATAGAGGACCTGGAGATGAAGCATCAACTAATGATCTTCACAACCACCTGAAGAACGTTATCATGGATACGGCCACAAATATACTTGGCCCCAGCCGCAAAAGGAGTCGGAACGGCTGGTTTGACGATGAATGTAAGCTAGCAACGGAACGGAAGAATGCCGCATACCGAGTAATGTTGCATTCTCAAAGAACGCGGGCACGCGCAGAGACTTATCACGAACTCCGTCGAGCGACAGAAAAAGGAAGCCTGGGAGAACCAACAAGTCTGTGAACTAGAAAAGTACAGGGAGCAACCGCACCAGGCGCGGAAGTTTTACCAACAAGTCAGCAGGATGAAGCCTTATACACCTCGATGCTCATCCTGCCGAGACAAAGAGGGAAATCTGATTTCCGACAGAATGGGCATATTAGAGCGATGGGTTGAGTACTTTGATGAGCTACTGAACAACCAGAACATCGGCGAGTTGGAGGTCCCGCCAACTGAAGACGACGGACAAATACTGCCACCACCAAGTTTAGGAGAAACAGTCCGTGCAATTCATCGGCTAAAAAATCATAAGTCGCCAGGAGCCGATGGAATTACAGCCGAATTGGTTAAATATGGAGGCGACCAGTTACACCAAGGGGTTCATCAACTTGTGCTCAAGGTATGGGACAGCGAAGCAATGCCTGACGATTGGCAGCGAGGCATAATCTGTCTCATACATAAAAAGGGAGATATCACACAGTGCAGCAATTATAGAGGTATCACGTTGCTGAGTACCATCTATAAGATATTCTCCACTATCTTGCTAGACCGGATAGCCCCATACGCCCAGAACATCATTGGCCCATACCAAAGAGGCTTCACTCCAGGCAAATCAGCAACAGATCAAATTTTCTCTCTGCGGCAAGCGATGGAAAAACTGTTGGAATATGGACAACAGTTGCACCATCTGTTCATCGACTTTAAAGCCGCCTATGATAGCATAGCCAGGGTAAAACTGTACACGGCCATGAGAGAATTCGGTATCCCGACGAAATTAATAAGACTGACTAGGCTGACCCTGACCAATGTGCGAGGCCGGATAAAAGCAGCAGGATCACTCTCAAGACCATTCGACATCAACAACGGTCTACGACAAGGGGATGCCCTATCATGCGTCCTCTTTAACCTGGCCCTCGAGAAGGTGATCCGTCATGCTGAGGTGAATGCAAGAGGTACGATACTCTTCAAGTCCACCCAACTACTGGCCTATGCTGACGATATCGACATCATGGGAAGAACCACCCGAGACGTTCAAACTGCCTATCCAGATCGAGCAGGCGGCGCGAGATCTTGGGCTGCACATCAATGAAGGCAAGACAAAATACATGGTGGCAACGTCAGCACCGAAGACGAATCAACCAACAACATCAAACCGCACTGGTCAAACACAAGCACGAACAAGAATAAGGATAGGGGAATACAACTTTGAGACCGTTGACAATTTCTCCTATCTAGGGTCGAAAATCACAACCGATAACAACTACGATGATGAAATCCGCGCACGGTTGTTGTCAGCCAACAGAGCCTACTTCAGCTTACAAAGACTGTTCCGCTCGAAACGTCTCACCATAGGGTCAAAGCTTTACTGTACAAGACTATGATCTTGCCAGTCCTCATGTATTCCTCGGAAACTTGGGTTCTTAGCAAGAAAAATTGCGAACTCTTGGCCGCGTTCGAGAGAAGAATCCTCCGAAGAATTGTTGGCCCCCTACATGAGGATGGACGATTCCGTAGCCTACACAATGACGAAATCTATGAGCGATACCATGACCGTCCGGTTGTGGATAAAATCCGGCTCAATAGGTTACGGTGGGCGGGTCACTTAATCCGTATGGATGAAGATGATCCCACCCGGAAAGTCTATAAGGGCAATATCTATGGTAGGAAAAGAAGACGAGGCAGACCCTGCCTAAGATGGAGCGATGGCGTGGGCCAGGACGCCAGACAGCTTTTAGGGATATCGAATTGGTGGACCTCGGCGCAAAACCGGGATGTCTGGAGTTCCTTATTAAGGCAGGCCTAGACCGGATACCGGTTGTTGCGCCGTTGATGATGAATAATGTCATTCAATTTTTAAGATCTTCGAGTGTCTTCGCCAGCTCGCCATTTCTTCTTGCAAGATTAGCTATCCTTACTTTGGCTCTTTTGAGGTCTGGATCCTCCTCGTTACGGACCCCACGACCAATCCGAGTGCCACAAGTCCTTATGGTGGAGGGCCGGTCTAGTCCACCACCCGTCGGCGGCTCGCCGCTCATTCCCGTCAACAACACACAAGCCAACAAAACGAATTTTTTCCCAAAATTTTTCGGGGAAAAAGTAACTTAGATAACAAATCAAAAAAGCTAGTTTCAATTAAGTTTTAAATTATATTTTATTAATAAAGTAATATAAATGTCTTTTTATATTATTGATAAAAGTTAATTTAATTGAAATTTTAAACTCTTTTTATTAATAATTTGTAGACATGTCCCTTCTTTACAAATGTCCATTAATGCAGGTCATACCAATTAGATAAGTTCAGTTCAACTAGTCGGCTCTGTACAATAACCTCCATAGATTTTGATATTATATTTTATTCCACTCAAACAAGGATAAATATCATAACAACGTCGAGGTAGTTACCTGTCCCTGTTGATGCACAGCATTTACTCCCTCATATAACATGTATTTGCAACAAAATGACGTGGAAAGGGACATATTCTATCTTGTCAATAAAGCTAAAGAAACCAGCGAGAAACGTGTGAATTGGAATCAGAAATTAATGTAAAGTTCTTATCACTGCCATGTTCTGCAAGATTCTGCTTTTAGTAACAGCTTCCGGATGATTTAGCACTTTTATATGGATATTCAATGGATTTTATGTATATTTTATGGACTATGCGGAAGAGATAAAAGGTAAATGCCCGAAGGGGAAAGTCTTACTTTCTATGTATCATTTCTGAATAATCAGTCTGCAATCCACCACATGTTCTCCAACAATTAATAACTTTGTGGGTAAAATTGATAGACCAGTAGCTTACTCCAAACTACAATTTTATTTTTTTATATATATATATATATATTTCGGGAGCAACTTACGCCCTTCATCAGTACAAAGCTTCCCTTTCAGAATCAAAAGAGAAAAACTTTATAAAAGTAAGAGATTACCAGATTTCCTAGAAATCCCATCCGATCTGATTATTTATAACGGGTTGCACACGGTTAAGGTAACCTTAATTTGGAATTAACTATTTGAATTTATCATCAATTAATTATATTTTCAACCTGTTAGATGTCGATTTACCGCATAGGTGAGCGTAAACAATCATAAATAATCTGATATGTGGGAAGCTGAGAATTCCCTAAAGATGAATGAAAGCTACGTAGTTTCCGTAGAGAACGAACTTCACGAAGCTTTTTCGGAATGTTGCGGTTCTTTCATTGACTGCAGCAGTACCGATTCGGATTCGAGTCCGAAAAAGTATTAGCACGGGCGTACAAAGCTCTCTACATCAACTGAACCGGGACGTTTAAATTTCAGTAGAATATCAGTAGTTCTGAAACTGTTCAAGGGATGTATGACTGCGAAACTTGGGGGTGAAGATTTATTTCCTGGTACACTGGAAACAGAGCCAGACCATTTCAATATATAACGTGGAGAGTACTGCAGGTGAACCATTCTACAAAAGAATACTTACATATGAGATTTCTGAGGAACGATAGAGAAAATAATATGATTTCATTGATACCAATATTCTCACAGCTAAAACAAATGATTAGAAATTCAACTAGGGTCAAATCCCGGGTTTCATTTTTCAGGAGGAAGTTTCTCTGGTCCTGATAACTTGAAGTATCGTCGACTAAATCTGACCCAATAGTTATAAGAGTTTCGACATCCAAATGGTTCTGACACAATATGTGCTAAAATAACAATAATTCACTAGTATGTAGCAGTTTTACTTTGATAATATGTTACGACGACTTCGGAATTCTTGTTCATAATTGTAGAGAAAATCAAACTCAACCCCAGGATTATATCGTTTGGTGGACCGCAAACACCGTCATTGGGCCCCTTACTAGTGCTATTACACTCGTTATATTTATAAAAAAAATTCTACTTTTTAGTACTTATTTTCTCCCGATAACCCTGCAAAATGTTAATAAAGCTAGGGCCATAGTATCGGAATTCGCTGTTCGTATTTGGAATTTCGCTCATTATTCGGAATAAAAACGTGAACAATTGCCAAAATTGTAGTGTCCACGGTTTTTCGATATGTAGATCATCTGGTTTCTTTATTGTCTGGAGTCAAGCTGATGAAGAGATCTATTTAAATGTATGCCGCACTCCCTTTCAGTACTCCATTGCATTTTTTCCTGGTCATTACCTCACTCCCGTTTTTTCCCATCCCAACGATCATTGACCCCTTTTCTAATAATTAGCATTATAGTGTTATGCACATTCCCAAGCAAGTGTGCTATTAAATGGATTTTGCCTAACGGTTTGCCGATACCGGTAATAATGAAGTATTGTTTTTCCAAATGCTGTTACAATTAAAGGTTTTGCTGATCCTATTCAGGACAGTTGTTTTCACCCAAGAACTCAGCAAACAGAACGGTCGTTCAGAAGGACTTTAAATGCGACTATATAAAATGGAATTTGCGTGTAATGACACTATAATTGAATATCCCGAAAGCAGTGAAGTATGGTAAGCCCAAGATAATCAAAGTGAAAATATTTGTTAAAGGCTAGGGTGGATAGTGGCCACTCCGAGCAAACCATATTAGTTTTGAATATCCAACCCAACCCTTGCAAGGGTCAGGTGCCTGCCAAAATCTGTAAACCTGAAAATGAAATATGGGTCATAATTGCCACAACGAACGCGCCAACCGAAACACGAGCGAAGTGTCTGAGTTGGAAACTAAGTGGTTTGGGACTCAAGGCAAATACGCGGTGAAAGACATGGAAGAGCTCATCAAACGAAAGGGGTAGATTCTACAAAACAACCTCAGGTTTTCGTTCCACTCCATTTTCATGAAAAATAGAAAAGGAGGTGTAAAAAGAGGGGATAATCCCTCCAATTTGAGTAAAATATCTGGATGATCTCCTTCATCATAATCATCAATGGCACGACAACTGGTATCCGCTCTAGGCCTGCCTTAATAAGGAACTCCAGATACCCCGGTTTTGGGCCGAGTTCCACCAATTTGGTATCTTTAAAGGTATCTGGCGTCTTGACCTACGCCATCGTTCCATCTCAGCCAGGGTCTGCCTCGTCTGCTTTTGCTACCCTAGATATTGCCCATATAGACTTTTAGGGTCGAATCATCTTCATCCATATGAATTAAGTGACCCGCCCACCGCGACCTGTTGAGCCGGATTTTATCCACATCACACAGTTATAGTGTCGCTCATACATTTTGTCGTTATGTGGGCTACGGAATCGTCCATCCTCATGTAATATAATAATAATAATAATCGTTAGCGCAATAATACATATTGGATCAGGGCCTTGAAGTGTGTTAGAGCACTTTATTCATGACCATAACGGTACACCAGCAGGAGGCAATGTGGCCAGCAATGTCCTGCTTTGACTCACGTACTCATTCACAGCTGAGTCGACTGGTATCCGACGTCAAATCAAGATGCAAATTTCACCAGTGAGATTTGAACCGCGATCTTCCGCACGATAGCCTTGTGCTCTGACCACTTGGCTGTCCGGACACTTGTAGGGGGACAATCTTCGGAGGAGTCTTCTCTCGAACCCAGCCAAGAGTTCGCAATTTTTTTCTTGTTAACAACCTAGGTCTCCGAGGAATACATGACGACTGGCATGATCATTTTCTTGTACAGTATAAGGTTTGCTCCTATGGTGAGTCGTTTTGAGCGGAATAGTTTTTCTAAGCTGAACCAACCAACAACCGTGGACGGATTTCATCTTCATAGCTGTTATCGGTTGTGATTTTCAACCGTAGATAGGAGAAATGTTCAACGGGTCTCAAAATTGTAGTCTCCTATCTTCATTGTTTTCGTTTGACCAGTACTATTCGATGTGGTTCATTCTTTCGGTTTTGGTTTTGGCGCTGACGTTGCCACCATGTACTTCGGCTTGCCTTCATTAATGTGCAGCCCAAGATTTCGCGCCGCCTGCTCGATCTGGATGAAGGTAGACTCTACATCTGGGGTTGTTTTCCCCATGATGTCAATATCGTCAGCGTATGCCAGTAGTTGAATGAACTTAAATAGGATGGTGCCTCTCGTATTTATATCGGCATTGCGAATCGCCTTCTCTAGGGCCAGGTTAAAGAGGACGCATGAAAGGGCATCCCCTTGTCTTAGACCGTTGTTGATGTTGGATGGTCTTGAGAGTGATTGTATTGCTTTTATTTGACCTCGCACATTGGTCAGGGTCAACCTAGTCAGTCTTATTAATTTCATTAAGATACCGAATTCTCTCATGGCCGTGTACATAGACAACTTTAAATTCGAAAAAGATGGTGCAACTGACGTTCATATTCTCACAGTTTTTCCATCGCATGCATTGGTATGGGCCAATGATGTTCTGGGCGTATGGGTCTATCCGGCCTAGCAAGATAGGGGAGAATATCTTATAGATGGTACTTAGCAACCTAATACCTGCTGCACTGCGTGATATCCGCCTTTCTGATGAGCTCCTTTATCATAACCATCATCAACGGCGCAACAACCGGTATCTGGTCTAGGCCTGCCTTGAGAAGGAACTCCAGACACCCCGGTGTTGCGCCGAGGTCCACCAATTCGATATCCCTAAAAGCTGCCTGGCTTCCTGACCTACGCCATTGCTCCATTTCAGGCAGGATCTGCCTCGTCTTCTCCAGTTTCTTCGATCATGAGAGTGGCTATACCGTTCCCTTTCGCTAACTACCTTGAAGCTACTAAATATAAGTTTGTCATTGAATTGGAAAGCATAGATTTCTGAGTATGCGAGTATAAATCGGGTGAGGGGTTTACAAATTTCACCCCTGCCGCAACTTGATTGCGCAC
This sequence comes from Hermetia illucens, assembly GCF_905115235.1. Taxonomy (NCBI): domain Eukaryota; kingdom Metazoa; phylum Arthropoda; class Insecta; order Diptera; family Stratiomyidae; genus Hermetia; species Hermetia illucens. The sequence goes on from NC_051849.1 coordinate 51,857,385, forward strand.
AGTGGCAGGCCAATTCGATGTCTGTGATTTATTCTTTGATGGGATTACAGCCCAATTCGGGCGTTGGCCTCACGGATGCATCGCCTCCAATTATCTCGATCCATATCAGATGATGCATTTAGCTGGAGGATTGTTTCTCATAGAAAAACTCACGAATAGAATGCACTAGATTATAGTGCAATGTTTTAAAATCAAGTACCTACTTTCTTCCCTGATGACGTGGGATGGTGATCCTCAATTTTTCGAAAGCTCTATTGTGCATGTTGTTGTTTGCAAGAACTACCCTTACCCGTCTATTGACAGATTCTAAATCAGTATTACTCCACTGTATCACATCGAAAGTGTATAGAAGGACGGGAATGGCGAAGGTGTTGATTGCCATGATTTTATTTTTCCCGTACAGCTCAGTTTTAAGGACAAGATCCAGACGCCGTTCAAATTCCCCCAACAACTTAGATTTGATTATCGCCATAGCAGGTGTTGTTGTTTGCAACGTGCCGAGGTATTTGTACACGTCGTCCGAGTCCATACCCTCAATTTGGATGTTATTCTGGCTGTATCCTTCGTTGTCAGTGTGTTTTCCCCGAACAATTCTTTTTATGCGACATTTCTCCAAACCCAACTGCATGCCGATATCCCTGCTGAACTGGATGGTGATGTCCAGCAAGGAACGAAGTTGGTTCTTGTCTTTGGTGTACAATTTAATGTCGTCAATATACATTAAATGGCTTAATGTACATTTCGACAAGATGCCATGTTTGACTTGGATAGTAATTGGACAACATTTTGAAGGGCAAAAGGCACTCTGTTCCTTGGGGATGAGAAAAGTTATCCCCTTGGTGAAAAATTGTGGAACTAATTTCGGATCGACAATCATCAGATTAAAATGATTTGCCAATATCTCGTGCGTACGGAAGGTCGCGGTTCAAATCTCACTGGTGGCAGTGGAATTTGTATCGTGATTTGACGTCGGATACCAGTCGACTCAGCTGTGAATGAGTACCTGAGCCAAATCAGGGTAATAATCTCGGGCGAGCGCAATGCTGACCATATTGCCTCCTAGTGTACCGTTACGGTCTTGAATGAAGTGCTCTAACACACTTCAAGGCCCTGATCCAACATGGATTGTTGTGCCAACGATTATTATTATTAATATCCTGTGAAGGCTCTTGAACCGCTTCAGCCAGAAGTTGTGAATCTTATCAACTCCTAGCGCTTTCCAATTACCTATCTTTTCACGGGCTGCTTCAACGTCAGCTTCTGTAATGTCAGACATGATCATTTCGGGGAGGGCCTCGCTTAAACGCATAATGTGTGGGAGCTATGCTGCTTCTAAATTGCAACGGCTAGATTCGCTCCAAACACTTCTCCAGAAGTCTCCTGCCTAATCCAGATCGAGGTTACTTTCCCGACTTAAGTTGGTGAGATTTTTATAAAATCCCTGTTAGTTCTGGAACAACAAGGTGTTATCTGTCCTTCGCTGAAAGCTTTTTTGATCCGTACGGATGCGATTGGAGCATACCGCCAGTTTCTGGAGAGATGGTAGTTTCCAATGATGTTCGCAACGCATCTGTGCACTCTTGGTGATGGATTTCCAAGAAGTGCTTACGTGACACGGCCAATCTCCTTTCTCAACTTTTCGACTTTTTCATTGAGCCGAAATACCCAGAACGGTAAGGTCCTCCTACGCAATGTTATTCGCCCCAAGATGTTGATTATGGAGGCGAATAATAAAGTAACAGTAATCTCCCTAGCCAAATGATCAGCCAAAATTCTATCAATGGCAGCAATGGTTTTAGTAGTTGTCGAAGTAAACTTTAGTTTTGGGATATTTGGCCTAGCGTCTGGGAGAATTTCAACCTATTCTGTGAATGCGACCTGGAGTGCGGTCAAAGCCTCATTATAAATTGGGTCGACATCCCCAGTTACTAAGCTTCTCCTGACTACTGAGTTCATGGAGTGCCTTACAGGCGGAGTACTTGTGTTGCTCCTTTGACTAGTCTAGTATCATCATCAAGACTCCAGACCGCGCTCAAGTAAAACCGTGACACGCGCGTGGTCGCATGCAGCTCTGCGTTTGCCACTCAGATCGGGATTAACCTGGTGCGCCATGTATGTACATATATATATATGATCTGCTTTTCCGATATTTGCTTCAAGATCCAAGCCTCACATCCATACAGCAGCACGGGCCGAATTAATATTTTGTAAATATGTAGTTTATTGCGTCTATGTACGTAATTTGGTGGATGTCATTATAGGGAGGACAACAGTAATCCGCGTTTGGATTTGATGTTTTTTGTTTCCCTCCTTCGAGAGTAGGGCTCCCAGGTAGGGGAATTGGTCCACCTGATCGATATTATGCTCACCTATTGCAATGTTCTGCATACTAGCTGCCGCCTTTTGGGTTTGGGTCATGTATGCCACACGTTGAGAAGCTTCATTCTGAAGCGGATTAAGCAGATTCCTTCGTTAATCGGTTTAAAATCAGTTACCAGTTGTGTAAATGTGTTGTTAGTAACTAAGGCGCAAATGAATTCGCTGCTTCCTCGTTTTTTTCCGCTGTAAGGCCCGCAATCATTTACTTCGTTCCTGCCATTTCGTTTCTCGGAGCGCAAGGATGCTAATATTGCTACTTCCTGGAGAAGCTCCCACAGTGCATCCATTCGAAAGGGGATAGCATATTCCAAGACTCAAAACGTCACCGAAGCCGTTGCCGTTTGATCTATCCAATCCGGGGCTGTATACTGGGTTCTAGGACTTGTTGATATTTTCCGAGGTAGTCTTGTCACAGTTTTGCTCAACCCCCACCAGGAGGCGGTCTGGATATTTTTTTTTTCGTTTTAAGGCGCGGAAAGCTTGCCTTCACCCTTCTCCTTCTGTTATTTTGGTGGAATAAACACCCAGTGATCACCGCGTGGAGGTGGAGATAGGAAACGATAAAAGAGCAGTAATTTCTTACAAATATAATAGTTCATGTTCATAGATTCAATATTCATGTGTGGAGGCTCTTAGTGTAGTGGCGAACTACTAGAGTCAATCCCACCACTACAATGTGGTGTTCGAGGGAGCGTCGTACATATGCTGGCAGCAAAACAGATATTGATAACGCTGTACCTGTGTTTTGATTGGATTTACTTTACATTAGAGCCTTACCTTACCTAAACTCTGCTCTAAAGGTTATGAAATTGATACGCGAAGGTTTTGCGTCCATTAGTTGACTTATTCCATATTAGTTGACTTCTATTTTTTCTAAGATTTCCCTACGACAATTATCACCCTCTCTTATCGCACCATCAATCATCACATAAACAACAATAATATTTTCAAAGCATTTACTCACTCAAAAAACAACCCCTGAATCGATCTACTTTCACTGGAAAGTGAAAATTTATTACGGGTCATTTACAGAAGTAATATTGCCATAGAAAAAAATGGTCTACGCTAAAACGCAATGTCCGCGTAATCTCGCTTTATATCCTTGCCTTGCGGTGCTTCCAACCCTCGTCGCAGTGGCCCATTAAATGTTGTCTTTGGAAGTTCACCGTCTCAAGGGAAACGACACTACCGTGCCAAAAGCTGTAAGGGACGAAAATTATTTTTATTACGATTATTTGGAATTTCATTGGAAAGGTCAGTGCTGCGGCCTGTTTACTAATAAAAAACCTTGCCTTTCACAATGTTATCCTTTTTATCTTTGCGGGTGTGCTGTTATGTGCAAAGGTCGCACAATAAAGAAGTTTAAGCAATTTTCAAAGAACGCCAGTGGCTATCGGTAAGGGTGGAGTTTGGGGGGCTTTTTGAAGTTCTCTCTAGTTAAATTTATTGTTGTGTAATGCTTGTGTACAATTTATAAACTGAAGGTTCTGATTAGAAGGTGAAAAGGAGTTGCCCCTTTCTTTGGGGTAAAAATATGTCTTCACCTTTAATTGCTTTGATTTTCTGCACAAACGGTTGCTTCCAATTTGGTAAGGGCTATCTGATTCTACCACACATATGCTAAGCTAAAGATTTGGTTTTATTCTTAAAATGTGTAGATAGCAACATAATTGGAAAAATTTGGTCAACCGATGCTGAATATAGTAGCATAGACATGTTTGCTTTAAGAGCAGCTCTCGTCAGTCAATTGGTAAACCGAGCCCCCAAAATAATTATACAATAGATTTAAAATGAGCCCCTTAAATATTTAATTCAATTCGCGTTTTCACCCCACCCTAAATAGCAATAATTCAAAGTTTCCCCCCGCAAGCAGTCTCAACAAAGAACTATTATCTAACCCGGTAACCTTTCAAAGTTGACAGAACGTGAATTTTATGTCAGATTGACCTTTCACATGCAATCATTCCGTTACAGAAATTTCAGAGGTTTGTTGGCAGCCTTCTATCATATGATTATCGAATTCTTGGCTAGCGGTTCCATGTTGCTGTTGCGGATGTGAGAATGATGCATTAAATATCATAGATACATTGTATTATTAATTTTGGTTTTAGGATTGGCGGATTGCTGATAAGTTTATCCTAAATATTCCCACAAGGACTGAAAAGTAGGAAGTTAAGGTCTAAATTTAGCACCTACTGGGATATATTTCAGGAAAGGAAGTCGAATAGCAAAATAAATGAAATCAATCGTTATATGAATAAACAGCGTTGTCGTTCCTGGTCCTACATAGCTGAAAAGTGGTAGTTCCATGAATTCTGGTCATGAATAGACTACAAGAGCACCTATAGATCTATGGGACTATGGGACATTTACCGAGAATGAGGAGGATAGGTTACACCTGCTTCTCAGAACTCATTTCCCGGGTCCTACCCCACGGTGGCAGGCGACAACATTCTGTCAGACACCCCAACAACGAATAAAAGGGGAAGAAAGGAGAACTAGAAACGAGCAAAAGAGGTACGCTCAGAAGCTAGACTAAGGTGGGCAGTGGGAATTTTTAAACCACTGAAATCTCCTGGAGTAGATGGCATTTTCGCAGCACTAGTCCAGAGAGGCTAAGGAATTATCTTAAAGTCTCTTCTGAGGTAAGGGTAAGGGGGAGCATAACACTGGGATACATACCAAGGGCATGGAGAAGAACAAAAGTGATCTTTATTCCGAAAGCGGGTAAAAAGGATCCTTTTCACCCTAAATCTTTCAGACCAATTTGCCTAACATCGTTCGTACTTAAAACGGTGGAGAAGGTCATAGACAACTATATTAAAACTAACGTTCTAAAGCGTAATTCCCCACATCACTGTCAACACGCTTACCAGGCAGGATGGTCAACTGAAACTGCTCTGTATCAGCTGACAGAGGTACTACGGGATGTCATAGAAACAAAAGAAATTGCACTGTCCGCGTTTTTGAATATCGAAGAAGCATTCGACAATACATCGACAGGTACAAATTCTATTGTCATGACCATTACTCAAAGTTGTCCACAGGGTGGGGTACTATCGCCGCTGATGTGGAGTATGGTAGTGGATGAACTCCTGGACGTGCTAACAAATACTAGAATAGGCTTGCGTGTGTATCAGTAGGGCAATGAGGACATGCCCTGCCGCATCCCTGGAGGTCCTTCTGGTATTAACCCTATCCATCTGCACATACAGATGCAGGCAAGGAGGGCAATATTCAGGATGACCGGGAGTATCACTGAGGCGAGGAGCTGTCCAAATCGAAGGAAGATTGATATTCTTTCCAGGTAATATCCCGAATTACTGATACCGAGGGATTACATGACAACGAGGTTTGACTTCGATAAAAAGTTTGAAACACGTTGGAGTAACAAGGCAAACTGGGAGAGCGTGGGCTGCGACATACGGCTTAAACCAGCAACTGATTAATTGGTACACTGACGGATCCCTCACAGCAGAGGGAGCGGGTGCCGGTGTCTTTAGTCCAAGGAAAATGTACTTTGAGTCAATGGGCAGGTACACTAGCATATTCCAGGCGGAAATATACGCCATAGACAAATGTGCCTCATTCAATCTGCAAAGAAACTACAGGGCGCAGAACACAGCTATTCTTACGGATAGCAAGGTAGCGATCAAGGCACTTAGGTCCAACCAGGTGAACTCTAAACTGGTATGAGAATGCCTTGAGAGACTGAATACACTCGGCTCGTCCAACAAGGTCTGGATACTTTGGGTTCCAGGCCATGCTGGGTTGGAAGGCAACGATGTAGCGGACGAACTAACCAAGAAGGGAGGTGTGGCGCCTTTACACGAGCCAGAACTCTTCTATGGAATCGGAAACAGTTTCATGGCTATGAATCTATGAAATGAAGGGGAACGGTTGAATGAATACGAACCCATACGCACAAAGGATTGCTGAACCCTCACCAAAAAGAACCTCCGAATCTTAGTGGGAATTCTCACTGGTCATTGTCGACTAAACTATCACCTAGGGAAGCTAGGGATATCTACGGACACTGCCTGCAGGTTTTGTGAAGAGTATGACGAAACCTCTATATACGTCCTGGGACAGTGTCCGGCACTTGTGCAAAGTAGGTCGAGGCATCTGGGAGAGGACTTAATACCAGATGCAAAGCTGAAAGGTCTAGAAGTAGGAAACATACTAAAGTTCCTGACGGTTATAGGCCTGCTTGAGACACTATGATAAATAGGTACACTATAACCAGTAAAAGGGGCACGATAGTTCTTTAAGGACGCGGTGCGACTTTCCTTTATCAGAAGAATAATAATCGATCAACTTCATGAGCTGTTTGGTCAACACTGATATCCAGCTTTGACTCATCAAAAAATTACTTCTCCCGTATGCAACAATTTTGTCAATACTACAGTTACAAAAAATTATTTTTCATTGAAAAAGCCAGGAGGATGAGTTAAACAAAATACGGTCAAAACCCAACATAGGGGCGTGCAATACAGTGAAGGATGATCAGAAAAAATGAAAACCGCATCACCGTTATGACCTGGCCCGATTATGCTTTAGGTTGAGGTTGCACAATTAAGTCCCGAACCCGTGGCCGCTGAGAACTCTCTTTGGAAGGGCAAAGAGTGTGGAGAGCGGGGCTAGGAGTAGGATCATCCAACCGGCGAGAAACTTTTTATCAGCTAGACAAGTTTTAAAAGCAAGCGAGTTTGAAGGGGGCCGCGGGCCGTACTGTAAGTACTATAAATGCTGCTAATAGGACCTCCAGCCAAGGTGGTTCGTCACATGCCGAGGGATATAAGGCCAAGGAGCTTGATTTATAGTATGCGGACTCTGAATTCTTTGGGCCCCTTCAGTCTCAATTAAGACCCTTACCCTGGCGATCGGATTAACTAGGTTAGAAGTACATGAGACGAAGACGCGGACTCAAATTCTAAGAAATCGATGACGACAGAAGAAGAATAGGTGTTGATACCAGCGGAAGAGGAACTAGCTTGGGAAACAATATCATCGAACTAGATTTAGCGAGTTCAAGTGAGAGTCTCCCAAGAAACTAAGACCAACAATAATGTCAGCCGCTTTATGCGAGCGAAGAAGTGAAAGTCCGGTGGAATGGGTATCAGAAGGCATCCAAGTTTGGAAATGATAACCAGGTCAGTACTTGACAAGTGGGGCAAAAAAACCTAGTTAAATACCAGGCGATTGTTAAGGAATATAATAATAAAGAATTTGAAAACAAGCAGAAGATAAAACCTGAGATCAGAATTTGCAAGGGCTAGGACGCCAACCAACTTCGGCTCAGAGCAAAGCATCAATGGGCTCCCGACAGAGAATACTGGCGCCGGAGATTAGAACCAACGTTTCGCGACAGGTTATCGAAGCTGATCATTAAGCATTTTAACTCAAAGGGTGCCTTAGCAGGAAGAAAACTAATCGAAGGAAGACATTGGCATCGAATTCTTGTAGAAACCCTTGATTGAGGCACTTATCCGTACAAACCTAGAGCACGTATTCTCACCAGCAAGACCCCGCCCTACTAAGGTGAAACTGGAGCAGGCTGGAGCATTACCTAATACCTGATAATCGCAACGCGGAAAGCACGCTTTTGGGTAGTTCGAAAATCAACGAAATAGGTGAGTTAACACAAAAATATGGATGTCTACTGAGGGCAGTACTCTTTTATTATTAGCAGAAAACTTTCGATGTGTCCCCCGCTCAGAGATTTGGGACAGTTTTGGGGTGGTCATTGATATCAAACTACTAGCGGACAATGGTACTTACAGGGTAGAGAACTGGAGGGTGTTTCACCAGAGATCCTTCTCGGATGACAGCTGGATACTTTTCAGTTTAAATTTTGCTGTAGGATCTCTTTCCCTTGGATTGACTGTCAATTCACCAAGATTACACTTTCAGATGCTCTCAATGGTAACAATGGTGCGACAGACGGAAGGTCGGGCCTTCGGAAAAGTCATTTGTCATTCTAACCACGGCGCATAGGAGCTCGTCCTTCATAACAAAGCCGAAGGGCTCGTTGAAGGAAATTTCTGGTGAGTCTCTGGAGCTACTGGTCTCCATCCGCCTCTCTGACAGAGAAGAAGACTGGAGGGCAGAGTCGCGTCTAGCTTAGCTTTTTTATAAATCTCCGTAAAAGCAAGAAAGGATTCTGTCATTGCTTGTAGTTATTTATCCGAACTGAATTTCATTCGAATATGCACCGCATTACTGGAAGTGTGCGGGCGCACCATTCATACCGAAAACATGCATGCGCTGCTATGAGTCCGCTTAAGACTTTTGACCAATCAGACTATCTATTTCGTGTTGAAGACCCTGCAGTGCGCCGCAAGGATGTCCGCTTAAGGTTAATCATAAAAGTGACGCTCTACTCTAACTCTCCCTTTACGAGGTAACTACACGCACCAATGATGTTCGTTACACCACAAGCAATATGCACAAGCTGTCTTCCTCTATATATAGAGGAAGAATTCAACAGCTTGAGTGCCCGACCCATTAAGGAGGATCTAATCAGAGTAGGGTTCGGGGAGAGTCCTACATAATGGATAGCATATATGCCAAGTGCCCGGATAACCCTCTGGTGCTCTGATTGCTAGTAGCGGATGAAATTCCATGAAATCTGGAAGCGGGGTGAAGGTGGTGGCGTAGGCCGACGATATTGATAACATTGATGCTTCCCAGGAGAGAAAGGTGGCATATGTAGCTATTCGAACCAGTAGCGAAACGAGACGTCTTTCAAGTAGGCGTGGGGATGCAGAGGCGTGGTGAATAGTCTCAAAATCAGCGAGTGAGCAGGCTGACGGAGTCACTCTGCACTCCGTTCTCTCAGTCTCCCGCTGGGGACTATCTGTGCTAAATCTCGCCCCCCTTGAGAGGGCTTTTCGGCCAGATGCATACAACACTGCCCATTATTTCGCATATCCCACAAGTCGCAATTTCAACGTTGTGGAGAGGACGGAGAAACCTTCAGGCGATACCTTTGCGATTACTCAGTTCTAGCTAGAGTCAGGCTGCCGACACTAGATAAACAATTTTTTAAGGACTTCAAAGAGATATTTGGCTGTTGGTGGAGGAACTAGTATCCTTTGCACTTGCCTGTTCTTTTCTTCTCCGCAGTAGTCACGCTCTTAGGAGTTTGTCGTATGGAGAAAGTGGTTTGGGACAAGCGACTACCGCAAGTGCCCTTAACTCATTAAAGTTATGACGAGTATGAACCTCTAAAAACCAATCTCTGCATTTCACAGAAACTCGTAGACACGAAAAATAGTGCTTCTGTGCGAAATCAAGTTTCACTATCGTAACAGGCCCACTTTCTTGAACTTTTCTGACTTTTAACCACAGATAACCCAAAGTCTTTCCACACTCCCAGTCCAATCAACATGCCGGCGACCTCATCGTCTGCATCAACACAAGGGATATACATAGTTCACGGTAAATTCTAGTTTTGCCGATATTTCGCCAAGTGTAAACTAATCCGGAACCACGCCCCCCCCCCCCCCCCCTGTTGAGATTAGGGAAATATATAAATAAAGTGTTTATTTGGTGTTACCCTACTAAGCTTGATCCAACCTGATTTCTCTTGGTAACAGGACCTCCGACAGGCCGGACAAAAAATGCATCTAATGTCGTTGAACTTCAGTCGACGTGTGCAAAGGTGTAATGATATAATGTGGTGTGTGGTCCTTGCCCCCAAGGAAGCATCTTCGATGGTATGGACATGTAATTCGCAATGACCTGAACTCATTTGCCAAGAATATGGAAGTCAATGGGAGACGACCAAAAGGCTGACCGCCTTCATCCCGATCAGGTCATTGACCGAGCAAATTACCAAAACCGATCAAAACAAGCCGACTCCGCTTCTGAACGGGATTAAAAGCTGAAGAAGGAGAAGAAGATATTAATTGCTAAATAGAGGTCCCAGTAGGACAGTTATATCATATTAAAACCGACCGAGAAAGAACAGTCTTGTAAGGGAAGGGCAAATTTCAAAGATGCATATCCGCAATTTGATCACTTTTTTGGAGGTTCAAGCGTAGGATTTGGAAGACCACCTGTGTTTCGAAAATTAATCCTGTGCAAGCCAAAAGATCACGCGGAACGGCAAACGTAACTTGACGAAATAAGATTCAAACCCACGAAATCTAGAGCCTAATGCTTGACCAGTTCGGCCATAGTATTTCTGCTAATTGTTCGCATCAATCATTTTTCCCAGCATCGCTCAACGATTTCCAAATACAATTGTGAATAATTCCATACCTTCAATGAAACTGGAAAACTCTCCATACATTCACCGAACTTCTCGGTCGATATCTTTAATCTTCTTATATGACAAAGAGGTTATTGAGGCTGTCTTTCAATGTCGGCTGAAATCTCTTTAAGGCAATTTCCGGTTTCCTTTTCTGTTGGATCCCAGCATCACACGCCTCCATCCAGAAACTTCATTCAATGTCAGCGTGGTGCCGGATGAGAGTTACCCACATAGATCAATTATAGGAGAGAGACTAATTCTAAGGAATCCCAGAGGGAGAATGGAAGGAAAGGAATTCATATTGCGCTGAATTCTAATTAGAGAAGGGGAGGAATGACAAAGCCTCGGTTTTCAGTTTGCTTTGAAAGTAAAGGAATTATTGATTTGCCGATTTTTTTGATACATTTCTATACGTTTCATAGTATCTATATCCGAATCACGAAAATACGTTGAATGAAGCTCCAGATTGACGAAATATTGTGGAGACACGTTGACATGAAGTTCAACTGAATGTAGGATTGAGTAGGATTCATGGATACGTAATTTAAAATTGTAGATACATTTCGATCAGCTTCACTACCGTACATTCTCTTGTGTACCTATTGTAACATACTGACAGTGAACCTTTGTCAAAATGTTCGTTGCTAGTGATTTCACCCACTACATTTTGGTTACATCGCAACGGTGTAATTCAATACGATACATACACTTGTTTCCAAGTTCATCTCATAATTTACCACTCAAAAGATAAAAAATTTTCCGGGAAAAATATTCAACTGGCAAATCCCTCACGTCCTAGGAAGTATTTGTCTGGGATAAACCCTAATTCCCTTGGCAGGGACGGACTTTTTTCTAATTTCCTCGTCGAGGGCAGACGTTTTACACTGAAAAAAGGACGTACACAGTTTAAACTCGAATAAGTAGATAAACCTTTTTGCATATAATTTCATGCTGACTCCATTCGCTGGCTCATTATACACCACTTTTGAAGTTAGAGAAGCAAATTTAATTGCTACAAAGCATAACTCTCATATATTAAAAATTAATGCAGTGTTTATTCTGAAAATGGATTGTCCTGGCAGAAAAGTGGGGGAAGTTCATCCCAAGGGACCTTGGTTGCGCTTAATTTTTCATTGCAAAGTCTCGTCTATTTTGAGAGTTTTACAAGTGATGCAAATTGTGTAGGGACGATAACTCTCTTTCGTAGTAATTAAAATGGAAGCCATGAAAGTCGTTGATTTTAACAACAAGTTATAAAACGTTATGGAAGCTTATGAAAAGCCTCTATTAAGAGAGTTTTCCCCGAAAATGTTCTGTTATTATTGATTCTGTTGCATAAAAGATATTCACGACAAATCTTAGCTACAAACCTAGCGACCTTTTGCCTGGGCCTGAACTCTTCTCAAATTAACTTATCATTATGTTAAACATCGTCATTTTCAATTTAATAAAGAAGATATAGGCATGTGATGTAAATAATTATAATCAAATGTCAAAACTAAGAAAACAGAATTATCATGAGATTAATCTAAAACTTTTGAGGGTAAAATTCATAAGTGCCAAAAAGAGGAGATCACAGGTATGGAGCGCTTCAAATAGGCGTTCTAACTGAACCAAAAGGGTCTGAGGGACAGTTACAATATTATGTTCAACTTTTTCCCAGAAAGATTGAATTTCATCCATCCATTTTAGCACAGTGCAAATCGCCAGCTTTGGATTATCAAATGCAATCACAGACTTCAAACCGAAAAAAACTAAGCATCTTTGCCGAGGTGTATTGTGGAGATAATAATAAAATAAAAGAAATAAATTAATTCACTACGTTCACACTCGTCGGGAAGGATCAGTCGGCCGCAGTTTCGAAACCCCGTCCCTGAGCAGGCGCAGCATGCCGGAGTCACTTAACCCTGCTCTGATATCCAGCACAGGGTCGGCGGGGACTCTCAGACTCTCTTCGTGCATCATCTCCGCGGGGCTGGCCGTGAACTTCTCTCGATGACCTGTGCGAACACCGAGGAGGACGAGAGGCAGGGACTGCAACTACGACGGATCATCACAAGCTATTAAGGGGCCTTTAGTATCCAGTGCCAACGTTCCAGCATCCCATTGGACTGCGAATACTATGCAATAGTCCTGTAGCATTTCAAACCCCGGAGCTTATCTAACCCCGATAAAAGAGTAGACTCAAACTGCATTCCATGGTCTGTGATGATATTGCTTCAGGTCAACGGGTAAACCTGTCGATAATTGTGAGGCAATGCTTGGCAGTCAAAAGGTAGTATAGGTCCCAGGGCGAAACGTGGATTGGCACCCACGATGGAGTATAAAACCTGGGAAACGCCTGCTGAATCAACGCCAACAGCTCTCTCGGACAGGATGAATTTCAAACCTCTCAGTCTTGATGAATGTAAGAACATATAGGGGACCAATATAGACTCGGATCACTATCTCGTTCTTCTTCTATCTGAAAATCAGGTGGGAGTGAATACTAAAGTCATTCACAACGCAGCCCTCCGTAACACCTATAAGGGGGAAATGGATTCCGCAGTTAACAGATATCTTAGAGATGAAGCAGTAGCAAATGATCTTTACAACCGCAAGAAGAACGTTATCATTGATACGGCCACAAACACACAAACTTGGCCCCAGCCGCAAGAATAGTCGGAATGAATGGCTTGACGTTGAATGTAAGCTAGCAACGGAAAGGAAGAATGCCGCATACCGAGTAATGTTGCATTCTCATAGAACGCGGGCACGCGCAGTGACTTATCACAAACTCCGTCGACCGGAGAAGCGACTTCACAGACGGGAAAAAGGAAGCCTGGGAGAACCAACAAGTCTGTGGACTAGAAAAGTACAGGGAACAACACCAGGCGTGGAAGTTTTACCAACAAGCCAGCAGGATGAAGCCATACACACCTCGGTGCTCATCCTGCCGAGACAAAGAGGGAAATCTGATTTCCGACAGAATGTGCATATTGGGCTTGCGTTGAGTATTTTGATGAACGGTTCAACAACCAAAATACCGGCGAGTTGAAGGTCACGCCACCACCAAGTATAGAGGAAACAGTCCGTGCTATTCATAGGCTTAAAAATCATAAGTCGCCAGGAGCCGATGGAATTACAGCCGAATTGGTTAAATATGGAGGCGACCAATTACACCAAGTGGTTCATCAACTGGTATGGGATAACTAATCAATGCCTGATGACTAGCAATGGAGCATTATCTGTCCCATACATGAAAAGGGAGATATCACTCAGTACAGCAATTATGGAGGTATCACGTTTCTGAGTACCATCTACAAGATGTCACTATCTAGCTAGGCCGGATAGCCTCATACGGCTATCATTGGCCCATACCCAAGAGGCCAGCGATGGAAAAAATGTTGGAAAATGGCCATCATTTGCACCATCTCATGATCGACTTTAAAGCTGCCAATGACAGCATGGCCAAGGCAAAACTGTACACGGCCATGCGAGAATTCGATATCCCAACGAAATTGATAAGACTGACTAGGTTAACCCTGACCAATATGCGAGGACAGATAAAAGCAGAAGAATCACTCTCAAAACTTTTCAACATCAACTATGGTCTAAAACGAGAGGAAAATCGCAACCGATAGCAGCTACGTTGATGAGATCCGCATGCAGTTGTTGGCAGCCAACAGAGCCTATTTCAGCTTGCAAAAACTGTTTCACTCGAAACGTCTGACCATAAGGTCAAAGCTCTTACTGTACAAGACCGTGATCTTGCCAGTCCTCATGTATTCCTCGGAGACTTGGGTTCTTAGCAAGAAAAACTGCGAATTCTTGGCCGTATTCGACAGAAGAATCCTCCGAAGAATTTTTGGTCTCCTACATGAGGTTGGACAATTCCGTAGCCTACATAACGATGAAATCTGTGAGCGATACAAAGACCGTCTGGTTGTGAATAAAATGCTGCGCATGGATGAGGACGATCAAGCCTGAAAAGTATATAAGGGCTTATATCTATGGTAGAAAAAGAAGACGAGGCAAACCCATTTTCCTTTCCTATGGTTTCGCGGAGTAAGTAGGAGTTTGAGTCGAATATAGGAAACTCCTTGAATTTGTACCGCGGCTCGGTCTGTGGCCTATGCGATTCGAGACAAAGCGTCCGCAACGATGTTGTCTTTTCCAGACACATGTTGGATATCGAAAGTAAACTGATGAAATTGATCAGTTTCCGAAATGGGCGAGAAGACGCTTTGTCGGTTTGTTTAAGCGCGAAAGTAAGGGTCTTGTGGTTCGTGAACAGAATGAACGGCCTGCCTACAAGAGAGAAACGGAAGTATTTGATGGAGAGGTACGCGGCCGGTAGGTCACGATCGTAGGCGCTGTAGTTACGTTGAACTGGTTTGAGTTGTTTCGAAAAGAAGCTCAACGGTTGCCAGGTTTGGTTTACCCGTTGGTGGAGAGTGGCGCCTGCTGCTGTGTCTGAGGCGTTGACATGCACAGTTAGGGGTGTATTTGACCGAGAAAATGCCAGTAGTGTAGCACCGACGAACTATTGTTTGACAGTTTGAAGCGCCTGGACAGCCTCAGTAAACCATGCAACCTCGCAGGAGTCTTTGGTTTTGAGCCCAGGCAAGTACGCATTGAGGAGCGGTTGGTAATGAGCAAGAAACGACGACAAAAGTTTAACATGTCCAAGAACCCTCGCAGATCCTTCACCTTGGTTGGCAGTTGAAAGCTCTTCACTGTTTCTACTTTGTTTGCATCTGGTTGAATTCCGCCAAGGGTAATCATGTGGCCAAGAAATGTCATCTGCTTCTGCATGGATATGCTTTTTTCAACGTATAGAACGAGGCCGAGCTGAAGGAGACGTTGAAAAATGCACTCAAGATGGCCCAGATGCTCAGATTCGGAAAAGAAGGGCGACGAAAATATCATTCATGTAAATGAAACAGAAGTTCCGTGGGATAGAGTGGATGAATCTTTGAAATGACATCACAGCGTTGCACAAGCCAAATGTCATCATGGTGAATTCGAAAAGTCCGAAGGTATACCACACTTTGTTGATAGCTTGCTACAATCCAAAAAGACCGCAATATTTTCTATTCTCCGGTGAACTGCTTATTTCAGATTCAATTCTTATCTCGAAAGTTAAACTGGCGCTAAGAAATTACTTTGTTTTCCACTAGATGTGGTGATATTTAGGAAAATGTCAATTTTTCGAATACCTTCGAGAGGATGGATAGAAGACTTATAGGTGTGTATGATGCAACCTGCGTTTGGTCCTTCTCACATTTAGGAGTCATTGTAACTTCTGAAGCCTTTCAAGTATTACGGAGATAGGCGAGACATAGAATTGCCTTAAATATGTGAGCCACATGAGTGATTGCGATACCTGGAAGTTCCTCCAATATTTTGTTCGTGATTAGGTCATATCCAGGAGCTCTTTTGGTTTACTTGTACTCTAAAGAGTTGAGCAGCTTGTTTGGCTCTGAAAGGGAAGATTCCCTTCGGTGTAGTCATGAATATTTTTGGAAACCTTTTGCAGGTATTTCGCAAACGTTGCCCCTTTTCAGCAGCATTTCTTGGCCTACTGCCATCTGCTGATCTTAGTGGTGATTCGCATTGAGCAGATCTCTCCAACTTTCTTGTAGCTTTCCATAGGGAAAATTCGGTTGATACAATGGACGATAGACCTCGTAAGTAACTTTGTAACTCTTCTTCCCGTTGATCCTTAAAGACTTCATGGAGCGATCGACTAGCTCTGGCCATTCTCTTCTCAACCTCCGCTTTACTTGGACCAACTGTAGGATGCTATGCGGTGTACTATCGTTTGGAGATTTGCGATACATGGGCTGTTGGGTAGAGAGCTGTTCGGTCACGGTCATTATTTCGTTGAATTTCGACGGGGCTTTGCCTATTTTTTTCAATGACACCGAAGTCAACCGGGTCGGTGATTTTTCGTCGATCTTCTGGCCAATCAATGAGCTGTCCACATGAGATGATGTGAAGTCTAGTATCTCTGGCTAGTACATCCCACAACTGTTTTCCCTTGGGAGTCATCAGTCTGGATTCCCGATGAGTGTGCTTAGCATTAAAATCTGCGGATTTAAGTAGCTTGGAGATAGTCTTTGCAGTAATCATCCTTTATGGCCGTGGGCTTCTCATTCCAAATGCTTAGTGCCGTAGAGGAAATACCCATCAGTTTGGAGGAATGTGGTGAGGAGTCTGACCCGCAACCAGTTCAGCCATCGCATCGTCATGAACTGATCACTAATTGGTTTTCCGTGCCTGTACTCAGCTTTTCACGTGAAAATAAGGTATTTTCCTGAATGAGTGCCATGTACCGAGGGTCTCAAAATTTTGAATGAACATATTTCCATAATTTAACTTTAAAAGAAGCTATTTTGCGATGGTCGAACTTACAGTAGTTATATATGTCAATGCTAACCATTTTCGCCGTTAGTTTATTACTTCTTCTATGTATACGATATTTCTTCTTTCTCCAGTAAATCCTACTGAAAATACAACAGAAATTTCCACAAAATCAATATCCAAGATGTGCTTAATACTCAGCATCCAAATCACAAACTATACATGATTCTTACTCATCCACTATTGTGATAACCAACCTTTATGAATCGAGTAGCTATTTTTGTATCACCTCAAAGAACGTCAGGTGTCGAAGCAAACATCCTGGAGCATCTAAGTGAATTGTGCGAGTTTCCCTCCCTCGTTTTGAACCGTCTATCCTTTGCTGAAATTCAACGGCTTTCACTTCCCACAAAATCCAGAAAGTTTGAGCTACAAATTGGAGTCAGCTTCCATGAATACAAAGTATTATGAGGAGCAAGCTGTTTTATGAGTTCATTCTAGACACAAAATTTTTCCTGCATTCTGCAGGGAGTTCAGATCTACCTTTCTTGGGTGCTTCCGTTGTTCGGCGCGACGGAAAACATATTCCTTTTAAGTTCAAGTTCAAAAGTGAAGTCGATGTTCTATTAAAGTTTTGCTTATGAGTTTGGTAATGTTTCATGGACATGATATCATGTACTTATGGAGGGTGCAGCAGGAAATACTAGTGCAAAAGGAGGAAGACAACAAAGAAACAACCTGCTTCTCCCCCACCCCTTTCTTCAAAACTGAACTGTGAATTTTATTACAAATTTGTTCCTTTTACTGCGCAAATATTAACTTCCTTCCGTACAAAGTACAAAGCAAACGATTTCCTCTCAAAAATACGAAACCCTCAAGCAACTTCCCAATAAAATTTTCCATGATGTATTTTTTTTTATTATTTTTCAGATCTCTCTGATTCCCACTGAAAAATTGCTCATCGAAAGGGCGAAAAACGTCATGACAATTTGAATGGCTCCGCAATGGCTACCACGAATGTTAGCTCATCGCCAGGACGAAATCGAAAGTTATCAACGACGGTCTCAACTATTGCAATGACCTTGTTGGGGTCATCTGAGCCAGAAAATCAGGGCGGTGGGAACGGGCCTAATAGCGGTGGTGGGTGCCTTGCTGAAAGCGGTGCAAATAGCAATCGAAAAAGGAGTGGAGGTCGTAAGGACGTCGTACGTTTCGAGTCAACAGAAACCCATTACATCGGAGATAACGAAGAGATGAAGGCGAAAATCACCGACGAAATACGAAAGTAAGTGCAGATATGTAGGTCATGCATGTTTTTATTTAGTTACATTAAGGAGTTGAAATATTGCTTCAGGGCAGGACATTCACTTTCAGGTGGATTTGAAGTAATATCTAAAAATATCAAAAAGTAATTTGGAGGAGGAAATTTTCTGGAGATTTCATGCTACTTTTAAATTTTTTAAATGTTGTAGGGAATCAAAGGCTGTGTGCATATGCATGACCAGTAATGCACCCAAGACAACCCTTCATAAAAATACTTCAGAACTACGCTGTACAGTTTTGCTCATATTCACTATGTCCATATTAGACTCGCAAGGTAAGCGAATAAATCCCTTTCCTGGCCTCGCTTAGTCATGTTCAGCAGTTTTGCCTTATCAGCGTGTATTGAATTTTTCATGAGTCTCACTTACCTACATACATAGTAACGCATAAAGCAGGGAATGGTTGATCCATTTTACGAGAATGAGAGCGGATATCAAAAATTTATTGGACTGGATATGGAGAAAGCTAACGTTTTATGCTCCACCACCTTCTCGGCATAAGGCCTACGTAAGTGGAATGTTAGAAAGTTGCTATTCCCAAATGAAATATCAATTTAAACTGAATCCGACTTTTGGCGTACCCCGACACTACTATTCATATGAAATGCGTAGCAGCATTCGCAAACTTTCACATATGATGGGCATGCCTCAGTGTCGTGTCGTAGGGAAGAATAGGAAGTTGAATGGATAAAGAAATGAAGAATGATTTTGTGTAGATGTCGCAAGTTTTTGTTTTTAAATTTTGGATAGCACAACGAGGATGTAGTAAATTTCCAAGCTTTCGGTAAGGATCGAATTTCTTTACATTCAATGGAAGTAAGGGGTCGTCTTCAACAAAAAGGAAATGTTGGCGTTCAGGATTGTCAGATTGGGGGACGTTTGACACTAAATTTTTAGCGAATAGGAACTTGGCAGGAGGGTGGCTCAAATCTGCGCGTCTCAGAAAGTAGGTTGTCTTTGTGGATTTCAATCGAATATACTGCTTAACCAAACTAGAAAGACGGCGAGTGCCCTTTGTAGGTACCCAATTGACAAGGTAAAACCTGCATGAAACAGAACTTTATCGACCGTCAATTAAAGCTTCATAAATATCGCATTTTTCGACTAAGAGCAGAAATTTCAGGGATCACTTTTGACTGTCGCTTAAATACTGATATTGAGTTTGGAGTAAAGAGCGAGTGACGTACTATAATTGATTGAATAGCTACACAATGCATCAGCGTTTGTCCCGTGTCTATTCAAGACAAAGCCGAGAAGCTTGAAAATCACCATTTTTTGGTCTTTTTCCATCGACTTCGATGCTCAGACCAATCTAGATCCAAGCCATCGAAGCCATTTCTCTCGTAATTCCTCCTCGATCGGTGCACTCGCATATCGATCACAGATGCCCTCACCATGTGACCACGATGCGATATACCACTGGTGCAAAGGTACATCTACGTCTCTATTACCGCGAGGCGACGTTCCATATCTTTTATAGCCGGTCAACGCTCAAAACATTGGGGGCAACTGGGCAGACGATACTGCGGTCAATTTTGAATTTAAGACGTTCGCTAATGCGTCTATCACACTATCAATGTTACGAAGCTACGCATGGAGCCTGGGACTGGATTGACTACCCAATAACGAACCCAGCGACGAAAATGGATTAACGATTTGCGCAGTTTCTCGTGGAACGAACACTCGAAGCTTGGCAAGCATAATATCAAAATCATACTTGAAGATTTTAATAGTTGCGGAAGCACGTTGCCCGTACAGCCCTGATAATCGAAGGTTGCCACATGTAAACCTTGATTAATGCTAGAACATATTGGAGAGCCAATATAGACTCGGACCACTATCTCGTTGGCATGGTGCTCCGAGCTCGAATAGTGATATTACCTTGAATCCGCTGTGACATTCACCTGAAGAACGTTAGTATTTGCACGGTTACAAAGATACTTGGCCCAAATTGCAAAAAAAAAAGTCGGAACAAAAGCTGGTTCGACGATGAATGTTAGCTTGCAGAAAAAGGAAACTTAGGAGAACCAGTGTCAGCAGGGTCAAGTCTTATACGTTTCTATGCTCATTCTGTCGAAAAAAAAAATCTGCTTTCTGACTAAATGGGCATATTTGAGCGATGGGCGAAATACTTTGATGACCTTTTCAACAAAGAAAATATCGGCGAGTGAAGATCCCGGCAAACGAGAACAACGGAAAATACTACCAAGCATGGAAAAACAGTCCGTACAATTTGAAACAATTAAGACTTACTTTTTTTTCTATTCGTTAGTAATATTTATTAAGCTTGCAAATACCGATATTTGGGGAACCACTTCCTCCTTTTATCAATGCTAACAAGTCAGACTTGTTAGTACTGAAAAGGGAACAAGTGGTTACCGAAATTTCGGTACTTGGAAGCTTAATAAATATTACCAGCAAATAGAAAAGGCAAATATTAATTATTTCAGATAGTTTAATCGCTAGAAACACCACGAGATAACACGCCTAAGTCGCCAGGATTCAATGAAATTCCAGGCGAACTGTTAAATATGGAGGCGACCAGCTATATCAAGCGGATCATCTGTTGATGATGTGGGACAACAAACCAATGCCTGACGATGGGCAACAAGACATTAATTGTCCCGCACGCAGAAAGGGGGACATCATGCAGTGCTGCAATGATGAAAGTATTACGTTATCTGTAAGATATTATCCGCTATTTTACCTTAGACGCCCAGAACATCATCATCCCATACCAAAGAGGCTTCACCCAAATCAGCGACAGATCAAAAACTGTTGAAATGTGGCCGTATGTAGGATTCTTTAATTATTTATTTGTACAGGGTGCGGCAGCATAATTTCCTTTTTTAAAATGCGCGCCACTCAGTTAGTTGATGTCATAGCGGAGCGCTAGTGGTCTCGTTCAAGAGGGGATACTGTAAAGTTTTGTCCCGACACGGTTCAGTCGCCGTCATGCGTTGGAATAGTGAGGAGCGTGCCTTTGCCGTTGAGGTTTACTCTTCAAGCGGATGTTCGGTTATTTCAACACAGCGTGCATTTCGAAGTCGCTTTAATTTGGCCCCGTTGGCTCCCGTCCCAGACCGTAAATCAATTGTTACATGGGTCACTACATTCAGACAAACTGCAAGTGCGACAAAAGGAAGAACTGGAGTCCCTCGGCCCGTTAGATCACCTGAGAGCATTGAAGCGGTGAGAGCGTCAATGTTGCGATCGCCACGGCGTTCTGCGCGCAAACACGCATCTGCCCTTGGACTATCCGATCGTTCTGTGAGAAGAATTCTTCGTGATGAGCTTCATTTTCATCCCTATAAGATGGCGATAGTGCAGGAACTTTCAGAACATGACTTCAATTCTCGGATGAACGCATGTGAGCTTCTTCTTGATGTCGTTCCCGAGAGTGCTATTGTTTTTTTTAGCGATGAAGCCCATTTTCATTTGTGTGGGTCGGTTAACAAACAAAACATGCGTTACTGGGCTGACACCAACCCTCGAGAATTGCATCAAATGCCTTTGCATTCACCCAAAGTCACAGTGTGGTGCGCAATTTCCTCATCTGGAATTATTGGTCCCTGGTTTTTTGAGGAAAATGAAGTTACAGTGACAGTGAATTCGGACCGGTATGTAAACATGCTACAGAATTTTTTTTTCCCACGGCTAGAAACTTTGGATTTGGGGGACACTTGGTTCCAACAAGACGGTGCAACAGCACACACTTCAAGAGCATCGATGGCTGTTTTGGGGGAACACTTTCCAGAGCGCCTTATCTCAATTAGAGGCGATTTGGAATGGCCGGCACGCTCTCCCGATCTGTCCCCTTGTGATTTTTTTCTATGGGGTTTTTTGAAATCCCGTGTTTATGTGAACCGTCCAAGAACCCTACAAGATTTGTAGACCAACATCCAAGAAGAAATTGCCAACATAACACCTGCTATGCTAACAAGAGTCATGACAAACGCCAGAAATCGGTTTACGCAATATATGGAGAATGGGGGACGTCACCTAACAGATTTGATCTTCAAAACAATGTAAATAAAAACTTTAGACATGTTAGGTGTTATAAGAAATAAATAAATATTTTCCGATGCATACAATAGTTTTTATTGAGTTTTGAAAAAAGGAAGTTATGCTGCCACACCCTGTATTTTGTTCGAACTCAGTGCTTCAAAATCATCCTAAACAGAATCTTTGGCATTTTTAATTCTAGCAATCAAGGATCAACTTTGGATGGAGGAACACGAGGTAAAGAAATTAAAACTCAGGAACGAAATAAAATTATGTATTGCAGTTTTTCTCCGGTTCGCGCCTTAGTGAAGTATAGGGCATCCACGCAATCTCAAGTTTTGATTAGACTGTGTTTCAGTTTCATTATCATCACACTTTTTACTGTGCAAGGGATAAGCCTTCAACAATGGGGCGAATGTAAGCATCTAAGGTGGCCGGAATTCGAACCCAGGGTAACGACATTGAAAGGCTGTCGCCCAACCAATTCGATCACCATTTACGTCAAATACAGTACAGTTCTATGTACCACGTTCTATCTAACATCCAACTTCCTTACCATGCAGCAAAGGCAAAAATTTGTCTCACTCAAAATGTTTCCCTTTTCACCACAGATTTCCTCATACCAATTTACAGGCGATCAAATATTGCATTTTCACTTACATTCTCCCCGTAATTTCTATTACTTAAAAGGAAATTCTACCATCACCTAGTCGTATAATCCCTGAAAAAGTATAGTAATTTTAAATAGTGGATAGGAAATTTTCACAGGATACAAGGGAATTCATTCGTTATTTGGGTAGCCAATTTTTTCTATTCGTTCGGATGAATCGTCCTTAATCTCAACTCCAGCTCCTCAAAACTCACTCACCTCCGGTCTGCTGGACTCATGATCCCCCGAGATCCCAAGAAAAAACATTGTTTGTCCTTATTTCGAATTACATTTAATCAGGCCATCAGTCCTTTCAAATAAAAAACATCGATCCGTTAAATAAAATGAATTTGTTTGCACGCTAGCATGCAAAGGTACATAGCATTTCGATGGTTTAAAATATATTAGATGATGTTTTTATTTAGGTTTTCAGAAGATTTGGACGTTACTGGGGTCTCAATAGAAAATTAAAATCTGAAATTCACATCATCGTTTAAAATGGCAATTTATAGATGTTGTTACAGAATATTAAAATGAAGTGGGGGTGAAATATAGACATTTGGAGACATTATGATAAGTATAATGAAAAATGCTACGTAGCCGCAGAGGAAAACTAATTTCTCCATCAGTTCGGCACAAGAAACAAAGAAACAACGATGATTTTTATGTCGCGATATCATCATGTACAGTAGCTTCCTATAGTTGTAAAGATTATAATTAAAATAATCCTGGAATTGATCACGCTTTCTCTACTTGACGGACAAAAGGGTAATTTCTTTCGCTCTGGATCCTTCGGTACCGAACACATTAACACCTTTCGTATCAACGATTCCTTTGCTCTTATCGATTTCAAAAAAGCTTTCAACAGCGTAAACAGGGAGTTTTTTGGAATGAATGAATGAAGTTGTCTTTCGTGCAAAATAATGAGCGACTAAAGAACTACATCTGCTGGCGTAAAACTGTGGTGAATTTGAATCTACCAGGGTTGCATTCTGTCATCACTTTTTCTTCTAGTTAGCGGTGACATCCTTATTGAAGTGCTAACTTCTGAAATTGACCAGATAGCTTCGAATATAAGCTGACCACAGTCGACTACTTTTGGGAAAGCCGAAGAATAAATGTTTATAAAGAAATGCGCGAAGAAACCACTCCCCCGCTGAGAATACTGCAAACGGTTCGCACCTAGCCCAATGCAGAGCAAACTGGGGAAAAACGATAGGACGAAGCGGCACCTGAAGGAGACTTGACTCAGGGAGGAAGACTAGACCGACAGGTTTGCTTATTAAGCCAACGGAAAGCAAGAGCTTTGCGGAAGTCCCCAGCGAAATCCCTTACAAGATTCACCCAAAGATAGCGAAGCCGAAGTGGCTTCCATTCGGAAAATGATGGGGAGTCCTAGTCGAATTACGCCTGTGGACAACAGATAAAGGTACGTTCTGGCAAGCGGTCAAGGGCTACTGGGGTGGAAAGCTTTGGTTTCTAGCCTAGAATCACAGGCTCTCTGGAAACCCGAGACCTGGACTGGCTTACACAAAAGAACAAAGTAGTAGAGGCCGTCTAGCGAAAATTCCCGGAGGTAACCAATGCAAAGCTTAGTATCACCGCTGCGAACTCCCAAAGCCAAAAACACGCTGTGATGATGACGAGCAATACGCGATGAAACATTTTAACAGCAGAAAGGTCAGAATTGGCTGGGTAATATGTAGGATACGAATCGGTGCCACTCCAACCAAATGTTAAAGATGTTTAGATTATATGCACATGTCTGCAAATGTCCTGAGAGGAGGACATCAGTAGTCTTCAGAGCGGAACTGGAAAGAGCTAGGATGCGGTTAGCATGACCCACTTCCTACAGATAAATATGCACCGAAGTGCAACCGCTCACGAGTTGCTGGCACAATTCGCTGCGGAGATCTGATTCAGTGCTCATTAATAAACAGGACAGAAGCAAGGACCCAGCTTCAGCCCGGCATATCAGGTACCGCTGCCATCGCGTTTCGGGACGGCACCCTCCTTTGGGTTCTTACGAATGAGACGATGCCGGCCTTTCGACACAGACTTGATGCTCTGGAGTACGCTATCTTGGCCACAGAGGGGCGGGTACTGGTCGGGGTGACTTCAATGCCAGGGTTCTTGATCTCGAAATGGTGATGAGAATGAGGTTAATAGTTTTAAACACGAGATCCACCCCAACGTTCCGGCGCCTAGGCTGCGAGAGAAGTATTCTCGACGTAACCATCACGTCGAAATTACTAGTGGACGCGCAACGCGTTCTGGATGACTTTCCGGTAAGCAACCGTCAATAAATCGCCTTCGAAGGGGTTAACATAACTTTTAGGTATCCGCCACCTAGGTGCTCTTTCGGTGAGGTTTGTAGAAATTCTTGAAACAGGTGAGACCGCGCTGGAGGATACTTTTGGCAGCTTGGCGCTACAGGTTTTGCTGATAATGACGACCTGCGGAGCTTCCATGCCTAGGACGGCATTGAGACATGGCAAGGCTTGTATGTATTGGTGGATGGCGAAAACTGCGGCGCTCCGGAAGGAGTATCACAAACTCCGCCGCTTGGTACAACGTCTAAACAACTGGGAAGAGACATGTAACACAATGAGTACAGATTAGAAAAATGATCGATCGAGTAAATTGACAGCATTGTACGGCCACGCTTCCCAGAGTAATTCATACAGGATAATGACAGTAATGCAGCTGCCGAGCTCGACGGGTGCTGCACCTCATAATGCTCGACGTCTGAAATGCCGTTAATTCCATAAAATCGAAAGATATTCAGACTAGACAATACTTTCCACGTGCCGAGCTATCTCTTACGGATATTGCGGAATTATGTAAGGAGCCGTTCACTTCTATATGAGACGGTAGAGGACGACAGGAGGATGGAAGTCACGATGCGGGTAGCGCAGAGATCCATCCCAGGGCCGAACCTATGGAACGCTTCCTATGATAGTCTGCATAGACTCGACATGCCAGAAGTCGCGCCTGGTCGGCCATGCAAATGATGTCGCGGTGCTTGTTACTGGATATACTATGCAACAAGCGCCAAACACACTTGACATATTGATGCGATGGCTGAGCGAATGAATGACTGCTCATGTTTTCAACCTTGCACTGGAAAAAATTGAAGTGTCACCATAATCCAGACTAAAAAGAGAATCCCGATTCTGCTTCTCATATCAACCGCAGAGTTGATAAATCGAGTCAAAACCAACGGTCACGTAGCTTGGACAGACTCTTCACTCA
Source organism: Hermetia illucens (assembly GCF_905115235.1). Classification (NCBI taxonomy): domain Eukaryota; kingdom Metazoa; phylum Arthropoda; class Insecta; order Diptera; family Stratiomyidae; genus Hermetia; species Hermetia illucens. The sequence continues at coordinate 51,883,603 of NC_051849.1, forward strand.
AAAATTCGCTTTTGGGGCAAATCAAAGCAGCAGCGGTACAGCAGGTGTTTTGACCTTAAGTCGGGTAATGGCAAATATCTGGGTCCAACGATTATTATTATTATTACGTCCAGTAGTTCTGTTCTACGGCACAGAGGTTTGGCTGACGCTTTTGAGAAGGAAGGAAATCGAAAGTGCTTTGCGGAAGTGCAGAGACGGGGTGGTTTGCGGGTGGCGTCTGCATACTGCACTGTCTCTGAACCGGCGATGAAGGTGATTGCGGGTGTGATCCCCCTTGCACTTTTTGCTAAGAAACGTAAAGCCATATACAAGCTTAAGAGAAGTGGTTGCTCGTTAACGACAACGGACACTAGATGGAAAGCAACTCTCTTGGCAAAATGAGACTAGAGGTAGATGGACCCCGCGGTTCATTGGTAACTTATGTCCGTGGCTGAATCGGTATATGGTGAGGCTGAATATTTCCTTACCTTGCTCCTAAGTTAGCATGGAGGTTTTCAGTCTTACCTGCACAAGATGTCATGATTGTGCGTTTTGGACGACGACGTCCCTCACACCTTAGTTCTTGTGGAATGGGGCTCCTCAACAACTCTATTTAAATGGAGGGGATCTTTCGTCGAGGAGCTGAGGAGCGCTGACAGCTAGAGGTGTGTTGCGCATTACGCAAGAATCTTTGGCATACCAGTCAAAGGCGCGTAAACTGCATGTCAAGAACTGTCAGGCGGAAATTTTCCAGAAAGAAATAAAAGGTAACAATAAACAAAACGAGGCAATTGAACAAATCTACTTCGCTTGAATGAACACCAATTATCATACGTGCTAAATTATGCAATAATCACTATACGTGCAGTATCTTTATAAATTGAAGCTTTTCATCAATTACCACTGCATCCTCGTTTCCTTTGAGGAAATGTGACAAAGATATTGTTTATCCTTTCACTTCTTTTTGAAAAATTAAAGGACAAAAACTGGAAACATTTCCAAATATATAATTTTTTTACGAAGTGGAATTTCAACAATGGCCTTAGTGAAGACTGACATAATTTCATTCACTTTTATCTCTCTGCTTCCTGAAAATAATTATTGTCAAAGGTATACGAGCTCGTTCCAAAAACAAAATGATAAATGATATTCGCGTTGAGGACGACTTTCATTCCAGAATGTATTTCAGTGTTTATGTGAACAGTTTGTGGAGGAAAGTTTCATTATTATTAAAGATTTATCTGAAATCTGAAATTAAGTTAGTAGAATTATTTAATGTATATTCAGCTTTTTTTTTCTAGCACCCTTGTTCTCGTACCTTGACCCCCGATGCCGAATACTCTGAGAGTATTTTGATGTATCTGCCCGACCAATGTTAAGATTTATAATTTAGGCCCCACCTATGCAAACCGTCAAATTTGACGTCAACTCCAACATTTGATTGGCAAAATTGGCCACTAATCACCCATGCAAAATACTCACCAGGACAGGCATTCATTATCTATTTGTTATTGCCACCACCGAGTCTTTCGATATGTTTATGAAAAAACTTTTCCGGTCATCAAGTGAAAATACCAATCTTCTAACGGTAACTTCTTTTAGTCTTATTTGTGATCGCAATTTGGCAAAAGAAATGGACATTTTCATTCGTCCTACATCATTTTAATGTTTTCGCTCGAACTAGATATAAATCATGAATGCTTGCTATGTCAGTCCTGGTGAACTTTGATTCAGAAACTTATCTAATGAAATTTATATTTTCCACTACTATCGAAGTGTTCTTTCCATGAAGACTGTCCTTTATATGAACGTAAAGAAAGACTTATATACGTAGGTATACCTAACCATGTTCCTGGCGAATAATTCTGTGGATTTCAACAAGAAAGATACATATCAGATGTTGACAACTATAACAGATTTGTCTGGACTTTTTTCTCGAATGGACACAAGACTTCAGATATATCACAATTGAAGGAGGAAGGGTTTATGCATGTGTCCAAGTAGAACTCAGTTATTCTACTCCTTTCCGAAAGAAAGAAGAGCCAAGTGACTACCGGAATAAAAGTATGAACAAATAATTTACTTGTTGTGATTCTGTATATACCTCAAGCTACGGAATGAGCCGTCAAAAAGCGAAATAAATGAATAGGTGAAATCTGTTTTCGCAATTTCATGTGTACATCATGGGCAGGGAAGGTTTCGGTTATTTGAGGTAAACTCGAATTTAGAGCAAAACGTCATGCTTTTTATTCAGAAGCTTGCAGGGACGAAATTTATACTTTGAAAGTAAAAGTGTGTTTTCGGTGCCAATATGTATTTTATCGTAGGCGAAATTCCACAATCGCTTTGCTGTCGATCATTTTGAAATAGTGTATTGCATAGTGGTGGCATACCACCCTTCTTCAATACATGACCTGCCCACTGTCATTTCTGCCTTCAGTTCAGTACTTCCACGAATATATAGCCCGGACGCCAACGAAGTTCTTCGTTTGATATTGTCTCAGGCCAGAATATTCCGATAACAAGAAGAAAACTGGAAAGCACAAAAGGGACATTGGCATGGAACACAACGCCGGTAATACCCAGATACACGCTGGTTTACAGTGTCAACACTTTTGTTTCTCCTTAACCGACCACACTACAGACCCCTAGGCGAACATCGGCCTATCGACATGAATGCTCATATATGCAAAAGGGGGGTGTAATTTTCTTCACCGAATATAATAATGTAGGGTATCAAATGAAAGATATCGGTTAGTACTTTCCAGAACTGGTCTTACTTTTGACATTTGATGGGAAGGTGGAGATTGCGGGGGGTCGAAATTAATCATTTATTTAACGGGGCCATTCTCAGAAACTGTCCAACCAAAAAATCTGAAACTATATGGTGGCTAGGCTCCGAAATACCTTCTATACTGATATCCCTTCAAATAAAGTTCATAATAGTATATTACTATAATTTCCAGTAATTGGCTGCGGAACCTTCCTTAAGTTCATCCTAGCACCGAAATTTTTGAGTAATGTAGGCTATAATATAGATCTTGATCCTACCAAGTTTGGTGGAAATCGCACTACTACTAACAAAGTTATAATAAGTCAAATTTAAGACTTTGAATGTTAACATTACGCCAAAGTGGATATTCTCACATGATATACGTGCTAGATTCTAATGGCACAAATGCACACTTAAATTGCTTTATAAAAGAAATATACAAAACCTTTCATACCTGAAGTGCCCAGGTTCCGGTTTCTCGACTTGTTTATGTATATATTTTTATGCATTTCATGCTTATTGATAAACTGCGTTTTTTATTGCAACGGAGGATTGATGTCTGAACTTTTCGTGCTCAATTGCAGAATTATGAATTTTTGCAAATCCTAGCAAATACTAAATTAAATAAAAATCGAGTGAAGGATAGACCAAATACCAGTCTTAGTTCGTACACTAAACAGGTAGCTAGATTTTAGCCCACTGCATATTGTACAAATACATTTGCAACCACTTATTTCGGTTGTACTATATATGATGTAAAAAATTTATAAAGTACTATCTTTTAGTCGAGGTTCTTCTTTTATTTGTTTTAAGAGCAACCACGACGTACAGGGTAAAACCTAGATGAGCCTGGGGCTACTCGTATAAATATATAAGTTAGAGAAGCTAACAAAAATAATAAGCAGTACATTTACTACACTTTGGGAAATAGGTCCCAAGGTTCATGGAGGCAGTACATATCAGTCCGCATCGCCCATAAGCTGTCAGAGCCCGTCCTCTTCTTCACCTCTTTATGTTTATTCCGATTACGTTACGATGTGAGTCAGTCCCACTTTGGGCGCCAGCTCCGTTACGATGAGAGTTGGCGTTCCATTACTTTGGCATAAACACAGTCGCCAAGGCTGTCAATCAACCAACCTTCTGTAACAGGTTTGGCAATCGTGAGCACCGGCTGTTCGACATAATATATGGAACCGGCCGACACGTGCTGTGGTTAACCCGAATGCTAGTAGTTTGCCGAGTTGAGAGCCGGGACACTCGGGGTAAACTACTCGAAGAGAGGCGTGAAGTATCTAGACTGGTTGATATCACCAACATTTTCTTTACCAAAGAAGCTAAACTGCTGAACGGCCTAATAAGGGTGGAGACAAAATTACAAAAACCTAACGCACGCGGGATGGACGGGGGAGGACTAGCTCTGAGTCGATTCTTGCACCTACAGGACGAGTGGTTCCCGTGTTTCTTTCTTCTTCATGGGGCGGATGATCCTTTGACTGTCCACCCCAACCTAATTGCTTATCCCCTGCTGCATCAAACTATCGAACTCCCAACCATTGAACCAACCAACCAACAACGCATCGGATAGGAACTGACCGACTGACTTCTGGAATGTGCGCATGCTGCTCTACAACGGTAGCAAGGATCCCCGGAATGCTCAATTCCTACATCTCGAAAGGAAATTCCAGCAATATAAGATGGACTAAGGGAAAACAGATGGTAGCACTCTGGAGATTAATCCTCCGAATCTGGTATCGGGTTGATTTAAAAGCCTCGCTTTTAATAAAACAAAATGATGCAACCGATCACGACGAGCCGAACTCGCTTGTGAAAAAAAAGAATATTATATTATGATACAAAATGTCACGTGTTGTACCGCGGTATCTTGTAGCCGATATTATTTCTTCTTGTTATTGGTGACGTTCTTTATGCTGTCTTGTCCGGAAGACGTGGAGGAAATCAATGGACGATGATGTCTTTCTTCAAACACCTCGACATGTTCATAATATCTGTTTGCCCTCTCGCCTGGTCATGTATCTTTGCCAAATGGATCTGGATATTGAAGGAGAGGCAAGTGGAGTTGGACCGAAGATAAACACCAACGAAACCAAGGTTCTTAACTAGTCCAGTTCGCCATTAAGTGGATGGCGGGCTTTTCACGAATGGTTTTTCGAAAACTTTGGAACTGTTGTGAAAGATCATTATATCATCTCAAAGTACAGCGGAGGTCCCAAGATGGCTGCACGGGGATACTTCTGGAGAAGTATATTACATCCCATACCTGACTATATTGCGGCAAAACGCCATGTGCACGAAGTTACGGAATGTATTTAACGCATCGAGCCCGTCCTCAAACGGGATCAGTCTCAATGAAATAATTTATCACGGTCCGAAATTGCAGGACCATATATTCGACATCGTGACAAGAATACGCAAGTTCAAATTTATCTTTTCTAGTGATATTACTAAAATGTACAGATACAGAATAAGTTTAGGATTTTAAGGAGAGCAAGCAGCGAGGAGCCGTTGATGAAGTACTTCCTGATCGTTACTTATGGCGTGGATTGCGCCACTTGGCAGACTATCCGAACCCTTCATCAGGCGGGAGAAGATAATACCAAGGATAAAGAGATTCAGTGGATTATCAAATGCGCTTTTTATATGGATGACCTTTTATATGGGGCAAATAGTTTGGATAAGACTCAAGACACTGTTAGAAAACTGTCAGAAACTTTAGAGAAGGTGACATTTCCTCTAACAAAATAGGCATCCAATAACCATGAGGTTCTACGGGATGTTGACGAAAACAAGCGAATTGAGTCATACATAAAACTCGAGAAGTCAGAAGGCAGTATTAGAATCCTAGGGTAGCATTATAGCCCTAAAAGAATCGTTTTCGTTATAGAATCAACCTTTGTGAGAAAATCGTGTACATCAAACGAAAGGTATTGAATCTAGTGGCCAGCATATACGATCCGATCGGTTAAAGCTGAGCATCGAGAGTCAGTGGTTGGGGATCATTTCAGGTGAAAGCTTCAAATCTGCGGACACGAAAAACAAACCGTATTTGTATGTATGGCTACTACATAAGATCTGTTTAAATATTACGACGAATGCATATCTTGCGGCTTTCCAGCGATTCGTGTGTAGGAGAGGTCAACCTAAGACGATTCGTGCCGACAACGCCACAGATTTAATGAGAGCCTCGGAAGTGCTCCGGGAAGAGTAGCGGAAGGTTGTGCAGGGCCCATAAGCCAGAGGCAGATTATATGGAATCACAACTCCCCTAGAGCCAGTCATTATGCATGGTTATTTGAGGCCGCTATAGGCAATTTGAAACGGTATATCAAACAAATGGCCTCTACTCTTTAACTTATCTTGTAAATATTTTTTTACCGCCCTTTGTACTTGGGAGGTAATACTCAACAGCAGACCGTTGTACCCTTTGGTGGACAAGAGAAATAATTTGTGGTGTTGACTTCCGCTTATTTTCTGATTCAAATAAGCTTATTATCTCCCCGATGGGCATCGAGAGAATGCGCGAAAATCTGCCAGCTACAAACAAAGTGGCTCCAAATTAAGCAGGTTCAAAGGCATTTTTTGGGAAGCTACCTTCAGAGGGACAACTCGATCTAAAACAGCAGCCCCCAGAAGTGTCTCATGTTCCTCACCAGCTTCAAACACGAGCCAGAACTAGAGCGCATCAATTCTCATTATCACATGCTCCGATGTTGCTATGTATTGCAAGACAGCAAGGTCTGCGCTGGCTTAGTGGAACCAATGTTAGAGTCCAAGGTGGTTGAAATTGGAGACGTCTGTGAACTTCAGGTCGGACCGGATAAGTTCTTCAAGATTTACGAGAGATTAGTAAAAGAGGAGACACGAAGCTATTGTAATAATTTGAAATTTTCAGTTGAGGTACTAACTAGCGATATTATCAGAGAATTAATCGAATTATACAAAGTTAAGCGAATCCGACGGGCTCCGTTCGCACTTGCCTCCTGAAGCTAGAAGCCAAGTATTTCACCGGGTTAGCCACAACAGGAACCGTAAGGTATTTGAGCTATCGGAATATAGTCATTCGTAACGAGTTATAATCAATGAAGCGTCATCAAGCAAGGATTGCTGCTCTGGCACTGAACATAACAAACCTCGAATTTCACCAAGTGGAAGGGCAAATCAATAAAGTAATGGAGCAATAAGGGGAATCTATGCTTCGGCAGGAAATTATGCGATTTTCAACGGGTTTCAAAAGTTTGTATTGTTTGTTTGAACATTGTTGAAAATTTGAAACTATGTGACGTTCTATTAGGAAACTTATGACCCGAGTAGTGAAAGCACCTGGATGTAGTAACGTACCAAAATATTGTTGAACTGACTCGACAGTTGTATTGGCGTGGATACAATCACCTGCAGCCAAGTGGAAGGTTTACTTTGCACACCGTGTGAGCATCATTTAACGAGAAAGCTCTGTCAAAAACTAGAATCATGTCGCGACGAAGAAAAATCCAGTTGACTTAGCTATGAGGCGCTGTTCTATTGTGTACGGACAATGATGGTTGATATGCCACACTATTCAATAGTCAAAACCGATGAAATTACCAAATTACAATATAGAAGAACGCTCCGTCACTATTACACAAAACAACACTAAGCCAGACATTTTCAGGCACTATCCAAGCTTTACGAGAGTGCTAGAAATCCCACGTTTAAATGACGCATCTTCCTCACGTCACAAGAGATGAAAATTGCGTACGACAGGTGTATCCAGCTAGAACAACAATGCACATTTGGCGCAGAGGTACATCCACTTCGATAATACAGGCCAATATCTTCTTTTAGGCCTTTGTAGCTACTTGCACCCTGGGCCAATACCGAAGGTATCCTCAGGATAGGCGGAAGAATACACAATGCATTAGTTGCAAAAGAAATTAAAAATCCTGTGATTCTACAAAAAGGGGCATTAGTAAAGTTATTAACTCAAAAAGCTCACCTCCGAACACTACATGGGGGTGTACAAACAATTTTGATCACATCACGACTGAAGTACTGGATAATAGGAGCAGATTCGCTGGTATGGAAGACTATACATGAGTGCGCAACTTGTTTTAAAAAGATCAGGAAACCCAGAGAACAATGAATGGGAGTCCTGCCTCCGGCGCCAGTTTGATTGAAAAAACCCTTCATGGAAACGGGGATTGATTACGCCGATCCCATCACTATAAAATGGAATAGAAAGCGTGGAGCTAAAACCACTAAGCCTTACGTAGTAATCTTTGTATCTACGGCAACGAAAGCATTTCATTTAGAGTTTGCGTTAGATTGACGTAGAGCGGAAATTTATACCTCCCAACAGCCCCTACTTTGGCAGACTCTGGGAAGCCGGTATGAAGTCGATGAAGCGTCATCTCTACATAACGATGTGACAACAACTCTTAAATGTAGAAGAATTTAACACATTGTTGGCGCAAATTGGAGCTTGTTTGAATTCACAGTCACTTAAGAAATCAGTAGTGATTCAATAGATCCTTTAGCTTTAACTTATTATATTATATTAAATTATTATAATGAGGTAGAAATTAGTACAATCCATGAAGCATTCATTCTGGCACCAATGGAGTCAAGAGTATTTGCATCGGCTTCAACTGAGGTCGAAGTGGCTAAAATAAAGAGACAATCCTAAGTTAGGAGAATTTGTGCTAGTTAAGACAGATCACACAGACCTTCCATGCAGTGACCACCAGCAAGAGTATTGACCCTACACCCTAGTGTTATCCATGCCGTAACACTCGATCTACACGATATTACTACATGGTAACATTACAGCGATCGCTAGCGAAGGTTTGCAGCTTAGCGTTTAGTACAGAACTGGAGAATGAATTAAAGTACCATTAACACCGTGCTTTCTGGCGGCATCACAAAGTTTTTGGAATGGTGCAAGATCAAAAGCGCATTCAATGTTCACGAGCACCCGCGAACTTACCTTTCAAACTTGCGTTCTCTATCTGAGGAATCAAAGAATTGAAGAGCAGACTGACAAGGCTTGGTTTTCATTCAGCGGGTAAGTCCTTAGCACTGTCACGCGAATGTAACATTCAACTAATCATTTCAGCGAAAATGATGCTAAACTAGTTTGCATCAAATTCTTTGGGTTTGAATAATCATTGCTTGCAGGATTCGGAATGAAGACTGCCTTAACTATCTGACACGAGGTAGGTAGAAAAACATGCAAAAATATTTTCCGGAAAGCTGTTTGGTCGCTCTATATCTTATTTTAACATTGCTAGCTAGATTTCATTTATGCCAGATACTTTGAAATGCTGTTTCAATTTCCGGATTTTGTATTGAATAGTTCACAAAGATTGCAGGTTGATTTTCTGAGTTACAGTCTGCACTATGAAACTGTTTTATCGCAACTGCATCGCTTACAGTTTTTCTTGTTTCTCGTAAAAGGCGACTAAAAGAAATAGAAATTTGTACGCTAATCTCTGCAATTTTTGAATTTGGCGTACCGCTACCGAAATGTCAACAACACATCAAATAGGGACTGATCTCAGACCGAAGATCGTTGGTTATCGAAAACAGATTGTGGTTGGACTCTGGAATGTGCACATGCTCCTCGACAGCTGTAGTGAGGGTCCTAAGAATGCTCGCTTCCCCAACTTGATCGGGAATTCCAATTATATAAGCTGCAAATTGGCTGGACCAACGAACCTGGATGTTACCGTACACATTAACAGCGCTAGATATGCTTTCGCTGCCTTGTCTTTAATTTGAAAATGCAGTTATCTCAACACCAAGTTGTCACTGTTCTGTGAAAGTGTCTTTTTGTGTGTCTATAAGAGGATCACACATGGAAGGTGACCGCCACTGTTACGAAAAACCTTCTAGCCTTCGTCAACATCTATCTGCGTCGTATCTGGCCTGATGCTATTACAGATAAAGAACTCAAGATGGCTGACGAGTAAGTGGCCCCAAGGTTGTTTGGTGCAGAACAGTAGAGAAGGAATGCAGGCATCCCAGCAAATCGTGGGGGAAGCTGAACGGCATTTCAGGCAATGGCACGTAGGTGTGGTTGACGTGCTATACGCCACCAAGGGGTAAATGCCAACCATATATAGGAATACTTTGTGGACCACCAAAACGATTGATTCGAAAATTTCGGAAGGAAAGTATCCAATAAATGCCGCTTTTAAATAAATTCTTAGTTGATGAATGTTTGAGCATTGAGGTCAGAGTGGAACTGGCTCTTAACTTGAACCAATACTAGATAATTTGTAACTGTGACAATCATCTGTTCAGCAGAGAAGATGTAGTAAAACTCGATACAGTCATCGCTGTTGCCAGTGGCAATACGTTCCTCTCAACAAATGGGAAAATTCAAGCCGATCCTAACTTTCCTCATCATTCCCAATCCCTATCCGTCCCTTCACTTTGAATCATAAGCCCGCTTTAAAATAAATATAAATATGATTTCCCTCTAGTAAATGATAAACACAGGTGAATCAGAAAGCTTTCCGTCTAACTATTTCATCATCATCAACGGCGCAACAACCGGTATCCGGTCTAGGCCTGCCTTAATAAGGAACTCCAGACATCCCGGTTTTGGCCAAGGTCCACCAATTCGATATCCCTAAAAGCTGTCTCGCGTCCTGACCTACGCCATCGCTCCATCTTAGGCAGGGTCTGCCTCGTCTTCTTTTTCTACCATAGATATTGCCCTTATAGACTTTCCGGGTGGGATCATCCTCATCCATACGGATTAAGTGACCCACCCACCGTAACCTATTGAGCCGGATTTTATCCACAACCGGACGGTCATGGTATCGCTCATAGATTTCGTCATTGTGTAGGCTAACTATTTCGCTTAAATAAATTTTAATATCCACGTTCACCGCGAATTTTCGATTTTAAGTGTGATGTCCTCGAGTTTCTCTATAATTTTCGAAAGGTGATCAAATAAATTTCATAAGCTTATCCGCTAGATTACCGGTCATCTTAAAAGTTGAAAATACTACATATGATGAGTAATGCTGTTGAGTTTCGCTAATTTGCTTCACATTTAAGCAGAGTTTATTTCAACGAAATTCCGTGCAATGTAATCATGCTTTGGAATTTACGAACTTTCTACGTTCATTTCACTAAAAACCCGTTTTCTTGGGGTCAAACTCAGAATACCAAACTTTCAAAACAGGGAAAATTCCGAAGTTGGGTTTGTATCTTATTAATTTCGAATAATGCTGTTTACTTACTGCTGATAGTTGCCAGTGGAATTAAGTTGTCACAGATATGTTTCGTGTTCCCGATAACATATATCATGAATTGAACTTATTGGCAGTTTAATTCCACATAAAACTTAATTGATAGCAATTTCGACACAAAACAATCAACATTAATTGCTTGCACATTACTAGTTGCCACACTCTTTAATTTGCACCCACAATATCATCATAGACACGCGTTTATGGTCGTTATTCAGCATTGATTCAGGAAGCACATTATACTTTGATTGTTTGCAAATATTCAATTATGTATCAATTACGATTACGATTGCGACACTGTTGATATCCGCAATATTAATTCACCCCGGAAAATGGCAATATCACAGAATTATCACTTGATTAAAATGCTATCATTGCATATTCCGCATATGCAAATACTCGGAAAATTGCAGGCGTAAGCAATGCTAAGTTGATGTAATCCCCGCCGAATTACAATTGCACTCTTATCACCGAAATCTGACGGTCATGTTGCCCGGTGCGGCGAAATGCACAAAATTCAACTGAACTTATCACGCGGCCATTAAGCAGAAAAGCTAAATTTAAGTCTCGTCACTATTCCCGCATGTGCTCGACACGCCAGAAATAGCAGAACGCGAATGAATACAATAGAAAATCTTAAATCTTTAAGATACTCAGTCTCTGAGCAACTGATTGCCGGCACCGAAGCAATAAGGGGTTTATTGAGTAATTGTGCACGTTCTCAGGGGAAATATTGTCTGAAGGACGTGTAGAGATCAATGGAGTCTTGATTTCTCAATGTCTGCTAGAACAGCAGTTTCCAAATTATCTTGACTTTAATCAGAAACCATAAAGAAGTTTACGGCGAAGATCTATGACCAAAAGTCATGACGTGCAACCGATAAAAATCGACATAGATTTAGTTGTTAATCAGGTTTTCAGCTGAGTGTAAACATGTCCAAAATATGCACAATCACCCAGATTTCCAGAGAGTATTGCTCAGAAATTCAGCTAGAAACCTGGACTTTCCTTACGTGCGAGTATCTAATAACGCCACATTCGTCACTTGTTGTTTCTAAAAGTGTAGCTTATGTAGCTTTCCTACAAAAAACAGTTTACATCGGAGCATGAGAGATAGCTTGAATTTTTAATTGAGCGTCTTTATGATGCCAATCAAGTCGTAACCATGAATTTCGTTGACATTATTTAATTGTTCTTCGTTTTCACTCTGAGCTCAATTTATGTAATATTTGATTTTGACATTGTAAATCAATTGACCGTATATGGCATAGTGTTTTCAACACACTCTCAAAAAATCAAAATAGGATAAGATGTTTGGAATGATCGACACGAAAGATGCTTTCCGGAAAAAGGAATAACTATAATAACGGCGAAAAATGACAGCATTGAGGTAGAATCTCAGACGAACTTAAAGTGCAAAGTAGAGTTCACCAGAGTGGCATCTAGTCACCAATAATTTTATTCTCGTTATCGGTGACGTTCTTCATACCACCTTGGCTGGGGGACGAGGAGGGGTTCAATGAACCATATCATTTTTTCTGACATCTCGAGCACCAAACTCTAAATCCGCTTTCCTCGTTTGGTGGAAAATTTGAAAATGCAACTGTCTCAATACTAACACCAAGTTGAAGCTTTCCGCACTATTCTCTCTGTGCTATCACATGGGAACAGTACTTGGAAAACGATAAACTCGAAAGCTTGAAGCTTTCATCAATTCATGTCCGCATCGTCTCGTCGTGGTATTTCAACCTAAGATAATAAATAATGAAGGACATGATCGGCGTAGGAATCAGGTACCCTAGGACAACTCTATTGCTTGATATGCCATGTAATTGAACTTACTATCCCCAGATGGTCGACCAGTATGTCGCTCCAGAACAACGTAAAATAATTAAGGAGGAAGGCAAGCTTCTCGGAAAATCGAGAGATGAACTCCATTGCAGGGAACCGATACGCATAGGAACGTTTAACGCGCCATCTATTACGTAGGCGCTTATCGTCTAATACGCATGAGAAAATGGTAGTTTTTAATACGAATTATTCCTAGTAATCAACTGAGAACACAAAAGCCTAAAAAGTTGTCAAAGAGGAGTACGAGTGTTCCAACAAGTGCCTTCCAGATACATCTTCTACTTATATGAGAAGAGACAAAAGAACAATATCGGTAATGTGTGATACAAGGACAGGTTTGAACCAGCAACTAATTACCTGGTACACTGATCGATCCCGGAGTCAAAAGAAAACGGATTTTGAACCAATGAGTGTTCAAGCTAGTATTTATGTATATTCCAGAAATATATGCAATACATAGGGGATTTAAAAGCCTCGCGATTGCATCCAAATCGGGTAATTGATAGAGTCAAATGGCGAAAGCGATCACGACGAGCCGACCCCGCTTGTAAACTGGACGAAGATTGGAGAAAAAAAACAAGATAGATGTGCCTCCTTTAACCTCGAAAAAAACTATAGCGGGCAGAACGTTGCTAACATTCTAACCGATGGTACTTAACTCCAACCAGGTGAATTTGAAGCTGGGATGAGAATGGCATAGCAGACTAAACATGCTCGGCTCGCTCAAAAAGGTCTGGATACTCTGCGTTTCGGACCACGTTGGGCTAGAAAGCGATGAGGCAGCGGACGAGCTGGCCAGGAAAAAAGCAGAAACAACGCTACACGGACCAGTGCTCTTCTCTGCAATCTGAAATGGGTTCATGGCTACGACGCTGAAAAATGACAAGGAGCGAATGAAGTAACCGTACTTGGCGAATCTACCAAGAATGGAAAAGTCCAGGGTGCGTTTGGGGGATACAAACCCAATCACCCGAAAGATTGTTTAAATCTGATCAAGAAGAGCCTCCGGATCATGGTAGGAACATTCACTGGGGATGATGCTATGGATATAGATTCTGTGATGAGAGTGCTGAAACTTCTATGCTTGGTCTGGGATAGTGTCCGGCACTTATGGAAATTGAGTTAAGGCAAGAATACCTAATATCAGATGCCAGAGTGTAATATTTGAAACTAAGAGATATAATAAAATTCCTGTCGATAATAGACTTGAGCGACATACTATAGTTAATAGATATTGTTACGAGTGTTTTGCCAACATTTTGGCAGCTGACGATGCTTGTGTTGTAAACTGCTCCGAAGAAAAGCTCTTATAGGAAATATCCCTTGGTGCATAGATTGCAGATTGCAAGCACGTAAAATGATGTATTTGCAAATTTCCATGTAGGTATCGCCGGTCAATGATTTCTGGGTGTCTTACGTTCACATAACAATTTCTATAACATTACGATCGATGTGGAGTTGCTGTTCATTGCGATGGTTCACGTGTATAAACATTAGATCCATCGAAATCAATTCTGCCCCGCAGCTGATACGTAGGATCACTAGATCTCTAGATGTGGCTAGCGAAGTCGTCCGGGTTCTTGGAGTGGGTATTGGTCTTACTTTTCGTTGCCCACACATAAGCGCTCGACTTTTCCGGGGTAGTATCATGGCGGTGAGGATTTCTATGCCTATCTTTAGGAACGCAACACGATGTTATCAAGTTGGGAATGGTGTATTTTATCTGGTAGTTCTAGCCGCTATTGCCTAATCTCGTTCGCTAGCTGGCGAATTTTTTCTGGGTGTATATACTCATGTCAATTGGTATTAACCTTGAATAGGAGATGTTCAGGCTGTTGGAGTAAACTCGATATGCCTGTAGAGTCATGCGGTCTTGCTTTGCGATACATCCTAACTCAAGTTCTAAAACACTTGCTTCTTCTATCGATTGATTTGAAGAGCCGGGACATAATATATTGAAAGGCGATTCCTCGATCATGGCGTACTTGCATTTGTTAGTTATTGGGACCTCTATCCAGGCAAAGTTGGTTATAACTGGTTCCATTTAGCAAGACTCTAGTTTCGAGATATCCTTTAGCAGGTCGATTTCACATTTGAGAATGGGCGTATAGGTAAGATGAGTTAGGTATGATTATTAGTATTTCGACGAAGCTATAGCTTCTGAGCACTCAGGCCGTGTACTAGACACCCCTACCGAACGGAATATCCCGGATTCATTAATGTATCGCAAGATTTTCGTTAGTGGATGTGATGCTACCCGTCCCATCTAGAGAACATCGACACCGAAGGCGGGGCGGGGCATTCACATAGGAAATGCTCCGTGGATTCCGCTTCCTCATTACAGGAGGGAAATCACTGACGTATCACCTTGAATAATTCCTATTCTGAACATATGTCCAGCTAGTGAATTATAGCCTGTCACAATGCCCACAATACTCCTGCTTTTCAACAGGATGAACTGTACGGTAGGCATGTTCGGTTCTGACTGGAAAAGTCTTTTGTATTTAGCAGTATTTAGGCTCTGCCAACTGTCATTGTGGGAAGCTTGTTCCAATTTTTTGAGGACAGCTGTGGCCAATGCTACTGATACTCCAATTGCTGGCTCCGGTCCCGGCATTAGGGAGATTGACCCCTTTTTCGCTAAAGCATCTGAGATTTCATTTCCCTCTACATCACAGTGACCAGGTACCCAGAGTAGTTTCACCGTATTGACTAGAGACAGAGATACAACAGTTTCTGCATTTCTGTACGATTTTCGAGGTAATCAAAGACCCACTTAACGCCCTCAATGCAGCCTGGCTACCACTGTAGATCGCGATGCGCCTGCCCTTCAACCGCTCGCCAATGATCCCTGGTGATTATTCGATAACATATCTAGTATTGCGTTTTGTGTTTTCTCTATGCTGCCCATAAAGTTCATGCTCTAAATTGACCGGGATGAAAAGAGCTATTGAAGCTGAAATTGATGGAGAGTCAATTGCATCGTTAACCCGGTTCGCGACTTCTCCTGCACGCTTCTCAAGAACCTTGTATCATTAATCTATTGTTTCCTGGTTTCCCTTAATAAAAATACTGTCGCATCCAATATGGATGTGTGGTTTTTGAAGAGTGAAAACCAAATTATTGTTTTTGTAGATATCGTTAATTTTTTCCGACATTTTATTAGCGTAGTTTCAATCGAGCATGGCAAATAGCGAGCTAGCGACTGTCCCCACGAAGTTGGAAAGACCTCATTTCAATTTCCCAGTCCATTCTTTCGTAACAAATAACTCGTTTTCTTCGGCGAATACCTTCCCACCGTTTCCTTCTTTCTTTATCGAGGATCGAAGACAGACGTATCTTGCGCCACTACGCCTTCCTGATGGCTATGGTTTCTGCACTGTCTGGTTTCTTCAAGGTAAGTCGTTCTTTCCTCCGTGTTCTAAGCTGGTGGCTTAAGTATCGGTGCCAATCTAATTACACGTTTCGAAATACCCGACTATGTGCGTATTTCTGCCAGCCTTGCTAAATCGTCTTCGCCGTAATGTATTTTGATAATTCTTCCCAGAGGCCTGTTCATGATGGTGGTATTGTCTTGATAATTACGATGGTATTTTTTTCAAAATTTTATTTTCCATTTGTTGTTATCCTGAAGTTTCGTTAAGTATTGTGGGACCAACGTTTCTAGAATTCCTTCTTGATATGGGACACCAGTTTCCATTGTGTGTTGGGGTCCCCGCTTGTTGTCCTCGCATGTGGATGGGTACTTGATTTCAATAGCTCACCGATGAGAAAATGTCCTGGCGTTAAGGCAGCCGGATCTTTCAATTTTTTCCTAAAGCGCAATTTGATCGATTTGACAGCTGCCTCCCATAAATCTCCAAAATGTGGTGCTTTTGCGGGGATGAAATGCAAAATATTCTGTCCAGCGCTGCATTCCTTGAAAATTCTGTCCTTTGCGTCTTGAGAATATATCGTTAACATTAGTTCATTCAGTTATCATTTTTCTGCCACGAAATTAGTAGCATTATCACAGTAAAGGGTCTGGCAATGTCCACGTCGTCCGACCGTTTGAGTGCCCCAAGGAAAGCATCAGTAGACAAGCCGCTTGAAGTACTAAGACTTCAAGACGACTTCCTCGTGAGTGATAATGAATTCAGATAGGCCGACAGAAAACCACTCCTTAGTTGATGAACAGGCGTGCTGATTGCACTCGGTATGGTGGTAAATTGCCCATTATCTGCACACACATCCTTTGCTTGACTTTTGTGCAATAGGTGCACTGTTGTAAGATCGACCGCGCTATATTTTTTCCTTTAATAGGCCAAAATCGTTGCTTTGTGATTGCTTGTAGCCCTTCAACAATCTTACAATGTTTCCCCTCGAACGAAGGATTGGATGCTAGGAGCATCTTCCTCCCACTCATAATAATCCATCTTCGTCATATAATACCGCGATTTCGAGCAGAGCACTTTTCTTGAATATATCCGAGTGCCTTTTAAAGGTTAAATTTTACCATTCTTGTTTCTTAGAAATTTTATGAATGGTTCCCCTCGTACATTTCGAATTCAACATTGTAATTATGGGGTTAACTGATTTGGTCTATATTTAAAGTTTCTGCTAGCTTATGTGTGGCTTCAAGATCGAAGACCATAATGACCCCTGACCATGCAACATCACGAAGTTTTTCTGGGGATGTGCCCTAGGCAGCCAATTGAGTCCCAGATTCTTTATTGATTCTTCATCGTTGCTGTCATTGGGGCATACCTATAAATCTACGAGTGTAATTGCATGTAACAGAGCTTTATGGTTAGAAATTCATTTCCTAAGGTTAAAGCCCCCCTTTTGCTGGATTGTCACTACTTGATTTTTAATTTTCTTGGCCATTGCAAGACTGCTGGTGCCACTCATTAACACATCCATATAAAAATCTCGTCGAAGAGTTTCAAAGCCCAACAGATAGCTTGTTCCGAAGGCGTCCCGTACCTAAATATGTCGTTGATGAAATTCCATATGCCACCGTTCAAAGTTCGTAGCATTTTAAAGGCAGGATCTCTTCTCCACCAAATAAAATGGAATCTTTTGTCTTTTTCCGTAAGTTGAATTTGCTGGTGCATCATCTGGATGTCCGCTTTGAATTCGAATCTTGCCAGTCGAAATTTAATTTCGACCCTCACTCTCCGATGCGTCTTCAGCTTTGAATGTCCTTCTCCTTGTAGGCATATTTGCTAGCGGCATATTGCTTGACTTGTGAGCGAAAATCTAAAGTCAATCGATAACTGACTGTAGTTCCATCCGATCCCTTTACGTTACCAACACTGTACTGAGGAACACGCAAAAGTCAAGTTTGTCGCTGTGATTGCTAACCGCCGCTAACGTAGCCATCTCATTTGCTGCATTTGAAGTTTCGACTCGAGCCATTTTTTCACAAGATTCTGCGTTTGGCGCCCTTCTTTATATATTGTGCAATACAAACTGACGGTTGTGACTGGCATCATTGTTCTTGGTAACTTCTTCTTCCTGTCCTCTGCATAGATATTTCCAGCGCTTCTGACGACTGAAAACAGGCTTCTAGGAATTGTAGAAACTCGGTTAGTGATTGCAACTGTTTAGGATTTTCCAGCGACTGATCGTATAACGTGAGGGTTATCCACAATCTGGGTAAACAAGTCGAAAAACTGCTGTCATTGTAAATAATCTCCATCAAATTTAGGCCGTTGTGTGGATAGTGAATCAATTGTCTCTACTATTAATCACAGTATTGCTGGGACTGTTCCCGCAGAAGAGCATTTTGAAGCACTCGTTTCAAGGCAGCCATCACTGACCGTTATCGTCTGAACTGTTTCTGCAGCCCAGATTTCTCGCCACAGATGCCCGCTGACTGCTGTTCAGTCTTGTGTTCCGTTTGAGCCTGCAGCATTCGAATGTTGTCTGCAAACTCCGCTGAGTATTTTTGAAAGGCCCGCCTCATCAGATGGTATCGCTTCGTAAAATATGGATGAGTTTGATCTTCCCCGAACTGCTCCTGTATTTTGCTGTCCCCTTGTTCGAGCAGCTTCCACAGCTCAATTAGTTTTCGCTATTACTCCCGAAAATAATTCAATGTCTCTCTCCAGGTTTCTTCCATTTTGTAGTTGGATTCGAGCGATTCTATCTACTTCCCAATCGCTTCCTGCTTCTGTGTCCACAAATCCATTTCGTCATGTTGTGGTATGAAGCGAAATCTCGGCTAGGTCCCCAAGAAATGTTACGACTGTTTTGCCATGATTTTGGCAACTGCCGATGCTTGTACCCCTGACCATCTCAAACAATGTCGAACGCCGACTCGAAATTGATAAAGAGCAAGTAAAGCGAAAATCAGAACAGCATATTTTTCCAAAATAATAATAATTGTTGGCGCAATAATCCATATTGGATCAGGGAATTGAAGTGTGTTAGAGCACTTCATTAAAGACCGTAACGGTACACTACAGTACGCTGTAGGAGGCACTGTGGTCAGTTTTACGCTTGCCCGAAATTAATACCCTAATTTGACTCAGGTACTCATTCACAGCTGAGTCGACTGGTGTCCGACATCCCTCTGCCACCAGTGAGATTTGAACCGCGAGCTACCGTTACGAAAGCAAAACGCTCTAACCACTTGAACCATCCGGACACATTGTGTGTGGTAGTCGTAAAGTATCGATGTGGTCATTCGGGTGGAAACAGGAAACCTGCCGGCTCTCTGTCGATCAAGCATTTTACTACTTTAGCTATTATTTTTGCGACGGCAGGGAGCACGCAGACACCTTTGCAGTTGTCACACTCTTCTTTGGAATCTTAATATTCATCCCCTTCTTCCACTCTCTGGAAAAGTTGCCGGTTTCCCAGAATTTCCCTACGAGTGGGAGTAGCAGATCTGCAGGTGTAGTGAAAAATAGCTGGACGAGGAAACTGTAGAGCCCAGCTGGTTCTTAAAGACTTGAAGAAAGCACACACTCGTGACATTTTTACGGGAAAATTTGCCGAAGAAACTATTAAATGTACTACCAAAAAACTTAAAAAATATCTCCGATGGCATTATTTCTTTTGGACACTAATCTTGGAATTGAAACTATCACAAATACTCATCATTAGAAGCTGTCTAGGTAACAACTGCAAGCTATTCACACCCAAAGAACATCAGAAAAGTTAGCTTCGTAGTACTTTGGTTAAAACCATTCTTCCTAAACAAAAACTAGCCTACCCGGCAACAGAAACAATAACCGGCTGCCCAAGGAGATGTACTATCACCGTGTAAGCTCCGAGAGCCGCTTATAGCACATGTATCAATGAGTTCTATATCCGAGACGAATTTTAATCTGTTTTCCATGCGGTGCTGTACCCTTGCATATTCTTTTAGGTGCATTAATTTACTTTGTACAAGTGCTAGATTTTGTTTCAGAATATTCCAGGAAGTTTAGGCCAGCTCCCCACAGCGTCTGTGGAGAATGCTTCCAGATATCTCTAGCTTACCCAGGTAGTAGTTTATCCTGACATACCGCGTTTCATGACCACTACTTACTGGAGTATAGGGCAACCACAGAGTCGGACTGTCCTTCAATTTTCCTGTATCATATTTAAGACTGTGTAAGAGATCACCTCAAAGGAGCGAGACAAACGCAAGACGAATACAGACACTCATGACGAGTAGGATTTGAACCCGGAATAGCGAGATTGAGATGTGGATACTCTATCCCCTCAACCATTGCGCCCACTATGATCCTAACCATCATCATCAACGGCACAAAAACCGGTATCCGAGCGGAACAGTTCTTGTAAGCTGAAATAAACGCTGTTGGCAGCCAATAACCGGGCGCGGATTTCATCATCAGAGCTGTTATCGGTTGTGATTTTCGACCGAATATAGGTCAACGGTCTCAAAGTTTTAGTCTCCTATCTTTATTGTTTTAGTTTGACGAGTGCGATTTTGTATTGTTGGTCGGTTGGTTTTCGGTCCTGACGTTGCCACCATGTACTTCATTTTGCCTACATTGATGTGCAGCCCAAGGTCTTGCGCCGCCTGCTCGATCTGGATGAAGGCAGTTTTGACGTGTCGGGTCATTCCTCTCATGATGTCGATATCGTCAGCATAGGCCAGTAGTTGGGTGGACTTAAAGAGGATGTCTTCGGTTGTGTTATTTTATAATGATTAAACTATTTTATAATGAATAATATAATATAATGATTAAAAAAACATACTTGGACCAAGCCGCAAAAGGAGTCGGAAAGGCTGGTTTGACGATGAATGTAAGCTAGCAACGGAACGGAAGAATGCCGCATACCGAGTAATGTTGCATTCTTAAAGAACGCGGGCACGCGCAGAGACTTATCACGAACTCCGTCGAGCGGAGAAGCGACTTCACAGACGGAAAAAGGAAGCCTGGGAGAACCAACAAGTCTGTGAACTAGAAAAGTACAGGGAGCAACCGCACCAGGCGCGGAAGTTTGACCAACAAGTCAGCAGGATGAAGCCTTATACACCTCGATGCTCATCCTGCCGAGACAAAGATTGAAATCAGATTTCCGACAGAATGGGCATATTAGAGCGATGGGTTGAGTACTTTGATGAGCTACTGAACAACCAAAACATCGGCGAGTTGGAGGTCCCGCCAACTGAAGACGACGGACAAATACTGCCACCACCAAGTTTAGGAGAAACAGTCCGTGCAATTCATCGGCTAAAAAATCATAAGTCGCCAGGAGCCGATGGAATTACAGCCGAATTGGTTAAATATGGAGGCGACCAGTTACATCAAGTGGTTCATCAACTTGTGTTCAAGGTATGGGACAGCGAATCAATGCCTGACGATTGGCAACGAGGCATAATCTGTCTCATACATAAAAAGGGAGATATCACACAGTGCAGCAATTATGGAGGTATCACGTTGCTGAGTACCGTCTGTAAGATATTCTCCACTATCTTGCTAGGCCGGATAGCCCCATACGCTCAGAGCATCATTGGCCCATACCAAAGAGGCTTCACTCTAGGCAAATCAGCAACAGATCAGATTTTCCCTCTGCGGCAGGCGATGGAAAAAGTGTTTGAATATGGTCATCAGTTGCACCATCTGTTCATCGATTTTAAAGCCGCCTATGATAGCATACCCAGGGTAAAACTATACACGGCCATGGAGAATTCGGTATCCCTACGAAATTAGTAAGACTGACTACGCTGACCCTGACCAATGTGTGAGGCCAGATAAAAGCAGCAGGATCACTCTCAAGACCATTCGACATCAACAACGGTCTACGACAAGGGGATGCGCTATCATGCGTCCTCTTTAACCTGGCCCTCGGGAAAGTGATCCGTGATGCTAAGGTAAATGCAAGAGGTACAATCCTCACCGAGACATACAAACTGCCTTCATCCAGATCGAGCAGGCGGTGATTGGCGCGAGATCTTGAGCTGCACATCAATGAAGGCAAGGCAAAATATATGGTGGCAACGTCAGCACCGAAGACAACATCAAACCGCACTGGTCAAACACGAAGAAGAATAAGGATAGGAGAATACAACTTTGAGACCGTTGATAATTTCTCTTATCTAGGGTCGAAAATCACAACCGATAACAACTACGATGATGAAATCCGCGTACGGTTGTTGTCCGCCAACAGAGCCTAGTTCAGCTTACAAAGACTGTTCCGCTCGAAACGTCTCACCATAGGGTCAAAGCTCTTACTGCATAAGACTATGACCTTGCCAGTCCTCATGTATTCCTCGGAAACTTGGGTTCTTAGCAAGAAAAATTGCGAACTCTTGACCGCGTTCGAGAAAAGAATCCTCCGAAGAATTTTTGGCCCCCTATATGAGGATGGACGATTCCGTAGCCTACACAATGACGAAATCTATGAGCGATACCATGACCGTCCAGTTGTGGATAAAATCCGGCTCAATAGGTTACGGTGGGTGGATCACTTAATCGGTATGGATGAGGATGATCCCACCCGGAAAGTCTATAAGGGCAATATCTATGGTAGAAAAAGAAGACGAGGCAGACCCTGCCTAAGATTGAGCGATGGCGTAGGTCAGGACGCGAGACAGCTTTTAGGGATATCGAATTGGTGGACCTCGGCGCAAAACCGAGATGTGTAGAGTTCCTTATTAAGGCGGGCCTAGACCGGATACCGGTTGTTGCATCGTTGATGATGATGATGATTAAAAAAAGACAAATTTAATTTTATTTTCTAAATGTCGAATAGTGAGTTTTTTATTCCTCATATACCGGTATTTCGTGGACCAGTCATCCTCTTCCTCAGTGAGTTTTTGTCTCACTGAGGAAGAGGGGAACTACACTATTCGGCATTAAAAAGTAAAATTTGTGTTTTTTTTTCATTTAAAAGAGAATGGTTCCACATGCGTTTACCTTAGCACCACGGTTTACTTTTCCCAGGGCCATGTTAAGGGGAATGCATGATAGGGCATTTCCCTTGTATTAGACCGTTGTTGATGTTGAATGGTGTCGAGACTGATCCTGCTGCTTTTATCTGGCCTCACACATTGGTTAGGGTGAGCCTAGACAATCTTATTAATTTCGTCGGGATACCGAATTCTCTCATGTTCGTGTACAGTTTTACCCTGGCTATACTGTCATAAGCAGCCTTAAAGGCAATGTAAAAAGATTTGCCTGAAGTGAAGCCTCTTTGGTATGGGCCAATGATGTTCTGAGCTGTAATGATAATTATGGAGATAGGAGATCAAGTCGATCATCCTGAGTGGCCGATAACGACCTAGAGGGCAGAGCTATCTGAAAAAGCTAAACAAATTGGCAAAATTGACCGTGAAGGTCTGCCCACAAAGATTGAAGCTCTATCAAAGTGCTCGGTGGACCCCCCCACATTCCCGAGCCTGGCTAGCACAGAGGCGTGCAAGAACGTGTCGACCGAGCCTGCTGTGTACTTATGTACACACCCTTTTCAGAGACAGAGCAGCAGATTGGTACTGGGACTATCACCAGTCTGTCGGACGAATCGAGTGGACCTCTTTTCGTGAGGCTCTTCGCCATGAGTTTAAGGATTCTCTAGATGACTGGGATATCCTTGAACTGATGAGAGAGCGCATGCAAGGCCCATCCGAAGATTTCGACAGTTATTATAAAGCTGTGCGTTTGCTAGCCAATAGGCTAGAAAACTCCTTAACGGAAGACAAGTTGGTAGAGTTGCTACGTCGTGGGCTGAGACCCGATGTTCAGAGGCAACTTCTTTATTTCCCGGCTAGTACGGTTCGCGAGCTGCGTAAATTAGTGCAGCAGAGTGAAATTTTAGAGGAGCGTCTCTCAAGCAGGCTCTCTCACCAATTACACAGCTATTCTGCTGAATCTGAAGAGGGTGTTGACATAAAGAACATCTTAGGAAATCCTCAGTCTGAGATTCAGGATCATGATTTGGACTTGGTCTGCTGGAATTGTCGGCAGATTGGACATTTGTTTGAGGACTGTTGGGAGGATCCCAAAGTCTTTTGTTTAGGTTGCGGGCGCCCTAACACTCGTAAGCCCGTTTGTCCGAACTGTCGAGTTCCAGAGCCCAGCCCCAGTCATCAGGGCGTTCCTGCATTGGACGCACGTGACTGCGCAGGCGTTGCGACAACGTCTTCCACAGTAACTCCGAAAGTTACCGTGTTGAAGCGGTCCGATAACTTAAACATGACCTACCCGGATTTGACCCCACCACCAATTGTTTCAAGGAAACCGATGCTTTCGGTTCTGAGGCCGTTACACGTAAGACTGCAACAATATCAAGCGGCCAGAGAACGGATCTTCGGAGTAGCAGAGATGGCGACGAAAAAACCGAAGCGTTCAACTCTTCGCTTACGCCACTATTGGATGCGAATAATGCGCAACCGTCGTCTTTACTACTCTGCCATTCTCACGAGTCGGCCCAATAATGATATTCGCCCGTATGCGGATGTCACAGTCTTGGGTGAGCGTGTTTCGGGACTGATTGATACCGGAGCCACTGTAAGTTGTTTAGCTTCGGATTTCGCCCGGAAAATTATTAACGACGGTCGGTACAAGTGGGAGAGATTACGCATTGATCTCAGGACAGCTGACGGGACTAGCCACTCGACAGTAGGCAGAGTGTCAGCTGACATCACGTTTCGTGATCGGACGGAATCGATGTCGTTCCTCCTTATCCCGTCGTTAACGCAAAATCTTTACCTTGGAGCTGATTTTGTGCGCAAGTTCGATCTCGCACAGGACTTATTTGTACCTTCTATTTGTTCAATCGAAAATGTTGAGAACGTCAATCAACACCAGTTGACGACACACCAGCGAGCAAGGCTCGATGCTGTCATTGGCAGTTTTCCATCTTTCGAGTCGGAGGGCTTAGGACGTACAAGTCTCACGACACACGTCATCGATGTCGGCGGTAACAAACCGATTAAACAGAGACACTTCTCAGTCTCTCCCGCCATCGAAAAGCTCCTCTACGAAGAGATTGATAGGATGCTGGCTTTGGGAGTCATCGAAGAATCGCAAAGCGCCTGGTCTTCGCCAGTTACCCTTGTGGTGAAACCTGGTAAAGTGCGACTTTGCCTTGATGCACGTAAAGTGAATAGTGTAACAGTGAAGGACGCTTATCCTTTACCTCTCATCGAGGGGATTTTCAGTCGTCTCTCGAAGGCTAGATTCATTACGAGTCTAGATCTGAAGGATGCGTTCTGGCAAATTCCTCTGGATGAGGCGTCCAAGGATAAGACTGCCTTCACCGTCCCAGGTCGGCCACTCTATCAGTTTGTGACCATGCCGTTTGGGCTCTGCAATGCACCTCAAACCGTGCAGCGACTGATGGATAAGGTTATCCCTGCCCACTTACGTCATCAAGTCTTTGTATATTTAGATGACTTGCTGCTTATTACAGAGACCTTCGACCAGCACCTGCTGCTCTTAAGCGAAGTGGCTCTCTCTATGAGACGCGCTGGCTTGACGTTGAACATCCGGAAGAGCAAGTTTTTCATGAAGGAAGTTCGATACTTGGGACACATCATCGGTAACGGGACGATTTGTACTGATCCCGACAAGGTACACGCCATCAAAGATTTTCCGCGGCCGAAAACCGTCAGGCAACTTTCATGTGTTTGGAATCCCTGAGTCGATCACATCTGATAATGGGGTACAGTTCAAATCCGTGGTTTTTAACGATCTTCTGAACCAGTATGGCATTCAACACATTTACACCGCTTTATACTCCCCGCAGGCAAACGCCTCGGAGCGAGTAAATCGCTCACTGTTGGCTGCTATACGCGCTTATATCGGTCCTGATCAAAGAGATTGGGATAACAAGTTGTCATCCATCAACTGTGCCTTGCGTTCAGCGAAACACGTCTCGATAGGGACATCACCCTATCACGTCGTTTTTGGGTAAAGCATGGTCACTCATGGGAGTACCTACGCCCTTTTACGACGCCTGAACGCCTTGCCCGATGCTTCCTTGGAGGTCTGTTCTCAGGATAAGTTTGCTATTCTGAGAGCAGAGGTTCAGGGGCGAATCCTCCAGGCAAGAGAGACACAGGAAAGAGGTTACAACTTGCGATCCCGAGCTCGTGAATTTCAGGTCGGAGATATCGTGTATAAGCGGCTCTTCAACTTAAGCAGTGCAGCAAAGCGGTACAATGTCAAATTGGATCAGAAGTTCGTGAAGGCGAAGGTCATCGGTCGAGTCGGAACGGTTCAATACGAGCTGGAGGACATGGAGGGTCGTAACCTGGGCATCGCTCACGCGAAGAACCTCACAGGCCGCGCCTCGTACAAGATCTGAGGCGGAAGAGACGGCAATCGAGACGGTGATCCGTCATGGATCTTCCCGTCCTTGATCGCGGCACTCGGGTCCGGAGACTTACGGCTCCACGCGCGCGGTCGAGCCGGTTTTTTTTTTTTATTTTCCAATTTAGCTCGCGTTCTGGTTTTCATTCGATAGGCCGTCGCGAAATCGTACTTAAAATCGAAGTTAAAATCCGGTGCGGACCCACGCATCGGAAAAGGCACGTTGTTTTAAGTAATGAAGCGTGAGGGATCAAAGCGCTCAAAGGACCCCCCCACATTCCCGAGCCTGGCTAGCACAGAGGCGTGCAAGAACGTGTCGACCGAGCACTTTGATAGAGCTTCAATCTTTGTGGGCAGACCTTCACGGTCAATTTTGCCAATTTGTTTAGCTTTTTCAGATAGCTCTGCCCTCTAGGTCGTTATCGGCCACTCAGGATGATCGACTTGATCTCCTATCTCCATAATTATCATTACAGAGCGTATGGGGCTATCCGGTCTGGCAATATAACGGAGAATATCTTATAGATGGTACTCAGCATCGTGATACCTTTATAATTGCTGCAATGCATAATATCTCCCTTTTTATGTATGAGACAGATGCCCTATTGCTAGTTGTCAGGCATTGGTTCGCTGTTCCACAACTTGAGCATAAGTTAATGAACCGCTTGGGTAAATTGTTCGTCTTCATATTTAACCAATTAGGCTGTAATTCCATTGGCTCCTGATCCTAAGGTTCGTATTAAAGAGGGCGAATGCTTGGATTCATATTGCCTTTTGAGCCCTCTCGGCTATTTCATTCCTGTTGTGATCGCCTTGTACGGTTTCCTCAAACGTTTCTCGTCTTTGACCACGAAGCAACTCCTCGACTCGTTTGCTTGGGACGTTTCGAACTATTCCCCGTATTTTTCTGACTTGGCGCCTTCAGGTTCACTTATTCACTTTGCTAAAGGTGGAGTGGGCGGAAGAAGGGAAAGTGAAGGGGACATGTGTGAAAAAAGAAGTGGAAGAACGTTTTTTTTTGCGGCGGAAAGAGAGAGAAAAAAAGAAAGAAAAAAAACCAAGTACTTTTTTTTAAACAAATTTTTTAGAGTCTACACAGATTGAGCGCTTTTACTTGTTCCGGCAGGATCTGGGCGTTGTCTCCTGGGATGTAGTCTGATCCCGCGACTGCTTGAAGAGTTCTCTTGCCAAATTCCAAGGGAATTTGCATAGCCACCATGTCTCCAATCAGGAACTGTTAAACATATGGTTGACCTAAACCAAAATGGGGGCATAGCGCGTCATCGTTTTCACCTCCCTACTTTTTTCGAGGAGCTTGCACTCTTCCTCTACTGTTCTACGTCAAGTAATATATATGAAAGGCACCTTAAATCCCCGTAGCTTTTCAAATAAGTCGCAATTCTTTAACGGAGTTCGAAAGAGACAAACTTCCTCTTCCTTCCTCCAGCCTTTCCTGGGGAAGTGTTGGCAAATCAAACTCTGCGATGATAATATCAAAACATTCTCCTTTTGAAGTGGCATAATTTTTTAGGTGAGGGGACTGTCACGGCCTTTTAAGCAGTTCGATAAAGAGGACCTCCTGCTTCTTC
Source organism: Hermetia illucens (assembly GCF_905115235.1). Taxonomy (NCBI): domain Eukaryota; kingdom Metazoa; phylum Arthropoda; class Insecta; order Diptera; family Stratiomyidae; genus Hermetia; species Hermetia illucens. Next base: position 51,911,813 of record NC_051849.1, read on the forward strand.
CATCATACCCTTCGTACTGTTTGCGATCAAAGTACCCTAAGTTGCTGCTGCTACTGAGACTGCCAACGAATTGGCAAGAATGCATCATGGTCTTCTCCACCTCCTTATTTTTTCGTAAATTCGAATGAAATGCTAAGTGCTAAGAGAGTTCGGAATATGTCAACAATTATAAGCGAAAGAGGGATAGACCTGAAGTATGCTATTTCGTCCAAAACATTTAATTAAACAAAATTTTATTTCTCAGTAGTTCAAAGGAAGGACGTTATGAGGAAAGGTAATACATCAATGATGAGTATATTCATTCTGAGTACAGTTTCAATTTTCCAAAAGTGATTCATCCAATGATTTCATAAGAACAGCGTAAAGAATACAAGTACACGTTTATGAATCACAATTTCAGTCTTTCGGAGAATATTCCAGATACCCCTTGAACATCACAAGCTTACGTCCACACTTTTCCCAGTTTCTGGAATAACTGCTTGTTCAGAAAGATCAACTAATTAATTATCCAAATGAAAATTGTCTAACTTTTCTCCTCTCACATTTGTATGACCTTAGCCAGTGAACCACTTCATGGTTCGGCGTCCAGAATTTCGTCATAACAATGCTGTCGACTTCACGAATTTCTTTGGGGAGGAAAACTTATTTTTAGATCCGCGAAAACCAAAATTGAATTGATGACGTACGCTCTCGATTCATAGAGTCGTGTGTATTCATTTATGAGCTATAATTAATTTGAAAATGGAGGTGGGAATGCGGCGTATGACCTCTAGCCGCGCAAGGTTTATTTGAGTTGTAATCTGAAATATTGTTTGGTATTTTACAGCATGTAGAAATCCATGCCGTGAGTTTTCGTCTGGGAAATGTGGGGAGTTGAACTGTGGGAAAATGGGGAGATATTATTATTATCCAATATTTAATGACGACGGTGCTTGCTATTGGCGAAAGGAAGAGTTCATTTTTTCGATATATATAAGCCCCTATAAACACGATGTTCCATCTGTTACACATTTGCTAATATTGGAATTGCTACGCGAATAAGTGTGAGAAGAAATTAAAGAATAAATTTTCTTCTCGATTCAAATAAAGTACTGAGCTTTCGAGTGTAAAACTTTCTCCATAACCCCAAATAAACCATTTTCTAACTCTCGACGGATTTTGTAAAATTATATTCAATAAGTTGAAGTTAGTGTCCTAACTAATCCTAATTAGGTCTAGTACCTGAAGAAGGAGGCATGTGGTCTCCGAAACAATTGTATCCAGGGGAAAAAAATAAAAATATTTACAGTATAAGGAAAAACACCTAGTTCTTTTCTTAACTTATATTCAATAGTGAACAGATGTCATCAAGCAGGACAAAGAATTGGAGTTTCCTTTAGGGAATAACTGAATTAGTTTGCTGGCTCAGAAGAGAGGTTATTGGCTTTTAAATTTATAGATTTTAAGTCCCGGTAATGCAGCTTGCTGCTTCTAATAATTTATTATTTTAAACATAAGAAGAGTTTGGGTGGTATGGTATTACGCCCTACCTAGCGCTTCAATTACCATAACTGGATGCCATCAACTTATCGTATAATTCATTTCAATATAGCGTCCTGATCATCATCATCAACGGCGCAACAACCGGTATCCGGTCTAGGCCTGCCATAATAGGGTACTCCAGACATCCCGATTTTGCTGTCTCGCGTCCTGACCCACGCCATCGCTCCATCTAAGGCAGGGTCTGCCTCGTCTTCTTTTTCTACCATAGATATTGCCCTTATAGACTTTCCGGACTGGATCATCCTCATCCATACGGATTAAGTGACCCGCCCACCATAACCTATTGAGCCGGATTTTATACACAACCGGACGGTCATAGTATCGCTCATAGATTTCGTCATTGTGTAGGCTACGGGATCATCCATCCTCATGTATGGAGCCAAAAATTCTTCGGAGTATTCTTCTCTCGAACGCGGCCAAGAGTTCGCAATTTTTCTTGCTAAGAACCCAAGTCTCCGAGGAATACATGAGGACTGGCAAGATCGTTGTCTTATACAGTAAGAGCTTTGACCCTATGGTGAGACGTTTCGAGCGGAATAGTTTTTCTAAGGTGAAATAGGCTCTGTTGGCGGCCAACAACCGTACGCGGATTTCATCATCGTAGCTAGTATCGTTTGTGATTTTCGACCCTAGATAAGAGAAATTATCAACGGTCTCAAAGTTGTATTCTGCTATCTTTATTCTTCCCGTTTGACCAGTGTAGTTTGATGTTGTTGATTGGTTGGTTTTCGGTGCATTCATTGATGTGCAGCCCGATATTCACCTGCTCGATCTGGATGAAGGCAGCTTGTACGTCTCGGGTGGTTCTTTCCATGATGTTGATATCGTCAGCATATGCCAGTAGCTGGGTGGACTTAAAGAGGATCGTACCTCTTGCATTTACCTCAGCATCACGGATCACTTTCTCGAGAGCCGGGTTAAAGAGGACGCATGATAGAGCATTCCCTTGTCATAGACCGTTGTTGATGTCAATTGGTCTTGAGAGTGATCCTGCTCCTTTTATCTGGCCTCGCACTTTGGTCAGGGTCAACCTAGGCAGTCTTATCAATTTCTTCGGGATATCATTTGTAATAAAGGACTATTTGAAAATAGGAAACACAAGATGCCCTTTGTTAGGTAGCCTGACATAATTTAAATTTAAAATCTATTGCAGAGCATTTGGGACAATCGGGGGACTCGTCCAGTCCGAGGCAATTCAAGTTGTTCCTATATACACCGTGCCCCGTAAGGAACTGTTATTGTTGGTAATTCAATTCGCCTTGGTTTTGCTCAATCCAGTTCTCCATACATGGGGCAGTGTATAGCTCCAGTGGCCTTTGCCATGATCATCCCACCGTTTTCTGCACAGCTCACTCCTAGTATCGTAGTTTTTCAGAAATGCACATTCACGCCAGGTGGATTCGCTCTATCTCATCTGATATTGTCCTGTATGCGCAATTGGCTGGTATGCTGAACTCACCTTCTCCAATTGGTTGCGATAAGCAACCGACGACCATATTTTGCGTCCTCAATATTACCCTCAGGAACTCAATAGTCAAGTTTTAAACAACCTCGCGATTACCAATTCGTCTGCCTTCTTTGGCAAACGAAGGACGTGCACTCCCTCATACATTGTGTTCCACAGCAGGGGCCCCAATACGGAGCCTTGGGGAACACTTGCTGTTACTACATATTCTTTCGTTTCGTCATCCGCTTTGTATCCAAGAAGTCTCTAAAAGAGGTAACTCTCGATTACTTGAGCTTGTAGACGGCGCCGCATAAGCTTGAATTTGTATCCGCTCCCAAAGTTTTTATCAATCACCTAAGCGGCTCCTTGGTTTGCCATTCTTCAACCTGCATTTATCGTCAACTGTATTTGGCATCGAAATTCGATCAGTTTAGGTGCTCATAAATTAAGTGGAGCACGATTCCAGTGTGAATATTTTGAGTGAGAAGTGAAAGTCTCAAAATGTGCCACCAATGACGAGGCGGTGGAAGCGGCAGAAATCCACAAATCTCCCACCATTATCGTTAAGATTGCCAAGACATTCAAATTATCCATCACGATCATAATGTCACTTTTGAAATGCCCCCTCCCCTTAACTTTTTCCACTATATCGAAACTCTCCGTAGGTGCGTAGTAATGTATAAATATGATGCTCCGCAACGTGAACCAAAATCTTGCTGTTGGAAGTCTGTCAGAACCCGGCTCCCAGGTAAAAAGAGCGCATCTTGCGGTATTCATCCGAAACAACCCGATGTCGGATTCGCGCCTACTACGATTAGGCTTTCCAGAGTGCAAAAACACATTGCCGCAAGAGAGAGATAATACTCTTCAGAGTTCTAGCATCTTACTTTGCATAAGCTCAGAATGTTCAGCTCATAGCACTGAAATTCTCGCTCAAATTTGAGAAAGAGAGCATTCTAAAGACCCTCACTATCGTTTTCGAAGAGTTTGCCCATATTCCAGAAATCAAGCATGGTCCGGTTTCGATTGTCAAAGGTCATAGCCATGAAATCGGTCCCTAGCCGAGGCGAGTAGAATCCTATTAAAGTGGAAGCCGGTCATCTGCAAGACGGCTATGACTGGTGATGAATACTCCTAATCGTCGGTAGGCTTCTCACTGCTCTACACTTCGGAGCTGACAGCATACCGATTTCGTTTACCGCCTTCTAGCTTTGAAGATTTGAAGGGAACTTAGGATATCATTCTTTTCTTCATATGAGTCCGGGCTTAAGAATACACTCAAAGTCTCAAACGGATCGACATTTGTGGGCTAGCAACCTGCATTCTTAGCCGAGACGGTGTCCCTGTGAGCTCTCGCGTCATTTTTTCTTCATTATGGTTAGGTTTTCTGCAATGTTTGTTCACGATAATCTGCTGTTTCTCCAATGTCCTGAGTGGCAGCTCAATTAGTGGGGCTATCTTGTGGATTGCTCGCTTCAAGGTACCAGACTTCGTGCGCACCTTGGCTACTCTTGATGCACCTCGGCTGTTCTCGTCGAACTGCAATCACCATAATGCATTTTGATGATTCTGCCGAGGGACCATTTTATAACGGGAATGTTGTCTTCTTTGATGATAACTACTGTGTTTTCTTCAATACTTCTTGACATCGTTTTCCATTGACTACGAAACGTACGTATCCTTCCGTGATGTACGAAACCTGCTTGCACCTTGCATTAAGATTCCCCCTTGAGGGTCGTACACGTGGATCAACAGTTCGGCGGTCAAACATAGTCCTGGTGTTCTAAACCATTCGGGTGATCTGATTGCGTTGTAAGCGGTCTTTAATTAAGAATTGCTTCTACCTCGATGCTCAAAATAGACAACCTCTCATAGATTAGTTAGGTTGAAGCAATTTTTTGTTGGAGCAGATATTTTGCTGACTTGTTCACAGCCTTCCATAAACCACCAAAATATGATGTTCTTGGAGCGATATAATCGAAGGTAATTTGTTTTGCACGCTCCAACTCCGCCTTCTGACACCTTGCCCCTACGAAATTAGTGCCATTATCACAGTAAAGATTTTGTCAACGTCTGTGACTTCCAATTAATATTTTCAGAGTTCCGATGAAAGCGTCAGTGAACAGGTCGTTAACCACTGGCAGCCTTAGTGCTGAAGCAACAGAATACTGCTACTTCTTTGCAGGTAAGTCCGCAAAAATCAACGCCGCTGTTAATGAAGGGACGTACTGGTTGCATTGGGTATGATGGTAAATTACCCATCATTTGCGTAAACATTCTTGGCCTTGATCCCTTGAAGGTGTCTGACCACCCACTCTCCAGTTCTGAAAGTTTCACTTTTAGTTAGTATGGTGGTATGAAGGACTTCCTCCCAATTGTCAGGTGCTCGGAGGTGGCGGCGAGGGAGATGGGGCGGCAACCCTATCGGCCAAACCAAAACCAAGTGGCCGAGGAGAACCTCCATAGTGGTGGCACCGGGAGGCGCTGTAATCACTTTGGTTTGCCGGCCGTGATTCAGTAGGCGAATGCTCCAAAGGCCTAATCAGGGCGATCAGACCCGAGTCTGCACGGGGACTCATCTGAAGTGGCAAATTGGTCGCGAAACCTTACCAGGGGTATACTGGTACCATGGGAGCCGGGAAAGCCCCTGGACTCACATACTTCGGGTGAACTCCTGTTGTATGTGAGGACAGCTCGGTTATTTGCGGTTGGCCCCCCTAGTGGGAGTTTCATGGTGGTTGTGGTTATGCTCAAGCGAGAAGAGACCTTCGGGCCTCGACGTGGTGTTGCGTATCAACACGGGTGCCGTACTCCATAGTTCGGTAGAGATTTAGGTAATTCTTGCATCCACCGGTATGAATGCTAAGCCATGCACTTGGTATAGACTGGTACCGTTGTTGCTTGTCTCAGCGGGGCTCTGATTGTGGTCACAAAATCAATCCGTGTCTGAAGAGGACCGTAGGATTAAGTCTCACGACAGATGCCTACGTAAAACACCATGGGCTTCATTCCCAATTGTCACAAGCCCCCCCCCCCCCCCCCACCCTCCAAGTTCTAAAAAACTATGTCTGCAACTGCCTTAACTTATAGTTAGTTTTCTTATCCTAGAAGTTTCCTATCAGTTTACAATTTCTATCTCATAGGAGTATATGTTTGGTTTGACTAGGATAAGATTGAACAATGCGGTCAATCGACTGACATATCATTGCTTAACCTTAAAATTACATTTCGATTCGCAAGATTGAGTGATTACTATAAACTTTCTTGTCCATATACCGGACATGCAGAACAGGTATTACTTTCATCGCGCATATCCTTACGAATAGCGTCTTATATTTATCATTTACAATCTTCTGGTAAGACTGCAGCACAATCCGTATCAAAACAATCTGTTTTTATTTACAAAGCTCCACCACGTGCTAGACCGACCATCTGATTCACAAACACTCTACAAGTCGGCGTTCCAACGTTTCGTATGCCTTTACATGAGAGGACATAGTTCTCTAGGGCTTCCAACTATTCGCTCTTTTTCAGCGAAGCGATTTCGTTCCCCTGTCAACCAGGCAGACAATCTGGGACGTATCTAATTTGTATATTCACACAAAATTCTCTATTTACAATGGAAAGCCCGAATAATTCGCTTCATCATTCTAACCAAGATACATCCACAAGAGAAAAGATTTGGCGAAAGCTTGCAAAGCTTAAGCGGGAAAATCCACCTGTCCGCTCAAATGGGGGTGGCTTTCTCTCTGTTTACTGGGACATTTACTGTGCCTTTTATCTCGCAAATTGCAAAGTGTTACTGAAAACGCTTACTGGATGGCTGGCTCGCCAGAAACCCGGAGCTGAATAGTGCGGAATTGGGGATGGAGTCGGGCTGAAGAGAACCCAGGCGACGCATGCGAATTTTCCCGGTTCAGTCATGGAAATTGGGAAGGGTGAATATTTTCGCCGATTCATAGCTTTTTAGCGAAATTTCACTCAGCGCCGAAGAAAAGCGGATGTTGAACGATTAGTAGATAGTCAACAACCACTCGTGTATTTCCTCGCGTATAGTGGATTTTCCGCGCCGTCGGAAAAAACGTTGCGTTTTTTTGAGTCAAGAGTAAAATCAAACGGCAAGCTGTGGTTTGAGTGTCGCGGATACTTATCGCTTTCCAGTAGGCTGATCCCAATTGGGTGGAACTGACCTAGAATACCAAGGAGTTATATTGATAGAGGGCCAAGATATGTGATATATTGTAGCCGATACTCTTCTTGGCTTCCAGACTACGCATTGATAGCTTGCTCGTCCTTCTTAAATGGATTAAAAACTGTCTGCATGGAAAGTGCAACAATTGGATACTGGAAACGGTACTCGAGCAGCGCCGTAGATACTTAAGCAAATAGCTGCGCTTATCAGCAACTTGCACCAAGTTGTTGATGGAAACGAAGTAGATGCGGTTTTTAAACGCGGATAATTAGCGTACAGGGCTTGAAACGTAGGTCAGGAATTGATTAAACACTGAATTCAGCCATACATTCTGCTGCACGGGGGTGAAGAAACCCTGCAGCGTAGGCGTCGCAAGCAGCACCATTAGCGGGGGTCTCTGGCAATGCGTTTCATTTCGCGTGGATATATCACCGAAAGAAAATGAGTTCGTGACGTGGTGTCTTCATTTTCTGATTCTCAAATAAATTGCAGTATCTTTATCGGATGCCATCGGTTCAAATATATAACAGTTTTTCCCTAGTTTCTCGTGCTCACTGCTCATCACTATTATCTCTCCTCATCCCATCAAGGGGTGACATACCTCTAGTGAAAAGTTAGAAAAAACTTCCCCCCCGGGGTAAGCGCTACATATAATCGCGGTCGGTGGCAATTAGGCGTGTGGGCAGATTTTCTTGACCTGGGTCCCATTGAAAATCTTCGCGGTCCACAGTTGCGATAAAATCGCGATATTTATGGAACTTTGGCATGCAAATGCGACGATGTCGTGATCTTGCTTCGTGTACAACAAGTGGGCGGATATAGAGTGGATGCGAGTGGAGACCACTTGAACGCTCGATCGCGACAGTCGTAAAGCAACAAATAAATATTAAACAAAAATTCTATGAAAACATTTCATATTCGCGCTGAAATTTCAAATAATTTAGATATAATTTACGCGTTTCCATTAGAATTCTGCGGAACCCAATTGCGGAGAAATGGATACAATTTGGTAGAGTGTAGTGTTTGCTGGAATGATTTCCCCGTGGAAATGGTTTCCCAACTGCACCTGTACAAAGTGCCCGTGAAAATGTCGCGGTAATCGTGTTAGTTTTCGTGAAAACATAAAAATGTGCATATGATCGATAAATGCATTGGAACTACATCTTTAATCCTCTGAATGTGTCTACGTATCATTTTTGCTTTCTAATAATACAAGTGAAAAGTTGAGTTCTTGAAACAGCAAAAGAAAATCGGATAAAATGTGATAAAGTGGTGGAAGCACCTGTTTTTAATTTTCCGCAAGAAAAACATACAAACTGCACTACCCGATCTGATTTCCTTCAGCTCGGGTAAATAAATATCAGATAAATTATATCTTTCCCAACCTATCCTGATATTAATCATTGGAAGTTAATTCATTTCCGAATTTCCCGAGTTTCCGAAGGCGGTGGAGTGTTTTTGGCTGTAGTTTTTGTTTCGCATGAAAAGTTGATTTTGGCAAATGTTGCGGAATTTAGCGTCAATGCCAGGATAGCTGTACAGGCTCCACTGTTGAACTGGATTCCGTTCAATTAGTTCCTAGGCTGCTGCTACGGTGTTTTGATATTATTTGAAGGTAAGTTTGTTTTCATTAAGTCTTCAAGGGGAATATTAAGCAGTTGTACCCGTTCCGGGTCAACATCACAACGACTACATTGTAAGGTTTCTTTCAAGGAACACCGGGAGGGAATCGGATCTCTACAACTTTATTTTCCTATAAGTCATTACTTTGACGTGAAGATCAAGTGCATTTCGGATTATTTAAAATACTCCGTGTAAATACTGGAGGAAAAAACTTTACAAGGAAAACCGTGTGCATAAGTAAACACACACCATTTTATGGCCCATCAACTTGCTGCACCACATTCGGCATGACTTAAAAATATAGGGTGGAAGCTGCTTTTGGAATCGCAATCACAATGGCCATTTATGGCGATAATTTAACAGCCAGATACAACCCTTTCTTTGCAGATAAGTTTCTTTTGCACTTGCTGCATATTAGTGGGAAGTGACAATCCAATTGAACTATTGATCGCTTGTTGTATGCATTTCCCCTACTTGCCCCTGCATAGCCTGCATAATATCCTCCCTGATCTGATCCAGCCCGAGTTCTTTAACGCACATTTAGATGTGAGGGTTACATAGCTGCAAAGTGAGCACTATGACCTGCACATATCCAACATATTTTTTGTTAGGCCCTTGCCTTAAACTATTTTGATCCATTTGAAATATCTCAAATTTTTTACCCAAGATGTAATAGTCAATTTTTATGTTTAGCATTGCAATTCCGGAGGATAAAGGTGCCATGTGCATTCTCAGTGACTTTAATGGAATATGGATGATCTATTTGTTAGCAACGCCCCCAATTATATCGAATCTTATCATTTGCTTGCTGAAATTTAAAAATTGATTTGCACTGGCTTTATTAGGAGGGATCAAGAATTTGAACCGTTTGGTTTCTGGAATTTGAAATTCTAGGCCTTTGAATGCAAAAGTTTTAGATCTTACAAAGAGGGCCCACTAAAATTTCATTGCGCCAAGTTTTAGAGGACGTTGGGTTAAAATTTGCTTCATTTCTCACGTGCCTTAATATGAAAGAAAGAAAAACCTCGTTTCTATCCGTCATTGATTCTATTTACAGACTCAACCGGTTTCAAAGGCAAATCTCTGGTTTAACATAGGTGAAGGTAAAAAGAGGTTATTATGATGCGCCAGCTCTGTGTGTGAGATTCACATTCAACGTGAAGTAATCCTCAGCAGAGATTGGTCATCCATGTTAACCACCCGCCCTGCTTTCCGGGCGTTTTTTATTTTTCTCAGCTCACTCAAACTTACTCTCTATATCCAAAATCTTATCGACTCGATTACGAGGTCGTATCTCAATATTTATGACTTAACGCTCAACCTCCGGCAGTATTCGCCCTCTGAAACGTAAGACGTAGGCACGCAATCAGGACAACCGAGAAACATAAAAACACTTTTTGGCGACACATCGGAGGCATGAACCACGACCGCATTGCAGTGGTGAATCCGCCTCCTCCAACGCACTATATTGCCGCTGCTGCACTGCATGGTTGTCATCGTGGCTGCCGGCTTGGCTTCAGGACCACACTGCCGGCATGAACGGCCGTATATTAAGGAGAACATTGTGTTAAATTGTGCAAAATCCAGTGAAAATTTAACTAGAAATTCCGTGAAAACCTCGATCCGTTGACGATGTGCTAGCGTCCGTTTTCACGCGCAACACCGAGTCCGTGCAAAAAGCAAACCAGTCCAAACAAAGAATAAAAGACCAAAATCATCGCTGCTTCTAAGAAATTTTGTTATTTCGTAATTAATTTCTCCATGCTTTCGTTCAACCGATTTCTTAATACATAGTTCAAGTCTAACGAGCGTTTTGAGAATTTTCCAACCATTCCTCCCATTTTTTTTTAAAATTCCCCCCTATCGAATGAATCTTTCTCCTTTTTTAAGGTTTTGTGTAAAACAAAACCTTATTAAAATTATGTGTGTCTGTCTATATGTCTCTCTCTTTATCGGAAGTGGAAATCTTCCAAAGACACTGGTACACATGTGCAAACTTGTAGGATTTTCACCCACTAAAACCACCCCCTAACTTTTCTCCTCTTCCCCGCCGAACTACCAGAAGGTATTTCGTTGCAGAGCCTTCTACTTGTTAAATAGCTGTCGACTAGGGCAGTTATGTAACAGGGTACATCAATAATCTCCTTATAAGGTTCCAACTGGCCGAGTTGAACGAATTTTGCACGTCAAGAGTAATTATAGCACAATACTTGCTGGTGCCATCCCTTTTGTGTATCGCATTTTCAGCGTAGCCCGTGAGCAGTCTGATGGTGTCGACGGTTGATCGGGTCGTGGATGCGCAATTGCCGATCTGATAAGCCTCCCAGACTCCTTAGTGCCGGGGGCAATCTGTTGTAGATTATTCGTTCCAACATTTTCCCCATAGTGTCCAATAGACATATGTAAGAAAATGGTTCACCAACAGGCTTACCAGGTTTAGGCAACAACTGCTCCGATGACACTCCGACCGAACATCAGACGATTCGCTATTCCACTAGCAGTTAGGCCTTCTACTGGGGAAAGTATAACGTCTCAACATCGATGAGTCACCTGCCGTCACGATACATTCGGTGATATGCTAATCAATATGACATCTAACTATTCGAAAGCCTTCAACAGACAACGCCCACTTGCATTCATTAGTGAACTTCTCCATTCTGTGGTCCATGCATTGAAGTCACCGGCGATGACTTTTGGGTCTCCGTTCTTTTGGTCTCCAAGCTCAGCCTGGAGTCGAAAGATACTCCTAGGTAATTAGCAATGGCTGAGAGCGATTGGTATGTGCACCAAAGCAGGTCTGAACGTTCTTTCTTTTACGCAGCTCTATAAAAAGTGACAACTCCGTCTTTTAAAATCTTAAAGTATAGGCTTGACCGTCCATGTAGTCCTGCTCAAATAGGTCTCTACTTCATGGGGGTGATTGGCTGTTGTGGATGTTATGATCATCCCTTTTGCGAATACAACGGCAATGACTTTCTTAAATATCGGGAGCCATAAGACGCCATCATACATAATGTTCTATAGCAGAAGATCCAGAATAGACCCCTCGGGAATCCTCCGTTCGAATCGTATAGTATGTAACTTCCACTGTCGTAAGTAGCCGGTGATTATACTTAAAATATAGTCTGGCGTTCGATGGTATGATTCCAAAAGGCAGAATCGAGCGCGTTCTTGATGTGGAGAGTCACTAGTACGCTGTATTTCCTTTGCTAAGGGTTTTGCTGGGAAGCTTAATAACCACTTTGATGGCGTCAATTGTTAACTGACTCTTACGGAAGCCAAATTACTTATTTGATGAATGTCCGCCACTACTAATTATTATATATAGCGGGTTGTAGAATATTGAATTCAGAAAACAGAAAAGACTGTAGAATGGGGGTTCACCTATCCGCCTGTGTAGCTTCAGGATCAACTCAAGCTTTTATTATTTCCACGGTACGGGGAAAGACCCTTCTTACAGGGAGTCTGTGAATAATAATAGTAATAGTAACTATTGTGTGTAATAGTAACTATTGTGCCCCTTTACTGGTTATATTATAGTGAACCTATCAACTATAGTATGTCGTTTACGCCTATAAGCGACAAGAACTTTGTTATGTTTCCTACTTTCCTCAGGCGCCCCAATCTACTCTCCGTGACGTTTTTGCAGTGGGCAACTTTTTGCGTACGTGTTTATGCTGGATGTATAGTTGTTCAAACTCTGACGTATTTCTTCCACGCTGACTTCGCCTTTTGCCCTGTGGTCATTCCGTACGGCATTTCGCTATTTCAGCGTTGCACCAGTAGTTACGGTTGCTTTGAGTATACACATCTTGCCATGGACACAACCCATTCCCAATATATTTGTTGGGATAGCCGTGACGCCTAATCTACAGTTGTTCCAGTAAATTCAGTGTTCAACAGCAATACGTCCCGAAAAGTATCCTCATCAAGGGATGGGCAGCTTGTTTAATTCTGCGCTCCACTTCCATATTTCTGCAGCCAGGCAAATTTCATGCCGACCCTTGGTTAGGACCCAAGGCTTTCTAAATGATGAACGGTTCTAAAGGAGATATCGCAATAGTGATAGGTGGCCTGAATGGCAAAGCGGGCTTGCTGGGACATATGATGAGAACACACCACTTTAGGGTGAGGCGTTCATGCTTTTCTGCAGATTCCAGCGCTTCAGAGGCGCATTCTTCGAGTAGAGAGTTTTCCATAAAATTAAATGAGTTTCAAAAGATTGACACTGAACATCTAATCAGAATTACTTCATTGTGGTCAGTTGTGAACCTTGGGAGTTTTCTTCTAGATGCCCACTACTTCAGAGGTGCTGACCTTGATCTCGATAGTGACCATCACTTCGCTACGGCAGAATACAGAGGTCTTTGGCTCTGATGCTCGCCATTCGGCAATGGGACAGCAGACATCTCGAACAGCTAGCAGAGAATAATAAGCTGCACTGGACTATTACCAAAAAGTGTTGTTTTTTTCGGCGTACTTCGAGTTGTTAGCCACATTCTGGATATCTAGCATAGGCCGAAAACATAGAAATGGATGAATGAACGTGAGAAACTTCAGGCTTTACTGCAACAAAATTGATAAATGCAAGGTGCGTTCCCCGTGAAGAGGTGGACAGGGAAGCAGACGTAGAAGTTATAAATTATAATGAAATAAAAAAAATACATCAAAAGTTGACCATAAGAGATCCCACAAGAAAGCCCGCGTGAGATTAGAAAGGGAATTTTAATATTGTCGAAGGAACAACCGACGGAGAAAGCCTACTTGCTTTCCCTTATAACCGAGTCTAAAGTACCTCAGAGTAGTAGTCGACGGACTAATTTCGCATCAAAAGAAAGAAAAAGATTAAACCCTTTCCAAAAGTTTGGCGAATGTTGGGGTCAGAGGAACCGACAATTGATGTGAATGTTCGAAAGCAAAATCAACAACAAACAGCTAACATTCTAGGCCGAGTTAAGACTGGTCCTAGGCTGACGACGACAATTTAGGAAAAAAAAAAACAAAAAATGGGAATGACCATCCATAGAGCACGGATTGAGGTAGTGATCTTGTCGAGATCTGCTCACGACATCCTATCACGAAAGGTTTATAAAAAGGGAATCGATGTCGCTATTTTCTGATAACAGAAAAATCTAGATCAATACGTTTGGTAAATGAAGGTGTACGGAAGCAAGTAATGAACCTACACGGCTTTCCGAAAGTAAATATCGACGATTGAGAATAATGCATGGCAATACCAGAGTATTATATTATAATTGATAGACAAGCGATTAATGTTAAACTGCATAACTCGACGATTAGCATCACCATCAACGGCGCAACAACCTGTATCCAGTCTAGGCCCGCCTTAATAAGGGACTTCAGATACTCCGGTTTTACGCCGAAGTTCACCAATTCGATATCCCGAAAAGATGTCTAGCGCCCTGACCCACACCATTGCTCCATCTTAGGCAGGGTCTGTGTCGTTTTCTTTTTCTACCATAGATATTGCCCCTATAGACTTTCCGGGCTGGATCATCCTCATCAATACGGATTAAGTGACCCGCCGACATTAACCTATTGAGCCGGATTTTATTCACACCTGACGGTCATAGTACCGCTCATAGATTTCATCGTTATGTAGGCAACGAAATTGTCCATCCTCATGTAAGGGGCCAAAAGTTCTTCGGAAGATTCTTCTCTGGAACGCGGCGATTTTTCCTTGCTAAGAACCCAGGTTTCCGAGGAATACATGACGACTGGCAAGATCATTGTCTTGTACAGTAAGAGCTTTGACCCTATGGTGAGACGTTTCGAACGGAAGAGTTTTTGTAAGCTGAAATAGGCTCCGTTGGCTGCCAACAACCGTCAGCGGATTTTATCGTCATAGTAATGATGATTTTCATCCCTAGATAGGAGAAATTTTCAACGGTCTTAAAGTTGTGGCCTGTTTTCGTTTAACCAGTTCGATTGGATGTCACTCGTTCTTTACTTTTTGGCGCTGATAAGGCATCCCTTTATCGTAGACCGTTGTTGATGTTGAATGATCTCGAGAGTGAACTTGCTATTTTCATCTAGCCTGGCACATTGGTCAAGGTCAGCCTAGTTGATCTTATTAATTTCGTCGGGATACCGAATTCTCTCATAGTAAAGTCGATGAAAAGATGGTGTAATTGATGTCCATATTCCAGCAGTTTTTCCATCGTTTTCCACAGAGAGAAAATTTAATCTGTTGCTGGTTTGCCTGAAGCGAAGCCTCTTTGGTATGGGCCAATGATGTTCTGGGCGTATGGGGCTATCCGGCCCAGCAAGATAGCGGAGAATATCTTATAGATGGTACTCAGCAACGTGATATCTCTATAATTGCTGCACTGTGTGATATCTCCCTTTTTATGTGTGGGACAGATAATGCCTCGTTGTCAGTCTTCAGGCATTGATTTTCTGTCCCATACCTGGTAGTGTAGTTAGTCGCTTCCATATTTAAATAATTCGACTGTAATTCCATCGGCTCCTGGCGACTGATGGTTTTTAAGCCGGTAGATTGCACGGATTATTTCTTCTATCCTTGATGGTAGCAGCATTTGTCCATCATTTTTGGTTGTCGGGATCTTCAACTCACCGATATTTTGGTTGTTGAGCAGTTCATCAACATGCTCAACCCATCGTTCCAATATGCCCATTCTGTCAGAAATCAAATTTCGCTTTTTGTCTCGACAGGATGTGCATCAAGGTGTATAAGGCTTCATCCTGCTGACTTGTTGGTAAAACTTCCACGCCTGGTGCGGTTGTTCCCTATACTTTTCTATTGTAGGATTGTAGGTAGTGTTGTAATGCGAGGCCGGTGCACTATGCGAACGAGATTGCCTATCTGTCTGTAAACTGACTTCAGTATGGTTTTATTTTACCCAAAATTTTAATAACAAGTCAGGAAACCGGAAGCTGAACATTTTAGGCATGAGAGGTTCTATTGTTCTTTCATATAAAAATATTTGGCTACATGATATTTAAATTTACCCGATATTCAATTCGACGTGGTACTGACATTTTATCTCGTAGGGAGTAATAATTTGATGCGAGAAGTGAGGAGCCCTATTGCTGACCTACTATAATTTTGTTACTAATGGCGTTATTTCCACCAAATTTTCCAGTATGATGCTTCCTATTATCTTATTGCAGAATTAGAAGCGTTCGCAGCCAATTTTCAAAATTATCGTAACGGGAATATTTTGAGGCCTGGATACGAGGACCACCACGTTTTTCATTTTTCAGATTTTTTGTGCGATAGTTTATGAAAGCAGACGCTTAAAAGAATTGACCCTTTTGAACACCCTCAACTCTCCTCTTTGCAATCAATTTCAAAACTAAGATCTGTTCGAAAAGTACTAATCGAGACCTTTCACCCCGTATGACTATATTCGGTGAAAAAATTTTAAATTCCTCGGAACACCTCAAATGAGATGTTTTACCTTTCCACCTTTCCATAAAATTTCTTATCAATAGGACTAACCATTTTTGAGAAAATGCGTGTGACAGACAGACAGATAACTAATTGAGCCCGTTTTCTGATTACGTTGACTTCAAAGGAGCAGATAGAGAGACTCACTACTGGCTTATCGCACTGGCCAGACTTTCCTGGCTCTGAATGATGGAAAGCTGAAGGTTTGCTCCCCCAGGGATTCTGTTTTTCCCTAAAAGAAACGTGGGGGTGACAGGCTTTCCGAGTAGTTTCTCAGTCGTCGATTCTTTACAATCGCATACTTTTTTCAACCTCAATGCCTCCCAAAGCGAACGAATTGAAAACATTGCATGTATAATGCCTATTCAATATTCGATCCTGTTTTCTCCAACTCAAAGTTACGTCAGATTTTTAACTTACCATTCTGTTGTATCTCCTCCACCCAACTTTCACTGTTTGTTTGTGTAACGTCTTCTTTGCCAATAAAAAACGAAATTCTCTTGTTTGAAATTCAAAAATCATTTGTTACTGGCAATTGTTCACACATTGTTTTTTAAAATCCCGCTGTTCTATCTTTCATTAACTATCTTCTTACATCAACGTGACCATCAACATTTCAGTGCTTGAGAGTTCTATGGCGGTGTGGAGGTGCATTGTCTGTCATCTCAAGACAAGCCGATCTGGATTATTTGTTTTTTCGCTTGGCAAATCCTCAAAGTTGTCTTCAAGTTCTGTTTTCTAGCGAAATTACTGTGAAAATTTTGCATACAGTACAAGCTAGGGACGGAGTTCGTGTCGGACATGAAAGTGATTTCCAGTAAATGCTGTAAACTTTCCAGCAGGCATCGAGAAAAAGGACAATGGTTTCAGGGTTTTGATATTTAGGGAGTTTGTCCAAAAGAATAAGTATTGTATCTATACCCCTTTTAAATATTTAAACAATGTTGCCCAACTTGTCCACTGTACTAAGAGGGAATACTATACTTTGATCTACCATAAAATCACAATTTTGTAGTGGCCCATTTTCGCCTTCATAGGTAGAAGATACATCCATAGAGAAGGAAATGAAATTCACGGTAATGTCTCAGCAATTCATCCAATAGGTGAAAGTGCTGAAAAATATTTTCATCTAGCGATACTTCAATGATGCATTAATAATAATTTCACTGCACTCGATCGCCGGCTTACAATTATAAGTGCAATTGACTGCACATACTGCACATCATTCCACACTTAATTTTCTGTGAAGTGAAACTGAGAAAGCATGGTCAATTTCACTTGCACCTTGCTTTCGACAAGTCTGGGTCTAGTTGTCCGGAAGTTATGCTATAATTGCATTAGCACGCGTAGCATTCGTAGACATAAGGAACACTTAAGGTTTTCTGTTATTCAACTTTGAACGTTCTTACACTCAGCTTATAGCGCCGTGTGGCACAACACGTTTCTAGGATCCCATTAGGAATGGGCTTCTGCCATGTTACAACGATAATACCCCCTACGAATTACCACTTGTGCTTTGGAAATCCCGTTCTTTGAAACATTGCCTGCAGGAGCTACCGGCTTAAATCCCATGTATTCATAAATTTCTGTCATATATTATTCAATTGACTGTGCGTCTGAGAACGCATGGCGTGGAGAGACCCTCCGGAAGGCTTCTGCTGGAATGTGAACGTCTACAGCATGGTGCCATCTACTTAGAAATTGCTTCATTCGCCTGCCTGCATCGGAGCATGCACTTGAAATGACGTAGTTATTTGCATTCTGCAATTTTCATAAAAGGGGATATTAACTCGCACTTATGGGGCACTATCGATTTTTCAACTAATGGCTATTATTAGCGTTTGCAATCATGTCAAATAAGATGGCGTTTTAGGGATATTGATCGAGGGAAAATTAAATTATGAAGCCGAAAGTGCTTTCGATTGCTTTGAAGATTTTTTAAGAGTTGGTTCCCGCGGAAGTCAATGCGTGCAACTAAGGTGTTGATGAATAATTTATTAGTGATCGCAATTTGGCATTGGTGACCAAACGAACTGGTCTTGACTTCGACTTTCGTTGTAGTGAACATAGATTTTCGCATATTATAAAAATACACACAAGTTCAAATTCTAAGTATAGTAACTTAGACTAAGGTGAGAAGAGTCCCTTGGAGTTTAATGTCCGAAAGCCCTACGTGATCCTTGTTTATATAACAACAATTTTAAATGAATGTAGAAGTGGAAGATGGCCAAGATAAATATTCAGATTGGCTGTGATCGTTTGGATACTCCAGTCTCTAACACGATAAACCAAAGATTTCATGTTTCCTTTAATCTGATGCTGATCTGGGGCTACATTTGAGTCTGAGATATTAAATGAAGAAGTACCGCGAGGAATTCTGAAAAGCACGTGAACCTAACATTTTAAAACAAAAACAAGTCGAAAACCAGAAGCTCGCAAGGTTATCTTTCATACTTGATCCATCGGAACCTAAACATCATATGGTGTCACCTTTGCAATTTTTTTCAGATTTTTTGGTTAAGTAGCTTCTGAGTAAAAGTCCATGAAAGAAATTATCACTTCTCAGCCCTTGTACTCTCCCCTTTTGCATCAGTTGTCTGAAAAGTACTCATCGTTTGATACTCAACATGACCATATTCGACATAAAAAAAATTAAACTCTTTTTGCATGTTTGTGAACCAAACCCATTCAGCGTATGAAGCCAGCGTTGTTTTGGGCGGCCTTACGGTCACTAGTGAATTCTCATTAGTGCGAATTACATGACCACGCCATCGCGATTTTTCCACGATTGGGGCAACCCCATATCGGTCGTGGGTATCCTCATTCCAGAAGCGATCAAGGCGCGTCACATCACTAGTCCAACGCAACATCTTCGTCTCCATTACCGCAAGGCGCCGTTCATTGTTTTTTATAGCCGGCCAATACTCAAATTTATAGTGGACAAAAGGGCGGACTACATTGCCGTAAATAACACCAGTTGTCGAACGCCACTTCAACCAGATTGCGCTAATGCTTCAAGAAATTTAATAACGCAATTCTCTATTCGCTGATGGTATTGACGCGAGATATTTAAATCGTTCAATTCTGGGCAGGTCACCGTCTCTGTGCTAGTGATGATGCCTGTTTCAAAGGTCGTCAAAAATTCAGTGTTATACAGATTCAATCTTAGACTTTAGAGAATCATCTGCATAAAGCAGATGGTGTTCTACCTTCCTCAATAACCCGATTGAAGAATTCACTGAGCTACAGTGTTGGGTCCCAGCTCTTCATTTTCAAGGGATCAGGTGCGAAACCGTCAGATCAAGTCACTTCCACCGATTTCATTCGTTTTATTGCTTCCTCGCCATTAGTAGCGCTGAAAGGTGTATTCGCTTCCAATGTCGGTAATACCTGCTACTCAACTACTTATCTGGTTTGGTGAACCCAAGGGTTGCATAGGCCGCCTTGTGGATCGTATCTTTAATTTTGTTCCACGATTCTTCCATATCGCAATCGCGTAAGTGAAATCATTTCTTTTTTCTTCTCCCGAAATCGCCGCCATTTGCTTCGCGGGGGGTCTGTGTCTTCATCACGCTGTTTTATCTGTGACTTGATTTGCAAAATGGCAATCAACGCCGATGTTGAGGTGCTCATAGGGAACGGCTTTGCGGTCAGTGATAGTGATAAAATGTCGACGTCTTAAAACAATGTAGTCGATGTTCCTACTATAAAATATAGGAAAATGAGACAATCGTTTAACGTATTCGTATTCGCAATTGCAATGGTTGTACGCAAAATTGGTTATACTCTCCCCACTCTCATTGCACGCTCCAAACCCTTTTTCTAGCGCGATTAGCTGATACAATGTTGAGCTTCATCAGCCGATCATCAAATCGTTCGACTTCTTTAACCATGGAAACTCTCTGAGATGGCAATGCCAGCACCGTATTGAGTATGTGGGCTACCAAAATCGAGAAATATATAGCCGTTTTTACCGCATTCGCGTTCTAAGTCGCAGTCACTTTGTTTTTAACGACATTGAAAGCATTTTCTTGATCAGGTTGTCAAGGACCCACCAGGCTCTCACCAAGAGAGATCAGGTAGCATTTAGGGATAAGTCCAACTATATTTATCACTTTTCTTGATTTCAACACTTTATTTTTGTTTTACTGAGAATAATACAAAGTATCTTGTCTCCTTCTTTATTTGGACTTGGGACCAGCATGCTATGTAAATTTTCCTCCGTGCCAATGATGGTGATAAAAACTGAGCTGACTGCGCTCGTTGGAGGGTGAGTCTGTCATTTCTATTTTTCATATACTTGAGGAGACTTCTTCCGCCAATTGACAGACGTAACAAGCACTATTCGCAGATTATATTTCGATGTTACTAATTGCAATTGTATTTAAAAATCTTTCAACTTACACAATCACAAGGAATCCGGCAAAATCGCAAAACAAAGTTTGCAAGGATTCCTTCACTTTAGCGACGAATGAAACGAAGGAATAGGACAGTTGGCAATTTACTTACTACAAGTTTCCAATTATATGTTTCTTGTTTTCAATTGCCCGCTTCCATATCTTCTAAAAAATGTCTCTGGCGCAACTACGGAACAGTAACTTTCAAATAATCTTGAGAGGACTCTAGTTTGTTGGTTTGTTTGACCCCAGACGATCGGCCGGTTGTTCGAGAGCAAAAACAGGAACTGCTACTTTATTTACCTTCAATATCATTTCTCGGTAAATGATGAAAAAATTCAACTTATTCACACAACAGCAAAAAGTCCAGTCAGCACCTGCGCTGACAAGTAGTGCAACTTGCGTTCGGCATTTTTACAACTTTCCATACTCAAAAGTTTCTCGGTTGCCTAAGCGGAACCCCTTGAGTGAAATGCATTGAATTCTTTGCTAACACCGGCGTGTACATAGCGATGCGATGCGGAATGTATAAGAGAGAATGTTTAATGATCAGTTTTCTTTTAGAGAGTATAAATGCGTTTAATGATTCAATAGGATTTAAGGATGCGGGAAATTTACAGGCTATTGGGTTTTAAGTATTATAGAATTTTTTGTAAGCAAAGAATGCTCATAAAAATTAAATTACCCGAAAGACGCCCTTTTCACTACTGTTATGTTTTTTTTTTGTTCTCTCAAAAATGCGCAGGGGCTTACCTCACTTTTCGTTTGCAAATGTGTTGTGTGTTTTATATAGACTTTCGCAGATCCTCTACTGAATACACTTGAATTCTGTGCAGAATGGTTAAGACCAATCGTGGATAAACGTCTCTTCCTGATGAAGCTACGTACTGAGTAATCTAACCTTTTTTATCCCAGCTTTTGCGATACGGGTTTGCTATCCCCTATTGTGGAAGATACTTTCTTTGGAATCTCACTAGTACAGGAAAGGGGATGAATATGCGCTCAACTTACAGGGAAAGGGGTTGCAGTAATGAAAATTTCGAGGTTTTGTTACTTCGAAAGAGTTTATTCTCCCAATATAACCAGATGTGTCCGAATAGCTCAGTGGTTAGAACACTGGGTTGTCATACGGAAGGCCGCGGTTCAAATCTCGCTAGTGGCAGTGGGATTTGTATCGTGACTTGATGTCGAATACCAGTCGGCTCAGCTGTCAGTCAAATCAGGGTAATAATCTCGGCGAGCGCAATGCTGTCCACATTGCCTCCTACAATGTACTGTAGTGTACTGTTACGGTCTTGAATGAAGTGCTCTAACACACTTTAAGGCGCTGATCCAATATGGATTGTTACGCCAACGATTATTATTATTAATTTGACCAGATAGAATACCAAATGAAAATTATCCCTAGTTATTTGTTCCAAATTGAAAAAGTATTTAATTGGAAACTCTCTATTAAACAAAAGAGACATTTTGTTATAGAATGCAAGTTATCCCAATATTTTCTTAAAAAAAGTTGGTAATAATGATTTCAAAATCCAACTACCCTTTCTCGCAAAATAACAATTTTTCGTATAAGGGTTTGAGTGTGGCAGATACCTTTCTATGAATTTGAATATGCTTCTCACTGTGGCAGCATCGATGTGTGTCGTTTAGACGAAATCATAAAGGACCTGGTTACCGATGTACTTCTATCATTATTTTTAGGAATACCCCCCCATTTGGCACGGGGAGACACCATATCAGAAGATAAATCCGATATAGATCAAATATCTAGCTAACTTCATTTAGCAAAGCTTTTGGGGAATGATTCTATTAAATGGTTTGTTATAACCCAGAGGTACTGATTACACGGCTTGACGCCTTGTTAACGTGTCAAATATTGGACTGGTTGAAGTTCATTGGAACACAAGATAAACAGCTTATTTAACTGTGGGGATAGGAATTGAAATGATGTTAAGAGGCACATTCTTAGTATCTTAAGGCATTTTCGGAGTGTTCCTCGTTCCATTTCTGCAGAAGCCGACTGCTTGATATTTTTCGAATTGAAAACACTTGGTCCTTACTTTTAACGGTAAATCTCATCCAGATTGCAAGTTAAGTAAGCTTGACCTCGTACAATATCCTTCGTGGAGGTGTAAACGAGAGGAGGAGGGAGAGGACTTAGCGATGTTCTCCGTAAATAGCGTTATTAAAAATTTGTTTTCAAAGAAAAAGACACCCCTCAAGTGATATGGCTATTAACGTTAATATCAATTTACCCAATAAACAAAACCGCTGGCCAATTATTTTGTCGTTGCTATTGTTTTCCACCTCATTCTGCAAACTAGTCCGCCTTTGTTCGAAATTTCAGTCACCACTTTGACCATCTAAATTCACGTCATAATAATTGATTGACTGATTGACTGACTAGGCTGACCCTGACCAATGTGCGAGGCCAGATAAAAGCAGCAGGATTACTCTGAAGGCCATTCGACATCAACAACGGTCTACGACAAGGGGATGCGCTATCATGCGTCCTCTTTAACCTGGCCCTCGAGAAAGTGATCCGTGATGCTGAGGTGAATGCAGGAGGTACGATCCTCTTCAAGTCCACCCAACTACTGGCCTATGCTGACGATATCGACATCATGGGAAGAACCACCCGAGACGTACAAACTGCCTTCATCCAGATCGAGCAGGCGGTGATTGGCGCGAGATCTTGGGCTGCACATCAATGAAGGCAAGACAAAATATATGGTGGCAACGTCAGCACCGAAGACGAATCAACCAACAACATCAAACCGCACTGGTCAAACACAAACACGAACAAGAATAAGGATAGGAGAATACAACTTTGAGACCGTTGACAATTTCTCTTATCTAGGGTCGAAAGTCACGACCGATAACAACTACGATGATGAAATCCGCGTACCGTTGTTGTCAGCCAACAGAGCCTATTTCAGCTTACAAAGACTGTTCCGCTGGAAACGTCTCACCATAGGGTCAAAGCTCTTACTGTACAAGACTATGATCTTGCCAGTCCTCATGTATTCCTCGGAAACTTGGGTTCTTAGCAAGAAAAATTGCGAACTCTTGGCCGCGTTCGAGAGAAGAATCCTCCGAAGAATTTTTGGCCCCCTACATGAGGATGGACGATTCCGTAGCCTACACAATGACAAAATCTATGAGCGATACCATGACTGTCCGGTTGTGGATAAAATCCGGCTCAATAGGTTACGGTGGGCGGGTCACTTAATCCGTATGGATGAAGATGATCCCACCCGGAAAGTCTATAAGGGCAATATCTATGGTAGGAAAAGAAGACGAGGCAGACCCTGCCTAAGATGGAGCGATGGCGTGGGCCAGGACGCCAGACAGCTTTTAGGGATATCGAATTGGTGGACCTCGGCGCAAAACCGGGATATCTGGAGTTCCTTATTAAGGCAGGCCTAGACCGGATACCGGTTGTTGCGCCGTTGATGATGATGATAATAATTGATTGCTAGGAATTCGCCAAGGAAAGTTAAATCCATCAGACTGGACCGCAAAACACACAACTCATCAAAATTGGATCGCAATACCAGTAGCAATTTTGAACTCATTTTTACGCTAATTCAATATTTTATTCACTACAAAAATTTCGGACGGAAACATAACTCCACATGGTTGCTTACACCTCTCCTAACCACTTTATCCTAGCTCAAACCACGATTCAACAAATCTTTCCTTCTTCTCTTGTTATGCTTGTCCTCAAAACTCGACTTCACCAATTGAACAAAGAACCACTTCTTCCGTTTACTTGTTCCCCAATAAAAACTAATTGAATATTCTCGTATTGCCAGAGCACTAGAAAACCTGACTTGCTCTCTGCAATATCTCCCAATAAAACGAAAGAAGAAGCATCAGAGGCACTTTCGGAAACTGGCTTCTATGCACAACCACAAATATCTTCCAAGCATTAGCAGCACCCACGTATACTTCCATATGTACATAAAGCTTCCCATTTGCCCGAGACAAACCCTAAAAATGCATTTGCTAAAACACATCATGGTCTGGCCGAACCATATAATACCTTGGGAAGATCGTGTCAAAGAAAAGTTGGTGATTATTTCCAGATTTTCAAAGATCTCTGTGTTATAACTGAAAAGCACTTACATGAATGCACTTTAGGTTCCGCGTAATATAAAAAGTGGAAGAGTTACATAACGCTAAAATTTCAAAAGAGATTTAAATTAATCATTTATGTTTCAACTGTTATTAAAAATTTTCTGTACAATAAAAAACAGGAATGGGCAGTAGGAATGGAAAGCATATCTTCTTGTCAGTTCTTTGCATGATAAAGGCACGGAATGGAACGCATACTACGACGCCACGGATACTACGCAGTTTATATAAGGAGACTATATGCGCTGCCAAACTTCAATCTCAGTATAATCAGGCTGTAACTTTCCTACTTAGTAACATTCCCTGAATTAGCATGGTCCTTATGCACTTTTCAATATTTTTCGCTTTCCATTCCTGCTGTGTCATTTCTACCCTCCATGTAAAGATATTAAAGGATGCTATGCTATTATGATCAACAGTCGTACATACTCATAGATACCACCGTAACACTTGCTGCAAAATATGCCTGCTATAATCTTTACAAATTGTCGTAGAGGATGTAAATAGATTAAAGATTTTCAATCTAAAGATGCTTACATTACTCTGTGACGAGTTAACTTGATTATTTTCTGAATCTGCCTTTCAACGCCTCCCAGGAGTGACTAAGGATTTATAAGACGTGCCTTAAAATAATTGGGATGATTATGTATTTAAGTCTTGTAAACTCCTTTTGATTGAATTTTAAGATGTAGGTAGGTAAATGTAAGAGCTATGTTGACAGGTTGTGAAATGAATGCATACATATATGCGTTTAATTTTCAAAACTTAACGTCGCCTTAAGTTTTTGAATATGATAATCGCATATGATATTGAATTTTTCTCACAGTTTCTTTTTCCATTGGAGCTTCTCTTTCAATCACAATCTAGATTAGTTTTGTGGTGAATGAAGTAGGGTAGTAGTAGTTATTAATTCAAAATACAAATCACATAACTTTCGAAATCCCCGGAATTTGCAGGGAGATAAACATGGGTAGCTCAAGTGTATTTAAAAAAAAAATTAAAGTGGCTTTACTGAATTGCAATATTGGTTGATTCTACTTCAGTTATCAGCCAGCCGCTAATTTCTGCGTGCTTTTAAAATTTTCCCATCTTGGATCGTCTTATCCATCAGTTGTCTAATGTCATTACTGTAAATTCAGTTATTCAAAATGCCAGCAATGGCATTATAAAAATGTTAAAGAAATAAGAATGAAAAAATTTTGGAAGAACGTTTTCATTTTGCAAGGTATAGACGAATGAGCCTCCCAAAATACTGACTGAATCCCATAATAGTGGGATGGATTCAACTGGATGCAGTGAATGAAGAAAAAGTCTCGTCAAAGAAGACTGTTTCTGATAGAATCTCTAGAGGAGGAGACGAGAGGGACGCCGAGCAAGATAAGCTTCCTGTTAATGAAAATAGGACCTTTATTCGTGATCTGAGTACCAAGGTGGACTCTGACAATCCCTCGCTGGGCATTTGGGAATATACTGGGGAACATGATCTTGGTGAAAGCCTTGCTTGCTTTGCAAGTGACACGAACTCTATATCAACCGTCGGAGAATATTGATCTGCATTGACAAGCTATCAAAATTATTTTCTCTCTAGCGGCGATGAAGTTCTTGATCAATTGGCGGGTCCCTTACTCTGGGTAGCCTAGTGTACGCCGTGACATCATTGCATTGGTAAAGTAAGTAGAAATTGTGGGAATGACCAACGATTTGGTCACCGAATACCTCATACCGCATCACGAAAAATTCGCATTTGATCGTATCCCTTTTTGATGGTCCTGTGAGGGACATAAGCTTCTCATCCACAATGATACGTATTGGAGGATATTTGTGTATTTCATTTCGCAAAGATTCCGGGACTGACAGAAAGCTGGCTCCGAACTTTTTTATGTCGACCACATTAACACCTGT
The DNA here is from genome assembly GCF_905115235.1 of Hermetia illucens. NCBI lineage: Eukaryota > Metazoa > Arthropoda > Insecta > Diptera > Stratiomyidae > Hermetia > Hermetia illucens. The sequence continues at coordinate 51,938,494 of NC_051849.1, forward strand.
CTCTGCTCCATCTGCTCTTCTTCAATTTTAAGACGGCTTTCTAGTGGACCAGCGGAGAGTATACTTCGAATGATTTAATCCAAACAGCGGAAATACATTTGCCCTGTTTTACGTCAAATCTGAAAAGGCAGCAACACCAACATCCAGTTGAGATTGTTCCATGCCAATGCCCACTCCGTGTTACTACATGGGAATGTAATGGAAAGCTCTTGCCTCTCTCACTCAAAACTTTCACGCTTTCCTCAACTCAATTGATCGGGTTGTTCTGGTCTGAGACAATAAGAAACGGTAAACTTGGCCAGCGTTCGGGCCAGATGCCCGTGGGGTTGTTAATGAGTAGCTAGAAGAGGCACTAGATAAGTCACATATTGAGAAAGGACGAAAACTCAATTGTAGGTTGTATTCCTATGCTACTATCGCAGGATGAGCGACGAGTGGGTTTGCTTTAGAACTATGTGGTGCACAACAGAGCAGCAATGGTGGTATATATGGGCTTATGTCAACTATATAAATGGTCAAACCCTGAAACATCTCAATTAAATTAACAAAAATGTTGATGCAGCTAGTAATATGAATACACTGGTAAATTAGTAGATAACTTTAGAAAAGTAAATTTCTCTTTGTATTTGGAAAATATCTGATAAAACGTCTAGAATAGTAGCTTTCATGCACATTACTAAAAGACAGAGGATACGAGTTCACCATTTCCTTTAACAAAAGCGCTGCTTTTCTTAATTCAGCCCATTGTAATATTCTCAATTGACGTCGCACTGCATCTTAAAAAAGTTATTGTGTCCCTTTACTTGTTACAGTATACCTGTTAACTATACTATGTCATTTAAGCCTATACCCGACAGGAATTTTTTTATGCTCCTTTCTTCCATTTAGCATTAAGTATTCTCCCATGTACCTCAACTTACTTTGTACAAGTGCCGGACACTGCCCCAGAACATATGCGGAGCTTTCGTCACTCTTCTCACAGAATCTGCAGACCATTACCGTAGATATCCCAAGCCTCCCAGCTGATAACTTAGCCTGAAGTGACCAATGAGTATTCCCACTATATCTGCAGGCTCCTCTTGGTGAGATTTAAACAATCTTTCGAGTGCTTGGAGTCGTATCATCCCAGGAGTACCCTAGGCTGAATTCGTAGTCATGAGCCTATTTCCGACTACATAGAACGACTCTGGCCCATTCAGCGCGTCCCTGCTCCTTTCCCGCCCAACTGGACCACTGTCTTATTATCTTCTAACTCAACATGGCCTGGAAATCCAGTATACCGTATCCAGACTTTTATATTTCCATACCAGTTTGGAATTTATCTGGTAGAACCTAAGTGCCTTAACAGCAATGCGGCTATCGGTTAGAATATTCTGTATCCTATAGTTCCTCTCGAGGTTGAAGGAGGCGTATCTATTTATGTGATATATTTCCGTTTGATATATGTTAGTATACGTACCCATTGGTTCAAAGTACATTTTCCTACGGCTGGTAACCCCGGCGCCTACCTTCTCTGCCGTAAAGGATTTGTCACTGGGCCAAGTAACCAGTTGCTGGTTAAAGCCGTGGGTCAATGCCACACTCTTCAGCGTATTTCATACTTCTTATTAAAGTGGAACCTCGTTGTCATGTTATTTCTTTATATCAGCAATTCGGGATCCGAATAGGAACAATATCAATCTTCCTTCGATTTCGGGAACTCTCCACCTCACTGGTACTCCAGGACATTCTGAAGATCAGACCTCTAGGGATACCATTGGGCATGTTCCTGTTCCTGCCCGCTGATACACATACAAACCTGTCTTTCAAGTTTTTCGGAGTAGTAAAAGAGCGGTAACAGAGGTTAAGTATTTGGAAACCACACTAAACCAAAAGCTTACTGTGATTTTCAAGTATTATGTCACATTTACTCTTTTCATCTTCATGCCATGTAATCTAATAGCTCTTAGTTGATCAAGCGTGTGTGTCATAGTGAATATTACTATACGGACCTTTGCTGGTTTGAATTCTGTCACATAGGGTATCCTTATATTTGCCTTTACAGCTTAAAACAATATCATCAGCGTAACCCTGGACTTGTATGTTAGTGTTTGTTAGCTCTCCTGGGAGTTCATCAACTACTATATTCCACATTAATGGTGATAATACCCCACTTTATGGACAACCTCCTTGAGTAATGCCCAAGACAATACAATTTGTACCTGCCGGCACTTCTATTTGCCTACTCTCTTACATTCTCGCCATCTAGAAGGCCAGGGTGTTTCCCACTTCCTTGCGGATTAGGGCATCTCTTACCTTGCTCTTCGATGTCCAAAAACGCACACAATGTGATTCCTTTCATCTCTATGGCATCCCGCTCGTACAGACCAGCTTCAGTTGACCGTCCTGCTCGTGCCACCGATGTGAGGCAAATTTTTGTGACAGATTTAGCGTGAAGCGCTATCGGAGTGAAAACCATTGTTGGCCACCTCCACGCCGTTGGTATATATCTCACGGCTTTGCTGCTCTAACCACTTTTAGGTGAGATCCCAAGATGATTTCTGAGACATTCTGTATTAGCGATAAGAAAGTGCCATCCGCTCCAGCTAATTTTATTAATTTAAAGTTCCCACTGCCCACCTTACTCTAGATTACCGAGCATACCTCTTTCGCTAGTTTCTAATTCACCGGTTTGTTTCACCCAAGAGATTCCGCCCCTTCTTTCTCATTCTGGCAAGGTTCCTTCTCCACCAGGGTAACTCCCATGATGACTTGACTGCCTTGGCTAGGCAACTGACCTCATAGTCGTCAACGACAATTCTGCTGAGTCCTTCCACCGCTGTTTCTAGCTATATTTTGTCCCTGAAGTCACCTCTCATATCGTTTAATCAAAGTTATACTCGAACTAGACTAGTTTCCAGCAGTAACTATAGCAGCAGTTTTTACACCCTGCTCCCTAAATTCTTTTTTATTTTCGCGGGACTACCGAGAAGCATTACTTCGCTTGGAGGATTCTGCTTTACACCAGCACGATTAAGTCGCGCGTCCGTCGCGCTTTGCGGGCTCGATCCAGTTTCTGCAGCTTTTTCTGCATAGCAGTTACTGTTGCGTTTGCTGCACTTCAATTTGTTTCTCGTTCACGAGATGCTGGGTCGAGGGTGTCGTTCAACCCCTCTCTTTCAATTGCAAATCTTGGGTAATGGAACACAACATGTTCCGGGTCCGCCAGTTTAGCGGCGCATTCGAGACAGTATTTGGACTCATCCATTCTGAAGCAAAGCAGGTGCTTCCTGTATCCACAGTGTTCCTTAAGGGACACAATTCTCCGTGTTTTGCTTTCTTTCCTACTATGGTAGAACTTCTGTCGCGGAGAGTAAAGTCGCGTGCTTCCGTTACCCGCTGACATAGCCGGCTAACTTTTTCATGCGCCGTTCCCTTCGGGTCCCCCGCAGGATTTGGCCTCATGTTGGTCGTAACTAGACTTCCTCAGTCCAAGTCCCACGCGTTGAAATCGGCAGAAATAATTTGGGGCTGTAATTTCTAGCATTCAAGACCAAGCCGCCTAGCATCTCCTTACATTGCGCTAACGTTGCACGCAGTTAATTTTGGCCATTCCAAAACCGGATAGCTGTCGCACGGAAGCTCGCTGTTCAAATCTCACTGGCGGCAGTGGAATTTGTGTCGTGATTTGACATCAGATACCAGTTGATTCAGCTATGACTCAGTACCTGAGTAAAATCAGAGAAATAATCTCCAGCGAGCGCAATACTGACCCCATTGCCTCCTACAATGTACTGTAGTGTACGTTAAAGTCTTGAATGAAGTGCTCTAACATACTTCAAAGCCCTGATCTAATTGGATTATTGCGCCAACGATTATTATTAAAGCCGGCTCTGAGGAATTCCATTGTTTCTAGATGAGTCCTTCGTCCACATAGCACTACCGTAATTTCAGTAAGGTTCATGGATTATCGCCACAAGTCTTGAGGTTAAGGTTGGTTTATATCAACTTCATTTAGTCCTTCTATATGCTGGATACCTGCCATCGTTTGCGAAGTGCTGGGCGTCCACTCCATTTTTCCCTTTTGCACAGCATGGATAGTGGATCTCCAATGCAGTCTTTGCCACACTCTCTGCACTTTCTCGACCTATCGTGCTTACTAGTAAATGCTGATTCAAAGTAACTGAAATCGTTCTCCTCTACCGCCCTAATATAGAACGACTTAATACGCCGTATCAGAGCCCTAATATTTTGATGGATATTCCTTTTCGAGATTCGCGACTAATTTCAACCTCTTAGGGACGATGTTGTCCATCCAAGTTTTGAGCTCTTGCGAAAAGGAACCGGTGTGGATCTCATTTCCACTCCAAGGTCTCCAAGTTCCAAGGTCTCTCGTATCATTAGGTACCACGTTTCCCACTAGTGAGGCACTGTGGTCGCTGGATGTAGATGGCCGGCAAATGGCTTCTGATATTGAAGAAATTATCGAAATCCGAGCTATGCCGAAAGCCTAGCTATATCGATAAGGGTTCAGTCCTTGATACTAGCTGACGTTAAGCTGTCTCGCTCAATTTCCCAGGTTAATGAGCTGGTGTGGATGCTGAGCGCAGCATATCAGTTTCCCGCAGATACATTTCTCAAACATTCTCCAAAGGGAGGGAGTCAAACTTATTGATCTATATACTTTAGACCGGGTTTGCCCTGTTACGTCTTCTCCATTCTGTCGATATGTAGCTAAGTTAACACTGGCTTTGTATATTTTGCCTAATTTCTCTTGTCTGACAGAGTAGATTCTGTTTAGACCAAGCGGTTTATGGGTTACAATCGATTTCACTAGATTTCTGGCACCCAACAGCATTGTAGTGCTAGTTTTTGTTCAGAACCTAGAAGAAGATATCTAGAATGGTTTCTGGAATTACTTTCCCACTTCTTGTGAGTTGAGTGTATTTACGAAATTGTATATTTCCAAACAACGTTTTATTGCAAAATCCACTTATTCAGATTAATTTCCAAAGGTCTTATTAGCCTGCATTAGGTGTACAATGTCATTTACGGTTTTCATAGAGCCGAACTAGGCAAATTGGGTACTATAAATTACTTTCCCATATGATTTTCTGTGCACAAAAATGGTGTCTATTCCACTATACCAAATTTGGATACATAAATTTAAACCATAAAAGGCAATATTGTAAACATTTTGTCATAAAATTGTGCAGACTTGGCCATCAAATCAGGCCCATCATTGCCAAAATTTACAGTCCCAATGGGAGTTAACTAACTTTTAGCATTAATCCATAATATTTACGCCAGATACATTGAAACCTTGTTTGGCATGAACCGTGCAAACCATTGCAAAACTGAACACCAAACTTCTTCTGCCCTGGTGAATTACACAGTCAAGGTGTTTAAGTGCACACACATCGTCCTGCATACATGGTGGAGTCTCTTTTGCAGATATCGAGAAAGAGGATTAAGCTATTATGCGTTAAATAATGTCTCCCAATATGCACATGGAAAATGGGGCTAGAAGCCAGTGTACATTCACTCTTATGTTTGATATACTCAAAAAGATACTTTCATGGCGGTATTCAACATTCAAAGCTTAGCTATACTTGGGGGTTTAGATCCTTCAATAGACCAATATGTGCAGGGCTCTATGTATGTGAACATTAATCTGTGGCCGCTTAATAAAACGTGAGCAGACGCTTTTGCAGCGGGTTTATGTTGATATGAGGTGGGTATTGCCCGCTACTTAGTGGAGCTTATCAGAGTTCCTTTTCTATTTATTGGCTAAGCTGCAAAAGTACAAACAGCTGTTAAAAGGGTAAACATTTACCATTAAAGTTGAAATGAGAAAAATGATAAGTGATTTTTTATCAGACGTTAGTGTTTTAGAAAGCTTCGATAGAAACCGCGTCTAATTAAGTCTTCAGGGAGTTTAGGTCTAACTATGGCCCTAGTGGTGATAAGTTTCAGGTGGTGGAGGATGAGGCATAAATACATACAGTATGTCAAGAAAATCTTTGCAAAGAAAAAACAGTTATATAGATTTCACTTCGATATGAAATAAAATGAATAAATGGTAAAATTCTTAAAGTTTAAAAAAGGGAAATTGTTGGTTAGTTTGGCAATCACCTACTTACACAATAAACACATATACTTCATTTCAAAAGGCAATGTAAATACGCCAAAAGTAATCGTGATCACATTTTCCACTGTCAAAAAATTCTTTGCAAAACACACTGTAATACGTACACGCATGCATATAGCGACAGAATTCTCTAGAATTCTAGATGGTACTATTCGGTATCGCATTGATATGTTTATGTTGCTGCATTCAAAGTGAAATCCGTTTACAATCGGTTGGATTTTGTTTGATTGTTCATTGAAAATTTTTTAAAGTCAAAATGCCTGGAAGCCGAACACTCGACAATATTATTCAGTTAGTGTATTTTCATTATTGTAAAGGAAAAACTGCAAAGGAGCTTGCGGAAATGTTTTCAGTTAAATTGAGAACCGTTTACAATATAATAAATCGCGCTGAAAAAGAAGATAGGATACATTTACGTTGCTCACAAGGAAGGCCGAATAAGCTTACTCCTAGAGAGGTAAGAAAAATCATAAGAAAAATCGATGAAAATCCTTACACTTCCACAAGATCGTTGGCTGTTGAACTAGAAAAGGATTGTGGAGTTCAAATCTCACATGAAACAGTGAGAAAAGTACTCTTAGAACATAAATATTCTTCGAGAGTAGCCAGGAAAAAACCGCTATTATCAACATTTAATATAAATAAAAGATTTTCATTTGCAAAATAGCATGTTTTATACCCCATCGAATACTGGGATGACGTTATTTTTTGCGATGAGACTAAAGTTATGCTCTATTACAATGAGGGCCCAAATAGAGTCTGGAAGAAGCCTCTTGAAGCTTTATGTTATAAAAATATTATACCAACAGTAAAATTCGGGAAATTGTCGGTCACGGTTTGAGGATGCATTTCATCAAAAGGAGTAGGCATATTAAGATTTATTGACGAAACAATGGATAAAGAGTATTATTTAGATATTCTGAAAACAGAATTGGTTCAAAGTGCCACAAAATTTGGTTTTATCGATCCTAGTAATCGTAATAAATTAAATTTCAAATTATACCAAGACAACGACCCTAAACATAAGTCGTATTTGTGTAGATCTTGTGCGCTTTTTAATTGTGCGAAAGTTATCGATACACCAGCATACAGCCCGGACTTGAACCCAATCGAAAATTTGTGGGCTCATCTTAAAAAAAGAGTTGCAAGGAGAAGTCCGAAGTCAAAAGAGCAGTTAAAAGCCTTTATTCGGGAGGAATGGGAAAATATACCAAACGAATACGATGTCACAAAATTGATATCCTCTATGAAAAGGAGACTGCAGGCTGTGCTTGATGCTAAGGGTTTCCATACTAAATATTAAGAATGAAAAATATTAATTTAATTACTTTTTTTATTCACTTTTTTATTCAATAATGTATTTTGCAAAAAACTATTTGACACTGAAAGAAATGTAGTTTTTTATTTGTAACGCTTTCAATCTTTACTCGAAACAAGTTTTATGTTCTTTTATTTGTAAAGTATTATATTAGCTAATATTCCAATAAAACATTACACTTTAAGAAATTACCAAAAAATGTATTATTTTGCTTTTTACCATCTGTCAAACAGAAATATTTCTAGTTATTTTCCGTTTGCAAAGAATTACTTGACATACTGTACGTAGAGAATGAAAATGTGCTCGGCTAGAGCTAGATCCCAGTTGCTAAGAGCTGTCGACGTTGTAGAATTCTGTGTTATCCTGAAAATGATGCAGCCCTAGATGGTCTATTGAATATTAACAAGTCTTAATACCGGAAGCTGGACGCTTTGGGTATACGTTTTTCCATCGGATATAACTAAATATTCAAATTATATCTTCATATTTTTTCAAACTTTCTCTACTTATATGTACAGATATTATGCCTACCCTAAAGAGATCCACAGATCACACTTGCTCACCTAATGTCGTGACAATAGCGGTTTCCGAGCAAGTCGGGTGTGCCAGACAGACAGATAGTGCATGAAACTAACAAAAACATGCTGAGAGACATTGCAGTCCTCTATAATTGGTAGCAAGATGAAGAAAGAGAGACCAAGGAAACGCCGAAAATATGAAGTGACACCAAACCGTAATGTCATTAACCTGTCATCCAACAAAAGAGTGCGGAAGAAGGTTGGTGATCTTCTAAGGAATCAGCAGGCGCCTAAGAAAGAAACTAAAAGTATGGAAGGTTGAAAGCCTATGCCCCAAGTGCAGGTGTCGGCAATCGAATCGGCGAAATCTAAGGGCAACTAAAATGGAGTATGTTCAAAGTCATTTACAAAAGGACGAAGAAAAAGACGAAGTTGCAGATTCGGCCAGAGGCAACATGTCAACATGTTTTACGTAGAGATACTAGAAAAGATTTAGGCGGAAATGTCAGCAGATCTACATTCAGCGCAAGGATTTCGATGAAGTGACATCCAGAGAAGAAATTTCTACTGCCTTAAGAGAACGAATTGAGCTAGAGGAACTGGGAGAAAAATTCACCGCAAGTTTGAGGAAAACCTATGGCACATCTCCACTTTATCACTTTAAGGTGCAAACAGTCTATCGGACATCTGCATCATTAAAGAAGTATTTTTATGGCAATGGCTACTGAAATGTATTTTATTTCTGTTTCGGTTTCAGACTGCGGGTACACTTTCTTATCCCGCCTGATGATTAGAACCAAACCAAAGTGGCAGTCATGATTACCGTTTTACCCTCCGTGAGTGCCACTCTAGTATTTTCTAGATGACCTTCTCAGCAAGCGAAACTTTAAGGTAATTTTTGCAACACTCAGCCCAGGACACAACCCTGTATAACAACTGCAGAGCAAGCGTACTCCTACGATCACTAGGCAGTACTTGTTGGGGTAACTCCTTCTGTCTACTGGATTTTTGGTGAAGCCCGTAATCAATTCGATGGTCTTGATGGTTGTATCGGGTCATACTCAAAGATGGCAATCTGATAAGCCTCTCAGACTTTCACCAATGGGGAGCGATGGATTATTCCCTTCGTTTTTTTCCTCATAGTATTTGAAACTGATCTATAGGACGGTTGTTTACCAGAGCCCTTACCAGCTTTAAGCTCTAGACCTTAATTCAATAACCAACTTATTAGTCCATTGACAGTAGATAAACCTTCATTGCTGCAAGTGTTACTAACGCCCACCGCGTCTGCTCTCCTGAGAGTATAACTACTTCCTGAATAATTTTCAAATCGTTCATCTTGCTTCACTTCATAGCTATATTGAAGTTTCTGTGAGCTTCAGGCTTTCTATGGTGTGAATCTGTGAGGCAAGATAATTTGATACATATTTCACAAAAACTATTCTACTAGCAATTATGTGCGGTTTCTGCGTTGATGAATCGCAGGCCGGAGATGACGTGGTGAAACTTGGCTCCGGGGCTCGTTTTCTAGATGTCACCAATACTACTGTCTAATAATCAGTGCGGGTGAAGTATTCACTGACTCCAGACCCCAGACATATGGCAACCTAACGAAACGAAAAACAAAAATTAGGTCATTTGCGACCTAATTGGAATTTCCTTTTTTAGATATTCATTATGTATTCGTTAGGCAATAAAATAAAATGTTCTGGAATACAATGTCTACTTGTAAAAGAAACTCTGAGGAACGGAACAGGTGATTCTAACAGTACGGCATTTTTCAAAATAAAGAAAAGTTGTCGCAAAAAAGAGGTCCTTCTTTTTTCTTTTGAATTGAAAGACTAGCTAACAAATTGACTCCAAAAACGCCTTATTTGATGAAGTTTTCAATCCCGTCAAGCATTGAAATCAGCGGGAGTGACTGTTGGTCTCCATCCATTAGTGCTTGATATCAGGTCGTCCAGCATTTCCTCCAAAGTCTACAATGTGAGACTTCGGGAAGCATAGACGCAGTCGATATAACTATTGCCCATTTTTCTGACGCGAATCCCTTAGAAAGTTCCGCAATACATTCCTATGTAGCTTCGTACTTAAACCGGTGTTCAATGGTATTCGCTAGAGATGGTAATACGATATCAGTGTCTCGGTTTCTACACTCACAGCGCTTGCTATTTCCGAGAGTGTGCTTGTCATCCAAACTCTTATTTTGATCTAACTGCATGGTGGTTTGAGTTCCTGGTGCCTCTTGCATTCACATCTGCATTGCGAATCATTTTCTTCAGGACCAGGTTAAAGAGGAGAAATCATAGGGCAACCGCTTATCTTAGACCGTTTTTGATGTTGGATGGACTCGAGAATGATGCTGCATTATATTGGTGAGGGTCAGTCTAGCCAATTTCGTCGGGATAGGTAATTCTCTCATGGTCGTGTACAGTTACCCTAGCTATGCTGCCACAGGCGGGCTTAAAGTCGATGAATAGATGATGCAACTGATGTCTACATTCCAACAGTTTTTCCATCACTTACCGCACAGAGAAAATCTGATCTTTTGCTGATTTAGCTAGATTCACTCTTTGGTATTGGCCAATGATGTTCTGGGCGTATCCAGCCTAACAAGATAGAGGAGAATATCTTCTAGATGGTACTCAGTAACGTGATACCTCTATAATTGCTGCACTGCGTGATATTCTCCTTTTTATGTATGGAACAGATAATGCCTCGTTGCCAGTCGTCAGGTATTGATTCCCTGCCTCACACATTGAGCATTAAGTTGATGGTTGTTGATGGTTCGCCTGTAATTCCGTCGGCCCCTGGCGACTTATGATTTTTAAGCTGATGAATTACGGGGACTGTTTTTAAGGTTTTGTGTGAAACAAAACCTTATTAGAATCGATTCGATGTCTGTCTGTCCGTCTGTCTGTCTGTCTGTCTGTCTGTCTGTCTGTCTGTCTGTCTGTCTGTCTGTCTGTCTGTCCGTCTGTCTGTCTGTCTGTCTGTCTGTCTGTCACAGCCGATTTATTCGGAAACGGCTGGACCAATCGTCACGAAAATTGGTAGGAGTATGTAATTTGCCGTTCCCTTTACATGCAGCAACTGACGCCATTTTGTGTTAAGTTTAAGGGGGGGCTTCTCATACATGTGAAAGGAGGGTGCAAAATTTTTTTTCACAGAATGTAGCCATGTGGGATATCAAACGAAAGGTCTCAATTAGTACTTTTCGAAACTGGTTCAATATTTGATGTTGGGTGAAACATAGGGGAGTGAGGGCTCCAAATATGACCCCCAAAAAGTGTAACAGGTCTCGTTCTCAGAACCTATCCAACCGAAAAATCTGAAAAAAATCGCAGTAGTGCATCTCTACGAAATCTAGGCCTCAAAATATATCCGGTTCCGATATCTGCACAAATAAAGTTAATAATAGTATATTTCCACATTTTAGAAATTTACCCGGCACCCCCCTTATCTTCATCCCAGAAGTACAAAATTTGGCATGCGTATAAAGAAGAACATAATGCACAATTTGGTGAAGTTTGAAGAAAATCAAACAATTATTAACAAAGTTATAGGGGGTAAAACTTTACAATTTTTTGTGAATTTCGTGCACTCTACAACCTGCATGACGTCATCATTATATATCAATTCGTCAATACCACCACGAATGAATTGGGTGGAAAAGGATTATTTTGTTTTAGATTTTAAGTCATTTGTATGTGAATATCAATTATTCCAACGGGACGTGTGTGTATGTAGGTATATAATATATGCGTGCTAATGGACTTCGCGGGTACTGCCTAATTCAGATAGATATAAGAAGTAAATCGGAAATATGGGTACGATCAATCTATATACGTGCCTATATGTGTACAGTATTCGAAAATAGACAGTTTGTTTGTTTAGGGTGAACGTAACATCTACGGCTGTAATATGTACGTATGTCTCGTAGTTTTGTAGCTCTATACGGATAGAAAAATGTTAGTTGAAATTTCTTAGATAAGATGAACACAAAACCTTTATATCCGAAGCGCGAGCTTCCGGTATTCCGACTTGTTTCTATTCTTGGTGGTGGCAGCATTTTTCCGTTGTTTTCATTTTACGGGACCAAATCCGATATTTTGGTTATTGAGTTCATCAAAATACTCAACCCATCGCACCAATATGCCCATTCTACCGGAAATCAGATTTCCCTCTTTGTCTCGGCAGGATGAGCATCGAGGTAGATAAGGCATCATCCTGCTGACTTGTTGGTAAAACTTGCGCGTCTAATGCAATTGTTCCTTGCACTTTTCAAGCTCACAGACCTGTTGGTTGTCACCTGTGGAGTCGCTTCTCCGCTCAACAGCGTTCGTCATAAAACTTTGCGCGTACCTACGTTCTTTGAGAATGCAAGATTACTCGGTATGCAGCATTCTTTCGTCCCGTTACTAGCTTACATTATCGTTGAGTTGAATAATTTGCTGTCCGTTATCATTAATAATATTATAATAATCGTGGACGCAACAATCCATATTGGATTAGGACCTTCAAGTGTGTTAGAGCACTTCATTCAAGACCGTAACGATGCACTACAGGGTTGCAGTACCCTGTAGGAGGCAATATGGTCAGCGTTGTACTCGCCCGAGATTATTACCCTGATTTGACTCAGGTACTCATTTGCAGCTGACTCGATTGGTATCGACGTCAAATCACGATACAAATTCCACTGCCACCAGTGAGATTGGAACCGCGACCTTCCTACGATAGCCTTGTGCTCTAACCACTCAACTACCCGGACACACGCTATCGTTGGAATCCATATGTAGGCTATAGGAAGCTGGTTCATGTCCAGCGCATCTCTTGCAGCGCTGTTACATCAGTCTAGCATAGGGACAGGGTATCGGATAACTGCTGACCAGCATTCTGTCGGTAAAGGAAACACACGTTCCATGAGAAGATGCACAATTCGTTATTCCGTTTTCATTGCCGGGTTCGTCGTTGTAACATCCGCCCATCCTTCGTAATTTCGGCTTTCCGTATGGGTTTGACAACACCATCCGACCCCAACCTAGAGAACCAGTTAGTATAATTTGTCCCATTTTAGGGGAGGAGACTCGCCTTTATCCTTCTCCGCCTGCAGTTTAAGAAAGGACTCATGGCGATCACCACGTGGAGGTAGAAATAGAGCTTTGTAGTAGATCTACGTTTCGCCCTACTACATTTTTAGATCCAATTAAAACTAAGGATGAATTTTTCAGATCAGAACATCTTCATTGGCTATATTTTGTGCCAGAGCTACTATTTTTCTTCTTTCCCTACGTTTCATGATATTCAAGGAACGTCCCAGGCACACATCTTTCTACCCCTAAACATGCTCGTCCACTCACAAAACCTGGCGGCACCGAGTTTTCAAGTTTTTGTGGCCAACCTTTCACTATTCCTCTCGTATTTTGTCAGTTGGTGAGTATTTTTTCTGCGATTTTTAAGTTGAGAATAATTTTACATCAAATTTCAAGGGGGTAAGTTCTTTATACACGCAAAGCAGGGAATACTGTTTCTAACATATTTATGTCATGTATCAAATGAAAAGTATCGGCATGTATTTTCCAAAATAAAGGAATCAATGGAAGGGTCTGCATTCTAAGACGTCATAGAATGCCAGTACTATAACATATTAAGGTGAATGGTGCAATATAACGAAACCCTACACACTACGAATTGCTGATGATGGACTGATGATATCACGCTTTGAGGAGCCTGATTGTGGACCGCATTGTAAGCATTTTCTGTCGGGGAATCGCACAGAATAAAATGGTCGTCAAAATTTAACCACTGATGTTTCTTTAATACCTGGGCTTAATCCATCGTGTTCGATTCCCTCTCCATACTTGAAGCTAACCGGATGCGATATTATGTAATCCACAAAACGTTCTGGGGTTGCGAAGATCAAGAGCTGATCGTAGTTAAAAATTGAAAAAGAGCACCCTTCAAAAAGCGCATGCTTCAAGCAACCCATTTTTGCTATGCACTGCGCAACATTTACTTACCCCGACGCGAAAGTAACAAGGATTGCTAAGCGTCCGGAGTCTTAGCTTGTAGAAGTCGAAGGTGAAACTGAAGTCCAACATGAGGAGACATGACATGATGGAAAAAAACAAGTTATTTATTGAATACGAGGTTGTTTGAGGTAGGCACTGTGCAGGCTGTGAGTCGTGACTTCTGTACCTATACCGTATCTCCTTATGAGTTAGCATTGCAATTTATAAAGGAAATTGGGATGGGGAGCCACCACACACAGTCCACAGTGGGAGTTCACATTCACACGGTTTTTGAAATGTATACATCTTTACTGGAATTCGTTACTGGAATTAATTAAATGCTATTTCGGAAATCTCCAGTTTCAGGAAAATTGAGACTAGAGCTCGTAGAAGGCATATTTTCTTCTACTGCCATATCATTCATCCATTCCCGTTTTTCAGGCGTAAATATACCCGTCGGGTTTAATTCAAAAGCCCTCCTGTGGAAAATTCGAAATTTAAAGAAACCTCGTTCGGGTATTCAGCCCTCTTCAAACTTTTTGATAATTCTGCAGACTTGCATTCTTTTAGGTGAAAATAATCTCCTTTTTGCAATGTCCCAGACTAATATCCGTTTAAATAGGAAGGTGCATTCATCACAGTGACACATTCATGAAAAGGTCTCCAACCAAAATCTACATCACGAATCGGTCTTAATATTTCTATAAACTGTGCCTTCTTATCGACAAAATCTGGGCAATTTCCCACAATTCCTTCGAACCCAAGGATGATTTAAATTTACATATATAACTACCCGTAATATTTTCGAGTGAGCCGAGGGCATAACAAAAACTACAAAGAAAGAAATACTTTGCGAAACTCATGTGTAATCGAGTGGACAATGATTCTATGAATCCTGTTCCCATTCTGGCAGCCCTTGATTCGTCTTCTAGTTATACATTCATCGTCACTCCCTTTCCAGCTGTTCTATATATAATTAAATGAAGGGCTGTACTGTCAGTTGCGGATTAGGATGAAAACGTAAATTGTATGTCTGTAACATAAAGGGAAAATATATGGGAATGAAAGTGTGGGTTACTTTACTCTAAAGTAGACTCCCATAGATTGAAGAAAATCCAATTGTTCATCTTAAAAAGAAAATATTTGGAAATAACTCGTGTTGGATTCGAAAACAGCCGCAAAACTTCTCTCAACAGCAAGCGAAACTTCAGATATCTTTCCTTTTATTCCTCCAAATCCTCTTTAAAGCTGGTTGAATTTACACATTTCGCATTTCCCAGAAGTTTAACCCGACACAACACCAAAACATCTACATTTTCAAATACTTTAATACCCTCCTGATTCTTTGAGCGTCCTATTTGAACAAGGCACAACCCTCTCAATTACAACATCACAGAATTTTGTAAAAGAAAAAGGGATGATTCAAATATCGGGCACCTGTTCGAGAGGTCTATACGTATTTATCTGACATGATTGGAGGCTTACCTTTTTCTGATTGAAATGCGTAATACACTCCGCCGACCGTTCAACCGTGCATTCCCTAATCTCGAAGCAATTTTCGATTGAACAAATTTTTCCGTCTCAAATCAATTTAATTCGACAAGTGAAAAGGAATGAAAAGAAATTGATTTTGTTCTTCCTTGTCGAGCTTTTCTTGACCACTAGTTCCGCTATGATATATGGGGAAAAGTTTGAATGGGCGAGTTTGTTCAGTTCTGCTGAGATGTATGGACCGGAAAATGCTTTCTTTAGGTAGAAGAACACTTCTTATAAACTTGTGGCGGTTTTTGATTTTCTCTTTTTTTGATTTTGATAATTGTAATAAAATACAGGAAAAATCCTTAAAAACATCTTGGGCGAGCTGACTTTTGTTAGCTAAAATGACTATTTAGGGCAGCCATACTCTTCAATATGTTGAGTAGTGAAGACACTTGTCACTGTTTGCCACTGGGCAAAAATTGTTGTTGACGTAAAGCTCTACCTGTATTGTGCATTGAACATGAATCATTATACGGCATAAGAGACAAGGCATTCTGTGAAAAACCCCATTCAATGGAATGTTGGAAAAGAAGACAGTAGTGACGGGCAATTTAGTTAAACTTCATAATAGATAGGAAACTATTGCATCGAGAGTGCAGAAATTACTAGTTCTGTAAGTCGACTATTTTCTAAGCGAATAACAAACGGACTAACTAGGAACTAGTCTTCTTCGATTTATATATGGCTGCCATTATTCCCCAAACGGGGAAAAGTGCGTCAACTGCACCTATTTGTCAACTTCCGGAGATGTGTTTCAGTTCCATCCAGGTCTTCCCGAGAAGCTTGCGCTTCACCTCTTCTGATCTGTCGACCGCTTTGAAACAGCGGATTCTATTGCACAGCATAACCAGTCCTTTCTAAAAAGGTGCGTTTCCTATTGTCATTTCCACTTTCCTATCAAAATATTCAAAAGCACCAGGCCCGTACGCAATTTTGGTACCTAGTCACTGGCACTCAAGATTCCGCGGTGTTCTTCAATACATTCTAGGATTATTTTAGCTTTTCGCTTTGGGACACTAAGAAGAATGCAAATACTCATCCCTTAATTGTACTCAAGCCGAGGGCTCTTCTTCGGTATTTTGACGATCATATCCCTCAGAGTTGTCCAATATGTAGAAATACTGAGTCAAAAGAAACGGTAGTAACCGCCAGTGGCAGCTAAATTTTTAATGCCGAATAGTGAGTTTTTTATTTCTCATTTACCGGTATTTCGAAGACCAGTTGTCCTCTTCCTCAGTGAGTTTTTGTCTGAACTGCTTATGGTCCAGCTTGTCCTTAAATACCTAAATTTAGACCTTAATTGCTAGTTAATTTTATTACCTAATTAATCCAAAAAGCCAACTGCTGACGTTTTCTAAATCACTGTTAATTCTTTTTCCCCCGTATCTTATAGATGATGAAACTCTCTAATGCCCCCAATTTGCCAAGACATTAACCTCCTTAATTACCCTTAGATTACCTTCCCTTATTGTGTGTTTCTCCTCGATAATGTGTCTGGCTACCAATGATTTCAGGGCATGTGTTGGTCTACTTTTTGCTTTCGTCAGATCTGCTTGCCTTATATGTTGGTTGAATCTCGTTGTTATTAATTTTCTAGTTTGCTCTAAATATGATTCTTCACGATCGTTGCAGGTTATCTGCTCGATCCCGCTTTTCTTGCTATCTTCCTAATCGTGTCTTCAGTTGATGTGGTCTGCTGGTAGATATCACTTCGATATCACGTCTCCTTAGGATTTTTTTCACCTGACAGCTAATTTAGGAATGGATGATAGGAACTCGACGTTTTTTAAATGATCCCTCTTGAGTAAAAAATGTCGACAGTTTATTCGTTTCCATTTTCGTCCATTCGTCCATTTTTACTGATTATTCCTTCTATGGCTTTCCTGTTGAATCCGTTAATCTTCGCAGTTTCAGTGATGTGACGTTTCTTATTATTTAAATGTTCCTCTGATAAAGGCGTGGTTATCATGCGATCAAGCATTGCGTTGTAGAAATAGATTCAGATATTTGACATACTAGAGTGGAATAATGCAGTCAACATTCTCTCCCAGAAGATGATGGCGTCCTTTGCGAATGATCCCACACGCTTACTTCTGGTGACTTTCCAAGTATAATTATACAGTGCCGCAGGCATTCCTCATTGTCCCACCGTATTACCTCGCTTGACCCGTAATATACCCACTGTTGTGTGCCTAGAATGTCTTGACCAGTAATATACCCACTGTTGGCACTCGCTGTTGATGAAATTGAGCTCTCTTTATCTAGAGCAAAAGGTTGTAGCTGAGCATTCAATCCACTTAAAAAGAGCGATAGCCTTGTCCGAAGTTTGAAAAGATTCAGAATTTACGGGTTGCTAGCCCGTAAATATATAGCCTCGATACATGGATGGGTTATAAACGTTGAATGGTGTCCTGGTTGAGGTAGTTGAGCGTTAGGTGTCAGTGGCATCCTTTATGTGCCATCTGAGATTTGGTGTAATTATAGTTAATCTGTCCAAGCCTCGTCAGCCATGCCGTATGCCGCATGCTTCGGTGGGTAAAAAGATTGCAACAGAGCAATCCTCCTGTAAACTCCTATTAGTTTTAGACATTGTTTGAAACTGAACCTCCATAAATTCATACACCGTAAAGCATTGCTGGAGTCACCAGTATGACAGTAAAGGGCTTCCGAATTCGACTCATACTCTATTCCATAATTTTCCGCAAGCAACTATTTGAAGTTTGGATCTAGGATCACTTCATGGTAATTGACACCTTGTTTTAAAATGATCCTTTATTCATATGATGTTCCTTAATGAAACAGTAAATGTTTCGGATGAGTGCAAGTCGAATTTCGTGAGATGCTTTGCAATAACAAGCACTCATATATCATGAGCGTAACCCAAACCTACTCGGGTCTATAACCCTTTCAGTTACTGAATAACGGAAAACAATCTATTATGGACTGTATCTCGCCAGTATTTGATCTACAGTTTTTTTTTTTTGGTAGGGTAGGTGAATGCATTTACGCACACAGTGCTGGACTCCCGATTCGGTACGTCGTCGGACTACCAACTAAACACCTCCCCATCGTCAGAGAGCTAGCCTGGAACAGTTTGTCACATTACTTCGGGCCAGCCCCCGAACTCTCCCGCCTTGCGGAGCCTTCAAATCAGGGAATTCCTTTCACCAACGGGAGGGGAGAGGAGGAAGGGAACTGTTAGTTCAAGGAACCCCCTGCCATCCGGCTCCTCCACCGGTCGAGTTCTATCTTCTTAGCAACGAGAAGGGCCCGAACATGGCGGCGGGAAACACGGTTCCACCTGTCAGCAGTCCTCAGCATCTCTTCCACAATGTTGTCTGGAGAGAGATCCCCTGTGTTTAAATAGAGCTGCTGACGAACCCCATCCCACCTTCCACAAGAAAAAAAAGTGTGGCGGGCATCGTCCACAACTCCATTGCAAAACACACAATCCGGAGAACGCGCCTTTCCAATCTTGTGCAGGTAAAACTGAAAATTTCCATGCCCACTTATAAATTGGGTAATGAAATAGTCAGTCTCACCACGCTTCCGATTCAGCCACGAACCTAAGTTGCCGATGAGCCGCGCAGTCCATCTGCCTTTAGTTTCATTTTGCCAAGAGAGCTGCCACTCGTCTAGAGTGTGTTGCCGTTCTTCGCGAGCAACCACCTCCCTTGGCTCATCTCCCTTGCGCTTGTATATGGCCTGACGCTCCCTAGCAAGAAGGGCAACGGGGATAACTCCCGCGATCACCATCACGGTCGGTTCAGAGACTGTGCGGTACGCAGACGCCACCCGTAAAACTCCCCGTCTCTGTACTTGCGCGAGGCGTCTACGATATACCTCCTTGTTAAGAGCGCCAGCCCATACCTCTGCGCCGTAGAGCAGGGCAGACTGCGTTGAGCTCATCAGGAGACGTCGCCTACTAGACGTAGGATCCCCAATGTTTGCCATTAGCCTACTTAACGCCGAAACTCCAGCTGCAGCCTTGTTCGCTGCTGCTTGGATTTGCTGAGAAAAGCTCATCTTTGAGCCAAGAGTCAACCCGAGGTACTTTACCGCTGATTTTGACTCGATTATCGACTCGCCGAACGATATGGGACGCAGGGTCGGAATTCTCTTCTTAGTCAGGATGACTACTTCGGTTTTTTCCAGTGCAAGGGTGAAACCATGAGTAGTCATCCATCCGCTTACCCGTCGCATCAATATGCCGAGTCTGCTTTGCGCCTGTTCGACAGTGCGCCCAGCAACAAGCGCTGCGACATCATCTGCGTAGCCGACCAGACGCGACTCTTCTGGCATGTCGAGTTTAAGCAGACTGGCATAGGTAGCGTTTCAGAGGTCCGGCCCTAGGATGGATCCCTGTGCTACCCCCGACGTGACCTCCATCCATCTTTGACCCTCTAGCGTTTCATAGGTCCTCAGCAGTATCAAGCATACATAGTGGGCGGTATGAAGACGGCAGTTCGGGATCGCCTTTCCCTTTAGGGATCAGCGCAAGCCTCGCAACTTTCCAACGAGCAGGGAAAATGCCCTCTTTCAGGCAAGCGTTGAATGCGCCGAGGAGTAGGTCTGGCCGGTGTTGGAATACCAGTTTGTACACCTCTGCTGGAATACCATCGGGTCCTGGCGCCTTCTTGTTTTTCATAGAGAGGACTGCCTGTTCCAACTCTTTTACAGAGAAAAATTGACAGTTCTCTGCGCTCTCCGCGCTGACGTCACCATTCCATACGGGGTGTGCAGGGAAGAGTGCACTCACAATGCGGTCCATCTGCTCGGCCTTAAGTGAACAGGGTTTCCGCAGAGCCCCGATTTTTCGGTTTACAAGTTTGTAACCGAGTCCCCACGGATCCCCATTCACCTCGTCGATCGGATCTTGCCAGCAGCGAGCTTTGCTCTTGTATTTGTATTTGATCTACAGTACCCAAAAGGAAGAGGGTTCATGACTTAGAAGAGATCAGAGTTACAAACAATACCTCGGGTAACTCTACAAATATTTTATACCTGAACTTAACCACCACTTTAACGGATTTATGAGATGTATTGCTGAGTCCTTACACTGAACATCGCCAGAAGTTCTTCCTTCGTTACTGTGAGCTCGATTACCGCGTGTCACGATTTCTGAAGACGGTATCTATCTATCTACCCTAATGAGGAAGTAATTTCTAAATGATTTCCAAATGAAGATCAGGGTATACGACTCGTAGGGGCACACGAATTTTGTATCTCCCCATTATAACTCTGTGGACACTGTAGCCGGGGTTTGCATTTGTTTCCACCAAGAATTGTTTGAAGCGGTCCGTTTTGCTTCACCGTACAGACAGTTTACAGTTTTCTAAACCTCAATGTTGATACGTTCTTTCATCCCTCGGTCAGTATATTTATTCTTCTATGAGGCATGTCAAGCAGAGTTCAGATAATTCAAATGCTTGTTGTCATAGTCTTGTATCTAATATACTATGTTCACCCAGCTAAAATTTTCGTATTTGTCATTCATTGCTTTCATAGAACAGTCGGAATCCTTTCTGGCTTTTGGGCGAACAGACCCCTAGCTTCTTGGTTGTAATCGATTGGCCGACGCTCGCTGTGAAATACATAGTACTTCACGGTGTTCAGAGGCATATTATAAGCTAGTTCAGAACTAACGAAAATAAGCTTTTTCTACTAACCTGGACCCCCTTTAATGTAGGTATTGACGTCTTATTTGTTAGCCAATATATTGTTTGCCAGCGCGAAAATTTTCACAATGCAACCCCTTCTTTTAGTCATCATTAAAATCTCTAACAGTGGCTGTTGGTCTCGATTCCCTTGTATCCAAAATCAGATTGTTCAATAAGTCATGAAAATTCGCCTATGAAAACGCCCATTTCTGCAAGAGCAGTACTAACCGCCAGCTACGGAACCACACATGCACTCAATCCCAATCAGATGAACTTCAAACGTGAGTCACTGTATTAATGCCTAGAGAGGCATCCAGTTCAATGCCATCGTCAGAAACACCGCTTCTTAGATATACAAATGATTCGACGTCCGAGATGTTAAACTTGTTAATGCAGATAGGAAGAGTGCGATGACCCATCAGACTGCGAACCTCGGTTTTATTGGTGTTAATCTTCAGTCCATTTGGACAAGGTCCATGATTTGATGGGACTGTAAACAGATACCATCAGTGTATTCGAGATATTTGAGGAAATATGTCCTATTTTATTGAAACTATCCACGTCCTTTGAATGAGGGAAAAGTGTTGATGACAGAATGCCGGACTCCGCTTTTGGTTTCAAATTTCTCTGAAATATAACTTCGATGTGGAATCATATACCACTGCCACAATAGCTGTTGATTTCTCCGAAATGCCCCTGTTCAAGTTGTCGAAAGCTTTCTCGAAATAAATGAAGAATGAAGTGTAACGACTATCTATCCCAAAAAGTCGAGGTATCTAGCAAGCAGATACCCCTCCCAATTTCGCATTCAAGCCGGTTGCCCTTTTTTGAAGTCTTAAGGATCATCAGTCTCATACGGTAATTGAAAATGATTTCAGATTTCCAGGAAGGAAACTTACATTGCCTGATGTTGCCCAGACAGTAGCCCTGTATAGCAGAACAGATGTCACAGCCTCTATCGTAAGAAGCCGTGGCAATATTTTGACCTTCCGATGTTAAGTATCATCCTCACTAGCGATGAACTAGTCTTTTCTATCAACTCTCTCGGATAGTTCAAGTGCTAGTTGAAATTGAACTTGCAATCAATCATCACCCAGAGATATTAATTTAATGTTCGATGCTAAGACGACTAGGTGAACCTAGTTGCTAACAGTATAATTTTTTCTACGACTGTTATTAAGTCCGTCAGATCCAGTTTAATTTAATGGCATGAATGGTTTCTCTTCCATATAGTGCGACTATCGATGTTTCGTAACTACAGCCACAACTGGATCGTTTGCAAGCCAATCGCCAGTTTAGCTAAAGGGCTCTAAGTTCAACTTCAATTGGCCGAATTAAAGTCATCTCTGACCATCACTGCCATCACCGAACAACGCTTAATGGCGGCTGATACCCCCGAGCCAAATCCGCTACCATTACTATCGCATAAAAGCGCTTGCCGAAATTCATACTATCACTCTGATAGACCACCTGCGAACTTGATGAAGGGAAACAGCCTGTTCTATGTCATCTTCTCCAAAATCTTCCGAGTAGTTCTTAAAGGGCAGATAGGGGGTTGTGTAGATGGCATGTCAGAGGTTTTGGGACACGATTCAAATGTTTTTCTGAATTATTCCGGCCTAACTGTAATTGCAAACTTGATAGCCTTGTTTAAAATCTCGTTCAAACCGTACCCCTTCTTATTTTCAAAATTTCGCAGTTTCCCCGCAGTCCTTCTCGGTGACGGCAGCAAACTGTAGGCGATGCCTTTCGAGTTGATATTCCTTCTAGCAATCCCCGTATCGGCTTCAATTTCGCTCTTTGACCTAGTCTCTTTGTTAGCAGGCACGATGATCTTAATTTCGATATTTCGTTATTTTATCAGAAGTTCTATTCTCTGTCACTGTTCAAACGCCATTGAGCCGTTATAGAAGTATATGCCGCCGTTATACGCTCACACAGCTGAGCCACTCCTTCCATTGCTATTCTTTTCGATTTGTAACCTCCTTATAAGACCGCATGGAAAGTCTACTCTCCCAATGATCCAGTATACTTTTTATTTCTTACAATCAATGCAGCTCCGCTCGCAATGTCGAGATGGATGGTCTGGTGGGCGTTATGCGGCGGTGACGTGTAGTCCTCAATCGCCCGTGAGACCATTTCCCTCGCCAGCGGAGTGCTGATGAATGCCAGATCGACGATCGAGTTTAACCATCTACTTCGTAAGGTCGACGCACATCCATGATTGACCCCGCAAAACTTTTGATGAAATTCGACCCATGGTGTTCGTTGCTTGGCTAGCCCAATTTCAGGTCCACATGCTGAATAATTATTCTGAGGCCTCGTTTTCTTGCGCCAAACTACCTAGGATCATCATGTATTGTGCTATTGTTGAGGAGGAACGTAGCATCTGCAGATATGGACGCCGTTGATTTTACCCAAACGAAACCAGTCCGCGATAATGCAATAGGTTTTGTACGACTTGTTTTCGGCATGCCTAGATTGTGGTAGTGTCAGACTGGTTCCTCACTCAGGTTACACTGCCATAATATCGGTATGGTTCACAAATTACCATCCTGGGGTGCCCCGAAATACTCAGTACGGAAATCTACAAATCTGTCACCGTTCTTGTTACATGTCAGAGCGAGGTGTTGTCAAAGCCCGCGTTGGCATTTAGATCACCCATCATGATCACAATGTCACCTTGAGGAAACCTTTCTTGAACTGTGTGTAGTTGCTAAAAAAAGGGTCCTTCTCCTCTATATCTAGCATCGCCTTGGGTGTGTGGCAATGTACAATTGTGATATTCATTAATCTAGCTCGAAATTTCACAGTCAAGGTTCTGTGCCCAGAACCCAAGAGTAAAATACCGGAAGAAAAAGGAGAACACTCCTCCTGTACAGCTTATACCGCCGGAATTCTTTCTCGTGTTGGAAACAGCAAACATTGAGGGAATGAGTCTCGTTACCGTTTATGAGGAGGAAGAGCACATTCCACTTTTGTTAACCCAAGGTGATAGTTGAGAGCATGTGAACGTTTCGATAGCAATAGGGTTTCAGAATTTGCAGGTTGCTAGCCCACAAATTTCTATCCTATTAAGTAGCCTTTTACAACAAGGGGATAACACTTTGAGTACGGGCAAGGCTCCCTGTGGGCTCAACGTGTTTAGTAGCACCGTACCCCTTAATTGCGTCAGGGATGGTGGATAGCCTTCAGATTCATTGGTATAAAGGCTAAGTCTGCACTCAGTATAGACCAGTACCTCTGTCCAAGTCACGGTACCACTCTGATTGTGGTCTCCTAATCGATCTGTATCCAAAGGGGACCGTGGAAGTCCGTCAGTACAGCCAACGTAAAACTTCTAACATCTTTTGATAAATACATGTTTGGGTTGTTGGAATAGTTCTCCATTGGCTATACTAACAAGAAAATAATTAAATTGCGTTTACTTTTGTTCGCATACTTTAATCATAATCATCGTTTTCATATATATTTCGTCCAATATTTATCTACCTTTTATGTTCTGGAATCAACTACATAGCATTGGTTGTTTCCGTCAGGTTCAGTGTTTCCTGATTATCTTTAAAGGCTCTTAATTTCTTATGGGGCCACTTTAAGTAGATAACATTCAGAGTTGTAGCCATCAAAAGTTCAAACATTAAACGGACCGAAGGATACACTCATACATTCACTAGTTTTTCCTGTTACAAACCTGAAAATCATGATGCTCGCCTATCCAGAAATATCTCTTCCCTATGTCAATTTCCAGTTAATTTTCTACGTGCCGAACGAAAAAGCCAGGAAAAAGTTCAACTAAATAAAATCTGTACAAAACAAAAAGGAAAGTTTTCCATCCGATTTCCGTGTGCGTACGTCCGTCTAATTCCCTGTTTACATCCAATCCAAATATGCTCTCATGATGCCTTCTAAATTCGGCCGTCAAAACGAAGCCATTCTCTATGATTGGAAGGAAGCTTCACATAGCCCTGGCTTTTTTTCGAAACTCAGAGAGTTTGAGGGATACGTCGATGCCACAGGGAATAACATTTTTCATATGTTATGGCCTGGAAAATGAAAAGGATCTATATACAGAAGAATATCTGCTAAAATCAAAGAGGATTCTTTTCTGTGTTGTTTCTTTCCAATGAATTATGGGTTTTGTTCAACCTGCAAGGAAGGAAAGGATCTCAAAAGGTTTTCCTTTGCATTCGTAAACATACTCATAATGTGTACACAATAAACAATTTCTAATGTGGGTTTGTCTGGAATAGGAGATAACGGACAGGATATTCTAGAGAGAAAGGCTTATGTGTGGGCTATAAATATTTATGTGAACATCTCCACTTTCAGTGGCCCTTTGGGGTTTGTAAATTCGACTCTTGTCGGATTGCTGGAATAAGTTGTTAGTAAACAAAGGAGTTGGAAATCGCAAAATATGCTAATATACTATAAAGTAAAGTTTGAAGACGTAAATTCAAAATACATTTTCAAATAGTCTTTTCAGACTTTACCGAATTTTTACCCGACATATTCCTGTGGCGCATAGAGGAATCGTTCCCATTCTCTTGCAAGTTCCGGTGGATATTAAAAGCTTATGCATGTTTGCATGATGTATAAATTACAGCAAACCAAACCAGCAATACTTTCAAGAGTTTGGTACCTATTTTGAGATGATGAGGATGCGATTGCATGCAACCCGTTTAGTAACTTAAGTGAATGTATCTTTAGTCGTAGTTCGTTAACTGATGAACCTGAGTTAACTAAATCGAAGTTCCAAGTATCAACTTCTTTTCGTAGATAGAATTCCTCCATATAAATAAATAATACTAATGGTCCACGTCAATCGAACGATTAAGAAGGTAGCCAGATCCTGGCTCCCATATGAGCTTTTAACAACTATCGTAAAGATATAAGCCAAAAATAATATCTTAAGAGTTATACTATTATAGAAGTCTCTGTATTATAAAATCTACTAGGGCAATTCTTGTGAGGAACTTTTGGTTTTGTGAAGCACTGTTTATACCAACGGCAACAAATTGATTTGCTGGGCTAATTTCTTGTGAGTAGCCGCATTCCATTTCTGCGCTATTACGTAACTTGATATAAGCGTAGTCTAGTCGAAGAGTCGTTGAGACGGATAAGCGTCATGTATCTATAGAGCAAAACCACTCATTGGCCATCCAGGGATCGATCGTTTTCAAAATGCGACTTATCCACGGCCATTACCACCTTATTACCATTTAACAGTTCCTGCAGGGAACCAATTCTTTTGCATACCTAGCAGTATCTGCAGAATTATAACTCTCGCTTACTTTGGCAACCAAGGACCTTTTATGGGGGGTTCAAGAAGAGAATAATAGCTCAGCACCCGAATAAGGACAGGCAACTTAAGCCCAACAACTGAAGAAGCCTTTGAGTGCCTCCAGTACTCTGCCTCTGTCATTTGCCTGATCTGGATGCAATAGCGAAGCTTTCAAATTCCCATCCAGCATATCACGCCATCATTGTTTCGGTCGACCTTTTGGCTTCCCTTCGACTTTGATGTTCAGCCCAATCTTGGCAAATGAATTTTCGTTAGCGCGAATAATGTGACCATACCATCAAAGACGCCTCTTTCGCAATTTTTTCACGATTGGTGAAACTCCATATCGATCGTAAATATTCTCATTTCGGATGTGATCGAAACGTGTCACGCCACTAGTGGTGACTGGCCGGACGACATTGTGACAAATTTTAGATTTGAGACATTCGCTGATACGCCGACGTCGAGTTGTGGAATGCCACTTCATCCAGGCTGCGCTAATGCGTGAAGCAACTTCATAACGCACTTCCCCATCGGCTAATAACATTGAACCCAATTCTCGGCCGGTCACACCACTGACAGTGATAGTGTTTGTTTCATGAGAAATGGTAGTCAAAAATTCAGTTTTTTTCAGATTCAATGTGAGACCGCATTGCATAAGTCGCTTGGAAAACATCATCTGCATAAAGAAGTGTAATGGACACTGCATCTTGGATGTCACATGTGACAGTGTCCATAACAAGAACAAAGAGGCGCTTTCTTGACGAACACCAAGAGAGACACGAAGCGGTTTTGATACACTCTCCACATTTTCAACTTTATTTTTCGGATCGTAGTAGAGCAATTTAACATACATGAGTTCTCCTGGTACTAGGTGCTGCCGTTGAGCATACCATATAAGTTCGTATGTCACCAGTTCAACCGCCTTCTCCAGATCCAGAAAGTCAATATAAAGCTCGAAGCTCCTCATGATAGTAGTTCCGCAGTTCTTGACAAACCGGGCTTAATTCATGGTTGTTTGAACGATACAGTTGTCCAAAATTCGTTCAAAGACCTTCATGATATGGGACAATAACCGGATCGTACGGTAATTTGAACATTCTGTTGGAAAACCCTTCTTCTTCTATATTGCAACTGTGGAACTTTCTTACCAGTCAGATGGTTTTCTACCTTCCTCGATAACCTGATTGAAGAATTGACTGAATCACAGTGTTGAGTCCAAGCTCCTCGCTTCCCCGAGCTCAGATGCGATGTCGTGAAGTCCTGTTGCTTTCCACGATTTCATTCGTTTTATTGCTTCTTCGACTTCAGTGACGTTGAAAGGTAAAATTGGTACAAATTTCGGCAATGCTTGTCGAAGTGGAGGATGAACACATTCTTCTGTTGAAATCTAAATATTCTGCCCATCTATTCATCGCGTAGGAGTAACTTCAACTTTACTTTATTTATTTTTTTTCCTGATCTCAACATTTTATTTTCTCTTCGCTAAGGATAGTACAAAGTGTGTTGCCTGAAACGCTCCCCTTCTATCTGAGCATGCTGTAGAAACAACACGCTGGAGTTAAACTAGGGGGTGGGTATGTAATCTATGCTTTCCTGCTTTTGTTCCTCTTTCTTCTTTTAATTACCTTTATCTATTTCCTATTTCGGGTTTCTAATTGTTGGATTTTCCCAATTCGCGGGGACTTGGGATACAATCGAGAAATTATGAACTTTTACAGGTACTCTACTTCCTCCGGTGAAGGCACTTTTTTCTTGTGGGTAACTTGCTGAGAGCCTATGGACTTACCAACATCGTCCTTACGTCGTGCACGAGTTTCATATTGAAGAGCACCCAATTTTTACAATTTTTATATACAAATGGACATGTCTCCGGGTGTGGGCGTATGCATAGCTATAATGTATCTGCCGAATATACTCGCATGACGGGACGCACCTAGTGAGAGATGCGGAAACTGCACACAGGGAAATATTCTGTAATGTTAAATCCTGTTACGCATTGGATCGGTCATTTCCTTGCATCTGGACCCGTATCAGAGCTGATTAACATGTTTCATTTATGAAAGCTCTGAGGTGTCTGTTTGAACATTTTATTCCCTTTGACGTCATTAACCAAATTTCGAGTGTGTTGGGTTGGAACCTCATCACATTCGCAGGCCTGCTAGCACTGAGGTGTGTAAGCGCATGTGAATGGGACACTTCAATGAAGCTGCATTATTCACGAGCAGAACTGCATGGTCAATTTTGCCATTCCCTTAGCTTTTTGAGACAGCTCTGCCCTCCTAGTTGTCACCGAGTGACTTTGTAGCTTTTGTATGTATGGAGCAAGTCATGCTTAATTTTCTTTCGGAGGCCTTGATGCTATTTGTTGATTTTATGCTATTTCCTAGATAATTTTGTGTCAAGTTTATCATCCCGTTAAGTGCTTTAATCGTCAGTTAGTCCGCACTTGATTTGGAGAGAAAACAACGTTTGTTACAAAAGAAGACTTGTTATAAATCCCAAAAACCTAGAAAGTTGGCAAAGCTCCACTGAAGTGCTCCATTGACATGCGCTTGCTTGCCTCTTCGTCAGCAATGCTCGGGACTTAACACCTCAGTCCCTCACATGTCATTTAATAATTACTTCATGTGTCTTCAAAGCATTGTATGGTTTCACCTCGGAAACTGAAAACCAAATAAAGGTCGAGATCTCGCGCCCATCTATCGGAATAAAATACATGAGCCAAAGCTGGAAAATGGAGAACTGCATTTTAAAATTGCTTCACGCATTAATGCGACCTGGATGAAGTGGCATTCCACTACTGGTGTTCTATGTGATCGACGTATCACCGAACATTTCAAATCCAAAATTTACATGAACATCGGCCGTCTGCTGCTCTCCATGGTTCTGAGTGTTGGCCGACTATAAAGCACAATGAACGGTGTCTTGCGGTAATGGAGACGAAGATGTTGCAATGCACTGGTAGCGTGGCACGTTTTGATCACGTCCGAAATGAGGATATCCGCGACCGATATGGTTTTGCACCGATCGTGGAAAAACTGCGTGTGAGGCGTTTTCGATGGTATGGTCACGTAATTCGCGCTGACGAGAATTCACTTGCCAATATTGGTCTGAACAACGAAGTCGACGGTAAGTGTCCAAGTGGTATGCCGAAACAACGGTGGCTTGATGCGCTGGATGAGGATTTAAAAGCCTCGCGTTTACATCCAGATCAGGCGTTTTCTAAAATAAAATGGCGAAACCGATCACGACGAACCCACTCCGCTTGTGAATGGGAGAAAGGCTGAAGAAAAAGAAGAAGATGTGAGGAGCGGCGAGTGCATGCCAGCTCCGTGTCGTATAGTTAAAAATTCCATCGCTTTCTAGTTTTTAGGAAGCGATAGCGCGCTAGATTTTTATGAAACTCCGCATGTATATGCAGGAGACTGTCTTCTATGTCAGCGCAAAGAGAAGAAACTGGGAACAAGTTTCCCATAACGACAGGTGGCAGAGCTTAAATGCTGCTCGACACACCAAACTTTTCCTGCCAGAACCCAACATACGTACCGCAAAGTTTATCCTGTCGAAAAGCAGGAGGACTTGCAGGTGTATTGTGGGCATTCTGACAGGCCATAATTCACTAGCTGGGCATATGTTCAGAATAGGAATTACTGAAGATGATACGTGTCCCTCCTGTAATGAGGAAGCGGAATCCACGGAGCAAATCGTGCAATTCTTTGGGGCCCCTACACTGGGATCGTCCGTAACGGCAAAAATGATGGACCGAGGCGCCCCACACGAATCTTTCTCTAATATCGATTTGGGGCTAAACAACCACTTAGGAATTATTCGTTTTCATAAGGAATTTCAGGATAAAACGGTGTGGATTCAAGAGAAAAGCCAAGACAGCATACACCCCAGGAAGGCTCTTCCAATCATGAAGCAAGAACGAAAATCGCACTTAATTCTTCTAGCCCTTACACTCGTTCGGCCGACAATCCAATTGAATCAGGGGCTTAAAGTGGGTTAGAGCACTTTATTCAAGATCCTGACGGTACATTAGAGGACTACGGCACCCTATAGGATGCAATGTGGTCAGCATTGTGCTCCCTCCTAATTCACAGCTGAGTAGGCCGGTATTCGACATCCAGTCACGATACTAATTTCTTTGTCACTAGTAAGATTTGAACCATCACCTTGCGATACGACAGCCTAGTGATCTAACTACTGAACCATCTGGAAACCGAACAACAGAATTTACCTTATCCATGAGTACTTATAGAATTCTTAATCAGAAGCTTCTCAGAACTATCAGAAGTATTCTGTTTACCTATGTTGTCATCTTGCTGATTGCCAGTTTGGATTCAACCACGAGCAAAACCTCTTTGCACACGACGATTATTATAACTACCAGAGGTTCTACGATTTCCGCCAATGCCACTGTCACTATCGCGGGGCAAATTCAGTTGAAATAGGGGATTCTAACTTCTTCCCAAATTATTCAGAAGGCCATTAACCAGCCTAAACCAACCAACTTAAATTCATACCCTAAAATTCATATTTTAATAGCTGCCGCCAAAGCTAAAATTACGACGGTTATCAGATGAAATGAAATACATTTAAGCTGAATTTAAGCTGAAATTATAACATGATTAAATCTACGTGCAGAAAACAAAAAAAAAGTATGAATATTTTCGAAATTTTAAAAAATTTTTATATTACCCTTGAAATATTTAAATGAATTTTAGTGTTTCGAGGGAAGTTAAATGGTGTGCGAGTTTTGTAAATAAAATTGAAAATAAAAATTATCATTTCAACGTTAATAAGTACCTGAAAATATGTGGATTTTGGAATGGGGAAAAGAAAATTGAAGTGGAAGTGAGTTGGAAGTGTTGAAGGGAGGTAAGTAGAAGAAAAGGAAATATGCTGTGTACAGGGAAACGAATCTCTCATTCACTTATCACAAAGGAAGAAGAACAAAATGGATCAGATGTTGCAAATCCACGGAGACTACAATATATTATTAGACCACTTTGAGATCAAGTTTCTCTGGTATTGAAAGTTTATTCGATGTGGCGGATAAAGTTCGTAACTTCAAAATTTTCAAACCATATTAAACCAGATGCATATAACTTTACCTTTTATGCATATTTATATGCGGTAATTTCAATAATTTTATAGCCATCATCCCGTTCTAACTTCTTTACAATTTTGCATTCCCATAAACTGGACTTGCTCCCTTGCATTGGAGTTTTAACGGATAGTTGTTAAAGTGTGTCATTTCACCTAATTTTTAGTACCAACCGTAGCCCAGTATGTGACGTCATGTTATCTTAAACGGCGGTAGTTACTCCTTTATGGAAGGTATCAAATTTTGCTTTATTTGGCTACTAAAAACATAAAGCACTATTTGTGATGCAAAACGAAATTTATGGTTGGTCAAAGTAATAAACGACCCAACTTCAATAGCTCTTCTCTTTTCGTGGCCTTGATACTATCTTTATCGATATTGTATCTTATATCCCCACGGTGTGCTCAGCTGAATCTGGACTATAAATAAAGGGTGTAGTTAAAGGATATTTTGATAGACAATGTTAAGATCGCCTAAGTAAGGCCAAATGCATACAGTCTTGCCTTAGGATAGAAGATAAATCCATTTTCTATCTAAAGTCGTAGTTGCAACCCACATCCTGCCTCACTACCTTAGCTTCCTAATGAGACATGTCGAGAATTATCAAATCCAACATAAACATTGTTCCTGTGAAAGTGCAAAAACAGCACCCACTGCTTGCTTCGTGACATTGATAACACGAAAGTACACAGAACTTCTCCAGGACTCATCCGTACACAATTCGCTTAAACAAATTGAAAACATCTCTCTCCTTGGCAGCGGTCCAAACGTAGAGTTTATTGTTCGTCCTCTTGAATTCGCCAAATGAAATTTTTATCTGACTCTTGAAAACTTTCCCGTTCAATTCTAACTGGGTATGTGTAACTTGGCTTTCGGGTTTTAGTGAAGCAATTTTAATTCCAGCTTGCGGTGGTTAAGAACAAGGAAAACACAGTGAGTGGCGAATATTAGAAAAACGTGAAGGGGTGAGTGGGAGTTTTAAATAGGAAAGCTAGGGCGGGAAGGTAGAAATAACACTAGTTGGATAGAGATTAATTCCAGCACACATACGTGGGACAACGCTGAAAACGGATCTCATACGGAAATTTGTAAGGATAAATTAGAAGCGATTTGAGCGAGGTAGTAACTCTAGAGAGCAAAATTTAATTAAGTAATAAGACACTTTGGCGGTTGGAAGTTATTTATTTAATTTCATTAAAGCGAGATTATTTTTCGGAAGTATTCGAATTTCTAAGTCAGATAGGGTCCGCCACAAATTGATTATTATTAGCTTTCCTGGTTTTGGAATCTCCAAAGTCAATCCACATAAATAATAGCTTTTATCACCTATCGTGGATAGTGGAAGAATATTCAGACCGCAATATGCAGAATATGGAGTACTTCGTTGGCCACTTTAACACCAATGTTAAATCTAGTCCCGATGGACTTTCTTTTTTTGCTTGGGATCCTAGGAAGAATTTGGAATATCTTAATTACCTAGCTGGGTTATACACCCGCCCCCCTCTTCCCCCTCTCTTCTTGATGTCCTCAAATATCCCGCAGTGTCTCTGCATTTCTCTAGAGAAGAACTTACTGCCGTTTTGCTCAAGCACAAGCCCCTGGTGCTGACAACATCACTTGACGATATGTACCCTGGTTGGCGCCTGAAGCCCACTCGACTTTGCTACAGGAGCTTGATTTCATCTGGTGGAATTTGATTTCATCATTAGTCCATTATTCGGGTAGTACCCATCCCTAAAACTCTTGAGGACCCTGAATTTTTGACACATTACCGCCCTGTCGCCTTCATTAATGTGTTTGGCAAACTATTAAACTCGATGATGAAGGTTCGTATCACTAATTTCACTGATGAATACAAAGCACTGTCGGCCAATTGTTACACCTATTCTGAAGGCAAATCTACGTCCGCTTGCATTAATGATGTTCTGTAGTATATCTCGATAGGTAAGAGGAGAGGTCTGCTGGTTTTGGCTGGGATGCTGGATGTAAAGAATGCCTACGAGAAACTGGATCTTGCGACTTTATGTGACATAATGTCACATTTCCGTTTTCCTGCTGAAATTGTTCTGTGGGTGTCAAGGATAATGTCCAGTCGCCGCCTTCAACTAGGGCTGGACAGCGTTCAAGTTGGCAGTGGTACCCGCCAAGGATACGTTTTAAGTCCAATGTTGTTCAACCTTTTTATAGCACAACAAATGTTCTGATAGCATTGAAATTTTTCAATATGCGGACGATTTCCTTATTTTTGCAAGCGGAGACAATTGCAGTTGGACCTACAAATGTCTGTAAAGAGAAATTAATCTCTTTGCTGAGGAATCCCGTAGATTGGGCCTACCAATCAACACTAGCAAATCTCAGTATATATCCTTGAAGAGAAGCGAGGTCACACCCCTTGCTCTTTAAAGTTAGTAATCACAACCTCATTCACGTCAAGCCCATTACCTTCTTAGGCAGGGAAATAATGAGGACTTGTTAGGTCAGATATCGTTTGAACTCCATTATCCCGAAAACCTTAAAAGTCGGCAGGTTGATTAATTTTGCAACGTGTTTTTCTTGAGGCCTCACACCCCAGAAGGCCATGAATTTCTATAGATCGGTGGTAAGGTCTATCTTAGAGTATGCAGCCGCGTCCACTATAAACCCTCCCAAATACTTTGAAAACAAGCTTAACTCTACATCTGCTTGTATTCTGAGAAGATGAGCAAACCATCTCCCTTGCACCAGATTTTAGCTTTGGCTAAGCAGCCGCCGCTCCGTTTCAGAAAACCACTCGGCGGCCAAAGAACTTCTTAAACAAAAGGAATATAATATTGTGGTACAAAACCCGGATGCTGATAATGGTCTGTCCTTGATCTATAGGTCGTTCCGGAGCCTGTTTGACACTGTAGTCCTAAATGAAGTTCCCGTGATTTCAAATAATGTTCAGGTCATTTTGTCGTTTTGACTTGGAAGGAACCTGTGACAGGGCCCACGTAACGGCTGCTTGTGGTAGGTTGCCCGATGGCTTTAAGTCTAGAATTTTTCTGGCCCTGGCGTCGGATGCTGCCTTCAGGGGCGATGGTTCGCCCTGTGCGGTGGTTGGCACCGACGGGACCCAGGTCTCACGCTTTTCCTTGAATGTTGGTTCGGTTTAGCAGATGAACTTTTTGCTGTGCTTCAGGCCACCAACGTGCTTCTCAGGATGGGTGAGGAAAAGGTTGCTATCATTACATATTGTCTCCAGACTTGCAAATTACCCAAACAAACTTTGCGATCACACTACCTATTAGGCAAAATACATGCCCTGGCTTCTGACCCCTGTTTTAAGTCCCTGAAAATTCTCTGGTGGCCGACTCATGTGGGACACCCATTAAAATAACTTGCCCATGTAGAAGCCCGCGTTCATATTTCACAAGATTGGTCGAACCCTCCCCAGTTAATGTTCTGAAGGCCGTTCCGGACCACTCATACAAGGAGTGGGAAGGTGACTTTTTGGCAACGTCACGGGTGAACATTCGCGCGACTTGTCATCTAATTAAATCGCGGGCCACGCGTGTACTTATAGCTTTCGGGGAAGAATTACTAAATCGTCTCCAAACCAGTCACACATAGAATAAAGTCTTTCTCAAGAGGTTTGGAAACATAGTTTCGGACATATGTAACACTTGTGAAGTTAGGGAAACATATGTTCAATATAATCTTCTGGTTTAAGGAGTATACCAAATTTCAGGTAAAGGATTGATGGTATAACAAATATTTAAACCTTCAACAAATCCTCTTGAGTAGCAATGCTTACATGATTGACGTCCTTTTAAATTTTTAAGGAGACTACAATTAGGTTATGATATTTTTTCTATTGTCTCGCGGAATGACATTTTCTGCCACCACCGTCTTTGGTTTTTGGCATTGATATATCCGTGCCCCCCTGAGCTCCAATGATTCACTGTGGTGAGTAGAGTCGCGCTGAACTTCCTGTTTCGCACTTTGTACGCTACACTCAGCACTTCAAGCGTTCGTGCGTCAAGTTTTACCGGCCTTCTGGGGCCTTTTGCGGATGCAGATTTAATATCGTTACTTTAACTTCATCAACGCAACAATAAATAAACACTCACAATGCTAAAGCATTATTGACTAATACATCCTGTGTCGCGGGTCTCATCGACTATTCACTAAAATCTAAAATAAATCTTGGTCATCCATTTAACTGGATTACGACTAAAACTACTAACATGCATCATGGCTTGAATTAATATTATCAACTTAACAATTGCAACTCATTCACTCACGACTAAGCGCTCATAAACCCCCAATCCGAAAATATTAACGACTTATATTGACAAGCTTGGAACACGTGTCCAGTCTATTCAGCAAATACAAAAAGAATCTAACAATACATTTTTGTTTGACCTGTCTTTCGACCATAAACGATAGTGTGTTTCTAGCAACATGCCATCAGTCCTGTTGGTGTACTTCGTGAGTAGTATCAGGTCCTTTTTGGACTGTTAGCCTGCCGGGCCCCGGAGCACAAACTAAATAACAACAAAAACGGCCCAAAAGTGATGATCTTCTCCCCGCCGAGAATTACCGTTCCATTTCGCTTCTCTCCTCCTCCTTCTCTCCTTCTAAAATTCATGAGAGATATGTCAACACTTAGTTAACCTTATAGCTAAAGAACAACATAGCTTTATTAACTTCTGGTTTACTACTAACCTAGTAAATTTCACCAACTTCTTGGCCAAATGCGAAATTCTTGACAGAATGTGCGCTTTACCTATAAGGATTTTTCTAAGGCCTTCGACTATATTAATCAGAGAATAATTTTATTTAAACTCGCTTCACTTACCACTCTCAATCATTCAATCTCCGGCTCGCCTCTATCTCTCCAAACTCCCCTCTGGTGTACCACAAGGATTCATTTTGGGTCCACTATAATTTTTATGCTTCAAAAAGAGGCCTCCTCTCTCTGTTCCCTTTAAACTTTGTTTGCTTTACGCAGATGACTTTGGGCTTTTTCTCTGCACCTCCTCCCATATATCTCTACGATGGAACTTACATTTGCTTCATTGGT
Organism: Hermetia illucens; assembly: GCF_905115235.1. Lineage (NCBI taxonomy): Eukaryota > Metazoa > Arthropoda > Insecta > Diptera > Stratiomyidae > Hermetia > Hermetia illucens. Next base: position 51,975,111 of record NC_051849.1, read on the forward strand.
GCCCTTTAATGTCAATAAATGGTATTCGATGTGCTTCTCTCTGACTGTGTTTAATAACCCTCTTTACTGTCAACTGTACTTGTCATCTTCATTAAGGGCGCAAAAACCAATATCCGGTTTAGGCCTGCCTTAATAAGGAACTCCAGATATTCCAACTTTCCAGGCAGGAGCATTCCCATCCATACGGATTAGGTGACCCGCCCACTGTAACCTATAGCGCCGGATTTTATCCACAACTTGACAGTCAGGGTAGCGCTCATAAATTTCGTCGTTGTGTAGGCTACGGAACCGTCCATCCTCCTATAAGGGGCCAAAAATTCTTCGGATGATTCTTCTCTCGAACGCGGCCAAGAGTTCACCATTTTTTCTTGCTCCGTTTCCGAGGAATACACGAGAACTGGCAATATCATTGCCTTGTACAGAGCTTTGAGCCTATGGTGAGACATTTCGAGCGGAACAGTTTTTGTAAGCTGAAATAGGCTCTGTTGGCTGCCAACAACCGTGCGCGGATTTCATCGTCGTAGCTATTATCGGATAGGAAAAATTTTGAACAGTCTCAAAGTTGTAGTCTCCTATCTTTATTCTTGCCGTTTGACCAGAGCAGTTCGCTGTTGTTGGTTGATTTTCGGTGCTGACGTTGCTACCATATATTTTGTCTTACCTTCATTGATGTGCAGCCCAAGATCTCGCGCCGCCTGCTCAATCTGAGAGCAGGCAGTTTATACGTTCTTCCCATGATGTCGATATCGTCAGCATAGGCCAGTAATTGGGTGGACTTAAAAAAGTTCGTACCCCTCGCATTTACCACAGCATCGCGGATCACTTTCTGCAAGGCCAGGTTAAAGAGGACGCATGATAGGGCAGATAGGGTCTTAGAGCGTTGTTGATCTCGAATGGTCTTGAAAGTGATCCTGCTGCTTTTATCTAACCTCGCACATTGGTCAGAGCCAGTCTAGTCAGTCTTATCAATTTCGGCGAGATACTGAATTCCCTCATAGTCGTGTATAGTTTTACCCTGGCTATGCTATCATAGACGGCCTTGAAGTCGATGAAACTGCGGCGCAACTGATGTCCATATTCCAACAGTGTTTCCATCGCTTGCTGATTTGCCTCGAGTTAAACCTATGTGGTATGGACCAATGCTGTTCTGGATGTAAGGGGCTATCTCTTATCGAAGGCACTCAATAACATCATACCTGTATAATTGATGCACTGCAGGATATCTCCGTTTTTATGTATGGGACAAATAATGCCTTTTTGCCAGTCGCCGGCATTAATTCTCGGTCCTACACCTTAAGCATAAGTTGATAAACTGCTTGGTGTAATTGGCCGCCTCCATATTTAACCAATTCGGCTGTAATTCTGTCGGCTCCTGGCGATGAGTTGCACATACTGTTTCTTCTATACTTGGTGGTGGCAGTATTTGTTCGTCGTCTTCAGTTGGCGGGACCGCCAACTCGCCGATGTTCTGGTAGTTGAGAAGTTCATCAAAATACTCAACTCATCGCTCCACTATGCCCATTCTGTTAGAAATCTGATTTCCCTCCTTGTCTCGGTAGAATGAGCATGGGAGTGTATAGGGCTTCTTCCTGGTGACTTGTTGGTAAAACTTCCGCGCCTGGTGTGGTATCTTCCTGTACTTTTTGAATCCACAGAACTGTTGGTTCTCCAGGCTTGCTTTGTCCGTCTGTGAAATCGCTTCTTTGCTCGTCGGAGTTCGTGATAAGTCTCTGCGCGTCCTTGCGTCTTTTGAGAAAGCAATATTACTCGGTATGCGGATGGACACTATAATTTATGATGTAGTGGTTCTTATCCAAGAAACCAGTCCCTGTCCAACGCATTTCATGCAATGCTGTTACATTAGCCCTATATTGGGACGAGGTATCATCAGCTAGCTGCTTGGCAGCTCCATCTCTGTACAAGGATTACACGCTCCATGAGAAAATGCGCAAATCGTTATTCCGTTGTCGTTGCCGGGTTCGTTGTTGTGTAGCCAGTCCAGTCCGAGGCTTCTTTTCTGGCTTTGTCACAACTTACTTTCTTTGTAGGGTTGTCAAGCCTACCCAACCCCCAGTCTGAAGGACCAGTTGGTACAATTTGTCCCGTTTTTAGGCGCGGAAAACTCGCCTTCATCTTGTCGGTCACCACTTGCACTTGGAGATAGGGTTTGGTAGTAGAGCTGTTGGTGCTGGTTCAGCAGGCGTTTCCCAGGTTTTATGCTCCATCGTGGGTACATCGTGGTACCTAGGACCTATACTACCCTTTGACCACTAGTAGTGTAAGTTGTAATCTATAATTGCCTTTCCCTTTCCCCTTAACGAATCATTAAAGGCTCTCTTTTTTCGAAATCACCAAATCCTTCAAAGACACATATTAAGACTTAATTCAATTTAATACTCAGCAGAAAAAGCTCTACTAACCGGATATCATATTATCCTTCTTTCCGTTAACAGCTTAACTATCGCCTTGCCATGGAGTGAACCATAAATTTCACGAAATGTCTTGAATGTCGCATAAGGAATATGCAGTGTGGCTACATATTTATATTACGCTAGCGCTAATGGTGCACTGGTGGCCATTTCACTTTGTAGCAGTTCCGTGTAATTAAATCTCCCAGCGCTTCGAGGTTAAATTGCAGCAGTTTATTTATACAAACGGGGCATATATGATAATTGCCAGTGGCCACCTCCAGAGCGGGTTTCATGTAGATGATTTAATATTCTGTGGGAATGCATTCGGGATTTGTGCAGCAACTGGATATACGCTCTAAGAAGCGGAGGGAAATGTTCATTACGGAGATGAAATGAGACTTTGTTGCTTAAGTTTGTCGGGTTTTTTGTTGATTAGATGATTGTTGTAAACGAAATAAAATGAATGGCATATTTCAAGCTTATAATTAGGACTTCTTTGAACAAGGAATTCCGAATCCTGGCTGCGTCGTGATATTTATTTTTGTCCCCGTATTATTAGTAGGTGAAAATTTTTTAAGGAAGAAACGACTATGTTTCGAAGCCCTGTACTCCACAAAGGAGTAAACAGAAAACACTATATTATTATCATATTATACGACCCTCTACAATGTGAGGGTGACGACGCTCTCAAGGTAAAGCGCATTAGCTAAGGTGTTTTTTTTTTTTGGAGTAGGGTAGGTGAATGCGTTTACGCACAGAGTGTTGGACTCCCGCAACAGCACGCTGGCGGACTACCAACTAAACACCTCCCTGTCATCAAAGAATTAGCCTGGAACCGTTTGACACATTACTTCGGGCTAGCCCTCCCGCTCTCCCGGCTTTGGGAGCCTTCAAGTCAGGAAATTCCTTTCACCAACGGGAGGGGAGGGGAGGAAGGGAATTGTTGTTAGTTCAGGGAACCCCTTACCGTCCGATCCCTCCGCCGGTCGAGTTCAATCTTCTTCGTAGTAAGAAGAGCCCGAACATAATGCGCAATACGATTCCAGCTGCCAGCGCTCTTCAGCATCTCTCTGACAATGTTGTCTGGAGAGAGCTCCTCTGTGTCTGCATAAAGCTGGTGGCGGAGGCCGTCCCACCTGTCGCAAGAAAAAAAGGTGTGTTCAGCGTCATCCGCCACTCTATTGCAGAACACACAATCAGGAGATCGTGCCTTCCCAACCCTGTGCAGGTAAGACTGAAAACCTCCGTGCCCACTTAGAAGTTGGGTAAGGAAGTAATCAATCTCACCGTACTTTCTGTTCAACCATAGGTCTAATTTGTCGATGAGCCGTGCAGTCCACCTGCCCCTTGGCTCATTTTGCCAAGAAAGTTGCCACTCGCTAAAGGTGCGTTGACGTTCTTCACAGGCAACCACTTCTCTTAAGTTTTCGTCCTTGCGGCGATAGATAGCTTTGCGCTCCTTGGCAAGGAGGGCAACGGGGATCACTCCCGCAATCATCATCACAGACGGTTTGGAGACGGTGCGATAAGCAGACGCCATTCGCAAAGCTCCCCGCCTCTGAACTTGAGCGAGGCGTTTACGATGCACCTCCTTGTCAAGGGCATCAGCCCATACCTCCGCACCATAGAGAAGGACGGACTGCGTTGCTCCCATGAGGAGACGTCTCCTAGTTGATATAGGGCCGCCCACATTCGCCATTAGCCGACTAAAGGCCGCGACTCCTGCTGCAGCCCTGTCCACGGCTGCTTTGATTTGCTCGAAGAAGCTCATTTTCGAGTCCAGCATTAAACCAGGGTATTCAATCGCTGGTTTTGACTCTATAGTCAACTCGCCGACCGATATGGGACGCAAGGTCGGGATTCTCCTTCTGGTCAGGATGACTACTTCGGTTTTTTTCCAGCGCAAGGTTGAAACCGTGAGCAGTCATCCATCCGCTTACCCGTCGCATCAATATGCCAAGTCCGCTTTGCGCCTGTTCAACAGTGCGTCTGGCAACAAGTGCCGCAACGTCGTCTGCATAACCGACGAGGCGCGACTCTTCGGGCATATCGAGTCTCAGCAGACTATCGTAGGAAGCGTTCCAGAGGTCCAGCCCTAGGATGGATCCCTGCTCTGCTCCCGACGTGATTTTCATCCTCCTCTGGCCCTCTAGCGTCTCATAGAGCAGGGAGCGGTCTTTCAGATAATCCCTTCACATCCGTAAGAGATAGCTTGGCACGTGAAAGGAGTTTTCAAGTGTGCCTAGCATATCTGTCCATTTTACGGACATTGGAGGCATTTCTGACATCGAGCGTTATTAGCAGCACTATCCGTCGAGATCGGCGGCTGTGTGCCCCAGCTCGATTAAACGCATCTACGACCTCCATAACAGCATCCACTGTAGATTTCCCTGTTCTAAACCCGAACTGCCTTGCGGATAAGTCCTCGGCAGCACGGATTGCTTCAGCGAGTCTACCCCTGATGAGCTTCTCGAGCACTTTTCCGGCCGTGTCAAGCATACACAGCGGTCGGTATGCAGACGGGAGCTCCGGGTCTCCTTTACCCTTACTGATCAACGCGAGTCTGGCCACTTTCCAGCGACAAGGAAAAATGCCCTCCTTCAAGCACGCGTTGAACACTTCCAGCAGCAATTCTGGCCGTTGGCGGAACACCAGTTTGTAAACTTCCGCCGGGATGCCATCAGGACCTGGCGCCTTCCTGGTTTTCGTGTGAAAAGGGGGCAATCCACGACACTTTCCGCGCTATTTATATCATCCCGTACAGGGTGTCTGGGGAACAATGCCCGCACAATGCGGTCCATCTGGTCGGTGCTCAATATGCAGGGCTTCCGCAGAGCCCCGATTTTCCGAGTGACAAGCTTATGTCCAAGTCCCCACGGGCCAGCCGCGAGCTTTGCTTTTATTTATAGCGCTACGGAGTCTCCTTTTTGCTGATCTATATTGTGCCTTTATGGCACATGCCTCCTCGTTGGCGTACAAACGTTGTGCCAAACGGCGGAGCTTATGACACTCCTTCCGTAGGTCGGCAATTTCTGCCGCCCACCAGTACAGGCTTGTCGCGCCTGGGGCCTCTCCGGAGCATGGAAGCCTCACACGCCGCCGTTATCAGATTCATCACTGAATTTACGACGGTGTCAGCTGCTACACCACCACCCCCCGAAGTGCCCCCCAGCGCGGCCCTACCTGCTCCAAGAGCATCGACGAACTTTCCGATGTTCACCCTCGCGACATTCCACACGCAGGGGGAACGTCGTGTTGGTGCTCGCCGGCAAGTAGCGTCAAACACTTTGAACGCAATGTACTGATGATCACTTGCCGAGAAGTCTTCTAGGACTCGCCACCCGTCCACCGATGATGCCAGAGATTCCGACGCAAAAGTGATGTCAGGAATGCTTCCTTCACAACCTGGGCGCCGAAACGTTGGCGTGGATCTGGTGTTTAAAACTACGAGCCCGGTTCTCGCCGTCATTTCCAGAATCCGTTTCCCTCTGGAGTCTGGTTGAAGCATGCCCCATTCAAGCTAGCTAAGGTTGGCCTGAAGTCTCCCGTACTTACGGGATGCATGTATACCTACGAAAATGCTAGATCTTATCTTTGAATGGTGATTCTGAAAGAGCTCTTCGCTACTTTAAGATCGAGACAGGTAATCATACTGGCCCAACATGAGATTAAGATGGTTTAATTAGAAATAGACCCAACATAGGTACAACAGGATACAATCCTCTAAAAGGCATGCACAGAATAACTTACAACTTGGCTAAAACTCCGACTATTATCAACTCAATCCAGGAAAAAGTCATCTGCATCCGCTGCTGATATTATAAATACCTGGTAGGGCAACTTCAAGAGTTAGGAGATCACTCTATCAGACCACATACTTTTAGAATTTGCACTGGGACTGGAACTAACTTCAACTCTTCCACACTAAATTCCACAAATTTCGCTTATTAGGCGATGAATAATGATAATGAGCAGTGAGTTCCGGAGTTACGATCGCAGGTGAAGTATAAAATCTTTACTTGAGTTGAGAGAGCAGTGTTCATGGCCATCGACAATTTATAAGAACCTTCCAAGGGAGGCTGCCCTCGCAGTAAGTCATAGAAGGGAAATTCCTCGAGATGGGCCTCGGTAAATGCAAAGCAGAGTGGATTTGATAGAAACTCGAATATTTCTGAAAAAGAATATTGGTTCTAACTGATACTGACACTAACTCGGGGTAGCTTTTGGGAAGAAACGGACTTACCCCAAGTACCAGCTATTCCATCGTTGAGAGTAAGGAGGACGAATTAATGCAACCGACACTCTGAAACTAGTAAACCTGAAATGAGAAGACTAGTAGGTATGCAAATTGTTGTCTTCTATGGAAACATCTGAACAACAATGAAGACCAATGAAGATAACAAAATACTCCCACATAATAAAGCGGACTGTCACCCTCTCGCGTTAAGAGCATAGCACCTGGGGATAACCAATCCTAAAGAAAGGCTCGATCAGTGCACCTAGCAGATAATCTTCTTAATTCGACAAGAAGAACAGAACCTCCAACATAAACGAGCTTTTGTAGGACACGTGATAAATGTTACTTAATCCCACCCAATGTAATTTCATTTGTATTCATCGTAAGCTCTTAATTGCGACGGATTTTCACAAAAAATGCAGTCATTAGTTCTGAATCCCACCCTTTCAGAGAAGGACGTACACTGACAGTTACTAGCAAATGCCGACCATTGTCTCCCGAAACACTTTCCATGAAGCTTGAAGGACTATCCCTTTAGGGTTGCGTTTTCCGTAATACCAATAGGTAACTATGCAAGGAGTTGCCGACGAGTACCGCTTTATCACAGCCAGGGAACACTACAAGCGAAGCCCATCGTGGAAGCCCGGGAAGCAGAATTAACGAGAGTAGGAAGACGCAGGCAGAACCGCTGAATCACTCTTTTCCGTTGTCAATCTGATATCTCCTTTGAAATTCGGTACAAATTCCAAAAATATTCAAGGATATATAGTATAAACTAAGCATTTACTTCCAGAATATTCAATGAGAAACTTTCGGTTCTGCCGGTATGACACTAGTAGATCAAGGAACTAGCGACGCTTTCCAATTTAGTTTTAGGTAAAGCAAGGGGTCCTGGATCTCCAAGTAATCTTGTCTTATATATTAGCCCCATTTTGTATTCTGCCTGACAACGCCTTTCCGGTCTGCTTTCTACCTGTGATCTTCGATGAAGAAGACCTATCCCAGGCATATTCCCCTAAGGTCTGAGGCAGGCTGCCGCGTTTACATCATTACATTAACTACCATGTTTTGAACTCCGACTCTCCTAGGGTTTTGTTTAGGGAGCATTAAGAGCTCCGAGTTTACATTAGTTCTAAACAATAAGCTGAAAGTATTTATAGAAATCATACAATTGGATTTGCGAAATGTGTTGTACAAACTATTAAAGGCCAACAAAATTATTGGTATCGGAAACGCACTCAGCAGGCACTCTATCAGATATTTTTTTTCGCTTTGATGCAAATACTTACTTCCCTTACCAATTGATAGCTCTTGGCGTGCTTATATTCCCTACATGAAAAGCTCCCAACCTACTTATAATAATTTATCACCAAGATAGCGAATGCAATAAATGTAAGCTAGCAATGTAACGCAAGAATGCCTCATACCGAGTAACCTTGCATTATCAAAGAACGCGGGCACGCGCAGAGACTTATTACGAACTCCGTCGAGTAGAGAAGTGACTTCATAGAGGGAAAAAAGGAAGTCTGGGGGAACCAACAGGTCTGTAAACTCGAAAAGTACAGGGAACAACCACACTAGGCGCGGAAGTTTTACCACGATTTTTATAACGTCAGCACCAAAAACCAACCAATCAACAACATCAAACTGCACTGGTCAAACGGGAAAAATAAAGATCGGAGACTACAACTTTGAGACAGTTGATAATTTCTCCTCTCTAGGGTCAAAAATCACAACCAATAACAAATCCGTGCACGGTTGTTAGCTGCCAACAGAGCCTATTTCAGCTTACAAAAACTGTTCCGCTCGAAACGTCTCACCATAAAGTTAAAGCTCTTACTGTGCAAGACAATCTTGCCAATCCTTATATATTCCTCGCAGACTTGGGTTCATAGCGTGAAATATTGCGTTCACTTGATCGCGTTCGAAAGAAGAATCCTCTGAAGAATTTTTGGCCCCCTAATGAGGATGGATGATTCCGTAACCTACATAATGACGAAATCTATGAGCGATCCATCAGGTTATGGATAAAATTGGCCTCAACAGGCTGCGGTGGGCGGGACACTTAATCCGTATGGATGAGGATCCAGCCCGGAAAGTCTATAGAGACAATATCTGTGGTAGAAAAAGAAAACAAGGCATACCCTGCCTGAGATGGAACGAAGGCGTAGGTCAGGACGCCTGACAGCTTTTAGATATATCGAATTGGTGAACCTCGGCGCAAAACTGGGTTGTCTATAGTTCCTTATTAAGGCTGGCCTAGACCGGATACCGGTTGTTGCGCCGTTGATGATGATGATGAAAGCGAATCCTAAATGCGTTTTTCCCCGCAGAAGATTGAATATCATACGCTGCATTCCCATTTTTGCGAGTTTCCTCCGTAACACGCAATTTTTGTGTCGTAGAAATAATCACGAAGAAGTTTCAACCAGAAAAAGAATGAATAAGGAAAAGGTAAGATTCACTAAAGTCTCCTTCCCCAAGTAGCAACCTATCTATTAGCAACTGAACATCGCGTTTTATCGTTTCCCCCCCTAGAGCAAATCTTTTCTCTCACAAAGTTATAACGTTTAATATGGGAATTTCTGTTTCCGGGAACTTCACATTGTAGTTTTGGAAATTTCTTTAGGAAGTTAACATAGTTGTGTTTTTGCGTAAGAATCCTCATTTCGCTTCGCTGATTCTAATTTTTGAAGGACGCCCACAATATTCCCCAAGGCGCTTATCTTTTGTTTCCACTTCCAAAGTCCCCTTGTAATTTGCGAGAGCCTTTGCACGCAATAATATCCTAATCAAAACCTCGTCCAGTCTGAATAGCTTCTACGACCCAGATACCCTTGCAACCATGGATTAACAGCTTCGCCCGGATAAATAGACAACAATTTTGCATGCCTACCATTCAACTCCATATGGGACATAAACTATTAACCACGAATACGCATAACCGTCTTTATCCAAGACTTCCTGAGAAGCTCGCACCCCTCCACACTCAATGGAGCGGGCTTGCGAATGTTTTAGGGGAGCTCATCCGTACCCATCATATGCTCTCAACATCAGTCAGTATTTATATGTGGTTTAGTGCCTATGATGTGCGTAGCAGCACACTTTGAATGTGCTGGTAGCAGCACAGAAAAAAACCCAACCACCATACAATCTCAACTGGATGTTGGTGACATAAGCATCGCATTTGCAAATGTTGAATAAAACAACGAAGGCGGATCTTGCGCTATTCATGCACCAAGTAATGACGAGTTCGGTGCCTCCGTCAGCAAAAATATCCCCACCAAGTTAAATAAAGTGATCAATACTCCACCCAGTAATGCACATAGGAAAAGTGTCATAACCCGTGAGACTAGGGACTTTGGTTTTGTTGATGCTTATCTTCAGTCCAACACTACCTGACTCTTTTTCTAAATGCAATGCCATTTGGCCAAGGGCCAGGATCCGTTGACGGAGCAAACAGATGTCATCAGCGGAGTCGAAGTGTTTGAGAGAAGATGTCATCGTTAATTGAACTCCACCACGTCCTCCGGACAACGCGCAGAAGATATAATATCGGTGACAAGATGCAACCCTGGCGGACTCGGCTTTTGAGCTCAAAATTCTCTGATATTTTACCTCAATGCAGCAGGAGCAATTTTTCGCCCTCATTGGTTATTCTGATAATACATATTACTCTCTGCAATGTCCCTCCTGCGTAGAGGTCACCAGATATAATCCCTGTTCATTTTGTCGGAGGCCTTCTGGAAAATGTTGAAGAGCAGGTGAAGCGGAGATCTAAATTCTGCGCATTGTTCCAAAATGATACGAAGAGTGTTGATGTGGCCAATGCAGGAGGATCTAGAGTGGAGACCACCCTTCTCTCAGCCGATCAATCCTTTGAGATATTCCAGGATTGTTTTAGATGTTATCATTGTGAAGGCAATCAGCACACAGAAACCCCTCCCAGTGCCTCAGGTTCTGCCCTTTTCGGGAATCTTAACAATCATCCCGTTCCTGCAATCTCTGGGAAAAGTCTTGGGTTGTCCGGATTTCCGTATAAGTGAAAGTAGCAAATTTGCAAAAACTTGAGGAGCAACGATGTATAGTTCTACGGGAAGACCGCCGAGCCCAGCGGCTTTACTAAGTTGTTACAGTGACTATCAATTTCATCCATAAAAGGCGAAACTTACTCGGATACGATACGGTTGAGAACAGTGGTAAAGTGTTCTCTCCACTTCTTCAGCTATTCATAATCGTACATGAGTGATCGCTCGCAAAAATCCTTCCCTGGACCATTGAAAGATTTCCGACGGCAGCCAGCCAAGCAACCTATCTAGTGGCCGAGCAAAGAGCACTTTTAATGGCGATGCAGTGCTCACCGATATTGCCCCGCTAGTTGTTCAAGGTATCTTCCGTCTGATGAGCCCTGTCATTGTTAAGCGACAGCTGGATCATGTAAACGATCGATGTTTCACTCAAGGAGTTGCAGCACTTAAGCCCTGCGAGATGCACTACAAACAACACGCGGCAAAAGGTAAGTGTCCATATGTGTTTCTAATACGTAGATCCAGAGCATTCATTCCCCCTATAAATAGTGCAAAAATGATATCATCCGGACCCGCAGAACATGTATCTATGGATTGAATGCTTATTTTATCACTCATGTGACACTGTTTTGCAGCCCAAAGTCCAGTCTCTCGGTTGAGAACTGTTGGCACATAAATATTTTGCTGCTTCTTCGCCGCTTTCTGTAAAAATAGGATACCCAACTGCTGACTAGTTTCTTCGACAGGAATCAGCTACTACTTCGAGGTCGCCTCAAGCGGATCATCTCTTCATAAAAGTGACCTATGTACGTTGGATTCCAAAATGAAGCGGTTGGAAATGGGTATGCAATGCCCATTACGAAATCAATATGCTTGCAATCTGAGACCATTAATTCATCCGATACTCTCCGACAAAAGCCGACATTTCTGGGGATGCCACCTTGACATTGATGACCTCCCACGTGACTGCACTGAATAAATCGAGTTGATCCCCATAAGGATCTGCTGTTCGGTCCCTCCAAAATATTATAATAGTCTCGATCCTCTCATGCCGATGTTGGAATTTTCTCAACAGATACGGTGGGCGCTAGTATCTCTATTACCCCTGCGTCTTTGCTTTGTCATAGTGGGTAGCTCTAGTAATTGTTCTACCGGAAATTTTATCCACTTCATAAGGAAAATAAGCAGAGCAGCAAGCAACTCCTTGTCGTCGTAAGTTGTTCTCGAAATATCGATATTTGCTTAAAAAAATCACTAGTAGGGACGGAGATGGTGTTACGTTTAAATTTCTTTAACTCCTTATCTCTCTGTTTACTCTTTATGGTTAATTGAACTGCCATGATGTTGCCATCACATAAGTTGGTAAGAAAGGTTGCCTGGTGGTAGTAAGGTAGGTTGTGGCTTTACATTGCTACAAATGCATTTAGAAAATATTGCACCTCATATAATTTTCAGATAGCGATGCCGGGGGCTGCACGTTCACTTCCCGGTCCTTAGGAGCCGACACTTGTAGCATGATGATTCCGTTGTAGAATTGGTAGTCGGGGTTTCCTCGATTGTTTCTAATATCCGCTCTACTCTATAGCCTAGCAACATCTAGATGAAGGTGTCTAAGTAGTTCTGAAAATCAAGTTGTTCCAGGAGGCCAAAACATCATTCAAGTACACGAAACAGAAGTCAAGATTTCGCAAGACCAAGTGGATGAACCTTTGAAAGGTTTGCGCCGGATTGCACAACCCGAAAGCCATCCGTGTGAACTCGAAGAGTCCAAAGGGTGTGCATATTGCCGTCTTTGGAATGTCTTCTGGAGCTACAGGGATTTGATGATAGGCCTTGGTTAAATCCAAGGTCGAAAAGATGCGGCTGTTTGCGAGATGATGCACAAAGTCGTGGATGAGTGGAATAGGATATCGGTCTGCAACAGTCTGCGCATTTAGCCTTCTGTCACAGGGGCGCATTCGCCATTTGGCTTAGGGACCATATGGAATGGGGAAGACCAACAGCTGTCCGAAGGTCTGCAGATACCCTGTTGCATAAGTTGTTCAAACTCTTTCCGTGTAATAGCCAGCTTCTGGGGTGGTAGGGGACACACCTTCGAGAAGATGGGGGAACCAGTGGTGTTAATTTGGTGCTGCATATTGTGCTTCACAGGTTTAGAGAGACTACACTTGGTAGTAATCTGGCTGAACTTTTGGAGGAGTGCCCGAACACGAAAGTTAGTAATGTCCTCTAAAAATACGGAAAGATTGTTATCTGGGTGAGATGCCATTTGGCCCGACGGATTAAGGTTGGTGGGACGTGGGATCCATAAGGGACTTGTTTTGTATGTTCACCAGCAACCCATAGTGACACAAAAAGCCTGCGTCTAGTATGGGGAAGCTGACATCTGCCAGGATGAATCGCCACGGAAACGTCCTACGCAAGGCAAGACTCACGTCCCCTTGCCTATACCCGTATGTGTTAATTCGAGAGGAATTTGCTGCCGCCAGTTTCAACGGTTGAGGAAATAGTCGATGGTGCCGGGGTACGGGAGGAACCGAAACCTCCGCACCAGTATCTACAAGATAACTGCACTTGCTGAGCGGGTCATAAATTGTTAGGCGACGTGCCGCTACGTTCTGGATAGCAGTTGCCAGGACCCCCCCCCCCCCCGCAGACCTAGTTTTTTGAGGTAAGCACGAATTTACACGGGATCGTACATTTGGTGATTTTCTCGTCGAATCTGAGATGGTACCAACAAATAATTCGGTCCATAGGTTGTCCTGATGACCTGTTACCTGATCGCGCTTTTCAAGCAGAAGACCCCGAGCGAACTTGCGACCTGGCACCCGAACGCTGAGTGTCTAGTGTCGCCCTCATTTCAGCCATACTGGCCACTAGCGCGGCTATTTCACGCTTCAGTTCGCCAACTTCGTCAGAAAGCTGCTGAATGCCGTCATTGTTGGACGCACGTGTACCTCGTGCACCTTAATCAGCCGCAACTGCCGGCGCCTTCAAAGAAGCGGAGACGCACACGAGGGCCGCCTGCGTACCCTCCGGGAGTCGTCGCAGTCAGAGTGATTTCAACAAGTCGTCGTCGATCTTGCTCCCACCCAATTGCCTCAATGTTATGAGCTTTATTATAATTGACTACCAAGGCCTTTTTTATCGGGAAAGCTTGGTCGATCTAGGCAGATTCCAGACGAGGCCAGTTGAAAGGGGGTTACTCGGTACCCTGTTTCGCCATTCACAATCACATCTTAACATCTGTGACCATTTACCCTTTGACCCGGAATACACACCTTGGCTTGAATTCAAGTTTCAACTCTGGTCCCCTAGAGGCTATTCCTTACTGAGCTCCCTCGCCAACACGATATTGCCTCAAAGCCATATGATAGTGGGCCTGTTATGACTTGGGGCCGGAGACATGAGTACAACTATTTCAAAGAAAGATGATTTTTTTTTTTTTGCAAATTTGAGCGAGATTTTGGTAGTCCCTTCATCTCCGGAAACCCGAGCATTGCTGTTGCAAAATCTTTTTATTCATTCGCTGTGTTTGTTCAATGTTTCTGACTTTTAGCGAGTGATCTCTCATACTTCAAATTTCGACCACGGAATATTTAACCATTGCCATCTTAAAGATGATCTTTCTGCTCTAATTAATTAACGCTCATGCATTCCAAATTTGTTATCTAACCAATTACGTTTCGGTTCCTTTGTTATGGAATATTTATACCAGCCCTAATTTATTTTTTCCCAGAGGCACTTTAAATTCCAATAATTAATTTCTATCATTAATTAAGGCTTTAATTCAAGAAATTTTTCCACCCCATTTTTCATTAACCACTTCTAACTGGAGCTAATACAAATCACTTCCATTATTAAAAAATAGACAGCAATTAAGTAAAATTAGTTTGAAGCTCTAATGTTTGCTACTTATAATGAGGGTGGAATGTTAGCAATGATAAAAAGGGAATTCTCGTTCGTCTGTGAATGTATCTATTCTCATTCAGAGCGTGCTATGGGTTTCAAGTTGGGGCCACAATGTACGCAAGCGAGTTTTACGTCTCACACAATCCCTGCAATATTAAAGGCAAGCCATAATTATGCTAGGACGGGAAATGCTCTGTCATCCGATTATTTATTCCATTAAAAATTGTAAATATTTCCGGAGATTGTACCACAAAGTGGCTAGTCGAGTATGGCGCCCACCGGGTTGTGGATAATGCCGGTTATCAAGGTACAGCTGTTCACACAGTTGGTAGCTGTATTCACATGCAAGGTCCGCGGAATTGGTCTCTGGGTAGTCGTTGGGATGACCATCTAAATGTTATGATTGTTGAATTGAGATGCATTTTGTATGAGTAACATTGAAACCAAAAACCTTAAATTGTTCTACTGTTGGTCCGAATCACGTTGTGTTTAGAATTATCGGCCCTCAGCCTCACACTCTTAACAGTGACCCAAGATTGATAGACCAGTAGCTTACTCCAAACTACAATTTTGATTGTGTATATATATTTCGTGAGCAACTTACCCCCTTCATCAGTACAAAGCTACTTAACTACTTAGGTTTTAGGTTTAAACTACAAATAGAAGACAATATCTAACCTCTTAGAAATGACCCATGAGTTAAAAGAAAAACAGAATAATGCTGTTTGCTGAATTAATTATCGTTCAACCATAATGTCTTGTTCCTACTCAGCTCTACTCACGTATGACATCCCATTTACTACACCTGGCATTTGCGAATATTTACATTCCGTATGGGCGAATTATCGATAGCTTTCTCCCAAAAATGAAAATGATTTGAAACTTTCTCCCTTGATATACTTGAGCTTTTCAAAAAAGACAATACGCACGTTTTTCGCATCTAAAATATTCATGGATGAAAGATTGACAAAATCTTACCATTGTTCCCTTGTGTGTACGCAAATCTGATAAGTGATTTCTCTTCCCAATATTACCTTTGTATGCACAAACTCTTCCGCTTCCAACTCGGCAAGCTGGGAATGATCCATCATCCAGGTTATTATATTATCTGTGTGCATACGCAAATAAAAGTATTCGCCAAAAAATAGAGACGCCAACGAGCGTGAACGCAGTCAACATTTGCCGGCTTCGGCTTCCTTGAGCCTTTCTCACAAAGTGGAAATTTTCCGATACATGTACAAGTCATGGAGTCAGGGAAGCATATCTAGAAGATACTTATGTTGTCATCCTTTGGAAAATTGATGATAATACGGCGATAAAGATGAGAGAAAATGGAAAGAAAGCCGCCAGCAGTGTAAGGTAAGGTGTTACACCTGCTCATACCCACCAGGTACGGAGGAAGTTGGCGAATGTTTCCCAGGTGAAATTAATTTTCAACTTATTCCGACATGTTGATCTTACGTAACGCATGTATGTGCTCTTAGTCCCAATAAGATGAATATAGCATAAATTTGCACGTTTTCCTCTCAAAGGGGTGAAATATTGAATTATGAAATATTTTATGAATGAAGGGGATGAACGGGAAAACGGTTAAGACCTTTCTCTTGAACATTTGGCGAAAATCGGCACTTTAAGGTGGATTAAAATCAAGATACAGATCTGAATACTGATCTTTGTATAAATACCTCCTAGTTTTCAAGGTTTTGTTTTCAACAAAGTTAATAGTCTTCCTAAAAGCAAAACGTTATTAAATTCAGTGTTTTTTTCTTTTTTCAAGTAAGTGGAAATCTTCAAAAGACACTCGCTTGGACACCTTCATCACGGGGCGGACATAGTTTAATTTAGTTAGGTCTCCTTTCGTCTACCTGCCGCAATCGTAACCGAATCTGGGTCCTCTAGAACCTCTTTGCAATTTGGACAATCAGATGAGGTCTCCAATTTAAATCTATACAGGTATTGACAGTGTCCACCATGGACGGTGAGAAACTGGGTGAGTTTATAACTGATCCCTCCATATTTTCTCTCCGGCCACTTCCTGATGTTAGAGATAAAACCGCGTGTCTAACGACTTTGGCATAGGAGGTCTCATCGTTCTTGCCATCTAATTATAGATCTCTCCCTTTTAGTTTATTTCGCTTCTGAGAAAGGAGAGATGAACTTGATGCTATACATATATGTCGTTATCTCATCCGACAAGATGTTAATCGGCACTATTTCTGGAATGACGAATGTTGCATCATCTAAGACGGTCCGGAAAGCAGAACGTACACTGCGGACTGTTTTTCTGAAGACCACTGATCGCCGTGTTGGCGTAGCTCACCATCGTGACCTCCTCCGAAATCGGAAGGTTGAGAATCTCGTTGTGCATGATTTTTCAATGTAGTGGGAGCATAGAGCCCTGCAGAACACCCGCGAAGTCAACGTACTTCTGAGTCCATCATCTATGTTATACCAGAGCGTCCGTTCTCGCAAGTAGCTATCCACAGAGATAGGTCGGAACATCAATCGTCACCAGGGGCTTATGTATACGGCCCCTATTAGCTGAATTGAATGCATTCCTCACGTCAAGGGTCACTACCACGCAATATTTGCTGCGAATACGCTCTCCATGAATTGCATTTTCTGCCAAACCTTCACGCTTAAGGCTTTACGGAACCCATCCTCTCTCAATGACCGGGAACAATATATTATAGGTAACCCGCTCCAGACTGTTTCCATAGTGTCCAAAAGACGTATGGGTTTATAGGAGGATGACTTACTAGGAACTATTCCAACTTCTTCCGTCTCACAACCCTGTAGGCGCTTTCCATGGGTTTCCATCTGTCTCAGAGCAGAACTCCTTAAGATAGACCTTTTCTTTCCGCTGGATGGTTTGAGATTTTTACGAGCTTCCTTGTATGGATTCTCTTTTTGCATATGATCGACCCTACTTACCGCCCTCTGAACCGTTGGTCTGGCTCGGTGGCAGGCTGATCGAAGGCCGGCCAATTCACTATTCCACCGATAATTGTAGTCAGAGAAGCATTGTGCGGCATGGAGAGCCTTTTCCCGTAGAGGCGCCAACCTTAGTTGGTTTATCCAGCCACACTTCCAGGTCTACTCATCCAGGGCTTGATGTTCGTCTTAGCTTTTGGGTAGGTTATTTACCTACCGTGTGATCGTACATACACTTAGCCTAGTGATCGCCGTGGGGGTATTCCTCGCTAACTTGGTGCAGAACTACCAAAGTTTAGGTACATGATTGAAACAGACGCCCCTTTTTGAAAAGTACTTATGTTACCTTTGTTGGCCAGAACAATTTTAACTGGGCAAAAATCTCTAATAGATTTCGGCCCTTTGCCTTATTCTAGACACTTTGCGGAGCATAGCAGCTATATAAATACACGGCGCTTATTTTTGCCCCCACAAAGCACTGGCAGACTGACTCATTGTATAGTGCATAGCTTGCCTACCGCAAGACCATAGCTCCGCTCCACCAGTCGAGCCTGTGACTCATACGCCCCCGGGACGATTCCTGTATAGTTCACTTACGATAGTAGCTTCTACCTTAGACTCGTTGATGGTCTGCTCAGGTAAATTCCGAGTGACTCTACAATGATTGAGGTTTAGTTGAATGAATTTAATTTTTTCATTGCATTTAACGCCTTCCTGAATTCTGGGTCATTGACAATATGCCGGTTATCCTGTCCCTTCTTTTCTTTGTACAATAGTCATTTCGGGTACATATTGCATTCCTTGACAATATGAAACTCCCCATTCCTTCTGTATTGATCAGAATTATCGATGCCGTTGGTGCATGCCTTCGTGAAATGTGCAAACATGAGGTACTTGAAGCATCTCTTTAATGAAATTCGCTTTCTCAGACAGCAGACAACCCATCCAATTCGAACTTTTCCTGCCTCTAATAGTTTCTGCACTGCGTCCACTGGTGGCTGCATTGTGGCCACCTGAGTACTACCATAGACTTTTTCCTGAAACTCACAATGGGTGAGGAATCCCAGTTCCTCCATCGAAAATTGTTCTTTCTGTGCAGCTTCATCGAGATCCTTACATTGTATATAAATCTAATATTTTTGGGCCCGAACCCCAAGTGAGTTCTTAACTTGGTTACAAAAGCCAAAACTCATGGCCATGAGTTTTGTCCAAGCTGGATTTTTTTAGCTCAAACATGGAATCGTCTTTCTGGGTACGGGTACGGATTTTGTTGACATTTCCCCCTATATCTTTCAGGTTGGGGTCAGCTTTTAAGGTTTTGTATAAAACAAAACCTTAAAAAGGGCAAACCGTTTGGGAACTGTGAATGCTCACGCGTATAGTAAGTTATACCCTGTTACGTCGAATTTAAGAAGAGGCGGGTGTAAATTTCTTTTCACAAAATTTAGTCATGTGTTATATCAAATGAAAGGTCTCGGTTGGTACTTTTCGAAGCCGGTTTTAGTTTTGACATTTGTTGGAAAGGTGGTGAGTTCGGATGGTCGAAAGCGATCATTTATTTAAACGGGCCATTCTCAGAAACTGCCCAACCGAAAAATCTAAAAAAATCAAGAGGCTAGGCTCTGAAATACCTTCCATACCGATATTCCTTCAAATAAAGTTAATAATTGTATATTACTATAATTTTTAGTAATTGGCTGCGGAACCCCCCTTGAGTTCATTCTAGCACCACGAAATTATGCAGCAATGTAGGCTATAATATAGAGCTTGATCCTACCAGTTCGATGGAAATCACACTATTACTAACAAAGTTATAATAAGTCAAAGTTGTCACTTCTTTGGAAATTCAAGGTTTTGAATGTCAATATCACCTGAAAGTGGATATACTCACAAAATATATGCGTATATTACGTGTTACGTACTAATGGGACAAATTCACACTCAAATGTCTTTATAAAAGAAATACAAGAAACCTTTCATACATGAAGCGTCTAGCTTCCGGTTTTCCGACTAGTTTAATATCTCAACGTATGACAAATTGCCCCTGCTGGGGATAACAATTGCCTCTGGGCGAATTCGCATCTTCGATTTCTTCTTCGCCTTTTTGTGAATGACCTTGCTTAATCCACAATTTTCAGTTCCCTGAGGTTTCGCTTCGATCGCTGACGATCGGAATCAGGACTCAGGTTTCCTCCTTTGCGTGCTTTAAGCTGCCTTCTTCGGAACTACTAATATGCCTTCCTTCCTCTTAGGCGCTTGCTGATTCCTTGAAGGATTATCACTTTTCTCGCGCACTCTTTTATTTGGTGGCGAGTTTATGGCACTACAGCTGGGTGGGTGGTTTAATATTATCATTTTTCTCTATCAAGCTACTTTGATTTAATCAGGTGAATTATAAATTGGTATGGGAACGCCTTCATAAATTGAATACGATTAACTCGTACAATGAGGTCTGAATAGTCTGGGTTGCAATATATATATATAGGTTTAGAGGACAATGAGAAAGCAGATGAGCTGACCAGGACTACGAGCAGGAACGCTACTATACGAACCGGACCCTTTTTGAGGTTTTGTATAGTAGTATGTCTGTCTGTCTGTCTGTCACAAGGCCTTTTCTCAAAAACGGCTATAATGATTAGCACGTTGGTGAGAAGGTGGGAACTGTGGACCCCCAGACATGCAGCGCGTGATAATCTTCTACGTTGAGATTTAGGGGGTTCCCCATACATGTAAAAGGGGGGTGTCAACATTTTTTTCACCAAATATAGTCATGTGGGATATCAAATGAAAGGTCTCGATTAGTACTTTTCGAAGTCAGTCTTAGTTTTGAGATTCATTGGAAAAACGGGGAGTGGGAGGGGTCGAAAGTGATGATTTCTTTAACGGACCCATTCTCAGAAACTATTCAACCGAAAAAAATCATGAAGCCGCCTCTATATAGTGCCCAGGCCTCAAAATACTCTCCATATCGATATCTGTTCAAATTAAGTTAATAATGGTATATTAAGATATTTTTAGGGAAATTTAGTAAAACCCCCCTTAAGTGTATCCTAGAGTTATAAAAGTTTGTAGTAGTATAAAATATAATATTAGCATATTATCCCCAAGTTTGATCAAAATCGTACTACTACTAACAAAGTTACAGTAGCTCAAAATTGACTTTACCGTGTAAATTTACTGCAACTGAATATCAATATGACACTAAAGTGGGTAGTCAGACATGCTAAATGCATATACATACCGGTCTACGTACAAATGGGATAGTTCTACACTTAAATATACTTACAGAAGAAGCAAACAAAACCTTTCATACCTGAAGCGCCCAGCTTCCGGTTTCCCGACTTGTTATGTAATCGAGAAGGTTTTCATGGTCATAGCGTTAAGGAATGAAGAGGAACCATTAAAGAAACTACAGTGGGAGAACTTACCAGTCCTGGGTGTTTATGAAGGGACAAAGACTCAAACATTCTAAAATAGTATGAACCAAATGGAACCTCAGCTAGGGATATCTATGGATACTGCCTGCAGATTCGGTGAGGAAATATGAAACTTTCATACATTTTCTCGGAAAATGTTCACCGCTTGTGCAAAGTTGGATTAGATACCTGAGGAAAGAATGGGTGCAACTTTAATTGACACTATTATTATTATTATAATCATAAATTTTTACTCAATAGTGTTTAAAAATAATTGAGTATACAAGTTGGTTCTCCTGGTGGTAGATGACTTTAGCCACCAGCCTCTGTGGTTTCCATGACGCAGGGTAGATTCCTTCTGATATACATACTTTGAAAAACTCGGAGAAAATGTCCGATCTAGAGTGCACCTCAAGTGCAATCACTTTATTCGCTAAGTCATTCAAAATCGGTGCATTTTGCTCCCTCTTCTACTACAAATATCCAGTGACACGTCACTGCGTGGCTGCATTGTAATACTACTTCCTTCTTTCTTAATGGATTGTGCCTAGTTCCCACTGGACCACTCATCTTGTTCGCTGGGAGGCCGATTGTTAGGTGTTTTGCTGCTCTAAATCGCTAAGTATTTACTATTATACATTAGTCTGCTCTTCTTAATCGTCCGCATCCAAGATGTCCATGTTCGGCATTTGAGCCAATGTCTTCATCTTTACCTTCTTCCCAGCGTCGGCAATTCACAGAAGGGCATCATCCCACAAAGTAACAAACGATAGCATGCTGCAACAAATCCTTGCCCGGCTGATTTCCCTAGGTTATGACTAGAACCATATTTTTTAGGTAGGCGTTTGTGACAGCTGACGTATTTTCACTCCGATACCTCAAGCACAATAGCTGGGACTGCCTTATCATACTCCGCACATAGTTTCGACCTGACGAGGATTTTCCGGATCACTTTCTGAGCCGTCGTTGATACGGTAGGTGACCTCTAGAATATTTTCACTCCTTGGGCATTTAAAGGGAGTCTCCCAATAGCGCCCCACTCCCGATTTTGTGAATGATTCCAATTGCTCGTACTTAGTTTCAGCCCGTGTCCTTTGTTCATTAAATAGCTTTTTTCCTCTTTCATTTAGGATCAGTTTGCCTATTCCGGATGAAGAAAAATAAATCAAACTTTTTCTCAACGTTAGCATATTGGAGTGGAGTGCAGTTTTTCATTCTTCCCTTACCTCCAAATTCAATGTCTCATATAAATATTACAGAGTGCATATATAGTTCCTGGGAACCCATTAATGAGGATTATTTTTGGAATTTAATTTTATTACTGCCAATTATGTCAACAAAATCTTGGTTTTCATTAATTTGAAGGGAACATTTACACAGCCAAAATGCGGGTAATTCCCATCTCTCAGATACTTTTCCCAGGTGGGCAGCAATTATTGCATTCTCATGATGTAATTATGCTCTGATGTAGCGACACGTTGCAGTGGTTAATGAAATCAATTGAGATTTATCACTGGAGCAGCTGGCAAAGATTTAATGCTGCTGGCATTAATGTGAGTTTAATTCTGTTCAATAATTTATTGGATTCCAGTGTTCAAATAGCCAATTTTGTAATCAATTTTATCAGACTATTGTCCGAGTGGAGGGTTTTTAATATTTGCAATATAATATTGGATTATTCTTTTATTTCTGATGCATTCTGAATCCCTTATTGTATTAACATGAGTGCCGATCATATTATTGATAACAGTTGGTTATATAAAGCACCCCCTTAAATGCAGTTGCCTTTCAAACCTATTATGAAGGAACAAAATTAACTACTATTCTCGCTCCTTGTTAGTTAATTAAGGATGCAATCTTTCCACTTACCATAGAAACTCCTCCATGAAGAAAAGGCAATTTGTCAGCCCCATTCTAAAAAGGTGTTATAAAACCCAATTAAGTTTGTTGGAATGGGGGGAGGTGGGATTTCTGATGAACGCAATGAGGAGACTACTAAAAAGAGTACAATGAATTGAAACTTCAACAATAAGAAGACTATTACCTCATATCCAAAAACGTAGAACTTGTAGCTAGTCTTTCGATACTCCATTTAAGGAGGGTTGGAAATGATAAGACGGATAAAACCCCGAAGAGTTCGAAATAAAAATTAAAATTCATTAGTTCACTTTATTCTGCTTACCTTTTCTAAGTTGACTGAAGAACTTTTCAGTTCACATTCCTTTTTCTCTTTTTCTCTTTTTTCTTGGTCTAAATGTTGTTTTTGATCAAAATGTGCAGTAGCGGATAGGAACCGGTTCGTGAGTGGACAGCTGATGAACGGCCGGTGGGATTTGAAAAAGTTTATTTGAGCAGAGCCGTAAAGAGTTAGAGGTAATTCGGAGATCTCCCGAATTTGGGCTTTGGACAAGGAGGAAGGAAAATATCGTTTTAGTGTTGAATAGATTCATTGTGAAAAATCGAGAATAGAAAAGTGGAAAGATCATGAAGTGAAATCAAAAGAGAAAATTTTCGTTTGTACCATAGGAAAAAGTTTCCAGGCAACCTGTTGGCGTGGTTCATTGCTAACCATACGCAACGCGAGGCATCGAAAACCAG
This sequence comes from Hermetia illucens, assembly GCF_905115235.1. Taxonomy (NCBI): domain Eukaryota; kingdom Metazoa; phylum Arthropoda; class Insecta; order Diptera; family Stratiomyidae; genus Hermetia; species Hermetia illucens. Next base: position 51,998,647 of record NC_051849.1, read on the forward strand.
CCCCAGAAGAAACCACGAACGCTTAACGCGATTTTGGAGGGAAAATTCGGCCGAGTTTTGGTGTCTCGAGGAAAACCGACATTCGTAATGGACGATCTAAATTGTTAAATTTTAAATTAATAGATAATCAAATATATGCAATTAGTACTTTAGTGGTCTAACTATTTTATCAAAATTTGTTCTGGATGAAGTTTGGGGAAATAGTATAGAGTTAAAAGCATGGACGATAAAAAATTAAATTAGGAGAAATTGACGCCGATTAAATGTTCTCAAAGGTCAAGCATTATTCAGACATGGGACACATTGATCATATTAAATAGACAGGAACAAAGCAACAAGAAATACACGCCACGCCGAGCTCGGAGTGTAATCAACGTTTTTTTTCTTTTATATTTTTTTAAATTTTCATTTCATTTTTCTCCTGTACTTTACTTCCATATATATATATATTTTTTTTTTGTGCATTTCCCATAAATATAACATGAATTTGAGATAATCTATTTTATTTGAGGAGTTCCTCCCTCTCTCTTCCTCCTTGACCCCGCAAAATTTTATTTAGGGACATTATCTAAATAATGGCCTGAGGATGTCAAGGATGGGGGGGAACCTCAGGATACGCGCCTTAATAAATACCTGAGGTATCATAAACAATGATCGGGACTGTGATCCGTCGTGGATCTTCCCTCTCGATCGCGGCACTCGGGTACGGAGACTTTCGGATCCACGCGCTCGGTCGGGCGATTTTTTTTTATTTTCCAGTTTTAGCTCACATTCTGGTTTATTTTGGTTAGGCCGTCGTGAATTCATTTCTGTGTTGTCTATTTTTAGATTTGGTACGGACCCACGCATCGGTATAGACACGTTAATTTTGTACTAATGACACGTAAGGGATCAAAGCGCTCAAAGGACCCCCACACATTCTCGAGCCTGGCTAGCGCAGAGGCGTGCAAGGACGTGTCAACCGAGCACTTTGATGGAGCTTCAGTCTTTACGGGCGGACCTTCACGGTCAACTTCGCCATTTTTTTATGTTTCTGGCATAGTTCTTCCCTCTAGGTCGTCCTCGGCCACTTAGGATGATCGTTTGATCATCCATTTCCTTTAGGTTCATTATAAATTTTTCAGTCATTCGAGAAATAGCATCTACTGCCATCATCGGGAGATGCTTTTGATTTTCATCCAATCGAATTATTGATAGGCAACCATCCGAACAGATATAGAAATCTTCAAAATTTAAACTAAATATATATTCATCATTGCATTGCGAATTCAATTTTCAGATGTATTTTTCTTTCTTTACAGGTAAGTCTTGAACGCTGTGTATACGTCCAATTATGGGATAAGTATTCGTGCCTTCCGACGTTTGGACGTAAGTAAAGGTGGTCCGTGTCACATACTCTTCTTTTTTGGGGCTACTTCATATATCCCACTTGAATTGTTAGAAAGACTCAGAAAGTGATCATGCCACTGGATCATACCAAGGGGCGTATTGTCACTTAGACGCAGTTGAAGCACTAAACCCTACATACTAGTATAAGACAATAGTTTAAGCCATGCAATAAATAATCATTTTAGGAGAGAAAAAAGGAGGAAGGAGAATTCTCGAAAAGACGTTTGACGTTTCGCATGTTTGAAGTTGCGGATGTAGTTCTTGGTCTGGAAAGCCATTTTAGACCAACAGTGCCGCAATCGTGCCCAAAGTGCACTTAAAGGATGATCATGGGCAAGAGTGATAATCTTTGTTGTTAACTTTTCCGGAATTCAAAGCTACCAAACCTGTGGCTGTTGTAGGTCGTCTTTTGAAACATGACTGATGTACTTGTATAACATTCATCGCATACTTGCAGATCATAAAGTTTGTTGGTATTCTCCTTAATACGTTAGTCTGCAGATCGAAAATATGAGGAACTGAATTTCACTTGTTTTTTCCGAAGCATATACTTCCGCTAGCGAATACATTCGAGAGAGAATCGGGCATAGGATGTTGTACCCCTTTCTTATGTGTCATGATGAATGCGCATCTGGCCTGTGAAAGTCTGACTTGTTCATCAGACATTTGATTGAAGAGTAGTCAGTTGCCCCTTCAAAAGTTGTGCGCTCAAAATATGCTCATTGCCTCCACCGCTGCCAAACATTCTTTCTTAATGACAATGTAATTTCCCTGAGCTTAAGTAATTTACTTCGACACATACGCTACACCAAATTCATATCCCTTCTCTGTCTTTTGAACGGACAACACACTTTGCCAGATTTCACCACAACGATAAACGGCGCAAACCAGGGGCATTGCGATTCGTCGATGAATCTCCAGCTCCTCTATATCCTAAGGTCTCCTACTCGAAATACGGATAGCTAAAAATGACGTCATCGAACCTTGCTCGCCCGTTGTGTCGTTAACTGATTTTGGCCGACGTGTTTTGTTGAACAAACCGAAGATGTAAGTAAGGCTTTCACGAGTTCAAACTTACGTGCCGAATCCGTTTTGTGTTAATAACGAGACAGAGAGGAACGGCATTGACTCCGTTCGATCAGAAAATATAACGGTAGTCTACTATCGAATAGCTAGTGCTGTCGGCGACGTCGCTTTCCTTAGACGTAAGCTTATAGATATGTGTCAGTCAATGCAGAGTTGGGCCGCCTCAATACGAGAAGCGGCCCATGTAGGTATCTAGAGTCCTATTTTGGGAGATTGCTGAGTTCCCCGCCTCACCAGCCTACTTTTGGTGGTGTCCTCAGCGTTTTGACATTGAGCACGATAAACCTGGGGAAGGTGGTCTTCATTTTATCGGATCGGTCTCTTTGACATCAGTTTCTCAACTTCATACTCATCCTATCTTGTAAAATACAGTTAGCGCGCCATTGACTGATAGTGTACCTTTAGAGCGGGTCAATTCTGGTGTCTCTCTTGGGACTTTTCATCTCGAGATTGAGTTTTCAAGATTCAATTTTTTTGTTAGTTTAGCAATCTTATTTTGTAGGGCAAGAAGTATCTCCTTCTTGTTTCGTCATTTGACTAATGTGCTTTCTTCAGGAGTTTCCCCTGTGGACATGATGTGATCAAATGTTAGGTTGAAAACGCAGTTTGGACCATCAGTGCTTCGCAGGATATGTGTGGAGTTAACAATTGTGGAAAAGGAATCTTCAGTATACCTTACATCGCGTAAGTCAAGGCCAAAAGAAGAATGGGAAAAAAGTTAAGGACAGTAATTGCAGTACACCCTATTGTAAAAGAATCAGAGGTTATGTAAGCGATGAAGCCGGAATTGGTAACAAGCAGAACGTTTGGAAAACAAAAAGTATTGGAGCATTGTTTATAAAATCGTGACCAAAAGCTGCTGTCAATATTTTCTGGGGCAGCGCTTTTTAATTTCTCTTCATAATAGTGATGCTGAGAAGCTCGTCAATTTTCTAAATGATGTCCCTACTCATGAACAGAAGGTATTTATGTAAATAGAATGTCACAAGGTGTCGTCGTTTCGTGCGTGCTTGCACATTTGATGCGTTTCGTCGAATGCTGCTATCATATCTTGTTTTGGTTCTTCATCGTTTCTATTGCAGGAAAATCTACCTCTATTCTTAAAATTCCATGGACTATTACAACCTAGCCTAGTCATTCTACGTGGCGGCGGAAAAGTTATTGAAGAATACCATGCCGAATGGGAAAAACAATATTGTCAGATTCAGGAGTGCGTGAGTGTTTCTTCGGTCTCCCTATAATTTTCGCGTGGACAGTAGGCGTTGTGAAATTCGTGCTACGTTCGGTCCTCGCTTTGTTCGCTGCCTCGGCTTAGTTCGCTTCAATCTTCCCATCGGACCCATTGATCTCATTCGGAATCTCTATTGATAATAAACATAAATTGACAATTCCTCCTCCTAAAATCATACAATAACTACACATATTTTACCATCGGAACTAGGGTGGACTTCAAAAATGTGAACTAAAGCTTATTTTGTAGAGAGGGTGTGACGTTCCAGGATAAGTAGTAATTGTCCAGACTTAGGGATTTCCTAGGTCCACTTCAGTCCAGCTTATAGGTGGTGCAAATATTCGTGATACCACTTATTCCAAAATGTAGGATGAAGAGCCTCTAACTGCTGCCACCGTTAGTACAGCGTTGGCTACTATCTGTCAACTTACAGCAGTGATATTAACGGTCGTTGCAGTAGAAAGTGTCGTCAACATGGCTTGATAATGACAGCAGCGGCCCTAGATTTAAGCAAGCTGGAATAGAACCGTCGTAAATTCCTGGTTTTCCGGAACTGTTTTTGCCTCATCAAATGAATATTTTATCACTTAGCCGATTTTACCGCAACTCCACCTCGTCCTACAAAATGTGGAGCCGCTGAATAAATCTTTTGCAAAAATGGAGACCACCATTGTTTATGCTTAAATTATGGCCTGCTGTATTTCCTGATTCGTGAATCACTTAAACACTTGGTAATCACACAAATGCGGTGACGTACCCTTTGGCCGTGGAGCGCCCTTTTGATATTCTTGTATTGAACAGGCCTGCGTAGTTGAATCTTCAAAGCAGAAACGACGGACTTAGCTTGCTTCCCTGGTTATTAGGGTTTTGTTTGCCATTTGCAACTCTTAGCCTATCCTTAATGAGGCTTTAATGATCAAAGAACAAATTCAATTCCTGTACCTAAAAGAAGTGACACCGGGAGTCAAAGGGTAGCACAGGTCCCAGAGCGAAACGTGTATTGGTACTCACGATGGAGCATAAAACCTAGGAAACGCTTGCTGAATCAATACCAATAGCTCTACTACCAAACCATATCTCCACCTCCACGCGATAATCGCTGGCAATTCTTCCTTCATGAAAAACTGCAGACGGAGAAGGATGAAGGCGAGCCTCCCGCGCCTGAAAACGGGACAAAATGTACCTACTGTTCCTCCAGGTTAGGGGTTGGGTAGGATTGACAACCCTACACGAAAAACCGACGTTCGGAAGCCAGGGAAGGCGCCTCGGGCAGGATGGTTTTCAAAACTAAGAACCCGACAACAACAACGGATTAACGATTTGCGCATTTTCCATTGGAACGTGCGCTCCCTGTACAGACCGAATACTGCTGAGTAGTTAGCCGATACCCTGTCCCAAACAAGGCTGATGTAACAGCATTGCAAGAGATGCGATAGACAGGCACCAGTTTCCTGCAGAAGAGCCGCTACACCATATATTACAGCAGCCATCCAGTACACCATGTGCTCGCAGTAGGTTTCTTAGTCAGCCATAAAATGAAAGCTGCTGTTATCGGCTTTAAAAATATATGCGAACGACTATGCACTGTGCGTTTGCAAGGCAAATTTAGAAATATAAGCCTCATTAACGTTCATGCCCCTACAGAGGAGACTGTAGAGTCGGAGAATGATACCTTCTATGAGGCAGTTGATCGGAGCCTCGAAGCCTGTCCCAAGTATGACATCAAAATCATACTTGGAGATTTCCACAGTCAAGTAGGAACGGAACCCATATTCAGGTGATACGTTGGCTCCATAGCTTACATAGGGATACCAATGATAACGGACTGCGGATTATTCAGTTAGCAGTATCGCACGAAATTGTTGTTGGAAGTACCTGATTTGCGCTGAAAGCGGTCCACAAACCTACGTGGGCGTCTCCAGACGCGACCACTTTCAACCAAATTGATCACGCGTTTATCGAACGCCGCCACCTCTCAGCCTTGATGAATGTCAGAACATATAGGGGGGCTAATATGGACTCGGATCACTATCTGGTTTGGGTAGTACTCCGAGCTCGAATTACGACATGGGTTAAATATGGAGGCGACTAAGCGGTTCATCAACTGATGCTCAAAGTATTGGACAGCGAACTAATGTCTGACGACTGAGAACGAGGCACTATCTGTCTCATACATAAAAAGGGGGATATCACACAGTGCAGCAATTATAGAGGTAACACCTTGCTGAGTTCCATCTATAAAATATTCTTCTCTATCTTGCTAGTCTGGATAAGCCCAGAACGTCATTGGCCCATACCAAAGAGGCTTCATTCCAGGCAAATCAGCAACTGATCAGATTTTCTCTCTGCGGAAAGTGATTGAAAAAGTGTTGGAATATGGACATCAGTTGCACCATTTTTGCATCGACTTTAAAGCCTCCTATGACAACATAGCCAGGGTAAAACTGCACACAGCCATGGGCGAATTCGTTATCCCAACGAAATTGATTAGACTGACTAGGCTGACCTTGACCAATGTGTGAGGCCAGATAAAAGCGGCAGGATCACTATCGAGACCATTCAACATCAACAACGGTATAAGGCATAGGGATGCCCAATCATACGTATTCTTTAACCTAGCCCTGGAGGAAGTGATCCGCGTTGCCGATGTAAATGCGAGAGGCATCCAACTACTGGCCTACGCTGACGATATCGACATCATGGGAAGAACAACCCGAAATTTACAATCTACCTTCATCCAGATCGAGCAGGCGGCGCAAGATCTTGGGCTGCACATTAATCAAGACAAGACGAAGTACATGGTGGCAACGTAAGCGCCAAAACCTAAAGAGCAAAAAGAACGAACAACATCGAATCGTATGGTCAAACGAAAACAATGAAGATAGGAGGCTATAGCTTTCAGACCGTTGAAAATTTCTCCCACCTAGGGTTGAAAATCACAACCGATAACAGATATGACGGTGAAATCCGCTCACGGTTGTTGGTTGCCAACAGAGCCTATTTCAGCTCACAAAAACTGTTTCCCTCGAAACGTCCCAGCATAGGGTCAAAGCTCTTACTGTACAAGACTATGATCTTGCCAGTCCTTATGTATTCCTCGGAGACTTAATTTCTTAGCAAAAAAAACTGCAAACTCTTCGCTGCGTTCGAGAGAATAATCCTCTGAAGAATTTTTGGCCCCTTTCATGAGAATGGACGATTCCGTAACCTACATAACGACGAAATCTATGAGCGATACCATGAGAAGTTGTTCATAAAATCGGACTCATTAGATTGTGGTGGGCGGTTCACCTAATCCGTATGGGTGAGGATGACCCAGCCCGAAAAGTCTTTAATGGCAATATCTATGGTAGGAAAAGAAGACGAGGCAAACCCTGCTTGAGATGAAGCGATGACGTAGGTCAGGACGCCAGGGAACTTTTAGGGATATTGAATTGGTGGACCTCGGCGTAAAACCGAGATATCGGGAGTTCCTCATTAAAGCAGGCTTAGACCGGATACCGGTTGTTGCGCCATTGATGATGATGATGACACCTATTTTTGAGTTTTTAATTCAAAAAGAGGAGTCCGTGGACCACAAGAGACGAAATAAGTTGCTTCCCAAGTGGTCAGGTCCATCATCAAGTGGATGCGGACTCAGCACTCCCTGCATTCTTAGATTCCAATATTACTGGTTCGACTTTCAAGCATCTCCACTGATTTAGAAGATCCTCTGCTAGAGCATCATCCAAGCTGATTGCAGATTTCCATATTCCATCCAATATTTCACCACGATGATGTTAGGTGCCATTCATTGTAGTAGATTGTATATGGCCGCAATAATTGACAGCAGTTGCCGTCTCATTAATGGAAATGAATGTTGATCACCGGGTTCCAAAGTAATCCCAGAATAGTGGCTAGCGCAACAAATACTACTTCTTGTAATCCATGGTACAATGTCTTTCTACAATTGGCGATCACTTCCAGTGCATTTTGTAAGGTAAACCCACCAGCTTCCAATAGCGTCAATATCTGATGCACAAGATATTGCGCTTCTTTCTTCGTATGGACTCCGGATAGGAGATTTCGTACGCGAAAGTCGTTATGCCTTTTTTCAACAACGACGGGAAGCCCTTGTCTATCGTCCTTCGCTAACTGTATTAGCGTCCTAGCTATAGGAATCGTCGCAGGATTGTGTCTAACTGATGTGAGCACGAGTATGTCCCTAGTTAGCCTATACTGTATTTGTTTGAAGTTTCCACGAGAGTGAGTAAATAATAGCAGTTTAGAACTTTTCAAGAGAAAATTGCACAACTTGATCACAGGAGATAATTCCTTGCTACCTTCGATAACTTTTTCGAAGTAGCAGAAAACGTCATTATCGAATTTTGTGTAATCATACGAACCACTATGGGTTCCCATTTTTTCTTCTCTAGCCTTTGTCCTGTTCGGAAGTGGTATCGGCTTGTCTTGGTCGTTTACGTCATTTTTCTTTGTCATAGCCCTGATCTGGATAGAGTCGAGGGCTTCTCAAATCACCACTTAGAGTATCAAGCTATCGTTGTTCGGCCTTTTGGTCATTTCCTATAGATTTCGGTGCTCAGAACTATCTTAGCTTGTGAGTTATCGTCAGCGCGGATTACATGTCCATAACATCGAAGACGTGTCTCTGGTAATTTTCGCGCGGTCGGTGCAAATCCCTTTCGATCGCAGATATCCCTATTTCTGATGTGATTATGACGTACTATGTCACTGATCCAACGCGACATCATTGTCGCGGTAATGTGTTGATGTGTGATGTGTGAACATCATCTGTGAACCGCCACTTGAGGGTGCTGCATTGGTGCTCCAACCAATTTCATAACGCCTGAAAGCATTGATCTGAGATTCTCAAATTTTTCAATTCTAAGCAGGTTTTCAACCGAAAATAGAGAGATATTAAGGGCGACAAAATTATCAAAATAGATTTTCAATGACTTGTCTGTAAGGTAGTTCAAACTAAGTGGGTTTAACCACCCAATTAACGGGGAACGATACGAGAACTGAAAAGTCCGTATAGGCAGAGATTCAAAAACAAGGTGCAAGGAAATACATATACGTCCTGTAATATAATTAGGTATTCCAAATGCAATATTTCGAATTGCAGAATTCGGCAATCAACAATCGCGATATCAATTCTACACTAACTAGATACCAAGGTACATATGGACATACTTCATCCTGCTATAAATTTTAAACAACGTTGTAGATCCCCTATTGCATGCATTTTTCCGTACTGGGTATCTCTGCACGGTTTGCATCCTAAATTTTGTACGACATTTTTAGTATTGTGAAAAACATCCGACATTACAGGATAAATGTTCATGTTGGATTATAAATTTACACTCCGCTGACTATTTACGGTCCTTTTTCACGTGAATAATATACGTTGATGGAGAAAGGTAATGAATTTGGTATACACCTGATAAAACGACAAATTTTAGATGCAGAAGAAAAAAAGATTTATTATTTTTTATGCGGGTATGGTTATTCCATTCACATATGCATGTACAGGGTGCGGCAGCATAACTTCCTTTTTTCAAAACTCAATAAAAACTATTGTATGCATCGGAAAATATTTATTTATTTTTTATAATGTAGGTACATGTCTAAAGTTTTTATTTACATTGTTTTGAAGAAATCTGTTAGGTGACGTCCCTCATTCTCCATACATTGCGTAAACCGATTTCTGGCGTTTGTCATGACTCTTGTTAGCATAGCAGGTGTTATGTTGGCAATTTCTTCTTGGATGTTGGTCTTCAAATCTTGTAGGGTTCTTGGACGGTTCACATAAACACGACATTTCAAAAAACCCCATAGAAAAAAATCACAAGGGGACAGATCGGGAGAGCGTGCCGGCCATTCCAAATCGCCTCTAATTCACATAAGGCGCTCTGGAAAGTGTTCCCTCAAAACAGCCATCGATGCTCTTGAAGTGTGTGCTGTTGCACCGTCTTGTTGGAACCAAGTGTCCCCCAAATCCAAATTTTCTAGCCGTGGGAAAAAAAATTCTGTAGCATGTTTACATACCGGTCCGAATTCACTGTCACTGTAACCTCATTTTCCTCAAAAAACCAGGGACTAATAATTCCAGCTGAGGAAATTGCACACCACACTGTGACTTTGGGTGAATGCAAAGGCTTTTGATGCAATTCTCGAGGGTTGGTGTCAGCCCAGTAGCGCATGTTTTGTTTGTTAACCGACTACACAAATGAAAATGGGCTTCATTGCTAAAAAAAACAATAGCACCCTCGGGAACGACATCAAGAAGAAGCTCACACGCGTTCATCCGAGAATTGAAGTCACGTTCTGAAAGTGCCTGCACTATCGCTATCTTATAGGGATGAAAATGAAGATCATCACGAAGAATTCTTCTCACAGAACGATCGGATCGTCCAAGGGCAGATGCGTGTTTGCGCGCAGAACGCCGTGGCGATCGCAACATTGACGCTCTCACTGCTTCAATGTTCTCAGGTGATCTAACGGGCCGAGGGACTCCAGTTCTTCCTTTTGTCGCACTTGCAGTTTTTCTGAATGTAGTGACCCATGTAACAATTGATTTGCGGTCTGGGACGGGAGCCAACGGGGCTAAATTAAAACGATTCCGAAATGCACGCTGTGTTGCTATAACCGAACACCCGCTTGAAAAGTAAACCCCAACGGCAAAGGCACGCTCCTCACTATTCCCTCTTGAACGAGACCACTAGCGCTCCGCTATGACATCAACTAACTGAGTGGCGCGCATTTTAAAAAAGGAACTTATGCTGCCGCACCCTGTATTAACATGTGTGTTTATGTTTATGTAGGAAGCTAAGTTGATGAGTGCAAAATATGTTATATACATGGATATATTAACCCAGCCTGTCAACTGCGAGGGTGTATAAAATAGAAGCGATTGTAATGAACAGAAAGTTTCAGTATTTGCCAAAATATACAATTGAACTAACAGTTATCAACTAGCAGCCAACGTTGTGAATCCACCACTCCTTCAGTATGTTTGATGGTCTCAGAAAGGGACCTCACAGCGACCTATGACAACGGTAGCGATAGTCTTCAGAATGTTCGCTTTCTCCAACTCGACTAAGACTTCCAGTGATATAAGCTGGACAATCTGGCTTATGCGATGATGGAGCTATTGAGAGTACTCCTCTTCCTCTGCCGTATCAATGGCAACTTGGTCTCGTACTCCTGAAATGTGAGTGATACCAAACGTGAATGCGGCGCCGGATTGTTTCTGGCGGCTTTCGCAAGGTGGCGAGCCGGTTTTTGACAGATTTCTGACTGTAAGATTCCGGTCCAGTTAAAAAGCGTTACAATTGTACAATAATATTCACCAACGAAGACTTCCAAGATAGCTGACAAAAATTTTTTCTATGAGCAATTACACGCAGTTAAGGAGAGACTTTCTAAAGGTGACATTGTGATCTCGGTGGATGATCTGAATGCCAAAATGGAATCTGACAACACGTTGCTCGGACATGTGATGATTAAGCAGAATCTCGGCGATTGTGACGATATTGGTGGGAGGTTAGTGGATTCTGGTAAGCTTCGCGCCTCGTCATTGTTTACACATTGTTCTAGCACAGAGCTTACCATAAAATTTGGGTTTCAACTAACCGAAATCGTACGCTTATCTTCGCTTCAGTGTTGCGTCCACCACTACTCACAGGGTTGCGGAGCTGCGATTCCCTAAGTTCAAAATCGACCGCTTGTATTACTCGACTGTCCCCCGACAGTGGCAAAGCTATCGTGCTGATAAGATGGCAAATCCACTTAGTAACCATCACTACCACCATCAAAATGCCTTTTTGTCGGGGGCCGCATTGGTAGATAACCATATCCCAAAGGGGTGTTATAAAGTGTGGCAGAGTAGGGGGGGGGGGAGGAATGTCGAGTGCTGCACCCACGTAAAATCTTGGCGGGATGTGATGTTGAAAACAGAGTCCGCCAGTTTTGCATCTTGCCACCGGTGTTATTTCTTCTTGCCGTCGGTAATGTTCTTCATGCAGCCTTTTCCGGAGGATGTGGGGGAGTTGAATGGACTATGACAGCTTTCCTCAAACACCCCGACCACCGTGATGACATCTGTTTGCTCCCTCATCAGTCATGGACATTGACCAAATAACTCTGGATTTGGAAATAGAGGCAAGCAGATTTGGACTGAACATTAACACCAGAAAAACCAAGATTCCCAGTTTTGAGGGGTCGTCACACGCTCTCTATCCGCATTAGTGGGCAGAGTGCCAAATGATCTGTGTTAATGTTTTTTCTGTGCAGCCTCACGGTAGAGTGTGGGCGTTTCAGTAAGTGCTGCGCGGAACTGAAGTCCTTCGCACCGAAACATGAACAGTGGTGGGTAGATGTGGTTGACGCGAAAACCATATACAATACATCATCATAAAAAACTCATTGCCCGAGCACTACCTATCCATATTTCGTTGTAAATCCCACTTTAGTTCAAGGCCGTAAGTCAGCTAAGTTCAATTTTTACAAACTCAGCTGGTGAGTGAGTTTTTACGGATACAAACGAACAAACAAACGTACGGTCTCTTGGCTTTCGACAGTGTATTCCAAGTGGAAGTACTGGCAATACTGGAAGCCAGTTTTTGGCTCGGGCATGATTTGGTCGGCAGTAAAGCGGTCATTAAGGCCATATACTCAGCAGCGACAGCCTTCAGGCTGATGGAGGCGAACATGAACGCGCTGAACAGTCTGGGAAACACGCTCAAGTTCACAACATAGGAGGGAATGAGTGGGCTGACGGACTCGTCGGGCGGAGTTCTGGTTTTATCGATCCTTCGGTGGGCACAGTCTGTGTCCTGCTTACGACTGTGAAGGATGCAATCTATACGTATTACTTAGCAGCCGCCTATGACACGATCGCGATAGTTCTTCTGCAAGAGGCCTACGAATGTATACAAGATTAGACTTATAGGGGGTCATGCCGGCATATCCTATAATTCGCATTACCCATGCTGTGGAAACAGAGAAAAACCCCCAGGAACGTCCTTTCCCACTCCCCAGCTATAGCTAGAGACATTTAAGGGTTATAATACATGAAGCGGAATATTACGTTTTCGGAGCACCTCCTTAAGCTAATTACGCCGTTATTATCTCTCTACATAGTTGTAATCCGCGCACGGTTGTTGTCAGCCAACAGAGCTTACAAAAACTGTTCCGCTCGAAACGTCTCACCATAGGGTCAAAGCTCTTACTGTACAAGACTATGATCTTGCCAGTCATCATGAATTCCTCGGAAACTTGGGTTCTTAGCAAGAAAAATTGCGAACTCTTGGCCGCGTTCGAGAGAAGAATCCTCCGAAGAATTGTTGGCCCCCTACATGAGGATGGAAGATTCCGTAGCCTACATAACGACAAAATCTATGAGCGATATCATGACCGTCCGGTTATGGATAAAATCCGGCTCAATAGGTTACGGTGGGCGGATCACTTAATCCGTATGGATGAGGATGATCCCACCCGGAAAGTATATAAGGGCTATATCTATGGTAGAAAAAGAAGACGAGGTAGACCCTGCCTAAGATGGAGCGATGGCGTAGGCCAGGACGCCAGACAGCTTTTAGGGATATGGAATTGGTGGACCTCGGCGCAAAACCGAGATATCTGGAGTTCCTTATTAAGGCAGGCCTAGACCGGATACCGGTTGTTGCGCCGTTGATGATGATAGTTGTGAGGAAGTGTTAAAGGATTGAACTGGTTTTCAATAGCTTTGCAAAACGATCTGCTCGGTGGGAGGTAAGTATAATATATTTCCTTTCCACATTTGGCATTCAGTATGGTAGTAAAAACACTAATGTTCGACCTGTTATCAGCATCATCAGAGTCCTTCATAGAATGTGGATAATCACTCAATAAAATGACCTTTCTCCCTTTTAAATCTCCTTTTTTTGTATCTTAAATATTTTATGTCAACGTCAATGACCGCTTGCTACCTAGATTTACTTTTCTTTATTCCGTGCAAATATCTTCAATGCGCTTAATTAAAAAAACGGTGACAGGAATTACACGCCATCCATGAAGAATGCCCTCCTTCTCGAACAATCCCAGGAGATCCTCCATTGTGCCATCATAACTTATATAATGATAAAAATGAAAACACGAAAACATGCCCCTCCCGTTATCATCATAAAATAGAATGACATGTCGACGTCATCACTATCAACGTCCTGGTGTTCTGTGAGCCACTTTCAGGACAAGGAAAAAAGGAGCATTGTGTAAACGTTTTCCGTTTTCCCTATTCAACAATGACTCATAACTTTTGTAGAATTCGCCTCATTGTTATAGCTGTAAGTTGACTTTTTTTATTTTTATTGTAAGAGGCTTTTATTGCCTAATATATTCTGAAGTGTAATATTTTCCTTAGAAATAAACATTTTAACGGGTTCTAGGTATATCCTATACATTTTTGCCAGAATCTGGTGCGTAGAAGAAAGCTGACCTTGGAGTATTGAAAACAATGGACGCAAACAATTCAGACTTCATGCAATGGAATTACAGGAAATAAACAAAACCGTTCATAATAATAGCGCTCGATGTCCCAAAGCCTGTTTTCGAAAGGAGGATTCGAATGGCTACAGACCACTAAAGTTTAACGTGGGGTACCGAAGAAATACCCAGACTACTGGCAATTAGGTTCAAAATGTTGATACATAGCACATGGATGACCAGTTCTAGGCATCTAACTTAAGTAAGTGACCCAGACTTTCGCTATAAACTATATAACGTGGAAATAGGCAATTTCGACTTTAGATATGTTGTTAAATGCTCGAGAGAGTATTTCGAGGGACTTACTGAAGTAGCCGAAAAAATATATTGAAATTATGATAATGGAAATGTATTTCGATCAGAGATATAGTGATGTCATCACTCTTAGTGTAGCCGCCGCACAGTAGACACCGAAGAGCGAAAGATGACGCACAGAATATATCAACCGGCATTATTCCGAATATCCACGGTCGAAAGTCTGGACAATCCCACAAAGAAACTTTTCTTTGTATAAAATTAATTGGAACCATGCTTCAGAGTATCATCAGAAGGTCAGACAGAATGTTAGGTAAATTACGAGCCAGTAGAGTTTTTTTTTCAAGTTGCTGCGAAAATCTCAATACGGCGTTTAGGACAATTTGATTTTGATCGCGGAAAGAACAGGCTACTTAAATGGATTTACAATATGTAACCCTTCCCTACCTCCCTGAGTGCCATCAGGGTGTAGTTTGAATTTTCAATCCCTATCCTGGCTATGTGGCTATAAGACAAAGATTCCCCCTGCCTGGCTAAGTGAAAGGATTGCGGCGGTAACACCCTGCACACTTGGAAAGTTGTGCCACTGTTGTGGGGGCTGTCCAGATAGCATAACTCTCGACTCCATTTTCTAACCAACCCCAAAGGGAATTGGAGCGAGAGGTGGGAGACGCTTCCCACGGACCCGCTGGAAAATCATGGTAGTCATCGTCGTTAAAAAGGAAAGGAAAGTTCCTGCTCCTAATCCCACTCAAAATTTTAGGAGCTGCAATTTTTTAAGAGAAGTTTACCGGCTATAAGATTCCAACGAGGTTAGATGGATGCACTTTCCTCCCCCTCCGGAGTCCACTTTCTTTGGTCAATAACCTTTTGTTTTCGTTTATGCATACAATTCTTTTACAAAAAGACGACTGGTAGTTTCTTCGGTGGCCGAGGCACTATATCAGACATTGGCATCGATCTCATCATCATCATCATCAACGGAACAACAACCGATTTTCGGTCTAGCGCTGCCTTAATAAGGAACTGCAGACATCCCGGTTTTCCGCCGAGGTTCGATATCTCTAAAAACTGTTTGGCGTCCTGGCCTACGCCATCGCTCCATCTCAGGCAGGTTTCCAGTCGGATATTTTTTGTAAGCTAAAGTAAGTTCTGTTGGCTGACAATAACGGTGTGCGAATTTCATCCTCGTAGCTGTTATGGGTTGTGATTTTGGACCCTAAATAGGAGAAATTATCAACGGTCTCAAAGTTGTAGACTCCAATCTGTATTCTTCTCGTCTGACCAGTGCGATTTGATGTTCCTGGTTGGCTGATTTTTGGTGCTGACGTTGCCGCCATATATTTCGTCTTGCCTTCATTGTCCAAGATCTCGCACCGTCTGCTGGATCTAGATGAACGCAGTTTGTACGTCTCGGATTGTTCTTCCCATGATGTCGATATCGTCAGCATAGCCCAGTAGTTAGCTGGGCTTGGCAAACATCTGATACTGAGTAATTTATTTATGCCATTTTGATATCTCCTCCTGCGGTTCGTGAATAAGATGGATTATTGTTAAAAGTCCACAATGGTTGGAAATTCTTGTTTTTCTTTTCTGTCTTAAAATTTGTTTAGTTACATTTTTCGCCTTCCGATCCAAGGCTTCTGTACTAGTGCGATGTGGATGTTTTCTTCTAAGAGGAAAATAAGCAGATTAATCCAGGCGTACTTCGAGTGCTCCAGTTTCATCTGCGCTATAGTAAGCGTGATCTGCTTGAGTGGGGGGTTCGTCGGTCCCCGTCAGACCGTCGGTCCTTAATTCCTTCTCAGCTCGTTAGCGGCGTCGATTGGATCCAGGAAGTCGTCCGATTTTGCAGAGTGGCATACATTACGTTACTGACTCTGAACCGCCCTTTGTAGTCTACCTTTTCCAGTGTCTCCAGGCATCCTCCGTTTATATGGAGCATGAAAGATTGGCTATTCCCTCGGCTTCCTCCTCCTTAGTAACCATCCAGTTGTGAATGGATATCCTGGGGTTTTGAAGGCGCAGGGATTAGACAAGATTGCCTTGATCCATGTGGATACTCGGCAATCAGATGCGAGCGATCGTTTTAAATGAATAGACATTATTATTCTGTTAAGAAAACTTGCACTGCGTACGGTGATAATTTAGTCAGCGGTAACCAGTGAGTATTTCCGCTATAATCCAGAAGTTCGTGTTGGTGAAGTTTAAACAGTTCTTTGTGGGCTTGGGTTCGTGTCTCCACATAAGCTGTTTCATTCCTGGTTGACTAGCCCAGTATAGTTCCCTCAGTCGTTTATCTTCATTTTTAAATGCCATAGCTATGAAGCCGTTTCCGATTCCACAGAAGGGTTGTGGCCCGTGTAGACGCGTATCCGCTCCCTTCCTGGTCAGTATGTCTGCTGCTTCTATACCTTTCAACCCAACATGGCTTGAAACCAAGAAAATCAATACCTTATTGTGCAAGCCAAGCGTACTCAGTTTCTCATGGCATTCCTATACCATTTCAGCTGGTTGAACGTAAGTGCTTTGATTTGCGCTTGGCTGTCGGTCAGAATGGAGGTTGATGGAAGCACATCTGTCTGTAACGTATATTTCCGCCTGGAATATGCTAGTGTGCTTACCCATTGGTTCCAAATACGTTTTCCTTAGATGAATGACCCCGGCGCCCCCTCCCTCTGTTATGAGGGATCCGTCAGTGTACCAAGTAATCAGCTGCTGGTTTAAGTCGTATATGAAGGCTATTCACATAGCTCAAGTGATTAGAGCGCTGGGCTGTCGTAGCGAAAAGTCGCAGTTCAAATCTATTCAAATATTTGAGTTCTGTTTCTCGTTGCAACTCCATGCCTGTAACAATATAGTTCGCAGGTGATCAAGCTTACGCTTCCTAATGAATGGTACTATGATGGGTTTTGGCTGGAATGATGAGCCCGTGTTCGTAGACCAGGATTAGTGACACTTAGTCCAGTTGGATTCTACCACATAGGTTATCCTCATATTTGCTCCTACAGAATAAAACAAAGCCATCAGCGTAACCCTGGACTTGTAGTCCACCATTTCTTAGTTCCTCTAGGAGTTCATCCACTATCATACTCCATATAACCGGTGGTAATACCCCGCCCTGTGGGCAACTTTCAGTAGTATTTATGACGATAGATTTTGTACCTGTCGATACTTTATTTGCCTACTTTTTAACCTTCTACCCAGCCAGAAAACAAGAGTATTTCCCACTCTAGTGAGGATCAGGGCATCTTGTTTCTCTGTGTACGATGTGTTATCGACTGCTCCTTTAGTTAATTCTAATATACTTATCTATGACTTTTTCCGCCATTTCGAGTAGGTACGAAGTTACGCAAATTGGCCTGAAAGATTCACGGTGAAAATGTTTCTTTATACCCGCTTTCGGAATAAATATCATACCATTTTGCCCGCCTCCATGCCCTTGGTATATATCCGAGGCCTATGCAGCCCATCACCCCTTATGAAGAGACTCTAACATTATTTCTAGGCCTCTCTCGAGTAGTGCTAGGAAAATGTCATCTACTCCGGGTGATTTCAATGGTTTTTACTGCCCACCTTTCTCCAGGTTCCGAGCATACCTCTTTTGTTAGTTGCCAGTTCTCCTTTCTTTTCCTTTTTGTTCGTTGTTCAGATGTCAGGCCGAATATTGTCGTCTTCTGCCGTATGGCAGGATCCGAAAAATGAGTTCTAAGAAGCTTCTGTACTCTGTCCTCCTCATTCTCGGTGAATGTCCTTCTTCAGACAGAAAGAAGATCTTGCTTTGTCTGTGGTTTGTTCTATCCCTTCATAGAATTCCGCAAATCTTTTTCGTTTTGCTTCCTAGATCGCGTTGCAATACGCGCTTTTTTGAACGGCAAGTGTCCGTTTTGTCCAGCTGAAGGGTGTTTGCACCTCTGTTCTCCTTTGGCTAGACTCCTATTCCACCAGGGTCAACCCATAATGACTTAAGTGTCTCAGCCGTACAGCTGGCTTTAAGTGCGTCAATAACTTTGTTGAGGTCTTCCACCACTCTTTCCAGTTCCTGTTTGGTCCTGATATCACCATTCCTTTGTTGGGGAGCCATGTTGTTGCTCAGGTACGTTGCACGTTCTCCTGGGATTCCTTATTATTCTTTTTATTTCGGAGTTGCCCTTAATGTCGAATCTGATTATTCTGTGATCCAACATGGAGGGCTCATCCGACACCCTCCAACCCGTTCATTTGTGGCGGAGCGAACAACTTGCGTGTCTCGCGCACGCAAGTACCAATCGAATTGGAGTTCGTTCCGGAAAGCGGGAGGTTGAATCTGCCCACTAACATTAAGTAAATATGTTTAAATAATTTAATAATAAATTCACATGTTGTAATGTGATACAAATAAGTAATTTTAATTACCTATACATGTCCTAATGCCACGACTGCCTCTCGAGTTGTCCCAGAGGATTCCAGTGAGACTTGGATACCCACAAGGTCTCCGATTAGGAACTCTGAGAGACACACATATGTTAAATTGCGTGTAAGAATGATGCAAGTTCTTGGTTTTTTCCAAGAAAAGTCTCAAATTACCTCCATACTTCTTCCTTGCAGAGCACGAATCTGCACGCGGGCACCCAGGGCTCCTGAATCAGCACTATTGCAATCTTTTTCTTCGAATTTGCCCTTGATACTGCTGCAATTGAAGCTTTTCCATGGTGAAGATTTACCCGGGCTATCTTAGTGCTGGCCTTTGGCTTCATCAACATCTGCTACTCTCCATCGCTGTCCTAGTCCTCGACATGGCACTTTCCTGCATTTCCTGCACTTCCCTAAACTCCAGAAGATTTAGGTCTTGGACTCCAGATTCTCCTTTTCACTGGGCAGCAGGTCTACAATCCTACCTGATCCACTCCTTTCAGCCTCAATGGCCTCCCAGATTCCTTCGGAGACTTGGGTAGGTTTTCCAGCCGACGTTTCCTGCGAACTGTCTTTGCCTTTTCCCTGTTCACGTGCACGACCAGGTGCCAAACCTATAGTTGATACGACAACTTCGACGTACGATTGCCTCCAGGGATCGATCATCCACCTCGGTTGTAAGGAATTTATCCTTTCCTGGCAGCTTGCTTCCGAGGACTTGCTTATGAAGATCCTCATTCCGAGCAATTAGCAATAGCCCATAAGATCTTCCATCGCTAATGCTACGACTGTCGCCATGTATGCTGCTATTTATCATCTCCAGCGCATGGCGACAGTTCTGCTCTTTCCCAGCCTAGCAATTTAGGAAATATAGTCGTAAGCCACTCTGCAGTGTCTTCTGTTGCGCAGTCAACCAGAATGTGACCTGCTCAAAATTTTATTACGGTGAACACAAGCTTCGCAGTCCAGCTCTTCCATATCTGTCTGACAACAAGGTCTTAGATAGTTTCCTGCTTCTCACGAGTGAACATTTGCCCAGGAAACGTCTCCGGCAGTATGGCCAGTCGAATGAACTTGACGGCACTAGCATAGCTTAAAGCCGGGCGGCCTTCAACTCTGACCTACCCCGGTTTTCTCCCCTCTTCGGTTCAGGTTTGTGTTTTTTTGGAGCATTCTCGCCATGTTTGCTAATCGCCACTGCTCTGCTTTTTCTTGGCTCCAAAGATGAAAATTTGGGTCTGTTCTGAGCCTCCTTAAGGACCTCTTCTGGTTTCAGGCCTTCCTTCAGATAACGCAGCTATCATTTAGAACCTGCGCCACTGAGATTTGTCTTCTTCCTGACGACTGATATACGGGTTTTCGACGTGCTTTTGCTTGTCTTTGCTTTTTAAGCAGTGGTCTTCGTTGGCTGTAATCCTTGAAGTGTGCCAATATTGACCTTCACTCCACTAAAACACAAAACCTTATTAAAATCGGTTTACTGTCTGTCTGTATGTCTGTCTGTCCGTCACACGCATTTTTCTCGAAAACGGTTATAGCGATTGACACCAAATTTGGCAGAGAGGTGGGAACTGTGAACGCTCACGCATACAGTGAATTATAATACATCCTTTTACGCCGAATTTAAGGAGGGTCCCCATACATGCAAAAGGGGGGTGTAAAATTTTTTTTCATCAAATATAGTCATGTGGGATATCAAATTAAAGGTCGCGATTAGTGCTTTTCAAAGCCAATCTTAGTTTTGAAATTTGTTGGAAGCGTGGGGAGTGCGGGGGGTTGAAAGTGATCACTTTTTTAAGGGGGCCATTCTCAGAAACCACCAAACCGAAAAATCTGAAAAAAATTAGGAGGCTGCCACTATATGGTGCCTGGGCTCCGAAATACCTTCCTTGTCGATATCTGTTTAAATAAAGTTAATAATAGTATATTACTACAATTTTTTGGAATTGGTTAGAAACCCCCTTTAAGTTCATTCTAGTACCATAACATTTTGCAGTGGTATAGGCTATAATATAGAGCATGATCTTACCAAGTTTGGTAGAAATCGCACTATTACTAACAAAGTTATAATACCTCAAATTTGTTGCTTCTTTGAAAATGGAAGACTATGAATGTCAATATCACCCGAAAGTGGACACTCTCACATAATATATGGATATATTACGTGCTACGTACTAAGAAATACACAAAACCTTTCGTACCTGAAGCGTTTAGTTTCCGGTTTCCCGACTTGTTTAGTTGTTATCCTTGATATCAGTGTTTCGGGGATGTGCCTCAGCCTGGGATTTTATCAGTTTATATGTGGAACGGGATCCGGCTTGCTTGTTATAATTTTCCTTTTTGTTTTTAAATTGAACGTTCATTTGATTCCCACGAGTATGGGGTGTAGGAGGTCCGCCACGCCATAGCCATCCCATAACTTACTCAATGAGGCAAACAGGTAATAGTGAGGATCCGTTCGAATACAGTCATTTACCCCCTACTGCAAACTATTCAATAGCATGGCACCCCGCATTGGGGGGAGGTGTTTTTCGACTCCCCAGTCTAGATCCGTACCGTTTTTAGGAGGACACCTCGTACAGGGTGTGGTTATCACCAATCACTAACGGTCGTTGTAGGCAATAGGCTTATCTTGTAGAAAGCCTCATATTACCCCGGAAAAGAGAGATATCACCTTCAGAGGGAGACAGGATAGCTCCAAGGAACTATATTACGAGTTAGCATATCCTGCAGTGCACAGCTTGACCCCATGAATATACATATATGTTGAGAAGTTTTCCTTTCAACGTGGAATATATGCAAAAAGACACGAATATTACTGTAAAGAAATTTCAATTTTGAAAATGCTCCTCTTATCAATATGAAAGTCATCTTGAAAAGATTGCTCATCGGAAGATCTTCCATCTTTCAGTTGGATTATGCAGTTGTATGTATCGCAAAAATATTCTTTCAATTGTCACCCCGATATAAATCTATACATACATATTATACGTAAGGCTGGAATTCAGTATATTCGAATATGTGTACGTCTAATTCAGAATAGTTCTAGTTCTCTGACATGGCAATCTAGAATATTAAATAAAATTTCCATTGAAAATCAAAGACAATAGACGGTAGGACAGAAAGACAGTTGTTCGGCAACATCAAACACCAGAATAAAAGGAAAGAATTCCGCAAGGAGTGAGAAAATTCTCTTAATTGGAGCCTTTCAAAGTTGTTATGGCTTCCGCAGAATAGTCTTCGTCTCATCATTATCTGAATTGCGGAGACCTGGATTGACATTGTTTTATGTTTTGGAAGGGACGACAAATGAAAGAATTGTATCAAATCTAGGAATTGTAGCCTCACTTCTTCCAATTCGTTGTACTTCGCTTTCATCTATTCAAAGGTATGTTTCCCACGAATATGGAAGAAGGAAAGAGAATTTTTCGCCCCCCTTTTCACCCTGGCTGTGAGTTCAGTACTCACTAGCATACCTTTTCCTTTAGGATTGGGGAAATAAATTAATGGAAGGCTTCTAAGAATTTAATTAAGTTTGGTTTAGGAGAATGCGATCTGATTTCTTGGATGCGCACCGCATCCTCTAATTAAATCACGGAACAATAGGCGCATTTGTTCTTGGTGAAAACTCTTCTTCTAAAAATACCATTATTTTACCTGGAGCCATTTTAATATCCTCCCCAAAGATCAAAATTTCAAGAATCAACAAATAAATCAACAAATGAAACAACAGTAACTCTGCGTATTGAGTCAAAAGATTTTCAAAGGAGTGGAATTTTCTAATTTCCAGAAATGTTCGCAGTCAAAAGCATATGTCGGAGCTTTTTTACGAATTGGTTAAATTTTATTGGGGTCTATGTATATCCACTTCCATTTTCCTTCTTTGCAATCATTTCAATAGATGAAAACGTACATAGGATATAGGTATGTGATTATCGTATGCTTAATGCAGAAGTTTTGCAAACTTTTCTTAAAATTTAATGCGAATGACGTTCTGCAAATTTGGAACACTTTATCGTCCTGAGAGGCACAGTAGATGTACCAGAATTTGTTGGAAAGGAATTTCCGGAGTTTCAAGTGATGGAAATTAGCATCAGGCATTGAATTTTCCTTTAATTTTATTTCTTCAACGCAAATTCTCCTTTAAATTGTAACAGAGCCGAATGTATTGATAAAGGCATGCACGAAAGTTTTGGAATGTCACATTTCGACCATTGGTAAGTACCATGTTTACCTCCGCCAAGGTTTCTAGTACGATTTACCTTATCATCCAACCAGCCAATCATTTCAATCAAGAACAATTGCTTTGGGGATGTGATTTTTAATCCTTAAAAGCTATACAACACCTTATAATGGTTTATGTGAGTCAAAAGCTTCATATATTTAGGAAGCGCGGCCTTTGGTGTTCTTCCATCGCGTCCTGAAACATCTTATTATTTCGTGCGAGTCCTGCGGAAGAGAAGTACCCAAAAGCCATGCCTCCTAAAAATCTAAAGTAGGGGAAATATTATACCCTCTTGATCAGAGCACTCGGGGCCCACGTTTCCTCGCCTTCACGGGCGATCGAGCCGGTGCTTTTTTATATTTTTCCCGTTTCTTACATTACACGATACCCCATTAACCTCCCCATTACTTCTGATCCCGTGCATCGGCTAACGGTTACGTGAAGTTTTGATAATCACAACTGAGGGTCTGAAGTGTCCAAAAGAGCCCCATATTTCTGAACCGACTGTTGTTGTCCAAGCGCATGTCTGCAGGACAATTCAGTGACATTGGTGGACCTTCACGGTTAACTTCGCCATCTTCTTAGATTTTTGGGATGCCTCGCCCTCTAAGTCGATTTCGCCGAACTCGAATGTTCATTGACCATCGCTCATTCGCATAAATAGTTACAAATGACGCCCAACGTGGGACCTAATATTCTTTCAGTTCATTTTAAATCAGTGAACCCACGGAAGATATTTTCGGCTCTCAACTTCTTTCCGTTATGTCAGACAGATTTTCTCGGCTAGGTTCCACGTGCACTTCACTTTGCTTTTCAAACTTTGGATTATACACCTTTTCCCCAGAAACAAGTGCTCCTTAGCTTCATTTCCTATCCTATCTAGTAGTCGACTTGCCGAAGGAAAAGTTCTCCGTAGCATAACTTGAGAGATTTTTGTTTCTTGTGCAGCACAGGAATGCAATCTGGGTAGGTAGGTAGGTAGCCACTCCAAGGAGCCCAATTAGCGCTTTGGAACGCCGTTTTGATGCCACAAACTCCTAAGACCGTGACTGCTGTTATGGGAGCAGGGAGGCAGAATCCAGCCGGCTCCGATCTTCAGAGCCAACTCGTAGCATTCACGAAAGAAAGCAGCTCTCCCACCCTGCGGCTAGAAATCTCTCTGAAGTCCCCAAAGAATGATTTACCCAGTGTCCGCACCCTGATTCTAGCCAGAGCTGGGCAATCGCAGACAAAGTGCATGAAGGTTTCCCTTCCTTCTCCGCAGCTTCGGTAATGCGAATTGTAGGGTATGCTGAGTTTAGCGGCATGGTCCCTTATGGGCCAGTGCTCCGTGCAGACCGTCGTAATCTTGAATGCTTTTGCACGCGTCTGGCACAGGAGCTCTCGTGATGGAGCTATGTTATAAGTGGGCCAAATTCCCCTTGACTTGGCACAGCTCGTAACCCTTCGCCATCTTAGGCCCGCGGCTGCTGGGTAGATTCGATCCCGGTACCGACTGTGTTCACCGAAGGACTGCCAAGAGCAGAGCCTAGCCTGGCCAATCCGTCAGCAGGCTCATTCCGCTCTATGTTCCTATGCCCGGGAACTCAGAGGAGAGTGACCTTGAGCGTGCCGCCCAGACGGTTCAAAATCATCCAGGGGTTATTTCCCCAGCAAGAGGAGAGCACCGACATATTCCAACCACCTCTGAATATGACGGCAATTCCTCCAGTCACCAGAGACGAGCTGCTGGAGATCTGCAGCAGAATAGGAGACAATAAAGCGCCGGGCCTGGACGGAGTACCGAATAAGGCCCTTAAGCTTGCCGTGAAATCGAAGCCGGACATGTTCGCTGAGCTGTTTGAAGCGTGCATGTCCGAAGGAATATTTCCGGCGGCTTGGAAGCGACAGAAGTTGGTACTTCTGCCTAAGCCTAGTAAACCTCCAGGTGAACCATCGTCATACCGACCCATATGTCTTTTGGACACGGTGGGGAAAATGTTAGAGCGGGTAATCTATAATAGATTACTCCCGGTTGTTGAGGGCCAAGGCGGCCTTTCAGATCGGCAGTATGGGTTCCGAAAAGCCAGATCAACCATTGATGCCATCAAATTGGTTACTGGCTTGGCCGAAGATGCAATCCACGGAAAGGGTAGTACCAGCAAATATTGCGTGGTAGTAACTCTGGACGTGCAAAATGCATTCAATTCGGCCAATTGGAATCTAATCCGGAAATCCCTAGCGAAGATTGGTATTCCCGCCTATCTCGCTGCTATCGTCGATAGTTACTTAACTGAAAGGAGGCTATGGTATAACACTGATGACGGACCGCAGGAGTACGTTGTTTCCGCCGGTGTCCCACAGGGCTCCGTATTGGGCCCACTACTGTGGAACATCATGTACAACGATGTACTTAATCTTTCCCTTCCGGAGGAAGCCACAGTGGTGGGTTACGCTGACGACATAGCACTGGTTGTTGTCGCAAAGCATCTTGAAGATGCTGAGTTATACTCAAGCGAGGCAATCAGTGCTGTCAAATGCTGGTTGGAGAGCTCTGGTTTGACGCTTGCGGAGGAAAAAACAGAAGCGGTCCTCATCACGAAGCGCCGGAAGAGAGGTTACGCCTGTGTTAGAATCGGGAATCATATCATCACTTCCAAGCCGACCATCAAATACTTGGGGGTGGTGATAGACAGGAAGCTCAGCTATAAGCAACACTTACAGTATGTTTGTGATAAATCATCCACTGCTAGTATGGCCCTGGCGAGCGGTGAGATTAATTATAATCTCACCCAGTTTCTCACGGGACACGGAGGATATCTCCAATACCTTCACAGGTTTAAATTGGAGACCTCACCCGATTGTCCAAATTGCAATGGAGTCCCAGAGGACCCAGAGCATGTATTCTTCCACTGTCCGAGATTTGTGGAAGAAAGAAGGAATCTAGAAGAGACTCTAGGAGACGTGCTGGTACCAGAAAATCTGGTACCGAAAATGCTAGCACATCAAGAGAATTGGGATGCGGTCAACTCCATGATCGCATCTATTCAAGATAAAGGCAGAGGAACGGAGAAAAGCGCGGTCATGTGCGCCGCGTATAGAAGAAAGGTGACAAAGCTAGAGTGAGCTGACTCCGCCCCGTGATGTAATACCTTATGGTGGTTCCGCGGGGCAGGGAGGGAGTCGGGGGTGGTTTTAGTGGGTAAAAATCCCACACGCTGGTGTGTCCAGACCAGTGTCTTTTTGAAGATTTCCACCTCCTCAACAAAAAAAAAAAAAAAAAAAAAAAAAGACGGTTCAGTGCTCTGCGCTGCCCCACCAGCCTGGAAGATGTCGTCGCTGAGTACAAGGCCTTCATGGCCGATTGGCTGTCCCCCCGCGCCGACCCCACACGCCATCTTTGATCCGTCCATAAAGAATACTGTATTATAACTTTGCGACACGCTGCCGATCTTCCACTTTGCCCTGGTTGGAAAGTTCACAGCAAAGTTTCTCGTGAAGTTCAGCTTGCGTGTGACATAGTCCGTGGGGAATGCCTAGATTTCCCGAGGTACTTCATCTAGGATGTTGCTGTGGCCGTAGGACTTCGCTGTCCAGCATCCGGACTCACGTAGTCTGATGGCACTGCACGCTGCAACGTATTTAATGTGGAGGTCTAGGGGAGGAGATGCACGAGTACATTGAGAGCATCTACCTGGCAGGACTACAGAGCCCCACTAGCACCTGCACACGCGGTTCTTTGAATCCTATTAAGCTTCATCCTATTGTATTTTTTCTTCAAAACCTGCCGCCATACAATAGAGTCGTATGTTAGGATCGAACGCACTACAGAGGGCATTTTGGTTGTATGGGAGTTTTGTAGGTTGAATAAGTTGGTTGGTTATTTTCAGTTATTTTGATTTCTTGATAGTTATATCATTTATCTGATCATTAAATTATTCTTTTCTTGATCATTTTTATTTCCCAATTATTACAATCTCGGCAGGTGCCAGATTTCACCTAATACTGGCACTAAGCGCCAGGCATTTAGGTTCGGACGATCCTACCTACTTAAAAACTAAAAGGGCGCTGGTGGTAGTGACCGGTGGGAGGTCAATGGGAGAATCCGAGCAGTATGGAGAATGGGGGAATCCGTCGAAAACTCCTCGTAACATCGAGCACGTATGCAGAATGGTATAGTTCTGCATGATTTGAACCAGAGTGTGCGAAAGTCCCAGGACATCAAGGGAAGCCGTGAGGGATTTAGGTACATACCTGTAGCTGACAATATTTTGGGAACTAGAACCACCCGCTCGAAACGCCAAAATTCTTTGATTTCCCGCTTATGGTTCACCTTCTTCTCCACGTATTTTCGTTCGATGTTGCTGTTATGGATGACAGCAACATCAATTATATTCGCGGGGCGACCCGTCTTGTCAACTAATAGTACGTCAGGCTTGTTAACTGCTGGTCCCAACATATGCTGTAAGCAGAACTATCAAGTACTGCTTGGGACTCATATCGGTAAACCGGACATGTTCCCGTGATCAGCCCGTGCTTGTATGCAAGATTTCGATGGATGACCTTACATACCGCATTATGCCTAGCGATGTATTGCACCGGTGCCATAACAGTACAGCCAGAAATAAGATGGTCCAACGTCTCTAACGCCGAACCACACATTCTACACTGGTCGTTCTCCACCCGTTCTTTCATGATGAGCTCTTTATAAGCTCGGGTGGCGACCACACCATCCTGAATGGCACACATGAACCCCTCCCTCTCAGCAAAGAGCTCTCAGCACACAGCCATCTGTTCGACAAATGCAAATTGACAAATGGCTGCCAAAGACAATTCACGAATTTACCGTGCATTGCCAGTCATCGATCCGCTCTTGGTCCGCCTTCACCCCACTCAGAGGATTGAAAGATTGGTCCTTCAAGTTAAATGGAGTCTACCCACAGTCTGCCTTTCAGACAGCCGTATGCAAGGGACTCACCTGCTCCTTGCTGCAAAAATAAGCACGCAGCGAGTCGACTTGGCGATGATGTTGTGTCGTCACGTCACCCATGCCCTTACCTCCGATGTCATGAGACAATTTCATCCACTTCACGGCAGACTTTGGGTGATGCATTCGAAATTCGGACATATTAGTCCATATCCGCCGCTGGACGTTTTCCAGATCGGTTTTTTCCACGGCAATATTCCGAATGCAAAAGCCAGTGAAGAGATTGCGATTACATTCAACGCGCTTATTTTATTCTTCCCCGAAAGATGCGATTTCAGTACCAGCTTTACATGTCCCAGGAATTCGGGCAGCAGAGCATCCTTCAGATCACCAACTTTCCTAGGGAAGTAGAAGTAGAAGTCTGTCTCGGTCATAGGTTTGATGTGGAGGTCACAAATGCTATGTCCGGCATGCAGCTCATGATGACCTTTGCGGAGGGCTTGGATTCGACACTTGTTTAACTGATATATCACGCTAGTTGGTATGGAGTTACGCCCAGTTGCTTTTGAAACTTGATAGACTAAACGAAAAATCGACTGAACATAATCGTAGCACCACGAGCGGTAGAGAATTGCCTCTCTCCACCGCCTTATGCTGAAAATCTTCCTTGTTACCCATTGTTAATAACAAATTCAAAGAAGCACTCACCTGTTATATGTTAACCGAGACAAGCCGAGGTAACCATTCCTCTCCCTTCCTTTCAGCCTCTCAAACTGTCTTATTCACCTCCCTGACCTAGATAACCCTCATAATGGGCTACTATCCATCCTTAACCTGCTGGATTGCATAGATTACAATTGAGATCCTTCTGTACAAATAGTTTGGTGAATTGTAGACCAGTGAACGGTTTTCACCACAGTCAAAATGAATCTTTGCATATTCTTGCTTGGTTCGGTGGTCAGATTCTCCCCTGCGATACTTTTCTAGCACCATTGTTACCCGCCTCAGACTTGCAGATGTTTTTTTGTGAGTTAAGCTGAGAATGTAATGCATCTTACTTTCGAAAGATTCTTACCTTTCGGTTATTTAAAGGGAGCTTAGGAACCGTCGCCAATTTCTTTGGTAACTCTGATTCTGACCGTTACCGTTTTGCTTGATTTGGGCATCATTTATTAATGATTTCTGCCTTCGGCACAGAACGGACCTCCTAGGCTGTTTAACGATCTCCGCATCGTTTTTTTGGTTTCTCTGGTTATAGGGTTTTAGATTAGAGTTCAATCAAGGAGGTAGGATTGCTACCAACTGAGTGAAGAACACACTATACCCAGGTTAAGTCATTTACCTAATGGAACATGATGACCAAAACTCTGCTCAAGTCTGTAATAGGTTTCCTCTTTATAATTCGCAGAGAACATTAGAGACTAGAATGATGAAATTAGTTTAGGTAGTGGAGATCGGCCTAGCTTTTCGAAATTCATGTTGTGGTCCGTTGAGAAGAGGAACAGTAACAGAAGTATGTTCATCAGGGATCAGTGTGGAGGGCCTAGGCTCCGTTTGGTAGCTTTGCAAATTTTTTTAAATTTTTGGTTTGGGTAGTTTCTGAAAATGGATCCACGAAAGAAATGTCACTTCCATTGTTTCGCCCATTTACTTAACAGATGAGTCATATGCTTCTTAACATTTTACGGTACATTCTTTAGAAATCGCACCCTTAGGATCCTTGCTAATGTTATCAGTAAGTTCTCTGATAATGCTGATATCAATAGTGAAGGTACTGTCTCGCAAAGATTAAAGTATTCAGATCAGCCAAAGGATCATCATCACCATCAACGGCTCAAAAACCGGTATCTGGTCTAGGCCTGCCTTAATAAGGAACTCCAGACATCCCGGTTTTACGCCGAGGTCCACCAATACGATATCCCTAAAAGCTGTCCGCCGTCCAAACCTACGCCATCGCTCCATCTCAGGCAGAGTCTGCCTTGTCCTCTTTATCTACCATGGATATTGCCCTTATACTTTCCGGGGTGGATCATCCTCATCCATACAGATTAAGTGGCCCGCCCACCGTAACCTATTGAGCCGGATTTTATCCACAACCTGACGGTCATGTTATCGCTCATAGATTTCGTCGTTATGTAGGCTTCGGAATAGTCTATTCTCATGTTGGGGGCCAGAAATTCTTCTTAGGATTCTTCCCTTCAACGTGGCCGGGAGTTCGCAATTTATCTTGCTAAGAACCCAAGTCCCCTTGGGTCTCGTTACCAGTCGTCAGACATTGATTGGCTGTCCCATACCTTGAGCACAAGTTGATGAATCACTTGGTGTCACTGATCGCCTCCATATTTAACTATTATAATTCGGCTGTAATTCCATCGGCTCCTGGCGACTTATGATTTTTAAGCCGATGAACTGCACGGACTGTTTGTGCTTTACTTGGTGGTGGTAGTATTTGTCCGCCGTCTTCAGTTGGCCGAACCTCCAACTCGCCGATATTTTGGTTGTTTAACAGTTCATCAAAATACGCAAACCATCGCTCCAATCCAGTCAGATCGCCCTCTTTGTTTCAGTAGGATGAGCATCTAGGTGTGTGCGGCTTCATCCTGCTGGCTTATTGGTAAAACTTGCGCGCCTGGTGCTGTTGCTCCCTGTACTTTTCGAGTTCACAGCCTTGTTGGTTCTCCCAGACTTCCTTTTTCCGTCTGTGAAGTCGCTTCTCCGCTCGACGGAGTTCGTGATAAGTCTGTGCGCGTGCCCGCGTTCTTTGAAAATGCAACATCACTCGGTATGCTGCGGTGCCCAGAGAATATAGACGACAAATTGCGCAAAACATGGAAGAAAATAAGCCATAAGAAAGCATCGTTTGCTATTCCATATAAAGTAGTGAAAGGTGTAGCACCTATAAAACTAGATACGTGCTATGCAAAAATGTCCCGATGGAAGATTCTTTTTGAAGAATGGTAACAGTAACGTATCCTAGATGAAGTAATAATCAATTGATTGCTACAGACAGCTGAAAGCGATGTGCAGGAAAGACCTCTTCACTGTCAATGCCATCAATATGTTGGTGGGCAGCGCAGTCGTTGCCATAGACGACAAGAGACGATGTTAGGGGTCGAAAGCGAACAGTTTCGTGTTTGAACGTAGTGACTAGCTAAGTCCCCACCAGGGAGCTATAACACGAGAACCGCGAAAATACAAATTACTATCTTATCTCAGCCGGCGTTCCTCAGGAGTCGGTGCTGGATCCTCTTTTCTGGAACACGATATATAATGGAATCTTATGCCTTCCTGTAATAGGACTTTGCTCTATGCCCTTCATTTATGGGCTGCGGAATTAACGACTGATGTAATCCGAAGAGATATATCGTGGTCACGCAGGATGTGTACTTTGTGGGTAGTTGGCGGCCTTTGAATAATATCGGATAATTCAACATTAGTTGTAGCTGGCTTGTTACCAAATCCGATGCGATAAATAAATTCCAATGGATACATAAGCTAATTCCAATCATTGATATGTGGCTTAATCATAACCATGGAGACCGTATTTATTAGTTAATTCAACTTCTATCTAGCCCCGTAAATGTTTATACAGTTTTGACCATGTCGATTTGCTAACAAGTCCTGGAAGAAGATGTAGAGCGTGCAGTATTCCTTCCCAGTCACATTTTGTGCTTGCTGTCTCCTGGCTGATCACTATTTATTATAGCATGTGCCGAACCAGGAGTCATATGTAGTCGAAAAACGGATAGAGAACGATGATGGAGGAAATAGTGGCATTTGTAACAAACGTCCAAAAACTGCTCTGTATAGCGGAAAAGGAAAAACACGCAATAGTCACACCGGACGCAAGAACTAAGGGATCTGGGAGTATATGCGGAATCAAGTGGCCTTGAACTTTAAGTAGGGTGTGATGTGAATGCTTAGCATATTCGTTGGGACAATAGCAAATGCAATCCTAGAGCCCCTACATTCGTGGGGCCAAGAAGAAGTGAAGTAATTGACCTAACAATCTGCACTTTAAAGTTGTTAGAGTAGATTAGAAACTGGCGGGTTCTAGATGAAGTATCACTCTCAGATGACCATTACTTAGAATTTAGTCTAACTATTACAGGCGAACAGCTTGGATTCCGTCTCTGTAGAGACGGAATCCTAGGAAAACGGATTGGGCGGAGTTCAATGAACTTCTTGGTGACAAAGTTGAGCTCCGCAGGCGACTAAGGACTCCTTTGACGATGGAAGATCAATTGAAAACTCTGAATCGCAAACTTTAAGAGTGCTTTCAAGAGGTTTGTCCTATTTTCCGAGGCCAACTTGGTAAAACGGCTCCATGGTGGAACCGAGAACTGTAGAGACTCAGAAAATCAACCAGACGACTTCTAAATCGTGCTTGCAAAGCAATAAAGATGAAGACTGGCTAAGGCGGAACTCACAGCGTGAATATAAGAGGCTTGTAAAACGTTCGAAACGAGTTTCTTTTAGAGCACACTGTGAAGAACTGGAAGGTGTAAAGGAGACTTCCAGGTTGTGGAGAGTCCTTAATAAGGATTAGGCGGCTAAGTTGGACTCTCTTAGAAAACCAGAGGGTACTTTCACGAACTCGAGAAATGAGTCTATACAGGCTCCCTTGGAAGGAAACCACTCGGGAGAACAGGTCTCAGCAGTGGGAAGAAGAGAATTGGCACGAAGGTGTTGCAAAGGGAATTGGGACCCTGCGAGAGCGGTTGCTACCAAAGGCGAGAGCTGCTATCTATCATTTGAACACTTCAGAGCACCTGGTTTGGATCGCATCTACCCAGCGACCCTAAAGGAGGGTATAGAGCACTTAGAGCAACTTCTAAGAAATATTTTTCGAGGATGTCTTTTTTTTTTTTTTTTTTGGAGTAGGGTAGGTGAATGCGTTTACGCACAGAGTGTTGGACTCCCGCAAAAGCACGCTGGCGGACTACCAACTAAACACCTCCCTGTCATCAGAGAACTAGCCTGGAACCGTTTGACACATTACTTCGGGCTAGCCCTCCCGCTCTCCCGGCTTTGGGAGCCTTCAAGTCAGGGAATTCCTTTCACCAACGGGAGGGGAGGGGAGGAAGGGAGTTGTTAGTTAAGGGAACCCCTTACCGTCCGATCCCTCTGCCGGTCGAGTTCAATCTTCTTCGTAGTAAGAAGAGCCCGAACATAATGCGCAATACGATTCCAGCTGCCAGCGCTCTTCAGCATCTCTCTGACAATGTTGTCTGGAGAGAGCTCCCCTGTGTCTGCATAAAGCTGCTGGCGGAGGCCATCCCATCTCTCGCAAGAGAAAAAGGTGTGTTCAGCGTCATCCGGCACTCTATTGCAGAACACACAATCAGGAGATCGCGCCTTCCCAACCCTGTGCAGGTAAGACTGAAAACCTCCATGCCCACTTAGAAGTTGGGTAAGGAAGTAATCAATCTCACCGTGCTTTCTGTTTAACCATGGGTCTAATTTGTCGATGAGCCGCGCAGTCCACTTGCCCCTTGGCTCATTTTGCCAAGAAACTTGCCACTCGTTAAGGGTGCGTTGACGTTCTTCACGGGCAACCACTTCTCTTAAGTTTTCGCCCTTACGGCGATAGATAGCTTTGCGCTCCTTGGCAAGGAGGGCAACGGGGATCACTCCCGCAATCACCATCACAGCCGGTTCGGAGACAGTGCGATAAGCAGACGCCACTCGCAAAGCTCCCCGCCTCTGCACTTGAGCTAGGCGTTTACGATGCACCTCCTTGTCAAGGGCATCAGCCCATACCTCCGCACCATAGAGAAGGACGGACTGCGTTGCTCCCATGAGGAGACGTCTCCTAGTTGATACAGGGCCGCCCACATTCGCCATTAGCCGACTCAAGGCCGCGACTCCTGCTGCAGCCCTGTCCGCGGCTGCTTTGATTTGCTCGAAGAAGCTCATCTTTGAGTCGAGCATTAAACCAAGGTATTTAACCGCTGGTTTTGACTCTATAGTCAACTCGCCGATCGATATGGGACGCAAGGTCGGGATTCTCCTTCTGGTCAGGATGACTACTTCAGTTTTCTCCAGCGCAAGGTTGAAACCGTGAGCAGTCATCCATCCGCTTACCCGTCGCATCAATATGCCAAGTCTGCTTTGCGCCTGTTCAACAGTGCGTCCGGCAACAAGTGCCGCAACGTCGTCTGCATAACCGACCAGGCGCGACTCTTCAGGCATATCGAGTCTCAGCAGACTATCGTAGGAAGCGTTCCAGAGGTCCGGCCCTAGGATGGATCCCTGCGCTACTCCCGACGTGATTTCCATCCTCCTCTGGCCCTCTAGCGTCTCATAGAACAGGGAGCGGTCTTTCAGATAATCCCTCAATATCCGCAAGAGATAGCTTGGCACGTGAAAGGAGTTCTCTAGTGTGCCCAGCATATCTGTCCATCTTACGGAATTGAAGGCATTTCTGACGTCAAGCGTTATGAGGAGCACTATCCGTCGAGATCGGCGGCTGTGCGCCCCGGCTCGATTAAACGCATCTACGACCTCCATAACAGCATCCACTGTAGATTTCCCTGTTCTAAACCCGAACTGCCTTGCGGATAAGTCCCCGGCAGCACGGATCGCTTCAGCAAGTCTACCCCTGATGAGCTTCTCGAGCACTTTTCCGGCCGTGTCAAGCATACACAGCGGTCGGTATGCAGACGGGAGCTCCGGATCTCCTTTACCCTTACGGATCAACGCGAGTCTGGCCACTTTCCAGCGAGAAGGAAAAATGCCCTCCTTCAAGCACGCGTTGAACGCTTCGAGCAGCAATTCTGGCCGTTGGCGGAACACCAGTTTGTAAACTTCCGCCGGGATGCCATCAGGACCTGGCGCCTTCCTGTTTTTCATAGTGAGAACCGCTTCTTCGAGTTCTCCCATTGTGAAAAGGGGGCAATCCACGAGGCTTTCCGCGCTGTTTACATCAACCCGTACAGGGTGTCTGGGGAACAATGCCCGCACAATGCGGTCCATCTGGTCGGTGCTCAGTATGCAGGGCTTCCGCAGAGCCCCGATTTTCCGAGTGACAAGCTTATAGCCAAGTCCCCACGGGTCATCATTCACCTCATTAACAAGATTTTGCCAGCCGCGAGCTTTGCTTTTATTTATAGCGCTGCGGAGTCTCCTTTTTGCTGATCTATATTGTGCCTTTATGGCACATGCCTCCTCGTTGGCGTACAAACGTTGTGCCAAACGGCGGAGCTTATGACACTCCTTCCGTAGGTCGGCAATTTCCGCCGTCCACCAGTACATAGAAGGCTTGTCGCGCCTGGGGCCCCTCCGGGGCATGGAAGCCTCACACGCCGTCGTTATCAGATTCATCACTGAATTTACGACGGTGTCAGCTGCGACACCACCACCCCCCGGAGTGCCCCCCAGTGCGGCCCTACCTGCTCCAAGAGCTTCGACGAACCTTCCGATGTTCACCTTCGCGACATTCCACACGCAGGGGGAACGTCGTGTTGGTGCTCGCCGGCAAGTAGCGTCAAACACTTCGAACGCAATGTACTGATGATCACTTGCCGAGAAGTCTTCTAGGACTCGCCACCCGTCCACCGATGATGCCAGAGATTCCGATGCAAAAGTGATGTCGGGAATGCTTCCTTCACAACCTGAGCGCCGAAACGTTGGCGTGGGTCCGGTGTTTAAAATTACGAGCCCGGTTCTCGCCGCCATTTCCAGAATCCGTTTCCCTCTGGAGTCTGATTGAGGCATGCCCCATTCAAGAGCCCTGGCATTAAAATCACCGCCAACCAGGATTCGTCCCTCCGTGCTCGAAACGGCGTCCTCCAGAGCATCAAGCCGGCGTTGAAAGTCCGGAATCGACTCATTCGGCGTCAGGTAAACGCTAAAAAACGTTATCCCTAAACACCGGATCCAGACAAATCCGTCCCCCCGGCCTTCGGCAAGAACACGAAGTCGAACGTCGTCCCGAACCCAAATGGCAGCGGTGCCCGATAAGTCCAGATACCATGAGGACGGGTCCTTGTTTCGGTATTGCTCGCTAATCAGCACTAGATCAGCATTTACTTCCGCAGCGAACTGTGCTAGCAACTGGTGAGCGGTTGCACTCCGGTGCATGTTAATTTGCAAAATGCGGATCATGGCGTTCGCACCCTAGCCCTCTCCAATTCCGCCCTGAAGATCGGACACCGTCCCGAGCCCGCAGTGTGTGCGACGCTTTCGCCAGACGCACCACGATCCCTGCAGAGAACACAACTCTCGCTTTCCTTGCAAGTCTTCGCTTGATGACCCGCTTGGCCGCATCTCCGGCATGCTGTCCTCCTGTCCGGACCCTTGCAAGCTGCTGACGTGTGTCCATAGTCCAGACACCTGTAGCACTTGGTGGGGACTATCCGCATTCGTACCCTGCATACTACCCATCCGATTTTGATTCTCCCGCTGTTAAGGAGTTTCCTCGCATATTGCTCGGGGACATCCACCACGGCAAGTTTTTGGCCTCGAGCATTTACAGAGGTAATAGCTACCCGGGCATTGGTTACCTCTGGACATTCACGCTTTAGCGCCTCCTCTACTTCGACCTTTTCTGTGAGGCAGTCAAGATCCCGTATTTCCAGAGAGCGCATGGGTTCTAGGCTGGAAACAAGGGCCTTCTCCCCCAATAGCCCCTTGACCGCTTCGCAGAACGTGCTCTTGTTGGTCGTCTTTGGGCCCAGTTCGACGAGAACTCCACCACTCCTCGTTTTCCGTATCGAAGACACCTCTGCTCCGTTCTCCTCGGGTTTCATCCTGTAGCGGATTTCACTAAGGACTTCCGCAAATGTCTTGCCTTCCGTCGGCTTAATGAGCAGAGCCGACGGTCTAGTCCTTCTTCGTGTCCTCGTTTTTTCCGCTACTGGCTTTGGGTTGGCAGCCTCCTTGTTTTTGGACAGACGTGTCTCTGGCGCCGGAGTCCGTTGTTTCTTTTTATCCTTTTTCGCCTTTTTTTTTGGGCCTTGGAGACTACTTCGATAAAGTCTCCTTCAGGCACGTCGTCCTCTTTCCGCTTTTTCCCCAATTCACTTTGCAGAGGACTATCTGCGGTCCGTTTGACGCAAGCAGCATTCTCAGCGGGGAGTGCGACTGTTTCTGCTCTACAATCGTCTTCCGCTGCTCTCCACGTGCGTCTATAAAAGGAAACGCGGTCCAGTAGTTCCTCCAGTTCCATCAGCCCGTTTTTGACGCCTTTACTGACGTTTCTCTGAAGGAACGTTGCCGACCGCATACGCTTCACCACTGCTGCGCACTTTCGGATGAGCCTTTCCTCTTCGGCTCTAGCGAGGACGGTCGAATGCATTTCCACTCGATTTGTGCCCAAATCCATCTGCTCAGGACTAGCGTTTCTCACTAAGTTTACTTCCACGACAGGGGCACTGCAAGGTAGTGGAGTTGCCATGCCCGCACGGTCAGTCGCACCACTTGATGTGGCTTCCTCTTTATTTGGGCGCCCCGGTGTCTCATCGGGTATATCAGCCCTCGTTGCCTCTTTCACTGGTCGCTGCGGTGAACGACGCATCTTTGTGCTCCGCCCAAACGCACCCAGCTCTTCCTCCTTGTCTGTTGTTTCGTCGTTTTTTTTAATAATTTTCAAAATATTCTCCATGAAAAAGTTACCAGCGCATCGTGTGCAAGGGAGCGGGCCGCAATAGTCAAGAACGGGTATACCCTCGGGGACACAGCCCCTACCCCAGTTCCCTGAGGCCTGACCTACGCTTAGCTGATCCCGGAATTCACGGACGGATCAGCGCTCGCTCGGGGCAACGCGGTCTACTAACACCGGTTCAATGCACACTTCCCGACCAGGGTCCCGAAGGGGCTGGCTCCTGATACACGTCGCAACTACCACCTTGGCAGAGCTACGCTCACATCACCCCGTCGACGCCGACAGAGAGTTGTCGACGGCTCCGGAGACTCCCAGTGTGTTCCGACGTGTACCGGTCATTCGCGATTCGCTCTTCACCGAGAAGCTTTCTCGAGGCTACTACCTAGGACGCAGGTATGCTGCCAGCTAGGGGGCAAAACTACTTACTCGGGCACCTCGGGGACGTCACACCCCGTATCGTAAGCGACCCGTTTAAAAATCGCTAACGACCCCTGAGGGGACGACCCCTGAGGGGGACGACCCCTGAGGGGGGACGACCCCTGAGGGGACGACCCCTGAGGATGTCTTACTCTGGGCTACGTGCCTTCCACTTGGCAGAAGGTGAAGATAGTCGTCATACCAAAACTCTGGAAAGATGACTATTTTAATCCAAAGAACCTCAGGCAAATCAGCCTAACAATGTCTGGAGAGACTGGTTGAGCGTCACATTCGCAAGAAGGCGCTAAATTCCCACCCCCTAAATGAAAGCCAACATGCTTATGAACGTGAAAAGTCTTGTGAGTCTGCTCTTCATTCTTTGGCTTCAAAGATAGGCAAAGATAGGTAGTCATGTGGATATATGTTGCTATCATTAGGGGGATGTTCGCTTATCCATCCGTCGGGTGGCGGGTTAAGGTGAAACAGAAAAGTTTTCGCAGTAACCTAGCCACACTGCACTGTCTGGGTATCACTGGTGCCATGACCACCACATCCGGCGCAGCTCTGAATGCATTACTCAACGTGCAGCCCTTAGATTTGTTTATTCAGAGCACTATAATAAAAGCAGCTCATAGGCTAATTCGAGTAAATCTATGGGAAAACAATGGACGTAAAGGATACAAAGCATTGGAAGAGTCCTTGGGAGAACCGAATCTAGTTTTCGCAATGCCTTTCGATTCTCAGATCCCCATACATCTGTTTGGTAGGAGATATGATGTTATCTTGAAACGGAGAGAAAACTGGGATAAACCAGAAGAATGCGTGTCAGAATAAACTGACGTCTTCTTCTACAACGATGTTTAAAGACAGAAAATGGTTCTAGAGCAGGAGTCTGCTCTCGAATGAAAACGAAAAGTTGGCTTTTCCTTTAGGGCAATACGCAAGATGGAGCGATGGCGTAGGCCAGGACGCCAGACAGCTTTTAGGGATATCGAATTGGTGGACCTCGGCGTAAAACCGGGATGTCTGGAGTTCCTTATTAAGGCAGGCCTAGACCGGATACCGATTGTTGCGCCGTTGATGATGATGATGACAATACACAACGGTCTTTCAGGCTGAAGTGTGTGTGATGCTAAGGGCTGCAACCTGGATGATTGACGAACGGTTGAAGAGCAGTCGCATTGCAATCTGTAGCGATAGTCAAGCTGCATTGAGGACGTTGAGTAATACTTTGATCGCTTCAAAAATCGTTCTGGAATCTAAAAGCTCACTAAATTCTGTTTCTAGATTCAACACTGTGGATTTACTCTGGTTACCTGGTCATTGTGGTGTAGAGGAAAATGAAACCTCGAATGCCTTAGCAAAATAGCCTTCAACTTTCCCCATGTTCGGACCGAAACCAGCAATTGGGATGCCGGTAGCATAGTCTGATGCTGCTATCAAAAACTGGGAACAAGCTTCCCATAATGACAGGTGGCGAAGCCTTAATGCTGCTAGACAGATCAAACTCTTCTTGTCAGAACCAAACCACAAAGTTTATTCTGTCGAAAAGCAGGAAGATTTGCACAAGTGTTGCGGCATGCTGACTGGCCATAATTCACTAGTTGGGCATATGTTCAGAATAGGAATTATCCAAGATGATTCGTGTCCATGCTGTAATGAGGAAGCGGAATCCATAGAACATTTTTTATGTGAGTGCCCCGCTTACGGACGCATCAGACATCAGATTTTTGATGCTGATGTGCCCCAACTGTAGCCGATAGCATCACATCCACTAACGGAAATCCTGCGATACATAAACGAATTCGTGATATTTCGTTAGACGGGGGAATCGAGTACAATGGGCCACTAAGATCTGAGTGCTCAGAGGCTTCGCACCGAAATATCTAAATAGTTGCGTGGGTGCGATTTAGTACGTAGGCGTCGATTTTCAGTCCGCAAACCGTACACGTGAGCGGTTTCGCCTGACAGTTTTCTAAAGAATCCATATCCATAGCTTAGGCAAAAAAAGGACACGCAGAAGGGAACGCGTCTGATAGGGATCTGACATTTTTACAGTTTTGCACAGGGTGATATTTGAATAAAATCAATAACATAACATCATCTGAAAAAATCACACAAAATTGGAGTCCATAGTCCAACAAAATGACATTGAAATGTCCCTTTTCTGAATAAAAAAATCACAAAAAGTATTGCTAAGTGGTATACATAATTATTGGAAGTATGAAAACAAATGGGTCCTGCCAGGAAATAATCATAATTATCGCGGGCCTAAAAACATTCGACGAAAGATGTTTATCCTCTCAGTGGCCGCAAAATCATAGGAAATTATTTATGACTTGCTCGTTTGATCCTGAATTAAACTTCGGTTTCGGGGTAGAAACCGAATCTAATGAATTTCAGATGAATGTTTTTATTTATCTTAAATCCAGCAGCCCCACATGTGTTTATCGTGTGTGCAAACTCCTGCACAGCAACTGCCCCACTCATCCATGCTATGTGTGGTTGCGGCAGTCGCACATATTATCTCCATATATCTGGGACGCAGACATCGTCTAATCTACTTCCCTCGCAGCAGAGAGAAATTGAATCAAATGGCGACAAGAAAAACAGTTTATTCTATGGCGACACCATTCCTATATTATGAAAGAGTTCTCCCAGATATGTACGCACTGTGGATATTGCCTTGCAGCTTACGATGGCTTTCACTATACCCATACGAGCCGTGAATGTGCTCCTTTCTTACCGTTTGTCCCATCACGTTCGTGACCTGCAAAGCACTTTCAGCCTGGCTTTAACTCGCCCCGAACTATGTACATGGAAAATTTCAGGAAAAAAACGAGATAATGTCAATAACGGCTTTCCGCATCGTGCTTGTCCGAAAGAATTGCTGCAAGGAACTGGAGGACATGGGATTGTATATGGGCAAAAGATGAAGTTGATTGACATCCTCATGTCATTACTTGTCACCAAACATTTTTTGGCTAATAGCATGGTCAACAATCACTGGCAAGTATGATTCATTTCCGTGAACTATCTATCTCTCCTGGTATTTTTTCTGGCTTTAGCTAAAAGCAAGGATCTGGTGGATAGTACACATGGGCGAGGACATAAATCACTATTATCGCAGGTCCTTGAGCGGACTAGTTCTTAGATGGCTACATTCACTTTGCCCGTAGCTTGACTGGCAGTTTTTTCGTGAGTTTGGTACTTTCAATTGCTTTTCTATTGTTTGAGTTTCTTTCGTAATTTTAAGAAGGTATTGACTTTGCTTTTTTCGGAACTCAAACACGATTAAGTCGGGCGACGCGAAAAATAGATAAATGTCCACAGTTGGCATTTCGATTTCTATTAAGGGCACTACTTCCATTTCCATATTTAGCGATAAGTGTATTGAAAGTTAAACAATGTTAGTATCCAAGGCTCTCGGACTCCAAAAAGTAAGAAATCTGGACGCTAGCAGTTACTGTGTAAGCTTACGTTAAATAAATAACCATTGGCTGTAGAATAGAATAATCTGAATACAAACGCGACATGACTTCTCTAAAGGCAGTGTGCACATATATTGGTATTGGAGATCTTTTGTGCCTGTCTGTCTATCCGTCTGCCTGTCCTTTTTATCGTTGGAAGGTGGAGAAGATTAAACCCCATCGTAGGCTCTTGCCATACCTTCACGTGAGACTTTTGCTCACTAAAACCCATTTCTTCCCTATCGCTTACCCTACTAGACTGCCATTTCGGTATTAGACGCGGAGTAGGATCAGTTACGAACTACGCTCGTGTTGTTATTTATCAGTTTGTTCCGAACCTCCCCCTTCCTTGTCGTATTGTGGATCACCTTCATTCGTTTTTCCGCCACCTCCAAGTTGTTGACAACAGCACCCCGGCGACAATTTCCACCTCCCCCCTATGCACAGTATATCTAAGACAGTTAAACCGAAATAACAAGAGTTAGACAGAAAGAACATGCTTCATTTCCTGTGGAATCATCCTGGATGTCGGGCAATATGGGGAGTTGTCACACACAAACCGATAAAGGTGTGTACGGTGCTCACCGTGTCCTCTTAAAAATTTGGGTAAGTTCGTAGCTCTCGTACCTTCGTTTGATCCAGTTTGAGACATCTGGGATGCTTCCGTGAGACATGCGTCCTTTAGAAAAATCGTTTAATTTCTTTGCTGATTATAGGCACGGGATTCGTCCATTGCATATGTCGAATCATTGACGCGTTGACCCTTCTTGGCTAAGATCACAACGCCTGGTAGCATTTTCGCTAGGAATGTAGCAGCTCCAGAAGCCTCCGTTACTATCCTTTCAAGATGTTTCTTCAAGTTTAGTTTTTTGTCAATCATGGCTCCAAAGAATAGCGCTGGCTGCAAATGTTTGGTGTATTCGCCAATCCTTATCTTTAACAATATTTGCTTCCTTCGTTCGGTTGTCAAAACTATTGCGTTTTTTGCTCTGTGAGCGGCAAATTGTTTCATTTGTGAGAATCTTAATCTCCTTAATATCTTGTGCCACGATAGTTGTGCCGATAACGATTACCACTTTAAGAAGTTAAAACGTCGAGATTCCTTTGTACATTATAACCCACAGAAGAGCACCAACGGCCGATCTTTGTGGAATACCACAGGTTGTTCGAAACCATCGTCCTATTTGTAATACAATGGGGTCTCCCGGATAATTCTATGACTGTATGCATTAGGCATTTGGAAACAACTAATTTGGTTGAAGCCTCAATTTTTCTGTTGCATCTATCAGAATTGAAGGTACTTCTCACATCGAGAGTAACTACCGCTCTCATTGTTGCCTGCACAATTTTCCCCACCATATTGATCGCATTGATAGTAGATCTCGCCTTTCGGAATCTGAACTGCCTTTCTAAGAGACCACCCTCCCTTTCTGTGAGCGGAATAAGCCTGTTGTAGATGCCCCATTTGAAAAGTCTCCCGAATGTTCGAACGAATCACTTTGGAAGTGCCTTGACTGCTACTATTCGGGATGCTGTCTAAGTCTAGGAGTTTATTTTCGAAAATCTTTTCGCGGTCTTCAGGACTGCTTCTGTGGTTACCTTGAAAACTTCGTTGGGATCTACCTGAATAGTCGGTAAGTTTGATTCAGTTTGTTGGAAAAGAAAACATCGTTAGAACGCTGTATTTCAGGATTAGTGACGCGGATTTACAGCACCGTTTGCACGGTTCTGCTTCTTTTAAAATTCGGGATCACTGAGCAGGACCAAAGTTCAGTGTCACCACTAGGAAAACGACTTCATTCACAACGAAAATATGCGTATCATGGATTTTGAGGAAAAAGACCGCAATGTTCTTCCTCATATTCAGCGTCATCCTCATGTTGCCGCGAAACAATTTTTTCACATTTCTAGAGATTCCGTCCAGTAAAGTATCGGCAAACCTCTTCCAAATTCCAAGTTAAGAGCTTCGACGATATTTTTGGTGAACGGGTTAAGGATCAGATTATCTGCATATTATCGGATTTTGATAGGATCAGGGTTAGGACTCGGACTAGGAACGTCAGGGGTGAACAGAGAAAACGAGGAGGGAGGAGGCATATGTATTGAGACGAAAGGTGCTGTTGTGGATTGACTTGGAAATCAGATTACAGGATTCGGATGGAAGTTGAGGATTTCAGAAAGTCTAGAGGCGAGTCTGTCCAGCAAGTAGGCTGTGGTTGGAGTTTTCCTATCAATACCAATAAGAGTGTCCATTTGAGGGACAAAAAGAGTTTGTTCAACCCAGCGTGTGCAACTGGAGTCGTAGTGCTGGTCGATAATCCACTTAATGATCTACTCAAAGGTTTTGACGGAGGAAGGTAGTCATGTAGTTATCGGTATTAACAGGCTTTTCACTTTTTTGTGAACATACGAATTATACGAACTTTCTTCGCTGCCACTGGTAAATGGGCAAATGAGGCAATGGTTGATTATAGGAGAAAAGAAGAATTTTTCGAGGGCAGTTTTTTAGAAGACGAAATGAATGGGTGAGAGGTTCTCCCGATGATCCGGCTGATAAAGGGGAAGGGTGGAAAGGTTTTATATGGATTAGGTGCCGTAGAATGATGGGATCGGCTGCAGCCGGAAAATTGATTCGTTGACCTCGGTTTCGAAAACTTGATTGCGGATATGCATTATTCCCTAGTGGACTTGGAAGGAGTAGTTATTGAGGCTTGGTGAGTTGTCTTGTCCAGGTGAGAGCAAGTTTTTCTGATTGAATGTGCCAGGATTCAACTTGATATTAGGGATTTATTTTTGGAGACTTTCGGCTTATAAGGTTAAAATTCATTGGCGAATTGACTTCTTGGAGTTTCTTCAATAAAGTGAGGCGACCACGGAGAATACTTATTTCTAAATAGTCTCTGCCGGAGGGTATTTGCGTGTTTGATATCGTCGAAAATGTCAGAAGAGAGAAATGAGGTTACGATAATACGATACTTGCTGGACACCTTCAGTCTACTGGCGAACTGTCCGACCGATGGTGTCGTTTGATATAATACTGTTGAATGCGAACCAGGTGTAGATGCATCATGGTCACTGAAGCCGAGTGCAGAAAACAGGAAAGGATAGCTATTAGGAGGTGCATCGAACCGAGACTAAAGCCTAGCGTAGAGATCTCCACCTATTATTGGGTACCAGACTTAACCTTTCGCTATTGGTAGGCGTAGAAAGAGTGAGTCCTTTCCAAATCGTGGGTACCAATGGACTCGGCGGGACAATAAACGACGACCGAGAACGATTGAATTTCAAAG
The DNA here is from genome assembly GCF_905115235.1 of Hermetia illucens. NCBI lineage: Eukaryota > Metazoa > Arthropoda > Insecta > Diptera > Stratiomyidae > Hermetia > Hermetia illucens. The sequence continues at coordinate 52,043,439 of NC_051849.1, forward strand.
GAAATTTGAAGCCTAAGGGGGATGGAAATATGAAATGTGCCGCTAGCGATAGGACTGGGATTAAATTGTGAGCGATCACTACGAAAAAGGGTAAGGCTGTCAAATCTGGGCTTATACTTATAATGCAATTTGGTTTCACATAGAAGCGCTATAAGGGGCTCGCAAATAACTCGAACTAGCTCAGCTGATGATGCAGAATTCGATGATTCTAACGTTCATTAATAGAAGTCAGAATACTAACCATAATGTTGAACATATGTAGGAATTCTTACTATTTCTTAGCAAATTTAAGCAGGTTGACTGCTCCAGGTGGCGTCTGCAAAAGACACAGATAGATGTATGAAAGCCGGTTTGATATTAAGATGGCTCGAAGTTTAAGTCGTTTGAAAGAGAGTAGGACGGAAGGCTGATGCTCGCTTTTGAAAATTGACCGCAACACAACTATAAACCTGGTCAAATTTGCCACATTTGCAGTTCTTGCGTTGTGGTACCTACTTTGTTGTTCTTAAGAGAACCTGAAGTCAAATGAACCAGTGGTCATGCTGGATATTCATCATCTCAGTCCAGTTGATGATGAAGGGCTTAACGCTGGCGACGCTAGATGTTCCTTGCACCTTCAGTTCTTCAGCTGAAGCAGAGTAACTAAGGTCTCTGAGGATAAAACTGGTTGTCTTTCCGGAGGGAAGGATATAAACTTGTTACTGTTCTCGACCAGGATTTTCTTGGCCCTAGAGTAGTCTCAGACCTTTTTAGTTATGATTTAACGGAATTTACTTGATTTTTTAATTATATAATTTTCAGAAAGACACGAACAATATTCTACTAAACTTGCTTCAAATAATTGGTAGTTTTTAGTGCAACAAGCTGTGGAGTTCTTCGACTATTCGACTATCTTGCATTTAATCACTGGCGGTTGTGTTGGGAAGGATTGCTTCGTTGCCTATATGGTCGCCTTAACTTGGCCTTTGGTTTGTTTAGCTAGTGTTACTATTGTTGCTTTTGATGGGGCTGTCATGCATTCAAGGTTGGGTCCCCTAAATGTCTACCTAATTATGACTTCAAGAGGGACATTGGTTACTTGAGCTCCCCGAATTAGATCCTCCTAGTGTTTGTTCCCTCATGAGGCGCATATAAATCTCGCAATGAAACACGAGAAAGTAGCAAATCTAATAGAAATGAAAGGTACCAGACTTTACCAAATCAATCCCAAACAATGGTCAGTGTTGGCAATGGTCCGGCAACTTCCGAATTATACCAGTCCCTGGTAATGCACAGCTTTTACGGCCATTGAAGGTAATAGAAAACATAGGTTTGGATCTAAACGGAGAGAGGCTTTTAATTTACTCTCAAAAAGCAGGCAAAATGCGCACGTATTTGAAGTCATGTTTAGTAGTTTCATTTATCCTATTTCATTTTCCCACAAAAATTTCCTCCGGATTTCACCAGACCCGCATTGCTGCAAAGTATCATCCTTCCAATAATTGATCATATTTATCTCTCCAACTATTATACTTTATTGGAAAACTTGATATTGGTATCATCACATTGCGCTGTTCTTCGTCGGTTACTTTTCAATTGCTTCCCGCACGCAATTGGCCATGCCAAGTGACTTATCCACTTTTCCCAGAATTCTTTACGAAAACTTTAAAATTGATCCGGCGTGTTTGGGCCGAGTGGGATGTTTATCTGATTCCATGTCACGTACGGAACGTTTTCCGTTCAGGGATTTATAAGTCTTGATTGCTCGCTTCGGGAGGGAAGGATACACTACCAAAGCACTAGCTATCGTGGGCTAAGTGATGATATAGTGGTTTTCCTCAGGAGACGTGTTGGCCGAAGGAGCTGGGGCACAAGTGAATGCTTTACGCTTGGCACTTAAGTGAATTTATATTGACTTTCGTGTTTAGTGCAAGCCACAAGTGGTTTTTGGCTTCTCTGGATGTAACACAAAAAGCATGGGGAGCTTCATTGATGCAGTCTAGAATAAGGATGTTCGTATTCATTATCTGCAGTATCTGATGCTAGTTTCAATGGTGATGATAATGTCCTATAAAACTTTAATGGTATTTTCGACTGGACGGAATATAAAGCTTTTACTGGCTTCTAGTGTTCAGGATTTGAATTGAGATTAAAAGAGTTTACGTAAAATTAATAGACATATGCGCGTTAATTGAAAGGAAGAAGAAATCCTCAGCAAAGATTGTCCCCTATCGCTGGAGTTTTTATTTTCGATACAGTTGCTTGCAGGTATTTGATCCAAACTGTTTGTTTTCGGCCTGTTACGTCAGACGTAACGTGTCACGTCATGGGGCAGAGTTAGCTCACTCTAGCTTAGCCTTCTTCCTTCTATATGCGACACTCATAATAGCATTTTCCTAGCTTTCTCGGCTTTACATAGTTTGCGTCGATAGATCCGATCATGGAATTGATCGTACTAAAATCTTCCCGGCATAACGTCATTCTACGCAACATATTTTATGTTCTCAACACCTTGCATTTAGTTGAAAAACTTGTGACCCGAGCGGCGCGATCGAGAGGAAAGACCCACGATGGATCGCATCCTCAATCGATGTTTCCTTGTTTCAGATTTTTAGCCTTGATGTTTTCACGCTTCCTTGGTATTCTGAAGCCATAAAAGTTGAGGATATCCCTATTTAGTCTGAGTTCTGCCGCGTTTAGGGGTGGATGGGAAGAGGAAGTACTCATATCAAATATTTGACTCAGGGACTCATAATAAGTTCTTTATTCAAGAACTGAATTCAACATAGTAAAGAAGAAAAAATAATAACTCATAAACTTAAGACATGATATTAATTAAATGAAAGGTATTCAAATAAGAGGACAATAAGGAAAAAAGAGAAGAACTAAATAAGATAAGAAACGAAGAAAAATAATAAAAAATGAATGAAATATTGTAGAATAGAAGTCCTGGGCCAAGTTGAATAGCATTTCACGTAATTGTGAACGTTGGCGCATGGGTGTGGTTGATACGTCATACCCCACTCAGGTGGTAAATGCAACCATAAATGTATATATAAAAGACCCAAATCAAGAAATGAATAACGTTCAACCTCTAATTATCAGTTCACATCACCATTTATATTGGCCGCGAATAAGTCATTACGATTGCTATTATATACTTTGCTTCTATGCACTAATTACTCTGAAATTAAAATGAAAGAGTTTTTGTTTTAAATTAAAAACATTTTATTTTTATTTACATCAATATTTACAACTCTTTCTTGAAAATCCCAAAATTTTATTATTAACTTTTTACTTTCAATTATTTTTCTTCACGGCCTACTCCGCCACGAAGAATAGCGGTGGTGGCCACTGTCAATCGAATTAACAACATTCGAAATAAATTTAATAAATAGGGCGCAGCAGGGCTAACCCTATAACTCCGCCCCCAGAGTAGGGGAACCTAGGGGTTTCAACGACTGAACCCGGAACTGCGTTCCCCATCATTCCGCGAAGCGAACGCGACGTTGATTTGGGGCGCAAACGGGCTTCAGCCTGGATAAAGAGACAGCTTCTTATTCTGAGTGAAATTATGCGGTGTTTACAACGATTAATTAATTGAAATAATAAAAACTTGTTTCTTTTTCGTTGGTGTGGATATTTATTCTTGCAAATAGCGATATTTCGGGAACCACTTGTTCCCTTCATCAGTGCTAATAAGTTTTGCAAAACGCGCCGTAATGTCCTTCAGAGGTATTGCCTCAGGCCACCACGTAAACCTGTCGACGATTGTAAGGCAATACCTGTAACAGTGCGAGTCTCGCAAAGGTCCTACTATGTCGAGGTGTATTGTATGGAACCGCTTGGTAGTGCGGGGAAATGAGCCCACTTCTTCTCTTACATGCTTGATGACCTTAAACTGCTGGCATGCGATGCACTCTCTGGCGCAGAAGTTGATGTCCTTATTCATGGAGGGCGAGAAGTATTTCTCGGTGACTAATCGATTTGTCGCCCTGATGCCTGGATGCGCTAAGTCGTGAACCGCATGGAACACTTCCTTGCGAAAAGTGGCCGGAATCTATGGCTGGGGTCCCTTTTCCGAGTGTGGCGGCAGAGAGAGAGGTTCGAGCCGAGGATGGGTAGCTCCCGAAATTTGTATTTGGGGTTGGATTTCAGGCTCCGAAGTACTGCCTCGTCCTCCTGCGTCTTGGCGATAGCCGAGAAGTCGAATGAAGCGACAGAGCGTCAGTAACTATGTTGTCCTTGCCGGGCATGTGCTGTATGTCGCACGTGAACTGAATTATAAAGCTCAGGTGTTGAAGCTGACGAGGGGACGCTTTGTCGGGCTTTTGTTTCAAAGCATATGTGAGAAGCTTATGGTCCGGGAACACTGTGAACGGCCTGCCTTCTAGGGAGAAGCGGAAGTACTTAATGCTTAAGTACGCGGCGAGCAGTTCTCGATCGTAGGTGCTGCAGTTTCGGTGAGTGGGGTTTAACTGTCTGCGGAAAAAGCTCAACGGCTGCCAGACATGATTCTCCTTTTGGTGAAGAGCAGCACTTATTGCGATGTCACAGGCATCAACAAAAACGGCTAGGGGTGCATCTTGTCGAGGAAATGCCAAGAGTGTAGCATCCGCCAGTTGCTGTCGGGATTTATCGAAGGAATGGACAGCCTTTTCGGAACACACGATCTCTCGTGTGTCCTTTGTTTTGGGGTCAGGCAAGTACGCGTTCAAAACGGACTGGTTTTGGGCAGCCTTGGGCAGGAAACGGCGATAGAAGTTTAACATGTCCAAGAACCTCCGCAAATCCTTCACAGTATTCGGACGCGGGAAGCTTGTTATTGCTTGCACCTTTTCTGGGTCAGGCTGTATATCCAGTCAAGGAAAATGAAGTGGCCGAGGAATCTCCCCTGTGCTGCTGCTCTCGAGACGCATTGCACAACCCGTCATCCTTATGAACTCGAAGAGTGCAAAGAGTGTGCATATCGTTGTCTTCGGAATGTCTTCTGGAACTACAGGGTGATATGCCTTGGTTAAATCCAAGGTCGAAAAGATGCGACGGTTTGCGAGATGATGCAGAAAGTCGTGGATGAGCGAAATAAAATATCGGTCTGGAACAGTCTGCGCGTTCAGCCCTCTGTAGTTCCCACAGGAGCACCATTCGCCATTTGGCTTAGGGACTATATGGAGTGGGGAAGACCAACAGCTTCTGGGGTAGTAGAGAACGCACCTTCGACAAGATCGGGGAACCAGTGGTGTTAATGTGATGCTGCACATTGTGCTTCACTGGTTTAGAGAGACTACATTCGGTAGTAATCTGGCTGAATTTTTGGAGGAGTGCCCGAATACGAGAGTCAGCAATGTCCTCCAAAACTACGGAAAAATTGTTGTTGTGAAGAGATGAGATTTGACAAATTAAGGTTGGTTGTGGAGTGTGTGTGTGTGTGTGGTCGGGAGAAGCTACAGCTTCTGAGCACTCAGGCCGTGTTGGCCCATTGTACTCGCGTCCCCCGTCTAACGGAATATTCCGGATTCGTTAACGTATCGCAGGATTTCCGCTAGTGGATGTGATGCTACCCGTCGCAATTGGAGAACATCGGCACCAAAGATTTGATGCCTGATGCGTCCATAGGCGGGGCATTCACATAGGAAATGCTCCGTGGATTCCGCTTCCTCATTACAGGAGGGACACGTATCATCTTCGGTAATTCCTATTCTGAACATATGCCCAGCTAGTGAATTATGGCCTGTCAGAATGCCCACAATACACCTGCAAGTCCTCCTGCTTTTCGACAGGATAAACTTTGCGGTACGTATGTTGGGTTCTGGCAGGAAAAGTTTGGTGTGTCGAGCAGCATTTAGGCTCTGCCACCTGTCATTATGGGAAACTTGTTCCCAGTTTTTGAAAACAGATTTAGCCAATGCTACGGATACCCCAATTGCCGGCTCCGGTCCCGGCATAGGGGAGATTGACCCCTCTTTCGCTAAAGTGTCTGAGATTTCATTTCCCTCTATGCCACAGTGACCAGGTACCCAGAGTAGTTCCACCGTATTGAATCTAGACATAGAGTTCAAACGGTTTCTGCATTCCTGAACGATTTTCGAGGTGATCAAAGGACTGCTCAATACCCTCAGTGCAGCTTGACTGTCACCGCAGATTGCGATGCGCCTGCCCTTCAACCGCTCGTCAATCACCCAGTTTGCCACCGTTAGGATCGCATAAACTTCGGCTTGAAAAACCGTTGCATATTGTCCCAAAGGAAAAGCCCACTTCTCGTTTTTATTCGAGAGGTAGACTCCGGCTCCAGAACCCTCTTCTGTTTTTGAGTCATCGGTGTAGAAGACTTCCGTATATCCTACCACGCATTCCTCTGGGTCTTCCCAGTCCTCTCTACGCTTCAGGGTAACTACATATCTTCTACAAAACAGATGTATGGGGACACGAGAATCGGAAGGCATTGTAAGAACTGGATTTAGTCCTCCCAGTAACTCTTCCAATGCTCTGTGCCCCCACATCCGTTGTTTTCCCATAGATCTAATCGAATTAGCCTATGATCTGCTCTCATTGCAGTGCATTGAATAAATATATCCAGGGGCTGCAAATTAAGTAGTGCATTCAGAGTTGCGCCGGATGTCGTGCTCATGGCACCAGTGATACCCAGACAAACAGTTCTTTGCAGTGCAGCTAGTTTACGGTGAAAACCTTTTTGTCTCACTTTAATTCACCACACTACGGATGCATATACGAACATCGGCCTAATGATGGCAACGTATATCCACATTACCACATGAGGCCTGAGTCCCCATGTCGAGGCAAAGGTCCGTCTGCACAGCTCATAAGCTGTGAAAGCTCGTTTCATCTTTACCTCTACATGTTTGTTCCAAAGAAGTTTTTTATCTAGAGTGACTCCCAGATATTTCACTTCTTCGGAGAGGTGAAGGGCAGTACCCCTCATCTCAGGGAGACAAAGTCCATCCAGTTTTCTCCTTTTTGTGAATAAAACCATTGTGGTTTTATTTGGATTAATTGACAAACCATGTCTAAGGCACCAGCTGTCCATCAAATTAACGGCACGCTGTATATTCCTACACACCGTTCCAAGATCCCGATCAACAGCAAGTACAGCCACGTCATCAGCATAAGCTTGAGCGTGTATTGACAAATTTTGCAGTTCGCATAGCAGTGAGTCGATAAGCATACTCCGCAGAAGCGGCGAAGGCACACCTCCTTGGGCCAGCCTTTCGTCGCTTCTGTAGTCAGGTAGCGATAGACCCCTACCTCAGTGCACAACAATCCTTGCGTTAGCATAGCATGGATCCACTTAATTAAAGCATCGTCAACACCATGCGCTCTGGCGGCATCACAAAGTTTTTGAAAAGGCGCACAGTCAAAAGCCCCTTCAATGTCCACAAACACCCCCATCGCGTACTCACCATTCAGAGTTGCATCCACTATCTTTGTGACCAAAGAATGAAGAGCAGACTCACGGGACTTTCCACGTTGGTAAGCATGTTAGTTTTCACTAAATGGGTGTGACCTAAGTGCCTTTCCACTAATGTGACGCTCCACCAGTCTCTCCAAACCTTTCAGCAAAAATGAAGTCAAGCTGATCTGTCTGAAGTTCTTTGGATTAGAATAGTCATCTTTCCCAGGTTTCGGTATGAAAACTACTTTAACCTGTTGCCAAGAAGAAGGCACGTAGCCCAGAGCAAGACATCCTCGAAAAATATTTGTTAGAGGTCGCTCTAAATGCCTCATACCCTCCTTTAGCATTGCCGGGTAGATGCCATCCATGCCAGGTGCTTTGAAATGTTCAAAGGACAGTATCGCAGCTCTCACCTTTTCAAGGGTAACAACCGCTTTCGCGATTCACTCGAACTGGCATCAAGTCAGTTCCATTCACGTCTCTTTCTTCCCTTCCTTGCGCCTGTTCCTTGGAAGGTGTAGGAGAAATTACTAGCAGGTAGGATTCACTCTGTAGTCCCTTCCCCAGTGCGAGCCCCCATACGGGGGTTCCGCCCCTGTAATCACTATCTTCCGCGCACGTCTCTATTGTGGGAGAGCACACCGAAGATGCTGCAATTTGCTCTATGTTGTGTAAGTCGAAGACCATCATTGTTCTTCGATCTCAAAATGGAGATGATGCCCTACAGTCTCCTGATATGACTGAATTTCAGTGTATATAGGAAAAAGTGGAGCACCATATGGTGACTTCCCCTGAGCACATTCAGACTCTGTTGGTCCAGTTCGAATACAAAGTTGAAGCCCTCCACGTTTGTAGATTGGTCCTTCCTGGCATTCATGAACTTTACCCTCCAGTGCCCAAAGTCCATGCCCGGGTTCTGTTCACCCAGCAAGCGGATGATGTCCTCTGCCTTCCTTCGAGGGCCCGGTAGCCAACATCCGACATGTTCTGTCCTGCGTAGCTCAGTGTTCACAATAGTGAACTTGGGCCGACCGCCGGAACTCAAAGTTGGGATTACCTGCTGGAGCCACTTTAAGGCAGCCTCGTCAGCGCACTCCAAATGTAGAAGCCCATCACGAAAAGCTTGATCGTTAAATCGTGGCTTCGTTCCAGGCTCCATCATTTTCTTCCACAAGCATTCCTGGAGGATGGTAAATTGTCCCTCTGACATTTTGCCATCCTTGGAGGAAACTCCCACGGCAGCAGTCAGAACAGAGGCTTGCGCATACGTCCTCTTCCTTCCCGCCTTCGTGTTCGTATTCCTGTGGGAGGGACCAGCTTCATTGAGATCTCTCTCGCTGATTTGATCACCTCCCAGCACACCGGTCCTAATCCCCGCGAGACGCGTGGATGTAAGCCCTGGTGCGGAGCACAATAAAGCGTCGGCCACAGCAGATGTGTTGGTCTTACGCTTCTTGCGCGCATTACCGCTGACTGAAGAGTCTGGTGCATCCAGTGTGGATCTTACCGGGGTTTCCAGTTTATCCCCACCTTCCGCCGGAGATTCCGCTACCTTGCGTCCGATTTCTCTGGGCGTTACCGCGCCTAGTGGTACAGCCACGTCCATGTCCTCATTCCCAAGGTGTTTCATCTTCCTTCGCTGTGCTCTCTTCTGCCGTCGGCTTAGGGCCTTTCCAGGTTCACGGTGTTCGGACCGCTTGGATCCATTTCCACATACTGGCGTTGAACCAGTAGCGTCCACGTCACCAGCTTCCCGTTCTTCCGCTCTTCCCAGTAAGGATGGCGGAGAAGGTTCTGACAGGCAGGATTCAGCCTGTAGTCCCCCCTCCTTAGTGGCCGAAGTTCCCTTCTGCCAGGCCTTTCTCTTCCGCTTGCGGGTAGATTTGGGCTGTAGTACCGCGGACGGGCCGGCCGTAGTCGGATTTCCAGTTTCTCCCAATTTGAGAGATTCCGTACTTTCTTTTCTGGCTAACTTCGCCGTAGGCACTAAATGCAAACTTTCCACTGAGTCGGAAAGCATGCCTTCTACAGATTGCTCTATAAGCAAATATGAACGTGGTGAGGCCTCCAAAATCCGCGCCTCGGCCGCGACATGATTGCTCATGGTCGCGGGTGGATTCGAAGTCTGTGACTTCTTACCACTTGGAGAGTTTATATCCATCGTTTCCATATTCATATTTTTGGACACCCTTAGTGTAGTAGTAAACTACTACAGGCTCCCCCACCACGACAAGGTGGTGTCCGAGGGGGAGGGTTGTGGAGTTTATAAAGGACCTGTTCTGCAAGTCCACTAGCAACCCATAGTGATACAAGAAGTCCACGCCTAAAATGCCAGGATGAATCGCCACGAAAACGTCCTACGCAAGCCACGAGAATACCGGTGGTGGCCACTGTCAATCGAATTAAAAACATTCGAAATAAATTTCCAATGTTGTCAACCCCGCTGCGCCAGAAGCTAAACTATTCTAGCTTCAATACGTTTAAAGAGTTCGATTCGGGACTGAGGATATATTGCACTGATGAACGCAGAAAGCATGCAACTAAATCAATATCAAGTACACAATTTTTGAGGATTTAATGAAAAAAAACTCTATACATTCTTTCAGTTTTACTTACAAAACCAATTATATGTATGTTCAACTGCATATTCTCGCTAATATTTTTAGGACCGAGGTGGACGGGTCACTTCTTCTCATCGTTTGACTTTTAATGGTTCTGGAATGAAGATTAAAGGGCTTCTCTTCAATATACGAAGATATAGAGGAGTGAAGCATCATTCACTTTGTTGGAACGGATACCCATATGGACGGTATTTTGGCCCTTAGTCATTATCTGAAGGCTGCTTCAGGATTTTTTTCAGATTTTTCTGTTCGATAGTTCCTTCTAACGGGTGCATAATCCATAGTTTCACTTTTCTACGCGTGCTTCGCTCCGTTCACTATCAATTCCATTGCATCGTAAAGTACAAATCGATCGCTGTCATTCCACTCCTGACATGATTACATTCAACGAAAAAAAAAATGTACACCCCCTGCACATATATCCTCCTTGAATTCAGCATAATATGATGTCATTTAATGCATACGCAGGCTTCACCACCTTTTCACCAAATTTCGTATCAATTGACAGATAAATCACGTGTGACAGACAGAGGGACAGACTAACCGATAGTTATGGTCAGTTACTTATCGTTTTCTCCAATTATAAAAGCACGCACCTTTTTTCTAAAGAAAATTGTTTCGTGTAGGTGCGTACTTTGATTCTCTTGACCATTTCACTGACAAAGAAAACAACACCGTTCCAATATGAAACAAGTCGGAATACCGGAAGCTCGCGCTTCAGGTATAAAGGTTTTGTGTTCATCTTATGTAAGAGACGCACATTTCTCTGTCCGTATATAGCTACAAATCCAACATAATCCTTCATATTTTTCCAAACTACGAGACATACGTACATATTAGAGCCATAGATATCATGCTCACCCTAAACAAACAAACTGCCTATTACCTGCTGTACACATATATGCATGTATCTAAATTTATCGTACCCATATTTCCGATTTACGTCTTATATCTATCTGAATTAGGCACTAGTCGCAAAGTTCATTAGCACGCATATATTATATACCTACATACACACATGTCTGGTTGACAAATAACTAAAAAACTAAAACAAAATAATTGTCTGCGACCCAATTCATAAGAATTCATTTCGTTGTGGTATTGACGAATTGATATGTGATGATGACGTCATGCGGGTTGTAGAGTGCACGAAATTCACAAAAAATTGTAAAGTTTCACCCCCAATAACTTTGTTAATAATAGTTGGATTTTCTTCAAACTTGACCAAACTGTGCATTATATTCTTCGTTACACTCATGCCAAATTTTGTATTTCTGGGATGAACATAAGGGGGGGTGCCGGGTAAATTTCTAAAATGTGGAAATATACTATTATTAACTTTATTTGTGCAGATATCGGAACCGGATATATTTTGAGGCCTAGATTTCGTAGAGATGCACCACTGTGATTTTTTCCAGATTTTTCGGTTGGATAGGTTCTGAGAACGAGACCTGTTACACTTTTTGGGGGTCATATTTTCAACCCTTACTCCCCTATGTTTCATCTAATATCAAATATTGAACCAGATTCGAAAAGTACTAATTGAGACCTTTCATTTGATACCCTACTTGGCTACATTCTGTGAAAAAAAAATTTGCACCCTCCATTCACATGTACGGAGAGCCCCCCCTTAAACTTAACGCAAGATGGCGCCACTTACTGCATGTAAAGGGATCACCAGATTACATACTCTCACCAATTTTCGTGACAATCGGTCTAGCCGTTTCCGAATAAATTGGGTGTGACAGACAGACAGACAGACAGACAGACAGACAGACAGACAGACAGACAGACGGACAGACGGACAGACAGACACCGTCACCATTCTAATAAGGTTTTGTTTCACACAAAACCTTAAAAAGAAAGGGGAGGCAAGTTCCTGCCCTATGTCATGAAGGTTCTTGAACGCATTCTTGACAACCGTATTGATGGATTGGATCAAATAACCGTAAATCAAGTCGGGTTGGAACTGCTGGACTACGCTGCGCGGTTATCCATGGGGAAACACCATGAGAAGTATTGCCCTTTTTAAATCGCATTTCTGTATCTAGAAAAGTCGTTTAACCGCGTCTTAAACAAACTAATCTGGTATATTCTGCGGCAAGATGTAATACTTTTGCGCTAGGTGAAACTCTTCCTCCACAATCCGCAAACTGCGACGAGTATATCAACTTAGCTCCGGGTCTTCGTCGGTGTTCATCAAGGAAGCGCCCTCTCTTTATTCTTGCTGTGGACACTGTCACAGGGGACAACCAACTTTCAGCGGCCCAAACATTGCTTTTTGCAGATGATGTTTTCCAAAATTGCACTGATCGCCTCTTGAAATTCAGCCTTAGAGTGAATCTAAATAAAACTGAATTTTTGACGGCCGATCCTAAAGAAAAGGCACTATCAATGCCAGTGGTAGTGATTTACCCAAAACTGACCGATTTAATTATTGCTAAAAGCCAATGGAGACTGCGTTATGAAATTGCTTCACACATTAACGCTATCTGGATGAAATGGCGTTCCACGACTGGTGTTCTTTGTGATTGACGTATTAAGGAATGTCTGAAATCTAAAATTTACCGCATGCTCCGAGTGTTGGCCGACTAGAAAAGACAATGAACGGTGCATCGCGGTGCTGGAGATGATCATAGTCATCATAATCAATTAGTCAAGTTTGACTCGAAGTTGTATTTCGTTATATTTTATCTTCATGTTTTGGACAAATCTTTTTGTTCTCGTTGTTCTTTTCAAAGCTTTTTTGTGTTTCAACTTATTGTTCATATCTTTGAATAATTTTGTATCTGCATTGTGCACGCCGCTTTCTGCAGTCATAAATATTCACAATTTCTGTTGACTTTTTATAATTACTTTTCTATCCATTTCCCCATGAACAATTAATTATGCTTCTGTAGCGTCCTTTTCGCCGAAAGTCTCTTAGCATACAAACTACATTTTTCTTGGAATTTGTATCAGTCGACAATGCACAACCAGGAAATGTGCAACGTTACGGTCTGTTGAAAGTTGACTCTAATTAAAATTAATTTTTACAGCACATAGACTGTGTCGTCAGCCGTCCAGACATAATTTTGGCCCTAAACCATGCGCATCGAACATTCAACAGAAAAGAAAGTAGAGCATCAGCTTATGGTTCAGCTATCCGGCAGCATCCCAAAAGTTTTTTAATCACCGGTTTTGCAGTGGGACCTGGGAACGGTCTGGAACGAGCAAAAATCTTTTTTTCTCCGGTCGAATGCTGTCTGGTGCTAGGCAACTCCTACATCTGTTCCCGTACATGCATTGGAGGTTTGAAATTTACATTTCCACCAGAACCCTCTGCCTCATGTTGCCTCGTCTTGTATACACTTTCCCCGACTATCTATTATGGGGTGTTAGCGATTGTCTCTTCTCTGCCGGGAACTTCCCGTTTTGCACTTCACCAAGAAGACCATGGGATCCCCAAACAATTTTGTTAGTGAAAACTTTAGTACGTTGTTTCGATGGGATTCAGTTTTGTAGTACTTGTGACTATGTTGGCCAAGAGCATCTTCAAGTTGTTTGCACTTACGTTGCATCTCTTATTTTGTCTTAACGCCGTGGTTGAAAAAGATCATGTGCTCGTCCTTTTCATTTCAAAACTTTGCTATCGGAAGTCATTAAATAAAGTGTTTTGTTTACCCGAGAGTTTCTGTTAGCTCTTCTGCATTATGAAATGTTAACGCTCTTTCGTTTGCTTCTTAAAGTATCAAATTTTAGAACGAATTGACGGACCCCGAGAAGCATTGGATGCAGACAACAAAGTGTTCACAGGCTTTTAGGGCTTTAACTCACTAATAACTATCTCGTCCTGACGCTTTCTAGAATTTGTTATTAGCACTAAAAGTTCTGAACTAACTTTATAGCATTGTAACATTTTGGGCTTTCTTCGAGCGAGAAATAATATACTGTATTACTTTAAGATGATAACAAGTTATATTTGCACCAAACTTCTTCCTTCTATCGTCTTTTTTTACCCCTTATACAGGACAGGAAAATGAGACAGAAGTAGGGAGTGGGTATAAAAAATTCACCGCTCCCACATGCCCTCACACATATATGTATCATTTAGGGAAATTCAAGCCAACCAATCTCTGATTGCTATGCAGAAGATGCACGTACTGGTGAAATAGTTGTCTATAGGAAAGGTGAAGCTTATTATCTCTACGCTAGCCACCGAGTAATCTTCCGAATAAAAGATGAGACGGGGTCAAAGTTTTCTCTGCTTGAACATCAAGGAATAGAAATTTGTGTGCTACCAACCCGTAAATTTAAAAATTTGGTTCCTACCGAAATATCAATAACGCCTCGGTTTGGCTATAAGGATGATTTATGCTTGATCATCGAAATGTACGCATGATCCTTGACAATTCCCAGAATACTCCTTTTCTCTAACTTAAGCGAGATTTCCGGTCATATAAGCTGGACACTCTAGGCCTTAGCGAAGCGAGATGGTGAGACTCTGGGCAGTACTCCTGTTCTTCATGCCGCACTGTTTTTTGCACACTACCACTTGCCAGCAGAAGTGATAGTAGACGCGAAATCGGTCCCGAAATCTTGCTGACGACCTTTGCAAGTCTGGAGTTCGGCTTACTGCAAGGTTCGAATCCAGCGTAAAGGGTATCATAATTTAGCAGTCCTACGCACCAACAAAGATTTCCAATATGCTAAGAAGAATGCTAGCTATGAGTAACTAAACGCAGTCCAGGAGGGGCTAAAGATGACATTTTGACCATGGTGAATGATTTGAATGCCAAGATGGGTTCTAACAAAGCCGGACACATGTTTGGGAGGCATGATCGTTGTGACCGAAACGGCTATTGTTTAAATACTTATACCGACTCGCCCATAACGAATATTCAATCAGTTCGACTATATGACGATAAGCAGTTGATTTAGGAGTTATCTTCTGCATGTGCATAACGAATCGTAATTTGTGGTCGTAGTCGCGAAAAGACTGACGTTTAAAATACTTCAAAAGAGTTCATCTTTACATAACTGCTGGAACACTTTTACAACAAACCTTTGACTCTTTAAACTTCTTATGGTTTCCTTTTGGAACAAATGACCATCAAATTCGCTATCCTTATCTGAATACTGCACCATCATTATCAACCGCGCAACAACCGGTATCCGGTCTAGGCCTGCCTTAATAAGGAACTCCAGACATATCGGTTTTGCGCTGAAGTCCACCAATTCGATATCCCTTAAAGCTGTCCGCCGTCCTGACCTGCGCCATCGCTTCATCTCAGGCAGCGTCTGCCTCGTCTTCTTTTTCTATCATAGATATTGCCCTTATAGACTTTCCGGGTGGGATTATCCTCATCCATACGGATTAACCGCCCACCGTAACTTATTGAGCCTGATTTTATCCACAACCTGACGGTCATGGTACCGCTCATAGATTTCGTCGTTATGTAGGCTACGGAATTTTGCATCCTCATGTAGCGGGTCAAAAATTCTTCGTAGGATTCTTCTCTCGAACGCGGCCAAGAGTTCGTAATTCTTCTTGTTAAGAATCCAAGTTTCCGAGGAATACATGGGGACTGGCAAGATCAATGTCTTGTACAGTAAGAGCTTTGACCCTATGGTGAGACGTTTCGAGGTCGGTTCGGTTAAAGAGGACGCATGATAGGGCATCCCCTTGTCAAACATCGTTGTTGATGTCGAATGGTTTTGAAAGTGATCCTGTTGTTTTTATCCGGCCTCGCACATTGGTCAGTTATCAATTTCGTCGGGATACCGTATTCTCCGTGTACAGTTTTACCCTGGCTATGCTATTACTGTTGCTGACCTGCCTGGAGTGAAGCCTCTTTGGTATGGATCAATGATGTTCTGGGCGTATGGGGCTATCCGCCCTAGCAAGATAGAGGAGAATATCTTATAGATGGTACTCAGCAACGTGATACCTCTATAATTGCTGCACTGTGTGATTTCTCCCTTTTTATGTATGAGATAGATAATGTCTCGTTGCCGATCTTCAGGCATTGATTCGCTGTCCCATACTTTGAGCACAAGTTGATGAACCACTTGATGTAAATGGTGGCCTCCATATTTAACTAATTCGGCTGTAATTCCTTCGGCTTCTGAGGACTTATGATTTTTAAGCCGATGAAGTGCACGGACTGTTTCTCCAATACTTGGTGGTGGCAGTATTTGTCCACCGTTTCAGTTGGCGGGAGCTCTAACTCTCCGATGTTCTGGCTGTTCAGTAGCTCATCAAAGTACTCAACCCGTGGCTCTAACATGGCCATTCTGTCGGTAATCAGAATTCCCTCTTTGTCTCCCCAGGATGAGCATCGAGGTGTATAAGGTTTCATCTTGCTGACTAATTGGTAAAACTTCCGTGCATGGTGGGGCTGCTCCCTGTTTTTTTCTAGTTCACAGACTTGCTGGTTCTCCCAGGCTTCCTTTTTCCATCTGTGAAGTCGCTGCTCCGCTCGACGGAGTTCGTGATAATACTCTGCGCGTGCTCGTGTTCTTTGCGAATGCAAATAATATTGCATAGTAACAGTTATATTGGTGTTTAAGGCTTTTAAATCTTCCCAATTCTTCGCCATTTTCTTTTACCCTTTCGGCCCTCACCTATATATAACTTTACAGTTTTTCCCTCCTTTAAACTTTTCGGCAATTTTTAACACCAGCACATGACAGCTAGGAGTATGCACTTGCCCCACATTATTATACATTTTTCATCATTTCGTCTAGCTTTGTAACTAATCCCCCGTTAAATTCAATGCTTTGCAGAACTTCTGACTCACGGAAATATCGGCATATGATACATATGTATATTCAAAATGAAAGTTCGCTCCATTATTCCGAGTTTCGTCTATGGTAATGGACATATCGGAGTTTATATTTTTTTCAAACCAAAAAAATCAACGCTTCTAAATACGTGATCACTAATTCTTTTCTGTATCATCGAGTTGAGGATAACAACTGAGAGATCTGAACTTTTCGAGAGGGTTTTCATAACACTATTCTCTAATTTGCATTTTTAAGGTTTTCTGTATGACAGAACCTTATTCAAATCGCTTACTGTCTGTTTCTTTGATCCTGAGGCTGCCTGCCATCTCTCATCGGGATGGGCTTTACGCCTATCGCTGAGTCAAAATTTTGGTGATGGGACTATGATACAACATAGCCTGCTACGTAGCTAGCCGGTGCGATTTCAAAAGTGTCTCCCATGAGGTTGCACTCAGGCGCGCCTTGAACGCCTCAGCTTCCTCTGCAGACTACGACGCGGACGAAGCACCACTCGTATCGCTGCTTTAAATCCTGGCGCTTCATTCAATCGTGCCAGCTGTCTCGGATTGAAGCTGGCCTCCCCAGCAAAACAGGTGTTTGTTTTCACGCTTTCGTTCGCCACTTCCGTTTACGAGGTACTGGATTACATAAAAGGGAAGGTTTCTTTTACCATTATCTTGTGCCAACTGACAAAAGGCAGCAATCCCGACCAAACCACTTGTTCGTACAAATGTGACACAAGGGGCAATCCTTCTTCCTGGCCTGAAGGTGGGTTTATTAAGCGGTACAAGCGTAGCAGTCCGCGAGTAAATTTCAGGGAAACTCGACTACCTCACCGAGGAATGTAGCTAGTTCTGTGTTCAATGCTCGCCTGTTTAATAGAAATGTAAGGGGTTTGATAACCAAGCTGTGGGCCTATCTATCCGCGCTGGCTTAGCAATATCATTCAATTTTCTTTCTGAAACCTGACTTGATGATAATATACTCAACTCTGAGTTCCTCGAGTTCATTTTCCGCTGTAACAGAGACCGCGCTGCGTCGTGTAAGTCCACGGGTGGTGGAGTCTTGATTGCAATTAAATATAAACTCCGAACTTGTCTTTTCCTCCTCTAATTGTGTTGCCCTACGTGTCTCCCCACTCAAATGATTTAGTCATCCTAGCTTTCCTGCTGTTTCCAGCAAAATATTCCTATTCCCCACTTAATCTCTCCCTTCTTCCATCAATTTTACTGAATCCACTGCCAATTCCACACAACAATCCTGCAACCTTCTTTGTTTTTACTCTTCTTCCTGGTTTAATACCTCAACCGCTGCGTCCTCTCTTGATCCAGAGTGCTCCGAATCTCTTGCCATTCCTGTCCTCACGTATTCCATAGTTGAGTTTCTCATTGCTAATCTCGACAACCTGTGTTCATAAGTGTAATCAACACATTTCCTTCCCTCTGTGTATTATCTTCAATAAAAGTTTAAAAGAATGCTACTTTCTTCTTCTTTGGAAAGAGATCCTTATAATCCCCATCCTCATGAGAGGAAATCCACTAGTTTTGAACTACCTTCCCTTGTTTCTTTTTAAGGTTTTGTGTGAAACAAAACCTTATTAGAATGGTGACGGTGTCTGTCTGTCCGTCTGTCTGTCTGTCTGTCTGTCTGTCTGTCTGTCTGTCTGTCTGTCTGTCACACCCGATTTATTCGGAAACGGCTAGACCGATTGTCACGAAAATTGGTGAGAGTATGTAATCTGGTGATCCCTTTACATGCAGTAAGTGGCGCCATCTTGCGTTAAGTTTAAGGGGGGGCTCTCCGTACATGTGAATGGAGGGTGCAAATTTTTTTTTCACAGAATGTAGCCAAGTAGGGTATCAAATGAAAGGTCTCAATTAGTACTTTTCGAATCTGGTTCAATATTTGATATTAGATGAAACATAGGGGAGTAAGGGTTGAAAATATGACCCACAAAAAGTGTAACAGGTCTCGTTCTCAGAACCTATCCAACCGAAAAATCTGGAAAAAATCACAGTGGTGCACCTCTACGAAATCTAGGCCTCAAAATATATCCGGTTCCGATATCTGCACAAATAAAGTTAATAATAGTATATTTCCACATTTTAGAAATTTATCCGGCACCCCCCCTTATGTTCATCCCAGAAATACAAAATTTGGCATGAGTGTAACGAAGAATATAATGCACAGTTTGGTCAAGTTTGAAGAAAATCCAACTATTATTAACAAAGTTATTGGGGGTGAAACTTTACAATTTTTTGTGAATTTCGTGCACTCTACAACCCGCATGACGTCATCATCACATATCAATTCGTCAATACCACAACGAAATGAATTCTTATGAATTGGGTCGCAGACAATTATTTTGTTTTAGTTTTTTAGTTATTTGTCAACCAGACATGTGTGTATGTAGGTATATAATATATGCGTGCTAATGAACTTTGCGACTAGTGCCTAATTCAGATAGATATAAGACGTAAATCGGAAATATGGGTACGATTAATTTAGATACGTGCATATATGTGTACAGTAGGTAATAGGCAGTTTGTTTGTTTAGGGTGAGCGTGATATCTATGGCTCTAATATGTACGTATGTCTCGTAGTTTGGAAAAATATGAAGGATTATGTTGGATTTGTAGCTATATACGGACAGAGAAATGTGCGTCTCTTACATAAGATGAACACAAAACCTTTATACCCGAAGCGCGAGCTTCCGGTATTCCGACTTGTTTCGTATTGCTTCAAAATCCTCCGGTCAACTCATTGTGAAAGAATAGCATGGTTTCATTAAACACCGATCTTCTGTCTCAAACCTTTTGGTCTTTACCAGCTCAGCTAGATGCCGTAATTTACGACAGAAGATACACGCTATTTATACCGAGTTCACCAAAGCTTTTGATACCATTAACCACAATGTTCTCATCTCCAAACTCTCTCTGCTCAAGCTTGGTTTGAGTTCCATTTCATGGACATCGTGAATTGTGCTTCCAAAATGTCTGTTGTCATCTAACGTTCCTCCTCCGAATTTACCTCAATTCAGCTCTTCTTAATATTTTTCAACTTCCTTGTCTGAAACATCCTTGAATATTGATGTGTAGTCCTCCTTCCGCAACCATGATTGTCGCGCTCTCACCTGGTCCTTCTTTTTCAAAAGAACCCTTCCCGAGCAGACTATCCGCCGCTGCTCCTCATCCTTAATTTCCTTTCCCAGCAACTCCGCATCTTTCTTGATATGTGTACCTTTTCAAACTCAGTAATTGCTTGATAGACTGCTGTGCCAACTTCGATATTACTTCCCGTATCACCTCACGTAGCATACCATAAGTAGTGCGCTCATTTTCGAAGTACCCTTGACAGAGCTCGACATTTACTTTTACTCGCTGATCACGAGATTATGCGAGTCTTGCAACGTCCTACAACTTGGTCCCTTGGCTCAGTTTCCTTCTTTAGTTTAAGGGCAATAAACCCCTTTATTAGTTCCTCCCTCTGAAGACAATATTCAACTAGGAATTTACTTGACTATTTTCTTTAATTAAATAAATAAATAAATGAAGTGTGCCGTCTAGCATTTATTGGCGGTCCAATATATAAAGTCACAAAACATTACTGGTGACAACTGTATATTAAATGATGAACGACACAATGTTTTGCTAAAAAAAACGTCCTATTAGATTAGCCAGCCTATTCTTCCGACTTTACTCCATGAAGAACTTTGGGGCATCCTTGCGCGAAACGTTTATTATTATTGTTTATTATCTCCAATATAAAGCTGGATTGGATAGTCCAGGCATACGGTACAAAGCCCATGCAAAAGGGTTTTCACTCTAAGCAAATAAGGGGCAAATCTGGTTTTGTCTATAGGGCAGTTGCAGAACCTTTTCATAGCCTCCAATGATAGCATAGCCAGAGAGAATTCGATACCCTTAAATTAGAAAGACTGACTTAAATGGTGCTCACTAACATCCAAGGCCAGGCGGTCAAATCACTCTGGACATCTTTCACTATCAACGATGGCCTAAGCAAATGAATGGTGTAAGACAGTAAAATTCTTTGTCTAGCATCCTCTTCAATATGGGCCTAGAAGAAGTGATTCCTACACTGATCCATTTAACTGTTGGCCTACTCCGTTTTTGCAAGACCAGAAGTAGAAGTAAAGTACAGATTTAAGAACAATAAACAATGCAGATATGAAAAGTGTTGTTAAATTTTTATGTGAGAATATTTGGGTATACGATGGTTCCATCCATGCATAATAATAAGATTTCCACCAAACTTTTGGTTAGTATGTTACTTCATATTAAAACCTATATTAGGTCAATATTTGCTCCCCCTCGGACACCACCTTGTCGTGGTGGGGGAGCCTGTAGTAGTCTACTACTACACTAAGGGTGTCCAAAAATATGAATATGGAAACGATGGATTTAAACTCTCCAAGTGGTAAGAAGTCACAGACTTCGAATCCACCCGCGACCATGAGCAATCATGTCGCGGCCGAGGCGCGGATTTTGGAGGCCTCACCACATTCATACTCGCCTACAGATCAATCTGTAGAAGGCATGCTTTCCGACTCAGTGGAAAGTTTGCACTTGGTGCCTACGGCGAAGTTAGCCAGAAAGGAAAGTACGTAAACTTTCAAATTGGGAGAAACTGGAAATCCGACTACGGCTAAATTCTGCCTGTCAGAACCTTCTCCTTCATCCTTACCAGGAAGAGCGGAAGAACGGGAAGCTGGTGGCGTGGACGCTATTGGTTTAACGCCGGTGTGTGGAAATGGATCCACGCGGTCCGGATACCGTGAACCTGGAAAAGCCCGAAGCCGACGGCAGAAGAGAGCACTGCGAAGGAAGATGAAGCACCTTGGGAATGAGGACATGGACGTGGCTGTACCACTAGGCGCGGTAACGTCCAGAGAAATCGGTCACAAGGAAGCAGAATTTCCGGCGGAAGGTGGTGATAAACTGGAAACCCCGGTAAGATCCACATTGGACGCACCAGACTCTTCTGTCAGCGACAAGTTTATGTCGAAAAACATAATAATAATAATAATAATCGTTGGCGCAACAATCCATATTGGATCAAGGCCTTGAAGTGTGTTAGAGCACTTCATTCAAGACCGTAACGGTACACCACAGTATACTGTGGGAGGCAATGTGGTCAGCATTGCGCTCGCCTGAGATTATTACCCTGATTTGACTCAGGTACTCATTCACAGCTGAGTCGACTGGTGTCCGACATCCAATCACGATAACAAATTCCTCTGCCCCCAGCGAGATTTAAACCGCGACCTTCCGCTACGACAGCCCAGCGCTCTAGCCACTTGAGCCATCCGGACACATAAAACATAAAGATTGGTCCAATCAACCTGTAGCATGCCAAAGCTCCCTCCTGCCTGTTGGAAGCGAGAATGACAAAGCTGAAGGATTTCCCCTTTATCTTTTTGGTGCAAGAACCGTGGGTTCCATTTAACAGAATCTGTGGCATTGGATCAGTAAAGAGCTTGCGTCCTGATGTCAAGACGGTTAGAGGCAACTATGCTGAGACAATATTGTTCCCAGGACTTAGCTACGGTCATGATATAATACCAAATAAATGGCGAGAGAAAAAACATCATAGTTGCCTCCGCTTATTTACCCTATGATTCTTTGTATCCTCCACCGACGCAAGAACTTAGGGATCTGGTGGCGTATGCAGAATCAAGTGGTCTCGAGCTCTTAATAGGTTACGATGCCAATGCTCAACATATTTGTTGGGGCAGTAGCAAATGCAATCCAAGAGGAGAGAAGTTATTTGATTTCATCACTTCAGCTGGTCTTATGACTGCAAACGTGGGGTGCGCCCCTACGTTCGTGGGACCGAGAAGAAGCGAAGTAATTGACCTAACAATCTGTACCCCAAAATTGTTAGAGTTGATTACACACTGGCGAGTGCTAGACGAGGTCTCACTGTCAGATCACCGATATCTAGAATTCAGTCTGACTATTGCGGGCGAACAGTCTGCAGTACAAAGACGGAACCCTAGGAAAACGGATTGGACAAAGTTCAATGAACTTCTTGGCAATAAAGTACAGTTCCCTAGGCGACTAAGGACTCCTTTGGTGCTGGAAGATGAATTGAAATCTCTGAACTACACACTTTTAGAGTGTTATGAAGAGGCTTGTCCTATTTCCCGAGGCCAAAGCGGTAAAACAGTTCCTTGATGGAACCAAGAACTGCAAAAACTCAGGAAATCAACCAGGCGACTTCTAAATCGTGCTTGCAAAAGTAACAAGAACGAAGACTGGTTAAATTTCAGGAACTCACAACGTGAATATAAGAGGCTCGTGAGGTGCTCGAAACGAGACTCCTTTAGAGCGTACTGTGAGGAACTGGAAGGCGAAAGGGAGACTTCAAGGCTGTGCAGAGTCCTCAAAAGGGACGAGTCGGCCAAGTTGGATTCTCTTAGAAAACCCGACGGTACTTTCACGAGCTCCAGACTGGACTCAGTACAGACCCTCCTGGAAGTACACCACCCGGGGGAACGGAAGAGAGAAGTGGTAGGGGGAGAGTTGACGGTTCTTGCAACCCCTTCAACACGCAAGTGTTGCAAGGGGAACTGGAACACTGCGAAAGCGGTTGTTACCCATGAAAAGGTGAGAGCTGCCATACTGTCCTTTGAACATTTCGAAGCATCTGGCATGGATGGCCTCTATCCGGCAATGCTAAAGGAGGGTATGGAGCATTTAGAGCGACCTCTAAGAAATATTTTTCGAGGATGTCTTGCTCTGGGCTACGTGCCTTCTTCTTGGCAACAGGTTAAAGTAGTTTTCATACCGAAACCTGGGAAAGATGACTATTCTAATCCAAAGAACTTCAGAACGTGGAAAGTCCCGTGAGTCTGCTCTTCATTCTTTGGTCACAAAGATAGAGGATGCAACTTTGAATGGTGAGTACGCGATGGGGGTGTTCGTGGACATTGAAGGGGCTTTTGACTGTGCGCCTTTTCAAAAACTTTGTGATGCCGCCAGAGCGCATGGTGTTGACGATGCTTTAATTAAGTGGATCCATGCTATGCTAACGCAAGGATTGTTGTGCACTGAGGTAGGGGTCTATCGCTACCTGACTACAGAAGCGACGAAAGGCTGGCCCAAGGAGGTGTGCCTTCGCCGCTTCTGCGGAGTATGCTTATCGACTCACTGCTATGCGAACTGCAAAATTTGTCAATACACGCTCAAGCTTATGCTGATGACGTGGCTGTACTTGCTGTTGATCGGGATCTTGGAACGGTGTGTAGGAATATACAGCGTGCCGTTAATTTGATGGACAGCTGGTGCCTTAGACATGGTTTGTCAATTAATCCAAATAAAACCACAATGGTTTTATTCACAAAAAGGAGAAAACTGGATGGACTTTGTCTCCCTGAGATGAGGGGTACTGCCCTTCACCTCTCCGAAGAAGTGAAATATCTGGGAGTCACTCTAGATAAAAAACTTCTTTGGAACAAACATGTAGAGGTAAAGATGAAACGAGCTTTCACAGCTTATGAGCTGTGCAGACGGACCTTTGCCTCGACATGGGGACTCAGGCCTCATGTGGTAATGTGGATATACGTTGCCATCATTAGACCGATGTTCGTATATGCATCCGTAGTGTGGTGGGTTAAGGTGAGACAAAAAGGTTTTCACCGTAAACTAGACGCACTGCAAAGAACTGTTTGTCTGGGTATCACTGGTGCCATGAGCACGACATCCGGCGCAGCTCTGAATGCATTACTCAATTTGCAGCCCCTGGATATATTTATTCAAAGCACTGCAATGAGAGCAGATCATAGGCTAATTCGATTAGATCTATGGGAAAACAACGGATGTGGGGGCACAGAGCATTGGAAGAGTTACTGGGAGGACTAAATCCAGTTCTTACAATGCCTTCCGATTTTCGTGTCCCCATACATCTGTTTTGTAGAAGATATGTAGTTACCCTGAAGCGTAGAGAGGACTGGGAAGACCCAGAGGAATGCGTGGCGGGATATACGGAAGTCTTCTACACCGAAGGCTCAAAAACAGAAGAGGGTTCTGGAGCCGGAGTCTACCTCTCGAATAAAAACGAAAGGTGGGCTTTTCCTTTGGGACAATATGCAACGGTTTTTCAAGCCGAAGTTTATGCGATCCTAAGGGTGGCAAACTGGGTGATTGACGAGCGGTTGAAGGGCAGGCGCATCGCAATCTGCAGTGACAGTCAAGCTGCACTGAGGGTATTGAGCAGTCCTTTGATCACCTCGAAAATCGTTCAGGAATGCAAAAACCGTTTGAACTCTATGTCTAGATTCAATACGGTGGAACTACTTTGGGTACCGGGTCACTGTGGCATACAGGGAAATGAAATCTCGGATGCTTTAGCGAAAGAGGCGTCAATCTCCCCTATGTCGGGACCGGAGCCAGCAATTGGGG
The DNA here is from genome assembly GCF_905115235.1 of Hermetia illucens. Classification (NCBI taxonomy): domain Eukaryota; kingdom Metazoa; phylum Arthropoda; class Insecta; order Diptera; family Stratiomyidae; genus Hermetia; species Hermetia illucens. The sequence goes on from NC_051849.1 coordinate 52,068,641, forward strand.
TATCCGTAGCATTGGCTAAATCTGTTTTCAAAAACTGGGAACAAGTTTCCCATAATGACAGGTGGCAGAGCTTAAATGCTGCTCGACACACCAAACTTTTCCTGCCAGAACCCAACATACGTACCGCAAAGTTTATCCTGTCGAAAAGCAGGAGGACTTGCAGGTGTATTGTGGGCATTCTGACAGGCCATAATTCACTAGCTGGGCATATGTTCAGAATAGGAATTACCGAAGATGATACGTGTCCCTCCTGTAATGAGGAAGCGGAATCCACGGAGCATTTCCTATGTGAATGCCCCGCCTATGGACGCATCAGGCATCAGATCTTTGATGCCGATGCCCTCCAAGTGCGACGGGTAGCATCACATCCACTAACGGAAATCCTGCGATACGTTAACGAATCCGGAATATTCCGTTAGACGGGGGACGCGAGTACAATGGGCCAACACGGCCTGAGTGCTCAGAAGCTGTAGCTTCTCCCCCACCATACACACACACACACACACACACAGGTCAATATTTTATGGATTTGAAATGAATTTAAGAATCTTCAAAAAATAATAATATATATTAATTTTATTCGAACAGATATCGTAACGAAGTGTATTTTCGGTCGGCATGGACCACCATTTTTTTTCCAATTTTTCGGTTGAGTGGTTTCTGAGAATGGGTCCTTGTTTTCAACAAAACCTTAAAAACGTAAATCGGAAGTAAATTTACATCGCGGAAAGCTGCATGCAAATTATATTTTTACTTGATCGCAACCCTTTAGTATTGCACGCTGTTAAGATCAATAATACAATTTTCTCTTCTTTTCAGGTAAGTTGATAAAATTCCTCGATTGACAGGAACACGTTTGTAAGTGGCATTATATATTTGTAGACTTTTATGTAAAACAAAACCTTAATAAAATCATTTTACTATCTGTCTGTCTGACTGTCACGCAATTTTCTCGGAAACGGTTGTAGCGATTGACACCAAATCTTGTGGGAACATAGGAACTATGTACGCACACGCATGCAGTGAGGTACCATATATAGTTTTACGTAGAATTTAAGCGAGGCCCCAGTCCATGCAAAAAGGGGGTGTAAATTTTTTCCCCCAAATATAGTCATGTGGGATATCAAATGAAAGGTATCGATTAGTACTTTTCAAAAATGTGTCAATTTTGATATTTACTCCACAAAGGGAGAGGGAGGGGCCGCAGAATTTTTTTCTTTCCCGGACTCATTCCCAAAAAATCACAATTTCCCACTCCCTAAATCATTTAATCCCAGATTTGGTTTCGGATTTCGGACGAAAAATCGATTTTCAAATTTCTTTAAAGTTTAAACCGTTATATATTCGAAGTATTATAATAATGACTTTTGAAATGAGAAAACTATGTATTGACAAGATATTCTATATAATCAGTTACCGAAAAAAAAGTCTTCGATTAAATGACTAAGGACTATTACTAATATAGTTATAATTGGTCAAAGTTATCGCTTCTGTGTAAATTTCAAGACTTTAAATGTCAGTAGCAGACTAATGTGGATATTCTGACATAAAATATGCATGTACATTACGCGATAGGTGCTGTATGTGTGCGTGTGGTGGGGGAGAACCTACAGCTTCTGCTGCTACCCGTTGCAGCTGGAGAATATCGGCACCAAAAATCTGATGCCAGATGGGTCCATAAGCGAGGCATTCACATAGGAAATGCTCCGTCGATTCCGCTTCCTCATTACAGGAGTGACACGTATCATCTTCGGTAATTCCTATTCGGAACATATGTCCGGCTAGTAACTTATGGCCAGTCAGAATCCCACAATACACCTGCAAAACGTCCTGCTTTTCGACAGGATAAACTTTGCGGTACGCATGTTCGGTTCTGGCAGGAAAAGTTTGGTGTGACGAGCAGCATTTAGGCTCTGCCACCGGTCATTGTGGAAAGCTTGTTCCCAGTTTTTGCAAACAGACTTAGCCAATGATGCTGATCCTACAACTGCTGGTTCCGGTCCTGGCATAGGGGGAGATTGACCCCTCTTTCGCTAAAGCATCCGAGATTTAATTTCCCTTTACGCCACAGGGACCAGGTACCCAGAGTAGCTCCACTGTATTGAATTTCGAGATAGATAGAGTTCAAACGGTTTCTGCATCTCAACACCAGAGATGAGCGATGGCGTAGGTCAGCACGCCAGGCAGCTTTTAGGGATATCAAATTGGTGGACCTCGGCGCCAAATGGGGATGTCTGGAGTTCCTTGTTAAGACAGGCCTAGACCGGATACCGTTTGTTGCGCCGTTGATGATGATGATCATAACATACTTCAGTGAATGGTCTGAAAGACTAAATGAATAAACATTACAAGCTGGGAACAAATGGGATAAATACCCACTCAAATATGCTTGTACAAGCAATACACAAAACCTTTCATAGCTAAAGCATTTAGCTTCCGGTTCCGCGACTTGTTTTAATTTTGATTGAATCGAACTGAATTGAGTTGCATATTATATGTTATGATTAATACATGTAATTCCTATATCCTTCCAGTGTTCGTTTATGGAGCTAATTGAACCTAATCGAAAAATGGTTTGAACACACTATTCTAAAGGATTTCTGTCACTCTTTGTTGTACACGGTGAAGTAAGTGGTTGATTATCAGCTCCTAAGTTTTGTTCCCCGGGTTCGATTCAGAATTGAGTCCTTAATGTTATCGATGTGATAATTAAATTAAAGGAACGTACTAAAGGCAATTGATGGCAAAAATAATCGCATTTATGCTGAAAAATATTTGAGAATGTATTTGTATATATGTATGTATATTTGGAGAATTTTGTATGCTTTGAATATTCAATTATGAACTTTCTAAGAAGTAATACAAATTCTGCACAATTCACTAATTCATTTTGCTTGAGTGAGCATCAATGGGTCATAAAAATGTTGTCCAATCTAATGATATCAGTTCGCTTTCCAATATGGAAACCTTTTGAACCTTCGACATAACAAAAACATTTCAATTTCAAGGGTATATCAATTTCAGAGGACAATAGTTCTCGGAAACTGATTTTCAATTTTCCAATCGATTAGTAGGAAATTATCTACATAAAAACAACCATTTGTGAACAGAAAAGAAGATATGATACGTCGATGGATACATGACTCTAGATGCAGGATCTGTTTTATATTCGCTTACTCCTTTGACCTTAGACTATAAAGAGACAAATATAATACACTAAAGCTTCGACCTTGTTGAAAAAGCACAGCATTCAAATGAAATATTATATATATATACCTTGATGAAGGCTATGTAAAATGTCCTTCGATTTGTTAAAAAACAGTTGGCATTGAACAGTAAATATTGTTAACTTCGATGAATCAGACGCTTCAATCAAAGGGCTACAACTTCTGAAGTCACCTTATAATTTTAGCAAAGCATTTTCTGTTTGTGGGCCAGGTATCCAAAGTTTCTAAAACTCATTGCTATATGGAGGTAGGTTGGCTACGGAAGTTTTTCAAAATGGGTAGCCCAAAATTACTCACTTTGTCCGACAACACCTGTGAAGATGATGAGAAGATTTAGAAGCAGAAAGGACACCTCAATTTAAGGTAGGGCACGCGCCCCATACGGCGCTCTTTAGGGACTCAAGTCAACAAAGTGGTGGTCACCTTGATTTTTGCCTTGACTGGCGCTGCAATTCGGTGTAGGTCCTTGGCCTCTCGAAATTTTCGTTTCGACTCTTATCAGCCTAGCGGCCGCGTTTTTCAATTCTGGAAAGCTACGTGGCCTAGTGAATCCGGATACCTGTTTCGGGGTTTCCAAGTGGTGGTTCATCTTCAGCCCCCTTGCTTTCAGTAGATGGTTGGGAATTCTTCGGTCGTCCGTACGTTCTGCATCGTCTGCCCAACTAGAATTACCGTCTTAATATTGTACATAGATGGCAGTATCTAATATGCCGTATAATACACCTAAAATAACCTAAAATTCTACAAAGCAATCGGCCTGGTTAATCGTCTAAATTTCCCTTTCATAATACAGGACAAGCCCAATCAAGATTTTATATATGTCAACGTTGTTCTTCTGTGTGCATAGAATGAATGTTGGCAAGCATGAACCGCCCATTGATTTCGTCAATTTCGCCTGAATTGTTCCAATTTCTCCCCCTTCCACTTCTGTCACCTGTTCTCCCTGATGTTGTACTTATAAAATATATATATTACAAAAAAAACATTCATTTTAAGGGCTCTGCACAGCCATGTAGAACTCTCTCTTTCACCTTTCAGTTCTTTACAGTATATTTAAAACATGTCGCGTTTCAAACTTCTGACAAGCTTCTTATATTCACGATGGGAGTTAATGAAGTTTAACCAGTTTTCGATCTTGATATCTTCCGACCATGTTTCGCAAGCTATCTGGTTTATTTTCTGAATTTTGCAGTTCCCGGCTCCACCAGGGAACTATTTAACCACGATTGAATCGACTGAAAGGTGAGGCCCCTTCTTAGCACTCTAGAGATGAGATCATTCAGACTTGCCAATTGTTCTTTCATTACGTAGAGAACTACATTGTATTGCTTAGAAGTTCATTGAATTTTACCTGATCCTTTTCTTTTGTTAAAGAACGGTTGTCTGACAGTGTGACTTCGTTTATCACACGCCAGTCACTAATCATCAGGAAGAATTTGAAATGTACATTGTATGGTCAACTACTTTATTTCTTTTAGGCTCAACAAACTTAGGGGTAGGATGCCTACTGTGACAATACTGTACATATGGGTGGCTCAATACCACAGATTTTGTTAGACTGGCGATTGGCGCAGTTTTGCCAACTTCGCAGCTAGCCAAAAAAAGAGAGGAGGTAGAGACTTGGTTTATGCTTTTTCAAATATGGGTAGTCTTATATGTAATAGACAGCATTTACAAGTGTATACCACAGTCGGTATATCGTCAGGTTTCCTTGAGAACCGCCTTTCAAAGTTCGATCCCATCACGATTGAATTCATGTGCTCACCGACAAACGGTGTCGTCTCTTCACGCAATACATTCTTCTGCTGTTGGTTTAGCGTGTTCTCTGGTCTCCGATGTCCGGTGAGTCCATATCTGACTCCATAAACTGGTATCGACCCGGTTCGGTTCATATCGCCTGAAGGTATTAACAGGTAAGATGTGCCCTGTAGCTTCAGTGCGAAACTCGTAGTGCGTTTCTGTAAACATATGCATTAACCGCCGTACGCAGATCCATTGTGGAGAAAGGCACTAAATATCTTGCGATATGCTCTGTTTTACTCTTGGCTCTCCAGTTTCCTAATAAGATTAAATTTCAATATTTTCACGAAACGGTGAAACATAATGCGGTGACTGTCACTTAGCACATTCAGACTCTTTTGATCTATTTCGAACACCAAACTGAAAGCCTTCTGGTACTTACAAATTTTACTCTGTAGAGTCACAGTTCAATGCCCGAATTTTCTTCACATAGCATGCCTTCCTTCAAGGGTCGTGTGTCTAACATCTAACACACGGTGTCCCGCTCAGTTCTGTGTTCACGATGGTGAATTTGGGTCAGCTAATAACTGGGGTTAGTAGTCCCCCCTCCTACCATAGATGTATTGGCCTTACGCTTATTTCGTGCATTACCACTGATCGAAGAGTCTGCTGTGTCCATTGTGGGTCTCACCGGAGTAACCGAATTGTCCCACCTTCCACCGAAAGGTCCGCTCTCTTGCATTCGATCTCTCTACACAGTACCGCAAGTAGTGGTGCAGCCATGTCTGTATTTACATTGCCAAGGAGTTTCACCATATTATGCAGTTCCTTCCTCTTGCATCAGCTGGGAACCTTTCCAAGCTCACAATGTCCCGTGCGCATAGATTAGATTTTAGATTAGTTGCATCCACATCAGTAACTCCCCTTTCTCCCGCTCTTTCTAGTAAAGGTGGTGGAGAGAATTCTGATAAATAGGATTCAGTATTTAGTCCTCAATCATTTTTGGCTAAATTTTCCACCTGCGGAGCGTTTTCTTTTGCTTTCTGTTCGACCAAGACACTGGTGCCTCGGATGCGGTTGCATTTCCAGCTTCTCTCATGATGAGAGTTACCGTATTTTGTCTTTCTGGCTGGCTGCGATGCCGGTACTGAATGCAGGTTTCCAAGTGGAAAGCATATCTTCCATGAATTTCTTCTTGGGGAAACATGAATCCGGTTAGGTCCTCTAAATCCGAACCCTGGCCGCCACTTGATTGTTCATAGTTACGGGTGTGTCTGGGACTTCTTGTTACTTATATTCTTAGATTCTATCTCCACGTTTGGATACCACCACAATAAGAAGGTCCACACATGCTAAAGGCCAGTGTAAATGTTTTTTTTACCAAATGTAGTAATATAGGGTACCAAATGAAAGATCTCGATGAATACTTTTCAATGATTGCCTCAGTTGTGACATTTAATGTAAAGGTGGACATTTCTTTCACGAAACTATTCTCTGAAATTATCCAAATGGAATATCTGTAAAAAATCGCCAAGTTGCCACTATACGGTGCCTAGGCTCCAAAATACCCCCCATACCGATGTATGTTCAAATAAAGTTAGCAATAATGCTTTACTATAATTTTTAGCTATTTATTGGAAAACCCCCTTCAGTGCATACCAGTGCCAGGCATCCAGGCGTACCGGAATGGTCGATATTCGCTACTTTGGATAACATTTTATACCTCTACCCGCATAGTTGGCAATAGTGATAGTGATCATTTTGTCGTCTTCTAATCTCTGTTTTCAATAAATATACAGTTGAAAAACGCCGATGACCCCTCTTCCCACCCAACCGGACCAAAGGCGATAAACCTAAGGATGGGCTGAATGCAAAGACCTGCTTCCCTGCGATGATGCGATCCAGTGCAAAGTGTATGCGACGCTTTATGTAATAACGCCGTGATTCTTCGCCACATCGCAAAAAGAAGATGGTGCGAACCAAGACTAAAGCTCACTAGCCCGGACTGCTACAAGACAGAACTCTTCGGACAATAGCAGAAGTTGCAAGAATTACAACTTTTTGCATCTCAGAACTATGCAGACTCAGATCGTTTTCAACACCTTATGTAAATTTTGCGGGTCTCCTTCGATTTTTCGTAATTTCCAAGTCTACTTTATATCGTCCGCCAAGGAGACATAGCTCTGGATTTTTTCTTGATGTTTCTCAACAATGTTGCAATCCAACTGTACGTCGATTATGAAGCACGCTTGTTCTTCCTTTAGAAGCAGAACTAGATCATGTTTATTATGATTAACCTTGCGGTCGGTGGGAGTTGCGTGATCAAACAGCAGTTTGACCCGATCGCTTTCCAAGATTCTCTGCAGAGTATACTTTTAATCAGACTGGTAGTTTACCAATTGCAAACGAAGTTATGTCGGCGGGTGAACTCGATACTGTCCAACATCCTGCACGCCGATGTTACGTGCTGGATGATTTTCTCTTCACAGAGGAGACAATTTATTATCTGCCACACCAGTAACCTGATGTAATTGACTAGAGGTTTGTTTCTCATAGAAAAACTCACGAAGAGAATGCGCTTCCCTCCTCCACCCTGATGACTTGGGATGGTGATCCTTAGTTTTCAGCAGTTCTATTGTGCATGTTGTTGTTTGTTGCTATCCTTAAACGTCTACTGCATTCTAAATCAATGGTACTCCACTATCACACCGAAGCATGATTGCCACGATTTAGCTGAGTTTTCAGGACAATATCCAGGCGCCGTTCAAATTTTTCCAACAATTTAGGTTTAATAATTGCCAGCAACAGAATCTGCGTTGTTTGAAAGTCCATGCTTTTAGACGTTGTCCGAATCCACACCTAGAATAAGGATCTCATAGTGAAAGTAACCTTAATTGTCAGCCTATTTTCTACGAACAATTGTTTTTATGCGACATTTTCGCAAACCTCCCCATCGTCAGAGGGCAAGCCTAGAATCGTTTGTCGTCCCCAAACAAACAGTCCCCGAACTCTCCGGTCCTGTCAGCACACCTCAGCAACTCCTCGACAATGTTGCCTGCAGAGAGATCCCCTATGTTTAAATAGAGCTACCAACGAATCCAATCTTCCCTTCCCCAAGAGAAAAAAGGGTGATGGGTGTCGTCCATAACTCCAATGCAAAACATACAATCCGGAGATCGTGCCTTTCCAATCTTGTGCAGGTAAGACTTCATGCCCACTTAAGAACCGGGTAAGGAAATATCCAGTCTCACCATGCTTTCGATACATCCGCGGACCTAAGTTGCCGATAAGCCTTTGGCTCTTCTCTCTTACGATTGTATATGGCTTGAAGCCTGCGTCGAACATCCAGCATCGTCTTATTCGGCGTAAGATAGATACTCGAAAACGTTATCCATGATCACCGAATTCAAACAAAGCCGTCCCCTGCCGTCCCGAACTCATATGGCAGCGGTACCTGATATGTCAGGGTGCCATGAAACTGGGTCCTTGGTTTGGTACTGCTCACTGATGAGTACTAAATCAACTTTGGTCTCCGCAACGAACTGCGCTAGCAGCTCGTGAGCGGTTGCACTCCGGGGTATATTGGTTTGTAGGATGCGAATTACATTGACCGCGTCCTAGCAGTTCCCAATTCTGCTCTGTAGACTGGACACCTCCCCGAGCCCGCAGTGTGCGTAATGTTCTCGTCAATCGTGTCATGATTCCAGCATAGGACGCAGTTTCCTTTTCATTCCAGGTGTTCGCTTTATGGCCTGCCTGACCGCATTTACGGCATGTTACCCTTCTGTCAGATCTCCGATAGGTTGCAGATGTGTGCTCATAATCCGCTGTTTAGAAGCTTCCTCGCGTGTTGCTCGGCAACTTTCACAGCGAGGTTTTGGCCTCGGAAGTTCGCAAAGGTGGTACCAATACGGACATTAATTACCTCCGGGCATTCATGTTTGGTGGCCTGTTCTACCTCGTTCCTTTCTGTGAGGCAGTCAGTGGGTTCCAGGCTGGAAATCAAAGCTTTTTCCCCCAGAAGCCCCTTGACTGCTTCACAGAAAACAACTTTATTTGTTATGCTTGGGCTTAGCTCGACTAGGACTCCACCATGCTTCGTTTACGAATGGAAGACACTTCTGCTCCGCTATCCTCGGGGATTTCACTGAGAACTTCCGCAAAAGTCTTGCCTTTCGTCAGCTTAATAAGTAGAGGTTGCTATCTAGTCGTCCTTCGTCTCCCCACCTTTTATTTTGGTGCGCCGTCTTTCATGTCCACCTTAACTTTAGACGGAGGTTTCTCTGATGACGCAAGGTCCTAGAGAGTACCTAAGTGAAATCTCCTCCAGATGTCCCTTCCACCTTTCGTTTTTTCCCCAATTCGCTCTGCAATGAGCTGTCTGCGATCCGTTTGGTACTCGTCTTATTCTCGTCGGGAGGCGTGGTTGTTTCTGATTTCCGCGGATTTTCTCTTACTCTGCATGTCCGCCTATAATATGAAATTCTGTAAAGGAGCTCCTTCAGCTCCATTAGCACGTTTTTCACTCCTTTATTGACTTTTCTGGAGGAACGTCGCATGGGCTTCATAACTGTCGCGCATATTTTAAGAAGGTTTTCCTATCTACCTTGCGCCAGAGTAGTCGACAACCCTCCCACTCGGCCTATATTCGAAACCATTTGGTTAGTTTCGGCAGTTTCCACTGTGCCTGTCGTCGGTTATTTCAACCCTTGTTGCGTCCTTTGCTAGGCATTGGGGCGAGCGGCCCCCCTGTTGCGTATAAACGCAGCCAGCTCACACTCCATTTACATTATCTTCTCATTTAAGTTTTTTACCAGCGCATAGTGTGCAAGAGAGTGGGCCGCAATAGTCATGAACGAGGATACCCTCGGGGAGAAAACCCCTACCCCAGTTCCCTGGGGCCTTACCTACGATTAGCTCATTCCGGAACTTAATGACGGATCAACACTCGCTTGGGGCAACGTGGTCTGCTAATACCGGTTCAATACACACTACCTGACCAGGGTCCCGAAGGGGCTGGGTCCTGATATATGCCACAACTACCACTTTGGCAGAGCTTGGCACATTATCGCATCGACGTCGACAAGGAGTTGTCGACAGCTCCGGGGACTCCCAGTATGGCCCGGGATGTTTGGGTCATTAGCAGTTAGCTCTTCACCGAGAAACTTTCTCGAGGCTACTATCTAGGACGCAGGTATTATGCCAGCTAGGGGGTCAGAACTACTTGCTCTCGTACCTCGGGGACGCTCCTCCCCGTATCGTAAGGCTTGTTGACGACCCCTCAGGTAACCACATTCGAGTTGACTTTGTAAATGTAACACTTATAGTAACCACGAATGTGATATAGAGTCAAAGGCTAATTTATAATCGAGGTAGGCTGTCGAGATATTTTGTTTTCGATGGACAACCCGTATTATAAGCTGCCCTTCACCGCCTGAGGGACCGTTTGCGCATCTTTTCCGCCCCTCAGCTATCAACTTATGATCAACAAGATGTGTTGAGATAACTGCGTAGCGAACTGAAGTGAAAACCTAGTAGATGATATGATGAAAACTAATTGATCAACATTTTGAAGAGCAAGAGGCACCCTGTTACGTGCTGATGAGGAAGATTATCACTTTGTTGAAAAATTCTAGACTCACTTTTGGATTAACAATCATCTGATTAAAATGATTTACCAATATCCTGTGAGTGCTCTTGAACCGCTTCAGCCAGAAGTTGTCAATCTTATCAATTCCTGCCACCTTTCCAAGGGTGTTTCAATGTTAACTTGAGTTGCGTTAGGCATGGTCATTTTGGGGAGGGCCTAGCATGATGTGGGAGCCACGCTGCTTGTAAATTGCAATAGCTCAGTTCTTTTCAAATACTTCTCTGCCCCGTCCAGGTCAAGGTTATTTCCCCGATCTGAGTTAATGAAGTTTTATAAAATCCGCTTTGGTTTTGGAAAAGCAGTGTTTTCTGTCCTTCGCTGAAAGCTTTTTTGATACCTGCGAATACGATTGGAGCATATCACAAGTTTCTACTTCAGCACCTCAAGTATTTCACTGATTGGCATATCAATAGAGAGTTGTTACTTTTCAACAATATTTCGAACATACCTATGCACCCTCGGTGACGGATTTCCAAGATGTGCTTGCGTGATGTGGCAAATGTCCTTTTTTAACTTTTCAACTCTTTTGTTGAGCCGAAACACCCGGAACGGTAAAGTCCTCCCGCGTATACCTCTGCTATCCGGTCCAAGATGTTGATCTTTGAGACGAATAATTCCAGCAGTCGCAACATATTGTCCCAGTAAACTCGCTAGCTAAATGATCACCCGAAACTCTAGAAACGGCAGCAATGATGTTGGTACTTACCGAAGTAAACTTTAATTTTGGGATCTTTCTGGAGTCTGGAAGAACTTCAGCATATTCTATGAATGCAACTCGAAATGCGGTCGAAGCACCATCATAAATTGGATTAACATCCCCAGTTAATAAGCTTCTTCTGACTATTGGGGTGATGGGATGCCTTACAGGTGAAGTACTTGAGACGCTCCTTTGGCTAGTGCCGTAGATATATATACCCAAACAGTTAAGCGTTATGCAATTGGGAAAATTGTTAATAACCCATCCAGCAAAACTGGCCTCATGGATATCATAGAGTCATCGTTCAAGATAATACTGCCAGTCCGTACACCACCAGCGTGACTAACGAAACAAATCAAAGGCTCGATTGGGGAGTGTTTCGTCATCCTCCTTATTTGCCCGACTTGGTACCATTCGATATTCATCTTTTCTGATCGCTTTCTAATGCGGCGCGAATGGCGTTGAACTGCGGGCTTGAATGGGCCAAGTCCACCGAGTTGAAACCAGGCCGTTTTTATCGACAAGGCATGGAGAACCGATGGGAGCAGGTCATAAAAAATCGATCAATCAAAAATCAAACATTATTGACTGGTTCGTTGCTATATTTTGTTAAAAAAAAGGCCATGACTTATCGAACAACCCATTAATATAATAATTTATTGGAACTATTCTGGCTCTCCATTTTTTTCACTGGAAATTCCTCCCGGATTAACTTTCCATCCAAAGATTACGTACAATTTAGTTTGAGCTACAATGTTAAAAACTTCCGCAAACAATTGGGCTAGGGTTCCCCGAAGTGTTACGTCAATGTTTCTATTCTTTCTCGTTGACGTCATATTCGAAATCATGCAACTTAAGGGGGTCATCCCGTATGAAAGCCGTTTTTTTTGCCTTTCTTTGAAAAATTATTTTGGTGGACTGGATAAAAATAAAAACGTGATGTTTTCACCATATATTTATTGATATCTCTAGTATATGTGATAAATTTTTCAGCTTGATATGGTAGCTAGTTTTCGGAATACGTGTCAATTTATGCACCCATCCCCAAAAAAGGTGTTTGTCTGCTGCCATGCTGGAGGGCGCTGTGTTCATCTGAGGAAAAAAAACTAAACGCGTATTTCAATTTCAATACTCCACTGTCTGCAAACTAGGATCATTAGAAAATATTAAAAGGTAAATTTTTGGTGGGACTTAAACTTAATTTTTGGATTTTTGTGTCTTTTTACGGCTTTTTTTATGAATAAAAAAAAACGACCAGTACGATTGCAAGAAATATGTTTTAAAGAAGTCGTGAAAATTTCAACAAATTTGGTTGGATAGATTTTGAGCTATGGTGGCAGCCGATTCTCTTAACTCACCATTATTCTGCTATATCTGGTCCATAGAGAGCACCCTCCCTTTCTTCAAAAAAGCCTTGTAAGGCCGATTGTTGCTCTCTGGTTTCAATTCTGGCTCTTTTAGCGAGGTCTGTCGATCGTCGTTCGGACCGCCAAATTCGCGCTTCATTACGGCGGTCGACATAAACCTGACATATGTGACCAACTTGACATCCCATTGTCACTAGGATTTTGAGAATGCCATTGAATCCTTCATTCAAAATAATTGCAGCCAGAAAAGTGGCTATTTCTATAATACGACTTTGGCCCCCCAGTTTAGGAGCGAAAGTCCAGATCAATGCATTTAACGACTCATGGTTATTCTGGGTCTCTGCTCGTAAACATCTGTTCAAGAGATCATCTCGTGACAAATCTTCGTAGATTGGTTTGATGACTGTTTCAACTTCTTCAGTCAAACGTGCCTTCTCGTGGTGGAAACTGTCCAGTTCTCCTTTAGCTTCCGCTTCGCGCCATTTGCACCAACTGTCCTCGCCTGCTGGACAATTTTGATGCTGACGATTTTCGTCTGTAGAACATTTATGGAAGAAAGTTGCTCACATTTCTTGCTTCATTCCTTCTATCGAATTTACGTGTCGGCGAATAGCTAGCCCAAAAAATGTTGTGAGGTCGTTAATAACCTTATCAGTAAGTTTTCCAGCCGCTTTTCCACCAATGCCTTTGTGATTCTTCTTTGCATTTATAAGCCGCGTTCCCATTCTTTTCTCGACATGTCCTACGTATTCCTTTTTTACTACTACGTATATTTTATTATTTCAGAAATTTGCAGAAATACTCTAGACTGGATTATCCTTTCTATTCCAAACAGCAAATAAGTTTAGACAATTGATTGGTTTTCCATCTTTTTATATTTATGCCTGTGTTCGAATTTATAAGGCTCAGGTACAAAACTAACAGGTAAAAAAAGATTCGATGCTCTTTCTCATCGAGCCGCGGCTGCAAATTCCTTACCTGTTTAACACTATAATTTCTGAACGACTCGGAATATCGGAAAATCCCTTTGCCCACATATTCTCCACTATATATAGATACAATTCATGCAAAAAAATCGATTTCTCCAACCCGACACACGGGGTGACCCCCTTAAATTGTGCAAAAATCTGTTGGTCAGGGTCTTACAAGCCCTTAAAAATTCAAAGTTAGTATGCATAGTTAATATGTGGTTTCTTTGTCAATTATTTTCTTGTGAACAATAAAAGCATCTTCCCCTTGAGGTCTTCCTAGTTCAAAATATCTCGTCAATACGGGTATGCTTAGAAAGCCACAAAAGAAATCAAAAGAAACCGCGACTGTTTACTTTCTCATTAGTAACATCTACCGCAGATTGTATTTTCTTCATAGCCCATTTCTCACGGGATCCCGAAAATGCTCTGCCGATTGACGGCCCGGGAAAACTTTGCATAACAATAAATTTTAAATGTTCATTATAAACACTATTAGCGTCGATTCCAGCCCCCGTCAAGCGACTCGTTGTTTATATGACATCAGATTTCCAGAGCTCGATAGGCGAGAGTAGGGCTATTTAGCGCAGAATGTTCTTTTCATTGCCATAAACTAAACAATCTTGGGCGTAATAAAAGCTATGATACTGCGGTGACAATATTTACCAATGGCAAATTGAAAGGTAGATTGGCATATTAGTAGCCGATTGGGTTGTGAGTAGTGCAACAACTGGAAGTGCGAAGCGGTTAGTAGTGCGCGGAAAATCAGGTGCGTGAGACACAACCTGAGGATTGTCGGTGCCGAGATTTAAGATTGTTGAAGTAGATGATTGACTTGCGTGCAGAAGCCGCTCTCAGGTGTTCAATAATTTGTGCGAAAAGTGTTAGATGTGGCCAAGTTTGTAGTGACTACACGGAATGCAAATTAATCTCGGCGAATTAATCGATAATTAATCAAGGCTGCCTTGTAGTGCGTGCGTAAACACTTATAAAGGTTACCTAGAATCTAATTTGGAGCAATAATGAGGTAAGTTGTTTCTTTTCGGTTTCTTGTAACGAAACGGACCACTCCAATTTAGCACAAAGCATTTCACTACTCAGAATCTTTCGCAATCCGATATGATAAATTATTACCTTGAAATTGCACAGACCATTAGCAAAAGCGAAGTAGATTCGCACGTACCGACTGGAACATTAACAGTTGCGTCACATGATAAATCAAAAACTTACATTTAAAACAGGATGAGTTTCAAATTGCTGTCGATAGAAGATGGATAGCTTCACCATATGTCGCGCAATACACAACTCAAAAATTTCCAAGGAATCTGCAGTCATACCAAGGTGATATGCTGCTGTTAAATTTCTAAATGTGATTGGTGGCATGCAACGTGGATGGATGGATGATGAATATGGGCGGTTTGTGTACGTTATTTTTCCCCCACCCTTACTGCAACCTGTTGCCTTTTCGAATGTCCTACCAAAGCCTATTTAAGTAAAAAGCCGCGTTCTAGTCAATAGACTAAGGAGGTAATCTACTATGTGCACCGATTCGAGACTTTCTTCACGATGTCGTGCATCCATTATGATGATCTAACAATCTGTGTCATCCTCTTTATTGTAAAGTTTGCATATTATGTCTCCATAATTAATCCTCGCGGTGTGCTGATATTTCTATAAAGGACATGGAATTATTATTAGAACCATCAACCATCATCAACGGCGCAACAACCGGTATCCGGTCTGGGCCTCCCTTAATAAGGAACTCCACACATCCCGATTTTGCGTCGAGGTCCACCAATTCTTATTCTTCTTTTCTACGGCCTTTTTCCCGTTCACAAACAGGACCGGCTTCAATCCGATCATCATGTTTGTAACGACATTGTATGCATTTGCAGGGTCAGCCTGTCGCGGGACCTGTCACGAAGAGAGATCAGGTAGGATTTAGCATTGTGGAATAACTCCAATTATACTCTATTTATCTCTTTCCCTGAACTCAGCATTTTATTTTTATTTTACTGAGGATATCCCTAAAAGCTGCCTGGCGTCCTGAACTACGCCATCGCTCCATCTCAGGCAGGGTCTGCCTCATCTTCTTTTCCTACCATAGATATTACTCCTATAGACTTTCCGGGTGGGATCATCCTCATCTATATGGATTAAGTGACCCGCCCACCGTAACCTATTGAGCCGGATTTTATCCACAACCTGACGGTCATGGTATCACTTATAGATATCGTCGTTATTTAGGCTACGGAATTCTCCATCCTCATGTAGGGGGCCAAAAATTCTTCGGAGGATTCTTCTCCCGAACGCGGCCAAGAGTTTGCAATTTTTCTTGGTAAGAACCCAAGTTTCCGAGGAATACATGAGGACTGGCAAGATCATTGTCTTGTACAGGAACAGCTTTGACCCTATGGTGAGACATTTCGAGCGGAACAGTTTTTGTAAGCTGAAATAGGCTCTGTTGGCTGCCAACAACCGTGCGCGGATTTCATCATCGTAGCTGCTATCGGTTGTGATTTTTTACCCTAGATAAGACAAATTATCAACAATCATTGATAAGCAGCCCAAGCACCGCTTGCTCAATCTGGATGAAGGCAGTTTGTGTGTCTCGGGTCGTTCTTCCCATGATGTCAATATCGCCAGCATAGGCCAGTAGTTGGGGTGACTTAAAGAGGATCGTACCTCTTGCATTTACATCAGCATTACTGATCACTTACTCGAGGGCCAGGCTAAAGAGGATGCATGATAGGACATTCCCTTGTCGTAGACCGTTGTTGATGTTGAATGGTCTTGAGAGTGATCCTGCTGCTTTTATTTGGCCTCGCACATTGGTCAGGGTCAGCCTAGTCAGTCTTATAAATTTCGTCGGGATACTGAATTCTTCGAGGCCGTGTACAGTTTTACCCTGGCTATGCTATCATAAGCGGCTTTAAAGTCGATGAGTAGATGGTGCAACTGATATTCTCTGCACAGAGAAAATCTGATCTGTTGCTGATTTGCCTGGAGTGAAGCCTCTTTGGTATGGGCCACTGATGTTCTGGGCGTATGGGGCTATCCGACCTAGCAAGATAGCGGAGAATATCCTATAGATGGTACTCAGCAACGTGATGCCTCTATAATTACTGCACTGTGTGATATCTCCCTTTTTATCTATGAGACAGATAATGCCTCTTTGCGGAGGACTGTGTTTTAGATGGCTTCAGTGTTAACTCCCAACTGATTGTCAGACGGGATTCTGGGTGGTGTTGTTATTCGAGTTCGGAGCACCATGCCAACGAGATAGTGATCCAAGTCTATATTGGCTCCCTATGTGTTCTGACATTCATCAAGGCTGAGAGGTGGCTGCGTTCAATCAACACGTGGTCAATTTGGTTGAAAGTGGTTCCATCTGAAGAGGCCCCTGTAAGTTTGTGGACCGCTTTCCGCGCAAACCAGGGTTCCAGGGTTCGTTCTACTGCCTCGTAGGAGGTATCCTTCTCCGACTCTGCAGTCTCCGTTGTAGGGGCGTGAACGTTAATGAGACTTATATTTCTAAGTTTGCCTCGCAAGCGGAGAGTGCATAGCGATAACAGCAGGTTTCATTTTTTGGTTGACTAAGAAACCTACTCCGATTTACTGGATGGCCACTATATGGTGTAGTGACTCTTCTCCAGGAAACCGGTCCCTCTCCTACGCATCTCCTGTAACGCTCTTACATCAGCCTTATATTAAGACAGTGTATCGGCTAGCTGCTCAACAGCTTCATCTCTGTCCAGGGAGCGCACGTTCCATGAGAAAATAGGCAAATCGCTATTCCTTTGTCATTGCCGGGTTCGCTGTTGTGTTATCCGTCCAGTCCGAAGCTTCTGTTGTGGCTTCGTAATAAGTTGTTTTCCATGTAGGGTTGTCAGCCCTACCCAACCTCCAACCTGGAGGACCAGTTGGTACAATTTGTCCCGTTTTTAGGCGCGGGAGACTAGCCTTCATCTTTCTCCGTCTGGAGTTTCGTTACCACCACGTCGAGATGGAGTTAGGGTTTGGTAGTAGAGCTGGCTCAGCAAGCGTTTCCCAGGTTTTGTGCTCCATCGTGGGTACTAATCCACATTTCGTCCTGGAACCTATCCTACCGTTTGACTAACAATGCTCTCATTTAATTTTACTTAGTTTCAGCATTTTCAAGTCTCCCATCAAACGGTTAGTTGCTTAAGCTGTTAATTGTGGAGCACCAGTTCATGCTAATTACGTTGACACGTGAAGCAGGATCGTAGTATACTTCCCCTTTCGCTGAAAGCTTTGAGATACTTAAAACATAAAGACAGAGAACTTCCTTGATGAACTAGTCAGAGACATGAAGCTTGTTTGATTTACCTGCTACACTTTGTTCGTTTAGTCCAGAACACATAAACTGGTACGTTTTTGCTTGATTAGGAGAAAACTTCGAACTTCTGAAGGATATTTATCTCATATCAGAATATAGAAGTTAGGAAAACATCGCTGATATCATCCTCACATTCTAAGGAATTGCAATAATTGCTTGATGACAAGACAATACGTTATTACTCCATCAGCACATCTCATACAGGGGACCACTGTGCTTAAGAACAGGAATTCTTAGTCTCTGTGATAAGTAGCTACTCCTCCAATGCAGATGCTTGTTGACGCAATTGAGCAGGGATGACTTTATTCCGGGGCCGCTGTTTGATTTCTTTAAAGCCCAAACGCATAGTCTCGAACTAATAGAGCGGTTATTCTGGAACTGCCGGGGAGACTCGAAGACGTACGCCTAAGCCCTTCGCCCCAAATCACAGAAAACTGTCAATGATTGGTGTGTCGTCAACTGATATTGGTTGATGTCCCCTACACACGGAAGGTGCAAAAGTCCTTTCCGAGTTTGATCTTTTGTACAAACACGGTACCTGTTTATTTTAGGATCGGATAAAAAATAACGGCATGGACTTCGTGCGATTACAAACCGTGATGATAACTGATAGACGGGTAAAATTTCATATCTATCATATAACAACCGTCATTATGCGCAAAATGCAAAGCCATGGTGGCTCCGACATAATTCATTCCCGAGACTCGCTAATTTAAGTCCTATCAGGCATTAGGGCAGTTATCGCGGCCCAACCGGCAGATGAGAACACCGGAGTAATAGAGGCATCGGCAGCGTATTATGCGATAGTAATGCTGATGCAGACGAAAATTGTGCCCCATTATCGAAAGCGTCAACTTCGTTGTATTTCTTGGTGAGGGGGTTGAATTTCATTTATTCATCAGCTGGTGGTCTTTGATAATGAACTGCCGAAATGGGTGATTTTCAAATCTCGGCCTGTGACTTCTGGCGCCCGTAGCTCGGAATATCACAGGCACTGCGGCTTAAAGATGTTAGGAGTATTACATCCGCAGCAGAAGATGCTCTACGCATTTAGGCATTCTTGGTAACCATGGCCAATTTTACGATAGTTTCAACATTGAAGGTTCTTGAATGCTTCTAACGAAATCATCATCATAAACGGCACTACAACCGGTATTCGGTCTAGGTGTGCTTTAGTAAGGACCTTGAGACATGCCGCTTTTGGGTCGAGATCCACCCTAAATGCTGTCTGGAGTCCTGTTATCGTTCCATCTGAGAAAGGGTCTGCCTCGTCTTTTCTACCATCGATATTGCCCTTATAAACTTTCCGGGCTGGATCATACTTACGCGTACAAACTAAGTGTCCCGTCTATTGCAATCGGTTATGCCGGATTTTATCCACGCACAGATAGTCGTGCTATCGCCCATAAACTTTGCCGCTATTAAAGCTATGGGATTGTCCATCCTCTTGTTGGAGGCGGAAAATTCTTCCGATGATTGTTTCCTCGAACGCTGCTAACAGTTCGCAATTTTTCTTTTTAAGAACTCAAGTCTCCGAGGAATACATGAGGACCAGATCATTGGCTTGTACAGTAAAAGCTTTGACCCTATGGTGAGACATGATTTGGATGAAATTATCAACGGTCTCAAAGTTGTAGTCTCCTATCTTTATTATTCTCGTTTGATCGGTGACATTTGACGCTGTTGGTTCTTTGGTTTTTAGTGCTGACACTGCCACGATAGATTTCGTCTTTATGGATGTGCTGCCCAAGATCTCGCACGCCGGTGCTTTCTGGGTGAAGGTAGACTTCACATCTCGGATTCTTCTTTCCGTAAAGTCAATATTGTCAACATAGGTCAGTGATTGACTGAACTTGAAGAAGGTGATGTTTTTCGCATTTATGTCAGCTTCGTGGATAACTTTACCCAAGGTCAGGTTAAAGAGGATGCATGATAGGGTATTTCTTTCTTTCTGACCCTTGTTGATTTTGAATGGTCTCGAAGGTGATGGTGGTATGTAGCATTCTTCCGTTCGTCGAAAAAGTGATTCTGGCTTTATTGCGACTGAAGCCAAGTATGTTTATGGTCGTATTAGTGATAACGGTCTTCAGGTGGCTGTGAAGATGATTTGTTGGTGCTCCATCTTCCGGACCTCTATTAGTTGCGGTTATTGCGGCATCCCTTTCCTCCTTATAAGTGTCACGAAGGGCCTTGTTGTGGATGGCTTCAGTATTCACTCTCTCCTGTTTGTTTTTCGACTGCGCTGCACCTTACCAACGGGATAGTGATCCGACTCTATCTTGGTTCCCTATATGTCTTGATATTCATCTAGGCTGAGAGCTTGCAGCGTTCGATTAGCCCGCGGTAAAGTTGGTTGAAAGTGGTCCCGCCCGAAGAGGCCCATGTATGTTTGTGGATCGTTTTCCGCGCAAACCAGGTACTTCCAACAACAATTTTGTGTGACTCTGCTGGTTGGAAATTCCGCAGTCCGTTATCATTATAGTTTTTCTAAGCTATGGGAGTTAACGGTCCGCCTGAATATGGGCTCCGTTTCTACTTGACTGATAGAATCTCCAAATATGCTTTTGATATTATACCTGGGCCAGGAGATGCGTTCTACCGCTGCTCTACAGCCTCCTCTGTAGGGACGTGAATGTGAGCTAATATTTCTAAATTTACCTAAATTTGAATCTATTGTAATGCTATTACATTAGGAATAGGGTATCGACCAATTGCTTGGCAGCCACTTTTCTGTACAGAGGGTACACGTTCTTTGACAGAACGTGCAAATCGGTCGTCCACTTTCGTTGTCGCAGCCGCCGTTGTAAGCTTCGACCAGGTCGAGACTCCTTTCGTACGGTAACTTCGGTTTTCCGTGTAAAGTTAGCAGCCCTATCCAGCCCCTAACCTGGAGTTGGTACAATTTGTCTCGTTTTTAGGCGCGGGAAACTCTCCTTCATCCTTCTCCGTTCCCAGTTTTTCATTAAGAAAGAATTCCCAGCCAATATCAAGTAGAGGTGGAGATAGGGGTTGGTACTGGAGCTGCTGTTGTTGGTGCCGACGTTTTATGCTATATCGCCGATACTGATCCATGTTTTACTCCCACACCTGAACTGCCCTTCGACCGCCTTTAACTTCAAGCTGGTGTCTCATTCGGACAGCTGACGTTTTGATGAAGGACCACCACTTAAAATGGCAAAGTGAGAGATGTCGACCCGCAAAAAGAAATTTGTTTATGACCCGCGAACCTTCTAGTGTGAACCTTCGTCCAGGAACTTTCTCACAAACAAACTCAACCCTGACACAAGTACGCATCATCTCATAAAGCTTTCTCTTGATTTAATGAGTGTCTAGCAACTCGTGAATTGTACCATCTGCCTGAGAATACGAGGAATTACCCAAAGTCTTAGTCGTGATGTTTGGACGTGCCATCTTCTGATGACCGTAGTCCCAGTCAACTGATTCATGCTCGTCACAAAGTATATTAGCGGCGCTTCCTATTTCACCCATGCCCTCGTAACAGAAATCCAGTAAGAAAATAATTAGTATGGCTAAAGTAATTGTGAGAATTTCTTCTCCCTAAATAACTAGTGAAATTATGCGGTGTTTCCAACGATTAATTATCTGAAATAATAAAAACTTGTTGGTACTTTTTCGTTGGTGTGAATATTTATTCTTGCAAATACCGATATTTCGGGAACCACTTGTTCCCATCATCAGTGCTAACAAGAAGAAGAACTTGTTAGCACTGATGAAGGGAACTCCGTTGTATTGACTTAAGCAATGAGGTCATCAGCATAATGCGGGATCTTACCTGCACTGTAGGAATGGGTCTCGGGATATCCGAAGTAAAATGTGAGAAGAGAGTTTTGTGAAGAATGTGGGATTTCAAGTAATTAAACTTGGTTAGCTGAATGAAAAATTATGTTGTGGATCTCAGGGCATTTGGATATGTTTGATCATGGCTGACATATTAGCCCGTCAATGATCTGATTCTTCAATATCTAACAAGAGCCGACTTTTGACGTTAAGCCATGCAATCTGTCCTGTTATCATATGTCCTTTTCGAAAGTTAAACATTTTTATAAAAGCTAAGAGACTCTGGAGCTTTATTATCTCTTAACAAAGCAGTTACCAAAAGCGCAATAGGGCTTTAACTAGGACCCCGTTTCTTAAGCTATAACGTGGAGTATGTGAAAGAAAACAGTGTAGAACTGCATTTTACCTACCGCTACTCGGCCTACCCACACTTTGGACAAAGATTAGATTCCCAAATTCCTCTGACTGTCACTTGAATCAACATTTGAGGGATAATACAATTGGCTTAATTTATCAGGACTGAGTACTTTGAAGACCTTCACTCTTTTTGAGGTGTCGTCGTGAAGAATGTCGTCCCAATTATTGCAGAAAGTATCTATTCCTAAATAGTCTCCACTGGGGGCATTTGCTACCTAATATCCTTTAGGATGTCTTTTAGGAGCAAGTGCATCGTATACTTCCTGAATGAATTAACAGCATGATGGTTGAGTTGGTTGAGCATCAGCTTTCCGAGCTCAGTGCCCTAGGTTTTAACCCCGGTCGTCATTGATGTTTGTTTTTCTCTTTGTGTTTGTCTCGTATTAACAAAAATATGGGAAAGTCCTGTCGAAAGCAAAGTAGAGGATAAAATAGCAATAAGAAGAAAGAGATTGGGCGGATGTTCTATATTACACAACGGAGTGACCAGGGACATACATTGACAAACCGTGTGGTTGATATTGGTTAGTTCCGTTCAAGTTAAATGGAGAACAGCCTGAATTTAAGAGGGATTTGTCGTAAACCAGTAACGAGGAAACCAATATTCAATACGATAAAGTTTAGAAATACTACTAAAACCTGTAATGGTAATGCAAATTGATTTCACACAGGAGCACTAGTTATGCCTTGTGTTCGCCGAGGAACAATTCGCAATCATGTCTGCGAGCTGGTCTAAATATGGCACTAGTATTGAACTCAATGATTTTAATATCTTGAGTTGGACGTAGAGCATTGCGTATAATTGTTGAGAGTGCTCTCTGAGATGTCCGGGATGGTTTGATTAGTAGTACTCTCTGTCCAAGGAAAGATGCCTAAACTCACATAAATCTTAGTAACTTTTGGTGTCAGAAGTTATCTGCATTCTATTACCGCGGTAGACGGTCGTTTGACATTTCTGAGGATTGAGGGTGAGTTTCCACTAGAGGTCCTTCGAGAAGGTGTAAATAGTGAAAGGAAATGATGGAGAATATTGTATGATTTCAATAGCTGTTGCCGAACTTTCACTTGGGATTGTCGCACAACCAGGAAGGTAAGGAAACCAATGATGTTTTCAGTCCTCATTATATCAAGGAGACAGGCTACTGTTTATGGCTTGCAATTAATTGCGATCAAAACATCGTTCTCATGGATGAGAAGGCGGTGTCCAATCGAATGACCTGTTCGATTGGCGAAGTGGAAGTCTGGAATAAAGTTGTTACTGTCACAGCGTTCATCAATAATAGATTAGATGGTCTGCTGGAATACTGTAGCCATCAGAAAGGAGATGTTTGCGGATTTTCTTAGGAATACTTTGGTTTTGAGCACACTTTCAGTTCATTTAGAAGTAAAGGTTCGACAATTTTTTTTTCGGTGAATTCAAACCGGAGAGTCTTGTTGGGGTGGGGGGGAGGGTAGTGGTTACTAGAATTTGATCGAGACGATGCATTGACTTCGGTTTCAAGCGAGAAGTTATCGACAGTACACTCACTTCAAATTCACTTTAGTCAATATTCCCTATAATGAAATCTGTCTTCTTTCGAAACTTCATAGTGACCTACTTTTGTTTGGATCTTTGGACGAATCCTGGTCTGAATTCGAAACTTCAACCAATATGTTGAAAGTATTCTCGCTTTTGGAGGGTTTCCTTGAAGTTTCGACAGTGCTGGCATAATGCTCTCAATTTTCATCTTCTTGGAGTTGACCGAAAAGAAGAAAATGATTTCTACTTGACCCGTGATCCTTTGCGATATCATTTTCTTCATGTTTTTATGAGCTTGCTTCAATATGGTGAATAGAAATTTTCCAAAAAAAAATTCGTTTAATGAGCATCTACAACGGAGCAATCACACGGAAATTTTAGAGTATAATATTCAAGAGAATACCTTTTACTGCAAATAAAGGCGGGGATGAAATTGTTTAGTACCTTGCATAGCATATCGTGCGGGAACAAGAAAGGAACCAGAGACTCGTCAGCAACTGCAAATTTCTTTCAGCTGAAAAGTAACAAAGGAATTTTCACATATTTTGTATTTAGATAGATACAATTATAATTTCTAATCGTCAATAGTCATAAAGAAAACTGTAATGAAATTCTAGTAACTAACTTGCTTTTATATAACCCTTTAACTGGCTGCATGACTTTTAATCACGCATTTTAATGATAAGAACGTTGTAGCTCGTTTATACATACATAGATGCAGTGAAAATTATTCCCGACTATTCAATTCAGGGTCACTTACAGTGCAGACTGATTTAATGAATTGATTTCTTAATCAGTCTGGACAATCAGCATTGGAGTGGAAAATTTGCATAGACATAAATCGCAATGAGTCATAAAATATCGGAAAAAATGGCTTTGATTTAAATAAAAAATTATGAAATATTTTCATTAAACATTGGATCTTCCAATGTAAAGTTTTCGTTAATTCGTTAAGTGTTGAAATTAATAAGATTGAGAAATTACGTTTAGACTAAATTAGAGGGAGAGTTTTTAAAGAGGTGATTGAAAGGTAAATGCTATCATCATATCAATTCAGGCAGTGTCAGTACCCTTTTATGATGAAGGTTAGTAGTTCAGGCCGAATGATTGCACTTTTCTATGCCATAAAGATATTCGGTATCCTAGCCTTCTTCATTTTAACGGTTGCTGTATTCTTGAAAAATCTATGTATCCTGACGGTATATATCATTCTTACTCTGAATTTTTCTAAATTGTATTAGTAGCGACTCAGTTATTGATACTCCGAAGTGCAAAACCATCCGGATTGCCTAGTGTCAAACACGAAGGCTATTACAAAGGAAATTTATAGAAGTTGTCAAGCAGATCCTGATTGCCTTGCCTCCTGATTGCGACACATGATTGTATGTGTCTGGCTTAGTCAGCCTGGGATTGGGGGGGGGGGGGGTGTATAAGAATACAAAAAAGAGCCGGTGGGTTGCGCACACAAAACCGGAAACTCCCTACATTTGGTTAACGAACGAGATGGGAGAGTTCACGATAAATCGCATCCTTATCCGTTTTTCAGTTTGCTTGAAGCCTCAGTGCCTCAGCCTCACGTCCATCGCATTCCCACCCTCACTCAACATCTTCTAGCCATAAAATATGGATGCCCTAGCATGGCACTTACCTGAGCGTCGTAAATAAGATATTCCTGGACCAGGTTAAAAGGAATGCAGAATAGAATATCCTCTTCTCTTAGGCCGCTCATGAATGATTATTATTATTATTATTTACATCTTAAATTACGTTTTTACGATTACAATTTGTCAAAAGTGGCATCCCAAATCAACTGCATGCTTCCTCTTTACAGACTGCAAATCTGCCGCCGGTACACCCAGTCCTCCCGAGCCAGCATTATCTTCTCTACTATCGGAGTACCACTCTCCTCTTCGAACATCATGCTTTCTTGCACGTCGCTGCCCACCTTAAGCTCTAGAAGATTTAGAAGATTTAGGTCCAGGATGTCCAGCTTCTCCTCTTCACTGGGCAGCAGGTCTACTTCTCTGCTTGATCCGGCCCTTTCAGCCTCTCTGCCTGCCTCTGAGATACCTTCGGGGACCTCGATGGGCTTTCCCCTACTGTCTCCTCCGAAGTGTTTTTTCCTCGGTTTTTCCCTGTGCATGATGTATTGATATGGCACTACCTTGATCGTGAGGAGTCCACTCTTACTCTTTACTTTGCTTCTGAACACTCTGCATAATTGCATATGGAGATCTTCATGCTGAGCAATTAGGAGGCCCATGTTTGTCACTAGTACTGCAGCGGTAGGAAGAAAGACTGCCACCATGTATGGTCCTGGTATGCCATCCCTAGTACATGTCAACAATTCTGCTCCTTCAGAGCCTGGCAATTTAGGAACTATTGTACTACGATTGACTGAAAGGTGAGCAGATTGGGGTGTTCGTGCACATAGAAGAAGTGAAATATCTGCCAGCTTTTAGCCATAATGTGTTAGGTCAAGGGAAAACAAAACAGTTTGTGCTGTAACGCTGGGATCTGAGAACAACTTGCTTGAACATATGATGGGGAAACATGGTCTTCGTGACCATAACAGTAATGGTGGAAGTTTCGTGGATTTCTGCAACTTCCGCCGCCTCGTCATCCGTGTCACATTGTTCGAACACAGAGCTTGCCATAAAGTCAGTTGAGTTTCAATTGACCGCTGCCGTACGAACAATTAGATCGACCACTTTGCGATCAGCAGTAGATTTAGGAGTTGCCTTCTGGATGTGCGTAATAAAAGAAGCGCTGAAACCGGCCTTGAATTCGCTTCGTTCGCTTCTGTGTTGCGCTACCCACTTCTCGCAGGGTTGGGAAGCTACGACTCTCTAAGTTCAACATCGGCCGTTTGTACGATTCAGCTCGCACTCGACAGTCGGAGAGCCATCTTGCTGATCGAACGGCATGTCTACTAAGCAACGCGCTTGAGAATATCGATGAACCTTGAGCTCCCATCAAACGTGCTCTTTTCTCGGTTGCTGCGCAGGTCGTGGCCACGTCCCGAAATGGCGTCATACCATCTGGCTGACTGCGAAATCGTGGAAGCGAATCGGTGAACCAAAGGGTTCAAAACTTTGGTGACCGCTGCGAGTGATGCGGACGTGACGCGCTCGGACTCCGATAACGAGTGAAATCCCAAGAAATTCAGCGTAGTGTGCGCGAGACAAAAGAGATTTTCCTTTGATTTCAGAACTGTATATCTTATTTTTTTCAATGGCCCTATAGAGAACGTCAACGGTCTCAGAGGTTGAAAGAACATTTCACCAGGGTCCTTAGCCGTATTACATTGGGTGAGGTTGCTCTTCTTGTGGATGAAATGGCTAGTCACCGTAACATATGGATAAAAAAAATAATTTCGGCCATCACATGTGACAATAGGCTTGGTATCTGCGTGCTCCCTGCCGTGACAAAGATAATAGTTCAAATAATTCTGGAACGCATCAAACAACATCTCGATTGCTTGATCGACTGGGAGCGGGCGCAAAATGTCACGTGCTGTACCGAGGTAAAATGTCGGAGGATTTTGACGTCCAAAACGGAGTCCAACAGGGTTGCATTCTGTCATCGATATTATTTTTTCATGATGCTGCCATGTTAATGGACGATTACATCTTCCCTCAACACCTTGACATATGTTCACTCTCTCACCGGGTGATGAACCTTGCCCAAATGGCTCTTGATTTGGAAAGTAAGTAAATTCAGACCAAAGATAAACACCAACAAAACCAAGGTTCTCAGTCTGACGGATCATCGCGCTCTCCCTATCTACATTAATGGGTAGAGCTTCGAAAGCGTCGATCAATTTGTATATATAAGAAGCGTCGTGTCTGCCCACCGACCGATCTAGATGTTGCCTGACGCGTTAACAGCGCCAGATCGGCTTTCGCTGCTCAGTATAAAAGCTGGAAATACAGTTATCTCAACACTAAGATCAAGTTGGGATTGTTCTGTGCTAATGCTCTTTTTGTGTTGCTATATAGGAGTGGCACTTGTAAAGTGAACTCCACTATTACCCAAAAGTTTCAAGTTTTTATCAATACCTGTCTGTGTCGTATCATTGAAGTACGCTCCCAAGATTGCTGACGAATGGGTCGCCTAAAGGGCGCATTTCAGGTAACCGCGAGCGATGCCGTGTAGATGTTCTTGACGCGCTATACTCTACCAAAGGGTGAAAGGTAGGCATATATAGATCCATATATAATATGTTACCATAAGTGACGTTAAAACCACCGCAAAATGGTTGAACTGATGACCATGTCCCAACAATTTTTCTCTCGATGATTTGCTACTGAATTTTCTAAGATTAACCGATGTTACTCTCGGAATATTCAGCTCTCAAGCCTAGCAAGATAGGAGAAAACGCTGGCCACTAATGATGACATGAAAGCATCTACTGACAAGATATCTTGCCTGGATTCCAAGAAATCGTAAAGAGCATTCAATTTTTATGAGTTTAATCGAACCCTTTCTCGTCTTGTAATAAAACTACTGCAGGTTCCGTTAGGTGATTATATTCGAAATCGAGCCTTTATTAGGAGCTGTATATTTGAGAGAAGTGACCATTATTCAAACAGGTATTGAAGAGGATGGTGAAGTCATCACAGACGGGGGAATGAACCTCAGTGTTAAGTAATTGGAAATTCTGTCAGGACCCGAAGAATTTTTCATTGTGTAGCGATGCTATCGTAAACTTATCTGCATTTCTTTTACGTATAGAAAGGAGTAAACAGATCATCCCGGACATAGTTGGCAGCTTTATTGGTAGATAATAGGGTCAAAAAGAAGCCTTGGAAGAACACGACTATATCATTAACGATGCTGACTATATGAATATGTGACTAAAATAAGCGCAGCATGTTGGAATTTTCTGGTCTCTTCAATGGAGCTAAAAGCTGTATATTTTGAAAGGTAGGAAGTGGTTAACTCCCCGATAACCGATTGACTAATTTAAAAGTGTATACAATTGGTTTAAGTGAGCTCATTCAACTCGGAGTTGATAGGTTGAGAGCATATGGTACTCGGAATTGTATTTGTTATGGGGAGCGGAAGAGGATTCGCTTTCTTCTTGAAAAACTTATTCCGGTCATGGGTAAACTTCAATGCAATTATGGAGACGAAACGATTTTTCGGAGTTCATGTTTATCTCAAATCAAAAAGGAATCTTAGTTGAGATGTAGCGCGCAGGTATCAATCTCGTCGTTGGAGTGAACCCTGTGTGTAATTTGCGGCGCAATCCATCTTGAAAGAAAGCCCAGTTACCCAATTTGAGGGGCTTAATAGAGTTTAAAGGACTAAGGGACGATACCGCTTAAAAAATTTGAATTGACGATAGCAAAGCAAGATTGTCTGATAGCGTATCTAGAAAGGAGTAATCGCAGACAGCTAATGCAAGATTAGATGAGACAAGGAAGCAGTCTAGAAGGGAGTCTCCTTTGGAGAATGAAGATATGGCAACGTTGGTAAGTCCCGCCTATAAAAACGAATTGGAGAAGAATCAATCATGTGCAGGACTTCAGTTTTCCGCCAATGCTTCGAACCTATTCTCTCCGGTGCGAAGCTCAAGCACAGCCCTTCCTTTAACCTTTGCGAAGTTGCATTCTTACACACTGATATCGCCTGCTAGCCCTTTTACTCTGTCGTCTGCATTTTTTGTATAATCGACCAAAACTACCGATGTCCTGTGACTCTTCGAAGAGTGTCATAGCGTTGTTCAAAGGGAAGGACTAAGCCCCTTATTTTTAATAAGTTCAACGCTCGAGGATGAATAATGCTCTTGTGTGTGATAATGTGCCGCGGCACTCTTCTAGAATGACTTCACTGAACGCGAGTTATTGGAAGGAACAAACGCCAGACGAATCACTGTTCAAAAGTGAACAAAACCGCTTAGCTACTAACACTAGTGAAAACATCTCTGATCTACCAGGAGGAGGAATACAGGCAAGGCCTTTATAACAGATGCGTCAAAAGCAACCAATTCTAGCTTGCATAAACTTATCTACGGTAGCTAAAATGCCAATAACTTCAGTCCGTCAGTACAATTCCACCCACATCGGAAGAAGCCGTAACAGTTTAACAGCGACAAATACAAATAGCATCCAAGTAAAGGATAATATCCTTACTTAAAAATAAATCTCGTGCTATATCCTCGTAAATAATCAAAATATTTGTAAACCCCTCCTTCAATCCTCCCTTCTAGAATTTCTAACATCTAAATCAATATTGTCCTTGCACAATTTACCAGAGAAAAGCTAGCCCACTAGAACATATATTGAAATATTCAACGAACAAATGTCCTACTGACCGCACAGGCGTAATCGTTCTAGAAGTCCTTGAAGTATTTTAGTGGTCGTAATTCCTCAAATACTTTTGACTGTGCCAGTTAAGGACTTCAGTACATTTGAGCGCCAATTATAAAAAAATATTACTTTGCGCCATACCTTTTGTCCTGAATTCTAAATCACAATTGCATTATAGTCCTTCATTTCCTTAGAAGTCTCTGGCCATTATATCACTTGAAATTTTCACCATCGCTCCCATCGTTTTCCTCCCCTGCGCATAAAATATTTTAAATGAAATATAAAATTCTTTATTTCTCTGTAACGGTTCACTATCGTCATGAGAGGAATTTAAATTGTCACGAAAAGAAGGTCTGCAATGAAGGGTAATTTCTTCCATTCCAACCGTTCCAAATACAAAAGCAGAAAATGGGGAGAAAAATTAGTGTAGTGGAACAATTCCACCCCTGAACTATCATCAGGTGGCCATAAAGCTCATTCGAGGACCCGGAGAAAGTGTTGCTTTCCTGCGAGGAGAATGCATTAGTTATGAATGCAAATAAGTGGAACGGGAAAGGACTTGTGGCACTGCTATACCGTAGGAAAGAAGCGAGCACTTAGCAGCACACGAAAGAAGCAACTGCTCTTGGAGCGTAACCAGTGCCATCATATGAAACTTATTACCTCTGCACTCTGGCTTGCACTGCACACTTCCGTCATATGAAGAAAGTTCGCCTGGAGGTCGTGACTATTTGGGTCATCAGAAATAGGAGTTTATGCAAATGAGCTCGACTCCGACAACCGCCAGACGTTTTCCTACGTACTACGTACTACCTTAGATTTGTGCCTGATTTTGTCGGTTTATGTAAATGCGGTCTCCCGCCGAAAGGAAAGGCACCCAACTGAAAAGGGGGTGTGGGCTGCAGTGCTGAATTGTGGGAATGTTGGGTTTTCATTACTTGAAGGATCGGCCGCTTCCTTTGGCTGTAAATCAGAGTTAAAAGCCATTCGGGCATTTCCGCACTTTCGGCCATAGACGTAATTCAAGCTACGGCAACATGGCACAATGGCTTTGTTGATTTTGTCGCATTACATCCTCAAGGGTATAATGCTCATTAAAGTGTTAACGGACCCTATTTTCGGGTTAGAATTAGTAACAGTGTGGTCGATTTAATTATCCGTTAATGTTGTGTGTTAAATAGCTGAAGGTGCCGTGATGGGTGAGCGGAAAAATGGTATAGCAACAAAGGAGTTGGGCAACATGAACTCCTATCCTTGGGAAATAGGTGAACTAGGTGGTGGTGTTGGCGGTGTGTTTGACTGAAACGGTTAGAAAGATAAGAAGTTTAAATGTTCGAATATTGGTAGTTTAAGGATTCCTACGCAATGAGAACTATTTTTTTTGTAAATGATATCATGGTGTATATCGGGAAAGTAAACTTAAGTTGAGGGAATCACAAATACGCCACATGAGGCGAAATTGATTTAAGACCACCATGCAGCGTGATACAATATATCAATTTTATAACACGCGCTGCTTGCCATATTCATTTATCGTCAGCTGAAAATCTAATTCATCTGGTCAGGAAAGAAGAGCTTAATGAAATAGAGTCAACTTAAGTGTTTCACCAACAGTATGTATGTATAATCGTAGAGTTGTACCCCCTTCCGGGCTTTAGTCTCTGCTATTGATGCTGTCCCCAATAATGTTGGCTCGAATCGTACTACCGGAGTAAATTTCTTCCCCCATCTTTGGTACTTCCTAGTAGATCTTATACCGTATTATACGTAATACCAATGGAAATAATTTTGTCTCGAAGCTGATTGACTCAAGTTTTACACGCTAAGGTCCCTATAGCCAGTAATTTGTGAGACATTTCTTGCAAAAGTGGTCTGTGGTTTCTCAGATAGATCATGGTTTCAGAATTAGGCACATCGACCTGTTAGAATCTTCACTACAACCTTCCAGACTGCCTTTTGACGTCATTCAGTGAAAATCGTATCCTTGCTTTCAAAGGAGGATTCCATTTTACTTAACCTTCATATAAATTATGCAGTATGGCATGCGATCCTACGATAGATAATTGAGAGTCAGTTTCAAGTGCATAAGAGCCCCTCTATTTGTCCTCTTGTTATCGACTTTTCTGGTTGACTATTCTAGAAAAACTAGTTTTCATCGTCACGCGTCGATCGCTACCGCTTGGAGAAATAGCTCAGTGTTCCTACGGGACATTCTCTATTTAAGCGTTAATTTGACTATTTAATTTAAATTAAATAATACTTAGTAGGACCACTAAAATACAGTTTGGAATTACTTTTCCTTTTTCGTGGGCCAATACAAGTCAACCCGTTGGGGAACCCTATCCCCTCGTACTCGAGGAGGGCGATCAGGTTTGCGTCGACAATGGGGCTCACCTGAGGTCACTCATGCCACGAAATTTCAGCGGAAGTTATCTAGTACGATGCCTATGTCATCGCTCTATCTGAACCAGGGTCTGTCACATTTTCTTTTTCTACCTTAGATATTGCTCTTATAGACTTTTCGGGCTGTATCATCCCCACGCATACGGATTAAATGACCCGCCCATCGCAACTCATTGAGCCAGATTTTATCCATAGGGATACGAAATCGTCCATCCTGACGTAGGTGCCAAAAATTCTTCGAAGGATTCTTCTCTGGAACGTGGCTAAGAGTTCGCAATTTTTGTAACTAAGAACCCAGGTCTCCGAGGAACACATGAGCACTGGCAGGATCATTGTCTTGTACAGTAAGAGCTGTGACTCTATGGTCAAACGTTTCGAGCGGAACAGTGTTTGTAAGCTGGAGTGGACTCTGTTGACTGCCAGCAACCGTGTGTGGATTTGATCGTCATTACTTTTATCGGTTTTGATTTTCGACCCTAGGTAGAAGAAGTCATCCACGGGCCCAAAGTCGTAGTTGTCATTGTCCTTATTTAACCAGCGCGATTTGCTGTTATTGCTTCTTCGTTGTTTGTTGCTGATGTTACCACCATATATTTCGTCTTGCCTTCATTAATCTGCAGTCCAAGATCTCGCACCAGTCACCGCCTGTTCGGTTTGGATGAAGGTAGATTGCATATCTTCGGTTCTTCTTCTTCTTCCCACAATGTCCCAGGACTTGGGTGGACTTGAAGAGGATGGTGCTCCTCGCATTTACATCATCACGGCTGATCACTCTTTCCAACTCGCCGATATTTTGGTTGTTGAATGGTTCAAGTACTCAAGCCATACGGTCGGAAATCAGATTTGCCTCTTTGCCTCGGTATGATGAGCATTGAGCTGTACAAGAATTCATCCTGCTGATTTGTTCATAAAACTTCCGTGCCTATTTTTCGAGATAGGAGATTTGTTCGATCTCCCGGGCGTCCATTTTCTTTCTTTGAAATCGTTTCTTCACTCAACGAAGTTCATGATGGGACTCTACGCGTGTTTGTGTTCTTGTTCACTCCTTGGTGGAGTGCAATTAATCCACACAGTCAAGTTGTGCTTCAGTTCATTCGCATTTATAAGTGTTATGGAGGATTCTGTTATGTATGGCTTGAGCATTCACCCTAACCTGATTGGCAGAGGTGATTTGGGGTGCTATTGTTATTTGAGCTCGGAGCACCATACCAACGAGATTGTGGTCCGAGTTTATATTGGCCCCTATATGTTCTGACATTCATCAAGTCTGAGATGTGACAGCTTTCGATTACCACGTGGTCGAATTGGTTGAAAGTGGTTCCGTCTGAAGAGGATGACGTACGTTTGCGGACCGCATCCCGCGCAAACCAGGTACTTCGATTAAACATTTCGTGCGACACTGCTAGTTGGATAATCTGCAATCCGTTATCATTGGTGTTATTATATGAGCTATGGGAGTCAACGTGTCACTTGTATACGGACCTCTATTTGCCTGTTAAAATCTCCAAGTATAATTTTGATATCACACCTGAGGCAGGCTTCGAGGTTTCATTCTACTGCTTCGTAGGAAGTATCCTTCTCCGACCCTGCAGTCTCCTCTTACGGGCAGATGGTTTACCGGATGGTCACTATAATAAATGGATTAATGTTGCAAGCTGCCGTGACATGCAGATACGGACTGCTTTTCTAAACAACTGCTACTGTTGAAGGGGTGTTTGTGTTTCCTGCCGTCGTGACAATGTTTGTTAAAATCATCCATGATTGCATCAGAAAATAAGTCGAAAGGTCTTTCTCTCAACGATAGTCTGGTCATATGAAGTTATCTAGCCTATCAAGATAGCGCCGAATATTTTATTGATGACACTTAGCATCCAGCTGGTGCGAAGTTCAACCCACCAATATTGTGGTTGTTGAGCGGTTTATTAAATTCCTCAACCCATTGTCGAATATGCACACATGGTAGGGAATCAGATATCCCTACTTGTCTCGTCATAATCAGCACTGAGGTGTACTATATATAGTTTCAGTCTTCAGACTTGTTGGCAAAACTTGCCCGGCCGCTACGGCTGAGACTAGCCAATCATATTTGTGGCTGTACAAATGATAAGATTCTTCGGATGTTTGTCAACTTCAGGTCCATTGACCGGGTCAATGCTATCTGCCAATGCAGAACTGCGTTATGAAATTGCTTCACGCATTAATGGATGAAGTTCCGTTCCACAACTGATGTCCTTTGTAATCGATGTATCAACGAACGTCTCAAATCTAAAAAGTTGAGTGTTGCCCGACTATAAAAGACAATGAACGGCGTCTTGTGGTGGTGGAGATGAAGATGTTGTGTTGAACTAGTAGCCTGACCTTCCTTCGGATGTAATCCGAAATAATGATATCAGCGAACGATATAGATTTGCACCAATTGCGGAAAAATTGCGGGGGAGGTGTGTTCGATGGTATGGTCACGTAATTCACGCTAACGAGATTCACTTGCCAAGATTGTTCTGAAGATCGAAGTCCATGGTAAACGAACAAAAGCGCTTAATGTGGATTTGAAAGATGCGCCATTACATCCATATCAGGCTTTTGATAGAACCAAATACCGAATCCGATCAGCGACGAGCTGAACCCGCTTGTGAACGGGTCAAAAGCTGAAGAAAAAGAAGAAGAATAATTCGACTGAAAGGGACTCTGTTTGTTGGTGGGTTTCAAACTGTGTCCATTCTGCGACCATTTCTTATGACTCTGTTAGCTGAAGATTCGGTAGTCTATCATGATTGGCAATTTTATGCAAACTATTGGAGGGTAGGTATCAACCACGTACGGGTTTCGTCACTACTTAGGCTAGAATCCTCCCTGTCCACGCATTATCCACTGTAGAATCTTAGGCGTTAGGCGATGTTGGCTGGTTTAATTTTTTTTGTATATTTAATATAGCATGTTGCAACGGAGTGACATCAGCCTTGTATTGGGCTATGGTATTGACTAGTTTCTCAGCAACTTTCAAATGCGTAAATCGTTCGTTATTTTTCGTTGCCGGTTCCGTCATTTTAAAGTTAGGACAGCCAGAGGCTCCTTCTGTGGTAACAATAATTTATTGTGTATGTTGTCAACCCTACCCAACCCATAGCATAGTTTTTCCGTTTTTGGACTGGGGGGAACTCACCTTCATTTCATTTTCCGTCGGTAGATTTTCGTTAAGAAAGGACTTGGAGCAGCAATCATCACTGTGAAGTGGATTTAAGATTTGGTTGCGGAGCTATAGATGTTGGTTCAGCAAACGTTTCCTGAGTTTTGCACTCCAGATAGTTAGCAATCCATGCTTTCACTTTTCGACTTATACTGCCCTTTGACCCCGCTGAGTTATCTTAAATAGCAACGCAAAAACAGAGACGTTAGAATTGATTTCTAACGAGATAATCACTCATTGATTGTGGCAGACAGTATGGGACCGCGTTCATGATCCATTGTTGGTTATTGTTTGGAAGTGAAAGTCCAAACCCTTTAAGCGAACGATAAATGACAGAGACGTCTAATGAACTGATGATGAAATGACTAGTTATCGTCACATGTGGATATAGACTGCGTTTCCAGTGAATGGTGACATGCCACCTTATCAAGGCGCTAATTTGAAGGTGGCATACGGTTGTTTATAGATCAGATTGCGGACTGACTTCGCGTAACATGAACGATCGATTGTCCAATCCAGTCAATCGGCCAAGGTCAGACCATAAGCAGTTCATTGAGTAAAATTCGAAGCCAATCCACCGTGAATAGGTAAAGTTTCTCTGGCAACCATTCATCTATCTCCAATGTCACGTTGGTGAAATGAAGGAATTTAAAAAATGTATGGCATCCTTAGACGGCATGGTCGCCACTCGTGCTTATGAATATATAATAAAAGACCAGGGCAGAATGTGTGGTTCATCGTTGGTGACGTTGGACCAACTTGTTTCTGGCTGTACTGTGATGGCGCCAGTACAAGACACGAGCAAGTACTGTGCTGTACATGAGGTCATTCATTGAAACCTTGCATACAAGTATGGGCTAATCACAGGAGCATGCTCGGTTTTCTAATAGGAACTGCAGAATTAGATAGTTCTGTTTACGGTATTGGGACCTGTAAGTTTTAACTAACCGCCGCATTCAACGTAACAAGTTGCTCCGCATATATATTGCTATCACTCCTAGTAGCGGCACTGGCTTGTTCCGGACGGTTCTGGATGGATTTTCCTCGTTATTGGTGTCCACAAAAAATTCTGTTTTGGTAGTTACTGTGATCAATTATTTGGAGATATTTCGTGATCACAGCAGATCATCGTTTGAGCCGTAGAATCGGTAGATTTACTACTGGATACCACGGAATGGAATCGATTGAGCAGCTAAGAATGAGGCGTGGAGATGAAGAAATTGTAGAGCTTCCTGGAAAACACGACTGCTTCCTTAGTCACACCATAAAAGCAGAATCATCACATCGCGAATTCTTGAGCTTGGTAAACTCAAACAGAACGACATGTAGCTGACTAAGTTATCATGCGGTATTGTTGCCTTTTACTCAATGCAGTGTTGTCCAGTTGGAGAGCCCAGAAAGAATTCATCACGAATGGTACCGTCTTCCTCGGAATCAGAACCATCCCTAGAAACAACTATTCCCTATCCGCCTCGGACCACAAGATATATTCCAAAGCCTCGAGAGCGAACCCCACTGTCCAATCACGATCCAGTTCAGAAGCCCGCCAGGAAACTATAATCCTTTGGTGTTAATATCAGTCCCGTCAAAATTCACAAAATAGGTCTCAATATTAGAGGTAAAGTATCACTTACGCTTGTTGGTACATGAAAACCAAACTGCAACCAGGTCCTCCTTAATATTAGTTGTAACAATAATTCAATGTCCTTGAACTTTTCTTGGTCTGTTACACCATCAAATACTAGGTAATTTGCGAGGAACGCTACAGCTAAACATAGCGAAAACTTCAAAATTCAAGTACACCTTTTATATTTACATCCTGGAACAAAAAAGGGCTTCTTCGGAAATGAACCCGAAATTAAGAATGTACGTTTCTCGAACAATTTTGCCCAAAATGCTCCCAAATTTTGAGATATTTTTAAGACAGCCCAACGCACTTAAACACAACTGTCTTCTTCGAAATTCAAGCATTCATTCGGTCATCGACCGATTATTTGTTGTGCGTGAGTTATGCGCAACAAAAAACAAATGTAGACTATATTCGCTGGAATAAATAATGTTGCGAACATTCGATAGTTTTACACACAATTAGTACCAACGATCTGCTGTGCAAAATGCACTTAATTGCACGGTAGCTCGACATTTTTATAGCATTACAATTGGGGCGGCTGGTTGGTTAAGTAACGAACTCAATGATACAATAATTCTCCGATTTGAACTTCGATAACTTCTTTTTGTGCCAACTTGGCCGGTAGATAAGTATTAGTCGACGATAGAGAAATGATAGAAATGTTACAAACAGCCCTATGATAACGAATCTCACGGTGATTAAAGCTCGATAGCGTTGATGCGTATTAATTGATAACCCTGGAGGACTTTCAATTGGTACTGGGGAAAACACTTCAACTGCGACCTCAGAAATTGGTGGTGGACTGATAAGGCAATCACCGGTGTGGGCTATATTCCATTCTCCCCGGCAGTATTCTCTTCGCGAAAGCAGACTGCACCTTCCTTAGATCCTTAAAGAATGATGGTGACGTGTACCACATCATATGGTAGGCTCGAATGAGCAGCTGTCGTCGGTTGGATTATACCAAAATCCTAAAATAAGCTCGTTGCGCTGACTAGTGCAGGCAAGAAAGATGATCACAGTTCCGGTAATGGTGAAAACCCAGTTTCGCCCACAATCAGTTCCTTACATGTAGTTATTTAGCTTGAGGAAGCATATATCGGTCGCACTGGTTTATTCGGTGACACAGATATTGTATTGATGACGTAATTAGACACTTCATCGATGCCTTTTATTAACTTGTCTGAACGTAACAAAACTTTTCTGAGACAGCTATATGATGCCTCTTTGAGCTCGGAATTACTCTTATATCGTCCTCCACCGTCGGCATGGAGAACGTGCGATGACTACTATTTGGTCGTCCTCTTTACGTAGCAGCGTAAGTTCGAGCCGGATTCGTAAATTTTGAAAGACAGTCAAACTTTGTTGCGGACGTTATCAGTTGCCTTGGAAAAAGTGTCTTGAGTCACAAAGCTTGGAAGATTTCCTCGCTTATGCAGTATAGATACAATTATAAAATACTTTATATCCTGCTCGTCATAGGAATCTACTGCAGTTAAGTATGTTGACACCAACTGGACGCTTAGGCTCACTGAATTCACTTTTTTAAATGATCCTTTCATTACGCTGATTGATCTGATGATATTGTTCAGTTTTCCGTCAAACTTTTCCAATTGTTACCAATTGGAAAACAACACTCTGCTGAGTTGTAGTTTGAAGTGTTGCGAGGTGATCCTACCGAAGTTCACCATGTCGCTATATATCGAATCCCTGACGCCGAACCCCTTCTGTCGCCTCTTCGTTGTCGGAATATTGAGTACTTCGTCGATCTTCCGGATGATGTCCTTATGTTTAACCAGCAAATGCCTTAAGAATGCGTTGCAGTACGTTGTTGACAGGATTTTGACTGTCTGTGCCATCCCTTTCGTTTGCTTTAATATATTAGTTGGAAAGTCAATCTTTATCCTTAAAATTGGTTTGGACAATCCTTGATTACCGCGGCTTCTCCACACAGAACCCAACTTGCTACGGTTGTCTGCCTTTATGTTCTGTGAGAACAACAGTAACCAAAGGATAGCACAATTATAAGCAGTGCCCGACCTCAAGCGCATTCAGTTTTTTCGGGCGCTTGGTCGCATCACAATTCGGATTGGTTGTCGCTAGATTGCTATGTACTTCACGGAGTTCGTGGCCGACTTGCATTTGGCAGAGCTTCAATTGCTAAGGGAACCAGGTTTACCTTGCCCGCTTGCTTCTGCACAGATCCTAAATACTGACTGTAACAGCTCGGATTACTCCGACGTTCCTGGGATTGATATTTCCTTTCTCTGATCAGTTGCAATTGATAGGGTTTCACACTTCGTTTATTCTATTTGCTTGGGATCTGCAAGTGGTGTAAATACTCCTGAGACCAATTGGAAGAAAAGGGTAATTTCTCCTTTTGAAAATATATAAGAGAGTTTCCATTTAACAGGATTTAGGGTTGCGGAAGATTTTAAGGTTGGTTGGTTTTGGATCAAGATTTTGAAGAAGCGTTCAGGAAACTATAATGAAGAAAGTGACAAAAGATGTTATGTAGTGGAAAAGGGGAAAAGTTAAAAGTGCCGTTAAAAAGATTCAAGGGAAAGAAGAAACAGCAGGATTTATTGTGTTGAAACCGCGGAAACTCACCAGGATTCCAAAATGAATGCTGATAACATTGAAACATAGCAATGCAAACGAAAACCTGGAGTGAGATTAGCCTTATGGAGTAGGAGTAATTTATATCGCAACATTATCCCTTGAAACCTCATTCCGATCTACTTGGTGCTCCTTGTCCTTGCAATAATTTTCATCTAAATATTTCATCAATTTTCAATTCAGTATTGGGGATGATTCCAATTTTCAAAATTAATCACAATCCATCGAAATTAATGTATCCGAATTCCTCGAGAGACAGGAGCAGAAAGCGTTTCCGTCGACACTCATTTTCCAATAAAAATTTTGCGTATTGCCTTAGACACTTGCAATAATCGTGGCAGTCACGCTAAATGATGGAAAAGCATTTCATTTTCACGTCGATCAATTTCCATCGGCAAATATTCAATTCATGGCTATCGGAGGAATTACGCTGACATTTATGGGGCTCCCGAGGAAATTCTAGTATTTATCCTGCGTATTTTATTATTATTTTTATTATTGGAGTCGTACTTGAGTTTTCGACTTTGTCGTCATCCCTAGCGCCACCAGAAGTCCTTGGATATTAAGAATATGAATTAGGGAAGGAAAAAGGGGGTTTGAATTGGAAGTTGCACGGGCCTACAGGCGCCAGGTACGCAAATGAAATTTATTTTGTTTATTTATTTATTATTTCATTTCGAGAAAGAAACACTACATCGAACCTAATTATGGATGGTGCGGAACCAATGAGTTCACCGCCACCTCTTTTCACCCCAGCACGCCATTTCTTTCAGGGGCAACATTTGCAAATGATTCCCGGGGCAATCCGTGGTGTGGTACAACGAGATAATTTTTATTATGTGATAGAATGTTAAAAGGAAATAAACGGAATGAAGCGTGTTTTAGTTTTCAATAAAAAAACAATCAATGGAAAAGCTTTTGGAAGCGTTGAAAGGGAAGCGGTTGAAACGATTTTTGATCTGAATGATTTTATCGCTTGTACTCTAAATTTAGATGTTTATAAATAATGTACAAGCATAAATGGTCGATTTTATAAATTGCCATTGCCTGATGTTTAGTGAACTTCGAGCGCGTTTTTTTCTATTTTTAAAAAAATTGATTCAAGTCATAATAGGGGCGCATGTAAATGATGCTTATAGGTAGCATCCAATTTCAAGGAGAAAATTTAAAATCTTCTGGTTGTCCGTTAAAGAAGAATGTCAACCCCACGAAACCGAGCGCTCCGCTTCATTAAAAGCAAGTCACGTTCTTTTATGTTAATAAACCCGCTTTATCCCTTCAAGTAAAACTTAAACAAATCAAAGGATATTTTAATTAACGACGAGATTAAAACAACTCTGCAGTATCAAAGTCTGCCCAAACGCTTAAAAAAGAGATGAACACAGAAAAAAACGGAAATTAACTTTTTTTCCACAAAATCAGTTTATTAACTGAAACCTCTTAATTTCCAGGAGGGCGTTTTTATTAGCACTTTTCATCCCGTGCTTTTGTTAATTGTGGCTATGTTCATCATTCATTGAAAAAGATACTTACTGCCTAGTTGGATAGGGATTAAGGACCCGTTCTTTCACCTTAGGCGGGTCTCTCGTCCTTAATTAATTTTTTATTGGTAGTCGGTTAGTCTGGTTTGTGTTTCCTTTGGGAGAAGACTTATACAATATACTTCAGGACCGACAAAACCTAGGCATCGGAGGGCCGATTTTATATTAGAAATTGAATCTTTGCCACTGAACTGAAAGTACTGAAGTACTGAAAGCAATATCAGCAATAAGCCTGCTTGGAGAGATGTTATAAAACGGATTTCTTATCAAATTTCTCTTTCGACTCCCTATCGGCAAATTAATTTATCTCCTTCATGTTTTTCTGAAGTATATGACCTCTTGTGCTTGAGCTGAGAAAGTATCTTATCAACGAACGAGGTTGCTTAATTTATATCTCACGAGAAACTTAGTGTCGCCAGTAAGCTATTCAGTTGAAGTATCTCTTTTCAAGGGTCACATAATAACCATGGAAGCAACTTCAAGAAGAAAATATATAAGTACAAAGTAAGGATTCCGTCAGGAGAGACAATTTCATTATTACTCCCTGCGATATTTCACTCTCTGCAGTAATTTCTTACTTCAATTTTGTCAATGATATCATACAAATGAATTGCGATACATTTCAGGGCTGGAATAAATGGGGGCTAATTTTTTCGTTGCTAGGCTTGGCTATTTTAATAAAAAAAATTTGAAGGACAAGCGATTTCTGAACCGCGACAGCCGCATAATACTCTTTCGTTCTCTCTCTCTCTCTCGGGCCTGGTTTAAATTTAGTATCAACATTCTTATAGTATTAGTCTAGTTTTCGCAGCCTGTATAACGACAAAATTTATGAGCAATACCGCGATCATCTGGTTGTAGATAAAATCCGACTCAATATGAGGCGATGGGCTTAATTCATATGGGTGAGGGTGACCCAGCCTGAAAAGTCAATAAGGGCAATATCTATGGTAGCAAAAGAGGACGTTGCAGACCCTGCCCCAGGTAGAGCGATGGCGTGCCCCAGGACGCCAGATAACTTTTAGGGATATCTTGATTTGTATTTGCAGTAGGATATTGATTGTCTCCAGTGACAGATCATATACTAGGCTTTTCCCATCGCTCTCCAGCTTGCTTGTAAATAACCTCCACCACTGCGCGAGGAAACCTCCATTTTTGTCAATCATTAAGATTGAAAGTTAGTCTGCCGCCGTTATTGCAACTTTGGAAAGGTCACCATGTACCCCTGGTATATTGTTCCCAGCACAAATCAATAGTTCTGCTATGTCTTGTTCTTGTTAATTCATGGATGCCCTTCTACAATATCCTCCATAAGAAACAATAAATACGGTTTTGAAGACTAACTTGTCTCTCCATCCTTCATATATCCGTGAAACGTTAAGGTAGAATTATCTGTGTAATATTTTTAACCTGGCTAGCATAGCGAACGTCAGGTCTGCTGGTTCCAGTTTTAGCGTCTGAGCAACATCCTTCTTGAGTTCGGCTTAGATTTTTTTGAAAGAATTTCCCGGATTTGGCTCTGGCCAGGCCATAACTTTGTATGGGCAGACAAGAGGCTGTAGATCAGCTTAAACTATGTTCGCTATGCAATGCGCCCTAATATCACCTTAGTTGGCACAGTAACAACATACCGCGATCATGGAATCTAACAGGTTCATATCTTCAGAGCCAGTCTGTGGTGTTCACGAAGATTAGTAGCACCTTTTCCAAGCAGAGATCCCTTTAGGGTCAATAATCCGGTCAAAGGATTATTTTTATTGTATCCACAACTCGAAGGTCTCTCTCCTCTCTGTGGAACTTTGCCAGTATGCATTGCAGGGTATGACGGGGAAAGCTCAGTTTCGTCCAATTTAGGTTGGGATCCCGATTACAGTCAGATACTGTACATGAAAGGCAGAGCTACTCACAGCTCTGATAAAATGGTAACCTGGATCATTCTAGTTCTAAGCACAGACACTATGCATTTTTTAAAACACCACTTGTGATAGGAATTTCCTTGATGGCTTTGGTATTCATGCTGTTGATTATCCCTCTATATCCAGGAAAGCAGCTAAGGCATGTTACTTGTAG
The DNA here is from genome assembly GCF_905115235.1 of Hermetia illucens. Taxonomy (NCBI): domain Eukaryota; kingdom Metazoa; phylum Arthropoda; class Insecta; order Diptera; family Stratiomyidae; genus Hermetia; species Hermetia illucens. Next base: position 52,112,148 of record NC_051849.1, read on the forward strand.
TTTCATGAGTAATCAGAAGCGTTAGTTATCTCATGAAGACGGGTTTCTTTCGATTTACCTTTATGGTTGGTGTACTGAAACTTAGAGAGAGGTAACCTCTCCATGTTCATTCTTTTGTGGATGTTCAAGACGTGGTCTAAGATTTTCAACACCAAACAGGCGATGACAGTTGACCACAAAGCCCTGACAGGGTCAGGATTAGTACAGCCCACTTTCGGCATGAAAACCACATACAATTGTCTCCAGGAGTGCGGTACATGTCTAAGCACACAGCCCCAATAAGTCTCTAGTCGCTTACGATGCGCCATTTCTTGCTGTGTGTGGAGCAGGGTGACAGAGTGGAGGTTTATATTCCGATAAACTGTGATTAATAATAATAATATTCGTTGGCGCAACAATCCATATTGGATCAGTGCCTTGAAGTGTGTTAGAGCACTGCATTCAAGACCGTAACGGTACACTACAGTACACACAGCAATGTGGTCAGCATTGCGCTCGCCCGAGATTATCACCCTGATTTGACTCAGGTACTCATTCGCAGCTGAGTCGACTGGTATCCGACGTCAGATCACGATATAAACTCCACTGCCACCACTGAGATTTGAACCACAACCTTCCGTACGACAGCCTTGTGCCCTAATCACTCAGCTATCCGGACACCTCTGTGATTACCGATTCAATATTCTCAAATGACTCGGACTGCATAACCTCCAAGTGGGGTTCTGATTCGTAGTCTTGTCACCTGGCGGCGAAGTTAATCTCGGCAAGTAATCCTACGGTCTCGGCAGAAAATTCCATCTATGGGACCTCCGATTCTTTCTTTCATTCGTTGATTTCCAAACTGCTCCAAAGATTTCCAATGTCCTTGAATGTTCGTGCTTTATGCGGAGCGGGAAATGCTGGCTATTGATTTGGAGTTCCGGGTCACCATCGCATCCGTCATTCATCGAAATCCTGCGATTTTGAAGCAGGAATTGCAGGAACTTCCCCTTATCCTTAAGCGTCTTTGGCAACCATACCTCTGGCGTTAGTCTGTCACTGGGGACTGCTTATCAAGCAGCACCACCCGTAAGAGACACCTTGGCATATTTTACTACTTCGCTATGTCCTTGTTTGGCGTCCGAGCCCTTACAAACTCTGCTCCTTTTGATCCGGCTCGAAGGCTGTCAAGGCAGTTGAATGAACCTATTCGCAGTCTAGATTTCACTCTTTGTTATTGGATTTTCCCTACAAGACACTAACGGAGACTTCACGACATTCTATTCTAAGATGTCGTGTACACACCTTGTTGAACCAAGCCCAAGTAAGGAGGATAGTTTAGAATAATGTATCAAATGTGGACTTCTCGTCAATAAAACCTATTGAGATCAAGAAAAGTGATAAAGAGAGTAAAGGCGGATGCGTAACCGGGATAACCTCATCAAACTTGTGGCTATTTGAGCTCACGTATATATACATCAGGGAGCTGAAAAAAAGTTCGCTAGACTGGGTGTTGGTAATATGATATGATATGATACTAGGAATTGATTTTACGACAACGATCTCACTCTTGAAACCCAGGTAATTGTACCAGAACTTGCAATCTCTATACAGACCAACAATAGTAGAACCCTACCTAATATCGTTGGGGCTGAAGAATGCATTGAGGTTATTCCCTGCTTGTCGTAATAGGCGACTAAAAGCAATAGAAATTTATGGGCTAACCATCTGCAAATTTCGAAATTTTACTACTTTCAGAACGTCAACAACGCTGGTATGCTTAGAGTTTCCGTGGCACTTCATTCTCACCGATGAAATGGTGCTCCAGTTTCATTATCATCAGACTTAATACTGTGTAAGTGATGAGTCGCCTCATCACCTCAAGAGAAACGAGATTGAGAGCCTCTACTCTCTCCACCGCCGTCACGCCAGCCACGTATGAACTGAAAAAATTACTGGAGGACTGGTTGTGGCATATTACGAAACAAGGGATACCCTCCGCCTATTCTCTCTTACCGTCCAAGAGGTGATCGATGAATAGCTCCAGCAGGTCCATACCTCCGGCGTCAATTGACCGCTAGTGAAATTTCCATCTGTTGAGGTTGCTTGATATCCGAATCCATGTGCATTCAGTTTATTGTACGCTGAAGTTTATTAATATACACTACATACAAAGGTTGCTCTTGCCAAAAAGATTGAAGAAAACAATTGCCCAAGTCGACCAAGACCAAGCCCACTACAATGAAAAACCTTGTTTGATATTTATGAAAAGTTGACCAGTACTTAGGGTAAGGATAGCACACTGCGTCTGTTGTTTACTTCTTATTCCTTCTTATTTCGATGACGTCTATCATTTTACTTTGTCTGGAGGGCGTGGAGAGGTTCAATGGCATCTACTTTCTTTCACACCGAGTCATGACCCTGAGCCAAACGGTTCTGTATTTGAGGTGCAAGCTGGGTCAGACTGGAGATAAATACACACATAATCAAAGTATTTAGTCTGATAGTTCATATCTGTATTGAAAATGTCGGTCAGTTTTTCTTCGGTTGCAGCGTTGTTTCTGCTAACGGGTAACGATGATCCTTTTAAGAAATCGACTCAATGGATTGGAAGATCGTCTTCTGTGATAAACATCTTTTGAATGTTTGGCGAAGACCTAGTTATAGGAATGACTACTAAGTTGGCGGCATATAGACGTAAAACTTTTTTTGAAAATCAAAAAAAAAAAAAGGAATGACGGTTTCGTTCAGGGCAAAGGCAAATCTTCAGACGCTGCCTCACCTCTCCCCTGGAGCAGCGTGACCGAAAGTAGCAACAGGTGGTTTATATCATTACAAAAACACGACCAAGGAATGTTTGAATTCGGATGGTTTGAGGCATCACATTGCTATGGTAACAAATTTACGGTGATAGCGGCAGACAGTTCGACACTGCCATGATGTCGACCAGAACCTAATTTACTGCAACTTCGCAGGGCAGGAGTTACATTGTAGTTCGAAATTTTGATCCACAAATGAAGCAACTTAATCTTTTCTTCCGGAATTTTGAGACCGACGCAATTTTCTGGTGGTGTTGTGTAAGCAACCATAGCAATTTGCAGTTCTTCCATTAAGTAACCATTGGAAGGGTTCCGATATATTCAGCCAACCGTTGATATAGATAAATTAACACCTTTTCGATCTCTTTCCATTTCTTGTAAAAGGTCTGATGGCTTTTATCGTCACGCCCGCGTCATTGCTGTAGGAATCGGAGTAACAGTCGCGTCCGCATGGTTTGAGTTGCCCCTCGGTCTTCTGAAGGCACGAATTGATTTTGTGACCACAATCAGAACCCCGCCGTGACTAGCGACAGCCATACTAGGCTTAGCATTCGTTCTGGTAGATGCAAGACAATTGCGCGTTTCGATCCCTTCCTGTGTTTGATGTTAAACGAGAATCCTTGAAGCTTCAATGCCCATCTGGCCAGTCTAACGTGAAGATCTGACCGGCTCATCAGCCATTTGAGCGAATTTAGCACAAACCGCTGATACCATTCACACATTCCAAGAAGTCGCCGCGGTTGTTTGACGGTTTTAGGCCGCGGAAATTCGCTGATGGCGCACACCTTGTCAGGATCGGTACAAATCGTCCCATTATCGATGATGTGCCCAAAGTATCGAACCTCATTCATGACAAATTTGCTTTTCCGGATGTTCAATGTCAGGCCAGTGCATCTCATACAGAGAGCCACTTCGCTCAAGAGCAGCAGTGATGGGTAAAGGTCTCTGTGACAAACAACAAGTTATCTTAATAAACAAAAACTTTATGGTGCAAGTGAGCGGGGATGACTTTGTCCATGCTGTCCATGGTTTGAGGTGCATTGGAGAGCCCAAATTGCATGGTCATGAATTGATTGAGTGATAGTCCTGGAACTCTGAAGGCAGTCTTACCCGTTGACGCTTCGTCCAGTAAAATTTGCAAAAATGTATCCTTCTGATCTCGGCTCGCGATGAATCTAGGCTTCAGGAGGAGACTCAAAATTCCCCCTGTAAAGGATAAGCTTCCTTCACGGTGACGCTGTTTACTTTACGCGAATCAAGACAAAGCCACACTTTTCCAAGTTTCACCGCAAGGGTGCTGGCGAGGACCAACAACAACTTACGGTGGCCCCGACATCAATCAGCTCCGAAACACGTTTACCTAAGACTACGACATCTGCATACAGGTGAAGATCATTGCTGGGCCAACTTGTAAGAAGTTCAGAGTATGAGAGACGATGGTTGCGCATTATTTCCCACCAAAACTAACCTAAGCGAAGGGTTGAGCGCTTAGGTTTCTACGTCGCCACCTCCTCTACTCCGAAGACTTAAACTGAGGATTTGCTGAGATGGACTTTATGTTCACATCCTCTTCAGATTCAGCAGAATACCTGTGTAATTGGTGAGAGAGCCTGCCTTAGAGGGTTCTCTAAAACTTCACTCTGTTGGACTAACTTACGCAGCTGACGAACCGTGTTAGCCGGAAAATAGAGAAGTTGCCTCTAAACTTCAGGTCTCAGGCCGTAACGTAGCAACTCTACCAATTTTTCTTCTGTTAAGGAATTTTCTTGCCTATTGGCAAGCAAACGCACAGCTTTATGGTAACTGTCAAAGTTTTTGTATGGATCTTGCGTTCGGTCTCGCATCAGTTCAAGGATACCCCAGTCATCTAGAGAAGTCATCCGGCAGATTGTTGGTAGTGTCCCTCTGCCTCTGTGAAAGTGTACACATAAATACACAGTAGGCCGAAATCCCCCTGTAAGGTTGAGTGTGTCAAGCCTCCACGCAAAAATAGAACTGATTGAAGGACAGTGATGTTGGGATTCGAATCCGGAGCTATTGTCACGTTCGTAAAAATTTACATTACGTATATCGCCATGTCTATAAGCATTATCATATCCATGTCATTGGTCACGTGTGCCATTAAAATGTTGTCGAAGTGCCTGATGCGTGTTTGAGAGGCTCGAGGCGAAGACAATCGCTCTCGAACCAATCCTTCAACTCATGAAGTGTCGTCTGTCATCATGTGAAAGGATCAATCCATCTTACAGGATCTGTCCTCGGGGAATCATGCCAGGGTCAAAAAATGCGGTGCTCTGGCAGATGGAACTTACCAGAGATTCAATGGCCTGGAGGAATCGTGGAGAGAATGCGATATAGCTCAAGTGACCCGGGATCTCGTCGATGAGACATGCTTTAAATTTTTTAAAATCGGGAGGAAACCAAATGAACTCCTCTATCCCTAAATTGTCGACTTCTTATTCAAAACTCCCACACAACTCTCCGATGGCCAAAATACCATCCCAACCTCAAGAAATTGTTTGCGTCTTGTGTGCAGAACATTTCCGCCCGCGATGCATATTTAATAAAGAAACAACATTCGAGTTGCTCCCCGTCGCAGAGAATTAAATAATAAATATAAACAAAGGAGATGCGATCATTGAGGCTGAAACTAAGAGATAGCCGTTTAACATAAAGGTAGGGAAGGACACCCCTCAGAAGCTCAGACGGCAATACCTTTCACCATATAGCCGAAAGGCCCGTAGATCTAGAGATTTCTGGAAATCAATCTCTAAGACAAACACAACAAACGACTGGCTCTGTTGTTATTCTAGTAAGGATGAAGCAGGAAATTCTAATCTTCGAGATGGGAAAGGAAATTGAGGTTTAAGGACACTTGATTCCAGGGGAGAAAATGGCCTAACCGGGAACAATAATGAGAATCTGTTGATTCCATATCCGACACAACAAAACGAAGCTGTGAGTCGGAACTACCTATCTTCCACATCGTCGAAACCTAGGAAATGTTGGACCCCACGCGCAGTTTTTAGCTCGCCTATTGGTTTATTTCGTTAGGCTTGCGCGAATCTCCTTTGTTTATGTGATTATTTTCAAGATCCGGTGCGGACCCATGCATCCTTATAGATGCGTGATTTTTTTAGAATGACAGGTGAGGGGTCGAAGCGTTCAAAGGACCCCTCCCCCCCTCAACATTTCCCAGTCTAGCATAGCGGCGTGCAAGCGTGTGTTGATAGAGCGCTTGGATGGAGCTTCAGCATTTGCTGGCAGACCCTCACGGTGAGCTTAGCCAATTTCTCTTAAGTTTTGGGATGGCTCTGCCCTCTAGATATGGTCCTCGGCCACTCACGATGGTCGAATAATCACTCACAGTCTAGAAAGTCATCAAGTTCGTCGGTTGACGTTGTGATCGATGGCGGAATAGGTGGTTTTACGGCTCCATGCGCACGGTCGAGCCATTGTTTTTTTCGTTTTTGTTTCAATTTCAGCTTTAGCTAGCAAGTTTACTTTCGATAGGTACGCACGATGTCCTATGTCTGGTTGGTTTTCGGGGTCCGGTAAGGACCGACGCATCGGTTTAAAGACATTCGTTTTATTTGGAGTACGAAAAATAATAATAATACCGAAGCTGTACATCGAGTTGTTTTATGTTAGCAATAGCATCACAAATTCAACAATATATTTGAATTTATATAAATATTTCGGCAAATGTGGAAGTAAGGAGTTTATACTTTCAGAGTTTATATTTTTTCAGAAGTTTCAAGTAGGTCAATTATTAAAATAGGTCTATGATTTAGACGTGTGGTTTTGTGTGTGAGTGAAAGAACACGCTCCCTCGAAACTGTGACCTGCTTCGGAAACCAATAATTAAGATCTTTCACTGGTACCTCAGATCTCCGTTTACTCCATCCATGGCTCATAGTTCAACAATGGATCATGGATACCATGATCCCTTGGTGTAACATTTCCATTGAAGTGTGACCATTTCCAAACCGACATTTATAAGATTCTGCCTAAACAAAAACTTCTTTCTTTTGATTTAAATTTGAGCACATTGATTTATCTAGAATTAATCTCCATTTTAGTAGAACGAAATATTCTCTGAGAAAACGAAAAGGTGAAATCAGGACAATTAGGGAGTTACACAGAATCATAGTAACTACCAACAAGAAAACTGTCAGCTAGATTTGAAAGTGACTGAAGCCTCCGCGTAAATATAAAGCCAAGAAATGGATGGAACGTGTGGCGAAGTCCGATACGAAGAGTAGAAAACTCCATGACAGTGAAGTTAGTAGAGGTCTACTGAGGGACACTGATTTCAATGAAAAAATGTCTCCCCGACTTATTAAGGAATTCCAGATTCATATGTGCTCTAGATTAAGGTCAAATATTAATGGAAAGAGTGATTTGTAGTTTTTCCTCCCAATCTGTCAATGACATGGCGCGTTTTAAATGACACATTTCGCAATACACGTGTTTTGTCGAAATTGATTTCTAAATGTTCCTTTGAACATTTACACACTGACATGGATTGAAACATGAAATTGAAGAGCAATTTCTCGCCAGAACACAAACTAAAGTGAACAAAGTAACGAGTACAGAGGCATCCAGAAAGCGTTTAATGTCTCGACGAAATTCCTGCGGGACCGTAAAGCCTATTTCCAAGAGCATTGAAAGAAAATAAATCTCACACACATCGTGTACTCATGAAAGGGAATACCAAAGGAAAAATTCTGTAAACAACCGTAGAAAAGCTCGTAAAATTCCCAGATCTCCTAAGTAAAAACCACCACTACTAGTTGGGAAAATTTTCAAGGACACCGATTTAATGTAATTTTTGTGGTAACCATAAAGAAAATACACAAAGCCCGGAAAAGATTTATGGTGACGATAAAATTCTTTTCTGCAGGGAAAATTTCCAATTGAGGTTTGATTGAGTATTGGCTGCTCAATGTCTGGTGGAAGTTGAGGGAGTTTTCTGATTGAAAAAGATTTTCAGTAGTGAAGGTTATTACTGAATTTTCTTTTATGTTGCCTGGATATTTAGGAAGTACGGAAGTGTATCGATGAATGCAACAATGGAAGATGCAATTGAAATTGAATTGACTTCAAGAAGAAAACCTGGAGTTGCTTTGATTCAAACAAATTCTTGCTGAAAGCCATTCGCTCCATTGGGTTGATTGATTGTTTGCAGTCCGCGTTTGTTTCGCAGATGGAATCAATTTTTTAAAATTCACATTATCCTTGCTTCTAAAGACTGTAATTGCTTTCACTGGAAAATTGTCTGGCATTTTCGATGAATAATATTTTTAAAGCTTCGCGTAAGGTAGCAATTATTATAATTATCATAGTACATTTTCTGCACGCCTGGCTGCTTTTTTTGGAAAAAGATGAAACCTTTTCTCCTAATTTGCCAAGAGATGAAGTGAGTGAAGCCACACGCATACAATCAACTAGAATGATTTTGCAATGAGTTTTACGGGCAAGCAACCTCCATTCATGTTGAACTAAACTCAAGATTATATTTAGAGCCTTCTGAAATTGGTTTGACTTTTGATGAGGTAAGGAGAGTGCTTCAATTGGAATTGACAGCTCGACTGACCCCGCTCGTTTCCTCCTTTGGCACTGCAGTTCCCGAAGTCTTTTTCTCCACTTTCCTGGATCCAATGAGCGTGTCCTCCAATTTTGCTGCAGGAAAAATTGGCAATTGAAATTTGCAACGAGTCATGTAAATTTTCGTGTAGCCAACTCTCCGTCTATAACGTACCGCAGGTCAACTATGTGATAACCGTTGATGTAGAAAAAGCCAGAGATTGTAAGCTATTTCTCTTCTCTTGAATTAATCATGCAGAATAGCGCCGATTTCGTCGTAAATCTCGTCATTAACAGTGAATATGGTTACCGATTCATTCCCCGGCAATCATTTTTCGTTGTATGATCAAAAATTTGGCGACTTTGTGTGAAAGATCTTGATAAACATCTTATCTAAGCTAACATAACGGGTTGTTTGGCTTAGCGCTGCAAGTGTCAGTGCCCCTTTTGAACGCTTCATAACCACACAAACCTTCTTCGCCTGACAGTCATGGTAACGACCGGATACGGTTCAACTCCTCCTATCATCTCCTAAAGTCAACGATAATTTCATCGGCTGCGCCTCTCGTAGAAGAACCAGCTGTCCAGCCTTTACGTTAGGAACCCCGTCAATCCACTTTAAATTGGCCTGTAAATGATGCAGTTTTCAATCCTCCGCTCTATCAACAATTCCTCCGCCGCGACACATCAGGCTCTCATATACCGCCCTCAGTTGTTGCCATCGTTTGTACAAACTTCGTTGATTCCAGTCAACCTCAAAAAATACCCTGAAGTCAATGCTTCGAAATTGTGTATTTTTCTCGTTCAATAACAGAGGTGAAAAATCCTACAACGACACATCCGCTCTAGCTTCTCTACCCTCTGGGGTGGTAAAGCGAGCGCATGTGGGATTCACATCCACTAAAAACCACCCCCGCTCATTCCAGTCCCAGCCCCACGGAACCTTCGGCAAGTGCGAGCGAAATGCTGACAACATTGCCTCCTACAGGGTACTGTAATCCTGTAGTGTACCGTTACGGTCTTGAGTGAAGTGCTCTAACGCACTTCAAGGCCCTGATCCAATATGGATTGTTGCGCCAACTATTAACCCGCAGCGGCACATATACTGCCTGTAGCGTAAGGAATTGGGTAATATTGGTTTCCCAATGTTTCCGCTAAAGTCACACCTTAATGTTGAGGGTGAGCCTGCGCATCCACTGACCCTTCGCAGACTCGTGGCATCTGCGTTGCCAAAGATCATTCGACTCTGACCTTGCTGAATTTCTGCGTTCTGTGTGCCCCGCCATACATCTTGCACGGTACAGTTTGCTCATTTCTTTCGCTAGAATGTCGACAAGGATCATGCCCGCCACAACCTGTATTGCCTTATCTGGTGCGTCCTTAAAAGTACTGGAAATCCTCAAAGCCGGCTTCCGTCCCTGTTTGACATCTTTTGTCACGCCCAGGTATTTGATAGCCGGCTTCGATACGACCGTATATCCGCCGACTTCTACTTTCACAGTGTTTTTTTCGTTTTCTCATACGCCAAGGTCAGCCCGGTTCTTTATAGCCAGAGCTTTACTGGTCTCATTGGTTCCACCGCGTACACCTCGACACCCTTTTAATACTCTATAGTAACAACCACAGCTAAATTATCCGCAAAGCCGACAGTCGTAGTCCTCTCTGGAATAGCAAGCACCCCATTATACATGATATTCTACAACACTGGACCCAGTACCGATCCCTGTTTTATCCACGCTGTGACAATGAACTCTTTGGGGCCCTAATCCATCCCGTATCAAAGAGTCCTCTCTGAGAGGTAGCTTTCAACTAGACTGACTAAATACACGGGAATACATATTAAAGCTAAGGCCCCTTTAATTTTGTTCAAGTTGGACGAGTTACATGTGTTTACAATTGTAATACGGCACAGCAGTCATCAGAAACCAGCGTTTGTCACATTTATAGTTATACTTCTTGCATCCATCATGAAGTGGACACGCCAGAAACCAAACTGGCGCCATTGCTGTTTTCGACGATGGGAAGGAGTTCATCATGTTACACATTGTATGCGTAAGGCAGATAGGTGGACATGATGCTGGGTCTCCAGCTCTTTGAGTTTAGTAAGGAACAACTTTTGCTTTTCCCAATGACCGGGGAATATTCCTTCTTTTAGGCACGCCTGGTTTTTACTATCATCTTCAGAGTTCTGTTTGAGATGCCATCATTGTTGTCCCCGCGTCTACAACATATTTCCCGCAGCTTCTGTCCTCGTTAAATTGGACAACCGTTTGCCTTCAGTTACTTTTGTGGTGAGGTAACAGAATGGTAACCATTTCTTTCAGGAAGCACGGACAGGTCACCCAGGGTGATATAGCTTTTTCGTCACTATCCTGTAGGTCTCATCCCAGAAGCTTAATTGGGATGGTTTGAAACAGTTCTTTTTACTCCTCCAAATGGCTTCTTGATAGTGGGCGTCCTCTCGACCGACGCTACTTGCCTTTCCCCTGAGCCTCTGGTAAAGCCTCCTTGCCCGAAACCATGCGGCTTACAAACTTGTGATATCGATGTTCTTGCTGGGTTGCCCACTGGGGCGTCTTTTGTGCACAGTAAAATTGCATACTTTCCTTACTCATGAGGCAATTTGGGTGACTTTTTCTATGGCCATACCATATAGAGATATGCCGAGCTTGAACGCCACAGAAAACGTGTCCCCTTCAAAAGTTTTTGCCATCCAGGCGGGCAAGCCACCCGGCATTTTGCGAGTGCTGCCTCTGTTGGTGATGGGCTGATGATGGCGATTTGTGGTATATGGAGTGTAACATTATGCTGAGCATTATGCAGCATACCGTACTAAAGATTGCATTTTCTTGGTATAATTTTTGCCTACTCTTTTTGATCAGCATACTGTGTTGATTAGAGATTCCCGATGACATCAAAAAGACGCACTAAGTCAGTGGCTTGGTATTGCCACACTATCGAGGATAGTAGTAATAATCGATGGCGAAGCACTTCTAGACATTAAAGTCTCCCTTCAATAGCGAAAAAATATAAAAGGAAAAACGAACGGCACTGCGTTCGTCGAAGATTATTACTCAGGTTTGACTTAGCTACTAGGTAGACCCACAACTTCGTCGACTGGTATCCGATATTCCTTGCTTGGTTCTCTAACCACTAAGCTATCCAGACCCCCTAAAATATCCCTTCTTTCCCTTTATCTTCACTACTCTATTCCATGGAACGGAGCATCGCACATTTGGTAGATCATGAGTTATCATGAAAGCCCAAAGGTGCCATTATCCGCGCTTCAGGTACTAAGTGAAAATGAAATCCCATATTATTTCCACTTCGCAGTATACACGTGTGTTTGTGTGGACGGGACACGGGGGAGAAGAAACCTCTGGGCACTCAGACCCCGGTGGTCCACTGTGCTGAGTTCCTCTAACTGGTTTATGTATCGCAGGATTTCCGTTCGTAGATGTAATGTTACCCGCTGCAGTTGGAGCCAAATACTTGATGTCTCATGCATCCTTAGGCGTGACACTCACATAAAAAATAATCCGCGGATCCCGCTTCCCCATTACTGGATTTGGAGAATTCCTATTTTGAACGTACGCCCAGCTAGTGAATTATGTCCAGTTAGAATAACTTCAATATTTTCGTAAATCTTCCTACTTTTCGACAGTATAAACTTTGCAGTATATTTGTTTGCTTCTGATACGAAAAGTTTGGTGTGCTTAGCAGCATTAGGGCTGTGCTACCTGCCATTATGGAAAGCGTGCTCCCAGTTTTTGATAGAAGTATTTCCCAAAGCTACCGAGACCCTATTTGTTGGTTTCGGTCAGTGTATGGAGGAAAGTTAAACCTTTTTTTGGTAAAGCATCCGAGATTTAATTTTCTTCGCCACCACAATGACCGAGTACCAAGGGAAACAGTTTTATAGAATCTAGAAATAAAATTCAATCCGTTCCTACATTCCTGGATAATTTTTGATGTTGTCGAAAAACTGCACAGCTTCCTGAATTCAGCTTGACTATGGTTACAGATCACGATGCCGCTCTTACAATCGCATGCACTTCAGCCTGAAAGACCGTTGCATATCGTATGAGAAATCGGGAATCAAAAAGCATTGCGCAAACTATATTCAATACTCCCAATAGCTCTGCCAATGCTTTCTGCTCCTAAGTCCATTGTTTTCCCATAGATCTAATCGAGCTGGTCTAGGAGCTGCTCTCATAACAATGCTCTGAATAAAGAAATCCATGGGATGCAAATTGAATAATGCACTTAAAGCTGCAGCGCATATTGTGCTCATGAGACCAGCAATACCCACATACAGTTCTTTGCAGTGTGGCCAGTTTACAGCGAAAACCCTTTTGTTTCCCCTTAAGCAACCGAATTACGGTTGCATAAGCGAACATCAGTCTAATGATTGCAACATTACTACCTGAGGCCTGTGCCCTCATTTTGAGGCAAACATCCACCTATACAGCCCAGAAGCTAGAAGAGCTCGTTCCCTTTTTGCCTCTACATATTATATTTCACTTCTATGCAGAGTTAAAGGGTTGTGCCACTCATTTCTGTAGGAGAAAGACCATTCAGTTTTCTGTTTTTCGTAGATAATCCCATTACGCCCTGGAGCACCAATTATCAATCAAATCAACACCGATCCGAAATCTCGACCAAAAAGTAGCACAGCCACGTGATCGCCATAAGCTTGAGCATCTATTGACAAATTTTGCAGTTCGCATCTATGTTGATGCGAACACAGAAGTGCCGGTAGCACACCTCCTTGAGGGCTGCCTTTCGTCGCGTCCGTTGTTAAGAATTTAATTAAAGTTTCTTCAACACCACTCACTCTGTCGGCATCACAGAGCTTTTGAAAAGGAGCCCAGTCAAATACCCTTTGAATGTCCACGAACACCTTTCAGAGTTGTTTCCTCTATCTTCGAAACTAAAGAGCGAAGAGCAGACTCCCAGGACTACTCAAGCTGGTAAGCGTATTGGTCATTTAGTGGGTATGACCTTAACGCTTTCTCACGAATGTGACGCTCAACCAGTCTCCCCAGACGTTTCAGAGAAAATGATGTTAAGCTGATATTTCTGAAATTCATTTTAATTGATTTTATATGCACCATCCAGAAGTCGTCTGGTTTCTTCAGTCTTTGCAGCTCTCGGTTCCACCATGAAACCGTCTTAGCGCCTTGGCTTCCAGAAATATGACAAGACTTTTTTTTTTATTCTGTTAAGGGAAAGTCGCACCGGGTCCTTGAAGAACTATTGTGCCCCTTTTACTGGTTATCGTGTACCTGTTGATCATAGTATCTCAAGCAGGCCTGCAACCGTTAGGAACTTTAGTATGTTCCCCACTTCCAGAAGTTTCAGCTTTGCATCTGATATTAAGTGTTCTCCCAGATGTATCGACCTACTTTGCACAAGTGCCGGACACTGTCCCAGGACATGCATAGAGGTTTCGTCCTTCTCCTCACAGAACCTGCAGGCAGTGTCCGTAGATATCCCTAGCTTCCCTAGGTGATAGTTCAGCCGACAATGACCAGTGAGAATTCCCACTATGATTCGGAGGTTCTTTTTGGTGAGGTTTAAGCAATCTTTTGTACGCATGGGTTCGTATCCCCCAATAAGCACCCTGGACTGCTCCATCCCTGGTAGGCCCGCCCAATATAGTTCCCTCAACCGTTTCTCTTCGTTTCTTAGATTCATAGCCATGAAACTGTTTCCGATTCCACAGAAGGGTTCTGGCCCGTGTAAAGGCATCCCTGCTCCCTTCTTGGCTAGTTCATCCGTTGCCTCATTGCCTTCCAACTCAGCATGGCCTGGAACCCAAAGCATCCAGACCTTGTTGGACGAGCGAGTGTATTCAGTCTCTCAAGGCATTCCCATACCAGTTTAGAGTTCACCTGGTTGGACCTAAGTGCCTTGATCACTGCTTGGCTATCGGTGAGAATAGCTATGTTCTGCCCCCTGTAGTTCCTTTGCAGATTAAAGGAGGCACATTTATCTATGCGTAAATTTCCGCCTGGAATATGCTAGTGTACGCCATTGGCTCAAAGTACATTTTCCTTGAACCAATGACACCGGCACCCGCTCCCTCTGCTGTGAGGGATCCGTCAGTGTACCAAGTAATCAGTTGCTGGTTTAAGCCGTATGTCGCAGCCACGCTCTCCCAGTTTGCCTTGTTACTCCAACGTGTTTCAAACTTCTTATCGAAGTGAAACCTCGTTGTCATGTTGTCCCTCGGTATCAGTAATTCGGGATACCGCCTAGAAAGGATATCAATCTTCCTTCGATTTAGGCAGCTCCCTGCCTCACTCATGCTACCGGCCATCCTGAATATTGATCTCCTTGCCTGCATCTGTATGTGCAGATGGAGAGGGGTTAATCCCAGAAGGACCTCCAGGGATGCCGTTGGGCATGTCCTCATTGCCCCATTGATACATACGCAAGCCAGCCTTTGGAGCTTATGTAATTCCCTGGCTTGTGTGCTGAGTTGGGTTCTTTCTGCCCAGATTACCGCTCCATAGGTAATCATTGGCCTTACTATTGCAGTATATATCCAAAGTAGTAACTTCGGGCTGCAACCCCATTTTTTTCCTGCTATGGATCTGCAAGTCATCAGAGCCCTCGTGGCTTTCCGACAAGTGTTTCCGACATGTGTCTTCCAGAGTAATTTTTGGTCTAGCGTGATTTCCAAATATTTGACCTCTGTTTTTCGTTTCACCTCCATATCATGTAATGTTATGGCTTTCAGGTGATCCAGCTTACGCCTCCCAGTGAATGGTACTATGGTGGTTTTGGTTGGGTTGATCCGCAGTCCCACCTTCCTGCACCAGGCACTAGTAACCCTTAATCCAGTTTGGATTTTATCACATAGGGTATCTTCATATTTGCCCCTACAGATTAGAACAATGTCGTCCGCGTAGCCCTGGACTTGTATTCCAGTATTAGTTAACACGTCCAGGAGTTGACAAGACTTTACAAAGTACTCTAAAATTGTGCAATTCAGAATTTCAAATTGATATTCTATCGTGAAAGGAGTCCTTAATCGCCTAGGAAGCCCCACTTTGTTGCCAAGGTGTTCATGGAAGATGGTCAAATCCGTTTTCCCAGGATTTCGTCTTTGTATTACAGACTGTTCGCCTGCAATGGTAAAACTAAATTCTTAGCAACGGTGATCTGACAGGGAGACTTCATCTAGCACTCGCCAATCTCTAATCAACTTTAACAACTTTGAAGTGCAGATTGTTAGGTCAATTATTTCACTTCTTCTTGGTGCCACACACGTAGGGTCGCAACCTACGGTTGCAGTCATTAGACCAGTTGAAGTGATGAACTTCTCTCCTGCAGGATTTCATTTGCAACTGCCCCAACAAATATACTAAGGTTTCGCATCCCAATCTATTAAAAATTTAAGGCCATTTGAATCTACATACACTACCAGATCACTTAGTCTTTGCGTCGGTGGAGGACACAAAGGATAATAGAGTACTAAGTAAGCAGAGGCAACTATGACGTTTCTCCTCTTACCATGTATTGTACAAAGTTAGTAAGGTCCTCGGAACAGAATTGTCTCAGCATAGCTGCCTCTAACAATATTGATATCAGGACTGAGGCTCTCGGCCTCGAGGATCTCTCATTGAAGAAGACTCTTTACTGATCGAATACCGCAAATTTTGTTAAAACGAACCCATGGCTCCTGTACCAGAAATATATAAGGACAGTCCTGCACCAGCTTCCTTTTCTTCTGTTTTTCTTGGTTTAGGTGGAAGAGAAGGCAACATGCACGTACTGAATTTTAAATCTCAGTTCAGGATAAGGACTGATTTGCTGGATGTAAGGCATGTGATTTTGTAAATGGCGTGTGATAGACCGGCTTACCAAAGGAACCTGATCCAGCTTATAGAACTGACTAGTAAAGAGGCAAGCAATTCGATGGGTCCTTTAGTTGAATTGCAAATATATCTTAAAAGTAACTGACGGAGTCAACAACGAGCTACCCCTGCGTTGGTTCCAGAAAGCCCTTTTTCCTTGGTATCCCCACAACGCTTCAATAAAAATTTTCTCAGCAGTTCCACAATATCAGCTTAACGGCTTCATTATCTTCAATGGGTTAATTTCGCCTGGCACCAGATTTTTCAAACCCAAATTATTCAGGAACAACGCTTTCAACAATTTCCTCGCCACATTGATACCTTGACACCCATTCATTAGCCAACAAGGCACCGCGATGGTGTATCAAAATTAATCTTTATTACGGCTACATTCACACAACATGTAATATGGAAGGTATCTCCACCGACATTTGCATTCCCACGTTCTCTGTAATTTCTTGCGATTTTCATAATTCAACCTCATACTTGCACCGTTCACGGCTACAGCAGAACAGCAAGGAGGCCACTTCGTCAAGCATAATAATAACAAAGAAAAGTTCTCATTGTCTCCATTTTGTCTTTTTTTCTTTTCGTTTTTACCTTACGTAGAGCATAAGCCGTGGTGTCCTCCAGTGCTACAATTTCCATTATAGTACGCCGCGTGTTATCATGGAATTTTCAGGTATTTAGCACGAACGCGACGTTGCAAATTGCTTTCTCTGACTCCTCATTTACTTCAAATTCATTTAGTCAGTGAAGCTCTCAGGCTGTGTTATCAACTTTGATCCACGTAAAAAACTAAAGATATTACATAGTGAAAAAATGGGGGTACAAATGGCTGCTCCTTTATGTTGAGTTGATTAAATATTGATTATTTTAATGAGAATCATCATAGATACAGAATTTATCTTTTGAGATGTATTCGGAGGAATATCTACCAACTTCATGAAGGGGATTCTGTTTTTCAAACGTATTCTAGATGGTGAGGATAATGGAATGGATCACACGTACTTCTTCGGAGTGGTACATATGCTCCCCCTAACCTAGTTTACATTTTCTTGGAAAATAATCTGAATGGAGCGAAAAAACTTTCTCTGGAAATTTCACAATACACAGACAACTCGGAAACTTACATAGCCAACTCGGTAACTCTTCTGCATGCTTTCTTCTTTAAAACTTTCGAAATCCCGAAAAATGATGTTTTCATCGGCTTAATAACTTCTCCAGCCGGAGCTCGAGTGTAGATAATAGCTCCAGGATGATGACGGTCACAAATGAGAAAGTCAGAAGCGAATATCTCCATGGATTCGCATTATAATGACGAACTTTTTAAACTGAGATGTGTACTAGAAAAAGTGAAGAACTTCTTAAATTACCTCATCACATTGAATTCCCAGCAAGGCACGAACTCAGTGCAGTTACTCTGGTATCGCCTCGGCCTTCACTAAACGAACGTAATGAGGCGAAATGGAGAAAAGGTGAAAAGGATCCTGAGAACATTCCCAGCAAAGTGGAAAGTAAGTTGTTTTCCGTGCACTGCGTCTAGAGATTATTTTCTTGGAAAATACTCTCAAGTTGTGCTCAAAGTGGCGATTCAATTAAATTTAATTGAAATGTATCTGAGGATCTTTTATGAAAGAATTTTTATTTTGTAATCAATGCTTGAGTGGCTGCGAATATATTGTTGGTTGAGTTGAATCATTTCACTACACAGAATATCTTTCGTCTTAGACAATGTTGTTGAAGAAAAGAAACAAATACAGAAAAGGAGCTATTGGGACCTTTTTCTTGTTGACTATACATAGAAAATAACCGTCGGGATCGAGAACTGGGTTGCATTGCTGTTAAGAGTTTGTACATATACATATATCACCAATCACTACAATATTTTTGTCAGCATTTGATAACTAAGAGTAATAATCTATCCAGCATTTTCGTAGCATGAAGTCATGGGAAATAGATACCTCCCCTAAACCCCAATGTTCATTATTGCCCCAAAGTAAAGCCTTTCTAAAACTTCTTTACCGATAATTTGCATGTCTTTTAATGAGGAAGGTGGGATTATTGAAGGAGGTCTATACTCACTAAAACTAAACCTCTCGTCAATTCTCCTTCCTCGTGGAGTTTCTAGGAAAGAACTTCGCGAGGAAGACTACATTTAAACGTACCGTGACTTCCATTTTTAAGGTTTTGTGTAAAACTACGCCTTATTAAAATCGGTTTACTGTTTACTGACTTTTTCCTCAGGGTTGGAAGGTGGAAAGGTGCAAAACCTACTGCTGGTTCCTGCCGTACAGTTATGTGAGACGTCTACTCACTAAAACCACACCCTTCTCATTCCACTCTCGCCACGGGACCCCTATAAAGTATTGCGTCGCGTGGCTGAATTAGCTTTGAACTGCGGTTCATTATGGTTCTCTCCCTTCCATGTTTTCGTCATAGAACTTAGTTCCAAGCAACTGTTGACCCCAGCATGAACTCCACAATGTTTTCGGTGCGCGATGAAGCCAGGGCAATCAAATATTTTCAGCCACATCTTGGGCAGCATGGTGACTCGTCGTGACCAAATCGATGTAAATAAGCACGATAACCTCCATGCTCGCGTAAGAATTGCGTTAACTCGTACCTTAATTCCCCATGACTTCGTTCAAATCATCTCCGAATATCCGGAATGATGCGGTATATCCAAAGACCAGTTTGTGACTGGTCCCACCTCTTTTGCCACTCTTCGAAGAGTCCCACCGTGCCTAGCTGCCCTCGAAATACGCTAGATTCCCCAGTATACGTGTATACGTTTTGTCATAGAGTCGCCAGACTTCATTCGCTAAGATGCTGCTTCTCCTGATGTTGTCCGATCGCACTGCATACCCAGAGTGCACTTAGCCGATACACCACTCCCAATTTTCTGCAGTTTACTTTGTTATCCAGAACACTTGCCCAAACTGGAGCTGCGTAGAATAGCACAGAGCTGACTACCCTAGAAATCAGAAGCCGTCGACTTTGTCTTGGACCATCAATGTTCGGAAGTATCCTCGAGATTGTTGGGATGGAACACGCACTCGTTGTGTTTTTTGAAGTTGAGTCTTTTGTCAATAGTTACTCCCAAGTATTTGAGCGATGGTTGGGAATAAATTGTTTGTCCGCCAAATTTGATTTTCACAATTGAATTCTTTCTTCTCTTGCTGATGAGAACTACTTCTGTTTGTGTTCAGCAAGTCGAAGGCCGGAATTTCTCAATCAGGAATTGATCTCCCATATCGCTCCATTTGCGTAGATCTCCATCTTGTCTTCAAGCTTTGGAACGCTGTTATTCCGAAATGGTCTGCGAAACCAATAGTTGTCACGTTCTCCAGAAGGTGTAGCGTCAACACTCCATCATACATAACTAGCCACAGCAAGGAACCTAGGATAGAACCCTGTGGCGTAGCGCAAGTTGTCGGGAATATTTTTTAGCCCATCGTCCCAGTCGCAGTAAAGTCTTCTCCTAAGGGGAAACTCAACAGCAATGGGTACAACGTATTTCGGGGCCTGTAGCTTGTCGAGTGCCACAATGATTTTCTTCCATTTTGCAGTGTTGAACTCATTTTTTACGTCGAGGGTTATTACTGCGCAGCATTTTCCTTGTTGTATTGCAGACTGAGCCAAACCAGTCACCATGTTGATTGCGTCAAAAGTTGATTTTGCCTTACGAAATCCGAATTGTTTGTCGGAAAAGCCTCTTTCCTTTTCCCCAACAGCGAGCAGTCTTTTGTATATAACTCACTCAAATAGTTTGCCAATGGAATTGACCAGACATATCGATGTATATGAGGAGCAGTCACCCAAAGGTTTACCTACTCTCGGAATGAATATGAGCTTTTGTAGCTTCCATTGCTCGGGGAATCCTCCTTCCCTAAGGCATGCCGTGAAAATATACCGGGCGCTGTCCTGGCGGCTACTTTCAGGGCAATATTAAGGATTCCATCCGGTCCTGGAGTCTTTTTCTGAGTCAATCTTTTCGTTGCGTCTAGGACCTCCTCATTTACCACTACTGAAACTTCGTCGGGATTTGTACAGTTTGAATCAGTGCACACAGTACACATCCGCTTGAAATGCTCGGATTTGTTGTTTCTGATAGCTACTTGCATTTTTATATTGCACGTGTACCTCCTCGAACTCAGGCCGGTTTCTTCTGCGTTGAGAGCGTCTCCCAGCTTTGAGGCACTTTTTTCCGGCATTCCTCAATTTCTGATTTTCACCAGAAATTAGGATTTCGTCTCCGGAAAGCGCTACGCCGGCGAATAGAGGCATCGCATGCCCGTTGCCATTTTTCCACGATCTGTAAAACTTCTTTTGTGCGTTTCCTGATAGCAATGTATCTTCCAGAAGTACCTCTTTGAACATTTCCGCGTAAAATTTTCTGGTTACCCAGCTCATCGTTATTCTTTTTAATGGCTTCATAATATTCCTTTGCGAGGTTTGGAAGATGATAGCCTGATGATCGCTGGGTGTGTACTCCTCACTGACACGACACTACAAGTCTCTGATTAGAGTATCAGTAACGAAGGTGAGATCTACTATCGATTGAAATTCTCCCCTCCGAAATGTGTTGGCTGCCCCAGAGTTGACAAATACCACGTTCAAGGGCAAGAATATTTGCAGCAATATTCGTCCTCTTGCGTTGGTTTCTCTGCTACCCCATTCTTGTGTCCATGCGTTGAAGTTGCCGGCTATTACTATGGGATTGTAGCGATTTGCATTGAAAGATAATTGTCTGTCTGTCCGTCACACGTATTTTTTTCGGAGCTGGTTATAACGATTGAGACCAAATTGAGTGGTCAGATGAGAACTGTGAACGAACAGTGAGTTACTTACTTTCACATTGAATTTAAGGGGGAGGTCCCTATACATGCAGAAACAGGTGTACATTTACAAGGCAAACAAGTTTCAAATCTCCCTTTGGAAAGGCCAAACAGCCTCTTCTCCAAGATCCATTACCTTCAGATTGAATGTGATCTTCTGGAATCAATCATTTCTTGTTTCTCGGTTGATCAATTTTTTATGGAATCTCCCATTGTAGATCATAACATTTCCTTCCTCTCTTAGGCAACCTTTCCAAACGGTATCCTACAAAAATCCAATCTACTCCACGCTTCGACTTTTTTGGCTTTCAAGGAAGCGTGTTGTAAGCAATAATGATTCGAGCTCCCTGGATGGTTTACAAGGACTTGTGTAAAACAAAATCTTGTTTTAATCGATTCTGTCAGTCTGCAAGTCTGCAGAGTCCGCAAGGGACTCATCTGAAGTGGCTCTGCCACGAAGCCTCACCGGAGGTTATCTGGTACCATGGGAACCGGGATGGCCCTCTGAGAGCATATCCTCCAGGAGAATTCTTGGTGAATGTGTTCTCGACCCGGTTATTTGCGGTTGGCCCCCTAATGGGAGTTTCATGGTGGTTGTGGTTATGCCTACATGCGGGCAGAGCTCCTCGGAGCTCAAACGTGGAGTTGCGCTGTACAATTCGGGTGTGGTATCCCTTAGTTGCGGCAGAGGTGTTAGATAGGCCTCGCATCCACTGATATGAATGCTGAGCCTGCACTCAGTATAAACCAGGACCGCTGTGCTTGCATGGCGGGGCTCTGATTGTGGTCCCAAAATCAATCCGTGTCCGAAGAGGAGGAGATTATGCCTTCACGGCAGGTATTCACGCTAAACCCCCTGCCACAGCCGGTGCTCATACGTGGCGGTGAAGAAGACGGGGGCAACCCTATCGGCCAAACCAAAACCAAGTGGCCGAGGAGAACCTCCATAGTGGTGGCACCGGGAGACGCTGTACTCACTTTGGTTTGCCGGCCATGATGCAGTAGGCGAATGCTCCAAAGGCCTTATCAGGGCGATCAGACCCGAGTCTGCACGGGGACTCATCTGAAGTGGCAAATTGGTCACGAAACCCTACCAGGGACTCACATACTTCGGGTAAACTCCTGTTGTATGTGAGGACAGCTCGGTTATTTGCGGTTGTCCCCCCTAGTGGGAGTTGCATGGTGGTTGTGGTTATGCTCAAGCGAGATGAGACCTTCGGGCCTCGACGCGGTGTTGCGTATCAGCACGGGTGCCGTACTCCATAGTTCGATAGAGATTTAGGTAATTCTTGCATCCACCAGTATGAATGCTAAGCCATGCACTTGATATAGACTGGTACCGTTGTTGCTTGTCTCAGCGGGGCTCTGATTGTGATCACAAAATCAATTCGTGTCTTAAGAGGACCGTAGGATTAAATCTCACGACAGGTGCCTACGTAAAACACCATGGGCTTCACTGTCTGTCACACCCCATTTACTAGGAAAGCGCTGAACCAATTATCACGAAATTTGCTGAGAAAGTGTAGTCTGTGAATCCCTTTATGTGCAATGGGTTGCGTCATCACTGTCTTTAAGAGGCCTCTCCACATATATGCGGGGAGGGTAAACATTTTTTTAAGGATATGGTCACGTTGTATATTGAATGAAAGAGTTCAATTAGTAGTTTTCAAAACTGGTGATATTTTTGACACCGGATGAAATATAGGGGAGCCAGGTTCTCTGAACCAATTTAATCGATAGATTAAACCCTACCCCAAAATAATGACCAAGAGATTTTTTTTCTCATGGAAAACTTATTCTAATGTTTCACTGTTTTCATTGTCTTGTTTACTCCTAAATCCATTAATGCTTAAGCTCAGAATCGATGCGCATTAGGATAATATTCCAAAAGGTTACATTCTGTAAGTCAGTCCGCAATAACTAGTCGGCTTAACAGAAATGTATTTCATCTGCCTCCAGGGCTTTTAAGAAGTCTAAACTCTTCTTATACCGACGTACTGATCGGTATTCCTAGTATTACATACTCCATTCTTCCCATTAATATGAAGAAAGTTGCAATTACCTGCCAAGCTGGGAACCTCTACTTCATTTGTACTTATCTCCAGTTCGATTCTTCTTGCCCTTTTCTCCAAATGTAGAACCAGGTCCACAACTCGAAGTCAAAAGAAACAGGAGGTGTCTAATTAAAGATTCGGTAACAAAATGCCACCCTTGGGAACTTCACTATCTATGAAGAGACTAACAGAGCGGCTCAGCTGGGGTCTGACTGCTTAATGGTGACTCAATGCTAGCTTTCGATATCTTAAGCTTCCTTAAAGTCAAGAAGGAGGGAGCGTTTTCTTCGTCGAAAGATTTGTATACACTTCTTTATGAAACAGCCGACGCTTCATGGTACGCGGAATACTTTAAATTCAAAAGGATCTGAAAACTGCAACTGTCAGAGATGCAAATCTAGTAGATTGGTATATTCCAAAGCTAGCAAACCACCAGCTTTTTAAAATGACGTCCTTAGAATAGTAAATTAAAAGCAATTCGAGGCTGTTCATTTAAAAACCGTTGTGTATTTCAAATATTAAGTAACGCCGTTTTATTAAAGGAATGTCTAATTAATGTGAAAGGCATACTATTTAAGGTCATTTTATATCCACATGCACATCACAGATAAGTGTTGATGAAAGCGGCATTTTTCTGAATATCTCCTTCTTCTTCTTCAGTCTAAGTTCCATCCGGAAGCAGAGTCGGCTCAGTCATTCAATTTGCCCGGTCAAAAGCCTTATTTGTATCTGTACATGTCCACACCATCCAAGGCGCGATCGATTTCTACGATCATCAGTGAAACCTTATATCGATCGCGGATGCTCTCAACTCGTATGTGATCACGGCGTGGTGCGTCGCTAATCCAACGCAACATTTTCGTCTCCATTACCGTGAGGAGCAGCTTGTTGGCTATTATAGTCGGCCAACACTCAGAATCGTAGAAGACGATAGGGAGGACGGCACTGCGGTGGATTTTGAATTCGAGGCTTTCGCTGATGCGTCGATTATAAAGAAGGCCAGTTGTGGAACTCCACTTCATCTAAGTTATGCTAATACGGGAAGCAATTTCATAATGCACTCACTATTGGTTGATAGCATTAATCCAAGATGTTTAAATCGCTCAGTTCAGAGCAGGTCATTGTCGTTGACAGTGACAATAGCTAGCTCAAAAACTTGGTGAAATTGACGGTGAAGGTCCGCTCGCAAAGACCGATGCTTCATCAAAGTGCTCGGTCGACACGTTCTTGCACGCCTCTGTGCTAGCAAGGCTCGGGAATTGTGGGGGGGGGGGGGGGTCCTTTGAACGCTTTGCACCCTTACGTGTCATTAATACGAAACTAACGTGTTTATACCGATGCGTGGGTCCGCACCGGATTTCAAAATAGACAAAAATACGAAGGAATTCGCAACGGCCTAACGATGAAAACCAGAACGCGAGCTAAAACTGGAAAATAAAAAAAAAACGGCTCGATCGCGCGCAGCGTGGTGTGTTTTTATGGTGATGATGATTCTTTATGGTGATGATGAATGTAAAACTTACAAGAAAAGAATAAAATAAAATAAAAAACATAAAAAAAAATAGAAGAAGAAAAGAAAATAAACGAACAACTTACTCTGATGTCACTCCGAGCTCGGATTGATGCTTCTAGTATCTATATTTTTTTATAAAATTCAAAATATTAATAATAACACAATATATAGTCCTTAGAAAAAAACTAGCGTTAATTCACTTCCTCTCTATAATTTCATACTTCACGTTTTATGTGTTTCTTTTTTGTTTATACACAGCGCGGGAATTCCGACACTTTACTTCGGCAGCTAAATATTAACTTAATCATCCGACACTTCAATTATCTGTCTTTTTAATTGTTTTTCTTCTCTTTGCCCTAAATCACTATGCATTTAACACTTGCCAACGATTGAACAATTTGTTAACGATTTGAACTTATCCACGGAATCTTTGTTTACAATGCCCTTGCGTTAGGGCTTAGCACGATATGGTTTTCGTTTTCTTCTCATTCAATTCTTTTCCTTTGCTCGCGAAAAATCTTCACACCTCCGGATCTTCTTCTCTTCTCCAAGACTTTCTCTCCTCTTTCTTTAAATCTCCTTTTATCAAAATTGAATTCTGTTCCTCTTCCTCGATTCTCTAGCCAAAACCCGCTCCTTCTTTTTCCTCTGTCTTCCCCTCAGCACCAAAAACCCATCTCCTTTTCTCAAAATTGAATTCCGTTCCTCTTCCTCGATTCTTTAGCCAAAACCCGCTCCTTCTTTTTCCTCTGTCTTCCACTCCGCACCAAAAACCAATCTCCTTTTCTCCCAAAAAACTCTTCCACCCAGCAACATTCTCGCTGTGTTTTGTTCGTGCACCGCTTCTATTCCCGCTACATAGCCTTTCTCACTCGGCAATGTTGCGGCAACATGCGCATGCGCCTGCAGATGCGGCAAATCATTCGCCTCCTGTCAAGATCAATTCGCTCGAATGCATTGAATAATGTGCAATCTGCGGCGAACATTAAGGCAATTGCACACTATTAAATGCATTGTTTAAGCAAATTAATTAAGAAAGAGCCGAATGAAATTCCGCTCCAGTCGCGCAGCCGCGGTCACTACAGGGCAGCTGGGTTTTCGAGACCCGCTCGAGGAAAGAAAGCTGAAGACCAGTGAGGGCCTCACTGCTGATAGCGGCTGAGTGTTGGCGCTTACGAGGAAAGGCAGACCGAGATCCAAACCCACATTAGGCCTTGAGGTCCTTCGCGTGAGCGATGCCCAGGTTACGACCCTCCATGTCCTCCAGCTCGTATTGAACCGTTCCGACTCGCCCGATGACCTTCGCCTTCACGAACTTCTGATCCAATTTGGCATTATATCGTTTTACTGCACTGCTTAAGTTGAAGAGCTCGGGATCGCAAGTTGTAACCCCTTTCCTGTGTCTCTCTTGCCTGGAGGATTCGCAATTGAACCTCTGCTCTCAGAATAGCAAGTTTATCCTGAGAACAGATCTCCAAGGTCGCATCAGGCAAGGCGTTCAGGCGTCGTAAAAGGGCGTAGGTACTCCCATGGGTGACCATGCTTTGCCCAAAAACGACGTGTTTCGCTGAACGCAAGGCACAGTTGATAGATGACAACTTGTTATCCCAATCTCTTTGATCAGGACCGATATAAGCGCGTATAGCAGCCAACAGTGAGCGATTTACTCGCTCTGAGGCGTTTGCCTGCGGGGAGTATAAAGCAGTGTAAATGTGTTGAATGCCATACTGGTTCAGAAGATCGTTGAAAACCGCGGATTTGAACTGTACCCCGTTATCAGACGTGATCGACTCAGGGATTCCAAACACATGAAAGATTCTCTTCTCCAAGTATTCAGTCAGCACGTTTACGGTAAACCGTTTAATCGGCTTCACAAATGAAAACTTTGAGAGAGAATCGAGAACGACTATTGCTCCGATACTTCCGGCGCGAGATCTGGGGTATGGGCCGATCAAATCGATATACAAACGTTGAAATACCCGATCCCGCTCCCGTCGCGCAGCCGCGGTCACTACAACACTTTTGCTTTGTGTTGTGATATCCCCGGAATAATTGTAACACCAGAATGTCCACCGATCACCGCAATATCAATCATGAATCCAAAATAAATTTTCAAGCAAGGACAATATCCAAAGTTGAAACACCGAAGAGATGACGGGGATAGTACTTCCCTTGCGTTTTAGAACTTCTGCGGCAATTGATACACACTAGCTCACAGGATGTGTAATAATCGTAATTCAAACCTTTGGACAATTGTCAGAAGTCAAATCGCGAACGATAACAGCATTGATGTTGAACCAATGACTTCGAGTCCTTCCAGGTTTACGTGGCACACCCACTGGGATAACAACTCCATCGGCGCCTTTAAAACAATCCGCAACTTGTTCTGCTCTAACGTATCCTTTTACATTCCTGGCTCTGTTGATGTGGGAAAAATCTGCTGGACAGGGGCTGCTCCTTACCACCAGATGCTCCCGTCAAAAAAATCTCCGAATGTCCTCCCGTCTTCAGGCCTGTCTCCGGTGCCAACTTTCTTCTAGCTTACCCACCAGTCCAGCTGCTCAACCAAGAACCGCTCCCCATGCCGCTATGCTCACCTTGAACTCTGTTGAGTTCATGTTGCAGCAACATGCGCGTGCGCCTACGGATGCGGCAAATCATTCCCCTCTGTTAAGATTAATTCCCCCGAATGCATCCAATAATGTGCAATCTGCGGCGAACATTAGGGTAATTGGACATTATGAAATGCATTATTTGAGCAAATTAATTCAGAAAGAGGCGAATGAGATTACGCTTCCGTCGCGAAGCCGCAGTCACTACAAGAACTCACTGGGCCACAATCCTGGGTCCTAGCTCTTCACTTTTCAGAGTGGAGGTGCGATGTCGTTATGCCCTGTAGTTTTCCCCGATTCCATTCGTTTTATAACTTCCTCGACTTTAGTTGCGCTGACATGTGGAATTGCTTCAAATGTCGGCAGTGCTTGTGGAAGTGGAGGATGAAGAAATTTGCATATCTTAGCATGATCATTTTGTTTTCAACTACATTGAATGCATTTTTTGGTTGGCCTGTGACAGGACCTGTCACCAAGAAAGCTCAAGTGGGAATGGAGTCACTCCAAATATACTTTATTTATCTCCTATCCTGATCTTAGTATTTAATTTTTGCTGTATTAAGGATGGTACAAAGTAATTTGCATCAAACCCTCCTCCTTTATCTTTGCTTGAGACCAGTATGCTATAAAAGCTCAATTGGTTAATCTAAACATTCCTGATATGGGTGCCGGGCAGTGGGTGAAAAATCATTGCCCAGCGGGTTCGTCTCTGCATTGGTTGGAAAAGTCCTTGTTTTTGACGTTAACCCTGATCTTAAAGGTGAGGTTACAATGAATCATGCCGGCAAATGGGATAATTTGATTTCCTTGTGAAGAAACATGACACTTCTAGAACGACATGTTTAGTGTTCTGCGATGGTAGTTTTGGTTATATGAAGAAGTAAAGACATCCTTGAGAGTTTCTCATGAAAATATCTCAGTTGAACGTTACTTTAAATAGTAAGCTGTATCGGAAAAAATTAACTCTGTATAATAATAAACATCCTTTAGGTTTAATTGCTCCCAATTTATTTGATCCCGTGCAGTCTAGTAAGCAAGAAATCAAGCACTATTAAGCCAATCATGCCAATGCGGAGGGTTAAATCGAAACTTTATGGAAATCTGATATTTAGGAATATCTTTTAAACACAAGTATATACAATTACAGTATCTGCATAGTGTATTGTTGAGTCTTCCTAAAAAAAGATGTAGACTGAACGTGTTTTCCCAAATGTGTGAGAAAAAATAAAAGATTAAAGATAAAGATAAATAAAAGATAAAGAAAGATACTTCTACAACTTTTTACTCCGTTAAATTATTTCACTCTGCGTGGAATATCTGCATTTCAGAGAGTATTTATTTGAAAAACCTCATCTTCTGATTCAAAAGCACCGAAAATTGGGAGATACCAGCGTGATGCACCTATAGTAATTATCGATATCATTTGATGGTAATTTGGCTAATAATGTAAATTGGAGCGCTCCCTGGGTGGTCACATTAGCAAAAAGACATCATACTTAGTTGGTTATTATGGGTGCTGAATTTATTTGCCAATTATCTCATTTTCTGAGACATTAATAGATTTTTCGTGAAAAGAAGTCTGGGAGAGATGTGTGTTCGTACATAAAAGAAAATCTTCAAAAACGAGAAGGACACTGAGCTTTAAACAACAAACTAATCTGGAAAATTTGGAAAAACGTCGAATATTCCGTTTCATGGTAAAATGAAAAGACTTTTGAAACTCTCGCCAACAATTTTCTTTATCTCTTCATCCTCACCATGCAATGTGTTCGGCGAACTTGGCACAGTCATAAATGGCTAAGAATATGGTCGATAGAAAAATTCAATTGTGGAAAGAATGCTCTAATAAATCATGGCATGAGAAAATCCAGGGAAAGCTTTTTTATAATATATTAAGACAAAGATAAGAAAAATATGTTTCCTCCACTTGGAAAACTATCAGCGTCGAAGTTGAGCGCTGACTTCCAAGTCGTTTAAAATGTTATATGTGGGAAAAAAGGGGTGGAGGTGGGTAAGTGATAAAAGCGAAACTATCCCTCTGAGACTTTATTAAAACGATAAGAAATGAAATATGTTTGCACATGCAATATCTGAGGAATTTAGTTTCTTTCAAGCTGGATAAAAGTTTAAGCATAAAATGAACTATAATAATTTTCCCGAGTCTCGCAAGTGGCTAAGCTCGTTGCATATGTTCCCTTGGTTGAATCACTACAAATTTCGAGGGAATTGAAAACTCCTTACGTTATGCGCCACAAAAACTTCTCCCAGATCTTAAGTTTTCCGAAAAGTCGTTTAACTTTCTCTAGCCAGGGATTTATTTTACATAAGTTGCACATTTAGCGTAATTGGAATAATAGGAATTAGGAAATGTTATACTTTTAGCGTCAAGTTGTTCTTCTCTATTCTTACAACACTTCTTACATCGTGAACACTTAAGTGGGAAGCCTTTGCAGAGATGGCGTGCAAAGGGCTACATAAAGGCTCCTAACAGAATTTCATATATGTTACATTCGTACATGATAAAGTGTATTACAATGCAGCATCACCAATGACTGTTTTGTGACACGCGCATCGAGGGCTACGTATTCAGCTAATCTGGGATCAGTTTCATTGTATGCAGTAGCCAGCAATGGAATTGCCGGCTTTTTTCAAAGTGTTACCTATCCACTGCCACTTCCGCCTTATAATCGACACAGCTACCAGTACCTGGCTTGTATGCCGACGTCGAGGTTCTATCGGGCGAGTACATCAATGGCACAACGGAGACAGGTGTTAAACAAGGCAATCTTAACTTGGTAGTGGTGTTGAGATATCATCATCATCAACGGCGCAACAACCGGTATCCGGTTTAGGTCTGCCTTAATAAGGAACTTCAGACATCCCGGTTTTGCGCCGAGGTCCACAAATTCGATATCCCTAAAAGCTGTCTGGCGTCCTGGCTTACGCCATCGCTCCATCTTAGGCATGGTCTGCCTCGTCTTCTTTTTCTACCATAGATATTGCCCTCATAGACTTTCCGGGCTGGATCATCCTCATCCATACGGATTAAGTGACCCGCCCACCGTAACCTATTGAGCCGGATTTTATCCACAACCGGACGGTCATGATATCACTCATATATTTCGTCGTTATGTAGGCTATGGAATCGTCCATCCTCATGTAGGGGGCCAAAAATTCTTCGGAGGATTCTTCTCTCGAACGCGGCCAGGAGTTCACAATTCTTCTTGCTATGAACTCAAGTCTCCGAGGAATATATGAGGACTGGCAAGATCATAGTCTTGTAAAGCAACAGCTTTGACCCTATGGTGAGACGTTTCGAGCGGAACAGTTTTTATAAGCTGAAATAGGGTCTGTTGGCTGACAACAACCGTGCACAGATTTCATCATCGTAGCTGTTATCGGTTGTGATTTTCGACCCTAGATAGGAGAAATTATCAACGGTCTCAAAGTTGTATTCTCCTATCTTTATTCTTCCTGTTTGACCAGTACGGTTTGATGTTGTTGGTTGGTTGGTGTTGAGATATGCATTTCCGAATTTAATATAAAACAATTAAATCAGATTTAATGCTATGAGCAAGAACAACGCTACCAAAAAAAGCAAATTGATCGACGCCTTCGATGTTCTGCCTTGATGCAGGTAGGAAGAATTCGATGACCCATCTTACTGAAAACCTGGGTTTTGTTAGTATTTATCTTCGGGGAGATGTTATCCGCGTAGTTGGGGTGTTTGAAGAAAGGTACTAAGGCCCTCCATATCCTTCTGATGAGGAGCGTCACCGATAACGAGAAGAAATATTATCTGCGGCAGAATGCATCCTTGTCAGACTCCGATTTGAACTTCAAATTCCTCTGAGATTTTACGTAGGTGCAGCATGAGATGTATGATTTTCATAGGAGACATTCGAATCCGAAAGATATACATATTTCAAAGTTTTCTATTTGAATTTATTTAACATTAGCAAGTAACTGGTTTTCGTTGATTCCCCAAAGGGATATCTTCAAAGTTAAGGCTTCGAATGGATCATTTGTTATAAAAAAAATAGAATGCAGATTTGAAACCCGGAAGAGAGAGAGAATAGATTGATGTCTAAGCAATCCAGCGAACGGGATTACCACCAATGTATTTAAAATGTCTGAAATGCGGCAACGTGGCGTTGTCTTTCTTCCCCACAAAAAAAAGTTGTCAACCGCATCACAGCCCTACGAGCTGGGGCTTAAGAATACACTCAAAGCCTTCGCTGCTTATCGTAAGGGGTGACTTAAAGGGCTAAAAATTTCTGGGCTAGCAGACTGCAAATTTTGAAACTTTGTTGCTACCGAAACGTTAACAACGTCTCGAATAGGGACTTTGGCTATCAAAAACAGACTATGATTGATTTCTGGAACGTGTGCACGCTTCTCAACAACGGTAGCGAGGGTCCCCGTAATGCTCGCTTTCTCCAACTAGAGGGGGAATTCCAGGGATATAGACTGGACATTTTGTGCCTAAGTGAGATAAGATGGCGGGACTCTGGAGAGTACTTCTCTCCTTTTTGCCACACTAATGGCAATGAACTTTTGTACTGTGGAAATCCAAGTGGTAGCAAACGCGAATTCGGCGTCGGGTTGCTTCGGATGGTTACGGCAAGGCGCGCTCTCTTGACCTGGGAGCCGGTTTCTCACAGACTTCTAATTGCAAGATTTCGGTCCAGATTAAGGAGCATAACAATTGTAAAATGCTATACAGCAATGGAGACTTCCGATGTGGAGAGCCGGGTGGAGAAGAATGCTTTCTACGGGCAACTAAACGCGGTTGAGGGAAAGCTCTTGGCGACCGTAGTGGTAATGGCGGGAGGTTCTTGAATTTCTACAACTTGCCCCGCCTCGTCAAAGTGACACATTGTTCAAGCACAGAATCTGCCAAAAGGTCAGTTTGGTTTGAGTTGACTGACGCCAACAGTAGATTTAAGGGTTGTCTTCTTATGTGTATCAAGAGAAGCAGTACCGTTGGCCTCGAAAGGAATTACCATTTGATAGTCGCTTACGTTCACTTGGGTGTCACGTCTCCCTTTTCTCGCAAGGTCGAAGAGCTGTGCCCCCTAAATTCAACATCGACCAGTTGTACCACCCAGTTATCACTAAACAATGGGAGTGCTATCTTACTGACCGAGCGATAGATATACTGAGTAACACGCCTGAGAATATCAATAAGCATTGGGCCGCCATCAAAAATACTCTTTTCTCGGGTGTTGCACAGGTCATTCGTCATAAGATCTGACTGCCTGCGGAGTCGGGAAAGCGGATCGATGAACGGAAAGGGTTGAAGATTCTACTGACCGTTGCTAGTGATGCCGGACATGATGCGGTCGAACTCCGGTACCGAGCGAAATCCAGAGAAGTTCAGCGTAGTGTACGCGATGATAAGCGAGAGTTTTCTATTGCGCTGGTCAGGGAAGCGAAAGTTACCGCAGATCGAAATGATTTCAAAACTGTATACCGCACGGAAAGAACAATTCACCATGGTTCCTATCTGTATTACATTCGGTAAGGTTCCTTCTCTTGTGGATGAAATCGCTATTACTACAACATGCAGATACCGAGTGTTCCGCCAAGCAGAAGAAAAAACATAAAGCGGCAGGGCTTGACGGTCTCCTTGCGTAGTTATTTGTCGCTGAACCAGCAGTTACTGCTGAACAGCTGCTTCCTCACTCATACGGAAATCCCAGGAATCAAAAACCTCTCTCAAGTGAAAGAAGTGCATGATCGTTAATATTCCAAAAAGGGCGTCCGTTTTGAATGTGACAATTGGAGGGGTCTGCGCGCTTCCTGCTGTTGCAAAGATAACACTTAAAATAATCCTGGGACATATCTCGAAGGTTTGATCTATTGAGAGCTGGTTGGTTTCTGCTCGGGAACCTATATTGGCCACATCAGTACCCTACGGATTACTTCGGGACAGTGCGTGGACTTTAGGTCTTCACTGCAGTGCCTCTTCATCGATTTCCAAAAAGCTTCGATAGCGTGAATAGGGAGTGCGTCTGGAGTGCTCTACGCAGGAGGGGCATGTATTTTCTACCTTACATGACGATATTAGGGGAAAACAGGTCTCCCATTAATATATACGAGGGTGACGCCGCAAGCCTTTCTTGCAACTTCTGGGCGTGGGCCTTCCTCGCGGACCGGTAGTGCGCATGTCTTAGTAGCTCGAGGGTTTTACAAGAAAATCCCGTCTGGGAGCCTTCCGACTTTTTAAAACTAGGCTTCCATGTTCGCTAGACACAATCTTACTGAGTCTCGCCGCTTTCTTGGACCAGGACCCCTTCTTGGATGTCTTGATGACTTACTTGTTCTTCTTTGGCAGTCCTTATATGGCTGCCAATGTTCCTGCCTGTAGAAGATCTTGAAAACCTCAGCTTCCTAGCTGAACAAATCTTCATGCCGCCACGGTCGCAATGTCTTCTTGCTTTATTTCACGCTTGTGTTCTGTTCGACCTTGTCTTAAGACAGCTAGCGTTTGAGGATGGTGAGCTTCGCCTTCTACTCGTTTGCCAGGCGTTTCTTGTTATATTCTTCCAATGCCTGGTGTTTAACGAGGTGCTTTTAATCCCGTTCGTCGACAGTACCGGCCTCCCTTTTCTTCGCAATCTTGATGAGAATATCTATTCTAGTATTGACCTTTGACTAGTATTAAACTTCCACTTTTTTGCTGGTTTCCGGTGCCTGACATTCTTGTCAGTTCTTGCTTGTTAGTAGACCCCGATGTCGATCGTTTTAGGTTAGAAATACTATGGCTGGTATTCACTACAATCAACTCGACGACAGTGGTTTCCAAGCTGGAAACTACTAATCTGTCTGCCGCCTGTTGGTTTCAGTACATCGGTGCTACGGCTGACACCGGCTGTACGCCCTCTGGGGATACTGTCTCCTGACTGCATTCCAGCAGCTTGTTCTCCGATGATGCACCCAGCATCTTCATCTCTTTTCCTTATATCAATGGGTTTTTGTTTTTGGTAGGCTTTTCCGTCTTGGCTTGAGGTCCTGTTAGCACCTTTACCAACGCAGGAAGGAGAGTCCCTGGCCTGTTGCTTCGACCCCTCCCCCCACCACACCCACACCCACCCCACACCAGCTCGCCCCTAATACATGACCAGCAGGTAAATAGATACTCGTTAGTTGGGTGAGCCTATTCTCTGCGGCATTGGATATTTTTTGGAAGCGAAAGAGTTGAAATTACGTTTGAATGGTTTCATCAGTGCACACTTACTTCAAATGGGATGATACTGGAAGACGGCCCCCTTCTTGAGCCCAATAACTAGGGGAAAATTTTGGTGCTCTCTGCTACCTCAAAGATAGCAGCTTTTGGGAGTTTAGTCAACAAAAACATGGCTGGTTTCCTCTGGGGAACAGAATGCCTCCACGCTTTACTTGATCTCCATCGATTTGGAGAAGGCTTTCGGCACCATCAAAAGAGAATGCATTTCAATACTATACACACTAGTGGAAAGTTATAGGGGTCGAGATATCTTCTTTCGAACTCCTGAACTCCGCTGACGACATCGACCATTAAAAGGCTCTGGATTTGGTAAAGAGACCTAGATCGGTTAACAGCGTCAACTGTCGGCAGCACTGCCTCTTTCTCTAGATGGTTCCTTCTTTTCTCCTTTTTAGGCTTAGGGAAAGATCCTTTTTGATAAATTTGTACTTGTTAATACACTATACTATGCGCTTTAACTAATTATCAATTACGCAAGCCTTGCATCTCCGGTCAGTTTGTAGTCGTAATGATTATGAACTTCACTGAAACTCATGTGTTAGTAAAATTGTTCATTTATATTTCTCATTTCAAGTAGAAAGTTTATCACTAAGTTCTCTGCCGAAATTTCCATATTTTGAAAATTTTTATTTAGTTTAAAATGACACATCAAAATCAAACTTCTTCGGATTTGGTAAAGCAATATGTCTGTAGTTTGGAGAATTCTCTGTCATTTTCTAGAACTGAAAAACTGCTCAATGACTTAAAAATTCGAGGGATGACTACAGTCGAAGCTATCGTCATGCTATGCGAAGGATACATTGCCGTTATTCGAAGTTTGTATTCGAAATTAACTGAAGGTTCGACTGCTGTAGATAGCGAACTATACGATAAATACACCAATATGCCGAAAAAGCAGGACTTACACCAGAATTGCAGCAGTTACGACGAGGAGTACCAAAAATATATAAGAAATCTTGATAACTACATCCAGGACTTCGTCGCAACCGATGTCAATCGCTTGCGTGGTGGCGGCAATCCGGAGCAGCAGCGTGACTGTCAAGCGGAAGATAGTGCCAGTGGGACCTCAAAGATCTCGGAGCAGAAAGATATGAGGACTGAAGTTAGGACTAAGATTTTTCCTGCGCAAAGGTTATTGAATGTTGATCTCCTTTCTGAAGATTTGGAAGACTTAGAGAAGCAACTGAAAGCGGTCGGGAATGCCGACGCAAGTGGGACGCAAATTGAGAAACCATTCGATATTTTGGAGGGTTTTGATCGGCTCGAGCATAAAAATGTCACGATAGAGAAGGAGGCTTCTGATCTAGCGACAACAGAAAATAACACAATTGACAAGATAGACAAAATCAAAGCGGAATATTGGTCTCAAATGGAATCGCTAGAAAGTGAGACCAAAACATTGGATCGTGAAATCCACGGTCTTCTTGATCGGTTCGGCAAAAACCGCGACTCAGTCCTTAAATACACAAATCAAATTTCTTCGATTGTTGACAAGGAGACAGTGTCGAAGTACAAGGAAGACCTCAAAAACAGCTCTGAAGTTTATGATGAACTAATGCGGCAGTACGAGAACCAGATTTCTACCTCTGCTGGTAAATACAATATTCGAGGAAAAGAACAACTTTTGAGCGATATCCGGGAGTTGATCGAGAAGGATAATTTGGATCCGATCACGAAGCAGAAAAAACTAGAAACTTTCTTGAAGAAATTTAATGAAATTGAAAAGGAAGAAGGCAGAAAGCCAGATAGCGATGATGATAGCGAATATGATGAATATCTTGATTTGGACCGGGAGTTGGATGATTTTTATGAATACCGTGATTTGCCTTATGATGCTGACAATGATCCGGATGCAGCAAAGCGTACAGAAGCAGAAGAGCAATTATGATAAATTTCCTGATAAATCATAAAAATGTTATTTTAATTAGTCCACTGTGTTTAGTTATGCAACCTTCCCTGAAGGGAGAAATTATGTCGGAACGTTTTTAGCCTTATCCAGTCAATTATGCATTTGTTGTTGGAGAACCATTGAAATTATATTTTTGAGCCGTTTTACCCATTCAGAGTTTTTGTTAATATTGTGATCGTGAATCATGACCAAATTAGGGAGTAAGTTTTGAAATATACACCTTTAGCCCAGAGAAGCGATGGAGACTTGGTTGGATGGCTGTTTGTGTAGGATTAGGCAACCAGTACCTACCAACCAGCTCTTTTATGTGAAAAGTCCCATGCTAGCCGCCGGACTAAGGCGAATTGCACTAGATGCACTTAATTGAGCCCTTCATAATCTATTATTCACCAGTATATTTCCACCGTGAGAGCGCGAGGCAATCCAATATGATGTGAGAGAGTATTTCGTCTTAATTGCAGAGTTCGCATACTGTGTGGGTGTGCAGATATTTCCGTAAATGGCAGTACTTTTGCAACTTTCACCGTCGAGCTTTTGAGGATTTGCTAATATTCCCATGCCAATTTCAATTTTCGTTTTGGGTTGACGAACCATTCTTACTTCCTCCGTGGATTCCCCCTAACAATCAGGTTTATTGTATGCGTTCTCCCCAGAGCAGTGGTATGTGGACCTAGGGCTTATGGCATGTCCTGCCTCGAGTTCTTTTCATACATCCAAACCCCAGTCTTGTTTTTGATCTTAGATTCATCTGAATAGGACCGTATGTGGTCCCCCAGATGATTGCCGTCATTTCTCATCATATCATCTTGACGTTGAAACTGAAGCAGTATTTGAGGAACCTAAAATCGCTACTTATTCCCGAAGTTAGGTTTTTGAATATTTTGGTGATTTTGCTACATATTTATTCGACAGAGGTTAATATGCCGCTCAATTGAAGGCCCGCGCTTCCTTTTACCATGACGTTGAAGGGTAGTAGTTGAAATAGCACCTCCAGGGCGAAGATGGGTGTGCTCTTCATAGAACACGTCATGTACAGGCAGTCGAGCCTTTGCAAAGATTAGACCTTTGGTCTAACGTAGGTTATCAGATTAGTGCTTCCTGCGTAAGCATGGATTTGGTATATCCAATATACCATGTGTAGTTTCAATCCCCATGTCTCACCTACGGTCCTTTATTGCGGTCAAAGGTATCCGCTTGCCCTTGCTAATTACATGCTCGAGGTATTTATTCTGCTTGCTTCAGATCCAGGATCCTGCATATTTTCCTCATTTGATAGTTGAAGTCGTTCACTAGGAAGTAATGGGAGTTTTAGTTTATCCAGCTTTCTCTTTTGTTGAATGCTAGGAGACTAGTCTTGTTAAAATCTATCGTTAGACTTGTTCATTGGATGTAATACCCCGCTCCGTTTAGTGAAACCCACAAGCCGTCCACTATAAGGACCCATATAGGCCATATAGGCAACTCCGCCTCCTCTCTCTGCAGGTGTTAATTATATTATTATATAATCAGGACTACAATAACCATATCTCTGTTATTTGTTGTGGTGTCAGCCTTTGGTACCAGCTGAAGGGGTGCTGTCACATAAGATATTCCCGATTGGCAAGCATGTTGGTTGCAATGCAGGGGAAGGATGTTAGTCTCTCTCATATGTCTGTCCACTAATTTTTCGAGTGTCTCGACAATGAAGGCGGTAGGACTTGTTATACTACAAACTTAAGCCTGAATTTGGTCTCGACCTGGCTTTACAATAAAAGCAACTTTAACCTAAACCGAGGCTGTTTATATATACTTGAGAGCGCAAATAAAGTTCCTTCTGGGAATAGAATAGACACTATCTGGACCAGCAGATTTGCATGATCCAAACGAGTCACTCAATGTCTCGATCGAGATCGCGAGTTTCCAATCACCTCTGCTTGCTCTTTTACCTACTTCAGCTAACTAAATGTCACGTGGTTTCTTTGAATTTTTTTGGGGTTTCCTTACTAGTTTGTGTTAATGTTACATAGATAGATAGTAAACGCGAATCTGGGGCACATTCCTTCTGGAAATGTTTTTATTTCCTCACATAATCTTCTTTAATAGTCCCTCTTGGCTTTCCGAAACTTGCTGAGTAAGTTTTTTTGTTATATTCCTCGTACTACTTTACTTTTTTGCTTAATTAAATATTTGATTCCACAAGCTACCCTTTGTGTGGTAGTGTTTCCTTAGCAGCCTACAGCTGTTCTCATAAGAGCCTGGTAAAAATCCGCGGCTGCCGGTGAAGGGATGGTAATTGTAATACTCTGTAGTACTCCTGTAATGGAATGAAGCCCAGAGGGAATCGTTGGAGCTGGGTGCCAAATGCGATCGCAGCGGACAATCCCTGCTAGACCCGAAAAATGAGCCCTTATCAGGAAATTCTTCAGAAAAACATCAGCTAAGGCATGCACATTTTGCTGATAGAACTTGAAGAGCTCTAGGACTACATTTCCTTCTACAGACGGACACATATTGAAAATAAAAAGGGGTTGAAAGTAGAAATAACTACACTTGCCATTGAGAGCACCGTAAATGCCAAAAGGAGCGCAAAAAGTTTATTACAGAGTGAAATGGGCAAAAAGCGAAAAGAGAAAAACTTGTTTAATCGAGACCTCATCTAGGTAGTCTCCAGGGCTCCATGAAAGAGGCTGGAGAAAAAGAATTCCAGAAATAACACCCCAACAAAG
Source organism: Hermetia illucens (assembly GCF_905115235.1). NCBI lineage: Eukaryota > Metazoa > Arthropoda > Insecta > Diptera > Stratiomyidae > Hermetia > Hermetia illucens. The sequence goes on from NC_051849.1 coordinate 52,151,289, forward strand.
GAAAAGCGACAAAACGAAAGAGAACTAGAGCACCAGCTCTGTTCATTAAACCGATAGAAGGTAAGACCTTTGCAAAGTCTACACTTAGATCAACTATAAAATCACACGGTTTCGTAGCCAACCGGCAAAGGTACGCCCTACAGGCGATCAAGTGGAAAGAAATCTATAGATTCCAACCTGATTGATTGTATTGCAGAAAAACTGAAGTAGAAGAGCTCATCGGGCGTGAGTCCCCAAAAGTAACCAATGTCTGGATAAGTATTAAATTTGCTAATTTTCGAGGCTCGAAAACTTTTTAACACCGGGAAGGTTGGAATTAATTTGTTCCTGTGTAATGTATGAATGCGGGCTGCCCCACAAATGTTACAGCTCCTCTCTGGGTATACATATACCACCTGCTAAGATTTGTAAATAGGACACTATGCTGCGAATATGGGCAAGTAATAGTTGATTTAGTGCTAACAAACACTCGGTCCCAGAACAAGGATCCAGTCACGTGGGAATGCGGCTTATTACTTATCGCTACCATCTGGGTTTGGGAAGGGACCCGACTTCTATTTCGGGCTCAAAGCTGAATGAGTTTAAAGATAATGTTTTTCAGCGCCTATCTTACACCGAATGAGACGATGCGGAATTTTCGACACAGGCTTGGATACGCAGGGACGGATCCTGGCTGGAGGTGACTTTTGCGTCGGAGCACTTGAATGGGACACACCTAATCCACATCAAGAGGGAAACAAACCGTGAAAGAGACCCCGATAGTGGGTATCCTAGTTTTAAACATTGGATTCACTCACGACTAAGCTACAAAGAAAGCATTCCTGATGGAAATTTCGCATGGAATTACTGGTGTTTTCAGTGGTTGGGTCATTGTGTCGGCTACGGAATTGTCCATCCTCATGTAGGGGGCCAAAAATTCTTCGGAGGATTCTTCTCTCGGACGCGACCAAGAGTTCACAATTTTTCTTGCTAAGAACCCAAGTTTCCGAGGAATACATGAGGACTGACAAGATCATAGTCTTGTACAGTAAGAGCTTTGACCCTATAGTGAGACGTTTCGAGCGGAACAGTCTTTGTAAGCTGAAATAGGCTCTGTTGGCTGACAGCAACCGTGCGTCGATTTCATCATCGTAGTTGTTATCGGTTGTGATTTTCGACCCTAGATAGGAGAAATTATCAACGGGCTCAAAGTTGTATTCTCCTATCCTTATTCTTCTTCGTGTTTGTGTTTGACTAGTGCGGTTTGATGTTGTTGGTTGATTCGTCTTCGGTGCTGACGTTGCCACCATATATTTTGTCTTGCCTTCACTGATGTGCAGCCCAAGATCTCGCGCCGCTTGCTCGATCTGGATGAAGGCAGTTTGAACGTCTCGGGTGGTTCCTCCCATGAAGTCGATATCGTCAGCATAGGCCAGTAGTTGGGTGGACTTGAAGAGGATCGTATCTCTTGCATTTACCTCAGCATCACGGATCACTTTCTCGAGGGCCAGGTTAAAGAGGACGCATGATAGCGCATCCCCTTGTCGTAGACCGTTGTTGATGTCGAATGGTCTTGAGAGTGATCCTGCTGCTTTTATCTGGCCTCGCACATTGGTCAGGGTCAGCCTAGTCAGTCTTATTAATTTCGTCGGGATACCGAATTCTCTCATGGCCGTGTACAGTTTTACCCTGGCTATGCTATCATAGGCGGCTTTAAGATCGATGAACAGATGGTGCAACTGTTTTCCATATTCCAACAGTTTTTCCATTGCTTGCGGCAGAGAGAAAATCTGACCTGTTGCTGATTTGCCTGGAGTGAAGCCTCTTTGGTATGGGCCAATGATGTTCTGGGCGTGTGGGGCTATCCAGCCTAGCAAGATAGTGGAGAATATCTTATAGATGGTACTCAGCAACGTGATACTTCTATAATTGCTGCACTCTGTGATATCTCCCTTTTTATGTATGAGACAGATAATGCCTCATTGCTAATCGTCAGGCATTGATTCGCCATCCCATACCTTGAGCACAAGTTAATGAACCACTTGGTGTAACTGGTCGCCTCCATATTTAACCAATTCGGCTGTAATTCCATCGACTCCTGGCGACTTATGATTTTTTAGCCGATGAAAATTGCACGGACTGTTTCTCCTAAACTTGGTGGTGGCAGTATTTGTCCGTCGTCTTCAGTTGGCGGGACCTCCAACTCGCCGATGTTCTGGTTGTTCAGTAGCTCATCAAAGTACTCAACCCATCGCTCTAATATGCCCATTCTGTCGGAAATCAGATTTCCCTCTTTGTCTCGGCAGGATGAGCATCGAAGTGTATAAGGCTTCATCCTGCTGACTTGTTGGTACAACTTCCGCGCCTGGTGCGGTTGCTCCCTGTACTTTTCTAGTTCACAGACTTGTTGGTTCTCCCAGGCTTCCTTTTTCCGTCTGTGAAGTCGCTTCTCTGCTCGACGGACTTCGTGATAAGTCTGTGCTACTCGGTATTCGCCATTCTTCCGTTCCTTTGCTAGCTTACATTCATCGTCAAACCAGCCGTTCCGACTCCTTTTGCGGCTGAGGCCAAGTATGTTTGTGGCCGTATCCATGATAACGTTCTTCAGGTGATTGTGAAGATCATTTATGGATGCTTCATCTCCAGGTCCTCTGTTGACTGCGGTTATTGCGGCGTCCATTTGCCTCTTATAGGTGTCGCGGAGGGTTATGTTGTGGATGACTTCAGTGTTCACTCTCACCTGATTGTCAGAGGGGATTCTAGGTGGTATTGTTATTCGAGCTCGGAACACCATGCTAACGAGATAGTGATCCGAGTTTATATTGGCCCCCCTATATGTTCTGACATTCATCAAGGCTGATAGGTGGCGGCGTTCGATCAACACATGGTCAATTTGGTTGAAAGTGGTCCCGTCTGGAGAGGCCCACGTAAGTTTATGGACCACTTTCCGCGCAAACCAGGTACTTCCAACAATCATTTCGTGTGACCCTGCTAATTGAATAGTTGGCAGTCCGTTATCATTTGTTTTTTCGTGTAAGCTATGGGAGCCGACGTATCGTCTGAATACGGGCTCCTTCCCTACTTGGCTGTTAAAATCCCCAAGTATGACTTTGATATCGGCTAGCTGCTCATCAGCTTCATCTCTGTACAGGGAGCGCACGTTCCATGAGAAAATGCGCTAATCGTTATTCCGTGTTCGTTGCCGGGTCCGTCGTTTTAAAATCCGTCCTGTCCGAGGCTCCTGTTGTGGCTTCGTAACAAGTTGTTTTCCGTGTAGGGTTGTTAGCCCTACCCAACCCCCAACCTGGAGGACCAGTTGGTACAATTTGTCCCGTTTTTAGGCGCGGGAGACTCGCCTTCATCCTTCTCCGTCTGCAGCTTTTCGTCACCACGTGGAAGTGGAGATAGGGTTTGGTAGTAGAGCTGTTGGTGTTGGTTCAGCAGGCATTTCCCAGATTTTATGCTCCATCGTGGGTACCAATCCACGTTTCGCCCCGGGACCTATACTACCCTTAGACCACCAAACTCATTATAGAGTCAAAGCCACCACTTTGCGCACTGCTCTAGAACCGGTTGTGGTGGTAATCGCGGGATGATCCTCGTAGCGCGTTTTGGTAGAAAAGTTAAAACTCTCCTTTGTCAGCGAGAGGGCTCAAGGTAAGTATTCGCCCGTGGGTAATAGCAACCTATGTTACACTGAATGAGTGGTAACTCTCTTGGGAGAACGAGTCAAGGGCTAGATGAACTGCACGACTAACTGATAACTTAGATGCATGATTCAAGATTATTTCGTTACTCAGCTTCTAAGTCGGCATGGATATTTTTAGTCTTATTTCGACAAAATTGTGAAGGCACGATCCTCTAAGTGTGTGTTCTGCAATGAGGTATTCGTTGGCGCCCACCAATTCATTTTGTCACGTGAAAGATATGATGTGATTCGTTAGCAACTTTGTGCAGACTCAGGGGAGCTATTTTCGGGTAACATTGTCAGCGTGATGCTGAGCGACAATGACAGATGGACTCATGTTTCGCATTACGTCGGAGTTCTTCTTGCCATAAGGGAGATTGGCCTCGCCCGGTGGATGGACAGGATATTCTTTTAGTGTTGACATTTTCCTTCCTCCTCTCCTCTTACGCTGAAGGGCCTGATCCTTGGGTCAGGAAAGCGGGAGGCTTGGACGAAATAAAGTTCCAGACTAGGCCTTTGATGACGGTGACGCCATAATTCAAATTATGACTAAGTTATTTGAGATTAAATCAGTGTGGTTAGTGGTAGTGTTCATTTTTCAGATTTAATAAATATGTCTTGGACTTGCCAGAGGACATGTAAGAATTTATTTCCTACATTCCCGATTCCGGCTGTTCTCCCGTTCATTAGCCAACGTTTCTATATATCCAGACTCCCAACTTTGATTACCCGGAATGGGGTTCATCTGGATTACCTTTGTTGATCGGTTACTTATGTCTTTGAAGATTAGCTGACGAAACCACTTCAGTCCCTGTCTTTTAACGCCGCCAAACTTTCGTCATCGATTCATTGTACAAGATTCCCATTGTCTATATTCCGCTTGGGACCACTCACCTTCTATACCTCGTTTATCTATGGAATCACAGTATCTGAAATGTATATATGTATTTGGTATCTCGACCGCCACTATTCTCAATCTATTGTTCCTTAATTGCGGAAGTTATAAACACAGGTTTATTGCCCAAATAAGTATTCGTGAACTGAAGCCCAATGGGAGGTGAAAGTATAACTTTACACCTTAGGCAGCTACCGTTTTTTGCACTGTCCTGCTTCCAGTGTTCAGTTTTTCTCTTAGTACTTTTTCGTTTTTGACCGCGGACGTTTAGGTGGAGTTTCGAAATGGCCTTCCAATGTGTCTTAAATTCCGATCTCCTCCATTTTAATTGGTTTGGAGTTTCGATAGTTCATATTTCTCTCGCTCGTTTTGTGGCCCTCTTTCGCCTTGGCAACTTCTCCGATGTGATTAGTCTCAAAAATATGGTTAATCTCCCCATTCCCAGCAAGATTGAACCCAGGAATTTTTCTGCTACTCTCACCCTGAGCTGTTCATTAAAGCTTGAAGGTCGACTTGGTCCTGCTTTAACGTCACTTTCTCCATGTTGCTAGTCTTTGTTAGGTGTTTTTTAATTTTCGTCGTTGTATAGTCCACATGTGTCCCCACGAGTATTGCGGTGATCCGATAGATAAGCTGGCACTCTAAATGCTTCGTGTGCAAAACCATTTACCTCTGCTGAAATTCGCCCATCGGCTCAACACTTTGGATTAAGGTAGCTTGTCTTTTGTAAATCTCGCTGTTTCATAAAATAGCTCCAATAAAGATTGAATTTTCAACCCCATCCCCCAAGGGGGTGCAATATTTATGAAGAGGGTGGTGTCCCCTTTCCTAATACGATGAGTACTTGTTGCGCTCTTCCTTGCCCCCCCCCCCCTTAGAAGTGATGGCCCCAAGAAGAAGAAGCGCTTTTTTTGTATGATCAGTTAAACCCTGCCAGTTTGACATGAAGTTGCCCCACTTAGGGACGCCATTACTTTTTTAGCGAGAATGGCTGCAAAAATATTTTAATGGGGTTAAAAAGGGGTAAACCTCTCCTTTCTCTTGCACAGCCTCTCCATCCCTTCTCCTTAAAGGAGTACGGTTAAAATTCAAACTTTACCATGATCATATAAAGAAACAAATAATCCGAAGGGCCATAACTTTTGAAAGAGGGCGGGAGTTTTCGCTAGAAGTTTCCATAGGCGTTTTGTTTGTAAAACAAAACCTTATTAAAATCGGTTTACTGTCTGTCCGTCTGTCTGTCTGTCTGTCTGTCTGTCTGTCCGTCACACGCATTTTTCTCGGAGACGTTTGTAGCGATTGGCACCAAATTTGGTAGGAAGGTGGGTACTGTAAACACTCACGCATATAGTGAGTTACATCCTCTTACGTCGAATTTAAAGGGGGGTCCCCATACATGCAAAAGGAGGGTGTAAATTTTTTTTTCATCAAATATAGTCATGTGGGGTATCAAATTAAAGGTCTCGATTAGTACTTTTCGAAGCCAGTCTTAGTTTTGATATTGTTTGAAAACGTGGGGGGTGCGGGGGGTTGAAAGTGGTCATTTTTTTAACGAACCCATTCTCAGAAACTACCCAACCGAAAAATCTGAAAAAAATCAGGGGGCTGTCACTATATGGTGCCTAGGCTCCGAAATACCCTCCATACCGATACCTGTTCAAATAAAGTTAATAATAGTACATTACTATAATTTTTAGTAATTGACAGGAAAACCCCCCTTAAGTTCACCCTGGAATCACAAAATGCAACAATATAGGCTACAGAATAGAGCATGATCTTGCCAAATTTGGTGAAAATCGCACTGTTACTAACAAAGTAATACTAAGTCAAAGCTGTCGCTTCTCTGCAAATTCGAGACTATCACTTGAAAGTGGCTATTTTCACATAATATATGCATATTTTACGTGCTACATGCTAATGGGACAAATGCACACCCAAATCCCTTTATAAAGGAAATACACAAAACCTTTCATACCTGAAGCGTCTAGCTTCCGGTTTCCCGACTTGTTCTAATCTAAATAGATCAAAGTTCCTCGATTTTTAGCTACAATATCTAAAGTAGTATAAAAGTTTTAGTTCCTTATAACTTTTATCAAAGTTTTGAGTGTGTTTTCTCGAAAAATGATGCTTCCACAATTTTGCCCAAATAAACACGCAACCCTTGTTTCCATCAAATATAAAGTACCAACAAACTTTCCAAGGTCAAAACAGCCCAAGACACCCAACTTTCTATTTATTGCTACAAAGTATAATTCAAGATTAAACTATTATTTCAGTTGATTTTTCTTGCTTCCTTCCGAGAAACGCCATCAACTGTTTAATGTTCCCCCATTCATCATTTACTGGAAATATTTATCTTATCTGGAGTTTGAAGACGAGTGCCGAAATGGTTTCCTGCCAACAGAGGACCACAGAAAATGCAAAGATGATGAAGAAAACAATGTGGTGAGAGCTAATTTCAAGAGGAAGATAAAGTAGAAATTCTTAGAAAAGTTTATTGTTTTAAAAGCTCCACTGATTTGTTACAGTCTTTGGGCTGGAGTTCAAGCGAAATGTTCCTTCTTGTTGATGTAAAAGTTCGCCCAGCTTGTGAAGTTTGATAAGTGTGTCGAACTCTTTGATGTTTCTCAAAAGGGTATTAAAATTTACAGAAGTTCAGAGAAGTTTATTGATTCGTAGGGAGGGCGCGGAGATGCTGAAAATATTGGAGAAATATTGATGAAAGGGCTTATGTATTTTGAACTTAGTAAACATTTTTGCAGGTTCATTTTAAATTACGAACTTTTACAATCACTTAACGCGATGGAGAAGAATTTTTCGGGATGATATGAGCCATCCATTCTTCCAAAAAAGATATACACTTGGTTTGCTCGGAGATCGGTAATTGCAAAAGTTGGCAGACGAAAAACATTAATTCCAACACGAGGATGTGTAAAAGGTACACCCTTTAACTACTGAGTGCATTGAGGTTTGACTTGATATCGAATCTCATTCTCGAGAAAGATGACTGATTAGACTCCTGCAACTCACGGGTTTTTGACAGCACCACATTGACCCTCGGCGCCAGGTCTTCTCTTATCTTGGTGGTTACATCATTAGTTTTCGAACTAGAAATCCGTTTGTTAGGAAGTGTATCGACATATTCCAATGTTGTCGCTCATTTCTTTTCAATGCTGTACAGTTTTTCGCCGAAAAAGGAGCTCCGTTAATAACTTGCAAAGGGCCTATCGTACATTTCCTATGAGGATTTCAGATGTGCTTTTAGTTATCTTTCTTCATTTGTTCTTCTGTTACCTTTTCTCGGGAGTAAGTAATAGCCAGATGTTACATGCCCCTTTCTATTAGTCGTCCTTATTATGACATGGACACAAGGAATTAACCTGTGATGGTAATTCAATTCAAATCATCCTTTCAAATAAAGAAAGAGGCCAACTCAGACGGAGTAGAGGTAGGTAGAGACGTTTGCTCCGAATAAAAGTTGATCAATATTTTTGAACAACCAGAGTTTTCAGTCAGTAGTTATTGCTCTGCTATTCCCACATTCAGGTTTGGGGTCCTGGAATATCTCGCATTTTCGACGGAATAAGCGATTCCTGCTTCTCTAGTTAGATGCTGATTTTGTACAGTTCCATGACTAGTACAGGTCAATCACCACTTGGCTCTCTCAGCAATAAAATCCTAAATATTTGTTGAGTGTTGGTGTCCGTTCCATAATCTACAGGAAATGTGCTGGCACAATATACTAAAATTAGAGGTATACGAGCAAAATTAATGCATATATATGATTGGGTGGGATATAGCGCGTCAACTACACTTACACGCCGTCGCTCGTTACTCGAAATGCACTTCACCTCCCTCCACGACTTCCTAAGACGCTTGCACTGCTCGTCCACTCTTCTGCGTCAAGTGCTTTTCGGATGACCCACTCGTCGGTCATTTTGGGAGAGTGGGTTCTACTACATGGCGTAGCCCGCAATGCAAGTGTCGTCCCCTCTTATTGTGTGGCATATCTAGTGCGTACGAGTGGCAGGCCTGTGTGTCGACCAAGTTGTTCGTTTGAGACAGTTTTAGGCTAGCACACTCCAATGACACAACGCAGACCGGTATTGACGAAAGCGTGGAGCTTTTGAGTAACAGTGGAGTTCACTTTCCATAAGCTACTCCCGTACAATAGGACAGAACAGTCTCAACTTGATCCTGTTGTTGAGATAATTGCATTTCCAGATTGGACAGGGCAGCGAAAGCGTATCTGAAACCACACTTCCTAGATATATTAGGCTGTTGCACATGAAATGGCCAATTTGGCAATCAAGTGAAGTTAGTTGCTATTTTGCTGTATCAACCCACCATCAGTTGGCGCTGTTTGTGTCGGATAATGAAGTATAAATACTACTACATTTAATCAAGGAGTCATTTCAGTTTTGACCAATGTGTGATAACAGTGAATAAAAAGGAAAAAAAATGGAAAAGAGTCAAGAACGTATACTTTTGAGTATGAGTTCAAACTCGGTCATAAAGCAGCGGAGGCGACCAGGAACATTAACAGCGCATTTGGAGCTGATCCGGTAAGCGAACGAATCACACGACCGTGGTTTGAAAAATTTCGGTCAAACGATGTAAACCTTCAAAGTGAACCACGTGGACATCCAGGGCCATCGATTGACAATGACGAGCTGCGTTTGCTAGTCGAATCCGACACAAGTCAGCCTGTGAGAGACATTACAGAGAAGCTGGGCGTACACTATTCGAAAGTTTCCCGGCACTTGCAACAACTTGGAATGGTGAAAAAACTCGACAAATGGGTTCCGCATGCCCTTACGGAGAAAAACATGGCGCTTCGAATGGAAATTTGCAGTTCTTTAACCTTCTGCAACAGAAGTGATCCCTTCGCACAGAATAGTGACATGTGATGAAAAGTGGATATTATACGACAATCGTCGCCGATCAGCACAGGGGCTGGATGCTGATGAGCCACCGAAGCATATACCGAAACCGAGCCTCCATCCGAAGAAGGTAATGGTGACTGTTTGGTGGTCTACAGCTGGAGTTATCTACTTTTCCTTTTTGGAACTCGGAGAAATGATAAATGCACAGAAGTACTGTGCCCAACTCGAGGTAATGCACCAAAAATTGAGTATTCATTGGCCAAAATTAGTCAACAGAAATAATGTGATACTCCTTCACGACAATGTACGACCTTATGTATTCAAAACAACGGTTCAAAGGTTGAACGAATTGTAGTATGAGACTCTACCTCATCCACCATATTCACCAGACCTTTCGCCAACCGACTACCACTTTTTTAAGCATTTGGATCATTTTTTAGCGAAAAAACAATTTCGGAACAAAGAGGCCATTAAAATTGCCTTCGACGAATTTATCAACCGACAGTTGGACTTCTATGAAACTGGCATACATGCTCTTGAATCTCGCTGAGGGAAATGTTTTGAATCCACTGGCACCTATTTTGATTAAATTAATAAATTTTTGTAAGCTTTGAGTCTTTTAAAATTTTAGTAGCAAATCGACCATTTCATGAGCAACAACTTAATACAAATTGCATTGTGAGCGGTAATTACGGCGACCTTGCTAAATTCTTGATATGACTTGGCATGCCAGAGTGATAGAGCTTGGACTGCTTACGATTATTAAAGAACATAAAAAATAACAATAACAATTTAGGAGTATTTGATTGTTCTACAATTTAAAATAGGGTAAAGATAGTTCATATTCATAAATTTTCCATCTTGTTTTCTTTTCAGGTAAGTCAGATGAGCTAACAGTTTTGTTTCGTATTAGGTAAGCCTCAACTTCTCCAGAAAAAATTGCAAATACATTTAGAAAGGAGCTTTCATTGAATGAATAATTCGAAAATCGCAACCACCCCAGTGCAAGCCTTCTTCGTAATATTGAAAACCCGTAAAGAAAATTAGACTTGGATTGTAAATAAAAAATAAAAATAGCAACAAACAGCTAATATCTGATGATTTCGTGGCATGCGAATTGTTGTGGTTTCTTTTCTTTTATTGTGCCGAGCTAATGGAGAGATTCATTAATGGTGCAACGTATTCCCTTTTATATAACACTACAGCTAGGTCTCATTTCTCCATTACGCGGCACTTCTAGCTGCGTCGTTCTGATCTTTTTCGCAATTTACCCTCGATAGACCCGAACGTAAAGTTGACCGCATCCCAGTGCTTCTTACATACTAGGATTCAACCCCACATAATTTTCCAGTACGGAGTTTATTGCTCGCATAATTCATCATCATCAAGGGCGCAACAACCGGTATACGGTCTAAGCCTGCCTTAATAACCAACTCCAGACATCCCGGTTTTGTGCCGAGGTCCACCAAATCGATATTCCTAAAAGCTGTCTGGCGTCTTGACCTACGCCATCACTTCATCTCAAGCAGGGTCTGCCTCGTCTTCTTTTTCTACCATAGATATTTCCCTTATAGACTTTCCGGGCTGGATCATCCTCATCCATACGGATTGAGTGACCCGCACACCGTAACCTATTGAGCCGGATTTTATCCACAACCTGACGGTCATATTATCGCTCGTAGATTTCGTCATTGTGTAGGCTACGGAATCGTCCATCCTCATGTAGGAGCCACAAGTTCTTCGGAGGATTCTTCTCTCGAACGCGGTCAAGAGTTCACAATTCTTCTGGCAAGATCATTGTCTTGTACAGTAAGAGCTTTGACCCTATGGTGAGACTTTTCGAGCGGATCTGTTTTTGTAAGTTGAAATAGGCTCTGTTGGCTACCAAAAACCGTGCGCGGAGTTCATCATCGTAGCTGTTGTAGGTTGCGATTTTCGACCCTACATAGGAGAAATTATCAACGGTCTCAAACATGTAGTCTCCTATCTTTATTCCTCCCATTTGACCAGTGTGGTTTGATGTTGTTGGTTCGTTGGCCTTTGGTGCTGACGTCGCCACCATATCTTGCTTTCATTAATGTACAGCCCAAGATCTCGCGCTGACTGCCACCTGCTCGATCCGGATGAAGGCAGTTTGTATGTCTCGGGTGGTTCTTCCATGATGTTGATATCGTCAGCATAGGCCAGTAGTTGGGTGGACTTAAAGACGATCGTACCCCTCGCATTTACCTCAGTATCGCGGATCACTTTCTCGAGGGTCAAGTTAAAGAGGACGCATGATAGGGCATCCCCTTGTCGTAGACCGTTGTGGATGCCGAACGATCTTAAGAGTGATCCTGCTGCTTTTATCTCGCCTCGCATGTTTGTCAGGGGCAGCTTAATGAATCTTCCCAATTTCTTTGGGATACTGAATTCTCTCCTGGCCGTGTACAGTTTTACCTTGGCTATGCTATCATAGGCGGCTTTAAATTCGATGAATCGATGGTGCAACTGGTGTTCATATTCCAACAGTTTTTCCATCGCTTGCTCCACAAAGAAAGTCTGTACTGTTGCTGATTTGCCTATAGTGAAGCCTCTTTGGTGTGGGCCAATGATGCTCTGAGGCCATACGCCCCATACGACAATCCGGTCTAACAAGATAGCGGAGAATATCTTATAGATTGTACTCAGCAACGTGATCCCTCTATAATTGCTGCACTGTGGCTTTGAGAATGCAACATTACTCGGTATGCAACATTTTTCCGTTCCGTTGCTAACTTATATTCATCGTCAAACCAGCCGTTTCGACTCTTTTTGCGGCTGGAGCAAGTATGTTTATGGCCGTATTTATGATAACGTTCTTCAGGTGATTGTGAAGGTCATTTGTTGACGCTTCATCTCCAGGATCTATGTCGACTGCAGTTATTGCAGGCGGTTATTATAGGCGTCGCGGAGGGCTGTGTTGTGGATGGCTTCATTGTTAACTCTCGCCTAATTCTCAGAGGGGATTCTGGGTGACGTCGTTCGAACAACACGTGGTGAATTTCGTTGAAAGTGGCCCCGTCTGGAGAGGCCCACGTATTTTTGTGGACCGTTTTCCGCACAAACCAGGTACTTGCGGTCCCTGTTCAGTGCATCTCCTGTAATGCTGTTAAATCAGTCCTATATTGGTACAGGGTATCGGCTCCATCTTGATACAGGGAGCGCACGTTCCATGAGAATGAAATGCGCAAATCGTTATTCCTTTGGCGTTGCCGGGTTCGTCGTTGTGTTATCGGCCCAGTCCGAGGCTCCTGTTGTGGCTTCGTAACTTCGGTTTTCTGTGTGGGATTGTCAGCTGTACCCAACCCCCAACCCGGAGAACCAGTTGGTACAATTTGTCCCATTTTTAGGCGCGAGACTGACCTTCATCCTTCTCCGTCTGCAGCTTTTCGTTAAGAAAGAGCTCGCGGCGGCCACTATGTAGAGGTGGAGATGGACTTTGGTAGTAGAGCTGTAGGTGTTGGTTCAGCAGGCGTTTCATCCCATATCAATTCGTCAATGCCATAGCAGAGTGAGCTCACATGAACGGAGGATCGCAAAGAAACATTCTATTTTAAGTTTTTGGGTCATTTGTATATCAATATTAAGTACTCCAGAGAGACGTATGTATGTGTGTATGTATGTACAGCGTGCGGCAGCATAACTTCCTTTTTTAAAGTGCACGCCACTTAGTTGATGTCATAGCGGAGGGCTAGTGGTCTCGTTCAAGAGGGGATACTGTAAAGTTTTGTACCGACACGGTTCAGTTTCCATCATGGGTTGAAATAGTGAGGAGCATGCCTTTGCCGTTGAGATTTACTTTTCAAGCGGATGTTCGGTTATTGCAACACAGCGTGCATTTCGGAATCGCTTTAATTTAGCCCCGTTGGCTCCCGTCCCAGACCGCAAATCAATTGTTACATGGGTCACTACATTCAGACAAACTGCAAGTGCGACAAAAGGAAGAACTGGAGTCCCTCGGCCCGTTAGATTACCTGAGAACATTGAAGCAGTGAGAGCGTCAATGTTGCGATCGCCACCTCGTTCTGCGCGCAAACACGCATCTGCCCTTGGACTATCCGATCGTTCTGTGAGAAGAATTCTTCGTGATGATCTTCATTTTCATCCCTATAAGATGGCGGTAGTGCAGGAACTTTCGGAACGTGACTTCAATTCTCGGATGAACGCGTGTGAGCTTCTTCTTGATGTCGTTCCCGAGGGTGCTATTGTTTTTTTTAGCGATGAAGCCCATTTTCATTTGTGTGGGTCGGTTAACAAACAAAACATGCGCTACTGGACTGACACCAACCCTCGAGAATTGCATCAAAAGCCTTTGCATTCACCCAAAGTCACAGTGTGGTGTGCAATTTCCTCAGGTGGAATTATTGGTCCCTGGTTTTTGAGGAAAATGAGGTTACAGTGGCAGTGAATTCGGACCGGTATGTAAACATGCTACTGAATTTTTTTTGCCACAGCTAGAAAATTTGGATTTGGGGGACACTTGGTTCCAACAAGACGGTGCAACAGCACACACTTCAAGAGCATCGATGGCTGTTTTGAGGGAACACTTTCCAGAGGGCCTTATCTCAATTAGAGGCGATTTGGAATGGCCGACATGCTCTCCCGATCTGTCCCCTTGTGATTTTTGTCTATGGGGTTTTTTGAAATCCCGTGTTTATGTGAACCGTCGAAGAACCCTACAAGATTTGAAGACCAACATCCAAGAAGAAATTGCCAACATAACACCTGCTATGCTAACAAGAGTCATGACAAACGCCAGAAATCGGTTTACGAAATTTATGGAGAATGGGGGACGTCACCTAACAGATTTGATCTTCAAAACAATGGAAATAAAAACTTTAGACATGTACCTACATTATAAAAGATAAATAAATATTTTCCGATGCATACAATAGTTTTTATTGAGTTTTGAAAAAGGGAAGTTATGCTGCCGCACCCTGTAGTAACGTGGGATATCAAATGATAAATCTCAACCCAGTTTCGTGAACCAAAAGCTTTCGGAGAGGTGGAGTTTCTCTGCAGTTGGTTGGATAACATGGCAGTTCTGAGTTCACTAAAAGTTTAGTATCTAGATAGCTATTATACTCTGCCATTTCGAGATTTTTACTTTATCATAGGAAAAGGGCAAAGCCTGAATAATGTCCTTTAAATTTTGTAAAGAGATGTTTTAATGAATTAAACTTTTTCGAAATGACCTTTAACATTTTCTATGCCCACCATTATCTGCTCAAAATGATTCTTCCTAATCTCTCATAATGTTATGGACTCAACATTTTCAAGGCCTGATCTAATGTAATTATGTCATAACACAACAACATAATCATCCGGACCTTTACCCATAAGCTTTTATGGATATACTTCTCTCCAAGCTTCCTGAAGAATGACCATGTGTAATACATTTCAGGCAAATTTAATTGCTTCCATTAAATTCTCATACAAAAGGAAATAGCAGGAGGCGAATATTACAAATCCTCCATAAACTTTGTTGATTGCAAAATCGATAATCCAACCGGCGGGACTAATTTTCTAATATGTTCTAATTAATAATACTGTAATTACTTTTCAAACTTTAAAATCCATTTTAATCCGAGCGCCTCTGGGATTTCTCCCACATCTGCGACATTTCCCAAAAACAAATATTCTCCCAGGCCAACCTCATCACATTCGAATTGAGCTAAAAAATTATACAAAGTTTTGTTGGCATCTATTTACATAAAATTTACCCTTACTGATCCCAATTCTGAGAGCTTTTGCCTAAAGTGAGAGCCCGATGTCTCTAGGGATGGGGTGGAATGTCCTACATACCTGGAAGAAAGGACGAGACGATTGGTGGGAGGAAATAAATGTGAACCAACCGTTCCACTAGATTTAGGCGGGGGGAAGGAAAACAAACAGCAATCACCAATTTTCGGAAGCACAATGTTCTTAAAAGTGTTCCTCCAGAAAGAGGGAAATATGTGAACATTAGGAATTTTTTACGACGTCAATGGTTCTTCCCACCACATGTGAGCCTCACGTTTCAAGATTCTGTGGCAGTCAACTTTGGAAGGAGCCGACAAAGGGTTTATATTTACGACATTGCTTTCTTGACCCGAAAGAAAATTTCTATTACGGTCTGGAAAAGTGTCGGGCTAACTTTTAATTGAATTAATTAATTGTGTTTCGACCTCGATCCGTTGACCCTCGTCGCTATGTTCATGTATAAGATGAAATTAACAAATTAACAAAATTGAACAAAAGCACTTTATTCTTATGGAAAATGATGGAATAAAGAGGATGAGAAAGAATCAATGAGAAACCTGCTCAGAAGGCTATTGAAACAAGAATATCTGGATGCCTGCTGCAAATGCCAAAGGATCTGATTTCAAATTTTCATTAGGGAAATTTTTAGCTAGATTCCATTGTGTTTTGAAGAAATTCTCGGGCATCAAAGGAAGCCAAACGAAAATTCAGCACAATACCTTCAGGGAGTGAAAATGAACACCCTTTTTCCTAGGTCTCTCAAATTTTTCCAAGTTATATATTCATATGTATATTAGGATTTTCTCCTCTTCTCTCTGTGTATCTTCTTTCAATATAACAAAAAGTAAAGTGGGGAAAAAGTATCTATAATACAGTTGACTCATTACATTGAGAACTTGTACACTAGGATTGATGTTCTTTAAATGTTCGAGAGTCTTCTTATAGGAAACGTAACCAGAACTTTTGATTCTTGCTTGATGCACATGTGAATAAATGTGATTTTTTATTAGCTCCTACTTTTATGTTCTTTCTTATCTGGGTACCAATACGGTAGTACTGCCTCCTCATTTTAGATGCATGCATCCCTTAGCTCTGCAGGAAACAAAAGCGTAATATCTCATTATCATTACCGCGTGCGATCCAAACGGCACCAACATAACATCATAATATAATGACCTCACAAGAAAAAAGTGATGATAATAATAATCGTTGGTGCAACAATTCATATTAGATCAGGCCTTGAGGTGTGTTAGAGCACTTCATTCAAAGCCATAACGGTACACTATAATACACTGCAGGAGGCAATATGGGCAGCATTACGCTCGCCCGAGATTATTACCTTGATTTTACTGTGGTACTCATTCACAGCTGAGCCGACTGGTATTCAATATCCCAAATCCCTCTCTCACCAGTGAGATTTGAACCGTGGCCTTCTGCTAGGACAGTCCGGTGCTCTAACAAGTTGAGCCATTCGGATACATGATGATGATATTACTTTGATTATAGCTTATGTTTTGTAATATCTGTGCCGATGCAAATATCACATCACAAGAGATCACTAAATATCCCCGTGTAATACTGTAATGCATCGTTCGGTACATCACATAGTTCTTCCTAGTATAAGTGGCGATGGGAAACTGCCGAATGTGAAGTCCACTATCGCTTGTCTGCAAAAAAGATGACTTTTTAACTATCGAAATTCAAGCCGAGCAAAGTAATAGAAAATCGATGTCCTTCAAAGTGAAGTAATGTTCGTTCGCAGAAATCTTGATTTACTGTTCTTTGCTTGTGAAAATATTTTACTATAGTAGTTTAGTGGGACCTTTTGTCTCTCTTACATAAAGAGTTCTATTCGTGCATACTTACCACTACCGTACATTCTACGCCATGAATGTAAGAAACACAGGGCGAATATCATTCAAGTAATAATAATAATAATAATAATCGTTGGCGCAACAATCCATATTGGATCAGGGCCTTGAAGTGTGTTAGAGCACTTCATTCAAGACCGTAACGGTACACTAGGAGGCAATGTGGTCAGCATTGCGCTCGCCCGAGATTATTACCCTGATTTGACTCAGGTACTCATTCACAGCTGAGTCGACTGGTATCCGACGTTAAATCACGATACAAATTCCACTGCCACCAGTGAGATTTGAACCGCAACCTTCCGTACGACAGCCTTGCGCTCTAACCACTCAGCTATCCGGACACTTCACATCACATCATTCAAGTGATGAGTAATATTTGATAATATCGACTGATGGATGTAATATGTGATATTGGTGATATAACATCACAGGTACCAAATGGGTAATGAAAAACCCTGTAATGTCTGGAACATCCCTACAGAAAACACAACGTCATCAACTTCGAAACAGGGAGCGGTTGGTCTAGACTTGCTTAGCGTCAAGGCCCACCAATTCGTTATCTCTAATAGGAACCTAAGGTCTTCGTTTTCAACATCACGTGATATCAGGTACGGTCAACCACGTCTTCTTCTGTTTTTCTATCATAAATATTGTCACCAGACCTTTAAGGCTGGATTGTCTTCATCCATATTCATTCAACCGAGTTCCGTGATGTCGATCATAAATTCCTTCGTTGTGTACATCACAGAATCATCTGTTTGCTGGCTGGCTAATAACTCTTTGAAAGATTCTCCGGGGTAAGGGGTAAGGGGTAAGATAAAAGAATGTATCTGTTTCACTGCGGGCGTAGAGACGAAGAACTAGAGCCATTGCAAAAAAATTTACGAAGAGATTTCCCTTCAATCGTGAAAGGTGGTCTTCCATGTATCTTTGGTAGTCTAGGTAGAATTGAGTAGCATTAAGCAGGTCAGCATGCGCAGAACGCTACTTCAGCGTAGAGTACCCAGGTACACTTCCGGTTGACGCTATCGAAAACGAATTGATGAAAAGGAAGTGGACTTTCTCCGGAAATCCAAGGGGCGGTTGAAACCTATATCAGCGATGAGGTGTGAGCCCCATTCTGACATATACTAACTGACAACCATATACAAAGTAATGCATTGGCCTAAACTTTGCACAATACTCTACAATATAGTATACATTAAACAAAAAGACTTAAAGTGGTTCGTGCAGGAGGATCAAGATTGAAAGCTGGCCTATTCTTTATTGATCAGGTTTTGAGAATGTCCCTTCAGGCTTGCCGGAATTATTATTCAATTTCCGTTCGCGATAGTAGAGAGCATACTAATTCGATTTCAATTATTAGTTTTAAAAAGGGGACCCTTTTGAATTTTAGTTGTATTCCTCTTTTTCCGTTTCCTGGTAAGATCTCAGCCTCCTACGATTTTTGAGTAAGTAATTGCACTAGATGCGAGGTAACTACAGGAGATGCAAAAACATATGCGCGGAAGTCCGCTAAAATCAGCACTTCGCACAAATGATTTCACTTCTCCTTGAAAGAGCTAATTGCATGTATATATTATGATAGCCTACAATCTCAATCACGAGAACTTCACCGGATGTTTTATGATTCAGAGGCAGGTGAGCGATTCATTGAACCATTTAAGTTTCTCATTATTGTAGACTAACTTGGTGTCGGTATTAGGATAACTGTACTTCCAGATTTTTGAGAAAGCAGCAACACCGAACTTAGTGTTGATGATGCGTCGATTGACGCCTTTGTTTGACTTTGTTTGCTTTCTCCTTCAAATCTAGAGTTATTTGGCCATGGTCCACAACTTGGTAGGAGAACAAACAGAAGTCATCCGCATAGTCGTGTGTTTGAGGAATGATTTCCATTGAAACCAACTTCTGCATAAAGAATATCACCGGTAAAAAGAAGAAATCATATCAATAGCAGGGCGCAATCCTACCAGACTCTGCTCTGATTTCCAATTCTTCCGGGATTTCACTTGGATGCATTTTCATATTGCTAATCGTTCTTCCGGAAGGCCTCTCCTAAATAAAGCATTCCAGATACACTTCTTGTTAAGCTATCAAAAGCGTGGCGCGAATATGTTAACCCCTAAAACTATTTCAAAATGATCCATTGCCATTTGCAAAGAGCCGGAGGCTATACATTCCAAATGTCTGGACCTTATACTGTGGAATGACCTTCCATGTCGAATTTCTGCAAATTCCCTTTTCGTTTCTAGGCATTGAAGGGAAATTTTCCCCAAGCATTACCTATCGTTGTAACGCTTGATGTGGTACCACGCTCTCTGATGTGATTCAGCTGTTGCTTCCATACGCGGCTATTTTAGCGGCGATTCAACACGCAGCTGCAACGGTTCCGTTCAATCTGCATTTTTAAGCACTGTCCTCTACCATACTGTCAGTCACTGCTTTATTAGGCAGCGCGGCTTCCGAAACGCCCATGACTGGCTCTGCAGATACTTACGGGCGAGTGCGGCTGACAATACTGAAGCCATATCTTAACGATTGTTCTACTACCGTTGAAACGACCCGTGCTCCCTCTCTACGTTGGCATTTCAACACCACTTCATCCAAATTACTGAAGCCTGGTTGGATGACAGGATTTTTGACTCCGAGCTCCTCGAAGGTAAGTTAAATTTTCATTATGGCGGAGGCTGCACTGCACTTGGAAAAAGAATCGGTGGTGGTGCACTGAAAGCCCCCTGTTCGTGCAGAAACATCCTTTTCTCCTCCTCTTCCACCTACGATTCCGTCGCTGTACTTGATTCGTACTCTGTTCACATGTCCTTTTATCATATCTTACGTATATTTAGCCTACCTCAGCCTCCCATTCCTGTACAAAAGTTTCTTCGACTTATCAGAAGCCTTAACCGTATTGTTCCCCTCTCTTCCTTTTATTCTCTGTTAGGTTTTTAATCTTCATATGCTCTCTGGTCCCACAATTCTGGACTTTCGTTCCTTCTCAATATCTCCTTCCACCCTTCCTTTCCTTTATCCACTTTCATAAACACCTGTGCCACTCTCAAATTCAACCTTTCAAGCAATCACTTAAATCCCATTTTTAACCTTGCCCTCCCTTTAATTTTTCTGTGCGTTGCCTTTCCCAATTCCCTCATTAGCCCTCTGCTCCTGGAGCAAATGAGCCTACTATCGAGTTTGATGCCGCGCAAGCCTGCCAAGTTTAACTTTCGTCGAAAGACGAATTTCGAAAGCCTGAATTCAGTCCTGACGACAATCAATTGGGAGGGGCCTTCCTTTCATTAACGTGTGACTAAACACTCAGCTCTATAAGATTCACATGTCAGATTTATTTTCTTGTTACGTCCTTTTCTATCCTAAGGCTCTGCACTGCAAAATTAAGTCCTAGGAAATAGTCTCCGTGTTTTCGAAACTATACTAGCTCCGTTTTTTAAAAAATCTGTATTCCTCGGTCAAATCTCTAATACTTTATTCCAGAAAGTAATATCTGGCCAGTGTTCACACTGGAGCACGGAATCCTCAAACTATTGTGGTCTTGCATTCGCTATCTCCTCATTTCATTAAATTCTTTGACTCCTTTGTCTCTTAAAATCCCTCCAACTATCTTGTGATTTACTTTACTGTTACTCTCTCTCAATCTATGTTCCCTTTTCTCCTTTTTCTACTACTCTATGACTGAATGAAACCTCAACCCAACCTATTACTATTCTCCTCCTTCCCCATTTCCACGTCGAATACGAATGGCACTAAAGTGACGATAGCACCCTTGTTCACAATTATCGTCCTACTTCGCTTCTCTCCTCCTGTCCCAAAATCTTGGCTGGTTTTCCGCTCTCTTTGGCTTTGTTAAACGTAGCTACTTTATTCACATGCATGCTCTCTCTTCAATCAAATCGAGACATACTGGTTCGCTAGGGCTCTACGAATGGGATAGCGTAAATATCAGGAAGTGTCAGTTTGCTACTCGTTCAGATTATCACCTCCATCCTTTCCCTATTTTCTTGATGGATATTCTTTATCAAATCACATCTACACTGAAGACCTCGAGGTCACTTTTAGTTAACAATCAGGCTGCAAGTGTCCTGCGTGGTCTGGTCACTCTCCCGTAACTGTGATTTTCTTGCCCTAGAAAAGGCTTTCCCCGTGAGGAATATCCTTCCCGCTTCCACTCTCTTAATCACCCCTTCCTACAAAAACGTGGAACCTATCTCGATATAGTACATTTTTTGGAAACCTCCTACGGGTCTGACAGACTGTTCCGCCCCTAACTAATACGTACAACCCAAATATTTTCGACGTGCCCTTTGCGAAGCATGAAATCTGCTTCTATTCTCCGACTATGTCGGTGTTTCAACACATAACAGTTTGGTTCCTCAGACTATTTTCCTTGAGTAATTTTAAGCATAGGTCAAGATTCTTGTGTTCTCCTCCTTCTGGGGACAATAAATAATTGGGGATTACTCTATTTTCCATTAAAAAAAAAAATAAATAAATAAATTTCCGTGATTATTTTAGCTATTATTTCTGCCACGGAAAAAAACACGCAAATGCTCCTCCGATTATCGTACTCAAGATGACTGCCCTTCTCCGGAAACTCCAAGATCAACCCTTTCTTTCCCTTTCCTTCTTCCATTGTCTAAATCTGGTATTGTCAGCAACTTTTTAGAAACCGTAGGAACTGTAGTGAACAGCTCCGCGAAGAGACCGCCAAGCCCAGCAGCTTTATACAGTTTGAATGGATTGATTGCCGAGATTATTTCTTCTTTATTCCGAGGAGTAGGCCACATCTGGTGACTAGCTTCTTATTACGTCACATATTATGCTGAACTCCTCGCAATTTCTCACAGTATCGAAGCTAGAATGAGTTGCACTTGTCGCCATTAAAAGCCACCAGCGGACTTATAATCACCGATCTGCTTCCAATGTTGCGCAATTAGCGATATCCGACGTGGGGACGTGGCCGACAAGCTGAATAGGATCGCAGAAAAGAACACTTTAATGGCGATATTCATGAGTATTATCAGGTGGGATACTGATCGCGCGTCAATCGTATTTCTCGTGTATTATGGGTTGGTTGAAACCCGACTGATCTTAAAGCAGGCTCTATTGCCAATGGCGAGGTGGTGGAAGCTCCCAGAATCCACAAACCACCTAACGGTGTTAGTAAGATTGCCTAAACCATATTCTCATCCCCCCCCCCCCCCACCTGTTGTCAGAATTCACATGGCAATTCAGATCAAACACCGCGATCGCAATTTCACCATTCTGAATTCTCTTCTGGAACCCCTTCAATTGTTCATAGAAAGCATTCTTCGTTTCTGAATTGAAGGTCTCGATGGTTCCTAACACTCTACTATTGAAATGTTTCTCATTCTGGCCCGGAATCTCGCAGTCAGTATTATGTCCGGAATTAATTCCCAAATAATGGGGCGCCCTTGCGATTGGTGTAAGCATTAATTCGATCTTAGATTGACGATTTCTTCTGCCAGGCTATCCTGAGTACAAAAGCACAGTTTCGGATGTTCTAAGGAGTCCCTCCGTCTAATCAAAAGGTCAGTTTGAAAACTTTCGAAATTAGAGAAAGGAAGAATTCTTGGGCCTCCGTATGTATTTTTAAAAACTCAACTCGAGGCCTGATGGCAACGTGAAAAGTCATAATCGCTAAGTCACAAATTCCTATTCATTTTAGTCGCCTTTTATACCAGGCAAAAGATAATTTGAGTAAATTTTTACCGTTCGCTTAATAGGAGAGTTACTATTAATAAGCCTACATCACCTATTCCCCGAGAGTATTACATAGCTACTCAGATCATAGTTGCTCGTCCCGTTCCGTATGTTAGAATGGAATGCCACCCAATATCACTCCTTTCCAAAATCCTTAAAAGGCGGTTTTTCGTCTTGTTTCAGAAACCTCTTTATGAAAGAATAGCATGGACACAAATGCAGACTCTTCATTGCCTTAAACTTGTTAAAATTTTTGTAGCAAAGTCTGTAATAATAACGAAAGATGTTCATACAATTCATACTGCCTTTTTCAAAGCTTTTGATTTTGCTGATCACTTTCTACTTTTCACTAGATTCCGATCATACCGCTTTTTATCAACTATTTTCTCCTGGCTGCGGTCTTTACTACTTGATCCATTTTCATTAGTTATCCTTCTTTCTTTAGTTGCTGCCTTCTCTATCTAGTATGGACGACTTACAATACCCATCTGCCGTTGATTCCCCTATTAAAGTTAATAATTTTCAATTAAACCTCGAAACACTATCTCTGCATATGGAATGAGTTGGAGAACCATAAGAGCAGAACATCTCCCCCAACATTCATTTACTACTTTGGTGATCAGCCTTTATCAGTGCTTCCTCCTACAATGACCCCGGTATGACATCTTGAGACGTCCCTTTAATATTCATTACGCCAACGTCCCCAATCAACTTGGCAGAATGACATTCGCTTCTCCTACCAATTCATGAATATCCGTTTTTCAGTTATCCTTTATAATTTCTTCCTATCTAATGTTGTTAAATGCGCTTCCCTAATATAGTCTCCTTACCATTAATGTGATTGCCAAGCAATTGAATTAGTTCACAATAAGTTTATTAGTTTTGAATGAACCATTCCCTTCTCTAGTTATCCTGATCATCTGATTTCCCTTAATCTGTCATCCTTACAACACCATCAGCCGTGTCAGTGATTGTTCCAGTGGTGAAGACTGAGTCAGACTTACATTTCTTTGTTTCGATATTAACATCCAGTTGTAGGCGTAAATCTCTCAAAACACCTCACATCCCGTGTAATACAAAAGTTCCCAAAAAGGCTGAAACGTATTCAAGTGCCAAACCACCAAAACCATGTGAATGTTCTACACAACATTTCCTTTCCTTTGAAAGGCGAGACAGTAGGTACGAACTTTCACCCCCGACCTTCACCTTATTTACAAATATGAGAGACGTCAGAGGATTTCACTTTCGATTCGGTGGAAGTTTGTCCTGGGGTAGAGTTGTTTTTCAGATCGGAACAAACATCTGTAGCCGGAGGGAAACTCAGCTCTTCAAACAACGCGGGGCAATGGCGCTTCCGCTGACTCAGTGATTCCCCCATTTTCCATTTGCAAGTCATAAACATCTTGGCATCTCCACTGTCTTTAGCGTAAAAAGATGTTTACAAACCATATTCTATCTTTTCTCTTATCAAGTATTAATTCCCTCTACTTCTTTTTATTCTGTTATCCCAAAATAAAAGCAGCCAAAAGTCTAGTCCTAGACGTTCTAGACACTCGCATATGTACATACCGACGGAGGTCAGACTTGCCTATCATATCGGCGAAAACAGTTATCTTGAATTAAGCTTCCCTATATCATCTCCGGGATGATAGGCACTTTCTCCACAGCTTTATTGTTGCTTCATAATAAATTACAACATAAACCTTGACTTACTCATCAGTTTCCAGGGCAATGCTTTCTTTTTGAGGGAAAGTATGGAAAATTGTCGGGAACAGAAGAAGTAATTAGCATTTAGGTCCATTATGTAGATTAAATGAAAATTTTCCCAGGGGTTGGATGAAAATAAAGTTGCTATTGGAAATTCGGAGGAATTTCTTTTTGATAGAGTGAAAACTGTCTGGCTGTCGAGTATCCGGGAAAGGAGGGGAATAAACAAAAAGAAGTGGGTGGCAGCATGAGACGTATTGCGAAGTGAAAATTATTCTCAGTTTTAAATATTGGAATGAATCCGTTTTGCATAACGATTTATCTTGTGAGCGCGGTTACGGCCAAGTCGACCGTTAGCTTGAATAATGCAAATATTGTTTTGTATTCATTACTGAGATTTGGGTGGAGTTTTTAATTATTTATTTTCCAGAGATTTTGTTTTATTGCGCTTCGAGAAGATTTCAAAGTGAAGACGTTTTAAAGAATTTCTTCTTATTAGAAAAATGAAGTCACCATAAAAGTGCAAAATTGGAATTTATTTGAAATTAAATTCTCCAAGCTGAGAAGTTTTCGTCTCTCTTGCAGCTCATGAATTATTCATATGAAATTTTTAATCAATATTTTCTAATATTCTCTATTCTCTCAATTTGTGCGTGGCCTATTTTGAATTGATTTCACGAATTTCCCTTAGATTGATTTATAAGAAGACGAAAGAATTTTGCCATATTTTCAGTAGAGTGCAAACGATTCTAAATGTTTGTCATTTTTCCCTTCCCAATTGTTAACCATAAAGGAAAGTGCGGTAACTCTCAACTTGGGAGAAACTGGAAATCCGACTATGGCCGGCCCGTCCGCGGTGCAACAGCCCAAATCTACCTGCAAACGGAAGAGGAAGACTCGACCGGAAGGAACTTCGGCCACTAAGGAGGGGGGAACTACAGGCTGAATCCTGCCTATTAGAACCTTCTCCTTCACCCTTACCGGAAAGAGCGGAAGAAAGGGAAGCTGGTGACGTGGACACTACTGGTTTAACACCTGTATGTGGAAATGGATCCAAGCTGCCCGGACACCGTGCACCTGGAAAAGCCTCAAGCCGCCGGTAGAAAAAGGCACTGCGAAGGAAGATGAAGCACCTTGGGAATGTGGACATGGACGTGGCTGTACCACTAGGTGTGGTAACGTCCAGAGAAATCGGACGCAAGGAAGCGGAATCTCAGGAAAAAGATGGGGACAAACTGGAAACCCCGGTGAGATCCGCACTGGACGCACCAGACTCTCTCAGCGATAACGCCCACAAGAAGCGTAAGACCAACACATCTGTTGTGGACGACGCTTTAATGTGCACCGCACCAGGGTTTACATCCACGCGTATCGCAGGAATTTGGAGCGGTGTGTCGGGAGGTGATCAAATACGAACACGAAGGCGGGAAGGAAGAAGACGTTTGCGCAAGCTGCAGTCTCTATTCTGACTGCTGCCGTGGGAGTTTCCTCGAAGGATGGAAAAATGTCAGAGCAACAATTTACCATCCTCCGGGAATGCCTCTGGAAATAAAATGCTGGAGCCTAGAGCCAAGCAACGATTTAACAATCATGGTTTTCGCTATGGGTTTCTCCAATTGGAGTGCATTGACGAGGCTGTCTTAAAGTAGCTCCGGCAGACAATCTCGACTTTGAGTTCTGGCATTCGGCCCAAGTTAACTATTGTCAACACTGAGCTATGCAGGATAGAACATATCGGCTCTTGATTACCGGGCCCTCGAAAGATGGCAGAGGACATCATTCGCGTGCTAGGTGAACAGAACTCGGACGTGGACTTTGGACACTGGAGGATAAAGTTCATGAATGTGAGCAAGGACAAATCTACAAACGTGGAGGGTTTCAACTTGGTATTCGAACTGGACCAAAAGAGTGGACTTCGACCCACACAATATAGAGCAAATTGTAGCTTCTTCGGTGCGCTCTCCCATAATAGAGCGGAGGATAGTGCATACAGTGGCGGATTCCCTTATGGGGGTTCGCACTGGTAAAGGGACTACAGAGTGAATCCTACCTTACACCTTCCAAGGAACTGGCAGAAGAAAGGGAAGCCAGAGACATGAACGGAACTGACTTGACGCCAGTTCCAGTGATCGAACCAAAGATTGGTCAAATCAACCTGAAGCATGCCAAAACCTCCTCTTAACCGTTGGCAGCGAGGTTGACAATACTGCAGGACTTCCCTTACATTTTTTTGGTGCAAGAGCCGTGGGATAGATTTAACAGAATCTGTGGCATTAGATCAGTGAAGGGGGCTAGGATCTCCTACGATAAAAGGTCTGTAAAGCCGAGAGCCTGTATCCTGATGTCAAGAAGTAACCATACTGAGACAGGACTTAGTTACGGTCATCGTACAATATCAGATAGATGGCGAGAGGAAAAACATCATAGTTTCCTCTCTTTATTTACTTTATGATTCTTTATATCCTGCACGGGCGCAAGAGCTTAGGGATCTGGTAGCGTATGCAGAATCAAGTGGTCTCGAACTCTTAATAGGTTGCGATGCGAAACAACATGTTTGTTGGGGGAGTCGCAAATACTATCCAAGAGGAGAGAAGCTATTTGAGTTCATCACTTCGACTGGTCTCATGACTGTAAACGTAGGGTGCGCCCTTACGTTCGCGAGACCGAGAAGAAGCGAAGTGATTGACCTAACAATCTGTACCTCAAAAGTGTTTGAATTGGAAGATGGATTGAAAACTCTGAACTGCACACTTTTAGAATGCTATGGAGAGGCTTGCCCCATTTTCCGAGGCCAAAGCGATAAAACAATTCCTTGGTGGAACCGGGAACTGCAAAAACTCATCAATCAACCAGGCGACTTATGAACCGTGCTTGCAAAGCTAATGAGAACGAAGACTGGTTAAATTTCAGGAGACTCTCTTAGAGCGTACTGTGGGGGAACTTAAAGGAGAAAAAGAGAGGTTTCGAATAGAAGCCAGGGAAGACGATCTGTACAAACGCTTTAACAAGGAAATAGTTCTAGGTGTCTTCCGCGTGGAAATTTATTGGAGAGCGCAAAAGGGGCGCTTCTAAGAAACATCACAACAGGCAGAGTAGTCAGTAATTAGTTTCACATACTTACTACATATGTTTCCTAGTATATTCCCTTTGACTATAACTGCATATTATTTTGTACAAATGATACGAATGAGCTATCTGTTGTCCTGGCCAAGGACTATGTTTACTTTTCTTATAATAGATATTGAATAGCGTTAAACTGAGACAAAAAAAAATTTCACCGCAAACTAGCCGCACTGAAAAGAACTGTGTGTATGAGTATCACTGGTGCCATGAGCACGACATCCGGCGCAGCCTTAAATGGATTACTCAATTTGCAACCCCTGGATACATTTGTATAAAGCACTGCAATGAGAGCAGCTCATAGACTAATTCGATTAGATCTATGGGGAAACAACGGATATGCGGGGCACAGAGCATTGGAGTTACTAGGAGTACTGAGTCCAGTTCTTACAATGCTTTCCGATTCTCGTGTACCAACACATCTGTTTGGTAGAAGATATGAAGTTATCCTGAAGCAAATGGAGAACTGGAAAGTCCCAGAGGAATGCGTGACGGTATATACGGAAGTTTTGTACACCAATGGCTCAACAACAGAAAGTGGTTCTGGAGCCGGAGTCTACCTCTCGAATGAAAACGACAATTTCTTTGGAACAATATGCAACGGTTTTTCAACCCGAAGTTTATGCGATCCCAACGGCGGCAAACTGGGTGATTAACGAGCGGTTGAAGAGCAAGCGCATCGCAATCTGGAGTGATAGCCAAGCTGCATTGAGGGCGTTGAGAGTCACCTCGAAAATCGTTCAGGAATGCAGAAAGCGTTTGAACTCTATATCTAGATTCAATACGATAAAACTACTCTGGGTACCTGATCAATGTGGCGTATGAAATGTCGGAAGTACCGCGAAGTTTATCCTGTCGAAAAGCAGGAGTATTGTGTGCATTCTGACAAGTAATAATTCACTAGCTGGGCATATGTTCAGAATAGGAATTATTCAAAATGCGTCCCTCCTGTAATGAAGAATCCGGAATATTCCTTTAGATGAGGGTGGCGAGTACAATGGGCCAACACGGCCTGAGTGCTCAGAAGCTGTAGCTTCTCCTCCACCACACACACGAATATTCCCTTCCAAAAGCTGTGATCAGCTCACTGCCACTCATGCTTTCTTATCAACATGTCTGCTACCAGGTCCCAATATCGCTGTAGTTTTTCGTTCTATAATAGTTATATCAACCAGAATATCTTGACGGCAGGTGTTAACCAAAGCTAGTAGTCTTCGAGTAATAATTGTCTCCTACTACCATATAAAAGCACAGAAAAAACACTGGCTCAAAACAACATCAATAGGATGTTTCTGTTGAGGTATCCTCATTTGCAAATTTCCACTGCTGGTGCGACGGGTTTCATCATCCGGTGGACGAGATATTTGACGAAAGGTATTATGGTTCACTGACGTCCTCCACTTCCTCCTCCGGTGGGAAAGTACAATGTTGTTGAATTCCGCTTTTGACGTCAAATTCGTCTCAAATTTTACCTCGATGAAGCATGTGACATTTAGCGCCATCATATGTCGCTCTAATGATAGTAATAAATACCTCCAGAATGCCCCTCCTGCATAGAGCACGACAGATATGCTCCTTGTTCACACTATCAAAAGCTTTCTCAAAATTATCGAAGAGCAGGTGAGGCGAAGATTTAAACTCCGCACACTGTTCCAAAATGTTTCAAAGGGTGTTGATGTAGAGGATCCAGCCCAAATCTCTATCAATCGAGTTTTAGAGGTACCCTTTGGTACGTTCCAAGATTATTTTAATTATTATCTTTGTAACGGGAGGAAATCTACGACTACACGCTCAATGGTCGCATTCAAGATGGTTCTCATTTTTTCAGAAACTCGACGATCAACCGTTCCTTACACTCTCTGGGAAACATCTAGAATCGCCAGAATTTGCCTATAAGCTGACATACCAGCTCTTCAGAACAGAGACCATTAAGCTCAGCAGCTTCAATCTATTTAAGTGCATTTATTACAGAGACAATTTTAGTTTTATTCAAAGGAGCAGTCCATACCTGCATGGTATTGTGACTAGCTGGACCAGAAGAGAAATCGAATTTCGGTTGAGAACCGTAATGAAATGATCAAGTGTCCAGCTGATCATCATCTCGAATGAGGCGCCGACCGTTGACGTTCCCCACCATCGTAAAATTTGCAGCTATAATAATAATAATCGTTGGAATAATAAAATAAAAATGTTTTAATACAATTAGAATAGTTATACTACAATTGGTCACCCCGTAAGTGCACTCAGTGTTTGTCTTGTCGGGTCAAAAATGAAATTAACTCAATCAAAATGCTTCCTTCAACACAGTCAAGTCCAGCGTACTTCACATATGTCGGTTGCGTTGCAAGTAACTTTAAGATTAATTCAATTAACGAAGAATAAACTTTTCGCTCCATTTCTTCAACAAGGGCAACGCTGTTTTGACCGCATCTATCACTAAAGCTAATACAACGGATTCACATTTCGGTAATCCATACAGACTAAAACAGTAAATGCACCTCTAGCCTACTCAGGATCAATATTCAATGCAAGTGCTTTTACAAATGCAGCATCAGTATCTGATACGAAACCATTGTTTGGGACAACAACTACAAGTTCATGGCCTTCGGTGCTGTTGAACTTTACAACGGCCACAACAGTGACATCGAAAACTGGCTCTTCTCCCTTGGAGTTCTGGTACACTCCGGCAAGAGCCGTATGGCTACAGACTTGAGCTTAGAACTTCGACAACGTTTTCTTGTGGCTTCATAATCGCGAATATCAGTATCCCTATCTTAGGCGCCGATTTCCTGTGCCACTATGCTTTGCTAGTGAATATCCATAATAGGTCCCTTATTGACGCCAGAATTTCCTTTAGGTCATCAGGAAAATTCTCATCCTGCTCACACAGCACTCCTTCCATTGTTTTCGAAGACGTTGCCGACAGACTTTTAAGTAATTCTTCAAAAATATCGCAACATCGATAGCGAGCGTAGTTTCTCTGAGCCTGTTAAGCATTATGTTCAGCATAACATCAACACTACTGGCTCCCCATTTCTCTCTTCATCGACACCATTTTTCTCTAAGGTGCGTCTATTACTACCGCGGACGCTCGCAGTTGCGCGGAAAAAAATCGAAAAACTTCTTAAGCGGGGTCCCTAGGCTCAATGGAGAACTTCTGGTGACTATAGACGTCTGAACGCTCAGACAATTCCAGATCACTATCCCGTACCCCTCATCCACGATTTTGCGCACTCTATCGCAAAATGTCGTATTTTCTAAACCTTGGAATCATATTATCAAGTCCCTGTAGCTACGAAAGATATTCCGAAAGCGGTATTATGCACAGCTTTCGGGTTCTTCAAGTTCATTAAGATGGCTTTTGTGCTGTACAATGCAGCGCAAACCTTTCACAGATTCATCCACTCTGTGCTACGTATATTTGGATGATGTTCTGGTCGCATCTTCCTCTGAGCCTGAGCATTTAGAGCAACTCGAGTCCATTTTTCAACGTCTCCCTGATCACCCCTAAAGGCATCCAATCGGACCCAGTCAAGGTTCAAGCGATATCGAGCTTCCAGCTTTCAAAAGTCATTAGGGATCTCAAAAAGTTCTTGGGCATGTTAAACTTCTATCTCCGTTTCTTGCTAAATGCCGCCCACCATCAACCAATCCTTAAAGCCTTCTTGTCTGGGCCAGAAACTACAGATTGTGTGGTTTTCAGCGGCTGCCAAGGCGTTTGAGACCACCAAGCACCAGCTGGCACTTCTGACATTCCCTTAGCAACATGTATCCCTAGCCGTATTCGTCGATGCTTCAGACATTGCCGTTGGTGCTGCTCTTCTCCAAAAAGTAAATTAAATCTGCCAGCCGTTGAGTTTCTCCTCCAAATAACTCTTTCCCGCTCAACGGAACTACAGCACCTATGATCGAGAGTTACTCCCCGCGTACGTTCAAGTAAATATTTCCGGTATTGCTATGAAGGCAAGGTTCACATTATTCACGGACCATAAGGCACTCACTTTTGCTTTGAAACAAATGCCCGACAAAGCGTCTCCTCGCCAACTTCGGCATTCAACATGTGTCTTGAAAAGATAACGTTGCTGACACTTTGTTACGTGGTGCAGAGGCCAAGAGCCACCGTCGATGTTCTAATAATTGTCGAGGCGTAGAAGGGCACCGCACTTCTTCAGAGCTTGAGGATCAACTCCAAATACACATTTTATCTCCGGCTCTACATTCAGTATATACTGCGATACTTCAGACAAGGGCCCAAGGCCATATATTCCGCCAATTCTCGAAAGGAAGTATATCACGTCGTTCACGATCTAACCAACCCAGGCATTCGGACAACCAATCGGTTAGTCAAAGCAAAGTATTTCTGGCCGTCCATGAACAACGACATTATTTCTTAGGCCAGACAGTGCATCGCATGCCAAAACAGCAAAGCATGTGAGGCAAAAGGAAGGAGTGCTCCTTCGGTTCAGCAAGCCTTTGTCCACAATCCACCTCGACATCATTGGCCTTTTGCAAGACTCCCACGGTTTCGGGCATTGGCTCACAATCGACAGGTTCACGCCATAGCCTGAGGAAATGCTTCTGAAAGACATTACTGCACAATACTGTGCAGATCACCTCTGTCGAGAATGAATTCCACGCTTTGGTGTGCATAAGCACCGACCACAGAATGCAGTTTGAGTCCTTCCTTTTTTCAGAGTTGAGCAAACTCCTCGGCTTTAAATGTCACCGGACAACTGCTTACCACCCGCAGTCTAATGGGATGCTCTAAAGGTGGCACAGGGCGCTTAAGGCCGATATAATGGTCCAAGACAACCTTTCTTTGTCATAGGTCCTACCACTTGTTCTTTTAGTCCTCTGAACAGCCAATCACGAGGAGCCTGAGACTCCCCAGGGACCCTGTTCTCAACATGAGGTTGGAACTCAACGCTACCGGTCTGTTGCGTCTGCTCAAGGACACAAAACCGAAACTGAAATCGTCACCACCCGACAATCAGGCAAAAACTTTGACTGACGTGCCTAAGGATCTCGAATCCTGTCCTAATTAGGACAGACGCCTTATGAGGGATCCTTCGAAGTCCTAGAGCGAGGCAGACATTATTATAGCCTCAGCGCTGGGGCAAGACCAAAGAGGTTTCCTTGGCTCGGCTGAAGCCTTTCGTCCAGCATGAAACGCGGCCAGGATGAGAGGTGTGTGATGCATCCGCTTTGACTAGCAGCAGCCGAGTTGAGGGAGCTGTGCGTCTAGTTCCTCGCTGAAAGTCATCTGAGCGCGTTAAGAGTTGCTAGCGCATTCCCAACAACGTCAGACGAAGTAGCTTTCTTGGTCGCGCGAATGGTGCTCATTAATATTTTGTCGGAGGATATGTGAAGATTATACAACTGAAAAGCACGCAGTGAGTCTATTGCGGCAGATCGACGATGGGAAGAGATAACGCGTACAATCAGGGTGCGGTGTGGACGCACAGGCTGATTCCAAATATCCAGCTTTGAATTATTGGGGGTATTTTGACCCAGTTTTTGCCTGGGCATGATGGATACCGTAGGTATTTATATGGTTTTGGACATGGCGGTTCTCCTTTTTGTTCTGAGTATCGAAACGGAGCTCATACTCTTTGTGTTTCTGATCATTCCGCAAATGCTCGAATACCAAGAAGCGTGGAGAATAGTTAGTGGCGCCATAAGTTGTATTCAAGAGGAGCTTCGAAAGTTAGAGCACATACAAAATGTTCACCGTAGGAGGAAGCCGGCAGGGCTCTAACCCGCCCCACGATGTAATGTCTCTAGATAGTTCCGTGGGGCATAGCGGGTGAGGAGAGTTGGCGATAAAGCCCCACACTATGATTTTCGTTGACTTCTACCCCTCTAAAAAACAGGCAGTAAACCAATTTTAATAAGGTTTTGTTTCACACAAGACCTTTAAAATAACGAAATAAAAAGAGGTGCTGATGCCAGGGGCGTCACTGGAGGACGAGCGACGTTCCTGTTCTGAAAATCTGAGCTGGCTGGATTCCCCTTTATTCTTGCTACTACGGTTATGGTGTTAGGTCTTTGTCACATCAAAATGGCACACCATCGTTCAATATTATTAAATTATGGAATAGGCGGCGTAAAGGCGAGTATTAAAGTTACCCCTAAAGCTGCAAAAATGAATTAATATACATACGTACAAGGACTAAGGTTATTCGAATAAATATCGATCTCCCGCATGCCCATATGCTGCCTATACTAATGCAAAATTATTGCAAGTAATTTTCTGTAAAGGAGAAGATTTAATCGCAAATTCCTGCAATTCCCGTCTTGAGCATTTCCTTTGCAGAATATTAATTATAATTTCATGACGACTAGCACTATAGTGCAAGCCACATAATAAATGAGCTTTCATCAACGACTGTATCAAATGTATATACGTATGTCTCTATGCGTGAATGCTTTTACATTCACCGGAGATGAAATGGTATTCACAAGGATAAACTTGGTAATTGCAGCAAACAGGTTCGTTGAGAACAAATTTCTGTATTCTGGTTATGCTATTCTGCCCTAACTGCCTCCAAGAAAGGAAGTGATCAGTAAAAAATTCAAAAAGCTAGAACACTAATAGTGTTCGCAACTTGCTGAAACTGTGAGGGCTTTGTAGTTCCAATCAAAACGTATTCCTAAGTTAAAATTGTAAGCAATTCATACCAAGTCAATCGAAACTCGGCAAAAACTTGGCTGGCAATAGAGAATAAAGTCAGATCGCATACTTACCACATTGTGGTGTCATTTCGCTTTCCGCCAAATGGCTGAAGGTTACTTAAAGCCGGTTAAGGTGTTCTTAAGTTTCATATCCACACCAAGAATGTCAAACATATGCCTGTCGAGAACAGAACTTAGTTAAGAAGTATCATTCAAGCTTATTCCCGAAGTTTAATTTATTTAAGCCCCACAAAACATAATATACCAATTGAAGTCGAGTGTTAATCCTACTTGTCAGTGGGTTGAATATGTAATTTAATGAAAAGTTACTTATGGTTGGGATATGCCAGTCAAAAGTCATTGCGTTGATATTCCGCCTTATAATCTATGCAATACACATAATCCTTTCATACATTGTTTCATGCGTGCGGAACTACTCCCTTTGGCGTTATATACTAGATATCCATACATTGACAATACATTGCACTTTTCGTTGTTGCAGGATGTTGCATCTCATGCATACGTAATGAGGTTTTGTGTACCTTTGGAGTATGAGCACAAAAGGGATACGAAACTTTTCACACGAGAAACTTTCAACCCCTGCACTCTAGCTAATTTCATATTGTGGTACTTTCAGCAGTGTTTCGAGGAAAATAGTTGAAGGACTGAAAGCGATAATAACTGCATTTAGGATTTTACGCGTTTTTACATTGTGTGTAACGTTGAAAATGAGTGAATGTTATCCTGTGCTCTATACAAGAGCAACGTGTTGGAAGTTTCATGCCAAGCAAAGTGTGCTATGCGATACTGGCATCAGCATTCTAAAACGGAAATTTCATTCAATCCTTGTAACGTAAAGTGGAGCAATCCACCTATTTTGCACAACTTTCCCCTCTTACTGGTTGATTTTGTGCTCTTCATAATATGCATATTGTATTATAGGAGGAACACCTTTTCGGTTTTATTATTAAAATAGTCTTATCAAGGGCACGTTTTGATACATACCTCAAGCAAACTAATCTTGTAACGATTGGGGTCTTATTGTTACCTGTCTTTCCACTTTTTAAGGTTTTCTTTGCAAAACAAAACCTTATTAAAATCGGTTGAATGTCTGTCTGTATGTCTGTCATAAGCGTTTTTCTCAGAAATGGCTATACCGACTGTCACGAAATTTAGTGAGAAGGTGGGAACTGTGGACCTCTATACGTGCAGTGAGTGATAGCATCTAGGATGAATTTAGAAGGGGGGGGGGGGGGGGGGGCGGTGCCATACATGTAAAAGGGGGGTGTAAAAATTTTTTTCACCGAATGTAGTCATGTTGGGTATCAAATGAAAGGTCTCGATTAGTACTTTTCGAAGCAGGTCTTAGTTTTGAGATGTGTTAAAAAGGCGGGGAGTGGGAGGGGTGAAAAGTGATGATTTCTTTAACGGAGTCACTCTCAGAAACTACCCAACCCAAAAATCTGAAAAAAATCATCAAGCTGCCTCTGTATAGTGCCCAGGCTTCAAAATACTCTCCATATCGATATCTATTCAAATTAAGTTAATAATAGTATATTACCATATTTTTGAGGAAATTGAGTAAAACCCCCCTTAAGTGTATTCCAGAATTATAAAAGTTGGAGTATAAAATATAATATGAAACATATTATCCCCAGGTTTGATCAAAATCATACTATTACTAACAAAGTTACAGTAGCTCAAAGTTGACTCTCCCCTGTAAATTTACTGCAACTAAATATCAATATCACACTAAAGTGGGTAATCAGACATGGTCAATGCATATGCATAATGTGCTACGTACAAATGGGATTGTTCTACCCTCAAATATACTCACAGAAAAAGCAAACAAAACCTTTCATACCTGAAGTTCCCAGCTTCCGGTTTCCCAACTTGTTTTCTTTTTACACTCATTGAAGCCTCAAACTACGTTGAAAGTTTGAGAGAGTGCATATGAAATGCAGAGCCACCTCCTCGTCTTCCAAATGCCGCTCTCTGGTTCTCTCACTTTTTCCCGCCAGGGGGTAATATGGGAGGTCCTTTGAGCACTTCGATCCATCACGTGTCATTATACAAATACTCACGAGTTCTTCCTGGTGCGTGGGTTCGCACCGGATCCTGAAACATAAACAAAGGATGATTCGCGCGAGTTAAATGTCAAATGTCCGACACGCGAACTAAACCTGAAATGAAAATAAAACAAGTTGGAATACCGCAAGATGGACGCTTGGGTATAAAGGTTTTGTGTCTGGTGTGAGGCATTTCCTGTTCTCGTTTATCCATTCGCATATACCTCCAATTCCTTCATATATGGCATTTGTGAACTCCAACAATTTGACAAAGACATATGTATATCCAGACTCCAACTCCACCGTTCATACAAGTTCACTTTATATGATGGTGACGTCTTAGAGTGCGATAAATTCACATGTAATACACAATTTTGACTTCCTACAACTTTGTTAATAATAGTTGGATTTTCTTTAAAATTATGCAATATATTATTACTTACAACCATACAAAATTTTATACTTATAAGATGAACTTAAGGGGGGTTTTCTATAATATTATAATATAGAGACCTGTTGCACTTTTTGGGGCACACATTTTGAGCCTTCATTCCCCCGTTTTCGACTCGGTCTCAAAAGTATTACAAGTTTCGGAAACTACCAATTGAGCCCTTTCATTCAATACCCCACATGATCCCATTCTGTATAACAAAAATTTACACATTATTTTCACATGTATGGGGAACCCCCTTAAATAAAGTACATAATGATGCCACCTATTGCATGTACAGGGATTCAGAGACTTCACGTTCTCACCAAATTTCGTAACGACAACTGGTTTAGCCGTTTCCGAGTAAATCGGGTGTTACAGACATACAGACGGACAGATAGACTTTGATTCAATTCTAATAAGGCGCGTGGAGCCGTAAAACTCCTTACTCGAGTGCCGCGATAGAAAGGCAGAATCCACGACGGATCATACCCTCGACCAATGTTCCCCCTGCCTCAGAAGTCTGGTGAGACGCGACGTTCGGCGTTCCCTTCCTGCCTTCATAAACGGAGATTTGCGGGACTAATGGATGATTTAGTTGAAATTTTTGGTCCAGTATATTCCAATTCAAAAGAAATGAAAACAAATCGGGATACCGGAAGCTGGGCACTTCGGGTAAAGGGTTTTATGTTCATCTTATGCAAAGAACTTCCTGTCCACGGTTTTCCATTCGTACATAGCTAAAATGCAAAATATTTCTTCATGTATTGCTAAACGTGCACAAAAGCATACAAATATGTACTTAAAGAAAATACTATTGGGCACTTCATGTAAACTTAATTAGCACATACCCATGTCTGGCTCGTGTAATTTTACCGAAATATAGATAACTAAAAGGCGAAAACTAAACTGAACTAAAACTGGACCCCACCGTTCACATAATTTCACTTTATACGATAATGACATCATACACCTTGAGTGCGATGAATTTTCGTGAAATGCAAGAGTTTCAATGTCCACAATTTTGTTAATAATCATCATCAACGGCACAACAACCGGTATCCGGTCTAGGCCTGCCTTAATAAGGGACTCCAGACATCCCGGTTTTGCGCCGGGGTCCACCAATTCGAGATCCTTAAAAGCTGTCTGGCGTCCTGACCTACGCCATCGCTCTATCTTAGGCAGGGTCTGCCCCGTCTTCTTTTTCTACCATAGATATTGCGCTTATAGACTTTCTGGGTGGGATCATCCTCATCCGTACGGATTAAGTGACCCACCCACCGTAACCTATTCAGCCGGATTTTATCCACAACCAGACGGTCATGGTACCGCTCATAGATTTCGTCATTGTGTAGGCTACGGAATCGTCCATCCTCATGTAGGGGGCCAAAAATTCTTCGGAGGATTCTTCTCTCGAAAGCGGCCAAGAATTCGCAATTTTTCTTGCTAAGAACCCAAGTTTCCGAGGAATACCTGAGGACTGGCAAGATCATAGTCTTGTACAGTAAGAGCTTTGATCCCATGATGAGACGTTTCGAGCGGAACAGTCTTTGTAAGCTGAAATAGACTCTGTTGGCTGACAAGAACCGTCCGCGGATTTCATCATCGTAGCTGTCAACGGTCTCAAAGTTGTATCCTTATTCTTCTTCGTGTTTGACCAGTGCGGTTTGATGTTGTTGGTTGATTCATCTTTGTTGCTGACGTTGCCACCATATATTTTGTCTTGCCTTCATTGATGTGCAGCCCAAGATCTCGTGTTGCCTGCTCGAACTGGATGAAAGCAGTTTGTACGTCTCGGGTGGTTCTTCCCATGATGTCGATATCGTCTGCATAGGCGAGTAGTTGGGTGGACTTGAGGAGGATCGTGCCTCTTGCATTTACCTCAGCATCACGGATCACTTTCTCGAGGATCACGTTAAAGAGGACGCATGATAGGGCATCCCCTTGATGTAGACCGTTATTGATGTCGAATGGTCTTGAGAGTGATCCTGCTGCTTTTATCTGGCCTTGCACATTGGTCAGGGTCAACCTAGTCAGTCTTATTAATTTCGTCGGGATACCGAATTCTCTCATGGCCGTGTAAAGTTTTACCCTGGCTATGCTATCATAGGCGGCTTTAAAGTCGATGAACAGATGGTGCAACTGATGTCCATATTCCAACAGTTTTTCCAACGCCTGCCGCAGAGAGAAAATCTGATCTGTTGCTGATTTGCCTGGAGTGAAGCCTCTTTGGTATGGGCCAATGATGTTCTGGGCGTATGGGGCTATCCTGCCTAGGAAGTTAGAGGAGAATATCTTATAGATGGTACTCAGCAACGTGATACCTCTATAATTGCTGCACTGTGTGATATCTCCCTTTCTATGTATGAGACAGATTATGCCTCGTTGCCAATCGTCAGGCATTGATTCGCTGTCCCATACCTTGAGCAGAAGTTGATGAACCACTTAGTGTAACTGGTCGCCTCCATATTTAACCAATTCGGCTGTAATTCCATCGGCTCCTGGCGACTTATGATTTTTTAGCCGATGAATTACACGGAATGTTTCTCCTAAACTTGGTGGTGGCAGGATTTTTCTGTCGTCTTCAATTAGCAGGACATCCAACTCTCCGATGTTCTGGTTGTTCAGTAGCTCATCAAAGTATTCAACCCATCGCTCTAATATGCCCATTCGGTCGGAAATCAGATTTCCCTCTTTGTCTCGGCAGGATGAGCATCGAGGTGTATAAGGCTTCATCCTGCTGACTTGTTGGTACAACTTCCGCGCCTGGTGCGGTTGCTCTCCCAGGCTTCCTTTTTCCGTCTGTGAAGTCGCTTTTCCGCTCGACGGAGTTCGTGATAAGTCTGTGCGCGTGCCCGCGTTCTTTGAGAATGCAACATTACTCGGTATGCGGCATTCTTCCGTTCCGTTGCTAGCTTACATTCATCGTCAAACCAGCCGTTCCGACTCCTTTTGCGGCTGGGGCCAAGTATGCTTGTGGCCGTATCCATGATAACGTTCTTCAGGTGATTCTGAAGATCATTTATGGATGCTTCATCTCCAGGTCCTCTGTTGACTGCGGCATCCATTGCCCTCTCGCTTTCCGCGCAAACCAGGTACTTCCAACAACCATTCCGTGTGACCCTGCTAATTGAATAATCCGCAGTCCGTTATCATTAGTTTTTTCGTGTAAGCTATGGGAGCCAACGTATCGCCTGAATACGAGCTCCTTCCCTACTTGGCTGTTAAAATCCCCAAGTATGATTTTGATATCATATCTGGAACAGGCTTCGAGGGTTCGTTCTACTGCCTCGTAGAAGATATCCATCTCCGACTCTGCAGTCTCCTCTGTAGGGGCGTGAACGTTAATGAGGCTTACATTTCTAAACTTGCCTCGCAAGCGCAGAGTGCATAGCCGTTCGCTTATGTTTTCAAAGCCGATAACAGCAGGTTTCATTTTTTGGCTGACTAAGAAACCTACTCCGAGCACATGGTTTATTGGATGACCACTATAATATATGGTGTAGCGGCTCTTCTCCTGGAATCCGGTCCCTGTCCACCGTATCTCTTGTAACGCTGTTATATCAGCCCTATATTGGGACAGGGTATCGGCTAGCTGCTCATCAGCTTTATCTCTGTACAGAAGCGCATGTTCCATGAGAAAATGCGCAAATCGTTAGTGCGTTGTCGTTGTCGGCTTCGTCGTTGTAAAGTCCATCCTGTCCGAGGCTCCTTTAGTGGCTTCATAACATCGGTTTTCCATGTAGGGTTGTCGGCCCTACCCAACCCCCCAACCTGGAGGACCAGTTGGTACAATTTGTCCCGTTTTTAGGCGCGGGAGACTCGCCTTCATCCTTCTCCGTCTGCAGCTTTTCGTTAAGAAAGCGCTCCCAGCGGTCACCACGTGGAGGTGGAGATAGGGTTTGGTAGTAGAGCTGTTGGTGTTGGTTCAGCAGGCATTTCCCAGGTTTTATGCTCCATCGTGGGTACCAATCCATGTTTCGTCCCGGACCTATACTACCCTTTGACCACCCATGCCCCCATGCCTTTGCTCTTGAAATATTGGATAGATTTTAAGAATATTTCTCTAAGAACTTCTTTCTTGTAGTAAGAGAAATAAGCAGACTACCAATGAATATTCTTAGCTCCTTGTTAACTTTTCGCGGTTCACTTGACTGTTCTGGTATCATCATCACATACAATCCTCATCTGGAGGGCGGAGAAAGCGCTTATTTTACGATGGCAGCTCGGAGACCCTCAAATTGTTAATGATGTGAGCCAATCGATTGCATTGACTTCCAATCAACCTTAAAACTAAGAGATCATCAGGTAAATGCGAGTCCCTAAATCCAGAACAGAATTACAAAAGTAACCTTTAATTCTTTCAAAGTGTTTTCCCCATTCGAATCAAAGGAAAATTCAATTTGAAATGCAAAAACGAGAATTTTCCACTTAACATCTTTGTAAAATACAACGTAAAGCATAAGGACATGGTGCACATTCGACTTGTTTCAATCTTCTCCTTTTCCGTTTAGATATTCAGATATTCAACGATTAAGTTCCCAATGCTTAAAAATCTCACACAACCTTTTATTGTATCGGAATTTCCACACTTTCCTTCTTCACTTTTCTAGTGAAGAGCACACACTTGATATATCCTTTCTTTGTATCCACGCCTCCACATTGCGTCCCAAAGATTGTTGCTCTGCCTCCAATATATCTCAAAAGCGGAACAATATGTCTGCATTAGAACTGGAACAGAACGTGTTAACACGGATAATGTGTGTTGCGCCATTCGAGAGACGTGAAGTATTATACTTTGAATTCCGTGAGTTTTTTGACTTTACGATTCGCTCGGTCGATATAAGTCCTTTGTGATGTGATTTGAGTGAGTAATTCGCATTTTACAATCCTTTATTACGTTAGGCAAGACAAGGTGAATAAACCGAGGATGCAAGGCAGTCGAGAGTATTAACGAGCCATGAAAAGTACTTACTCAAGCTTTTAAAAGAATTGTAAAGTACGAGCTGCGTTTTAAGGAATTTTCATTATTTACGAGCTTCTTAGAAAGATGTTACAAACGCTAATGCGAAACGTTTTATTGTTTCTGATGCAGTGAAAGGAAGCACACATTCATGATTAAATGAAAAGATATTTGCATTCAACTCTCTCCGGGGAAACTCCAAACTTGTTTGTTTTCTGTGATATTTATTATCATCATCAACCGCGCAATAATCGGTATCGGGTCTAGGCCTGCCTTAGTAAGGAACTCCAGGCATCCTGGTTTTGCGCCGACGTCCACCAATTCGATATCCCTAAGATCTGTCTGAGGCCCTCGCCTACAGTATTGCTCCATCTCGGACAGGGTATGTCTCGTCTTCTTTTTGTACCATAGATATTTCCCTTATAGACTTTCCGGGCTGAATCATCCTCATCCATACGGATTAAGTGAATCCAACTTATTGAGCCGGACTTTATACGCCACTAGACGGTGAAGGTATCGCTCATAGATTTCCTCGT
Organism: Hermetia illucens; assembly: GCF_905115235.1. Classification (NCBI taxonomy): domain Eukaryota; kingdom Metazoa; phylum Arthropoda; class Insecta; order Diptera; family Stratiomyidae; genus Hermetia; species Hermetia illucens. The sequence continues at coordinate 52,193,610 of NC_051849.1, forward strand.
TATATAGACTACAGAATCGTCTACCATCTTGTAGGTGGCCAAATTATCTGTACTGTAGGTGTTAGGGATAGATATAAAGGACTATACGCCTCGATAATAGTTCACAAATTTTGCTCATTGACTGAAGAAATGGGCAACCGAAAAATGGACGCAAGTGACCCCATATTACTTTAAGTCCTTTCTCGTCCGAGTCTTATACTTGGAAATATTAGAAATGAGGCCGGTAATAGATGTCACATTTGGTAGCTATACTTTAGCTAAGAATCTTCAGTGGAAAGTCAGTAAAATCTACAAACTTACAACGACAATGAGGTCCTCATTTTAGAAAATAGGCAAAGCAGCAGAATAAACTGGTCCCGAAAGACAACTGTATGATGGATAGTTAATAGCTTTGAGGAGACTTTCAGGGAGATTCCGCTACAAAACACAATGCTGAAAGGAAACGCAAAGGATAATGACCTTCAGATCAGCGATCCCTAGAAACGGGTACCGAACTTTTGCTGGAACTCTAAACAAACTTTGATACAAAGTGCTGCGAATAGGCTAGAAGTGGCTATGATAAAAACAAAAGGTAAGAAAGTTTGACTCGGATGCTGGCATAAAAAACAGTTATATCGAAAATCGAAAGCAATCGCTCCACCCTGATTACCTGTGTGCTGCTAATCTTCCTATTTTTCCCAAGTAGAAGATAAATTCCGGTGCGAAGAAATCATGGATAAACATGGGCGTCGTTCGGTCCATGTACGAAGTAAGTTTTACGTTAAGGCAGCTTTAGTGCGAATGCAGAGGTTTTCGAGCGTTGAACATGACAATTACTATAATGGCCAAAACCCCCGAACCTTGTAGAGGACACAGAATAGATTTTCTTTCAATTTTCGAGGTTCTGAGTGCAAAAGGCTGAATTGGAAGCCACAATTCAGGAGCACTTTACCCACGAAAATATCATGGAGTATATGATAAAGTCGAAGAGGCTATGGACCGACGAATAAAAGGCGATAACATCCATAAGGAAGGAAGCTATTAAGCAATACGAACATAAGCGCGAGCAACAGATAAGTTCCGATCCTGCCCTGCGACATAATATCATATGAAAGTCTAGCGATAGCAGCGGAAGGGGTCCGTGTCTGATAACAACCAGCGGTAGCATTTGAAACTTTCTTCGTCTTACTGAAAAGAGGCCAGGCAGACAGTAAATTGAAGGTGGAGATTTTGTTCGACACAAAACCTAAAAAATCTTCAATCCTTATTATGATATAGTTTAGCGGAAACCAGATCTGATGAGAGGGAGGATAACAAGGGGCTCGTATAATTGCTATCTCAGGTCTGTTATCCCTCGTAAGTTTCACTTCGAGATCGGACTTTTTCTTTACAGCCCTGAGGCTGAGTGGAAGAAGAGGGAGGAGGAGAGGGATGGAGAAAGTAGGACTTAGGATAGTGGCAAGAAGACTACATTCATTGGACCAATGACCCCAGTGCATGCTCCTTCTACCGTAAGGGTTCGATCACCATACCAGGTAATCAGTTGATGGTTTAAGCCGTATATCAATGCCACGCTTTCCCAGTTTACTGTGTGCTCCAACGTGTTTCAACCTTCTTATCGAAGTGGAATCGCATTGTCATGTTATCCATTGGTATCAGTAATTCAGAATGCCGGCTAGGGAGGATATCAATTTTTCTTCAATTTAAGCAGCTTCCTGCTGGTACTCCCGGACATTATGAAGATCGTCTTTCTTGCCAACATCTGTATATGCAGATGGAGAGTAGTCAATCCCAGAAGAACTTCTACAGATGCCGCTGGCCAAATTCTCATTGCCGCATTGATACACACTCAAGCCAGTCTTTGAACTCCTTGTTAAGTTAAGTTCAGTCTACCCAGACTACCGCCTTATTATTGAAGTGTACATCCAGTGCATCCAACTTTTTTTTGCCTGCAAGTCGTCAAACCCGACATATGTTTTCAACATATGTCTTGCAGAGTAGTTTTTGGTTTAGAGTGTGATTCCCAAATATTTAACCTCTCTTACTCATTTTAACTTCATTCCACGTAATCTAATTTCTCTCAGGTGATCAAGCTTGCCTTCTATTAACACAGCTTTACTAATAAGATCTAAATGCACGTTTTGTTGTATTCTAGTGTTTGGTAGCTCTTGTAGGAGTTCATTAACTAGCATGCTCCACATTAATGACAATAGAATTTGTGCCTGTCCATACTTCTATTTGCCTACTCCCTAGCATTCTGCCCAATCTGATGGCTAAGGTATTTCCCACTCTCTTATGGATTAGAGCATCCCGTGTGTGACATGTTATCGAACGCTCCTTCGACGTCTAAAAATGCACAGAGTCCAATTTCCTTTGTTGCTATGGAATCGGGTACTTCATCTATCAACTGATATTGAGCAGTTCCGGTTGCCTCCGGATACTTCTAACGAAGTTGTCTATGACCTTCTACGCCATTTTACGTACGGTCGATGTCAGGCAGATTGGTCTGAAAAATTTAGGGTGAAAAGGATCCTTTTTATTCGCCTTCGGAGTAAAGACTACTCTTGCCCGTCTCCATGCCCTTGGTATATATCTCAAAGCTAGATGATTTCTAGACTTCTCTAGAGTAATGCTGGGGAAATGCCACCTACTCCGGGTGCTTTCTGCATACCTCCTACGCTAATTTCCGTTCCATTAGACTTCACTGTCTTAGCGAACAGCTAGGTTCATATGCATTAATGACGACTCTGTTGATGCCATTCATTACTTTTTCCATCTCTATTTAGCTCCTGTTGTCACCGCGTACTTGTAAATGAGCCATATTCTATTATAACTCGGGTGTCTTATGTAGGAGTCCCAGTCTGTTCTCCTGGGATTACTTATAATATTATTCCATTTACTTTCAAAGTTGAATTTAAACATGAAGTTCAAACCTTAATGTTGAATCAAAACAATTCGGAAGTAAATAGAATAACAACGAATCCCAGGGGAACAGACTGGGGTCTGAGATCCAACATACAGTGTGCGGCGCGGGAACCTCCTTATTTAAATTCCGCGCCACATAATGGTCATTAATTTTACGAAGAGGGATGTGTACGCATTCAAAAGGCCGCAACCTAACATTTTTTTATGCGGTTAGTCTTATTTTTCTAACAATCGTTAGATTATTGCGATTCAGCGTGCATTTAGAAATAAATTTAAAGTCGCGCCTGCAGGTCCTGTTTCTGATCGAAAACCGATTGTTAAGGTGGTGGACACGTTTATCTACACTGGCAGTGTGCGTAAAAAAAGCCAGGACCCTCAAAAACCATCAGGACTCCAAAGCGCATCGAGAAGATACTGAAATCCCCAAGTGATCTGCACGCAAACATTCAGTTGCTCTTAGGATTTCGGATCGCACAGTAAAACGATTTCTCCATGAAGACCTAAAATTTTATCCATACAAACTGGCAGTGGTGCAAAAACTGCTGTGCAAAAAACAGTCGATTTCAATTCACGAAAAAGGACTTGCGGGGGTTTGGGTCGAAAACCTGCCTCATGACGCGCTTGTATTCTGCGATGCGTTAATAAACAACCATGAATCCCCGAGAAGCTCACGAGCCGCCTCTCCATGCAGAACGTATGACTGGTTGGTATGCATTATCGAGAGCTGGACTCTGGTTTTTAAATGAAAATAACAAGGCAATTACAGTTACTTCTGACGCTTATCTCCGAAACTTGAAGAAATGGATCTAAGGGGGGTTCCGGCAAGATGCCTACATGGCACGAGCACCAATGGATTTCTTGCGCAAACATTTTCCTGAACGTTTTACTTCTTTGAGGGGTAATCTTGAATGGCCAACACGCTTGCCAGGCTTAGTACCCTGTGATTTTTCTTTATGGGGATATCTCAAATCGTTGGGGTATACTAATCAGCCAAAAACTTTGGGTATGCTGAAGACCAATATGCATGCTATTGCTTACATCGGAACGGGCACAGTGGACAAAGTGGAACAAACCTTTCGATTTCAACTCTCTCAATGTATTGATCAAAACGGAGGTCACCTTCAAGATATTAATTTCAAAAAGTAATTAAAAGAAATTTTAAATGTATTTCTATGTAAAAATAGAAATATTATGTTGTATTATTTTATGATCTTTTTAAATAAGGAAGCTCCCGCGTCGCACCCTGTAGTAGGCTCATCCGACACCCTCTAATTCTCGACCAAGCCGCTCATGAAAGTATTCCCAAGAGTTATGTCTAGTACCTCTTTCCTGGCTGTGGTCACGAATGTTGGAGTGTTCCTACATTATCTAGTTACCCTAACTAGAAAATGTGCGAATTTTTTTCATCCACAAATGATTGAAGACTGTCGAACATGCGCAATGTTTTTCCTTCACCATACAAATTCAAGCAGTTCGCCGGGAGACGAGCTTCCTGTAGGTAGTCTTCTTGGATGGAGGAGATGCTTCGAAGCAAAGGTCCTATTTATATTTTTCTTCATTTACATAAAGACAAGTATATATAGAAATATATTCACCCTATTTAGGCACACAATGTACAAATTTGGAGGTTATATTGAAAGCAGGCTCATTTTCTATGCTTCCGAGGCGCTAACAGTTCCTTTTACAAAACATTGCGTGGAATAAAGTGGAATTTTATTTGAATTCTGAATGAAAATTTATCACCTAAGGGAATAATTGCCTTGTCTTCTGTTCCCAAGAATCAAAATGAGAAGTACACACCACACTCTTGATAAGCACGTGAAATCAAAAATATTTCGCCAACTCAATATATCATGGCACACATATTACATCCCTGAACAAAGAAAGTTTTATTATGCCTCTCATTAACATTCATTAGGGTAACTGATATTAACACGAAACTGTGATTACTTTTGGGACTGTTTCTTTACGAAAAAAAGAGAATTTTCGCAACAAAACAATCTCTCCCCACAAGGTCGGGCCGGGCGTATATGGGGGTTGCCTTATACATATTCATCCTTTGGGCGGCCTGCTCTGTATTCAAATGTTAAACATGAGCATCTACGTACGCACTTTTCCCGGTAACTAGCTACGAGTGTGTATCAGCGGCAGATAGCCTGGAAAAATAAATGTCCTCTTTGGCCTGGTGAACCAACCACTAACTATCTGTGATTTTTATCAATTCGTTAGGTCCTTCCTTTATTGTTTTCATCAGGCGATGTTCCAAGCTGGTTGTAATCATTTTTAATAGGTCGCGATTTTTTTTGTTCACATCATTGTGGTTGTGTATTCGTGATGATAATATACATTTACGACTACATATGAAGCAAACAGACAGTGTTTATAGTTAATGTCGAGAGCTTTTTTGCTGAATTTGGACGATATGGCAAGGATGAAGCATACAAACTGGTTTGTATTCGGTCTCCGATACGGTAGGTGCGTGCCTAATTACCATTTTAATTGCTGCATCCTTTTACTCAGCAATTTGAGTAAACTTTCAGGGTTTTCCGTAAATTGGGTAGAGGGATGAGGGATGTAGATAAACCCAAGCGTAGATGGAAGATTTGAAGGGCAACAGCCAAATACACATTTACTCTTAGGGCGATTCGTTTCAGGATTCTTTTGAATGAATCTGTAATTTTTCAAGATTTGCCAGAATAGAGAGTATTCGGATTCACTTATTCAGTTCGCTCATTATAAATCGCTATCTAAGCAGAACTACTTTTTTTAACCGAAGCCTTTTCTACATTCTAACTGGTATACGTATATAGTAAGCGCAAAAGTAAGCAGATAATAAATATTTTTGAAAAGGGGCTACATATATATGTACTTAATATATATCGATCAGATTTACTGAGGGTACATGTATGACCTAATGCTTACCCCAAATGGTTCTAGTTTAATCATTCACTTGCAATTATAGATTTTTTAGATACATAATCGCTCTGATGTGATATCATGATCAAACAAACGAGTATTCATACAATTCAAGGTGACTGTTAATTTAATTTAACAAAAATGTACTTTTTATAATCATTCTGGAATGTAGGGGTCAACCGCAACTCGGCCTTTGTAAACCACGGAAGACTGATAGTACTTATTGCTTTAAATTCCGGAAAAGTTAAATTAAATTATCGGTGACGCAAGGAGGACCCATTTCGGAGTACGACTACTCCTAGCATCTGCTGTTTCGCGGAAAAATTAAGAGAAAGAATTTCGCCTCAGCTACAAAGATCTCCAAAACTCAATTTTCTTGCATGCGTATCATACGATTTGCAAACAAGGATGTTATTGTTTGTGTTTGCAATCTTCAAGGTAATGCAAGGTAATCACTTCACACCCGAACATCCTCAATTCTGTCCACTAGGTTCTCTCAGTATTCCACTCGATTGCGCTTGAAATGTAACTTTGGTGTCGACTCCTACTTTCTATGAATTCGATTGATTAGGCAAAACCCCATCCATGATCAATTCTGGCTTCTGAAAAAATACGGAATATTGATGGCTTTCAACTATTATTATTTTCGTGATCGTAACTGAAATGAAGGTTTCCTCTCAAGGAAACATGGCAATATATTTATTTGCCGACACGGAAACTTCAAGACACCTTAATCAGACTTGCCTACTGCTTAATCTTCTGTTACTCATCTAAACAATGGTGCGGAAAATATATCCATGACCGTATAGGCTGTCTATCAGTAATATTCTTACGGTGTCCGCTGACATGGAGGAGTTCAATGGACTAAGACATCTTCCTTCAAACATCTCGACTACAGTAATGCCATTGTTTGCTCTCTCACTGAGACATGGATCTTGGTCAAATGGCTGCATTTTCAGAGAGATGAGTTACCACCGTGGAAAGTCTTGTGATAGTGGAAGCAACTCTGAACGGCGAGTACGTGACGGAGTGTTTGTAGACATTGAAGATCTCTGTCTCTACGTTAGTAAGTTGATCGCTATCTAACGACAAAAGGCTGTGCCTTCGCCACTTCTGTGGAGAATATTGATCGATTCCCTACTATGCGAACTGCAGAATCTACCGAAACACGCTCAAGCTTATGCAGCTTGTTTGAAAGAAGCATGTAGAGGTAAAGATAAAATGAGTTCCCACAACCTATAGTCTGTGAAGGTGGGCTTTTGCCTCAACATGGGGATTTAGGCCTTAATCGACCACACTACTGATGCATAAGCGATCATCCGCCTATTGATAGAAATAGACATATAAACAGGTATATATGTCTATTTCTATCAATCTATGTGGTGGTTTAAGGTGGGAAAAAAGCGTTTTCCCTGTAAGCTAGCCACACTGCAAAAAACTGTCTGTCTGGGTATCACTGCGGCCATTAGCACAACATTCAGTGCAACTCTAAATAATTTACTCAATTTGCAGCCATGGGATATATATGTATATTTAAAGCATTGCGATGAGAGCTCATAGATTCATTCGATAACATCTATGGGGAAAAAATAGATGAGAACTTTGTTGCTAGATTCAATGCTGTAGAAATACTCTGGGCACCAGGTTATTGTGATGAAGAGAGAAATGAAATCTCGGATTCCTTAACAAAAGAAGCTTAAATTTTTCTCATTTTTGGACCGGAATTATCAATTTGGGTGTCAGTAGCACTGGTTTATGCTGCTATCAAAAACTGGGAGCAAGTGGTAGAGCTCTCTTGTTGTTAAATACATTAAAACTTTTTGGATCAGAAACACGTAAACTAAATGCACAGTGTATCCTATCAGGGCATATGTTCAGAATAGGAACTCTCCAAGATGATATGTGTTCACCCTGCAATGAGGAAGCGGGATCCATTTGCTAAGTAAGTACCTTACATATGGTCTCATCAGACATCAGATTTTAGGTGCTGATGTACTCCATCAGCAGCGGATAGCATCACAACCACTATCGGAAATCCTCCGATACATAAACGAATCTGGCCTATTTCCCAAGAAGAGGAAATCGTGTAAAATAGACCACTAGTTTCAGAGTGCTCAGAGATCCCACAACTCACATATCCACAAATCATATGAAAAGTGCACCCCAATCACTCAAAAGCTCGGAGATTTCATCAACATCTGTCTGTGCCATATCATGAAAAGCCGACTCCCATTTGCCACTTCTTCCTGCTCCAAATTTAATGGTCCAGCTCTAAAATTCCCTTGGAAAATATTTTCCTTTACCGTAATTTTGTACTCCGGGGTAAGACAAAGCAATCACTCAAAACTCACTCGACAAAGCACCAAGTCTTTAACTGCCCTTTCATTGGAGTAGTTTGACGCACCCACAATGAAAGTCCCCGCAGCATCAACGCGTTTCACATTAACCCAACGCAAACGCGAAAATGTATTGGCTAATTCGTAGCACGACATGTACTTGCACGTACACACATGACCGCGCCATGCGAATCATGAAGAAAACAACAACAAAAGAAAGATATAATGATCGCTTCCGAGTATTCCAAAATTTCTAGATTTGAATTGAAAATATTTAAATGGAATTTTTAAACTTCAAAAGTGAATAATAAAAATTATCATTTATAACTTAGTAAAAATACTGTGTAGAAGTAAATGAAAATCATGATCGTATCTCTCAGCTCTCCGTGTCCGGATAGCTAGTGGTTGGAACATGAAATTGGCATACGGAAAGCCGCGGTTCAAATATCACTGGCGGCAGTGGGATTTGTATCATAATTTGACGTTGGGTACCAGTCGACTCGGTTGTGAATGAGTACTTGAGTCAAATCAGGGTAATAATCTCGGGGGAGACCGAGAATGCTGACCACATCGCCTCCTATAGGGTACTGTAATCCTGTAGTGCACCATTACGGTCTGGAATGAATTGCTCTAACCCACTTCAAGGCCTTAATCCAATTGGACTGTCGCACCAACGATTTTTATTATCATTTTTAAAATTATACCTTTAAATCGGTGAATTCTATGTATTCTCCATATGCCCATTATGGTACCTATACCTAATGCTTAATCGTAAAGGTTCTGTAATAATACTATCCTAATTAGTCTACCTTGGAATTCATTTTAATATTTCCAACTCGTCCATTACATATCCTTCTTCTATTATATGTTTTACCTTATGGATGATCTTATGTATTGCCTATTCTGGCGTTTGGCATATTCTACCTCATTTAGGATATATGTCGCTCTTTTTAAGGTTTTGTGTAAAACAAAACCTTATTAAAATCGATTTAATGTCTGTCTGTCTGTCACACACATTTTTCTCCAAAACGGCTAAACCGATCCGAACGAAATTCGGTGGACAGATGGGAGCTATGAAATCCCACGCATACAGCGGGTGGCATAAATTTAGGTGGAGTTTAAAGGGGGGCTCCCCATCCATGCAAAGGGGGGATCCAAAAAATTTTTTCACCGGGTAGAGTTGTGTAGGGTATCAAATGAAAGGTCTCGATTTGTACTTTCCGAAACTGACATCAGTTTTGACATAAATTGCAAAATGCGTGAGTAAGGAGTCAAAATGTACGCACTTGAAGTGAGACAGGACTCATTTTTGGAAACTACCCAAGCTAAAAATCCCGAAAAAATCAGGGTGGTGCGTCTAGATGAAATCTAGGCCTCAAAATATGTCCCATTCCGATATCTACTCAAATAAACTTACTAATAGTACATTACTACTTTTTCGAAATTTGCTGAAAACCCCCCTTAAATTCATCCTAGGACCTCCACCAACCAGCATAGAGGACAATATTTCGTATATACGCGCTAAATTTGGTGGAAATCTGGCAATAAGCGCCAAAGTTATATCAGTTCAAGCTTAGCAATTTCGTCTGTCTGTCTGCCTGTCCGTTACACGCATTTTTCTCGGAGACGGTTATAGCGATTGATTGAGGTGGGAACTGTGAACGCTCACGTATACAGTGAATTCCATCCTTTTACGTTGAATTTAAAGGGGGAAAAATCTGAAAAAAATCGGGAGGCTACCACTATATGGTGCCTGGGCTCCGAAATACCTTCCATGCAGATATCTGTTTAAATAAAGTTAATAATAGTATATTACTACAATTTTTTATAATTGGTTAGAAACCCCCCTTAAGTTCATCCTAGTACCATGAAATTTTGCATGCAATATAGAGCATGATCTTACCAAGTTTGGTGGAAATCGCACTATTACTAACAAAGTTATAATACCTGAAATTTGTTGCTTCTTTGAAAATTGAAGACTATGAATGTCAATATCACCCGAAAGTGGATACTCTCACATAATATATGGATATATTACGTGCTACATACTAAGAAATACACAAAACTTTTTGTACCTGAAGCGTCCAGCTTCCGGTTTCCCGACTTGTTTATATTTGATGTTGGTTAAATTGTTGGCATTTGCTAATAATATTAAGCTCAGCGTGTGAGGCGTATGAGGTTGACCATTATCAACACAGGGCTTTCCATCAAATGATTTATTTAAATCGCTTTCTAGAAAATAGAGGACAATGGAATTTTTAGCTATATTACACGGATCTGTCGTGCACTGGTCGCTCCTCACATCTTTTTCTTTTTCTTCAGCCTTCAGTTCAGAAGCGGGGTCGGCGCGTGGTGATCGGTTTCGTCATTTTATTTTATTAAATGCCTGATCAGGATGTTTTTCGAGACCCTTAAATCCCCATCCAGCGTATGAAGCCACCATTGTTTTGGCCAGCTTTTTGGTTGCTTACCATTGCTTTCGATGTTCTGACCAATATTGGTTGTTGAATTCTCGTTAGCGTGAATTACGTGACCACACCATCGAAAACGCCTCTCTTGCAGTTTTTCCACCATCGGTGCAAACCCATATCGAGCGCGGATATTCTCATTTCAGACGTAATCAAAACGTGTCACGCCACCAGTGCAATGCAGCATCTGATACGTCGATCACAAAGAATACCAGGTGTAGAATGCCACTTCATCCAGGTTGCATTAATGCGTGAAACAATTTCATTAAGCAGTTCTCCATTGGCTGATAGCGTTGACTCGAGATATTTAAATCACTGAGTTCTGGAAATGGCAGTAACCTGCCCTTCAAGATATTTAAATCGCTCAGTTCTGGCAATGGCAGTAATGGGTCAATGCTATAAGCCAATGGAGAACTACGTTATGCTTCTCACATAGGGAAACACAAAACCTTTTATACCTGAAGCGTCAAGCTTCCGGTTTCCCGACTTGTTTTATGTTGCTTTTGCTCTTTCTCTGTAGTTAACCGGCACTTGAATGTATATTCCCAGCTGGAGTCAACTACTTCGATGCCATTTTTTGTCAAAGTCGTCCGTCCGTATCTCGTTCAGAAAATTCTTTGGGCTAGTTGGTGCCTATCCTATATGCTTTGTTTATATTTTTCTTGTTCACGCAGGGCTCAATGCTATACACGAGTGGTCCTGTTTTGTCAATTGACAGACCTCAGATTCTGCAGTAAACAGAATTACTCCGTCATTAGCCCATGTTTGTATGCTGGATTCTGATGAATTACCGTACATACTGCACTATTCCTTGCCATTTACTGTACCGGTGCCATTACCGTCTAGCCACAGATCACAACGTGCACGTGTCACACAGTGCATCCTTCAAATCACCAACTCGAGCATAGGTTCCTCAAAAATTACTAGGTACCTGTAAAAGCCTGACTCAGCCATAGCTTGGGTGTGGAAACTACCAGGACTATTCCCGGTATGCGGTTCGTGATTCGGCACCTGTCTAAACTAAATTCGATTCGATTATCAGGGCTGAATATGCCAACTATGTGCAACAGACTTCTAAGATGGATATTAATATTAGCATTCAACTTGATATCATTTAAGCACATCAAGTGTGTTTACACTTAGTACATAGGCCATATTCAACTTGGCAGCTATGCCCTTAGCGTCATCAGTACTCAAGAAACGGGGACCAGTGCCATAGAAAACCAAAGAGACCTTAATGAATCCCCTTAGAAAATGTATCTCTACAGATAGGCTCTCAGATTCAGAAACTTAACAAGAAAAAAATTACAAAAAAGTGAAAAAAGGCCTTCACAAGGGATGGCCTTCTTAAGCATCTGTCTTTTCTTATCGACATATTTTGTCGATGGTACTCGGAGATATTAACACATTGTGTTACCTGATTGCAATAATGGAGAAATGTTGGGAAGCTTACCCAGAACTATAAATTAAGTCTCAGATACATTAGTAGATTAACCGTATTTGCTAGTTGTATCATTCAATAAGCTCACTAAAATGTTCACGTCTTAAAACTTATTTGCCATTGTGTGGATGTCATCTGTAAAACGTTGTTTATAGCTTTCCATTAAGAAACATTCCTTGGCATCTATCACTTAATGCAATTTTAGATATCATTTCATCATAAAAGCTGAACAGCATCGGTAATAAAATCCTTGTCTGACTACATTCCTTCTTCTAAGATTGCTTCACCATCGACAATGGCTATTGTTATCTGATTCCAATAAAGGTTCGCGATTATAGGAATTTTCCGACTATACTAAGGTATTTTTCACTAATGCATTTCTTGTGTTCCAGTTAAAAGAAGCTGAAGCTGAATTTGAAGCAAAGAGTTTGCTGTGTTGTTCGCTGGTTATTCGTCCTAGATTTTCTTTCGAAAACTCATTCCAATTCTGTTTGTTGTTTCTTCAGTAATGTTCATTTGCATGGAGTGCCACTTCGGCCATTAAAATTTGGCACTATTTTCAATGCAGTGCAGCAATTTCACTTTGACTTCGTCTACAGAATCCAACTAATGCTCCCCCTTGTCTCACTGCCACTATTGAACTTGACCTTTTGTCGCCCGGAAAGAACATTTGGTAAATGTAGGCTACTGTCCTTCTTAAAGCATTTTGCTAATTCCATTCATATCAAATAACTATTTCCTCTAATCTCAGCCAGAATCTATTCGTATCAAAATTGATGCTTTCAACATTTGTTTATAGAAATTTGTTCTGAAGAATTCACCAGATTTCTACCCCCGTCAATTCATTCATTCCCACTATGCGTTTATGAATTTTTGTTTCTAGTTGATTAATATGTTATTACTATTATGCTATTGCCTCCACTCTGGACATCTAGATGGACGGTAGAATATGCCTACCAAATTTTGCAACTTAGTAAATAAACAAAATCAGCACATTTTAATTTTTGATTCTAAGAATTGATTAAGTACGGCCAGTGCATGCAAGCCGTCTCTAGTGAATATGGTACCACGAAACCGAGAAGAACGACTAACAAACGAACGTGACAATGTTCTTTCATTACTTGACAAGTGTACTCAAATATCCATGGTAAAATTTACGTTACTTACCTTTTGTATGTAAGAAATTTTGAACATTTTTGCAAATATTATTCGAAAAGGCGATGGTAAAATAGAAATTCTGTTCTGTAGAAATTCGAATCTGCCAAAAAATTAAGGTCTGAAGAAAGCATCAGTCGATACGACTATGTCGTTGACTGGGATAGGATGGGTGAGGTAGGGGGGAGGGATGGTAATTAAAAGCTGGGAGGGGTGCTAATGATGGGAAGGTTTAAAAAATTTGGAGTCGGAGAAGTTGCCCGTGTAGAAGATTACTCTGCCTAGGGGATCGAACAGACGGTTCTGTGACTGGAGGGAAAGGAGGATCTGGGGAAACAGATGAGTCCGGAGAAGGTTATCTTCAACGATCTCGATCTGCATGACATTGGCGACAAGAGGATTGGGATGGGCTTGGCACTTGGCCAGGAAGTTGAGGGCAGGCCGAGCAAGGAAGGCGTCGATGCGTGGGGGATCCATCGTGTCCCTCTTTCATCATCATCAACGGCGCAACAACCGGTATCCGGTCTAGGCCTGTCTTAATAAGGAACTCCAGAAATCCCGGTTTTGCGCCGAGGTTCACCAATTCGATATCCCTAAAAGCTGTCTGGCGTCCTGGCCCACGCCATCGCTCCATCTTAGGCAGGGTCTGCCTCATCTTCTTTTTCTACCATAGATATTGCCCTTATAGACTTTCCGGGTGGGATCATCTTCATCCATACGGATTAAGTGACCCGCCCACCGTACCCAATTGAGCCGGATTTTATCCACAACCGGACGGTCATGGTATCGCTCATAGATTTCGTCATTGTGTAGGCTACGGAATCGTCCATCCTCATGTAGGGGGCCAAAAATTCTTCGGAGGATTCTTCTCTCGAACGCGGCCAAGAGTTTGCAATTTTTCTTGCTAAGAACCCAAGTTTCCGAGGAATACATGAGGACTGGCAAGATCATAGTCTTGTACAGTAAGAGCTTTGACCCTATGGTGAGACGTTTCGAGCGGAACAGTCTTTGTAAGCTGAAATAGGCTCTGTTGGCTGACAACAACCGTGCGCGGATTTTATCATCGTAGTTGTTATCGGCTGTGATTTTCGACCCTAGATAGAAGAAATTGTCAACGGTCTCAAAGTTGTATTCTCCTATCCTTATTCCTCTTCGTGTTTGTGTTTGACCAGTGCGGTTTGATGTTGTTGGTTGATTCGTCTTCAGTGCTGACGTTGCCACCATATATTTTGTCTTGCCTTCATTGATGTGCACCCCAAGATCTTGCGCCAATTACCGCCTGCTCGATCTGGATGAAGGCAGTTTGTACGTCTCGGATGGTTCTTCCCATGATGTCGATATCGTCAGCATAGGCCAGTAGTTGGGTGGAATTGAAGAGGATCGTACCTCTTGCATTCACCTCAGCATCACGGGCAGCATGTTCTGGGCGTATGGGGCTATCCTGCCTAGCAAGATAGTGGAGAATATCTTATAGATGGTACTCAGCAACGTGATACCTCTATAATTGCTGCGCTGTGTGATATCTCCCTTTTTATGTATGAGACAGATTATGCCTCGTTGCCAATCGTCAGGCATTGATTCGCTGTCCCATACCTTGAGCAGAAGTTGATGAACCACTTGGTGTAACTGGTCGCCTCCATATTTAACCAATTCGGCTGTAATTCCATCGGCTCCTGGCAACTTATGATTTTTTAGCCGATGAATTGCACGGACTGTTTCTCCTAAACTTGGTGATGGCAGTGTTTGTGCGTCGTCTTCAGTTGGCGGGACCTCCAACTCTCCGATGTTCTGGTTGTTCAGTAGCTCATTGAAGTACTCAACCCATCGCTCTAATATTCCCATTCTGTCGGAAATCAGATTTCCCTCTTTGTCTCGGCAGGATGAGCATCGAGGTGTATAAGGCTTCATCCTGCTGACTTGTTGGTAAAACTTGCGCGCCTGGTGCGGTTGCTCCCTGTACTTTTCTAGTTCACAGACTTGTTGGTTCTCCCAGGCTTCCTTTTTACGTCTGTGAAGTCGCTTTTCCGCTCGACGCGCGTGCCCGTGTTCTTTGAGAATGCAACATTACTCGGTATGCGGCATTCTTCCGTTCCGTTGCTAGCTCACATTCATCGTCAAACCAGCTGTTCCGACTCCTTTTGCGGCTGGGGCCAAGTATATTTGTGGCCGTATCCATGATAACGTTCTTCAGGTGGTTGTGAAGATCATTTGTTGATGCTTCATCTCCAGGTCCTCTGTTGACTGGGGTTATCGCGGCATCCATTTCCCTCTTATAGGTGTCGCGGAGGGTTGTGTTGTGGATGGCTTCAGTGTTCACTCTCACCTGATTGTCAGAGGGGATTCTAGGTGGTATTGTTATTCGAGCTCGGAGCACCATACCAACGAGATAGTGATCCGAGTCTATATTGGCCCCCCTATATGTTCTGACATTCATCAAGGCTGAGAGGTGGCGGCGTTCGATCAACACGTGGTCAATTTGGTTGAAAGTGGTCCCGTCTGGAGAGGCCCACGTATGTTTGTGGACCGCTTTCCACGCAAACCAGGTACTTCCAACAACCGTTTCGTGTGACCCTGCTAATTGAATAGTCCGCAGTCCGTTATCATTTGTTTTTTCGTGTAAGCTATGGGGTATCGCCTGAATACTGGCTCCTTCCCTACTTGGCTGTTAAAAAATGATTTTGATATCATATCTGGGACAGGCTTTGAGGATTCGTTCTACTGCCTCGTAGAAGGTATCCTTCTCCGACTCTGCAGTCTCCTCTGTAGGGGCGTGAACGTTTATGAGGCTTATATTTCTAAACTTGCCTCGCAAGCGCAGAGTGCATAGCCGTTCGCTTATGTTTTCATAGCCGATAACAGCAGGTTTCATTTTTTGGCTGACTAAGAAACTTACTCCGAGCACATGGTTTACTGGATGACCGCTATAATATATGGTGTAGTGGCTCTTCTCCAGGAAACCGGTCCCTGTCCATCGTATCTCTTGCAATGCTGTTATATCAGCCCTATATTGGGACAGGGTATCGGCTAGCTGCTTATCAGCTTCATCTCTGTACAGGGAGCGCACGTTCTATGGGAAAATGCGCAAATCATTGTTCCTTTGTCGTTGCCGGGTCTGTGGTTTTAAAATCCGTCCTATCCGAGGCTCCTGTTGTGGCTTCGTAACAAGTTGTTTTCCGTGTAGGGTTTCGCCTCGGGACCTATACTACCCTTTGACCACCACGCTCTTTCGTATGACCTTTTTATAAGCTGTGGCGGCGACCACGTTATCCTGAATGGCACACATAAATCTTTCCGTCTCAGAGGAAAACTCACCAACACACAGCCATCTGTTCGCCAAATACAAATCGACAAATGGTTGCCAAAGACAATTCACGTCTTCGACTTCCATTTACCGATCCGCTCTTCGCCTGTCTTCACACTACTGAGGGGATTGTTCAAGTTGCGTGCAAGTTAAGGGGAGTCAGCCCACAGCTCTTTACTGTAAAAATAAGCGCGTAGCGAGTCGACTTCGTGATGATGTTGTGCCGCCACGTCAACCATACCCCTGCCTCCATGCGTTCGGAATTTGGACACAGTAGTCCGTATCTGTCGCTGGACAGTGAAAGGATAGCGTGCCTATTTTATTCTTACCCGAGAGATGCGATCTCAGTACCAACTTTACATGTCGTAGGAATTCGAACAGCAGAGCATTCTTCAGATCACCAACTCGAGCATGGGTTCCTTGCAGAATTTCTGGCTACTTGAGAAGTCTGTCTAGGTCATAGGTCAGATGAGGAGGTCACCAACGCTATGCTCGGCATGCGGCTCGTGATGACCTTTGCGGATGGCTTGGATTCGACACTTGTTTAATCCAAAATCCATCCAAATATCACGGCTAAACACATCTACTATTCGCATCAGACTTCTAAAGTGTTCATCAGTAGCAAAATACAGCTTGATGTGCTCTAAGTTCATCAAGTGTGTAAGTTCCCACTTAGCACGTAGGCCATATTTGGTTGCGAAACCATGCCCTCTAGCATCATTCAGTAGCAATGAAAGGGGGTTCAGTGGTATGCAAAACTAAAGAGGTCTTATCGAATACCCCTGAAAGATGCCCCTTCGTATATGGATGGGCTCTGAAGTATTTTCACCCTCAGATGAACACACTAGTGTCCCATGACTGCCGCCCAGATCTTTATTAGTTTGAGATCAATACAATACTTACGTAGAACACCGATTAGCCAGGTATGCGGTACGCTATCGAAAACCCTGACATAATCGATATAGCAACTGAAGAGGTTTCTTAGGCTCCTAGTTGCTTGTCCTACAGCTACCCAGTCGATAATGAGAGATGCACATTGACTCTTCCACTAATATTAGACGTCATGAATTTGTAGACGATTGGTACCACGTCCTTTTCCTGGGCAAGGTAGATAATTCCCGCAGTAAGGAAGAATGGAAATTCCTCCCGCCGACTAATCACCTGGGCCATGTGCCGACCGGCTGTGTACACTGGTAAATTTGTTATACCAGCAATTCTGCAACTGATTCAGACCAGGGCTCCCTCAGTTCTTCGAGCTGCCTTCGGCGGTGATCCACTCAGCATGCTTGGTGGGTAGCCCCAAAGTCCATCCCGATATTCTCTCGCTTCGGTCAGCGAAAACGCTCTGTTGGGATTCGTTGTTTAGATGAGAAGAAACTCCGCTGGTTCTTTGTGTACGCCGCGTTCTGTATACTTGTAAAATGACTTTTCCACGAGGAAAAACAGTGTGAAACAATAGTGCGATTTTCACTAAACTTGGTAGTATTCTGCTGTATAGTATAGCTTTTATTACTGCAAAAGTTGACAATTCTAGGATAAACTTAACTCCAAACAATTTATAAAAAATATATATAAAATCAATAATATAATATTAATAACTTACAGTTATCGGCATGGAGAATATTCTAATGCATACCATGTGCTTAGACAACCACATTGTTTTCCAGATATTAGCCGATATTAATAACTAAACCGTTTCCAACCCCCACACTTCTCTCCTTGCCAACTAATATCAAAACTGATATCGGTTTCGAAAAGTACTGATCGAGAGCTTTCATTTGATGTCGCACAGAACTAAAAAAATTGCACACCCCCCTTTGCATGTATTGGGACTTCTCCTTAAACTCAACGAAGAACTATGTTACTCACTACATGCCATGGGATTCACAAGTCCCACCTTTCTACCAAATTCCGTATCAAGAGGAGTAACCGTTTCTGAGATAATAGATAGATAGACAGGTTTTAAATAACTCAAACCTACCCACTGTCCAGATAGATTCTGATAAAACTCCCGCGCTATCCACCGTGGCGAAGATTGACAGAAATAAAGAACTAGGCATAGATGGCATTCCGAATAAAGCTCTGGTAGTGGCCGTTAAAACAATTCCATGATGATTCGCTGCAACATTTTCAACGTGTTTTAGAGAAGAAGTTTCCCCGGAAGGAGGAAACAGAAGCTTGTGCTAATCCCGAAGCCAAATAAACCTTTGTGTGATCCTTCGTCCTATATGTCTGTATGCCTATTAAATGGCGTCGGGAAACTTTTCGAGTGGGTCGTATACGATAGGTACTAATCACAGAAAGGGATGATCGCCTCTCAGGTAGCCACTTCGGATTCCGAAAGGCAAGATCTACTGTCAATGCGATTTGTACAGTGTGGAAAGTTGCTGACGAAGCAATTGAGATCCATAAATCTTGCGCGATGTTTACTATCGACGGTAAGAACACCTTCAATACTGCAAAATGAAGAAAAATAATTGCCGGTTTAGTCGCTCTCAATACTTAGTCCGTCATAGAATTCCTCCTAGACTATTGTGGTACGATTCGGGCGATGGACCTGAGACGCATGGAACAACTTGCGGGGTCCCACAAGGATCAGTCCTCGGTTCTATCCAAGAGACAATAATGTATGACGGAGTTTTAAATGTGCAACTGTCCAAAGGAGTGACAACTGTTGACTTCGTGCACGACATCGCGGTGACTACCGTGGCAAAAGATACTGAGAAAATCGAAGTCTTCACAAACCAGGCAATTTTTGAAGTAAGATCTTAGCTAGAAGACGCTGGTCGGACGCTGGCAATGCATCAACCGAAGGGGTTTTGATCACCAAGCGTAAGAAACAACCTTCGATAAACATCAGAAATGACGAACACATCATACATTTGCAACCAAAGCTTAAATACTTGTTTCAAACCTTATCTTGAGAATTTATCAACAAAAACTCCCGTGCTGCTACATTGTTACCGAATGTAGGAAGCCCTAAGGAAAGTCGTCGGCTCCTTATTTCGAGAGCGGTCATCATTGAAGCTAGAAGCAAATAGAAGAAAAAGCGCAGCCCCATATAGAATGAGTGCGTTGCAAACGTCGTGCGCTTACCGTACGACATCAGACTAAGCAGCATGTGTGATATCAAGCATGGTCCCAATCGATATCTTGGCGAATGAGGGGCGACGCCTCTATCACCCATAATATGTGAGTTCTGTAGCTACTGTCGGCAATTATCACGAAGTGAAGCGATTTTGGAAAAAAAGATGGGATGATTCAACTACAAGGACGTTGGACTCATAGAATTATTTCAGATATTTCAAAATGGATCAAGCCGCGGTGAAGTTAGTTACGTCCTAACTATATTCCTAAACAGACATGGGGGTACCGTGCATACATTTATCGCTTCGTGCGTAACTACTCTCCAAATTGTCCATCATCCAAACTGATTCCGGAAGATGCGGAGCATGTTGTTTTTAACTGACCGAGGTTTGCCGCACACAGAGCGGAGGCGGAAATTGACGCCAGGCGCGGTTGTCACTCGAGAATATCGTGGATCGCATGTTAGTCTTTGAAGAAACTTAGCAAGCGCTGGAAGAAAGAGGAGCTTCGGAGTAAAGTGACTAATAACCACACGGCCCACACTTCGTAACTGATCTTTCCCAGTGACATAATGCTGAAATAGCAGGCCCGCGGGATAAACGAAGGAGAAAGAGGTGATTTTAGTGAGTAAAATATGACAGGAGCCAGCGCTAGGTTTTGAATCTTTGCACCTTCTAATTCCAAAAGAAAAAAAGACAGATAGACGGATGGACAAACAGACAGATAGTATATCGATTTTAATAAGGTTTTTGTTTTATATAAAACCTTCAAAAAGGTGTGATGGATGACGTCAGTTCTCGATACTCAACCATTGGTTTTAACGCAGGGTTGGGAATCCCTTTTTATAAGTTGACTACTGCGGTTTTTCCGGCACAAGGCAGAGACCGCAAGCCCCACCACCTTCTACCGAGAGAGACAAATGTCCTTTTCGAGGCAAGCATTTAATGCGGCAGGCAGCAGGTTGGACGGAGTGTGTATACCTCTGCCGGAGTACAATCGGGTTCTGGCCCCTTCTTGGTTTTTATAGAGGCAACTGTCTCTTTCAAATCTCCTATGGAGCAAAGTAGGCAATCCTCGGTACCATCCACGCTGCTATTATCTACGTACGAAACACTTAATACCAGATGCAAAGCTGAAAAATCTGAAAGTAGGGAACATACTAAAGTTCCTAACGGTTACAGGCCTGCTTGAGATACTATGATCAATAGGTACATTATAACCAATAAAAGGGGCACAATAGTTCTTCAAGGACGCGGTGCGACTTTCCCTTAACAGAATAATTATAATCTACGTACGAAGTTTTCAGGTAATAGTGCCTGCACAATATGTTTTCTTCATTCATATGCACGAGGTTCTCACTGTTGCACGGTTCTGCAGGACATTCTGCTACAACTGCAGTTGCGTATTTGTTCGGTTTAAATTTAAAGTGGATTTGGTATTTATATGTGGAATGAAGTGTAAGGTATATGAAAATTGTTTCAATTATGTTTTCAAATCTGCTTTTCAAGGTGATGTGAGATGAAGCCAGATGTTACATCTGCTTCCCATGGGTACGAATGTAACTATTCGAACGCACTCAAAGGTCAGATCCTTATTGGACATTATTCAATGGACAAATGCTTGAGCAGTCTTGATTACTTTTAAGTGGTAATAATAGTGGTTCTAGATAGGACTATGCTACTAAACTACTACTATTATTTTTAGGTGATCCAAAACACATCTATGCCCGGATGGCTCATCGGTTAGAGCGCTAGGCTGTTGTAATTTTTATTACGACGTGATTTCAGATACCAATTCACTTAGCCATGAATGAGTCAAATTAGTGTAATAATCACGGGGGAACGGAACGCTGACTACATTCGGTGTACGGTCTTGAATGGAGTGCTCTGGCACACCTCAAGGCCCAGAGACAATAAGGTTGTCGGGTTAAGGATTATCATCATTATTGAGAACACTTCTATCAACTTATGTATATGGACATATACAATATAATGGACATATTTATCAAAATGAAATTTTCAAAACCTTTCTTCCCTACTTTATATTTCATTATCAATTCAAATTCAATGAGCCCGCAGTACGATTCTAAGTTAGTCAAGAGGCATGGACCAGAAATAATCTATAATCCAGCTTGAGAAACCTTTGCCAATGTTTACCAATAGAATCAATTTCCTTTCCTATTCATTTACGGAAACCATCTCAACTCATATGAAAGTAGGACAACCTGAACCTATAATAGATACTATTTGCAGAGCAAATACTCTACATGCATTGAATCTAGAGAATCATCTATTGATGGAAGAGGAAGAGAAGGTGATTAGCAATGTTTCCAGAAGCAAAGAGTAATAACAATCTTGATTTGTGATCGGATTTGATTCAGTTTATCGAAGTGTGTTCAAATCCTTGAGTACTCTATAAAACGATGCACCTTTAGATTTCGTACCTACCGTAAATTGGCGTAAACTATTCACTGAAAGGATTATCATTAGGAAGAGAAGCACAGGATGCACATAGATACGTGCGTATGGATGTGTGCTTGCGTTGCAGTGAGTTTTCTGTGTTAGCTTTCTATGGTGAAATAAGAACACAGAACAGATCACATAAAAAATCTACATCAAATTCAATGAATCTGGGGTAGTTCCGATTTTAAAGATGTTGTAGAAAACGATTCCATTCACAGTGCAATACTGTTTGCTTGAAGTGACCTTATTTAGCTGTGCCTTATTCACTGATACCTCCAACCCCTAATTAATAAATCTACCGATAACTAGTCCATACGGCCATTGTTCGAGATTTTCTCAGGCCAGAGTATATAGATGATACGACGAAAATAGGTGTTAACTTGGAGTTTTCCGAGGTATACAAATTGGTCGACGCCCGAGGATGACAGGAAGAGTACGATAACCAGTCACACTGCAAAAAATAACCTTTCTCGCCTCTCTCTCCAAATGCAAGCCCATTGGCCGAAGTTCCATAATTTGATGACAGAGCAAACAGATGTCACCAGGGTGGTAGAGGTGTTTGAGGAAAGACATCGGGGTCCGTTGAAATTCTCCACGTCGTCCGGACAAGACCACATGAACAACGTCACCGATAACGAGAAGGAATAGAGTAGAAGATGCAACCCAGGAGGACTCCGCCCTGGATGTCCAAAATCCTCTGAGATTTAACCCCAATGCAGCACGCGACATTCTGCACCATCATATGATAATATCTATTGCTTCTCTACGTAACGCACTCCAGATCCACTCACTCTTCATGCTGTTGGTATCGATGAAGAGCAAGTAAAGCCGCATGCCTCTCTAAGATTATCAGCATGTGTTCCTTAATATGTTCCGGACTGATTTGAGCTACTACCTTTTGAGCCGACAGGGAGTTCGAAAAGACCCCTCCAATGGTTGCATTCAAGACCGCTTCCACTATCTAGAAAGGATTTTAGATTCCCCCCCCCCACACTTCCTCGCTACTGCAGCGAGAAACAGTTCCGCGGGTAAACAGTCAAGCCTGGCCGCTTTGTCCCGCTTGGGCGACTAGATTCACGTGATGGTCACTAGCTCATTCATCTTAAATAGGGAGGGCCTGACCTGACTTTGTACGGTTGTGAACCGCGTTGAAATATTCCCTCCACCTTCGAAGATGTTCCTCGTTTTCGACGATGAGAAGTCTATTATTACGCTACCTCACAGTAACATCGGAATATTTGTGATCATCTGCAAGTTGAAATTGTAATTATTCGCAAAAACTTCTGCTTTCCGACAAAGACAATGACGAATTACGTTTTGTCACGGGATATGCTAAACTTAACTTCGTGAGATTTCTTGCTATACGGAAGCCGTTGCAGCGGCCATAAAGGCCTTCAGTTCCTTAAGCTCCTCCTGCCTCAATGTTCCGCTAATTAGCCAGTCGGGACATGATCTGCAAGTTGTCTTCGGTTCATGTTTTCTCTACAGAGCGACAGTCGGATTTCATGAGCCAATTGCATTGAGCTTAGGGTGTTTAAGTACCACTACCCTCCGAGAGGATATGAGCGCGGTATGCATGTAAAGGAAGGCGACCATAAGTGGTGGTCATGCTTGAGGCCGATGTTGGAGCCTCTCTTGTTTCACACATGTAGAAAACAACTGCTAAGACTACTGCTGATGGCGATGTTGCGGTGGCGATCACAATATCCCCATGAGGAAGCTTTTCCTTGATGCGCATTCAATTACTCGTTCAAACTCACAAATTTCCGTTGAACCGTTATATTACACTATTGTGACGCTTCTTACCCTTGGTCGCAGTCTTGTCGTTATTATTCTGTCTGATACCGGTCCTCAGATAAAGGATGCGCCTAGCGGATGTGGTAAGCCTTAATTCGATATGGGATTCGTGTTAACTACCGGCAGACTGGCCAGAATGTGTAACACAGTACAGCTGGTTGAAAGGAATACCCTTAGAATCCTACTGTCACTTAACTCTGCAATTTCGATCCACTATCACAGAAATTCTTGCTGAATTTGATGCCTAGATACCATCGTCAACAAGTGATCACATATTCACAAAATTCAATAACGAAGCGAAAGAAGATGGTCGTAACTGAAAGATCAGTCTGATTCCAAGGCGTTTTAGCTGCTTCCAGCAGTAGCAGAGTAGCAGATTGTTAGTCCACAAATCTCTATTCATTTTGGTCGCCCATTACGACAAAAATGATACACTCGAATGGCACATTAACAAATTCATAGGGAATTTACTACCTCAGTAGGGTAACGACCACCCGTTTACGCCTACTTTCGACTTGTATTTCAACTGAAGGCTTCTTCAAGTCTTTCCAGGTATGATCCAGCTATTCAGTTAGGGATCTACACTTCATAAAAAAGGGAAAATGTCGAAAACTGCCTATTACCAGTGGTTTTACCGCAGTAGCGCAATGGGGAAGCAGGCTCTTCTCTTCCTAGTTTTTTCTTGCTGAAAGGGCAGGCTCCGTTCAAGGATCATTGAAAATAGTGTCACATTCTGAGAAATTGATATTACGCCAGCCTTTCAAATGCATGATTGAGACACAATAGAAGTTTAGACTAACACTTGAGAAATGGAATAGGTTTGTGGTCAAAGGGTAGTATAGATCCCAGGGCGAAACGTCGATTAGTACCCATGATGGAGCCTGAAACCTGGGAAATGCCTGCTGAACCAACAGCTTTACTACCAAACCCTATCTACACCTTCACGTGGTGACCGCTGGGAGCTCCTTCTTTACGAAAAGCTTCAAAAGGAGAAGGATGAAGGAGAGTGTCCCGCGCCTAAAAACGGGACAAATTGTACAAATTGGTCCTCTAGGTAGGGGGTTGGGTAGGGCTGACAACCCTACATGGGAAACAAATCATTACGAAGCCACAAAGGATTAGATTTGAAATATAAGCCTCATCAACGTGCACGCCCCAACTGAGGAGAAGAAGGACCAAACGTGGGACTCTCGATCCTCTTAAGTTTACCCAACTACTGGTCTATACTGACGATATGGACATTATGGGAAAAACGACCTGAGACGTACAAACTGCCTTCATCTAAAGCGAGCAGGCGGCAATCAGCGCGAGATCTTGGCCTGTACATCAATGAAGGCAAAAGACAACGTCCGCACCGAAAACCAACCAACCAACAACATCAAACCGCACTGGTCAAACGGGAAGAATAGAAATAGGAGAATACAACTTTGACACCATTGTTAATTTCTCCAATCTAGGGTCGAGCTACGACGATGAAACCCGCGCACGCTTGTTCGCTGCCAACAGAGCCTACTTCAGCTTACAAAAACTGTTCCGCTCGAAACGTCTCATCATAGGGTCAAAGCTCTTATTGTACAAGACTACGATCTCAACAGTCCTCATGTATTCCTCGGAGACTTGGGTTCTTAGCAAGAAAAATTGCGAACTCTTGGCAATGGTCCAGAGAAGAATACTCCGAAGAATTTTTGGCTCCTTCCTAAATCTGTGAGCGATGCATGACCTTCTGGTTGTGAATCAAATCCAGCTCAACAGCTAGCGGTGGGCGGGTTACTTAATCCATATGGATGAGGATGATCCAGCCCGAAAAATCTATAAGGGCTATAGTAGAAAAAGAAGATGAGGCAGACCCTCCGTTATCAAATACACCAGAACTGAAGGCTCCCTTAGTCATAATGGCTCTCACATGAGAAAAAATAGAGTAATAATTGCCTTCCGATTTACTTCTGCGGTCTTGAAATGAAACGTTCTAACACACTTCAAGGCTTAGGTCCAAGTAATATTCTAGTACTGTCGATTATTATCATCATATGTTTACGTATATGGTTGCCCTTTAGAGTCAAGGTCCAAACACTAAAGTTCAATTCCAAATATTAAAGAATTGGTTCCAATAATTCTATTGAGTCTTTTGTGGATAAGTCCAGTTATTGCTTTTGAATCAATGGTATATTAGAACCTCTCCTGACCCTTTGCTCGCCAATATTTCCACCTGCGTTTTTCCCATGCTTCAAATCCCACTTTACAAAAACTTCATGCAGGCCACCAATAAAGCATCACCTTCACCGCGTATTGACTTTGCCAGCAAAATGACCTATTGTACTCGGAAAATCTGAACTTCATTGTCTACATTCTCTCCATGATATGAAGCATTGCAACGATTTGTTGAATTTACACAAAATGAATGGAAACTTTTTCCGACATTTTTCCGTTTTCCACTCGACACACTTCAACCTATAACTTTACCATTTAATCCTCTCTATTGCCTTTATTGCTGAAACGAAAAATCTATGGAAAGTGTGGAAGCCAGTCGACTATGAAAACACTTTGCCCAGGGGATGCAATACACACGTATTACTTTCTGACCCTGCAAAAAGATGGTACGTGTATTGTGAATCCCATGCGGTAGAAAGCGGAAAGAGCTACATAATAAATCAGTATTTATGGATTGCTTGGCAATAAAGGTTCAGGTGTGGTATTTTGCGTATGTACGGGTATATCTTTGCTTGGGAGGCTTTTGTATCCTTTATTATTTTCCGAATAAACATATTAACTTATTATGGTGGGAGAAAGGGGGTTATAATGAAACGGTATCCAGCTATAAAGTTTTAAAAACATTTTAATTTAAAATTGTCCATTTTTAGTTTTCCTCCTCCAGACTTCTCACAAATCCTCTTTTCTGCTTTAGAAAAAGCTCAAAGGGGAATACATGAAAAATATAACTAAAAGGGTAGCTGACAAGTGCTATCGACTTCTAGCTTTTATTCTGCTGCATCTGCATCATTGGTATTGGTCCGAGTTTAGCTCAAGCTTTAATCGAGGCAGCCTTAGTTTTTTTCAATGCAACTATTCTGGATTTCACACAAAGAAGATGCAGTTCCTTTTGCGTAGTTCGCCCAGACATACACTACCGAACATTTCCCGTGGTATCTCATTTTTGCTTAGGTTTTGCAAATTAATCCGGGGTTCCCGCTAGTCTAACCGCAATTTTAGGGTTATATCTTAACCGATACTGGTACTGGGGCCATAAACTCACACGGGTTAAACATGTCACTTTGTCGATCTTAAGGTCTGGACACTTGATTTGGAAATCATCTGTCTTGCGTATTCAGGTGAGGCTCAGAATTTTTATTTAGTTCTCTAGCTGGTCCATGCTGAATATCTGATAGTAGTACCTTGTTGTTGAGCATCACTTCCATAGCTTAAATCCTGCGGGCCCCCAGATTTCTGATAATATTTTCTGTTTGCCAAGTATTTGGCAGAAGTCGTCTATTCCATATTACCCATGTATCCTCTGCCAACGCTGCTTTTCCAAAGGTGGTCGAAGCTGATCACGATTGTTGAAGGCCAAATAAGGTGTGGATAAGGGCTCGTATGGGTTGGTATTTAGCTAATAGTGTAATGTGGATATTCTTGCCATACGATAAACAGGACCATCTCATGTTGTTTGGGCTGATGGGTCGAACATGGTTATGAGTTTGGCCGAAGTCCTTTCTGGTGTTAACTCACTGTGGTGTGGCAGGAAATAATGGGGCTATGTATCGATAGTGATCTCCAACATATGCCCAAGCTTCCAGGTTTTTAGGATGAACTTTATCTAATCACCTATTGGTTCGTTCTTTTAGTAAGTTGGAAAAACACTCTACTGTAATGGGTGGTCCAAGTGATTCAGGCTCTTATCGGTAAGGCATTTTCAAAGAAATAGCGATGGGGGGCTGAATATCCTTGGGTGTACACCGGTATCCAGCTTTTGTGTTGGTTGTGCTAAGAATATTTGCGGGTATATAATAACGTTAATTTTCTTTTAAAGGCGATTTTTCTTGACTATACAACTAACTTTGCTTTGTGATCGCTGTATGGTTCCAGTTAAGTCTCGAATGCCTATGCTCCGTTTTGCAAAAGACAGTCCCAGCTTTTTCTGCAATGGCTTCTGTTATAATTGTGACTTTTCATTTTGATGAGGGTAGGTCCCAGAAGAATTAGCAAACAAGATATCGGTGATGCTGCCAATGACTGCCGACGCTTCTCCTTCCGTTAACTTCCAGCTTATTTAGGCACTACATCTTCGTTAGTATTGCCTATGCTGGCGGAGTCTAAATGTAATAACGAATTGTATTTTTTGTTAGACTTGGGGCAGGCTCCGGATGTATATTGGGCGCTTCGGTGTTCCTTCCTTCCAACTCAGGTAGTTCCTAGTCCTGGTGATGAAGGGTATTGGAACAAACTTTTTAAATTTGGCTAATGAGCAGATTTGGCGTGGCTCGTTGCAATTTTTGCATATGTTTTTAGCGGTTTCCATTTGTCACACTACATGACTGCAATGCTTAGAACTGCCGCGATAAGAATCCAACCGAGTGTTGAAGTTCCCGTGGTTTAGCTGGTGTTTATTGCTAGAGGATATGAGTGATTCAGTCGAGTTTTGTCAACGGTGGATCTTTCCAGATTTAGCTGGCAAATGATTAACCGAAGGAAACATTTCCTAGAAGCATCGGCGTCTTGCTGGAAGTAAATGAGCCTGTTGTCGTCATTAGTTATCGTACCGGCCTCTCCCCTCAATCTTCGACTGTCAAAACAATTGGTCATGTTAGATAAGCCGATGGCCTTGGTGTACATTTTTCCAATATGTGGACTGCAGTGTGCCCTTTAGTTCTTAGTAAACTTTGGGTTGCGCTTCCTTGATTCCATCCTTGATTCCAACAATGTTTCTTGTCTTTCAAAGATAAGTGGTTTCCACATCACCGTAGAGAGAAGACAATCTTTGATTTGTTCCTCTCGATAACATTGACTAAGAGGTAATTTTTTTGGTAGGGCTTGGCCAACTCCTGTCTGACACGCTACACCCCCGGAGACACTTGGCCTGCTCCGCCGATAACGATGCCGATGGCTCTCCCACCGTCTCCACAAAAACAGGATGTGGCATGCATCATCTACCACACACTTGCAGTAATTATAATCGGGTGTCTGAGAATACCCTTGTCCGCTGCGCAGGTAATAGTAGAGTTAGGTAATAGTCAACGTCACCGTTCTTTCGGTTGAAACACATCTTTGATAAAATGCGCTTTACCAGGATATTATATGTACTGAGAGTGCAGGCTTCCTCTTAACAAACGACAGATTCCTGATTTCCACATCTCTTTACTGAGAGTACCAGCTCGTACCCCCGTATCGTAAAGAAGGAGGGACAGAACCATACTCATCAGCAAATGACATCTACTGGATGAGGGATCACCAAGCCCGCAAATTGTAAACATTCTAGCTTCAGATTTGTGCACGGAGTTCCAAAACTGCTCGAAGAAGCTCATCTTTGAGTCTATCATGATAACGAGGTATTTCATCCGCCTGCTTCGAAAAGATCATAATTTCACTAACTTGGAAGGACTTTGGCAACCAGGGCCACCACTTCGTTTTTCTCCGGAGCTAGAGAAAATATATAATATATCCAGTTATCTCTGTGCTTGTTCGCCATATCACTATTGTTAATATGTATCTCGAGTCGTAGTAGGCTATCGTATGAGGCGTTCCAAAGGTCTAGACCAGGGATAGTTTTCTCAGCTGTCCCCGAGTTGGTCCTTATTCTATGCTGTCTTCCGCACAATAATCGCAAATCATAGCCAGTAATATGGGATCAATTTTCCGGTGCCTTAACCATGTCGCACGACCTCACAGAATTGAAGGCGTTGCTTATATCTGGCGTTGCAAGGAGCACCACTTGTCACAAGTGGCAAATATCTGCTTCAGCCAGTCCCTCCGCTTGAACAACTTCCACGATCTCATCAATTGTGGACGACTCTGATCTAGAACCATATTATTAAATTTTTTCTTGGCTTGACAAGCTTCTTAAGCAGATTCCCCGCTGTATGCAACATCCTCAGAGAGTAGTTCACCAACAGCGTCTTGTGATCGTCTTTATTTTTCCTGCACGAGCCTCGCACCCTTCCGGCAGGAAAAACATAAAAAGTTGGGCTTATGTCTGAATACAAGTTTTCGCATTTCGCTGAGAATACGATCCTTATTCTAGTTCTTTCATGGACAAGACCTTCTAGTTACTTGACAGGGAAGAATATTTCACCTCGCTTGAATGAGGTGGTCAGGGCAAAGTATGTACATATACGATTTGTTCCATCTTCAGTGCTTCCTGGAACAGGGTGACTGATGAGACCTAAGTTTTTTGGTAGCCAATTGATATCTGAGATACCATGGGCCAGGGGTAATTCCATTGACTGACTACTACTGTTTTTTGTCTGTTGACTTCATGTCGGAGTTCCATTTTACTGTCTTCTATTCTACGGATCTAAGGGTTACCTCAGTTTGGCCTTGTATTCACCGTGCGATCCGCCGAAGGCTGAGGCAGTTCCTAAACTTGCTATAGCCGTCCACCAATACACAGGTGACGTTCCGCGACGGAGTTTCTTTCTATCGCAAGCCACTCTTGAAAATCTTATTTTTGACCTCACTAATAATTCAGTCGCAGTTGTTCTATCCACAACCTGGTCTTGTGACTAGTGTACCTCTCTTAAGGTAAG
The DNA here is from genome assembly GCF_905115235.1 of Hermetia illucens. NCBI lineage: Eukaryota > Metazoa > Arthropoda > Insecta > Diptera > Stratiomyidae > Hermetia > Hermetia illucens. The sequence continues at coordinate 52,224,214 of NC_051849.1, forward strand.
TTCAAGACATTTTCCAATGACGATTTTTTCTGATATTGCATCTGCCATGCATTTGCCGAACGTTAAGATATTGCAGGAGCCGTTTGGCACTCCGAAAGAATGGTGCTAGTGATCACTGGTCGTGAAATGTTCCAGTACTGTCTATCCTTGCACAACTCACGCAAAGGACCCCGCAGCAAGGGTAACGTCAGAGATAGTGCCCTAGAAATCAGGGTATCTCGGTTCTTGCAAAGAACACAGCATTTTTCCAACATACACGTCTCTGCGTGTGCTTCTGTCCTGTCCTTAACAATCCCCGGCAATGTACCCTTAGGCCCAGCACTTAAAGCTGTGGGTTGGAACCGTCCTTCGCATTATTGTGCAAATGCTTCGCCCGATCTTTACTTTTTCACAATAAAGAAGTTAACTTTTTACCTTCTCAGGGGCGGTGGCAATGTTCATTTTTTGTCCTCTGAAGATGCTAGATGCCGAGAGGCTGCTGACATCTGTGTTAACTATTTTAACCGCTTCCTCCACCTCTTATTTGTTCGCGAGACAATGAAGATTTTGAACGTGCTTATGAGTTCTAGGCTGGAAGCGACTATGTTGATACCTAAATTGCCTCATAGGACGTATTATTTCTTTCGGTGTCCAATTCAAGTTCGACAAGTACACGGCCCGTTCGAGTTCTTTCCTCATCTTCATATTGGACTTACTTAAGAATTTAATTTCGTTTTAGAATTTAATACTAATGACCTTTGCCGAAATGTATGGCAATTTTCAAATTTCAAATTCAATCTAATTTGATAAAAGTCGCTACTTTCAGGCTCCAGGAAACCATCTCCTTCCTCGATTTTCCGCAACTTTACCTATTCACTTTTAAATAGACACCCCAGTTATTTAGGGTTTTGGGACATTTAGAGTTGACTTTTTCATTTTCAAGGTTCTGTGTAAAACAAAAACTTATTGAAATGGGTTTTACTGTCTGTCTGTCTGCCCTTCTGTCTGTCTGTCCGTCCGTTACACGCATTTTTCTCGGCGTTGGCTATAGCGATTGACAACAAATTTGGTGGAAAGACGGAAACTCTGAACGCTCGCACGTACAGTAAGTAATATACTTCTACGCCAAATTTAAGAAGTGGTCGTCATACATGCAAAGGGGGATGTACATTTTATTTCCACCAAATATAGTCATGTGCGGCATCAAATGAAAGGCATTGGTTAGTACTTACCAGTTTTGACATTTGTTTGGAAAATGGGGAATGCGGGGAGTCGAAAGTGATCATTTCTTTAACGGACCCATTCTCAGAAACAACTCAACCGAAAAATCTGAAAAGAAAAAGAAGAGGCTGTCACTATATGCTGCCTAGGCTCCGAAATACCCTCCATGCCAATTTCTATGGCTGCGAAACGCCCTTAAGTTCATCCGAGAATCAATAAACACAGTAATATAGGATATAGTATGGAGCATGATCTTGCCAAGTTTGGTGGAAATCGTACTATTACTAACATAGTTATAATAGGTCAAAGTTGCCGTTTCTGCACAAATTTAAGACTTTGAATGTTAATATCACGCCGAAGTGGATATTCCCACATAATATATACTAGAATCCAATGAGGTAAATGCACACTCAAATCACTTAATGAAAGAAACACACAAAACCTTTCATACCAGCTTCCAGTTTCCCGACTTGTTTTAAATACATTTCATACATTAGAACGATGAAGTAGTTTTTAGTTGCTCGGGAAGGCAAGATACTGATAGTCACTAGCGCTTCTGCTCAAAATTTTCGACGCCGTGTAGTTGCAATTTGGGATTCTAATACAAAGATTGGTTGAGACACAGTTTTCTTGTAACCAGATCGTGAATATGGTGGAACGTTGCTAAGGTTCAGGTAGTACTAGATTGTCACGAGAATAGAGCTATAACTTGTTTTTTTGAAATACTTTCTAATAAGGACTGGCACTTTATTTTAGACTACACCCTTTAAAACCTGAAACTTACCTCACAAAGTGGAATCTGTTTCGTCAAGCATTTGTGCCTTACGAGCAGGATGGTGGGAAGAAAATTCTGTTCGTTAGAATTATAATACTCCTTTTTATCTATACGGTCCCTGTCCCTCCGAGAAACCTCCAATCCTAAGGGGAGGCAGCTCTTGCCATCAAGCTGTGCAATTGGGGAACCGCACCCCTTATTTGTGACAGAGGCGTGGGATTATTCCTACACAGCAGATACTCACGTTAAACTGTCAGGATCTTTCACTATTTCAGAAACTTCCATTGGTGCATAGCATTGAATAATTGTGATGATCTTTAACCTGAACCAGACTCTTGCATGCAGGTCCCAAATCAATAGAGCTCTGCGGTAGTTGTCAGAAACAATCAGATATCGGACTCGCGTTTACTATCATTTGTCTATCCAGAGTACAAAAACAATAATAAATAAGACCATGTAATTTTCTACCCCGATCTGGGTTTTCTATCTACGGCTCTGGGTCGGGGTCACCAACAATGTTTTAATAGCGATCCAAAAAGGTCCGCGTGGCAACGGCTGTTTGAATGCAAATCCTATCTGTTATTTGGAGGTAGATTGAACACAATCTGCTCTATAAAGGGTAGCTGTGCCACTGTCAGTCGATAACTGTATAATGTTTCTTCCTTATTTAGCAAAAAAAATCGTATACTGCTTAGTAAGTTATTTTGCAGTTTATGTATGAATTGTGCTCACGATTTTTTTTTTTCATTTGCAGGTAAGTCTGTCTAAACTTCAAGGTCATCAGCATGAAGCAATATAACAGAAAGTTCTCAACCGATAAACTGATAAGTTTTTTATGTGAAGTAGGGAGTTCGAAACCCCTCGAAAAAAACAGTCAAAATGGAGATAATGTTAACCAATATTCCAGAAAGAAGTTTTTACAGAAAGTGAATTTTCTATGTGTTTCTACTGTGTCTTTACCGAAAATTGCAGACAAGAAAAAATTGGGCCTTGGAGATATCGAGAATGAAATCAAATGAAAGTTTCAGTGCGTACTCTGATTTTATCTGTATCTCTTTTCCTACCTTAAACAGTTTTCGCATAAAACCTTACATGTTCATAGCATTATAGAAAGGCATCAATTCTCATTCGCACAACTTACCGAATGCAGGAATATTCCACTCCAGACACTAGTAAGATACTACAAGAACATCTAAAGCATTTTAGGATACCTTTCAACATCGACTTATCTTCACTCTTAAGTGATAATCAATCATTCAATTTGCCATTCAAGTCCTCTCGAATCAGCGAATCAATCTGGACTAGAAGGAAAACCATCTGAAATGAGAGTTTCATATCCTCTCCAGTCGCCCCTATGCATGCATGCTTTGACGTCTGCTCCTACACAGAGATTATCGCGAAAACTGGAGATGATCCAAAAGATATCTTCACCCACTACAGAATACGTACTATATTCCGGGCATTATGTAGGGATGAATACAGAAGTTTGCATCATTTACCGCACTGGCAAAGTAGCCGAGCGGAAATCGAATGTGAAAGATTGATGGATTGATGATTAGATGAACGAGGGAGGAACTTCCAGAGAAGGAAATTTTCCAATCCATTAGGAATTAAGTGTCATAACTTCATGATACAGATCTTCAGTGTTCAACTTCAGATAGCTGGAGGCAAGCAATGACAAGTTCATTGATTGTCCGGGAGTGATTGGAGTGGCTCATATGATGCGTGAAATTATCGATAATTGAGAGAAATGACAATAAACCATGGAAACTACTGGTCAAGCAATTAAAGGACTTTATGAACGAGATAACTTGGAGTTGTCCTTAAAATTTTATTATTAAGGATCACCCCATACGCAATTATCCTTTACTGCCGAATTTAATCCTACTACCCCATTTGATTTGAATCTTCAAAATGTCAATTCACCTTTTGGAAACACATCAGAACGGTAAATACAATATCTACCACTGGCCTCAATGCAGAGCCACTAGGTTTAACGGAAAGCAATTGAAATAGCCCAATCGGTAATCGAGATTTAATTAGAGAGCACACAATACCCCTTTGATACCATAGGATATAATCCTGGAAGCATAACATTCCTACAAATTCTTAGCGGTACACTGCGGGAAGCGTAATGCCCAAGGATTGAAAATCCATTTGGAATTGAAAACGACCTAATGGGGAGAATGTTTCATTTAAACATTTCAGGCCAGCGAGATCTCCTGAAAATTTTACATCTGTTGGAAGTCTAGATTTCCTATTCGGACTTTTCAATGGATTTAATTTCACATTCAACTCCACGACCATTGCGGTAATAAAACCAATTATTGTATTATGGATGCAACCATGAAACCACGGATTAAAGCCAGGGGAATTCACTAGGACATCACCAAAATGTAATTATTAATACGTCAATTGCATACGGATTTCCAGGAGAGTCATAGTGAATGGGATCCTGTGTGGAAATAGTCACGTAATAGTGAGATACTCTAGTTAAATTTCCGTTGTGTGGGTTTTCATGGTTTGAATAACTTTAAGTGAGTGTTATTTAGGTTAGGCACTTCTCTTTCTTGTGGTTACTGGGCATGGGAATAAGTCTTCATCTACTGTTTAGTTCTCTGAATGGCTGCAAAATTTAGGGGTATTTCAATGGTATACTCTAGCTACCAACCATCTGTGAGACAGCCTCCCTACTGTTAATACCCTCCCAGGTGCCATATACAGTAATATCGAAGTAACCACTTTAGGCAACAATAACATTCTTCATTCCTTTGGCCCATCAATATTTGACACCGCAAAGAAGTGGCCCTTGCATGCTGGCCTTTTGTGTATTTCCGCATGAAAATATTTTATTAAGAGATTTGATGAAGTTCTGCATTTTTCTGCTTTGATCTTAATGATTACTTTCTTCTCCGTTTGCTGATAAGCACTTCACTTCTTGGGTTTCTCAGCGAAAACAATCGCTCTATTCCGCATATCCAACCATGGTTTCCGTTCCGTGGAGTTACAGGAATTTTGATAAGTGGTCTGCGCTTTCCATAAACAATCCGCTTCAATAACTTGCCCGTAGCGCTTAGTAAATATAGTGCCTATATAATGGTGGTTCGCTCTGAGGTTTCCCTTTCTTGAGAGCTAATTTTTTCCTTTGTTTTGAAACTCTAGTCGTAGAAGAACCACATACTAACTATATTCTTAGCACCGCACAGCTCATTTATGGTGATGGTTCCGCTAAACTTAGCCTTAACTACCCTAAGTGAGCGAACTTAATCCAGTTTTTACAATGACTTCTGTTTCGCAAATCCGCATCCGTCTGTTCTGGTGGATGATATGAATTCATCCTCAAACGTAGAAAAAACTGGGACAGACCAATAGAATGCGTGGTGGGATATATCGAGGTCTTCTTCATGATGATTCACAGCAGGAGTCAATCTTTCGAGTAAAACCGAGAAGCTTGCTATTTTCTTCGGCGTATCTTCTTTGTATTTTTCTTCAGCTTCTGTTTAGTTCAGAAGTGGGGCTTATATTGATATATATTTGTAATGATTTCCATTTACCCCTTGATAGAATATAACACGCCAACCACATCTACGCGCCTTCGTTCCCGGTTACCCAAAATGCGTTACAACTCTCCGAAAATTTTCTGAGATGCCTGCACTCCTTCTATACTGTTCTACGCCAAATGCCCTTGGGGTGACCTACCCGGCCATTTTGAGAGAGAGTGGATTCCACCGTCGGCAAAAATTACACTTGCCCTAATGCCCTGCCCATTAATGCAGATGCAGAGTACGATGCCTGAGAATGTTGATTTCGTTCATGTTCACCTTCAGTCCAAATCTACTTACATCTCTTTCCAAATCCAGGGCCATTTGTCCAAGGTCCATGACCCGGTAAGGGACCAAACAAATGTCATTAGCGTAGTAGAGGTGTTTGAGGAAAGATGTCATATGTTAGTCTGCCTCCTCCACGTCGGCTGGACAAGGCAACGTGAAAAACTTCACCGATAACAAGTAGTAATGTGCAATTCTGGTGGACTCCGCTTTGGACCCAAAATCCTGTGAGCTTTTACCTCGGTGAAGCAGGCGACATTTTGTGTTATCCTACGTCGCTATGATAATAGTTATTAGTTTTTCCGGAATGACCCTCCTGGGTAAGTCACTACAATTACACTCCCTGTTCAAATTGTCGAAAGCTTTCCCGAAATCGGTGATGAGTGGGTGGTGTAAAACTCCTTGAACTGTTCCAAAATGGTCCATAGGTTGTTGATGTGGTCAATGCAAGAAAATTCGAAACGGAAATGTTCTTCGATGCATTCCAGAATTATATTCGCTATTATCTTTGCAAATTCGGTGCGGAATTCCAGCGGTCGATAGAAATTTCAACCTCTTCCGGTCATCGATCCGCTTCCGCGATTCCGCAGTCATTTCAATGTCAGTCAATGATCGGATGGTTGTCAAGAATGCGTTGAAAAATGTTTATGGGATCGATCAGCGACCGGGTCGGACTGTGATTTCAACATTCTGCTGGACTACCTTTCTTTTCCCATGTTGGGTCGGTGGTATTTTCTTGCGAGTCAAATAGTGTTCTACCTTGCCCAATAACCCAATCGCTCGCCGATTCCATTCGTTTTATTGCTTTTTCGACTTCAGTTGCGCTGGCAGGGAGAATTACTCCAAATGTCGATAGTGCTTGTGGGAGTGGAGGATGAATAAATTCGTCCGTTAAAATCTGATCATCTCCATCTATTCGTCGTGGCTCGCCGGTTGGTAAGCAAAGTTCAGTTTTTGTCATTAACGTAACGGAAGTGTTCGATGCCCTGTATGCGTGCGTATCGGTTTCGCCATTCCAAGTGTAAAGTTTATCGTAAAGATATTTGTGACGGACCGTTCGGGCAATAGTGACCGCTTTCTTTGCTTTCCGATTGGTATTCTTATAAATTTGCCAGTTGACCAGCGTTTTTTGTCAAAAACTTATGATAAGGGCATTTGTCATCATTTGATGAACCATATATTTATCTCTTTTCCTGATCTAAGCATTTTGTTTTCATTTTACTAACTTTACAGACGAATAATTTTATCTTACCAACCCGGATCATTTTATTAGTCCATCCTACCGATAAGATGATTGTGGCTGGTCGTGTTCCATTGTACACCTTTCTAATGTCTATTATAGTAGAGTCCTATTGTTCCTGCAGATAAAACTGACTTACCAGCGCCCTATGAAGATCATTTTAGGTAGCCGCGCTTTTCAGTATATTCTCGTGGGTAAAGCATTTAACAGCTTCCTACACCTCCAAACGATACTGGAGTTGACTGTATGCGTCCAATCTGCGTTGTTATGCAGTCTTTTTGTGTTGAGTAGAAGGTATCCCTTTTATGTCGTCCGTATTCTAGACTAAGCAACCTCTACATTCCTAACTGTTTTTTATGTTGTCTTACTTCTTTCCCTTGACGGCTACTTATTCGTTTTCTGCCTTCTCGTGGTGAGCTCCTCTTACAAGCCTACTTTTGTTCGGAATGCCAATAAAACGGAGTCGGAAAGCTTTCAGTACCCCTTACTATGAATGAATGTCAATGTGGGACATGATAACATCTTCCTCGAAAAAAGGTTTTGGGGACCATAATAACAAGTGTGAGAAGTTTGTGAAGTTCGAACGTCTAATCAGGCGACGGTGGTTTTATTCTGTTAGCAAGAGAGGTGTTATTTCAGTCTCGATCGAGATCATCACTTGACGGTCGCTTGCTATCGTTTTTGTATTGCGGCCGCATTTACTTGCAGGAAGGGGTAGCCCCGACCTTCCAAGCTATTCACTAACTTGTCGAAGAATATTGATAAACATTGTATCGCCATTGAAAGGGTTCTTTTTCAGCGGCAATTGAAGCTGTTGGGCACTTGGATAACTGTGGTAACTTGGAGGTGGACTAGTATTGAGAACGATAATTTGAGTGTCCTCTACCATTTTAAAGATAATACGGAAGGCAATGAGATAAAAAATAATTTTAGCCTAGTAATATCATTGAGACGAAATTTCATCTTTATTTTGTTTTAGTTGGCCCTTTTCTGACTTAACTTTTGTCTCATTTCCTCGCACTTTTTTCCCATTAGCACTGAAAAAATCATAATTAACAATGATAATTCCAGGGGAGGTGAAATATCACTCTGGATCATAAATTTGGGGCATTCGGTGAGCGATTCAACCCTACATTTGTACTTTGTAAGTATCTCAAAATCAATGGCCATCTTCTAAAAGGAACCAAATTTCACTCTGGAAAAAGCTCCAACGACTACTCGCGATTCCTTCCTCTCAAATGCGGTTTGTTTTTCCACAGATTATATTAGATAGAGCTTTTCTCTTGAGACATTCAGCTGCAAATTTTAAAATCATTTGTTGAATAAAATTCTAACGTTGCCAAGTTACCCGCTGCCCGAATATAGATGTTGGGATCCATCTTGTTCAATGGGCACCAATACTAGATTTGTGAGCCCCTGTCTCGACTCTTTTAGTTGCCATCCCATATCCAGTTTGACTCATGTGCCAGAAATACGAAAACATCTATTGGTGTACAATCTGCAATGGATGCATGTGCACGTATTTATGTAATATATTATAGTAAAAGTACGTTCTTATCTAGCAAGTTAGTTTGGGTCTAATTAGTTATCTGACAACTTCTTACAGATCTGCTTGTTGGTCACAATGCGCTTTTATTTTTTTCCTCTTTTTGGTAGTGTTGGGGTTGTATACCACTTTATTAACTTCTTATCATTCAGGCTGATACAGGTAAGATATAACAGTTGACGCTTTGTAAGGCTGAAAGGGAAATATTTAATTGAGAGGTACGCGACTAAATAACTCATGAACATAAGTGTTATAGTTCCGTTGAGCGATGTTCAGCTGCTTGAAAGAGAAGCTTATTTGGTTCACCTTTTGGTGATGGCCAGGGATGAATCTTGCTGAAACAGTGCCAAAAGTGTCCTTTCATAAATTCTTGGCGCACGAAATCAGGCGCGAGTCTTTTGTCATCGGCCCCGAAAAGTAAACGGTGGATTGATTGATGGTGAGCCTCCTGGTGCAGAAAACGGTGGGAGAAGTTTAACATATCCAAGAACCCTCTTAGATCCTTAACTGTTTTCGCTTCCACTTTGGCATAGTCTGTTTGAGTGCCTTCAGAGGTAATCAGTTGACCAAAAAATGGCCACTGCAGTTCAAAAATTTATATTTCTCAGCGTCGAGTACTAGCCCGAGTACATGAAGACGTTAAAGAATGCAATGGAGGTCTTCTAAGTGTTCGGACTCGAAGGAAGACGCGACCAGAATATCATCCAAATACGCAAAACGTAGCATAGATTGGATGCATATTTGAAGGGTTTGCACCTCATTGTACAAAAAAAAAGTTACCCTAGTTAACTGGAAGAGGGTGATAGATTTGCATATTGCCGTTTTCGGAATGTCTTCCGGAGCTACAGCGATTTGACGATATGCCTCGACTAACTCCGAAAGAAAATACGGAAGTCTGTGATTAAGTATGCAAAGTCGTGGGCAAGTTGAGTGGGATATAGGGTTGGAAGCGTGAGACGTCTATAATCCCCAGAAGGTTTGCATTCGCCATTGCGTTTAGGAACCGTATGAAGTGACGAACGCCAGTAGCAGTCTGAAGGTCTGGAAATACCCTGTTTAAAAAGTTCTTTGAACTCTTATCACGAGTGGTAATGGACGCACCTTGGAAAAGATGAGAAAGCCAATAGTGTTGAAGTAGTGCTAAACATTATGCTTAACCGGCCTAGTAATAATAATAATAATAATCGTTGGCACAACAATCCATATCGGATCAGGGCCTTGAAGTGTGTTAGCGCATTTCATTCAAGACCGTAACGGTACACTAGGAGGCAATGTGGTCAGCATTGCGCTCGCCCAAGATTATTACCCTGATTTGACTCAGGTACTCATTCACAGCTGAGTCGACTGGTATCCGACGTCAAATCACGATACAAATTCCACTGCCACCAGTGAAAATTGAACCGCGACCTTCCGTACGACAGCCTTGCGCTCTAACCACTGAGCTATCCGGACACCTAGTGATGTTACTTTATTTTTGGAGAAGTACGCGAAGACTTCACCCAGCAACGTTTTCAAAAATGATGAAAAGAATGTTAGGCGTGCGGTTGACATTCTCCCAAACGACCTAAGGAGAGCTGTGGGGTCAATACGGTACCTGTTATGTAGACCCATTAGCAATCCGTGGTGGCACAGCATCAGCGAATCGGTAAAGAATTTGCTGCCGGGGTTTCTAATGATTGCGGTGTTAATTTATGATTCTGAAAGGAAGAGGAACTGAAACTTCAACACCTGTATCGATCAGACATCAGCTCAAGTTTACGACAAATTGTCAGGCGACATGATGCCACATTTCGGGTAACCAAGGCCAAAGGTGGGTGATGTTTGTCCCCTTATATATAATTAGTAACAAGCCATGCGTATCCATTATATTCAATAAGTTCAGGCACAAGCCGGCCGAGGCTGATCCAATTTTTTTTTAAGAATATGGGAATGGGATCCATATGAAAGAAAACTCTCTTTCATGTTTTGTGGTCCACGGACCCCTCTCTTCAAAATTCGGTCCCGGGCGGAAATAACTCATTAAAATCCTGTTTTTTGGGTATATTTCCAGAACTCCAAAATGGCCGTTTACCGAGCATAAAGTGTGTCGTTAGAGGAGTGCTTGGGTGGGGGCCACTCAAGAACACACATTTTTTTGGCTTTTTATGTTTGATAATAAAAGAAATTCAATTATGAAGTTTGAAGGTGAGAAGATTGGAATAACTAATAAAATATTGAGTCTATTTGGTACCATTGTTTTTTTGAATCTATTTTAATTTTGAATTGCTTTGTACATGTCCTTGTTGCATAAAGCTAAATTCTACCTGTTATGTCAGAACCTTACAAGCGTATATGGTCCATCCTAATTGGCATGCACTGCTTAAAAGAATGGCCGATCGTTTAGGCAAATAGTTGCAATAGTTGCAAATTACGGGAACATAGTATGAAGCACCGGGCTTCCAGCCTCCGGATTGTTTTCGAAAACTGCAGCATAAACCAAGTTGCGAAAATACTACTCCTATTGGAAGTGTTCTCAGTAGCAAACCGTATCACACATTAATAAACCAGGGTGACCCCATTCGAATCATAAACCGCAATACGTTTCAAAGCTCCTGTTTTGAAGTTCTTGTCAACATGCAAATATTTCATACCAGGGGAGAATTTGTCATGCAATCCCAAAGGAATGAAAAAACAAGGCTCCCACAAACATGAACAGCATCCTGACAGTTACACACTTTTTCAAGTTGATTCCGTCGATAGTCTATACACTTCCCCGTTCCACACCTTCAGTATTCAACAGGACTTAATTGATAACTACACGAGGTTGGCATTATCTCGGATCCCGTGCTTTTCCCAGCATTTTTATCCCGGCATACCTGACACCTATTGCTTCGACTTTCCTGTTTCCGTCACCTGCAGCTCCGTATCAAATTAAATTCAACCCACATAACCAACCAACCAACCAACCAGGTGACGCCGAAGTTTTAAGTTAACTCTGCTACCTTTGCAATTTATCAATAGGAGAACGGCAGGTCGCAGAGCTGGCAGCGTACAAATTGAGGACATGCAAAGGATCGGGGAGGCTGGAGGGGATATCAAACTTTATCGAATAAAGAGAGGCAGCAACCGTGTCATTTTACGTGGCACACATGAATAATTTTACAAGACATCTCCCAGGTAATCTCGCATATCATTTGGAAATGGGAGCCACTTCATTTAGGGTAAATGTTCTTAAAATAATGAATTTTCTCTGGATTTTTGGGACGAGACTCCCGGGTTAGGAGCTGGAATTGAAAAATTCAGTGAGTTGCTGCTGCTAATTTTGACTTCAGTGATCCACTTACGAATGTGACTTGACACAGTTCGTATTAATTAGATTTCAGCTTTAGAGGTAATTTTGAGTTTTGTTGGTATGGGAATGTGTTATTTATGTATATCCTCGTAAGAGGACTTATGAATATATAACCAATAAAGAGCAAGGTTCTGGTTGGGGATGAAAATTCGGGATAGGAACAATATGGGGTAATATATATACATATATGTATGTATATAGGGACATGAAGGACTATATTTGCGATGACTGGGATTAAAACCCCCTTCAAAGGACTTTTTAATTTTGCTGTTCAAAAAAGGGTCAAACGATTAGAGAAAACAATAATAAGGAAAAATTACCGGATAGGGAGTGAGGCTCCTTCGAGGTGTACTATTCTCATGCGTTCAATTGAAAAGAGAAATATATTGAAATTGGAAGTTATATTTTTACTGTCGTGACTGCATCAACATTCGATATTATACAGTAATGGGAGAGGATTTGTTAGGGCGAAGCACACCTACAGTCTTCGTTATTAGATGTTGTTGTATCTTTTTGTAGTGTTTTACATAATGTAGCCAAATATGGTTTTGTCAACTAATGATTCTTTCATAATATGTAAGGCTAGTAGGCCTTACTACTTTGAAAGCTCCTGGTGCTTATGACAACTTACGATAGGTTTCTGGTCCTCTCATGTGGCACGGCGAAAAAGGAAGCGTGCGAGATTATTCGAACTTGAGAGCTGAACTAACAGATCGGGAAACCGGATGCTGAATGTGTTAAATTCACTAAAATCAAATGAAAGGTCTTCATCAGCACTTTATGAAGCAGGCCTTAATTTTTAAATTTAGTCATAACAAAATGACTGAGGACGGGTGTGGTAAATTTAAATGTGCATACTTGAAGTAAGACGAAAATGAAATCAACGCCACAGAATACTACAGCATGAACAGCTTGTCCTTTTCCTTTGGCCTTTTGCTCGTTCACACGTAGGGTCGGCTCGTCATGATCCGCTGCCCCATTTCATTTTATCAAAGACCTGATTTTCATGTAATCGCGAAGGTTTCAAGTCATCATCCAGCGTATCAAGCCACTGTTGTTTGGGCCGACTTCTGGTCACTTACTACCGACTTCAATGTTCATACCAATCTTGGAAAGTGAATTACGCGGCCATACCATCGGCCATATCGAACACGGATATCCTCATTTCGGGTGTGCTCATATCGTGTTATGCTACTAATCTAACCAACATCTTCGTTTCCCTTATCGCGAGGCGCCGTTCATTGACTTTCACAATAGGATAACACTCAGAACCAATGCAGTTTTTCGATCATAGAGCACAGTAGATGAATTCATGTGGCACACGGTCAAACGCTTTCTCCAGATCTAGAAATGCAATGTAAAGAGGGCTTCTCACGGTGTTTCTCCATGAGTAACCGAGCAGCGTGTATTGCGTCAGTAGTTCCACAGTTAATGACAAATCGGGCTTGATTCACCGTTATTTTAACGATTTCGCGAATGCAGATGTCAAGAATGCATTCAAAAATCTTCATGGTATGGGAAAGCAACCTTACCTTTACCTTTACCTTTCTTTTTCCATATTCGAACTGTGGTCCTTTCTTGCTAGTCAGATGGTGTTCCACCTTCCTCAATAAGCCGATTGAAGAATTTACTCTACCACAGTGCTGAGCAATGAGTGTGGAAGTCGAGGATGAACAAATTCTTCAGTTGAAATCTACTCAAAATATTCTCACTATCTATTCATCACGGCTCGTCGGCCGGTGAGCAAAGTACCGTTCTTGCCATTAATATAACAGAAGTCTTGGATATCCTGTGTGCGTTCGTGTCGGCTTTTTACAAGTCGATGCAGATATCTTTCACCATCTCGAATGTCCAGTTTAGCGTAAAGTTCTTTGTAATGGACCGCTCGAGTGACAGCGATCGCTTTCTTTGCTTCTCGGTTGGCATTCTTGTGCGTTTTATCGTTGAGAATCTTATGGTGATGGGTGTTATTTCATGGTCCTTTATTTCAACATCAGCATTCCAAAGCTAGGTATGGCTTCGAAGGTTGCATAAGACGTCTAGTGAACCGTATCTTTAACTTGGTTCCATGATACTTCCACATTCACAATGATTGATATTCGCATAAATGAGATAATTTTTTCTCACGAAATTGCCACCATTGAATGCACGCCGACTCAATGAGTTCTTCACGCTATTTTATTCGTGACCTGATTCGTAAGACAAATATTGGCAGAAGTACAAGTCGGCCATCAAAATTGCCATGAGGCGGTCCTAGTTGGACTATTGTCAGAACATTAAAAGCGTCGGCAAATCTGCGAGGGTCGATAAGATTCTGTCCAAGTAACATAGGGGTCCATTCTTAAGAAATCAGAAGGCTCTTGGATGGAATCGTCTAGTGAAACCGTGGAGTTCCTGGTTCAGACACACTTCCCCGTCAAAGAGGAAGACTGTGGGTCAGAGCTTTGCTTGGGGCCATGGCTTGTCAAGATTTATGGGAGCTGTATCACTTTAGGATACGTCCCACAGTCTTGAAGAAGCGCACGAGTGATTTTCATACCGAAAATAGGCACGCGCGGCCACGGGTCTAAAGTACTGTCGACCAGAAGCCTCACCTCTTTCGTGTTGAAGACCCTAGAATGCGCCCTGGACATCCACTTCAGGACGATTATGAAGAGAACGCGTCCCAGCGCGAAAGGAAGAGAAACCGCTCTCCACGGAGTAATTAAAACGCTTGAGCGGTCACTGCAGTACAAACAATATACATACTCTAGCTTCCTGGATATAGAGGGAACAGTCAGGAACATTAGTACGGAGCTAAGAGGGTCTCTAGTGCTCTGGTTAATAATGATGGACGAACGGATAATGACCAGGAGCGGGGTGAAGATGGTAGCGTATGCCGACGACTTAGTGATGTTGGTATCAGGGATGATTCCCTCTTTTTTGAGAGACTTCATATGGGCCGCAAGAGGCGGACTCGATTTAAATCCAACAAAAAGGGAGCTGATACTTTTCACCAAGACAAATTCGAATTCCACCTTCCGCGATTGAATGAACAAAAATTGATTCTCTCTTGCAGTTTAAATATGTGGGTGTAATCCTTGATCTGACGCGAAATTGAAGATTGGACATAGAACTGCCCGTTAAGAAGGCATGTATAGCCTTTTGTGCTTGCAAGAGAATCTTTGCAAAGAAATGGGATCTCCGGTTCTCTACATATACACAGCTGTGATGTATCCCATCCTATCATACGGCTCTATTGTATTGTGGCAGACTTTGATCAAAAGGTACACTAAAACGATATTTAATAGGATTCAAAAAACTGTGTGGGTAGGTGCTGCCATCTTAGACAAAGTACCTCGGTAAATGTGAACATTCCCCACGGACTACGCCACATGCAAGCTAAACTAGTGCAGGTTGACTATCGCTGCAGATTGTGATGCGCCTATATTTTAACCGCTCGTCAATCATCCTGGCCCTTAGGATCGCATGTACTCCAGCCTGAAAGAACTTTCCATCTTGTCCCAAGGAAAAAGCCCCCTACTCGTTTCTATTCGTTCTTCAGAACTTTGTTTTATTTTTGAACAATGGGGGTAGAGGGCTTCAGTATATCGCGCCACGCCATCCAAGTTTTCTGCACTCTGTGCCCTTTACGTCCGTTGTTTCCCAATAGTCCTAAATCTATTGGTCTATCAACTGCTCTAATTTCAGCGATTTGGATATGTAAACCCCAAGGCTGCAAACTGGGAAATACATTTAGAGCTGCGCCAGATGTCCTGGTCATGGCAATGGTAATATTCTGAAGAACAGTTCTTTGACTAGATCACAGTGAAAACTCTTTCATTGCGCGTTGACCCACAACACTATGGAAGCATAAGCAAACATCGGCCTGATGATACTAGCATATATTCACATTATTACATGAGGCTATGTCCACATGTTAAGGCCAAGGTCGGCTAACACAGCCCATAAGCTATACCTCTACATGTTTGTTCTAAAGATGCTTCTTGTCTTGAATAGATATTTCATCACTTCGGAGAGTTGAATAGTTGTACTCCTCATCCCTGTAAAACAAAGACAATCCATTTTCCAAATTTTTGAAAATAACACCATTGTGGCTTTAATTGTATTTATTGAAAACCGTTGTCTGAGACACCAACTGTCAATCAAACTGAAGGCTCGTTGTATATTTATACACACCGTTCCGAGATCTCGGCAAATAGCTACCGCAGCCACGTCATCCGTATCAGCTTGAGCGTGTACTGACAGTGAGTCGATGCTCGTGCTCCACAGAAGCGACGATAGCACAATTCCTTGGAGGCAGCCTTCCGTTGTGAGGTAGCGATCAGCACCCACTTCACCACGATCATCAACCTTACTATGCCCGGTTAAATGTATAGAAATCGTAACAGGCAGATACGGACTTCTGCTCCAAATAGTAATTAAAACATTTCGGTCATCAATGCTTTCAAAAGGAAGTAAAGAGTGTCGGGTTGACGACCTCCACGCAGACAATTGATCGCTGTGCCACTAGTTTCTGCAGAGTTGCTCCTTCTATTTATATGGAGGATCTAGGAAGCGTAGTAGACTTGATTTAGTTTGGCATATTAACTTATTCCTAGCGATTCACTTTCGGTCTTTAATCGAAAATCTGCAAACCCAACTATCTCAACATTGACATCAAATGTTTTTTCGCACTGTAAGCCCTATTTAGCAGTTATTTGCTTCTATGCATAACAAGAAAGTTGCATTTTTCATGAAGTTAGCAATTATCTCTTTCTCTAGCTAGCTCGAAGTTCAGTCTAAACTTTTCAGCTGCCGTTGGTGAAACTTCTCTAGAGGCAAAACCGTTTAGGAAAGCGATTAGATGCACTTGCCACTACGTAAGCTGTACTGTACCCGCTTTTCTGACCAACCAACATTAGCCCATACTTCGCGAGCGTTGGCACGGTAATGAAATTTCAGTACATCAAACAATGCTACCTCATAGTGGTCAGACTTTCATGCTTACGTTTTGGCAACATGGCCAATAACTTACTTTTAACATAGGATAACAAGCAAAAGGTCTATAGGACACCTGTTTTTCGTGTACTTTTCATTGAGTTAGAGGGTTGAATTTTAAGACCTCTACACAATAAAGTCTAAGAGATGATACGCGGCTGTCTAGTCTCGATTTGTTTCCGACCGATGTCAGTATCGCTTCTAATCCGCACATCTGAAGAGCAATTCTTAATTTGATCAAGAAACTTATTTTTTTATCAAGAAAATGATTAAGATGTAAAGGCTTCTGAAGATACCAAAATTTCCCCACCATAGACACAAGACACATTTGATAGCAAGAGTCTATTTTTATATCACTACCCCGTGACAGCAAATCCCAACTCAAATTTTCATTGGCGGGATTGTTCTTCCCGTATCCAAAGTATCTCTGCACAGGAAGCAAATTTCCAACTAGTGCGAAAGCAAAAAAAAAAATCATGAAATGAAAGAAATTTGACAAGCTAACCCTTGTGCGACAACCTAAGCATTCTGCCTAAGCTGCGGGTCGTTACACTTTTCAGTTGCAACAGTTCCGAAAGAGTTTTTTTTGTCTACGTTGCATGATCTTTTCCAAAACGGGTAGTGCATGTATCAAATAATGATGGAGAAGTCTACTGTTAACCGAGGACTGTAAATCATTCAATAAAAGTTGCTCACACTCTCATAGTGAGTATACAATTCCAGAGCAAAGATACATTGGTAATGAAGAAGAAAACAACCACACATTAAGCAAATTTCTCATCTCCAATTCTAAGTCAAAGTTGCCATTTGTCAACTGAATATTGAAAAAAGGGAAATGTCATAAAAATATTTTTTCGCACAATAAGTCTTTATCAAGTTCGACCCTACGTTTGAACAATTCCAGAATGCCAAGAAATTATTTATTGTTAATCAATAGTAATCAAACCCCCATAAATTCAACGAGAAGAAACGATATCTCTGGAGTACTTTCATAAAAACCACTTCTTGCACTTCAGGGAATAAATGCGCGACAAAAAGCAGGCAGAATAAATTCTTCAAACTCCAAATACACTTCCAGGAATTTATCAATTGGTTATCAAAAATACGTACTTTAAACCCGCTCATACAGTTACCCCCAAAATGTAGTGAACCTGTGTGACCCTAACGCACCAACAATAGCAAACAAATATTGACAAAATTGACAATTTCCCAAAATTAGGAAAGCTCCTTCTCAGAGTTCCGCGTATTCTCCCACAAATTATCAACTGAAAACTGAGCTCCTGGATCATTATAGGCTTCAAACTAAGCTCTTTTTCTAGGCAGACTTTCCCTGGAATTCCTCGAACTGCTGCTTTGCCACACGCGAAGTCAATAAATTCGGAAAACAATTCAAGTTCAATACACTTGTAGGCCATGAAAACGTATTGTCGGGAAAAGCGTCACCTCCTGGCTTTGCCAGGATATTACCCCGGAGGAGGTTGGAATAGATATCATTTTAGCGCTTTTTAGGTGGGCCGGTGATAACGAAACACGGTCATTGCACCAAAATTTATGAGGGGGGATCACGAGATCTGGCAGGTTTCGGGATTTATGTGCGTAAAAGGATAGAATTAAGGCTATTTTTGTCTGACATTTTTATGATTGTGTGTCATGAATGAGAAATTTTTCAGACGTGAATAATGGGGTTTAAACTGAGAAGGAATCCATTTGATGACATGCTTATGTGTGAAAATCAATTTTAATACAGGCTCAGAGCATGAAAGAAAACATTATGAAAGTACTGTTTTAATGCGAAATGTGTTTACTTACAGTAATTTTGGTTATAGAAACATCTGTTAGCATTGGAATGTGGGCTCATTGGGGGACTTAATATTTGGTAATCATCCTTGACGAATGCGGCGGTCATTGTGGTTGCGCCTCAGCCTCGTTACCTGAGTTCGAATCCCGGTTGTCTTAAATATTTGTACTCGTAATCGTGCTGCCCCGCTGCTTTAGACTTATCACTCAAGTGTAATGATAATAAAACTGAAGCAAAGTTTCATTTAAACCTGAGGCTGTGTGGATTTTCTACACCCTACATAGGAGTGATTCTGAAGATATACAAATACATACTTGAAATACTAACAAGGAGCGGAATAACTTGTCTAGTTGCATACCTGCCGATGATTCAACTATGTCGGCTTAAAAACGTGGAAATCTTCAAAGGATACTGGTATATATGCTCCAGCGTCTTGATTTATACCCACCAAAATCAGCCCCCAACTACTATGCGAAAACACCGCAAAATATTACATCACGGGGTATCCATCACTCTAGCCTCTCTCTTCCCCCTTTCATCCATTTAAAACTGCGTCTTTTTCATCTCCTCAGTCTCCCTCAATCTGCCTTGAATCCGCCCCACCATGTAATCTGCATTCCAGTTATCCAGGCACGCAAGGGTTTCTCCAATTGAACTCCCCGGTGCCACTGTTCATCTCAATGTCTCCTGTAGACTCTTCCTTATCTCTGCGAATCTATAATAAAATCATACCTTCACAGCTGGGATTGTTAGGCGAGATGTTGATTTTAAATTTGTCTGGTATTTACGCAAGATGTGTCCAGATAGCTGAGTGGTTAGAGCGCAAAGCTGTCGTACAGAAGGTCACGGTTCAAATTTCACTGGTGGTAGTGGGTTTGTATTGTGATTTGACGTCGAATACCAGTCGATTCAGCTGCGAATGAGTACCTGAATCAAATCAGGGTAATAATCTCAGACGAGCGCAATGCTGACCACATTGCTCCTACAGGATACAGTAATCCTGTAGTGGTTTTGGTTTTGAAGTGATGATGCGGTTCTCCATTTTGATAGGAAAGTTCTTTCCTTACGCCATTTTGTAATAAGAACGGTCTGTGTCTTATCCACCGCGGCGGCGTAATCCACAATTGTCGCCTGGGTAGCAACTGGGATGCTAAGGACATCACTATACATGATGTTGCACAGTAGCGGTCGCAGCATAGAGCCCTGCCGAACACCCACGGGGACAATGTATTATCTGGGTCCATTGTATATGTCGCATTAAATTTTCCTACCTGCTAAATAGCTGTCGACAAGCGCAGCTAAGAAACTCGGTTCACCAATCGGCCGAGTTGAACGCATTTTTCGCACCATGGGTAATCACTGTGCAATATTTGCTATCTTTTCCGTGCATTGTATTTCCAGCTAAGACGGTAACTAGCTTGATGGCGTCGATGGTTGATCTGGTCATATGGAAGCTACAGCTGGGGGCAATCTGTTATACATTATTTGCTCAGGAGGATGGTTTAGGCATAAACACTAGCCTTTGTCATTTACTTATCTCGGGAAAGATCCTATCGACCAAGCATCAAACAAAACACAAATATGTCCGGCTTCGACTAAACAGCCAGCTTAAAGGTTTTGTTTAGTACACCGTCAATACTTCTTTCTATATTACTGCGAGTATCTGGAAACTGTTATCGCTCGTGCCTGAGCAAACAACCCTGAACAATTTTTCGTACGGACCGCAACATGTACATAATTGCAGAACTTCTGATTATTGAATCTCCCCATTATAACAATGTAGACACTTTCCTATGGGTTTACATCCACTTCTGCGCGAAGTTGTTTTGAGGTTTTTTCTAGCTTCCTTGTAGATAGGCTACTTCACCTCCTAGTCAATGTTCTGGGCCGCTCAGCTGGCCTGGTGACAAGCCGACCGAAAATCGGACAGTTCACTATTCCACCCGCAGTTAGGCCTTCTACGGGATAAAGTCTTAAGATCGATGAGTTGCATGCCGTCGCTATGCTTCGCATGATCTGAATGTTCTCTCCGAGAGTGTGCCTAATATAGTGTCCTGGTTCGACCACACATCTATGAATTTTTGCCCGTTAATCGGTTTCGCAGACCAACCTGATGTTTGCCGCATTCTTGGTGTGCAGATTCCCAACCACTTGGCTTATTCTTTAAGCCTGGTGGACAGTGTGTTATCACTCTGTGTGCAGTGCGCGATCACTGTGGGTAAAGAGTTCACTGAAATTCCGAGATATATAATAAGCTAGTGAAAAACTAAAAAAATCAGGTCCAAAACGGACCATTCTTTCCGGTAAATGTTAACCTGACCGTCCTTAGCTAATATGAAGTCTAATTGCGCCAAAGTCGTCAAGGGGCAGTCCTCTCTTACTTTCGTCAGTGAACTTCGCCATTCTGTTCCCCATGCATTCAGGTCACCAGCAATGATTTTTAGTCTCCGTCTGTTTTTTTGCGTCCAAGACCAATCTAATTCAGCCAACATCAGGCTTGAAAGAACGCAAGAAAGCAACTGTAGACGCAAATGCTATCTATTTATTTTCAAACGGGGGTACTGCCTCATACGTTCCTGTGTAGCTTGACAACCACATGCCTACAAAGCCGCCTCACCTGTGGAATTGGCTACCCATGCATTATTTTGAGAATTGCTATAAGGTCCGCTTATTAACGCCATTTGCATCTCCGATTCGTAGGTGATCTGCAATAGCAGGTCTTGCGATACCCTACATTGAATAAGGTGGATTTGGATCAAATTCATTTTCCCACCGAATTTAGCACTTTTGGAACTAATGACACTTGCCGCGTCCGACAACATACCCGCTATACATGTCTCCATTCTATCACATAACATGTATTTGGGACCCTTGTCACATTTCCGGGAAATGTCACGCTTTTCTGCACTTGTGCATGTCCTCGCCATATGTCCATACAAGAAGCACTTAGGGCATCTCTTCAAAGAGATGTGCTCTCTAAGTCGAATTACTTATCCATAACGGACTTTTCCGACATTCAAGTGCGGTTGTGGGTGGTCGTCGTCTGTCTACCTCCATACACCTTTCAGGAGCTTACAATGGATGTAACTTGTGCAGCATGAACTGCTCTGATAAGACCCTTAGAAGTCATCTTGTCTAAAACTTTTCACTGTAAAGTAATTTCATGCTTTTAAGGAACTTTCTCCTTGGCTCCTCGGATTTTTCCAGCTCCAGTATGAGATCCCCCTTTAGATTCCTCCGGATCTTGGTGACATTTCGCATCAAGTCTTTCAGATCAGGGTGAGCTAGCACCTTCATTAGTATCTATGCATAGACCATACTACCATTGTTTGAAATGAAGATCCCCTCGAGACGGACCCTACTTTTATCCTTCTTCTTTTTAGTCTTTTTCGGGCACTATTTTGCGGCTTACTGAGGTTTGACCCCCCTTCCTCAAATTGGGTGTCACGACCTTTTTTGGGAACTTATGCGAAGCAGGTCGTTTGGACGTGGCAAGTTTTGACACCGAAAGTTTCGAGGCGAGCGCGAGCCGAATTGTTCGACGCGGAATAATAACTTTTCACTAACAATTTTTTTCAAATTTTATTTGTTATCTGAACATAAAGCACACTTCGTTTGTTGTTACTTGGATTTTTTAATCATTTTACCAGCTTTTCACTAGGATAATGGTGGAGCTGTCTTTTAATGAAATATAAATGTTCATATATAAGCATGTAATGGTATAAATGAGTGTGGAAATGTGTAGCAATGCGATAGGAGGTGTCGAATAACATAATAAAAACAAGTCGGGAAACCGGAAGCTGGGCGCTTCAGGTATGAAAGGTTTTGTTTGTTTCTTGTGTGAGTATATTTGAGTGTAGAACTATCCTATTTGTACGTAGCCCGTTAAGAATATGCATTTAGCACATCAGATTTAGTACTTCGGGTTGCAAATTTACACGGTAAGGCAACTTTGAGCTACTGTAACATTGTCACTAATAGTATGATTTTGATCAAACTTGGAGATAATATGCTTCATATTATATTTTATATCAACTTTTATAACTGTGACATAAACTTAAGGGGGGTTTACTCAATTTTCCTAAAAATATGGTAATATACTATTATTAACTTAATTTGAACAGTTATCGATATGGAGAGTATATTGAGGCCTTTGTACCGTATGGAGGCAGCTTCATGATTTTTTTCAGATTTTTCGGTTGTATAGTTTCTGAGAATGGCTCCATTAAAGAAATCATCAATTTCCACCCCTCCCACTCCCCGTCTTTTTAACAAATCTCAAAACTAAGACCGGCTTAGAAAAGTACTAATTGAGACCTTTCATTTGATACCCCACATGACTATATTTAGTGAAAAAAACGTTTACATCCTCCATACATACAGACAGACAGGTAGACAGACAGACAGACGAACAGACAGACAGACGGACAGACAGACAGACAGACAGACGGACAGACAGACAGACATTGAACTATTGTTTTACAAACAAAATCTTAAACATGAAAGAAAATGGAGACCGATTAGTGATCTATAAGTTTTTTATTATCTTGACTGCGTATCGCTAGTATAAAATTAGACAAATTTGGACAACTCAACAATTTTTGCTCCAAGCAGAATAAAGGGTGACCCTTCCAGAGCGAACTTCGATGCCAAATCCTTTTTATCCGGACATTTACGGAGCTCCTTTGGTCCAGTTCTCTTACGGCCTTTGATATTGGAGGATATTTCATAATCGTTGAGCTTCTCCCGGAAGGATCCGGTTCTCGATCCTGAGAAGACTCTTTAGTGACCTCTTATGTTTGGACGCGTTTGATGTCACTACTAGAGTTGGGTATTTTAATAAGCGACGTGCTCGGTTTAAGCACCTCCTTGCCTCAGCTGCTTCTAGCATTAGGTGTTTCAGCTGCTCCCCACGGGGGCACTGCAGTTGAGGAACGTCGACGACTGGGAGCCTGCTTACCCATTCCCAAAAACCACGGGCTGGAATATCGAGCCCCTACCCCGTAAATTTGCATCTCCTGTCTTCTTTACACGTAACATACATTTTTCCCAGACAGGGTAGCACCGATGGACACAAAATTCGGTGAGAAAGTGTGAACTGTGAAGGACTATGAAGTAAGCTACATCGTTGTACATTCATTTTAATGGGGAGGGGGTTCCCATACATGCTAAAGGGGGTGTACATTTTTTCACTAAATACAGTCGTGTGAGGTATCAAACGAAAGACCTCGGTTAGAAGTCGCTAATCATTTTGACATTTGTTGTAAAAGTAGAGAGTCCGGAGCCATAAAGGGATCTTTTTTTCACAGACCCATTTTCAGAAAATACTCCATCGAAGAATATAAAAAAAAAAACATGACACTGCTTCTGTACGTCGTTCTGAGCTCTTTCATATCTCTGCTCAAATAAGGTTAATAATATTTAATTTTAATTTGAAGTTTTTGGGAAATTGGCTTGAAATCCCCCATAAGTTCAACCCTAGATCTTTGAAAATGCCTAATAATAAAGGGTAAATATAAGACATGATTTCCTCGCGATGACCACTTCAGCGCCTTTTCCTTTCAGAATTTGAGCCGACCCCAACTATCATTCCGTAAAATCCTCTGGGTAAACACATTGCAAACCAAGAGTTTATTATAACAAATTATTTATGCCAATAAGAAATTTAATAAATAAATCCTCAATTTTAAATAATTTATCTTCGTATTTATGGAAATTATTTAATACCGCGAGGAAGGATATAAAAGGAAAATTTTCTTTCTAACTAAGGCATTCCTCATCCGAAAGATACAAATTAACTCAACTTTGTTGGACAACAAATATTGAAAATATTTGCAAAAACATTCAATACATTAAGCCGATTTCAAAGAAAATTTTAATTGATTCCAGTCTAAGGAGCAATAAAATATCCTAGTGCTCTAATTATAACTTGTAGTGCGTGGGAGGAGGATAATTTCCATGGGATGTAATTCAGAAGGAATTGATGATGTGTATAATAAAGTAAGTAGGCCCCAATAACAGCCTCATAAAAGTCCATGCGTATTTATGCTGAAACGAAACTTCTGGCCATTGCTTCCACAAAGAACATTCCAATCTAGATTGAGACGTGGACGCGGATGACTGAAAGTGGAGAAAGAAAATAATGGAAAACAGACATGATACAATTCAACAATATGTGTAAGGACAGAGTCAAAGAAGTGTAAGTTTAGTAATTGTCCATGCGAAGAAGTAGAAAATCCCACATGGGAGACATGTTTTCCAGTTTCACTTCCATAGTATAGAGGACTTTCCGATGGATTCACACTTACGGATAATCCCATTGTTGATGATAGGTTGTTTATAAAC
This sequence comes from Hermetia illucens, assembly GCF_905115235.1. NCBI lineage: Eukaryota > Metazoa > Arthropoda > Insecta > Diptera > Stratiomyidae > Hermetia > Hermetia illucens. The sequence continues at coordinate 52,249,256 of NC_051849.1, forward strand.
AGAATGAGTATGGCAACCACGAAGGAGATTCAATGATTCAAAACGATTAAGATTCGTATTATACCATGTCATGTCATTTGAAACCTCATCAATTTCCTCGCTGAATATAGTATCATAATTAAATCGAGCAGTTCTAGAAGGAGCTTTATTTCTACCCTGCCTTCTGCCCGACTAGTCTCCCTTTTCCTACCGCTAGCCTTAAATCCCCTGACGACATCCCTGCACTTAAACTTAGTACTTCACCTATTCACCTACTTGTGCCAGTGACCCAAAGTTAAAAGTGACGTCCCCGGCAAAAAAAGTTCTTTTTCTCAGACCTAGCATACTCTGCTACTTCAGGCGATATGCTGGCAACCCCACCTTCTCCACATTTGACTCCCCTCATAATTGTGACGCCTTGAGTATCTTCCCGCCGAGCTCCTTGTGCTTACCCTTCTCACCTGTATGAAGAATTGTTTGACAGTTTCCCTTCCTTTCTCTTCTCTTCTCAATACTCCTTACAACATCGTTTCCGATTTTCTCAATACTTGATAAGAGACAAGGCCGTCGCTTCCACAACGCCTCCTTTTCTAATACACTGATAAATATACCAATATAGGACTTTGTCTCAGGGCTTCCTAACCTGATTCTAGTCAGTTGTCACTTGCTTCGCTTATGCATTATTTTCAACCCAAATCTCGAAGAAAACTACTTTTCTCGCCCTTGGAAAGAGACTCTTAGTATCCCTACTTTCAAAAGCGGAGACCCTATCCTAGCTGTGAACAACTATCCTATCTCGAGAGATACGTCATCCTCTATTCTTTATGATCGCAGTGAAAGAGCAACAGAGCTTTGTGAAACATCGATCTACTACTTCTAAATTTCTCGACATTACAAATTTTATACCTGACTCCGCTAACCACAATATACTCCTCTATGAACTATCTTCTTCTCCTATATATCTTTCTAACCGTTCTTTGAAAATTCCTTACTAGATACTCACCCCATTCCTTTTGTCCTTCCTCTGGATTTCATATATTAGACCCCCTAGTATTCCCATTTTTTATTAATGAACTTCCTTCTTTACTCTTTTATCTATGCTTACTTTAAGCAAACAACCTTGCGAATTAATTTAATTAAATTAGATAGTCTGGTGCATTAGTGTTCGTTGAATAAGCTGAAGTTCAATGTCAATAAATACCACTCGATGTGTTACTTTCTTCAATCATCCACACTTCCTTTTCCTGTTCTCTGAGTGGACAACCCCGATCATTCCTAAGTGCTTTCAAAACCTGCTTGTAACCGTTTGGACTACAAACTGCGTTTCTATTCCCACTTCGGCAACATTGTCATCCATGCTTTGAATGTGTCTGGTTTTATTCTTCTTCTGCCGAGGCTACCTCAATGCAGCTTTCTTCTATATTTTTCAACCCCATTGCTGAAAACATCTTGGAATTTTCGTTTTGGATATTAGGGATCCTAAGTCCACATCTACTTGATATTGAACTGGACTAAATTGAGAACAACTTACTCTCACTTCTTATGGTCCACGGACCTCTCGTTTGGGGCATAGCACCCAAGTATACAAAAGAAAGACGACTAACTGTTTCGTCCAGGGTAGAGCCAACTCATCAAACACTGTCTCACCCATGCCCTGGGAGTAAAGTGACAGAAAGTGGCAACAGGTGGAAAACGCTCCTTTTTATTTAATCGTAAACACGACAAGGGTCTTTGCATGTCATTGTGTAATTTAGTCTTTTTTCCGTAACTGCAACTGTCTCACTCTTGAAGCTGTAGAACGCAAATCCATATAATCCCTTTTCTTTAAAGGATTTTCCATGATGACTGAATTTTCTCAAATTCTGTAACTACCTTATAGATAGCTGTACCTCCTTGCTTTCCGTAGCACACATAGTACTGATATTTTTGAAGTTATCTTCGTGGATTTCGGCAGCGACTCCCCGATCCCGAGACTATACCGGGCCTGCGATACCCTACATCTTGGTTCCTTTGACTCTATCTCTCTTCTTAGCTTTAGTTAGATCAAGCTACATGCTTGCTCCTCCCATTCTCAGCAATATATCCTAGTGTTCTTATCCGAAATAGGAAGAATGTGGTAAACAATCAAATTGTTGGTATTTATTTTCAATCCAACTCTCCTGCCGACCTCCTTCCCCTCCTAAATCATTCTATATAGATCCGATTCCTAGGATATTGGATAGGGCTTTTCAATGGAATACCTAGTTCACACTTAACTTATCGCAGGCTTTCCAGTAGTGCTTCTGAGAGTGCTACCATCTTACCTCAAATAGGCCCAAAATATTTAATCTATACCAAAGATATTCCCACTGTAGTTGGAGAACGCGTTCATTTTGGGAAGTCTTATCACCATTCTGGCGGAAAGTACACACATTTTTAAAATTGAATCCTAATCAGTTGACGAAAACAAAAACCGTAGCCGAAAAATCAGTGCGCACCTGGTTTCGATTTCTGTAGCATAAATATTACTTGATATTTCCAGATTTATAAATGTCACTTGATATTTGCTAATTTTCCGATGTAGGAAAATCAGGTAGCACTGTGGTATGACGTTTTGACGCCACAAACTCCTAAGACCCTAACTGCTGTGGCAAGAGATCTTCAAAGTTATTCACAAAGAAAAGTAGCTCGCCTACCTTGCAACCAAAATTCTAAATCAGGTTCTCAAATGAAGAGAATAAGGGCTTCTTTCTATTCTCCGCAACTTTGGCAACGCGAATTATGAAATATGCCGAGTCTGGTGGCCTAATACCCTATAGGCCAATTCTCCATGCAGACCGCCGTAATATTGTATGCATTTGAACGCGTCTGGATCATGTCCCCATGCTACTCCCAACGAGATGCAGCTTCGGTAAATTTAAAAAAGCCACAACCCAAAACTGTCTTGAATGTTTGACATTCCCATCTGGGGCCGGGGATTTATATACAGAGAAGTTATTTATAGCCCAGCCGATTTTATCATCGGTGATTACCAATTTGATAATTCCCAAAAACTGGGGTCGCATACCCTCGAAGCAAGGACCTGACTCACAGTCGCTTCATTGTCGGAGAAATGCATTTGAACTAGCAGGGGGCTTACCAGAAGATCCCGTCCAGGAGCCTTTCGACTTTTTATGAAAGGACAGACAGCAGATTCTCTGGTGAAAGCCCCATGCTCTGACAATAGTCCATCCAGTACCGCTTGTTGCCAGTCTTGATAGCCGACTTGAACCTCTTCATGCAGTCCTTGTATGGCTGACAATATTTATGCCTAAAGCAGATGTTGAAGACCTCCCTGGTCAACCTCTTAAAACTGAACATCTCTTCATTCCACCATGGGGGCAATATCTTCTTGCTGTATTTAGCACAGCACGAGACTTTGGAGGCGGTTTCGGATGCCTTTTCCAGATCCCCGACCTTCGACCCCAGTTCGTTTCTCTTGTCAATCTTACCAATTTGTGCAACGGAACTTGATAACGTGACCAAACTTCCTCCAGTTGATTCTCTTGTAGTCTCGGAAAGGGTTTGGCGTCTCTGCAGCGAGAGCTAGGCTGTATTCTCTGAAGATCTATAGTCAGACGCTCTCCAAGTATTAACTTTAGAAACCCCATTGTCCGCAATCAGGATTATATCAAAGACCTCCTCCAAAGCATCACAGCTCTTCGAGCTGGAAAAAAAGAAGGTTGGTGTACTGCACCTGCTACATACTGCTAGATTTGTGCTAATAATAAAATCGATGAGAGATTCACCCCTGTCGTTGATTTTCTAGTTGCCTCAAAGAGCTTATCATTACTGCGATAATTGTTAAAAGTTGTAGTTCTTCTGGTAGAGTCGATATATCATGCACCATGTAAGTCAGAGAGATTTACACGTTTGTCTCTCCCGACTGTTCCACTATGACCACGGTAAGACTCTGTGGAACCTAAGCCCAGCCAGTTTCTTGATGGCGAGGATACATGCGCTGGGTCCATCCCGATCAGTGTATACTGTACTCTGGAATAAATTATAGTGTTTGCTTTGGAGTCCTTTGACGGTTCGGACTTCTCCAAACCAGGGCTCCGTTATTAGTACGGCGTCATGTCCTTCTCTAGGAGGAGTGCTATAGCATGATTTTCTAGGGTAGTAAGTTTTTAGTCCCCGTTCCTCTCTTTGTCGACGTCAACTGGATCCAGGCTGCCATTCGGTTTCGCAGAGGCGAAGGCTGTCCCCTTTGGGTTCGTGTCTCCAAACCGCAACTAATAATCCGCCTTTCCAGGTACTCAACAATTAGCATCTGTGGAGCAGAAAAGGTTGGAGTTCTTTCTTCCTGATAACTGCGCTGTTGTCCACGGGATTCGTGTGGTTTAGAAGGCATAAAGATTGGACGAGCTTGTCTTTACCCATGCGGATCTTCGTATGTAGGTGACTCTTGGCTTTCACTAAAAGGTACCGCAGTTCACGCCTCGGTTGTTGCTGATTACTTTCTTGCAGAGGATACTTGGCGTCCTTGCACACTCTGCTCTGCTTGTGTTGCTGTTCAACCCGATCTTGATATCGATTGCACGTGAAGATGGGTTTCGTCTTCTGCTGGTTTCCCATGCTTTTGTTTTTGTTTTCTTTTACAATTGCGGTGTATTTAACGAGGTCTTTTTGATCGTGCCCATCGACAAAGTCAACATTCTTGTGGGCCCTCCTTTTTGAGGGAACCCCCGACGTCGACGGTTTCGAGTTAGAGGAATTTTGGTGGGTACTCGTTACATGTAGTTCAACAATAGCGCCCTCTAAGCTTTAAACCGCTAGTCCGTCTGACGCATCGCCCGCAAAGATCCTTGTTGTTGGTTTAAGCACATCGGTCCTACAGTTAGCATCGCCTGTACTGCCCTCGATTGGTACTGTCTCCTAGCTAGACCGCAGCAGCTAGTCCTTCGATGGCACACCCGGCTTCATCATCTCCTCCTCCTATATCGTCCATTTTATGTCTTTATTTTTTGAGTCCCTGTCATGATCTCACGACTAATTCAGGAAAAATCCATTCTGCTAGCCCAGCCACCATCAGGGTTAGGGTCTCATTTGAAACCGAAAGTGTTCAGTTACTCATTGCCGTGCAGCAGACGTATGCTCCATCTTGACTTGGGGTCCTGCTAGCACTTTTTCGCAGTGCTCGGAGGACGATCCCCGGGCTGTTACTTCGGTTCATCCCCCCACCTGATCCGCTTGCCCTTAAGACAAGCTCAGCAGGCAAATAGAACCTCACCAGTTAAATGAGCCTACTCCCAGCCCGGCCCTATGCACTATTGGTACGAGTGAAGACTGTTTCTAGCGGCTACAGCAAGGAGATCGTGTAAGATTTCACCGAATTATGCAACCTTAAGCTGAAGCATATTCAGATCAGACCACCACAGATAAACCATCATATATGAAAAAAATCCTCGGAGATTCACCCATATTAATTCTACTCTTATATGCTCACAGCAGGCATACAGTAAGAAATTATGGAAAAACGAGTAAGAATAGCATCGAATATTTTCCTTCCCCAGTTTATTTACAAAAAAACATTTTAAGAATATTCTAAAATCCGAAATTTCCAGAAAATGTGCAGCCTGGAAAGAAATTTTATCTTATTACTTACTCTTAATCCAGACATGAATTCGCATCACCCCTTAAATGTAAATTCCATTCAGCATATCCTTTTCATAAATTGCCTTGCATACCAGAAACCTTCACACGTACTATATGCACCTGAACACCATGGCTAGAAGGGTTTGTATTCAGATGTGATTCCCAGGGTTCAAGATACTTTCTGTCTATTGACTTTGAATAAAAGCGGCGCAACCATTATGATTTAGACTTCCAAAGAATTTATCTATGGCTACAGAGTAGCTCAGAAATAAGCTTCTTATAAGCGACGTGAAATTTTCTTCTCATTTATGCAAAAACTTCTTTTCCAAAATCGTCAGGAATAATAAAAGGAGGAGGAAGACATGTTTCGATATTCCTAGGAATTGTTATTGAATTCTACCTCTGTCTAGACGTTTTGATACTCTGAAGTACTTTCAAAACCTCCCACTCTAAGAATGTCAATAATTCCCACGCTTGAATTTCTAGCGGATTAAATGGGGCTTTGTCGTATTTTGGGGAACATTGTCTAAAAATATCCTATTTAGAATGCTGCATTGCTATTTGGAGAAAAGGATCTCACGAAAGACGTGAATTGATTTAGATGCACAGATACATGTATCTACATATAATAGAAAATGGTTCCTAAAGGGAATATGAATTATTTTCGAAAAAGGAGACAACTGAAAGGCTCCGCATCAAAAAGAGTATTAAGAAGAATTATGCTCGTATCCGAATTGGGAATTACAGCATCTCATACATGCCAATCATTTATTTAATTGGAGGAGAGAATACTCCAATTACTTACAGGATCTATATATGATACTTATAAAATCAAAAAATACATGCGCAAATAACTCTATTTTTATGAGTGACTAGGGTGTGCCGAGCTGAGAAGGTTTCTTATAAAGGTTGGGAATCAAATCCTTGCTTGACAATCACAATTACGGTAAAGCGACTATAGAACGGAAGGGTATTCAAGGCTATTCCGGACGAAGGAATTAAAAAGAATGACTGAGAAATGGATAGCGATAAATTGATTGAAGGAACGAAGAATCAAACCGAATGTTCTGGAAGCTCCGCTAAGTATGTCGACATGAATGAGCGAAGATTAAATCAGAGTGTGTTATCAAAGGTCACATCGGGATCCTTGTAAGGAGCAATATCCAAAAAAGGTTTACCATCGAGAATTATTATTTTAAATTGAATTATCAACATAGAATAGTTTTAAATCGTCTGCATATATGGGGGACCGAGGATGGAACCCTAATTAACCTCGACGAGATGCAACCATTAAAGAAGACACGATTTACTCAACCATTTAAGTAAGCTGGCAGAAATCCGTATGATCGGAGCTTCGTGATGTCTTTTCATCGAAGTCAAGGCCGCCCATGGTAGCGCAGCCAGTCAGTATCCGGACCAAACTGATAAAACTGACTAGGCTGATCCTGACAAATGCACCAACAACAACGGCCTAAGCAAAGGTGATCCCAGTCATGGATCCTCTTTAATCTGATCTTGGAAAAAGAAACCCGCAATGTTGACGATAATGCAGGAAGAACCAGGAGATTTACCTTCTTAACAAGAAAAATTACGAACTCTTGACAACGTTCGAGAGAAAAATTCTCCGAAGAATTTTTTGGGACCTACAAGAAGATGGATGGTTCCGTAGCCTATAGAACGAGTAAATTTATGAGTGATACCATATCTGGTTGTGGATAAAATTAGGCTCACTAGGTTGCGGTGGGCGTGTCACTTAATTCGTGTGGGTGATGATGATTCAACTTGGATTGTCTATAACCGCAACATCTATTGTAGAAAAAGAAGGGGGAGGGAGACGCTGCCTCAACTGGAGCGATGACATAGGCCAGGACGCTAGACAACTCTTATGGACATCGAATTGGCGGACCTCAGAACACCGGAATGCCTGGAGCTCTTTACTAAAGCAGGCCTAGCCGAATGCCGGTTATTGCGCCGTTAATGATGATGGCAGTAATGGAAAGGCAGACGTTCGTTTCACTTTCTTAGAAGGAGATTTGGAATGCCATCGGGACCGCAACCATAAAACCCTACGTGGGACACAGCCTGTTAACCACACATACGCGCCATATCTGTCAGTTTCAGTCTCAGTTAATGTCTCACGGCACAAGACCCCGATGATGAATTGAAGAAAACTTGGATCTTCTAAGTGGTGGCAGTGGTGGTCACTTTTCATGTATTATTTCAGGTAGCAGCACGGGGAGAACATTGGCGCGGAACAATATCAACTTGATTTTGGTGTTGAAAAAATGCATTCCCAGATTTTAGACAAAGCGGCGAAAGCAGATCTAGCACTATTAATGCACAGACCGACATCAAATTGCATGCCACTATCCGCAGAAATCACAATTCTTAGGAATACAAATTCATGAACGCCTTCCATGCCCTCCCCATTAATGCAGTCAGGAAGAATGCGATGACCCGTCAGACTGAGAACTTAGCTTTCGTTGATGTTTATCCTTAGCCCGAATCTACTTGCCATCTCCTTCAAATCTAGAGCCATTTGCTCAAAACCCATGACTGGGAGGGAGACCAAACACATGACATCAACGTTGTCTAGGTATTTGAGGGAAGACATCATGATCTACTGGATCTCTCCACGTCCTCCAAACAAGGCAGCATGAAGAATAATACCGAAAACAAGAAGAAATAAATTCGGTGATAAAATGGCGGACTCTGCTTTGAATCTTGTATTTCAGTAAGATTTTATGTCAGTGTAAAGCGTGAGATTATGGGCAAGCTATTGGTTTCTCTGGAATGTTCTTCGCTTTCTGTAGGACATTCCAGATACATATCCTGTGGACATTTCCTATAAATCAATGCTTTTTAAGTTTTTTCTAGTTTGTCAGATGGTTTCTTTCGAGCTCATTGCTGTCAAGAAATTTCTTCAATAATAAAGGGTATTTAGCGCGTCCGTTATGGTAGATGCCATTCTTTCCTCGTTGAGTCAATGACCAATTTTCGATGATGCAATGCCTTCTTTGTTCGACGACGTTAATGTGCTGGATCGTATAAAATAATTTTCGCTGTCAAAAATTGTTTTTCGATGTCATAACTAATACGAATTGTACCTGCGTGTACGCAAATTGCTAGCCACAAAATTCCTCCTCCTCAAGTCAAAACGAATTGTCGTGCGTCCCTCACCCTGGTCGCGTTTTCTTGCTGAACGAAGGGCTTTATTCGAGCTAAGGAGATCTTTTTAACCGTGCACTCGACGGTGAGGCAATAATGATGTTAGCCTCGCTCGATGACTTCGACATTGCCCTCATGAGGCAGCTGCAGTGCCTTCCGAGGAGCGTGCATTCTAATTAGGACATGCGTAGAGGACTCGGGATCCCTGCGCAGGTCAGCCACGATTTTCGCGTGGTTGGTGGGTGGTGGCGGCTTTAGTTTTGACATTGTGTCCTTGAGCAGACGGGTGGCGTTGAGTCCCGACCTGATGTTGAGAACAGGGTCACTGAGTAGTCTCAGGTTCTCTCCGTATATAGCCTTCAAGCCAATGCCGGAAGTATTTACGCAGCTAATTATTCACAATCGTAGGTACTGTAGTTCCGTTGAGTGGTATGGAACTGTTACGAATACCTGCTTCGACAACGTCTTGAAAAACGATGGAAAGAGTGCTGGGTGAGCAGGGTGAAATTTTTCTTGATGGCCCAAGGAAAGTGTCAATGAGGAATCTATTATATGTATCCACTAGCAAACCATACCACTACAGGAAATCCACGATTATGAAGCGCGAAGAAAGTGTTCGTCTTAGTCCTAAACTCAAGTCTACCTGCCTGTAGCCATACGTGCGTATCGACGAAGAATTTGCTCAGACGAATTTTAACGATTGCGGTATTAAATTGTTATGCCGCGAAACGGAAAGAACCGAGACCTCAGCGCCTGCATCGACCAGGCAGTTGCACCGGCTCAAGGGGTCATAGATTGTGAGGCGACGTGGTGTTGCATTTCGGGTAGCAGTCACCAGAACTCCCGGCAAGCCTGATTTGTTTGGTAAGAAACTGTAGGGTCTGGTACAATTTTTAGTCTTTTCGGCGAACCTATGATGGTACAAGCATGCCCTCGACGATCTACTAACCGATCGCCCATTTCGGGAAGCGGGACCTTAATCTTGTCTTACTCCCCGAACGCAAAGCTTTGGCTGCAGCTAATCCATCTAGTTTATCGCGAGACACCTCACCAGCTATGCGCCGCACGTGGACTTCATAAATTTTGTCCGACATGACGGGTAACGTATCCCGAGACCTCGAGTCCGAGCACATCAGGATGCCCTGTGTGTTCTCCGGAAGTCTCTGCAGCCACAAAGATTGTAACAACTCGGTGCAGATTTTTCACGCAGCATTTGGCTTGGTGAAGTGGTTAAATTTAGCCATCTCAGTTACTGACAGGAGTTTAACGAGCTGCTCTTTTAATTGGCTAGAAGAGCAGTTCTCGAATTGGAGGAACCATGCTGCCGGGCTCTTGCGCCAAAACGGTGCCCGTACGACCGCAGTAGTTACTGAAGACATCGTTAGCGGATACGAATAACCCAAGAGAGAAAAAGAGCAAGTGGAATGAGCGGAGCTGGGGAACCAAAGAAACGAGAGAGCGGAGAAGAAAACGGTTCTACACCGTATCTTACGGCGTTCCGTTTTTTTATGGTAAGAGAAAGAGGCAGGGCCGACTTTTGCAGACTGACGTTTTTTTACTTTACAAAAAGGATTTACAAAAGGAATAATAAGTTAACCTGTTCAATTATATAAATTTATTATCTGCTTGGGCGACGGTTGTGACGTTGTAATGTTGATGGTTCCGTTGGGAAGCGACTGACAAGTGAAGCTGGCTCGATTTCTTGCCTGCCGCTGCGGAGCACCGCTACTGCTGTTCATTGTCCTTTGGCATATTATGCTGTGAATGTTGATAGGCGCTCCTTGGATTTCCTGGAGCGCCGGCTCTCCCATTGTCCCTTGATACGCGGTAATTGGCTGGTTCGCTACCATGATTGGGAATTGAACAACGGTGTCGAAGTCTTCTGACAGTGCGAACACACTTCCAATTTTCGTGTTCGCAACCTGTTGACCGACCTCAGTCACTGGAAATGAACTACTCTTGGTCACAGTAATGTAATAATGGGATGTAGTAGTAGTAGAGTAGTAGTAATGGGATCTGAAAATTTGGTTTCCCTTACTCTTCCTGCTGACCAGTTACTCGCACTGCAATTGTACCGAAGCGAGATCCTTGACCGGGACGGGGTACATGCGACAGGCAAGTTGTTGGTTCCGCCACAACGCCACTTACATATTGCATCGAGAGCAAAATTGGGTCCAAGCTGCCTACTACCATTTGCCTTTCGCTACTGAATGCATAATATATTCCGCAGTCGAGAATGCTAATTCTACACTGCGGAAATCTTCGAAGGAGCTCCCATAAAGTCGTTTAATCAATTTTTTGTTACCGTATTTTCAGTTCCTGAACGGATTGTCAACTTTCTAATTCTGCTTGTGGCTCTAAATATCACACTTACCTGTCACTTTTTTGGGGAAGACATTCTTCTATTTGCTACCGGGAGAAGAAACCTTCCTGAATTGGTTTATTGACGAAAATGTAACAATGCTTCGATAAGTAGAGCGATAATGGCGGATATTGATTACAATCACCACCTTGCCCTTATGTTTCCAGATTAAACTAAATACCACTAAGAGAAAACCTATCTGATACTCGAAATTAAGCCATCAAATTAAATGTTGAAGCGGTATGAAGCCATAAGAGGTCACCTTGTTTCCCTGCCAGATACGATTTACAGCATATACTGCTGTTGAAAAGTAATTGAAAGGGCAAGGTTTTAAGAGCCGTTATTGAATAGAAGCTATTTTAGGTGTAACTATCGCCTTTTTGAAGGATTTGGAATTTTGCTTTATAAATATTTATACATACTTTAAGCATAATTTTTTCCTGGTTTCCTCCCTAAGACGCCTACTTTTTTGACCAGGCTTCAAGGCGTCAAGAAAAGACCTTACCATCACCAAGAGTAGGGAACCTTTTTTTGACCCACTTCAAAATATATGCCTGAAATTCTATTTATTTCGGATTCTGACAGAAGAACGAGGATGTCTGTCTAATCTAGGATAGAATCATTAGACAGATTAAAATCGGGAGAATCTGTTTTTCTTGTGGTAAATAAAGTTAGCCCTAGACTTTCATCATCATCATCAACGGCGCAACAGGCGGTATCCGGTCTAGACCTGCCTTAATAAGGAATTCCAGACATCCCGGTTTTGCGCCGAGGTCCACCAATTCGATATCCCTAAAAGCTGTCTGACGTCCTGACCTACGCCATCGCTCCATCTTAGGCAGGGACTGCCTCGTCTTCTTTTTCTACCATAGATATTGCTTTGATAGACTTGCCTGCTCGATCTGGATGAAGGCAGTTTGTACGTCTCGGATCGTTCGTCCCATGATGGCGATATCGTCAGCATAGGCCAGTAGTTGGGTTTACTCAAAGAGGATCGTACCTCTTCTATTTACCTCAGCATCACGGATCACTTCCTCCAGGGCCAGCTTGAAGAAGACGCATGGTAGGGCATCCCCTTGTCGTAGACCTTTGTTGATGTCGAATGGTCTTGAGAGTGATCCTGCCTGTGGTCAGCCTGGTTAGTCTTATCAATTTCGTCGGAATACCGAATTCTCTCATGGCCGTGTATAGTTTTACCCCTAGGGTTTAACTTTAATTAATTTAAAGGCGGATAAAAAGGTTACATCATATTTTAATGTGTAACTGAAACTCAAAAGCAATTTACCTACATGTGCAAGGGGGCCTTGTGACCTTTGCCCTAAAGAACGGACGTTTGAGTCTATTAGTGTCAGCGAAAAAGTTGGAAAAGGTGATAACAGCCCTCACATAAATTTAAATTTATGTAAATTGAAATTCGAAACCAGACAATGCTGTAATTTTATTTTCTAGTTCCCTCTAAAACCCGCTTTGTTGTTTTTTTCGGCCTTCGTAATAGCTACACGGACTGATTTGTCTCTTTTATACGTTAAAATTCCTTACTATACTGTTCTAGTCAGGTACATCCCACTATTCGTATTACATAGAGACAGCACACTGAAAGTATCAATCAAACCTTCGGCCGAACACCAGTGTTTAGTTTCACTTTTCACCCCTTTGGTTGTGCTCCCCTTTGGTATACGATCTACAACTCTCAAATTTAGCATTTTGATGTGGGACGTATCCTCTGCAGTCACTTTTCCGTATTCATATTTCAGCATGGTAGAGTTTGTATTATTCTTCCTATTCAAATGAAATTATCGTGGGGCCAAAAAGGGCTTCAACTCAATGAAAAATCTAGAAAGATTTTGATGAAGATTGATAAATAAAGATTAATACCCTTTTAGAAACTAATCTAAGTTGACTCACGGTGGCTTTTTAATTTCGGCCAATCAATAACCATCACAACATTACCTTATCATTTTCTTTTGGGGACTATTATTTTCCTAGACTTTTGTAACTCCAAAATTGGAATTGTGCAAATAATTTGCAGATTGCATTAATTCAAATAAACCTATTTCAGTGTTTGCTACTTACCCTCTCCTCGGAATACTGCAGAAACAATAATTACATCATTTCCGATCGAAAGGAATTCCTGGCGTTAAATGGTTTATTTGTTCCCTGTGCAACCCGCCAAGCATTTAACAATACAATATCAATAATCGAAGGACTAGACACTTAAAGAGCTCTGCCTAGGACAAACTTCTTTCCTGAAAAGCGGCAAACAACTGAGTACACAAATAGCCCATTAACTCAACAATTACAAAGGACGACTCACTCCGAGAAACTTATTTTGCGATATCCTCTTCCTGTTTCCGTAACTTCCTTCAATCCATTTGCTCCAAACTAGGCCTCCGCCGAAAGCATTTCGCCCCATCGCACCTAATACCTTCAGTAGAAGTCACCCTATTTTCACCCTCTCGTGGAATTTACGACCATGGCATATTGCAGTACTTCGCCTCTCACTTTTTTTGTTTACCGCGTGTCAAACTATCATATTTACTGCCCCACAGGACGAGAGAGGAGAAAGCAGCGAAACAAGTGAAAACAATAAACCAAGCCAACGGAAATCTACCATTATAATCAATGTTATCCACTTTATGATGATGAAATTATTGACTCCGAACAACATCAAACTGGAGATCGCATTAAATGGACAACATGAAAAACCGTTTGTTATTGGATACGCTGCTCGGGGGGTGAGCCCAGTGCGAATAAGAACTGAACAGAGGACGATTGGTATCATCTGCTTAACTTTACTACTTCGGGTTTCCCTCTGTTGGTCCTTAAGGGTAATCTTGCCCTAAATCAATAAACTTTTATATTATACGATTTCCTTTTAGTTCGTCTCCTTTTTGCGGTGCGCTTTAACTTGGCAATAACTGAAAGCTCAGCAGCTCCTTAGCTGTCATAAATAAATCCCTACGGATCTTGGCATTCCCGCTTGGGACTTCTTGTTCAGAGTTGAGTGTTTTGTAGGGTGTATACGCCCGATTTTGAAACGGATTCCACGAGAATCCCCATTGCCGTCTAATCCTTGGCTAAACCCATTTTTATTGTTTACTTATTCGGTTTTTCCATCTTGTTTTTGCCACGTCTTGCCCATCACCTGCTAGAGCTATTGAAGTGCTGGTTGAATATCAGATATAAGTTATATGGTTGGGTGGAAGGAACATGAAATAGTTGGGGGAGTTTAAATGGAAAAGCTGGAGACGGGATTGACACGGGCTATTGACATTCTGATTGACACATCATAAGTTACTCGTATTGATTATATAAAAAGATGCGTGCATATATGTACACCTCCGGCGGTAAGGACTATTACCGTCCGATTTTCTGCTGTTTTTAATCCCTCTTATTAAATTGATGAGTCGGTGATGGTTTTAATGCAGCATAAGGATCGGAAAAACCAGCAATTTTGAAGTGCACTCTGGTGCATGAAACTTCAGGCAGGAAAAGATTTTATAAATTATTTATAGCCAACTTGTTTAATGTTGAAATCTAAATCATCTTTAGGTGGGTTTAGATTTCCTCACAATAACCGGAATGCCCAGCATACACAAAGTGTAGGCGCTGTGTTGTATCGGCAGATAGAGTTCTTATTGCAGAAAGGAGACTGCAAAGCGCAGCCCAATGCATTGTGCTCAGAGGAGTTCTACCAGTGACAAAGGCATCGATCTCAAGCACCAGCACCATTCGCAAATAAATAAGCTGAAAGCAGGTTTTGATGACTACATTCCATTTAGGTAGATTCCGTCACAAATCTAGCACTGATAGCCCCTCATCAAATATGCGAGACAACATGAATCTAAATATTCTAATGAGGAATTAAGTGATATGGCGATGATCATCGGACTGTAATGGCTCATTTTTCCTAATCCTTTAGATTAGTGTGTTGCCAACAATTTTCAAATTAAGTAGAGAGAAGGCTTCTGGAGAGACCGTTTGCCTATTCATGATTCGCTGACATATTCAATTGAGTATTCTCTCTGTATCTGTCATCACGATAATGGCACGATGGGGCTATAGTCTGTATTGAGATTTGGCTTCCCTGGTACATCTGTTCTGCGCAGTTCAGTCTAGTGTCGGAGTCCCCCTTTGTAAGGTTTTGTGTAAACATAAAACCTTATTAAAATCGGTTTACTGTCTGTTTGTTTGTCTGTCGGTCTGTCCGTCTGTCTGTCTGTTTGTCTGTCCGTCACACGCATTTTTCTCGGAGACGGTTATAGCTATTGACACCAAATTTGGTAGAAAGCTGGGAACTGTGAACGCTCACGCATATAGTGAGTTTCATCCTATTACAATGAATTTAAGGAGGGGTCCTCATACATGCAAAAGGAGGTTGTAAATTTTTTTTTCATCAAATATAGTCATATGGGGTATCAAATTGAAGCTCTCAGTTAGTACTTTTCGAAAGCAGCCTTAGTTTTGGCATTTGTTGAAAAGGTGGGGAGTGCGGGGGGTTGAAAGTGATCATTCCTTTAAAGGGGCCAATCTCAGAAACTACCAAACCGAAACATCTGAAAAAAATTAGGAGGCTGCCACTATATGGTGCCTGGGCTCCGGAATACCTTCCATACTAATATCTGCACAAATAAAGTTAATAATAGTATATTACTATAACTTTTAGTAATTGGCTGCAAAATCCCTGTTAAGTGCATGCTTGCACCACGAAATTCGCAACAATATAGGGTATAATATAGAGCATGATCCTACCAAGTTTGGTGGAAATCGCACTATTACTAACAAAGTTATAATACGTCAAAGATGTCGCTTCTTTGCAAATTCAAGACTATGAATGTCAATATCATCCGAAAGTGGATATTCTCACATAATATATGCATATATTATGTGCTACGTACTAAGAAATACACAAAACCTCTCGTACCTCAAGCGTTCAGCTTCCGGTTTCCCGACTTGTTTCGAGGTATTCTCTGTGGTCGTTTTCCTTCTGATCTTCTTCTAAGTGCGCTTTTCATGATTCAACCGTCAGAAATTTACCGATCTTGTGAATATCTAGTTATTATCCCTTGTGTCCTTCATTGACAATAATGGTTGGTCGTGGAGGTTTGGATTTTTAATTCCCGTATTTAGTGAGTACAATGCAATACCAGCGCATTATAAAGGTTTTGCCTGGGCACGCAGATGATGAATTTTGAATTTCGAGACAAAGTTTCCGTTTGTGTGGAATTCCGTGTGAACCGTAAAGTGTGTAAACCAGCATATACCCCGTACGTGGTATAGATCAAGTATATTGTCTTCCAATGCAAAACAAAACCTTATTGAAACTGGTTCAACCTCTGTCTGTCAATCTATATTTTTTCAAGGAGGTTGAAATCTTCAAAAGACTCTAGCCTGGGCACGCCGGAGTGTGGGATTTTACCCACTAAAACCGCTCCCGACTCCCCCCTACTCCGTGGAACCACCTTTAATATTATATATAACATATCACTTGGCGGATTGCTGCGATCGTGGGAATGATCGCATCCCAATTCTCCTGGCAAAGTTACTATTCTCCGAGAAAAAATTTCTGATGATTGTACTTCACCTAGAGTTTGCTCTAGGTATCTCCTTTTTTCCACGAACCTAGGACATTAAAAGAATACGAGCGCTGGGTCCTCTGGGATCCCGTCGCATTTTGGGCAATTAGGTGAGGTGTCCAGTTTAAATCAGGTATACCCTCCATGACCGGTGAGAAGCTAGCTGAATTACATTTTTGGTCAAGCCAGTAACTATTTTGATGGCATCAGTGGTTGATTTGGCTTTACAGAATCCATACTGCCAATCTGAGAGGATTCCTTGGCTCTCGACGACCGGGAGTAATCTATTATAAGTTATCCGCTCCAACATTTTTCCCAAGGTGTCTAGAAGACATATGGGTCTATAGGAGCACGGTTCCCCTGGAGGTTTGCAGTCTGGCTGTATGTCACACTCACTTTTCTCAGAAACCGCTACACCGATTTACACCGAATTCGGTGAGAAGGTGGGAACTTTGAGCGCCTAGGCATGCAGTGAGTAACATCTTGTCAATCATCTTGGTATTAAATGAGAAGCCTTTTTAGTACTTTTCGGTGCCGGTCCTAGTTGTGACATTTGTTGGAGAGCCGGGGAGTGCGAGGAGTGGAATGACATAATTTCTTTTTAGGGCCCATTGCCAGAAACTACTCAACCGAAAAATCTGAAGAAAAAATCATGAAGCTACCTCTATACGGTGTCTACGCCTCAAAATACTCTCCATATCGATAGCTACTCAAATTAAGTTCAAGTAAAGTTAATAACAGTATATTAATATATTTTTCAAATATATACTTCGCACTCCCTTAAGTTTATTCTAGACCCCTCCTCCCCTCGCACTAATATAGGCTTTAGAATAAAGCATCATACGGTGTTGCACGTAATTTCCCTGTATAGGGCGGGGGTAGGTAAGTGGTATTGATATGCTGGTGTGTCGTTGTAGCCTAGATGGTCTTCTTGTGTGTGTTTCCTCATCTTATTGCAGAAGGAAACGGATGCTTCCGAAAGATTGGTCTAGGATGCAACTACTTATTTGCTCCTCACTTCCTAGAAGAGCAAACATGGATCAATTACCGAGAATATTGCGCGTGTTTGCTTCCACCAGGCTTCCCATCGAGGAATTTTGAGGCATCATTCGCTCAATGATTCCACTAAAATCCATTGTCATTCATCATATCATTAAGAAAGCTCTGACTTTGTTTCCCGCAGGGATGTGTGTAACCACAGCTATGCAATTTCTATCGTTATGACAATAGTTCTTCAAGGACGCGGTACGACTTTCCCTTAACAGAATAATAATAATCGTTATGACAATTATAATAATCGTTACACACCAATACACTGCGTCACATACACGGCACTAACACCTGGCCTTATGCGCGGAGTTTTAGTTGCGGAACTCCCGCCGAGGTCGAACGTGTGCAAAACACTCACTTCAGAGTTTATCCTGAGTTTCATCCTTATCAACTGCACAACGGTCTAGGCCTGCCGTAGTAATCAGCTCCAGACATCCTGGTTTTGCCCCGAGACTCACTAATTGGATATCAGTAAAAGTTATCTGGCATCCTGGCCTGCGTCATCGCTCCTTCTGAGTCAGGGTCTGCCGCACCTTCTTGTTCAACCATAAATTTGCCCCTATATACTTTCCGGACAAGATCATCCTTATCCACATGGATTTTGTCCCCCAAAACCAGTTGGGCCAGATTTTTTCCACAATCAGACGGTCCATTTCGTCAGTATGTTGGCTACAAAGTCACCCACTCTCCTCATCGGAGCAGCCTTTTCTCGAACGCGGCTAAAAGTTCCCAATTTTTTCAACTAAGAACCCAGGTTTCCAAGGAATACATACGGACTGGCCAGATCGATGATTTTTGCAGTAAAAGCTTTGACCCTATATTAAGAAATTTGAAGCGAAAAGTTTTTATAAGCAGAAATAAGCTCAGCAATCGTGCGCCCATCATATCGGTTGCGATTTTTGGCCCTGGATAGGGAAAATTATCAACGGTTTCAAAATTGTAGTTTCCTGTCTTTATTGTTTTCAGTTGAAGAGTCCTATTTGGTGTTGTTTCTTTGGTTTTTGGTATTGACGTTGACATCTGTCTTGCCTTTATTAGTGTGCAACCTAACATTTCGTGACGCCTGCTCGATATTAATGGGGGTTATTCTAGTGGACTTCAAGTGAAGGTCATGTCTTAGACCAACCTAGTCAACTTAATAGGGATACCGAATTATCTCGTGGCCATGTATAGTTTTTCCCCGGCTGTGCTGTTATAGGCGCCTTGAAGTCGATAAATAGATGGCGCAACTGGTGGTCAGATCCCAAGAGTTTGTCCATGTTTCCTGTAAAAAGAAAGTGTGATCGCAAGCTTGAAGTGATGCCTTTTTGGTATGGGTTGATGATGGTATACGTGATACCCTTTTAAGGTTTTGTGTAAGGCAAAATTAAAAAGTTGAAATCAGTTTACTGTCTGTCTGTCCGTCTCACGCACTTTTTCTCATTGTTGTATATGAAACTTAAGAAGGGGCTCCATGCATGCAAAAAAGGTGAAAAATTTTTCTTCGCCAAATACCTATAGTCATATGGGATAAGAAATTAGTACTTCCCAATCTCGGTCACAGTTTTAACATGTAACGAAAAGTGAGGAAAGCGAGGGCTGAAAAATGGTCTTTTCTTTCACGAATCCATTCCCCGAATCAATCAAATCGAAAAATCTGGAAAAAATGACCATTCCTTGGAGCATTTCGATCCCCAAACAGCTAATTGTTAAAGGGGATACATCTTGAGGTAACCCTGGAAGGTTTTTTGCCGATTTTTTTTTTGTTTTTCGTAGAACTTGGAAATCAAAAATCCGAAGTTTGTTAAAAAATTGGCTATTTAAATCTCTTCTTCTTTGCTTCCCCCTTTGTCCCATTTACAGGCGGGGTCGGGGCGTCGTGATCGCTTACCATCGACTTCGATGTGCCGAACAATCTTTGCAAGTGAATTTTCGTTGACGCGAATTACGTGACTACACCATTGAAGACGCCTCCCTCGCAGTTTTTTCACGATCGGTGCAAACCTATATGGATCGCGGATATCTTCATTTCTGATGTGATCAAAACGTGTCACGCCACTAATCCAACGCAACATTTTCGTCTTCATTACCGCAAGACGGCATTCATTCTCTTTTATAGTTGGCCAACACTCCGAACCATAGAGAGCGACAGGATGGACGATATTGCGGTAAATTTTAGATTCGAGACATTGATCGTTGATACGTCGGCCACAAAGAACACCACAACTGGTGCCATTTCATCCATGTTGCGCTAATGCGTGAAGCAATTTCATAATATCAATTCACCATTGGTTGATAATATTGACCCCAGATATGTAAATCGCTTAGTTCTGCGCTCGTTACTATAATGACAATGATTGTGTCTGTTTCATGAGAATCGGTCATCAAAAATTCATTTTTATCCAGATTCAATGCGAGACGGTGTTGCATGTGGCCATCATTCCATTTTTGGACAAGTTGCTCGAGATGATTTCTGCTATTAGACGCTGGGATGTCTGTCCGTTAGGACGCATAACAAGAACAAAGAGGAGTGATGAGAGGATCTACATTCCTCAATATCCCGAATAAAGAATTCACTGAGCCGCAGGGTTGGGTCCCAGCTCTTCGCTTCCCAGAGCTCAAATGTGATGTCGTCAGGTACTGTGGCTTTCCCCGGTTTCATTCGCCTTATTGCTTCCTCCCAGTTGTGCTGACAGGCGGAACTGCGCCAAATGTCAGTAATCATTGTGGAAGTGGAGGATGAACAAATTTTTCAGTTGACATCTGCTCGAAATATTCTCGCTGCTTATCCATCGTGGCTCGACGGTCGGTAAGCAAGGTATATTGTCATTAACACAACAGAAGTGTTCAATATTCTGTACGCGTTCGTGTTGACTTTTGACAAGTCGATACAGATCTCTCTCGCCATCCAGAGTGTCCAGTTTTGTGTAAAAATTTCTGCAGTGGACCCCTCGGGTGACAGCGATTGCTTTCTTTGCTTCCCGGTTGGCGAACGTTTTGTCGTCGAGAAACTTGTGGGAGAGGTCTCTTCTTTTCACGGATTTTTATTTGAACATCGTCATTGTAAAGACAAAAATCTTGGTTGATGTACCGCTTACTTGCTGGTAACCCCTTGGGTTGTAGAAGCCGCTTTGTGGAGCGTGTCTTTAATTTAACCAAATGAAAGACGATTGCACGATTCTTCCATATGTAATCGCTGGTAATCGCGTGAGATCATTTCTTATTTCTTCTCCCTAGACTAGTGCGTTCCTCATGCTGTTTTATCGATGGCTTGATTCGCAAGACGACAATCAATGGCTGATGTTGAGGTGGGATGGCCCCATAGGGAACGGCTTTGCAACCAGTGACGGTGGTAAAATCTCGGCGTCTTATGAGAATACAGTGGATTTGCGTTTTACGTTTGGTTGCCCGCAAAACCGATTATACCGTCGCCATTCTCAATGAGTGCTTCAAACCCCTTTCCCCCATGGCACCTATCGTCGTCTGTCTTTTCACCCAAATGGCCATTAAGGTCGCCGGCAATGATGATATAGTCAACAGCAGGCACGTTGCATCAAGGATTTGCCAGAAGGCATCTTTCTCGGCTTGTCGGTCGACGTGTCTGTGGTGCGTACGCGGTGAAGAAGTGAATAGTGCGATCAGCTGATATAATGGTGAACTTCATCAGCTGGTCATCAAATCGTTTGACTTTGTTAATAGCATCACGGAAATCCTCTGCCTTGAGCTGCCAACATAGAGAAGTTTATAGCCATTTTTACCGCGTTCGCGCCCTAAGTCGCAGCTTTTGGCACCAGACCATCGGGTTTCTCGCAGAGCGCAGATATCAGCCCGCCTTCTCCGGAGGGCTCTTGCGAGTTCCTCGGTCTTTTTTAAAGAAACAGCTCCCAGGGATACTTGGATAAATATCTGAGGAAGTACTGTGTCAACATTTTAAAAACTACTAGTCCAGTAAATTTTAAATTACGGCATATACGGACTTCCTAAATAGATAGTTTCAAAAAAGCGACTTAAAGTGTTGCACACTGAAAAATCCGGCTTCGAGCAGCAAACACTCAAATGCTCGTAACTTCGTCAATTTTACTCAGATCGACTTTGACTTGATATCCTTGAGATGTTATGCATAATTTCGCTGGGGGAATAACCTCTGGATGGTTTTCAACAAGAGAGTAGGACAAGTGAAGCCAATCTCATCACAATTCTATAGGCGCTCCTCTACGGATTTACGTCTGTTTCCGAGCACAGCACCTTAAAACATTCTCTTTTGCTCCACTGGCTGGCAAGCTTGAAGTTTTTGCTGGCATCCTTGTAAGCATGCTCTTTTTGTTCCTGATCGCTCCTACCTACCCCTCTTGGAGGTGTTCGTCTGGTCGCATGGCAGGCTGATCGAAGACTAGCCAATTCCCTATTGCACCAGTACAGTAGTTGCGTGTTCTACTGAGAAATGAGCGCCTCATAGGCATGAACGCGTGGCATGTCTGTCTGTTTGACTGTCTGTCTGTTTGACTGTCTGCCTGTAGGTCACACTTGATTTATTCGGAAGAGTTTGAGGCTATTGTCACGAAATTTGGTGAGAAAATCTGGTCCCTTTAGATATTGCAATTGACGCCATTTTCTGTTGGATTTTGTCCATACGAAAGGGGGTGTAAATTTCTTTTTTCACAGAATATGGTAATTTGAGGTATCATGTAAAAGAGCTTGATTAATACTTTTCGAAACTGACCTTATTTCTGATATTGGATGAAACATAGGGGAAAATGTAACCGAAAAATCTGAAAAAAAATCACAATGCTGCATCTATACAAAATCTAGGCCTCAAAATACATCATCCTTTTCCTACATTATTATTCACTTCTAATTAAAAGTTAAACTTTGTTGTGTGTTTGCCTTTTACCATGAATAGTACTTTCGTCTATGAAATGGAATTGATGCTATTCTTTTAACCCTTGAGCACTTTTCATCTCGACCAACATCCTTAATTTTTAATTTTCTGCGACCCCAGTGAGTTCTCCCCGCACGCATTTTTCGAACCCTTTTAGACGTTAATTTTGCAAATATCTCCAGAATCACCAAATAATTGATGGTATTCTCTGAAGCACGGCCGCTGACTTGGTTTAGACCGAAGATGAACTTATTTTGGAAGGCGGCAGAATTTCATCACGAATGAGTGGTGGATGAGTTATCACTGATGCGAAACGCAATCCATTCTTATCTTCTAGTCAACTCGCAAGGCTATCCATTATCAATTGCACGTGGTACTTTAAACATAATAATAAAATAGCAATAAAGTAAAAAATCTTCATAAAACCCAGTTCGTCCCTTCGCTTAGCCTACATTGAATTTTTCTCATATCTTCCTGCATTAAACGATAATCACAGCGAATGAACTCCACTCTCCCACCACCGGATTCATCGAGCAAACGCAAAGGCAATAACGATAATAGCGGATAAATTAGGAGTAAATTGCCTGAAACTTGTAACTGTGTAAAAAAATCATAAATTTTCCAGACCAAAAAGATGATGAATAGAATGAACGGCACCATCGTTCCCAGCTTCGAAGTAGGGAGCGTGGGATTTTTCACGAAAAATTTGTACCCATAAAGACTATAACGTCCCGTTCGTCTTCTATCGGAAAGAATGGCTCCGCGAATTCTGATGGGGAATAATGTTGAACGTGAATTTCTCTTTCCCTGTTCAGTCCTTTAAAGAGCCATAATTTAGTGATTATATAAATAGATTAAATGGAGGAACTTGGAAATGTACTCTCCACGGAGGCAGTATACACGCTAAATAAATTTTTGCCATTACAATTTGATTGCTTTGAAGTGGATCAATGCAAGAAATTATGTATGAATTAAACATCAAATGGCTTTCAAATTTTAATTTGGAGAGTTGTCGAAGGTTTGTGAGATCCTCAAAACGATTACTGAAGCTTGGGAGTGGTTGAAAGGTTTTATGGTCTAAGGAATTTCTCATATTTTGCCATAAAGGCCTTGCGCTTGAATGAAACTCTAAGTTTAGATGGAGAGGTGAGACGGTATGAGGGCACTACGAGTGTGAATAGTTAAATGTAACTTGCTCAAATTTCAGGACCTTTCACTTCAGAACAAATTCGACATTCATTAAAAATAAAACTTGATGGTGGAATTCAAATAAACAACTCTCAAATTTCATATTCAACCTATGGGCTCTTCAAAAGAAGTCCTGTTCTCGACCTACTAAATGATTTTAAATTCAGTCAAATGGCCTCCTTAGTCAAACCTTTTCCATCCGCCCAATTGCTTGGCTTCAACTTATTTTAGCTGCTTGAGAATTATTACCGTCATGAGAATCAGGATGTGATCACTGAAAATTCTCTGTGCGGCGCTCCTCATTTGCAACACTTACTTCTACGAAGATTGTGTCCGGATTATGCAATTTCAAGACGCATAAATTGTCACCATAATGGGATTTTCCGCAACAAAATTGAGCTTTGAAAATTTATTTTCAACCCGATTCCCATTATCTCACGCCAGGCAATGAAATTCGTTACATTGTTCAGTTTTTCTGATTTGTAAGGAATCAGATGGTTGCATTGTCTCATTTATCTGCTCAAGTGAATATAATAGGTGGAGAAGACGTTCGGCGCTCTTCTAGTTTTCAATTTCGTTCGAAAAAATTTCACGTCTTAACAATATTTGGATAGGGAAGCAGCTGCGTTGCAAAACAAGGAGCGTCCTGTTGGCCTCTGTGGTTCTCAGTGTTGGGCGACTATAATAGACAATGAACGGCGTCCCGCAGTAATGGAGACGAAGATGCTACTTTGAACGATTGGAATAACATGCCATGAACCCGTCCGGAATGAGGATATTCGCGACAATATAGGGTTGGACCGATCGTGCAAAAAATGCGAGAGAGGCGTCTCCATTACCTAATTCGCGGTAAGTGAAAACTTACTTACCAAGATTGGTCGATGGGAAAAGGCCTAAAGGCCTGTTTCGGCTGGCTTGATACTCTGGATAATGATTTAAAGACCTCGGGACTGCATCCAGATCAGATCTTTGACAAAGCAAAATGGCGCAACCGATTAAGATGAGCCGATCCCGCTCGTGAACGGGACAAAGGCTGAAGAAAGGGAAGATTCTGAAAATACTAAATTAACGAAGATAAACATGAAATTAAGATGAAAACGAGTAAAATGCCATTTGATGTTGATTTTGGTCAATTCGCTTTGGAGAAGGAAGCTGGAGTCAATATCTTGACAAGCTTATACTGAAATTATAAGATACTGGGAGATACCATTATCACCATGCGTTCTATCGAAAGTTTGCCATTTGATTACATTATGCCGCTTACTCCAATAAAATAGTGGCCATTATTCAAGGTCTGAAAAAAGTTTATCTGTAATTCCGTCACCGATCTGATCCACAATATTCTTATTGTTTGAAGTGGTTGGTAGATATAGTTCGCTCACTTTTATTAATCCGCAAAGACGACATAGGTATGAATTATATCCAGGGGAAAACCGTCTCCAATTGATCCGTACCACCAGCAAATAGATGGCGGATTCAGGGCTCCTTCAATTCCAAACGAAAGGTATTTCTGTTAACCGATGTTAACGAAAAAGTCAACCAGATAGTTTATATACTAAATTGTGTGTACTATTTATTTTAGTATAATTATACATATCTATATTATGAACGCTTATCAGAACAATAGATGATATAATTTTAAGATAATTTATTTTCTTCTTTTTACAGGTGAGTTACAACCTTCAATGTGCTTTCGGATAATGTGATAAGTATAATAATCTAATCTTACTTAAAAAAAAATGAAAAAAGAAAAAGGGCGAGGAATTCAATCTTTTAGGAGAAAATCATTTGTGCAATGCCGCGCATTTTTGTTAATAATCCTCGGCCTCCTTGCACGCTCTGATTTTCCAAGTTTTGCCAGAACCGTTTTGATTGCGGTGTTCACCGTGCACCAGTTTACTTCCGGACATGCTCTGCAGGCTTATGCTTATTTTCAAGGAGTCTTCCAGGCTCATCCGCTCTAAGCAAGATCGCGAACAATAGAATATTGTATGCAAGCACATTCAGGGGAGAATTATCCAACGTGAATCGGTATAGATACTTCCTGTAACCATTATACCATGCCCCTTGCATAGGCAATTCAAATATAACTTCAGCTATTCGATCCCAGATGGATAATTGCTGAAAGGTTTCGCATGCATAGGCTCGGCCCTTTACAGTTTTTGCACTGGGGATTTTGGCTATCTTTGGTTGATGTAATAACCGGCATTCGTCTGCTAGTATGTTTGTTCTGACCTGTAGCTTCTAAAAATTGGAAGCCTGAGAAAGGCGAGAAACGCATTGATTAGCTGCAGTTTATGTGGTGAAGCCAAGCTTTGTTGGTATAAGGCCTGCCTTGCCCAGTCGAGCTTCTTTAATAAAATATGTGATACGATGGGATATTGATATTGATTAGAAAGGTCTTGAGTCCCGATAATCATTTCTTCGTGACATCATGAAGCTTTCGAAAGGCAATGGAGGATTCTGCAGTAATCGTAGCTTGCTGAGCTAGCTTATCCAATAGCGTGGATATTAACAGTCGTTAATTGCTGCAACGATTTGTCAGCGTCTTCCATGCTACGTTATAATTCTTATCAGTGATGGAAACATGATTCAGTTACCATATTTTTTTTAGCACAACCAAACCCCTATCCCCTTACCAAAGCCAGTATTCTCTCTCAACGTACCTTCTAAGTCCTGACGTCGTTTGACCATGTCATCCTTGTACTTGTTGTACTCACATTGCATGATGAGAAGTATTTCTTTCCGAAGTCTGGGTGCTATGGAAAACAATGCTCTTTCAGGTCATCGCTTCTTGCTGAGAATGCTACCCATATCTTCTCAAGTTGGTTAAATCGCGCCTTGAGGTAACCCTGTCTTCTCAATCACTGGATCCTTTCGGTAGCTGGTAAACATTGTTGAATTTCTTAACCAATCACATCGTGTTGGGTGGCCTTGGAGCTCCGTGAAACCAAAATTACCCCATGCAGCTTCGATGCGTACAGATTGACAAAGGACGAGCTCTACTTTTTAAAAGATTTATTCAAATGATCCAGGACGATTATGAAGTCAAAATTCAGGCGTTGAAATTGGTCAGAATAACAGTCGGGGAAGATTGGTTCAGTGCCCCTATCATTCAACTCTTCGTACAGACACTCTCTATATCCAGTCCTAAATATGGAAACAACCACAACAAACGAAGTAAATAACACGCGAGCTAATAGCTGAAAATCAAAATAAAAAACAAGGACGGCTCGACCGCGCTCATGGAGCCGTAAATCTCCGAGTCCTACTATCGAGATGGAAGATCCACGACAGGTCACAATCGCATCCTTGTTGCCTCCGCCTCAGATATTTATTCCTTGGCATCCTTAGGCCATTATTCTGGAGGATCTCCTTAGTTGAAGGTTTTTGTGGGGCTAAGGAGGAGGAGAGAAGAAGAGAGTCCTCAAATCAAAGAAATTTATTTAAAATGCATATAGCCTCCATGAATTCTGTGATCTTTAATAATGATGCTAGCGCACAATTCGAAAATGCCGACGGTAGATCAGATTTTACTATCGTAGCTAAAATTTTATGTGTAGCTTCAGTTGTAGTATAATTCAATATCCAATGCAGCTGCCACTTTGAGCTAACAAGCGTACGAATCATTTATGGTAGTCATTCAATATCACCTACGGCCACTTTTCTGTACACATTCGAATCCTTGTATTACATCTTGAGACCTGGCCGAAAAAATGGAGCTTTGTTTTAAGATCCGCCCTAAGACCTTGTGATTATCTTCACAAGCTCGAAACGTCACAAACAATGTTCTGAAATGTTTCCCGTTCCTCATCAAAACTTCTCCTGAATTGGTTCTATTTGGGGCAATCGACACCGATAAATGGAAAAGCCCTAAATGTGCCTCCATTGAATCAACTGGCATTTATTCCAAAAAGTACTTAGACTTGGCGAAATGAGCATCAACCCGATTTAATCTAACGCCTTTCCGCGTTTATAGATCGACTCTTTCATGATGTTATCCGCACCGACACAAATTACACGGAGCTATACAAATGATAAGGCAGCTTGTGTGTCAAAAACATCCACCATTTGCACATCTATCCCTAACTCGTCTCATCAATCATCCTACCCTAATTCGACCGCTAAAGACAATATCGATCTCCTCCAAACACCACTTTCTTCCTTTATCGCCGGAAAAAAGGATTCTTTATCCGCGAAGGCGAACAATAAAGGAACTGACGACTCCTTGCCGAAAGAAATATGAAACAATCCGGCACTAGGCTGGCGTATTGCCTAGGATATTTTCTTAGAAACGAATAATGTAATTAACACGAGAATTCACACATTTCTGAGCTATGCCAAATCACTAGGTATCCCGCGCTACTTGTGGCTGTTCTGGTTCTGTACGGATTGGAGGGCGGACCGTCCCGGGCACGGAATAACCGAGCAACTCCATGCACGTGAAGGCGCAACCGCTTCCAACGCACAATGTTGAGTGTGGAAAATCAAGCGAATCTTTCACTTTGCCTTTCCGCTAAATTTCTTGCGCCGAGCTTTTTTCACAACGTCTGTTGTCCATCAATCACTAACAATTCAAATCCTGTGTCCTAAAGCAAATGTCGTAGATAGCCTCGTTATTTATGTGATGCATTTTGACTGTGCTCTTCAACAATTTATGCCCAGACAATGTGCAACTGCATGGATCCACTACGGTGGCTGATATTTCCTATTTTTTGTTTCCTGAACTGTTACCACCACCTAATGCCAGGACAAGCGAGAATCCTGGTAGACAATCACACGACTTCCTTCAAATCAATCAATATGACAGGCCGCACCAGAATTATCACTCCAATTCGCTTTCCGAGCTTATCATTTTAATATGAACAATTTCCTTCCTTTCGACTTCTGAATTGGCTTTCACAAACTACACAACCTCATCTTTCGAGACTTGCTTAACGAATGAAAATTGCCGATCCAGCTGTCAATCGATCAGCCGGTCTCGGTTCCGCACATTTCGTGCCAAATTCATTTTCAATCGCCTCAACCAGAACAACCGTTAGACACAATTTTTAACCCGGTCAAGTTTAAATCCAAGGTCAAAGTTCGATCGGTTTTCAAAAATTAAATAAATTTAAAAAATGAAATGATTTTTAAAATTTTAAATTATTGGTGTAAATTAATGTCGCGAATGGGAAAAAAAGAAATTAGCAGAAGTATATTGGGGAAGTAAGGGATGTAAAAATGGAAGAAAATGAGTGAATATTGTGTATTATCAAATAGATTCGCTTGGAAGATTGTGTCTGGAAAAAACGGAAGAAATACTACAAATATAGCAGAAGACGGGCACACTACAGAGGATTTGATGTTTACTGTCCAGCGTTTTATGTTGATAAGTTTGGACTAATCGATCCTTCAGTTACCGCAAATTGATGTTCACTTAGATCGACTTATATAACATTATTTTTTGAAGTAGAGAAATAACAATCTTAACATGGGGCCAAATACTACAAAATAAGAGAAAAGAGAGACATACGTGGCTGGTGTGTTTGTGGGACTTCATGGTAGCTAGCGAAAACTAGCATATAGTAAACCAGCAAAAAATATCTCTCCCTCTTGGAGTATTTATGTAAATGGTTCAAGACGATTTTGAAGCCAAAGTAAAAGCTTGGAAAGAAGGTGCGACGACAGCCGTTGTCAAGTTAATGATGTTGACAAGGTGGGCTTTATATTCCTTGTTCACAAGCTTAGCGTTGGTTGAATCGATCCTGCGGCGTCAGCAAAGTGATTACGATGAATTACCTTGGAAAAACTAATCCCAAACTAAAGACCGAATCTGATCTGGGCTTGAAGAATATGATCCTTCGTAAAAAAGCTAAGGCGAAAAATAAGCTAGAATGTCAAATAAAACAGATTTAGGAATATTTATCGAAAAGATTTTAAATCTAAATAAAGCTAGGGGCACGTTTGGGAAACAGGGTCAGAAGAAATAAATAATAACATAAATGAAGGCTAGCAATCCACTATCTTGTGTATACGGAACAAAATATCTGCTAAGAATTCAGTCTTGAGAACGAGCCGAATTTCCTTTGCCTTTGTTTTTTCCAGTTGAATCTACGCACACATCTATTGGCTAAAAACTATCATAGTTGAAAGTCCACCCAAGCCCCCTGAATTTTGAATTGAGCACGGGAAAGTTCCTGAAATGTGGCGCATAAATATTCCACATCCCGAGGAAGTTCAGCTTTAAATTACCACAAGTAGCATAAACTAAACTAATAATGCCGTTCCATGAATATCTATAAAATTGATATGAGATTAGTGCTACCGGATTCGCAATTGAAGTACCCCAGAATAATTTGCTGTGCATCCACTCATATAATTTTAAGTTCATCCGTTACATTAGCTTCATTTTCAACATCAACAACTATGCACCAACTGTTGGTTGCTATAATATTTATTTTCCTAATTCAATTTGCATTAGTTGCAGATTGGAGTTACGCCCCAACAAGGGAGCACACACGGGGGAACCTTCCTCTATTTGGATAGAAGAGTTTCCTATTACCCGTCAGCGGGAAATTCGAACCTGCCTTCACATCCTGCCCATAAATTAAGGATAAAGTTGAAATTTTAATTCCCACACAGTCATTATCCTCTCATAACACAGGGTTCGATCCAGCTTGTTTGAAAAATCATTCAACTTCCTTGCCTGCCTTGTATGAATGAATATTTTAAGTGGGGGGTTACAGAGGAGTAACATATTCTGCTCCAAACAAGGTGGGGAGAATCTGATGAAAATTTCATGTGTATTAGAAATAGTTAGAGGTTGGGCTTCCTGGGATGAGTATCGTCGTGGTTAAAGTTAGTCTGACGGATTTGAAGCCTTCGTACTTGAGTATTTATTCGCCTGTTAAAAATTCATTAGGACTTCCTAGCCTGTCTGCTATTATCCCTTAATAGCGACAAGGTAAATCTCATTTTGAGCTGCCTTAATTAAGTTGAACACCTGTAATATGTAAACTAGGCGAATTTATGCTCCTTACCTACCTGTTATTAGCGAATCCGGTTCCAACAAAATGGAAAGCTTGTTCCCATTGCTTTGGACGGAAAAGAGAGAGTTTTAGCAACCCGGCATCCACAACCTTTTTAAACGGTCCATATCGCAGAAATCGCTTTCTAATATGGTCTAACCTCGCATTATCCCAAGCTCACTATATAGTCTTTAGGCTGAATAGAACTTGTCATTCGGCATTCAGCGCCTGTCTGATCCAATAACATTGAGAAATCACTTTTTAATTTGATGCGATCCATCCCCGAGCCGTAACGCAATTACAACGGTGGATTAATGCATAAATGATGAATACTTGGCATAATTAAGGAGCAATTCCCTCACGTTCCAGGGATTACTTTTCCCCGCGGAGCATAACGTTGAATGCGGAGAGCATCATAATTGATTCCAGGATTTTCTAAATAATTCTTGCAATTATGTAAAAGAATTTTTACTTTCCTAAACTTCTAACAAGGTTTGAGTTGTGGCATCTGCCATGCGGCAAATCAAGATGCTTTTTTTCCCAGAACGACAGGGTGAAATATGAACAACTCTTCGAATTCAAGTAGGCAAAATTACAGAGAAGTTTTCAAGAAATTATAAAAGAATATTTTGAAAGCAGAACTTTTGGAATTTTTGTAATATCAACTGAAGGGTGATTAGTTATGTTATTTACGTGGCATATTGATGAGAGTGCTTTTAGGGAGGACTTACTGCGGTTAAGATGAACTTAATAAAATTTCTTACTTTACCGTCAATGGCTCTTGAAGATAAAAGAAGCTCCCAAAGTAACAAACCGCAGATGTGGTGTATATTCACGGGTCTCAAAGTGGAATTACTCCTTTAAATGCTTTCCGTTCATAAAATCATTGGCAATGCTTTTAATTCAGTATTTTGTAGCAACGTTAAGTGTTAGCCTACACGAGAATACAGAGAATCCACTCCTGTTGAAGGATACCTCATTCTCCATGACTCTAGAAGTGATTTGTCTTCCTAATTCCTTGAAATTTCAAACGCCCGCCGGAGGGGGTAGAAAGTTTAGGGAGGAGGAAAAGGAAGGAGGAACTGCCCCTCTTCATACCTGGTGGAAATCATGACGGTCACCAGCACTTAAAAAGTGACGGCTAGTCAAAATCTTTTTTTATACAATCATGGTAAAATGAGGAGAATATGTAGAAGAAAAGGGAAGCTTCCAGCTTTATAATTCCGCTGAAGAATTTTAACGCTTCCCCATTAAAAAGCTATTTCCTTGTTATAGCGGTAGGAGTAAAGGAGGCATGGAGAAGCGAGAGGTCGTTTTCCTTAAATCATCAATTTTCCCTCCTAAGAACCCAGGGTTCCGGGGAATACATGAGGACTGACAAGATCATTATGTTGTACAGTAAGAGCTTTGATCCTATGGTGAGACGTTTCGAGCGAAAAAGTTGTTGCAAGCTGAAATAGGCTCTGTCGGCTGACAACAACTGAGCACGGATTTGATCGTCGTAGCTGTTATCGGTTGTGATTTTCGACCCTAGATAGGAGAAATTATCAACGGTCTCAAAGTTGTAGTCTCCTATCTTTATTCTTCCCGTTTGACCAGTGGGGTTTGATGTTGTTTGTTGGTTGACTTTTGGTGTTAACATTGCCACCATATCACATCAATCTTGATGTGCAGCCCACGATCTCGCGCTGCCTGCTCGATTTGGATGAAGGCAGTTTATACGTCTTGGGTCGTTCTTCCCATGATGTCGATATCGTAAGCATAGGCCAGTAGTTGGGTGGACTTAAAGAGGATTGTACCCCCCGTATTTACCTCAGCATCACGACTCACTTTCTCCAGGGCCAGGTTAAAGAGGACGCATGATAGGGCATCCCCTTGTCTTAGACTGTTGGTAATGTTGAATGGTCACGAGAGTGATCTTGCTGCCTTTTTCTGGCCTCGCTCATTGGTCAGCGTCAGCCTAGTCAGTCTTAGCAATTTCGTCGGGATGCCGAATTCTCTCATGGCTATGTACAGTTTTACCACAGAGAAAATCTGATCTATTGCTGATTTGCCTGGAGTGAAGCTCTTTGGTATGGGCCAAGATAGCAGAGAATATCTTATAGATAGTACTCATCAACGTGATACCTCTATAATTGCTGCACTGTGTGATATCTCCCTTTCTATGTATGAGACAGATAATGCCTTTTTGGCAGTCGTCAGGCATTGATTCGCTGTCCCACACCTTGAGCGCAAGCTGATAAACCACTTGGTGAAATTGGTCGCCTCCATATTTAACCAATTCGGCTGTAATTCCATCGGCTCCTGGCGACTTATGATTTTTTAGCCGATGAATTGCACGGACTGTTTCTTCTATACTTGGTGGTGGCAGTATCTGTCCGTCGTCTTCAGTTGGCGGGACCTCCAACTCGCCGATGTTCTGGTTGTTCAGTAGTTCATCAAAGTACTCAACCCATCGCTCTAATATGCCCATTCTGTCGGAAATCAGATTTGCCTCTTTGCCTCGGCAGGATGAGTATCGAGGTGTATAAGGCTTTATCTTGCTGACTTGTTGATAAAACTTCCGCGCCTGGTGCGATTGCTCCCTGTACTTTTCGAGTTCTCAGACTTGTTGGTTCTCCCAGGCTTCCTTTTTCCGTCTGTGAAGTCGCTTCTCCGCTCGACGGATTTCGTGATAAGTTTCTGCGCGTGCCCGCGTTCTTTGAGAATGCAACATTACTCGGTATGCGGCATTCTTCCGTTCGTAGCCAGCTTCCGACTCTTTTTGCGGCTGGGGCTAAGTGCGTTTGTGGCCGTATTTATGATAACTATGGCTGTAAGGATCATTTGTTGATGCTTTTCCCTCTTAGGCGGGTGGGGCTGTGTTGTGGATGGCTTCAGTGTCAACTCTTACATGCTTGCCAGAGGGGATTCTGGGTGGTGTTGTTATTCGAGCTCGGAACACCATGCCAGCGAGATAGTGGTCCGAGTCTATATCAACCCCCTATATGTTCTGACATTCATCAAAGCTGAGAGGTGGCGGCGTAGGATCAACCCGTGGTCAATTTGGTTGAAAGTGGTCCCTCTGGAGAGGCCCATGTATATTTGTGTGGCGCTTTCCGTGCAAACCAAGCACTTCCAACAACCATTTCGTGTGACACTACTAATCGAATAATCCGCAATCCGTTACCATTTGTATTTTTATGTAAGCTATGGGAGCGAATGTATCGCCTGAATACGGGCTCCGTCCCTACTTTCCGGTTAAAATCCCCAAGTATGATTTTTATATCATATCTGGGACGGGCATCGAGGGTTCTACTGCCTCGTAGAAGGTATCCGTCTCCGACTCTGCAGTCTCCTCTGTAGGGGCATGAACTTTAATGAGACTTATGTTTCTAAATTTGCTTCGCAAGCGCAGAGTGCATAGCCGTTTGCTTATGTTTTCTAGCCGATAACAGGAGGTTTCATTTTTTGGCTGACTAGGAAACCTACTTCGAGCACATGGTTTACGGTCCCTATCCAACGCATCTCCTGTAGCACTGTTACATCAGCCCTATATTGGGACAGGGTATCGGCTAGCTGCTCAGCAGCATTCGGTCTGTACAGGGAGCGCACGTTCCATGAGAAAATGCGCAAATCGTTTTTCCGTTGTCATTTCCGGGTTCGTAGTTGTGTCATCCGTCCAGTCTGAGGCTCCTGTTGTGGCTTTGTAACTTCGGTTTTCCGTGTAGGGTTGTCAACTTTACCCAACCCTCAACTTGGAAGACCAGTTAGTACAATTTGTCCCGTTTTTAGGTGCGTAACTACGTAACTCCGGTTGGATCAGCATCTGAAGTCAACTCCATGCGGTTGACAAAATTGCAGCATACACTCTATATTATCAAAAACATATGGAATGTCTTCTGTTCAGTGTACTTCTATAATCTACTTTATAGGTTCCTTCGAGTTTTCTTGGTCCAATCCCATTCCTTAATATTCAAAAAGTATACAAATACCAACTTGTGGAATTTAACATGTTTTCATGCTCGTGGTTCCTGAAATCAACTTTTTCTTAGGACTTTCCATTCCTATTATTTTGGGAGCAAAACTTTTCCTTTGTTTTCATTCTGACTCGGTCTGAAAGGGTCTGATGAGTGAGCTTACTTTAAACTCCTTCCAGGCAAAGAACAAAAACACCTCTTTTGGATGAAACTTCAGGGATTTTTTTATCAATTGGGTTCATAACCCCCCAATGGGTACCCTGGGCTGTTCTATTCCTCCTAGGTTCACCCAGAACAGTACCTCCAGCCATTTTTATTTGGTTTTATCTTCATAGCCATGAACCCATTTGCAAATCCACAGAAGGGCTCTGGTTCGTGAAGAGGCATCTCAATCCCCAATCTGGAAAGTATCCAGGCCTATTAAGCGAGCCGAGTATATCCAGTCTGTTAAGGTAGTGGCATATCAGTTTGAAATTCATCTAATAATACGTAAGTGCCTTAGTAGCATATCGGCTTAAATATTATATAAATATTCTGCCCCTATAGCTTATTTAGTGGTTGAAGAAGGCTTACCTATTTGCGACGTATATCCTCACCTGAAATATGCTATTGTGCTTGCCTATTGGTTCAAATGTTCCTTGGACCAATGATCCCAGCGCCCACTACCAGTGAACCAGGTAATCGGTTGCTGGTTTAAGCCAGGTAGGTTATTGTGTTAGCAACTGCCAGATGATTATTGTCAGGTGTCTTGATTGAATATTGAATATGACGATTGAATATTGAATTATGACGACATATTTCAATTTAACATCCGCTAATTTACGTAAAATCGCCAAGAGAGGTTCGGTCGCGTCAAGTTACATTCCCTAATTATGTACATATTGTTCCGTATGATGTTATCATATATCCTTATTCTATGATATGTCAGGTTACCATCGATTTTAGAAGTGTGCTCTCCCTTTAATTTTTCCTGCGTGTTTCCCTCTAGTTCAAAACCAATGTAAGTTGTTAAAAGTGTACTAGAAGAGGATACAACTAGGACCCGAGAAGCGCATATACGATAAATAAATTCAATTTTTTCTTTGTAAAAGCAACATAACCATTTTTACTCTGCGTAGGGTGTAAATTATGTTTTGTTGGTTTTACGAGAGTACCAGTGTTGACGTCATCCCGCGGTCTTTTTAAATTGGGATTGACTTTGTGATCACAATCAGAACCCCCATGTGACAAGCAACAATGGTACCAGTTTATGTAAGACCTACCTAAATCCCTACCAAACTATGGAGTACAGAATGCGAGTTGAAACGCAACTCCACGTCTTAGACCCAAAGGTCTTTAATAACCGGGTTAAAAGTACATGAACTAGGATTTCTCCGGAGACATTTAAATTCAGAGGGTTATTCCGTGCCAATTGTCATAGTGCCAGTATACCCTTAGTAAGATTTCGTGGCCGAAGCCACTTCAGGTAAGCTTCCGTGCAGGTTCGGCTCTGATTCATCTACTGCATCATGGCCAGCAACTGCATCATGACCAGAACAGGATATAGCCGCTGGAATCGTCCATTCCTGGGCTATCTCCTGGATTGCTGGACAGTGCTGTTTTCTCAGGAAGCCGTTTTAGTAGCTCAATACTTTTTAAGTAGGGACTAATCCACTTGTTTTATAATACCCCGCCGAAAGTACTGGTGATGTACTTACTTTACCATGCCTAAGTTCTAAAATGCGATCCGGGCAAGGTGCCATCCTGGGTGCGAAATTGAGATCGACCATAACCACCACTGCACCGTCAAAATACAGTTCAGCAATCAAATGTGCTATAAACTGTTCGTTCCGTCTTAAAAAAAAAGAAAGAAACATCTATTGGCTTCAAGGATTATACTCAATAGTCAAAGGTTAACAACGAATGATTATCCTATATCTGATAGGATATTTTCGTTTCTACAACAAGACCATTTGAAAAAAGGTACCATAAAATTGATACATTAACTAATTTAAACAATATTCGTCCCAATGGTTTCTCAAATATCTACTATGAGGAAGATAGATTTGTTCGACATTGACATAATTCTCAGCCAAATAAACAATCCTTTGTGTTTAGATCCGAAGTGTTAACAAGGAACAATATTCTGGATTCCCCACTTTCTGAACGACTCAGTTTGAAACGAATTCTCAGTAGAAATCCGCTCTAAAGTTCTGTCAGTTAACAACATCCAATTAAACTAGTTGAAAGGAAACCCAATCAGTTTCTTGGTTAATACGCATACCACTCTCGAAAACCCCATTGACTTGAAATGAACAATTCGCAGAAGAAGTGGTATTGGAAAATCTAACTTTGGAAACTAACAGGACAGCAAAGTGAGGAAAAACGATATGGTTGAACTTTCTGCCAAGTTGAACGCATATCGGAGGAAACTCACTGAGATGAAATCAACCGGATTCCCGTAATTTTATTCGCTGAATTGAATTTTACAATGCTCAAGTTTTGCAGGAGTCGAAACCACTCGAGATTTTCTCGACGTTCGAAATGGGCTCACGGGAGAGTATTCCACCTTTTTCATTCGGAAAGTTTCGCAGTAACTTTTTTTTTCGTGCTGCATATTTTATGGTATCCAGCTATTGATACTGCCAAACAATTTCAGTAGAAACTGGTGAAATTTTGTGAAGACCTGTGGAGCTGCAGCAGGCGTTTAAATTCGCATTAAAACTACAATTTGAAATTATTGGCCTACTTGACCTATTCACCTCATTTCAAAAGGGATCTGCTGTGATTTCTATAAAAAGATATATTGTTTTGCTTGATATTTAAGTGCTTACTGGTGATTCTCAGGGATCAGGTAGGCATCTTATGTTTGAAAGCATTTCCCGTCTCAGCTCTCCTCCAATGACCAATTTAAAATTTATAGAAATCTCGATTTTTGTTCGCAGCGTCTGCGTTGGGGGAAATGCAAACATGGCGAAAAACAACTATAATTTTATTAATATTTTTCCATATTGATTTAGCGTTCAGATTTCTAGTAGCCGAATATTGATCTTTAGATTGTGTATTGCAACTATAAGCCAGTTGTGTACAATAAAACCTTTTCTTTAATGATTGGAAAGAGGAAAGGTTCAACACTTACTGCTGGCTTCTGCCATGCATATGTGAGACTTCTTCTTACTAAAACCACCTCTTCTGGTTTCACTCTACTGACGGAACTATTATAAATTATTGAATAACAAGACTGGACCAGTTTTTAACTGCGATTCACTATTGTTCTGTCCCTTTATTCCTAAGTAAGTTGTTGGTGAAAAGTTTTCAGTTCCTTTACAACCTGGTTCCAAGCCTCTATTAACTCCAACATAAGCTCCACAATATTTTCAGGTGTTAAGCAATTGTCTGTGACCACTTCCAATCTTGCTCGGCACGCAGCAAGCCTGGAGCAATCAAATACGACATGCTTCGAGCATAGTGGCTCGATGTGACCAAATCGATGTAAATAAGCACGCTAACCTCCATGTCTACTTAAAAACTGCGTTAACTTCTAGTTTAATTCCCTGGGGCTTCCTCCGTTCTATATTCGAATGTTGGGAATCGTCCAGTTTGTGACTCGTCCCATCTCTTGTTCCACTCCGCGATAAATTTCCACCAACTGCATACGTGTTGTCGTAGAGACGCCGGCCTTCAAACGCCAAGATATCTATGGGGAGCATCCCTTCTTGTACGCATGCTGCTTCTCCTGGCGTTGTCCGATACGCACTTCATACCAGGATTACCGATATGCCATTCCCAGTTTTCTGTAGTTTACTTTGTTTTCCAGAACAGTCGCCCAAACTGTAGCTGCCTAGAGTAGCATGAAACTAACTACCAGGAGGAGGCGTCGCCTTTGTTTTGTCTTAGTATTATCGAGATCGTTACAATGATGGAAAACGTTTTAGACCCTTCTTAAAGTTGAGCCTTTTGTCAATCATTACTCCCAAGTATTTGAATGATTGTTGGGAGTAAATTGTTTGTTCACCAACTTTAATTTTCAGGGTTGTGTTCTCACTTCTCTTGCTAATGAGAGCTGACTCTTTGTTCGGCAAGTGATGGGCCGGAATTTTTCAACTAGGAATTGATCTGCCGTAACATTCCATTCGCGTAGATCTCGATCTTGTCTAAGTGTTTTGTAACTACAATTATCCCGATATCATCCGTGTAGCCAATGGTTGTCACGTTGTTAGAAAGATGTACCATCAATACTATGTCATATATAACTAGCCACAGTAAGGGACTTACGATGGAACCCCGCAAGTTATTGCAGAACAGTCTCCTAAGAAGAGATTCAACAACAGTGCCTTCAATGTATTTTGGGCCTGAACTACAGGGCCACGATATATTTCTCTATTTTGGAAAAAACAGCAACAGCGAGCAGCCTGCTATATATTACTCGCTCAAATAGTTTGCTAAATTCACTAAATTCTAATAAATTAGTGGAAGTAATCGGTGGGAAGCGTTTGCTTTTTAGTGATGACATGACCCACCTGCACGCGGCTTCTCATGGATCCGAGTCGGCTTCGGCACACATTCGCTTGAAATGTTCCGGTTTGCTTTTGGTAACAGCTACTTGCATTTTTTTGTCGCATTTTGGTATTGCACGAATGCGTGAACTCAGGTCGATTTCATCCCTAACTTTGAAACAGCCTTTCCGACATTCTTCGATTGCGGAATTCCACCAAAAATTGGAATTTCGTCCTCGGAAAGCACTACGCCGATGCATAGAGGCATCGCATGCCCACTACACTGTGAAACATTTTCCTGTTCGCTTCCCGATAACAATATTTCTTCCCAAAATACTTCCTTGAACTTTTCTGCGTTAAATTTGTGAGTTACCCAGCTCATTGCTGTTCTTTAATGGCTTTTCCTTTGCGAAGTTTGGAAGTCGCGTACTCCCCGCTGACACGCAACTGCAAGTCCATGATTAGAGTATCGCCAAGGAAGATAAGATCTATCGATTGCAATTCTCCCCTCCGAAATGTGTTGACTCCCCCAGTGCTGTTAAGTACCCCATTCAAGCGCAGTATTCGACCTCTTACATTAATTTCTCCGAAGGATACGTTCTCTAGCAATAACATGAAATTCTCCAATGTGAAGCTCGGTGCTGCGTAACAGCTATAGATATATATCCCTTCTACCTTGGCAACTGTGAACCCGTTCTTTGGATGTTTTTAGAATCTTCTAGAGCTGGACATCCGCAGCCCCATATCGCCGCCTTACACAGGTAATTTCCAGGGACTCCTTTTGGGAGCCGATACATTATAAACTGTGATGATAAGGTTCATTGTTGCGTGAGCTATCAATTCATTTGCAGTTGTTCTGTCTGCGCTTGGGTCTTGTCGTTGATTTACCGAGATCGATTTTCTCAATGTCCACCCGATAAATGTTAGTCGGAAGGCAGAAAATTCGGCGCACACGTTTGTCACTTCAAAGGAAATGTACTCATTGTCACTGGCTGTGAAATCTTCCAGTACCATCCATCGTTGGACCGCTGACACTAAGGCCTCCGTAACAAAAGTTACGTTCGCTCGCAATCAGGGCGTCGGAATGTTCGAATGCTACTGATATTTAGGAAAATAAGCCCATCTAAAAAATCTGTGTGCCTAGAGATACTGGTCGAGGCATGCCCCATTCGAACATTCTGGCGTTAAAGTCTCCCACCAAATATATAGCTGACACTGCCCAAAAACGATAACATGCGCCACATCTTCCTTTTGCAGGGCACAGCAGTTTGTCTACTCACAAGTCTTTACTTTGTGCACGGGTTCGCTACACTTGCATGGTGCTTCTGTCGTGTCGTATGGGTTCCAGGCTGGAACCTGCTATACTTTCTACCTCTATACCCTCTCTACCTCTGTTCCGAGCTCGAATTCGATGGCATCCCTCCTTTTTAGCCAGGACTCTTAGCATCTACCGTGTCACTCGCCTTTATCGTCGGGATAGTATGGCTTCCTACTTTTTCAGAAAATGACCGTCATAACTTCTGGTTCATCGGGCTTCATCTCAACTGATCCTGCACTGTAAACTTAATAGTGTCAAAGCCTTGAATGTTCTTACAGCCCTGCCAAGGTTATTATCGGGACGGAGGCCGCTGCGTCGAAATTTCACGAGATGTCACTCTCGGGTGCCAAGTTAACAGAATACCACAGCTGTCGACTCGTTTGCCAAATTATGAACCCAAATGCAAAACATGAATTCCGCGTTGTCGTCGCTAACGACGCTCACGTTAGTTCACTACCAGATTAACTAGTTATTACCCGGGGCTAACAGCTATAAGGTGTGATTCTACCTGATTCGGAAATAACAAAGATCGTTGCTATCCAGCAAATTTGTCCTGTCTGTTGTGAACCTTAGGGAAAATAGGATAATCAAACGACCATCCTGAGGGACCGAAGACTACGTAAAGGGAAAAGCTACCCCAGAAATCTAAAAAAAATTGCGAAATAGACCGCTAGCCAGGCTCGGGAATGTGGAGGCGGGGAGCCTTTGAGCGCATTGATCCCTCACCCTCATTTGTATAAAATCAATATGTCTATACTGATGCGTGGATCCGCGCCGGATCTAAAAATTACACAACGAACAAGGGAATTCGCGACGGCTAAACGAAATAAACCAGAACGCGAGCTAAACCTGGAAAAAAAAACGGCTCGTCCGCGCGCGTGGAGGAGTAAGTCTCCGGACGCGAGTGCCGCG
Source organism: Hermetia illucens (assembly GCF_905115235.1). Classification (NCBI taxonomy): domain Eukaryota; kingdom Metazoa; phylum Arthropoda; class Insecta; order Diptera; family Stratiomyidae; genus Hermetia; species Hermetia illucens. The sequence continues at coordinate 52,290,727 of NC_051849.1, forward strand.
ATTGACGGATCACAGCCTCGTTCCTTGTTATTGAGGCGCGGCCCCTGGTATTCCCTCCTATCCTTGACATCCTCAGGCCATTATTTAGAGGATGTCCCTAATAAGGTTTTGCGAGATCTAGGAGGAGGAGAAAGGAAGGAAGTCCTCAAATTAAAAAAAAAATATTTAAATAAAATTTATTTCATCGCTATATTATCAATTCAGTTTCAACGAAAAAAAAAAATCGGGAGAACAGTAAGAAACAAGAATTCGAAATAAAAACGAATGATTAAATTTATATACCAAGAAAAAAATTATAAAATAAATATTGCTTTAGAATAAGAATAAAGAAAGCAATAAGAATATACCCGGCTAATCGATGTCCTACATATGTATCGCATTGATCCGAAACTAATAAAGTTTTTCGCGGCAGTCATGGAAGGGTGGCATACCACCTTATCAGTGCGTACATCTGAGGGTGCGAATACCTCCGAGCCCATCCGTATATGGAGGGGCATCTTCCAGGGGGATTTGTTGAGTCCCCTTTGGTTTTGTATGGCACTGAACTCCCTTTCATGGCTACTGAATGAAGCTAGAGGGCATGGTTTTGTAATAAAATATGACCTACGTGCTAAGTGTGAACTGACACACTTGATGTTCTTAGATGACATCTAGCTGTATGCATGTTCAGTCGTGATATTCAGATGGAGTTTGGATTAGACAAGTGTCGAATCCAAGCCATTCGCAAAGGTCATCAGGCATTGGTGACCTCCACATCAAACCTATGACCAAGACAGACTTCTACAAGTACCTAGGAATTCTGCAAGGAACCCATGCTCGAGTTGGTGATCTGAAGAATGTTCTGCTGTCCGAATTCCTGCGACGTGTAAAGCTGGTGCTGAAATCGCATCTCTCGGGGAAGAATAAGATAAGCGCGTTAAATATATTCGCTATCCCTTCACTAGCTTATGCATTCGGAATATTGCCGTGGACGAGGACCAATCTGGAAATTGTCCAGCCGCGAATACGGACAGCTATGTCCAAATTCCGAATGCATCATCCAAAGTCTACCGTGGAGCGGATGAACCTGCCTCGTAACATCGGAGGTAGGGGCGTGGTTGACGCGGCGGCACAATATCATCGCCAAGTCAACTCGCTGCATGCTTATTTTTACAGCAAAGAGCAGGCGAGCCCCTTGCATGCGGCTCTCTGTAAGGCAGACTGTGGAATAACTCCACTTAACTTGAAGGATCGATCTTTCAATCCTTTGAGCAGTAGCAGTAGCAGTAGCTCCGCATATGCAGGGTGCGGCAGCATAACTTCATTTTTTCAAAACTCAATAAAAACTATTGTATGCATCGGAAAATATTTATTTATTTTTTATAATGTAGGTACATGTCTAAAGTTTTTATTTATATTGTTTTGGAGATCAAATCTGTTAGGTGACGTCCGTCATTCTCCATACATTGCGTAAACCGATTTCTGGCGTTTGTCATGACTCTTGTTAGCATAGCAGGTGTTATGTTGGCAATTTCTTTTTGGATGTTGGTCTTCAAATCTTGTAGGGTTCTTGGACGGTTCACATAAACACGGGGTTTCAAAAAATCCCATAGAAAGAAATCACAAGGGGACAGATCGGGAGAGCGTGCCGGCCATTCCAAATCGCCTCTAATTGAGATAAGGCGCTCTGGAAAGTGTTCCCTCAAAACAGCCATCGATGCTCTTGAAGTGTGTGTTGTTGCACCATCTTGTTGGAACCAAGTGTCCCCCAAATCCAAATTTTCTAGCCGTGGGAAAAAAAAATTCTGTAGCATGTTTACATACCGGTCCGAATTCACTGACACTGTAACCTCATTTTCCTCAAAAAACCAGGGACCAATAATTCCAGCTGAGGAAATTGCACAGCACACTGTGACTTTGGGTGAATGCATAGGCTTTTGATGCAATTCTCGAGGGTTGGTGTCAGTCCAGTAGCGCATGTTTTGTTTATTAACCGACCCACACAAATGAAAATGGGCTCCATCACTAGAAAAAACAATAGCACCCTCGGGAACGACATTAAGAAGAAGCTCACACGCGTTCATCCGAGAATTGAAGTCACGTTCTGAAAGTTCCTGCACTATCGCCATCTTATAAGGATGAAAATGAAGATCATCACGAAGAATTCTTCTCACAGAACGGTCGGATAGTCCAAGGGCAGATGCGTGTTTGCGCGCAGAACGCCGTGGCGATCGCAACATTGCCGCTCCCACTGCTTCAATGTTCTCAGGTAATCTAACGGGCCGAGGAACTCAAGTTCTTCCTTTTGTTGCACTTGCATTTTGTCTGAATGCAGTGACCCATGTAACAATTGATTTGAGGTCTGGGACGGGAGCCAACGGGGCTAAATAAAGCGATTCCGAAATGCACGCTGTGTTGCAATAACCGAACATCCGTTTGAAAAGTAAACCTCAACGGCAAAGGCACGCTCCTCACTATTCCAACGCATGATGGCGACTGAACCATGTCGGGACAAAACTTTACAGTATCCCCTCTTGAACGAGACCACTAACGTTCCGCTATGACATCAACTAACTGAGTGGCGCGCATTTTAAAAAAGGAAGTTATGCTGCCGCACCCTGTATTATTGATGCTAATGCCCATAATAGCAACATTGAACGGAAATACGAGGAGAAGAAGGCAAACTAAGAGCCACTGGCTCGGGAAATTAAAAAAAAATTTGGCGTCTCGAGCGGGTGGTTGTAGTTCACATAATATTGTGAGCTACAGGTATTGCACCTAAATCCCTCACGGGTTCCCTTGGAGTCCTGGAATCCTCACAAAGTCTGGGTCTACCGGCAAATCATTCTCCTCTGTCAAGGTCAATTCATCCGAATGCATTCAATAATGTGCAATCTGCGTCGAAAGTTAAGGTAATTGCATATTATAGAATGCATTATTTGAGCAAATTAATGCAGAAAAAGGCGAATGAAATTCCACTCCCGTCGCGAAGCCACGGTCACCACGCTGTCCAAGGACGTTTAGCCGGTCCTTACAATCAATGAGAGAACAGTCCGATACTTAATTTTAGAACACTGCCGCAAAGCTTACCAGAAAGTCGTGACCGATAAGATGTTCTGATCCGAGGGGTATATTTTTAACAACTTTTTCATTATAGTGAGAAATACTTTGACTTAATCCAGATTTCAAAGGGGAATTGTTAGTTCAGCAACGTTATCTAGAATTATTAATGTCCTGATATTACACAGCCATTGAGACAGTAGCGACTCGCGCTCCCATTTGAAGGCTTTGTGTAAAACAAACCCTTATTAAAATCGGTTTACTGTCTGTCTGTCTGTCTATCCGTCACACGCATTTTTCTCGGAGTCGGGTTTAGCGATTCACACCAAATCTGGTAGAAAAGTGGGAACTCTAAACGCTTACGCATACAGTGAGTTATATCATTCTACATTGAATTTAAGGGGGGGTCCCCATATATGCAAAAGGGGGGTGTACATTTTTTTTTCATCAAATGTGGTCATGTGGGATATCAAATGAAAGGTCTCAGTTAGTAATACTACGAACCCGGTCTTAGTGTTGACATTTGTTGGAAAGGTCCCATTCTCAGAAACTACCTAGCTGAAAAATCTAGAAAAAAATCAGGAGGCTGCCACTATATACTACCTAGGATCCAAAGTACCCTCCATACCGGTTTGGTGGAAATCGCACTATTAGTAGCAAAGTTATAATAGATCAAAGTTGTCGCTTCTTAGCAAATTCAACAGTGAATGTGGATATTATCACATAATATATGCATATATTAGGTGCTACGTACGAAAAAGCCAAATGCACACTTAAATGACATATTATTATAAAAGAAATGGACAAAACATTTCATACTTGAAATGTCCAGCTTCCGGTTTCTTGACTTGTTTAAATTCAGCTTGCCATCGCCTTTAATAGAATTTGATCGTACTCGTTTAGTGGTCTGACCCTGGATTGTGACGTTTTGTTAAAAACCCTCAAAACCTCTTATGCAAAGAAAATTCGTTTTCTGGGGAGTTCCACCATTAACAGGAAAATTATCAGAAAATAGAAACAGCACATTCAAATTTGCACAAGGACGATTATAACTTGACCTAAATCAATCTATTGGAATGTCAAAGCAATTTTCTTGTCACTCACCATTTTCTCATTAAAAATTGAATCTTCTTAACTCAATAATCTTGATTTGAAATAGATTGTATAAATTATTGAATCATAATCTAATATTCAGAAGACTATAAGTGAATACGCACTCGAGTCCATTGTGGATGCTTCCTATTTATGGCCGATTTCATATTAAAGGATGATTCATCAAAAGCAAACGGGGATCGATTGAATATAAAAAGGGAATTAATCCCATCAAATAGAATACATTAAAGCTACTCGTAAAAGCAATCAATGGTAATCAGTCATCGGCCAAAGGATAACAAGGGTGTTGTCCCCGGGCTGAGATTTTCCCAGATTTGATTGATGCGACAGATACGATACAATTTCGTTGAACTTTCTATAAAAAGATGTAGAGATTTTGTCACAGAAAGATGTATCTAGCAGTGGATACCGAGGTATTATTTTTTGGTTTTATTTTTCCAATTTATCAAAACTCCAAACAATTCTGATTGCGGTCTATTCACTCGAATAACAACCCCAAACTACTCCGAATCAATTTCGACACCGAATTTGAATTCCATTTGCTGAAATGTCGATCTTGTCTCCGTTGTAACTTATTACCGTTCACATATCGGCAAATTTAGTGAGCGAATTGATATGCAGGACAAATAGCTTCTATGATACTTGTTCAATGGTTACAGTCATTGTGACGGTCCTTGAATACGAATTACTCTGGAAGCCGACCAGGGGATGAAATATGGGACGTAGCGCACAATGTCTACTATTCCTGTATCTCGTACGATTGTTGCTTTTATGAATGTGTGGTTGAATGACTATTCATCTTGTAGCAGGAAAACATGTAACAAATTTCCCCTGGAGGATGTGGGCCAGTGAAATACAGTTGGAAGGAAGCAAGAATTCCGAGTGATCGTTATGTCCGTTTTATGAGATGAGCTGAGTCATGGATGTGATGTGACTGCACTGAATGTACATCTTGCAGATACTGTTTGGTAAATTGGTGAATGTATGGAAGAATTTGCAAAAATATCCCAATAGACCTTTTATGCGGAATTCTGGTGTCTTCAGGAAAAGCTAAAGACAGCACATATGCAAGGATATGCCATCAAATGTATTCGTGTCTGTGCAAAGTGTAGTAATTTAGTATATAAGTCTTCCCAGAGAGAAATATGTCGAGCCAAGTTAACTCAGACTAGGGAAATCTCATGTTATTATCTCTGGAAATCGAGGTGAGCCGGAATTTCTTATTGTAAGCCTTCGAATCCAGGTGAGCATGGAAATATGTCAATGAATATTAAAAGCACACAAATAGCAATAAAAACGTCTAATATTAGTTATTGAAATAAAAATGCCTTACATTGAATATTTGATTTGATTGGGTTACGGTAAATATTGACATATGAGCCCACCGCCTCATATAAAATAACCCCCCCCCCCCTGGATAGTATTCAACGAATCGCCCGAGAAAAGAGTGAGTGAAGTCTATGGCGGATACTGACCGCATCTATTAGCCTACAACTAAATATATATAACCTATTTGCTATTCACCCTTGGTGAGACATAGCGTGTCAACTACACCTACGCGCCATTGTACGCAGTTCGTTGAAATGCGCACCTTAGGACTCACCGAGGTGTCTGCACTCCTTCTCTACTTTTCCGCGCCAATTGCTTTTGGCCCGATCCACTCGTCCTACATCTTGGGAGAGTGGATTCCACTGAATGGCGTGGGTTGCAATAGAATTGTCGCCCATCATTAATGTGTTGCTTATGCATTGCCACTTCCGCCTTCTAATCACATCGCCCACACGTAACTGGCCTGTGTGCGGCGGAGGTTCCTAGTACGCAATAGTATAAGGGCAGCGTACCCCAATGACAGGTTTCAGACAAGTGTCAGATCAGTCTCAACTTGATCCTGGTGTTGAGATAACTGTATTTCCAGATTGTAGGCAAGGCAGCAAAGGCGAATATAGCGCTCTCAATGCTTTGCGCCACATCCAACTTTAGTTCCTAGATATACAAATTCATCGACGCTCTACGCATTAATGCAGATAAGGAGAGTGCGATGACCCGTCAGACTCAGACTTTGGTTTTGTTAATGTTTATCCTTAGTCAGACCGCATGTGCTCCTCTTTCCAAATGCGGAGCCATTTAATCAACGTCCATGACCCTATGAGAGAGCGAACAAATGTTATTAGCGTAGTTGACATATTTGCGGAAAGATTTCATAGTCCAATGATCTCCTCCACATCGTCCGAACAAGGCAGCATGAAGAACTTCACTGATAACAAAAAGAAATGATATCGGCTACAAGATACAACTCTGGCCTTACCTCCATGCAGCACACGACATATTACACCTTCATATGTCTCTTTGTTATTATCTACTAGTTTCTCGCGAATACCGCTGTCGAAGGTCTTTTCGAAATAAATAAAAATCAGGTGAAGCAGAGATATAAACGCCATACACTATTCGGAAAATACCTCCTGGGTGTTGATGTAGCCAATGCAGGAGGATCTGGAGCAGTAACCAACCTGTTTTCCAGGATTGGTTTAGCTAAAAGGGCTGAACAGTTAAGACACCGAGAGTGCTACTAGCATCAAATCCATGTAATTCGTAGTTAACGATAACTTTCAAAAGACTCATGACATCTTTCCGACTATTAGTTTGTGGGATAGAACATTTTGAGTGAAGTAACTTTTGTTATAATAATAATAATAATTGTTAGCACAACAATCCATATGCGATAAGGGCTTCGAAGTGTGCACTTCATTCAGGACCGTAACGATACACAACAATACACTGTGAGAAGCATTGCGATCGCCCACGATCATTACCCCGACTGGTATTCGACATCCGGTCACGATAACAAATCCCCCTGTCACCAGTGAAATTTCAACCACAACCTTCCACTATGACAGCCTAGCGCTTTAACCACTTGACACATCCGGACACATTATTCTCCTTAGCCTACAACAAAATTTGGCAGTAGAGATTCTATCAGAATGATAATGAGATCGTGCCTTAGCAATAGCCTGATACTGGAACCGGGTGCCTCTACTAGGTCTTCCAGATTTGATACAGAGAGAAAAAGAGAGAGAGGAGTTCAAGCTCAAGAGACCGACCATTCAGCTTAGTCCCAGAATCATCATCATTATCAACAACGGCGCAACAATCGGTGTCCGGTCTAGACCTGCCTTAATAAGGAACTCCAGATATCCCGGTTTTGCGCCGGGGTCTACCAATTTGATATCCCTAAAAGCTGTCTGGCGTTTTGACTGACACCATCGCTCCATCTCAGGCAGGGTCTGCCTAGTCTTTTTATACCATAGATATTACCCTTATAGACTTTCGGGGCTGGTTCATCCTCATCCAAACGGAGTAAGTGACCCACCCACCGTAACCTATTACGCGAATTTCATCATCGTAGTTGTTATCGGTTATGATTTTCGACACTAGATAGGAGAAATTATCAACGGTCTCAAAGTTGTAGTGTCCTATCTTCTCGCCTGACCAGTGCGGTTTGATGACGTTAGTTCTTTAGTTTTTGCCGCTGTCGTTGCCACCATGTACTTCGCCTTGCCTCTATTGATGTGCAGCCCAAGATCTCGCGCCGCATACTCGATCTGGATGAAGATAGTTTATACGTCTCGGATCGTTCTTCCCATGATGTCGATATCGTCAGCATAGGCCAGCAGTTGGGTGGACTTAAAGAGGACCATAGGGCATCCTCCTGTCTTAGACCGTTGTTGATGTTAAATAGTCACGACAGTGATCCTGCTGCTTTCATCTGGCCTCACAAAGTGGTCAGGATCAGTCTAGTCAGTCTTATCAATTTCGTTGGGATACCGACCGAATTCTCACATGGCCGTGTATAGTTTTACTCTGGCTATGTTATCATAGCGACTTTAAAGTCTATGAAAAGATGGCGCAACTGATTTCCATATTCCAACAATTTTTCCATCGCTTTCCGCACAGAGAAAATCTGATCTGTTGCTGATTTGCCTGGAGTGAAGCCTCTTTGGTATGGGCCAATGATGTTATGAGCGTATGGGGCTATCCGGCTTAGCAAGATAGCGGAGAATATCTTATAGATGGTACTCAGCAACGTCATACTTCTATAATTGCTGCCCTGCGTGATATCTCCCTTTTTATGTATGAAACAGATAGATTCCCACACCTTGAGCACAAGTTAATAAAAACTTGGTACAATTGGTCGTTTCCATATTTAACCAATTCGGCTATAATTCCATCGGCTTCTTTCGATTTATGATTTTTAAGCCGATGAATTGCACGAATCGTTTTTTTCTCTATACTTGGTGAAAGCAGTATTTGTCCGTCGTCTTCAGTTGTCGGGACCTCCAACTCGCTGATTGGTTTGGTTGGTTGTTCAGTAGTCTATCAAAGCACCCAACCCATCGCTCAAATATGCTCAGTCCGCCGAAAATCAGATTTCCCTCTTTATATCGGCAGAATGAACATTGAGGTATGTATGACCTCATCCTACTGACTTGTTGGTAAAACTTGCGCGCATGGTGCGGTTGCTCCCTGTACTTTTCGAGCTCACAGACTTGTTGGTTCTCCCAGGCTTCCTTTTTCCATCTGTGAAGTTGTTTCTCTGCTCGCCGGAATTCATGATAAGTCTCCGCGTGTGTCCGCGTTCTTTGAGAATGCAGCATTACTCGGTATGCGGCATTCTTCATTTCCATTGCTAGCTTACATTCATCGTCAAACCAGCCGTTCCGACTCCTTTTGTGGCTGGGGCCATATTTGTTTGTGGCCGTATTTATGATAACGCTCTTCAGGTGATTATGAATATCATTTGTTGATGCTTCATCTCCAGGATCTCTGTTGACTGCGATTATTGCGGCATCCATGTCAATCTTATAGGTGTCGCGGAGGGCTGTGTAGTAGATGGCTTCAGTGTTAACTCTCACCTGATTGTCAGAGGGGATTCTGGGTTGTGTTGTTATTCGAGCTCGGAGCACCATACCAACGAGATAGTGATCCGAGTCTATATTGGCCCCCCCTATATATTCTGACATTCATCAACGCTGAGAGGTGGGGGCGCTAGATCAACACGTGGTTAATTTGGTTGAAAGTGGTCCCGTTTCCCCCTCCCCCATTTCGTGTGACACTACTAATTGAATAATCCGGAATCCGTTATCATTTGTTTTTTGATGTAAGCTATGGGAGCCAACGTATCGCCTGAACACGGGCTCCGTCCCTCTTTGATTAATAAAATCCCCAAGTATGATTTTGATATCATATCTGGGACAGGCTTCGAGGGTTCATTCTACTGCCTCGTAGAAGGTATCCTTCTCCGACTCTGCAGCCTCCTGTGTAGGGGCATGAACGTTATTGAGGCTTATATTTCTGAATTTGCTTTGCAAGCGTGGCCTTTCGCTTATGTTTTCAAAGCTGATAACAGCAGATTTCATTTTCCGTTGACTCCAAGCAAATGGTGTACTGAATGGCCACTATAATATATGGTATAGCGACTCTACTGCAGGAAGCCGGTTCCTGCCCAACGCATCTCTTACCATGCTGTTACATCAGCCCTATATTGGGACAGGGTATCGACTAGCTGCTTGGCAGCTCCATGTCTGTACAGGGAGCGCACCTTCCATTAGAAAATGCGCAAATCGTTATTCCGTTGTCGTTACCAATGTTCCTGTTGTGACTTCGAAGTGGTTGCCGTGTAGGTTGTCAGTCCTACCTAATCCCCAACCTGGAGGATGAGTTGCACAATTTGTCCCGTTTTTAGGCGCGGAGACTCGCGGTGTTCCCAGTTGCTACTATAAGAAAACCATCTGCATATTGGAATGTTCGAATTTTCTTAAGGTTTTCAGCATAGAGACATGTAAAAGTTGTAGCGGAGAGAACTCAGCCTGCAACCCTGCCGTAGCGCGTTGTCAACGGAGACACTGTGACTATTCACCAAAATTTTTTTGTTGACCAAAACTATTCGTAGCGAATGACTTTTATCGAGGGAGGTGTCAAATAGAAATTCTGTCAGACATGTGATAGATTTGTGCCCACTTTAAACAAAACTTTTGTTTGGTAGATAGCAATGCTCTTCGAGGTAGATATTTAATCTGCGTATAACCATAACTCTATGGTTGAGGGAAACATGGAGGAAAGAGATTGGTTTATAATTATTTAAATTATACAAGGCCTTACCCTTTTCGGTATCGAGACGATTTTGACTTTCGACTACTTTACATCTGGACTGAATCAGCTCTCAAGGGCTTAATTTCAATACTTAGTGTATAGGGTCAGCCACTAAATATAGGTGTATGCGGTGCCATCCGATCGAGGAGCAGATCGCTTGGTGTGTTTCTTGAGCCCACGAAAGAAATCATCCGACAAGAAACGTTGTCCCACATAGGCAGCGAATGACATTCTGTCTAATGGAGATCCCTATGGTTGCGGTGTTTATTGATGAGCTAGAGGAATTGAAAGTATCTTGTGTGGTCCCATTCATCCACAAGCGCAAAAAAGGTCCTTTGAGGGTTTTAGATGGTTCACTTGTTTCCAGAAATCTTTGGCATTGTTGTATTTGAATATTCGAACGCTTGTTACATTTCAGGACGCCTTTTTGACATCTTTGATGACCAGATCAGTGCTGAAGCGCGAGGACCTCTTAAAGTTCCTGTAGGCGACGTGCTCGGTCCTGGAGAGTGGTTTCAGATTGGATAACCAACACAGTTTTTGAGCTGGTCCTATGCCGTTAGATTTGAAGGCTGAGAGCAAAATGAAACCATTAATAGATTCAGTAATGTCTTCAATACCAGGAAAATATTAAGGGTGCAAGAGTAATCCTGAGGATAGCGTATTCGATTTTATACACACTGCTTTTGGCTGTGCTATCACTCTGAATCAGGATAGGACAGTGGCGGCAGTTAGAGGTATTATATTGTCCGAAAGAGTGTACATCTCCATTTAAAATACTCAAAGTTGAGAAAGGAAATATCAAGAATCGAGCCCGCGGGGAAGGAACCCGAGAGGAGCTTGGAAAAGTAGATTTGTCACCGAAAAGTTGAAGTTGTCAACAATACGGTCTAGGGTAAGATCCTTAGGAAAGTTGATGAAATATCTCATAAAGAATACTCGGGCGCTGAAGCCGTTTGCCAGTAGACCATTTTGTCTGCCTTTTAGGAAGTTCATTAGCCAGTTGAGTTCTGACCTTAAAGTGTCACAAGAACAGGATTGGAGAAAATAATAAAAGTAATAATCGTGGACCCGACAATCCAATTGGATCTGGTCCTTGAAGTTTAATAAAGTGAGTATCACCGCCTGCTAACCGCGTTGGTGGTTTGCTCGAGATTTTAGGAATCCCGACCGAGACCACATGGTTAGAAGAGTGTCAGGAAATGGAAAAGAGTGTTGTAGGGTTAGGATATCCATCCAGTCGGTTCTGTTTTGCACTACAGGATTTTTGTAATTTTTTTGTTTGGTGGTTGAGAGATCCTAAGTCCGCATCAACGCGATGTCGAACCGGACTAAATGGAGAGCGACTTACTTCCGATTTTTTGGAACACGCAATCCTCTTTTCAGGCTTAGTACCCAAGTGATCAAAAATTAAGGCAGAGACGGCTTACGAAGAAACTAATCGAACACTGTCTCCCCTCTACGCTGGGAGTGGCATCACCAAAGCGTTACGCAGGTGGTAAAAGCAAAACAAAACCTAAATGCGAATTCTATTGAACGTAAGTCTATCCCTATTTCAGATCAAGGCTTGGCTGCTTGATTAGAGTTCTTTTCTTCTATGGGAGCTAGAAACGTGTTATTCAAGACATTCATTCTCAGATAAAGCTTCTTAATAGTTTGAGGACATTCCACTCGCCTTCCCCAACATCTTGCTTTTTGATGACTGCCAGATGAACTTCTTTCATATGTTCATGCATTTGGAGCAATTACAATCTCTGCAAAGTTTGCACTGTAGCATGGAGAAACCTATTCCTTATTGTACTTCTATCTTTAAAGTTGACAGTGATTCAGAGCAATTGTGTAATGTTATCCTGCCCATGTAAATATGCAAACCCGAGTGTAATTAGGACTACGAAATACTTTAAATCTTCAACTATAACTCTAAGGAGTTTTAATTAGTGGATATTTGCCTACATCCTTTTTAAACTGAGAAAATTCACACCCAAATAGAATAATAAATGTTTATCTCAAAGAAACGTGGCAACTGAACTTGAGGATCCATAATAAAATGTTATTGAATATACAAATACGTTTCCCGATAGCATTCGGTTAGCACATGGGTACATATAATACTATATATCCCAGAAAACACAAACTAAGCTACAGTTACATCAGTACAAGGCCTTCTACAAAACTGCTGAATTGACATGTAAAAGGCAATTACTCCACCATATTCGAGCAAGACCAAGGTCGACAATCATCCCACTAACCACCGAGCTCAACACTTAACATTATACAAATGGCTATCTCGAATTCCCTTCACCGTCAGCAATATTCCTGAACAGCCTACATAACTTTCTTCCTTATCTGCTTGCTACATCGAAAACAACAAAAGCTACAACCGCCCACCTCCTTCATCTCTCGGTAACTATCTGCTGAACTCAATACGCGTGATATCAACAGGCGAACCCTGCGAACCCTTCATCTTCTAATTAACTTTTTAAGCCATTCCAACCGATGCGAGTACTTACCACGGGCACTTACTAGCAAGCACTTCAATAAAAACACAGATCCTGACTGGCCTCTTCCGTCACCACCGATATGTCCGCTTTCCTGCCACCCTTAATTAAGTATCCTTTTTCCTTTAAATAGTCGTGATACGATATAAGTGTGGGTAGTCCGGGGAGAGTATATTTCGTGCAAGAAATTCCATTTAACGGGGAGTCAAGTGTAAAGTGCGACGAGTAGGCTTGTCCCTTTTACGCAGTAATTAATAGCAAGATAAACATGATCCTAATTAGTTTCGGTAATTTAATGGAGACCGGACTGAAGGAGGCTTCATCGGTCCGCTTGTTAATGGTAGGTTGAATTTCAATAGTTTACCTTTCTGTGATTGCTACTACCAAAAGAGCAAATATAGCTTTTTCGGGGAAGGTAATTCTGGTGTACATTTTACTCACGATAAATACGTTCAAGTTTTTGTAGGACATGGGTCACTATTAAGTCCTAAGCTGTTCATCAATGACTAAATTCTATAAAACGTATTATGGACTTTATTTGACCTAAATTCTAAATAGACGAAAATTTTATTAGATAATCTCCTTTGTCGACCCTTCGATTTTTTTTAAAATAATAGGAGAGCAGCTAAGCACTTTAATGACTAGTAGAGTTTAGATACCTATGGCTTTCGCAAAGGAATCTATTACGTGGTGCCTTTGTTTTTAACCCAGGTTAACACTGATCAAATATCCGTCAAATTAAAAGTCTCGATTAGTAATTTTCAAATCAAATGTAGTTTTAACATTGGTTGGAATGGGGAGGAGGATGGGAGTCCGAAAGAAGGCAATTGCTTCGTTCTTAGCAACCACCCAACCGATCCATTTGTAAAAAATAATAGTGGTCCATGCGCATGGTATCTAGGCAACAAAATCCTCTTCGCTGCGATATCTGCTCAACTAAATTAATTATATTTTAGAAATTGACTGCGAACTCAAGGTCCGTGATAATACAGTTTTTGATAGGCATCATATTGGAAGATTTGATGGAAATTCTACTATTATTAACAAAGTTATAGTAAGTGAAACTCGCTTCTTTCCCATCAAATTACTGCCAGTACCACGTCGAATTGAATATTGTGTAGATTCTTCTTGTATACTGTAGACACTACGCACTCCCTCTAGGACACCACCTTGTCGTGGTGGAGGAGTCTGTGGCAGTTTACTACTATACTAAATGTTTCCAACAACACATGGAGATGAAAAGGATTGTCACTCTCCAAGCGACTTTGAGGAATCAGGTTGTGGTCGAGGCACGGATTTTGGCGGCCTCACCAGATTCATATTCCCCCATGGAAAAATAGTAGACAGGCTCTCCACTTCAGTGGAAAACCTGCACCCGATGTCTACAGCGCGATCAGCCAGAATACACTAACTACGTTAATGAGAGGAACGGCCGGCACAGGAGAAGGGGCTACAAGCTTGTCTGCCAAAATCTTCTTCTCCGTCTCTATTAGGAAAAGCGGAAGAAAGGGAAGTTGGTGATGTGGACGCAACTGATCTAATTCCGGTATGTGGAAACAGATCCCTGCAGCTCGGATTCCGTGAACCTGGTAGGGTTCCCTGCCGACGCCAATGGAAGGCACTTCGAAAGAAAGCGAATTTTTTTGGGAATGAGGACATCGGCGATATTCGAAAATCGGATGCAAGAAAGCGAAATTTTTGCTCGGAGTGTGAAAAGAAGCTGGTAACTCTGGTGAGATCCACACTGAATGCAGGAGACTTTTCAGTTAGCGGCTGTTTTCAAATTAGACTACGCTTATGTCTGCAAGCAATTTACCTGCAGCATCCCAAAGTCTCTTCCTATCTAATGGCAGCAACGCTGGCAAAGTTGCACAACTGTCCTTATATTTTTCTCGTAAAAAACCAATGGATTCTTTTTAACAAAATCATCAGTAAATGACAATTCTGTTACAAGGACCCCAATACCAGGTTAATGGAAAGAGGAGAAACATCATAGTTGCCTTTGCTTGTACAAAGTGCCGATAAAAGAACTAAGGGATCTAGTAGTGTATGCAGAATCAAGTGATCTCGAACCCTCAAGAGGTTATAATGCGAACACTCAGCATATGTGTTAGGGCAGTAGCAAGCAGAGAAGAGAGATGGCGTTTGATTTTATCACTTCAGATGGTCTGATGGTTGGGAATGTAGGGTACAATTCTGCGTTCATGAGGCCATTCAACTCTCTGTCGAAGTGAAATATCTTGGAGTTATTCTAGACAAGAACAAAACTGTAGAAGTAAAGATGAAACATGCTCTCCCAGCTTATGGCCTATGTTGGCGGAACTTCGCCTCGACATGGGGACTTAGGCCCAAGGCAGTAGTGTGTACAGAGTGTTCGATATAAACCAACCACACTGCAAAGAACTGTGTCATGAGCACAACATTTGACGCAGCTCTAAATGCATTACTCAATTTGTAGCCCTTGGATTTGTTTATTCAGAGCACTGTAATGAGAGCAGCTTATAGACTAATTCGATTCGAAGGGGAAACAAAGGATGTCGGGGGCACAGAGCATTATAGAAGTATTGAGAGAATAGAATTTAGTTTTCGCAATGCCTTCCGATTCTCGGATCCCCATACATCTGTTTGGTAGAAGATATGAAGTTGACTTGAAACGAAGAGAAAACTGGGACGAACCAGAAGAATGGGTGTCAGGATATACTGACGTCTTCTACACCGATGGCTCAACAACAGAATACGATTTTGAAGAAAGAGGCCACCTCTTGAATAAAAACGAGAAGTAGACTTTTGCCTACAGACAATATGCAACGGTCTTTCAGGCTGAAGTATATGCGATCCTGAAGGCAGCAATCTGGGTGATTGACGAGCAGTTGAAGGGCACGCGCCTCGCAACCTGCGGCGATAGTCAAGCTGCGCTGAGAGCGTTAAGCCGGCTTTTGATCACTTCAAAAATTATTCACGAATGTACAAATCAATTAAACTCTGTTTGTAAATTCAATATGGAGAAACTACTCTGGCTACCCGAACATTGCGGTGTAGGGGGAAATGAAATCTCGGATGTTTTAGTAAAAGAGGGTTCTCTATACCTGGACCGGAATCAGCAACTGGGGTGCAATATCGTTGGCTAATGCTGTTATCGCAGACTGGGAACAAGTTTTCCATAATGACAGGTAACATAGCCTAAATGATGCTAAACACGCCAAACTTTTCCCATCAGAACCAAACAAACATACTGCAAAAGTTTGTCCTGTCGAAAAACAGGAAGACCTGCAAGAGTGTTCTGGGCATTCTAATTGGCTATAATTCACTAGTTGGACATATTTTCATAATAAGAATTCTCCAAGATGATACATGTCCATTCAGTAATGAGGAAGCGGGATCCACGGAACATTATTTGTGTGAATGCTCCCCCCTAAGAACGCATCAAATTTTTTGCAGTGATCTGCTCCAACTGCAGCGGGTAGAATCGCATCCACTAACGGAAATCATGTGGTATATAAACGAATCCGGACCACTAAGGTCTGAATGCTCAGAGGCTTGGCCTACCCACACACAACCTACAAAAGTTTTGTATGCGCAAACATTGCTAGAGATTAAAACCGACAAAAGCAAAAAGCATAGAGAACAGCACGCAGAATCGATAAGGGGCAGAAAGAGCAAGCTTATAAGAAAGTCCACAAGTTGGTCAGCCAAAGCAGTGTGAAAGAATTTTTAAAGAAATCTGCTCGAAGACGAATATAAACTTGCTGAGGAGAGCCTATAGAACCGGGCGACTCAGAGGCCGTTCATCTCCATAGATCACGCGCCCTACTGAATAAGGTCCTTAAGCTCGCCGTGAAGGTTAGGACGAGCCAGTTTGCTGAAGTGAGGTTCGAAATATGCAGTTCGAAGGGATATACCCTTATATCATTGAAACCTCCTGAGTACTCATCCTCCTACTGGCTAATAGGCCTGCTAGATACCATGTGAAAAAGGTTAGAGGTTACAGCGCCTTCGATTAAATGCAGTCCTAATGCGGATGGTCATGGTTGATAGTTCGTCCGTACTGGATTTGGTTGTCCCGTTCTGAAGGGAGCACCGAGTTATGATATATGTACGACATGGCAATGATTCTAATCATAAAGCATCTAGAAGATACTGAGTTTTATTTCTGCGAAAAAATCACGATTGTTAAAACTTCATTCGAGTGCGCTGGGTTGATACTGAAGGAGAACAAATGGAAGCATCAACAAACACCACAAGAGAAGTTACGCTGCATTCAGATTGGGGACCATACTCTCGATTGTAGATCGGGAAAGGATGATGCTGTGCAATATATTTGTGGTCTGTCTACAATCGGATTGGTGAACTCTACTCTACGTACTTAGGCAAATGCCCTTAAAGCTTCGTGTAATACACATAAATGATGGCCGCCTGTAAAAGAATAGCCCTAAGAGTCTGCTCCACTTCGAGGGCCGTTTCTTCTTTGCGGACGACATGACGAGTTTATAGGAAATGAAGACCGCTTCCCCTTCGTTGTAGGCGAAGAACGCCGGAAGGGAAAGATCTACAAATTGATGGCAAGAGCTTAGGGAACATTCAAGTAAGGATCGGTGGGCACAAAACTGATCACTCCTAAGAGGAGTTTGAGAGGCAAAACGCCCAGTTTACCATGAAGCATAGCAGATAATATCAATGCTACTACATGTTAAAATGGGCAACACTTGACTTGATTGATTACCCATTTATGATAGGAAATGCCTGAAACTCGTGGACAGGGGGAAGAAACCTAGAGGGAACTCTAGATGAGGTTTTGGGAAGAGGAATGCAATTGTTTGGCGATCATTGTAGTGAAGGCATAATCTGAGGATCCACGAGTGAAAGTAGCTATCGGGTTCCACGAAGGGGATTTCCGAAATGTATGCACTATGCACAATCACAGTTACGAAAGAGAAACTAGACTACATAGGAATATCCAAGGATGTTTCTAATATGCGAGTTGAAAGTGTGCAGGGCTGGATTGAGCTAAAGTCGGAGGAGGAACATAGGATAAAACCAGGCATTTTGGAAGCAGGATGAATGATGTCAATTAAGTGAGAATAGGAATGAAGCTGATCATTGAAGATCACACTCAGATTTTGAAAGGAGGTCGTCCAGCAAAAGGGTAAGAATGCGGTAATTATGCCGTGTTTCCAACGATTAATTATCTCAAATAATAAATAACTTGTTGTTTCTTTTTCGTTGGTTAGCACTGATGAAGGGAACAAGTGGTTCCCGAAATATCGGTATTTGCAAGAATACATATCCACACCAACGAAAAAGAAACAACAAGTTTTTTATTATTTCAAGAAAAGGATGTTGGGAAGGATTTTAGTGAGTAACAAAAAGGTTTTAAATCACCGCAAGCAAACGCAATCTCGCCGCTCGTCAAGTATCACCTATGCTCATTTTTAATCATAGATTTCTAGATGGAACCTTGAAATGAGCAAAGTCGGCATTATTCTTAGAAGCTAGAAACTTCTTTGACAGTGCGTGCTTCATACGGATGTTTCCAGGGATTTTTGTGGTGAACCAAATTATGTATGAGCGCAGATACGTAGAAGAAGAAGGGACGTAACTGGAAAAGAGATGAAAAAAAATCTATCGAGCATAAGTTGCGAAAAACAGAAGAGGTTACACCGCCCTGTGATGTAATACCCCACAATAAATCTAAGGGGAAAGGATTCAAAAATTGAAGAAAACCACAAAGCCTGCCTTAAAGCAAAGGGATACAGCTACATAATAGGAATCGACAAGGTTCAAGACAGGTAAATCTGCCTGGCCCAACTAACTCTCGATGAAATTCCTGACATAACCACAGAAAAGTACCACAGGCCTTGAAGAAGGTTATTTATGAAGTCGCTGGTTCTACGGCATTCTGAATAAAGCGCTGTTCGTGGCCGTGAAGATAATTCCAATTTGGTTTGTTCAAAGATGTATGATGTGCTTGAGAGATAGAGTTTTCCTCCCAAAGCGGGAGCAACAGAGGCTGGTGCTAATTCCGTAACCAAATAGTCCTCTACGGGATCTGGCATTCTACAGGCCAATGACATCGGTAAACTATTCGAGTGGACAATTTACAATAGGGTTCTGCTGATCGCAAAAAAAGCAGGGTGGTCTTTCAGGTAGGCAGTTTTGATTCGAAAGGCGGAATCTGCTATAAATGCCATCAGTGCAGAAAGGAGCATAATTGCGGAAACAAAAATGGAGTTCAGTTAATGCTGCTTGATGGCGACTTTTGATGTGAGGAATGTTTCTACGAAAGATAATTACCAACAGTAAAAGCCGGCGACGTAATACCTTAACAGCTGTATCGCTGAAGGAGAAGCAGAAGGTTTTACTTACTTCTCACATAACCATGTAAAAGGTGCCGGCGAAAGGTTTCGAACTTTTATGGTTTTCAACAACTCCAACAATTGAACCTTAGTAACTGTTTTTAAATCGAATGTGAATCTGAAATTATATAGATAATGGTCGCGTCTAAAAGGGGATACTACCTACAAGTATATATCTAAAAGCATTTTTCTAACTAGATTCTGATTAACAATCTTTGCAAGCGAGTTTCCATCAGTGCGAATTACATGACCGTAGATTTTTCTCCCGTAATTTTTCTAGGATGGATCCAACACAATATCTTCATCTTCGCCACCGCAAGGCTCCTTTGGCTTTGGTAGTCAGTCATTATTCTGAACCGCAGAAGACGACAGGGTAAAGGACACTGCTATAAAAGGATGCCAGTTTTGAAACGCCACTTCACTTGGAAAACATCGTCTATATAGTGCAATATATAGGGCGCTTGACGTTAGATATCCCGCTTTACAGTGCCCATGACAAGAACAAATAGAAGTACCAAAAGGGCCTCCTTGGTAAATACCAAAGGAAACACCGAGCACCGCACTTCAAACTTTACTCCTCTGCTCGCGATAGGGCAAATTAGGCGCAGGAATTTATATGATACTACGTGTTGTCTTCTTGTATACCAGATGGGCTTGGGTAGCACACGGTGAACGAAGTCACAATGCGCTTGTCAAGAAAGCCTTCCAAAACCTTCACGGTATGGGATAACAACCGAATCGGTAATTTGAACATTCCGCCGGAAGCCCCTTCTTCTCTCATACTGGAGTGTTTGCGCTCATTTCCAAATCAGACAGTATTCTATCTCCCTTAATAACGCGATTCAAGTGTTGGGTTCCACATATCCGCTTACAAGACCTTAGCTGAAATATCATCAAGTCTCGTTGCTTCCCTCGATTTCTTTCATTTGATTGAGGCTTGGAGCTCTGTGAGAAATTATTCCAAATGTCGGCAGTGTTTGTGGAAGTAGTGGATGATGAATTTTTCTATCCGTCCTCATTCATATCATTGTGAGAGCCAGAGTGTTCGATACCCTGTGTGTGAGGGTATTGGCCTTTGACAAGTTCATCCAAATCTTTCTCGGCCGATATCCAGTTTGTCGTACAGATCTTTGTAGTGGGCTGTTTGAGCAGCATTCTTATAAACTTATCAATTAGCCTTTCTTCTCACGGACCTTCACTTTGACATCGTCATTCTAAAGCCAAGTATATTGGTCGGCGCTTGGCTTACCAGGTTTGCTCACACTGAGGGTTACATAGCCTGCTTTCGGAATCTCATTCTTGGCTAGGTTTCACGTTTCTTCCACTTTCATAATAGTCGGCAGTCGAGTAAGTGAGATCATTTCTTCGCGTTTCTTCAGATATCGTTACCAATAAATTCGTGATGGGCTAGTGCACGAAAAAGTACACAGTCCTCAGTGTCCGCAAATTCGGCAATACGCTCACTATCCTCAATGACGTTAGCCTCCCAATCTCGCTGCTCTGGGTTCGAATCCCAGTCGTTATGAGTGTCTGTGTTCGTCTTATGTTTATCTCGTTGCTGTGAGCTTATCGCTTACACAGTGATAAGTGTATGACTGACTCCACCGAGGAGTGAAAGGGAAACACTAAGCCACGAATTTGTGTTTTGCGGTCTACTTTTTTCGTTTCGGCGCCTTCCATGCTTCAAGAACACTTATCAATTCTTGGTGTGAACAGGAGGATCCTCTCAACCCCGTCGTGTGAGGTATAGCCCTGAGTATCTTCCCGACGTTTATGCAATTTAGTCCGTTTTCTTAATTGGCATGCTACAAACTTTGTTATCAAGAGGTTCCCTCCTACTTTATCTTAGCTGATCCCAAGCTAGCATATCATATGAATAACATGACCAATTTAAAATATCGGAACTAGCATGGTGAAACTGACACATCAGTTCATTCTTTGTTTTAATTCATATCGAAATTATCAAATAACCTTCCTCTACAAAGTAGTGCAAGTAAGTGTAAATAGGGACGCAAAAACAAATGTATTTAATGAACCATGATGTCTCTCCAAAGTAAATCCTCTAAAAAAGTTATTTTGGTCATATACGAATTTTAACAGAACAGAATATCCCTGCAGGCTGCAAAAATTCAGTCCAAAAATAATCCAGACTAAGTTTAAATTAACACTAACTTCAATGACACCCTTGATCTCACCACTCGTAGCCAAATTCATGTTCACTTAAATATCATTAGGAGAGCCTCACAGCAGCTTAAATGTTTTCCTGGGAAATGTAGATCGGACCTGAATAGATAACTACTCCCCGTAGAGATACAAAGCCACATTTTCATTTTTTCGTAACCAGCCATTGCATGCAAATAATCCAGTACTGCCCAGAGCATCGAGATCCCAACAAACATATGTAGTTGGAATTTTACTTCACCAAAGCTGATTACGAAATTCCAAAAACTTCCAGCACTGGCTTTGCGTCCAGCATCCCCGACGCTTCCCTTAAAAAACCTAAATTCTCCTAAATACTCTTCAGTTGCTAGATTCCATCCGTTCGCATTGTTACAAACAAACTTGCAGGAGCAAATGGTCAATGTGAGCACAAGGGCTAGGACTCCCGTGGAGTCAAGATGGCTGGGAACCAAGAAGTGATGCTTCCTCTATTTGCCACCTAATTTGCGGATTTAAAACGTGAACATGAATAATGCATATCCTAATTTTCCGTCCTAGTGAAGTTTTAAGTTGGTACGTGGCTGGAGTTAGGCAATCCTTTTCAGCATGTCGTCTATATGATAAAATATGGCAGATTTGATAACAGATTTATGGGGACCGTGGATGATGTCGATTTTGAGAAGTTTGAGGAAACCGTGCTGGCAGGTTTGTAGGAAGTAGAGGAGGATTTAAGGGATGTTGAGGAAACAACTTTTACGTTTATTAGGTAAAGTTTGCAAAGAAATTGGCTTTGAAGATGGAGAGTTATAATTAGATAATCTGGGAAGATTGTAATTTTGATTGAAGATTTTGACCTCAGGACGGAGAGAACCGTACTTTTACGAATACATAATATTATATTGCCGGGAAAGGGTCACCAGTTTAACTGGTTGCGGTAGAAATGTAAAGAGCAGTTCTAATTCTGTTAATGTCAGTTGATTCTGAAATTCATAGCTGGGCCAAATGGGATATTCAAGAGTTCTATTATCTTTTTGAATGATCCATTCCAATTATTAATTGCAGGCCAAAGTCATAACAAACAGCTATTATTTTGTTGATCTGAGTCATAGTGGTTGCATGAAACTACCGGATTTGTTAAACTAGTTTTGTTTAGTGAAATAATTGCTAAATTGTGTACCCTTTGAGGACATATTTAAAACGTTTGTTAACGTTGTACTAAAAGCCTGTTCTTGCACACTGTCAGTAATCTGTCTAGTATGACTCGTTCACCAATACTTACCTCTGGAAGTAAATCTGCATTGAACAGTTTGAAGGTGTCCAGATTTGTAACGAATCCATGAATTGGGTTGAAATCTTTTTAAGGTTTTGTTGTCGTTATTTGTAGCTTTCCTCCGAAGCTCCTCCATCCTCAGCAGGATATAGATCGCCGTCAGTAATTTTTCCACCGCCCTCCAAGATGTTTCAGTGGCTACCATGTGGTCCACGATATTCTCGGGTGTCAACCGTGCCTCGGGCGTCAATTTCCGCCTCAGCTGTGTGTGCAGCGAACTGCGAGCAACGTGCTCCATCACACATGTCGGGCGATGCGAGGAGTCGTCACGCCCGAAGCGGTAAAAGTATGCACGGTAGCCTCCATGTGCCCTTAGGAATTGAGTTAGGTGATAACTAACCTCATCGTGCCTTCGTTTGATCCATTTAGAGACATATGGAATAATCCTATGTGTCCAGCATCCTTTAGATGAGTTATCCCATCATTTTGCATTCAAAAATAGATTCATTTCGTGCTAATTGTCGACGATAGGTATAGGGCTCGCAGATTGCATATGAAGGCTCATGGAGGCGTCGACCCTCGTTCGCCAAGATGTCGATGGGGATCATGCCTGCTATCACACAATCTGCTTCATTTGAAATTGTACGGTATCGATATGAGCTGCGATTTTTCTTCTGTTTGCTTCAACCTTCAGGACGACCTATATTTAGTAACATTCTTGCCAACAATGTAGCAACTCCGGAAGCCCTGGTTGCTAAATTTTCAAGATGGGACTTGAATTTTAGTGTTTGGTCAACCATGACTCCTAGGTATTTAAGCGTTGGCTGCGACTGTATGCTGTGTTCACCAATCCTGATCTTTATCGACTTTTGCTTCCTTCGCTTGGTAGTCAAGACTACCTCGGTTTTATGCTCCGCGAGTGTCAGACCAGCTTCCTCTAGCCAAGACCTGATTTCAAAAATTGGCCGCATTTCCACGCCCCAATGGTATCGAGCCTATATGCGTCATTAGCTGCATTCCGTTTTACCTCCAAGTGAATGGGAGGTAAATTTAGGATAGCTTCAAGTGCCGCAGTCGTCGTAGTACCCATTGCTCTAGTAATACTTAGGCAACCAAGCCTTTGAATCTGCGTTAGCAGCTTCCTGCTTGGCCACCAGAAGATGCATGCATACACCAAAATGGGTTTTATTATGAAGGTATACACCCAGTATATCCGTTTTGGTAAAAGTCCGCAGGTCTTACCTATCGCATTCCTACAGCACCGAAGCAATCTTCAGGATTTCTGATATTATTCCTGGATATGGTGCTTCCACCTTAACTTGGAGTCGAAATGTGCTCCTAAGTACTTGACTGTTTGTGCCAGCTGGATTTTCGCCCTTGCTAAGGTGGATAGCGTATAGCTGCCCCACTTGTCGTTGCGTGTGAGCATAACTAGTCCAGTCTTCCTAGCGTTCACCCTGAGTCCATTGCGGAAGCACCAACTGTGGATTTCATGCAGAGTTGCAGTCAAGCAACCTTGCGGGATTAATTATGACGGCTAGGTCGTCCGCAAATGCTTGCGCGAAGACTTTTTCGTCCTCCACGAACCACAGCAGGGTATCCATTACCAAGAGCCACAACAGTGAAGAGGGAACCCCTCCCTGTGGGCAGCCTCTAAGACATCCTACTTGAATAGACGTCTGGCCGACTGATATGTGGATTTTTCTTCACTCCAGCATGTGAAGGATCCAACTGATTATCAGCGGGATTATTCCATGCTGTCTTGCCGCATCACAAATTGCCGTGAATGAGGCATAATTGAAGGCACCTTCGATGTCCATGCATGAGCCTAAGGCGTATTCTTTTTGCCGTAAGTTCATGGAGTGCTGTCTCCGTGGATTTGCCTTTCTGGTAGGCGTGTTTCCTATGGTGAAGTGGCCACTCAGGAATATGTATATCAATTTAAGCGCTTGAGTTCCTCTTCAGTATGTACAAATTCACCTCATTTTTTAGATTTATAGATATTTTATTTAAAAATCTCTTACATATATTCCATATAAAATTCAAAACTTGCTTTTCTTTAATATTTACAGGTAAGTTCCTATCCTATCTCGAAAATAATTATTTGGATGCACATGTAAGTATGGCTTGAAAGTGAAGATACATGTTTGGCAGACGAAACACTACCAGGCCCATAATGAAAAATTCAGAATGATAATGAAGCAGGTATAACTTCTTCGTATAAGAATTTCTTCTTTAGATAAAAGTTAGTTCATAGGGCCCCGCAACATTTTAGGGGTTTTGCCGAAACTAGTGAACAGGCACCTTCTTCTACTTAATATATACTTGGAGTCGGAGTAGGCTGCTTCCACGGATTCAAGGGACCTGTAATTAAGATGTTTTAGCCCTGAATCTAAGAAACGTTGGGCCCCACATTGGGGGTTATTTCTATTGAACTAGTTTAGTTTAGTTTAGTTTAGTTAACTCAGGGGAGCCACGACTCCGAGCACTCAGGCCATTATTAGACCCATTGTACTATCCCCGTAAGTTGCCTATTCAATGGCTTCCCGCCTACTTTGTTCGCAGGCTTTAGCGAATCTGAGAACATTCTCAAGAGGCAGAGAGTATGCAGATTCTTCATTGAAGAAAACCTTGCCAAGGTGTCTTCATCTGAAATCTGAGGAAGCCGGGCAGCTGCATAAAAAGTGCAGGGCCATCTTCTTCTTTTCCTCACATTGGCTGCACACAGCCGAAACCACTACCCCAATCTTTTTCATATGGTAGGTTAAGGGGCAGTGTCCCGTCAAAAGCCCTACTAGGGTTTTTATGTCTTCTCTCTGCGGGATTTCTAATATTGTTCCTGCATATGATGCTTCCACGTTAACTTGGAGTCGAAATGTACTCCTAAGTACTTGACTGTTTGTGCCAGCTGGATTTTCGCCCCTGCTAAGGTGGGTATCGTATAGCTGCCCCACCTGACGTTCCTAGTGAACATAACTAGTCCAGTCTTCCTAGCGTTCACAGTGAGTCCATTGCAGAGGCACCAGCTGTGGATTACATGTAGAGTTGCATTCAAGTGGTCACATACTGTGTCCGCAAACTTGCCGGTAATTATTATGGCTAGGTCGTCCGCAAATGCTTGCGCGAAGACTTTTTTTTGTCCTCTAGGAGCCACAGCAGGGTATCTATTACCAAGAGCCATAACAGTGAAGAGAGAATCCCTCCCTGTGGACAGCCCCTGAAACATCCTGCTTCAATAGACTTCTGGCCGACCGATATGTGAATTTTTCTCCACTCTAGCATGTGAAGGATCCAACTGATTAGCAACGGTTCGATTCCATGCGCGATTCCATCCGCGAATGAGGCATAATTCAAGGCACCTTCGATGTCCATGAATGCGCCTAAGGCGTATTTTTTTCGGACATCGCCTTTTCAATTTTTGCCGTAAGTTCATGGAGTGCTGTCTCCGTGGATTTGCCTTTCTGGTAGGCGTGTTGCCTATGGTGAAGTGGCCATTTAGGAATGTGTGTATCCCTTATGAACCGATCTAATAGTCTTTCTAGCCCTTTCTAGCAGAAAGGACGTTAGGCTGACCGGTCGAAAGCTTTTTGCGTCTATGTAGGTGGGTTTTCCTGGTTTAGGAATGAACAACACCTTCACATCCCGCCATTTAATTGGAATATAAGCGTGTGCTAGGCATGCACGATATATATTCCGAATGTGTAGACCCAGGACATCCATTCCTTCTATTACTAGCGCAGGGATGATGCCATCCGGACCTGCAGACTTGTATCTATGGAACGAGTTAAATGCCCATTTCACTCGCTCCAGTGATACTACTTTGCATGCCAGATTCCAGTCTCTCGGTTGAGGGCTGAACTAAATGGAATTGAGATGGGCAAACGATTATCCTGGGTGGCCGCAGAAACCTAGAGGGAAGCGCTATTCCGAAACCTAAATGAAATTGGCTAAGTTGATCGCTAAGGTTTGCCTGAAAAAAATTGGAACTTCATTTTTATGTTTTAGCTCGCCTGTGGTTTATTTTGTTAGGCTCGCGGAAACCCAGTGTTTGTGTGGTTATTTTCAGGATCCGGTGCGGACTCACACACCGGTATAAACATACGAATTTTGTATAATGACACGTGGGGGATCAAAGCAATCAAAGGATAATTTGCCCTATCTAGGGTCGAAAATCACAACCGATAACAGCGGAGATAATATTTCAGCTTACAAAGACTATTTCGCTCGAAACGTCTCACCATAGAGTAAAAGCTCTTACCGTGCGCGACAATGGTCATGCCAGACCTTATGTCTTCCTCGGAGACCTGCGTTTTAAGCCAGAAAAATTGCAAACTCTGGGCCACTTTTGCGAGAAGAATCTTCCGAAGAATTATTGACCCTTATATGAGGATGGACGATTAGGTAGCCTAGATAACGACGAAATCTATGGGCGATACCACGACCGTCAGTTAGTGGATAAAATCCAGCTCAGTAGGTTCCGGTAAGCGGGTCACTTAATCCATATGGGTGAGGATGATCCAGCGCAGAAAGTCTATAAGGGAAATATCTACGGTAGGAATAAACGCCTTGGTAAACCCTGCCTGAGATGAAGCGTTGGCATAGGTCACGATACCAGATAGCGTTTGGGGATATCAAATTGGTGGACCTCGGTGCAGAACTGGCGTGTCTGCAGATCCTTACTAAGGCAGGCCTAGACAGGATGCTGATTATTACCGATTATTGCTGATGATGATAGGTGGAAGACTAAGTAACGCCGATTTGCCAGCAACCGAAACCTATCTTTTTCCATCGATTTTAAATACAAATCCATTAATTTTTCTGTAATTATTGCACCACGGTAATAAGAGCGGAGCAAGCCATTCTTGGCAATATCGTAAACCTCTCACAAATTCCTCGAAACTATTGAAAATTCTTGTGAAACTCCGTCTCCTTTCATAACTGTATAGATACAATATAGAATATACTTTCACCCCGTACAGGCACACCTCGTTCTATAGTTTTAATTTTCCACACTTCCCGGCAATTAAAAATTCCATGAATTTAAAATAATTGTGTTTGACACTATCTTCTCCTAACCACAAACTCTTCAGAGTACACCTGGAGATAACTATGATGGAACGCCTTTCGCCTGCCTTTATTGTTCTTATTTATATGAAGGCTCAACTAGTGGGGGTAGAACAGAAGAGAGAAGTATCACTATCGTGTCTTGAATCTTCTCTATTATTGATTTTCCAGTTAAGATTTCCACGAGATAAGGCGCTAATGCACTCTGCCGGCAAACTCGCAGGGATCCCACAATGGCTTAGCAGCTACAGAATAGATTATCCCTAGAAAGGTGAGATGAATTGGTTTTCGCAATTAGAAAGTTTTGATTGATGATGAAAACTCAGGAAGTTCTCGTATACTTTCCGCTCAAAATTTGTGTATCTATTCAGATTCTTCCCGCTATGAAATCTCGAACTTCACAACCACAATTTAAGTTTAATACCAAACGTCTAACTTTCTCTGGCTTGATATACTTAGTTTACAACTTTAATTTTTTCGCAATTACGCTAAATTGTGTCGGTAATCTGAAAGCGGCGAAAGGTGGTGCATTATATTCCCGTCACGATTTCCTATTATCAAAAGTTTTTAATACTTCCTAAGCTTGCCGAAATGAAAATCCGCCGAAGAAAATTCAATTTCACTGAGCGGCGTTTTCAATTTTTACTCGCCTCTTTGATGAATTATGCTAATTAGTAGTCCCGGTCCCTCAAGGATTATTTGAGACTCGCAGCAAAATGAAAGCGAATTTAAAAACGAAAAAATCGCAATATGATGTATTATTTCCCCCGATTTTTGTTGATAATTTAAATGTTTCCCTTCACGAAAATTTATGATAAACATTCGAACATTTTGTATTGACAAGTTTATGTTTTCTTTTTGGAGATTTATTCCCCATCCCCAATGGAAAGTTGGCGAGACCACCAGATGTTTGCATTCCGAATACATCTCAATCCTTTGGGAATTTCAGACTTTCCTCCTACAAAAGATGACACTTTTCGTGAAAAAGAAAACAGACAGCGAAAAGGCCAACTGAAAAAATCAACTTCTGCTTTTAGAAGATAATATAATGGCGTTACGTTATTATGGGGAAAGTTTCTTATATCTTTTACGGGACCAAGTTTTCTTTTTCGACGTTTTTGTTTGTATTTTTCTCTTCTTGTTCGCGGAAAAGTTGACGGCATGAAAGACTACCTGATATAAGGAAAGGCAGGGTTGATTGTGTTACAGCTAAAACATTTCTTTTTGCCGCAAGTTGTTTTTCTTTCGTAATGTGAGTTTCTTTCTTAAAAAAGGGGGGACATCAAGATAAGACGTGTTGTGGTTTAATCAAAACTCTGCCATGATGGCCATTTGTGATATTTCGTATTCCGGAAGAGAAGTCGTCCGTGTGGTGCACCCAATTTCTTCTGATATTGGACTTCAAATATATTTTTGATAGAGTCTTTAGTGCCGTGATTACTTCCAAGTATTGAGGACTACCGAAAACTTTCCATGCAAACTGTAAAACAGGCATATTTATATTAACTAAAAGAAGAACCTTAACCTACTACAAGGGAAGTTTAAGGGACCAGGCTCTTGTGCGTTAAAAATTCGATAAAGTCTAGTAATCGGGGAATGGAAATAGAGTTCGAGTTCCACCAAGGGTTGTTGCATGTAGTATAAGACGCAGGACCGCAGTCCCAAAGAAAGTTTAAAAAATGTGCATAAACGCAGATAAGTTCTACGCTCTTGTAGGTAGGGAAAGTTCAGAACGCGGTGGCAGGAGGCGTAGTCTACACGAGTGAACGAGGGAAGGGGGAATGGGTGAAATTATGTTACACTTTTTCATGGGCAAGACAATCACAGTTGCGGGTGGGTGACCAGATCATGGAGCAGTACCTGAAGATACTTCTCACTAGGGAGTTGAACAGAGCTACATAAGGAAAGTGAATGGATTCAAAATCATAGGAGGAGCAAAGTCTAAAGCTTGACTGGACTCTGAAGTCTTGAGTGGAGTTCTTATATGATAAGGAATGTCCGTTAAGAGAGTAGGAGAAGGAAGTGGGTGAGGATTATAAGCGAGTAGCAAATAGAGTAGTACTTTGAGGTTTAGCGTTAACACACTAGGAGAGTGCCAACGAACCAGAATGTGAACGGAAACACAGTCCATAGGCGACGATGTTCGGGAAAACAGCTTAAGGTTGTCGACATAGAGCAATTAGGGACAAGTAAGGAGGGGGAAGGTAGTTGGTAAAAAATAAAAATAATAAAGGACCCTGAATAGACGCCACAGGAGGGGGAGATAAAACGGGACGAGCAAAAGAGACGCGAGTTAGCAGAGAAGCCAAAGGATTTAATGAAAGGGGAGAGTTGCGAACATGGGACCAGAATTGTTTAAGGTTTCGGCACTCTTCAACACTGGCCAGATATTCCTTCTGGACTTGAATATTAAGGATTTAACTGAGGAACGCAGAGGTTTGAAGAAAACGAAATCAGTATAGGTTCCAGAGGACTGGAACTTCTTCCTCATAATATCCTCTCACGAAGTTTTTGTGAACTTCAGTGGTGGACCAGAGAAGGTAAAAGCGGACTTAGAAGAGGAGGGACGTAACATGAAAAAAGATCTAATAAAATCGTACAAAAGGTGTTGAATGCTTGGCCACACATTAATGGAAAGAGAAATGGAACCCAGTTCATTTTCGCCAGGGTTGAGTTAATACCTTGGAAGTTTGCCTTACGGGCTAAATTTGCGCACGACAAGAAAGTGCTGATTTGAGCATCAAACTTGAGGATGATGAGCGTTAGGAGTAACGTATGAGTGGCATTAGTGAATTGGGAAAGCTAACGCACGAATTGGTATGAGAAGAGAAGATTAATAGCACGATTTGACCACTTAAATCAGTAAATTAAAGGCCAGCATAGATGTTTACAAAAGTGGATAAAGGAATGAAAGGATGGGTTGAATTAAGTCGCCACAGAGGAAGAAAGGAAGAGAGGGGAACAAAACGATTAGGATCTCTGATAATCAACCGAAGAAATTTTCGTACAGAGAAGGATATTGTAAAGGGGCATACTTTTGGCGGAATGGCTGATGTAGATATGGCAAACGGTATAGGTTAAATATTCAACCACATCCCTGGAAGGAGTGTGCAGTAGGAGGTTTCCTCTCGTCAAAGCAGATTAAAACTTGTGGCAGCCGCCCCTCTTTAAAAAGCTATGGCGCTTCACAGTCGGTTTTTATATCATCATGGTAAAATTTGAATTTTCAACCACATCCTTTAAGGAAAAAGAATTTCGATGGTATACAATAGAAAGAGGTGTGAGTCCCCCCTCCCCAGCCAATCCTTTCATACTTCCTCATTTGCACGTGGCAACGATGACTGCCCTACAAATAACCTTATCAATGATACAAAAATAGCTCCTTTTCGCGGCTCTGTAACTTTGTAAGAAGTAGCGAACATTGTAGGCTTTCTACGACGGTAGAAAGGCGTGACTCTCATCTTTCTCTTACATGCTCTCTTTGCTCCCTGCATCCAGAGGGACCGGCAAATCAAACTTCACTATGATGATATCAAAATTCCCCTCTTTTGAAGCGCCATAACTTTTTAAGAGGGCTGACTGCCGCAACCTCTCCACGGGATTTGATAGAGAACACCTCCCGTTTCTTCCTTCCTTATCCTTACGTCGATAACGTTCGGAGATAAAGCCTACTGCTTTGACATAAAAATAGTACCAATTTGGAGCGCTATAACTTTTTAAGAGGTGATGACCACTGCAATTTATCGTTAGAGAGAATTGAGCTTTCTCTTTTTTCAGCGTATACCACCTCTCTTTCCATCTAACTGGGCAAGGTTAAACTTGCGAAATGCACCATGATGATGTCAAAAAACCCTACTTTTAGTGGTCATAAATTTTTATCCTGTTTGAAGAGCGAGGAGTTTTCTCCCTCCCTTCATAAACAGCCCAGTCCAACCAATAAGTGATGTGATTGAAAATTAAATCTTTATCCCGCCTTTCTTGGCCGGAGATGGTGACCCTTAAGTAAATTTCACTGAAATGTGCTAGACTACTATTACAATGCCCGCTGCTGCTGCGGTGCGGTATATTGCTAAGTTGACACAGGTTTTCCATTTCTTGGTCTACCGGCCTTAAAAGTAGTTGGACTTTTCTTCGATTTTTGAAGATTAGGGTTCGAAAAAATGGGAAATAAGGGAGAAATCATTAAAAAAGGTCTGTTGCTATACATTTGGGGAAAAGAAATAAAATTGGTATTCACCAGTTTCGAAAGGGAACATAGAAAGGCTTACAACAATTTTAACGCCGATACCTCCAAATGAACTGTTTTGTCCCTTTGAAACATTTGAAGTTTTTATGATCTCGGAAAGCCTTGCAAAGTGATATTTTTATCAAACTCTTTATGGTTTTTACATGTTCCTATGTATAATAAGGTGAATCAGCTTGGAGATCCCTTGATTATTTTTGAATGCTCTTTTTGTTTTGCCTTCCTCACAGTAATGTTTTCCTTTCAGTGCTTTTTGCTACGCAGGGCCGATTTCTTGACATTCCAACAGCCAAGATTTCAATAGAGATCATTCCCACCAAGGCAGCATAATCCGAGACGATTACTAATATGGAGATCACTGGGCAGTCCGTCGTGTTCACTCTCCCATGTGCGCCAGTCCTTTGACTTGCTTGATAAAGATAAAAATAAAGTTAACCTTTTTAGTAATTTTTGGCAGGATCTTGCAATACGCGCCGGTTAACCTACGGACTATCCTCGCTTTAATGTTAGCTTATGTTAGACTGAACTCATTTTATTGAATGCAGCATTCCATCCCGATTTCTATTGGCTGTATCCCTTTCCGACTTCACAATATTAACACTAACGCCCTATAATTAACGTGGCAGTTGGAGAAAAATAATCCCTCGGATTGATTAGGGCCAATCACGTGGGTAGAAGTTGACCGTACAGCTCCGGTAATATCTCATGATATCTAAGCGCAGCTCCACTCAAATAACATACAACTGCTTGCAACAAAAATTCCGGATGGACCGGGCGCCTTGAGCCCGAAGATTTATGAACCGAGTGTCACGTTCATAGAAGGAAGATCCGTGACGAATGGGGGTCCTGTTACTGCCTCAGGGGTCCCGTTCCTGCCTCGATAATTACGAATCTTTGTAATAAGAGATGCCAAGTCTGAGTTATACTAACAGTTAACCGGTTAATCCATAAGCAATGGGCAGTTAACTAGTTAACCAAAATGGAAAAAAGGGTATCAGCCATTCCGGCTTTTTTTGCGGCTGGGGCCAAGTATTTTTGAGGCCGTATTAGGTGGCTGTGAAGAACATTTGTCTATGCTTCATCTCCAGGATCTCTGTTGACTGCGGTTATTGCGGCATTCATTTCCCTCTTATAGATGTCGCGGAAGGCTGTGTTGTGGATGACTTCAATATTCACTCTCACTTGATTGTCAGAGGAGATTGCAAGTGGTGTCGTAATTCGAGGTCGAAGCACCATGCCACCGAGATAGTGTTCCCAGTCTAAATTGGCCCCCCCTATATGTTCTGACATTCATCAAGGCTGAGAGGTGGCGGCGTTCAATCAGCACGTGGTCAATTTGGTTGAAAGTGGTCCCGTCTGGAGAGGCCCATGTGTGTTTGTGGACCGCTTTCCGCGCAAACCAGGTACTGCCAACAACCATTTCGGCCAATACTAACTGGTAACTGGATAATGCGCAGTTCGTTATCATTGATACCTCTATGTAAGCTATGGGAGCCGACCTATCGCCTGAATACGGGCTCCTTCCCTACTTGACTGTTGAAAGCTCCAAGTATGATTTTGATATCATATTTGGTACAGGCTTCTAGAGTCTGTTTAACTGCCTCGTAAATTTGCCTTCTCCAAATTTGCAGTCTCCTCCGTAGGGGCGTGAACGTTTATGAGGCTTATATTTCTAAACTTGCCTTGCAAACGCAGAGTGCATATCCTTTCGCTTATATTTTCAAAGCCGATAACAGCAGGTTTTATTTTTTGATTGACTAAGAAAGCTACTCCGAGCACATGCATTACTGGATAGCCGCTGTAATATGTGGTGTAGGGACTCTTCTCCAGGAAACCGATATCTGTCCATCACATTTCTTGCAACGCTGTTACATTAGACTTATATTAGGACAGGGTATCGGCTAGCTACTCAGCAGCATTCAATTTGTACAGGGAGCGCACGTTCCATGAGAAAATGCCCAAATCGTTGGATGAATCATTCGCTCCCATTTAATTTGACCGTTTTTGATGATATTATCATGAGTGGTCTTATTTCTGAGAACGGCAAAACAATCATGACGGACGGTATGTTTTATTTATTGTCAAAATCGACGTTAACGACAGGTGAAGTGCAAAGAATTTTGCCTTATCGACTTGGATACTACGAATGTTTGCCCTCTTAGGCACCCTCATATTGGTGCAACTTTAAATGCAATGGCGTCGGAATCAAAATCCTCGACTTTTTTGGCAATAGTACCAATGGTGCGACGTCTATGATATTAAATGGTGATGGTTTAGTCATGGTGGTACAACAAATCATCCCAACTGGTGTGCCTTCAGGGTACACCCTGAAGGCTGAAGGTTTTGACTTATGGGGAAATAGGAGTGATGTAAGGCGTTCCTTCGTTTTTTGAGCTCCCCTTGGCAAGTTTTTCCCACAATACTTCAATGTGAAGATTGTGTGTTAAGTTTTTCGCATCTTCAGAAAAAAAATAAGGAAAAGATGTGGCTCACAGTCCTAGCAACGTCGGTTATCCACTTGCTTTCATTAAAGCTGTCTAACTTTTGATCTGCAAATAGTTCCTCCGACTCAACTGAATTCTGGTCCAGTTCAGCTTGGTGACAGTGCTGAGTTAATGAATTATCAGTCTGTTCAGTTCAACTGACTGCTGCCTCTCCAGGATCTTTTGGTTATGCACCAAATAGCTTGGCTCAATTACAGCCCCCATTAGGGAGTAGAATAGCCTCCGTTGAAATCCAACATCCGTGGGCTCGCGCCAACTTGCATGGAGTTCGCTTGAACCATTCAACATATTATTGGACAGTGAATAAAAAGCTTTTAACGGTTGTTGAGCTCTGTGACAAATCAAGTCCCAGAGGTCCATATTCGAAAATTGGTTCTTTTCCTACATTCATAACGCCCCGGCTATGCAATAGCATCGCCGCATACTGCATCAGAAGATACATGTTATTTTGCAACGTGGTCTCGCCTAGAACTGGGGAAAAACAGTTTTCCTCCAGGAACAATCCTGCTGACCACCTAATTTAAGAACCCAAGAGCTTCATACATGAATTTCTTTTTCCGACAAAATTAGAAGTGAAGCGGGAACATTTAATCTAATAATAATAATAATCGTTGGTACAATAATCCATATTGGATCAGGGCCTTGAAGTGTGTTAGAGCACTTCATTTAAGACCGTAACGGTAGACTAGGAGGCAATGTGGTCAGCATTGCGCTCGCCCGAGATTATTACCCTGATTTGACTCAGGTACTCATTCACAGCTGAGTCGACTGGTATCCGACGTCAAATCACGATACAAATCCCACTGCCACCAGCGAAATTTGAACCGCGACCATCCGTACGACAGCCTTGTTGGGAACATTTAAGTACGTTGGCAAAGATAGTTTTTCGAAGCCCGCTCAGGACCTCTCAAGCTCACGAGAGCCCCCAGCACAAGCAGAGTCCGTTTCTCCAATAGTTCTGATGGAAATGGCAGGTCTGGTGGGCATGCTCGCTAATGGTTTACACTTCTTATGCCAATGGTAAAGACTCTAGCCTCGGAATCTATCAAGACAGTGTCTGCTTGTCTATCGCTTCCGTCATGTAAACTCGGTAACCTAGGCTGCTCATACTAACCGGCTTCCACGATTGCGTTGATAAGGGCCGGCAGTGCATTTTCGTACCTTAACCAGTCCCTCATTTGTTTTTGACGGGTGAAGAGCTTCGATTTCTGTCCTCATCCTGGCATTTTCGCTTCTATGAAATGTCTTTCTTAAGGGGGTCATCCCGTGTGTCGGGTTGGAGAAATCGATTTTTTTTGTATGAATTGTATCTATATATAGGGGAGAATATGTGGGCAAAGGGATTTTTCGATATTCCGAGTCGTTCAGAAATTACAGGGTTAAACAGGTAAGGAGTTTGCAGCCGCGGCTAGAGTACTCGATGAGAAAGAGCATCGAATCTTTTTTTACCTGTTAGTTTTGTACCTGAGCCTTATAAATTCGAACACAGGCATAAATATAAAAAGATGGAAAACCAATCAATTGTCTAAACTGATTTGCTGTTTGGAATAAAAAGGATAATCCAGTCTAGAGTGAGCACTGAAAGGCTCAGTTATATTTTGTTGTAAGTATTGTGCTGTTTGTGTGTTCAGTGATTTTTTTAAATGGATCGTACGAAGGGAGATCGCTTTAACATTCAACGTCATGCTCGCACTAGAAAACGAGTATTTCATGGAAATCGATACTTATCAGAGAAGAAAAAGGTTTTTGCATCAACATCAGCAAAGAAACTTTCAGCAAGCATAAACATGGATGTTCCAATTGCGACTAGTTTTGTATATTGCATATTGGATTTTGCTGGAGTTTTCTCCGGTATTTCTGCAAATTTCTGCAAATAATAAAATATACGTAGTAGTAAAAAAGGAATGCGTAGGACATGTCAAGAAAAAAATGGGTACGCGGCTTAGAAATGCAAAGAAGAATCACAAAGGCATTGGTGGAAAAGGGGCTGGAAAACTTACTGATAAGGTTATTAACGACCTCACTACATTTTTTGGGCTAGCTATTCGTCGACACGCAAATTTGATAGAAGGAGTGCAGCAAGAAATTTGGGCAACTTTCTTCCATAAATATTCTACAGACGAAAATCCTCAG
Organism: Hermetia illucens; assembly: GCF_905115235.1. Lineage (NCBI taxonomy): Eukaryota > Metazoa > Arthropoda > Insecta > Diptera > Stratiomyidae > Hermetia > Hermetia illucens. The sequence goes on from NC_051849.1 coordinate 52,327,251, forward strand.
CATCAAAATTGTCCAGCAGTTGGGCAAATGGCAAATGGTGCAAATGGCGCAAAGCGGAAACTAAAGGAGAACTGGATAGTTTCCACCACGAGAAGGCACCTTTGACTGAAGAAGTTCAAACAGTCATCAAACCAATCTACGAAGATTTTTCACGAGATGATCTGTTGAACACATGTTTAGGAGCAGAGAGCCAGAATAACAATGAGTCGTTAAATGCATTGATCTGGACTTTCGCTCCTAAACACCTTCATTCTGGGGCCAAGGTCGTAGAAATAGCCTTCTGGCTGTAATTATTTTCAATGAAGGATTTAATGACATTCTCAAAATCCCAGTGACAATGGGATGTCAGGTTGGTCACATATGTCAGGTTTATACCGACCGCCGTAATGAAACGCGAATTTGACGATCCGAACGACGATCTCCTGACCTCGCTAAAAGAGCCACAATTAACACCAGAGAGCAACAATCGGCCTTACAAGACTTTCTTGTAGAAACGGAGACCGCTCTCTATGGACCAGGTATAGCAGATTAGCGTTTCTCGAAGCTGCATCTTGAAAATCGGCTGCCACCATAGCTCAAGATCTATTCAACCAAATTCTTTGAAATTTTCACGACTTCTTTAATACATATTTCTACGGTCCGCAAAGTAGGAGAATTGCAATCGGACGGGTCGTTTTTTTTTATTCATAAAAAACGCCGTAAAAAACACCAAAATCCAAGAAATCCACCAAAAATTTACCTTTTAATATTTTCTAATTATCCTAGTTTGCGGACCGTGGAATATTCTCCACATTAAAATACCGTTTAGATTTTTTTCCTCAGATGAACACAGCACCCTCCAGGGTGGCAGCAGAAAAACACCTTTTTTTGGAGATGGGTGCATAAATTGACACGTATTCCAAAAACTAGCTACGATATCAAGCTGAAAAATTTATTGCATATACTAGAGATATCAATAAACATATGGCGTTTCCATCTTTATCCAGTCCTTCAAAATAATTTTTCGAAGAAAGACAAAGAAAAACGGCCTACACACATAGGCACTCTAATCTATACTCTTAAAGTCAAATTTGGTTATTCTCTGATACCATATAGAGGGTTCCTCCAAAACTCTCCAGTTTATAACTAATGTATTCATAAGAGTATGAAGTCCTGGACCATTTGCCTTTTGCCTGTTAGGAATGTTAGCGAATCTTTTATATTTCCAATTACAAGGGGGATGAACGGAAGACATCGAAACGGTGTATTTCTAATTAGTATGAATATGTTGCTTACACGGTTGACCAAAATTTTATCCAGCTGAATATCGAGGAGAATTCAGCCTGTGTCCACTCCCATTCCATTCTATTCGTAGAATAAACAAGCTTCAAGCTTCAATATTGAAAATATAAATTCTGTCATCCTTATGATACCCCTATTTGTTTCTTACTCTGAAACATTTCAATGTACATTCCACAATCCCATTTCCGACATTAGTTGGTTGATGGGAGAACAAATGAAATCAATATGGGTCGAAATGGTGCATATAATTTTACTGAAATTATAGTACTCCTTCACCAGGAAATCAAATACGTAAACCCACATATCAGTTACAAAATAATTCCACATATACATAAATGAACTACTAAAATCAATGTACATAGATTTGTCTGTTGCACCAGGTACACCTCTATTCGTTTTATTTCCAAATGGGGCCCAAACTGTATTATTTATACGCCAATATGCTGAGTCCACATATGCACAAGCTTTTAATGCTGCAGAGATGCATCACAACATTTCAGCTCCGCGTGCCTGGAATTCCAATTATTATAATTCCGCTTTGCATGCCTCGAATCCCGATTATTTTCAAAAATCTGTAGAGCTACTACGGAGAATGCATCCCTTGAGTGCATTTGGTGGTGTTCAGTCCAGAAATATAAATTTACTGAGGTCGAAAACCAAAATATTTTCACTTTGGGAAAATAAATTGAATGTTTTCCTTCCGCCATAAAGTTGGCCAAATTTACCTACTTCACATATGTAAGTCAGGGTCAAAAGTAACCTCCAAAACTCAAAAATGTTTGACGCAATCCTGAAATGTTTTGAAAGGGACTATTTAAGCATATTTTGTAACGATATCATCTACTAGAATGAAACTCTTCTGCAAGGGCATAATATTAGAAACTCATATGAGGATAGTCCTGAGGTCCTCCCATTGTTTAAACAAGTTCGTCCTACATGTCCTTCCCTACTCAAAGTTTTCACCGAACGTTGCCTGAATCGTGGAAAAGTCAAAGACTTTTCTCAGCGTAGATCCGAAGTAAGCACGTAATATGACAATGATAACAGCTTTGAAAAACTATCCCGGAAACTAGAACGGTTTTCTTTATGCTTAGTATGATACGAAGATAACACAGGAGAGCTCCCGGGAGAATGAGACTGGGTTGAGCATGGAAAAGACAAGGTATATTATGACTTTCAACTTTTCTCTTGTCCTCCGTCACGTAATTGAGACATCCTTCTAAGCAGAATAGTTATGGTAGTCGTTAAGTACTTTATGAAAGCCAAGGTATCTTGTTTTCAAAGAATAATAGTATTACGCAGTCTTCTTTTCAGGAATATTATGTTAACTTGTTACCCTTTCTCAGTGCAATTTATGCGAGCTGGAGATGCATTTAAAATGCATCATAATAAACTAATAATTTTCACTTCCATTAAGGTATCCACTAAATTAATTTGTCGTTAAAGAGAATATTCAAGAGAAAAGCTGGTCCCACGAATTTTCAAAAATTTGATGTAAAATTTGGAGCTGAAAAAATGTGGATATTTGCTGAAGGTTATATTCACTATTTTACCGTTTAGTCATTTTGTTTGGTTACATATTAATTTGGATACACGAAGATTAATATTATACTTCATTCATGTCAAAAAGATGGCGGTTTTAAACTTGCTGTTTACATTTCCCGTAATTTTATTGTGAGTGGAGTCAATCATCAGTTTTTCTGCTTAACTCCGCATACGTTTCCATATTCGTTGGTTCTTGCATCAGTGGAGGACATAGAGCATTATACGGTAGGTACACTGAGACAGCAATGACACTTTTCTGTATTTTAAGATCTATGCAGATAGGTCTTGGGCACACACGTTTTTAACAAATTTGTTATTAAAAGAGACTGCTGCATCCTGTGGGTGTCTCATCGCATTCTTTCGTCCGATTTCTCTGGATATTACTGCACCCAGTGGGAAAGCAACGCCCCTGTTTTTATTGTCAAGGAGCTTCCACATGCCGGCATTAGACCACTTTCATCCACATCACTAGCTTCCTCTTCTTTTACTTTCCCCGATAGAGACAGAAGAGAAGTGAAAGTTGTAACAGGAGAAAATTATCCTTCAACCTCCTCTTGTTTTTGAAGTTTCTCTTCTTCCTCTTCCGTTTCCCGAAGATTTAGGTAACATTGCTAAGGACCACGCCTAAGTCGGGTTTTCAGTTGTTTCCCGTACCATAGGCTTTACACTTAAGTGGACAGCACGTCTTTTACAGTTTCTCTATGAAAGGACATGATGAACCTTCAAAAATCCAGTCGGCCTTCCAAAAATACCATCAGCCAGTCGCCATATCGCTTTACTTTTTAAATGATGTGTTGGATACTACCACACATGGCAATGGCGATTTCCATGTTGGTTAACAAAACCTAATTCAAGCATTTGAGTAAAGATTGATAATAAGTGAGGAGTGCTATGAGCTGTTTTCGGTGAAATAATGACCTTGGTGGCATAGCTCTCTACCCCACGCCAATCTTCCAAAAAATAGTACACCATATAGCATACTACAGTAAGTCCTAGTAAGGTGGAAGTTGGGAAGACAATGGCAGATCTCCAGACGTAAAAAAAACAACTGGCCAGAGCAAGTTGACCACTCCATGAAGCTCTTAACGATCAACAGGAATAGGTGCTACGAAGGTACTTACGAGGCCTATCGATTACTGTATCAATCCGCTTTTCGAGACTGTTCGCCTGCAATCATCATCGTCATCAACGGCGCAATAACCGGTATCCGGTCTAGGCCTGCCTTAATAAGGAATTCCAGACATCCCAGTTTTGCGCCGAGGTCCACCAATTCGATTTTCCTAAAAGCTGTCTGGCGTCCTGACCTACGCCATCACTCCATCTTAGGCAGGGTCTGCCTCGTCTTCTTTTTCTACCATAGATATTTCCCTTATAGACTTTCCGAGTGGGATCATCCTCATCCATACGGATTAAGTGACCCACCCACCGTAACCTATTGAGCCGGATTTTATCCACAACCGGAAGGTCATGGTATTGCTCATAGATTTCGTCATTGTGTAGGCTACGGAATCGTCCATCCTCATGTAGGGGGCCAAAAATTCTTCGGAGGATTCTTCTCTCGAACGCGGCCAATAGTTCGGAATTTTTCTTGCTAAGAACCCAAGTTTCCGAGGAATACATGAGGACTGGCAAGATCATAGTCTTGTACAGTAAGAGTTTTGACCCTATGGTGAGACGTTTCGAGCGGAACAGTTTTTGTAAGCTGAAATAGGTTCTGCTGGCTGACAACAAAAGTGCGCGGATTTCATCGTCATAGCTGTTATCGGCTGTGATTTTCGACCCTAGATAGGAGAAATGGTCAACGGCCTCAAAGTTGTATTCTCCTATCCTTATTCTTCTTCGTGTTTGTGTTTGACCAGTGCGGTTTGATGTTGTTGGTTGATTCGTCTTCAGTGCTGACGTTGCCACCTTATATTTTGTCTTGCCTTCATTGATGTGCAACCCAAGATCTCGCGCCACCTGCTCGATCTGGATGAAGGCAGTTTGTATGTCTTGGGTGGTTCTTCCCATGATGTCGATATCGTCAGCATAGGCCAGTAGTTGGATGGACTTAAAGAGGATCGTACCTCTTGCATTTACCTCAGCATCACGGATCACTTTCTCGAGGGCCAGGTTAAAGAGGACGCATGATAGCGCATCCCCTTGTCGTAGAGCGTTGTTGATTTCGAATGGTCTTGAGAGTGATCCTGCTGCTTTTATCTGGCCTCGCACGTTGGTCAGGGTCAGCGCAGTCAGTCTTATTAACTTCGTCGGGATACCGAATTCTCTCATGGCCGTGTACAGTTTTACCCTAGCTACGTTATCATAGGCGGCTTTAAAGTCGATGAACAGATGGTGCAACTGTTGTCCATATTCCAACAGTTTTTCCATCGCTTGCCGCACAGAGAAAATCTGATCTGTTACTGATTTGCCTGGAGTGAAGCCTCTTTGGTATGGGCCAATGATGTTCTGGGCGTATGGGGCTATCCGGCCTAGCAAGATAGTGGAGAATATCTTATAGATGTTACTAAGCAACGTGATACCTCTATAATTGCTGCACTGTGTGATATCTCCCTTTCTATGTATGAGACAGATAATGCCTCGTTGCCAATCGTCAGGCATTGATTCGCTGTCCCATACCTAGATCACAAGTTGATGAACCACTTGATGTAACTGGTGGCCTCAATATTTAATCAATTCGGCTGTAATTCCATCGGCTCCTGGCGACTTACGATTTTTTAGCCGAAGAATTGCACGGACTGTTTCTCCTAAACTTGGTGGTGGCAGTATTTGTCCGTCGACTTCAATTGGCGGGACCTGCAACTCGCCGATGTTCTGGTTGTTCAGTAGCTGATCAAGGTACTCAAACCCATCGCTCTAATATGCCCATTCTGTCGGAAATCAGATTTCCCTCCTTGTCTCGGCAGGATGAGCATCGAGGTGTACTTGTTGTAAAAAGGTGTACTTGTTGGTAAAACTTCCGCGCCTGGTGCAGTTGCTCCCTGTACTTTTCTAGTTCACAGACTTGTTGGTTCTCCCAGGCTTCCTTTTTCCGTCTGTGAAGTCGCTTCTCCGCTCGACGGAGTTCGTGTTAAGTCTCTGCGCGTGCCCGCGTTCTTTCAGAATGCAACATTACTCGGTATGCGGCATTCTTGCTTTCGTCGCTAGCTTACATTCATCGTCAAACCAGTCGTTCCGACTCCTTTTGCGGCTGGGGCCAAGTATCTTTGTGGCCGCATCCATGATAACGTTCTTCAGGTGATTGTGAAGATCATTTGCTGATGCTTCATCTCCAGGTCCTCTGTTGGCTGCGGTTATTGCGGCATCTATTTCCCTGTTATAGGTGTCGCGGAGGGTTGTGTTGAGGATGGCTTCAGTGTTCACTCTCACCTGATTGTCAGAAGGGATTCTAGGTGGTATTGTTATTCGAGATCGGAGCACCATGCCAACGAGATAGTTATCCGAGTCTATATTGGCCCCCTATATGTTCTGCCATTCATCAAGGCTGAGAGGTGGCGGCGTTCGATCAACACGTGGTCAATTTGGTTGAAAGTGGTCCCGTCTGGAGAGGCCCACGAATGTTTGTGGACCGCTTTCCGCGCAAACCAGGTACTTCCAAGGACCGTTTCGTGTGACCCTGCTAATTGAATAGTCCGCAGTCCGTTATCATTTGTTTTTTCGTGTAAGCTATGGGAGCCAACGTATCGCCTGAATACGGGCTCCTTCCCTACTTGGCTGTTTAAATCCCGAAGTATGATTTTGATATCATATCTGGGACAGACTTCGAGGATTCGTTCTACTGCCTCGTAGAAGGTATCCTTCTCCGACTCTGCAGTCTCCTCTGTAGGGGCGTGAACGTTGATGAGGCTTATATTTCTAAACTTGCCTCGCAAGCGCAGAGTGCATCACCGTTCGCTTATGTTTTTAAAGCCGATAACAGCAGGTTTCATTTTTTGGCTGACTAAGAAACCTACTCCGAGCACATGGTTTACTGGATGACCGCTATAATATATGGTGTAGTGGCTCTTCTCCAGGAAACCGGTCCCTGTCCATCGAATCTCCTGTAACGCTGTTATATCAGCCCTATATTGGGACAGGGTATCGGCTAGCTGCTCATCAGCTTCATCTCTGTACAGGGAGCGCATGTTCCATGAGAAAATGCGCAAATCGTTATTCCGTTGTCGTTGCCGGGTCCGTCGTTTTAAAATCCGTCCTGTCCGAGGCTCCTGTTGTGGCTTCGTAACAAGTTGGTTTCCGTGTAGGGTTGTCAGCCCTACCCAACCACCAACCTGGAGGACCAGTTGGTACAATTTGTCCCGTTTTTAGGCGCGGGAGAGTCGCCTTCATCCTTCTCCGTCTGCAGCTTTTCGTTAAGAAAGAGCTCCCAGCGGTCACCACGTGGAGGTGGAGAAAGGGTTTGTTAGTAGACCTGTTGGTGTTGGTTCAGCAGGCATTTCGCAGGTTTTATGCTCCATCGTGGGTACCAATCCACGTTTCGCCCTGGAACCTATACTACCCTTTGACCACTGCAATACTCAGACTGAATTCTAGGTATTGGTGATTTTACAGTGGGACTTCACCTAGGACCCGCCAGTCCTAGGGGTGGCTCTGTGAATTTGTCAGCCTTGCTGCCAGCAGATAGGCAAAACTTTGGTAAATTGCATGTTAATTTTACCAATGCTTTATTTTCGACATAAACTTAATCTAACGTGTATTAGAAAATTAGAAGCGTATCCCACGGTCGGCGAGTGACCGGATTTGCTTCATATCATACCGCCAGAGACTCGAGTAGTATGGTTGTATAGCAATTGAAGAAATTCCCATATCCCATCCTATATATCCAATGCAGTAATTAGTTCCATCTTTTGTGAGTCAAAGACCATCATTGTTCTTCGCTCTCAAAACGGCGATGATGCTCTACAGTTACCTGGTATAATCGAATTTCAATCTATCGAGAAAATGCTACGTTAGACTATTGGCGTCACACGTTTAGATCACATCCGAAATGAGGATATTCGCGATCGTTATGGGGTTGCACCGATTGTGGAAAAGTTGCGAGAGAGGCGTCTTCGATGGTATGGTCACGCAATTCGTGCAAACGAGAATTCACTTGCAAAGATTGGTCTGAACATCGAAGTCGATGGTAAACGACCAAAAGGCAGACCTAAGCAACGGTGGCTTGATACGCTGGATGGGGATTTGAAAGCCTCGAGATTGCATCCAGATCAGGCATTCGATAGAGCCAAATGGCGAAGCCGATCAGGACGAGCCGACCCCGCTTGTGAACGGGACAAAGGCTGAAGAAAAAGAAGAAGAGAAAAAGTGGAGAAGCATATGGGGACTGCCACTGAACAGTTTCCGACTCTTTTGGTTCAGTTCGAATACCAAGCCGAAACCCTCCACGTTTGCAGATTTGTCCTTCCTGGTATTCATGAACTTTATCCTCCAGTGTCCGAAGTCCATGACGAAAATCTGACAACAGCGGTCACAAATGAGATTGCTTGCGCTGCGTCCTCCTCTTTCCCGCGTTCGAGTCTGTATTCCTGTGGGAGGGACCAGCTTCGTGGAGATGTGTCTCGCTCACTATGCTAAATCCTACCTGGTCTCTCTTGGTGACTGGTCTCGCAACAGGCCGACCAAGCAAATGCATACAATGTCGTTACAAACATGGTGATCGGATTGAGTCAGAAACCCAAATCAGGCATTCGATAGAGCCAAATGGCGAAACCGATCACGACGAGCCGACCCCGCTTGTGAACGGAAAAAATGCTGAAGAAAACAGAAGAAGATCTGATCGCCTCTTGGAGCACCGATCATAAAATCCGCGGGACGCGCGGATGTAGGCTCTGGTGCGGAGCACAATAAAGCATTGCCCACTACAGATTTGTTGATCTTATGTTTCTTGCGCGCATTCCCGCTGACAAAAGGGTTTGCTGCGTCTAGTTTGTACCCTTTCACCGATGATTCCGCTTTCTTGCATCTAATTTCTCTGGCCATCGCCGCACCTAATGGTGCAGCCACGTCTATGTCCTAATACCCAAGATGCTACACGTTCTGCCACCGCTTGGTTAGAGTTTGTAGGTTCCGCCACTTAGCCAGAGCAGCGGCATTTCATTCGCTTTTTTGGGCTCAATTTGACCGAATAGTGCATCCAATAATATATAATAATCTCTTTATCCTCACATTTATTCTACTTCTTTAGATTTCCCAATCATCCTTCTTTATTTCACAATTCCCATCCCGTCGTGCATTTAAATACAATACTTGTTACTTCAAATAAATAAATCTTCTTATGTTTTAAACAAAAAAACAACTGGTCCCTTTCCGTTAAATTTCATAGTCCAATTCCACTTAAACCATTTAAAATTCTATTTTTTATAAGCTTGCTCATATTGCACATTATTGGGTGCAGGCAGGCAATTTTGCGCGGCTGAAGGGAATGACCTGCGGCACACTTGACACTGAGCCGACATGGACTTTTAGGTTCGAGGCCATGGACCGGGAACGAGGTTATCAGAACCGAGACCGGCTGATTAGAAGCACAGCTGATGACCTGGACGGGCGGTCTTCAATTGGTAAGCGAATTTTGAACTGTGAAGTGGTGACATCAGAGAAAGTGCCTGGATGTTGTTGTTATTTTGTGAAAAGAAACCCGTGACTTAAAAGAAGTGAAATAGTTCATATTTAAGCATTATTTAGTGTGGTAATCGAATTTGGAACAAAATTCTGGGAAATCATCTCCGATAACCATGGTGTTGATGCAACTGGTGCCTATCATGGTGATAATGAATTATAAATGGAAAGCATCAGGATCTACCATAATGAAGCATTCGGCGGTAAATACGTGCTACGTGTCATATTGGTTGATTCAAAACCCGGCGTCATGGATGCAGTGCGTAGCGGTCCATTCGGTCAAATTTTCTTAGATAATCTCGTATTCGTAACTGGGCCAAAGGACACTACACAGAAGGGATGAATTATCATAGTTGATTGAGTATTGTAGATTGTACGAACAAAAAATTGTGAATAACAGAATCGTTAGTTTATGCCGTTGAAATGGGAAATAATTAGTTCACTGGGTTACATTTTGGTTTCATTGTTATTGCCGGTGATTAATGAACATTATATGTGATCCGAGGGAGGCCCATTGAAGGGAGTTTTGTGCACTGTGACTTAGTGCATCCGTATGGACTTTTTTTCTGATTTTTCTGATAACGGAAAGAGCTCCACAGATGAAATTTAGTAGAAACTGAAAGTACAGATTCCCGCAGTTGTGCCTTCGCTTGCTTATATCCGAATTGGGTTTGCTATGCTGTTCTGTGCACAAGACAATCCACCCTCGGTTGGGTCCAGGGCCAGGACATTCGCAAAATCACAGCAATGGAAGGGCTCGCTAGGAACAGTTTAGTCCCGTTAACCACATGCGACTGAGCAGCTAGCCTGCTTCGTGTCCGCCAAGACCCGGGATTGCACACTTTGTTCTGACAGTCACTAAGAATTGAGTTTTTGAACGTGTTTCGCGATGAATTCCCATTTTGAAGGAATTCTTTAAAGAAGTGCAAAAAAAGAGAAAGGGAAAGAAATATTGAAGCATCCTCCGAGAGTGTAACGATTCAAATTGAAATATCCAATTTGCAGCATTAATGCTGGCCCTTTTCCACCTTAACCCCGTAAAACTCATACCACAGAAAGGAGCATCCTCCAATACAATGGCCTGAGGATGTCAAGGCAGGGCGGGAACCTCAGAGACCGCGCCTCACAAAACATCGACTGAGAATCGTGGATCATTCTTTTCGATCGCGGCACTCTGGTCCAAAGTTTTACATTATATCGACACAGCTGAAGCAAACACTACTTCCCGCACTTGGTGAGAAGAAAACGCCCTCGCAATTATTATATTGAATGAGTTACTTACGTAATTTGAAAACAAACTGCCTTACATTTTTTGAGTGGCTGAAATAAACTATGCAGTGTTTGGGCAGATGTATAATGAAGTCACTTCAAAATCCCCAAAAATGGAGATAACAGTTTTAGATGTTTAAGGCAAAATAAAAAAATCTCAAAAGTTTGAAATACATCTAACAGAGCGACGAAGACGGCTACGGTTTCTTAACCTGGGAGCAGCATGACCGAAGCGGATCGCAGATGTTATACACTCCCTTTTATAATGCTCAAAACACGTAAGGGTGCCAATTATCATCATCAAAAGCGCAACAACCGGTATCCGGTCTAAGCCTGCCTTAATAAAGAACTCCAGGTATCCCGGTTTTGCGCTGAAGTCCACGAACTCGATATCCCTAAAAGCTGTCCGGCGTCTTGACCTACGTCATCGCTCCATCTTAGGCAGGGTCTGCCTTGTCCTCTTTTTCTACCATAAATATTGGCCTTATAGACTTTCCGGGTGGGATCATCCCCATCCATACGGATTAAGTGACACGCCCGCCGTAACCTATTAAGCCGGATTTTATCCACAACCGGACAGTTATGGTATCGCTCATTGATTTAAGGGTGCGAATTATATTCAAAGTAAATCCGCCCACAGTTCAGACCAAAGTTGGCCGCAGCTAGACACTTTTGTTGGGGATTAGGAGGTCCTAAGTCCGCATTCACTTGATGCCGGATCAAACCAACTTACTCCCAATGGACTCCTCTTTTTGGGCTTAACACTCAAGTTTCCAAAACTAAAAGAGGAACGAAGGCTACTTTTTCTTACAAGAGCAGGGGTAACTCTTCAGACACTGCCTCACCTCTGCGGACTTAGGACTTCCCAATCCCTAAAAAAAGTTCAAATACATATTTGGAATGAATTCAAAATTAAGACCATCACAACCATTCACCCAGAACTCAACCAATGTTAACTGTCGCCTTGTAATCCAAAACAAATTATTTTTATAGCAACAAAGACATCAGACAGGAATTTTCACAAGAATGTCATGGGCACGCTCTACTAGTCAGAACGCAAAAAAGAAAGGGGAGACGAATAAATTAATCAATACAACAAAAATCGTATACGATGAAAAGGTAAAAAGAATAACAGAAGTTTTATATTAGCTTTTCATTCACGTGCAGAATAAAAAATCGTTTTGTCTGTCTGAAATTCGAACAACAAGAAAAATCAAAACAAAATAACACTCCCGGCCAGAGCTGCGTTTTCCAATTTTCCGAGCTCTTCTACATTTCCAAGTCGTAGCACGCAGCCAGCTCTAATTTTCCCGCGACACAGAATACGCAACGGATTTTCGCGTTTTTCTCACCTAAAGTATTTGAGTCTATAAAATATTTAACAAATTATAAGAAAGAGGATTAAGGGGCACCAGTACGTTGGAGCTTTCGTACATTTAGCTGAAAGAAGGATTGAAACAAAGCATTTCTGCGAGGGAGTCGGAGATAAAATCTAGGATAGTATTTTTATAGATATCCTTGAAATTTTTCCAAAACCAGTCGAGGCTTGCGGAAGAAAATAACATTATACACATAGCATTCCTAAGAAAAGCCCAAGTGCAGAGGGTTTCCATGTATATATTATTTTTTTGATAAACGATATCCTACTTGTTGAAACTAGAAGACTTCCTAGAACGTTGCTAGTAATATTTGGATTTATATTAAGCTTTCCACTTGTATTTTCAAAGGTTTGTTTCATTCCATTACACAATGGTAGTATCTTTGAGTGAATCGTACAATGAATCTGAAATATTCGCATTAACTTTACTTTGGTAGATGTTACAAAGATTTACACTTCTAGCTTTACCTGAAAGTATGTTATCCTCATTTCTTTTTATTTTTGAATTGGGAAATTTCTCGGAAGGATCCCGCCTCAACTTTGAAATCCGCACGTGTCCAGCATAGATTTCTTTATTTTCCTGCTAATGCCATAAGTGGGATTAGATTCGAAGAAATAACGATCAGAACATTTCATTGGATACTCCACGATTCTTACCTTTTACATGCGCAAGGTCACTGAATGAATATGTCATTGCATCCGGGGCAATTCACGGCTCCCACGCTACACAAAATTCCGTTCAATCATTTCTGAGTAAATTGTGGGAGACGAAGAGATTGACAGATAACCAATTTGTGCTATTTCGGAAAAATTTTGGAAAAGCAATTTTATATTTCGCACGTTTCTCATTTTACGAGATTCGAAGAGGCAAGGTTCTCAAAGTATAGTATTCTCTCAATATTTTTTTTAAAATCCTGGTTGAATTTCCACCAAAATTTTCGAAATTGATTGAGAAAAATTTGATTCGTGGTTTCGAAAGAGTCAGGTTCTTTTCCGATGGCGCTACAGTCCATATCGATTCTTGACCTACTGAATACATCGCCTCTAATTACCTCGACGCAAAGACCGCATTCTCTAGTTAGAAATCTGCTACTTCAATCTGCGCCCACAGAGTCCTTCCAACGTTTTCTTGGTTTTCCTTTTGATCGACTCCATCGATTCTGCCTTTCAACACTTGTTTTGAAATCCTTCCCTCGTAGTTTCCAAATTTTCATTAGTGTCGATGCTGGTGTGCCGTCAAATAATTCAAAGAATTCTTGATTGTTTCTGATTCGCCAGGTATCTCCTTCCTCCATGACTCCGAAAATCTTTCAGAGGACTTTCCCTCGAAGATCTCGATCTGCTTTTCCGACATTTGTATCAAGGTCTACGTCTCGCATCCATACAGCAGCACGGGACGAACTAATATGTTGAAGCTGCATAGTTTATTGTGACTGTGTACTTTTTTCGATCTCATGGTGAAGAGGATCGCATAAAATGCGAATAGGTCCACCTGTGGGAAGGGGTGGTATTATGTCCTCATTGGGATGAAGAGGCCTTAAAAATACTGAACTCATCTTGCTTTTATTTGGGTCGCGTCGCTGATTATGTTGCCATTCTGATCACTACTTCCAAGCAGGCATCATTGAACCATTCGTTACGGTTCTTCCATTCTACATACCCAAGGATGTTTTTAGCTTCACTTTCGATACCATCACTAATTTTTTGCCACTAGCTCCTGATCCGAGTCACAGTTAGCATCTTATTAGCATGCTCACATCTAATATATTTGAGGTAGCCCTTTATTCGATCGTGATTGATTTTATTGAAGGTCTGCCCATCTGGTGATATCCACGTGACAATAACATCATCTTTGTCTGCCGTTGGTGCATGGCAGTTGATATACTACACATTGAGAAACTTCATCTTGAAGCGGATTAAGCAGATTCATTCATTAATCGGTTTAGAGTCAGTTGCCAGATGCCGAAATGAGTTATGTATGACAAAGGCCAATTCTCTGCTTCCTCGCTCTTTGCCGCTGGTAAATATTGTGTAAGGTCCGCAATCATTTACTTCGCTCCGAGCCATTTCGTTTCTTGGAGGGCGAGGATACTAATTTTATTACGTGATAATTCCTGGATAATCTCTCGCAGTACACCCGTTCGAAAGAGGAATCACACATTCCAAGATACCAGAAGGGCCAGTCTGGATAGATTTTTTCCGTTTTAATGCGTGGAAAGCTAGTCTTCATCTACATGCGTCTGCTGTGATCGGTTGCGCTATTTGATTCAATCAAAGATCTGGTGCGGATGCTTCCAAATCGCCATTCACCGCATCAAGCTGCCGTTGCTTCGACCGGATTTTTGGTAGATTATTTATCGACTGCGATGTTCAGACCAATTTTGGCAAATGAATTCTCGTTAGCGCGAATTGTATGGCCATATCCTCCCTCCTCTCTCGCAATTTTTCCACAATCAGTGCAGCTTTATATCGATCGTGTCGATCGTCCTCATTTCGGATATGATCAGTACGTGCTACGGCACAAGTTCAACGCAACATCTTCGATTCCATTATCGCAAGACTCTGTTCACTGTCTTTCATAGTTGACGAACACTCAGAACCATAGGGGCGACAGGGTGGACGACACTACGGTACATTTCAGATTTGAGACGTTCGTTGATACTTCGGAAAAATTTCCTTATGTTGACTTTTTTGTTTATTAATTTTTAAATAAAACCAGAACTTTTATATCGATACGCACTGCTTGAAAATTTAATAATATTCAATTTTAGTAAATTTAAAAACATAAAGGAATACCGCAAACAAATGTTTCTAATATTCCAACTTCTTAACTCCTTTACATTTAACACTGGAATGTGGTCGCACTGGAAATAATTTTGAGTTTTATTTCATGATATTCAAGGTACACAAATTTGGAAAGTGATCAGTTATCTTCTCCTGTCTATGTCAGGCCATCAGCCGTTTTCTGCCGCCATTGTATAGAGCGGTGAAAGCGAATTCATTATGACGCCCAGGTTCGCGCCTCCGATGCCACGCCACAATACGTCGTTCACAAAGAACAAAAGTTGTGAACGTGATTTCATCCAGGTCGCGTCAATGCGTCAAGCAATGTCATAACGTATTGGTTGACAGCATTAACCCGAGATTCGAAATGGTTCAGTTCTGAGAAGATCACTATCATTGACAGTGAGTGGTTTCATGGGAATCGGTCGTCAAAAATTCGTTCAAGGCGATCATTCCATTTTTGGACAAGTTGCTCGAGATCATTTTTGCTTTGCTTGGAAAACATCATTTGCATAAAGCAGTGAACAGGGTGCTGGACCATAAACAGAACAGAGAGGAGTAGTGAGATTGCATTTCTTTAAGAACACCGATAGAGATACCAGCATAACAAATAAGTCCGTGCGGCATATTGTCGAACGCTTCCTCCAGATCCTGAAATGCAATGTGAAATGGGCGATGTTTCTCACGGTGTTTCTCCATGAGGGACCGTCCAACGTGTATTGCGTCAGTAGTTTCGCCAGTGGCTCATAGTTCACCTTCTTCTCCCCGTATTGCTGTTGATTGTTGCTATTATTGGTATACGGCGGCCAAGTAGAATTTGCCTGTACTAATGCATGCCGTAAGCAGAACTGTTAGCACTGCCTGCAGCTGATACCAGTAAACCGAACATGCTCCCAAGATCAGCCCATGCTTGTATGCAAGGTTTTGGTGAATCACCTATCATACAGCATTATGCCTGTACTGCACCGGACAGCAGACCATCCTTAAAATCATCAACTCGAACATGGGATCTTTGCAGAATTTCGAAGTATTTGTAGAAATCTGTCTAGGTCATAGCTTGATCTGTCTAGGTCATAGCTTAAATGCCGACATTCGGCTCGTGATGGCCTTTCCGGATGGCTTGGATTCGACACTGGTCTAATAAAGTTCCATCCGAATATCACGGTTAAACATTTCTACTATACGCAACAGACTTCTAAGGTCAGATGAACGCACTGATAAGGCAGCATGACCATTCCATGACTGTTACCAACAATTTTATTAGTTTCGGATCAATATGATACAGATATAGGACATCGATTAGCTAGGTATGCGAGAACCTGCCGAAAACCTTGGCATATCGATATAGCAACTAGAAAGCCTTCTTGGGCTCCTAGTTGGCTGCTTTCTGCTCCTCGGACAGAATGTTATGGGACTCGACATGTTATGAATTTGTCGGCAGTTGGCATAGTAATCGGTCTTGTGTCTACGGGGTCCTGCACCGTGTCCTTCTTAGGGATGAGTGAGGAAAGGTTGAAATTCCTTCGGACGACAGTTGACCTGATTTATGCTGCGTGCCAACTGACCATGTATACTGGTGAATTTTCTGTTCCAGAAGTTCTGCACCCGATCCTGACCTGGGCGCCATCAGTTCATCAAGCTGTTTATGGCTCCTCTTCGATAAAATCAGCGAAATTAATGCTTCGGCGGTAATCCACTCAGCATGCTGGGCGGGTAATCCCCAAAGTCCACCCCAATATTCATTCGTTGGGTGATTTGAAACAGCTCCGCTGGTTCCGCGCATACGTTGTATTCTGATCATGTCTGGAGTGACTTTCATCATACCGTCGTAACCGACTGCATACAACAGAAAGTTTCTCGTTGAGTATGTTCAGAATTTGAGCTGCGGGTTTTTCATTGTAAACCCTCTGCATTTCACTCATCTGTTGACATTGCCAGTGCTGATTTTTTATTTTTTTTTATTTTTTTTAACACATTCAATTTATTTACCCTATTATTTACACTGCTAAGCTTAAGGCTATTACTTAATACTAGAACTTATTTCTAACGACATTAGTCTTTTCTAGAAATTAACCTAAAGCTTAATAATAAAAGTAATATACAGTTCAACTTAACCTAAGCTTATAAGCTAGTGGGGGGAAAGCCAGGAAAAACCCCCCATAATATTAAGATTGCGTATGGAAAAATTACCGGTAAAAGGATGGGAGAAGGATGCATAACGGGAGGGTTAAAATTATTGGGAGATGGAATAGACAGTGTCAGAGCGATGTTCGTTGTAGGGCCGATGGTAATACATTAACCTACCGTTGCGAAAAACGCGACCTAAGGAGTGAAGGTTTAGGATGTCGGAGGAGGGGATATGGGTTCGAAATGGGCGGTCAGTAGGACTGATGTGTGAGAAGATGGAATTTCGGACAAGGCTATTGTCATGATTCAGGGAGTGGTAAAGGAACTTTATGAGGGATTTGATGAGGCACACGTCTAAACGGGTCGAGTTGACCCGGTTGTAGACGGCTTGGTTAGAACGGGGATGGGAAGGGCCTAGGGATATTCGGAAGAACTTCCTTTCGTTAGCTCGTAGGCGCTCCATTTGGTGGGAGGTTAGATCGCACCAGGCTACAAAGCCGTATGCCATTAATGGGCGTATTAGCAGCTTGTAGCAGTAGAGCTTAACGTCAGGACGGACAGAGGATTTATTATTAAGGATGGGCCATAGGGATTTAAGACCCGTTGAAGTGTTGGAGAGGATCGAATTAACGTAAGGGATGGGAGAGAGACGGGAGTTTAGATGGATGCCGAGGTATTTTGTAGAGGTAACGGTGAGGATTGGATCTTGGCCAATTTTAATAAGGAGGTCGGAAATATCGCAGCGCATCTTAAAGGTGAGTTTTATCCTGCCTCGAAAGACGATGGCATGGCATTTAGACGGATTGAGAAGGAGTTTCCAGGAGATGAGGTAGGAGTTGAGGGATTGGATGGAGAGGTTTATACGGGACTGGGCGGCACGGATATTTCTGGATGGGGTATAGAGAATTAGGTCATCGGCATATTGGAGAGTTTTGACTGTGTAAGGCGTTGTAGAGGAGTGGTGAAGAGGGATATCAGCAGTGTAGAGAGAGAAAAGGGTTGCCGAGAGGACCGAGCCTTGTGGGATGCCTGCAGGAGGACTATAGGGATCGGATAAGGAGTCGAGGACTCTAACTTGGGAATGACGATTGGAGAGGAAACTAAGGATAAGTCGACAAAGGTGGGGATGAAATTTAAAGATAAAGGAAAGTTTGAAAATAAGGCCTTCGTGCCATACGGAATCGAAGGCCTTCTGAATGTCTAGGAGGCAGGCGGTGGTGGGGATGTTATTATTTAGGTATTTGTAGAGGTCGGATTTGAGGACGAGGAAGGCATGTGATGTGCCGTGACCTTTCTTGTTGGCAAATTGGAACCTAGGGATGGTATCGTGATCGGAGATGTGGGAAAGTAGAAGGTCATGGATGGCGACTTCAAAAATCTTCGAAAGGGAGTTGAGTAGGGAGATTGGGCGGTAGCTATTGGGATTGGATGCGGGTTCTTGTTTCTTGCGGATGGGGACGATGTGCGCTTGTTTCCAAGGAGTGGGGAAATGTGCTAAGATAAAGCAATGATTGAAAATTTGTGAAAGGAGAGGACTTAGTGTTTTGGCGCACCTCTTAAGGATAATGGTAGGGATTTTGTCAGGACCTGTGGATTTTTTGTTTTTACGGGAAAGGATTATGGATTCGACGGATTCTTGGGAAAGGGATGGAATTGGGTCGCAAAAATGGGGAGCGGGGCCTGGGGGTGGAATTGGTATGCTGGTGTAAACTGGGAAGTTGGACGTAAGGTCGGAGAGGTGTTGGGAAACTGAAGATTCGGTAGAAGGGTCTGAAAGATGGAGGGTAGTGCGATGGGCTACGAGGAAGGCTTTCGCTAATTGATCGGCATGGACTTTAGGAGAAGTGTTGTGGGGAAGGGTGGTAGGAGTTTTGGATTTGGCTAGGCGGGGACAGATGTGGCGGAGTTGGTTACATGTTTGATTATTTATGGAAATACCTGAAAGTTTGACGGTGTGGTGTTCGGCGTAGAGGGATTGGATTTCAGATCGGATGGTATGTGTTAGGGAATCAATGCGGGTTTTAAGGAAGTTGAAGCGGGGATTGTATCTGTTGCGGTGGAGTTGGCGGCGGAGGGTGGTTTTGAGTTTGATTAGGTCGAGGATGTGGGTGGGGAGGGTGATGAGATTGTTGTAGTTTAGGGGACGCATAGGGATGGTTTGGTTGCAGACTTCTTGGGTGATTTCGGTTATTCGGGATATTGTATTGTCTAAATACTCTGGAGAAGGGTAGGAGGGAAGAAAGATGGATGCCAGTTTGTCAGCTAACTTGTAGTTGACGAGATTCCAGTTGGCTTTGGAATAATCTGGAAGTAGTTTAGGTTGGATTCTAGGGAGTTGATCATTAGTGTAGAACTCTAGAACTACACCGTCATGATCATTGAGGCCAGGAACAGTTGGGAGATCGGAGGGAACTGTAGGGAAGTGGGACTGAGTGAGGAGATTATTACTCACGAAGAATAGGTCAAGGAAGGAATGGGAATTGGATGAGTAGTGGGTAGGTTGATTGGGCGGGAGAAGGGTTAGCTGTAGAGGGAGAGAATTCTGGGAATACCAGTTGGCTAACTTGTTGCCATTGGGGTTGGGGATGGAATTGAACCACATACTGTGTTTGGCATTCAGGTCGCCGCCTAGTATGAGGAAGACTTGTTTATTTTGGGATTCTGGGAGGGCTCTGAGGAAATGAACAAGTCGGGTGAGGTCAGCTGGGTCAAGGATCTGTTTTGGGCAGTAGAGGCTGCCGAGGAAAGTGATAGAAGAACGGCAAATGACCGAGATAACCGTAATATCAAGGGAGGGGGTGGTGGATGATGGGACAAAAATTTGATTGGAGTTTATATGATTGGACACTAGGATAGCTGTACCTCCGCCCGGGCGGTTTATGCGGTCGGTTCGGAAGGAAGTGATGTTGGGAAAGGAGAGTCTGTGGGTCGAGTTAAGTCATGTTTCTGTGAGTAGGAGGAAGTGCGGATTATGGGTGTTATGGAAGTTGAGGAGTTCATGTCTTTTTTGTCTACTCACAATGGAATTGGGATTGAGCAATACCACTTTAGTGGACATTGCTAGGAGAGACTTGGCATAGGAAGGACAGTAGGGCAAGTCTTTTTTCCATGGGAGAGGAAAGGGAATGATAGGTGGGAATGAAGGAGTTGAGTTGGGAGGCAAGCTGAGGAGTCGGCATATTGAATAGTGAATGGATTTCACTATCCAAATTGAATGAAGTGTTAGGACGAGTGGCGTTTCGGGCTATGGAAGCGTATGAGAGTGTTTGTTGATGGGGTGGGATAGGATTGCTGATTTGGATGGGATTGTGTTGGGGGTGGGGTCTATGATTTGGGACTGTGTTAGGGTTGGTTGGTTGGAGGATTGAGTTTTGGCGGGCGCGGGCTTGAACAAACATCGGGCAGTTCCGATAACTCGCCGGATGAGTGTTAGAGCCGCAGTTGATACAAGTGGGGTTTTGTTGTTGTGTTTTCGGGCATTCCCGGGGACCATGAGGGGTGTTGCATTTGACGCAACGGTATGGCAGATTGCAGTTTGAAGCCGCATGCCCTAACCTTTGACAGTTCCGGCACTGGGCAATTTCGTGGAACTGTACGTTTTCAAACTTGACAAGGCAATGGAACATCGCTCGGGCCTTGGACAGTGAGGATTGTTGGAAGCCTGGTTTGAAGGTTGTAAGGAACAGATGAAGTGACTTATTGTTGCGTCTTGATGAACTCGTCTCATAAGGACAGACACTAACTGCCTCTGAGACTCCAAGGCGATGAAGTTCATCAAGAACCTCTTGGGGGGTGTAAGTGAAGTCTAGTCCACGTAGAACTAGATTCACTGGTTTTTGGTGGGAAGGCGTGAAGGTAAAGAAGGGATGGTTCCCTTCTTTGAGTAATGCTTTGGTTGTTTCGAATTCTGTTTGGTTCGAGACGAGCACATGAGTGGAGTGGATGCTTGTTTTCTTAAGGGAGACGTTAGGGGAAGCACTAATTATTTTCGAGGTAACGGATTTGGTAACAGTCGGGTCGGCGCGGATTATTATTGGAGGGAATTTTTCCTGAATTACCTTAGGTGTAATGTTACTATTGCGGATCACTGTTGATTGTTGTTGCGGTGTGCTGATGGTGATAGGTTGTTGGGTTCCGGTGAGATGCATGTTGGGTGTAGTTGTTGGATTGAGAGTTGTCTGCTGAATGGTTGAAGTATTGGTGGTTGGTTGTTGCTGGATCAGTGTGTGTGTGAGCGGTTGTTTGGTTGATTGAAGCATGTTTGCTGGGTGGGTGTGTGGTTGTATTGGAGATTCGGAGAGGATTTGAACTGAAACTTCTGATGGCGACGGTTGTGTTGATTGGTGCTGTAAGGTCATTGACTCTGCTTCGTGTGTGTGGGTGGATTGGTTGCCATGGTTGCTGGCATAAAAATTCCTGTAGACGGCCATTTTGCTGGCCAGGTTGAGAACGGATTCCTCGTTGTCGAGGACTTCGGGGCCGTCAATGCCAAGAAGAGACATGAGCCGGATGTTATGGCACATCAGTCTCTTGTTGGTTTCCCTGACTTGCTGCAGCTGGCACTCGAGGTCGGCCAGCCTGAGATCGGACTCGCTCTCCGCTTCGGAAGAGCAGTCTATGGAGGCAGCTTCGGGGCTGCCCGGTGGTGAAAAGGGGTCATCAGCGTCCCCAGCAGGGTGGATCTTCTTGCAAGGATCCACCTCCTGGGGGGATACGGACCTAACGTCCCCATTGCGCTTCGACATAGTGTCGAAACGCAACACACAGTCTATCACTACAACAGCTTCTAATTGCTATGGCACTATACTACTACTACAATACCAAAATATAACAAAAAGCGAAACTACTACTACTTCAAATATTACTACTTTCAACTTTCAACTTACAAGAAAACACGACTGGTCCGTGCGAACTCACGAGTCGAACTGCCAGTGCTGATTTGAGTCAGCTTGGCGTTAAAGCCTTAAAGAATCGCGATGATGTTCCAGACACACACCAATAAAGCGAAAACGAATCTTCTGACGTGTAATCTGACAACCGCACCACAATACATAAATGATTGTATGTGTAGATAGATCTTTGATTTGAAATAGAATTCTCGGAGTTAGTGGAGTTGGATATAGCCTCAGAATATCTGGTCTATGCAAAGAATCCATCTCCGTAAATTCTATGCACACTCTTTGGAATGCGTCCCGAACTTTTGCCGAGACTTTAGCCAGACGGTGAAGAAGTGCGCATGGGTGTGTACTAAAACTGTTGCCTGCAGTGCGGTGTGGTGTTATTGACGCCGCCACCTCTGCCCCCATCGAGTCTTGGTCACCAGTTTCCGCAATGACCTGAAGTCAAACACATTTCCAGATGATAGCCGGGATTGTGTCGCTGCGAACAATGAAGCGTTACTGGTCTGTGACTCGCTGCATTGGCACGTGCGCGTATTGCGTTCGAAGAATCTCTGATGTAACAAGGGGCGGTAAGATGCTGCACATGCCCCGCCGTTATTTTGTGGTAGAAGCAGATGATAAAGAGGTTTTATCCTCAGTGCACTACATCCGCCGCCTACCCGAACCTGCTGAAGGGGTCGCCACAGATAGTGACGAAACAGCTGCAGCAGGCAGTGCCATGTTGCTGATCATCGTGGAGACGCCTAGACATCGAACTGTCTCACAATTAGCGGTTTCGATGCCGTGCTGTCTTTTACCGAAACCCGACCCAATTACGAATTCAGACGACTCGCGTCGGTTATCCAGGCCTTAAATTCCTCTCTCCCCTCATTTTTGGATTTGCATTTTATGCTTAATTGCCAAGTGTGTGATAGGTTCCTGCAATTTTTCATCTACCTCCTGAAACGCAGTGGTGGCCTTTCAAACTGAAACTATCCATCCCTACTCCTTGCACGGCCGGGCTTGGGACCGGCCACGGCAATTTCCCTTTTCGCCGGGGGCATTACTACCCACGCCCCACTATTGTAAACATCAATCAAATTATATTAAATAGAGAAAATGTGAGTGCTCCTATTATTTTGATCGCTCTAGGAAAGAGACAATATATTACCATTTGAAATAACCATTGCTCAGAAACCTTTTGATGAATGGTTTACATTTCACAGTGTGTGGAAGGTAATGACTAAACATACTACATTCCATGCAGTGAGGACCAAAAAAAACTTTGTATTAAAAATATTGCAATTCAAAGGGCATTGCTTTTTTTTCGTAATTGTATACATATATCAATATCAGGTTAATTCTGCAGAAACGTAACGTTCCGCTGCCATTGGTTGACTGGTCCCCTTATCTAATGTTTAACCTAAACCATACTGTGCCAGGAAAAATTGGCTATAGTATTATAGAATCTAGTGCTCAACACGATCTCTCTATAATAAAGTCTTCAGGAGCTTCATAATGATTTACCAACACTTTCAGCTGCTCCGTACAGGCTCCAGGAAAATTATATTTTCGTTTATATTGTGGAAATATTTTTGTGTCGGATGGCTTCGTTTTCCCAGTAATATTTTCATAATAAATTATTATTCACCTCACCTGACCACTGCAGAAGAAAAATACTCGTGAACTGCCCGGCAGGTATTCGCTTCTTGCTTTCATTCAGTTAATTTGCAATTTGACTATGGATTCATCGGTACTCGATGAATTTTCATCAGAATTGTGATCAATATTTTATTCTCCACATCATTAACGGAAATTTACATCTGAATGCAGATAAAACCACCTGTTTTCGAGAAAAATAAAATTACTTTTTTGAATCCCCATGAAAAACCCTAAAGCGAATTTGATTTTCCATTTGCACTTATCCCCTCTCCCCCTTAAGTATTTTCCTGTTTCCTCCTGAAATTCCTCAATATTTCCATATAATAAAACGATTTGAAGCAAGACACATCAAAATTCTGAAATTTTATAAATAGCCAATGGTAGTACTCTCAGATATCTCATAGAGAAATTTTGTCAAATCGCCTCCATGCGACTTTTGAGTTTTCCCTCTCGATCTAAGATTCGAAAAGATTTTCCTTAATTTTGTCATCTTGCGGTTCGGTGTAATTGTGTTTGGTTATGATTAATGAGTTGTCGAGGGAATTCAACCACTAAGCCTACTTCGTAGTGAAACGGGAGAAGAATCAGTGAAAAGTGAGTGGAAATGATCTTGTAGGGACTCTGGATTGAGTGTGAAAACGTGTGCATTTTCAGCGAAAATTTGTTGAGTGTATTTAGTGGCAAAAGCAGCAATTCTCCTCACACATGTTTTCCATACTTGCTTTAAGTGTCTGCCGCTTTTAGATTGTCCAAGTTGCTTCTAAAGTCATAAAATCTACTCAATTAACCTTTTGTTTGTGGCATTCTTTACGAATATTACGTTTACGTTACGCCAAGGTCTACGAATTTGATCAGTTTCTGTGAAATATAAAAGTTGACCTAAATTGGAAATTGCTTACCAAGCGGAATCAAACTGGCTTTCAATCTATTAAATCGAGCCAATAGCACAGATACCAACCCTAACCTGCATTTTGAATGCACAAAAGTTTATTTTAATATAATCGCGGGTGGCTCTCTCCACAAAGGTAAAAGCACAAATTGTTGGAAGGTTCCATAGTCAATTCTTTAAGCCTTTGGAGTCATTTGGTTCTAAATGTTTGTTATTCCATTATTTCTAAATGTTTGCTTTTCACTTTGCGGTTATAGCACAACAGGACGAAACGTTTGATAGTACGTGTTTGTATATTGCTATTTCCATATTTTGCGCTTTTCGAAACGAAAGTGCCTTAAGCAATACTCTTATGTGCCCTGTGTTCCATTTGATGAAAAAAATGTGGAGCTTCATGGTTTTCTAAACGTTTAACTCTGTTCAACTCTCTATACCAACAGGCCCCCATATGCACAACGGGCATCGTCACCAAAATCACTCCGACAGTGTCACGTCATATTTAGTTTTATTTTCAAAGAAATATAAAAGCTTCTATGGAAAAGGAATTACTAAAAAGCATATCATTGTCAGAATGGCTTCCAATCTAAGAGTTCAAAATAAATGATGGATTAGATAAAACAACAAAACATAAATGACAGATTACATACAGAATCCCTCTAATCCAGAATATATTTTCTTAATATTTCGCAGATATGTTACTATATACATATGCCTAAAATAAGTTACTATATCTAAAGATAGAGTGGGTGAATGCATTTAGACATAGATACCAGAGAACTAGCTTAAAACCATTTGTTCGTACTATCCTTCAAGTTCTCCCGCTTAAGAATCTTTAAATTCAACCAACTGAAGAGTAAAGGAAGAGGAAAATTTGTTAGATCAATTACCTGGTCCCTCCAAATTCAACCCCCCCCCCCCAATTCCATTCCATCATCTACAAGAAAATAAAATATGTGACGATCGCCCTCCACGGCCCCATTGCAAAACACAGTCTCAATCTTATTCAGGTTCGACTGAAAACCTCCATGATCGCTTAGAAGCTGGGTAATGAAATAAAAAGCCCACCATGTTTTTGGTTCAACCACAGATGCTTCCTTGAGTCCCCTTCTTTGCTCTGATATTTGGCCTCCGTTCCTTAGTAAGCAACACATCGTTTCTCCGATCACCATCACAAATCTGTCCTGCATCCTTTTAAGACCCTGTCTGCATAACGCGACTCTTCTGTAACGTCGAGTCTTGGTAGGCTATTACAGGAAGCGTTCTAAGGATCCAGCCCCAGAATGAATGCCTATGCTAGTCACGATAGATTCTTCATCATCCTCTTGCCCACTAGGTTCTTATAGAGCACTTAGATATCTCTCAGGTAATCCTTCAATATCAGCAAGATGTATTTTAGCGCAAGGAATCTTCTAGTGTGCGTAGCATATCCGCCCGTCTTACGGAAATGAAGACATTTATAACTTAAGGTGTTACCAGGAGCACTATCCGTCGAGATCGACGGCTGTATAGCATTTACTGCATTTCTTTCCTCTAAATACGAACTGCCTTGATGATAATTTCTCACGGGCATCGCTTAAGTAAGTCTACTTCTGATGGGTTTTTCGAGAACTTTTCCGGTTGTGTCAAGCATATAGCGAGGTAGGCATGCACATGGAAGTTCAAGCTGTCCTCCATCGTCAAGAAAAACCTTCTAGAAAGCGTTCAATGCGCCAAGCGGTAGGTCCAGTCGACGATGGAAAACCAGTTTATGTACCGTTGCGGGGATATTTTCACATCCTAGCGACTTCTCGTTTATCATGGTGAAAAGTGGACAATCTTCGGCACTTTCCAAACTGTTGACATCACAACCCAAACGAGCTGCGCAGAGAATAATTCCCGTACAATGCGACTTATAAAGTGGAGAGCGCTTCCGCAAAGCTCCGATTTTTTAGGCAAGTATTTTATAACTAAGTCTCCATGGTTAGCCACCCACCTCATCGAGGTTATGGGTTCCAAAAAGGATCAGATACTTTGAGCACCCATTTTCAGTAATTACCCAACACAAATATCTAAAGGAACATATTTATTTATTTATTTATTTATTTAATGAGGACAATACACAGAAAGCAAATTTCTTATTACATATTGTCCTCAGAGGGAGGAGCAAGCAAATGGCATATTTTGCGCTTAAAGCTAGAGAGGGACATAGAGTCAAATGAACCAAGCTGTAGGGCATTGTAGGACCGGCAAAACCTCGGGATCGGAGAGTGAAAGTAAATCTCGAGCTCGGCGAAGGGCACATCAAAAATGTCCGCATTACGTGTGTCATGAGACGAGGCGATACGGAGAGTAATATCCGAGTTGACGGAGCAGTCCATCAGACCATTGCAGAGTTTGAAAAGAGTACACATATCAAGGAAAATACGGCGTTGCTGTCGGGAGGGGAGATTGAGGGTGCGGAGTCGCGACGGATAATCAACCCGTGGAAGGTTCTTTTTGTAAAAGAGGGTCCGGGTGAATTTCCGTTGTACAGCTTCAAGAGCGCGGCCGTCACGGATGCGGAAGGGGGACAAGACTACAGAGCAGTATTCAAGGATGTTTTTGACAAGGGAATTCAAGAGTGTTAAGGAGGGCTGGATTGAGGTAAATTCGGACGAGGAACGTAGGATAAAACCAGACATTTTGGAAGCTCTATTGATGATGTCAACGAAGTGGGAATTGAAACGAAGTTTATCGTCGAATATTACACCCAGGTCATTGAAGGAGGTCAGTAGTGAAAGGAGTTGACCGCTGAGAGAATAGGAAAAGGATGATGGGGAGGGTTTCAGGGAATAGCGCATCCAGTGGCATTTGTTGACATTCAGTGTTAGCTTGTTGACCGAACACGAACGGGCTAAATTATCAAGGTTGGATTGTAAGAGAGCACAGTCCAATGGAGAGGAAACAGAGGCAAACAATTTAAGGTCGTCTGCGTAAAGCAAATACGGGCAGGTGAGGATGGAGGCGAGGTCATTGATAAAAAACAGGAAGAATAGCGGGCCAAGTATAGAGCCTTGGGGAACACCAGAGGAAGGAGAGAAGGAACGAGATGAGTGACCATGAAAAGAAACTTTGCAGGAACGGTATGAGAGATAGGAGGAAAGCCAGGAGATGGCTGAGGGAGGGAACTCTAGCGAAGAAAGTTTAGAGAGGAGAATGTTATGGTCAACGGTGTCAAAGGCTTTGGAGAAATCAGTATAAACAGCATATGGTGATCCATGCACATCATATCTGAACTGCATAATACTCTCCGTACCGATACCGGTTTAAATAAAGTTAATAATAGTGTATTACCATACTTACCATATTTTCACGAAATTGACTGAGAACCCACCTCAACTTTATGCGAGAGTCATCAATTTCGCAGTCATATAGGTATAAGTTTGGTGGAAATCGCAATATTAGGTCAAAAGTTGTTACTTTGTGCAAATATCTTGCATTCAAGTTGTTTGACAATTGTTTGACAAATGCCCAGTTAAATATCCTTATATAACCAATACACAAAACCATTCATACCTAATTCATACCTAACTTCTGGTTTCCAAACTTGTTTATTAAATTCAAAACCCGACAAGGGTATGAATGTACGGTTTTGATCGATATGATCCATACTGTTGTCGGGTTTTAAACCTCTTCGAAACCCAGCTGATCTCATGGTATGCTCTATGCTCGGTGAAAGCTGTGAAGATCCACAAACCTTTCACCATTACCATTACGATTGCCAAAATGGTCACATTTCTGAACAAGGAGTTATCAAAAGCCACTTACGCTTTGTTCCGGAACTCTGAGATCATCATCCCAACCGCAGTCAATTTTTCGGCTATCCCTGCTACATAGAAGGATAATACAATTCTTCAGAGTCAGCAGTCAGACTCCAAATACAAGTTCAAAGAGTTCTCTATCTTCGGCTTACCTTCCTCTGCTGCGAGTTCTACGAAAAGGGACCTAAGCCATATACAGTCCGCAGTGCAACAATCTTAACTTTAATTTTGCTTGGTCTCCGGACAGCCGCCCACGAAAAGTTGGCAACTGGCCCTACTGATGTGGTATACATGGAGAATCTACGACTTCTCGGCAACCTGGTCCTCGACAAGAGACATCGGGTTGTTGCGGCTGCTACGGAAGCTCGATGCCAAATTGAAGTCACCTCTGCCGCCTAGTCATACACAAGAAGTTTGAAGTCTATACCCACGTTCTGGGGAAGACTGTAGCCACCATGTCAGGGCTCCTATAGGGTCCTCGACCGTAGGAAACACGCACTCAGTCAGGACCTCGGCAGAGAGTCCAAGACAGAAATCAGTGTCAGTAAGTTATTGCATTTCCGCATCAAGTTAATGGCATTCCACATGAAATTAGCGATTTTCTAAATCAAATCCACACCAAATTCACATCCAACGTCATCTAACGTAACTCTTTTCCCAATCAAATTAATGATTTTCCAAATAAAATTAACAAATTTCAAGCATCAAATTATTAGGAAATTGAAACGAAAAACCATCTGCTAAAAATGGTAATATAGTTCCCTTTCATACACAGAGTTTGAAATAATTTAATCTTGTCAATCTAATTTAGAAAAATGTTAAATTTGGAAAATCGTTAATTTGATTTGAAAAAAATTAATTTCATTTGGAAAATCGTAAATTTGATCTGAAAAGACGTGAGTTTGGTGTGGAAAACCGTTAACCTGATTTCGAAAATTGTTAAATTCATCTAGAATATCGCTAACTAACTGGCAACTTTGTTGAAGCCTTCCGAAACTGTTTCCAGTTCCAGTTTACTCCTGATATCACAGCTCCTTTGTAGGTGCGCCATGCTGTTATTCAGGTACGTTGTACAGGAGTCTCTATTCGTTCTGCAGGGATTATTACTATTCTTTTTACTTGGTAGTTGCCCTCAATATCGAATCTGATTATTCTGTGATCCGATATAGAGCGCTGATCCAACACCCTCCAATTCTAGACCAGGCCGTCCATCAAAACATTTTCTAGAGTTATGTCCAGAACCTCTTCTCTAATGTTGGTCACGAATGTTGGAGTGTTCCCTATATTATATATTTTTAACTTGGCTAAAAATAAATTGAAGAAAATATTCACCTCTTTGGCTTGTGTTGCTCTTTCCCCAGACTTCGTGATGGGCGTTAGGATGGCAGCCGAGGAGAAGTGACAGCGCCCTCCTCACACAGAATTTCACCAGTCTAGCGAATAACTCTGATAGGATCCGAAAGTCGTCTCCTGGGAAGTAGCCCGATGCCATGATTGCCACTCGAGTTATCCGCCGGCTTCCAGTGAGACTTGCACAGCCACAAAGTCACCAGTCAGGAACTCTGAAAGACATATATATTTTTAATTGCGTTTAAGAATGATGCAAGCTCTTGGTTTTTCGCAAGAGGAATTTCAAATTACCTGCGTGCATCCCCCTTGCACACCGCTGAATCTGTGAAGATGCTGTTTTCGCATGGTGGAGGTTAACCTAAGCTATTTTACTGCTGGTCACTCCCGGAATACCATCCTCCTTGGCGTTTTCTCATAAGTCGCTAAGACTTAGGAGATCTAGACCAAGGTAGTCCAACTTCCGCTCTTCACTGAACAACACATCTACTTCCCTGCTTGTTACCTTCCTTTCAGCCTTTGTGCCTTCCGAGATTCCTTCAGGGATCTCCGGTGGCAGTCCATCAATATATGACCTTATCGAAAACTGTGAATAAAAGCTTCGCACTCTATCCCCCGTACATCTTCCTGATGATAATGTCCTTAATAGTTTCCTACTCCTTAGGTATGAGTATTTGCTCCGGAAAGCTTTTTGGCAGTATGGCACAAGCATAACAAACGTCGGGCTTCCTAACTCTTGCTTTGACCTCTAGCCTACCCAATAGTTCCCCCGCTTGGGTTGAATTTTGGGTTCTTTGGGAGCATTCCCTCATGTGGGCGAATCTCTACTGCTCCCCGCTTACTTGGTTCAGATAATGATGACTTAGGTCTGCCCTGAAAACTCTTGAACTCTTCTGGTTTCCAGCCTTCCTACAGATAACGCGCACTCCATTTAAAACCTGTCTGATATACTGATCTCAGACGTTCTTTTGCTAGCCCCTACTGTTTAAGCAATGGCCTGGGTGGGTTACAGTCCTCGCTTTAGGCTAATATTAACTTCGATTCCACCGCTTAACACCCCAATATAGATATAGTTGTGTAGGATATCAAATGAAAGGTCCCGATTTGTACTTTCCGAAACTGACATTAGTTTTGGCATAAATTGCGAAGTGCGTGAGTAAGGAGTCAAAATGTACGCACTTGAAGTGAGACAGGACTCATTTTCGGAAACTACCCAACCTAAAAATCCAAAAAAAAATCAGGGTGGTGCGCCTAGATGAAATCTAGGCCTCAAAATATGTCCCATTCCAATATCTGCTCAAATAAACTTACAAATAGTATATTACTACTTTCTAGAAATTTACTGAAAATCCTCCTTAATTAATCCTAGGACTTCCAAAGTTTGTACCAGCATAGGGGATAATATTTCGTATATATGTGCTAAATTTCATGGAAATTAGGCAATTAACGCCAAAGTTATAGCAGTTCAAACTTAGCAATTTCGCGCGAATTTACTGCTTCCAAAGCCATGCAAATCAGATGCTGACGTCATAATTACCCGGAACAGTTGACATTCGCCTGGAATATTAAAGTCGCATTTATGAAGAATCTATTTATCTGCAGCCCTTTTTAAGGTTTTGTGTAAAACACTTAGGTGAAATCTAATCTTCGAGAGATGTCCCATTCCGGAATATGCTCAAATAAATTTACTAATAGTACATCATTAACTTTTAGAAATTGACCAAAAAACTCCCCTTAAGTTCATCCTAGGTGTACTGTATGTGTATGTGTATTTTGCACCGACATAGAGGACAGTCTCGTGCATACACATGCCAAGTTCCATGAAAATCCAACGATTAGTGTCAAAGTTATAGAAGTTATAGTCTAGAACTTATCAATTTCGTGCTAATTAACAGCATCCCAAGCCATACAAATAAGATGCTGACGTCATAATTAACGAGAATAATTGAAATTCGAGTGAAATATTAAAATTCCATTCCAGAAGAATCTAATTCTCCCTAGCCCTTTTTTATATTTTCTGTTGGTTAAATTGTTTTCATTCGCTAATAATATTAAACTGAGAGCGTGAAGCGTATGAGGTTGACCATTATCAACACAGGGCTTTCCATCAAAAGATTTATTTAAATCGCTTTCTAGAAAATAGAGGGCAATGGAATTTTTAGCTATATTACACGGAGCTGTCGTGCATTCGTCGCTCCTCACATCTTTTTCTTTTTGTTCAGCCATCAGTTCACAAGCGGGGTCGGCCTGTGGTGATCGGTTTCGTCATTTTATTTTATCAAATGCCTGATCAGGATGTAATCTTGAGACCTTTAAATCCCCATCCAGCATATCAAGCCACCATTATTTTGGACGGCTTTTTGGTTGCTTACCACTGCTTTCGATGTTCTGACCAATACTGATTGTTGAATTTTCGTTAGTGTGAATTACGTGACCACACCATCGAAAACGCCTCTCTTGCAGTTTTTCCACGATCGGTGCAAACCCGTTCGATCGCGGATATTCTCATTTCAGACGTAATCAAAACGTGTCACGCCACCAGTGCAATGCAACATCTTCGTCCCCATTACCGCAAGGCGCCGTTCATTGACCGTTATAGTCGGCCAATACTCAGAACTATAGAGAGCAGCAGACGGAAGACATTGCAGTAAATTTTAGATTTGGGACGTGCGATCACGTGAGATCACAAAGAACGCCAGTTGTGGAACGCCGCTTCATCCAGGTTGCGTTAATGTGTGAAATAATTTCATTACGCAGTTCTCCATTGGCAGATAGCATTGACTCGAGATATTTAAATCGCTGAGTTCTGGCAATGGCAGTAACCTGCCCCTCGAGATATTTAAATCGCTGAGTTTTGGCAATGTCGGTAACCTGCCCTTCGAGATATTTAAATCGCTCAGTTCTGGGAATGGCAGTAACCTCCCCAGAATTGAACGATTTCAATATCTCGGGTCAATGCTATAAGCCAATGGAGAACTACGTTATGCTCCTCACATAGGGAAACACAAAACCTTTAATACCTGAAGCGTCAAGCTTCCGGTTTCCCGACTTGTTTGTTAGTATTTATCTCCCATATATTATTGATTTGTTTAATCATTACGTCCGGATAGCTCAAGTGGTTAGAGTGGCTGTTGTAGTGAAAGGTTAGAATCTCTTTTGTTATCATGACTGGACGTCGGATACCAGTCGACTCAGCTGTGAATGAGTATCTGAATCACATCAGGGTAATTATTTGGGCCGAGCGTAATATTGACCTATAAAGTGCTATAATCCTGTAGTGTGCCGTTGCGGTCTTGAATGAAGTGCTCTAACACACTTCAAGGCCCTGATCCAATATGGATTGTTGCGCCAACAATTATTATTACTCATTTGGTTTCCACGAGTATGGTGGTTACGGAGTCCGTCGTGCCAGAGCCCCCGTAGCACGGTAAAGTCAACCTCTCCCCCCCCGTAACACAGAAAACTAAACTAACTGAGGCGACCCGGTATTAGTTAGACTCCATTCGAGTACATCAGTTCCCCCCCACTGCAAACTGTCCAATGGTCCTGGTTTGCATGACCTGCTGGATTGAGGGAGGTATTTTTCGACTCCTCGATCTAGATCCGTAGCATTTTGTTAATAATAGGTTCACCCCGTACAGGGGGCTTGGCCCCTGCAGAGCTACATCCTCGAAGAGAGATATATCATTCTCACACACAGAGACAGATTGGGTGCAAGGCAGCTATATTCCGCGTTAGTCTACCCTGTCTTCGTCCGAGATGCAGACATGAATATGTGTCTACTATTCAGAATGGAAGGTTTGCTATTTCCTTCTGAATCTGAAATCTGTAAACAATGATAAAAGCACAAACGTGCTTGTAGATAAGCCATCCTTTGCTTTAATATAGGCAGAGATCAAAACATGGTCTCCAAAACAGCATTCAAATCTTCGAGAATCAAACGTTGAAGATTACCAAAAATTTTTCACTGAGGACAATATCGACTAGCAGAAAAAAGGACATCTACTGCAGAACCGTAGCCATAAACTATGCAATACAGTGATAATATAATACCTACACGTCAAATATCGTTGCCTCTTACCCTCTAGTGAAATTAAATTAGGTTCAAATGCATTCTCGTGTATCTGTATATTTCCAATTCCCTCTATGTGATTCGGGCTGGAATTTACCTCCTGGATATCTATCGATTTTATCACAGCTGGTTAATTATATCCTGCAAAGCATTAAACGCTTAGCAGTCGGCAGACCAAATATACCAACTTAACCAACGCGAAACGAATTCCAATTACGAATCAATGTTCTCATTACCATTTCGAAATAGATTCATGATTCTGACACCAGCGTACATATAACTCCGAAGCTTTTCACTTTCCTTTGAAGTACCAGGCATAAAGTGCCTAAAAACCGTACAGAAACAATGTAACGTGCACTTGTACCTTATTTATTTGACAGAAGCTGAATTTCAAAAGCTATTGCTGTCAACAAGGAGTTTTATTCATTTTATGTTGTCGGTTCAGTGCTCTTTGAGTTCCAAGTCCTTCTCTTCTCGAAATTCTGAATGGTAACCACATATCGGATCTCATTACAAGAAGCATTTGCTCCAAACGAAAACCCAGACATATATAAAGGGCGAGTTCTAGGGGATCGGAGTGAGAATTCAGCGAATTTGAATTTAATGAACTATTTGCCGTCAACTAAAATGATACCTGATATGAATCCTTGTTTGTGTTTCATATGTTCAGATGTATTTAGAAGATACTTCTTGTGGCTTTTGTGTTGTCTATCTAAAGTGAAAAGCCACTAACAAACGTCGGGTGTTGCCTCTATTTTCATGTAAATCAAAACTATGCCATCATAACAACAGCCAACTATATTAGAAAACCGCGCGATTCTCACCCCACAGCCTTTATTTGCTAGACTGCATGCACGACTTAGTACATATTCGCTTTTCCTGCAAGCGCTTGAATCTCAGTTTCTCCGGCACATCTTTACGTCCTCCTTCACCTTCGCTAGACACATCAAATTATGGTGGCAAATAAAATCTTGATACCCTCGTCATTCTTAGTTTGAGGCTATAGTGATGCGCATGCGTTCGAAATTGTTTTCGCTATTTTCTGCTTTTGCAAATGAGATAAGTAAGTTTATTTAATACTTAAATGGGTCTGCTGATAGGGAACCTTTCTCTTTCAGCCGGCTTTTAGCATTTATCTGTTCTCGAATAGCCAAATTTGTTTTACAATAACTAAAATAAATAAAATAAAAATAAAACATTCCCATCGGATCCCCATCCAAGCAGTAATCACTCTTAGCAACACTTAACTTCGGTGATTGGAGGGGAACCGATTTCCCCATCCAGCCACTCATCAAGTTGAGCTAATTAGAATTGTTCAGTAATTGTTTGCGAATTGTATTGAAATGTAACATAATAATTGTGCGGTAATTTTGAAAGGGTTTAATTAATGGATGCTTAAAATTCTGAGAAACCTACGCCCGCTTCGGCTCAGCTGCGTGAGCGTCAGAGCTAGAGCAGGCACGTGTGGGATTCATACACACAAATTAGGTCAACATGTAGGTATTAATCCCTAAATTAGGCCTTTGTACTTTTAGTCCTCTGTACTTTCACACCTTCTAGGTCCTTCTGTATGCCACCACATCCAAGACAATTTGGCGAATTAGCTAATCCAAACAAAATATCGACTGGAATTGTCGCCTCATCTAATGTAGTTCCAAAGCATTAAAATTTATAAGCGCCTCCGTCCAAACTACTGACGCGCATAGCATAATGAAACAGTGTTTCGCACCGCCGATATTCGCTAACATTCTTGTAAGTGCAGCGGTGGTATTCGCTACCTTTTTTCATCTATTCTTCCAGTGTTTTCCTTTAGCTTCATTTGACATCAATGATCATCCACAGGTATCAGATAGCCAGCTTAAAAAAGACTCAGTCGCCTTGACCGCTTCCACTGTCTTTGTTTCCTGTAACATCCACAGCTAAATCATCCGTAAAGCTGACAGTCATACTTTTGGTAGGACGGCAGGCAGAAACATTCCCATTATACTGGGAGCGCAAGCATCTCTAGTTCCCTGCGACATAAAAATTATCTGGAGAAAAGTCAAAGTTAAAGTTTTTGGCATCCATCACCACACCCACACCACAGCTCCGTTCCCGCTAGAATTCACCGATCTTTTACTAGATTCACCGCTGTACGTATTCGATCCACAACAGAATGATGGAGTACTATCTCTTCGATATGCCATTTCGACGACAGATGATAGGCGAGTCTCTTGTAGATGATCCTTTCCATTATTTCACCAATTGGATGGCAATGTTGTGTTTGGGAAGCCACATCAAGTTTTGCTCTTTCCACTGCCCAAGTAATATTTTTTTCTTTTAAGCACATCTCAACCGTCTACTCCTCTAGTCTTTGCATTATTACTCTGTAAGCCACACCCCAACGGTTTATGTCCTCATGCTCGCATAGTGAAACCTCATTCTACGAACGCATGCGGCTTACAAACTGCGATATCGTTGTTCCATTAGTAGTTGGAGTGCATACTGGCGAGTAGTCACCTTCTGAGTATAATGACTTCACACTCTCCAATGACCCATTAAATTATCAAGCATACGTCGGAGTCGAGCGCGCAGAAAATATCTCCTCCTTGAAAACCTTCGCCGTGCATTTGAATAGCTTATCTATCACTGTTATGTAAGGGAGATAAACTGAGGGAGATACTGCCGCAAATGTACTAATATCAGGTCGAAACGCAGTTTTCAGTGGGTGGTCCAATTCGCTGACTAGCTTCTTTAAAAATTATTTGAGGAATTGGTTATCTTCACCGAATACGCATAATCCTGTTGATCCCTGTCAAAGCATCATGGGTATGTTACCTGACATTTGGTCCGCAGTTTAGTCGTGAGATATAATACTCCTCGAGGAATATTACAACCAGCACAAACAAATAGCATTTGCTGATACAACCCTTCCATTCCCCTTCGCACTGGTATATGCTTCCGCTATATGACCAAAGCCAAGGCATCTGTAGCATCATTTCGGTGCCACCTGCTATTTGAACTCTACCTCTAGCCAACAGTTTGTAAACTCATTATGGCGTAAACTCATTATGGCGTTTTCACCGCTGATTCTTGGGTTCATGTAAGGTCGAACTCCTTTTCCAAGGCCTTGCGAACGTCTTTCTTCATTGTGCTCTTATATATGTCCCTGCAAACTGTAGCAAACGCCTGGTTGTCGCTTCCTCTTTCTGTTTCCTGCCCCAAAGACTCCCCCATTTAGTCCACAAATTTGTCCGCGGTTACATTTTTGGATTTCTTCAGCTTCAAATAAAATCTCCTTTCAAGTTTGATAAAAGATGATGATCACCACCGGTTATCTCCTCCTCATTTCGTGAGGTGTCACTATTCTCCAGACTTTTCCATTCTCCTTGTGGGATCCACTCTTGTTCTCAAGTACTGCGGTTATGAGCATTTTGCCACCAATTTCACCCGTTCTCCTTGAGAGTTTCGCGGATTTGCCTTTTGGGGGTTTGATTCTTCGGTCTCTCCTGGCCCGCGTCGTGTTGTGTTGCTTAGTGAACCTTTTCATTCGGCGGCCATGACTTCTTTCTGCCTTCGACCTTGCTGTTCGTCAACCAACTTATTCTTCTTCTATGCCGCTATATTTCGATATAGGTGCTTAGTTTCTCGAAATCGTGCCCACTCTTCTTCAATTTTTAAAACAGAGTGTACTACTTGCATTGCCCACAAAATCCCACTATCTGCGTCGGGACTTTCCAGGCAGTTAAACGACCTCCTTCCACATTACCTTTGAGTAGACACCTAGGAAATAGAAGGAACGATGTCCCACATCACTGAGCCGAAGATTCTCCTGAGGAACCGTCTCACTGCAGTGACACAGACAGGTCGAATCGAAGTTTTGCAGGTTATTAACTCTGTTTTCTTATGCGATTCAAAGCTTCGCTTTTGGCTTCGTAGCAACTATTTTCCATTTAGGGTTGTGAGTTGGTACAGTTCGTATCATTTTTAGGCGCAGGAATTTGGCCATCATCCCTCTTCGTCGACAGTTTTTCATTAAAAATGAAACTCCCACCAATCATCACGTGGAGGTGGATATAGACTTTGATAATTGGTCATTTACTTTTAGTTCCCTTCGCGTTATCTTTTTACTGTGGAATGGTACTTATTCCACTACCATTGAGATTCACTGGCATCTTAAGGTTATATACTCCGGAGCGATAGGTCAGTATATTGCTTTGCTGTAAATCATAGTCTGTAAGGAGCATCCTGTTAGCTGATTTGGTTTGACTCATTATTATTATAATGAGGGATTTTCCTCTCACTAAATAGAGGAACTATTACTAACTGTCAACTCTTTCGGTCATGCTGCTCCCAGAGTGGAAGTGAGGGAGCGTTTGATGAGTTGCTTTTGCCCTGGGTCAAACCATCAGTCAGCCTTTTTCTGAAAAATTTGGGTGATTAGCTCGCAAAGAAGAGTCCTTGAAGCAAAAAAGTGGGAGCAACTTTCTCCCGAATTGACCGGGTCTATCATCAAGTGGATACGGACTCAGTGCTCCCTCAAACAGCACCTTACTTCGGTTAAGTTTAGGCCTGAATAAGGCTTTCACGCTGAATATAATTAGCATCCGTGTTATTGGGCGAAACCGCCAGTCGTCCTTTTTCAAAACTTAGGTGTAGAGCAAGAAAAAGGAGTTTCCAGAATAATCGGAGGAAGTTTCTCTCCACTAAGGTCTGGTCCGTCATTAAGTAGATGCGGACTCAGGGCTCCCTCAATTTTAAACAACGAAACACAACAAAAATATCCTTCCGCGTTTCTCACATCAGATTTTTTTTTAAGAAATAAAGCAAACGACAATTTTGTACCGAATCTGCACATCTTCCTGGACTCTTTTCATGGTCCCTATATTGTGGCTCGCGGAGTTCCATAAACTTATTACACAGTGTAATTAATACAAGTCACAATTGGTGGAGGCATCTTGTGCCGCTTATATGTACTTATGTGTCAGGGATTCCTCTAATAATATGTGTATGTGAGGGAGGAAAGGTAAAGCCTCTAGTGTTCTATTGCACTCGATTCTAACGAAACATCCCGGATTCGTTTATATGTCGCAGGATTTCCGTTAAAGTACCTGTAATTCAGTTGAAGCATATCAGCACCAAAAATCTACTGTTTCATATATCTTCAATACAGCTTGGCTATCGAGCCCCATGCCTGAGGCACCAATTGCCAATCAAATCAAAACCGTGTTGTGTATTTTTATTCACAGTTTCGAAATCTCGACCAACAACTAGCAAGCTACCTCATCTCGATAAGCTCGAACGAATATTGGCAGATTTTGCAGTTCGCATAGTACTGAGTTCATTAACATACCACAAGAAGTGGTTATAGCACCTTTGGGCAGACTCCCGGCGATTCCGTTGTTAGGTAGCATTCATCACATCCTTCAGCATACAGCACTCTCTGCGTTAGCATAGTATAAATTTGATAGGATTTGAATAGTCATCTTTCCAAGGTTCAGGTATAAAGACTATCCTAACCTTTCGCCATCCATCCTACATTACGTAGCTCAGAGCAAGATATCGTCGCAAAATATTTCTTGCAAACTGCTCT
This sequence comes from Hermetia illucens, assembly GCF_905115235.1. NCBI lineage: Eukaryota > Metazoa > Arthropoda > Insecta > Diptera > Stratiomyidae > Hermetia > Hermetia illucens. The sequence continues at coordinate 52,366,448 of NC_051849.1, forward strand.
ACGTGCTCAATGCCTTTCTTTAGCATCACTGGATTAATGTCATTCATTCCATAGTATAGTAGCTCTCACCTTTTCATTGGTAACAACCGCTCTCACCGTATTTCAATTACCCTTCCAACACTTTTCCTTCTACTTCTGTCAAGTGCTTTCCTGAATGGTCTATTTCCAAACGATTCTGGATTGACTCAACTCTGAAGTTCGTGAAAGTTCTACCCGTTTTTCTTAAGAGAGCCCAACTTGGCCAACACATCCCTTTTAAGGAGTCTGGGCAGCCTAGAAGTCTCGCTTTCTCCTTCTAGTTCCTCACAGTATGTTCTAAGGGAGTCTCGCTTTAAACGTTTCACGAGCCTCTTACATTCGCGCAGTGAAATCCAAACGATTCAGAAATGGTCTGGTTGATTTTCTGAGTCTTTGCCGTGCTCGGTTCCACCATAGAACCGTTTTACCGCTTTGGCTTCGGGAAAACGGACAAGTCTTTCAAAGCACTCAAAAAGTGTGCGATACAAAATTTCTAATTGATCTTCTATCGCCAAAGGGGTCGCTAGTCATCTAGGGAGTCGCACTTTGTTGCCAAGAAGGTCATTTAAGTTAAATTTATCCAAACCGTCTTGCTTGTCTTTGTATTACAGACGATTCGCCTGCAATAGTCAAGCTAAATTCTAACTAACTATGATCTGAGAGTGGGACTTCATCTAGTATTCGCTAGTGTTCAATCAGCTGTAACAATTTTGGAGTACAGATTATGAGGCCAATTACGTCACTTCTAATTGACCCCACGAACCTACATTCACGACCTTCAGATCAGCTGAAGTGATAAACTTAAACAGCTTCACTCCTCTAGGATTGCATTTGCTACTTCCCCACAAGTGTTAAGAATTCAAGGTCACTTGATTCTGCATACTCTACCAGATCCCTTAGTTCTTGTGCCGGCGAAGGACACAACGAATCATAGGGTAAGTAAGCGGAGGCAACTATGGCGCTTCTCCCTTTGCCATTAACCTCTTGTTGCAAGTTAACCGTAACTAAGTCCTGCGAACAGACATGTCCCAGCATAGTTACCTCTAACAATTTGGGTATCAGGAGGCAGACTCTCGGTCTCGAAGATCTCTCTTCAAAAAATATCCCAGTCCCTTTTACTGATCTAATACCAAAGATATTGTTAAAACGAACTCATGGCTCTTGCAGCTTTGCCAGCCAGTAAGTATAAAGAGGCTTTGGCATGCTGCAGATTAATTTGATTAACCTTTTATTTTTTTTTTTTAGACATAAGTATAATCTAATGTGAAAATTGCTACTAATTGAGGTGTCCGTTACGTCCAGTGTGGATCCAACGGGGGTAACCAGCTTGTCCTCACTTTCCGTTTTCTTGTGTCCGATTTGTCTGAATATCGCTACACTTTATAGCATAGCAACGCCCATGTCCCCATTCCCAAGGAACTTTGCCTTCTTTCGCAGTGGTTTCCGTTGCCGTCGACTGGGACCCTTCCCAGATTCACGGTGTCCAGGCTGCATGGATTTGTTTCCACATGCCGGTGTTATACTTGTTGCGTTCTGTATTATCCTTTTTGGCTAACCCCGCCGTAGACGCTGGGTGCAGGCTTTCCAATAGAGTGAGAAGCATGTCTTCCATAGATTTCTCCGTGGGGAAACATGAATCCGGTGAGGCCTCCAAAATCCAAAGACGCGCGTGAATTCGAAGTCTGTGACTCCTTATTGCTTGGAGAATTACAATTCATTGCTTTCATTTTTATGTATTTTGGGCGCCCTTGGTATACTACAAGCTCCCCCACCACGATAAGGAGGCTTTCTAGGGATAGCTTCAATAATATAATGTAATAATAAATACTAATCCCTGTATCGGGCTTTCTGTGCATAGATTTCTGTCTTTACATTGTCGGATGTCTTTACATACGATACCCATAACCCAATTCTTGTTTTTCTCTTCTGGAGAGCTGAACTTGGAACCCATCCAGGAAATAGCAAAAAATACCACACATTTCCCGAAAAGAATCGCTTCATTTACTAACTACGCGTCAATTCATCGCTCCTAATCGTCTCCCTTTCTATCTCATAAATTTCCGTAATTATCGATCTCCGCACCATTTAAGTCAGTTTACATGGTTCAGGGACGTTTTCACCATAAATAGCCGCTCTTTGAAGTACCATTAAAACCACTGGAAGCCACCGCAGGCTCTCCTATTGTATATATTCAAAATAAATTTAAATGCCTCCACTGTTTATCATAATCAATTTCCCTCGCTACGTTATATGTACCAATCGTCCCGTGAAATTTTCCGGAAAATTATTCTGCGGCTCATAGATTATCTCCGCAGACGAAAATTTTCGTGATACAAGTAAAATGTATTTTCCTCGAAGGTAGGAAATGACTGCAAACCATAATGGCAGGCAATGCTAATATCACTGAAGGCCGTTGGAAAACTCAATAATTCTCAATAAAAGAATAAAATGCCATAAGGGAGGATAGAAGACGTAGTGGGGGTTGGGTACGGTGTAGAAGGATGGAAAAGTTCCATGCCCCAGAAATTAGGTGAACCACAAACGCAATTGTTGAAGTGGAAAGTCGATGTCCTTTAAATTTACAATGATGTGAGCAAAGGAGTTGTGCTTGAGTGTCGGCCAATACCCGGGAAATTCCATATGCGTCTACACATGTCTATATATGGATGGATCCCAAAAAAAGTACAAATTTTATAAAAATATGAGCTCGATGTTTACAAATATCTATATGTTTAAAAAGCATGCATTTCGCCTTTTCAGGATTCATGGACCAAGAAAAAAAAATTAACGAAAATTAGAGCTACGGACTAAAGAAGGGATTATCTGGCTCCCGAGAAATCGATAAACGCATGCCCTGATACACACCTTTTCCTGAACATCATATTGTTTTAATGATACCTCTATTATCTAATTGAAGCGAATAGAATTCCATTTACATGACTGCGAACATTCCCAGAAGATACAAATATAAAATAATCAAATAAATGGGAAAATTCCCACTATCAGAGGGTCGAGCACCTCCTGCGATCCTAAGCGATGTATGTGGCGTCCATGAATAATTACATGAATCTATTCCGTCGGGTTGACATGGTTTTCGTCGTTCATAGAACTTCTGTAAAATGGTTTGGAAAATAAATTCTCCACGATATGAAGGATTAGAAATGAAACCCTAAAACGGAGGAGGGGATAATAGTGATACTATTTGCGAGCAACAATTTGTGATGCTTTTATTCGGAATAAATAACGAAAACTGGTTGAATTTTCATGAACTGCGGTGGTAGAATTAATGCGAGAATTATTCAATAGATGAAGTGCGAACTAACCATGGAGATGAGATTTACATGAAATGTTATCCTTGTTGGAATGGCTGGAAGCAACGTCATGCTACGTAGCAGGAGCTGTAGTTCTTAGTTGCGTTCCGTTTTAATTACAAAAGTCCTTGCTGGTAGAATAGCAAAATGTGTTTGTAACATACATACAGGATTGATTTCCTTGGAAGAAACCAAAAATTTGTATTTCCTGGAAAATTAGTCATCTGGTTCAACATCGAAAAACCAAATCTTAAATAGCGGAGTCCATCCTGAAACTATGCGTAGCATATTTCAACACGAAGCCAATCTCACCTAGTACAATGGTATTAGCCGAGCCTGTCCATGATCCGTGGCATGTAGTGACGGTTCATTACTTCATTAGTTTCCTTAGAGCTTAACTCGATGGTTCGGTGCCTTAACCAGCCACATTGAAAAGCCCACCAACTAGATCGTTGAAAATCTGCATAAAGCAAAGAAGTTGTGAATCAGAAACTGTTCAAAGCATTTGGTGTTGCATCATCCAAAGTATCAACATTAGTCTTTACCCTGCCATTACGTTTTTTTACAGTGTAGGGTTCGAAAAACCAGTATTGGTCGTTTTTGCGAGGGCAGCACTGTTCTTGGGCAGTCAAGATTCATTGCGAAACCCAGAAAGGTGTACGGATGGTTCCCGGATGGACACCAATGCTTCCTGTGGCTGGCGGAATACCTATCACAATATCAAGGCTCTAATAAAAGGCGTTAAGTATTCCTAAGTTAGGACATTGGAGCAGAAAAATGCCCAAACATTAAGTGGAAAAGTCACGCCGGAAACGCAGGTGACACTTACTCAAGATAAAGTAGATCAGAAAGCGGGAAAATTGAATGATGGCTGGTATTATTGGATCTTTCGAAACCAATCTCTTGCCCCAAAAGAAAAAAAAAATGATTTTCACCGACGCAAACTGAACTGGCGAAAATCCCAGAGTTAATTAATAACACCTCGATTGTGGCCTATCATTATCAACGGGGCAACAATCGGTATCCGGTTTTGACTGCCTTAATAAGAAACTCCAGAAATCCCGGTTTTGCGCCGAGGTCCACCAATTCGGTGTCTCTAAAAGTCGTCCAAAGTCCTGGCTACGTCATTGCTCCATATCTGGCCCGGTCTGCCACGTTGTCTTTTTCTACCATGGACATTGTCCTTTTCGGGTCGAATCATCCCAACCCATCCGGATTAAGTGACCCGTCCACTGCAACCTATTGCGCTAAATTTTGTCCACCAAGCCATTACGGTATCGCTAGATCATCTCGTTATATAGGCTAGGGATTCGTCGATCCTTCTGTAGGGGAGCAAAAATTCCTCGACGAATTCTTCTCTCGTGTACAGCTAAAATGGCTCTCAACAACTATGCGCGCATTTTATCGTCGTAGTGTGATTTTTGACCCTAGACAGGAGAAATTATCAACAATCTCAAAGTTGTAGTTTCCTATCTTTATTGATTTTATTGACCAATGCTATTGATCTTCTTGCCTTGTTAGTTTGCTGCTGATTTTATCATCATATATTTCGTCTTTCCCTTTGTTGATGTCCAGCCCAAAATCTCGTGCCACGTCCTCAATCTGGATTAAGTTATACTTAACAGCTCGCGTTGTTCTTCCCTAAATGGCGATATCATCATCGTCACAGGTAGTTGGGTGGACTGAAAGAAAATGATTCCTCTTGTACTTACCTCAGCAACATGGACCACTTTTTCCAGGGCCAGGTTAAAAAGAGTACGTGATAGGGCTTTTCCTTGTCTTAGACCGTTGTTGCTGTCCTGCTGCTTTTTTCTGGCCTCGCACATTGTTTAGAGTCAGCCTAGTCAATCTTATCAATTTCGTCGGAATATCGAATCCTCTCATAACCGTGTATAGTTTTCCCCTGGAGTATGCTATAGGCGGCCTTGAAATCAATGAAAAGATGGTGCAACTGATATCCGTATTGCAGCAATGTTTCCATCGCTTATCGCACGATCAAATCAGATTTGTTGCTGATTTTCCTGGAGTGAAGCCCAACGTTCTTCTAGGCGAATGGGGACATCCTAGCAAGATAGCTGAGAATATCTTGTACATGGTACTCAGTAACGTGACACCCCAATAATTGCCGCACTGCGTGATGTCTTCCTTTTTATGTACGAGACAGATAATGCCTCTTTGCTGGATCACACTGACTGTTTCTTTTATGCTTGGTGGTGGGAGTATTTGCCCGTGGTACTCAGTTGGCGGGCCTTCAACTCGTTGATATTTTTTTGTAGATCAGTTCATCAAAATACTCAACCCAGCCGTCCAATATACCCATTCTGTCGGAAATCAGATTTATCTCTTTGTCTCGGCTGACTTGTTGGTAAAACTTGCGCGCCTGGTGCGATAGCTCTCTATATTTTCCGGGACCTTAAACCTTTTGGTTTTTGCAGGCTTGCTTTTTCCGTCTGTGAAGTCGTTTCCCCGTTCGACGTATTGCTTAAACACGGGATCCGCCCCTACTTAGCTGTCAAAATCTCCAAGTACGATTTTGCATCATAATTGCGACAGGCTTCGAGGTTTCACTCTTCTGCCTCGTGGAAGGTATCTTTCTTCTACTTTGCAATCGCCCCTGTATGAAGCGTGAACTAATTTGACTTATATTTCGCAACTTGTCTCGATAACGCAGAGTGCATAGCCTTTCGATTATGTTTTGAAAACCAATAACAGCGGGTTTCATTTTTTGACTGACTAGGAAATCTACTCCGAAATAATGATTTGTTGGATATCCGTCCAGCGTACTTCCTGCAAAGTTATTATGTATATTGGGTAAGGGTATTGAGTAGCTGCTTGACATCTCCTTTTCTGTACATGAAGCGCATGTTTCCCGAGAAAATGCTCGAGTCGTTTATCCGTTTTCGGTGCCGGGTTTACCGTTATAATCTCCATCCAATACGAAACTCCTCCGGTAAAATTTGTTCTGTTTTTAGACCCGGAAGACTCGCTCGCATCCTTTTCCTTCTGCAACTTTTGATTAAGTAGGAGCGATCACCACCTAAAGGCGGAGATAGAGTTTGGTAGTAGAACTATTGGTGTTAGTCCATGATGGGTGCCAGTCCATGTTTTGCCCTGGGACTTATACTTTGGCCGCTACCCAGTCGCCAATATACTAATATCAGGGCCAAATACAGTTGTTTTTGGCAGTTCAATTCGTGGACTTGCCTTTTTAGAGATCATTTGAGCAACTTCTCCACGGAAGTGGCTAACTTATCGAAGGGGCAAGACTTAGCATCTAATCTTTATTTAACATTGTAGAGCATCAATCTGTAATTTAGTTTAATTAATATTGTTATTGTAATGGTCTCACCGGATCATACTACCTCAATCCAATTCAATCACTCATTGCCCACGGATGAAGTACTTACAAGGAAGTTTGTACTGGCTCAACTGCAGAGTTTGTGGAAGTTCCCTCCGGGTTTCTAAGTGAATCCAGCTTGCACGATTTATTCCGTTTATGGAACGCTTTTCTTTCGCCTTCCAGTCCCAGAGTGTTCTAAAGGAGTCCTGTTCTTTTAAGTGTATATTCACGCAGTGAATTCCTGTAGAGTAACTAGTCGTCATTCATATTACTTTCACAAACATTTTTTTGATTCCAGCACGGAACTGTGTTAACATATTTTCGCCGGACAGCACAGCAAGCCTCTTCGGAGCGCTATAAAAGTATGTGATTCAGAGTTTTAAATTCAAGTTCCGTCGCCAAAATAGTCCGAAGTCGCTGCACTTTATTGTCAAGAAGTTCACTGAACTTGGCCTAATCCATTTTCTTCGGACTCCACCTTTGTAATACAGTCTGTTCGTATGCAATAGTCAAACTAAATTCTATGAAATGTGGGCTGACAGTAAGACCTCATCTAACGCCTACTAGTTTCTAATCTACTCCAAAATTTAAATGCACAATTTGTCACCTAATTACTTACCTTCATCCTAGCCCCCTTTTACTGACCCAATACCACGACTCTTGTACCAGAAAAATTTAAGAGTGGTCCCGTGACTTTGTTAGCCAGTAGAAAGAAAAGTTCTTTGGTGTGCTAAAAACTAATATCACCTATTTTGTATTTCGACGCAAAAGTGTTGTCTTATATGTGTAGCCTGCGGTAACTAATGGGTATTCCCACTGTGATCCGGAGGCTCCTCTTGGTGAGGTTTAAACAATCTTTCGAGCGCTTGGGTCCGTATATACCCATGAGCACCCTAAACTGTTCCATTCCTGGTAAATTCGACCAGTAAAGTTCCCTCAGCCGTTCCTCTTCCTCTTTCAATGTCGTAGCCATAAGCCCATTTCAGACAACACAGAATGGCTCCGGTCCTTGTTGCGGCGTCACTCCTCCTCCTGCAAGCTCATCCGCTGCTTATAACCCTATGTGGCCTGGAACGCAAAGTAACTAGACCTTATTGACAAGCAGGGCGTGTTCAGCATGCTAAGGAGAGTTTAGAGTTTACCTACCTAAGTGCCGTAATAGCCGCTCGACTTTCGGTCAGAATAACAAACTTCTGCCTCTTATAATACCTTTGGAGGTTGAAGGAGACATATCTGCCCATGGCGTATATTTCCATCTGAAATATGTTGGTATGCTTACCTTTTCGTTCGAAGTGCGGTTTCCTTGGACAAATGACCGAGGCATACCATGACGCCGACCAATGACGCCAGAGTACCACATATACAGTTTCTGGTTTAAGCCGCGTTAATAGCACGCTCTCACAGTTTTCCCTTTTGCTTCAATGTATTTCAAACTTCTTATCGAAGTGGAACCTCGCTGTCATGTTATCCCTTGGTATCAGTATTTCGGGATTCCACCAAAAAGGAATGCCAATTTTCGTCCAATTTAGGCAGCTCCCCGCCTCATTGATTCTCCCGGGGATTCTGAAGATCGCCCTCTAGGGATATCGTTGGGCATGTTCTCAAAGCCCCACTGATACACACACAACCGGGTGTTTGAAATTAGTTTAACTCCCTGGCTGTTGTGCTGAGTTCAGTTTTTTCTGGCAGATTACCGCCCCATAGGTAATCATAGGCCTTCCTATTATAACCTTGTATTTATATAAATACAGTGCAGTATTTTTTTCCTGCTATGGACCTGCAGGACATCCCAGTCCTCGTGGCTTTCCGAGATATATTTTCAAAATGTGTTTTCCAGAGTAGTTTTTGGTCTAGTGTTATTTTCAACGCGTCCTAACCTACGCCATCGCTCCATCACAGGCAGGGTCTGCCTTGTCTTCTTTTTCTACCATATATATTACCGTTATACACTTTCCGGGCATCATCATCCTCATCTATATGGATTAAGTGACTCGCCCACCATAACCTATTGAGCCGGATTTTATCCACAACCGGACGGTCATGGTATCGCTCATAGATTTCGTCATTGTGTAGGCTACGGAATCGTCCATCCTCATGTAGGGGGCCAAAAATTCTTCGGAGGATTCTTCTCTCGAACGCGGCCAAGAGTTCGCAATTTTTCTTGCTAAGAACCCAAGTTTCCGAGGAATACATGAGGACTGGCAAGATCATAGTCTTGTACAGTAAGAGCTTTGACCCTATGGTGAGACGTTTCGAGCGGAACAGTCTTTGTAAGCTGAAATAGGCTCTGTTGGCTGACAACAACCGTGCGCGGATTTCATCATCGTAGCTGTTATCGGTTGTGATTTTCGACCCTAGATAGGAGAAATTGTCAACGGTCTCAAAGTTGTATTCTCCTATTCTTATTCTTTTTCGTGTTTGTGTTTGACCAGTGCGGTTTGATGTTGTTGGTTGATTGGTCTTCGGTGCTGACGTTGCCACCATATATTTTGTCTTGCCTTCATTGATGTGCAGGCCAAGATCTCGCGCCGCCTGCTCGATCTGGATGAAGGCAGTTTGCACGTCCCGGGTGGTAATTGGTAATTGGTCGCCTCCATATTTAACCAACTCGGCTATAATTCTATCGGCTCCTGGCGACTTATGATTTTTAAGCCGATGAATTGCACTGACTGTTTCTTCTATACTTGGTGGTGGCAGTATTTGTCCGTCGTCTTCAGTTAGCGAGAGCTCCAACTCGCCGATGTTCTGGTTGTTCAGTAGTTCATCACGGTACTCAACTCATCACTCTAATATGCGCATTCTGTCGGAAATTAGATTTTCCTCTTTGTCTCGGCAGGAGGAGTATCGAGATTTGTAAGGTAAAACTTGCGCGCCTGGTGCGGTTGCTCCCTGTAATTTTCGAGTTCACAGACCTGTTGGTTCTCCCAGGTTTCCTTTTTCCGTCTATGAAGTTGCTTCTCCGCTCGCCGGAGTTCGTGATAAGTCTCCACGCGTGACCGCTTTCTTTCAGAATGCGTTCCGTTACTTAACTAGCTTACGTTCATCGTCAAACGCCGTTCCGACTCTTCTTGCGGCTGGGGCCAAGTGTGTTTATGACAACGTTCTTGAGGTGATTGTGAAAATCATTTTTTGATGCTTTATCTCCAGTATCTCTGTTGACTTATAGGTTACGGTTAGCAAGGGCTGTGTTGTGGATGGCTTCAGTGTTAACTCTCATCCGATTGTCAGAGGGGATTCTGGGTGGTGTTGTTATTCGAGCTCGGAGCACCATGCGAACGAGATAGTGATGCGAGTGTATATTGGCCCGCCTATATATTCTGACATTCATCAAGGCTAAGAGGTGATGACGATCGATCTACACATTTTTTGGCTGACTAGGAAACCTACTCCGAGGACATGGTTTACTGGATGGCCACTATAATATATGGTATGGCGACTCTTCTCCAGGAAACTGGTCCCTGTCCAACGCATTTCTTGCAATTCTGTTACATCAGCCCTATATTGGAACATGGTATCGACTAGCTGCTTGGCAACTCCATGTCTGTACAGGGAGCGCACGTTCCATGAGAAGATGCACAAATCGTTATTCCGTTGTTGTTGCCGGGTTCGTCTTTGTGTTATCAGTCCAGTTCGAGGTTCCTGTTGTGGCTTCTTAACATGGAGACTCGCCTTCATCCTTCTCCGTTTGCAGCTTTTTGTTAAGAAAGAGCTTCCAGCGGTCACCATGTGGAGGTGGGGATAGGGTTTGGTAGTAGGGCAATTGATGTTGGTTCAGCAGGCGTTTCCCAGGTTTTATGCTCCATCGTGGGTACCAATCCACATTTCTCCCTGGGACCTATAACTACCGTTGACCACCATCCACTACCATGCTCCACATCAACAGTGATAATACCTCACCTTGTTGGCGACCTTGGGTAGTATTCATGGCACCAGAATGTGTACTTGTTGGTGCATCTATTTGCCATCTCACTAATATTCTACCCATCCAGAAGGACCGGGTGTTTCCTACTCGTTTGCGGATCAGGTCATCTCGTATCTTTGTGTGCGATATGTTATCAATACTCCTTCAATGTCCAAAAATGAACACAGTGCTATTTCCTTCGTTTCTACAGCGTCCCGTAATACATCTATCTTTCAGCAGATATAGAGCAGTTTAATTGATTATCCTGACCGGTAAGCGTGCCGACATGGATGTAGGGAAGCGCGTATTGGAACATTAGTTCCAATATAGTTGTCTATGACTTTCCCCATCGTCTTAAGTACGAACGATGTCAAGCAGATCGATATTTAGGGCGAAAAGGATCCTTTTTACCCATTTTCTGAAGAAAGGCCACTCTTGCCCATCTCCGTGCCACACAGCTATATAACCATGGTAGAGGGGGTTCAATTAACGCCGAGGGTCTACAACCTATTTGGAGCCTTGGCCTCAGAATGTCCTTCCTCCAACATCGTGTCCTCCAGCTTCTAAATTGGTGCAGTGATGCGTTGTCTTCATCAACAGAATCTGCCTAGGCCTTTGGGGGTTTCCTACCGGTGAGTTCAGCTTATCGTAGGACGCAGATGTTTTGGAGAAATTTTTCAGGAGACCAGGTACAGCCTGAGGGTTATAGTCATTCGCTTGTAATGTGTTTAATGGTTGGTTGGTTTTTTTAAAGCGGGTCCGTGATTAGGTTTAGTTCAACTCCTGGATGATTCTTTGTGAAAGTGGGTGATATAACTGGTGAGCTATTAATTAATAAGACATTCAAGTTAATATCTAGTCGGTAGTCCATTGTAAGCCAAAAGATCGAATATGGCTTTGGCGCTAGGAACACGAGAAAGTAAGCCAGTTACTCATCGCCAAAAATGCCAGTACCAGATTAATGACAAGCAACGACTTTTATCCAATTTAACTAATACAACGCTGATTATTATTAGCCAGCTCTAAATATTTACATTTTCATCGCTACATTGTACACATGGATACATTTCCCTATATGCAACGATGTAACTAAAACAATCAAGTGCACAATATTAATTCCAGATCTTAATAGTATCCTTGACATTTTGAAAATTCTTAGTTTTCTGTTCGAGTTCACTGAAATTCAATTTTGCGCTAATTTTACCTCCACGTCTAATCAAAATTAGAAAAATAAACTTAAATGCACCAAGTGGATGAAATTTCCTATTGCAACCATAAAGGAAAATATTGAACGCATCAAATGTCGAATGGAAATTTATAGGCTCCTTTGTGTTTGCATTGAACGCCTGTGTCGTCTGCGTTCGGGGGAGCGCAACCACTCGAACCACTTGTATTTTCCCAGCAGCTTATCATATCAATTTCCACTAATTACTGCACTTTTGCTGCAGTCGGATGCATTCAATGGAATAAATAATGGAATACGTAACTTAAGTGCTGGGTCGTGTTGCCTATTTCTGCCGGTGTTTAAATATTTCACTGATACTGTTGCCAGAATTTTCCAGGTCGACGTTCCTTTTAAAGAAGAACGGAAAAGGACTGAAGGGTTATAAATATTTTCTGGTTATTAAAATAGATATGACAGGCGACATCGGATAACGAATGTGCTTCACATTTAGATAGGTTTAAAAGTATCTAAGAGCAAAGTGGAAATATGACAAATGTGATGTTATGGTCACAGGGTTTATTTCACGTTGGAATGATTTTCACTGAAAGGAACCCTTGTGTAGCGTCCATTAAAATGGTAATAGATAATTTGGAAAGTATAATTTCTTAATTGTAAGTTCGCTCCCGACCTTGTATCTACCAACAATATATTGTGTGAATAAAGCCGATTTCAATAAATACCTTGGTCCCCAATTTTCTCCCCTAATGATTCTCAAAGTGCTTTCTGTTGGCACACTTCAGACATCATGGAGTGTCAAAGAGTTCTTTGGCTTCTTCTTGATATCAATACTATATGTATTACGCTCCCTGATGTTTCGTCTGCTGAGGTAATGACGTCATTATTGTTGGCCACTTGCCATCACCCCCATTTACAACGCATGGTTGTTCTGCTGGGAAGCCACACTGAAAATAAATACTTGATACAGAGAAAGCCGATGTATCCCTACAAACGTTGTAGGCGAGAACAATTATGAAAACATGCTTTATTTGGGATTTTATGGTGATGGTTCAGATCATACGAGGGAATATGGGAGGCTTTTACTAAAATTTATGATAACAAATAGCGACATTTTTTTAGGCTGATATGTTCGAATTAATCCTAAAGATAGCTGTGGTCGAATTATTACCAGGGGGATATGATAACATGGAAACTAGTTAACATACTCGTATGCATTTTAGACAGCTTTCGCATTTAAAGCCCCACCGGCATCTCAGAAATGCTGGAAATTACAGTTATGATTTTCTTTGCAGATAAAAAGCGAAAAATAATTACTAATTCTCACTTCTTTTCAAGGTTTTTGTGCTGTCTGTATACCTCTTTTTGTTGATGGAAATCCCTAGAAGTCACAATTCTTTGCAAAGAAAGAACAAGGTCTCAAATTTTCCTTACCCACCTCCCATACCTTCACAACTGGTAAAATCAAAAGTATTGCCTAAACTTGTCTGCAAGCGCATGGGGGACATAGGTAAACACGGACACGACTATAATTAGTTTATCCACATCAATAACTGAATTTTCTGAATTTTAAGAATTCATTTAAACTCAAAGATATGCAACTTTATCAATCCTTCGAAGTTAACTCATTCTAGGTGAAGTGGCGCTCGTAACATTTTCGTCAGTCCAGAGCCCTTCGACCAAGTCTTAACAGTACTGATTATTTTGCATAAGCATAACTCAGCATTCTCGTGATACTTTCTAATCACAACCAATACCATGCCGTTCGCCTTTACCATCACCGCGATCTCCTCCAGAGACGGAGTATTCGAAGTAAATTCTTCAACAATGGGTTCAGTACGGAATCCTGTGGACAACCGCGAAAATAACATGCTCCTCTGGTACATCGGCGGCATCTTATATGTAGCTTCGTTCTTGTAAGTAGTTATTAACAAGCAGAGGGGGGGAGGGGGGGGGCGGATAGGAATAGCATTCTCGGCTTAATAAGTAAGATGGCACCAGTATTTGATCTGCCTTTGGGGAACTCATACTGTTAACCTGAAGGACGTCCTCACATATCAACAACTAGTAGTTCTCTACTGCACATAGATTACCCACTCTACCTTTTCAGCAAAGTATCTAAGGCAGGGTTGCTCAGGTGGAGCTTTTCTAGCTTTAGTTAGCAGTACCAGCCTCTACCACTTCCGTGATGCAAAAAATATCCGCACATTCATGGACGCTTGAAACAACTCAGCAGTCTACACTTCAGGGTGAGCTTAAGGACTTCATTCGGTAGGGCGTCCATGCCCGAAGCTTGGCTAATCCATATTTTGCACCAAATTTACCGCAGCATGCCTGAAGTGACTGTAGTAATTACCTCCTCATCTCTGGAAGCAGTCAAGGCACTGCACTTGATAAGGGGGTAATCCTTGAATAATTTTCAACAGGAGGAGCACGTGATCTGTAGTGTAGAATGGCCTGCGAGTCTCAATTACAATCGGACAAACGTCTACCTTTGAGCAGAGCTCTTTAAAACATCCCGTCTAGCTCCACTGAATAGCCAGTTTGCGTTTTTTGCGGACTTCCGGATAGATGTGGTTGGTTAGTTTTTTGTCCCACTTCTACTTCCGAATTTCATGTCCTATGTATGGTCTGCCTGTTGTATCACATGTTCGTTGAGGCACCTCTGAAGCCTGACCTCGATATGACGCGGCAGTGTAGCACTAATAAAGGTCAGACCTACAACAAAGACAGATCACCACCTTCGTTAGCCAGAAATATACTCAATTGCGTAAAGGCATTTAAGAGATTTTACTCCGAATTCCCAACCATTTAAGTCACCACCAATCACTTTTAAATTTCGTTCTGTTTCAGTTCCAGTTCAAGTTAACGCCTTTCTAAATACTAAATATTGCTTATTTTCTTCTTCTTACCTTAGTTATTGTATTGCTGGGCAATATGCATTTGAAGCAATTCTATTTGTCGCTTCTCCCAGGCGGGCTTTCGTGCTGCAGAACCGCTGTACCGCTTTATTCAAAGACATATTGGGTTTTCCACCAAGTTTTTCCAACTTTGTTTTGTTGCTTTATCGCAGTGCGTATTTCACTTTCGGATGTCACATCATCGAGCTCCTTACAATGTATATGGATCTCATATTTTCAAATATGAAATTGCCTTTTTGAATTGTTCAAATCTCTCTGATATTTTTGCCTAGATATTCAAGAGTGGGATCGGCTTTGACCTTTCTTAGTATCTGCACGTACCGCAGATTGGCCTCGCTTGAGATAACAATTGCCTATGAGCGAACTCACACCTTTGCTTGCTTTTTCGCTTTTTGTTTAAAACCTTGGTGTAGCCATCGGTTTCCTTTGGATGCCACTGAATTTGCCGACGTTCGCATTTGGCTCAAAAATTTTCCCACTTCCGCGCTTTAAGTCTCATTTTTGTGAGCTAACGGAAGGCTTTTTAAGGTATTTTTAGAGTTCCCCATACAGTAAAGTTTCACAGAATATGGTCATGGGGGTATCAAATGAACGCACTCGATTAGAAATTCTCGAAACTGATTTTATTTCATATGCTGGGTGAAACATAGGGGAGTTCAAAATGTGTGTCCCAAAAGTGTAATAGGTCTCGTTAACAGAACCTATCCAACTGCCAAATCTGGAAAAAATGACAGTGTTACATCTTTACAAAACCTAGGCCTCAAAATAAATTCCATTTCGATATCTGCTCAAATAAAGTTAATAATGGAATATGAGTATCACTTTATATGTTAGAAATTTACCCGAAAAGCCTCCTTCAGTTGAACCTGAAATCCAGCTATTATTAACAGTTCTGAAAGATCAAAGCTCTGTATTTCATGTAAATTTATCGCATTATAGAATGTGTCATAATAAAAAGTGAACTCGTATGAGCGGGGGCGCGTAGAAACATCTTAGTTTTCCTTTTGAAGATTCCGTTTGTCGGTCTGTCCGTCTGTAACACGAGGTCTACTCCAAAACCGCTTGACTTACCGTCACGAAACTTAGTGAGGAAATATGGTCTCATCATTTTGTGTTGGGTTCAAGGGGGATATATACAAAAGGGGGAGCAAATTTTTTTCGCAGACGTCATGTTTGGTATTAAATGAAAGGGCTCATTCAGAATGTGAAACAGGACTCATTCTCAGAACCTATCCTACCGGAAAAGCTGAAAAATCACAGTGATACATCTATACCACTTGGGTTTCAAAATACATCCCATTCCGATAATTGCTCAAATAAAATAATGACGTATTACTATAATTTAGAAATTTACCTGAAAGCTCTCCTTAAGTTTCTTCTATCATAGATATACGAAATTTGGCATCAATTTAGAACATAATATACGACATAATTCTGAAACCGCAATCCAAGTATTGCTTCACGGCTTCACGTTGGACGTAATTCTCAATCTTTCTGTATTTTGCGAATTATAAAATAATGATTACGCTGCCAGGAAAAAAGTGCAGCAGCGTCTGATGAGTTGCCTCTGTTTTTACACCCGGTTCGTCCAGCTTAAAATATCCTGATTTCTTTTTTTTTTGTGCGTAAACTGATGTCAATGCGGTTTGAGTTGCCGTGAACACTATTTCGGCTTTTATTTGCTATCGTTTTTCATGCTGTTACTAGCTCTTAGAAAGGACCCTAATGGCTCTCATCCAGATTTTGATGGCTTGTTGCAAGATGTCTCTCTCCTTTATAAACTCGAACAGTTGTTTCCCCTTTTCTGGACTTTTGTTTCGATCTCCATTAAAGGTGGTTTCTCCGCGTCAGGGTTCTGAGTTTAAGCCTGAATATTCCTTTTACATCCTCCTTCACCTTTACAATTTATTGTTGAAATCCCCTTCCTCGGCCAGTGTTCGCTTTTCAGTCTAACATTCTTCACCGTCAATAGTATTGTTTTTGCCAAGGTTGTACTCTTCATCGGAATGTGTCCTTCTCCAAACCTAAACAGCTTGTAGCCTTAGATGACATAGCGACCAAGCTACCCACTAAGTAGGCTCTGCAGTTGAAGGATATGCCTGACCAGAAGCTTGCTTACGCACTCCAGAAAACCATTGGTACTATTATTCCAAGGCTCTGCATCGTAAATTCTTTTCTTTTCTCTTCCTCTATTTTACTTTTATGTTCTGACTATCTTTCCCATGGTAATTTTGGTCCATACATCAGAGATAAGTAAAGAGTATGAATGCATATTTACACATCAACAGGTCTCGTTTAATTTAGGATGAACAACTACTCTTCCGGTCTTTCAGTCTTCTGACCGTGCGTCTATCTGTCCGTTACATGCCCTTCTATTAACAACGATTACACCCATTTGGATGAATTGGTGCAAAGTTCGTAAATATGGACGCCATGTATATGGTGAATAACATCCCTCTACATTGAGTTGAAAAGGGTTCCGCATCTATGCAAGAAATAAGGTTTACATTTTTTTCATTTCATTTTCGAAGCAAGTTTTAGTTTTTACCTCTGTTACAAAATAGGAGAGCAGTGGCGTTAGGAAAAGGTAACTTAATCTAAGTCACCATCCAAAGATACTACAAAATTTCACTGGAATGTAGATCACAAAATGAAGCATCATATTGTAGCATTTCGTGGGTATCCTACAACTAAAAGATATAATATGTATTTAGAATCCCAACATCTCATTAAAGAGAAACAGCAAACGTTTAGCTAGTATATTCGGGTGATAGATAAGCTTCTATGTTAACTCTATCTATTAAATTGGCGATCTCGTCCCGGAGTTTTCAATTCAAACTTACCGCTTTGAGATTTAGTAGCAAATTATTAAGCCGGATTTGTTTTTTCATACCTAACCTGAATCCCGAGGTTTTCGTGGGAACATCATTTAATTCAACAGATGGACATGTTTCTCACTTGAGTGAGTAGGGTAATTTGGCAACCTCTGGTTTGTTAGAAAAGGAAGTAAAAATAAAGTATAGTATGGGCTCAGCATGCCTAATCATATATGACGGCCGCCGGACATAAAGGGTTTGTACTTTACTCTGGGCTTATTTTAGCAACAATCATTTTACTAGGCTTTTAGGTCATACCATCCTAAATACCTGTGCCATGTCGAAAAATGTAACTCTTCTTTTTCTTTACCTCGTTTACAAGTGGGGTCGGCTCGTCGTGATCAGTTTAACCATTTGTCTGAGTGAAATTATGCGGTGTTTCCAACGATTAATTGATTGAAATAATTAAAACTTGTTGTTTCTTTTTCGTTGGTGTGAATATTTATTCTTGCAAGTTGGAACTTGTTAGCACTGATGAAGGGAACAAGTGGTTCCCGAAATATCGATATTTGCAAGAATAAATATTCACACCAGCGAAAAAGAAACAACAAGTTTTAATTATTTCAATTAACCATTTGGTTCTATCAAATGCCTGATTTGAATGCAAACGCGAGGTTTTCAAAACCCCATCCAGGGTTTCAAGCCATCGTTGCTTCGATCAGCATTTTGGTCGCTTACCAACGACTATGATGTTCAGACCAACCTTGACGAAGGAATTTTCTTTAGCGCGAATTACGTGACCATACCATCGGAGACGCCTCTTTTGCAATTTTTCCATGATCGGTGCAACTTAATATCGATTGCGGATATCCTCATTTCGGACGTGTTGTGACACTAGTCTCCACCACCGTTCATTGTTTTTTATAGTCCGCCAACACCCAGAACCGTAGAGAGCGTCAGGACGGATGACATTGCGGTAAATTTTAGATTTCAGACGTTCGTTGATACGTCGTAACTGTGCAGAATTTTCTGTTTTCCTGGGGAAGTCTCATTTTTTAGACGATTCTTATAATATATACAATATTTTAACATAGAAAAATTGAAAACCATGATTTTTGCGGACGAGCATTTTCATTCCAGAGCCAGGTGAGGCAGCAGAATCACAACCGATAGTGGGCATTGGCATTCGACAGTCGCCCCGGCGCTTTGCGTTAGGAAATATTATTGAGACCAACGAGATACCTACATCAATCAGTTATCGAAATTATTTAAGAGCGATAACATTAAAAGTCAATTAAGCCTTAATCTGCACCATACTATAAAGCATTGCTTATTACAGGAGTAATATTACCACCATTTTGGATATGGGGTGTTGTTAGTTAATATGGTGATGTTAAGTACAAGTAATGCGATGAAACTAATTAATGGGGTGATGTTAGGTGACATTGTAATGTTTATCAATGTTTAAATTGCGATCATGGATGGTAATGTAATATTGCATTTTAAGGTGAAATCACTTTTGTGATATTACATGGACCACCCTTACCCCACACTTCCGTAGCGCATTGAAGACCTTGAAGTTAAATAGATTATCGCTGCGCTTGGCAACTTTTTATACGTATTCCTTATAATGAGGTCAGGTCCTCCAGTTTTCTTTTGATTGACGCGTTTTTTATTGAATGAATAATGTGCTTGTTTTTTAAGAGAATACATTTTTTGCGTTCTTCGATACAGAACTATTCTAATATGGGCATTTGTTTGCGCTGGATGCGGGATAAAGATTGTTTTTATATGATCAGCAAATATCGCATTCTTTCCGGCATTACTTTTTGCCTAGGATTTATCCTCCGTGAGATATTCATATTATTGCGAATACTTAACTCCTGTAGTAATACCCCAAAATGATTAATCAAAGTAATGCTGAAGGGTAAAAATGGCTCAAACAGGTTTTTGGTATCGAGTCTCAAACTTATCTGAGAGTTGTATTTAGCTGTTTGGTAGGTGCGGTCTTAGCGTTTTGCTATTTTCCTCTTACCTGGCACGGGCCAAAAGCAGCTGATGAATCCCGTAGTTTAGGTAAGGTTCTTCAATGCGTCGCTGAAACCCTTGAGAGCTTGTCCCCATCCTTTGTCAGTTTTGAGCACTGTTTTTGTAGTCAAATTAGTGCTAGTATACTTACCAAACTTGTATCAATCATTCAATTCGTTCATTGATCTACAAAAGACTCGATTATGTTTAAGACGTTTAGAGATTTTATTTATCATCGGAAAATAGTTTTGAGCTCTGGAACACCATTTATTCTTGAAAATCCAACCAGAATCTTGCAATGGAGAAGATAATGTATCTTCTGTAAGTGTATGTATAAAAGGGCAATATCTTGAATAACCCTCGAGTGGTAAGAGGTACCCTGCAAAGGTTTCTAGCATTTCCTTAGCCGGCTTCTCCCGATCACATGCTACGAGAGATGTGAGCAGGAGGAGGAAATTAATTTGTCTATCTATTAGTACCTCCTACATGCCTCTCAACGCCCGTTTGCAGCTGGTTATTTGCTAACACTAATGGCCTGTAATTTCCGTTTCACCTAGTTTTAGCAATTCCTCATACAGCTATTGATCCTATATCTGATAACACCAAATACCCCAGAGTTATCAAAATGAAACCACTTTTACCAATTCGATGGAAAAAGGACCTCTGGCTGTAATTTGATATGCTCGCGTTTTCTTGGTCTTCCTTTGTCGTTATTGGAATCATGTCTGTAAAACTTGAAAACTAATTTTAGTAGCTAAAGCTTGTTCGCCTTAAACTTATACTGATAGTTGTCAGACGTGGACAATACAGCTTGAATTTATAACAGCATTCACTAGTGTAATCGACTTTTTATCCTACATCCTATCCTATCCTGATATTCGTAAATAATGATTTAATGCTTAGTACAGCCTAACAATGCTTACCCCAAAAAGCTTTCAAATTCAATTGCAACAGATGTCAAAAATAATCTCACCCAAAATTTGTAGATGATTGAGTCACCGCTTCAAAATCGTCAACGATCACTATCACTACAGATCCAAACTTTCGGAATTCCTATAATTATTGAAAGACCGGAAGATGAGAAGGAGACTGAAGAGGAAAATGACTTCGAAACTCTTGAGTGTCCAGAAACCCCTGTCGACGATTCTCCAGAAGATGCTAAAGAGTTTCCTGGTGATTGTGACTTTGACGATGACAATTATATGAAAAATTTCGAGTTCAGACGGGACAGTTTGGCCGAACCTCAAATGCCCTTGCAACGTGTAATGAGCTATGATAAGGGTGAGCTGATTAAGACAAGAACGATGTTGTAAGTTGAACTGTAGGAAAAGTGAATATATTGTGTTTGTCAATAATGAACATTATTGCGATTAAGTAATATTTATTCAAGTTTTGTTTGAAGAAGGTGCTAATAAAAAACTCCTATCTATATACCGTTACTAACATAAGATACTTGGAGAGTGCATTTAACATTAATAGCGAGATACATATATTACGGGGCTACAATGGTTTGATGTTTTGTATTCAGATGCCGGAATTTGGAGATGAAACTCTCAAATAAATCTCGAGATTTGTGAAAAATCATACACTTCTTATTAACTAATCTATGCCAAGAGACTCTACGTCAGTCTATGGGCCAACGTAACTATTTCCTTACCTGGAGAAGACTGTGTACAGGAGACTTACCTTTCAGTATACTATTCAAAACTTTATGGTGGAAACAAATCATTGCGCATCTTCGACCGTCGACGGCAATTGCGGAAGAAAAATGCCGCACGTAAGATCCTGTGGCACGAAGTGCCGTGTATATGTTACAGTGCATTGGTGTGCCCCCACGTGGTTGCGGCCATATTGCATTGCACATTATCACTTGGGATGGGATGTGGAAACACACACAAGAAAACCATCTAAGCGCCATTGACACATCGATAAACCAATACATTAACCATGGGGGTCACGGGCCAGTTAGCTACCTTATCCCCACCCCAAAGATACAATGACATTCCGTGCCTCTTTGCCGTTGTATTTGCTCCTCCTGTATACAGTCGTCTCGGCTGAGTTTAATGCATTTGTCATTGTGTTGTTAAGCTTCATTCATACGATGCAGCGGCGGGCATCGGTACAAGCCAAGAAGACTCGTCTACCGGCTTTACTTTGTATGGGGTGACGAAAATTATTGCGCACGTTCTAGAGATACGCTTTTGGACGAAACATGACGGACGTTTAAATGCATTCGACAAAAACTCTTGTTTGTCGGTTTGTTTATACTGACACGTCAGTCCATCAGTTTTTCATTTGACCATTCTTGATGGATTAACTTATGGCAGACTAATTAAACTCTGGCCGTTTAGGATAGGTCTATGGCGCTGGTAGCTGGAATTCATGCAAATCTCAGCAGTGAATTTTGGATGTGTTGATTGAGAAAATTTTCCCTTTAAAGTGTTCCCGCCATCGGTCCGTCAATCGTTGCCAAAAGCACAATTTGTATCATTAACACAGCAAAAACATTCAATATAATGTGTGCGATGGTTTCGGGTTTTGACAGCTTGTTAAAGATCTTTCTTGCAGTTCATGGTGTTCGGTTCACCATAAAGATCTGTGCTGCTTCTAAATAAAATCACTAAGCTAGAAATCTTGACCAAACACCCCCTTTACTGTCATATCAATCTGGACTATCAATCAATCTGGACTTACGGAATTCAACTCAATGGTTCAGTGGGTTCATTCGATAATGAGTTGATGCAGAAAGTCCAATTTAGAGTACTACTGTTGAACACTTGTACACCTTGGTATACGAAAAACCTAAATATTCACAGAGACCCTCAAATTGAGAGGAGATCTTATTCTTGATAACAAAACAAGCGTACTTAAATTTCTGGGCTAGTGCCAGGGGATTAAAACTGTCTGGAAAATTGATATAAAACTCCAACAAAAGATCATGTATTTTGCCAACCATGTATTCTATAACATTGATGAGGAACACAAGCTTAGCTGTAAGATTTAAATGATAGCTTCTACTTCAGAAAAATACACCAAAATGAACATGTCCGGTAAAAAAGCTTCTTTACTAGTAAGCCCCATTATGAAGCCAACTGGATGCACTATATACACTTAACCTACTCTCCTAAAAGAAACCACCTGAATATATTCCTAAGAGGCTTAACTAGTAAAAATAAAACTAGGTAGCTTGCTCCTACTACAATATATTTTAATAGTTAGTAAATACGTATTTCGAAAGCTATTTACTTTCTTCCTCAGTACTTAAGCTACGGAACGATAACTATCTTAACTAGTAACTCCGTCGAACTATATTAATCGACGGTAAAGGAGTTCAAATTAACCACAAGTCTTGATTAGAGCATCATATTTGAAGGTCATATCGGTATGCTAGTGACACCGACAGAACGCCGATAAGTATGCAGTATGTAGTCTGCGATACACACATTTTCCATAGTGAAACCTTAGTGCTCTGGCTACTAAGCTGGGCAACATCCAGCTCAGTGTCGCGGCATAAACTACGCTTCCTAGATATAAAAATTGATCGATACCTGCGATGTTCTACCACAGATAGGGAAAGTGCGTTGACCTGTCTATAGCCTTAGTTTGGTTGGTATTTATCTTCAATCCAACTATACTTTCCTCTCTTTCTAAATCCATTTGGTCAAGATCCATGAACCAATGAGAGAGTGATCCGTTTTCGAACTGAAATTCTTCAACGCAGCATGTGACATTTTGCGACGTCATATAACGTTGATAGTAGCTATCAGAATCTGCGAAATGCCCTTCCTTTGTAAAAAACACCAGATATGATGACTGACCGGACCACTTGGGAAGCAACTTACTTTTTGAGTTAAACACCCAAGCTTATCAAAAATCTTGACTGACGGGTTCATCCAGGGCAGAAACAACTCACCAGACGCTGCCTCACCTCTGCCCTAGGAGCAATGTCACCGAAAGTAGCGACAGGTGGTAATCGCTCCATTTATATATAGTCGCAAACACGACATGAGTGTGAATTATATTGAAGTGGAATCCGTCCTAAGTTGAAACCGGTCCGTGATCAAGTAGACTCCTAGGATCCTCAACAAAAAATTCATTTTTGCCTGGTCTTGGTTTGAACTTAGAACTTTGTGTCCCCACGGTCTTACTTCAAATTCTGAATCTTAGTATTAAAGGAAAGACTAAATTATGCATCCGGTTTGACCATGGACAACCATAAGGAATGAATAAAGGGCAAGAGTTAACGGTGCAAGCCCACTAGCATCTAAGTACATCCCTGGTGGTGTATCTTCTTGACACGCGTGCCATACGCCTCTGCAGAAGCCAATGGCGAGACTGTGTGAGAGACCTTTTGACAATTCAGTTCTTCTCACGTCACACACGTCGCATTTCACACACCTTTTTTCCGATGTAATACTAAATCGGAAATATTGCGAGAATTTATCGAACAACACATGCAAAACCAAACGGGAGAAACAATAGAATTACTACCGGAGCTAGAAAACTAATAGCCCGAGTACCATAAAAGGGAAAATTTACGACGAATTGCATCCTCAATCGATGTCTCTTCTGCCTTAGAAGTCGTTGAGTGGCGACCTTTGGGGTCGCTTATCCACTTATAGATATTGAATCCACCCTGCAATTGCAAAATTTCTCTAGAAGTCAATCCGCCCTCTACCAGTTGATCTGGTTTCGCCAACCCAGATTTTGTTTTCCTATGCACCAGCAAAGGAGATATTTTTTTGGTGAATTGTGAATGAACATTGGATAAATCAGTCTAAAACTTATAAAGAGTAAAACTACCAACTGAATATTAGACACGACTTGTTAAGGGTGGATTCAGAATAGAAGGACTAGAGAACTTAAGGGTATGGCAATCTTTGTACCACCTCTTTTTGGCGGAGGTAGGGCACTTCATTCTCATTGACAAGCTCTGTTGATTTTAATAAACGTTATAAGCTGCTTAAAATTAGAATAAAAATTTAGCTCAAGATCCGCACAATAAAAAGTGCTTCCTAGTTCTGAAAAAGATTGCTTACATTTCAAGTTGCCTATCCAAGCATCCTAGTATTGCACACCTTGAATTACGAGGTTTGATCAAAAAGTTCCAGGACTCTCTCTCAATAAGTTACAATAACAATATTTGCAACTGTTCTAAATTATCACTTGCAAAATACTCCCCATGGGAGCGAATAGACTTCTCCCAGCGGTGTTTGCACTGTTCCAGACATCTGGACAACTCTGTTTCATGGACGGTGTTCAGTTGTTTCAACTCGCGGATGAAGAACGCGGTGTGACAAGGCGTGTTTTCGCCTATTGCCCACAATGCTGGCCTCTTCCGACGGATATTTTGGCTTAAAATTGTCAGGGTTTGGAGGTATCCATAACGATTGATCGTCTCATCTTGTTGGAGGATTTCATGATGGATGATACCCTTCGAATCGAAGAGCACAGTGAGCACCATTTTAGCGGTTGATCTCCCCTATCGTGCTTGTTTCTGGTCAGGGTGAATTTATTGATTGTCACTGTGACGACTGTGCCTTGGTTTCCCCATCGTGGGCATAAATATGAAATAATGGCTCTCAGGAAGTTCCCATTAGCAATGCCCATTCCCAAAAGCTCCTGGCCAACCCTTCAGGCGATGCACTTTTCGATCCTCTGGAAAAGTTCCTCCTCGAGGAATGAACTCGGCTGTAACCCTTCTCATCTCCAATTTTTGAGTCAAAATCTCCTAACATGACCGAAATGAGATGTCGCACTCCTCTGCCATCTCTCGGATCGTCAAACGGCGATTGGAATGCACAAGGAGATTCATTTTGGCCACATGAAAGTCGTCAATTGATTGATCTTCCGTTGCTGTTCTACTTTCCTTGAACCATTTAAACCATTCGTGACACTGTCAACGACTTATCAGATTATCACCGAAAGCTTACTGCAGCATTTGGATCCGTCAAAGCTTTGCCCAATTTAACGCAAAATTTCACGCAAACACGTTGTCCCTGCTTCACGTCCATGGACAAAAAACGCGAGACATGAAAAACAATCTCCACTAAAGCAGCTGAACAATCGGTTTGGAGAAGTTTAAAGCAACATTATAAAATGAAGATTACTCAGGAAGGTTTCGGCTAAAAATGAGCGTCGAACCAGCTATCAATGTTAACGTGAAGGCGTGCAATTCGAAAAGTCCTGGAGCTTTTTTATCAAATCTCAAACACAAATATCATCTCATTCTTGTTGAAACGGCATAAACTTATTCATTTACGCATTTGTTTCGTTGATAAATAATGGAAAAGGAACACAAATACTCTATTCATAGTTATCCACTGCAACAAATAGAAATACCCATAAAACAAGGTGGATACCCCGTTTAAATGCTAACCCTTCTCACTGTCCATACCATGATGCACTTGGAGGTGTCCCCAAACTTGTTTGAGAAGTTTTGGGACGTCGAAATACTTTCCGTTTCTCGTGATGCGAGCAAAACGTCTACGACTTTTCAACAATTGTCACTTTTGGATGATTTTTATTAATTCTTTAACTTTGGAATAAAACGCATTAACATCAGGCTGTCTTTTCTCGGTAGCAAATATTCCCCCGAACATATGCAACCTCACAATATGTTTTACATCAAAAATATCGTTGTTGACTGCACCGATCCGCTAGGCTAAATGCATTTAATTGCATAATCATGGGCATTCACATAGCATCGTGATGAGTAAATGATCGTTTCTGGTTCGAAAATGTATATAATAAATAGAATTTAAGATTTTCGGAGATTCCAAAGTTGAGGGGTGTTCGTTAAAAATTCGGATATAAAATATATAATTGGAAGTGTGGTGAAACGTGACCATGGTGATATATAGTAAAGAATACGGGTTACAATCGGATAAATTCCTGCTCCTATTCGGTATAAGAAAATAAAGAAACAACGATAATTTGCATATCGAAGCCAATTTTGATTTCGAGTATTAACTTACCGTCTTCGGTCTAGAAACTTCGCCAATATTCACCACTGGAGTTGAAGAAAGATCGCATTTGCAAAACTTTCGTACATATTGGATCGTATAATGGGGCAATAATATACCAATCCATTGAAGAGGTATGGATATGCACTTTCTCAATAATACTATTACTTTTGAATCACCTGGGTCCCACAGCTACCCATTTCGCATGTCCCTATTTGCAATACAATAATTCAAAACAACATTCAGGGTGGAACTCACAACCTAGGAGACACCCGCTTTAATGAACACGTTGATATAAAATTTATAACCCACAGTTGTCTCTTGTAGCGACATCATTTTAAGAGAATATTACTTGCAGTCCCGGTGAAGCATCGTCCCGGTGAAGCATCGTCCCGGTGAATCCATCATTGAAATTTAATGCTTTCGATGTGTACACGGTTCAACATAGAAAATTCATTGGCTCTTTCAATACATCTAAAATTTAAAGATACTGCAATGTGCTTAGAGTTACCTATAGAGTGCTAAACAAAAACCAGACACTGGAGGGTTGCTTTTTATGAACTACAATAAAATGGAGTTATTGCGTAGAAAGTTTGGGAATTGTTGTATTCAAGCGGAAGCATATTCGGAATATAATCTCCCAGGATATCGTTTGTCGAGCAAATATTCGTGCTTCTCTTGGAACAGGAAGAAACTTTATGTAAAATTACTTTGGAGCTGAGGTTGTATTCTATTCGCTCATTTAATATATCTGAATTATCTAGAATCTGTCATTTATTGCGTATCTATTCAGACTTTACAACTCCCCGCGGCAATTTTTCATTTCCTAAACAGCTACATGAGTACTTCCTACACAACAAACGATTAACGGTGCGAATATTTCCACATGTTTCACCATTCATTCAAGCTGAATTTCAAGGCGAACGTTCCCAAGATGTTTCCCGGGGAACACTAATTCGAGCATCTGAACATTTCACCCAAACGTAATTCTCAGCAAATCCTACCTTCCCCATACATACAATCTCTTCCCTCCACTCATCATAAAAGAAATCCTGAAAATCATTGAATTCGATCCCACACAAGAGGAGGACTTAAGCTTTGGCTTCAATAAATGTTCAAAAACTTTCTTTGATTTCTTGCCAAACGATGTCAATTTATTTAATTAGTTCGAACCACATAACACAGTTCGTCACTTTGTTTTCGGTGTGCTCACCGGATATCCTGTGGGCCCCTCATCAGGAACTAATGCTCTGAAAATGGGACGAAAGCATTAACTGAAAACCAATGTAGGACAGAGCAGGATTTGAAGGACGAACGCTGTTGAGGCGAAACGCACATATCCCTTCTTCCGATGAAAATTGAGTTACTAAAGTTTTATCTCTGAATTCGGTCCAGGCCAATGTTGGCAAAGGACTACTCTGGAAGTTTGTTCGGGAATGACTGCAAAATAATTTTCAACAAATGAAAGAAAGGAGAAATAATGGTCTGGGAAAATGTTGGACATAGTCCACGATTGATTAGTGTGAATAGTTCGACGTGTATTGAATGAATGGGGAAAACCTCTGGGTAGCGATTGAGACGAGGGTGTGTTATTCGGATCAGAAAATTGAACAGGAAGCCTACATTCGATCCTGTGTAAGCTACATTTTGCTTCAACAGAAGGAAAGAAGGCAAAGGATAAACACATACAGAACTTCTTTAAGCAACCAAACATTTTGAGATGATTTGATAGGGGGATATCATCACATTTTATCATTAGTATTTGACCTAATTAAATTCGAGTTAATTAAATATTAATTCATCTGTAATTTTAATTAAAAATTAATTAACTTCACGGCTACGATCTTTGGCTATCGAAAGTGGTTGGTTCCTGGAATCTGAACGATATCCAAGACAAAATGTTTGTTTTCTCCAACTTCAAACATTTTGGGTGTTAGTGACAGTAGAATTTAGAAGGACAGTATTCCTTTCCATTTTCCGAGACTCTGCTTTGGACTTTGGAAAACTACGTTGAAACAAACGCAAACCCGGCGTCGGACTCTTGCTGACAATTAGAGCAAGACGCATTCTCATTACCTTGGAGACGATTGCTGACAGTGTGATTCCGGTCTAGGTTGGAATGCACTATTTGCCAACGGAGATTTCAGATGCAGACGAGCAGGATGTTTTCCACAAGCGGCTACCCACGACTAAGGAGCCTTCCTAAAGCTCACATTCTGATATCTGACAACACTTCGCTTGTCGCAGTGAGGTGAGGTATGGTCATAGTGGCCATGATAACAACGGGGAAAGATTGTCAGATTTCTGCATCTTTCATCACTTCGGAATCGGGGGGACATTGAACAAATACAGTGTCTGCCACAAGGTTAGTTTGGTTTCCAAATGGCGTCGAATTTCATATTAGATCGACCACAGTTCGCTTATCATCGTTGTCATCAACGGCGCAGCAACCGGAATCCTTAATAAGCATTCTGGGTTTGCAAAAAGATTCACCAATCCGATATCCCTAAAAGCTGTCAGGCGTTCTGGTCTACCCCCTCGCTCCATCTAAGGAAGTGTCTGCCGAATCTTGCTTTTCAATCATAGATAGGCTAAATCATCCTCACTCCTATTGAGCGGGATTTTATTCACAACCAGAAGGTCATGATATCCTTCGATCTTATCGATTCCGCCGTTATATAGACTACGGAATCGTCCATCCTCTTGTAGTAACTAACATTCTTCTCTCGAACGTCGATAAGAACTCGCAATTTTTCTTGCTAAGGACCCAGATCTCCCAAAAAAAAATCATTATGTTGTACAGTACTTGGCATAGATAGATGGTGAGATTCTCTGCCAACTCTGTCAACAACCATGCATGTATTACACCGTCATAGCTGTTATCAGTTTCAAAGTTGAGGTTGAAATTTCTCCTATCCAAGATCTCGTGCGTCTGCGCGATAGGTATGAATGTAGTTTGTGCACCTCTAGTTGTTCTTCCCATGATGTCGATATCTTTAGCATAGGACAGCATCGCGAATCACTGTTTTACAGGGCCAGGGTAAAAAGGATGCATGTTAGGACATCCCCTTCTTTTAGCCTATATTGATGATGAATTATCTTGAGATTAAACCCGCTGCTTTTATCTGGCCTACCACATTGGTCAGGGTCAGTCTAGTTAGTTTATCAAACTGATCAGGATACCGAACTCTTTCATGACCGTTCACAGTCTTACCCTCACTACGCTATCATGAGCGGCCCTGAAATCGATGAAAAAGTGGTAGTTGCTGGCTCTATTTTAAAAGTTTTCAAAGAGAAATTCTTATTCGTTATTGATTTGCCCTGAGTGCCGATGATGTTTTGGACGTATGGGGCTATCCGCCCTAGCATGATAGCGGAGAATATCTTATAGATGGTTGTCAGTGACGCGATACCTCTAATAATTACTGCATTACGTGACATCCTCCCTTTTATGTATAGTACAATCGCCAGGCATTGGTTTGCTGTTCCAAACCTAGAGCACAAGTTGTTGGACCTTAATGTAATTGGTCACTACCAAATCACCTGTAATTCCACCGGTCCACAGCGACTTATTATTTTTAGGCACAGACTTTTCTCCCAGGCTTGGTGGTAGCAGCATTTATTTGTCAATTATTTGATTGCATTCGATTGTGTAGTAAATCAAAATGCGGTAAGAAATCGGACTTCTCCTTTTGCCTCGACAGGATGAGCTTGGAGGCGTATGTGGCTGACTTGTTTGCAATACTTGCACGCTTGATGCGGCTGCTCCCTGTACTAGTACACATACCTGCTGACTCTGATAGCCGTCCTTTTTCCATCCGCGAAGTTGCTTCTCCGTTCGGTGAAATTCGTGTCCTAGCCTACGTTCTTTGAAAGTGCAGTGTTGCCCCATGTGTAGCATTCCTTCATTCCGTTGCTAGCTTACATCCATCGTCAAACCAGCCTTTCATACTCTTTTTGCGGCTGGGGCCAAGTATGTTGGTATCAATGATAACGATATTCAGGTAGTTGCAAAGATCATTTCGCAAGGTTTCATCTCCTGGAACTCTGTTTACTGCAGTTATGGCGGCACCTATTTCCCCTTATAGATGGAAGGCATTGTTGTAGATGGCTTCACTGTTTACTCTCATCAAATTTTTCGAGGGAGCTCTAGGTAGTGCTATTATTCGAGCTCAGCACACTACGGCACCAAGATAGTGATCCGATATGTTCTGACAATCACGAAGGCTGAGAAATGTTTGTGGACCGCTTTCCGCGCAAACCAGGTATTTCGAACAACCATTTCGTCCGACATTGCTAACTTAATAATCCGCATTTCTTTATCATTGGTGTTTTCATGTAAAGTATGGGCGCTATATTATCGCCTTAGTAGGGGCTCTGCCTGTTGCATCTTTTGTAACCCAGTTGGTACAATTTGTCCCGTTTTTAAGCGCGGAAGGCTTGACTTCATTCTTTTCTGTCTGGAACATCTCGTTAAGAAAGAACTCCCAACGAACACTACGTGGAAGTGGAGTTACAGTTTGGCAGTTCACCTGTTTGTGTTGGTTGTACAAACGTTTCCCAGGTTCTATGCTTCACCGAAAGTACCAATCCAGATTTTTCAATGAAATTTTTAGCGCTTGCTTGGAATGGAGGGAGCCCTGAATCCGCCGTCCACATGCTGGCGGACCGGACCAATTGGAGTTCGGTTGGTGTCGCTACTTCCCCAAATCTCATTATGAGCGATGGCTTTGCAGTCGAGGAGAAGTGGTAACACATTCCGTTGGACTACTTCCCCAGATTAACAGCTAGGATGCGGGCACCATTTTCTCTCGATGACACGATTGTTTTTCGAATGGTTCCGCCGGTTTTGAATAGAACTTGGTGTAGTAAAAAATCTTCGGTTAGGAACTCCCCAAGGCACATATATTTTAATTTGGATTTGGATTTTAAATTAGATTTAAGAGAAGGACAAATTACCTTCACACTTCTTCCATGGAGAAATCGACTCCATTAATGCTTCGAGCTCTTCTCCAATGTATTATCGTCAGGGCATGTCGACAATTCTTCCAACCTCACAGTTTATTCCGGTTGTTCTTTATCGCATAGTCGGCCAGCTCCAGACCTGGTCAACAGCGTTTTCGGAGTTGCTTAGCACTCCATGCCTGATGCATCTACGTAATTGTTAGGGGTTTCCTTCCTTTATAACGTTTGGTACGCAAATCTGAGGCGTACTTTTGTTGTTATCTGCCTTTTCTGCGCAACAAACAAATGTTGGGTTCGGGTCCACTGGCTACCCAATTTCTCTTTTTTTAATGTTACCACTTGGTTTTTGGTATTGCGGAGATGTACCTCCGCCTAATGGATCACATGATGTGCGATATGGGGCCTCAGATTTATGTCGTTATTGTCACATTTCTTTATACCTATATTGGGTTCACTATTTGATTCCCACGCGTATGGAAATTAGGAAGAGCGCGTGCCATAGTCTTCTGTATCATAGTAAGGTCAAACTTACTCACCGTGGCGACCAGGTGTCACTCAGCCAACGTTAGAATACAATCAGTTACTCCCAACTACAAACTATCCAATGGTAACGGTTCGCATAATACTACTATTCATTTGCGAAGGCTTGTATAGGATACCAGCAATTTCCTTTGTCCTCACGCTTCTTCATTGCCAGCCATAATCCCCGGATTTGTGGCAGATTCCTCATATAGCTGCACAAAATTTTCTTTTGTTTTCTATATGGCCGTCCACTTGTAGATAAAATCCAGCTCAATAAGTTTCGGTGGGCGGATCACTAAATCCGTATGGATGAAGTCGATCCAGCCCAAAAAGTCTATAAGGGCAATATCTATGGTAGAAAAGGAAGGCCAGGCAGGCCTTGTATGAAACGAAACAATGACGTAGGCTAGGACGCCAGACATCTTTAGGGATATCAAATTTGTGTAGATCGGCGCAAAACCGGGATGTCTCGAGTTCCTTATTAAGGCAGTCCTAGTCCGGCTGCAGGCTGTTTCGCCATTGATGATGATTGATGATGATATGGAATTTACCCTCGTTCATCTCTGCAAGATCTCCTTCTGTCTCACGAGTAGCAATGTAGTTCTGAATTTATGTTATTCCACTAGTAGTTAAATAATGCAGTCTTGATTTTCATTGATTGATCATATCAACGTTATAGTACCCAGCATCTGTCTCTATTTTTCAAACATTGTCCTAAAAAAAATTAAGCGTTTTACAGAACAACGACCTGTTTAGTCGTTGACTTAGGTACTGTCTTCTTAACTACAAAATGGTTCGCTAATTATGACTACCTCGTTTTTGTGAAGATCGTCTGAAAATGCCTTTTTTTCCCTCGGAGTTAGCTCCCAACTAAATCATTGACTGCAGCAATACACTAGATTCCAGCCGCACATATCATCTATCAACTCCTGAATTAGTCAGAGTATTGATATATATCACTTCCAATTCCACACTGCTTGGGAAGGTTTCACCAAACTCCCACAATCTTGTGTGCTTCCCCCCATTGTACAATTACTTTTGCATAATCACTCCGTAAATTCCCACATGTAATCCAGCAAAGCACAGAAATACATTAAAACATTGAAATCCGAAAAAACGCGAGGATAATAATGATCTTTTACGACCTTTCTGCGCGATTTTTATTGCTCCACATTTCTAACATTACACATCGTAAAAATGTAAACGAGAAACAAACGCCACCCCATTCATTATCCGATTACAATCTCTGTTAGAAATAATACCCGCATGTCTGTGCTTTCCCAGGCTAGGGTGCTTTGCTGCCCCCATTTTCATTTAAAAGAAGCAAAAGCCTGAAAAAATTGGGAAAATCCACAGGTGCTATAGCAACACCAATCTGCTATTTTTGAAGCCATCTTCTCAGCTAGTATTCAGTAATATTGACGTGCTGAAAGATGGTATAAATATACACTCGTAGGCGCTTTTTGGGAATATGCTGAAGTAATTAAAGAGGAAGGAGTCAGATAAAAAATTAATCCCGCACAGGTGCCTGAAGAAACGATTGGAAATGTGTTTCTCACCAAACTTCCAATATGAATTTAGAAATATTTCCTTAATTGTATTTTGTGGTATTTAAAATGTATTTCTGAACAATTTTTCAGATATTTTTGTTAATTTTTACGCATTTTCTTTCTTTTCAGTGCGTGCCGGCTTAACGACAAAAATCGAGCCGATCGGCTTGCACGACCGCGAATGTCACTTCTGGGGAAACCATTGAACTATAATCGCGGCTCACGTCGTGATGCCCGTTATAGAAGGCTCCAGAGCCGCGTATACAATTTTTTAGAACGACCCCGAGGAGTACCTGCTATTTTATATCACGTTATGGTGTAAGTAAACTCTGACATTTATATTTTTTCATCTGTCATTTCTCCATGTTCTTGTTTCTTCAAATTATTTTCAACAATTTGTGGGAACATCCTTTGTTCAAAACATTTAGAAGCTGCAGAAAGGATATCCTAGTTGTTCTATTATGTCTCCATAATATCCTATATATCCTCTGGAGGGAAATGTCAAACGATTGTCCATTACCTGCGAATCGTCATGACTACTACTATATGAAATCCATAGAGTTGGTAAGGGTGGTTACTACCATTTCGATCATGATTCGATTTCCTATTCCAACTCGGATAAGACAAAATAAACGTCGAACCTATCAAAGTTTTCCAATTATGAAAATGTACACTTCGTTACTAGTCTTCCTCAAGTTGCTTACTTTTAATCACCATTTCCGAACACCTTCCAGCGCAAGTTCTCACTCAAGGAAGGTATCCTTCTTCATAAAATATTTAAACGTGCTCGACACCCCATACGTGTTCCGAGACGTCTGTAAAACAGAATTCCTGTTTTCTTTCAACTCAAATCAATATCCACTCATTTTCCTCTCACTCCTCCAAACAATGACATCGATCCGGAACGTCCCAGATGGATCCATTCGCAAAAGTCCTTCCCGGCGTCTTGCTCGCGGAATATAAATCATTGTCACAATTTTCCCTGGATCTGTACTGCAGTTGCCGCTCTGGTCATTAAGTAGGAGGTAATCGAAGCAATCAATTGCCGTATGTCATATTCAATGAAGTTGCGAATTTTTTTTGTGAGCTGCACTCGGTGTATTGAAAATTGAAAAATGTAGGTGTAGCAGAGACTCAGCGAGTCTCGTTCGCAGGACGAAGGATATCAGTGAGTAATGTGTATCGCTTTAGGGAATGATGAATTTGTGAAAAACGAGGACTTTGCTGATTGAAAATTTCGAGGACAGAATGGAATGATGAACTTCAGCATTTAGTACTGTCGAAACTGTTTGAAGTTAATATGTTTTGCCATCTTTCGAGTGCACTTTTCATTATTCCATCTGTCAAAGATGGAAATGACCAAAGGAACAGAGCAGGTACCCGGACTTTTTCATTCTCATTTTATACTTGCAAGTTACATCTACAGGAGCTGAAACGAATGGAAGGGTGATGATGAAATGTGGGTCAATATTGTTATTCTGACATCTGCACTGAAACTTTTGCTCGAGCTGTCCTGGTTTCCGCGAGGTTATCAGAGTTAGGTGTCTTTTGATGAGCACAATCCCATTACCCCATTGTTATCGGGCGGGGGGGGGGGGGGATCCCTTTTCAGTTCCATCAGCCATACAGCATTATTTCTCTTGGTAGTAATTATAGTTTGGTCACTACTTACAGACCTTTAGTTCCCTATGACCCATCTTTTGTTGCTCTTTGCAAACTCAATGGCTATCGCAGCAGAAGGTCGCGGTTCAAATCTACTTGGTGGCAGATTGACTTGTTATCGTAACAGGATGTTGGATACCAGTCGAATCAGTTGTGAATGAGTAGCTAAGTCAAAACAGGGTAATAATCTTGGGCTAGGAGCCCGTATTCAGGCGATACGTTGGCTCCCATAGCTTACACGAAAAAACAAATGATAACGGACTGCGGGTTATTCAATTATCAGAGTCACACGAAATGGTTATTGGAAGTACCTGGTTTGCGCGGAAAGCGGTCCACAAACATACGTGGGCCTCTCCAGACGGGGCCACTTTCAACCAAATTGACCACGTGTTGCTCGAACGCCGCCACCTCTCAGCCTTGATAAATGTCAGAACATATAGGGAGGCCAATATAGACTCGGATCACTATCTCGTTGGCATGGTGCTCCGAGCTCGAATAACAATACCACCTAGAAGGTGAGAGTGAACACTGAAGCCATCCACAACACAACCCTCCGCGACACCTACAAGAGGGAAATGGATGTCGCAATAACTGCAGTCAACAGAGGCCCTGGAGACGAAGCAACAAATGATCTTCACAATCACCTGAAGAACGTTATCATGGATACGGCCACAAACATACTTGGCCCCAGCCGCAAAAGGAGTCGGAACGGCTGGTTTGACGATGAATATAAGCTAGCAACGGAACGGAAGAATGCCGCACACCGAGTAATGTTGCATTCTCAAAGAACGCGGGCACGCGCAGAGACTTATCACGAACTCCGTCGAGCCGAGAAGCGAC
Source organism: Hermetia illucens (assembly GCF_905115235.1). Classification (NCBI taxonomy): domain Eukaryota; kingdom Metazoa; phylum Arthropoda; class Insecta; order Diptera; family Stratiomyidae; genus Hermetia; species Hermetia illucens. The sequence continues at coordinate 52,402,467 of NC_051849.1, forward strand.
TTCACAGACGGAAAAAGGAAGCCTGGGAAAACCAACAAGTCTATGAACTAGAAAAGTACAGGGAGCAACCGCACCAGGCGCGCAAGTTTTACCAACAAGTTAGCAGGATGAAGCCTTATACACCTCGGTGCTCATCCTGCCGAAACAAAAAGGGAAATCTGATTTCCGACGGAATGGCATATTGGAGCGATGGGTTGAGTACTTTGATGAGTTACTGAACAACCAGAACATCGGCGAGTTGGAGGTCCCACCAACTGAAGACGACGCACAAATGCTGCCACCACCAAGTTTAGGAGAAACAGTCCGTGCAATTCGTCGGCTGAAAAATCATAAGTCGCAGGAGCCGATGGAATTACAGCCGAATTGGTTAAATATGAAGGCGACCAGTTACACCAAGTGGTTCATCAACTTGTGCTCAAGGTAGGGGACAGCAAATCAATGCCTGACGATTGACAACGAGGCATTATCTGTCTCATACATAAAAATGGAGATATCACACAGTGCAGCAACTATAGAGGTATCACGTTGCTGAGTACCACCTATAAGATATTATCCGCTATCTTGCTAGGCCGGATAACCCCATACGCCCAGACCATCATTGGCCCATACCAAAGAGCTTTCACTCCAGGCAAATCAGCAACAAATCTGATTTTCTCTCTGCAGCAAGCGATGGAAAAACTGTTGGAATATGGACAACAGTTGCACCATCTGTTCATCGACTTTAAAGCCGCCTATGATAGCATAGCCAGGGTAAAACTGTACACGGCCATGAGAGAATTCGGTATCCCGACGATATTAATAAGACTGACTAGGCTGACCCTGACCAATGTGCGAGGCCAGATGAAAGCAGCAGGATCACTCTCAAGAACATTCGACATCAACAACGGTCTACGACAAGGGGATGCTCTATCATGCGCCCTCTTTAACCTGGCCCTCGAGAAAGTGATCCGTGATGCTGATGTAAATGCAAGAGGTACGATCCTCTTTAAGTCCATCCGACTACTGGCCTATGCTGACGATATCGATATCATGGGAAGAACCACCCGAGACGTACAAACTGCCTTCATCCAGATCGAGCAGGCGACGCGAGGTCTTGGCCTGTACATCATTGAAGGCAAGACAAAGTATATGATGACAACGTCAGCACCGAAAACGAACCAATAAACAAACAACAAACCAAGCGGGAAGAATAAGGATAGGAGAATACAACTTTGAGACCTTCGATAATTTCTCCTATCTAGGGTCGGAAATCATAACCGATAACAGCTACCACGATGAAATCCGCGCACGGTTGTTGTCAGCCAACAGAGCTTGTTTCACCTTACAAAAACTGGTCGGCTCGAAACGTCTCACCATACGGTCAAAGCTCTTACTGTACAAGACAATGATCTTGCCAGTCCTCAGGTATTCCTCGGAGACTCGGGTTCTTAACAAGAAGGATTGCGAACTCTTGGTCGCGTACGAGAGAAGAATCCTCAGAAGAATTTTCGGCCCTCTACATGAGGATGGACGATTCCGTAGCCTACATAACGACGAAATCTATGAACGATACCATGACTGTCCGGTTATGGATAAAATCCGGCTCAATAGCTTACGGTGGGCGGGTCACTTAATCCGTATTGATGAGGATGATCCAGGCCGGGAAGTCTATAAGGGCATTATCTATGGTAGAAAAAGTAGACGAGGCAGAGCCTGGCTGAGATGGTACGATGGCGTAGATCAGGACGCCAGACAGCTTTTAGGGATATCGAATTGGTGGACCTCGGCGCAAAATCGGTATGTGTGGTGTTCCTTATTAAGGCAGACTTAGACCGGATACCGGTTGTTGCGCCGTTGATGATGATGATGATGCTAACTTCCCTTTCTTCTGTTCCTTCAGCTTAAAATTTTGGAGAAGCTGGTTATAGGTGGGATTTATTTCGTAGACCAGTGTAGCAATTCAAAACATTTCCAATTACAGATGTCTTCCTCTTACGCTTTTTGCACGCATTACGGCTGACCGAAGCATCCCATCTATTGATTTTTCATCCCCACCTTCCGCTGAAGGTTCCGTTCGTCTATGTCCAATTTCTCTCTACCAAGGATATTTTCTTATGAGGTCGAGCGTCCCTCTTGCTACCCACACCCAAAGGACAACTTCTTAATTATTGATCGCGATGTGATAAATCTGGTTAGAATTCTATCATTTCCCAGGCGTTTATTACTTTTCATTTGTATAACGAAGTTTTAAATTCACTGAGATAAGCTTTCAGTCACTAATACCTATTTTACTGGAGTTTTGCTATTGCAATGGGGTTACCCCATGCATTGACTTACTGCTATTATTACGTGTAATTTCTTCCATCTACTCCACCAAACATCTAGGTGTTCTCCCACCGTTCAGGTTGTAGTGGCCTCCCCTTTCCATTCTTCAAATCGGTTTATGATCCTTACAATGAAATACTGCGATTTTTATTATAATAAAAGATCATACAAAGAAGGAATGCATCAAAGCAACTACAAAAAAATAGAAAATTGATATTCCAAATGGAATCAAACTGAAAATAAAACCAAACCATAGACAGCGCAAAAGGTTAGACGCAATATTCGCCTAGAAATGCCACCACAAAGAGCTCAAAGGCGCCAGATATAAATTGCAGGAGTAATTTGCAAGAAACACGAGAAATTCCTGAAATCGATGTGAGCATATTGTTTTTATGAGTCCAACATAATTGCTGGCACGTGTCCTCTATTAAGGATTCGCTCACAGTAAAAACGTCTTCAAGAGAATCCATGCTTGAAAATACTTCAACGAGTCCTTGAAGAAAGTTTGAAGTTTATATTAAATCGAAGTGCTCCTGATATTTTTAGGAATTGGAAATTGGAGTTTAAAGCCAAAGGTCTCATCCTGTTATAGAAGTCCTGGCTTTATAGAGTATTCGCAGTATCAGTCTCAGGCAAAGCTGACTTACGAAAATGTGTACCTGATTACTCTGTCAGTGCACGTGATTGCTTTAGGTAATTTTTGATGAAATTCAAAGTGAATTAAAATAAAACCCATCATGGTAAAGAGAACTTATGTAAATAATCCAATTTGAAAACATCGCCCCCAGGAAGCTCTATACATTATGAAATCCCCAAGACTACATAGTACCTGAAATTTTCAACCACATGTGCTCCTGAATTAATGATGCCCAATTCCCTCCCCATAAAAACCAACAAAATTCATCCCCATCCAGATAATCCCTAAACATAGCATGCCGTCCTCCTGCATAAATCCCAGCACATGTGTTCCTCGTTAGCGGTCAACGTACTTACCGAAATGTTGGCTATCATGCAGAGGCTCGAAGTATCAAAAGTTCAGCATCACGTGTTTAGATAAAGTGGAAATTAATTAAACTTTTGGAAAGTTCACTGTCATGGTATTGACTCCAAACTGAGTGAGATTAATGATTGTAAAGGCCTAAATTTTGCGAGATTGTTCTTAGGTGACATATTCAATGACCTCAGGTACTAGAAAAGGATCTTCGGCTCCAAATAGGGAGTCGTGCACGTGGACTCTTCTCCATATAATGGATGAATTTCAAGGGCGCTTTGGGGAGTTATTTTAAGCCACATGTGTATCACAGTTGCTAGTATATAATCTATTCATGGTGATTTTGTCGTAATGAGTGGAGGAGGAAAGAAACACTATAGTCTGAATGGCCGTCGAACATCAAGGTGTCTCATATTTAGCCGAAAGGTTTATATTCCACTGAGATCACGGCTCCCGTGTAAGCTGGGGGTGTAAAATTCAAATTATACCCTGCTAGCCATATAAACTGAAATTCGAACTTTAAATGGCTACCATTCCTTGACGGGACGCTCCTCAACAACGGTACCGAAACTCTCCAAGATGCTCGATTGCCCCAGCGTCAGTGGGAATTCCGATGGAACATGCTAGACATTCTGAGGTTAAGCGAGGTGATCTGGGAAGCGCTCGTTCCCCCCTTGCAGTACGGTTTATTGTATTATGATAAGCCTGCCGGAAATAGATTTGAAACTGGGTCATATTAGTGTTTATTACATTCGCAGTGCGCGTCCTCACGTCTAAGGAATCGATATGGCATAAGGCAATAAAACGAATGAAATCGGGGAAAGCCACAGGACCTGACGACATCGCATCTGAGCTCTGGAAAGCGAAGAGCTGGGACCCAACACTGTGGCTTAGTGAATTCTTCAATCGGGTTATTCAGGAAGGAAGAACACCAACTGACTGGCAAGAAAGTACCACTGTTCCAATATGGAAAAAGAAAGGTAGTCCAGCAGAATGTTCAAATTACCGTCCGATCCGATTACTTTCCCATACCATGAAGATTTTTGAACGCATTCTTGACAACCGTATTCGCGAAATCGTTGAAATAACCGTGAATCAAGCCGGATTTGTCAAGAACTGCGGAACTACTGACGCAATACACGCCGCGCGGTTACCCATGGTGAAACACCGTGAGAAGCATCGCCCTTTTTACATTGCATTTCTGGATCTAGAGAAAGCGTTACACCGTGTGCCACACGAACTCATCTGGTATGCTTTAAGACAACACTTAGCACCAGAAGAACTCGTGCGCTGGGTTCAATTGCTCTACCACGATCTGAAAAGTAAAGTTCGAAGTATGGCGGGTGTATCAAAACCGCTTCGTGTCTCTGTTGATGTTCATCAAGGAAGCGCCCTCTCACCACTCCTCTTTGTTTTTGTTATGGACACCGTCACAAGGGATATCCAACGTCCAGCGCCCTACACACTGCTCTATGGAGATGATGTTTTCCTAGCATCTAATAGCAAAAATGATCTCGAGCAACTTGTTCAAAAATGGAATGATCGCCTCATGCAACACGGACTCAGATTAAATCTGAACAAAACTGAATTTTTGACGACCGATCCCCATGAAACAGGCACAATCACTGTCAACAGCAGTGATCTGCGCAAAACTGAGCGATTCAAATACCTCGGGTCAATGCTATCACTAAATGGAGAACTGCGTAATGAAATTGCTTCACGCACTAACGCAACATGGATGAAGTGGCGTTCCACAACTGGTGTTCTTTGTGATCGAGGTATCAACGAACGCCAAAAATCTAAAATTTACCGCAATGTCGTCCGTCCTTTCGCTCTCTATGGTTCTGAGTGTTGGCCGACTATAAAAGACAACGAACGGTGTCTTGCGGTAATGGAGACGAAGATGCTACGTTAGACTAGTGGCGTAACACGTTTAGATCACATCCAAAATGCACCGATCGTGGAAAAGTTGCGAGAGAGGCGTCTTCGATGGTATGGTCACGCAATTTGTGCCAACGAGAATTCACTTGCCAAGATTGGTCTGAACATCGAAGTCGATGGTAAACGACCAAAAGGCAGACCTAAACAACGGTGGCTTGATACGCTAGATGGTGATTTCAAAGCCTCGATATTGCACCTTGATCAGGCATTCGAAAGAGCCAAATGGTGGCACCGATCACGACGGCCTGACCCCGCTTGTGAAGGGGAGAAAGGCTGAAGATAAAGAAGAAGTTGTTTGAAAATTGCCAAGTAAAGTTGGCCGTATAAACTTGACTGCTGTTCGCAACTTTCGCCTGGGAGACGTAATGGCTGCGCATGCAGCATTTGCATTGCAGTTCCGACGTCTTCCCTCCGAGCTATGCAAATTGCCTATTAGCGCGACAAGTAATGCTTCCGCACAGTGGCTATTGTGACATCATATTGCTGCTTTGGGTTGACGGTAAAAACGTTCGAGCATACCATTAACTGTCAGATACTATGCTGCAGCGTTGATGTGGGTTGCACCGGTCAGGTTACTGATTTCTTAAAACAACCTCCTTCAGACTGTCATCCTCAATCTGACGTGATCCGAATTGGTATGCTGAACCTGGAGATCTATGCATCACGAAACACTCTGGCAATTATGATGGCTTCTTGATCAGCGATTGGTGCTGCTTCCGGTCACTACGATAAATAGCCAAACGGTTTCCTGTAGTTAAAACCGTTCTTCACCATTGAAATCCTTTGCGAAGTTTTTATTACACATATAAAATAGCCTATGTGCCTATGTAAAACGAATATGCACTTTTCTCGAAAGCGATTGTATCAATTTAAACGAAAATTCTTGGACGCCTATAACTCGGTCATTAAACCTACTTCCTCCACTGTTCTGCCCTATTTAGTTCTAAGACGACAGACTTGTCAACCATCCTGGATTCCATTGCAGAGCATAACCCACAATTGAGTTATCACCTCTTTGCCATTTCAAATTCTCTAGTCCTTAATTTGTTATTGTCGCAGACCAGCCTGGGCTGATTCTAGCTAAGCGCAAGGGAGTGCCGTTTCATACTCGAAGAGGGCAATCAGACCTGAATCTGCAAGCTGCTCTCCTGAAGTAACTCTTCCCACGAAGCCTCAAACGGAAGTTATCTGCCACCATGGGGAGATGGCCTTCTAAGAGCATATGTTGTGGGAAAACTTGCTCTCGGCCCAGTTGCATTGTGTGTGCCCAGAATTGTTAGATAGGCCTCGCATCAATTGGTATAACTGCTTAGCTTGCACTCAGTACAATCCAGTACCGATGTGCCAGTCAGGGTGGTGCTCTGATTTTAGTTTCCAAATCAATCCGTATCCCATTAGGATTGCGAAACTTTGAACCCCCACGACCTTCATGTTTAAGGCGAGAATATTCTGGTACCATAGTACAGACATAAATTGCTTAAAGCTTGGCATTTTTTAGTAGCAGTGGTGGTCGCTTTTTACGTGCTACCCTAATACAACAGAGCAGAGAGAACTTTGATGCAGAACAAAGTTCCCAGATTTGAGCCAAAGCAAAACGAGGAAATTCGGTACTCCCGTCAGCACAGATAACGCTTCTTATATATCCAAATTATTTAACGCCCTCAATGTGCTGGCCATGAATACAACAAACAAGAAGAGTGCGATGACTTCCAAACTGCCAATCTTGGCTTTGTGGAATTTTATCTTCAATCCGGTCCTATTTTTCAGTTTTTTGCCGCCATATCCGCCTCTGATAATAGCTATTAGTTTCTCCGAAATGTCCTATGCATGCAGCCCAGAGATACTCCTGTTGATGCGGGCGAAGGCATATTGAAATCGACACAGAGAAGGGAGGTTTAAAGTTCGCACACTGCTCAAATATAGAATCCTGTCATGGTGATTTTGTCGTAATAAGTGGAGGAGGGAAGAATCACTATAGCCTAAACGGTCGTCTAACATCTAAGTGTCTCATGAAATAGGTGGGCTAAACTTCACTTTAAAAAATCGTATTTACTATTAAGGCGGAAGGTTTATATTCCACTGAAATAATGGCCCCCGTGTAAGCTGGGGGTGTAAAATTCAAATTATACCCTGCTAGCCTTAAAAAGTGAAATTCGAATTTTAACCGGCTACCATTCCTCGATGGAAGCCTGATTTTCCAAACGCTCCTCAACGATGGTACCAACATTTTCCGAGATGCTCGGTTGCCCCAGCTTCAGTGGGAATTCCGGCGGTATATGCTAGACATTCTGAGATTAATCTACGTAATGTGGGAAGCACTCCTTTCCCCCTTGCCCTACTGTTTATTGTATTATGACAAGCCTGCCGGAAATAGGTTTGAATTGGGGTCATATTAATATTTATTGTATTCGCAATGCGCGTCCTCATGTTGGAGGAACCGGTATTAGACATGTAAACTTCCTAGTTATTGGACTGTGGGTCGAAAAATTCACCTCGGAGGCGTAATGGTTGACCATAAGCCAAATCCGCTGCATTTGCGCCGAAGTCTTCTTCCAAGCTGTGCGAATGCCTAGCAGCACAACAGGTAATGTTTCCATTCAAACGCTGTTTTGATATCGCGAAAATGATCGACTATACCATTTGCTGCCAGATGGTATGCTGCAATTCAGATGTGAATTGCACACGTTGCTGAGTTCCAGAAACAACCTCCATCAAACTGTTTTTTCTAATCTGAGTTAATCTGAAGTGGTATGCCGAATCAGGAGATCTATACTTCAAGGGATGCTGTGGCAGCTGTGATTGCTTTTTGATCGGGGTATGTTGTTGTTTCTACCCAACGTGAGAAATGGTCTACCATGGTCAAACAGTAGCATTGCCCCTCAAAATAAGGAATTGTGAAAAGATCCAGATGAAGGTGCTCGAATCTAAATGATGGTCGCGCAAAGGTCCCGACTGGTGCAGTGACATGACGAGTCACTTTTGATCGTTGACAATTATTGGTTTTGACAGATAGCCAAATATACCTCTGTGTTACCAATTTAACGGTGACGTTTGTTCCTAGATGGGATAGGTAGTGTGATCTGAACAGTTTTTCGGAATAGATGAGTGATTTAAGGCCGCATTGTACCTGTAGAGACATCACTTCAAAGCTTATGGCTGGCCCCGGAGCCTGGAATTGCTTTAGTCGAAACTCTTGGTTTCCCTGTTGCATCATTTTGAGCTCATCGTCCAACTGAAACGCTGCAAGCTGTGCGCAATCGATAATTGATTGCGACTCCTCAACATGTTGTCACATCTGGATACGTTCGGGATTTCGGTTTCAAACTGCCCGATAGAATCCAAATGATTTTATATGGAAGCGAGGGTTAGCGCCTTGTGATCCTCAACCATATGGTGAAAGTGCTTTATTTTTAGGTACATGGCCCGTAGTTCCAGGTGGTACGCTCCTTATTAACGTTCCACTAGAGCGAGTTTCTGGAAAAGATAGCCAATGGTCGCCAGCCGCAGTTAGTTCGTTGTCGAAGGACTTGCTCATTCTCTAAGTCAGATGCATCGCAGAAAATGGCCAAAGCTACGTATCATAAACGGGAACTCGTAAAAGCCGAACGGTGTTATGATGCCGAACGGTGTTAAATGCTCTTACCAGGTCTATTGTTGAAAAGGCACTTTTACCGGAGATGTGCCCAACTGGATACTTGTCGGTGCATATCCCAGTGTCGAGTGCGCGATACTCTCCGCACTGTCTCCACTCTTTATTTTTTTAGGCACCATATGCAAGGGTGCAGTCCATGGACTATTTGATGGACGCTCCAATTCTAGCTGGATCATGGTATTAAATTCCTTTTTCGCGATGTTCTTATTCGAATCTAACTGTCTGGGCTTAAAAACAACTGGTGGTCCTGGCGTAGTGACTGTATGAGGCTTAGTACGGCTGCACGCCTTTTTTTTAGTTCCACCTGGGCGAGTTATTTCCAGAAACTCCTGTGGGATATCATAATAAGTAATTGTCCTGATGGTCAGAATTTTTGATTCTGATATCTCTCCTTGGTAGGTGAGTTGCCGAATCTTGAAGACAACGTTCTGAAGATATGGGTTTAGTAACGTCTGCCATAATAATCGATCCGTGCCTGTTTGCATGGTCATAATAATCGATCCGTGCCTGTTTGCATGGTCATTCGGATTTTGAGCGCGGATAAATACATCTATTGTATTCTCCAATAGCTGCCTCAAAAATAGCACCAGTCTTCACTGTGGCAATTGGAGGAATAATTATGTAGTCTCGGTCGTTACAAAGATAGCTAATATTTTCCAAGAATGCATCAAAGAATACCATAAAAGTTTGATGGGCAGAGAGAAGGTTAGTTTTTGCTAAACGGAAGAATATAGTGGGGCTCAAACACCTCTGGTTTGGAACTGGTTTTGGATCTGAAACTTTATATTGAATTGGAGGCCTCCATCAACTAATTTGTATATCTCGAATTTCTTGTTTTTTGGACCTGCACCATTGTTTTTATTGTGCTACTATGTGGGAGCCACTATTATTCGAAAGCTCTGAGCTTTCATTTACCCATGGCACATCTGTGTGACGATAGTGCGACCAGATACCAATAGACTTAATGATTAGAAGACAGAAGGGCAGTGGATATGTCATTTGGCGAAGGGTTGCTACTGGAGAAATTTGCATTTGGCAACATTGGCTAACATAACTGTTTTCAAGAAGGCTTTGAAAAATGCACAAAACCCAAGGTCGAGAAAACACGACAGTTTGGAAAATAATGTGAAAAGTCTTGGTTGAATACAATAGGATACTGGTCAGGAATCCTCTGGGCATTCAGGCGTCTATAATCTCCACAAGGTCGCCATTAGGCTTGGGGACCAAATGAAGTGAAGACGACCAACTGCTTTTTTAAGGCCTGCATATACCCTCCTTAAGTAGCTGTTCAAATCCTTTCCGCGCAACAGCGAGCTTCTGGGGTGGTACAGGACGCACCTTCGAGAAGATTGGAGAACTAGTAGAACCGATGTGGTGCTGGACGTCATGCTTAACCAGCTTGTAGAGACTACATTCGGTAGTAATTTTACGATATTGTGGGAAGAGTGCGCGAATGCGTGGATCGATAAAGCCTTCAAAAATGATTGAAAGACTGTTTTTGTGCAAGTACGTTTAATTTTTGCCTGATGATAGAAGAGTGGTTGTGGGGTCATTCAGGGCATATTTTCTAGAAGCCCACAGTGGCACAAGAAGTCTGCGTTTAATATGGGATACTGATATCAGGAAAATAAAGCCCCACAAAAAGGTCCGACACAAGCCAAAACTCACGTCTACTTTCCTGTAGCCTTAAGTTACGAAGTATTTAATGGTTAAATAGTTTGTTGCGTCTGGAAACAAGGAGGACCGAAATTTCTACAGCTGGATCTACGAGATAATTGCACCTACTAACGGGATCGCACATTGTAAGGCGACGAGTTACTGCACTCCGGGTTGACGTCACCGTGGTCCCAGCGAACTCAATGCTTTGGTAGTCGCGATAAAAGTGCATGGGCTGGTACATTTCGTGACATGATCCGCAAATCGACGGTGGTATCAGCACACGCGAAGTTGGATGCGGACGGCAGTTACCCGAACGCCCATTTCTCGAGACTCGTGGCCACATTGGTTATAAGCGCGGCGAATTGCATCCGTAGTTCCGTCACAGGTGGATTCCCGAGACACCTCCGCGACCATTGGGCAATTTGTTCCCAGTCGCGGCCAGCACTTCCAGAGAACCACCGTCTATACACGCTAGGATGACCTGCATGTCCCACGACAGTCCACAAAGACTTTAGGAGCTCCACGATGACCTTATCCTCGCCCAGCTGTTCCATTTTCCGAAGCAGCTGGCTCGACGTGTGGTCGCCAAGCGGTAGATTCGTTAGCAAGTGATTCAGCTTAGCTGTCTCACTTACCGACAGGCGCCTGATGACCTGGTCCTTCAGCCGGGCCTAAGAGCACTCGCTAAGCACGTCGGCGACGAGTGCACCGGGTTCCTCGCTCAGGCCCACCACCGCGAGGTTACATTTAGTTTTTTCTTTGGGAGAGTACTCCGGAATAGTACGCTGTCGGGCTACCTGTCATCATAGACCTAGCCTGGAACCGTTCGACACATTACTTCAGTTGAAATTAGTGTCGATGTTTTTTTTCACAGTTGGTATGTAAGTTGAAAAAAGAACTAGGTTTTTTTCCTTATCCTGAAAATATTCTTATTTTTTCCCGCATACGATCGTTTCGGAGACCACATGCCTCCTTCCTCAGTGCTAGTATCCAATTTAATAATAGATTAGGTTCTACCAGGCCCGAGCTTTACTTTTATTTATCGCGCTGCAGAGTTTCCTTTTTGCTAATCTATACTGTGCCTTTATGGCGTGTAAACATTGTGCCAAACGGCGAATCTTACAACACTTCCTCCGTAGGGGGAGTATCGCGTTGGTGCTCGCCCGCAAGTAGCGTTTACCACTTCAAATCCGATGTACTGGTGGTCATTTCCCGAGAAGTCTTCGAGGACTCGCCACCCGTCCACTGATGGTGCCAGAGATTCCGACGCAAAAGTGATGTCAGGAATGCTTCCTTCACAGCCTGGGTGCCGAAACATTGGCGTGGATTTGGTGTTTAAAACTACGAACCCGGTTCTCCCCGCCATTCCCAAAATCCGTTTCCCTCTGAAGTCTGGCTGAGGCGCTCTCGCCAGATGCGCTACGATCCCTGCAGAGAATGCAGCTTTCGCTTTCATTGCAAGTCTTCGCTCGGTGACCTATTTGGCCGCATCTCCGGCATGCGGTTCTCTTATCCGGTCCCTTGCAAGTTGCTGACATCCTTCAAGATCAGGTCGGACATCCATAGTCCAGACGCATGTAGCACTTGGCGGGGACTATTTGCATTCGCACCCTGCATACTACCCATCTAATTTTGATTTTCCCACTGCTAAGGAATTTCCTCGCATATTGCTCAGGGACTTCCACCATCGCGAGTTTTTGGTCTCAAGCATTTACAGAGGTGGATTGGTTACGTCTGGAGTTTCACGCTTTATCGCCGCCTCCACTTCGACATTTTCTGTGAGGCAGTCAAAATCCCGGATTTCTAGAGAGCACACGAGCTCTAGGCCAGAAACAAGAGCCTTCTTCCCCAATAATAATATATTTAGTGGCGTCCATTGTGAGGTCCGCCTCCAACTGATAGAGCCACGCCTCCGGGCACCCTAACCGAAACGACGTTTACGGCTGCATAATGGCCTGCGACATCCCTCCTCTCGCGCAACATCAGCGGTACAACGCCGGGAGAAAGTTGCAAGAAAGCGGACAAAAACTAAAGACCTACGACGGAGCTCCCGAACTAGATCCGCTAGGGGTCGAAATGCTACTGTGTTCCGGTTGCACCGAGGACTTATCTCTCGGCTTGTTCTATGTTATTCATTACAATAATCCTTCTCCAATATAAGAATGAAGCTCGCTACAATCTCTCGCATTCCCAAGCGGGTTCACCACTTGTTGGTTTAGGTATTTTTATAATAATTAAATAACTATTCATTCGTACAAAGTATCTTTTTATATAAATGTTAGTTAAAACGATCAGAAAAGACAGTCAACAATGAAACTTTTTCGATTTTTCTAATCGATTATTTTTTTTAAATTTTCTAAAAACTGTTAAAATGATATACGGCCTAACTCAGACGATTACTCTGTGTGAAGTTATCCCGCTCTTTCTAACCGACCTGGTGGTCGGTATCGCTCCGCCCCACATGTACTGAGGAAATCAGAGTAAATAAAGGATACGAATCAAGCTTACTGCGACATGTACGAGTATGTATCTCTGACGATGCCATGAACATCTTGAATCCCGAATGCTCTCAGAGCAGCTGATGTAGCCTATACGAAAGGAATCTAAACTCGAGAATTCTAGTAAAAAGGACCTACTTTTGCCTTTGAGAATTTCCATCCTATATATTACAGCCAACGTGTCGTAGTATGCAAACTTCCTAGAAAACATTCTCCGCAGTCGTCATAGAAATCCCAATGAAGATTGAGCAAGTTTGAATGTCTGCCACGTCCAATTTTACATCATAGCAAAAGCAGAACCTTCTTTGTGTGTTTCCTCTGGAAGCATCAATACAGATATTGCCGAGAACAGCAAATCAAATTTCACATACAAGAATAGAAATTGATGTTAAAATAAAAATTTGATTTCATGAACCAAAAATGGTTTCAAACAAGGAATTTCTTTAACTTCATTTTCAACTCTTAGTTCGCTTCGATTGGCTAAGGAAGGTTTTTGTCTTAACTCAATAAATATGCAAATCTCCTCGTCATGCACTCCAGCTGGGAGTCAAGCAGGTCCTCTCCGATAGTACAACCAACATAGTTGCCCAGGAGAATTCTCCAACAAGGATACTAACATCTCCATGTAAAGCATAAACAACTCTCGAAATTCTGTCGTAATTGGATTGCTCTCAAGTCAATCGGCAATAAGTGGAAAGAGCACGGCCAAGGCTGCAATCCCTTTTGAACCTTTCAGCATTAATTCCATGCCAAAGAGGACTATCAATAGTCTCAGGAAGAAAGCAAGACAGAGAATATAGTTCTGGGAAATCACGTAATTCCCATTAATAACAATTATTGGAGCCATAAGTCCACTGCGACCACAAGGGATTGCTTTCTGATTTTTTTTTGTTACTCCTACGTTGTAGCCTTGGATGTCGCCTGCTGGTGGTGGGAGAAAAGGGCGGACAACAAAAGACAAGTAAATCCGATATTCGGCTTTGTTCTCACAAACATAAAAGGTCAGGTTTTATCAGCTATTGTGCTGAGGGAGGCATTGAAGTCGTGTAGCAAAATAAATCCATTCTAGACAAATAAATCGTTATCTGCGGCGGTAGTCAATCGGCTTAGCAGATTTTATTTTTCGCTCCATTGGTGGAGTATTTTTACTTGAAAACACTGGAGAACGTTGAAACAATTCGAACGGAATTTAAACTGCCCTTTCCCCAAATATATGTCACATATGTCGCTCCTGCCGTGAGATGGGCTTTGTTGAATTTGAATGGAAACCTCTCACTAGACAATTGCAAGTAGTTCCGATGCTGCCGAAATTGCTTACATGGCAACCTAAGGGATATAAACGAGGAACAGTTGTTGTTCGCAAGAATTCACCCTAATAAAACCTCACATACAAGAAGAGTGAGTGTAGACCTTCTAGGGAAAGTCCTGGATAAATCTAGAGGAGAATGAATTTGTGAAACGACGGATTTTCGTAACAACAATGATCGGATATGAAACATACAGCCGTTGCCTTGCTATAGAAGCTTAATACCTGGTTATACCCTATTCCCAGTAATTGTGCCTGGTGCCCATAGATTCCACATCAAGAATATCCCAAAAGAGGATTTTCTTCAAATCGTCTGTTAATTAAGCCTGCTACCGTTAGGAATTTTCCAGAGAAATCAGATTGCATGTCTCCTGTGAAGGGAGCTTTACTGCAGTCGCTCGTTCCAAATCGAAAAGCAGAAAACTTCTAAAATATGGATTAAGATTGAAACAACCAAAAATTTGTAAAGACGCGAACTGGGTCAATATAAATCCTGGGAATAATGATCAATAGGAAGCAGCCATCATTAGTTCAGGTCAGGCGTATTTAATATAGGAGCACAGTCCTGTGGTTCAGTGAGCCTCAGCCACCTCGGTGTCCCTCGTATCCATTGCCCCCTTTTTCGTCTTAAGAATACTTTCAGTCGAACATACCACTCTGCTCCATGTGTTCTCGCTCTGCAACAAAAATTATGATGTCCGGAGACACTTGACTTTTCCGTTCCCAGGCGATAGTGATGGCGCTACCAACTTCTACAGAAGGAGAAAGTGTAGCAGCCATCATCCACCGTAGTTCTGTGGTAAATGCGATGTGCGACCGTGATTTCCCAAACGTGCGCAGATAATAGAGGAAATACCCGTGCCCGCTGAGCACTTACGTTAGGTGATAGTGGACCTTACGGCTGCACGTCTTTGATAAGATGCGTAGTCCACCTCCCCCTCGATTCTCTTTCCATCAATGTCTACCATCCATTGAGATTGTGGGCTCTTATTTCACGCATAGACGGCTTCCTTATTTCCCTCACCTTTTCTGAGGTACATAGATATTCGCTTGGCAGCATGGAAAACAATCGAAATTATGTCTGCTGTCACCATTACTACTGCTCCGGGGCAGTCCGATTGTAGTGGCGCAAGGCGCTTAAGGTACATCCTCTTATATTCGGAATTGTAGGGAAGGCTGAACCGCACTCAGTAGCAAACAACGTCTATTGGTATTTCACTGTCAGCTTCGACAAGACCACCTGAATAAATTGTGGGAAGCCTCCCATTGGCCAGGATGCCCTGAGTTTATTCTACCGTGCGTGCGCCAACCAGTGCCACAAAATCATCCACATGTCCGTTCCCTGCATATACCCTTTAGCTTCAGCCGGCTGAGGACCGCTGTGATGATAAATATGCCTCCATTTCAGCCAAATTACTGGAGATAGTTTTCACCGCATCCGAAGAAATTGTCAAACCTTTTCTTTCATCCTTTTGATGCCATAAAGTTTATTGTTCTTTTGTTCATTTTTATGGTGAAGTTGAAAACAAAACCTTATTAACGTTTTATGTGAAAAAACCATATTAAATTGATTCAATATATGCTTCTGTTTTTTTTTCATGAGAAGGTGGAAATCTTCAAAAGATATTGACATGGGCATATCAGTGTGCGGGGTTTTAGCCTTTAAAACCACACGCGACTTCCACATGCCCCGTGGAATGAAGTATTACATCATGAGGCGGAGTCAGGCCACTCTACCTTGGCCACCTTTCTTCTCAAGGCGTCGTACATAACCACGCTCAGGGGGTTGATCGCACCGCAGTCCTCCTCACAAGCTAACATTTTACGCACCAGATCTTCTGTTACTAGCACTTCTTCTAGAGTCTCTTCTAGGTTCTTCCTTTTTATCCCCGTAAACCTTAGACAGTCAAATAATAGGTGCTCTGGATTCTCTAGGACTTCATTCAGTTCGGACAATCCGGAGGGGTATCCAAATATCCTTCGTGTACCGTACGAGACTGGGTAGGATTGTTTAGGATAAGTGCTGGATCCTAAGTCCACATCCACTTGATGTTGGACCGGACCAAACGGAGAGCAACTTACTCGCATGTCTTTTTGGTCCACGGATCCCTCGGATGGGGCATGGCACCCAAGCATTTAAAAAATGTACCGACAAATGGTTTCGTCCAGGGCAGACGCTGTCTCACCTCTACCCTGGGAGCAGCGTGACCGTGAGTGGCAACAAGTTGAAAACGTTCCTTTATATATTCGGAAAAACACGCTAAGGGTGCGGAATATATCCAAGTGAAACCGCGAATAGTTTGAGCCTGATATCATCAGGCAGTAACACCACCTTCTACCACTTCCATGATGCAGGAAATATGCCCTCGGACATGCGCCCAGACAGATTCCACCGCGAGATCAAGGGGCCTATTCGATATTCCGTCCCGGTCCGGAGCTTGTTATTAGCTATTCTATTGCAAGTCATTCACTTGTACTTCCGAGCAGCGCACGGTAAAGCATTTTTTTTTTATCCGCTCCATGGTAAGCGTAAGATTTTGGTGGGTTTCCTTATATTCATGTTTTTTTTTGCATCTGATCGATCCTACTTACTGTCTTTGAACCGTTTATATGACTCAGTGGCAGGCTGATTAAAAACAGTCGAACTCATTATTCAACCAGTGTTTGGGTCTTTTATTGGGGAATGTTCATGTTCTCGCATAATTGGTTAGGTCTCTGATTGGGGCAGATAAAGATAAAGAAAGATATTTTCATTACCTTGATTGGCTAGAACTGTATCCAACTCCGTAAAAGTCTTTAATAGGCTTCGATTCCTTGAGTTGTCTTCTCAGCGTTTCCATTCGAGATTTCGTCCCCTTGCGTTACGAACAAGGTTTTCGAACATGTCTTTAAACTCAGATAATATAAGGCAAAGTAGGGTATACCAATTGCACACATGCACCTCACATTTTCGCCCACACCAAACCACTGGTCAACTGGCTCATGGTGTGGTTTATCCATATCAGGGCTCCGGCAGTTGAGTCTGTGGCCAATACACCTATGTCACGGTTTCAGCAGGGATTACTTATGATGACACTTTTCAACCTAGAGTCAAAAGTGATCTGCTCAAGTAAATTTTTAGCCACCACGGAATGATTGAGGTTCTTTTTTCATTTATTTTTAGCCACCACGGAATGATTGAGGTTCTTTTTTCATTGCAGTCAATGCCTTCCTAAATTCCGGGCATTTACCCCCTCCGGCCATGTGCCGGCTATTCTGTCTCTCTTTTCTTTGCATAATAGGCATTTGGGGTCTCTTTTCTACTCTTCAGGAATATAGGCTTTCTCCTCGAACATACCGCATCTTTATAATCGATCAACGCTGCCTCCGAACACTCAGACTTAGTGGTCCATTGTACTCAATTCCCCCATCTAACGGAATATCCCAGATTCATTTATATATCGCAGGATTTCCATTAGAGGATGTGATGCTACCCGCTGCAGTTGGAGCACATCAGCACCAACAATCTGATGTTGGTTGCGCCCATAGGCGGGGCACTCAAATAGAAAATGGTTCGTGGATTCCGCTTCCTCATTACAGGATGGACTTGATACGTGTCCATCCGTCTTGGATAACTCCTATTCGGGACAACAATTCTGCTTTTCGGCCGTATGTTTGTTTGGTTTTGACAGTTTGGTGTGCCTAGCAGCATTAAGGCTTCGCCACCTGGCATGAGAAAGTTCAAGAATCTTTTGCTAAAGCAACCGAGATTTCATTTCCCCCTTCATCACAATGACCAAGTACCCAGAGCAAATCTACCGTATTGAATCTCGAAACAGAGTTCAATCGGTTTCCACATTTCTGAACGATTTTTGAAGTGACCAAAGACTACCTAACGCCCTCAATGCAGCTTGACTATCGCTGCAGATTGCGATGCGCCTGCCCTTCAACCGCTCGTCAATCATCCAGGTTGCCGCCCTTAGGATCGCATACACTTCAGCCTGATTGAATATCGTTTTGTATTGTCGCAAATTCAAAGCCCATTTCCCGTTTTCATTTGAGAGGTAGACTCCTGTTCCAGAACCATTCTCTGTTTTTGAGCCATCGGTTCGTCCCAGTTTTCTCTTCGTTCGATAACATCATATCTTCTACCAAACAGTTGTATGGGGATCTGAGAGTCGGAAGGAATTGCGAAAACTAGATTCAGTTCTCCCAATGACTCTTCCAATGCTCTGTGCTCTCCACGTCCATTGCTTTCCCATAGATCTAATTGAATTAGTCGATGAGCTGCTCTCATTGCAGTGCTCTGAATAAACAAATCCAAGGACTGCAAATTGAATAATGCACTCAGAACTGCGCCAGATGTCGTGCTCATGGCATTAGTGCTACCCAGACACACAGTTCTTTGCAGTGTAATAAGTTTACAGCGAAAACTCTTTTTTCACCTTAACCTAGCACACTACGGATGCATAAGCGAACATGGCCTAATGAAACTACCTGAAGCTTAAGTCCCCATGTCTAGGCAAAAGTCCGCCTACACAGCCCATAAGCTGTGAGAGTTCGTGTCATCTTCATCTCTACATGTTTGTTCCAAAGAAGCTTCTTGTCTTGAATAACTCCCAGATATTTCACTTCTTTGGTGAGTCGAAGGGTTGTACCCCTCATCTCTGGAAGGGAAAGACCATTCAGTTACCTCCTTTTTGTAAATAATACCATTGTGGTTTTATTTGGATTTACTGAAAATCCATACCTGACACACCAACTGTCAATCAAATCAACGGCACATTGTGTATTTCTACACACCATTCCGAGATCTCGACCAACAGCCAGCAGAGCAACTTTTGTAGTTCGCATAGTAGAGAATTTACCAGCATACTCCACAGAAGTGGTGATAGCGCACCTCCTTGAGGACAGGCTTTCATCGCTTCCGTTGTTAGGTGGCGATAAACAACCACTTCTGTACAAAATCTCTGCGTTAGCATAGCATAGATCCACTTTATTACAGTTTCGTCAACACCATGCTCTCTGGCGGCATCACAGAGCTTTTAGAAGGGCGCACAGTCAAAAGCCCCTTCAATGTCCACGAACACCTCTATCCTCTATCTTTGAAACCAAAGAATGAATAGCAATCAATGAAACCAAAGAATGAGGGCGCAGGCCCTCGGTCTCGAGGATCTTTCATCGAAGAAGATCCTAGTCCCCTTGACTGATCTAATACCACAGATTCTGTTAAAACGAACTCATGGCTCTTGAACCAGAAATATATAAGGACAGTCCTGCAGCTTTGCCGCCAGAAGATTGAAAGAAGCTTTGGCGTAATGCAGGTTGATTTGAATAACCCTTATGTTTGTAGCCATAAGTGTAACCTAATATGAAAACCATTGCTAACTGAAAAGTCTGCTGCGTTTAGTGTGGATCTCACCGGGGTTATCAGCTTGTCCTTACCTTCCGCCGAAAGTTCCGCTTTCTTGCGTCAGATTTCTCTAGATAACGCCACACTTGGTGGTGCAGCAACGTCCATGTCCGCATTCCCAAGAAACTTCACCTTCTTTCGCAGTACCTTCCGTTGTCGTCGGCTAAAAGCCTCTCACGAAGTCCATGCTGCATGGATCTGTTTTCACATACGGGCGTTAGACCAGTTGCGTCCACAGTACAAGCTTCCCTTCCATCCATTTTTCCGGGTACAGGTGGACGCGAAGATTCTGACAGGCAAGCCTGTAGTCCCTTCTCCTTTGCGGCTAAACTTTCCTTCTGCCGAGCCTTCCTCGCCCGTATTTCAGAAAAGTTAGGCAAAAGTGTCACCGGCATGCTGGTCGTAGTCTGATTTCCAGTTTCTTTTATTAAGAGAGTTGCTGCCCTATCCTTTTTGGCTGACCGCGCCGTAGTAGGTTTTCCACTAAAGTGGGGAGCCTGTCTTCCACAGATTTCTCCGTGAGGGAACATGAATTAGGTGAGGCCTCCAAAATCAGTGCCTCGGCCACGACCTGATTCCTCAAAATCGCGGGTGGATTCGAAGTCTAAGACTTCTTACCACTTGGAGAGTTACAATCCTTTGTTTCGATCATCATGTGTTTCTGGATACCATTAGTGTAGTAGTAAGCTACCACAAGCTTCTCCACCACGACAAGGTAGTGTATGAGGGGGAGCATACTTTCTCGCTACTTTTAGTTCCCTTTTTACCTGCTTATTTCCAAGAGGATCCATATCTCTTTCCCAAGGTCTTTTGTTTGGTGGAGCGTTGATTACAATACGGTTAGGTGCCACTTGAGTCACCTGTGATACCGTGATGGTGGCAGGTCCCGGCTTCACCTTCGACTTTCTTTCTTCCTCCTGTCATAGTCTTATAGCTCTCACTATGTCCTTTATGACTTGGTGCACGATGTGCTTTTCCTGGATAACTTGGATACCTTAACTCTTTTCCACCGAGCTGTGTGAAGGATAATCCCTCCGAACCAAGGCTCTGTTTTCCATGAGTTCCTA
Source organism: Hermetia illucens (assembly GCF_905115235.1). Lineage (NCBI taxonomy): Eukaryota > Metazoa > Arthropoda > Insecta > Diptera > Stratiomyidae > Hermetia > Hermetia illucens. Next base: position 52,423,277 of record NC_051849.1, read on the forward strand.
CCGAATTTTGCCTTTCATCTTTGGCATTCATTCATTTTCCTTCTGCTTTGTATTTTACGATCTTTGACTTTGGCGAAGATCTCAAAGCTGACGAACTTCTTCCGCATAAGTCTGTCTCATGGAATACCTTCTGTTGTTACCCCTCTCCAACTAATCCGATTGGTGTTATTACCGTTTTTGTCATGCAGCGATCTGCCTTCAACTCATCTTTCTTAGGTTTGGTGAGTGGTATTGTCGATGAGGTGGTGCTTCGCTTGAACTCTTCTTTCTCCAAATCTAACCAACTTTTAGCATTAGATGCCACGGTAGACAAGCTGGATATTAAGGACCTGTAGTCCGCTTGTTCGCTCCTAAAAGCCGCTGGTACTGGGGTTTCGAGCCCCTGTATTGTAAGTTTACTCTTTCTCTCGTCTTGCATGGTGGTTTTGTGTTCCGGGCACCTCATAGACATTTGCACATTTGCACTATCTGAAAAAAAAGTGCATGAACACATATGTTGATATCAATAGGTATATCCCCATCGCGTCTGCTAGAGAATCTGGCAACTCCTCACAGGTTTCTCCGTCTATCACATGCACTTCTTTCTGAAACGGTTGTACCTGTTTATAGTAAAGGAGCCGTAAAAGTTTTCGACAAATGTTTCAGAGCAGAAAAGAATTTCACAAAAAAAAAATGAAAGTCTGGCGACTCATTTGGATATGCTAAATAAATATGAAAATTGGAAACCTAAAAAGAAAATTTAAAATTTTCAGGAAGCTGAGTATCAACCAAGTCAAGTGATTCCTAGTACTCTGTGTATAGAGGCGGCAGAGGTTTTTAGAGTATGAAAAGCTAAGTTGAAATAGTTCCACGTGCTTCAAGTTGAACTTTCAACCCCCGCTGAAATCTTTTTATCGACCTCTCATTTTATCCGAAAATATTCAATTAAATGAGAACCCTGGGAATGTCTGAGAATGGGCTACATTCCTGGCGTTAATATCTCTCTGAATGCGTGTGTTCATAATAAAGATCATTCCGAACTGCCCTAAAGTCTCTAAAAGGTCCCTGTAAAATCCCAAACCCCATTCAAATCTAAGCCTACTACAGATTGAATTCCTTCGTAATTCGGAAAATTGAATTTAAAATTTAAAGCACTGCAGAATGGGCTCTTCCCAACCGTATGCATAATACTCATGAATGAAGTCAGGTCACGAATAAGGATCCGTATCCTAAAGCGCTTAACCGTCTCTCGCCTTCATTCGCCAATTTTCCTTGCATAATAAGGTGTCGAGTATTTGCGCTCTATCCAGAAAACTTTAATGTAGTCCTTAAAGTTGTTTCCTGGTCTCGACATTTGTATGTGTCCATTTTTGAAAGCGGAGCTCTTTTTTATGCCGGAGGGAAGGAAAATGAAAAAGGATAGCGAATTGTCTATTTGCCATTAAAACATGCTCCCGGGCGTACAATTCCATTTTGTAATCATTCTCTGCAACGAGTGCGAGAACAATAAACCTAAATGAGGGAGAAAACTCTCCTACGGCACGCCATGTCGGGCCGGACAGTAGTAGACTCATGACAAATTCATCATCCCCAAAGAAATAAGATAATTTTCTCGTCCGCACTCCATAAAAAGGTCCTTTTGTAATTCGAGTATGGAAGGGAGGAACAGTAGAAAAACGTATGTAAGGAATAACAGAGAATTTATATAGACAAATGGGAGCTTCCAGGCACAGGGTAGTCTAATATGCTTCTTTGGAATTGCTGTTACTTCGCGGAGCCAAGCCTAAACGAACCTTTTTTAAACAAGCGTTACTGAAAAATGTTGTCCATGAATAGAGAATTAGAGAATTGCGAAATTGAAGTGAAAAATATACTGAAATGGGGATTCCTTTCCTTTCTTCAGAGTTGAAAGACTTTACCTTACTTACCAAGAAGTAAATGTTTTGTTCGAAAACAATTTTTTGCCCTGGCACCGGAATGGAAATTATTTCTCCGTGTTGAACCGAATCAATTGAAACCCTTGTTCCAAACTCTCCTTTTCATATCACCCTGCATCCCCTGCTATAACTGAAAATTGAATAAAATATTCCCCTTACTCTGGAGCAACCTAGAAACCCCAGCTCGTCTGAATGTTTTCGACTCTTCTTTGTCACTAGCGCAGCGTGACCGTTGCCGACTTTTTCCCAATGTTTTTCCCATTTTCGCCGAAAAATGGTAACAAGACACATTAATTTTTATTACATTGAGGATGGTCATAAAGCGTGTCGTGTTATTAGATAAGAAATTGCAAGTTACCTCTGCGAAATACTTAAATATGTCCTGGCTAAGAGGAGCGTCGTAGTGGACAATGACGGAAATTAGAAGTACATTTCGCTGTGATGAGGTCGGCGATGGGTTATAAAACGCACGTTTCAAAAAGTTCTACAAGAAATGGGAGTATATTCCCAAGTTTATTGTCAGCCTGGCACGTGGTTGATAGAATTCAGTGGAAATCGATGGCAATTTTTCGGAGGTGAATGTGGTCATAAAAGTTAATATCAGCAGCTGGATCTATTTTATTAAGGACTGGATGCGGATTGAATACACTGAAATGTATATACGTTCATAAGGATAAAGAAGATAAACTGTTTTGTAAACTTCATTTCCTCGAAAGTTTACGTCGGTCCTCCAATTCCCTGAACTCGATGGTCACCATAAAAATAATTCACTCTGACTTTAAACTCCTAAAGGAAAATCGACCTCCAGGTTCCCTTTCAAACTATGTATTATATCTTCGTCGGTTCCTGTCGTTTGTTAAAAATACTGGGAGTCATTTATATTGAAATTTTATTATCCTCGGGGTGTAGCTCCTTCTGGACTTATCTATTTGTTATAGAGATTTGCCATGCAATTTACCCGTCTTATACGTGCCGAAAATTGTACCAAACTTTGTCAATAGAGAAGGAAACTGGGTGGATTCCTTCTGTCAATTAAAGACGTCCTTTACGCTTAATCTCCTATAACTCAGCGAACTTCATAGACCATCATTTCTCCAAAACTTCAGCACTTTAGTCTCCTATAGAAGAAGCGCTCATTACCCAAAAGATTTTGCAACATCAGTACATTGGCTGAATGGACACAAAAACCAGACTATGCTTCAGAAATATTCAAATCCCGAAGTTTCTGTTTTTCGAATGCTTTCATAACAAATATTAGAGAGTTTCCGTACCTTAACCTGAACCAGAATATTACAGTTAAAATCACTACCACGGCCGGTTCAGATATACCTCCTTGCCAAGAGCGTCAGCCCATACCTCTGCACCATAGGACAGGCGGCGTGAATAACCGACCAGGCGCGACTCTTCTGGCATGCCATGTCTAAGCAGACCATCATAAAATGCGTTCTAGGAATCCGGCGGTAGAATGAATCCCTACACTACCCCCGGCGTGACCTCCATCCCCCCGACTCTCTAGCGTCTCATAGGGCAAGGAGCGGTTCCTCAGATAATCCCTCAATATCTGTAAGAGATAGCTCGACACGTGAAAACTATTGTCTAATGTGCTCTGAATGCCTTTCCATTTTACACAATTAAAGGCATTTCAGACGTCATGCGTCACAAGGAGCACCACCCGTCAAGCACAACGGTTGTGTGTTTCCGCTCGATGAACAATATCTACGACATGCATGATAGCATCAACTGTGGATCTCTCTGCTTTAAAGCGGAACTGTTGTCCATCTGATCAGCCTTAAGTGAACAGGGTTTCCAGGTTACCAGTTTGTAGCCGAGTTCTCACGAGTCCCAATTCACCTTGTCGACCAGGCCCTGCCGGCAGGGAACTTTGCTCCTGTATATTGCACTGTAGCGTCTTCTTTTGGCTGGCCGGTACTCTGTCATTATGGTACATACCTGGTCCTGATCATTAATACGTTACGTCAAGCGGCGGGGTTTATGACACTCCTTCTAGAGCTCTGCAATTATCGCCGTCCACCGATACAAAGACGGCTTGCCACATCGCGGTGCCTGTCTGCGCATGGAAGCTTCGAAGGCCGTCGTTATCAGGTTTGCTACTCAATTTTCGACAGTGCCAGCTACAACGCCATGCTCCATTCTCATCCACTTCCAGGAATGCCGTCCAGCGCAGCCCCACCTGCTCCAAAAGTTTCGACAAACCTCCCGGTGTTCACCTTCACGACGTTCCACGCACGGAATACCGGTGAGGCGAACACCAAGAGTTTGTGTCAACCGCTTCAATGGCAATGTATTAATCGTCGCTTGCCGAGAAGTCTTCCAAAACTCGCCACTCGTCCACCATCAGCAGCAGTAATTCCCACCATACCAAGAGCAAAACCAGTGATTTCACTTCCCTCCCAGCCTGGGCGCCGGAACGTTGGGATGGATCCGGTGTTTCGGACTACAATTTCTATTCTCGCTGCCATTTTGAGAATCCGTTTCCCTTTGAAGTCCGGTTGGGGTATGGCCCATTGAAGTTCCCTGGCATTAAAGTCACTCTGATCAGGATCCAAAGCATCAAGTTTGCGTCGAAAGTCCGACACCGTTTCATTCGGTGCTATATAGACACTGAAAAACGTTACCTAAGTGCTGAATCCAGGCAGAACCATCCCCTCGACCGTGTGTAAGAACCCTAAGGTGGATACCATCTCGAACCCAGATGGCAGCGGTATGTCACGGTGCTATGAACCTGCGTTCTTGTTTCGGTACTGTTCACATAAAATCCGCTTTGGTCTTCGCAGCGAACATCTCTAGCAACTCGTGAGTAGTAGCACTCTGGTTCATATTGATCTGTAGGATGCGCATCATGTTCACTGCGTCTCAGCTCTTTCGAATTCTGCTCTGAAGACTGAATACAATCCCGAGGACGCAGTGTGCACAACGCTCTCATAAGACGCGCCATATTCCCTGTATAGAACGCAGCTAACCTTTTCGTTGTAGGTAATCACTTTATGATCTGGCTGACCGCATCTGTGGCATGATCCTTCTGTCAGTCTTCCATAATCCAAGCATCTGGAACCTTTGGTTGGGGCGGTCCCCGCAACCAATCTTGATTTCCTCGCTTATTGTTCCGCAGCTTCGAGCACAGCGGATTTATGGACTCGGGAGTTCGCAGAGGCAATAACAATCTGGACATTGGCTACCTCTAGACATTTGCGCTTGATGCCCTCTTGCACCTCGTTCTTTTCTGTGAAGCAGTCAAGGTCTCGGATTTTCAGAGAGCATGTGGGTTCCACTCTAGAAATCCAAACTGAATGCTTCACAGAACATTCCTTTATCTGTTATCATCAAGCCTAATTCAACTTGGACTCCACCACCCTTAGTTTTCTGAATGGAAGACATTTCCACTCCGCTATTTTCGGGTTTGATCCTATAAGGGATTTCGCTGAGGACTTTCGCAAAGGTCTTGCCTTGCGTTGGCTTAATAAGCAGAGCTGGCAGTCTAGTCCTTCTTCCTCCCTCACCCTCTTTCATTTAGTGTATCCTTCGTGTCCACTTAAATTTTAGGTAGAGTTCTTTCTGATCACGCGACGTGTTGTTGCCTTTCGTTCCTCTTCGCCTTCTTGTTATGAGTTCTGGAGAGTACCTGAGTGAAGTCTCCTTCAGACGCCCCTTCTTCCTTTCGTTTTTTCCCAGTTCGCTCTGCAATGAGCTGTGTCCGACTCGTTTGGTGCTCGCAAAGTGATCTGGCCATTTTCCACTGTGCCGCTTTCCTCAACAGTGCATGCTACTGTGTGGGTTGGAATGGCTCGAATGAAATTGAATTCTTGAGTTTAGGAGAAAGGAACGAATTATTAGAATTTTCATGAAATAAATAAAATTAAATTGATTAATTGATTGTCAAATGTTAGAGGTAAATGAATGTCGGAATGAAAATTAGCAAAGCTAAGGAGTGTTAAAATGGGAGAACAAGAGGGAATATTACATATTATTGAACGCACTCTCTAGTCAGATTGACTTGGAGAAAGGCGAATGAAATATCGCCCATGTCGCAAAGCCGTGGACACTACAGTATCTTTCCTTCTTTTCTGAATTTTCACGTTCCCTTAGAATCGCGGTTTTCTTATTATGCGGCATATTTTATTGTCAGTGGATATTCTCTGCAAACGAATGCCAAAGAGGTCCTGCACCATGTCGAAAATTCATATTCAAAATATTCCCTCAAGATACCAAACAAAAGATAGGAGGACAATTACAGACTACTGATACGGAACCTCAACAATTCAAGTCAAATTCGCTTAAGATACTCTAATAAATGATCTCAGTTAAATATGCTTTTTCCCTCGTTTAGCTAACGCTTCTTTTCCGAAGCGTACGTCATGTTTTTTTTCTGATTGACTCTCGAAAACGTCTCTATATGTATGTATATATGTTTCAGATAATCTGGTATAAATTAATCACTTGAATGCACGAATCCATGTTCCTTGCCATTTAGCAGCCACTTCCACTTTGCAATACCGATACGTGCGACACGCGTCCGATCAAGGCAAAATACGCCTTCACGCTTTAATTACTCCTTCACTTGAACACGGATCCATCAAACCAACTAGTTGTTTTTCGATTTCTTTTCGAACGTAAATTTTTTCTCCTCACTCACCAAAGACCCAACATTAGCGGGAGCTCCAGAACAGCCCGACATGTTCCAATGAATCCACAACAAGAACGAACTTCGCGTCCTCAGACTATCTAATCATCCAATATAAATGATTGCCATTTATGCCTTGGTGGGGTATAGCGCGTCAACCACTGCCACGCGTCATCGTTTGCAGTTACCTGAAATACTCTTCAGACCTCCCCGCGACTTCTCAAGACGTCCGTACTCCTTCTCCGTCTTTATGCGCCAAATGCCCTTGGGGTAATCCACTCATTAGGCGTCTTGGGAGAGTGGATTTCACTGCATGGCGTAGCCAGCAACGCAGCTGTTAACCTTCCTTGAAATGTGATTAATCCACTACCCCTTCCGCCTTCTGATAACATGGCCTACAGATGCTAGGCCTGCGTCGACCAAGTTCTTCGTTTGTAATTGTATCAGGCTAGTGTACTCCGACGATACGTGACAGGCAAGTGTCGATGAAGATTTGGGGTCCTTTGAATTACAATACGGGACACTTCCACCTGCTGCTCCCACATAGCAACATAGAAGGGAACCTTGATTTTGAGATAACTGCAGCTCCAGATTTTATACAAGGAAGCGAAAGCGGATCTAGCGCTGTGAATGCGTCGAGCAACGTCTAGTTCGGTGTCACTGTCGGCATGTTCCCTAGATATTCAAATTGATCAACCGTTTCGATGCTTTGTTTACTAATATAGATGGGGATAATGCGATTACCCGTCAAACAGAGAATCTCGGTTATGTTGATTTTTATTTTCTGTGTAACTCTCCCTGCCCCTTTTTCCAAATCCAAAGCCATTTTCCCAAGGTTCATGGGCCAGTGAGAGGGCAAACAGATGTAATCACCGTAGTCGAGATGTTTGAGAAAAAAAATCATAATCCATTGGATTCCTCCATGCGCTCCGGAGAGGGCAGCATGGAGAACGTTACCGATAATAAAAGGAAATAATATTGGTAACAAGATGCAACTCTGGCTCTTGAACCTCAAAATCTTCTTAGATTGTACCCCGGTACTGCACATGACAATTTGCGCCGTCATACGTCGCCCTGATAATAGCTATTGGTTTCTTCGAATGCCTTTCCTGCGTAGAGCGCACTCTGTTCACGCTATTGAAAGCTTTCTCGAAATCGATGAAGACCAGATGAAGACAAGAGAAGAGAATTGATGCGATCAATACAGGAGAATCTGGAGCGGAAACCAACCTGCCCTCTGTCGATTAAGCTTCCCTGATGTTCTATGATGGATCCCAGGATTATTTCAGCTATTATCTTTGCGACAGAAGGGCGAACACGGATACCCCTCCAATTATCATATTTGGATGAACAATCCGTATCCGCGTGTTACGGTGACTAGCCATTTCATCCACAAGAGAGGAAACTTCTCCAAATGTGATACCATGAAGAACCGCGGTGAAGGGTTCTTGCTAGACCTGCGTCTCGTCATAGTATATGAGGAGTTGATCGTTAACTTCCTTCACAAAACCATCAAAACTTTTCCGACCATCCTTCGTAATGCGGTATACAATTCTGAAATCAACGCGTTCTGTAGCATCGTCGGCTTCTCAGTTCAGCGCAATACCAAATTTCCTTATTTCACAGCGCACGCCATGCTGAACTCCTCTGGCTTTCAGGAGTTTGAACCCGTCGCACCCGTCATAACTCGCAGTGGTCAAGAAAGCCTTCAGCCTCTTCCATTCATCGATCCGCTTCCAAGATTTCGTAATCAGCGAGATCTTATGACGCCCCTTCGGGACGTGCCCGATGACCTACCTAGCTCCAAAGAAAAGAATATTTTTGATGACGGCCCAATGCTTATTGATATTCTCAGGCGAGGTAATCCCACTGTCTAGCGATAGCTGGATCAGACAAGCGGTCGATGTGGCACTTAGAGGGATCGCAGCTCTCCAACTCTGTGAGAAGTAGCGGAAGACATCAGATGGTGGTTCCTTTCGATGTCGCCCAGCGCCTCTCTTTTTGCGCTCATCCAAGGGACAACTTCTAAATCCACTGCAGATCGCGAAGTGATCAATATGATTGCTCGTACGTTAAAACCTTATGATAAGATCTGTCTTTGAACAATGTGCCACTAATGACAAACCGAAGGAAGTTGCAGAAATCCACAAGCCTCTATCATTATTGTTAAGGTCGCAAAGACTGTGTTTCACCATAGTATGTGCGAGAGAAGTGTTTTCAGAGCCCAAATTGGCATTCAGAGTACCCATCATGATCACAATGTCACCTTTAGGAGGCCTCCCCTGAACTGTAATTATTCTTCTTAACTATTTTGGAAATCTACGTTGGTGCATAGCATTGTACAATTGTGATACTCCTTAACGTGGATCAGACGCTTATAGTCCGAAGTTTGTCGGAAATTGGGTCCCAGGTGAAGAGAATGCGCCATGTGGCGATCGTCAGAAATAATCTGACACCGGATTCGCGTCTGCTACCACCTGGTTTTCCAGAATACAAAAGCACATTGGTGCAAGAAGCAGTAATCTGCAGAGTCCCATCGTCTTACATCGCCTAGGCCCAAAATGTCCGGTTTATATCGTTAAAATTCTAGCTATAATTGGAGAAAGCGAGCATTCTGGGAATCCTCGAGTCCGTTTTCGGGAGCCAAAGATGATAGCAGTGAGGTCATTCCCTATACAAGGCGTTATTGACGTCTTCATACCAATAACATTTAAAATTTCCAATTGCCAGCCCAAAAATTCCAATCCCTTTTAGTCGCTTCTTACAACAAGCAGGGACTACGGTGGGTGTATTTTTAAGCCCCAAATTGCAGGACGTAAATTTTTAAATTGAAAGTAAAATTTTCAAATGCAACTGGAAAGTTTGGTGCAAATCCTTCAGTTATAAAAGTTCAAAGAGAGTCTCGTTCTCTTATGAAGTGATTTTTTGGTGTGAATGTTACCATAAACTGTTACCTAGCAATTGAATGTAAAGTTTAAGGGAGTTGCCCCATATGCGAGGCAGATGTAATACTTTGTATTTCTAAATAGGTGTTGGTTTACAAGTATTTTATGGAGAGAGTTGGTTGAAAGAGAGGTCGAGAAAGTATATATAGAGTAAGACTAGTAGACTTTCACAGATAATTTAACCAAAAAAAAACCAAATGAGAGAAGATCGGGCTGATGTCTTTATATGAAATTTAATTTTGAAAATTCTATTCAAATCAAGGTCAAAATCGTACTTTTCGTGTGAATTTATCTCATTCTAAAATAAATTGGAATTGGACAAGTAAGTAATTTACTAAAGATATCAACGAAGTTGGCTATCATTCCAATAAATTGTAATGACAATTTTCGAGAAATGCCTCATGACACTTCTTGTCCAATAAAAAGAAATTGGGAGCACCGTTTCCATTCAAACTCTTTTTCTTTGTAATCTGTCCCTTCGAGCTTGATCACGATTTTAAAGGACTTCACGGATTTTGCCGAAAACCCATAATAGTAGAACGCATTCAGCTTAAATCAGGACTTTCATGTTAGACCAAATAAAATAATCAACACATTGCTTAAGGAGTTCTAACCTTTTTGCGGTCGTTTGTCCATAGTCAATGCGGTGCGAAAAAGGTCAATGTCAATCCTCATCATTATCCATAATAGGACAGAAACCTCACGCTCCGGGCATTCTTAGTGGTCGATTTTCTCCTCAGCCCAAACAAGAACAAATTGGGATATCCTTGTGGCTTAATGGTTCCCTTGCCTCGATATTCGATGAGTTTTACCAGTTAGCTTAGCAGAATACTTGAAAGCATCCCTTCTCCTGTCGTTTCAGCACATGTGAATCCTTTTCGCATCGAAATTCTGCTCGAGTTCCATCCGTAATTTACTCGTGATACCAGTTACATGTCAAATTAGAATAAGTTTTGATACCTGAACTGTTCAGTGGGATTAGTTTCGACAAGAAATGTGATAGTTGGGTATGTGAGCTGGGGAGGTGGATGTCACATTATCACATACCAAGAGGGATGTGATGCAGAGGTGAAGGTGGTATATCACCTTGACTGACATGAAGTGATATCTATGGACTAATTGCCTGTTAATGTGACCAGTGAGCTTTTGTATCATTAACAACTTCGATGGAGATATTGTAAGTCCAGATGGTTCTTGGCATTCGTTCAATATGTGGGCCCTGATAAGATTACAGAAAACAATTTGGAATGTTGGTTAGGGAATTAATTTTATGTGACAGTTTTCTGACATAATACACAAGACTGTCTCCAATATTAAATCAACTTCGGAAACTGTCATATCCTTTGACCGACTCTGCTATATTTTGTTTCCGGATGGTTTTTTGATTGACTTTTGGAATTGGCTATTATTTGTAGATCATTTGTGAGCATGAAAAATTAATGTCTTCTGCTAACGTACCTCATAGTGAAACTACTTCACTCTCACAAACAGGTAGTAGCACGAACTTTTCTGTTGTCATCTAAAGACTTCAATCAGGTTCAGCCATATTGTGCGCTATATTAGTCAAGGAAGTTTCTGATGTAAATATGGAATCGTATTAAACAGGAGAGTTTTTCAGAGATTCATCAATAGAAATTAAATACTCATTTCATAAATTGCATAAGGTTGAAAAGGAGCTAAATCCCAAAATCCTAGTAAAAAAGGCTCACGCCTCTCCAGATCTCATGCGAGATTAATATAAAAATAATGATAAGGGGTAAAGCAATATTCGTAAAATTTACAAAAATATGGACCTCTCCGCACACCTTACTTGTTATGTATATGGTTGCCATTCACCCCTTAATGGGAAATAAGTCCTCAATCAATGTTCTCGGTCCGTTGAAATGCAGCTGAACTCCTTCCAGGATTTTCTGAAAACACTGCACTCCTTCTACGGTCCTACGCTCCGCACTAGCCGGCCATATTGGGAAAGTGGTCCAGTCCTAAACGTGTGACCTATCTATTGTCATGTCCGCCTTCTGATTAACTCACCTACGGGCATTTCGTCTATGTACCGACCAAGTTGTTTGCTTATAATATTATCAAGTCAGCGTACCCGTATGAGGCGTCACAAACAGTCTCAGAGTGTCGGACCACGGCGTGAACCTATGGATGATTGTGAAGCAATATCTGCCCGCAAAGGGTCAATTAAATGGATTATATGGATGAATAGGCATATTTTTATTCTCAAATGTTTCGTAGTCCTGTGCTCCTGGCACTGTCTGGCCCAAGAATTGATGTCCTAATTCGTGGACACAAAATACTATAGGATTCATTGTCCAGGTATCTAGATACGTAAGATCGCAAAAGCCATGAAATATTTCCTCATGGAAATCGGCCTTAATGTATGGTCTTGGTTTCTTGTCTGTCGCCGTATATACCGCGAGTTGAGCTGAAGATAGAAAATTTCCTAAATTTGCATTTGGAGTTGGTCCGAGACTGCCGGAAAATCAACGGTGGCGGGGATCTTGACTCCTGCAACACGGAACAAAGCGTCAACAACTACGAAAGTATTTAATTACCAAGAACGCGGCTAATAACTCATATCGAAGGTGATATACTGTCAGATTTAGTTCACCTTCCGCTGAAGAGCAGCACCTAAGGCGATGCCTAAGACATCCATGAATACAGCTAAAGGTAAATTTTACCGAGGGAATGCCAGAAAGGTATCTTCCACCAGATATTGCTTGGCTCATTCCAGGCGGGACAGCCTCTTCATAATCAGGAAGGAGTCTTTGTTCTTCGGCACAGAGAAGTAGGTGTGATATTGTTCGAAGACGTTTGGGTTTTTGGAATCCAACTAATAACTATTCATTCAGACGATTTCCTACCTATTTCTCTCCTAGACCTTTAAAAGTATCTACCGGCCGATTGAGGTTGGGCGGCCTTGGGCAAGAAACGACGATAGAAGTTTAAAATGTCCAGTAACCTTCTCAAATCCTTAACTCTTTTCGGATTTGTCTCTCAACCCCGACCGACCTCAGCGAGACTTTGAGAAATGCACTCGAGGTGCTCCAGATAGTCAAACTCAAGGAAGAACATCATCCAAGTAAACCAAGCAAAAGTGGAGGCTTCGCTGGACAGGACGCATGAATCTCAGGAAGATTTGTGCCTTATTGAAGAAGAAAAAATTTATCCCAGTGAACTTGCCGTTTCTGGGAAGTCTTCGGGAGCTACAGTGACTTGATACCTTGACTAAGTCCAAGGCAGAAAAAATACGGCAGTTTGCGATAAACTGCGCAAAATCGTGGATGAGCGGAATGTGATACCGGGCATTTAGGCGTATGTAATCGCCATAGGGCCTCCAGTCTCCATGACCATCTGAAGTGATGAGGACCAACGGCTGGAGGTCTTCTACCTTGCTTACGAAATTCTTCTTCTTTTTCTGCTATGGTGCTGAACATCATCCTTAACTGGCTCAGAGAGACTACGCTCGGTAGCGCGAATACGAGGGTCGGCATCATCTTCAAAAACTTTAGAAAGAATGCTAGGCATGATGGCTGAAACTCCTTTTGATTATCCAAGGAAATTTCTAGGGGCCTAAAATTGGAATGCTGATATCCGCGATGATGAAATGTTAATAAAATATTCATGGAAGTCCTAGACTTATATACATGCCTGTAGCTATATGCTCGGATCGACGAGGAATTTGCTACCTCATGATAATGATTGAAGTGTTAAATTATGATTCCGGGATTCGGGAAGATCAGACACTTGAGCGCCTGTATCGACAAGGTAATAGCGTCTGCCGAAGGGATCGTTAATTTTCAGGCGACGTGGTAGTGCATTTCGGATAGCGTCGCCAGAGCTCCTGGTAAGTCTAGTTTTTGTACAGAAGGTGGAGCAGCTGGTAGATTCTTTGGTCTTTTCGGCAAACTTACGGTGGTATCACCATGCCCCGGCAGTTACCTACTATCAATCGTTCTTTACGGGACGCGGATCTATAGCGCGATCTAGTCCTACTTCCCGAACGCAAAGCAGCGACTGTCTCTGTTAAAATAGAAACAGGGGTTGTCAAGAGTCCCAAAGTCTGTATCAGGTGAGCTACCTGGCTTGACGTGTCACAAGACACCTCACCAACCACGTGTGAACCTCAGGGATTTTGTCTACAGTGGCGGTCAACGTACCTAGAAACCCCGAATGCGCACATATGCGTGCTGCAACAGCAACAGTAATAATAGCAGATCCCGATCACTACGCGCAAGTTGTGCTAGGAACTGATTAAGTTTAACTGTCTCACTTATGAGCTACTCTTTCATCGTGTGGAGTTTAATGTGGATAAAGCGATTTACGTTTCGAGGTAGCGGGCAGCTTCTATGCCAAAACAGTCACACATGCCTCCATTCAAGTTATGAACATCTTAAGGCGAAGCACAGTAACGAAATTCAGGGCTGCAAAGAGTGAAGTAAAAGAGCCCTGCGTCACCGTTTACTGTGTTTTCCTTTTTATTTTTTAATAAATTGACAACAATTTTAATTTTGTTTGAACAATGAAGTAGATTTTAAATATTTACCAAAAAATATGATTCTGTCTTGAGTCCGCGGCTAGGCTGAATTTCTCTAGCTTGTCCTGAAAATCCTGGTCCGGAAGATCCTTTATTGGCCCATGAAAACGGCAGCGATCTAAACGTCACCGATGGTTAATAATGGCGCAATTTCGTGCCGACAGCTGATGGCTTACCGCCTGGAAAGTTTGTGTTGATAGTGATTTTAAGTAGCAGCGAAAACTTCGACTGACTTGCGAACGTTTTCAAAAAGTTTTTTGAAAGGTAACTGCCTTCTAAGTGCATCTAACATGTCTCTTCGGGGATAGTTTCTATTTGGCTTATTACATGGCCTGTGATACAATTTCAACATTATTTGAAATAATTAAGGCTTGTTTTTTTCAATTCGCTAGTGATATTTATTGATCTTGCAAATACCGATATTCCAGGAAGCACTTGTTCCCTTCATCAGTACTAACATCTTAATTATTTCAAATAATTGAACTACTAGAAAAACCGCGAAATTACACTTAGACCATTTCAACTTTCATTGTGTTTTTTTGATAATTTGGCAGTGTCCTGCCGTAAGTAATCCAGTTCTAGCCATGCAAGAATTTCATAGAAATCAACTAGGATTCTGATGAACGCGGTGGCTTAAATTGGATAAATTAATAGAAGTGGTTCACAGGGCCCAGTAGTTAGAGCTAGGCTCTCGTAGCGGAAGGTTGCGTTTGAAATCTCACTGGTGAAGTACTCTAATACCCTTCAAGACCCCTCCCCCCTAGCATTTAAATCACCATCATGATCGTAATGTCACCTTTGGGATTGCGTCGAATTGTGCAGAAAAAGCTTACTCTTCTGTATAGTATAAAACTGCACTATTGGAGCGTACCTCAACCTGAACTGGAATCTCGCTATGATGTTCTGTCTTATGCCAATTGCCAGGGCATGAAAACATGCATAATGGATGCGGTAAGCAATAATCCGGCACCAGATTCCAGCAGGCTTACGGGAGGAGTGCTTGTCAAAGATCCAGCATCTTACCTGGTCTAACCCCAGAATGTCCAGTATGTTACGCAGAAGTTCGAGCAAGCGAGCATTTCGTGGAGTCTCGACTCCGTCGTTCAAGAGTGTTCGAATCTAATCATAAACCGGTAATGAAAGCAAAAGTTCGTACACTAGAGATCAGCTCCCGTAAGTAGGCCGTAGGCTACTAGCCCACAAACCTGTATCCTTTTACGATAAGCAAGGAATACTTGATGGCGATACCGTATGCCAGGATGCCAGACATGATATGACGTATGCCCGGATGCTTAAGGTACTTTAACCTCGGGAGTCAATCTTCTTTTTCTTCAGCCTTTGTCCCGTTCACAAGCGGGGTCAATAATGTTATGCATTTACCGTTTGGGGGAGTTTCGACACCATTCAAAGAAACGCAACGATACAAGGATGCCAAATGGCCGAAACATCTATAACGGCCCGCCATCAGGTCCACTGACCGAACTAGGACCCAAAACTCATTCGGAACTGAATCATCTAGTACTAGTTAGTAATAATACTACTGTCCTTTGCGAACAAACAAGTTGCACTATCGATCGAAGATCTAAATGCAAGGTCATCTCTGAAGAATATGTTTTTTTAGATGTGTATTGGTCGTGCTCTCTAAACACACAATCGTTCTTTATTGGTGATGTTTCCCCCACCCTGAAATGTCGGTAACTAGGAATGTTCGAAAATTTGGCTGCTAAATTCAAGTCTGCAGTTCAATTCAATTCAATTCACACAAAATTTCGAAAGCAAAAAAAAATTGGTCTACTTCTAAATGGAAATTATCTTTAGTGACTTCACAGAAAGCAAAAGTGGTTCAATAAAGTGTGGACCGATTGGTTCTTCTTATCACAATTAACACGAAACTAAAATTAATGGAGACCTTTTGAAAAACTGGGACCTTCCTTTAGTCTCTGCTCTAACTAGTCCAAATATGATCATCAATGTGAAGGGCACGAGAGAAGCAGTCATGACGGTACTCAAGTGGAGAGGTTTACCTCATCATCATCAATGGCGCAACAACCGGAGTCAGGTGTAGGCCTGCCTTAGTAATTAACTCCAGACATTCCGGCTTTACGTCGAGGTCCACTAATTCAATATCCCTAAAAGCACTCAGGCGTCTTGACCTACGCCATAGTTTGATGTGGGGCCCGTTTGTCTCGTCTTTTTTGTGTACCATTGATATTATCGTTATAGAATTTGTTTGGATAATCCTCAACCATACAGATTAAGTGAGTCGCCCACCGCAACTTATTTAGTCAGATTTAATCCACAACCAGGCAGTCGTGGTATCGCTCATAAATTTCGTCGTTATATAGGCTTCAGAATCGTCTATTCTCATCTAGGGATCCAAACATTTTTCGGACGATTCTTCTCAAACGCGGTTAAGAGTTCGCAATTCTTCTTGCACAGAAACCATGTTCCCGAGGAATACATGACGGCTACAAAGATCATTGTTTTGCACAATAAGAGCTTCAACCATATATTAAAATGTTTTAAGCGGAGCAGGTTTAGTAAGCTTGAAATTGGCTTCCCTGACTGTCAACAACGGTGCGTGGATCTCACGTCGCAGCTGCTATCATTTGCAATTTTCGACCCCAGATAGGAGAAATTTTCAGGGGTCTCAAAATTGCATTCTTTATTATTCTCATTTGATCATTGACATTTAATGCTGTTGCTTTTTTGTTTTTTGGTGCTGATGGTCTTGCCTTCTTTAGCTTGCACCTTAAAGTCTTACGCCAGTTGCCGCCTACTCGATAAAGTTGAAGATAGATTGCACATTCCCAGTTGTTCTTCTCATGACGTCGATATAAACATAGACCAGTAGTTAGGTAAACTTGAAGAGGATGGTTAGCATCGCGGATCACTTTTTCCAAGGCCAGGTTAAAAACGATGTTTGGTAGGGCACTTCCTTGTTTTAGACCGTTGTTGGCGGTGAATGGTCTCAAGATTGGTCCTGCTGCTTTTAACTGGTCTCGCATAGTCTAGTCAGTCTTATCAATCTGGTCGGGATATCGAATTCTTTTATAGCCGTATACAGTTTTACTCCAAAAGCGGCTTTGACGTCGTTAATGTATGATGTCTGCTACAGATAATGCCTCACTGCGAATCGTCTGGCATTGATTCACTGTCACACCATACCTTAAGCATCATTTGATGAATCGCTTGGTTTAGTTGGTCGCCTTATGATTTATAAGTCGATGAATTGGATGACCTGTTTCTCCTAATTTGTAAGTTGTCTTCAGTTGCTAATATTTTAGTTGTTGTGCAGTTCATCAAAGTACTCAACTCACTGCTGCAATGTGACCATATGGTTAGAAATCAGAATTCCCTCTTTGTCACGGCGGGATGAACATCGGTTTGTATAAGGTTTCATGATAAATCTCTGCGCATGTTCACGTTCTTTGAGATCGTCTCATCGCTCGATATGCAGCATTCAGCATTCTTCCGTTCCGTTGCTAACTTATGTTCATCGTCGAACCAGTCGTTCTGGCTCTTTTTGTGGCTGGGTCCTTCTATATTGTCCCCCCCCCCCCTTTTTATTTTGTGACATTCATTAAGGCTAAGAGGAGGTGGTATTCGATTAGCGCGTGATCAATTTAATTTAAAGTGGTTCTACCTAGGACCCCTTTCCGCACAAATCAGGTACTTCTAACAACCACTTCGTGCGAGACTGCTAATTATATACCCCGCAGCCTGTTGTGATTGACAGTTTTGTGCACGCTATGGGAGAGGGGGCGCGAGCGACATACCCCCTGAATAAGGGCTCCAGTTTGGATAATCTTTTGATTTTTCCTAATGGCCTCCCGCTCCTTTATAAAAATTTAGGTTTTCAATGAGAAATACTAAGATGCTTTCCAAGCAGAATTGGTGGCACCCCGTTCATGGCACGGATAGTGGTGGTAGGTTTCCTAGTTAGAACTCATTTATTCATCCAGTTATGCCCCAATGCATTTGATGATCGAGGGTGAATGCAGGCCAGGTTTACACAGTAAAGTACAGTTATGAGATAGTACTTCAACATCAACAACGGTCTACGACAAGGGGATGCCCTATCATGCGTCCTCTGTAACCTGGCCCTCGAGAAAGTGATCCGTGGTGCTGATGTAAATGCAAGAGGTACGATCCTCTTCAAGTCCACCCAACTACTAGCCTATGCTGACGATATCGACATAATGGGAAGAACCACCTGAGACGTACAAACTGCCTTCATCCAGATCGAGCAGGCGGCAATCTGCGCGAGATGTTGGGCTGCACATCAATGAAGGCAAGACAAAATATATGGTGACAACGTCAGTACCGAAGACGAACCAACCAACAACATCAAACCGCACTGGTCAAACACGAAGAAGAATAAGAATAGGAGAATACAACTTTGAGACCGTTGACAATTTCTCGTATCTAGGGTCGAAAATCACAACCGATAACAGCTACGATGATGAAATCCGCGCACGGTTGTTGGCAGCCAACAGAGCCTATTTCAGCTTAGAAAGACTGTTCCGCCCGAAACGTCTCACCATAGAGTTAAAGCTCTTACTGTACAAGACTATGATCTTGCCAGTCCTCATGTATTCCTCGGAAACTTGGGTTCTTAGCAAGAAAAATTGCGAACTCTTGGCCTCGTTCGAGAGAAGAATCCTCCGAAGAATTTTTGGCCCCCTACATGAGGATGGACGATTCCGTAGCCTACACAATGACGAAATCTATGAGCGATACCATGACCATCCGGTTGTGGATAAAATCCGGCTCAATAGGTTACGGTGGGCGGGTCACTTAATCCGTATCGATGAGGATGATCCCACCCGGATAGGCTATAAAGGCAAGATCTATGGTAGAAAAAGAAGACGAGGCAGACCCTGCCTAAGATGGAGCGATGGCGTAGATCAGGACGCCAGACAACTTTTAGGGATATCGAATTGGTGGACCTCGGCGCAAAATCGGGATGTGTGGAGTTCCTTATTAAGGCAGGCCTGGACCGGATACCGGTTGTTGCGCCGTTGATGATGATGTGTGATTCAACTTTATCTACGTGCCACTGTTACCGATTTCTGGCAATGCGTTTCAACTCCCTAATTGACGTCCCGAGGAACCGGATGTCTGAGCTGCTATTCCACGTCATGTGTTTATGGAAGTGTCCTCTTTTCGGGAAACTAGACTTCGTTGCATTGCCAAACTTAGTAATGGAGTTGTTGCCCTATCTTGCTGTACGACCCATTTACTGTCACTTCTGCCTACCAGTGAACACGTTCACCAGTGTCTGGTTGGAACGCCTATATAACTCTTTGATCCATATTGTGCAACCTGATTTAAAGCATGTGAAATGGAGATCTTATCTGATCCATAATGATTTGAAGGGTGCCATTGCGTTCAGTGCAGAATGCTCCAGAGCAGGAACCAAAGGGATCTTTCCCAATCAAACTTTCGATATGTTTTCGTGGCACCTTATGATTCAAAGCCAATTTTTTTAAACATAAACGGAAATCCCCTTTTGACCCAGGTTCTTAATTATCTGATTAGTTCTTTGGTATTCAGATTAATTTTCATATTTCTTTTTCAATTAAAATCGTTTGTTAACCTCGCTTGTAGGAAAATTGGTATCTCTGCTTTCTATACTTATGGAAATGAGGATACAATAATAAACCAAAAACATAAAATGCCTATAAGACGTCATAGCTATCATTCTACTTTCGACATGTTAATAAAAAAATCCCCAATATTCCGGACCCGAAAAACGTATACATGAATGGCAACAATTCCAATCTACATATATTTTACCACCAAATTTCAAACTAAACATTTTCTTTTGAGAAGATAGGCTCGGAGCTTCGCCAATAAATTGCTCTTTCGTCTGGTTCTAGGATACTTGATTTTCCCTCCACAATCATCATAATATGCACAAAAGCATAATAAAAAGTGGCATTTATAGTCTGAAAATCATAACTGGAGCCATTACAAAGCTCGTAAAGAATTCATGATAGACCATGATCAAACAGTTGCGCCGAAAGGATACCATGGGCTGCCTTCCCTTGATAGAGCGCCGTTGCGGCGTGCGAAGAGTTCCTTCGTTTGAAAATTGCTTCATCCATTTGTAATTAATTGAATTATTTTTCTGTACAAAAACGAGGTTTTCGCTCGTATTTTTCGTTCAAGTGGTTCGTTCTTATCTTTCTTTTACCAAATGAAAGGAAGTTCATCCCTTGAATTGAGCTATTCATTATTTTGGATAAATAAGGGAGAAATTCCTCATCGGTTTTCATTGGAGCCGGGTGCTGAAAATGGTCATTAAGATGATGAACTTCAAGCATTTACTCGTATATCAATGTTTGCCCTAAGTTTTTATTTAAGACATTCATTAACGGATACTGCCTGCTAACGACGTTAATTTAAGACTTTCTTTGCAGAAAAATTTAAAAGTCTTGTAATATGATGACCAGTTAGACTGGGTTGGTCGGGATTTATTTCCACATCCAGCGTCATTAGACCAAGGTCCAAGACAGGGTGAGAGAATATCATCAGAGGACCTCATAGTCCGTTAAAGTCCTCCACAGAGAGCAAATAGAAGTTATTGTTGTTGAGCATATTTGAGGTGTCTGAGGAAAGATGGCATAAGCAATTGAACCCTTTTTCAACCTTCAGTAAGGCAGCATGAAGAATACATTCCCTGCTCACACTGTCAGATTCCTTCTCAAAATTGAAGGACAACAGGGATGTAAACTCGGCACATTGCGCCACAATGACCCCAAGGATTCTAATATGGTTAATACGGGAAGATCAATAGCGGAAACCAACTGCTCTCTGCCGATCAATCTTTTCACGTGTTCTTTGATGCTCTCCAGGATTACTTTACTTATTACTCTTATGTAGGCGTGAAACGTTTAGGAGCGAGATCGGCTTGTCTTAGTCCGTTGCGCCATTTTGCCATGCTAAAGGTCTCATTGGCATGGTGCTCCGAAGTAGAATAACAATACCACCTGGAATCCCCTCTGACAATCAATTGAAAGTGAATATTGAAGCCATCCATATCAGAGCCCTCCTTCACACCTATAAGGGGGAATGGATGCCGCAATAACCGCAGCCAATATAGGTCCTGGAGATGATGCATCAACAAATGATTTTCAAAACCACCTGAAGAACGTTATCATTGATACGATCACAAACCTTGGAAAACCAACATGTTTGTGAACTCGAAGGGTTCAGGGAGCAACCAACCTTCAGCCTTCATCTAGATCGAATAGGCGCGGGTGGTACAAGATCTTGGGCTGCACATTAATGGAGACGAGACGAAGTGCATGGTGGCAACGTCAGCGTCAAAAGCCGAATAACTAACAACTTCGAAAAAAGAACCCTCCGATCAATTTTCGGCCCCCGTTTTGTTTGCAAAACAAAACCCTATCGGTTCAATGTCTGTCTGTCTGTTTTTTTTTTTTTTTTGAGGAGGTGGAAATCTTCAAAAGACACTGGTCTGGACACACGTGGCGGAGTCAGCTCACTCTAGCTTAGTCACCTCCCTTCTATACGCGGCGCACATGACCGCGCCTTTCTCCTCTCCTCTGCTTTTCGCAGTTTATTTTGGATAGATGCGACCACGGAGTTGACCGCATCCCAATTCTCTTGATGTGCTAGCAATTTCGGTACCAGATTTTCTGGTACCAGCACCTCTCCAAGCGTCTCCTCTAGATTCCTCCTTTCTTCCACAAATCTCGGACAATGGAAGAATACATCTTCTGGGTCCTCTGGGACTCCATCGCAATTTGGACAGTCAGGTGAGGTCTCCAATTTAAACCTGTGCAGGTATTGGAGATATCCTCCATACCCCGTGATAAACTGGGTGAAATTATAATTAATCTCACTGTGTCTGTGAGTCTGTGAGTCCACCGACCCTTTCCCGAGGGTTCCCACCGCTCTTACCATCTATTTAGCGATCTCTCCCTCTCAGTCTTCTTCGACCGCGATGAGGAAGAGGTTGGCTTCGCATTGTATATGTTCGCCATCTCATCTGCCAAGATGTCAATCCGCATTATTCCGGAGACGACGAATTCTGGATCATCTGAGACAGTCCTGAAGGCAGAGCATACCCTCAGGGCTGTCCTCCTGTAGACTAAACTCAGTTTGGTAGCGTTCCCTGACATCCGCAACGCCTCCCTCCAAACTGGGGCTGCATAGAGCATGACCGACGTCACCACCCTGGCTACAAGCAACCTAGGGGTATGCCGTAGCCCCCCACATTCGGCATCATCCTCGCCAGAGCCATACTTGCAGTCGATGATTTGTCGCAAACATACTGCCCATGTTGGCTATAGTTAAGCTTCCTGTCTATCACCACCCCCAAGTATTTGATGGTCGGCTTGGAAGTAATGATATGATTCCCGATTCTAATACAGGCGTAATTTCTCTTCCGGCGCTTAGTGATGAGGACCGCTTCTGTTTTTTCCTCCGCAAGCATCAGACCAGAGCTCTTTAGCCAACTTTTCACAGCACCGATTGCCTCACTTGAGTATAACTCAGCATCTTCGTGATGCTTTGCGACAACAACCGGCGCTATGTCGTCAGCGTAACCCACCACTGTAGCTTCCCTCGGAAGGGGAAGATTAAGTACATCGTTGTACATGATGTTCCACAGCAGTGGGCCCAATATGGAGCCCTGCGGGACACCCGCAGAAACAACGTACTCCTGGGGTCCGTCATCAGTGTCATACCAGAGCCTCCTTTCAGTTAAATAACTATCGACCATAGCAGCGAGATAGGCGGGAATACCAACCTTCGCGAAGGATTTCCGTATTAGATTCCAATTGGCCGAATTGAATGCATTTTTCACATCCAGGGTACTATTTGCTGGTACTGCTCTTGCCGTGAAGTGCATGTTCGGGCAAGCCAGTAACCAATTTGATGGCATCAATGGTTGATCTGGCTTTACGGAACCCATACTGTCGATCTGAAAGGCCGCCTTGGCTCTCAACAACCGGGAGTAATCTATTATAGATTACCCGCTCTAACATTTTCCCCACAGTGTCAAAAAGACATATGGGTCGGTATGAGGATGGTTCACCTGAAAATTTACCAGGCTTAGGCAGAAGTGCCAAAGAAGGGATGTTATGTCTTGCTTTGCTGGATGGCGGGCTTGAGGTTTTTGCGAGCTGCCTTATAGGCGAGTTCGGTTTGCCCCTGATCGACTCTACCTACCGCCCTCTGAGCCGCTCTTCTAGCTCGGTGGCAGGCTGATCGAAGACCAGCCAGTTCACCATTCCACCAGTAGCTGTCTGTCTGTCTGTCACACGCACCTTTCTCAGAAACGGCTATACCGATTGACACAAAATTTGATGAGAAGGTGGGAACTGTGAACGCCCAGGCATGCAGTAAGTGCTATCCTTCTACGTTGAGATTAAGGGGGGAGGGGTCCCCAATACATGCAAAAGGGGGATGTTAATTTGTTTTTCACCAAATATAGTCATGTTGGGTATGAAGCGAAAGTCCTCGATTAGTATTTTCCGAAGCCGGTCTTAGTTTTGAGATTAGTCAGAAAGGCGAGGAGTGGGAGGGGTGGAAAGTGATGAGTTCTTTAACGAACCCATTCTCAGAAACTACCCAACCGAAAAATCTGAAAAAAATCATGAAGCTGCCTCTGTATGGTGTCCAGGCCTCAAAATACGCTCCATATTGATATCGCCTCAAATTAAGTAAATAATAGTATATTACCGTATTTTCGGAGAAATTGAGTAAAAACCCCCCTTAAGTTTACTCCAGTGTTATAAAAGTTGGTAGTAGTATAGAATGCATTATGAAGTATGTTATCCCCAACTTTGATCAAAATCATACTATTACTAACAGAGTTACAATAGCTCAAAGTTGACTTTGCCGTGTAAATTTACTGCAACTAAATATCAATATCACACTAAAGGGAGTTAAGTCCTTGGGGTTTTAACGTAGGTACCTGTCGTGGATTCTTAATCCTATGGTCTTCTTAAGGCGCGGATTGATTTTGGGATCACAATCAGAGCCCCGCTGTGACAAGCAACAACGGTACCAGTCTATGCAAGTATATGGCTTAACATTCATACTGGTGGATGCAAGACCTACTTAAATCTCTACCGAACTAAGGAGTACGGAGTTGAAACGCAACACCACGCCGAGGCCCGAAGGTCTCTTCTCGCTCAGATAATGGTTTATAGCACATTGCCAGCAATCAACAGAAATAAAGATCAAAAACAACCACTAATTTTGACTAATAATCACGGAATGAAACTCCTCCAACCCCTACGAATATAAACTTGGATAACTTCTCTAAACAAAAGACCATTTAGCGCATGGCGTTGAAGTTACATTAGCTAGAGATTTGAATATAGTAGTCGTATTTCGAATGCATCTCCTTATTTTGTAATCTGGAAAACTTTCACCGATACCTTTGGCCGGTGCTCAGAGGTGGCGGAGAAGAGGACGGAGCGGAGTCGGCCAAAACAAAACCAAGTGGCCGAGGAGAACCTCCATAGTGGTGGCACTAGGAGACGCTGTACTCACTTTGGTTTGCCGGCCGCGTTGCAGTAGGCGAATGCTCCAAAGGCTCATTTAGGGCGATCAGACCCGAGTCTGCACGGAGACCCATCTGAAGTGGTAATTGGCGACGAAACCTTACCAGGGGTATACTGGTACCATGGGAACCGGGATCGCTCCTGGACTCTCATACTTCAGGTGAACTCCCGTTGTATGTGAGTACAGCTCGATTATTTGCAATAGGCCCCCTAGTGGGAGTTTCATGGGGATTGTAGTTATGCTCAAGCGAGAAGAGACCTTCGGTGCTCGGCGTGGTGTTGCGTTTCAACAAGGATGCCGTACTCCTTAGTTCGGTAAAGATTTAGGTATGTCTTGCCACCACCATTTGTGAATGACCACCAGTGTGAATGCTAAGTCATACATTTGGTAGACTGGTACCGTTGCTGCTTGTCCCGGCGGGGCTCTGATTGTGGTCACAAAATCAATCCGTGTCTTAAGAAGACCATAGGATTAAGTCTCCACGACAGGTACCTACGTGGAACACTCAAGAACTTCACTGATACCTTTGGCCCGTTGGAATAGCCATACCCCCGTACTTGAGGAGGGCGATGAGATCCGGGTCTGCAATGGAACTCATCTGAAGTGGCTCTTACCGCGAAGCCTCTCCCAAGGTTGTTTGGTTCTATGGGAACTCCGGGGGTATATGTTCCAAGAAAATTCCTGCGGGATGTACTATATTTTCGGCCAGGTTATTTGCGAATGGCGCTCTTGTGGATGGTCGTGTTTGGACCCATATCGCAGACAGGCTACTTAGTGTGCTCAAGTTTGAAGTTACGCTGTACAACTCGAGCGTCGCACACCTTAGTTGCGGCAGAAGTCTTAGACAGACCTCGCATCCACCGGTATGAATGCTGAGCCTGAAGCTTTGAATATGGTCGCTTAGTCAATCCTTGTGCAGAGAGAACCGTGGGATTGTACCTAAATGGTGGTGCCTTCAAGTTCCCTTTCGCTTCACTTGGCTTTCACTTTCTCTTAAGGTGCTAAGCAACCAAGTATTCAAGTAATCACTGACTAACTTGATAAATAGCCGCTAGTAAAGCTGCTAACCCAATTGGAAAAGGAAAGTGAATAGCGATTAGACAGAATCAAAGCAGGAATGATGGATTTTCCAATTTACCATAGTCTTACTCTCTAAACATCTGTGCGTATCACATCAACACCCCAAATGGATTCCAGAGTATCAAATCGACTCCATACAATCGTGAGCCTCTCCCGAATAATACTCTTATCCAAATTAAAATGTTATCAAAAATAATTCACTTCCAAAGTGAAAGAATATGTCAGATAAATTTATTTATGATCCAAGGAGTTGGAATGAATTCTATTCTCTCCACAAACCTACCACCACTCGTTAGCGATTTTACGAAGGATAAGACGATAGAAGGGGATAATCGCTTGCGTGTAATATTCACTGAGACTGTTGTCGTAAATTCTCTATGATAAATGAACATGTTCTCTAATCATGATAAATTACAAAAAACGTGCAAACATTATTTAGATATTTAATATGGCTTTGTAAGAGAATATGATAGTGAAATAACGCATAAAAAGAGCAACAATGGGAACATTCAGTGGGAATGTCGGTTATGTGTATTAATTATGCGAATGATATAGTGCATGTAGTTGGATTACATCAATGACAAGTTGCCCTAGATGCATATATTTGAATATTAATTTACTGATGATTAGCATTTGATTAATCTTACTTGAAGGAAGAGCTGGCGGCAGAGTTGTTGATTTATAATTGAAGGACATATGCATGTAGATATTCATTTTGATATAGTGATGAAAACCAACATGATGCATGACAGTATGTCTAATAATGGCCTGGAATAAGTTCGTTTATTAAAAAGATACCTTTAGGCGAGTCATTATTTCAATTCTACCTCTCTACCAATCGAATGCTATCAGTAACACAAAAACGTTGTACTATTTGCTGGGTTTCTGTATAAATTGTAAGCTTCAGTAACCAGAAAGAACAAAGGGTTAATCATTATTATACTATACCTGTAGCAGCTGTATATAATCATACAATGTTAACTGTAAGTTTTTCTAGTATACTGTACCTGTCGATTATACACGATACTGTCTACTAAGATATAATAAAAACCATACCCACTTTGTTCCTTTAACAATCTGAGCAGGAAAGGCATCTCTAACTCAGAGAACTAACAATCTCCTCCCCCACACCAGTCTTGAAAGCATAATGCGAGGGCAGGGATATTGCATCACAAAGCCCTTAAAATTACACCCTAAGCTCCGGATTTCCAGAAAGCAAACTGGAAACTTATTAACACGATCCTTTAGTACCCATCCACCAATATGATATCAAAAGGCACCACCAACCGGCGGTTAGGTATGGAAGAAATTGAATCTGACCCGCCTTTTTAACTATCGTAACCTTATTTTTCTCCCAAAAGATATCCTTGACAACATTAAATAGAAGAAGACCCTCCACACAGGCCACTTAGAAATAGATACTCACCACATTATTCTTAAAATATTGACAGATCAGTCCACTAATGAATTTTAACCTTAGATATCAAGTACTTCCACAAGTGCCTCACCAAAATCGAGGCAAATCCTGTCGTCCAGAAAAATAAAAAAAACAACCTCGCCTGGGGAAACAACCCAACTAACCTCAAACCTACCTCCAGGCAGAAAGGACGAACATTCTGGCAAAACACTTCACATTTTACCCTACTCATCCTCAGCAACGTCCTCGCGACCGAGTTCAGCGAATCAATTTCGCTAATGCAATCGATCCCATACTTCTACCACACCCATGCCTAAATCATCCAAATTACCGAGACAGCTTCCCTTCCATCCATTTTGTCACACCGAGCATCTTCACGGCGTTGATTGTGAAGCCTAAAGTCAATCGATACTGTCCTACGGAACCCATGGTCCAAAAAAATGTATTCCACATACTTTCACGTTGCTTTCCTCAATTATCATTTACTGCCTTCTCAACGCTCATTTCCACACTGATTGGTAGAATGCTCGTATAACTCCCACCTCCGAAAAGTGCAACCTTCTTAATCCCGATAGCAGTATTAATATCTCTATCCTTCCTCCCTCCGCCAAAATCTTCGAGCGGACCGTTAAGGCCCTTATCGGCAAACGCTGTGAGTTAAATTGCACACCTCCTCAGGTTGAACTCAACCTAATCATTAGGAGGAACATTCCTCTAGGTAGGATCTAGGTAATCGGAAAGCTCCAAACAATGCCTGCCTTCTAGATTCTGTATAACAATATGAACTCACTTTTAAGTTTTGTGAAAATCCGCAATCTCCATCCGCAGCCCATCCTTAACGTCCTCGGTGGAAGGAAATTCCAAGTCAACATCTAACATAATAACACCTTTCATCGCCATAAATCTACCCAGCAGGCATTCTCCAAGAGGTTCAGTTCTTTCAGCCACTTTGGTTGTCCTGCCAACCACAAACTTTGCCATACAGAGTTCTGACCCTAATCCCATAAAAATCTTACAATACGTTGATAATCTGATGCTTTGCACGTTCACCAAAACATCTTGTTTAACGAAACTCATCCGAATTTCTTTTTGAACGAGCTTTACCGATACTTTACTCGAAATTATCCTTAAATCTCCAGCAAAGTGAATCAATTGTGTTTCGCGGCAACATGAGGATGATGTAGAAAATGAGTAGGGACATTGCCGTACTTTACTTTGAAATCCATGATACACTCACTTGCATTGTGAATGAAGTCGTCTACCTAATGATGGCAATGAACTTCCGTCTATCCCCATATATCTCCTATTCCAGAGGCATTGTACCATGCAAAACGGTTTCATCTTCTGGTGAGTTCCCTGTCCCAAATAGAAAGGCTGGGCTCCAAAGGACAGAATATCATTCATCAGTGCTATAAAATCTACAAATATGAAGATTATTCCAAATAGTCGAATCGAGAGTCAATGTGCAGTTTCAAAATTTCCATCTAATGTGCTTGCTCAACCTGCTGTTTCATCGGGTCCCAGGGTAGCCTTGGTTTCAGAGGTGCCTCTACCT
Organism: Hermetia illucens; assembly: GCF_905115235.1. Taxonomy (NCBI): domain Eukaryota; kingdom Metazoa; phylum Arthropoda; class Insecta; order Diptera; family Stratiomyidae; genus Hermetia; species Hermetia illucens. The sequence continues at coordinate 52,451,923 of NC_051849.1, forward strand.
AGTTCTGCATGTAGCCTCTCGTCGACTGCAGCTAACAATACTGGACCGTATCTGAGTGGTCACGGCCGAATAAACCTCCGCCTTTGTCTGTTATGCAAGATGCCAATACGACTATAAAAAATCGCATCAACTCGACGTTGTCCCCAAGCTAAATTAACAATTACCTTCCATCCGGGGAACACATTCTATACTCGGCTTTGACTACGCTACGCAGCCCCGATGATCGCCCTACTGCCGCAGCAGTAGCGCCTCCACATGGTCCCCCCAGTGCCTCATTAATGCCCGAAACCGCTAAATCGCAGGCTACACTTGTCTTCACACCACCTCTGACGATATTCTGATCTACATCAGAAGCAAGGTTGACTCAACTGTGTCTCCTCTCTCATGTGTGATGCTGACGAAGGATGGCTCTCTTGACCGAGTGATAGCTTCCTTTAAAGTGATTGATCCCCGCGGTACTTCGGTCTGCATCAAGCCTTATCAGAGGACTAAACTTCCAAAACATTTTCGACCCGCCCAACTGCCTCGCCAAACTTAAATGAATATCACTTTTTTTTATCAAAATGGACCAAGCCGTCTGGTTTCCAATTATCTGCCATAACATTCCAACATCACGTCATCTGCATCGCTGAAACCTGATTGGACGACAGAATTTTAGATTCTGAGCTTCTCGGAGATTACTCTGTGTTTCGCTGTAACAATGACTGCGCTTGGCCAGACAACCGGCAAAGGTGCCTTAATAGTTCTTAAGTCTGGCGACAATCAACTGGATTCACATTCCTTTTCCATTAACGTGTGATCAAGCACGGAGCGTCTTCTATTTCATTATATCAGATTTTGTTCCCTGTTACATTTCCTATTCTCTTACGGATCTGCGCTCTTACTCTGCGTTTTTCATCACTGAAGTCCACAAAAAACTTCGTCAACACTGCGAGTAAGAAGTTCGTATCTTATGGATCCTACGATAACTTAGTTATTTTCAAAACTCTGTGTTCCCCGGTTAAATCCTTAATATTTAAGTCTAGGAAGGAATAACTGGTCAGTATTGAAGACTCACTCAGAAACCTCAAACCTTTCTGGTCTTGTCTTTGCAACCCGCAGTCCCGCTCAACTCCTCTTTCTATTAAATTCTCTGGCTCCTCAGCTTACTCCTCCAAACTATCTTGTGATTTACTCTACCGCTAGTTTTCCTCATTCTATGTTCCCTCCCTCCTCTTTCCTGCCGCTAGTGGATGTAGTTTGTCCCGCGCCCTCTACCATTCCCTTCCCTACCACTCTTCTTGTCGAGTATCTCATTGGCAAGCTTGAAGTGATGATCAGCCCTAGTTACGACGATCTTCCGAACGCCTGTTTCCTTAAAATTGGTCAGCCCATCTCCCTTCTCCTCTCCATTATTTTCAATAAATGCCTCGAAAAGACTCATTTTTCTCACCTGTGGAAAGAGGCCCTTGCCATCCTCATTCATAAAAGTGGCAATCGCACTTATGCTGAGAATTACCGTACTATTTCGCTCGTCTTCTCCTGTTCCAAAATCTTGGAAAGGTATGTTGGCGACCACCCACCTTGGTCACCTCATAGTGAAAGAACAACAAATAAACAACAAAGGTTTATTAAGTCCATTACCTCCAAACTTCTCGAATCACTAACTTTGTCGCCAAATTTCTGAATTCACAGCAGGAAGTGCACACTGTCTACACTGGCTTTGCTGAAGCCTTCTGAACTCTAAACCAAAACATAATTCTGTCCAAACTTCCATCTCTAAGCATATCCATTCCACTTATTACATGGCTTGCTTTTTATGGCTTTGCGGCGCCTCTTTTGATGGCCATACGTCCCATTCCTCTCGCCCCCTGGCGACCCACAGGGATCTATTAGGGGCCCTATATTATTTTTATTTTTTATCAACGATCTTCACCCCTTCTAACTTGTCCCTATTTGCTCTATGCTCTCTTCAACCTAGCGCTAAATGTTGGAAAGTGCCACTCTGTGTGCTACCCGCGTTAATCCTTTTCCTACTATCTTAACAGACATTCCGTATGATATCAGAACTCCACTCAAAGACCTCGGAATGACTTTCGCAATGAACCCCGCTTCGACACCAACTGTCTCAAAGTCACAAATGGAGCAGCGAAATTATCGGAACTTATACTTCGCTCCTCCTCTGATTTTGATTCCTTCCAACCCTCCTTTCTCAACTCCCTCATGAGAAGCACCCTCGAGTCATGTAGGCTACGGAATCGTCCATCCTCATGTAAGGGGCCAATAATTTTTCGGGGGATTCTTCTCTCGAACGAATACATCATCATGGATCATGGATCACTTTCTCGAGGGCCAGGTTAGAGAGGACGCATGATAGGGTATCCCCTTGTCGTAGACCGTTGTTGATGTCGAATGGTCTTGAGAGTGATCCTACTGCTTTTATCTAGCCTCGCACATCGGTCAGGGTCAGCCTAGTCAGTCTTATCAATTTCGTGGGCATACCAAATTCTCTCATGGCCGTGTACAATTTTACCCTGGCTATGCTATCATACGCGGCTTTGAAGTCGATGAAGGGATGGTGCAACTGATGTTCATATTCCAATAGTTTTCTCATCGCTTGCCGCAAAGAGAAAATCTGATCTGTTGCTGATTTGCCTGGAGTGAAGCCTCTTTAGGATGAGCCAATGATATTCTGAGCGTATGGGGCTATCCAGCCTAGCAGTATTAGTCCATTGTTTTCAGTCGACGGGCCGATGTTCTGGTTGTTGAGTAGTTCATCAAAGTACTCAACCTATCACTCTAACATGCCCATTCTGTCGGAAATCAAATTTCCCTCTTTGCCTCAGCAGGATGAGCATCGAGGTGTATAAGGCTTCACCCTGCTGACTTGTTGGTAAAACTTCCGCGCCTGATGTAGATGCTCCCTGTACTTTTCTAGCTCACATACTTAATGGTTCTCCCAGACTTCCTTTTTCCATCAGTGAAGTCGCTTCTCCACTCGACGTCTCTACCCGTGCACGCGTTCTTTGAGAATGGAACATTACTCGGTATGCGGCGTTCTTCCGTTCTGTAGCTAGCTTACATTCATCGTCTAACCAGCCATTACGACTGTTTTTGCGGCTGGGGCCAAGTATCTGTGTGGCCTTATCAACGATAACATTCTTCAGGTGATTGTGAAGATCATTCGTTGATGCTTCATCTCCAGGGTCTCTGTTGACTGTGGTTATTGCGGTACCCATTTCGCCCTTATAGGTGTTACGCAGGGCTGTGTTGTGAATGGCTACAGCTTCTCCGGAATGCCCTTCTTAAGTAAAATACTCCAGCTGCACTCGCTCCTCACGCAGTCGAATCGAAGAAGAGGTGCAACGAAGATCTAAATTCCGCACTGTTCTAAAGTGAGCCGTAGGGGTGTTGAGGTGGTCGATTTAATACGATTAGGAATGGAAACTAACCTGCTCTCTGACGATCAAGCTTTCGAGGTGTTCTTTGATGCGTACCAGGATTATTTTACCTATTTTCTTACGACAACAGATAGCACGCGTATTCCCCTCCAATTGTCACACACAGAACCCCTTCATCCCTCCCTTCTTTGGAATCTTAACGATCATCCTCTTCTTCCACTCTCTAAGAAGAGCCTCGGATTCCCAAGATTTCCGTACGAATGTAATAGGTCTGCAGTAACTGCAAGGGCAGCGATAAATAACTCTGAGGGAAAACAGTCAAGCCCACCGGCTTTACTCCCATTGACTGCATTGATGGCCGAAATGATTTCTCTTCTGCTTACAGGAACAGTCCGTATTCGCATGCCATCCTGACTAGCAATTTTATCTACAAGAGGAAGAACCGTGGTGAGGTATTCTCCCCACCCTTTCAGCTACTCGTCATCGTGAATGAGAAGTCCACCGTTGACGTCGTTCACAGGATCATCGACCACATGCAAGCTCTTTCAAAATGCGGTATACACTACTAAAATCCACCTTCCTGACCAGCGCAATGGCAAATTCTTTCTTGCCACGGCGTACACTACGTGGAACTTCTCGGGATTTCACTGGGGTTCGGAGTTTGAGTGCCTTAAACCTGCCATCACTCCCAGCAGTCAATAGAGATCTAAACCGCTTCCGTTCGTTGATCGGCTTCTACGATTCCGCAGTCAGCCAGATCTTATGACGCCCCTTCCGGACCTGCGTAGCATCCGAGAAAAGAGCATTTTTGACGGTAGCCCAATGCTCACCGATATTCCCACGCGGATTGCTCAGTGTATCTACCGTGCGACCAGCACTGGTGAGGGACAATTGGATGATACAAGCGGTCGATGATGAACTTAGGGGGTCGCATGTCTCAAACGAAGTGACGGACGCAACATGCCAGCAAACGAAGCGATCATCATATGATGATCACTTTCAGCACCAATCTTGTTACGCACATCCAGGACACAACTCCTAAATCTTCTGCTGATCGCGAAGTGGTCGATCTGATTTTGCTCGGACAAAGTGCCACCAAGGACGGGGCGGTGGAAATTGCAGAAAGACATGAATTTTCTACCGCTATCGTGAGGCCAAGATCGTGTTTGGCGATCATACATCCGAGCAAGGTGTTATCAGATCCCACCAGACATTTAGGTCACCCATCACGCTCACAATGCCACCTATAGGAAGGGTCCCCTGAACTTCATACGATTGCTCGTGGAAATCATCCTTTTCCGCTATATCAGTATGTTAATGCGTAGCATTGAATGATTGTGATGCTCCTTAACCGAATCTCGAATCTTCTGGTAAGAAGTATGTCAGAAATCAGTCCCCCCCTTGTCTTGCGGTAAAAGTCAGAAACAACCCCACACCGGATTCGCGTCTGCTGGCTAGCTCTCCAGAGTACAAAAGTAAATCATTATTGTGGTAAGAGGGGGAGGAGCATTCTCCAGGACCTCACAACTTTACTTCACTTAGGCCCAGAATATCCAACTTATGTCGTTGGAATTCCCGCTCAATTAGGAGAAAGCGAGCACTTAGAGGACCCCCGCTATCGATTGTCGAGGAGCATGTGCACATTCCAGAAACCAATCACTAACGGTTTTCGATAGCCAAAGGTGTTTGCGTGAGGTCATTTCCTATCCGAGGTTTTGTTATTATTTCGGTAGCAATAAATCGTCAAGGTTTGCAGGTTGCAAGCCCACAAATTTCTGGCCCATTTAATCGCCTCTTATGAATATAATGAGAAAATCCCCAGAAAAGCAATACCAAAATCTAAGTCATAGATTTTATCCAGGTTCAAATTAAAAAACCTTCACCGTCTGCTGAGCAAAATTCACCAAACAGCTTGTCTACCTTCAAAATATCAATTTAAATTCAATAATTTTCCGTCGACGTCCTCCAAACTTTCTCGCCGTGTCGTCTTGCATCTCAAATTAAAATTCGATTTTCACGATACCAGGTCGCCTGTCGACTTTTTTACTTATATCCCATTAAAATTTCAACCTCCGCCCCCATAAATCCCTTAGCCCACTTTCAAATTTAATTCAGCTTTCATTAATGATAATCGCGCCGCGGAAACAACAAAGCAAAAGAAATGAAAAACTCCGCAGCATGAAATATTCCTGTTGGAAAACTTTCCCTTCCCATTCCGCTCTAAAAGGAAATTGCCAATAAAGTTCGATTTTATTGGAGGCAATTACCATTTCAATAGCCGGGAAAGCCTTCGTCATCATCATCTTTGTATCCTTGTCATCATTGTCAGCATGGTCCCTAAGGGAAGCATAAGCCAGGGGCTTAAAAGTGAGGGAAATCCTCGCTCAATTCAATGAACCCCTGAGTATAGTTGCATGGAGTATGGAGTTGCAAATTATGACCGAGCAATAATTTCCTTAAAGTTTATTAAAAACGGCATTTTCATTGAGTTATTGCCTGTGACTGGCCCCAGGGAAAAATGCTTCTTTAAATCCGCAGCGATCCTACTGCTCTGCAAAATAAAGAAGTTGCCATGGATCTGCCCCACTGTCTTCAAAGGGACGGAAAGCAGGAGGGGTACAAACTGACTGGATGTGACATGAAAGACAAGCTGAATATATTATCCAGGAGGCAATAAACCGTAACATGGGATGAAAAGCCCAAATTTGAAAAAAATGCCGTTGAAAAGAAAGCCTCCATTCAATGAACTTCCTTCCTGGCTGGCGGACATCCTATGCGCCTTGTGGAGTATTTATGGCCAGATACAGGCAGTGTTTGAATTAGTGGCGTCTTTCTAAATCATCTGATTTTATCGGTCCCGATACGAATTAGTAACGGCTAAATAGAAAACCATTTCGTGCCTGGAAGTCATAACTCATGTGTGTGGGGATGTATCGCATTTCATGCAAATATCCTTCCTTTCATATTAAGCTCAGTCAGCGAATATTAGAGGATGCGAATGAAGTGCGGACTTTTCTAATGCTATAGTTCACCTTTTTGCGGAAATAGGGCTTTTATGCAAGGTCGGTTGAGACCTCTCAATTATAATTAAATTACGGTGAAGTGGTGTCAAGTTCAGAACGAACGAGCCTGAAGGAAAATGGATTACTTCCGTTGTTTTGAATATCATTTATTGGAGTTCAAGGCGGTGGTAATCGAATGGAGCAAGGAATGTTAACCATATTATTGGGAGCTCATAATTTATCGACTTGATGTAATAGAGATACTATCTGCAGTTGTGAATAAATCAATCCGCCCAGGGACAGATAACATCAGGAGTTCCACGTGTATTAGCCCCTTGGGTCGAAATTTATCGACAAGTGATTGATGCTCTAATTCTCGGAAATTTATTCATCTATTTACAAAAAAATATGAAGTTTCATTTGCAAATTATGGTCTTTTCATCTAATTTCAGTTTTTTTATGGTGTTCACATGCTTGGCCTTAAGCGTCTTTTCCACAATTGAAGAGTACGAAACTCAAGCTATAGTTATATTATTCAACATGGAGATATTAGTCGTGATATGGTTTATCGTAGAGTTCTTTTTAAGGTAAGTGAAATTAGTATACTTTTGCATATTGTTACGAATATTCCTGTGAATCGTATGTACATTATAGCACCGCGTACTACTTTCGCAGGATCTTCTTTATTCTTCAACTCGGTTAAAGCAGAATTCTAAACACACCGAATTGCTTATATTCATATTCTGTTTACTGTGCCGGATCATTTGATTTTCCAAACAGAGTTTATCCGTTCAGATATATATGCTATGGTTATTTCCATCCTACAATTATCAACTTATTGACTTCGATAGATCTTCTTCGTTTTCTTCAGCCTTTGTCCCGCTCACAAGCGGAATCGGATCATCGTGATCGGTTTCGCCATTTGGCTCTATCGAATGCCTGATCTGGGTGCAATCTCGAGGCTTTTAAATCCCCATCCAACGTATCAAGCTACCGCTGTTTCGGCCTAGCTTTTGGTCGTTTACCATCGACTTCAATGTTCAGACCAATCTTGACAAGTGAATTCTCGTTAGCCGCCACTCTCGCGATTTCTCCACGATCGGTGCAACCCCATAACGATCACGGATATATCCTCATTTCGGATGTGATCAAACCATGTCACGCCACTAGTTCAACGCAACATCTTCGTCTCCATTACCGCAAGACACCGTTCGTTGTCTTTTATAGTCGGCCAACACTCAGAACCATAGAGACCGAAAGGACCGACGACATTGCGGTAAATTTTAGATTTTTGGCGTTCGTTGATACCTCGATCACAAAGAACACCAGTTGTGGAACGCCACTACACCCAGGTTGGGTTAATGTCTGAAACAATTTCATAACGCAGTTCTCCATTGAGTGATAGCGTTGACCCGAGGTATTTGAATCGCTCAGTTATGAGCAGATCACTGCTGTTGACAGTGATTGTGCCTGTTTCATGGGGATCGGTCGTCAAAAATTCAGTTTTGTTTAGATTCAATCTGAGACCATATTGCACGAGGCGACCATTCCATTTTGGACAACTGGCTCGAGATCATTTTTGCTATCAGATGCTAGGAAAACATCATCTGCATAAAGCAGTGTGTAGGGCGCTGGACGTTGGATATCCCATGTGACGGTGTCCATAATAAGAACAAGGAGGAGTGGAGAGAGAGCGCTTCCTTCATGAACACCCAACAGAGACACGAAACGGTTTTGATACGCCTGCCATACTTCGAACTTTACTTTTCGGATCATGGTAGACCAATTGAACCGAGCGCACGAGTTCTTCTGGCTCCAGGTGTTGTCGTAGAGCATATCTGATGGACTCGTGTCACGGTCAAACGCTTTTTCTAGATCCAGAAATGCAATGTAAAGAGTTTTTGACAAATCCAGCTTGATTCACGGTTATTACAACGATTTCGCGAATACGGTTGTCAAGAATGTATTCAAAAATCTTCATGGAATGGAAAAGTAACCGGATCGGACGGTAATTTGAATATTCTGCTGGACTACTTTTCTTTTTCCATATTGGAACAGTGGTACTTTCTTGCCAGTCAGATGGTGTTGAAATCTGCTCGAAGTATTCTCCCCATCTATCCGTCACGGCTCGACGCTTGGTAAGCAAAGTACCGTTCTTCTCATTAACGCAACGGAAGTGTTCGATATCCTGTGTACGTTCTTTACGGTTTTTAAGAAGTCGATACAGATCTTTCTCGCCATCTCCAATTGGCCGGTGTTTTATCGACGAGAAATTTGTGGTAGAGGCGTTTCTTTTCACGGACCTTGATTTTAACATCATCATTCCAAAGCCAAGTATTTCGGTTGATGTTCGGTTGAGACGCCGCTTTGTGGATCGTAGCTTTCATTTGGTTCCATGATTCTTCCACATTCGTAATCGTGTGAGTGAGATCGTTTCTTCTTTCTTCTCACCAATTCACCACCATTTAATGCACCGTGGGCCAGTGCGTCCCTCACGCTGTTTTCTCGGTGGCTTAATTCGCAGGACGGCAGTCAACGACTGATGTTGAGGTGCGATGGTCTCATAGGGAACGACTTTGCAATCAGTGACAGTGGTAAAATGTTGGCGTCTTCAACAAATCGTTCGACTTCTTTAATGGCATCACGGAAACCTTCTGAGATGGCAACGCTAATACCAAATTGAGTGTGCGGGCTACCAAAATAGAGAAGTTTGAAGCCATTTTTACCGCGTTCGCGTTCAATGTCGCAGCTTTTGGTACCAGACCATCGGGTTTCTTGCAGAGCGTAGATATCAATGCGCCTTTTCCGAAGGGCTCTTGCGAGTTCCTCGGTCTTTCCAGTTAGGGTATCAACATTTAGCGTGCAGACACGTATTTGTTTTGATCGTTTTGTTCGAACTAACTTGCTGACGTCCTGACACCATCCATGCGTCAAGAACCCTTGCCCATTTCTCGACAGGACCGGGACCCGTCCTGCCGCGTCGACTGAGGTGGACGTTCTAGCATTTCTCCGAGGCTTGTGACTCAATCTGGTTATCATGTTTGTAACGACATTGTATACATTTTCTTGGTCTGCCTGTCGGAGGACCTGTCACCAAGAGAGATCAGGTAGGATTTAGCATGGTGAAATAACTCAAACTATACTCTATTAATCTCCTTCCCTGATCTAAGCATTTTATTTTTGTTTTACTGAGGATAGTGCAAAGTACGTTGCTTCAAACCCTCCTCCTTTACCTGGGCTTGGGACCAGCATACTATGCTAATAGCATGATGGATAGCTTTATCACTCGATCAATAATTCTCGATGTGATTGCAATTTTCAAAGCGTTCGATTTTATTGTTTTGAGTCCCACGAGATTGCGATTATTTCATGGGGCAAGTGTGGCTCTAAGCCGTCAACTGACACAATTTTTTGCATACACCACCATCCACACCTTGATTTTGACTACTTTAATTGAAGAGTTACCCCCAATTGGTTATCTTCAGGCTTGAATCCTCTCTTCCTCTTATTCGAGATTTCGTTCCCATCTATACTACAGTGACCAACAACAATAGTTCAACCGAATTGAACTTAAAAATATAATAGAATTCAATTATCAACATCAACGGCGTAACAACCGGTATCCGGTCTAGGCCTGCCTCCAGACACCCCGGTTTTGCGCCAAGGTCCACCAATTCGATATCCATAAAAGCTGTCTGGCGTCCTAGCCTACGCCATCTTAGGCAGGGTCTGCCTCGTCTTCTTTTTCTACCATAGATATTGCCCTTATAGACTTTCCGGGTGGGATCATCCTCATCCATACGGATTAAGTGACTCCAAAAGTTCCAAAAGTTCTTCGGAGGATTCTTCTCTCGAACACGGCCAAGAGTTCGCAATTCTTCTTGCTAAGAACCCAAGTCTCCGAGGAATACATGAGGACCGGCAAGGTCATAGTCTTGCACAGTAAGAGCTTTGACCCTATGGTGAGACGTTTCGAGCGGATCAGTTTTTGTAAGCTGAAATAGGCTCTGTTGGCTGCCAACAACCGGGCGCGGATTTCATCATCGTAGTTGTTATCGGTTGTGATTTTCGACCCTAAATAGGAGAAATTGTCAACGGTCTCAAATTCGTATTCTCTTATCCTTATTCTTCCTGTTTGACCAGTGCGGTTTGATGTTGTTGGTTGGTTCGTCTTCGGTGCTGACGTTGCTACCATATATTTTGTCTTGCCTTCATTGATGTGCAGCCCAAGATCTCAAGAATTCTCAAGAATTCAAACGGTTTCTATATTCATGAACGATTTGAGGAGACCAAAGGTTCAATGCCTTTGGTGCAGCTTGGCTATGGCTACAGAGTGGGATGCGCCTGCCCTTTAACCGCTCTTCAGCGACTCTGGTTGCTGCCTTTAGGATCGCATATGTGTACTTCCCGTTTCATGTTGCTCCAAGAAAGAATCCGCTTTCTCGTTTTTATTGGAAAGACTATTGCTCAAGAACCCTGTTCCGTTTTTGAACCCACTCATATTTTTCTCATTCGTCCCAATTTTCTATAGGTTTGAGGGTAAGTAGTTATGATTAGCCCAATTAATGCTAAGGTTTTGATCCCGCAAACTCCTATGACAGGACTGCTGTGGTAAGAGCAAGGGAAGGAGTCGGCTCAGATGTTCAACTAGAGATCTCCTTCAGGCCTTCAAGAAATGGTTAACTTAGTGTCCTTAACCTGGCTCCGGTTACAGCTAGTCCTAACTGGAGAAATAAATCACGCAAATTCGACAATGCGAATTGTATGGTATATCTAGCATAGACCGCAATAATCTTGTACATGTTTACACATACCTGGCCCAAAAGCTCTTCTCGTCGGGTCTTTTAATAGGGAAGGGGCGGCATAGACTCGATACAGATGATGGGCCTCCATCATCTGAAGTCAGGGGCTCTAGTGTGAGTAAAATCCGCTCCCGGGAGGCGCCAACGGGACACCGACTGCACCGACTGAGATACTGTCACTAGAGGAACCTCACTTGGTAAGTCCGTTCAGCCAACGTGTTCCTACATTATCCCACCTGAAGGATGTTGAAACTGAGCGCACAACCTTAATGGCTGTTTGACTGTCGTTCAGGGCTTGGGGCTCCGATAACATTTCAGTTATAGATAGGCTTCCAGTACTCGCCAGTGCCTCCACTTGGACTACAATGACGAATCCTACGAGTCAGCTACGTTGTGTATATTCGGAAACAACCCCCGCCCCCAACAACTCTACAAGTCGTCTTTGATCCGTCGGTAAACAATACTATGTCATAACTTTCCAGCATGTCGTTGGTCACCCACTCTACCGTCGCTATCGTGAAATCCAGCTTCAATGTGGCGTCATCCGCTAGGATTTCTCAAAGTTTCCGAAGTACTTCGTCAAGGACGTTACTATGACCATAGGGTTTCACTGACCAGCATCCGGACTCACTTAGTTTGACAGCACAACACGCTACAGCGTATTAAATGTGAAGGGCCGTGGGTAAAAGATATAAAAGTACATTGAGGTCATCTGCCGAGCAGGACTAGAGAGACTTAGGAGCGCCTGCACACGCGGAATCCTATTAAGTCTCTTGCTCAGCGCTTGCGACCATACAATTGAACTGTATGCTGGGATAGGGGGAACCACGAGAGTGTAGCTGTTTATAACCCATACGATTTTATTCTCGGTAATTAGCGATTTGATAATCTCACACCACGGGGGTGCATACTCTCCTCTTCGTTGGCGAGAACGTGGCCCCGACCTAGCAACTCCAGGGCCTTACCAAATGATTCCGCTCCCCCTCTCTCCACTTCAGTGGAAAACCTATACCCGGTGTCTACGGCGTGGTCAGCCAAAAAGGATCAAACAGCAACTCCTTTAATGAGAGGAACTAGAAATCTCACTACTTACAACTCACAACTCTTCTAAAATACGGGAGAGGAAGGCTTGCCAGAAGGAAACTTTAGCCGCAAAGGAGAAGGGACTACAGGCTTGCCTGTCAGAATCTTCGCTTCCACCTGTGCCCGGGAAAATCGATGGAAGGGAAGCTTGTAATGTGGACGCAACTGATCTAACGCCCGTATGTGAAAACAGATCCATGCGGCCCAGACTCCGTGAAACTGGGAGGGCTTCTAGCCGACGACAACGGAAGGCACTGCGAAAGAAGGCGAAGTTTCTTGGGAATGAGGACATGGTTGTTACTACACCACTAAGTGTGGCGACATTCAGATAAATCTGACGCAAGAAAGCGGAATTTTTGGCGGAAGGTGAGCACAAGCTGGTAACCCCAGTGGGATCCATACTGAACGCAACAGACTTTTCAGTTAGAGGCGGATTTCATATTAGGCTGCACTTATGGCTACAAACATAAGAGTTAGTGAAATTAAATTCCATCATGCCAAAGCTTCTTCATATTTACTGGTGGCAAAGCAGGCATAGTTCCATGACTGTCCTTATATATTTCTGGTTCAAGGGCCATGGGTTCGTTTTAACAGAGTCTGTGGTATTGGATCAGTCAAGGGGACTAGGATATTCTGCGATGAAAGGTCCTCGAGACGAGGGCCTGCGTTTTGATGTCAAAATTGTTGAAGGCAACCATGCTGAAACAATTCTGTTCACAAGACCTTGTTGCGGTCAACTTACAATTTCAGGTTAATGATAAGAGGAGAAACGTCATAGTTACCTCTACTCAACTACCCTATGATTCTTTATGCCCTCCCCCGACACAATAACTAAGGGATCTGGTAGTATATGCAGAATCAAATGGCCTTGAACTTTTTAAAGGTTGTAATGCGAACGCTCAGCATATTTTTTTTGGCAATTGCAAATGTAGTCCTAGAAGGGGGAAGCTGTTTGATTTTATCACTTCAGCTGGTCTGATGACCGTGAACGTAGGGTGCGCCCCTACGTTCGTGGGGCTAACAAAAAGTGAAGTAAATTACCTAACAATCTGTACTTCAAAGTTGTTAGAGTTGATTAGAGGCTGGAGAGTGCCAAATAAAGTCACTCTCAGATCACCGTTACTTAGAATTTAGTCTGACTATTGCAGGCGAACAGCATGTAATACAAAGACGAAATCCTAGGAAAATGGATTGGACAAAGTTCAATGAACTTCTTGGCGACAAAGTTGAGCTCCCTAAGTGACTAAGGACTCCTTCGACGATAGAATATCAATTGAACTCGCACACTTTTGGAGTACTTTGATGAGGCTTGTCCTATTTCCCGAGACCAACATGGTAAAACAGGTCCATGGTGGAACCGAGAACTGCAAAAGCCTCAAAAATTCAACCAGACGACATCTAAATCGTGCTTGAAAAATCAATAAAGATGTAGGCTGACTAAACTTCCGGAACTCATGGCGTGAATATAAGAGGCTCGTAAACCATTCGAAACGAGACCCTTTTAGAGCATACTGTTAGGAACTGTAAGGCGAAAGAGAGGCTGTGTCCTTAATAAGTATGAGTCGGCCAAGTCGGACACTCTTAGAAAACCGGATCGTACTTGCACGAACTCCAGAGTTGAGTCTATACAGACTCTCTTGGAAGTACACCACCCCAGAGAACAGGTCTCAGAAGTGGAAGGAAGACAATTTCTACAAACCCTTCAACACGAAGATTTTGCAAGGGGAATGGGAACACTGCGAGTGCGGTTGTTACCAACGAAAAGACGAGAACTGCTATACTGTCATTTGAACACTTCAGAGCACCTGTCGTGGATGGCAGATACCCAGCGATGTTAATGGAGGGTATAGAGCACTTAGAGCAATATTTTCCCAAACTTTCTCAACACCACGAATGTCCTCCTCCCCCAACGGTCACGAAGCCAACCCCAGTCAGCTCTTCGACAATCCCTAGCACCGATCCATCTTCCTCGGCCGATCTGGATCCGCCGATTTTGCTCCCGTTGACCCCGACCTTCAACTTCAAATTCAATGTCTGTGGGATCATAGCAATAACTGCCTCGAATTTTTCCCAGCTTGTATGCCCCGAACAGGCAACATTTGCTTACATCTTACTTTCTGTAGCGCTACAACTACAATTACACTCCCTAATGATGTTTCGCGTCTTTATTTGAAAACTCTTCATTTTAAACCTGTTTGATTTTCTGTGGAACACAGGCAGGACAACATTTTATTCCGTCAAAGTAACAAAAGTTCAATTATTATTGCTTCATTGTCGCAATAACTAATTGGGCGCCTGTTTCCGAGTAATAATATAGTAAAAATCCCGTGTTCAATGCAAAATAAACGGCTTTCTAATGCGTCGACATGATAATTACTGGCCATAGCCTACATGGCGGTTATTGGTATCTTGCGTGCTTACCGGACATTACATATCAAACAATTCAAGGGCGAATTGATTTTAAAACCCTTAAAATAGGGTCGGAATGCACGTGTAGATTATTACGTGCATATACGGAATTAGAACATACATGTCCAGATGCAATGATAACAGGTCACGGTTAATGGGAATATTGCAAGAAGGATATACATAGAAAGCATGCATGAAGTATCGGCCCTGCTTGTTTATGATCTGCTGGGTTGACAATTACGCCTCTGATTGAATTCCTCGATATGCTAGGGTATTCCCATGCCACCATATTTTCTGATAATTTTAACTTCAACTTCTCACGAAATGTTCACTTACATTTCTATCAAAGGGTCAACTGTCGTTGATAATCCAGCTAGACTCACTAGCCACAATGATTGACCATAACAATTCACTATCCATCTAATTGTCCATAGGGCTGACAATATATAGCAAAAGAGACGATGAAAGTGAATAAATATTTTTATTCAAAGGAAGTGCCCGCAATTTTTTAGAATTATTTTAGAGATAACATAAAGAAAAGAAAGTAAATTATTGGAATAGATATAAAAAGTTGAAAAGAGTGCCCACAGGAAGAGGAGAAACACACAATCAAAAGCTAAATTGATGAAGAGTAGACTAAGCAGGAATCTAAACTCCACAAAATGATCCGAGGATCCAGAACGTCAATTAACTTTTACCAGGAGCGTTCCAAAATTATTTTAGCTACCATTTTCACGGCGGAAAGCACGCAAGTACCTCTTCAGTTGTCTTGTTCAAGATGGATGCCTTTGTTTGGAATGTTACCCATCATTCCCTTCATCCACTTCCTAGGAAAGATCTCAGTTTGCCGGAATCTAAGTAGCAATTTGCAGAGTTTGGAAAGTTGCAAGGAATGGTTTCGCCGAGTGATCGTCAAGCCCCAATGGTTTTGCTCCGTTTGAACGCTTTTATGGCCCGGATGATCCAGCTTCTGTTGACAGGAGCAATCCGTATCCGCATATTATGGTTCTTGTAACATCATCCACGAGAGATTGAACCTCACCGGATGTTCTGCGATTGGCGATCTTGATCGCGTACCCCTTCCAAAGATTAATGTCCCTGTAAGTTTTTTCTTAATGTGGTATACGGTGGCGAAATCATTTTTATTTGTGTCATCCCTAATCAAAATCATCTTCTTTTCCTTCAGTCTTTGTCCCGTTCACAAGCGTGGTCGGCTCATCGTGATCGATTTCACCATTTGGCTCTATCGAATGCCTGACCTGGATGCAATCGCGACGCTTTTAAATCCCCATTCAGCATATCTAGCCATTGATTGCTTACCATCAACCTCGATGTTCAGACAAATCTTGGCAAGTGAATTTTCGTTAGTGCGAATTACGTGACCATACCACCAAAAGTCCCTTTCTTGCAATTTTTCCAGGATCAGTGTAACCCCGTATCGATCACGGATAACCTCATTTCGGATGTGATCACTCTACTAGTCTAACGCAACATCTTCATCTCCATTCCCGCAAGACGTTGTTCATTGTCTTTTATAGCCGGCCAACACCCAGAACCATAGAGATCGTCAGGACGGACGACAATGCGGCAAATTTCATATTTGAGACGTTCGTTGATATGTCCATCACAAAGAAAACCTGTTGTGGAACGCTACTTCATCCAGGTTGCATTAATACGTAAAGCAATTTTTTTTTTTTTTTTTTTTTAAATATGAACGCAGTTCTCCATTGGCTAATAACGTTGACCCGAGATATTTAAATCGCCCAGTTCTGGGCAGGAGATCGGTCGTCAAAAACTCAGTTTTATTTAGATTCTATCTGAGACCGTGTTGCATGAGGCGATCATTCCATTTTTGGACAAGTTGCTCGAGATCATTTTTGCTATGTGATGCTATCATAGTAAAACATCATCTGCATGAAGCAGTGTATGGGACGCTGGACGTTGGATGTCCCGTGTTACTGTGTCCATAATAAGAACAAAAAGGAAGAGGAAGAGGAACAAAGAGGGCACTTCCTTGATGAAGACCAACAGAGACACACACTTCGAACTTTACTTTCCGGATGGTGATAGAGCATTTGAACGCAGCGCACTAGTTCTTCTGGCACTCAGTGTTGTCGTAGAGCATACCAGATGAATTCGTACGGCCCACGCTCAAATGCTTTCTCTAGATCCAGAAATGAAATGTAAAAAGGGCGATGCTTCTCGCGGTGTTTCTCCATGAGTTACTCATGGCATGGCAATACTCGCAGTGTGTATTGCGTCAGTAGTTCCGCAGTTCCTAACAAATCCGGGTTGATTCACAGTTATTTCAACGATTTCGCGACTACGATTGTCAAGAATGGGTTCAAAAATTTTCATGGTGTGGGAAAGTAACAGGATCAGACGGTAATTTGAACATTCTGCTGGACTACCTTTCCTTTTCCATGTTAGAACCATGGTACTGTCTCACCAGTCTGACGGTTTTCTACCTTCCTCAATAACCCGATTGAAGAATTCGCTCAGCCTCAGTGTTAGTTCCCAGCTATTGGCTTTCCACACCTCAAATGCAATATCGTCAGGTCCTGTTGCTTTCCCCGATTTCATTCGTTTTACTACTTCCTCGGCTTCAGTTGCGCTGACGTGAAAGTCCTAGGGATTTAACTTGAGTATCCGCCGTGTAGGCATAATCCCACGGTCTTCTTAGGACACGCATTGATTTGGAGACCACAATCAGAGCCTCGCCATAACGGGCACAGCGGTCTTGGTTTATACTGAATGTAAGCTCAGCATTCATACCAGTGGATTCAACGCCTATCTAACACTTCTGCCACGACTAAGAGGTACGGCACCTGATTTGTACAGTGCACGCTTGAGCCTCAAGGAGCTCTGCGCGTGATGTAAGCATAAGCACAACCACCATGAACTCCCACAAGGGGGCCAACCGCAAATAACCGGGCCAAGAATACATCCTCCAAGAATTCTCCTGGAACGTATGCCTCCGGCGAGGCTTCGTGGCAAAAGCCATTCCAGTGGAAACGGAGGATGAGCAAATTCTTCAGTTGAAATCTGCTCGAAGTATTCTCGCCATCTATCCGTCACGGCTCGACGCTTGGTAAACAAAGTCCCGTTCTTCCCATTAACGCAACAGAAGTATTCGATATCTTGTACGCCGTCGTTTCGGCTTTTGGCAAGTTTCGCCATCCCGAATGTCCAGTTTATAGTAAAGATTTTTGTAATGGGCTGCTCGGATGACAGCGATCGCTTTCTTTGCTTCCGGTTGGCATTCTCGTGAATTTGCCAATTGGCTAGCGTTTTATCGTCGAGAAATTTGTGGTAGAGGCGTTTCTTTTCACGGACCTTCATTTCAACATCATCATTCCAAAGTCAAGTATCTCGGTTGATGTACCGCTTACCCGGCTTGCTGACCCCGAGGGTTGCAGAGGCCGCTTTGTGGATCGTGTCTTTCATTTGGTTCCATGATTCTTCCAAATTCGTAATGGTCGGCAATCGTATGAGTGAGACCGTTTATTCTTTCTTCATTTCAACATTTCAACATCGTTCCAAAGCCAAGTATCTCGGTTGATGTACGTCTTTCCTGGCTTGGGGCCGCTTTGTGGATCGTGTCTTTCATTTGACTCCACGATTCATCCACATTCGTACTGGTTGGTAATCGCGTAAATGAGATCATTTCTTCTTTCTTCTCACGAAATCGCCACCATTTATTGCGCGGCAGTCCAGTGCGTTCCTTATACAAACCATACAAAACCCTTCCATCGACTTCGATAACCGTCGCTGTAAACAAAGATTTAACTATTGCTGGTCGAGCTCTCTTTGCTGGATTAACGAGTTGAGCTCATCCTGAGGCGACTTACCTGGACAATCATTCCCTTTCGACCTTGGTACAAACTGGGGGTTTTGATTTACCCGGAGGCAGAGCTCAGAGCCGATAATGAGAAAAGAGATCTGCTTCAGCTTATGCATTAAGGAATGTCCTCCAGTAGTATTGATCCCGAATTGAGTAAGTGAAGAATCTGAGTTTAGACTTAGATTTTCCATTGAAAAGTCGCTCCTTCGGGTCGTTGGACCGTCACGATAGAAATTTAACTTTTGGTTTTATTTTCTTGTTAGTTATTGTCCATGATTGACAATGGCCATGGTCTTTGCTTAACTGGCGAAAATTAGTCAATCGCAGGCTTCTTTCTGCCATTCCGCGAAATGGGGGTCAGCTGCCACCATTCAGACCTTAGCACGGTAGCTACAACTTGGCCAGGATTTTGGTTATCGCTTGGCTTCAGTTATATCATTTGGTTCCGTAGATGATCCTCTCTACTGAGTTCCTTCACCATGATAAGATAGGTAATCGTAGACGTAGTGAGAACTTCCAGCTAGCGTGGATGTAGGATCGAGTATCTTAACTAAATGTTTCATTCATATATATTATATATACACCTGTGGAAGCGCAACGCTTCATCAAGTCGCAATGCGAAGAAAATTAAATCGAGAAGAAGGGATAGAAAAAGAAACAGACTGAATAAAGACCTTTCACCCCCGGGAATTGGTGAACCCGTTAACAAAACCAGAATTGAGCAAAATGTCAACGAATGAAAAATTCGAGGACGCGTAAGCATCGAGCCGAACAACTACGAACACCCAAATCGAGGTGCGAAGCATAACCTCCCTCAAGGTGCCACCATTTTGGCCACAGCACGCTGCATTATGGTTTTTGATAGTTAAAGCGCTCTTCCGTTCTCATAACATTCAGACTGATGCTGCGTAGTTTAACAGAGATGTTGCGAGCAGGATGTTTCGGCTTGAAATCAAGTAACCGACATCGTACGCACGCCACCTGACCACAGTAAGTACCAAGTTCTTAGAACTCATCTACTATCTTCGTTTGAGACCTCAGAGTACGAGAAAACCTTCCAGATACTTCATGGATACGAGCTGGAAGACCAACGCCTTTCGCAACTCCTGCGGCAATTGCGCTGCGCTGTATGATGTGGAATTTCGGAAGAATTTCTCAAAACTTTGTGAATGCAACGCCTACCGGATAAAGTCCAGCTCCAACAGTCGAAACCCTCGCTGATGAGACCGATCGCATCATGAGTACTGGAGATTCGGTTTCGGTCACCGCAATCTCACCGGTCACAGCCTACGACACTTCAGCTTCCCATTCGCTTACTCAGGAAATAGCTGCACTGCACGCAACAGTGCCGAAACTGCAAAGCAGCAAATCCTCAATTGTCAGCGGTCAGAAACAACATACCTTTGTGTTTCTACCATTAAAAGCTTGGAGCGAGGGCCAAACTTTGTCGCTCCACCTGCAGTCATTGGAGCCGAACGAATTTTGTCGCTAGGTGCCCAGGTCCCTAGTAACACGGATACAAATCGCCTGCAAATCCACGAACGCGATCCTGCGCAACATTTTTTGGTAGATAAAATACCCAATGAGCCATATTTTTGACATAGCGATATCTGGCAAATAAGACCATGTTTTCAAAGGTCGATCACCCGAGGGCCCTCCATCATATACCTGCCGCCGAAGAAGACTTCCTCAAGACAGCGGTGACATCACATTTCGGGTCGCATGAATTAACTGTGATGGCATTTGGACTTATAAATGCAGCCCAAATCTTCCAAAGGTTTATAGACGAAGTGCTCAGGGAACTCGATTTCTACATATGCTACTTGGACGATATCCTCATTGTGTCAAACTGACATGAGCAATATTTCATCACTTACGGCTGGTTTTCGCAAGACTCAGTCACGGAGTAGTCATCAATCCGGCAAAATGTATTTTTGGTGCCACCAGTGTGAAATATATCGGCCACGGTATCAGCAAAAATGGAATTTCACTACCGGCATCCCAAAGGGAAGCAATTCGTAAGCTCCAACTTCCAAAAACAGTGCAACAACTACGACGCTTCTTTGGCGCGCTAAACTTCTATCGCATTTCATTTGGAATGCTGGTAACATGCAAGCACCTCTGAACAAGTTGTTGACAGGCGTTAAGAAGGGGGAACAAACCTAAATATAATGGGCCTCTGAGGCAATGGAAAGGTCTGACCATCGGTCTTGCAACGAAAACAGCACGGCCGTTAGACACTATTTCTGTATTTCCAAAAAAGCCTCAGTCCAACCGAAGTTGTTCACAGTGAGCTTGTGGCCATTCACTGTAACATCCGCATTTTCAACATTTCCTGTTTTTTACACAAACTTTTACGTCGAGATTAATCCTAAACGTTTGGTTTATACTTTAAAGCAAAAGGCTGTTGACTCCGTAAGTCAACAAGCTCATGAAGTTTACTGGCGACCTTGAAAATAGTAGTTGTAGGTAGTAAAACTGAGCCCCCCAAAAAAAAGGCATTCCATACTTTTCACGACCCGTTGCATCCTATTTCACGTTCGACAGCCAATACGATGTGGCCATAATTCGTCTGGTCTGGGATTTGTATGTGCCCATCTTGAAATCATTGGCCCCTTTCTTCATTCACAAACTAGTAAATCTTGCCTTACAATGATAGATCGGTTTACAAGGTGGCACGAAGCAATTCCATTAATGGACCAAACATTCCGTCGGCATGGTATTTTACAATAATTGGGTTGAACGATTTGGGGCCACGAACTATCATCACTAACCAGGGAACCTAATTCGAATCCGGGTTCATTAAGCACCTACGATAATCGGTTACATCCGAAATCGAACATCCCCTTGCCACCCGATCTCCAACGGCTTGGTTTCAGGAATATTGTCCGAAGAACCATGAGACAAATTCTGCCAAAGTCAACCAACCACCATAGCTCACGAACCACTTTCGTCAACAAATATTTCCGAACTTGCACTCATTTTTTTACGCTTGCCCAGCGGCACACCACCAGTGACAACATCGCTGTCGTCTCCGGATTTCGTTGAGACTGGTCGTCCCTCGCAAAGACCACCGTCAGCCACTGTAGCGCAGGAAAAAGTTCACTGCGGAGAAATAGAAGAACCACGGTTCTCCCACCGAAGCATATTACTAAAACGTATCCACCTAAGAACAGCATCGTTCGTCGAACATCCTCACTCCGGAACCACCCCCACGCTCGTTTACAACCCCAAATCTTTACTAATTTTCAATCATTCAAAGTTTAACTGACCTCACTCATAATTTAGGATTTACTGTTGACAACTTTATAACTGACGGTAAACTTCCGCATCGCCTGAGATATTTGCATATTTTCCATCCACCTAGCTTATCCCTTATCCTTTTTCGGTTGGAGTCGGGGATGTATTCAAGGAGATTAGATCAATTTAATTTAAATAAATTTTACATAATCTAGTGGTCAACGGATTATGGATTATAGTGAGCAGCTTATCTCATATTTTAAGCTATCTTTTTAATACAGACCATATCTTCATCCTAAGTGTATCCTTTTTTATCTCTGAAAGTCTGATCCCTTACCTTAATTTTAATTGCCTTAAAACATAAACGAAAATTTCAAAAGAATCAATAAAAAGACCGCAAAACCTTCTCATTCACCCAAATCAACCCCCAAATTATCTCAGAAACATTCAATTCCCGCTGACCTCATTCTATTGCAGACCAACAGCAATTACTGCCGAATTCGGCCCCGAAAACCCTTTCATGATTCCAGCCCGCCTTCGCAGTTTTCCTATCTTGTCGTCATTTTAACTGCCGAATATCACGTGAATGCACGAATTTGGACAATTTATTCAAATGAGGTGGTTCTTGATTTTAACGACTGTCCAAAGTCATTAGAGAGTGGTTTATGTTTGACATTCCTACCTCTGCGCTAGTATTGACTCTGGCACTGACCAAACACAACGAAAATAAATCTTAGGCAAACACCATGTGATATAACTGACAACATTTCGAGGTCACTAAATCGTTTTCTTTTCCTTTCTGGGCAGTTTCCGAAATAAGAACTTTTCCGTTCCTGGGTATTGTGCCATTCTTGGGAAATTGGACAGAAGTGATGGCAGCATTATGTAAAATATCAGAAGGTTCTTCGTGACACTGACTTCCCTTTTTTGATGGTGTCAAACGGTAGAGGACATTGAGGGGTTTAGCAGGTGAAATACTTGTGAAAAATTTAATTGGAGGCGGAAAAGACGAAAAGAGAAAAGGGTTGAGAAAACTTGACTCAAATCCTTTACTTTCGCAGATGCTATGGACGCCGTATAGTTGAACTTCATACTTGGCCTGTTGAAAGGGATACAAAGAAAAAGGTACCATCCCCTTTTTCCGATTATTAGGCAAGTGTGGATAATTTAACCTTTCCTAATGATGATATAATGTCCGTAGTCCTAGTGGCCCAAAAATACACTCACTAGAAAAAATGTGCGTACACTAAGCAGTTCCTGGTTATTCGTTAGTAAAACACACAAATAAATTAGTTTTTTAAAAACATTTTAATGTTTGCACTTTTACGAAATTAGAATTCAAGGAAACTGAAATAAAAAAAGGGAAATAAGAAAAGTCACAAATGTTCAGTAGAAAAAGTCTGCGTACAGCCACATAATTAGGTGATTCCCCGAAATATAAATCCTTGCCATTTGGAGTAAATTGATTGTGAGTTATTGGTTTATGGCTGTGTTTGAAGTGTGAAAAATAAGGACGTTTTTTCGTTATTTTGTGTGTATAATTGTTATTATGGAATTAAAGCGAAAAGAGATTTGTGTAAGTGAAAGAAAAGTTATAATAAAATTATGGTAAGAAGGAAAAAGTTTCCGCGAAATAGCCAGGATAGTAGGAAGGCGACATTCATCTGTTCAAAGGGTAGTTAACAACTTTAAATCGACGGGAATAATAACATCGAAGCCACGATCTAGTCGCTCATCGAAGTTGTCGATTAGGGAAAGGCGAAGTATTATAGGTTCGGTGAAAAAGAATCCACGAATAACTGCACCACAAATCGCGAAAGATATTGAACTTAAGTTCAACAAAAAAATTTGTGCTGATACTGCACGGGAAATACTCAAGAGAGCTGGTTACCATGGGCGAGTTGCACGTAAGAAACCATTTATTTCATTAACTAATAGGCGAAAACGAATAAAATTTGCGAATAAGTACGTAAACCAATCAAATGAATTCTGGGAAAATGTGCTTTTCTCAGATGAAAGTAAATACTGTATTTTTGGAATAAAAGGAAGAAAAATAGTATGGAGAAAAGCATGTACAGCATTGAATAAAGAAAATTTGATGTCAACGGTAAAGCATGGTCGTGGCGGAATAATGATTTGGGGTGTATGGCAAGTGGTGGCGTAGGAAATCTGCAATTTATAGAGTCTACCATGGACAAATATGACTACCTAAATATTTTAAAACGTAATTTAAAACAAAGTGCTGAAAATTTACGGCTGGGTGACGAATTTTATTTTATGCATGACAACGACCCTAAGCATACGGCTGAGGTTAATAAGCTGTGGCTATTATATAATGTTCCCAAACAGTTACATACACCCCCACAATCGCCAGATTTAAATCCCATAGAACATCTGTGGGATTTATTAGAACGCAGAATTCGCCAATAAGATATAACTTCAAAGGATATGCTGAAAAATGTATTACAAAAAGAATGGAATAAAATAAGTGTTGAAGAAACATCTAAACTTGTATCTTCTATGCCGAAAAGATTAAAAGAGGTCATAAAAAGAAAAGGGTATCCTACAAGCTACTGATTTGCTTTTCATATTTACTCAAATATAATTTTTTTTAAATATTTGTTTACTGTACGCAGACTTTTTCTACTGAATTATTGCGATTCTTTTAATTTTTGGCTTTATAACCTGGTTTTTGTAAGACTTATAACTTAGTGAATTAAATACACTAAAACTACGGAACTATTTGTAATGTTTGGATAATAAATTCGCCATAAAAATTAGCTTAATTTTTTTGTTTTACTAAGGAAAAGTATCATACTACTGAGTGTACTCACACTTTTTCTGCCTAGTGTATATATACGCGCGGTAGGGAGCACAAAGGCAAAACTGTAATTCAATTCCATACCAATGAATCCACTAGAATGTTAATAGACAGATTCCCTTTGCTCTCCTACACTTAAAGTAAATCACCTTTTCACGGGCCATTTTGATCCTTCTACAAGACCCCCAAGCATACATAGTGGAGGAGGCAATCGAACACTGCTGCCGCTTGATAAACCGCTCTGTTTACCTACAAATGTTCGGCGCCCCATGCAAGTAATTTTCTCCAAGAATATCACTCTGATAAAATGATATGTTAGGCAAACATAAAATAAGCCCCGCACAGCTGTGGCGGGGTGGTGAATTTGCCTCAAATCATACGTAGAGTAACGAGGACGAACTCCGTGTGAGAATCGTGCAACCCTTCCGCGCCAACTTAGCCTCCTTCAAACTCATTTATTTTATCGTAAATACGAGGCGGGATCGGTTGCATGTAAAGCGCGAAAATGAAGAATGTTCATACTCATGTGAACATTCACCGGACGCGCGGTGGTAACCGCAACTCCTCCAGCTCCTATCCGACGCTTTATGTGTATCGTCCCTGAACATCGAGGGCCACCGGGGGCTATTTGTTTTCTGCTGACATAAAGGACTCAGCGCAACTTTCACATCAACGATGTCATGGAGAGATAGACACAATCAAAAATTTCGTCGAAAGCTGAGTCAACCACATCACGTGCTCCAGTTAAATTAGCTCATTTTGTAAAAAAGGGAGCTTGCAAAAAACAAAAATGATGAGAATCGCCGAATCAAATTATTTTCTTGGGAAAAAGGAATGTCAATAAAGTTCCAATTTTGCATTCCGGTTCACTTGTTTCATTACAGCGTAATTTGCCTTGCTACTCACCTTTAGGGGGTTACATGATTTCTGTTTATCCAAGTTCATTTGGCCCGTTGATTTTCTGGGAGTAATTAAAAGGCAAGCTGGAGGCAGGGTTATTAATTAAAGAACAATCGCCATAAAGGTTATTGGATTCAAACCTGAATGTTTAATTCTTGGAAATTGGTGAAAATTATATCTCTCCTCAAAAATCCATGTTTTAATCACCGTCCAAAGACCTGCAATTTTCCATGAAATGGGAAAATTTCAACTAATAGACTACCAGGAATAGCGTGTATGGGGTTGAGTGAGATGGGGAAGAGACAAAGCCTCTGGGACGGTAGCGGTCCATTGTCCCCATTGCCGCACCTAACGGAGCATCTCAGGTTCGTTTCTGTACCGCGAGATTTCCGCTAGTGAACATGATGTTATCCGTTGCAACCTACATCAGCCCCAAAGAGCTGATGTCTGATGCGTCCATAGGCATCGACGTAGATTCCGCTTCCTCATTACAGGAGGGCTAAGTATCATCTTGTACAATTCCTATTCCGAACATATGTCCAGCTAGTGAATTATGAAAATGCCTACAATACTTTGCAAGTCTTCCTGACATGAGAAGATTTGGGATGTGTTTGTTTGGTTCCGACAGAAAAAGTTTGGTGTATCCAACAACACTTAGGCTCTCCCGCCTATCCTAATGGAAAACCTCTTCCCAGTTTTTAATAGTAGCATTAGCCAATGCTACCGATACTCCAACTTTTATAAGGCATCTGAGGCATCACCAAAGCTACTCAGGGTGCTCTTTCGTACCCTTCTTCTTTCTTTTTCTTCAGCCTTTGTCCAGTTCACAGGTGGGTTCGGCTCGCCGTTATCGGTTTCGTCATTTGGTTGTATCAAAAGCCTGATCTGGAGACAATCGCGAGGCTTTCCAATCCGAATCCAGCGTATCAAGCCACCGTTGTTTCAGCTGGCCTTTTAGCCGCTTACCATAGACTTTGACGTTCAGACCAATTTTGGCAAGTGAATTCTCGTTAGCGCGAATTATGTGACCATATCATTGTAGACGCATCTCTCACAGTTTTTCCATTGTTTTTTATAGTCGCCAACACTCAGAAACACAGAGAGCAACATTGCGGTCTATTTGAGATTTGAGACGTTCGTTGATACGTAGCTCCTCCGTATTGAATTTAGAAACAGAGTTCAAACGGTTTCTACATTCCTGAACTATCGCTGAAGATTGTGATGTGCCCTTCAACCGCTCGTCAGACTTCAATATATCCTACCATCCATTCTGCTGGTTCATGCCAGTTTTCTCTTCGTTTGAGGATAATTTTTCATCTTTTACCAAACATATGTATGTGAATCCTAAATAGGAAGGTATCAACGGCCGCTCCGAGTAGCCCAATCAGCACTTTAGTACGCCGTTTTGATAGCAAAACCTCGAAGACCATATTGCTGAGCAGGAGGACAGAGTCCAGCCAGCTCAGGTCCTCAGAGTCATCCCATACCAGCTACCGAAGAAATCAGCTCATCTCTAGTCGCAGGGTAGGGGCTAGAGATCCCTCTGAGGTCCTCAATGAATGGTTTACCATCTGAGGTCGGCGGAGGAACCGACAATCAGAAAGTATTACAAAAACTGGATTCAGTTTACCCAATAAATCTTCCAATGCTCTAGACAAATTATCCTACAAGCTACCCTCATTGAAGTACTTTAAATATGTATCTAAGCGATATATGTATCCAAAACAAATTGAGTAACGGATCTATTGCTGCACCGGATGTCGTGCTCAACACACCGACAAGAGCCAGACACACAGTTTTTTGCAGTCAGGCGAGCTAACATGGAAACTATTTTGTTTCACGTTACCCCGTACACCACGGATGGATAAGCGAACATTCGCCTAATCATAGCAACACATATCCACCTTACTATATGAAGTCTAAGTCCTCCTGTCGAGGGCAAGGTGCGTCTGCAGAGCGCATAAGCTGGGAGAACTCGTTTCATCTTTATTTTAACATGTTTGTTCCAAAGAAGCTTCATATCTAGAATAACCCCCAGATATTTCAATTCTTCAGAGAGTTGAAAGGTTTGTACACCTCATCACTGGAAGGCAAAGATAATTCAGTTTCCGTTTTTTGTAAATAATACCATTGTGACTTTGTTTGAAATCACTGAGAGCCATGCGCGAGGCACCAACTGTCATTCAAATAATCGGCGCGCTGGGTATTTCTACACACCGTTTTGAGGGATCAGTAACCACTATGGCTACGTCATTTGAATGAACTTGCTTGCATCAGCACCCACTTCAGGACACAGAAATCTCTGCGTTAGAATAGCATCATCATC
Organism: Hermetia illucens; assembly: GCF_905115235.1. NCBI lineage: Eukaryota > Metazoa > Arthropoda > Insecta > Diptera > Stratiomyidae > Hermetia > Hermetia illucens. Next base: position 52,479,730 of record NC_051849.1, read on the forward strand.
ATCAACGGCGCAACAACCGGTATCCAGTCTAGGCCTGCCTTAATAAGGAACTCCAGACATCTCGGTTTTTGCGATGAGGTCCACCAATTCGATATTCCTAAAAGTTGTCTGGCGTCCTGATCTACGCCATCGTTCCATCTCCGGCAGGATCTGTCTCGTCTTCTTTTTCTACCACAGATATTGCCCTTATTGACTTTTCGGGTTGGATCATCCTCATCCATACGGATTAAGTGACACGCCCACCGTAACCTATTGAGCCGGATTTTATCCACAACCTGACGGTCTATCAGTGATGATTTCGTCGTTATGTAGGTTACGGAATCGTCCATCCTCATGTAGAGGGCCAACAATTCTTCGGAGGATCCGAAGACTCTAGAACGCGGCCAGGAGTTCGCAATTTTTCTTGTTAAGAAACCAAGTTTCCGAGGAATACATGAGGACTGACAAGATCATAGTCTTGTACAGTAAGAGCTTTGACCCTATGGTGAGACGTTTCGAGCGAAACAATCAAAGTTGTAGTCTCCTATCTTTATTGTTCCCGTTTGACCAGTGCGGTTTGATGTTGTTGGTTGGTTGGTTTTTGGTGCTGACTTTACCACCATATACTTTGTCTTGCCTTCATTGGTGTGCAACCCAAGATCTCGCGCCGCCTGCTTCACCTGGAAGAAGGCAGTTTGTATGTCTCGGGTCGTTCTTCCCATGATGTCGATATCGTCAGCATAGGCTAGTAGTTGTGTGGACTTAAAAAGGATCGTACCTCTTTCATTTACCTCAGCATCACGGATTACTTTCTCGAGGACCAGGTTAAAGAGGACGCATGATAGGACATCTCCTTGTTGTCGACCGTTGTTGATGTCGAATGATCTTGAGAGTGATCCGGTAGCTTCTATCTGGCCTCGCTTCATCTCTAGGACCTCTGTTGGCTGCGGTTATTGCGGTATCCATTTCGATGGATGGGTTCAGTGTTAACTCTCACCTGATTGTCAGAGGGGATTCTGGGTGGTGTTGTTATTCGAGCTCGGAGCACCGAGATAGTGATCCGAATCTATATTGGCCCCCCTATATATTCTGACATCCATCAAGGCTGAGAAAGGGCCAGCGTTCGATCAGCACGTGATCAATTTGGTTGAAATCTGGAAAGGCCCAAGTTTGTTTATGGACCGCTTTCGGCGCGACCCAGGTACTGCCAACAACCATTGCCAATTGAATAACCCGCAGTGCGTTATCATTTGTATTTTGATGTAAGCTATGGGAGCCGACGCATCGCCTGAATACGGGTTCCGTCCCTACTTGGCTGTTAAATCCCCAAGTATGATTTTGATATCATCTGGGACAGGCATCGAGGGTTCTTTCTACCGCCTCGTAAAAGGTGTCCATCTTCGGCTCTGCAGTCTACTCTGTAGGGGCGTGAACGTTAATGAGGCTTATATTTCTAAATTTGCCTCGCAAGCGCAGAGTGCATAGCCGTTCGTTTATATTTTCAAAGCCGATAACAGCAGGTTTAATTTTTTGGCTGACTAAGAAACCTACTACGAGCACATGATTTACTGGATGGCCGCTATAATATATGGTGTGGCGACTCATTTCCGGAAACGGGTCCCTGTCCAACGCATCTCCTGGAACGCTGTTACATCAGCGGTATATTGGGACAGGGTATCGGCTAGCTATTTAGCAGCTCCATTTCTATACATTGAGCGCTCATTCCATGAGAAAATGCGGGAATCGTCTTTCCGTTTTCATTGCCGGGTTCGTCGTTGTAAAATCCATCCAGTTTGAGGCTCCTGTTATGGGTTCGTAACAAGTTGCTTTTTGTGTAGGGTTGTCAGCCCTACCCAACCTCCAACCTGGAGGACCAGCTGGTACAATTTGTCCCATTTTTAGGCGCAGGAGACTCGCCTTCATCCTTCTTCGTCTGCAGCTTTTCGTTAAGAAAGAGCTCCCAACGATCACCACGTGGAGGTGGAGATAGGGTATGGTATTAGAGCTGTTGGTGTTGGTTCAGCAGGCGTATCCCAGGTTTTATGCTCCATCGTGGGTACCAATCCACGTTTCGCCCTGGGACCTGTACTACCCTTTGATCACCAGGTACGGATCAAACTACAGTCGAACTGGTTAATTACGGAGTTGACCAACTACACCAAGCGGTTTATCAATGTCTGATAACTGACAGCGAATTATAGAGGCATTATCGTGGGAGTGGCCACATACGCTCAGCGAACCATGAAAAAAAAAATTTCAAAGAGGCTTCATTTCAGCAAATCAGCGACAGGTGAGATTTTTTATCTTTCGCAACTGATGGAGACCTATTGGCCACCATCTGTTTGACTTCGAAGTCGCCTACTATAGGATAGGCAGGGCAAAACTGTACTCAGTCTCGAGATCTCCCACAATCAGCAATGGTCGCATCTAGATCGAGTAGGCGCACGAGATATTTGGTTCTTAGCAATCAAAATTGCCAACACTTTGCACTTTTGCCAAAGAAACTTCTTTGACCCCTTGCAGGAGGATGAACGGTTCCGTAACCTATTTTAGGATGAAATTCATGAGCGATTCCACGACCACTCAGTTGTAGATAAAATCCGGCTAAATAGGCTGGAGTGGATGGATCAGGAAATCCGTATGAGTGCTGATGCTTCAACCTGGGAAATCAAGAGGGCAATATTTGTGGTAGAATAAGAAGACTTAGCAGACCCTATCTCTAATGGAGCGATAGCGTAGCAGGTGTTATGTATACCGAATCTGTGAACTCCGGGACAAAACAGGAATATTTTGAATTCCTTATTAAGGCAGGTCTTGACCGGGCATCGGTTGTTGCGCCGTTGACGATTATGTCTTGCCACTAGTTTTTGCTAGTTAGTGGGGGATGGCTGTTTTTCCCCACTAATGAAAACTGCATTAGTAATATTTGAAGGTTACAGGACACACGAGTCTGCATTATTGAGTATAAATCAAAACAAACAATTCTCCACATCAAATGAACTCCGATAGCAATTAGCTCCCCTGAAATATGGCATGAATTGATGTGAAATATCCATTTCCCAATTCGATTTCCTTTCCCAAACTGTACGTTGGCTATCTAAATTTGAAGTAAAAAATTACATTTACCCGTTTTTTTCGTGAAACTTTGCTTCGTCCTTTTAGCGAATTTATCGATGTTTTTCTGAAAAATTTTAATTGACTGACTCTTCCTGGGAATATATATAAATGTTTAAAAAAGAAATATCCGCTTTTAATGCATGAGTAACGGATAAAAGGCGATTTTTGCTTTTCCCTTCGACCAACTACGTATGTGTACATTTTCACTAACAGAATGTGCCATGTCAGCGTTGTAGGTGGAAAAGTTTGTGAGTTCTCGTCTTGTTCCAATATAGTTCATCAAGGTGAAATTTGGCCCCACTGGAAGGAAAACAGGACATACATTAGCTCCTATTTGAAACGGTAACTCTTTTACAAGCCCACCACACCCATCCCTACGGGCATGTTACACTATAAAAAACCCACGTAAATATCGCAATCTAAAAAAAGTCGTTATCATGAAGGATATGCCTAATGATACTCGTGCAAAGAATTAAGTAAAAATAAAATAAGGTTATGCCAATATATCCTGCGCCAGCTGGCGTGTTCCCTCGATCCCCGTCAGCGGATGAACAGACACTGGGAAAAGGTAATTTACCTTTATACAGTTGTAAGCACACAAGCTGCGGGCACTGTGTCCTTGCCTGCGTCACATCCTTCCACCTCGGCCCCGGTCTACTTCAATTTGCGGGAAACAGAATCGCGCCCGGGGCATTCTTCAAACCATATAATTACTAACAAAAGCGAGGTAGCACAGGACACCGCTCGAGAATGAAACCAGCGAAGAAGAAAAAACGGCAAACATGCTGCACAATAAACACACCACTTAACAAATATACATATTCTAGATATTATTCTAACCGGGGGAGGAAAAAATTCTCGTCCTTGCTTCAGTAGATACGGCAGGGCTAGCGTGAAAGCCACTCACTTGTGGAACATGATATCTCGTGACGTGCTTGAAAGTTTATTTTATAATGTTCACTTCTATTCGGTTTTTGGGCAATGTCGAGAGCAATTTCCACAGAGGAGAGGATGTGTTGTGTGATGGAAACCTTCTGTGATTAGTTAATTGAATAGTGCAATTAGAGAGCCAAGTGTGATATTGACAATTATGTGATGTGTTGCAAGTGTTCCTTTAGGTGATAAAAGTCTTTATTTAGGGAATAACAATATGGTAAATATTATGAAAAACTTAAAACGGAAACTAAAATTTGAGCCCGTATTTCGTCCTTTTCATTTTCCGACTTCCTACGCCCTATTGTGCCCAACCTAAACCTTCAAAGCTTCGTAGATTAATGGAAACATTAGGACTTTTAGCTAATTCATTGTTGCAGCAGGAACTTTAGGCAACATGTCCTTCTGAGGAAAATCATGTTCTGTAATTCTTCTGGGTAGATCTACTAGTCACTGAAACCTTACAAGTTATCCTAGAAAATTCAAAATTTAGTTATCAAATAAAATTTGTGTGTTAGATTAACTTTTTCTAGTTTTATAGAAGAAAAGGACCTATTTTGGGATTTAAGTGAGAATTTTAACCAGGAGAAGAGAAAGGAAATTTCCTTCTAAAATATTCATACAGTTCGCAGAGGTTCCCTCGTAATCTTATTGGAGTCGCAATGAAGATTGCCATTGATTTCTACATGGAGGAAGCATGCAGATTATCATTATTATTATTCTGTTAAGGAAAAGTCGCACCGCGTCCTTGAAGAACTATTGTGCCCCTTTTGCTGGTTATAGTGTACCTATTGATCATAGTATCTCAAGCAGGCCTGTAACCGTTAGGAACTTTAGTATGTTCCCCACTTCCAGATGTTTCAGCTTTGCATCTGGTATTAAGTGTTCTCTCAGATGTCTCGACCTACTTTGCACAAGTGCCGGACACTGTCCCAGGACGTGTATAGAGGCTTCGTCGTCCTCCTCACAAAACCTGCAGGCAGTGTAGATATCCCTGGCTTCCCTAGGTGATAGTTCAGCCGACAATGACCAGTGAGAATTCCCACTATGATTCGGAGGTTCTTTTTGGTGAGGTTTAAGCAATCCTCTGTGCGCGTGGGTTCGTATCCCCCAATAAGCTGGACTGCTCCATCCCTGGTAGGCCCGCCCACTATAGTTCCCTCAGCCGTTTCTCTTCATTTCGTAGCCATGAAACCGTTTCCAATTCCACAGAAAGGTTCTGGCCTGTGTAAAGGCGTCCCTGATCCCTTCTTGGCTAGTTCGTCCGCTGCCTCGTTGCCTTCCAACCCAGCATGTTGGACAAGCCGAGTGTATTCAGTCTCTCAAGGCATTCCCATAGTTTAGAGTGTATTCAGTCTCTCAAGGCATTCCCATACCAGTTTAGTGTTGACCCAGTTGGACCTAAGTGCGTTGATCGCTACTTGGCTATCGGTGAGAATAGCCATGTTCTGCCCCCTGTAGTTCCTTTACAGAATAAAGAAGGCACATTTGTCTATGGAATATGCTAGTGTACCTGCCCATTGGCTCAAAGTACATTTTCCTTGGACCAATGACACGGACACCCGCTCCCTCTGCTGTGAGGGATCCGTTAGTGTACCAAGTAATCAGTTGCTGGTTTAAGCGGTATGTCGCAGCCACGCTCTCCCAGTTTGCCTTGTTACTCCAACGTGTTTCAAACTTCTTATCGAAGTGAAACCTCGTTATCATGTTATCCCTCTGGATAAGTGCTGGAAAAATGTCATCTACTCCGGGAAATTTCATTGGTTTAAAAGTTCCCACTGCCCATCTTAGCCTAGCTTCTGAGCATACCTCTTTTGCTAGTTTCCAGCTCTCCTTCCTTCCACTTTTATTCGTTGTTGGGGTGTCAGGCAGATTGTTGTCGCCTGTCACCGAGGGGTAGGACCCCGGGAAATGAGTTCTGAGAAGCAAGTGTACCCTGTCCTCCTCATTCTCGGTAAATGTCCCATCTTCCTTTTTCAAGCAGACAGAGGATATTCCCCCGTCTTTGGCTACAGCCTTGTACAGCCTGGTTGCTTCTGTGATCTGTTCAATACCTTCACAGAATTCCCTGAAGCTGTTCCGTTTCACTTACCTGATCGCGTTGCTATACGTAGTTAGTGCATTTTTATACCTCCGCCAGTCCCGCCCCCTTGAAGGTGGGCAATGTTGTTGCTCAAGTGCATTGTGTAGGATTCCCAATCCGCTCTCTTGAGATTCCTTATTATTCTTTTTATTTCGGAGTTACCCTCAATGCCGAATCTGATTATCCTGTGATCAGACATTGAAGGTTCATCCGACACCCTCCAATTCCTAACTATTCCGTTCATTAGGGTATTTCCTAGAGTTATATCTAGTACCTCCTGTCTGGTGCTGGTCACAAATGTTGGAGTGTTCCCTACGTTGTATATTTCTAACTTATTACTAAGAATAAATTCGAGAAGGTAGTCACCTCTACGATTGGTGTCGCTGCTTCCCCAGACTTCATGGTGGGCGTTGGCATCGCAGCCGAGAAGAAGTAGTAACGCCCTCTCCTCGCAAAACTTCATCAGTTTTGCGACTTGTTGCGGTGGAGCCCGGCTCTCATCTCCTGGGAAGTATCCCGATGCTACAACTGCCTCTCGAGTGCTCCTCCCGGCTTCCATGAGACTTGGATAGCCACAAGGTCCCCGGTTAAGAACTCTGAAAGACATACGTATTTTAAATTACGTTTGAGAATTATGCAAGCTCTTGGTTTTTCACAAGAGGAGTCCAAAATTACCTGCATGCTTCCTCCTTGCAGACCGCGAATCTGCCCCCGGTACACCCAGGACTCCTGAGCCAGCACTATTCCAATGTTCTCCTTGGAATTCGCCCTTGCAATGACTGCAGATGCAGCTCTCGCATGGTGGAGGTTTATCTGGGCTATCTTCGTGCTGGCCATTGGCTCCGTTATTGTTTGGAGCTCTTCTCCACTGTCGAAGTGTCACCCTCCTCCTCCGACATGGCGCTTTCCTGCGCGGCGCTGTCCACCCTGAGCCCTAGGAGTCCTAGGTGTAGGTCGTCCAGCTTCTACTCTTCACAAGGATGCAGATGCCGCTAGTATGGTATATAATAATATATTTCAGTTAATTTTAGGCGTTCATTCTTCCTCTATGGTTCTGCTCAACCTATTATGAGGTAATTTACAGATCCACCATCCTAAGATGATGCATTTTACTGTATAATCATAACCATCTTTATAAGGTTTGGTTCATAAAACAAAACCTTGTTAAAATCAATTCAATATCTTGTGATGAAACTAAGGAAAAATCGGATGATCAAAAGACCATCCTGAGTGGCCGAAGACGTCCTAGAGGGAAAAGCTATTCCAAAAACCTAAAAAGTTGGCGAAATTGATCGTGAAGCTTCGCCCGTAAATACTGCAACTCCATCGGTGCGTTGGATCGACACGTGCTTGCACGCCTCTGTGCGAGCCGGGCTCGGAAATCTAGGGGGAGGGGTCGTTTGAGCGCTACGATTATTAAAAAAAAAGTAATTCGAATTGGTCAAGCCAAAATAATAAAATAAATAATGCAATAAAATGAATAATAGAATAAAGTAAAATAAGTCGGCAAACCGGAAGCTGGACGCTTCAGGTATATAAGGTTTTGTGTATTTTTTATATAAAGATATTTGAGTGTGCATTTGCCTCATTAGTACATAGCACGTAATATATGCATATATTATGTGAAAGTATCCACTTTCGGGTGATATTGACATTCATACACTTGAATTTGTAAAGAAATGACAACTTTGACCTATTATGACTTTGTTAGTAATAGTGCCATTTGCACCAAACTTGGTACGATCACGCTCTATGTTATAGCCTACATTACTGCTTCGTGTACTAAGATGAACTTAAGGGGGTTTTCCAGCCAATTACTAAAAGTCATAGTAATATACTATTATCAACTTTATTTGAAGGGATATCGGTATGGAGGGTATTTCAGAGCCTACGCGCCATATAGTGGCAACCTCTTAATATTTTCAGATTTTTCAGTTGTTTAGTTTCTGAGAATGGGATCGTTAAATAAATGCTTATTTTCCACCCCCGCACTCCCTACCTTTCCAACAAATGTCAAAAATAAGACCAGAAAGTACTAATTGAGACCGTTCATTTGATGAATGATGACTATATTTGGTGGAAAAAAATGTACACATTCCTTTTGCATGTGTGGGGACCCCGCTTAAATTCGACATAAAAGGATGTAACTCACTGTATGCGTGAGCGTTCATAGTTCCCATCTTTCCATCAAATTTGGGGTCAATCGCTATATCTGCGAGAAAAATGCGTGCGACGGACAGAAGACGGCCAGTAAACCGATTTTAATAAGGTTTTTACAAGAATAATAAGAAAGAGAAAATAAAAAAAATATTTTTATCTGAAAAGTATAAAAGAAAATATAGAGAAATATAAACTCATAAACATATTGTAAAAATATACCGGAATACTATTCGATTTTTCCAGCGAGAAATAGAACAAATTTTCCGTAGTTCCCTTTTTCCAAGTAAAACAAGCAAGGTTTCTCGTAGATAAAAATAAACTTCTTCTCTTCTTTGTTTTCTTTCCTGAGTCTTCCCACATCGTTCGCGCACGCGAACGGGAAAATGTCTCGCACTCACTCCGACCAGAAATGCGATATTCTCCGTATACCGTGCACCCAAGGGAGAAAGTATCCCTGCAGCTCCACGAAACTAAAATTCCACCACAAATCACTCAAGTGAAACTATTTTAACTATTTTCTCCACAGCCGGAATAGATTTTTTCAACGAGAAACTGAGGAAATTTTCTGTAGTTCTTTTCCGGATCCATTCAACCGCCTTTCACCAACTCACCACCATCGTCTTTTCCCAATTTGCCGCATTGATTTCAGGTTGATTTTTTTATACGTGGGAATGCGGGAAAGAAAAAAAACTAAGAAATTTGAGAACAAACTCAGTCCAGGCACTCGAATAACTCGTCTCAAACAGAAGCTAAAACCGCGGACAAAGGCCTAATTTCTCACCTTCTTTCTCATCTGCTCCATTTTACGTGCTAACTCCTCGATGGTTGAATTGCCCATCTCCCCCGTTCATCAGCTGGCCACCAGGTTCCGATCCCGCAAGGCTCGCCTTGCGCATACGGATGCGGCAAATCATTTCCCCCTTTTACGAAAAATTAGCCCGAATGAATTCAATCTGCAATCTGCGGCGAAAATTAAGGTAATTGCACATTATAGAGTGAGCGATCCAGAAGAAGGCGAAGAAGTCTATCTGCCTGTCATAACCACTTTTTTCAGAAACGGCTACACTGATTGACACGAAATTTCGTGAGAAGGTGAAAACTGCTAACGCATACACACGCAGCGGGTGTATCTTTTAAAGTTGAGTTTAAGGGGGGCGGGCCTCCATTTGCTCTCCATCAGCTTGCGAGCATTTCGATTGATAGCTCGCATTGACTGAACTTAAGGGGGTCATACTGTCTGAAGACATTTTTATTTTGCTTCCTTTTGGGTTTTTTTTCGAAAAACTGAACTGAATCCTTGAAAACACTTTACAATTTTTTCAATCCGATATCGTCATTCACTGGTAAAGTATACGATGATTTATCCACGCATTTTTTAAGAAAAAACGGAAAAACGCTAGTTTTGCGAATGGCAAAAATGTGTTTTGAATAAGTCATCAAAAAAATATCAGGCGATGATGGCTTTACAGTTTCTTACCAGGGCAGAGGCAAATCGTCAGAAGCGGCTCGTAGATGTTGAGTGCTCCTTCATATAATTCGCAGAACATAACATGACTACGAATTATATTGAGCGCAAATTCGCCAATTCTATTGACCAAAGCTTGGCAAGAGCTTGAAATATTTTTTTGAGAATTGTGGAAGTTTGGGTGCTAACGCCTAAACGAGCGGTCATGGACCAAAAAAAGAGGGAGTAAGTTGCTGCCCATTTGGTCCGGTCCGGTATGAAGTTGATGCGGACCTAGGACCCCACAATTCTCATAAAAAAATGTCATTAAAATTTCAAAATTCAAAAAAGTCGTTGCCTTGATTTTTAGATATTGTGGTGCCTGATTTCTAACATGCAGTCATAAAATCTTTAGTGATTGCAGAATGGTCAAAAACCACTCGTATTGACCAACTTCAACCGAGAGGACAGTACTTCCAAAAAACACAAAGGATTGGCGAAATTGATCTTGAACATCTGCCCCCAGATACTGCACCTCCACTGATGTGTCCCATGGTTTTGGAGAATTCAGTCCCTCTTAAGTTAATAACAAAATATCACGCGTCATTCAGACGATATATGAAACCTCAGATCGACAAAGAAAATTCAGGACGAATCCCTTCCTCAATCGATATTTCACCTACCTCAGATGGTTAAAAGGAAGACCTCAGTACGGCCGACAATGATCAATTCTTTAACCGGGCATTTTCGTGAACGTTTCTAACGGCAAGTGAAATGCGCTTATAGTTCACATCAAGTCAATCGGACCTCAATTAAGATGCCACCGAAGCCAAACTTATGGAAAATTGATCCCTACTTGGTAGGACCTCTTTAAGGTACATGATTAATGTGCAGCCCAAGATCTCACGCCGCCTGCTTGATCTGGAAAACCTGGAAATCAAGAACCAAAAAACCAAGAACATCGAATCGCACTGGTCAAACAAGAAGAAGGGGAGGAAAGAAGTTTTTATTTCAGGAAATCCCTTGCCATCCTGTCCTTCCGCCGGTCGAGTTCAATCTTCTTCGCAATAAGAAGACCCCGAAAATAATGCGCAATACGGTTCCAGCTGCCAGTGCTTTTCAACATTTCTCTGATATCATATGCAAGTAAGACTGAAAACCTCCATTCCCGCTTAGAAGTTGAGTAAGGAAGTAATCAATCTCACCGTACGTTCGGTTCAACCACGGGTCTAAATTGTCGATGAGCCACGCGGTCCATCTACCTCTTGGCCACTCGGTAAAGATGCATTGACGTTCTTCCTGGCCAACCACCTCTCTAAGTGTTCGCCCTTAGAGCAGTTGATTGCTTCACGCTCCTTGGCAAGGAGGGCAACGGGGATCACTCCCGCGATCACAATCACGGTCGGTTCTGGGACAGTGCGATAAGCAGACGCCACTCGCAAAGCTCCTCACCTCTGCACTTGAGCAACGTGCTTATGATGTACCTCCTTGTCATGGGCATCAGCCCATACCTATGCGCCATAGAGCAGATCCGAATGCTTTGCACCCATAATAAGACGTCTCCTAGTAGATATAGGGCCTCCAAAATTCACCATTAGCCGAATCAAGCTCGAGACTCCAGCTGCAGCTCACTTCGCAGCTCTTTTGACTTGCTCGAAGAACTCATCTTCGAGTCGAGCATTAAACCAAAGTATTTAACCGCTGGTTTTGACTAGTTACCGCGCCGATCGATATGGGACGCAGGGTCGGGATTCTCTTTCTGGTTAAGACGACTGCTTCAACTTTTTTGCACCGCAAGGCTAAAACCATGAACAGTCATCCATCCGCTTACCCGTGGCATTAATATGCCAAGTCTACTTTGCGCCTATTCAACAGTGTATCCGGCAACAAGTGCCGCAACGTCGTCTGCATATCTAATCTCAGCAGTCTATCGTAGGAAGCGTTCCATAGGTCCGGCCCTAGGATGGATCTTTGTGCTACTCCCGACGTGACTTCCATCCTCCTCTAGCGTCTCATAGAGCAGGGCGCGGTCTTCCAGATAATCGCTCAATATCCGCAAAAGATAGATTGGCACGTAGAACGAGTTTCCTAATGCGCCTAGCATATCTGGCCATCTTACGGAATTGAAGACATTTCTGACATCAAGAGGAGCACTATCCGTCAAGATCGGCGGCTGTGTGCGTCGGCTCTATGAAACGCATCTACGACCTCCATAATAGCATCCACTGTGGATCTCTCTGTTCTGAACCCGGACTGCCTTGGGGATAAGTCCCGGCAACGCGGATGACTTCAGCGAGTCTACTTCTGATGAGCTTCTCAAGCACTTTCCCAGCCGAGCCAAGTGTACACAGTGGCCGGTACGCAAACAGAAGCTCCGAGTCTTCTTTACCCTTGCTGATCGGCGCGAGTGTAACCACCTTCCAGCGACAAGGAAAAATGCCCCCCTTCAAGCAAACGTTGAACGCCTCAAGCTGCAGTCTGGCCGTTGCTGGAACACCAATGTGTAAACTTTCGCCGGAATGCCATCATGGCCTTGCACCTTCTTATTTTTCATGCTTTCCGCGCTATTGACATCAACCCGTACAGGATGTCTGTCGCATGCCTCCTCGTTAGCGTATAAACGTTATCGCGGCTCGGGTTCCTCCGGAGCATAGAAGCCTCACACGCCGTCATTCTCAAGCTCATCACAAACTGCAATTAAGGAAATTCCCTTTCCTATGTATGGGACAGATAATAAGTCGTTGCCAACCATCATGTTGAAAATTAATTCGAGGATGGTCAGTTGGTCACCTCCATATCTTACCAGCTGACTGTTCTTTTTCGTGCTTTATTGTGACAACATTTGTCATCTTCATTTGGCGGACCCTTCAACTCGCTGATATTGTGGTTATTGAGCGATGAGAAATCAGATTTGCCGCTTTGTTTCGGCAAGTTGAACACCGAAATGTACAAGGTTTTCATTCCTCTGACTAATTTGTCAAACTTCTGTGCCAGGTGCGGTTGATCTTCGTACTTAGCAAGTTCAGACACTTGATGATTTTCCCAGGCTTCCCTTTTCTGTCTGTGAAGTCATTTCTCTGTTCGACGAATTTTGCTATAGGCCTCTGCTCGTGCACATGCTGCAATAGCCGATTCTTCGCTTCTAATCATCATCAAAGCAGTCGTTTCGTTTTCAAGTTTAGTTAGCGCTACTTCATATTTAAGGCGTCTATATTTACTCTCACTTTCTTATCGGAATGGATATGAGATGGTTTTATTATCCCATCCTGGAGCTCCATGCTAAGGAGATCTTGATCTTAGTCTATATTAGCCAGAACACATAAGATTCTGATATTCATCAAAGCTGAGACGTAACTGCATTTGAGTAAAACGTGGTCAAGTTGGTTAAAAGTAGTCTCGCCTAGTGAGATCCACATTTCTTTGCCAGTCTCTTTCTGGACAAACCAGGTACTCCGAAAGAACGTTTCGTGTGACACTGCTAATTGAATGATCAGGAATCAGTTGTCTTTAATTACTTGGGCAAACTATGGGCACGAACTGTTGATGTTTGAAAATTTGCCTGGCAAGTCCAGAGAGCATAGCCGACTGCTGGAGCTTTCAAAACCCATAACAGTAGGTTTCATTTTTTTGCTGGTTAGGAAAGCTATTCCCGGTACACTATTTTTTGGATAGCTATAACGATAACGATACGGTCGTTTTTCGTCAGGAAACAGATTCCTGTCCCGCACAGTTCTTTTATATTGGGGTAATTTGTCGAGCAACTTTTGCTATATACGGGGAATGCCTGAACCGCCGTTGTATATCAAATCCTTTTCCTTCCATTATTTCACGTGGTATTTACCAGTAGGGTTATCAACACTGTTACAACCCTCGATCTAGAAGACTAATCATTCTAGTGTTTTTTTTTCAATTTCAATTTTAGGAGTAAGTGAATTACCTTGATTCTTCTCATCTGAGGTTTTCCGTTAAGAAAAAACTCCCAGGAACTACCCCGTGGAAGTGAAGTTAGGGTATACAAGCAAAATTATTAGTTGTGCTCTATGAAGCGTTTTCCAGATGTTATGCTTTATCATGGGTACCTATCTACGCTTTCATCCTGGCTTTTTTTACCGCTCCCTTACTCTTCCTTTTCTTCAGCCGTTATCACGTTCACAAGCGGGGTCGGCTCGTCCTGATCGGTTTCGCCATTTGGCTCTGGCCTTTTGGTCGTTTACTATCGACTTCGATGTTCAGACCAATCTTGGCAAGTGAATCCTCGTTGGCACGAATTGCGTGACCATACCATCGAAGACGCCTCTCTCGCAACGATCGGTGCAACCCCATAACGATCGCGGATATCCTCATTTCGGATGTGATCTAAACGTGTGACGCCAATAGACCAACGTAGCATCTTCGTCTCCATTACCGCAAGACGCCGTTCATTGTCTTTTATAGTTGGCCAACACTCAGAACCATAGAGAGCGACTGGACGGACGACATTGCGGTAAATTTTAGATTTGAGACGTTCGTTGATACGTCGATCACAAAGAACACCAGTTGTGGAACGCCACTTCATCCAGGTTGCGTTAATGCGTACAGCAATTTCATAACGCAGTTCTCCATTGGCTGATAGCGTTGACCCGAGGTATTTAAATCGCTCAGTTCTGAGCAGATCACTGCCACTGGCAGTGATTGTGCCTGTTTCATGGGGATCGGTCGTCAAAAATTCAGTATTGTTTAAATTCAATCTGAGACCGTATTGCATGAGGCGATCATTCCATTTTTGAACAAGTTGCTCGAGATCATTTTTGCTATCAGATGCTAGGAAAACATCATCTGCATAAAGCAATGTGTAGGGCGCTGGACGTTGGATATACCGTGTGACGGTGTCCATAAGAAGAACAAAGAGGAGTGGTGAGAGAGCGCTTCCTTGATGAACACCAACAGAAACACGAAGCGATTTTGATACACCCGCCATACTTCGAACTTTACTTTTCGGATCATGGTAGAGCAATTGAACCCAGCGCACGAGTTCTTCTGGCACGAAGTGTTGTCGTAAAGCATACCAGATGAGTTCGTATGATACACGGTCAAACGCTTTCTCTAGATCCAGAAAGGCAATGTAAAGAGGGCGATGCTTCTCACGGTGTTTCCCCATGAGTAATCGCGCAGCGTGTATTGCGTCTGAAGTTCCGCAGTTCTTGACAAATCCGGCTTGATTCAAGGTTATTTCAACGATTTCGCGAATACGGTTGTCAAAAACGGGTTCAAAAATCTTCATGGTATGAGAAAGTAACCGGATAGGACGGTAATTTGAACATTCTGCTGCACTACCTTTCATTTTCTATATTGGAACAGTGGTACTTTTTTGCCAGTCACATGGTGTTCTTCCTTCCTAAATAACCCGATTAAAGAATTCGCTGAGCCACAGTGTTGGGACCAAGCTATTCGCTTTCAAGAGTTCAGATGCGATGTCGTCAGGTCCTGTTGTTTCCCCCGATTTCATTTGTTTTATCGCCTCCTCGACTTCAGTTGAGCTGACTGGTGGAACTGGTCCAAATGTCGGCAATGATTGTGGAAGTGGAGGATGAACAAATTCTTCAGTTGAAATCTGCTCGAAGCATTCTCGCCATCTATCTGTTACGGCTAGACGGTTGGTAAGCAAAGTACCGTTCTTGTCATTAACGCAACAGAAGTGTTCGATATCCAGTGTGCGTTCATTACGGCTTTTAGCAAGTCGATACAGATATCTCTCGCCATCCCGAGTGTCCAGTTTATCGTAAAGGTTTTTGAAATGGTTCGCTCGGGTGACACAAGGTCATGGGTGTCAGAAAAATCGATTATACGCTCGCCACCCTCATTGCGCACTCCGAACCCGTTTCCCCCATGGCACCTGTTACCGTCTGCCTTTTCACCCACATGACCATTAAGTTCTCCGGCAGTGATGATATAGTCATCAGCAGGCACGTGACAAGTCTTTTCATCGAGAAGTTGCCAGAACGCATCTTTCTCGGCATCAGGTCGACCTGTTTGTGGTGCATACGCGGTGAAGAAGTGAATATTGCGATCAGCTGATATAATGGTGAGCTTCATCAGCCGATCATCAAATCGTTCGACTTCTTTAATGGCATCACGGAAGCCCTCTGAGATAGCAATGCCAACACCATATTGAATGTGTGGGTTACCAAAATAGAGAAGTTTGTAGCCATTTTTACCGCGTTCGCGTTCAATGTCGCAGCTTTTTGGCACCAGACCATCGGGTTTCTTCCAGATATCAATGCGCCTTTTCTGAATGGCCCTTGCGAGTTCTTCGGTCTCTCCATTTAGGGTACCAAAATTTATCGTGCGGACACGTATTTGTTTTGTTCGTTGTGTTCGGACTAACTTGCTTACGTCCTGACGCCGTCCATGCGTCAAGAACCCTTGTCCATTTCTCGACAGGACCGGGGCCATTCCTGCCGCGTCGACTGTGGTGGACGCCCTAGCATTTGTCCGAGGCTTGCGACTCAATCCGATCATCATGTTTGTAACGACATTGTATGCATTTTCTTAGTCGACCTGTCGCGGGGCCTGGCACCAAGAGATTTAGCATAGTAAAATAACTCCAACCATACTCTATTTATCTCTTTCCCTGATCACAGCATTATATTTTTGTTGTACTGAGGATAGTACAGAGTACGTTGCCTAAACCCTCCTCCTATACCTGGGCTTGGGACCAGTATACTATGTTAATAGCATGGCGGAGTTTACCGATCCCTTACTAATTAGTTTAAATACATTCCTTGATGAGCCATCCACATGATGGCGGACTGGACCAGTTGGAAAGCATCATACCTTCACCGTGTGGTCCACGGACCCCCCATTCTCGGGCAAACACCCAACTTGCAAAAAGTATATGAGTTGCGGTTTCGTCCAGGGCAGAGGCAACTCACCAGACGCTGCATCACCTTTGCCCTGGAAGGAGTGTGACTGAAGTGATTATAAGGCAGAGGTAAGTCAGCGTCTGATGAGTTGCCTCCGCCCTGAACGAAATGATGGTTCGTCAAATCTATCAAAATGAATTTCAAGTAAAACAGAAATCGTTCCACTTTATTTTCACAAAACTTTCAAACAGTTTTCGGAAAATACTTTAATGCTTACGTTATTTTTATAAAATATCATTGATGAATGATGAATTCCCAACTGAACAGCAGAAGTAGCGATAAAAGATTGAAATTAGAAATAAAATATTAAATGGATTCACAAAATAATTTCAAGTACCCAACGTGGAATATCATTTTTCATCCCATTAAAGTCGCTAACCTCATATCAGTATCCAAAATCAACGAACCCATCAAATAATTCCACTTTATTAATTAAACTGAGAATGAAAGCCAATACACACCGACTGCACCGAATCAAATATAATTATTCCAAAACATAACATAGACCACCAACATATCTAGTATCTGTTAGAATGCCTTTAAATCAGATTCTAATTGCCAGTGTCCAACCAAACACAATAGTAATTTCTCGATATTGATAGGACCCGGTCATCCTCTGCTCACTGCAGTCAAGTAGACTCTCACCGACCATGCAAATAATGCAATATCTAATTACATCGCGATTCAGATAGATTCTCGGCAGTATAAACACGGGGATGGAAATTTAATGAAATTTTCAAAACCACAAAATACTGAGATTCGCTGCATGCACTCCGAATATTGGCAAATTTGTAGTTCGGTGAAGCAGTAACACCGAATAAATTGAATCAGATTATTAGCAATTACCAGAGCTATTCATATAATTATCCATGTAGGGGTTGTGGATTCCTGTACCAGAACCAGCAGGTCAGAAACAGGGGTTTGAACTGAAAATAAACTCATAATTGAAAAGGTTGATGTCATCATGTTTTCAACAATTCTTTGAAAAAATTTTGTGTACCATTTCTAGTTATCTTTTATAATGAAATAAAATGAGGTCCCAAGGAGATATGATTGGCGGTGATGGTGATAACAATGAAATATGGCCGGATAGAATCTTAAAATATAATAACGTTAGTAACCAACTAAGAGTTAGGCCTTGTCAACCCTGCGAACAGAGCTTCATACATTTCATGGGTGATAGTAGTGAAATTTGACCTTGCCTAGATGCAGTTTTGAAAAACTAATCTTGAAGGATTCCTTGTATAGTGCTATGTTAGTCAATTCGGAAAGGTATGACAAACTCTTGTCATTTCTGCCACTAAAAGATCCTATAATATGAAGATTCAGGCGGTTTGAGTTCCTACTCTTCGGACACGGATCGATTTGGAGACCACAATCACTGCGAGGAAGCGATCCTGGTAGTAGTACTGGGAGAACATCGAAAATATCAGGAAATCGGCCAGACTCAGTAAGATTCTAGTCAAGGAAGACAAGAGCTACTCTCTTCTTTAAAAATCCAGGGGCTTCGGAATGGAACCTTCTGGCCAGACTCTGGAGGTGCCGGTTCAGATGCACTTTCCCTATTAGCACCGAGTATAAGTCAAAGCACCGTTTCCAGCCTCAGCCGTTGGAAAACGGTAACTGTCATGTGAGTTGGGGCTGAAGAATACTTCCAAAGTGTTCCCCGCTTGTCAGAAAAGAAGACTGAAAGGGATAGAGATTTGTTGGCTGATCGAAATTCTACCGTTACATCAACAACTCCTCGGATGATAACTGACCTTACAGCTCCGACCCTCCGCTGTCAAAACGATTAATAACTGGTCTCCGGAATGTGCGCACAGTCCTCAATAATAGTATCAAGAGTCCCTAAAATGCTGACTTTTTCCAACGCGAGCGAGTATTCCAGCTATATAAGGTGGACATTCTGAACCTGAGCGAAGTGAGATGGCGCTTTTGTACACTCGAACGCCAAGCGGTGGTAGACGCAAAGCCGGTATCTAACAAAAAAAGACATTTTTCTGCAGGAGGGACTCAAATTCTGAAAAGCCGACCGCAAATTGATGGGTACTAGACCGCCTTCAAAACCGAGTGAAGATGAACCATATCCCAAACGACATACGAAACCTAGCTGTTCATGGGAAGGTTTAAATGGATTCATGAACGTACCGAGCTTCGAGCTCTGTTGACTGTTTTGAGTGGATCGCCCTGAATATCTGGCACCGTGATAAAAACCCGGCAGTGTGTATGACAAAAACAGCTCAACCAACGCTTTTATTAGGGAGGCAGAAGATGCCGAAATGGCACAGATTTTGTTTCAGTATATAAGAAATGGTCGTGTAGATGGTTGTAAGCCTTTCAATGGACTTGTGACGATCGTTAACCGTAGGCCCCTCGTTCACAATAGCGAACAGCTAAAGAGATAGGAAAAGTAACAGAAGCACAAAGGACACCTTGCAATTCCTGGGAATCCGAGATCTCTCCCAGTGAGTAGAAGAACGGGATGATCGTTACAATTCCTATGAAGGAACATATTACCTAACTTTACCAAATTCTGTCTAAGAGATTTTTCGGATGCCCCAATGAACACTTCGAAAGTTTGATCTGAATAGAGGAGGTTGGTATTTCTTTAGGATTTTGTACCATTGAGATAGATACGCTTATTGTTGAACAGTGTGAGAATTTAAAAGCAGCCCCCCGCCTCCTTCCCTCTTCTTCATCGATTTCAGGATACCTTCGACAAAATCAACAGCAATATCTCTATGGTGCATATATAGGCATTTTGGAGAAATTAATAGCTATTATCGGGGCGGGATATGACGGCAAAAAACGGAAAAATAGACTAGGATTGAAGTTAAAAACCAAGAAAGGCAAGGTTGTCGGCTTAACGGTCATCGCACTCTTCCTTTTTGCATTAGTGAGTTTCGCATTGAGGGCGTTAAACAATTTGCATATATAGGAGGCGTTATTTTTGCCGACGGCAGTACCGAATTTTCTTGCTCGCTTAGCACATAAAAAGTGACCACCACTGCTGCTAAAAAACTCCAAGCTTTCAACAATTCATGTCTGTACCATATTACCAGAGTATTCTGGCCCTGCGACTTGAAAGTCCTGGAGGTTTAACATGAGTACCTGCCATGTAGGCAAAATTGATGACACTGATTGATTTGCAGACTACAATCAGAGCCTCGCCGTGACTAGCACCATGGTACCGGTTTATACTGAGTGCAGGGTCAGCATTCATATCAGTGGATGCGAGGCCTATTTAACACGTATGTCGCAACTCAGAGGTACGGTGGTCCAGTTGCACAGCACCAATAGGAGTTCCGCCCGCGATATGGGCACAATAACCATGAAACTCCAACAAGGGGATAACCGTAAATAATCGGGTTGATGGCAGATCCCTTTCAGATCGGATTTGATCACTCTCCCCGAGTACGTGGGGACAGCGAGATATTAGAACAATTCAATCAATAGAGGCACTTACTAATAATAATCGTTGACGCAACAATCCATGTTGGAGGAGGGCCTAGGCACCTACTAGCTAGTCAAAAATCCACGCTATTCTTTTCAGTCGCATAGGATGAAGTGGAGAGTCGCCTTGGAACCCCAACGTTGCGTAGTCATCCCTTTCGCCTAAAATTTGAGATGCGCATGGCATCTAGTGTCTACCAAGACTACTTTTATGATATGACGTTTCATTAAAGAATGAGAAAAAGGGTGCCTTTATTTCAGGCTTAACTTCAAAATATTCCCTCCGAAGCAAAGCCGATGGAATGGTTATGATGAGGGAAGTGCACAAATGTATAACA
Organism: Hermetia illucens; assembly: GCF_905115235.1. Taxonomy (NCBI): domain Eukaryota; kingdom Metazoa; phylum Arthropoda; class Insecta; order Diptera; family Stratiomyidae; genus Hermetia; species Hermetia illucens. The sequence goes on from NC_051849.1 coordinate 52,500,139, forward strand.
AACTTAAAATTTATGCTGCCTATGCCGTTTCTCAATAGAATTTTAGGTTAGCTACGAAAAGAGTTTTCACGTTTCCTATACGTTATGTTGTGAATGGCAGAAATCGACGGGTGGGCACAGCATCTACGGAACCACATTATAGCCAATGACAAGAAATGAAGAGAAGACATGCACAACAGACGGAAAGTATCCCCAACAATCAAAGCAACGTTTGAAGTCCCTACAAGCGCACAAACGAAGACGAATCTACATCTCCCCGTATATTAGTTCAACCGAATATCAGATAGAAATAAACTCCCTCGCCAACAACTACCCTATCGCGATTCCAGCAGCCAGGAATTGTTTTCCGTTGCAAAGGCCATCTTATGTTGTGAGTGGTTGTTCCGGGGGAATGGAGAATAGCTGGTTTTGCAGGCACAAGTAGACTTTTTCGGCAACGTTGCGGTTAAGTCCGACTCTTTCTCTCTCTCTCCGGCTCAAGTATCTCAGCTCAAATATCTGCGCTCCCTATGGAATTAGATCCCATATGTCTAGATTCGACATTGGGATCCGCAAGTGCGCACGTGAAGTTGCCTCAAGTCTCTGGAATTCACCCTACGCTTAATTGTTAGTGCCTAATGGCTTACGAGAATGTATGAACACAACAAGTTTAGATTTCCACTGGAGCGTCTGAGGGTCTGCACCTGGGAAATGAATCCCTCCATAGGTATGGAGTCTGCTTGTCCAAAAATTCTACGTGGCTGGAGTTTAGGATATGCACCACGTGATGTGTTGATAGCACGGGTGATGAGTGCAAACCAAGAGCCTTTTAATAGATCGTTCAACATCTGCTTCGGATGTATAAAAATTCTCTCCTGGAGAAACAGAGACATCTGACCTACTGAGATCTTTGATTCGGTAGAAGGACTGAGGTTTCTGCTTTAATCTAAGCAGCCCAGCAAGTTAACCTAAAGTCATTCGTTCCGTGGAACGACCCTACCCAATGCTTCTAGGCAATTTCTACTAATGAGGAGGGGAAATGTGCGCCACTCTCGTAAGGTGATTCCTCCTTTACCACTATTAAGCCGCTTTGGATAGGTTTAGGTTATGAAGGCGCAAATATCGGACACGGTTGACGTTGTCAACGAGGACCTTCAGCGACCGAGCTGAACACTATTCGAACAGACCCTCAAGAATGTACATAATGATAATTTAGACGGTTTTCCCCATATACTGTTCTATAACTCGGGGTAAGGTACCGCCCACAAACGCTACTTCTAGGTGTCTTTTGGCCACTTGAAAAGCTGCAATAAGCGTGCGCTGTTAAACGCTCATCATTTCTCTTGGTTTCTGCTGAAATTGCCGGGTTTCCGTAGCTTTGCATACCTTCGTTTTGAGAATGATGATACCTTACCCCTTCTCTAGTCACAAGATACAGTGGCGATCACGACCAGGTCAGATATTTAATTGTCTGCACTGTAGAGCAATTATATGAAAAATTGTAAATAAACAATTTTATCAAAGATGTTTATTTCATGTCCGGATACGGTTAGAGCGGAAGGTCGCCATTCGAATCATACTGGGGCAAAGAGACTTGTATTGTGACTGGATGTTGGATACCAGCCGACTCAGCTGTAAACGAGCACCAGAGTCAAATCAAGGTAGTAATCGAAGGCGGGCACAATACTCACCACATCCACGTGCATTGCCTCCTGCAGTGTGTCCCCTGAAGCGTTCCTTGTAAAGGTGTACGTAGTGATCCTAAATGAAGTGCTCTCTTGGAGAAAACCTTTTCTATATCAAGCATGTGAAGGATACATCGAGGGAGCCACCCTGCTCTCCTCGATTAAGTTTTCGTTTCAGGATAACCTAGCTAATATCTGCACAATAGGAGGAAGTACGCAAATGCCCCTCCGGCTGTGCTACTTGAGACGGGTGTCCGTTCTCGGAATCATAGCGATCATACCATTCTTACATACACTGGGAAAGATCTCAGATTTTCATCCGATACCGATGGAGGGTCAGTTGGTTTCCATAATATAGTATTTTCTATTTCTGATAAATAATTCTACCCAATATTGGAAATATCTCTTCAATACGTTTCTTTTCTGTAGCCCTCATGGGGTGAGTGCGGCAAAAAAGACTAGTAAGATAAGACGAAAGTTTCCTAGAAGCCATCGGCCAAAACACTCTTGGCTAATACCATTGATCCAAACTATTTAAATCGCTCAGTTTATGGGAGATTTATGCCGATGAGTCATAGTCCCTGTTTCATTGAACAACGCCGCAAATACGATCTTCTTAAATGTGTTCAAAAATCTCCATAATAAGGGACAGCAACCGAGCCAGACGGTAATTTGATCATTCTGCTGGACTCCTCTTATTCTTCCATATTGGAAAGGGAGTGCTTTTTTGCTAGTCAGATGGTATTCTACTGTCCTCAAAAACCTGATTGGAGAACTCAATGAGCTACAGTATTGGGTCCCAGCTTTTCGTTTTCCAGAGCTCAGCTCATCAGGTCCTATTGCTTTTACGATTTCATTGTGGAGGCGGAGGATGAGCAAACTCGTCTTCGGTGACGATGATAACATAGCAGCCTCTTATAAATATACAATCGATTTCTGTTTTACTATTCCATTTATAAAATGTAGGAACTGAAGACAACTGTTCCATGTATTTACAACTAGAAGGTCGTGAGTGGCCGCGAATTCGAAACAATTGCCTTGTGCCTTTTTACCTATATGACTATATGGCATGTATCGTATGTGGTGAAGAAATGAATCGTCCGATCAGCTAATATAATAGTAAGACTCATCAGTCGGTCATCAAATTGCTCGACTTCTTTAAGGATTTCACGGAAAGTTTCAAAGATGGCAATGCCATCAACATATTGAGTGCGTGTACTATCAAAGTGGAGAAGTTCATAGACATTTTTACCACACTCACGCTCTGTGTCATAGCTTTTGGCACCGTTACATCGAGTTTCTTATATATCGCAAATGTCAATACGTCTCTTCTGAAGGATTGATTCGAATTCCTCCATGTTTCTAGTGCGTGCGGAAACGTATTTGTTTCACTTCGAGTAATTTCCTTCCAGTATAACGCCGTCCATGCGTCAAGAAGTCTTGTTCAGTTCCCGATAGGACTAGGGCCTGCCGCGTCAACTAAGGCTTCAAAACATTTCTCTGAGGCGTTGTAGCCAATGGCTTAATCATTTTTCTTTTTAACGACATCGAATGCGTTTTCTTGATCGGCCTGTCGCAGAACCTGTCACCAAGAAGGATCAGGTAGGTTGTAGCATAACAGAGTAACTCCAACCGCACTTTATTCACTGCTTTATCTAATCTCAGCATTTTATTTCCATTTTACAGAGGATGGTATGAAATATGTTGCCTCAAACCCTCCTCCTTTATCTGGGCTTGGGGTGAGGATACTATGGTTGTCACCTACTGTTTCTCAATTTGTTGCTGTTAATGTTTTACTATACGAAAATGAAGCTTCCCATTAGCTTTTAGCTTAAACTCTCCTCAGTCTGCGCCCTTCTATCAATTCTTCTGGTTTCCTTCTCATCCCTTCGTGAAGCACAGGGCATCAGCACCACCTACTTTTAATTTTTCCTATTTCTATACTTCAATTACTTACTACTAGGCAAGCCTCCAACAGGGGAACAAGCACAAAGACAAGCACCAGCATTCACCTTGAAGAACTTAACTTAATTTAATTTGAAGGTGTAAATCTTTTTTGCCATCTAGTCTTACTAATTTTCTTGCTATCACCTAATCACCCTAAAATTTATTACACTTGTCTTATCTACCATATCTATTGACCTTATGTGTATGGTGGAGGAGAAGCTACAACTTCTGAGCACTCAGGTCGTGTTGGCCCATTGTACTCGCCTTCCCCGTCTAGCGGAATATTCCGGATTCGTTAACGTATCGCAAGATTTTCTTTAGTGGATGTGATGCTACCCGTCGCAATTGGAGAACATCGGCACCAAAGATCTAATGCCTGATGCGTCCATAGGTCGTGGATTCCGCTTCCTCATTACAGGAAGACACATATCATCTTGAATAATTCCTATTTTGAACATATGCCCAGCTAGTGAAGTAAGGCCTGTCAGAATGCCCACAATACTCCTGCAAGCCCTCTTTTCGATAGGATAAACTTTGTGGTACGCGTGTTCGGTTCTAACAGGAAAAGTTTGGTGTGTCTAGCCGTATTTAGGCTCTGCCTTAGTCAATGCTACTGATACTGCAATTGCTGGTTCCGGTCCCGGCATGGGGGAGATTGACCCCTCTTTCGCTAAAGCATCAAAGATTTCATTTCCCTCTACGCCACAGTGGACAGGTACCCAGAGTAGTTCCACCGTGTTGACCCTAAAGATAAAGTTCAAACTGCTCAACGCCCTCAATGCAGCTTGGCTATCACTGCAGATTGCGATGCGCCTGTGCTTCTACCGCTCGTCAATCACCCAGCATGAAAAACCGTTGCATATTGCCCCAAAGGAAAAACCCGCTTCTCGTTTTTATTCGAGAGGTAGACTCCGGCTTCAGAAGCCTGCTTTGTTTTTGAGTCATCGGTGGCACTTCCGGATATCCCGCCACGCATTCCTTTGGGACTTCCCACCTCTCTACCCTTCAGGGTAACTTCATATCTTCTACCTTCTTTATAGCCCTTGCTAACTTTGCAATTTTCAGTTTATCATTTTTACCCCCATTTGGGGAAGGAATGGGATGTAATGTGGGTACCTCTTCTTGGCACTAGTGCTATATATGGTTCATTCGCTTCCATCTTAGACCTCATGGCAAGTAGGCAGAATTGATGAATTACCAGATTATTTCCCGTCCATGCTGACCTCATTATAATTTGCAATCTTAACTTTGTGCTTTTTCGATCTATTGCCTGTTTTGACAATGACTCGTTTAGGCTTTGCGCAGTTTCCCTTGTTATGTTTTACGCAGGTGAAAAAATTGAACCTCTAAATCGACCTAAGGGACTGCTAGGCTAAGCTTTTGGGGATTTTTTCCCGCATACTGCATGCATAGAACATTCACTTATCGAAAGGCTGAACTTTTCTTTAATGAAGTCCGCGAAAGTTGATCGATTACTTTAAAAAGCCATCCTCCCCAAAACTAACCAAATATAAATCACAAATTTCAATAAAACGTGCGAAACGCCAATAAATTAACCCAACAACCGCATAATGTTTCCGTCTATCACCACATTCAACTTTTCACAATTAAATTTCCCATTTGCGATACCACCCCAGTGGTTGTTGGTTGTACATCTCTCCCCAGGATGCAGATCCCGCTGTCGCACTTGGCATGTAAATTAGATGAACATTTAAAGTGTAAACATAATTAAGGAAGTGTTGAGTTCACGCAAGTATACTCCCCTGTTTCCTTGGTTCATTATCAACCCGCAAAACCTTATTATATCCCCCGAAACTTAGACGTTGCACTCAAGTCACAAGAGGGTTGTTCATGAAGACGATTTGCATTCAGATGCAGTTCCTGGAATAGTCGGATATGGGGGAGGAAAGGATAGCTGCCTTATTTGCTTTTAACCACCACATAATGGAATTCAATTTTGTGGAATGTTCATAGGAAACTTTAATTGATGAAATAAGCTGTGATTAAATATGAATTAAATATGAACATATGGTCCAGGAGATGCTTACTCAGGAAGAAAGTTCTTTTGTTTTCTACTTTTGCGCTATAATTTCCGGAAAGTTTTGAAATTATTTTCCGTTGTGCACCTTTAATTTCTCTAATGGGTTCAGGAGCTCGCAGGCAGCTGCTTATGCAATTAGTAAATTGATTAACAACTTTGAAGAACTTTCCATTGAGTTGCCTTAGGTTGCCTCGAGCCCCTCATTAACATTAAATTGTTTCGTTGAATCGAGCATCATACTGGCCCTAATCGCTGTCCTTTAAGTCCACTGTGGGGAAATTGTCTCTTAAAGCCTGAGAATCATTTGAAGAATTTAATCAGCCATTTTCATACAAATATGTAAACTATGTAGGCGTGCGATCTAATTGACGGACAGCGCACAATGTTATAGAGCCAATGTACCCTTCAATTGTAAGAACCAAGCTTGGTCTTCAAATATGCTGCCCACTTTATAAATGATAGACTTCATGCCTGGCTATGACCGGACTAATAAAAACTACATACGCAAATTCGATATGGTTGGCAGAAAAATTAGGAGTTCTTTGAAAGCTCTCTTTCGATCCCATGATTTCTAGTTGGCGCATAATTTGTTAAGATCGAGGCGAAGTTGTTCGCACTCAAAAAGGCTACATACAGAAGGAGCAAATCGAGTTTCTAGCGGACACGTAACGTCATTGCACATATGCAGGTTAGGTACGAGGTAGCTAACTGACGCATGCGTCGATTACGCCTAGTAAATGCGCAAAAGTTTTTATTCGCAAGTGATTGAAGAACATCACATGCGCAATGCTTTCCTTACACCAAACAAATTCAAGCAATACGCTGGGAGACGAATTTCCTGCATGTAATCTACTTGTTCTCACTCCAGGCGTTCCAAGTTATTCAAAGCTGAAAAGTTGTCTGCCTTATATCCACAAGAAGGCAATATGGAAGACACCAAGCCGCACCAAACCAAAATTGTTACACATTTGGGATTTGATATTATGAAGCGCCAGTATAAGACCTTAATCGAAAAGCTCACGGAATTATCAGCGCATGGAGCTGTTAATCTATTTTTTCAGCCATCTTGATCCTTCGATCGCTTCCAGTTGGAAAATTTCAACAGCTTTTTACTGACCTCATTCACTGAGTCCTTCCACCGTTTCCGTGACTTTTCACTTTCACTGGCCGGCGTCCTTCGGGTGTGTTTTCTCACTGGCCGGAGTCCTTCGGGTGTGCTTTGAACGCCCTGTTAGGTATTCGCTTGTCGTCCAACCGTTCCACGTGACGGACTATGTACAATTTTTATGAGTTTAACCACCACCGATGTTTCTAGGTCGTCATAGAGCTGGTACAACTCATGGTTGTATCTAACCTATCGCCAGTCAGTTCCATCATTTACTGGTCCAAGTATTCAACATAGAACGTTACATTCGAAAGGATCGCTTCGTCGCGTCCATTCTTTACAGCCGTACAATAGCACAGTTTGTATTATGGTCTTGTAGATTCGGAACTTATTTTTCCTGTGCATCGTTTTACTTTTCATTTTCCGTAGAACTGAGTAGTATGATTTTTTGGCCATCATTATTATTCGCTGAACTTCGTCCTTTTCATTACCACCCTTCGCTATGTTTACTGCTCGGTACAAAATTTCAAAACTAAAGTCGCCCATTGGGTTTGTCGTATTTGCACCTGTCTTCTTGCCTGCGGCACGAATTTTGTTTTCATTAATTCTTAAGCCGACTTTTTGCGTTATTTCCTTTAATTGTAGGAATATTTCCTTCGCTTTTGGAATTGAACGTTTGAACGTTGTTTACGTCGTCAGCGAATCCCACTATTTGTGAAGATTTGTAGGGCAATTTCCTCGTGGTACCTAACTCCAGTTTGCGGATAACATATTCAAGGGCTAGGTTAAAATGCAAGTCCAACTCCTTGCTTTCATCCGCAGTTCATTTCAAAACATTGCACCACGTCGTCAAGCACCTTTACATGGGATTCAATCTGGTCGATATCTTTTTGCTATATTTTCCTGAGGGGCACGAGATCTTCCGAGGCACGATACTCTCCAAAAGCCTCTATAGCGAGATCAGACTGGACAAAACAGTCAGAATTTCACAAGCTGTCAAAGTAGAAGAGAGGTGTACTGGTTCTATTTGACATTTATAGATTTGATAGACCCACCTATTGCTTTGTTCCGAATAATCCCAAAGCATGCGCCTTGCAATGTTGCCGAAGTCTATCAACAGGTCAACTTTCCCTGCTGGGCTGATAAATGTCAGATGTTGTTCTTCTCCTGGAATTGTTTGATGATAAGTCACGTACCCGTTCTGCAACTACTGCAGTTTTACTACGATAGATCTTTGGTCAGGTTCCTAGACAGAAAGGCGTAGAAGCTCTTTCTGATAACAAATGCTGTAGGACTGTTCCGATCAATGTATCTTTGCTATGGAACAAATTGCTATATTTGCTTTTGAGATCTTTGATGATTTACCCGCCTCCAATCAAGGGCTTTTGTACTATTTCAATGACAATACCTTCCTCCTGAAGAAGACCCACAGGTTAGCTGTAGCGAATTTCGAGTGCTGCAGATTTACCTGTGCAACTGGGCAGTGGAATGGTCGCACTCCATCAGACCGTCGATCTTTATTTCCGCCAAGAACTCTTTAGCGACGTCGACTAGATATAAGCCATGCAATTTGACCTTTGTATTTCAGACTCCGAACCACACTTCGTAACTTGCTTTTTGCAGTGTCTCTAAGGAGTTTCTATTAATGTTTAATAGGCAAGTTTGCCTGTTCACTTGAGGTTTCTTTTCCTGGACCACCATCACCAGTCCATGAAACGTGTTTTTTTGAAGATCTCATCGTATGGCACAATCTTGCCCTCCCAGATGTCACTGACCTTAGTAGTGCATGAATTGCGAAAGTTCCTTTCGAATTGATCCTCCGTTACTATTGCTTGGAACCCATGGGCCACCTGGAAGGAATTGATGCAAGTGATACATACCACCTGATTTCCTTCCCGCGCATGAGGTATTCGTTCGCCGAGTCCAACGGCCATATTTCCGGTGCCGATTCTCCGTTCCTGCCCATATCGCAGAGGGATATCGTGTATACGCCGTTGGCTATCCGTTGCTGCTTCGCTTCCTGCAAAGGTTGCTTGAGGTCTGAGCTCTTGCAAACTGTGCTCTTCTTGCCTTTCTGATAGATTTTATCTTGAAATCGAACGCATGTGAAACCCCGCGTGAACGCAGTAGGTTTCGCCTGATATTTAGCGAAATCCATTTCGTCCCGCTTCGAATGCTCAGAATTTTTTTCCAGTCCTTATCCCTTGGGAAAACCCCAAATTCGACAATTTCGAGCAAGAGTACTGTATCTGGTGCCCGATTCGGCCAGCTCGATGACACTGCTATCTCGACTGGTTAATCTGTCTGCCGCTTTGCTCCCGAAGGTCCTTGCTATGGTGACTGAGGGTCCTTTTTGCACCGCCCATGTTGTTCCTACAGCTTAACTCCCCCCAGATTCGCTTCCCGGTAAAACGCGACTTCATTTATTCCTTGGTACGGAATAGCGCATCAACCAAATCTGGGGAGAGTGAATTCCAGTGCATGACCTAGCCTGAAATGCAGTTTTAATGTGCGATCTATCCACTGCCACTTCCGCCTCCCAATCACACCTCGTACGACTGCCCGATACACAAGCTGATCGAGACCTTCGAAGCTCTGTCAATTAATGCAGATAGGGAGGGTGAGATGACCTGCCTGACTGAGAATCTTCGTTTCGTTGGTGCTTACCTTCAGGCCAACTCGACTTACCTCTCCTCCCAAATCTAGAGCTATTTGGCCAAGCTCCATGACCTAGTGAGGGAGCAAATTGATGTCAACAGCATCATTCATTGAACTTCTCCAAACAAACCAGCATGAAGAACATCACCGACATCAAGAAGAAATAGTGTTGGTCGCGGGATGCAACCCCGACTGAGTCTGCTTTCGACCTCAAAATCCCCCAAGATTTTACCTTGGTAAAGCACATGACATTGTGCGCCATCATGTGTCGTTCTGATAATAGTTGTTAGTTACCCCGAGGAGCGTAGAGCACTTCTGATACACTCTCTGTTCACACTATTGAAAGCTTTCTTGAAATCGATATAGCCAAGATCCAAACTCTGCCCACTGTTCCAAAATAAGCGTGCCTTGATGTCGCCAATGTAGAAACCAGTCTGCGTTTTGTCGATTGATCTTTCGGGATGTTATTTGATAAGTTCCGTGATTATTTTAGTTATTATCTTTGCAAAGGCTGGGAATAAGCAGATATCCCTCCAATTTTCACACTCAAAATGGGATCCCCTTCTTTGCAATCTCGGATTCCGAAGATTTCCGTACAAATGGAAGTAACCGATCTGCAATAACTGCAGGGATAGCGATAAATGACTCTGCGTAGAAGCCATAAAGTCCAGCGGCTTTACTTCGTTTGAGTACATTGTTACAGTGACTAGACACTTCATCCACAAGAGGAGGAATCTCACCGCATATGATACAATTAAGAATTGTGGTTAAGTTTGCCTTCCTCCTCTTCAATTGCTCGTCATCCTGGATGGGAAGTCTACCGTTAACGTCCTTCACAGGACCATCGAAAGATTTAGGACCACACGGAAGTTCTTTTGTGATGCGGCATACAGTTCTGAAATCATTTTGCAGCATTTTCTCCTTCCCCGACCAACGCAATAGCAAATTCTCCCTTGCCACGGCGAACACCGCACTGAACATCTCGGGATTTCGCTCAACACCGAAGTTCGAGCTTGTCACCCCCGCCATCACCGGTCAGTAGAGCCTTCAACCCCTTCCGTTCATCGATCCACTTTGACAATTCACCAACGCATCACCCGGGAAAACGCATTTTTGATGACGGGCCAGTGCTCATCGATATTCTCAAACGTGTTACTCGGTATATCTGCCGCCCGATCAACAAGATAGCTGTCCCACTCTTGGAGGATAGCTGAATCATTCAAGTGGTCAATGTTAAACTTGGAGGATCGCAGCTTCCCAATTCTAAGAGAATTTGCAGACGCAGCACGCAGGCCAACATAAACGACAATCAGATGGTGATCCCTTTCGAGGTTGATGTACGCGCCTCTTTTGTTATTCACATCTAGGACTAAACTCATAAATTTACCGTTGATCGTAAAGTGATCGATCTGATTGCTCACGGACAATATGCCACAAATGGCGAGACGGTCGTTGTTGCAGATATCGACAAACTTCACACCATTATCGTTACAGTCGCCAAGACCGTGTTTCCCCATCATATGTCCAAGCAAGGTATTGTCAGAGCCTACCAAGGTGCGTTCAGAACACCCATAACGATCATAATATCATTTTCAAGAAGCCTCTTCTGAATTGAATGTAATTCCTTCCTTCCTTTCCACTTTGACGTCTCCGTTAGTGCAAAGCTCTGTACAATTATAATGCTCCTTAACCTGGACCCCAAGTGCAGAGAGCGCGACTTGAGGTAACGGTCAGAAACAAACCGGCCCCAGATTTGCCCCACTCGGCTTTCCAGAGTACCAGAGTACATTGCCGCAAGAAGGAGACGAGAACACCCCAAAGACCCACCATCTTGTTTCGCTTAGGCCCAGAATGTATAGCTTATATCGTTAGAATTACCGCTTAAGTTGGAGAAAGGGAGCATTCTGAGGACCCTCAATACCGTTGTCAAGGAGCGTGCGCACATTCCAAAAACTAATCAGAAGCCATTCTTGATAGCCAAAGGTTGTAGTCGTGAGTTCAGTTCTTACCCGAGGCATTGTTGACGTTTCGGTAGCAATAAAGTTTGAAATGTTGCTACCCCCTTTAAGTCGCCATTCACGATAAGCAGGGAAGACTTTGCGTGTATTCTTCAGCCCCATATCAAACTTTATCAGAATCCTGGCATTTCAGTGTATATTATGCTTTTAGTTGATGAACTCTCAGAATTCACTTTCGCGCTCAGCCAGTGAAGATAACGCTCCTCCTAACCCAAACTGACGAAGTGAACCGTTCCAACCTAATTGCCTAGATGCACCATAAGATTCTGTTTTAACCAACAGTTCAGGACCAATACATTCGTCTAACTACTATTTTCCTTTTCAGCCCTTTTACGTGACCAATTTCGGTGGAAAGTTTATTAAAAATGGACACATAGTAATATTGATGTGCAGATAAATTGTAAAGACTCGTCCCGTTGCACATAATTTGAACCCCTTGGTTGGACAGTAAGGAATGACTATATTTTCCCAATTCAATTTAGGCAAAAGCACAGGAAACTTCGTTTTATACTAATTGCACTAAAAGGAAATGTAAAAGCAAATTCCCCTTTCACCTCATTAATTTCATTAATTCAGGTAATTGATGGGGGTTCGGCCAAAATTGATTTTGTATTTGGGTGGTAGCCTCGTGGATGATGGTAAAATTGTCCACTCGAGTTCAACCTCAATTAAAATAAAGTGGAAATTTCCGAAGAGTATTCCCTCTAAGGGGTGGAGGCTCCAAAGTCCGTGCTTCGGAGAAATCAAATCAATTCAGAATTATGGAAACTGTATTCAGGTGCACCATCAATTAGGCAATCAGACACCTAGTTATTCATAAGATGTGAATAGACATCAGATGCAATTTATTATCTAATAGACATTTCCCCGCCCTCAATCCATATTGGGGATGTACATTTCTAAAGAGCATTCAAAAATAACTCTCGACGTAACACTAACCAAAATACGAGCAGCGCTGAAGAGGATAAGATTCCTTTCAGAGCTCCTTTGTGGTCAACAGGATACAGAGCTAAAGTCATCAGAAAAGCAAAACACTTTAGGGATCTGTAGTTTGCTATGAAGTACGTAATATGAACGTAAGCGTATGTACATGCAAAATGGAGCCAAGTAGGCAAAAACAAATGTTTCCCAAGGCTATGTCTGTAATAAAGTCCGTAAGGAAATGGGAAAACTTTAAGAGAGAGCTCTGTGTGCAGTTGATGCGCCAGCACTACAGTCTGAATAATGTATCTATTTACTATGACTAAATAATATTAATCAGAGTTGGAGCCCAAAGCAACATTCTCTTTGTTCCAGATACACAATATTAAATGTGAGCCGGCTAATTAATAGTAACTGTTCCAAAGAACGTACTGTGCCATTAGTGGGTCCGATTTCAATATCAGCAAGGGAGAAACAAATCCGTAATATCATTTATCGCTTTAGATTTCATCAATGCTACTATTTTACTAAATAATTGAGGAAAAGCTCAATGATTTGAAAAAAGGTTTCCGATCGACTTGCCCCTAACGAAATACTCTGTACGAAACTTGCCTGACTCTCACATTTGGATCAGTCACAGAATCCTACATCAATTATTTACCCCCGATCAATTCATGTTTCTATTCATTAGCATTTCATGCTGATTGTCGATTTCAATCACTCACCATTACTTTCCAATTTACTCAGAATCCAGGATCATCTCCATGGAAGCCCTGAATGTTGATGAGCTCCCGATACGACCGCCATTCGCGACCAAGTGCACTACACAATCACGTCCAACTCTGACAAGCGTGCATTATCAATTCATATTGCAGCATTTTCCCATTTTTCACTTCTCTATAAAATATGCAATCAATTCATTTCCCTCCACTGCAAATCTATTAATAAAAGATAAACATTTTTACTGTCGGATAGTAGACAGCCGTTAAAAGGGAATAAAAACGTTACAGAGAAAGTATCGAAACTCCGAGTCATATAAAATTCCTGCCATATTGCATTGCAATTTGCCAAGTTTAGGACGACGGTCTAGCAAAGGACATAAAAAGGACGAGATAACATCAAACTCAAATTCAAACTGAATGCTATTGCCAACAGTAACATTCCGTGGAGTTAATCAGATTTCAGAATTATCCGCTGGAGATGCTCAAGGAGGAAATTGCATTCCCGAAATTAAAATCACTTATTCACTATATGTTCAGGATGATATCGTTAGGACCTTCATGCCATTTAGCGGCACGTATTCCGGGAATGGCACTGAGGTGAGAAACTTAGACTCCGCAAGCCAAGGATTGCCATTAGCTTGAATGCTGTAATGATTTTTGAGGAATGCTGAGCACGACTAAAACGTCTTGAGTAGTCTTGAGAAAATCTCATTCGCAAGATGGGCGGATTATCTGAAGGCATCTATTAAATTGCATTATTTAAGAAGTGAAGTACAGTCAGGCAGTTTGGCTGGAATTTGCTCTAATTTTCTGAAGTGTCTAGTTCAGTCGGAAGCACAGTACATGGTACGATGAAGCAAGTGATGCCGGTAGTAATCTGCCTTAAGATAAATTTACGTTTGTAGTCGGTCATGTGGTGAGGCAGTGTCAAGATACTTTATATAAATTAAATACCAACAGCAGCCGTTTTAACTCAATACAATAATAACCTAGGAGCAAACATAGGATTAAATTGTAACAAGCACTTGACTATTATATGCATCGTGTCCATCGCTCCTTAAAGATTTTTCGGTTTGAAGCAATGTGTAAAACTCTTAGAAACACAGATCCGCTTTGCCTTAATGAAAAACTAAACCACTATTACTTCGTCAGATAGCCTTTTCCTTAAGTTCTTATGATTTAAAATCTTTGGGCATATTCCGCCTCCATCAATAATTCATCCTGAATTTTTGTAATTGCAGAAATAAGAGAAAGATAAAAGTCAGTCTTCTTCTGACTTGAGTATCTTTCCACCTCAGGACACAGTGATTCATTCTAGTTCGCTCCCTAAGCCTCAGATTTATAACTGCTCCGGTCCAAGGTGATAGAGATCCTGCCTGCTTCTTCATCATGTGAGGAAGAATATAAAGTAACATTTTGTTGTGACTCTGTTCAATCCATTTTCAAATATTAGTGATGGGTTTGTAAGAACAGCGATCCTGGCGTGTTTCGTCCTGTCTAGACTACCAATAATGGCACGACGTCATCCTTGCCACATGCCCATGCTCTGCCCTTACTGTTGAGATGCTCATGCGCTTTCTGCGGTACTCAGATGTATTTTTCATACAATATGTTAGCTGGGATTATGCCTGATGATGTTGTCATAAAGCTATCCCCTAATGGGCCTTGCATACAATTGTACGAACCCCACTGATTCGGCTTTCGGAAAACATTCATTCACCAGGCACACTCTAGCTACCGTTTTAAGGTCAGCTTATAATCGATCATCGCTTCAAAATGTTTGCAAGCTATCTATCGGATAATCGTTCGTATACTGACTACTATTTTCAAAGGTTCATCAACTTGTGCTCAAGGTATGGAACAGCGAACCAATGCCTGATGACTGGCAAAGAGGCATTCTCATACACACACGTCGCTGAGTACCATCTATAAGATTTTCTCCCCTATTTTGTTTGGTCGGATAGCCCCATTTGCCCAGAACATCATTGGCCCACACCAAAGAGGCTTCACTCCAGGCAAGTCAGTAACAGATCAGGTTTTCTCTGCGGTAAGCGATGGAAAAACTGTTGGAATATGGACATCACCATCACCATCTTTTCATCGAGCCGCCTATGACAGCAAAGCCAGGGTAAAACTCTACACGGCCATGAGAAAATTCGGTGTCTAGACGAAATTAACAAGACTGGCTAGGCTGATCCTGACCAATGTGCGAGGCCAGATAAAAGCAGCAGGATCACTCTCAGGACCATTCGATATCAACAACGGTCTACGACAAGGGGATGCCCAACTATGCGTCCTCTTTAACCTAGCCCTGGAGAAAGTGATCCGTGATACTGAAGTAAATGCGAGGGGTACGATCCTCTTTAAGTCCACCCAACTACTGGCTTATGCCATGGGAAGAACGACCCGAGACGTACAAACTGCCCTCATCCAGATTGAGTAGGCGGCGTGAGATCTTAGGCTGCACATAAATGAAGGCAAGAGGAAGTACATGGTGGCCACATCAGCATCAAAAACCAAAGAACGAATAACATTAAACCGCACTGTTCAAACGGGAAGAATAAAAATAGGAGACTACAACTTTAATACCATTGATAATTTCTCCTAACTAGGGTCGAAAATTAGAACCGATAACAGCTATGACGATGAAATCCGCGCACGGTCGTTGTCAGTCAACAGAGCCTATTTCAGCTTACAAGGACTGTTCCGGTCGAAACATCTCACTATAGGCTCAAAGCTCTTACTGTACAAGACTATGATCTTGTGTCAGTCCTCATGTATTCCTCGGAGGCTTGGCTTCTTAGCAAGAAAAATTGCGAATTCTTGGCAGCATCCGAGAGAAGAATCCTCCGAAGGATTTTTGGCTCACTTTTGGGTCACTTAATCCGTATGGATGAGGATGATCCCACCCGGAAAATCTATAAGGACAATATCTATGGTAGAAAAAGAAGACGAGGCAGACCTTGCCTGTGATGAAGCGATGGCGTAGGTCAGAACGCGAGACAGCTTTTAGGGATATCGAATTGGTGGACCTCGTTGCAAGACCGGTACGTCGGAAGTTCCTTATTAAGGCAGGCCTAGACCGGATACCGGTTGTTGCGCCGTTGATGATGATGATTTTCAAGGTTATCCTCTGCTCGGGGTTCGAGATCTTGATCTCTTCCACTAACTTCAAATCACCCCCCTCCCCCCAATAGGACAGAACACACAACAGAAGATGATCAATAAATTCAAACTAGGCATGTAAGCATACTCCCACGGTCCTCTTCAGGCACAGATTGATTAAAAGACCGCAGTAAGTATCCCGCCGTGATTGACACGGAGGTATTGGCTTATGCTGAGTGCAGGTTCAGCATTAATACCAGTGGGCATGAACCCTTCTCTAGTACCTCTGCCACAAATAAAGGATACAGTGCATAAGTGGTGCAAAGCAACTCCACGCACCGCAAATAACCGGGCAGAGACTACACGCCCCCGAAATTCTTCTGAAACATATGCTCTCATAGGGGCTATACCGGTTCCAATAATACCAGATAACCTCCGGGCTAGAGCCACTTCAGATGCATTACAAGCTCTGGTTTGATCGTACATGGAGATGGCAGAAACTACAGTACAGAGAGAATGCATGTGAACATTCTCTCAAAAGGTTCCGTCAGTTTTATTAAGCTACCTCGTAGAGAAGATCCCATGCTGGTACTCAAGAAACTCAAAAATATCACCACAGATATCTTATTTGGTCAAAAAGAGAGTCCTTAGAATAGAAGGTGGCCAAGTGTCAACACAGTAACGTTAACAAAAAAGTGAACACTAGATATCTGCCGTGAACTGTAGGGTACTAGGTCAATGTCTGTTTTCTTCTCCTAACAGATACCGTGTCTTCTCAATACAATCCTTAATTACGTGGCCTTCCTTCCTATACTACCTACAGTATTTAATGCACGCTATATCAGCTATCTAATCTAAATAATCTCTTGAACGGTGCTTGCTCTCTGATATCATTATTGTCATTATTCTGTTTAGGAAAGTTGCACTGCATTCTAAAAGAACGATTATGCCTCTTTTTGTGGTAATAATATACCTATTAACTGTAGTATATCCAGTGAGCCTATAACCGTTAGGCATTTTAATACATTCCCTAATTTAATTTCAACTTGGCATCTGGAATTAAATATTCTCCCAGGTGCCTCAACCTACTCTGCACAAATGCTGGACACTGCCCCAGAAGGTGTATGGAGATGGAACACTCCGTACAGAGCCTGCAGGCAGTATCTGTAGATATGCTAAGCTTCTCTAGGTGATATTTTACCCAGTGACCAGTGAGTATTCCCACTATAATCCAGGGGTTCTTCTTGCTGAGGTTCAAATAGTCCTTTTTGCGCTTGGGTTCGTATCCCCCATAAGTATACTAAACTGCTCGATTCCTACTAGGCTTGCGCAGTAGAGTTCCCTCAGCTGTTCCTGTTTATTTTTTAATATCCTAGTCATGAACCCATTTCCGATTCCACAGAAGGGTTCTGGGCCCTGTAGAAGAGTCGCTGCTGCCTTCTTGGCCAGCGCTTGTGCTCCCCCATCCAGCCCAACATAGTCTCGAATCCAGAGTACCCAGACTTTATTGTGATCGAATTCAGTCTCCAGTTTAGAGTTCACCGCCGCTTAGTTGTCGGTCAGAAAAGCAAGGCTAAGCCCTCGGTAGTAAGCACCACTATGCATGGCGTATATTTCCACCTGGAATATGCTAGAATACTTACCCATTGGTTCCAAGTCTCTGATCCTATAACTGACACACCCTACCTTCATCATGTATGCATTCAGACTAAATAATGCCTTCACCTTTCTGCTTTCTGTTGTGAAATACGAAGGTCAAACTGTTCTTTGAATCTAACCAAGACACCTTTCCGCAAGATAAACCCTTTCAAGTCCTTGCCTTCCATATTATCCAAACACCCGTAGATATCCTGACATCCTTCCTCCTTTACTATCATTATTTGATGCAAATATCAAGTCCCCAATCTCTCCCTCTCCCTCTCTCTTTATGATTATCTGCACCGCGTATAAGCAAATAAGAAAGGTCAGGAGACCCTCCGAAAGGAATTTCGGTTAAAAGGATTGCATGAACCAGCTTTATGCAACACCACTGGCGCAAGATAGATCGCAACATTTAGCTATCAATAGAGCAGACCTTGAACTGGTGGCACAATGCAGCCTGCACTCTTAAGGAACAGTTAGCCCTGAAGCAATGTTTCAGTTGCCTTGAATTTCGTCTGCTTTATGAAAAAATGACAACGGTAGATCCAAGCTATGCATATCCAAAGGGTGACGAATTTTTTCAAAATGTATGGTAGTGAGAGGAAGATTGTAGATGAATCCGTAAAACAAATCGGAGATAAAATTGGAGCAGATTAATCTAAGTTAGTGTAAGGGCGATATCCGGTCTAGGCTGACCTTAGTAAGGAATTCCAATATCCCGCTTTTATGCCGAGATCCGCCAATATGATATCCCCAAAAGCTGTTTTGGGTCTTGAGGTACATAGATCCGAGATGTACGGATTGTTCTTCCTTCGGTCCTTCTTCCTTCCTATAATGTCACTATCGTCAGCGTAGGCCAGTATTTGGGTGAACTTGAAAAATATCGTTAATCTTGCATTACCATCTGCATCACGGATTACTTTTTACAGGATCAGACTAAAGAAGACACAAGATAGGGCATCCCCTTGTCTTAGACTGTTGTTGATGTTAAATGGTCTTAAGATTGATCCTACCTGACTTCGCACATTAGTGAATTCTCTCGTGACCCTGTACAGTTTCACCCCAGCTGCTTTCATTTGACAAGACAGGTCCGGCTATACTATTAATATTGCTACCCCCAACAACAGTAACATTCAACGGAAACACTTGAAAAAGAAGGTGAACTATAATATTAGCCACTGGCTCGGGAAATCAAAGAAATTTGCCATATCGAGCGGATGGTTGTGGTTCCCATAATATTGCCGGCTACAGGTATTGTACCAAAATCCCTTGGGGCTTCCCTTGATGTCCTAGGTCTCTCGCACAGTCTGGTTCAAACCATGCAAAGATATACCATTCTGCATACGTGCTCGATGTTGCGAGGAGTTCTCGACGGATTCTCCCATTAACCTACCACCGACCACCACCACCAGAGTAGGTAGGATCGTCCGAGGCTAAATGCTTGGGACTTAGCTCTAGTATTAGTTAAAATCCGGCAACTACCTAGATTTTGGCAACTCGGATAATAATAATAATAATCATTGGCCCAACAATCCATATTGGTAGGTCTAAAATTTGAAATAATAAAACTTGTTTTTTATTTTGCAAATTCCGATATTTCGGGAACCACCTGCTCCCTTCATCAGTGTTAACAAGACTTGCGAATAGGAAAAACAAATTTTAATATTTCAAATAATTAATCGCTAGAAACACCGCGTAGTTACACTCAGAAGGTACACTATAGATTTGCACAGTACCCCGCTCAAGATTATAACCACGATTCGACTCAGATACTCACAGCTGAGACGAGTTGTATCCCACATTCAGTCACGATAACAAATCCCTCTGCCACCAATGAGATTTGAACCGCAAACTTCCGCTATGACAGCTCTGCGCTCTAACCACTTGAGCCATCCGAGCATCGACCTTCAAGTCGATGAAAACACGGTGCAGCGAATCCCCATATTCCAACAGTTTCTCCATCGCTTGCCGCAGAGAGAAAATCTGATCTGTTGCTAATTTACCTGGAGTGAAGGTTCTTTGGTATGGGCCAATGATGTTTTGGACGTATGGGGCCATCCGACTTAGCAAGATAGCAGAGAATATCTTGTAGATGGTACTTAACAACGTGATGCCTCTATTATCGCTGCACTGTGTGATATTTCCCTTCGTATGTATGAGACAGATAATGCCACGTTGTCAGGCATTGATCCGCTGTCCAACACCTTGAGCATCAGTTGATGAACCACTTGGTGTAATTGGTCGCCTCCATATTTAACAAATTCGGCTGTAGATCCATTGGCTTCATCCTACTGACTTGTTGGTAAAACTTTCGCCCCTGGTGCGGAGTTCGTCATAAGTCTCTGCGCGTGCCCGCGTTCGTTGAAAATGCAACATTACTCGGTATGCAGCATTCTTCCTTTCCGTTGCTAGCTTACATTCATCGTGGAACCAACAGTTCCGACTTTTCTTGCGGCTCGGGCCAAGTATGTTTGTGGCCGTATCAATGACAGCGCCTTTCAGGTGAATGTGATGATGATTCATTTCCAGGTCATCTCTTAGCTTCGGTTATTTCCCCCCTTGTAGATGTTATCTCGAAGTATGATTTCAGCAGGTATTCTTCTCCGACTCTGCAGTCTCATATGTAGCCTGGCAAACGCAAAGTACATAGCCCTTCGCTTATGTTTTCAAGGCCGATAACAGCAGGTTCCATTTTTTTATGACTAAGAAACCTACTCCGAGCATATGATTTACTGGATGGCCACTATAATATGTTGTGTAGTGGCTCTTCTCCAGGAAACCGGTCTGGCCATGAGAAAATCCGCAAATCGTTATTCCGCTGTCGTTACCGGGTTCGTGGTTGTATTATCAGTCAAATCGGAGGCTCCGGTTGTAGCTTCGTAATCAGTTTCAGTTTACGACGAAAACTCCTTCGATGTCCAAAATTACACACAATTTTAATGGCATCCCGTAGTACATCCGTCAGCTGATACAGAACAGTTTTGATTGACCATCCTGCCCAGTAAAAGTGTTGGCACTGATATAGGAGATTACGCTCTAAAACGAAAGTTCTAATATAGTGCTCTATGACCCTTCTATATCGTTTTAAGTACGAGTGATCTCAGGCACACTGGTCTGAAAGGTTTTGGGTGAAAACGATCCTTTTTACCCGCTTTTAGAATAAAGACTACTCTAACTCTTCTCCATGCCCTTGGTATATATCCCGAGGCTATGCTGCCCCTTACCACTCTTAGGAGAGATCCTAAAATAATTTCTTGGCGTTTAAGGAGTAGTGCTGAGAAAATGCTGTCTATTCCGGGTGATTTCAGTGGTTTAAAGTTCCTTCTGCTCATCTTACTCTAGGATACCTTTTTCGCTAGTTTCTTGTTCTTCTTGCTACCCCTTTTGTTCGTTGTTGGGGTGTCAGGTAGAATGTTATCCCCTTCCTCCGTAGGCTAGGATCTCGGGAAATGAGTTTTGAGAAGCAGATGCACCCTGCCTTCATCATTCTCTATTGCTCTTTTATTGGCTGTAGCTTTATATATCCTGGATACTTCAATGATTTGTTCTATCCCTTCACATAATTTCCTGAAGCTCTTTCATTTTGTTTCCCTGATCACATGGTCATACGTAGTCATTGCGCTTTTGTGCCTCTTCCAGCCTCCTGTTTGTTTCGCCCGTTTGAACAGCATTCGCACCTCGTTTCTCATTCTGGTTAGATTCCTGTTTCACCAATTCTTGACCAATCCCTAGAGTTATGTCAAGTAGCTCTTGCCTGGTGCTGATTACGAAAGTTATATATTCCTAACTTGTTGCTGAGGATGAATTCCAGAAGGTACTCACCTCTTCGGTTAATGTCGCTGCTTTCCCAGACCTCAGGCATTGGCATCGCAACCGAGAAGAAGTGGTAGCGGCTTCCTCTCGCAGTCTAACGACTAATTCCGGTGGAATCCGGGTGTCTGGTCCTGGAAAATACCCTAATGCTACGATTGCCTCTCGAGTTCTTCCCTCGACTTCCAGTGAGACGTGGACACCTACGAGGTCTACAGTTAAAAATAGTTCCGTACCTTCCATCCCGGCAGATTATGAACTATAGTCCTAAGCCAGCCCGCCGTGCCTTCCGTCGCGCAGTCTACAAACATAAAATCTATTCGACAACTTATTCCGGTAAACACAAGCTCCTTATTCCATCCATCATATATCCGTGACGATGAGCTCCTCAATTATTTTTTGTTCCTGACGGGTAAATACTTTTGTCAGTATCATCATCAAGGGCAGAACAACCGGTATCCGGTCTAGGCCTGCCTTAATAAGGAACTCCAGACACCCCGGTTTTGCGCCGAGGTCCATCAACTCGATATCCCTAAAAGCTGTCTGTTGTCCTGACCTACACCATCACTCCATCTTAAGCAGGGTTTGCCTCGTCTTCTTTTTCTACCATAGATATTGCCCTTATAGACTTTCCGGGCCAAATGCTCTTTACCGGATTAGCATAGCTAACTGTGGGTCTCCTACATTCATCCCTCAACGCCGTCTTTCTTAGGCTCGGATTTAGGTTTCTTGAAAGCATTCCCCTCTTGATTTTCGCTGCTCCCCGCTTTCTTGGCTCTGATACTGAAATCTTAGTTCTGTCCTGAGCCCTCTTAAGGGCCTGTTCTGGTTTAGGCCGTCCTTCAGATAGTGCATTGACACCATTTAACATCTACACCACTAAGGTCTGTCTCCTGATCTGATATCCTGACTTCAGACGTACCCTTGCTAGTCTCTGCTTTTCGAGTGGGGACCTTTGTTGGCTGGGGTCTTCGTTGTAGACTAATGTTGGCTTTGACTCCACTGCGTGACCTCCCAACTTTTCCCTTCTTAGGTGTAGTCACCTGGCTCTCAATGTTGCGAAGATTTGTCTTTTCCTAATGGGCCAGCTTAAGTACGGTACGGGGTCTCGGTATCTGGTTTTATTTTTGTGCTCAACTATGAAGGTTAGGAGTTCCGCCGTGCCATACCCCACCGTAGCACGGTGAGGTATCAATGAGGCTCCCTTCGAATACAGTAAGTTAGACACGACTTCAAACTATGCAATAGGCACAGTCTGCATAACACTCTGTATTGGGGGGAGGTGTTTTTCGACTCCTCGGTGTAGATGCGTAGCATTTCGTTCATAGTAGAGTAATCTCGTACAGGGTGTGGCCGTCACCACCCACGAACGGTCTTGGTAATCGAGAGGCTTGACTCCTGGGGAACCACATGTCAATCCCAGAGAGTGATATAATAGGGTGGCTCCCAAAAGGCTGTATTCCACAACAGTCTATCCTGTACCAAACTAAATTTTTCTTAGAATCATTAGACTAGTGATTCCTTTAAAGACACAATATCTTTTCAGAGACGATGACGATCTACATATATAGCCTGTTTGAACTTCGACTTGAAGAATAGAAACTGACTTCAGAAGATTTGCTCCTATCAATTAGATACAAAATTAAAAATTGAAAGGAATGGTTCAAGATTTCAGTCATTAAAAAATGGTTGATTCCTTATTCAAGGAAAACATCACCACAGAAACAGGAATGATCTCAAATTGATTACATTTTCCGTAAAAACTGAAAAATTGATTTTTAATCTCATAAAACCATTACAGTAACATCAAAAGGAAGGAAGCCCAACAAATTTGCAATTCCAATTTCTTTTACATTTACAAACTGTTCACATTCCATCTTCAGCCATGTTGAATTTTTCAACGCATCCCCGAAAAAGTAGACACTTTATTTTTATTTCCGTGAAAATTGCATCCACTGTAGCACCGTTCGCTGACTTACCACCAGTCGGAAATGTAACGAAAGATATACTCTCCTCTGCACGGTCCAAAAAAAGGGATTGAATTCAACAGAGCGCAGCGCAGCTACCAAAATCGATTTTTTTTTCTTCCGTGGTTGCTTGATAGTTCATGTACCAAAAACAACAAGTGCGATTTCTGCATCATAGTAGGACTGGCTTGGTTTCCATATCCTTACAATGGAATTATACCTGGCCAAAGAAGCATCCCATTCTCAAGTCTGCAAGATTCCGACCGAATGTGGGAGCTTGGCAGCACACTAGCAATAATACAAGCGAACGGAATGAAGCCGAGGCACATCCTTATAATTCTTAGTTGAGCAGTTAGTGCACACTCGAATGCCGGTGATGGGTACCGTGGTGGCTCAACTCTCGCAGGACTCTTGGCCACGATTCCTTCCTGGTTCATTTGAAGTTGAAGCACGCGGATGAGTACCTGCCTTTTGTTTTTGTGCTGTGCTGTGCGAAAAGCACGTGGTAGATGACTAGCCGTGATTGAGTGATTTTCTGGTGATAAGATCCTGTTTGTGATATTTAAGAGTTTTGTGTGCTTAGATAGATTTGGTACGACTATGAAAAGTGCTTTGAATGCTATCGAATTACAAGTCCTGTTTGTTTTGGTTCGTTACAGACTATGGTCGTCGGGATGCCGGTCGCGGTACCAAGGAGCTGTGGGACGGTTAAAATTTTTAAAACGACCGTTCTGCATAATAGGTAAGTGCATTTCGATTCATATTGGTTGCAGAATATCTGCTCTTTGCAATTCTAGTCCTAATGTCCTTGAGCTTCCTTGTTTTTCCTTCTAAATCATTGCGTTAAAAGATAATCCTTCTCAAAATTGTATAATCTTAAAAGATAGTAACTGCCTTCTTCGGTTTTATTCCACAGATGTAGTAACAATAGTAGCATCCTTAGTAGTATTAGGTATGGGCACTTCTGGACAGGTGTTCGCAACCAGCGCATTGCGTGGCCTTAGATTTTTTCAAATTTTAAGAATGGTTCGAATGGATCGACGTGGCGGAACATGGAAATTATTAGGCAGCGTAGTATATGCTCACAGACAAGTAAGTACCAAGTTAACTAAAATGAAATATTATAAATTTCTAAATTAATTAACCTAATAAACTGGAGCACAAGAGTACAATTTTCACGAATTTATCCCAAATTACAGATTCATTGTAATCTCATAATTAGTTGTAAATCGAAAGGCTAAATTTTCTTTCCTTTCGGGAATTTTTTCTTCCCTTCGTTTTAGGAGTTATTCTGTTAGCTGTGGCATGCTTGCTTAAGGATGATATAATTAAAAATATTAATGCTGTAAAGAGCTACCTGGCAACAGGAGAAAGCTTACCTTTCCTACATAAATATTCACTCGGAAAGAAAAACAAATTCAAAGTTCCTCTCATTTTCATCAATATCAGAATTACTAAAAATACAAATTCCTCCAGGCAAGAAATTGGGCCACGCATACCTCTCAATACATTTCTCTGTTTTAGGCGTTTTCGTAAAGCAAGAATAAATAAGTCAAAGACATACATGTGCTTATCGATCATAAAACTCTGCTTGCCACCTACAAAATTTCGCCTGACCATGCCTTCCCGCAACCTGAGACGGTCTTAATGGAAGTTGGTTTTTCACTGTAAACAGTTTCAAGTTACCTTTGAAATCTTGCAGGATATTTTAAATTGTGTCCGTCTAGCGTAAATTGATACTGTTTCCTTGTACTAAGTTAACGAAGGAAGTTTGTAATGTCTCGAATTAAATTGATGTTCCCAGTTTTAGGAGCAGTTTAGGAAGTTTTCTTCTGATGTAAACTTTCGAGTAAACCAACAGAATTCTTTGGTTTTCCTAAACCCAAGGAACTACTTTGAATGGTCGTAGCGTGCATAAATGAATCAGTACGAGTCTATGCCAATAGTCCTATTTACCTTCCTCCTTCATATAACTAAATGAATAGGTCGCAGGTCGATCCATTTAAGATAATTATATCTTATCTTCCTAACAAACAAAATTCACAATTCTGCGAAACTCTCTCTCTCTCCCTCTCTTACAGGCACACCTCCGAATTTATGTCGTTCTTTTCTTCCCTACTCGTAGGCTAGATAAGAAACAAAAAATTTCTTTAAAAACATTAAGATTTGCACCAAATTTTTCTATTCTTATAATCATTTGCGGAGAGGGTACCTTACATTATCTTTTATGAAAAGAATAAAAGATAAGGCTATCTATATTAATAAATATAACTGCATAAGAAAGCATCCAAGCTTTTCGCTTGATTCAAAATCTTAAATCTCACTCTATCGATTGAAAATAGCGCGGCTGACCACGAGCGGTGTTGGCTGCGAGAGCGGATAAGATACACGAGGTGCACGGGCGCCTTATAGTGTACGACCCCCTCAGTAGGCCCAGTTGTTTTATAAATACAGGCGCAGAAGTCTCAGCCCTTCCCGTATCCAGATCCAATAAACTACTTCCTCAGCAGCTGTAATTAGCGGCACCAAATTCCAAGCCCATCGCCACTTAATGTTACAGGCGGGTAAACGTGAATCTTGTCTTGCGTAGGGCTTTTCCCTGGTGTTTCATGTTGGTTAACATCAACGTCCCCATATTAGGTACCGACTTCCTGTATCACTGTGGGTTACTGGTAGATATGCAGCATAATCCACAACCTTAAATTTCAACCTGCTCGAAAGACAACACTCTTTCTATCATTTTTGAGGACCTTGCCTCCGAAAATATCGCAACATTTCTACCGAATGTAGTCTCTCTCAGCCAGTTAAACATGAAATTCAGCACCACATCAATACTACTGATTCCTTAATCTCCTGGAAGATGCGTCCTCTACCGCCCCAGATGCTCGCTGTTACTCGGAAAAGGTTTGAGCAGCTACTTAGGCAGAGTACATGCACACCTCACAAAAACAGTTGGTCAAACCCACTCCATGTGGTCCCCAAGCCCAATGGCGAATGGAGACCTTGTGGCGATTATAGACGACTGAATGCTCAGACGACTTCGGACCGGCACCCCACTTAACTCATTTTTGCGTGGTGTTTTCTCGATCTTGGATCTCGCCAAGGTTTACCATCAAATCTTCGACTTCACAGGGATGACTTGCAATGGCCTGTGCAATGCGGCACCAAACTTCGAGCGATTCATCTACTCTCTCGCTCTCTCTCTCACATATTCTAAAAATTCTCAGCATTTAAGACATCTCGAGCGCATTTTCCAATGATTCCTTGAAAGTGGCCCAATTCACAAAGTTGACAAATGTAAATTTCTTCAGCAGTTGAAATTTCTAGGCTACTCCATCATCGACCCAGACAAGATGCAAGCGATTACAAGCTTTCTGCTGTCAAAGACGACCAAAGAACTTAGAAGGTTCTTAGGCATAGTAAACTTCTACCGTCGTTTCCTGCACAAAGCGGTTCACTACAAGAGATTGTTTAACGCTTTTCTGTCTGGTCCTGAATCCAAAGAATCGCAGGAAGTTCTATGTTCTCCAGAAACCGTCCACGCGTTTCAAACCACCAAACAGCAACTGGTTAACGCTACACTTTTGGTATTCCCTCAACAAGATATGCCTCTAGCCGTGTTCGTTGATGCCTCAAACACCGTAGTTGGCGCTTCTCTTCACAAAAGAGTGAATCAAAGCTCACAACTGTTGGGTCTCTTCTCTAAACAGTTGAATCCCATACGCGCCTATAATCGTGAATTACTATCGGCGTATCTAAGTACCAAACACTTAGCCTACACCAGCCAGTTCACATCGAACATTCAACAGATCTCCGGTAAAGGCAACTTAGTCACTGACACTTTGTTTCAAGTCTCCTCGATCAACATCCCAGCCGCAGTCGATTTTTTGGCAATCGCAGCGGCTCAGTAGGATGACGCAGTTCTGCAGGGTCTGCAGTTGGACTCCAAATACAAGTCTAAGTTGCGGCTTACCGTAGTTAAACTGTGTGGTTTCTGAAAAGGAACGTAGGCAACATATTCCGGCCATTTTCGTATGGAAGTGTTTTGCTCGGTGCCCGCCTGGCCGTCCTGGAACAAAGACGTGGATCCTTGGGCCGGAGAGTGCAAAGCATGCCAAAAGCGTAAAGTCACTAAGCATGCTAGAAAGGAAGTAGATGTATTTCCAAAGTCGATAAGGCCGTTCGTTACTATACACTTCGACATTATAGGCCGTTTGCGAGACTCGCATGGCTACAAGTATTGCCACATGATCATTGATCATTGCTTCACGCGGTAGCCTGAGGCAATACGTCTGAAGGACATAATAGCACAGTTATGTGGCCCTCTGTCGAGAGTGATTTCCGCGCTTTACTGTTCCCGCAGCAATCATCACAGACCAGGTAATACAATTTAAATCTACTCTTCGGAACTCGGAAAGCACTTGGGATTGAAACGTCAGCGAACAACAGCATACCATTCGCAGTCCATGGGGTGGGGCGCTAAAGCAGCCATTATGACGCGTGGTGGTTGCAGGTCTTACCTTTCATTTGGCTTGGCCTCCGTACGGCCGTCCGCGAAGAGTTTGCTACCAGCTCTACGTAGCTGGTGTACAAAGAGAATCTGCGACCCCACGGTGATATAGTCCTCGACAGGAGAGAGATATTGGATAGATCGGATTGTTGTGTCTACTACGAGAGACCATTCCCAAATTAAAGCCCCCTTTGCCATCTTGTCACACGCAGCGGTGATCAACACCCTTAGGGAACTCAAAGTCTGTACCCACGTTCTCGTGAAGACTGATGCCCTCCAGAAGCCGCTACAGCCACTGTACAGGGAGCTTTATAAAGTCCTCGAGCGCCAAAAGCCGCAGCCGAGTAGCCTTGCCTCGAGTTCTCTGACTGAAACCCCTAGGTTACAGCTGACCGTTTTTGAAAAAAGGAGAGTTTATTAATCAATGCATTGTAGCAATTAAAACTCAACACCGTTTCCGTGGCTAGTAGTAATTTTTTATTCGACATTATCGATATTTCGGGAACAAATTGTTCCCTTCTCCAGTGTCGGGTCACAAAATTTTTTGTTGCGTGATGATGAATTAAATTGACGATACAATTCTGTTTTAAATAAAATTAATTTTTAAATGAAAATAATTTACAAATTAATTAACATAGTGGGGTTAAATAAAAAAAATACTGCAACCCGTCCAAGCAGAAATAATGCAAACATGTCCAACAACCATCATACCGAGTAAAGTATTTTGTTGAATCATAATTTCCTTGCTGTCACTCAACTCATTTCTAAGTGATACCGGAAGTGTAACCACAACCGCGTCCTGGTAGGATATTGTGTAGTAGTGCCCTACTATACTAAGAGCATCCAAAACATGAATATAGTAGCTAAGGGTTTTTACTGTGCAAGTGGTAAGAAGTCATATACTTCGAATCCACTGGCTACTTTGAGCAAGCTAGCCGCGGCTAAGACACGGATTTTGAAGGCCTCACCCGATTCTTGTTCCACCACGGATAAATCCTTGGAGTAAATGCACTCCATTTCCATTTTCCAGAAAAAATAATGCAGTAGCTCCCATTGTGGGTGAAACTGGAAAACTGACTATAGTCAATCTGTCGATGTCTCTATTGCCTAAATTTCCCAGAAAATGAAAAAGGGAATCATGACATAAGGAAACTCCGGGCACAAATGAAAGGAAATTACCGGCAAAATTTTTGCTGTCAGTACCTTCCCATCCGCATCCAGCAGGAAATGTAAAGGGGTGGAAAACTGGTGATGTGAATGCGATTGGTCTAATTCCGGTACGCGAGCCGGATACTGTGAACCTGGCAAGGCTTTGAGCCATCATCAGCGGAAGGCACTGCGGAAGAAGACTGACAAATCGAAAACAAAAAGGTGACGCAAGTCGAAAGACTACCTGATAACCCCGGTGAGACCTGTGTAGCATGCCGAAACCTCTTTCCATCTACTGGCACTAAGCCTGGTAAAGTTTCTCTTATATCCTTCTGGTACAAGAGTCATTAGTTCGGTTTAACAAAATCAGTGAAGAAAGCTAGGATCTTCCACGACAAAAGATCCGCAAGATGAAAAGTAAATACCACGTTAATGATCAGAGAAGAAGCGTGATAGGTGCCTCTGTGTACCTACCATATGATTCTTTTTGTCCTCCACTGACATCAGAACTCAGAAGAATCCCGCCATTTTGGGTAAGATCTCTACGTGAATCTGTCCTTGCCGTGGTCAAGACGCACGACGTAAGCTGCACTTTGGCAGATCTTAACAATCTTCACAAAAAGTGGCTCCACAATTCTTGGGTAGGATGGGATGGCTATCGGAAGGTAGGGTTTAACATCTACAGAAAAAACGAAAGAAAACAGAACGAACGATGTCAGTAACTACTAACTATTCATAAATTCAAAAAGTTGCCGCTCTTCATTCCTTGGTTTCCAAGGTAGAGCATGTAACTCTGAAAGTAGAGGACGTGATGAGGGTGATTGTGAAGATTAGAGAGGCCAATGATTGTATGCTTATCCAAAAACTCTGTGTTGCCGCCAAAGAGGATGGTGTCGATGTTTCTATAATTAAGTGGATCTATGCCCTGCTAATTGATTCTTGTATACTGAAGTAGGTGTTGACTGTTACCCCGCAACAAAAGCAACCAAAGGCTGCCCGTAAGAAGATGTACTTCCGCTATTTCTGCGGAATGTATTGACTTACGGTACTGCTATATGCAGAATGTGCCTACAGACGCCCAAGTTTATATGGCTGAAATGGCTTTTGTTACATATTGACTTCAGAAGGATTTATAAAAATATACAATTTGAAAGGGGAATAACTCTTCATCATCATCATCAACGGCGCAACAACCGGTATCCGGTCTAGGCCTGCCTTAAAAAGGAACTCCAGACATCCCGGTTTTGCGCCGAGGTCCACCAATTCGATATCCCTAAAAGCTGTCTGGCGTCCTGGCCCACGCCATCGCTCCATCTTAGGCAGGGTCTGCCTCGTCTTCTTTTTCTACCATAGATATTGCCCTTATAGACTTTCCGGGTGGGATCATCTTCATCCATACGGATTAAGTGACCCGCCCACCGTAACCTATTGAGCCGGATTTTATCCACAACCGGACGGTCATGGTATGGCTCATAGATTTCGTCATTGTGTAGGCTACGGAATCGTCCATCCTCATGTAGGGGGCCAAAAATTCTTCGGAGGATTCTTCTCTCGAACGCGGCCAAGAGTTCGCAATTTTTCTTGCTAAGAACCCAAGTTTCCGAGGAATACATGAGGACTGGCAAGATCATAGTCTTGTACAGTAAGAGATTTGACCCTATGGTGAGACGTTTCAAGCGGAACAGTCTTTGTAAGCTGAAATAGGCTCTATTGGCTGACAACAACCGTGCGCGGATTTCATCATCGTAGTTGTTATCGGTTGTGATTTTCGACCCTAGATAGGAGAAATTGTCAACGCGAATAACTCTTCAAGTCCCCGTAGAAGTGAAATATCTGAGAACCATTTGAGATAAGAATTCTCTTTAAGATAAAAACACAGGAATTGTGAAGGCTGCAAAGGCAGCGATCTTTGCGGGGATTCAAAAGCTGCTCATTTTTTATCCCTTCAAAAATCGCTCATTAGTCTAGATATCGGGGTACATAATTACTGTGTGTCTATGACCCAGTAATTAGGTACCTAGGGTAAATCTCGAATGGAGAGGAGAGTGTTCAATTTCTCCCATGCCGGGACCGGAAGCAGCAACTGGAGTGTCGGTAGCACTGACTAATGCTGCTGTCAAACACTAGGAAGGAGCTTTCCGTACGAACAAATCGCTGAACTTAAATGCTGCTAGACGCATCAAATTTCTCAGAGGCAACTCATCAGACGCTGCCACACATCTGCCCTGGGAGCTTAGCACCCAAAGTTAAAAAATCAGGGACAAAAACCACTTACGGTTTCGTCCTGTGCAGAGGCAACTCATCACACGTGCCCATGGGAACAGAATGACCGAAGCGGTTTGCAAATTTTAACGCTCTTCTTTTATACTTTCGCAAAACAAAACAGGACTGCAAATTATAACCGGCGTAAGTCCGTCATAGTTTGGTCCGGTCCGACTTCAATAGATGAGAAGCTGGGACCCCATCCACTTGATGAGGACGCATCTAACATCAGACTTTTGATACTGATGTACTCCAGTTGCGGCGGATAACATCACGTCCTCTAACGTAAATCCTGCGATACGCAAACATATTCAGGATATTCTGACAAACTGGAATCCAAATGCTAGAAAGTGCAACAATACGTCAAACTCAAAAGGCTCTTCTTATAATTTCAATATTTATCATAACCAGCATGAACAGTGGGGCTAACGGCAAAAATTGAGCGAATAGTGACTTTCGTAAAAATTCACTTCCAGAAGCTTACCCCGCCGATGGAGTTTGACAACCTAACACATTCTACCTTCACCTCTCTGATTAAATACACAAGTTAAGGAGGGATGGACCGTAAAGACTGTAACCTAACGACCCTCCACCATTAAAAGAACATGTCTGTAGTCCTTGCACAGTCCGCAGTGATATAGATTGTACCTACTCTGGGCGGTCCCCCACCACTCCTCGAGACATATTAAGGTATCAAGGTTGGACTGTATGGGAATACACTCCAGTGAAGATGAAACGGAGACAAATAATTTAAGGTCGTCAGCATACAGTAAACATGGATAGATGGAGATGGAGCGGAGATCATTGATAAAAGTCAGCAACAGTAGGGGGATCAACTATAGAGCCTTGGAGAACACTGGAAGAAGAAGAAAGGAGGGAAATTGCTGTTAACAAGGAAGATGTTAAGAAGCCCTTTAGGACCAGGTCCGACATAGAGGTCAATATTGCTAATGTGGAATTCAACTAAGGAAGGCGTGACGAAAGGAGAGGCGAGAGATTTAGAGCAGTCTGCATCTAGAAGAGGCGTAGAGGAGGCAGTGGTTGAGGGAGTAAATAAGGAAGAAAAATAAAAGCAGGGAAGGTCGCAGGATTGTTATCGGGAGTTGGCTGTGGAGTCATATAAATTGATGGAAGAAGGAAAAGACTGGATACTGGACTGGACGGGCAAGGGTGACCTCGACGCACAACAAGTATCTCTTATGCGCTCTTTAAATCATCGACTTCACAGTGGAGTGCTTAGCTTTGAAATGAGCATAGTCGACGGCCGAAACTTCTCCCGCAATGCCTGTTTCAGGCGGATGTCATTAAAGATCTCCACTGTGAACCAGGTTGGATAAGAACGAAGATAAATAGGAAAAGAAGGATAGACATTACAGGAGAGGAGATCTGACATGAGATTATAAAACGTGCCAAGGGCTTGATCACAAGTCGAGTGAGATATGCGATCCCAGTTGATAGACAGTATGGCTCAATTGAGACCGTGAAAAATGACTTTGTATAAGTTGAGCTTAACAGATTTACGTACACTTTTGAAATTTGAACGTGAGGGTTCTGCGTCAGAAGGAAGAATTGCCGAGTGCATCACATTCGTTCGTATAAGGGACTTTAAAAGAAGCTATCACTAGTCTTTTGTTAGTCTGACAAAAGGTAATTGTGAAGGTGAGCCAACATTGCTTGTTATGTACTCCAGTACCTCCACCATGGAAGTGGCTGTTTTGGTGGGGAGGTTACCTTTAACTCAGACCGCTGGCATAAGTGGGAGAGTTTCAGCAAACAACGGGAACGATATTAAAGGGTTGACTTTTGGGTTGCAATACGCGATCAGCAGAGGAGTCTGCGAATAATGTCCCGTTGAATACGTGCGATCGGAGCATCGGAGACTTTTTCGGAATTGCTCCCTTGGCCCACTGTACGGCAGGCTGAGGTATAGTGAATAGTAGGCGCTGCCGCTCTGCAACAGGAATGGGTCTAGCAGTGACAAGAGTGTGAGGCGTCCGAACCATGATTTTTCGTATGACTTGTTTGCCATATATATACAATAAACTGTCATTCCGCAAATTATCATCCAATGTGTATCTTCTAAAACAGATCCTGAATAGCATCGCAATGGTTGAAACTGATTTGTATCAACTTTATCAATCGATATGGATTACTCAATACAGCAGATATTTGCCGTACAGGTTAGTCGCCTTCTTTTCTTCCCTACTGCATAATATGCACCATGGCTCTCTGATCCATTCCTTGATGATATAAACTTCTTTTCAAACTTCCTGCACCTTGTCCTGCTACTTCGTTTCGATCATTTTTATCCAATATTCGACTACTGATTGCCGCACATGCAACCTGTTCAGCTTTCTCTTGGGAAATGTTTTCCTTGCTTCTCTCTGATTTGCTGCGCTTCCTGCCTAAGTTTTCCAGCTGCCGCTTAAGTGTTTTCTGACTTTTTTTTTTGTGTTCCGACTATCCCTTGTCAAATAACACACGCCATTTATATGGCAACTGAAGGCAACACCATGTGGTCAATTTTGGATTTGACACTTTTGTTGATGCGTCGATCGGAAAGAATGTCTGCTGTTGAACGCCACTTCATCCAGGGAATTTCATGGCGATGTAAATCATTGTCTATCCGAGGTGATTTAATTACGTAGTTTTGAAGAGGACGCTGTTACTGGTCCGAAATACCCCGAACAATCCACAAGTATCCCTCCTTTTATTAGAGATAACACTATTGTTTCTGTGGATGAAGGATGAATTTAAAACCGTGGAAGAGTGCTCCTTCAACCTATTTACCTACTCATGATCGTAGACGAGAAATCCATCGTAAATATCATTAGTCGAACCGCTAACTTACTGGCTGTGACGCTGTGCATCGCTTCGTCACGGAATTGTGAATTCTGTTCACTATCTCATTACAGGGCTCATTTGAACTGTTGGCTCATAATCCTTTAAAAATAAGCGAGCTAAGCTGTACCTAGCCCAATGAACTGTGATCTCAGAGTTCTCTCAATGTATTCCCTGCGTCTCACAAACAAGTAGGGAAACCGAAAGCTGGACGCTTCAGGTATTAAAGGTTTTGTAGATTTCTTATATAAAACTATTTGAAGGATCAAGACCTTTCATTTGACACCCCGCATGAGTATATTCGGAAAAAATCAGCATGTACGGAGACCCCCGCCCCCTCCACGTAGAACGATGTAACTCAATGTATATGTGAGCGTTCATAGTTCCCACCGTGTGTGTGACAGACAGATAAGCTGACAGCAATCAATAAACCGATATTAGTAAGATTTTGTTTTGCACAAGACATTGAAAACTGGTAAAGAGGAAAAAAATTTAAAAACAAGCTAGCTGCAAATTTCGAAACAACGCCGCTAATAGGGGCTGACCTCACAGCTATAACATTCGGCTATCGATTGGTTTCGGCAATGGTATTGAGAGCCCTCCAACTTGAGCGATAATTTGGGCGGAATAGGCTGTAAAAAAATGAAATGAGCTGACACTCTGAAAAGTACTCCTCTCCCTCTTAGGACGCTATGACTTTGTATTCTGGGAAGCCTAGTGGTAGTAGATGCGAATGGTGGCCTTTTGCTGATAGCTTCCTCTGGAAGTCAATTTTTGACAACATCCTCGCTGCTTAATTTAACGAGATTTTAAGAGCAAGGTGGAGGATCATTACAACCGAACAACCGAAAGGTGACATTGCCATGCTTAAAGATGTGTTCTCTCTCGAATACGTTATGGAAAGGTATAGTGAAGTGTATAACATATGATGATAAAAGGAACTATATAATTTTATTAGTTAGGGAAGCAGAGGCTGCTGTAAATAACAATGGTTTCAACACCTTATACGAAAGAACTTACATGTGGTCGTCTCAATGGCCCTGTGCGGGACTCTGACCATAAAATTCTCATTTACTACGATGAGCAGCGAAACAAGTGAAAGGAGCATTTCACCATGATTCTACATTGTATAAAACCCGGTGAACTTCTCCCCCATTGTGAGTGATATGGAGAACTATCGTGACGTGGACACGAACTGTTGGTCCAAAAGAAAGCGAAATTATAACATCTTTTCCATCAACACACTCAAGTAGAGTAAAGCCCTATCAAACTGCTCAGCAATCTATGCAGAGTGGGAGAAGGTAATGATCGTTAAGTTGCCGAAGAGGATATACTTCCCATTTTGAAGGAATCCAGGAATGCATCAAAAAAGTCATCGACTTAATAGACAAAAAGCAGGCTGTTTTTCGCCGGGTATTCTTTGGTGCTGATCATATTTCGATCATTGTGGAGCAGTGTACGGAATTTAGACCTCTTTCGCTCGCCTGCTCTTGAGCTTTGGAAGACTTCAAGTAGCGTGAACAAGGAAAATACCTGGAGTGTTCTACGCAGGGGAGACATTCCGGAGAGACTAACAGCTAGCTAATGCTAGCTAATGCTAGCTAAACTATTTGTGGTGAAACTCCCTTCCCACAAGTGTCACTAGAAAAGGCCTTGGTTCCTTGACTAAAGTTGCAATCTAGACGACATTACACTTCAGAAATAAAGGTTTACCTCTCTTTTTAAAGTTTTGTTGAAAAAGGAACCTTAAGTTCACTGTCTATCTGGAAATATACCCGCCTGTGTATCGCGCATCTACCTGTCACACGTAATTTCCGTAGGAATATTGATACTTACTGAGGCAAAATTTTGTGAGGAAGCTGGAACTGTAAATGACATTGCATGTAGCGAATGTCATTGGTCTACGTTAAGTCTAAGGGGTGTCTCCAGACTTGCAAGACAGTATACATTTCAGAGATAGTATTATACAATGGCCTTAATATATGAAGCCTAAGTGCTTGAAACTGCGGTAGATGATGGCTTAGATGCATTAGCTTCAATTGCAACGGCATTTTATTAAGAGCACACTTTCCCCTGAGAACACAATGTATTTGGCCAAACTCTGTTGAGAATTTTCCAGCCATGTCAATATCAGCATGGCGTTGAAATTGCTAGGGTTCTACAGCCACCCAAATTCGACATATATTCGTGCTTCTATTCTCACTGTTGATCACGCAAAGCAACTTTCAGTTTCAGGGTCAACTCATTGCCGACTCTACCATCGATGTGATGCAACTCCTTGAATATTGACTCGATTCGCGATTAAAAAAATCGTCTCTTATTCGCAGGTCCTTCTCACCTCTACTCATGATAAATTTACCTTGAATAAGGACCTCACTATTCCGAATAATACACACAAAAAAGCAAGAAGTTCCTCGTTCTCTCCTCCAGTCACCCATTTTCGAAAACGATGTAATTAATTCACTTCTACTGCAGCAATTTATTCTCCGGAACTATAAACTTTTGGTGCATTCGAATCGGAAAGTGTCTTTGTGGTAATGGAATGTTGACTCTTGGGTGCTGTTAGACGTTTAGCCTGAATGGATATGAAACACCTTCAGTTAAACTACCATTAATTTAAATCCTGATAAGTCAAGCAGGAACTTATTGAACAGTAAGTTAGTTTTCGGAAGTTTGAATACAGAATTTCAAGGCAGTGTGGGGTCTGGTATGTAATGTTTGAAACTCAAGTTGTTCCCTGCTTCCTGGTTGGTCTCAACATTGGTAGTTAATAATTAGTTATATACGAATGCCTACATCGCAATTTGGAACTTTCCTAGACTTCACGTGGTGTAGGACCGCCACAAAGTCAAAAGAATAGTTTGATGAAACACGTTGAAATTCATTTCATTTCTAAGCTAATGAATTTATGAAAAGCTAATAGCGACTGCCAACATGAGCTGAACTGAAATGGATTTTTCATACAGTGGTTGGTTGGCTTTCGGTACTTTGTACTCTTTTCAAGTATATTCATTCTCCTTTTCACGTACTTATCAGCAATGCTATTTCGACCATTTCTGTAATAACACACACCGTCTCGCCTGGAGTTGGTAGCGTTACTAAGCGATAGGTCCCCACCCACCCACCTTTGATTGTTCTCACACACTTAGTCCTCCTTCCAAACCGGTGACGTTTATAATATAGTAGAGCAAACCCCCTCGGTTACGAGTGATGTGTGGCTATATATTGGGCTTCCAATGTTGGCTAACAACCAGGCCAGCGATACGCCTGCATTTGCGACTTGAAATTGAAATTCATCATGCCGTCAATCACTAACTCTAGGTATTCAATTTTGAAGTGATAGTGTAGCCAGCAAAATGAATATTAATCGGATTCCTGTTGTACAGCTGATGGTCAAGAAAACTTCCGCTAAGTCAAGTTCAACCTAGTTTCCAGCCAAGTTTTTATGGAACTGATATTCTCATTAACGTACAATATCTTCTGGTTGTTTCGGGATGGCAACCACAGACAAATGCTGGCAAAACCAATTATCGTAGCGCCTTTCGGAACGGAAATCACAAGGATTCCATTGTACATCACTTTCTTTAAAAGAGAATCACCAAAGTGTCGTTGCGGTCCAATGCCACCACAGCGTAACATTTGTTGGAAGATACCGCGTTGCGAACTAGCTTCACTACCACGTCTACAGCGTCGATCATGAAGTGGATTTGGCAAAGCTTAAGTTGTCGTCTTGATACGTAATCCTTCTATTCTATGAACACAAACGAGAATAACTCCTTCTACCATGCATAACTCAAACACACTGATAGACCACCTGAGTCTGGGCTTAGCTGTGAGTATAAAAGCTCTACTGGAAACCCCCTGGGTATTTTATTATCCCCCATTCATCGGCAAACCTCCACACGTTGCTTTTCATTTTCCGCTGGTATTTGTCATATTTTCGACGATGGTTTACACTTTTGCGGTCCCCTCTACATCTCTCCGTACACCCTCCTGAATCGCCCTGATTTTCAAATTATTTGTCCGGGGCTTGACAGATGTCCTCCCTATTTGTAACTTCATCAATATCTTTACATCTTATGAAAATTAACCGCCCTTGAGCCCGAACTTCCCAACGACTTTTTCACCTTTCGGAAGAACTTTTAAGTCGGCTTACTGGAAAACTTCTTTAGCTCCAGCACTAAGTCTCCTTTCTGGAAACGGATTAGGTTTGACCAATCGGTGTATGTCGTTGGAGATTTCTTTTCTTTTTCTTCGATGGCGCTACAGCGTTGGTCTCTCGGATGCATCACTTACAATTACCTCGATTCTAAGACCATGTTCTCCAGTTGGAAAATCTTTGCATCGGTCTGCAATTTGGGTCCACTGAGTCCTCTCGACGTTTCCTTGGCTTCCCATTGGATCGCCCTTTTTCTACACTGACGAAACTACACTTTTCTTTCAGTAATCACATGGTAGCGTCCTCACGTGCAATATGTCTGAGGCATATGGCGTGGGGCATTTGATTAAATATCTACCCGTTTGGTGATACCCCGTCATTCTCCTTTACATTTCTCTTTTATCATTGCAGCGACTTTAATCCACCCTTCCGCGATTCCTTTTTGGCACTTAACTTCATTGATGTCATATAATCCGGCGTCATTGCTTCCGTAACTTTATTTTATTCGGGCTTTGCGTCCTGCAAGGCTACAAGGAATTATTTGATCTTTTTCCGCTCCTCTTTTTGATTTATCTCTCCGATTTGAAAAAGTGTCACTTGTGTCGCCTGTATGACGATTGCTTTTTTCGCGACTTTTTCCGCGACTTTTTCCGATCCTGACGCTGTTATTTGGACCCCGAATATCCCTGAACATATTTCTAATCAGTTGGTACATGTTGTATTTGTTCCTTATGAATTATGAAACAACTCAAGCGTGGCGGGTCTATCATCATCATCATCATCAACGGCGCAACAACCGGTATCCGGTCTAGGCCTGCCTTAATAAGGAACTCCAGACTCCCGATTTTGCGCTGAGGTCCACCAATTCGATATCCCTAAAAGCTGTCTGGCGTCCTGGCCCACGCCATCGCTCCATCTTAGGCAGGGTCTGCCTCGTCTTCTTTTCCTACCATAGATATTGCCCTTATAGACTTTCCGGGTGGGATCATCTTCATCCATACGGATTAAGTGACCCGCCCACCGTAACCTATTGAGCCGGATTTTATCCACAACCGGACGGTCATGGTATCGCTCATAGATTTCGTCATTGTGCAGGCTACGGAATCGTCCATCCTCATGTAGGGGGCCAAAAAAAAAAGTATTCGACATCCCAGGCTCAAAATGCTCTTCTCCCTGGACTACCGAAATCTTTATATCCACTTTTCTCATGGGACATCCTCCAATTTTGGAAAACCAGAAGCGTTTTACTTTCGTTGCCCTCCTCCAACCTCAATCTTGTTGGTTAATTGTTAGTTCTTATAAACATTACAGCGCTAGGTTTTTGTTGTCATCATAAACGGCGCACAAATTGGTGTCCGGTCTATGCCGTAATACGGAACCATACACAAACCGGTTTTACGCTGAGGTCTTCCTAATAGCTGTCTATTTCCTGGCCTACTCCATCGCCACATGTGAAGCAGGATCTACCACGTCTTCTTTTGCTTTATAGGTTTTCCGAACTGAATAGTGAGTTTATTGTAATCCAGATGATCGTGGTATCGCTCATAAATTCCACCGTTATATGGGCTACGAAGATGGAAATCCTTACGTTGAAGGTCAAACATCTTTCGGAAAAATCTCCTCTTTAATGCCGCCAAGAAGGAACAAAGCGGGAAGGTTATTGCTTTACCTAATTAGAGTCTCGACCTACGGTTCGAGCAAAGCAACATCCGGTTTTTATCGGTTGCAATTTTAGGAATAGGAATAGGAGGAATTTTAAACGAGTTCAAATGTTCACTCTCCTTTCTTTATTGACTAATGCTATTGGATATTGTTGTTATCTTCGCTTTCGGTACTGAATTTACCACAATATATTTCGTCTTGCCTTCATTAGCGTGCCTCGCAAGATCTCGAACCACGTGTTCTATCTGGAAGCAGTTTATGCACTTCCAGATTTTCATCCTATCATGTCAATATCGTCAGCGTTCCGTCAGTAGTTGAATAAACTTATAGCACTTAGTGCCTTTGGCACCTGACTCAGCATAAGGAATAACTTTTTTCAAGGCCATGCTAGAGAGGACACTTGGTAGGGAACGCCTTTGTTTTAGATCGTCGTTGATTGCGGAAAGTCTCTAGGGTGTTGCCGCTGGTTCTATCTGGTCTCGCACATTGAGCAGGGTCAGGCTAGTCAGTATTATTAATTTTCTAACGATACCGAATTCCTTCATGAACTTACATAGGTCTACCATGGCGATGCTTTCACAAGTGCCCTTAAAGCCGATAAGCAATAGTGGAATTGATGATGTGAATTTTTTAATGCAGAGGAAAATCTGACCGTACGTAAGGTCCCTCAAGTGAAGCCTCTTTGGTATGGGCCAGTGCCACAGTAAATATTCGGTGTAGGTAGGTAGGGAGGTATATCTTATAGATATGATAACTCCATTCCTGTTACACTAGGGATATCGAACTTTCGACGAACATAAGTTGATAATCGGTTTGATGTAGTTTGCCGCCTCCATATTTAGCGAGGTTGATTAAAATTCAATCGGCCCTTGGGGACTTATGATCCTTAAGTCGTTGAACTGCACGGAATATTTCTTCCATGTTTGTGGCAGCATTTGTCCATAGCCGCCACTTGGCGGGACCAACTCGCCTATATTCTGATTCACAAAAATCTTCAAGTTATCCTTCCAATATGCCCATACAACCGGAAATAAGATTTCTTTCTTTGTGTCTTCTCCCGCACCTGGTGCAGTTCGCGGGCCTGTTAGTTCTGCCCTTTTCTTGTCTGTTAAGTTGCCTTTCCGCTCGATGAAATTCGCGATCAGTTTCTGCGCGGGTCCGCATTCTTTGAGATTGCTGCATTGCCCAGTATACAGCATTTTCCGTTCTGTTGGTAGCTTACATTCATGGTCGAACTAGTCGTTCCGACCTTTTTATGATTGGGGCCAAATATGCATATAAAGGTAGCGATGATAACGTTCTTCAGGTCATTGTGAGGATCATTTGTCTGTGCTTCACCTTCAGAACATCTCCGACGTTATCGCGGCATCCATTTCCCCTCATAGGTTTTACGAAGAACTTTCTATGAATGGCTTCAGTGTTTCTATCATCTAATTGGCAGTAGGAATTCAAAGTGGTCAATTAGATTGAAAGTGGTCCCTTCTGAAGAGGGTTATGTTTATTTGTTGATCTCTTTCCACATAAATAGTTTTCCGTGTAGATTTGTGATACCTATCCAACGCCGAAGCTGGAGGTCCAGTTGGTACAATTTGTCCCGTTTTTTGGGCAGTAGGCTCGCCTCAATTCCGTTAAGTCTCCAGTTTTCCATTTCCAGAAGAAAATTCTAGCAACCACTACATGGGAATGAAGATAGGTTGGCTCGTCAACAACTCTCCAAGTGCGCGCACCATAGTGGGTACCATTAGTTTCACCCTGGAAAATGTAGTGTCGGCGGCTTAGCGACAGAAGCGGAATTTCATTCGCCTTTTCCGGACAACTGGTCCCTTTCCCTTAAATCTCATAGTCCAATTCCAATAAAACCAATTGTAAATTCTGTTTTTTCATAATTTTCCAATGGTGCAAGCCAGAATTGACCAGAACAACCATTCGTTGTCCCTCATAGTTTTAAGTTCAAAGTCATGGACCGGGGACGATAATTATCGGGATCGGGACCGGCTGATCGATTGAGAGCGGGGCAGTTGAATTGAGGAGTTGAGGTTGTGTAGTGCGGGAGGGTAGAAGTGTAGCTAAAGTGAAGTGGACCAAGGAGTATTGTTTGTGTTTTTTTGTTTAGAATCCTATCGTAAAATAAAAGAGATTTAAGAGGAGAGGGGATGGCATACTGGGAGATGTAGACTCAGGCAGGTATAACGATATCCTATTTCCGTTGACTAAGTTCCGTGCAGTTGGCGAGGTAGCAGTTTCACAGAAATCCTCGTACGTATTATATGTAACAGCGGACGGCACTTTGCCAAATGGGCAAATGGTCTGGCGATGTTAAGGTAGGGTGGGTACCTCCAAGACCGCGCCTCGCAGTACATCTGAGGCGGGAGGAACATTGATGTGACCTGGATCTTCCGTTCTAATCTAATCACTCAGGTCTGGATTTGTACGATTCTACACGCGCGGTCGAGCTGTTTTTTTTAAATTTTTCATTTTCAGGTTAAGCTTGCACCATTCCCCGTGTTTGGTTTATTTTTCAGAATCCGGGGCGGTCTCACATATCGGAAAAGACACGTGAATTTTTGTGAAATGGCTTCCCATTCCCGTGTTTGGCTACCGCAGAGGCGTGTAACCACGTGTCGACGGAGCACTTCGATGAAGCTTCAAAATTGGCGGGAGGATCTTCCTAGTCAATTTCGCCATCTTTTTAGATTTTTGGGATAACTCTCCCCTCCTTGTCGTCCCCGGCCTCCCAGAATGGCCTTTTGACTATCGACGATTCGATAAATGTCATTACAAACCTATACTGCCCTTGGACTTCCAGAGTAATATCTGGCCTACATTTATCACATTCATAGCAGAAAATGTGCTGCATTGATACCATAGCAAGATACTTTCACATGCAAAGAAAAGGGTAGAGATTCTTGCAAAGGAGAATTACTTGCCACT
This sequence comes from Hermetia illucens, assembly GCF_905115235.1. Classification (NCBI taxonomy): domain Eukaryota; kingdom Metazoa; phylum Arthropoda; class Insecta; order Diptera; family Stratiomyidae; genus Hermetia; species Hermetia illucens. Next base: position 52,543,252 of record NC_051849.1, read on the forward strand.
TTGCAGTATATACATTTTGATTCTCGACGATAAAACGCTGACCAATTACAAATGTATAAGATATGACTTGTAGTTTCGTCCAAAGTAGAGTCAACTTATCAGATGCTGCCTCACCCTGCCGGTCCGCCATTAAGAGGATAGCAGACTTAGTAATCCCTCGATTCTTAAATAAGATTTTAAATTTATAAGAATACCAGCTAGGAAGGAAAGAAGGCTATTACCCCAGCGGTTCATTACAAGATCTTTACTATAAATTGGTCACTCGGGATGGCGAGAGGAATGTGTATCGACTTGCCAAAAGCTGACAAGAACGCATACATGATATCGAACACTTCTGTTGCATTAATGACTAGAACAGTACTTTGCTTCCCAACTCTCGCGCGCGACGGATAGAATATTTCGAGTAGATTTCAACTAATAGATTTGCTCATCCTCCACTTTCACAACCATTGCCGACATTTGGAGGAGTCCCACCTGTCAGCGCAACTGAGGTCAAGGAATCAATAGAATGGATAGAATCGGGAAATGTCACAGAAGTTGACTATATCGCATATAAGCTTTGGAAAATGAAGAGCTGGGACCCAACACTGTGGCTCAGTGAATTCTTCAATCGGGCTATTCAAGAAGGTATAATACCGTCTAACTTGCAAGGAAGTACCACAGTTCCAATATGAAAGACAGTGCAGCAGAATATTCAAACTACCGTCCAATTTGGTTACTCTACCATTTCTAAAACGTTAGATATTGTCTTCTCTTTGTAGTTAAGTCTAAAATTGGTAGACCAGTAGCTTGCTCCAAACTACAATTTTATTTTATTATGTATATATATATTTCGGGAGCAACTTACTCTCTTCTTCAGTACAGAGCTACCTGAAGTAGCTAATAAAATAAAATTGTAGTTTGGAGCAAGCTACTGGTCTATCAATTTTTTACTCTACCATACCATGAAGATATTTAACGCATTCTTGACAACCATATTCGCGAAATCGTTTAAATGACCCTGAATCAAGCCGGATTTGTCAAGAACTGCGGAACTACTGACAGAATACACGTTCCGCGTTTATTCATGGAGAACCACAGTGAGAAGCATTGCCCTCTTTACATCACATTTTGTTGCTCTGAAGAAAGCGTTTGATGGTGTGTCACATAAACTAATCTGGTATTCTCTACGACTTAGTGCCTGAAAAGCTCATGCACTGGGGCCAACTGCTCTTCCACAACCCGAAAAGTAAACTTCAAAGTATGGCTAGTGTTTCAAAACCGCTTCGTGTTTCTGTTGGTTTTTATTCTTGTTATGGACACTGTCACGTGGGACGTCCAACGTCCACCGCCCTATACATGGGTAATGCAGATAATGTTTTCCTAGCTTCTAATAGCAATAATTATCTCGAACAACTTGTCTAAAAATGGAATGATCCCCTCCAGCAACACGGTCTAAGATTAAATCTGAATAAAACTGAATTATTGACGACAATGGCAGTGACCAGATAACTGAGTGGTTAGAGCACAAGGCTATCGTACGGAAGGTCGCGGTTCAAATCTCACTGGTGACAGTGGAATTTGTATCGTAATTTGACGTCGGATACCAGTCGACTCAGCTGTGAATGAGTACCTGAGTCAAATCAGGGTTATAATCTCGGGCGAGCGCAATGCTGACCACATTGTCTCCTACAGTGTACTGTATTGTACCGTTACGGTCTTGAATGAACTGCTCTAACACACTTCAAGGCCCTGATCCAATATGGATTGTTGCGCCAACGATTATTATTATAATGGCAGCGACCTGTCCAGAACTGAGCGATTTAAATATCTCGGGTCATTGCTATCAGCCAATGGACAGTTGCGTTATGCCTCACTCAACGCATCCACGAACGTCCCAAATTTAAAATTTACTGCAGTATCGTCTGCCCTATCGCCCTCTATGGTTCTGAGTGTTGAGCGACTATAAAAGATAATAAACGACGTCTTGCGGTAATGGAGACCAAGATGTTGCGTTGGACTAGTGGCGTGACACGCTTTAATAACATCCGAAATCAGGATATCCGCGTTTGATATAGAGTTGCCCCGGTCATTGAAAAATTGCAAGAGAGGCGTCTTCGATGGTATGGTTACTTAATTCACGCTTACGAGAATTCAATCGCCAAGATTAGTCTGAACATCGAAGTCGATAGTAACCTTGGCTTAATACTCTAGATGAGGATTTGAAAGCCTCGCGGTTGCATCCAGATCAGGCTTTTAATGAAACAAAGTGGTGCAACCGATCACGACGAACCGACCCCGCTCTTGAACGGGACAAGGGCTGAAGAAAAAGAAGAATGCTTTGCTCGGCATCGCAAAAATCCCCCTAGTTCACAGTTATCATACACAAGTCCAACGACTCGGTACCCGACGAGTGTCACCGCCACTTCTAGGACGATGTGACGTATCGAACGATGCATTCCAATCTTACTCGGTGATGTTTTGTAATGTGACATTACCTTTAACAAAAGCAATGTCATAATCACTTCCCCACTAGGTGGTGATGCTGTAATGTTGTTTCAAACGTGTTCGGTGATCGTAATGTGATATTACACTTAAAAAGTGGTATTACTTTTATTATACGTACATCACCTACTCATCCGTAGTGTTGGTAATTCCTAAACTAGCCCAACAATATTATAGTCTTCTATTAGATAGATCCCAATGCTGTCAAGCCGCCTGTTGGAAAATCTACCAGGAATGAATTATTAGTTTTCTCATGAATTCGGTCAATTACTATTACCGTTCAACAGTCACTCACTCTGCAGTTTTCAAAATGGAGGATTGGACAATAAATTTAGATGATCCCACTCTTGTTACCAATTACAAATACTTCTGTTTAGATGCCAAGAACATTAATAAGAGTTAAGTGAGAAATAAATCTCAAAAGGTATTGCTCAAGATAGTGTACTACGACATCAGAACGGTAACAACTTTTGCCAGCAACTCTGCCATTCCATGTACATCTATAATAGGATGTTAGGCCAACCGGAGGATTAAACACAGAAGATTTCAACGAGGAAACGTTTCCAGCTCCTCCACTTCGAATTGACTCAAATTATATTAGCAAACATCAATTACTTTCAAAAGCCCCCATCTATTTCCGGTACCTAATTAAAATATTGAAAGTCCAGCGAAATATCTGCAATAAATCTCAACCCTTAGAACCCTGTAAAGTGTGCGCCTACAAATATTACATTCACTAATCGAAAGCTATAAATCACAATATTAAACTCCTTCTGTGTACGTCCATCTACCGAAAATCTAATTAAAAGCAATCGATTAACATGTGAATTTGACAATGCCTATATGCGGGTATGGCACTTTAGACCCTCATTGGAAAGTCACACATGTACGTTTTCTGTCAAGTTAGGTATGAGTATCCCTGAAAGGACGATTAGGTAATATAGATTTAAATTTTGACGTGTCAAGATGATATAATCGCTGGGCTTAAGGCCGTTCTGTATCTAGAAGTGAAGGAATGAGGATCAGTATAGTTTCGGTGTTGTTTTCGAAAAGTTTTCCTGAAAAGGATTGACAGTGATGTTCGTTATTGTAACAATTGGGAATCGAAAGTTTGAGAAAGATGCATTCTGTGAGAAGAAGTGTATATCAAGTGATGGGAGGACAATTCCTCGGTGATTTATTATCAGTTCTATTCAGCAAAGTAAGCACATGGCCAAATTCGGTTTCAAGGATATATTTTATTCAATATTTTATACTGAGAAAGATTTCGATCATAACTACTATATATGATTTCCAAGTGCGTGTTCGCTTTCCTTTTAAACCCCTTCGGTTTAAAACATTCTAGTTAACTTCAAACAAAAATTCAATATTTTATTTACGAAAAGAGTTAATAAAATTGAAATTTGCCAGAAAAATTTCTTCAAATTTATTCCTGTTTAGATTCAGATACACATCCATCCATATTGTATTCAATATAAGAACTCAATTTTCGCTCAGCTGTTATTCGATTTGTATGTCTACACTATTACTGAGCTTCGAACGCCAGCTGATGTCATTTTCAATTCCACTATTATTCTGTATATCAGACATTTATATTCAGTGCTGTAGATCCATACTCCTTAAAATTGAATCAACAATATAGCATCGAAATGCAGCTATTGTTGAAGCTATTCAAATCGGAACACTAGTGTTGCAGCGGATATATCTAAATGAGCCAATTCTTCTTCCTGGCTGGAAATTTAGTCCCCTTCATACCATGGCTTTCCCTAATGAGTTCGAGTCTCTTGTCCAGTCCTTGTAAGCCGAACAACCACTTATGATAACTCCCAAGTCACATTCAAATGGCACTCAATGTAAGGACACGATAGCCTCACATGTGATGAACTTAGGGATCATCATTCATCCCTTAAACGCTGTGGTAGCGGACGGCTTCATATTGGTTATTCATAGTTTAATTAAACTTTTATTGTTGTTTAATTTAAACTTATGTTTTTAATACAAATGGTGTCAACCAAGGCGTATATCCATCTTTGTAAGGTTTTGTGTAAAATGCAACTTTATTAAAATTGGTTAAATGTCTTTTGTTTTTTATTATTTTTTGGAAAAGATAGAAATCTTCAAAATACACTGGCCTGGCCACGCTAGCGTGTGGAATTTCTAACCACTAAAACCAACCCCAACGTCGTCACGGGGCTTAGTCAGCTCACTCTTGCTTGGTCACCTTTCGTCTCTATGCGGCGTACGTAGCCGCGCTTTTCTTATTTCCTCAGCCTTTCTCAGTTTGCTCTGGATAGATGCGATCATGGAGTTGGTCGCATCCCAGTCCTCCTGACACGCTACCATACTTCACACCAGATTTTCTGGTACCAGCATCTCTCCTAGAGTCTATTCCAGGTCCTTCTTCTGCGATAAAGGAAAAATCGATTTGATGTCATATATTTTCATCATCTCACCTGTCAGGACATCATTCGGCATCATTCCCGAGATAACAAACGCAGCATCATCTGCGACAGTGATGAAGGCAGAGTACACTGCACTCAATCTGTTAGCGTTAAACGTGACCTGTAATGCCTGTCCCCAAAATGAAGCTCAGGGTGAAGCTCACTAGCTATAAGCAACCTGAAAGTATAGCTTGACCCCCACGTTCGCCATCATTCTTACCAGGGCCGCACTTGCAATAGATGCTTTGTCGTAAGCATACTAAAGATGTTGTTCCGCATCTATCATTACTACTTCTTACTGATTATGATATGATTCCCAATTTGAATCATTTTCCTTTTCTTCAGCCTTTTTCCCGTCCACAAGCGGGATCGGTTTCGCCAATCGATTCTATCAAATGTCTGATCTGGATGCAATAGCGAGGCTTTCAAACCCCATCCAGGTTATTAAGCGTATTACCATTCTTGTCAACACAAATTACGTGACCATACCATCGAAGACGCCTGCCCCGCAATTTTTCCACGATCAGAGCAACCTTATATCGATCACGGATATCCTCATTACGGTTGTGATCAAAACGTGTCACGTCACTGGTTCAACGCAACATCTTCGTCTCCATTACCGCAAGTCGCCGTTCTTTGTTTCTTAAAATTTTCTTTACAAAACAAAACTATATTAAAATCGGTTCAATGTCTGTCTTTTTTTTTTCCTTTGAGAAGGTGGAAATCTTCAAAAGACACTGGCCTGGACACACCAGTGTGTGGGATTTTTACCCACTTAAACCGCCCCCGACACCCTCCCTGCCCCGCAGAACCCACCATAAAGTATTACATCACGGGGCAGAGTCAGCTCACTCTATCTTAGTCACCTTTCTTCTATACGCGGCTTACGTGACCGCGTTTTTCTCCTCTCCTCTGCTTTTCGCAGTTTATTTTAGATAGATGCGATCATGCAGTTGACCGCATCCCAATTCTCTTGATGTGCTAGCATTTTCGGCACCAGATTTTCTGGTACCAGCACCTCTCCTAGAGTCTCCTCTAGATTACTCCTTTCTTCCACAAATCTCGGACAGTGGAAATATACATGCTCTGGGTCCTCTGGGACTCCATCGCAATTTGGACAATCGGGTGAAGGTATTGGAGATATCGTCCATGCCCCGTGAGAACCTGAGTGAGATTATAATTAATCTCATCGTGTCGTCTCTCCAACCACTCCTTGATGGCAGGAATGAGCCTGTGAATCCACCGACCCTTTCCCGAGCGTTCCCACCGCTCTTGTCATCTTTTTATGGATCTCTCCCTCTAAGTCTTCTTCGTCCGCGAAGAGGAAGAGGTTGGTTTCGCATTGTATATGTTCGCCATCTCATTTGCCAAGATGTCAATCGGCATCATTCCAGAGATCAAGCATGCTGCATCATCTGAGACAGTCCTGAAGGCAGAACATATTCTCGGGGCTGTCCTCCTATACACTGCATTCAGTTTACTAGTGTTAACTGACATCCGCAACGCCTGCCTCCAAACTAGGGTTGCATAGAACATGATCGAGGTCACCACCCTGGCTATAAGCGACCTAGAAGTATGCCTTGGCCCTCCCACGTTCAGCATCATCCTCGCCAGGGCCATACTAGCAGTGGATGATTTATCATAAATATACTGCACGTGTTGCTTCCTATCTATCACCACCCACAAATATTTGATGGTCGGCTTGGAAGTGATTATTATTATTCTGTTAAGGGAAAGTCGCACCGCGTCCTTGAAGAACTATTATGCCCCTTTTACTGGTTATAGTGTACCTATTGATCATAATATCTCAAGCAGGCCTGTAACCGTTAGGAACTTTAGTATGTTCCCTACTTCCAGATCTTTCAGCTTTGCATCTGGTATTAAGTGTTCTCCCAGATGTCTCAAGCAGCTTTGCACAAGTACCGGACACTGTTCCAGGACGTGTATAGAGGTTTCGTCCCCCTCCTCACAAAACCTGCAGGCAGTGTCCGTAGATATGCCTAGTTTCCCTAGGTGATAGTTCAGCCGACAATGACCAGTGAGAATTCCCACTATGATTCGGAGGTTCTTTTTGGTGAGGTTTAAGCAATCCTTTGTGCGCATGGGTTCGTATCCCCCAATAAGCACCCCGCTTCTGTTTTTTCCTCCGCTAGTGTCAGACCAGAGCTCTCTAGCCAGCTTTTAACAGCACTGATTGCCTCACTTGAGTATAACTCAGCATCTTCAAGATGCTTTGCGACAACAACCAGCGCCATGTCGTCAGCGTAACCCACCACTGTGACGTCCTCCGGAAGGGAAAGATTAAGTACATGATGTTCCAGAGTAGTGGGCCCAATACGGAGCCCTGCGGGACACCCGCGGAAACAACGTACTCCTGGGGTCCGTCATCAGTGTCATACCAGAGCCTCCTTTCAGTTAAATAACTATCGACGATAGCAGCGAAATAGGCGGGAATACCAACCTTTGCTAAAGATTTCCGTATTCGATTCCAATTGGCCGAATTGAATGCATTTTTCACATCCAGGGTTACTACCACGCAATATTTGCTGGTACTACCCTTTCCGTAAGTTGCATCTTCAGCCAAGGCATCTATGGTTGATCTGACTTTGCGGAACCCTTACTGCCGCCTTGGTTCTCAACCGGGGGGAATCTATTATAGATTACCCGCTCTAAAGACATATGGGTCGGTATGAGGACGGTTCACCTGGAGATTTACCAGGCTTAGGCAGAAATACCAACTTCTGCCGCTTCCATGCCCTAGGACATGCACGCTTCGAACAACTCAGCGAACATATCCAGTTTGGATTTCACAGCAAGCTTAAGGGTCTTAATCGGTACTCCGTGCAGTCCCGGCGCTTCATTGTCTCCTATTTTACCGCAGATATCCAACAGCTCGTCTCTGGTGACTGGCGGAATTGCCGTCACATTCAGAGGTGGCTAGAATGTGTCGGTGCTCTCCTCTTGCTGGGCCCTGAATGATTTTTAGCAAGAGGGTGGAATATGTGATCTGCGGAGGTGAACGGCCTCTGAATCGTCCCATTACGATTCTGTAGGCACCCCCCCACGGGTTTACGTTCGCTTCTGAGCAGAGCTTCTTAAAACATTTTCGCTTGCTTCGCTGGATGGCGAGCTTGAGATTTTGCGCGCTGCTTTATAGGCGGGCTCTTTTTGCCCCTGATCGACTCTACCTACCGCTTTCTGAGCCGCTCTTCTGGCTTGGTGGCAGGCTGATCAGAGACCAGCCAGTTCACCATTCCACCAGTAGTTTGGTCTCCTACTGGGGAATGAGCACCTCCATGCTCCATGCTTTAGCAATGCATTTGGTCACACGGACGGCTCTTTCCATAGAGGCGCCTGCTTTAAAAGCTTGATCTAACCACACCTCTGTGAAGGTCAATTCATTCAAAGTTTTTGCAGACCAGCCTGAAATCTTTCTCTGTTTCGGGCATGATGGGTCTTTGCCCTGTGGCCCCCAAAGAAGATCGCCTGGTGATCGCTGTGGGTGTAGCGTTGGCTGACGCACCAGGACATACCATGCGCTAGCGCAGGGCTGACAAAGGTCAGGTCTACAACCGAACCTGACCCACCTTTCTGAAAGGTGTTCACGGCAGTTCAGTCCGTCAGTCTGTCACACACATACTTTTCTTAGAAACGGCTATACCGATTGAAACGAAATTTGATGAGAAGGTGGGAACTATAACTGCCTAGACATGCAGTCAGTTATACTTTTCTACGTTGAGATTTACGGGGGGGGGGGGGGTCCCAATATAGTCATGTTTGGTATCAAATGAAAGCTATCGATTAATACTTTCCCAAGCCGGTCTTAGTTTTGAGATGTATTAAAAAGGAGGAGTGGAAGGGTGGAAAGTGATGATTTCTTTAATGGACCCATTCTCAGAAACTAACTAACTAAATGTATATACATAACGGGCTACGTATAAATGAGATGATCTGCACTCAAATATACTCACAGAAGAACCAGACACACCTGAAGCCCCGAGATGCCGGTTTCCCGACTTGTTATAGTTTGCCAACATTTTGAACTATAGAGAGTAGCTGGACGAACGATATTACGGTCAACCTTAGATTTGAGACATTCGTTGATACGTCAATCACAAAGAACACCAGTTTTGGAACGCCACTTCATCTAGGTTGCGTTAATGAGAGAAGGAATTTCATAACGCAGTTCTCCATTGCCTGATAACATTGACACGAGATATTTACATCATGAGGATCCGTCGTCGAAAGTTCAGTTTTATTTAGATTCAATCTGAGATCGTATTGCATGCGATGATCATTGGACAAGTCGCCCGAAATCATTTTTGTCATTAGACGCTAGGAAAACTGCATCTGCATAAATCAGTGTATAGGATACTGCACGTCGAATGTCCCGTGTGGCAGTGTCCATACCAAGAACAAAGAGGATTGGTGATAGGGCGCTACCTTGATGAATACCAACAGAGACATAAAACGGTTTTGATAGACCCGTATCTATGGTAGAAAAAGAAGACGAGGCAGACCCTGCCTAAGATGGAGCGATTGCGTAGGTCAGGATGCCAGACAGCTTTTAGGGATATCGAATTGGTGGACCTCAGCGCAAAATCGGGAGTCTGGAGTTCCTTATTAAGGCAGGCCTAGACCGGATATCGGTTGTTGCGCCGTTGATGATGATGATGATGATGATAGACCCGCCATACTTCGAACCTTACTTTTTGGATCGTGGTAAAGCAACGCACGAGTTCTTCTAGCACCAAGTGTTATCGTAGAGCATACCGGATGAGTTCGTGTGGTACACGGTCAAACACTTTCTTTAGATCCACATATGCAATGAAAAGAGGGCAATGGTTCTCACGATGTTTCTCTATGAGTAACCGCGCAGCGTGTGTTGCGTCAATGGTTCCGCCATTCTTGACAAATCCGCCTTAACTCCCGGTTATTTCAACTATTTCACGAATACGGTTGTGAAGAAAGCGTAGTATGAGAAAGTAACCCGATGCGTACGCGGTGAAGAAGTGAATAGTGCGATCAGCTGATATAATGGTGAGCTTCATCAGCCGATTATTAAATCGTTCGACTTCTTTAATCACAGAAACCCTCTGGGATGGCAATGCCAGCACCGTATTGAGGGTGTAGACTACTCCCGATAAAGTCGCCCAGCATTTTTCCGAAGCTTGTTACTCGATTCGGTCATGTTGTTTCTGACGACATTGGATGCACTTTCTTTGTCGGCCTGTCGCGGGATCAGTCACCAACAGAGGATGTAGCATAGTGGAATAACTCGAATTATACTTTATTTATCTCTTTCCCTGATCTCAGCATTTTATTTTTGTTTTACTGAGGGGGCTTGGAACCAGCATGCTATGTTAATAGCATGGCGGGGTTAATTGGTAACTGTCTAGAAAGTGATAATGTGACCACCACCCCAAATACAAGTCGTGTTTCTTTTCCCATGGCTGATCATTAAAACCGCCTTCATGTTTGATTTCGCTAGGTCAAGCTCGACAATCTCCAGCACATTTTTATGGCACTGACGGTTTCATTACTGTACACTTCAATGTTAGGTTTTTTAGTGAGCACAACTATTTCATCCGCAAAACTGGGTTGGGTAGCCTTGTTCGAGCAGGAGAGGACACAAAACTGTGCTTTGATAGCTGTGGTATCGTAACTGCTGGGTTAAGTAAGTAAAGACGCCCGTTTTATTGAATGAGCTTTCTATTCATTGCCAGCTAGCTGAATGCATCTTTACGTATAACGTTATCACGAAGTAAGAATTTTTGAAAAACATCGCAACGTAAACCAATCTCTCCATGGTGGCAATCGTAGGATGAGCGTGGCGAAAACCAGACTCCAACCGGTCAACTCTATAATCTGTGAAAGCGAAAAGTTTATTATACCTCACCTTTCTTAGCATCTTCCTTATCGTGTCTGTAAGACAAATCGATGATCTTTCGGTCTCTTATTGGATTTTGGTAGTAGAACAAGTTTCTACCACTTCCACCAGGCGGGAACACCTGCTAATATGCACCAATATGCCGATAAACTGTTGGCCACGATATTAAAGGCTTTACTGAGGGCCGTTCCAGACCGGGAGCTTTACTATTATTTTACTGTTTATTATTTGCGATTTATCGTCACTATCGACAAGTAGATGCAAGCAAATCAGCTGTGGTGTTCGCCCCTCATCTTCTTCATAACAACCGTGTACGCTGTTCCCTAGGGTCTGAGGTTAAAATCCACGCAAACTTCTTTAAAGCATCCCTGCTTTCTGGTGTGTATAGTTCGCTTAAGTCGTGTACTGTTCTCCTCTGGAGTACCAGCTAAGTCTACAACCTGCAACTCCGCGATTTCTTCTTTCCGTGACCAGCCATTGATGAGGACCATTCGCCTTGGCAAAGCTGCGTTGTAAGCCGTGTAAAGCCGCACCATCGAGATTACAGCCTCCGAAAGGCATCTCTATGAACGCGAACGCATCCTTCAACCCTGGTTTTTGGCTCCCCATCGGAGGCCACGCGGCCATACGGCCCATTTTCGATCTAAGGAAAGTTGCCTGTCGCTATGAGTATTGTGCTCACTAACATATTAGACCATTCTCCTCGTTAATGTAGTACCAACATATGTCAAATCGACTATTGAGTTCGAGTCTGTTCAGTGGCAGCATTTATGATGTTTGCTAACACTAAATCTAACTCCGCAAAATCTTCGAATAGAACTCCTTGTGTTAGTAGTTAAACTCTCCCAATACACAACCCTTGCATTCGAAACTAACACAATTAGCATTTCCTCGTATTGTGCCATCGACGCGCTTGGTGGAGCATAAAAGTGAGTAAATTATTTATTTTTCCGCTGACAAACCCGACTCCCGGACTACTATTTGTTAGTTAGCTTGATTTTTCCACGCCCATATTGCCGCCTTGCCACTTACATCTTCAATAGAGACCCCGTCGTCGTTGTTGTGGTCAGGCTCACTAACTATCACGATCATGTGATCGTGTTCTCCACATTTTTTTAGCCTTTTTAACCTATAGCGTCTTATCAAGACCTCTGAAACTCAATCTTGCATTGGAAAAAACCGAAGTAGTCATCCTCATTGAAAAGAGAATTCCGACCCTGCGTCCCATATCATTCGGCGAGTTGATAACAGAGTCAAAACCAGCGGTAAAGTACCTCGGGCTGACTCTTGACTCAAAGATGAACTATTTTGAGCAAATCAAAGTAGCAGCAAACAAGACTGCAGCTGGAGTTTCGGCGTTAAGTAGGCTAATGGCAAATATTGGGGGTCCTACGTCTAGCAGGCGACGTCTCCTGATGAGTTAACGCAGTCTGTCCTGCTCTACGACGCATTAGTATGGAAGGTGTATCGTAAGCGTCTCGCGCAAGTACAGAAGGCGAGCTTTGTGGATGGCGTCTGCACACCGCACTGTCTCTGAACCGGTAAGGAGCATCAAGTCGTATACAAGCGCAAGGGAAATGAGCCAAGGGAGGTTGTTGCTCGTGAAGAACGGCAACGCACTCTAGACGAGTGGGTAGCTCTCTTGACAAAATGAAAGTAGAGGCATATGGACTGCGCGGCTCATCGGTAACTTAAGTGCGTGGCTGAATCGGATGGAAGGTTTTCAGTCTTATCTGCACAGGATTCGAAAGGCACGACCTCCGGATTGTGTGTTTTGCAATGGAGTTGTGGACGACGCCCATCACACTTTTTTATTGTGGAAGGTGGGATGGGAGTCGTCAGCAGCTCTATGTAAACACACCGGATCTCTCTCCAGGCAACATTATCGAGGAGATGCTGAGGACTGCTGACAGGTGGAGCCGTGTTGTCCATTACGTTCAGGTCGTCCTCGTTGTTAAGAAGATAGAGCTCGACCGGGGGCAGAGCCGGATTGCGGGGATTACTTGAACTGACAGTTCCCTTCCTCCTCTTACCTCCCGTTGGTGAAAAACATTGCCTGATTTGAGGGGTCCAGAAGGCGGGAGAGTTCGGAGACTAGCGCGAAGTAATGTGACAAACGGTTCCAGGCTAGCTCTCTGACGATGGAGAGGTGTTTAGTTGACGACGACGTACAGAACCGGGAGGTCACCTTCCCTATTTGTGAAGATATCGGAACCGAATGTATTTTTTTAGCCCTATATTTCATGGAGATGTACCACTGCGATTTTTTCAAATTTTTTGGTTTTATAGGTTCTAAGAACGAGATCGGTTACACGTTTTGGGGGGTCATATTTAGAGCCCTCACTCCCCTCCCCCCACAGTTTCGAAAAGTACAAATTGAACCATTTCATTTGATACCCCACACAAAACGCTGCCACCTGCTATATAGAAAGGGATTCAAAGGCAAAATTCCAAATTTCGTAACAATCAGTCCAGCCGTTTCAGAAAAATCGGGTCTGACAGATAGGCAAACATTGACCCGATTCTTCGAACAAAACCTTAAAAAGAGTGGCCGAGGACTTGTATCTTTTGCGAACAGCGAAAGAATTACACACTACTACATGCGAATCTTAATTGCTTTTGCATAAAATAATTTCATATTTCTACCTTTCTTAAGGTATTCCAGTAGCATGAAACCAAAACATAGACTCGGCTTCATCCAAAACAATGTCAGAATTCTGAAGCTAAATTTTCTCTGCGTGGTTGATATCTCATTAAGTTTAGAACATTATCCCAAGGTAAAGAGGATAGATTCAATCACCATTTGTCAAGGAAGGGTGGGAGCCTCAGGGGCCGCGCCTCATTCAAGATCTGAGGCGGAAGAGGCAATAATTGGGACTGTGATCCATCATGGATCTTCCCCTCCTTCGCGCTGGGTCGAGCCGTTTTTTTTTATTTTATTTTCCAATTTTAGTTCGCGTTCTGGTTATTATTCGATAGGCCGTCGCGAATTTCCTAGTATTGTCTACTTTGGAATCCGGTGCGGACCCACGTATCGGAATAGACACGTTGATTTGGTAGTAATGAAGCGTGAGGGATCAAAGCGCTCAAAGGACCCCCCCCCCCCCCCCCACATTCCCGAGCCTGGCTATCACAGAGGCGTGCAAGCACATGTCGAGCGAGCACTTTGATGGAGCTTCAATCTTTGCGGGCGGACCTTCACGGTCAACTTAGTCAATTTTTTTTAGGTTTCTGGGATAGCTCTGCCCTCTAGGTCGCTGTCGGCCGCTTAGGATGATCGCTCTGATCATTCTACCCACATAATTCATTACACATTTTCTGGGTGAATCTTTTTTCGAGAAATTCAATGTCCTTTGTCTGCATCCTGGCTCTTGAACCTATCTATTCTAACCGAATCAATTGCAGGATAATGTAACCCCAAAAAAATAGCTACTCCCACGTTTCTGATAACAATCAGCATAAGTTGTTCAATTTAGAAACACTTCCAAAGGTGCATATTTTACCGACCATTTAATATCTAATATCTCGTCTCTATCTGTACCCAATCGTAGCCAATTCTGTTAACGAGTAAAAGTTCAGTCATCCAATGTACATCAACATATGTATCCACAAGCTAACGAGTAGAAATGTTGTCCCATATCGTCACTGACAGGGCTCAGTAAACGTTGATATCTAATTCTCTATTTGAACAACCTTTGACATAAACAGAGTTCAAAAGAAAATTTGCCTGCCATTCATAACACTCCTGCACACCATCTTCCTGTACTTCCAGTACTCTGCTACAGCTCCAATACAGGATTCCAAATAAAATAGCCAAAATACCTTAGCATGCTCCCTTTTTTATATTAAATTTTCTTCCATTACAGGAATTGATAACAACTATGTACATAGGTTTCCTTGGCCTTATTTTTGCATCGTTCCTCGTGTACCTCATGGAGAAGGATGTGAACGACAAATTTAGTAATTTTGCTCAAGCCTTGTGGTGGGGTGTGGTAAGTATTACATCAGGTCGAACCTGTGTTACGTACATGCACAAGAATGTGTAATTTTTCCTATCCGTTCTCACCTTCCCTAGCATATCCTGGTCCCAGTACTTTACCCATATTATCCTAGTTTTCAGAGCTCACCTTGTGACACGAAAATTTGTAGTATTCCTAGAAAAATCCAAACGACCAAAACATTGGTGACAAGATCCATATGCCTCCTTACACCACCGATAACGAACAGGCTCTCCTGGCAAATATAGTACATAACGTAACCAGTGGAATTGAGAAGGAAAGCTACCCAACGCATACAAAAAGTCACAGTGAAAATTATCCACTTAACATATTGAACAAATAAAGAAAGACTCCTTGTGGGTTTCGGTGTAATATTAGCTACGAGAAAAGTGACAAATGTAACGGTTCCCACACACGTTGCATGTATAAATCCTTATCGTTGGCGCGCAAATGTTTACTTCAGCCTTCAAAGCCCACACTTGGGCTCGTAGTCCTCTCATATGTAAACATGATAGGCTTTCATTAGACGTTCTCCGAATAAGTCAACTTTCGAGGAAAACGTGTTTGAGAAAAACAATGAAAATTTTATATGAATCACACTGAGGGTAAGTGAGGGCAATCGGTTGGAAAATTTATGTAAAAAGGTGCCTTTACTAAAGAGAGAGAAGAAAAGGTCTTACCACGGAAGTACCTTCTGTCAGGAGCAGCGAGTGACAGAACCCAGCTTTCCTTTTAATACCCAGAGATACATTGAGAGAATAACTTACCCTTGTGAACCTTATTGTCGTAAATTGAGACAAACTTTATTCAAATTAAATTTTACCACCCCAATGCCGTGAAAGATGACGAAGTATCATCCAGAATTGTAAATTAAACGCCCCTTGAACTGGGACAAATGAAAGCATCCTTTTCAATTATGATAGCCCTTTTTTCAGGCTTTTACCTCTCGTTTTTAAGCTTTTTGAATTTTATTAAAAACTGGTCGCTTCTGGAAATCCCGCGATTAGCGACAATCGGGGCCTTAAATTCCAAAGGAATAATTTTCACTTTGACTTACTGTATGCTGGAATAGGTTGCCTACTATTTTGTAAAAGAATCCACTTATCAAGGTTTTCGCAAACATGACAGGTACTACCTATTTTGTATTTTCTTTCCCATCTTTTTCCACAGATAACACTTTGTACGGTCGGCTATGGAGACATGGTGCCAGAAACATGGCAAGGGAAATTGATAGCATCATTTTGTGCGCTTCTAGGAATCTCTTTTTTCGCTTTACCAGCCGTAAGTATTCCATAAAAATATGTAACGAATTTGCTTTTTGCCGTTGCGTTGTCATGTTAAGTTTATTGTTATGATGTTCCGACATGTGTAGTTGTAAGAATGGAATTTCTGTAGAATTTCAATTTTAGATACTTTGTGAATTGGGACAAATTACTGAATTAAACTGCCCTCTTCCCGTGAAATTCGCTTTGAAATTACATCCATTTAAAATATATTAGTTGTAATAAAAGTGTCAATGTTGATTTACCTGCATAACAAATGACCCATTAATAATCATTGAAATTTGACTTCCACAAAGAGGAAGATGAAAGATACTCACATTTCATATAGCAATTATACACATAATTCAAAAATTTTTGGACCTAATTTTTTATTCATAAATATAGACCTCACAATTTAAAAGATAGGTAAAATAACAGGCCTCTTGGTCGTTTCGCATTAACTTAGGCCTGATACCAATCGTGGCCTGTCAGTTGTCATCATCGCGAATTACAGGTCCATACCAGCGAAAATACCTTTCTCGCATCTTACAAAATCAAATCGCTTGCTGATGTCCTCATTTGGAATAAGACTATGGCATATTGCGTCCTAACCCAGCAAATTTGTCTCCATTACCGCGAGGAATCGTCCATTGTCATAAATATTCGGCCAGCACTCAGAACCATAGAGGAGGACAGTCCGGATGACACTGTGGTCAACTTTGGACGTTCGCTAATGTGTCGTTCGCTAGTTGTCAAAGTCATCTCAAACTAATTGCGCTAACGCCTAAAGCAATTTCATAACGCAGTATGCCATTAGCTGATAACAAATCTAAATCACCCAGTTCCCCGCAGTTCGTTGTCAATGACAATGCGCGCATTAGGCAGCCATTCCACTTTTGTTCATGTTCAGTTTTTTTGTGCGACGCTAGAAGAATATCATTTGCATAGAGCAGTTTGCAGCGTCTGTGGCGCGCTTCACATTAAATGTCCTGTATGATAATATCCTCGATAACACCAACAAGTCGGGAAACCGGAAGCTGGACGCTTCAGGTACGAAAGGTTTTGTGGCTTTCTTAGTACGTAGCACGTAATATATCCATATATTATGTGAGAGTATCCACTTTCGGGTGATATTAACATTCATAGTCTTGAATTTTGAAAGAAGCAACAACTTTGATGCATTATAACTTCGTTAGTAATAGTGCGATTTTCACCAAACTTGATAAGATCATGCTCTACATTATAACCTAATTCGTGGTGCTAGGATGAACTTAAGGGGGGGTTTTGGGGCGAATTTTTAAAAATTATAGTAATATACTATTATTAACTTTATTTGAACAGATATAGGTATGGAAGGTATTTCGCAGCCCAGGTACTATACAGTGGCAGCCTCCTGATTTTTTTCAGATTTTCCGGTTGGGTGGCTTTTGAGAATGGCCCCCTTAAAGAAATGGTCACTTTCAACCCCCAACACTCCCCACCTTTCCAACAAATGTCAAAACTAAGAGCGGCTTTGAAAAGTACTAACCGAGACCTTTAATTTAATGCCCCACATGACTATATTTGATGAAAAAAAATTTTACACCCTCCTTTTGCATGTATGGGAACCCCCCCCCCCCCTTGAATTCGACGTAACAGGATGTAACTCATTGTATGCGTGAACGTTCACAGTTCCCACCTTCGTACCAAATTTGGTGTGAATCGCTATAACCGTCTCCGAGAAAAATGGGTGTGACGGACAGACAGACAGACCGACAGTAAACCGATTTTAATAAGGTTTTGTGTTTACACAAAATCTTAAAAATAAGTGGTGAAAGGATGCTTTCTTGAAAAAATCCTAAAGAGACCCGAAGAAGTGTAAATATGCCTACCATATTGCCAAGTTTAATTTTTTGATCCCGTCTTTCGCGAGGCCCAATGTATACTAGATGAATTTGCGAGGCACATGATCACACGCTTTTTCTAGGTCAAGAAATACAATTAGGTTTCTCCATGCGTAACTCCTAGAGTATATTTCATCAATAGGTCCACAATCCCTGGCATGCGTAGTTTGGTTCACGGTAATTTCAACTTAGAAACTGTTGACAACTTTATATAACTCCTTAGGTGTACAAATATTGAATAATAGAAGTGAAGTTGACGAAATAGAACGCCGAATTCAGCTCGCTAATAGAACCTTCTACTGGGTCCTGTTATGAGTACACAGCCTGTGCTATGCTACGGATGTGCAACATGCACCATTATATAAGGGTAGGTAGGTATCAGTGGCCGCTCCGAGGAGCCCAATTAGCGCTTTGGTGCGCCGTTTTGATGCCACAAACTCCTAAGACCGTGACTGTTGTTATGGGATCAGGGAAGCAGAGTCCAGCCGGCTCGGATCTTCAGAGCCAGCCCGTAGCATTCACGAAGGAAAGCAGCTCTCCGATCCTGCAGCTATAAATCTCTCTGAGGTCCCCAAAGAATGGGCAATCGCAGAGAAAGTGCATGAGGGTTTCCCTTCCTTCTCCCCAGCTTCGGCAATGCGAGTTGTAGGGTATGCCGAGCCTAGCGGCATGGTCCCCTATGGGCCAGTGCCCCGTGCAGACCGCCGTAATCTTGAATGCATTTGCACGCGTCTGACACAGGAGCTCTCGTGATCGGGCTATGTTATAAGCGGGCCAAATTCTCCTTGACTTGGCACAGCTTGTAAGCGTTCGCCATCTCAGGCCCGCGGCTGCTAGGTAGTGCGAGTAGACTCCGCCCCCGACAGCCGCCAGCGGAATACCGACTGTATTCCCCGAGGGACTGCCAAGAGCAGAGCCTTACCTGGCCAATCCGTCAGCCCGCTCATTCCCCTCTATGTTCCTATGCCCGGGAACCCAGAGGAGAGTGACCTTGAGCGTGCCGCCCAGATGGTTGAGCGCGTCTTTGCACTGCCCCACCAGCCAGGAAGATGTCGTCGTTGAGTACAAGGCCTTGATGGCCGCTTGGCTGTCGGCTATGTTACGCTTGGGGCTCGAATCACGCTCCAGCCATCGACAGACTTCCAATATCGCCAGTACTTCCGCCTGGAATACACTGGCGAAACCTGGAAAACCATACGACTTGGATACACCGTGTGTATTTGAGAAAACCTCCGCCCCGACTCCATAGGCCATCTTTGATCCGTCCGTAAAGAAGACCGTGTCATCCAGGTCTTCCACTTTGCCCTGGTTGGAAGGTCCACAGCAAAGTTTCTCGTGAAGTTCAGCTTGCGTGTGACATAGTCCGTGAGGGATGCCCAGATTTCTGGAGGTATTTCATCCAGGTTGTTGCTGTGGCAGTAGGACTTCGCTGTCCAACATCCGGACTCACGTAGTCTGACGGCGCTGCACGCTGCAACATATTTGATGTGGAGGTCTAGGGGGAGGAGATGCAGGAGTACATTGAGAGCATCTGCCGGGCAGGACTGCAGAGCCCCCGTAGCACCTGCACACGCGGTTCTTTGAATCCTATTAAGCTTCATTCTATTGTATTTCTTCGTCAAACCTGCCACCATGCAATAGAGCCGTACATCAGGATCGGACGCACTATAGCGGTGTACATCCTGAGAACCATCCACGGCCGGAGACCCCATTTCTTTGCAAAGGTTCTCTTACAGGCATAGAAGGCTATACAGGCCTTCTTAACCCTCAGTTCTATGTTCAACCTCCAATTTAGCTTAGGATCCAGGATTACACCCAGATACTTTACATTAGAGGAAATAACCAATCTTTGTTCATTCAGCCGTGGTAGATGGAATTCAGATATCCTTGTCTTGGTGGTGAATAGCATCAGCTGCGTTTTGGTTGGGTTTATGCTGGGTCCGCATCTTGCGGCCCACGGGGACACCTTTCGCAATGCTCCTTCCATGATGTCGTTCATAATGGACAGAAACATCCCTGATACTAATATCACCAAGTCGTCGGCATACTCCACCACCTTCACCCTGCTGCTCTCCAATGTACGTAAAATTTTGTCCATTACTATTAACCAGAGCACCGGTGAGATGGCGCCACCCTGGGGCGGGCCTCTGTTCACAGCACTTGTCAAGTGGTTGCCTCCCAGATCGGACTGGATTATCCTGGTACTCAGCATGGATATAATCCAATGCGTGAGATATCCCTCCAATCCAATATCGGTCAAGGCTTCCTTGATGGCATTGGTACTGACGTTGTTGAAAGCTCCCTCTATATAAGAAAGCAGCAAAGGTATACTGCTTGTATTGCAGCGACCGCTCAACCGTGCCAATTATCTCGTGGAGGGCGGTTTCTATGGATTTTCCTTTGAGGTAGGCATGCTGGGACTTAGAGAAAGGCGATCTCTCCATAATCGTCCTTAAGTGAATGTCCAGGACGCGTTCTAGGGTCTTCAGCACGAAAGAGGTCAGGCTGATTGGTCGGAAGTCCTTCGCAGACTCATGACCGCGCCTGCTCGCTTTCGGTATGAAAACCACTCGTGCGCGCCTCCAAGACTGCGGTACATATCCTAAAGTGATGCAGCTCCGGTAAATCTCAACAAGCCACAGCACAACCCCTTCCTGCTGCTTCTGTAGCATGGCTGGCATTATGCCATCTGGGCCTGGAGATTTATATGCGGAGAAGCTGTTTATAGCCCAGCCGATCCTATCCTCGGTAATTGCCGATTTGATAGTCTCGCACAGCTGGTTTTGCCGCAAACCCTCCAAGCACGGTTCTGACTCACAGTCCTCCTCGCTGGAGGGAAAGTGCGTTTGAACTAGCAGCTCCAAGGTTTCGCTAGAAGATTCCGTCCAGGAGCGTTCCGACTTTTTAAGGAAGGATGGACTCTTATGTTCCTTGGACAGAATCTTACTGACCCTCGCGGATTCACTAGTGCTTTCGATATTTTGACAATAGTCCAGCCAAGACCGCCTCTTGGCGGTCCTGATGGCCGACTTGTACTTCTTCTGGCAGTCCTTGTATGGCTGCCAGTATTTTTGCCTGTAGCAGATGTTGAAGATTTCTCTGGTCAGCTTCCTGAGACTAGAGAGATCTTCGTTACACCACGGTGGCAGGGTCTTTTTGCTGTACTTAGCAGGGCACGAGACTTTAAAGGCGGTATCAAATGCCTTCGCCAGAGCCCCGACCTTTGACTCCAGTTCGTCTGTCGTGCCAATCCTACCAATTTGCGCACCGGAGAGTTTGTTCTTAATTACTTGACCAAACTTTCTCCAGTCGATCCTGCTGGGGTCTCTAAAGGGCTTTGAGAACTCTGCGGCGAGATCTAGACTGAAGAGTATCCAATTGTGGTCAGAGAAGGATCTCTGGTCAAACACACTCCAGTCCTCCACCCTAAGAATCCCGTTGTCGGTTATTAGGGTGATATCAAGGATCTGCTCCCAACCGTCACAGTTCTCCGAGCAGGGGAAATGGAAGGTTAGTGTACTGCCCCTGTTACACACCGATAAATTTGAAGTCGTAATAAAATCAAAGAATGAATCACCTCTTTCGTTGATTTCGGAGCTGCCCCAAAGCGTATGCCTTGCATTCGCGTCGCAGTCTATCAACAGGTTGGCTTTCTTTGTTGTTATGGTGTTTGTCAGATGCTGTAGTTCTTCTGGCGGAGCTGATCGGTCATGAGCCATGTAAGCCGAGGAAATATACACGTTCTCTGCCCCCGCCTGCTCCAGCTTAACCACAACTAGGTCACTGGAACTCAGGTCCGGACACAGGAAAGCGTGCAGACTCTTCCTCGCAAGAATACATGCTCTAGGTCTATCCTGATCAGCGTCTCCTGTGCTGTGGAATAAATTAAAATATTTGCTTTGGAGCCCTTTGATGGTTTGGTCCCTTCCGACCCAGGGCTCCTCTATTAATGCGATGTCGATGTGTTCCTCTAAGAGGAAGACGAGCAGATTAGCCGAGGCGCACTCCGAGTGCTGCAGATTTATCTGCGTTACCCGCAGCATGATCTGCTTGCGTAGGGGGTTTGTCAGCCCCCGTCGGACCGTCGATCGTCATCTCCTCCAACAGCTCGTTGGCGGCGTCCATTGGATCTAGGTGGTCGTCCGGATTTGCAGAACGGAAGACTTTTACTTTGGCGTTCCTGACTCCGAACCACACTTTATAATCGACCTTTTTCAGTGCCTCCAGGCACTCCTCGTTTATGCGGAATAGTACAGGCTGGCTGTTTATCTGAGGTTCCTCCTCCTTGATAACAGCCCAGTCATCCATAGGAATCCCGGGGTTGTGAAGGCGCAGGAAATGGACGAGCTTGTCCTTCTCCATGTGGGTCTTCGGCAACCAGATGCGAGCGACCGGTCTCCTGGGAATCTCGTCGTAAGGGATGATCTTGAATTTAACGCCCTCCCAGGCATCGCTGATCTTAGCGCCACACGAACCGAGAAAGTCCTTAGTGAACTGGTCCATGCAAGCTATTACATGGAACCCACGGACCATCTGAGATGAATCAAAGTGGGGGGTGAGTCCCGGATGTTTACCTCCGGTCTCCAGGAGATGCTCATAGACCATGCCCGACGGCCTAGTCTCAACACTGGTACACACCTCCAGCATTAGTTTGCCGCTAGCAGAATTGCCATCTGCCAGCGCCGCAGGTAAGTGACTCTTGGCCACGTCGCTGAAGGGCTTCGCAGTACGTGGGCCGCCGGCTGACGGTTGCTATACAATTTCCTTCGGATGTTGTTTAGCGTCTGCGCTCTTGCCCACTCTGCTCCGCTTCTTATTTTGTTCGACCTTGTCTTGAGATCGATTGCGTTTTAGAGCGATGGGCTTCGCCTTCTGCTCGTCAGCCTAGTTGTCTAGTCCTGTTGTATTCATCAACAATCGCCTGGTATTTAGCGAGGTCTTTTTCATCCCGCTCGTCAACAGTACCGGCCTCCTTATTTTTAGCAATCGTACTGAGAATATGCATGGCCTTCTGGTACTGGCTCTTGAGCAGGACACCCGTAGACCTTCGCTTCTTAGTCGGTTTCCGGCGACCGACATTCTCGTCGGTTTTCGCTTTCGAGGGATCCCCCGACGCTGAGGGCTTCGGGTCAGGAGTACTATGTCTGGTACTCGCTACACCCAGCTTGACGACAGTGGGTTCCAGGCTGGAAGCCACTAGTCCGTCTGACGCCTTGCTCCGCGGATTTCGAAATAGAGGACGCAATCGATAGATTGTGATGGTTGGAAGAACGACATCTTCAAGGTCAAGGCTTCAAATGGGCTATAAAATCTCAATGACGACCAAGAATGCCCTTAAAAATATTTATGCTGGGGGATAGCAACTGGACGGTAATTTAAACATTATGCCGGGCTGTCTTTGTTTTTCGACATTGAAACAGTCGTGCTTTCTTTCTAGTCTGATGGTGTTCTGAACTGACCCTGAATGTTGGGTCCCTTTTTTAGACATCAACTGCAATGTCATCAGGTTTTGTCGCTTTCACGATTTCCTTCCTTTGATCGTTTCCTCAACATTGACATGAAGGTCGTGAGGGTTTAACGTAACCTACCCTACCCTACCATGTAAGTATAATCCCAGGGTCGTCTTGGGACATGGATTGATTTGGAGACTACTATCAGAGACTCGCCGTGACTGGTAAAAATGTACCAGTTTAAGCTGAGTCTTGCACTCAGCATTCAAAGCCTCTACGGCAACTAAGGAGTACGGTACTCGAGATGTACAGCGCAATTTCACGCTTGAGCTTATAAGGGCCTCTGCCCACCATGGAACTCCGACAAGGTTTTCACCTAGGACATATGCTCTCGGAGGTCATCCTGGTTTCTATAGTACCAGACAACCTTCGGTGAGGCTTCGTGGCAGGAACCAGACTCAGTTCTGATCGCCCTCCTCGAGTACTCGGGGCGGTACTTCCCATCGGGTTGATTGGAATTATCTCAATGCGGAGAACCAATCAACTACCACATTGCCTACAAAACATCACATGAAAGATCACAAGACAACATTAACACAAAATACAAGGAGCTAGTGGCTTTGCACCCCGGCCACTATGGCGATTCGCTCATCATACTGCAGATGAAGCAGCGTCGATGAACTCCCTCCATCACCGGAAGGTAGTACTTGGGTTTACATTAGTATGCTAGCCAGGAACTGACTAAAATCGAACATACCATTCACTACGTAACTGCCCATGTTGTCTAAATTGCAGTTGTCACAGTGCGCTAAAAAGTCACAGAGAGCATGAAAGTAGTCCCCTGAGTAGGCTCCACACAGATCACAATCCTAACTAGAGGCAATGTTCCACAAGAAGAGAAACTTATTCAATACATCATCATCCGTCAGGGGAAAGCCGATCTTAAACCCAAAAAGTACGACAGAACTTCTTCTTGCAAGCGCACTTTTAACGTACTCGTATGTGACCCGATTTTTTCCACCTTCGTTTCATCTAAGCATGTAATCTCGTCTAAGAAGCTTTCGACGGCAAATTGTCCTAACCCGTCCACCTGACCCGCAGTAATTAATCAGTTTATACCAAAGGTACGCCCCTCCTAACCTTTAAGCCGTTGCACGCCACACTTCTTCAAAATCTAGAGGAGGAGCCCGCAATAATACCTGCATGACGTTGGTAGAAATCGCGATATACGTAGAACAGGCAAGGAAAAGTTCCACATATATGGAAGTAGCAGCTCTGCTGCTAACACCTCATTGGCACCTCGTCACCCGCCTCAAGATACATACCAATTTGATTAAACGCGTCCTAAGCTCGGTCAGAGTCCAGTGCATGTGGTCCACCATTGTGACTCCCAAATGTGCCACTTTCTGCCGGCATTTCAAATTCATTCCGTAGATTTCAGCAACATCGTGAAAGTTCCGGACACTGTGAAGACCGCGCGGTGTTGTGCCGACTTTTTTTCGAATATCGGCAGCGCTTGTCAAAGCGGAGGATGAGCAAATTCTTTCCTTGAAATCTACTCGGAGTATTGTCGCCATCAGTCCTTCGCGGCTCGTCGCGCGGAGAGCAAACTACCCCTTAATGGGGCACAGCGCGCCAACCACGCCTAACTGCTTTGATTCACGGTTCTCTGAAATTCGCCTCAATTCCACCCTTCCCGAGACGTCGGACCAGTCCTTCCGACTTCTTTTCCAAGTGGGTCCAAATATGTTCCTGGCAATACCAATGATAACGTTCATCAGGTGGTTGTGGAGATCATTTATCGATTCATCAACTTCAGGACTTCCGTTAGCTGCGGTTGTTGCACCACTCATTTCGTCCATATAGAGTTTGCCTAATTGTTAGAGGGGATTTGAGGTGGTGTTGTTATTCCGAAGGATACAGAACGGAAACAAGCCTTTTCTGTATCGATCAAGGCTTCGATCACCCTCTTATTTCACTCTCTGAAAAAAGTTACGAACTCCCAGGGTTCTGTATAAATTGAAGTAGCAGTTCTGCAGAAACTCCAACAGCTGCCATTAATATCTCATTGATGACAAAGGAAATTTCTTTTTTATTGGGATGGTAGTCTGTATCCGTACTTTACGGTTACGGAACCATTTCATCCACCAAATACGAATCTTCACTGGTTGTAATACGGATAACAACAGCGGTGAAGTGTTCTTCGCAACTCTTTAGTTGCTCGTCATTGTAAATATTAACGTTCCCTACAGAGCCATTAAAAGATTTGGGACCAAATGGAAACTGACCTTATGCAAGCTTTGTATTCAAACAATGTGCCACCAATAACGATTCAGTGAAAGCTGCACAAATCCACAAACCGCCCACCTTTATCGTTGCGGTCAGGGTTTCCCCATCACATGTCCAAGCAAGGTGTTATCGCAGCCCACCTTGCCATTCACGTCTCCTATCACGAACACGGCATCATCATCTTTAGGAAGCCTTTCTGAACTACGTGTAATTGCTCATCGAAAGCATTCTTTGCCACTATGTGGAAAATCTCCATTGGTGCATAATACTGTACAATTGTGATGCTCATTAATCTGGGCCAAAATCGTCCAGTAAAGAGTGTGCCTTGCGGTAGCCGAATTTACGTCTGGTACCACTTGACTTTCTAGAGTACAATAGTCGAGAGCCGCTAGAAGGAGAGTATTCTCCAACGTCACAATCTTCCAGCTTTTTTTCACCGATTCTCTGACAAATCTCTACAAGTTCCTCCTCAGTTCCGCAGGTATTGTGTCGACGTCCCATGCCTGTCTATGTTTTTTGCGGTCCCCTTTAACCCGGGAGAGGAGCGGCATGACAATATCTAAAAGAAGATGCGGCATCTCACTTTTGGTGCTCCCCCTCTCATCTTCTCTGTAGCCACCCTGCACGCTGTTCCCCAGGGATTTTGTTTTCATTCTGGCCTCCCATTATCATCTCTCTGAGTGAATCCTCTTCACACTTTTTTACGGACCAGCCCGAATTTCCCGCTCCATATGACCCGTATTCGATCTGGAGGAAAAATGCCTGATGGTCGTTATGTGCATAATCCTCACTGGCAAACCAAACCATTCTCATCGCCAATGTAATACTAGTAGATGTCCGGATGGCTCAAGTGGTTAGAGCGCTGGGCTGTCGTAGCAGAAGGTCACGGTTCAAATATCACTGGTGGCAGGGGGATTTGTTATCATGACTAGATGTCGGATACCAGTCCACTCAGCTGTGAATGAGTACCTGAGTCAAATCAGAATAATAATCTCGGGCGAGCGCAATGCTGACCACACTGCCTCCTACAGTGTACTGTAGTGTAGCGTTACGGTCTTTAATGAAGTGCTCTAACACACTTCAAGGCCCTGATCCAATATGGATTGTTGCGCCAACAATTATTATTAATGTAGCACTTACATATATTAGATACACTATTGAGTCCGCCCATGCCCTACGAAACTTGCAAGCACCAAGTTTAACTCCGCGAAAGCCCCGAGCAGGATACGGCCACTGGCGTTCCAAGTTCGACTGCTCCAATCCAGGATACCATCCATATAGATCCAAAATAGATTCGCGTGTGCGATGTCTTGCCGAAAGCTCCTTCGATATCCAAGACAGTGCTATTTCTTTTGTTTCTATGGCTTCCCGTAGTACATCCGTCAGCTGATACAGAGCAGTTTCAGTTAACCGTCCCGCCCGGTAAGCGTGTTAACATTGTCACTCTAATACAGTTGTCTATGACCTTCTTCACCGTTTGAGT
This sequence comes from Hermetia illucens, assembly GCF_905115235.1. Taxonomy (NCBI): domain Eukaryota; kingdom Metazoa; phylum Arthropoda; class Insecta; order Diptera; family Stratiomyidae; genus Hermetia; species Hermetia illucens. Next base: position 52,570,432 of record NC_051849.1, read on the forward strand.
ACGAATGATGTTAGGCAAATTGGTCTGAAAGATTAAAGATGAAAAGGATCATTTTTAACCGCTTTTGGAATAAAGACCACTTTTGCCCGCTCCATGCCTTCGGTATATATCCCACGGTTATGCTGCCCCTTACCACCCTCAGAAGAGACTCCAAGATGATTTCTAGGTCTCAATGGATTGGAAAGATGCCACTGAAATCACCCGGAGATTTCAGTGGTCTAAAAGTTCCCACTGACCTTACCCTAGCTTCCGAATATACCTTTTTTTGCTAGTTTCTAGTTCTCCTTTCTTCCCCTTTTATTCGTTGTTGGGGTGTCAAGCAGAAAAGTTGTTGCCTTCCCCTTGCTTGGCCCCGTTTTATATAAGAAACAAAATCTTTCATACCTGAAGCATCCAACTTTTAGTTCCCCGACTTGTTTTACTAGAGATAACTGTCAACCTATTATCATGGGAGACACTCCCATGTTCTGTGCAATTTCCAGCGGCTTCTTTGTTAAGTCTATATTGACCGTTTCTTTTAAAACATTGTTGCAAATTACAGTTCTGGTTTCCGAAGTGATTTTTCAGTACTGAAGTCTATGCACTATGTCTCAATTCGAATTCACAAACGGAGGGAGTCTGAGTTTCACCCTTTTATATCACGATAAACAATTACTAGAAATTGGGAGACTTGATTTTTGAGGCAGCATTATTCCAATGCCTTCCTTGGAAATTGTGCTTACAATTATCGCAGGTGAAGCATTTGTATGGTGGTGGTTTACCTGGGCTACTTTAGAGCTTCTCCTCCAACATGGCACTTGCAGATGATGTGCTGCCCGCTTTGAGCCTTAATAGGACTAGGTCGACATTGTCCAACCTTTCCTTAATTATCAAATAACAGGTTCGCCTCCTTACTCGCTCTTGCCCTTGCATCCTCTATAACCCCCACGATACCTTCAAGGATATAGGAAGAACTATCACCCAATGTATTCCCCGAGACACCCTTCTTAGGTTTATCCTTATGTACGTGCACTAACTAATATGGCACTTATTGTTTTTAATTGCCACCTGAAGTTGATCATGGCCCTTGATCGTCAGCGGTTTTACTTTGCCTTCTGCTTTGCATTTGAACACCCTCTTCCTCATTTGAAGCGATAATGAGATTTATAAACTTCTCAATCACCGTCATTGCGACTTTGGGAAAATATGTCTGCCCCTGGCTATCAATCCCCAGGACATGTGGACACTTTTCCTCCCGTTCAGGGAATGGGTTTTTCAATGATTCCACCGTTTCCTATGTCGCGCAGTCCACCGGTATCAGACCTAGTTGAGAACGTATGCCGCCAAACGCTCACTCGTCCGACCATAAGGTTTTCGATCATTTCTTGCTTCTCAAGACTAAAATGATCTAGGTTGAATAGCTGGTCGGATATCTTTCACCATTCCTACCTCTTTCCCTAACTTACCTGAAGTTTTTTCTGTCTTAGGTTCAGGTTTCTTAGAAGCATTCCCCCCATTTTTTTTTAAGCTGATCAGAGCCGTTTATTTGCATCCTGAGCTTTTTGAGGTCCTCATCCGACTTTTGAGGTCCTCATCAGACTCGCTTTTACAGGTTCCTACCTTCTGATTACAGATTTTTATTGGTTGCGGTTCTCGCAGCGGGTCAACGTTTAGCTCCGACGACTGAATTCCCAGCCTACTTCCTCTTGATTTTTATCAAGTGCTTTATTATTATTCTGTTTATTGTTCACCGTACTCATTTAAATCCAATGATTTTCGGTCAGCCATCCCATAACTGATGCCCATGCCAACGGTCTACGACAAGGGGATGCCCTATTATGCGTCTTCTTTAACCTGGCCCTCGAGAAAGTGATCCGCGATGCTGATGTAAATTCAAGAGGTACGATCTCTTTAAGTCCACCCAACTACTGGCCTATGCTGACGATATTGACATCATGGGAAGAACGAACCGAGACGTACAGACTGCCTTCATCCAGATCGGGCAGGCGGCGTGAGTTCTTGGGCTGCACATCAATGAAGGCAAGACAAAATATATGGTGGCAACGTCAGCACTGAAGACGAACCAACCAACAACATCAAACCACACTGGTCGAACAGGAAGAATAAGGATAGGAGAATACAACTTTGAGACCGTTGACAATTTCTCCTATTTAGGGTCGAAAATCACAACCGATAACAGCTGCGATGACGAAATCCGAGCACGGTTGTTGTCAGCCAACAGACCCTATTTCAGCTTACAGGGACTGTTCCGCTCGAAACGTCTCACAATAGGGTCAAAGCTCTTACTGTACAAGACTATGATCTTGCCAGTCCTCATGTATTCCTCGGAAACTTGGGTTCTTAGCAAGAAAAATTGCGAACTCTTGGCCGCGTTCGAGAGAAGAATCCTCCGAAGAATTTTTTTTGGCTCCCTACATGAGGATGGACGATTCCGTAGACTACACAATGACGAAATCTATGAGCAACACCATGACCGTCCGGTTGTGGATAAAATCCGGCGCAATAAGCTACGGTGGGCGGGTCACTTAATCCGTATGGATGAGGATGATCCCACCCGGAAAGTCTATATCTATGGTAGAAAAAGAAGACGAGGCAGACCGTTCCTAAGATGGAGCGATGGCGTAGGCCGAACGCCAGACAGCTTTTAGGGATATCGAATTGGTGGACCTCGGCGCAAAACCGAGATGGCAGTTCCTTATTAAGACAGGCCTAGACCGGATACCGGTTGTTGCGCCGTTGATGATGATGATGATGCCATAACTATCAATTGTGCTGTTAGGTCAGGCTTACTATTTGATGCCACCAAGCACCAGTAAGGCTCCACAATATGCAGCCGGTATCGAGGGACCCCAAAATGGCCAGTTTCTCCAACTCGCGCGATAATTCCAAAAATATAAACTGGAAATTCTGGGCCTAAGTGAAGTTAGACGATGAAAATCTTGAGAGTACTCCTCTCCCCCTTTCGGAAATGTGCTTTTGTTCTCTAGGAACCCAAGTGGTAGCAGACACGAATTTGGTGTCGGATTGACGGCTACTGTAAGGCGCTCTTTTGCAAGATTCCAGTCCAGGTTAAGGAGCACCACAATTCTACAGTGCAATGCAACAACGGAGACTGATATAGTGCAGAACGATGCCTTCTATGACCAATACCGGCAGTTGAAGAGAGGCTTCCTAAAGGTAAAATCGTGGTCGTGACGGGCTTTCTGAATACCAACACGGTCTTGCCGACCGGCTATCGTAACGCTAGTAGTAGTAGACTTGTGGATTTCTGCAACTTCCACCGCCTTGTCATTGGTGGCGCATTGTTCTAGCACAGAACTTGCTATAACCTCAGTTGGGTTTCAACACTGACACCGTAAAAGCAATCAGATTTTGCCATCTACAGTAGAGTTAAGACCTATCTTGCAGTGATTTCAAAAGTGTATATCAGATCACGAAAGAGCTTGCATGTGGTCGGAAATCTTTCGATGGTCCTGTGAAGGACATCAACGGTCGACTTCTCATCCATGATGACGAGCAGCTAAAAAGGTAGCAGGAACCCTTCAACTCGGTTCTTAACCGTACCAGAACCGATGAAGGTCCGCCTCTTATGGATGACGGTCTCCTACTGCTGCTACTTTCACTCATACGTAAATATTGCGAATCCACGACCTTTGGCAGATAGTAGAGATCCATTTTCCTTGCCTTGTCGAAAATCTGGAAATGCAATTATCTCAACACGAAGCCCAATAAGTTGGGACTGTTCTGCGCTAATTTTCTTTCTGTATTGGTATATAGGAGTAGCATATATAGGAAGCCTCCAAACCTTGCTGAACACTTGTCTGCAACGTATCATTCTAGAACCCTGGGCTAATTCCATTTCAAACAAAGGACTTGGTCGACGCATACACCTGTCACCATTGGACGATGTGATTGGAAGGTGGAAGTGGCAACAGATAGGCCACACATTAAGGAGGGACGACAATTACATTGCTGGCTACGGCATGTAGTGGAACCCACTCTTCCAAGATGACTGAATGATAGGTCACCCCAAGAGCACTTGGCGCAGAACAGTAGGGGAGAAGTTTGGGAGTCTTCTGAGAGAGTCGAAGCGTATTGCAGCGAACTGTGGCGCTAATGTATGATTGACGTGCTATGATCCTGCAAGAGGTGAACAACCACCGTATATTAAAAAAATCAAGGTAAACAACGTTCTTTCTACTGATAAAGAATGTTAAATTCACAAAAAGGCTTACCTGATCAGGAACCCCTTCAAGTTAAGGCCGATTTCCACTAATGTCGTCTGTATGATAAATCTTCATGATCAGCGGAGAGAACAACTACCACTGTCGTCAGAAATTTCTCCCCTACAAAATGTGGTTCTACTAAGCAATGAAACCCACTTTCCTGAAATGTCCTGGAGAGAGTTGCAACATGTTGCCATGAATAGTGTTCTTCCCAGAGGCAACGATATTAAAAAATAGTTCAAAGTTTGCATACGAAATTTGCGATTGGCTTGAAGCTCCTTCATTCTACCCAAATATATTAAAAGTTATTATGGACATGGACTAGCTAGGTGATCTCTCAAAAGGGATTTAAACAAAAAAGGAGAATTGATCCAATAATTCGAACAGTTTTTTTCGATTAGTGAACCGAAGGCCAAATTTTCTGTGCTTGTGAAGCAAAGTTTATCAAAACCGCCAAAGTCTAATCTTCCTATTCATAATAGAAATCCAGTACTCTTGGAAGCAGCTCAGTCACCTGTAAAAGCTTCGCATGCAACCTACTCAATGCCAAACAATTCTACCGTTAACGCGAAATTCAAAGTAATCCTTTATCCATTCATTCAGTCAAATCTACTCCAAACATACACACGAAATATAACGTTTCACTCCCTTCCAACTGAATAGATGATATGAATACCCAAATCCTGTTTTTCATGTAGTCATGGAGGGACAACCTGCTTAATTAAAAGGAACCCCGAACCAACAAGCTTCTGCACACTAAACCCAAATCGGGAACATAGAATTCAGAGATTTCACTTCAGTGACACAAATGAATGGTTTACCTTTCCCGAGGCTAACTGCAGGATTAATAAGCTCTTTCACTGAGGTTGTACCACTTATTCTCCCCACAAGGATGAAGCCATTCATAAAAACCAGGAAAAAGAATTGAAAAAGTAGCAGATTTGGCTTTCTTCCTGTACGCAACATGTCGGATAAAAGGATAGGCACCTAGCATGCATCGTCCTACTAACCAACTCTGCATTCAGTTCAGCACCCCAAGTGCAACGTTGAAAAGAACAGAAACGTTCACTGAGAGACGGTGTCGGCAGATAGGATTTAGACTACAGCATCTTGTGGTTGACCAGGAGTGCTGAATTGAAGGGGTGCATTGTTTTCGGAATACCTGAACAATGGTTGGCCGGATTGCATTGTTTTGTTGCGTTGCTTATTGTTTGCTTCTCGGATATGATGATCTGGGAGTCAGGGTGTATTGTTCGGGATGACTCCAATAGGATGGAAATTGTTCAGTCAAGTCCTTGCTGCAGGAGCGAAGAAGAATTATGGCTGGCTGCTTCTCCATGGTCATATGTGAAAAGTCATGTGCGAGATATAATGTCGCTGGATTAATTTCATCAGTCTATCTAGAGTAAATGAATAAATCCCAAAAAATTCTACATCATTTCAGGGAGTTGTTTTTAGTTGCTGCTCCTGTTCATTTAGTATAAGTCTAAAAAAATGCTGGAACTTTTTTATTTTCGACTTTGTTGGAACTTTCCTTTGGACGAACTTGATCACAATCTAGGTTTGCTGTAAGAAAGCAATATCTTTGACTTTTAACTTTGTTTTTGTCGACTTAGTTCAATTAGCTTCCATATCCAATCCATGCTCCTCTCTGTTTTCCTTGCGCACAATGACCTAGTTATGGTCCTTACATAAAACTCATAATTTTCATATAAATTTCTAATTTAAATGCAAGCACCCGTATGGTACAACAGCCAAGCCCTTGAGAGCACAATCTCTCCAGGATATGAGTATTTGATTTCTTTGCGAAAAGATACTTAAACTGCTCAAGGATTCAAGTAGTGAATATCTCAATGTTTTAGAGATTTCGTGTACCTGACGTCTTGAAGATGCAAACTTTCATGGGCTCTTCACAGTATATGAGCTCTTCAAAATGCACTTACAAGGATATGCATACACGCCTTTGTGCATGCATATATATATTCTACTACATTATAATAAAAGTATTTTGTTCAGGTAAAGTGCAACGACAAATTAGCAGGAAATTAAATTTTCTCCAAAGATTTACAATTTTCAACCCAGTGTTGGGAAACGAATATTTTTTGAAACAACTTGTTTATTTTATTGCGTCTTTTTGGGATAGGAACTAACAGTTTCAGTTTCTCCTCTATTTCCCAAGGGGGTTAGGGCGAAGGCTAGTCCTCCTTTATACTATATCACCTACTGTCGAATTTAACGTTTTTTATATGGCAAGGTGCATGGACGATCATTCGCATTGGGCTGTATACAATAACTCGATATTAGACGTGCACGCTAAACCTCAGAACCCATCCCGGTCGTCGTCATCGACGCACAGTAACCCATTTCAGGCCTTGGCCTTCAGGATGTGCTTCCTCCAACCATCTTGATCCATCAATCACGACATCCAATTTTGAAACCCGAGCGGTGATGCGCTGAATTGCTACCGGTCTGCGTTCTTCTGCCCTCTCTTCGAGTATCCTTTAAGGTATTCGAATGTTAGCATGCCGAACGTGGCCAGCCGATTGCAACTCCGGAATTTCAAATATTTGGTACAACTCATGGTTCTCTCTGATTCACCATTTTTCATCATCAAGGGCACAACAACCGGTATCCGGTCTAGGCCTGCATTAATAAAGAACTTCAAACACTCCGGTTTTACGCCGAGGTCCACAAATTCAATATCCCTTAAAACACTGGCCATCGGTCGTGATATTCGACCCTAGATACGAGAAATTTTCAACTATCTCAAAGTTGCAGTCGCAGGTTGGTCGACTGGTATCCGACTTTAAATCACGATACAAATCCAACTGCCACCAGTGAGATTTGAACCGCGACCTTCCGTACGCCAGCCTTGCGCTCTAACCACCCGACTATCCGGGCACTTCGTCTAGCCTTCATTAATGTGCAGCCCCAGATCTCGCGTCACTTCCTCGATCTGGATGAAGACTGTACATCTCGGGTTGTTCTTCGCATGATGTCGATATCGTCAGCGTAGGCCAGTAGTTGGGTGGACTTAAAGAGGATTGTACCCCTCTGATTTACCTCAGCATCACGAATCGCTTTCTCCAGGGTCAAGTTGAAGAGGACGCATGATAGGGCATTCCCTTGCCGAGAGTGATCCTGCTGCCTTTATCTGGCCCCGCGCATTGATCAGGGTTAGCTTAGTCAGTCTTATTAATTTCGTCGGGATACCGAATTCTCTCTTGGCAGTGTACAATTTTACCCTGGCTATGCTATCATAGGCGGCTTTAAAGTCGATGAACAGATGGTGCAACTGTTGTCCATATTCCAACAGTTTTTCCATCGCCTGCCGCACCGAGATCTGATCTGTTGCTGATTTGCCTGGAGTGAAACCTCTTTGGTATGGGCCAATGATGTTCTGGGCGCATGGGGCTATCCGGCCTAGCAAGATAGCGGAGAATATCTTATTGATGGTACTCAGAAACGTGATACCTCTATAATTGCTGCACTGTGTGATATCTCCCTTTTAATGCATGAGACAGATAATGCCTCGTTGCCAATCGTCAGGCATTGATTCGCTGTCCCACACCTTGAGCATAAGTTGATGAACCACTTGGTGTAATTGGTCGCTTCAATATTTAACCAATTCGGCTCTAATTCCATTGGCTTATGGTGACTTATGGCCACTTATGCTTGGTGGTCGCAGCATTTGTTCGTCGTCTTCAGTTGGCGGGACCTCCAACTAGCTGGTATTTTGGTTGTTGAGTAGTTCTTCAAAATAACCAAACCCATCGCTTCAATATGCGCATTCAGACGGAAATCGGGAAATCCCCTCTTTCTCTCAGCGGGATGAGCATCGAAGTGTTTTAGGCTTCATCCCACTAACTTGTTGGTAAAACTTGTGCACCTGGTGCGATTGCTTCCTGTACTTTCCGAGTTCGTAGACCTGTTGGTTCTCCCAAGCTTCCTTTTCCCGTCTGTAGTCACTTATCCGCTCGGCGGAGTTATGGCTAGATATATGTGGCTGCCCGCTTTCTTTGAGAATGCAATATTACTTGGTATGTAGCATCCTTCCGTACCATTCTAGCTTACATTCATCGTCAAACCAGTCGTTCCGACTTTTCTTGCGGCTGTGGCCAAGTATATTTGTGGCCTTGTCAATGACAACGCCCTTCAGGCGGTTGTGAAGATCATTTGTTGATACTTCATCTCCAGAACATCTGTTAACTGCGGCAATTGTGGCATTCATTGCCTTCTTATAGGTGTTACCGAGGGCTGTCTTGTGAATGGGATCAGTATTCACTCTGACCTCATTGTGAGAAGGGATTTTAGATGGTGTTGTAATTCGAGCTCGAAGCATTATGCCAACGAGATAATGATCCGAGTCTATATTGGCCTCCCTATATGTTCTGACATTCATCAAGGCTGAGAGATGGCGGCGTTCAATAAGCGCGTGGTAAATTTGGTTGAAAGTGCTCCCATCTAGGCAGGCTAATGTATGTGTGTGGACCGCTTCCGCGCAAACCAGGTACTTCCAACAACCATTTCGTGCGATACTGCTAACTGAATAATCCGCAGTCCGTTATCATTGATATCCCTGTGTAAGCTATAGGAGAAAGCATATCGCCTGAATACGAGCCCCGTCCCTACTTGACTGTTCAAATCTCCAAGTATGATTTTGATATCATACTTGGGACAGGCTTAGGGATTCGCTCAACTGCCTCGGAGAGGTATCCTTCTCCGACTCTGCAGTCTTCTCTGTTGAAGCGTGAACATTTATGAGGCTTATATTTCTAAGCTTGCCTGGCAAACGCATAGTGAATAGCCTTTTGCTTATAATTTCAAAACCGATAACAGCAGGTTTCAGTTTTTGACTGTCTAAGAAACCTACTCCGAGCACATGGTTTACAGGATGGCCGCTATAATATATCGTGTAGTGGCTCTTCCCCAGGAAACCGGTCCCTGTCCATCCATCTCTTGCAACGTTGTTACATCAACCCTATATTGGGACAGGGTATCGGCTAGCTGCTTGGCAGCTCCATCTCTGTACAGGGAACGCACGTTCCATGGGAAAATGTGCGCATCGTTATTACGTTGTGGTCACCGGGTTCGTCGTTGTATAATCCATCCAGTCCGAGGCTCCTGTTGCGGCTTCATAACAAGTTGTTTTCCGTGTAGGGTTGTCAGCCTTTCCCAGGAGGACTGGTTGGTACAATTTCTCCCGTTTTTAGGCGCGGGAGACTCGCCTTCATCCTTCTTCGTCTGCAGCTTTTCGTTAAGAAAGAGCTCCTAGCAGTCACCACATGGAGGTGGTGGTAGGGTTTGGTAGTGGAGATATTGGTGTTGGTTCAACAGGCGTTTCGCCATGGCCTACTACCGCCGTCCTCTCTTTTTGCTCCTATTATTCTCCTCAGGACCTCCTCTCGAAGATATAGACCACCACAGCTCTTATTTTCGTTCTGCATATTCGGAGCCTTGCTTTCCTGCGTATGCAGATTGCTTTCAAAATCGGTAGGACCGAGTAAAAGACTCTAGTTGCGAGCTGTATTCGTCATTTTCTTTCGTCAAGTTCATTTCAATATTTCGTCAACCTGTAGTGACAAAAATGAGATTGAGCGTTGGTCGAAAGACCAGCCAGAAACAACCAAGAGGGGAGAGCTATCCCAAAAACCTAAAAAGATAGCGAAATTGATCGTGAAGTTCCAGCTGCAAAATGGTAAAATTCCATCGAATTGTTCCGTCGACACTTGCTATACCAACTCAGCTCGAGAACGTCGGATGGTCCTTTGAATACTTCGATCACTCACGTGTCATTATATAACAATTCACGTGTCCTTTACCGATGTGTGGGTTTGCACCGGATCCTGAAAATTCAATTAATACTGAAGTTTGCTTGCACCTAAGGAATAATCAATACACGAGCTAAATTGGAACGTTTTAGCAAACCAACTTCCCTTGCTTTTCTATCGAGGTTTATAAACATCTCCTTTGCTGACGTGAAAGGTCGCGTCATGATATTCACACTGTCCGCATATCCAATGATTTGGCGGCACATATAGAGCAAGGTGCCGTATCCACAGGCAACTTTGGTATAACCTGCTCCAGTGCCATCCAGTCCATCCCATTGTTTTAAACTGACGTTTGTCTCAAATGGATCAGTCTGTATTCAATCTGATCTGCGCTGGTATTTGGGACATTCTCCTTCTGGTAAGACTTACCAGTTTTTCTGGATTTTACATGTCAAGCATTGCTTTGTGCAGTACATTTCGATCAATACTGTCATATGCCTGCTTCTAGCCCACGAATAATCTACGGGCATCGATGTTGAATTGCCAGCATTTTTCTAGAATCTGTGTAGCCGTAAATAGGTGATCAATGGTCGATATTTCAAATCTCCACAGTATTAACCAATCATCTTATCGGCACACAACTGTCTCTAGAATTGTTGTGAAGATTTTCTAGGACGTACAAAGTAATGAGATTGTGGCGCGGCAGGATTCGCGGCATTCGAAATTTATTTTGACACTCAGTTTAGACCTCCCCACAAGAGTGGAGAGCAGAGTGCCATGAGTGGACGGCAGAATGTCATATAAAAAAAGATAAATAATTGCTAGACTTCTACCTACTATTGATGAACTACCCCAAAAAAGCAATCGACATCCGCACTCCGCTTTCTATTTGAATTTTAAAAGGTTTTTATGAAATGTATTGATTTATGAATAGAATTTTGTTTTTTAAAATAAAATTACGTTTAACTAAAATATAATTTATTAAATACAAAAAGATACCCTTGTAATTGAATTGGGCATACCACATTTTTTCCAGCCCTTGTGGGATCCGTTCGTGGTTCCAGATGAAGAGTACCAAATTATAAATAGTTTGAATGGTCTATGGACCGCCTGATTTAATGCGCTCAGCGGAGATGTCATCTATTCTCGGCGCCTTGCTCATTTTTGACATTTAGTCGCCGTCTCTATTTCATCCGATACTGGCGGTTCAATGTTCCCATTCTGGTAATTGAATTGTAAGTGAGGGGTTGAGGAGTTTCTTGAAATAAGACCCCCACCTCTCACGTGATTCGCTTTTGTCCCCAATGATTGCTTTTTACAAACAGTGGTTTTGGATTGATATCCTCCTGGCGATATTAAATCAGTTTTTTAGCTCTCCCACCTCAAATTTTCTAAGTGGGTTGCTTTTTATTCCGCGGATCTCTGAAATTCGGCACCTGTAGGCAGATACAGTAGGAGATACATTTTGTTCAATCTTTTGGTGATGCCAAAGTGGTCTACCTGGTTGAAGTTAATGTCATCTGGCAACGCCCATGTCCTTTTTTGAACACACTCGTGTGAAAGCATGCCGATTTTATAACTAGATTTCTATTACTTGCAATGAGGTGTTGGTTGTTGTCATCTGGTACATCGTAGTGGCTTTGCCATCCGGTCATTCCTCGATTTATCCCGCCATTTCCAACTTTGACGTTAAAAGTGTCGCCAATACCTTGACGTCGTTCGGAGGCAATGAGTCGTATCGTCTTTCCAAGCTATCATAATCATCCTTGACTTCGTCTTCTGGTCTTTAAACTGTTAATAAACCATATATTAAAAACTATCCTTTAATGCATGGGTCTGACGTCGATAATATTTGCATTTGTTTACTGTCCTTATCCACGATGAAAGCGATTGCAAATTCGCGTTTCCCTGATAAATCGGAGAATCTACCTGAATTATGCTACACAGGATGGACATTCCGACGAAACTAGTAGCTATTATCAGCGCTGCATTTGATTGCACCAAATGTCACGTTGGTCTCAGAGGAGTTTGAGGTCCAAAGCGATACAAATGAACCTCAACTTCTCGCAAACTATTCGAGAGTCGAATGTGGACATGGCGGTAATATGAACCCTGCCGAAATTACGTTAATGCTACATAGGTAAAAGACTCATCGGAAAACGTGGCGATATGGGCATGCGGACGCAAGCCATCCAAGAAACAATGGCATTGTCAAGAACCGGCTTTATAAGGGCAAAAGTCAACAGCGTCCATATCTACAGTTGTTATATTCCTCCTAGTGTAACATTAGCACAATACATATAAGGAGATGCTAGGCAGCTTCGTCTTGGACATGTGGGCCTTAGACTGGGGAAGTCGAGTGACGAGCACCAGGGGCCAAATCTTGCTTGAAACCTTCACGGAACTGGACATCGTACTAGCCAACGTTGGATGCGTGTCCACCTTCCGAGGCAGAGGGCTGGGCTTAACCATCGATCTGACTTACCTCACTCCCTCGTTGGCGAGAGGGATAGTCTGGCGAGTGCGTGAACACTACACCTACAGTGAGCACTATACAATCTTTCTCGACACCAAAAACGAAGGAGGCGACAGAAGAAGGAGCAACAGAAACGGAAAAACAGGATAGCTTGGTGGTACACTGGAGTTTTCGAGGAAGAGAAATTCCTGACGCCGAGACATTCCTGAGGTTACGATCTGAAGAGAATTACGCTAGAAAGAGTGAGCCAGTTATGTCAACGATTAACTGAGGCATACGACTCTACAATGCTGCGCAGCAAGTTCCAACACATTAGGAAACCAAACTACAGGTGGAACTAAGAAATTTCGCTATTGAGAGCATCGTGTCTGTGAGCGAGGAGGCTCTGCCAAAGGCCAGAGGGAAGCCAGAACATCGGCAGTTGGAGAAAGAATATCTCGATCTTCGTTGTGTTGATGTTGGAGAGGGTGGTATACAACAGACTGCTTCCGTTCGTCGTGCTAGCGGGTGGTCTAGCGGAGAGGCAGTATGGGTTCCGCAGAGCCCGGTCCAGGGTCTATGCCATTGCAATGGTCATGGACCTGGCCCAGGAGGCATCGGCCGCTGGTAAATGCTGCGCGGTAGTGACGCTGGTTGTCAGGAATGCCTCTAACTCGGCCAATTGGAGTTGGATTAAAGACGCATTAGATAAACTGGGTGTCCCTGGTTCCTTAGCTCGGGTAATTGAAAGTTAGCTTTCAGAGAGACTTCTTTGGTACGAAACGGACTGTACTGGGGCCCCTGCAGTGGTACATAATATATGACGCTAAAGGAGGGTAATGTGATCGATGTCAAATTGAGCTTCAAGAAGCACCTGGCTAACTCAAGGCTAACTCATCTCTAGTAAGAATGATACCTAATACTGGAAAACCAAAACCAGATGTAGTGAAATCCATCGTGCTATACGCGGGTTCTGTCTGGGCGTACGTACTAAATAACACAGTGAACCAGGGAAGTGTAAGTCAATCGCGCTGTCGCACAGACCGGTATCAGATGGGACAGTATAAATCATCACGTTTTGTTTTGAGGTCAGTAGCAAATCAGAGCGTGATAAACGCAACAGTAACTGCCATACAGAAAAAACTGCACGAACTGAATCGAGCCCGGAAAGTACGACGAACACATGATTTAGTTTGCTGGTGTAAACCTCTTGAAGTAATACTTCACAGTCATCCTCCGGGGATATGCGCGGAGAAGTCGGAGTGCTTTTAGTGGATCTGAATCCCACACACTGCCGCAAACCTAGCGCAGCAGCGCCTTTCTAATTTTTCCACCTCCACCCATAAAAAAAAGTTCGATACGCCAGACAATGGATAAACGAACAGACCGAGGCTATCGGGAGGGCGAGGAAAGGGTTATTTTGTTTTAATTCGAATGGCAAAGATCAGTAATTTCCAGAAAATTCTATTCCACCTGAGAATAAGGTTAGAGCACTAAGGTCTTCATATCAAAAAATAAGGAACCTTTATAGAGGTTCACCAGAGACACCAGAGAACAAGATACTAAACACATCCACGAAGAAAACTCTTCATGTGAAGAAATGCATTACGTTGCTTAGTAGAGAACCCTCTTCTTCGGTGGGAGGGGAGTAGTACATAGAACTAATCAGTTATAAAAGAACATACATACAAAAAAGCTCCCAAAAATGTATAGCCAGGACACAACGAATGGATCTAAAGAATTTTGGCTATTGTAGCAACATCCGCAGTCATTAGGGAGAAACTACATGAAATTTGGTGATATGAGTAGTGACAAATCATTGGGTCAAATATGACCCTTAAGTCGGATATCCAATATAAGTCATATACTATATTTTTGCAATTTTGTTTGCCCTTTTGCTTCTTTCCTATTGACTTGGATAGAGGACAACAATGAAGAGAAAGCGATATTTCCCATGTTTGAAAATATTTAGCGGAATTGATTAAAATTCGAGCTAATTGTTCACAAGACGTGAAAAGTACCAGAGGTACTTCTGGAGGTTCAAATGAACAGTTCACCTAGCTATCCCAACGATGGGCGATATCATTGACCGTCCGTCTCTCGATCTCATTCACTTGGGTTCGAAGCCAGGTTCTTTATGAATACCTGTATTCATCTTGTGTTGAGTTTGGAGTTTGATGATAATAAAATTGCAGCACAATCTCAGACAATGAAAATGGAAATTAGTGAACGAGAGACATATATTATGTCCCGCATTAACCAGGAGAATATTTTGAGTTGAGGGGTGGTGACATTGAGTAAGAAGTTAACGAGCGGGAAAGTAGTTGCGAACTTGCTTGTGAGCATTGCACATAAGCTTAGAGGACAGGGATAGAAGGCATAATTAATGAACGAGAGAAACGTTAGCTAAACCTGAATCCATCACGCAATGTAATAGTTTGCGGTAGTGCAAGGGAGAACTGGAAGATATGAGTTGAGTGGATGAAAAACCACCCGAGGAGCAGGGTCACTGAAAGGATTTTCACCTCCAAAATACACTTTTCATAAGATTTTTTTACACAAACAACAGCACCGCAAACTCGGTTGACTAAGGGGCAAGAGTTGGATTTTGTTCAGAGTTTTTGATACAACCTTAATCTCTTTTTCCTCTCTTCTATGAATGCTTTTAAATCCTTCTTCTTCACGGACCCCTCGTTTGAGGCATACCACACAAGCATTCAAAAACATGAAACCGTTAGTCCTTGTTTTTAAATGCTTAGGTGTTATGCCCCAAACGAGGGGTCCGTGGCCTGAAAATCGTGGGAGTAAGTTGCTCTCTATTTGGTCCGGCCCAACATCATATGGATGTGGACTTAAGATCCCCCATATCCCAAACAATAATCTAGCTCTAGCCTAGCTTAACCGCAAACTGTCGTGTTTTTGCGATTATATAAAGGAGCATTTTCCACCTGTTGCCACTTTCGGTCACGCTGCTCCTAGGGCAGAGGTGAGGCAGCGTCTGATGAGTTGCCTCTCCCCTTGATGAAATCGTCAGTCCATGTTTTTTAACAAATCCTAAATTTCTGTGCTAAAGATTCATGTTATAAATATATTTCCTTCTTCCACTGTATAACAACTCTTACATTCAAATATTCATTTTCATCTAATGCATTTCAGGGAATACTCGGTAGCGGCTTTGCCTTAAAGGTACAACAGCAACAACGACAAAAACATATGATAAGACGTCGACAGCCCGCAGCCACCCTCATTCAGTCACTGTGGCGCTGTTATGCCGCCGACGAGCATTCAGTTTCGGTAGCGACCTGGAAAATTCATCAGGTGCCTCTTCCTAGTCCGCCACCCTCGTAAGTATAATTTTCTCTAAAATAAACATTCTCATATGTTTTTAGCATTCTGCTCGTATATGTATGTATTTTTGTGTTTATGTTCTACTTTTTTTTGTAATTTTAAATTCGCCCATTGACTTTCAAGAGCAGAAAATGTGAAAATGTGGAAATCCGAAAATCTACATCGCGAAAATACATACTGAAGAGCTCTTTAGATATATTATGTATGACTGGAGTGTTTATACGTTTTTGTTGGTATTTGTTGTGATAACGTTTGATTTGTTTTGATTATCTGCATTTCTAAGTTCTCATCAATCCAAAATCATAATGGCGATAAATTGATACAAAAACCATTTACTAATACGTACGCAATACCAAATAGTTCCAAAACTGGTTAGGCTATGAAAACCAACAAGTACACGACCTTGACCTCCCCACAATCGATCATCTTTCTCATCTTCTAAAATCAATTTATCTAAAATTTCTCCCCACATGAATTCGGACCTTGTCGCTATTCGCATCACATCGACCACATCTCGCAATTTAAACAATTCATTTCTTTTATTCATTTCAAAGATACCTCTGACAATTTTGATGACATGTTTATTGTATCTTTTTTTAGTTCTGAATACTGGGATAGATTGATTAAGAATTTAAGTGAATATAGGTAAATTTTGGGTAAAAGATACAATCACGTTCATTAATATACTACGCTCACAAATTTTTCGACTTCTTGTATGCCTTTGTATCAAGCAAATTGCGTTTTTCTATGCTCATTTTTCTCTTTCGACAGAAAAAATATAAAGTTTTGTCAAACTATGAGAAATGAACGAGATACATTTGAGTTGAAATATCTTTCTTCATAATTTCACTATCTTCTTTCCTCAGTTCCATCTTCTTTCAGTTCATCATGTTTTCTACTTGATACTGTTCAGTACTTTCATACAATCGTAAGTTTGTGTAGGACAAAATTTGAATTGGATATGGTTTGAAAAAGTTTCCTGTAACAACAATCTTTAAGTTGAGAAGATATCATGATTTTTCATAGTAGGCAACTCATTTCATCACCTTTTAAAGCACACCCTAGAAAATTAGGAATAAATCTTTAAAAAACTACATTCAGTCTCCACACATAAGCAATTAATCACGGAAAATTCAAGCCGAATGGACCATTAACTGCTTGAATAGTCCAGATTCATACATCATTCAGGAAAGGAGCGAGGACGATTTTTCTCAATAGATCCAGTTCCCTTTTGGTCACCTGGCCATTCATCTCGCAGCCTCCCATTTGGCTTGACTTATTTCAACATCGACATTTATCGTAGTCCTTACTTCCCCATTAGCTTAATTAATGGCTACCTGAATATTCATTGGCCATCATGGCCGGCCATCGATTCCATAGTAGACACAGCCCCTCACAGGCAGGACGAGTGAATGTGAAATACACCAGGAGACATTTCGCAGCCACTAAAGGGGAGGATAATGTTCGAAAGCCTGTCACATGCAAAAGGCTGGCTATCTGAACAGTGTCCCTAGATATAGTCCTGAATTAGAACTGCAGAAGTACCTACTTATCATTAATTATTCATAGTTACCTAGATAATGAGCTCCAGGACAAAAGAAAGTAGTTGCAGAATGTTCTGTCGGAATATACGCAATACTTTGGAAGCAAAAATTGTGTAACTGTTAATTTAGAAACAAGATTATTTGCTCAGGATAATTATGCCCAGAGAGCATATAATTTTTCATTTATAATCTGACTTCATATATTGTAGGAAATATTGGGAAGGATCAGATTCATATATGGAAATAGAAATCTCGGGAAAAAGGTAAAGTCTAATAATGTTACTCATTTATCCTTTTCTAACTTGCGGAATATTTTTCAAGGTCCTCTAATCTGTAAATCCAGACCGAAATGGGTCCTCTTTGTTGCCTGCTTATCTTTTTCTTAGCTTCCCCAATAGTGTTCGGCCTTGGCTATCTAAAATCATTCGATAGATGAAAAACACTTCATCATCAACGGGACAACAACCGGCATTCGGTCCAGACTTCCCTTAATAAGGAACTCCAGACAGCCCGATTTCGCCCCGAGGTCCACCAATTCGATATCTCTAAAAGCTGTCTGGCATCCTGGCTTACACGATCGCTCCATCTCAGGCAAGGTCTGCCTCGTCTTCTTTTTCTACCATAGATATTGCCCTTATAGACTGTCCGGGCTAGATCATCCTCATCCATACGGATTAAGTGACCCGCCCACCGTAACCTATTGAGCCGGATTTTACTCCCAATGAGACGGTCGTGGAATCGCTCATAGATTTCGTCGTTATGTAGGCTACAGAATCGACCACCCTCCTGTAGGGAGCCAAAAATTCTTCGGAGGATTCTTCTCTCGAATGCGGCCAAGGATTCGCAATTGTTTCTTGCTAAGGTCTCCGAGGAATACATAAGGACTGGCAAGATCATTGTCTTGTACAGTAAGAGCTTTGATCCTATGGTGAGACGTTTCGAGCGAAACAGTTTTTATAAACTGACATAGGCTCTGTTGGTAACAAACAACCGTACGCGGATTTCATCGTCATAGCTGTTATCGGTTGTGATTTTTAACTCTAGATAGGAGAAACACTTGGTTAACTTAAAAGTATCTCAATTCCATCGAATATTTTATTGAATCACTCGTTTCACAACTCGGCATCCGTGCCTTTGGGGCTTTATTCTGAAAATTCTTCCGTAAATTCCAATAGTTTTCAAGAGACTTTTGTAGAGCCCCTAGTTTCAAGCCATATAATTGGTCGACAAACTCCGAGCCCCGGGAGGACTAAAGTTACTTTTAAATATTGCCACAGCATAATGCGAAGCTTTTTTACCAACTAGTGGTAGCCTTCGATCACCAAGGGGTCGCTCGCGATACCAAGGAAGTAGTTCTAACCTCCTAGCTGGCATTATACCTACATCCTAGGTAGTAGTCTTGAGAAAGTGCCTCGTGAAGTCCGGGATTAGCTTAACGTAGGTGACACCTCTAAAAACCTGAGTAGAGGCCTTGTTCCCAAACACATATATACCCGCTCCTGACTATTTCGGCACAGTGCACTGGTACGAATTCCATGGAAAATAGAAAAACTAAATTCGAAGCGATAATAGAGAAAGAGGAAGAGCTGGGTACGTTTGGCGGACGAACTTTGCGGTATGTATACTAGGCTCTCCCAGGAAAAGTTTGCTTTGTCTTTAGGCTCAGCCACCTGTCAATATGGGAAGGTTGTTTCCACTTTATGAAGACAACTTTAGCTACTGATACTCCAATTGCTGGTTTCGGTCCCTGTATGGGAGAAAATTGAACCCTCTTTTACTAAAGTATACGAGATTTCATTTCCCTCTACTCCTAACCAGGTACCCAGAGTAGTTGTTTCCCCATATATCTAAGCGAATTAGTCTATGAGTTGCATTCATTGCCGTGTTTTGAATGAATATATCCAGGGGTTGCCAATTGAGTAACGACAGACAGTTTTTTACATTGCTGCTAGTTTACAGTTAAAATTGTCGCCTCACCTTAACCCGCCGCGAATGCATAAGCGACTATCAGCCTAATGATAGCAAACATATAATCTACATTATCACATGAGGCCTGAGTCCCTGTGTCGAGGGAAAGATTCTTTTACACAACCCACAATCTGTGAGAACTCCTTTCAACTTTACCTCTACATGTTTTTTCCAAAGAAGTCTTTTATCTAGCGTGACTCCAGATATCACACTTCTTTGGAGAGTGGAAGAGTTGTAAACCCCATCTCTGGCAGGCAAAGCTCATTCAATTTTCTCCTTTTTGAAAGTAATACCACCGTGGTTTTATTTGAATGAACTGTATGCCTGACGCATCAACTGTGAATCAAATTAGCGGCACGTTGTATATTTCTACACACCGTTCCAGGATCCCGATCAATAACAAGCACAGCCACGTCATTGGCATAAACCTGATCGTGTATTGGCAAATTTTGCAGTTCGCATGATAGTGAATCGATCAGCATACTCCATAGAAGTGGTGACAGCACAGCTCCTTAGAGATAGCCTTTTGTTGCTTCTCCTGTTAGGTAGCGATCGACACCCACTTGAGGGCACAAAAATCACCGCGTTAGCATAGCATAGATGCACTTAATGAAAGTATTATCAATTCCATGCGCTCTTACGGCAACATAAAGTTTTTGGAAAGGCGCACAGTCAAACGCCCCTTCAATGTCCACGAACACTCGCATCACGTACTCACCTTTCAGAGTTGCACCCTATATATTTAATACCAAAGAATGAAAAGCAGACTCACAGGACTTCCCACGTTGGTAAGCTTGTTGATTTTCATTTAGTGAGTGTGCCTTCCCATGAATGTGATGCTCAACCAATCTCTCCAGACCTACCAGGAAGAATTTCAGGCAAAGGGAGGAACAAAACAAGACATGCCATTGCAAAATATTTCTTAACAGTCGCTCTAAGTGCTCTGTACCCTCCTTTAGCATTGCTGGAAAGATGCTATCCATGCCAGGCGGTTTGAAGAATTCAAAGGACTGTATGGCTTTTCATTGGTAACAACCACTTTCGCGATGCTCACCTTGCAAAATTTACGTGTCGCAATGGTTGCACTAAGCACCAATCCTCCGCATTCCATGCATCTCACCGGTGTACTTCCAAGAGCGCACAGTATGCTCGAAAGGAGTCATTGTTCTTCGTACCGAAAATGGAGATGATGCTCTACATATGATATGGTTGAATGCCAATCTATCGTCGAAAAAGTGGAGCATCATGCGGTCCGGATGGATCAAGTGGTTAGAGCGCTGGGCTGCTGTAGCGGAAGGTCGTGGTTAAAATCTCACTGGTAGCAGAGGGATTTGTAATCGTTCCCTGGATGTCGAATATCAGTACTTGAGTCAAATCAAGGTAATAATCTCGGCCGAGCGGAATGCCGACCACATTGCCTCTTACAGTGTACTGTAGTGTACCGTTACGGTCTTGAATGAGGTGCTCTAACACGCTTCAAGGCCCTTATCCAATATGGATTGTTGCGCCAACGATTATTATTATCATGTGGTAACTGTCCACTTGGACCTGCAGATTCTTTTGCCCCAGTTGGAATACCAAACTGAAACGTGGAGGTTTGTAGATTAGTCCTTCCTGACATTTATGAACTTTACCCTCTAGTGTCAGAAGTCCATGCCCGTATCTACGATAATGAACGCGACCGCCAGAACTCAAAGCTAGGATTACCTGCTGGAGCCACTGTAAGGCAGCCTCATCAACGCACTCCAAATGGAAGAGCGCGAAAGGCTTGATTGATACATCTTGGCTTCATTCCAGGCCCCAGCATTTTATTCCAATGGAATTCTCGGGGGATGCTAAATTATCCTTCTAATGTTTTGCCATCTTTGGAGGAAACTCCTATGCCAGCGATCAGAAATAAGGCTGCATATTACGGATAAGTTCTCTTCTTTCCCCCTTTCGTGTCCGTATTCATATGGGTTCAGACTAACTTCGTTGAGATCTCCCTCACTGATTTGATCATCTCCCGGCATACCAACCCTAATTCCCTCTGGACGCGCGAATGTAGGCCCTGGTACGAAGCACAATAAAGCCACACCACAGATGTGTTGGTCCAACGCTTCTTCGGCATTACCGCTGGCAGAGGAGTATGGTAGGTGCAGTGTAGGTCTCACCGGGGTTGCCAGTTTGTTTCCAACTTCCGTCGAAGATTCTCCTTCCTTACATCCGATTTCTCTGGACATTACCGCACCGATTGGTGTAGCCACGTCCATGTCCTCATTCTTCAGGTACTTCATCTTCTTCCACTGCCGCCGACTCTATCTATCTATCGTTTTTAGGAAACCTCTCCTGAACATCGGTATCGGTAATCTCCATTGATGCGTAGTGCCGCACACTTATGATGATCCTGTCGGAAGTTGTTGACTAGCACATGACAGCACAGCTTACTGTAACCATCAGCTGCGGCCCGATACCGGATTCACATCTACTGCCACTAGGTTTCCTCGTGTAAGAATTGAATTGATAATATTACGATATGTATGTTATATCGCTAGTCAATATAATGAAAGTGCATCCCGGTCTTGAATGTCCGTCTTAAGTAACCTCTTTTGTCCCTTTAGCGGCCGGGTGTCAGTTAGTTTTCATTTTCTTCCTTATTGAAAACGTTCTGTTCCCTTGCCATTGGTATATTATTCTCAATTCCCCTTTAATTAATTTCTCCTTCAACTCCAATTGAAGATTGGCCAAAATGGTTGGTTTCAACTTTTCGCTTTTCCGAGTTTGGCTATAATGTGAGCGGATCTTTCTTCCCGACTTCATTGGTTTGATGAATTCTCCAACATCCAACATTGCTGGTAGACTTGCTTTGAATTTCGGCGAATCTTTTGGAAATGTTAGATGAGAAATTACTTTAATTGATACCTGTTCGAGGTACCCTTGCCAACCTTGTGTCTTGACTGTTGCCTATCCCAGGCCTTCTCTTTTTATCTTTTGGCTAATAGAAACGAGCGTCCAAGCATTTGTACCGATCTGGCAATTAACCATGTTTTTTCGTTGACGAGCTTGTTATGGAGACATTTCTTCTCACTTGAGGCAATCGTAACCATGAAGAAGCGTTTTTCGTGGTTGAGCCGAATATTTTATAGGTCACGCAACGACCTCAAATCTTACCATTGCATCTTATTTTCCATCACATATTATCTCGGTTTCCAGGGGTTGAATTAAAGTTGAGCTCAAGTGGAAAGTTGGGAAGCGACTAACGTTTGGCTCATTCAAGTTTCAGGAGAATGATTTTTCTAGAAACTTTCAAGATGTTTATCAGAAAACCAATGTTTTTTCGTCTCCGATCGGTCACCCGGTTGTTTTTGGAAGATAAAACTTACCTAGCCCTTTCCTTAAGACTTCGAAGGAACTTCAAGTGGTTGAATGTAAGGTGCATTAGTGTTAGATTTTCTCTACCTATGGTTCAGGGGCTCCGCACGCCTGTACTAACCTCCATTGGTAAATTTTATACATTCATACATTTAACTTCAGAATGTAAAAGTAAATCAGAGACTGAACGTAGGTTTAACACTAAATTTCAAACGCATTATTTCACTTGTTTCATTTTATCTACTTTCTTGCCCTTTTCGACATTGCCTCTATTTGGAGAGCAGTTTTACTAGCATTTATAAGACAGTTCTGATAATGTACACTACACTACTATCTCCAGAACCACTCAAGCCAATTTCAGTGAAAACAATCACCCATTTTCACATATTACAGTTAAAGATCTACAGAAAGAAAACCGGGTAAATTTCCACTCAAACAAAAATGCCACACGCGAAAATATATATGAGTATTCTTGTCCATACATAAACGAATATTGGTGATCATTGGAAGTAACTAAGGTAAGCTGAGTCAAGTTGGCTTAAAATTGGCTGCAGCCTCCCTAAGAAGAAAAAGCAATCCAATGTTGGCCTGCCTTAGTCAGGAGCTCCAGGCCGATTTCGCCACCAGATCCAACAATTCGGTATCACTTCGCCATCGCTTCATCTGAACCAACGTCTGCGCCGATTGTTTTCCTACCGTAGACATCCATAAAAATTAAGCGACCCGCCCATCGCTAACTTCTCAGTCACAAATAAACGGTCGTAAGGATTGCTCATATAATATAATTCGTCCATCCTCTTATACGGGGCCAAAAATTCTTCGGAGGCTTCCCCACGCGCAAGCGGCTACGAGTTCTTAATTTTTTTCGCAAAGATCAAAATCTCCAAGGAGTACGTGAGGAGCTGCAGGACCATTGTCTTGTACAAAGCTTTGACACTATGGCTGTTTGTTGGCTTTTCTAAATCAAAATAGGCACTGTTGGATGCCAATAACCATGCCGTTCATGTACTCTACCCTGATTGGAAGGTTTACAACAAAATTCCTCATCAAGCTCCGCTTACGTGTGCCATAGTCAATTGGGAACGCTCAGACACCCAGACTCACATAGTTGAACAGCACTGCACACCCCAGTGTATTTAATGTGGAGGTCCTGGTGTGGAGCTACGCGAGTACTTTGAAAGAATCTGCTAGGCACAATTCCAGAGCCCTAGCAGCACCTGTACACACGGTTCTTGGAATTCTATTAAACTTCGTTCTGTTGTACCTCTTGTTCAGCGCTTAGCCCAACACAATAGAACGATACGTTAGGATGAGGCGAATTAGGGTTGTGTACAGCCAGAGAACTATCCTCGGCCGAAGACCCAATTTCCTTACAATGGTTGGACCATTAACTTAGGATCCAAGTTCACAGCATGTTTTACATTAGATGAAAGAGCCCATCTTTGTTCATTTAACTGCGGATATTGGAGTTCTGCTACCCTCGTCTTGGTGGTTAATAGCACTTGCTCTATTTTGGTTAAATTTAAGCCATCTTGCACACCAATGCCGCACCTTTCCTAACATATCCTCATAACAGACAGAAGCACCCCTGACACCAATATCACCAAGTCGTCGGCATACGCGACCACCTTCACCCTGCTTCTGCCCAATACGCGTAGAATTTCGTTCATCACTATCAACCAAATCAACGAAAAGACGGTGCCACCCTGGGGCGCAATCTACTCACAGATCTGGTCAAGTGGCTACCTACCAGTTTAGACTGGATTATCTTAATTCTTAGATGGATACTATCTAATACATAAGATTATATCCAGGGAGGCAGGTAGGGTTTATTCCTTCTAGTGTGCCGTGCTAATTACCTCGTGTAGTGCCTTTGAGGTGAGAGGGGTGAGATGGCAGTATCTTCTTGCTGTGTTTAACGGGATAAGAGACTTTGAAGGCCGTTTTCAAATGCCTTTTCCAGAGCCCCATACTTTAACTCTAGATCCTCTGTCGTACTAAAATTACCAATTTGCCCACCAAGGAGTTTCCTCTTGATAACTTAATCAAACTTCCCCTAGTCGATCTTTCTAAGGTATCTGCAAGGGTTGCAAATTTTTACAGCCAAATTTAGACTGAAGAGCATCCAACTATGATTTCAAAAGAATCTCTGGTCAGGTATCAGTGGCCGCTGCAAGGAGCCCAATTAGTGCTGTAATGAGCCGTTCTGATGCCAAAAACTGGAGTAATATTAAGGACCTCCTCCCAATCGTCACAGGACTCGGCTCTTTCATTGATTGTCGAGTTACCCGAGAGCATATGCCTTGGATTCGCGTTAGAGCCGTCAAATGTAGCAGTTCTTCTTTCAGAGTTAATCAATAGTCAAGCATGTAAACTGCGGTAATATACACGTTCTCCGCTCGCAGCTGCTACAGTTATACCACGTTTACATTGCTAGAACTCAGATTCGGACACAGAAAAGCATGCAGGGTCTTCCTAGTGAGGATACATGCTCTATCCCAATTGAGCTGTGGAATAAATTGTAATATTTATGACTTGCGGTTTCGTCCAGGGCAGGGGTAGCCCATCAGACGCTGCCTCACCTCTGCACTGGCAGCAGCGTGACCGAAATGGTTACAAGGTAGTATTTGCTCCCTTGTATCAATTCAAAAACACGCCATGTGTATGAATTATAACGACCACAAAACGACCTTGTAAAATTTTAGGCCTAAGCCGGCCGAGGTTAAACTAAAATTTTGTTTAAGAATCGGCCATCGAACATTTCTTATATATGTTCAAGGGCCATCTCCGACATTCTGGCCTCAACACTGGAACACACCTCCGCCTCTCAACACTCGAACACACCACCATCACCACGTTGCTCAAGGGTCTCGCAGTTCGTGCTCCATCTGACGGCTGGTGCTATTTCCCTAATTACAAGTTTAACTTCGCGTCCGAGCCGTTGTTTTGCTGCTAGATCGCATCTTGCGCTTGAAGGCGGTACGATTCGCCTTCTGCTAGTTTGGCAGAGGAGGACACTGGGAAAACCAAACTCCTCTTTTTTGAGTTAAACCCAAGTTTACAAAAAAAGCAAAAATTTGACTGACGGTTTCGTCCAGGGCAGAGACAACTCATCAGACGCTGCGCAGGATCTACAAAAGAGGGAGTAAGTTGCTCCCCAAGTGGTTCGTTCCGTCACTAAGTGGTTGCGGACTCAGGACTCCCAGCATCCTCAGCAAAAAATATGTATAAAGGTTTCGATATACTCCGATCAGAATATGCAAGCAGTGTTCGTAAATATCTCTAGCTTCCTTAGTCCTTAGTTTAGTTAGCAATCACCAGTGGGAGTTCTCACTATGATTCGGATATTCTTCCTGGTGAGATTTAAAGAGTCTTTTGTGTGCTTGGGTTTATTCTCCCAATAAGCACTCTGGACTGCTCGACTCCTGGTAGGCTCGCCCAATATATAGTTCTCTCCGCCGTTCCTTTTCTTTTTTTAATGTGATAGTCATGAACCCGTCTTCGATTTCACATAAGGGTTCTGGCTCGTGTAAAGGCATCCCTGCTCCCTTCCTGGGCACTTCGTTTGCTGCCTCATTGTCCTCCATTACAACATGGCCCGGAACCCAGGATATCCAGACCTTGTTGAACGAGTCGAGCGTATTCAGTCTCTCAAAGCATTCCCATACCAGTTAGACTTCACCTAGTTAGGCTTAAGTGCCTTAATCGCCGCTTAGCTGTCGGTCAGAATAGAAATGTTCTGCCGCCTGTTGTTCCTTTGGAGATTAATGGAAGCAGAACTGTCTCTTGCTTATATTTCCACCTGGAATATACTAGTGTGCTTACCCATTGGCTCCAAATACACGTCCTTGGTCCAATGACCTCAACACTCTCTCCCTCTGCTTTGAGGAATCCGTCATTGTACCAAATAATCATTTGCCAGCTCCTGATCGAAGTAAAACCTGTTGTCCCTTAGTATCAATAATTCGGCGCACCACCTAGCTCCCCGTCTTGCTTATATTTGTATTTGTCTGCATCTGTATGTGCCGATGGAGAAGAGTTAATCCCAGAAGGGATGCCGTTGGTCATGTCCTGATTGTCCCACTGATACACACGCAAGCCAGTTTTTAGAATTTGTGTAACTCCCTGGCTTGTGTGCTTAGTTAAGATCTTTTTGCCCAGATTACCGCCTCATAGGTGGCCTTACTATTGCAGTTTATATCCAAAATCATATCTTCGGGGTTCAACCCCATTTTTTTTTCTGCTATGGATCTGGTCTAACCTAATTCCATTTCACCTTCACGCCATGTAAACCTTTGACTCTCAGGTATCAAGCTTACGCTTCCAAGTGAATAGTAGACTATTGTGGCTATGACTGGATTGATACGCGGTAGCGCTTACCTCCTCCAGTCACAAGTAACCGTTAATTCTCACATTTATCCCTACAAACTAAAACCAGTATTTATTAGCTCGTCCAGGAGTTCGTTCACTAATCCACATAAGCGGCGATAGTATCCCGCCCTGTGGATAACCTTGAGTAGTATTCATCGCTATAGAATTTGTATTTGTCAGTACTTCTATTTGTCTACCTACTAACACTTTACCCATCCAGAAAGTCATGGTGCCTCCCATTCCCTTGAGGATCAGGGCATCACCGTATGCAATGTGTTATCAAATGCTCCTTCGATATCCAAAAACGCACACAGTGCTTATTTCCTTTGTTTCTATTGTCCCGTAATACATCCGTTAGCCGATACAGAGCAGTTACAGTTGACCGTCCTGTAAGCGTGTTGACACTGATGTAGGGAATTATGCATTAGAACCTTAGTTCTAATATAGCTGGCTACGATCTTCTCCATCATTTTGAGTACGAACCATGTTAGTCAAATTGGTCTGAAAGATTTACGGTGAAAAGTATCCTTTTTACCCACTTTCGGAGTAAAGACCACTCTTACCCGCCTCCATACCATTGGTATATATCCCAGGGCTATGCTGCCCGTACCACCCTTAAAAGAGGCTCTAAGAGGATATTTAGTGCTCTCTGGATTAGTGCTGAGAAGATACCGTCTACTGCGGGTGATTTCAGTGGTTCAAAAATTCCCATTGCCCACCTTACCCTAGCTTCTGAGCATATCTCTTCTGTTAGTTTCCAGTTCTCCTTTCTTCCTCTTTTATTCTTTGTTAGGGTGTTAGGCAGAAAGTTATTGCCTTCCGCCGTGGGACCCCTGGAAATAAATTCTGAGAAGCAAGTGTACTCTGTTCTCATTCTCGACAAATGTCCCGTCCTCCTTCTTCAGACAGTCAAAAGACAAGACAATAGTCTTGCTTTGTGTAGCCTGGTTGCTTCTCGGGTTTGTTCGATCCCTTTTCAGAATCCTCTGAAGCTGTTCCGTTTTGCTTCACTGATCACGTTGCAATACGCAGTCGGTGCATTTTTGTAACTGGAGCGGTCTCTGGTTTGTTTTGCCAGGTTGAAGAGTTTCTAACTTATTGCGAAGAATAAATGCGAGAAAGAACTGACCTCTTCGATTGATGTCGCTGTTTCCCCAGACTTCGTGATGGTCATTGGCATCGCAGCCGAGGAGAATTTGGAATGCCCTCATCTCACAATAGCTCACAAGTCTAACGAGTAGCTCCGGTGGGTTCCTGAAGTCATCTCCTGGGAAGCAGCCCAATGCCACGATTGCTTCTTGAGTAGTCCTCGAGGCTTCAAGTGAGACTTGGATAGCGAAAAGGTCCCCGATCAGGAACTCTGAAAGACATATATTTTTAATCACTTTTAAGGATGGTGGAAACTCTTGTTTTCTCGCAAGAGGAGTCCCAAATTACCTGCAAGCTTCCTCCTCTCCTTCTAGTCCTCTCCGCCTCTGCGGCTTGCGGGATTCGTTCGGGGACCTCAGTAAGTTTTCCACCTCCTCTGAGGTGTCTTTCCTCGGCTTTTGATATGGCAACTCCAACGTTTAATTGCCTCCAGGGAACGGTCATCCGCCCCGATCGTGAGGCTTCTACCCTTGCCCTCCACCTTGCTTCTGAAGACTCTCTATAATCGCGTATGAATATCCTCATTCTGAGCGATTTAGAAGCCAATAGGATCTTCCGCCTCTATTGCTGAGGATTGAGAAAGAAACACACCATATGTGCTCCTACTATATCATCCCCAGCACATGTTGACAGTTCTGGTCCTTCCCAGCCTGGCAATTTAGGAACTATAGTCCTAAACCACTGTGCAGTGGCGTCCGTCATGCAGTCCACCAGTATGTCACTTGGTTGAAAGCGTATCCCAGTAAACGCAAGCTCGCAGTCCACCCCTTGCACATCTGCCTGACGACAAGGTTTTCGATAGTTTCCTGCTCCTTACGAGTGAATATTTGCTCGGGAAAGGTTTTTGACAGTATGGCCAGTCGAATGCCTTGACCGCACTAATATAGCTAACGAAGGGTTTCATGATTCCCCCCTTTATAACGGTTTACTCCCCTCTTAAATTTAGGTTTGGACTTTTGGGCCTATCTCCGTTGTTCTTCGCTTTCTTGGCTACGATAAGAATGGCTTAAGTCTTTGCTGAGCCTTTTCAAGGGCATCTTCTGGTTTCAAACTTTCCTTCACATAACGCCGATAAGTACCATTTAGCACCTACGCACTGACGTCTCTCTCTTTCCTGACGTCTGATATATTGATTTCAAACGTGCTTTTGCTTGTCCCTGCTTTCTGAGCAGTGGTCTTTGTTGGTTGTTGTGCTCGCAGTAAGCCAACGTTGACCTTAGATCCACTACTTTACGTCCCAGCTTCTCCCTTTTTGTGTGTAATCACCTGGCTCCCACTCTATCGTGTCTCCGCCTAGTTGACCAGTTTGTGTGCGATACGGAGTCCCACTCATTTGGTTGTAATTCTTTTTATTTTCATAAGAGTACTCATTTGATTCCCACCAGTAAGGGGGTTAGGAGGTCCACCATTCCATAGTCTCCCGTAGCACGGTACGGTCGAACCTACTCACTAAGGACCAGGTATTGGTGAGCCTCCGTTCGAATACAGTCACGACCGCGAACTACTCAATGGGCACGGTTCGCATGACATCTTGGATAGATGGGGAGGGTGTTTAGATCCGTAGCGTTTTGTTAATAATAGAGTCACATCCTACAGGATATGGCTATCACGACTCACTAATGGTCTTAGTAGACGAGAAGCTTGGCCGCTGTAAAGCCACATATCACCCTAGAGGAGAGACAGCTCACTCTCAGAGAGAAATAGGTTGGCCCCAGGGAGTTATATTCCCCGTCAGTCTATCCTACAGTGCACTGCTTGAACCCTTTCCCATCGATAGATTGCTGGCACTCTTCATCAAACCATTAATTTCTTTCAAACCAAAGTGCTTGTCCGATGGTTTTCACTACAACCTTGTAAATTTGCTAACGGCTTTGGTTCGACATCCGCAAGATTTGCTCTTCTAATGTTGCAACATATTTCGATTCCATTTTTTTCATTTTGAAGCTTTTTAATATCAAACCTGATAGCTGGACCAGCTCCTCTCCGATCTTTGTGTCGAAGTCTCCGAGTACTATAGAATTCGTTTTTACTGAATCGTCCTTGTTTTCTGCTGAAATGTATACGTAGATTAGCCAAACATTGAGAAATTAGATTTTCACTCGATGCGCACCAATTTTTTTATTGACTGGTCCATGGCGTTGTGAAAGAAACTTTTGGTGACGACAAACTGTATATCGGATTCTTGTATTTCCAATGTTATTCTGCTGTTAAAAATGAATGCATCCGAGAGTCAAATTCCTGCACTGTGCAATAATTTCGATTGTTGAACCGCCAAGACATCTATCTTGTACTTTTTGACTTGTTCGATGGGTGCTCTAAGAGCGCCAGTTCTGAAGAGGAAGCAAACGTTGCAGGTTACAAACACGTAGTCCCTTCTCCGTTGCCGTAGTCGTCATTGTATTTTATATCCAATCTGAGGTTCAGTTTCAGTTTCCCAAACAATACTACACTCTGAACAGATTGTCAGCCTCCGCACAGCTCTTAATGTGGAGGGCCAATCGGGCCATCTCTGTTTTATGGCTCAAAGTACTCGCCATTCAGCCTCTCTCGTCCGCTGTTGTGTTGTGGGTACCTGCATGGAAATGAGAGTAGAATTTGGTAGTAGGGCTGTACCTGTTTTGGGGATTGTAGTGCCGAATTTTCAAACTTCCCTGAGATACATATTACACGCTAACCCCCCCTTGCGGCATTCGATGAAATGGTCTGAAATTGAAATTCCCAACGAATGGATTTGATGGACCTTCAGAAGTTGCACACACAGCAGGACCGCTGCAATTAATCATAAACCAACTCATCTTAATTTGAGTGAGAATAGACTTACCCAGTTATCGCTTGTAACCGTCGAAGGATCTCATTACTTAACTTTACTCTATATCGACCTGAAACCAATGCAGCTCATAAAAGTACAACAATCATTCGAATACTTTCATTTCCATTAATTTCACTCGGAAACACTCATAATTTGAGCACAAATGGAGAAAATGATTTTGGAATTAAAATTTTTTAGTTATTATATTTATTCCGTTTTCATTTGCAAATATTTAAGATTAATTTAAATATTTTTGATAAAAAAATATATATTTAAAATACAAACCTTCAAGTGCCGAACAATTGTCTTTAATGATATCCTTTACTTTTATTGGGAATCCACCACAACAACCAACGAATCAAAAATAAAAAAAAATTGATAATAAAAATATGAAATTTGTGTGTTAAACACCCTCCATACCGCCCGGTTGTATCCATATATGTATGTATGCAAAACAAAGCTTCCGTGGCCAAAAGATATACCTTCTGGCACGACGATATCCATCAGCTACCGAAAGGTTGGTCATTTCCAATCAAATTAAAAAGAAACTATTAATTACTATTATAGTGTGCAACACAGCCTAGCCAATCTGCAAATTTCCATGCAATTTTTCTTACTTTACATTTCCCTTCATTTCCTGAAAAGTGAGATGTAAATTTCCTTCAAATTTTTATGTATAGATAACTTTTTGTTGGGCATTTTCACCGCCGCTTTCGGCTTATGTTAGTTTATTGAGTTCAATTGTATCTGTACTGTCTGTGGCAAAATATTTAATTGGTTCCCAGCACGAGTTGCTCCCAGTGTATAAAAAAAATTAAAACCAAGAAAAACTGTGTGACCTTCTGACGATTTTCTCCTGGAAATTTTCACTCTAAGCATTTCTTTAGATTTTGGTGTGAAAATAAATGTTGTGTGCCCTGTATGCACCCACAAAGCAGAGTATTGTTATTGTCTTTGAACATATTTTAATTCGTTTTATTTTCAATTATAATTTAATTTCTAATTTTTACTTTTCTAACGTGTTTAACAGTACAATTCTAAAACTAGCCATTTTGGAAAAAAAATATTTTTAAAGTTTAAATCCTCACCTCTCCAACTACACATTGACCACAAAAAGAGGCTATTAAAACTCTAAGAATTAGTAATAAAACTATTGATTGAAAATATCCCGAAAAGGTAATTTTGGAAGTGTACTGTTTTCATTCTCCCTCATTTAATTGTGTGTAACAACTAAAATGCGAGGTTTCATAAATATCTATATTTATTTATCCTAAATTCTTAACTATTTAGGATTTATAACATTATAGTAGATTTGTGTTATCTAATTATTTGAAAATTCATTTTAATTAACATTTTTCACTTGAAACTTTTCATCGACCTTTTTGCCAATGAATCTCCCTTCATTTAAAGTAATTTAGATGCATTTTGAAAGCTTAACCCCTTTGTAACGTATTTCCCATTGTTGCATTCATCAAGGATTGTTACAGTAAACGTTGAATTAAATTACAAAAGTCAGGCATTCTATTCAATACAGGCCGGTTACAATTTAAGAACGGAGGCCATCTGCAAATTGCTTTCATCTAAAGGAATTAGATATTTTAAATTACCAAAAGTTTTCAAAGAAAACTATTTTAATATTTCAACTTGTTTCATTTTACCATTCCATACTAATATTTCTTGGTCTTTAGTTAATGTATTTCTTGTTGTTCTTTTCCTAAATAACAATCTTATTGCATAAGTTGATATTTGTAATTCACAAACTAAAATAAAGAGAAAAATTCTCTTTATATTTATTATCTTCAAAATACTATTACCGAGAATATAAAATTGAAATAAGTTTTTCTTTTCTTTTTGCTAATTGTTTGCATATCAATCTGCGCCTATTGCCAATGTACTTTTGAAAATTCAACTTCAATAATAATAAAATCCGAACAAACCAAAAACAAACCAATATAAAATTAATCCAACATTCAATCAACTAAACATCATAAATCGTGCACATGTTGTTGGCTGTTACACGATCACCACAAAACCCAATTGTTATGCGAATCCAATTCATTATATGCATCCTATATTACTAAATTTTGCCGTCATAATAATTATTTAAAAAAAATAAAACACCAACAAAAAAAAATCTTAAATTTCACATATCGAAATATAACAATCAAAAACAAACTGAAATCATATTTAAATAAAAAATCAGTTCGAAATTGGAACAACCCAGCGAGAAGTTGCCATCAACTTCCAGCGCCATGTAAGTTTCGAGCTAAGCGCTAACGTTTTTAGAAAAAAGTTTTTTTTATTGAAAAGAAAGAGAAAATAATACGCATTTTAACTTGTTACTTATTTGAATTTTACCCATTGATAGTTGGAAAATTTACATAGCTTGTTACTCGATTTAAAAGAAAATCAAAATCAAATCACACATTCGGGGAAAAATCCGGAAAAAAGACAACGGCCCGAAAAATAATAAAATATTAAAAAAATTAAAAAATATTGCTAAAATTAGAAACTCATATCAAGTGTGTGGTTTGAAGCACATTCCAAGGCTTTTAGAGTACATTTAGCACTAATTGTGTTTAGATGTTGTTCTTGTTGCAAATGTTTCAAGAAGCGTTTGTTACAATACATCATTCAGAAAAGTTTGTTTGTTAAACGCATGACCGCCTTTGAAGTAGTTGAATTTTTGCATGAAACTGAAACTAGCTTTATCTGCCACAATTAACTCCTCATTTATCTCCCATTTAAATGTAAATATGAACAATGTATCTTTTAGTATCCAACCAAAGTTGAACTAAGAAAATAGGATCTAAGCAATCTACTAGATGAAATGGAAAAATCTTATTTCAAGAAATTTCCACAAGCAGAAAGAAGTACCCATGAGCGGTATGCTCCAAGTATCAAGTGCTTTGTAACATCTGCGAACATTTAGCTCCGTGAATTCATTAAGCACACACATTAATATTATAGCGTTCTATTTGATGAATTTTTCATCTGGCTGGTTGAAGGCAAATCGCTGTTAGTTCCATCCCAATTACTACTACTATCATATGTTCCATTTCTTATTCTCTAACCATGATATGGATATTTTTGTAATCGCCCCTAACATCCGCATCCTGTCGCAAATTTTCCAAGCCCCCATATACTCTAAATTGGGGCAAATCCTCTTTAAATTGTTTAGCAATTCCTGATGATGATTTCAGAATCCCCCAACAGAGCAAGAAAACACAATAAGGTCCCCCAAAATCGCTTTGTAGTATCAGCGTTGTGTAGAAGATGCAATACAGAAAATGCAAACTAGAGTTCCACAATTACGAACAAACTAGCGAAAATATTCAAAGGGCGCAATTTCAAATCCTTTCAACTGCAATCAGAAGTTATAACTGAATTACATGAAAGTAGAATAAATAGATAGTATTCCAACTAATCTCTCAAGCACAAAATCAACTCCTTTTCAAGGCAGCACAAGCCCGCGATCTAAGATGACGTTAGAAATATATTTTGGGAGTAGGGTAGGTGAATGCACTTACACGCAGAGTGTTGGACTCCCGCAATAGTACGCCGTCAGACTACCGACTGAACACCTCCTGTCATCAGAGAACTAGCCTGGAACCGTTTGTCCCATTACTTCGGGCTATCGTTCCCGCTCTCCCGACTTAGGGAGCCTTCAGGTCAGAGAATTCCTTTCACCCACGAGGGGGAGAGAAGAAAAGAAATTGTTAGTTTAGGAAACCCTTTGCCTTCCGGTCCGTCCGCCGGTCGATCTCAATCTTCTTCGGTGCAAGAAGAGCCCGAACATGATGTGCAATGCGCCTTCATCTGGTAGCGCTCCTCTGCATCTCGCAGACAATGTTAAAGCCATAAGCCAACTCATGGTCGAGATTCCTGCTGTAGCCATGTCCGCTACTGCTTCGAGATACTCGAAGAAGCTCCTCTTCGAGTCGATCATTAAACCAAAGTATTTAACCGCCGGTTTTGACTCTATAGTCGATTCGCCGATCGATATGGAAGGCATGGTCCAGATTCTCTTTCTGGTCAAGATAACTACATCCATTTTTCCAGCGCAAGGCTGACACCATGAGCAGTTATCCATCCGCTCACTTCGTCGCATCAATATTCCAAGCATAAACCGCCAGACGTGATTCGATGTCGATTCTTAGCAGACTATCGTTCCAGAGGTCCGGCCCTAGGATGGATCCCTGTACTAGTCCCGACGTGATCTCCATTCTTATCTAGCCCTCTATCATCTCATAGAGCTGGGAACGGTCCTTAAAGAAACCCCTGAATATCCGCAAAAAATACCTCATCACATGGAATGAGTTTCCTAGTGTGTCTAGCATAATCTTACGGAATTGAAGACATTTCTGATATCAAAAGCGTTATGAGGGACACTATCCGTCGAGATCGGCGGCTGTATGAAGTGAACCCGAACTGTCTTGCGGATAAATCCCCGGCAGCGTGGATCGTTTCAGCGAGTCTACTCCTGATGAGCTTTACGAACACTTTCCCGGCCGTTTTAAGCATACAAAGCGGTGGGTGTCCAGACGGCAGCTCAGGGTCTCCTTTTTCTTCCAAACTAGCACGAAGCTCGCCACCTCCTAGCGACAAGGAAAAATTCCAGCTTCAGGCAAGCGTTTAACACCGCAAGCAGCAAGTCTGGCCGTTGACGGAACATTAGTATGCAAACTATCCCGGCATACCATCAGCACCTGGCTCCTTTTAATTTTTCATGGTGGAAACTGCTTCTTCGAGCTCTTTTATTGTTAAAAGGGGGCAGTCCTTGACCTTGCGTACGGGATATCTGGGAAATAATGCCCATCCAAAGCAGTTCATCTGGGCGGTACTTATATGCAGAGTTTCCACAGAGCCCCGATTTTCCGGATGACAAGTTTATCGTCAAGTTCCCATGGGTCCACATTCACCTCGTTGACTAGATTGTGCTTGCCACGAGCTTTGATTCTATTCATCGCACTGCGGACTCCCCTCTTTGCTGATCTATGCTCTACCATTATGGAACATCATTCCTCATCCGCTTGCAAGTATTATGCCAAACGGTGGAGCTTAAAGGCCCTCCTTCCGTAGGTCGGCAATTATTGCCGTCCACCAGCACATAGAAGGTTTGTCAAGCCTGGAGCCCCTCCGGGAAATGGAAACCTAACCCGCTATCGTTATCAGGTTCAACACTTCAACGCTGCCATTCCTTCGAAGCGCCCTCCACCATGACTCTACCTGTTTCAAGAGCTTCAACGAATCTCTCGATGATTACTCTCTCAACGTTCCACACGCAGGGGGAACGCCAGGTCGGTGCATCCCGACAAGTAGTGTCAACCATTTCGAACGTGATGTACCAGTGATCACTTACCGAGAAGGGTTTTAGGACCAGTGTCAGGGATTCAAACCCAAAAATTACATATGTCAAGGATGCTTCCTTCGCAGCCTGTGCACTGAAGCGTTAGCGTGAATCCGGTGTTTAAAACTATGATCCCGGTTCTCGCGATCATTTCCAGGACCCGGTTCCCTTTTGAGTCTGGCTGTGGCGTGCTCAATTCAAGGACCCTAACATTACAGTCACCTCTTACCAGGATTCACCCCTACAGAGCATCAAGCCGGCGCCGAAAGTCCAGGAGCGTCTCATTTAGCATCAAGCAAACGCTAAAAAACGTTATCCGTAAACACTGAATCCAGGCAAACCCATCCCTCGGACGCCATCCGGAATCCAGATTGCAGCAGTATCCGATAGGTCGAGATGTCCCCACGGAAAACTGCACTAGCAACGCGTGAGCACCCCAAACACGCCGAATGTGCAACGCTTTCATCAAACGCGCCACGATCTTTCGGGTGTACACTTGCGGACGCTTAGCTGATCTCGGAGCTCACAAGCTCTACTAACACCGGTACAATGTAACTACCCAACCAGAGTCCCGAAGGGACTGGTTCCTGATACACATCACAACTACCACCTTGAGAGAGCCAGGTTTACATCACCCCATCGACGTCAGCAGAGAGCTGTCGAAAACTCTGAAGACTCCCAGTATGCTCCCACTTGTGCCGGTCATCCGCAATTCGTTCTTCACGGAAGGCTTTCTCAAGCAGGTATACTGCCAGTAAGGGGTCAGGACTACTTACTTGGGCCTCGCGGGCGTCATCTTCCCCCCCCCCGTATCGCGATCGATCCCTTAAAAATCGCTGACGACCCCTGAGGGAAATTTAAAAATAGTGCTGCCTTTAAATAAGTACCTAAACTTATCACTTTTTGTTGCATTTATAGTCAACGGAGTTGCACGACCTCAAAATGCTGCTTAATACTTTTCAACGGAGTCTTAATGCATACGAAAACAACATAGCATATTTTAAATTGAATTTCAAAGAAGTATTTCACGACGTCGTGGAAAGAAATCATGTCCTTTAAAGCATTTGATCATACTCTTATCTACTTGTTCAGCAAAAGGCGATTACACTGTTCCAGAGACGAAAGCTTGAAGACCTCTTTTATTCCCCCGGAAAGCAAACTACAAACCTAATCAAAGATAAAGATATAGATAAATACTGTATCAACATGTTCCGTCAGTAGAAAATCTCCATGTGCCGATAAAACTATTAAGCTTTCATGAAGGTAATGAAGGTTCAACATGAACATTGCCACGGAGGCTATTTCGAACTTGGATTAATTTGGGGGCCACAATCAAAGCCCAACCGTGAGTAGTATAGCGATACTGGTTTATATTGAGTGCAGGCTCAGTAGGCAAATCTATCAGGCTGGTGGACTTCAAAACGGATGCGATGCTGGAAGAAGGGCTTCAACCTTCCTAAGGAAACAATCTTGGGCAGTCTGAACGCCAGCTCCTTGTAGGATTCTTCATATGGTGACTGCAGCGGCTTCCACGTGGCATCAGTCCTCACCAGAAAGTGAATGCAGACTTTGAGGTTCCCAGAGGTGTTGACCACCCCATAATAGGTGTAGCAAAGCAATCTTTCCGAGAACGTTTCCACTCTCGGTAGAGGGCTTCGGCACATAGTAGTGCTATAGTGTCCTTCAAAGGTATTACCTCAGGCCACCGCATAAACCGATCAATAATCGTTAGGCAGTACTTGCAGCGTGCAAGTCTCGCAAAAGACTTACAATGTCGAGATGTATGGTGTGGCACCTTACACATTTAGCATGTGATGCATACTCCGGCTCAAGAATTAACGTCCTTGTTCATGGATGGAAACTAGCTGCTTCGTTGTCCGAATGCTAGCATGGGCAAGGTCGTACACCGAGCAAAACACTTTCTTAAGAAAAGAGACCAGAACATATAGCCCAGGTCCCTTACCGGAGATCTAGTATCAGATGGAGCAAGGTAAACCGAAGATAGACAACCCTTTGAACTTGTATTTGGAGTCCGAATGCAGGCTCTGAAGAACTGCGTTATCTTTCTGGGTCGCAGTTATCACCTAAAAATCTACTGCGACCGCAATTTTGAGATCCAGGGCAAGCGTCAGCGACTAAGTTATCTTTTCCGGACAGATATTGAATTCCCGTAATAAACTGGCAAATAAAAGTTAGGTGCCGAAGTTATTAAGGGGTCCCTTTGCCAAGTTTTTGACGAAAGGCGAAAGTGAGAGAGTTATAGACCGTGCGCAAAGACAACAGCCTGCCTTCACGGAAAAACGAAAGCATTCGATTCTCAGATAGGCGGCAAGTAGTTCAAGAGCGTGAGTGCAGCAGCTCCCTTGAGCAGCATTCAAATGCTTCGACAAGAAACCAACCCAACGGCTGCCAGCTGTGGTTCACCTTCTGGTTAAGAGTAGCGCTTACTGCGATATCTGATGTAACGAC
Source organism: Hermetia illucens (assembly GCF_905115235.1). Lineage (NCBI taxonomy): Eukaryota > Metazoa > Arthropoda > Insecta > Diptera > Stratiomyidae > Hermetia > Hermetia illucens. Next base: position 52,609,243 of record NC_051849.1, read on the forward strand.
GAGCACGGCGGGTGCATCATAATGAATGCTGAAAATGTAGCATCTAGCAACTGCCACTTGATCGTTCAACCAAACAGGAAGGCGTTAAGTAGAAAACAATGGTAGTAGTTTACGATGCGCAAGAACCTTCTAAGGAAAAAAAGTCAAGCGACGGCGGCTTTACGGTTTCTTACCAGGGCAGAGGCAAATCGTCAGACGCTGCCTCACCTCTGCCCTGGGAGCAGCGTGACCGTAGCGGCTCGCAGATGTTGAATGCATTCAGGGCAGAGGTGAGGCAGCGTCTGACGATTTGCCTCTGCCCTGGTAAGAAACCGTAAAGCCGCCGTCGCGTAGCGGCTCGCAGATGTTGAATGCATTCAGGGCAGAGGTGAGGCAGCGTCTGACGATTTGCCTCTGCCCTGGTAAGAAACCGTAAAGCCGCCGTCGCTTGACTTTTTTTAAAAAAGTTTGGGTGCAAGCCCTGCGAGGGGTCCGTGGACCAGAAAAGAAGGAGTAAGTTGCTCCTCAATTGGTCCGGTCCTGCATTAAGTTGATGCGGACTTAGGACCCCCCTTCATTCTCAAAACGAACCTTCTAAGGTTTCGTAGTACAGAGTGAATGAATCTCTGGAAGATATGCGCCACATTGCCCAGACTGAAATCGTGTGTAAATTGATGTCTTTGGAATATCTGTGCGATGGTTTGTTCTTTGATGGTAAGTCCTGAAAAGATTCAAGGTCGAGGGGACATAGCAGGAGGAATGGGATCTGTAATTTACACGGGGTCGCCGTTAAGCTTGGGGACCGGTTCGAGCGACAAAAAGTTGCTGAAAGGTTAATATATACCCCGGTTAACTAGATCTTGAAACTCTTTTCGCGCAACAGCGAACTTCTGTGACAGTAAAGGACGCACCTTCGGGGAGATTAAGGGGCCACTAATATTTGTGCAGTGCCAAACTTAACTGGTTTGTGACGAATTCGCAACTTTAGGCAATGTCGACAGGGGAAATGATTCCCCAGATAGGCGCAAAGATATATGATACACTATTTCCAATGCGGTGCATTGCAACCCGTCCCTTCTAACCAAGTAAGCGCCGAAGAAAACTTTTAGTAACACATCTCCAACCTTTGATTTCCTGCATTTAATTGCTGCCTAGATCTGCGGAAGGAAACATTCTACCATACGACTCGCTACCTGAAGATACGCCATAGATACGAAGTGAACTGTCTCTATTAAATATGACAGTGGTTGCCTCCTGATCATTGGTAGAACAGTTTCTTTCCCGGAAGAAAAGTGAATCTCAATAGTAAATACTAGAACTCTGAACGTCGATAAACATCACAACAGCGAAGTGTCTCCTCCTGGAATCTTCAGCGATCTCGATTCTCTCAGACCGCGAGAGTGTATCTGCAACATGCAGAATATCCATTGTAAACTGTCCAGTAAAATTCACTTATTGGCATTGTCGTATAGAATTCAGTTTTTATCGAGTTCTGTGCACTGCAAACCCACCAAAAGTACCGGACAATTACAACTTTCTTTGCACCCTCTTTTCAAATACTGTGTATTGTAATCGGAATTCAACGGAATCTCATCCTTTGTATCATCCAGTTGAGCGAGGCTTGTATTTCTAAACATTTAGCATCCATAAGAACTGACAAGCGCCTAGGATAGTGTTGGGGTGTGAGTATTCACACACGGCCGAAACTTTCTCTAGTAAAGGATGGGTGTCACTGCCACTGATTAGATATTCTTAGAACTTCTTTGTCCAGACGCGCATTTTGAAAGATCCCCGATGGCATGATAATACTGCTGTTGTTTGAAAGAAACATTCAAATGGTTCCAATCAATGTTCATCTCGAGAAGCTCTTCGAGCATATATGCGTAACTATCTGAATTCCGTGGCAGTTGGTCGGAACGTTAATTAGTTTGAACCGCATTTCATAATTTATATATCCTAAACGGGAATTGATACTATTCAAAAGACAACATGACAACGGTTTTACCAATATCCTTTGGAGCCACAGAAAGCGGACATGAGAAGGTTGATGATTGCCTGCGTGTCTTTGGATGTCTCTTACTAGAAAATGATCGGCCCCTGTTTACACCACAAACCCTGCTGGGAAGTTTCAACATGACATCGAACTCGACATTAGCTAATTAGCTGATCTGGGTCTACCCTCCGCAGTTTATAGCTCGCTCATTAGTCCTGGGCTGGACCTATAACCTGCATTATGGCGCACTATACCAATGCTTCTTTGTCTGCGTGGGAAACATCTGGGTAGCAACCCAAAATATTCTACAAAGTTGGTAATCATGCAACGAAGAATTTTATTTTCTCACCTCACAGTTATTCCTAATATTGCCAACCACGTTCTGAAGACCTTGAATCATTGATTCTTGGTGTCAATAACCACGTCATAAAATGCCAGAAAATTTACGGAGCTTACGAAGACTTTCATACATCTAGCATGCCGCAATCTACCATCACCATCGCCTGATGAATAGCCAAAATCTGCCGTAGGTAATTCGTAGTTATATGCCTCAGATCTTTTGGTTATTGCATACGTTGCAGAAGCAAAATCCAACGTAGCTGTCACAGTCAGGCATTCGAAGACTAGATAGAGGCGGCAACTTCTGATATTTTTAGAAGTCCTTACGCAATATCAAGATGACCTGCACGACTGATGATAGACGCTTATGGGAATTGGCTGGAGTATAAAATTTCTTTCCAGCATGCCGTCACGTGTATTTACTTTGCCGTCTCACCCTTTATTCGTCGTTGATCTTTGAATCGGGTCTAATTACATAGCAAACTAAATATTCATACATTATAGATAATTTTTCTTAACGGCCTAACAACCGATGTTCGGTCTCGGCTTACTCCAATAAGGAACTTCAAATGTCGCGTTTTTGAGCCGAAGTACTGATGTGTCCCGACCTACGAACATTTTTGATAGCCGCCCAATACTCATCGATATTCTCAGGCAAATTCCTCAGTATATCCGCCATCTAGCAAGCAAGATAGCTCTCCCACTGTCAAGCAACAGTTGGATCATGCAAGCGGTCGATGTTGAACTTGTGAGGTCACAGCTCTCCAACCCTGCGAGAAGTGCAAGTAAATGTAATCGACCATTAGATGGTGATCCTTTTCAAGACCGATTTCGTCGCTTCTCTTGTTACGGACATCCAGAAGACAACTCCTAAATCCACTGTTGATCGCAAAGTGACCAATCTGGTTGCTCGTGCGGTGTCAGTCCGTAGAAACCCAAATGACCTTATGACAGGCTCTGTGGTCGAAAAAGGTGCCACCAATGACGAGGCGGTAGAAACTGCAGAAATTCACAAACCTTTCGCCATTATCGTTACGGTCGGCAATGTCGTCTTTAGAAAGCCTACCCTGAAGTGCATGTAATTGCTCATAGAAAACATCCTTCTTCACTATATCGGAAATTTTCGTTGGTGGATAGCGCTGTACAGTTGTGATGCTCCTTAACCTGGATCTGAATTTGGCAGTCAAGATCATATCAGAAACCGGCTCCCAGGTGAAGAGAGAGCGCCTTGAGGTAACCATCATTAACAATCTGATACCGGACTCGTGCGTGCTACCACATTTCTTTCTATAGTACAAAGGCCCATTGCTATTGGTGTGGCTAGAGGGAGAGGAGTACTCCTCGGAGTCCCGCCACCTTATCTCGCTAAGGATCAGAATGTCCAGTTTATATCATGGGAAATCTCGTCAAGTTGTAGCAAGCAGAAGAGCATGCGTTGTCAATTTCGCTCTTCTTTTTCCAGTAGAAGCTGGGACCGTCTTTCACAAAGTTAAAGTTCATGTTGGAAATATCCATCCCTTAAGAAGGACGAGAACTAATTGCTCGAAATTGTTTTAAAAGATCCCAATAGCCTTAACAATAATCCAAGTTTTACTCCCGCAAACATCAAATGACATTTTAGGTAATGAATTTGAGATTCACGGTCGCACTAGTAGTCATTATGGGGTTAGTTTGCAGAAATCTTTAATTATGAATTCAGCCCTACAAATGTTAAACCATAGCATTTTTACGGTTTTGTACAATATTTTCTAATGAGAGGGAGCGGCAATACTGCCTTAGTTACTATATTATACTGAACTTCATGTAGACCTCTGCATTTTGGCCGCCCTGACTGATGTAGCAAGACTGACTCCCAGAAGGGTGTTGGTTCCAACCTGCCAAGTTTTATGAATTTCGTTATTTTTGAAAGTTCAATGTTAACGTAGAAAAGAGAAGTTTATAAACCAGAGGCAGTGACTCGTCGCTTCCAAAAATAGCAGGATGTTTGCAATTACTTTAATAATCATCATAGAAAGTCAAAATTCAAAATCCATACTTTCCACTATATCTAAAAACTTGTCATTTTTAAGATAATCGATTCACTGACTACATATCAACAAAATTGGCGAACCAATCAAATTTTTAGTAGATGAACTCACCCCAAACCTTGCACAGCTTGCATGTAGCGCAGTTAGAACGCTTTGCGTTAGCTTAGTTAAAACTTGCATTAACGCTGAATGCAACCTAGCTGCAATTCGCTACTTTTTACAGTTACTACAATCGAAGAAAAATCCTTACGATTTGTGCAAGTTTTCACGTTAATTATTTAATATAGACCCAACGATGAAGATATTAGTTTCGTTGTTACTTTTATGGAAGTTGGTTTTTACGACTCTTCGGTTGGTTTTTCGTTATCAAATTATTTTAGATTTAAGGCCATTTTCGAAATACATTTCAATGTCCATTGAGGTGTTTGGGAACAATATATTTGTAATTGGCTCAGTTAAATGGCTTTTCCTGAAGGTAATAGTTAACCGTAAAGCATAGAGAATAATTTAAAAGAAAGATTACAAATATATCGACCAAATTTGCAATAAATCACCAATTTACATATTTCCTCTATATTCATATAACATTCATATATAATTAGCAGTAGAATTTCACGAAATCACTAATAGTTAAGTTATCGAACAAAATCGTATATCGCTGACTAGGCGGGCATCTTCTAGTTTCAAACACAACGCATCCTTTGTCGCTCGATTGCCAACGATACGACGACATAAAAGCCAATCCTTACATTCGCCCGGTAATGCCAAGCCGCCCACAGGATCGCAGAGACGATGTCCCAGGACGATGAGTGAGATGAATACGTCAGCCGAGAATCTAGGTAATTTTATCTTTTAACCATGTTTACTATCTGATGATTTGTTTGTTAACTGTTGTAAATGTTTGAATTTAAAAATGTCACGAAAACTATACATTTGAAATCCTTTCAAAATTTTCCGATTGCAAGTCTATTCTGAAGTCGTGAGAACGTAAAAATTTTAAAAGCATTCAACTAATATTATTTACTTAAACTTATTGGTAACCTTAAGCGTTGTGAATTGGTGTCTCGTGGACTGCAGCACATCTTTTTATTTCAAAATTTGCTTTCAACTTCAATTGTGTAGAGAAGTCTTTCAGTCGTATTCTATTCAATCAATTCTGATTCCAAAATGTGATTATAATTAAAACTGATGATAACCACACACGCACGCCCAAGAGTATAAAAACAATTACGATTAACAATTTTGAAACAAAAGAACAATTTGTGCAGAAAGGGTCCCCAATTATCAGATGATGGTCCCTTTCGAGGCCAATGTTAGCATTTTTGTTCGATACATTCAGGAAAGAACTGTTGGATTAACTACGTTTTGGTTAATCTGATTAGGTACTCGTCCCTAATTACTGAACTAATTTTATGGCAAGCCCTACGCTTAAACAATGTGCACTGAAGATGAACAATGAAGGCTGCAGAAACATACGATCCTTTCATCGACTTTATTACGGTCACCAAGATCATGTCTCCCAGGTCACCCACAGGATCATAGTGTCACCTTCAGAAAGCCTCTTCTGGACTGTGTGTAGTGCTCTATAGAAATTATCCTTCTCCCCCATATTAGAAAATCCCACTCGCGCTTCACCATAAAAACTTGGACCAGAATATCAGAGACTGCACCCCGTAAGAAACCCATTACCAAGGCAAATATTGGTGTCTATTACTGCTAGGCTTATCAGAATATAAAAAACCAATTTCGCAATGGAAGAGAGGCTACTGCGCAGATTGTCTCTAGCTCACCCTTAAGCAGAGAATATCCAACTTATATTATCGGAATTCTGGCTTAAGTTTAAGATATCTAGCATTCTGAATGGGCGCTCCAGAAAGTTCTTTATGGATAACCAAAAGTCATTAATCCAGTTCCTATCCGAGGCGAGATTGACATTTTCGGTAGCAGAGTGAATTCGAAGGTTATTTCATATGGAGTTGGAGACAATTGGAGTACATTCTTCATCCCCGATCCAATGGAAAAGCCCAATTTGGTATGCATTATCCTTGCCATCAACGCGTTCAAGCAGATTAACGTCCCGGGATTGACGGTCCCTCCGCGAAACTTTTCCGAGCAGCCGCGACAGTTTCTTCAAAGTTGCTACTTCCACTCATTCGTCATGTGGGGTATCGAATGAAAGGTCTCGATTAGTACTTTCCAAATCTGATATTAGTTCTGACGTGAACTGCAAAGTGTGAGAGTAAGGAGTCAAAATGAACACACTTAAAGTGAAACAGGACTCATTTTCAGAAACTACCCAACCCAAAAATCCGAGGAAAAATCAAGGTGGTGCAGTTAGATGAATTCAGATGCAGTTAGATACCTCAAAATATGTCTCATTCTGATATCTGCTCAAATGAACTGACTAATAGTATATTACTAACTTTTAGAAATTGGCTTAAAAAAACCCCTTAAATTCATTCTAGGACTTCCAGGACATTCTAGGACAATATTTCGTACATACGTGCTAAATTTCATGGAAATCTGGCCATTAACGCCAAATCCATGCAAATAAGATGTTGACGTCATAATTAACAAGAATAATTGACATTCGCGTGAAATATTAAAGTCCCATTTATGAAGAATCTACTTCTCCCCAGCACTTTTTAAGGTTTTATGTAAAACACTTATGTGAAATCTAAGCCTCGAGAAATGTCCCATTCCGATATCTGCTCAAATAAACTTACTAATAGTATATTTCCAACTTTTAGAAATTGACTGAAAAACTCCCCTTAAGTTCATCCTAAAAGTACTAAATTTTGCACCGGCATAGAGGACAAGTTACACGAAAATCGAACTGTTAGTGTCAAAGTTATGGCAGTTCAAACTTATCAATTTCGAGCGAATTAACAGCATCCTAAGCCATACAAATACGATGCTGACGTCATAATTAACGAGAATAATTGATATTCGAGTGAGATATTAAAATTCCATTCATAAAGAATCTAGTTCTCCCCAGCCCTTTTTAAACCTTATTCAAATTGGTTTACTGTCTGTCCGTCTGTCTGTCCATCTGTCTGTCCTTGACACGCATTTTTCTCGGAAACTGTAGCGGCAATTGACACCAAATTCGGTGGAAAGGTGGGAACTGTGACCAGTCACGCATACATACATCCTTTTACATCAAATTTAAGGAGAGATCCCCATAAAAAAAATCTGAAAAAAATCAAGAGGCCGCCACTATATGGTGGCTAGGCTGCGAAATATCTTCCATACCGTATACCGTGTATTACTATAATTTTCATTAATTGACTGCAGAACGCCCCTTAAGTTCATCCTAGCATCACGAATTGCTGCAATGTAGGCTATAATATAGAGCTTGATCCTACGAAGTTTGGTGGAAATCGCACTACTATTGACAAACTTATAATAGATCAAAGTTGTTACTTCTTTGGAAATTCACGATTTTGAATGTCCAATATGCATATATTACGTGCTACGTACTAATGTGACAAATTCACATTCAAATGTCTTTATAAAAGAAATACACAAAACCTTTCATACCCGAAGCGCCCAGCTTCTGGTTTCCCGACTTGTTTGTATCTGTTGTAGGTTAAGTTCTTCAAATTTGCTAATAATATTAAATTCGGATTGTGAAGCGTATGAGGTTGACTATTATCAATACAGTGCTTTTCATCAAATGATTTATTGAAATCGCTTTCTAAAAAATAGAGGCCAATAGAATTTTTAACTATGTGACACGGAACTCTCAGGCACTTATCGCTCCTCACATCTTTTTTTTTTCTTCACCCTTTCTCCGGTTCACGAGCGGGGTCGGTTCGTCGTGATCGGTTTCGCCAATTTATTTTATCAAATGCCTGATATGGATGTAGTCGTGAGGCTTTTCAATACCTATCTAGCGTATCAGCCCCCCCCCTTTTTTTCGTGGATCTTTTGGTTGCTTACCGTCGACTTCGAAGTTCAGACCAATATTAGCAAGTGAATTCTCATTAGCACAAATTACGTGACCATATCATCGAAGATGCCTCTCCCGTAATTTTTCCGCGACCAATGCATCTCCATATAGATCGCGTGGTGCCACCAGTCCAACAAAACATCTTCGTCTTCATTACCGCAAGACGCTGTTCATTGTCTTTTATAGTTGCCCAACACTCAGAACCATAAAAAGCAATAGGACGGACGACATTGTGGTAAATTTTAGATTTGAGACACCACTTCATTCAGATTGCATTAATGCGTGAAGCAATTTCATTACACAGTTCTCCATTGGCAGATTGCATTGACCCGAGATAGACCCGAGCTCAGTTCTGGGCGGGTCACTGCCGTTAATAGAACTGAGCGATTTAAATATCTCTAGTCAATGCTATGAGCCAATGTTTTTCTTTTATTTGTCCAAAATCATTTATTTCAAAATATGCCAAAAAAATGATGGTGAAAAACTGCTGACTTAATATTTAAATGAGAGAAAGGTCATATTTTTGTACTTCATTTTTCACTATCTTTTTTATTTTTTGAGATATTTAAAAAAGAATTTATTTTTTGGTTTAAAAGCACGCAGCCGCCACCCGCAAAGCTCCCCGTCTCTGTACAAGAGCGTCAGTCCATACCTCTGTACCGTAAATCAGGACAGACTGCGTTGAACTCATCAGGAGACCCCTGTTAGACGTAGGAACCCAGTATTTGCCATTAGCCTACGTAGTGCCGAAACTCAAGCTGCAGCCTTGATCGCTGCTGCTTTGCTTTGCTGAAAAAATCTTTGAGTCAAGAGTCAGCCTGCGGTACTCTACCATTGGTTTTAACTCGATCATCGACTCGCCGACAGATACGGAACGCAGGGTGAGAAGTCAAGATGACTACTTCGGTTTTTTCCAAGGCAAGGTTGAAACCATGAGTAGTCATGGCGGGTCTACTTTGTGCGTCTGTTCGACAGTGCTACCCTTGCTGCAGTACCATTGGGTCCTGGCGCCTTCCTGAATTTACGACCACCACCTTCAGGAGTGGAGTACTCTCCAGCGCGGCCCCACCTGCTCCGAAAGTTTCGACAAACCTCTCGGTGTTCACTTTCACAATATTCAGCGCACACCGAGAGTTTGTGCCCACCACTTCGAAGGCTATGTATAAGTGTAGAAGTCTTCCAGAACTCGCTCCCTGTCCACCAGCGATATCAGTTACTCCGACGCGAAGGTTACAACTAAAATGCTTCCTTCGCAGCCCGGGCGCCGGAACGTTGGGGTGGACTCGGTGTTTAGAACTACCTGTCCTATTCTCGCCGCCATTTCCAGAATCCGTTTCCCTCTAGTGCCTGAAGGAAACATGACCCATTTGAATGCCCTGGCATTGTTGTCACCCCGACCAGTATTCGCACATCCGTACCCAAGATGGCGTCCTCTAAACCATCAAGCCTGCGTCGAAAGTCCAGCATCATCTCATTCGGCGTAAGATAAACACTGAAAAACGTTATCTCTGAACACCCAATCCAGGCAAAGCCGTCCCCTCGACCTTGGGTAAGAACCCTAAGAAGGGTGCCACCCCGAACCCATATGGCAGCGCTACCTGATATGTCAGGGTGCCATGGAACTGGCTCCTTGTTTCGGTACTGCTCACTGATGAGCACTAAATCAGCTTTGGTCTCCGCAGCGAACTGCGCCAGCAACTCGTGAGCGGTTGCACTCCGGTGCATATTGATTTGTAGTACGCCAATCATTTTGACCGCGTCATAGCTCTTTCTAGTTCTGCTCTGAAGACTGGACACCATCCCGAGTCCGCAGTGTGTGCAACGTTCTCATTACACGCGCCACGGTTCCTGAATAGGATGCAGCTTTGCTTTTCATTGCAGGTGTTCGCTTTATGGCCTGGCTGACCGCAATAACGGCATGTTGCCCTTCTGTCAGGTCCCAACAGGTTGCAGATGTGTGCCCATAATCCAAACATCTGTAAGATTTGGCTGCGACAACCCGGATTTGCATCCTAAACACTACCTAACCAATTCTGATTTTCCCGCTGTTTAGAAACTTCCTCGCTTATTGCTCGGGAATTTCCACCACAGCGAGTTTTTGGCCTCGGGAGTTCGCAGAGGTGATACCAATCCCAACATGTTACCTCCAAATATTCGCGTTTGATGACCTTTTCTACCTAGTTTTTTTCTGTCAGGCAGTCAAAGGCTCGGATTTCCAGAAAAAACGTTCCAGACTGTAAACTAAAGGTTTCTCTCCAAGAAGCCCCACGATTGCTTCACAGAGCGTAACTTTGTTTGTCATCCTCGGGCCTAGTTCGACTAGAAGTCCACTACCCTTCGTTTTACAAATGGAAGACACTTCTGCTCGGATATCTTCGGATTTGATCTTGTAACGGGTTACACTGAGGACTGGTGCAAAAGTCTTGCCTTCCGTGGGCTACATCTGTGCTATCCTCCAGCTAGAGCTAGGCTCACATCACTCCACCGGACTCCCAATGTGTCCCAGCGTGTATCGGTCATTAGCAGTTCGCTCTTCACCGAGAAACTTTCTCGAGACTACTACCTAGGACACAGGTATTATGCCAGATAGGGGATCAGAACTACTTGCTCAGGCATCTTGGAAACATCATCCCCGTATCGTAAGCGACCCGCTAAGGATGGATCCCTGAATTGTTGTCCTTCTTGAGTACACAAATCAAAGTTGTAATCTCTTAGTATATTGTTTTATCTAATTGGCGTCTTTCTTCCGGTTTGTGTCATAATTTTGATCTTCTGTTCGTATCTTTTTAAACCAGCTTCTTTTCCAACTTCGCTTTGCTTCACCAGGGTCTCCTTTACACTCTCTTTCGATAGAGTCAGAATACTGATATTAACGGCTGAGGCCGCTATCTGAAATAATTTGTACAGTGGTATCTTTCTGATTATATACATACTCCACAACGTTGCTAAATAATGTTGTCACCAAGCGTTAATGCAGAGTCTGTGCCAAAACCTCTTGTTAGATTATTTCGTATCCTTTCTAAAACGCGTCGAAAACTCTAAACGGAGCTCATTGCTCTATGAAGACTGATTAATCTGGTTGAAAGTCAGTGATCAATTTGGTTGAAAGTCATCCCATCTGGTGAGGCCTATGTTTTCTTCCGGGGTGAGGAAAACTAATCCGCGAGATTGCTATGGTTCTACTGCAAGTGAATTCTATGAGCCTATCGTGGAGACTATCCCCCGCAATAGTTCCACAGTGGACCAGTTCTATTTCGATCTTTGTATCGCTGGGTACTATCTTCACGTCGTTCGATGGCAATGAATCAAATACTGACTCAAAACGACTGTTGAATTCGTCCTTTACTGAGTCCTCCTTGGATGGAGCATATGTGTTGATTAACCAAACTCAAAGCTCACCAATTTTTTCTTTAATGGGTCATACGCCTGTGATGTTATGGACGAACTTCTTGTGGGCGACAAAATCTATTGGGGCATTCTCGGCCTCCAGAGTTTTTTCCGCTCTTGAAAATAGTGTGCTTTCGAGAGCCAAATTCCTCATTGCCAATCACTTTATTTGCTTGTACTTTTCATACTACTCAATGAATGCTCTAAGAGCACTAGTTCTGAACGGTGACGGATGTCCCAAACTCGCAGCCTTCTCCCGTTGCTGTAGTCGTCGTGCATTTTCGATCCAAATCGAGGCTCTATTTCGGAGTCAAAGAATATAATTTACTGTGAACAGGTTGTCGGCCTGTTCTGCAGCCTCCAACCTAGAGGGCCATCTTTGTTTTATAGCTGAGAGGACTCGCCGTATCTTACTCCCTTTCATGAAACACATGCAAACCTTCAACCATCCAACGAAATGATTGGTTTTTGATACCCATTTCAAAATATAGAAAACTTTATGCTTAACGAACTTTCACTTTGTATCTTTCCGCACCAACTCAGTATTTAATTTTGGTGAATTAAGTATTTATTCAGATTGTTGACAAATCACTCAGACTTCTCTACACAATTATGTTACTGATTGGTGGTGTACTCATTGGCGTTCTTTCTTCTTTCTAAACTACTATCAAACACTCATAGTAAATTATAATAATAAAAGCAACCACAAAAAGTTCTCTTCAAAAAACAATTAACTAGATTTGGAACAATAACAATCTCTGTCTGTCTTCTTTGTTTTCTTTTCACATAATATTTTTAAATTCATACATTACAGAAGTTTCAAATAATGGAAGACCAATGAATGCTAGTTTAAGTGAAGATTCTGTTGCAGAGACGGCCATCTCGAAAAAAAACTCGGATGGTAAGTAAAAAATTATTAATTCAAAATTATCTAAGCCAAAAAATATTCTGTTGCCTAAAAAAAATCAGATTAAAATGAAATCTTTTTATATGAATAAAAGATAATAAATTTGCTGCAAGGTGTGTGCATTTGTGCAATAATTAAAGGGCATTCAAATAAAAAGATTTCATTTATTCGAACTTATGATTTGGTTCGCATGCTATAGCCATTTAGAGAAACGGAAAATGGCGATTTTAAATTTAATATTATCAAATTTATTCTCGCTGCCATATTGAATAGCCGTTGCATGCGATTTTTATCAAATTCGTTTTATGTCAAAATGTTGTTCTATGTTTTGTGCGTGGCTTTTGAAATGTTATCAAATAATATTTCACTTTAAAGAAATGTCTTTAAAAAACCATTTCATTATAAGTCATCAGGAAAAATATAGCATAAATTATTTGAGAATGCAAAGTTATCTAAATAAATTAATAAAAAACCAAAAACTACCTTTCTAATTTCAATTTTCTAACAATTAGAGCTGCGTAAAAGTTTGCTTGATTTCGATCGGAACTATTTTCAAAATAAAGGCTTTGAAAAAGATACTTTTAACTTTTCAACAAATTTTTACTGTCAGCGCAAAATATAGACTTAGATTTCTTAGATATACATCAGTGGACTTTTAATAGACGGAACACTACCAAAAAAATTGCAAAACGAATACGATAAGCAGGGTATGCACTAAGTACAGCAGGATATCTACTGAGTAGAGTTTCTTTCCAAAAACGAATAATATTTCGACATTATCATCACCAACCAGAAAACCAATTAAGGTGAAGGTAGATCCTATTTTGACTTTAGTATTGGTAGTAGATATTATAACCGCATATTTTGAAAAGTGCATCGAATATATCAGACCATAATAGAAAATTAAATTTCTAATAAATTGCAATGTGATTTTCAGAACTTTGTTACCATTTCTTTTTATCCGTTCACTGCCTGCCTGTCAGTTTTTAAAGTTTTGTGTAAAACGAAACCTTATTAAAATCGGTCTGTCCATCACACGCATTTTTCTCGGAGACAGTTGTAGCCATTGAAACCAAATTTGGTGGAAAGGTGGAAACTGTAAATGCTCACGCATACAGTGAGTTACATCATTCTACTTCGAATTTAAGGAAGGGAGGTTGAATGGGCTTCCCATAAATGCAAAAGAGCGGTGTAAATTCACCAAACAGAGCCATGTGGGGTATCAAATGCAGGGTATCGGTTAGAACGAAGATGACTTTAATTTTGAAATTTGTTAGAAAGGTGGGGAGTGCGGAGGGTTGAAAGTAGTCATTTCTTTCACGGACCCATTCTCAGAAACTACCCAACCGAAAAATCTAAAAGAAATCAGGAGGCTGGCACTATATGGTACCTAGGCTCCGAAATACCCTTCACACTGATATTTGTTCAAATTTTCATCATCATCATCATCAACGGCGCAGCAATCGGTATCCGGTCTAGGCCTGCCTTAATGAGGAACTCCAGACATCCCGGTTTTGCGCCGAAATCCACCAATTCGATATCCCTAAAAGCTGTCTGGCGTCCTGACCCACGCCCTCGCTCCATCTTAGGCAGGATCTGCCTCGTCTTCTTTTTCTGCCATAGATATTGCCCTTACAGACTTTCCGGGCTGGATCATCCTCATCCATACGGATTAAGTGACCCGCCCACAGTAACCTATTGAGCCGGATTTTATCCACAACTGGATGGTCATGGTATCGCTCATTGATTTCGTCGCTATGTAGGCTACAGAATCGTCCATACTCATGTAGGGGCCAAAAATTCTTCTGAGGATTATTCTCTCGAACGCCGCCAAGAGTTCGCAATTTTTCTTGTTAAGAACCCAAGTCTCCGAGGAATACATGAGAACTGGTAAGATCATTGTCTTGTACAGTAAGAGCCTTAACCCTATGGTGAGACGTTTCGAGCGGAACAGTTTTTGCAAGCTGAAATAGGCTCTGTTGGCTGACAACAACCGTGCGCGGATTTCATCATGGTAGCTGTTATCGGTTGTGATTTTCGACCCTAGATAGGAGAAATTGTCAACGGTCTCAAAGTTGTATTCTCCTATACTTATTCCGTTTGACCAGTGCGGTTCGATGTTGTTAATTGGTTGGTTTTCGGTGCTGACGTAGCCACCATATATTTTGTCTTGCCTTCATTGATGTGCAGCCCAAGATCTCGCGCCGTCTGCTCGATCTGGATGAAGGCAGTTTGTACGTCTCGGGTGGTTCTCCCCATGATGTCGATATCGTCAGCATAGGCCATTAGTTGGGTGGACTTAAAGAGGATCGTACCTCTTGCATTTACATCAGCATCACGGATTACTTTCTCGAGGGCCAGGTTAAAGAGGACGCATGATAGGGCATGCCCTTGTCGTAGACCGTTGTTGATGTCGAATGGTCTTGAGAGTGATCCTGGTGCTTTTATGTGGCCTCGCACATTGGTCAGGGTCAGCCTAGTCAGTCTTTTAAGTTTCGTCGGGATACCGAATTCTTTCATGGCCGTGTACAGTTTTACCCTGGCTATGCTATCATAGGCGGCTTTAAAGTCGAATAGATGGTGCAACTGTTGTCCATATTCCAACAGTTTTTCCATCGCTGGTCGCAGAGAGAAAATCTGATCTGTTGCCGATTTGCCTGGAGTGAAGCCTCTTTGTTATGGGCCAATGATGTTCTGGGCATTTGGGGCTATCCGGCCTAGCAAGATAGAGGAGAATATCTTATAGATGGTACTCAGCACTGTGTGATATCTCCCTTTTTATGTATGAGACAGATAATGCATCGTTGCCAATCGTCAGGCATTGATTCGCTGTCCCTTACCTTGAGCATAAGTTGATGAACCACTTGGTATAATTGGTCGCCTCCATATTTAACCAATGCGGCTGTAATTCCATCGCCTCCTGGCGACTTATGATTTTTAAGCCGATGAATTGTATGGACTGCTTCCCCTAAACTTGGTGGTGGCAGTATTTGTCCGTCGTCTTCAGTTGGCGGGACCGACCTCCAATTCCCCGATGTTCTGGTTGTTCAGTAGCTCATCAAAGTATTCAACCCATCGCTCCAATATGCCCATTCTGTCGGAAATCAGATTTCCCTCTTTGTCTCGGCAGGATGAACATGTACTTTTCGAGTTCACAGACCTGTTAGTTCTCCCAGGCTTCCTTTTTCCGTCTGTCAAGTCACTTCTCCGCTCGACGGAGTTCGTGATAAGTCTCCGCGCATGCACGCGTTCTTTGAGAATGCAACACTACTCGGTATGCGGCATTCTACCTTTCCGTTGCTAGCTTACATTCATCGTCAAACCAGCCGTTCCGACTCCTTTTGCGGCTGGGGTCAAGTATGTTTGTGGCCGTATCCATGATAACGTTCTTCAGGTGATTGTGAAGATCATTTGTTGATGCTTCATCTCCAGGTCCTCTGTTGACTGCAGTTATGGCGGCATCCACTTCCCTCTTATAGGTGTTGCGGAGTGTTGTGTTGTGGATGGCTTCAGTGTTAACTCTCACCTGATTTTCAGAGCGAATTCTGGCTGGTGGTGTTATTCGAGCTCGGAGCACCATGCCAACGGCATAGTGATCCGAGTTTATATTGGCCCCCCTATTTGTTTTGACATTCATCAAGGCTGAGAGGTGGCGGCGTTCAATCAACACATGGTCAATTTGGTTGGAAGTGGTCCCGTCTGGAGAAGCCCTTGTATGTTTGTGGATCGCTTTCCGCGCAAACCAGGTACTTCCAACAACCATTTCATGTGACACTGCTAATTGGATATCCCACAGTCCGTTATCATTTGTATTTTGGTGTAAGCTTTGAGCCAACGTATCGCCTGAACATGGTCTTCTTCCATACTTGGCTGTTAAAATTCCCAAGTATGATTTTGATATCATATCTGGGACAGGCTTCGAGGGTTCGTTCTGCTGCCTCGTAGAAGGTGTCCTTCTCCGACTTGGCAGTCTCCTCTGTAGGGACCTGAACGTTAATGAGACTTATATTTCTAAATTTGCCTCGCAAGCGTAGAGTGCATTGCCGTTCGTTTATGTTTTCAAAGCCGATAACAGCAGGTTTCATTTTTTGGCTTACTAGGAAACCTCCTCGAGCACCTGGTTTACTGGATGGCCTCTATAATATATGGTGTAGCGGCTCTTCTCCAGGAAACCGGTCCCTGTCCAACGCATCTCCTGTAACGCTGTTACATCAGCCCTATATTGGGACAGGGTACCGGCTAGCTGCTCATCAGCTTCATCTCAGTACAGGAAGCTCACGTTCCATGAGAAAATGCGCAAATCGTTCTTCCTTTGTCGTTTCCGGGTTCGTCGTTGTGTAATCCGTCCGTAGCTTCGTAACAAGTTGTTTTTCGTGTAGGGTTGTCAGCCCTACCCAACCCAACCCCCAACCTGGAGGACCAGTTGGTACAATTTGTCCCGGTTAAGGCGCGGGAGACTCGCCTTCATTCTTCTCCATCTGCAGTTTTTCGTTAAGAAAAAGCTCCCAGTGGTCACCACGTGGAGCTGGAGATAGAATTTGCTTGTAGAGCTGTTGGTGTTGGTTCAGCAGGCATTTCCCAGGTTTTATGCTCCATCGTGGGTACTAATCCACGTTTCGCCCTGGGACCTATACTACCCTTTGACCACCATCACGCCTTAAATGTTTGAGCGAATCAATTTTGAACTGTTTTGACGACCACTAGCCTCGTGGTTTTAGGAACTTTATCTCTGGTCACCTCGGAAATTTCGCCAGGATCTATCTGAACCTGAGTTCTCTTGTGTTGTAGCGTTTACTGTTAATTGTTCGCAGCTCCCTTGGGTCGAAGTCCGCCTCCTTGCATAACGTATTGAAGTGTCCTGTTTTCCTTCTCGAAATGGTTGCTTGTAGTTCTTTCCTTGCCTTTCTATATTAGTTATGCAACTTTTAAAATTTAACTCGGTGCCTGTTACGTTGGATACGCTTCCTGACTTAAAGGTAAGCTTTGCGGCATTCTTCAAATTCTAAGTACCACCAGTGATTGGACATTTGCTTCTTTGGTACAATGCGACGTGACATAGAAATGTCACATGCTCTCTGCATCTTTCCAACAATCTGTGACACTTTTCCTTCTGCGTATCCCATTTGCCGAATTTCGTGGATGTATAAGCGGGTAGTGCAGTTTCCTTGATTTGCTTTAGTGTTGTCCCATGATCTGATGACTGCCGCGCACCTGCAGTTGAAGATCCTTGGATAGGGTGTATCTAAATTCTAGTATAGTCTATCAGATTTTTTCCACTCGTTTTGCACCAAATATTCGTCCCGTTAAAATTGCCATCTATTTATTATTGGGTTGTGGCGACTTGCTTCGAAAACTAGTCATTACCCTATCAATATAAATTAATTTAGCAAGAGGTTTGGCCCAGCATAGCCATTGCATATGTGAATGCCGGAGGCACCTTAACTAGTGTGAATCTGTTTGGCTATTGGGCATGTTTTCGATTGCTCACATATAATGGAAACGTGAATTTTAATTTGAAGCACAATTTAAAAAAGCATTTCCTAAGCTGATTCAGCTTCATTTATGAAAAGCAGAAATAGCCTTCTTGTGCACCGGTTAACTGACACAAAGTCTGGTAGAAACTTTGAATCTGTAAATCCTCACTCATACAGTAAGTTACATTAAACCACGCTGAACTTCAAGGGGGAGAGAGCATACAAAAGTAATGCAAATGTAGCTTTGTTGTGTTTCAAATGTAAGGTCTCGATTAGTGCTTTTCGAAGCGGGTCTTAGTTTGACATTGAGACATTGGTTATAAAAACGAAGGGTACGGGGGTTAAGTATCCACTCTCAGAAACTATCCAACCTAAAAATCTGAAAAAGCTACAGTGGTTCATACACAGGGCATCTAGGACTCAAAATATTTCCCGCCGTGATATCTACTAAGGCCAAAATCATAACGGTATATTAAATATTATATTTTGTAAATTTACTGCGAATTCCTCCCTTAAGTTCATTTAGATCTGTAAAATTTTACTGCGAAGGCCCCCCTTAAGTTCATCTAAATCTGTAAAATAGTACAGAAATATAGATTTTGGGACAGACTTTTTTTTTTTGGGACTAATTCGCTAGGAATTGTATTATTACTAGCAAAATTATAGTAGGTGCTCCTTCTGCGTCAAATTGCTGCTGAGAGATAAAATAAAATCCACAAAACCTTCCACGCCTGCGCCGAACTTCCTGTTTCCGACTTTTTTTTAATTAAAGGACAAGTGTGTAAATTTATTCTTGGCATATACTGATATATCGTGATATTTTAGGAGCCAGATGTTTCAATCTTCAGTGGATTTGCAATCTCTAGTCTTTTCCTTTCCACGGGAAAATAAATTCTAAATATTGCTTCTGATAGAACACACATATATACTGCTCAGCGATAACGCATTGATGAAGCCTTTGCAAGGGGGTTTCGTTTAATTTAGTTTAGTGCAGGTCCGGCAGCTCCAAGCACTCAGACTTTTTGTTAAGCCCTTTATACTATCCCGAAGATTCAACATTAAATGCCCCCGCAGACTTTTGCAGATCTAAGAACATTCTCCAGAGACAGAGAGTGCGCGGACTCTTTGTTGAAGGAAACTTTACCTAGGTATCTTCGTCTAAGGTCTGAGGAGGCCGAGCAGCTACATTTGAAGTCCAAGGCCACTTCTTCCTCCTCCTCATATTGGCTGCACCGCCACCCTAATTTTTTCCATGTGGTAGTTTAAGGAGCATTGTCCCGTTAAAAGTTCTACTAGGGTTTTCATGTCTCACTTCTTACAGGAGAAGTATAATAAATGAAAGATTTTTTGCCTGCATTGCAATTTCACCGTTCAGAGTAGACTTGACAATACATGCCCGGATGCCAATAGTTCAATCTGAATATTCACTTCGAAACTCTTAAAAATTGCATTAAAGCGGTAACTTTGACCTATTACAACTTCATTAGCAATAATGCGATCTCCATGAAACTTGGAACGATCGTGCTTTCTATTATAGCCTATATTACTACTACCATGAACTTAAAAGAGTTTTGCAGTCAATTTCTAAACATTATAGTAATAAATTATTATTAAATTTATTTCGTTAGATATTGTTATGGAGGTTACGTCGGGTTCAAGCAATGGTATAGCGACAGTTTCGTGATTTCTTTTCAGATTTTTCCGTTGAGTAGATTCTGAGAATTGGTCCTTGAAAGAAATGATCCCTCTTCAGCCCTTGCTCTCCCCTCTTGTACACTAAATGTCAGAACTGAGTTCACCTTTGAAAAGTACTAATCGAGACCATTCATCATTGCACATGGTTATAGTAGGTGAACAAAAATTGTACACCCTCCTTTGTATGTATGGAGACACCCCTTAAATTCTACGTCGAACGATTTAACTCACTGTATGCGTGGGCGTTCACACCGAACTTACTGTCAATCAGTATAACCGAAAAATAGGTGTGACCTACGTGTCCTGAATAACGCGTTTGAGGATCCCACTGAGCAAGGGGGTTGGGTCTTAACTTTTCACTTTTCAGAGCTCAGCTGCAGTGTCGTTTCGCTGATATATAAAATCACTCAAGTGGCCGACAGAAGTGTGTATTGAGCAATTTTTCACTTCAAGAAATGTTCAAAGTAGGCCGCCCAATGAAAGTTTCCATTGAAGGAGCAACTTTCTTGGGTTGAGAAAAGAAATGTTTTTACACAGAAATTTTTCATTATATTAACTACACTCAGTACAATTTTAGATAGTTTTTTAATCAAACTACCAGGGAAGGGCGTTTTGTCCGGTGAACGTTTCTCGCGTCAAAAATGACAATTTCGGTTATTGAAAATGTTGTGCAGACATCTAGCTACTTTAAATGCATCCAAAATTGAAGCTATTATAGCACTTTACGTTCATATCATTCTTGTTAACATATCAAATAATAGTAAAATGTATAGATAAGTATTTCTAGATTTTACCATAGATAACTAATTGTACGCAGCCGAAAGAATAAGATATATAGGAAATCCAGAAAATTGCCAAAAAAGCTGCATACCCTGCAAGTCGTTCATTACTTTAATTGGCCTTAAGAACATATACATACATATCTTTCTCCAATAATTACAAATAAAAGATAAAAGTTTAAACTTAAATAAAGATAAAACATAAAAACGAAAGCAAAACACCGATGAATTCATCATTACTAGATCCGTCACAGCCGGATGATAGCTCTCCATCAGCAACACAACCCAATAGTACAGAAAACCTAACTCAGGATCAGAATTCGAACATGAATCAAGATCAAAGTCAGAGTTTAGATACATGTATTAACCGGGAACCGATCTCCTCGAATCCAAATCGAAGTTGCAGTATTGACATCATACAACCACGCGGATTTAACATAGGTGGCAGCAATGAAAATGGTAACAATTTGAACCCCGATAGGAACGGCCCGTTGAGTATCAGTGGAGCGACCGCTTTACCTGTTATGTTGTGCGGCCTATTGCAGAAGGAGCTGTTGACTATGAAACAGCAACAATCCAATCTTTATCAGAAAAAACAATTTTTAGTTACACCGTCGGCCAGCTCCGACTGCTTTGGTCCAAGAGCCAGTACTGGTTGTGCGTATATTGTTATCATTTTCTACGTTACAATTTTATCACAATACTATCACGACTTCTTCTATAATTACTATTGCTACTTTTGATTGTAGTTGGACATATTATAAGATTTTAGATAGTAGTTTCAACTAGTTAAATATAATGCGTTCTTCTTGTAATAGAAATAGCTCTAGAAACTACCTCTTAGAATCTTCTCCATTCCCCCTTAGTTGAATAGAGAGTAGCTTTCCTTAACAAGAACAAGAATAACTATAATTTTTTTATAAACGGCTACGTAGGCTTAATCAATATTTAGTCAATTCTGAAAACAAGGTCTTTACAATAAAGATATAAAACCTCGTGATGACCGATGTCTATAATAATAATAATATTACCATGAGAAGTCGCACTGCGTCCTAAAAGAACTACTGTGCCTGGGTTTACTGGTTCTAGTTTACCTATGAACTATAGTATGTCATTTAAACCTATCACCGAGAGAAACTTTATTATGTTCCCTACTTCCAAGTGTTTCAATCTGATATTAAGCATCCTCCCAAGCACCTGAACATACTTTGTACAAGTGCCGGAGACACTGTCCCAGAACATGAGTAGACATTTCATCACTCTCCTCACAGAATCTACAACTACGTAGATATACCTTGCCTTCAAAGGTGATAATTTAGCCTGCAGTGACCAGTGATAATTACCACTATGACCCGGGGGCCCTTCTTGGTGAGGTTTGAACAATCTTTCGAGCGCTTGGGTTCGTATCCACCCATGATCACTCTGGACTGTTCCGTTCCTGGTAAATTCACCCAGTAAAGTATCCTCAGTTGTTCTTCTGTATTATTCAATGTCGTGACCATGAACTCACTTCCGACTCCACAGAATGGCTCTGACCCATATAGCGGCGCCGCTGCTACTTTCCTGGCCAATTCGTCCTCTGTCTCATTGCCTTCTAACCTAATGTGGCCTGGAACCCAAAGTAGCCAAGCCTTATTGAACCAACCGAGCCTGTTCAATTTATTAAGGCATTCCAATACCAGTTTGGAATTTACCTGGTACGACCTTAATTGCCTTAATAAACGCCTGGCTGTCCATTAGAACAGCATTGTTCTCCCCCTATAGTTTCTTTCGAGGTTGAAAGGGGCACATCTGTCTATTGGCCCATTGGTTCAAAGTGCGTTTTCCTTGAACCAATGACCCTGTCAGTGGATGGGGTAATCAATTGCTAGTTTAAACCACGCTCAATCAGCTTGCTCTGTTGCTCCAACATTCTTCAAACTTCGTATCGAAGTAAAACCTTGTTGTCATGTTAACCTTTAGTATCAGTAATTCGATGCCGCCTAGAAGGAATTTCAATTTTCCTTCGATTTCAGCAGCTCCTCGTCTCACTGATAATCTAGGACATTCTGGAGATTTCAGCAGCTCCTCGTTCCACTGATACTCTAAGACATTCTGGAGATCGCCCTCCTTGGTTGCATCTGAATGTGCACATGGAGAGGAGTCAACCACAGAAGCCGTTGGGCAAGTTCTTATTGCCCCACTGATGGACACGCAAGCCAGTCTCTGAAGATTGTGTAACTCCCTGGCTGTTGTGCATGGCCAATGCTACAAGGTGGCGAGGTCCCTTCCCGGCTAAGCGTTCACCACTCAAGACTAACCAAACCGATGTCCGTATCTAGTATGCGGACGAATAAACAGCAGATCCATGAAGATGGTCAAACATGCATCTGATACTCCGTACTAATAAATACCGTGCCTGCTTAGTTGTGACGCGAAAACCCTCAGAGACCCCTATCTATTATCTGACTGCATCACTAGAACTGATATCATTATGAGCATAGTAGATGGAGCAAAGCATGTCCGATTAACAACATTTAAGCGGGCTTTTAAATGCGGGGGTTCTACGCCGGCCGAATAATAAGGTTATCTGTTTTAACTATACCATTATGAGCGCATTCAACAAAATACTTAACAAACAACAGCCCATCTTCAACTATGAATAAAAGGGCAGGGCAGACAAAGGTATACAATAATCTTCTGAAATTCGAAAAGCAACAGAAAGGTTGGACATCATCAAATGGTGTGTCAAACTGAACATAACCCCACAGAGCCGCATAAACAATCATCAACTCATTCTAACGCCGAACTCCCAAAGAAAAAGAGGATGGAAAGAATGATCAAGCATCATGTTGCTTTACACTAGACCAGAATATAACACACTCAACGCCTATTGCAGAAAAAGAAAGCATTTGAGAGGTCATCCCCCGACTACTAGATCAGACTAAACGAAGGATTCCGCACAAAAAAGGATTGACTAACCACAGGTATATTACTTAATAGAAGGCAAGGGAGACGCAGCGGTCCTCTGAACAAAGGTACATATTATGACTGGCAATTAAAATACGGAAAGCTTCACATCATGAAGGAGAACCCTATTCCGAATTCCACCACAAGAATGGCGGAAGGTTCCCGCTGAAGGCAAACCCATTACTACATTTCCAAACTGAGAATGTCTAGCAGATCTCTGCCTAGAATCAAATTCATCTCCAAAATCGACTAAGGAGGCAACGAGATTAGAGTATTAGTTGCAAGAAAAAATTCACCGTCAAGCGTTCCGAAACGGCTTCTGGAAGAAGTAAAAAAATTAGGTCTGAAAATAGGCAAGCACGTACTACACTCCCAAACGTGTCCATGCAGGAGGTTCTATACTTAGTCAACGAGTGTTACAAGACCCATGGAAACTCGGCTGAATGGCAAAAGAAGATTGCCCTGTCCAGAAATCTGGCATTCACTGGTATAAGTAAGTCCTACTTCACGTTCAAAAATGCATCCTTCCCTTCTTCAGTGCTGGTTTTGTCAATAAAAATTAATAATAACAAAACCAGCACTGAAAAAGGACACATATTGTGTCCGAAACACGTGTCTGCAATTCTTCAATAAACTCTATAGTTAAACTGGAAACGTTTCCGTAATGATGCAACTAACGGCCTTCTCCATATCATTCACGCATTTGTGAAATTAGTGTGAATATTAGCTCGTGTTTTCTTACCCGTTTTGAATAATATCCATTGCAGGATTTAGGATCGATATCTGACTCCTTATGGAGAGATGGAATCCCCTCAACGTATAGATTCTAAAGGAGCATCGCTAGATAATATGCACAATAAAAAAGAACAGCGTTTTGTGTAGTCATCTGACTGTTACAGAGACACTGTCCAAAATACCTAACAATTTTCAAATTAAATGCCAGTGAGCTTCCCTAGAGTTTAAGACTCACCTGGTTCCGACTATCATATTTCCACCTTTATTTATCGATTAACCATTCGTACAGTCACTTGGTGGCCAATCCATATCTCACCCATTGTTCATCAACATACTGTGGATGGTTGGACGATGATAGAAAGGTTCGGAGTTTTGCCCGCTGAGGCCCCAAACAGTTCCTGTACTATCTTCTTGAGGTTCTATTCAGGCAGTTTCTGCATGTGCAACTTTTCCTAATCTAAGGATGTATCCTAAAGGCAAGCAGGATGCAGATTCTTCATGAAATGCATTTCTTCTTCAATGAGTGTAGCTCTCCGTCTCAGACTTCTTGTTAAATATTTCCACTTGACGATAGGAGTTCTGGTTACATCTTCCTAAACGTTTAGTAGATCTTTACGAGGTTGTCCTTAAAAATGACCAGGAAGGCATTATGCTAGAAGCGCCTCTGACCTACGATTGTGGAGTGAAAGTTAATGGAAAGTAAATTTAGGATAATTTCAAGTATAGAAAGTACCCCTCGGTATCGGAGATAGGTTCCTTCTCGTTACCAGACGATGCATGCTTATATCACAATAAGGTTTATTGTGCAACCCGTCACAATGAGTGACTTCAAACCTACAGAACTCTGATTCTGTTTCTCAGGATGCCAGAATCAAAATTCACTCCATGATAATAGACTGTCCAGCCTATATATTTATAATTAGTTCAGCCTTCCCTGCGTTCATCAAAGTCTAAAGTAAAAGTGATTAACATTCTAGACATAAGTTTTGGATAACTGAAAGTTTTCTCTGTAGTTTACAAATACTTACTCCTTCAGAAACCATAACGATATAACCATTACATTCGGCCATAACAAAAGAGAAAGGATCAACCGCGGCATGCAATCTCTAAAAGTAGCAGTCCATCGATTCCATGCCATCTCGCCTGAACCCATAGCGAAATCCTCGGATACCGCTTTCCGTAGATTTGTTTTGATAATAGAAATGCTGCGTGCAGCCAAGCAGGAAAAGATATACAAATCAGCATGAAATAATCTACTAATCACTTCAGTACTTTTAGAAGGCAAGGGTTAAACGCTATCTCTGGAAACCAAAAGGAAAAGGATTTGATCGGATCATGACTGAGGCACTGATTGCAATTTTGTAAACAGCCTAGACAGTCTACTACGAATTTCCAAGGATTTATAAAGGAAATAAGAAATTTATAAAATATCTCTCTTTTTTCTTCAAGAAATTATTCTAAACGGGAAGTTGCTCCAAATTTGCAAAGCCCGTCCGCTTTTTGCCTTGAAGCCATAGAAAACACTTCTTCAGCTCAGTAAGCTCGTTGTTTCAGGGTCAATCATGCCCCCTCAAACACTTTTGAGAGAAGGGCAGTGCTACTTACCGACTTGAAGCAAAGATTTGTATTTCACTGATACAATTCTAACAGCTCAAAGCAGTTTTTTCTCCCAAACTGTTCGCGACCCTCATCATTACCGATTGATAAGTTGATCTTCCTCGATTTCAATAGTCTCTGCGTGCAAATGGAACCCTCTTCATTACAGGCCAAACCTTCTCCCAGTTTTTGAAAGTCAAGAGACCACTCTCGTTTCGGCAGCATATATCTCCACCAGCCCTGGTACGGGTTTAAGAATACACTCAAAGTCTTCCTTGCTGACCATAAAAGGCGAAATACTACAAAATTTCACTACTACCGACCGTCATAAAGACTTGGAATAGGAACTGAGCTCACGGCTACGACCGCCAGCTATCGAAGACGGTTAATGATTGGTTACTGGGATGAACGCAAGCTCTTCGACAACGGTATCGAGGGTCCCCAGGATACTCAGTTTCTACAACTCGTGAGACTTCCGCCGACATAACCTGGGCATTCTAAGTCTAAACCAAGTGGTAGCAGGTGCAAATCCGGTGTCGATTATTATTGACAGCTGTCGCAAAGGACGCTCCCTCGAAGTAAGAACCGATTTCTGAAAGAATTTTGACTGCAAGGCTCCAGTCCAGAAGAAAAAGCATCACAATTGTTCAGTGCCAATTGATTTCCGATATAGTGGAAGAGGATGTTTTCTCTGAGCAATCACATGCAGTTCAGTAGAGGCTGATTTGAATACCAAGGTGGCTTTTGACAAGATGTAACTAGCTTCCTTGAGTTCGTTGTGATCTTGACAATTAACCAACCGATAAAACAGCAGGAAGAACGCGCTGGTCCACCGCGCACTTAATTGTGACGATTTCGTGAAAAAAAAACGAAAATGATCATAGGCGATTACCAACCATTACTAATATCGGAGAATCATGGAAAGAAGTTAAAAACACGGCCCACAACGCGGCCTATGCAACCCACGTGGTCACATAGCCAGGTAACCGATGATGATGAAATGACGATGTTCAACTGAAAGTCCGTGTAAAGAAACGGCTGTACCATAAGTTTCTCGACAATGAAACGCAGGCCAATTGCCAAATTCACGAGAATACCAACCGACATAATAACATAGATACATCTAGAGATCTAAATCGAAATGTTAAAAGCCAACGCACACAGGATATCAAACACTGTTGCGTTAACGACGAGAACGGTACCTTGCTTACAGATAGACCAAGCCACGAATGATAATTGCCGAATATTTCGAGCAGATTTCAAGGAAATAATTTGTCCATCCTCTACCCATGAAAACTCATCAAATCGGGGAAAGCAGCAGGGCCTGACAACATCGCATTTAAACTTAGAAAAACGGAAAACTGGAACCCTACTTGTAACCTAGTGAATTCTTCCATCGTTTTATTGCAGTGAGTAGAACGCAATCTGACCGGCAGGAAACACTACCGTTGCAATATGGAGAAAGGAAGGTGGTAATGTAAAATATTCAAATTACCAACCGATCCGGTTGCTGCCCTATATCATGAACACATTCTTAACAACCATATTTGCGACATTGTTCAAATAACCATGAGTCAAGCCGAATTTGTCAAGAACTGTGGAACCACTGACGCAATACACGCTGCGCGGTTACTCATGGAGAAACACTTTACATTTAATTCCTGAGTCAAAAGAAGACGTTTGACCGTGTGCCACAGGAACGCTCTGCGGCAATATCTAGTAACAGAAAAACTCGTGCACTGGGTTAAATTACCTACCCTCTACCCCCTCACGATCCGAAAACTAAAGTGTAAAGTACGATCGATATATCATTAAGGAAGCATCTTCTCACCCCTTCTCTTTGTTCTTGCTATGGGCACTGTCACACAGAACATCCAACGTCCAGCGCGCGGAATAGAATGATCGCCGCTTACAACACGGTCTCAGAATGAACCTGAATAAAACAAAATTTTTGTCCACCGATCCCCATGAAACAGGCACTATCATTGTAATTGCAGTGACGTGCCCAGAATTAAGTGATTTAAACATCTCGGACCAATACTATCAGCCAACCATGAACTCCGTTATGAAATTGCTGCTCCCAAACTAATGTTCTTTGTAATCTGATGAGTCACAGAACGTCTCAAAAGGATTATAAAAGACATGGACGGCGTCTCTGAATAGTGGAGACGAAAATGTTACATTGGACCAATGACGTAACACCACACTCCAATGGTATATATATGCGTCATTGGCTGCTTTCCGTTTCACCTTGAAGCGTAGTACTAATTGCTTCTTGCAGTTCATTGCAGCAAGCAACCAATCCTCTAAATCTGCGGTAGCAGCTTCCTGCTGTTAGCAAAGTTCAGTCTCGGCTACCAGACGATGCATGCATTTATCAAAATTGGTTTTATTATGGATGTATATATCCAGTGTATCCGTTTTGGTGAAAGTCTCCAGGTCTTACCTATTGCATTCTTACAACACCAGAGCAATCTGGAGGATTTCTGATATTGTTCCTGGATATGGTGCTTGCACGTTAACTTGGAATCGAAATGTACTACTAAATATTTGACTGTTTGTGCCAGCTGGATTTCTGCCTCTGTTAAGGTGGGTAGCGTATTGCTGCCCCACCTGGCATTCCTGGTGAACATAACTAGTCTAGTCTTCCGTGAGTTCATTGCGGAGACACCAACTGTGCAGAGTTGCATTCAAGCGGTCACATACTGTGTCCGCAAACTTTCCGGTAATTATTATGACTAGGTCGTCCGCAAATGCGTTCGCGAAGGATTTTTTATCCTCCAGGAGCCTCAGCAAGGTATCCATTATCAAGAGCCATAACAGTAGAGAGAGAACACCTCCCTGTGGGCAGCCTCTAAGGCATCCTGCTTCAATAGACTTCTGGCCGACCGATATGTAGATTTTGTCCACTCTTGCATGTGAAGGATCCAACTGATTAACAGCGGTTCGATTCCATGCTGTTTTACCGTATCACAAATTGCCGCGAATGGGGCATAATTGAAGGCACTTTCGATGTCCATGAATGCACCTAAGGCGTATTCCTTTTCGGACATCGCCTTTGCAATTTTTGCCGTAAGTTCACGGAGTGATGTCTTCATTGGTTTGACTTTCTCGTAAGCGTGTTGCCTATGGTGAAGTGGCCACTTAAAAATGTAAATGGTTTGCCGTTTCTTCATCGACTTCTGTGTACCTCCCGTTCTGTAAGCGTAAATAACCCAGTTTCGGGCTACTTTCTTCATCCAGAATCCGCTTCTACCTCAAGAAAGTGGGTGGAGGTGGATCCGTGCCCATTACGAAATCAATGCGGTGAGCGTTGACATCACATGCTGCTATTACCCCATGCCTCTACTGTTGGCGTATTGGATAGCTCTGATGAATGTTACATTGGAAACGTCTTCTGCGTCGTAGGCGAAATATGTAGAGCACTATAGTATCTCTTTATCTCCCTGTCGGATTTTATAGTTAGTTTAGGCGATGTCGTTTCGCCATCACACAGGTCGTTAACCAAATTAGCCTGGAAGCCTTTTGAGATTAACATGGAAGAGCGGGGTCGATCACTTCCATTGGCATACAACAGGGCAGCATATTGGAAGTTTCGGCCCTGACTACCCCACCAACAAGCCACGGTTCTTGTATAAGGTATATAAATGTCTTGCAGCTATTGATCCGACGACGGATAAGTGCAGAGGCCGCTTTACAATGCTGAAAATTTATCTGGGAAATGTGGCACCTAATCTACGTTTCAGATGAAGATGCCGAGGGTTACACCTTCCCTTCAATTGTTTTAGAAGCCGACACTTGAAACGTGACGGACCCTAGCCCGTAGTATAGCCGACAGCCCGATTTTTCCCGAACCTTCTTAACATCGGGTTCGGGAACGCCAATAGTGAGAAAAGTTCCCGGCTTATCGGCTCCTCTCCTGTTTTGCTGCCCAGCAGCACCCAGGTGGAAGTATTGAGATTATTCTGCACACCAAGTTGTTCCTAGAATCATTCCTCTCTTCGTCTGGAAGCCAGTGGAAGCACTTTTTTAAGGATGGTAGCTCAGAGATACTTTTCAGGGTTAGTCGCGCACCCTCCCACACATCGTTGAGAACTGCCTGAGCCACTCGTTCATGTCTTCGTCGGCAAGGTTTAGCCGTTACATTTTACGACTCAAAGCAAATCTTAATGCCTTGCGAGGATGCAATTCTTACAGCTAGGAGGAGTTTCCTCCTAAGCTGTTTGCACTGCTCAGTATCGTAACCGGATGGATAAGAGTGGTCATACGGGTCCCATTCATCGCTTCGATAGCCTTGGCTGCAAATGAAGGGCAAAGCGTTGCCGACCGAGCCCTGCCTTTTGTGTTGAAGAGTTAGGATCGTCCGAGTACCGCTGCCGCTTCGTTTCCCCTCAGCCGGAGGTGCCCGAACGATCCCCTCCACCTTAGCACAGCCCTTAGTTTGTGCTTTGCCGGGAGGCGGTTTGCCCGAATGCAGTTTGCCCGGAGGCGGTTTGTCTGGAAGTGGTTTGCCAGAAGGCGGTTAGCCCGAAGGCTGGTTGCTGTCCGTGGGCAGGTGCTTATCCATGGGCAAGACTTTATCCTCAGCAGGTGGTGCCGATTAGAGCCTGGGGCTAGGAGTGCTGACAGAAGGGACCTGCTTCGGCTCATCCGTTAAGGACTGGGTCCCAATTAGAGTGGTTCCCACCTGAGTAAGTGGAGAATCTGAATCTAGACTCAAGTTCTCCATTGATGAGCTTAGGGTTGCCCCTTGACTTGGGGTTGAATCGTCACGATCGAGGTTTAATTGTATTTGTTTAACAGGTTTTCGCTTTTGTTTTTTTCATAAATGGCTGCCATGGCCTCAGTTTTATCAGGGAAAGTAGGTCGATCTCGGCAGAGCCCAGGGAGATTTTTATTTAATTTTAATTGATAATTAAATTAATAAAATTCCCATTATTTTCTTAACGTAATTTTACTTAAAATTATTAATATTTTTTATAGTTTTGAAAAATGTATTATGAAATTTGTTTTATACTCAAAAATAAATATTTTTGCCTCAACTTATATTTAATGTGAGAAAATTTGGGGAATTTGTTCACTTTAGGTAAGCGATGGTATGGTACTTCGAGTTTTACAGCCTATGTCAATTATCATATTGATGTAAAATCCTCTTCCTCTTTTCATAAATAAAATAAATCTCGTCGAGAGGCTAAAATCTATATTTGCCCACGAACGATTTATACGCGTAAATTGATCCTGTAATGTTATTTGTTGGGAAAATTATCATATTTATATAATCCTAACCAAAAAATGGATAATTACCTAATATTAAACTAGTCTCATTTCTGCTATACTCTAGTTCCCTACAACCAAGACTCGCGGCAGAATAAACAATGTAAATATAAATACAGGATATTTAAATATGTTACAAATGAGATTATGACCACAGGTACTACTGAAAATTAAATACCGATAACATTACTAAAGTATATAATTTATACATGGTTCAGGTAATAACACT
The DNA here is from genome assembly GCF_905115235.1 of Hermetia illucens. Classification (NCBI taxonomy): domain Eukaryota; kingdom Metazoa; phylum Arthropoda; class Insecta; order Diptera; family Stratiomyidae; genus Hermetia; species Hermetia illucens. Next base: position 52,640,561 of record NC_051849.1, read on the forward strand.
TACAGGGTTCACTCGATTCAATTCGTTATGAACGGACAAGCACAAATATCACACCAAAATACGATATTATATTTGACCCATCATCTACTTAAATGGTTCTCCTAATAACAATCCCAACTTACGAACATATATGTCGTCATACATATATACGAAATATGCAAACACCGGTCAAATGTATCTAATCCAAAAATCGATATACACATATTCTTTGCCTTCACGGAAAATTATTGAATATATCATTTGAAATTTATCCTAGAAATACTAATCCTCCCAGTAAATGTAAATAACTTCCACAATGTATCAGAGTTCTCATAAATATTTGTAAATATACATGACCCTAAAGAGATTTGCTTTCTCAGCGTATATAAAACCATTTGAATGCGTAAACTAACATATCCGTCCCAACTCAAATATTAATATGAACACAACTTAAGGCCGAAAGCACACCACTCGCATGTGTATCATAAAATAGATTTCTAATGATGTATTATAGAAGACCAGCTAGTTTGTAACAAATTCCTGGAATTGTATAGAATTAATTTATTCGGTGGATGGTTTTGAAAATTTTTGCATTAATAAAGAGTGTATATTCACGAAACAAGTATATATTGCAGTTTTCCATTATTTTGCAAGACAAATATAAAAAAAAAAATGTAAAATTCAAATATTCCGAAACAAATCAGTAAAAAATATAGAAAATCTAACAAAAAAATCTTTATTAAAGCAAATATCAGATTCATTGTAAGAACAGCTTGTTAATGCGATTTTTAAATTTCTCGAATATCAGCCCAGCCCAGTACTTTTGTACTACTAAAATATATTGTTATATGTACATACTTTGTGAACTATGCATGCTGCTTTTTATGCAATTGCTTCATACGCACCCAATCAATCTTCTCCTTTACTATCTGTTTCAAAAATGTTTTTAAAGCTTTTTTTGAAATTAAAACTACATAAATATTTTACGAACCTCCGATAAACTCCAAATCTAGATGAAGACGATGAGCCGCGTTGTGTTCAGCTAACGAATCAACATAAAACTGCGATACGGTTCATAAGAAAGGTGAGTACAAGGTATCTATTTATCTATATCAAAAATATACAAGTAATGAAAGATAATTTTCCATAAGTTTTGTGTGTTTCAAAACACATTTTCAACTTTCATGTAAGATAGGTTTTGAGCGAGGGTAGGAACGATAATGTTTGTTAGTTTCTTAATGCTATTTATTTTTTCGAGTATTTCTAGCTAATTGTATTTGGAACTATAGTTTCTGAAATTGATTTAAATAAATAGCAGTCTAACTGGCTGAGATTTTTTTGAGTGTAATATTGAAAGATATATTGAACTAACAGGTAAATTGTATTTCTATCTTTTGCTATATTTCAAAATAAGACGCCAATAAAGCGATAACAAACTATAAATAGAAAAAGATCATCACAATACCATAATAAGCACAAATTTGATTTTTGAATATAAACAAACATTTGATCATAAAAATTAAAATAATATTAAAAGTTCTTTTAATTTTTTGCCAAAACAGATGAAGTATTTTGTAGCACGTCGTAAATTTAAGGAAGCACTAAAACCTTATGATGTAAAAGATGTTATGGAACAATATGCAGCCGGTCATGTTGATTTATTGGGCCGCGTAAAAAATGTTCAAACTAGGTACACATATTAAACAACATTAGAAAAATATACAGAAATCAAAGGAATTTAATATAACAAGATTTCATTTATCATTTGTTTGCATTATATTCACTGTCATTAACTTAACCTAAATGAGTTCTAACGTTATTCCTACATAATGTTAATTCTAATCTGAACCTGTTGATTACATTAGGAGCTATACAACATCTAAGCCATTAACCATTTTGAATTAAGTCCCTTTTTCAACTATCGCCTTTCTGAGACTTTTGTGTGGTTTGATTTTTCAATTTTAGTGTATTTTTCAGAATTGATTTTGACTCCTTCCAAAAGTAATTTACATTAGGAGGCATTTGTAATGGATTTCCATTTAAAAACTATGAAAAATTATTTTTTTTAGAGTACTGAATATTATAATGGAAATAATTAAGATGTGTACTTATGTAGACGCAACCGCCGATATTTTAAAACTTATGGACTACTTCTAAAGACTTCTAACATACAAATTTATTAGTTTTTACATATGCAGACCAAATACCGCCTAAAATACCATTTAAATTAAAAGGATCATCAAAGATAACCCGACGATCAACTTTATATGGAAAAGTAGCCTTCATCAAGCAACTATTCCTCAAAAACCACTGCGATCTTTCTGTAATTTGTTTAACTATTCAATACTAATTCCTTTTAAGGGAAGAACCATCACCAACTTTGAAAACGTGAAGTGTCGGAACATCGCTTTAAAGTACAACAGATCGAGCGGAGCGACTCAGATCTTCGAATGGTTAAAATTTCATATCTCCGTTAATTTTGCCCCATGGCTCTAAAAATTTGACACAACTTTCTTCGAATATTACGCATTCATACAGAAATAAAATAATAATAAATAAAATAAAAAAATGTCAAGACCATACCCTATATAATCCGGAAAATTATTATTCGTTTTTGAGGTTTTGTGTGAAGCAGAACCTTATTAGGCCTAGACCGGATACCGGTTGTTGCGCCGTTGATGATGATGAAAACCTTATTAAAATCGATTCAATGTCTGTCCCTCCGTCTGTCTGTATGTCTGCCTGCCCGTCGTTTTTTCGCAAGGACGCGCGGGACCACCGTTCTGACTTTGCTGTGCGCGGCTGTTGCATGGTGTTAATTACAGCTGCTTCCCTTGCATTCTTCCGCTATGTTTCCGCTAACCTTGTTAAAATCGGTTTACTGCCTGTCTTTTTTTTTGCATCGTTGGAAAGTGGAAAGGTTCAAAACCTATTGCTGGCTCCTGCCATGCAGTTATGTGAGACTCCTACTCACAAAAGCCACCTCCTTCTTCTTCCACTCTCCCCACGGGACTGCTATAAGCATTGCATCGCGGGGCTGCATCAGTTCTTAACTGCGGCGCATTATTGTTCGCTACCTTTCTTGCTTACTTCTCAATTCTTCATGCCTTAACTGTTGATGAATCATTTTCAGCTCAATTACCACTTGATTACAAGCCTCCGTTGATTCCAACATAAACTCCACTATATTTCCAGGTGTTAAGCGCCTGTCTGCGATCGTCTCCAGCCTAGTTCAGTGTGGTGTAAACCTTGGGCACTCAAATACAACATGCTCCGCATTCTCAGCCACGTTACCACATCTTGGGCAGCATGGTGACTCGTCGTGTCCAAATCGATATAGATAAGCCCGATAACCTCCATGTCCACTTAAAAACTGTGTTATCTCGTAGCTTAGTTCTCCGTGGCTCCTTTCAATCCATCTTCGAATGTGTGGAATGATACGGTAGGTCCAACGACCAGTTTGTGCCTCGTTCCATATCTTTTGCCATTTTGCGATGGATTCCCGCTGTGCTAGTTGCCGTCGAAGTACAATAGAATCCCCGATTGTCGACCTTCATCCGCCAAGATGTCTATGGGGATTGTCCCTGCCAGTACATATGCTGCTTCTCTTGATGTCGAAATCGCGGAGTGCACCTAGTTGATATGCCATTCCTAGTTTTCCGCAGTTTGATTTGTTTTCCAGAACAGTTTCCCAAACTGGAGCTGCGTAGAGTAGCACGGAACTAACTACTAAATAAGACGACGTCGACTTTGTCTTGGTCCACCAATGTTTGATAGTATCCTCGAGATCGTTACAGCGATGGAAGATGCTTTAGTTGCAGCGCACTCAATATGTTTTTTAAAGTTGAGTCTTTTGTCAATCATCACTCCCAAATATTTAAGCGACTCTTGGGAGTAAATTGTTTTTTCATCAACTTTAATTTTCACGGTCGTGTCTTTCCTTCTTTTGCTGATTAGCACTAGTTCCGTTTTATGTTCAGCAAGTGATAGACCGGACTTTCTCAACCAGGAATCGATCTCCCATATCGCTTCATTTGCATAGATTTCGATCTCGTCTAAACGTTTTGTCACTATTGTTACCCCGATATCGTCCGCAAAGCCAATAGTTGGCACACCGTTAGGAAGGCGTAGTCTCAGCACTCCATTGTACATAATTAACCACAGTAAGGGACCTAAGACAGACCCCTGTGGTACGCCGCACGTCATTGGGAATAATTTCTGTCCATCGTCCGAGTGGCAATATAATCTTCTGCCAAGAAAAAATGCAACAACGATGCGTACAATGTACTTCGGGGCCTGTAGTTTGGTTAGAGTCTCTACGATTTTCGTCCACTTTGCAGTGTTGAATGCATTATCTACATCAAGTGTCACCACTGCGCAGTATTTGTCATCTTGTATTGCAGCGCGAGCCAGGCCAGTCACCATGTTGATTGCATCGACGGTTGATCCCCCCTTACGAAATTGCGTGCCGGATGGGCATCCTTCCTTTTCCGCAGCAGCGAGCAGCCTGTTGTATAATACTCGCTCAAATAGTTTACCAATGGTATTGACCAAACATACCGGTCGATATGAGGAGGAGTCTCCCAATGGTTTACCTGGCTTCGGAATAAATATCAACTTTTGCAGCTTCCATGGCTCGTAAAAATCTTCTTTCCTAAGGTATGCCGTAAAAACTTTGGCAAACATACCTGGTGCTGACCTGGCTGCTACTTTCAGGGCTATACTCAGGATTTCATCTGGCCCTGTCTGTCTGTCTGTCTGTCCGTCACACGCATTTTTCTCGGAGGCGGTTACAGCGATTGACACCAAATTTGGTAGAAAGCAGGGAACTATAAACACTCACGCATACAACGAGTTACATCCTTTTACGACGAATTTAGGAGGTGGTCCCCATACATGCAAAAGGGGGGTGTACATTTTTTTTCATCAAATATAGCCATGTGCAGTACCAAATTACAGGTCTTGGTTAGTACTTTTCGAAGCCGGTCTTAGTTTTGACATTTCATGGAAAGATGAGGAGTGCGGAGGGTTCAAAGTGATCATTCCAATCTGAAATTTACCCCTAAACAGTCCGCATTTAACCGATGGCCGTGACGTATATGGGAGGTTCTGGCCTGTCCGTTTGAATATTTCAAGCGGCCGATGATCGAATGAAAAAATGATGATGAAAATTATTTTTTTAAGTTTCAATCTGAGACCGGATTGCTCAAAATTAGTCTTTCTATTAGGGGCTAGGAAATCATCATCTGTATATGGCAGCGTATAGGGCGCTAGACGTTGAATGTCCCATGTGACAGTGTCCATAATCATAGCAAAGAAGAATAGTGAAAGAGCGCTTCCTTGATGCAGTAGTAGTAGTAGATCGAAGTACGTCGCCTCAAACTCTGCTCCTTTACCAGGGCTTGGGGCCAGCATGCTATATAAATAACATAGCCGAGTTCATTTTAAACTGTTAATAATGTGCTATTATTAAGTTTGTTTGAGTAAATATGGGAATGGGATATATTCAAACACCTGGATTTCATGTAAGCACATCTCTGAATTTTTTTTTTTCAAAATTCAGGAGCGGGCGGTATGCGAAAATGAATTCTGTCTCGCTTGAAGTTTCTTCTTTTTGATCCCTTACGCACTTATTTTGTGACAGATGTCAAATCATCTGTTTTTGAAAGTACTACTAAAGATCATTCAACTCCACACAAATGCATGCCATTTTGAGCGTGGGATTTCATAGTTCCCATATGTCCACCAAATTTCAGTTCAATCGACGTACCTATCTCCGAAAAAGTGGCAAGCAGGCAAGCGGTAAATCAATTTAATAAGCTATTGCTTCACAGAAAACCATAAAATAGGGAAACGTGCCTAGTACATCAGTTTATAAATATCAAAAACTATTCTGTGGGGGTAATGAACTTAAAAGTTTCAGAATGAATGAAAAATACCTAACTTCTGTTCCGTTTTTCAGCGAAGAGACCGTTGACACACTCTTATGAGCAGGTTCGTTACTTAGTTAGGCAATGTCCTTGGCACTTCATGCCCTAACCTCCATCTATCCCTTCATGTCCATCTAACGAAAAAATCACGTGTTTTATGCCAGGCATATCTGAACCTGCACTAAGATTAGCTTTGGAATCCAAAATATTACTAAATTCGACATGGAGAACGTTAGTAACTACCCCAAAAACGTATTATACTTCAGGGAGCCAGTGGCAGAGGAGAAGAAGAGAATTCTCAAATTGAAGAATGCGTTCATCTAAATGTGTACCTTGTTATTCTACATTTGCCAGAAGATGTTTATATTTCAAAGAACTATCCGATAGTGGTTGATGGTCACCTCTTTCGAATTCGTTAATACTATTGGTACTAAGCTGATTCTTGATTACTGATTACTGCTGTGAGCTTATCACAATCTAACTGCATGGATGCCCTATATTCCACCAAGGAGTGAACAGGAAACACTAACTAAGCTGATTCTTTAGGGTTTAGGAGTTCCTCTTTTGTGCTTTCCGCCTTTCATCATCACAACACAATATTGGGAACGTGTCATTATCAGGATATCCGGTTTTTTTCTTCATGCCTTGTGGAGACGACAATGTCTGATGTACTTCGTGGCTTTTAAAACTAGTTGCATACTTTTACACCCACTTGCTGTTAACATACTTTAGCCAGGGATCGCAGGTGGATATAACGATATTGACGATAGCTATAGAAAGTCGACTAACATTGCTCTATACCGGGATCCATTGTGCGTAGTAGTGTCTACTCTTCGTTTCGAAAAAAAGAAGGAACGATGAGGCCACAGTGGCATAAACCGAAGTATTGATGTGCCAATAATGGCAATTTTGCTTGTTTATATACCCACTAAGCCAAAAATGGGTCTCGCACGAGAAGACATTTTTGGTCAAAATGCAAATCTCTGGCTAACGTCTCCAGTGCCCAAGTAACGAATTTACCGCAAAATAGACCTGGTTGACTCTCAGACGATGCTCACTTCTGCTGATCAGCGCCAAATTGACATTTCTCGGTCTGTATCGATATTGGCGATGCGACGAGTTGCCTGCGCACGCTTTAATTTTGTGGTCACCATATTATCGGGCGGCGGGATATACGGAAGTCTTCTATACCGATGGCTCAAAAACAGAAGAGGGTTCTGGAGCCGGAGTCTACCTCTCGAATAAAAACGAGAAGTGGGCTTTTCCTTTGGGACAATATGGAACGGTTTTTCAAGCCGAAGTTTATGCGATCATAAGGGTGGCAAATTGGGTGATTGACGAGCGGTTGAAGGGCAGGCGCATCGCAATCTGCAGTGACAGTCAAGCTGCACTGAGGGCATTGAGCAGTCCTTTGATCACTTCGAAAATCGTTCAGGAATGCAGAAACCGTTTGAACTCTATGTCTAGATTCAATACGGTGGAACTACTCTGGGTGGGGGCATAGAGGGAAATGAAATCTCGGACGCTTTAGCGAAAGAGGGGTCAATCTCCCCTATGCCGCGACCGGAGCCAGCAATTGGGCTATCAGTAGCATTGGCTAAATCTGTTTTCAAAAACTGGGAACAAGTTTCCCATAATGACAGGTGGCAGAACTTAAATGCTGCTCGACACACCAAACTTTTCTGCCAGAACCCAACATACGTACCGCAAAGTTTATCCTGTCGAAAAGCAGGAGGACTTGCAGGTGTATTGTGGGCATTCTGACAGGCCATAATTCACTAGCTGGGCATATGTTCAGAATAGGAATTACCGAAGATGATACGTGTCCCTCCTGTAATGAGGAAGCGGAATCCACGGAGCATTTCCTATGTGAATGCCCCGCCTATGGACACATCAGGCATCAGATCTTTGGTGCCGATGTCCTCCAATTGCGACGGGTAGCATCACATCCACTAACGGAAATCCTGCGATACGTTAACGAATCCGGAATATTCCATTAGACGGGGGAGGCGAGTACAATGGGCCAACACGGCCTGAGTGCTCAGAAGCTGTAGCTTCTCCCCCACCATACACACACACACACACACACACACACACCATATTATCACTCCACCGTCTCCTTTTCCTCTACCAACGAAACGCTACCATCAAAACAAGGGCCTTGATAAACTCCAATCTGAAAATCTTCTCCGTTTTTTCAATGAAATTACGAATACATCCCACACATCTAATCTGACTACTCTCGCCATCCTTCCATTCCACAAGAACTTAGCAAACCAAAAAACGCTAAAAGCATTCTCGCACAGAAACATCTCGATAACGTATCTACTTCTATCTCCCATCCTGAAATAGAAATAGAGTTCCATTATATTATGCCAAGCACTACATTTTCTGATATTAAATTCAGGTCTTAATTATTTGCGAAATTTCAATTCAAGCGTACAACCGGGGGATGCCTCCGAGCATGATAAGACTGCACATTCTAAAGGACGACAAATTCCTATGTCGCTGCAATTACAATTACAATGGTTTCATTTCAATTCAGTTCCTCCACATTAATGTGTTCTCGGGGTTCGTGTGGAGTTGGAGGAAATTGCATACCAAAGGAAAATATAGATCACATTGTGCATTTTTTTTGACTCTGGCATTTTGTCTTCGCAAATGAATTTTCTGCCGCACATTCTTTATCAAGCTGATAAAATATTTAAGGATACATTTCTTAGTTGGTTTTATCTTGGCTAGACAGCTTAAACCAATTATAACCTCTGTAGATGTGAGTTAATTTTTTATCAGCAAGAATGAATTGAATAAACATACCGATTTTCATATCTTCGCCAATCACCCACCGATCAATATCATCAAAACTGGAATACTGGACCAAAATTATATTGTGATTACATGTGTTTGATTTTTATACCTTTATTGCCTCAGCAATATTTTAATCTATTCTATGCAATGTGTTTATCTATTTTACACGCATTTTATGGTAGATATAAACTATCCCTTGATTACCTGTCTGATTATTAATTTTCAAGTCCTCCTGCTTGTATGCTCATATGTCAGTTCTTTACCCACAATGATTCTAGTGCAAAGGTTGCTGTGGAGTCCTTCTGAATTTGATATTGCTCTAAAATGAAGGTTTTCGAATAAAATGTCTAATCCATTATTGCCTTTACCAAATAATAGTGACCCAAAGTGGCTCTAAAACCTACTTCGAGTTTTGGCCTCTTCAATACATAGCCCTAGTTCCACTTCATTAGCCACACCTTTAAACTTCTCAGTTCTAATAATGTTCTACTACTACAACTTCTCAACTTTTCCTCACTCTCCTGATGCCCATTTCCATCAAATTCTTCGAAGTCCTTATAATTCAATCCATTTCCTACAACCTTTGTTCTATCTAATTTACCAATTATCTCCGTCTCAAACTGCGACCAGTATTTTACGCGGAACTTTCCTTTCAAACACTATATTCATAGGTAAAACCTGACCTACGCTAAAATAATATAGTTTTAATGATTGCTTTATATAATAGATATGGAGTCTCATGTTATTGTATATGCCTTTAGACTTTATTATCGGTGGAGTTTTCCGTTATTTAATCGTTTTCATTTGAGTACTCAACTCATGTACAAAATGAACATGAAATATTGCACCTCGGCACCGTTTGGTCACTTGAAGTTATTACTTTCTGCTTTAGATCATCACTTTCTTTTAGGTCTGGAACCATGTTCTGCCGTTGCATTATGATAATTTTCCAGAATTTTTTTGCACGTAAAAAGGTTGATAACAAAATGTTGAAGTCATCGTCGGATCCTACTAATATATAATGGCATTTAAACAGTACCCTTTACCAACCAAGTAGCAGCCTGTATCCGTTTTTTAAGGTTTCGTGTAAAACAAAAAAAAATTAAGAAGGGAGTGGTCTCCATACAACAAAAAAGGGGGAGTAAATTTTCACCAAATATAGTTACGTGGGATATCAAAGGAAACGGCAGAGGCCGGGGGCTGGAAAGTGGTAATTTCTTTCAGGGATCCATTCTCAAATCGTACCCAATCGAAAAATCTGAAAAAAATCATCAAGTTGCCACTATACGCCAAAGCTAGGCTCCGAAATACCCTTCATGCCGATATCTGATAATATAAAGTTAATAATAGGATATTACTATAATTGTTAGTAATTGACTGCATAACCCCCCTTAAGTTTATCCTAGAATCATAGATCATATTAGCAATGTACACAATAATATAGAGTATGATCCTACTAAGTTTGGTATCGCATGATTTTGTTTATTCCGACTGGTAGATTCAAGACCTACCTAAATTCTACCGAACTTTAGAGTACGGCACCCGTGTTGAAACGCAACAACACGTTTGAGGCCTGAAAACCTCGGTTCACTTGAACGTAACCACAACCTCATGAAACTCCCACTCGGGGGCCAATGACTGTAACCGAGCTGAACGCACTTGAGACATGAATTCTCCTAAGACATATGAATTCAGGGAATATCCCGGGTCCCATAGTACCAGTACACCCCTTATAAGGTTTCGTCACTTAAAGCCACTTCAGATGACTCCCTAATTAGGCCTTTGAAGCATTCACCTACTGCATCACGAAAGGCAAACCATAGTGAACACAGCGTATCCCGGTGCCACCAAGTGGAGGTCATCCTCGGGAACTTGGTTTTGATTTGGGGGCACGTCCGCTGCCCCGTCTTCCTCGCTGTCACCTCAGGGCATCATGGCACTGTAGGAGCCACTTTTCCCTTGCGATGAATTAGAGAAAATAGAAGCATTAAGAAATTATCAGCTTCAAGACAGCACCTTTTTCGTACTAGCTCATTCCAATGATATTCCTTCCGACTAAAATCGAGTATCACCATTGAAAAATTTAACAATGGTTCCATTCATACTGTCTATACTGGCTATATTGGCACCAAATTATTTAGTGATCCTCCTGAATATCGTCATGAAGCCTTTGTGGATACGGATCTGTAAAGACAAATAAACAGAACTTGTTGTGACTACGTCGATATTAGTATGCAGGTGTCTTTTCAGCTGCCTTGTAGCATACGCTTCTCCATTTCATAATAATAATAATCGTTGGCGCAACAATCCATATTGGATCAGGACCTTAAAGTGTGTAAGAGCACTAAATAACCATACAAATCCCACTGCCACCAGCGAGATTTGAACGGTGACCTTCCGTATGACAGCCTTATGCTCTAAGCACTCAACTATCCGGACAACGTTTCATGCCAACTATATATAATTCTATATTATTTTGTGTCGAGCCGCCAGAGAATTTCATTGAATTGCACTCATTATTATATTATATTATATATATAGAATTCCATTTCATTATACCATACCAAAGAGTAGTATATGGTAAATACCAGAGCGAAACGTGGATTGGTACCCACGGGAGCTCTACTACCTAACCCTATCTCCACCCCCACGTGGTGACCGCTGGGAGTTCTTTCTTAATGAAAAACTGCACACGGAGGTTGGGTAGGGTTGACAACTCTACACGGAAAACCGAAGTTACGAATCCACAGAAGGAGCATCGGACAAGATGGGCTTTAAAACGATAAACCCGGCAACGACTACGGAATGACGATTTGCGAATTTTCGCGTACAGACCGAATGCTGCTCAGCAGCATAAGACTGATGTAACAGCGCTCCAAGAGATGCACTGAACGCAGATCGGTTTCCTAGAGAAGAGTCATTACACCATATATTATAGCGGTCATCCAGTATATCATGTGCTCGGACTAGGTTTCTTAGTCAGCCAAAAAAAGGAACCTGCTGTTATCGGCTTTCAAATTATAAGTGAAAGGCTATGCACTCTGCGTTTGCGAGGCAAATTTAGAAACATAAGCCTCATAAAGGTTCACGCCCCTACAGAGGAGAATGCAGAGTCAGAGAAACCTTTTACGAAGCAGTTGAACGGACCCTAGAAGCGATATCATTAAAATCATACTTGCGGTTTTCAACAGTCAAGTAGGGATGGAGCGTATTCGATCAATACGCTTACCAATGATAACGAACTGCGGATTATTCAGCTAGCAGTATCGCGCGAAATGGTTGTTATAACTACCTGGTTTGCGCAGAAAGTACGTGGGCCTCTCCAGACGGGATCACTTTCAACCAAGTGGACCACGTGCTGATTGAACGCCGCTACCTCTCAGCCTTGATGAATGCCACAACATATAGGGGAGCCAATATAGACTAGGATCACTATACCGTTGGCATGGTGCTCCGGGCTCGAATTAAAGCAATAACTGCAGATGAAGCATCAACAAATGATCTTCACAACCACCTGAAAATCGTTATCATTGACACGGTCACAAACATACTTCGTCCCAGTCGCAAAAAAAGTCGGAACGGCTTCTTTCCTGGCGTTCATATAAATAAAATTATCCCGAAATCAGTGCGGGAAAGCGAGTGGTGTAGACCATCGTTTCGCCGCAGTATTCTTTGGTCTTTTTTATTAAAAATAATTATACGCTAAACCGATCAATCGTTTAAGTTTCAATTGTTCCGAAAAGGCGAGAACATCTTCACGAGCAGAATCCATGAGTTCCCTTAAAGCGTGGGTGGTGGTCAGCGGTAGATTGTTGAAACGATCAGCCAAGCACCCTCCGCAACATCGAACAGCGCCTTCGAGCGATATGATTGTTCCGACTTCATGTCCTTCAGAGGGTTGAAAGATCGATCCCTTAAGGGAAAGTTCTTTCAGATTTTTTTTCGCAAGAAAATCGATTCTTGTTTTTTTTACAAAAAAAAATTAAAGCTAAATATGTATACATGTATATATATATGAAAATGTGTACGGAAGGATATACCGATACAGAACATATTTAGCGAACTGGAGCGTCTCGAATGCACCTATCTCGAGTGCCAGGTCACCGTCCGCCCTCAGATAGCTTTCTATGTTCTAAACGAATTAACTTCGGTATTATTGCATACTTGTACGTATTGGAATGCACACATACAAAAAACAGTCAGTATTTTACAAAGTCGCCTATCGAGGAAGCATTCTTATACGGCTGTCTGGCTTTCTGTCCGCCTGTCATTTTTTTAGAAGGTTGAAATTTTCAAAAGGCACTGGCCTGGACACGTCAGCGTGTGGGAGTTTTACCCACTAAAACCACCCTAGATTCTTTCTTTCTGCCACAGATCTACGTACTCTGGGTCCTCTGGGATTCCATCGCAGTTTCAATTATCAAGTGAGGTATTCAGTTCAAACCTATAGAAGTACTGGCGATATCCCCCATGCTCCCTGAGAAACTAAGCAAGATTATAATTAATCCCACCGTACCATCTCTACAACCACTCCTTAATGACAGGGATGAGTCTCTATGTCCACCGATTCTTTTCCGAGCGTTCCCAATGCTCTTGCCATCTATTTATAGATCTCTCCTTTTCGGTGTTCGTCGTCTGCAATAAGGGAGAAATGGACCTGATGTTGTGTATGATCTTCTGATCTGCCAGAATATCAAAACGCTGAATCATCTAAGACATTCCTAAAGGCAAATGCACCTTAGAGCTATCCTTCTGCAGACTCTACTCAATTGATGAACATAAGCTGAGATTTGCAATAACTTCCCCAAACTGGGGCTGCATAAAGCAAAATCGAGCTCACTACCCTCACAATAACCAACCTAGAAATATGCCCTGGCCCTCTTACGCTCGGCGTTATCCTTGCCAGGCGCATACTTGCAGCGGCCGTTTTATCGGGAAAATACTGCACGTGTTGCTTATAACTGAGCTTCGCGTCTATCATCACTCCCAAGTATTTGATGGTCCGAAGTAAGGATATAATCCCCAATTTGAATGCGGGCATAATTTGTTTTAAGGCGCTTTTTAATGAGGATCGCTTTCGTTTTTTCCTCCACTAGTATCAGACCGGAACTCTCTAGCCAACTATTAGCACCACTGACTGCTTTGCGACCACAGTCACTGCTATGTGATCGGTATAACCCACCACCTTGGCTTCTTCCAAGACCAGCGAATTAAGTACATCATTAAACATGATGTTCCAACGCAGCAAGCCGAGTATAGAGCCCTGCGGGACACCCACGGATCAGCTATCGACAATAGCAGCGAGATAAGCGGAAATACCAATATTTGCCACGCATTTCCCTATTAGGTTCCAATTGATCGAACTGGACGCATTTCTCACGTCCAGGATCAAGAATTATATCTTCCACCAAGCCAGTGACCAATTTGATGACATCAATGGTTGATCTAAGTCTACGGAACCCATACTGTTGATCTGAAATATCGCCTTGGCCCTAAACAAACGCTACAGCATTTTACTCACAGTAGCCAGAAGACATGTGGGTCTGTGGGAGGATGGTTCACCTCGACATTTACCTGCCTTAGGCAGCAGTCCCAACTTCTGCCGCTTCCATGCTGCTGGAAATACCCCCTCGAACAAGCACGCTACCAACGACTCGGCGAACGTATCTGGTCTGGATTTCACGACGAGCTTAAGGGCCTTATTCGGCACTCCGCCCAAGCGATTTACTGTCGCCTATTCTACCGTCTGTTTCCAGTAGCTCTAGAGGTCGCTGGAAGTTTTCGGTGTCCTATTTTGCTGGGGAAATAACCCCTTGATGATTTTCAACAAAAAAGTAGGGCATATGAACTGCGGAGATGAACTGCCTTGGCTCATCCAAAGCTTTTGTAGATCAGCCTGATATTTTTCTTGGTTTCGGGCATGATGATTCTCTTCCCTGTGGCTCCCCCCGTATCGTAATCGCTATGGGCATAGTCCTTGCTGACACACCAGGATATACCACGTACCAACGCAAAGCTGACAAAGGTCAGGTCTACGATTGAGGCAGACCCTCCCTTCCGAAAGGTGTTTACATCACCCTAACTATACCCAACTGGGCAAAAGCCCGTAAAAGACTGCGCTTGCTTGCATTTGTTTGCCTGCTACCCCACTTAAGTGCCCAAGCGTTGAAGCCATTGGCAATGGACTTCGTCCTCTTGTGTCGACAACAAGATTATCAAGTATTTCGTCGAATTCCGATAGTATCAGCCCCATTGGAGCGTTGCAATCGAAAACATATATACCACCAAGACAAAGCCACTGGTTGATTGATTCATAGTATATTGTATGGCTTGTCGACCGCACGTCCCACCAGTAAAATTTGTAACCCATATGCCACGGTGAAGGTTTCTACAAGGTTCAGTTATAATGGCAATTTCCATCTCCGATTCGTAGGTGGTTGTTCGAGTAAATCCTGACCAACCCTGATGATGATTGAGATTTATGGTATTTGACCATACCTCTTTTTCTTGCTGCAGTCAATGCCTTCCTGAATTGCGGGCATTTATCCCTTCCGCAAATATGTCGACCATCCCGTCCCTCCTTTCCTTCACACAACACACAATAAGCACTTGGGGTCCCCATTGCAGTCCCTGGCAATATGGCCGCCTTCTGTATTGATCAGATCAATGTGACCCTCTTGGGCCAAACCGCTTGTTCTACGCCCACAATCTGCCGATACTGGGATTCCTAGCCCCTGCACCGTAAGTTCGGTTTCATAGTGGTTTTATGTTCAGAGCAGCCTTCTCATTGCCATTTTGGTCGACGCAGCAGAGATGAGCAAACACTAGCCCATGCACAGTCAGAAAAAAAAATGCATGAACATATATATTTGCACATCAGTAAGTATGCCCCTATCCGCCACCTGGGGTCGCACCTAATGGGGGATCTGGCAACTCCTCCAAGGTCCGTCTGTATGTTTGCCGCCCGAACTTTTCTCAAAAACAACTACTGATTGACACGAAATTTGGTGAGATGGTGGAAACTGTGAACGCCCAGCACACGCAGTAAGTTGCACCTTTCTACATAGAGTTTCAGAGGGAGGTCCTCATACATGGAAAAGGGGGGGGGCGTACAATATTTTTTCATCGAATATAGTCATGTTGGTTATCCAATGAATATCTCGATTAGTACTTTTCGAAACCAGCCTTTGTTGGAAAGGTGAAGAGTGCTGGGGTTAAAATTGATGATTTCTGAAAAATCTGACAAAAAAAAACATGAAGCGGTGGATACCGTGCCCAGGCCTCCAAATACTCCCCATATCGATATCTGCTCAAATTAAGTTAATAATGTTATATAACTACATTTTTGGGGAATTTATTAACAACCCCCTTAATTTTATCCTAGAGTTATAAGCAGCAATATAGACTACAGTGTGAAGCATAATATCCCCAAGTTCGATCAAAATTGTACTATCCCTGACAAAGTTACAGTAGCTCAAAATTGTCTTTACCGTTTAAATTTACTGCAACATTTACAAAATATCATAACATCATAACATTACGAGCTACGTAGAAATGGGATAATCCTACACTTAATTATACTTACATAAGAAACAAACAAACCTTTCATAAAGAGCCGAGTTTTCGGTTTTCGACTTATTATTGTAAATTGCTGAATTGATTTGTTCGCACATTCGATACTTTTCATCAATATTAGCTGACGGTCTGCTCACTACTGAATATCTTAAGTTTGTAAATTGAAAAACTTTTCCATTAATAATGCAAGTAATTAATATATCTTGAAGTTGAATTTTTAATGAAAAAGGAAAACTTGATCTGAAAGTTGAAGTACGACAACAAGTAATGGTTGAAATATAAATATTTAATTGATGTTCATATTTATTTAATAGTTCTCGATTACAAATGCCTCCTACTTTTAATGGACCCTGACGTATTTCAGCCTGGTCATATGTACTTTTTTAATATATTTCTTATTTAGTTTTTGAATTTTTACATAACAACCAGACAGACATTTTGACTAGCCATGCATTCGACACTACTCTATAAAATGCATTTTAATCACGAATTTTGCTTTCCAATATAAAGTTTTTGAAATCACATAAATCCTTTTGAAAAAAAAAGTAAATTTTATGCTAACAAACAAAACTAATTTTTATACTTTAAACGATGCCTCACTTATGAATTCTTAATGCCATGTAAACGTTCAAACCAATCAAAAAGTACATTCCCAAAACAAATGTACGTGCAAATGAAACAAAGCTGCAAAACATATAAAAAAAAGTGTTTTAAAATTACAAAAATGTGTTTTTAAACATCCAACAAAATCCTTAAATTGTTTAGCGTCTCCCTCGAAACCTTGAAATTAAAAATAAAAATAAAACCAAACGCTTATTACTTAGTACTTTCACTTTCATCTTATATCCGCGATTTTTAGCTTAAATACTTTCTGGCACGTAAAAAATTCCGTGAAGCTCTAAAGCCCTACGACGTCAAAGATGTCATTGAACAATATTCCTCGGGGCATGCCGATCTTCTCAATCGTGTCAGGAATTTGCAATTTAGGTGAGAAATGTGGTCGAAAATCAGCTTTAATTATAATTTTCATTTACATTCAATTAAAATAAAAATTAAATTTGTAAACGAAAATTACGATAAAATCATTTTGTTGCTTACGAGTAATGCCCGTAACTGTTTATTCAAATGAATTGAAATAAAATTTTCAGGACAAATGTGTTGAATAACATGCAGAAATAATTTTGGCATTTTCATTGTCAACAATTATTTGGAATAGTCGTTAATTTGCTAATTGATGTGCTCAGTTTATGTCGACACTAGAGATTATTTGACTGAATATGAAGTAGTGAATGACTTTCTTTTTCGAGAACGTTCAGTGAAATTTGTTTTTGTGCATTTTGTAAATTTAGCATTAAATTACTTTAGCAACTTGTTTTATTTTAACTGTCCTAGTTGTTTTGAAATTTATATAATCATCCTAGCCATCGATATTCAGAATAGATTTAGTTTCAGTGCAACGTTTGTGCCCCAGCCAAATAATTATAGTCACTTAAATTGTTATCGCACTTTAATCTAGAAGTTTGTATATTGGCAATAATTATTGGTCAGAAAAGGAGAATGTGGGTAGGAGGAGTAAAGTTCTCATTAAAAAATAATCCCAACGTCGATATCAATGAAAAGCAGAAATACCTACAACAGAATTAGATTCATAGACAACATTCCTTTCCTTTCTACTTCTATCGCTTCCAGGTAATCTTGTTTATGTTTCACCAGAAGAATAATATTGAATAGCATCAAAACAAATACTTTCCCTTCGAGACGTCCTTCCCCATACTTATCACTACATACTTCCTAAACATTTGAAAAAACCTTGACCTTGACTTATTCGTGGATGAGCTACCTAACTTGCCACTATGGCTCCTTCCTGGTCTCTAGTGTCGACATGATACAAAGAATTAGAATCTCTAGACATTGCAATCATTACTAATCTGGAATAAAAAATTCACCCTTTCCTCACGTCAAAAGCACGTCAAAATGAAAATACCGGAAACGTGAACCGAAAAATGTATTCGAAATAACCCCATCATCCAGCTTTTTACGTTTTATCTAAAGAAAATACAAAAAGACAGAAATCTAAAGTCTGTATAAGATCAGGCACGATATCTGGAAAATATTTTATATCGCACTTTTATGCAGCTTTCTTACATCGATAAATTCCCAAAGCCAACATTGACCAAATGGCCTAACCATTGAACAGTAGCTTCCCATCACACTTTCGAATAATCCAAAGCAGCATTAAACAAATTCAAAATCTGAGGCTTCGCCAATACTTTTTTTCATAGATTTTCAAAACAAATTTATTTTGTAACATTTGAGTAGAAAATTTCAACGAGTTGTGCATGTAATTTTAGTACGAAAATATCAAAAAGTTATATAGTATCAAATCTTGCATGGAATTTATATTATAATCGGATTTCTATAAAGTTCGGTGTGTGAAATCCAGATATATCAAAGAATACAACCAAACAATTTACTTTTTTCGAACTGCTACACACTAACATTTTTACATACAAGCACTTTCTATTTCCTAAACTTTTAAATCAAAATTTATATTTATAATTACTTTGGAATTTATTTAAAATTCTTTCCTCATTCACTACATCCTCTGTATCTTTTAGTATCTTTTCTGAAGCAGATAAAAACATTTTTTACTTTTCTTATTTAAAACAATAAAACAGCAATAGTAACACCTGCACCACATTGTAGATAAATTTCATTGTTTACTGTCATAGTGTAAATAAAGTTTGCAAAGCTATGCTTCCTATGCATGTAGTTGAAATATTAGAATTATTTCAAAAAATATCAAAAAATTACCAACTGAACATTTCAGATATGAAAAAAATTGAAGTAGATAATTTATAAGAAATAGTCGTCTCAAGCAATACTCATACGTATTGTTCAAAGCAAATATCATATTTTTTTCTATTATTTATTGGAGGACCGATATTATGTTCTATCTATTTACGAAACAGGCGTACAGATATTTATATAATCGCTACTATATCTATACATTCAACAAGGCAACAAACGGTATGCAAAAGTTACCTATAAATAGTATGGAATATTAAACACTCATTCCTTCCTGTAGCCCATGGATTACCTCGATTTATAGTGTTTCATGTTTACTCCACCCTTAACGCTAATCTATTAATACTTCTGATTGAAAATAACTGCCCACCTACAATAAAAATTTTCCTAAAATAAAATTAAGGAGTGCACATACCAAGAAGCTTAACTTAATTCCTAGAAGAATGGTGAAATTGAAAAAAAAATACCGATCAGCAGCTTTCCATTTCAAGAATAAAGCATCAGCCCATTCCGAGAAAATGTGCCTTATCTTACTCCATAAGAAATAACCTTCCTTCTACAGTGGAACCCCGATAATTCGTACATCGATTCATCGTATTTCCAGGTAATTCGTACAATCCGATCCCCAGCGTTAATTTTCATCATTTTGCATTCCCGATAATTGGTAATCCCGATATTTCGTACCAAATCGTCAGTCCCTTGACCACACGAATTATCGGGATTCTACTGTACTACCCTTCTTATATAATATCGTTGTGTCATCACAAATCAATTCAAAGGGTTTCCAGAATATGATCAAATCCAACGCCCCCATCCTCCCCAATCCCAGGCAGGGTCTACCTCGTCTTCTTTTCCTACCATATATATTATAGACTTTCCGGGTTGGATCATCCTCATTCATATGGATTAAGTGATCCGCCCACCGTAACCTGTTGAGTCGGATTTTATCCATAACCAAACGGTCGTGGTATCGCTCAGAGATTTCGTCGTTATGTAGGCTACGGAATCGTCCATCCTCATGTAGGGAGCCAAAAATTATTCGGAGGATTCTTCTCTCGAACGCGGTCAAGAATTCGCAGTTTTTTTGCTAAGAACCCAAGTCTCCGAGGAATACATAAGGACTGGCAAGATCACAGTCTTGGACAGTAAGAGCTTTGACCCTATGGTTTCGTAAGCTGAAATACGCTCTGCTCGCAGCCAACAACCGTGCGCGGATTTCATCGTCGCGCCGTCTGCTCGATCTGAATGAAGGTAGACTATACATATTGGGTTGTTCCTCCCATAATGTCAATATCCTCAGAATAGGCCAGTAGTTGGGTGGACTTGAGGAGGATGGTGCCTCTTGTATTTACGCGCGCGAATCACTTTCTTCAGGGCCAGGTTAAAGAGGACGCATGATAAGGCATCCCCTTGTCTTAGATCGTTGTTGATGTTGAATGATCTCGAGAGTGATTCTGCTGTTTTTATCTGGCCCCGCACATTGGTCAAGGTCAGCCTAGTCAGTCTTATCAATTTCGTTGGGATACCGAATTCTCTCACGGCCGTGTACAATTTTACCCTGGCTATACTACCATAGGCGGCTTTAAAGTCGATGCCGTATGGAGCATTCTTCTGTTCCGTTGCGGGCTTACATTCATCGTCAAACCAGCCGTTCCGACTTTTCTTGCAACTGAGTATGTTTGTGGCCGTATCAATGATAACGTTCTTGAGGTGATTGTCAAGATCATTTGTTGATGCTTCATCTGCAGAACTTCTGTTACTTGTGATTAGTGCAGCATCCAGTTCCTCCTTATAGGTGTTACAAAGGGCTGTGTTGTGAATGGCTTCACTATTCACACTCACCTGATCAGTCGGAGGGGATTGTGGATGGTGTTGTAATTCGAGCCCGGAGTACTATGCAACTGCCTCGTAGAGGGTGTACTTCTCCGACTCTGCTATTTCCTCTGTAGGGACGTGATTGTTTATGAGGCTTATATTTCTAAATTTGCCTCGCAAAAGCAGAATACAAAGACTTTCGCTCATATTTTGAAACCCAATGACAGCAGGTTTCATTTTTTGGTTTATACTAAGAAACCTACTCCGAGCACATGGTTTATTGGATGGCCATTGTAATATATGGTGTAGTGGCTCTTGTTCAGAAAACCGGTCCCTGTCCAACGCATTTCCTGCAAATCTGTTACATCAGCCTTATATTCGGACAGAATATCGGCTAGCTGCTTGGCAGCTCCATCTCTGTACAGGGAGCGCACCGTCCAGGAGAAAATGTGCAAATCGTTATTCCGTTGTCGTTGCCGGGTTCGTCGTTATAAAGTGCATTCTGTCCGAGGCTCATTCCGTGGCTTCGTAACTTTAGTTTTCCGTGTTGGGTTGTCAGCCCTAACCAACCCCCAACTTGGAGGAACAGTTGGTAACAATTTGTCGTTTTTACGCGCGGAAGACTCGCCTTCGTCCTTTTCCATCTACAGCTTTTCGTTAAGAAAGAGCTCCCCGTGGAGGTGAAGATAGGATTTGGTTGTAGGTGTAGGTGTAGGTGTTGGTGTTGGTGTTGGTTCAGCAGGCGTCTCCCAGGTTTTATGCCCCATCGTGGGTACCCTGTCCACATTTCGCCCTGGGACCTTTACTACTCTTTGACCACTATTCGCGCTCTTTATTCCCCCTAAATGACGGCATTCGCTAATTACTGAATTCAAGAGCTCTCTGCTATTCAGGTCTTCCGAGTATCTTAGTGTCATCCATACGGAATACGTGAGCGGCCAACAGTCTGAATACTTCTAACATGCGTGCCCATCCCACTAGCCATGCCCTTCACTCAGCCCGGATCATACTTTCTGCAACATTTTCATCTTTCTTGTGGCATTTCAAACTATATTTTATCTATATTTCTAACATTTTATTGAAATTTTTCTTCAATATTGAGGTTCTCCAGTTCCGACTGAAACCCCACTCTTCAGCTCATCAATGTTGAGCTGGACAATTACAAAACAAGTTTCATGAGGGCGTGGTCTCCTATTGGCCAGTACTCCATTCCGATCGTCGTAATTCTGCAAACATTTGCACAGGTCTGCCATATAAACTCGCATGTCTGAATTTTGTCGTAGTTGGGTCAAATCCCCCTCCTTTTAGCATAGGTATTAAGCGTTGGTTCCCTGGAGTCAGCAACTAACATGTACTGAGAATAGGTTTCGCAGATCACCACAGTCAACGAGATACCAAGAGCTGAGCCCCTTCTAGCCAGTTTGTCAGTCGACTCATTCTCTTTTATATCCCAGAATCCGAAATGCAGATGATAAGGGCTCTAAGCAAACCAACGCGACTGTTAAGTTTAACCCTGCACTGACTAACCTGTTTGGAATATGTCTCTGCCAACTCAAATGGTAACTGAAGATAATATTCCTGCTACCAATATCACTACGTCGTTTCTGTATAACATATATAAATTATTTTTTGACATAGTGAGGGGGATCAATTTTTAAGGTTTTGTGTAAAACAAAACCTTATTAACCTTATTAGCTTCTTCAGAGGCTAACACGTGGTCTACAACATTCTCGGATGATAACTGCACCTTGGCATCAATTTTCACCACCGCTTTGTATGCGGCGAACCTCGGGCAGTTAACGCATAATAATAATAATAGGTACAGGTACAGCGCTCGCCGATTGCATATGATGGATCATAGAAACGTCGACCCTCGTTCGCTAAGATGTCGCTGAAGACCATGCCTGCTTCGTCTGATGTTGTTCTGATGCACTAAATCGAAATGAAGCTACGAGTTTTCTTCTATTTGTTTCTAGCTTCAATGCCGATGCCCAGGATGGGGCTGCATAAAGCAAGATGGAACTGAAAACTCTAGGGCTCCCTACATTCGTTAACATTCTTGGCAAAAAATTTAGCAACCCGGTAGGCTTTGTTGCTAAATTCTCAAGTAATAGATCTTAGCTTTACTGCCTTCATTTCTGAACCTAAGATAAGTAACTCTCAATCCGATGGGAATTCGGTAGTCGAATAATGCAACATTTTGGAGACGTGTCAAGACGGAGCTTCCTGGCGAGATAGTCTGATATCTCTCAATCGATATCTTTCGCTTCTAATTAGGTATAACACCCAGAATTAAGGTAGTCTGGATCTACAGTCTTTACAGTTAAATTCTAAATTCGAGGTAAATGCTTTCAATCAACTGATTCTTTCTGAAATGCTTAAAAAACTGGCACAGATATGTGCCCAAAGCTAATGGGGAAAAAGCCTTTCCCATATTGAAGTTGGCTCTTAGTATGCAAATCCTTACTATTACCTACAAAAGTTAGGACAGCCTCTATAGAGCAGCTATTGAAATATTGAGCAGCTGCTTCTAAAAACACATCAGCCAATTCGTTCACCACAGTAGAGGGGTAGAATATGTACGAAATATCACAACCTTAAAGTATAATATCTGATTACCATTACCAAGCGCGACCATAGTACCACCAAACTTCAGAACATCACTAAAATGAAGATCACATTACTCTCGCGACAGGCAATATTTTTTAATGTACGTTTCGATGTGATATCACATTACAAAACATCACCAAACATCAGTGTTCTTCGTAGAACGTTGTCGGCGGTTGTCGAGTACGGAAGTCATGCACTCGCAAAGCTGTTAGTGTTATGATTCCCTGTTCTCATGGCAAACTTGGATTTGGAAAAATGACTTCAGGCTTGTATGATGGGAATTCTTATTTGGTAGTATCGGCTGCCGAGTATTAATATTCGATGTTGGTGATATTACAAAACATGACGATTAGGGTAATGAAAGGTGATATTTGTGATATTAGTTGTAATTTCACTTTTCTCAAAAAATTATGTGATGTTGCATGTTAAGATGTTTCACGCATCTCTGCACCAGAGAATTCAGTTTAGGTGCAAAAGCTTCCTTTCTTAAAACGAGAAATCTTTTGTATAAATATAAATGTGCTTTTTGTCTATAAACTCTTCAAAGTGACATACCGAAGGAATAATATCTTAATTCTTAGATAATGCACAATAACTGAAAAAGCATTTAAAAATGAATGAATTAAAATGTCACCTTCATTGACAATTGGTAGTTGGTGACTAGGTTGAGTTGTTGTTGGTGGTAATTTTTTGAAATTTTTCTCAGTGTCGTCCAATATATGTACATATTTTTCAGCCTAAAAATTTATGTGTGTTATTCTATTTTCCGAAGTATTTCAAGTAATACTCATCACTCATTAGAAAAGCCTTTATCATTGTCATATGCGATAATCCTAAAATATGTAGCTACGATATAGGTAACAAAAGTCATGCCTTACAGATTAGATCAAATCTTGGGGAAGCAAGGATCAAAGGCTAAGGATGTCTATGCATCCAAAATCAGCTTAGCATCACGAGTAGTTAAAGTAGAAAGACAAGTAAGTAAGAATATAAAGTCCTCACAGTTAGTTTTAATTTAATCCTATTTAGCAAATATTTTTATATAATCGAAATTTCCAGAACTCAGTCTTATACTTTCTCATTTTGAAATTATCTCCCCAGGTAGCGGACATAGAGGAGAAATTAGATATTTTAATTAAAGCATATATGCAAGACCGTGAACGGTTTTTAGCTCTTCCATTAGTTCCTGAAGTTCAACAACATTCCAATAGTAATCCTAGCAATAATAATAATCATCAAAATCCTCCAGGCGGTAGTGGAGCAGCAATGACAACGACGCAATCATCAACGAGCACTGCATCACTAAAGGTAAACGAAAATGTAAGGGATCATTTCTTTACGTCACTATTCCTACCTGTACGGCATGGAAAGACTACAAACAAATAATAAAATTAGAAATCTGGATTTTTCTCCTGTCATCCGCAGCCAAAACCAATATTGATCGATAAGCAATTCTCGGAACCGAATTCACCGATAACGAAGACATTCGATCAGGCTGAACAGAAAAGACCTCCTATGCATCGTGGATTTTCCGATTTAGGGAATCGTATTAAAAAACGTGTTACTTTAAGGTAAATTTTCAATTTTCTGAATATAATTTGGATACAGGACTCAACTAATCAAGGAAGAGTTATCTTTTTGGCGATATTTTGCACCAATCATTTGCCTTTACTTCAAGAAAGGATCTTTTAGCTAAAATGTTCCTTGGTCATTCTTAATTTTTTAGTTTAATTATCTCTACGGAGAGGGTTCGATAAGTAA
The DNA here is from genome assembly GCF_905115235.1 of Hermetia illucens. Taxonomy (NCBI): domain Eukaryota; kingdom Metazoa; phylum Arthropoda; class Insecta; order Diptera; family Stratiomyidae; genus Hermetia; species Hermetia illucens. The sequence continues at coordinate 52,665,847 of NC_051849.1, forward strand.
ATATGAAGGTAAAGATAGTGTACAGCTTCAAAAGCACGATATATATTAGGTCTACCAGAAAGTTCTGTCTTTTGTTTTGATCCCTCAATGTACATATACTGACCTATCGAATGAACTGCAGTGAAGATGGTTCACTTTAGTTTTAAGTGAGACCCGACGTCTGTTGATAAAGGTCATTTACGCCACTGTATTTTATACGAATTTCAATCAAGAATAAATGCTTCGAAAACGTGTCGAAAGTTGGTAACAGAACCAGTAGAAGATTGTTCCAAATATTGAAGTTGGACATTTTGACCTTCGAGATAAGCCACGATCTGGATGACTCTCCTTGATTGATGACGACATTTTGAAGGCCATATTAGAGGAAAATCCTTTTCTAACAACATCTGAGTTCGCAAAAAAGCCCAATTCAACTGAACAAACCATTTCGAACCATATCCGGAAACTAGGACTGATGTTGAAATATTCGAGATTGGTGCGACATGAATTAAATCAGGAAAATTTGAATGATCAAATCATCATATATACATCTCTGCTTGCACCGTACAAAATCGAACCTTTCTTGGGTCAGATCACAACTGGAGATGAAAAGTGATCTTAACATAAACATCACAAGAAGAAGTTCATATTGTCATCCCGGGAAACCTACCTCCTTTACCTATAAACCGAGCTTGAACTTGAATAAGAGAATGTTGTATATTAGGTGGGATATTCGGAAACCAAAGCATTCCTGTTCACCGGGCGAAAAAAAAATTCGGGGAGGTACAGCCAACAGTTGGATAATTTCAATACAGCACTTCAAGAAAAGAGGGCAGTCATGGAAAGACAACATATTGCTCCATGAAAATGTCAGGTCACATAGTACCATACTTCGGGGACTCGTCGGAAACTGACACTATCTGGGAAATTGTTCCTTACATACAGTTGCATGTATGAGGACCCCCCCCCCCTTAGTCTCAACATATATATCATTCACTGCATGTCTGGACGTTCACAGTTCCCACTTCTCAACAAATTTCGTGTCAATCGGTATAACCGTTTCTGCGAAAAGTGCGTATGACAGACAGATAGACAGAAAGACAGACAGACGGATAGACAGACATTGAACCGATTTTAATATGGTTTTGCTCTGGAAAGAAACCTTAAAAACGAAGAGGATAAGATGTTTTTAATGAGGTATGAGGTATACAAATTACGATCACGCTGACAAAAAGTCATAAATAAATAAATGTTGAAAATTATATAATTCAATGAAATTTATTCTATGCATTAAAAAGTTATTATTTTCTTTTATTATAAAAACTGACAGATCTTTCCGATAGACTTAATACATAGCTCATTGCTTCCTAGTAGGTTTTGGCTATGAGATTTTAAATTGTTTCCGAACAATTAAGAAGTCAAAGCCAGATTTCGAAATAAAAAATGTTTCGTATTTATACCAACTGGGCCTCGAGATTGAGGGAATATAAAACCAAAGTTACGGAGCCTCAGACTAGACTGATTCTAAAACGATGGACCCGGTAACGAAATGTGCCCTCCCTGTACAGAAAAGGAGCTGCCAAGCAGCCAACCGATACGTATTCAGTGAATAATAAACAAAAACTAATTTACTTACAGCAAATTGTAATTTGTTTATTTTTGATCTTATGACGAACTTGGTTGAGCGGAGAGGCGACTTCACAAATAGAAAAATGAATGGTCTGGGACAGCGAATCAGTCCCTAATAACTGTCAACGATACATTATCTGTCCCACACATGAAAACTGGGATATTACGCAGTGCTGCAATTATAGGGGTATCGCGTTGCTAAGTACCATCTATAAGACATTCTTCGCTATCTCATTAGGCCCATAGCCCATACCTCCAGAATATCATGGACCCATATAAAAAAGGCTTCACACCAGGCAGATTAGCAACGGATCAGTTTTTGTCTCTGCTGCAATCGATATGGCCGCCAGTTGCAAAATCGCTTCATCGACTACAAGACCGTCTATGGTAGCATACCCAGGGAGAAATTGTGCATAGCCATGAAACAATTCAGTATCCCAATCAATTTGATAAGACTCACTAGACTGACCCTGACCAATGGACGAGGCCAGATAAAAGCAGTAGAATCACTTTCGAGATCTTACATCATCTAAGACAACTGGATCTATCATGCATCCTCTTTAACCTGGCCCTGGAGGAAATGATCCGCGATGCTGATGTAAACACGGGTGGTACCATCCTCTTCAAGTTCACCCAACTACTGACCTATGCTGACAATATTGACATTATGGGAAGAATAACCCGAGATAAATAGTAAACCTTCACCCAGATTGAGCACACGACCCGAGATTCTGAGCTGCACATTAATGAAAACAAAACAAAGTACATGGTCAGGATGTGAGCACCAAAAACCAATGAACCGACAGCATCAAATGGCATTAGTCAAATGACAAATGACTATAATTTTGAGATTGTTGTTAAATTCTCTTATCTAGGGCCGAACAGAGCTTATTTCCCTTTACGAAAACTATCCTGCTCGAAACATCTCATCACGTGGTCAAAGCTCTTCCTGTACAAGTCAATGATCTAGCCAGTCCTCATGTATTCCTCGGAGACTTGGGTTTTTAGCAAGAAAAATTGTGAACTCTTAGTTGCTTTCGAGAAAAGACTTCTTTAACACGCCCAAGACTACTGAGACAAAAAGGAATCGTCGTCGTGCCTGGCCTTATCTCGTTTATTCATAGATAAGCCAGTTTTGATAAATAGACTGTCACATTTTTCTGAAATCCAGAATTTTTTTCATTTTATTTGAATAATATATGGGTGTCATCTCCTATTTAATGAAGAATAGCGCATCACATTGTTGTCAGTTTGATGAAAGCGTTTCCACTCCCTCCCAGACCCGATAAGTTTACACTCTTCCTACACTGTCCAGCACCAGGTCGTTCTAGACCGACCCACTTGACGGTCATTTTAGGATAGTGGATTCTATTGCATAGCAGAGCAATGAAGTTATCACACTTTTTCAATGTGTGGCCTATCCACAGTTAGTTCCATCTTTCTTCCATCTGTCCACCGGTATCTAGCCCATTCACCAACGAGGTTCTTCATACAGAATAATATCGCGTCAGAATATTCCAATGAAACGGCCCCGAATGCATGGAACTTCCCAGTGCCTGTGACGCGGTCCTTTTCCAGATGTTACCACCGTATTGCAGCGCACCAAAAGCATTAGCCCAGAGTTTTCACAACTTTATATTGGTGTTGAGATTGATGCATTTCCAGATTTTAATGAAAATGTCAAAAGCAGATCTGGCGCTGTTAATTCATCGATTGAGATTCAGTTCAATGTTGCCATCGTATACAAATTGATCAGCTCCCTTCAGTTCTCTGCCTATTAATGCAGTGCAAGCAGATATCATCAGCGTGATCCGGGTGTTCGCTGAAAAATATCATGGTCCAGTAAAGTCCATCATGATCCTCAGAATAAGGTACCATGAAGAACGTCATCGATAACCAGAACGAATAGAATCGGCGAAGAATACAGTCTTGTCGGATTCCATTTTGAATCCCGAATCTTTTCAAATTTTTAACTCAATGCAGCCACATGATGTTTTGCGCCATCGTGTACCACTTCAATAATACCTCTTACTTTATCCAGATTTTCCTCCCAGTGTAGCTTCCAAATATATTCCCTGCTCGCCCTGTCGAAAATCTCCTCGAAGTGAATGAAGAGCAGGAGAAGCAGAGAGCTAAACTCCCCACATTGTTTCAAAATAATCCATAGAGTAGTGCTATAGTTAATGCAGAAGGATCCAGACCGTAAACCATCATGCTCTCCGCCTACCCAGCTTTGGAGGTGTCCTTTGATACCTTTCACGGAGTAACTTAGCTATCATCTTTACGATACCACGAAGCTTCCAAACGTCGCCCCAGCTGTCTAATTTCAGACGAGTGCTTCTCTTTGGAATCTTAATATTCATCCCTTTTTTTCAGCCCCTTGAAAATATTCCAGATTTCCAAAATTTTTGGATAAATGGAAGCTCTGAATAAACTACAGGGACTGTGAAGGATGCGTAGCAAACGCCAGGACCTGCGGTTTTACTCTACTCGTGAGCGAGATTATTTCACTTTTTCTTTGGAGACACAGCTAGTATATACATGTTACGATAACCAGCCATATAATTCACAAAAGTTATAACTTCATCGAATATTCTAGAGTTGAGAGGCGTGCTGAAGTGCTCCTTCGGCCTCTTTAGCTACTCAACATCGTGAATCCAAATATCTGCGACCACCTGCAAGTAGTGTACGGTTCTAAGATCATTATTATTTGCGGTAGCTTTCCTGACCCCCGTAATACCGCCGGGATACATTCCGCTGCACTTCCGGAGATTTCATATGGGTTCGGATTTGGAGCGCGTCCCATCAGTTGTAACGATCTATAATCAAAACCCCTTGGTTCATTGGTCCGCCTTTCGGGCGGTGCCGATGATCGGAGTGACACCCGAGAAAAACTTTTGATGACGTGCGTGTACTCATCAATATTCTCCGTCGAGCTGTTCTAGATACTTGTTGTTCGACCTAAAAGGTCATTTTTAAGGTTTTGTGTGAAACAAAACCTTATTAGAATCGAGACGGTGTCTGTCTGTCCGTCTGTCCGTCTGTCTGTCTGTCTGTCTGTCTGTCTGTCTGTCTGTCTGTCTGTCTGTCATTCTGTCACAGCCGATTTATTCGGAAACGGCTAAACCGATTGTCGCGAAAATTGGTGAGAGTATGTAATCTGGTGTTCCCTTTACATGCAGGAAGTGGCGCCATCTTGTGTTAAATTTAAGGGGGGGCTCCCCATACATGTGAATGGAGGGTGCAAATTTTTTTTTTACAGAATGAAGCCATGTGGGGTATCAAATAAAAGGTCTCAATTAGTACTTTTCGAAACTGGTTCAATATTTGATATTGGGTGAAGCATAGGGGAGTGAGGGCTTAAAATATCATATGACCCCAAAAAAGTGTAACAGGTCTCGTTCTCAGAACCTATTCAACCGAAAAATCTGAAAAAAATCACAGTGATGCATCTCTACGAAATCTAGGCCTCAAAATATATCCGGTTCCGATATCTGCACAAATAAATTTAATAATAGTATATTTCCACATTTTAGAAATTTACCCGGCACCCCCCTTATGTTCATCCCAGAAGTACAAAATTCGGCATGCGTATAATGAAGAGTATAATTCACAGTTTGGTCAAGTTTGAAGAAAATCCAGCTATTAGTAACAAAGTTATGGGGGGTGAAACTTTACATTTTTTTGTGAATTTCGTGTACTCTACAACCTGCACGACGTCATTATCACATCTCAATTCGTCAATACCACAATGAAATGAGTTCTTATGAATTGGGTTCCAGAGAATTATTTTGTTTTAGTTTTTTAGTTATGTGTCAACCAGACATGTGTGTATGTAGGTATATAGTATATGCGTGCTAATGAACTTTGCGGGTAGTGCCTAATTCAAATAGATACAAGAAGTAAATCGGAAATGTGGGTGCGATCAATTTATATACGTGCATAGATGTGTACAGTATTCGGAATTAGGGAGTTCGTTTGTTTAGGGGAGGGTAATATCTATGGCTGTAATATGTACGTATGTCTCGAGTTTGGAAAAATATGAAGGGATATGTTGGATTTGTAGCTATATACGGATAGAAAAATGTGCGTTGAAATTTCTTACATAAGATGAACACAAAACCTTTATACCCGAAGCGTGAGCTTCCGGTATTCCGACTTGTTCCAATTCTGAACAACGGAGCTTGTTGAACTACGAGTTGATGCCAACAAAATATACAAAGAAAGGCAAACAACAGTCGAAGCTGGAATCAGCGTCTCTTTCCTTACACACATTTAGGAGACAGTTCCTAAATCGACTGCTGATTCCAGTGTAGCCGATCTGATTACTCATATGCTGCTGGTCAGGGTTTCGTTAGACCCCACACTGGCACCGATCACGATCATAACATCACCATGAGGAAGCAGCGCTGAGTTTCATTCAGCCGTTCATAAAAAATCAACTTCCCCTCTGTATAGGAAATTGCCGTTGATGCGAAGAACTGTGATGTTCCGTATTCTAGGCCAAGATCTCACAGTCAATATCTTGTCCAAAGCAACCTCGTAAGTAATGCCTTACAGTTGCCGTAAGAATTAATCCAACAATGAATTTACGCTTACTGCAGGTTTTCTGAAGTACAGTAGCGTATTACAACAAGAGAGAGAATGGTATTCTCCAGAGTGCTTCCATTTAACCCCACTTAACTCCAGAATGTCCAGTGTATTACTGAAAATCACGCGGGAGTTGGACCAAGCGAGTATTCTTGAACTTGATACCATCGTCAAGGCGCTTGCACTTTCCAGAATCCAATCATAAACCTCCGAAGTATGGCAGTCGTTTCCAAAGGGTAGAAAAGATTCCAAATTTTCTAGATCACAAGTCTCTACCCCTTTTTAGTCACCTTTTACGAAAAACAGAGAATACCTACTCCCTGAGACGCCTAAACATCATATGGACATTCAGATTATAGTGACTTCCCTCCAAACGAGTTTGGAATCATCTATAGCGGAGTTGTAACTGGCAAAATTGTCAATCAATAATCATCTAGTGTCAATGATATTGCAGTCGCAATATATGCCCGCAATACGATAGGCGCTAAGTAAGAAGTAGACCAGGTAACAGTGCCTTCTAAAACATGCTGTTGCCACTCTGTTTCCTCACCACCAAAACAGCGGAAGGCAACCAGTGGTTCAGGTGTGCATGGTGCCCTCAGTAACCGAAGAGGAGCCGTGCATGGATTGCATCTTTTACAGAGCTTTGAAGCTGGTAGTGTAGACTAGATCCGACCTTTCACTAGCAGCTTCAAGGCATACCTGAAAGAAGGAACGTATCCTCAGTGAAAAAAAAAATTGGTGTTGCTTTCAGCATCACATCGCCGGATCCGCTTATTGGAAAGCAGCAATAATTTGTCGGATCGCCAATATGGGACTCAGCTGCTGTGCCATGTTGGAATGTTAAAAAAGCATTGAACCTCCTCCAACTGGAAGCGGATTAAAGGGGCGTTGGCTGACATAGGTATTCCGAGATATTTGACTAGTCTTGTCAATAATTACATGTCAAAGAAGACTTTCTGATATTGGACGGATGAGGGCGCCAAAGAGTATATCGTCACAGAAGAAGTAATATAGGGCTCGGTGCTGGGTTCCCTGCTATGCTCTGGTGCTAGAAGAGAACATTCTTTGTCGGCTTTATGGATGACCTGGCTGTAGTTGTTCAAGCAAAGTTCTCAGAGGATGTGGAGGTCTACGCAACGGACACAATAAAAGTGGCAAAGTTGTGGCTAGAAAAAGCGAATGAGAAAAAGGACGAACCATAGAAGGAAGAACACCATGAAAATGGAAGTCAATGGACATACCACCATTTCGACGCCGGCTATCGTATACCTGGAAGTGATGGCTGACGCCAAACTGAACTTTACGGAATATCTAAAATATACATACCAAAAAGCAGTTGGTGCTACCGCCGCACTTGCAAAAATTTTTGCTGAATTTTGACGGATCGGAATATCGTCGGAACTATTAGTCGGAATAGTGCGATCCATTGTACTTTATGCGATGCCTGTTTGCGTGGAGGCGTTCAAACACTCCCAGAGAACCAACTGAGTTTAATTTACCCGCTGATGGCTTTGATGGTCTGTATTCCTCTTAGGACGACACCAACTTGCCAGCAAAAGAAATGAGTATGTTGCACCATGCAAGATGGATGATGAGACAAACAAAATATGAAAAAATCAGAGTCAAATGATCTCTGGCAACGCAGATAGCTCGAGTCTACCAAGGATCTTTGGACGCACAGGCTCCTTCATAAGATTTCGGTATGACTTGTACAAAAATATGGAGATACCATTTACCAAATTACCCAGTTCCTCATTTGACACGGTGGTTGCTGCAGGCATCGCTTTGGATTGGATGATTCGCTGGATTGCGCTGGATTGGATTGGGGAGGATTCAAAGCATCTTATGTTTCACTGTCTAAGGTTTCCAATTGAGAAAAAGAATCTGAATCAAAAACTGGGGAGGAGCGTTAAACAGCGAAAATAGTTGCGAAGATGCTGAGGTCGAAGGAGAACTGGCTTGCGATTCCTTCTGCAATTGTAAAAATACAGAACGAGCTGCTGACCAAAGTAAAGTGGAGAAAGCTCGGAGGACGGGTGCCTAAAGGCAAACGCGTAAGACTAGGACTGGAGGTTCTTAATGAGTGCGAATCCCACACGCGCCAACTCAAGCTCCATCCTTCGCGCGACTGAGATAGAGGGGACGTGTCTTTCTAAGAACTTTACACCTTCGTCTACGAACAAAGAAAAACATGGCGGAGGTAGCTAGCCGACGCAACTTATCTTCAACGTAAAAATGTAATATAAATGGACTGCAAGAGATTTTGGGAAGGTAAACTTCTGCCTAACGCAGTTCTTGCCCCGCCATGGATATTTTGTCAATAATGAATGGTGAAATAAAAGAATAACGCAAAATCGAGAATCGGTGCATACAATGTAAGCAGTATTTTGAAAAGATGACTCAAACCGGAGAACATCATATAAAGATTTAGTGAGGACAAGAAACAGTGTCTCAAGGAAGCATCACGAATATTAAATCAACTAAGCGAATTAGACCAGGCTTTCCAAAAAGAAAGACTTCAAGCTTTAAAAGCCTTGACGACATGCGTAGACCCAAACTTGGGTTATATCAGAAAGCAAAGGAACGGTAGGCCCAATAAAGGACTTCCACTTCAAGTAGGAGAAGGAGGTGCTTTTAGTAGGTACCCTTGTGGAAGGAATTCAATGTACCGCCCAGGCCGACAAATTGGTTTATAATGCATCAAGCATTTCACCTACCCTACATTATTCCCACAAAGGGCTAGTCACAAGTAACCAAGCCGGAAGGAAACTTTATCGACTAAAAGCTTGGCATTAGCAAAAAGACAATGAGAACTGCTATAATAGATGCATAGTAAAGGGGGTATTGAAATCAATCCATAACATTATAAATTCTTAAGTAGAAACTCAATCTTAATTGTACTCTGTAGCGAACGCAAACAGCCCAATGCAAGCTAATACAACTACACTTCTATAACAATTTTCTTCACCTGAAATAAACCTCTTATTTAGTATCTATAGCTGCGTTATTTGTAATACATTTATAATTTTTATAAAAAGGTACCCAAAAAAATGTTCCTCCTTCATACAATTGAAAGGAAATTTGACAACTTAAGTTCAATGTTGGGCCTCTGCATTTTCCTTCCTCTGTAGTTCTACTCCTATTTAAATACTATTTTATCTTTATTCTATTATATTTCTTCTAAAATATAGATTTGAATCCAGACATCTGTCTATCGGTGTGAATGATAAAGAAGCTTCTACGGTACGATTTATGTATGTGTTCATTGCGTTCAGTATGAAATATACCCCTTGGTTCCTTTCAAGTTATGATAATGTGGATAGCTACGTATAGTATGTCAGTATAATACAAAAAAATAGTATAAACTCTGCGAAAATTTCAAGACCTCTATCTACGCAATAAAGGTCCCATCAAATAGTTTATTTTAAATAAAATATGCAGTACAGCCACCGGCCTTAAAGTCATCCAAAACTTGCTGTTACGAACTTTCCTTCCGTTTGAAAGTAAATTAGTAAAATTTCGTAATTTCACCCGATTGCCCTAGACATAATAGAACCTGTATCGAAGTAGAATATGTACCTCCTCCCCTATACATAAGAGTAATAGTGAGCTTCCTTAGCACTTTCCACTGTAGTCAACTGGTTTTACCACCGTCCCGTCGAAAAATGTTTGAACTATCGTTATTATATCTAAAATCCCTAAATTTCAAATAAAATAATTTTATTTCTTCTTTCTAATCTACAGTTCCATGCCAACACAGTATGTAGAAAATAGTAGCGTTACAGAGAGAATGCCGGGAACCGACGACGTTGTGATAATGGTCCCCGAAATAGATGGTGATCCATTAGAATCAGTACTTTTAAGTGATATAGGTGATCATGCTGTTTGTATTGAAACTGACGCAGATTTAGAACCAAGTAGTCCTAAAACAATAACCGAAAGTTCAAGTAAGTATCTTATGTGTTTATAAGGAATCATATTTTCATATTTTTACCCAATGTTTGGGCGCTTTTACAAGCATAAATGAGCAAAACCATGGTGGATTCAATTCGGTTAACATTTGGAAGTTTTTATCAAAACTACTTGTCCATAATTTTTTGTTTTTCTTCCATTCAGTTGAGCGTCATGGCTAAAAACCTATTATAACTGTAGGGTTTGCACTAAACTTACCAGTATTCGTTCACTATATTATGGGTTCTGCGTAACTTTACTTGATACTAAATTTGAAGCGCTAACGAAATTTATCTGACAATTAAAAACATAATACGAGCCATAAGGATGCTATACAAGTCAAGTCTCCCGACAGTTTTAAATGTTAATACTCCAAGCGACCAGTGGATGTTTAAAACAGAAAGAGTCCAAAATCTTCGTAAACTGTATGCTAAGGATGTAAAATAAGTGAAACTCAAGGGTAAATACCAGCATACTTCGACGAAATCAAAAGAGGGGTCTCAGGTTCTAGGTGAAAAGGCCTAATTAGAGACGCTTCCATATGCAAGTGAAAAATCTACTCCGAGAAAATTTCACAGTTCCTCTTCAGAACCCTAAATCTTGCATCCATTACAAGGTTCAAGACTGAGAACATCTAAAGTTTAAACGTATTGCATTATTTGAGTATCTACAGTATGCTTCTATTGTGGACCTTAGAAACGCTTATGGTAGTATGTAGACGATAACTAAACGAATACTAAAAAAATCAAACTATCATACAAGCGTAGAAATACGGGGCTGATTCAAATCAACCTCAATCACCATAAGGTCGAACCGAGCACCCGCGACTACACGCGAATCCATATAAGAAAGATCAGGCTGGCTGGCATTAAGGAGGCAAAAATAAGAGGCATGTATGACAGTAGCTGCTATGCTAATTACTCTGTTGATGCTTTTGTAACGAGGGAATCCATGCATGAAGGTGTCGTTTTCCTTTTGCTTATTTGGCTAAATCAATATAATACACCAGACCAACCCTCAAAGGCAGACCTTAATAACCATCAGACAACGGCGACAGATACCTTTTACCCAGGTGAAGGCTCAACCATTTTTAGGATTATTTAACCTTTCCTGATCATGTCACAAGATCAGACGTCCAGCACGGAAAGTAGTAGCCAGGACTGATCAGGGAATAAAAGACCAAACCTATCATCAAATTCCCAACAGCTGGCTCTACAGCGAAATTAGAGGCATTTCCCTATAAATTCCTATGCAGAAATTGGAATTCAGGAGTAGGTACTTAAGCCTAATATGAAACTGAAATAGCGAGGATTAGTGCGCGTTATTACATGGGTATGATGGCCCCATAAAATATCGTGCATTATGTTGTCCATAGCGGTCGATTGCTGAAGAAGCCGCAATGATAGAGAATAAAGTGGATGCTATCTACAATTATGCGAAAGAATGTTTTAAAGAAGTGGCTAAGGGACGCCAGACTGGCACCCATCAAGAATAAAACAAAAACAGTAATCCGTTACCAAGCAACATCTCCACGCATCAGAGTAAGTAGCCACGTATCCACCCAAAAGTCAACTACCAACCGCCTTCAAGTGATAATACAGACCACTTTCAATTCATTTACAACATGCCTATATCATATCATAGCACTGGGTCTAGCATGGCCCTGCCAAATATGAAAGCCCCACGATACACCAATAAGTATGTGGTGAGCTGCATCCTTCTCTGCTTCCCACTGCGGTTGATAAAGGGATTGCTAAGAATGTGTTATACCTTCAGTGCCACCTCAAATGCCAGGGTGTACACATTCGGAGCATTCTAAGTGTTGTGTTCGCCATGTGAAGACCATCGAAAGGAAGAAATCGCTAAGCAGCAGTACTAATTAGGAAACAGTGGTGGGAACAACAAAAAAATAGCCGCAGTATCTACTTACCTGACATTAGGGCAAGCTTACTCGCTGATGTAACACCTTTCCGTAGTCAACTTTGCCATTTTTGCATTCCGTCCGTCTCGCCCAAAAGCAGACTCGCCTTGCCTTGATCGATAGCGCTACTTTAATCAGTCATATTCCTGATCTGGACGGAGTCGAGAGGTTCTCAAATCATCCTCTAGCGTATCGAGCCAAAGTTGGTTCGCCGAACTTTTGGTCGTTTTCCATCGACTTCTATGTTCAGACCAGCCTTGGCAAATGAGTTTTGATCAACGCGAATTACATCACCATACCATCGAAGACGCCTTTCTCGAAATCTCTCTACGATCAAGACAACCCCTTATCGAATGCGGATGTTCTCATTTTTTATGTGATCATGGCGTCACTGGTATTTCCATGAGGCGCCGTTTATTGTCTTTCATAGTCGCCCAGCACTAAGAACCCTAGAGGGCAGCAGGACGAACGACACTGTGATAAATTTTGGATTTGAGTCGCTTGTTGATATAGTGGATCGAAAATGACTAAAAACTGACTCACCTACTAATTGCAAATTGCCTCTTGTTTTGCTCTCTTAATCATTGAATATTTTACATCGGCGCGAAATCGGGATGTCTGGAGTTCCTTATTAAGGCAGGCCTAGAGCGGATACCGGTTGTTGCGCCGTTGATGATGATGAATCATGGAATATAGTAATTACAATAAAAAGTCGTTACCTAGAAGACTTTGATAGGAACCCTGTATTTACTTCAGCATGAAAGCTTTGACTTCTAAAACTAGTTTCAGGTCCATTACACCTTCTAGTGTCCGCTGTCAACACTAGTTGCAACAGAATTACGGGCCGCACCTACTTTTTTCATCCTTGCATATCTCTCCCGAAGTTAATGCGAATAACTAATTTGAACAACTCAGCTCAAGGTATAGCTCTTAGACCCTTTTACACGCTCATTCATCTGCATAATGCTGACAACAATGCGATTAATAACGAACCTGTCGTCAATTCTTATAAGTAGCTCCTGGTTAGAGACTTTGAGCAATATTTTTTACTTCAGCATGGTACCCAGAAGGCAGCGGTAACTATAACGTTGCAGGACCTATAATGGATAAGGAAATTTGGAGTAAGTTGTGTGCAACTAGCTACCAAAGATAACACAGAAATTCAGAAGAAGAGCTAAATGAATAATGAAGGATACTAAACATCACTAGTGAGGGAGTCATTATTAACGAATCCTTCAGAGCCACACAACCAGAACTTCGCATTGTCTTAGCAGAGCAGTTTAAGCTACAAAATTTACTATTGTCAGCATCAAAAGACGTCTGTTGGCCCACAAAAGGCGACAATTTAATTGGAAGCAGAAACAACGCATAATCTAAGCGCATAATTGAATGCGTAATCGAATGCAGAGCTTTTTGAAATTATACGTCAAGTATCTTCAAGCTGATAATAGAAAGGATCAATACGATCGATGCAGACGATGACTCAAACTCCGTTTGGACCTTGCCAATAACATATGGGTAAAATTCAAAGGTCAGCAGCTCCACTAATCACATGTCCCGATCCATCCAGAAAATCCTTCAGAGCTTATTTCCTCAAGAGGTAGGCATGGCTGCAGCCCTTCAGAGATCTTCAAAGGTGGTGGTAAAATTCGTATGAACGAGGAAAGAAAGAAATATCGAAAACCCGGACCTTGACAGTACAACAAATAAAATCCTTAAGTTAACGTTTTTACCTAAACTGATAAACCGCCTGGTGAACCATCGCCATATAATGCTATAACCCCCTGGACACTACGGGGAAAATGTTAGAGCAAGTAATCTATGTATATCAGATTGCGCCTTCTGTAGTAATTTTAGGAGGCCTCTAAAACCGACAATTCGGCTTCCGTATAGCCAAATCAACTATCGACGCGATGCGAAGTCTCTGGTGATGAAAGTTATCAGGCAGGAAGAGAGCTTTGACACAACAACTCTTCTCTTCTCTTCTCTCAAGACTCAACAAATGGTTTTCGCCGATATTCCGCAGGTGTCTGTCTTCGGACGACTACTATGGAACTTTCCAATTATTAGGGACGCATCCAAAACACATGAAGACGGAAACAATGTATTGTAACTCTCCAAATGGTAATGATTCACAGAATTCGATTCCACTCACGACTTTGAAAATTCAGGTCGTGGAGCCCTTACCAGATTCTTGTTCCCCCCACGGAGAAATCTGCGGAAAACATGCTCTCCGCTTCAATGTTTACAGCGCAATCAGCCAGAAAGTATTGTATAGTAACTCCCTTAATGTGAGAAACTGGAAACGTTCGGCCTGTCGGCCTTATTCTTCCAAAAAAGGGAAGAGGAAGGCACGTCAGATGGAGACTTCAACCGCAAAGGAAAGGGGATTACAGGTTTGCCTGTCAGGAAAAGTGGAAGAAAGGGAAGCTGATGATGTAGATGCAACTGATCTAACACAGTAGGTGGAAAAAAACGACAATGGAAAGCACAGTGCAAGAAGGTATCCAGAGAAATCGGCAGCGAAAAGTGAGGACAGTCTGGAAACCCCGGTGAGATCCAGCCTGGACGCAGCAGACTTTTCAGTTAACGATGGTTTTCACATTAGACTTATGTCTACAAACATAAAAGTTAATCATATGCTGATAAAGGAACGCCTCTACCCATGATCATTGATTCGATGCTAAGCATATACGGCAAATAAATTTGACAATTCACCTTGGGGACCCGAAACAAGTGACAAATGAAAGAAAAGGTGTATTCATCGCACTGATTTTAGCGGAAATATTCTTTTATGTGTCCTAATCCTGATAGCGGAGAATTGCCAACACTAGACGGAAATACGAATTTTCATCTCACTCGTAAATCTGAGTTTTCGGTGGGACCAACTAGTTACTTTCAAAATTATCGGTTAAGAATCATAATGCTTGAAGGAATGTGCGTCGTCCTTTTTCTGCCCTAGAGAGTGTTTTATGTCTGGTGTATAATCTACGGTGCGCTATACATCTAGCCTTCCTAGCCAGTCCGTGGCAAAGCCATCATATTTGTGAGACTAAATCATTACTTTTTTGAATCCACTATGGTTCCACTCAATTAAAAGCCTTAGCATTTTTGTCAACACTTCAAGAGGGTTTCTTATATACAATCCTCTTGAATTTAATTACTGCAAATACAAATGTACAAAATGAATTATGTTTACATTATTTTCTTATATAATAAGATGCTTTTGGCGTTATACATATAAATAACATTACAAGCGAATCACAAAATAATCAACGACTGCAGAATTCACATAATAACAATAAAAAGCTTCGCATTTTTTTTCCAAAATTACATAAAATAATATCAAATCGATATTGTCTTGAACGGATTTCTAATAAATCTTTTCACAATTTTTCATTTATTCTTTTTTCTTTCTTTTTTCTCCTAATCTCTCACTCGTCTTCTCCGACACGACATTGAAAATGATAAATTTCCAGCATCATTTGACGGCTACTCATCGTCAACATCGCTATAACATCAGAGAGAATTTCAATGTAGTCCTAAATTTATCTCAATCTGGGATGGCGTCAATTATCGCACATACTATTACGACGAGGAAACGTCCACTCTTATTTGAATCACTAAAATCTAAATTATTAGCAAAACCGTACCAAACACAAAGTCCCAGAGAAAGATGTATTCGAATTGAGATAAATTTCCGAAGGACTACATTGAACTGTTTTTCTCGAAATGATGCCTAAGACAAAAACCGATTTAAAAAACTAGCAAGAACATAATCATACAAAACATACGTCCCATAGTGAGTTTCCATTATTAAATAATTGCATTTATTTGTTCTGTCTAGTAAGGAAATGAATTATTTAATTCTTGCTAAAGTTCCCTTCCACAGTACCAATTAATTTGTTGTCTGATAAGTGTTTTCTGGAAAAAGAAATGATAAGCAATCAAGTTATTGAGTATTCAGTGTTTTGGAATTTAGTTTGGTAAATTTTAGTTTAAAGCAACGAAATAATAAATCGCTTAAAAGAAATTATTGAAAAAACCAGATTAGATACCTTGAAATGACATTGACTGAATTATAATGGCAAATTCCCTCTCCCCTTCTCCTAAAATGATTTAAATATATGAAAATAGAATCCGAGCTGAATTATTAATTTAGCCTTTTTAAGATAAAATTTTGTTCCAAATATCCATTCCAAAGATCGGAAAATTAAGAAAAAAATCCTGCAATCTTGATAGTGAAGGACAAACCTGATATATTTCGGGAGCAACTAGCTCTTCCCCAGTATGCCCAGTTTATCTGTCCAATCTAATCGAAGTCGGTTGTTGTCAGCCAACAGAGCCTATTTCAGCTAACAAAGACTGTTCCGCCCGAAACGTCTCACCATAGGGTCAAAGCTCTTACTGTACAAGACTATGATCTTGCCAGTCCTCATGTATTCCTCGGAAACTTGGGTTCTTAGCAAGAAAAATTGCGAACTCTTGGCCGCGTTCGAGAGAAGAATCCTCCGAAGAATTTTTGGCCCCCTACTGGTCGAGATCGAAGACTAAGCGCCTCAGCTCGACATCCGCATCCTTTATCTCTACCACTGCATCTGACGGGGCCCCCTGTGTTGAAACCAAATTGCCTTGGCAGTGCAGCCTACTCCGGATGAGCTTTTCGAGCACTTTCCTAGATGTGTCAAGCATATAAAATTGTCGGTATTCGGACGTCAGCTCAGTGTCCTCTTTGCCTTTGCTCATCAGTACGAGCTTCACCACTTTCCAGCGGCAAGGAAAGAAATGTCCGCTCCCTCGAGATAGGAGTTGAATATGCTGCGTAGTAGGTTTGCCCTGTGATGAAAGACCGAGATACCATCTTCCAACTCATATTGAACATTAAGGGAGCAGGGCTTCCACAGAGTCCCATTTTTTCGAATAACCAGCTTTTAACCACGTCCCCAGTGATCTCCGTCCACCTCGTCAACCAGCTTCTATCAAAAGCAACTTTTATTTCTTGCGCTGCGAAATCGCCTTTTAGCTGATCTGTCCTCAGGCATTCCTTCCGTAGGTCGGCCGCTCCCGCATTCACCAATATATGGGAGCATAGAACTGAATTCAAGACAATGCCAATTACACCACGAAATGTCCATCAGTGTCGCTCTGCCTGATCTAAGAGCCTTGATGAATTTCCCAGTGTTCACCTCTTCCTCCAACGACCACCCTAGTAATTCTGATGCAAAGGGTACGACGAAAACACTTCCTTCGCAATCTGAGCACCGGAATGCTGGCGTAGATCTGATGTCTAAAAGTTCGATTTCGAGATCCCGTTTCTCTCCAAAATCTATTCAAATGCTCTGGCAAAAGCACCTCCAACTAGAATCTAGTCCCTCATCCCAAAGACTGTTTCCACTCAAATCATCAAGCCAACGTGGAAAGTCCAGCATGGTCTCACTCGATGTTAGATAGACACCGAAAAACATTCTCTGAACCCTGGACGCAGACATTTGCTTCCTTTCGGCCTTGAGCCCTAAAACAAAGTCGAATGCCGTCCCGAACCCAAATGACAGCGATACTTGACAGATGATGATTCTGAGCGCTCTGATTATAGTAGTTTATTGTACTCGACTCCCTCGTTTAACGGAATATTACAGATTCCTTTACGTATGACAGAATTTCCGCAAGCGAATGTGATGCTGTAGCACATTAGCAGCAAAAAGGTGATTTCTAATATGTTCATATGCTGGTCTATCCCATAAGAAACGTCCCGTGGATTCCACTTTGATATCATTAGATGGACAAATATCGTCTTGTACCATTATGGCCAGCCAGAATGCCCAGACTACTCTGCAAGTCTTCCTGCTTTTTAACAGAAAAAGTCGAGTGTGTTTAGCAACAATAAAATTTTGCCATCTGTCTTTATGAAGGAAATCGATATCCGAAATTTAATTTCCCTCTACCCCACAGTGACCATGTACATAGAGTAGTTCCATCGTATTGAATCTACAATTAGAATTCAATCGGTTTCTATATTCCTGAACGGTTTTTGAGATGGTCAAAAGAGTGCTCACCGCTCTCAGTGCAGCTTGCTATCACTGCAGATTTCAATGTGCATGTCCTTTAACCGACCGGAATCACCCAGGCTGCTGCACTTACGTATGGTTGCCATTTACCCCTTCGTGAGGTATTGCGCGTCAACTACACCTATGCACCATCATTCGCGGTTACCTAAAGTGGCCGTCAGCTTCACCCACGATTTCCTGAGACGTAAGTAACAGTGGGGTTCACTCCCCATGTGCTACTCCCATATGGCAACACAGAAAGAACATTGGCACAGAACAATCTTAACTTAGTCTTGGTGTTGAGATAATTGCATTTCCAGATTAGACAAAGCAGGGAAAGCGGATATAGCCCTCTTATTGCTTCAGGCAACATCCACTTGGGTGCCACCGTCGGCAGAAAACACTATCTTTGCAACAGCAGGGAGCACATAGATACCCCTCCAATCGTCACTCAAAACGGCTGCCTTTCTTTGGAATCTTAACGATTTTTCCCTTCTTCTGCTTTCTGGCAATGGTCTCGGATTCCCACGATTTTCATACGAGTGGGAACAGCAGATCTGCTGTAACTACATTTGCAGCGATAAATAATGGCCGAGAAACCGGAAAGCCCAACGGCTTTACTCCGTTGGAGTGCTTTGATATCCGAAACCATTTCTCTTCTGCTTTGAGGAACAACGCATATTACGTGGGCTAGCCATTTCATCCACAAGAGGAGGAACTTCACCAGATGTGATACGGTAAGGACAGTAGTAAAGTGTTCTTCCCAGCTCTTCAGTTGATCATTATCGTGGATGAGAAATCGACCATTGATGTCCTTCACAGGCTTTTTCATAATGCAAAATAAACTTCTGAAATCATTGTGAGATGCGGCGTCTTCCGTTTCCCTGACCAGCTCCTCTTGTCAAGGCACATATTATGCTCAACTTCTCGGGATTTCACTTGGATTCGGAACCGCCAATAGAGCCTTCAACCCATTCATCTATCCGCTTCCACGATTCAGTCATCCAGATCTTATGAAGCAGCTTCGGGAGGTTCCCGACAACCTGTGTAGCACCCGCGAAAAGAGCGTTTTTGATAACGACCCAATGCTCATCGATATTCTCAGACAGATCACTCAGTATATCCACCATTCGATCAGCAAGACACAGATCCCACTGTCGAGCGACAGCTGGATCATATAAGCGGCCGATGTTGAACTTGGGGATTCACAGCTCCCCAACCCTGCGAGACGTGGCGAACGGAGCCCGCCAGGAAACATAAGCGAACATCAGATAGTGGTCACTTTCGTATTGCGCACATCCAGGAAATAACTCCTAAATCTACTGCTGATCACGAAGTGGTGGATCTGATTAGTCATCTGGTAGCGTTGGCCTTTCGATAGCAATAAAGTTTCAAAATTTACAGGCTGCTAGCCAATAAATTTCTTTTAGTCGCCTCTTACGATAAACAGGAAATACTTTGAGTGTATTCTTAATCCCTAACTCACATGACACTCTCTGTGGTAAATCAAGATACCATTAGGCTAGGTCTCCCCTCCCCTACCCATCCACATCTGCGGCATACCGTTCTATTGTCATATTCCCGCAAGTTGGAGTCGTTTACTCTTAGTGTTGGCTTCCTCGTGCATTCCTCGACAACTTCCATCACAGTTGGAGTTCACAAAGGTGATGCCTACGCGGACATTGGTTACATTTGGGTACTTATGCTTTAAAGTCTCTTCTACTTTTATGTTTTCTGTCAGACAGTCAAAATACCGGATTTCAAAAACGCTCGTAGGTTGTAGGCAAGAAGACTGTATACTGGAAAAACAAATCCAGCGCCAAGAGGGCACGGAATGTCATTGTGTATCTTTGACCCATGTGGTTAATATGTGTCGGTGCCTTGGTGTAACGATGGCGCTTAGATGGTTTTCATCCCCATCCCATATGACAATCCATAGACAGCTGTGCAATGCTATACGCCCGCAACCACGAGGGCGCAAACCAGTGCACTACATCACATATAAGGCACTAACACCAGACCTTACGAACTACAGTTTTCTTGGTTCTAGGGAGAATCTAATGCAACAAAGACTCCGTTTTTCGTATAGAAGACCTTTGCTCCATTGTCTTCGGACTTGATCTTATAGCGGATCTTTCTGAGGATTTTTTCAAAAGTCTTGCCTTCCGTCAGTTCTTCGTTTCCCCGCCTTTTCCTTTGTTGCCCGATCGTTCATACCCACCTTCACTTTAGGAAGCCGATTTTCTATCAGTGCGGCGGATTATTTTTCTTTTCCTCCTTCGCCTTCGCTCGGTGCTACAGCAAGCAACGCCTTTTCGTACTGCGTCCAAAGGCAGCCAATACTTCCTCTTTCCCTATAATCTCCTCA
Organism: Hermetia illucens; assembly: GCF_905115235.1. Lineage (NCBI taxonomy): Eukaryota > Metazoa > Arthropoda > Insecta > Diptera > Stratiomyidae > Hermetia > Hermetia illucens. The sequence goes on from NC_051849.1 coordinate 52,686,332, forward strand.
GTTTTATTATTTTTGTTCTCCACGGAAATTCTGCAACCGCATCGTATACAAAAAAAAGAATTGGAATAATCAAGAATGGGTGTACCATCGGAAATAAAGTCTCTACCCGAGTTCCCTGAGATCTGATCTACGCTTAACTGATACTGGAACGGGGGATCACGTCCCCAAAGGGACTGGTTCCTAAACTACCGTTTTGGCAGAGGCAACCCCATATCAGTCCATCTATGTCGACAGAGAGTTTCCAGAGCTCTGGAGACTCCGAATGTACCCCGATGTGTATCAGCCACTCGTGGCTTGTCCTTAACCATTCGCCCTTCAAAAACTTTCTCAAAGCTTCCCTAACATCCAGATTTTATGCCAGCTGAGAGGTCAGAACTACTTACTAGGGCACTTAGAAGCACATCTAACCGTATCATGAACGCACCTGAATTCCTGGTTCAGACTCCATCATTAACGAGGTCCTGTTTCATTCGTCTTTCCACTCTATTCGCTTTTCTCTTTAACACCTTATCTTCTCCCACAAGGGTGCGTTAATCTGAGTCTTCCTGAAAACGATGTACCCATCGCCTGAATTCCATGATCTCCTTTGGTACTCCCGACATATTCATTGCTGAAGGGTTGCTAACTTTGTCGTCCTTTGCACGGGCAAACTCAACTTATTTACATGTTGCTTTCCCATTTCTATTGCCTACCAAGTCCAAAGACGTCTGCCTCTAGTAAGTAGATTACACCGTATAATTCGTGTTTGTTTCGTTTTTTAAGGCAAGATTTTGATTTTATTGATCCATAATCATACCTGTTAATGGTAGTTTCCTGTTTCTCCCTTGTGGAATATAGAGCATCTATTGCCTCTTTCCCGTACTATCTATTATTTCACTTATAATCACTTATAATCAAGCCTAGAGCGATACAGAGAACAAAACAAACATTCATAACCAAGCGTCATTTGAATCAGGGCAAGAGGATCATATATGCCTTCCATAACATACCAAACTTTTCACGTCCTATAATGTTTTATCGTAAAGCAAATTCGCAAGGAGGTGGCAACTTGTATCTGTTGTAACTTTGTGAGTAATGGCAGGATTTCTGTAAAACTTCGCAGTATTGCTGCTTTATATACTCTCTGTTGCGGCACTTATAAAATCCGGCTCAATAGGTTGCGGTGGGCGGGTCACTTAATCCGTATAGATGAGGATGATCCCGCCCGGAAAGTATACAAGGGCAATATCTATGGTAGAAAAAGAAGATAAGGCAGACCCTGCCTGAGATGGAGCGATGGCATAGGTCAGGACGCCAGACAGCTTTTAGGGATATCCAATTGGTTGACCTCGGCGCAAAACCGGAATGTCTGGAGTTCCTCATTAAGGCAGGCCTAGACCGGATACCGGTTGTTGCGCCGTTGATGATGATGATGAACTATGTGAAATATTACATACCACCTTCTAGGAACAAAATCTTTGCCATCCTATGAAATAACAGTGGTAATTTAGTTTCCCTTTAAACAACTCAAAATCAATGCATAGCGAAAATCCTGAAAATCCTAGTTACCTCCTTTCACTATTCCCTAGATTTCAGTCAGTGTCTAAACATTAAAAAGATTCAAATAAATAAAACATAAAAACTTAAATCGAAATCCTTAAGCAACATCACTGCAAAATTCGAATGATATATACATATTAACTGCTTGTATGTGGCCGTACCGAATCGTATATGAACCGAACAAACAGCGCACAATTTTCTGTTTATAAACAAATTTAGTTGATTTCATTTCGTTATTAAATTATTGCATAGCATATGTGTTAATAATAAAATCAACCCCCAAAGTGAAGCTAATTTTGAAATGACTTAAAAATAGTTATATTGATGTGATATGCTGCAAGTATGAGTTGAAAAAATATTGAAATGTGCAAAAGTCTTAGCTCCCTCAAGCTTTGGCAGTTTTTAAGATTTTTTGTATCTTAGTTACTGTGTTCATTTTAAGTTCAATTTCATGTTAATCATTTTGATCAAACACAATTTCCCACAAGTTCGTACAAATCTATGGAAAAGTGATGTTCACCATTATCTTGTGCACAACTATTTCTTTGGTTTTTTTCTACTTTATTTCTGTATTCTATGTTAATGGCTTAACAAGTCCTTCCCCATCTCACATAAATTCGTAACGTGTTTGTCTGAAACTAAAAAGATCATGAATAACTGCTACATGCGTACTAATGTTCGTTTCTACGTTGCTGATGTTGGAATGCTGTTGATATGTTATCTGTATTGTATCTTATCAATGATATGGTGTAATAAGATGTAATGAGATGTAGTGTAATTTAGAAGAGTGGTTGCGGGAGTCACTAATGTTTCCTGTAAATTTCAGTTATAGTCATGGACGAAGAAGTCGAAGATCTCGAAGAGGAAGATCTTGACTGTGAAGGAGAAATGGATCCTGACTCACCGCCATGGGAACTTTATGGTGAAGGCGATAATGATGTGGATGGCGATGGTGATATTGATGATTCCACAGAGGATACGGCTCTGCTGCGAACAGCCGCCAGGACGGAAATAATTGTAACACCAATAAGTCCTGTAAGTAATAGTCTTTGTAAGAAATTATATTTCTGATTCTGAGCTAAAACTGTTTACGCCTTTGATTGAAACTGGATTACATGAACTTAGGTCCCAATCAAATCTTTATTTTTGTATAACCTTTAGATAACGAAATCGTAATAATTTGTGAAATTTTACAATGACGTTCCTTCCACCATGTGACTGAGCTTTCATGAATGCTACGTGCTGTTGCTTATCAGTCGCTTGTCTCTTATGCAAATTGAATATAGCCTTCTGCTAGGAATTGCACAAGGTTTCCGTGGTTCAGCGCCCTGCATGAAGAAAAATCGTCTGCCATTAGTGGCCGTTCACTTGGTGTTTCAGATTTCTCTTCTCCTCCAGTAGGAAGTCTGACCAAATAAAATCCTTTCGAACCCGATATTTACCGCAATTCGGTTAGCCCTGGAGTAAGAAGCATTTAAGGTCAGCTAAGCTTTTTGTGTATATACAGTGTCACTAGAAGTTTGATTTACATCTCCATTGCTGGGCATACGTTGGGGATATTCAGCAGCACCAAAGCTAATACACTTAGTGTGGAATTTTCAACACTCGCCTTTATTGCAAGCTTCACATTGCCTTTCCTTTGCATTTTGTATCTAACATATTTCTGCCCCGTACATCTGAAAGTTTATTAACCACCTCATGAATTCATGTAAATGAACAGCTGACCCCATTATGTAACCCCCTTCTTCTTTTTCTTTAGCCTTTGTCCCGTTCACAAGCGGGGTCAGCTCGTCGTGATTTGGCTGTGTCGAACGCATGATCTGGATGCAGTCGTTTACCATCGACTTTGATGTTTAGACTAATCTTAGCAATCTCCTTATCGCGAATTACTTGACCATACCATCGAAGACGCCTCTCTCGCAATTTTTCTACATTCAGTGCAACCCCATGCCGAATGCGGATATCCTCTTTTCGAATGTGATCAAGGCGTGTTACGCCACTAGTCCAAAACAATATCTTCGCTACTATTACCGCAAGACGCTATTCATTGTCTTTTATAGTCGCTAACACTCAGAACCTTAAAGGGCGACAGGGCGGACAACAATGCCGTAAATTTAGATTTGAGACGTTCGTTGGCACCGCAAAGAACACCAGTTGTGAAACGCCACTTCATCCAGATTGCGCTAATACGTAAAGAAATTTCATAACGCAGTTCTCCATTGGCTGAATATTTAAATCGCTCAGATGTGGCCAGATCACTTCCACTGGCAGTGATAGTGCTTTTTTCATGGGGATTGATTGGTAAAAATTCTGTTTTATTCATATTCAGTCTGAAACCGTGTTGCATGGTGCGATCATTCCATTTTTAAACAAGTCACTTGAGATCAGCTTTGCAATAAAACAACATCCGCATAAAGCAGCGTATAGGACGCTGAACATCGGATGTCTCGTGTAACAGTGTCTACAACAAGAACAAAGAGGAGTGGTGACAGAGCGCTTTCTTGATGAACACTGACAGAGACACGAAGTGGTTTTGACACTTACCACACTTCGAACTTAATTTTCAGATAGTGCGCATGAGTTCTTCTGGTACTAGATGTTGTCGTAAAGCATACAGATGAGTTCATGTAGCACATGGTCAACCGCCTTCTCTAGATCCAAAAACGCAATGTAAAGAGGGCGATGCTTCTCCAGATGTTTCTCCATGAGTAACCGCATAATGTGCACTGCGTCAGTAGTTTCGCAGTTCTTGGCAAAGTCGAGCTGATTCACGGTTATTTGAACGATGTCGCGAATGCGAATGTCAAGAATGCGTTCAAAAATCTTTCCAGAGCTCAGATGTGATGTCATCAGATCCTGTTGCTTTCCCCGATTTCATTCGTTTTATTGCTTCCTCGACTTCAGTGGCGTTGATAGGTGAAATTGTCCCAAATTTCGGCAATTCTTATGAAAGTGGAGGATGAACTTCCGTTGGAATCTGCTCGAAATATTCTCCCCATCTATCTGTCGCGGCTCACTGGTCGGTAAACAAAGTACCGTTCTTATCATTAACGCAACAGAAATATTCAATATCCTGCGTGCGTTCGTCAAATCACGACACAAATTCCACTGTCACCAGTGAGATTTAAACCGCGACCTTCCGTACGACAGCTTTGTGCTCTAACCGCTCAGCTATCCGGACACAGTTGCTAGTTGACCAGCATTTTATCGTGGAGAAACTTACAGTAGAGGCATTTCTATTCATGGATCTTTGTTTGGACATCGTCATTCCGTTGAGAACCGCTTACCCGGCTTGGTGACCCCGAGGGTTGCTTTGTGCATCGTGTTTTCAACTTGGTTTCAAGATTCTCCTACATTACTAATAGTTGGCAATCGCGTAAGTAAGATCATTGCTTCTTTCTTGTCACTTAGTAGGACCTGTCACCAAGAGGGGTCGAGTAGGATTTAGCATAGGATAACTCCAACTATACTTTATTTACCTCTTTCTGTGATCTCAGCATTTTATTTTTGTTTGACGAAGGATAATAAAAAATATGTTACCTCAAATCCTCCTGCTTTACCTGAACTTGGAGCCACTATGTTATGTGCTATGTGCTAGGAGTCGATATCCAACATAACTATATTCCCTCAGAAAAAAAATGTAAACCCTCCTCCGCTTTGAACTTAATGTAGAACAATGTTACCCACTTCATGCGGGGAGACCCACTTTATGAGTAAACATTCTGAGAAAATTGGTGCGATAGGCAGACAGACTGTGAAAGGAGTTGCCTGATCTCCCATCAGCGCAACCCCAGGTGGCAGACAGGGTAGGATATGTAAATGGTGCGTAGACAAAAATTGTTATGAGAAGGACACCCAGAAAATAAAACCAACATGGGTGAAATGAGATGGAGAAAACTTACGGTGCAGGAGCTCGGAACCCCAGTCCCGGCGGCTTTTGGGAATGAGTAATCGGGTTTCCGGCCATCGATATTCCACGACCGCGTTGCCTCGGTGGTGAGAAAATTGACCACCGTTGCATCTAATCTAATAAGGTAGACATTAAACCCTTGGAATAACGCCTATCAGATCGTGACGGGACGATTCGGAGGCCGTTCACCTCCGCAGATCACGTGACCTACTCTCTTCTTAAAAATCATCCAGAGGTTATTTCCGCAGTAAAAGGAGCACTGACATCTTCAAACGACCCCTGAATGTGATTTCGATTCCGGCAGTCACCAGAAGCGAGCTACCAGAGAACTGTGTTAGAATTGACGACTGTAAAGCCTAGGGTTTGGACAGCGTACTGAAAAAGACCCTCACGCTTGTCGTGAAATGTAGACCGGATATATTCACAAAGTTGTTTGAAGCGTAGCTGAACTTTCCTGCATCATGGAAGCTGTTACTACTGCCCAAGGCGGGTAAGCCTCCAGGGGAACCATCTTCCTACAGACCCATATGTCTTCTTGACACTATGTTGGAGCGGATAATGTTCAATAGATTACTCCTGGATATCGAGTGTCACGGAAGCCTTTCTGATCAGAGATATAGGTTCCGTAAAGCATGTGAGGAATGCACTCAATTCGCCAATTGGAATCTGATACGAAAGTCTCTTGCGACAATTGGTATTCACACCTATCTCGCTTCTATTGTTCATAGCTACTTGCGAAACCGGACATTCTAGTATGACAGCGGTGATGGACCCAAGCAGTCCGTTGTCTCCGCAGGTGTCCCACAGGGCTCCATACTGGTCTCACTGCTGAATATCATCATGTACAACGATGTACTTAACCTTTCGGTTCTGAAGAAGGTCGCGATGGTAAGTTACGCCGATGACATAACACTGGTTATTGTCGCAACGTATCTCGAAGATGCCGAGTTGTACACAAGCGAACCAATTAGTGCTATTAAGGATTGGTTAGAGAGCGCTGGACTGGCACTTGCGGAGGAAAACACGGCAGTGGTCCTCATCACCAAGCGCCGTAAGGAAAGTTACCCTCAATTGAATAAGGAATCATATCATCACTTCCAAGCGTCAAATACTTGAAAGTAATAATCGATGCAAAATTCAATTTTCAATTTTCAACTTAGAGCATACTTGCGAAAAGCATCCACCAACAACTCTAGCTGGTATGGTTTTGGTGGGCAAAAATCCCTCACTCCGGCATGTCCAGACAACGCGAAACCGCATGCGAAATTAATATACACACCGTGGTAGTTGTCTAGTAGTAAATCTCAGAATCTTATGGAGATGGGAAAGTCAACATTGAAAGGTATACTAACTCAAGGGAGGATGTCTTTAAGATGCTAGTATAAGATGAGCGTTGTTGGTAATTGGCGTCGGTGACAAAAGCCCGGTCATTCATTCTGGTAGGCGTTGCAGAGGTCGCTTACAAAAAATACTCTCCTCCTTACCTTTTGAAATAAGCCTTCGATGATAAGCAGCGATTAATGATCCAGAGTCATTCGTAATTCGCTGTGTGCCATCTGCATTGAAAACGATGTAGAACGAGGCCCATTGACGATGATTAAACAATGCCTTATGAATGCCTTATGAAATTGCTTTTTAGCGCACTTACCGCCAGTGCTCGCGATGATGCAGTTGCTATGAACGCATGTTGTGTGATTCTTACTACGAATGTCGATGAGGGATTCGCGGTCAGACGGGAAGCCTGCACCAATGATAGCTAATAACCAACCATGAGTACGGAAATCAAAGGTCTAACTTGCGCATCATAGTGTAGGCGCCAAACGTATCAACGCAGCCAATGCCTCGCTAGGCTGCGTGGAAAGTGTGAAGATGACGCTGAAATTACTTCATCTTAATGAGTTTGAGTCAGCCATGAATCTGATGCAGATGTTTCAGTCGTAGACATGTAAGTGGTTCCCTGGTAGAAAATCAGTGCCGCCACCTTGATCGGAGGTGGCTTATTCATTGTTCTTGCTGAAGTTATATGACGCTCTACACCTCCGGCCTCCTGCACTGTTACCAGCCAGATGCTGGTTACACAAAGCAGATGAGACAGCATGCCTTGACCCTGTCCAACTAAATATGTAATTGGCGACACTAGAATTAGTTTTGTTCATCAATTTTCTGCATAGGCAAGTGACACCGCTCTCGGCGGTCAAGTTCGGCTCAAGTAACAACCGATGTTTTTTTCAACCAATGTTTTCCGACTTTAACGCAACCCGAGATCATAGAAGGACCTGCGCTGCTAGTTTAATATTTCGTCATAATGAAAGACACATTTTTTCCAAATAATTTGTAACATTAGGGAGAAACCTGAAGCAAAAACATTCATTGTTAGCCAACCAGCTCCCGCTGATTGAAGAAGCTCGCCATCCATGAGAAATAGAACTTTACAGGCGCAACAAACGGTATCCGGTTTAGGCCTGCCCTAGTAAGGAACCCCAGACATCTTGGCTTTGCGGCCAGGTCAACCAATTCGACATTCCTAAAAGCTATCTGGCGTCCTGATCTACGTCATCCCTACATCTGCCACGTCCTGCCTTTCTACCATAGATATTGCACTTATAGACTTTCCAGGTTGGGTCATCTTCACCCATACGGATTAGGTGACGCGCCCACCACAGCCTGTTGAACCGGATTTTATCCAGAACCAGGCGGACGTGGTATCGCTCATAGATTTCACTGTTATGAAGGAATCGTCCTTCCTAATATAGAGGGCCAACAATTCTTCGGAGGATTCATCTCTTGCCAAGGGTTCGGTATTTTTCTTACTAAGAAGGCAAATCTCCGAGGAATACATGAAAACTGGCAAGATCATTCACTTGTACAGTAAGAGCTTTAACCTTGTGGTGAGACGCTTCAAGCGAAACAGGTTTTGTAAGCTGGAATAGTGTCTGTTGGCAGCCAAGAAACATGCGCGGATTTCGTCGTTTTAGCTGTTATCAGCTGTGATATTCGACCCTAGATAGGAGACATTTTCAATGGTCGCAAAGTTGTAGTCTCCCATCTTTATTGTTCTCGCTTGACGAGTGCGATACGACGTTGTTGGTTCTTTGGTTTTTGGCGCTGACGTTACCACCGTGTCCTTCGTCTTGCCGTCATTAATGTGCCGCCCAAGATCTCGCACCGATTGCCGCCTGCTCAATCTGGATGAAGGTAGTTTGTAAGTTTCGGGTTGTTCCTCCCATAATGTCAATATGGTTAGTGTAGATCAATAGTTGGGTGGACTTGAAGAGGATGGTTCCTCTTGCATTGACACCTACATCGCGAATTACTTTCTCCAGGGTCAGTTTAAAGAGAGAGCATGATAGACCGTTGTTGATGTTGAATGATCTCGAGAATGATCCTGCTGCTTTTATCTGACCTCGCCCATTGGTCAGGGTGAGCCTAGTTAGTCTTATAAACTTCGTTGGAATACCGAATTCTCTCATGGCCGTGTAGAGTTTTACCCTTGTTATGCCATCATAGGCGGTCTTAAAGTTGACAAAATCTGATATTTGATATTTGCTGACGATATCGACATCATGGGAAGAACCACCCGAGACGTACAAACTGCCTTCATCCAGATCGAGCAGGCGGCGCGAGATCTTGGGCTGCACATCAATGAAGGCAAGACAAAATATATGGTGGCAATGTCAGCACCGAAGACGAATCAACCAACAACATCAAACCGCACTGGTCAAACACAAACACGAAGAAGATAAGGATAGGAGAATACAACTTTGAGACCGTTGACAATTTCTCCTATCTAGGGTCGAAAATCACTACCGATAACAACTACGATGATGAAATCCGCGCACAGTTGTTGTCAGCCAACAGAGCCTATTTCAGCTTACAAAGACTGTTCCGCTCGAAACGTCTCACCATAGGGTCAAAGCTCTTACTGTACAAGACTATGATCTTGCCAGTCCTCATGTATTCCTCGGAAACTTGGGTTCTTAGCAAGAAAAATTGCGAACTCTTGGCCGCGTTCGAGAGAAGAATCCTCGGAAGAATTTTTGGCCCCCTACATGAGGATGGACGATTCCGTAGCCTACACAATGACGAAATCTATGAGCGATACCATGACCGCTCGGTTGTGGATAAAATCCGGCTCAATAGGTTACGGTGGGCGGGTCACTTAATCCGTATGGATGAGGATGATCCCACCCGGAAAGTCTATAAGAGCAATATCTATGGTAGAAAAAGAAGACGAGGCAGACCCTCCCTAAGATGGAGCGATGGCGTGGGTCAGGACGCCAGACAGCTTTTAGGGATATCGAATTGGTGGACCTCGGCGCAAAACCGGAATGTCTGGAGTTCCTTATTAAGGCAGGCCTAGACCGGATACCGGTTGGTACGCCGTTGATGATGATGAATACTAAATCTACTGCTGGTCGCGATGCTGTCCATTTGAGTAGAGAAGTAGCCAATCAGTCGAAACCAACTTTGTGGCATGCCCTATAATCGAACATTATACCATGGATAACAAGGCGATGGAAGTTCTAGAAATCTACAAATCTTTCACTATTATTGCTACGGTTATCAGGCAAGGCATTGTAAGAACCAACCTTGGCTCATATCACTCATCACGACCGCAAGCTTCTCCTAAACTGTGTGCGATTGCTTATAGAAAACACCCTTCTTTTCTCTGTCGGAAATTTCCATGGATGTCTCACACTGATTTTGATACTCCTTAACCTGGGCCCTACAATCAAGCTCGTGCCGGAAACCCGCTAAACTAGTTTCCGCTTTGTACCGAATAGATTAACATCCCTCTGATCGTTGTCGAACAATATGCAGAAATTAGATCCCCGCTTTCCCACCTTTCACCGATTTTGAGACAGCGTTAATAGGGATATTTGAAATGCTCTGCAGAAGGAGGCAGATAATGCCACAAAATCTAGGTCTTTATTCTAATGGGGCATCGCTCTTTATATACAGCAACATCAAACAGTCTATATCTTTCTGCTGATGGCGGCACAGGACTCAAAATCACGCGTTGCATTAACGCTGAATCCGCCTTTAATGTTTTGTCCAAAATTTGGAAAAGTAACTATATCAACACCGGCATGAAATTGAGACTGTGCCTCACCAATGTTCTCTCTGTGCTTTTATAACAAAGTAAGACATTTAAAGGGAAGGAAACTCTAAGCCTTGGTCAGCTCATGTTGGTGTTTTGTCAACAAGGTACTCTGACCCGAAGCAAATGGTTATGATTGATCCATTTCCCTGTTATAGGTGTTGCGGAGGGCTGTGTTGTGGATGACTTCAATGTTAACTCTCATCTGATTGTCAGAAGGGATTCTAGGTGGTGTTGTTATTCAAACTCGGAGCACCATGCCAACCAGATAGTGACCCGAGTATATACTGCCCCCCTATATATTCTGACATTCATCAAAGCTGAGAGGTGGCGGCGTTCGATCAACACGTGGTCAATTTGGTTGAAAGTAGTCCCGTCTGGGGAGGTCAACGTATGTTTGTGGACCGCTTTCCGCGGAAACCAGGTACTTCCAACAACCATTTCGTGTGACACTGTTAATTGAATAATACGTAGTCCGTTATCATTTGTATTTTGGTGTAAGCTGTGGGAGGCAACGTATCGCCCGAATATTGGCCTCGTCTCTACTTGGCTGTTAAAATCCTCAAGTATGATTTTGATATCATATTTCAGACAGGCTTCGATGGTTCGTTCTACTGCCTCGTAGCAAGCATCCTTCTCCGACTCTGCAGTCTCCTCTGTAGAGGCGTGAACATTAATAAAGCTTGCAATATTAGGGCATCATTATGTAAGAGTTGAAATGTTTGATGAAAATGCGTCTTACAACTTTGTAGAAAGGTACAGGAGAAACAGAATTAGGAAATTGAAAGAAGCATATCGGAAAAGCTAAGGAATGCTAAAACGTGAGAAAAAGAAGAAATGCTGCATATTAGTTAATGCACTCTCTCGTTAGACTGTAACGGGACAAGCCGCGGATACTAAAGTAAGCATGTGAAGGAACTCGATTAGTACTTCCTAAAGCTGGCCTCATTTCTGACATGCGATTTAAAACGGACGAACGCAGGGGCTAGAAAGATCATTTCTTTCATGGACCGATCTTCAGAAGCTACTCAGCCGAAAAATTTGGAAAAAATCACGTAGGTACTACTTTACGGTGTCTATATACATTACGAGGTACAAATGGGACAAGTGAAGTGTGTTAGAGCACTTCATTCATGACCGCAGCAATATACTACAGTACACTTTTGGAGGTAATGTGGTCAGCATTGGTCTCGCCCGAGATTATGACCCTGATTTGACTCAAGTGCTCATTCACGGCTGAGTCGACTGGTGTCCGACATCAGGTCACGATAGTAAATCGCTCTGCCACCAGTAAGATTTGAACCGCGACCAATAGAGCCATACGGACACAATTTGTGTTACTTCTACAATGAATTTGTATTACTTTCCTAAAACATTTGCATTTTCCTATATTTAACATTTTCATTTTCAGGTAAGTTCCGCACATGACCTAGCTCGCTTAGATAGCGATGGGAAAAATGGCAATACTGAAGATTCAAGTGCCAAATCGATGGACTTATTACGACCTGATTTAGCCTCACATAGTCGCCTATTACCGCAATCCGGAGGAGGCATCTGAGATTGGATCCTTTTTCATCCCATGTGGATTGATCTACGAATACTACCGCATCAAAAACAGGAGCAGCAGCCAGCGTAGTTGCTAAGAGGAACAACTTTATACCAACAAAGCATATACTTCTTGACACAAAACGCAAACGGAAGAAAGAATCGGAAGCAAATCTTACATCAAACTAGGTAACATCTAAGTAGACAATAGTTTGATAAAATACACGAAAATATTCTAAACTACATCCATCATCAACGATGAATCGGCAACAGATTGAAAACAAGGAGTTGAATAACACTTGAGAACTCACCAAAAAAGACCAATAGTTTCAATCTTAGTTATTACACCAGGATTTTAACTAGCATGATAACTATCATTTTCTACTGTACACTGCTTAGCAGCTAAGCAATCTTTTTCAGACACAACAACCCCTGATTCAGTTTTAAATCAAATCAGAAAAATTATTCAAAAATATAAAATCGAATCAAAATGTTTTGACAGAATTATAGCCCTGCGCTTTTCAAAATAGATTAGAAAGTTAGATTTTAACTATTTACAATTGTTCTGAAGCATGTCAAAGTCCATGAAGAGTATATTCTGTATCATTTGATAAAGTAACCCTTCCCTGATTCAAATAATTAGTGTTAGAAACGCAACAATAAATAAATTTTTATCTTATTTCGTAATATTTAAGTAAATAGTGGTAAATATTATTAATTACTAGAGCAAAATTCAAAATGACATTAAATTATTTATCATTGTTATTTCTTAGTTGAATTTATCAAATTGAATTGTTATGATCAATTTTGCAATGATGAACAAATTGAACAAATGAATTAGAAAATATATAGAATATATATATATATGTATAGGCAGATTAATGTAAAATAATGTATATAATTAGTGAATTGTAAGGAAATCTATTGTGATTATTATTGTTACCATGATTCTGGTTTTATTTTGTTTTATTTTCTAAACAAATAATTCAAAATCTGTGACAATAATTCTAATTAACATTAAAATATAACATAATAGCAAATTCAAACAAGTGAGATATACTCGTAATTAAATAAATTTATCGAATTATTGTAATATTAGTAAAAAGTTTCAAATTTCAACAAAAAGTATTCATATGCATGTAAATTGGATGTAAATAATTTTTAATTTGATTGTTATTCATTAGATGTTAATTTATAGAATAATAATTTGTTTACTTTAAAAAAAAATTAGGCAAAATTGATGAATTTGTTTTACTCCAATTAAATATTCTTTGGTATATTTAAGTTTAGCAAATTATTTTCTAATGAGGTGCTGACTATATACAAAGTATTTTTAATTTTCTATTAAGTTTGATTTGTATTTTAGTTTATGGAATTGGAATAAAATATTTTGGCCCTGTTGTTGAATATTTATTATTTGTTTTTTCTTTTAACTTCTACTCTATTTCAAAACTATCTGCTTCTAATCATAGAATATTCACCAACATAATTCAGAATATATTAGGAAGATTACTTTCTCCGCCTTCTTTCGAAAGACGTGAAGCATAATTAACCAATACACGCGCTGTCAATTTGCCATTTTGTGTTGCTTCTTCCTCTCTTTTTTAATAACTATTACTTAAAGGACCCGAATGCCCGGTACTATTAAATAAACTCCAATGCATGGTATAATAGAAGGAAAGATAATCAAAAAGATATTCGTTTCTGCAATGGATAATTGAACTCCCAATTACAATTGGGTTGGTCGGATATATCATCCAAATGAGAAGAACTACCCAAGAGTACTGAAGGTTAAAGACTACTCATTGCTGTAAGTAAACATTATATTGGATACTTGCCCAGGATCAAGAAAGACGCCCGATCTACGGTATTTCTGAGGTTTTGTACGAAGACAAACTTTATTAAAATCAATTCATTGTATGTCCGCTTTTTTTCATGGAACGTGGAAAGCCTTAAAAGGCTACCGTTAGCGCCTGCATCCTTCCCTTTTCACTCTCCTCACGGGTTTTCCATATGGTATTAGGTATCGAAACTGGATTAGACCTTTTCTTGCGCTCGTGCTTACACTAATGTTCCTCTTTGTTCCTTCTGGTGACTGACTTCCTTCTTAAATTAGCCATATTTTTGGGAGTCGTCTTTTTTTTTCTCCATGTAACAAGGGTAAACTCTCTGAGCCGCTTCTTTTTTCTATTGAAGTTCTTCTCCCTTCCATAGGCAGTTTTTTTCTGACGTTATGTCTCACGGAAACTCAACAACCCCTTCTAAACTAGTAGACATTACGATGTAACGATGTAGCTTCCAAAAACGTATCCACATCGTCGATATTAGTTTGACCAAATCTAAATTCCTACGCGTTAGACTGTCCATTTTTCGTGGTAGGAACACTCCTTTTTGACAATTGAATCCAGTTTTCCCTAAGTGTTGAGCCACACACCTCATAGTGTCAAGCGCCTTGCCGGAGGTACTTGATGTCAACGGAGGAATGCCAATGAGGAGTTGAATCTACTTCTTTATTAGCTCTCACAGGTAGCTATAGCGTCGATCCAGGAGCTCTCAAGCTTTATCATAGTTTTGCCCAGATACACAAAAATATTCCACGACCCGCGTCACATCACCCATCAAATTCACTCTGAGAAATCATTAACCTCTCTGTTCGAACAATATCCGATCTTTCTTTGACGGAATTGACGATGTTGTGGAACAACTCAAACTGACTGAGCTCCCCATTGAATGAAAGAATAAGAATGTATTAATATTAGTGATGGAGTGCGGCTTATCAAGGACGAATTTGGTAATTATATTCTCCGCAGGCAAGAGACACCATCTTTACAAACATATTTGCAAATACATATAAAAAAGTTCTGCTGGTCAGCTTTTCAAACCACAGAAACACACAGAAACACCCTAAACTGCGTCTCATTTCACCTACAAATGATGATAAGGTATATTCAGAATAATTTTAAATCAATTTCATTCATTTTATTCTAGAAACATCAAGCGAAAAACCGAGCCTTCCAATGTGCCTTTGTTCATAAGCGGCGTCGGTTTGTCTCGGTCCCCGTTTTATCCGGTCATAGGCTTAGGACAGGTTGAATCCAGAGCCTCTTAAATCATCCACTTTACCCATTAATCACCGACTTCGGTGCTTAGGCAACACCTATTGTGGTTAGTGTGAATTACATGACCATACTATCGAAAAAGTCCATCCCTGTCAAGCACACCTACGCGCCATCGTTTGCGGTTACTTGAAACACTCTTCAGCTCCCCAGACGATTTCCTGAGGCCCCTGCACTCCTTTCCTACTGTTCTGCGTCAAGTGCCCTTGAAACGACCCACTCGTCGGCCATCTTGGGAGAGTGCATTCCACTACATTCGAGTGCCAGGCCTGTGTATCGACCAAGCTCTTCGTTTCAGTCCGATGATACGACGCAAGCAGATGTCAACGAAAGCTTTGGAGTCACTGTAGGATTTACTCTCTGTGTGCTACTATGGCTACACAGAAAGAACACATACAACTTGATCTTGGTATTGAGATAACTGCATTTCCTGATTTTAGAGAAAGCAGCGAAAGCGGATCTAGCGCTGTTTATGCTTCGGGCAACATTCAGTTTGGTGCTACCCTCGGCAGAAACCACAGTTCCCAGCTTTACAAACTGATCGGTGCACATAGGGAGAGTACGATGCCCCTTCAGACCGAGAACCTTGTTTTTATTAGTGTTTATCTTCAATCCGACTCCATTTCCCTCCCTTTTCAAATTCAGAGCCATTTGGCCAAGGCCCATGACCCGATGAGAGACCGTACAGATATCACTATCGTAGTCCAGTTGTTTGCAGAAAGATGTCATCATCCATTGAGTTCCCCCACGTTATCCGGGCAAGGCTGCATAAAGAATGTTACGCATAACAAAAAGAAATAATACCCGTGACAAAATACAATTCTGGCGCACTCCGCTTTTGAGCTCAAATTCCTCTAGGATTTTGCCTCAGTGCACCACGTGTCATTTTACGCCATCATATGTCGCTCTTACTATGGCTATAAGTTTCTTCGGAATGTCCCTCCTGTTTAAAACATGCTAGATACACTCCCTGCTCACATTATCAAACACTTTCCCGAAATCAATGAAGAGCAAGTGAAACAATGATCTAAACTCCGCACAACGTTCCAAAATGATCTGTAGAGTGTTGATGTGTTCAATGGAGGAGAATCCGGATCGGAAGCCAGCCTGCTCACTGTCGATCAAGCTTTCGAGAAGTTCTTTGATGCATTCTATGATTATTTTAGAATAGGAAGAAGAAGAAGTCGACCGTTAAAATCCTTCATAGAACCGTCGAAAGACTTAAAACCACATGCAACCTTTTCCATGATATGGTATACACTTCTAAACTCATTGCATATTGCAGTGCCTTTCGCTCCCCTGACCTTCAGACCTCGATTAATGGGTATCATGTTACTACGTTTTGCCAATTTGGAATTTCTCTACGGTATTTTCCCTTTCTTTGGCACACCGACCAGGCAACTTTCCTTGAGAATTCCATTTTCCTAGGAATCTGAAGTGTGTCGGTCCGAAGAAGGATTAACTAATAACCCCTAAAAAGTCTCAGCACGAGTTAACTGAACATCAACTCAAAGGATGCACGTGTTCTGGTCGCAACGCTCAACTCTGACGGATTACAGCATAAGCTTAACACTTTACAGTAATGCAGCTATGGAAAGCTTAGAATATTTTCTTATAAGGAACCTCTCCCCTTCAGCCTTGCGAAAAGCTAAGGATTTTAATTTGAGATATGCCCGGAGGCGGTTTTCTGCCCAATCAGCTAACCGGGCCTACGTTGCCCGAAGGTATCTCCAACAGGCTCGTGCGTCATTTAATCGGTTTGTTCATCCGCTAACAACGGTATTTCGAGGAGAATTTAATTCCGATAAGATCGATGGTAAACCTGCACTCAAACTTCGCTTGATGAGGTTACGTTACACACTCTTTCAGGACATAATCCTATACGTAAACGCTTTGTTTAAATTTTGTGAGTCGACCACAATTAACCATGCTTTTCCGCGACAATGATCACCACAAATATAATAGTAGGACATTACCGGTATATCTAACAAATTATCAATAGTGAACCTTGACTTGATTATCAATCGAACCTTGACTCCCAGCCAAATACGTCGTACATCTCAGCTAGTCACAATATCGATCCGGATGAAGTCGAGAAGCTCTCAAATCGCCAGCCAGCGTCTCACACCATTGTTGTTTTGGTCGGTTTTTGGATCGTTTCTCTTTGACTTGGATAGTCAACAAACATCATAGACACCTCTCTTACAATGTTCCCACGGTGAGTGTAAGCTGACAGCGAGTTTAACTCAAAGCGCGGTAATTCTCATTTTGGACATGACTATAGCGTGCTACGCAACTGAATATCCTTACTTCCATTACCAAGGAACTGCCGTCATTGTCTATGTCAGCCAGCCAGCATTCAGAACTATAGAAGTCAACAGGGTAAACGTCACTACGGTAGGTTTTGAATTAATCTTGATGCATCGATCATAAAGCACCGGATTCCATTAGCTAATTGTCTTAGTTCGGCATATTTTTCCATCTTTTTTGTCATGGTAGATTATTCGAAATATTGCTTGTAAGCCTCATTTTTAAAGTTTTCTTAAAAAGACGCTGATATGGACACGCCACCTGTACCCCGTAGAATTACCGTTAGGTATTGCATCACGGAGCGGAGGTAGCTTACTTCAGCGGGGTCTCTTCCTTCTATACGCGACAATCATAACCGCTCCTTCCTCACTTGTTCCGCTTTTCGCAATTTACTTTAGATAGTTGTGATGATGGATGGGATCGCTTCCAAATCCTCCTAGCAAGCTACCATTTTCCGGACAAAATCTTCCAGTCATAGCATTTCATCTAAGTTTCCCCTTTCTTCCACAAACCTCGGCATTGGAAAAATATTTGCACTGGATTCTTCGAAATCACATCGCAGTTTGTACAATCAGGTGAGGTATCAAATTTAAACCTATACAGGAGTTGGCCGATGGTCGGTGAGAAACCGGATGAGATTATAATTGGTCTCACCATGTCTTCTCTCCAGCCACTTCCTGATGGATACCTGCGTATCCAACGACCCTTTTTTGAGTGTTCCTATCGCTGTTACCATTTAATTATAGATCTCTCCATTCCAATTTTTTTCTTTTCCGGTAAAGGAGAGATGGACTTGATGTTATATATGTTGGTCATCTCATCTGCCAAAATGCCAATCAGCACCATTCCTGAATTGAGGAACGCCGCGTCATCGGAGCCCGCCCTGAAAGCAAAACACATCTTAGGTATGTTCTTCTGTCGACCAAACGCAGTTTATGTGCGCTAGATAAGATATGCAGCGCTGAGCCACAAACTGGGACTGCATACAGTAAATTAGGACTCACCATCCTGACTACAAGCAGCCTGGAAGTATACCGCAGACTTCCTACATTCTGCATCATTCTTACCAGAGCCATATTGGCGGTGTATGCCTTTTCGCAAATAAACTCCACATGCTGCTTAAAACTGAGCTTTGCATCTATCATCACTCCCAAGTACTTGATGAACTACTTCGCAGCGATCATACGACTCCCAATTCAAATGCGAACGAAATTTCTCTTCCAGCGCTTGGTGATGAGGACCGCTTTGCAACCACAACCAGTGCTGTGTCATGAGCGTGTACCACCACTACGGCCTCCTCCAGAACGGAAAGGTCTGGACATGATATTCCACAGCAATGGGCCCAGTACGAAGCCCTGTGGGACACCCGCGGGGATAACTTACTCCATGGATCATCGCTGTTATACCAGAGCGTCCGTTCTTGCAAGTAACTATCGGCAATAGCAGAGAGATAGATGAGAACACCGATCGTCGTCAGGAACTTCTGTATATGGCTCCAATTAGTCGAGTTGAATTCATTTTTCCCGTCCAAGTTCATAATCACGAAATATTTGCTAATGCTACCTTTTCCATGAAACGCTTTCTCGCCTGAGCCAGCAACCAATTTAATGGTATCAATGGTTGATCTGGATTTACAGGACCTCATTGGCCATCAAC
Source organism: Hermetia illucens (assembly GCF_905115235.1). Taxonomy (NCBI): domain Eukaryota; kingdom Metazoa; phylum Arthropoda; class Insecta; order Diptera; family Stratiomyidae; genus Hermetia; species Hermetia illucens. Next base: position 52,705,509 of record NC_051849.1, read on the forward strand.
AACCGCAAACAATCGATTCTAGATTACTCGCTCTAACGTTCTACCCATAGTGTCTGGTAGACATACGGGTCTATAGGAGGATGGCTCACCTGGAGGTCAACCAACAAGTAGCAGTACAAGCTTTTGCCGAAATATCCCCTCAGACATGCACGCTTCGAACAACTCAGCCAACATCTTCAGTCTGGGTTTCACGGCTCTATTCGAAATTCCCTCCAAGTCCGAAACTTTGTCAACTATCCTACTGCAGATCTCCAAAAATATATTTAGAGATCGATGAAAGGTCTCATCATCCGTCTTTTACTGACGGAATAACCCCTGGATTATTTTAAACCAGAAGGTAGCGTACATTGCCGGCGAGGACGATCGCCCTGTGAGTCATCTCACAATAATTCGCAAGGTACTTACATTACCTTCGTTGGCCAGAACTATATCTAACTGCCTAAAGGCCTCCAATATACTTCGACCCTTTGCTTATTCTCTCTGCTCCCTCATTCCAGGACCCACGCATTCAAATCACCGGCAACCAGCTTCGGGCTTCCTCTCCTTACGTCGTGAACAAAGTTGTCCAACATGTCTTCAAAGTCTGGAAATGTGAAACTGGATTGGGTGTAGCAACTGTTCACGTACACGCTGCTTATTTTTGCCCACAAAAAGCTACTGGCCAACTGACTCACGGTGCATTGTATAGCTTACCAACCGCAAGCTCATATCGCCGCCATCTTCCGGATCAGGACTTTATTCTCGGTGAATTTTACACTTTTTTACTTTCTCTATTGCCGTCTTTGACATTAAGGGAGATCTTAAAATTGATGAGCTTCTCCTGAATGGGTGTTTTTCCTGAATCTGAGCAGATGCCATGGGTTTTGAAATCACCTTCTTGGGCCTATCATTCTTTGCCTTTGTTTTGGTGTACTTTGCAATGTTTTGCGTCATCTCCTTCTCCCAATCTAATACACTTGTAGCATTAACTGCTACGGTGAATAAGTTGTCCACCAACGAGGCACTGCAGTCGACGGATATCAATGGGCTCCCAAAAACCACCGATACTGGGTTTCCGAGCCCCTACACCGAAAGTTTACTCCTCACTTCTTCTGCCTTGATTTTATTTTCTGGGAATCCTTCTCATAGTTATTTTGGTTGAGGCACCAGGGATGAGCAAGCACGTGCCCATGCACGGTCAGAAAAGAAAAGTACATCAACACATATTTATACATCAATATGAATGCCTCTATCTGCCACCTGGAGTCGTATCTGACAGGAGATCTTGCAACTCCTCACAGGGGGTCTGTCTGTCACACGCACTTTTTTCAAAAAGGGTTGCGCATATTGATACGAAATGCCACACATTCTTGCACGTAAAACTTAAGGGGGGTGCACATTTTTTTTCGGCGAATATAGCCATGTTAAATGAAAGGTATCGATTGGTACTTTGCGAAGCAGATATTAGTTTTGACATTGATTGCCGAAGGTAGGAGGGGGGAGGTCCGAAATAGGTCAATTACTTCATGGATCCGTTCTCAGAAACCATCCAACCGAAATATCTGAGGAAATATCTAGGTTTTAATATGAAGGAACATACTGGAATGTTTGGCGGAAATCCTACTATTATTACAAAGCTAGAGTAGGTTGAATTTGCCCCTTTGGGGTCAAATTACTACTCCCTGAGAGATCAAATATCACTACTACGTCGAATTGAATATCGGGTATATTCAACATAAATAGCCCGTATTTATTGATGGAACCATCATGTAGCCAAACACTCTTACATAAAAAATTAACAAAACTTTTCATACCTGAAGCGCTGTACTACCGGTTTGCGACTTATTGTTGTCTTTCTTTTGCTTGCAAGCGAGAATTTTCAAACTTTATATTCAATATATGTTTTACTGTATCGCCAAAATCTAGTTGACGATTGAGGAAGCTACAGTTTTCTATTCAATTCCACCCTCATTAGAACCATAAATGAGAGTTGGCATCATAACATGGAATGTTTATGGAAATATTTTCTGTGTTTGGTTATTAGGACGGAAACACTCGCTTAATATGTGGGAACATTATTCTTCTCATTACATTCATTTCAACTAGGAGTTTCCTCAGAATAATTACTATTTCAAATAAATTTTTCTCTACTATAGCTTAAATAAATCTTCATTACTCAGATCAGTTCTCTAATTCAGTACAATTTCATATAATTTTGCATTACGTTCAACTTAAATTAACGTTTTGAAATGTCCTTTATTTTTAACATGATATACTTATCGAAAATTTAAAACATATCAGCGCTTGATTCGCAGTTTTAAATCGAATAGAATGTAATATCTTTTACGAGTATATTTATATTCTGTATTATACCAATCAACTGTTGATAATGATAATTCATATGTAAATAGAATATATAAGTTAAGAATATTGAAACGATTCCTTGGTTACTAATATTAATATAGAACACAATTAGGCTACTACATAAAGCATCAATTTTTGAAATATCATCGGAGAAATTGTTTCCCCTAAAACCTACAACAAATTCATATTATTATTGTTATTATGAAATATATTGACTTTAAATTATAAAATTAAAATTATTAATTAAATTATTTAAATTCTATGTAAGACGATTTTTATTTTTTCCTATTTATTGGTTAATAGTACATTTACCCTTAAAATATATCAAGAACTTTTCACAGGCATTCAACTAAGTTCAAAATATCCCTACCTTAAATTATGATTTTAGTAACTCCCCCTATCAAGTCTCCCCTCAATTAACCTAATCCTCGATTTACTTCCTAGTGGAAACTTACTTAAATTTAACAGCATAAATATTTTCGCATTATATAATTTTCATCAAGAAGCGTTTAGTTACTTTCTGTATCAAAAAATCATAAAATTTTCGAAATATTCAAGTCAATTTAGAAAATAATGTTACTAAACTTGAATAAGCTCCATCAAAATTGAACTCACTAACATAAACGAAGTTATAATATATGTAATCTAATATTTCAACACTTTTTATAATACTTGAACACTTTAGCTTATACCATAGGAGGTTATAATGCATTGACGCCTTTATTAATATCATCTCGGTAAAATATTATATTTGCTTCGATATTTTTAATAATTTGACCTACACAAAGTTGCGTGTAGAGTCTCGAAAACCCAAAATTTTAGTTTTCGTTTATTTAATTTATTCACAATAAGGTTAACTTCTTGGAAAGCCCGATTTTGGATTTTGCCCAACCTCTCGGAAAACTGACGACGATGTTCCAGGCGGAGGTATGCTTCATTTTATTGCCTATAAAAAAATGGCAGGGTCGCACCATTCGAATCTATCCCGACAGCACAAGATACACAGCAATACCATATCAAGTCAGTTGTTGTGGAGCTACCAGTTGCTGCTGAAACATGGTCCATTGAACAAAACGTTCCTGATGTGGGTTACAGGGCATCGCTGGCAATCAGATGACTGACAAACTAGCTTGCTGACTCCCCAATGGTGGAACGAGAGCCAGCATTTACCATCCTAAGCCATCCACTGTCCAGTCTGTTTTTACTATGGCTTAAGAGGAAGGGTAGTGCTTTTAGAGAAGCATTGCTCCATAAAGTACTGAATGGAAAAAACTGGATTAATGGTCTTGGCTTCATGTAGCCTATGTAAGGAACAGGAGGAGATGAGATTCTAACTCAGAGCAAACAAAAAACGCGTACTATCGTCCCTTGAGGAGGTAAACAATGGTCGTTCAACAGATCGCCTCTACATGCGTGACACCCAAATCCAGTTTTTATACTTCATTGACGTAGATACGGAATTATCATTTATGTCCTAATCAGAGTTTCAAAGTTCGCTAAAAAACAATTTTCATGCTATTTCTTCTATTGCTTCTAATTGCTGCCTCTGACACCTACGAATTGACCTTCATGGTAGACATGACTCGTCAATGAGTCAAGTACACATTGCCACAGAACAGATCAGGGTTCAGGGTCCGGAAAAGAAATTTCCATCGCAGACCCGAGTAATTTTCACCCTGGGCCCGATTTATATATTTATAATTTTCATCTTGAACCCAGCCACGAAAAGTGCTCTCGTCAGGCTAGGACATCCTGAAAATCCAGCTCAAAAGCAAATTTTATTACATTTTTGCCCATCGTTGTACCAAGTACGAATAGTGATCGTATCGAATCGTCACTAGAGCAGGCCAGTTACGGAACCGACTCGAAGATTGTCCTCCGAAAAGCCGCATATAGCCAAACAGAAGTTCAAACAGATAATAAAACTGGGCATTTGTCAGCTATCCATCAGTTTTTACGCAAGATTGATTTGTGGAGAATTTCACAAATAGAACCGGGCAAGTCACCCATTTTGCACATCTTCGAAACATTATCGGCAAATAGAGCAACTACGTATCGTCGCCACAGTTAACATGACCTCTGCCTATAGTCAGATCCCAATGGACGAACACGACATTCAGAAGGCTCCAATCATAACACCTTTTAAACAATATGACCCAAATTCCCCGTAGTAATCTTCGAGTTTCGCAATACCAGCCGGGCATCCAAGAGATTTATAAATCAAGTGTTGCTGTGAATAAATTTCATTTTGGGAAATGCTATTGTATGATATATTGGACACGTATTAATCTTGTGCATCTGCAATATCTACTGGCTGAACTGGAGCGATTAACAAAACACGAACTTTCAATAAATTCCGGAGGCTTAAGATCGCATTCCTAGGACATAAAATTTCCGTGAAAAGAGTTGGCCCCATTGCAGAACTATGTCGAAGCAATCGTTAATATCAAGAAACTCAACAAACTATACGAACTACGAAAGTTCCTCAGAATTGTCAAATTTTACTGATGTTTCTTTCATCCCACAAGCAGTAGCTCAGCTAGCACCCCTTCCCGCTTTCTGGGTAACAATCAAAAACCGGTCAATGTCCAGCCTCCTGTAACAGATAAAGCCAGCAAAGTTTTCAACCTATGCCAACTACACTAGCGAAACCAACCACGTAAGAACACACTTCTTTTTTAGGATTGAAGGAGTCCTAAGTCCGCATCCAGTTAATGTCAGAAACTTTCTTCCACATTTGGTCCACGGTCCAGTGGCTACAGGTGGCAATCGCTCCTTTATATGTATATAATCGCAAACACGACATGAGTGCGAATTATATCCAAGTGAAATTCGCGTTATATATTCGAACCCAAACTAGGCTGACATCAAGTGGATGCGGACTTAAGACCCTCCCTCAATCGCCAAACAAAAATAACTTCGAAACGGATATTAGTTTTGACCTAAGTTGTAAAGTGCGCAAGTAACGAGTCAAAATGTGTACACTTAAAGTGAGACAGGACTCATTTTCGGAAACTAAGCAACCCAAAAATCGGAAAAAAATCAGGGTAGTGCGCTTATATGAAATCTGGACCTCAAAATATGTCCCATTCCAATATCTGCTCAAATAAACTCACTAATAGTATATTGCCAACTGAGAAACCCCCCTTAAGTTCATCCAAAGAGTACTAAATTGCAACAAAATAGCGAACAGCATCGCGAATACGCATTTCAAGTTTCATGGAAATCCGGCTATTAGTGCCAAAGTTATAGCAATTCAAACATATCCATTTCACACGAATTTATTGCATCTTAAAGCCATGCAAGTAAGATGCTATCGTCATAATTAACGAGAATAGTTGGTATTCGAATGAATATAAAGAATCTATTTTCCTCTCCTATCCATCTTCCTCTTTTTCGCATTAAAAATGCCTTGAGTGTTACGTGCCACTCAACTCCACGTATCTTCGCTCTGCATCATGGCTGCAATTATAGTGTCCGGGGCCCCAAGACACCCTTTCATTGAAAGCGGATGGCGATGGCGCTCCAACCTTCTACAGAAGACAAAGGTGTGGCAAGCATCATCCATCACGTCCTTGCGATAAATACAGTCGGGTGACCGTAATTTCCCGATTGTGTGCAGGTAAGATTGAAAACACCCGTGTTCGCTAAGCAGCTGGGTTAGGTAATAGTCAGCCTCGCCGTGCTTTCCATTGAAGAACGGCCGCACGTCTTTTATGAGGTGCGCGGTCCATCATGCGCTGGTTCACCGCCGGCTTTGACAAAACCATGGTTTCACCAACCTGAATAAGAAAGGTTGTGGCAGCGCTCTCCTTAGACAGCACAAAGACTTCACTTTTATCTCAGTGCCGCAACATGTGATTCATCAGGCATCTCGAGTCGTGGAAGGCTATCGTATAAGGCGTTCCAAAGGTCCAGACCAAGGATAGACCCCTGAGCCGCCTCCGATGTTACCTTAATTCTGCGCTGTCCTCCCCGAGTCCCGTAGAATAGGGAAGGGTTCTTTAAATAGTCGCTCTACATCTGCAATAGGAAGCCTAAAGTATAGAAACGATCCAGTGTCTCATACATGCCGCCTCGTAGAATTAATAATATAATAATAATCGTTTTTACAACAACCCATATTGGATCAGGGCCTTGAAGTGGGTTAGAGCATTTCATTCAAGACCTTAACGGTACACTAAATGATTCTAGTACCCTATAGGAGGCAATGTGGTCAGCATTGCGCTCGCCCGAAATTATTATCCTGATTTGACTCAGGTACTTATTCACAGCTTAGTCGACAGTCCGGTGCTGGTACTTTTTTGTCCTTCATGGACAGGAGAAAGGAAACTTTGCAGTGAAAAGTGGGCATTCCACAGTACTCACTTCTTCATCGACAGTGTCAATTCGGGTGGGGTGGACAGGGAAAAGAGTCTGCACGATTTCCTCCATCTTCGCTGCTTTCATAGAACAGGACAGGCACCGATTCTTTTGGAAATCAGCTTATACCCGAGGCCCCATTGCTCTCTGTTTACGTCGTTGATTAGCTCCCACCAGCAGCGTGCCTTCTACCTGTTGACTTTATGAGGAAGTTCCTTTTTCCCACTCTTCTACTCTGTGGTTCTAAGCGTCTCCTCGTCTTAGTCTCTTGCGCTGAGCAATCTGGCAAAGTTTGAGGTAGTCACTACCTCAATGGGGTGAAGATGCAATAAATCAATAACGAATAGCATTAAAGGCCGCATCTACTGCAGACATAACTAGAAGTTACACGACCATTCAAACAATAGTGACTCGTCATTCCTCCTTTCCAAAATGGCCTTCGGACCATCCTTGGACCAGCTGAACCGTATAATAATGAAGAGATAATGAGAAACTTCACCCTCCCAGGTTCACAGAGTCCGGACTGCATGAATCTGTTTCCACCAGTTGCGGCCACATCACTGGCTTCCCTTTCTTATGCTTTTCCTGATAGAGGCGAAGGTAAAGGTTCTGACAGGCAAGCCTGTAGCCCGTTCTCCTTTGCGGCTGAAGTTTCCTTCTGCCAAGCCTTCCTCTTTCCTTTTTTATAACAGTTAGGCAACAGTATCACCGACCGGCCGGCCGTAGTCCGGTTTCCAATTCTTTTCATTAAGAGAGCTGCTTCTGGCTGACCGCGCCGTAGACACTAGGTGCAGGTTTGCCACTGAAGTGGAGAGCCTGTCTTCCACAGATTTCTCCGTAAGGGAACATGAATTTGGTGAGGCAACCGACCTGATTTCTCAAAGCCGCGAGTGGATTCGAAGTCTGTGACTTCTTACCACATGGAGAGTTACAATTCTTTGTTTTCATCTTCAGGTGTTTTTGGACAGAGAGTAAACTACCACAAGCTTCCCCACCAAGTGTCCGAGAGGGAGAGCCAATCTGATGTTGAAGATTTTTTGTGCCCCAGGGAGAAAGGTCATATTCCGGTTCCGGGGTTCTATCAGTGCCCCATAATAGAGAAATTTTAACAAAATTAAATCAACTATGCAATCTCTGTGGAAACCGTATGATTTTCACCCTGGGCGTGATTTTTCCTCCTCACGACGCTGTTTGCCTTATATTTTGAAGATTTTCAAGAAGAGGCCATTTCTCGATTTAATAATTGTCATGCTTTCAAACTAAACGCAGATGGATGACTGCAGAATTGCCGAGTTGGATAAGCGTCAGCCTCTAGATCTCGTCACTCCGAATCCGTTGTGTGACACAGTAGTAAGTGGAAGGATAGTGACACTGAAGAGCAGTCTGATTGAAAATAGGTTGGAAAAATAACAACAATTGAAACAAGACTGTATTAATGCCCTAAACTCCATAGAGGAGTAAACAGACGGCAAAGAAAAGAGAAATACGTGTGATTACCAGAAGTTCTTTGACGTTGTATCTGTGATAAGGTTTTACCCTCTAGCTTCCTTGGCTACACATGTTCTTTGATAATTAGTCTTTCTTTGTTTAAAATGAAAAGCAACCGTTTGGGGTTTCCATAGACCTTTTTAAATTAAAAAAAAAATTGATTTTGGATGTTAGTTTATTTGTTATTATTATGGTTTTATTTCTAGCCCATCTTTATAAAAATAGGAAGGCCTTATTTTTATAAAGATTATTACTAAGCAGATATCTCCATTCACCTTTCTCTGACTTACCACTTTCTGTTGATACTGAATTAGAGTCTTCTTTTATGAAAAGCAAAAAAAAATTGAATCCAATGAAAATTGGTTTACTCTCTACCACTGAAATAATATTTTGAGTATAATTCCATTTTACTTTAAATGTATTTTATTTTATAAAAAAAAAAATATTACAATTAATCTTTAAAAATTCAAATTCATTTAATTTGTACAACTTTTAGAAAATTTCAACCTTTCGTCATTCATTCCTATAATCCAGTTAATAATTCCAATTTAAACTCTACTTAAACTCAATATTAATATTTTATAAAATACTATTAATATAATAAATGAAATGAAACCTACACGGGATCACAAAAAATGGTACAAGAGCTTTACTGAATTAATGAAATTGTATATAATCAAAAGAAAATGAAAATACAAAGAATAGATTGTACACAGCTAAATAGTTAAAAGTTTCCAACTGCAAACCATTCCATGATTTAATCAAAAATTATATAATAGAAAAAATCCAGATAGATTAGACGCATATTCAAGACTTTGCTATTTGTTTCAGTAGTTCAGCCATGAAATTAAGTGTGAAACGTTAATTATTATAATTCCAAAAGTTGATTTTTGCTTGAAAATGAATAGTGTTCTAAATACTTTAGGTGTACATATATACGTACAAGAATAGCTAATATATGAGTAAGGATATTAATATAAAATTCACTATCACGCATCCATTGAAGGAAAAAAGTCAAAAATTATAGAAATTTATGTTCTTCAGAAAAACATCATTACCTGTATACCTGTCGTAATTAAATTTGTTGTTTGAATTTGCACTTATGAGAAATGTCTACCATAAAAAATATTGTTATTTGTTTATGTCACTTCTAATTAACAATATCAAAATGTTGAGTGATGACAAAGCGAATGTTTCCATAATGTAAATACTAGGATCTAAAGTTGGAATATAACATAGTATTGAAATGCGTAGTAGCTATATTATACTATGTTTCTCCTGTGCAGATGTGCGTGCCATATGGTTGTTAAAGGCGACCCTCTTTATTTCTGGAGTTCATGCGCCAATCCAATCCTGTCGTGATCGTATGCCAATAAGAGTAGACTTAGGGCTCAGGGTCGCAAATCAAAGTGGTTATCTGGAAAAGAAGCAAATCCGTATAAATAAATGTAAATAAATAAATTGATTGATAGATTGTTAAAAAAGATTGCAAATCAAAAGAACCGGCTTTTATAATAAAGCTGTAAATTTAAATTAGATTTTCGCTTCTAATTTGGATAGAGAAATAAATCGTTTAGAAAAAATTGCGTTGTTTTTAGGGCTCACTCCCCACTTAGCTTACAAAAAGGACCAAACAAACGAAAAAGATCGCTTCAAAATATTGTAGAGCTACTCATATTAGTATATGATAAGCATTTGTAAATAACAACCTTATATGAATTCAAACCAATTTTGTAAGTTAATATCAAAATAAAGAAGACGTATTTATAAAATTATTCTCGAAAATTAATAATTTTTAAAATTATTTCAAATTTAAAACCCAAAAAATGTAATAAATTATGGTTGAAATCGGAAATAATTAAATTAACCTCGTACTTTCGAATCTAGGCATAATTGGTCGATAAATATCGTGATTTGGTTTTAAGAATTTTAGTAAGAACGCAAAATTAAAAAAAAAAAATCGAAAGCAAATTGTTATTGAAATTATATAAAAGAGGAAAGACAACTGTTTTTATTATATTGGTAGAATTTAAAAATCTATATGTATGTGTAAATAACCATACTGAATTTTAAATGTGACTTGAACGCATACTAATTTTAAATATAACATGAATGCATACGCTTTTGTTACTCATAAATATTGTTTTAAATATGAAAACTGAACGTATAAAGTGTCTAGCGCGATTTTAACGAAATTAACGAGTTATTATAAGAATGCTTGTATTATTGATTTGATTTAAGCTAAAATATTATATAATAGGCGAATGTATTGTTTTAAATAAAAACATAATATTTAGAAAAAAGACATTTAAATACAAGTCGAAAACTATTTAATAGAGATTTGTAGAATTTTATTATGATCTGAAAGAATAAAACAAAGAAATTAAAGCGAAAAAACATCGGTCATTATTATTCTACCGTAACCAGTTCCAAGCCCGGTTGTGAAAGGAGGAAGGATGGATAGCTTTAGACCACCACAACGTTTCAGGGGGTAAATTAGGAAAGTGAAAGAACTTTATAGTCTCGCAGATTACTTACTGAGAAACCTGGACCCAATGACCTGACAATACAAAATGCACCACCATGAAATAAGCATATGGAAGTATTTAAGGCCAGATATGGATAACCGGTGGGAGACGTCTGACTTATTGACTAGGCCGGGCTTCCTTAACAAACAGGCGTCGAAAGCGCTAAACTCTAGACGGTTCAACATCTATGCGTGACCACGACCAAGAACATAACTCCACCGCTACAGTTTCAGATCAGTAACGCTTTATTACTCGCAGCGGTATAACCCCTGCCGTCTTCATGCTCGATTTGAGGTCATCGTGGAAGCTGATAATCAAGAATCGATGGGGCCAAAGTCGGCGAAGCCTTCTTTTCGCTGTCAGACTTAAGTCTTTGCTGAAGTTCAAAACCACTTCCAAACAGTGTCTTGGTATTCAAAAGCTTCATTCATCTCCAACAACTTTCAAAATTCATTATCAATGCCGGAAGACGGACAAAAGATGAAGTGCAGAGGGTTTACCGAAACGATTTCATCCCCAGTTAAATATCTGGATTTGCGTATTCATATCATATATTCAGTTGGAAGGGAGTGAAACGTTATATATCGTGTATATGTTTGGAGTAGATTCGACCAATGACCAGGTTAATGGCGAGAGGAAAAACCTCATAGTTGCTTCTGCTTCCTTACCCATATTTTTTCGGCCTTCCACCTGCCCAAGAATTATAGTATTTGGTGGCTTCTGTAGAATCAAGTGGTCTTGAACTCTTAATAGGTTGCGGTGCAAACGCCCAACATATTTGTTCGGGTAGTAGTAAATGCAATCTTTGAGGAGAGAAACTATTTGATTTAATCACTTCAGCTAGCCTCATTACTGCAAACGTGGAGTGCGCCTTTACATTCATGGGTTCGAAAAAAGTAAAATAATTGACCTAACAATTGCACTTCAAACTTGTTAGAGTGTCACTGTCGGATCACCGATACCTAAGACTTACTCTGACTATTGCAGGCGAGCAGTCTCTAATACAAAAAAGGAAAACGGATTAGCAGCAAAGTGCAGCTCCTTAGAGGACTAAGGACTTCTTTGGTGATAGAAGATGAATTGGAAACTGTGAGTCGCATACTTTTAGAGTACTATGAAGAAGCTTTTCTTTTTTCTCGAGACAAAAGCGGTAAAACGCTTCCTGACCACTTCTGAATCATGCTTATAAAAGCAATCAGCATGAAGACTTGTTAAATTTTCGGAATTCACAGCGTGAATATTGGAGGCACGTTAAATATTCGAAACGAAACTACTTTAGTGCATAAAGTCAGGAACTGGAAGGCGAAAGAGATACTTCAAGACTGTGCAGAGTCCTTAAAAGGGATAAGCTGGACTCTTTTAGAAAACCGGATGGTATTTTCACGAACTCCAAAGTGGAATCAGAGCAGACCCTCTTGGAAGTACACCATCCGCGAAAAGTGGTGAGAGAAGTGATATTCATCATTCCGAAGCTTGGAAAAGATGACTATTCAAACCCAAAGAACTTCAGACAGATCAGCTTGACATTATTTTTACCAAAAGGTTTGGAGAGACTGGTTGAAAGTCGCATTCGTGAGAAGGCGCTGAAGTCGCATCAAGAAGACTATGCGCAGGAGGATCAACTCCAGTGACAAAGGGGCACGGAATCTCACTGTACACCTTTCGGGTAGGGAAGCAGTACAGCGGGAAACTACTTGTACAATAGATCCAAATAGACCCAGTTACGATTTCAGGGATAGGATTAGACCCAAAAAAATTTACATTACAATTTTCATACAAAATTTACTCGATGGATTGACCCGCCTATACGGAAATGTATGAAGTTTATACAAGTCCATTTGATAACAACCTGACCTTGGCAAATTACTTATTTCTAAAGTCATTTAATAAAAAGCTTTCATAACTATTATGTAATCGACATCATCTGTGTTATCCTTCATTCCTAGTAAGAGCAGTTTAAAAATTTAATAACTTACTTACCAAAAAAACTTTCCAATAAATTCAACTGCCACTTGAAGTGTTACTGAGAATTATTATAATTATCGTAACCTGAAACAGAAATAACTTGGAAGCAATATCACCAATAATAATTTCAAGGCAGGGGGAGTCACGCAGTGCACTGCAGGATAAACTGACGCGAAATATAGCTTACTGGAGCCAACCTACCTTTCACTGAGAGTGAGCTATCTCTCTTCTAGGGTGATATGTGGCTTTCAAAGGGCCAAACCTCTCGTCTACCAAGCCCGTTAGTGAGTAGTGATAGCCACACCCTGCACGAGGTAACCCTACTTTTAACAAAACGCTACGGATCTAGGCTGGAGAGTCGAAAAATACCTCCCCCAATCTAGAGTGTCATGCGAACCGTGCTCATTGGATAGTTTGCAGTCGGGTGTAACTGACTGTATTCAAATGGAGCGTCATTGATACATATTCGCTTCAATGAGTAAATTGGACCTTACCATGCTACGGGGGCTATGGCACGGCGGACCTCCTACCAACGGGGATGGGGTCGTGGGAACCAAATGAGTATAAGTTCATCAACTTGTGCTAAAAGTGTGGGACAGCGAATCAATGCATGACTACTGGCAAAGAGGCATTATATGTCTGATACATAAAAAGGGAGATATCACACAGTGCAGCAATTATAGAGATATCACTTTGCTGAGTACCATCTATAAGATATTCTCCGCTATCTTGCTAGGCCGGAAAGCCCTATATGCCCAGAACATCATTGGCCCATACCATAGGGGCTTCATTCCAGGCAAATCAGCAACAGATCAGATTTTATCTCTGCAGCAAGCGATGGAAAAACTGTTGGAATGTGGACATCAATTGCACCATCTTTTCATCGACTTTAAAGCCCCCATGATAGCATAGCCAGGGTAAAACTGTACACGGCCATGATAGAATTCGGTATCCCGACGAAATTGATAAGACTAACTAGGCTGACCCTGACCAATGTGCGAGGCCAGATAAAAGCAACAGGAGCACTCTCAAGACCATTCGAAATCAACAACGGTCTACGACAAGGGGATGCGCTATCATGCGTTCTCTTTAACCTGGCCCTCGAGAAAGTAATCCATGATACTGAGGTAAATGTAAGGGGTACGATCGTCTTTAAATCCACCCAACTACTGGCCTATGCTGACGATATCGACATCATGGGAAGAACCACCCGAGACCTACAAACTGCCTTCATCCAGATCGAGCAAGCGGCACGAGATCTTGGGCTGCACATCAATGAAGGCAAGACAAAACATATAGTGGCAACGTCAGCCCGAAAACCAACCAAACAATAACATCAAACGGCACTGGTCAAACAGGAAGAATAAAGATAGGAGACTATAACTTTGAGACCGTTGATAATTTCTCCTGTCTTGGGTCAAAAATCACAACCGATAACAACTCATCATCAGCGGCGCAACAACCGGTATCCGGTCTAGGCCTGCCTTTATAAGGAATCCCAGACATCCCGGTATTGCGCCGAGGTTCACCAATTCGATATCCCTAAAAGCTATCTGGCGTCCTGGCCTACGCCATTACTCCATCTCTGCCTCGTCTCCTTTTTCTATCATAGATATTGCCCTTATAGACTTTCCGGGCTGGATCATCCTCATCCATGCGGGTTAAGTGACCCGCCCAGCGTGACCTATTGAGCCGGATTTTATCCACAACCGGACGGTTATGGTATCGCTCATAGATTTCGTCGTTATGTAGGCTGCGGAAGCGTCCATCCTCATGTAAGAGCCAAAAATTCTTCGGAGGATTCTTCTCTCGAACGCGGCCAAGAGTTCGCAATTCTTCTTGCTTAGAACCCAAGTCTCCGAGGAATAAATGAGGACTGGCAAGATCATTGTCTTGTACAGTAAGAAGTTGAAGCGCAAGAAATACATGCTTGTATCCATAGGGTAAAGAAGAATAGAATTCTTCGTTAATTGTCGCTTGTTGCTTATGAAGTGCCAAAACTAACATTTTCCATATAGCACCTACTAAGAATCAATTCAAAATACATACAAAAATGTAAACGTTTTCAGTTTTATCATCATCAATGGCGCAACAACTGATATCCAGTCTAGGTCTGCCTTAATAAGGAGCTCCAGACATCCCCATTTTGCGCCGAGGTTCACCAATTTGATATTCCTAAAAGCTGTCTGGCGTCCTGACCTACGCCATCGCTCCATCCGCCATCTCCATCTTCATATTTTCGACTTATAACGTACTTTCATGGAACCAATTATCGTGATAAGTCGGGGTATACCCGTAAACTTGTTCTTAATATTGCATTTTCCTAGCTAAAGCTTAGGGAATCTTAGTAGACATTGTAATTCACGTCCTTAATTGTTTGTTAAAGTCTCCAAATATGATTTTAATATTATGCTTGGAACACGCTTCGAAGGTACGCTCTACTGACTCATTGTAGGCATGTGTCTTCATAGAAGTCTGCAGTCTCCTCTATAGGAGCGTAAATGTTAATGTGGCTATATTTCGAAATTTTCTTCGCAAAAACGCAGAGTGCATAACTTTTTCCTTATGTTTTTAAACCCAGGTTTCATTTTTACGCTGACTAAGAAACCTACTCCGCGCACATGGTTTACTGGGTGGCTACTATAATACAGGGTGCGGCAGCATAACTTCCTTTTTTAAAATACGCGCCACTCAGTTAGTTGATGTCATAGCGGAGCGCTAGTGGTCTCGTTCAAGAGGGGATACTGTAAAGTTTTGTCCCGACACGGTTCAGCCGCCATCATGCGTTGGAATAGTGAGGAGTGTGCCTTTGCCGTTGAGGTTTACTTTTCAAGCGGATGTTCGGTTATTGCAACACAGCGTGCATTTCGGAATCGCTTTAATTTAGCCCCGTTGGCTCCCATCCCAGACCGCAAATCAATTGTTACATGGGTCACTACATTCAGACAAACTGCAAGTGCGACAAAAGGAAGAACTGGAGTCCCTCGGCCCGTTAGATCACCTGAGAACATTGAAGCAGTGAGAGCGTCAATGTTGCGATCGCTACGGCGTTCTGCGCGCAAACACGCATCTGCCCTTGGACTATCCGATCGTCCTGTGAGAAGAATTCTTCGTGATGATCTTCATTTTCATCCCTATAAGATGGCGATAGTGCAGGAACTTTCAGAACGTGACTTCAATTCTCGGATGAACGCGTGTGAGCTTCTTCTTGATGTCGTTCTTGAGGGTGCTATTGTTTTTTTTAGCGATGAAGCCCATTTTCATTTGTGTAGGTTGGTTAACAAACAAAACATGCGCTACTGGGCTGACACCAACCTTCGAGAATTTCATCAAAAGCCTTTGCATTCACCCAAAGTCACAGTGTAGTGTGCAATTTCCTCAACTGGAATTATTGGTCCCTGGTTTTTTTAGGAAAATGAGGTTACAGTGTCAGTGAATTCGGACCGGTATGTAAACATGCTACAGAATTTTTTTTTCCCACGGCTAGAAAATTTGAATTTGGGGGACACTTGGTTCCAACAAGACGGTGCAACAGCACACACGTCAAGAGCATCAATGGCTGTTTTGAGGGAACACTTTCCAGAGCGCCTTATCTCAATTAGAGGCGATTCGGAATGGCCGGCACGCTCTCCCGATCTGTCCCCTTGTAATTTTTTTCTATAGGGTTTTTTGAAATCCCGTGTTTATGTGAACCGTCCAAGAACCCTACAACATTTGAAGACCAACATCCAAGAAGAAATTGCCAACATAACACCTGCTATGCTAACAAGAGTTATGACAAACGCCAGAAATCGGTTTACGCAATGTATGGAGAATGGGGGACGTCACCTAACAGATTTGATCTTCAAAACAATGTAAATAAAAACTTTAGACATGTACCTACATCATAAAAAATAAATAAATATTTTCCGATGCATACAATAGTTTTTATTGAGTTTTGAAAAAAGGAAGTTATGCTGCCGCACCCTGTATGTGGTGTAACGACTCTTCTCCAGGAAAGCAGTTCCTGTCGAACGCATCTCTTGTTGCGCTTTTACATCAGTTTTATATTGGGACAGGGTATTGGCTAGTTGCTTGGCAGCTCCTTTTCTGTTGGTAGAAGGAGTGCTCGCTCGTCCGTTTTTTTATACAATGACGAATGTCTTTTTACCAAAGAAGAAACTTTTTATTACCACAATAGTCACTGGGGGATTGGAGTGAATCAAATAATTAATAAAGAAGAAAGAGAAGTTCAAGAAAAACAATATTGTGTTTCGCTGAGTTTCTTTAAAACAAATTCTATTCCTGTTTACAAATGATAGTTTTATTTACGTTTTGTGAGGAAGAAGAAAAACAATCACTTCCTCAAATTCATTCATCATTTATTGAATTGGAAAAATGATTAGCGCTCCTACCTCCAAAAACTAAACTTTCCGAACAGTCCCTATTCTTTGACACTAATGATTACGTTGGTCAGTCGATTCAATGTCAAAACAGATTGGTCATAGCGCAATTTGTCACTAATTAAACCAGAATCCAGATTAATAGACAAGTGATGGCTTATCAGGTAATAAATTATCCATCGAAAAGACAATCTACGTCTTCCTCATTCCCCATTAAATTGAATAAAAATGATTATCGTTCTAGGGAGGTCCGTATTCTGGCAATCCGTACAATCCCAACCAGCCTGGAGGCTACGGTGGATATCCAGGAGCTCCAGGAGGCTACGCCCCACCAAGCGGATATGCACCACCGCCAGGAGCATATGCACCTCAAAACTCTTCAGTTTCATCGGACGTGCAGAAATGGTTTGATATGGTTGATCGCGACCGCTCTGGGAAGATTACTGCGGCCGAACTAAAACTAGCTTTAGTCAATGGCAAAGGGGAGAACTTCTCCGACAATGCGTGCAAATTAATGATAAGTATGTTTGCCAAGTTTAGCTATGTCATGGTACTAAATCCTTACGGCTTTTCTCAGGCATGTTCGACCACGACGCCAGCGGAACGATCGACATAACCGAATTCGAAAAATTGTATGGTTACATCAATCAGTGGCTGGCTGTGTTTAAAACCTACGATCGTGACCAGTCTGGGCACATCGAAGAACAAGAGTTGAGTCAAGGTGAAGTGTTCAAAACAATCAACAAAAGCTCATCAGCTGATAACCCCTCCGTTCTTTTTTTCAGCTTTCACTCAAATGGGATTCCGTTTCTCCCCGCAGTTCGTGGAGTTTCTAGTGAAGAAATGCGATCCAGGCAACAAAAAGCAAATCTCAGTGGATCAGTTCATTGTTTTGTGCGTGCAAATCCAACGCTTCACCGAGGCGTTCCGGGCTCGCGATACGGAGCAGCGTGGTGTGATCACGATCAACTTTGAGGACTTCCTGAGCGTGGCGATTGGGTGCTCCATCTAAGATGCGTGTTGTCCTGGTGCTTACTAAAGAAAGGGCTGATTTTTTCAGATATTTTAATGTGTATTACTTGCTACAATTGTCACGTTAAACTTAAGTTCAATTCACGAGGCCTCGATTTCCGTGCTAGAATCTCAGTTTGGTTTCAAAGCAATTTCAAAATTCAACTTATTCATTCCAGCGTTAGATTAGGCTGATAGACGCACGGAGAGCAGGAGATTGCATTTTGACAATACATTGCAGCTTTTGCGTTCAATAAACTTTTTTTTAGAAAATCCAATTAAAATAATTTTGAAACTCGAAACCCGAAGTGCCGGAAAGTGGACATTTTCACTTCTCTAGAAGCAGACGTGCTTAGTCGACCCCAATTTTATCCCTAGTTTAGAGCTTTTAGTCAGTTCAAATAAGTCGGTGTGGGAAGTAACTAATCCTTTATGCATATTCTTCAGATAGTTTAAAATATTTAACCAAAAGAATGATATTACCATGTTATAATCCTTAGATTGCGGCAATTTGTTTATTCGATGTCCGTCCTCCTTCCTGCTTCTTCAAAGTGAGGTAACCCTCCTATTTACAAATTCATTCGGTGCGAAATTTCCCGCTAAAATAACCAATGCTTACATAATAATCAGTTGTTGACCTTCGAATTTATTATTAGAATCACAAACAAGATTTATTTTTTATACAAAACGTACGCTAATAAAGTGGCTAACTTTCCAAGGGAATTGTGGGTTTCATTTGCATGCTGGACACTATAATATTGAGATGCTTCTCGGTCTGATCTGAAAGTTTTAGCAAGTATTTTGTTTGAAAAGTTTTTCAGATCATAACATCGTGACATTAATTGAACATCAATTTCGACCTTGCTGCCGCCATGGTTTTCCAGGGCAATATTATATATTTTTTTTCTTAGCCTTAGTCCCGTTCGCAATCGGAATCGGCTCCTCGTGATCGGTTGCGCCATTTTGTTCTATCAAAGGCCTGATCTGAATGCGGTCACGGTGCTTTCAAATCAACATCCAGCGTATCAAGCCATCGTTGTTTCGGCCGGCCTTTTGGTCGCTTGCCATCGACTTCAATGTTGATAGTAATCTTAGCAAGTGAATTCTCCTTATCGGGAATCACATGACTATATCATCCAAGACAGCTCTCTCAAAAATTTTCCGCGATCGATGCATGCCATATTCATCGTCAACGTCGTTTACGCGCGTGTTACGCCACTAGTTCAACGCAACATTTTCGTCTCCATTACCCCGGGACGCCGTTCGTTGTCCTTTATAGTCGGTTAGAAGTCAGATCCATAGAGGGCGACAGGGCGGTAAATTTTCGACTTGGGTCGTTCGTTGATACGGCGATCACCGGAAAAAGAACAAGAACGCCACTTCATCCAGATTGTGCTAATGCGTGAAACAATTTCGTTGCGCGATTCTCCATGGGCATAACATTGACCAGTTTCATGGGGATCAGTCGTCAAAAATTCATTTTTATTTAGATTCAATCTGAGCCCGTGTTGCTTGAGGCAAATATTCCATTCTTGTGATACTAGGTGTTGTCGTAGTGCATACGCGGTGAGACCATATTGGTACGGTGGTGCTTTCTTGCCAGTCAGATGGTGTTCTACCTTGCTAAATAATCCGATTGAAGAATTCGCTGAGCCACAATGTCGGGTCCCAGCTCCTCGGTTTCCAGAGCTTCGATGCAATGCTTTCCCGGTTTCATTTGTTTTAATGCTTCCTCGACTTTAACGGCGCTAACCGGTAGAATTACGCCAAAGTCGGCAATGCTTGTAGATGTGGGGGATGAACAAATTCTTCAGTTGAAATCTGTTGGAAATATTTTTGCCATCCATCCATCGCAGCCCCTTGGTGGATAAGCAAAGTGTAATTATTGTCCTTAAGAAGTGTTCTATATACTGTGTGAGTTGGTGTCGGCTTGGGCAAGTCGATGCAGAGCTCTCGCCATCCCGAGTGTCCAGTTTATCATAAAAGTCTTTGTAATGGACGGCTCGGGTAACAGTGATCACTTTATTTGCTTCCCGCTTGGTATTCTTGTAAATTCGCCAATTGGCCTGTGGTAGAGCCGTTTCTTTTCACTGACCTTCATTTCAACATCGTCATTCCAAATGATGAATGTAGAAAGATGAAACAATCGTTGGATGAACCTTGTATTCACAAGTACAAAATTATGAGGGTCCGCAAAATCAACTATACACTCGTCTCCCTCATTGCGCGCTTCAAACCCTTTCCGCCATGGCGCCTGTTGCTGTCTGGCCTTTCACCCATATAACCATTAAGGTCGTCAATACGGGGAGTGGCGTTCCGAAAATGCTCCTGCGTCCTAGGTAGTAGCCTCGAGAAAGATTCTAGGTAAAGAGCGTATTGCTAATAACCGATGCACACCGAGACATACTAGGGGTTCTCAGAGACGTCGGCAACTCCTTGTCGAAGTCGATAGGATGATGTGAGTCTAGCTCTGCCAAAGTGGTATTTGAGGCATGCATGAGGAGCCAGCCCCTTCGGGACCCTGCTCGGATAGTGTGCATGGCACCGGTATTAGTAGACCGCGTTGCCTCCAGCCAACGCTGATCCGTCCATGAGTTCCGGGATCAACTAATCTTAGGTCAGCCCTTAAGGAACTGGAGGTAGGGGCTTTGTCTCGAGGGTATACCCTATCCTGACCATTGCGACCTGCTTCCTTGCATACGATCCGCTAGTAACAACTTAAATGGCGAATACAAACAATTAGGAGATAGTGTGAGTAGAGAATAAGTTGGCCGGTTATTCTGGCGATAGCTGAAGGTGAAAGGCTTATCAATAAATGCACGGCAGTTGTGAAACGCATGCAGTCTTCGATGTTCCTCCGGAAAAACGTCAGCAAAGGCATGAAAAACAGGCTGATGCAGCTGGATGAGCTCCAGGGACACAATTTCGCACTACAGACATGGGGAGTAACAGAAGATGCGCGAAAAACAGCGCCTCCCACTGAGAACACCACAAGCGCCAAACGGATCACAGACAGCCCGTTGCAGAACGAACGGGGCAAAAATGGAAAGAAAAAAACGCATCTGAACGAGACCACTCAGGTACTCTCCAGGGCTCAAACGAAGAAGGCGAAGAGGGAAAGAGACAACAACACGCCGCGTCATCAGAAAAACCTCTGCTTAAAATTAAGGCGGACACGAAAGATGGAGTACTAAAAGGAAAGACGAGGAGGCGAAGAAGGATTAGACCACCAACTCTGCTTATTAGGCCGACGGAAAGCAAGACCTTTGCAGAAGTGCTCAGCAAAAGATGTTATAAGCTCAAGCTCGAAAATAGCGAAGCGGATAATGATATACTCATCATCATCGCCATTCATCTGTCAAGAATACTTGCCCATTTCTATACAAGACCGGAGCCGAAATGAACTTCCTAGCATTTCTCAGGAGCTTTGAATTCAACCCGATCGTTCTTGTTTTCAACGACATTGAACTCATTTTCTTGGACCAATTGCAGTGTTTCTGGTCGGTACCGTTGGAACTCCCCGCTAAAGTTTAAAAAATTATCATTCTTTAATCGACAGTCATCAACAGTCGTAACCAATAAATTCGCCAGAGTACCGTAGCTCGACACAATCCAGATACTTGTGGACATTACAACTAGAAGTCATAAAGCGCACTGCAAAGGTTAAATATCAAGTAAGGGGAATAATTCACCACGCTGACTGCATCATGCGGTAAGATAAGCACATAAATGGGTCAAAAACGATATGTAAAAAAACGGGGTTGAAAATCGGATCAGCGAGATTGAAATGTTGACACTCAACCAACTCGCTCAACGCACCATTCTAAGTGCCAATAAGATGGTTGCCATTCACTCCTTGGTGGAGTATATTGCATCAACCACACCTACGCGCCATCGTTCGTGGTTACCTGAAATGCTCCCCCACGACTTTCTGCGCCAAGTGCCCTTGTGGCGACCCACTTGTCGGCCATCTTGGGAGAACGTATGCCACTACATGGCGTAACCAGCAATGCAATTGTCCCTCCTAAATGTATGACCTATCCACAGCTACTTCCGCCTTCCGATCACAATGCATATGAGCGCCAGGCCTGTGCATCGATCTAGTTTTTCGTTTGAGGTAGTGTCAGGCCCGCGTACTCTGACAATACCACGCAGGTAGGTGTTCGCGAAGACTTGAAACTTTTGAGTAACATTGAAGTTCACTTTCCATGTGCTATTCCCATATACACTTAGCAGAAAAAGTCTGCGTACATCTGCTTTCAATGAAATCGTATCCAGATTTCATTGAAAACATTTATTTTTGTTAGTTCTGCAAGCAGAATTTTATTAATTTCACTTCAGCAGTTTCTGAGAAATCGTTACATTTTCATAACAAACAAAGAAAATTAAGGCGGAAAAAGTATACATACACATTTAATAACATTTTCAAAATTATTGATAATCGCAAATATACTGTCAATTAATAATTTGTGGGGTGTCCTACCTGTTTTAGAAGGGACTGATTACCAAAATTTTACATTGTTTGCCATTATTTCTCCTAAAAGCAATAACGCTAGACTTATCTCTGTTCACTGAGAATTTCAGGGTGTTACACTTACTCACGAAAAGGTCAACCTGTCTTGTAATAGCCTATCCACCTGATCATCGCTTGTCCCCATAGCAAGGATGATAAAGTCATCTGCGTATTGATAGATGTCAGTTGAGTCATTGATTTTGGAGAGAAGCGTCAGGTCTATCAAAAACCGGCTCCCAACCCAAGAGTCAGCCTCTCACTAGTTGTCAGAAGCAACTCAACACCGGATTCGCGTTTACTACCACTCGGTTTTCAAGAGTACAAAAGCACATCGTTGAGAGAAGGAGAGGATTTCTCTCCAGTCTTATCACTTACTTCGTTTAGGCCCAGAATGTTCAGCTTATATTGTTGGAATTTCTGTCGAAGTCAGACAAAGCGAGCATTCTGAGGACCCTCGCTATCGTTGTCGAGGATCGTGCGCATATTCCAGAAACCAATCATAAGCGCCAATGTCAACCACATATTGTTCGGAGAGTAAGGAAGGAGTCATTCACTGATTTCAATACTCCGATCATGCAGATGACTTCTGTTTACTTCTCCCCCCTACAATTCTTATAACCATTAGTCCTATTATTCCCCGTACTGTTTACTTTCTATCGCGCCCTTTGCGGAATTCAAAAAAAAATTGAAGACATTGACACTGAAACGAATGTTTTTTTTTTGTCGGAGGAATGATTGAGTCTTTCTTGTCTATGTATATTAGCGAACAAAATGTAAGAATAACAATAAAGTCATATAATTTTATAGCTTCATTTTTGCAGACGATGATGTCGAGCAAGCCAATTTTTTACGAATACCAACGAGATTTCGCCAATCTGCTTAAAATCGCAAATTGCGCTCCAATTAACTTGATGGTGTTCTGCGCGGATACTCATTCTACTTCGCTATATGAAGCATGTCCTACATCGTCACCCGAAAACTACCAAACTTCTTTCATTATCCTTCACTAGGTCGAGGTATGGATCATTTTAGAGTTGGAATAGTGCAGTCGTTGAGAAACGTACATTTTTCAGAAAATCTGAGGAGAACCACGGCCACAGGACACAAGGAAGCGTCGCAATAAAAACCGCTAAACGTATTAAAATGTTAAAGCAGATTGCTAGGGGGCATAGAAAATAAAAAAGAGTCATGTGCTTACAATCAAACGGATTCCATTTTTTATTGATCATTTTTAGATAATCCTCGGTTACATTAGCATAAAACGAAATGATTTTCTTATTACAAATAGGAGCAGCTTGTGTTTAACTAATATTCAGTTAGATCGCTATTCCCTTATACGCCTTTCCGATACTTCTCGCCGTGTGTGAATTCAGTCATTGGTTTTCCAGCTACTCCGCAAGTTCCAATGCCCACACGTCCATTGACATTGTCTGGCGATGCAAATATACTTTTCACCTTCATCCCTGCCTTTTTGGAGTTCTTCATAGTGAAATTTAACCATTTATTCTTATCCTGCTCCCGTTCCTCTTCGATCTCCTTGAAGCGCTGCAATTTCTTCTGTTTCCGCTTCTTCAAGTATTCCTTCTGGTTGGGTCTGTGTCGCTTATTCGATGGGAAAACTTCATTGCGGACAACGCGTTCCTTGAGCTCCTTCAGCGTAGTTGTGGAGCGGTTTTGATAGGCTTCAAAGATAACACTGACTTCCCCTGAGGCTGTGATCCCTTCGATTGTGGCATCGTAATACTGTCCATCCTCGGTCCACTTGGCCTGGCACTTGTCTCCGATTTTCCAAACGCGAGAA
This sequence comes from Hermetia illucens, assembly GCF_905115235.1. Classification (NCBI taxonomy): domain Eukaryota; kingdom Metazoa; phylum Arthropoda; class Insecta; order Diptera; family Stratiomyidae; genus Hermetia; species Hermetia illucens. The sequence goes on from NC_051849.1 coordinate 52,729,902, forward strand.
GGCTCCACTAGTTTTTCCGCTGCTATCAGTGCTGCTTCGATTTCATCGTAATACGCTGTGGTGCTTGCTGGCTCGATGTATGAAGACTTTTTCTGCTCCTCGAGTTGAGTTTTTATTAGATCGCGTGTCAATTCGATGACCTCTTCAAGATCTTTCTTTAATTTCAGCAATTCAGTGTTTTCCGGATCCGTTAGAAGAGCTGCTTCCACTTGCTGCAACTGAAGCTTATAGTTTTGCAGGTCATCAGCCATGTCGAGGTGGTGTCAACGGAATTATAGCGACTAAATTACTTTTATCAACTAAACACACTAGAAACAATGACAATGACAGCTTTCGACTTGACGCTTGCGAAAGTAATCTACTAAATGTTAATTGTGGGCAGCCCTGGTTGACAGTTGGGGTGCGTTCTGAATTGTTTACATTATCAAAAAGACTATGGAAGAACAATTTACATTTGTGTTGGCTTTAATGGCTGAATTTTTCAGATTGTTTTTTTTTTAAATTAATGCTTAGAAAGTGTCGCACTGATTTCTTCAAATGAACGGATGAAACTTCTCAAGTGTGACTGTCCATCTTGATGTTACGATAAAGCCATAGTAATATAAATGGGGCCTATTCTGTTTTGAAAATATATACCCTCTATTTCGTATTCCACTTTCGATTAAAGGGTTAGAATCAAAAAATATAATTCACAAACCGCCAAACAAGATCAAATTTTGAAGGGAATTTTGTCCGTCAAAACGAAAATGTGGAGAAAACCCAACTGCTTTTAAACGGCATTAACTGATCTATCAACGCAACATTTTGAGCATCACTGTTGTTTTGGCGTTAAAAATACGTCAAAATCGGCATTCTTGTTTCCATAGTGGTTTCCTCTGCCGAAAACTCGAAAGTATTGAATAGGGTTTGCTTAGTTTCTTCGATTCTTTTACTCAATCCGAAAATTTTTTGCAAGTCCTTGTTAAGTCATTAAACATGGAAGCGGCTGAAGATAAACCGGCGGAACTAATGGAAGTTTCTAACAACTTGGGCGACCTCGACAACATTTTGTCGGCAGCAGATAATCTTGCAGAAGCTCTCGATTTAAACAGTCCAGGCGTAAAGGAAAAAAGAGAAAACGTGAATGGATCGAGTAGCCTACAGGACGACCAGGATGAAAGTGCCAATCTGGAGAAACAAAAGGGCACAGCCGAGGATTTGGACTCTTCGTCAGAAGTGGAAATGGTCGAAACTATTGATGCGAAAAACAGCGCGGATATCACTGCAGTTGAAGTGGAATCTAAGCCAACAGAAAATGAAAATCATGAAAAATCTAAGGAAATTAACAGTCAAAAACAACAAGAATCTGCCTCGTCTAAGACGGAAGAAAAACAAAGCACCATCTCACACCCCCAAGTAGAATCAATGGAAACAGACGTAGCACTTTCCTCTCAAAATGAATCTGTCAATGATTCAAAGGCAAAGGCCGGTGTAGTTGAAAGTGTTCAGCCACAATCACCACGGGTCATCGAACTCCTGGACGATGACGACGAAGACGTTGCTCCACCGCAAGCAAAACGTCCAACCCCGGAATTACAAGAACCAAAACTTCCCGAGCCTCCTGAATCGATTTCCAGTGAAGACTCTAAATCTGTCCCCATGGATTTCGCGGAGACAAAAGTTGAGACTAAGTTGGAACCCAAAGTGGAATCGGTAGTATCCAGCGACGACGAAGAGAGCATTTATTACGACAAGGAGTGCGTGAACTATGAGTGCCAGAGGGTCGCGAAAAAGTTCTTCAAGGCACCGCTTTTCACTTTGAATTTTTACAAGATTCAAAGGAAGACCAACAAGACTCAGTTTGTGTGCAACGATTGCTACGACAATGCTGTAAAGAAATATGAGGTAAAGACTAGATCTCGCTCAAGGTAACAGAAGTCGGAACTTACTTTACTGTTGCAGGTTTTAGCTATGGCGCTTGAAGCTCATCAACCATTGTTGGAACAGGATATTCCCAAAAGGCAAGACTTCGTTGAAATTTTAGATAGTAGCGACGAAGAGGATGCCTCAAGTGCAGATAAAACCAAAGGTAAGGTGAACGATCATTCGACGATAGTCACTTTCGACTATCATTAGTTGGCTGGAGCTGAGAAGGATAGAGTGGCTAAAATGAAAATGCATGACATGACTCTCCGAATTGCGATAGTATATTTTCTCAGTATCAGTTTGCTTCATTTTTATGATCAATGTGTGCCTAGCCAAAATTTTTAAGGGATTAAACACCGTCTCGTTCGCTAGAAATATACAGCCGCACTGAAGGAAAAAACAAGTTTTTCCCGAAATATCGATATATGCTGAATTGCTTCTAGCGACAGAGACGGGGCAGAGTTTTCATTTTTATGACTACTTGTTTGCAGGCTTTAATATCCCAACCTTGCAACGCCTTCTTATTTTTTCTCTTTGGTTAATATTTGTTGAATTTTATTTAGAAAAACCCTGAATTTAAAAAAACTTCTCCAAGGTGGCTGCTCTTTATTTGCTTGCAAAACGCATCAATCGCACCTCTGGGGCATCGCTGACTTCCCGAGACACTTGCACTACTGTTCTTGGCTCAACCCACTCATTGAATACAGCGCGACGTCCCCAGCAGTGGAGTCGTCGCCCTCCCTTAATGTGTGATATATTCACTGCCACCTCCGCCAACTGATCAATACGTTCTAAGGTAACTGAACTGCGCATTGAGGAACTCCGTTGCCAGAGTACAAGACTTTGACTGCTGTGGTAAGAGCAAAGAGAGCAGAGTCCGGCTTAGATCTTCGATGCCAACCCGTAGCATTCACGAAGGATAGTAGCTCTCTCACTCTGTAAGTAGAGATCTCTTGGAGTTCCTCAAAGGATAGCAGGGAGCGGCCTGGCTCTAGCTAGAGTTGGACAATCGCGACAGAGGTGCCTGAAGGTATCTCCCTCCTCTCTGCAGCTTCGGCAGTGCGAATTATGGGATATGTTGAATCGACGGCATGGTTCTCTTAGGCTAGTGCCCCGTGCAGACCGCTATAATCGCGTCTGACCCAACAGATTTTGCGATCGGGTTTTATTATAGGCGGGCCAAATCCATTATTACTTGTCGCAGATGGTGATCCTTCGCCACCTAAAGTCAGCGGCTGCTAAGTAGTGCAAGTAGATTCCGCTTCTAACAGTCGGCAGTGGAAATTGGAGAAATTGCTAAGAACAAAGACTAGCGTGACTAATCAGTCAGCTCGATCATTCTCCTATATGTTCCTATGACTGGGAAGGGTAACTTGGAGGGTGCCATACCGATGTTTCAGCCCGTTCCCGTATTACCCCACCAGCCTGGAGAACGTCGTCATTGAATACAAAGCCTTAATGGGCGCTCAGCTGTTGGTCAGAATGACCGATGATACCCCGCATGACCATATTTGGTAAAAAAATTTGCACCGCCCTTCCGCATGTAACACACTAAACACAAAATGCCAGCACCCGCTGCATGTAAAGGGGCATACAAACCACATGTTCTCATCCAATTTCGTGACAATGAGTTTAGCCGTTTCCGAGTAAGTCGGGTGTGACAGACTGACAGACAGACATTGAATCGATTTTAATAAGGTTTTGTTTCACACAAAACCTTTAAAATGGATCAGGAGCCAATTCTAATAATTATCGCCTCATTACATCGACTTCAGAACACGACATACTTGAGTTGACCTTGTTCCTCTATAAAGAAATTGACAAAAACAATAAACCGGTGGCAGCTTTCATGAATTTTGCAAAGGCTTTTGATATTGTTTGTCAGCACATTCTATTTAAAACAAGTCGGAATACCGGAAGCTCGCGCTTCGGGTATAAAGGTTTTGTGTTCATCTTATCTAAGAAATTTCAACTCACATTTTTCTATCCGTATACAGCTACAAAACTACGAGACATACGTACATATTACATGTTACGTTCACGCTAAACAAACAAACTGCCTATTTTCGAATACTATACACATATAGACACGGTTATAGATTGATCGTACCCATATTTCCGATTTACTTCTTATATCTATCTGAACTAGGCACTACCCACAAAGTCCATTAGCACGCATATACTATATACCTACATCCACACATGTCCCGTTTCAATAATTGATATTTATATACAAATGATAAAAAAACTAAAACAAAATAATTATTTTCCACCCAATTCATACGAACTTACTTCGTTGTGGTATTGACGAATTGATATGTGATGATGACGTCATGCAGGTTGTTGAGTGCACGAAATTCACAAAAAAATATAAAGTTTTACCCCCTATAGCTTTGTTAATAATAGTTTGATTTTCTTCAGACTTGTGTATTATGTTCTTCATTATGCGCATGCCAAATTTTGTACTTCTTGGATGAACATAAGGGGGGTGCCGGGTAAATATCTAAAATGTGGAAATATACTATTATTAACTTTATTTGTGCAGATATCGGAGCCGGATATATTTTGAGGCCTAGATTTCGTGGAGATGCACTACTGCGATGTTTTTTCAGATTTTTGGTTGGATAGGTTCTGAGAACGAGACCTGTTACACTTTTTGATGGTCATATTTTGAGCCCTCACTCCCCTATGTTTCACCCAATATCAAATATTGAACCAGTTTCGAAAAGTACTAATTAAGACCTTTCATTTGCTACCCCACATGGCTACATTCTGTGAAAAAAAATTTTGAACCCTCCTTTCACATGTATGGGGAGCCCCCCTTAAACTTAACACAAAATGGCGTCAGTTGCTGCATGTAAAGGGAAAGGCAGATCCCATACTCCTACCAATTTTCGTGACGATCGGTCCAGCCGTTTCCGAATAAATCGGCTGTGACAGACAGACAGACAAACATCGAATCGATTCTAATAAGGTTTTGTTTCACACAAAACACAAAAATGAACTACATAGGAGTAAAAGGGAAAACATAAGGACTCTTTAAAAGTTACCTGTCAAATAGAATACAATAGGTTAGAATATTCTGAACGCTAAGCACCCTTAAGAGCAAAAAAGCTTTTGGTCTACTTCAAGGAATAATATTATCACTCCTTTTGTTCCTTATCTACGTAAATGAATTAACAAATATAACTTTTACTAATTGACAAATTTCAGTAAGGAAAACATACATAACATAAAAGACTGGCTAAACCAAAACATGCACAATTTTAAAAAAGTCGAAAATGATGGTCTTTTCATGCAGTGCAGCAGGACTACCAGATAACGTTTCAGGTATACAAGGTTTTGTGTTTGCCTATCTGAAGAACTTAGAGCGCGTGGGAGGTTGCACTTGTATAAGAATTTAAAGTTCAACCACATGACCATATTCGATAAAAGAAATATGCTTGGGATTTCATAGTGCTCATATGTCCACCGAATTTCATTAGGATCGATTTTGCCGTTTTGGGGGAAAGTGCGATGGCAGACAGACAGTGAATTGAGTTTAATAAGGTTTTTACACAAAGCCTTAAGAAGAGCAATACCATTTGCATACGTCATCAAACCATTAAGAAATCCTGTGCACTTGGTAGAACTCCTAGTCGATCCAAATTCTCATACATCTGTTTTCAGAAGAGGTTTTTCACTTCACGGCATTTAGATTTCCATGCTAAAGGACTTGAGTAGTGCTTGTCACTATTTTTCTGGCAATAACTTCGACATTGATATAAGACACAATACTACCAAGTTTGGTGTAAATGGCGCTATTAACGCTATAATAGGTCAAGACTGAAGCTTTTATGTAAATTTACTGCAATCCAACACATTGAATGTCAGGATCATACTGAAGTGAATAGATTGAAATGCATAATATTACGGGCTAAATACAAATCGGACGAAAGTCCACTCAAATATATAAGAAGTACAATAAACCGTTCATGTCTGCCGTTTTCCCGAATTCTTAAATAAGTGAAAATAGCAGCGCTGTAGAGATAGTAAAAATTTCCAGGAAAAGTTCCGCGGAGTGATAATTAAATCGGATCCCTAGGACGGATTTATAACAGATGATTACGCTTCAGCTCATATCCGGATGTTGAAATGGTTTACGATTTCATCTTCAAAAGGTGGATCTTCACCAGATGTTTACGATTGAAAATCGTTCTGAAATGCTTCTCCCACTTGAATGAGAAGCTTCCCGTTAATGATATTCTTTCCTTTCTTGCATACAACTTTATTTAACATTAATTTAGGAGTTTTAGTTTGTTTGTTTTTTCATGTTTTCTTAGACACCTGCCATTTGCCAAATTTTCCATGTAGTTTTCATCAAAGAACTCGATACTGAATAGCCACTAATTTAGTAATTAAGACTAAATCAAACTCTAACATATCCCTTTACAGATGAACAGGAATTCGAAAGTGAAACGATTGAGATGCTTCAACGAGAATTGGATGATACGATTTGTGATATTCTGAGTAGAGTGGAGATAAAAAATCAAGTTAATTGGTCAAAAAACATTCTCATGGAGAAAATTAACAAGACAGAAAGTAAGTTATCATAAAAAAAGTATTACTCTTTTGTCGAAGAAAAAAGCACAATAAAAAAATATCTCCTTATACCATAAACCTTTTATTTCTTTTTGCTTTCTAGTTGAATGCCAAGAGATTTCAGAAACCTTAAAACAACTACAAAAAAGCGCAGATAAAATGCATACCACTCTCTATCAATGTCCGAAAATTAAGATCAAAGAATTAACGGCACTGGATTTAAATACTGGAAGACCATTCTCTTCAGAATCGGAGTATACGGTAAAACACAAATGCTTCCTCATATTCTCCTTACGAACTTGCCCTTCCTTCCTCTTTTACATTTGTTTACGAATCTATTTTTTGTTTTAAGATTCCTCCTCTTGGTGAGCTTAAATATCCAAATATCGACATGGTTGGAACCTATTATGCGGTGCGGAATAAAGCCATCGCCAGTTGGTTACCATGCCGTGTAATTGAAACAATGGATGTTGTCATATCTGGTCAGAAATCCGTGAAATATTATAAAGTCAAATATCTGCGTATAAAAGTACCAACAGTGAAGTGCGTTTCGGCGAAACATATGGCTTATGGGGATCCACCGAGTGTTCGACTTTCAATAGGTGCGGTTTGTTTGGTGATCTATTTTCAATGAAGATTAAAAATATTTATTTTACGTTAACTCTAATAGGAACTCGAGTCATTGCGTTATTCGATGGCTCCACTTTGAGCAGGAGTAACAAGGAAGTCGTTGCGCCAAACGCCTTCTATCCTGGAATTATAGCGGAACAACTTCAAGCTTATAATAAATACAGGTAAGTAATGCACCTACCCGTTTTGGAGAAACCCTTTTTAATTTATAATGGGGTCCTGTACTACTAAACAAAGCGGAAATAATGCGGCTTTTGAGTAAAGAACAACATCATCATCAACGGCGCAACAACCGGTATCCGGTCTAGGTCTGTCTTAATAAGGAACTCCAAACATCCCGGTTCAGCCCCGAGGTCCACCAATTCGATATCCCTAAAAGCTGTCTGGCGTCCTGACCTACGCCATCGCTCCATCTTAGGCAGGGTTTGCCTCGTCTTCTTTTTCTACCATAGATATTGCCCTTATAGACTTCCGGGTGGGATCATCCTCATCCATACGAATTAAGTGACCCGCCCACCGTAACCTATTGAGCCAGATTTTATCTACAACCGGACGGTCATGGTATCGCTCATAGATTTCGTCATTGTGTAGGCTACGGAATTGTCCATCCTCATGTAGGGGGCCAAAAATTCTTCGGAGGATTCTTCTCTCGAACGCGGCCAAGAGTTCGCAATTTTTCTTGCGAAGAATCCAAGTTTCCGAGGAATACATGAGGACTGGCAAAATCATAGTCTTGGACAGTAAGAGTTTTGACCCTATGGTGAGACGTTTCGAGCGGAACAGTCTTTGTAAGTTGAAATAGGCTCTGTTGCCTGACAATAACCGTGCGCGGATTTCATCATCGTAGCTGTTATCGGTTGTGATTTTCGACCCTAGAAAGGAGAAATTATCAACGGTTTCAAAGTTGTATTCTCCTATCTTTATTCTTCTCGTTTGACCAGTGCGGTTTGATGTTGTTGGTTGATTCGTCTTCGGTGCTGACGTTGCCACCATATATTTTGTCTTGCTTTCATTGATATGCAGCCCAAGATCTCGCCCCAATCGCTTGCTCGATCTGGATGAAGGCAGTTTGTACGTCTCGGATTGTTCTTCCCATGATGTCGATATCGTCAGCATAGGCCAGTAGTTGGGTGGACTTGAAGAGGATCGTACCTCTTAAATTTACCTCAGCATCACGGATCACTTTCTCGAGGGCCAGGTTAAAGAGGACGCATGATAGGGCATCTCCTTGTCGTAGACCGTTGTTGATTTCGAATGGTCTTGAGAGTGATCCTGCTTCTTTTATCTGGCCTCGCACATTGGTCAGGGTCAGCCTAGTCAGTCTTATTAATTTCGTCGGGATACCAAATTCTCTCATGGCCGTGTACAGTTTTACCCTGGCTATGTTATCATAGGCGGCTTTAAAGTCGATGAACAGATGGTACAACGGATGTCCATATTCCAACAATTTTTCCATCGTTTGCCGCAGAGAGAAAATTTGATCTGTTGCTGATTTGCCTAGAGTGAAGCCTCTTTAGTATGGATCAATGATGTTCTGGGCGTATGGGGGCTATCCGGCCTAGAAAGATAGCGGAGAATATCTAAAGATGGTATTCAGCAACGTGATACCTCTTTAATTGCTGCGCTGTTTGATATCTCCCTTTTTATGTATGAGGCAGATAATGCCTCTTTGCCAGTCGTCAGGCATTGATTCGCTCTCCCACGCCTTGAGCACAAGTTGATGAACCACTTGGTGTAATTGGTCGCCTCCATATTTAACCAATTCGGCTGTAATTCCATCGGCTCCTGGCGACTTATGGTTTTTTAGCTGATGAATTGCACGGACAGTTTCTCCTAAACTTGGTGGTGGCAGTGTTTGTCCGTCGTCTTCAGTTGGCGGGACCTCCAACTCGCCGATGTTCTGGTTGTTCAATATGCCCATTCTGTCGGAAATCAGATTTCCCTCTTTGTCTCGGCAGGATGAGCATCGAGGTGTATAAGGCTTCATCCTACTGGCTTGTTGGTAAAACTTGCGCGTCTGGTGCGTTTGCTCCCTGTACTTTTCTAGTTCACAGACTTGTTGGTTCTCCAAGGCTTCCTTTTTTCGTTTGTGAAGTCGCTTCTCCGCTCGACGGAGTTCGTGAACGATTTATGGAGTGGATATTGACTTTAACGATCAATATGCTTCGGTTATAAAATGTTCGCGAAATCAATGGTTAAATTTAAGAATGTGATCATTTATGTGAGGATATACTAGTTTGATGCGTTTATCGAACGCATTGACACTATGAACTTTACGCTCCTTATTACTCACATGGTATAGCATTTGGATGATCGCAGTTTACATGGAAGATTTTACTCTAAGCTTTGCTAGAAGCCCTTTCCAAAACTACTCAACGTTGTTATTTTTTACTTTGTTTTCCGGAGAGAATAAGCACACTGATAAGAATCATGCTGACTTCGAGGAAAATGAATGAGTATGTAGCGGACAAAAACAAATTTTCATGCAATATTTTTTTGCTTGGATCATTTAATCGGTTTCTGCGGGTATTTAAAAAAAAAATGTTCACCCCCGACGGGGGATGCCACATGTCAGGCTATGTGCTCGAAAAGTGTCCCGCCAAAGACGAAGCGGTGAAAGTTATAGAAGTCTTCGAATCTTTCTTGCGGTCACCAAAATAATGTCATCAAATCATTCAGTCACATACTGCCACAGCCGATTATAATTTCACCTTCAGCTCTTTTGAATTGCGTATAGTTTCTTATAGAAACCCTGCTTCTCTATGTCGGAAATCTTCGTTGGTAAATAACAACTTTTTTTCTTCTTAACCTGGACCGAAATCTCCCAATCAAGATTCTATAAAAACCGTCTTCCGTATCATGAGAGCGCGCTTACTTCCACTAGGATTTCGGGAGCGCAGAAGCACAGTACCGCAAATAGGAGAGGAGTATTCTGCACAATTCTACCATCTCACTTCATTCAAGCCCTAAAAGTCCAGCTGGGGGTAATGAGCATTTTGGTTGCTTTCATTGTCAAAGAGAATTCGCACATTTCAGAAACCAATGACAGTAGAATCCCGATAATTCGTCTGCTTAAGGGACTGATTTGATATAAAATATCGGGATTACCAATTATCGGGAGTGCAAAAGACTCTGCGGTTCGGCAATCTGTATTAATTAGCCGGAAATACGAATAATCGATGTACGAATTTTCGGGATTTCTCTTCTTAAAGCACTTTCGATAGCCAAAGGTCGTAGCTATGTGGTCAGTGCCTGCGTGTTGCCGTTCGGTAACAAAAAAAAGTCGAAATTGGTATGTTGCTAACCGATGGAATGCTACTAACGATTACTGCAGCGCGCTGTCTCTTCACTGGGAACCGGTTTCCTATAGGATTTTGACTGCAAGATTCCGGTCCAGGTTAAAGAGCATCACAATTGCGTAATATTATGCCTCAATGAAAATTTCCCATATAGTGGAGAAGAATACTTTTTATTAGCAATTATAGGCAGTTCAGGAAAGGCTTCCTAAAGGTAAACTTGCGATTGTGACTGAATGGAAAGATGGGCTCTGCTAACACCTCGCTCAAATACATGATGAGGAGGCATGGTCTTGACGACCGTAACAACAACAATGAAAGATTTGACCAAGAACGAAATTCTAATCAGGTTGACCATATCGTCATCACAGCAGATATAGGTATTGCCCTCCCGATGTCAGCATCTTCCTTGATACACACATTCAACAAAAGAGAGAGAGAGAGAGAGAGAGAGCACCAACCCCAAATTCAATACGAATCGTCCCCGCGAACAAACCAATCAACTAGCAGTGGGCAAATATTCTTACTTCAAAAATGACAGAAACCTTAAACAAACCGCCCAAAAATATTGATGAGCACTGAACCGCCATCAAAACTGACCCCGTCTCTGGCGTGAATGAGGATGTTTTCCACATCTCAAGAGAACGTTACAAGATCTAGCTGGCTACGGAAACGTGACTTCGGATCGATAAACGTATGGAGTTGAGAGGTCTGTTGTTGGCTGCGACCGGGAGTTACCATAAAAAATACAGTATGCGCCATAATAATAATTCCACCATTGCACTGACATTGGAAGCTGAAGTCTCCGCAATAGCAACGATTTCGCCACAATACATCGCAACAGGAAGAGCTTGCAGGCAGTCGTACGCCCTTAGATGGTGAGGAGTTTACCACGGACGCTAATGACAGGCTTCTCATTCACGGTGATGAACATCTGCAGAGGTGGAAGGAGTACTTCATCACAATTCTGTATCATATCATCCGATGAAGTCCCACTCCTTGTGGGTGATATGTGGATACGGACCGATCCTCCAAACAGAAGCGAAATTATCTTTACAGAGTAAAGCCGCCGGGCTTGACGGTCCCCTCACGGAACTTTTCAAGAGTATGGTTGGGGAGAGGTAGAACATATTTTGTCAAATCGGGAATGATAAACGCGCTATGCTCCATTTAGGGGATATTTGCTAGCATTGATTGATATCTGCGAGAAGTTCCAAATTTCAGATTTGGTACTGTATGACTAGAATTAACAAAATATAATAGAACCCACAGTCATTGCAAATATGTGCGTCGTTAAAAAATCCTAGTCAAAAGTGTGGTTATTTGCTAAACATACTTTTCACAACATAATTGCTCCTATTTGGGAATAAAATGAAAATAACAGAACTGTTAAAAAATATATTTCTGTATAACCCAAAATCCATTCTCTTTTCTCTCGTAACTTTCTTAATACTTTAAAGCACTAAGCGGATCATAAACGATCATTTTTTTCATCCAGATATTTAATCTTCTTCGATGATGGCTACGCTCAGTACGTGCACCATAAAGACGTTCGAGTCGTCTGCCATACAGCAGAAAACGTATGGGAAGATGTTCATCCAGCATCTCGAGAGTTCATCCATAATTATTTGTCGCAATATCAAAAGCATCGACCAATGGTTCAAGTGAAAAAGGGGCAGAGTATGATAACCGAATCAAACGGTAATTATTGTCAAAATTTTCATGGGACAGAAAATATTATTCAATTTCAATGTATGAATAGGTAAATGGCTTTACGCCAAGGTAGTTGATGTTGATGCCAGTTTAGTTCAAATGCAATTTGAAGGACAAAACCGTTATGAATGGATATATCGTGGATCCACACGACTTGGTCCCTTATTTAAGGAAAAGCAATCGAATGGAACAGCAGCCGCTCCAGCTACAATACCCAGAGTGAGTACCAACGGGATATTCTCAGTATAAAATACTTCAGCTATTTTCTATATGTATGAGAGAATATCTCAACACAATCTTTAACGATTTTCACTGCAGCGCACCGAACCATACGTTCGATATGATGAGGATACAACACGCAATGATACAACACCGCAGCAATCAGCCGAAAAGCAAGGAACGCGTGCTGTAGCCAAAAAGAGCACTTCACGACAAGAAACTCAGCCACCAGCTACTGCTGCCTCAGCCTCAGCCTCAGCTTCAGCTCCTCTTGTTAAACATTTGAACAATTCAACTATTTTCTTAGAAGATGACAATCGACCAAAAGGAAAGGTATCGATATCATACACATTATTTTCCTCAACCCATTATTTTCAACTTAATTGTTTTTTACCGTCCTCAACAGGTCGTTTACTATACTGCGAAGAAAAATTTACCTCCAAAACAATTTGTTCCACATGAGTGCAATCCTAATTGTCTTTACACCATCACACATAATTTACACAGCTACAGTCCGCTGGCGAAGCCTCTCTTGTCTGGCTGGGAAAGGCAAATTTTCAAGAATAAATTGAAGAAGTCGGTGGTGTATCGAGCCCCATGCGGACGTCGAATACGAAACATGGAAGAATTACATCGATACTTGCGCTTGACGAAAAACGTTTTGAACGTTGACAATTTTGATTTCGATTGTGCTATCCATTGTTTGGCTGAGTATGTGATCGATAGTAGTATTATCACAAAACCGGTAAGTATTTCAATTAGCCTGCTAATTGGATCAAATTTTTGCAATCCTCTAAAATTCTGATGTGGAACTGCAAAAAAGCATTGGCTTTCTACTTTGATTATTGAATCTTCTTTTACTGCAGGATATATCTTTAGGAGTTGAAAACATGGTTATTCCATGCATAAACTACTACGACAACACCATTCCACCACATTGCGAATATTCGCTTGAACGTATTCCAACCGAAGGAGTTAATATGAATCTTGATCCTGCATTCCTCGCTGGATGTGACTGTGAAGATGACTGCCTCGTAAGAGCTTTGAGCCAACTCAAAATAAATATATTTTTACGCTCTTCATATTCTTCAGGATAAATCCAAATGTAGCTGTTGGCAACTAACCCAAGCAGGGGCTCGGTTTGGAAACCCAAATACACCACCAGAGAATGTTGGATACTCATTCAAAAGACTTTTGGAACCAGTGCCCACTGGTATTTATGAGTGCAATGTGAAGTACGTACAGCTTAAATCATACATAAACAAAAATTAATTTAATTATCATTTTCATAGCTGTAAATGTTCTAAAGATTGCGTGAATCGTGTTGTTCAGCATCCACTTCAAGTAAAACTCCAAGTTTTCAAGACTTCGAATCGTGGTTGGGGCTTGCGGTGTCTGAATGATATTCCAAAAGGAACGTTCATTTGTATCTATGCTGGGCATCTGTTGACTGAACAAAAGGCTAATGAGGTTTGTTTTTATTGTGATACGTTGAGACAATCAACAGTTATATTTTTTTTATTTCAGGGTGGTGTAAATGCCAGTGACGAGTACTTCGCTGAATTGGATTATATTGAAGTGGTGGAGCGACTAAAAGAAGGATACGAGTCGGATGTACAAGAAGATATTGAAAGTGAAGACGAGGATATAGAGGTAAGCTCTACTATACAAAGGGATGCGGGTAATGCAAAGCTCTCTCTCTGGTCTCATAAATTTGCAGTAATAATTAGGGAAGGAATTGGTGATATTTGAAATGACCCAGTCTATCCAGATTTTCTGGTACGAGTATCTCTTCTGAAGTCTCCTCTAGGTTCTTCCTTTCCTCCACAAACCTTGGACAGTGGAAGGCTACATGCTCTGGGTCCTCTTGGACTCCACTGCAGTTTGGACAATCGGGTGAAGTATCTAGTTTAAACCTGAGCGGATACTGGTATCCTCCATGCACCGTGAGAAACTGGGTAAGACTATAATTAATCTCACTGTGCCGTCTCTCCAACCACTCCTTGATGGCAGGGATGAGCCTGTGTGTCCACCGACCCTTCCCCGAGCGTTCCCAATGCTCTTGCCACCTTTCGGCGTTCTTCGTCTGCAATAAAGGAAAGATAGACTTTGCATTGTATATATTCGTCATCTCATCTGTCAATGGGCATCATTCCAGAGATGACGAATGTGCATCCTCTGAGACAGTTCTGAATGCCGAGCACACTCTTAGGGCTGCTCTTCTGTAGACTGAACTCAGTTTGTTAGCGGTTAATGTAACCTGCAATTCCTTTCCCCAAACTGGAGTTGCATAGAGCAGGGTCTACCCTAGCTATAAGCAACCTGGAAGCATGCCGTGGCCCTCCCACGTTCGGCATCATCCGTGTCAGGGCCACACTTGCAGTGGATGCTTTGTCATAAAAATACTGCACGTGTTGCTTATAGCTAAGCTTCCCGTCTATTACCACTCTTAAGTCTTTGATGCCAGACTTAGAAGTGATGATATGATTCCCAATTTGAATACGGACAACATTTCTTTTACGGCGCTTGGTGATGAGAATCGCTTCCATTTTTTCCTCCGCAAGTGTCAGGCCAGAACTCTGTAGCCAACCCTTAAAAGCACTAATCGCTTCGTATGAGTATAACTCAGCATCTTTCAGGCCCTTTGCGACCACAACCAGCGCTATATCGTCGACGTAGTCCACCACCGTGGCTTCCTCCGGAAGGGGAAGATTAAGTACATCGTTGTACATGATGTTCCACAGCAGTGGGCCCAGTACGGAGCCCTGTGGCACCCCCGCAGAGACAACGTACTTCTGGGGTCCGTCATCAGTGTTCGTTGTTGTAAATAGCTTTTGACAATAGCTGCAAGATAAGCGGGAATATCAACCTTCGCCAAAGATTCCCGTATGAGGTTCCATTTCTCACATCCAGGATCACCACCATGCAATATTTGCTAGTACTGCCCTTTCTGTGGGTTGCACCTTCGGCCTAGCCAGTACCCATTTTGATGGCATCAATGGTTGATCTGGCTTTACGGAGGGGGAGGGAGAGGGGTCTCCCTGGCCCTCAACAATCGGGAGAAATCTATTATATTTCCCAAAGTATCCGAAAGACAAATAGGTCTGAAGGAAACCACATCACCTCGAGGTTTGCCAGCCTTAGGCAGTAGCACTAAATTCTGTCGCTTTCATGTTGCAGGAAATATCCCCTCGGACATGCACGCTTCGAAAAACTCAGCGAACATGTTCACTCTAGATTTCATACCAAGCTTAAGGGCCCTATTCGGCACGCCATCCAGACCCGGAGCTTTGTTATCTCCTATTCTAGCGCAAATCTTGTCGCTGGTGGCTGACGGTATTACCGTCACATTCAGAGGTCGCTGGAAGCTGTCTGTGCCCTCCTATTGCTGGGGGAATTACCCCAGGATAATTTTCAACTAGAGTGAAGCCCACGTAATCTGCAGAGATGATTAGCCTTTGAATCGCCCAATCACGATGCTATAGGCGCTCCCCCACGGGTTTACTTCCGCTTCCGAACAGAGCTCCTTAAAGCATTCCCTCTTGCTCCGTTGGATGCCGAGCTTCAAGGTTTTGCGGGCTTCCTTATAGGCGCGCTCTTTTTTTTCTCGAACGCGGCCAAGAGTTCGCAATATTTTTTGCTAAGAAACCAAGTCTCCGAGGAATATATGAGGACTGGTAAGATCATAGTACAGTAAGAGCTTGGACACTATTGTGAGACGTTCCGAGCGGAGCAATTTTTGCAAGCTGAAACAGGCTCTGTTGGCAGCCAAGAACCGTGCGCAGATTTCATTGTCGTAGCTGTTATTGCTTGTGGTTTTCGTCCCTAAATAGGAGAAATTATCGACGGTCTCAAAGTTGTAGTCTCCTATTTTTATTCTTCCCGTTTGACCAGTGCGGTTTGATGTTGTTGGTTGATTGCCTGACGTTGCCACCATATATTTTTTCTTGCCTTCATTGATGTCCACCCCAAGATCTCACGCCGTCTACTCAATCTGAATGAAGGCAGTTTGTACGTCTCGGATCGTTCCTCCGATGATGTCGATATCGTCAACATAGCCCAGTAGTTGGGGGGACTTAAAGAGGGTCGTATCCCTCGCATTTACTTCAGCATCACAGACCACTTTCTCCAGGGCCAGGTTAAAAAGGATGCATGATAGGGCATCCCATTATTGATATCGAACGATCTTGAGAGTGATCTTTCTGCTTTTATCTGGCCTCGCACATTAGTCAGGATCAGCCTAGTCAGTCTTATCAATTTCGTCGGGATACCGAATTCTCTCATGGCCGTGTACAGTTTTACTCTGGCTATGCTATCATAGGCGGCTTTAAAATCGATAAAGAGATGGTACAACTGATGTCCATATTCCAACAATTTTTCCATCGTTTGCCGCAGAGAGAAAATTTGATCTGTTACTGATTTGCCTGGAGTGAAGCCTCTTTGGTATGGACCAATGATGTTCTGGGCGTATGGGGGCTATCCGGCCTAACAAGATAGCGGAGAATATCTATAGATGGTACTCAGCAACGTGATTTAATTGTTGCGCTGTTTGATATCTCCCTTTCTATGTATGAGACAGATAATGCCTCTTTGCCAGTCGTCAGGTATTGATTCACTCTCCCACGCCTTGAGCACAAGTTGATGAACCATTTGGTGTAATTGGTCGCCTCCATATTTAACCAATTCGGCTGTAATTCCATCGGATCCTGGCGACTTATGTGTTTTAAGCCGATGAATTGCACGGACTGTTTCTTCGATACTTGGTGGTGGCAGTATTTGTCTGTCGTCTTCAGTTGGCGGGACTTCCAACTCGCCGATGTTCTGGTTGTTCAGTAGCTCATCAAAGTACTCAACCCATCGCTCCAATATCCTATTCTGTCGGAAATCCCTGTTTGTCTCGACAGGATGAGCATCTAGGTATATAAGGCTTCATCCTGTTGACTTGTTGGTTAAACTTCCGCGCCTAGTGCCGTTGCTCCCTGCACTTTTCCATTTCACAGACCCGTTGGTTCTCCCAGGCTTCCTTTTTCCGTCTGTGAAGTCATTTCTCCACTCGCCGAAGTTCATGATAAGTCTCCGCACGTGCCCGCGTCCTTTGAGAATTCAACAGCATTCTTCCGTTCCATTGCTAGCTTACATTCATCGTTAAACCAGCCATTCCGACTCTTTTTGAGGCTGGGGCCAAGTATGTTTGTGGTCGTCTTTGTAATAACGTTCTTCAGGTGATTGTGAAGATCTTATCCTTAGCAACAATTATTATCAAGTCCCTGGATAATTTTTTTGATAATCTGGATGTTTTTCTTACCCATTTCAGTTGGTATTTATCTGAATAAATCTGTTCAAAAGAGCGTTTTAGTCATTTCAAGTCTGTAATTTCCTAGAAATGCATTATTCTTCTACCTTTTCAAATATTTTCAATCCTTTCTTTTTCAGGAACCCAATCCCGACGCCGACTCTGATGAAGAGTTCCGGTCTAAGTGTAGTGTTAATAACAAAGATGGATCTATCAATACGCGGCTACGCACACGACGTGGTACCTGTGACGAAGAGAAAAAGAAGAATGGCGTTGATGGCTCAGAAGATAGCCAAGAGCGACAAGTGATTAGTTTTGAACCGAATACTTCGCTTGGGAACGAAGAACAAACAAATACGAATACAAAATACAAGTAAACATTAATGAATTCTTCAGTTGAATGTTGCCTTTTCAAATCGTATAATAGGTCAAACATAATTTATTCCTTCCTTTCTATTTTCTGAACAATACATTCCTAACATAGGGTCCCATTTCTGTGCCATATAAAATTTGATCTAGATCAACTTATATCAATTCTGTTCCAATTAATGTTTACAAAAAAATATTTTTTCGCTTCCTCCAGGTCCATTCGTAAATATTTTGGCAAAAATGAATTTTGCTATGTCATGGATGCAAAGAAAACTGGAAATATTGGGCGATATTTTAATGTAAGTTTTATCCACTATGCTATTACTATATTCACTATCGTTTTCTTTCACTTCAGCATTCCTGCGCCCCGAATCTCTTC
The DNA here is from genome assembly GCF_905115235.1 of Hermetia illucens. NCBI lineage: Eukaryota > Metazoa > Arthropoda > Insecta > Diptera > Stratiomyidae > Hermetia > Hermetia illucens. The sequence continues at coordinate 52,748,287 of NC_051849.1, forward strand.
GTCCAAAACGTTTTCGTAGATACGCATGACTTACGTTTCCCATGGGTAGCATTCTTTGCCTTGACACATATTCGTGCTGGAACGGAGTTAACATGGAATTACAATTATGAAGTCGGTATTGTGCCGGGTAAAGTGTTGTATTGCGAGTGTGGTGCACCTAATTGTCGTGGACGGCTGTTGTAAAGGGTGAAAATGAGGCGCTAAGTGTTTCCAGCGAAACACAATGGACTTATTTATAGTAAGATCGTATAGGATATTGACGTGTTGTTTTAATGTAGATTCTGAAATGATTTTATATTTCTAGATGATGTTTCAATGAGAGTACATTTATTGTGAAACAGTGTGTTAGGTTTTTCGTTCGATAAGTAAAATAAAACTGATATATTTGATTGACATTTTTTCGTGTTTCAATTTGTTTTAGAGAAGGAACCGTTAAAAATATTTGATTCTTATGAGATCATTATTCAACTTCTAACAAAATATTTCAAACCCCACATATCTTGGTCCCATTTTGGAATAAGATTTTAGCTGCTTAGGCTATTCTAGAATTATCATGTGTGACACAAAAGGCCTAAGACCGCATTCATTTGATGATGGATCAGACCAAGTGAAAAGCAATTTATCCCGCACGAATAACAGTCGCTTATTCGTGGCAAATCTTCAACGGAATATTAGGAGTCGTTAATCGTCACGACGCGTACAGTGTTTAAAATCTATTTTGTCAAGAAATCTAACAGCATTTTTGTCAGTCGATTTTTGTTTGGGAGTTGATAAGCTCTAAGTGCGCCATCCACTTGCTGGTGGATCGGGCCAGTTGGGAAGCAACTTGTTTCCACGATTGTGGTCAACGGACTCCTCATTCTTAGGCAAGTACCTTAGTTGCAAAAATAATATGACCTGCGGTTTCGTCCAAGGCAGAGGCAACTCATCACACGCTGCCTTACCTCTGCCCTGGGAGCAGCGTGACCGAAGGGCCCCTAGACGAAATCCCAAACCATATTATATTCCATTGATGATTCCAAAAATCTAAATTTTTAAGTAGCTCACATTGGGATTTTCTCTTGACTAGTTTTTATGTACGAAAATGCTCATAAATCATTATGAGTAAGATCGTGTTAATCATGCATGGGTTGGAAAATATGAGAACCATAATGCTGCGTAAGTTGTTTGATTATGCCCGTGAACCGAAATATTCGCTAACTCGGATGGCTCGAGTAAAGGAAGAAAGATTTACGACGAATTGGATATAAATTGAAATGCTCCTTTGAAGGGAACTTTCTCGAGTTATTAAATGAGGTATGGTTACAGGTGAGCTGTCTTCTTGAAAAAAAACCCCAGCTCCCAAAAAACGGAAAATGCTATAACGTTTCCCGCACAGCTTTTGAATTTTCTCGGTGACAAGCAATCAACTGTTGTTGGTATCTAGCTGAAAGTGACGAATCCAAGTTTCATCCATCGTAAAACTCTACACTATCAAGAAAAAAATTTGTTCTGGTCAGTTTGAAACAACTAAAGATTTACCCTCGAAATATCAAGTCGTTCTTTCTCCTGTTAATGTCAACAATCCCTCGGATAAGGACTAAAAGCGGCTTATCATGGGTTTTTGGAATATGCGCACGCTCTTCGACAACGATATTGAAAACCTCAGTAATGCCCGCTTTCTTCAACTAGAATGAGATTCCGTCGATATAAGCTGTACATTCTGAGTCTAAAGGAAGCGCAAGACTGCTTTTCTACTCTGGTAGTAATAGACGCGAATCGGGTGTCGGACTGTTGCTAACGTCTACGGCAAGGTTCGCTTTCTTGACTTAGAAACCGGTTAGTTGGGTTTTGACCAGGCGGTTCCGAACATCAAACATATTGCAATCAGCAGTAGATTCAGGAATTTTCTTCTGAATATACGTAACAAAGTAGATCGTGAGATCGGCCTCGAAAGGGACGTCATCTATTGGTTACTTACTTTCACTTGCGGGTCGCTACTGCATCTTCATCTCCCTCTTTCCGAATTCAATACGGGCTGTCGCCAACGAGAAGGAAAACTTTCTTGTTGCACAAACTTTACACAATCCGTCAGAAAATATTGATGGTGAAACCCGAGGAGCGAAGTACGCTATTGATGACTGTGATCGGGCGTGACATACTACAGTTCCATTACTATGAAAAATTACGATAAGTTCAGAGTAGTATATGCCATGACAAAAGAAATTCCATCAATGCAAACAATTTGTCGATTTTTCTTTTTCGTTGTTATCTATTATCTGATATTTCGGAAACAGTGTATACGAATATGTATAGCGCTGAAGGAAGGAAGTAAATACTAGCGGAAAAGAAAAATCGTTAAATAGTTTGCATTAACTTAATCGCTAGAAGCACCGTAGGAATGCACTCAGTTGGAATTTCATCATTGCTTTGGTGAAGGAAGCAGAAGCTACGACTATAAGGGTGTGTGTCTGCTTCCTACTGTTGTAAAGACATTAGTTACAATCAAAAGCCTCTAAAGCTTAATAGACAGAGACTAAGTTGGTTTTCGCTTAGGATACTTCTGCGCCGACCACATAAACATACTTTGGGTCGTTGTGCAGCACCGTTCAACTGCTCTCCATCGATTTCGAAAAGGCTATCGACGGTGTCAACGGGGGGTCGCAAAAAACCCACTATTCCAAAACTGCTTTCCAATCGAGGTGGACTACAAACTTCTCGAAAAAACGAGAAGCATATTACTAGGAACGGACAGTGATGGTATGTAGCCAGGAATGGATTTGCCGCCCTTCCCTAATGTGCTCACTTCCGGTTTCTGATGAACACATCACACACATCGGGTCACTGGCTTGTACGTCGACGAATTTTTTCGTGCGAAATTGTATCAAGCAAGCGTACCCCGATGCCAAATCGCAGACAAGTGTTTACGATGACATTGAGCTTTTGGTTAACAAGGGTAGCACTTTCTACTGGTGATTCCGATATAGCAACGCAGAAATAACATTAGCATAGAACAGTCTCAATTTGATCTTAAAGTTGAAATAACTGCATTTTCAGATTTTAGACAAAGCAGCAAAAGCGTATCTAGCGCTGTTAGTGCGTCGGGCAACATCGAGTTCTGTGCTACTGTCAGCAGAAATTGCGCTATCTTTTTCCAAACCCTGAGCCAGCTGGCCAAGGCAAGCAAATGGATGTAATCGAGCTGTTTGAAGGAGAATATCATGAATCATTGAAGGCTTTCACGTTCTCCCCACAAGGCAGCATGAAGAACGCTATCGACAGCAAGGAGAAATAATATCGGTGACAAGATGCAACCCTGGTGCGCTCTGGTTTTGCCCTCAAATTCCTCTGAGGTTTTACCTCGATGCAGGACTTGACATTTTGTCGCTCTGATAATACCTGCCTGGGAGAACCAACAGACCTGTGAACTCGAAAAGTACGGGGAGTACCAGGCGCGTAAGTTTTACCAACAAGTCAGCAGGATAGAGCCTTGTACATCTCGATGCTAATCCTTCCGAGACAAAGAGGGAAATCTAGTTTCTTACAGAATGGGCATATTGGAGCGATGGGTTGATGAACTGCTCAACAACCAAAACATCGGTGGTTGAAGGTCCCGCTAACTGAAGACGATGGACAAATGCTGTCACCACCCCCAAAACAACATTGGTTCATACCAAGGAGACTCACTCCAGGCAAATTGGCAACATATCATTTTATCTCTCTATAGCAAGCGATGGAAAAACTGCTGGAATATGGCCATCAGTTGCACCATCTTTTCATCGACTTCAAGGCGGTATAGCCAGGGTGAAACTACACAGCCATGCGAGAATTTGGTATCCCGATGAAATTAATAAGACTGACTAGGCTGTCCCTGATGAATGTGCGAGGCAGATAAAAGCAGCAGTGTCATTCTCGAGACCATTCAACATCAACAACGGTCTAAGTCTATCATGCGTCCTCTTTATCCTGCCCCTGGAGGAGTGATTCGCGATGCAGATGTCAATGCAAGAGACGCCATCCTCTTCAAGTCCACCCAACTGCTGGCTTACGTTGACGATATTGACATTATGGGAAGAAGAATCCGAGGTGTAGTCTACTTTCATCCAGATCGAGCAGGCGGCGCGAGATCTCGGGCTGCAAAGAACAAAGAACCAATAACATCGAATCGCACTGGTCAAACGAAAACAATAAAGATAGGAGACAGACTACAACTTTAAGAACTTGAAAACAGTTGTTAGTTTTTCCGGAATCCCCCCCCCCCCCCCCCCCCTGTTTCGAGCACTCCAACTACATTCCCTCTTCACGCTATCGCAAGCTTTCTCAAAATCGATGAAGAGCAGGTGCAAATCTGAATTTCGCGCACTGTTCCAATATGAACCGAACGGAAATCAGTCTGCTCTCTATTGATCAAGTTTTCGAGATGTTCTTTGATGCATTCCAGAATTATTTTAGCCATTATCTTTGCGACGGCAGGGAACGCGCAAATACTCCTCCAATTGTCACACTCAAAGCGGGTCCCATCCTTGGGATCTTGACGATCATCTCCTTCGTCTATTTTTTGGGAATGGTAAGCCTTTGGTAATATTGGAACTTAAAGAGCTTTTCCCCAAGGCCAGAGTCACCGCTGCGGGCCAAATTCAATTGGCATGAGAAGGTTTGAGTTACCTTCTCAAGATAATTAGCCAGGGTCGTACTTCTCCGATGCATCAATAACGTTTCCATAGCAAGGAGGAATTGAAAATCTGCAGGTAGTCTACATATTTCTATCCATTTTAGTCGCTTTTTGCAGGCAGGGAATATTTTGAATTACACGACCATTCAGACTACAGTAATTCGTCCTACCTTTGTCAAAGGGAATTGGGATCGGTTTTGACCGACTAAGAGACCGCTTTTTAAGTAACAATCAAGGGACGAACCAAGCGAGTTTGCATTTTGTTGCTCATGTTTTTTTTGTGGTAAATTTTAGGGGTATTCACCATAGTATAAAGTTTGAAGGTATAACAAAAAGGTTTCGATCGCAGGGTAAAGGGGACCTCATCAGACGTTGTTTTTCGCTTTTACCCTGCAGAGCAGGGTGACCGAAAGCGGTTACAGATAGCATTTCATTCGCCTTTTGTTTAATTCAAAACCTGACATATGAATTATATTACACGAAACCACCAGGTTTGCACCTAGACTGGTTTCAGCTTATACAACTAATTTTTGTTTAGGAATGAGTGGTCCTGCACCCGCCATTGTTTTAATTTGAGAAGCAACGTTCCTTCCGTTTAATGCAATCTTTTCTTGGGTATGTGCCCAATACTTTGTCGGGTTTTGAATTAAACAAAAAGAGAGCAAAATACCCTCTACCTTTGGATCGAAATCGATCAGCCACAAACATTTTTTGAAAGTATTGGGCGCGTGCCCAAGAAAATGGCGAAAACGAAGGAGCGAGTTGATGAAATAATCAAGGGAGTAATTCCAGCATTGTGCTTCAGAAGCCAAACTAAGGGGAGCTGATTAGCAGGTTCAACATGCACAGCTACTGTTTTGATACCGTTATCAAAAAACGTGGGAATATTCCAAAAATCTCTTCACTTTAAAAGAAATGTCATCCGGTCTTTCATAGTAATTAAATTTCGAACTTTGCAATCGTCTTTGTTGATATTTTTTGTCACCAAATCCTACAAACGATCATGGAAAGATCACTTATCACTTTTTACTATCGAATTATTTGGTTTTAGAGAACAGTCAAATCACCTAGAGATAAATGCTTGCGCAATAAAAACAGGTTATCAGCTCCAAAGAATAGTTAATCAGGGATATTTAGATAAGAAAGGTAGAACCAAGCATTTTGAATACAGCGGCATCAACGGAAAGACTACAAACAAAAACGAAAATAAAAAAGCAGCAAAAGTTATTATTGCTTTAAAATAATTGCACTTAATTACATTTGTAGTACAAATCTTAACTTTATTATCATTATTTGTTGCTTCATTCTTGTTAAAAAGGTTTTACATATTTAAACGTTCATGGTTGTCTGTTTGCGTGTATACAATTCCTAGAGTCTAAAATATAATATTACAACAAACGTATTTCCTTTTTGACTACAGTTAATAGTATTTTTTTACACTTATACATAAATAAATTACATGAAAAAAATCTCAATAGAATACATAATTAGGTGTGATCAACACTTCATTTAAATACGTTTCAAATATTAATTAATTTTTTTAATATAGGAATTTAATTCTGGTCAATTTAAAAAATATGGAAACACTAAATGCACAAGAGAAAACAAAAACCACAGAAAATAAACACTGTCCGTTTGATTTTGTGTCTAGATTTCGTCCACATAGTGCCCCTGCACTACGGAAGAATGATGATACCGCCTTCGTTGCGAGAAGTCATCATTCTCTTCATTTAGCTGCTCTGAGGTTACGTTCAAGGAGGTACAAGATGGCTGAACGACGACTTGCTCATAATCGTGGACGCGTTTTCTGTTGAATAAGGGAAAATAGTTGATTCGATCAAAAATTTCGTCTGATAACTAGGCCTTTGACTGTAAAATGTAGACCTTACTTACCCAAAACAGCGAAACACTATACTCTTCAGCCACACGAACAGCCGAAATTCGGCCGTAAGTCCTGGCTTCACAGCAGGATTTGCCGTTCCCACGTAGAACCAAACGATAAACACAGTCACGATGCAAGTAATCGCATAATACCAATTCACCAGAAGCATGATAACAATTTTCATGCACGCCTGAAAACCAGAACGATTATTCCGTCACATATGGTTGGTTCAATATTAGCGTGGAAGTGATTACCCCTAATAACGATGCCCATCGATTACAAAAGCCCGAATACCAGTTTTTCGTCTTTGAGTGAATCGACGGTCGAATTGGAGCAATTGGTTCATCATCAGCCGTTACAGACGATGTGGCTGTATTGTCGTTTGAAATGTTTGTACTATTGGTTCCATCGCGGAAAATGACTTCATCGACGTGATTTGTGCTACTGTTGCCTATATTATTAGCTACTGCATCAGTCTCTTGTTGTGGTCGGTTATTAGTTGAAGGCGCGTGTTGCGGTGAATTTGTTGGAGTCTAAAATGAGATGTGGACTTTAAAACTATCATGCAAGAAGGGATATAAATTGGGCTATTAAATTGATACAGGAAATTCCGTGGCTTCTGTTCAAATAGTTATTTTGAATCTACATTCTAAAATCAAATCGAGTAGAAAAACTATCAATCGATAACAACGACCCACCTGTAAATTTTTATGTCGTGTTCGTTCCGGAAATAGATGATCCAAGTCGTTATCATGATAGTCTTGTGTAGCTCCATACCGTCTGGTTTCGTATGAAGGACTTTGCGCTTGAATGCGGAAACGTTCTTCCCGTTTATTTTGAATATCAAATGTTTGTGCCAAAGCGAAATAGGAGTAATCTATACACGCATATGTAAGCAAAAACGGCATTGTCACAATTGGTGCAAGGAAGTTTATGTCTCCAACAATAATGAAAGTAATTGTGACGCTTGCAACGACAGCCATGGAATAGAGTGGCACCTTATTTGGACCTCGCTGCAAATTTTCAAAGTGTTGATTTAGATACGGTCTCCGTTGTTGTAGTGGATCTAGTACTTACCCCTTTTCCAAGGATTTCAATCCCTGGGATAACATTTTCATTTGCTATACTTTGCAGCACGCGTGGTGTTCCATACATTGCCCCAAGGCAGGATGACATACTTGAAACGTAGATTCCAGCCAGCAATAGAAATTCAACAGCTGAAACTTTTACAGCAATCATAAAGTCTTTCAGTAGGGTTTCTCTTTGGCAAGTAGCGCCCAGAAATAGGGCGAAAACCAGATAAAGGAATGTTCTGTTGAAGACGAGAATTGATATTAAATCGAACTTTCACATAGTCCTAGAACTTACGATGTACCAAAAGCTGCTAAAGTCCCATTTGGAATGTCGGTCGACGGTGCACGTAAGTCACCACTCATATTGATGCCTGACAAAACGCCCGTCACGGTTGGAAAGAAAACTCCAAATACTGTAAACCACGTATATCCATCCGAATAATTAGGCCATGCATTCTTCGGCATGTTTTCACTTGTCCATCCATCAAATCCATGCTCTGAATAAGCAAAATTTTCATCAAAAATTACAACTCACCTAAGATCTGCAAAAAGCTTACCGGGATCCTCTCCAACGAAACTTCCAACCATAAAATCCAACGCCGAAAGTAGTAGAACAATGAGCAAAGCGAATTGTAACTTGATAACCCATTTCACACCCGCAACATTAATAACACCTAACAATAGTACAGCAGCTGCCGCGAATCCTCTTATCGCCCATTTGTTGCCCTCAAGTCCAACTAAACCGGCCATTGATTCACCGAAACCCATCACATTCAATGCACAGCCTACAGCTTGACCGAAACAATATAATAGACCAAGCGATCCTCCGAAACGTGATCCTAACGTGTGAGCAATTAGAAAATATACACCACCACTTTCCACTCGGCATCGTTCACAAATTCCTACTGCTGACAAAACTGAGACTAGGGCGATTACAACTGTTGAGAGTATAATTAGAATGGCGTTTATGACGCCAGCTTGTGCAACCATCCATCCCGATCGCAGGAATACTATTACACCGAACACGTTGATGAGGCAGGAAGTGAAGACACCATCCCATGTACCGAAAAGTACGGGTTGTGATATGAAGAAATTTGTGCGCCACCTGTAATAGAGGGAGGCCGTTTTTCACTTGCATAATTTTATTTTATGAATGGATTTTAATCTTTCATAATACTAGCCTACCAACCACCAAATCCTCCAATTGTAACCTCAATCAGAGGGCAAGAACCCTACTATAAAATGTGGATCAATATGTAATGATTTTAAGCGTCTCATCGCAATGGACCAATATCTGTAATCGGCGACCTTACATTTAATTTCGAAGGTCATCTAACGCATAGATTAACTCATGGAAGACTTGTAATGAGCTAACTTGCTAAAGGACTTCAAATATCTCCGTGGAGTTAACTATTGTTAACCACGGCCGGAACTATAATGTGACACAGAAGCCACAAAAATTACGCGTGCAGGTCCGTTAACACTTTAGTACAACCTAACAAAAATGAAGAAGGAAAATGGACTTGGTTCATAGTAGCCTTTGCTTCCCAAGTGATTTTCCAAATTTATACACATATTTTTATTAATTCCTGAAAGTCCTAATACGAGTCGTAAATTAACCTGGAGAACACATCGAATGCCCAATTCTAAGGCAAGAAGCGCGACTTTCTGCTGCAAGGTCCTAGAGGGCGTATGGTAGACATACAAACTACAAACGTACATATAAATATTCTTCTATTTCTAGGGGTTCCCTCAGACCTGGCAAATATATATATATTTGTTTTTGCTATTCATCCGTTGGTACGAATATACTGCGTCAACCTTACCTACACATTATCGTACGTGGTCCGTTAAAATGCGCTTCAACTCCACCAGAGCTTTCTAAGACACTTGCACTCCTCTTTTACTGTTCTTCGCCAAGTGGATCTTGGAAAAATGAGTTCCATTGCATGACGTAGCCAGCACCCTCCTTAATGTGTGATCTATCCACTGCACTTTCGCCTTCCCATCACATCGCCTGCAGGTGACTGACCTGTTTGTTTGAAATAGTATTAGGCCAGCGTATCCCAATGATACGTCGCAGATAGGTATTCACGAAGCCTTGGAACTTTTGAGTGACAGTGGAGGTCACTGCATTTTCAGATTTTAGACAAGGCCGCGAAAGCCCATTAATGCAGATATTGAGAGAGCATCGAGCCATCAAACTGAGAGTTGATGTTTACTTTGAGTCCGACTCCAATGTCTTTCCGACTCCAAAACCATTTGACTAATGTCATCAATGAAATCGAGGTATTTGGGGAATAATGCCACAGTTCATTGAACTCCTCCACGTCTTTTGGGCAAAGTAGCATGTACAACTTCACCGATGGACAAGAAGAACTAATATCGTTAACAAGATGCAACCCTAGTGGATTCCGATTTGGACCTCAAACTCCAGTATTTCCGTACGAGTCGAAGTAGCAAATATTCAGGTGCGGCGCCTTAATATTTCGCATTAGCATAAAACAATAAAGTTTTCAACTAGCAATATTATTGTTATTATTATATTATCAAGTATATGACGGAGCCATGCAATGCATTTCTGTGTAACAATTGCAAATATCTAGATGTGCTTTAACATTTCCGAAAATCTAAACGGTGAGAGCGTCTTGCGATTAAAAGTTTTAAAATGATCATGCATTAAAGGTTCGAAGGGTAGTATAAGTCCTAGGATAAAAACGTGGATTAATACCCACCATGGAGCATAAAACTTGGGGAATGCCTTCTGAACTAACATCAACAGCTCTTCCACAAAACCCTATTTCCACCTACCACTGGGAGTTCTTTTTAAATGAAAGCTGAAGATGGAAAAAGGTGAAAGTGAATTTTCCGCGCCTAAAAACGAGACAAACTGTACCAACTGGTCCTCCAGATTTTGGGTTGGGTATTGGTAACAGCACTATATGGAAAACAATTGTTGCAAAGTCACAAAAGGAGCCCCAGACTGGTTAGATCTTACAACGACGAATCTGGCAACGAAAACGGACAAACGATCTGTGCATTGTGTTGTGAAACATCCGCTCCCTGTACAGAGCAGGAGCTGGTAAGCAGCTAGCCGATACTCTACTTCAATATACCCTACTATATGGTGCCTAGGCTGCGAAATACCCATATCTGTTCAAATAAAATTAATAATATATTACTATAATTTTTAGTAACTGACTGCACAACCCCCCTTAAATTCGTCCTAAAATCACGAAATTATAGCAATGTAGGCTACAACATAGAGCATGACCCTATCAAGTTTGGTGGAAATCCCACTATTACTAACGAAGTTATAATAGGTCAAAGTTGTCGTTTCAATGCAAATTTAAGAGTTTGAATGTCAGTATCACACAAAGGTGAATATTCTCACATAATATATGCATATAGTAAGTGCTAGGTACTAATGGGACAAATATCCTCTCAAATGTTTTTATAAAAGAAATACACAAAACCTCTCATACCGTTCATCTTCCGGTTTCCCGACTAGTTTTCTTGACCTTTGTCCCATTCACAAGCGCGGTCGGCTCGTCGTAATCGATTGTGCCATTTTGTTCTAGCAAAGGCCTGATTTGGATGCAGTCGCGAGGCTTTCGAATCCCCATCCATCGACTTCGATATTTAGACCAATCTTGGCGTATGAATTCTCGCTAGCGTGAATTACATGACCATTGAAGACACCTCTCTAGTAATTTTTCCACGATCGGTGCAACCCCATATCAATCGCGGATATCTTCATTTCGGATGTAATCAAGGCGTGTCACGCCACTATTCCAACGTAACATCTTCGTCTCCATTACCGCAAGACACCGTTCATTGCCCTTTATAGTCACTCAGAGCCGGGCGAAACTGTTGCAAATTTCAGATTTGAGACGTTCGTTGATGCGTAAATCAAAAAGAACACCAGTTGTGGAACACCATTGCCACCAAGCCCTAATGCATGAAGCAATTTCGTAGCGCAGTTCAGATAGCCTTGACCTGAAATATTTAAATCGCTCAGTTCTGAGCAGGTCACCGCCACTGACAGTAATAGTGCCTTTTTCAGTTTTTTTCGGATTCAATCTGAGAGACATGTTGCTTGAGGCGATCATTCCATTTTTGGACAGGTTGCGCGAGCTCATCTCTGATATTAGACGCTAGGAAAACATCATCTGTATAGAGCAGTGTATAGGGCGCTAGACGTTGGATCTCCCGTGTGACAGTGCTACTCGATTTGGGAGAAAGTATTACGTAAGTGAAAATAACGATTCGCATTGTAAGTAGCAATATCTTTGTAACTGCTTTGAACCTTACATGTAACAATACTGCATCCGAAAGGCCTATATGTCAGCTAGTCAACTGCGTTAGACTTTATTTCTTTATCGTGTCGGCAGTGTGTTTGTATCGTGTTGAAAATGTCCAGTTTTGTGCCTGTAAAACGTCGTTTGCGAAAAGTGTTACTCCATTATTTTTTTAAGGAAAGTGGTCGAAATCGTTTCGACTGCTTGTAAAAGCAAAAAGTGATCATGCTCCAACAGTATACATGTACCAAACGTAATTTTACCTGTTTCAAAATGGCGACTTCAGTGTAGAAGATAAAGACCATGGACGACCAAAGAAGTTCACAGATACAAAATTGCAAGTAATATTTGATGCAGATTCCTGTCAGACACAACAGCAGCTTGCTGATGCATTGAGGGTCGACCGATCATCGATTGCATCTGATGCGCATAAAAGCCATGGGAAATATTCAGAAGGAGGGAAATGGGTACCAAATGAATTGTCTGAGAGAGCCATTGGAAGACGTCTGCAAATCTGCGAATTGCTTCCTGAAACGCATGAAAGAAAGCAATTCCTGCATCTGATTGTAACGAGTGACGAATATTGGATTTACCAAAACAATCCGAGGCGCAAAAAAACATGGGTTTCGCAAGGTCCGCCTTCAACATCCCAGTCAAAGAGGAACACCCACGACCAAACATTGCTGTGCATATGGTGGGACCAGAAAGAGTGATCCACCACGGATAGCCTCATACGCCCAGAACATGACGCGCTCAACCATCTGGGCGACACACTCAAGGTCATTCTCCTCTGGGTTCCCGGGCATAGGAACATAGAGGGAAATGCGCGGGCTGACGGATTGGCCAGGCAAGGCTTTGCTCTTGGCAGTCCCTCGGCGAATACAGTCGGTGTTCCGCTGGCGGCTGTCGGGGGCGGAGTCTACTCGCACTACCTAGCAGTCGCGGGCGTGAGATGGCGAAGGCTTACAAGCTGTACCAAGTCAAGGATAATTTGGCCCGCTTATAACATAGCCCGATCGCGAGAGCTCCTGTGCCAGACGCGTGCAAATGCATTCAAGATTACGGCGGTCTGCACGGGGCATTGGCCCATAGGGGACCATGCCGCTAGGCTAGGCATACCCTACAACTCGCATTGCCGAAGCTGCGGAGAAGGAAGGGAAACCCCAATGCACTTTCTCTGCGATTGCCCAGCTCTGGCTAAAGTCACGCTGCGGACACTGAGTAAACCATTCTTTGGGGACCTCAGAGAGATTTCTAGCTGCAGGGTCGGAGAGTTGCTTTCCTTCGTGAATGCTACGGGCTGGCTCTGAAGATCCGAGCCGGCTCGACTCTGTTTCCCTGCTCCCAGTCAACAGTCACGGTCTTAGGAGTTTGTGACATCAAAACGGCGCACCAAAGCGCTAATTGTGCTCCTCGGAGCGGCCACTGATACCTACCTACCTATCCTACGCCCAGAATATCATTGGCCCATACCAAAGAGGTTTCACTCCAAATTAATCAGTAACAGATCAGATTTTCTCTGTATAGCAAACAATGGAAAAATTATTGAATACATCAGTTGTACCATTTTTTCGTCGACTTTAAGGCCGCTTATGATAGCATAGCCATAGAAAAATTGTACACGTCCACGAGACATTCGATATCTTAACGACATTGATAAGACTGACTAGGCTGACCTCGACCAGTGTGCGAGGCCAGATAAAAGCAGCAGGATCACCCTCGAGACCAACAACGGTACAAGACAAGGGAATGGCCCTAGAAAAAGTGATGGATGATGCTAAGGTAAATGCGAGAGGTACCATCTTCTTTAAGTCCACGCAACTACTGCTAACGATATCGACATCATAGGAAGAACAACCCAAGACGTACAAACTGCCCTCAGATCGAACAGGCGGCGAAATATCTTCGTCTGTACACCAATAAAGGCAAGACGAAATGTACGGTGGCAATGTCAGCACCAAAAACCAACATCAAACCGCACTGGTCAAACGGGAAGAATAAAGATAGGAGAATACAACTTTGAGACCGTTGATAATTTCAGGGTCGAAAATCACAACCGATAACAGCTACGATGATGAAATCCGCGCACGGTTGTTGGCTGCCACCAGAGTCTATTTCAGCTTAAAAAACTGTTCCGTTCGAAATGCCTCACCATAGGGTCAAAGTTCTTACTGTACAAGACTATGATCTTGCCAGTCCTTAAAAAACTACGAACTCTTGGCCGCGTTCGAGAGAAAATTTCTCCGAAGAATTTTTGGCCCCCTACATGAGGATGGACGATTCCGTAGCCTACATAACGACGAAATCTATGAGCGATACCATGACCGTCAGGTTGTGGATAAAATCCGGCTGAATAGGTTACGGTGGGCGGATCACTTAATCCGTATGGATGGGGATGATCCAGCCCGGAAAGTCTATAAGGGCAATATCTATGGTAGAAAAAGAAGACGAGGCGGACCTTGCCTAAGATGGAGTGATGGCATAGGCAAGTCCGCCAGACAGCTTTTAGGGATATCGAATTGGTGGACCTCGGCGCAAAACCTGGATGTCTGAAGTTCCTTGTTAAGGCCTAGACCGAACACCGGTTGTTGCGCCGTTGATGATGATGATGATGTACTCAAAGTAATATTTTTTTTGCTAGATTGCGAGTGGATTTTACTATCCCAGGAAGGTTGAAGAGTTGCCCTTAGAGCAGCGTGACCGAAAGTGGTAATTACACACTAATTCATGTTAAATCAAATTTACATGATCAAATTATTGCGTAACTTTAGGCAAATTGTTAATTTCATCTGGAATGCCGTTAATTTGAGATGGAAGTGATATATATTCCGAAAGCGTAAGCTTGGCCAAATTGAATTTATTATTTAGGGATTGAAGGAGTCCTGAATCCGCACTTGATGACAGACCAGACCGATTGAAGAGAAACTTTCTTCCACAAGCTTGATCCACGGTTCCCTCTTTTAGGCTAAGCACTCGAGTTTTCACAAAACAAAAAGACGACCAGCGGTCTAGAGCGGAGATCCACAGTCAGTCGTGTTCTGTAGAAACTCGGAGGGGTCCGTGGACTCGAAAAATGGGAAAAGTTTATAGCTTTTATAGAGATTTTTCTGCAACTTAGTTCAAAGAAAAGAAAAGAATGAATTTTACTATAGGATTACGTTTTGCTCTCGCCGCGCAAGGCCATCTCAAAACCCCTCGAAACACAAGTGTAAAATAATGTATAAAATTTTCCTCCTTTATTAAAACGTAAAAACATATGGAAAGGTGTTAACCCATCTGAAAAACGCCATCCAAATAATTTACTATTTAGTTTTTCTAATTGGTAGGTTCAGTCGTTCAATGGAGAAGAAGCTATCTGTAAGTTGCTGGGACCAAGATCTAATATCGCATGGCAACGCCAAAAGCATATATTCATATGAAAATATGTTTACATTTCCGTTTCGTTTGGAAATAATTCGTTTCTTCTTATGTAATTGCAGTCTCGATAATTTTTGTGTACACAAAGATTTCAAATAAATGTCAAATACATAACTTGTTCCTTCGTCACGGATATTATACTCAAGAGTGTACTAGGAAAACTTCTTATCTCAGATACAAATTGGAGATTGTCTTATCTTATACCGAATTTAATTTAATGGTTTTTTTTCCGAACGTTGAAAAAGTTGCTGGTGTTTTAGTTGAAGGGGTAAATCGATAGAACTAAGAAATGAAATGCCTTTAGAGACAATACATAAAATAGGAGAGTATGCATATTGACGTGGAAATGAATCACGCACTAATTCGATCCGACTCGAGCTCATATCTTTATATCACGCGTATCATTGATACGATGACACATAATCAAGCGAGTCCAATAGAAATGAGTAGCGCCCGGCCAGATAATAACTTCTAATGACTCAATAGAGAAATTCTTCTATCGACTGCTGTAAACCTCATCAATTCTCCCAAGTTCGCGGACCTAATAAATAAATAAATAATCACATGCATTTTAATTGAGTTCGGTTTTGCAATGTATTCAAATCTATGCAAATTCAGTGAAAGAGTATAGAAATCAACTCTATATACACGAAAAATTAATATCGCTATCTGCTCTATTTGTATTAATGAAAATGCTAATAGAAACAGAATATGTCCTTCAATCGCTTTGCTCTGATTACGCAATCATGAATCAACTACTGCAAAAATATAGATAAGCATTTCAACAGTTACTTCTCTCGAAGGTCATATAAATATTCGCCATGAAATCCCAAGAACTTTCTCCTCAGCATAGACGTAACTAGATAAGACAAGGTGAAATCCATTTTTTTTTCTGAAAAATCTAAGCATATTTAGATACACGAGATATCTACCACACAATCCCCACACTGCTCAAGCTTTTAGAATAAGAGCGCACGGATTCAGATAAAGGCACTCCCCGACAAAATTTTCCGCAATCCGCGATGTTTGCGCTTACGCTTCGAGTTATTTATCGCTGCACCTGCAGTTACTCCAGAACTGTTGCCTGTACTCGTACGGAAATCTTGGGAATCCGAGACCTTCCCCAGAGAGTGGAAGAAGGGGATAATCGTTCGGATTCCAAGAAAGGACACCCGTTTTGAGTGTGACAGTTGGAGGGGTATCCGCGTGCTCCCTGTCGTCGCAAAGATAATAGTTAAAATAATCCTGAAACATAACACAGAACATCTCGAAAGTTTGATGGACAGAGAGCAGGCTTGTTTCCGCTCCGGTTCTTCCAGCGTTGACCCCATCAGCACCCTACAGATCATTTTGAAACAGTGCACGGAATTTAGATTTTCGTTGCACCTGCTCTTCATCGATTTCGAGAAAGCTTTCGATAGCGTGGACAGGGAGTGTATCTGGACTGCTCTGCGTAGGAGTAGCGTTCCGTAGAAACCAATAGCTATTATCAGAGCGACATATGATGGCGCAAAATGTCACGTGCTGCACCGAGGTAAAATCTCGGAGGATTTCGAGGTCCAAAGCAGAGCCCACCAGGACTGCATCCTGTCACCAATATTATTTCTTCTCGTTTTGGGTGATGTTCTTCATGCTGCCTTGTCCGGAGGACGTAGAGGAATTCAATGGATGATTACATCTTTCCTCAAACCCCTCGACTGATGGACGACACCTGTTTGCTCTCCCCGCGGGTCATGGACCTTGGCCAAATGGCCCTGGATTTGGAAAGAGAGGCAAGTAGATTTGGAGTAAAGATAAACACCAACAAAACCAAGGCTTTCAATGTGACGGGTTATCCCACTCTCCCTATCTGCATTAATGGGCAGCACATCGAAAACGTCGATCAGTTTGTATATCTAGAAAGCGTGGTTTCTGCCGACGGAACTGGACATTGCCCAACGAATTAACAGCGTTTGCTGCCCTGCCTAAAATCTGGAAATGCAGTTATCTCAAAACTAAGATCAAGTCCTGATTGTTCCGTATTAGTGTTCTTTCTGCGTTGTTATAAGGGAGTAGCACATGGAAACAGTGAACTCCACTGTTATTGAAAAGCTCCAAGCTTTCATTAATACCTGTCTGCGTCGTATCTTCGCTGGCCTGACACTAGCCCAAGCAAGAACTTGGTCGGTGCACAGGCTTGGCAGGAAGGCCACAATTGCATTGCGGGATATGCCATGCAGTGGAATCCACTCTCCCAAGATGGTCGAAGAGTGGGTCGCCCCAAGGGTACTTGGCGCAGAACAGTAGAGGACGAGTGCGATCGTCTGGGGAACTCATGCGAAGGAGCTGCAGCGAATTTCAGGTAACCGCGAGCGATGGCTCGTAGGTGTGGTTGACGCGCTATACCCCACCAAGGGGTGAAGGCCAACCATATATTTACATATATTTCCGCTTACTGTAGTGTATTAGCTTTCTTCGTTTCAAAGTAGGCATCCTACTCTGCAAACCACACCTGTGATTTTTCAGAAACTTTAATACCAGATATGAAAATGTCGGCCTGTCTGTCTGTCTGTCACGTGGACTATAGGGATGAAATTTGATAGTTGTAGGTAGATTATGAAACTACTTTGTGTGGAGTTTTAGGGAAGGGGGCCCCCTACACGCAAAGGAGGGATGCAAATCTATTTTTCCGAATATAACCGTACGGCTTCAAATGAAAGGTTTCGTTAGTAATTTACACAAAACGATTTGACATCAATCTGCAAATTTTGCAACTTTATTACTAGTGAAACGACAACAACTCCTCGGAGAGCGACTGACCTCACGGCTACTACCTTTGGTTATCGAAAACGGGCTATGATTGTGGTCTGCAATATACACACTTTCCTCGAGAACGGTAGTGGTTAAACATATACTGAGATCCTCAAAACGCTCACCTTCTCCAATTCAAGGGAAAATTCCAACAACATAAGCTTAAGCGAAGTAAGATTGTGCGACTCAGGAGAGTACCTCTCTCCCTCTCGCCACACTAATGCCAATGTGCTTTTGTACTCTGGAAAGCCAAGTGAAAGCAGACGCGAATCCGGCGTCGAGTTGTTCCTGTCAAACGGTTTCTGGCAGACCCTCTGACTGCAACATTCTGGTCCAGATCAAAGGGATCGGACGACCAACATACTGAGTAACCTGCCAGAGAATATCGATGAGAATTAGACTGCCATTAAAAATGATTTTTTCTAGGGTGTTATACAGGTCATCGGCGTCATCCCGAAGGGGCGTCAGAAGATCTGGCTGACTGTGGAATCGTGGAAACAGATCGATGAACGGAAGGGGTTGAAGGCTCTATTGACCGCAGCAAGTGATGGCAAGCGTGAAAATCAGGAGAGATTATTTATTTAAAAAGCAATATCGAAGGACGACGCATGACAAAACGAATCTGAATCCATATGGTATATCGAAAATTCACTGTTCACAATGGCAGAGTCTGTTACTGGAGAGTGGACGCTTAAACAGAGTTTGGAAAGGTGAAAATTACGAAGTCACACGAAAGTTGATGGTAGTACCAAGGAGAAAATTAAACGGCATCTTTTTATGTACGGCTAGCTGAGTGGTTAGAGCACAAGGCTGTCGTACGGAAGGTCACGGTTCAAATCTCACTGGTCGCAGTGGAATTTGTATCGTGATTTGACGTCGGATACCAGTCGACTCAGCTGTGAATGAGTATCTGAATCAAATTGGAGGAATAATCTCGGGCGATTGCAACGCTGACCACATTGCCTTCTCCATGATCTGTACTCCTGTATTGTACCGTTACGGTCTTGAATGAAGTGCTCTAACACACTTCAAGCCCCTGATCCAATTGGATGGTTGCGCCAAGGATTATTTTTATTATTATCTTTTAGTGCATCAGAATGGAGTAAGCGATGAGCACTCAAGCATCATCAATGCTATGGAGGAGACCAAACGACAGCGTTATTGGTCTAGATGTGGGTAAGACCACATGGAGAATATGAATCTTCAAGAGGCCCGAAGATGTGAAGGCATAAGGATATACTGAAATACGATTTTGGAACTGCATTCGAACGGGATGTCAAAATGGAAGCAAAGCTGTCATCAATGAACATCAGGAGAAAAATGGTATCTACCATTAGATAGATTAAAAACGAAATTCAACTTGAGAACCGACTCTGTTGGCTACTCTTCGAAAATTGACAACGAAATGAGATGAAATCACTAAGCCCAGAATAAAAATTAGAAGGACTATGTTAGAAAATTAAGAAACCCAATGATATTGTTAATTCGATTAAGGGGTTGTTTTTTTTTCTTTTTTCTTCAAGAAAAATTTGTAAATTGTGTAAAATATTTTGTTAACATCTACTTTTGTTTTCGAAGGTAAAAATCAGCTATAAAATCTATTTCTCATGTTTTTCTTTATTGTGCGCGAGGTAGCATAGGGTGATTCGCCCTCTTTGCGTTTTCACGATGCAATATCTGGATATTGCGGATGCCACTTTGTTATTTTATTTCAAATTGATAGCTTTTATAGTCTTTTTATATATAAGTTTTAAAACGATACACTGTTTTCCGCGCTTAACACTAAAGTAGCCCCTTAGACAGGATGGATGAAGCCGAATGAAGTCAGAGCAGGGAGGGAGGGAGAGATAACTGCCAGAACGCTAAGTCGATATCATTATTTTCAAAACGACAAAGTTTAGGTGGTGTGACAAAAATCATTTTGAAAAAAAAAATCTTAGTAATGACAATTGGCAAGGACACCAAAATTTTACACAATACAGTACAAGTAAAGCGAATATTCAGTAGAGTACTGTAGTCAAGTAATCAGCTCGAATGCCGGAAAAGATTTCTGATATCAGAAGTTCTCCAACAGAATAATCACGTACCATTCTTGAGGTCTAGGATTTTTCCCAGATTTTTGTTTTGGTTAATTTTCGAAAATTAGTGCTATCTCACTTTAAGTGTGCACATTTTGACACCTTACTCGCGCATTCTACAATTTACGTCGAAAGTACTAATCGAGACCTTTCCGGTGATACCCCATATGACTATTTACGCTGAAAAAATATTTACATGCCCCCTTTGCATATATGGGGAGTCCCCCTTTAAACTCCACCTAAATTTATATCACCCATTGTATGCGTGGGATTTCATAATTCCCATATGCCCACCAAATGTCGTTCGGATCGGTCCAGCCCTTTTTGGACAAATGTGTCTGGTGCAAGTGAAGTTATCGACTTGGTTCGCAGCAGAAACGTGATGGCGGATCGATAAACATCAGGAGCAGAGAGTTCTGTTGTCGACTGCGTGCTGGTTTAAGCGCGACGTTCTAAAACTCCTTTGTTACGAAAGAGCTTGCAGATAATCTTAAACCTTTCGATGGTCCTGTGAGAAGTGAGAACAGTAGGTTTTCCTACCATGGTGAGCAGTTTCACCACGTTTCTGAAACGTATAACATCCGGTTTCGTTTTGAATGATTTTGGCAAGTCAAAGCATTATAACATGCGGATATGGACTGCTTAAAAAATCAAATTATCTTTGAAATCAACGCGCTCAAGCAAAGTAAAGCCGCTAGCCTGAACGATCTCCTCACGCAGCCCACGCAGTTTCTATAGAGTTATTACTTTCACTCATTGGTAAATTTTGGCAATGTGAAACCTTTTCCAACGAATCAAAGAAGAGAAGGATCGATAAAACTCCGAAAAAGTTCACCCGTCTTGAGTGCAACAACTGGAGGGATGGTAGCAGCTAGAAATCACTCTGAAGTCCCCAAAGAGTGGTTTACCCAGTGTCCGTAGCCTGACTCTAGCTAGAGCTGGGCAATCGCAGAAGAAATTGCACGAGGGTTTCCCTTAATTCTCCGTAGTTTCAGCAATATGAATTGTAGGGTATGCCGAGCCTGGCGGCATGGTCCCCTATGGACTAGTGCCTTGTGCAGACCGCCGTAATCTTGAATGCATTAACTAGCGTCTGGCACAGGAGCTCTCGTGATCGGGCTATGTTATAAGCGGGCCAAAGTCGCCTTTGCTTGGCACAGCTCGTAAGCCTTCGCCATCTAAGGCCCATGGCTACTGGAGAATATGTGTTATTCCTACTGTTGAGAAGATATTAGTTAAAATAATCCTGGGGCAAACCAATGAATACTTCGAAGTCTTGATCGACAGATAGCAAACTGGTTTCCTGTATGGATTCTCCTGCACCAACAACGTAAACACGTTGTGGATCATTGTGGAGCAGTGTACGGAGTTTAGATCATCGCTTCATGTTCTCTTCATCAATTTCGAGAAAGCTTTCGACAGCGTGAACAGAAAGTGTAATTGGGATGCTCGACACAGAAGGGGCATTCCGGAGAGGCTAATACCTACTATCAGAGCGAAACATGATGATGCTAAATGGTACGTGTTGCATCAAAGTAAAACCTCCGAAGAATTCGAAATCGACACCGAAGTCCTTCTCGTTTTTGGTGACGTTCTTCATTCTGCTTTATCTGGACGAAATAAAGGAGTTAAATGGACTATACCATCCTCAAACACCTCCGCTATACTGATGATATCTGCTTGCTATCCCACCGAATCGTGGACTCTTGGCCAACTGGCTCTGGATCTGGAAAAGGAAGCAAGTAGTGTCGGACTGAAGATAACACCAACAAAACCAAGGTTTTCAGCCTGATCATCGCACTCTTCCTATTTGCCTTAATGAATAGAACCTCGAAGACAAGGATCAATTTGTATATCAAGGAAGTATTGTTTCTGTGGGCGGCGAAACTGTACACAAAGAATATCTGCATTCGCTGCTCCACACACACACTAACATCAAGCTGATGCTGTTCCGCGCCAGTGTTCTCTCTGAGGTACTAACTCTATGGGACTAGTACATATGAAGTGACCACCACTGTCAAGCGGGAAACACAACAGCGGAACGAATACGTGCGTACGCAGTGAGAGATCTGTCAAATTAAGTTCATTACACGGATTTGTATGAAGCAATATACAAATAGCCCGATGCGCAGTGCGGCATGCGAAAAAGTTCGGAAAATTGACCTATTGCGATGTGTGACAGATAATAGTTTGTTGATACTTCAGGCCATTTGCAATTTGGCGGCGCTTTTCGCTTTCCAGTGGCAGTGGGATACAACGTGATTTGACATCGGATAGCAGTCGACTCAGCTGTGAATGAGTATCTGAGTCAAATCAGGGTAATAATCTCAGGCGAGTGCAATGCTGACCACATGGCCTACTACAGTGTACTGTAGTGTACCGCAACAGTTTTGAATGAAGTGCTCTAACACACTTCAAGGCCCTAATCCAATATGGATTGTTGCGCCAACGATTATTATTATTATTATTTCGTTTTCGAGTAATTTTTGAATATAATTAACTTGAATGAATTAGTTTTGAGAACTGCGGAAGGCACTATTTGCGTTGCAAATGTTAATTATTAATGTCACTTGCATTAGTCGTGTGGCTTCCATTCATAAAAATTGAATTTAAGCCGGAGGTATGTGCACTTAGCGGCATCAATTGTATGATTTTAATTACGTAAAATATGCACGCATAATCTTCAAGTTTATGCAATTAGCGTATGCATCTTTCTATATTTTGGGTTATGAAATTCATAAAATTAAATGCCACTAAGAGTGCACCTACCTCCGACTAATGCAAGTGACATTACTAATTAGCTCTTGCAACGCAAATAGTGAGTACCGCAGTTCTCAAAACGAATTCATTCAAATTAATTACATTCAAAAATGACTGTCGAAAACGAAAAGCGTCCCCAAATTGGAAATGGCATCCTAAGAATTGACTCACTAACGGGTGTGTTAACCGTGGAAGTGTTCAGAAAGCGGAAGCGGCGGCAGTGGATAGATCACACATTCAGCAAGTGCAATACCTTCGTTTGTGTCCGGATAGTTGAGTGGTTAGGGCACAAGGCTGTCGTACGGAAAGTCGCGGTTCAAATTTCACTGGTGGCAGTGGGGTTTGTATCGTGACTTGACGTCGGATACCAGTCGACTCAGCTGTAAATGAGTACTGAGCCAGATCTGGGTAATCAGGCGAACACATTGCTAACCACATTGCCTCCTACAGGGTACTGTAATCCTGTAGTGTACCGTTACCTTCTTGAATGAAGTGCTCTAACACACTTTAAGGCCCTGATCCAATTGAATTGTTGCGCCAACGATTATTATTAATAACTTCGTTGCAAGTAATGCAATGAGCCCCACAATCCCAGTATTGCCGACTCGTGGGACACCTTAGAACTTCATGGAGCATTACAGTAGAGGAGGAGTGCCAACTTCTTGTGAAATCGTGAAGGCAGTTCAGGCATTTTGCCAGAAGCCGGCAGCGATGGCGAATCGTCCTTGCCAACAAAACATTCTACCTCTTACTGCCACCTTTAAAACGAAAACGAAATTCACAATATATAAAACTTTGATACGTTGTGTGGACAATGAACCAGACCGGAAAGCAGAAAATCAATACTTTCCAACTTAGAGTTCTCAGGAGAATCATAGGCCACACACAGCTGTGAGTTGTACATATTACAAGTGGAACCAGAAAGGACCATCCATATTAAATTTCGAAAACTCAAATGATGAGGGTCTGCAAAGCTTTATGGAAGTAAAGATCAAACCAACCTTAAGAAGGGATAAGAAATTACACTTTATTCCAGAGTTGAGGTGCTGAGTGCAAGAATAGAAGGGTAAATTTCAGGGCAACCCGCTTGCCTCGCCGAGCTATATAACTGGATCCATGTTCCGTCTGTTTTATCAGAACGTTAGGGGTTTAAGAACCAAACTGGGGGTCTTCAATTTATCCGCGCTGACTTAGCAACACCATGCAGTCTGTATCTATAAAATCTGGCTGGACGATGCCATATTAAACTCCGAGCTCCCCGACAGGTACTCCACTTTCCGCTGTGACAAGGACCGGGATGCATCTTGTAAGTCCACCGGCGATGGGGTCCTAATTACAATAAAACATACACTCCCCGAAGAACTCGTCTTCTCCTCCTCTGGCTTTCCTTTTGATTGTGTTGCTCTCCGTGTCTCCCCGCCCAACTTCCGTTTGTTGTATCTTGTGTATATGTCCCCTGCGCTTGCCCTTCTTACCTGTATGAAGAATTGTTTGACAGTTTGTCTGAAATCCTTACTGTCAGATTCCCTTCCCTCTCTTTCTTGCTTTGTGGAGATTTTAACATCCCCATGCTCCACTAACCTAATCATCCTAGTCTTCCAATTCCTCCCAACAACCTCTCCCATTCTTCCCTTCCGCTTTCTTCCTTTATGAACACTTGCTCTGTCTTGAATTTCAATACCACCAAAAACTCCTTGGGCCGCACTCTCTCTTCCTTTCCAAACTCCCCGAGCGCCACCTCTCTTTATTTTCTTGCACATCCCCGTATGTCAAAACTGACGCTCACCACCCCGCGGTTGAATTTGAAGCAGAGCTCTCTTGTTCAGAACCCAGTCCAACTTCCACAAAGCCAATTTTGACGGTCTGAACTCAGCTTTAGCGTCTTTTAACTGGGTACATATATTAAGCAACTCATCATGTGATCAAGCTCTAAACACCTTTAAAAATACCCTGTCCGGTCTCCCTTCCTTTTATGTCCCTTCTTCCTCTCCCTGCCTACGTTCGTACCCAACTTGGTTCACAACGGAAATGTTTATTAACATTCGCTTGAAACATGAAGTTTCGGGCTTCTAAGAATGTCGCCGACCTTTCTTACTTTAAGGCTATATGCTCTACTGTGAAGTCAATGGTCAGAAAAGCGCGTAAAAGATACTTATTGGACGTCGAAACCGCCCTGGCCCGCTGTAACTTAAAACAGTTTGGCTACTCCACTGCCAACTCCCCACAACAATCCTGCGACCTTCTCTGCACCTACTTCTCTTCAGTGTTTTCTCCTTCGAGCCCTCCACCCTCTACACCTCTTATAACTGCAGACTACTCCGAATCTCTCGCCACTCCTCTCCTTACGCCTTCTTTGGTTGAGTTCCTCGCTGGTAATCTTGACCCTAATCTCGGACCTGGCCCCGATGCGCCTTTTAACCTCTTCCTCCTTCTATTCCGTTGTCAAAAACATCCTTGAATATTGCTGTGTAGCCTGGTCCCCCTTCCGCATTCGTGACTGCCGCGCTATTAAAGTTGTACAACGCAAATTCGCCCGGGCCCTCTTTTACAAAAAAACCGTCCACGGGTTGATTATCCGTCACGACTCCGCACCTTCAATCTGCCCTCCCTACAGCAACGCTGTATCTTGATATGTGTACTCTTTTCAAACTCTGCAATTGTCTGATGGACTGCTCCGCCTACTCGGATGTTACTTTCCGTATCGCCTCGTCTCACAATACACGTAGTGGGGACATTTTTGAGGTACTCTTCGCGGAGCACGAGATTTACTTCCACTCTCCGATCACGAGGCTATGTCGGTGCTACAACGCCCTACAGCTTGGGTCCTTTGACTCTATTTCCTTCTCTAATTTTAAGGGTAAAATAAGCCATTCACTTGCTCGTTCCTCTGAGGACAATATGTAATAAGGAATTTGTTTTCTGTGTATTGTCCTCATTAAATAAAGAAATAAATAAATACGGCAAATGCCAACCTTTCTGAAATTTGACTAAGTGAATAAACTACTTCGAAAGACTTGTCTAAACCCACTTCTGCTAGCACGGACCATCAAAATTGTCTTACCCGATTCGTAAGTGATATTTGCTTGCGAATGGAAACATCCAGGTCATCAAACCAGTTTATTGCAGCGGTTTCTTTATTTGGTCATACATACTTCAGAAAAATTGGAATTTCTCAAGTTCTTACAACGACCCGTCAAACCTTTTGGTTTTTAGAATAATGCCGCGTTTACATCTCCTTGTGAATCTCGCGCTATTTTCAAAGGCGTTTCTTTTATACGAACTTGCAAATCAAACTCATTATCAACCTTAGTTATCGGAAAAAGCCATGCATTACACATGCAACGATCCCAGCGATAAAGGAAATTTATAACAGCAGCGAAAGAACTCGCTCCAGCGTTACATGTCGCTTCCGTGACTGCCCAGAAAATCATTAATGAAAAGCCAACCATACATCATGGCCTTGGGGTCACTATTCACTTTCTTTCTACATCAGTTCCGAATCGCCCGCGCGGGGGTAATAGATTTGATTACTTTTTTTATGCAGCGAATACAAGGTCGCGAGCAATATCAAAGCTTATCTGAACAATAGAAATAAATGCCGACGAACTGCGGACAACATTGAACAAGTGCAGCGCATGGAGCGTGAAATGTTTTCTCCACCAGAAGGATTAGTTGTTCGACCGTTGAATATTCATGAAGGGATATTAATAGATTGTGACGCCTTTCCTCCACGCAAGGAATCGAAGGTGGTTTCCACCATATTTTAAGGGAAATCAAAGGCTTATTACTCACCATGGCTTATCACCTTGCTCGTCGGCGAAGATTTCATTCGCGCCGGATGCTTGGTGTCCACCTGCTCCGTATTGATACTCATTGCCCAAATCAACAAAGCCCCCAGAGCCGCCCCGTTGTCGCGCTCGATACTGATAGTCGTCCTCACTGCCAAGGCCATATCTGAAACAGGTAAACGTGCAGACACGCAATTAGCGGTTGGTCACAAACTGGGGCACTGAATTTATCGTTCTGAGAGCGAAAACAGAAATAGACATGCAGATAACAAGTACATGGGCCCATGCGTACCTGTTCCAATCGACTTCATGTCGTCGATAGTTGGATCTGTCGTCCTCATTCATATTTCACCCCCGGGGAAAGTTTATTGACCCTCGCGATGCAGCTCCCTCACTACCGGATGCACTGGATATGGAACGCACGTCACTATCGTCAAAAGTCGCGAATTAAGAAAGTTAATAGCAGTGATATCATCTCTTCTTTAGTCGCCGCTGCCGACGACTGTGTTGATGATGATGAAAACAAAAACGTCGACAACACACAACAGACCGAGCTAACGAGTTATGGTTCTTCCGCACAGATGGGAACCGATGATAGGACGAAAACACTTCAAACCGTCGCGGAAGGATACTCAGAGTAAGTGGAGCAAGCGGTAATCTATTCAGGATAGCGAAATTTAACGTGAACACAAGAAACAAGTCGCCACCTGACACCCGACATGACGTGAACACAACGACCCTCGGATGATTTCTTATTAGAAAATAAAATGTCAAAAACAGATTTTCTCTCATTTGGGAAAGAACGAGTGGGATCTGCTAACAGATTTAGAGTGGTTTGGAATGAAGTTGAGTGAAGTTTATCTAATACCAAAACCAATTAGATTTCTCTTTGCCTAGGAGAAACGTTAAGAATTAATAAATTAATAAATATTTTACAATTATGTACTAATTATATTCAATTTTTTTTTATCCTGCTCTGTTTTCCAAACGAAAATAAAATGTAAATCCGAAAATTTCAAAATCAATGACAAAATGGAAAAAATTTCTTTGCAAAATCTTTCTGCTTTTTATTGTAAATAATTACTTACATACAAAAATTTCACCTGGGCTTTCTGAGTAATTTTTGCTGTTTCTCACCTGGAAAATATAGATTATATTAGAATAGTTTCCCTTTCGCTCCCGTCTTTTAATCAATCTGACTTTCCAATGCATCTAATTTTCGGAAGTCATTAACCTCCTTAATTGCTTCTCCTGTATTGCTCTCTTCTTAGCTTAAAATTTAAATTTTTTCTTAAGGCTAATACACAAATATATATAAAATTTAATAATAATATTAATAACTCCGCCATTGCCGGTCCCAACCCCGGTTGTGAAAGGAGGAGGAATGGATAGCTTCAGTCTGAATGTCTGTACGCCACCGCAGCGTCTCAGGGGGTAAGTGAGGAAAGTGCAGGAACTTTGCAGTCTTTCAGATTATTCATTGAAGAAGCTATCACCACACCTGGCAGTTAGGTATAAAATGCAAATACATATATGAGAAGAAGAAGGAAATTGACGTCCGGTACGGATAACCGGCGGGATTAGTCTGATTTGGTGACAGAGTTGGGCTCCCGTAATGGACAGCATGGCGTCGAAACCGCAAGTCGTGGGACGGCTCGACGTCTAGGCTTCACGACGACCAGGAGCATTGCTCCGCCTGCTGCAGCTGTTCCGCCACACTCTATAGCGACCACTTCAGCAGGTTCGCGTAGGCGGCGGATGAAGTGAACTAAAGAAATAAACCAATTCATCATCCGCTCCTACTACGAAATAACAGCGGGGCGGGTACAACATCTAACCGCCCCTTTTTGCACCAGAAATTGGTCGAGTGTTTCCCGCAATTCGCGCACGTTACCGCTTAATAACTCGCAGCGACACAATCCCAGCCATCATGAGGGAGCGTGTTCGACTTGAGGTCATCAGGGAAACTAGTGAGCGAGAGTCGATGGGGTAAAGGCGGCGGCATCAACAATTGCACGCCGCACTGCAGGCACAATTTCAGTACTCGCCAAGTACTCTTCTCCACCGTTCAGCTGAGGTTTCCGCTGAGGTTTGGGACGAGTTCCAAAGAGGGTGTATAGAATTCTCGGATATGGATCCTTTGCATAGACCAGGTATTCTCAGGCTCTATGCATCTCCAGCAACTCCGGGAATTCTATCTCAAATCAATGATGAGATTGCATCTCGGTTGTGTGCTGATATCTCGCTGCTGTAACTATAATCACTTGTGTATTGTGGTGCACTTACGGCTATCAGATTGCAGGGTCAGAAGATTCGCTTTTGCGTTATTGGTTTGAGTGACCAAAGAGATCTACCATGGAACACATTGCTAGACTGATTCAGATCAACACTGGCAATGCCAGCAGACGGGTGAGAAATAAAGTGCAGAGGGTTTACCGGAACTATGGCATCCCCAGTGAGACACCCGTAGTTGAAATTCTGGGCACACTAAAGTAGAAACTTTCTGTCATATGCAATCGGTTGCGATGGTATGGCGAAAGTCATTCCAGACTTGTCCAGAATGCAACATACGCGAGGAACCAGCAGAGCTTTTTCTGATCTCTCAACGAATCCCAACAGAGCCTCCAGACAATACAGTTCTCGGTGACGGAAGCGAAAGAGTATTGTGATGGACTTTGGGGGTCATGCTGATCATGCTGATTAGATCACCGCCGAAGGCACCGGCAATGCCAATACGCCTGGCATGAATTTTGCGGATGTTACCGAAGAGGAAGTTCAACGAACCATAAACAGCTCGAAGAACTAGAGGGGCCCAGGTCTGGATCGGGTGCAGAATTTCTGGTATAAGAAATTTAGCAGCATACAGAGTCGGTTGGCACACAGCATAAATCAGGTCATGAGTCGGTCGGAGGAATTTCCACCCTTCCTCACTGCGGGGATTACCTACCTTTTCCATAAGAAAGACGTGGTGCAGGACCCCGCAGACACAAGACCGATTACTTGCTCACCAACCCTCTACAAATTCATAACGTCCATTATTAGCGGAAGGGTGAATGCGTACCTCGAGACTAACAACATTCTGTCCGAGGAGCAAAGACTGCCGCGTTGGGTCAAAGGGTTGCAAGAGCAACTCATTATCGACTCGGTAGTTGTAGGACAAGCAACTAGAGGCCAAGGAAACTTCTTTACCTGGCTAATCGATGTCCTATTTCTGTATCGCATTGATCCAAAACTAATAAAATTTTTGGGGACAGTCATGGAAGGGTGGCATACCACCTTATCAGTGCATACATCTGAGGGTGTTAATACCTCAGAGCCCACCCGTATACGAAGGGGCATCTTCCAGAGGGACTTTTTGAGTCCCCTTTGGTTTGCATGGCACTGAATCCCCTATCATGGCTACTGAATGATGCTAGAGGGCATGATTTTGCAATAAAGTATGGCCTACGTGCTAAGTGCGAATTGACTCACTTGATGTACTTAGATGACATCAAGTTGTAAGCTGATACTGACGACCATCTTAGAAGTCTGTTGTGAATAGTAGACATGTACAGCCGTGATATTCGGGTAGAGTTTGGATTAGACAAATGTCGAATCCAAGCGATCCGCAAAGGTCATCACGCGCCGCATGTCGGACATAGCATTGGTGACCTCCACATCGAAACTATGACCGAGACAGACTTCTACAAGTACCTAGGAATTGAAGGATGCGTGTAATGCTGGTACTGAAATCGCATCTCTCGGGGAAGAATAAAATAAACGCATTGAATGTATTCGCTATACCTTCACTGGCTTTTGAATTCGGAATATTGCCGTGGACGAAGACCGATCTGGAAAACGTTGGCGGATACGGACATCTATGTCCAAATTTCGAATGCATCATCCAAAGTCTGCCGTGGAGCGGATGAACCTGCCTCGTGACATCGGAGGTAGGGGCGTGATTGACATGGCGGCACAACATTATCGCCAAATCGACTTGCTACGCGATTACTTTTACAGCAAAGAGCAGGCGAGTCTCTTGCATGCGGCTATCTGTAAGGCAGACTGTGAACTGACTCCACTTAACTTGAAGGATCGAACTTTCAATCCTATGAGTGGGGTGAAGTAGGACCAAGAGCGGATCGATGATTGGAAGTCGAAGGCAATACACGGTAAACACGTGAATTGTCTTTGGCAGCCATTTGTCGATTTAGATTTGACAAACAGATGGCTGTGTGCTGGGGAGCTCTTTGCTGAGACGGAGGGGTTCATGTATGCCATGCACGACAGCGTGGTCGCCACCCGAGCTTATAAAAAGCTCATCATAAAAGAACCGGTGGAGAACGATCAGTGGTTCGGCTTTAGAGGCATTGGACCATCTCATTTCTGTCTGTACTGTTATGACACCGGTGCAATACATCACCAGGCATAATGCTGCATGTAAGGTTATCCATCGAAACCTTGCATATAAGCATGTGCTGATCACGGGGACATGTCCGGTTTACCGATATGAGCCGCAAGCAGAACTTGATAGTTCTGCTTACAGCATGTATTGGGACCGGCAAGTTCTAACTGATCGCCTTACTCCACATAGCCTGTTAATTGACAAGACTGGTTACTCCGCGTATACTATTGATGTTGCTATCCCCCATAATAGCAACATCGAACGAAAATACGTGGAGAAGAAGTCAAGCGGGGAAACGCCAATAATCCAGCTAATTATCATTAACATGCATCATTTCCTTTCTCCCTACTGTATACTCTTCATAGCTTTCATGATTAGATGGGCAAATTAATTTATGTACAAATATGATGAAGATTTACAGTAATTTAATTTTAACTGGACACAGCTAAGATTCAAATCACACACACATGCTATATTTTTGCCTGCCTTTTTTGCTTTATTGTTGCAAATTCGATTCCATTTTCAAAATTGTAAGATCCAGCGAGTACACAGACAGATGTACTCAACGCTGTGTCACTTTTATAGCTGTTGGCTGACCTTACACGATCAGCATTTTATCAATCTGCCATACATAAAACCTTAAAAACACGCCGAAAAAAACAGTCCAGCTAATCTGACAGATTTAAAAATTAAAATTGTCATCGGTTTATCCGTCATTGCCATAAAAATACACTAGACGTTTAGTTTGCCATAATTTTGTCATTCAAATTGACGCCAGACTGATAAAATACTGATCGTCTAAGGTCAGCCGGTAAGCCCTGGTAATTTAGAGCGCCGTTCTAATGTACTTTAAACGTACAACTCTTGTCAAGTGGCTGCCACTGGTGATTGAGGTTCGATATCAGAACTTTTGTTTTCTTCAGATTTAGTTGTAGACCGTACTGCATAACGCGATCATTTCAAGTTTGGACGAGTTAATTCAAATGAAACTTATTCATACAACATTTTGTAGAGCACTAGATAATGGATGTTTTGCGTGACAGTGTTTATTATAAGAACGGAAAGGAATGGCGAAAGATCACGTCTTTCGTGAATATCCATGGAAATGCGCATAGCTGTCGATAATAATATTCACCATCGAATACAGAGGAGATTAGAATTTACTTGAAAATAAATATAAGTTCCTAAGCTCTTGGTGTGTGTTTAGTTGTCCATTATTGTTAAAATAAATTAATAGAAATGTGACAAGTAATTGTTTCTTTTTGAGTATCACTATCATTTAACACACCATACCACCGTGCGTAAGTACTTGTAGTGCTTA
Source organism: Hermetia illucens (assembly GCF_905115235.1). NCBI lineage: Eukaryota > Metazoa > Arthropoda > Insecta > Diptera > Stratiomyidae > Hermetia > Hermetia illucens. The sequence continues at coordinate 52,780,732 of NC_051849.1, forward strand.
AAGGGGTCCATAGGCCTAGAAGTCCATTACAATACTTGTAAAAATTCAAGGGTTCGTTTTAAAACCTTTCGTAAAATCTAGTCAAACAGTTGATGGATAGATTTTGTAGCTTTTTTAATTTCCACATGGGCTTCATTTACGATATAAGTTAGTACAACGAGATTAGCGTGAAACGATGTCACTTGACGGTTTACGTATTACGATTGCCGTAATTGCGTTGCCGTTGCGTGAGGAAAGCATTCTATTTGGCATGGCACCCCATATATATTTAAGCATATAAGTTGTAACCCTATCTACACCCATGACAAACTTACTACTTGGCAATCTATATTGGATCAGAGATTTGAAGTGTGTTAGAGCACTTCATTCAAGACCGTAGCGTTACACTACACTGTAGGAGGCAATGTGGTCAGCATTACGCTCGCCCCAGATTATTATCCTGATTTGACTCAGGTACTCATTCACAGCTGAATCGACTGGTATCCGACATCAAATCATGATACAAATCCCAGTGAGGTTTGAACCGCCGTACGACAGCCTTGTGCTCTAACCGCTCAGCTATTCGGACAGATTTACGATAATTGCGAGGATCTGAAAAATCTGATATGAATGAGTTTTTTAATTTTATTTATAGATACGAGGTCTGTTTGAAAAGTATCCAATCGGCGGGGCATGATCGTTAACCTCACGAACTTGCTTGCAGATATCTACAGGATTATTAACAGAAAATTGCATTTAGAGCATTTAAGGGGTCTTTCTATTTAAAAACATATTTTTCATGGTTTTAGAATGAAAAACAAAGTTTTAAAATTAGTTTTATATATATAGAGAAGTAGTGTGAAACGGCATTTTCGGTGTTTCACGCTCTTTGGCGCCCTGCTTTTCTTTGAGTAGCTGCTTTGAAAAAATCGTTTGTGCTTCATTCTTCTTCTAAATACACAATCCTTGGCCAAAAAATTACAAACACTTGGAAAATTTGATAAAGTTTTTATTATTTTTCAGTGGGAAAGCTGATATATTCATAAACAAATTATATATAATATTTTAGTAGTAGATCTAAGAAAGTGTTATCACCATCTCGGCAGATGCCGAACCGTACCTAATACTAGCACTAAGTGCCAAGCATTTTGGCTCGGACGATCCTACCTACCTAAAAGATAAAAGCGCGGTGCTGGTGGAAGCCGGTGGTAGGTTAATGAGAGAATCCGTCGAAAACTCCCCGCAACATCGAACACGTATGTAGAATGGTGTATTTCTGTATGGTTTGACTAGACTGTATGAGAGTCCCAGGCCATCATGGATGATAACTACATCAATAATATACGCGGAGTAATCCATCTTGTTAACTAACAGTACGTCAGACTATGTGATATGTGGCGATCAGTTAGAACTTGCCGGTCCCAATACATGCTGTAATCAGAACTATCAAGTGCCGCCTGCGACTCATACCAGTAAGCTGGACATGTTCCCGTGACTAACCCATGCTTGGTCCAAGGTTTTGGTGAATCAACTTAGATACAGCATTATGCCTGTTCGTGTACTGCACTGGTGCTATTACGGTGCAGCCAGAAATGAGATGGTCCAACGTCTCTAACGCCGAACTACACATTCTGCACTAGTTATTCTTCACACGCTCTTTCATGATGACCTTTGGTTAAGCTCTGATGGCAACCATTTACTGTTATTTTATATGAATTTTTATCTCAGACACCTTGCGTCACATTTTATTTAAAATATTATCCATTAAAATTTGTCGATTAGTGTTGTGTTCTACGTAAAAGAGTCTTTTTAGTTTATTTCACACGTTTTTTATTCAGTTCAAATCAAGCTAATTTCTTGGCTATGGAAGTAAAGGAATATTTTTCTATAACGTAATTTTTTTATGGATTGCGCGGTGCCACATGGTGCGCCATCTTGTACAAATGTGAACGAAGATGTCTAAAGTCCGATCTCATCAAAATAAGCCTCATTAACGTTCACGCCCCTACAGAGGAGGGTGCAGAGTCGGAGAAAGATACCTTCTACGAGGCCGTTGAACGGACCCTCGAAGCATGTCCCAAGTATGATATTAAAATCGTACCACATGTTGATTGACTGCCGCTACCTCCCAACCTTAATGAATGTCAGAACATATAGGGGGGCCAATTTAGACTCGGATCACTATCTCGCTGGCATAGTGCTCAGGGCTCGAGTTACAACAACGCGTACAATCCCCTCTGACAACCAGCTGAAGAGCGTTATCATTGATTATAAACAAGAAAAGTCGGAACAGCTGATTCGACGATGAATGCAAGCCAGCAACGGAACGGAAGAATGCTTCATACCAGGCAATGGTACACTCTCAATGAACGCGGGGACGCGCAAAGGCCTACTACTGTGATCAAAAAGTAAGGTGAATTTCCTTATAAAATGTAAATTCTTTACCCATTCTTCCAAATCAATTTGATCCGCTTCAAAGTAATCCCCGTCCGATGAAACGCAATTTGCCAACGCTTTTTCCAGTGCTGGAAACAGTGGGAATAGTCTTGTTTCGTTATAGCCTTCAAGATTTTCTTCGATTCAGTTTTTATCTCCTCAGTCATGTTAAAACGGCGTCCCCGCATTGATCTTTTGAGTATGCTGAATAGCCAGAAGTCTTGTTACACACAGGACAGCATACGCCCATACCAAAAAGGCTTCATTCTAGGCAAATCAGAACAGATCAGCAGCATCTCTGTTCGGCAAGCGATGGAAAAACTTTTGGAATATGGACATCAGTCGCATCGGCCGCACATGATAGCATTTAAGGCCGACTATGATAGCATAGCCATGAGAGGCCATGAGAGAAACCGGTATCCCCACGAAATGGATAAGACTAACTAACCTGATTCTGACCAATGTGCGACGCCAGATGAAAACAGTAGGATCACTCTCGAGACCATTCGACATCAACAGTGATCTAAAACTTTTAAATTGGCCCTGGAAAAAGTGATCCGCGATCCAGATGTTAACACAAGAGGCATTAACCGTTTCAAGTTCGCCTAACTACTGGCATACACTGACAATATCGACGTTATGGAAAGAACAACCCGAGATGTATAGTATACCTTTATCCAGACCGAGCAAGCGACTCGAGATCTTGGGCTGCATATTAATGAGGGCAAGACAAAGTACCTGGTGGCAACGTCAGCGACAAAAAACAAAGAACCAATAACATCAAATCGCACTTGTCAAACGAGAGTAATAAACGTTGAAACCGTTGAACATTTTTTCCATCTAGGGTCGAAAATCACGATCGATAAGGTTCGAGAGGAGAATTCTGTGAAGAATTTTCGGCCCCCTACAAGAGTATGGAAGGTTCCGTATTCTATGTAACGACGGAATCTATGAGCGATACCACCTGCTTGTGGACAAAATCCGGCTCAATAGGATGCGGTGTTCATTTTATTTAAACCATGTAGAAGGCTATGATCCAGCCTGGAACGTCTATAAGGGCAATATCCCAATCTCATCAAAAAAAGACGAGGCAGACCCTACTTCAGACGGAGCTAGGACGTCAGAGAACTTTCAGGGATACGAATTGGTGGACCTCGGTACAAAATCGGAATGTCTGAAGTGCCTTCTTAAGGTAGGCCTAGACCAGATACCGATTGTCCCACCGTTGGTGATGATAATGACTTATTGTCTTTGACAGTCGGCCAGCATCTATTACTTCAATAGTTGCTCCTTGTTAGCAACACCTAGCAAACTTAGGATTGAGACTACAGCTACAGCTATAGTTAAATGGCACTGTCTGATAATTTGGTGATGGCACCAACTAGCCTTATGTTAAATTTGTCTGTATGTTTTGGCGTTAACAAGTTCCTGAGAGGCACTTCTTTTCTTCTAGATAATGATTAAATCGTGGAAGCAACTCATTCTTGCCACATAAGCTAAAATTAGCGAGACTTTTACATTTTTCCCTTTCGGAAGCCTGTTCCTCTTTCCACAAGGTAGTGCCACTAGCTATAGAACCTTTTAGACGCCTGTTCAAGTTCTTTACTCTGCACTGATAGTGTTGCTTCGAGTAAAAATGTTCCATGAAAAGTCCACTACTGTGGTCTGTATTACTCATGGCCTATACCCATGCTCTTGATAATTTCTATTTGATTTACTTAACCAAATTGCGATATTCTCCATAGCGGAGGGTTAACAGCGTAACTAGTCTAAAATGAAAACCAAATGCATACAAGGTACCTTAAATTTATTAACCTTTTTGTACACATTTCCTTATCCACTACGATGATTTCGCCGCTGCCTCTTCTTCCTCCCCTGATTGCTCCTCCTCTTCCGATGAATCGCCGTCTGATTCCTTAGATAGAATCTCCTTGTACTCTCGCACTGTTATTTTCTGTGGAATAATTGGAAGCAGGAACTCGAGCTTGTCGTTTTCATTCACCATTTTTGCTAAATTGTCGTACGAGAGGGTGCCGGACTTCGCAAAGTCAAATGATCCCTTCGCTAGATATTCTATGAACAGCTTCTACAAAGGAAAAATCGTTGAGACGCTGAGAACTTTAGCATATATTGGCAACTTACAGTCGCTTTGGATACAACGAATAAACCCTCAGAGTTTATTGGCCCGGTATCGGCCGTGCTTCGCATAATGGTCCGTATCCGCTTCAGAGCAATAGCGGGCTCTGTGCTTTTGCTTTTATTGAGATCCTCTGCTTTTGAGCCACTCATTTTGTGCACTTTAATAGGGAAATTAACTATGAACACCTCCAAACACAACACACAAGAATCAAACGCGCGCTTTTTGACGGCTTTACTGGCTGCTGTCACTCCCAACAGGCCTAAACAGAAAATCAGATCCACCGGTCGCCACTCAAGGCAAAATGCCCATTCGCTCGTGTTCCCCTTAAAAATGACAACTCTCGGCTGAAACCCAGCTGATGCGGAAAGTTGTCAACCGTCTTGTCACAGCTTGTGATGTGTCCTGTTTTGTGCTGTGAATAGTTCGCCGGTAAAACAGGAGCCTTAAGGAGACGAGATGCAGAATGTCCAGGATCGAGTTATCCAGAAGATCAACCGAGAGATCGGTTCCGATATCCAGAACTTCCACAAATCAGTGTATCTTGTCCAGCACTACAGGCAGAAATTCCACGACATAGAAGGCAAAGTATGTTGTTCACATGAAATGTTTTCTCGAAATGCCAGCAATTCACTAAGAATCTTTTGGTTACAGCTTGATTTTGCAAACGACAACTATTCTTCCAACATTAAAATCGCGTTGAAGAAGCAAGAGAAGGCGAAGCAGACGATCGATTTCGAAATTGCTAAAATCGATGACTTTGATGAGAAACTTGGGAAGAAATGCAAGGAGTCGAAAAAGTTGTTGGAGGACCTGTCGCCTACGTTGGACAATGTGAAGCAGTTGGAGAATTTGGTGGAGTACTTGAGAATTGTGCAGGACATCCAAGAGATCAAGTAAGCTTGTATAGCGTCAAAGAAATTGCGATGACGATAGCTCGCAACTATTTCAGCAATGCCTTGTCGTCGGCTATAAAAGGGAAGGACGAAACGAAGATAGTGAGCCTGTATCTGTCGCTGAACGGTGAAATGAACTCGAATAATAGCATAGTGGGCAGATTGCAGAACGTGGAGGCGCATCACATGAAAACCTATGCGACTAGGACGGCTGTCTATTGGTATGAGAATATAAAGGAGAAGTTTTCGAGGTACGTAATCAAGTAAAAATAGGATATTTGGGAGTGGAAGGTTGGATGTAGATATGTAGTTTTAGCACGCACTGAGAGATGAGGGTTTATTTCTCGCCGATTCCACCATTTCAATAAAATTATATTCAGTGTAAAAAGCCACTAGATCCTTATTGCTAGAGGAACTGTTTTAATGCTTTTGTACTCTACAGTTAATATCGCTGCAGTGATCCTTCAGGTTTTCAATCGTTGATATGCTGGTTTGAACCCTGCGGTTTATGTTCGGAGAGCCAGATTTTACCTGGACTGCTGCGCGTTGTGTTGCCTTTAGGAAACGTGCACCCCACCCCATCGTCGAAATTTGCAGGTTGGGTTTTAATCCAATCGAGTATAATCCTGACGACAGCAGGTTATCACTTTCTAATCAATGCACCCAATTATAGGGCTTTTCACTGAATCTTAACAATTATTTTATTTTTCCCCTTTCCAATTCCAATTTTCTAGAAGCTATATTTGTTGCAAGGTACGATTTAAAGTGGTGATTTCGCATTAGTTATGGATGAGAAGCCCACCGAGAACTTCCGTGACGTGGTCATTGAATTAATCATGATAATCTCCCGAGTATATTCCGATGCCATATACGAAAACTCGTAATGGTTTTATCCTCGAAATTCTTAATTATCCAAATAGCTATGTCGCATAAAATAGTTGTGTGGAAAGAGATTCACAAAACAACGCGAGGCTTTCCAAAAGGAACGTCTTTCAACCAACCGTCGATAGGAGAAGCGACTTTACAGATAGAAGAAGAAATCTTGTGAAAACCAAAATGTCGGTGAACTTGGAAAGTACATGAAAGTCCTGGGTGTTTAACGTGAGTACCTGCCGTGTAGGCATAATCCCACGGTTATCTTCGGACACAGATTGATTTTGGGGCCACAATCAGAGCCCCGCCATGCAAGCACAGCCGTCCTGGTTTATACTGAGTGCAGGCTCAGCATTCATACCAGTGGAAGCGAGGCCTATCTAACACCTCTGCCGCAACTAAGGGGTACGGCACCCGAGTTGTACAGCGCAACTCCACGCTTGAGCTTCGAGGAGCTCTGCCCGCGATGTAGGCATAACCACAACCACCATAAAACTCCCACTAGGGGCCAACCGCAAATAACCGAGCCGAGAACACGTCCTCCAGGAATTCTCCTGGCGCATATGCTCTCAGAGGGCCGTCCCGGTTCCCATGGTAACAGATAATCTCCGGCGAGGCTCCGTGGCCAAAGCCACTTCAGATGAGTCCCTTGCAGACTCGGGTTTGATCGCCCTCCTCTAGTACGTGACTTGAAAAGTACAGGAAGCAATCACGCGGGACGCCAAAGTTTCGCCAATAAGTCAAAAGGATGAAGCCATGCATACTTCTCGAAATGCCCACCTTCCGCCTCTACTATTTCGCGCCAAGTGCTCTTAGCGACCCACTAGTCGGCCATCTTGTCAAAGCGGGTTCCACTGCATGGTGTAGCCAGCCAGTGGAGTTGAAGGGCATCGAGAGTTAAAAAAAGTTTACGAAAATGCTGCTCTGAGTGAAACAACATGTCGCGCTTGGATCCGTCACTTTAAAGACGGTATCTGACCACGTGAAGGAAGACCAAAAATCGTCGTAGACGCAGAATGGGAGAAATTGTTCGATGAAAATCCATGGCAAATGCATTAACAGGTTGCTTCGATGTTAGGAGTTACCAGTCAGGCCAATTCAAAGCGATTTCAAACGTTAGGAATGATTAGAAAGCAAGTAACTTGGGTTTCTTATGATTTGAAACCAAGGGATGTTTAGCGTTTTTTTCGTCTGTGAACAATTGCTCCAGTGACAAACAAGTCGGGTAACCGTACTCCTAGGATGATATTAAGGGTTATTTTTGGTAAAATTTCTAAAAGTTGGTAATATACTATTCATCATCATCAACGGCGCAACAACCGGTATCCGGTCTAGGCCTGTCTTAATAAGGAACTCAAGACATCTCGGTTTTGCGCCGAGGTCCACCAATTCGATATCCCTAAAAGCTGTCTGGCATCCTGGCCTATGCTATCGCTTCATCTCAGGCAGGGTCTGCCTCGTCTTCTTCTTTACCATACGGATTAAGTGATCCGCCCACCGTAGCCTATTTTGTTCACAACTTGACGGTCATGGTATCGCTCATAGATTTCATCGTTATGTAGGCTACGAAAACGTCCATCCTCATATAGGGGGCTAAAAATTCTTCGGAGGATTCTTCTTTCGAACGCGGCCAAGAGTTCGCAATTTTTTCTTGTTGAGAACCGAAGTTTCCGAGGAATACATGCGGACTGGCAAGATCATTGTCTTGTACAGTAAGAGCTTTCACGGCGGCGCCGACGTTGCCACCATGTACTTCGTCTTGCCTTCATTAATGTGCAGCCCAAGATCTCGCGCCGCCTGCTCGATCTGAATGAAGGTAAACTGTACATCTCGGGTTGTTCTTCCCATAATGTCAATATCGTGGCCAGTAGTTGGGTGAACTTGAAGAGGATGGTGTCTTTTGCATTTATGTCTGCATTGCGAATCACATTCTCCAGTGCCAGGTTGAAGAGAACGCATGATAGGGCATCCCCTTGTCTTAGACCGTTATTGTTGTTGAATGGTGTCGAGAGTGATCCTACTGCTTTTATCTGGCCTCGCACATTGGTCAGGGTCAGCCTAGTTATAGGGGGCTTTAAAGTCGATGAAAAGATGGTGCGACTGATGTCCATATTCCAACAGTTCTTCTATCGCTTGTCGCAGGGAGAAAATCTGATCTATTACTGATTTGCCTGGAGTGAACCCTTTTTGGTATGGACCAATGATGTTCTGGGCGTATGGGACTATAGCAAAATAGCGAAGAATATCTTATAGATGGTACTCAGCAACGTGATACCTTTATAATTGCTGTACTGCTGCTGTTGTACTTCTTATGTATGGGACATATAATGCCTCGCTGCCAGTCCTCAGACATTGATTCGCTGTCCCACACCTTGAGCATCAGTTGATGAGCCATTTGGTGTAGTTGATCGCGTCCATATTTAACCAATTCGGCTGTATTTCCATCAGCTCCTGGCGACTTATGGTTTTTATGCTGTTGGATTTTCTTCTGTGCTGGTGGTGGCAGCATTTGTCAGTTGTCTTCAGTTGGCGGGATCTCCAACTCGCTGGTTGTTGAGCAGTTCATCAAAATACCCATCGCTCCAATATGCCCATTCTGTCGCAAATCAAATTTCCCTCTTTGTCTCGGCATGAGCATCGAGGTGTGTAAGGCTTCATCCTGCCGACTTGTTGGTAAAATTTCCGCGTCTTGTGCGGTTGCTCCCTGTACTTTTCGAGTTCACAGATCTGTTGGTTCTCCCCGGCTTCCTTCTTCCGTCTGTGAAGTCGCTTCTCGGTTCGACGAAGTTCTTGGAAGGTCTATGTGCGTGCCCGCGTTCTTTGGGAATGTAACATTACTCGATATGAAGCATTCTTTCGTTCCGTTGCTAGTTTGTATTCATCATCAAACCAGTCGTTCTGACTTTTCTTGCGGCTGGGGCCAAGTATGTTTGTGGCGGTATCAATGATAACGCTCTTCAGGTGGTTGTGCAGATCATTTGTTGATACTTCATCTCCAGGATATCTGTTAGTTGCGATTATTGCGGCATCCACTTTCCCCTTATAGGTGTTACGGAGGGCTGTGTTGTGAATGGGTTCATTATTCACTCTCATCTAATTGTCAGAGGGGATTGTAGGTGATGTTGTAATTCGATCCCGGAGCACTATGCCAACGAGATAGTGATCCGAGTCTATATTGGTCCTCCTATATGTTCTGATATTCATCATGGCTGAGAGGTAGCGGCGTTCAATCAATACGTGGCCAATTTAGTTGAAAGTGGTCCCGTCTGGAGAGACCCACGTACACTAATGATCAAAAAAAAGTGGCCACCCAAACTTTTTCCGAAAATCCAAACTTGAACCCTAGTTTCTCCCCAATTGATAACAATTTCAAATATCTGTTTTACAAATACTATGGTAGGAAGTGTAAAGGCTATTTATAAATAAAAAACAAATTTTTTATTATTAATAAGAGGTATGTCCTCCTTTATTTTTAATAACATTATCAATTCTGTTTGGCATAGAATTAATTAGTACTTCTAAATACTCCTCGGAGATTCTATTCCAGGCACCCAAAACAGCTTCCCATAGCTCGTTTAAGTTGTTAATTGTCTTGTCGTGAATCTCACGATCAATATGGTCCCATATATTTTCGATGGGATTTAAATCAGGGCTTTGAGCAGGCCAATCAAGAGTCCTTATATGTTTTTGGGCTAACCAATCGGATATGAGCCTTGTCTTATGGCATGGTGCATTATCTTGTTGGAAAGTTAATAGGCGAGGTGTTCTGAACCTCGCTAGACTTGGTACCAGTGATGTTTCTAAAATATTTTTATATTCAGCTGAGTTGATTTTTATATTCACTGGTATCCGGTGCAGTACACCTACTGTTTTTGAGGAAAAACAGCCCCATACCATTATTCCAGGGTTGCCTTTCTGCGTTTCCTGGATGCAATCCTCACTGTATTCCTCGCCTGACCTACGAAGACAGCGTTGCGGCCTGTCCGATCGAAGGCAAAATCTTGATTCGTCCGACCAAATGATTTTAGTCCAGTCGGTGTTTCGATGGTCTTTGGCCCAAACCAATCTTGCAGCTTTGTGCCTCGGTTTAAGAGCCGGAACTTTTCGACAGCGCCGACTGCGAATGTCAACATCTTTCAAACGGCGTGAAATCGTGTGGCGACTTACTAAGTTTCCGCTGGCTGGCACAAAATCTTTAGATATTTGTGCGATCGACGATTTCCGATTCCTCAGCGCTTGTTGTTCCAACGCTCTCGTGTCTCTGCTATTCATTTTTCGTGGTCTTCCGGAGCCTTTCTTACGTGCTACACTGCCGCTTGCTTGTTTGCGTCGCAAAACTTGCTGCACGCCGCTTCTCGAAACTTCGACATCCGATTTTTTAAAAATTCTCACGATTTCGCGTTGTGATTTGCCAGACTCGCTTAGTTCTACGATGCGTCCTTTTTCTTTCTCCGTTAATTGCCTGTAGAAAAAATGTATACACTTTTCTTGAGTTTCTTTTCAAACAAAATGATTTTTTGAAAATAATTCAAATATATGAATTTTTAATCTTCAAACTGATTTCTCCGCTTGCTCCCAGGACTCTACCAGGATTATCCTTGTGAAAAGTCCTTGAGGCAAGCCTAATTTTTGATGAGTTTTTTCTTATTATCCTTTTCTACTAAGTTAATGATAATAATTACTTACAGCTGTTTTGGAGACATTTTAATTCGACAAATTATTAAAAATGTATTTCAAGCACTATTTCCACCTTTGAATGATTTTTCACTATTTCTAAATTTTGTATCCTTGCACTTCGTCTGTTTGTTAGGAACTGATGTCCTTTGATGTTCTGATGTCCCTTTTTATACCTGCTTCATTGCAAAATTACGAAAAACCCCGAAATATTACATGCGGCGGCAATATTTGACACTCTTTCGACACCAGGTAGGTGGCCACTTTTTTTTGATCATTAGTGTATGTTTGCGGACCATTTTCCGCGCAAACCAGGTACTTCCAACAACCATTTCGTGTGACACTACTAATTGGATAATGCGCAGTCCGTTATCCTAAAAACGGGCTGCCCTTACTCACTTAGCACAATTAGGGAGAAAGTACAGAATACAATTATTACCGCGTCCTTAAAGAACTATTGTGCCCATTTTACTGGTTATAGTGTACCTATTGATCATAGTATCTCAAGCAAGACTATAACCGTCAGGAACTTTAGTATGCTCCCTGCTTCCAGATCTTTCAACTTTGCATCTGGTATTAAGTGTTCTCCCAGATGCCTCGACCTATTTTGCACAAGTACCGGACACTGTCCCAGGACGTGTATAGAGGTTTCGTCACAATCCTCACAAAACCTGCAGGCGGTGTCCGTAGATATCTCTAGCTTCTCTAGGTGATAGTTCAGCCGACAATAACCAGTGAGAATTCCCACTACGATTCGGAGGTTCTTTGTAGTGAGGCTTAATCAATCCTTTGTGCGTATCCCCCAATAATTACCCTGGACTGATCCATCCCTGGTAGGCCCGCCCAGTATAGTTCCCTCAACCGTTTCTCTTAATTTCTTAGAGTCATAGCCATGAAACCGTTTCCGATTCCACAGAAGGGTTTTGGCCCGTGTAAGGTGTCCCTGTTCCCTTCTTGGCTAGTTCGTCCGCTGCCTCGTTGCTTTCCAACCCAGCATGGCCTGGAACCCAAAGTATCCAGACCTTGTTGGACGAGCCGAGTGTATTCAGTCTCTCAAGGCATTCTCACACCAGTTTAGAGTTCACCTGGTTGAACCTAAGTGCCTTGATCGCTACTTGGCTATCGGTGAGAATACCTATGTTCTGCCCCTCTGTGCCAGTATCATACTAAAGTGAATGGTTTGACAAACTAAATGCATAAACACTACCGCTATATTTCTCATCATAGCTAATGTTTGTGTTGTTTCTTGTACTCGATATCTTAATTGCAGCCATATTGAAATGGATAAAAAATTATACAATGTTCTCATTATTTCCTTTCCAGTGAGTTAATGGCCGTATTGAAACAAATTAAATGGCCCCATAAAGAACAAGTTTTAGAAACTTTTTCGCCATCGAAGGAGAATTTGAATAAAATGACCACATTGGCGGAATATTTGTTTTTGGTAAGACTACTTTCCCGATTCCATGCCCAGTATTTTGAATATCTGATAACCAATTTTTAGATTCGTTCGCCGTTCGAAGATTCCGATGAGCTCGTAGTTATTACTCCATCAATTGTATGTCCACCGATCTCTATAACAAATGAAGTTCTCCTGCGTCAATTCAGGCAACGTTTTTTCTATCACTTTACCGGTTCGCGACAAACAAATCGTTTGGATAAGCCTGAGTGGTATTTCACGCAAATTCTCAATTGGGCTAAGGATAATCATCTGTTCGTGGGAAAACACTTTCAACCGGCAGCTGTACGTGCAGGACATGTTAATTACAATGTCCGGGTAAGAGTAGAGCAACTTTGTACACATGTTTTAGAAATTGATTTTTATATTTTTGATTTAAATAGCTTGAATTTGTGAGAGGATTAGTTCAACTAGCTATCGAAAAAATGGCAATTGACATAGAAGTGATAAGCCGAGATGAACATCTTTTTGCCCATCTTTTGGACGAGACTCTCGCTTTTGAACACGAACTAAGAGATAGTATTGGGTATGTTGAGTATAACAAGTTCTAGCGGAAATTCCCTAACTGTTAACATATTGTAGCTACCCAGCAAGTTTTCCAAGTGCAATTTCTGTAATAACCCAACCTCAATACTTACTCAAATGGATATCTATTGAGGAACGATGTAAGTCCAGGAAAACATTGCTTTTACTCTCAACAAATTTCTATTCGTTCATTTTTTCTTTAGTTTCAGCTGATAAAATGGATTTCATGCTGCAAAGTCCAGGTGCATGGGAGTTTACTGATCCTTGCAACTTGGAAGAATTGAAAATTCCAAAATGTGCCGACCATTTTATTCGCCTGCTAGACGCTATCAAAGATCGTTACAGTTGCCTGACACAACCGGGCCACCAAATGCAATTTCTCAATCTGCAGTTGGAGTTGATAGATAATTTCCGTCGTCGTCTGGCACAACTTGATGGATGCGGAAGTGTAGATAGGCCTAAAATATTGAATGCTATAAATTATATAACATCGGTGCTACGTGAGTGGGGAGAGAATGTCGTAAGAGATTTAACGTCCTTTAAACATTTGAATTCTACAAATAAATTGCTTTTTCAGCACTACTTACATTTACACGCTGCCTTAGTTGGTCCCCATGCAACAGAGATCGAATCCGTTTTCGATACACCGGTTGATGAGCTGGAGCAGTGGCAAAGAAAACTAGTCAAAGAACTTGCTTCAAAATTGGTGGATGAAATAAAAGCAAAGTCAATGGCATACCGACATGATAATTGGGTCAGTTTTGCGGAGCAAAATTCGAAAGAACCATTCATACTTTCCACGACAGCTGGAGAAATGTTTCAGGTTGGTAGAAACATTTGTTTGTATTTAAATATTCTTAGAGTTAGAGTCTGGTTTTATTTATAATTTAAACCAAAAATATAATAATTAATTTAAAGACATAAAAAATATGTTCTTTACGTTTTTACAGGTTATGATGACTACTCTTCATAACTTAGAGAATGATTTATCGATGAATTTGTTCATTATCACCCTGCGTTTAATAGCACATCATTTGGATGACTTCTTCATTGATAGTATGGTCATGAATACGAAATTTTCAGTTGGGGGAGCATCACAGTTTCAGTACGATATGACAAGAAATTTATTCCCCTTATTCGGACAGTATGTTCGACGCTCGGATCTTTTATTTAAGAAGTAAGTAAAAGTCGGACGGATAATGTGATATTCTAATAAAAATAGGTTGAAACCTGCAAAGAATTGAAATACATTGCCAGAAAACGATGGCGTATATGCGCAGTCGGCATTCCATGTCCCGTATGGTCTAATGGCAACTATATCGAATGGAATATCCACAAATTCTCCCTTTTATTCTTTTTTAATCCTCTTCTTTTCTTTCGAATAATTCTGTCATCTTTCCTTTTGCAGAATTAACGACGCTTGCATATTACTTTGTATGCCCATGGGCAACGCTATACTCTTACGTCAAACGCTAAAGGATAATTCCGATAACGATGCAAAATTCAAAGCTTTGAAGGAACTTGGTGTGCTAAATTTCCAGCCTGAAACTTGCATTGATATTCTGGAGAGGCGGACAGATATCCGAACTTTTTAATAACAATATTAACAGGCATTTTTCTATGTTGAGCATGACTAATTGTATACTTAAGTGAAACACAATACAATTGTTGGTTATATCCTTTGTAAATTTTGTTCGGTATTTATTAATAAGCGATTTTATATAAAAATGATGAAAAGGTGTGTTTTTCTTGTTAGGTGTTCACCTTTGTAAGGTTTTTGCCAGATAAAATCGTAACCTTTCCTGTATTTTGCAAGCAAGAACTAATTCTTCCACTCCTAGGCCCTCCAGTCAAGATCCGTAGAAACATTGTTTGCCTGTCTAATTGGAGCATTGGCTAATAGTGCCTACTTGCGCAAAGATTGAAACTCTCTTTTATAATGGGCTTTGCGCCTCCGGAGATTCTAAGAATGAGTATTCGCTGATGAATCCTCCATAAATACTTTCAAAACGGTGGATGAATCACGATATAAAATGTCGCGATCCATCCACCGGTTCTGCAAGATATCTACCACCGTTATGATTGCATCAATATGTAATGTTGCAGAGTTGCACTGCTACTAGTTAATGTAAGCATGAAACAGTTAGCGGTTATGCTGAATATCTAAAGCGTTTTTTGCCTCCAAATACCTTATTTCGGGTTCTCTTTTCAGTCTGACTTTTTGAAATTGTTAATAAGGAATAATGAATATGCTCTCTCCTTCGAGCATAGGTAGGAGAAATTATCAATGATTTGAAAGTCATAGTTTCCCAGTTTTATTGTTCTCATTTGACTAGTGCCAGTAGATCCTCTTGCTTCTTTGGTTTTTAATGATAACGTTGTCATTCGCCAGCGAGGAGGAAAAAGTAACGCAGCTCGTGAAGGACACTTACATGGGTGATGAGAAACTCTCCCAGTTACTCAGCCGCCTGCAGTGTCTCGGTGGTACGCAATTCTGTGGTCCGTGGTTAACACGTCTGCCCTCTGTTCTTCAATCGAGTATGGCGACTATGGGCGACTAGTGAGCCACTACAAGTTGAAGCCGACATAGCTGACAAGTTCTAAACCGCGGTTCCGTTAAGTATCGGGAGCGGAAACTATGATAGTTCGATGCAGTTAGTTCAATAATTATCAAGTCACCTTGCAGAGCTGTGAACGGAGTTAGGCGCGGTCAAACAGGAGTTCCACCTCGAGAAAGCTTTTGGACTCAAACATTTCGATCATGTTCACAGCCCAGGTTTGAACATCTTCTTCCCCGAGGGTATTATTGGTGATTTAATCCCGAAGCCGCCAAATGCATGAACCCCCGCAACTGGACATCGGGAGTCGTTGAAAGTGGCGAACGGTCCTGTCTATTTATCCACACTCAAAATTTCAAGGACCATGGTACCAACGGGACACCAATTGCCACATACGGGATCGCCAACCTCATACTCGAACTCGGCCTTCCACGGGATTTCCCTAGGAAATTTATTATAGCGGACGTTTCTAAACTCATACTTGGAGTATATTTCTTACCACATAAGGGACTCCTTCCAAATCTTCAGCACGTTTCCACAACTCCGTTTTGCTTACCATGGAGAGATGGCAAAATGTACGATTCCAACCATCAGATCAATTACTCGAGGAAACCCTTATCATGATATCCTACAGGAGTTTCCAGAAATTCCACGTGGTGACCGCTGGGAGCTCTTTCTTAACGAAAAGCTGCAAACGAAGAAGGATGAAGGCGAGTCTCCCGCGCCTAAAAACGGGACAAATTGTACCAACTGGTCCTCCAGGTTGGGGGTTGGGTAGGGTTGACAACCCTATACGAAAAACAACTTGTTACGCGGCCACAACAGGAGCCTCGGACTGGACGGATTGTACAACGACGAACGCGCTTGCGAGGAAAATTTAGAAATATAAGCGTCATTAACGTTCACGCCCCTACAGGGGAGACTGCACAGTTGGAGAAGGATACCTTCTACGAGGTAGTAGAACGAACCCTCGAAGCCTGTCCCAGATATGATATTAAAATCATACTTGAAGATTTTAACAGCCAAGTGGGGAAGGAGCCCATATTCAGGCGATACGTTGGCTCCCATAGCTTACACGAAAATACGAATGATAACGGACTGCGGATTATCCAATTAGCAGGGTCATACGAAATGGTTGTTGGAAGTACCTGGTTTGCGCGGAAAGCGGTCCACAAACATACATGGGCCTCTCCAGACGGGACCACTTTCAACCAAATTGACCATGTGTTGATCGAACGCCGCTACCTCTCAGCTTTGATGGATGTTAGAACATATAGGGGGGCCAATATAAACTCGGATCACTATCTCGTTGGTATGTTGCTCCGAACTCGAATAACAACACCACCTAGAATCCCCCCTGACAATCAGGTGAGAACACTGAAGCCATCCACAACACAACCGTCCGCGACACCTATAAGAGGGAAATGGATGCCGCAATAACCGTAGTCAACAGAGGACCTGGAGATGAAGCATCCACAAATGAGCTTCACAATCACCTGAAGAACGTTATCATGGATACGGCCACAAACATACTTGGCCCCAGCCGCAAAAGGAGTCGGAACGGTTGGTTTGACGATGAATGTAAGCTAGCAATGAAACGGAAGAATGCCGCATACCGTGTAATGTTGCATTCTCAAAGAACGCGGGCACGCGCAGAGACATATCACGAACTCCGTCGAGCTGAGAAGCGACTTCACAGACGGAAAAAGGAAGCCTGGGAGAACCAACAAGTCTATGAACTAGAAAAGTACAGGGAGCAACCGCACCAGGCACAGAAGGTGGAAGTTTTACCAATAAGTCAGCAGGATGAAACCTTATACACCTTGATGCTCATCCTGCCGAGACAAAGAGGGAAATCTGATTTCCGACAGAATGGGCATATTAGAGCGATGGGGTGAGTACTTTGATGAGCCACTGAACAACCAGAACATCGGCGAGTTGGAGGTCCCGTCAACTGAAGACGACGGACAAATACTGCCACCACCAAGTTTAGGAGAAACAGTCCGTGCAATTCATCGGCTAAAAAATCATAAGTTGCCAGGAGCCGATGGAATTACAGTCGAATTGATTAAATATGGAGGCGACCAGTTACACCAAGTGGTTCATCAACTTGTTCTCAAGGTATGGGACAGCGAATCAATGCCTGACGATTAGCAACGAGGCATTATCTGTCTCATACATAAAAAGGGAGATATCACACAGTGCAGCAATTAAAGAGGTATCATGTTGCTGAGTACCATCTATAAGATATTCTCCACTATCTTGCTAGGCCGGATAGCCCCATACGCCCAGAACATCATTGGCCCATACCAAAGAGGCTTCACTCCAGGCAAATCAGCAACAGATCAGATTTTCTCTCTGCGGCAAGCGATGGAAAAACTGTTGGAATATGGACAACAGTTGCACCATCTGTTCATCGACTTTAAAGCCGCCTATGATAGCATAGCCAGGGTAAAACTGTACACGGCCATGAGAGAATTCGGTATCCCGACGAAATTAATAAGACTGACTAGGCTGTCCCTGACCAATGTGCGAGGCCAGATAAAAGCAGCAGGATTACTCTCAAGACCATACGGCAAGGGGATGCCCTATCATGCGTCCTCTTTAACTTGGCCCTGGAGAAAGTGATCCGTGATGCTGAGGTAAATGCAAGAGGTACAATCCTCTTCAAGTCCACCCAACTACTGGCCTATGCTGACGATATCGACATCATGGGAAGAACAACCCGAGACGTACAAACTGCCTCCATCCAGATCGAGCAGGCCGGGATTGGCGCGAGATCTTGGGCTGCACATCAATGAAGGCAAGACAAAATATATGGTGGCAACGTCAGCACCGAAGACGAATCAACCAACAACATCAAAGCGCACTGGTCAAACAGGAAGAATAAGAATAGGAGAATGCAACTTTGAGACCGTTGATCATTTCTATTATCTAGGGTCGAAAATCACAACCGATAACAGCTACGATGATGAAATCCGCGCACGGTTGTTGTCAGCCAACAGAGCCTATTTCAGCTTGCAAAAACTGTTCCGCTCGCAACGTTTCACCATAGGGTCAAAGCTCTTACTGTAGAAGACTATGATCTTGCCAGTCCTCATGTATTTCTCGGAAACTTGGGTTCTTAGCAAGAAAAATTGCGAACTCTTGGCCGCGTTCGAGAGAAGAATCCTCCGAAGAATTTTTAGCCCCCTACATGAGGATGGACGATTCCGTGGCCTACACAATGACGAAATCTATGAGCCATACCGTGACCGTCCGGTTGTGGATAAACTCCGCATCGGAGCCAGGTCCGACATTGGGGTCAAGATTACTAATGTGGAACTCAACCAAGGAAGGCGTAAGGAGAGGAATGGCTAGAGATTCGGAGGAGTCCGCAGTTGTGTGGGGTGTAGAGGGTGGAGGGCCCGAGGGAGAAAACATTGAAGAGAAGTAGGTGTAGAGAAGGTCGCAAGATTGTTATGGGGAGTTGGCAGTGGAGTCAGGGAAGGATTAAACACCTTTTACATTGTAAAAGGTGTTTAGAACTTGATCACACGATGAGTTGCTTAGTATATGTACCCAGTTGAAAGACGCTAAATCTGAGTTCAGACCGTCAAAATTGGCTTTGGGGAAGTTGAACTCAGTGGATTTACGCTTGGTTTTGGATTTTGAACGAGGGAGCTCCGCTTCCGGGGCGGTGAGTGTCAATTTTCACATGCGGAATGTGCAAGGAAATAAAGAGAGGTAGCGCTCGGAGAGGTTGGAAAGGAAGAGATCAAGAGTGCGGCCCAGGCAGTTTTTGGTTGTATTGAAATTCAGGGCAGAGCAAGTGTTTATGAAGAAAGAAAGTGGGAGGGAAGAATGGGAGAGGTTGTTGGAAGGAATTGGAAGGCTAGGATGATTAGGCCAGGATTAGGCATGGGAAGGTTGAAATCTCCGCAAAGGAAGAAAGGGAGGGAAGGGAATACCACCCACCAATATACTTTAGGTGACCCATCCATTGAAGCCTATTGAGCCGGATTCTATCAAAGACTAAACGATCATATTGATTAGAGCTTTACAGTGATTGACACAGCCGTATTGGTTCAGCATTCAATTTAGTAGATTCGAGGTCTATCTAACACCTCCGGCACGAGTTGAATAGGGCAATTCCGCGCATTGAGCCCAGAAGGAGCTTCGACTGCGATGTGGGCATAACCATGATCACCATGAAACTCTCACAAGTAGGCCAATTCTAGGGATTGTTCTGAAGCATATGCTCTCAGAGGGTTCGGTTATCCCGGTTCCATTGGTACCAGACAATCTCCGGTGAGGCTTCGTGCAAGAGCTACTTCAGATAAGTCTCTTGTAGGCTTGGCTCTAATCGCCTGCCTCGGGTACGTGAAGACGGTGCAACGAAATGCTATGTACACATCTTGTTGGTTAGAGATTGGCTCAGAGGATCAAATGGAGTCGCCCGATCACTAACGTTATCGATGCTGGGAGTGGTTAATACTTAGATCGAGGCAGAATGAACGTTTTAGTTTTTTTTTCTTTTTTAGTTCATTATATAATAGAATTGTAACAGAATACGACACAATAAATTTTTGTGGAAATCCTTTTACTATTAATGCGGAGGGAGCGAATTTCGATAGAATCAGGTTAGAGGAGGAAAAGAGTCCAAAAATGCTTATTATTATTCAAAACTTGGAAAATCTTTTCAAAATGGAGCCAAATCACCTGAAAGGGTGGTGAAACAGTGAAATTGAATGGAAAGAATTTGAAGACAATCTGGTTGGTTTGGTGTTTATTTATTTTACAGGCAGAGCAAGCCTAACGCAGCTGAGATGATTGACCACTTTAGGTTTATTAAACTGACCCCAGGCATCTTGTTGACCCAGTTATCATATATTAATATAAATTTTCCATTCCGTGCCTTTCAAAATGCTGTGCCAATATTTACAAAATATTTACTATTTTAGGGTGTTAATGTTTGCGACGATGCAATTGCAGTAGTCTCGTGGTTTTCCATATAAATGAAAACCTTACCAGTTTCGGCCAACTGATGACCCCTATGCCCCCGAAAACATGTGAGCAATACCCCGCAAAGTTTCTATTTGCAATTCGCAGCAGATAGCTGGAATGCGCAGATAAGAACCAAGAAATCATCAATTAGAATTTACTTTTAGAAGTCCTTATCAATATAATTTACATTTAGGCACGATTGAATTATCTTCGCAGCGTTTAAGTGGGATTATTGTCATTATACAATTATGAAGTTGTAATATTTATTGTGGATTGTAGCAGAAATGAAATGAGATTAGGATGCTTCATTGTTGGCGATTTATGTTTAAATCGCGGTTATTTCTGGCGAAGTTAATCAGTCATTGATTGGAGCTATAAGTGCGCGGTACCTCAATACAACAGACTTACTAGATCTTTTTTGTTGGAGTCCTTCAAGTGCTATTATGTGGGTGTACTTAGGTTTATTAGTTCTAATTCTATTCCTGTATCATAAATGGAGTGCGAACCACTGGAGACGGTGTGGTGTGGATGGTCCTGTTCCCTTACCTTTGGTTGGAAATTTGTTGGAATATATATTGGCCAAGAAACACTTTGGCGAAGTTTACCAGAAAGTTTACAAGTAAGAGGAGAACATCCTTGTATGTTATTATTGCTAAGAGTATAGTGAGTTTAATATGGTGTATATTAATTGGTCAATTTGGATTCATGTGAAATTCGCATGGTCGATGTTGGTATCGTATAAAAGTATGTAAATTATCCAGCTGTTTAGCAAAAAACCATTCTCCTATAAAATTGATTTATTTTGTGTTAAAATGTATATATTTATTTCAGACATCTTGAAATTTCATACGATATTTCTTAATTTAAAAATGTGACGCAACTGCAGATTAAAATTAATCAGAAATAAGCTTCAACTTTCTCAGCGTTCTTGTCAAGGGGATATTCTAGTGTTAAACGCGTAAAAAAGGATCTAATTTTAAAACTGTTATAATCAAAAAAAAAAAAACAAAAAAAAACTATAGACTTACATGCTTTTTTTTGATGGAGTCCTTAAATTTACCATTCCAAGTTACAAGAAATAAAAGAACAAAGTGGCTACCGCGGTATTCAGATGCCTCTCTGCGAGAACGTAATGAGAATGGAGTAATACCCAGGTTTAAAACTAAAAAAGTCATATTTCCTTAAAGTTGATGAATGTTTTTAAGGGTTTGCGGAAAACAAAGCCTTAAAATGCTCTATTGACAAGTGAAAAAGAGAGGTGTAAAATGAAGGGTCGATTAGTATTTTTCAAATAATATTTCAGTTTTGGCATTTGTTGTAAATGGGAGGTATGCGAGGCATATAAATAGGTCAATTATTTCAAGGACCCACCCAAACGATAAATATAAAAAGTTATGGTGATCCCTGCATCTAGGCCTCAACATAATCTCAACCGCGCCTGAATAAAGCTAATATTATTATATTTTATAAATTGGCTGTTGACACCCTTTAAATTCATCCTATCTCCTATCATCATCATCATCAACGGCGCAACAACCAGTATCCCGTCTAGGCCTGCCTTAATAAGGAACTCCAGACATCCCGGTTTTGAGCCGAGGTTCACCAATTCGATATCCCTAAAAGCTGTCTGGCGTCCATCTTAGGCAGGGTCTGCCTCGTCTTCTTTTTCTACCATAGATATTGCCCTTATAGACTTAATCCATACGGATTAAGTGACCCGCCCACCGTAACCTATTCAGCTGGATTTTATCCACAACCGGACGGTCATGGTATCGCTCATAGATTTCGTCGTTATGTAGTCTACGGAATCGTCCATCTCATGTAAGGGGCCAAAAATTCTTCGGAGGATTCTTCTCTCGAACGCGGCCAAGAGTTCACAATTCTTCTTGCTAAGAACCTAAGTTTCCGAGGAATAGATGAGGACTGGCAAGATCATAGTCTTGTACAGTAAGAGCTTTGACCCTATGGTGCGCGGATTTCATCATCTTAGCTGTTATCGGTTGTGATTTTCGACCCTAGATAGGAGAAATTATCAACGGTCTCAAAGTTGTATTCTCCTATCCTTATTCTTCCCGTTTGACCAGTGCGGTTCGATGTTGTTGATTGGTTGGTTTTCGGTGCTGACGTTGCCACCATATATTTTGTCTTGCCTTCATTGATGTGCAGCCCAAGATTTCGCGCCGCCTGCTCGATCTGGATGAAGGCAGTTTGTAGGTCTCGGGTCGTTCTTCCCATTATGTCGATATTGTCAGCATAGGCCAGTAGTTGGGTGGACTTGCATTTACCTCAGCATCACGGATCACTTTCTCGAGGGCCAGGTTAAAGAGGACGCATGATAGGGCATCCCCTTGTCGTAGACCGTTGTTGATGTCGAATGGTCTTGAGAGTGATCCTGCTGCTTTTATCTGGCCTCGCACATTGGTCAGGGTCAGCCTAGTCAGTCTTATAAGTTTCGTCGGGATACCGGATACTCTCATGGCCGTGTACAGTTTTACCTTGGCTATGCTGGCTTTAAAGTCGATGAATAGATGGTGCAACTGTTGTCCATATTCCAACAGTTTTTCCATCGCTTGCCGCAGAGAGAAAATCTGATCTGTTACTGATGTGCCTGGAGTGAAGCCTCTTTGGTTTAGGCCAATGATGTTCTGGGCGTATGGGGATATCCGGCCTAGCAAGATAGAGGAGAATATCTTATAGATGGTACTCAGCAACGTGATACCTTTATAATTGCTGCACTGTGTGATATCTCCCTTTTTATGTATGAGACAGATAATGCCTCGTTGCTAATCGTCAGGCATTGATTCGCTGTCCCATACCTTGAGCATCAGTTGGTGAACCGCTTAGTGTAATTGGTCGCCTCCATATTTAACCAATTCGGCCGTAATTCCATCGGCTCCTGGCGACTTATGATTTTTTAGTCTATGAATTACACGGACTGTTTCTCCTAAACTTGGTGGTGGCAGTATTTGTTCGTCGTGTTCAGTTGGCGACACCTCCAACTCGCCGATGTTCTGGTTGTTCAGCAGTTCATCACAGTACTCAGCCCATCGCTCTAATATGCCCATTCTGTCGGAAATCAAATTTCCCTCTTTCTCTCGGTAGGATGAGGCGGCGATTTTGTCCGATTTTTATCGCTGAGGCCCACACTGGTGCCGCGTATAAGAGAGTAGAGCTATTGACTTGCGATAAAAGTAATCGTTGGCTATGTTTCGGGCTGCCCATATTTGAAAGCATTCTTGCCAGTGTTGAGCTGATAGTCACCGTATAGTTTCGTTCGCATAAATCTCTACTTCGCCGGGGTAATTGGGTGTTATGACCACTCCAAAGTCATCTGCGAATCTGACGACAACGGCTTGTTCAGCTACTGCTAGCCGTAAAACGCCATCATACATTAAGTTCTATAGCAGAGGACCCAGAACAGACCCATGCGGAACTTCCGCCGTTATACTATATGTACATCTTCGTCCCTTCGTCCGAATCATAAAATAGGTAGCGATTGACACCAAATTTGGTGAAAAGGTGGGAAGTGTGAATGCTCATGTATGCAATGAGTCACATCATTTTACATAGAATTTACGGGGGTGGGGCCGGTTCCCATACATGCAAAAGGGGGGTGCACAATTTTTTTTTTAACAAGTTATAGTCATGAGGAAAATCAAATGGAAGGCCTCGATTTTCTTTTCGGAGCTCTCTCGTACTCTCCACATTTTCAACAAATGCGGGAAATGTGTAGAGTACGGGGGGTTGAAAGTGATCATTTCTTTCAAAGACTCATTCTCAGAAACTACGCAACCAAAAAATCTGAAATAAACCAAGAGTCTGCCACTATATGGTGCCTAGGCTCCGAAATACCTTCCGCATCGATATCTGCTCTAATAAAGTCAACAATAGCATGTTATTATAATTTTTTAGTAATTGACTGCAAAACCCATCTTAATTTCATCGTAGAATCACGAAATTATGCAGCAATGTAGGCGAGGTGGAAATCGGGCTATTACTAATGAAGTTATAGTAGGTCAAACGTGAAAGTAGCTTTTGTGACATGCATGTATTACGAACTAGGTACTAATGGGACAAATGTCCACTCAAATGCAAAACATGTCATACCTGAAGCATCCAGCTTCCGGCTTCGCGACTTGTTCTTTTAATTAACATCCATTGTTTGAAAGACCATAAAGAAAATATTCATTACACATATCCCCCAGTTTCTATAATCGGCTCCAGTCTTCTTCTGAAGTTTGCTTAGACGCATCTTTACATGTCACGGTCCATATTGGCAAACGTCTTTGCAATAGTGGCTCTCAGTGATGCATCGGTTGGATATATCAATGGATTTAAATCTTGACAATTGGGAGGCCAGAATTCTCTCGTCCAAAACCAATTATGAACTAAATGACTTGCTTGGTAAAGCGCATCATCCTGTTGGAAAACATACGGA
The DNA here is from genome assembly GCF_905115235.1 of Hermetia illucens. Taxonomy (NCBI): domain Eukaryota; kingdom Metazoa; phylum Arthropoda; class Insecta; order Diptera; family Stratiomyidae; genus Hermetia; species Hermetia illucens. The sequence goes on from NC_051849.1 coordinate 52,805,693, forward strand.
TTTCTAGACGACACAGTTGCCATCCACGCCTTCACTTCATTTTTCAGAACCAGTGCCATTTTCTCCCTTGCTGTAGAAATGCGGTACCATGATATCAAATTCACTGGATACAACATCTAGCACATCAATATTCACCGGAAATTTCGTTTTTGGAGCAATAGGAGAAGGCAATTGATTTTTATATTCACATTAAAAATATTTTCATCAGGAAAAACGTCGTCTGGTAACGTTGTTTTTGAACTCGCTTTCTCTTGGCGGCTTCAGAAAGCGGATATCCTTCTCGACGAATAGACGCCTCCGATTCACTTTCAACGACATTATAAATGGTCTATCTTCGTTGACAGGCGGTTCAACTCCTTCGGAACTTCCCGAGACGCTTGTACTCTTTCTCTATTGATCTGTGCCAAGTGCTTTGCTAGAAATAGTATCAGCCCAGCGTACCTTGATGATACGTTTCATACAGGTGTCGACGAAGGTCTGACGCTTTCGAGTAACAGCGGTGGTGACTTTCCATGTGCTACTCTTATATAGCAACACACAGAAAACACTGGCATAGAACAATTTCAACTTGATCTTGGTGTTGAGATAACCGCGTTTCCCGATTTTAGACAAGGATGTTGCTGTTATTGCGTCGGGCAACATCCAGTTCAGCGCCACCGACGGGACGGGAAAAACCTCGCTTCCTAGATATACAAATTGATTGACGCTTTCGATGCGCTACCCTTTAATGTAGATAGGGAGAGTGCGATGTTCCGTCAGACCGGAAACCTTGGTTTTGTTGGAGTTTATCTTCAGTCCAACTCTATCAGCCTCTCTTTTGAATCCAGAGCTATTTGGCCATGACCCGGTGAGATAGCAAGTAAATATCATCAGAGTAGTATAGGTGTTTGAGGCAAGATGTGATAATCCCTTGAACTCCTCCAAGTCGTCCTGACTAGGCAGCATTACAAAAGTCAACAATAACAAGTAGAAATAATATCGGCAATAAGATGCAACCCTGACGAATGCCGCTTTCGAATTCCAATTCCTCTGAGATTTTATCTTGGTGCAGCAGGTGACATTTTGTGCATTATATGTCACTCTGATTATTGCTATTATTATTTTCTCCGGAATGCCTTCCTCCGTGCTCTACACGCCTGATACAATCTCTATCCACGTCGGATCCGTAGCAGAAACCAGCCTACTCTCGATCGATCAAGCTTTCGAAATGTTCCTTGATGCATTCCAGGATTATTTTAGTTATTATCTTCGCGACGGCAGAAAGCATACAAATATTCCTGCAATTGCCATACTCAAATTGGGTGCCCTTCTTCTGAATCTTAACGATCATTCTCTTGTTCCACTCTATAAGAGAGGTGCCGAATTCCCAGAATTTCCGTACGAGTGGAAGTGGCAGATCTGCAGAAACTGTAGGTGCAGCCATAAATAACTCTGCGGGGAGACCATCGAGCCCAGTGGCTTTACTCCGTTTGAGTGCACTTATGGGCGAAATGATTTCTCTTCTGCTTGGAGGAACAGGCCGTGCCTGTATGTTACGGTGATTGGCCATTTAATCCAGAAGAAGGGAAATTACACTGGATGCGGTGCGGTCAGAGCTGATGAGTGGGAATTAGGAAGGAGCGAATTTCCATAGGACTCGGAGTTTTTTCGGAAGCCCAGAGTATAAATTTTAATAAACAAGACATAATAGGGGGTCCGAAAATTTTTCACCCTAGACCTTTTTAGTTTTCATCCTGGATCTTGTTTTCACACATAATTTTCACCCCAGGCTTGAATTTTTTCTCTATTGCCCTGTGTATTGTTAAAAACCGTGGTGAAGGGTTCTGCCTACCTCTTCAGCTGGATGAAGAGTCAACAGTTATGTCATTCACAGGACCACCGAAAGGTTTGCAACCCCATGCAAGTTCTTTCATGATGAGGTATAAACTCCTAAAATCACTGTTTTTTGCGACATCTTCCGTTTCCCAGCAAGATATCACTCAAATTGCCGAGGGACAGCTGGATCATACAAATGATCGATGCCGAACTTGGGGGATTGCAGCTGTTCAACCCTCCAAGAAGCGACGGACGCAACACGCAAACGCAAATAGGAGACCATCAGATGGTGATCCCTTTCGAGTCCGATGTTAGTTCCTCTTTTGTTACGTACATCCACAAGCCAACTCTTAAATCTATTGGTGGTTGCAAAGTGATCAATTTGATTGCTCGTGCGGTGTCAGCCAGTTGAAACCCAACTGACCATATGGCAATCTCTGTGCTCCAACAATATGCCACCAATGACGAGGCGGTGGAAGTTACACAAATCTATCAATATTATTGTTACGGTCGCGTAGACCGTGCTTCTCCATTCAGATTAGAGATCGCCCATCATGATCACACCTTTAAAAAGCCTCTCCTGAACTGCGTCTAATTGCTCGTAGAAGGCATCCTTTTCCATTATATCGGATGTCTCCGTTTTATTAACTCGGTTTTGGTTTCGATTTCTGAAATTTGAAGTTTAGTCTTTTTTGGAATTTTGAATTTTTTTAGCAATGTCAAATTAGGAGGATATATCCTATTTTGACTCACTACTCACTACACTCTATTTTGCTAAACCTTTCTTTCTATGGTCAGTCTCAAGTAGTAGTTGCATCAATGATGGTAAAATGGTGAAAACAAAATTCATTCAAAACTGATTTCTGCAGATTAACATTAATCAGAAATATGTACGTACTCTACTCTTAATGGGCAGCGAGTCAAACCGCTGTAAAAACAGAATTCACCAAGAACACGAACCTCAGGCGCAAGAAATATGTGATAAGGTTATCAAGTGGCGTTTAGTTCTACAATCTTGTCTGGACGGTAGAGTCACAGTTTTTTGCAAACTTATTCCTACAAAAAACTTTCAGAGATAAATGGTAGTATTTTTCCAGAGATATATAGTAGTATTTTTCCAAAGAAAAGAGATGACTACTGACTCAATATTTGCTGTGATCCTAAAATTTAAAAAATATGAGATTCAAAGTTAAAACATTTGTACAAATTTGTGTCTTTTTCTCCTTTACATGTTTTTCTATTCCTATTCCATTCAGTATAAGGTCAATGTGGGGTAGGTTGCCATTCACTGCTAGCTTAGTATACTAGACCAACATTTTCAGATACAAAAACGCTTCAAGGGAGATCCTGCATGCATTACAACGGTACCTCATTTGTCGAGAAACCCATATATATCTTCGTCAGAGATGTATGTTTGTATAGGTTGATTGGGTGATTTTTAATTAATAATTAATTAATTAACGCTATTAGACACTGTATTGATACTTCAACTCTCAAGACTGTGGTAAGCGGGCTGGCAAGTATCTCGCGCAAACAACGGTGATCTTGTAGGCATTCGTATATGTTTGACTTACAGGTTCACATGTCTGGACTCGTTGCAGAAATACTAATGTTTTCTTTGTTTGAGAGATAGTAAGCCTTCACCATCTGGAGCAATCAACTGATAAGTAGGGTCAGTGTATTCCTTTTTCCTCAGGAATTAGCGCAGGCTGTACCCGCTGAATGGCTGTGAGAGTGGTATCTCGTTTGACCGGTTCCTCGACCAGCTAATTCCACTCTATATTCATATCATCATCATCAACGGTGCAACAACCGGCATCCGGTCTAGGCCTGCGTTAATAAGGAACTCCAGACATCCTGGTTTTGCGCCGAGGTCCACCAATTCGATATCCCTAAAAGCTCTCTGGCGTCCTGACCTACGTCATCGCTCCATCTCAGGCAGGGTCGCCTCGTCTTCTTTTTTTACCAAAGATATTGCCTTTATAGACTTTCCGGGCTGGATCATCCTCATCCATATGGATTAAGTGACCCGCCCGCCGTAACCTATCGAGCCGGATTTTGTCCACAACATGACGGTCATTGTATCGCTCATCGATTTCGTCGTTATGTAGGCTACATATTCCTATGGGCGTCGAAATTGTTAATCTATTCGAGGCGATAAATTTTCTTTGGTGGCAAGTCCAAGATATTGTTCACGGAACCTGACAAGACTGCACGGTACAATTTACTTCATATGAAGATCAAGTGGAAGGAGGTGCAAGTGTACATTAGTTGTGTCTGTTGGGTAAGATGACATGGTTCCAATGCCTCCACTTCTGGAGTTTATAATTCTGTTCAGCATAGTTGTATCATATCCTTGTTGAGCCCAGGCTACAAAACAAAAGAGCCATCAATGAGGATAGGATGATCTTTGGCTGTATATATCCACAGATTTAATTTCGGATGAAACCCCCATTTTTTCTTGAAGGTCTGTTTGCAAACGTAGAGAAGTATGCAGAGTTTCTTAATTCGAAGCTTTATGTTTAGCGTCCAATTTATCCTTGTATCCAGATGATTCCAGAATTTACCCATACACTCACGTGGGGTGGAATTCAGGTATGTTTGCTTTAGTGGTGAATAGTATTGGATCAGCATTGCTGTTGCTTTCAAAAGCATTCTCCAAAATATCGCGGATGGTTCACTAACGAAGGAAGGAAGTATCCTTGATATGTTGTCGGCATAAGCAACCAGCAGCAAATTTTTCCTCTTAAGAACGCAACTCTCCGAGGAATATATTGTCTTGTACAGTAAGACCTTTGATCCCATGGTGAGACGTTTCGAACGGAACAGTTTTTGTAAGCTGAAATAGGTTCTGTTAGCAGCCAACAATTTTGAGCGGATGTTTCCGTCATAGCTTTTATCAGTTGTTATTTTCGACCCTACTTATCAACGTAGTATCCCTACATCTGCCGCATTGCGTGATATCTCCCGTTTTATACAGGGTGCGGCAGTATAACTTCCTTTTTTACAATGCGCGCCACTCAGTTAGTTGATGTCATAGCGGAGCGCTAGTGGTCTCGTTCAAGAGGGGACACTGTAAACTTTTGTCCTGACATGGTTCAGTCGCCATCATGCGTTGGAATAGTGAGGAGTGTGCCTTTACCGTTGAGGTTTACTTTTCAAGCGGATGTTCGGTTATTGCAACACAGCGTGCATTTCTGAATCGCTTTAATTTAGTCCCGTTGGCTCCCGTGCCAGACCGCAAATCAATTGTTACATGGGTCACTACATTCAGATAAACTGCAAGTGCGACAAAAGGAAGAACTGGTTTTTAGCGATGAAGCCCATTTTCATTTATGTGGGTCGGTTGACAAACAAACAGCACACACTTCAAGAGCATCGATGGCTGTTTTGAGGGAACACTTTCCAGAGCGCCTTATCTCAATTAGAGGCGATTTGGAATGGCCGGCACGCTCTTCCGATCTGTCCCTTTGTGATTTTTTTCTATGGGGTTTTTTGAAGTCCCGTGTTTATGTGAACCGCCCAAGAACCCTACAAGATTTGAAGACCAACATCCAAGAAGAAATTGCCAACATAACACCTGCTATGCTAACAAGAGTCATGACAAACGCCAGAAATCGGTTTAGGCAATGTATGGAGAATGGGGGACGTCACCTAACAGATTTGATCTTCAAAACAATGTAAATAAAAACTTTAGACATGTACCTACATTATAAAAAATAAATAAATATTTTCCGATGCATACAATAGTTTTTATTGAGTTTTGAAAAAAGGAAGTTATGCTGCCGCACCCTGTATATTGGATAAACAATTCTTCGTGCCAATCATCAGGCATCAGGCACCATTTGGTGTAGTTGGTCACCTCCATATCTAGTTAGGCTGTAATTCCATCAACACCTGGCGATTTATGATTTTTAAGCTGATGAATTGCACGCACTGTTTCTTCTATACTTGGTGGCGGCAGCATCTATCCGTCGTTTTGAATTGGCGGGACCTCCAACTCGCCGATATTCTGGTTGTTGAGCGGCTCATAAAATTACTCAACCCATCGCTCCATGATGCCCATTCTGTTAGAAATCAGGTTTCCTTCTTTGTCTTCGCAGGATGAGCATCGAGGGTGTATAAAAATTTATCCTGCTGACTTGTTGGTAAAACTTTCGCACCTGGTGCCGTTGTCCTTGTACTTTAGGAGTTCACAAACTTGTTGGTTCTCTCAGGCTTCCTTCTTCCATCTGAGAAGTTGCTTCTCCGTTCGAAAGAGTTCTTGGTAGGTCCCTGCGCGTGCCCGCGTTCTTTGAGAATGCACCATTACTCGGCATGCGGCATTCTCCCGTTCCGTTGGTAGCTTACATTCATCGTCTGGGCTGTATGTTTGTGGCCGTATCAAGGATAATGCTCTTGAGGTGGTTGTGAAGATCATTTGTTGATGCTTCATCTCCAGGACTTTTGTTAGCTACGGTTATTGCGGCATCCATTTCCGCCTTATAAGTGTTGCGGAGTATTGTGTTGTGTCGCTTCAATGTTAACTCACACCTGATTGTCGGAGGGGTTTCTGGGTGGTGTTATTATATATATATATATATTGTCCCGTCTGGAGAGGCCCACCTTTATTTCTGGACCGGTTTCTGCGCAAACCAGGTGCTTCCAACAACCATTTCGGACAGCACTGCTAATTAAATAATCCGTAGTCCGTGATCATTGGTATCCATATGTAAGCTATGAGAGCCGACGTATTGCCTAAATACGGGCTTCGTTCCTACTTGGCTGTTAAAATCTCCAAGTATGATTTTGATCCTAATGGAATTTGCCGTGACTGGATATCAGATACCAGTCGACTCAGCTATGAATGAGTGAGTACCTGAGTCAAATCAGGGCAATAATCTGCAGGAAAACTATTTCGAGCACATAGTTTACTGGATGGTCACTATAATATATGGTATAGTGGCTCTACTCCAGGAAACCGGTCCCTGTCCAAGGTATTTCCTGTAAAGCCATTATATCGTCATCTGTGATTATGTTGGGGTTCATATGAAAATTGTTGATACGTGGTTAATTATAGTAAATTCATCGGATTTTATTCACTACGAGAAAAATTAATTTAACTTAAAAAAAGTGAAGTGACGGCGGCTTTACGGTTTCTTACCAGGACAGAGGCAAATCGTCAGACGCTGCCTCACCTCTGCCCTGGGAGCAGCGTGACCGTAGCGGCTCGCAGATGTTGAATGCTCATTTATATAATTCGTAAAACACTGACGATTTGCCTCTGTCCTGGTAAGAAACCGTAAAGCCGCCGTCACTTCACTTTTTTTAAAAAAGTTTGGGTGCAGGCCCAGCGAGGGGTCCGTGGACCAGAAAAGAAGGAGTAAGTTGCTCCTCAATTGGTCCGGTCCTGCATTAAGTTGATGCGGACTTAGGACCCCTCTTCATTCTCAAAACGAATAATTTAACTTGTTTTTGCTGAGATTGTCTACTAACTCAAAGTGCTAACCTATATGCTTGTGTAAATCCTCATTTTCAGGTCGTATTCCAGTGCCAGCTATGTTGGCATTTATCGACTTCTCAACGAGCCAGCGATACTTGTGAGAGATCTGGACTTTGTCAAGGATGTTTTTGTACGGAAATTTAACGCATACCACGACAATTCGGTAATGATCGATCCAAAATTGGATCCACTGGCGATGAGTAATCCTTTTTATGCTAAAGGGGATCGATGGAAACTTCTAAGATCACAGTTAGCCCCGCTCTTTACTTCCAGCAAGGTTAGTAGATTCTAGGATTCACTTGTGTTAATATTCTCGCTCGTTGCAAACTTTTTAAAAGGGAGTTTGAAATCGAATACAAATTGTACTTCGTTCATTACTTTGAGCACAAACTTCACACACTATTCGTGATTTTCCATTTACATGTTCTACTTGTTTCAGGTAAAGTCACTATTCCCATTAGTGTACGATGTTTGCCAGAAATTTGAGAAATACGTTGCTAGGGGGCCAGACAACCAGTACAATGCCTTTGAAGCCAAAGATGTAAGTAGAGGAATGTTTGAGACAAAAGTTTAGTCCAGTTCAAACTTCCACTTAGATATATTTAGATATTTAGATTTGTAAGAGATGCATTAGCTGAAATCAATGAAAAAGTAAAAATTCCTACAGGTTTAATTCAAGTTTAGAATATATAAAAGTTGATAAAAATATAGGACCATATATAGCCTACTTCTTTTAACTTTACTTTATTTTCAACATTGAATAGGTTTATATATTTATAAATTATTTATATAAAATAAATAAGATCTTTTGCTACTCTAATAAGATTTCTTTATTTGGTTTGGTTTCAGTTATGCTCAAAATTTACCATTGAGGTGATGGCATCTTGCGGATTTGGATTAAATGGCGAAGCTTTCACAAACCCCAACTCAGAATTTGCAAAATTTGGGGAGCAAATTTATAGTCCAACATTTTGGACATTCCTTCAATCTGTTGGTGGACATTTTCTACCGCCGGTGTCCAAAATACTTCGTTTGCCGTAAGTGAAATCATATTGCTTTAGTAGTTTATTATAATAATTTTCCTTTTCCTTCTTGGTAGATATACTTAGGTGTCTAATTTTGACAATACTATTCTAGGCTTCACATATTTATCATTAAGCGACGGTCGAAACTATGCGGATCCCTTTATTATTCCTTTAGCTTTAACAAATTCTGTGTGTGTCTACTTCGGACCCCCGAGGAAGTTTGGGTACGAGGGAAATTGTTTCTTTCTCCTTTTCCTCTCCCGAAATCTAAACCATCTACTTGTTCTGCTTTGGGTGTCATCCGTGCCTGGTTCACACTGTTGTTGGAGAATGTAACATGTATAATACAAGATCTACTTAAAATAAAATAAGGTTTTGTAACCATGAACAATGCTACCGTTGGGGTTATTCACCAAAGTTTCTTGATACATAATATTCCACAATTCCAGGTCTAGTACGGAGTTCTGTAGGATACCCGCCGATATTATATACTCCTGGAGTTCTTCATCAGTGTCCCACCAGAGTCGTTTTTCTTCCGGGTTGTAGGCGACAAAGGCCACGAATTAAATGGAAGTGACGTACCTCCTAACTTGACTCCAATTGGCTGAATTCAATGCATTCCTCACATCCACATATTTCTGGCTAAGCCTCTCGTCTCTGGGAAAAAATTCTTCCCTTACCTAGTTGCATAGCTCACTTAAAATATTACTAAGTTTCCTTCTAGATCTGTTTCTTTCTTCTCAAATAGTTTTACCTACCGTTCTCTGAGCACTCTATGGCGATAATTTACCTTAAGGAAATGTACAACTGAGCAATGTGCTAAGGGGCAGCATAGCCCTGGAATATATACCAAGGGCGAAAGGGGGTGAAAAGGATCTTTTTCACCCTAAATCTTTCAGACCAATTTGCCTCACATCGTTCATACTTAAAACGGTGGAGAAGGTCATAAGCAACTATATTGGAAATAACGTTCTAAAACGTAATCCCCTACATCAGTGTTAACATTGTCAACCGAAACTGCTCTGTATCAGCTGACGGATGTACTACGGGATGCCATAGAAGTAAAAGTGATAGCATCGTGTGTGTTTTTGGATATCGAAGGAGCATTGGATAACACATCGCACACAGATATAAAAAAATCCCTGATCAGCAGGGGAGTCGGAAATATCCAGGCTTTCTGCATGGCCAAAATGCAAGAGAGTAGGCAAATAGAAGTGCTGATAGGTACAAATTCTATTGTCATGAATACTACTCATGGCAGGGTACTATCACCGCTTGTGTGGAGTATGGCAGCGATAGATAGATAGATAGATAGATAGATAGCTTTATTAGTGTAAATCAATTCATGTTCAGATACAATCAATATTTAAGTGATACAGACTAAGTCTTTTCAACTATGGTAAGTTGTGCAGTATAAACAATCTTAATAAGTGTAATCGCTTCAATTCTCAAAATTCCCTAGGAAAATTTAAAAAAAAAAAAACCTAGTTTGCAGAGTATGGCAGTGGACGAACTCCTGGACGTGCAAATAAATACTGGAATACAGATTCAGGGTTACGCGGGAAACATTACTCAAATTAAGGAGTAAATATGAGGATTCCCTGTGTGATAGAATCCAAACTGGATTAAGGGTTCCTAGTGCCTGGTATAGGAAGGTACGGATGCGTATCAATCCAGCTAAAATCACCATAGTACCATTCACTAGGAAACGCCAATTTGATCACCTGCGAGCCATAAGGTTACATGTCATGTAGGTGAAACGAGAAACAGAGGTTAAATATTTGGGAATTATGCTGGACCAAAAATTACAAAAATTACTACAAAGGCTCTCATGACTCGTCCATAGTAGGAACAAATGGGATTGCAGTCCGAGGATACCACTTTTGATAAACACTGCAATAGTAAGGCAAACAATTACCCATGGGGCGGTAATTTGGCTAGAAGGAACTGAACTCAGCCACAAATTCCAAAGACTGGCTTGCATGTGTATCTGTGTGGTCATGAGGACATGCCCAACGGCATCCCTGGATGTTCTTCTGGGATTAACCCTTCTCTATCTGCACATATAGATGCAGGCAAGGAGGGCAATATTCAGAATGGCCGGGAGTATCAGTGAGGCGGGGAAATGTCTAAATCGAAGGAAGATTGATATTCTTTCTAGGCGGTACCCCGAATGACAACGAAACGAAAGGCAAACGTGGAACTACAGGGGACAGAACATTGCTATTCTAACTAACAGCCAAGAAGCGATTAAGGCACTTAAGTCAAACCAAGTGAACTCTAAATTGGTATGGGAATGCCTTGAGAGACTGAATATGCTCGGTTCGTTTAATAAAGTCTGGATACTCTGGGTTCCAGGCCATGTCGGGTTGGAAGGCAATGAGGCAGCAGACGAACAGGCCTAGAAGGAAGCAGGGACGTCTTTATACGGGCCAGAGCCCTTCTGTGGAATCGGAAACGGGTTCACGGCTATGACATTAAAAAATTAAGAGGAACGTCTGAGGGAACTATACTGGATGGGTCTACCAGCAATGGAGGAGTCTATATTAATTTAAAAATACGACATATGTATGAATTTTGAATTAATATAAGGGAGCAAATACGACCTTATAACCACTTCGGACACGCTGCTCCCAGGGCAGAGGTGAGGCATCGTCTGATAAGTTGCCTCTGCCCTGGACAAAACCGGAAGCCATATATTTTGCAACTTGGATGTTTGCCTAAGGATGAGGGTTCCGTGGACCACATCCGAGAAAGCCTTTTGCCTTCCAAGTGGTCGGGTCCGCCATTAAATGGATGGCGCACTTAGGAATCTCTCGATTCTCAAACAAAATGTTAGTCTATAACTCAATTTTGCAGATCGATCCATAACCAGAATACGTGAATTTTATTATACTCGACCGAACAATAAAACCAACCACATTCTGCACTTTTTCCTTTCTCGCAGAAATGGTCTTTCGTCTCTTATATCTCTACTCTGAGCGGTACCAAACCCAGATTCGAAATCTTTCAGAAACGCAACCTCTCATATCTAGCTGATCGGCTGTCCATAGAATTAGCCGGCCGCGCTGCCACTACTCCTGATTTCGCTGATCATGTCCTTGAACTTAAAAATCGACGCCGGCTTAGCGACAAAAACAATTGCTCACTGTTGTGTAGTATTAGGCGGCATGCAATTCTTCCCAGCCACAATCAAACGCTTTCCTGCACTCAATAATGCGTAATATGGTCAATCCAAGGAAGGTTAACGAATGATTGACCCAGTCAATTTTTACTTGCACTATTTGAAAATTATTTGTTGTTGGGTTCTTGAATTTAGGGGAAGGCGACCAGTTGTAAGGGTGTTTTAAAAATAAGTAAAATTAATTTTTTTAATGTGTTAAGTATTGTATGTAAATAATGGACGGGATGGATGGGATGAATTTGAGAGGGATGATTGAGAAAGCTAAGGGGTTTGGAAAAAATCATTATTGAATCTATTCTGTGGTCAAATTGACCCCGGAAAAGGCGAAATTCAGCAGCCGTGTTCCAGGTTTTGTACTCCATCGTGAGTACCAATTCACGATTTTGCCCTGCCCTATTCATATTGACTTTCTCTATAATATTGTAGACATTCCGGCAGGTGAAGGTATATCCCTCCTCTTCTTCATATTTTTTTTCTTTTAAAAGTTAAATGTTTCTGATTTCATATCCTGTAGTTGCAAGCATAATACAAAACTTTTATTCCACAGCTCAATACCGAAAAATATTCAAAGATGGCTCACCATAATTGCAAAAGAAGTAATTAGGCGTCGTGAAACTGAAAATGGGACACGAAATGATTTCTTGCAATTAATATCAGATACGAAAGAAAATGATAAAATTTTGAGCGAAAATGAGGTTCTGGGCCATTGTTCGACTTTGCTTATTGAAGGTTTCGAAACATCTAGTACTTTGATGGCGTATTGTTTATATGAGGTAAGTGACTAAATGTTCAAGAAAAGGAAGTGTTTAATTTTGTAATAATTCCCTAGCTTGCCATCAATCCCGATATTCAGAAAGCTGTTCACGAGGAGTTGGATAGGGTCCTAGTCAAACACAATCGGACAATAACATATGAGTCGTTGCAAGAAATGAATTACTTGAATAGTGCTATGTTAGGTAAATTTATAATAGGAATGTATATTGATCAAATCAAGGTGCCAAACTTTAGTGTCGTTTCTCTCTGCTTCTTTTGGAGAGTTCCAAAGGCATAACATAATATACATAAATTTCAGAAACCCTACGGATGCATCCAGTTATGTCAGCAACAGTAAAGTTATGCACAGAAGATACTGAACTACCTCCGCAATATCCAGGCGGAAGGCCAGTTACAATTCCAGCAGGAACCAGCATTGTCGTTCCTGTTATGGCTATTCAGTAGTAAGTACCCCAAATTCATATTACTCCACTGTATATGGTACTCTTTTCTTAAATCCTTATTATATGATTAACATTACCTTCACAGCGATCCGGAACTATACCCCAAACCAAACACTTTCAACCCGGAACGCTTCAACGATGAAAATCAAGGCTCTCGCAATAAATACAGTTTTCTCTCGTTTGGCGAAGGTCCGAGAATATGCATTGGCATGAGATTTGGAATGATGCAAAGCAAGGCGGGATTAGCCACAATCCTGTATAAGTATAATGTACGATTGTCTCCTAAAACTCAAGTACCTACAAAACCTACACCAGCGACATATTTATTAAATCCAGAATCTGGATTGTGGATGAACTTTGAGAGACGATTGAGAAAGTTGTAAGGTTGCATTATTGAATTAGGTTTAATTGGGTTACATACATTTATATTTCAAAATCATTAAAGTTTTCTATGAAATACGGGTTTTTTTCTTTATCCTCTCCTGCTCAATTTCCGCCTTTATCTTGCTATTATGGGGGATAGCAACGTCAATAATATACGCGGAGCAACCCGTCTTGTCAACTAAGCGTACGTCAGGCTTGTTGTGTGGAATATGGCGATCAGTTAGAACTTGCCGGTCCCAATACATGCATGCTTTGCACGAGGCAGGTTCATCCGCTCCACGGCAGACTTTGGATGATGCATTCGGAATTTGGACATAGTTGTTCGTATCCGCCGCTGGACGTTTTCCAGATCGGTCTTCGTCCACGATAATATTCCAAATGCATATGCCAGTGAAGGAATAGCGAATACGTTCAATGCGCTTATTTTATTCTTCCCCGAGAGATGTGATTTCAGTACCAGCTTTACCTCGGACACCACCTTGTTGTGGTGGGGGAGCATGTAGGAGTTTACTACTACACTAAGGGTGTTCAAAATATGAATATGGAAACGAAGTATATAAACTCTCCAAGTGGTAAGAAGTCACAGACTTCGAATCCACCCGCGACCATGAGCAATCATGTCGCGGCCGAGTCGCGGATTTTGGAGGCCTCACCAAATTCATACTCGCTTATAGATCAATCTGCCTACGACGAAGTTAGCCAGAAAGGAAAGTACGGAAACTCTCAAATTGGGAGAAACTGGAAATCCGACTACGGCCGGCCCGTCCGCGGTACTACAGCCCAAATCTACCCGCAAACGGAAGAGGAAGGCCTGGCAGAAGGGAACTTCGGCTACCAAGGAGGGGGGACTACAGGCTGAATCTTTCCTGCCAGAACCTTCTTCTTCATCCTTACCGGGAAGAGCGGAAGAACAGGAAGCTGGTGACGCGGACGCTACTGGTTTAACGCCAGTATGTGGAAATGGTTCCAAGCGGTCCGGACACCGTGAACTTGGAAAGGCCCTAAGCCGACGGCAGAAGAGAGCACTGCGAAGGAAGATGAAGAACCTTGGGAATGAGGACATGGGCGTGACGTACGGTGTGGGGGAAACCCCGTTATACGTGGACTGCCGCATACGCTTCTAACTGTTTTCCATAAGACAACAGACTAAGTTTATGTCGAAAAACATAAAGATTGGTCAAATCAACCTGGAGCATGCCAAAGCTCCCTCCTACCTGTTGGCAGTGAGAATGACAAAGCTACAGGATTTCCCCTATATGTTTCTGGTGCAAGAACCGAGGATTCGATTTAACAGAATCAGTGGCATTGGATCAGTAAAGGGGGCTAGGATCTTCTACGACGAAAGATCCATAAGACCGAGAGCTTGCGTCCTGATGTCCAGACAGTTAGAGGCAACTATGCTGAGACAATATTGTTCCCAGGACTTTGCCACTGTCATCATACAATACCAGATAAATGACGAGAGGAAAAACATCATAGTTGCTTCCGCTTATTTACCCTATGATTCTTTGCATCCTCCACCGACGCAAGAGCTTAGGGATCTGGTGGCGTATGTAAAATCAAGTGGATTCGAGCTCTTAATACGTTGCGATGCGAATGCTCAACATATTTGTTGGGGCAGTAGCAAATGCAATCCAAGAGGGGAGAAGCTATTTGATTTCATCACTTCAGCTGGTCTTATGACTGCAAACGTAGGGTGCGCCCCTACGTTTGTGGGACCGAGAAGAAGCGAAGTAATTGACATAACAATCTGTACCCCAAAATTGTTAGAGTTGATTACACACTGGCGACACTCTCAGATCACCGATATTTAGTATTCAATTTGACTATTGCGGGCGAACAGTCTGCAGTACAAAGACTGAACCCTAGGAAAACGGATTGGGCAAAGTTCAATGAACTTCTTGGCAATGAAGTACAGTTCCCTAGGCGACTAAGGACTCCTTTGGTGCTGGGAGATGAATTGAAAACCGAAGCCAACGCGGTAAAACGGTTCCTTGGTGGAACCGAGAACTGCAAAAACTCAGGAAATCAACCAAGCGACTTCTAAACCGTGCTTGCAAAAGTAACAAGAACGAAGACTGGTTAAATTTCAGGAACTCACAACGTGAATATAAGAGGCTCGTTAGGTGTTCGACACGAGACTCCTTTAGAGCATACAGTGAGGAACTGGAAGGCGAAAGAGAGACTTTAAGGCTGTGCAGAGTCCTCAAAAGGGATGAGTCGACCAAGTTGGATTCTCTTAGAAAACCCGACGGTACTTTCACGAGCTCCAGACTGGATTCAGTACAGACTCTCCTGGAAGTACACCACCCGGGAGAACGGGTGAGAGAAGTGGTAGGGGGAGAGTTGACGGTTCTTGCAACCCCACGCAAGTGTTGCAAGGGGAACTGCAACACTGCGAAAGCGGTTGTTATCCATGAAAAGGTGAGAGCTGCCATACTGTCCTTTGGACATTTCAAAGCACTTGGCATGGATGGTATCTATCCGGCAATGCTAAAGGAGCGTATGGAGCATTTAAAGCGACCTCTAAGAAATATTTTTCGAGGATGTCTTGCTCTGGGCTACGTGCCTTCTTCCTGGCAACAGGTTAAGGTAGTTTTCATACCGAAACCTGGGAAAGATGACTATTCTAATCTAAAGAACTTCAGACAGATTAGCTTGACTTCATTCTTGCTGAAAGGTTTGGAGAGACTGGTGGAGCGCCACATTCGTGGAAACGCACTTAGGTCACACCCACTTAGTGAAAACCAACATGCTTACCAAAGTGGAAAGTCCTGTGAGTCTGCTCTTCATTCTTTGGTCACAAAGATAGAGGATGCAACTTTGAATTGTGAGTATGCGATGGGGGTGTTCGTGGGTATTGAAGGGGCTTTTGACTGTGCGCCTTTTCAAAAACTTTGTGATGCCGCCAGAGCGCATGGTGTTGATGGTGCTTTAATTAAGTGGATCCATGCTACGCTAACGCAAAGACTGCTGTGCGCTGAGGTGAGTGTCGATCGCTACCTGACTGCAGAAGCAACGAAGGGCTGCCCCAAGGAGGTGTGCTTTCGCCACTTCTGTGGAGTATGCTGATCGACTCACTACTATGCGAACTGCAAAATTTGCCAATACACGCCCAAGCTTATGCTGATGACGTACTACCCTTCAACTCTCCGAAGAAGTGAAATATCTGGGAGTCACTCTAGATAAAAAACTTTTTTGGAACAAACATGTAGAAGCAAAGATGAAACGAGCTCTCACAGCTTATGGGCTGTGCAGACGGACCTTTGCCTCGACATGGGGACTCAGGCCTCAGGTGGTATTGTGGATATACGTTGCCATCATTAGGCCCATGTTCGTATATGCATCCGTAGTGTGGTGGGTTAAGGTGAGACAAAAAGGATTTTCACCGTAAACTAGCCGCACTGATAAATTAATTACTGATTACAGGTATCACTAATTAAGGAACCTGTAAAAGGGTGGGATAATCTAATTATAGTTTTGGACAACACCACTCTCTAATTATATCTGACGATAGTCAAATTGGGATTTAATTTATGTTAATGAGCTTGCTGGGAACACAAGTTCAGCTATAAAAAGACTGGCCAAATAGGGAAGAGTATTATTCTTGGTTTATAAAGCTGATTGCATTATCAAATTCGTTCTTAAAAAAACTTTACCAATACAAAATGGAATTAACTCCTTTAGACAAAATCTCGACCATCAAAGGCAAACTTGAGAAGTGTTTACAAGAAAAGGAGGATCTACAAAATCTGGTTGAATCATCAATACCAGGATATTATGTAAAACAAGACAAATTTTTATTGAAAAATATGGAGATATTATCAGAAGAGGATATTCAACGCCGCGAAACGGAATTGGACAGATTAATCAACAAGTTGGAACATGATCTAAGCGAATTGGAAATTGATATCTGGCAGTGCTATCCACAATTTGGACGTGTCAGTACCTTGTCGAGTGGGTGGCTACCTATAATATCATTGGAGACAGACCCTTCAATTAAATTCATTCCTGTCCCGTTTTTCTCGAAAGAGCACAATACAATAATGTTTCATCTCATCAGCCCTGACGGCAACTGTTACATCAGTAATGCTGGGAAAGATGGCTGCATCAAAACCGTAAATCTTCCTACATTTGAAATAACATTGCTCGGAAGAGATAGCAACTTGCAGTTTGTGCCAATTCCGTTCTTTTCAGAAGAACTTAAGAAAGTTATGTTCATGTTAATTAGTACAGATGGTAGATATTATATTAGAAACGTATGAAGAAGAAATGTTCAATTGTAGTTGTAAATAAATTGTATTTAGGTTATACCAATTTTTTCAAGGTTTATTGACTATGCAGGAAGCGTCCGCAGATATTTCAGGTGGTAATTTAGCCTATAGCGTGATTAGTGTTCCATTCCTAGTAAGTTGGTTCAATACAGCTAGTGTCCGTAGATATCCCTAGCATCTATCACGTTTGCTTGACAGTGGCGGTGGTGCAATTCCCACTATGATTCTGAGGTTCTTTTTGGTGAGGTTAAGCAATCCTTGCACATGCGCTCGTATCCCCAAAAGGCACCCTGGCAAGCTCCACCTCAGGTAGGCCCGCGCCCGCTGCTTTATTGCCTTCCAACATGGCCTGCCTGTGGACAACCTTGAGTAGTGTTCATGACAATAGAATTTGTATCTGTCTACTTCTATTTGCCTACTCTCTAGCATTTTGCTCATCCAGAATACCAGGGTGTTTCCCACTCCCTTGCAGCTCAGGGCATCTTGTATCTCTGCTTGCGATGTATTGTCAAATACTCCTTTGATATCCAAAAACGCACAAAGTGCTATTTAAGGTGAAAAGGTTCCTTTTTACCCATTTTCGGAAAAAAGACCACTTCTCCTCTCCCTGATACCCCACATGACTATATTGGGAGAAAAAAAATATTCCTCCCTTTTGTATGTATGGAGACTGCTATATACATACATGCTATCTGAATAGCATGCTGTTTTCAAGCCCAGGTACAGCGAGAGGGTTACTACTACTGCGAGAAGTGACGCTCGAAACGTCTCACCATAGAGCCAAACCTCTTACTGTACAAGACAATGATCTTGTCAGTCCTTATGTATTCCTCGGAGAGTTAGGTTCTTAGCAAAAAAATGTGAATGCCGTGGGCCGGGCACGTAATCCGTATGGATGAGGATGATCCAGCCCGGAAAGTCTATAAGGGCATTATCTATGGTAGAAAAAGAAGACGAGGCAGACCCTGCCTAAGATGGAGCGATGGCGTAGGTCAGGACGCCAGACAGCTTTTAGGGATATCGAATGGGTGGACCTCGGCGAAAAACCGGGGTGTCTGGAGTTCCTTATTAAGGCAGGCCTAGACCGGATACCGGTTGTTGCCCGTTGATGATGATGGTGGATCCTGGAATGTTATGTCACTAAACAAATCTAGTGCTACTGCAACAGGCCAAATACAAGCTTAGAGTTGCAGCAGTCCAGGAAAAGAATTGGAATGGTTGCGAGATAATCGACATGAAGTCGGACACAATTTTCAAAAGTGGGAAACCTGAGTTTGGAGTCGCTTTAATTGCGGCAAATGTTATTGACTTCAAACCTGTACACGAAAGATTTTGATTTCTAACGTATGGCTTGTCAACATATTCGCCAGAAAGCGTTTGACAAGAAAAACGAGGCATACAGATAACATATAGAGCGAACATATGGACGAAGACAATTACAAAATTTTCCAATGAGCAGCGTTTTTGGCGCAGAGAAAACTGACTTCCAGACTTTACTTTCCAGCGTTCGGGAGGCGATGATGAACTGGAGAGGATGGCTACTGCAATATTCAATATTATTAGAGATTATTGAGGTTAAAAACATAATTCGAATTCAATAAGGAGGAGTTAAGCAGTAGTCAGGTTTAGCGTGGTGAAAAAAGGATAACTTCTTGAAAGTACAATCATTTCTCGGAAAGTAGATGTAGCGGACTTTCATAAGGTTACAAATCATATTGATAGGCTCTTGCGCACTAAAAATTTCGAGGGATTAAAAAGATGAAAGATTGGCACGTTACAAGGAGCTGGGTGAAGGACTTGCAGTTGTCGTAAATTCAATTATGAGTTTGATAATGAAAGCCTGTGGATTCTTCATCCCCCAGAAGGCAGAGAAGCCGCTAAGCTGCGGAAGGAGTGCTATAAGCTCCATAGTTTGGTACATCGATCAAAAGATCGGGAGTATGTACCGGAATGAGAGAGTACAGATCAGTTGGAGACTTCGCAGCGGGGATGGAGTTTCATGCGAGCTTGATTATAAACCGGTCACTCAAAAAATCTGTGCTCTGTGGAAACCCTGTTCACTTATTGTACAATGATTACATTGTACGAATATTATTCACTTTGCAACCTGTTCGGTTGATGACAATAGCGTGAGTGACGTCAAGGATTGAATTTTATAGCATGAAAGAGCTTGAAAAGGCAGTCCTGTCTATAAAAAATAAGACGTTGTCAGAACCCGACTTTATCCTGGCAGAGGTGCACTAGCTGGTGTTCTACCATTACCGGAACTACTGCTCGGCGCATTCAACAGGAAGGAAAGGCAAAAGAGATCCTGAGTCGGCAACTCTATATGGTTGACACAGTTGGATAGATACTCGAAAAACTCATCAGAGATAGATTCGTGCTCTGGGAGATTATCTCCAAGGTTGTTCGGTTTTACAGCAGCGACATCCACACGGTGTCATTGAGCTGAAGCGTCGACCTTAACGGCTAGTTTTCCTCGTAATGCTTTGAATGTTGTAAGGCATGCTTGAGCTACTTGAAATTATTTTATATAAACCTTCTTGCGGATGTTGGGAGATTATCTGAGAGATTGTTCCATACTCTATGGGACACTAGGAAGTCAGAGGAGGATGAAGATCACATTAGGGGTAGTACATGAGTCAACTCTGATGGCGGGACGGTTTACTAAGACTCCAAATACGCTTCATCAGGTTTGTCGATGATGTTGCAGCATTTGTTACCGGACGCACTCTTCAACAAGCATCTAAGGAAAAAATTGGAGAAGTCGAGTTGACTAATAGGAGGATCACGATTCTGCGTTCCCGGGTGATCGGCTAGACGATAATTGAGTCAAAGCCAAAGTCAAATTATTGAGTCAAATAGTACGAGTTTCGAGCTTAAATCAGCTAATCTTTTAAGGAACTCCGATCAGAAGCCGACTTAAACTCGTGGAGGGTACCTACAGAGTTGTGATGGGATTTCTTAGAGGCCATGATTCTCTTCAGCAAGAGAGGAGAAGTGACTTTCCTCTAAGATCTCTGCATGCGATAATAATTATAGCCGTAGTTGGAGATGCGTCGGTAGAAATTTTTAATGGGAAACAGAGTTGAGGACCTGAATGGAATACCGAATAATGCCCTTATGTACCTATAGTCATTATGTCTTTTAGACAAATTTATTATGGACAGTTTATCTTACTACCAAAATACATATCAATACGCCTTTATCGAGGTGCTATAGAATGTGCGCTTCCTCCAACTTGATTGAAGATTCCGGCATTATAAGCTGGATATTCTGGGTTTATGTGAACTCTGTAGGCCTTAGTGGTACTAGACGGCAATTGGGTATCAGCTGTTGGTTCTAATAGAATCTTGACTGCGCTACGCAATAACGGAGACTTCCAATATTGAGGAAGAGATATTTTCTTTTGATCAACTACAAGCATTTCGGGGGAGACTTCCTAAAGGTGACATTGTGATCATGATGGGTGGTTTAAATGCCAAGGTGGGCTTGTTCGATTTTCATCCTTTCTCCATTGGCGGCAAATTATTCAAGCGCCGGGCCTACTGATTTCAACTACCCGGAAATGAATATTTAATTAAATCGACCTATCCGGACTCATTTATGGGGAGCTGACATCAGCCTCGAAAGAGAAGATCGTCTGATGGTTACTCACCTTAACTTGCTCATGTCTCAATTCAATATAGGCCATTTCTGGCATCCGACTGTCGTCTAGCAGTGAGAAAATTTTCTTGCTGCACAAACGGCACAAACAATTTTCACAAGGCTACTGATGAGCACTGGGAAAACTCCACTGTTAGGTATGTCATTTAATGCAACCCACTATGCTAGGACGACCGACAACCGAGTCGCTTCAGAGCTAGAAGAGGTGTGCAATCATCGCGGAATGTCCTAGTTGCCCATGTTTAGGAAACTTCAGCGAATGCACGTAAAGATGGTTGACCAGTTATGCTTCACATAGGGGTATATGTGTATATATATATTGCCTTAAACCTTTATATGATGTCTGTTCTCCATGCTTCGGTAACGGAGTAAACAGATGTCATTAACGTAGTAGAGGCGTTTGAGGAAAGATGAAACCGTCCGTTGAAGAAGATGATGTTGCCAAATAAATTGCTACTCTTCTTTCAACTTCAAATTCCTCTGAAATTTTATCTTCATGTGAGGTGAAATTTTCGCTCTGATAATAGCTATTAGTTTCTCCGGACCTGTTGACGCTGTCAAAGGCGTTCTCGAGATTGACAAAGGTTAGGTGGACTGGTAATCTAAACTCGGCACCTTTCTCCACATTGATCTGCAGGTCGTTAATGTGGTCAGTACAGGAAAATACAAAGTGAAAACCAACCTGCTCTTTATTGATGAAACTTTCCAGGCGTTGTTCCTTGATATGTAGTTTTAGATTATTTTATTTATTACCTTTGCGAAGGTAGGAGTGACGGAGATATATTTCGAAATGTCGCACTTAAGACAAGTAGCCATCTTCGGAATCTCAATGATCATCACGACTCACTGGGAAACTTCTGAGATTTCCAGGAGTATATATCTTTCATATATGTTATGCAGAAGTTCTTGCTTCTTCTTTTCACCGCTTCATAGTTGAAACCGAATGACAGGTACTTGTAGTGTGATAGTGTCTGGCTTTAACGCTTTCCTAGTTATATTTTTCTGGTAAATTCCTGTGGTATGCCTGAAAGTTTCTTGTTCATCTAAAATAAAGACTTTCGTCCATAATATTTTTTTTTCTGAACTTGAAACGTCTTTGGTAGAATAAAGGGGAATCATACATTAAACAATATAAAATCAATCTAAATATTTACACACATGTATGTATTGGAAGTTATTAATAAATATCGGATGCACAAAACGTATTACTCACCTATCACCAACTTGAATAATAGTTAGTTTTTACGTACATTGGAATATTTGTTGTTTTTGTTTTGTAATCGGAATTTTACTTGACAATAGGTAATAATTGAAAATATGCTTCAATATTTTCTTATCTTTGAACGAGCTTATTATTCACTGACATTCTTGCATGTCATGAATATTATAGTCAATAGGGGGAAGATTCTGTTTAGATAACAAAAATAAATTGCATTTAGAAATGTATCTATAGGTAAAGTGCATTTTTGTTCAATATATTAAGCTGTAAAGAGAGTTTTTCTAAAATTCGTAATCAAATATGATATTTTTTTAAGGATATTTGAGCCATTTCTGCTGGGTGACTGCATATGAGGTTCTACATAGAAGGTAGCGTAATACAAGCCCATATACAATTTTAACAAATCAACAGAAAAATCCGAATGGAGAATTCCTCCTATAAATATTGATCTAAGACTGAAATTAACATTCTGCCTCTAATCTACGATGTCTGGACCTTATGCCTTGTATTCTTCTCTGGTGAAAAACATAATCTCTCTCTAACTTCTTCAGTGGGGGAGCGCTTAGACTGCGCTATACACGTGGAGTGAGCTTCTAAACAAAAGTTATAACAATAAATGCCATTTTAATATCCCATTGCCATTGTAGTACCACGTCAAGGACCCTTTGTGTTAGAATCCAAACTGGACTAAGGGTTACTAGTGCCTGGTGCAGGAAGGTGGGACTGCGGATCAACCCAGCCAAAACCACCATAGTACCATTCACTAGGAGGTGTAAGCTTGATCACTTGCAAGCAATAACATTACATGATATGGAGGTGAAAAGAGAAACAGAGGTCAAATATTTGGGAATTACGCTAGACCAAAAATTACTCTGGAAGACACATGTCGGAAACACTTGTCGGAAAGCCACGAGGGCTCTGATGACTTGCAGATCCATAGCAGGAAAAAAATGGGGTTGCAGCCCGAAGATACTAGTTTGGATATATACTGCAATAGTAAGGCCAATGATTACCTATGGAGCGGTAATCTGGGCAGAAAGAACCGAACTCAGCACACAAGCCAGGAAATTACACAAACTCCAAAGACTGGCTTGCGACATGCCCATCGGCATCCCTGGGGGTCCTTCTGCACAGGGGGGCAATATTCAAGATGGCCGAGAATTTCAGTGAGGCGGGGAGCTGATTGATTTTCTTTCTAGACATTATTCCGAATTACTGATAGCACGGGATAACATGACAACGTGGTTTCACTTCGATAAGAAGTTTGAAAAATGTTGGAGTAACAAAGCAAACTGGTAGAGCGCGGCTGCGACATACGGCTTAAATCAGCAACTGATTACTTGGTACACTGACGGATCCCTCACAGCTGAGGGAACGGGTGTTCTTAGCAAGAAAAATTGCGAACTCTTGGCCGCGTTCGAGAGAAGAATCCTTTGAAGAATTTTTGGCCCCCTACATGAGGATGGACGATTCCGTAGCCTACACAATGACGAAATCTATGACCATCCGGTTGTGGATAAAATCCGGCTCAATAGGTTACGGCGGGCAGGTCACTTAATCCGTATGGATGAGGATGATCCCACCCGGAAAAAGAGACGAGACAGCTTTTAGGGATATCGAATTGGTGGACCTCGGCGCAAAACCGGGTTGATGATGATGAATAATCCATAACACATTACTAATCACCAAATAAAGTTTAGATTTAAATGTTGAAATTTACTTCCACTTACAAAATTGACTTTTTGGACTTTTTAAAAAAATTTAAGTTAAATACTTTTGGATACAATTTTTGAATAATTGAGGCAGCATCATTATTCCAAATAGTTTAATTGCAAGAAACACCGCAAGATTACGCTTAGATAAAAACAAGTGGTAAAAAACAATTACAAATCGATATTACTCCTTAATTTAGATTCAATCTGTCTGTCTGTCTGTCGCACCCAATTTACTCCGAAACATCTAAAGCTACTGTCACGAAATTGGATGAAAACATGGCATGATTTCATGTTGACATTTTTTTCGCTAGAATATAGTCACGTAGGGTATCAAATTAAAAGGCTGCATTAGTACTTGGAACTAGTCTCAGTTTTCGGCTGGAAAATAAGGGAGATATAACTACCATAAAATGTAACAGATCGCTTCCCAAGAGCGTATCCAATGGAAAAATCTGGAAATAATCACAAAGACGCATCTATATAAAATTTAGGTCTCAAAATACATCCCATTCCATTATCTACTTAAATAAAGTTAATAATGGTATACTACTATATTTTACAAACAACCCTACATGGAAAAAAACCTGTTACGTAGGCATAAAAGGAGCCCCAGACTGGATTGACTAAACAACGACGAACCCGGTAACGACAACGGAATAACGATTTGCAAATTTTCCCATGAAACGTGCACTCCCTGTACAGAGATGGAGCTGCCAAGCAGCTAACTGATACACTGTCCCAATGTAGGGCTGATGTAACAGCGTTGCAGCAGATGCATTGGACGGGGTCCGGTCTCCTGGAGAAGAGTCGCTACACCATATATTATAGTGGCCACCCAGTAAACCATAAGCTCGGGGTAGGTTTCTCAAGTTAGTCAACAAGTGAAACCTGCTGTTATCGGCTTTGAAAATATAAGGGAAAAGCTATGCATTCTGCGCTTGCGATGCAAATTTAGGAATATAAGCCTAATTAACGTTCATGCCCCTACAGAGGATACTGCAGAGTCAGAGAAGAGTACATTATATGAAGCAGTAGAATGAACCTTCGAAGCCTGCCTCAGGTAAGGTATCAAAATCATTCTTGGGAATTTTAACAACTTAGTATTGACGGAGCCCGTATTCAGGCGATACGTTGGCTTCCATAGCTTACACAGGGATACTAATAATAATAAAGTACTACCGATTATTTAATTAGCAGTGTTGCCCGAAATAGTTGTTGGAAGTACCTGGTTTGCGCGGAAAGCGATCCGCAAGCAAAGGTGGGCCTCTCCGGACGGGACCAGTTTCAACCAAATTGTTGACAACCATTTTTCAGCCTTGATGAATGTCAGAACGTACAGGAAAGCCAATATAGACTCGGACAACTATCTCGTTGGCATAGTTCTTTGTGCTCGAAAAATAAAACCGCCCAGAATCTTCATTCAAAATTAGGTGAGAGAGAATACTGAAGTCATTCACAACAGAGCCCCTGTAACACCTATAAGGGGGAAATGGATGCTGCAATAACCGCCGTCAACAGAGGTCCTGGAGATGAAGCATCAACAAATGATCTTCGCAGGCACGCGCGGAGACTTATCACGAACTCTTTTGAGCGGAGAAGCGACTTCACAGACGGAAAAAGGAAGCCTGGGGGAACTAACAAGTTTGTGAACTCGCACAAAAGGCGAAAGTTTTACCAACAAGTTAGCAGGAGGAATTCTTATACACCTCGATGCACGTCCTGGCGAGACAAAGAAGAAAATATGATTTCCGACCCAATGGGCATATTGAATGAGCTGCTCAACAATTAGGATATCGGCAAGTTGTAGGTGTTATACGTCCCATATATAAAACAGGGAGATATCATGGAGTGCATCAGCTATAGAGATATTATGTTGCTGAGTATCATCTTTAAGATGCTATTTTGCTAGGTCGGATAACCCCAAACGCCCAGAACATCAACTCATACCAAAGAGGCTTCACTTTAGGCAAATCAGCAACAGATCAGATTTTTCTGTGCGGCAAGCGATAGATAAACTATTGGAATATGGGCATCAGTTGCACTTTTGCATCTTTTTATCGACTTTAATGCAGCCTATGATGCCATAGCCAGGGTAAAACTGTATACGGCAATGAGAGAATTCGGTATCCCGACGAAATTGATAAGACTGGCTAGGCGAGGGTAGATAAAAGCTGCAGGGTCACTCTCGAGACCATTCAACATCAACAACGGCCTAAGACAAGGGAATGCTCTATCATGCATCCTCTTTAACCTGGTCATGGAAAAAATGATCCGTGATGCTGAGGTAAAAGCGATTGGTGTGATCCTCTTTAAGTCCACCAAACTACTGGCCTATGCTGACGATACCGGAATCATGAGAAGATCGACCCGTGACGTACAGACTGCCTTCATCCAGATCGAGCAGGCGGCAATTGGCGCGAGAGCAGCACATCAATGAAGGCAAGACAAAATATATGGTGGCAAAAACCAACCAATCAACAACATCAAACCGCACTGGTCAAACGGGAAGAATAAAGATAGAAGACTAAAATTTTGAGACCGTTGATAGTTTCTCCTATCTGAGGTCGAAAGTCGCAACTGATAACAGCTAAGACGATGAAATCAGCGCACGGTTATTGGCAGCCAACAGAGCCTGAAATAGCTTACAAAAATTGTTCCGCCCGAAACGTCTCAACATAGGGTCAAAGCTCTTACTGTACAAGACAATGACTTTGCCAGTCCTCATGTATTCCTCGGAGACTTGGGTTCTTAGCAAGACAAATTGCGAACCTTTGGCCGCGTTCGAGAGAGAAACCCTCCGAAGAATTCTTGAGGATGGATGGTTACGTAGTCTAACGACGGAATCTACGAGCGATACCATGACCGTCTGTTTCTGGACAAAATTCGGCTCAATAACTTGCGGTGGGCGGGTCACTTAATCCGTATGGATGAGGGAGGATGAGGCAGTCCGAAAAGTCTATAAGGGCAATATCTATGGTAATCTGTCTGGAGTTCTTTATTAAGGCAGGCCTACACCGGATACCGGTTGTTGCGCCGTTGATGATGATTATAAATGATAAAACAGGACATGATAATGGAAAATTTGAAGAGAATTATATGATTGCAAATAAAGTTAAAATAGGTCAAAATTTTCGATTTCATGCGGATTTACTGCTAGATGGGGATTTGAAAGCCTCGAGATTGCACCCAGATTAGGCATTCGATAGAGCCAAATGGCCAAGCCGATCACGACGAGCCGACCCCGCTTGTGAACGGGACAAAGGCTGAAGAAAAAGAAGAAGAAGAAGCAATAAGTAGGATGTGTTCTATGTGTATAGCGATATATGTATACCAATGCCACAATAATGTGAACGGACTGAGGCACGAAAAACCGACATACGTACATGAACGCTGTGTGGGAGGATCTCATTTTGTCTTTTTCAGCTTTTCTTAGTTATTTTCATATTTATCTCTTTTTCTCGAAGCGAGACATACATATAGCTTGCATGTGTTATCTAATTCGAATAAATACTTTATATAGAAAATGAATATTTTCAGTGCGATGCAGTAAAATGAAAATCTTCAGATTCGTACGATCAATCTAGATGCGTACATATACATATGTATATGCTTGTACCTACTAGTAAGGGGTAGTGGGTAATATTTTTTTCATTAGATTGAGCATAATTATGTCTTTAATGTGTACATATGCTCGAATGAGAAAATGTACATTGCAAATTCCTCACAGAAGAAAAATACAAAAACCGTTCATATCTGAAGCATCCAGCTCCTGATTTTTCAACTTGTTTCACTTGAGCTTTCATTGCGTTCTCGTAACTCTTCCTTATTTTCCAATAAATTTATTTGTTTCTTGCTTATCAAACCTGACCTCTACCTGGTGGTGCAAATAAAATGACAGAGTGGTGTTAGAGCAGTTAAATTATAAAGTAATATCGCAAAAATCACCTTCAATTGCCCTAACCGTACATATGAAGGTATATCATCAACATCAAATATTAACACTCGTCAGCCGATATTATCAAATATTACTTATCTTTAGAGTAATTTGCCATGCATTTGCCTACCATTCATAGAATCGAAAACATTTTGTCACACTAAAACTAGCCGAGAGAACAGATTCGCAACCGATAGTCGGGATTGGCACTCGAAATTTGCTTCGGTCACTTGTATAATACTAAGAAATATTACGGTAATGAACGTCTTCTATACATCAGTCAGCACCCGAAATTCATTATCAAGCGATACAATTACAGCTCAGTTATTTAAAACCAAGAATCTGCATTCTTATATTCATATGCACCCGAAATCCTTTTCTAGCACAAAGCCAGTCTTAAGCAGGTCTGAAGTCAGCCCAAATCCCATTACCAAGAGCAGGCAATCATAACAAGAATAGATTCGTGAGCAATATTCGATGTCGGCATCGTCCCGACCACAGCTGCCCACTTGTGCGATGGTCATGGTAATGCGTTGATATTAGGTAATGTGATGATGTTAGGTAATGCGGTGATGTTAGGTAGTGCGGTGATTTTAGGTGATGCTGCAATGTTAGGTGATGCTGTAGTGTTGGATCGCTCTCGAAGATGGTAATGTGCTATTTCACTTTTTGATCTATCTATTTCTACACAAAAAGCATGGTTTTCGAGTTATTTTCGATGAAAAAAAAAACGATCCGTTTGAACTTGAATAACACGAAAACTACTATTTATACGAAAAATTTTCATAAAACTGCTTATTGACCATTTAATCGATTTCTGTGGTTATTTCGAAAAAAATCCACCCCAGACGATGAGCGCCACACCCCCGGGGGAGGGGGACGCATAGCAGCACTGTATAACTTCTGTTCTTATGCTATCCTCTACTCTCACCTTTCCCAAAACTCGAAAATCCGTTTCCATTTGAACAAATTTCAATTTGTATTTAATCACAATTTTCTAATTGACCGGGCAGAATGCACGTTGACCCTTTCGCTTACATATAAACTTGCCCAGGCTTCATATGATTATTTTTTTATTAAAAAAATTTGATCTAATTTTAGGAATTAGCGGAATCCGGGCCTGCTAATGAGGTCGAGAAATTGATCAGCTCCGATTCGGCAGGGAGTTCCTTCTTAGCTTGACAGAGCGAGGAGTCGATGGAGGATGGTTTTTTTTGCGGTTAACGAGTGGTGTTGGATGAAGGACGATCCTGTCTTTGAATAGTGAAGAGTTAATTCGATATCATTGCGAAGATCTTGGCAGAAAAGTTGTTGATTCAAGGAGTTAACGTGAAGATCAATTTTCAAAATTTCAAAATTTGATAGAAAATGAATTGCAATGTTACTGAACTATTTAAAGAAGTCTTCCTAATAGATTATCAGAAATGATAACAAATTTTATGAATTCATATAAAAGTTAATCAGTGAATTGATAGGGATGTTTACTCTAAACAGTAGTAAAATTATCGTAGTTTAACGAGTGAATTCATTACTATCTTTCGATAGAAAGGGTTTTTATTGTGGTTTCGTTCCTGATAGTTCCAAATCGATACGTAACTGGGAACGACAGAGTTTAGATTGTGATGCCCTGTCGACCAAATATTTCGAAAAGTCATTGCATAGTACCAGAAACAATTATTAACGAAATACTGAAATCCTAGTATTAGTTGTCCGTATTAACAGTTTTTTTCGCTTTTCCTGACAGCCCTTGTCATGCGAGTGATGGAAACCTGTTAGAATTCAGTTAGCAGTGACTCGATCCATTATTGTTTAGGACATTGCATTATGCTGAGTTCAAATCTACATAACTACTGACAAGGAAAAAATACTTTCCTATTAAGCAGGAAAACCTCGTTGATTGTTTCTAGACAATAATTCTCTCATTTAAAATTATTTAGAAAATTTCTTATCGTTGGATTCTGTCTAGGTACTGTCTAAATTCTCCAGTCTAGCTTTGAATCCACCGAGGCTCTCTCTAATATCTTTAATATCGAGGGAGATTTAGATAATTTTTTGTTTTGTTTTGTAAGGAAGCAAAGATTTCTTTTAATGAATCCTGATCCTTTTGTATTGAAGAAATTTTGTTTAAGATTTCTGTCAGCTTTCAATGGCCTTACTCTTAAACCTAACCTAATCTAAGAATCTCGTGCGATATTCGCTCAGATTTTATGTAAATTTCTTTTGATAATAATAATTTTATCCACACTATGCCGAGTGAATTCATTATCGGGTGAGCTAACTATAGTAATGGCGTTTGAATGGAAAAACCGGCGTTCTATAGTGTGCAAATGGCCTGGCAAATGGTTTAAGTAATATCAAACGTGTGCCTCTATGGCTTTTAAGTATTGTTTAGTAGCACATATGGTTTGCAGCCACACCACTGACGTTCAACGTCTAATATTCCTCACATGATATGTTTAAGTTTGTTGCGTTTTTATGGGGGAGCGTGGGGATTGTTGGACATAGTTGGCGTTCTTGTAAGAGGTAGGTATAGTTTTACTTTTCCGAATAATTCCAAATCGTATTTGAAAAAAGTCAGCTTCGGGGTAGTCAGTCGATCAGATCAACGTTATACTTGGTATAGAGGCTTATGCGGCCAAACCTATTGAATACTTTTTCTGCATAATATATTCCTTGCTTATTCCTTTTTTTGGTCATTGCTTCTTATTGTATTGCATGATTTTTCCATCCACACTTATATATACTTTTTGACTATATGCATTTACATACGAATATGCGCCTTGTGACTTGGGGCTTAAGAATACACTTAAGGTCTTCCATGCTTATTTTAAAAGGCGATTAAAAAGGATAAGAATTTGTGGTTAGAGACGTGGAAATTTTGAAATTATGCGGCTAAAGAAATGTCAACAACCCCTTAGAAAGGGGCCGCCGCCGCCGATTTTCGGTTATCGCAGACGGACTATGATTAGTTTCTGGAATTTCCTCATGCTATTCGACAATGCCAGAATGCTTGTTTTCTTCAATTTAAAAGAGATTTTCAACAATATAAGCTGACCACTCTGGAAGAGTTCTCCCATCCTTCCTGCCACATTAAGATAATGTGCTTTTGATCTCTGGAGAGCTGCGAATTCAGTGTCCGACTGTTGTTTGGGAGCCGGCTTTTGACAAGATTCTGGTTGCAAGATTTTGTTCCAGGCTAAGGAGCATCGCAATTGTACGATGCTATGCACCAACGGAGACTTGCCATATAGTGAAGAAGGATGCTTGCTATAAGCAATTACAAGTGGTTTAGGGGAGGCTTCCTAAAAGTGATATTGTGATCGTGATGGGTGATTTGAATGTCAGGGTGGGCTTTACTTTACTCGCACATGTGATGGGGAAACACGGTATTGGCGACCGTAACGATAATTATGGGAGGTTTCTGGATTTCTACAGCTTCCACTGCCTCGTCATTAGTGGCATATTGTTGGAACGCAGAGCCTGCTATAAAGTTAGTTGGATTTCAACTGAACGACACCGTACGAGCAATCATACTGACCACTTTACGATCAGCAGTAGATTTGGGAGTTGCCTCCTAAATGTACGCAACAAAAGAGGCGCTGACATCGGCTTTGAAAGGGATTACCATCTAATTGTCACTTATGTTCGCTTGACTGTTGCGTCCGCCACTTTTCGCAGGGCTGGAGAGCTGCGACCCCCCAATTTCAATGATAAGTCACTCGACAATGGGAGAGCTATGTTGCTGATCGGAGTTAGATATTATGAGTAACTCGCCTGTGAATATCGAGGAGCATTGGGCTGCTCTTTGTCGGATACTTCGCTGTTCGTCGTCTATTACCCGGAAGGTCGTCACAAAATTTGGCTGACTCCGGTATCGTGGAAACGGATCCAAGAACTGAAGGAATTTAGGACTTTTTGACCGCTGTGAGCGATGGCAGACGTGATGTGCTTGAGCTCCGATTTCGTGCGAAATTCAGGAAAGTTCAACGCAGTGTGTGCCGTGACAAAAGTGAATTTGCTATTGCGCTTATCAGGGAAGCGAAAGATGTCATAGAACGCAATCATTTCACGAATGAACCTGCATGTGGTCGCAAACCTTTCGGTGGTCCTGTGAAGAACGTTAACGGTAGACTCTTCATTCACGATGATGAGCAGTATCACATCCGGTGAGGTTCCAGCTATTGTTGATTACATGGTCACCGTAATATGTGGATACGGACTGTTGCTCCAAGCAGAAGAGAAATCCTCTTAGATATCAATGCACTCGAACGGAGCAAACCTGGGCATGACGGTCTCCCGGCAGAGTTCATCGCTGCACGTGTATTTTCTGCAGATCTACTACTTCCACTCGTATGGAAATCCCCGGAATCCGAGACCGTTACCGAAAAGTAGAAGAAGGGGATTATCGTTAAGATTTTAATGCAAGTTGTCTTATCTTAAATCTAATGGCCACTGTGGGCTCTCAAAATCTCGATTTATAGACACAGAAGAGAAACAATAAGAAATAAAAATCTAATTTTACAATAAGTTGTCGGGAAATGGTAAAAAAAAACCCACAGAATTCTCTTGACTTTAGTGGGAAATAAAGAAAAATAATATAATAAAAACAAACAAAGAAAACTCCGCCGAAGCCGGTCCCAAGCCCGGTTGTGAAAGGAGGAGGGATGGATAGCTTCAGTCTGAATGGCTGTACGCCACCGCAGCGTCTCAGGGGGTAGGTGAGGAAAGTGCAGGAACGTTGCAGTCTTGCAGATTACTCACTAAGGAAGCTATCTCAACACCTGGCAGCTAGGGATAAAATGCACCACCAACGATGAGAAGAAGGAGAAATTTAAGGTCCGGTACGGATAACCGGCGGGAGTCGTCTGACTTGGTGACTGGGTCGGGCTCTCGTAATGGACAGTAAGGCGTCGAAACCGCTAGTCGTGGGGCGGTTCGACGTCTAGGCGCCACGACGACCAGGAGCACAGCTCCGCCTGCTGCAGCTGTTTCGCCACAATCTGTGGTGACCACTGCAGCAGGTTCGCGTAGAAAGCGGATGAAATAGACTGAAGAAATGAACCTCTTCATCATCCGCTCCTACTACGAAATAACGGCGGGTGCAGGTACAACATCTTACTGCCCCTTGTTGCACCAGAGATTCGTCGAGCGTTTCCCGCAATTCGCGCACGTGACTGTGCAGCGAGTCGCAGACCAGTACCGCTTTATTACGCGCAGCGACACAATCCCGGTCATCATCAGGGAGCGTGTTCGACTTTAAGTCATGGGAGAAACTGGTGAGCGAGAATCGATGGGGGCAGAGGCGGCAGCATCAACAACACCACGCCGCACTGCAGGTAACAGTTTCTCAGCTGAGGTTTCCGCTAAGGTTCGGGATGAATTCCAAAGAGCGTGTATAGAATTCTCGGATATGGATCCTTTGCATAGACCAGGTATTCCCAGGCTCTATGCATCTCCAGCAACTCCGGGAATTCTATCTCAAATCAATGATGAGATTGCATCTCGACTGTGTGCTGATATGTCGCTGCTGCAACTACAATCACTTGTGTATTGTGGTGCAGTTGGTGCACGGTCAGAAGATTCGCTTTCGTGTTATTGGTTTGAGTGACAAGAGGGATCCACCATGGAAAATTCGTCTGGAGTCTGAGTGCCGCCGACGTCACTAAGGCAGGACATTGCTAGACTGATTCAGATCAGCACTGCCAATGCCAGCCGACGGGTGAGAAATAAAGTGCAGAGGGTTTACCGGAACTATGCCATCCCCGTTGTTGAAATTCTGGACACACTAAAACAAAAACTTTCTGTCATATGCAGTCGGTTAAGACGGTATGGCGAAAGTTATTCCAGACGTGTCCAGAATGCAATATACGCGAGGAACCAGCGGAGCTTTTTCAGTTCTCTCAACGAATCCCAACAGAGCGCCCAGACAATACACTTCTCGGTGACGGAAGCGAAAGAGTATTGGGGTGGACTTTGGGGGTTACCCACCCAGCATGCAGAGCATGCTGAGTGGATCACCGCCGAAGGCACCCGCCATGCTAATACACCTGGCATGAATTTTGCGGATGTTACCGAAGAGGAAGTTCGACGAGCCATAAACATCTCGAAGAACTGGAGGGGCCCAGGTCTGGATCGGGTGCAGAATTTCTGGTATAAGAAATTTACCAGCGTACGCAGTCGGTTGGCATGCAGTATAAATGAGGTCATGAGTCGGCCGGAGGAATTTCCACCTTTCCTCACTGCGGGGATTACCTACCTTATCCCTAAGAAGGACACGGTGCAGGACCCCGCAGACACAAGACCGATCACTTGCTTACCGACCCTCTACAAATTCATCACTCCATTATTAGTGGAAGGATCAATGCGCACCTCGAGACTAACAACATTCTGTCCGAGGAGCAGAAGGGCTGCCGAGTTGGGTCAAGGGGTTGCAAAGAGCAACTCATTATCGACTCGGTAGTTGTAGGACAAGCAACTAGAGGCCAAAGAAACCTCTTCAGTTTCTATATCGATTATGCCAAGGCTTTTGATAGCGTTCCGCATACCTGACTAATCGATATCCTACATTTGTATCGCATTGATCCAAAACTAATATGGCTAATGAATAATGCTAGAGGGCATGGTTTTGCAATAAAATATGGCCTACGTGCTAAGTGCGAACTGACACACTTGATGTACCTAGGTGACATCAAGCTGTATGCTGGTACTGACAACCATCTTAGAAGTCTGTTGCGAATAATAGACATGTTCAGCCGTGATATTCGGATGGAGTTTGGATTAGACAAATGTCGAATCCAAGCCATCCGCAAAGGTCATCACGAGCCGCATGCCGGACATAGCATTGGTGACCTCCACATCGAAGCTATGACCGAAACAGACTTCTACAAGTACCTAGGAATTCTGCAAAGAACCCATGCTCGAGTAGGTGATCTGAAGGAAGCTCTGCTGTCCGAATTCCTGCGACGTGTAAAGCTGGTGCTGAAATCGCATCTCTCGGGAAGAATAAAATAAGCGCGTTGAATGTATTCGCTATCCCTTCACTGGCTTATGCATTCGGAATATTGCCGTGGACGAAGACCGATCTGGAAAACGTCCAGCGGCGGATACGGACAACTATGTCCAAATTCCGAATGCATTACCCAAAGTCTGCCGTGAAGCGGATGAACCTGCCTCGTGACATCGGAGGTAGGGGCGTGGTTGACGTGGCGGCACAACATCATCGCCAAGTCGACTCGCTGCGCGCTCCATGCGGCTGTTTGTAAGGCAGACTGTGGACTGACTCCACTTAACTTGAAGGATCGATTCTTCAAT
Source organism: Hermetia illucens (assembly GCF_905115235.1). Lineage (NCBI taxonomy): Eukaryota > Metazoa > Arthropoda > Insecta > Diptera > Stratiomyidae > Hermetia > Hermetia illucens. The sequence continues at coordinate 52,840,919 of NC_051849.1, forward strand.
CCTCTGAGTGGGGTGAAGTCGGACCAGGAGCGGATCGATGAATGGAAGTCGAATTGTCTTTGGCAGCCATTTGTCGATTTGCATCTGACGAACAGATGGCTGTATGCTGGGGAGCTATTTGCTGAGACGGAGGGGTTCCTGTGTGCCATTCAGGATGGCGTGGTCGCCCCCCGAGCTTATAAAAAGCTCATCATGAAAGAACGGGTGGAGAGCGACCATTAAAACTATTTACTTTTCGCTTTATATATTTTCTTCTTTTTTTTTACAATAACATCCATAGGAAGAAAAAGCCCCGTGGAAGCACACAGACATCTCCTTTCAAAGATCCTTATTTTCTCCATTTGACTAGCACTCAAATTAAACCAGATAGGACATCCGTAGGTGAGCACCGGTCTAACCAAAGTAAGATAGCAAATAATCTTAACCTTCCGGCAAAGATATGGAGCATAAAAGAGTTTTCGAAGCAATTCACAGCGCGCAACCTTAACATGTTCGTTAAATTGGAGGCGCTCGTCAAGGCGCACGCCTAGGTATCTAACGCACTTCTTATGAGGAATGCGCTCAGAAATATCCACGTTCGCAACAATATGGAAATCTCTCCAATTCTTTTTCAAGTTCCTGCTGGCGTACGCCAAGGAATTTCGAAACAGAATTGTTTCACACTTTTCGTCAGCTGTTCGTGAAGATTTTAATATCATTGAACATTTTCTGAAGTTCAACTTGCATCTCACTTACCTTCTTGTGTGCCGTGTAGGCTATCAGATCGTCAGCAAAGGCAACCAACGACCTTTTAGGAGATTTATTAAACTCGAACGAGTTGAGTAATTCGCCGGCAAATATTGGGAAAGTGTAGGTGCAGTCACTGTCCCTTGCTGTAATCCATTGAGAACATGAAATTCTCTACTAGTAGTAAGATTTCCGTCCGTAATGACAAAGCTCTTGCCATACAGCATACTACACACCATCGCTACGAGGTGGCTGGGAAACCTGTTCTTCAGCAGCCTGAAAATCAATCCATCCAACCAAACGGTATCAAAGGGCTTCTCCATGTCCATAAGGCAGGCACGCACTACGCACTCACCATTATTAATCCGCCAGCAAATATCTGACTTTACCTTCATTATTGATGTATTTTCGAATGTCCAGATCGAAATCCGAATTGCGCATTCTACAATAATTCTTTCCTCTTGGTATGCACGTTCAAGGCTTTCAATACCAAAACCTCAAACACCTTGCTGATGTTAGGCAGCAAACTGATTGGGCGGTAGCTCTTAGTACTTAGTACTCTTCAAGATCGGAAACACTCGGGTTTTCTTCCATTGTCCTGGAAAGAAGGAATTGTTCAATAAATTGTTGAACAAAATGCAATAATTACGAATGGCAATGTCTGGTAAATGCCTGAGGACCACGTTGGAAATGGCATCCATACCGGATGATCTCTTATTGTTTACTCTTCTGAATATGGAAGTTAACTCAACACATGAGACAAAGTAATCAAGCAGATTATCACTCGGTATGAGATCAGCCTGCAACGCAGAGCTAAACTGGAGAACTGTAGTGCCGTTCAGGCTATATTTGAAATTGTGGACATCTCCTTCTACAATTTTCGAAAGCCATGTTGGCTCTAAGTCCGCTCTGGGCCGATGCACCGATTCAAAGTGCTCCCCTATAAGTTCGAGTTTCAGAGCATCATCCATCACGATGTAATTGCCTTGCGCATCAGCAGTTACACTATTCGTGTCTATACCTGAGTCAATAAGGTGTTGTATCTCGCTGCCACCGACTTTAATTCTCGGCACAGTTACTCATGACTTCTTCCGGAATAATATATTTATCTTTGTAAACATGGAATCTGTATCGCTTGGCGAAATACCTCTTAACTTCTCCCGCCATTAGGAATTCACTTCATTTATGTAATGTTGACGGATAAGATCCCGTGCGATCTTAAGAAGTGATTTGAACTCAACCATTATGGGATGATGATAGTCCCCATATCTCCGATAGATTTTGTTGACCCGAGTGAGCAGAAGGCTTTTTACATTTTTCAACTGCTTTATGGCTGCAGTTTCGTATCCTTCCATAATATTGCGAGGTTTAATCTTAGGGACGACTTGTTCAATTGTATCCAGCGTTAAGTTCTTCAGCTTGAGAAGATACTGAAGTATCTCGTCATTGCTCAAGTTCCTGTCACCTGGCGCAACTGTACTATCGTTTTCCCCATCAAGAGGTGTGCATTCCTCTCGATATCTCCGAATAAACCTCTCTTGGAATTTTTTCAAATCTGTTTGTTTGAAGTTCAGCCTATGGACGCTAAGGCGAACTCTTCGTCCATCAGACAGAATCTCAATGAGAATAGCGTTATGGTCGTTATCGCAAGGACGAATCTGTAGTTTCCGTTGAGAATTCCTAAAATTAAAGTAAAGACGCGCGTGAGCAATGCAGAAATCCAGATAGGAAGTTGCCCGTTGCCAGGTTGGACTCTCTGACCCGTATAATTTGCATTTATACTCTATCTGGTATTGCTCTATCCAAGATTTGAGGAATACCCCTCTGGGATTGTTAGTGGCGTTTAGCCACGAGGTATGCTTAGCATTCAAGTCGCCGGCTATAATATAATAATTATACAGCCTGTTCAGTTCGAGTAACAGAGAATGGAACTCTTCCTTGAACTTGGCTCGATTGTTTTCCACTGCATAGATTGACAGAATGTATGAATTTCCTCCTCTGTTTATTTTTGTATTGTGTACGTGTAGTGTATGCTGCTGTGCATGGTTAATATTTTGATTGAGGATGGTGTTTATCCGCCACTTGCATCCTGTTGGGGCTTCTTAGCTTCGCCTTGTCAGATTACTTTTGAAAACGTGATCCTAGGGACAACTGGTGCCGAAGGGATGGTACCGTTCAACGCCGCTGACCCCTTCGTCCTTTGTACCGATCTTGGCATCTTGTGACCTTAACATTGCGGTATGCAAGACATCCACGGTAGGAAATCGGATGCCCTCTGCTTTCGCAGTTGACACAGAAGGTTTTTTTCTTGCCCTCTGTTTCAGTCAGCGAACATTTGGTTGCGCTATGACCTTTTCCGCACTTTACATATCGTAAGGACATTTGACCGTTCACTGCAGAGTGGCCATAGCGCTGGGATCTTCGGCAGTGGACGCCTGCTAAGGGGCGAAATACGCCCCTTAGCAGGCGCTGAAATCAGATCGCTTCCCCGGCTCTCCGGGCTTATCTGCACGAGTCAGTGCGGCAGAATTCGTTTTTCCAAAATGGACCTCCTCGTACTAAAACGTGACACTGAGACAAACTTGACCTCAGTTCCCGCCTGCCGGAGCATTTTAAACACCTCATCGGGCTCTTCCTCCGCATGCAAGCCTTTCAGAAGGACGCTTTGCAACTTCTCTTCCTTTGGGGTGTATGTGAAGTGAAGAGCCTTCACTCGCTCGAGGACCTCCCGTGCTTTCTTGTATGTAATCCGCTACTTTTTTAAATTTGTGATTTGGACTCTCTCGGCCCCCGTCTTTTTAATAATAAAATTCGAGAGCGCCGCGATCCCATTAAGTAGAGTGGCTAGATCTCTACCACTTAATTCACATACGTTAATGGGGGGGGTACCCTTTCCCCCTTTTATTTATTTCGGGTGGTACATGTGGCCCCGGTCGGACCATTTTTAAAATTTTCAGTCTTACTTGGGTTATTTTTTTCATCAGTTAACAACTCACCCAGTTTTCCCTCTTCAGGGCCATCATTGCCGCACTTGTGACTACTGCAACCAGCCTGGTTAGCACCCTCTTCTGAGACATTTTCATAATATAAATATCTTTTTATATTATTGATAAAATTTAATTCAAGTTTTAAATTTTTTTTCCTCAGTTATCACAATCTCGGCCGATGCCGGATTTTGCCTAATATTAGCACTAAGTGCCAAGCATTTAGGCTCGGGCGATCCTACCTTCTTAAAAACTAAAGAGGCGCTGGTGGTAGTGGCCGGTGGTAGGTCAATGGGAGAATCCGTCGAGTACTCCCCGCAACATCGAGCACGTATGCAGAATGGTGTACTTCTGCATGGTTTGAAGCAGACTGTGCGAAAGTCCCAGGACATCAAGGGAAGCCGTGAGGGATTTAGGTACAATACCTGTAGCTGCCAATATTATGGGAACTACAACCACCCGCTCGAGACGCCACATTTCTTTGATTTCCCGAGTCAATGGCTCATTGTTCACCTTCTTCTCCACGTATTTCCGTTCGATGTTGCTATTATGGGGGATAGCAACATCAATCATATACGCGGAGCGTCTTGTCAACTTACAGTACGTTAGGCTTGTATGCAAGGTTTTGATGGATAACCTTACATACAGCATTATGCCTGGTGATGTATTCCACCGGTGCCATAACAGTACGGCCAGAAATGAGATGGTCCAACGTCTCTAACGCTGAACCACACATTCTGCACTGGTCGTTCTCCACCAGTTCTATCATGATGAGCTTTTTATAAGCTCAGGTGGCGACCATGCCGTCCTGAATGGAATACATGAACCCCTCCGTCTCAGCAAATAGCTCCCCAGCATACAGCCATCTGTTCGACAAATGCAAATCCACAAATGGCTGCCAAAGACAATTCACGTGTTTACCGCGCATTGCCTTCGACTTCCATTCATCGATCCGCTCTTGGTCCGACTTCACCCGACTCAGAGGATTGAAAGATCGATCCTTCAAGTTGAGTGGAGTCAGTCCACAGTCTGCCTTACAAACAGCCGCATGCAAGAGACTCGCCTGCTCCCTGCTGTAAAAATAAGCGCGCAGCGAGCCGACTTGGCGATGATGTTGTGCCGCTACGTCAACCACGCCCCTAGCTCCGAAATCACAGAGCAGGTTCATCCGCTCTACGGCAGACTTTGGATGATGCATTCGGAATTTGGACATAGTTGTCCGTATCCGCCGCTGGACGTTTTCCAGATCGGTCTTCGTCCCGTGGCAATATTCCGAATACATAAGCCAGTGAAGGGCGAGCGAATATATTCAACGCGCTTATTTTATTCTTCCCCGAGAGATGCGATTTCAGCACCAGCTTTACACGTCGCAGGAATTCGGACAGCAGAGCATCCTTCAGATCACCAACTCGAGTATGGGTTATATTTTATTAATTAATTCTTATATTATTGATAAAATTTAATTTAATTTAATTAATTGGTAATTAAATGGTAATTAATTTAATTTAAATTTTAAATGCTTTTTATTAATAATATTCATTTGTCGACAGGTCCGTTCTCTACAAATGGCATAGTTATTTCGCACACTGTATCATCTGAACACTCAAATTACGTAAATAAATTAATATCTTTTTTTAAATGCCAAAATATCGAAGTTTTCCCGCTCTACGCTATAATATATACTCAAAAGATTGTGAGTGGTCGGCATTTTGATAAAATTTCGATTTTTCCCCACGTAAAGTTTTCGCGGAGAGTCAGATTAAATATAGTACGTAGATTGTGTGCAAAGCTCGAAATTGAAGTGATTGTAGGTCGTAGTGTGCAGTCATCGTAATCGCGACGCGATCAATCGCCCCCTATCAAACTTTAGTAAATAGAATAAAAGCTACCAACAGCTGCTGCCAGTGGGATTGGGAAGATGCTGACTTTTTTCGGTGCTCGACACGAGTATAGTGCGAAATACGCCTCCGAACGACTTTGCTGAAAAAGAGGAGTATCACATACCCTTGCCCGACGTGATAATAATCGCACCTATCAGATACTAAGAATAACTCAGGTGAACTATCTTTGATGATCAACACTATGGACTTGATCTTTTAATTGCGTCTATGAACCGGAACAGTTTGTGCGTTTCTGGGAAGGCTCCAATGTGTGTTGCGTGCCGGTGAAGTAACAAGAAAATAAAGGAGAAGAAAACATATTGCGGAAAACTAAGGAAGCGGCTCGAAATTCGTGAAAAAAGTGATAAACAATTCAAAAATATAAAAATTTAATGAAACCACTCAGTTAATTAATCGAGTCGAAAAAAACAATTTCTGTTGCAGTGGTGAGTGCTGTAATATCAGTAAATATTTAATAACATTCCACACGATTTCATGCATAGTAATTCAGGCAGAGGTGGAAAATGTGAAACTATCAAAGCGTTTTGTGCTTGCGTGGAGACGGTGGTGTTTCGCAAGATCGTTGTATCTTTTTGTAAACAATGAGCAGGAATACTGAAAGAAAAAGATTTTTGAGCAAATCAGAAGACTTCATTGCCTTAAGCTTGCGGATTGCCTCGATTCGCAAAGTTGCTGCCGGTGCGCTTTATAATGCACTTCGCACTGATTTGCTTTTAATTACTTTCGCAATTTTATCGATCTGGATAGATACAATATAATGAACTTCATTGTTTCTGGGCTTAGTGCTGAGTACTCAATCATCAAATAAGTATATTGTCACTGCCACTGAATAATTCCGTGACTGGATTAAAAATTGTTTACTTCGTCCATTACAGCCATAATACCATTTGCTAATTTTCATACAAATCGGCTATCGGAAAACCTTTTAAACCAACTGGACATGTTGCCTCTGATATTCATGTGGTGATAATTGCTGATAATCAATTTTAACGGATTCGGCATTTATCAACTTGAGAAGTTCCTTTGGTGTCGCAAGGTGAGGTGGGTGGTGAGGGGCACATGCGTTGCAGGTAGAGTTGCGTAAATAGTTGGTAAACGTGAAAATTCTTGTAGAATGCAAGATAAGCTTGTTTTTTATTTTTAAGTCATTCTTCTGTAAAATCGGTAGAAATTTGTTATGCAAATAACTTTGATATTTATGCATACGTTACCCAGCAAAGCTCGCATGGTGGTTGTGCTATTTTCAAGTTGCCATATACTAACTAACCGGTTACTTTGTCAAATAGAAGGTTATCACTTGTATTTGTTTATAAATGAAAAGCTGAATTCTGTTTGCTTTTGATTTGGTCAATTGGTGCTTCAATATGTGTATATTTCTTTTAAACGAGGTTTTATTGATAGTTAAAAGTCAAGCTAAGAAATTCGATTGCCGAATGTGTTTTGTAGATAGATAGATGTAGATACATGTCATCTACCGGCATATACACTTTAGATGAAGTCACTCTGATGCTTTAAATGTTTTTTTTCCATTAACACATTCAAGCTTCGATTAGTAAGATTCAATTGAACTGAATGACTGTCTATGAAAACCGTGCTGATTTTTTTAAAATCAATTAGCTTAGAAAATTGCTTCTAGCTCCATTCTATCAACAAATTCGATCAAATGTTTATGCTTGAATTCAATGTATATACAATATTCTGGCTTTTCTTCGTATGCGTGTACAAATTTTGTGAATATTTTTGTTTTAATTATTCTCGGGTATTTCAACTTGTTTACCAAAGTAGTAAACTTTCGTAATTGCATTTTTATTCCATCAATGTTTGAAAAATTCAATGTCAGATAACCTTAGCCCAAATTGATCTGATAATAGAAGCTTGGACGTTTAACCTCCATTAGGAAAATCCCAAGTCTACGTACTTAAGAGACGAGTGAAGAAAAGTAAATTTAGTCTGAATAATCAAGTCTATAAGCCCCCATGTGGAGCTATACCGCGCTAATCAAGCTATTTGGATCCTATTATCGGTGATTTTTTAAAGTGGTCAAAATGGCTTCAAAATTGACGATCAAAATTGAGCCCCTTTGAGAGATGAGTAGGGAACAGGCACTATCATCATCACCTAAGCGTTTCAGCGGGATTGTTGCATACATTTCTCTAGGACTAATAATCATCATCATCAGCGGCGCAACAACCGGTGTCTGGTCTCGGTATGTCATAGTAAGGAACTCCAGACATATCGGTTTTGCGCCGATGTCCATGAATTCATCATCATCATCAACGGCGCAACAACCGGTATCCGGTTTAGGCCTGCCTTAATAAGGAACTCCAGACATCCCGGTTTTGCGCCTAGGTCCACCAATTCGATATCTCTAAAAGCAGTCTGGCGCCCTGAGCTACGTCATCGCTCCATCTTAGGCAGGGTGTGCCTCGTCTTCTTTTTCTACCATAGATATTGCCCTTATAGACTTTCCGGGTGGGATCATCCTCCTCCATACGGATTAAGTGACCCGCCCACCGTAGCCTATTGAGCCGGCTTTTATCCACAACTAATCGTCCATCCTCATGTAGGGGGCAAAAAACTCTTTGGAGGATTCTCAAATTTTTCTTGCTAAGAACCCAAGTTTCAGAGGAATACATGAGGACTGGCAAGATCATAGTCTTGTACAGTAAAAGCTTTGACCCTATGGTGAGACGTTTCGAGCGGAACAGTTTTTGTAAACTGAAATAGGCTCTGTTGGCTGACAACAACCGTGCGCGAATTTCATCATCGTAGCTGTTATCGGTTGTGATTTTCGACCCTAGATAGGAGAAATTATCAACGGTCTCAAAGTTGTATTCTCCTATCCTTATTCTTCCTGTTTGACCAGTGCGGTTTGATGTTGTTGGTTGGTTGGTTTTTTGTGCTAACGTTGCTACCATATACTTTGTCTTGCCTTCATTGATGTGCAGCCAAAGATCTCGTATCAATTGCCGCCTGCTCGATCTGGCAGTTTGTATGTCTTTGATCGTTCTTCCCATGATGTCGATATCGTCAGTATAGGCCAGTAGTTAGGTGGACTTAAAGAGGATCGTACCTCTTGCATTTACATCAGCATCACCGATTACTTTCTCCAGGGCCAGGTTAAAGAGGACGCATGATAGGGCATCCCCTTGTCGTAGACCGTTGTTAATGTCGAATGGTCTTGAAAGTGATCCTGCTGCTTTTATCTGGCTTTGCACATTGGTCAGGGTCAGCCTAGTCAGTCTTACCAATTTCGTCGGGATACCGAATTCTCTCATGGCCGTGTACAGTTTTACCCTGGCTATGCTCTCATAGGCGGCTTTAAAGTCGATGAATAGATGGTGCAAATGCTGTCCATATTCTAACAGTTTTTCCATCGCTTGCCGCTGAGAGAAAATCTGATGTCTTGCTGATTTGCATGGAGTGAAACCTCTTTGGTATGGGCCAATGATATTCTGGGCGTATGGGGCTATCCGGCCTAGCTAGATAGCGGAGAATATCTTATCTTAGGTATCAACGTGATACCTCTATAATTGCTGCACTGTGTGATATCTCCCTTTTTATGTATGAGACAGAAAATGCTGCGTTACCAATCGTAAGGCATTGACTCGCTGTCCCATACCTTGAGCACAAATTGATGAACCACTTGGTGTAATTGGTCGCCTCCATATTTAACCAATTCGGTTGTAATTCCATCGGCCCCTGGCGACTTATGATTTTTTAACCGATGAATTGCACGGACTGTTTCTCCTAAACTTGGTGGTGGGAGTATTTGCTCGTCGTCTTCAGTTTGCGGGACCTCCAACTCGCCGATGTTCTGGTTGTTCAGTAACTCATCAAAGTACTCAACCCATCGCTCCAATATGCCCATTCTTTCGGAAATCAGATTTGCCTCTTTGTCTCGGTAGGATGAGCATCGAGGTGTATAAGGCTTCATCCTGTTCACTTGTTGGTAAAACTTGCGCGCCTGGTGCGGTTGCTCCCTGTACTTTTCTAGTTCACAGACTTGTTGGTTCTCCTAGGCTTCCTTTTTCCGTCTGTCAAGTCGCTTCTTCGCTCGCCGGAGTTCGTGATAAGTTTCTGCGCGTGCCCGTGTTCTTTGAGAATGCAACATTACTCGGTATGCGGCATTCTTCCGTTCCGTTGCTAGCTTATATTCATCGTCAAACCAGCCGTTCCGACTCCTTTTGCGGCTGGCGCTAAGTATGCTTGTGACCGTATCCATGATAACGCTTTTCAGGTGATTGTGAAGATCATGTGTTGATGCTTCATCTCCAGGTCCTCTGTTGACTGCGGTTATTGCGGCATCCATTTCCCTCTTATAGGTGTCGCGGAGGGTTGTGTTGTGGATGGCTTGAGTGTTCACTCTCACCTGATTGTCAGATGGGATTCTAGGTGGTATTTTTATTCGAGCTCGGAGCACCATGCCAACGAGATAATGATCCGAGCCTATATTGGCCCCCCCTATATGTTCTGACATTCATCAAGGCTGAGAGTTGGCGGCGTTCGATCAACACGTGGTCAATTTGGTTGAAAGTGGTCCCGTCTGGAGAGGCCCACGTATGTTTGTGGACCGCTTTCCGCACAAACTAGGTACTTGCAACAACCATTTCGTGTGACCCTGTTAATTGAATAATCCGTGTACAGTCCAGTTTTCCCCTGGCTATGCTATCATAGGCGGCTTTAAAGTCGATGAACAGATGGTGCAACTGCTGTCCATATTCCACCGACCAGGTACTTCCAACAACCATTTCGTGTGACCCTGCTAATTGAATAATCCGCAGTCCGTTATCATTTGTTTTTTCGTGTAACCTATGGGAGCCAACGTATCGCCTGAATACGGGCTCCTTCCCTACTTGGCTGTTAAAATCCCCAAGTATGATTGTGATATCATATCTGGGACAGGCTTCGAGGGTTTGTTCTACTGCCTCGTAGAAGGTATCCTTCTCCGTGATGCTGATGTAAATGCAAGAGGTACGGTCCTCTTTAAGTCCACCCAACTACTGGCCTATGCTGACGATATTGACATCATGGGAAGAACCACGCGAGACGTACAAACTGCCTTCATCCAGATTGAGCAGGCGGAAATTGGCGCGAGATCTTGGGCTGCACATCAATGAAAGCAAGTCAAAATATATGGTGGCAACGTCAGCACCTAAGACGAACCAACCAGCAACATCAAACCGCACTGGTCAAACAGGAAGAATAAGGATAGGAGAATACAACTTCGAGACGTTGACAATTTCTCCTATCTAGGGTCGAAAATCACAGCCGATAACAGGTACGATGATGAAATCAGCGCACGGTTATTGTCAGCCCACAAAAACTGTTCCGCTCGAAACGTCTCACCATAGGGTCAAAGATCTTACTGTATAAGACTTGGGTTCTTAGCAAGAAAAATTGAGAACTCTTGGTCGCGTTCGAGAGAAGAATCCTCCAAAGAATTTTTGGACCCCTACATGAGGATGGACGATTCCGTAGCCTACACAATGACGAAATCTATGAGCGATACCATGACCGTCCAGTTGTGGATAAAATCCGGCTGAATAGGTTACTGTGGGCCGGTCACTTTATTCGTATAGATGAGGATGATCCCACCCGGAAAGTCTATATGGGCAATATCTATGGTAGAAAAAGAAGACGAGGCACACCCTGCCTAAGATGTAGCGATGGCGTAGGTCAGGACGCCAAACAGCTTTTAGGGATATCGAATTGATGGACTTCTTCGCAAAACCGGGATGTCTGGAGTTCCTTATTAAGGCAGGCCTAGACCGGATACCGGTTGTTGCGCCGTTGATGATGATGATGATGAAGGCATTCTTCACGTCGAGAGTAACTACCGCGCAAGATTTATTGACCCCCATTGCTTTTTCCTCAATTTCAGTCACCATGCTGATCGCATTGATAGTAGATCTTGCCTCTCAGCAAATCAGGTAAGCGGTGAGCGCTTACCTTTAATTGATGCCATAACTGTCTTGTATGCACCTCCTCATGGGTCGAAGTCCGCTTCCTTGCATAGCCTCTTGAAGTGTTCAGTTTTACTTCTAGAGAGGACTGCTTGCAATTCTTTCCTCGTCTTCTTATATTGGTTGTGCAACTCTTCAGACTCAGTCCAGTTTCTGCTACGTTGGCTGTGTCTTCTGGCTTTAAGGCAAACTTTACGAAGTTCCTTGATTTCGGGATTCCACCAAGTTGGGCATTCGTTTCTTGAGTACCAAGCTGCGGGCATGGAAGCGTTACACACTGTTTGAATCTTTTCATGAACCTGCGCTACCCTTTCTCGTGCATTTCCCACCGGCATCGCTTCCTGCAGAAGTATTTCCTCGAATATTTCTTTATCCAGTTTTTTAGATGTCCAAACCGATACTGCAGTTTTCTTGATTCGCTTTTCTCCTGTCGTACGCTCCATCTGGAAGATGATAGCCTGATGGTCACTGCGCGTATATTCCTCGCTCACCTGCCATTGGAGTTCCTTAGATAATGTATCGCTAACAAACGTAAGGTCTACTACCGATCCCATATCCCGTCTCCGAAAAGTATTTCCGCCGCTGGTATTTGCCAGAACGACATTCACACGTGGAAATACTTCGAGCAATATGCGGCCTCTAGCATTTGCTTTGCGACTACCCTAATCTTCGGCCACAGAGTTAAAATCGCCAGCTATTATTATTGGGTTGTGGCGGCTTTCTTCGGAAGCTAATTTTTCCATCATCAGTACGAAATTATGTAGCGTGAGGCTTGGCGCTGTGTAGCAGCTGAATATGTAAACGCCGCCTACTTAAGCTCGTGTGAATCCGTCTTTCGTCCTATTGCTCGTATTTTCGATTTCTCGATCTCCGCAAGCCCAGATTGCCCCTTCTGTCTGATATAAAGATACCACTGTGGAAGTCTTTGTAATATTCGCATATAATGGCAACGTCAATTTCATTTTCAAGCACGCTTTGAGAGAGCAGTTCCTGAGCTGCGTGGCAATGGTTTAAATTCAGCTGTTGGAAATTCATTTACGAAAAGCTGAAATCGCCTTTTGTTTGTCCGTCTGTCTGTCCGTCCGCCATTTCTCTCGGAGACGGTTATAGCGATTGACACCAAATTTGGTGGAAAGGTGGGAACTGTGAAAGCTCACGCATATAGTGAGTTATATCCTTTCATGCTAGTTGTGATCATCTGGGTTGTTTTTTCAATTCCAGCGATGGATTTGATGCGTCTTCCAGTAATCATAATTCGGGTGAGTTCTGTTTTGTACGTTGCCCAACCTGTCTTACTTGGCTTCCAAAATAGAATGAGTGGAGGTGGATCCATGCCCAGTACGAAGTCACTGCGCCTGTGATCCGAGAGCGTGATATCGTTTGATACTCTCGACTCCCTGACAAGAGCCACAATGTCAGGATGCTACCGTGATGTCGATGACAGCCTGCCTGACCACGTTGAAGAAAGTGGGTTCATTACCCAAATTGAGGATCTGCAATTCGGTTCCTACCAGATACTCCAATAGTCTCCATCCTCTCGTGTTGATGTTGGAGCTTCCCTAGCATATATGGCGGGCGTAAACATCACATCCTACTATTATTTCCAAGCCTTTATTTTTGGTATATTGGTTAGCTATGATGAATGTTTCACTGGGAACTTCGTCGACGTCATTAGTGAAATAACAAGAACACCATAGAATATCCTTATCTCCCTGTTGGCTTTTTATGGTCAATTAGATCGTTGTGCTGTAACTTGGAGATCTTTTGAAACCACCATGCAGGAACGGGGTCTATCACTTTCATTGGCACATAGCAAGTCAACAGTTTCTCCTAATCCACTCATACCCGTTCACTGGCTTCAATAGCCTTGGTTGCAAATGAAGATTTAGCCAATGCTGGCCGAGCCTTCTTTGCGGCCATTTGAGCCGAATAGTTGAAGTCGTCAGAATACCGCTGCCGATTTGGTTTGCACTTAGCCACATACGCCCCAGACATTCCTTTCCCTTCAACATTGGCAGTGGTTGTTTTTTGTCTGAAGGCTGTTTGCTCGAGGGCTTTTTGCCAGAAGGCTGTTTGCTGCCCGAAGATGGATGGTAAGGTACGTAAGACTTAAGCCTCGGCAGGTTGTGCGGATTGTAGCCCAGGGTGAGGAATGCTGACAGGAGGAGACTGCTTCGGTTCGTCCACTGAGGACTGGGTCCCAATAGGGTTGGTTCCCATTTGAATAAGTGGCAAATCTGAGTCTAGACTCAGGTTCTCCATCGAAGAGCTCAGGGTTGCCCCTTCGCCCCAAAGTTGGTCGTCATGATCAAAATGCTGTTGATTTCTTTTGCTTTTTAAATTTCTAGTTTCTTTATAGTTGTCTTTTGTTTTACCGGGGAAAATAGTCGATTTCGTTAGAGCCCCGTTCTGCCGAGACAAGGCTAGTTAAAATTGGGGGTCACTGGTACCCAGAGTTCATCTTTCACGGCCATATCTTAACCACTGTGACCTTTCAGCCCTCGACGCGTTAGTCACACCTTGGCTTGGGGTTTTGATTACCGCTTAGCTTCAGGTGGCATGTTTGATTTCCCGAAGGATCCTCCTTACTGAGCTCGCTCACCAAGCCAAGGTAGGTAATCGTCGGGGAAGGTCATAGAGAGTAAATTTTCCATTTTTACAAATCGGTTCTGCTCGGGGGGGACGGGACGGCCGCCGGTCATCTCGAGCTGAACTTAAGCAGCCCAAATATCCGAATCATCACGGTTGACTAATGCCAGTACTAAACGTGTTAAACTCAATGGAAAATTATGTCACTCATTGCATGCAGTAATGACATACCCACATTTCTATCAAATTTCGTGGGCAAAAGTTCAACCGTTCTGAGTACATTGCGTGTGATAGACAGAGGGACAGAAACCCAGTCGATTTTAATGTTATCTGTTTACCACCAGTCCTTGAAAATGAGCAAGCAAGATTTCATTCAATAGACTGTGTCACTTTCCTCCCGAATTCGGAACTCACAATGAATGCGAGATACGCATTGTTGTTATATAATTTCGCGTTATCTGCACTGATAAAATTCCGCTTTATGAAAAAAAGCAAAACGTTTTCTGTTATGAACTTAATCAAGTAAACAATGGATGTGTACGGACGAGAGTACCTATGTATGTAATCAATAAACAATTAAGTTTTTACACTTACTTAATACTTTCCTTTTAAATACCATAATTGATAAATTCGCAAATTGCATTGTTTGGGAAATTTTCTGAAAACTGTGCCCGTTTTTGGTAATAAATTGCAATGCGAATTGAATGCGTCCTATCTGTGCAAATAGCATACTTTTTTTAATTAATGTATTTGCAATCTATGGTAAAAAATGTCATCCCCTTGACCGCTTTACAATTGAAAACATTACTTTCGGCATTACAATCAGTAATTGCTCGTTTGTAAGAAGGTTTGAAACTGAAGGTCGGAAATACTTCTTTAGGTCGATAAAACCTTATCAAAATCATTGACCGCATGCGGTAGCATGAATGAATATTTACAACTACTATATATTTACGTTTAGTAACATACGTTCAAATATGTGTGTTTTTGATTTAAGTTTGGAAGTTTTTTTCTAAAATTCTGGTGTCATTTTCAATACATAAAGATGCTTCTTCAATGGGGAATTAACGTCGTCTCCATTTTTCAGGATCCCAACATGGACTACACAAGCGGAACACTAGCCCTTATCGTTCTAGTGCTTTGTCTTATTTTCAAATGGCAATACAGTTATTGGACTCGAAGGAGAGTACAAGGACCACCCCCACTGCCTATATTTGGAAATTATTTTGAATGTTTCTTTATGCAGAAACATTTTGTTGATGTTATTGATGAAGTTTATGGGTAAATATCAGAAAAAACATAGAATATAAACATAAAACAACATTTTTAATCTAAATTTTCTTTTTTATCTCTTTAGATATTTTCCAAAAGCCAAATATGTTGCTTTCTATAAGTATCATATGCCATGTGTAGTTTTAAAAGACATCGAACTGATCAATCGAGTCCTCTGTGGGGACTTATCCCGAAACTATGAAACTGACTTTACTGTTAATGAAAATATTTATCTAATATGGAAGGAAAATGTGGTGAATACGAAGGTTTGGAAGCAGAAATCTATTCAGCCAGAAATACGAAAGTTATTATCACGGGAAAAAGTGAGTAAATATTAAGGATATGCGTATGCTTTATCAACTTTATTTTGGTTGATATCAAATTAAAGGTCTCGGTTAGTACTTTTCGAAGCTGGTCTTAGTATTGACATTTGTTGGACAGGTGCGGGTGTTTGGAAGTGATCATTTCTTTAACGGACATTCGCAGAAACTACTGAAAAGGTCAAGATGCTGCCATTGTATGGTGCCTAGGCCCCAAAATACCCTCCATACCGATACCTGTTCAAATAAAGTTAATAATAGTACTATACTACTATAATTTTTAGTAATTGACAGGAAAACCCCCCTTGAGTTCCTCATAGAATCACGAAGCAGTAATGTAGGCTATAGCATAGAGCATGATCCTACCAAATTTGGTAAAAATCGCACTATTACTAACAAAGTTATAATAGGTCAAAGTTGTTGCTTGTGCGCAAATTCAAGACTTCGAATGCAAATATTACTAGAAAGTGGATATTCTCACATAATATATGCATATATTATGTGCTATTATACATACATACTAATGGGACAAACGTACAGTCAAATCTCTTTATAAAAGAAATACACAAAACCTTTCATACCTGAAGCGCCTAGCTTCCGGTTTCCCGACTTGTTTTTTCTTTCTTTTATTTCTAGGTTTAACTCATCCCACAATCCCCATGTTTGCTTTATTTTTCAAGATCCGGTGCGGACCAACGCAGACACGTAAATTTTATACAATGACATGTGGAGGATTGAAGTGCTCAGGGTACCCACCTCCCCTCACATTCCCGAGCCTGGCTAGCACAGAGGCGTATAAGCACCTGTCGACGGTGCGCTTCGGTAGAGCTTCAAGATTTGGGGGTGGACCTTCACGATAATTTCCGCCGTCTTTTTAGGTGTTTGGGATAGCACTCCTCTCTTGGTTATTCGGCCACTTTACACTTTACTTATCGTTTGACGATCTTTAATTTATTTTAGTTATTACACATGGCCCTGGAAAGGATGATGCCAAATGATGGTAGCCCGCGATACACCCGTGCATAGCCAGAGTGGTGTGCTCTATACTGCTCTACGCAGCGCCAGTTTGAGCAACTGCATTGCGTACCGCATGCAATGCTGAAAAAATGAAGACGGCTTAGGGAAAGAGCGCCTTAAGAATGTGCTATGTTTTTTGAACCATCTCAGACGAAGCGACTTACGCGGTAGCCGGAATGTTACCGATCGACATTTTACCCGACGAGATGAAGACCTTCTTCTTCTGATCGACACGTTAGAAATGCCGTAAGGGAGGAATCGTTAAGCAAGTGACAAGAACGGTGGGAACGGGAGGGTTGATGGATCCACAAATTAATCACCAGCATCAAAGTGTTTCACAAACAAAACCTTAAAAATCCACATAAGATGTTAATGGAACACTATTCCCTGATTTACTATCTGAAATCGAAGTGGTTGGCTCCACTATCTACAAATAATTAGAAGAAGAGTACAAGACTGTCCTGCCCTTTATATGGAGCTCTCCGTACTCCTTATACATTAGATAAAGCTACCCAAAAACATTTTCTTCAAGCAAGGTCTACACGTATTCTGCCTTTGGGGGATGTTCTTAGATTCGCGTAGGCCAGGATACAAGACTGTTGTTAGAGATATCGAGTTGACGGACCTCGGCTCAAAACTAAAAAAATTGGAACTTCTTATTAAGACAAGGCTGGACCGGATACTGGTTGTTGCGCAATTAGTGTTTTCTGTTCACTACTTGGTGGAGTATAGGATATTCACAGAATCAGATTTTGTTTCAGTTCCACTATCATCACACTTATTATAATTTTTAATTAATTAATTCTGCCGTTTTCTATAGAACCTTATTAATTTTCTCTGACAATCAGCAGTGCTTCCCTAGTATTAAGAAGTTTAAAGTGTGACGTTGCTAATTTCTTTCAGACACTTACTGGACTTTTAGACACTTACTGGACCAAGCAAGAAATCGAGAGCACTTTTATTGTTTAATTTTTTACAGAAGTTGCCTTTCCCTTAAAACTTACTTAATTAAAATGGACGTAGGGTCAAGAAAAAGGCCGCAATTTGAGAATTGAACCCAAGAAACAAAAAATTCATTCAATTTCAAAACCTGTATACATGCCTGCTCTTTGGTGTTCGTTGTCATAATGCCTGCTAACTGCTTCCTTCTTGGGAGATACTAAGAATCGAAATTTGTTCACCGGAATTAATTTTGTTGTTACTTTACTTGTCTTTCTCTGATTAACATGAAAAATTGCGACGCATTTTTATTACTGTTTTCCTGAAGGAAGTCCTGTGAGTTGGGGTTCAAGAATAACATCCCTGCTCCTCTATTTTTGAACTTTGATTGGTTTCTGAAATGTGCGAATACTCCTTGAGAACGGTAGCGAGTGTCCTTAGAATGCTCGCTTTCTCTAGCTTGAGCGGGAATTACAACGATATAAGCTGGACAGTTTGGGCTTAAGCGAAGTAAAATGGTGGGACTCTGGCGAGTACTCATCTTCCTCTTGCCACACTAATGACGATGTTCTTTTGTATTCTGGAAAGCCAAGTGGTAGCAAACGCGAGTTCGGTATCGGGCTCTCTTGACCTGGAAGCTGGTTTCTGAAAGATTTCTAACTACATGATTCCGGTCCAAGTTAGAATTGTACAAAGCTACGCACCAACAAAGACTTCTGATATAGTGGAGAAGGATGCTTTCTTCGAGCAATTAAATGCAGTTCAGGGGAGGTTTTTTAAAGGTTACATTGTGATAGTGATGAGTGATCTGAATGTCAATGTGCACCCTAACAACACAATGGTCGGACATGTGGCGGGAAAGAATGGTCTTGGTGACCGTAAGGATAATGGTGAGAGATTCGTAAATTTCTGCAACTGCCACCGGCTCATCATTGGTGGCACATTGTTCGGAAATATAGCCTGCCATAATATCAGTTGGGTTTCAAGTGACTGGTACCGTACGAGCAATAAAATCGACCACTTTGTGATCAGAAGTGAATTTAGGGGTTGTCTTCTGGATATGCGTAACAATTGAGGTCACTTAGGTTTACTTGCGTGTTGCGTGAGTTCTCGCAGAGTTGACGGGCTAGGATTCCTCAAGTTAAACATCGACCGGCTTGACGGTCTCTTCGCAAAGTTTTTGGTACGGAATTCATGGGAATCCGAGACCTTCCCTAAAAAGTGGAAGAAGGAGATGTTCGTCAAGATTCAAGATAAATACCAATAAAACCAAGGTTCTTAGTCTGACGATTAATTACATTTTCGCTATCTGCATTAATGGATAAAGCGACTAAGACGCCGATGAATTTGTATATCTATTAAGCTTGGTTTCTTCCGACGGCGGTACCGGACTTGATCGTTGACCGACGCAGTAACAACGCTAGATCCACTTTTGCTGCCCTGTTTCTAGGACTCTCTAGATGCAGTGGTTTCAACAACAAGATTAAGGTGAGACTGTTCTGCGCAAATATTTTTTCTGTGTTGCTATATGCTATGTTACTCAAAAACTCCAAGGTTTCGCTAACATTTGTCTGGGCTGACATTATCTTAAACGTAGGACGTGCAAGGTTGGCACTGGCATGCGATGTGATCGGAAGGCGTGGCAGTGGATAGGTCATATATTAAAGAAGAGCGACAATTGCATTGCGCCCACGAGTGAGTTGTCCCAAGGGCACTTGACGCAAAACAGTAGAGAACGAGTGCGAGCGTCTCGGGAAGTCGTGAGGGGGGGGGGCTGAAGAGCATCTCAGGTAAATGCAACGATGTCGCATAGGTGTGGTTAACGTGCTATACCCCACCAAGGAGTAAATAGCAACCATATATATTTCCTAGAGAGAAATCATTTGCATTGCTAAACTTCCATTCCGTTCGTCTCGACTCAGTTCAAACATTGCGAAGAGCACGTAGTCCATTTTTTCACCATGAAATCTTACTGCATTCGTAAAGGATGGTTTGAAAGCATTTGGAGCCAAGGTATAAATTTCTCGTTCGCCTATTTTATTCATCGGAGTTTTCACCTATCGATTTTCATTTAGTCACTGATGTCTGCCTAAAGACCATTCAGAGTGGTCGCAAACGCCAAGAGGGGAGAGCTACCAGTACCAAAAACCTAAAATGATTCCTCACGTGTTGTTTTACAAAAAGTCAGATGTCCTTTCCGATGCGCTGGACTGCACCGGATTCTGAAAAATAATCAACAGCACTCAGCACTCCCCACCTTTCCAACAAATGTCAAAACTAAGAATGGCTTCCGAAAACACTGGCCGAGATTTGCATTGATGCCCAACGTGACTATATTTAGTAAAAGAAAAATTTACACCCCCTTTTGCATATATGGGGACCCCCACCCTGCCCCTTAAATTCGACTTAGAATGATGTAACTGCAAGTCTGAATGTTCGCCTTTCCCACCTTCTCACCAAATTTGGTGTCAATTGCTATAACCGTCTTCGAGAAAAATGCATGTGAAAAACAGAAATTAAATCGATTTGAATTACACAAAACCTTAAAAAGGGGACTCGCGCAAGCCTACCGAAATAATATCACCCTAGCTAAATAGGAATGAAAATAAAACAAGTCGGGAAACCGGAAGCTGGGCGCTTCAAGTATCAAAGGTTTTGTTTGTGTCTTCTGTGAATATATTTGAGTGTAGAACTATCCCATTTGTACGTAGCCCGTTATGTATATGCATGTCTGACTACCCACTTTACTATGATATTGATATTTTGTTGCAGTAGATTTACAGGGTAAAGTCAGTGATTTTAATGGGGATAATATGATTCATATTATATTTTATACAACTACCAACTTTCATAACTCTGAGATAAACTTAAGGGGGGTTTTACTCAATTTTCCCAAAAATATGGTAATACACTATTCTTAACTTAATTTTAACAGACATCAATATGGAGAGTATTTTGAGGCCTGGGCACCATATAGAGGCAGCTTCATGATTTTTTTCAGATTTTTCGGTTTGGTAGTTTCTGAGAATGGGTCTGTTAAAGAAATCATCATTTTCCACCACTCGCACTCCCCGCCTTTCTAATAAATCTCGAAACTAAGACCGGTTTCGAAAAGTACTAATCGAGACCTTTCATTTAATACCCCACATGAGTATATTCGGTGAAAACAAATTTTACACCCCCCTTTTACATGTATGGGGACCCCCCTAAATCTCAATGTAGAAGGATATCACTCACTGCATGTCCAGGGCTCCACAGTTCCCACCTTCTCACCAAATTTCGTATTACTCGGTACAGCCGTTTCTGAGAAAAGTGTTTGTGACAGACAGGCAGACGGATAGACAGACAGACATTGAACCGATTTTAATAGGGTAACCTTAAAAATAACGGCTCTACGGCGCTCGCGGAATCGTAAAATTCCGAACCCGAGTGCCGCGGTCGAAAAGGAGGATCCACGGCGGATTGCATGTTTCCCCAGCCTCATATGTATTGTAAGGCGCCGCCTTTGAGGTTCCCTTCCTGCCTTAACATCCCCAGGCCATTATATTGAAGAATACCCCCAACTCCGCCGTTTATATGAGTTCACTTTATTTGTTGACGTGTTAGAATGCGATAGAGACAGAGTGCGAATTCACGGGAAATTTTTGACCTTCTGTAACTTTGTTAATAATATTTGGATTTTTGTTCCAAATTATGCAATATATTATTACTCATAATTGTACCAAATTTTGTACTGCTCGGATTAACTTAAGGGGGTTTAATATGCTCTTATTAACTTTTTTTAAGCGGATATCAGATTGGGATGTATTTTGAGGCCTAGATTTCGTATGGATGCACCACTGTGATTATTTTCATATTTTTCGGTTGAATAGGTTCTTAGAACGAGACTTCTTACACATTTCGGGGCATACATTTTGAGCCCTAGCTCCCCTATCCCCTATTTGCCCTGTATTAACAATATCATCAGTTCTGAAAAGCAATTGAACCCTTTTATTTGATACCCTACACCCCCCTTTCACTTGTAAATTGGCTTGATAGGAGATTTTCACTTCAAAATTGAGAGAGTAATTTTAATTTTGAAAAAAAAAATTTCGGAGGAGAAGGCATTCTTTATATTTATTAAATATATATGCATATACATATGTATATCTATAGACAAGGTTTAAGCTTATTCTATGTTTTCCTCTTTCAGTTTGCTGACAACTATTCAAAAATTCATACAGTATCCAATGAACTTCTGGATTATATCAATGACGCACCGAAACTACCAAATTTTGAAGGTTTCGAGGCAAAAGAAGTAATATCAGAATATTATTATTCACGTTTCTAATAATTTTAGTTTGTCTATAACTTCAGTTAACAACAAAATTCACTTTGGAATCTCTAATTTTGGCTGCCATTCACATCAAAGCAAATTGCTTCCTAGACGAAAATTCAATTTATTTGAATTTCTACAGAAAATACTTTACAAACCATTCATCAAGTCTGTGGATGTGTTTTATGAAAGAAGCGTGAGTATGAATGAATAAGATAATGAAATGTAGTTATATTTCAATAATTTGATAAATTGAAATTGTAATAAATTAAATTTAATAGAATTTCTCAAAAAAATATCGGTCATATAGTGGGCACCGCTGTTAAAAACGAAATCCGAAGCAGGCGAGGTGCTTTTCATACCGAGAAATGTTTCTTTGACACGCTGATTCTGCCAGGATACGAAGGTAAGTGAAAGCCTTAAGTTAGTGCATTTGGTTATATCCTAATAATTTATTTTCCAGTTAATAATGCAATTGTAATTAACTACTTGTTGGGGCTCATGGAGGCATTCGAGGCAGCCAACTCACTGATGGCGTTCTGTTTATATCAGGTTCGTGGATTGTATTTCAATATTTAAGAATTCGTTTAGATTTACTATTTATGAATAATTACTTACAGCTTGCCATGCATGATGATATTCAAAGGAAAGTAAGAGCCGAAATATTTGAAAACTTGTATTTGAACAACGGTGAACTAACCGAGAAAGTAGTTGAAAAATTGTACTATCTTGATGCCGTCCTATTTGGTGAGTCGTAATAACTTTAAAAATTTTAATTTGAAGAATTAACAATTATTAAAAAAATTAATGCAAATCAAAAGACGAAATTCCGTTTTGCCGAAAAGTTTTTATTGCTAAATCTGGCACCAATTTTCTTTGGAGTAGGGAAGGTAATTGCGTTTATGCACAGTATCGTAGTTTCGCAACGGTACGGCGTCGGACTATCAATTAAATAGCTCCCTTTTATCTGATAACTACCCTGAAGCCGTTTGACACATTACTTCGGACTAGCTCCCCCTCTCCCTGCTTAGGGAGCTTTTACGTCGGGAAATTCCTTTCACAAATGGGGGGGGAGAACAAGCTGACCAAAAAGACTATACACAGGAGATTCAACTCGCAGCACATTTTTTGAAATTTTATGGAGACGGGGGTCTTGCACAAGTTCGACCGCGATGGGAGTTACGCGATCGAAATCCGCGCATAAGGGCTGGTGTTAGTGCCGTGTATGTCATACAGTGCATTGGCGTTCGCCCACTTGGTTGCGAGCAACTGGCTGCGAATTGCTGCGAGCACGTGGCAGCGACTGTCATAACAACAGGCATTGTGCAACTGTTTACGGCTTCCTTTCAGAATAATGCTAATGGATCTTAAAGGAATCACTTAGCGAATGACGATTTAAAACTCCTCTATGGGAAGCTTAAGAAACACGTGTAACATTCTCAACAATAGATTCATGTTTCCTCTCCTTGGAAGTGAGGAAGAAATAAGTGTATGCATCCAGGATGAATCTTTTGGATGCATCCGTTTTCTGCTGGAATAACACACAAAAGAAAACCATCTAGGTGACATTGATACACCAATACCACTTACCTACCTCGTCCCCACCCGAAGGGACAATGAGATTCTGTGCCCCTTTACCGCTGAAGTTGTTTTCCTCGTGTATAGTCTTCTTGCTGCTGATGAAGGTGTGTTCAGCGTTGTCCGCCATTGCAAAAAAAGAGGAGGTCGTGCCTTCCCAATCTTGTGCAGGAAAGACTGAAGACATTCATGCCCATTTGGAAGTTGGCTAAGGAAATAATCAATCCCCGTGCCTTCGGTTCAGCCATAGATCTAAAATATAGATAAGCCGCGAAGTCCATTTGCTGCTTGGCTCACTTTGCCAAGAAGTTTGCCACTGGATAAGTGTGTGTTAACGTTCTTCACGGGCAACCACCTTTCTGAAATCTTCACTCTTGCAGTTGCAGATGGCTTTACGGTCCTTAGCTAGGAGGGCAACGGGAATCACTCCTGCGATCACCATCATGACTGGTTTAGAGACAGTGTGATAAGCAGATGCCGTTCGTAAAGCTCTCCGTCTCTGTACGTGGGCAAGGTGCTTACGACACACCTCCTTATCAATGAAATATGCATACCTGCGCACCATAGAGCAGAACAGCCTGCGTTGCTCCCATAAGAAGTCGTCTCATGGTAGATATAGGGCCCCTACCATCGCGGAGACTTCAGCTGCAGCCCTCTCTAAGACCTTATCGTCAACTCACCAATCCATATGTGACTCAGGTTTGGGATTCCCTTTCTGGTCAACTTCGGTTCGCAAGGTTGAAACCATGACATTTCTGACACCAAGCGTTATAAGGAGTATTATCTGTCGCTGGCGGAACACCAGTTTGCTCCCTTCTGCCGGGATACCATAAAAACTTGGCGCTTACCTATTTTTCAATGTGAGAATTGCTTCTTCGAACTCTTTCATTGTGAAAAGAGGGTAGTCCGCATTGCCTTCCGCCCTGTTGATATCAACCCGTATGGAATGTCTGGGGAATAATAATAATTTTCCAGGTGACAAGTTTAGAGCCAAGTCCACGCGGATCCTCATTTACCTCGTTGACTAAGTTCTACTAGCCACGAGCTTTGCTTTTACATATTTATCGCTCTGCGGACTCTTCTTTTTGCTGATGTATACTCCGCCTTTATAGCGCATACCTCCTCGCGAGTTGTGTTCATCTTCAGTGTCTTATTAACCAAAACATTAATTCATATTCTATGCTATAATTATTGAAATTTTACATTAAGATCTTATAATAGCTACGCGGTTACTTAATTAGAGATCGTGGAGGCACTAATGTTGCCTGGTGTCACCTTTGCCACCTCTCTCAGAAGCTTCTATTTCGCGTTTCCCGTGTCGTGGTTTAATCTGTTCCTTTTTGGTTCCCTTATGATAATGAACTTGCCCTCAAGGAATTACGGATAGCCCAATGTTAAAGGAAAGTTATGAAGGCAATAAAAGAAAAACCGGTATTTTATTTAAAAGCGGACAAAGGAAATGCGGTCGTAGTAGCGAAGAAGACGGAATATGACGTGGCTATGTTCGAAAAAAATTGGGTGGGAGGATACTTTGAACTCAGGAACTCATTATTGAGAATCCAGCCAAACTTTGGATGTCCAACCCCGTGCTGCCAAGAATAAAGGCTACGAATTCCGGGAAATTATAGCAGCCACAAACTCGCCCACACAAAATATCGCCAAGTGGCTGTCGAATAGGTTTAAGGAACTAGGGGGACTACTCGCTGGAAAAGCCATCGGGAATAGGCTTTGTTTGCAAGCATCCCAGTCAAGAGGGCGCTTTTGTGTCTGGAGGACTGGCTACTGAGTAAAAGTCCCACATCTTTGTCATGGGGAGGGAAGTTCTACAAAGGAACCAGAGGGGTGGCAATGGGGAACCCCTATTCACGCTATTTGAGTGACATATTCATGGACAAGATTGCGAATGATCTACATTCCAAAGATCTAGTCAAGGCATCTAGATGACATTTTCAAAATTGTTCGTGAAGACACAGTGGAGGAGATGCTGGAGGTCCTGAATAGGGTACATCGGAGCCTTAAATTTACAATGGGGGTGGAGGTCAATGGAGAACTCCGGTTTTTTTATTTAAGGATCATTAGAGAGGAGAAGAGGGTCTATTTTGACATCTACAGGAAGCCCACACATACATGGCGAACGATACCAGATGTCATGATCCACCGTTTGTTCATCGTATCTCTCAGTGCTGAAAGAGTTGTGAAAGAAAAGGAGTATATAATCGACACCGGAGGGAAGAACGGCTTCCAACGGTGAATTATTGAAAGACTCATGTGGAAAAAGGCGAAACGGCAAGAAATAAGGACAATGACATCCTTTGTTAATAACTTGAAAGGGAAAAGAAGAATAGGGGTTACACACTCTGCGGCTTCGTCGTAACTGATAAGAACGGTGGTGGTGCCATCGGGTGGTATTCACCAGCTCAAAAACAGGCGGAGATCCCCAAGGACAGGAAACTAAAATATGAATCCAGTGGAATAAACATGACATGAGGTTGTGAAAAATGCTACATAGGACAAACTAAAAGAATAGTTTCGGTACGCTGGGAAGAGCACGAGAGGGATGCGGAAACGGCCAGAAAAAAGAAAAGGAGGAGCACAATTCTGAAATCAATGATAGCACGGCACATGATTGAAGAGAGACATAGCATCACATGGAACAACGTAGAAATCATCAAGGAACGCGGGAACAGGAGGAAGTTAGACCGCAAGGGAGCCTGGCGATCGTAAGGGAATCAGAAGGAAATATATTGAACTACGACACGGCCAACGTGCAATCGAAGTTTCTGAGAGAGGTGGCAAGGGTGACCCCTGGCAACATAAGAATTAATATCTTAATTGATCAGGTACTGAAGAAGGGCACAACTTGTGCCCGAAATACGTATATACTAATAAATAATACATCCCATTCCAGGAAAAAATGAATTATATTTTATTTAGATTCATTTAGAAGGCGTGGATAGAACCGACAAAATTGAAATTAGAAAAAGTACTAGTTTAACGCGGTAGTAAAATATCTTCTTGAATTTTCAGAAACTCTTCGACTCCATTCGCATTTATTTGTTTTGAATCTGAAATGCAGTAGGAAACATGAAATTCCACCTCAATTCGATGACTTAACAGAGAACGTGCAATTGGATGAAGATGTCCGAGTAGTGATTCCAATTCACTCGATTCATCTGTAAGTAGAGCCACCACTTGACATTGGTTTAGATAAGTTTAAAAGATTTATTTTCCACATTTTCAGGGATCAGTACCATTATGAAGATCCAGATCATTTCAATCCAGAAAGGTATTTGAATTTTGGTGATAAAAAGGATATCAAATATCCTTTCTTAGGGTTTGGTAAAGAGTCTCAATATTGTTTAGGTATGTTTAGATTCATTTAATATTTGAAAATTTAGTTTTATTTATATGGAGTGCTAATGCTATTTTTTGTGCCTTCCAGGTATGATATATACGTTCCTGCAAACGAAGGTAGGAATTGCGAAAATAATCTCAAGAAAGGAAGTACGAGTTTCAACGAAAACTAGTTTACAATTGAATTTTTCAATGAAAACGTTAAAATTGTTTTATGAAGAGGGCATTTGGCTAAATTTCCATCCACTTTATAAATGACATTAATAAAAAAAGTCAAAAATATACATACATTTTTTTGTTAGGGGATGACGAATGAGCATTTAAATTTCAGGTTGACTACTGTCAATATATGAATAGTGCAGAAAAATTACAGGTAAGTTGGTCAAACCGGCAGGAAATTTCGTTTATAAAAGGATATCTGAACAAATGCTTGAAATGATCAAAAAAACATGATTTTTTTTATTTGTGAAGTTTCTGAAAAAGCCTTTCTCATGGGGGAGGGAACCGCTTTTTTGCGGAACAATTAGCTGGTTATTTGTCCCCAAATTAAATATCTCAAAGTCTGTAAAGTCTGTAGGTAAGAAAAGTTAAAAATTAGCCAATATTCTGTATTGGCGTTGAGCTTACCACTTTTCAATGTCAGGTACAGGGTGCAATATGAATCTTCTTCCGTTTACTTTCTGCTTTTCTACTCTGGATTTGACTTTTTGGGATCTCTGTGAGGGTAGAGTGGTTGGCTTTGGCAACTGGCAGAGTTTGTCAATAGGGCGCTTTTTTGCAACGTTTTCATTTTGCCCGGATACGATTTTAATAATACCATCTTCTCTAGGATGTAGTTGTAATATACGATTCAGTGCTCAATCTTGTCGAGGAAGGTTTTCCTTTATTAGGATTAACTCACCGGTCTTGGGGTTTTGTCCTTTTGTCCATTACTACGCTACCGTGCGGTGGATAAATGTTTCTTGTAATTGCCTTCCACGGTTGTGGGGCACGCAGCTTTTCAGGCTCGTCAAGTTGGGGTATGTTTCCATCTTGCACAGAACTGCGCTGAACTCCTCGTAGGGAGCATCATTTCAAATGTGTGTGTCAAATGTGTTTAAGATGCCGCTACACCGATTTGACGACGACTTCCCATAATCCAAAAATTGTTAGGTTTTAATGACCGCGGCTTCGCGATAGGAGTCGAATCTCATACGCTTCTTTCTGAATTAATTTGCTCAAATAATGCATTCATAATGTGCAATCACCCTAATGTTCGCTGTAGATTGCAGATTATTGAATGCATTTGGGCGGCCGAAGTTCAAGGTGAGCGTAGCGGCATGGGGACCGGTTCGTGGGTGGACAGAGGATCAACGGACGGTGGGATGAGGAGAAGGTTTTGGGTGGTACCTGGAAGAGCGGTGAAAGCAAGACTGTGGGGAACGATTTAGGAATTTCCCTTGAGCGAAAAGAGGACGGAAGGATTTTCACCTGCGCCCGTTCCACGGAACAGCCAGTGCGAATAAAAATTTAAATAAATTTGCGGAATTTGATTTTGTTGTTAGCAAGTGAGTGGTTTGCGATTCGGAGTGCCAAGCGAACACGATTTCAGATCGCCAGATTTCTCGAAGAAAGTACTGTAACCAATTAACGATACCACTGTATGCGGTACTAGTGCAGTCGAAGGACTCGTGAGGAGGCTTTTTATTAAAGCTGAGTTGTGTAAGTCGCAAATAAAAGCGCAGTACGGGGTTTAACTGCAATGTTGAAAGAGTTGAAGCTGATCGTTATCGTTCTTGCTTTCCTCAGCCTATTCCGGACCATTCACCAGCCCATTCATCGGAGTCGATTTAAGGAAAATATCGTTTTTTGTGGCAACCTGTTGGCGTGGTTCATTGCTAACCGTATGCAACGCGACGCATCGAAAACCAGTCCTAGAAGAAACCACGAACTCTTAAAGTGATTTTGTCTCGAGGAAAATCGACATTCGTACTGGACGATCTAAATTGTTAAATTTCAAAATCTTCCAGAATTTCAACGGAAAACTGACTAGAAACGACAAAATCAGGAATAAATGATTACTTACTCAATAGATAGGAAATTTAAAAATATTTGAATTAATAGATAAATAAATTATGCAATTAGTACTTTAGGACAACTACAAATACACGCCACGCCGAGCTCGGAGTGAAACAATGTGTAAGTGTTATTTTTTTATTTTGATCTCATTTCTTTGCTTTTTTTTATATATTTTTTTTTACTTTGATTTAATTTCATTTTTTTTTGCTTTTATATATTTTTACTTTTCATTTTCATTTTACTTTTATATATCTTTTTTTGGATTGGATGAATATAACAACCTTAATAGGGACACCCTCCAAATAATGGCTTGAGGATGTCAAAGATGGGAGGGAACCTCAGGAGTTGCGTCTCAATAAATATCTGAGGCAGAAGAAACGATGATCGGAACTGTGTTCCGTCGTGGATCTTCCCTCCCGATCGGCACTCGGGTCCAAAGACTTACGGCTCCACGCGCGCTGTCGAGCCGTTTTTTTTTATTTTCCAGTTTTAGCTGGCGTTCTGGTTTTTATCATTGGGTGCGAATGTCTTAGTTTGTGGTCTATTTTTAAATCCGGTGTGGACCCACGCATCCGTATATACACGTTAATTTTGTACTAATGACACGTGAGGGATCAAAGCGTTGAAAAAGGACCCATGTCACATCACATTACCAAAGATTACAGCTCTTCGTAGTACAATTGGCGGCATCAGTCCTTGAGGGCTGAGTCGATGCTGAGTATCGGTTGCGAGTCCATTGCAGTCATGATTACTTGTACTTTTGAAGGATTTTGGGTCAGCTTTGGGCTGGCTTTCAATATTTTCTAGTACAAGTGGCCGAGGAGACTGTCGAGTGCCGGCTATCGGTTGAGAATCTGCTCTCTCAGCTGGCTTTGCTGTGAAAAAAAAGATTTCGATTTTGTGCCTGATAGATAAATAACAAACAAAATCTAACTTTTAAGAAAAATTTGAAGGTATCTGAGTGAAATTATGCGGTGTTTCCAACGATTAATTATCTTATAATTAATAATTAGCACTGATAAAGGGAACAAGTGGTTGGAAGAATAAATATCCACACCAACGAAAAACAAATAACAAGTTTTTTATTATTTCAGATTTGAACGTATTTGTTTAGGTGGAGTGAGACTCTCTTCGAATAGTTTGAGGCTCTCAACTTCTTCATTATTATTATTCTTTTTTTTTTTTATGGATGGAGGTGGAAATCTTAGATAGACGCTGCTGCGCCAGAATGCAGCAGTGTATGGGATTCACACCCACTAAAACCACCCCCACTCTTCCGCTCCTCCTCGCGGGACCACCGTGAAGTATTACTTCGCGGGGGAGGCTCTGGTTCGCTATACCAGCTCGTCCATGTCACGTCTCCGTCGCGCCGCCTTCCGAGCTCGATCCAACTCCAGGAGTTTTGTCTTCACCACGGCTACTGCCTCATTTACCGCCATCCAGTTTTCCTCCGACTTCAACATCTTTTCCACCAGGTTGGAGGGCTCGATGTCCGCCCCTAAGATGCTGTTCAACCTCCTTTTCTGCTGCAGAAATGTGGGACAATGGAACATAACGTGCTCCGGGTCCTCGAGTGTAGCACCGCATTCAGGACAGTTGGGAGACTCGTCCAACTCGAAGCGATGCAAGTACTTCCTATAGCCACTGTGTCCCGTAAGGAACTGTGTCAGGTGGTAATTCAATTCTCCGTGCTTTCGGTTGACCCATTTCTCGATACACGGGATCAATGTATGGGTCCACCTGCCCTTGTCGGAGTTATCCCATCGTTGTTGCCACTTGCCACACAACTCTCTCCTGATGGCTTTTCGGAAATCCGCATTCACCTCGGCTGGATTTGCCTTTCGTTTTTCGTAGAGCCAGTGTGCCTCGCTCGCTAGAAGATCTATAGGGATCATTCCTGCGATAACACACACTGCTTCCGTCGACGCCGTCCTAAATGCGCTGCACACCCTTAGCGCAATTGGCAGGTATGCCGAACATATCTTCCTCCGGTTGACAGCGTGATTCAACGCTCCCGCCCAGACAGGGGCCGCGTATAGCAGGATCGACCTCACCACTCCCGCGATGAGTAGCCTGCGACTATACTTCGGCCCTCTCACGTTAGGCATCATCCTTGCAAGGGATGAGCTGGCATTTGCTGCCTTCTCTCGCGCATATTCCAAGTGTCCCTTGAAACTCAGCTTGGCATCGATCATCATACCCAGGTATTTGACAACCGATTTTGAGACGACCTCACGATTACCAACCTGGATGGTAACCGTGTTGTTCTTCCTGCGGTTGGTAATGAGGACCGCCTCCGTCTTTTCGTCCGCCAGGTCCAGCTTGACCATTCGTAACCATGACTTGATGGTATGAATGGCTTCATTTGCATAAAGCTCCACGTCCTCGGGATGCTTTGCAATTGCAACTACCGCCAAGTCGTCCGCAAAACCAATCAGCGTTGTCTCCTCCGGCACGCGAAGGCCAAGCACTCCGTCGTACATTATGTTCCACAGCAGCGGTCCCAATACAGAACCTTGAGGCACACCTGCTGTCACAATGTACTCCTTCGGCCCGTCGTCCGTCTCGTACCAGAGAAGTCTGTCCGAAAAGTAACTCTCGATGAGCCGAGCCAAGTAGCTAGGAACACCCAGTTTGGCCAAAGCGCCCTTAATCCAGCCCCAGTTGGCTGAGTTAAAAGCATTTTTGACGTCCAGCGTCACCAGAGCACAGCATTTGCCCATGGCCATTGCATTTCGAGCCAATTCCACGACCTTTGCTACTGCATCGACCGTAGAACGGGCTCGCCGAAACCCATATTGCCGCTCTGAAAGACTACCCGCAAGCTCGATGAACGGGAGCAGCCTGTTGTATATCACCCTCTCCAACATCTTCCCCATGGTGTCTAAAAGACAAATAGGGCGATATGAAGAGGGCACGCCGGGTGGTTTTCGGGCTTCTGCCTCTTCCACTGGGCGGGAAACACTCCTTCCGCCATGCACGATTCGAATGTGCTTGCGAACCACCTTGGTATGGCCTTGACCGCCACCTTCAGAGCCTTGTTCGGAATTCCGTCCAATCCCGGAGCCTTGCTGTCCCCAATACGTTTGCAGATTTCCCAAAGTTCCTCTTCGGTAACATCAGGGATCGAGAAGACGTCCTGCTGAGCTGCCAGTTGGGGTTCTCTTTCGTCCTGCTCCTGCTGCGGGAAAAGAGTTGCAATTATTTGCAACAAGAGCCGTGGGCATGTCATCTGAGGTGATTTTCGCCCGCGGATCTTCTTCATTAGGGGGGCTCCCTCCAATGCGGACAGGAATGTCTCCTCGTCGAAAGCTCCGATAAACCAGCCAACCGCCTTAGCCTTTCCACCTCCAGAGCGTCGTTGACTGTTTCCCCGGTTCCCAATGCGGAGGAAGATGGCCTGGTGGTCACTGTGGGTGTAGTGCTCACTCACTTGCCAAGCCATCCCCCTCACCAGTGAAGTGCTAACAAATGTCAGGTCAACGATCGAATCCGACCCTCTTCCTCGAAAGGTGGGCACGGATCCAACGTTGGCCAGCACGATGTCCAGCTCCGCAAATGACTCCAACAGAATTTGACCTCTGGTGTTCGTCGATCGGCTTCCCCACTCCAGGGCCCACACGTTGAAATTGCCCGCAATGATTTTAGGGCTGCGGTCACTAGCATCCAACACCAGACTGTTTAACATCTCCTCATATTGTGCTAAGGTTGCACTAGGAGGAGCGTAGCAGCTGTAAATATGGACACCGTTGACCTTCGTCCTTATAAAACCGGCTCCCGGGGGGGGGGGGGGCATGACTTCCTGAATGGCCTGTCTTCCGCACGCCCAGATTGCGGCGTTGCCAGACGCATCCACCGCCCAAGTCGCACCGCCGTAATTTCTGTACGGCTCGCAAATAACCGCGACATCGACATTCGACTCTGGAATGGTTCGCGAGAGCAGGTCCTGAGCTGCCTCACAGTGATTGAGATTGATTTGTATCAATCTCATTTGGGTGTGCGGTTCAGCTCCCTCCTATATACCGGACATCTGCTGCTTCTCGCAATATGCCGGCCGTCCACGCCCTCGTTCCCACTACATAACATACACCGTGGATCTCCGGTACAATCTTTGATGAGGTGGCCCTCTTCCCCACACTTCCTGCAACTCCTCGACCTATCATGCTGGCTAGTGCATGCCGCCGCAAAATCGCTGAAATCGAGGCATCTGAAGCATTTCTTTAGAGAGATTTGCTCCCTGAGCCTGCACACGACCCAACCTACTCTTACCTTGCCAGCGGTAATTAACTTAATAGCTGATTCCGCTGGCAAACTAATAATAGCGGTCTGTGTGCCACCATATGCCTTCTTCATCCTTTTTATGGCACTCTGGTCTATATCGCCAAGGTTGAACTGCTGCTTTAGCGCAGCACAGATGTCCTCCCGTGAGGTGACTTCATCTAGGTCCTTGCATTCAACCACTATCTCCTGTTTCCGAGCTTTTACCTCAGCTTCCTCTTCAAGTACACTTTTCACCTTCCCGCGGAAGTTATCGGCCGACTTGTCGGCGGATTTACTTAACTCCAGCATCAGATCCCCTCTCTGTGTTCGCCTCATACGGCTCACACTATCCCCCAAATCCTTCAATTCCGGGTCTGACTTCACCTTTCGGAGGATGTCGGCATATGACATATTTTCCTTCTTGGAAATAATTATTATTTCCGGGCGGAGCTTCTTTTTGCCCTTTTTCCTCTTGTTGCTCACCTTAGTCCATTGTTCGAGCCTCCGGGTGTTGGTTTCTTCCACTTTTTTAGGTGTTGTGGCTGCAATGGTGAGATTACCGACTTTCGCGGGTACTCTCGTGGGCTCCGCCTTCTTCATTATTATTATTCTGTTAAGGGCAGTTCCGATGCGTACGATAGTGTACCTACCAACTATAGATGGCGCGATGGTTGAGGGGATAGATCGTCAGCCTCTTAATCTCGTTACTCTGGATTCAAATCCCAGTCGTCATGGGTGTTAGTCTTGTGTTTGTTTCGCTGTTCTGAACCTATCACTTGCACAGCGTTTAAGTGTGACGATAGTGAAACTGAAGAACAGTCTGATTGTGCGGGTGCCTTATACTACACTAGGGAGTGAACATGAAACTTTGTATAAGTGCCGGACACTGTCCCACAACGTGCCTGATTTTAGAAATGCAATCAATTCATTAGTAAAGTGCTATGAAAAATTGAAATAGTTTTATACTGAAAATTTGTCTGAAACACTGGCATATGTTCCTCAACGCAAATGTCTACATACAATACAAATATATCTATTACAATTAAATTTGAGCTTCGCGCTTTCCATTAATGCCTAGAAGTATGTAAAAGATTATTAGTCGTGGTGGATCGAGCCTACAATGAATTGAGCTACAATTCAAAAGTGAACGAAACGATTGTCAAAACATTGGAACTACGTTCTTAAAATTGTAATGTATCAATACTATTTAACAAGATTGTCAAATTTTGATTTCGTTATTCTCTTCAATTTGGGAAATTATTTCTACAGGAAAGGGACCTACCATACCTGCATATAATACAATGTAAGCCGGTTATAAAGCAAAAAAGATATATTTCTTCGTAAGGATTATTCGTTATTCAAGAATAGAGTCCGCAAATTTATAGCACAAAAGTACAAAAGTGTTGACAGCTGGCTCAGATAGGGTGAAGATACATACCCTCTTAAATTCCCGGGTGCTACCAGGAGATGGTCGCTGTACACATACTTTGTGTAGTCCTTTCAATGAGGGCATTTGTATTTATTGTAACTGCATTTTGTTTGTAATTAAAAATGAGGAATGTTTTTATATCCGAAAGGCGTATTTTCAAACATTTTGTTTTGCAAAGTGGTTTTTCTCAAAGTAACTTTTTTTTCATTTTCGGGCTTTCTAATTCAATAAGCAATACGCCAATTATTACGAAATTTGGTAGCAATTTTCTTTATAAAATTGCAAAGAATAGGGAGGGGTTTTATATATTATATTATATCATATTGTCAAAGATGCCTTTTTAAGGTTTTGCGTAAAACAAACTTTAACTTATCAATTTCGTACGAATTAGATGCTGGCGTCATAATCAATGAGAATGAGTGAAACACTAAAATTCTATTCATATCCACCAAATTTTGAGAATTTATTGCCAGGGGTTAAATACAATAGGTTCTCAAAGGATTCGACTTACTTTCAATTTATGTGAGAAAACCAGGTTTTGCTTTTATTAACTTTTATATCGAAAATTCAGGTAATTACATTATTTTGATCATAGCTCCGTTATTAATTATCCCACTGACTTCTATCATACCTCATTTTAAAGGCCTTTTCAAGCAATTTAAAAGAGCTTTGGATAAATTCCCACTTAAAGTTACTGATTTTATGTTATTTGATCATGAAAGTACTAATTTTTTTTTGACATTACGAATTTACGTTTGACGAGCCATAACTCTGTGCATATTATGCCTGTAAAATAATAAAAAGATCAATTTCATTAATTTTAGTTATTGATTATGCTTTGTTTATATTTGCCAAAATGCGTTAAAAAAATACATTTTTTCGAAAAAATGACAATAGATAGATTTCTGTGGTCATTTCGAAACAACAAATTTCCACCTTGGTGGGGTGTACCACATCCCTTGTTACTTATGCCACCCTCTACCCCCACCTCAAATTTCATGTCAATTGGTCTTGACTTAAAGAATTCAGAGGTGAATGCACTACTGCATTGATATTTATTCTAAGAAAATAAGTTATTAATGTAAAATTGAAACCCTTTTGGTTTCAGATAACAATGGGAGTCACTGCATGTCCCGCAGTTGGAAAACTCTAATTATGACCTCCAGAGGAATAATGCCGCGTGACTTTGTTATTTTTGGCATAAATTATTAAAAAAAAAATTTCAAAAGGGGTGCTAAATATGGCTAATGTGATGTCCAAATTTGATGAATTCCAATTCATTATTCCCGCTAAATGTAACCCCAAAACAGTACGTGAAAAAAGCCTTCTAATGTTGTTTTCCCTTATGAAGTCTTCCCACCTTAACTTCTTTTCAAAATAGTTTTTTTCTTCTGAATATTCAAATAGGACGATTTTTGTGAGGCGCACGACATAGTCAAACAAGTCGGGAAATCGGAAGTTCGGCGCTTCAGGTATGAAAGGTTTTGTTTGTTTCTTGTGTGAGTATATTTGAGTGGAGAACTATCACATTTGCACCTAGCCTGTAATGTTTATGTATTTGGCACGTCAGACTACTCACTTTAGTGTGATATTGATATTTAGTAATTTGAGTTGCAATAAATTTACAGGGTAAAGATAATTTTGAGCTACCGTAACTTTGTTAGTAATACTACGATTTTGATCAAAATTGGATATAACATGCTTCATACTATAATCTATCTATCCTAGGATAAACATAAGGATAACAAAGGAGATAACAATTTCCCCAAAAATATACCAGGTGTACCAGCTTCAATCCGATGTTTGTTTTTTTTTAAGAAAAACACATTTTTTTATAGGAACCAAAAAAAAACTTAATTAAAAATACTGACCCTTGCTATCTACACATTTTTCCATCTCTCGGGTAATTTATGGATACCATCCCAATAAAATTATTGATCTTTCGATGCAAACCACTCATCAAGCCATTTTCGGATGTCTATATAAGAATCGAAGTCCTGCTCAGCGAGCGAATGGCCTATCCATGAGAACAGATGATAGTCAGATGTTGCCAGGTCTGGTAAATAAATGGGGTGGAGTAGTATCTCCCAAATGAGTGTTTCTAAGTAGTTATGAAGTTTTTTCGTGGTGGAAAATCAGCTTTCTATGTTTTTGCTGATATTCCGGCCGTTTTTCATTCAGAGTACGGTGCAATTTGATGAGTTGTTGGTGATTACGGTGGGCATCGACAGTTTCACCAGGTTTCAACAAGTCATAGTAGAGAATACCCCGCTGATCCCACACCACGCACTGCATCGTCTCCCGTCCAAAGCGATTTGGTCTTGCAGAAGATGTCGCTGGTTGGCCGGCACCAACCCACGATTTTGTTCGTTTAGAATTGTCGAAATAAGTCCACTTTTCGTCGCCAGTGATAATCCGATGCAAAAATATCTTTCTTTTGTATCTATCAAGCAAAATTTCGTGCTCCATCTGCCTACCGTTCAATTCATGCGGCACCCATTTTCCGATCTTTTGAATCTTACTCATTGCACGTACACACATGGAAACAGCTTGTTGAGAAACACCTAACTGTTTGGCAACCATTTTCTGCGTTTGAGTATCGTCCTCGGCGAAAAGAGCCTCTAATTCGTGATCCTTAACTTTCATGAGCCGATTTTCACGCTTCTTGTTGCTCAGATTGAAATCGCCATCTTTGAATAGACGGAACCAGTCTCGGCACGTGGTTTCCGATAGAGCATTGTCGCCATAGGCCTCCACAAGCATTCGATGCGATTCAGCGGCTGATTTCTTCAAATTGAAGCAAAAAAGGAGAGCTTCCTGCAAATGCTTTTTTCCGGGAACAAAACTGGACATGATTATTGAAGAGAAAAAAGATGTTTTTGCATAAAATTGCTGATGATATGGACTAAGAATTTTTGACAAATGTCGTATTAAAAAAAAAAAAATATGGCATGCTCATAGCAGCTTAACACGCTCACTGACGCCATCTGTGAGCAAACAGCGGATTTAGGCTTGTACGCCTGGTAGAAATATACTATTATTAACTTAATTTGAGTAGATATCGATATGGAGGATATTTTGACACTTGGATATAGTATAGAGGCAGCATCTTGATTTTTTTAGATTTTTCGATTGGGTAGTTTCTGAGAATTGGTCCGTTAAAGAAATCGACCCCGCACTCCCCGCCTTTCCAAGGAATGTCAAAACTAAGATTGGCATCAAAAGTACTAATTTGATACTCAACATGACTATATTCGGTGGAAAAAATTGTACACCCCCTTTTGTATGTGTGAGGAGACCTCAACGTAGAAAGATGTAACTCAGTGCATGTCTGGGCGTTCATGCTTTCCACCTTTTCACCAAATTTCGGGTTAATCAGTATAGCCGTTTCTGAGAAAAGTGCGTGTGACAGACAGATAAATATTGAACCGATTTTAATAAGGTTTTGTTTTGTTTTGTAAACAAACACATTCCGCGTTTTTTCTCCGGCAAGCAAAACTCAATGTATTATAGAAGGGCTACACCAAAATGAACTTTTTGCAAATCAGAAAGTCTACGCTGTGGTACATGGTATAGCTGTTCATAGATGCCTGATAATATGAAATGTTTGCAGTATCGCTAGGATTGAAGGAAATAGGAGACCATTGCAAGAAATTCGGGAACAGATCCAGTGGGGAAGGAAAGTTGAAGAAAGTATTATTTGACGATTTAAACTCGAAGAGTTAGTATGCATTTTATGTTGCTAGGTCAAATATTTATCTACTAAGTTGGTACATTACAAAAATGAAAATTACACCATTCCAGATTCGGAATGAAGATGCTCCATGATACTATATAAAATTATATAGATATTATTAATAAAGTTGATTATTTTATTTATTTTCAAAATTAGAATAATTACTCACAGGTTCGTGGGAATACAGCTCTGCTTCGAGAGCTTAAAATGTCGTCCCAATTGTATCCGAATATTCATATACTATATATAATAAGATGAAGTCCTTGTAAAGTTAATGATCGGTTAATTTATTTATCAAATAAACGTTTGTAAAAATTATTGTCGGATATTTTGGTAATTACATTTGGTGTAATTATGCCATGCAATCCAGAGGTACGAAACAACCAATCCATGATTGTACACAATATAAAAGAATGAGGGCAATTATAAAAGCATCGTTAGCACAATAAATGATTTGGGGAAGCTATGATAAAATGAAGCCATCTAAATCAAATGATTCAGTTTTTTTCAATTTTGACTATATTTTTTACATTCGATTATATTGCTTGCTATTGTGAGATTTTTAAAACTGCAGATAGAAGTTTGGTTGCAAATGAAATACAAGAGGGAACGGTTCTACCCCTTATCCGGAGGCATCTAAGGCTTAAGTTCATATGATTATCGGAAATTTCCTCTGCCAGGTTTAGATCAACAATGGATAATCATAATTCACTAAAATAGAATATGAGGATTGTAATGACTGGTAAGTTTGGGACACGAACATCCAATTTAATTATTATCGATCAGAAGAGCAGTTATTGTACCAAATGAAAAAGTGATGAAGCACTCAAGTGCAATTTCAATGGAGCACTTGTCACCACGCGTTTGCTTGCCAATTCAGGAACGTGTGCGGGTTCTTGTTACTTCCTCATATCATATCACACGTCACTCTTAGAATTCACGTTTGTTTCTATATTTTTTCCATTGAGTAGTTTTGTTAGAGAAAAATTGAAGATCGCTATGTTCTTGCTGTTGGTAGTTATTGTTCAAAGAACCTCTCTCCTCAGAAGGATGAAGTCCGCAACTATTGGACCTAATTTCGCTATGCTGTCTTGCCTAATTTTCGTGGATGTATGTTCCTAAAAACCTTTGGATATAATAGTTTACTTTCTTGGGAAAATTTTACTGGATTTCGGAAGTACGAAAATACTAATGGATGATTGTTAAGAGTTTAACGTTCTCCTACCTCTGTTATCGTGGTATCTAAATTAATGCGGTAGTATGTTCGCTTCTTTCTTGAGTAGTTCACACAGGCTCTTTTTCCTGTTATTACCTTTTTTTCCTTTTTGACTTCCAATGAGACTGCGCTGCAGTTCCATTTTCATCATCACATTTAAGGCTGTACATATTATAAGCCTACAGCAGGGCAATGACACAAAGGCTAACAGAAGCATCCATGACCAGCCGGGTTTCGAATTCATCGCAACGAAGTTGGGAGGCTTCAAATAAATCACGAAATTGGTCAATCTTTACGATTCGTTGTGATTCCCTGTTTTTTTTTTGTTTTTATTTTTCTAAGTTCTCTCTGTCTACTCATTTCTTTTTTAGTTTCCAATATGGGCTGATATGATGGGATGATAGTCTTGTACAGTAAGAGCTTTGACCCTATGGTGAGATGTTTCGATCAGTTTTTGTAAGCTGAAATAGGCTCTGTTGGCTGCCAACAACCGTGCGCGGATTTCATCATCATAGTTGTTATCGGTTGTGATTTTCGACTCTAGATAGGAGTAATTATCAACGGTTTCGAAGTTGTAGTCTCCTATCTTCATTGTTTTCCTTTGACCAGTGCGATTCAATGTTGTTCATTCTTTTGGTTTTGACGCTGACGTTGGCACCATCGTTTTGCCTCCGTTAATGTGCAGCACAAGCAAAATCTCGCGACAATTACCGCCTGCTCGACCTGGATGAAGGTAGACAGTACATCTTGGCCTTTTCTTCCCATAATGTCAATATCGTCAGCGTAAGCCAGTAGTTGGGTAGACTAAATGAGGATCGTGCCTCTCGCATTTACGTCTGCATCGCGAATCACTTTCTCTAGGGACAGGTTAAATAGGACGCATGATAAGGCATCCCATTGTCTTAGACGTTGTTGATGTTCAATAGTCTCGAGACTGATCCTACTGCTTTTATCTGGCCTCGCTCATTGGTCAGGATCAGCCTAGTCAGTTTTATCAATTTCATCGGAATATCGAATTCTCTCATGACCGTGTACAGTTTAACCCTGGCTATATTATCATAGGCGGCTTTGAAGTCGACGAAAAGATGGTGCAACTGATGTCCATATTCCAACAGTTTTTCCATCGCTTGCCGCAGAGAGAAAATCTGATCTGTTGCTGATTTGCCTGGAGTGAAACCTCTTTGGTATGGGCCAATGATGTGCAGTGATCGCGGCTTCGCGACGGGAGCGGAATTTTATTCAAATAATGCATTTCATAATGATTTGCTCAAATAATGCATTTCATAATGTGCAATTGCACATTATTGAATGCATTCGGGCGAATTAATCTTGACAGAGGCGAATGATTTACCGCATCCGAAGGCGCATGGGCATGTTGCTGCAACATGAACTTAACAGAGTTCAAGGCAACGTGGCGGCAAGGGAAGCGGTTCTCGGGTGAAACAGATGACATGACAGAAGTTTTTGGGATTGAAGCAGAGGAGATAGCTGGAGCAACCTCGGTCGGGACTCTGAAAGGGATCTTTTTCCGACATCGGCAGATGCAGGAGGGTAAAAAGGATACGTTGGAGTAGCGAAAGTTGCGGATGGTTTTAAAGGCGCCGATGGAGTGTCATCCCAGCGGACGTGCCACGTAAACCTAGAAGGACTCGAAGTGATTAGTTTAACACCAATGCTGGTATCGTTCGCGATTTGACTTCTGCCATTGCGGACAATTGTGATTATTACAAATTGGAGTGTGTATCAATTGCCGCAGAAGTTCTAAAATCCAAAGGAAAGGACTATCCTCGTCGTCTCTCCGGTGCTTCAAGTTTGGATATTGTCCTTACTTGAAAATTTATTTTGGATCCATCCAAAGTTGATGTCAATACCGTTGTTATTCCGGTGGACATTCTGGGGTTACAATTATTCCGGGGATATCTCACTGCAAACAAAAAGTGTCGTTTTCGCAGCTCGATCTTGAGAAAATCGTAGCGCGCAGCATATGTAGAAGCAACCGCGAACTCTAAAAGGTTTTTTTTATTGGAAGAGACAAATGAATGCTAACAGCATCAGCATCATCATAGTTACACACCACGCCGAGCTCGGAGTGATCGCATGTGTAAGTTTTTAATTTTTCTTTTGTTTGGAGTTCATTTTTCTTCTATTTTTTTCATTTTTCTTCTTTCTTTGATTTTAATTAATTTTTTCCTTTCCATTATTATATATTATTATTTCCAATTTTTCTTTTATTTTTATATATTTGTTTTTTTCTGTTGGAGTAAGTAATATATCATGAATTTTGAAGAATTTTGATTGATTTGAGGACT
Organism: Hermetia illucens; assembly: GCF_905115235.1. Taxonomy (NCBI): domain Eukaryota; kingdom Metazoa; phylum Arthropoda; class Insecta; order Diptera; family Stratiomyidae; genus Hermetia; species Hermetia illucens. The sequence goes on from NC_051849.1 coordinate 52,882,888, forward strand.
TCTCTTCTCTTCCTCCTTGATCCCGCAAAACCTTTCAAAGGGATGAATGATGAAACGGCCTGAGGATGTCAAGGAAGGGTGGGAACGCCTCAATCACGATCTGAGGCAGAAGAGGCAATAATCGGAATTTTGATCCGTCGTGGATCTTCGGAGATTTACGGCTCCACGCGCGCGGTCGAGTTCTTTTTTTATTTTTCAATTTTAGCTTGTGTTCGGGTTGTTATCCGTTAGGCCGTCGCGAATTCCTTATGTTGTCTATTTAGAAATCCGGTGCGGACCCAAGCATCGGTATAGACACGCTGATTTTGTATTAATGACACGTGAGGGACCAAGAGCTCATAGGGTATCCTAGCAAGATAGTGGAGAATGTCTTATAGAGGGTACTCAGCAGCGTGATACCTCTATAATTGCTGCACTACGTGATTTTAAGCCGGTGGATTGCACGGACTGTTTCTTCTGTGCTTGCTGGTGGCAGTATTTGTCCGTCCTTTTCAGTTGGTGGGACCTCCAATTTGCTGGTTGTTGAGCAGTTCATCAAAATACTCAACCCTTTGCTCCAATATGCCCATTCGGTTAGAAATCAGATTTGCCTCTTTGTCTCGGCAGGATGAGTATCGAGGTGTATAAGGCTTTATCTTTCTGACTTGTTGGTAAAACTTCCGCTCCTAGTGCGGTTGCTCCCTGTACTTTTCGAGCTTACAAATCTTTTGGTTTTCCCAGGCTTCCTTCTTTCGTCTGTGAAGTCGTTTCTCCGCTCAGCGGAATTCGTCATAAGTTTCTGCTCGTGCCCGCGTTCTTTGAGAGTACAGCATTGCCCGGTATGCAGCATTTCGTTGGTAGCTTACTAGCATACATTCATCGCCGAATCAGCCGTTCCGACTTTTCTTGCAGTTGGGGCCAAGTATGTTTGTGGCCGTATCAATGATAATGCTCTTCAGGTGGATATGAAGATCATTTGTTGATACTTCGTCTCTAGGGCATCTGTTGCGTGCTGCGGAGGGCTTTGTTGTGGATGCATCAGTATTCACTATGCAAAATATCACTATGCTAGCGATATAATAATCTGAGTCTATATGTTCTGACATTCATCAAGCTTGAAAGGGGGCGGCGTTCAATCAACACGTGGTCAATTTAGTTGGAAGTCCACGGATTGGTTGTTATAAAATCCATCCTGTGCGAAGCTCTTTCCGTGGCTTCGGTTTTCCGTGTAGGGTTGTCAGCCCTACCCAACCCCTAACCTGGAGGACCATTTAGTACAATTCGTCCCGTTTGTAGGCACGATCACCACGTGGGGATGGAGATAGGTTTTGGTAGTGGAATTGTTGGTGCTGGTTCAACAGGCGTTTCTCAGGTTTTATGGTCCATCGTGGGTATCAATTCACTTTTCGCTTTGGGACCTATAATGTCCTTTGATTCTTTCTTGTGTCATTGTGGGATATATTACTTCATTTGGCAAGGTGTCTATGGAAGCCCCCTTGCTAGCAAGTATACTACTTCTATTGTCCAGATTGCCTTGATACCCATGGCTATCGATACTGGAGCTACGAACCCAATTGACTATCTTTGACGGCAGCATTATGTTGGCCCACTAGTTGCTCGGTCCTCCTGAGGTCTTATTTTAAGCGAGTTTTTTTACGGGGAATAGAATATCTTGTTTAAGGATTTTTTATGTAAGAATTGAGGGGTCCTGAGTTCGTATGGAATATCGTCTCCACAGGTACTTCTTCGGGGCTCACATAGCTGGCAGATATGCCGCTAAAGTTCAAACCTTCCGAAAAAAATGATAATTATGTTCTTCAACTACTTAGGACAAGTAATCGGTGGGGAATGTTTGTCTTTGAGTGGTGTCATCATCGATTTTTATCCACCAAATTCGGTTTCGTTTGTGGGTGAATCCCTTTTGAAGATTTCTACCTTTTAAAAAAAAACTGGTAAGATAGCAGAGTATATCTTATAGATGGTACATAGCAGGCGTGGAGCATTGATCCGGTGTACTTTTAACACAAGTTTATGAGTTGCTTGGTGTAGTTTCTTGGCTCCATATTTAACCAGTTTGGCTGTAATTTCGTCGGCGTCTGCCAACTTATCACTCTTAAAACGAGGAATCGCACGGACTGATTCTTTCATGTGGAGTAGTTCGTCACCCATCGCTCCAATATGCGTATCCGGCCGAAAATCAAATTTCACTGTCTTTCTGGGGAGGATGAGCATCAAAAACCTGTTGGTTCTTATAGACTTACTTTTTCTGTCTTTGAAGTCGTTTTTTCACTAGACTGAGTTTGCTGCGTCCTTCCGCTCCGTTACTAGTTTACATTCATTATCAAACCAGTGATTCCAATTTTTCTACGACTTCATCTTCAGCATATCGTTATTGGATATTGCTGCATCCATTTTCCCCTTATAGGTGTTACGGAGGGCTTTGCTGTGGATGACTTCAGTGTTCACTCTCACCTGATTGTCAGAGAGGTGTTGCTATTCGAGCCCGAAGTACCATTCCAACGAGATTGTGATCCGATCTATATTAACCGTCCAATACGTTCTGACATTCATCAAGGCTAAGAGGTTGAGAGAGGTTCAAATAAAAAGTCATAAATTTGGTTGAAAATGTTCGGGTATGGAGAGACCAATATTTGTGGATATCTTTTTCCCCAAACTAGGTGCTTCCAACGCCCATTTCGCGTGACACTATTAGTTGGATGATCCGCAGTCCGTTGTCACAGGTACTTTTGATAAGCTATTGGAGTCGATGTGTCATCTACTTGGCTGTTTAAATCTCCAAGCATGATTTTGACATCATCCCTGGGACAGATTTCAAGGGTCCGTTCTACTGCCACGTAAAATATATTCTCTGACTCTGCAATCTCCTCTGTAGGGGGCGTTATGTTATTTTTCGAAATTTACTCTAAAGCGCAGAGAATAGATAGCCATTCGTTATTTCTAAAGCCGATGAAGCTGGGTTTCATTTTTTGACTGACTGCTCTTAACATATGGTTTATTGGATGACTGCTATAATTGCCCCTTCTCCAGAGTGGAGGAGTGCTCTGTGAGATTATCACCCCAACCTGGTTTTTCATTACTAAGATTTTACTTTCTGGACCTTGAGCATTTACTGCTTCCTCAGATATACCTATGCGCTGTATCTACTTTTTGCTCTTCTATGGAATTGTCCATTCATCTGAACTGGCTCTTACCATGAAACCTCACCAGGGGTTATTTGGCATGATATGGATCGCACTCTGAGAGCATGTGCTTTAGGAGAACTCTTGGGGGATTTGCTCTCGACCCGGTTATTTGCGTTTGACCCCTATGGTTTTTGTGGTTGCGTCCATATCGCGGACAGAGTTGCTAGTGGACTCAAGTGTGGAGTTTCGGTGTACAATCCGGGCGCCATACCCCTTAAATGCAACACGGGTATTAGATAGACTTCACATCTGTTGATATGAATGTTGAGCCTGCACTCAATATAAACCAGTACCGATGTGCCAGTTATGGCAGAGTTCTGATTGTAGTCTCTAAATCAATCCGTATCGGAAGATGACCATGGGATTATGTCTACACGGCAGGTACTCACGTTAAACTCTCCAGAGCTTTCTCTGTAGAATTCACATTTAGATTTACTTTGTCAAAATTACCCAGTTCTCAACATTTGCAAAATAAATAGGATCTGCTTTGCTAGCTAGTGCAAGTTTCCGCCAATTGCGCAAACTGCCAGCATATAAAATATTTATGTACTGGGCTTTGTCCTGTCTGTCTGTTCGTCTATCGAATGCGATTTTTTCGGAAAAGGTTATACCTGTTGGCGGGGAATTTGACGGGGATGGTGGTGGAGGGTATCATGTTACGTTGAGTTTAGTTCTTACTTAAACATTTTATACCTATAATACCACGTCAATGATAATGATGGTTATAATAATTCTGCTCTTTGTCCAACCTATAACCCGCAGACAAATAATTTCAATTTTCAAGCCCTGTAGTGCCGCTTTATAATTGATTGAATGCGTTAAATTATAGCATTTTTAAGCAGATTCGATTAAAATCCAGTTCTATTTCTCCATAAGTTCTTATAACATTGCCTTAGAAGTAAGGGTGGTCAACTTTACCACTATTGGGGCTATGATTTGATTTCAATGAAGGCGGCTTTTCGGGGGTTTAAAAAATCGGTTCTTAGTCTAGCAAGCTCGTTATTTTTTTTCTCCTTTCATATATCCAGTTAGTTGTTTTGGGAATTTTCCTAATAAACATTTGGGTCTCTGAAAGTATCTTTTCTTTCCATCTACAGGTTTGTATGTAGATATAACTGGGTACGTACACACTGGATACCAACAGGTGCACGTTCCTTGGTAATTCTTCGCTTGGTTAGGCAAGATTCTGAGATAGACGCATTTGTGTCGCAAACAAGATTTCTCAGAAATAAGACCATCTTCGAGATAATCTCAGATTATATAACAATTATGGAAATCTCTACTCATAAAGTTCAAATAGCGATGGTTCATACAATTCGAAATGCCGCAAACGAAACATAATATCTAAACGACTTCTGCCGCAAAATAACCCATTTGACTTTTATTTTACCAGATTACGTCACCGTTTATGAACCGAGTCTATGAGACTGGAATTCCTAAAAAATTGCACAAAGTATTATATTTATCCCATTAGCATTCAAAATAGTCGATCTTAAAATGTTTGAACAACTACGGGTATGAAGCTACATAGATACAAGGCGGGACGAAAGACGGCGATGCAATCAGTAGTTACAGTGCTTGAAGTGGCGAATTCTACATGCGAGAGACCTATTTTAACTAGAATAAGATATACGAGGATTTTATCTATATTTAATGTGAGAACATTGTCTGCATGATAATAGCAAATAGATCTAAAATAGAAATATTTATCTGTTTGAGTGACTCCGTGGAATAATTGGCAGATGGAGTTTTTCTCCCTATTCAATTTGATTTTTAATTCAAATATGGTTTAATGAAGTATGTTGAAGTCTCACTTTGTTCAGTTGGTATCAGTTCCGTAAATCTATGGCACGTTTGTCTATTAGCCTACTATCTGTCTGTCTGCCCGATTTATTTGGAAGCGGTTTGATCTTTCGCCATAAAATCTGAAGCAGTTCCCACACCTTCTTTTAAAAGTCTTAAAAGTCAAAAAGGAAATAAAATTATTTTATACATTTTATACATTCTTTTGCTTGTGTACACGCAAGGACATGGGTTCATTTTTACTAAAAATGTCCAAACGTTTCAAATGAAAATATATGAATGGCATCTCGGATATACAAATGCAAATAATCCCCTATAAAATCAAACCTTGTAGATTGTGGATTTACTAATTCATTGAAGTGTAGCGTAGACTGATACGGAATATAGCTCTCTGGAAACCAAACTATCTCTCCTTTGGTTTTGATGAGTGGCTCCCCAGGAGCCAAGCTTTTCGTCTATCAAAACCGTTAGTGTCTGGTGACAGTCATACCCTGTACGAGTAGATCCTACTATTAACAAAACGCTGCGGATCTATACTGAGGAGCCGAAAGCTTTTGCTCCGAGCGAGCGCTGATCCGTCCGTGAGTTCCGGGATCAGCTAATTGTAGGTTAGGGCTCAGGGAACTGAGATAGACGCTTTGTCCCCGATGGTATACCCGTTCCAGACTATTGCGGTCCACTCTCTTGCATACGATACGCTGGTAAACAACTTAAATGGCGAACATAAACAAATCAAACGAGGAGATAGTGAAAATGGAGCTCGTTTATTCGCAGCACGAAAATGCGCCTCCAGTCCCAGCGCCCAGCGAAGGACGCAACAAGGGTTGAAATACCCGACGAGACATCGAGACGCGCAGATGGAGAGAAGGACTCGCAAAGTGATTCAAATGGTTTCGAATATAAGTCTCGTGGGACGGCGGTCGACTACACTGACACAAGCTGAAGAGGAAGGGCTAATTAAGAAATGCGCGCCAGTTGAGAAGCGCATGCGATCTGCGACGGTACTCCAGAAATACGTCAGCAAAGAGGTGAAAAACGGGCTAACGGAACTGGAGGAGCTCCTTGATAGGATTTCATAATATAGGCGGGTAGAGTAAGCGAAAATCCGCAGAAAGCAGAAACAACCCAGCGCCTCCCAACGAGAACACTACGAGTACCAAACGGATCGCAGACAGCGCAGTACCGAGCGAACCGGGGGAAAAGCGAAAGGAGAAAGGGACATCTGAAGGAGAGGAGGCGGAGAGGAAGGAGAGACAACAACACGTCGTGCCGTTAGACCAACAGCTTTGCTTATTAAGCCGACTATTGCGGAAGTCCTCAGTGAAATCCGTTACAAGATTAAACCCGAAGATAACGGAGCAGAAGTGTTCTCCATTCATATAACGAAGGGTGTGGGAGTGCTAGTCGAACTAGGCCCGAAGACAATAAATAAAGTTACATTCTGTGAAACAGTCAAGCGGATTCTGGGAGAAAAAGCTTCGGTTTCGAGCCTGGAACCCGCGTGTTCTTTGGAAATTTGAGACTTTGACTGCCTCACAGAGAAGAACGAGGTAGAAAAGGCCATCAAACGCGAATGTCCGGAGGTAACCAATGCCCGGATGGGTATCACCTCTGTGAACTCCGGAGGCTAAAAACTCGCTGTGGTGGAAGTTGGCAAGCAATACGCGAGGAAGTTTTTGACCAGTAGGAAAATAAGAATTGATTGGGTAGTATGTAGGATACGAATCTGGGCCGCCCCAACCAAATGTTACAGATGTTTGGATTATGTGCTCACATCTGCAACCTGTCGCGGACTTGACAGAAGGGCAACCTGCCATGTCATGGCGCGACTGACGAAAACGTTGCACACACCACGGGCTTGGGACGGTGTCCAGTCTTCAGAGGAAAGAGCTAGGACGCGGTCAACATAATTCGCGTCCTACAAACCAATATGCACCGGAGGGCAACCGCTCACGAGTTGTTAGCGCAGTTCGCTGCGGAGCAGTACTAAAACAAGGACCCAGTTTCATGGCACCCTGACATGTCAGATAACGCTGCCATCTGGGTTCAGGACGACACCCTCCTTAGAGTTCTTACCCAAGGCCGAGGGGACGGCTTTGTTTGTATTCGGTGTTCAGGGATAACGTTTTTTAGTGTCTATCTTAGGTCGAATGAGACGATGCCGGCCTTTCGACGCAGGCTTGATACTTTGGAGGACGCTATCTTAGTCACAGATGGGCGAATGCTGGTCATCTGATCTGCTCACTTGAATGGGACATGCCTCACCTAAACTTCAGAGGGAAACGAATTTTGGAGATGGCGGCGAGAACAGGACTGGTAGTTCTAAACACCGGATCAACCTCAACGTTCCCGTGCCCGGGCTGCGAGGGAAGCATTCCAGACGTAACCTTTGCGTCGGAATCACTGGTGTCGCTGGTGGACGGGTGGCGAGTTTTGGAGGACTTCTCCGCAAGCTACCATCAATACATTGCCTTCGAAGTGGTGGACAGAAACTCTCTGTGTACGCCACCCTATGCACCGCCACCCTATCCTTCTATGCATGGAACGTCGCGAAAGTAAACATCGGGAGGTTTGTCGAAACTCTTGGCACAGGTGGGGCCACGCTGCAGCCGACTCTGTCGTAAATAAAGGAAGGCATGGAGACTTGGAAAACCTTCTATGTATTGGTGGACAGTGGAAATTGCAGAGCATCGGAAGGCGTATCACAGGCCCCGCCGCTTAACACCACGTCTAAGCGACCGGGAGGGGGCACGAACCATAATGACGAAGTAAAAATCAGCTAAAAGGAACCTCCGCAATAAACAAGAGCAAAGCTCGTTTCTGACAGGATCTGGTCGACGAGGTAAATGGGAATCCGTGGGAACACGGTTACAATCTGGTAACCCGAAAAATCGGGGCTTTGCGAGAAGCTTGTTCATTTAAGGCCGAGCAGATGGACCGCATTGTACGGGCACTATGCCCTGCGCGTCCTGTATGGGATGATCACATAGCCGCGGAGAGCGCGGACGACTGTCCATTTTTTCTATAAGAGAGTTGGAACAAGCAGTCCTTTCTATTAAAAGCAAGAAGGCGCCAGGACCCGATGGTATTCCACCAGAGTTATACAAACTGTTATTTTAATACCGGCCAGACAAACTGCTCGGCGCATTCAACGCTTGTCTGAACGAAGGCATTTTCCCTGCTCGTTGGAAGGTGGCGAGGCTTGCGCTGATCCATAAATGAAAAGGCGACCCCGAGCTGCCGTCTTCATACCGCCCACTATGTATGCTTGACACTGCTGGAAAAGTGCTCAAAGGCTCATCAGAAGTAGACTCGCTAAAGCGATACGCGCTGTCGGAGATTTATCTCCCCGGTAGTTTGGTTTTAGAGCAGGGAGATCCACAGTTGATGCTGTCAAGCAAGCCATGGATGCCGTTCGATGATCGGAGGCACATAGCCACCGAACTCGACGGATGGTGCTCCTCGTAACGCTTGACGTCAGAAATGCTTTTAATTCCGTAACATAGAAAGACATTCTAGGCACACTAGACAATACTTTTCACAATATTCGTAAGAGATACTTTGCTTACGAATAATGAGCGACAATCTGAGGAACTGCTCCCTGCTATATGAAACACTAGAGGGATGAGAGAAGGATGGATGTCACATGGGGGGTGGCACAGGGATCCATCCTAGGACCGGACCTCTGGGACGCTACCTATGATAGTATACTTAAACTCGACATGCCAGAAGAATCGCGCTTGGTCGGTTATGCAGATGATGTCGCGGCGCTTGTTGCTTGCTGCTGGACGCACTGTCGAACAGGCGCAAAGCAGGCTCGGCATATTGATGCGACGGGTAAGCAGATGGATGACTACTTATGGTTTCAACCTTGCACTGGAAAAAACCGAAGTAGTCATCTCGGGTTGACTCTTGACTCAAGGATGGGCGTTTTTGAGCAAATCAAAGCAACAGCGAACAAGGCTGCAGCTGGAGTTTCGGCGTTAAGTAAGCTAATGGCAAACATTGGGGATCCTATGCCTAGCAGGAGACGTCTCCTGATGAGTTCAACGCAGTTTGCACTACTCTACGGCGCAGAGGTATGGGCTGACGCTTTTGGCAAAGAGGTATGTCGCAAACGTCTCGCGCACGATTTCTTCCACTTGAATAACTCAATATCAAAACGTATGACTAATGGAGTTGCGAGATAGCCATCCGCCATACAATAGTTATTACAAATGGCGCCCAATGTGGGCTGAAAACTACAGTATCCATCATAATTACAATTTATATTATAATTTTTATTTTTGGTACCAAGGTAGAGTGCGGATGCTAAAGTAGTGTGGAGATCCCAAAGTGCGCCTTATTAAAGTTCGGGGCAGAAGAGACTACATTGAAGATGCGGTCTGTAGTGGATCTTTCCTTTCCATCCAAGCGTCTTAGTGCTCGAATATATTTTTTTTCAAAAATTAACTTTGATTGCATTTTTCACTAGATTCCCGTGATATTCCCCTTTCGTATTTCAGGTTTTGATGCAGTGCATCGAATCAAACACAAACACAACGTGGACCATTATTGACTCCCTTTTTTTCCCCTAATAATCTGAGTGCTCCCCTATTTCAATGGTTTCAAATTATGAGTTTATTGTCCTTAATATCTCACAATTATTTCCCAACCTTCCTAAACCCTCCGAGCGCTCCACTCGCTTGTCTGATGGAGTAATGTAAAACATACTCGCACATTTCCCAAACATTGATAGTGACTACTCACTTATCAGCGACCAGGTACGCAAGCAGATAAGGTTCCTAGAATAACAACGATACAAATTCATGAAATACTTTTCCTGTTTTTGTCCATCAACTTCTGATTCACTTACGTTATCGGCAAATTAATTGAAGAATTACAAAAATTAGGCTGTCATGAGCAAGTTAGGCATGAAGAGAATTGCCACTGAGTTGAAGAGTGGACTTCAGTGGAACTTCTTGTAGGCGATCTCTTAGATACGCTGAACTCGAACGATGTTACAAGAAGCTATTGATCGAGGTGTATTGCTGAGTATCCTAACAAGAAAACAGATTTGAACCATTTAAAGATCTCAAGATGTTTTACTGCTTGCATATGTACTCCCATTGCATGGTACACCCACACCACACCTTAGGTAAACGAATTGCTCTTGTAGTTCAGGAGGGTATGTGTATATGCACGAATCGGTGTACATTTTGTGGAGTTGTATGGGTACTGTTGTATGGCAGTAAACGTTTTTGGTAAAAGAGGCATAAAAATCGGGAAGTACCCCTTATAAAATTTATGGATGATGTGTCGCTTAACTATAGTTGCGTCTAGTCCAGACTTTCTTGATACTATGGGTTGTTGGGAAAGAAAGAACAAAACATAGACGAGACATGTCACCTTTGCACAATCTATTTGACATCAGGTCTTTCAGGATCTTAATCCTTCAAATGGCTATACAGTTTTACCTGGAACAATTTGCTGACTACAGACTACTGGCACGAGTTTGAAGAAAGTTATTTATATGTATACTAGCTGACCCGGCGAACTCTAAGTTCGCTCCGAGCTCTCGAAGCGAACGGTCATTAAGAGCAGAGCTGAACAAGAATCCAGAAGGAAGTATACGTTCTGGACAGTGCTGTCATTCACGTCCGAAAAAGGGTAACTATTATAAGAACATTAAATTAAAAAAAATATTGTTACATTCTAGAGCTGCTGCGCACAACCGCAAATACGGGCTTGGGGACAGGATGTCCGCCAAGAGGTGTAAGATGATACACCCCGAGGAGATGTCATCGGAAGAAGAAGGCAGCTCCCCAGAGCTGCAAGCAATGAACGCGACCCTTCTCGAAAAAATCGAGGGGCTAAAGCAAGAAAAGGCTGCGAAGGTCCAGCAGCTGGACTGTCAGCTAAAAATTATAAAGCGGCTAGAGGATCGCTTGGCATCCCTCGAAGGGAGGATGCCAATCGCAACGTCGGAGCAGCAGCAACGACAACATCATCGTGAACAACGGCAACATCAACATAAACAACAACAACACGAACAACAACAGAAGGATCAACAACATCATCAAGATGGAGAGATGTGCATCGTCATCCAAGAAGAGGAAGGCGATGAGTTTAACTTCGTCCAGCGGAGGAAAAAGAGAAACAAAGAAAAGGTGAGTGTAAGTAGAGTTAATGCCCCTCCGGCAAACCCTCAGGCACCCTCCCCCCAGGCTACCCGCCCAAAAAAGGCAAAAATTCCGCCCATCACTGGGTAGAAAATTAATGTTCCTCAATTCTTGAGGATATTAAAAGAGAAAGGGTTAAAAGTAACCCTAAAAAATACGAGGGCCGATAGGACCCTCATTTTTGCTCAAAGTCTTGAGGATCATGCAGCGATCTTCAACCTTATTAAGGAAAAGGGACTGCATGCCACGACCAGTACCCCTCCGGCTTTAAGGACTCAGTCCTTGGTCATCCGTGGTCTTCATAGAGAGACTGAGCCGGCTGACATAATACGCAAACTCAACGAAAAGTACCCGCACCTAAAGTTGAAAAGTGTTTCAAATCTAGTCACACGAGCCGACAAACTGGCCCACAGCCTGAACCCGGCGCTTCCATTGAAGTCGCAATCGGGGCTGTTCATAGCTACTTTCGAGCCAGAATAAGATCTAAACGAAGCATTTAAGGTGAAATATATCCTTCACCAGAAAATTTCGCTTGAGAAAGTCAAGCCGCTCTACGCTACAACTGCCAAAACTTCGGGCATATTGCCATCAATTGCTCCATCGTACACCGGTGCGTGAGGTGCACGAAAACCCATGTGCGAGGGGAATGCTCAAACCCCACCGCAGACAAACCAACTTACTGCAATTGCGGCCAGGCCGGACACCCCGCCAATTACCGCGGATGCCCGACATACAAGGACATGGTTGCCAGAAGGGAAGCTGGCAGGGCGAAAATAAATGCCGAGACCATGAAAGCCAAACAGGCGGTGACTCAGATGTCACAAAGCTTGGCCAAACCAGGCGTTTCTTACGCTCAAGCAGCTAGGAATACTCTCCCTAGAGCTGCAGCCCCCCAAACTCCGCGTCCTTAGTCTCACACGCCCAACGTGCCACCGCACAAGAGTTGGTTGATTCCCTGAAAGCAGACTTTTTCTGTGTTTCGGAGACACATTTAAAAAGCAGGCACAACGTTAATTTTACCGGATATAACATTATCCGGGACGACACCAACAGCGGTTCCGCCCTTTTAGTCAGAAAAGACTATTCATTTGAGGAAGTCTCCATCGAAAACCTGCAGACCTGCTCCGCGGCAGCGGCCTTAGTTAAAACTAACGACAATAGACGCATCTTAATAGCTGCAGTCTACATAAAATGTAACTCTCCCTCTGAACAACTGGGCCAAGACTTACAAATCTTGAGCGATCTCCAGTCTAAATCTAAATACCTAATTTTTGGTGGGGACTTTAACTCACGGCACACTTCCTGGGGCGATTTGGCAAAAAACCGAAATGGGGTTGCCCTCGAAAAATGGATCCATAATCGAAGTCCATTAAACCAGCTTGAGATGATCTTGCCAGACACACCCACAAGGCCTGCAAGTCAGTCAATACTTGACTATTTTCTAATATCCGCAGAGGCCACTCTCACACTGCAGGTGTTAACATGCAAAACTTTACCAGGGATGTCCGATCACTTCGCAGTTGAACTTATACTTTCGCTAAACTCTCAACTGGAAAAGCGAGTACCCAGTGCAATAAGATCATTCGCCCATACTAACTGGGATAAATTCAGGGCAGAATTAGCACCACAGCTAAACCTGAAAAAAATCACTGTCTCGCAAAACCTAACGGACAAAGAAATCGATGAGGCCATCAGCTTGGCTACTGATGCCGTCAACTCTGCTACACGCAGAAACACAAAGCTCCTCAAAATCGATGAGATTCAGTTCAATAAACTGCCGCACGAGATAATGAAACACCTGAAAGTCAGAAAAATCTGGCGCAGAAATCTCAAACGAAACTTCCACAAAAATGGCAACAGAACTAACACGGAATATAAAGTGTTAATTTCGCGGATTAACTGCCTTAGTACATTAATCCGTCAAATGGTGGAACAATTCCGTAGCAAGGAACTCACTCGCAAGCTAGCAGATGTGAAACCTGGATCTATTATGTTTGTACATATAAATAGGCTAACTGGCCGCAACAGATCCAAAAACTTCGTTCTTACCAAGAACAATGAAAACATCGGCAGGGACGCTAGGAAAGCTCAAATACTCGCGGAGTGTTTCCTAAATCAACTAAACTCTCCTTCACCTAGTAACAACCGAGCCGTTAGTTCGATTGTAGACACGACAATCAAAGACTTTCTTCATGAGCATTCACTCAAACTAACTACCTTCTTCACCTTTAACCCATACTGCAAACCAAATGACCCAAAAACCTTTTTGAGCTTATCACAGCTCGCAGCCATCATTAAAAGCCTTAACGGCAAAAAATCAACTGGACCAGATGACATAGCAAATATTGTCATCAAAAACCTCCCTAGGGCATCAATGAAGTTCCTTCTTGCAGTCTTCAACAACTGCATCAATATTGGTTACTTTCCCACTACTTGGAAAGTAGCAAAGATAATCGCCATTAAAAAAAAAGGCGGCTCCCACGAACCACAAAACTTCAGGCCCGTCTCTCTCCTCTCCAACTTGGGCAAGCTCTTCGAAAAAGTATGGACAGTGGGATTAGTCCAACATTGCGATCGGAAAAACATTATTCCGAACCATCAATTCGGGTTCCGGACAAAGCACGGGACCCAACACGCACTAAGCTACCTCCACAATTCAGTGAGTAGCAGTCAATAACAAGTCCACAGTAGTGTGGGCATTAGACCTCGAAAAGGCATTTGATTCCGTGTGGGTCAACGGACTTATCTTCAAATTAATCAGCCTTGATTTCCCTATCCCGGTGATCAGACTTATAATAAGTTTCTTCGAAGATAGGCATTTTTACGTCAGCGTGAGAAATGATTATTTCGATCTCCTACCGGTCACTTCTGGAGTACCGCAAGGATCCATTTCAGGACCTACACTCTACAACATTTTCACGGCCGACGCTCCAATCCCAGAGAGCGGCACAGAACTATTACAGTTCGCTGACGACACGCTTATCTTCTCGTCGAGCCTCCGACCCGGTAAGGCAGCTAATGCTATAGAGAAATACTTCACAGATCTCTGCAAGTACTACCAGACCTGGGGGATAAAAGTCAACGAGGCTAAAACACAGGTTATTACTCTTCGGAGAAAATCCAGATACTTGGGATCTAGATCTATCCACAGAAAAGCTAAACGCTTAAAGCTATGCATCGGGAATACCGTAGTAAACAGTTCACAACAAATGAAATACCTGGGAATGCTATTTCATGAACACCTACGATTCGACCCCCACCTTAATCTTGTTCTTAGCAGAGCACGCGGTGCACTAAGTAAAATCTACTCTATTCTTCGTAAAAGAGTAGGACTTTGCACTAAATCTAAACTGACCCTATACAAAGTCCTCACAAGACCGATTCTTTGCTACGGAGCCCCTACATGGATCTCTTGCTCGACCAAAGCTATGAAGAAGTGCGAGTCCTTCGAGCGCAAAATTTTGAGACACTGCGTCGGCTTGTCGTACAATTGGAAAACCAAGAAGTGCGGCCGCAACGCCGAAGTGTACAGGCGAGCAAAAGTTAAACCTCTTTCAGAGTTCGCTCTCAACCTGTTAGAAAGATTCTTCGAAAGAACGGAGAATCACCCCAATCCACTCATGAGGCAACTTTATCTGGAGGGTAACTCCACCCTATTGGCCACATTCTTAAGGCCTTGCCAAATTGTGAGCTCTGCATTAAAACCCGCCTTTGTCTCTCTCTTCGACACTCCTTGCCTGGTAGGAGTGCACAGAGGTTAAGCGCGAAATTGTGAGCGCTATAAAAACATTAGTTATAAGGATTAGATTTAAGTATTATTTATTAGATTAGATTAAGTTAGAATAAGTAAGTAAATAAGCCTTCTCGCGCTCTAGGTGCAGCCGCAGTTTTTACATCCAGCGGATTTCATCATCGTGGTTGTTATCGGTTGTGATAGGAGAAATTGTCAACGGTCTCAAAGTTGTTATCTCCTATGCTTATTCTTCTTCGTGTTTGACCAGTGCGGTTTGATGTTGTCGGTTTATTCGTCTTCGGTGCTGACGTTGCCACCATATAGCCGTTTCACGGGATGCCTCGCTTTGATTGAGAAGCACGAAGTCGAGCCATACCAACGCGGCGCTCTTCACGGGCAATTCCTTGTGCTTCTTCAGTCATTTCATTCGCAATGTTTCCTATCCTTCTCGCATTATGGCTCTGTCGGGAAAGATTCGATCGTTTTGGTCGCGGCATTGTTAATGATGATTCAAAGAGAAAACAAATTACTGATGATATTATCAATTACACTTAGCTATAATTTTTATAATTGTCAAATTTTTTACAATACTTAACCAAAGACAAAATTACGTTTAGCTGTCATTTACGTTTTCTTATTCCATGTCAGATGCGTTTTTGTTATACCACGTTTTATAGTGACTTGACGGAAATGCGATCGAACGGGATAAAAAGTATCCTATGTCCCTCTGCTGGTTGTAAGCTACCTCTCCACCAATTTTCAGCCAAATCGGTTCATCCGTTCTTGAGTTATAAATAATGTAACTAACACCACTTCCTTTTATATATATAGATAATAGGGAATCCCAGGAGAACAGATTGGGAATCCTACGCAGCGCACTTGAGCAACAACATTGCCCACCTTGAAGGGGGCGGTGACATCAGGAGCGTACTGGAATTAGAAACAGTGATAGAAAACCTCAACACAGTCGTTATTGACGCATATGAGACCAGCGGTCCGGCTAAGACAGTTAAGTCATTAAGGGATATACCATGGTGGAACAGGAACCTGGCCAGAATGAGAACAGAGGCACGAAAACTTTTCAACCGGGCAAAACAAACCGAGGACGGGCAGCGGTACAAGGACGCACTGACTGCGTTTAGCAACGCGATCAGGGAAGCAAAACGGAACAGCTTCAGGGAATTTTGTGAAGGGATCGAACAGATCGCAGAAGTAACCAGGCTGTACAAGGCTGTAGTCAAAGACGGAGGAGTATCCTCTGTCTGTTTGAAGAAGGAAGATGGGACATTTACCGAGAATGAGGAGGACAGGGTACACTCGCTTCTTAGAACTCATTTTCCGGGGTCCTACCCCACGATGGCAGGCGACAACATTCTACCTGACACCCCAACAACGAATAAAAGGAGAAGAAAGGAGAACTGAAAACTAGCAAAAGAGGTATGCTCAGAAGCTAGGCTAAAGTGGGTAGTGGGAACTTTTAAACCACTGAAATCACCCGGAGTAGATGACATTTTCCCAGCACTAATCCAGAGAGGCCTAGGAATCAACTTAGAGTCTCTTCTGATGGTGGTAAGGGGCAGCATAGCATTGGGATACATACCAAGGGCATGAAGACGGGCAGAAGTGGTCTTTATTCCGAAAGCGGGTAAAAAGGATCCTTTTCACCATAAATCTTTCAGATCAATTTGCCCAACATCGTTCGTACTCAAAACGGTGGAAAAGGTCATAGACAACTATATTAGAACTAACGTTCTAAAGCGTAATACTCTACATCACTGTCAGCACGCTTACTGGGCAACACGGTCAACTGAAACTGCTCTGTATCAGCTGACAGGGGCACTACGGGATGTCATATAAACAAAAGAAATTGCACTGTGCACGTTTTTGGATATCGAATGAGCATTCGACAACACATCGCACACAAAGATACACCCAGACATTCTGGATGGGCAAAATGCTAGAAAGCAGGCAAATATTCATGAACACCACTCAAGGCTGTCCAGGGTGGAGTACTATCGCCGCTGATGTGGACTATGGTAGTGGTTGAACTCCTGGACGTGTTAACAAATACTGGAACACAAGTCCACGGTAACGCGGACGACATTGTTTTAATCTGTAGGGGCAAATATGAAGATACCCTATGTGATAGAATCCAAACTGGACTAAGGGTTACTAGTGCCTGGTGCCGGATTGTGAGATTGCGGATCAACCCAGCCAAAACCATTATAGTACCATTCACTAGGAGGCGTAAGCTTGATCACCTGAGAACCATAAGATTACATGATATTGAGGTGAAACGAGAAACAGAGATCAAATATTTGGGAATTACGCTAGATCAAAAAAAATTACTCTGGAAGGCACATGTGGGAAAGCCAGGAGGACTCTGATGACTTATAGACCCATAACAGGAAAAAAATGGGGTTGCAGCCTGAAGATACTACTTTGGATATATACTGCAATAGCAAGGCCAATGATTACCTATGGAGCGGTAATCTGGGTAGAAAGAACCGAACTAAGCACACAAGCCTGGGAATTACATAAGCTCCAAAGGCTGGCTTGCGTATGTATCAGTGGGGCAATGAGGACATGCCCAACGGCATCCCTGGAGGTCCTTCTGGGATTAACCCCTCTCCATCTGCACATACAGATGCAGGCAAGGAGGGCAATATTCAGGATGGCCGGGAGTATCAGTGAGGCGGAGAGCTGCCTAAATCGAAGGAAGATTGATATTCTTTCTAGGCGGTATCCTGAATTACTGATACCAAGGGGTAACATGACAACGAGGTTTCAATTCGATAAGAAGTTTGAAATACGTTGGAGTAAGAAGGCAAACCAGCAAATGATTACTTGGTACACTGACGGATCCCTTACAACAGAGGGAGCGGGTGCCGGTGTCATTGGTCCAAGGAAAATGTACTTTGAGCCAATGGGCAGGTACACTAGCATATTCTAGGCGAAAATATACGCTATAGACAAATGTGCCACCTTTAATCTGTAAAGGAACTACAAGGGGCAGAACATAGTTATTCTCACCGATAGCCAAGCAGCGAGTAAGGCACTTAGGTCCAACCAGGTGAATTCCAAACTACAACAAGGTCCGGATACTTTGGGTTCCAGGCCATGGTGGGTTGGTAGGCAACGAGGCAGCAGACGAACTAGCCAAGGAGGGAGCAGGGACGCCTTTACACAGACCAGAACCCTTCTGTGGCTATGACCCTAAGAAATGAAGAGAAGCGGTTTCATGGCTATGACTTTAAGAAACTGTTGAGGGAACTATACTGGGCGGACCTACCAGGGATGGAGCAGTCCTGGGTGCTTATTGGCAAATGCGAACCCATGCGCACAAAGGATTACTTAAACCTCACCAAAAAGAACCTCCGAATCATACGGGGAATTCTCACTGGTCATTGTCCGCTGAACTATCAGCTAGGGAAGCTAGGGATATCTACGGACACTGCCTGCAGGTTTTATGAGGAGGAGGACGAAACCTCTATACATGTCCTGGGACTCCGTCCGGAACTTGTGCAAAGTAGGTGGAGGCATCTGGGAGAACACTCGGTACCAGATGTAAAGTTAAAAGACGGTTATAGGCCTGCTTGAGGTACTATGATCAATAAGTACAATATAACCAGTAAAAGGGGCACAATAGTTCTTTAAGGACGCGGTGCGACTTTCCTTTAACAGAATAATAATAATACGTGTTCGATGTTTCGGGGAGTTCCCGACGGATTCTCTCACTAACCTACCACCGGTCATCACCACCAGCGTCGCTTTACCTTTTAGATAGATAGAATTGTCCGAGCCAAAATGCTTGGCACTTAGTGCTAGTATTAGGTAGAATCCGGCATCCAGATTGCGATAACTCGGAAGAAAAATATATGGAAAACTATTTCGTTTTCATTCCAAATATTTCTCCATGGTGCAACTGAGAAGACTCTAACTAGTACTATAGAAGATATTATATATTTCTATCTATTTCTACCAGTTTTCTGATTTGTTGGAATCTATCTATTGCGAAGAAAACTATTCGACTTTAGGTTTCTTTTCGTCTAACCGAATCATACATGATCAATTCCACAATGTGTTGATGTATCTACGCACACGGAGTCAGATTAACACTGAAACTGGAATCTTCGGAACGGCCCGATCTGGCTAGCTCGCTGACTATCTTCAGTATAGCAAAGGTAGGTCTCGTTTTGGTCCTCAATTATTAACTTTGACTTTAGCGAGTCAACAGGTGTGTAGAGTACTCGGCGGTATCGCGTAATGCGCTGATAACAAATCGTTCCTTTGGCGAAACGAGCTCACTTCGGGAGAAATATCACAATTACCGAAAACTGATTACGCGATACTTTCAAGTATTTTAACTAACAAGTGTGAATTTGTATCTTTTCCAGGTGAAACATTCTTGTTCCATAGTTAAGTGCATTTTTGAACCCTATAGTCTGCATATGTTCGTATATAGTTGAGAGTGTTGGAGTTATACGAAATTTAAAAAGAAATCAAAAGAAGTGCAATCTGAGTGGATTTATCGCGGAATATCTACGCAACATACGAAAGCGGATTAAGAAAACGTGACTACTGCATTTAGGTATGTAAGTATTAAATTTGAAGCTGTAGAGTCTGATTTCTTTCGTAATTACGTGATTTGTAAGGTACTCGCCTTGGATAAACACTCGTTGCGAGTCATATGGTTGTTCAATCTTTAATCTCGAGTGTATCTTGTGGGTGTTGTACGGAAATCATTATTGACATAAAGAGTTATATTCGGAACTGAAAAACGAGTTTTCTTTATAGCCAACCAATTCACCTTTGTATAGTCGCACAGGTAAATTTGTGCGTGTAGTGGTTGCCGGAGACCAGTGGGAAATGTGATAGCTGTGAGATTTTCGTCGGTGGGTTGGAATTCAGTGCGGATAGTTTTCTGCGATGAAAGAATTTTAAAGATGCAGTCTAGGTGGGTTTCCATCGTATGTGCTGTGGAGTTTTCTATAATCGTATCAACTAGGGTGAAATGCTTTCAGCCAGGATATACAATATAAATAAACAACGTTAGTTTCTGAGATCCTTGAAAGGATATTAAGTGAGTAAAGGGACGTTATATATTAAATGGGGTCTTTGTTGAACCGACAAGGTATCAACTTTCCTACTAGAAATTTGACTGGGTATGTGTCTACGTACGTGCTAGCTGGAAGAACATTTGGTTGTGTTGTAGCACTCAGCTAACTCGTCTGCTGTACGAGCAAACACCACTGCTCAGATAGCTAGAAAAGATTGGACCCAATCCAGGTGCTGCAAGCAAGGCGCTATTGCAATGCTTGCAGAACAAAAGACCAGTCTCTTGTTGTTACTGTTCTTGTAGTTGAGTAAAGCTTTCCATTCTGTACCGTTAGTAACTTAGGAAGGAAAAAAATCGAAGTTCAGCACTATCGCTTTATGGGCGATCGAAAAGTGAGCTCACCTCAGCCAGGTATGACCTCACTTTTCTACGCCACTTTGTTTATTTCACTTTAGTCGTGACTATCGCGGTAAATTGCTATTGCCATCTTTTTCTGTAGCACTCCTTTGGGTCAGATAGTGGAACACTAGAAAAAATTGAGCTGGCTTTAAGTGTGATTACTCGCTCAGGTGCCAGGAAGCCGCGGTACCTATCTACTTTGAATGAGGATCATTGATTTTTCATTAGCCGCCAGATAAGCCCGCTTAGTATTTGCACGACGGCTTGATAAATACTTCCTCCGCCTCTCCTTCTGCTTCTTCTAGATTCCTGACACTTACTTAGTATGCGCATACCTTTATTGTTTGCTCTTGACGCCAGAGCGATCGGCCACTAAGCCGCCGTTAAAGGCCAACCTCGTCTGATCGGTATTTCCCTAAAAGCCAATGCGCAAACCACATGATATTTTCTATTTAATTTAATTTGCATCTTTTCTCCTGTATGGTCTCGAAGCCTGTTATTTTCCATGCACGAAGCAGAAGATAACGAACATAAGGTAATGCCGATAGACAGGCAGAGGCTTAACTGGCTGCACTAACTTATCTGGCTTCGTTTGGATACTGGGTAGAGAGTAGATTTGTGGTCGCCATTTTGAATTTCATTAAATTTTTAATGAAATTGACACAATGGGCGCAGAAATGTGCAGCGTGCTATACATGGCGATAATACTAGTTGGTTCATTACTCTTTATTATTGATTCAATTTGATTTTGTTTGGTTTTTATTGAACATTGCCAATTTGAAATTCTGTTCCGTGTGATTATCGTTAGCATTGAATTTATGGTAAATTGAGATCAGTCGAGCAGTTTGAACAGCGTTTGTTGACTGCGTGTCGTCAGCCTTTGAATCGATTAATGCATTTTAATTCTCAAATTTGAACAAATGCCAAATTTTGTGATTGAGCTTGAAGAATGTATACGAAAATATCTTTGTTTAGTGGAACGAGTCGTAGTAGGCTAAATTCGAATATTCTATTATCTTTGAAAAAAAAAAATGAATATTTGAAGCTTATTGTACTCCAGCTAGGCTTTTACAAACGCCTTTACCGAAGATACTGTCCTTATGAATCTCAAAATAAGGTCTGAAGTTAAGAATTACATGCGATATAATATAACAAGAATAAAGAGGAGGTCGTACTAGATATTTGAGAGCTTGGGGAGAAAGATCCAATCTTGAGGATGCCCTGTTAAAGTCAGCCAGATATCAAGAAATTACTAGATTGGCAGAGCTTAATAATAATAGGATCAAGGTAAATTGTGCTGCTTCGTGAAGAACTATTGCGCTTCCTTATCCAAGCTTGTATGATTTAAGAAAACATTCGCATACCATGGAGTTTCTCGGGTTGGACATGAACTTATCAAAGCCGCTTGGTTTTCAGTTAGAATCTCAAGGTGCTGTCGCCCTCCGCAGAAATGCGGAACTACAGCGGGCGCATGTGGGATTCGCACCCAATAAAAACCATGTCTGGGCTCTCCTGCCGCAACCCTGCGAGACCACCATTTAGGTATTATTTCGCGGGTTAGGTTTACGACTCTGACCTTGCCACATTCCTACGTTCTGTGTGCCTCTTTATACGCATTGTATAGAGTACAGTACACTCATTTCTTTTGCCGGAATATCGACAGGGATCACTACCACCAATGCTGCCTCATTTGATGTGTTCTAAAAGTATTGCAAACCCTCAGAGCCATCAGTCAGGTAACCGAGTTCACTTGCTTCCGTCTCGGAGAGCTTGCAAGCGTCTTTGCCCACACAAATGATGGGTAAAGCAGGACAGTGTTTTGGCCCATCAATATTGGGCCATATTTTTGCGAGTATCACGGTGACACTGGCTGTCTTTTGGTATGCATACTTTTTCGGTTTCAGTTGTCACTCCAGATATTTGATATGTCCCCAACTTCCACTTTTACGGTTTTTTTTTCTGTGGTTCATTATTAAGACCGCTTCCGCTTTCGCGTCCGCTAAGGTCAGCTTGGCTCTTTGTAACCAGGACTTTTCCGTTACGTAGACCTCCACATCTTCAGGGTGTTTTGTTGTCACAACCACAGCTAGGTCATCTGCAAAGCCGACAGTCGTAGTCCCCTCTGGGACGGGAAGAGCAAGCACCCAACTATACATGATATTTCAAACAAAACTCTGTTCCAGATGACCGAGTTGAATTTATTTTTGAGATCCAGCGCCAACACGGCACAACAGCTGCTAGAAATCAGTGCGTCTTTTGTCAGGTTCAATACCATGCTTGTTGCATCCATCGTCGAGTGGGCACGCCGGAAATCAACTTAGTGCTCCGACAAGTCATTGCTGTTTTCGACGATGGGTAGGGGTCTGTTGTAGATGACTTTTTCCATTATCTTCCTCATTGTGTCCAGCAGGAAGATAGGACGATATGATACTAATTTTCTAGGTTGCTTGTTAGGTTTGGGAAGCAACACCAATTTTTGCTTTTTCCACTGAACAGAGTAGTAACTGTCTGTTTGAGGAGGCGCAGACAGGTCACTTGGGGTGATCTCCGCAGCTTTTTTATTACCACCCTGTTGGTCTCGCTCCAAGGGTTTATATCGTCATGGTAACACAGCTGTTTGAAGCAGGTCTTTTTAGTCCTCCGAATGGCTTCCTTTAGGCGGTTATGCAATCACCTGTGCACCTCCTCTCGACGGTTGTCACCAGGCTTCTTCCTGAGCCTCTGGTAGAGCCTCCTTGTCCGGAAATATGCCGCTCGCAAACTTGCGATTTCGTTGTTCCACCAGTAGTTGGGTTGCCTACTGGGGAGCAATTCCCTTCTGGGCATAGTAGTATCGCATGCTTCCGTCACCCATTGAATGATATAGGTGACTTTTTCTTTAGCGTATCATTCAGGAATACATTGGATTTGAGCGCCGTGGAGAACGTGTCTCTCTCAAAAGCCCTTGATTTACAGATTGCCTGGTGGTCGCTGTGAGTATAGTCTTCACTAACTGTTGAGTTTTTAGTTGAAAAAGGTTCGGATGCCTCCTGATTTTTTTCAGATTTTTTGTTTGGGTAGTTACTGAGAATGCGTCAATGAAAGAAATGACCAAACTCTCAAAATTAAGACCGAGTTCGGAAAGTACTAACCGAGACCTTTCATCTGATACCCCACATGACTACATTCGGTGAAAAAAAAACTTACATCGCCCTTTCGTATGTATGGAAAAGACATGGGGCTAAATTGGCACCCCGCTGGTTGGTCTTCTAGAAGTGAATTTTTCGAAAGTCCCTTTCAGGCCGATTCCCTGTTGTTGGTTCCTTGTGTGATCTTGGTGCTGGCTGCAATTACTATTCCAAATTACGATGTAGAGCTCTTTGAATTCGATGTGGAGTGGGACCTATTTGTAATGGGACGTCGATAGCCATATTACATAGGTATCACAACTAATGTTATGAATTTCACACACTTCATGCGATTGGCTATTCTAATCTGAAAGCTGATGGGCGTTTTTGCGTTTTTATTTTCAGCCCATCTAATGGCGGTGAGGCCAGGGAACAAAATAAGAACAAAATAAATAGACCTTGAAAACATACTGAAACTAAGATTTGTTGTTAATAAGAAAAAACCTTTATTCACAAAATCATTTATTTATTATGTGTCTTATCAAAATAGTCACACAAAAGACCCAAATGAATGCGTTTACCCATTGAATGTTCGACACTTGCAACGCTAAGCCATCAGACTACCAACTACACATCTTCCCAGCACCAGAAAATCAGCTCGAACCATTTGACATATTATTTTGGGCTAGTCCTCTAGTTCTAGTATTACGGAGGAGAGCAGGAAAGAAATTTATCAGTTTAAAGAATTCTTTGACATCCGATTCCTTAGCCGATCGAGCTCAATCTTCTTCACGAGAAAACCCCGAACGTTATCCGCAACACGGCTTCATCTACGACGGTTCCTTATCATCTCTCTGAGAATGCTGTCCGGAGAGAATTATTCTGTGTCTACATAGAGTTTTTAACGACAATTTTCCCACAAAAAAAGGACTGATCGAGGTCATCTACAACCCCATTGCAGGATACACAATTAAGGGAATTGTGCTATACCAATCTTGTGGTAGTAAGACTGAAGACAAGGAAATAATTAGTTTTATCATGTCTTTTGATCCACAACGAACCTAAGCTTCCATTTTCCCAGGAGCCTTATCACCCACTCAGTGTGTTTCGCAATTCTTCACGATCACCCCCCTTCCTTGAGTTCACTTTGACATGGATCGCTCCCCCGATCATAAATACAGTCGGATTCAAGATAGTACGAAGGGCACCTCCAAAATTTTCATCTCTGTACTTGCGCAAGGCGATTAATATATATACCTTCTCGTTAAGGGCATGATTCCATACCTCCACACTATAAAACAGAAGGGACTGCGTTGCATTCATGAGAAAAGTTCTCCCGCTAGAAGTAGGACGCCCAAGGTTTAGCATAAGTCGACTTGAGGCCGAAATTTCTGCTGTCGACTTGTTCGTTATTGCCTGCTCGAAAAAATTTATCTTCCAGTCCAGTGCCAATTCAAAATACTTAACCGCTGTCATTTATCTTGTTTATCACCATAGGAGCAGGGTTAGGATTCTTTTCTCAGTCGCGGTAACTACTTTGGGTTTTTAAGGGCAAGGTTTAAACCAGTATCCATCCAATATTGATATTTTTCTGCGGGTTGTAGACTGCATGAGTATCACAACCGTTGGGTATTCCCTGATATGCTATGATTGATATCAAAAATAGCTCGACAAAACGCCTACTCGCCTGTACAAAGCTACTTGCTGAAATTCAATAATCTCCTCTTGCCTTCTTTCCGGAATAGAAGCACTATAAAGTACTGAAGTTGCTGTCTCCGCACTGGCAGCCACTTTGCGGGGCTCCCTTGCTGTTTGGTCGTACGTAGCCTGGCGTCTCATAGAGTGTTTAAGCCCTTGATATGTTCTTCGCTGGGCTCTGCCAAGAGCGAGGCATTTCCGTACTGCGCTCGAACGCAGCAAATTCTTTCTTTTTCCTATAGTTTTTTTTAATTTTAATATGTCAGTGCATCATTTGCAAGCAAGCAGACCGAAATAGCTCCTACCCCCATTTCCCGAAGCTTGACCTATGCTTAGCCGGAACTCAAGGATGGGTCAAGGTTCGCTCGGGGCCACGTGGTCTACTAATACCGGTTCAATGCAATCTACTCGGCCAGGACTGCGCGGAGACTGTCAGTTGATTCACGCCACAACTGCTACCTTGGCAAACAAAGATCACATTCCTTGATCGACGTCGACAGACTTCTGGATTCTCAATATGTGTCGACGTGAGCCGGTCACTCGCGGTTCGCTCTTCTTCGGGGAAGTTTCTCATGGCTGCTAACTAGGACCCACATATAATGCCAGCTAGGACCCACATATAATGCCAACTAGGAGGTCAGAATTGCCTACTCGTGAACGTCAAGGGCTCGCTAAGGATCGCGAACGACCCCTGCATTTGAATTTTTTTGAATTTTGAATTGAAATTGCAGCTTATTAAGGGTCCGATTCATCTACGGTATATTCAAGTAGATCTAAAAATTATATATTAGATATCACCCCGAACTCGAGCTAGTCTTTTGCTATAATCTTTAGGTATCAGGGGCATCATAAATGTAGTTTTTGAAGATGTGTGGCTCTTCATTTTATCATCACTAGAAATGTTGTCATCAGGATGCATCAGGAGTGTTTTCTTGACACCGTATGGATATGGGTAACGAGAATTTTAAGGCAGTTGGAAGGAAATTTCTTGACCGTAGATTTGTCAGTATTCAACCGTTTATCTTTAATGCCTTACTTCTTATCTGCTGTATATTTCACTGGTTTCAGAAAATTCGAATTTCATAACTATAAATAGTCTGCCAGGACCTTTGAATTTGTTGATGAACATTTAATTTAAATTTTTCCACTTTATGACTTGTCCATGTAAACTGATAGTTTTGAGTCTTGATAAAGAAGCTATCAGGAACTTCCAGTCCCAAAGTTCTACTGTCACCTCCCTTCAAATACATCAGGTTCCAGTCTGAATATAGCATCTCTATTATATATTTCATAATCTACTCTACACAAAGGTAACCACGTTGTATCTATTACTTGCGAACAAGTAAATGAATATCATCCATCCACTGAGAAACCGCGAAAACCAATTTGCTCGCGGTCTTTTATGAACTCAACCTCATTTCATCTTCCTCCACACAAGTTTCTTTGCTATCACAAGTCTCCGTACTCGTATA
This sequence comes from Hermetia illucens, assembly GCF_905115235.1. Lineage (NCBI taxonomy): Eukaryota > Metazoa > Arthropoda > Insecta > Diptera > Stratiomyidae > Hermetia > Hermetia illucens. The sequence continues at coordinate 52,909,502 of NC_051849.1, forward strand.
TTCCCCAGTGAGTTCATCTATGTATGCAGCTTCTCTTCTGTTTGACGAAACCGCTTCTATAAATTAACCGTCGAAATAAATTCAATCCAATTTATCTGGCTTTAAATTAACGGAGGAAAAGATACTCCTGATTCTCCGTTAATATGGAAATCAGCCACAATTCATCAGCTTCCGATTTTTTAATCCATACGTGCAGGTAGATCTGGATTTAATGTATTCATTGAAATCAAGAATTGTAACCGGATCACAAATGGAAATTTTTTTTATTTTTCAAAATAAAACAATACGAAAACAGGAAATATTATTTTTGTACACAATAATAAATTCTTTAACAGATTACCAGCGACATTTTGATTTTAATTAGTTGATTTCTCAATGCGGAATAGCGGGCGGATTGTTTATGGTTGTAAATAAATGTGTTGTGGGGCAATCATAGACTTTGTGGTCCTTGACTTGTACAAACAATTTATTTTTGTTGATTTTAATTATGTAATAATTAACGGATTGCCGTTGACCCTTATGGAAGGCATAACTCATCAGCCACGACACCCCATAACATGTATGTATTCCAGCAGAAAGATAGATTCATTATATTAGAATATTCGAAATGAATTATGCGAAAATTGAAGTTATAGAAATATATATGACGAAACCAAGATAATAATAGGGTGACATCGACAGATATTCCTCCAGCTGAACTACACTTACGTATTTGATTCTGGAAACGATAGGCTATTCCGGTTTTACACAGTTATTTCAATTCTCCGAAAGATCAACTGCAACCCCTGAGGGAATTACTTTGATATGACGAAACCTGCCGCGATACCTCTTTTCCAAAAGCCAGACGGATAATCAACTTTGGCCTGGAATGCTATCTTATCCGAATTAAACTATTGCGGATAATCCCTTAATTTACCGGATGTAACTACTAATGATTTATGACTGCGTAAATTAGCTCTATCCTCCTTCAATTAACTGAGAACGAGTAATCGCATTGGCGTATGCATATCTGGTGCCAATTTTTTATCAGGCGCATCCATAAATCTAATATAAATTAATTGCGGAAAGATGGTCAGCGATAGTTCATTTATTACGATTCAGTGCATATCGGACCTCCACATTCAACTTAGTGCCAGCAGTTGGTCGTTAACAATAATTAGAGAAATTATGACTTTGTGATAAACAATTCCATTAAACGATCTGGCAGAAATTTGCATCTGATACCAATTTTTCACAATGTTTTGATTTTGTAGCTCGGTGGCCATGAATATTTATAATTTGAAGTGATTTAAAAGAACGAAAACATTTTGCTCTGGTTTCGGGGTCAATACGGATAAACAAGAAAATTTGACGCAAGGTATAAACTTTGAACGTTGTTTGCTTCGAGTGTTATAAGTGGATGAATGTGTATCTAAGTTTGGAAGTTTATCTGATGTGAAGAATCAGCATTCGAATGTATGTAGGTTAGTAAGGGTAGAAAACTCTAAATGTTGATACACGTTTTATATTTGCAAACCGAACAAAAGACTTCAGTTTACGTTAAACGCATAAATGGTCCAAACTAATCAGTCTTGACTATCTAACTATGTTGCTGCGAGAAAAACTCATTGTTCCTATTCAATAGAGAATAAATCCTTAGTCCTGTATTAGTCACCAAGTTAAAGAGATAATCTATTATGTGCCCCTCACCTTGCCCTTCTTCAAGGCTTATTATTCCACAGCTACTATCATCGCGAGAACCCAGCACAGGGAGGTTTTTTTCGTCCTCTTTATTACAAAGTCTATATTGGGTTTTCATTATCTATCCCCATTATGTATAGATATAGATGCCCTTGAGGGACAATGCTCGGTTATTAGGTCCATCAGTGCAAACGTTATCTTGTTTTTCGAAGCTGTTGTTTTGAGGTTTTTCTAGCATTCCCATACGAGCTGATATGTAGTCTGGTTTAGAGTGATGTCATTACTTTTAATGTCCAAGAGAAGTTAAATTTTAGCACGTTCATTTTTGCTCCGTAGATTTTTCATTACGCCACCTGAAAACTGAGATGTGTTGATCCAAGGGTTGTGATATGTTGTGCCTGGCATCCCAGCTCTAGTTCCATCTTCTGTGTTGGATCCAGATGCGCGTCATAGTGTATACTTCTTCAGATGGTTATCATTGCAATGATTCTAGTTCTGTCTGGATATCCTGGCCGCAACATTCGAATTGAAACAGTATTTGATTGAAAATCACTGCTCATATCCAGGATTGGGTTCTTGATTACGTTAGTGACCATGTTGTGTACAGGCGCCCAAATGCTGTTGAGCTGCAACTTGTACTTTACAAGCTTTACCTTTCTCTTCACTATGAAGTCTTAGGATGGCAATTGCAGGAACATATTGTAGGCTGAGTGTGCTCTTCATGGGACCTACAGGGGGTGTATTTTAAGTAAAGAAAATAAATCCGAAAAACAAAATTTTTGTAAGTTATCGATACAAAACTTTAGAAGTTTTCAAAGTTTTCACGCTGCTTCCTCGAAGTCAGCAACCGAAACATCCTTCAGAGCTTGCGTGTAAACCATCTTAACAGCGTTCAGAGTTCGGTAGTGACAACTTTCAGATTAGCTTTCACTATTGGGAAGAGGAAGAAGCCTTCCGAGGCAACTCGGACTGTAGGAAGTTTGGGGAATTGTTCGAATGCCATTTCTTGTCAGCTGATCAACAAGAATGAAGCAGGTGTGAGGTGGCACATTGTCATGGTGGAACTTTGAATTGCGGCAATTTCTGGTCACACTTGGTTGACCCGTCGCTTCAAGCTTTTAACACTTACGCGTTGAAGGTCCCATTGCTTATCTGTTCTTCGGGCACAAATTCCGACTGGACAACACCTATCTTGTCAAAGAAAACAATCAACCTTGCTTTGTTTCTGGACTTTAAAATGCCAGCCTTCTTTTGACGGCTTTTGTTTAAGGGTCATAATAAAAACTCAGAGTTTCATTCCCGGTAATAGCATTACCTAGAAATGCAGGGTCTTTTTCAATGCATCCTAAAAGATCTTCTGAAATGGCCTCACGACTTTGCTTCTGTTTATCCATCAAAACTATCGGGATGAGTTCGGCCCAAATTTTTCTCATCCCAAGATCCTCACCAATGATTTTCTGAACAAACATTTTATCGATTCCCATGGTATTTGCAAATGATGTGAACACCTAAACGCCTGTCCCTCTTCAACAAATCTCCCACACGTAGTACTTTCTCTTCAGTTCTGTAGGTTGACCGGCAACTTGCCCGGAATTCATCCTCCACGCTCTCCTGACCTTATTTAAACATTTTGTGCCACCTTAAAATTTTAGCTTGTGATAAGCTTTCATTGCCTTACGCTTACCAAATTATTTCCAGCGTTAATGCCTCAGATTTTCTAGGACGGGCACAAAACTTGATTGCATAACGCTGTACAATGCTTGGTGCATTTTGAGCTTTCACAAACTCCTGTTCACACGTCCAGTCGACGCGGGATTACATCTCAACCAAAGCCAGTACGCCACTGCCAAACAGGGGCTTTTAAGGTCATACCCCACTATTAATTCCAACTGGCACAAGATTTCTATGGTATACTGTATGATACAGAGACGCGCAGGTCTTTGAAGCGTTCCTTGGTCACTATAAAAATGCTTCATAAGTTAGCACAGACTTTACCACTACTTTCACTTTCAATACTCATGTTCTACCTACGAATTTTTTGTGCTAGGAACTACCATATTATCTTTGCTAACTACTTGCTTAAGATATTTGTTCCAATTTATCTTCGCGTACGGAATCGTTCCCAGGGTCATAGGGAATGGTTTTGAGACAAGTTGGCAAATAGTCTGACCCTCCCACTTCAAAATAAGATCAACTCGATGCTGGCATGTTGAAAACTGTTAAACTAGAATCATCTCTTGTGAAAAGGGTTGATTCGATCTGCGTCCAAGTGCGAAATCCGCACCGTCAACCGTTACCTTGTTGTGAGTTGAGTTGAGATTTTTAATGAGGTTAAAGCTGTCGCCGAAAAATTCCAAATCCTAATTCCAGCCAAAAAATCATGGCATCTATGTTTTCATCATCATCAACGGCGTAGCAACCAGTCTCCGGTCTAGGCCTGCCTTAATAAGGAACTCCAGATATGCCGGTTTTGTGCCGAGCTCCACCAATTCGATATCTCTAAAAGCTATCTGGTGTCCTGACCTATGACATCGTTCCATCTCAGGGAGGTTCTTTCTCTACTCAGATATTGACCTTATAGACATATAGGCGGGATCATCCTCATCCATACGGATTAAGTGACTCGCCCACCGCAATCTATTGAGCTGGACTTTATCCATAACCTGGCGGTCATAGATATCGTCGCTATGTAAGCAACGGAATCGTCCATCCTCATGTAGGGGGCCAACAATTCTTCGGAGAATTCTTCTCTCGAATGCGGCCAAGAATTCATAATTGTTTTTTGCTAAGAACCCAGGTTTCCGGGGAATACATGAAGACTGGCAAGATCATAGTCTTGTGCATCAAAAACTTTCGACCCTATGGTGAGACTTTTCCAGCGAAATAGTTTTTGTAAGTTAGCGGGTAATTCCTTTCGAGGCGGCATCAAGCATTAATCCTCGGTCTGTACGTTTAACTAATTTGATCTGCTTAGCTTTTGGCATTAAATCAAGTTTAAATTTTCCACTTGGTCAAAATTTTATGTATCTATAATACAAACTTATTTTAAAATGATCACACATCATGTCATCTCATATATCTATTTATTACAAGATTCAAGGTTGCGTTTGGGGGTGGTCAATATGCAGGATTCAATTGTTAGCAAACCCAAGGTTGGATCCTCTCGATAGGTACCCGATCGCAAGACACAGACCGATATTTTGAACCCAGGGCTAAGGGAGAGCACTCGTGAAGTCTTTTCGTCCTCATTTTCGGCTGTTTTAGGCAATCTATGTTTCTGAATTGTTGCGCCAACAATTATTATTATTATGTTTCTATACCTCCAGCTTTGGGGTTTTACTATGTACGATGCAATAATTTAAGGTCAGTTCTAAGCGGTGGCTAACCCCTATATATATTCATTATCATCAGATTTGGTAGAAACAAATCTGGGCTTTGAATACTTTCAATTTTCTTTGGAATAGGCGATGTGGGGACTAATCTTTATCGGTCAGCAGAGGCACAAAAGCTTCTCTCAGCTTAGTGCCGCTGGTAATCGATCCACCCTTCCGTAAGACTATGTGTGTTAGAAAGAGGTAACAAGACCAGTTTGGTGTGCGCCCTCGGTAGTGAACTTTGAGTGTACACCTTCGCTTGTGAGCTTTTGATGTGCGTCTTCGATTGTGAGCTTTTGAAGCAGGCACTCAAAACTGATGAATGATTGGCTTGGGTAATTTACCATCATTTCCAATCTCATTACGGCTAACCGACACCTTCCGGATTGCCACCTATGCTGAATTACATCACTGTTTACTTCGAATTGCAGCTCGCCCCGTAGAATTCTATACATTGCAAAGAGACTACGCTGCGCGCCATGGTATCTGAGTTTGAGAGAGAATAAATGAATATGCTATTGGTGTAAGATCGATGTCGTTCTCCAGGTTTAGGAGTTTAGCTCTAGATGCATGCGTAAGTTCTACGATTTTGAGATTTTTCCTAGCCAGTGGAAAAAAGGTATTCTCTTTGAGATTCCGAAGAAAGGGACCTGCCTTGAGTACGATAGTTGCAGAAGTATTCCCGTGCTTCCTGCCGTTGCGAAGACATTGGTTAAAGTCGTCCTAGGAAATATCAAAGAACATCTCAGAGCTTGTTCGGCTGAGAACAGACTAGTTTCCCTTTCGGGCCCTCATGTATCCACCACATTGAGATTGTGTGGATCATTTTGGAACAGGATACTGAGTTTAGATCACCGTAGTCACCACGTCGCACAATTTGTGCATCTAGGTAACATGTTTCTGCCGATGGCGGCACGAGATTTGTTGTCACTCTACTGAGAGTGCCACAATCTTAACACTAACATCGGTGGTCTCCATTGTTATTCGCAAGCTCAAAACTTTCTTCAATTCATGACTGACTTAAGTCACCCCAGGAACACATGGAACAGGACAGTGGGAGAAGATTGTTAATCTCTCAGAAAATCATGAAACAAGTTGAAGTATATTGCAAGGAACCGGCAGCAATGGGACGTGAATGGGATTGACAGGTTATGCGCCGTAAAGGAGGTGATATAATTATAATCATTGTAGCGATATTCACTTAGGTTTGGGCGAATTCGTACGGTTACTATTAGGCAAATTTCAAAGTAAGTTCAAGTGCTACTGACGTATTTGACAAAACATCATGAATTTTGGGTCTTCCTAATATATATAACCAACCATTATGATTTTAGCAAATAATTGTTCACATTTCGACCATTTTATATACTTTAAACCAGAAATTATAGAGGAATGCCTAACTTTTTACCGTTTTTTTACTAAAAAAGCATCGACTTAAAGACGTAAAGAAAAAACACGTAATTTTGAAGGAAAGCCAATTTTCTTTATTTAAAATATTGGCCACTGGCTTCTAAAGATTTCGCCTATCTATCGGGTAATTTATGAATACTATTCCAGAAAAACTGCTTTTCTTTTGTGGTCAACCATTCACCGAACCATTTTCCAAACTCTTTTTTATTGAATTACTGAAGTGATGCTCTACGAGCGCTTACGCTGATAATCCGAAGAGCTGATAGGCAAATGGCACCAAGTATGGCAAGTACTGTGAATGCAAAAGGATATAAAAAAAATCACATGTTTTCTGGCCCATTCGCGTGGGTTTTCGATCATTATGTCGTTTAAATTTGTTGGTGATGGTGTTGTGTTTCAGCTGTTTCAACGGGTTTCAGGAGTTCATAATATGCAATCCCCATTTCCACTTTTATGATTTATTAGAGCGCTTCTTGTCTTTCACATTAAAGTCATCACCAAGAAGCGCGTTCAGCATAGGTTTCTACCAACAAACGACGACTTTCAGCAGTCTTTTCCTGTTGATGGAATAAAAAAAAGCAATGCGTGCCGCAAATGTTGTTTTTCAGCCACAAAACTGAAGATGATCACTGAATGACCGACGAACAAAATCAAATGTGCCAAAACTAAAAACCGCGTAGCCTCCATGTTTTAATCAAACCTGGAAAAACTTGCACTTGGTAGATATTTGACAGGGAAATACAGACGACATTTTTTTACGATTTTTCACTACTGACAAGTGTCAAAAAATGGTTCCTGCTTGGAAAATGCTCTGATACATGTAACGAACCCATGAAATCGAGGTCCTGGAGATGGGGAAATGAATTTGTTGAAAACAATTCTACACTTTAGAGGAAGTGGCTTTACATGTACATATATGTCTCCTGTTTAATAGTTTCTGTTTTCTTCCATTTTCAATTTGGTGGGAAGATGGGAACTGTAAACCTTCACGCATGCGGTTAATTTCATTGCTGCGCGTGAAACTTAAGCGGGGGTACCAAATATTCTTTTACCGAATATAGTCATGAGGAGTATAAGATGAAAGGTCTCGTTTAGAACTTTTCGAATCAGTTATTAGTTTTAACATTGCAAAAGGGTGGAGTTCGGGGGCCCGAAAGGTGCAAGAACTTCAAGGACCCATTCTACCCAAGGACTTCCTAAAAAACCCCAATCGGAAAATCTAAAAAAAATTATGGTGATCCGAGCATATGGTATCTAGGCCGCAAAGTACTCTCCCTATGTCAACAAACTTGACTCTCGCGCCGGACTTACATGAAACATTGACTTACGGAACAGAGTTTGCCTTGCATGCTGAATGCTCTGTCAAATTCTTTCTCTCCCTTTATGGAATGCAGGTTTGGCTGTATATGATATTTCAATAAAATCATCTATCCTAGTAATTAGTTATCCTAGGATTACATTTGACATTCTCTGCGGTGGTGTAAGTTTTCCTGTAAATTCTGATAAAGGCATATATAGCCACAAATCACCATATAAATCAATTTCTGTTTCTGGGACACCGAATATGTAAAATGTTAGATACACTACTCTTTGTTCTCCTTACGGATACTGTCACACGGGGCATCTAACTCCAGCGCCCTATACACTGCTTTATGCAGATGATGTTTTCCTGGCGTCTAATAGCAAAAATGATCTCGAGCAGCTTGTCAAAAAGTGGAAAATTGCCTTATTCAAGGTTGTCTGAGACAGAATCTGAATAAAACAGATTTTTTATGACCGGCCCTAATGAAACAGGCGAAATCATTGTCAATGGCAGTGATCTGCCAAGAGCTGAGAGACTGAACTATCCCGGATCAATGTTATCAGCCAATGATGAAGTGCGTTATGAAGTTGCTTCATGTATCAGCGCAATTTGGATGAAGTGACTTTTTACAACTGGCGTTTTTTTTGTGATCGATGCGTCAACGAATGTATTAAGGGGGTCATCCAGCTTTAAGAGCGTTTTTTGCCTTTTTTTGAAAAATTATTTTGGAGTCCTGGATAAAGATAGAAACGCGATTTTTTCACCATGTGTTTATTGATAGCTCTAGTATATGTGATCAGCTTGATACCGTACCTAGTTTTCGGAATACGTGTCCATTTATGCACCCATCTCCAAAAAAAGGTGTTTTTCTGCTGCCGCGTTGGAGGGCGCTGTGTTCATCTGAGGAAAAAAACTAAATGGCATTTTAATGTGGACAATATTCCATGGTCCGGAAACTAGGATAATTAGAAAATATTAAAAGGTAAATTTTTGGTGGGCTTTCAAACTTAATTTTTTGGATTTTGGTGTTTTTTTTGCGGCTTTTTTTATGAATAAAAAAAACGATCCGTCCGATTCCAATTATCCTAGTTTGCGGACCATAGAAATATGTATTAAAGAAGTCGTGAAAATTTCAATGAATATGGTTTAATAGATTTTGAGCTATGGTGGCAGCCGATTTTCAAGATGCAGTTTCGACAAAAAACGCATTTGAAAATTTAAATGTGATTATCAACAGTAAAATTTTAACTCATCATTAATCTGCTATACTTGGTCCATAGACAGCACCCTCCGCTTCTTCAAAAAAGTCTTGTAAGGCCGATTGTTGCTCTCTGGTTTCCATTCTGGCTCTTTTAGCGAGGTCAGTCGATCTTCATTCGGACCGCCAAATTCACGCTTCATTACGGCGGTCGGCATAAACCTGACATATGTGACCAACTTGACATCCCATTGTCACTAGGATTTTGAGAATGCCATTGAATCCTTCATTGAAAATAATTACAGCCAGAAAAGTGGCTACATCTACGACCTTGGCCCCAGAATGAAGGTGTTTAGGAGCGAAAATCCCGATCAATGCATTTAACGAGTCATTGTTATTCTGGGTCTCTGCTCCTAAACATCTGTTCAAGAGAATATCTCGTGACAAATCTTCGTATATTGGTTTGATGACTGTTTGAACTTCTTCAGTCAAAGGTGGTGGAAACTATCCAGTTCTCCGTTAGCTTCCGCTTTGCACCATTTGTATCAACTGTCCTCGCCTGCTGGACAATTTTGATGCTGAGGATTTTCGGCTGTAGAACATTTATGGAAGAAAGTTGCCCAAATTTCTTGCTTCATTCCTTCTATCGAATTTGCATGTCGACGAATAGCTAGCCCAAAAAATGTAGTGAGGTCGTTAATAACCTCATCAGTAAGTTTTCCAGCCCCTTTTCCACCAATGCCTTTGTGATCCAATATATAATATACAAAACTTGCCGCAATTGGAACATCCATGTTCATGCTTGCTAAACGTTTCTTTGCTGATGTTGATGCGAAGTCCTTTTTCTTCTCTGATAAGTATCGATTCCCATGAAATACTCGTTTTCTAGTGCGAGCATGACGTTGAACGTTAAAGCGATCTCCCTTCGTACGATCCATTTAAAAAAATCACTGAATACACAAACAGCACAATACTTGCAACAAAATATAACTGAATATAGCTTGAAAGCCTTTCAGTGCTCACTCTAGACTGGATTATCCTTTTTATTCCAAACAGCAAATAAGTTTAGACAATTGATTAGTTTTCCATCTTTTTATATTTATACCTGTGTTCGAATTTATAAGGCACAGGTAAAAAAAAGATTCGATGCTCTTTCTCATCGAGTACTCTAGCCGCGGCTGCAAACTCCTTACCTGTTTAACGCTGTAATTTCTGGACGACCCGGCAAAGGACCCACATATTCTCCACTATATATAGGTAAAATTCATGCAAAAAAAAAAGTCGATTTCTCCAACCCGACACATGGGATGACCCCCTTAAATCGAAAATTCACCGCAATATCGTTCGTCCTGTCATCCTCTATGGTTCTGTGTATTGGCTGACTATAAAAGACAATGAAAGGCCGAAGATGAAGGTCATGATTGTCCTTGAACTCTTTGCTTCCACAGCATTTTGACTCTCAGTGGTCTATCTCCAGCTCTTCCATTGAAAAATTGTTTCATTTTACTATAAATTATCAAAATGTCTACAGACTATTATTGCATAAGAAAGTGATGTTGTCAGAACACTAAAAATACTTCTTTTCTGCGTAATTTTCCCTTCCTTGGATTTAATCCGCCTAGAATTGTGTTAATTATGAAGAATTGCATAAATCATGCACGAGAAACTGGATGGAATTCAATGACGATGTGCCTATGATATTTTGAAAATATTTGAAAACCTGAATGTTGGGTTTCGACACAATATCGTAATATTTTAATAACGTGCACATTTTAGTTGCAAATCTGGAATATGAATCCAACTTGGACGAAAATAGACGTGTGTAATATGATTTTAAACTGCGTATTGAATTTCAAAGTCGTAAACTATTAATGAAAATTGGTTGCAGCTTTTACTGGTTCTAGAAATTTCACTATAGGCTGGCACAATACAGCCAACCTTAGAATTAAATGAATGCTTAGTATTACTCAATAAACATCTCAGCTTATATATATCATCCTAAAACTCATACATGCAATAAGCTCCGAAAAATCCCCAGATATTTGAATTTATTGAAAATTCGCAAATGGAGATTTCTTGGATGAAGAAAACCATCATATGTAGTCAGCAGTTTTTTCCATTCCAAAAGTTGGTCAATGAAACACTTTTTGCATGTGGGGTTCAAAAATCTTCACCCACTATAATTTGATTTGTTACAATTTTAGTAATCTCTCGAAAATTGAGTTCAGAAGCTGTGGGCTCACAAAAATGGTAGAAGCCCGGCTTTGCATAAATATGTATAATACTAAAACTTGCAAAAAAGATTAATAATCATTATCGTATTATAAAGAAAAAAGCAAACCAATATTTCGAATTTTACTTGTTTTTGAATCGATGGAACGTTTTGAATTCATTTACATATGTAAATGATTTATATATATTTGATTTGAAAGCTGCTTTGTCTTCTTACGAAATCTGAAATTCAATTGGATGCTCGTAAATTTACGGTCAAAATAAGACAATATTAAACAATAAAAACAACAAAGCAGTCTGTCACCTTGACTAGTTCTCCGAGGAAATTATATAAATCATATATGGGTAGAAAAAGATGCTAAATAATCGTATCAACAATGAATTGTATAAATAAAAGATATTTTTTCCTCTCTCAGATAGGTGGGATGATTATTGAATCGAATGGGGATGTATAATAAACTAAGTGATTTCATTGTTATCGCTTGGACTTTTTGTAGATTTATTTGATTTAATTTACTAGGTCGTTTTGAATTGCTGATTCTCAGGCATTATTCTCGGACGAATATGTACTTTGCTTGAAAAGTATTGATTGATGGTCTTTTTTCTGAGCTTTGATTTGGTCGAGATAAATTGTCTCTTCCGTGTACTAAAAAATAAATAAATAAAATAATGGGAGATAACATGCCTATAAGTCATCCAAAATTAGAATCGCCAGAACTATTGTATTTTTCTGCTTCGATGGAAATGCCATTCATTCAAATATTCATTAACATATTGTATTGAATATAAAATATTCGTGGCTAATTAAATACAATGGATGGCACATAATTCATGTATATATCTACGTAAATGTAGGCGAAAACAAAAACTGAAGCCAATTTTTTCTGGAACTTAAGATGATAGAAAGTACCATATGCTCAAACAATTTTTTTAATTTATATTTTATTGAAACAATTGTTCAATTTATGTCAAATGATGATTCTAATAAATCGAGTTTACGTCAGGTAATTATTTACGTATCTATTTCAAATATGAGTAAACATAACCTAGGTTAGTTCCAATACGGTTTAACGTCTATGACACGTATAAAAAAACAAGTAGAAGACCGGAAGCTCGACGCTGCAGATATGAAAGGGTTTGTGCTTTTCTTTTATAAAGATGGTGATACTGATGTATATATTTTAAGGCTTAGGCGCATTACAAATTTTTTGCAGACCGCTTGAGTTCATCAGCATAATCAACGACGCAACAGCCGCCATCCGGTCTAGGCCTGCCTTAATAAGGAACTCCAGACATCCCGGTTTTGTGCCGAGGTTCACCAATTCGATATCCCTAAAGGCTGTCTGGCGTCCTGACCTACGCCATCGCTCCATCTCAGGCAGGGTCTGCCTCGTCTTCTTTTTCTACCATAGATATTGCCCTTATAGACTTTCCGGGTGGGATCATCCTCATCCATACGGATTAAATGATCCGCCCACTGCAACCTATTGAGTCGGATTTTATCCACAACTTGACGGTCATGGTATCGCTCATAGATTTCGTGGTTATGTAGGCTACGGAATCGTTCATCCTCATGTAGGGGGCCAAAAATTCTTCGGAGGATTTTGCTCTCGAACGAGGCCAAGAGTTCGTAATTTTTCTTGCTAAGAACCCAAGTTTCCGAGGAATACATGAGGACTGGCAAGGTTTTATGTTGTCTGTTGGTTGACTTTTGGTGCTGACATTGCCACCATGTACTTTGTCTTTCCTTCATTAATGTGCAGCCCAAGATCTCGCGCCGCCTGCTCGATCTGAATGAAGACAGTTTGTACGTCTCGGGTGGTTCTTCCCATGATATCGATATCCTCAGCATAGGCCAGTAGTTGGGTGGACTTAAAGAGGATCGTACCTCTCGCATTTACCTTAGTATCAAGGCTGACTTTCTCGAGGGGCTGACTGTTGTTGATATCGAATGGTCTTCAGAGTGATCCTCCTGCTTTTATCTAGCCTCGCACATTGGTCAGGGTCAGTCTAGTCAGTCTTATCAATTTCGTCGGGATACCGAATTCTCTCACGGCCGTGTACAGTTTTACCCTGGCTATGCTATCATAAAGGGCTTTAAAGTCGATGAGAAGATGGTGCAACTGATGTCCATATTCCAACAGCTTTTCCATCGCTTGCCACAGAGAGAAAATCTGATCTGTTGCTTATTTGCCTGGAGTGAAGCGTCTCTGGTATAGCGGAGAATAGCTAATAGATGGTACTTAGCAACGTGATTCTTCTATAATTGCTGCATTGTGTGATATCTTCCTTTTTACAGACAGATAATGCCTCATTGCCAGTCGTCAGTAGTTCATCAAAGAACTCAAGCCATCGCCCGAATATGCCCATTCTGTCGGAAATCATATTTCCCTCTTTGCCTTGGCAGAATGAACATCGAGGTGTATAAGGCTTCATCCTGCTGACTTGTTGGTAAAACTTGCGCGCCTGGTGCGGCTGCCCGCTGTATTTTTCGAATTCACAGACCTGTTGGTTCTCCCAGGCTTCCTTTTTCCGTCTGCGAAGTCGCTTCTCCGATCTCCGGAGTTTGTGATATATCTCTGCGCGTGCCCCCGTTCTTTGAGAATGCAGTGTTACTCGGTATGCAACATTCTTCCGTTCCGCTGCTAGCTTACATTCATCATCAAACCAGCCGTTCTAAATCTTTTTGCGGATGGGGCCAAGTATGTTTGTGGCCGTATCCATGATAACGTTGTTCAGGTGATTGTGAAGATCATTTGTTGATACTTCATCTCCAGAATCTCTGTTGATTGCGGTTATTGCGGCATCCATTTCCCTCTTTTAGGTGTCGCGGAGGGCTGTGTTGTGGATGTCTTCAGTGCTCAACTCTGAACTCTCACCTGATTGTCAGAGGGGATTCTGGATGGTATTGTTATTCGAGCTCAGAGCACCATGCCAACGAGATAGCCCACCTATATGTTCTGACAATCATCAAGGCTGAGAGGTGACGGCGTTCGATCAACACATGGTCAATTTGGTTGAAAGTGATCCCGTCTGGAGAGGCCCACGAATGTTTGTGGACTGCTTTCCCCGCAAACCAGGTACTTCCAAAAACCATTTCGTGTGATACTGCTAACTGAATAATCCATACTCCGTAATCATTGGTATCCCTATGTAAGCTATGGGAGCCAACGCATCGCCTGAATATGGGCTCCTTCCCTACTTGGCTGTTAAAATCCCCAAGTATAATTTTGATATCATATCTGGAACAGGCTTCGAGGGTTTGTTCTACTGACGACGGATAGGGACAACTACGTCTGTGGAGCGGATGAACCTATCTCGTGACATTGGAGGTAGGGGCGCGGTTGACGTGGCGGCACATCATCGCCAAGTCGACTCGCTGCGCGTTTATTTTTACAGCAAAGAGCAGGTGAGTCCCTAGCATGCGGGTGTCTGTAAGGCAGACTGTGGGCTGACTCCACTTTACTTGAAGGATCGATCTTTCAATCCTCTGAATGTGGTGAGGTCGAACCAAGAGCGGATCGATGAATGGAAGTCGAAGGCAATTCACGGTAAACACGTGAATTGTCTTTGGCAGCCATTTGTCGATTTGCGTTTGTCGAACAGTGTGTGCTGGGGAGCTCTTTGCTGAGACGGAGGGGTTCATGTGTGCCATTCAGGACAACGTGGTCGCCACGCGAGCTTATAAAAAGCTCATCATGAAAGAACAGGTGGAGAACGACCAGTGCAGAATGTGTGGTTCGGCATTAGAGACGTTGGACCATCTCATTTCTGGCTGCAGTGTTATGGTACCGGTGCAATAAATCACCAGGCATAATGCTGTATGTAAGGTTATCCATGAAAAGCTTGCCTACAAGTTTTATCGATATGAGCCGCAAGCAGTACTTGATAGTTCTGCTTACAGCATGTATTGGGACCGGCAAGTTCTGACTGATCGCCATACTTTACATAACAAGCCTCACGTACTGTTAGTTGACAAAACGGGTGGCTCCGCGTATATAATTAATGTTACCATTCCCCATAATAGCAACATTGAACGGAAATACGTGGAGAAGAGGGTGAACTATGAACCACTGGCTCGAGAAATCAAAGAAATTTGGCGTCTGGAGCAGGTGGTTGTAGTTGCCATAATATTGTCAGCTACAGGGATTGTACCTAAATCCTTCACGGCTTCCCTTGATGTCGTGGGACTTTCGCACAGTCCGGTTCAAACCATGCTCCATACGTGCTCGATGTTGCGTGGACGGATTCTCCCATTGACCTACCCCCGGCCACGACCACCAGCGCCCCTTTAGTTTTTAAGTAGGTAGGATCGTCCGAGCCTAAAGGCTTGGCACTTAGTAGTTAAAATTCGGCATCTACGGAGATTGTGATAACTCGGAAATAGTAATCGTTGGTGCAACAATCCAATTGGATCAGGGCCTTGAAGTGTGTTAGAGCACTTCATTTAAGACCGTAACGGTACACTGCGGGATTATAGTACCCTATAAAAGGCAATGTGGTCAGCAGCTACCTTGCTAGCATTGTACTGAAGAAAGAAGAAAGTTACTACGGAAATATAATATATATTTACGTTTAAAACTAAAAATTGCAGTTTGGAGGAAGCTACCCCTTGTCTATTAATTTCAGAATTACCTTTGAATATCCGCAGAACATCAAAACCTGGAAAAATAAAAAACAAGTCGGAATACCGGAAGCTCGCGCTTCGGGTATAAAGGTTTTGTGTTCATCTTATGTGAGAAACTTCAACGCACATTTTTCTGTCCGTATATAGCTACAAATCCAACATAATCCTTCATATTTTTCCAAACTACGAGACATACGTACATATTACAGCCATAGATATCACGCTCACCCTAAACAAACTGCCTATTACCGAATACTGTACACATATATGCACGTATATAAATTGATCGTACCCATATTTCCGATTTACTTCTTATATCTATCTGAATTAGGTACTACCCGCAAAGTTCATTAGCACGCATATATTATATACCTACATACACACATGTCTGGCTGACAAATAACTAAAAAACTAAAACAAAATAATTCTCTGTGACATAAGAACTCATTTCGTGTGGTATCGACGAATTGATATGTGATGATGACGTCATGCAGGTTGTAGAGTGCACGAAATTCACAAAAAATTGTAAAATTTCACCCCCTATAACTTTGTTAATAATAGTTGGATTTTCTTCAAACTTGACCAAACTGTGCATTATGTTCTTCGTTACATGCATGCCAAATTTTGTACTTCTGGGATGAACATAAGGGGGGGTGCCGGGTAAATTTCTGAAATGTGGAAATATACTATTATTAACTTTATTTGTGGAGATATCGGAACCGGATATATTTTGAGGCCTAGATTTCGTGGAGATGCAACACTGTGATTTTTTTCAGATTTTTCGGTTGGATATTTTCTGAGAACGAGACCTGTTACACTTTTTGTGGGTCATATTTTGAACCCTCACTCCCCTATGTTTCATCTAATATCAAATATTGAACCAGATTCGAAAAGTACTAATTGAGACCTTTCATTTGATACCCAACATGGCTACATTCTGTGAAAAAAAAATTTGCACCCTCCATTCACATGTATGGGGAGCCCCCCTTAAACTTAACACAAGATGGCGCCACTTACTGCATGTAAAGGGATCACCAGATTACATACTCTCACCAATTTTCGTGACAATCGGTCTAGTCGTTTCCGAATAAATCGGGTGTGACAGACAGACAGACAGACAGACAGACAGACAGACAGACAGACAGACGGACAGACAGACAGACGGACAGACGGACAGACAGACACCGTCTCGATTCTAATAAGGTTTTGTTTCACACAAAACCTTAAAAAGAAGATTTACACATATTAAAAACTATATTGCGCATTTGAAATTACAAATTATAAACCAAACTAAAAGATTTCAGCAATTTCATAATTTTGAAATTCAGATAATTTACATTAAATGAAGAATTCACATTTGAAATTTCCCGTAGATTACTGTTTCTGTTTCTGCTCATAAGACATGTAATACTTCTTAGAACTGTAAGCTCCCCTAGCAAACATTATTATTTTCTATCTTTTACGGAACGAAACTTATCTTAAATTCCACTTTACAGAAATGAACTTGTAACACTATGGTAATTGCTTTCAAGGCGGCTCTTCTCAAAAACAATTATCATATTTTGTACACATGTTTAATTTACGATAAGATTATAATGAAATCCGGTGCGCAGTGCGTCAGAAGTGGAAATTTGACTCCTTATTTCTAAGCAGATTCAACTAACTTTACCGTCCGCTTTTAGATAGCTGGATCTCAGGTACACATGCATATTGCAATCTTAGAGAAAATTATGAAATTTAACACCAGAGAATATCCTGCGGCAGCAGATTATTAAAATGAAGAGACAATTTGTGAAATCCAGCAAGATACATGCGAATATCACGTAGAACACAACCTAAAACTGAGCGTAGGACTATGGTAAGCCAATTTGAAAAAAAGTTGCTCTTGATGGAACGACTTTCCATTCAAACGTTGGAGCGAAAACGAGTTTTCTTGAATGGCGTATTCAGCATTTCAGGCCGAGTCTTCATTAGTTGCCGGAGTTAAGCCTCCAACGTGTGCATTTATGCTTGCATGTACGAGTGTTTGTTACTGACGTAAACTGCAACAACGCATATTTGTAGCGTCATTTCATCGCCCGACAACTTTTCAATCTTTTGTATTTTAATCCGCTTTGAAATGCTGTCAGGGTTGGATCCGGGACGATGAGTCAGTTAGCTGGAGAGACGGGAAATGTTTCCTCCAAAAAGGAATGGTAACAATAAAGGAAACTAATTAATGAGTTGTGCCGGAAATTGCCTTCAGATCGTTGATCTTTTCAAGTGTTGTTTATGAGGAACTACTCCTCGTTCATTTAAAGTATAGTTATTCTTTTGGAAAGTAAGAGTGAGGTTTGAAGTTGTGTTAATTGAAAGTGACTGCAACCCCACATTCATGACGGGGCAGCACCTTATTAGTATTTAATTATTTCATCGGAAATTATATATATTTCTCGGTTTAAATTAAATAACTGGGCAACTAGCCTTGTGATTCAGAGATGATACCTCTTGCCGTGGTGACTAAAAGAATAGCTATTATATTAAGATAGAAATGAAATCATTTTCAATTCCATTTGCTGCACTATTTCGTCAGCTAATAGCACTAATTTCGACAAATAAGTTAATTTGAATCTGCAATTTTGAAATAATGAAAGATACGAAAGACAGTGTATCTAGGCGCAGAGTCTTATGTGTCTCGCCTCCCATTTCTTTCATTAGCTAAGAAAGAAGAAGAAAGTACCGTTGAGCTATGCATTTTGTCGTATATGTTTACCGCACTATCATTGACTTTATCTGTTTTATTGATAGTTCTTAAGCTCTTCAACAAATCACGGATAATACAAACCCTATCTGAATTGAGATCCAGTTGTTACATGAACAAAATGATATCTTATAGTGGCGGAGCCGATCATTTTGCCCAAAAGTCAGTCAGGTCATAATGTTCACCAATTACCTAACGTTTTATTAATTCAACACTGAACCTAGAAAAGTACAAACAGGGGGAGCAAACCAACCTTCGGAACGTCATTGCGTATTCGTGGGGTAGCTAACTGGCCTGGAGCCCTTGTGGTTCATATGCTGGTGTACCGGTGTGTCGATGACGCCTAGATGGTTGTCTTGTGTGTTTTTTCTCAGCCTATGTGGCAAGCTATAAACAGCTGAGCAATGTCACATGCTAGCAAATACGTGATTGCACATCAATGCATTGCATCATATACACGGCACTAACACCCGAGTAAATGCGTAAAATGTTTCATGTGCAAATGATCGAAGAACATCAAACATGTGCAATGCTTTTCTTCTACCATATAAATTCAAATAATATGCAGGGAGACGAATCTCATGCGTGTAGTCTTCTTATAATAATAATAATAATCGTTGGCGCAACAATCCATGTTGGATCAGGGCCTTGAAGTGTGTTAGAGCACTTCATTCAAGACCGTAACGGTACACTAGGAGGCAATGTGGTCAGCATTGCGCTCGCTCGAGATTATTACCCTGATTTGACTCAGGTACTCATTCACAGCTGAGTCGACTGGTATCCGACGTCAAATCACGATACAAATTCCACTGCTACCAGTGAGATTTGAACCGCGACCTTCCGTACGATAGCCTTGCGCTCTAACTAATTTCGGAAATAGCTTAAAACTATGAAAGCAAATTAGCTTGAACTATTAGGTTGTTGCAAATGAAACAGCCGTTTCGGTACTAAAATTTAAAATGATTTTAAAGCTTAGAAAAATTTATTTATATAATCAAAATAGGTGTTAGTGGATTCAAAACACTTCTCTCAGCGAGATTCAAGAGCAGTTTCGTAGAAGTCCAACTATCTGTACTCAATTTTAGGTGCATTTCCTCGAGTGGAGCACAGTATTCCTGTGCATTTATCGTTTCCCCAGGTGCCAAGAAAGAATAGTGGATAACTCCAGCTGTACTCTCCAGCTGTACCAAACCAATACCTTCTTCGGATGGAGCCTCGGTGGCGGCATATGCTTCGGTGGCTCATCAGCATCTAGCCATTGTGCTGATCGGCGACGATTGTCGTATAATATCCACTTTTCATCACATGTCACTATTCTGTGCAAAAAGGGATCGCTTTTCTTGTGGGTGAGTAAAGAACTGCAAATTTCCATTCAAAGCGCTATATTTTGCTCCGTGAGGGCATACGGAACCCATTTGTTGAGCTTTTTCACCTTTCCAAGTTATTGCAAGTGCCAGGAAACTGTCGAATAGTGTTTCTCTCCAATGTCTCTCATAGACTGACTTGTGTCGGATTGGACGAGCAAACACAGCACGTCGTTTTCCATCCTTTTTTTTTTTCTTTAAATTCACTGTTATCACAACGATGGTCAAAACTGAAATGACTCCTTGATTAAATGTAGAAGTATTTACACTTCATTATCGGACACCAACAGCGCCAACTGGTGGTGGTTTGATACAGCAAAGTTGTAAATAACTTCACTTGATTGCCAAATCGGCTATCTCATGTGCAAGAACCTAGTGTTTATAAACTATAAAAACAAAGTACTCTGGGATATGAAAGTTAGTCCTTTCCATACGCCCCTTTCAAACACTTGAAGTTGGAAAATGTTCAATGTTCAATCAATCTAAAGATAAGAAATTGGAAAGAGAATGCTTCGGCGTGCACACCGCAAAGGAAAGTTAACCATATATCTCTAATTATCAGAAGTGACGGCAGCTGCAGAGAGATATCGGTGTCCTGTGTTAATGCGGACAGAATTCGCTTTTAACGCTATTCCTCGACAGGGATGCCATGTTGGTCGCAAATTTAGAACCTTATCATGGCCACTTCTGTTACGATTCCAATTATTTCCCAGTCCTCAAAAAGATGAAGGTGGACTAAAGCATACATACCTTCAATTCTTCTTGGTCCAGTGCAGGATGCGCATGTCCAGTGGAAGCTTCTCAAATTGTAAACTGGTCAGGTCGGCGGATTCCCTTCATGATAGGTTACTTCGATGCAGATGGTTCACTTTCATTAGCACTGGTCGAGGTGTTATGGAAATTATTTTTCATGAGAAACAGAAGGATTTAGAGAAAAGGGAACTTTACCATCAATAATAAAAATTGCACTCACGGCTTTGCGTAGTAACTTGGACCACCGACCAAGTTGCTATTCAAATAGCTACAATTATCAGACAGCGGCGTAACGTTCTTAACATTTGTTAACTAATTAAATACGTCAAATTCAAGCTATACCTATCAAGTATTCGTTTTGTTGCTAGGTGACGGTCTAGACATTGGCACTACCGGGATGGCAAAAATTTGTTTAAAGTCGATTTTTTCCCCGTTCCCCGACATTTGATTGGCCCAAAGGAATCACAAATCTAAAATAGATTTAGGAGACTCAAATTTTAAAGTGAAATTTTAACCAAATCTGGCTTCCCATCGTCCTCAAACAGCATATTTCCATAAAGATCAAAAGATCCTTTAATATAACGATAGTTGTTCAATCTCCAGTAAGTGTTGTATAATATTGTCTAGTAATTGCTGCGGTCACGTCGCTTGTCCTACGCAATATCTTTGTATCCATTATCGCAAGACGCCGCCCATTTTTTTTATAGTCGCCAACACTCAAAACCATAGAGGGTGGCAGAGTGGACAACATTGCGGTAAATTTTAGATTTGAGAGTTTTGCATTGGCTAATAGCATTGACCCGAGATATCTAAATTACTCTGGTTAGGTTACTGCCACTGGCAACGAAAGTGCCGGGGATCGGTTGTCAAAAACTCAGTTTTATTCAGATTCAATGTTAGGTAATGTTGCATGAGGCGATTACTCCATTTTTGAATAAGTTGGTCGAGATTGCTCTTGTTATTAGACGCTAAGAAAACATCATCTCCATCAAGCAGTGTATAGGGCGCTCGGCGTTGGATGTCCCGTGTGACAGCGTTCATAACAAGAACAAAGAGGAGTGGTGAGAGAGCGTTTCTTTGATGAACACCGATGGAGACATGAAGCGGTATACCCGCCACATTTCGAACTATACTTTTCGGATCGTGATAGAGCAATTGAATCCAGCGCACGATTTCTTCTGGCACTAGGTGTTGTCATAGAGCATACCAGATGATTTCGTGCGGCAAACGGTCAAACCCTTTCTCCAGATCGAGAAATGCAATGTAAGGAGGGCGATACTTTTCACGGTGTTTCTTCATGAGTAATCGCACAGCGTTAGTAATTCCGCAATTCTTGACAAACCCGACTTGATTTATGGCTATTTCAACGACGTCGCGAATACCGTTGTGAAGAATGCGTTCGAAAATCTTCATAGTATGGGAGACCAACTGAATCGGACGGTAATTTGAACATTATGTTGAACTATCATTGTTTTCCATATTGGAAATGTTGTACTTTCTCGCCAGTCAGATAGTGTTCTATCTTCCTCAATAGGTCGACTGAAGAATTCACTAAACCACAGTGTTGGGTCTCAGCTGTTCGCTTACCAGAGCTCGGTGTGGTGTCATCTGTTTCTGTTACTTTCTCGATTTCATTCGTTTTATTGTTCCTTTGGCTTCATTGGCGCTGACAGGTGCGCTCAATGTCGGCAATTCTTGTGGAAGGGGGGTATGAACAAATTCTTCAGTTAAAATCTGCTCAAAATATTGTCACCATCTACCCGTCGCGACAGGTCGATCGGTAAGCAGAGTACCGTTATTGTCATTAACGCAACAACAGTGTTCGATATACTGTGTGCGTTCGTGCCGACTTATTTTCAAGTTGATACTGATCTCTCTAGCCATTCCGAGTGTCCAGTTTATTGTAAACATCGTTATAATGGACCGCTCGGTTCGCAGTAATCGCTTTCTTTGTTTTCCGATTAGCATTCTCGTAAATTTGTCAATTGGCCAGCGTTTTATCGTCGAGAAACTTGTGGTAGATGCGTTTCTTTTTACGGACCTTCATTTCAATATCGTCAAGCCGAGTATTTCGGTTGATAAACCACTTACCTGGCTGGATGATCTCTAGGTTTGCATAGGCCGCTTTGTGGATCATGTTTTTAATTTGGTTCCGTAATTCTTCCACATTCGTAATGACTGGGAGTTGCGTGAGATCACTTCTTTTGTCTTCTTACGAAATCGCCATCATTTAATGCGCGGCGGACCACTGCGTTTCTCACACCGTTTTATAGGTGGCTTGATTAGTAAGACGGCAATGAATACTCGATGTTGAAGTGTGATGGTCTCATAGGGAACCATTTTGCAGTCAGTGACGGTGGTAAAATGTCGGTATTTTACGCGAATATACTCAATTTGTGTTTTTCTTTTCCCACTGTAAGATGTAGAACGATGGGACAATCGTTTGATGAACCATATATTCATAACTAAAATGTCATGGGTGTCCGCAAAAGCGACTACACGCTCGCAAGCCTTATTGAGCGCTCCAAAACCTTTGCTCCCATGGCACCTGTTAGCGTCTGCCTTTTCACCCACATGTTCCTTAACGACTCCTGCAATGCCGATATAGTCATCGAGTGCATCAAGAATCGTGGTGTGTACGCGGTGAAAAAGTGAATAGTGTGATCAGCTAGTATAATAGTGAGCTTCATCAGCCGGTCATCAGATCGTTCGACTTCTTTAATGGCATCACGGAAACCCTCAGAGATGGCAATGCCATCGGCTTCCTCGCAGAACGCAGACATCAATTCGCCTTTTGCGTAGGGCCCTTATGAGTTTCTCGGTTTTCCAATCAGGGTGCCAATATTTAGCGTGCGGACACGTATTTGATTTGCTCGGACTAATTTACTTACGAACTGACGGCGTCCATGCATTTCTCGACTGAATTCACCGCTCTAGCATTTTTCTGAGGCCTATGACCCAACATGATCATTTTGTTTTTAACGACATGTATGCATTTTCCTGGTTGGTCTGTCGCGGGACCTGTCAGCATGAAAGATCAGGTAAGAATTAACATAGAATAACTTCAACTATACTTTATTTATCTCTTTGCCACTTTACTGAGGATAGTACACATTACTTTGCCTTAAAACCTCCTCCTTTACCTGGGCTTGGGACCAACATGCTTTGTAAATAACATGATGGAGTTAACCGGGTTGATAACACATGCCCAATAATTCATCTGGACCATAGGAGCTCAGATGGCTATTCCGATTCCCTTGGTACCAGGTAACCTCTGGTAAGGCTTGGTGGCCGAAATTATTCCAGATGAGTATTACTGGTGACGCGGGTCTCATCACCTAACTAAGCCTTGGATCGTCCGCCTACTGCACTACCTGCAAGTTAATGTGAATACAGCGTTTAGCGGTGTCACCACGTACAGATTCTCCTCGACTACTTCGTGTTGATTCAGTCGACATGGGTGCTGCCTCGTATACCTCCTAGCACTATGGATTCGGGTGTGACACCAACGCATCAAATTAAAGACCACAATTTTTTGCAAATAACGTGTGATGGACTGAACTGCCTAATAATACCATCTCACCCCTCCACTTTCTCGAATCTGGCTAGCACAGAAGTGTGCAATCGTGTGGCGAAGGGACACTTAAGCTGCATTTAAGTGTTAGTAGGAGCAGGGGCAACTTTCCCATTTTTGTGGTAACGGATAAGGGACATAGCTTTGCTAGTCATTCCAAATGGTCATTCTGACCATCCCCAACATTTTCGTTCATTACAAAACGCATGATGCACATCTTCCTATTCACCTGTAAGTTGAAAATATTGGTATATGGGACATATCGAAATTGAAAATTTGGATGCCCGATTAGTCCTTATTAATACTCGTAAAATTATAGCTCGAAAAGTTTTCCCAATAGGATGGCGTGAGATAAGAGTCATAATGTCATGACAATATGGGCGAAATTTTTTTTCGTTATGTCATTATTTATACTTTACAAAGAAAAGCTAAAAAATCCATACTCAAGAGCTTAGCTCCCGGTTTCCAACTTTTTGCATTCTGGTTATGAAATTTCTTTTCAAACCATTAAAGTATTTCCTTCTATCAACTTTCTATATGAACTCAATGGAATCTCGGATACAAGTATCTCACAATCCGGCCCTGTGCAACATAACCTTTGAAGCAACAAGCCCCAGTCTGTTACCATATCTACAAAAACCTCTCGATCGTTCTTTGAACATTCAACAGACCTTCTATTTCGGCATCCTACGCCTCCATCAATCCATCCAAGAAGAAAAATGCCTGCAATAATGACAACTTTAAAGATTATGATGCATCGACCGAGATACAAACACAGAATGACATCGCCGCGGTTAATAGCTTTAAAACAGTAAAACTGAATATGGAACTCTCAACATTATGTGTATATTGTTCTTTTGTGTTTGGGATAAATTAAATGAAGGGGTCTAGCAAGATGGAGCTTTCCAAAGTATATTGTATCTTTCGAAGCTGGAGGAGGATACGCATTTGCATTTAAATGTAATCTTACTTGTCTGGTTCTTACGGAAGATTGACATTATTAATTTTGAAACGTGAGGGAAGTAACAGGCTGCACACGGGTGGTGCATAGGAGGTGACATTATTAATGACGTTGTTAGGGACAATGGAAAATTTATCATTTGTGAAGATAACATTGGTATCAAGATTTTTGAGGAGTCCCATACAAACGTTACAATATCATATATTTTGTACGCCGAACTTTTGTTTATATTTAAGTTTCCTGGTTTGATGTGCTCCCTCGCCCGCAAATGGGCATGGATTTCTCCATAAATTCCATCAGCCATGTGTGAATAATCACGCAATAGACTAATAGAATTACTAAATATCCACTTGTAGCATTTCAATATCTGAAAGCCAAAACCTCGTTTCCATACAAATACCAGTTCAAGTACCAACCGCGACGCTTGCCATCTAGACTTTTATCTTTTATTTTCACCATTTAACACAATTAGCATGCTGAGTATCTTCGATATTACACTCGATCTAAAATCAATATTACACGACTGTGTGCAGCCATAATCAATTTTCATTTTCAATTTGCTTAAATTTATTACCAAATAAATCCAAGAAAAACAACATGTGTCTTACTGGGGTGGTCGGGGTCACACGGCGCGGGTGGCCTTCAAAATAGTCGAGAATTCCTTGAATAAGAAAAATTCTCTATTCATGCCAAGATACTTGAGTGTGCGTGTAAGTATGTTAATATGGAAGTGTTCACTTCAAATGAGAGGCTGTAATACACATGAAAGCACACTCTTATTATCGGAGTATTTAACAACTCGGTAATTAACTTGTAAAGACAATATTCAATTATTGAAAATGATTGCGATGGATGACGGTGCTGAATTGTTTTACAGCAGGAAATTTGAGCGCCAGCTGTACTGGAAACAATTAGGGGCGTGAATTGAATGGTTTTTCAATATTCCGGAAGAATTGTGCTTTTTACTTTATGAATAGTCACTTTAGAAACTAGTGTGATCCAGAAAATGGGAATGCATGGTTTTAGAGCAGAAAGATTGGAAGTATCAAAAGTTCTCAATAAACGGAAAGACTTCCATATACCGACTACTGTGGACAACAGAAATAGACACTAATTTTGGAACCTTCCTTTCGAAAAGCTTTATTTTTGCTTTAGTGCCATGGGACCTTCTGCCTAGCCACCGAGTTTTCGAATTCCAAAAGCATAGGCGGTACCGCCGCTATCTGGATCGATTGGGTTCTCTCATTGTTAGTGGATCGGTATCCTTGCGCATGCTCATGTGTCACTCGTTTACGAATTCAGCTATTTGCCACCTGTTTGGTATCCCCATCCCTGTTTATAAAATTTAACATGAAAATATTTCCATATTCGTGGATCAATTAATTCACTATAGGTACATCTCCTCTTTCATTCTATTGATCAAGCTTTCCGGCACCTATTTTGGAGGGGGGGGGGGGGGGGGGGTTAAGTTTCTCGTCCATCTAGTAGCATCGGTTATACAAAAATTTTATAGGAGCTTTTTGTAGTCCACCCTCAATTTCAGTATCAGCGGAAGTCCATTGAAGACTTTATTCGTTCCCATGATTCGCAACCAAATCTCATCTTTCCTTGAAATCTTTTAAATGTAGGGCCCTGTAGTAGGCAAACTGATTTCTTTATCCAGAATTGTAATATCTCGCATGTTAGGAACACTTTTCGTGGTTATATCTTAGACTATGCTTCCGACTTGTCGTCTTTCATCGCTACTTGATTGGAACCCCCACATAGCCAAGCAAGCTCAGATAAGTCTAGGCCACTTAGCTCTGGAGGTGACCACTCGCTGGTCATACCGAAACGACTTGTCGGCCTTTCTCGAGGTTTAAACTATCACCTGCCACTTTCGATTTCTGGTCGTCATTGAAGTTCTTCTTTAGTCATTGTCTTAGGTTACCCCAATGACACAATGCAGACCTTAGTTGATGAGATATATATATGGTTGCTATTCACCCTTTGGTGAGGTATAGCGCGGCAGCCACATCTACATGCCATCGTTCGATACGTACTGGTTACCTAAAAAGCATTTCACCCCCCTCCTCCCCTTGGGGAATTCACTTTACATATATATAGCAACACAGAAAGAACACTAGTACAGACAACTTGATCTTGGTGAGATAACTTCATTTCCAGATTTAAGGCAAGGTAGCGAAAGCGGACCCAACGGTGTTAACGCGTCGTTATTTTCAGTCCAACTATACTTGCCTCCCTTTCCAAATTCGGAGCCATTTGGCCAAGGTCCATTACCCGGTTAGAGGACAAACAAACATCATCAGCGTAGGCCAGGCGATTGAGGAAAGATGTCATCATTCATTGAATTCCTTCACGCCCTTGGGACAAAGCAGCATGAAGATCGGTACCGATAAAAAGAGGAAATAATATCGGTGACAAGATGCTTTTCTTGCGGACTCCACGTTGGACCTCAAATACCTTCGAGATTTTATCTCGGTGCAGCATGTGAAATTTTATACTATCATATGTCAATCTCATAATAACTATTAGCTTTTAAAAAATGCCCTTCTGCGTAGAGCACTCTAGATATTCTCCCTGTTAACGTTATCGAAAGCTAAACTCCGCGCACTGTTCCAAAATTATCCGTAGGATTTTGATTTAGTCAATGTAGGAGCATCCAGAGCAGAAACCAAAATGCTCCCTGTCGATCAAGCTTTCGGGATGTTCTTTGATGCGTTCCAAGATTATTTTAGCTATTATTTTTGCGACGGCAGGAAACACGCAGATACTCCTCCAATTGTCACACTCAAAACGGCTGCTCTTCTTTGGAATCTAACCGATCGTCCTCTTCTTCCACTGTCTTGGAAAGATCTCGGATTCCCAGAATTTTCGTACGAGTGGAACCAGCAGAGCGGGAGTAACTGCTGGTGCAGCGATACATAACTCTCCAGGGAGACCGTTAAGCCCAGCGGCTTTACTTCGTCTAAATGCATTGATGGCTGAAGTGATTTCTGTTTTGCTTGGAGGAACAGTCACTGTTCTTCACTTTCACTGTACTACTTCCATATAATACATTGGCACAGAATGAATTCCCCAATTTTGGACAAAACATCGAAGATCGCTGAAAATAAGTTAGCCATATCAAAATCGGTGCCGCCGTCAGCAAAAACAACGCTTCCAAAATATGTGAATTGTTCGACATTTTTGATGTTTTACCCATTAATGTAAATAGGAAGAGTACCATGAACATGCAGGCAGAGAATCTTGGTTTCGTTGCGGTTTATCCTCAATCCAAACTTGCTTGGCTCCTCTTTGGTTGCAAATCTAGAGCCACTTGTCCAAATCCATGACACGCTGATAGAGTTAATAGATGCGATCAGCGTAGTGAAAGTGATTTAGAAAGGATAAAATCCCCCATTGAACCTTTCCAAATCCTCCGGGCAAGGCAGTTCACCGCTTTAACTCCTAATGACCATTAATTTATTTAGGTTTTTATTTGTTCCAATATAAATATTAAAATTTTAATGTGTTTGGTGCTTGGAGACGGTTCTTTATGGAATGACCAAATCCTACTTCTTGGCTGATCTCATGGCGGCTCGCCTTCTTTTATGTTTGTCTACAGAGACTGTCGAGTATCGCTTCACCATGGTACTGTGCCTCTTGCCGAAATCAAGGGATTTCAACGAGCAAAGTTTGTGAACGGGACAAAGGCTGAAGAAGAAGAAAGCCATGGTGTGGTTACTCAGCCGCAGCGGTTGACTGGCGGACGTTAAAATGGACGCAGCCCTTATTTTTTCTCCCAGTGACGACAACCTCCTAGAGGAACGGCTGCAGTCTGTTATTGTAGACCGTCTTGGGCTTGTCTACTCTCCACGCTAGAGGACATTAAAAGGGCCCTCGTATGGTGGCCGCAGCAGCCTCCCCACACTTTTCCTCGGGCGGAGGCTAACCAAAGCGAAATTCAAGACCGGAGACCAGGACGTGCGCTATAAAGGTGGCCTTCATCGGACGGTTTGTAGTTGCCTGATGACATGAACTTCCCAAGAAGAGAGCGGATACGAACTGCATTCCTTGGTCTGTAATTATAACGTTTGGAAGACCAAAGCGTGGGATCCTTTCTGGGCAGAGGACCTTCGCACATGACTGTACTCTAATGTGCTTCAGAGGTATTATCTCAAGCCATCATCTAAACGACCAATAATCGCGAGGCAATACTTGTAATCATGCGAGTTTCGGAAAGGGCCTACACTCTCGAGATGTATGGTGTAGAGGCGCTTCTTTGACCTAAGGAATACACCTACTTCCTTTTGAACATTTCTAGTGATCTTACACTTTTGGCACGTGATGTATTCTCTGGTCTAATTTTTAACGTCCTTGTAAATGGAAGGCCAGATATACTTGCTAGTGACTAGACAGCTCTTTGCAGGGATGTCGGGGTGCGCAGAATGTGCAGCCTCTAAAGAAAAGCGTCATTCTTCGAGGCCACAGCGATTACGGCCGATGGTGATCTCTAAGATCCGGAACAAAGCATCTGCGGACGCATGCTGAATGTCCGAAGTAAATTGGTTTATGCGGGCTAGGTACCGAGATTGGCGTCGGTATCGCGTATCGTTTCATCACAGCAGAATTAGGACCTTACCGATAACTAAAAAGAAATATCGGTAACAGCGATACGCTTTGGACTTCAAATTCTGAGATTTAACATCGATATAGTACGTGACATTTTAGTTCATCATATGTCGCTCTAATAATAACTACTGGTTACTTCAGAAAGCCATTCTTGTGTAAAATATTGTCCGTTAACGCTGTCTAAAGGTCTAAAGCCTTGTATTTATCATTTTCCTATAATTCACCTTCGAAGACTCCAAGATATGAACTAGCCGTTGGTTCACTGCTCAACGAATCAATATTTTGCTATACGCCCTTTGTTTATTATACTAATCCTGAATTTAATGGAGAACGGTGATGTTCTATATGGTTCATACTACCGCACCCTAAACTGTGGAAAACTTCGATCGTGGCGTGAGAAAGCGTATTTTCGAACCTGTTAGCCACAGAGAACTCGCAGGTTACTGGGAAATATCTATTAGTTGCCGATTTCAATTTTTCATCACAAAATTTGTTGTTTCTGAAATTAGTCCTATAGTTATAACACGGGTGAGTTTCTGATACTTATCACTTTTCCGTTATTTTATCTATAAGATCCCATGCAGTAGTGTTGGTAAGGTTTATAGAAGGTCTTTCTTCAAATGCAAAGGAATTCATTTAGCTTGAATTACAGGGAAAGGCTAAACCTGCTAAGAGGCGATCCTATAGTTATGAAACACACCATATAGTATAATTCTGTCTGATTGAGCCATTGTGGTGTAGTTGTCTATGTAAGGTCCGTCAGAACGTCATTCTGAGTTAACTTTTAGTAACTACGAGAACATAGCTGTAGACTGATATTTTAACCGTGCAGGTCTGCCAGCACTTATATGAAGAACTCTACCCTTTTGATTGACAAATATCATCTCGTAATAGCCTTTTGACCACTAGCGGTGCTTAAAATGTGACATTATTTGTATCAAACAAGAGAGCGAATACCAACAATCCATCGTTGACTTTGATCAACCACGAGAACATATTTGCGGTTTTCGGTAATCGTGGCGAATTCCATCAGAAAAGGGGGACCCCTGTGAATTTTTGAAATAATGATATCCATCCATCCAAATATTCGATGGGGAATACTTCCGCTGTAGGATTTACGTGTAAGTGGATCTGAGCTGATATATTTTTAGCCGAATTCCACAGTGAGGTCCTAGCTCTGCTCTCTGGTTGACAAAAGTCTACGAAAATACGAATTGCTTCTTAATCACTCCCACGGACCCCTAGTTCATTGCATTAGACATTGTCACTTTACCGCCCTTTGAGTGTTAGTCCATTAAGGACTGTTGTTTGAATATCATCTTTAGGGTTTAGTCACATTTGGTGGATAATCGACTCTCGCTCGAAAGGAGGTTTTTCTTTGCAATGCATCTTGCGTAGCTTTACTCCCAAATACTACTTTTCTAGTAAGCGGTTATTAGCGCTTTCCTTAGCCAAAGGGAGGTTAATCGATATCTTGGTTCTATTCAATTCTTTTCCTATCGGTTTTTAATCACAATAGATGCTTGCCTAAGTTCCAGTTAAGATTACCATCGCCACCGCGACAGGACGTGGGCGACACCGTAAACGTCAAGGCGAATGTGCATATTTATATTATAGATACTTCTCTGGGAAAAGCTTTCACCAGTTGATTTACTTCATAAAGTTAAATTGACGGCGCGATGATTGAGGGGATAACGCGTCAGCCTCTCAATCTCATTGCTGTTGGTTCGAATCCTAATCTCCCCAAAAAATGAGCAACAGAGAGGGTGTGTGGAAGGCCATTAAGAAGTGAACAGGAACTATTTCTAAAGTTTTGGACTTTCTCCTCCTGCAGCCGATAGCGTTTTGAAGTTCTGACCGTTTTCGAAAATTTGTTTCAGACACTCGTGGCTAAAAGAGTTAGCAGACTGCGAGTTTTGAAACTTTATTGCTATCGAAATGTCAACAGTGCCGCGGGTAGGGACTGATTTCATGATCTCAACTAATATCTGTGTCCTGTATTTGGGGAATTCCGGACTAAGATGAATGAAGTCTGTGCCAAAGGGAGAACAGGTTAGATGCCCGTAGAGGCATTAATCTGAAAGAAAAAGTGGCGGTGGTTAGGGCACACATTGGGAGATGGCCTCAATTCAATCTTGGTTGGTTATGCCATGCAATAGAACTCATTATCTCATAACTGACGAGTAGGTCACCTCTGCGTGGCAGATGGGAAAATCGTGAGGTGAGTTGCAGCAAATTTACAGGAACCGACAGCGATGGCACATAAATATAATTGACGCACTATATCCTATATTGAGGTTTATGGCAACCATTCTTCTAATCTGTACTGTTAATCAACATATTATGATACATTTTCCGAAGCACTTTTAGTTAACTTCTGGAAAAAGTAGAACTTCACTGAAAATTATTAAGAAATTGACACCTTCGTATATAAACTGTTTTTATTAGCATAATGATATCAATCAAATTTATGCAATCAGGAAAATGAGTAAAATAAATACTGATCGAAACAAACTGATATACAAAGGCAATATCTGTCAAAATTTTTGAAATTTTGAAAATATTTTTACACGAATTTTATGCTTAGCTGTTAATATACATTTTTCTGTATTGTTTTATTATGGGATCAGTATCGCAGGTTGTAAATTTCCAAAAAAAGATATTTTTAGTGGGTATAATTCTAGAAAATTTATGATCTGAGTGATATTGCACGTCATTTATGTTTATGAGTGAGGATCGATATTGATAACAAAAAGAAAACAAAATTGATAAAAGTGTGTATTCTAGATAGCGCAACTGAATTTTGTATCTGTATTTGATAAGTATACTATACTACGATCCATAGTTAATTTTTGTTGGCGGGTACCTATTCAGTTGAAATAAGGGATGAACTTTTAGAAGTAGTGTCTTAAAAAAAGTTACATTTTTCTCAACAAATTTCGTAATTTTTTCGAACAAATATGCGCATTTTTCCCAGTCAATTTCATAATTTTCTTAAACAAATTCGTAATTTTTTCCCAAATAACTTCGTAATTTTTACATCCAAATTTAAACTCCTAACATAATAGTAACATGCGGAGACATTATTACGCAATCAATCAACATTAATAAAATTGACTGATAACTTAAATGAACAAGGATCTCTCTGACAATTGTTCAGACAATGAGTTTCTTGTTTAGTACTTTAAATTTGTTTCCTTTGCTTCCTTAACTATACTTAAGGGTTGATATCTGTTTGCAGCCCTAAAAAAATTTTTTTTAACAAGAGTTGGTATGTTGTTAAATTATAAATCACAACAAATATAACAACCGATTAAGCTATTCTTCAGGAGTAAGAAATTATTGACAATTTTTTACAAAATAGAGGTTGACTTAAAGTTTTTACTAAGGAACTCGTCATCAATTGTTCAAATCGTGTATATTTTACTATATAATCAATTGGAGCAATTATTTACCAATGGTTTAACTCCGCCCTTATGGTTAAAAAAAATTGCTGGCAGGTGGATTATGACCAGGCCAGGGCTAACTGGTCCATTACAGCTCCTGCGTATTTTCGGTGCTTCTGGCGAAAGTAAATACAATTGCAAACACCTTTCCGTCGCTGTATGCATTCTGTGCTGAAGAAGGAAACAAGTTGTTTCCAAAGTACTGGTCATAGCGGAATAAAAAATAATTGTCTAGGGATGGAAACGATGTTTGCAATTCATAACACTATCCGGTTTTTTGATAATGTAAACTTAAGCTCAACTTGAGTTGGTTAAGCGTCAGCCTCATGATCGCGCTCCTTCGAGTTCGATTCCCGATTCACCATTGTGTTTTTCGCCGCTAAAAGCGTATGACTTGCAAAAACATTACTTGTGAGGGTAATAAAACTTGGCGAAGTTTCATTGCGCAAAACGAATTATATTAACTTAGAAAAAATTATT
Source organism: Hermetia illucens (assembly GCF_905115235.1). Lineage (NCBI taxonomy): Eukaryota > Metazoa > Arthropoda > Insecta > Diptera > Stratiomyidae > Hermetia > Hermetia illucens. Next base: position 52,943,258 of record NC_051849.1, read on the forward strand.
GAAAAAAAAAAAACAAAATATATATATAGATTAAAGGCTACCAAGTGGGAGAGTATACGCCGATTTAAAACTCCCACAGTAATTACGTGCCATAGCTTCGCCATTTGATTTTTATTCATATGTTTTTCTACAAATCAATTGTTTTCAAGTAGAGATGGGTAGGTGATATATGTAATATTAGCGTCTTATAGTGTCATATCACATAGCCATTACTGAGCGCGATCCAAAGATTACAATATCACCAAACATTACCGCATTGCCTAACATTATCGCGTTACCAAATATCACCGCATTACCTGACATTACGGCATTACAAATTTGTGTTATAATATAATATCATATTTCGAAATATCGCCTGGCCTTGCCGCTTTTCGTAGCACAAATAGTGGTGGCAGTTTTCGATGCCGACGCGTAATATCGGACGATGTTTGGGCTTGCTTTAAGCTGGCTTTAGACCGACTTTGGGCTGGTATCAAACTGCTTTTCAATTGGCTTTGGTTAGAAAATGATTTGGGATGCATGTGAATATGGGGATGCAGATTCTTTGCTCAAACAATTGATTGGTAATGTTGTGAATGAATATCGCCTGCTGGTTTATGTGTGTATGGCGTTGGTTCTAGTATATGCGGCCGAGGTGAATATCAAGTGCTGATGTCGATTACCGGTTGCTAATCTGTTTCCTCGATTGGATTTGATGCGGAAAGGTGATTTCGGTTTTTATTTGAATAACAATAACATTTGAATAGCAATTTCTAGTTAAAAAGGAAAAATTTTACAAATACATTCTTTTTTCGTCTAATTGTATATCTCCTCTTAATTACGAACTGTGTTGGCTTTGGAATACTACTTTCAAAATTTTGTAAAATGGGAGGTCAATTTCGGCCTATTCCCATTAAAATGTTTTCTTTCACTGTTTTCCACAAATTTTTTATTGGTTTGATATCCGGCGATTGCACTAACTAAATATGATTTTTTTTGTTCTTTGAACCAGTTTATCGTTATTTCGGCCTTATGTTTCGGACCGTTGTCCTGCAATGCTTTACTTCAAGATATGACAAAAGGGACTTCTTTGCTCCTTTAGGAGATTGCATTTTTAGACTAAATCGAACGGATTTACCTTGCAAAATATTTTTTGGGGATGCTTTGTTTACAACAGTTGCTAGAACTTTCGACATTGTTATCCCTATTAAAAAAGATTATTTGCAGTATTTCTCTTTGCTAAAACTTATTGCGGATTATCTTTTGTAAGGAAGAAAGATATTTGAAAAATTAGTTTAACTTTCTTCCGAGTCGATCACAGACAGAGTGACGAAGACTCCAATGATGACTTGGATTACCCAAGTTTTCACAGTCATGGGAAACTGTATTTATAATGGTAGATTGTGAACAAAATGTCAGGGTATTGCATGGGTGCTGACTACAAGCCAACGTTTAGAAGTTGTCACTAAAATCATAAATATCGCGCTAGTCTTGAAAATTACTATCATGTAAAATTTTGTGTTTTTATGATTATTATTGGATTATTGATCATCATATAATCTGACTTACATGGTAAGGCAAAAGTAATCACTCTATTGGAAAACGCTAAAACGGTAAAAAGCTGTTTAGTCCGCAAGAACGTGGATAATTGTTTTCATTCTTTTGCCCAACAATTCGTCGGTTGTGTTGGCTGGCCGGTCTTGCTGCTGAGAATATCGCTGCTGTTGCCCAAGATGTCGAAGAGGAGCCCAAAAAATCGACCAGACGACGTGCCATGCAATTGGGCATTAGCCGGCGGTCCCAACGTTAAATTTTGGTGGAAGATTTGAATATGTTTCCTTAGAAAGTGCAGACAGTGTCACCTGTCGACCCCCAAATACCTCTAACCTATGTTCAAGTCATCCTGAATCTCCGAGGAGAGGACGATTTTTCGTCGAAAATGAGCGATCAGGCCCATTTTCATTTTAGCGGTTACGTGAACAAACAAAATAATGATTTCTGGGGCACCGAAAATCCGTGTATTACCCACGAAGAGCCATTATACCCCCTCAAAGTTGCTGCACGGTGTGCTGTTTACGCTGGAGGAGTCATCGAGCGGTTTTTCTTTGAGAACGCCGCGGGCCAAATGACGACTGGGGATAGCGCGCTACAGAACCATGATTATCGATTTTTTTCACCCTCAATTGAATGAATTGGGACTGGAGAACATGTGGTTCCAACAGGGCGGTGCAACGGCGGACACTGCTCGAGCCACAACCGATATTCTGAAGGAAGCATTTCAGGGTCGCTTAATCTCTCGTTTTAGTGATTTACAATGGCTGGCCAGATCACCTGATTTAATTGTTTCAGAATTCTTTTTATGGTTTTTTTTTTGAAGTTCAGACTTTTCAAGCCCTTAAGGAGAATATTCGCCAGGAATGCGAGAACCTGTCGCCCGAAGTTCTGGCAAGGGTGATAGAAAATGCTATAAATCAGGACAATATGGCCAATAACTCCGGCGGTGACCACTTGGCTGATCATTTTCGTGACTTGATGGATTAAATAAACAAATTTCACAAGCATAACCAAAGTTTTTCATTAAAAACAATTACAGCAAAGCAACATCGGTGGATTATGTACTTTTGCCTCCAACTGCTTACAAAAAAAAAAAAATAAACGTCTAATTGTATAATTTTTAATTCTTTTTTCTTTTTTTTTACAGAAAACAAAGTTGATATAATTTGTGGTAAGTTTTGACTTTTCACTGTTCTGTAAATTTTGTGTAAACCTTTATATATATATATATATATGTATATTTTAAATAGTTGTTCCAGAAATAGTAAATAGTAAAACGAAAATATTATGATTATCATGAGAATTGTACTACCAAAAATTTGATGTTGCAAAACAGTTCTTTTTATCGTTTCTGCAACAGATTGTAAACTATCAACCGTTTCTCTCTGAAAATGCATTTTTTTTTCATTTAAACACCACAAATTTTAATGATAGCTCTTTCTCTTCAATTACTTCAAATTCATACTAAAAATAAAGTGAGAGGTCTTTGACTTATTCATTTTTCAAACAAATACTTAGTATATTCTCTTTTTTTCGACCTACTTATATGATAAGAAATATTAAATGAATGCTATCGAATTTCAATCTGTTACCTCATAATTCCATGCTTTATTTATGAAGCATCGATATTCGCTATCTTTTGTCTATAGCATAGCAACTAAAATTGAATAATTATTCCAACCATGCATTCATTCGTGAAAATCTAAATCTATGTGGACTAAATCTCGCATTATCGTTTTGTTATAAATCCCCAAGAAAGCTACGAAGCCACATTGTGCGGAGAATTACAATTGTTGGCTTAAGTGGCGTTTATTATCAGCTGCACATTTTTTTTGTTGGCAGTGTTATTATTATATAAAAAAATCAATTAAATTAAATAAAAAATTTATGTTGTATATATTTTTTTATTTTACGTCTAAGTATGGAAAAATTCTTTATTTTATTTATTTTTAATGGATCTTGGTGTTAATCGAAAAATTGACAGAAAAGGCAGTCTTTAAAAGATTAAACATAACAATTTAACATGGTTTATATTTTATAATTTTTCTACTTGAAGACCTACATTGCAGTAAAATTTGAATGTTGCCCCCTAGGGTGTTTTACATAAATAGACTAGGGTGCGCCAATGAACAGGACAAAGGCTAAAGAATAACATAAAATTTTTAATATTACACGTATATAGTATAAATGGTGGTTTTATATCTGGTTTGCTAATGCATCGTCAAATTAAAGCGTTTTTACATAAAACGACCATTCTTTATTCTTAAATATCGCAGTTACTAATGAAATATTCTCGTTCACCTTCAACTTACCCTCCATTTGCAAATTCCTTGCCGATTTTGTGCCATTTTTACGTCAAAATGGAGAACTTGCTCCTACAAAAATTTGCTTACTCGTAGTACCACTCGATATAATTTTTTGTGTGACCCATTTAAAAAGAAATAACTCTGAAGTGGCAGTTTTTATTCTTTAATTTATGCATATGTATATTGATAGAAATATTGATATAAATTTGAATAAAGTTACGTTTTTGCGGTTTGTTGCCGCTGAGAGTTAGTATTAATTCTTTCATTATATGCATAGATAATTCACGGAGGTTATCCTGACGATGTTTTATTATAATACCCAAGAATTTATGGGATCACAAACAATTATGTAAATTATTCCTAATAAATAAAGTGAAAAAAAGAGGATAGTATTACCCATTCTCCTATAACGTATTCATTTTATTCACATAGAAGAATTAAACGACAACAGATAGGCAAGTTTTTTATTCCTGAAAACGTAGGAACGACAAACTTGCATATTGATAACATATGAGTTCACTTTCGTTAGGATGGATTATTCGAATTGAATAGAAAGATAATTTATGGCGCAGGTATATTCACTGCTCCTATAATTTGCATTGAAATTAGGTGTTTTGTAATAAACTTGAATTTTCAAAAATGTGACTTTTAGAAAGAATGTTTGTCCGAGCTGAGAATTCTCTAGTCCTATCAATACTCAGTCAAAATTAAATGCTCCTTTTTTACTGTCATTATTCCAATGTAAACACTGATTTCCAGTTCCCCATCCGCGGGGACGCATCCCACGGCATTGCCCATTGTAAATCTTAACGAAATTGCCTGACGCTTGCTGTGATTATAGTGTCAGGCAATAACGCAGACCATTCTGTTTGCCAGTGTAGTTCTCAGACATCCCACTTTACTCTTTCACCCATATTGCCAGGAGAGTTCGTCACCTCCAGCGTTAGATATTTTTTTGTTTTTTGTAAGATTCATCAGTTCCGGATTCAAGCTGAGATGATAATAATTTCGGGCCGTATTATCCTTTTGTGTAATGCTTTTTCCTTTGCAACAACCTTGGTCTATGTTTCCGCGTTCCTTTTTAGGTTCTTACCTTCCCTGTGTTCACTGAAGCCAGCAGCGTAATATTTACAATTTTGGATATTTTGTTGGGCCTCTCCTTTTCTGATGTGAGGCTTTTTTATTTTTTAGCGTCCTGCAGGGGTCCAAAAGAATTTTTTGCTGCCCCTTTACCCTTCCTTTCAAGTTTCGCGCCACTTCTATCACTTGGATGACGTTTGCTTACTTCCTGGTGTTTCTGCAAAATACGAAAGATGATTTGATTGTATCAGGACACTTGTACTCTGTTGGTTTTGTGTCTGTATGTGGTTGCGAGTTATTTGTGTACTTCTGCATTTGAGCTCCCCTGACTTCAACTTATTATTAAATTTGACATCGTAGGGTCTCCGTACTTTCGACTGGATGACGAATGCCCGGATTGTAAAACATATCCTTGCAGCGGGTTTTCTCCGAGATGATATAATCCTTAGATACACCTCTTTCTCCAGACTACTCGTAGTTCTAGATACACCGGTGGTCAAGTAACACACCACTGGGCCACTGCAGTCGAGGGATATTGACGACCGGAAACTTGATTACTCTTTCCCAAAAGCTGCTGGTACTTGGATTCTGTCACTCCCAATTTACTCGAAAAACGCTGAAGATATTATCACAAAATTTGCTAAACAGTTGCGGTCTGTGGATCCCTTTTACTTCGCGGGGAGGAGGCGTTTTAAGCGACCAAGCCTTCCGTTCTTCGTGCCCTCGGCTTCTCCAATTTCCACCTGAATCCCTTCCTTCAGCATTTCCCGGATGATGTTCGCCGAGCTTATGCCGATTTCCAGAGAGTCTTCCAAGCTCCTCCTGTCTAAGCAGAATCGGGGATAGTAGAATATGACATGCCCCGGGTCCTCAGGCGTGTAACAACAGTTAGGACAGAAGGGACAAAAGAGGGAATCATCCAACCTGAATTGGTGCAGATACTTCCTGTAACCACCATGGCCTGACAGGAATTGGGTCAGATGGTAGTTAATCTCACTGTGCCGTACACACAGCGTGCCTCATTTGCTAGAATGTCCATCGGGATCATTTTCCGAATAACACACGCTCCCTCGCCAAAGGTTGTTCTGCAGGTGTTGCACATCCTAAGCTCCACTAAGCAGTAAGTCATGTTTACTCTCCTTCGATTACTCTCACACGCTAGTGCTTCGTCCCAAACTGACGTCGCGTATAATAGTGTGGACCAAACCACTCCAGCTACAAGTAATATACGACTCTATCTGGTGTGTCCCCTTCAAATTGTTCTTGGCATCAATCATCACCCTCATGTATTTGATACCCAGCTTTGAAGCGATCATTTGGCCACCAGCACAAATACTAATCGTATTCCGATTCCTATGGTTGATAATTAAGACCGCCTCCGTCTTTTGTTCCACAAGGTCAAACCGAACCATCTCCAGCCACACTTTTATGACGTTAATGGTTTCCTTAGCGTATACTTCAACGTTTTCTGGTTGTTTCGCAACGATAGTCACGGCTAGATCACCTGTGAAACCGATTATCGGGGCATCCCTGGTACGGGAAAGACAAAGACACCGTTGTACATCACGTTCCACATGAGAGGACACATGAGGACCCAATACTGAGCCCTGTGGTACTCCTGTTGTGACAATGTAATGCTTGAGTCCCTCGTCCGTGTCGTACCAAAGTGTCCTTTCCCAAGGGTAACTTCCGAAAAACTTAGTCAAGTAACTAGGGACACCCGTTTTAGCCAATGAGCTTTTTATGCACTACCAGCTGGCTGAATTGAGCGCATTTTTGAGGTCCAACGTCAGCACGGTTGTTTGCTGAAATCGAAATTTTCGCCCCTTTCGAGCATCTTTCCTAGCGGGCGCCTGCCTCTTCTACCGACTACCGCTTCAAATATGCTGATAAGCCAGTCAGATCTGGTATTAGCAGTGAACTTAAGAGTTCTTTTGAGAACAGCATCCAAACTAGGAGCTCTATTATCACCGATTTTCTGACAATCCTCCTCAGTTACAGTTACAGGTATGGTGTAGACGTGCAATGCTTGTTTATACTTTTGAGAGGGACCACCGCCAGCACGATATCGAGTAGAAGATGCAAGCAGGTCAGTTTTGGTGTTCGCCCTTTCATATTCTTCACAACTACCCTACACGCTGCTCGCCAGGGGTTTTGGTTTGTCTGCCTGTATGTCTCTCACACGAATTTTTCTCAGAAAAGGTTAACTGATTGACGCTGAATTTGATCGGAAGGTGGGAACTGTGAACGCCCACGCCTAGAATGAGTTACATTGTTGTTCTACGTAGAATTTAAGGAGGTATGGGGGGTTTCCACTTATGCGAAAGGAGGGTGTACAATGTTTTTGACCTAATATAGTCATTTGAGATATCGGATGAAACATCTCGATTAGTATTTTCAAACGCGTACCCCTTTCCTAAAGGGATTCACAAAACCTTCGTTGGCCAGAAATATATCCAACTGCGCAAAAGCATTTAATAGAGTGCACGGCTTCGCGTTTGCTTTTCTGCTACCCTACTGATGGGTCCAAGCATTGAAGTCATCGGCAATCACCCATGGACTTCGTCCTCTTGAGTCGGCAACAAGATTGCCCAGCTTTTTCTCGCAATCGAACAGGTTCAGACTTGGTGGAGTGTAACAGCCCGTCCGTCTGTCTGTCTGCTAAACCCGATGTATTCCGAAAAGGCTAACGGTATTGTCACGAAATTTGATGGGAAAGTGGAAACTGTGAAAACTCCCACATACAGTGCGTTATATAGTTCTACACTATCGGACAAAATAAAGTACAAAGCAAAGCAAGAAGTATTCTCGCCAGGCAAACTCAAAAATGGAAGCATTTTCTTTTTAAAATAGAACTAGAATTTTTTCTTTATTTCATATCAGAACAAAAATAACAAACAATTTTATCAAAAACCAATAAACGGTGTGGACCCTGTATTTCAAGGTGAATAAGTGCATAATAAGAAATAAGTTCATTAATTACTTCAAATAAAAAAAGAGTCAAAAAACGTCATATTTAATATCTGGGATGTGCTCCTTTATTTTTTTATCACCTTTTTTAGTCCTTTTAGAACACTTCTAACTAAATTTTTTAGGGTATTTCTAGGTATTTTTATCCACTTCCAACGGCTTCTGCGGCAGAGAAGTATCCCCATACCATTAGGGAATCGCCACCGTGTTTAACCGTGGCTGCAATATTTTTGGTTTGGAAAGGCTCACACCCAACTCGATTACGATTGTTTGGAATTTTTTCAACTCAAATTTTGATTCATCCGACTAAATTATTCGATTACAAAACGATTCGGCCATGTTATTTGTTGTTGTTGCAAATGAGAGTTCAAATAGTCTTCTTTACACTCTACGTTACAAAATGTTCAAATTGGTAGCTTCTTTTATTTCTCTTGAGGAGTTTTGACCTTTTTTCAGCTTCTATCATTCGGTCATTCTCCGCAATAGTCTTCCGCTTTCGGTCCCCCAATTTCTTAAAACTTTCGGTCGTTGTGCGTAATTTATATTTTTCACTATTTTTCTTGCTCCAGCCTCTTTTAGCCTACTAAGAAGTCCACAATTTGAAATTTTATACACCAATTTTCTTTTCGGCGAATCCCATTTTACAATTAAAATGTAGCAGAGGTGTATTGGTAAGTTATCATTCATGAAAACTGTACTGACTTTGGAATAGATGTGTTTGCACTTTATTTGGTCCGATAGTATATGTAGAATTTAAGGGGGCTCCCCGTGCATGCAAAAGGGTTTTTTCATCAAATATATTGTTGCCGGGTATCAAATGAAAGGTCTCGATAAATACTTTTCAAAACTGGTCCAAGTTTTGACATTTAATTCACACGGGGGGAGGGCGTTGACTTGAAAGTGGTCATTTCTTTTACGGGCCCATTCTCAGAAAAATCGAGCTCCGAAATACCCTCCATACCGATACCAAGTTCGGTGGAAATTGTACTATGGTTAACAAGGTTACAGAATGTCAAAGGTGTCGTTTCAGTGCAAATTTTAAGCTTCTGGTTTCCTGACTTGTTAGTTGCTAAACCAGGGTTTCTTTTTCTGTTTTCATTATTCAAGAGTCTAGACGTCTTGTCATTGAAAATTTGGTGGAGGTAGAGAATACTGAAGGGGGGAGTAAGTGGGAGTTTTAAAATGTCAGGAATGGAAACAAGAAGTACAAAAAGATATTTAAAGGCCATCTGTTGCCAACATAAAAGCTTGATGTTATCGTAACGTATCTTGCATGTGCGGGTTTAGCAAATCTTCGTTAGGTTCTCTTCTGCTCAAAGAAGTTCATATGAAACATTTCACTGACTAACGAGGCGATGTGTTGCTTGAACCGCCTGAGTAAAAGAATGTTCGCAATATGATAATGGACGCGGATTATAGACCAGACAAAGGAATATATTTCATACATATGCGTAGAGCGTGCAAATGTATCTAAGAGTTCCACATAGAAGATAAAATAGACGAAACATTCGCTTCATTAGGGAGATTACCTAAATTATTGAATTATCTAAATACCCCAGTTTTTTAAAACCAAAGTCCAATCAGATTAAAATAATACGTTGTCACACTTTTCCTGGGGAATTCAAGCCCACCCTGTTGGAAACAGATATTATACGCTAGTTACCTAGTTGATAATACCCTGCTAATCGCAATTATCATAGAAGATCCATCACCGCTCCAACAAGACCCCAATCTATATGATAAGAATGTATTCAATCATCAATGGAATATTTAGAAACAACACACGAAGCAATTAACAAATCGATTAAAGGATTCCGAATTTCGCAACCTGCATCGGCTCATTGAGAAACGTATTTAATGGATTCAATTGTTAGCACTAGAATTAGCGCGATATGTTAGGTGTTCATAAATAGCCCCACGACAAAGAGAATATTCAAACGAATTTGCACGTAGAGTTATGCCTTTGTCTCGATCTTGATGTCTCGTGGGTAATCCAATGTCAGACAAAGTCTAGTCGTAAGATTGGCATGATCTTGTGGGTTGACAATAAAAACGGAGGAAGTGTATTTGCTTAAACAATAGCTTTGTACGTTGTGCGGAATTTAGTGAATGAAAAACTTGAAAATGACCGACAAATGAGTTTAAAAGGTTTGACAAGAATTAGGGGTGAGCGGACTAAAAAGGCAAGTTAAGACCGCGGTAAGCCAAGTCAATGTCAACTAAACTTTGAGGTGTCGTTTTTAGTTCCGCTTCCAGAATCTCAACCTCAAAAGTTGTTTAGTTGGCAAATTCTTGAAGAACATGGGTTGCTTTATTAAATGCTGATTCAGAAACTTTCCCCAGTCAAATTTCCATTTCGTCCCGAATGCGGTTCACCTGAAGGTGAGTTGGTCATATGTTCATGAATCATTTATCGTAAATATATTTGGGCGCGATAAATTAGGCCTTGTAACATTTTCATTTGGTATTTGTATTGTTCAATTGATAAGATATCGTCATTTGTGCGTATCTAGTAAATACCAAAAGATATCGGAAATATAACATGAGATAATGAAATAGCAAACGTAGCGTTTGGCCTATACATATCCAACTAGATACCTTCGAATACTCATACCTCTTTCCGTTTTCCTGGAGCGCCAGTTGAAAATCTGGGGACGGAATATAGTTTATTGACTTGTTTATAAGAGACTCAAATTATTCCGCACACTCTTCAAATTTTAGACCGCAGATACCATATTTTCATCATGTTTCACTCAAAAAGTCAAGTCATTGGTAAGAGCAGTCTTAACACGAACCATCTGTTAATTATTGAAATTTGAAATGATCCATGCCCTGCTCGTGAGACCGCATCTAATTACTGCCTGCTAAGAGCAATATGGTGCATTTAACTGAAAATGAGTTTCGAAATGATTGAACAAAATGAAATGTGAAAATCATGCAAGCTTCCACCAAGTTCCCCATGAAAGTGTGATCAAGTTCACAGTTCAATGTCCGTATATGTATCTGACTAATATTTCTGTTTGTTTGATGAAAAAGCAATACCCATATTAGATTTCCTGATAAAATTCACCCGCATATATGTATCTGGAAAGAGAGAACGCATTAAGACGAAATATATTCTATTTTCACTTTATCAATTCTATGGAATGAGAGTAATTCAAACGTTTGATGATTTATACATGTTTGTGTTGAATTGTAATTATTCATTTTGGTGACTCAAGTCAAGGTAACTCGTTCGGTCGTTTGTTTTGGATGTTACGAGAAAAATTGGGAATGTTGAATGAGAGTCGAGTTAACTACAACTAACTACTAATAACGTCACGGGAAGAACTATACCTCACATATGAATAGTGGTTGTTTAGCTACACCAAGAAGGCTGTATTGTACAGTCTTCTTGAGACCCACCAGTGGCCAAATGCAGGTCTATAAAACCCCCCATCGACATGGTCTATTATGGCCCTCCATTAGCCAGTTTGGGAATGTGGACACTTTTTGCACCTCACCGGCCAAATGGCGTTTTGATTGTCGTCTATGATTTCACGGCAACCTCCGCTTATTACAAATAGCGCTCAATGTGGGATCTAAAAGTGGTTCAAACATCATCTTTGGAACACCGTATAGAGATAATATAGATGGTTCTTATACCACATAAATTCCCGCGTAGTGCACAGTTTCCTCTTCTTCCTCGCTTCTGATTCTAAATCTCGTAAGGGTTGCCTCTCGCATGTCCGTAGAAACAAGGACCTTTGTAGTTGGAGGTCTCCTCCGGAGCTTTTGGAAATATGTTAAATTATAACTATTTTTATATCACCTATGGTGTACTAATAGAAATCAGATACATATATATAGTCGTCACTGAAGAAGGAAAAAAATTGTTCCCGAAATGTCGATATATGCCAAATGAGACGGTGATAATTTTTAACTCCTAAACACTTTTTGCTAGAAATACTTAGAACACGCGCTGATTATAATAGAAATCCTCTCATCTTTGTCAGGAAGTGTTGAATGTTGGTTGGATAATGGAGGTACTTGGCGCGTGCCACATATCTCATCTCAATTTACTTGCGCATTCCGAACAAGGAAATCAGATTTCTGACATTCCCGGCCCGTGCGCCTACTTCACCGAACTGACCAAGCTGTCAGGTTTGAAGTTATCTGCCTTAGCATTCCAACATCACGTCACCTGCATTGCTGAAACCTGTTTGTATCACAGAATTTTAGATTCTGATCTCCACGACGATTACTCTTTCTTTCGTTATGACAGAAACTGCGCTGCGCTTGGCAAGAATACCGGCGGATATGCCCTAATAACTGTTAAGGAATTTTTTTTTATCGTCGTGATTTCAACAAATCGATTTTGAAAGTAGATGACGTTAAGAATACGCCATAAAACGTATTTTGTAAAAACCACGTTCTCTCATGGGTATTTCCAAAAGACTTTCAGACATTTTCAGCCTGACAGAATTCCCATTGGTCCCAGATTTTACAGTTGATGAAAGCGATATACGAGAATGTGTCTTCAGATAGTTTATTAGAATGATGCTACTGCTCAAGATAACAACGAATCCCTGAAAAGCTGTATTTGGACGTTGACTACAAAAAAATTGCACTTGGGTGCACGGTTGGTTGAAATTGCTACCCACTTAGCAGTAATGATCTTTAACGAAAAATGTTTGTCCATTTTGGAAGTCATGGACTTGTTGGGGATTAGTTTGGGAGGCAAGAAACGCATCGACCATTCCTAGCGTAGGGTCAGTGACGCAGCAAAAAGTGCGCGAATTCAACAGAAAGAGGAAAATGCGGCCAACCGAGAGCATTTTTTTAATGAAGAAGAAGAACTCTACGGCCTTGGCATTGCAGATTGAATCGTAAATTTCTGCAATTATGTTTTATACCATACTTTACCTTTAAACGCATTTCCCCAAAATGTGATTTTTTTAAAATATTGGGGCACACATCCACCATAAATTTTTATCGAATTCAGCATTTTTTTCATTTGTTCAATGAACATCTCACTCACTCTCTCGAGCCATTTTTTGAAAATATAATTTTTTTGATTTCGGATAGATAAAATGACCCTTCAGGTGCCTCAAAGGCAAGGACATAAGAAATTTGATGGGTATTTCTCCAAAAATTCGAAACATGTAAAGATCAAATGAAAAAAGGATTACTTAAATTAATTCCCAAAAATAGGTCTGAAATCAACGCTTGTTGGTAGAAGCGCGTCTTAAGTAGCCTCTCAGTCCCAAAACCATCATCTCTTCCTCCTACACCTAGGATTCTATTACCGTACGCGTCATTCCGCCAAACGTACGCCCCTTTACCATATCTTCTGTACGAAGATTTTTTTTCGACAGATTATCAGAAGTCCTAATCGTTTTGTTCCCCTCTCCTCCATTCATCCTCCGCTTCTAGCTTTCCTATGCTCTCTTAGCCTACTACTCCTGGCCTTCCTTCCCTCTTCAATAACTAAACCACTTAAATTGCACTCTTGATCATGTCCTCTCTAACCTTTCTGTGGGTTCTCTTTCACAATCCTTTCATGCTCATTACTCCCGACCTGCCCATCATCCTTGTCTCGAGTTTCATGCTCATATCTCCGGGCTCCACTACCCTGTGGTGCGCAAGCCTACCAAGTTAAACTTCCGTAAGGCAAACTTCGAAGATCTGAACTCAATCTTGACGACAATCAACTGGGTTTCTCTCCTCTCTCCATTAACGTATGACCAAGTGCTCAACACCTTCTATATCATTTTATAATATATTCTTCCCTGTTACGTCCCATCCATTCTTAAGTCCCTGGGATATTGCCCTATTTGGTTCACCGCTGAGGTCCACAAAAAGATTCGTCAAACACACAACGAGGAGGAAATTCCTGTCCTCTGGAGCCTATGCTGACTTAATTTTTTTCAAAACTTTCCCTCAATCTATGTCCCCTCTCCTCCCTACTCTTCCCACCCGCTAATGGATGTAGTCTGCCTCGCGTCGCCTACCATTCACCTCCTTACCACTGTCCTTGTCCTTAGCAAGCTTGACGCCAATGTCGGCCCTGGTTACGACGGTCTTCCAAATCTCTTTTTGCTTAAAACTGCTCAGTGCATCTCCCCTCCCTATCCATTATTTATTTTTTCGTGGCCTGTGGGAAGAGATTCTTATCATCCCTATTTACAAAAATAGCGATCGCACTCTTGCCGAGCATTACTCGCATTTCGATCTTCTCCTCCTGTTCCAAAATCTTGAAAATATATATCGTATCGTAGTGAAACAGCAACATGGCTTTATTAAGCGCAGGTAAACTACTTCCAACTTGCTCGACTCACGGCAAGGAGTGCATACTATCTGCATTGACTTTATTAAAGCCTTCGACACTACAAACCAGGCAAGGCACTACCACCTGTTTCATGGTTGGCCTCTTGCCTTTCCAACCGATCCTGCCGTATTTCTTTTCATGGCTGCATACTCCGTTCCTTTTCCTTCTCCTCTGACTCTCCATGGGGATCTATTCTGGGCCCTTTATTATTTTTATCAACGACCTTCTTCCTTTCCTTATTTGACTCTATTTGCTCTACACCTACGACCTTAAGCTGCTTGCCATCGACTATGGACAATCAAACCTAGACATTCTGGTTCGCTGGTGCTCTGCTAATGGTTTAGCTTTAACGTTAGAAAATTTCACCCTATGTGCTACTCGCTTAAATCCTCACCCACTTACTTCTCCTACTCTCTTAACGGACATGTTATCACTTCACTCAACGTCTTAGAGTCACTAGCCTAAAGCAAAACCTTATTAAAATTGGTTCGCTGTCGTATCACACCCAGTTTTCTCGGAAACGATTATAGCGATTGACACCAAATTTGGTGGAAAGGTGGGAACTGTGAAAGCATAGAGCATCCTTCCAAATTTGGTGGAAGTTATAGTAATATATAATCCTTGATTAGATGATCATTTTCTTCGCACTTTCTGCAACTTTTCGATCTATCATGTTGGCTGGTGTATGCTTCTGCAAAGGGGCTGAAATTAATGCATCTGAAGGATGTCTTCAGGGATGCTTCCTTCCTGGCTCTAGATTTGAGCCAATATTATTCTACTGTTCCACCGGCAAACCAATAACGAAAACGTATGTGTCTCCATATAACATAACATACGCCCGGTGAGAATCAAGTCCGTCAGTCCAAAGTTGAGTTGTCTATGTTCTAATTTCAGAGATTTGAATATTTTTGATATTTCAATTCATTTCTTCCTCTCATTCATTTTCAATATAAATGAACTGCTCTTGTGAATAAGAGTTAAGAGATCTTCAAATTTTATCAGTAATATTACTAATGTTCACAATTACTCATTCCTTATCAAAGATAAATACCAAACTTTAAATTTTTCAATTTTTTGATTATGCTTGTTTTCGAAAACCAATATGTGGGAGGTGTCATTGTTTTATATTTGAAAGACTGATTAATTTTTTTTTATCAAAATCTATTAAGTTGTTTACGTTGATGATGATTATTGAAAAATTGCAAAATCATCGGATATAGACGGCGCATTTGATAAGTGGTCTTTTGAATAATTGCCGGCACATATCATTAAGGGGTTAAAAATAAAGATTGTAAATACTTTTTGAATTAATGGTCCCATATCTTGAGGTTTAGGTCGTTTTCGAAAATGTATTTAAAAACGTCCTTGCAAACCTTTTGGCTGGTTTTTCTTTGGCGTAACGTTTTTCTTCCCCAAGTGACCAGGGTCGCTGAAGATTTGCTCTCACAGCCAACTTACAATTCGGAGGTGTAAGTGGCTAGAATAAGCGATACTCCTTAAAATCTAGGCAGCAGTGTAAGGGTAGCCAATCTAACAAATGGTCCGCTATTATAGGCATGTGACAACCTAGCTATACAGGAATATATGAGACAGCCTGAAACTGGCTTCGTATGGGCAAAAACAAATGGTACATACGTCGATACTTCCTCTGTTTCTTCAAGCCTCAAATTCGTTGAATTCGATGCATGCTTGACTTGACTGCTTGACTGCTAGGGTTGACGTGGAGACCAAAAGTTATTGCTGGCGACTTTGGGTTAAAGAAAGCGATGGTCAGGTTAATACATGCCGAAAATGAGGATTAGGTTGGCTTCTGGACCTGACTTGCGTTAGTTCTTCACTTGTCCACAATATGCCTTGGAACGTCCGTAAATACTATGATACACCCACAGCGATCACCAGGCAATGGTCTGCATTATGAAGAAAAAGCCAAGCAATTGAGGGCCTGCACGTCCAAGAATCAGGAGCGTGTAAGGATGCTCTGCGAAGGCAATTGATGAGCAAACATTGATAGAAGTGTGGTCTGAGCAAAACACTAAATTAGGTATACCTTGGGAGAGAGCCGCCCATATCACGAAGTGTATTGTGATGCATAAGACTCATTTACACCGCGCATGAAGTAGCTGTAGAAGAATTGCTGGAAATTTCATGCAAGTTTGGCGGTAACTAAGCACCGGGCTTTGGCAGTATACCGACTAAAGCTTTTAACTAACTAATTACAGACGTGACATACTTATCCCCTTGCAACAGATGTGGCGCCTATCAGAGCCCTATTTATTTACCTTTTTACAAACGAGTTGAGCGACTAGTTTTGAATTTATATATGCTTGAAACATTTTCTGTTAACCACGTTAGAAGATGCCAACTTGCGAAGTTGCGAACTTTATTTATTTTAGAATGCTACGAAATAAATTGAAAAAACATACTTTAACACAAATTAACTAAAAACGCAATTCTTTATTCAAAAGGAAACAAATATTTTTTAAGAACGCAGCAATAAATAGCAGTGAAAAATTGGGTTAAGATATTTTAGCGAAAAACTTATTTTTTGGGCGAAATCACAACTCATTTTAAGAAGATACTCTTTCAAGTGGAACTCTTTTTGCATATCTTTCTGGTGCGCTCTAAACGTACATGCATTCCATGCAAAATAAGCTGTTGTTCTCTTTTTCTGTAGAACATAAAATACAAGTTTTCTTATTGCTTCACCCCAATCAAATTCTTGTCGTATATTCAGGACACGTCCTATGCACATTCTTACCTCATGATTTATATTTGGATTCCTAAATCTTCGTTCTAACTCAGGCTTAGTCAACTGCATGCCTAGTTTTTTTTATGTAGTCGTATCTTGTCAATCCACCATTATCCCGGAAGAACTGATGAATAATGAAAGAGTTTACTGAAGCAATATCTACAAGAAAAGAAAAAATCTTAGCTGACGGTTTCATGCAGGGCAGAAGCAACTCATCAGACGCTACCTCACCTCTGACCTGGGAGCAGCGTGATCGAAAGGTGGTAATCGCTCCATTTATATATAATCGCAAACACGACATGAGTGCGAATTATATTGAAGTGAAATCCGTCCTTGAATTTGGGACGTACACCAGGCCGAAGTTAATTATTGTTGAGGATGCTGAGGGTCCTGAGTCTGCACCCACTTGATGACGGACCGGTCCACTTGGGAAAAAACTTACTTCCTCTCTTGTAGTACACGGACTCCTCTTTTTGGGTTAAACAGCCAAGTTCAGAAAAAAAAGAAAACACCTTGACTGACGGTTTGCAAGTGTTCCGGTCCGTCATCAAATACATGCGCACTCAGGACTCCCAGTATCTTCAACAAAAACTATCTATAAGCCTGAAAAATACTCCCATAGACCAACGCCTGGTCTTCCTGATCCTTGAATAGAGAGAGCATTTTTCATCGATTGAGTCAACTCCTCCTCTGGTCAAATTATAATGTGCTATTATTTTCGGCTTCCTAGTGTCAACATCTAAAGCCTCGTTATGATGCATAGATGACACCAAAATGGCAGTTCTGTTTTTCTTTGGAACATGAGACAAAAACGTAATATACTTTATGAAGGCATATAAAAAAGAAGAACCTCTCTTGACTTATTCGGCAAAAACTTCGTGTGGATCTCTTTTTTTACAGGGTTTCAGCATAAGTCAACTTCTCATTTTTCAGTGCCTTTACTAGTTCAATTGAGGAGAATTATCTGCTGTGATATTTCTATTTGTTCTAACGATTGGTTTCGCAAGACGCATTTCTGTCTGGGTGGGTTTCAAATATTTTCGGTATTCTTCTGACAAAGTGTAACTATCACTATCTCACTATCTATCGCAATAGATGTACGCATTAAAAAGGTATCTAGTCCTAGCATCAGCCACTGCCTTTAAGTCATACTCACATAGCCTCTCCGGCACATACATTTTAAATTTAAGCGTCCACGAAATGACACTAGCATTTCATCGATGCATGCATAGGCTCCAATTGAATACACTGATTGACAACTTTCAATGAATTTTCGGAATATCTGAGAAACAGTTGCGAGATCTGATTTTTTGAAAAAATTTTGACAATCTTTTTGAATTTTTAGTGCATTGAAAAATATCTTGTCTCGAACCATCGCAATATAGATCTGTAAAACTATTGGATTTTGTGGGGAAAAAGCTGAAGCGGGTAATATATGACGTATTAGTCCCAGTTATAGAGAGTCTAGGGTGTTTAACAGATCTACAATTTCACTTCTGGTCAGCCAGATCAACCACTGATTCTGTCAGTCCGACTTGGATGAAAATGCAATACACGAAAAGGGTAACTCTAGGAAGTATTACGCAGTGATCACCTTTGGCGTGCCGAAAGCACTCAACTATAATAACGTCACGTATAATTATGTCATCAACGTTCGAGATGTTAGGCAGATGGATGCGATCAATGCTCTCACTGAAGGATGTAGGCTTGGCACTCACGGAGTAAAAACAGAAGAACGAAGGGAGACGACCATTCGGATTAGAGTGGGGGAATCACATAATCACTTTAAAGTCAGTAATGAGAATTGTTACCAAAGAGGCTTCACTTCAGGCAAATCAGCAACAGATCAGATTTTCTCCCTGCGGTAAGCGATGGAAAAATTGTTAGAATATGGACATCAGTTACACCATCTATTCATCGACTTTCAAGCCGTCTGTGATAGCATAGCCAGGGTAAAACTGTACACGGTCATGAGAGAATTCGGTATCCTGACGAAATTGATAAGACTAACTAGGCTGACCCTGGCCAACGTGCGGGCCAGATAAAAGCAGCAGGATCACTCTCAAAAAAATTCGGTATCAACAACGGTCTATGACAAGGGGATGCCCTATCATGCGTCCCCTTTAACCTGACCCTCGAGAAAGTGATCCGTGATGGTGAGGTAAACGAAAAAGGTACACTCCCCTTTAAATCCACCCAACTACTGGCCTATGCTGACAATATCGACATCATGGGAAGAACCACCCGAGACGTACAGACTGCCTTCATTCAGATCGAGCAGGCGGCGATTGACGCCAGATCTTGGGCTGCACATTAATGAATGCAAGACAAAATATATGGTGACAACGTCAGCACCGAAAACCAAACGAGAAGAATAAAGATAGGAGACTACAACTTTGAGACCGTTGATAATTTCTCCTATCTAGGGTCGAAATTCACAACCGATAACAGCTACGATGATGAAATCCGCGCACGGTTGTTGGCAGCCAACAGTTCTTAGCAAGAAGAATTGCGAACTCTTGGCAGCGTTCGAGAAAAGAATCCTCCGAAGAATTTTTGGCCCCCTACATGGGGATAGAAGACTCCGTAGCCTACATAACGACGAAATGTAGGAGTGATACCACGACCATCTGGTTGTGGATAAAATCCGGCTCAATAGGTTACGGTGGGCGGGTCACTTAATCCATATGGATGAGGATGATCCAGCCCGGAAAGACTATAAGGGCGATATCAATGATAGAAAAAGAAGACGAGGCAGACCCTACCTGAGATGGAGCGATGGCGTAGGTCAGGACGCCAGACAGCTTTTAGGGATATCGAATCGGTAGACATTGGTGCAAAATCACGATGTCTGGAGTTCCTAATTAAGGCAGGCCTAGACCGGATACCGGTTGTTGCGCCGTTAATGATGATGACGATGAATGAGAATTGTTAGGCTGTACTTTAAGCAACATTTATGACATGGTTTCTTTCATGCGTTCAGCATAGTCTTCGCAAGGTAGATGACAAATGTCATCATGTGGGAGCCGCCCTCAATACCACATACAATGCCCAAAAGACGGGTGCGGTTTATGTGCTTGGACTGTTTTAGAGTATATTTTGGCTTCAAGACCGTCCCAGATGATGAGGCATATGTGACGAGTGGGATGATGGCGACGATATTATGCACATCTGTTATGGGCCCCGGTCTTCCTGTGATCGGTACATAAAACGGAATGGGAAGAACCGTTGAGCAGGTGGTAACAATTGATTTTCGATAGCGAGGTCTGCACGGAGAGAAGGCACTGAGAGATAACCAGAATGCCATGCAATTTCGCATAGGGCACGGCGAATACCGCAAAATCCGCATTTGCTTAAACTAGGTAGATTATCTGCCTCAGCAACGACGGTACCTTGGATTTAGACCATGTCTTCTTCCATTGTCCTAAATATACGGTGGAAAAGTCATGGGAAGACATGGGAAAGTATAGTAGCACCGGGGAAGTGCTTGCCTGTCGGGAAAAGTAGGAAGCATATAACCGTATAGTGGGGCGGATTCAATGTAGGGTTAGTGAAGTAGAGGAGACGAGGAAGGCACGGTTGAAGGTCAAAATGGCAAATCTACCCAGATCTTTCTTATTTCTGGATACAGTAAAAGTAATCATCTATTTTTGCAATTAGGCGGGTGTTTATAGTCTTATTAAACAAGGAATAGCGAGTAAATTCTGAAATCTGTGAAAACAATAATTTAAGAAAGTAACCTAAGCGCGTTATTTCGCCGGCTTTACCCAGCGCATTCGACATGTACATATGTTATAACACTGCCTAGAGAACTTTATTGATGATTCATGTGAATGAAATCGACCTGATTGCCAAACCCACCAACAAAATGAAATTGAATTTTCTGAGATGCAATATTAAGAATGAAATTAGAAGCGGAGAACAGTTCCATAGATACATGTCACAGTATCTAACTTCGAAGTCAAGGTAAAATACGGTTTTATCTAAAATATTTTGTTTTGTTCCGTTGCAAAATCATATCGTTTTCCCTCAGACACCTAGTCAACTGCCAGAATTTCCTATTTGCCAACAATAAAATAAGTGTCTCTGTTTTTATATAACCGACGTGTAAATCTAAAGCCATAAAATGCAACTTTATCTCTAAATGGATTTATTGCACTTATATTTTCTGGTACTTTCAACCTCTTACAAGCTCTATTGACAATATCACCAGATAGAATGACACATCAACCTATATCTTGGCCTTACTATTACATTCTCCTCTAATGTATCTTTTCATACACAAGTATCTTTTCATATAATTCACAACATTTTATCTAATATACGACTGATGCCAGGTTCTTATTCACGCGCCATAGAAAACGGGTTCCAATACTCAAGTACATATTTAGCTAACTCGTTTCAGATACACTCGTCCATTTCAATGTTAATAATAATAAATTTTTCAAGTTAATATCACCAGCGAGTAATTGACACCAGACCACACTACTTGACTGGGAACTAGGTTTGTGTGAATTATCTTCGTATGTAAAGAGAATTAACAAAATCACTCAAGCACGTGATGGGAATATCTTAACGGGCCGCCAAAGTCATTGGGTTGCATCTTTATGTAAATATTAATCATTATTTGCATCTTCTATAGTTGTTTTTCAAAAATGATGCCGTAATTAGGAAGAGAAATCGGAGATTTTGTTTAGTTTTTTACTTTTTGGTAAAATATTGTGGTATAACTCAGCAGTGACTCAGAGAAATTTATAGAGGGGCTTGAACGGTCATGGTCCAAGGAGTACCTTAATTGGTATTTCTGAAAAACTAACATGAAATTGACTTTTATGAGGTTTTCTTCCTAAAGTATTTAACTTTCAAGTATTCATCTAAATTTAGATTTTAATGGTTATATAACGGCCATTGAAAAAAAGTTTAATAAAGTCAAATTTTCAGACCAGTTTTCTCCGTTGAGGGTATGACCTTTCATTATTCGCTGACGTTTCAAAATCTATAAATATATAAAATCTGATTCGCGATCTGAACGGAAGTTCTGATTTTGATCGTTTCCAATACATTACCCAAATTGACCATGACCGTGGATATAAGAAGATACTTAGTCGCCATCGCCACTCAGGCGTGACTTAAACATCCGCAGCGGAAGTGGGAAATAGCCCCCGACCATTAACGGCTACAATTAAATGCGCACGGGCGTTTTAGCAAGTCTCCCCAACTTTTCAAACACTGCAATTGCTTTTTGGAGCTAATGTTAACAAATTTAGAATTATTTATGTTTTTTATGGTCCATCAAAGGTGAATATTGTCAAGTGCTATATTAGAACCGATTTTTCTTTGTTATGGTACACATGTGTATGCCGTTGTATGTCACCGATTCAGTCTCTTGTGAGGTATACGAAATCAATTTCATTATTATTACTCACATGTCATTAAGGCCTTTTTATGTATCTACTATACATAGTTATTTTAGAATATATTTACACGCTTGGTATTTTTCTATATTTTAAGAGGTATTAAATAAATAAAAAAAATAATTAGAAATTTCATTGGAGGTTTTATGGTTTATCCGCATAATATCTCTCCCTCTTATATCTGTGACAATTGGGAGGGATATCTTTCCGATACCTTAGTTAAGACGAGAATCCAGTCAATCGCTCTTTTGAGATTGAATCTTCCGGAAAGAGCTCGGTGGAGGATTTACGCCGATGTCGTTCAGAAAAAACTTCCTTTGAAGCTCAATCCATCCAATGATAGCTACAACCCTGTTGGTTGGTTGATGCCTAATGTCGTTTCCTGAACCGCCAAGACTCTGAGGTTCAGTTTCTGGTTTCAAGGCAATATTATACTATGAACAGTTTGTCAGCCTATTGTACAACCCTCACCGCGGAAGCAGAGAATTCACCGTTCACCCACTTTCGCCTGCTGATTTGCATTGTCCAGGGGTTACCAGCGTCGGTTTGAAAGTAGAATTTCGTAGCTGGGCTGCAGGTGTTAAACCAGGGTGCATTACCCAGGCTTTGGTTTAGTATTGCAGTGTTTTTAGCTTTTCTCTGCTCTTCTTTTCCGAGGCTTTGGTACCAATTGGTGTTAATAAAGCAAGGTTAATTAGGAGGGATTGACTAAGCCAGGTAATAATTAATATATAAATATAATACTAGTAGAAATCGGCAGACGTTCTTTTGTTGCAAAATCTGCGGGTTTTCTTAGGATAATGGAAGAAGTGAACTAATCTGATGATACATTTGTCTCTGCACTTTAGTGCTCTAAGGTGGCGAAGTGGAAGGGAGGGCAGCGACCCTGTCGGCCGGATTAAAGCCAAGTGCGCCACTTCCACGTAGTGCCACCGAGAGCCAACCGGAATAGCCCTCTGAGTTCATATGACTCAGAAGGGTTCTTGGGGCATGTGTTTTCAGCCCGGTTATTTGCCCTCTGCTCTCCAGTGGGAGTTTTGATGGGGGTTTTAGTTATGTCCAAGTGGACAAGAGACTGTCGGACCTCAAGCATAGAGTTGCACTCACCACTCGGGTGCTATACTCCTCAGCTCGGTATAAATCTGGATAGGTCTTACATCCGCCGGTATGAATGCTGAGCCATCCCCTCAGTATGGTACCGTTGTTGCTTGTCATATCGGGGCTCTGATTGTCGTCCCAAATTTAATTCGTGTCTTAAAAATAGGGGTGGGGTTAAGTCGAAATGGCAGGTATTTACGATAAACCACTAGGACATAGTCTGTCCCTGCACTTTGAGTGTGAATATAAAATTATCATATTACAATATTTGCTCCTCCCGAAAACTGACTTTCTAAGTGCAATATCACATACCATACATATGCTGTTGCTGCCATTGGATTAATAAGGACATCTCGTTATTAACTTATATGCATTATTTAATCGAAGTCTTTATGGTAGTTGAATGCTGTTTTATTGAGATCGATTTTCATTCTTGACATTCCAATATTATATATTCAATATTCACTGTCTGTCTGTCTGTCTGTCACACGTGCTTTTCTCAGAGGCGGCAATACCGATTGATACAAACTTTGATGAGAAGGTGGCAACTGTGAACTCCCACACATGCAGTAAAAGTCATCTTTTTATATTGTGGTCAAGGAGGAGGGTTCCTCATACATGCAAAGGGAAGGGGGTGTACATTTTTTTTCACCGAATATAGTCATGTTGGGTATCAAATGAAATGTCTCGATTAGCACTTTGGAAAACCAGTGTTAGTTTTGGCGATTGTTGGAAAGGCACGCAGTGCAGGGGGTTGAAATATCACGTTAAAGTGAATAGTTTAACATACTGAACACATATTCATTACGAGTTATGTACAAATGGGATATTTCTGCACTCAAATATACAAACAGAACCTTTCATATTTGAAGCGTCTAGCTTCCGACTTTTCGACTTGTTATATAATAGATGAGATCAACTATATTCTAATTATATTAAGCTAGTCCTTCAATGCTTTTCTTGTTGGAAGCTGCAATCAAGAGGAGCTTTCAGCATCAGGAACTCGGATGTGAAATCCACTTTGAATGGATTTGCATTCATAAAACAATGCATAAATTTAGCAACTTATTTTGAACTTGAAATGGCAAATAAGGCCATTGACTTCGGGAAAAATTTGAACTTTATGTCTCGATAAGAATATGTGTAATCCATAAAGAACACTTTCTTCATCATGGAGCTCGGTCTTATCGTCGGATGCCTAGATTCGGTTTAAAACTCAAATATTCTCGACCTGAAAAATCTGAAACAATTTTTTGCATCGCTATTGAGGGACTCACCTCACCGTGGTTTCTGGAATGCGCGCACTCTCTTTGACAACGGGAGAATTCCTGGAAAATAAATTGGACAAGTCGGACTGCGGTGACGGGTTGTTCTGACGGCTACGGCACGGCGTGCTTTCTTGACCTGGGAATCGGTTTCTGACATGATTCTCACTCCAAGGATCCGATCTAGGTTAAGGTTTTTGATATAATGGATAAGAATGCTTTCTATGGGCAACTACACAGAACTCAAGAAAGGCTGCCTAAAAGTAACATTTTGGTCGTTATGAATGATCTCGATGGCAAAGGGAACTCTCATAAGAAAGCATGTGAAGGGGGGGGGGGGCGGGGGGTATGATCTTAATGGCCCAACAACAATGATAGAGAGTTTGTAGACTTTTGCATTCACCGCCTTGTCATCATCGCTATTGGTGGCACACTGTTCAAACAAAAGGCCTATAATACGGCCACAAAGGTGTGAGCGTCACGTGTTGGAATTCCGGTATCATGAAAAAAGAGGGGCAGCATAGTGTGCGCCGTAAAAATATAAACCTAACTATTTCGTTGGTGAGTGAAGCAACGATTTCACCACTGTATACCGCATCGTAAAAGGGCTTGGAGGTGATCGCAAGCCTTTCGGCGGTATTGGTATCTTAAGGGTAAATATAGGTTTTTTGGAGTCGAATTCAGAATTTTCCAAATCAAATTCCAATACTTCCTAACCAATATTAGAATTTTACACTTCGAATTCAGAAATTTCTGTGTCATAATCAGAATTTTCCATTTGAAATTCAAGATTTTTTCAATGTTTTCTTGTATCATTTTAGACCAACTTTTTACCAGGAGTTTTAGAAGAAAATTTAAGGATTTTGTTTCTTTATTTCTTTTAATGGAACCTTCTAGTGATCTTCCTTCTGACAAGTTACTCAATTGTAAGAGTGGTTACTCAATAAAAACGTCAGGTAACTTTTAGGGGAAGTATCACTTTCATAGAAAAGTAAAGTAATTAAAGTAGTTAGGGTGCTTCTTACTTTTCTTCCTGGAGAGTAATTAGCACATCCACAATTTTTTTTTTATTTTTTGGAGAGCAAGAGGACGATAATCAGTGGGTATTGACAAGGTTCAACAGGGGGTTGTGAAATCAATTGCAGCCATAAGCATGGAAGCCGTTTTTATTCTAGATCTTGAATATAGAGGTCATAAGAAACAGGGAAGTTTGAGAGGGAATATATTTTTTTGTATACATAATACAATGTTCCATTAAACAAAAATACCGAAAGTGGTTACACTTTTTTTCAGAGAATCCCAGTTCCATCATTAACCAGTGGAAAAAAGTTCGTATAAAACTCTATAATAAAATATAGAAGAGATGTAAAATACAACAAGTCGGAATACCGGAAGCTCGCGCTTCGGGTATAAAGGTTTTGTGTTCATCTTATGTAAGAGACGCACATTTCTCTGTCCGTATATAGCTACAAATCCAACATAATCCTTCATATTTTTCCAAACTACGAGACATACGTACATATTAGAGCCATAGATATCACACTCACCCTAAACAAACAAACTGCCTATTACCTGCTGTACACATATATGCACGTATCTAAATTTATCGTACCCATATTTCCGATTTACGTCTTATATCTATCTGAATTAGGCACTAGCCGCAAAGTTCATTAGCACGCATATATTATATACCTACATATACACATGTCTGGTTGACAAATAACTAAAAAACTAAAACAAAATAATTGTCTGCGACCCAATTCATAAGAATTCATTTCGTTGTGGTATTGACGAATTGATATGTGATGATGACGTCATGCGGGTTGTAGAGTCCACGAAATTCACAAAAAATTGTAAAGTTTCACCCCCAATAACTTTGTTAATAATAGTTGGATTTTCTTCAAACTTGACCAAACTGTGCATTATATTCTTCGTTACACTCATGCCAAATTTTGTATTTCTGGGATGAACATAAGGGGGGGTGCCGGGTAAATTTCTAAAATGTGGAAATATACTATTATTAACTTTATTTGTGCAGATATCGGAACCGGATATATTTTGAGGTCTAGATTTCGTAGAGATGCACCACTGTGATTTTTTCCAGATTTTTCGGTTGGATAGGTTCTGAGAACGAGACCTGTTACACTTTTTGTGGGTCATATTTTCAACCCTTACTCCCCTATGTTTCATCTAATATCAAATATTGAACTAGATTCGAAAAGTACTAATTGAGACCTTTCATTTGATACCCTACTTGGCTATATTCTGTCAAAAAAAAATTTGCACCCTCCATTCACATGTACGGAGAGCTCCCCTTAAACTTAACGCAAGATGGCGCCACTTACTGCATGTAAAGGGATCACCAGATTACATACTCTCACCAATTTTCGTGACAATCGGTCTAGCCGTTTCCGAATAAATCGGGTGTGACAGACAGACAGACAGACAGACAGACAGACAGACGGACAGACGGACAGACGGACAGACAGACACCGTCACCATTCTAATAAGGTTTTGTTTCACACAAAACCTTAAAAATTCTGAACTTCAAGCGAAAAATTTTCAAATTGGTTTGGAAAATTTTGAAATTAACTGGGGAAGTTCTGAAATTAGTTCTGATGTGATGTGTGGAAACGTCAACAATGCCTTACTTATTGACTTACAGCTACCATATTTGGCTATCCAAAACAAACTATAGTTGGTTTCTGGAATGTGTATACGCTCCTCGACATGGAGGATCCCTAGAATGCTCACTTTCTCCAACTCGAGCGAAAATTCAAGCGATCTAAGTTGGACATTCTAGACACAAACGGACTAAGATGGTGGGACTCTGGAGAATATTCATCCCCCTCGCGGCAATGTGAGTTTGCACTCTAGAATGTCAAGCCATAACAAACGTGAATCCGATGTCGGAGTAATACGGACAACTACCGCAAGGGATACTCTTTTTAGCTGAGAACCAAGACAGAACCTTAACTGCAAGGTTCTGTTGCAGCATCACAATTGTAATATGCATGAACGAAAACTTTTGATATAGTAGAGAAGGATACTTTCTATGAGCAGTTACACGCAGTTCAGAAGAGGCTTTCAAAATGCTCGTGATGGATACCAAGCTGGCCTTTGACAACACTCTGCTCAGATATGTGATGGGGAAAACACGGACTTGCCGACCGTAACAATAATGGTGGGAGGTTTTTGGATTTCTGCAACTTCCACCACCGCTGTTATTAGAGGAACATCTGATGGCGTTAAATATCACATTCTACATCAAAGTAAAATCTCAGAACAATCTTGTCACCAATATTACTTCTCCTTCTTATCCTTCATGTTGCGTTGGCTGGAGGACGTAGAGGATTTCCATGGACAATATTATCTTCCCATCGACTACGCTGATAATATCTGCTTGTTTTCTCATCGAGTCATGGAGCTTTGCCAGTTTGTTCTGTATCTGGAAAAGGACGCAAATAGGATTTGACTGAAGACAAACAGCTGTTACTTAGCTGTCTGAAATCTGGCAATGCAGTTATCTCAATTCCAAAGTCAAGTTGGGACTGTTCGCTGGTAGTGTTCTTCGTATGTTGCAAGATGAGAGTAGAACATGGAGAGTGACCGCTCGAAAGCACCAAGGCGTCGTTAAAACTTGTCTTCTTCATTTCATTAGGGTATTCTGGCCTGATTAAACTTCGAACGAAGAATAGGCCATTTACCCGTAGACGTGTTGATGAGAATTCAGAAGTGGCAGTGGATAGGTAACAGGAGAAGAAGGGGGAAGAACGAGAATTGGATTGCTCATGCAATGAAACCTACTGCGGCGGTGGAGCCAGAGTGTAGCTCCTGAGAAGTTCTAGAGGCAGTTGAAACGCCTTTCAGTAAACAGTGAACGATGACACTCATCATATATATGGTAGAGATTCATTGAATTTTCATAATGATTTTCACCCTTGCTCAACTTTTCATACACATACATATAACATACGTTGGGAATATGTGCACGAAAACAATAAAGCACGCGGAATTTAATAATTTCCATTATCTTTTCGGCACATTGTGTAATAGTTCTTCCCATTGCGAAATGCTAAGTAATCCTGGGGGCTTTACACTTTCAGATTGAAGATTAAAAATTGTCTCCAACACTCCATTTGTTGATCTTATGACGTAGTTACCTTGAAATTTGGAGATGACATCAGTGGGGATTCAGAATTCAAGCAATTAACATCAACAAGTGGGGAAGAATATTAAGTGTGAAATTTCAATCACATGGCAATTATCCCCGAAAGCAAAGTAATTTCCAGGCAGTTCAATAGGTTCCTCAAAATTGTAGTGGCAGGTGACCTTGGTCAAATCTGCACACGGTCCGCATGGGAATGAAAAGGGAAATACGTCAATGCGAATAGTCGTAATACTGAGTCCCCATATTCATTGAATAATTTAGTAAATAAAAAGTTCTGGCACGTTTGCATTCGTGGTTAGCAGTTCAGTTGAGTAATTTCATGAAAATAGATAACCTTCGTAATATATGCATGTACTACGGGTGATATGTATGTGTATCTTTTTCGTAACAATTTAATCCAAAATGTCTCGATTCTCACATTTTCGATGCGCTGACCTAATACTTCCATTATGTCATAGCTCTTCAGGTTATGTGGCTTCAATTATTATACATATATCGTCGCCGTTAGAGTTTTTATTTGCTCTTTCAACCGCCTATCCAAAGTTCTGATTCAATGTGATGCGTCATAATTGCCTTTGATCAAATTATGACATTGAAGTCAATTTAAAGTAGATTAAGCTGGATTTCTCAAAAATGCGATAAACTTGTAAGTTGTGTAATTTTTCTGGACTAAGATAACCAATCAGTCAAATTTAAATTGAAAGCGGAAGAGAAACGTGGATTCCTTTTGAAGTAACGATGAATTATTCAGAATTTAGATCAGATAAAGCCAAGACAATAAACAACATATAGTTGGGTAACGTGGTAAGAAGAAGCTAAATAAATTGATATATGTAGATCCATTCTTGGATTAATTCTTTAAAAATACATTCATGCGTTCCTGCGTCCCCAATACTATATGTAAAATAAAACCTTATTGAAAACCATTTATTTTTTTTTGTTGAGGATGCTGGGAGTCCTGAATCCGCAACCACTTGATGACTGACCGGATCACTTGGAAAGCAAATTACTTCCTCTATTGTGGTCCACGGACTCCTCTTTTTGGGTTAAACACCCAAGCTTTACAAAAATCATGACTGACGGCTTCTCCAGGCCAGCGAGTAAGTTGCTTCCCAAGTGATCTGGTCCGTCATCAAGTGGATCCGGCCTCAGGACTCCCAGCATCCTCAACAAAAAAATTCAGCTCGGCCTGGTCTACGTTTGAACATAGGACAAATTTCGTGTGTGCAATTATATATAAATGGAGCGATTACCACCTGTCGTTACTTTCGGTCACGCTGCTCCCAGGGCAGAGGTGAGGCAGCGTTGCCTCTGCCCTGGATGAAACCGTCAGTCAACATTTTTGTAAAACCATTTAATGTCTATTTATCTGCCGAACTGTTTGTCGCAGCCAATTTAGGTGGAAACGGCCGAACCTATTATCATGAAATTTGGTGGGAATGTGTGGTCTATAAAACCGTTGACAAACGGCGAAGGGGTTACGATTTTGTGTTGAAGGGGAGCCGCCATACATTTGAAGGATTTTTTTTTTTTGAATACAGTTATGTGATACGTCAGACAAAGAGGGCTCAATTATTCTATTATATAAGCGATGCTTTTCAAGCTTTTATCGTGCGGATTTACTGCATCTCAAGTCGCCCGAGAATGTTGGTTTCACCTTGAAGTCAATAGTCTAACATACTGAAAGCCCATTTATACGTACTATGTATGCACATATATGCATATATTACAATTGTATTTTTGCTAGCTGAGTTACTGGAAAATCTCTCTGAGGTCCTCATGAAATCAAGTTAATTTATTAAACAATAGAATAATTGCCAAAAAGGACGTATAGAAACGACTTAATGATATACAATATTAAATCGCGTCAGATCACATTCTTTTCACATTCATATTTTTTTCTTTTTTAATTAATTCGAAAATAGACTCATAACATATAGTAGGATGGATACTACAAAGTTCTGTGGAAACCTACTATTATTAACAATGTCATAAACGGTCAAATAATATGGAATCGAATTTTCAGCTACGTTAATTACAGCAGTCGCGAGTAGAGTTCTTGACATAAGAAGTAAACAAAACAATACATCATGCAAGAAGTTTACCAGACTTGCTTCGATAGTAGAAAAATCTTAAGTAGGCTTCCAACGAAGTATTGCTCTTCATATTTTAACCTTGGAGATGTGCTACTGAAACCGGATATGAGAAAAGGGAGGAAACGAGCCTGAATTTCATATGCAATTAACTCTTCCTTTCTCAGACGATGATATCTTGGCCATCCTCTGGAGATGTCCCTAGATTGCAATGAAAAGTGCGGAAAACTGAAAGATGTTCGTTTCTTAACTGTTGCGTTAGCTTTGTAGCCCTAACCCATCAACTTTTCTAGAAAGTATCAGCCACATCACAAGTTTGGCTCTTCAGTGCTCCTACCTATCTACATTTCAAATTTTGTAGCAACATAGCGGAGGTTTCATCATGCCTTTGTTACTACGGAGCCTCGGTTCAAGCTAAAATGTTCTCTCTGGCTGAATCTATCTAATTTTGAACAATTTGATAGTATGGCTCATGGGAGCAATTCCTTAACGTATTTCGATGCGGGATTAGCGCATGTAGGCAAACCCTCCCATTATTGCGAAGCCATCCGAAAAATGCTCAGTGACACGGATTACCATTGCGGAATTGAGCTGGGGCATGCTCCTAACCGGGCAAAATACACTCGTGTGCTTTCCAACTGAGCAAAGATATCGCAATATGAGAGAGTTATAGGTGAATTCCAACCGCAATTCTTGCGAACATATGGGTTTTGCAAGTCAAATTAATAGTTTTGCAATTCAAATTCACAATTTTTCAAAGAGGGTTCCCAGTTTTCTTGATCCGGGTAAGTGTCTGAAAGTAGTTAGCAATGCTAGAATTTTTTTAATTCTTGGGAAGGAAGAGGACCATGTTCAGTAGATATTGATAAGGTTCTACAGGTAGCTATGGAATCAATTGCAGCTACGGGTACCGGAACAATTTTTAATTTTGTTTTTTTAATTGAAAAGATATGAAAAGAAGTATTAAAATTTGAGGGGGATTAATTTTTTTTCCAGACCGAATACAATGTGTTCTACAATCAATGCTGTTCGCGGTGTTTCTAGCAAAAAGTTTTTACGAATTAAAACTCAACATGGTCTCCGTCGCTAGTAGTGATTTTTTATTCGACATATATCGATATTTCAAGAACAGCTTGTCCCCTCCTTCAGTGCCGGGTGTATACACTACTAGCGACGGAAGCGGTGTTGAGTTTTAATGTGTTCTAGTTCATTCGCAGTTATATGCAACTGCATAAAAAGGTCGCAGGGAACAAATGGCATGTGAGTAAAATTTTAAAAGTTGAAGGAAAAATTCCCACTCAATGAGAGAGAACTTAAAGGCTCTCTAATGGAAATTAGAACCAAGTGTTTATGAGTTGACATATCGAAGAGTCAAAAAACAAAATTTCGATGCGGGCTTTGGCTAAAGACAAGGCCACATTGAAATTCGATAATTCAACCTTGGAAGAGGAATTAGCGAGAGACAATATTTTGTAGTGGGAATGGGTGTTTGGGGGTGATCCAACGTCCATCCCGAATTCAGTCTTGCTAATTAACAGGGCGGATCCGACAGATCAATAGTCGCCATTTTTTTCTCGTGGTTAGCCGGGGGGACGGACGTGGACCATCCGCATTCATTACTATTTTTCAGTTTTGGTTTGAAGGTGTTGTCTCATAAAATTATTGAACTCATGGTTATTGCACTGCTGCGTTACCGCGCCAATCCAAATGGAGCAGGACCTTGAAGTGACTTTTAGACAAGAAGACTACACACAGGAAGAGCAACTTTAGCGGCAAAGTGGTACGAAATCTCATTGTGCATCTTTCGGGTAGGAACGAGGTTAGTAAGTGCTATTGCGATTCTCATCAAGGACCCCTGCACTTTCGCACAAGGGAAGTCTTGAAATTGCTAGCCAAGCTTGATGTGTCCAAATCGGCCAGTCCTGATAGTATCTCGCCCATAGCCCTGAAAAGCTGCGCCTTTTCTTTGGCTAGATCTCTGTGCAAAGTTTTCATCTGTATTACGCTCAGGGTATTTTTCCATGGGCTTGGGAAATTGCTCATCTCCAGCCCATACCTATAAAAGGAGAGACTCATGATCCCTCTAACTACCGACCAATAGCATTAACTTCAATTCTGTCAAAAATTTTTGAATATCGTGACTCAGACCACCTTATCAACGACAAGCAAAACAGATTTCGTTTTATGCGCTCGAACGGTGACTTCTCACCGAAAAATGGAATTATTGTCTTCATAATCACAGTGAGGCCAAAGTTTTGGCCCTTGATATTCCGAAGGTTTTTGACAGAGTATGGCATCCTGCCCTTCTAGCCAAACTTCGTGCATTTGGTCTTGTTGACAAGCTCGTCAAATGGATTGCAAGCTTCCTCAATGACCGTTTCATTCGAGTTGCATTTGACCGTGTTGAATCAGACTTTCATACTCAAAATGTCGGGGTACCTCAAGGTACTGTTCTGTCACTTACCCTCTTTCTCATCTTCATTAATGACTTCTTAACTAGCACTTTCAATCCAATTCACAGCTTTGCTGATGACTTCGCTTATTCGTTTGATTCACTGGCTGACTTTCGTCGTAGTACATTGCGTGTCAACCGGAAGCGCATGTTTGAGTCATTGAATGAGGACATATCGTCTATTATTGCTTGGAGCAAAGCAAATCGTGTTTAGTTCAATGCTTCAAAAACCCAGTGCTGTCGCATTCCGAATAAACTATGTGGTAGGAATATTCCCGACTCATCGTCACTCGACATACTGGGTATACACACCTCTGGTAAACTCAGCTGGACCGACCATATCTTCGCCATTGCGAAAAATGCGATGAAATGTTGGGAGTTTCTGAATCTACAAGACTCACGTTAGACCTAGACTCGAATATAACTCTCACATTTGGGCGGGTGCAGGAATAACTGCACTGTCTGCAAGGGGAAGAAGAGTCCGCGGAATCGAATTTTTTTTTCATCAATTGTATTTATATATAGTGTGGAATATAGCGGCAAAGTGATTTTTTGATATTTGGAGACGTTCGGAAATTAGGGTGTTAAATACGTAATATATAATAGATTTATGTCGATCGCCGTAATAAAGCGCGAATTTATCGGTCCGAATGACGTTCGAATGACTTCAATAAAGGGCCAAGAATTGAAGCCGCAGCGCCCTTTAGCGTGGCAAGAGAAAAGCACCTTTTTTGGAGATGGAGATGACAACTTTAAATTTTATTATATACAATATACGGAATTATATAACGGTCACTGCTCCCATGAAAGATGATGTCTTATCTCTTGTAGAGCCTTTCCCAAACGCAACACCTAGGTCAGTGGTAGTCGCACCGTGAAATACCACGAATTCTTCTTATCTCGAACTACATGAATGTGGAACAGATCACCATCTTCTGTCTTCCCATCTGACTACAACATTCAGTTGTTTAGACAAGGAGTGCATCGCCACTTCCTTCGCGCTCAAATCCCGTCCCCATTCCAACCCGTAACTTCCTCCCTCCTCGTCAAGGCTGTGCTGTAGCTTTATAGCATCAAAGAGCAAGGAGTCTGTTTCCTGGATTTGATATCTCATCATTCGTTTGAAAAGCAGTTTAAGCGTTTGAGTGTGTATCGCATATTCTATCCCAATAGCAGTCCAAAGCCAGACTCTCTTAGAACATACTGTGAAAACGGAGATGGGACTTCAAGACTGTGCAGTGCCTCTCAAAGGGATTAGTTGGCCAAATTGGACTCTCTTAGAAAATCAGATGGTACTTTTGCAAATTCTAGAGTTGAGTCAGTTCAGACTCTCTTGAAAGTACATCATCCATGAAAACAGTCAAAAGTAGTGGAACAGCCACCACGAACCTTCCAAAATAAAAGTGCTGCAATAGAAACAGAACCCCGCGAGAGCGGTGGTTACTAGTGAAAAAGCAGAAACTGCTCTATTATTCTATGAGCACTTCAAAGTGCTTGATATGGGTGGTATATATCCAGAAAATGCTTGAGTATAGAGTAATATGTCTGAAGTGACTATCAGACATGTCTTGTTCCAACCTACGTGTCCACTTCTCGGCTGAAGGTTAAGCTGGTATTCACACCACCAGACGACTATTCAAATATTCCTTAAACTCTCCAAAAAAATGAAATATCTAGGAGCTACTTTAGATAAGAAGGTTGTTTGGAATAAACACGTCAAAGCAAAGATAAAACATGCCCTCAGAGTTTATAAGCTGCTTACAGGCGGAACTTTGCCACAACATGGGAATTTAGACCTCATGTAGTAATCTTTCTATTAATAGGTCGATGTTCGCTTATGCGTCTGTAGTAAGGTGGGTTAAGGTGAAGCAAGAGGGATTTCGCTGCAAGTTCGCTTCACGGCAAATAGCTATTTGCCATGCAGCTGCATGTTTTGGTATTACCGGTACCATGAGCACGCTATCCGGTACAGCTCAGGATACACGGTGTAGTTACGAGCAGCTCACAGAGTAATTCGCTTAGGTCTATGGGAAAACAGCAGATGTGGTGTATATTGGGAGAAGTAAATCCAATTTTTCGAATGCCATCTGATTCTTGGATCTCCAGACATCTGTTTGGCAAAAGATATACAGCTATCTGCAAACACAGAGAAAACTGATACGAACCAGTTATACTGAGATTTTTTACATCGATGGTTAAACAACAAGGTCCTGGAGCAAGAGCACTTCCAGATAAAAACTAGAAAAACAATGTACAACGGGTTTTCAGGTTGCAGTGCATGTGGCGCAAAAAAGGTAACTGAGGAGCTATTGAAAGACAGACACAGCGATAGTCAAGCTGTCTAAATGACGTTGAGCAGTCCTTTGGTCATCTCAACAATCTTGCAGGAATCGTTCCAACTCACTGGAACTGCCTTGGGTACCTGGTCACTGTGGCGTAGAGGGAAATAAAATCTCAAACGGCTTGGAAAAGAAGGATTTAATTTCTCTCCTGCCACGACTGGAATCAACAGTTAGAGCATCAGTAACATTGGCTAATGCAGTTGTCAAAAATTGGGAACAAATTTTCCATAAGAACAATTGGCACAGCCTATCCGAACCAAGCAAGCATACTGCAAAGTTTATACTGTCGAAAAGCAGGAAGGCTTGTAGAATATATTGTGTATTCTGATTGACTACAATTCACCAGCTGGGCGTATGTTCATAATAGGAGTCTTAGAAGATGATGGAATCCACGGACCAATTTCTATGTCAGTGCCTCGCCTATGGACTCATCAGACAATAAATTTTTGATGTACTCAAATTACAGTCCAAAATTGGTTATACAATCCTTTCAGTTGACCGCCCCTGCCTCGAAACTTTGCGCCGATTACCGTCCTCCCGATGATAGGGAAGGGTATACATAATGTCTAGCACTGAGGCAACATATCTTATTCCAACAGTTTACCTGAAATCCTCTTTCCATAGTCGCAAAAATCAGTATGCAATGGATGAGTCGAGCTGAAGGGTGAGTTTGTAGAAAACTCTTCTTTTCAGAGGAAAGGGAAAATGTGAAGGAGAACATGCAAATCGTTGCAATTCTAAGCAAACTACTCTCAACAATGCATTATCAATAATATTGATTCGTGCCTGATGTAAGGGGTGCAATGTTAGTGTCTGACAGAAATTTTCAAAATGATGTCATTCCCGTACATGAAACTGTATGTGCAATTGCATCAGTTGCTTGTCATTCATTTACACATATGCATTTATGTGACGATGAAAGGTGACCATTGTTGCACACACACATGTGGAGCCAGGGGACTTACCGATTTTGTTATTTTCATATTATATTCCATTAAATTTCAAGGTGATCTGAATAAAACCGTTCGTAGCGCTTTTCTCTGGATACCAAGGCATGAGTGGTTATTAAAATTTTATGTTTTCCTATTTGCCATCTAGAAGCCACAAAACATTGACTACTTTATGATTCAAATCTTTGAATAAATTGCTAATACCACATACGATCTCAGCCCTTAATATGCATATGATTACACGCTACACACTCGTATGTGGATGCAACATCAAAGTCAGTTATTCGCAGACTATCACTATCTTCCATGGAGTTCAACTTGCACAAAGGCTAATGCAGAGCGATTGGTTAGGAATGCAATACAAATTTGCAGTTACCGCACAAGACCCAGCCAACATTCCTGAGCACATTAACCTCTGCGTGTTCAGGTGAAGGTAGTGCAACTTGCATGCTGCACCTCTCGCATTCTTATTTTCCGCTTATTATTCTCGCATTAAACATGTTTCATGCGGATGACATGTGCACATGTTGCATATGTTCCTGTTGCTTCTGAAACTACACCTTACGCTGTCGGCAGGCGTTGCGCATATGCTACAGGATGAGCCTCCTGAAGAAAGGAAGCAGAAAAAACACCAGTTGCAGGTCGTATTGCTCCTTTTTTATGAGCCTATCATTTTTAGAGGATGATGCCTTATTATGCTCGGCATTATGTTTTCTTTTTATGCTGAAAGTGCACAGCGCAGCACACATGTGCCTCGCCTCAAATAACATGGTGGCCTCTAAAAGAATCACCAGGGGAACCACAAAAGTCATCAAACTGTCCGAGAAAATCATGTTGTAGTGGGCAATGGTACGAGCAGTACGAGTTCATTGGCGGGCAGTTTTTGCTGTTTTGAAAATTTTAATGAATTCATGTCAGAATGTCACATGCATAAATGAATTTTAAATGAATTTTGCACACTCGAACGTATTGGGATCAGATACTGCATCTATAATACTTGCTTACGGGTCACAGAGAAATGTCGGTGAGTTTTCTCCTTCTCACCTTTGCTCGTCACTTGGCTGAAATGGTGCACGAGCTCAAATAAAACAATTTTATTTACATTGATAAGACCCTTCAAGATAACACCTTCGGCGGATTCAAAGTCTGACCCAACACGTGATAGGTGTTGGGTTGAGGAAGTTTTATTAGAATTAGTATTTACAAATTACTAACGCGACTGTACGTTTGCGAACGTGACTAAAACAAAGACGCTTCCTCAGAACAACCAAATATCTTACATTGCGGAAAATAACAACTTGAAGCGATCAAATTGCAGCTATGTATATTTGCAGATACTTCTTCAATAGCGCAGATCCCTCTCTGTCATCATCCTCTACAGTTCACCTTACAAGTCAACCTGACGCACCCGTGGCGGGCTATCCTCCGATTTGAATTTAAAAATATCTCAAAACGTACACATGTAACTTTATGAATGCGTAGGAATGCCATTTCCATTTGCATACATTAGACGTGATTCCATCTTGAAATGATCATTAATGAATTCTCGATAAAGGCACGCTCGTACTGTTAATGAAGATTCCAGATACGAATAGTAAGAGGCGCTGCTTTGTGTGAGATAGCTTTTAATATCGCTGAGCACTCAATGAAAAATTCAAAATCGCAGTTACACTGGAAGCAATTGAATTATTTTAATTTTATGCCAAAGTGATTACATTCATCTGAACTCTCATTTCTCGTACAAGTTAGATACCCAACCGAGATACTTCACCTTGAAGAAACCACATATAGTTACTAATAGTGTAGTTGTCATCATCTACTTATAGAGAGTCTTGCGCACATACTTCAGGTACAAAGATGATATTAGTTTTTGCCTTGGTAATACCTGAGAAGTCTGCAGCAGAGGCTTGTTATTTGGACATAGCCGAACGGAGCAAAGATGGTTGGGAAATTATGTGACGTGGATACCTTTTATGGGACATCACTGAACGTTTATGTTTGATATAAATAGGATATCTTTTTCAATCTGCTGTTCGTAGCATTTTACGAAGTCTAATTCAATAATTGGTTGTGAGTCGGCTTTCGTTGTTGAAAGCCAAAAAGATGCGCGCAAAATACAGTATCGTCTATACTTATATGAGTACATTCGGTCGAGCCGTTTTTCTAAAACGAAACCTTATTGAAATCATTCCATTGTTTTCGTTTTTTTTTTCACCATTACAAGGTGGAAAGGTTCAAAATCTACTGCTGGCTCGTGCCATGCGGTTATGTGAGACGCTTATTCACTAAGGCCAACTTGTCCTTCTTCCACTCTTCCCACGGAACTGTGTGTATATATGAGGTGGGGAAGAAGCAAAGCCTCTGAGCTGCCAGACCCTACTGTCCATTGTACTTGATTCCCCCGTCTAAAGAAATACCCCGGATTCGTTTATGTACCGCAGGATTTCTGTTAGTGGATGGTCATACTACCCACTGCAGTTGGAGTACTTCCATATGCGGGGCACTCACACAGAAAATGTTCCGTGGATCTCGCTTGCTCATTACAGGATGGACACGTATCATCTTGGAGAATTCCTATTCTGAACATAGCCCAGCCCAGCTAGTGAACTATGGCCAGTTAGATTCCCCCCAATACCCGCAAGTTTTTCCCCTTTTCGACAGAGTAAACTTTGGTGTTTTTGGTTCTGTTAAGAGTGCCGGTGTATTTAGCAGTTTAAGGCTCAGCCATCTGTCATTATTGGAAGCTTGTTCCCAGTTTTTGTTAATAGCATTAACCAATGCTACTGACACTCAAATTGCTGGTTCCGGTGCATATACGGGGGAAATTAAACCCTCTTTTGCTAAAGCATCCGGGATTTAATTTCCCTCTACACCATAATGACCGCAAGCCAGAGTAGCTCCACCGTATTGAATCTACAAACAGAGTTCACTCGATTCCTACATTCCTGAACAATTTTTCCAGCCATTGGCCCGGTTTTATTTCCTGTCAGTCGTTAGGATTGACGTGTAATGGAGTCAAGCAGCTAGACTCGTTATTCGATTCTGTCCCCAAACGGGCTCTGCGCTGCGACTGTAACGCCTCCGCCACTTAACGGTCGCATGTTCCTTTTTCGCATTAACCAGCCAGTTCCCAAATATCAAATTGTTCACACACTCCTTGTACGCTACTGCCCACTTTCTTTGTTTCTAGCGCCAACTTCTTTCTCGCAGTTTCTGGAAACTTATCGGAAATTTTGTACTCGTGCCAAAACTGAACCCGCACAGTTGACTTAGCTTCGGAACTACACACTTTCCCTATCAATATCACATCAAACGTGCATCTATCACACAAACAATCACACACTCAAGAAGATAACGTATCCCCTCCTGAATCGCCTCGGTCTCCCATCTCTCGGCCGACTCCACACCATCCGACCTTTTCGCGTCTCCTCTTCAAACTATCCCCACCCTCCCCCGAGACTCTATACCCTGGCTCTCCTCACGCGCTTCCTCGCTCTAAAACACCCTCTCGTCAATCCCGTCCCCGATCCACCGTCCTCTCATCAGCTGTACATCGGTTAACTCCTCGGTCCCGCTAAAATCGGCCTTGAACTTCGGAGTTCATGTTGCTAGCACCATATGCAGTAGCGTTGACGAATGCAGCAGATCATTCCCCTCTGTCACGATCAACTTGCCTGAATGCATTCAATAATGTGCAATATGTAGCGAAATATACCACAGGGAGAGAATTGTTTAAACCAAAGGGGGAAGAAATTTAATTTATAAAGGTGAAAGACAGGACGGGAATTATGTAATAATAAAGGATAGATGGGGCAATTACACGGGTAAAGAAAGAACGCCACGGTAAAAGGATTATTAGTCATTGCAAAATATATTATTTAAGCAAATCAATCCCGAAAAAGCGAATGAAATTCCGCCTCCGTCACGAACCCGCGGCCACTACACTTTGCAGTTCTTGGTTCCACCATGGAACTGTTTTACCACTTTCGCCTCGGTAAATAGAACAAGCTTCTTCAAAGCTCTCTAAAAGTGTGCGATTCAAAGTTTCCAATTGATCTTCTATTACCAAAGGAGTTTTTAGTCGCCTAGGGAGTTCCACTTTGTTCATTGAACTTTGTACAATCCGTCTGCCTAAGATTCCGTCTTTGTATTACACTGCAATAGTCAATAGTGTTCCCCTGCAATAGTCAGACAAAATTCTATGTACCGGTGATCTGAGAGTGAGAGTTCATCTAGCACTCGACAGTTTTAGTTCTTGCATCGGTGGAGGACAGAAAGAATCATAGAGTAAGTAAGCAGGGGCGACTGGAAACAGAATGGTTTCAGTATTGTTGTCTCTAACAATTTTGACGTTAGGACGCAGGCTCTTGGTCTCTGGGGGTCTCTCATCGAAGAAAATCCTAACCCCCTTTACTGATCCAATACCATAAATTTTGCTAAACCGAACCGATGGCTCTTATATCCAGAAATATATAAGCAGGGTCCGGAAATTTTGCAGCCTCGCTGCCAATAGATAGGAAGCGGCTTTGGCATGCTGCAGATTGATTTCACTGACTTTTATGTTTGTAGATATAAGTGTAGTCTAATGTGAAAACCACCGCTAACTGAAAAGTCTACTGCGTCCGTGGATCTTATCGGAGCTAGCAACTTGTCTTCACCATCCGCCAAAAGTTACACTTTCGTGCGTCGATTTATCTGGATATCCCCATACTCGGCGGTGTAGCAACGCTCATGTCCTCATTCCCAAAAAACTTCGCCTTTTTCCTTCCTGCTGCTCTTCCTAGTAGAGGTGGATTAGAAGGTTCTGACAGGCGAGCCTGTAGTCCCATCACCTTTGCGGCCGAAGTTTCCTTCTGTGAGCGTTTGTTTCCCCTTTTCTGGAAGAGTTAGGCGACAGTGTCACCGACAGGGTGGCCGTAGTCAGGTTGGCAGTTTCTCTCATTTAGGGAGTTGCTGTACTATCTTTTTTGGTCAACCGCGCCGTAAACACTGGGCGCAGGTTTTCGACTGAAGTTGAGAGTTTGTCTTGCACAGATTTCTTCCTGTGTGAACATGATTCCGATGAGGCCTCCAAAATTTGTGCCTCGGCCGCGACCAGCTTTCTCAAAGTCGCGGGTGGATTTGAAGTCTGTGACTCCTTATCACTTGAAGAGTTACAATACATTGCTTTTATCTTCATGTGTTTTTGGACATCCTTAGCGTAGTAGTAAACTATCACAGATTCCCCCAACACGATGAGGTGTTGTCCGAGGAGGAGAAAACGGAACCACTTTAAACTATTGCGTCGCGGAGTAGAATTAGTTTTTAACTGCGGCGCTTTATGGTTTTTCTTCTTTCTTGTTTCCTTCGCAATTCTTCCTGCCTAAGCTCCTCATGAATAGTTTCCAGTTCCTTTACAACCTGGATGCAAGCCTCCGTTGATTCCAGTATGAACTCCACAATATTTTTCCAATCTTGTTCGGTGCGCGGTAGAACTGCGACATTCAAATATGAAATACTCTTAATTCTCGGCCGTGTTACTGCATCTTGGGCAGCATAATGACTTACCAAATGATTAATATATAAGTATGATAACTTCCATGTCCAATTGTTGTTTAATTGCTCATGGTTTCATTCAATCCATCTTCGAATGTTTGAAATGACGTGGTTTGTAAAATGATAAATTTGCGATTTGTCTCATCTCTTTTGCCATTCTGCGATAGATTCCCATCATGCTAGCTGCCTCGATTAGATTAATCGATTGCATACGTTTTGTTCTGGAGACGGCAGCCTTCATTGGCAAAGATTTCTATGGAGGCATCCACACCGATTCCACAATTTTCTAGACAATACCATTAACAAGGAGCTGATAGCGCTAATGATGTCTTGAGCGCCTTAATTTGAACATAAAAGATAAATTGGTTAGTCCAGTTCCGAAGATTACTACTTCTATCTGATACCCAACTTGACCGAGTTCTGAGAAAGGATCATTTACGCTCTATTTTTGCATGTACCTATAGGAAGAGCACTCTTAAATTCAATATTAAATGGTGCCACTCGCTTCACGTAAAGGGTTTCGCAGATTACATACTTCCACCAAATTTAGTAACAATGGATTAAGGGGACTTATAGGGGAAAGCAAATGCAATCTTCGTTCTGAGAACGTTTAGGGATTCATGTTTCTGCATCGTTGTCGAAAGTACTTAACTCTTTTTCGGAATGGATCTTTCTATTGGTGTATTGATATTGATCTTGGAATACAGATGGACAAGACGATACAAAAAAGACCGGTAAAGGTCACCAATAAAAACTCCTCGAAGGTTGCGTTCGAATAAGAATCTCTACCCTACAGACCTCGCCATTGGAATACGTTCTACTAAGTTATGCTAAAAAAGAGATGAAATATATAAAAGATTACATGTAATTTTCTAGCAAGACCAAATTGCTTTCCTGGTAATTTAACTTTGGCTACTTTTATTCTAAAGTTTCGTTGACTCTCCCGGATGATCCGATAAAACAATAAAAATTTTTATCTTGGGTCACCATGTTTGCACATAAATTAGCTAGAGCGGGTAACCCTTCAGATTTTTAAAATATCTCAATCCCTCCCAAGTCAATCTTCAACCTCTGAAACCTCAATCGATACCCATTAGCAACCATATATCAATCAAAATCCAATTCAAATTCCACGGAAAAGTTTTCGTAACTCTGATATCCAATCAAATGGCCAATGTCACTGGACTCCTCACGGTTGGAAGACTCACCGACAATTTGACTACCTGAAGACCGCACACTTCAAAAACTAACTCTACTGACATAGAAAACTTCGAAACAGACATTTCTGTTCTTGTCTTCCCATCAACATTCACCTATGGACCGGTCCATTCAGTGGAAATCTTAATTCAAATCTCGTATCTCTGGTGAATGGATTAGGTCAGACTAGCTTTGTGGAACCATGTAGTGTCGTACTATTGATGATGGATGACTTCGTGACTTTTAAACCATATTTAGGCCAACTAGTCATTGTTAAACGCAGCGTTGTCTGGGTTGAGATTAACGCCGCGGATACCAAATTAATATTCATATTCAACGGTGAGTCAGAGTATCAACGATTTTACAAAATGAATTTTTAAGAAAGATGTTTTATTGAGGTTTGACCAGAGGAATGTCGCTTGGATTGTGGCATTCATTAGGAAAAGGTTTCCATTTAGAGTTGTTAAATGGCCCATTGTACTATTTTTGTAACAATTTCTTGGATAAATGCAGTTTCTGCATATATTCTCCGAGAAACTCTACCACAAACGATTCCCCGGAAATAAGAATCTAAATAAATCACTTGTCAGAATAAAATCCCTTAAAAATATACCGATCATTTTCGAGTTTTAGAGAAACTCAGTCAATGACGCCACCAACTGCAGATGAAAAGTGAGGAAGGGTGATTCACTACATTCGAAGAATGAATGAATGGAATGCTGCTCCCAAGTCATATACAGTGAAAGCCATAGGCAGTCGCTGTTTGATCTGTTTCTTGTCAAAAATAGTGGTTTGTGATAGACATACCTCTTATTTCCCTTCGGTAGACGACCTTCGTTCCAACAACTAGCAATAATAAGCCGCAGTTTTTAATCCGAAAGGTGTTAATGTATCTACCTAAGACAATGCACCTCAAAAAAATCCCTCCTCACCCTTTTTTTGAATTGATTCAGAAGTTTTCTTCATTTCTCTCACATCTGACTAATTAGTTCCTAAATGTCAGGTAGGTGAAAAATGAACACCTATCCGGGACAAAAATCACTGTGGGAAGAACATCCGGAACAAGAAACCAATATGAAAAGAGAAAAGAAAATGAAAATTACGCTGCAGAGACTCGAGACTCCAGTGCCGGCGGCAATACTACAAATTGTCTGCAGAAAGAAGTGTCTCTCATGAGTATCGCAAGCACGCATTGTAAGGAAAGGAGAGATACCTGACAGACTGAGCATTCATCAACTCACAGTGGAAGACTGCCTCTGGTCGGAAGATACCGCAGCAACTACTCTTACCCACTTTAGAGAAGCTCAATGATCTTGCAGTGGAAGTCAGGGGAGCTCCGGGAAAACTATTTAATACTA
This sequence comes from Hermetia illucens, assembly GCF_905115235.1. Taxonomy (NCBI): domain Eukaryota; kingdom Metazoa; phylum Arthropoda; class Insecta; order Diptera; family Stratiomyidae; genus Hermetia; species Hermetia illucens. The sequence goes on from NC_051849.1 coordinate 52,988,081, forward strand.
AAATGCACAGATAGGAAAACATTAAAATTGTCAAAAATGATAAAGGACAAACATAATGTCTACCCCGCCATTGAAAACATGGCTAGAGCTATTAGGGTCCTCTGTATGCCAGTGCCATGCACGAAAAAATACAACGCAGTCGACACTCATGTGGCCCATGTGACGTCTATTCAAATTTCGAAGGATTGTAAACTCGAAAAGAGGAGCAGAGACAGAGAAAGGAGCACTTGCAGGACGTTAAAATTCAAAAAGGCCTCTCATCAGAAAGAGAAAGCCCCAAAAAGAAACTGTGGAAGCATGGGTTACGGGTGGTGCAAAGCGACAAGCAAAGAAGAATAGGGCTTGAATTGTTTATCCAAAAAAGTAATATGACATTCCCCAATATTCTCACGACGGTCAAATCCGAATCGGAGCTGATTTACCTTGAGAAAACTATCAGACGTTCCCAAAAAGGTGATTTAATGCGAAACACAGCTGAAAATTTCGTCGGCAAGAAGTCTTTAGGATAAAAGGTTCAAGTACACGCCATAAGCCATGAGAGTTTCATACAATGAACACATATGGATGAAGTTACGATGATCCTTCGTGTTCGCATGACTCAAGGAAAACCACTCGGTTTGCAGGAATTCGCAATCAAGGGGCTCAGAGAAGTGTACGGAGACAAGCGAACGGCAACTATCAGTTCGGTTTGCCTAGTGGAGGAGGGATCAAACTGCTGGCAGTTGGTAAAATAGGCTGGCTCAGAGCATATAGGTCTGGAATTCAACCATATAGCGATAACATGCATTAGTGACTACGAGAGGTAACAAAGGTGGAAGAAGTACAAAGCTGATGGTGAATGTGTGATCTGCAAGGAAAAAGAGGACGTCGGCTGGAGGCATACCGAAAACGGCAGTATGAAGAACTGAAGAGGCGAGTTGAAGCCGCATCCGCGTCTCCTAAAACAGTGATATATGTAACAGGTAAGGCGTGTGGAAATGAAGCTGCCCAAAAATGTGATGCTTCACTTAGTGCGGTAGTAGTACAATGCGAGGAAGAACAGAGTGTGTTGATTTTGGGTAATTTAAGGCCGTGTGCAGTGGATGGTGGCAGTCGAACTATTGATGCCAAGTTGCGCTGTTATGCTCGAGGCTTTCACGGCGCTAGAATTAGTACTTGCAAACACCGGAAGTGCACCTAGTTTTCGAGGGATTGGCTTGGGCTTAATAGTAAATTTCATATACCATTCATATGCTAGTACCATATTAGCGAGGAAAATAATCTGGTTTATTAGTGAGTACTGTATTCATAACAAATGGCAAGCAATTTTCCTCCAGATAATAATAGGTGTTGCAATATGCGTTTTCGCTGATGAGAAGCTGGAAATTAAGGACCAATACTGACATAAAAGCATTTGAAAGGGATACAATGCGATGGTGTCGCTTCAGAAATGTTAGCGCAAATAACCAAATGCATAGCGAGGGCATGGGATGCTACCGTGCCGAGGTGGCGAATCCTCACCAATAAAGGGTCAAACTATTTTTGAAATGAAGGAATCACATGGTTGTGGGCTGCAAGCAAGATAGATAGATTTTTGCCTGTCATGGAACATAAATATGGGCTAACGGAGAGACACTTTGGTTTTCTTAAAGCTTATTCTATGATCGACGCGATGTCTTCCAATAGATGCTGTACCGTGATGATATTAGATTTAAAAAAAACCTTCAATCAGATAGCTGGGAATTGATAAAAACTTCATTGGCCGAAATGGATGTCCTCAGTTACCTGACATAAGGACATAAGCAGTACACCGTTAAGGTAGGAATACCATAGCGCATGAGTAGTGAGTTCCCTTCCGTAGTAAGCAATGTACAATAATGTCCGCGTCCTTCCCATAACGAAGAAGGCTACGGTGATCCGTTTTACGAATGATTTAGCTGTGATTGTTATCGCGAAACAACCTGAAGATGTTGAAGTATACGCTAATGAAACCAACCAGGGCCATAAAATGAAGCCCCAGATGGTCGAGCTTAACTTAGCGGATTAAAAGATGGCTTTAATTACCGACCGTAGGGCAAGGAGTATGATTAGTATTAGTATAGTTGGTGGCCACCCTTCAAAGCCACTTACCAAACACCTAGGGGTGACAATTGATGTGAAGATCAATTTTAAGGAACACCTGGATTATGAGGTTAGATTTTTGTCTTCTACTTGTAGGCTAGCCTAAAATTAATAGACAAGGGGTAGGTTCCTCCAAACTACAGATTTTAGTTTTAAATGTAAATATACATTTCCGGAGCGACTTACCCCTTTCACCGGTACAAAACTACTAAAAGAATTTAATTATAAGGTTCTTTTATCCTTATTCTCTAATTACTTAAATTATTTTTAAAATTTTTTTAAACTATCAACCTAATTACCTGCTAATTTTCGGGGGGAGTTTTATTAATTTGGAGGGGCAGTTACCCTAATCTGTGTTCAATAACGGCGTCAAAATTTCTAAACTTTCCAGATTTTTCGGTAGATCCCTCTTTTTTCCTCCGCTACCAAAGAATCCTTCACGATTCCCAGTAAATTCCGCAAGGTGGACTATCGACTCGAACCTACCAAATCCTGATGTTGTTAAATAGGTAGGAATGCGGAATACTTATCCGTCTCGTGGTTGCCTCCTTATTCTGCGAGAATAGTTTTGTATAGGCATGCCTATTGTGTTGCTTGATTTTCATTACAATCAGCTTCTCAATAGTCTGAGGATTATACCTATTCTTAATAGCGGTGTCAATAATATGCTGTCGGTCCTTATTGAAGCCGTATTCCGAAAGAGGGTATGTGATCAGTGAATCATGCAATTATAGGCTGCCATTTTTTGGGAAATGTATGGTGTGAAGTTGGTGGTATCGTTTTCTGCGTTGCTGTAGGCTAACGGTATATCTCGAACTTAAGCTTCCCGTTAGAGTCGACGATATTCAGATCTAGGAAGAGTAGAGCCATATCCTTTTCTACCTGTAAACTCGATTTTGTCTGACTGACCATGTCTGTAAGAAACCGGCAAACACCAACGTGTCGTTATTACGAATGATGTCCAACATTGGAGGCCAGATAGTCGGAGCCTTCAGGGCAATCTCAGGTGAGGTAGCGGAAATTTAATATTCTTCTCTCTGTCTGTGATTTATCTCGTAAAGGAAGAGCGGAAGGCTAAGTTCCTTCAAGGATAGCAATCGTTGTGAAGTATTGCTTAACTTTCGGAAGAGGGTGGCTTTAGTTGGTGAGAGTCTCACACATCACGGTAATCTGCCTCAGACGTATCTTTCTAAGCTGCCCACCGGGTAATTTTTCAAAAAAACTTTAATGAAAAAGCTCAAGCCGAACGTATCTGTGCAGTAATAAATTGTTATTGTTGTCAGTCCAACAATACATAAAACGTCTACTGTCTACCAAACCAACATATATACTATTTTCTGAACAAATTTGGGCTTAATTCCATTAGGAGACGAATTGTAATCCCTTCTATAAATAATCCATTGACAAAAGCGCCATTTATCAACCACCTCTAATCGCTTCACGTATTTCAAATCTGATTAAACAACATTTATCTATTATTAACCCAATTAATTTCAGGCTAAAGTGCATAGTCGTCAAAAGTCATATAAAATGATAATTGCAATAACTGCAAATGTCAGGTTTATCTGATGATCTATCCATTTTACGAGTAGCATGCGTAGTCAAAGTGGCATTAAATCAAAGTCGTTAAGATCTTTTTAATTATTTTATCAACAATACGTGCGAAGATAGAAGTACAAAGCGGTTTTAGATAGTTAATTCGTCTTTGTGCAATTAATTTTCTACGACGACAAGTATTTTGATATTTATTTATTGATATTAAAGGGAAGTTATCGGTTGTTGTTGTTACGAATATCTTGTGAATCTATTTCGCAGACAATGATGCACGATTTGATAAATATTTTTAGAAACTGGATAGGAGGAAGTTTCTGCTTTTAAAGATATTATCATGATATTTAAAGATTTTTAAAACTAGATCCAGGCATTTCATAATAAGCTTCACAGTACATAGTTTATTTCAAATCCGGAAGCACTGTTTTTTTTTATTCGCGACGTAATGTTTTATTAAAAAGGTGGAATAAGCGCAAATATCATTATCAAAGGAATTATGTTTGATAAAGGCTTTGGGATGAGTCTAGGAGTGGCAATATATATTCGTCGCAAGAAAATAATACAGTGCTTCCAGAAGTTTTATTTAAAGTAGACTTATGTACGTAGAAGTGCATATAATATCTAAAAAACTATACCCCAACAAAAACAAGTCGGGAAACCGGAACCTGAACGCTTCAGGTATGAAAGGTTTTGTGTATTGCTCATACAAGCTTTTTGAGTGGGCAGTTGCCCCATTTGTACCTAGCTCGCAATGTTTGATACTGCCCACGACTATACTCGATGAAAATGAAAAATATGCGCGTAACCCCCCCTTGAACTCAACATAGAACTATGTTATTCACTGAATGCAGTGCAATTCACAGGTCCCACCTTTCCATCAAATTTCATATCAATAGGGGTAACCGTTTCTGAAATGATAGGTGTGACAGACAGACGGACGGACGGACAGACAGACAGACGATTTTAATAAGGTTTTGTTTTACACAAAACCTTAAAAACGAATGTAAAAAATAAACTTTGGCCTTCCTTACATACGTGCGATTATTTAATATGCATGAAAAACTACTAAATGAAGCGTCACTTTTGAAAAAAGCAATTAGTATAGTTATTATTACCACACAAAGCAGTAAGTAAAGCTTAATTGCTACAAGGTAGGATCTAAACTTGTAAAAATTTAATTTTCTTCATATATTCGTATATAGAAGTATTTATACGTTCATAGTTTGCTTTTCTCGAAAGAAGAGCTTGGTATGAGATCTTTCTCTCAGAATAAGAAAAGATCAAACTCAATTCCATTCGTTATTGGGTATGCCGGACAACGTTACCACCTTAATTAAAGTTCGTTTCCTTTATGCTGTTTTTATAAATTTATGTATTCAAGTGATTACATTTTTCCCTTTTTAATAATCTTTCCCACACTTCTCTCCATAACTATTTCTCCCTTTACAGTCATATCAGCGTCTTGAATATCAAAATACCCTTGAGCGTTTTTCGGCATTTTCTTTAGAAAATTTGGTCCTGAATGGTCATTTAAACTTGCCAGTACTCTTATCTCCAGTGTTTTCTCTGGGCTTTTATAATATTTGCAACCAGAAATAAGCAAACTACGATTTCTCCTACAAATCGGCGCTGCTGAAAATGAATTTAAAATTAGTAGCCAAAATGGTCCTGAAGCTTCAACAGTTGTTTAGTAAGGTGTGAGCCATCCTGCTCATATAGTAGGCCGTTAGGAACCTCAGTAATGGGGACTATTTAGTATACGAATACATAGTTAGAGCGGTATCTGAAAGATTTTTTGGTTTATTTGGTAGTTTCCGCGCTTTACACACATTGACTTTTATTTCTTGCAAAATATCGCCTTATATGAGCCGACAAATCAACTGTACATAGTCATATTTTTCCATCTGGACAAAGGATTTTGTTTGGGCCGTTGTATCCCAATGAATTCGTCCCTCGCAATTGAGAGAATTGCCATGGGATATTTAGATATGTGGAGGAAGGAGTTATTCCAACACTGCCCTGTCAGTCAGGGCTTATGCATATACTTAAAGTCTTCCTTGCCTGGTCTAAGAGTCGAATAAAAGGGATAGAAATTCGAGGGCTAGCACCCTGCAAATTTTGAAATTTGATGCTAAAAATCAATAGGGGCTGACATCACGTCGAAGACCTTTGGCTGGTGAAAAGGAACCATGGTTGATTTCTGCAGTAAGCACACGCTCCTCGACAACGGTATCGAGGGTCCTCAAAATTCTCACTCCAACTTGAGCGGGAATTCCAACCATATATGCTGTGCATTCTGCGCTTAAGTAATTTAAGATGATGGGACTCTGGAGAATTCTCCTCTTCCTCTTGACACACTAATGGTGATGTGTTTTTGTGCTCAGCAAACGCGTTGATAGCAAACGCGAACCCGGTGTCGGGTTACCGCAAGGCAAGTTCTATCGACCTGGGAACCAGTTTCTAACAGTCTTCTGACTGCAAGATTTCGGTCCAGTTAGTGTGATTTTCGATGTAGTACACGCAGTTCAGAAAAGCTTTCTGGATGTGCATAACATTGGTCTGCAAAGGGTCACTTGTCTTCGCTTGCGTTCTACGTCTGTCACTTCTCGCGGCGTTGGAGAGCTGCAGCCCCCCTACCCCCCTGTTTAATATCGACCTCTTGTATGATCCAGCTGTCGCTCGGGTTGGGGATTAGCTATCTTGCTGATTGGACGGCAAATACCTTGAATAACCTTTAGGAAATATCGATGAGCATTGGACCGCCATGGAAAATTCTCCCTTCTCGGATGCGAAGGGGCGTCGTAAGATCTATGACTATGGAATTGTGAAAGCGGGTCGATGAACGGAAGGGGTTGAAGACTCTATTGACCGCTGCAAGTTGTGGCGGGTGTGACGCACTCGAACTCTGGTAACGAGCAAAATCGGTCGGAAATTCGATGTGGTGTGCGTTGCTACAAAAGAGAATTTGATGTTGCGCTGGTCAGTCAGTTTTGACCATTTTGAAAAATAGGGCACTTGCTCTTCATCAATTTCGAGAAAGCTTTGGACAGCGTTAATGGGGAGTATAGCTTCCGGGAAAAAAAAAATATTATAGCTATCGTGTTTCTTGTTCTTTTTTCAATATTGGGTCAAAAAAATGATAATAAGTTGCTCTCCATTTGGTGCGGTCTAATATCAAGTAGATGTGAGCTTATGTTCCCTCATATCCCAAAACAAAAAAATTAGCTTTGGCCTGACTTAGGCTGCAAGTACTGGCGGTTTTAAATTGGATGTTATTCGCACCCTGGCTGTTTTTGCGATTGAAAAGGAGTGGTTTCCATCTGTGGGTTCCAGTAGAGTTGAGTAAGCGTCTGATGAGTCTTCTCTGTAATAGACGAAACCGATAGTCACCTTTCTTGTTTTTTTTTTTTTTCAAATAGGTATTATCAGAGCGACATATGATGGTGCAAAATATCATGTACTGCATCGAGGTGAGGAATTTGAGATCGAAAGCGGAGTCCACCAGTATTGCATCTTCTAACCAATATTATTTTTTCCTGTTATCGGGGATGATAGTGGTCTTCATTTTACCTTGTCCGGAGGATGTCGAGGAGTTTAATAGGTGATGACATTTTACCTTAAACACTTCGACTACGCTGATAACATCTGATTGCTTTTTCATCGGGTTTTGGATCCTAGCCAAATGGCTCTGGATTTAGAAAAGAAGGCATGTCGAGTCAGACTAAAGATGAACGCCCAAAAACGCACACGCTCTCTACCTGCATTAATGGGCAGAGTATCAAAAGCATCGATCAATGGATGTATCTCGGAAACGTGGTTTTTACCGACGGTGGCACCGAACTGGATGTTTCCCGACGCGTTAACAGCGCTAGATCTGCTTTTGCTGCCTTGTCCAAAATCTGCCAATGCAGATATCTCTGCATAGAGATCAAGTTGAGGCGGTTCTGTGCTAGTATTTTTTCTGTATTGCTCTATGGAAGTAGCACATGGAGGGTGGTCATGACTGTTCCTCAAAAGTAGAAGCCTTAGGCACCACCTGCCTGCATAGTATCACCGGAGTCGGTTCGCTTGATACCGCTTCGAACAAATAACTTGGCCGGCATACAGGCCTGGCACTCGAACGCACTGTGATTGGAAGTCAGAAGTGGCAGTGGGTAGGTCATACATTAAGGGAGAGCGACAATTTCATTCCTGCTTGCACTCTTCAGCTTAATCCACTCTCCCAAGATGGCCGACGGGTGGGACGCTCCAAGGGCACTTGGCACGGAAGAGTAGAGGATGTGTAATGACTGAATAGGATAGTCGATGGTCAAAAGGTGATACTTAATTGCCGGAGACGACCAAGAAGGGAGAGCTAACTCAAAAACCTGGAAGATGGCTAAATTGATTGTGGAGGTCCACCTGCAAATATTGAAGCTCCATCGAAGTGCTTCGTACATCTCTGTGCTAGCCAGGCTTAGAGATGTAGTGAGGAGGGAGGGGGGGGGGGAGTCTCTTGAGTGCTTCGATCCTGCAAAAATAAACACTAACACGGGGATTCGCATCTACCTATCGAAATAAGCAGCACTTGAGCCAAACCTGGAAATTAAACTAATTGACTAATGAAAGACGTCTCGACTGACTCTTCTGCCTCAGACGTTCTGCGAGGCGCGGCCTCTGAGGTTCCTACCATGCCTTGACATCCCCAAGCACTATATTGGGTCCCTTCTTTAACGGTTTTGCGGGGTTAGAGAGGGGAAAAGAAGGTCCTCAAATTAGCAACGAAATGTTAAAATTTCGAGTATTGCCCATTCCTTCCACTTATTCATGTGCACTCTAGCTTCTGACCCGTCCGAAACTCTCACGCTGACTAAATTCCCATCAATCTGACAAGAAAGGATTCATTAGATTTCCCTGGCAGCCTCGAACGACGCAGAAGAATAGCAGCACACTAAAATCGTAGGTTGTCCTCTAAAGATCCGATTTGTGCAAAATCTGTTTGCGATTGCTTGCACTGCGCTATCCTTGAAACACCCACTGGACCCCGCTGATCCGGTGCCACTCTGGATACTGAAGGTCCCGCCATGTCCGGTGTCTCTCGTATAAGGACCCCAATGACGCCGATGTCGGTGGAATAACAACTCTCACGAAGAAAAAGAGGGCAACCTCGGCGCGTAAAAGAATACGTTTACGAATAAAAAATACAATTGTCATACAGTCAAATCAGAGGGCACTAAATAATTTTTTTTCCGAACTCATTAATTCTTGCTTTCTACAGATGTGGAAACGAAAAGACAACTTACTCCTCAATAACATTTGAAAATTCCGAGGTTTATATTTAATGAATTCACCACCACCGCGATATTTTATAAAAATTCGTGTTAACGTCTGTCTTACTTAAAGATACGCCATCAACCAGCTGTCCCGCTGTCAATCGATCAGCCGGTTCTGGCCCCTTAATTTTCATGGAAAATGCATTTTTACTCGCCTCGGCCAGATCAAACTTTAGACTTGCATTTCGAAATATGTGAACCGGTCAAGTTTAAATGCAATGTCAATGTTCCTTTTGACCGGTCATGATGTTTGAACATTGTTATTATGTACAAATTGCCTAATTGTATATAAATATATATGTAAATGAGTTTTAGAATTTTTAGGGAGAGGTTACCGGTGGTAGGTTGTGATAAATAGAATGGCAATTATTGATTTTCAAAATTTTAAAAGGTTGATGTAAATGAATTGCGGTCAGGGGAAAAAGGAAATTGGGAGAAGTATACTGAGAAAGGTAAGGGGTATTCAAATGGAGGAAAAGGGGGAGTTTTATGTATTAGAAGATGCATTTCCCTTTTAGATTGCCTCTGGAAAAGGTAAATGATAGACTGCATCTGTCGCAAAGACGCAGAGACTAAAAAGGAGTGCCGACATCTCCGAAAGTCCTTGGGGAGCGCATTTCAACTAACAACGAACGATATGGCTAACGCGTTATACCCCAAAAAGGGTTAAATTGCAACCATATATTTTTCATCACCACAATGCCAGCTCCGAAAGAGCACCTCAAACATCTGAATATTTGTAGCTCACATTCAACAGATTTATTGCCTAATGTTTTTTTTTGTTATTCGTCGCTGTCAAACGCTTCAATAAGCTACTGAACAATTACAAATTGATATCACGTTTAAAGTGGAGAAAATGTCGCCAGAAATAGCTTGATCGTATAAAGAGGATTATTCCGAATAGCGATAAAACACTTTGTTCTGAACTTTTTCTTTTCCCCTTTTTAAAAAGCTTAAAAAACAACCTACTTAGCATATATACACATATACGAAAATAAAAAAGCCATTCGTTTACGAAGTGCCCTGATCCTAATATCCGCCCTGTTACTTTTGCGAAAGCAGGTAGAAAAATTGGTGACTATTCCTTTTTTTGATCCAGATTATTCTATATTGATCATATTAGCAAGTTCTCGAAATAGTTCATAGTGAAACAATTCATAGAGCCGGCCCTTTGCTAAACATCTATTAAAAACTACGCCTACATCTTTTCGTGAATTAAGATGAAATGTACTTACGCACAGAATGCGAGTCCTTTGTTCCTAAAAGGCCCTACCGTTGGCTCAAGAACACCAACCTGGAATCGTTTAGTATATGCATCGCGCAACACCTATTAAATTTAGGAACAACCAGCCTGTGGATCAGGGAGTCTCAGCTACCTTGTTGTTCCCCCTTTCCATCTCCATCTTTTTCTATTAGAATTTTACATATATGTCGGCGATTAATGCTCTGTGTTGCTTCCAGATAAATTCTCAGATGCTTTTAAAATTAGGTTCAAACTGAAGCTTAATGAAAATAAAGGCAACGTGTTCAATCTTACTGGTTGATGCATCTCGGCACATAGGTCAAGTTGTTGTCGGATTGACTGAAGAGCGTATTCAGAAAGATTCTAGATTCGTTCTAGCCATGTAATGATCTTTACCAATATTGCATTGGATGGACTATCCTAGACTATATAGTTTATACTCCTTATGCGGTTTATGGACTAAACCGCATAAGGAGTATAAACTTCCCTGCCGATTATAACGATTGTTGAAGCGAGTAGGCAAGTATAGGTAACGTTGACGAAGAGCGTGTATGATGGAAACCATAAACGGAGCAATAATCATATGTAGTTATATATTATAGTATTTCTACTTAAAAAAAATTATTTTAGCTTATCAAAAAAAATGGTGGTTATTCGGGATACCCCAACCACCCGAGATATCTAGATTTCAACATGGGGGAAGTTTGTTTTTGCACTCATTCCAAATACTATATATATGCATATTCTACAATCTTATTTGGTAAACAATAAGTTCATTATATTCTCAGTTACCAGAAGCAAAAACCAGATGTTCTCAAGTCACTTTGATTTTATTTTTCGTATCTTATTTATCTCTCAGACGAGTATCCGCATGTTCCCCATAAATTTTCCAAACTGAGAGGTTTATGAAAGTCAGTATGAAACGTTCGACGATCATTTCCGCGCTATCTCTCGTTAGCAGACAAACCGAATCAAATGTGGGTTCAATTATAAGATAACGACACAATTCTAGTAACTTTCTAGTTCGCCACTTTATTAGTCGAAAGGTGAAGAGGTGCAGCGTGTCAGTCATTTTCGCTGTGGCGTGTAGGCCGAGGAAAGTAAGTTATGAACCCATTTTAATGTGTCATTGTGGTTGGTTATGGTTGGATTTGACATTTCCGGTAGTGAAGACTTTTTAAGCATCAACTTATATAATGTTATCTTATTTAGAATTTTATTAATATTTTCAACTAAAATTAAAAAAAAAAAAAATAGTGAAATCCCCAAAAATTCCAGTTGTCTGAATTCCCCAAGGCAAAGTTAAATCATTAATGCGGAACAGAATGAGGAAACGTCTTACAACGTGGCCATGTGGTCATGTGACCTGTATCGTTCGTGGATATATACTTAGTGGCAAATAATTTAATCGTGGGTCGGCCTTTACTGGAAAAAAATGTATCTGAAACTATCAGAAGTATTCAATCTTCTTATAACCAATTGGTAAATTCTCGACTGTACCCAAAAGTGACCGTAAGTGTATGTATAAACAGTTTTTAGCTCAAAGGTGTAACACCTTGAATTTAGACAAACTCAAAACCTGAAACTCCATTACAAGAAGTTGGCATAATTAATTCACACATTGTGCAAATATACAACTTTGTGCGTTACATAATTTTATGTAAATTAAAAATTAAAATACGTGTACGTTGGTTTGTCAAACCAAATCTTAGTCAATATCGTCTGATGCATTATTTATCCGCGAAAACTCAAAAAATCCCCGAACCATCTTGTTCAGCGAAATCAGTTTTCATTGTTTTAATAATGTAGCCGGAACCAGGATCTTATCAATTAATCTTAAGTCGATATATCAGTAGAATTTTAAACCAGTTAAAATTAGGAACTCAAAATTTCCCAGCTAAAAAATCGCTTGCGCCTAAAAAATCTCATTATAAAAACTCTGATGGAAGATTCTAGCATTTGGCTAGAATTAATGGTATAATCGGATAATTAAGAATGTAGTCATCTACGTTCTCGGAAGAGCATGTATGTGCATCTGTTCAAATAAATTTGGGTAATGAAAAAGTCCCCAAATTTGTTATTATGGTGATAGGGATGATCCCACAATCAATTTTCAGCCACACGTAATCCCAGGAATATCCTAACATCTCATCCAGGAACCAAAAGAGTATTGTTCTAATCTGTGTGGAAGAATGATTTTTTGTAGGAAACCCCGGCACCTCGCAGTACCATGTATAACCTTTGCCACGTCGAAATATCGGTGACATTCACGCCTAAAGTATAACTTTTAATGGGTTGAGTTAAAAATATTTTCGCTTTCAGAATTACTTATTCAGCAGAGTTTTTTTTTCATGAATAAATTTATAGAAAAACTAATGTGTTCAACTAATTACCTCCAAAAGCCCCTTAAAAGGAGCTTGATGAATCAATTCCACATACAGTTATTAATTTTCAGTTTACTCCTCAATTGACTTTAGGAAAACTATCACAGAAATTTAAATTTTTCAATTACTTTTGCTAATTTATTTTTCTTTCTTTTAATTTCAGAGCGGAAAGGGCAAAAACAATGTAAGTAGTTCCAATTTGATTACTTCATGAGATACTAGAAAAGGATGTAGTTGATGAAAACGTGCAATGGTAATTTGTAGCAAAAATTAAAGGCTATCAACGATATGTTTTGTTTAGTGAATAATGATGTACAATATACACTTTGACGCCGCAAACATTGCTAGATTAATGCTAGCTTCACAGAAATAATATTCTCAAGCCATCTCACTAAGTCATAGATCTTTGATCTCGGAAAATAAATAGCGAGAAAGCTAGCAAAAATCGATACCAAGAAATAGAGGATTCGCATTCAAGTTATTGTTTTGGTGAAACACTTATTAGGATCAAGAAGAGTGGGGGTATTGGAAATGGTTAAACTACTATCCCAGGCTTACTTTTATGAACTACGAGAACAGAGCTACAGCTGGATCTACGTGAAAGTGTAAGTGGGACTCCCTGTATAAAACTGCCTGCCAACATGGGTGAGACTGAGTAGTTTGAAAATGTATGGGCACTTCAAATAAATGATTACATATCATTTACAAAAATATAGCGTGTCCTTAATCCTCTTGCCCCTGAATCGCAAAAAAAAGGGACTAAAAACACAAAAACTTGATCTGAATCGAAAACTACAACAAACATAATAATAATAATCATTGGCGCGACAGTCCAATTGAATCAGGGCCTTGAAACGTGATCATTCAAGATCGTAACAATACAGGAGGAACAGAGTTTCAAAAATGTGATTACCGATAGTCGAACGACCATCCTAAGTGGTCGGAGACGACCAAGAGAGGAAAGCTATCCCAAAAACCTAAAAAGATGGCGAAATTGACTGTGAAGGTTCGCCCGCAAATATTGAAGCTCCATCGAAGTGGTCCGTGGACACGTGCTTGCATATCTCTGTACTAATTAGGTTCGGGAATATGGAGAGGGTGTAAAAATTCCTAAGAAATATAAAAAAGGACTAAAAAAATATAAATAAAAAGGACGGTGTGGTTGCCACCCGAACTTATAAAAAGCTCATAACGAAAGATGGACTGGAGAACGACCAGTACAGAATGTATGGTTCGGTTGGAGACGTTGGAACATCTCATTTCTGGTTGCAGTGTAATCGTACCGGTGCAATACTCGGGCACGAGCACCTTTCTTCCACATATCTTGGACAGTGGAAGAATATGTGCTCCGTCCTTTGGGACTCTATCATTGTTTAGGCAGTCGGGTGAAGTCCCCAAATTAAACCGTCTGAAACTAGGCAACATTATAGTTGATTTCACCGTGTCATCTTTCCAACCACATCTTGATGGCAGGGATGAGCTCGAGAGTCCACTGACTCTTTCATTCTGCGTTTGCGATAAAGGAGAGATTGGCATCGCATTGTTTATGTTCGTCATCTCATCTGCTAAGATGTCAATTAGCATCTTTCCCGAGACGACGAACGCTGCATCATCTAAGACAGTCCTGAAGGCAGAGCACACCCTTAAGGCCCTCCCCCTCCTGTAAATTGCGCTCAGTTTATTAACATTAACTTACATCTGAAACGCCTCTGCACTAACTGGGGTCGGATAGAGCATGATTGAGCTTACCACCCTGGCTATAAGCAACCTAGAGGTATATTGTGACCCGTTCACGTTTGAAATCATCTTTGCCAGGGCCATACTTGCAGCGGATGCTTTGTTGCACACATACCATACTCCACTTGTTGCCTATAACTGACCTTCTCATCTGTCTGCCTGACTGTCACAAGCACCCTTCTCACAAACGGCTATACCAATTGACACGACAGAGGTTGAGAAGATGGGAAACGTGAACGCCCACATATTCAGTAAGTTACATCTTCCTGTGTTGAGTTTAAGGGGGCGGACTTCATACTTGCAGAAGGGGGGTGTACATTTTTTTCACCGAATATAGTCGTTTTGGGTATCAAACGACATGGTTCAATTAGTAATTTTCGAAAAGGATCTTCTTTCTTATGCTAGGTGAAACACAGGGCAATGAGGACTCAAAATTTCTGCCCCGTAAAGTTAAACACGTCTCGTTCTCAGAACGTATACAACCGAAAAGTTTGAAAAAATCATAGGCTCAAGTGGTTAGAGCGGTTCCATTAGCTATTAGTAGATTGCGAGCTGCATTAATTTGAGAAGCAACTCGCTCCGCCATTCAGCTATTTTTGCTCCAATCGTGGTGAACGATATCTCCTCCGGATTGGGGCCCTGGTACTTGATAGTTTTATTTACAGGATGTATTGGGACAGGCAAGTTCTAACTGTCTGCTGTTAGTAGACAAGACGGGTCTCTCCGCGTATATTATTAATGTTGCTATTCCCAATAATAGCAACATTGAACAGAATTACGTGAAGAAGAAGGTGAGCTATGAACCACTGGCTCGGGAAATCAAAGAAGTCAAGTCTTGAGCGGGTGGTTGTAGTTCCCATACTATTTTTGGCTATAGGTAATGTACCTAAATCCTTCACAACTTCCCTTGATGTCGTGCAACTCTCACCCACTCTGGTTCAGAACTACAACATTCTGTATACGACGAATTCTCCCATTATCTTTTATGTCGCTAGGATTGTCCGAGCCTAAATGCTTGGCACTTAATAATAATTAATAATTAATAAGCAATTGATTGCAAAACCCCCCTTAGGGCGCCAGTAGTATAGGGTGTAATATAATATAGAGTATAATATAAATGATGATCCTGTGAAGTTTGGCGGAAATTGAACTATTACTAACAAAGTTATAATAGGTCAAAATTATTTCTCTTCTCTCTTTTGTTCAAATTGTAAGACTTTGAATATTCTGGCACAATATATGCAATACATTACGTGCTAGGTATTACTTAAATGTTTTTACAAGACCTTTCATACCAGAAACGTCCAGCCGAAGGGCTGTTAATGCCACGAGATTGGTTTACCTTGCTCTTGGTTGATAGATGACCACATATTGTTTCATTTGATGAATACCTGTCGATTTTGCCGTGGTTGCTTCACTGCTTACTTGCGATCTTATCAGAACATTTACTTTATTCGCATCACCCACTATCTGGGCTGATAATTCTGCTGCAACGTTTCTGAGAAAGAAGTCCTGAACGATGTTAAGTAATATTGGGCCCACACCATAATTTTGGCTAACTCGGTGTCTGTTCTGAAACACCTTGTTAAAGCCTAAGAACCTCCCTAGGGGGCAGACCTCTTAGTGTAGATATAAAATTCAGCCACATTTTCATCCTTGTGCGTGATGTAACCGACTTAGTCACTGATTGTCAGCGAGGTTGTTTATACCCTTTCTATGAAGGAAGAGCGTACAACGGAAGAAGTGAGGGCCACGCGATCGAAGCACAAGACAAATCGGTGTCTTAGATTGCATAGTTCGGACACCCACAGCTAACCGAAGATCCCATGTTAAGACCTAACGGTGTCTCTGCAGTTTTTGTCATTATAATGCAAAATTTTAACCAAATTCGGTATTGCAAATTTAGTTTTATTTTTAAAATTGTAAAAAAATCGCGTTAGGCAGTATATACAATATATATGTATCTATTTATGAATAATTACCTTAAATTCTTGTACATACTTCGCCAACCACACGTTTTATAATTCTGTAGTGCCATCGTTTCCTGGAAATGTTCCCCAGGTCTCTCAAGACTTTTTGGGAAACTTGCATTCTTCCTCTATAATTCTACGCCATGTAGGCTTAGGTGAACCGTAATGGCGCATGAGTTAATGAGAACTTGCAGCCCTCGGGTAAGACTGGTGTCCATTTTTCACCTGTTATTCCTCTAGAGAGAACGTTAGGTCGAAGAAGCCTTACCTTGACTTTGGTTTTGAAGTGACAGCGCTTTCAGATTTTAGACAGAGCGGCGAAAAGAGAATTACTGCTAATAATGGGTTCAGCGACGTCAAGCTCGGGGATATAATACCAAAATATGTAAATTCAGTGACCTTATCATGGATACCTCTTAATGCAAACAGAAAGGGTGCGATGATTAATCACGGTGAGGACCTTGATTTTGCTGGTGTTTATTTTTATTCCGGTTCTTATTGACTCCTTCCGAAAATCTAGAGCCATTTGGCTAAGGTTCATGGCTCCTTGAGAGAGTAGGCAGATGCCATCAGTTTCAAGGTTGACGAAAAGTAGGGTGGTTCATTGAGTCCCTCCACGTCTTCAAGCTTAGGCATTGTTTTACCAATAACGAGAGAGAGTGAGTAATTGAAGGCTGCTGCTTCACAATGTTGATGTGGTCGATTCAGTGGAATCAAGGTCACAACCCGCTTGTGCTCTATCGATTGAGCTCGCGGCATTTTTTTTTTGAGGGATTTCAGAATAATTTTAACTATTACAGGAAGCACGCAAATACTCTACAAATCACAGAATCCTAGGATTTGCGAGTAAATGGCAGCAGTAATTCTGCAGAAACTGCAATCATTGCAAGAAACAGTTCAGCGAGTGGGAATTCAAGGTCATCGGCATAGCGAAACCATTGCTATTTAAGCAGCAGGGCTTGTGACGTCCTTTTTACTTGCGAAAACTTGCTCGAACTGAAAATCACAGCTCTTTTGATGGCAGCTTAGTTTCATCATAAAATGTCGGTCATTTCTACAGCAAGAAAGATATCGTGTGGCTGAACACAGCAGGGTCGAGGAAATGGTTCTTGTCAAATTTTGGGAGCCTAGTCTATAGGCTTTGTGGCAGGATAAGGGGAGACATCGAAACTGATATTGGCACTTTGGCTTATACTGCTCGTCTTGTGTCCGAACAGTTTGCCGCCAATAAGAAGGCGGTGGAAAGTAGAAGTCCACAAGCCACCTGCCCCCAAATGTCTACACCAAGTTTAGCTACCTCCCACCTCAGTATGTGCATATTTAGAATGCCCATCACGACCAAATTGTCACTTTTAGAAGGTCTTTCGTGAATTGTATGCAGTTGCTCAAAGAAAGCATCTTTCTCCCTCATGAGAGCGCTCCTTGGGGTAGCTATCAACTTAAGTCCCACACCAGATTGGTGTATACTAGACTTACTAGGCTTACTAGAGCAGAAAAGCATCCTTCCACAAAACGAAAGGAATACTTTTAATGAATTCTAGATCTTCAGCTCAACTTTGTTAATAATAGAATTATAATAAAAACAGTCTACCGGAAATTTTCCAGTATTGTGGCATATACATATATATTGATATAATAGAAGAATACACTTTAAGCGAGCCAACGTCTGATTAGATGCTTCTACCGTGAAATTTTAGTCGTTATTTTTTAAAGAGGGATTCGTCATCAAACTGCACTAGTCAAACAGGAAGAATAAGGATAGGAGAATACAACTTTGAGACCGTTGATAATTTCTCTTATCTAATCATTAAATCACAACCGATAACAGCTACGATGATGAAGTCCGCGCATGGTTGTTGTCAGCCAACAGAGCCTATTTCAGCTTACAAAAACTGTTCCGTTCGAAACGTCTCACCATAGGGTCAAAGCTCTTACTGTACAAGACACTGATCTTGTCAATCCTGATGTATTCCTCAGAAACTTGAGTAGCTCACATGGCGACGAAATCTTTGAGCGACACCATGATCGTCCGGTTGTGGATAAAATCCGGCTCAATAGGTTACGGTAGGCGGGTCAGTTAATCCGTATTGATGAGGATGATCCCACCCGGAAAGTCTATAAGGGCAATATCGATGGTAGAAAAAGAAGACGAGGCAGACCCTGCCTAAGATGGAGCGATGGCGTAGGTCAGGACGCCAGAGAGCTTTTAGGAATATCGAATTGGTGGACCTCGGCGCAAAACTAGGATGTCTGGAGTTCCTTAAGACAAGCCTAGACCGGATTGCGCCGTTGATGATGATGATTCGTGGGTAAACAATGGAGGGAAGTTTTTTTCCAATTGGTCCGGTCTGTAATTAAGTAGATGCGAACCTAGGACACCTCAGTCCAAAATAACATAAAACGAGCTCGAGGCGGTTTCATTGTTAATTTCATTTTTGGAGACTTTGGGTAAAGATGTATTGACGACTAGGTATTAGCATATATATATGTTCTGCAAATAGCGATAGGGCATATATTAGATATTTACACATTTAATAGATTTTTCATTACGATTGGTTTTTAAATGACACTTGTTGCATTTAAAGCAGCAAGAATGTCTTTTTATTCGCGGCAACCGTTACAAGAGGACTAATTGACCTTTCATCTCAAGACCCAAGCGAACATTTTACAAAAGAAAATTGTACGTCTTCCTTTTGCTCTACTGTGGATAAAGAATTTCGTGAACCTGATCACATGCTGTCACTTAATTTTATGGCGGTGCATTTTTTGCGTGATGTATAATAAACAGTGAATAAATTTAGATATGAACTAAGAAAAAAATTTAGATTTGTGATAAGATTTTGAGTTTTTCACTAAGTCTTAACAACGGATCAATCGCATGAGTAGGACCGAACTACTCTGTTCGTCATTCACCCCAGTTTCGTATGCAATTATGAATATCCTTGAAGTGTCCTCACATCGTGAAAACATTGTGGTCTAAAAATTTGAGTTGCTCTATAAACTAGAAAAATCTAGAAAAGTTAAAATTCATGAAAACCAGCGAATAAAGCAAGCCAGATTTTGATGTGATATCAAACACGTACGGTTCTGACTACGTGATTATGAAAACGCTGTGTACCTATAGCTTCTTACATGAAAAACGCAAGACCATTCATATTTGAAACGACCAGCTTCTGGTTTCTGACTTGTTAAATAGTTTGAAGAAGTGTCCTCAAAGGAAGTTGAGAATATAATGCCGTGACTGCATTCCCATATTTTTTGCGATGAGAGTGGAGTTTGATAGACAAATTGGCCGTAGTTTCTTCGATTTAAATCGAACATAATTTTTACGACTTTCTCCCAGGGAATAAGAAGGTTGAGCATTCTTTATATGATAGTATATCCCTACCCACTTCCATTTCTTGTTAGATTTGATAAAAAGTTTGCTGATTGTATTATTTACCATATATTTTCGTTCCTTACGAATATTTTTACCTCCTTCTAGAATCCAGCAAACATAACTAAATATACATAAAATTTAAGATAGTATAACCATGAGAAAGGTTGTCAAGTTGTTTTGTGCGCCAGTACGGAATAAACACTCAACAAACTTTGACCAGATTGTAAAAATCTAATGAAGTATCTGACATCCAATCAAAAAACTTCACTTGCACTTTGACCCTACCACATCTTAGCCCTGTACTTTGCTTCAATCTTATCTGTCTACAAATTAATGTCACTTCATGAAGAGAAAAACATTTCCGTGAAAATATGTTAAAAACTTCAAATAGTACTTACTGAGCCTAATAATGGCCAGGAAAAAACCCATCTGGTGCATAAAATAATAAAAATATTCATCAATCATTCCAAAGACGAGATACTTAACATCTTTCGAAGCTTTAGGAGTTGTGTAAAGTACATGCACGGTACTTGCCAACATCTTATTATTGTTATTGTTAATTCTCCCTGCACTCCATGCTGGCCATAAAAAAAAAAAAGCGCTGTATCTCGGAAGGAGGAATGTAAATAGAGAGTGTGGGATGAATTTATGGTGTTTATGGGATTGGAGAATGGAGAGGTTATTGCCTCCATACCTTGAATGCAGATCACATGCACATATCTGCATGTTTACGCATATGTTAGATACGAAGTTCCTTACATATTGACCGACTGCAAGCAAGAACACTGATATAAATCAAAGTGAATTATGTTTATCTTCCGCTGTAGTACAAATTTGTTTTCGTCAAAACCTATTTGTGGAGAAAGAGATATAGCCGAAATAAGAAAATCAAGCTTCGTTAGCTTTACAAAGTTAAGAGCGACATAACAGAATTTAGATTGTATCTTTCGTGCCATCCCACTCCTATAGAAAAAAATTAGATAGCCCATTTTTAAGGTTTTGTGTAAAACAAAGTCTTATTAAAATCGGTTTACTGTCTGTCTGTCTGTCCGTCACACCTTATACTCAGAAACGGTTACTCCTATTGATACGAAATTTGATAGAAAGCAACCACGTTGAGTTTAAGGGGGGTTTTCATACATGCAAAAAAAGAGCTGAATAATTTTTTTTTCACTGAATGTGGCCGTGTAGGATATCAAATAAAAGGCCTCCGTTAGTACTTTCCGAAGCAGCTATTAGTTTAGTTGAGTTTACGGGGAGAGTGCCGGGGTCCGAAAAGGGTTAGTCACATTAACCCCTTCTCAGAAACTACCCGACCTAAATATCTGAAAAGAAATATGTTGGTCCATCCACGTAGTATCTAGGCCTTAAAATAATCTCCATACCGATACCTGTTTAAATGATTTTAATAATTATATATTACTATATTTATTGTAACTATATTTTTCTGGAAAATGCCTGGGAACCCCTTAAGTTTATCCTAGAAATATCAACTTTTTCAGTAATATAAGCTATACTAAGCATGATACTGCCAGTTTGGTGGAAATCGCACTATTATTAACAGAGCTATAATAGATCAAAGTTGTTACTTTTGTGCAAATTTCTTGCACTCTAAGACTTTGAATGTCAGTGTCATACTAAAGTGAATGGTCTGATAAACTATTATAAATGCACAAACATTATGAGCTTACAAATGAGAAAAATGACCCATTCGAATATGCTTATATAAGCAATAGACAAAGCCTTTCATACCTGAACCTTTCAGCTTGGAAGTACCCGACTTGTTTGTGAATCTCTAGACAAGTCTACTTTTTCATACATGTTATCTACCTATAGAGAAGAGAGGGGAAGTGGTGAGTTTCTGTATGCAGGCAATAGCAATACACCCTTCACTTTGTAATGAACAGGAAGTTTGTGGATGCTGAGAACGAAAATCCAAGTTGACTATCGTAAATCAAATGAACAGTGGGAACTTCCATAATGGGTCACATATTCATCTTTGCCAAAGATAAAAGTTGAAAAGAATAGTTGAATAGTGCATATAATATAGAGTTTCCCCTACTTTGTTCCTTGTCACAACTTCTAAAGGACGAGAGGCAAGTGCAAACGATCTGGCCGTGGTAATTCTCGGCAAGTTCGCAAAAACTGTGAATGCTTCGTACGAAGTGTAAGCGAGAATTGGATCGAATCAAATTCAGAAAAAGTACTCATTTTGAAAGCGCGATTGCTGATATCAGGCAGTGTCTGTCAAAACGGAGCTCATCATCGAAAATTACTTCTGGGTTTTCGATGAACGCAAGCCAACTGGTGTGAATTTAAACACGGACCCCTGTTTCACAAAGACATGTTGGTATTTAGTTATAAGGTTGCCAAAGTGAGCAGTCAACCAGTCGTTAACACATCTATGATGTGATTGGCAAAAAGGGAAAATAGGACGTTAACCCTCGGCGAATGTGTGATCACCACTTTTATGTATATGGATAATGAGGACGCCTTTATACATTCTTGAAAAATGTGGTTTGTTAAAAGTTACACAGAAAGGGCGGGGGAGGACCATGACTAAAATCTACGCCAAGGTCACCAATGATATACTGATTGAGACTGGAGGGAGTAAGTATTGCGGGCAAGCCGACCCAATCGGGTTAGGGAGGAAGTAAAAGGAGAGTATTTACGCACCCACGAAAACCAATTGCACAATCATTGCAGTAAGTCAGCAAAAGAGCCCGCAAACTTGAAGAAAGTGGGAAAAGGCTATTGCGAGTGTTGCCCAGAGTCTGCCCGAGATGAACGGTGAGAACAAAATCATCCAGGACGCTGGAAGCTATACTAAATCTACCTCCTATTAACTAAGATGTAAAATGGAAACCAGCTAATGGCGCACACAAGCTTAATATTATTGCTGCGTGAAAATAGGACCAATTGTAGGACCTTGTATCCATTTGAAAGTTCCTGGGTAAATATCGTGTACTTAGGATCAGGATCATATGATTTACAGATTTGTCTTTTATTGTGTGTTTTCCTATGAATTTTCTTTGAACCCAAGCCAATTTTTGAAGTCTTCTTCATGGTCAAAGGTAATAGCCCATATATGGTTTCACAGGGAGCGGAAAAGATGGAACTCTGTTGGCCGGCGAGTATGGTGGATGCTGAAGAACGTACATTGAATATCTTGCGATTTGACTTATACAATAAGGAGCCTAGCGTTGCCATGGAGCAGTATCGTTTTTCCTTGTCGCTCGCGTCTCTTCGGCTGAATTGCTTCATTTGCACGATTTAACTTGGCTTCTTGTTGATTGTGTTCTGTTTTTCAATGATCTCCCAAAGCACTATACCCTTCCAGTCCCAAAAGACGCAAATCAAAATTTTTTTGGGGAAGTGGTTCAGTTTGACTTTGCCTTCGTTGTTTCTCTTGGAGCCATCCATTCTTCTCCCATTATGATTCGGCACAAGAAACGTGGCTTATGTACAGGTGTCGCTCAGAGTTAGTTTGAAGATACTTTCCTTTGCTCTTTTCTTTTAGTTTTTGAGGTATCCATGTCTCCTGCTTTTCTGCAAATTTTATCGAATAAAGATGGTTGAACACATTTATGACTTGTTGGATGACTGTCCTCTTGCAAAAAATGCTTAAGACGATCTTCGTCGAATCCTCGTTGGTTTTCTTGGTTTTTGCGTGTCTCCGCGTTCTGTCAGATTGCCGCATTGCCCAATATACAGCGGTCTTCCGTTCCGTTGCTAGCTTATAATGATCATCGAACCAGTCGTTCCCACTTTTTTGCAAGTGAAGCCAAGTGAAGGCAAATTTCGATATATTCAGGGAGTGCAGCTTCAATGCAGCTTCTTTGCGGGGTCCATCGTTTTGTGCGATCACCGCGTGGAGGTGGAATAGCATTGCTACTAGCGTTTTGATGATCTGACATTCCCCAGGTTTGTGCTCTATCGTCATCACAATCACAATATCATACGCTGCTCATCTGCTTGTAAGAGTGGAGCACAACAAGCCAGCTGAGGGGATAGAACACAAGGCTGGTGGCAATAGGATTTGTATCGTGATTTGACGTCGGATACCAATCGACTCAGCTGTGATTGAGTACCTGAGTCAAATCAGGGTAATAATCTCGGGTGAGCGCAATGCGGACCACATTGCCTCTTACAAGGTTCTGTAATCCTGCAGTACGGTCTTGAATGAAGTGCTCTTACACACTTCAAGGCCCTGATCCAGTTGGATTGTTGCGCCAATGATTATTATTATTATTATAATAAGGCGGCCCTGCATTTCATATGCAACCATTCAACTTTTTCATCGTGTAGTCTATGCAACTTTTGCCTTTAGCAGAGGTCCTCAAATTCGCAAAACTCTGCAAGGGTTTCAATCAGGAAGCAGCTTGAATAGATATTTAGAGATAGTACAAAAGGTTTGATATATGAAATTTAAGTACTTGAAGCTGTTCCTATACTGCAACGATCATTGTTCATACAAATATAAAGAAACAAAAAAAATATTTTTATTTTGCGACACATAACATGAATCTAAAGCCTAAACACTAATCTGACATGAGGAACCAGCGGCTAACAGGAGGTTGATGAGAAATCTTCAATTAATAGGTCGTAGAACTCTGGCGTCCTAAGAAAAGGGGAGTATGAAGACCCTGTTGCCCCCGGATAACTTCACGATCTTCCCAGCAGTGAGTTTCTGCAACTTAGTTGGGAGAGTTTAAAGGAGCCTTAATGACATAGTTTTTTTCTAGTGCGAGTTATAAGGCTGCCAGAAAGTATCGAGTATTTAGTTATGTCTAAAGCACTGCACTAGTTCGCTAAAAAGATAAAATAAAATAGTGACATACTTATCTAACGGTGAGAATTTCCATAAACCAAATTTGTTCAATGGAAATATAAGATACTGGTGCTTCTGGCTTTCTTAGAGAGCCTCACGCGCTGCAGATTCTCCTCTGAGCGGTTCGACGAATGCTTAACCCCTAGTGGAAACTAAGGTTGCCCATTTAACCACAAAGGAGTATTCTAGAGTCAAGAAGATTAGCAGCTTCGAGTAACCAAATCCGTAGAATTCTATTCAGATCGGATTTACCTTCATGTGGCATCACTGATTCTATTGGAAATGTAAATTTTCTACTGTACTGAAATTGCAACCAAGCTAGGATGATCTTTGAGCTAGAATGGTAGAAAGTCTGCTGGCGTTGGGCATCTAGTTCCGGTAGGAAGCGGGAAGCTAGTCGAGCAAGTAAAATCGCAGTGTAGAACCTGAAGTTCGGTATGCTTATAATTTCAAAGGGCTACCTCAAAATTTACTAAGGTTGAATGGTACGGAATGGTGTTGAAGACCACGACATAGTATATAACTGCAAATATGCTTGCCCATTTGATGGTTTATGACGAGCCGAAACATGGATGGATTTTGAAATTTTGTTATTTACTGATAATTTTGCGAAGTACTGGTCGGCTCAAAAGCTACAGACAGGTCCCAATTGAGTGCCAATAACTAGAGTGTCTGAAATAATAAGTTGGCTCATTCAGATGGGTCATGGATTGCCCAGTCTTTTGGAATCACACATGCAACCCGCAAGTAGTATGTTTTATGTCTTTCAGTGTCAGTGGGTAGAAGCGACATTCGAGATCAACGCACCTTCAACACACCAAGCGTTTATACCTTATTCTTTTCTCTAATTCTTGTCTTTAACTTTCAAGGACGACCAGTCGAATGAGAGCTGAAGTTACGGATGGTTGTTAGTCCATGTATCCACCTCCATGCCTGCAGTGCATAGTACCTCTTGACAAAGAGAGCTGCAGCAATGTTAATTGAATCACCATCTGCGGGTATAACAACATTTTTGAATCCGCTAGGCCCAGGCCCTGGAGGTAATTGGTGAACCTCGACTTTTGCCAATTCTAATTAGCAAAGCCAGATACGCTTTACTTTGATATTGCAACGAAGAGTGGTCGTAATAGTTTTCTGCGAAATTCCTGGATTTCGAAAAAGAGTCATTTCTTGTGAGAAGGCGTGATCTACAACAAAGAGATAAACTATTTCCTCTTCGTTTTGGTTGGGTCCCTCTTCCTCAGCAGGAGCCCACATCCTGAGCAGCTGAGAGCCGCAGGACCATGATTCAGGGTAGGATAACGATATTTGCTTTGTTGAATGATGGCTGCGTTAGCTTTTGCGCTGAAAATGCCGTCGTTCAACCAGGCTTGGAGGAGAACAGGTTGTTGAAAAAGGAAGAAGTTTTCGCCCATCCAATTGGCTGAGTATAAGACTAAAATCCGCATCCGAAAGGAGATCAGATGAATTATTGAAATACAATAAGATAATATTTGTAATATTTGGTGTTAATCTTACCAAATTCTTCTGACTTATGAAATCGCAAATCATTCATTATATTCGATCAAATTTATTTTTTCTCCTCATATTAACCTCAGATTTTAGAAATCCCATATTTACGCTTCTTTCTTTCTTTTTCAATTTCAGGAAAATGGGTAGCCATTTATGGCTATTTTTATTAGGTGTAAGTTTTGCATTAGTCATCGCACAGAACACAAACAAAATCGACGATGACGAAATTGATAGGTCGAAGCCAATGGCATTTAATCCAATGTACAATAAAATGTTGCCACTCCATAAATTAGGATTGGAAACGGAGAAGCCAATGACGGAAACAGCACCACCAACAAGTGAAATTAAGGCGACAACCAAAGTACCCTCGAAAATTGAGGAACCGAAGTGAGTAAAAATTATTATTATATTTCAAGGACGTTAAGTCATTAACACCAAAGTGGAAAATATAATATTTAAAGTCCATAAGTTGAGCATGGTATTATGTAATCTTGGGGGGAAATTACACTCAATTTCTTGAATTTCGCGAATGGAATAATTTTTGGTAAATACGTATTACATACACAAGTATATTCACATTTTTCCACCAAAATTGGTAACGACTTCTGTGTTTTATGGAACTTATCTTTAATTAATTAATTTCAACGTTCATAAATGAGCCTCTTTATCATGAGAATTGGTCAAGGTGACCAAGATTACATTATGGAAAAATGAGGATCATAGCAAGGTTTTTTAACTTAATTTCGAACCGGTTTTGAGCCGAGGATCACCAATTTCCTAACCTTAACAGTTGTCTCACATCCTGGCTTACGCCATCGCTGCATCTGAGGCAGGGTCAACCACGTCTTTATTCTTTACATATATATATCTATTAACCCTATAAACTTTTCGAGGCTGGATCAAACTCATCCATACGGATTAGGTGGCATCCCCGTCGCAGCTTATAAATGTCATCATTTATAAGAAACGGAATTGGTCATCGTCCTTTAGGGAGCTAGAACTTCGGGTTCTTCTCTCGAACACAGTTAAAATGTTCGATGAATACGTGGGAATTGGCAATTAGAGCTTTGACCCTATGATGAGACGGTCGGGCGAAACAATTTTAAGAAACTGAAAGAGGTTCTGTTGGTCGCCAACAACCGTGCCCGGATTTCGTACATATTATTGGTCGTGATTTTCGACCATAGGTAAAGGGAATTTTCTGCTGTTGCCAAGTTGAACTCTACTGACGTGAGGCCGCCTTACACTGAGGAAGCGAACAGGCTGCTCGCGAAATATTCATATTTGGGAAACCAAAAAATGATGGAAATGGAATCTGCAATTGATTTTTTTAATCTTTGGTAGAAGTGTACTGTGTGCAAATTAGTGGTGCACAGTTTCACTTGATGAATACATGACTACACACATCTTCCCGCCCCCCCCTTCCCTTGAATTGTAAAGGGGATCATTATTGTTTCCTCTGAGGGTCGAGTTCTCTACTGTACATCAGGTTCTGTAAGAGGTCCCAATAAGAAATCTTGAAGAACCATGATACCATTGACGAATGCGGCCTGAAGTAATTCGTTATTAAGCTGGGGAATATTTCACTGGTACAGCAGATAAACCATACAATTTATAGAAAGTTATCAATGCGACGTAAACATAGTTTAAATTTATAGTAAGGAACAATTTTGGGCGGTCTAATGATCATATTCGAAAAGGATATTCAACAGTTAGATCAAGAAGATCCAAGTTCATATTCTTGTTTCTGGAAAAGTCCCCTTTCCTTGTTAAGCGCTTACATATATTGAATTCGTAGCACTTTGCAAGCTGCTTTATTATAAAAATCTATTCCATTGTGAATTGTACTTTATAACAGTAGCTGCGTTATTGGTGAATAAAAACAATTGAATCTAATTTGACGGTTCTTGTTAAACTATCACGAGGTATGCATAACTGGAAAATATCTCTGTAGTTCCCACCTATCAGCATATTCCAAAATATTCCGGTTGAAATAACTATAAAGAAGGATCCCTACCAAATGGTACCTAAACTAACAGAAAAGCGAAGATAAATTTTGTTAATTTTAGAAGGCAAAATAAGACCAAATGCCCTTCAAAATGCAACGAACCCTGCTCAACTTTCTGCCTCGATCACTAAAATTATAATCCGGACATGGATTTCTCAATTCTTTTTGATTCATTTGTTACACGTTGGTCCCGAGTCGTTCCATATACATTTTAGAATCGAGTATCACCTACTCACTTGGCTTAGGAGGCTGGTCACCAGGTCTATTAGGAGTATAAAACTTCAGAATCGCCTAATGAGCACCGCACATAGCGTTGTGGATTGCTTCATTGCAGCTCTAAGCATTCTCTAGCAGAATTTGGCCCACCCATATTTTTAAAGTGCCATGTTGACGTACTTATATTTTGAATGCCTCTCCACTGTGTCACTTCTAGATACATATTATGGAAAAATTATGTATGACAATTATCCAGGACGCCAAAATTTTATAACAGTAGGGCTAATACTTAGGATAATTGTTAATAGATGACTCTAATGCCAGTGAGGAGACCTTGCCAAAGGCGCCAAGTAGTTATCTAGCAAAGTTGTTGCATGCCTTTCTGGAATGTTCCGCAGGGTATAAAGGGCCGGATGTCTGCCCACAGAGTCAGTCTAGTTCTAGAATTAGAACAGGTCGCGTCGGTTATGAATACGCCTCGAATTGTACCAGTTGAAAAAATTGTTCTATAATTAATTGTGCATTACGATTATACAAGTTAATACAAAATAAACGCTTACATTAAAATTATAGAACGGGTTTTTGTCTAGTGTTACGCAATCCAGTGCTGCGAATCTATGGAAAGCAAGAAACGTAAAGCAAGAACGGAGTAATTGGTGACAGCGGTGGGATTGCGTAAGTCGAAATGTTTTAATTCGAGAGCTTGAAAGTGGAGCAGCTTAAAAGGGAGCTGTCAGCGTTAAAGCTCCCTACGACGGAAACTAAAGCAGAATTACAGCGGAGACTTCGCGAAGTTTTGGAGTCGCTAGCTATTAATGTCGAGAAACGTGAATTCCAGTCTATCGAAGGTCGCGAGGAAGCAGCTGGAACGTCCACGATAAACAACAACAGCATAGCAGTTCGAATACAAGCTATATATAGAATGGAAGAAGAATCTGGAGAGCAACAGGAAAAATCTAGAAGATGACATAAGGAATGAGTAAAACGTCAAGCAAAATTTATACAAGGGTTGGCAAGACGACAAGCCAAATTTATGGGAAAATTGAAGCAACGGTTTGAAGAAATATTTAATGAAAAGGAGGTGAACGAATAACAAAAGGAAAGCGCTCAGAAAGTAGCGTACCGAGGAAGTGAAAAATCGCAGTATGAAGGCACAGATGGTGAGCCTTCACCATCTGAGGTCCGCAGATGCTAAGTAGTACGAGTAGCTTTCACCTTCCAGAACCGTCAGCAGGATACAGACTGTACCCGCCGAAGGACTGTCAAGAACACAGCCCCGCCTGGCCAGTCCGTCGGCCCGCTCATTCCCCTCTATGTTTCTATGACCAGGTACCCATAGCATCAGTTCCGTTTTGGTTGAATTTATGCCAAGTCCGCATCTTGTGGCCCACAGGCACACCTTTTCCAACGCCTCCTTTTATGAAGTCACTCATAATGGAGGAAAACTTTGACATAAGACACCACCTTAACTCGTCTGCTGCCCAATATCCGTAAAATTTCGTCCATTAATATCAACCAGAGCACTGGAGAGATGGCGCCACCTTGGGGTGTGCTTCTGCTAATGGCTCTAGTCAAGTAGCTACCTCCCAGAACCGACTGAATTATCTTGGTTCTTATGATGGATATTATCCAATGCGAAAGGCACCCTTCCAATCCAATACTAGTCAAGGTTTCCATGATGGTATTGGTACTAACGTTGTTGAATGCTCGCTTTATATCCAAGAAGGCGGCTAGAGTGTATTGCTTATACTGCATTAACCGCCCAACCGTACCATATACTTTGTGAAAAGCCGTTTTTATGTATTTGCCTTTTTGAGGTAGACATACTGGAATTCATAATTACCCTTAAGGACGCGCTTTAGGGTCTTCTACACGAAAGAGGTAGAATCATTGTCACGGCTATTTGCTCCTCCGCTTCGGTACTTTTAGGGAAGAAAGCTTCACACTATGTGATCCAGTGCTAGCATCTGAGTTTTGCCGTTTATAATGTATTAGACTTAATTTTCCTTAATCTCTTTCATTTTACAGAATTCAGAAAATCATCAGAGTAAATGCTACAAAAGCTCCTGATACCTCAAAAACAACAAACTTTGATACTGCATACAACTATGCTGAGGATGATGATGAGCTATACGACGAAGATTATTACGAATACGACGAAAGTAACGAAGTTAACAGCACGACACCAGCTCCTAGCACAGCTAATACTAACAAGAAAACGAAAACGAAAGGAGAACTCCATTTGATTAAAGGAAACGAAATGGTGCGTGAATAGTCCATAGTCATGGACAACAAAAAAAAAACCAACCAAACAAACCTAAACAGCGAAGAATCTATGATTTTATTTTGTCTTTCAGGACGATGTGGAGGAAGTTCCAATTAAGAGCGAGAATCACATCGAAGACGTAGACGAAAAAGAGGACGTTATCTTCAGTGAAAATGTTCCTTGCCCTCGTGATTGCGTATGCAACCGCAACTTGAACAGCTACTTGGTTGCAACATGTAACAGGTAACTTTTCCTTGTCATTCTAATCTAGACTTTCTGATTTCATCCAAATATATGCCTACAGGCTCGACGCTGATATTCAGAAATTCGGTTCCGATATTACTGACCTCGTCGTTGTTGATGTCCGCCCGAAATTCCCGATCATATTGGGACCAGACTTCTTTGTTAAAGTTGGTTTGAAGCATGTGTCATCCGTCAAAATCGTTAACTGCACCGTGGAATATATCCATCCAACTGCATTCCAAGGATTGAATGAACTGTACTCAGTCAATCTGACCAATGTCGGTCTAACTAACTTGCATCCTGACACTTTTGCTACCAATAAGGGTCTTCGTTTACTGACGATTTCTGGAAATGATTTGAACTTTATGACCAAGAAAGACACACCTTACGGCCGCTACATGCTAAAGGTAAGTTTTAGACCACTAATCATTTTTTACCATTCAGTGTTATGCAATAAGTAAACATTCTTGTTAAATAATTCTGAAAAGGTTCTATGTTAGCTGTTTATGTTGTTTGGATCTGTCTAACTCGAAAAGACACTATCTTGGAATGGTTATATAAACATATGTGCATCGTTCAGAGACTAGCATATAAAAAAACTGGCATTACCGGTTACCTAATAGTTCCCGGAAATTTTTAGTACCTATCCCATAAGCTCCTTAGGTATTTCCCAAGATTATTACATTCTGCAGAACTATGCTAGAAGACACCATCAATTCACAAATATATATTTTTCTTAAATGACAGTGAATAACCTTTGAATTGTATCTCGAAAAAAAAACTATGAAACTGTAGAACGAGACTGTCGTGAGACATCAACATCTGAAGAAGGTATAATTGTGTCAAGTACTTTGTTTATTTGCATACGCCAGTAAAATCCAAATGCATGGGGCTGTGACGCAGAAGCTCAAATTGTGATAACTAATTATATTTAGGAAAAATACGTCACACTTAGCTATTAAATACTTGTAGATTTCCAAGCAAGTGTAAATTATAAATATTAAAGTGGACGCATAATAATTGTCGCTGAACAGGCAGGGTTCTATCTTATCTTGATACTTTTACTTGGATTACTTGGAAGTATAATTTAGAATTTGGTTACTGTTAAACATTTTTTTTCTTTTGCTAAAGTGCTTTCTTCGCCTTAAGGAAAGCATTCGTCTACCTTTTCCTGCCGGAGAGAATTTATAAATCTTAAAAAATTAACCGTCCGCAGAAACAGAGGAGCGGGTACGCACGTTGCAGCTCTGCCAGGGCCGTAGGGAGAAAATCCGGAACCTTCCAATTTACTTCTAGTGGGCAGAATTTTATGTATTTCTGAGATCCACACATTATCAGCAAAGCCGGTAATTTCCAGGAACTCTTTTCTGATGACCACGATTCCTATTATTATCGTCTGATGGAAGATCTGTTTTTTTCTTCGCTGACTAACATATGGCTGTTGAGTGTCCCGAGTCTACTAGAGACCCATCACCAATTCATATATATTTTTGCCTCTGAGCAGAGACCCTTCAAGCACATTTCATCTCTTCCTTAATCAGCCTTACCTATACCCTTTGGCTTGATAGTAACCATATGCTTGTTCCCTACTGGTACTGGTACTGTAATGCATGTTGTCTACTGGTACTTGCTTTAAATATACGTCTTGCTCGTCCATCGGTTTAGATAATCAGCTTGAAGCTTTTCTAATTTTTGTCACTGCAGATATCCTGCAGACTTCTTCTCTAGCTTGAAAAAAGTTGTGTGATGGTCGCCATGGGAATAACCCCCATTAAGGTCCTATGCATCAGAGCAGCGCCAATTTTCTAGATCCTTCCACATCGTCGGCCAGTATTACCTACAATTTCACAAAAATTAACTATGATCTATGCCTCCCCTTCTCCAGTCTAATCTGTAAAGCAGACATCATTATAGGGTTCACTTCGAAAGTGACCGGGGACGAATTAACTACTACACCGAACTAACCAACACTCTTGTGGACGACCTGAATAATCAGGTGACCTAACGTCCGTGGTATTTGTGCACTTAAATGAAATGAAATGTGTAATGTGTAGGTCTGTGACTCAGTCCTTGAGCACGCAGGCAATAGTGATACTTTGTACTCGACGTCTTCTCTGCTTGCCGTAAAAGGAAACCACAAGGAATAGAAATCTATAGGCTAGCAATCAGAAAATTTTTGAAACGTCAATAACGCTTCGGACAGGGACTGACCTTCAAGACCTTTGGTTATCAAAAACAGACTATGATTGGTTTGCAATATATGCACACTACACGACAATGATACCAAGGGCCCCAAAATGCTCGCTTCGTCAAACCGGAGCGTGAATTCCAACGATATAAGCTGGACATTTTGGGACTAAGCCAAGTAAGATGATTAGACTTTGAAGAGTATTCCTTTCCACACTTATGGCATTGTTTCTTTGAACTCTAGAAAGCCAAGTGGTGGCAGACGCAAGATGCGCTCTTTTGACCTAGGAGGACAGGATTTCGATTGCAAGATTTCGGTTCAGGATAAGGAACATGATAATTATATACTACCATGCATGAACGGACGTTTCCGATATAATGGTTCAGGGGAGGCTTCCTAAAGGTGACACTTGATCATGATGAGTGATTTGAATGCCAAAGGTGGATTTTGACAACACTTGGCTCGGGCATATGATGAAACACAGTCTTGGCGACCGTAAAGACAATGACGGGAGATTTGTAGATTTCTACAACTTTTACCGCCTCGTCATTGGTGGCACATTGTTTAGGTTCCAACTAATCGACACCGTACGAGCAATAAAATCGCCCACATCGCAATTAACAGTATATTTTGGAGTTGTCTCCTGGATGTGCGTTACATTGCCCTCAGAAGGGATCGCAACCTGATGGTCGCTCACGCTACTTGCATGTTGTGTCCGCCACTTCTCGCAGTGTTAGTGAGCTGCTACTTCCCAAGTTCAACATCAACCACTTGTACGTTCCAGCTGTCGCTCCATAGTGGAACTGTTACCTTGCTGGTCGGACGGCGGATGCCCTGTGTAACCCGCCTAAGAATATCGATGAGCATTGACACGCCGTCAAAAGTGCTCTTTTCTCGGGTGCTACGCAAGCGTCGCATGTTACGGACGGGCGTCACAAGATCTGGCTGCCTTCTGGAAATTGAAGGCTTTGTTGACCGCTGCTGGCGATGGCGAGTGTAACTCCCTCGAACTCCGATACCTAGTGAAATTCCGGAAAATTCAATAGAATGAGCACCGTAACAAAAATGAATGCACTATTGCGCAAATTTCGCGCTTCTGTCAAGGACATTATCGGTTGACTTCTCATCTACGATGATGAACAACTGAAGAGGTAAAAAGAACACCTCACCACGGTTGTTAATTGTATCATATCTGGTGAAGTTCCTCCTCTTCTGGATGAAATGTTCCTCCAGAAGGGAAATTATTTCGGCAATCATTCCATTCAAATGGAACAAAGCTGAGTCATTAATCACTCCACCTGCAGTCATCGCAGATCTGCTACTACCACTCCTGCCGAATTTTTGGGAATCCGAGACCTTTTTCAGAGAATGGAACAAGAAAATGATCGTTAGGATTCCAAAAAGTGATAATTACACGGGTATCTGCATGACCGCTGCCGTCGCAAAAATAATAGCTAATATAATCCTGGAACGCATCAAAGCACACCTCGAAAGAGAGTAACCTGGTTTCCGCTTCGGATCTTCGTGCGTTCTCTGCGGATCATTTTGGAACAGTGTGTGCAGTTTCGATTTTTGCTTTACCTGCTCTTCATCGATTTCGCGAAAACTTGCAATAGTATGAACAGGGAGTGTACCTGGCATGTTCTATGCAGGAGGGCCATTCCAGAAAAACTAATAGCCATTATCACAGCGACATATGATAGGGCAAAATGTTACGTGCTGCACTGATGTAAAATATCCAAGGATTTTGGGGTCCAAAGAAGTGTCCGCCCATGGTTGCATCCTGCCATCGATATTATTTCTTCTTGTTATCGGTGATGTTCTTAATGCTGCCTTGTTCGGAGGACGTGGAGGAATTGAATCCATATGACGTCTTTCCTTAAACGCCTTGATTTGGAAAGAGTGGTAAGTAAAGTTGGACTGAAGATAAACACTAACAAAACCAAAGTTCTCAATCTAATGGGTCATCCCACTCTCCCCATCTACATTAATGGGCAAAGCATCGAAGGCATTCACCAATTTGTCTACCTAGGAAACGTGGTTTCTGCCGACGATTGCACCGAATTGGATGCTGCCTGATGCATTATAAGCACTAAATAGCCTAAAATCTGGAAATGTAGTTATCTCAACACGAAGATCAAGTTGAAACTGTTCTATGCAAGTGTTCTTTCTGTGTTGCTATATGGAAATTTGTCACGTATCATCAAGGCCTGATGGCGGCTAGTTATAGCTAATACGCTACACTCCACCAAGGGGTGAATGGCAACCACATATAACAAATTTCATACCAGAACACCGGCTATCGACCTTATAGATCGTTTATCGTAAAAAATCCTAATCTCCTTGACCAATCGAATATCACCAAGTTGATGGAAACGAACCCACTTCTCTTGTACCCTACAAAATATCATTGCAGTCTTTGTCAACATTGCTGTCAGTAGAAGAGGTTTAGCGGGATTTAGCCTGTAAGTCATTCGCTGGTGCCACCCTTATACAGGGCTTCTAGTAATCCTGGCTAAATACATACTCAAAATGTTATTAACTCTGGTTTTCTGAGTCAAACCCCATGATTGCTGATTGATTGGATCTCCCTTTCCTGACATCCATGAATTTTACCATCCAGCATTTGAAATGTATGCCCGGATTCTATTTATCCAGTATATGGGTTAAGTTTCCTGTCTTTCACAGCCGACCCCGCTTGTGAACGGGGCAAAGGCTGAAGAAAAAAAAGAAGTTTCCTGCCTTTTATTAATGACATGGTCCATGCGGTAAACTCAGGTCGGCCGCTGTAGCTCATTGTTGGGATTGTCTGCTAGAGAAATTTGAAGATAGTCGCAGCAGTGAACTCGAGAAGCGCATCCTGAAAACCTTAGGTTCACTCCAGGCTACTATATTTTTTTTATAAACCTTCGCACTGTATGGTACATTGCTCCTCATATATTTGACCATCCTTAGAGGAAACCCCCACCACAGTGGTAGGTTGTCACTTGCTTATCCGTCGTTTCCTTCCTTACTTTCATGTTAATGCTCAATGGGAGGGATCAGCTTTATTGATGTCTCTCTCGTTGATTGGATCCCCTCCTAGGATACGGGTCCTAACCCCCACAGAAACCGTAAAAGTAGGGAGTAGAGCTCTTCAAATTGATAACCGTAGCTAGTGTGTTGGTCTTACACATTTTATACGCCTTGTTACTGACTTAGGAACCTGCCACGTCCAACGTAACTTTCATTTGGGTCCCCACTCTCCACCGAACGTTTTGTTTCCTAACGTCCGATTTCTCCTGCCAGTGTAGTAACGCCCATGTTCCGATTCCCATGAAGTTTCGCCTTCTCTGCCGTCAGCTGGGAGTCTTGTAAGTGTACAATGTCCGGTCCGTTTCTTCATTAGCACATCACATTGCAGTATTCTTGAGGTACATTCTTCCCTGCTATCATCAAAATCATCAAAACTCTGTCAACTTTCCTACATATATATGTTAGCGACGTGTGTCTTCCAGAGTAATTTTTGGTTTAGAGTGATTCGCAAGGATTTGACCTCTGTTTTCTACTTAACTGTGTTGTCTAACACTCATGCTCCCTAGCTTATGCTTTCTTGTGCACGGTACTCTAAGAATCTTCGCTGAACTAATGTTGAGCCCAGCCCTTCTGTTCCAGCTGCGAGTGATCCTCAACGCAGGTCCGACTCTATCACATAGGGTATCCTGCCACTCATGCAGGAGTATCATCAAAATAGTTTCCGGGCTCTATCCTTCTTACTGTTTTGTGTAGGATGAATGTTAGGCCAATTGATTTGAAATAGCTGGAGCGAAAGGGATGCTTTTTGCATGGGGGGGGGGGGGGGGGGGGTTGCTTTTATACAAAAATTCTATACTAAATAATATCATGATTTCTTCAAATGAAAATTAAGCAATATTTTTCTTTTATTTCCAGGCGCCAAGTGTAGAAGAATTAGATCTGTCCAATAACAATTTGCGTGAATTGCTCCCAACAGCATTCACTCAACTCGAAAATGTGGTCTTCATCAATTTGGCTCACAATTTCCTTAAAGCTTTGCCTGAAGGTCTTTTCGATTCGGTGGAAACCATTGAAGAGTTGGATTTGTCATTTAATTCGATTAGCTTCCTGCCCCCGTATATCTTCAACCGAACTGCCTTGGCTATACTGAACCTTATGTACAATGAAATTTCCAACGATTTGAGTTTCGGAACTCCAGATTTGGAACGACTGGATTTGAGCTACTGCTCAATTAAGCATATTAATAACATGATGTTCAGCAAAATGGACGGATTGATTGACCTTAAGTTGAAGGGTAACTCCATCCGCAAGATCCAACCCGAAGCATTCATTTCCATGAGGCAGCTGGCTCACATTGACCTTTCATTCAATGACTTGGAACAAGTTTCGAGTCTTATGTTCTTTAAGAATTCAGAGCTTGAGAAGATTAAATTGAATGACAACCCAAGATTGAGCCAACTTCCTCCAGATGGATTCCAGGTATACACCAAGCACTTCAACAAGGTGGAATACTTTGATGTCTCGAACTGCGCCATTGGAGCCATTGGTCATAACACATTCTCAACAATGCCTGAATTAGTCACTTTGAAGATGGCATGGAATAACATCAACAACCTGGATCGTGGCACCTTTACCGCATTGAGCCGATTGGTCAAATTAGATCTGAGCAACAACTTAATCATCAAGCTTGACGAACTTATCTTCTCCAGAAACCACGAACTTTCGTCTATTAACCTTGCGGGCAATCCTATCAGGAGGATCAGTGCCATGCACTTCTCCACCATCAACAAGCTCCAAGAGCTCGACGTCAGCGAATGCGAATTAAGCCAATTGCTCAGCGATCCAAACTACGAAGCCTTCAAGAACTTCAGATTCTTCTCAACTCTTCGATCGTTCAATGCATCCAGCAATAGCATCAGGAGGATTTCCCGAAACGATGTGAAATGGTTCAAGAGCCTCAAATCCTTTGACATCACATTCAATCCATTGAAATGCAATGAAGACTTCCTGGACTTGATGACTTGGTTAGGCAAGAAGGGTATCGTTTCTGGAAAGGTTCGTATGAGTGAATCACTTGACGATTCATTTGCCATTGCATCTGATGCTGCCCAGACCTGGGATCAATTGGCAAAGGAA
Source organism: Hermetia illucens (assembly GCF_905115235.1). NCBI lineage: Eukaryota > Metazoa > Arthropoda > Insecta > Diptera > Stratiomyidae > Hermetia > Hermetia illucens. The sequence goes on from NC_051849.1 coordinate 53,026,172, forward strand.
GTATGCAAACACGAGAGTCATCCAGAAATTCAACCAAGGAAGGAAGTGCCTGAAGTAAAGGTTGAAACTCCTGTTGAACAACCACAGAAGAATGATAAGAAGGAAACCGAGGATGCGAAGAAGAATGACACTGAGTTCAATGAAGACGATGCTGATGAAGACGAAGATGATGAGGACGAGGCTGATGATGAGGACGATGATGATGAGAACGAAGAAGATGACAGTGAATATGACTACGATGAAGATGATGACGAGAATGTTGACCAAGATGCTAAGGACAAGAAGCCTATCATCACCGATAAAGGATTTATTGCTGATGAAATCAACGTGATTAAGGAGACTGAGGATAAGATTTTGCGAGGTAAGATGAAGGAGCAAGTGATAATGGTAGGTGAAAACTCAAGGTTAATTTATTTTGTTCATATTAGTTACTAGTTATTTTTCGCACTTGAGTGTTTGCCTACCTTTCGAAAAGCCTTTGCTATTTAGACATATTTTAATGTTTAATAAAGCCGTCTTTACTCACAATACTTCAGATAAATTGCTGAACAAGGAAGAGATCGTCATCGAGCGCGGCACTATCTACTACTCGGACTACTCCTTCTTCTGGCCGATTTTGATCATGGTCTCCACTGCAATTATCATCCTGATTGTCGTCGGCAAGGTCGTATCCTGTGTGATGCGAAAACGTGGTGAACGCTACCGACAGGCTATCCTTGCATCAAAGAATAATTTCGTCTACAAGAAATTATCGGAGGACATTGTCACTCCGCAAACTCCAAAAGTCCATCGATATGCCCCCATTAATCAAGTTTAAATAAGACTAAGCTTAAAATATAACAGTTTTTATTATGAAGAATATTAAGGCTGGACCACTATGTTCCATACTAACAATGAAAGTGAAAATTGTACTAATCAAGAGATTTACTGTGCTGTACTTAAAACCATAGTTCTGTGTAGGAAATCCAAAGGATTATTATCTATGAAGTTGTGTTTTGGTACTTAGCTTGTCGTTCGCACATTTTTTGTTGCACTGTTTTTAGTTTTTATCCGGGAAAGAGTGTGGGGAAGCAGAGCCGCAGAGTACTTTGCCTGAGCGGATCATGGGGTATGCCAGCCAAATTCCAAATTCTTCATTTATTTTCCAACCCATTGGGATGTATTTTCTTTGTTTGTTTCAATTACGTGTATTCCACCTCTTTTCCAAGTCTCCAAATCAAATGAGCTTTTGTTGCATTTGCAAGCATTCCATTACTTTAATATCATTTTTATTCTCGTAAATTGGGTGAACAGCCGAAGTGCATCATTGGAAGCCTTCTCTTGAGGCCTAAGTTAGAGCAGACTTTTTCTATTTAGAGAGTTAAAGAATAATCGCACCTAACATTCCATCGCAGTAACAGATATTCTAAAACGCGTACGTACATATTTCCGGTAACGAATTCAAATCACGCACTAACCTGAACATATCCTTGAGCAGATAGCAAGCAGCCAAGTCGCTGGACTTTCTTGGAGTAAATGTGCATCAACAGATAGCACGTAACACATTTATTTCGATTCCCGTTTACATATTTTGATTTTTGTAAAATTCTGGAAATATCATGATTTTTTCGAACAATATCTTTGTCTGTTTTTTTGTAAATGTTTTTACTTATTATATAATTATATTATTATTGTACCTATTCATAAGAATAAACAAAAGATGCATATGTGTAGTATTTAGGAAGTAATCAAATACATATACATATGGTAACAAAGTCAAATTAAACATTTTTTAGATGACCCACGGTGCCTTTGGAAGCTCCTTATGCAGACACACGTGAATGCGCGAAATTCTGTTTCCATTTTCAGTCCTTTTGTTCTCTGTTGTAGTGCCATTATTGAAAATAAATTGGTCAGGTAGAAGCCAGAAGGAGAAGTTTTATTCGGCAGGAAAATAGGAACTATTGCGATGGAAATCATTTAAAGGTAATCAGTGAAAAGTCGACATTTTCTTAGCATGGACGCAGGGTAAAGGAGTTTTACAAGCCTCTCTCTTTTCAAACTAAGCTGAGTCAGATTCACCAATCCATATCTTTTGGCAATCTATCATTTTATCGAATCCAATCAGAGATTGCTCTTACAAGGCTTTACATAAAGTTTTTATTTGAATACAATTTTCAGTATGAAAACTAATATATTCATAAAAAATATATATACAGGGTGCGGCAGCATAACTTCCTTTTTTCAAAACTCAATAAAAACTATTGTATGCATCGGAAAATATTTATTTATTTTTTATAATGTAGGTACATGTCTAAAGTTTTTATTTACATTGTTTTGAAGATCAAATCTGTTAGGTGACGTCTCCATACATTGCGTAAACCGATTTCTGGCGTTTGTCATGACTCTTGTTAGCATAGCAGGTGTTATGTTGGCAATTTCTTCTTGGATGTTGGTCTTCAAATCTTGTAGGGTTCTTGGACGGTTCACATAAACACGGGATTTCAAAAAACCCCATAGAATAAAATCACAAGGGGACAGATCGGGAGAGCGTGCCGGCCATTCCAATTGCCTCTAATTGAGATAAGGCGCTCTGGAAAGTGTTCCCTCAAAATAGCCATCGATGCTCTTGAAGTGTGTGCTGTTGCACCGTCTTGTTGGAACCATGTGTCCCCCAAATCCAAATTTTCTAGCCATGGGAAAAAAAAATTCTGTAGCATGTTTACATACCGGTCCGAATTCACTGTCACTGTAACCTCATTTTCCTCAAAAAACCAGGGACCAATAATTCCACTTTGGGTGAATGCAAAGGCTTTTGATGCAATTCTCGAGGGTTGGTGTCAGCCCAGTAGCGCATGTTTTGTTTGTTAACCGACCCACACAAATGAAAATGGGCTTCATCACTTATAGGGATGAAAATAAAGATCATCACGAAGAGTTCTTCTCACAGAACAATCGGATAGTCCAAGGGCAGATGCGTGTTTGCGCACAGAACGCCATGGCGATCGCAACATTGACGCTCTCACTGCTTCAATGTACTGAGGTGATCTAACGGATCGAGGGACACCAGTTCTTCCTTTTGTCGCACTTGCAGTTTGTCTGAATGTAATGACCCATGTAACAATTGATTTGCGGTCTGGGACGGGAGCCAACGGGGCTAAATTAAAGCGATTCCGAAATGCACGCTGTGTTGCAATAACCGAACATCCGCTTGAAAAGTAAACCTCAACGGCAAAGGCACGCTCCTCACTATTCCAACGCATGATGGCGACTGAACCGTGTCGGGACAAAACTTTACAGTATTCCCTCTTGAACGAGACCACTAGCGCTCCGCTATGACATCAACTAACTGAGTGGCGCGCATTTTAAAAAAGAAAGTTATGCTGTGGCACCCTGTATAATATTATAGCAGTACATCTCAGAAAGGGATGTATGTATGGTGAAGGGGGTGATGAACAACATTTTTTTTTTCATTGCTCAGGGAAAACTCCAAAAATTAAATTTTTGAATACAAAATGACTGTATCATATAAATGAAAGAAAATACTAAATTTCTGCATCATTATTTTCAAGATTTTTGTGTAAAACAAAACCTTATTAAAATCGATTCACTGTCTGTTTGTCACACGCACTTTTCTCCGAAACAGCTAAACCTATCCGAACGAAATTGGGAAAGATGGGAACTATGAAATTCCCCGCATACAGCGAGTGACATAAATTTAGATGGAGTTTAAAGAGGGGCTACCCATGCATGGAAAGGGGGGAATTAAAAAAAAAATCGCTGGATGTGATGTGTAGGGTATCAAATGAAAGGTTCCGATTTCGTTTCCGAAACTGCTTTTAGTTTTGGCGTAAATTGTAAATTGCGCGAGTAAGGAGTCAAAATGTACGCACTTAAAGTGAGACTGGACTCATTTTCGGAAACTACCCAACCCAAAAATCCGAGGAAAAATCAGGATGGTCCGCCTAGATGAAATCGAGGCCTCAAAATATGTCCCATTTCGATATCTGCTCAAATAAACTTACTAATAGTATATTCATCATCAACGGCGCAACAACCGATATCCGGTCTAGGCCTCGGGTGGTTCTTCCCATGATGTCGATATCGTCAGCATAGGGCAGTAGTTGGGTGGATTTAAAGACGATCGTACCCCTTACATTTACCTCAGCATCATGGATTACTTTCTCGAGGGTCAGGTTAAAGAGAAAAGGAGAACGCATGATAGCGCATCCCCTTGTCGTAGACCGCTGTTGATTTCGAATGGTCTTGAGAGTGATCCTGCTGCTTTTATATGGCCTCGCACATTGGTCAGGGTCAGCCTAGTCAGTCTTATTAGTTTCGTCGGGATACCGAATTCTACCGATGAATAGATGGTGCAACTATTGTCCATATTCCAACAGTTTTTCCATCGCTTGCCGCAGAGAGAAAAGCTGATCTGTTACTGATTTGCGTGGAGTGAAGCCTCTTTGGTATGGGCCCATGATGTTCTGGGCGCATGGGGCTATCCGGCCTAGCAAGATAGCGGAGAATATCTTGTTGATGGTACTCAGCAATGTGGTACCTCTATAATTGCTGCACTGTGTGATATCTCCCTTTTTATGTATGAGACAGATAATGCCTCGTTGCTAATCGTCAGACATTGATTCGCTGTCCCATACTTTGAGCACAAGTTGATGAACCACTTGGTGTAACTGGTCGCCTCCATATTTAACCAATTCGGCTGTATTTCGATCGGCTCCTGGCGACTTATGATTTTTTAGCCGATGAAAGGGGGGGGGGGGGTATAGGGGTAGGGGTAGTATAGGTCCCAGTGCGAAAAGTGGATTGGTACCCACGATGGAGCATAAAACCTGGGAAATGCCTGTTGAATCAACACCAACAGCTCTACTACCAAACCCTATCTAAACCTCCACGTGGTGCCCGCTGGGAGCTCTTTCTTAACGAAAAGCTGCAGACGGAGAAGGATGAAGGCGAGTCTCCCGCGCCTAAAAACGGGACAAATTGTGCTGGTCCTCCAGGTTGGGGGTTGGGTAGGGCTGGAAACCCTACACGGAAAACAACTTGTTACGAAGCCACAACAGGAGCCTCGGACTGGACGGATTATACAACGACGAACCCGCCAACGATAACGGAATAACGATTTGCGCATTTTCTCATTGAACGCGCGCTCCCTGTACAGAGACGAAGCTGATGAGCAGCTAGCCGATACCCTGTCCCAATATAGGGCTGATATAACAGCGTTACAAGAGATGTGATGGACAGGGACCGGTTTCCTGGAGAAGAACCACTACACCATATATTATAGCGGTCATCCAGTAAACCATGTGCTCGGAGTAGGTTTCATAGTCAACCAAAAAATGAAAACATAAGCGAATAGCTGTGCACTCTGCGTTTGGGAGGGAAATTTAGAAATATAAGCCTCATTAACGTTCACGCCCCTACAGAGGAGACTGCAGAGTCGGAGAAGGATACCTTCTACGAGGCAGTAGAACGAACCCTCGAAACCTGTCCCAGATATGATGTAAAAATCATACTTGGGGATTTTAACAACCAGGTAGGGAAGGAGCCCGTATTCAGGCGATACGTTGGCTCCCATAGCTTACACGAAAATACAAATGATAACGGACTGCGGATTATTTAATTAGCAGGGTCACACGGAATGGTTGTTGGAAGTACCTGGTTTGCGCGGAAAGCGGTCCACAAACATATGTGGGCCTCTTCAGACGGGACCACTTTCAACCAAATCGACCACGTGTTGATCGAACGCCGCCACCTCTCAGCTTTGAATGTCAGAACATATAGGGGGGCCAATATAGACTCGGATCTCTATCTCGTTGGCATGGTGCTCCGAGCTCGAATAAAAATACCACCTACAATCCCCTCTGACAATCAGGTGAGAGTGAACACTCAAGCCATCCACAACACAACCATCCGCGACACCTATAAGAGGGAAATGGATGCCGCAATAACCGCAGTCAACAGAGGACCTGGAGATGAAGCATCAACAAATAATCTTCACAATCACCTGAAGAACGTTATCATGGATACGGCCACAAACACACTGGGCCCCAGCTGCAAAAGGAGTCGGAACGGCTGGTTTGACGATGAATGTAGGCTAGCAACGGAACGGAAGAATGCCGCATACCGAGTAATGTTGCATTCTCAAAGAACGCGGGCACGCGCAGAGACTTATCACGAACTCCGCCGAGCGGAGAAGAAACTTCACAGACGGAAAAAGGTAGCCTGGGAGAACCAACAAGTCTGTGAACTAGAAAAGTATAGGCAGCAACCGCACCAGGCGCGGAAGTTTTACCAACAAGTCAACAGGATGAAACCTTATACACCTCGATGCTCATCCTGCCGAGACAAAGGGGGAAATCTGATTTCCGACAGAATGGGCATATTAGAGCGATGGGTTGAGTACTTTGATGAGCTACTGAACAACCAGAACATCGACAAGTTGGAGGTCCCGCCAACTGTGGACGACGGACTGGTACTGCAACCACCAAGTTTAGGAGAAACAATTCGTGCAATTCATCGGCTTAAAAATCATAAGTCGCCAGGAGCCGATGGAATTACAGCCGAATTGATTAAATATGGAGGCGACCAATTACACCAAGTGGTTCATCAACTTGTGCTCAAGGTATGGGACAGCGAGTCAATGCCTGACGATTGGCAACGAGGCATTATCTGTCTCATACATAAAAAGGGAGATATCACACAGTGCAGCAATTATAGAGGTACCACGTTGCTGAGTACCATCTATAAGATATTCTCCGGATAGCCCCATATGCCCAGAACATCATTGGCCCATACCAAGGAGGCTTCACTCTAGGCAAATCAGCGACAGATCAGATTTTCTCTCTGCGGCTAGCGATGGAAAAACTGTTGGCATATGGACAACAGTTGCACCATATGTTCATCGACTTTAAAGCCGCCTATGATAGTATAGCCAGGGTAAAACTGTACACGGCCTTGAGAGAATTTGGTATCCCAACGAAATTAATAAGACTGACTAGGCTGACCCTGACCAATGTGCGAGGCCATATAAAAGCAGCAGGATCACTCTCAAGACCATTCGACATCAACAAGGGTCTACGACAAAGGGATGCCCTATTATGCGTCCTCTTCAACCTGGCCCTCGAGAAAGTGATCCGTGATGCTGAGCTAAATGCAAGAGGTACGATCCTCTTCAAGTCCACCCAACTACGGGCCTATGCTGACGATATCGACATCATGGGAAGAACCACCCGAAACATACAAACTGCCTTCATCCAGATCGAGCAGGCGACGCGAGATATTGGGCTGCACATCAATGAAGGCAAGACAAAATATATGGTGGCAACGTCAGCACCGAAGACGAATCAACCAGCAACATCAAACCGCACTGGTCAAACACGAAGAAGAATAAGGATAGGAGAATACAACTTTGAGACCGTTGACAATTTCTCCTATCTAGGGTCGAAAATCACAACCGATAACAGCTACGATGATGAAATCCGCGCACGGTTGTTGTCAGCCAACAGAGCCTATTTCAGCTTACAAAGACTCTTCCGCTCGAAACGCCCCACCATAGGTTCAAAGCTCTTACTGTACAAGACTATGATCTTGCCAGTCCTCATGTATTCCTCGGAAACTTGGGTTCTTAGCAAGGAAAGTTGCAAACTCTTGGCCGCGTTTGAGAGAAGAATCTCCGAAGAATTTTTGGCCCCTTACATGAGGATGGACGATTCCGTAGCCTACACAATGACGAAATCTATGAGCGATACCATGACCGTCCGTTTGTGGATAAAATCCGACTCAATAGGTTACAGTGGGCGGGTCACTTAATCCGTATGGATGAGGATGATCCCGTCCGGAAAGTTTATAAGGGCAATATCTATGGTAGAAAAAGAAGACGAGGCAAATCCTGCCTGAGATGGATCGATGGCGTAAGTCAGAACGCCAGACAGCTTTTAGGATATCGGACCTCATCGCAAAACCGGGATGTCTGGAGTTCCTTATTAAGGCAGGCCTAGACCGGATACCGGTTGTTGCGCCGTTGATGATGATGATGACATTATCCTCAATGCAAACTTTGTACTCCGACATTACGGTCTTCAAACCCCTATTGTTCCGTCATTTCCACAAATCCGGCGTAACATTCATATCTCTCATCACAATCAGAATGAAACCCTTATTAAGCCTCTCCGGGACTGCATTCAGCGTGTCATAGAAGGCCTTCTTCCAACGACGTCTGACAATTCGTTCCTCATCGTTGCCCTAGGAGTGCAAGAATGTAGGGTGCTTAGCGCAAAAGAGGTGTTCATGTACCAAAAAAATCGCTCAAATTAATCCAATCCGCCAAGTGGGTTCGGACTCAGGATCTCTTTAATTCTTAAACAAAAGCAAAACGAGTGACCTCATCCTTTTCTGAACCAGCTTGGAACACTCACTCACTTTAATTCATCCATTGAGTATCCTCGCTGTAAGTAGATAGTCTCGCAGAAAGATGGCATTTGGAGCTTTAGGTTGGGAAGATTCATAAAGGATGCGTATTTCTTGCTCCTGTTGTACGAAAGTCCAGCAAAATCATCAAACGATATGCGTAGTATCTTTTCAGCGTATGTGGATGACATCTGTAAATAGTGTTCACGCGCTTTCCACAAGTGTATTATATTAGTTTATTCTTTATTCGACGTACGACGTATTTGATTTGAAATCTTAAAACTGTTCTAGAGGTAACTTTTGTCAACAATTGTGAAGGGTTTAAGACACTAGGAGAGGACTAAGGACAGTAAATGAATGGTTTACGCGGGATTCATCTGAATTTTTAGGGATGTGTTCATGATATTGGTAAATGCTTTCGGTTTCATCCTACCTTTCTTTTGGAAAATTATCATCTGGCAGTTTTGGCGGGAGAGAGCTAATTTCTTGGCCGTGTGGAGACTTTTAGATATCGGTTCAGAAGGCCAGAAAAAGATTTTCAGATTCGTGGAGTTGTGTGGATTTCCGGGTCTGCTGGCAATCTAAAAAGATGAAGAGTTACTTTGCAGCAATTAAGACGGAAATTTAAAATGCTTATTAGTTTATGCACAAATCCAAATAGAATTAAGAAACAAAGGTGTCCATGGTCCAAAAAGGCGGGAAAGCTTCTTTCCAATTGGTCCGCTCCATCATCAAGTGGACTCCGGACTCAGAACTCCCTCAATGCTAATTTTCATTCATTCAGTACCAACGTCGTGTTTGTAAATCTGTTTAAGGGTATAAATAATATCTAGTAACCACCTCGGTCACGCTGATCCCAGAGCAGGTCTGAAAAGTTGCCTACGCTCTGGATGAAACCACTAGTCGAGAACATGTCCTCTCAAATTTCCCCGTCGGAGGACATGAATTTGGCAAAGACTACAAATCCGAGGCGCGACTTAATTGCTCAAGCCCGCATCACCCAGAGAAAACAAATCTTTAGTTTCCATATTCATATTTTGGATACGCTTAACGTAGTGGTGGACTACTACAGAATAATACACCACGTGTGTCCGAGAGGAAAGTCCAATTGATCTGGTACCAATGAGAGAAGTTTTGTCAAACTAAATGGCGTTTATGAGCTCATGAAGCTCATGGGTGACCCCACAATTCTTGTTTTTAGTAGTTCCTCAGGTACTTCATCTCTACAGACCTCATCACTTATGTATATGCTTTTATTCTTCTTTCTGCAGGTTTTATTCGCGGTCTTAATTCTATGTATTTGTCTCTTTTGGCTCCTGTAGGTTGCTCCTGATCTTTCATCATCGAATGCCTGATGGCACTTTTTGTCAAACCATTCATTCCTTTTCCGGAGTGGTCACAGTTCAAATCTAACTGGTGGCAGTGGGATTTGCATCGTGACTCGACGTCGGATACCAGTAGACTCTCGTAAGACGTAGTCAATCTGGTTGAACAACGTCCTATCTAGTAAGGCCCATGCTCTGTAGATACTGGGGTGAGGGAAACATGTCGATGAGACCATGCCATCTTTCTCCTGTAAGCAAATCTGATGAGCCTACTTTCCATTCTCATAAGTTATATCGTAGGGACTATAGCCCGCAGTAGGTTCGCCGGCGATCAGTTGTTTTCCCATCTTTGCGTTCAGGCAGGGTAGTGCAATCAATCAAATATTGACTCAAGGCGATTGCAGAATTAATCTCTTACTGAGTCGTCCTCTTCTTTAATTGAAGCACGTACGTTGACTAGCCAAATGTTGAAAAATTAAGTTTTCACTCGAAATTCACCAATTCTTTCTTTGATTGGTTGGAAGGGTTGGGGTCGAATTTCTTACGGACGAAAAAAGAAATGCCGCATTTCTGCTTTTGAAAGGATCAAATACCCACTGCTTAATAATTGCATTTCCTTCACCTCCAAGACATCTGCCTTGTACTTTCCGACGTTTCCAATAAGTGGTCAAAGAGCACCAGTTCCGAGCAATAACTCCACGTTCCTAGCTCAAAACGGTTAGTTCTATTTCCACTGCCGTAGCCGTCGATGTATTTCTGTTGTGGTCCCAACCTCAATTTCAGTTTCTAACACAGTATTATGCTGTGGACAGGTTGCCAACCTGTTATACAGCCCCCAATCTCTGGTTTACGTTGAAAACCCACCTTCGACACATTCTCATCTACTGCTTTACATTGTCGAGGGAATACCGATATGAAGGTGAGGGTTATATTTGAGTGAAGGGCTTTAAGTGTTAAATCAGCCTGCGTTACGCAGGTATTTGTTGAGGATTGCAGTTCCGATTCTGTGGTCCCCACTGAGACACAGACTAAAAATTCACTTCATAGTCAGTATGCAAACCACAAAAAAATTGACATCAAAGCTTTACAATACCTTAAGACGGAATTTTGCCCTCTAAGCCAAAACACCGTTTGTGTCACACAATTCATTGCATCTTGGTGCATTCATTCACTTATAAATATATATAAAAGAATTTCGGTAACAATCTGACGATCCAACATCTTTGGAGGACGCCTTTGTGTAAAACAAAACCTTATCGGTTTATTGCTTGTGGGATATTTACCCACTAAAACCACTCCGGACTTCAACCACCCCGCCTATACGGGGGGTCTATAGAAGGATTGTTAACCTGGATGTTTACCAACCTTAGGCAGCAGTACCAGCTTCTGGCTCTGAAAGATCCAGGTCCGGGGTTTTACCGTCTCTTATTCTACCGCAATTTCTGTTGAATTCAGAGGTTACTTTTGCTGCGGGAGTAACTACTGGATGATTGTAGTTCAAAAGTGTCACCTTGTGGGGACTGTAGATGATTCTTCGCTAACTTCCGAGGACATATGACGCGCCAGCACAAGATTGACAAGAGTCTACAATTCAACCTGACTTTCCAATAGATGTTTACATCACCTTTGTTTGTCAAAACTATGTGTAACTGAACAAAAGCTTCTAATAAACTGCGCTCCCTTGAGATAATCTCTTCGCTCCCCGAATCGAGGGCCCAAGCATTAGAGTCAGCGACAATCACCTTTAGTCTCCAAGCCCTTGCGTCAAGAATAAAGTTGTCTAGCAAGTCTTCAAATTCACACAATGTGAGACTTAGAGAAGTGGGGGCGTAGCAGCTATACATCACTTATTTTTCGCCACGCAAAGCGACTAGTCTCGGATTCGTAAGTCATCATCATCTTCGACGATAGCGAGCTGTTTGACGTCCTAACCTACGCCATCGCTTCATCTGAGGCAGGGTCTGCCCATCTTCTTTTTCTATCACAGATATTGCCCTTATATACTTTCCGGGCTGGATTATCTCACCGATATGGATTAGGTAACCTGCCTAACCTGCCTGATTTTGTTGGTTTTTTGGTTTTTGGTGCTGACGTTGCCACAATGTATTATATTACGTCTTGCTTGCCTGATCGATCTCATAGCCGAGTGCAGTTTTAGTTTGGCTATGCTATCATAGGAGGCCTTAAAGTCAATCAAAAGATGGTACAACTTATGGCCATATTCCAACAGTTTTTCCATCATTTGCCGCAGAGAGAAAATATTATCTGTTGCTGATTTGCAATGTTTGTAAATGGTCTGCGCAAACAAATCCTGAGCGATCCTGCAATGATTAAGGTTCAGGTAGGTATGTAGGCATCATTAGCTGCTCTGAAGAGACCCCATTTGCACTGTGATGTACCATTTTGATGCCACATATTCCCTTCAAAGCCAACCCGTAGCAGTCACAAAAAAAGGTGCCCTCCCCACCCGCAGCTAGAGATTTCTCTGATGTCCTCAAAGAATGGTTCACCTAGTGTCCGTAGCCTGTTTTTTTAGCTAGAGTTGGGCAATCGGTTTCTCCCTCTTCTCAGCAGCTTCGGCAATGTGAATTGTAAATGGCGAATCCTGGGAGACCGTACGGCTTGGCTACACTGTGTGTGCCCAGAAAAACTCCCGCAATGACTTCACAAGCCATTTTTGATCCGTCGGTGAAGAACAGTATAGCACTGTTGGGACAGCAAATTTCAGACTTTTTGGGATAAATCCCTTCCTCCTGCAACTTATTATAAAGGACCCTAAGAGCCCTTATCACGCTTTTAATGGCTTGGTGCTCGTTGTGCTTGTTTTTGATAAACTTTGACGGCTGAACTAATTTAGCATGGAGCTGTATGAAGTTCAACTCTTCCGAATCACGGCTGGGTTTCTTATGATTGTTGGGATTATTCCTGCTACGCACGGTTTTACCCAGGACCGTAGAGAAAAAATCAGGGTCCGGGGTGAAAATTACACTGGATTGAAAATTGCGCGCCCCCTATTATCGCTTTTCTACTTTCAATAAACCTAAAATCGGTTTACTGACTGTCTGCCACACCCATTTCCTCGGAAACAGTTACTCCTATTGATATGAAATTTGGTGTAAATGTGGGAACGATGAATCTACTTACATACAGTGAGTAGCATCGATCTACGTTATGTTTGAAGGGAAAGTCTCGATTTCTAAGAAGATATCAGTTTTGACATTTGTTGCAAGGGGAGGGAGTCAATTATTTCGAGAACCCGTTCTCGGAAACTATCCAACCTAAAAATTTGAAAAAAAGATCATGCATACGAAATATGCTATTATAGTTCAAAAATTTGCTGTGAGTTCTCCTTGAATTCATACTAGATTCGTGAAATTTTTCAGTTAAGTAGAAAGCATCATACTGGAACGTTTGGTGCAAATCCTATTATTATTAACGAAGTTATAATAAGTCAAAGTTGTCCTTTTCATCTCAAATTACTACTCCCGACGAGATAAAATCTCAGTACCACATCGAATTGAATATCGGATATATTAAACGTATATTCTTACATAAAAACCAACAAAACGTTTCATATCTGGAGCGCCGACCTTCCAGTTTCCAACTTATTTTTTATTGAATTTCTACCCGCAACCCCAAGAAGACTCCAGGTCGGTGAGAGTTTTCTTTTCAAACCTCCTATCGTCAGGTCTGGCTTCACCTTTAGCATTTATTGAGCTGTCATGAGCTTTATTTTTTGACGTCTTCTTAGGACTTCGCGGGTTTATGTTTAAAAATGCACTCAAAGTAATCCCTGCTTACCATAAACAGCTACTCTTAAGGGATAGAAATTTGTGGACTAGCAACTTGCAAGTTCCGCAACATCAACAACGCCTCAGATAGAAACTGATCTCACGGCTACAACCTATGGTTATCGAAAATAGTTAATGACTGGCGTCTGGAATATGTATACACTCCTCGGCAACGGTGTCGAGAGTCCTCAGCGTGCTCGGTTTCTCCCACTCGAACGAGAATTCCGGCGAGATAAGCTGGATATTCTGAGCCTTAGCGAAATGAGATGGTTGGAATCCGGGGAATATTCCTGTTGCGGCACTGCGCTTTTGTGCTCTGGAAAGTCGGAAGTGGTAGCAGATGCAAACCCGTGCCCTGGAAGCCGGTTGCTAACAGGATTCTGACTGGAAGATTTCGGTCCAAGGTAAGGATCATAATTCCGCAGTTTAGGAGTGGTTTCCAAAAGGTGTCAAAGTGGAAAATACTTTTTGAGAATTGTGGGGTCCTAAGTCCGCATCAACTTGATGCCGGACCAGACCAAATGGGGAGCAATTTACCCACTCTTTTTTTGGTCCACGCACCGCTCATTTAGGGCTTAGCACCCAAACTTTAAAAAAATGTCAGGCGATGACGGCTTTACTGTTTCTTATCAGGACAGAGGCAAATCGCCAGACGCTGCCTCACCTCTGCCCTGGGAGCAGCGTGATCAGAATTAAGTTGATGCGGACTTAGTACCCCACAATTCTCAAAAAATATTTTCAGCTCAGGCAAAGCTTTGGTCAATAGAATTGGCGGATTTGCGCTCAATATAATTCGTAGGCTTGTTGTGTTCTGCGAATTATATAAAGAAGCACTTAAGATCTGCGAGCCGCTTCGGTCACGCTACTCCCAGGGCAGAGGTGGTAAGAAACTGCAAAGCCGTCATTGCCTGATATTTTTTTGTCAAAGTGGGCTTTGACAGAACCTAACTCGGACATGTGATGGGGAAACAAGGTTTCGTTGATCGTAGCGATAATGGTGGGAAGATTGTGGGTTTTTGCGGCTTCCTCCATCTCCTCATTGGCGGCACAAAATCAGCTGGGATTCACCTACCGACAAGATACAAGCAATCGTATTGACCATTAGATTAGGAGTTGTCTTCTGGATGTCCGAAACAAACAAGCCGCCGAAATAGGTCTCGAAAGTGGGCACCATTTAATGTTCGTTTGTCTTGCTTGCTTGTTGCGTCCGGCACTTCTCGGTTGGAGAGTTGCGACCCCAAAGTTCGACATCCACAGCTTATATGATCCAATTGTCGCTCCTCAGTGCGAGAGCTTTCTTACTGATTGGAGGTAGCTACCATGAAGAACGCCCCTGAAAATATCGATAAGCATTGGGGCCTCATAAAATGGAAGCGGATTGATGAACGGATGGGCTTTATTGACGGCTGTGAGTAAGGCGAAAGCCCGGGAAGCTCAACATAGTCCGCGTTTTGACAAAAGGGGATTTGTAATTACGCTCCTCAGGAAAGCAGAAGTTGTCGCAGATAGCAGTGGTTTTATAAGTGTGCACTACGACGAAAGAAGTTGCATGTGGTCACAAATATTCAGATGGTTCTATGAAGGACGTTAACGATCGACACTTCCTCCACGACGATGAGCAACTGAAGAGACGGGAAAAAATACTTCACCACGGTTCTTAGCTGTTTCACATTTGGTGAAGTTCCGCTTCTTGTGGACGATATAGTTAGTCATCGTAATATGCGGATACCGGTTGTTTCTCCAAGCAAAAGATAAATCATTTCGGTCATCAATGCACTCAAACGGAGTAAAGCTGGACTCGACAGTCTGCCCACAAAATTATTATAGATTCGGCAGATCCGCAGCTTCCGCTCATATGGAAATATTAGGAATCCGGAAGCTTTCCCAGAGAAGGAAGGAGGAAGGAGTTAACCATTAAGATTCCAAAGAAGGGATTCTCTTTTAAGTGTAATAATTGGAGAGGTATATGCGTGCTCCCTAGCGACGCAAAAATAATTGTTAAAATAATATTGGAATGCATCAAAGAACATTTCGAAAGCGTGATCGACAGAGGGCAGACTGGTTTTCACCCTGGATCTGGCTGACCACATCAACACCCTGCGAGTCATTTTGGACCAGTGCGTGGAGTTTGAATCTTTACCCGCTTGTCATCGATTTCGGCAAGTTTTTGAACACCATGAACAACGAGTATATCTGAAGTACTATATGCAGAGGGAGCGTTTCGGAGTAATCAATAGCTTTTATCAAGGCGACATATGATGAAGCAAACTGTCTTTGCTGCACCAAGGGAAACTTATACGAACTTTAGGTTGAAAGTGGAGTCTCCCAGGATTGGGTTTTGTCACTTATATTGTTTCTTCTTGTTATTACTTATATTGATTCTTCATGCTACCTTGTCACAAATGACATCTTTCCCCAAACACCTGTACTACACTAATGACATGACCAACAAAATCAAGGTTTTCAGTCCGACGGGACGAACGCGTGGCTTCATTCGATGGTGGCACCGAAATGGATGTTCCCGAGGCATTAAGAGCGCTAGATTCGCTTTTACTGTCCGGTCTGAAATCTGGAAATGCAGTTATCTTCGTGAACACCTTCCTATACGCTCGCCTGATACAATTTCAAACGAAGAACTTGGTTGGGACAAAGACCTGTCATTCGTAGGCGACGTGACCAGAAGGCGGAAATGGCGGAGGATAGGTTACACATTAATTTCTGTTGCTAACTACGCCATACAGTGGAACCCACTTTCCAAAGATGTCGGAAGAATGGGTCGTCCCATGAGCACTTGGTGCAGAACAGTAGAGGACGAATGCGAGCGTCTTGGCAAGTCCTGGTGAAACTGAAGGCGCATTATACCCCAGCGAGTGTCATGGTAATCACAGTCTCATTGAAAACCAAAAATTGAAAAAAAACAATATGAAAACGAGACTGTGCGGATACTCTATCCTCTACAGTCTACAAGCAAAGTTTGATTGTTGTGATAATGGAACTTAAAAAATGCTCGATTTGCTCAGAAAAATGTTTTTCATCATGGAATCCAACTTCATCTCAACGAAGGGGATACTAGAAGCTATAATAAATAAAATAACAATAAAGTCATGTTATTTGATAAATCAAGAAAAAGCTGGTTGCGTAAACGTTCACCAATTCTAAGCATCGTTAACTTATCCACCTATCAAATCTTCTTCAGAAATAGTTAGCAAGCTCTGGAATTAAGTAGAAAACAGTCAGATTCTCTTAGTCGATCACCCAAAACAATCTCGAAAAGCTTGAAGAGATATCTTTTCGCATGCTATATTTATTCTAGCCTCTGAGAGCTTGGAACGCCAGTGGCTTCTCGCGCACCGGTTTAGTATCTGCTCGCTGTTATCACCTATAAAACTAGAATCTACTTTGCAGAGCGGCATTGATAGTGAGTGTCAACAGCAAGATGATCGCCCGTAGAAACGTCGTGAATTTGATGGCTGCAATCGCCAGTTCATCGTAAGTACTAAAGCATTTCGGATAACTATCTTAATCAAATAATTAACTAAATCTATAAAATCTGTCTTAAGATGCAAGTGTCCAGCGCATTCCCACAACTACGGCTCAGTCAGCCTTCAAACGAAAAAAGAATATGCATTCGAGGTAAACTTTGAACCCCGGAAGGTTTCTGGTCCACTGGGACTTTGTTATAACTAATTTATTCCAATTTATTTTATAGATGTCCTCATCTACTGTGCGGTTTGGTCCAGGCGTTTCGGCAGAATTGGGTAGCGATTTAGCCAATCTGCGAGCCAAAAATGTGTGCATTGTTACTGACCCGAACGTCGTTCAATTGGACAGTGTCAAGGCTGCATTCGACTCACTGGCGGCTGAGAAAATCAATTTTGAGGTGTACGATAAGAGCCGAGTGGAGCCAACTGATGTGAGGTAAATGTTGTCTTTCCGGGGGGAAGCCCTAAAGTCTGTACTGCAAGGATACCTCCAATGACCTTCAAGAATAATTAATTGATCATTTCTTATTTTTCTGTTCTTGTATATTATGCACTGCATCCTGCATGATTGGGTGTGTATTCCCTATCGTTCAGTTTTTGGGACGCAGTTAAATTTGCCCGATCCAAGCAGTTCGATGCATTCGTGGCCATTGGAGGAGGCTCAGCAATCGACACCTGTAAGGCAGCAAATCTATACTCAAGTAACGAGGATTCTGAGTTTTTAGACTATGTCAATGCACCGATCGGGAAAGCCAAACAGGTTCGGCAGCTATAGCTAAGGAACCTATATGTTGATTTGTATTTTCCTTTGATAGGCAGCCAAGCCGCTTAAACCGATGATTGCCCTACCGACGACATCAGGCACAGGCTCTGAAACAACAGGCGTGGCCATTTTCGATTACAAGAAGATGTCCGTGAAAACAGGGATATCAGGGAAATACCTGAGACCGCAGTTGGGTAATATTTTTAAATCAGTTTCAATTTGAAGGCATTATTATATTTCCAAATTATGTCCTGCAAACAGGTCTCATTGATCCCCTTCACACATTGTCTTTACCTGACCGAGTGATCACCTACAGTGGTTTTGATGTATTCTGCCACGCTTTGGAAAGTTTCACGGCGATTCCATACACAGAAAGGGGGCCAGCTCCGAAAAATCCTCGATTGCGACCACCATACCAAGGGTGTAATCCCATTTCGGACGTTTGGGCCCGGTATGCCCTAACAACAATAAAGGAAAACTTTGTATCTGCAGTGAATCACCCAGACGATTTGAAATCGCGTTCAAATATGCACTTGGCATCCACAATGGCTGGAGTTGGTTTTGGAAATGCTGGAGTGCATTTGTGCCATGGACTGTCCTACCCAATATCTGGAAACGTTAAGAAGTTCCTGCCGCCAGGATATGGCGATGACCATGCACTCATACCTCATGGGCTTTCAGTTGTTATCAGTGCTCCAGCTGTGTTTGAATTTACAGCCCCAGCTTGTCCAGAACGTCACTTGGAAGCGGCACAGCTTCTAGGAAAGGACACGACTAATGTAGGAGAAAACATTTAACTAAGAGTTAAATTACTAAATGTCGCTTCACTTATTTCCAGGCTAAGAAATCAGACGCTGGAAAGATATTAGCTGACACTGTAAGGGAATATATGAATAAACTTCACATTGATAATGGGCTAAAAGCTCTTGGATTTGACTCCAGCGACATTCCTGCATTAGTCAAAGGGACTTTGCCTCAGGTTAGTACAATTTTGGGCAATTAAATCTGAACAATGCATAAAATCTGCTTTTTACAGGAACGAATAACTAAACTAGCTCCAAAGCCTCAAACCGAGGAAGACTTGCAGATGCTATTCGAGAACTCTTTAGAGATATATTAGATTAGATGTAATACGAAGGACCTCTTTGCACTCATACTGTTTATAATTCATTTTATATATTGATGTTACATGTGGAAATAGATGATGGGTTGAAAGCTATTCTTAAAGACAAACTGTTTTTATTTTCGAGTTATCACAATCTCGGCAGATCCCGGATTTTGCTTAATACTAGCCTTAGGTGCCAAGCATTTAGGCCCCAACGATCCTACCTACTAAAAAATATATAGGAGCTTTGGTAGTTGTGACCAGTGGTAGATTAGTGGGAGAATCCGCCAAGATATCCCCCCGATATCGGACACGTGCGCAGAATAGTTTAGTCTTGCATGGTTTGGACCAGATTGTGTGAGAATTCCAGTACATCAAAGGAAGTCGGAAGGGATTGAAGTAAAGTATCTGTAGCTAAAAGTATTATGGGAGCTACACTTGCTATCTCGAAACGCCAAATGTCTTTGATTTTTCGAGCAGGTGGCTCCTAATTCACCTTCCGCCAATATGTGCGGCCAGCAGAAGTTTCAAGTTCAGCCCACGGCTCATTTCAATAAACCGGACATGTTCCCGTGCACCTCCCCTCCCCCCTTCTATTCAGCATTGTGCCGGTGTATTAGATCGGCGCCATAACAGTGAACAGTGTAGCCGAAAATCAAATGATCCAACGTTTCTATGGCCGAACCACACATTCTCCATTGGTCGTTCTCCATCCGCTCTTTCATTATCAGCACACACAACGGTACGGCTTCATCCCACTCAGAGGATTGATAGATCAATCCTTTAAGTTAAATGGAGTCAGCCAGCAAGCTGCCTCACAAACGATCATATATACGGAACTAACCTGATCCTTGCTGTAAAAATAAGTACGTAGCTAGCCGACTTGGCGTTGATTGTTGTACCGTAACGTCAACCAAAGCAATGCCTCCGATGTCACGAGGCAAGTTAATTCATTTCGTTTCAGAATTTGGGTAATGCATTTGTCCAGATAACGGCACGATTGTTGAGGGGATAGAGAGTCAGTCTCCCAATCTCGTTGCTCTGGATTCGAATCCCAGTCGTCATAGGTGTTTGTGTTTGTCTCGCTGCTGTGAAATTATTACTTGCGCAACGTTAAGTGTGACGATAATCAAACTGAAGTACAATCTGACTGTATGGATGCCCTTTACTCCGCCAAGAAGTGAACAGAAAACACTATTTGTCCGGACAACTCAAATAGTTAGAGCGCTGGGCTGTCGTTATCGTTCAAATCTCACTGGTGGCAGAGGGATTTGCTATCGTGAAACTTCAAGGCCCTGATCCAATATGGATTGTTATTATTCCGGATTTGGCCATCAGCATCAACGGCGCAACAACCCGTATCCGGTCTAGGCCTGCCTTAATAAGGAACTCCAGACATCCCGGTTTTGCGCCGAGGTCCTCCGATTCGATATCCCTAAAAGCTATCTGGCGCCATCGCTCCATCTCAGGAAGGATTTACGTCATTCTTCTTTCGAATGCGGCCCAGATTTCGCAATTCTTCTTGCTAAGAACCCAAGTCTCCGAGGAATACATGAGGACTGACAAGATCATTGTCTTGTACAGTAAGAGCTTTGACCCAATGGTGAGACGTTTGGAGCGGAACAGTTTTTGTAAGCTGAAATATGCTCTGTTGGCTGACAACAACCGTGCGCGGATTTCATCATAGTAGCTGTTATCGGTTGTGATTTTCGACCCTAGATAGGAGAAATTATCAACGGTCTCAAAGTTGTATTCTCCTATCTTTATTCTTCCCGTTTGACCAGTGCAATTTGATGTTGTTGGTTGGTTGGTTTTCGATGCTAACGTTGCCACCATATATTTTGTCTTGCCTTCATTGATGTGCAGTCCAAGATCTTGCGCCAATCACCGCCTGCTCGATCTGGATGAAGGCAGTTTGTACGTCTCGGGTGGTTCTTCCCATGATGTCGATATCGTCAGCATTGGCCAGTTTTTGGGTGGACTTAAAGATTATCATAACCCTCGCATTTACCTCCGCATCACGGATCACTTTCTCGAGGGCCAGGTTAAAGAGGACGCATGATAGGGTATCCTCTTGTCGTAGACCCTTGTTGATGTTAAATGGTCTTGAAAGTTATCCTGCTGCTTTTATCTGGCCTCGCGCATTGATCAGGGTCAGCCTAGTTATATCAGTTTCGTCGGGATACCGAATTCTCTTATGGCCGTGTACACTTTTACCCTGGCTATGCTATCATAGCCAGCTTTAAAGTCGATGAATAGATGGTGCAACTGGTGTCCATATTCCAACAGTTTTTCCATCGCTTGCCGCAGAGAGAAAATCTGATTTGTTGCTGATTTTCCTGGAGTGAAGCCTCTTTGGTATAGGCCAATGATGTTCTGAGCGTATGGGACTATCCGGCCTAGCAAGATAGCGGAGAATATCTTATAGATGGTACCTCTATAATTGCTGCACTGTGTGATATCTCCCTTTTTATGTATGAGACAGATAATGCCTCGTTGCCAATCGTCAGGCATTGATTCGCTGTCCCATACCTTGACCACAAGTTGATGAACCACTTGGTGTAACTGCTCGCCTCCATATTTAACTAATTCGACTGTAATTCCATCGGCTCCTGGCGACTTATGATTTTTAAACCGATGAATTGCGCGGACTTGGACATAATAGTCCATATCTTCCGCTGAACGTTTTTCAGATTGGTCTTCGTTCACGCCGATAATCCGAATACATAGGCCACATTTTGTGGACTTATTTTATTCATCCACGAAAAATGTGATATATGAATATGAAGGTCGCGAATACTAAGTCCGACATGCGACTCGTAATGCCCTTTGCGTATGGCTTAAATTGACACTTTTCTAAACCAAATTGCTTTCGAATATCACGGCTGAGCGTGTCAACTGTGCGCAATAGACTTCTAAGATGATTATCAGAATCAGTATACGACTTGATCTCATATAAGTACATCAGGTACGCCAGTTTAGCCATTCACTCTAGCATCATTCAGTAGTCACGCAAAGAGTTCAACGCCATACAAAACCAAAGGGAACTCAATGAATCTCTCTAAAAGATGCCTCTCCGTTTGCGGATGGGCACGGATCACACAGCTGCACGCGCTGAAATGGTGGTATGCCACTCTTCCACGACTGTCCCCAAAAACTTTATTAGTTTCAGATGAGTGCAATACAGACAGGAACAGGGGTGCAGGACGCTGTCAAAAGCCTCGGTCATCGATATAACATGAAAATAGATTTCTCGGTGTATCCCTTTTTGCTATTTCCTGAGCATGATTAGCAGTATACTGGCTGGGCTCGGAGATTAGCTTGAGGAAGAACTGCCAATAGCCCTTGCTGACGGGGGTGTGCATCTGAGCTATTAGCTCCAAAGTGTCAACAAAAAATTTCGTGCAGGAACCCACCGATTTGTTGAGAAAGCATGTGCTCCCATAATACTTGATCAGAATCTTGGTTCGGATATAGACAGGCTTGTAAGTTCTTCCTAGTGAGTCTGTCTTGTCTCTTGTGTTATGGAATAACTTAGTATTTTCTTTGGAGTCCTTTGATGATTCGGCCTTCTGCGATACAAGGCTCCTGTATTACTGCGATGTCAATGTCTTCCTTCTGGAGATAAACGAGCAGGTATGCTGAGGTGTTCTTCAAGAGCTGCAGATTTACCTGGGCTATCCTCAGCATGAGCTGTTTTTATAGGGGGATCGTCGTCGGTCTCCGTTAGGCCAACGATCTTCACTTAGTCCAAGAGTTCGTTGGTGACACCGACTGGGTCCAAGCCGTGGTGCGGTTTCGAAGCGCTGATTACTTATTTTAGACAGATTTTTAGTTTCCGAAAGCGGATCTAGCGCTGTTAATGTGTCAGCAACATTCAGTTTGGTTCCACTATCGGCAGAAACCACGCTTCCTAGAAATACAAATTGATGCGAATAGGGTGAATGCGATAACCCGTCAGACTGAAAACCTTAGTTTTGACGCCTTGCGAGTACAATTGCCGAACTTTTAATCCCACAACCACTGGGAGAAGCTGATAATGAAAGATCAGAAATTAATTTTAAAAAATTGATTTATTAAAACGTTCTACCTAAATACTAGTCTTAACTAAATTGCCCTCAACTTTGAGTCCTGACTTTTTCAGCTTCTTATTGAATGTTTTCTGAACCTTCCACGGGATCTCGTCCACTTGATACAATTTCTGGTATTTCTTCAGAACCTTCTTCCTGAGCTTCTCTAGGTCGATTTCGTTATTGTTTTTCTCCACGACATTGAAAATTTCGTTGGTCCAATCGAACTTGCCTGGGGGCCCCGGGACGGTTTCATCCAACCCTCCGTTGGTTGAGTCTCCCGTGTTCTGTTCGCTTTCCGAAGTCTTTTTCTTCTTCTTTTTAGGTGAGAGGTAACCGTTGGTTTCGTTCGTCTCCTGTGAAGTGGTAGTGACTGATGTTTCCTCGTCCGCCTCTTTCGATCGTTTCTTGCTCTTTTTCTTGGGGGTTTCGGTGTCGTCGGTGGGTGAAGTTCCATTTTCTGCAACATGTCCATTGTGGGGTGTGTTTTCTTGGTCGTCTGCGGGATGTTTTGACTTTTTCTTCTTCTTTTTAGGAGAAGCACTTTCAGGATCCACATCGTTGCTAACTGGAGCGCTTTCCTCGACACCGTTTGCTGGCTCGTCACTATCTCGTTTCTTCCTCTTTTTCTTTTCACTTTTGCCCTCAGTCTCCGACCCATTTATTTCTGGCTTTGCTTCTGTACCATTGCAGTCCCCATCGGCAACCTTTTCATCACTTTTTTGTTCGTTTTCTGCTTTCTGGGCTCCCGGACGAGTTGCTTTGAACTTGTCGAGAGCTGGCTCTATCACCTCCCAAACAGCAAGAGCGTCCGGTTTATTTATTCTCAGTGAATTCACAACGAAGTTCACGAATTTAGGCTTCTTCCTGGGGACATTATCGAATTCGAGCAACCTCTGGAGGAGCCTGCGATTTTGGGTCGACACATTCACGTCGCCTCCACTCAGAACCGAGCGTACGATCTCAATCCAGCTTTCTTGCTTCTTCTGCCCCGTGTTCTTTGACGCTTTTGGAACGTAATCCTTTCCTGAATACTTTTCCGCTTCCGAGATGCAGGAGGTATGAGCAACGTATTCTTGGCCTCTGAAGTCCTTCTGGCAATCCATGCACGAGACGAAGATTTCCACATTTCGACACTTGAATTGGTAGTGCTTCGCCACTGCTGGTTTTTTCGCGGATTCGCCACAGTGGTTGCAAGTGAAAAACACCATTTTCGATTGTTGTTTGGAAGCAAAACTTGAACTTTTAGCAAATTACTGCCAAACACGAAACGCGGGACGGTCTTCACCATGCAAATCTGACGTAGGAATGCCGCCGTCAACACGTGCTCGAGGAACGCGAGAATTGTCAATATGATTCTCCTTGTGACGTATAGGTGGCACGCTTATAGGTATGGTCGGTCTGAGAGCGTTATGGTTGTGGTCAACGATTTGTTGGAAGGATTTATTGTATTGAATATCGAATAGAAAAATTGCATTTATATAATAATAATACAGAAACAATTGGAGCAAATAATGAACGTAAATGTTGGGTTGTGTACTTCTTTTCTCACTTTTTGAAAACTGGGTCAATTCTGAAAGCGTGTGGAAAGTGTATTTCATCTGAGTGAAATTATGCGGTGTTTCCAACGATTAATTATCTGAAATAATAAAAACTAGTTTTTTTTGTCGATTGTGTGAATATTTATTCTTGCAAATATCGATGTTTCGGGAACCATTTGCTCCCTTCATCAGTGCTAAAAAGTTTCTTGTTAGCACTGATGAAGGGAACAAGTGGTTCCCGAGATATTGAAATTTGCAAGAATAAATATTCACACCAACGAAAAAAACAACAACAAGTTTTTATTATTTCAGTGTATTTCAGTCTATTCCGCAGAGTGGTTTTACAATATATTTAAGGCCATTTATTTCTGCACTTTCTTTACCTACGGATCTTTATGTTTCATCATTAGTACTATGGCGTCGTCTACGCCAATCTACAGCATTTGCTCCGCTATTTGTAATGAGTCTGAATCAACCCGCTCAAAATTCGTTGACTGCGATGGGTTCTGCGGTAAATCTTATCACACTAAATGTCTTGGTATTTTCGCCGCCTTCCTCGACATTCGTGGAAAGTTTGCTTCGAATGTATCCTACCGCTGTCACAGTTGTTGTGACACTACGGCCTCTGATGCGATCCAGCTTCTGCTTCAGCACTCAGTGGCGTTGAAACGGCCAACTCCAATCTGCAGCCACCAGGTGCATCCCCGGGCTCACTTCCGCTATCCGGTGCTTTCTCTAGCGTCAATATATCACCGGGCACTGGATCATCCCCGTTACGCGCTTCTGTTCACATGCCCGCAAAAGTTGCTTCGCACTGTTTTGATGTGGTTCCGATAGCTTCGACCTTCCCGGCGAACTGTCCAGCATAAACTTCGCCCGTCGAACATGCTTCATCAGGAGAGGCTGCTGTTCCCCTTTGCCGTTAGGAGTACTTGGTAGCTCCATAGCTCTTCCAGTAGCAGCTAATATATCTTCACCGCGCTATCTCTCCATGGGATTATCAGTGCCTTCCGCTGCAGTGCACCAGATATCAGCCGCTTTCATTCCGAGCTCCTTCCAACGCACTCGGGTGGCCCTCTGCTGCAAGTCGCTTCATCGCCTAGGCAACTTTTCCTTACCAGACTTGCCGATTCTACTTCTTCTGATGAAGTTCCTAATTACATCAGAAGTAAAGCTGGTTTATCTTCGTCGCCTCTTCTGTGCGTGAAACTGACGAAGAATGGCTCCTCCGACCGGGTAATTGCATCCTTCAAAGCGACGTATCCACATGACTTCGATGCCGTCGCCCAACCCTCCTTTTGGCTGTAAGGAGTATTCACTAACCCTTACCAGCATAAACATCTTGTCAAGTAGCTTTATTATCAAAATGTAAGCTGTCGTGTTTCAATCTTTCTGCCCTGGCTTTCTAACACCATCTGAACTGTATCACTGAAACGTGGTTGGATGATAGGATTTTAAACTCTGAGCTCGTCGAGGGGTTTTTTGTCTTTTGCTGCGACAGAGATCGCGTAGTTTCAGGTAAGTCAGCTGGTAGAGGTGCCTTGATCGCGGTTAAGTCCCCCTACGAGCCGAATACATCCTTTCTTCATCTCCTACCCCCGATGATTGTTTCACCTTACGTGATTTCTCTTCTAACGCCAGTCCTTTTATTATATGTTGCGAATACTTCCTTTGCCTCAGTTCCTCCTATCTGTACGTCTTTCACAAGTCCTTACTGTAACTTTCCCCTCTCCCCTTCCATTGTCTTTGGTGACTTTAACTACCCTTTGTTCTCCTGGCCTAACATTCCCGGCCCGCCATAATTTCCAATTTATTTCCCTCATCTGCCTCTCCCTTTATCCACTTTCATGAGCGCCTGCGCTGCTCTTCAGTTCAACCGCACCACAAATCAACTAAATCGCACTCTTTATCTAGTCCTCTCCAACATCCCAGAACGGCTTCTTTCTCAATATTCTCTTGCTTTTCCATATGTTGCTCCTGATGCCCATCATCCTGCTCTTGAGTTTGAGGTGCAACTGACGCGCCTCAACCCCCATACTATGCGCAAGCCGTCTAAGCTCAACTTTCGTAAGGACAACTTTGAGGGTTTGAAGTTAGGTCTGGCGTCAATCAACTGGGCTCCCATTCTTTCACCATTAACCTGCGATCAAGCCCTTCTCTCCTTTTATTCCATTCTGTCAGACCTCCTTCTTAGTTACGTTCCTTTCTTGCTCAAATCCCTGAGCTCCTACCCATTATGGTTCACCATTGAAATCCATAAAAAGCTTCATCTGAAGCAAACTGCGAGGAAACATTTTTTATCCACCGGAAGCCGTGCAGGCTTCGGCGGTTTCAGCGCTCTGCCATTTTCAGTTAAGTCGCTGATAGTTAAATCTAGGAAGGATTATTTAGAAAATTTTGAAGTTGAATTGGCGCATGGTAACGTGAAGTCCCACTTTCATCAAATTCTCTGGCTCCACTGCTGCTTTCCTCAGCTATCCTATGATTTACTTTGCAGTTACTTCTCCTCGGTTGATAACTCCTCTCCGTCTCCTTCATCTCTCCCTCCTTCTGAGTACAGGTTCCTCTGAATCTCCTGTCATTCCCTCCTTACTCCCTTTTGGTGGAGTGCCTCATTGATAACCTTGATGCCAACGTCGGCCCGGCTTCGATGGTCTTCCCAACCTCTTCCTGATTAAAACAACTAAGTTAATTGCCTTTCTTCTCTGCATTATTTCCAATGTGAGCCTCGAAGGGTGTCATGTTCCCAGCCTGTGGAAAGAAGCTCTAATTTTTCCCATACACAAAGGCTCTTGCTGAGAATTATTGCTCCTCTCATCCTGCTCCAAGTTCCTCGAGAAATACGTCAATCACTAGTTTACCACCCACTTCAGCAACCTTACAGCTACGGCACGGCTTTATAAAACGTCGATCCACTGGACTTTTCTAAGGCCTTCGATTCAGTTAATCATTACTATACAGATACTATTGTCCAAACTCGCCTCTCTCAACATTCCTCCATCACTTATTACGTGGCTTAATTCCTAATTCTCTTTCCGATCCTGTAGCGTTTCCTTTGATGGTCGCATTTCTAGCCCTTTTCCCCTTTCTCTGGTCTGCCACAAGGATCCATTTTAGGACCTCTTTTTTTTATTCTTTATTAATGACTTCCCCTCTATCCACACTTGTCCTTGGTTGTTATACACCGATGACCTCAAGCTGTTTTTCTCTTTTCCGTCCACAATCGATTCCCTGCAGGCAAATCTGGATTCCTTGGTCCATTGGTGCACAGTTAATAAGGTGGCTCTTAATGTCAGCAAATGCCATTCGATGTGTTATTTGCTTGAAACCTCTCCCACCCCTTTCTCCTACTCTCCTACTTGCTCTCTGGCCTATCTGAATTCAGTCGTCGACCTGGGCGTAACCCTCGACGATAAGTTCCGTTTTGACCGCCACTACTTCGATATCTCCAACCGTGCTTCAAAAATGCCAGGTTTCATCCAGTATTGATTTCACCTCGGTCCAACCCTCCATAATGCTTTTTAACTCCCTCGTGAGAAGTATCCTTAAGTATTGTCTCGTGATTTGGCCCCTCTTCTGTAATTGCGTTTGTCTTGCTCTAGAGTGCAAATTCACCCGCTCGCTCTTCTTCAAGATGTCCCGTGTTGACTATTTCGCCCGCCTCAGTACTTTTCGTCTCCCTTACTTCCAACTTCTTCGATTTTGCACCCCCTTCAAACTCTCTACCGACCTAATGGACTGCTCCGCCTCTGGTGATATCGTTCTTCGTAACGCGTCATACAACACGCGTAACGCTGACATTTTCGGTGTGCTCTTCGGGGAGCTCGAAGTCTATTTTCATTCCCCGATCCCGAGACTATGTCGGAGTTATAATCCACTGCAGCTTTGTTC
This sequence comes from Hermetia illucens, assembly GCF_905115235.1. Taxonomy (NCBI): domain Eukaryota; kingdom Metazoa; phylum Arthropoda; class Insecta; order Diptera; family Stratiomyidae; genus Hermetia; species Hermetia illucens. Next base: position 53,054,546 of record NC_051849.1, read on the forward strand.
TGTGGACTCCTTTTCGCACTTTAGTTTTAAGTGTAAACTGTGATCATTGCTTTTTCCTTCTTCTGAGGGCAATATGTATTTGGAATTTTTTTCTATTTATTGTCCGTTTAATAAATAAATATTAAATGCTAACTTTGGGATCTTTATGGTTCACGCCGTCAAGCGGAGTGTAGCGAGTACCAAACGTAGTACTCCTAACTCGAAACCCCCAACGTTGTCATCGGAAACTGGCTAAGAAGCGAAGGTCCGCGTGCTGCTCCATAGCCATGCACATTCTCAGGAAGATTGCTGAGAATAAGGAGGCTGGTACTGTTGGCGAGCGGGATGAAAAGGACCTCGCTGAATACCAGACGATTGTTGAGGAATATAATAGCAAAAGCAAAGACGAACAGAAGGCGAAGCCCACCGTTCTCAAACGCAATCGGCAATCAAGACGAAGTCGAACAAAAACACAAGCGGAACAGAGTGGGCAAGAGCTCGGAGGCTAAGCAGCCTCTAGAGAAAAGTAAGCAGCAACAGCTACCTGACGAGCCACGAACTGCGAAACCCTTCAGCAACGTGTCCAGGATACGTTACGTGTGGCGCGGGTGGATGACAATTCCGCTAGCGACAAATTAGCGCCGGAGGTGTGGACTAGTGTTGAGGCCAGGCTGTCGGAGAAGGTCATTGATCCATCCCTGGCTTTGATTCCTCTCAGGTGGTTCGTGGGTAGCTTTAACATGCGAGGATCAATTCTCTAGGGACTTTCTCGGTTCATGCGTCGCTAAAATCAGGAGCCTTGGGTCGGAAGCGACCGAACCATTAATGGGCTCCAAAGCAAATATTATAATTTATTCCACAGCAAAGAAAACGCTGATCAGGGCAGACCTAGAGCATGTTTTCTCGTGAGGGAGAGTCTGGACGCTTTTCTATGTCCGGACTTGAGTTCCAACGACGTCGTAGTCCAACTGGAGCAGGTGAGGGCAGAGACCGTGTATATTTCCTCACCTTACATGGCTCACGACCGATCAGCTCCGCCAGAAGAACTACAGCATTTACCTGACACCATAGCAACAAAGAAGGCAAACCTGTTGATAGGCTGCGACGCCAATGCAAGGTATACGCTTTGGGGGCAGCTGGGAAATCAACGAAAGAGGTGAGTCATTCTTTGATTTTATTATTAATACACCAATCTTCCATAACTCCAGCTCGGAAAACTGTCAATGGGGTGGAAAACTGAAGAGTATCTGACCAGACATTCTTCTCAGATCATAGTTGGATAATTTTTCAGTCTTGATCTTCCCGCAGAGACTTACAAATCCTTCAGAGACTCCAGGAGGATAGACTGGAGGGTCAAGTGATCAACAACAAATTCTCCGGTGCGGAAAGATTGGCACGACAGACGAACTGGAGTCAAAGGTCGCGACTCTGTAAAAGGCATTCGATATCGCTTTTAAAGTCTCGTGCCCTGCTAAATACAGTAAGAATACACTACCACTGCGGTGGAATGAAGATCCCTCCAGCCTCAGGAAGCTGACCATGGAAATTAAGACGGCCATAATTATTCTTTCTATCGGCAGTCTTCGTTGGACTACTGTCAGAACATGGAAAGCATCTGTAAATCCGCAAGGCTCAGTAAGATTCTGTCCAAGAAACATAGGAGCCCAACCGTTCTTAAAAAGTCGGAAGACTTCTGGATGGAATCTTCTGGGGAAAAATTTGAGCTGCTGGTTCAGTCGCACTTTCACGGTAGCGAGGAGAATTGTGAGTAAGATCCCCAGCCATGCGAGACTATTAAATTGCGAATTACCGAGGATAAGATCGGCTGGGCTATATAGCAATAGCTTTTCCGCATATAAATCTCCGGGTCCAGATGGCATAATGCCAGTCATGCTACAGAAGAAGCAGGAAAGTGTTGCGTAATGGCTTGTCGAGATTTACCGGAGCCGTATCTCTTTAGGATACGTACCACAGTCATATCATCATATCAAAAGCGGGCAGGCGTGGCCATGTGTCTGCGAAGGACTTTCGACTAATCAACCTCACCTGTTTCGTGTTGAAGATTGTAGAGCGCGTCCTGGAGCTCAACTTAAGGGCGATTATGGAGAGAACGCCTAAGTGCCAGCATGCCTACCTATAAGTCAAAATCACAGAAACCGCTCTTTCCGAAGCAATTGGCACGGTTTAACGGTCACTGCAGTACAAGCAGTATACCCTAGCTGCCTTCTTGGATATAGAGGGAGTATTCAATAACGCTAATATCAACACCATCAAGGAAGGCTTGACCAGTACTGGATTGGGGGGTATCTTGCGAATTGTATTATATCCATGCTAAGAACCAGGAGAACCCATTCAAATCTGGGAGCCATCCACTTGACCATAGCTGTGAATAGAGGCACGCCCCAGGGTGGCTCCATCTCTCGGGTGCTCTTAATAGTAGCGGACGAAATTTTGCGTATATTGGACAAAAGCGGGGTGAAGGTAGTGACGTATGCCGACGACTTGGTGATATTAGGGTCAGGGATGTTTCCGTCCATTATGAACGACACCATGGAGGGAGGGTTGAAAAAGGTGTGCATGTGGACCACAAGATGCGGACTCAGCATAAACCCAACCAAAACGGAACTGATACTATTCACCATCAATGCAAGAGTACCTGAATTCTTCTATCGCGGCGGAATGACTAAAGATTGGTTCTTTCCTTCAATATAAAGTAATCCTGAATCCAAATCTAAGTTGGAGATAGATAGAACTGAGTGTTAAAAAGGCTTATATAGCTTTCTGTACCTGCGAGAGAACTTTTGTAAAGAAATGGGGTCTCCGGCTGAAGATGGTTCTCTGAATTTACACAGCTGTGGTCCAGCCAATTCTAACGTACGGCTCTATTGTATGGTGGCAGGCTTTGAGCAAAATGTACAATAGAATGAAGCTTAATAGGATTCAAAGAGTCGCGTGTGCAGGTGCTACTGGAGCTCTGCAGTCCTGTCCGGCAGATGCTCTTAATGTACTCCAGCATCTCCTCTCCCTAGGCCTCCGCATTGAATACGTTGTAGCGTGCAGTGTCATCAGACTATGCGAGTTCGGATACTGAACAGCGAAACCTTATGGCCATAGTAACATCCTTGACGAAGTACCTCCTCGGGCATTCTCCACCGACTATGCCACATGCAACTTCACGAGAAACTTTTCTGGGGACTGGTAGCAAGGCTGTGATACGGTATTCTTCACCGACGGATCAAACATTGTCTGTGGAGTCGGGGCTGGGGTTTTCTCGGATACACATAGTCTATCCGATTGGTATGGTCTCTCAGGTTTCGTCTGTGTATTTCAAACGATACTGGAAGTCTGTCGATGGCTGGGGAATGATCCGAAGCCTAAGAATAACATAGCCATTGTGATCGATAGCCAAGCGCCCATTAAGGCCTTTTACTCAGGGACGACAAGCTGGTGGGGTAGTGCAGACACGCGCTAAACAATCTGCGCGGCACGCTTAAGGTCACCTTCCTCTGGGTGGGGAAATGAGCGGGTTGACGGATTGGTCAGGTGGGGCTCTGCTCTTGGCAGTCCTTTGGCGGTGTCCCTTTGGCGACTGTCAAGGGTGGAATCTATTCACACTACTTAGCAGCCGGGGACCTCAGGTGGCGAATGCTCACCACTTGTGCCAAGTCAAGGAGGGTTTGGTCCGCTCATAGCAAAACCTGATTACGAGAGCTTCTGCCAGACGCGTGCAAATGCATACAAGATTAATGCGGTCTGCACGGGGCACTGGCCCATCGGGATTATGCCACCGGGCTCGGCATGCCCTTTAATTCGCATTGCTGAAGCTGCGGAGAAGAGAGGAAAACACTCACTAACTTCCTTTGCGATTGTCCAGTTCTAGCTAGAGTCAGGCTACGTACACTGGGTAAACTATTCTTTGGGGACCTCAGAGAGATTTTATGCTACAGGGTGGGAGGGTTTCTTTCTTTCGTGAATGCTACTGGTTGGCTTTAAGGATCTGAGCTGGACTCTCCCTCTCTGCTCTCATAACAGCAGTCATAGTGTTAGAAGTTCGTGGTATCGAAACAGTGAGTTACAGCGTTAATTGGGCTCTTAGGAGCGGCCACTGCTTCCCATGCTCCTATCGACTCAAAGCAACGCTTAATGTCGTGCAAGAATGCACTGTACCGCTCACTATCGTAACCGGATGCGTTGTCGTCATATAAAACCTGTCTATCTTCTACGGTAGTCTTAGTTGCAAATGAAGACGGAGCCGTTGCCGGGCACTCCCACTTTGCTCTGTTGGGATGATCAGAGAACCACCGCTGCTTCGGTTTACTCTTAGCTGCATATTTTTGCTGATCCTTTCTCTTTAGCCTTAGAAATTTACGGTTTGGCCGAATGCAGGTTGCGGGGTGAGTGTCTTTCGCCCAACGACGCATGCTTACCTGTGGGTAAGACTTTAACTTTGGCGGGTGGCGCTGACTGGAACTCCAGGTCAGGAGTGTTGACAGGAGGAGACTGCTTCAGCGCGTCCGCTAGTGACCAGGTTGGTACCTGGTACCCAATTGAATGAGTGGGGAATCAGAGTCTAGAATCAGGTCCTCCGCCGATGAGCTCAGGGTTCTTCCTCACTCACGGTTGGAATTTAGTTTTGATTTTGGATTCATGTTTTTAGAAACTTCTTAGTTCCCATGGCCATTGTTTTACTGTCAAAACAAGGATAATTGAAACAAGGGGTCGACTTGTACCTAGAGCTCACCGTCCATAGCCACATCTTAGTCTTTGTGACCATTCAGCCCTCGGTATGGTAATCATATTATGCTTTGGTGCTCTGATAATCGCTTAGCTGCAGGTGTCACCACTGGATCCTCAAAAGGTCTTCCTCGCTGAGCTCCTTCCCATAACAAGGTAGGTAGTGCCCTAAGTTTCAAAGTGCAAAGTTTCGTCAGCTCTGCTTGTCATCATTTACTGTGAAAAATTGTATTGAGATTCAAATGTAGTGAATAGTTTGATCTCAGGAAGGCGAAAGTGGTAAGGAATCCGATAGTAAAAGGAACTGCGATAAGAAGTTTTATCCACCGACAGATTGATAGTAACCCACAACATTTTGGTATTTAATTATAAAAAAATTTCTCATTTTCAATGTAGAAAATTGACCATAAAATATACCATTTAATTATAAAAATTGAAGCAAATTCGATCGCGGTAACGCCTGTGCTGGCGCTTTGGCGATTAAGCCCCAAAATAAAATAAACCCATTAAGAGTTAACACCACGAGCAACATTATAACAATATTACTTACGACCGGATATATTTATATCTTCAAAAAGATACTTCCATTCAATTAAAATCTGAAGCGTTACCTTCGAGCAATCTGAAGTTAGTGATCAGCCTAAAGGCGTCTCTTTCGCAAGAAGCGCTTTCCGAAAAATACAAAAAATCTGCCGAATTTGGCGTGTGCGAAAATGATTTGCAGTGAAAGTATGTAATAGGCTACATTACTGTTTACAATGTAAAGCACTTGAACAAATTATTCGGCCTCAGACTTGAATTAATTACTTGTTACAACTAATGCGCCTCATTGTTTGCTACAGTCCGCAAACACTCGCAGCAATGGCGCTCTTTGAAATCAATGGCACAAAATTTTAATCCAAACAACCATCGAAAAATGTTTAAGTAATTTTTGATCAAATTGTTCGATTGTTGCGAGATTCATAAATACTTTCGGCAAGGTCATTGCAGGTGAAAGCAGTTGCGCAATTTTTCTATTTTTATCAATTATTGAATTTATTATTTTTATTATCATTGCCATCATATTATTTTTGCGCGCTTTTGCCGGAAAGATCGATTACCAAAACATTTTTATAAAAAATTACAAATTAAGATTGAAGGTTTGATATTTGTGCGATGGCGCCTCAGACCATACGGAACCTTGTCCTCTTCAATAAATCTCCCCCAGCTGTTCCGGTGTAAGTACCAGCTTGTCGTATATGAAAGCCATAGAAACGATTTGCTATTTGCTTCGATTAAGTTCTCCTATCTTTCTCTGGGGTTGGTCGTATTGAAATACGAGTATATTGGACTGCGCATACCTACGACGGCGCAACAACCGGCATCCGGTCTAGGCCTGCCTTAATAAAGAACTCCAGCCTCCTCGGTTTTGCGCCGAGGTCCACCAATTCGATATCCCTAGAAGCTGTCTGGTGTCCTGACCTACGCCATCTCTCCATCTCAGGTAAGATCTGCCTCGTCTTCTTTTTCTACCATAGATATTGCCCTTATAGATTTTCCGGCTGGGTCATCCTCATCCATACGGATAAAGTGACCCGCCCACCGTAACCTATTGAGCCGGGTTTTATCCACAATTTGACGGTCATTGTATCGCTCATAGATTTCGTCATTATGTAGGCTACGGAATCGTCCATCCTCATGTAGGGGGCCAAAAATTCTTCAGAGGATTCAAGAGTTCGCATAAGGACTGGCAAGATCATAGTCTCTTGAGCTTTAACCCTATGGTGAGACGTTCCATGCGAAACAGTTTTTGTAAGCTAAAATAGGTTCTGTTGGCTGCCAACGACCATGCGTGGATTTCATCGTCGTAGCTGTTAGCGGTTGTGATTTTCGATTCGATATGGTTCGTTCTTTGTTTTTGGCGCTGACATTGCCTCTACATCTCGGGTTGTTCTTCCCTTAATGTCAGTATCATCATCAATTTGATTGAAAGTGGCCCCGTCTGCAGAGACCACCGTATGTTTGTGAACTGCTTTCCGTGTAAACCAGGTACTTCCAACAACCATTTCGTGCGTTATCATCGGTATCCCTATGTAAGATGTGAAGCCGACGTATCGCCTGAGTACTGGTTCCGTCCCAACTTGACTGTTGAAATCTTCAAGTATGATTTTAATATCATACTTGGGACAGGCTTCGAGGGTCCACTCAACTGCTTCGTGGAAGGTATCCTTCTCCGGCTCTCCTCTGTAGGGGCGTGAACGTTTATGACGCTTATATTTCTAAACTTGCCTCGCAAGCGTAGAGTGCATAGCCTTTCGCTTATATTTTCAAGTCGATAACAGTAGGTTTCACTTTTTGGTTGTCTAAGAAACCTACTCCGAGCACATGGTTTACTGGATGGCCGCTATAATATATGATGTAATGGCTCTTCTCCATGAAACCGATCCAACGCATTTCCTGCAACGCTGTTACATCAGCCCTATATTGGGACAGGGTGCCAGCTAGCTACTTGGCAGCATGAGAAAATGTGCAAATCGTTATTCCGTTGTCGTTGCCGGATGCGTCGTTGTAAAGCCCATCCTCTCCCAACCCCCAACCTGGAGGACCAGTTGCTACAATTTGTCCCGTTTTTAGGCGCGGGAGACTCGCCTTCATCCTTTTCCATTCCTTTTTGTTAACAAAGAGCTCCCAGCGGTCGCCAGGTGGAAGTGGAAATGGGGTTTCACGCAGGTTTCGATTGCGGAACTCAACTGTGGGCGCTGCGTGCACTGGGATGCGCGGACATGTTTTTTTTGACACACTGATCGCGTTCGGTGTCGGGGTTACCAATTTAAAAATTGCACCTCCAATTCGGGATAGAATGGATGAACAGTGTTATTTCCACATTTATTTCTTTTTACAACTTACATTTATAATTATTATTTTCATCATCAGCATCAACGGCGCAACAACCGATATCCGGTCTAGGCCTGCCTTAATAAGGAACTCCAGACATCGTGCTTTTGTGCCGAGGTCCACTAATTCGATAAAAGCTGTCTGGCGTCCTGACCTACTTTCAATATCAGGCAGGGTCTGTGTCATTTTCTTTTTCTACCATAGATATTGCACTTATAGACTTTCCGGACTGGATCATCCTCATCCATACGGAATAAGTAACCCGCTCACCGTAACCTGTTGATCCGGATTTTATCCACAAACAGACGGTCATGCTATCGCTCATAGATTTCGTCGTTATGTAGGCTACGGAATTGTCCATCCTCATGTAGGGGGCCAAAAATTCCTCGGAGGATTCTTCTCTCGAATCCAGCCAAGAGTTCGCAATTTTTATTGCTAAGAACCCAGGTTTCCGAGGAATACACAAGGATTGGCAAGATCATAGTCTTGTACAGTAAGAGCTTTGAGCTGCTGCGCCCAATTGGTGGACCTCGGCGCAAAACCGGGATGTCTGGAGTTCCTTATTAAGCAGGAGTAGACTGGATACCGGTTGTTGCCAGGTTGATGATGATGATTGTTTTTCATTTCTCTACGATTCTGTTTTTTCTCCTCGGTTTAATTGAGTAATTTCGGCATGATTACTAGAGAAATATACCTTATAAGGAATTATATCTAGACACTTCTGGTTTGTGTCCAGATGGCTCAAGTGGTTAGAGCGCTGGTCTGTCGTAGTGGAAGATCGTGGTTCAAATCTTACTGATGGCAGAGGAATTTGTTATCCTAAGTGGATGTCGCATACCAGTGGACGTAGCAGTGAATGGGTAGCTGAGTCAAATCAAGGTCATAATCTGGGGGGAGCGCAATGCTGACCACATTGCCTTCTACAGTGTACTGTTGTATACCGTTACGGTCTTGAACGGAGTGCTCTAACACACTTCAAGGCCCTGATCCACCATGGATTGTTGCGTCAATGATTATTATTAGTTCTGATTTGACGACTTCCTTTTTCCCAACTCCACTCTAGCCCCGCAAAGCTCATCTACAAAAAGGGGAGATTCTCCAAAATCACGGGCTTGAGGATTTGAAAGCAGGGTGGAAACCTCAAAGATCGCACCTCACAATGCCTCTGAGGCAGGAGGAACATTGATCGAATCCTTCTTTTCGACCGCGTCACTCGGGTCCGGATTTATACGGCTCCAAGCGCGCAGTCGGGTCGTTCCTTTTTAAGGTTTTGTGTAAAACGATACCTAATTAGAATTGATTCGCTGTCTGTCTGCCTGTCACACCCGGCTTACTCGAAAACAGCTAAAGCAAATGTCATGAAATTTGATGAGAAAGTGTGGTCCGTGAATCCTTTTACATATAGCAAGTGAGCTATTTTATGTTGAGTTTGGGGTGTCCATTTTTTTTCACCGAATATGGTCGTGTGGGGTATCAAATGAAAGAGTTAGTACTTTTCGAAACTGATGACATTTTTGATGCTGGGTGAAACATAGGGAGTGAGGGCTCAAAGTCTGCACCCCAAAAAGTGTTGCAGGTCTCGTTCTCAGAACCTATCCAATCGAAAAATATGAAAAGTACCATAATAGTGTATCAAGACGAAATCTAGGCCTCAAAGAATACATCCCATTTCAATATCAACTTAAATAAAGTTAATAATAGTGTATTACCACGTTTTAAAAATTTAGGGGGGTTTCACCTTAAGTTCATCCTAGAAGTACAAAATTCGGTACAGTTCCAAGCAATGACATAATGTATAATTTTGGATAGTATGACAAAAACCCAACTATTATTAATGAAGTTATAGACTTAAAATTGTACACTTCACGTGAATTTATCGCCCTCTAAGTGAAAAATGAAAATCAGGTGAGAGTGAATAGCAAAGACATTCACAGCACAGCCCTCCGCCTCTCTTATAAGGGCGAAATGGATGTCGCAGTCAACAGAGATCTTGGAGATGAAGCATCAACAAATGATCGTCACAACCACCTGAAGAGCGTTGTCATTCATACGGTCACAAAGATACTTGGCCCCAGCCGCAAGACAAGTCGTAACGGCTGGTTTGACAATGAATGAAAGAATGCTGCATACCGAGTAATGTTGCATTCTCAAAGAACGCGGGCACGCGCAGAGACTTATCACGAACTCCGTCGAGCGGAGAAGCAACTTCACAGACGGAAAAAAGGAATCCTGGGAGAACTGACAAGTCTGTGAACTAGAAAAGTGCATTGAGCAACCGCAACAAGCGCGGAAGTTTTACCAACAAGGATGAAGCCTTATACACCTCGATGCTCATCCTGCCGAGGCAAAGCTGGAAATCTCATTTGCGACAGAATGGGCATATTGGAGCGCTGGGTTGAGTATTTTGATGAACTGCTCAACAACCAAAATATCGGCGACTTTGATGCCTCGCCAACTGAAGACGACGGACAAATCGTGCCACCACCAAGCATAGAAGAAACAGTCCGTGCAATTCATCGGCTTAAAAATCATAAGTCGCCACGAGCCGATGGAATTACAGCCGAATTAGTTAAATATGGAAGCGACCAGTTACACCAAGTGGTTCATCAACTTGTGCTCAAGGTATGGGACAGCGAACCAACGCCTGAACTGTTGGAATATGGACATCAGTTGCACCATTTTTTTTAAGGCCACCTATGACAGCGTAGTCAGGGTAAAACTGTACATAGCCATGAGAGCATTCGTTACCCCAACGAAATTGATAAGACTGACTAGGCTGACCTTCACCAATATGCGAGGCCAGATAAAAGCAGCAGGATCACTCTCGAGACCACTCAACATCAACAACGGTCTACGACAAGTGGATGCCCAATCATGCGTCCTCTTCAACCTGGCCCTGGAGAAACTGATTCGCGATGCCGATGTAAATGCGAGAGGCACCATCCTCTCTAAGTCCACCCAATTACTGGCTCATTCTCACGATATCGACATCCTGGGAAAAACAACCCGAGATGTACAGTCTATCTTCATCCGGATCGAGCAGGCGGCGTGAGATATTGGGCTGCACATTAATGAAGGCAAGACGAAGTAGATGGTGGCAACGTCAGCGCCAAAACCAAAAGAACGAACAATATTGAATCGCACTGGTGAAACGAAAACAATGCAGATAGGAGACAACTTTGAGACCGTTGAAAATTTCTCCTATCTAGGGTCGAAAATCAGAACCGATAACAGCTACGATAATGAAATCCGCGCACGGTTGTTCGCAGCCAACAGAGCCTAAGACTATTTCGCTCGAAACGTCTCACCAAAGCTCTTACTGTACAAGACTATGATCTTGCCAGTCCTTATGTATTGCTCGGAAGCTTGGGTTCTTAGCAAAAAAAACTGCGAACTCCTGTCCGCGTTCGAGCGAAGAATCCTTCGAAAAATTTTTGGCCCCCTACATGAGGGTGGACAATTCCGTAGCCTACATAATGACGAAATCTATGAACGATACCATGACCTTCTGTTTGCGGATAAAAGCCGGCTCAACAGGTTGCGGTGGGCGGGTCACTTAATCCGTATGGATGAGGATGATCCAGCCCGGAAACTCTATAAGGGCAATATCTATGATAGAACAAGAAGACGAAGCAGATGCTGCCTGAGATGTAGCGATGGCATAGGTCAGGACGCCAGACAGCTTTTAGGAATATCGAATTGGTGGACCTCGCGCAAAACCGGGGAGGCTGGAGTTCTTTATTAAGGCAGGCCTAAACCGGATACCGGTTGTTGCGCCATTGATGATAATGATGAAGTGAAAAGCGAACTCATATGAACGGCAGAGTTGGAGTTTGGAAATACATACTTATGTATATTTTGAATTGGGGGTATATGCGAATGGGATAACGTGACTAGGAAATTTCTCACACAAAATGAACACAAAACCTTCATATCCTATGCGTCCGGCTTCCGGTATTCCGACTTTATTTTTATTTCATTTGATTTTCAGGCTTAGCTCGAATCTCTGGGTTTGGTTTATTTCTCAGGATTCGGTGTGGACACGTAAATTTTTGTATAATGGCATGTGGAGGATCGAAGCGCTCAAAGGATCCCTTCAGATTCCCGGGCCTGGCTAGCACTTCGATGAAGCTTTAACATTTGCGGGTGGACCTTCACGGTCAATTCCACGATCTTTTTAGGTTTTTGGGATAGTTCTCCCCTCTTGGTCGTCTCGGGGCAACTCAGGATAGTTTTTGGATCAATGCCTTTTGTAATGACAAGAGTTAACATATGTATATTGATCATAGGAGAGTGATTTCGTATTAGTCTAGCCTGCAGTACACTGCTTGACTCCTATGTAGATTAGAGTACCTAGATAACTATTAATTCTATTTTTATTTGTAGCGAATGAAGAAGAAACGCTGTGGAAACTATTCCGGTCAGGCCCCTAAAGAAAGGGGTGGAAAAGGAGGATTCCTGCCTCTAATTTACATCACAGCCTCATATAATTTTCACCGCGGGCCCGGATTTTCTCACTACGGTCCTGATTTCGGTGATTACAGTGTCTACTTTCATGCCTTACATTTCACTGTAAATGTGGCGGAAACTATTAATAACATTTGATTTGTCAGCTGGCCTTCACCGGATTGAAATCCACTTCTTTCGCTCCAGTTCCAAATTCGAAACAATCCAACAATGGCTAATCTGTGAGTCAACAAGTTTTCATTGTTGCACGGACAGTACTTGTCTACCCAATTCTGCTCTTGAATGAAGCCTTTTGCAACATTCTTTCGTACTTCTCTTGGTTTTCTCAAATAAATTTCGTGTTTTTACATAACGTCCCTCTTGATCACCATTAGCCAGCTAATGCTAACTAGTTTATAATTAAACTATGCACAAAACGCTCCATTATGCTTCAGCCGGGTTGAAACAAAAAGCGGATCTCACGAAAATTTACTCAAAACTTTTCAGCAACAAAAAGCTAATTGTCGAAGACTTAAAAACGCCATCCAAGACAAAGTACTTCATTAATGGTGTTAAAATTATAGCCATCACTAGGGTCTGCTGGTCGCGTTGGAGGGTATCGATATGTGTATTAGTCAATGTAATGATATATTGTTAAGTATGCAGGAAAGTCAATTTCTTTCGGAGAATGTTACATAAGGTTATGGACGCCAATTCGTTCCCAGCATACCAATGGCCAGAATAGGCGACGAGTACCATCATCAGCTTCAAGCAGCCAAACCAGAAGTATGTGCACGTTCATTTTCATACACTTTTTTGATAAACCTACCACGGAGTAAGGCAACACAAAGATCTCTTTCACCAGAAAAACTGATAGCACCAACCATTGGACCGTGGTGTAACCCAGCAGAAGCAGCTCCAAACGGATTTTGAAAGAGCCACGGGTTTTAGGAAGTCAGTTAGGTAAATTATGGTTTTACATTATGCTCAAGAGCACTGATTGCGAGTACCCTCGTGGTACGTGCCGAAGAGTCTTGGAAATAGATTAATGGATATTTTTGGCCAATAACATAAACAAGTGATTTCAGCCATTATCGTGAACGTTGCATAAAGTTGTAACGGAGAAGCACATTGTATACCTTGCTGGGTCCGGGATGCAGTGCACATATTGAACGAATACTTGTCTAGTCGGAAGTGGATAATAAATATGACATAATTTTGCATGTTCCTCATTTATATTTGTATGACGGGGCAGAAGTGTGGAATGCAACCACGCTATGATTGTTTCTGCTGCATTGGAGCTGGTGAGGTTGGTTGTGCCCCAGATAACACAGCCTAGAGGCTTCACAAACACACTGTGTGGAGTTCTGGAATGATTTGCATTTATGGCGATGATAGAAACTTAATTGTTTGCCCAATCATTCCTCCAAACTATGCATATTACATACGTATTTCATGTACTACTTTTACTTTTATGTGTAGTGCACTTTAAAATCGATGCAGTCGATGACTTTGATCTGAAAAAAGATCGCAAACATTGGAACAATGCATCACAGATTGATTCAAAATATTCCGACTGGATCCAGTTGTTTATTTTATTAACGATCGCTCCAAAAAATAAATCTGTAGCTTAAGGGGGTCTCTCATTGTTAAAAGAACTATTATATAAGCAAAGGGGGATCTTGCGGTAAACAATTTTTCATCAAAGAAGACTCAAATCACCTAAAGAATTGTTCAAGCCGGCGGTGTTAACTCCTAGATGTATTTCAAGTATTGGGGGTCGTCAATATACATTCGTGTATAGTTTGACTGTTTATATCGCAAAATGGCAAAGGTTTTAGGCCATTAATATCGCTCAATAATGGTTCCCGTGCAGAATAGATGAAAATATTTTTGCTAATTGGAGTAACCGACGAATATATGTATAGTTCAAAAAGCCCACGGACCCTCTTCCCGCCCAACCGGACCGAGGGGCGACCAACCTAAGGATGGGCTGAAGGCAACATCCAAAGGCCCGCATCACAGCGATGATGCGTTTTAACGCAAAGTGTGTTGCTACATCTCGATTGTCGCAAACACTTCAGCCAATGACGCGGAGGTCCTACACTACAGAGACATGGATCTTATATTGAAGACAGTGCGGATCAAGACTGAAACCCATTAGGTCAGATTGTTACCGGACAGGACTCTTCGGACTATAGCACAGGTTGCAAGGATAACTGCTTTTTGCATCTCCATGTATAGTCCAGCCCTAAGATCGAGCGTTTTCAGCGCTTTATGTAAGTTCTGCGGGACTAATCCCGTCGCTGAAATTATTACTGGGACTACTTGGATCTTTTGTAGTCTCCAAGTCTGCTTCATATCATCTGCCAAGGGGCCGTAGTTCCGGATTTTTTCGTGCTGTTTTTCAACAGTGTTCCGGTCCAACGGTACGGCTACATCGATTATAAAGCACGCTCGTTCTTCCTTCAGAAGCAGAACTAGATCGGGTCTGTTATGATTAACACTGTGGTCGGTGGCGATAGTGTGGTCCCACAGTAATTTGACCCGATCATTTTCCAAGATTCTCTGCGGAGTATACTTATAGTAAGGATGGTAGGTTGCCACTAAGTTATACTTCAACGCAAGGTTTTGATGGAGAATCTTGCAGACGGAGTTATGACGATTGGTGTACTCGGTACCGCTCAACATCCTGCACGCAGATGTTATGTGCTGGATGGTCTCCTCTTCACAGTTGCATAACCTACAACTGGAGTTGGTGATTGAGGAGTCGTGAAGAATGTACCGTTTATAATTTTTTGTTGGGAGCGAAGCATCCTGAATTGAAGTTAGGAATGCTTCGGTCTCATAGAAAAGTACACCATTTGTCAACCATTTGTTGGAGGCTTCGATGTCAATGCCTGACAACAACAAATTTTTTATATGACCTCCGTGAATGGGTTTCTCTTTCCACATGTCGATCTTCTGTTGGACTGAAGTAACATTCGACATGGGATCCCATTCTCTGCTTCTCAAGTTCAAAGGAGATAATTTATTATCTGCCATGACGGTAGCCTGATGTATTTGGCTAGAGGATTGTTTCTCATAGAAAAACTCACGAAGAGAATGCACTTGATTGTAGTGCAACGTTTTTAAATCAAGTACCCCCCTTCCTCCCTGATGACGTGGGATAGTGATCCTCAATTTTTCGGCAGCTCTATTGTGCATGTTGTTGTTTGCAAGAACTACCCTTACCCGTCTATTGACAGATTCTAAATCAGTATTACTCCACTGTATCACACCGAAAGTGTATAGAAGGACGGGAATGGCAAAGGTGTTGATTGCCATGATTTTATTTTTCCCGTACAGCTCAGTTTTAAGGACAAGATCCAGACGCCGTTCAAATTCCCCCAGCAACTTAGATTTAATTATTGCCACAGCAGGTGTTGTTGCTTGCAATATGCCGAGGTATTTGTAGACGTCGTCGGAATCCATGCCCTCAATTCGGATGTTATTTTGGCTGTATCCTTCGTTGTCGGTGTGTTTTCCCCGAACAATTGTTTTTATGCGACATTTCTCCAAACCCAACTGCATGCCGATATCCCTGCTGAACTGGATGGTGATGTCCAGCAAGGAGCGAAGTTGGTTCTCGTCTTTGGCATACAATTTGATGTCGTCAATGTACATTAAATGGCTTATTGTACATTTCGACAATATGCCATGCTTGACTTGGAACCCGTATTTGCTTTCATGCAAAAGATGGGATAGCGGATTCAAAGCCAAACAAAACCACAGTGGGCTTAGAGAGTCGCCTTGGAAAATGCCACGCCTGATTGGTATCTCTCCTGATGTTTGCGAAGATACCGATAGCTTCGTGCTCCAATTCTTCATTACTGTTCTCAGAAGAAGAACAACATTCGGGTTGATTTTATACAAGCGTAACACTTGTAGTAACCACGAATGTGATATGGAGTCAAAGGCTGATTTATAATCGATGTAGGCTGTCGAGATGTTTCGTTTTTGGTGGACAGCCTGCTTTACAGCTACCGTATCGATTATAAGCTGTTCTTTGCAGCCTCGGGAGCCTTTTGCGCATCCTTTTTGCTCCTCAGCTATCAATTTATGAACATCAAGATGTTTTGAGATGTTCGCGCACAGAACTGAAGTGAAGACCTTGTAGATGGTAGGAAGACAAGTAATTGGTCGACATTTTGAAGGACAAGAGACACCCTGTTCCTTGGGGATGAGGAAAGTTATCCCCTTGGTGAAAAATGGTGGAACTAAATCAGGATCGGCAATCATCTGATTAAATTGATTTGCCAATATCCTGTAAGTGCTCTTGAACCGCTTCAGCCAGAAGTTGTGAATTTTGTCAACTCCTGGCGCCTTCCAGTTACCTGCCTTGTCAAGGACTGCTTTAACGTCGACTTCAGTTACGTCAGGCATGGTCATTTCGGGGAGGGCCTCGCATGAACGCATAAGGTGTGGGAGCCACGCTGCTTCTAAATTGCAACGACTGGATTCGCTCCAAACACTTCTCCAGAAGTCTTCTGCCTGATCCAGATTGAGGTTACTTTCCCTACCTGAGTTGATGAGATTTTTGTAGAATCCTCGTTGGTTCTGGAAGAACAAGGTGTTGTCTGTCCTTCGCTGAAAGCTTTTCTGATACCTACGGATGCGGTTGGAGCATACCGCAAGTTTCTGCTTCAGCACCTCGAGGATTTCTTCGATTGGCATCTCATTGGACAGATGGTAGTTTCCAATGATGTTCGCAACGCATCTGTGCACTCTTGGTGATGGATTTCCAAGGAGTGCTTGCGTCACACGACCAATCTCCTTTCTCAACTTTTCGACTCTTTTGTTGAGTCGAAACACCCAGAACGGTAAAGTCCTTCTGCGCATACCTCTGTTATTCGCTCTAAGATGTTGGTTATGGAGACGAATAACCGTGGCAGCTGCAACGTAGATCAGGCTGTGAACCTCTGTAGCAGTAATCTCGCTAGCCAAACGATCAGCCAAAATTCTGTCAACGGCAGCAATGATGTTAGTAGTTGCCGAAGTAAACTTCAGTTTTGGGATCCTTGGCCTAGCGTCTGGGAGAATCTCAGCATACTCTGTGAATGCGACCTGGAATCCCCAGTTACTAAGCTTCTCCTGACTACTGGATTCATGGAGTGCCTTACAGGTGGAGTACTTGTGTTACTCCTTTGACTAGTCCGGTAATTTGATGACTCCAGCCCGAGCTCAAGTGAAACCTCTTGGAAGATTTGTTGCCTAGTTGGTAAGGCAACTCGGTTGTTATTCACGATCACTCGGTACTGGTTGACGACGTTCTGTTCCGGAACATGACTTAGCTCCGAAAATCGGGTTATGAACGCGTCATGTAGTCGATGTCTGTACCCTGATGGATTCCGTTCCAAATCCGTGACACGGTAATAGGCGCGGACGATAAATTCGTTAAGTTGGTTCGTCCAAACCATACGACGCCTAGGTCTCCCGCCCCTGGTGGTTAACGGCATAACCGCCAAAACATCCAAGGGCGAAGAGCCGCTCTGATGTTGTTGAACGACCCTTAACCGTGTTGGGTACTGTCTTCGTGTCCCTGGGGTCCCATTTAAAGAATTTAAACCAAAGTCCCCAATTTTATTCCCACGAGTAATGGGGAACCAGTCAGCCCTGCAACAGAGCCCCAATGTTGCAATGCCCCATGGTTACCTCCAAAGGTAGGGAAGGTATTTGGAGGGGAGCCGCTGAAATACAGTGTAACGTCACTGCAATTCATCCGATAGGCGCGTCGACCCCTTCACCCCGGATTACGGATTTGTTAAGGAGGTTTACTCCCCCTGAACGGGAAGAATCGGTAAGGGAGGACGAACACAAAGGGAAACGTTCTGCTTGTCCGCGGCTACTTATTAACAAGATTAACTTGCGATATTCGTAGCTGACCCGGTGGGTCATGTCATTATCCGCAACCCATGACACGCGCCTGGTCGCATGCAGCTCTGCGTTTGCAACTCAGGTGAGGATAAACCTGGTACGCCAGGTTATATGCAGGTACTGTGTGAGTCAATGTATGAATATATGTATATATATTCGTTGGAGAGTGTTTATGAGCAAGTGCTTATAAATCACAGAACGCACAGAATATCAGGTTATTTCACAAAAGTTGTACCCAATACATACTACAATCAGTCTGGAGCAAAGGATGTTTAAAAGGAATACGTCACTCCCGAGGACTCCCAGAACCAGGGCGCGGAAGGTCCACCTGGGCAGGAGATGTTGTAGGGATTAGAAGTAGATACATTTAGGAGCAGCTACCCAGTCTGGCAATCTCCCCCGATGGTAGGAAAAAGAGTACCGAGAAATCCTCTAAATATGGAGGAATTGATAAACAAGTTGGGAAACCGGAACTTCAGTACTTCAGATATGAACGGTTTCACTGATTTTTTATTTAAGAATATTTGGATACACGATGGTGCCATTTATATATAGATTGAATACACCCGATATTCAATTGGACGTGGTAGTGACATTTTGTCTCTTAGGGAGTAGCAATTTGACGCGACAGGGCAAGACCTACCATAACGTTTTTAATACTAGTAGCATTTCCGCTAAACTTTGTTGTATGATGCTCCCTATTAAAGTCCATCTTCCTGCAAAATTAACTAATATTTGCTTCGAAAAGCACTAATCGAGGCCTTTTATTTGATACCCCACACGGCTATATTCGGTGAAAAAAATGTTACACCCCAACATAATCTCAACGTTAGTCAGTTCATGCGATTTCAACGCATGGGCTGATGAATAAGGCAGCCAAAACACGAACGCAAGAGGAGTTATACTACTCAAAGTTCTTTCTCGTCTGAATCTTGTACTTGGATACGTGAACACCGAAGAAATGGGGTCAATGATAGATGTCATAGTTGTTAGCGATATTTTAGCTAAGGATTTTCAGTGGTATGTCAGCGAAGAGTACGCGTATAGTGACCACCAGGCCATCATTTTTGAAATAATATAGCGAATAAAAATTTATTGGTCTAAGAAGACGACTGAGACGGGAAGCCAATAAGTTTAACGCAGAGATTCACAAAGAAGTTTTGCAGAAAAATTTAATGCTCGAAGGAAACGCAGAAACGCGCTTGACGAGGCTAAATTAAATGCTGTGCTTTCCTTTAATTACACAAGATTCCTTTAATTACACAAGATGGAGTGGAATACTTGAGTCCCCCTTAGGCGGGTCGAAGTACCTGGTGCGTACCGTCGCTGACTTTTTAGTTGATAGACTTTTGTGCTGATCTATTGCTGGTAGAACATGGAAGTAGTACTTATTACCAAGTGGAAATGGATTGGGCAACCACACGGCGAAGTAGCTTTTGACCTAACACAACTTTTGAGCGGACATGGAGGTTACCAAGCATATCTCTATCGATTTGAGCATGACGATTCACCATATTGCCCAAAGTGCCCGAATATCGGGAAGGACGCAGAACACATTCTATTTCACTGTCCAAGATTCGCCGGAAGCAGCTAAAAAAATCAGGCATTATATGTTGAAGTTGAAGGCGATGAAGTCGAAAAGGTAATAACAGCCATCCATATAAAACTTAGGCAGGAAAAAGTCAGCGTGATGAATGAACGACAGAGAAGCACGAATGTGAGCACGGGGGCAGGACAATTTTTGATCCAGCCTCGCAACGTAATACCGTATGGAGTTTCGTGGGAAGAGTGGAAGGAAAAGGAGGCGGTTTTACTGGGTAAGAGTCCCGCATAAGCGTCAGGCAGGAGCCAACGATGGCTTTTGAAGCTTTCCACCTTCCATCAACAAAAAAAGGCAGATAGACGGACAGGAAGGCAGACAGACAGTGAACCAATTTTAATAAATTTTTGTTTTAAACAAATTCTTAAAAATGTCATCCAAACAAAAAACGAATCAGAGGAGCAAGGATAAATCGTCGATTTGATCAAGTTTACCCCGCTCAGAAGCAAAAAAATTGCGTTGTAGAATTCATAAAGGACAAATTCAAAATGTTGTTTCTTTGTAATGGGGGAGGGATCAAACATGCCGTAGAAAGCAGAAAAGTCAAATAGATGACGAGTTGAATTGGGCGTCAAAGTCAGAAAGAGTAATAGAAACAGGGTAGGCAAATAGAGTAGCCAGAGACATGCAAACGGCAACAGCAGCCTCAATGGGAAGCATATAATAAGGCAGGATCAAAGAAACAGGTGATCATAATCTTCAAAAGAGTGGCGTGATCTCCTCCCGAAAGCCAAATGCAATTAGGAGTTGACTAATCCCGGAGACAACCACAATTGCAACAGATGTTTTCAAAAAGGGAATATGTAGCTGAAGCCAAAGAAGTTTTCCGACAAGACAGGGGAAAAAATCCACTGGAAGATGGAGAATTCTCTAGGAAAACCGGTTGAAGTAATGATCAAAATAGAGGAGAGCCTGTTTATGGAGGTATAAGGCTAGTTGGAACCTGCAAGCATACAACGAAAACATAAATTAAGTATGAACATTAATTTTTAGGATTTTACAAAAGATGGCGTTCATGTTGTTAAATCACGCCAAGCTATACTGTAACTAACTTTTTTTTTGTTGAAGATGCTGGGAGTCCTGAGTCCGCACCCACTTGGTGACGGAGCGGACCAATTGGGAAGCAACTTACTTTCTCTTTTTTAGTCCACGGACTCCTCTTTTTGGGTTAAATACCTAAGTGGTCCGGTCCGTCACCAAGTGGGTGCGGACTCAGGACTCCCAGCATCCTCAACAAAAAATTTACTTCGGCCTGGTTTAGGTCTGGACTTACGGTGGATGTCATTTGAATATAATTCGTACCCATTACGTGTTTGCGATTCTATTTAAGTGGAGCGGTTACCATCTGTTGTTACTTTCGGTTACGCTGCTCCCAGGGCAGAGGTGAAGCAGCGTCTGATGAGTTGCCTCTGCCCTTTTTCGTTCTGTAAGTAACTTCCTGACAAAGTGTCATCATCAGACGGTTGCTCTCAGTAGATGTCATTTCATTCTAGTGTAAACATCATATTTTCGTGCTCCAAACATGTTAAATTTTATGCCAATGAAATTTGCGGGAAGCTTTACTCTTTGTGTTAAAGCTAAGCTAAAATTTATTGATTTATGCACTCCATCCGAATGAAACAATTATGGGAGAGAGTTACCAACAACAACTGATGAATTTGAGTCAAGCGTTGAAGATACCTTCTCCAATCAATGACGTAAGTCCTGGTTAACCGGATTACATAAAAAATCGAGGAGTTATTTTCACGCAAAATTCGTGGGGTATGGGAAACAATAGTAACTAATGACGGATAATATTTTGAATAATCGCATTTCAATAATTTTTTTCAAGGTAGAGGTTTTACGAAAAAAGTCCTTAAAATTTATTTTCAACAGTAACTTCTTATCAACGGCCACGACAGCGAGTTAAGTGCCTCCAAAGCTGATCCTTTAGAATGAGCGGTTTGGAGCATGGCGGAAGCACCCAGGGTTGTGAAAAAGTAGCTAGTGTTTTCCATCTCGGGAGCGAAGGCGCTGGTTTCGATTGCGAAATAGCTAGATGCGATGATCTTCTTCGATCTGAGTACTGAAGGGTTTTAGTCTTCAAAGGTTGGGTTGACATTGAGTTTGAAGCTGATTTGGTCGATCCAGGGCCAAAGTCGAGGTTGGCGAATGGGTGCCGGTTGAAGTTGATGTTGCTGAGGCAGGTTGAAATGGAGCTGTCTGTGGGCAAGGTACGCTGGTTTGAGGTAGTTCGCCGAAAGTGTTTTAATCGAGCAGGCGGAGCAAGATCTTGGGCTGCAAATTAATGAAGACAACAGGAAGTGCATGGTGGCAACGTCAGCACCAAAGAACAAAAAACGCAACATCAAATCGCACTTCTCAAATAAGAACAATAAAGATAGGAAAACATAACTTTGAGACAGTTAATAATTTCTCCTATCTAAGCTCGAAAATCACAACCGATAATAGCTACGACGGTGAAATCCGCCCACGGTTGTTGGCAACAAACAGAACCTATTTCAGCTTACAAAAACTGTTCCGCTCGAAACGGCTCGCCGGGTTAAGGATTGAATTGGTGGACTTCGGCGCAAAACAGGAATGTTTGTAGTTCCTAGAGCGGATACCGGTTGTTGCTGTTACCCTTGGTAGTGATGACGACATTGAAGAAATGGTAATATGGTCGATATGCGTTTTACTGTTCCTATCGTAAAATGTAGGAATATGAGCTGGTGGATGCGATACTTCTGGCATTCCCTCAGCAAGGTGTAGCTCTAGCCGTATTCGTTGATGCCTCAGAAATTGCGGTAGATACTGCTCTTTATCAAAAAGTGAATCAAATCTGGCAGTCGTTGGGCTTCTTCTTCAAACGGCGGAATCCCGTTCATAGAAACTACAGCACCTATGATTGGGAGTTATTAGCCGCGTACTTCCCAATTAAATATTTCAGTTATTTCCTTGAAGGCAGGCTTTTGACAATGTCCACGGACCATAAGCCACTCAATTTTGCTTTGAAACAAATGCCCAACAAAGTGTCCCCTTGCCAACCTTGGCACTTAAGCTTTATCAGCCAGTGCACTTCCGACATTCAACACGTCTTCTTCTTTTTCTTCAGCTTTTGTCCCGTTCACAAGCGGGGTCGGCTCGTCGTGATCGGCTTCGCCATTTGGCTCTATCGAATGCCTGATCTGGGTGCAATCTCGAGGCTTTCAAATCCCCATCCAGCGTATCAAGCCACCGTTTCTTAGGTCTGCCTTTTGGTCGTTTACCATCGACTTCGATGTTCAGACCAATCTTTGCAAGTGAATTCTCGTTTGCACGAATTGCGTGACCATACCATCGAAGACGCCTCTCTCGCACCTTTTCCACGATCGGTGCAACCCCATAACGATCGCGGATATCCTCATTTCGGATGTGATCTAAACGTGTGACGCCACTAGTCCAACGTAGCATCTTCGTCTCCATTACCGCGAGACGCCGTTCATTGTCTTTTATGGTCGGCCAACACTCAGAACCATAGAGAGCGACTGGACGGACAACATTGCGGTAAATTTTAGATTTGAGACGTTCGTTGATACGTCGATCACAAAGGACACCAGTTGTGGAACGCCACTTCATCCAGGTTGCGTTAATGCGTGAAGCAATTTCATAACGCAGTTCTCCATTGGCTGATAGCGTTGACCCGAGGTATTTAAATCGCTCAGATCTGGGCAGATCACTGCCGCTGACAGTGATTGTGCCTGTTTCATGGGGATCGGTCGTCAAAAATTCAGTTTTGTTTAAATTCAATCTGAGACCGTGTTGCATGAGGCGATCATTCCATTTTTGAACAAGTTGCTCGAGATCATTTTTGCTATCAGATGCTAGGAAAACATCATCTGCATAAAGCAGTGTGTAGGGCGCTGGACGTTGGATATCCCGTGTGACGGTGTCCATAACAAGGACAAAGAGGAGTGGTGAGAGGGCACTTCCTTGATGAACTCCAACAGAGACACGAAGCGGTTTTGATACACCCGCCATACTTCGAACTTTACTTTTCGGATCGTGGTAGAGCAATTGAACCCAGCGCACGAGTTCTTCTGGCACGAAGTGTTGTCGTAAAGCATACCAGATGAGTTCGTGTGGTACACGGTCAAACGCTTTCTCTAGATCCAGAAAGGCAATGTAAAGAGGGCGATGCTTCTCACGGTGTTTCTCCATGAGTAACCGCGCAGCGTGTATTGCGTCAGTAGTTCCGCAGTTCTTGACAAATCCGGCTTGATTCACGGTTATTTCAACGATTTCACGAATACGGTTGTCAAGAATGCGTTCAAAAATCTTCATGGTATGGGAAAGTAACCGGATCGGACGGTAATTTGAACATTCTGCTGGGCTACCTCTCTTTTTCCATATTGGAACAGTGGTACTTTCTTGCCAGTCAGATGGTGTTCTTCCTTCCTGAATAACCCGGTTAAAGAATTCACTGAGCCACAGTGTTGGGTCCCAGCTCTTCGCTTTCCAGAGTTCAGATGCGATGTCGTCAGGTCCTGTTGCTTTCCCCGATTTCATTTGTTTTATTGCCTCCTCGACTTCAGTTGCGCTGACTGGTGGAACTGCTCCAAATGTCGGCAATGATTGTGGAAGTGGAGGATGAGCAAATTCTTCAGTTGAAATCTGCTCGAAGTATTCTCGCCATCTGTCCGTCGCGGCTCGACGGTTGGTAAGCAAAGTACTGTTCTTGTCATTAACACAACAGAAGCGTTCGATATCCTGTGTGCGTTCATCACGGCTTTTAGCAAGTCGATACAGATCTCTCTCGCCATCCCGAGTGTCCAGTTTATCGTAAAGATTTTTGAAATGGTTCGCTTGGGTGACAGCGACCGCTTTCTTTGCTTCCCGGTTGGCATTCTTATAAATTTGCCAATTAGCAGGCGTTTTATCGTCGAGAAATTTGCAGTAGAGGCGTTTCTTTTCACGGACCTTCACTTCAACATCATCATTCCAAAGCCAAGTATCTCGGTTGATGTACCGCTTACCCGGCTTGGTGACCCCGAGGGTTGCAGAGGCCGCTTTGTGGATCGTGTCTTTCATTTGGTTCCATGATTCTTTCACATTCGTAATGGTTGGCAATCGTATGAGTGAGACCGTTTCTTCCTTCTTCTCACCAAATCGCCACCATTTAATGCGCGGCGGGCCAGTGCGTTCCTCACGCCGTTTTATCGGTGGCTTAATTCGCAGGACAGCAATCAACGGCCGATGCTGAGGTGCGATGGTCTCATAGGGAACGACTTTGCAATCAGTGACAGTGGTAAATTGTTGGCGTCTTATGAGAATATCGTCGATTTGTGTTTTATTGTTCCCACTATAAAATGTGGGAAGATGAGACAATCGGTTGATGAACCATGTATTCATAAGTACAAGGTCATGGGTGTCCGCAAAATCGATTATACGCTCGCCACCTTCATTGCGCGCTCCGAACCCCTTTCCCCCATGGCACCTGTTACCGTCTGCCTTTTCACCCATATGACCATTAAGGTCGCCGGCAATGATTATGTAATCGTCAGCAGGCACGTGACAATCTTTTCATTGAGAAGTTGCCAGAAGGCATCTTTCTCGGCATCTGGTCGGCCTGTCTGTGGTGCATACGCGGTGAAGAAGTGAATAGTGCGATCAGCTGATATAATGGTGAGCTTCATCAGCCGATCATCAAATCGTTCGACTTCTTTAATGGCATCACGGAAACCCTCTGAGATGGCAATGCCAACACCATATTGAGTGTGTGGGTTACCAAAATAGAGAAGTTTGTAGCCATTTTTACCGCGTTCCCGTTCAATGTCGCAGCTTTTGGAACCAGACCATCAGGTTTCTTGCAGAGCGCAGATGTCAATGCACCTTTTCCGAAGGGCTCTTGCGAGTTCCTCCGTCTTTCCAGTTAGGGTACCAACATTTAGCTTGCAGACACGTATTTGTTTTGTTCGTTGTGTGCGGACTAACTTGCTTACGTCCTGACGCCGTCCATGCGTCAAGAACCCTTGCCCATTTCTCGACAGGACCGGGGCCCGTCCTGCCGCGTCGACTGAGGTGGACGCCCTAGCATTTCTCCGAGGCCTGTGACTTAATCCGATCATCATGTTTGTAACGACATTCTATGCATTTTCTTGGTCGACCTGTCGCGGGGCCTGTCACCAAGAGAGATCAGGTAGGATTTAGCATAGTAGAATAACTCCAACTATACTCTATTTATCTCTTTCCCTGATGTGCGCATTTTATTTTTGTTTTACTGAGGATAGTACAGAGTACGTTGCCTCAAACCCTCCTCCTTTACCTGGGCTTGGGACCAGCATACTATGTTAATAGCATGGCGGAGTTTTCCGACATTCAACACGTGTCTGGAAAAAATAACGTGGTTACTGACGTTTTGCCATGTATTGTAGAGGTCAAAATCCCGTTATCGTCGATTTTCGGGCAATCGCCGAGGCGGAGAAGAACGATGTAGTTCTTCAGAGCTTGAGAACTAGCTCCAAATACACATTTAGGGAGTTTCTTATCTTCGGTTCAATATCCAGTATGTGCTGCAAGACCTTAGACGAGAGACCAAGGCCATATATTCCGGCTGTTCAGGATCTGACGCACCCAGGTTTTCGGACAATAAATCGGTTAGTCACCGCGAAGTACTTTTGGCCGTCCATGAAGAAGGACATTAATTTTTGGACCAGACAGTGCATCGCATGCCAGAAGAGCAAAGCATGTGAGGAAAGAGGTAGGAATGTCCCCTCGGTCCACCAAGGGTTTCTACATAATCCACCTTGACATCATTGGCCCTTTGCGAGACTTACAAGGTTTTAGGTATTGTCCCGAGATCATCAATAGGTTCACGTGGTGACTTAAGGCGATACTTTTGATAAACATTACTGTGTAATCTTGTACTGAGGCGCACTGTCGAGAATAGATTCGACGCTTTGGTGTGCCGGCAATGATAATGACTGACCAGGGAATGCAGTATGAGTCCTTTCTTTTCTCAGAGTTGGGCAATCTCATCGGCTTCAAGCGCTACCGGACATTCGCTTACCACCAGTATTCCAATGGGATGGGGCCTAAGACGACCCTTCTTGGTTCCAGGTCCTGCCACTCGTTCCAATCGAGAAGAATGCCACAAGTCCCGCGGAGCTGGTATACGGGGAGAACTTGCGACAATTGGCAAACAATTGTGAATTAAATCATCAATTTTTTTTATTTCTAAAAGGAGAAGACCTATTAGTTGAACGGTCCGTCCATTTTGACTTGCGCAGCCGAGCTGAGGGAGCTGTAGCCGTAACTGGAGGTAGAGTGTTGTGGAGGAGCGAGCAATTGCGAATTGCTGTGGCCATGACATCGAAAAGCAATTTGTGACAGCAATTTCTTATGTGCTGATACCCTTCAGGTGTCAAGAACCCTTGATCATTTCTCGACCATCTCGTAGCCCCATCTTGCTGCACTGTAGCCGTTAAATGCATCTTCGTCGGGCTGTCGTAGGACTGGTCATCAAGAGGGATCAGGCTAGATTTAGATTGATGGAGTAGCGCCAATTATATAATACTTTATTTAACTCCTTGATATCAGCGCTAACTACATTGCTCTAAACTCTCCTCGTTAAACTGGAATTGGGGTAAGATGTTATGCAAATAATATGGAATGGTTAGTGGGATAAATGCCTGTATGTCAAGAAAGTCGGACTGTCGACGGTTCAGCATAAGTTGAAGTAAACCAGGTAGGTTAGGGGCACAGTTGTCAGTGCAATCATTGGGAACGAATTTCGCCCTGTCATCTAACACTTTATTCGGACATAAATTACAGTAGGTCATTGCCCTACTTTACTTTGCAGAAGTGATTAAGCAGACCGTATATACATACATACCTTATATTGTTCTCAATCTCACTTACATTTATAGTCATCGCGATCCAGTACTAACCGTTTAATGGCTGTCTTGACTAATATGTGTACCGTAGCTAATCGACGGAAATTAATCTGGCCTCTGATGAAAGGTAATATTGTTCCAATTATAGACGGAAAATGCTATTTCAAGCTGTACTATCTACGTAAAACAATAAATTTATATTAATCTAAAGATACCGCCCGTGGACAGTAATAACTTATCTCTTAACAAACTCGTACATAAATCATTTTCCAACTTTGCGGTTTCCCGCGAACACAGTAGCATTTTAAATGTATCAATCATTTGTGCATTTCAAAAATCCGCGGATTATGTAAACTCTGCCAGAATTTTCTCATACTTAGCAACGATTTTTGAGAAACTTTTTAGTAAACCGTGGAATCTCGTAACTCATCTGAGCTGTTGCACATGCAACTAGTTTTCAAGGCACCACAAAAACGCTTCTGATCGACCGCACGAAGATGACTTTGATGATTGCATAAAAAGTGCAGGAAAATTGAAACAAAACGCTTCATATTAGCCACCATGTGTGATGTGTGGCGTAATTCAACGTTTTTAATGGTTTATAGACTATTTTTTCACGACTATTAGACCATTAGGCATTTATTATTTTTAGCTAATTTGAAAGAGCGGTAAATCCATTTTAAACGCGTAAAGAAGGGAATGGATGCCGATAAACTGCACAACTTTCCTTCATGATGATGCCAAAGTTCATCCGTAATAAAAAATGGAAAGGGATTTTCGAATTTGATGTTTTTCCCATGTAGTCAGGTCTAATTGTTTTTTGCAAATATGTTGAGTAAGCCGGAGTCGAGCCGCCTCTGTTTGATATTGAAAAAATTATCATTTAACTGTGCCCCATATCGCGAAACGAATTTCGCATCACTGCAATTTTTATGTCTTTTTAAATACTCAGGGGAGAAATGAGAAATATGATTCAATCGTCGACTTCATTATGCCTGTTTTCGCGTTTGAAGCCAACGAAATCAAAAGTGGGATTATTAATCAAGTTTCTGGCTTAAATCTTTCGTTTTGTGGAACTAAAGAAATTGTTGAATATCATCTTCGGTGCTTTATACACTGATGTGGACTGTGTTAAACTAAATTGATTCATCATCTTCCGACTGAATGCGAAAGTCTCCTTGTTGAGAACAAACGTTTGCACGGTTTTGTAACATTTTATAACATACTAAATGGAAAGTAATGTAGCTCAGCAGGCGACGATTTCCAGATGAAAAAATGAAAGTATATCGTCCCCAAAGGCACAACCACATGGTTACTCAGAAATTATTGCATGTTTCCGAACTGACATTACCAGGGGAAAATATCTCAGAAATTAATAGTAATATTCGTTCTTTCCGATTTCCGAAAAGAAAAGCAAAAGTTATTCAGGGGCACGTCGACGGTGACTTTTGCGTCTTCATTCGCAATTATGTAAGAGAATCTTGAGCACACAAAGTCTGCTATTATGAATGAAACAATCATCTAATGCCAGTCACAGTCCGCAAAGTTTAACAACAAAACGCCAAAGAAAGATGGTCAGGAAATGGAAATAATTATGCTATTGCCATAGTTGCTGCATTGTAGTGAATTATGACATAGTGCTGGGAAGAAATGGTCACGTTTTCGGAAGAATAGACAATGAACCTTTGATATGGTAATTTGTTTATGCCATCGACTAATATTTCTTGCTAATTATGAACGCCCACTACGTTGTAAAGAGGTGAGAGGGAAGAATTGCGAAAAGTATGGTTTTCCACATTGATCAGCCTAACGGTTGGAATCAAATAAATTATAATGGAAAATGATCGATGTACTGTTCATTTAATTTCTTTACTAATTAGAAAAATTTATTGATTATGCAAAGTCCATAATATTGCCACACCCTCAGTGAGAGGTTTATTCTTGTATCTGATCATGCTTTGTTCATGGAAGCATTAAATAATTTTTGCATATCCGCCAATGTATTCTCTATAACTTATTTATTACAGCTATGGACTGCAAATACGTTTAATTAACCCTGGATGAACTGCAGGTCGTAACTCATTCAACTCTATTATGAATGTTATAACTAAGTTTTAGCTTTATGTAACATCAATTTGAAGTAGTTTCAATTTCTGCTATTGTTATTACACTGTCTGAATCGAATACCTCGAAGAGTTAGCTATTTGTTACTGCCAAAACTCCGGGCTTTGCCGCTTTGATGATAATTTATAAGCAAACGGCCAAACTACAATATCATTAGTGAAGTTGATATCAGCAGTGGACTGCTGATGCTGATGTATCCTATCTGCTATCTCTCCTATCTCAGATCATAGGTAGATACTTTTCAGTCTAGATCTCGCGACTCAAACATTTCAGAGACCACAGGATGATCGACTGGAAGAATTGTGGTCAAGTTATCGAGAACAAAATGCCCGGTGCGCAAACTGTTGAGATTGGTATGGCAGACTAACTGGAGTCAAAGGTCGGGGCTCTGGAAATCGCATTTAAAGTTTCGCCTCCCACTAAATACAGCAAGAAGACATTACCACTGTGGAAGAATGAACATCTGTTCAGCCTCAGGAAGGTAACCAGGGAGATCTTCAAGGTTTGCTATAACCACAAGTATTGGTATCAATAGAAGGACTGCCTGAAGAAGTACGAGTCGATCAAGACTACCTAGAGGCGGTCCTGGTTAGACTATTGTTGGAATATTGAAAGGGTCAGCGAATTTGCGAGACTTAGAAAGGTTCAGTCCAAGAAACATAGGGCCCCGTCCTTTTTTGAGGTGTTGTGTAAATTTACCGGAGCTGTATCTTTTAGGGTTCCATACCACAGTTTTGAAGACGCGCACCAGTGGTTTTCATAAAGAAAGCGGGCAGGCTTGGCCATGAGTCCGCGGAGGGCTTTCCACCAATCAGTCTCACCTCTTTCGTGTTGAAGACTCTAGAGCGCGTCCTGGATATCCACATAAGGACGATTATGGAGAGAACGCTTTTCTCAAAGTTCCAGTACGCCTACCTCAAATGCAAATCCACAGAAATCGCTTTCCACGATGTAATTGGCAGGGATGAGTGGTCACAAAAATACAAGCAGTATACCCTAAATGCTTTCCTGGATATAGCCAGAGCATTCAACAACGTTAGTACCAATGCTAATCAAGGAAGCCATAACCAGTATTGAATTGAAGGGGTTTCTAGACAGAGCGCTTAAGTTCAGAGACCGGGAGCTTTGAGAGTGGCGTTTGTTTATCGCATTGTTTTAGAACGGGCCATGATTGTGATCGCGGGAGTGATCCCGTTGTCCTCGTTTCTAACGAGTGTAAATTTAACTCCAGCTGACAATTTAAGAGAGGTGGTTGCCCGTGAAGAACATCAACGCACCTTTATCGGGTGTCAAATTTCTTGGCAAAATGAGCCAAAAGGGAGATGGACTGCGCGGCACATCGACAATTTAGATTCGTGACTGAACATAACGCATAGTGAGATTGATTACTTCCTTTCCGAAACTTTAAAGTGGGCACGGAGGTTTTCTGTCTTTCCTGCACAAGAGCTGAAAGCCGCGGTCTCCTAATTGTGTGTTCTGCAATGGAGTGGCGGACGTCGTTTAACGCACCTGTTTCTCTTCTGAAAGGTGGGACGGTTTTCGTCAGCAGTTTAATGCAGACACTGGGAAGCTCTCTCCAGACAACATTGCCAGAGAGATGCTGAAGAGCGCTGGCAGATGGAGTCGTGTTTCGTATTATGTTCGGGCTCTTCTTATTGCGAAGAACATTGAGCTCCACCGACGCAGGGACCGGATGGGAAAGGGTTCCCTAAACAAGCAACTCCGTTCCTCCCCTCCGCTCTCGTTGATGACAGGAATTCCTTGACTTGAAGGCTCCTAAAACCGGGAGAGCTAGCCCGTTTCAAATGGTTCCAGGCTTGTTCTCTGACGACACGAGCTGTTTAATTGGTAGTCCGATGGCATACTGTTGCAGGAGTCCCACACTCTGCCCGTCAACGCATTCACCTACTCTACTAGACGGATCAAAGATGGTCTTTGGGGGTTTCGGATACACACAGTATATCCCAATCGTACAGTCTCCCAGGCTTCGCCAGTGTATTCTAAGCGGAAGTACTGGCAATATTGGAAGCTTGTCGATGGCTGAGGCATGATCCAAGCCCTAAGCGCAACATAGCCATTCTGACCGACATACGAGCGGCCATTTAAGCCTTGTATTAGTGCAGAAACTCGCTGAAGAGTCTTGGCAGCACGCTCAAGGTCAACCTACTCTGGGTTCCTGGTTGTAGTAACATAGAGGGGAATGACCGGGTTGACGGACTGACCAGCCGAGGCTCTGATCTTGCCAGCCAGTGGGTATAGTGTGTGTCCCGTTGGTGATGGTCAGCGGTGGAATCTATTCGTACTGTTCCAAGTCAAAGAGGATTTGGCCCGCCTATAATAGAACGTGGTAGTGAGAGCTCTTGTGCTACATGCGTGTAAATATATACAAGGTTATGGCATCCTGCACGGGGCACTGGCCTATAGGGGATCATGCCGTCAGGCTCAGCATACCCTACAATTTGCATTGCCAAAACTGCGGAGAGGGCATTTCTTTTGCGATTGGCTAGGTCTAACTAGAGCCATGATACCGACACTTGGTAAAGCATTCTTTGAGGACCAGTCAAAACTGACACTCCAATTGCTTCCCATCCACGTAACGGTTGCCAGTCAAATGCAGACTCTTCAGTCGTAACTGACAGACTGAACTGTGCATGGATGGTGGGCTTGGCTGGTTGCTCCTCGGCCCGGTTGGGTGGGAAGAAGGCTTGGGGTTTTTTTTTAACAATATGTACACATATATATTTACCATGATATTTGTCACCGAGAGAAAGATTTTCAATTTTTTTTTTTAAATATTGCTTTAAGTCGAAAAATTGAAAATTTGACACCTTGGAAAAGTAACTAGCATTTTGACGAATCTTTCATTCAAAGACTAGATAATACAATATATTGTACTGAGGAGTACCCCATAATATGTTTTAATCGATGTTGCTAACAGTTTTTTATATGTTCTTTAAAAAAATTAGAAAATGTGATTTTTCCTACTGTATCTGTATGCAGCATTCCAAGTTCAATGAATTTGACCGTTTGTAGATTAAGTTAGTTGCTAAGGTTTAGTATTTTTTCAAATTCCGAGGTCTGTATTTATTATTTAAAAATGCTTTATTTACAAATCCAGAAGGAAACCAGTTTTCATTGAATAAGATTATTAGAATACCGACTTGAAAGTTGGTTCTGAATCTAAGCAATTCATCCCCTCAATGTTGAATGATCACACCCACCAGTTTGAAGGCACCAAGTAAATTAATTTATAATTATTATACTCTTGCTCTTGCGGTGCTCACCCTATCAAAAAAATCGGTAAAATTTAATTTTCTTGTAAAAAGATTTAGCGGCTTCAGTTATATAACTATATATAAAAGATTTGACTTCCGATCTACTTTTTTCACCGGAAATTAAATAAATAAAATCAAACTCTTACATATAAATTACACAATCTTGGACTAGATACGCATAAACAATAGATGCTTTCACGATGATCTCGGCCAAAAAAATAACAACGTAGCGGATTTAGACACCTTATTTTTGGTCTTAGAACAATAGATAAATGTGTCCAAAACCTATTTTCAAGATAGTTAACCAAAAACTGGTAGCACTACTAAAAGGTAATGAACTATGACCCATGTTTGCCTATGCCACCCATATGAGGCTTAGTTATGGCTACTTGTACGCCATAACTAAGCCTCAAAAGTCTTCTTTGTCTAGAAAGGGGTCCGCCCATTCCGGGCCTGAAGTCGTAATCTAATTACTCGTAACTGGTTAAGTAACATTCGAAATTATTATCTGGATTCGGTTCCTGAAATGGTTGTTATTGTCTGAGCAGATGTTTGATCCATACAATTACTTGTATCCAGTTTTTTCTGTTACGGAGTCCGGACCTCACCGCGGCTGAAATTATTGGCTTTGTTGATTTTTGTATGGCAATTGTAAGGAAAGAAAGGCTGCAGATACGCCCGCAGCAAAACCAAAGCACTTTGGTACGCTTTGGTGCTGGAAAAGAATCTGCTTGTAATTTTCCAATTGATACCAGGCAATGTAATTTATTTGTTGTGCTTGAAGCTAGTCAGCCCCTCAAAAGTGTAGATTGTCTTATTTTATGTTTTCGAGTTGAAAACTGACGTGCATAGTTGGGATTTTACGCAAAAATTGTTGCCATTATGTCGGGTTGCAGAACGTTAGAGTACTTTCACTGTATGAATGAAGTAGTGAAGTGCAAGTGATGGGCTTAGCAGAAGGAATTCGTAACAACTTGGGATCATGTTGCATGGGATTACTTGGCAAATTACTGAATTGCGTTCACAAATTTAACATAAAATCGTAGCAACTCTTTTAGTTTTTTGTTTGGCTCCTTTTCTTTCTAACAGATGTTATGTAAGGGTTGGATAGGAAACGATGCCAATTTCAGTCAGAAAGCTGTTGATCCGCAGAGTAAAATCAACAAGATTTATGGTATAAGTTCGTTCCACAATAATCAGGGCAAAATTATAGGGAGATAAGCCACGGTTCTTATATTTAGAATATATAATATTTTAATTAAGTCGAGACTTATCGGAAAATCATTTGAGGGATGACTTCAAAGACCTGGGTCGGAAAAGTGGCCAAAAATGCAAAATCGTCGGATTCACATGCAAGATACCCCTTGCGAACGGTGAGGCGCCTCACATTTAGGAAATCCAAGAATTTCCATCCTACGACATCGAGAACGTAAGATATTGGAGAAAATCGGCTGCTGCAGGGCTTGCCCGAATTCGAGGAAAATTCGAAATTTCCACGATACCCAGGTCGGAAAAATGGCCAAAAATGCAAAATCGTCAGATTCGCACGCAAGATACCTTTTTCGAATGGGTAGACGCCCCAAATTCAGGAAACCTAAGAATTTCCACGCTACAACATCCGGAATGCGAGATATTGCAGAAAATCGGCCGTTGGAGGGCCTCGCTGAAATCGAGGAAAATTCAAAATTTGCACGATACCCAATTTCAAATTTTTGGTTAAATCTTTCTTACATGATTTAAGCTAAAATTTTTTGAAACTATTATGTTAATGTCGAGACTTCAGAACTGCGCAGGTAATCGTTTTGTGAAAATCTAAGACTTTCTAAACTCCTGTCACAGGGACTACTAATACGAGTTGGGTACTCTATTTCAGTGGACAGAAATAGAAATTTGTGGGGAAACCCGCAAATTTCAATTATTTTTTTGCTTAAAAAAGGCTATTCACGCTTTAGATGAACATGGACTTATCGTTTATGATCGCAGCCTATCGCAATGTGCATACTTCCTTCGACAACACTACCAAGGGCCGCCACAATGCTCTATAGGGTGAACATTTTGGCGTTAAGTGGGGTTAAGTGGTGAGAGTCTAGACCAATATGCTATTGCACTTGCAACGACAAAATGTGGAGCGCGATGGTGCCCGGAGGCGACCAACAGGGAGTTATCCCAAACATCTAAAAAGAAAAAAAATATAGCGAAATTTAGTGTAAAGATCTGCCTACTAATATTGAAACTCCATCGAAACGGTCCGTCGATACGTCCTTAAATTTCTTTATGCTAGGGAATGTGGGGGTTTTTGAGTATTTCAATCGCTTACGTGTCATTATGCAAAAATTCACGCGAGCCAAACTTGAAAAGAAAATAAATAAAAATAACATCTTGACCGCGGGATCAGAGTGCTGTGATTGAAAGGGAAGATCCACGACGAATCCAATCCTCAATCGATGTCTCTGTTGCCTCAGAGTTGCTATGCGGCGTGCCTTTGAAGGTTCCCATTCTACCTTAGTATGCTGAGGCCTAATGAAGCACGCCTTTTCATAAAGGCAGTTTTGCGGGGTCAAAGAGGAGGAGTTCCCCTCCTTAAGTCAAAGGGAGATTTAGTAAAAATTCTTAATGCAGTATATTGCAAATCAAAAAACGTAAAAATAATAAGGAGTAAATGATAATAAAACCACACTCTGCTACCAAACTCCGCCGTAGCCGGTCCCAAGCCCGGTTGTGAAAGGAGGAGGGATGGATAGCTTCACTCTGAATGGCTGTACGCCACCGCAGCGTCTCAGGGGGTAGGTGAGGAAATTGTAGGAACGACGACCAGGAGCACAGCTCTGCTGCTGCAGCTGTTTCGCC
Source organism: Hermetia illucens (assembly GCF_905115235.1). Taxonomy (NCBI): domain Eukaryota; kingdom Metazoa; phylum Arthropoda; class Insecta; order Diptera; family Stratiomyidae; genus Hermetia; species Hermetia illucens. The sequence continues at coordinate 53,090,194 of NC_051849.1, forward strand.
ACAATCTGTGGCGACCATTTCAGCAGGTTCGGGTAGGCAGCGGATGAAATGGACTGAAGAAATAAACCTCTTCATCATCCGCTCCTACTACGAAATAACGGCGGGGGCGGGTACAACATCTTACCGCCCCTTGTTGCACCAGAGATTCGTCGAGCGTTTTCCGCAATTCGCGCACGTAACTCTGCAGCGGGTGCAGGCCAGTACCGCTTTATTACTCGCAGCAACACAATGCCGGCCACCATCAGAGAGCGTGTTCGACTTGAGGTCATCGTGGAAACTGGTGACCGAGAGTCGATGGGGACAGAGGCGGCGGCATCAACAACACCACGCCGCACTGCAGGCAACAGTTTCAGTACTCGCCGAAGCACTCTTCTCCACCGCCCAGCTGAGGTTTCCGCTGATGTTCGGGACGAATTCCAAAGAGCGTATATAGAATTCTCGGATGTGGATCCTTTGCATAGACCCGGTATTCCAAGGCTCAATGCATCTCTAGCAACTTTGGGAATTCTATCTCAAATCAATGATGAGATTGCATCTCAGCTGTGTGCTAACATGTCACTGCTGCAACTACAACTACTTGTGTATCGTGGTGCAATTGCGGCTATCAGATTGCACGGTCAGAAGTTTCGCTTTCGTGTTATTAGTTTGAGTGGCCAAAGAGATCCACCATGGAAAATTCGTCTGGAACGTCGGCGGGACTCACTAAGGCAGGACATTGCTAGACTGATTCAGATCAGCACTGGCAGCGCCAGCCGACGGGTGAGAAATCAAGTGCAGAGGGTTTACCGGAACTATGCCATCCCCTGTGAGACACCGGTAGTTGAAATTCTGGACACACTAAAACAGAAACTTTCTGTCATATGCAGTCGGTTACGACGGTATGGCGAAGTTATTCCAGACGTGTCCAGAATGCAACATACGCGAGGAACCAGCGGAGCTTTTTCAGATCTCTCAATGAATCCCAACAGAGCGCCCAGACAATACAGTTCTCGGTAACGGAAGCGAAAGAGTATTGGGGTGGACTTTGGGGGTTACCTGCCCAGCATGCTGAGTGGATTACCGCCGAAGGCACCCGCCATGCCAATACACCTGGCATGAATTTTGCGGATGTTACCGACGAGGAAGTTCGACGAGCCATAAACATCTCAAAGAACTGGAGAAGCCCAGGTCTGGATCGGGTGCAGAATTTCTGGTATAAGAAATTTACCAGCGTACACAGTCGGTTGGCACGCAGTATAAATGAGGTCATGAGTCGGCCGGAGGAATTTCCACCTTTCCTCACTGCGGGGATTACCTACCTTGTCCCTAAGAAGGACACGGTGCAGGACCCCGCAGACACAAGACCGATCACTTGCTTACCAACCCTCTACAAATTCATCACGTCCATTATTAGTGGAAGGATCATGGCGCACTTCGAGCCAACAACACTCTGTCTGAGGAGCAGAAGCGCTGCTGAGTTGGGTCAAGGGTTTGCAAAGAGCAACTCATTATCGACTCGTTAGTTGTAGGACAAGCAACCAGAGGCCAAAGAAACCTCTTTAGTTGCTATATCGATTATGCCTTCCGCATGCCTAGCTTATCGATATCCTACATGTGTATCGCATTGATCGGAAACTAATAAAGTTTTTGGCGTCAGTTATGGAAGCGTGGCATACCACCTTATCAGTGCGTACATCTGAGGGTGCCAATAACTCAGAGCCCATCCGTATACGGAAGGGCATCTTCCAAGGGGATTCGTTGAGTCCCCTTTGCTTTTGTATGGCACTGAACCCCCTTTCATGGCTACTGAATGATGCTAGAGGTGGTTTGGTTTTGCAATAAAGTATGGCCTACTGCTAAGTGGGAATTGATACACTTGATGTACTTAGATGATATCAAGCTGTATGCTGGAACTGACGACCATCTTAGAAGTCTGCTGCGAATAATAGACATGTTCAGCCATGATATTCGGATGGAGTTTGGATTGGACAAGCGAGCCGCATGCCGGACATAGCATTGGTGACCTTTACATCAAAGCTATGACCGAGAGAGACCTCTACAAGTACCTAGCAATTCTGCAAGGAACCCATACTCGAGTTTACGATCTGAAGGATACTCTGCTGTCCGAATTCCTCAGACGTGTCAAGCTGGTACTGAAATCGCATCTCTCGGGGAAGAATAAAATAAGCGCGTTGAATATATTCGCTATCCCTTCACTGGCTTATGCATTCGGAATATTGCCGTGGACGAAGACCGATCTGGAAAACGTCCAGCGGCGGATACGGACAACTATGTCCAAATTCCGCATGCATCATCCCAAGTCTGCTGCGGAGCGGATGAACCTACCTCGCGGCAGCGGAGGTAGGGGCGTGGTTGACGTGGCGGCACAACATCATCGCCAAGTCGACTTGCTGCGCCCTTATTTTTACAGCAAAGAGCAGGCGAGTGCCTTGCATGCGGCTGTCTGTAAGGCAGACTGTGGACTGACTGCCCTTAATTTGAAGAATCGATCTTTCAATCCTCTAAGGGGGTGAAATCAGACCAAGAGCGGATCGATGAATAGAAGTCGAAGGCAATTAACACGTGAATTATCTTTGGCAGCTATTTGTCAATCTGCATTTGTCGAACAGATGACTGTGTGCTTGGGAACTCTTTGCTGAGACGGAGGGGTTCATGTGTGCCATTCGGGGGGGCGTGGTTGCCACTCGAGTTTATAAAAACTTATCATGAAAGAACGGGTGGAGAACGACCAGTGCAGAATGTGTGGTTCGGCGTTAGAAATTTGGACCATCTCATTTCTGGCTGTACAGTTATGGCACCAGTGCAATACATCACCAGGCATAATGCTGTATATAAGGTTATCCATCAAAACCTTGCATACAAGCATGGGCTGATCATGGGAACATGTTCGGTTTACCGATATGAACCGTTAGCAGTAATGGGTAGTTCTGCTTACAGCATGTATTGGGATCGGCAAGTTCTGACTGATCGCCATACTCTACATAACAAGACTGACGTACTGCTAGTTGACAAGACGGGTTGCTCCGCGTATACAACATCGAATGGAAATATGATACATGGAGAAGAAGGTGAACTATGAACCACTGGCTCGGGAAATTAAAGAAATTTGGCGTCTCGAGCGGGTAGTTGTAGTTCCCATAATATTGCCAGTTACAGGTATTGTACCCAAATCCCTGACGGCTTCCCTTGAGGTCCTGGGACTTTCGCATAGTCTGGTTCCAACCGAGTTCTCGCAGGATTTTCCCATTAACTTACCACCGGCCAGCACCACCAGCGCCCCTTTAGTTTTTAAGTAGCTAGGATCGTCCGAGCCTAAATGCTTGGTACTTAGTGCTAGTATTAGGTAAAATCCGGCATCTGCCGAGATTGTAATAACTCGGAAATATAAAATAATAAAAAAAATAAATGTAAAATATAAAACGCCCAATCCTGGTTGTGAAAGGAGGAGGGATGGGTAGCTTCAGTCTGAATGGCTTTACGCCAATGCAGCGTCTCAGGGGGTAGGTGAGGAAAGTGCAGAAACTCTGTGGTCTTGCACACTACTCACTGAAAGAGCTATCACCACAGTTGGCAGTTAGGTATAACATGCAAATCCGAAAATGAGGAGAATGAGGAACTTAAGGTCCGGTACGGAACACCATCATCAATGGCGCAACAACCGCCTGCCTTAATAAGGAACTCCAGACACCCCGGTTTTGAGCCGAGGTCCATCTATTCGATATCCCTAAAAGCTGTCTGGCGTCCTGACCTACGCCATCGCTCCATCTCAGGCAGGGTCTGCCTCGCCTTCTTTTTCTACCATAGATCTTGCCCTTATAGACTTGGTGGCAAGATTAGCCTCATCCATACGCATTAAGTGACCCGCTCACCGCAACCTGCAGAGCCGGATTTTATCCACAACCTGGTGGTCATGGTATCGCTCATAGATTTCGTCCTTATGTAGGTTACGGAATCGTCCATCTTCATGTAGGGGCCAAAAGTTCTTCGTAGAATTCTTCATTCGAACGCAGCTAAGAGTTCGCAGTTTTTTTTTGCAAAGAACCGAGGAATACATGAGGACTGGCAAGATCATAGTCTTGTACAGTAAGAGCTTTGACCATATCGAGCGAAACAATTTTTGTAATCTGAAATAGGCTCCGTTGGCAGCCAACAACTGTGCGCGGATTTCATCATCGTAGCTGTTATCGGTCGGGATTTTCGACCCTAAATAGGAGAAATTTTCAACGGTCTCAAAGTTGTAGTCTCCTATCTTCATTGTTTTCGTTTGACCAGTGCGATTCCATGTTGTTCGTTCTTTTGGTTTTTGCGCTGAAGTTGCCATCATGTACTTCGTCTTGCCATCATTGATGTGCAGCCCAAGATCTGGTGCCATCTTTCCGATCTGAATGAAGGTAGACTGTACATCTCGGGTTGTTCTTCCCATGATGTCGTCAGCGTAGGCAAGTAGTTGGGTGAACTTGGAGAAGATGGTGCCTCTCACATTCACATCGGCATGCGAATCACTTTTTCCAAGGGCAGGTTAAAGAGGACGCAAGATAGGGCATCCCTTTATCTTAGACCGTTGTTGATGTTGGATGATCTCGAGGGTGATTCTGCTGCTTTTATTTGGCTTTGCACATTGGTCAGGGCCAGCCTAGTCAGTTTTATTAATTCGACCGGGATACCGAATTCTCTCATGGTCGTGTACAGTTTTACCCTGACTATGCTATCACAGGCAGCCTTAAAGTCGATGAAAAGATGGTGCAACTGATGTCCATATTCCGACAGTTTTTTAAGGTTTTGTGTAAACACCCAAGGCCCCCCCGTTCGTATCGTTTGCCGCAGAGAGAAAATCTGATCTGCTGCTGATTTGCCTGGAGTGAAGCCTCTTAAGTATGGGCCAATAATGTTCTGGGCGTATGGGGCTATACGACCTAGCAAGATAGCGGAGAATATCTTATAAATGGTACTCAACAACATGATATCTCTATAATTGTTGTATTGCGTGATATCCCCCTTTTTATGTATGACATAGACAATGCCTCTTTGCCACTCGTCAGGCATTGATTCGCTGTCTCACATTTTGAACATCAGTTGATGAAACACTTGATCCAGTTGGTTGCCTCCATATTTAACCAATTCGGCTGTAATTCCATCGGTTCCTGGGGACTTATGGTTTTTAAGCCGATAGATTGCACGGACTGTTTCTTCCATGCTTGGTGGTGGCACCATTTGTCCCTCGTGTTCAGTTGGCGGAACCTCCAACTCGACGATATTTTGGTTGTTGAGCAGTTCAGCAAAATACTTTGCCCCTTTGTCTCGTAAGGATGAGCATCGAGGTGTATAAGGCTTTATTCTGCTGACTTGTTGGTAAAACTTTCGTGGGTCCTAATCCACATTTCGCCCTGGGACATATACTACCCTTTGATCGCCTGTTGGTGTATTTCACTAGAAAATTGTGATACTCCTTTACCTGGACCGAAATCTTACAGTCAGAAGTCCACTACATAGCGGCTCCTAGGTCAAGAGGGCGCGCTTTGAGGTAGCTTTCAGAAACAACCGAACTTCGGATTCCCGCCTGCTACCACTTGCCTTTCCAGGATACCAAAGCACACTGGCATTAGCGTGGCAAGAGGGAGCGTAATAATCGCCAGAGTCCAATCAATTTACTTTGCTTAGGCCCAGCATGTCCATCGTATATCTTTGGAATGCTTGTTCGAGTAAGAGCATTCTGGGGCCTCTCCCTACCGTTGTCGAAGACCATGCACGCATTCCAGAAACCAATCATAATCCGTTTTTGACAATTAAAAGTATTTCGAGTGAGATTAGTCCCTACCCGAGGCGTTGTTGACATTTCGGTAGCAATAAAGTTTCGAAATTTGCATGGTTCTATCTCGCCTTTTACAACAAGCAATGCCAATGGGTTATTTTATAGCTGGCATATGCCCTGCTGAAGCATATAACTGCACTCGAAAGCCGTTTTATTCTTTCGGCAATTGGTGGCCCTTTTGTTAGAGTATGATGACAAACGTTTTGAGTCATAACTCCTTTGTGTCAGCAGGAAGCGTAATGGGTACGAATTCGTTGAGCAGCTGATGATACTGATTATTCGCGTTTCAAAGTCGTCATGCCAAAAGTTGTCATATCGGTGAATTTCGCAATGGAAGATAAGGTCGCTAAGATTAGGGACGACGTACTTAGTTTCCTGAATTCCCATTGTCCTTACTTTGCACCGATCGAGAAATCGAAAAAAACACCAAAACGAAGAATTAGAGGTGTTATTTGGGGAAAACTCGAGCCAAACTCAAGAAGAACTTGCGTTGTATTCACCAGACATCACTCATCACTCATCAGCCCTGACGAGAGGGGGGTGGAAAGGTGGAAATTCCCCGCGGGGACGGCGTTTTCTTGAGGTCCGGAGAAGAAATTTCAATGAGAAAAAGGAATAATAGGGGGCCCATACAATTTTGCTCTTAGATGGATAGGGGCCTGGATTTTCTCTCTACGACCCTACGCATGACCTGCGTGGACAGCATTGATATGAGTAAATGAAAACTTGTTTCGAACCAACGATTTTTAAATTATTTTATTGAAATGAAGTTAGATTGAATTTAACAGTAACTATGAGGCGGGGATGTTGTTACCTTGAAAAGCATCAGCGCGCTTTGACCTCATTTGATTAAGTATGGTCATCTTCCTTACTTCATTGGAACTATGTTTTGGAGCTGTATTCATATATGTTGCTGAAAAGCCTTCACTTTGGTAGTTAAGAGACCCCATGCGTTTTTAATGATTTCATTAGGTCGTATTCAGATAAATTAAAATATTCTAAATACGTTCAAAAAACCATACATACCTCTGGGTTTTCCACTTCCGAAAACTTATCTAGAAAATTTTGCCACCTACATAATCACAATATATCTATAAGCGAAACCAGCTTTTCATTACGGAAAAAATAACGAGGATATAACAGCTGATACTAACGAAAGTATTTGAAAAACTACTTGTAATTATTCAATATTATAGATCTACAGTTTTAACGCTCCCAATAGATATTACGAAACGAATAATTGCTAGAAAGGATGGCACCACACAATCTTGCAATGATTGTCTATTATCAATGCGGATTTTTCGCTTCTTCACTACAAACCGGTAAAAGCGCAAGCATATTGTTTTCCCCATCAGAGCATCCAAAGAAAATTAATTAAATTAATTTTACGGTAAAGAAATATTTTTTCGGAAGTTATTTTCACTTTTTTCAACTTCCGCAGAGAAAAAGAAGGTATTTGCGGAAATTTTGTGTGTGTAACCATTTAATTGTAATCTCAAGCGAAGATTGATTGCTATTAAATTTATTTTAATTTTTTTGGGATGTTCAGACAGTCTGAACTTGGTTGAAAGATTAGGGGAACTAGACTTCTGGAGATTTTTCAGTTAATAATAAATTTTCACATACGTACTATGAGCCACACAAGTTTTTTGTAGATAATAACATAATTGGGCCATTCTTTTTGATTTTTTTCTATCTTTTATGATATTTCACTTTCATAATAACTTTTCCTATCAAAAAGGAAAGTCATTAACATATTTAAGTAATTTTCTTAAAGTTTAGAGGAAAATTTGGTGTTGTCCATCAACAAAATTAATTTAGGCAAAAATATACAAACGAAAATAGTTTGTCACCAGTCAGTGCCCGGAGCATTTAAGAATCCGATGCATCTTCTGTTTTATCAAGGACTTTCTCCTGCCTGGTATACTATTTTGGTCCAGCCAAATCTGGGGGCATGTCCTTACTCTTGGCTGTGAATTCGCGTAGGCCTTGGGGTGTTTTTCAAGTTGAAGAGGATTGACTGATCAGAAATGCGGGTTTAATGTTTACTAAATTACCAAGTACATACATATATTGCGGATGACTGCATCACTTTCACAAAGCTCTCTTGCATTTGTATGGGACTTTCTTTCTTCCATGGCCCATATTTAGCTGCAAGAAGTTTTGGGCTTCATTTTCTTGTGTCTAAGACCAAGGTAGTCAATGTACCCTCAAATTTCGCCAACATGAGTCTTCGAGAGGTGTACCATTTGATAGATGCATATCCAGTTTGTTTTGGTCCACAAGAAGCCAATTGGGGGTAATTCATATATTCTTCTCAGGCTCACTTAGCGCTCATCTACAATACTGGTTCGCCTGTCGAATCTATACATTTTTGTTAAGGTTACTGTGGAGTTAACCTATTATGACAATGTCCATCTGTAACCCTTAGGTGATGCTCTGAGGTGGCGGGAAGGAAGACGGGGCGGCAACCCTGTCGTCTGAACCAAAACCAAGTGGCTGAGGAGAACCTCCACGTGGTGGCACCGGAAACCGCTGTATCGCAGCCGGCCGTGATGCAGTAGGCGAATACTCCAAGGCCTAGCAAGGGCGATCAGACCCGAGACAGCATGGGGTCTCATCTGAAGTGGCTTCGGTCACGAAACCTTACCAGGGGTATACTGGTACCATCGGAACCGAGGTAGCCCCTGGACTCTTATACTTCAGGAGAATTACTGTCGTATCTGAGTACAGCTCGGTTGGTTGCGGTTGGCCCCCTTGTGGGAGTTTCATGGAGGCTGTGGTTGTGCTCGAGCGAGAAGAGACCTTCGGGCCTCGACGTGGTGTTGCGTATCAACACGGGTGCCGTACTCCACAGTTCGGTAGAGATTTAGGTAATTCTTGAATCCACCAGTATGAATGCTAAGCCATGCACTTGGTATAGACTGGTACCGTTGGGCTTGTCTCAGCGGGGTGCTGATTGTGGTCACAAAATCAATCCGTGCCTGAAGAGGGCCGTAGGATTAAGTCTCAAGACAGGTACCTACGTTAAACACCGAGGACTTCACTGTAATCCTTAGTTGATCCATGTAAGCAATTCTTAACCTTCATTGACTGAAAGTAATTTTTCCATTGTATTTACAGTGTGCCTGCTATCCAGGCCTTCTTTGTCAGTACACAGCATGCACTTTGGGTTCCAACCACACTCTCAAGGTTTTGCACAAAACACTCGGGCGCTATCTCCAGAAAGAGAGCAATTTCCTAAGATGACATACGACCTGCTCAATGTTGACTTCTTCTACGTTCCCCTACTAAGGTAGTGCAAGGGTCCACCTTATTTGCATTCGCCGAAGTCTGTTCATAAAGCCCACATGGAGATTTCATATGCTCGAATACGTATGGGGGATATTTAGTGATTCGCCCGGTGGTTTCTCGAGACCCTGCTGTTACTACTTGTATGTGTCTTGAATTAGGATCAACTTCCACTTACCTTAGATATTATTATTATTCTGTTAAGGGAAGTTGCACTGCGTCCTTAAAGAACTATTTTGTTCCTTTTAATGGTTATAGGGTACCTATTAACTGTAGTATATCAAGCAACCCAATAACAGCTCATCTTAATTTTTAAGGTTACAGCCATGAACTCGTTTATGATTCATAGAAGGAATCAGCCTCGTATACCTTAGAAGCGTCTCTGCTCCCTTTCTGGCCAGTTCGTCTCCTGCCTTATTACCTTCCAACCCAACATAGCGTGGAACCAAGAGTATCCAGAACTTATTGTGCACGCCGAGCGTATTCAGTGTGTTTAGGCATTTCCATACCAGCTTAGAGTTCATCTGGTTGGATCTAAGTGCTTTCATCGCTGCTTGGCAGTCGGTCAGAAACGCAGTGTTCTGCCCTCTGTAGTCCCTTTGAAGGAGGCATATCTGTCTATGCCGTATATTCCCGGGGAATATGCTAGTGTGCTTACCCATTGGTATCAAGTATATTTTCCTTGGACCAATGACCTCGGTGGTCAAAGAGTAGTATAAGTCCCAGGGCGAAACATGGATTGTTATCCACGATGAAGCATAAAACCTGGGAAACGCATCCTGTACCAACACCAACAGCTCTACTACCAAACCATATCTCCACCTTCACGAGGTAACCCCTGGGAGCTCTTTCTCAACCAAAAGCTGCAGACGGAGAAGGATGAAGGCGAGTCCTCTCGGCTAAAATCGGGACAAATTCTACCAATGGGCCCTCCAGGTTGATGAACTCGGCAACGACAACGGAATAAAATGCGCTTCCTGTACACGGATGGAGTTATGAAGCAGCTAGCCGATACCCTATCCCAATGTAGGGTTGATGTAACAACGCTGCAAGAGAAGAGTCACTGCACCATATATAACAGTAGTCATCCGGTAAACCATGTGCTCGGAGTAGGTTTCTTAGTCAGCCAAAAAATGAAACTCATATTTGAAGGATTTCAACAGCCAAGTAGGGACGGATCCCGTAATCAGGCGATACGTTGGCTTCTACAGCTTATATCAAAATGCAAATGATAACTGTGGATTACTTAACTAGCAGTATCGCACGAAGTGGTTGTTGGAAGTACCTGGTTTGCGCGGAAAGCGGTCCATTAACATACGTGGCCCTCTCCAAACTGAGCCACTTTCAACCAAATTGACCACGTGTTGATCGAACGTCGCCACCTCTCAGCCTTAATGGATGTCAGAATATATAGGGGGCCAATATAGACACGGATCACTGTCTCGTTGGCATGTGCTCCGAGCTCGAATAACAACACCACCCAGAATCCCCCTTTGACAATCAGGTGAGAGTGAACACTGAAGTCATTCACAACACAGCCCTCCGCAAAACCCATAAACGAGAAATGGATGCCCCAGTAACTTCAGTTAACAGAGATCCTGGAGATGAAGCACCAACAAATGAGCGAAGAACGTTATCATAAATACAGCCACAAAAATACTTGGCCCACGCCACAGAAGGAATCGGTACTGCTGGTTGGACCATGAATGTAAGCTAGCAACTGAACGAAAGAATGCTGCATACCGAGTAATGTTGCATTCTCAAAGGAGGTGAGCGCGGGTAGAGACTAATCACGAATTTCGGCGAGCAGCGAGCGATTTCAAAGATGGAAAAAGGAAGCCTGAGAGAACCAACAAGTCTGTGAACTTGAAACGTACAGGAAGCAATCGAACCAGGCGCGGAAGTTTTACCAACAGGGTGATGCCTTACACGCCTCGATGCTCATCCGAGACAAAGAGGGAAATTTGATTTCCAAAAGAATGGGCCATATTGGAACGATGGGTTGAGTATTTTGATGAACTGCTCAACAATCACAATATCGGCGAGTTGGAGTTCTCGCCAACTAAAGACGACGGACAAATACTGCCACCAGCAAGTATAGAAGAAACAGTCGGTGCAATTCATCAATTTAAAAACCATAAATCGCCAGGAGTCGATGGAATTATAGTCGAATTGGTTGAAGATGGAGCGACCATTTACACCAAGCGGTTCATCAACTTATGCCCAAGGTGTGGGGCAGTGAATCAATGCCTGATAACTGGCAAGATTGCATTATCGGCCCCGTATATAAAAAGGGAGATACTACATAGTGCAGTAATTAAAATTCTAATCTATCTTGCTGGGTCGGATAGCCTCATGCGCCCAAAATATCAGCAAGAGATCAGATTTTCTATCTGCGGCAAGTGGTGGAAAACTTCGGGAACCTTGGTAGGTTTTCCACCCGATCTTTCGGCTTTTCCCTGTGCAAGTGCACAGGTATGTTGCCAAATTTATAGTTGACATTGGAACTTCGACGTTTGATCGCCTCCACTGATCGTGCCCACCCTTGGCCTCCTCCTTGCTTCTGAACACCCTCCACAATCGCTTAGGGAGATCCTTACTCTGAGTAATTAGGAAGCCCATAAGATTTTCCATCTTAGTGCTGTGGCTTAAGAAATCACCGTTCTTCTGTTAAGTCAAGTGTTAAAATTTTGTTTTAGTGAACCTTCGGTGTCCTCGTCTGAAGATCTTCTTAGAGTATCGACTTAGTTTGTGATGCTTCTCCTCTCCGGGTCGAGTTTGCCTTTCAGGCACGCATCATTGAACAATTCCTTACGATTCCTCCGTTTACCATGCCCAAGGGTGTTTTCAGCACTATTCTGGATAGCATTTCTAATTTTTCGCCATATTTTGTCACTACTTTCCTCAGGATCAGCATGTGGACATATTTGTTTCGTTATGGAAGCTTTGCCCTCCTGTTATGTCTCTATGGAACAGTTCGTTGCCAATTTTAGCGATGAAGTCTCCCAATATGATGTCATTGGAGGGTAACCTATCCAAAATTCTGTCCAGTCAGGTGTGGAATTTGTCTTTAATGACATTATCTTTGCCTTTTGTTGGTGGCAGTTGTTACAGCACACATTGAGAAATTTCACCTTGAAGCGGATTAAACAGATTCGTTTATTAAGCCGTTTGAAATCAGTTACCAGCTGCCTAAACGGGTTGTTTATGGCAAAGGCGACACCAAATTTTCTGCCTCTTCGGTCTTTGCCGCTGTTAAAAATTTATGTAAGGTCTGTAATCATTTACTTCACTCCCAAGCTATTTCGTTTCTTGGAGCGCGAAGATGCTAATGTTGTTACGAAATACTTCTTGGGGGGACTTTCGCAGTGCAGCCGTTCAAAAAAGGGTTGCACATTTCAAGACACACAAGTTGTGCCGAAGTTGGTGCCGTTTGATATGTTCATTCTGAGGCTGTATCCTGTGTTCCTGGACACATTGATATTTTTCGAGAAAGCGTTGATAGTGCTTCGCTTAATCTCCAGATCACGGTGCCGCCCTATGATCCTTACTATCATATGACCAGTAGTTGAATTCTCCTGTCTTTAGTTTTTGGCAATTGTCCAGTGTTGTCGTTTTTGACGCTGTATGTATTTCTTCTGGTGGCGAGAGATCTTCTAGATGAAGGAATATCGGGTTGTCCTTCCCATAATGTCGATATCGTTAGCATACGCCTGTAGTTGAGTTAAGTTAAAGGGAATGGTGCTTCTCACATTTACATTTTCATCACGGATCACCTTATCCAGGGCCAGGATTAAAAGAATGCATTATAGGGCATCCCCTTGTCTTAACCCTTATTGGTGATGATCCATCTTAAGAATGATCCTGCTGCTTTCACCTAGCCTCACACATTGGTCAGAGTCAGCTTCCTCTTAATAGTAATAATAATCGTTGGCGCAACAATCCATATTGGAACGGTTCATTACAGCACACTGTAGGAGGTAATGTGGTCAGCATTGTCTTTGCTCGAGATTATTACCCTGATTGGACTCAGGTACTCATTTACAGCTGAGTCGGCTGGTATACGACATCCAGTCATAAAACAAATTCCTTTACTATCAGTGAGATTTTAACCGCCACCCTCCGCTACGACCGACCAGCGCTCTAACCGCTTGAGCTATCCGGACACAGCCTCCTTTTACGATTGCCATTCACGCCTTGGTGGGGTATAGCTCGTCAACCATAACTACGCGCCATCGCTTGTGGTGACATATAAGGCACTTCAGTATCCCTTCTCGTAGATTCTCGGCATTATGGTTAGGATCAAAGTGTAGTATTTGTTTGAATCTTATCAATTCAGTCGGGATACCAAATTTTCTCATGGCGGTGTACAGCGACTATGACTACTGCTATCGTAGGCGGCCTTGAAGTCGATGAAAACATGGTGCAACTGATAACCATATTCCAACAGTTTTCCATCGCTTTCCAAAGAGAGGAAATTTGATCTGTTGCTGATTTGCCTCTTTGGTATAGACTAATGATGTCCTGGGTGAATGGGGCTATTCAGCCTAGAAAGGTAGAGGAGAATATCTTATAGACAGTACTCAGCAACGTGACAACCCTTAAAATGGCTGCACTGTGTGATATCTCTCCTTTTACGAATGGGACAGATAATGCCTCTTTGCTAGTCATAACGCATTGATAAGTTGATAGACCGCTTGGTATAATTGGTCGCCACTATATATGCAACCAGTTTGGCTGTCATTTCGTTGGCTCCTGGCGACTTAGGATTTTTAAGCCGATGAATTCCTCTTATCTATCCTTGGTGGTGGTAGTATTTGTCCGTCGTTTTCAGTTGCCATTACCTACATCTTGTCGATATATTGGTTGTTAACCAGCTCATCAAAGTTCTAAAGACATCGCTCCAATGTGCCCAAACAGTCAGAAGTCAGATTTTCCTGTTTGCATTGACAGAGTGAGTGCTCCGTCCCGCGCTGTCTGCATTCTTGCGTTTGGTTGCTAGCTTCCATTCGTCCTCGAAGCAGTCGTTTCGACTTTTTTTGCGTCTGGACCAAGTATGTTGGTGGGTGTGGGAATGATAACGTTTTTCAGGTGGTTGTGAAGATAATTTGTCGATGCTTCATACCCAGGACGTCTGCTGACTGTCATTATTGCGGCATCCATTACTCTTTTATAGGTGTTATAGCGTCACCAGCGGCGAGAAATATGATCCATCGAGTGCTGAAAAATTTTTCGAACGTTTCATTGGTCAACTTAGACTTGGGGGCTGTTTACGTGCTAAAAGAAGTACATTTTTAAGGTTTTGTGTATGTCTGTCTGTCTTTTTTTTTTTTTTTTTGAGGAGGTGGAAATCTTCAAAAGACACTGGTCTGGACACACCAGCGTGTGGGATTTTTACCCACTAAAACCACCCCCGACTCCCTCCCTGCCCCGCGGAACCACCATAAGGTATTATTATACATCACGGGGCGGAGTCAGCTCACTCTAGCTTTGCCACCTTTCTTCTATACGCGGCGCACGTGACCGCGTTTTTCTCCTTTCCTCTGCCTTTCGCAATTTATCTTGAATTGATGTGATCATGGAGTTGACCGCATCCCAATTCTGTTGATGTGCTAGCATTTTCGGCACCAGATTTTCTGGTACCAGCACCTCTCCTAGAATCTCCTCTAGGTTCCTCCTTTCTTCCACAAATCTCGGACAGTCGAAGAATACATGCTCTGGGTCCTCTGGGACTCCATCGCAATTTGGACAGTCGGGTGAGGTCTCCAATTTAAACCTGTGAAGGTATTGGAGATATCCTCCATGTCCCGTGAGAAACTGGGTGAGATTATAATTAATCTCACCGTGTCGTCTCTCCAACCACTCCTTGATGGCAGGAATGAGCCTGTGAGTCCACCGACCCTTTCCCGAGCGTTTCCACCGCTCTTGCCATCTATTTATGGATCTCTCCCTCTCAGCCTTCTTCGTCTGCAATAAGGGAGAGATTGGCTTCTCATGGTATATATTCGCCATCTCATCTGCCAAGATGTCAATCGGCATCATTCCAGAGATGACGAATGCTGCATCATCTGAGACAGTCCTGAAGGCAGAGCATACCCTCAGAGCTGTCCTCTTGTAAACTGCATTCAGTTTGCTAGTGTTAACTGACATCCGCAACGCCTCGCTCCAAACTGGGGTCGCATAGAGCATAATTGAGGTCACCACCCTGGCTATAAGCAACCTAGAGGTATGCCGTGGCCCTCCCACGTTCGGCATCATCCTCGCCAGGGCCATACTAGCTTTGGATGATTTATCACAAACATACTGTACGTGCTGCTTATAGCTGAGCTTCCTGTCTATTACCACCCCCAAGTATTTGATGGTCGGCTTGGAAGTGATGATATGATTCCCGACTCTAACACAGGCGTAATTTCTCTTCCGGCACTTCGTGATGAAGACCGCTTCCGTTTTTTCCTCCGCAAGCGTCAGACCAGAGCTCTCTAACCAGCATTTGACAGCACTGATTGCCCCGCTTGAGTATAACTCAGCATCTTCGAGATGCTTTGCGAGAACAACCAGTGCAATGTCGTCAGCGTAACCCACCACTGTGGCTTCCTCCGGGAGGGGAAGATTAAGTACATCGTTGTACATGATGTTCCACAGTAGTGGGCCCAATACGGAGCCCTGCGGGACGCCCGCGGAAACGACGTACTCCTGCGGTCCGTCATCAGTGTCGTTCCAGAGCCTCCTTTCAGTTAAATAACTATCGGCAATTGCGGCGAGATAGGCGGGAATACCAACCTTCGCTAGGGATTTTCGGATTAGATTCCAATTGGCCGAATTGAATGCATTTTTCACGTCCAGGGTTACTACCACGCAATATTTGCTGGTACTACCCTTTCCGTGGATTGCATCTTCGGCCAAGCCAGTAACCAATTTGATGGCATCAATGGTTGATCTGGCTTTACGGAACCCATACTGCCGATCTGAAAGGCCGCCTTGGCTCTCAACTACCGGGAGTAATCTATTATAGATTACCCGCTCTAGCATTTTCCCCACCGTGTCCAAAAGACATATGGGTCGGTATGAGGATGGTTCACCTGGAGGTTTACCAGGCTTAGGCAGAAGCACCAACTTCTGCCGCTTCCATACCGCTGGAAATATTCCCTCGGACATGCACGCTTCGAACAACTCAAGCTTAAGGGCCTTATTCGGTACTCCGTCCAGACCCGGTGCTTTATTGTCTCCTATTCTGCTGCAGATCTCCAGGAGCTCGTCTCTGGTGACTGGCGGGATTGCCGTCACATTCAGAGGTGGTTGGAATGTGTCGGTGTTCTCCTCTTGCTGGCGGAATAACCCCTGGATGATTTTCAACAAGAGGGCGGGGCACGTGATCTGCGGAGACGAACGGCCTCTAAATCGTCCCATCACGATTTCATAAGCTCTCCCCCCACGGATTTGCGTCCGCTTCTGAGCAGAGCTCCCTAAAGTATTTCCTCTTGCTTCACTGGATGGCGAGCTTGAGGGTTTTGCGGGGTGCCTTGTAGGCGCACTCTTTCTGCCCTTGATCGACTCTACCTACCGCCCTCTGAGCCGCTCTTCTGGCTCGGTGGCAGGCTGATCGAAGGCCGGTCAGTTCATCATTCCACCAGTAGTTTGGTCTTTTACGGGGGAATGCGCACCTCCTAGGCATGGACGCGTCACATGCTTTGGCGATGCATTGAGCCAGATGGACGGCTCTTTCCGTAGAGGCGCCTGCTATATCTGGTTGATCTAACTACACCTCTAAGAAGCTCTGCTCATCCAAAGATTTTGCAGACCAGCCTGAAATCTTTTTTGGTTTCGGGCATGGTAGCTCTTTGCCCTGAGGTTCGACACATGTCTCATAGAAAACTGCCTGGTGATTGCTGAGAGTGTAGCGTTCTTTGACGCACCAGGACATACCACGCGCCAGCGAAGGGCTGACGAAGGTCAGGTCTACAACTGAGCCTGACCCCCCTTTCTGGAAGGTGTTTACAGCACCTTCGTTAGCCAAAACCATGTCCATCTGCGCGAAAGCTTCTATTAAACTGCGCCCCCTAGCATTTGATTCTCTGCTACCCCACTCTAGGGCCCAAGCATTGAAATCACCAGCAATCACCTTTGGACTTCGTCCCCTTGCGTCGAGAACAAGATTATCAAGCATTTGCTCGAATTCAGACAGTGTTAAACTTGGTGGGGCGTAGCAGCTGTATACATATACACCACTTATTTTCGTCCACACAAAGCCACTGGCTGCCTGACTTGCAGTACATTGTATGGCTTGTCGACCGCAAGCCCATATCGCCCCTCCACCAGTCGAATCTGTGACCCATACGCCACCGTGACGGCTTCTGTACGGCTCACTTATGATGGCGATTTCCATCTCTGATTCGAACGTGGTCTGCTCAAGTAAATCCTGAGCGACCCTGCAATGATTGAGGTTTATCTGAATAAACCTCATTTTCTTATTGCAGTGAGCGCCTTCCTAAATTCAGGACATTTGCTACTTCCGGCAATATGCCGGTTATCTTGTCCCTCTTTCACCTCGCACAATAGGCATTTGGGGTCCCTATTGCACTCCCTGGGAATATGGCCCTTCTCCCCACACCTTCTGCATCGATCGGATCGATCAATGCTGCTGGTGCATACCTTGGCGAAGTGCCCAAACATGAGGCATTTAAAGCACCTCTTTAGTCAAGTCTGTTCTCTTAAACGGCAGACAACCCATCCAATCCGAACTTTTCCGGCAGCCAACAACATCTGCGCTGCCTCCGCTGGTACTCGTATTGTGGCCGTTTGAGTACCGCCATAGGCTTTTCGTAAACTTACAACAGACTCCTCTGTAAGGTCTTCCAACTTGAATTGCTCCTTCAGAGCAATACAAATTTCTGCTTTTGATGTTATTTCATCGAGATCCTTACATTGTATGTAGATCACATGTTTTTGGGCACGCACTGCGGCATTCTCCCCAAGTGAGTCCTTCACCCGAGTGCGAAAGTCATCAGTCTTGCCCACGCTAGATCTTTTTAGCTCGAACATGAGATCCCCTTTCTGAGTTCTTCGGATTCGATTCACATTTCCGCTCAGATCTTTTAGGTCGGGATCCGCTTTGACCTTTTTGAGTATCTCCGCGTAGGACAGATTTCCCTTACTGGAGATAACAATTGCATCTGGACGGGTTCGCAATTTTGCTTTTCCTTTCGCTTTTTTGCTCGTAACCTTAGTCCATCCATCGTTTCCGTTCGTCTTGGGCTTCGCAACGCTGGTCGACTTTTCTACATTCGCTATACGCTTTCCTCCTTCAGAGCTATTAGTGCTGGTTTTCAGAGTTTCCTGCCCGCCGTTTTTTCTCTTAGGTGCCTGCTGATTATTTGAAGGATCCCCCTCTTTTTCCCGTACTCGTTTATTTCGCCGTGTTTCGATGGTAGTACGGTTAGGTGTCACTTGGGTCGCTTGTGACACTGTTGGTGCAGCGGGGTTCGGCATATCCTTAGTATTCTTTTCCTCCATCTGCGATCTATTATAATATTATAATAATAGCCCTCACCATATTCTTTATGGCTTGGTGCACGTTGTGCTTGTCCTTGATGAACTCGGACAGCTCAACTATTTTTGCCCCAAGCTGGATAAATGGTAATTCCTCCGGATCGGGACTTCGCTCCTTATAAGCCCCGACAGGGTTACTCCTTTTATACGCTGTTTCACTTTGGCCAGTTATTGATCTTGCCTGTACTTTTTCCTTCATCGCCTTTAGCATTGGTGGAGATCTCAAAGTTGATGAGCTTCTTTTGAATGGATCCTTATCTTGTTCCTGGAGCACCTCTTGCTGTCGCGCATCTTGAACATATGCTGTGGGTGTTGTTACAGTTTTTGTCGTCCAACGATCCATCTTCAGTTCATCCTTGGTTGTTCTTGCTACTGGTGTTCTCGGTAAGGTCGTACTTCGCTTGAACACTTCCTTCTCCAGATCCAAATCACTTGTAACATTATATGTCAAGGTGGCCAAGTTGTCCACCACCGAGGCACTGCGGTCGAGGGATATCGACGACCGGGAGCCCGCTTGCTCACTCCCAAAAGCCGCCGGTACTGGGATTCCGAGCCCCTGCACCGTAAGTTTACTCCTTCTCTCGTCTTCCATGGTGGTTTTATGTTCTGGGTATCCTTCCCATAGCCATTTTGGTGCACGCACCAGAGATGAGCAAACACTAGCCCATACACAGTCAGAAAAGAAAAGTGCATGAACACATATTTACACATCAATAGGTATGCCCCTATCCGCCACCTGGGGTCGCGCCTGATGGGAGATCTGGCAACTCCTCACGGGTCTGTCTGTCTGTCCGTCTGTCTGTCTGTCTGTCACAGCCGATTTATTCAGAAACGGCTGGACCGATTGTCATGAAAATTGGTAGCAGTGTGTGATCTGCCGTTCCCTTTACATGCAGCAACTGACGTCATTTTGTGTTAAGTCTAAGGGGGGCTCCCCATACATGTGAAAGGAGGGTGCAACATTTTTTTTCACAGAATGTAGCCATGTGGGATATCAAATGAAAGGTCTCAATTAGTACTTTTCGAAACTGGTTCAATATTTGATATTAGGTGAAACATAGGGGAGTGAGGGCTCAAAATGTGACCCCCGAAAATTGTAACAGGTCTCGTTCTCAGAACCTATCCAACCGAAAAATCTGAAAAAAAATCGCAGTAGTGCATCTCTACGAAATCTAGGCCTCAAAATATATCCGGTTCCGATATCTGCACAAATAAAGTTAATAATAGTATGTTTCCACATTTTAGAGATTAACCCGGCAGCCGCCTTGTGTTCATCCCAGAAGTACAAAATTTGGCATGCGTATAATGAAGAACACAATGCATAGTTTCGTTTGAAGAAAATCCAAATATTATTAACAAAGTTATAGGAGGTGAAACTTTACAATTTTTTGTGAATTTCGTGCACTCTACCGTGCCAATTACCTCGTGGAGGGCGGTTTCTGTGGATTTTCCTTTGAGGTAGGCATGCTGGGACTTAGAGAAAGGCGTTCTCTCCATAATCGTCCTTAAGTGAATGTCCAGGACGCGTTCTAGGGTCTTCAGCACGAAAGAGGTCAGGCTGATTGGCCGAAAGTCCTTCGCGGACTCATGACCGCGCCTGCCCGCTTTCGGTATGAAAACCACCCGTGCGCGCCTCCAGGACTGCGGTACGTATCCTAAAGTGATGCAGCTCCGGTAAATCTCAACAAGCCACGGCACAACTCTTTCCTGCTGTTTCTGTAGCATGACTGGCATTATGCCATCTGGGCCTGGAGATTTGTATGCGGAGAAGCTGTTTATAGCCCAGCCGATCCTATCCCCGGTAATTACCGATTTGATAGTCTCGCACAGCTGGGGTTGCCGCATGTAGGTATATAATAATATATATATAATATATGCGTGCTAATGAACTTTGCGGGTAGTGCCTAATTCAAATAGATATAAGAAGTAAATCAGAAATATGGGTACGATCAATTTATATTCGTACATATACATATATGTGCAGTATTCGGAAATAGGTAGTTTGTTTGTTTAGGGTGAGCGTAATATCTATGCCTGTAATATGGACGTATGTCTCGTAGTTTGGAAAAATATGAATTAGTATGTTGGATTTGTAGCTATATACGGATAGAAAAATGTGCATTGAAATTTCTTAGATAAAATGAACACAAAACCTTTATACCCGAAGCGCGAGCTTCCGGTATTCCGACTTGTTTAGCTTGCATTTGAAAAAAAATGGTTTGCTATAGGAAGAGTAGAGACCAGGCCACAAGGGGGCTGATCGCAGGAAGGATGAGGATCCTATTTCCTCTGGGGGCCGTCAGCCACGCTTGCATTTCAAAGGTAACCTGTAGAATTCCTGACTAGGGATACGAACTGCGTGTTATTTTGCAGACTTCTCTTGCGCCAATTTCGTGTTTGGAAAAATTCTATTCTTTTTGGTGATGGATGATGGGATTGGGTTATAGTGCCCATTAATCCTTTAGAAGATTCAATATCCTGCCCAGGCTCAGGTTTTCTGTTAGGTCAGGAAGTGAGGAGTGTGCCGTTGCTGGTCATTTCAAAGTTTGTTCCATAGATAAATTTTTTTGGTTGGTTGGTTTGGGCAGAATTTTTCACGCAATTCTAGATTTCGCAAAATGCATTTTAATTGTTTGTTTCTTTAGTTGAGCAGATTTCGAATCAGCACGTTTCGATGCCGAATATTTCCACGCTATGCCCTCCCAAAAGGTCGGATCAAAGTTAAAAGATTGTTGTCAAAATAGTACTTGCAAGATGCTTTAATTTTGCAAATAATGCGTACGTTATCTTCTAAGATTTTTAGCATTATCTAATTTAGTCCGGTATTTGATTGAAATCAAAGTAGTTGGGCTGAACACAAATCCGGGAGCGGCAGGAAATATGTTTCAATGGAAAGCAGGAAGGGCAGTACGGAAGCTTCTCAATAAAAATTTGGACCTTTTCCAAGCAAGGCACGGCAATTGAAATCATCATTAGATGGAAAAAAACCAAACGAGAACTCTTTCTTTGATGCACTTCAGGGACAAGAAGATTTGTATTTTTGTTCATTTAAAACCGCCCAAGGAACAAAATTTAGTTTAAGACTTATTAAGAGCTAACTGCGGACCGGTGACCCACATGGTTTTTGTATTTGTACATTTTTTCTATTTGCTTTGGGCCTTTCTTCATGGATTAATTGATATTTTCTTATGTCAACACAATCGATCGCCTCCATTTCGGGTATAAATAAAACTTTTTTCGTCCAACTGTAAGTACAAACAGTTTGAAGGTAATATTACTCGTATTAATCACCGTTTCAAATCTTGAAGATCAGATGAGTAAATTAAAATCCTCGAACTGGATATATTAAATACTCGAAGGAAAATATAGGTCAAATCGCTGCTCATTTTCAAAACTAAATAAGCGGAAAAGATTGGATTAAAAGTCAATTATCTAATCTGTTAAACGCTCAGAATACAAAGGTATTTCTGATAAATCCAATTTTAGCCAAGGTCAGAGGCCAATTCAATTGTGAAAAGGGGGATTCCTGAACACGCTGGCATCATCTATTGCAACGAGTGTAAAGCATCTTATTCGCATCGTGATTGCAAGATCTAATTATTGCACTGCAAGCTTATAATTATGTGCCTAGGATCGTGTTCAATGTAATACCAGAATACTTATAAGACCTTGCTTGGATTTTTTCCATCAATCACATTTAGAGTCTACTGGGAAGTATTGTTTGCCTCAGAATGGGGATCTATCGGGTTGCAGTGCTTCGTTACGTTAGTTTGATTGTTTTTACTCTATTTGTAAGTTGTGCTGTCCAAGGGAGTTACGGTCACAAGAAACGAGGTCAGGCGGTTCCTGTTTATCATCCTCCTGTTTACCAACCTCCTGTTCATCAACCCCCGGCTTATCATCCTCCCCCACCTCCTCGTCACCCTCCGCCGCAGCATCAGCCAGTTTATGTGGTACCTCAACAGCCGCGGGGCCATCAGCCACGACAAATTGAAACCAAGAAAGTCAACGTCGATATTCAAATTTCTTCAACCTCCGTAGTGAAGAAGAAACACTGAATCCGCTAAAAATTGGGCACCGCACATAATAAGGCAATTATTGTTAAAATATTGTTAAGCCATGAGCAAAAGTGATCCACGGCGCTGTTTACCTTCTCGGCACTGTATTCAATGAGGCAATAAATAGATCTTCAATTATCCGAAAAGTGAAAGGTTTTTCCTCTCCTTCAATAGCAAATTAATTCATTGAAGTGCCCATTCGGATGAGTAACGCACTCTCAAAGAATTTCCATGCCAATTTGGGTTTTGTTTCGATAGCCATTGAAATTAGTGTAACTTGACAGCTTTTCGGAATGTAATCTTAATTTGGTATGCAGATTGGCCATGAAGTCGTCTAGCATTAGTAACAGGTAAGAAATAGGGTGCATAATTAAGTATGTACAAGTGTTTGATTATACGTTTCGGCGATGAGTAGGGTAAAAACTTTGATGAGCACCTCTTGGAAGTTTTTGTCTCCTTTACTTGAGTTGAGTGAAAAATTATTCGGTTAATAGAAACTGCTTGTATTATTTGGTGTATTAAATTTGAGAGTATCTTTACTTGCTTTGTACTCGTCTTTTGTGAAGGTGTGACTCACTGGGAGTTTGAAGGATGGTAGATTGCCAATAGACCGACACTGCCTCACCTGAATTTCTCAGTACTGAAAGCGCATATGTTACCGTTAGTGTCTCCATGTGTTTGCGTTTTATCTGTAGCTTGATTATCTACTTAAACTTTTTATGACCATGACAGTTTTCTCACTGGTTATAGTATCAGAGGTTGACATAAAAACAATGAAGCCTGAAAATGATCTTATATGTACGTGGTCTATGTTAGGGAGCATCGGCTTATGAGAGTACTAATCGAGACTTTTCTTTTGGTACCCCACACCTTAAACTCAACGTAGAACGATATACTCCACTGCAGACGTCTACAGTTCCC
Source organism: Hermetia illucens (assembly GCF_905115235.1). Classification (NCBI taxonomy): domain Eukaryota; kingdom Metazoa; phylum Arthropoda; class Insecta; order Diptera; family Stratiomyidae; genus Hermetia; species Hermetia illucens. The sequence continues at coordinate 53,113,819 of NC_051849.1, forward strand.
ACCTTTCCACCAAATTCCGTGTCAATCGGTGAAACTGCTTCTGAGGAAAGTGTTTGTGATAGGCAGGCAGATACTGAACTGATTCAAATAAGGTATTGTTTTACACAAAGCGGGTAGAGAGGACTGGGAAGAACCAGAGGAATGCGTGGTGGGATATACGGAAGTCTTCTACACCGATGCTCAAAAACGGAAGAGGGTTCTGGAGCCGGAGTCTACCTCTTGAATAAAAACGAGAAGTGGGCTTTCCTTTGGGACAATATGCAACGGTTTTTCAAGCCGAAGTTTATGCCATCCTAAGGGTGGCAAACTAGGTGATTGATGAGCGGTTGAAGGGCAGGCGTATCGCAATCTGCAGTGACAGTCAAGCTGCATTGAGGGCATTGAGCAGTCTTCTGATCACCTCGAAAATCGTTCAGGAATGCAGAAACCGTTGTCTAGATTCAATACGGTGGAACTACTCCGGGTACCTGGTCACGTAGAGAGGAAACGAAATCTCGGACGCTTTAGCGAAAGAGGGGTCAATCTCCCCTATGCCGGGACTGTAACCAGCAGTTAGAGTATCAGTAGCATTGGCTAAGTCTGTTTTCAACAACTGGGAATAAGCTTCCCATAATGACAGGTGGTAGAGCCTAAATGCTGCTCGACACACCAACCTTTTCCTGCCAAAACCGAACATACGTACCGCAAAGTTTATCCTGTCGAAACGCAGGAGGACTTGCAGGTGTATTATGGGAATTCTGACAGGCCATAATTCACTAGCTGAGCATATGTTCAGAATAGGAATTACCGAAGATGATACGTGTCCCTCCGGTAATGAAGAACCGGAATCCACGGAGCATTGGAGCATCTCCTATGTGAATACCCCGCCTATGGTCGCATTAGGCATCAGATCTTTGGTGCCGATGTTCTCCAATTGCGACGGGTAGCATCACATTCGCTAACGGACATCCTGCGATAAGTTAACAAATCCGGAATATTCCGTTAGACGGGGGAGGCGAGTACAATGGGCCAATACGGCCTGAGTGCTCAGAAGCTGTAGCTTCTCCCCCACCATACACACACATACACACACACACAAGGCGGCGGCCAAATAAGTCCGATGAAGTATAAAACCTGGGAAACGCCTGCCGAAACATCATCAACAGCTCTACTACTAAACCCTACCACCACCTCCAGTGGTGATCGCTGGGAGTTCTTTCTTAATGAAAAACTGTAAACGGAGAAGGATGAAGGCGAGTCTCTCACTCCTAACAACGGGACAAATTGTACCAACTGGTCTTTCAGGTTGGAGGTTGGGTAGGGCTGACAACCGTACACCTGCAATGAAAACGGAAAATCGCGATTTGCGCATTTTCTCATGGAACGTGCGCTCCCTGTACAGACCGAATGCTGCTCAGTACCTAGCCGATACCCCGTCCCAATATAAGGCTGATGTAACAGCGTTTCAAGAGATGCTGCGTACAGCGACCGGTTTCTTGGAGAAGAGCCACTACACAATATATTATATTGGTCCCCCAGTAAACCAGGTGCTCGGAGTAGGTTTCCTAGTCAGCCAAAAAGTGAAGCCTGCTAATACCGGCTTTCAAAGCATAAACGAAAGGCTATGCGTCTTGCGGTAATGGAAACGATGATGTTACGTTGGACTAGTGGCGTGTCACGTTTTGATCACATCTGAAATAAGGTTATCCGCGATAGATATGGGATTGTACCAATCGTGGAGAAATTGCGAGAGAGATATCTTTGATGGTATAGTCATGTGATTCGCGCTAACGAGAACTTGTTTGCCAAGATTGATCTGAACATCGAAGTCGATGGTAAACGACCAAAAGGCCGACCGAAACAACGGTGGCCTGATACGCTGGATAGGGATTTGAAAGCGTCGCGATTTCATCCAGATTAGGCATTTGATAGAACCAAATGGCGAAACTGATCACAACTAGGCGTCCCCGTTTGTGAACGGGACAAAGGCTAAGGAAAAGGAAGAAGCAGTACTACAATACGGTGGGAGCGAGTACTAAAGCCATCCACAACACAACCCTCCGGAACACTTATAAAGGGGAAATGGATGCCGCAATAAGATGGAAAGTGTCTTGGAGATGAAGCATGAACAAATGATATTCACAACCACTTGAAGCGCCATATCATTAATACAGCCACAAACATATTTTGCCCCAGCTGCAAGAAAAGCCGGAACGGCAGGTTCGACGATGAATATAAGCTAGCCATGAAATATCGGCGAGTTGGAGTTACCATCCACCAAGCATGGAAGAAACAGTCCGTGCAATTCAAATCATAAGTCGCCAGGAGCCGACGGAATTACAGCCAAATTGGTAAATATGGAGGCGACCAATTACACCAACTGATGCTCAAAGTATGAGACAGCGAATCGATGTCTGACGACTGGCAAAGAGGCATTATCTGTCTCATACATAAAAAGGGGGACATCACGGAATGCAGCAATTATCACGTTACTGAGTATCATCTGTACGATATTCTCTTCAGATCAGATTTTCTTTGTGCGGCAAGCGATGGAAAACTGTTAGAATATGGCCATCAGTTACACCATCTTTTCATCGATTTTAAAGCCGTTTATGACAGCATAGCCAGGATAAAACTGTACACAGCCATGAGAGAATTCGGTATCCCAACGAAATTGATAAGACTAACTAGGTTGACCCTGACCAATGTGCGAGGCCAGATAAAAGCAGCAGGATCATTCTCGAGACACACATCACACAAAACTGTTCCGCTCGAAACGTCTCACCATAGGGTCAAATCTCTAACTGTACAAGACTATGATCTTGCCAGTCCTTATGTATTCCTCGGAGATTTGGGTTCTTAGTAAGAAAAATTGCGAACTCTTGTCCGCGTTCGATAGAAGAATCCTCCGAAGGTTTTTTGACCTCTACATGAGCATGGACAATTCCGTAGCCTGCATAAGGACGAAATCTATGAGCGATACCATGACCGTCTGGTTGTGGATAAAATCTGGCTCAACAGGTTGCGGTGGGCGGGTCACTTGATCCGTATGGATGGGATGATCCAGCCCGAAAAGTCTATAAGGGCAATATCTATGGTAGAAAAAGAAGATGAGGCAGACCCTGCCTAAGATGGAGCGATGGCGTAGGTCAGGACGTCAGACAGCTTTTAGGGATATCGAATTGGTGGACCTCGGTGCAAAACCGGGATGTCTAGAGTTCCTTATTAAGGCAGACCCAGAAAGGATACCGGTTGTTGCGCCGTTGATGATGATGATGAATTACGTATTTGATCATTTCATAAGACTGGGGCTGCATACCCTTCAAGCAGGGAACTGACTTACAGTCTTCCTCTTCCTCTTTGATGGGGAAGTTCGTAAGGATGTGTAGCTTCAAGGTCTCACCAGAAGATTCGGTCCAGGAGTTTTCCAACTTTTTAAGAGAGGATGGGCAGATGGTTGCAGTGGTATTTGTATTGTGATTTGACGCCGGATACCAGTCGACTCAGCTGTGAATGAGTACGTGAGTCAAATCAGGGTAATAATCTCGGGCGAGCGCAATGCTGACCACATTGCCTCCTACAGTGTACTGCTGTAGTTTACGGTCTCGAATGAAGTACTCTAACACACATCAAGGACCTGATCTAATATGGATTGCTGCGCCAACGATTATTATTATTATTATTATGGGCAGCTTTGTCCTTTGTCTAGAATGTTGCTGAGTCTCGCAGGCCCGCTGATTCTTTCAATATTCTGACAATAGCCCAGCGACAGCCGCTACGTAGGACTTACACCTCTTCAGCCAGTCCTTGTATGGTTGCCTGTAATTGTACCCGTAGCCGATGGTTAGCTTCTTGAGATTAGACAGACCTTTATTCCTTCATGGTGGTAATGTCCTTTTGCTGTATTTTGCAAGGCACGGGATTTTCCCTGGGCGCTTTCGAATACTTTTTAAAGAACCTCGATCTTTAACTCCAGCTCGCCTATCGTGCCAATCTTGCCAATTTATGAACCGGAGAGTTTATTCTTGATAACTTGACTAAACTTTCCCCACTCGATCCTCAGCAGAAGCAGAAGCTGCCCAAATAGTGATGATTTCGCAACTATACATCGCATTTCGAAAGAACTTATGGGTGGTTACAAGCCTCTGGAAGTTCGACCTTCGACCCAGACAACTCCTCCAAACAAAAGAGAAATAATCTCGACAGTTAACGCAGTCAAGCGGGGCAAGTTCGCTGGGCATAACAATCTCCTGGTCATCGCAACACCTTCGCAGAGCTGCTTCTTCCCGTCATCTGAGTGTGTGTGAGTGTGATATTTAGGAGGGTATTTGGGTCCTCCCTGCCGTGGCAAAGATAATAGATAAAATAGATAGATAAATTTGCCTGGAACACATTAGAGAATATCTCAAAGGCTTAATCGACTGAGAGAAGGTTGGTTTTCGCTCTGGATATTTCTGCATTCACCTCATCAAAAGTTCGCGGATCATTTTAGAGTACTGTGCATATTGAACATCTCCGTTTCACCTACTCTTCATTGATTTCGAGAAAGATTTCACTGCCGTGAACGGTGTTTGTATCTGGGGTTAAAGCGCTGGATTCACTTTTACTGTTTTGTCTAAATTTGGAAACTGCAGACACCTCAACACCAACATCAAGTTGAAGTCGCTCCGTGCCTATGTTACGTGTATATGGGAGTAGCAAATGGTATTACTCAAAGGGTTTGCGACTCATGTCATTAGAGTACTCTAGCTTGGTAAAATCTCCAACGATGACCCAAGTCGGAGTGCGGGCCAGTTATCTGTAGATGTGTTGATTGAAGTGGGTAGACCACATTTTAAGAATGGGCAACAAGTGCAATGGCTATGCTATGCAATTCTATATAATGACGAAGTTTATGGGCGGTACCACGACCGCTTGTTTGTAGATAAAATCCGGCTCGATAGGTTCCGGTTGGCGGGCTATTCAATCCGTTTTGGAAATCTATAAGGGCAATATCTATGATAGATATAGAAGACGTGCCAGACGCTGGCTCAGATAGAGCGATGAAGTAGGCCAGGATGACAGATAGCTTTTAGGGATATCTATTTCGTGGACCTCGGCGCAAAACCGGAATATCTGGAGTTCATTACTAAAGCCTAGACCGGAAATCGGTTGTTGCGCCGTTGATGGTGACACCTTCAATTGACACTTAAACTCAGACATCTGGAATTGTGTTGAGATGCCTATTGGCAGCACAGCGGTAATCGTGACTGGTTTATGGAAACCTGAATCCACTGCAATTGATAAATCTGGAATCCAGTGACGGATTATAGGATCCTCTTCAAAGCTTCTTGAAAGAGTGAGTTTCTGCTAATTTCAGTGATACAGCCACCCAGCGATAGATTAGCTGACTGATAAATTTGGATGAGGAAGGAAGAAGAGCAATGAAGGGACAGGGCACAGTTAAGTATGAAGTATGTGTGACTTGGTTGCTCCACAAAGAAGTCAAGAGCGCAAGAAGGGGCTAAATCAACGACGAGGGCACATCTTAACCAGGGCTGAGCAATTGGGGTATGTTAACATTGGGAGCACTTTTTTCGTCAGACTCAAAACAGATTTTAGCGCTAGATGGATTGTCTGCATCTTAACGTTCTGATAACGATAATGTTTAAGGAATGAAGAGCTGAGTTTACCGCTCCAAACTAAAACCATGACAAAGTTGTCGTAAAAATATATGTTAATATTTTAGATTTATGTAAATTAACTTAAGAGAACTTCGTTTATTTATAACAGTTTCTCTACAAGTACATATATGGGGAAAAACATTCTAATATTTAGTGAATTTCAACTTTTTCCTGTTTTGTTTCCAATTGTTTGTTGAAATTCTTTTCGGTTTAGTTTTCTCCACACTGTTTAGCTGTTTAAGAATGCACCTCCCACCGAAAGCAGTCACACCAAAGAAAATATGCAAATTGTCCCTGATACAATCAAATGTATCTTAAGCTCATCATAATTTCGCTATTTATGTGGTTTGATATTATATTTGTTTATCATAAATATCAATAATATCTTACTGTTCTCTTCAGAAGATTGTTTTTACTTTCTATAGGAGAATTTCTAGGTCAAATGTCTGAAAAACATAATAAATATCAATAAATCTGAAACCGCAGAATATCCACGTTTCACCTTAAAGATACTTAGATGACAGTAAATCTTCTTTTTCTTTTTCTTTTATCGTTATCGAAGAAATCATCAATGAACATTATCATTTGATAGACGACCGTGAAATTGGTCTAAAGCCGTGCGATTTTCAATGGCAAGGTATTTGCTGAGGTCAACACGGTCGATAATTATCTCACTTGCCTGATGGATTGCCAGAAAGGTTTTTTGATGGTCTCACATCAACAATGAATTTCTTTGTGCCAAAATATAGTGAAAAGTTAATTTCAAGCATAATGATATTTCGCGGTTTTGCGTTTAATAGGAGACGAGTCCGAGTGTTAAAAGCATTTAGCAAACAACATGCGTACATCCTTTATTGAACTTGAAATATATAATTAAAAGAATATTAGCCAACGTGTGATGCTTTCATTTATTTACTTATTATATTTATTACTTTTAAACCGCTATTACCATCGCTTCGAAGGTTGACTATCTATACATACATCTATATATAGTACAGCATACGGTTCGCGAATCATATATTTAATGTCATTTGTATATACTGCAGTTGGGCTCAAAAAGATTATACCCCGGGGGGTGAGGTGAGGTGCCTTTAACGTACAAAAAGAGGGGCTTTTCACTCGCATGGGGATCCAAGTAATATCACTCTGCCTATTTGCACTCAGCTGTTTGCAACTGGCAACACACACAGATATGGATAACCAAATCTTATTAAAATAGTCGTTTTGAGAATGATGGGGTCCTAAGTCCGTATCAACTTAATGCCGGACCGGACCAAATGGGGAGCAACTTACTCCCTCTTTCCTGGTCCACGGACCCCTCGCTTAGGGCTTGCACCCAAACTTTTCCCAGAGCAGAGGTGAGGCAGCGTCTGACGATTTGCCTCCGCCCTGGTAAGAAACCGTAAAGCCATCGTCGCTTGACTTTTTTATTAAAATAGGTTCACTGTCTGTCTGTCTATCCTTCCATCTGTCTGTCTGCCACATCCATTTTCTCCGAAATCATCATCATCAACGCGCAAAAACCGGTATCCGGTCTAGGCCTGTCTTAATAAGGAACTCCAGACATCCCGGTTTTGCGCCGAGGTCCACCAATTCGATATCCCTAAAAGCTGTCTGGTGTCCTGACCTACGCCATCGCTCCATCTTAGGCAGGGTCTGCCTCGTCTTCTTTTTCTACCATAGATATTGCCCTTTTAGACTTTCCGGGTGGGATCATCTTCATCCATACGGATTAAGTGACCCGCCCACCGTAACCTATTGAGCCGGATTTTACCCATAACCGGACGGTCATGGTATCACTCATCAATGTCGTCGTTATTTAGGCTATGGAATCGTCCATCCTCATGTAGGGGGCCAAAAATTCTTCAGAGGATTCTTCTCTCGAACGCGGCTAAGAGTTCGCAATTCTTCTGGCTAAGAACCCAAGTTTTTCAGGAATACATAAGGACTGGCAAGATCATTGTCTTGTACAGTAAGAGCTTTGACCCTATGGTGAGACGTTTCGAGCGGAAGTTTTTGTAAGCTGAAATAGGCTCTGTTGGCTGACAACAACCGTGCGCGGATTTCATCATCGTAGCTGTTATCGGTTGTGCATTTCGACCCTAGATAGGAGAAATTATCAACGGTCTCGAAGTTGTATTCTCCTATCCCTATTTTTCCTGTTTGAGCAGTGCGGTTTGATGTTGTTGGCTGGTTCGTTTTCGGTGCTGAAGTTGGCACCATATATTTTGTCTTGCCTTCATTGATGTGCAGCCCAAGATATCGCACCGCCTGCCGATCTGGATGAAAGCAGTTTGTACGTCTGGGGTGGTTCTTCCCATGATGTCGATATATTCAGCATTGGCCAGCAGTTGGGTGGACTTAAAGACGATCGTACCTCTTGCATTTACATCAGCATCACGGATCACTTTCTCGAGGGCCAGGTTAAAGAGGACGCATGATAGGCATCCCCTTGTCGTAGACCGTTGTTGATGTCGAATGATCTTCAGAGTGATCTTGCTGCTTTTATCTGGCCTCGCACATTGGTCAGGGTCAGCCTAGTCAGTCTTATTAGTTTCGTTGGGATACCGAATTCTCTCATGGCCGTGTACAGTTTCACCCTGGCTATGCTATCATAGGCGGCTTTAAAGTCGATGAATAGATGGTGCAACTGTTGTCCATATTCCAACAGTTTTTCCATCACTTGCCGCAGAGAGAAAATCTGATCTGTTGCTGATTTGCCTGAAGTGAAGCCTCTTTGGTATGGGTCAATGATGTTCTGATCGTTTGGGGCTATCTGGCCTAGCAAGATAGCGAAGAATATCTTATAGATGGTAGTCAACAACGTGATACCTTTATAATTGCTGAACTGTGTGATATCTCCCTCCTCCCTCCCTCCTTGCCAATCGTCAGGCAATGATTCGCTGTCCCATATCTTGAGCACCAGTTGGTGAACCACTTGGCGTAACTGGTTGCCTCCATATTTAACCAATTCGGCTGTAATTCCATCGGCTCCTGGCGACTTATGATTTTTTAGGCGATGAATTGCACGGACTGTTTGTCCTAAACTTGGTGGTGGCCGCATTTATATGTCGTCTTCAGTTGGCGGGACCTCCAACTCGCCGATGTTCTGGTTGTTCAGTAGCTCATCAAAGCACTCAACCCATCGCTCCAATATGCCCATTCTTTCGGAAATCAGGTTTCCCTCTTTGTCTCGGCAGGCTGAGCATCGAGGTGTATAAGGCTTCATCTTGCTGACTTGTTGGTGAAACTTGCGCGCCTGGTACGGTTGCTCCCTGTACTTTTCTAGTTCACAGACTTGTTGGTTCTCCCAGGCTTCTTTTTTCTGTCTGTGAAGTCGCTTCTCCGCTCGACGGAGTTCGTGATAAGTCTCTGCGCGTGCCCGCATTTTTGAGAATGCAACATTACTCGGTATGCGGCATTCTTCTGTTTCGTTGCTAGCTTACATTCATCGTCTAAGCAGCCGTTCCGACTCCTTTTGCGGCTGGAGTCAAATATGTTTGTGGCCGTATCCATGATAACGTTCTTCAGGTGATTCTGAAGATCATTTGTTGATGCTTCATCTCCAGGTCCTCTGTTGCCTGCAGTTATTGCGGCATCCATTTCCCTCTTATAGGCATCGCGGAGGGCTGTGACTCGCTGTGTCTCGCCGTCATCTTTTGTCCGTCTGCAGCTTTTCGTTAAGAAAGAGCTGCTAGCGGTCACCACGTGGAGGTGGAGATAGGGTTTGGTGGTAGAGCTGTTGGTGTTGGTGCAGCAGGCATTTCCCAAGTTTTGTGCTCCATCGTGGGTACGAATCCACGTTTCGCCCTGGGACCTATACCCCCCTTTGACCACCTCAGAAATGGGTACGCCTAATTATGCGAAATTTGGTGGAAAGATGGGACTATGAATCTCAGCGCATACAGAGAGTAATATTGTCCTCTTTGGAGTTTAATTTTCCCCATAGATGAAAAAGGGGGGTGTACATTTTGAGAAATTGACAGGAAACTCTGCTGAATCCTAGAAACAGGTTTTGCAATAATGTGGGAATTACACTATTATGAACAAAATTAGTATAAGTTAAAGTTGTCTTATTTACCAAATTTAATTTGGCTTGAAGAGCTAGAATGGAGCGTTCTCAAGATCGTGTATTCGAAAATTTTTCCTCGGGTAATCTCGAGATTTCGAAACTTTCTAGGATTTTGTTTCGCTCGCTGCTCGTTCTTCCTTCCTGAAACTCGAGCTCACCGAAAGGATCCACGAAAAGCTGAACGAAATAGTAAACGATGAAATGCTAATATCCTTTGATGTGAAACCTTTGTTCTCTACCACCACTGTACCTGGAAGGATCTCCTGCAAAGGTTCACCGGAATAGAGGAAGGAGGTTCGCCAATATATGAAGCTGACCTCCCTATTTATGAGCGAAACCTGTAGTATTTCACCTTCAGGGGTAGATTCTATCTTTCTGCCTTAGGAGTTGCAGGCAACCTCCCTTCTCTATTACTCAGTGAAGTCTTCGTGAAAAAATTGAAGAGAGGATGGGAAAAGAGGGAGTAATCACTTTTAGGTAAGATATGTGGATGATGCTCTTGCCGTTGTCAAGAGACAAGATGCAACCTCGGTGTTGGCAAGTTTCAACAATATCCATAAAAAGATTACTTTCACTATGAAGATTGGACCACAGCCTGCCATTTTTGGATGTCAAAATAATGAACAGAAGGGGAAGGTGTAGTTTGACATCCACAGTAAAACCACCCACACTCGACGAATCACCCCAATAACTTCCAACTCCGAAATAAAAATCGTCGCCAAGCACATGATACATAGCAACCACAACATTACCATGGATAACTAAGTTTAGAAATCTTCAGACTACCTGGGAATACTGAATACTGATCTTGGGAACGCTCCATCATGGGTCTTGAGCTTAATTTATAAGTAATTATGCACAGATCTTTATTATTATTAATCCTTAAGGTGTTTGTCTACTGTGATTATTGTCATGTCGTCTGCATAGCGTAGCTTCATGCGAGAGTTTGATCCAGTACCTTCGTTACCAAATACGATAGCACTCTACTGTTTAGCACCGTCCTGCCACCTTCTACCTCCGTCTGCCAGTTTGATCACTGCGCTAACGGCATTGACAATGATTGGCCAGCTGAATGCCGTGCTGTTGTTTAGAGATGCTTCTTGAACAATTGACAGCAGCCTCTTGCATATACTACTGCCAATTTTCTCATACCGTCCAGTAAAAAAATGGAATTTTTGATAGCATCACCATCATCTGCTTTTTTCTAAGGGACCATTAGAAGTGGAAATGAATCATTCTGGTTTTGTGATGTGGTCGCTATCTTGCATGATAAAACTGAGCAGTTGATCTATCACTACTACTACTTTGAGGGATTGATGCCAACATTTTCATATAGTTCTTTAAAAAGTTTCGTTTCCTCTTACGGATTCTTTTGAACCTCTTTTCGGCGAACTTTATATGTAGTCCTTCTCTGTCTAATTTCCTGTTCATCATTCGCGTGCCGTGAATTCCTATTTGTTTGCAGCGGTTCAGCACCGAGCTGCTGCATTTCCACATTCCACTAGGACTTCCGTGGTTGGTGGGCATTATTTCTGTTCCTTAGCATGGAGCCATCATAGGCTCCGAATATGTTGCTGACGTTGCTTTTCTTCTGCATCAGTTCTCTCATCGTTAATATGTATTACTTCTTCCCGGTTGTATCCAGTACAGTCGTTCCCATTATCAATACCTGGCCTTGGTGTGGTAGCGATCGTAACATTTGACCCTAAAGGTTCCTTTCTTCCTTCTCACTTAATCAATTCTCTATTCTGGGATTCCAAATATTCAATCCGAACCGCTTTAATATTCTTTTTGTCCTCCACTGTTAATCGTATTTCGGGTTGTTCTCGTTTGTCTGTCTGCCAAAGTACCAAAGGACGTTAGAGATTCACCTCCCCCGTCAAACTTAAATCTCCAATCGAAACTTTCAGCCGATGGCCGTTTTTGCTAAGAGTATCGAAGCGGGGACTTCAATGGTGCTTTTGTTGTCCATGTTTGTGATTCTCTCTAAATTTTCGGGGTAGTTTCCTTCCCTTTGAATTTTTGATTGCCGAAATTTATGAGTAATATGACAGCGACTAAGTCGAACACAGATTCAGTATTTTTGTGGTTTATAAAAGTGCGCAAGGGTTGAGATTTTATACTCTAACATTTCCGCTTCTTCCCTTAAGGCTAGGAAATTTTAACCCCCCAAGTTTCAGGCAAACTCGTCTTTCTGTTGCGCGGAAGTGGGAGGACTATGGTTTTGACCTGACTTGGTAAGAAACTCCAGACAATTCGATTTGGTGCCGGGGCTGATTAGTTATCCCTAAAAGCTGTCTAGCGTCCTGGTCTACGCCATCGCTCCATCGCAGACAGAGCCTGTTCTTTTCCTACCATAGGTATTGTCCTTATAGGCTTGGTGGGCTGGATCATCCATACTCATAAGGATTAAATGACTCGCCTATGACAACCTATCAACCGGACTTTATCTACAACCAGACGCTCGTGGTATTGCTCATAAAGTTCATCGTTATATAGGCTACTCGTCCATCCTCCTGTTAGTGTGGTTAAGATTTCGCACTTTTTTTGCTAAAGCTCGTCTCTGAGAAATACAGGAGGACTGACAAGATCATTGTTTTCCACAGTAAGAGCTTTGGTCCTATGGTAAGATGTTTCAAACGGAACAGTTTTCGCAAGCCGAAATAATGTCTGCTGACTTTAACCGTCATAGTTGTTATCGGTTGTGATTTTCTATCCCAGATAGGAGTACTGATCAAGGGTTTCAAAGTTGAACAACTTTTTTCAGGACTATGTTTATTTGCATGCATGCTAGAGAATTTCCTTATCTTAGGCCATTGTTAATGGTGAAAAGTCTCCAGAGTGACTTTGCTGCTTTTGTCTGGCCTCATGCATTCGACAGGTCAGCCTAGTTAGTCTTATCAATTTATTTTTTTATCACGGCCGTGTATAGTGAAATCTATATTTTATATAGGTTTCATTTGTTTGCTGACTAAGAAAGCCATTAGAAGCACAGGCTTTACTGAGTAGCAGCTGTAATATCTGGTATAGCTACTTTTTTTTTCCAAGAAACAGTTCCTGTTCAATGCATTTCTGGCAACGCGGTGGCGTTAGCCCAATATTAGAATCGGTTGTTACAAGACTTTCGGTTTGCGCAGAGTGCTCGCGCTCCATCAGATAGATTGGTGTATTGTCAATCCAGTCCGAGGTTCCATCTGTGGTGTCGCAACAGTCATTTTCCGTATTAGATGGTCAGACGGGGACTTCTCCCCCCCTTTCTTTTTCGTATGCAGTTTTTCATTAAAAAGGAACTTCCAGTGCTCTCTACGTGCAGGTGGAAATAGGATTTGGTAGAATAGCTGGTGGTACACAAAAACAAACAAACAGTTGTTTAATAGTCAATTGAGATTGAGAACCTGGTTTTTCTTCAGTCCAACTCTGCTTATCTATTTCTCCAAATCCGAGCCTATCAGGCCAAGGTCCGAGAGGCCGTGCGAGAGTAAGCAGATGTCATGAGTGTGGTCGAGGTGTTTGAGGAAAGTGTATCGCCCGCACTAGGCAATATTGATAAAATGACCGATCAAAAGATGGACGAATATCAGTGGCAACCAGTAAATTGTAGCTAGGCAGAATGTTCATAACAGTCTTGCAAGTCTTCCTGTTTCTCGAGTTAGATCTGATTGTCGCCGTTTAGATGTTGCGACTTTTCTTATGGAGAATGGTAAAGCGTTAACACTGGAAACAGCTTGTTGTTTTAGCCGCATTTCCATTTCAGTTGCTGGTTCCAGTCTGATAAGGAAGAAATTACATCTCTTTTTGCTAAGGGTACCCGAAATTGTTCCATTGTTTTGAATTTAGAAAAGAGTGCAATCGGTTTCTACATTCCTGTATGATTTCCGAAGTGATCAAAAGATTAAGCCTATCATTACAGATTGCGATGCACCTACCTTTCAACCGATAATTAATCACTTCAGCCACACCATTACATAGTGTCTTAAGGGAAAAACCTCCGGTTCCAGAACCTTATTCTGTTTTTTAGCCATTGGTGTAGAAGATCTCCGGTTATCCAACCTCGCTTCTTTTGGATCATGTTAGTTTTATCTGCATTTAAGGGTAACTTCATATCTTCTACCAAACAAATGTCTGAGGATCTGGGTATCAGAAGGCTGCATATGCTTCTAAAATTGTTATTATTTGCGGCAGATTCGACTTCCTTGATCATCGCGTTCTAAAATTTCCTTTTGTCACCGCGAATGTTGCATTTGCCGAGATTTGTCACAGTTTCGTAGCTTCAGATTCATTTGATAGCGTCCTGAATAAGGTTCATGAAAAAAACATTTTTAATGGCGGCTCAATGGTCAGCAATATTCCTGGGAGGACTATTCACATCCGACCAGCAAAATAGTCCACCCACTAAGGAATGACTGGCAGGACATGCAGGCAAACGGTGTTGAATTTGGGGGTAGAAGCGTTCCAAACCCGCCGTAGCAGCAGATGGCAACCTTTCTTGCTACGCATATTCGGAAGCTCTTAAATCTGCTACTGATCGGAATGTGGTTGATTTGACTGGTGCCCAGTATAAAACTAATTGACCTTATGACAGCCTACGACCTTTAAGAATGTGACACTTGTTGCGTAGCGGTGGAAACGGAAACGAAAACGGTTCAGAAATCTCTCATGGTTGTCATTACGGCCATCAAAACCATGTTTTCCTACTACATATCATCGTCACATAGAACAGTCTTATCAGAACCCACCTTACTGTTGAGATCATGTTCTGAAACAAAGTCTCTTTCTCTCCGTAAGGAAAGCCTCCGTTGATATGCAGTACTGAACTATTGAAATATTTCTCATTCTTGACTGACCGACTCTAAGCAAACGAGGGAGCTTCTGTTCTTTGCCTGTCTAATATCAGATTCACGTTTTTATTTCCCTCAGGCCCTTGGAGTACATGCTTTCAGAGTGCTTTTATCTAGCGTCGTTTAACTTCAGGATGTCCAGCTTGTGACGGAGGAATTTGCTCTCAAGCTCCTGAGAGTGAAAATTCTGAAGGCCATCGATACTGTCATCGGAAAGCGTGAGTACAATCTGAAAACTAAGTGGTTTTTGAGTTTGGTAGCCGAAGGCCATAGCCGATAAGTTCAGCTTATCTGAGGTCTAGACACTTCGTTACCAAAAAAGTTTCCAAATTTGCAGATTGCTAGCCCACAAATTTATATCTCCCTTAGTCACCTTTTATGATAAGAAGGGAGTAATTTGAGTATGTTCCTAATTCTCAAATCAAAGGATAATTACTATCTCAGTGGGGCAAAGATGGTTAATTCAATAGTTGATACTATTAAACACGCTTTTTTTGGAATCTTTCGGAATCTTCTTCTAAGTATAGAGAAAGATTTGAGGTTCCCAGAATTTACGAATGGGACGTAATAACAATTCTGCAGTGACTGCAGGATAAACATTATAGCACCACTGAAAGGTTCGCGACCGTCTGCAAGCTCTTTCACGGTGCAGCCTTTAACAGAGCTCTTAGTCCTTTACGTTCATCGATCCGCTTCCAGTTAGTGAGGTCTTGTAACAATTTTTCTTGGGACGTGGCGGACAACTTCATAGATCTAATGCCACTTTTGATAGCGACAATGTGGAGAATGACCAACGCTTTATTTCCCTACGAGCAAACGCAATAGTGACAGTTTATGTCACTTTCGGAAGCCAATCACATTCAGAAGACAACTCCTAACCAAATCTACTACAGATCGATTATAGCCGTTCAGACAAAATCGAAGTGATCTATAGGCAAGCCCTATGCTCGAACATAGTGTCATCAAAGGCGACGATGACAAGGCGGTGAAAGTTACAGAAGTCTGATTTGCGTCTGCTACCAATTCGCTTACCAGACAACAAAAGAGCAGTGCCACAAGAGGGTGAGAAGTACTCTCCAGAGCCCCACTATTTCAATTTGTTTAAAATGTCTTTGTTTCCACTCTTTTGTTTATTAATTTCTAAATAAAACCGCAAATTTTATATCGATGCACAACGATTGGAAATTCAATTTAACACATAATAAAAACACCGCAAACAACAGTTTCTAATATTACAACCACTTTCTTTACATTTTACACTGGAAATTGTTCTCAATATTCTTTGCTAACACTTCAGATAAACAAGTTCGACAGGTGATCAGCTTCAGTCTTCTCTTGGCACTGTTAGCTATTTTCCGCTGCCATTGGATGCACGGTGCAGGCGATTCCGTAACGGCGCCCAAGTTCGCTCCTCCGATGCCCCCCCCCCACATCACTGCGCCCCAACTGAAACCGAGCGGTTTCAGCTTAGCAAGCCATACGTGATGTCGCCAAAAGGAGTCACCGGGCGAATCTGCCGCTTGCCAGGCGTTTTTTCGGAGCGGTTGCCGGTTTGATGAAGGACTTCAGCCTCGATAAGGAGACCTACTTGGGGGTGTTGACCACCGATGTCCCGTGTCGGGACGGTGGATTCTGCCGGATTTTCGAAACCGCGTCCCTAAGCAGACGCAGCATTCCCGAGTCGCTTAACCCTATTTTGATATCCAGTACAGGGTTAGCATGGCGGATTCTCCCAGTGAACTCCTCTCGTTGGACTGTACGGAGCCGGAGGAGGACGAAAGGCAATGACCGCGAGCACGACAGATCGTCGCGGGCCATTAGAGTGACGTTTAGCGTCCGTTGCCAACGTTCCAGTATGTCACTGCTGATGGTATGTATTAGTCCTATGCTTTCCTAACTCTGCGAAAAGAGTAGATTCGAATTCCAATCCTTGGTCCGTGATGATAACGGCTGGAATACCAAAGCGCGGAATCCACTCTCAACAGAGGGTCTCGACACATAATTGCGCCGTAATGTCAGACAGAGGTATTGCTTCAGGTCACTGCGTAATTTTGTCGATTATTGTGAGGCAATACATGAATCCGTGCAAGGCTCGCAAAGGGCCGGTGATGTCGAGATGGATGGTGCGCCTGGTTGACCGAGAGAATGCACCTACTTCCTTTCGAACATGCTTGATGACCTTGCACTTCTGGCACGCGATGCGCTGTCCGGCCCAAGAGTTTACGTCCATGTTCATGGACGGCCAGAAATATTTGTCAGTGATTAACCGGTTCCTCGTCCTGATGTCAGGGTGAGCAAGATTGTGAATCGCGTGGAATACTTTCTTGCGAAAATCGACGGAAATGAATGCCTGGGTCACCTATCTGAGATCTCGCAGAGTAAATAAGAGTTTGGGCCGAAAATTGAAATTTCTTGAATTTGTATTTGGAATTTGCTTTCAGGTTCTGAAACTCTACTCCGTCTTCTTGTGTTTCTGCTATTGCCGTATAATCGACCGCGGCGGAGACTTTGACCTCCGAGATTCCAGAGCGTCAGGAACCACGTTGTTCTTTCCAGGCACGTGTTGGATATTAGAAGTTAACTGGCTTATATAACTCAAGTGCTGAAGTTGGTGAGGGAAGCTTTGCCGGGCTTTTGGCTAAACGCGAACATAAGGGATTTGTGGTCCGTGAACAGGGTGAACAGCCTACCTTCAGGGGAGAGCCGGAAATATTTAATTGTTAGGTGCGGGGCGAGCAGTTCACGACCATAAACTCTGTAATTGCGTTGAGCTGCTTCCAAAAGAAGCTCAATGGTTGCCAGATTTGATTCACCCGTTTTTGAAGAGCGGCGCCTACCGCTGTATCAAGGGCATCGATGAACACAGCTAGGGGTGCATCTGCCTGGCGAAATGCCAGCAGTGTTGTATCAACAAGCTGTTGTTTGACTATCTCAAACGCACAGACGGCCTCAGCAGACCACACAACATCGCGGGGGTTATTAGTTTTGGGCCCAGGCAAGTAGGAGTTCAAGACCGCTTGGTAACGAGCTGCCCTGGGTAAGACACGACGATCCTTCACCGTGGTTAGTAATGGAAAACTCTTAATTGCCTCAGCCTTGTTTGACTCAGGTTGGACACCGTCAGGGGTTACTAAGTGGCCGAGAAATTTCACCTGCTTTTGTAGGAATCTGGATTTTTCAACTCCTTTCAACAAGGAGACGTTGAAAAAGGCACTCGAGATGTTCTAAGTACTCAGATTCTGAAAAGGAAACGACTAAAACATCATCCATGTAGACGAAACAAAAGTTATGGTTTCAAAACAAAGCCGGAAAGCACAAGCTGAAAGTCATAGGAGTAAATTTGAAGAGTCCGAAAGGTGTGTAGATAGCCATCTTCGGAACGTCTTTCGGAGAGGCAGGGATTTGGTGATACACCTTGGCTAAATCCAAGGTCGTAAAAATACGGCAGTTCATTAGCGAATTCACAAAATTATGCATGAGTGAAATGGGATATCGGTCTAGAACTGTCTGAGCATTCAGACGTCTATAATCTCTACATGCCCCCATTCGTCGTTTTGGCTTATAAAGTGGAGACGACCAACAACTATTGGATGGTCTGCAGATACTCTGTTTCATCAAGTCTTCAAATTATTTCTTCGCAACACCAAGTTCCAGGGATGAAAGGGGACGCACTTTTGAGAAGATTGGAGAGCTGGTAGTGATGATGTTGTGCTGCACATCGTGCTTAACCGGCTGGGAGAAACTACTTTCAGTCGTGATGTTGATGCATTTTCGGAGGAGTGCGCGAATGCGGTGGTCGGCAACGTCTCGAAAATCCCAACCTAATAAACATAAGTTCTGCAAGTAAGGACGTATGTGCTTACTCTCTACTGCCACAATTACAATAATAGTTTGGTTGTTGGAACGATTCCATAGCCTACATAACGACGAAATCTATGAGCGATACCATGAACGTCCGGTTGTGGATAAAATCCGGCTCAATAGGTTACGGTGGGCGGGTCACTTAATCCGTACGGATCAGGATGATCCCACCCGGAAAGTCTGTAAGGGCAATATCTATGGTGGAAAAAGAAGACGAGGCAGACCCTGTCTAAGATGGAGTGATGGCATAGGTCAAGACGCCAGAGAGCTTTTAGGGATATCGAATTGGTGGACCTCGGCGCAAAACAGGGATGTCTGGAGTTGCTTATTAAGGCAGGCCAAGACCGGATACCGGTTGTTGCGCCAACCACCAATTTTCAATTTACTTCATTTAGAAAACTACCTCTATGGATAAACTTCTTCCTCCTCCCTTGTAAAACTGTGAGGTGTTGACGTTGAATGGGATATTAGCTGAAGCGAACGGCAGTATCAATTGACAGTGTTCAGTAAAAGCGGATAAGATAAGTTATCAATAATTGGATAAAATTTTGTTTCTGAATGGATGCATACCTAACATTGGCTTACTTCCTAAGGTTCTCAGTCCCGGCCTTCTTTCTGTATAATCAAATACGAATATAATTACTGTGCCCTAAATAGACAGGTAGAGGTGTTTGAACTTTCGAACCGATAGACGTTCAATAAAATCCCGTTTTCTGTTAGTACTTCCGCCAAATGATATTAAAAAAAATTTATCTAAATTTAGCATTTTAGAGAATATTTAATTAATTCTATCTTTTACACACTCCAGTCCTGTTATGAATTCAACCTTGTTTATTCGAATTTGATACGTAAGTTTGTTGTTTGGACCTACAACTATTGAAATAATGAAGAACATAAAATCTAAAAAAATCGTTTAAAAATCAATAATAGATGCATATGCATATCAGAATATTGAAAAATTTTATATTTGTAATGCAAATTAAGCCGTCATCACCGTTATGTGTACTTATTCACTGATATAGGGCACCCAATGCTCTTATCAAATTCATTGTTTCAGATATTATGTGAAGTGTGTGAAAATTCCGTTTTAAGATTTATTGCAAAAAATCTGATTTTTTACTTGGAATTAGAAAGTTTAAACATTTTAGAATTTAATTAACTCAATCTTAAGCTTCGTGTTACCTTATTTCTATTTATATCGTTATTTTCCAATATGAAGTGCATAAAATTCCACGAACTGGAATCACTGACCACTTGCATAAATTTATTTGGAATTTAAAGCGAAGCAAACTATCTGAAGCCCAGAAGCAAGGCAGTATCTTCATTAAGTTCCAGTTTAATAGGCATGAAACCATTTAATTGGGAATTATAATTTCTACATAATTTTCAGAGTCACTTACCACTATTACGCGAATAAATTGACGATTACAAAATATAATTATCAATCTAAGTAGAAACTTTAATAGGAAAACGTTATAGACGCACGAAGATTGCCCATATTCGTACATATGTCGGAAATCTAGTCAACATTTAATGAAGCAACTGAAATTGGTTGGTTAAATAACGGCTTCTGTAAGGAAGGCATTCAAAGAAAGATGGATTTATTCACAAGAGAATGGTTACGCACTGAATTAACAAATGAGTGAAACCACGCAGAATTTAATCAATTATTTCGTTTATTAAGCCTGATCACTTTCCAAAATCATGCAAAATTGCACAATAAAACCTGCATATAGCAAGATAGACTTTCTGGCAGCATCATTTTGGAAAGGTGCATAGTCAAAAGCCACTTGAATGTCCACGAACACCCGCCTCGCGTACTTGCCTTTCAGAGGGTGAAGAGAAGACTCGCAGGACTTTCCACGCTGATGGGCATGCTGGTTTTGAAATAGTGGATGGAACCTTAGTGCAAATGTGAAGCAATCAGTTTCTCTAAATTCAGTAAGAATGATATTAAGTTGAGTTGAGTTGTCTCAAGTTCTTTGGGTTTGGATGGTCATCTTTCCCAGAATTTCGTATGAAAACTACCTTAAACTTCTGCCAAAAAAGAAAATATATACCTTAGCAGTCGCTGCGGAGTTCTTTGTCTTCCTTATCCTATCCGCTGTAAAAATTCCATCCTTGCCAGTTTCTTTGAAGTGCTCGAAGGACAATGTAAGAGCTCTCATTTTTTCATTGGTAACCACCTCTGCCACAGTATTCCAGTTTCTGCGGGAACACTTCCGTGTTGACCATTTTGCAAAAACCACCAATTCTCGACTTCCGTCACCAGTTCTCGCGGACAGTGAACCTCCAAGAGAGTCAGCACCGACTCGAGTTGGTAAAACTACTATTCCAATGGAGAGGGGGAGTTCTAAGGGAGTCTTGTTTAGAACTTCCTTCGAGATTTTTATATTCATGCTTCCTGAAGATTCACTAGCCTGCATTCCTAATGCCTTACAAGTACGACTCAGAAGTTTTCTGGCTGAGTTCCCGAGTTTTTTCGCAATTCTCGGTTCCATTGAGTATCAGTTTTACAATGTTTGCCTTGGGTAACATCCAATTATCCAATTATTTTATCCAAGATAGCTTCGAGGCCGGTATGTAGTTGTAGATATATCACTTCCATTGGCATACAACATGTAAGCATGTCGGAAATTTAAGCCTCTGATTTCTCCGTCAACAACCGGTGGTATTTGTATGAGGTATATACATGTCTTCAGCTATTGATCCGACGACTGAAATGTAATGTGTAATGTTGCCCATAGTAGAGCCGGCAGCCCATTTGTTCCCAAACCGCTTCAGAAACGCCGATAGTGAGGAAAGTTCCCGGCCTATCGACTCTCCTTCCTGCTTTGTCGCCAGTATTTATATGATAAGTTATTCTGCACAACAAGTTGTTCCAGGACATCAGCACCATTTCGCTTCTCTTCTGGAAGCCAGAGAAAGCCTCTTCAGGGTCAGTCGCGGACCATCCCATGCATTCTTAAAGTAGGATCAGTACTGTCTGAGTCACTCGTTCATGATTTCGTCGGCAAAGTTTATCTGTAGCATTTGACGGTATACGTCTACCGGCTCAAAGCGTAGTATAATTCCTTGTGAGGATGCCGTTTTTACAGTTAGGGTAAGTTTCCTTCCAAGCTGTTCGCACTGCTCACTATGGTTAACTGATGGATTGGTGTCTAGAGGAAAGTTACTTTGTGCTGTCGACCAGATTGTGCAGCGCGCGTACACTGCCTTGCGGGCATGGAGGATGTTGAATCACTCCCCAGCCATCAATTGACTTCCAGTATCGTCTGTACCTCCGTTCGGAATATATTTGTGTATCCTAGAAGAGCGTGTAATTCAGGTGGGCTTTGCATATACGAGAATATTGATACTCCGATTCCGCAAGTTATCTTTGATTCGTCGATAAGGAATATCATATCGTAACCTGGAATCAAATTCCACCGCAAAATTTGTTTGAAGCTCAGGTTGATTGTAACACAGTCCATTGGGAATGCGCATAGTTCTTGTGACACTTTGTCTAGAATAGCAGAGCTTTGGCAAAACCTGCACATGCGGTGCTTTGATTCCTATGAAGTTTACTGATCAGCGGGGCCTATCACACAATGGAACCGAGAATCGTTCTTAAGCGGGCTCCTATTTCCTTAAGAAATAAAATGGCACAATCGATCAAGATGAGCCCACTCCTCTTCTGAACGGGACAAACGCTAAAGCAAAAAGGATGAAAATCTATAAATTTTTACTCTGCAGTTCAGGAGGGTCCTGTGAGTTGGAGCTTAAAAGTACACTTGAAGTCTTCCTTACTTGTCGTAAGAGGTTACTAAGTGGATAGAAATTTGTGGGCTAGCTACATTCAAATTTTCAAACGCCTCGGAAATGGACCGACTACACGGCTACGACCTTTGGCTATTGAAAATGGCCTATGATTGGTTTTCGGAATGTACACACATTCCTCGGCAATAGTACGGAGAGTCCTTAAAATGCTCGCTTTCTCCAAGGTGAGCGGGAATTTCAAGGATATACGCTGGAAAATCTGGATCTAAGCGAAGGAAAATGGTAGTGCTCTGGAGTTTACTCCTCTCCCTTGTGCTACACTTGTGGCCATGTTCTTTTGTACTCTGGAAAGCCAAGTGGTAGCAGACGCGAATCCTGTGTCGGGTTGCTTCTGATGGTTACCGCAAGGCGCGCTCTCTTGATCTGGGAGCCAGTTTCTTACAAACTTCTGACTGCAAGAATCCGTTCCGGAGTAAAGAGCATCACAATTTTGTAGTACTCTGTACACACGAAGACTTCTAATATAGTGGAAAAGGATGCTTTCTACGAGCAATTACAAGCAATATAGGCGAGACTTGCCATTGGGATCGTGATGAGTGATCTGAATACGAAAGTGTGCTTTGACAGCATCTTGTTCGGACATATAATGGGCAAACACGGTCTTGATGACCGTAACGATAATGATGAGAGGTTTGTGGATTTTTGCAGCTTCCATTGCCTTGTTATTGATGGTATGTTATTCGAGCACAAAGCCTACGACAGTAAGGTAGGTTGGGTTTTAACTGACCGACACCGCAAGAGCCATCAGATCGGACGTTTTGCGATCAGTAGTAGATGTAGGAGTTGTCTCCTGGATGTACGTGAGAATATCGATGAGTATTGGCCGCCATCAAAAATGCTCTTTTTCGGTTGTTACATAAGTTGCCTGTGATCTGTCGAAAAGGAGTCATAAGACCTGGCTGACTGCGGAATTGTGGAAACGGATAGATGAACGTAAGGGGTTGAAGGCCTTATTGATCGCTGCGAGTGATGGTGAGTGTGATGCACATGAACTCTGATATTGAGCAAAATTCCGAGAAGTTCAGCGTAGTGTGCGCTGTGACAAGAGAAAATTTGCTACCAGTGCAAGGTTAGGAAAGCTGGAGATGCCACAGATCGTAATGATTCCAGAAGTGTATACCGTATCACGAACGATCTTGCATGTGGTCGCATGGTTGACAGTTCTGTGTAAGTCGTCAACGATCGACTTCTCTTCCACGATGACGTGCAACGGAAGAGGTGCAAAGAAAACTTCACCATGGTTCTTAAGCGTATCACATCCAATGAGGTTCCTCCTCTTATGGATAGATGACCAGTTACCGTAACACCGTAATAATGTTCTCCATGCACAAGAGAACTCATTTGGGCCATCAGTGCACTCTAAAGCAGTAAAGCCACTAGGCTTCACGGTCTCTCCGCAGAGTTATTTATCGCTGCATTAGCAGTTACTGCAGATCTGCGACTTCCACTTGTACGAAAATCTTGGGAATCCGAGACCTTGCCCAGAGAGTGGAAGAGATTCCAAAATGAATGTCACAGTTGGAGGGGTATCTGCGTGCTTTCTGACGTCGGAAAGATAATGGCTAAAATAATCCTGAAACGCTTCAAAGAATATCTCCAAAGCTTGATCGACGGAGGCATGCTGGTTTCCGCCCCTGAATAGTGAGGGGAGTTAAAGTCTACATATTTATATTTCAGGAAAATTTAATCTCCCTTTTTGGTTTCTCTAACTAAAAACAAATCGGACAAGACCAAATACACAATAGTAGAATGTGGACAGGTATTTTTGGAGAATTAAATATTCAACCCTGATTGCTAAAATGCTTAATCTTGAAAAGATTACATCCAAAGAAATTACGTATTTTTCTCTGGAAAGAAAATGTGCAGCTCCATAATTGTAAACCCCTTCAGGCTTCTTTTAAAATTCAATGCAAATTACACTTGTTCATGATGCATTCCCAGACGGTTTTCATGTGGGCAATTCGTGGCTTAAACTGTTATTTTTGCTAATCTTCATCAGCATCACATAGCTCAGCAAACGTGTCACCATTCACCTAGATTTAGGAAATTCTATACGCTAGCGTAGCTACTTCTAAGCTTATTATGATCCCAAGGTACCGTAGCATCTTTCATCTGCTTTAGCTTGCATCTTATCTTCATCGTCACTTAAGTCGTCCATTGACCGCGCCGGTTTTTTCGGCGGTTACAAAGAGAAATCCACAGATCACTGACCAATGACCCTGTCCATTCAGCACTCCCAAGGTGTAGAGGAATGATGTCAACTGTATGCATATCACCTTCTTAGCATGCGGCAGATGTAGTGACATACCTGAGCGGACGACAATCAAATTTTCATTTCGCTTTTCGGCCCTCCAACAATAACGCTTGCTAAAAAGCTAACCCACTTAGGCCTCATTCAATTACAATAGAGGCAATTTTCAGATCATTTCTCTTTCGATCACTGGCTGTGCTCCATTATTTATGATCATTTATCATAACCTTTTCAGGTTCCAATTAATGGGATCGAAAATCATTTCTGAACAAGATAATTGCCGACGTGAGAGATGGTATCGGGTTTGGTGAAGAGAAGGGGAAGATACATAAATAGTCAGATGTAGCGACTTTTTGAAGAATGCAACCAAATGCAAGTAGGAATCCCTTTCGGAATTTTCTGAATGAATTATGGTGATATTGTCTAGGTTTAATCGGTTCATTGATCTGTAGCGGGGCTATATTATATGCAGTCCATGAAAACAAAATGTATTCATTACTTCCGCTTGGCAAAGGATGGAGCAATATCTTTCGTTTCAAACTTTTCTTTTATAATGCTAAAGTTTTATTGTATAGTTTATGTAGGTTACCTTACTACTTGTGATTCCTGGTATATTTCCTATTCAGTGACATACCATAGACAAAAATTGGGGAACAATTACAGCTTTTGGGGTAGTAGTAGTTATTTTCCGCATATTGCTATCAGATAAAAGCAAATATGGGACTCTGGTAAGCAGCTATTGTGCTTAATGTGCCTACTGTCTAAAGCAGGTTGCGAGTGACAAATTAAGGATTTTTCTTATGATCATCGGTTGAAAGATATGGGAGATAGGCATCAGCCACCCTCCTAAAATTGTTCAGGGTCGTCGCTGTTAATAAGTAAAAGACGTTGCCTTTGTGCTCCGAACCATAAGATTTTACTTTGCCGTAGCAAGTTAAATTTCCTGTTATCATAGCTAACAATGCGGTTAGCTAAACTACTTAAAAGGGTCAAATGACATTTTCTATCAAATGAGCGCTTATAGAGCAGCATCGGCTGAGACAGTGGATGTCCTTTTGATTCTTTTCGTGTGACGCCTCCAGCAGAGAAGAAAGACAAATCCATCTGAAGTGACTGCGGACTTCTGAAAAATCATTAGGAAGGAGCTGTACAAGCGATGGTGGTAATGCTCGTATAATTCTGGTAAACACAGTGGTTATAGGGAAAAATCACACTGCTTTGGCTTGGAGCTCCCCCAATTGTCCCAATTGCTCGGATTCAGGGCACGTTATGTTGCATTATTCAAAGTTTATGGTAAAGAGAAGAAGGTTGAGCGATCCCAACAACTTCGCGGAGAAGATGTTGCGATCAGAAACAAATTGATTCACAATAGACACTATAATAGCTGCAATGAGGCAGAAACTTGAGAAGCTTGAAAGCGCAAGAAACCGCGTCGTACATGCGACTTAATCGTTTTGGTGATCGCGCCTGATTTAAGGACTTATAAGAAACCATAAATGAAAGTATCAACATATGTCATACACGCCACACCCAATGCCGCATACATTATTCCGTCCATAAATGACCAACTGAGATATGAAGAATCCCAAAGGAACAAAATGTAGTGTCCACGTCTGTGCCATAAGCGCAATTCTTCCTTCGTCTTTTCCACAGACAATCCATTTTTAACACCCCTTACCTTTCGCAATATACTTCCCCCAATTTCGTTTTTCCCTTCCCCGATATACATTTACATCGACCATTTAAAATTTAAAAAATCAATCATTTTATTATTTTATTTATCAAAACCTACCACCTGTAAACTCTTCCTAAAAACTCTAAAACTCATTTATATATTTATGTACAAATTGTCAATTTGTATATAATAACAGGGGTCCGGTTCATATATTTCGGAATGGAGGCCTAACGGTTGGTCTGGTATAATTGAATGAGGATGCATTCATTTGCGGAGATTATCGGAACCAGGAACCGGTTGATTAGAAGGACAGCTGATGAGCTGGACCGGTGGTATTTAATTCGTAAGCGATTCTCGGATAGTAAAGTTGTGTTTTCAGAGAAAGAGTGTGCGTTGTTTGAAATTTTGCAATTTTGTGAAAATAAATCCCTGAGTCAAAAGGAGGGAAATCGTTGCTATTTAAGCGGTTTATGCGGAAAACAGATTGCAGCCAATTCCAGGGAAATCATCTCCGACGATGGTGTTGATGTAATTGATACCTACCATGGTGATAATGATTAACAGATGGAACGCATCAAGGTCTTCTATAATGAAGCATCCGTCGATAAATATGCGCTACGTGCCGTAATGGTTGATTTAGAACACGCCACCATGGATTCAGTACATAGCGTGTGAATTACAGGAAGGTTGTGCTGTAGAAATGAAGGATAATTTTTAATTCGCTGGGTTGCATTTCAGTTCGATTTTAATTGCCGGTGATTAGTGAATATCAGATGTGATCCGAGGGAGGCCCATTGAAGAGGATTGCGTGCGCTGCGACTTAATGCGTCGGTATTGACTTTTTTGTCTGGTTTCTCTGGTAACGGAAAGAGCTCCGCGAACGCAATTCAGCGGAAAGTAAAGGTACAGATTCGCTTAGTTTTCCAAACCCGAGAGTGTGCAGTGGGAAAAGTTGTGCCTTTGCTTGCTTATACCCGAATTGTGTTTGCTATGCTGTTCCGTGCCTAGGACAATCCGACTTTGGCTGCGCCTAAGACGAAGACAGCTACAAGTAATGCACCGGAGAGGATACATGAATTTTTATGAAATGACACATGAGGGATCAAAGTGCTCAATGAACCTCCCAACATTTCCGAGCCTGTCGACGGAGCACTTTGATGATAGTTCAATATTTGCGGGCAGACCTTCACGGTCAATTTCTGTGCTATAAGCGGTCAAGACCTCAATTTTTCGCGTCCTTCTTGCGCGCTTCGCTTTTCGAAGTTCCGCCTGAATCCTTTCGATCCTGGAAACGCCATGCCATGACAGGAATTGGGTCTGGTGGTAGTTAATTTTGTCGTGTCTTCGTTGAATCCACTCCTCAATATAGGGAAACAAACTGGGGCTCTAGCGACACCTTCGCGAGTACCACACCGTTGGTGCCACTTCTCCAGCGACTCCCACCTTGCCGCCTTTTGATATCCTGTATCCTATTCGGGAGGATTCATTATCCTTTTCTCATACAGACAACGTGCCTCACTTGTCAGTATGTCCATCGGGATCATTCCTGTGATCACCCACGCTGCCTCGCCTGAGATTGTTCTGAAGCCACTGCACACCCTTAGTTACACTAAGCGGTAAGTCATGTTTACCCACCTGCAATTGCTCTCACACGATAGTGCTTTCTCTTAAACTCGTGTCGGGTATAACAGTATAGAGCGAACCATTGCGGCTACAAATAATCTGCGACTAGATCTTGGACCTCCAATGTAAGGTATTATCCGCGCTAACGGTTTCATTGCTCCTTTCTCATAGGCATAGTTCAGGTGTCCCTTGAAATTGAAATTTTAGCTCTCCCAGGTATTTGATTATCGACTTGGAAGTGATGATGTGGGCACCAATACACATACGCAATTCTTTTCCTACAGTTGGTAATCAAGATCACCTCCGTCTTTTGTTCCGAAAGGTCCAGCTGAACCAACAGTAACGCTTCTATGGAGCTAATGGTTTCGTTAGCATACACTTCAACGTCTTCAGGTTGTTTCGCGATGACAACCACGACTAGATCATCTGTAAAATCGATTATCGTGACTTCCTTTGGTACAGGAAGAATATGGACCCCATTGTACATCACTGAGTCCAGTGGTACTCCTGCTGTGACGGTGTACTATTTGGGTCCCATATCCGTATTATACCAAAACGTCCTTCCCGAAAGGTAACTTTCGAGGAGCTTAGTCAAATAACTAAGAACGTGCGTTTTAGCGAATGAGCTTTTTATCCACTTCCCGCTGGCTGAATTGAACACATTTTTGACACCCAACGTCACCAAGGAACAGCATTTATTAGACGGCTCTGCTCTTCTGGCAGCTTTAAAATCACATCTACGGCATCGATTGTTGTAAAGGCTTGTCGAAAACCAAATGGTCGACCTATGATAGGAGAAGTCTATTGTAGATAAGCCTTTCGAGTATCTTTCTTACTCTGTCTATAAGGCAAATCGGGCGGTATGATGATGGATGTCACAAAACTAGCAGCAAAACTAGTTTTTTCCTTTTTCACCGAGCCGGGAAAAGCTCCTCTACCATGCATGCTTCAAATACGCTGCTAAACCAGTCGGATCCGGTCTTAATAGCAAATTTAGGGGTTCTATTGGCAACAGCATCCAAACCGAAAGCTTCATTATCACCGATTCTCCGGAAAATCTCTGCAAGTTCCTCCTCATCTGCCGTAGGTATAGTGTAGACGTCCAATTCTTCTTTACGTTTCTTACGCTCTACTTCACTATCACGATATCGATCAGAAGACGCGGAGACGTCAGTTTTGGTATTCTCCCTCTTATCCCATAACCACCTTATATGCTGGTCCCAAGGGGTTTCGGTTAACCTCTACGTATAGTTTCTTTCACTATTCTCGCTTGCTGATCCGTATAGCCTACTCAAGGTTACTTCGAAGGTTCGCATATAGTTCCGTCGAAGTCTCGTTTTCCTCTCGATCGTTAGCAGATACTTGTTGCTCGAAACGTGCTCTCCGCGACTACGCGATCCGTTCATCAGCATGGTAGAGCTGCATGCTGTCATTATGCGTGTTGTCATTTGGTCTACCTTTTCTGGAGCCGCATTAGCGGCTGGATGAGTACATCCTCTTCAAACTTTCTCACGGGCCAATCTTCATTTTAAGCTTGGCGGGAGCACACATCGCCACATAGCACATATTCGATTTGGAGCAAAATTGCTTGGTGACCATTCTCCTCATTACTCGCATATGTCTGATCGACCATTTCCGGCATTTGCAAACTTCAAGTCTAGCTTCGCGAAAGCCTCGATCAGTATACGGTTCCTTGTATTCGTAGTTCGACTGCCCTAATCCACAGCCCGTGGGCTGAAATCGCACTCAATGATTTTTGGGTATCGACGTCTTGCATTTGAGATTAGCATTAGCATTTCCGTGAATTCTGCTATCGTCGCACTTGGTGGAGCATAGTAACCAAATATGCATATGCCAACTATTTCTGCTCTGACGAATCCAACTTCTTGAAACTCCACCATTTCTTGGATGCCTTGATTTCCACACGCCCATATTGTCGCCTTGCCAGGTACATCTATAACCCAGGCACCACTCTTATTGTTGCGATGAGGTTCAGTGACTATGGCCGCTTCGATTCCCTTCTCATAGATGGTCTGTAAGAGTAGGCCTTGCGCTGGTTCGCAGTGGTTGAGGTTGATTTGTATCAACCTCATTTCTGGACTGCATCCAAGGCTTTCCTAAAAATTGGGTATCTGGCGCCGCCTGCAACGTGCAGACAGTTGATGCGCTTTTTCCCCTTTGAAAGAATACGTTCAGGGTCAGCCTTACACTCTCTGAATATATGACCTTCTTCATCACGTTTTTGTCCCACCTATTTTTGCTTTACCAGCTGCTAATAGCTTGAACGCTGCTTCAGCTGGTAAACTTATAGTTTTCGTACTTCCGTATGCCATCCTCAGTCCTTTGATTGTGAACTCGTCATGCAAACTGAGTGGTCCGAGTTGTTTTTCTAGCGCCTCGCGAATATCTTCCTTGGTCGTGATTTCATGTCTTTAGATAATAATTATCTCCTGCTTTCTGGTCCATACTTGTGCCTCTTCTCCACCTTGTGGAAAAAATTGTCAACTGATTTGACCGGAACATTTTTCAGCCAGCCTCAAATCTCTATTTGGAGCATTTGATTCAGCTGATGCTTTCTCCAAGGTTCTTCAGCTGCGGATCGGGTTTGACCTTCCAGAAGATATCGTTATCGCCTTTTGGATTTTGTTGGGGTATTACTTGTGTTGCCTGAGTGACGTTTGTTTTCTTCGAGGCATTTTTTCGTCTTTTGGCACTATTGTAAAATACACGAATGGATCTGACCATGTTTTTGATAGCCTGTTGTACATTGTTTTTGTACTTTATGAATTCAGACAGCACTATTATTTTCCCACCTAGTAAGGCGAATAATGATTCGTCTGTATCCTGACACTGTTCCTCTGCATGGTTTTCTCACTGTGCACTTCCATATTTACTAGCCTTCCGGGAGCTTCTCTGATTTCGTTCCTTCAGCAACGTTGATCGCAGGATCATCGAGATGTCTTACTGGGATCAAGCCCCATTTCCTGCGAAATTTCGCGACCAGATGTAGTCATCATATTGAAAGTTGATGTCTGTGAAGCATCTTCAGCGTTCTCGGGGATAATGTAGTCCTCTTAAATGCCTCTTTCTTGAGGTTACTGGCAGTATTCACCGAGGCACCACGGCCAAGATACATCGACGGCATAAAGCGTGCTTGCTTCATCTTGGTTTGTTGCTCTGGGTGGCCATCCTATAGCTATTTTTGTCCACGGATGGATGTTTCTCTCCCAACTACCCGCGCGCGTAAATGTACTCATACCCACGCACCTCCAAATGCGTACAAGTGCATGTTCATATGCATCCGCTGAGCATTCCCTTATCCGCACGAAAGGGCGCGCCTGATGGGAGATTTGGCAATTCCGCGGAGATCAGTCTGCCTGCTACATGTACTTCTCTCAGAAACCCTTATACCCATTGGCTTACACCCATGCCGCACACATACACTTCCTTTTCAGAAAAGGTCTCAATCAGTACTTTCCATATCAGGTGTTAGAGGTCAGGAGGTCAGAAAGGGTGACTTAAATTTCTGACAGAATCTTGACTGCGATATTCTGGTCCATATATAGGAGCATCAACATTGTATAGTGTTATGTACCAACGGTGATTTCTGATATAGTATAGAAGGACACTTTCTATGAGATATTATACACAGTTGAAGAGAGGCATCTTAATGGTGACCTTATGACCGTGATGGGTGATATGAACGCCAGCTGTTTGTTAACAATTTCTAGACGTGATTTGAAAATTCCGTCTTTTTGAGATAAAATAATAATCGTGGTTTGGAGGATGGAAAGAAGTGTACAGAAGGAAAGAATATTTGGACTTTTGCGTCCATATTACTACAAATGGAGGGATGCTTTTCGCCTGCTGCCTATCTTTTGCTTCGAGGAGCCCAATTTGACCGCATGAAACAAATGGGATTAGTTCTTAAAAAAATTGAAATATCGTACATTACAGAGAAAAACCGTCTGTCCAAATGTTCACCATAGCCAGAAACAAGCGTTAGTGATGCATTTCATTATAGTCCACATACTCGGTAATTAAATCTGTGTCGAAACAACAACAAAAAAAGTTAATGATCGTTTTTGAAATGTTAGAAAATTTCTATATTAACGTTGAAACTGGAAATTATTATTTTAAAGCTAATATTTAAAACGTATGTGGATTTTGGAAGTAGAAAACTGGAAGGGGGCAATGTGGGTGCTGAAGGGAGTTAAATGGGCGAAAGCGAAATATACTGCAACAAGACCTCTCATCCACTCGCCACATTACAAAGGGAACGAAGTGATGCGGATGCTGAGAAGCCATAAGCACTATGGCTTATCACTTGTACAGTAGCGGGACGAGATAAAGTAAACACAAACCCAAAATAATAATATGAAAAAGAGGCTGTGTCAATATTCCCGCAAACGCTGTAAGACACGCAGCGAAACAGTGGCCCGGGCAGCGATGATCCTGAATGCAGTACGCTGCTCAGGGGTAAGGGGACGAGCTAGGAAGGAGTTGATTCTTATCAGATCCAGAATTTTCTCGTGGATTCCGAATAAAGTAATGCAACAACAGAACTATAATAAGGCGGCCGTATAGTTTCCAAGTGATCTTTGATATCTTTTCACTTTGGTGCCGCATATGCAGCCAATTCAAGATATCTTATTAAAAAAGTCTTTGATGTAAGTCTTGTGGTTACTTGCTGCCTACCTTCTTTCTAAATTTAAATTTAAATTTGGGTGATTGACTAACAAAACCGCATATAATGCCGGAATGGTTTCAATAGGTATCTAGGTACCATTACTATGCAGTTAACAGCTTCTGTATTTGGGACAAAATCAGCTGAGTATCAGATGAAAAAATCCCCATGTTATAACACTCTTGAAGACAACTAATGCGCAAATTACATAAATTTGGAAAAAATATAGTTCAACAATGCCAACATTCACTTTAGGACTGTAATAAGAGATGAATTGCATTTGGGCACGAGGTGAAGGCACTTGTACTGGGGAATTTCCTCATATTGGATGTGCTAACGATCTTCACATACAGAAGCATAAAAAACCTATCTTGAATTATAAGAAGCAAATCTTGTTTAACAATATTGATACCATATAAAAATAAAACATGAGTGCATTTCACCAGCGTTTATGTAACCGAAGATTTTTAGATTATCCAGCGCAAATTTGGAAGAGCAAAAAGACTCACCAAAACTCTTAGTGGCATTGATTTACGCCGCGACCTAATCAGCGAAATGTATCGTTATTTATATTCGCACATGTTGCATGCGAGGAAGAAAAATGTGGATAATTTCACCGGCAAACAAGATAACATACTCATGCCAGTATTTGGGCACAATGAAAGGTATCTTCTGTTTTTTGTGTTTGGAAATCAACTTGTTTAAGAACTGGAAAAATTAACAAGTGCATTTCAACCGCAAGGCTATACGTCTTCAGGCAATCTGGTGCCTTTTCACATTCCGGTAAAATCCAGCCGAAATTGCAGAGTAAATTGCAAGACGGATGCCTGTAATTTGTTGCCAAGTCCCACTAGAAATTTTCAAGGTTGGATGAAATTGTAACACGTTTGGATAATCCGAGGAGAAAATACCACCATTATTAGAAAGTTCGATGTTTCATGTTCCTTACTGTCTGATATTGTGTATTTTGGTAAACTGAAAACTATGTTCAGAGGAAGTTAGGGGAATTTTAGACAAATGCACAAAGCTTGAAACCGCTCAGTGAAATGGATGATTTATTACTGAATGTCGAGAGTTCATCTACCAACAAGAAATTTAAATATCACTTCCATGAAGTGATTTGATATTGATCTCATTCGTCGTGAAGGAAACCAGCAGTCGGGTGTAACTAACCTCTTTAAGTAAAGAAGGTTTGAAACCTTAGCATCCGTCATCCTAAAACGGTGGGAAATGTAGAATGTACTGTCCAGTCAGACTTTTATAGAATTGTCATCGTAGCAGGTCTAATGTTGACATGGTCGTAAGAAGGTGTTAACGCCTACCATCCAAGCCCTGGTATAATATTTATAATTTTTGAAAGCTAAAGAAAGAGAAAACAATTCGGAATACCGGAAGCTCCCGTTTCGGGTATAAAGGTTTTGTGTTCATCTTATGTGAGAAACTTGTCATGACTTAAATTGGATTGAAATGATTAAACGATCTTTAGAATGATTTGTTTTTTTTTCAGATTTTTGGGATGGGTAGTTAGGTAGTAGCAAAATGAGTCGTATCTCACTTTGAGTGTGCACATTTTGGTTCCTTACTCGCGCACCTTACAATTTATGTCAAAACTAATTTCAGTTTCAGAAAGGACTCATCGAGGACTTTTATTTGATACTCCACGTGACT
Organism: Hermetia illucens; assembly: GCF_905115235.1. Lineage (NCBI taxonomy): Eukaryota > Metazoa > Arthropoda > Insecta > Diptera > Stratiomyidae > Hermetia > Hermetia illucens. The sequence continues at coordinate 53,147,955 of NC_051849.1, forward strand.
ACATACGGTGAAAAAAATTTTTACATCCCCTTTTGCTTGTATGGGAAGCACGTCGTCAAACTCTACGTAAATTTACGTCACTCACTGTATGCATGAGGACAGACGAACAGACAGACAGTGAATCGATTTTAGTAAGGTTGGTGCGCACGGAGCTGGAAATATCCGGACCGAGTGCCGGGATCGAAAGGAAGGATCGACGGCGGATCACATCCTCGATCATTGTTCCATTCCTCCTGAGGTTTCCCCTCTTACTTAACATTCTCTCTCTAATATGAGAGTTTTGCAGGGCTAAGGAGTGGGTGAGAAACAGGGAATCCCCAAATTAGGGAAATTAGTTAAAATTTATAGCGTCAAGTCAAAGTCATGATCCGAAATAAAATAATAAACTAATATTAAAAGCCCAAGCCCGGTTTTGAAAGGAGACGGGATGGATAGCTTCAGTCTGAATGGCTATACGCCACCGCAGCGTCTCTAGGGGTAGGTTAGGAAAGTACAGAAATTTTGTAGTCTTGCAGATTACTCACTGAGGAAGCTATCACAATACCTGGTAGTTAGGTATAAAATGAAAATCCATTTAATGACAAGAAGGAGAAACTTGAGGTCCGGCACGAACAAACGGGGGGGGGGGGGGGGGGGGGTCGTCTGACGTGGTGATTGGGTCAGGCTCCCGTAATGGACAGCACGGCGTCGAAACCGCTAGTCGTGGAGCGGTTCGACGTCTAGACGCCCCGACGACCAGGAGCATTGCTTCGCCTCCTGCAGTTGTTTCCCCACAATCGGTGGCGACCACTTCAGCAGGTTCGCGAAGGCAGCGGATGAAGTGGACTGAGGAAATCAACCTTTTCATCATCCGCTGCTACTACGAAATAACGGCAGGGGCGAGTAAAACATCTTACCGCCCTTGTTGCACCAGAGGTTCGCCGAGCGTTTACCGCAATTCGCGCATGTGACTGTGTAGCGAGTCGCAGACCAGTACTGCTTTATAACTCGCAGCGACACAATCTCTGCCATCATCAGGGAGCGTGTTCGAGGGGACAGAGGCGGCGGAATCAACAACACCGCGCCGCACTCTTCTCCTCCGTCATGCTGACGTTTGGGACGAATTCCAAAGAGCGTGTATAGAATTCTCGGGATTGGATCCTTTGCATAGACCAGATATTCTCAGGCTCTATGCATCTCCAGTAGCTTCTAGAATTCTATCTCAAATCAATGATGAGATTTCACCTTGACTGTGTGCTGATACGTCGCTGCTGGAACTACAATCACTTGTGTATTGTGGTCTAGTTACGGCTGTCAGATTTGAGTGACCGAAGGGATCCATCATAGAAAATTCGTCTGGAAAGTCGGCTGAACATTGCTAGACTGACCCAAATCGGCACTGGCAATCTCAGCAGACGGATGGGAAGTAAAAAGCAGAGGGCTTACAGAAACTATGCCATCCCCAGTGAGACACCCGTAGTTGAAACAGGACAAGCAACTAGAGGCCAAAGATACCCCTTGAGTTGCTATATCGATTATGACAAGACTTTCGATAGCGCGCCGCATACTTGGCTAATCGATGTCCAACATCTGTATCGCATTGATCCCAAGCTAACAAAGTTTTTGGTGACAGTCATGGACAGTCATCAGTGCCTACATCTGAGGGTGCTAATACCTCAGAGCCCATCCGTATACGGAGGGTCATCTTCCAGGGGGATTCGTTGAGTCCCCTTTGGTTTTGCTTGGCACTGAACCCCCTTTCATGGCTACTGAATGATACTAGAGGGCATGGTTTTGCAATAAAGTATGGCCTACGTGCAAAGTGCGAACTGACACACTTGATGTACTTAGATGACATCAAGCTGTATGCTGGTTTTGACGACATTGTTAGAAGTTTGTTACGAGTAATAGACAAGTTCAGCAGTGATATCCGGATGGAGTTTGGATTAGACAAGTGTCGAATCCAAGCCATCCGCAAAGGTCATCACGAGCCGCATGACGGACATAGCATTGGTGACTTCCACGTCGAAGCTATGACCGAGACAGACTTCTACAAATACCTAGGAATTCTGTAAGGAACCCATTCTCAAGTTGGTGATCCAAAGGATACTCTGCTGTCCGAGCTGGGGCATGTAAAGCTGGTGCGCATCTCTCAGGGAAGAATAAAATAAGCACGTTGAATGTGTTCGCTATCCCTTCACTGGATTATGCATTCGGAATATTGCTATCGACAAAGACCGATCTGGAAAACGTCCAGCGGCGGATACGGACAACTATGTCCAAATTCCGAATGCATCATCCAAACTCTGCCGTGGAGCGGATGTATCTGCCTCGTAACATCTAAGGCAGGGGCGTGGTTGACGTGATAGCACAACATCATCGCCAAGTCGACTCACTGCGTGCTTATTTTTACAGGCGAGTCATGTGGCTGTCTGTAAGGGAGACTATGACCTGAATCCACTTAACTTGAAAGATCGATCTTTTAATCCTCTGAGTGGGGTGAAATCAGACTAAGAACGGATCGGTGAATGGAAGTCGAAGGTAATGCACGGTAACACGTGAATTGTCTTTGGCTACCATTTGGCGATTTACATTTGTCGAACAGATGGCTGTGTGCTGGGAAGCTCTTTGCTGAGACGGAGGGGTTCATGTGTGCCATTCAGGATGGCGTGGTCATCACCCGAGCTTATAAAAAGCTCATTTTGAAAGAACGGGTGGAGAACGACCAGCGAAGAATGTGAGGTTCGGGGTTAAAGACGTTGGACTATCTCTTTTCTGGTTGCACTCTACTGGCACCAGCGCAATACACGAACAGGCATAATGCGTAATGCAAACCTTGCATACAAGCATGGGCTGAAAACGGGAACATGTCCGATTTACCGATATGAGCTGCAAGCAGTACTTGATAGTTCTGCGTACAACAGTAAGAGCTTTGACCGTATGGTGAGACGTTTCGAGCGGAACAGTTTTTGTAAGCTGAAATAGGCTCTGTTGGCTGACAACAACCGTTCGTGGATTTCATTGTCGTAGCTGGTATCGATTGTGATTTTCGATCCTAGATAGGAGAAATTATCAGCGGTCTCAAAGTTGCAGTCTCGTATAAATATTCTTCCCGTTTGACCAGTGCGGTTAGATGTTGTTGGTTGGTTGGTTTTTGGTGCTGCCGTTGCCACCATATATTTTGTCTTGCCTTCATTTATGTGTAGCCCGACTACTTCCGCCGCCTGCTCGATCTGGATGAAGGCAGTTTGTACGTCTCGGGTCGTGCTTCCCATTATGTCGATATCGCCAGCATAGGCAAGTAGTTGGCTGGACTGGTCAGTGCCCTTCGCATTTACGTTTGGGTTAAAGAGGACGCATGATAGGGAATCGCCTTGTCTTAGACCGTTGTTGATGTCGAATGGTCTTGAGAGTGATCCTGTTGCTTTTATCTGGCCTCGCATATTAGTCAGGGTTAGTCTAGTCAGTCTTATCAATTTCGTCGGGATTCCAAATTCTGGCTATGGTATCATAGGCGACTTTAAAGTCGATGAACAGATGGTGCAACTGATGTCCACATTCGAACAGTTTTTCCATCGCTTGCCGCAGAGAGAAAATCTGATCTGTTACTGATTTGTCTGGAGTGAAGCCTTTTTGGTATGGGCCAATGATCTTCTGGCGTATAGTGCTGTCTGACCTAGCAAGATAGCGGAGAATATCTTCTAGATGCTACTCAGCCACGTGATATCTCTATAATTGATGCGCTGCGTGATGTCCCCTTTTTTATATATGGGAGAGACGCCTCGTTGCCTATCGTCAGGCATTGATTCCCTGTCCCACATCTTGAGCATAAGTTGATGAGCCGCTTGGTATAATTGGTCGCCTCCATATTTGACCAATTCGGCTGTAATTCTATCGGCTTCTGCCGACTTGTGATTTTAAAGACGATGAATTGCACGGATTGTTTCTCCTAAACGTGGTGGTGGCAGTATTTGTCCGTCGTCTTCAGTTGACGGGACCTCCAACTCGCCGATGTTCTGGTTGTTCAGTAGCTCATCAAAGTACTCAACCCATCGCTCCAATATGCCCATTCTATCGGAAATCAGATTTCCCTCTTTGTCTCGGTAGGATGAGCATCGAGGTGTATAAGACTTCATCCTGTTGACTTGTTGGTAAGTAATGCGGTTGCTGCCTGTACTTTCCTAGTTCACAGACTTGCTGGTTCTTATAGACTTCCGTTTTCCGTCTGTGAAATCGCTTCTCATTTCGTGTGACACCGCTAATTGAATAATCCTCAGTCCATTATGATCTGTATTTTGATGTAGTCTATGGTAGCCGAAGTATCGCCTGAATACGGCCTCCGTCCCTACTTGCCTGTTAAAATCCCTAAGTATTATGGGGATAGGCTTCGAGGATTGGTTCTACTGCTTAGTAGAAGGTATCCTCCTCCGACTCTGCAGTCTCCTTGACGTGACCATTAATGAGGCTTATATTTCTAAATTTGCCTCGCAAGTGCAGAGTGCATAGCCGTTCGCTTATGTTTTCGAAGTCAATAACACCAGTTTCCATTTTTTGGTTGACTAAGATCTCCTCCCAGCACATGACTACTGAATGGTCACTATATAATATATGGTGTAGTGACCCTTCTCTAGGAAACCGGTCTCTGTCCGACGCATAATAGAATAGAATTGTTTTAAAAGAATTCTTGTTCGAAATTGGGGACGTCTGGACATCTGCTGAGTACGTTGAAAGCACTGAATGACAAAACCCTCAACGTAACCCATATCAAATTGGCAGGTGCACAAATTCCTTGATGGTGGACTCTCTAAGAGTATTGTCAAAAGATCTATGCGTGCTCTCACAGGGCGGAATATTTTTAAACTCTGTCGTTTCATTCCTACCTCTTCTAAAAGAAAAAAAGAAAACCACCGAAATTCTATGTACACTAAATTTTATATAATAATTTTTGTAAACCAATCTGGAGAAAATATGCCGCACCAATAGCCAATCTAATAATTTAATTACTTGGGCCAGATAGTACCGAAGTATCAACTGAAGCAGATACAACAAAAAAGTAATTTAAACTGTTAATTAATTTAAGTATTTCTACTTTCAGCCTAGAAAATTAAAAGTGCAAACACAGCGATAATTGACTAGTCTCGGCTTAAGCTCCGAAATTCCTTGCAATCTCACTTCCAGGTAACAATAGATATTTACCTTTTTAATTAATGATAGTGAAATTAGAAATGAACCAACAATTTCTGCTGTTGTTAACCTTGAATGGATTGAACTCGTTGCAATTTTTATTGACATCAGTAATCGCACGACGTGGAGAAACAGGTACAGGTCTGGAGGTAGACTTACCGTACTTTAATCGCAATTGCTGTCCATTGTCTTGGAATTAACGTCAGCAAAGAGAAATTGTCGGATAATCACCTCCGCTCCGGTGGTCTCAAGTTCATATTAAATTGAGATTGAAACCGATATTTCACCTGAAGGCACCGGAAAGTCAATTTTAATTATTTTCACAATGAAAATGTCTAGAAATTGAGCGCGTGCTCGTGGGCAGTTGAGACAAGATTAAGTGATTTGTGTTGATATGTTTGTCTGTCTGTCTAGCAGACAATCAGGCATTTGACAATATCTTGAAGACATTAATTGAAGAAGAAAGTCCGCGAAAATGTCTGTGAATATTTGATTATTGATTGGACATTGACGTTGGTCCATTAGGTACATGGACGATAAGGGTAGAGCTGGCACTAAGGAGTTGGTGATGGTTCATGCAGATAATTCTTACTAATTCAGAAGGCTTTGACATATTTACTTCTCGTCCTTGACATGGTGATTACACTGTTTATTGAAAAACCTGAGTCTACAAGGATTTTAGCTCCAGTGTTTTTTACCATTAAGCTTCACAACATATTATCTAGAACGATAGGGGACTGGGATGGGTCTCTGGAAGCGTATATTCCTCGACAATTCTTACAGGATGCGCTTTCAGTCCGGCGAGTTGTGGTTGCCCTTTTGTGGGAGTCTCGGCAAATCAAAAATTATAATGTTTCCAATTCAAAAAGATTGCGTATGTGTGAGGATCATTTATCCCTTTTGGTGATGACTAGATGCGAAGGTTGATTTTGAAATCGTAGGTTCTGCTTACTCTGCAAGCGTGTGTCACCGCCTCAGTGATGAGAAACTGCGTGCAAGGTCCTACTGTTGGATAGCGCCAATGGTATTTAGTTTAAGTGCGTCATTCGTTGTTCCGTACTACTGGAACTATCACTGAAGATGTAGAAGCAGAAACAATACGAGGGCCTTTGATATTATAAGATGATAAGAGTGCATGCATGAGCCGATTGTTTGGATGTAAGCAAAGAAGGTTAGAGTACCTGCTGTCTTTCATGCAACATAAAATACTGGACATTTTTCCTACATGAAATATTAAAAATCGATGCTAAGGTAAGGTATAAACGAACACAGAACTTTTTTTGCAATGCTGTGGTGATTTTCGACTTCCATTTTCATCTAAGAGGACTGTTGATTTCAACTTATCTACGTACAAACGTACTTGTACTCGTACCGACGTGCGCTAGATATCGTCAGTTCAAATGGTCACCAATCCTGAGCTTAAATTCAGAAATATTCATGGTTTTTTTTTTATTTGGTGGATTGCAGTGAATGCTTTCGGGTGCCTTCATAATGTCAACACAAATAGGGTGCACATCGTGGTAGAATTTTTGTTGTGAAATATTCGTTTTAGGAATGATGGGGTCCTAAGTCCGCATCAACTTAATACAGGACCGGACCAAATGGGAAGCAACTTACTCCCTCTTTCTTGGTCCACGGACCCCTCGCTTAGGGCTTGCACCCAAACTTCTCAAAAAAGTGAAGCGATGACGGCTTTACGGTTTCTTACCAGGGCAGAGGCAAATCGTCGCAGATGTTGAGTGCTCCTTTATATAATTCGTAGAACACGACATGACTACGAATCCGCCTTATTGCCGATTTGCCTCTGCTCTGGTAAGAAACCGTAAAGCCGCCATCGCTTCACTTTTTTGAGAAGTTTGGGTGCAAGCCCTAAGCGAGGGGTCCGTGGACCAGGAAAGAGGGAGTAAATTGCTTCCCATTTGGTCCGGTCCTGCATTAAGTTGATGCGGACTTAGGACCCCATCATTCCTAAAACGAATTCTTAAACTCTTGTTCGTTGTCTGTGGGGCTAATTAGACTAAAACTCCGCCGTCCTTGGTTGGTCTGGGGTTGATCTTATATCAGATCTCGCTGAAGACTTCCGCTAAGGTCTTGCCTTCCGTCGGTTTAATGAGCAGAGTTAGCGGTCTGGTCCTCTTTCGTCTCCTTGCCTTTTCTCTTAGAACTTCACTGTTCATTTCCACTTTAGCTTTAGGCAAACGGTTTTCCTCTTGTCCTTCTTTTGAACCCTGGGGCCTACATAGGTAAAGTCTCCATGAGGCGCGTCCTCCTCTTTTTTTTCAGTTCGTTTTGCAACGAGGTTACATTACCGCATTACCAGTCCGCAGAGCTTACTTGATTCGGATTATAAAATGGGTTGCTGGCCTTAAGTTATGAAACCGAATTGACATTCTATTGAATACTCTTTTCTTAATTATTTTTTATAACTTCAAGCGTCACACACAGGTATTTATCCTGTTTGTTGTTTGTTCCAATACTGTGAGAAGGCTATTTCCATAATATTGTGCATTGCAATTGACAATTGAAAGTCCTGATCTATTTTCGCCTTTATGAGTGTTTCAGGTGAGCTGAATGGTAGTCTCTACAGTTTGATATGTTCTGTGTATAATGGCAAGAAATGGTGCTTTATTGTGATGGCTCATTCGTATTGGTTTCTATTATAGATAGGATTAGTACACAGAACAAACTAATATGGAACAATTTACTTCATCCTATACTATGTTTTCTCTGGACTCCTGTTCTGGTATTCTGAGGTGGCGGGGAGGAAGGCGAGGCGGCAACCCTGCCGGCTGAACCAAAACTAAGTGGCCGAGAAGAACCTCCACGTGGTGGCACCAGGAAACGCTGTACTCACTTTGGTGTGCCGGCCGTGATGCAGTAAGCGAATGCTCCAAGGCTTAATCAGGGCGATCAGACCCGAGTCTGCTTGGGGACTCATCTGAAGTGGCTTCGGTCACGAAACCTTACCAGGGGTATATTGGTACCATGGGAACCGGGGTAGTCCCTGGACTCGTATACTTCCGGAAAATTCCTGTCGTATATGAGTACAGCTCGGTTGTTTGCGGTTGGCCCCCTCGTGGGAGCTTCATGGGGGCTGTTCGTGATGCTCAAGCGAGAAGAGATCTTCGGGCCTCGGCGTGGTGTTGCGTTTCAACACGAGTGCCGTACTCCTTAGTTCGGTAGGCATGTAGGTAGGTCTTGCATCCACCAGTATGAATGCAAAGCCAAGCACCGGCATAAACTGGTACCGTTGTTGCTTGTCACAGCGGGGCTCTGATTGTGGTCCCAAAATCAATCCATGTCTTAAGAAGACCGTAGGATTGAGTCTCCACGACAGGTACCTACGTTAAAACCCCAAGGATTTAACTGGAGTCCTGTTCTGAAAGAGGTTATCGCCCTGTTGCATCTAGGGTACTCCTGGAAGTATTCGATGAATTACATCATCATCATGCTCTAACACACTTCAAGGCCCTGATCCAACATGGATTGTTGCGCCAACGATTATTATTATTATTGTAATACATGCTTCAAGGAGGGTAAACGACTGTCAGTTCCCCTGCTTTAAGTGGAAAGTGTTATACTGTTTCATATGCCCCCACCTTGTATTATGGCCTCAATTAAGGTATCCGGATGGTATGATCATCATTTCCGGAAAAAAATATTCACCCGGTGCCCTAACCTTCGTAGTTAAACACCCACTTGAAGTAAATCCACTTATCGTGATTTCCTGATTTTGTGCATGGAAGACCGAAAATATTTCTGTCTACTGAGACTGATTATTACTTAACCTAGTTAGGATAGGCAATAATCAATCTCATGGTGTCTCCAGCTAAACCATAGCTGCGCGCATCCGATGAGTTATGTGGTCCATCTATACCTCAATTCTCTTTATGCGGTGAGAACGCGAGCTTCCTCTTAATAAGCAATTGCTATTTGCCTTCCTGAGGTATTTGGGGATATATAGATTTAAGCTTACTTAGTATGAAGAAAGACCAGAAGACTGTAGAGAAGAACTGACTGCATGGCGCTCATTAGCAAAGGATGCTTTGTTAATACGAAACCGTGGACATTGGCGTCCAACCAGATAATTGCAAATATTCCGGCTGATATCTTATCTGCGATGCCTCAAATAAATTCAAAAAAGTTCATATTCGAATCTAACATCAGCACCACTTGACCGTCACCAGACTGCTCATTCCATTTTCCTCTACTCGAAGAATATGTAATGTGCAGTTCGTCTCTTTTCCCGTTCGGTTTGCGAGGATTGGAGAGAGTGCGTATACTATTCCCTTCATCTTAATACTTCTACAGAGCAAGGTCGTACATTGAGTTTTTGGTCACCTTATGCCTAAGGCCCCAGCGATCTTTTTTAACGTCAATCAGCGTCGTCAACCATCTTTGCGTTTTTCACTGTTTAATTTTGTGGTGGAGTTTCTTCTTCACGGCTGATCTAAGGGTTGCCTCATCTATGCCTATCGCTGTGTTATCCTCTGAGTTCCGAAATGTTGCTCTGTGATAAACTAGAGTAGTAGTAAAGTATAGCAACAGGCTTGCTCGTTTGTTACTTCCTACCCCATACATAAATAGTTTTCATCGAATATAGGCATCCCTTCATGGAGAGCTGCTGTGGGCACAGTCTTTGAGCGGTGTAGGTCGTGCTGTGTCATTGTTAAAACCCAACCTTCGCAATTTGATCCCATGTTGTGGTAAAACAACTATTTTCTAAGAAAGTCTAACATCCGCTTCCTTTCTGACACTTCAGTCCCTCTCATGTTAACGAAATTTCAGCATGTCATGTACTCGTTGCCTTGGAACCGCACCAGAACCAGAAATACAAGCGGGAATATCGCGTGACATTAGGCAAATAGCACGAATATGAAGATTAAACAAGTCGGGAAACCGGAAGCTAGACGCTTCAGGTGTGAAAAGTTTTGTGTATTTCTTTTATAAAGAGATTTGAGTATGCATTTGTTCCATTAGTATATAGCACGTAAAACATGCATATATTATGTGAAAATATCCACTTTCAAGTGATATTGACATTCATAGTCTTGAACTTTGTTGGTAATAGTGAGATTTTCACCAAATTTGGCAGGTTTTCCTGTCAATTACTAAAAATTATCGTAATGTACTATTATTAACTTTATTTGATCAGGTATCGGTGTGGAGGGTACTTCGGAGCCTAGACACCATATATTGGCAGCCTTCTGAATTTATTCAGATTTTTCGGTTGGGTAGTTTCGTTAGTTTCGTTAAGAAAATGATCACTTTCAACCCCCGCACTCCCCACCTTTTCAACAAATGTCGAAACTAAGAAGAAAATTTACTTCGTTTAATTGATTTTTCTTTTCATCATGGAAATAAACTAGAATGAGTGCGATTTTGATTTCGGCATAAGATTCATCTATATATTTATATTGTTCCATCTTAAATTAAAGCTTTTTAGGAGAAACAACCAAAATATTTCCATTCACTTTGAAGGTTCACAGCACATACATATATATAAGCTGATACATGGCCTCAAGTCGTGCATTCCATTCCTTTGGCGGCTCTATTAACTTACACTTGTTTTATGAGTAAAAGATACAACCGGCACAAATGACACAATAGCAGAGAAATTGCATGATGAACGAACAGGTAGAAAAGCCGCCCATGCGGATATGAGTCAGGCAGGTGAGAACGCTGCAGATTGGATTGCGTGCAGTGCACGCAATGAACAGCGAACATTGCATTCATCAACGCCGACTTAATTTTACACCCGCATAACGTGTATCTTCCGGAATGTATAGTTTATCTTGAGGGAATTGCTCGGTTTAGTGATAGTAATTTTACTCGATGCCATCCGTGAGTCAAGGTGAAAGTGAAATTAAGAATACACTAATGCAATATTGCGAGGAGGGCGTTACTCGTTGGCTTTAATGAATGGTTATCAGATGTGATGGAGCTGATCAGATTTGGACCCTTAAGCTAAATTGGAACGGGTTTTATTTATCGATGGCAGTGTTGGCATTTTATTATATGTTGTTTTTCTATTGTCACTTTCTTTTGAAATGTTCTTATTCTTATACAACTTATCGAAACTGAACGATAAGCCGTTCGTTAATTGAAACAGAAATAGTGCTAGTTACTTTCCCATTTTGGAGTGGTTTGGTAGCCACCATTTCAGCTGCTTCAACATGATTCTTAAACAAATACAAATATTCATTTCGGTAATCACTTGTTCCCTTCTTCAGTGTTCTAGTTTTCCAAAATATTAACGGACAAGAAAACTAGTGAGGGAGCTATATCATGACCAGGAGTCTTTTTGTTTTAATATTAAACAGAATTCTTCAATCTGATTGCCAAACCATCGAACATCGAATAATTGTTGATTTGAATTTTGCTGGAAACGGCAATAACCTTAAACATATAAAACCGCTCGAAACTTCGGGATTTAAATGAATCAAAATAATTGAATGAAAGGTAAACTGATTCCTTTCCATATTGATTTTGCGCTGTTTGGAATTTAAACGTTTAAAATGAACTCATCAAAGCAAAATGAGGTGGGCTACATACCCTCTTGATTTCTTTTGCCATGAACCAGGTGATTAGATTCAAAAATGAATGGCTAAGAAATACGGCGCTCGCACTAGTACGAAATTCCATAAAATGACCCTTTGCATTTTCGATCCTCCGCCAAAATTACAAAAATGTCACTCTTGTTTCGACTGACAAGTAAAAAGATTATCGATAAGAGGCTTCTGTGTCACCGACGACGCGTGGAATGGGGCGCTAAGCCACCAAAAATGTTAACACCCTACTATTCAGACGAGCCGATCGTATGTTATACACGCTAATTTCGAGTCTCACTTGGAATTCGAACCTCCTCTCTGCTCCCACTGCATGAATCCCGATTTTTTGGCTTTCTCTGGCTATTCCCGAAATTCATGCTTCTGCACACACGAAATTTACAGTCTTTGATGGCCGAAATACGCTCACTTTTCAACGACGATTCCGTCGCGCCTCTAATAATCTCGACAATTTCAATATTTTTCAAAGATACATTTTCTCGATCTTCAGGACTTTTCGATTCGATTCAATTCGATTCAATGTCAATTTCCCAGAAATTTACGGCGGCCTTTTTTCCACGACCAAAACGAAAAAAAAACATTCTTTCTCCCCCAAAGACGAAAACAAAGTCCCCAGTCCAGTTGTTCTGCTGTCTATCATCAGCCGGTCGTGGTCCTGCTAATTCTCAATGCAAAAATACGTTTTCAGTCGCTTCAACTAGAAACAAGACGTTAGGCCTGCATTCCGTAATATGTCACCTGAGCAAGTTTAAGTGCAAGGTCAATGTTCCCTTTTGACGGGCCATGCAATATTCGAGCATTGTTATTACATACAAATCGACAATTTGATAAAATGTAAATGAATTTTAGAATTTTTAGGGAAGTGGCGGGGTTTGGCAAATAAAAATGAAATTATTAATTTTAAAATATTATGTAACGACAAACAAAACAAAAATATCTCTTTCAAAATATATATTGTTACGTTTTTGCTTTACGTACACTCGTCACTTGTTACGCTACTTGCTTAACGTAGACACATATCAATGGATTGCGTAGCACTGGACAAAAAGACCGTTCTGTAACTTTAATATAATCGTTTATTTTACACCAAATTATACAACCGTACTGCATAATTATTTATAGAATAAATCCTTCAACTGGTACAATTCGAGGCGTATTCATAACCGACGCGATTTATTCTAACTCTAGAGCTAGACTGACTCTGTAGGCGTACTTCCTGCCCTTTTATACAACGCCGAACATTCCAGAAAGGCATCATCATCATCAACAGCGCAACAACCAGTATCCGGTATAGTCCTGCGTTAATAAGGAACTCCAGACATCCCGGTTTTGTGCCGAGGTTCACCAATTCAATATCTCTAAAAGTTTTCTGGCCTTCTGACCTACGCAATCGCTCCACCTCAAGCTGGGTCTGCCCCGTCTTCTCTTTTTACCATATATATTGCCCTTTTAGACTTTCCGGGCTGCATCATCCTCACCCATACGGATTAAGTGACCCACCCACCGTAATCTATTGATTTTATCCACAACCTGACGATCTTGGTATCGCTCATAGATCGTTATGTAGGCTACGGAATCGTCCATTCTCATGTAAAAACTAAAAAATCTTCGCAGGATTCTTCTCTCGAACGCGGCCAAGAGTTCGCAATTGTTCTTGCTAAGAGCCCAAGTCTCCGAGGAATACATGAGGACTGGCAAGACCATTGTATTGTACACTGAGAGCTTTGACCCTATAGTGAGACGTGTCAAGCGAAACAGTGTTTGTAAGCTGAAATAGGCTCTGTTGGCTGACAACAACCGTGCGTGGATTTCATCGTTATAGCTGTTATCGGTTGTGATTTTCGACCCTAGATTGGAGAAATTATCAACCATCTCAAAGATTTAGTCTCCCATCTTTATTCTTCCCGTTTGGCCAGTGCGGTTTGATGTTGTTGGTTGGTTGGTTTTCGGTGCTGACGTTGCCACCATATATTTTGTCTAGCCTTCATTGATGTGCAGCCCAAGATCCCGCACCAATTGCCGCCTGCTTGATCTGCATGAAGGCAATTTGTTCATCTCGGGTGGTTCTTCCCAGGATGTCGATATCGTCAGCATAGGCCAGTAGTTGGGTGGACTTAAAGAGGATCGTACCCCTCGCATTTACCTCAGCATCACGGATCACTTCCTCGACTGCCAGGTTAATGCGGGATGAATTGCACTGTTTCTTCTATGCGTGGTGACAGTATTTGTCCATCGTCTTCAGTTGGCGGGACCTGCAACTCACCGATGTTCTGGTCGTTCAGTAGTTCATCAAAGCACTCAACCCATCGCTGCTATATGCTCATTCTATCGGAAATCAGATTTCCCCTTCTGTCTCGGCAGGATGAACATCGAGGTGTATAAGGCTTCATCTTGCTGACTTGTTGGTAAAACTTGCGCGCCTGATGCGGTTGCTCCCTGTACTTTTCGAGTTCACAGACCTGTTGGTTCTCCCAGGCTTCCTTTTTCCGTCTCTGAATTCGCTTCTCCGCTCGCCGGAGTTCGTGATAAGTCTGAAAATGCAACATTGCTCGGTATGCGGCATTCTTTCATTCCGTTGCTAGCTTACATTCATCGTTAACCCAGACGTTCCGACTCCTTTTGCGGTTGGAGCCAAGTATGTTTCTGACGTATTTACGATAACATTCTTGAGGAGGTTGTGAAGATCGTTTGTTGACGCTTCATCTCCGGGATCTCTGTTCGCTGCGGTTATTGCGGCATCCATTTCCCTCTTACAGGTGTCGCGGAGGGCTGTGTTGTGGCTTCAGTGTTAACTCTCATCTGATTGTCAGAGAGGGATTGTGGGTGGTATTGTTATTCGAGTTCGGAGCACCAAGCCAACGAGATAGTGATCCGAGTCTATATTGGCACCCCTGTATGTTCTGACATTCAACAACTCGGAGAGGTGGCGGGGTTCCATCAACACGTGGTGAATTTGGTTGAAAGTGGTTCAATCTGGAGGGGCCCACGTTTGTTTGTGGACCGCTTTTCGCGCAAACCAGGTACTTCCAATAACCATTTCGTGTGACACTGCTAATTGAGTAATCCGAAGTCCGTTATCATTTGTATTTTGATGTAAGCTAAGGGAGCCAACATATCGCCTGAATACGGGCTCCTTCCCTACTTGGGTGTTAAAATCCCCAAGTATGATTTGGGACAGGCTTTGTGGGATCGTTTTACTGCCTCGTAGAAGGTATCCTTCTCCAACTCTACAGCCTCCTCTGTAGGGGCGTGAACGTTAATGAGCCGTATATTTCTAAGCTTGCCTCGCAAGTGCAGAGGCATAGCCGTTCGCTTATGTTTTCAAAGCCGATAACAGCAGGTTTCATTTTTTGGATGACTAAGAAACCTACTCCGAGCACATGGTTTACTGAATGGCCGTTATAATATATGGTGTAGCCACTCTTCTCCAGGAAACCGGTCGCTGTCCAAC
This sequence comes from Hermetia illucens, assembly GCF_905115235.1. NCBI lineage: Eukaryota > Metazoa > Arthropoda > Insecta > Diptera > Stratiomyidae > Hermetia > Hermetia illucens. The sequence goes on from NC_051849.1 coordinate 53,163,138, forward strand.
GGATCTCCTGCAACGCTGTTATATCAGCCCTATATTGGGACAGGGGATCGGCTAGCTGCTTGGCAGTTCCATTTGTGTACAGGGAGCGCACATTCTATGAGAAAATGCACAAATCTTAATTCCTTTGTTGCACGGTTCGTCGTACTGTTATCCGTCCTGTTCGAGGCTCCTGTTGTGGCTTCGTAATTTCGCTTTTCCGTGTAGGGTTGTCAACCCTACCCAACCCCAAACCTGAAGGAACATTTGGTCCAATTTGTCCCGTTTTTAGGCGCGGGAGACTCGTCTTCATCCTTCTCCGTCTGTAGCTTTTCGTTAAGGAAGAGCTGCCAGCGGTCACCACATGGAGGTGGAGGTAAGGTTTGATAGTAGCTCACCATAAATTTGATTCCTGATAATTACAAACTAAAATGCCGCCTATTAATTTCTCTAGGAGTCATTATTTTGAAAAAGTGTTTGGTATACCAAAAAAATATTTTGCCCAAGGTCGCCAGCAGTGCCGACTAACCTCAGATGTGGGGTAAGTTGGTATGTCTGTTGGACTAAGTTGGCATAACTTTTGTGATTTAAATTTAAATTTTCTGCTGATCTTTCTGTTTTTTTATTCCCTTCAGCCGCCAGCATGTTTCTGACTGGTGTTCCCCGATTAGATTCCTTTCTTTGCCCTGCTTTTGGTAATGACGGTCGTTAAAATTTCAGTTTTATTCATATTCAATCTGACACCGTGTTGCATGAGGCAATCATTCCATTTTTGGACAAGTTGCTCGAGATCATTTTTGCTATTACATGCTGGGGAAACACCATCTGGATAAACCAGCGTATAGAGCGCTGGACGTTTGATGTCCTGTGTGACGGTGTCCATAACAAGAACAAAGAGGAGTAGTGAGAAGGCGCTTCCTTGATATACATACATGGGATGATAATTTGAACATTCTGCTGGACTACCTTTCTTTTTCCATATGTGGTACTTTCTTGGCAGTCAGATGGGGTTCTACCTTCCTGAATAACCCGATTAAAGAATTCACTGAGCCACAGTGTTGGGTCCTAGCTCTTCGCTTTGCGGAGCTCAGATGCGATGTCATCAGATCCTCCGGCTTTCCTCGATTTCATTCGTTTTATTGCCTCCTCGACTTCAGTTGGGCTGACAGTGAAGCCCATAGTGTTTTACGTAGGCACCTGTCGTGAGACTTAATCCTACGGTCCTCTTCAGACACGGATTGATTTTGTGACCACAATCAGAGCCCCGCTGAGACAAGTCACAACGGTACCAGTCTATACCAAGTGCATGGCTTAACATTCATACTGGTGGATGCAAGAATTACCTAAATCTCTACCGAACTGTGGAGTACGGCACCCGTGTTGATACGCAACACCACGTCGAGGCCCGAAGGTCTCTTCTCGCTTGAGCACAACCACAACCACCATGAAACTCCCACTAGGGGGGCCAACCGCAAATAACCGAGCTGTCCTCACATACAACATGAGTTCACCCGAAGTATGTGAGTCCAGGGGCTTTCCCGGTTCCCATGGTACCAGTATACCCCTGGTAAGGTTTCGTGACCAATTTGCCACTTCAGATGAGTCCCCGTGCAGACTCGGGTCTGATCGCCCTAATTAGGTCTTTGGAGCATTCGCCTACTGAATCACGGCCGGCAAACCAAAGTAATTACAGCGTCTCCCGGTGCCACCACTATGGAGGTTCTCCTCGACCACTTGGTTTTGGTTTGGCCGATAGGGTTGCCGCCCCATCTTCCTCACCGCCACCTCTGAGCACCAGTTGGGCTGACAGATGGAACTGCCCCAAATGTCCGCAATGACTTTGGAAGTGAAATCTGCTCGTAGTATTCTTGCCGCCTATCAATCGCGGCTGGACGGTTGGTAAGAAAAGTACCGTTCTTGTCATTAACGCAATAGAAGTGTTCGATATCCTGACTGCATCCGTTTCGGCTTTTGGCAAGTCGATACATATCTCTCCTGCCATCCCGAGTATCCAGTTTATCGTAAAGATTATTGCAACGGTCCACTTGTTTCCAACGATCGGTTTCTTCGCTTCGCGGTTGGCATTCTTATAAATTTCCTAATTGGCCAGCGTTTTATCAGAGATGCATATGGTTCCCCAATATTCACAGAGTGTTGACGTCATCAGCGCAGAGAAACTCAAGACGAAAACTAGCCTCAATCGGGATTTTTATTTTAGCTATTTATCATCACCATCAGATTACTTGCAACTTTTATTTTTTTATGGTTTTTTTGATGTTACGTTAGTCAAATTGACTGAGCATAAGCCTCTCCATCTTGTTAAGCAGCGTTTGATTCCTTGGTCGTCATGGATGCTCCTGTTTATCTTTGTGCCGTTCCGCTAGTGCAGGCTTGCGACTCATATAGCCTTAAGTGGGAAGAAAATGAAAAAGTAAGACTAGGAAGAAAGGACAGTATGTATGTCCTATACTCTTCAAAGAAGTGAACATGAGCCATATAATATTACGGAAACACCAGCGTCTCAGGGCTCAAAGTCAATAAATATATAATATGAATGGATGCACCTGTTACGTTTACACAAAAATTATTGTCTTTTTTGCCCGACTTCAATAGATGAGGCGGATTTATGAAGGTCCCGACAGCAGTTAACTATCTTCACTGCAATTAGTACCAAGGGCTATAGTAATTTCGTATTAAAACTTAACTCTTGGCAACTCTATCATTTATCATTCCTGCTTACCCACTAATTTGCCTCTCTCGCGAACTGTTTCAGATTAGACAGGCGCTAACATCTGAGCGTAACATGCGAAGGTGCTTATTGTGCAGCGGTACTTTTTTTGTATGAGACGCAATCAATTAATCAACGACCTGGTTCAATGATTCAAACGCCCGCCCCCTGAGAATCTTTTAGCCATGGGCAAAAACCGACTATGAGCCACGGAGTTGTATAATCTCACGAGCTGGTGGAGGATGAATATGAAGCTGTGAAGTTTGAAAAATTGCTTTTGTTTTGCTAAAATGCTTTCATTAGGTATTTGGGCAATTTTAAGGGGAACCCTGATTTCGGGCTCGCCTAGGATTAAAGCGTTAAAAGAAGTCTCATTTATTTAAAGCCAGGCAGAGTAGTATTAGCTCCATTTAATAAAAAGTCAAAGTAAATATGATAATTGGTATCTTTGCCTTCTCATTGAACAGAATTAATAAGAAGGCTTGCCTTAGCCATTTCGCAATACAGTGTCCAATAATAAATCCAAGGCGGACAAGGCGGAACTTTTACCAATTTTCCCTAATCAACCTTGGACTCCACCATTATATGATCCCATCACTTTTCAAAATAGCTTTACTGGTAGTTCCCATTGTTTTGATTATTCCCAGCTCAAGCGGATGATGTCCGAGTACTTTTCAAAATACAATTTTGGTGTTTGACTTCAAAACCTGTCAGAAATTTATATTTGGGAACATCTTTTGGTTAATTATAGCTTTTTTGTTGGGATTAAGTCATATTTCTTGGCTGACCACGCACAGTAGTGGGAAACAGCTGGACCTTCGATCATTTGCATACAATTATCAATGCGAGACGTTCACTTTCATCTTTCCCAGGTGCTGCTCGCAGATTGTTCGTTTGGCTTTCTGCAGACATTTTGAGGCAATAAACAATGGCTTTTATTTATGAGTAACAACAAATTAGACATTTCGGCAGTTTACGAGTATTACTTCGAACTATGACAAGTTGTATTTTTGTATCTTTAATAATATTGCAATGCATCGCATATGTGGTGTCCGTTTTTATCGACCACTTTGTTAATATGTCTTAGACGTGGTGAAATTTTCGGGCATGTAACTTTTCCGGAATGTGGTTTGTAACCAATGTCAGTTTAGATTGCGCTCATGGGGAATCTTTTTTTCTACCATTTGCAGCTTTTAATTTGGTGATTAGCGCACATGTTAACTAATGTTATTAATGAGTGTAATTTTGAAAGTTATTGGTCTAGGAGGAATGATTCGAGACCTGATGGATAGTCAGGGACTAGAATTTAATATAGTATTAGTTCTCATATCTTTTTCGTCAAGACAATTAAATATATCCTAAAAGTTGCATTCAGATAGAATTTTTAGAATTTAGTTTGATTCATTGATTGGAAGTGTTAGTAACGAGAACAACTCCCCCTCGGACACCACCTTGTCGTGATGGGGGAGCTTGTGGTAGTTTACTACTACACTAAGGGTGTCCAAAAACACATGAAGATGGAAACAAAGGATTGTAACTGTCCAAGTGGTAAGAAGTCACAGACTTCGAATCCATCCGCGATTCTGAGAAATCAGGTCATGGCCGAGGCTCGGATTTTGGAGGCCTCACCTAATTCATGTTCCCCCACGGCGAAATCTGTGGAATACAGGCTCCCCACTTCTGTGGCAAACCTACACCCGGAAAAAGGATAGTACAGCAACTCCCTTAATTAGAACAAATCTGACTACGGTCGGTCGGTTGGTGACACTGTTACCTAACTCTTCCAAAATACTAGGGAGGAAGGCTCGGCAGAAGGAAACTTCAGCCGCAAAGGAGAAGGGACTACAGGCTTGCTTGGCAGAACCTTCTCTTGTACCCGGAAAACGGAAGAAGGGGAAGCTGGTAATGTGGATGCAACTGGTCTAACGCCGTTATGTGAAAAGAGATCCATGCAGTCCGGACTCCGTGAACCTGGGAGGGCTTCTAGCCGACGACAATGAAAGGCACTGCGAAAGAAGGCGAAATTTCTTGCGAATGAGGACATGGACGTTGCTACACCACCAAGTGTGGCGATATCCAGAGAAATCGGAAGCAAGAAAGCGGAACTTTTGGTAGAAGGTGAGGAAAAGCTGGTAACCCCGGTGAGATCCACAGTGAATGCAGCTGACTTTTTAGATAGCGGCGGTTTTCATATTAGACTGCACTTATGACTACAAACATAAGAGTTAGTCAAATCAACCTGCAGCATGCCAGAGCTTCTTCCTATCTACTGGCGGCAAAGCTGGCAAAGTTGCATGACTGTCCTTATATATTTCTGGTTTAAGAGGTATGGATTCGTTTTAACAGAATCTGTGGCATTAGATCAGTCAAGGGGACCAGGATCTTCCTTGATGAAAGATCCTCGAGACCGAGGGCCTGCGTTCTGATTGTTAGAGGCAACCATACTGAGACAATTCTGTTTACAGGACCTTGTTGCGGTTAACTTACAATACCAGGTTAATGGTAAGAGGAGAAACGTTATAGTTGCCTCTGCTTACTTTCCCTATGATTCTTTCTGCTCTCCGCCGACGCAAGAACTAAGGGATCTGGTAGTGTATGCAGAATCAATTGGCCTTGAACTTTTAATAGGTTGTGATACGAACGATCAGCATATTTGTTGGGGCAGTAGCAAATGCAATCCTAGAGGAGAGAAGCTGTTTGATTTTATCACTTCAGCTGGTCTGATGACCAGGGTGTGCCCCTACGTTCGTGGAGTCAAGAAGAAGTGAAGTAATTGACCTAACAATCTGCAATTCAAAGTTGTCAGAGTTAATTAGAAACTGGCGAGTACTAGATGAAATCTGACTCTCAGATCACCGTTACTTAGAATTTAGTCTAACTATTACAGACGAATAGCCTGTAATACAAACACGGAACACTAGAAAAACGGATTGGACAAAGTTCAATGAACTTCTTGGCGACAAATTTGAGCTCCCTAGACGATTAAGTACTCCTTTGGCGATAGCAGATCAATTGAAAACTCTGAATCGCACACTTTTAGAGTGCTTTGAAGAGACTTGTTCCGAGGCCAAAGTGGTAAAACGGTTCCATGGTGGAACCGAGAACTGCAGAGACTCAGGAAATCAACCAGACGACTTCTAAATCGTGCTTGCAAAAGCAATAAAGATGAAGACTGGCTAAACTTCCGGAACTCACAGAGTGAAGATAAGAGGCTCGTAAAACGTTCAAAACGAGACTCATTTGGAGCGTACTGTGATGAATTGGAAGGTGAAAAGGAGACTTCCAGAATGAGTCGGCCAATTTGGACTCTCTTAGAGAACCGGATGGTACTTTCACGAACTCTAGAGCTGAGTCTATTCAGACTTTCTTGGAAGTACACCACCCGGGAGAACAGGTCTCAGAAGTGGGCAGAAGAGAATTGGCGATTTCTGCAAGCCTTCACACCAAGGTGTTGCAAGCGGAATTGGGACACTGCGAGAGCTGTTGTTACCAATGGAAAAGCGAGAGCTGCTATACTGTCATTTGAACACTTCAAAGTACCTGATATGGATGGTATCTACCCAGCGATGCTAAAGAAGGGTATAGAGCACTTAGAAAAACTTCTAAGAAATATTTTTCGAGGATGTCTTGCTCTGGGCTACGTGCCTTTCTCTTGGCGGAAGGTAAAGGTAGTCTTCATACCAAAATCTGGGAAAGATGACTATTCTAAATCCAAAGAACTTCAGACAAATCAGCCTAACATCATTTTCGCTGAAATGCCCGGAGAGACTGGTTGAGCGTCACATTCGCGAGAAGGCGCTAAATCGCACCCCCTAAATGAAAACCAACATGCTTACCAACGTGGAAAGTCCTGTGAGTCTAGTCTTCAGTCTTTGGTTTCAAAGATAGAGGATGCAACTGTGAAGAGTGAGTACGCGATGGGGGTGTTCGTGGACATTGAAGGTGGTTTTGACTATGAGCCCTTCCCGGGGTGATGCCGCCAGAGAACATAGTGTTGACAAAACTCTAATAAAGTGCATCTACGCTATGCTAATGCAGAGATTGTTGTGTGCTAAAGTGGATATTGATCGCTGCTTAACAATGGAAGCGACAAAAGGTTGCCCTTAAGGAGGTGTGCTATCGCCACTTCTGTGGAGTATGCTGATCAACTCACTACTATGAGAACTACAAAATCTGCCAACACACGTTCAAGCTTATGCGGATGACGTGGCTGTGCTGGCTGCTGGTCGAGATCTCGGAATGGGGTGTAGAAATACACAACGCGCCGTTGATTTGATTGATGGTTGGTGTCTCAAGCATGGACTTTCAGTAAATCTAAATAAAACCACAACGGTATTATTTACAAAAAGGAGGAAACTGAATGGTCTTTGGCTTCCAGAGATGAAGGGTACAACTCTTCAATTCTCCGAATGAGTGAAATATCTGGGGGTTATTCTTGACAAGAAGCTTCATTGGAACAAACATATAGAGGTAAACGAGCTCTCACAGCTTATGGGCTGTGTCGTCTACACACCTTTGCCTCGACATGGGGACTTAGGCCTCAGGTAGTAATGTGGATATATGTTGCTATCATTAGGCCGATGTTCGCTCATGCATCCGTAGTATGATGGGTTAAGGTGAAACGGAAGAGCTTTCGCTGTAAACTAGCCACACAGCAAAGAACTGTGTGTCACCGGTGCCATGAACACCACATCCCGCGCAGCTCTGAATGCATTACTCAATTTGCAGCCCTTGGATTTGTTCATTCAGAGCACTGCAATGAGAGCGGCTCATCGACTAATCAGATTAGATCTATGGGAAAACAATGGACGTGGGGGGGGCGCAAAATATTGAGAGAGTCATTGGGAGAACTGAATCTAGTTTTCGCGATGCCTTCCGATTCTCAGATCCCCATACATCTGTTTGGTAGAAGATAGGCGGGACGAACCAGAAGAATGTGGGCCAGGATATACTGACGTCTTCTACCCTGACGGCTCAAAGACAGAAAAGGGCGCATCGCAATCTGCAGCAATAGTCAAGCTGCATTGAGGGCGTTGAGTAGTACTTTGATCACTTCAAAAATCGTTCAGGAATGTAGAAACCGATTGAATTCTGTTTCCAGATTCAATATGGTGGATTTACTCTGGGTACCTGGCCATTGTGGTGTAGAGCGAAATGAAATCTCGGATAGCTTAGCAAAAGAGGCCTAACTTTCCCCATGCCCGGACCGGAACCAGCAATTGGGGTGTCGGTAGCATTGGATGATGCTGTTATCAAAAACTGGGAACAAGCTTCTGTAATGATAAGAGTGGAGTAGGAGATCAGGTCTATCATCCTTAGTAGCCGATAACGACCTAGAGGGCAGAGCTATCCCAAAAATCTAAACAATTTGGCTAAATTGACCGTGAAGGTCCGCCCACAAAGATTGAAGCTCCATCAAAGTGCTCGGTCGACACGATCTTGCACGCCTCTGTGCTAGGCAGGCTCGGGAATGTGGGGGGGTCCTTTGAGCGCTTTGATCCCTCACGCTTCATTACTAAAAACCAACGTGTCTTTTCCGATGCGTGGGTCCGCACCGGATTTTAAATTCGAGTTGACAACGAATTTCGCGACGGCCTATCGATGGACAAACAGAACGCGAGCTAAATTGGAAAATAGAAAAAAAAAAACCGGCTCGACCGCGCGCGTGGAGCCGTAAGTCTCCGGACCCGAGTGCCGCGATCAAGGAGGGCAAGATCCACGACGGATCACCGTCTCGATTGCCGTCTCTTCCCGTCGCAGAATATTAAATCAAAAGAACAAGCCAAAAAGGGATCGCGAGAATTCAATCTTCCTCGTCTGGAGTCAGAGAACAAAGTGAAGATGAATCATTGAGGACGGAACGGCACAGCATATAGCCGACTACCTCCGTATTCCATCAAGGATCCATCTCACCCGTCACTTCATCCCTACGAAGAAGAAAGAATATTTAATTTTTTTCAAGTGCTGAAACGAAGAGGTAGCCATTTCACATAAAGGTAGGGAAGGACACTCCTCAGGAACTCGGACGGCAATACCTTTCAGCTTATAGCCGCAAAGGCCCGTAGATCCAGAGGCTTCTGGGAGGCAATCACCTACGAGACGTATCTCAAGACGAACACAATAAACGACTAGCTCTTATGGTATTCTACCAAGGATAGGGCAGGAAACTCTACGTTACAAGGTGGGAAAGGAAATTGAGGCTTAGGAACAAGTGCTTCCGGGGAAAAAGGCGTGAAACCTAAAACTAGAAATCTGAAGACAAGTGTACGTGGAACCTAGCCGGGAACAATATTGAGAATCTATTGATTCTCTATCCGACACCACCAAACGAAATTGTGAGCCGGACTAGTCTATCTTCCACTTGATTCAGGAAACCTGTAAATAATAATTTATGCTTGAATCCAGGAAATGTTTTGCCCCACGTTGGGCGCCATTTGTAATGATATGAGTGGAGATAGGAGATCAGGTCGATCATCCTTAGTGGCCGATAACGACCTAGAGGGCAGAGCTATCCCAAAAATCTAAACAATTTGGCTAAATTGACCGTGAAGGTCCGCCCACAAAGATTGAAACTCCATCAAAGCGCTCAAAGGAACCCCCCCCATTCCCGAGCCTGGCTAGCACAGAGGCGTGCAAGAACGTGTCGGCCCCACCATTGTGAAGCCAGACCCTCGGCGAGCCAGTCTGTCAGCCTCCTCATTACCGGCGATGTTAGAGTGCCCCCGCACCCACATCAGGAATGTTTCGTTCAGTCGGCCAAGTTTCAGCAGCACCTGATGACAATTCCATACCAACTGGCTTGATATATTGTTGCCATTTAGTGCTGATAATGCCGCCCGACTGTCGGAACAGATTCGAATGGTATGACCCCTCCATTTCTGTCGCAGACATTCTTCCACTGCCAATGAAATGGCATATGTCTCCGCCTGGAATATGGTCGCCATTTTTCCGAGGGATCGGGCCAGTTCTATAATCGGATTCTCCGAGAACACCCCTGCGCCCGATCCATCCTCCATGACTGACCCGTCGGTGAAGATTATTAGGTCTGTATTCTGAAAAGACTCATGGCCACTTGTCGACCATTCTTCTCTTTCGGTGATTACGACAAGTGTACGTCTTTTTAAAGACGAATCTGGAAACCATATGATCGGTCGGCGTCAGGGCTACCGGATGTTTTTCAAGGAATTTCCAGATAGATGCATGACCGTTTGATTGGCCTCCGGTATCGAGCCTATATGCGTCGTTTCCGTTTCACCTCCAAGTGAATGGAGGGTAAATTTAGGATAGCTTCAAGTGCCGCAGTCGGCGTAGTACTCATTGCTCCAGTAATGCTTAGGCAACCAAGTCTCTGAATCTGCGTTAGCAACTTCCTGCTGTTAGCAAAGTTCAGTCTTGTCCACCAGACGATGCATGCATACATCAAAATGGGTTTTATTATGGATGTATACATCCAATATATCCGTTTAGGTGAAAGTCCCCAGATCCTACCTATCGCATTCCTACAGCACCAGAGCAATCTGCAGGATTTCTGATATTGTTCCTGGATATGATGCTTCCACGTTAACTTAGAGTCGAAATGTACTCCTAAGTACTTGACTGTTAGTGCCAGCTGAATTTCCGCCCCTGCTAAGGTGAACATAACTAGTCCTGTCTTCTTAGCGTTCACCGTGAGTCCATTGCGGGGGCACCAGCTGTGGATTACATGCAGAGTTGCATTCAAGCGGTCACCTACTGTGTCCGCAAACTTGCCGGTAATTATTACGGCTAGGTCGTCCGCAAATGCTTGCGCGAAGACTTTTTTGTCCTCCAGGAGCCACAGCAGGGTATCCATCACCAAGAGCCATAACAGTGGAGAGAGAACCCCTCCCTGTGGGCAGCCCCTGAGACATCCTGCTTCAATAGACTTCTGGCCGACCGATATGTGGATTTTTCTCCCCTCTAGCATGTGAAGGATCCAACTGATTAGCAGCGGTTCGATTCCATGCTGTCTTGCCGCATCACAAATTGCCGCGAATGAGGCATAATTGAAGGCACCTTCGATGTCCATGAATGCTCCTGAGGCGTATTCTTTTTCGTACATCGCCTTTTCAATTTTTGCCGTAAGTTCATGGAGTGCTGTCTCCGTGGATTTGCCTTTCTGGTAGGCGTGTTGCCTATGGTGAAGTGGCCACTTAGGACTATGTGTATCCCTTATAAAGCGAGGAGAGAGTCTGCACTTTAATCTGTCGACCATCAGTTTGGCTTTTATACTGAAAAGTAGAGGCCAAACGGCGGTATCCCCAATATCTCTACAAGTTCAAATTGATCCGATCACATGATTCTTCGAAACGGATATTCAGATAAATTACCACGTCAAGTTTTAAAAATATATTTCGTCATCCTCGAAAGAAACCATCACGTTGCTCTGAATTAGTAAAATTGAGATTTGGACATAGTGCAAGACCCGAGCCTTGATATTTACTTCTCCTATTTAATTACTGCTTACTTGGTCTGACATATTTCCCAGCATGTTTGCAAGCCGAAAATAAAAACGTGGAAGAATTTAGTGTTGGTTCCTCAAAGGCTTTCGTAACCACCATTTTGCGCATCTCAAATTCAAATTGATGACCGGAGAATTACAATAATGAATGGCTAACTTGCTGGAATTGCACGAGCAGGTTGCAAGGCCACTCAATTAACGCAATTGTATTGTTTTATGCAATTTATGTTTGTAGCAAATTTCAAAGACTTGGCTCCTCACTTTCATTGAGTGCGCGAAATGGTTTCCAATGCGGTTACTTACCTTCGGAGCTGCATGATTATGGTGGAATGCGCCAATATCGTTTATGTTATGATATTATAAATTTACCAATTAGCAATTAGGGGCGGCGGGGTTAATAATAGGTTTAGCGTTTCAAGGTGTAGACGTTTAATAAATATATTGTTTTCAAGGTGCTCACTTTCGAATCCAATCAAATATTTTCAAACATTTCGGCCGCTGAGTAAGGACTCTTCTTCTAAACGTTGTTACCTCAAACTGTCCGGAACCGTGGGTGCGATCAGGCAAAAAGATGCGGGTTTTCCCTCAGTTTCTGAGCAATCAGGTTTTTTTCTGAAAAGTTTCTTCATGCCCTGCTCTTCGCTACCGTCAACGTCATTTGTTTATCACTGTCGTAGCATTATTAATGTGGAATTGTTACAAATATGATCCACATATGCTTCCACCAGAAGTGAACGAAAACATTCGCCACGTCTGGGTGGTTGCTTGCTTTGCGGAAGAATTTGTACGTTTCGATGTGCATACGTAAATCGAGAAAGTGCAAACGGATATTGACTGTAGTTAGGAGCGAAATAATAACAATGAGATACGCTGTTGCGAAATCAACACTTATAGTAAACAATTTCCTTAACGGATTGTTTCTTCATGACGACTGTTGAGGAAAATTGTAGCATTACTGCGGAGTTGAGGAATTTGAAGACGCTACCGGTAGTGTAAAAAGGAATATCAAAAGTATTCGCCCCTGGAGAAAACTATGACTAGCTCCACTTACTCCAGCAATTTTTCGAACTTTATGTGCAATTATTGCTAACTGTGCTTAGTGGCAGCAGCGTTTGATAAGTGCAAAATTTAGAGAAACAAAAGATTGGATGATCCAATTTCCTGCTAGTATATTGTAAAAGTATCTTAAGTATCAAGTATTACTTACTTACCTACTTAGCAATTAACTAGATACCTTTTTCTTCCTCTAATAATTATTCCTCAGACTTTCTACAGCTTACATTTTTTATGTGAACCGAATCAAAGGAGTAATTCTCTTCCAACTTTTAGCTATGTCATTATTATTTTGTTAAGGGAAAGTCGCACCGCGTCCTTGAAGAACTATTGTGCCCCTTTTACTGGTTATAGTGTACCTGTTGATCATAGTATCTCAAGCAGGCCAGTAACCGTTAGGAACTTTAGTATGTTCCCCACTTCCAGAAGTTTCAGCTTTGCATCTGGTATTAAGTGTCCTCCCAGATGTATCGACCTACTTTGCACAAGTGCTGGACACTGTCCCAGGACGTGCATAGAGGTTTCGTCCTCCTCCTCACAGAACCTGCAGGCAGTGTCCGTAGATATCCCTAGCTTCCCTAGGTGGTAGTTCAGCCGACAATGACCAGTGAGAATTCCCACTATGATTCGGAGGTTCTTTTTGGTGAGGTTTAAGCAATCCTTTGTGCGCATGGGTTCGTATCCCCCAATAAGCACCCTGGACTGCTCCATCCCTGGTAGGCCCGCCCAATATAGTTCCCTCAACCGTTTTTCTTCGTTTCTTAGATTCATAGCCATGAAACCGTTTCCGATTCCACAGAAGGGTTCTGGCCCGTATAAAGGCATCCCTGCTCCCTTCTTGGCTAGTTCATCCGCTGCCTCATTGCCTTCCAGCCCAGCATGGCCTGGAACCCAAAGTATCCAGACCTTGTTGGACGAGCCGAGTGTATTCAGTCTCTTAAGGCATTCCCATACCAGTTTAGAGTTCACCTGGTTGGACCTAAGTGCCTTGATCGCTGCTTGGCTATCGGTGAGAATAGCTATGTTCTGCCCACTGTAGTTCCTTTGCAGATTAAAGGAGGCACATTTGTCTATGGCGTAAATTTCCGCCTGCAATATGCTAGTGTACCTGCCCATTGGCTCAAAGTACATTTTCCTTGGACCAATGACACCGGCACCCGCTCCCTCTGCTGTGAGGGATCCGTCAGTGTACCAAGTAATCAGTTGCTGGTTTAAGCCGTATGTCACAGCCACGCTTTCCCAGTTTGTCTTGTTACTCCAACGTGTTTCAAACTTCTTATCGAAGTGAAACCTCGTTGTCATGTTGTCCCTCGGTATCAGTAATTCGGGATACCGCCTAGAAAGGATATCAATCTTCCTTCGATTTAGGCAGCTCCCCGCCTCACTCATGCTACCGGCCATCCTGAATATTGATCTCCTTGCCTGCATCTGTATGTGCAGATGGAGAGGGGTTAATCCCAGAAGGACCTCCAGGGATGCCGTTGGGCATGTCCTCATTGCCCCACTGATACACACGCAAGCCAGCCTTTGGAGCTTATGTAATTCCCTGGCTTGTGTGCTGAGTTGGGTTCTTTCTGCCCAGATTACCGCTCCATAGGTAATCATTGGTCTTACTATTGCAGTATATATCCAAAGTAGTATCTTCGGGCTACAACCCCATTTTTTTCCTGCTATGGATCTGCAAGTCATCAGAGCCCTCGTGGCTTTCCGACAAGTGTTTCCGACATGTGTCTTCCAGAGTAATTTTTGGTCTAGCGTGATTCCCAAGTATTTGACCTCTGCTTCTCGTTTCACCTCCATATCATGTAATGTTATGGCTTTCAGGTGATCCAGTTTACGCCTCCTAGTGAATGGTACTATGGTGGTTTTGGTTGGGTTGATCCGCAATCCCACCTTCCTGCACCAGGCACTAGTAACCCTTAATCCAGTTTGGATTCTATCACATAGGGTATCTTCATATTTGCCCCTACAGATTAGAACAATGTCGTCCGCGTAGCCCTGGACTTGTATTCCAGTATTAGTTAACACGTCCAGGAGTTCATCCACTACCATACTCCACATCAGCGGCGATAGTACTCCGCCCTGTGGACAGCCTTGAGTGGTGTTCATGATAATAGAATTTGTACCTGTTTGTACCTCTATTTGTCTGCTTTCTAGCATTTTGCCCATCCAGAGTGCCAGGGTGTTTCCCACTCCTTTGCGGCTCAGGGCATCCTGTATCCCTGTGGGCGATGTGTTGTCGAATGCTCCTTCGATATCCAAAAACGTGCAATTTCTTTTGTTTCAATGGCGTCTCGTAGTACTTCTGTCAGCTGATACAGAGCAGTTTCAGTTGACCTTCCTGCCCGGTAAGCGTGTTGACAGTGATGTAAGGGATTACGCTTTAGAACGTTAGTTCTAATATAGTTGTCTATGACCTTCTCCACCGTTTTGAGTACGAACGATGTTAGGCAGATTGGTCTGAAAGATTTAGGGTGAAAAGGATCCTTTTTACCCGCCTTCGGAATAAAGACCACTTTTGCCCGTCTCCATGCCCTTGGTATGTAACCCAGTGCTATGCTCCCCCTTACCACCCTCAGAAGAGACTCTAGGATAATTCCTAGGCCCCTCTGGATAAGTGCAGGGAAAATGCCATCTGCTCCGGGAGATTTCATTGGTTGAAAGGTTCCCACTGCCCATCTTAGCCTAGCTTCTGAACATACCTCTTTTGCTAGTTTCCAGCTCTCTTTCCTTCCCCTTTTATTCGTTGTTGGGGTGTCAGGCAGATTAATGTCGCCTGCCGCCGAGGGGTAGGACCCCGGGAAATGAGTTCTGAGAAGCAGGTGTACCCTGTGCTCCTCATTCTCGGTGAATGTCCCATCTTCCTTTTTCAAGCAGACAGAGGATATTCTCCCGTCTTTGGCTACAGCCTTGTACAGCCTAGTTGCTTCTGTGATCTGTTCAATCCCTTCACAGAATTCCCTAAAGCTGTTCCGTTTCGCTTCCCTGATGGCGTTGCTATACGCAGTCAGTGCATTTTTATACCTCCGCCAGTCCCCGGTTCGTTTTGCCCGGTTAAAGAGTTTTCGAACCTCCGTTCTCATTCTGGCTAAGTTTCTGTTCCACCATGGTACATCCCTTGATGACTTGACTGTCTTGGCCGGACAGCTGGCCTCATATGCGTCAATGACGATTGTGTTGAGGTCTTCCACCACCGTTTCTAATTCTAATTCGCTCCTGATGTCCCCGCTCCCTTGAAGGTGGGCAATGTTGTTGCTCAGGTGCATTGTGTAGGATTCCCAATCCGTTCTCTTGGGATTCCTTATTATTCTTTTTATTTCGGAGTTACCCTCAATGTCGAATCTGATTATCCTGTGATCAGACATTGAGGGTTCATCCGACACCCTCCAATTCCTGACCATCCCGTTCATTAGGGTATTTCCTAGAGTTATATCTAGTACCTCTTGTCTGGTGCTGGTCACAAATGTTGGAGTGTTCCCTACGTTGTATATTTCTAACTTATTACTAAGAATAAATTCGAGAAGGTACTCACCTCTACGATTAGTGTCACTGCTTCCCCACACTACGTGGTGGGCGTTGGCATCGCAGCCGAGAAGAAGTGGTAACGCCCTCTCCTCGCAATACTCCGTCAGCTTTGCGACTTGTTCCGGTGGAGCCCGGCTCTCGTCTCCTGGGAAGTATCCCGATGCTACCACTACCTTTCGAGTGCTCCTCCCGGCTTCCAATGAGACTTGGATAGCCACAAGGTCCCCGGTTAAGAACTCTGAAAGACATATGTATTTTAGATTACGTTTGAGAATTATGCAAGCTCTTGGTTTTTCACAAGACGAGTCCCAAATTACCTGCATGTCTCCTCCTTGCAGACCGCGAATCTGCCCCCGGTACACCCAGGGCTCCTGAGCCAGCACTATTCCAATGTTCTCCTTGGAATTTGCCCTTGCAATCACTGCAGATGCAGCTCTCGCATGGTGGAGGTTTATCTGGGCTATCCTAGTGCTGGCCATTGGCTCCGTTATTGTTTGGAGCTCTTCTCCACTGTCGGAGTGTCACCCTCCTCCTCCGACATGGCGCTTTCCTGCGCGTCGCTGTCCACCCCGAGCCCTAGCAGTCCTAGGTCTAGGTCGTCCAGCTTCTGCTCTTCACTGGGCAGCAGGTCTATTTCCCTGGTTGATCCCGTTCTTTCCGCCTCTATGGCTTCCGCGACTTCTTCAGGGACCTCGGTAAGTTTTCCACCCGATGCCTCCTCCGAGGTTTCTTTCCTTGGCTTTTCCTTGTGCACATGCACGGGTATGTTGCCAAATCGGTAGTTGATATGACAACTCCGACGTTTAATTGCCTCTAGTGATCGGTCATCTACCCCGATCGTGAGGAGTTTACCCTTTCCCTCCACCTTGCTTCTGAAGACTCTCCATAGTCGAGTATGGAGATCTTCGTTCTGAGCAATTAGGAGTCTCATGAGGTCTTCTGTTACTATTGCCGCGGCCTTTGGGAGAAAAACTGTCACCATGTGGGCTCCTGGTATATCATCTCCAGCACATGTTGACAGTTCCGCCCCTTCCCAGCCTGGCAATCTAGGAATTATGGTTCTGACCCATTCTGCGGTACCTTCCGTCGCGCAGTCCACCAGTATAAGGCCTGGTCGAAAGCGTATCCCGGTGAACACCAGTTTCGACGTCCATCCCTTGATCATCTGCTTGACGACCAGTTCTTCAATGGTTTCCTGTTCCTCCCGAGTGAGTATTTGCTCGGGAAACCTTTTTGGCAGTATGGCCAGCCGAATGCCCTTGACCGCACTAGCATAGCTAATGCCGGGCTTCCTGGGTCCTGCCCTCACTCCTGACCTGCCCGGATTTTCTCCTCCCGTGGGTTCAGGTCTGGGTTTTTTGGGGGCATTCCCTTCATGCGGGCTGATCTCTGCTGCTCCCCGCTTTCTCGGCTCCGGTAGAGATGGCTTAGGTCTGTCCTGAGCCTTCTTAAGGGCCTCTTCTGGTTTCAGGCCTTCCTTCAGATAGCGCAGGTACCATTTAACCCCGGCGCCACTGAGACCTGTCTCCTTCCTGACGTCTGTTATGTTTATCTCAGACGTGCTTTTGCTGGTCCCTGCTCTTTGAGCAGTGGTGTTCGTTGGCTGTAGTCCATGCAGTATACCAATGCTCACCTTGGATCCACTGCTTGACGTGCCAACTTCTCCCTTCTTGGGTGTAGTCACCTGGCTTTCAGTAATTCGGAGACGTGCCTCCACCTGATTAACCAGTTTTGGTGCGGTACGGGGCCCCGCTTTTTTGGTTTTTGTTTTTTTTTTCCAATTTAGTACTCATTTGATTCCCACGAGTATGGGGGTTAAGAGGTCCGCCGTGCCATAGCCCCCCGTAGCACGGTAAGATCTAACTTACTCACTGAGGCGACCAGGTATCAGTGAGGCTCCGTTCGAATACAGTCAGTTACCCCCGACTGCAAACTATCCAATGGGCACGGTTCGCATGACACCCTGGATTGGGAGAGGTGTTTTTCGACTCCCCAGTCTAGATCCGTAGCGTTTTGTTAATAGTAGGGTCACCTCGTACAGGGTGTGGCTATCACCACTCACTAACGGTCTTGGTAGACGAGAGGCTTGGCCCCTGAAAAGGCACACACCGTCCCAGAGGAGAGACAACTCATCCTTAGACAAAGATAGGTTGGCCTCAGGGAGCTATGTTCCGCATCAGTCTATCCTACAGTACACTGCTTGACCCCTTTAGCTATGTCATTTTAATGTTAATTTGTCGGTAATCAAAATTTGGAAATTTGTGCCCTATATGCAGGGTTGCCAGATGATAATTTAATAAAAGAGGATTGAAGAGCCTTTCATAGGTTTTATATTTTAGTTTATTCTTTAAACTGTTTGTCAGAACTTTCTTCCTCACCCTTACTAGGAAAAGCGAACGATAAAGCTGGTTAAGTTAACGCTATTGGTTTATTGCGAGTATGGGAAAAACCAAACGGCTTGGACACCGTGAACCGGGGAAGGTTCCGAACCGGCGGCAGCAAAAAGAAACTGCGGAAGAGAATGCAACACCTTAGAAATGAAGACTTGCACAAGACTGCACCACTAAGTGCGGAATTGTCCAGAGAAAACGGACGCAAGGAAACGGAATTTTGGGACAAACCTGTAACCCGGGTGCGAACACAGCAGGATGCAGCAGACTCCTCTGTCAGGAAATCAGCACAGGAAGAGCAAGACCAACACATCTGTCTTAGGCAACCCTTTATTGTGCTCCACACCAGAACCGACATCCGCAGGAATTAGCACTGGTGCGCCGTAAGGTGATCAAATCAGCGAAAGCGATCTCAACGAAGCTGTTCCTTCCCATAGAAATAGGTACATGAAAGCGGGAAAGAAAAGGACATGTGTGCAAGCTGCATTCCTGACTGCTGCCATGGGAGTTTTCTTTGAAGACGGTAAAATGTCAGAGGGACAATTTACCATCCTTCGGGAGTGCCAATGGAAAAAATACTGAAGTTCTGGAGTGAAGCCAATCAAGATTTTCGCGATAGGTTCCTTTATTTAGAGTGCGCATGGACTTCGGACACTGGAGGGTAAAGTTCGTAAATGCCAGGAAGGTCAAATCTACAAAGGGGTTTGAGGGTTTCAGTTTGGTGTTCGAACTGGATCAAAAAAGTCTGAAGGAGCTCAGGGCCAGTCACTATATGGCTATTTTTTCCTGGATAGATTGAAATTTAATCATGTCAGGAAACTGTTGATTATCATCCTCATTTCGAGCGGTCTTCGACTCAAACAAAATAGATCGTTTTGCAGCATCTTTGATACACTTTGCCACAAAAGGAATAGTGCATACAATGACGGAACTCCCGTATGGAAGCTTGCACTGGCAAATGGACTACAGAGTAAATCCTACCTGTTAGTGACTTCTCCTGCACCTTTTATGAAACAAGCGGAAGAAAAGGAAGTCAGAGTTGTAAAAGGAATTGGCTTTATACCGATATAATAAAATCTGTGGTATTGGATTAGTTAAAGGGGTTCGGATCTCTTATGATGAAAGATCCATATGACCCAGAACTTGTGTCTTGATGTCAAGGCTAGAGGTAACCATGACCAGGTAGTAGGATCTAGTCTTTTCAGACCTTCAGAGTCAGTCCGTCGCATTTCAGAAGTATAGAAACTCTCCCACGTTTTTCTTAATGTTCGCAGTCAGCCTCCACGGGCTGGGGAATCGCCAAAGAAGTGCCTGGGTGTCTCCTTCTTCTGCCTACAACTTCGTAAATAGGAATTCTGCGCTCGTGAACGGGTTTTGTTATAGAAAGGGCAGATCTTCCTTGACTTAGCGCAAGCGATGAGCCTACGCTATCTGGAGTCAGCGACTGTTAAGCAGGGTGACTAAATTCCACTGTTTACAGTCGCTTCATAGCCAGTGGGACGCTGACTGCGCTTACCAAGAAACTTCTAAGAGCTGACCTCCACATGGCAAGTCCATCTGCTGTACATTCCTCTCTATGTTCTCATGACAGGAGGTCAGAGAAGGGTGACTTTGAGCGCGTCGCCCAGATTGCTCAGCGCATCTCTGCACTGCCTCATCAGCATAAGCCACTATGATATTAATTTTCTTCTCTTCAATGCCTGTGGATATCGATATATCATAATTGACTTCACTTTGCAGTCAGATGAGGGCAATTTTTTTGGCGCTTGAAAGGCTCAAGTTTATCGTTCAGCTTTCGATTCCATTTATAGGCAGTAAACACTGGCTGAAGTTGACATTCTCCTTTTCAAGGTTTTGTCTAAAATAAAACTCTCTGCCCCCTCTCTCTTCCTCTCTCTGTTCACCTGCCTGTGACACTCAATTTTCTCGGAAAGTATTTCAAATTTGATGAGGATGTGCGATCTGTAAAACTATTTACATGCAGCGAGTAACATCGTTCCGCGTTGACTTTAAAGGAGCCTTTTTTTTGCTTACTATGTAAAAATTGCTAAATGGGCTACTAAACGAGAGGGTTCCGTTAATACTTTTCAAATAGTTTACTATCTATTAGAGAATAAGGGAGTTAGAGTTGCATTTTCAAGTTCCCAACATTTATGAATGAACAATTCAGCAACTTTATTCTATTTGAGTGCGAAGAGGGTTCACAGCCAAATAATTTAATTCAGTATTATCCCATTATCAATGTTGCAATGTCCTATCGCTACCTCAAAAGGTGAGGAAGGTATTTGGATAAGAACCGTTGTACTAATGTCTAACGCCACTGAAATTCATTTAATAGGAGGGTCGACTCCTTCACTCGGATCACGTGTATTTGGTTCTCCGTAAGGAAAAATTAATATTGTATAAATTTCCTGAATTATTCAATAATAATTGCAAGCCCCAAAAAGAGAAGGAGCAAGATTTTTTCTTTACTGAATATAGATAGCCGTGTGTATTAAATTAAATGGTTGCATTAGTACTTTTTTAGCAGAACTCTTAATTCCTTGAAGGGAGAGTGGGGTTGATAATCGGGCAATCAAGGGCCCATTTTTGGAAACCATTAATTGGAAAGATTTCACCAAAAACAGGATGATCCTTCCATTTTTATATCTAGCCAAATGAAGCTGGTGGTTTCCATAAACCCCTACATGGGTCACAGTGCATTAATTTCACCCATGCGTCTTTGCAGTCAGTTTCTAGCAACGGGCTTCAGCTGCCTTCTGCAATGCTCTAAGCAATTGTTGCACTTCATTAATATGTGCCTATCCACTGACACTTCTGCTTTCTAACCAACCCGTCAACCCCCATATGCTGAGTCAATTCTACCTTAGCTATTGTATAAGTTGAGATTACCTCAATGGCGCAACGCAGACATGAATCGATGAAAGCTTTTAGCTTGTGAGTAATAGTAGTGACCACTTTCCATAGTAGCACTCTGGCGCGGAATAGCCGCAACCTAAATCAGGTTGCGATAGCTGCATTTCCAAATTTCATGATCCCTCAAACTAAGAATCTTGAATTTGCTGGAGTTTATGTTCAGTTCGTACCTGTTTGCCTGAGAGAGCAGATGTCATTGGGCATAGTCGAGGTATTCAAGGAAATTGATTATTGAACCCCTCTAAGGAACCCAGATAAGGCAACATGAAATACGTCATGGATGACAATAAGAAAAAGTTTCGGTGATAAGATGGAACCTTGGAGAACTCAGCGTTCTACTTCAAAATCGTCTTTTATTCTACCTTCCCTGATAATGACCATTAAAAGGCCTTTCCTATATAGAGCAGTGCAGGAACTCTCCCTGCTCACATCACCCTTCTCGAAATAGCTGAAGAGCACTTGGAGCGATGCTCTAAACTCTGCAAACTATTCCATAATATACCGAAAGGGATTAGCGCGACAGCCAGAAGCATGTGCATTTTAGTCCTCAGGATAAGTACCCTCTTCCCCTTCCCCTTTATTGGGGAAGATGTCATATATATGGGTGCTCTTCACCCCTTGGTGGGGTATAGCGCATCAACTATGCTTACATCGCTTGCGATTACCGTAAATGCGCTTCAGCTCCCCCCACCACTTCCCGAGACGCTCCCACTCATCCTCTACTATTTTGCGCTAAGTGCAGTTGGGGCGACCCACTCGTAAGTACCTTGGGAGAGTGGATTCTGCTGCACGACGTAGCCAGCAACGCAATTGTCGCCCCTCATTAAAGTGTGACCTATCCGCTACGACTTCTGATCATATTTCACAGACTGGTATTGACGAAGGCTTGGATTTTTTGGGTAATCATGGGTAATTTCCATGTGCTACCCCATATAGCAACACAGAAAGAACACCAGAACAGAATAATCATAATTTGATTTTGGTTTGAGATAACTGCGTTTCCAGATTTTATATAAGGCAGCGAAAGCGAATTGGAACTATTATGGGTCGGGCAAAATCACACTGGGGTTGCTAGACGGAGTGTAACTGTCAGATCACCGATCCCTAGAATTCAGTCCGACTATTGCAGGCGAACAGTCGATATAACAAAGACGGAATCCTAGGAAAATGGAATGGAGAAAGTTCAATGAATTTCTCGGCAATATAATGCAGCTGAATAGGCGACTAAGAACTCCTTTCGCGATAGAAGATGAATTTAAAACTCCGAATTGCCCACTTTTAGAGCACTATGAAGAGGCTTGTGCTATTTCCCAAAGCCAAAGCGGTAAAACGGTTCCTGTTGGAACCACGAACTGCAAAAACTCTGCAAATCAATCAGACGATTTCTGAATCGTGGTTGTAAAAGCAATAAGGATATAGACTGGTTATAATTCCGGAATTCACCGCGTGAACATAAGAGGTACGTTAAATGTTCCAAACGAACCTCTTTAGAGCTTACTGTGAAGAACTGAAAGGCGAAAGGGAGACTTAGGGATTATGTAAACTCTTTAAAAGGAATGAGTCGACCAAGTTAGACTCTTTTAGGAAACTGGATGGTGCTTTCACAAACTCCATGAGATCCATTGGATTGGAATTAATACAGATCCTCTTTGAAGTGCCACCCAGGAGAAATGGTGAGAAAAGTGGAAGGGGAAGATTTGCGGTATCTGGAAGCTCTTGAATGCGTAAGTGTTGCAAATTGAATTGGAACAACGGGCAAGTTGTTTCCAATGAAAAAGTGGGAGCTTTATACCGAAGCGGGGGAAAGATAACTATTCAAACTGAAAGAACTTCAGACAGGTCAGTTGCCATATGGCAGAAACAACGAAAGGCTGCCCTCAGGTAGGTGTGCTACCCCCATTTCTGTGGATTATGTTGATCGACTTACTGCCATGCGGACTGCGAAATTTGCCAATACACAATTGGGAAGGTGCTCTTGATTTGATTGACATTTGATGCCTCAGTTAAACCAAACAAAATCAGAATCGTATCATTTACAAAAGGGAGCAGATCTGATGGGCGTTGTTCTCAGAGGAGAGGGATACAACCCTTCAACTCTCTTCCCTTTTTTCTTTAGCCTTTGTCCCGTTGACAAGCGAGGTCAGTTCGTCGTGATCGGTTTCGCCATTTTGTTCTGAATTTTGATACAGTTACGAGGCTTTCAAATCCTCATCCAGCGTACTAAGTCACTTACCATCGACTTCGATGTTCAGACCAATCTTGGCAAATGAATTCTCCTTAGCGCGAATTATCTGTCTTCATTCTAGATAAAAGGTTTCTCAAATATGAAGAGGTAAAGATAAAACGCGCTTTCACAGCCTATGGGCTGGGTGGACGGACCTTCGCCTGGACATGGGAGCTCACGTGGAAATGTGGACATTTTTTGCTATCATTTGAGCGATGTTCGCTTGTGTCTCCATAGGGTGGTAGGTTAATGTGAAACAAAGGATTTGTTACTATGGGGTATTATAGATGCCACGAGCAGCCCCTGGATAGCACAGACTAATTCGCTTAATCTATGGGCAAAGTACGGAAGAGCAATACAGAGCATTGAAGGAGTTGTTCTTACAAGGCCTTTCGATTCTTGGGTCATCATTCATCTGCTTGGTAGAAGATATGAAGAGGTTAGATATTGTCTTCCATTTGTAGTTAAGCCTAAAATTGATAGACCAGTAGCTTACTCCAAACTATTTTTCTATTTTACAGCGTATATATATATTTCGGGAGCAACTTGCCCCCTTCATCAGTACAAAGCTACCTCTAAGTAAGTAGCTTTGTACCGATGAATATGCGGAATTCAAAAATTCAATAGGGGTTGGAGCATAGTCTACCTTTCGAATAAAAACGAGAAGTTGAATTTTCCCTTGAGACAATATGCCATGGCTTTTCAGGCTGAAGTGTATGCTATCCTAAGGACGGCAACCTGGGTGACTGACGTGCGGTTGAAGAGCAGATGCATCACAACCTGCAGTGATAGCTAGGCTGCAGTGAACGTGTTGAGTAGTGCTTTGATCGCCTAGAAAAATCTTCGAGTGCAGAAACCGATTGAACTCTATTTCGAGATTCAATACTGTGAAGCTACCTGGGCACCTAGTCACTGTAGTGTAGAGCGAAATGAAATCTCGGAGTGGAGTAGGAGATCAGGTCTATCATCCTTAGTGGCCGATAACGACCTAGAGGGCAGAGCTATCCCAAAAATCTAAACAATTTGGCTAAATTGGCCGTGAAGGTCCGCCCACAAAGATTGAAGCTCCATCAAAGTGCTCGGTCGCCCCATGCCGGTACCGGAACCAACAATGGAAGTATCATTGGCTAACGCTGTTTTTAAAAACTGCAAACAAGCTTCCTATAATGATAGGTGACAGAGTCTGAATGATAGACGAACCGACATTTTCTTGTCAGAACTTAACAATCATTCTGCAAAGTTTATACTTTCGAAAAGCATCAGACGTCAAAAAGTGTGGCGTGCATTCTGATTGCTACGTGTCCCTCCTGTCATGAAAAGGCTAAATTTTCTATGTAAATGCCCCGCATAGTTCCGGGACATTGTTGCACAAGTAAATACAGGTCCTCTGGACATAATAGGAGACATTTTTGATAATCTAGCAGTTGAAGACAAGCATGAGGCTACCAAGAAAAGAATAAGAGTCTTTTACTATCTAGAGGCGATGTCAAATTATCCCGATTCCTACAGCGACTCTGAAAATTTGCCGGCGCATAATGTTCAGATGGTATTCTTACTACCCTTTTCTCTAGAGAAACTTCCAGATAACGTCCACGGCATTTTGATATTTTAACAAAGTTTTGTTTCACAGTAGATAACCATTTAAGTGACAGAGTAAGCAGAGCCTCATTCAAGAGTTGTACCTCGACTTCTTTTCTCTGTCATCCGCAGCTCCTTTCTCTTCCTCCTTATTTACCTATCCCCGTCTAATGAACATAATCAGTTACAATCTATTATATACTACAACATCTCGTTGGAGCGCACGAAATAACTTATTAATTAAAGGCAGAAAGTGTTTTTCGTTAGTTTTCGTTGAAATCTCCTTTCCTGCACACATTGACTACGTGGATGATCAGCCTTACTCAGTTATTTCCTCTTACAAGGACCATGGCGTGACGCCCGACAGTTTTTCGATTTTATCGTATGTATATTCATTACGTTGACCTACTCAGCCGGGCTTACAGAAAGTCTGGCTTCATTTTTCCCTCATCATAATATACTAGTTCAAGGATATTTATTTATCAGTCATTCTATCTATTTCCTTCGTTCGCAATATTCTTGATTATGCTCCAACGCTACCATGCCCTTACCTTTTATGGTTTTTGTTATGCAATTGAATATAGATATCCGAATGACGCATGTGTCCTTTACATACTTTTCAAAGACGGGCTGCTGTTTAACCTCCGAGACTCCTCAAACGGTTGCGCAACCCTTTTGCTACTTTTACTCTCCCGTGTCAAGGATACTACGAAAATACAACCGCTTGCAATTTAATCTTTTGACCCCTTTCTTGGACAAAAAGAAAGTCGTTTCTGCAGTTTAAATTTTTCTGTATTTCCTTCTTATGTATTTTTAAATTTTCTCTGTATGTACTACATTTCGGTTCATCATTTCTTTGGTAAGCTGCAACTAGGATGAACGTCAAGGTCGCGAGTGTAAACAAATTGAGGGTGCGCCAGGGTTCTGCAAAGAATGTATTTTTGAGGATATAGCCTCCTGCTTTGCTTCGAATTCTATATGTTTGATGGTACATCGGTAGCACCCGATGAGTCTCATTTTTATTTCGCACCGACCTATGTTCGATGATCGGTCGATTATCATAGTAGCCTGCATGCTTACCTCTAATTATAAAAGCAAATTTTAGGAGAATTGGTTGGCTATTAAGTTCCCAATTATAATTGTGTATTTAGTTAATGCAATACTGCCACTTGCAACACGGCAGTTAATAGCCGTCGTTACTTTGCTCGCCAGAATCATGTCCTAGAAGACGACAGCCAGAGGAAACGCTTTTGGACCCTGAGAGAAGATGGATCAGCCATTTCGCAAGCCAAGGCCATTTGAAAGTTGGAATTTGTTTACCTGGACACGCACCATCTGCTAATGCACTCATCAACCTGGTGTTCGGCGCAGTGTTAACAAGACATAAAGATCAGAAACATGACCGAAGCAACGAACAACATCGTCAAGAAATTGCAGCAACTTCAAATTGTTGTGTTGTGTTGTGTTGCGCGCATTCGATTTGGGCAACCACTCATAGAATTCCAATTTGATTTCAATGCAAACGTAAAGTAATTATTGTTGAACATGCAACGATTCCATTTTGGTAACATTACGTTATGGAGATTTTCTTCATTTTTGGACCATCGTGAGGTGAGAGGTGTTCACAAAGGCCATTGTAGTTAACAACTATTAAATTGTAAGCAGTGCACATGGCACGAGTGGCAATTATACAAATTTTGGGTTTTACGTGCTTTTGGGTAAACAAATCATTAAATAATTACCAGAAATATCAGGTGAGTATGTCATATTGCGGAATTTCCGAAGAGGTTTGTGCCAAAATGTAGCATTTAGTTCCGAAAAAGATAAATCGCCATGAAAATGCTATTTGGAATCTATTATATAACAAGGAAGGAAAAACGCCATATTTCAGTCATTTTGGAAATATATGAAGGCGTCTAAATAAGTAGCAAGAAGTGACGTCGTGACGTACATACGATTGTATAAATAAGTAAGTCCTCATTCACCTTATTTCGGCCTCTTCTTTGTAGGTGGTTCCTACTGACCTAGAATATTTAAATTGAGTCTAGCCACTTCCCACTAAAATAGTCTTCAAAAGTGTAAGATTGTGTTTAGAAAAACCAATGCGACAATCACTGGTATTGATCCATTCATCTATTTTTCCCCAGATTCAAAGCCATTTGACAAAGAAAATGTAGTATATTTATGAGAGGATGTGACTATGTTTGAAGATTGGTGGTATAAACTATATATATATATATAAACTATGAAGGTCAATTCATATGTTGAGATAGTTGCCAATTGCATCTACTGGACCTTTATTGTAATAAAGCGTTGTTTCCTCTGGTCAAGTTGCATTAAAAATGTGTTGTCTACATAATGTTGAAATTGCGAAAATAGCTTTTTCTAACACCCTCCTTCAAGCTAAACATAATTTAATTTTTAGAACATGCACTCCCGCCATGAGTGCATGGTAACTTCATCATCATCATTGCTTGCCTCGCCGAGCAATATAACTGGATCCATGTTTACTGTCAGTCTGTTTTATCAGAATGTGAGGGGCTTAAGAACCAAGTTGGGGGCTTTTTATTTATCTGCGCTGGTTCAAAAACACCATGCCATCTATATCTCCGAAAGCTGCCTGGACGATGCCATATTAAACTCCGGGCTCCCCGAAGAGTACGCCACTTTCCTCTGTGACAGGGACTGGGATGCATCTCGTAAGTCCACCGGCGGTGGGGTCCTAATTGCAATAAAATATACACTCCCCGCCGAACTCGTCTTCTTCTCTTTTGGCTTTCCTTTTGACTGAGTTGCTCTTTGTGTCTCCCCGCCCAACTTCCTCCCGTCTATTGTATCTTGTGCATATGTCCCCTGTGCTAGCCCTTCTCACCTGTAGGGAGAATTGTTTGACAGTTTGTCTGAACTTCTTACTGTCAGATTCCTTCTCTTTCTTTTTTTTTCTCGGACGCCTAATTATCCTAGCCTACCAATTCTACAAACCTCTCCAATTCTTCCCTTCTACTTTTTTCCTTTATGAACTTCGATACAATCAAAAGCTCCTTGGGACGCACTTTCGATCTCTTCCTTTTCAACCTTCCCGATTGCCACCTCTCTTTATTACTTGCACATCCCCGCATGTCAAAACTGACGTTCACCACCCCGCGTTTGAATTTGAAGCGGAACTCCCCTCGTTGAAACTCCAAAACTGAGCATAAATCTACTAAGTTCAACTTCCGCGAAGCTAACTTTGATGGTCTGAACTCAACTTTAGCGTCTTTCAACTGGGTACATATACCAAGCAACTCAACGTGTGATCAACCTCTAAACACCTTTTACAATATCCTGTCCGATCTCCTCCCCTATCTTCCCCTGCTTGTCTACGTTCGTACCCAACTTGGCTCACAGCGGAGGTTCTTAATAACAGCCGCCTGAAACATGCACTGGGGAAGAAATTTCGGGCTTCTAAGAATAACGCCGACCTTGCTCACTTTGAGGCCAAGCGCTCTACTGCGGAGTCAATGATTGAAAAAGCACATAAAAGGTACTTATTGAGCGTCGGAGCCGCCCGCCTTGCCCTCGCAGCTCTCGTAATCTCGCTCAATCTCTCCCTTCTTCTATCAGTTTTGCTGACTCCACTGCCAACTCCCTGCAACAACACTGTGACCTTTTCTATACCTACTTCTCTTCCGTGTTTTCCCCTCCATTTTCTACGCCTGCCCTATCCTCTAGGGCGGAGATCCTTCTCTTGCTGTGAACGTCCCATCTCTTCTCTCTCCTATTGTTTCAAAATCCTGTAAAGATACGTCAACGACTGGTTGACCGCGCACTTCGGCCATCCCATTGTCGAAGAGTAACATGGTTTCGTGAAACATAGATCTACGGCTTCAAACATTCTGGTCTTCACCAATTTCGTTGCTAAATGCTTTAATTCACGACAGGAAGTACATGCTGTTTATGCTCATTTCTCCAAAGCTTTTGATACCGTTGATCATAATATTCTCCCCTTTAAACTCTCATTACTCAACTTCCCTCTTTCGGTCATCTCCTGGCTTTCCTCCTATCGCTCATACCGTTCCTGCAAAATTTCTTTTCATGGTAACTTATCTCCATCCTTCTCTCCTTCCTCGGGCGTTCCCCAAGAATCCATACTTAGTCCCCTAGTCTTCCTGTTCTTTATCAATGACATTGCTTCCATCCTTATCTACCCGTGTTTGCTTTACGCTGATGACCTTAAATTATTTGCCTCTGTTTCGTCTCCTCATTCGTTGCCATCATCAATAGAGCTTCCTAAATTTCTATTTTTCTCCTACGTTCCTCCTTGAACTTTACCTCAATACAGCCCACTTCAATACTCTTCAATTCCATTGTCAGAAACAGCCTTGAATATTGCTGTGTAGTCTGGTCCCCCTTCCGAATCCGTGACTGTCGCGCTCTTGAAGTTGAACAACGCAAACTCACTCGGACCCTCTTTTATAAAAAGAACCTTCCATGGGTTGACTATCCGTCGCGACTCTGCACCTTCAATCTTCCCTCCCTGCAGCAATCCCATATCTTCCTTGAAATGTGTACTCTGTTCAAACTCTGCAATTGTCTGATGTACTGCTCTATCAACTCGGATATTACTTTCCGCATGACCTCTCATAACACACGTAGTGCGGATATTTTTGAAGTACCCTTCGCGAAGCTCGGGATTTACTTCCACTCTCCGGTCCCGAGGCTATGCCGGTCCTACAACGCCCTGCGAACTTCACGATAAACCGTTATATTTTCTCAAGGTGGACAAGGGGAATCACGTCGTCGTTATGAACAAAGATAAGTATGACCAGGCTTTTTTTCGGAAACTGAAGAGTGGAAAACTCCTAGAATTGCGAAACAACCGCTTCCTGAATCTATCAAAAAGGTCGGTCGAGTATTGAAGGAAGCTAGTGCGGTATTCCCGAACATTGGGCGACTCTGAATGCCCAATCTGGAACGAGGCGAGGCCTCGTTCAAGCTCGACGTCCGAGGCGAGCCCAAGTCGGGGTCCTTGTCGGGCTGAGGGCTTTCGACGAGCCGACGGCTGCTGCACCATCGCCACTAGGGTCGTTCACGTACATCTTGGTAAGGACCGACGCCTCTCGGGGGCTGCTGTAACCACTCTACCACGGACCTCACAAAGCACCACTTTACCTTCGACGTTGGAGGCGCCTCCAAGCAGGTCTCGATATCTCGCCTGAAAATTTGCTTCCAGGTGACAAATACTCTCGGGGGAAGCACGAGCGGCGCGTACGGTCCGACTTGAAGAACTGGGGGAGCTATGGTTCCGATTTTTGCTGAAACCCCCTGGTCGCTGCTGGAGGTGGAATGTTGTGGAGACCCCTGTAACAAAATCCACAGCTGCCGGAATTTACTTGCAGTGAAGTACCGGAGCGGTGCACACTCAAAGGGTCCGGTCCAGCGAATAAAGTTTCGTTGGATCTAGCGGTGAGTTTGCGGCACTAGATCTCACCACGAGTCTGTTGCTTTTCAAGGCGATTCGGGCACAGTTGAATGAGATCATTCCAAAAGTATTTGGAGAGAAAATAAATTATATTTTTCTTTGATATCGGTACAAAGTAAATTTCTTACGACAGTATATTTTGGAGACGAAAATCTGAAATCTATTTTGACTGGAAGAACCTTCTTAGTTGCGAGCTTTGCATAAAAAAATTAAAAATAGGGTCCGGTCCCGAATCATATGCAGAATTTAGTGGAGTGATCTCCCCAATTAGTGATCGCTACACTCATACTACTTATCGGGATTTTCTCTAGTGACCGGCAATTTTGTAAAATAATCGAGATACGAATTTACCAGGAGTGAAACAGTGATGAGGGGATACGAACCCAAGCACTCGAGCCTTAGTATCATTGTATGAGTATTGGTCTTTGATCTTTGTAGGCTAAATTAAAGATACATATATCGGCGGTTTGTGTCTTCAAGTTTTGTGAGAACAATGATAAAATCTCCTTACTGTACTTGTGCAAAGTAGGTTAAAGCATCTGGGAGATCCCCTTGTTTTGCGAATTATATAAAGGAGCAGTTACCATCTGCGAGCCGCTTCGGTCACGCTGCTCCCAGGGCAGAAGTGAGGCAGCGTCAGACGATTTGCCTCTGCCCTGGTAAGAAACCGTAAAGCCGTCATGGCCTGACATTTTTGTAAAGTTTGGGTGCTAAATCGTAATCGAGGGGTTCGTGGACCAAGAAAAGAGGGAGTAAGTTGCTCTCCATTTGGTCCGGTCCAGCATTAAGTTGATGCGAACTTAGGACCCCACAATTCTCAAAAAAAAAAGAGTTGAACTTGCAAGTGGGGTCTTTTCTGGACTTCTAGGGCATCAGGTTCTGATATGAATGTGTTAGTATGGAATGCTCTCTCTCTGCGTTTACACACAAAGTGTTGGACTCCCGCAACAGCACGCCGGCGGCCTACCAACTAAACACCTCCCTGTCATCAGAGAACTAGCCTGGAACCGTTTGACACATTACTTCGGGCTAGCCCTCCCGCTCTCCTGGCTTTGGGAGCCTTCAAGTCAGGGAATTCCTTTCACCAGCGGAAGGGGAGGGAAGGAAGGGAGTTGTTGTTAGTTCAAGGAAGCCCTTACCGTCCGATCCCTCCACCGGTCGAGTTCAATCTCTTCGCAATAAGAAGAGCCCGAACATAATGGGCAATACGATTCCAGCTGCCAGCGCTCTTCAGCATCTCTCTGACAATGTTGTCTGGAGAGAGCTTCCCTGTGTCTGCATAAAGCTGCTGACGAAGGCCGTCCCACCTCTCGCAAGAGAAAAAGGTGTATTCAACGTCGTCCGCCACTCCATTGCAGAACACACAATCAGGAGATCGCGCCTTCCCAATCCTGTGCAGCTAAGACTGAAAACCTCCACGCCCACTTAGAAATTGGGTAAGGAAGTAACCAATCTCACCATGTGTTCTGTTGAACCACGGGTCTAATTTGCCGATGAGCCGCGCAGTCCACTTGCCCCTTGGCTCATTTTGCCAAGAAAGTTGTCACTCGGTAAGGGTGCGTTGACGCTCTTCACGGGCACCCATCTCTCTTAAGTTCTCGCCCTTACGGCGGTAGATAGCTTTGCGCTCCTTGGCAAGGAGGGCAACGGGGATCACTCCCGCGATCACCATCACGGCCGGTTCGGAGACGGTGCGATAAGCAGACGCCACTCGCAAAGCTCCCCGCCTCTACACTTGACCAAGGTGTTTACGATGCACCTCCCTGTCAAGGGCCAGCCCAAATCATGGAGAAGAACGGACTGCGTTGCTTCCATGAGGAGACGTCTCCTAGTTGATATAGGGCCCCCGACATTCGCCATTAGTCGACTCAAGGCCGCGACTCTAGCTGCAGCCCTGTCCGTTGCTGCTTTGATTTACTCGAAGAAGCTCATCTTCGAGTCGAGCATTAAACCAAGGTACTTAACCGCTGGTTTTGACTCTATAGTCAACTCGCCGATCGTTGTGGGATGCAGGGTCGGGATTTTCCTTCTGGTCAGGATGACTACTTCGGTTTTTTCGAGCGCAAGATCTAAACTGTGAGCAGTCATCCATCCGCTTACTCGTCGCATCAATATGCCAAGTCTGCTTTGCGCCTGTTCAAGTTTGTTTCTAGCGTCCCATAGAGCAGTGGTCTCTCAGATAATCTCCGGGTCTCCTTTACCCTTACTGATCAACGCGAGTCTGGCCACTGTGCAGCGACAAGAAAAAATGCCCTGCTTCAAGCAGGCGTTGAACACTTCAAGCAGCAATTCTAAAACTACCAGCCCGGTTCTCGCCGCCATTCCCAGAATCCGTTTCCCTCTGGAGTCTGACTGAGGCATGCCCCATTCAAGAGCCCTGGCATTAAAATCACCACCAACCAAGATTCGTCCCTCCGTGTTTGAAACGGCGTCCTCCAGAGCATCAAGCCGGTGCCGAAAGTCTTGAAGTGGTGGTGGTCAGGAAGTTCGGATAAATAACCAACCCACTGCAACATAGCTCAACTCTCATATCATGAAGAAATTCAAGCTAAACAAAAACCGTTTCCAGGGAATCTTCGCAATTCTACGCAAGTGTTACAGTTAAATATATTAGCATTTAAGAAGACAATGAAGCCGCAATAAACAACTAATCTCTGACATCAATAACATATTGTTGTCATGAGTTTGGCCATTAAGGCGTTGTGTAACATTTCCAGTGTTTTAACTGAGTAATATCTGAAACAATCCAAAAAATTCCCAACGGGATACATTTGACTTACATATTTCCACTAAAAGCGCGAAGATGCGCCGTTTCATAAGTCCATGGCGAATCCATGGCGCAGGTTGCTAAGACATAGGAAAGACATCTCCGCCAGATTTGCATCTTGGCTTGTCCCGCATTTGGTTTTCTTACGCAACGTGGATGTGAAAGCGTACGCGCGTCTCACTAGGCATCGCGACGAAAAGAAGTTTTACAAGATAATTAACATTTTCGTTTTTTAGTCAAATTAAGATTTCAGAAAATCGCACATTTAATGTACTCCCGTAAACACTAATTAGTCAACGTGCAACTTTTTGGCAGCATCTCAAACACGCTAATCTCGTTGCTGCACTGGTTTGAGCTGAAAGGTCCCCTGGAGGGAAATTGGTTGCAGGCTTTGGACGGGGTCGAGTGCTGCATACCCGGATGTGGACTTACTTATTCTTGCAGTGCAAGTTACCAACTAAGTTGCATTCGCACTTGCAGAAAATCTTTACGAACTGAATCACACCTGTCTGATATTAAGCACATGCTTACGAATCAAAAGTTGAGGCGTTCGAAGAAATTGGGTACAGAAAAAGAAATGCCAAATTAGCATCGCGCATTTTTACCGGTGTTAGCTCCAATAAGACCCTGACAAATCGGAATTTCTTTTCTTGCACGCATGCATTATGTATTCAAATCGGAACCGCTGAGCCTCTTTGTTTGCTCAACCTGCATTGTTAGGTTTTATCGGTCACACCGAGAGCCCATCATCACCGCTGAAGAGCGTCCACTATCGACTATGACACCTCAAAGAAGAAAGTTTATCGGAAAAAAGGTTTAAAATGTAAATTCCAAGCTACTGATGACCACGATAATTTGGGTACTCCGTCAAAATATGAGAAAATATTTTCTAAATTGAATTAATTTTTTATGTGTGATGTGCTTCGATAAAAGATGAGTCGCATTTGAATTGGAATGACCTCTTGAGCAGGTGCAAGCTCTTAATCAGGCAATTGTGAGCAGATTATTTTCTTGTGAAGGTCGCGTCTTTGTGGTCGCTTTCGAGATGTTGATGAGGATGTGAAAATATTTGTTTGATTTGGAGAGCGCTACGAATATATATATGTACATGGATCGCACATCGAGATTTTCGAATGGACTTTTAATGATATTATATGTGAATATATGTGAACTCTGTAGTGGTCCGAAGGTTGCGACCCGCTAGCACTGTTAGTAAGGCGACATACTTTGAAGAGGGATTCCTTTTCAATTCAGGGTATCGGAGACTTCGAATTTTGTACCAGTTAACAGTAGCAACGTTAATATAAAAGGTATAGTAGTAGGTTGAATGTCGAACTAAGTCAGTTATAATTGACAGGGACACAACATATATATGAATTCGAGGCGATATGAATTACGGCAGAATACATTTCTCACGGAAGATGATAGGAGTACTCAAACTATTATTATTTTGTTAAGGAAAAGTGTGCCCCTTTTGCTGGTTATAGTGTACCTATTAATCATAGTATCCCAAGCAAGCCTATAACCGCCAGGAACTTTAGTATATTCTTAATTTCTGGATCTTTCAACTTTGCATCTTTGCGGAAGTGTCGGACACTGTCCCAGGGCGGGAATAGAGGTTTCGTCACACTCTGCACAAAACCTGCAGACAGTGTCCGTAGATATCACTAGCTTGCCTAGATGATAGTTTAGCCGGCGGTGACCACTGAAAATTCCCACTATGATTCGGAGGTTCTTTTGGTGAGGTTTAAGCAATCTTTTGTGACTGCTCCATTTCTGGCAGGCCCGCCCATTATAGTTCCGTCAACCGATTCCACAGAAGGGTCTGCCCATGCTCCCTTCTTGGCTAGTTCATCCGTTACCTCATTGCCTTCCAACCCAACATGGCCTAGAAGTCACAGTATCCAGACCTTGTTGGAAGAGCCGGGCGAATTCAGTTTCTCAAAGCATTCCCATAACCGTTTAGAGTTCACCTGGTTGGACCTAAGTGCCTTGATCGCTGCTTGGCTGTCGGTGAGAATAGCAATGTTCTACCCCCTCTATTCCTTTGGAGATTAAGGGAGGCACATCTGTCTATGGCCCCTGCTCCCTTCGCTGTGAGGGATCCGTCAGTGCAACAAGTAATCAATTACTGGTTTAAGCCGTATTTAGTAGTGAAACCTCGTTGTCCGTCGTGTCCCTCGGTATCAGTAATTCGGTATATCGCCTAGAAAGAATATCAATCTTCTTTCGGTTTAGGCAGCTTCCCGCCTCACTGATACTCTCGGCCATCCTGAATATTATCTTCCTTGCCAGCAGCTGTATGTGCAGATGGAGAGGGGTTAATCGCAGAAGGACCTCCAGAGTTGCCGTTGGGCATGTACTAATTGCCCCACTGATACACACGCAAGCCAGCCTTTGGAATTTGTGTAATTCTCTGGCTTGTGTGCTGAGTTCGGTTCTTTCTGTTCAGATTACCGCCCCATAGGTAATCATTGGCCTTATTATTGCAGTATATATCCAAAGTAGTATCTTCCGGCTGCAACCCCATTTTTTTCCTGCTATGGACTTACAAGTCATCAGAGCCCTCGTGGCTTTCCGACAAGTGTTTCTCACATGTGTCTTCAAGAGTAATTTTTGGTCTAGCGTAATTCCCAAATACGTCCAGGAGTTCGTCCACTACCATACTCCACATAAGTGGCGATAGTACCCCGCCCTGTGGACAACCTTGAGTAGTGTTCATGACAATAAAATTTGTAAGTGTCGGTACTTCTATTTGCCTACTTTCTAGCATTTTGCCCATCCAGAAAGCAAGAGTGTTTCCCACTCCTTTGCGGCTCAGGGCATCTGTTATCTCTGTGTGCGATGTGTTGTCGAATGTTTCTTCGATATCCAAAAACGCGCACAGTGCTGTTTCTTTTGTTTCTATGGCATCCCGTAGTATATCTGTCAGCTCGTGCAGAGCAGTCCTGCCCGGTAAGCGTGTTGACAGTGATGTAGGGGATTACACTTTAGAACGTTAGTTCTAATATAGTTGTCTATGGCCTTCCCCACCGTTTTGAGTACGAATTATGTTTGGCGTATTGGTCTGAAAAATGTAGGGTGAAAAAGATCCGTCTTACCCGCTTTCAGAATAAAGACCACTTTTGCCGGTCTCCATGTTCTTGGTATATATCCCAGTGCTATGCTCCCCCTTACCATCCTCAGAAGAGACTTTAAGATGATTCCTAGGCCTCTCTGGATTAGTTCTGGGAAAATGCCATCTACTCGGGCTGATTGCAGTGGTTTAAAAGTTCACACTGCCCACCTTAGCCTAGCTTGTAAGCATGCCTCTTTTGCTAGTTTTCAATTCCCCTATCTTTCCCTTTTATTCGTTCTTGGGGTGTCTTGCAGAATGTTCTCGCCCGCCGCTGTGGGGTAGGACCCCCGGAAATGAGTTCTGAGAAGTAGGTGTACCCTGTATTCCTCTTTCTCGGTAAATTTCCCATCTTCCTTCTTCAAACAGACAGAGGATTTATGACTTGCAGTTTCATCCAGGGCAGAGGCAACTCATCAGACACTGCCTCGCCTCTGCCCTGGGAGCAGCGTGACCGAAGTGGTTACAAGATCGTATTTGCTCCCTTTTATTAATTCGAAAGCACGTCATGTGTATGATTTATAACGTACACAAATCCACCTTGTGGAATTTTTAGGCCTAAGCCGCCGAGGCTAAACTAAAATTTTGTTTAAACATTGAATTGAATTATAACCTGTGCCCTGGACGAAACCGCAAGTCATTGATTTTGCAACTGGAGTGCTTGCCCAAGGATGAGGGTTCCGTGGTCCACTACCGCGAAAGCATGCTGCTTTCCAGCTGGTCCGGTCCGCCATTAAGTGGATGGCGGACTAAGGAATCCCTCAATTCTTAAACAAAATTTTAGACAGAGGATATTCCTCCGTCTTTGGCTGCAGCCTTGTAAAGCCTGGTTGCTTCTGTGGTCTGTTCGATCCCTTCACAGAATTCCCTGAAGCTATTCTGTTTTACTTCCCTGATCGCATTGCTATACGCAGTCAGTGCATTTTCGTACCTCTGTCAGTCCCCGGTTTATTTTGCTTGAAGAGTTTTGGTACCTCTGTTATCATTCTGGCCAGGTTCCTCCATGGTACTTTTCTTGATGACTTAACTGTCTTAGCCGGACAGCTGGCCTCATAAGCGTCAATGACGACTATGTTGAGGTTTTCCGCCACTGTTTCTAGTTCCAGTTCGCTCCTGATGTCACTGCCCCTTTGAAGGTTGGCCATGTTGTTGTACAAGTGCATTGCTTAGGGTTCCCAACCCATTCTCCTGGGATTCCTTATTATTCTCTTTATTTCAGAGTTACCATCAATGTCGAATCTGATTATTCTGTGATCAGACATAAAGGGCTCATCTGACACCCTCCAATTCCTGACCATCCCGTTCTTTAGAGTATTTCCTAGAGTTATGTCTAGTACCTCCGGTTTAGTGCTGGTTACAAATGCTGGAGTGTTTTCTAAGTTATATATTTCTAACTTACTGCTAAGAATAAATTCAAGAAGGTACTCACCTCTTCGATTGGTGTCGCTGCTTCCCCAGACTTCCTGATGGGCATTGGCATCAGAGCCGAGGAGAAGTGATAACGCCCTCTTCTCAGTTTACTTCACTAGTTTAGCGACTTGCTCCGGTGGAGCCCGAATGTCGTCTCCTGGGAAGTACCCCGATGCGACGACTTCCTCTTGAGTGCTCCTCCGGGCTTCCAATGAGACTTGGATATCCACATGCTTTCCTGTGCGTCGCTGTTCACCTTGAGTCCTAGAAGTCCTATGTCTAGGTCATCCAGCTTCTGCTCTTCACTGTGCAGCAGGTCTACTTCCCTGGTTGATCTAGTCCTTTCCACCTCTGTGGCTTTCGGGACTTCTTCGGGGATCTCACGAGTTAGTATTTGCTCGGGAAACATTTTTGGCAATATGGCCAGCCGAATGCCCTTAACCCCACTAGCGTAGCTAATGGCGGGCTTCGTGAGTCCTGCTTTCAGCCCTGACCTGTCCGGGTTTTCTCCACCTTCCGCCTTGGATTCAGGTTTGAATTTTTTGTGAGTATTCTCTTCATGCAGGCTAATCTCTGCTGCTTGAAGAAAAAAGGGATACTTGTAATTTTGAAGAACGGAGCTAAAAGTACCGACAAGCCTGAGCCTTAGTGCGCTCGTCTGCAACCGAAGCAGAACCTAAGAGAATCGAAAATGTTCAATCGACCAAGGTCATTCATAAAAAGGCGAAGAAAAAATCGATGGGGCGAATTCGCTGGTAGCAATTGTTATCTCCACTAAAGGCAATCAGCGGTACGCAGAGATACTAAAAATGGTCAATGTGGACCCCGACCTAAAAGATATAAGCGGATATGTTAGCAAAATCTGAAGGAGTCAGAAAAGTGATGTTATGTTATGCTAAAAAAAATTCAACTGGGTAAAATTGATGGCTTTCGAAACTTAGTTAAGAGCCCACTTGCAAAGAATGCCAAAAAACATAAGATCTATACACAATGCAAGGACCTCGACGAAGTAACACCCAGAGGAGAAATTGGCACTCTGTTGAAAGAGCAATGTAATTTGGAGACACTGGGTGAAGAATCCATTGTGTCTGAGGAAAGTCTATGGTAGTATTCAAACGGCCACAATGTGACTACTAGTCGAGGCAGCGCAGAAGCTATCAGTCACGGGGAAGTTCGAACCGAATGGGTTGTCTGCCGTCTGAGATGGAACATTTTATTAAAGAGGTGCTTCAAGTTCCTCATATTTGGGAATTTTGCGCCGGCATCGATCGGTCTGATTGATGTAGAAGGTGCGGGTAGAAAGGCCATATTGCCAACGAATGCAATTGCCTATTGGGCAAAGAAAAGGAGCTACGGGATAACCGGCGTATTAGCGGAAATGGTAAATGCCCCGAATTCAAGAGGGCGTTGACTGCAATGGCAAAAAGAAGTTGATTCAAATAAACTTCAATCATGACATTACTCAGGATTTACAATGCACCATGATTCAGTGGCCCAGTGCATTTTTCTGGGCAAAAATAAGCCGCGTGTACGTGTACAGCGCATGTAATGTAAGTACCTGGGTTACTTAATGGGTAAAAACCCCACACACTGGCGTGTCCAGGCCAGTGTCTTTTGAGATTTCCACCTCCAAAACAAAGGTGTCTCAACCTACTTTTCGCAAGTGCAGGATACTGTCCCAGAGCATAAGTGGAGGTTTCCTCACTCTTTTCACGGAATCTACAAACAGTGTCCGTAAGTATCCCTAACTTCCCCAGCTGATAGTTTAGCCTGAAGTGATCAGTGAGTATTCTCACTATGATCCGGAGAATATTCTTGGTGAGGTTTATACACTCTTTTGAGCGCTTGGTTTTGTATCCACTATGAACACCCTGGACTTTTTCATTTTCCGCAAGTTCGCCCAATATAGTTCCTTCAGCCGTTCTTAAACCCATTTCCGAACCAACTGTATATAGCGATATCTCTGCTCCTAACCCGCTTCGAATCCAATGTGGTCTGTAATCCAAAGTATCCAGACCTTACTGAGTGTGAGGTACCCTTATACCAGTTTGAAATTTACCTGGTAGGACCCAAATGCCTAAAGAGCCGCTTGGCTGTCGTTTAAAATAGGAATGTTCAGTCGCTTATAGTTCCTTTCGAAGTTGAAGGAAGCACATCTATCTATGGCGTATATTTCCACTTGGGTTAAGCTAGAATGATTCTTTGAGCATTTCTCACCTGTCGTCATATAAAAATTCACTTCTCCTTTTAACCGACGCTTTGTATAGCCTAGATACTTCTGTGGTTCGTTCAATATTCTCAATGAATTCACTGATTCTGTTCTTAGACAGCCAGAAGCTCGCCAGTCAGGAGTTCCGAAAGGCATATATATTTTACATACAAATCGCATTGAAGAATAATGCAAGCTCTTGGGTTTTAGCAAGATTAATGGCAAATTACCTGTATGCTTCCTCTTTGTAGATCACGTATCTGCAACCGGTACACCCATGGTTCTTGAGCCAACATTATTACAATATTTTCTTCAGAAATTGCTCTTGCAATATTGCAGACACAGCTTTGCCATTGTGGAGGTTTCCCTGGACTATCATAGTGTTGATTATTCGTTGCATTAATGTTTGGAGCTCCTCTCCTATTTTGGAGTGCCTTTTTCCTGTCTTTGAAGCCTAGAAGATCCAAGTCTAGATCATCCAGCTTCTCATCCTCATTACCCAGTAGGTGCACGTCGCTGCTTGGTCCTGTCCTGTCAGCCTCGCCTTACCTTTAAAAATCGCCGTGGGCTTTTTACCTAATGTGTGTTCTAGAGTATCTTTCCTTATTTTTTCAGAATTGCGAGGTCCTAATTCCGCGTCCACTTGATGTCGGACCGGAACGATATCAAGTGTTTGTATTCAGCTCTGGCCGAGTCATGTCATGGTCTGCGAATTATATAAAGGAGTACTGAAAATCTGTGAGCCGCTCCGGTCACGCTGCTCCCAGGGCAGAGTTGAGACAGCGTCTGACGATTTGCCTCTGCCCTGGTAAGAGACTGTAAGGCCATCTTCCCCTAATATCTTTTCTTGGTTTTTTCCTGTCCATATATGTCGCCAAATCTGTAATTGATAAGGCAGTTACTGCGTTTAATTATCTTCAGCGATCAGTCATCTATCCGTTGTTGAGGAATTTGCCTTTGTCTTCCACCATGCTTCTAAAGAGGTTCCACAGTAGCCTCTTCTCTTTTCTTTATTTATTTTGAGCAATTAGGCCCCTCCTTCTCCAACGCTGCGACTTTGGGAAGATAAACCGTAACCATCCGTGTCCCTGGTATATCATCAGCACCAAATTTCGACAATTTTGCTCCTTTGCAGCCTGATAATTTGCAAGCTATGGTCCCAACCTCCGACGCGCAGTCCATCAGTACAGAACATAGTCGTGTATACCGGTGAACACGTTTTCCTCACTCTATCCCAAGTACATTTGCATAACGGCAGGGCCACCGATGACTTCCTGCCCCTCACGGGAGAGTATTTACCGCGGAGGTACTTTCGCCGTATGGCCAGACGTACGACCTTCACCGCACTGGAATTGCTAAAAGCAGGCCTCTCGACTTCTATCACTACCTTCATCCCTGACCTACCCCGGAATTTCCCGCTCTTGAGTTCGGATTTGACTTTCTTAGGAACATTCTCCTCTTATGAGCTAATCTCTGATGCTCGCTTTTTTCTTAGCTCCGTTGTTGAAAGATATAGTCTATCCACCCTTCTTGAGGGTCTTTTTTGGGTTCCAGGCCTGTCTTCTTCTTGACCTCGGGCGCACTTTTGCTGGTTCCAGTCATCTGAGGAAGGGCCTTAGTTGGTTGCGTTCTTCGCAGTAAGTCAATGTTGAGTTTGACTCCGCTGTCTGACTTCCGCTTGGCCTAGCTCCCGTAGCACGATAAAGTTTGTGGTCGGGTGTTAAAAGTTCGCTCTGGCCCCATCATTGTGAATCCAGCCCTTTGCTGAGTCAGCGTGCCAGCTTCCTTATTACCAGCATCCGGGCACCCACATCAGGAGTGTCTCGTTTAGTCAGTGAAGGTAACAGCTTCACACCACCTGGCTTGATATGCTGTTGCTTTTTAATGCTGATAACGTTGACCGACAGTCGGAACAGATATGAATGGTGCGACCCCGCCACTTTTGTCACAAGCATTGTTTTGCTACTAATGAACTGGTCACCTGGAATCTAGTCGTCATATTTCCGAGACGTCGAGCCATAATCGGATTTCGCGAGAAAAGCATGACTCACCCGTCAGTGAAGATTGTTAGGTCAATCCCAAGCGATACGTGGCCATTTGTTGAAAATTCTTCTCTTTTGATGATTGCGCCAAAGTAGATCTTTTCAAGGACGAACCTCGAAACCATATGATCAGAGCCACCGGATGTTTGTCAAGGAATATACAAATGCACGTCTGATTGACCATCTTTCCACACACCAATGGTCTATGTGCGTCGTTGGTTGCTTTTTGTTTCACCTCCAAATGAATGGCGGCTAGATTTAGGATTGATTCGAGTGCCGGTTGCTACAGTAATACTTAGGCAAACTAGCCAAACTGAAGATTGCAAATTAATTTGAGAAATATGGCACCACACCTAAGTTTCAGATGAAGATGCCAGAGGTTGCACGTCGCTTTCAACAGTTTTAGGTGCTGACACCGATAACGTGATGGTATCAAGACCGTTTTATAGCCGATAACCCGTTTGTACCCGAACTTTCTCAATATCCGGTTCGGGAACGCCGATAGTAAGGGAAATTTCCGGGATATGTTCTCCCTTTGCTGAGGTTTTCAGATTGTTCTGGACACCAAGTTGTTTCAAAACCTCAGCATCATTATGCTTCTCTTTTCGAAGCCAGAGGAAGCACTCTTTGAAAGATGACAGCTCAAAGATCCTTTTCAGCGGTAGTCGCACACCCTCCCACATATCGTTGACGGAGTAGTAGTATTGCCTGAGCCACTCGTTAGTGGTTTCGTGGGCAAAGCTTAGCCGTAACATTTTACGATATACACGTTCTGACTCAATGCAAAGTTAAATGC
Source organism: Hermetia illucens (assembly GCF_905115235.1). Classification (NCBI taxonomy): domain Eukaryota; kingdom Metazoa; phylum Arthropoda; class Insecta; order Diptera; family Stratiomyidae; genus Hermetia; species Hermetia illucens. Next base: position 53,205,807 of record NC_051849.1, read on the forward strand.
CTTCTGAGGATGCAGTCCTTATAGCTAGGAGGAGTTTCCTCCTAGGCTTCTCGCACTGCTCAGTATCGTAACCGGACGAATTGGTGACGTCATAGAAGACCCATCCACCGGCTTCAATAGCCTAAATCGTTTCCGGCCAAGCTCTTTTTCCTGTCTTTTGTGTTGAAAAGCTGTAATCGTCCAAGGACCGCTGCGACTTTGATTTGCCTTCAGCCGGAGGTGCTCCGGAACTTTTTTTCTCCTCAACCTCTGCACAGCCCGTGAGTTGTGATTTGCTTGGAGGGGGTTTGCCCGAAGGCGATCTGCCCGGATTCGGTTTACCTGAAGGCGGCTTGCCCGAAAATGATTAAGCCTGAGGGTGATTTCCCCGAAAGATGTTTACTGTCCGAGGGCAGATGCTTCTCATTGGGCATTGGGCATTGGCGCCGGTTGACAGAAAGGGCCTGCTTCGGCTCGTCCGTTAAAGACGGGTCCTAATTAGATTGGTTCCCACTTGAAAAATGGAGATCCTGAATCTAGTCTCTGCTATGTCTCTTATATACTAGTAAATATTCCTGCGTTCTATGGTATTATTAACCGGTGTGATGAAGACCGTTTTCAATTGGTTGCCGCCTCTCACGTCGCGCGGATGATTGGGCGCTAGAATCTTTTTTTTTTTTTAATTTCGTCCGCTAGAGGGCCTCATGGAATTCGAAACGAAATGATCTAACTTTATAAAGGGGGTCCAATTTATATTACTTTGACTACATTAACCCTGTTCCCCTACCGCTCTCACTTCGGAAAGAATTGTTATACACCTACTACTCCTCTATAGAGTCAAAATAGCTGGCTGACTAAGCCAGATAATTTGATTTTCGTTGTGGTAGCACTCATTTCAAGCATGAGTAACTCCTCATACCGAATGCACAGTTCCCATGCCAAGTCGATGGCTTTATAAGTGCAATAGGTTTTTTTCTCACAGCTTTCAATTACCTAAATCGAAATTGATTCGTCTGTAGTTCCATTCCCATTATCATTATATTCCTTGATATTTACACCAAGTTCATTAACGATTTTAACGCAATCACTTCCAATGATCTCACTGCAGTTCACAGTAAAATATTAACCTCATTCTGCGGTAAAATGATTCTCCTGCGCCAGAGAGCAGCTCTTCATCCACGAACCTCAGAATGGAGGACACTATCTCAACGACTATCGCTAACGATACGTTAAACGTGATCATTGGGAAGAAATTCCATCTTGTTAACACAAATCAAATAAAAGCATCTAAGTAGAATGGTACTTGGGAAATAATTAACAGAAATGGTATTTTACTCTCTCCTCGCGGCCCATCACCTGACGTGAGCTGCGTGCCTAATCAACTCATCCGAATCCAATCGTTTCAGCTTTTTGAACCGCTTTGATCAGATACGTTTCCACTCGTGGTGCCAGTTTTGGTGTAGCTCTCATGTGAAACTTTGGGCTGATATGCTGATTTTCAGTTGGTGTTATCACGCTTTCAAAAAGATTGAACTGAAGGGATCCTATCTCCCATCATTCGGATTTAAGTTGACGGGTCACAGTTTTCATTACTATCTATTTAGCGTGATTTGGATGATCAATTTGCGAACATTCTTCTCTGGAATCCATCCAGAAACGCTGCCATCAACCTCGAATGTATGTGCCAATAGTGTCGGCGCTCTGGTTCACTTTCATTTTCGAAGCAATCAGAGTTCCGCGAGCGCAATCAAGGTTAACCAAGTGGAAGACGCAACTGATTCATCTGACTCCGTTCGTCTTCAGTTCAGACACGCTGATGCCATGTTCACATGATTTTCTAGAACGCCAAAAACAGCGCTAAATTGTAAAGATGACCCCCGACCTCAAAGCTGCTACTCTTTGTCCAGATCACGAGCGGTAACGAGGTTAGTGGACCTTCGCAAGATTACGATTTCGCTCATTGTAAATCCACGGCGCACACCTTGCGACACCACTCAACAGGTGATTAGGAGTCGCTTGGTTGCATTAAATCGAGATTTACGCGAAGAGCCTGGCTAAGCGCTCATATGGGCTCGTACATGGAGTCGCAAAGGTATCGCTCTGATAATGGCTTTTTGAGGCTTAGCAAATCCCAACTACGATTGAGCTTCGCTTAGTGCGCGTTAATATTCCGTGAACATGGAATTATGTAAAAATAAAATTAATGATCGTCTTTGTGGAAACTGGGTTGCAGGTGATAAGAATAACTAATCATGCGTGAACTAGTGCAAGGTTTCTATAATGCACGACACTCTTGACTCGGCTCTAGAATTTTAGCTGGGTGAAACGCATTTTTGGAAGGTTGGTGAGGGTATTCGTTGCTTGCAAATGACGGTGTAACAAAGGTGAAATAAATTGTGAGATGTAAACTATCAAATTACATCTAGCTTTGCAGAGGGAATCAAGGATGGATTCGAAGATTTTACCCAAATAATTAAAATAAAAATCTGCAGTTTCGTCAATGTATCATATCGAATCTCAATTCGGGAGGGGATATGGGCACAGACAAAACCTTTGGCAGGCAATGGTGATATGGTGCAAAATCGATCAACGTTCCTGGTTATAAGGAGCGACAAATGTGATGCACCAGCGAAATGCATGTGTGCAAATGGGACAGTAACTTGACACTTTTTCATATATTGCATCGGGCTAGGCCTGTTGACACTTTGGGTTCACCAAACTTCAGCTGTGTCCGGATAGCTGAGTGGTTAGAGCGCAAAGCTGTCGTACGGCAGGTTGCGGTTCAAATCTCACTAGTAACAGTGGAATTTGTATTGCGATTTGACGTCGGATACGAGTCGACTCAGCTATGAATGAGTACTTGAGTCAAATCAGGATAATAATCTCTGGCGAGCGCAATGCTGACCACATTGCCTTCTACAGTGTACTACTGTAGTGTACCGATGCGGTCTTGAATGAAGTGCTTTAACACACTTCAAGGCCCTGATCCAATATAGATTGTTGCGCCAAGAGATTATTATTATATAAACTTCAGCTAATTTACCGTCTTCCTTTTCCTTAAAAATGTCTTGAGTATAACGTATCATCCGCGTAAGCGATGGTGCTCCTACCTTCTACAGAAGGAGAAAGCAGGTATTGTCAATCACCACTTTGCAGTAAATAGAAACGGTGGACCTTGGCTTTCCCATTTTGTGGAGCTTACACCAAATACATCCGTGCCGACTGAATAGCTATACTAACCAATCTCACCGTGTTTCTGCTATACCGTGGTTCCACGTTTCTGACGAGTAGTGCAAAAAATCTACTATCTAGGTACGAGTACGGGTAGCCACTTCCCTATACTCTTCATCTTCTGTAAGCTTTATATACATATGTAACCTTATTGTGGTGGTCAAAGGGTAGTATAGGTCCCAGGGTGAAAGGTGGATTGATACCCACGATAGAGCATAAAACCTGGGAAATACCTGCTGAACCAACACCAAACCCTATCTCCACGTCCACGTGGTGATCGCTGGGAGTTCTTTCTTCATGAAAAACTGCAGACGGAGAAGGATGAAGGCGGATCTCCCGAGCCTAAAAACGGGACAAAATGTACCAACTGGTGCTCCAGGTTGGGTATTGGGTAGGGCTGACAACCCTACACGGAAGACCGATGATACGAAGCCACGGCCACGGCCTCGGACAGGAGAGATTTTACAACGACGAACCCGGCAAAGACAACGGATTAACAATTTGCGCAATTTCTCTTGGAACGTGCGCTCTCTATACAGACTCTCTGTCCCTCGAGACACACACTTTGCGTTTGCAAGACAAATTTAGAAATATAAGCCTCATGTTCACGTCTCTTCCGAGGAGACTGTAGAGTCGCAGAAGACTACCTTCTACGATTCAGTTGAGCGGACCCTTGAAGCCTGTCCGAAGTATGATATTAAAATCATACTTCATAGCTTACATAGGGATTCCAATGATAACGGACTGCGAATTATTCAGTTAGCAGTATCGCATGAAACGATTATTGGAAGTACCTGGTTTGCGCGAAAAACTATCCACAAAAATACGTAGGCTTCTATTGATGGGACCACTTTCAACCAAATTGACCACGTGTTGCTCGAACGCCGCCACCTCTTAGCCTTGATGAATGTCAGAACATATAGGGGGCCAATATAACCTCGGATCACTATCTCGTTGGCATTGCGCTACGAGCTCGAATTATATCACCACCTACAATCCCCTCTGACAATCATATGGAGGAAATGGATGTCCTGGATATGAAGCATCTACAAATGATCTTCACAACCATTTGAAAAGCGTTATCATAAATACGGCCACAAAGATACTTGGCTCCAGCCGCAAAAAGAGTCGGAAGGGCTAGTTCGACGATGAATGTACGCTAGGAACGGAACGGAAGACCTCCGTCAAACGGAGAAGCAACTTCACAGACGGAAAAAGGAAGCCCGGGAGAACCAACAGGTCTGCGAATAAGAAAAGTACAGAAAGCAACCGCACCAGGCGCGGAAGTTTACCAACAAATCAGTAGGATGATGGTGCTCGTCCTGGCAAGCCAAAAAGGGAAATCTAATTTCCGAAAGAATGCGCATATTGGAGCGATGGGTTGAGTACTTTGATGAACTGCCCAACAACGAAAATATCGGCTAGTTGGAGGCCTCGCCAACTGCAGGCGAATGAGCAACAGATCAGGTTTTCTCTCTACGGAAAGTGATGGAAAAACTGTAGGAATATGGACATCAGTTACACTATCTTTTCATCGGCGGCTTTAAGCCTAAAACAGCATAATCAGGGTAAAACTGCACACCGCGGTGATATAATTCGGTATCGCGACAAATTTCGTAATACTGACCAATGTGTGAGGCCAGATGAAAGCAGCAGAATCACTCTCGAGAGCATTTAACATCAACAACGGTCTTAGAAAAGGGGATGCCCTATTATGCATCCTCTTCAACCTGTCCCTGGAGAAAGTATTTCGCGGAGCAGACATAAATGCCAGAGGCACCGTCCTCTTCAAGTCCATCCAAACACTGGCCTACGCTGACAATATTGACAATATGGGAAGAACAACCCGAGATGTACAGTCTACTTTCATCCAGACCGAGAAGGCAGTGTATTAATGAAGGGAATGTGAAGTACATGGTGGCAACGTCAGCGCCAAAAACCATAGAACGAATAACATCGAATCGCACTGGTCAAACGAGAAGAATAGAGATAGGCGACTACAACTTTGAGACTGTTGATAATTTCTCTTATCTAGGGTCAAAAATCATAACCGATAACAGCTACGACGATCAAATCCGCACACGGTGCCAACAAACGTGAGCCAAAAGAGCCTATTTTAGCTTACAAAAACTGTTTCGAGAGAAGGATCCTCCGAAGAATTCTTGATCACCTACATGAGGATGGACGATTCCGTAGCCTACATAACGACGAAATCTATGAGCGATACCATGACCGTCTGGTTGTGGATAAAATCCGGCTCAGTAGGTCACGGTGAGCGGCTCACTTAATTCGTATGGATGAGGATAATCCAGCCCGGAAAGTCTATAAGGGCAATATCTATGGTAAAAAAAGAAGGCGAGGCAGACCCTGTCTGATATGGAACGATGGCATAGGTCAGGACGCAAGACAGTTTTTAGGGATATCGTATTGGTGGACCTCGGCGCAAAACCGGGGTGTCTGGAGTTCCTTATTAAGGCTGGCCAAGACCGGATACCGGTTGTTCCGCCGTTGATGGTGATGATTGATTGGGAGCTTTTTGCGTTAGAGGAGTGAGTTTCCAAGTTTGGAATTAAATATGACTGTTCTATTATGCCAAGTAATTGGAATAGAAGCATGTATCAAGCAAACATCTAACGAACATGTAGAACCGGAACATCAATTATATCCAGTCCTGAGATAGAAATGATATCATCCGTTGCTCTGCAACAACGGAACGAGTTAAATGCCCATTTCGCTCGATCAAATAGCACTATTTTTCTTGGCAAGGTTCGATCTCTGTGTTGAGGGCTGCATATGGCCGCCGGTCCTGAACTTAGCCTATGTAGCTACTATACTCTTTTTCAGCGCTTCTTGAACCTCTTTGCACTAATTACACCGATTACAGTCTTTAAACCCGCTGAAAAGTATCCTTCTTCTTCTCGTCTTTTTTGCCATTTCATTGGTGTACTGGTATATTTTTAAAAGTTTCTTTCATACTAGTTGTGAGGGTTATTTTCTGAATTTTGACAATGGGGTTCATGCGCCTCCAGGGAGTCGTAACTAAGTCACTCATCACTATTTTGTACGTCCCATGTCAGGACATTCTACCATAATGTTAATGACACCTTTCTTAATCGCATTGAAAAAAGTGGAAATCTGCAACTCGGTCCCAATAGATACTCTAGAAGTCTGGATTCCTTACGTCGGTTGGACTAGTGGTTAAAGTTGTTTAGGCTATTAACCGAAAGATCCTGGAGGTTTTTTGCAACTGGATCTAGCGCTTTTGTTCTCATAAAATGGGACACGATGTCGAAAGTATAAGCTCCTAATTTCCCTTCCAATAGCCCATAGTTTCCGTATGAGGTATACAAATCTCATCAGCAATTCATCAGACGATGCAGTGGGTGCATGCAAATACTGAAAATTTATTTCAAAAATATTACCCCTTATTGATATTTTAAATGACGATCTCATGGGTCATTACCCACTTCACTGGTTTCGGGAGCCGACACTTTCAGCGTGACCATCCCTAGCCCGCAGTAGCGTCGGGCTCGTCTGTTCCTGAACCTTCTTAACATACGTTTTAGTAACGTCGATTGTAAGGAGAGTTCCAGGAATATCAGCTTGTTTTCATGCTCTTCAGCTCCACATTCAGATTGTTGTCGACATCAAGTGATTCTATTACGCCGCTCACCTCTACGCCAAGGAAACATTTATTTAAGGATAGGAGCTCGTAGACCCTCTTCAAAGTTAGTCGCACACCTTTTCATACATTGTTGGGGTAGGAGCAGTACTGCTTGTGCCAATTGTCCCTACTTGCGTCAGCAAAGGGTACGATTTTGCGGTATACACCTGTCAACTTAATGCAAAATTGGATGCAATCATGCAGTTCTTACAGTTAGGAGGATTTTCCTCTTAGACTGAACCCACCACTTGCAATCTTAACCTGGCCAATCCATGGGCTTTGATAGCCTTGGTTGCAAAGAAGAGTTTAATCGTTGCCGACCGAACCTTCCTTGCTACAATTTGGGTTGAATTGTTACGGGTCGTCTTCTTTACTGTCGTTCATCGTACTCACCGAGGATTGCGGTTTGCCATAAGGCCATTTGACTTAAGTGTTTTACCGGAAGGCAGTTTTTGCTCAGGGACAAATACTGGAGCCTAGGTTAAGGAATGCTAATAGAAGGATGGATATGGATAGTTTTCCGATCGGATGGGTTAGCAATTGGCTAAATGATACATCTGTGTCTAGCCACCTCATCTAAGATTGGCTCGCGACGATCGAAGATTAATTCTTGGGCTTGATTTTTGTTCTTTCTTAGATATTTCATGGCCTGTATTTTACGGGCGGATCGATCTCATCGCGGATTCCTTTTTTACGAGATAATGCAATGTGCATTCTGTTCACCATCTAGATATTGTGAAGTTATCTGTGATATGAAGAAGTGAAAAATTTATTTTTACTCACTATGTTCACCTATACGTCGCCCTTTTATAGGGGGTGTTCCTTATGAACATGATACTGTTGTTTTCAACTTTCAACTTTCACCAATTTTGCGTACATTTTTTTATACTTTCTTCCTTCCATGTGAGTTAGTTTCACTTTTGATTTTCTGTTTGGCTTCTGTTAGACAACCATACGAGCAAGCCGACTTGAGCCATTTTCCCTGGTACTTCCTTCTACCTTCATGACGCTGACGAGGTTTAATTTTGAAATTATTAATATTTTTTGATAAATTATTTTGTAATACATCAGTACATGCAATTATTTTTTGCTCCACAATGATTTCGCTATCACTTAATTCAATCTTACGTAGTCTGCCACTTCCCACTAATCACGCGAACTAAATTAGGAAAACACTCTACTAATCTTCATACATATCACGTCATGGGTCAGACGGGCAATATCTTCAAATCCTCAGTGAATTTGACACGGAAAAAATTCTTCTCCACGTAGTACTCGAACACCTTTCACACATCAGAGATAAAAAAACCCCGATTGAGATGCCAAGCGCTTATATAATTTGCACAATTAACTAGATACACATTTTATTTGATCTTTAACACAACTTCGATTGGTGAATCGAGAATTGACAACGGTCCGCCATTATCTCCTGTTGGATAAGTAACATCTTAAAAACAACATCCGTTTCGGACTAATCTACAAGTACCTTGCTCTGTGGCTAAGCAACCTCTTGAAGGCCTTCTTCATAATAGTTTTCGTGTTGATTTAATTTCATCTCGTTGATTCCGGTGAACCCCCAGGTGGTTTTCAAATGCATCTTAGATTTTGCACTTCATTTCAAAATGAATGCTATCGAAGGAGAAGATACCATTTGTAATTTGGTTTCTAATTTCGGTAAAATTTCCTGCAGAAATTGAAAAGGTTTTCACTCTGGCCGTGATTAATGGTATCGCGCAGGATTTGAGCAAATTTCGATTACGTCTGATGACTTTTCAATAACATTGAATCCGAATTCAAGTGCTAAGTAATAGTTGAGCCACTGATAAACCTCGTGTTATGGGATGTTAGCGATTGTGATATTGAAACGGAAGATTTTACCTCATTTAATGATGATGGACTTGAATTCACAAGGAAACAGTATCACGTGTTACAGAGTGTTCAAGTTCAATGATATTGAATTAAAATTCAAGAACAAATTTTCATTTTTGGCTAAAATTTGTGCTATCATGTAAATAGCATATTTCGGGAAGCTATTACCCTCTTTTGCACAAGAGGTTGCATTGAAGGAGGGAATAGCTGGTTCCCGGACTATAGTATTGGCGTAATAAAACAACTTTTCGCCCCTGTGTATTGGGGCTTAGGAATGCACTGAGAGTATTACATGCTTATCGTAACAGGCGAATAAGCGGGATTTTTTTTGCGTTAACAACAGGATACGATTTTGACAGCAAGATTCCGGTCTAGGTTAAGGTGCACCACAAGTGTGCAGTGCTAAGCACCAACGGAAACTACTGATATAGTGGAGGAGGATTCTTTCCGGGAAATTACATGCAATTCAAGAGAGTCAACGTAAAGATGACATTGTTGTCTTGATGGGTGATCTGAATGCCAAGGTGGGGTTTAACAATATTTTTTTTCGGGCTAGTAATCGGGAGGCATGATTGTGGTCATCATAACAACAATGGTGAAAGATTTATGGACTTCGTTTTTCAAGTGTGCCTCTGATAATGGTGCTACGCGAACTACGCGACACGTATCAATAAAATTCTAAAGGAAGAAATCATCATCGACATTGGAATTACTATAAAATATGGAAAGGAGAAAGATATACAAGAACTAGTAGCTACAATAATAGGGAAAACAGCAGAAAGGAAGAGAAGGCGTATGGAAGACATAATTATCAAAGAAGAAGAGCAAATAAGAAAAAATCCAAGTGGCTCAAGAGAAAATGGACTTGAAAATCGAGATTGAATATTTCAAATTAATACTTTTTAAAATTGATATCTATCACTTAAGCTTACCAACCGCTTTGCATTTCTGTACCAAGTTCATGACTTCTTCCACGTAATCCGGGTTTCTGTTCTTATCAGAAAAGTTATGAACAACATCCCTATATGCTTTCAATGCTTCTAATTCAAGTTGAAATAAACAACCACTGAATGCATTGTCTTCATACAGTGCCCTGATTAGCCCTGTTTTTAGTTAGGGGAAATGTTTAATTTCTATTTCAGATATAACATCGCTGACAATTTTAACGAAATTTGTCTAAACATATGGTGCTATTCCTTTGTAGGGTATAGTGCGTCAACCACACATATGCGTCTTCGTTCACGGTTACATGAAATGTGCTTCAACATACCCGCACAACCTCCCGAGACGCTCATACTTCTTCTCTATTGTTCTGCCACAAATGCAACAACTGGATGGATCCGCAAAAAGAACATTAATTGAACTTGGTGTTTAGATAACTGCTTTTCCAGATTTTAGACAGGCCAGCGAAAGCGGATTTAGCGCTGTTAATATGCCAGACAATATCCACCGTCGGCAAAAACCACGCTTCCTAGATATACAAATTGAGCGACCCTTCCGATGTTCTGTCCATTAATGCAAATAAGGAGAGTGCGACGACCCGCCGGACTCAGAACCTTGGTCGTTGGTGTCTATTTTCATTATCTAAAAATTGATGAGGAGCAGGTGTAGCGAAGATCTAAATTCCGAGCACTGTTCTAAAATGATCCATTGGGTGTTGATGGGGTCAATACAGGAGGATCCGGAGTGGAAACCAGCCTGCTCACTGTCGATTAAGCTTTCGAGATGTTCCTTGATGCATTCCCGGATTATTTTAGCTGTTATTTTTGCGACGGTAGGGCCGCAGATGCCCCTGCAACTATTACACTCAAAACAGGTTGTCTTCATTGAGATCTTGACGATCATCTCATTATTCCAATCTCTGGAAAAGGTCTCGGATTTCCAAGATCGTACGAGGGAAAGCAACAGATCTGTAGTGACTGCAGGTGCGGAGATAAATAATTTTGCGGGGAATAGCCCATCCGTTCAAGTGTATTGATGACCGAAATAATTTCTATTTTGCTTGGACGAACAGTCCGAATCCGCATGTTACGGTAACTAGCAATTTCATCCACAACAAGGGGAACTTCGCTGGCTGCGATACGGTTGAAAACCGTGCTGAAATGTTCCTTCCACCTTTCCAGTTGTCCATCAACATAAAGTAGAAGTCGACGGTTGGCGTCTGTCACATGACCGTCGAAAGATTTACGATCACAAGCAAACTTTTCATGATGCAGTAACATTTCTGAAATCATTGCCTTCTGTGGCATCTATAGCTTTCATAATCAGCGCAATAGAAAATTCTCTCTTGCCACGCCGTACACTACGATGAACTTAATTTTTTGCCTTCATTAATAACAAGTCGGGAAACCGGAAGCTGGACGCCTCAGGTTTGAAAGGGTTTTCTGTATTTCTTTTGTAAAGAGATTTGAGTGTGCATTTGTCCCATTAGTGTGTAGTATGTAGTAATATATGTATATATATATGTGTGAAAATATTCATTTTCAAGTAATATTGACATTCATAGTCTTGAATTTGCATAGAAGCGACAGATTTGACCTAATATAACTTTGTTAGTAGTAGTGCGATTTTCACCAAAATTGGCAGGATCATGCTCTATTCTATAGCTTACATTACTGCTTTTCTGATTCTATGGTGAACTTAAGGGGGGGTTGCTGTCAATTACTAAAAATTATAGTAATGTACTATTATTAACTTTATTTGAACAGCTATCGGAATGGAGGGTATTTCGGAGCCTAGGCACCATATAGTCGCAGCTCCTTGCAGATTTTTCGGTTCAGTAGTTTCTGAGAATAGGTTCGTTAAAGAAATCATCACTTTTAACCCCCCACACTCCCCACCTTTCCAACAAATGTCAAAAACTGGCTTTGAAACGTACTAACCGAGACCTTTTATTTTATACCCCACATGACTATATTTGATGAAAAAAAATGTACACCCTCCTTGCATGTACGGGAACCCCCCTTGAATTCGATGTAAAAGGATGTCACTCACTCTATGTGTGAACGTTCACAGTCCCCACCTTTCCACCAAATTTGGTGTCAATCGCTACAACCGTCTCCGAGAAAAATGGGTGTGACGGACGGACAGACAGACAGACAGACGGACAGGCAGACAGTAAACCAATTTTAATAAGGTTTTGTGTTTACACAAAAACAAGACCGGTGCTCTGGGAATAGTAGTAGTAATTGGGGACCACAACAAAAACTTTAGCAGCGAAGCATAGACTGCTGCAGTCGATTTCGACAAATAAAGGTCGGGGACCAAATCATTCAGATCGGGATGACTCGTCAAGTGCGGTTTCCCCGCTTTGGATTCTCTCCTCCATTAGCTCTTCTGGCCGTTTCATTCCAGAAGAACCACCTGCCACTGCTTTGTTTTTGGTAGCAAATTGGAATATGGAACTCACTTTGTTACCGACTGCACATCTGGATACACTATTGTGCGTTACGTCAAATAGAAATAATAATCAATCTCATGACTTATCGGATCTCTCCACAACGTTAATCTTTCAAATGAGAAATATTATATTTTTCTTCGCCTTTTAAGATATGGTAGAAAATGCGTCGGCAATTATCGCAAGCCTGACCTTGACCAATGTGCGAGGCCAAGCGAGATCGCAAGCTGCACATTAGTGAAGGCAAGACGAAGTACATGGTGACAACGCCAGCGCCAACCAAAGAACGAACAACATTGAATCGCACTGGTAAAACGGAAACAATAAAGACAGAAGACTACAACTTTGAGACCGTTGAACATTTTTCTTTTCTAGGATCGAAAATCACAACTGATAACAGCTATGACGATGAAATCCGCGATTGTTGGCAACCAACAGAGCCTATTTCAGCTTACAAAAACTGTTCCGTTCGAACGTCTCACCATAGGGTCAAAGCTCTTACTGTACAAGACTATGATCTTGCCAGTCCTCATGTATTACTCCGAAACCTCGGTTCTTAGCAAAAAAAATTGCGACTTGGCCGCGTTCTAAGGAAGAATCTGCCCAGGAATTTTTTTACCTCCTAGATGAGGATGCACGATTCCGTAGCCTACATAACGACGAAATCTATGAGCGATATCATGACCGTCAGGTTGTGGATAAAATCCGGCTCAACCGGTTACGATGGGCGGGTTACTTAATCCGTATGGATGAGGATGATCCAGCCCGGAAAGTCCCCGGTCTATAAGGGCAATATCTATGGTAGAAAAAGAAGACGAGGCAGACCCTACCTGAGATGCAGCGATATCGTAGGTCAGGACGAAAAACAACTTTTAGAGATATCGAACTGGTGGACATCGGCGCAAAACCGGGATGTCTGGAGTCCCTTATTAAGGCAGGCCTAGACCGGATACCGGTTGTTGCGCCGTTGATGATGATGATGATGATATCACCTTTCAGATAGATGAATGAGGAGTTAAAATTTGCTCATTTAAAGTGAGACTCATTTTTGGAAACCACTCAACCCAAAAAAAATTAGGATGATGCGCTAATATGAAATCGAGGCCTGAAAGCCTCATTAAAATCGATTTACTGTCTGTCTGTCCGCCCGTTTGTCTGTCACACCCATTACCTCAGAAACGATTACTTCCATTGATACGAAATTTTGTTGGAAGGGTGAAACTGGGAATCCCTTTGCATGCAGAGAGTAACATCGTTCTACGTTGAGTTTAAGGTGGAGGGAGGGGGGCATACACCTAAACGAGAGTTGTAATATTTTTTTTGTCAGCGAAATTATCCATGTGGGGAAGTATTGCATCTCATCTACGTTTCAGCTGCACGTCTCCTCATTGCTCTTAGGAAGCGACACTTGTGGCGGTGCCTGTAGTATAGTAAGCAGCCGGTAATAAGAAAAGTTTACACCTGTCGGCTCTCTCCTCTACTCTACTCTCAAGCAGTATCCAAGTGGAGGCATCGAGGTTATTCTAGATGCAAACTCTGCGCCATTACACTTGTTGAGCGATATTAGCTCGAAGACCATCTTCAAGGTTAATCGTGTACCCCCCCCCCCCCCCACGCTGCCGTTCGGTTCGCCGTTAACCGCAGATATCTCGGACGCCTCTTTCCCCTCTACCTTGGCGCAAACCGGGGCGCCAAAGGCGAATTGCCCCTATGTTGTTTATTGCCCGAAGGCAAATGTTTACCCGTTGGTGGAACCCAAGTCAAATGTGTGGACATAAGGAATCTGCCTACGCTCGTCCGTCAAAGACTGGGTTTTAATTGGATTGGCTCATAACTGCATGAGTGGAGACTCTAAGTTTAGACCCAGTTTCTCCAAAGATGTGCTCAGGGTTACGTCGCACTCAGGGTTGAGTCATTACTGTCAAAATTTGGACATGATTTCATTTTTAAGGTTTTGTGTAAACACAAAACCTTATTAAAATCGGTTTACCGTCTGCTGTCTGTCTGTCTGTCTGTCTGTCCGTCACACGCATTTTTCTCGGAGACGGTTATAGCGATTGACACCAAATTTGGTGGAAAGGTGGGAACTGTGAACGCTCACACATACAGTGAGTTACATCCTTTTACGTAGAATTTAAGGGGGGTCCCCATACATGCAAAAGGGGGGTGTAAAATGTTTTTTCATCAAATATAGTCATGTGGGGTATCAAATTAAAGGTCTCGATTAGTACTTTTCAAAGCCGGTCTTAGTTTTCACATTTCTTGGAAACGTGGGGAGTGTGGGGGGTTGAAAGTGATCATTTATTTAAGGGGGCCATTCTCAGAAACTACCAAACCGAAGAATCTGAAAAAAAATCAGGAGGCTGCCAGTATATGGTGCCTTGGCTCCGAAATACCTTTCACACCGATATTTGTTCAGAAAAAGTTAATAATAGTATATTACTATATTTTTTTGTAATTGACTGGAAACCCCCCTTAAATTCATCCTAGCGGCACAAAATTCTGCAGTGATGTAGGCTATAATGTAGAGAATGAGCTTACCAAGTTTGATGGAAATCGCACTATTACTAACAAATTTATAATACGTCGAAGTTGTTGCTTCTTTGAAAATTGAAGACTATCAATGTCAATATCACCCGAAAGTGGACATATGCATATATTACGTGCTACGTACTAAGAAATACACAAAACCTTTCGTACCTGAAGCATCCAGCTTCCGGTTTCCCGACTTGTTTTTTATTGTACCCGGTAGAGTTCCTTTTCACCCGGAGTTCACCGTTATCGAACACATGTTAAACCCTTGCGCCTATTCAACCTTTTAGTTGGATCTTCCATATTGAGCTCCCTCACCACGACAAGATAAGTTATCGTCAAGGGAGGAAGACTATATTAGTATGTTCAAAACCTGATTTGCAATTAAGGAAAATCATTTTTTAGCGGATTCTTACATATCTTGATGTTGGGATGTTGCGGATTCGTACATGAATATTATCTAACAATATCAATTTTGTATCAACTTTTTGGAATGCCTTGATAGTTCTTAGGGATTCAGCCTTTCATGGAGAGAAAAGAGAACTAAAAATTCGCTGCAATTGACTTATCAGATATATTTATTAGCAAAACTTCATTTCGTTTTTTTTCTAGTTTTACAAATGAAATACATATTTTGGAAATCAGTTGTTCCTTTTGGAAAAGCGGAATTGCTTCAGGCGTGTGGTTTTGAAAAGATAGTACAAAGAAGCTGATTTTTATTGACAAAATAACATTTAGTACCGGAATATATCCTGAATGGGTTCAGTTTTGATAAGTATCTAAAATTGATGTCTTCCCATCGCAGAGTTGTAAGATTGACAAATTGATGAGGGTGCATGCTTTTATCGCTAATCTTCTCATGTAATGGAATCCAACTAGTGTTCGCCCAGAACCACCCCAATCCTTCTACGAATAATCAACCGAAAGAGTTGTGTTTACCAACTTTTATTCGATTATATTTTTCGGAATAGTTTCATAACAGAATATACTGGTGCATATGTCCGCTCATTTGTATCTATTATATTAATTGAATTTACGTAACGAAAAGCATACCATGCCATTATCTGAAAGGTAGAGTCTTCTGCAACTGAGACGTACGATATTTACAAATAATTGCAAATAACAAACGTCCAAATAATGCACGCCATATCAACTCGCCTGATCCATTACAACATGAACCATGTGAAAATTTTTTAAGAAGATATCAATGCAATGCATCGCTCGATTTCCCATAATTGATAATTATCTGTACAAATCCATTTGCGCCTGGAAGGTTTCCCAATCGGAATTTATTTGCGGATTCGCAAAACATATTTGATTCAATGTTTGTTGATTTAGGCGGCGCTCATAGCAAATCGAACAAATATGGAAAGTACCATTTCAAATTAGAAATAATGGAAGAGTACGCCTTCGGCGTGACCATCAATTTCGCAATTCTATGTATATTTGCCAATCCTCTTTCGATCAATCTCACTTTTGTCATTCTGGATAATATAATATTCGCGTGAAATTTTATCAACTCTGGTCCAACGCTATATTTAAGATTTAACAGCTTTTGTACACGTAACTGAACTCGAATTATTCTTAATATCCATGAAGTTATTAGCGAAAAAACTGACTTGGGAATTCGCTTGGCTAATTTATTTGCAATATTCACAATAAATGCCATTTTGTTGTTGTAATTGCATTTCCACTTTCTACACTACACATGTATGTGCATAGTCGCTTGTAGGAATTTTACGTTCAATCCTCTGAACCATAGAAAGCTGATTTTCTTTGAAAATTTGAGGCCGCATTGGTACAACGGAACCGATTCAGTATTTCCCGAAGTCCACGTGTTCTATATGAATGAGAGCAATACCGTAGTTAATCCAGCACTAACAATTAAATTTATCGAATGATATCGCATTGATTGCTTACATATGCCTAACGTGAACATAGGAAATTTCACATGTTTTGCATACTGGCTGCTATTATTTTTTTGATAAAGGTTGAGTTTTGAATCCAAACCTTCGAAGGGGGGGGGGGGGGGCGGTTGGCACTTTACAGAGAATGGTGAGTGAAGCCTCCTTTTCAACCCCGCTGAAAACTTGGGACGAAATCACCCCTTCCAAAGTTGTTATATCATCATCACCCATCATTATGGTAAAATTTGAATTTTCAACCATACCTCCGCATGAAGAGAGGGTAGGGAGAGTATGTGGCAAGAAAGCGATCATCCATCCCCTCTAGTTCAGTTAAATTCCTTAAAAACTGACATCATCAACGGCGCAGCAACGGGTATCCGATCTAGGCCTGCCTTAATAAGGCAAGCCAGACATCCCGGTTTTGCGCCGAGGTCTACCAATTCGAAACCCCTAAAAGCTATCTAGCATCCTGGCGTATGCCATCGTTCCATTTCAGGCAGAGTCTGCCTCGTCTTCTTTTCCTACCATGCATATTGCCCTTATAGATTTTTCGGGCTGGATCATCTTCATCAATACGGATTAAGTAACCCGCCCACCGTAACCCATTCAGCCGGATTTTATCCACAACCATGACGGTCAAGGTATCGTTCATAGCTTTCGTCGTTATGTAGGCTACGGAATCGTCCATCCTCATGTAGGGGGCGAAAAATCCTTCGGTAGATCCTTCTTTCGAATGCGGCCAAGAGTTCGCAATTTCTCTTGCTAAGAACCCAAGTCTCTGAGGAATACATGAGGACAGACAAGATCCTAGTTTTCGACAGTAAGAGCTCGCTATCATCCGAATAGCCCAGTAATTGGGTGCACTTAAAGAGGATCGTGCTCCTCGCATTTAGCTCAGCATCACGATTCACTTTCTCCAGAGGCAGGTTAGACCATTGTTGATATCTAATGGTCTCGAGAGTGATTCTGCTGCTTTTATTTGGCCTCGCGCATTAGCCAGTCGCACCAATTTCGTCGGGATACTGAATTCTCTCATGGTCGTGTTCAGTTTTACTCTGGCTATACTATTATAGGTTGCTTTAAAGTCGGTGAAAAGATGGTGCAACTGACGTCCATATCCCAACAGTTTTTCCATCGCCTGCCGCACAGAAAATCTGATCTATTGCGGATTTGCATGGAGTGTACCCTTTTTAGTATGGCCGACGCCTTCACTTCAGTTGGTGGGAGCTCCAACTCGCCGATATTTTGGTTGTTCAGCAGTTCATCAAAATGCTCAACCGGTCGCTCCAATATGCCCATTCTGTCGGAAATCAGATTTCCCTCTTTGTCTCGCTCTCGAGGTTTATAAGTATCCATCCTACCCACTTGTTGATAAAATTTCGCGCTTGGTATGGTTGTCTCTGTACTTTTCGAGTTCACAGAGCTGTTGGTTCTCCCAGCCTTTCTTTTCCCGTTTGTGAATTCGTTTCTCCACTCGCTGGAGATCGTTGTAAGTCGTCGCGCGCGCTCGCATCCCTTGAGAATGCAACATAACTCGGTATGCAGTATTCTTCCGTTCCGTTACTAACTTAGACGATCCGACCCTTTTTGCGGTTCGGGCCAAGTATATTTATGGCCGTATTAATGATAACGAGCGCAATGCTGACCACATTGCCTCCTAGTGTACCGTTACGGTCTCGAATGAAGTGTTCTAACACACCATGCATTGTTGCGCCAACGATTATTATTATAATATTATATCTTATTTATCACGACCTCGGCAGATGCCGGATTTGACCTAATACTAGCACTAAGTGCCAAGCATTTAGGCTCAGACGATCCTACCTACCTAAAAACTAAAGGGGCACTGGTGGTGGTGGCCGGTGGTAGGTCAGTGGGAGAATCCGTCGAGTACTCCTCGCAACATCGAACACGTATGCAGAATGGTGTACTTCTGCATGGTTTGAACCAGACTGTGCGAAAGTCCCAGGACATCAAGGGAAGCCGTCAGGGATTTAGGTACAATACCTGTAGCTGATAATATTATGGGAACTACAACCACCCGCTCGAGATGCCAAATTTCTTTGACTTCCCGAGCCAATGGCTCATAGTTCACCTTCTTCTCCACGTATTTCCGTTCAATGTTACTATTATGCAGTACAGCCAGAAATGAGATGGTCCAACGTCTCTAACGCCGAACCACACATTCTGCACTGCTCGTTCTCCACACGTTCTTTCATGATGAGCTTTTTATAAGCTCGGGTGGCGACCACGCCATCTTGAATGGCACACATGAACCCCTTCGTCTCAGCAAAGAGCTCCCCAGCACACAGCCATCTGTTCGACAAATGCAAATCGACAAATGGCTGCCAAAGACAATTCACGTGTTTACCGTGCATTACCTTCCATTCATCGATCCGCTCTTGGTCCGGCTTCACCCCACTCAGAGGATGCCAAGATCGATTCTTTAAATTAAGGGGAGTCTGCCTTACAGACAGCCGCATGCAAGGGACTCGCCTGCTCTTTGCTATAAAAATAAGGGCGCAGCGAGTCGACTTGGCGATAATGTTGTGCCGTCACGTCAACCACGCCTCTACTTCCGATATCACGAGGCAGGTTCATCCGCTCCGCGACAGAGTTTGGATGATGCATTCGCAATTTCTACATAGTTGTTCGTATCCACCGCTGGACGTTTTTCAGATCGATCTTCGTCCACGGTAATATTCCGAACGCAAAAGCTAGTGAAGGGATAGCGAAAACATTCAATGCGCTTATTTTATTCTTCACCGAGAGATGCGATTTCAGTACCAACTTTACACGTCGCAAGAATTCGGACAGCAGAGCATCCTTCAGATCACCAACTCGAGCATGGGTTCCTTGCAGAATTCCTAGGTACTTGTGGAAGTTTGTCTCCGTCATAGTTTCGATGTGGAGGTCACCAATGCTATGTCCGGCATGCGGCTCGTGATTACCTTTGCGAATCGCTTGGATTCGACGTTTGTCTAATCTAAACTCCATCCGCATATCACGACTGTACATGTTTATTATTCGCAACGGACTTCTAAGATGGTTGTCAGTACCATCATACAGTTTGATGTCATCTAAGTACATCAAGTTTAGCACGTAGGCCATACTTTATTGCAAAACCATGCCCTCTAGCATCATTCAGTAGCCATGAAAGGGGGTTCAGTGCCATACAAAACCAAAGAGGACTCAATGAATCCCCCTGGAAGATGCCCCTCCGTATACGGATGGGCTCTGAGGTATTAGCACCCTCAGATGTACGCACCGATAAGGTTGTATGCCACCCTTCCATGACTGTCGCCAAAAACTTTATTAGTTTCGGATCAATGCGATACAGATGTAGGATGTCGATTAGCCAAGTATGCGGAACGCTATCAAAAGCTGCTTGTCCTACAACTACCGAGTCGATAATGAGTTGCTCTTTGCAACCCCTTGACCCAACTCGGCAGCCCTTCTGCTCCTCGGATAGAATGTTGTTGGTCTCGAGGTGCGCATTGATCCTTCCACTAATAATGGACGTGATGAATTTGTAGAGGATTGGTAAGCAAGTAACCGGTCTTGTGTCTGCGGGGTCCGGCACCGTGTCCTTCTTAGGGATAAGGTAGGTAATCCCCGCAATGAGGAAGGGTGGAAATTCCTCCGGCCGACTCATGACCTCATTTATACTGCGTGCCAACCGACTGTGTACACTGGTAAATTTCTTATACCAGAAATTCTGCACCCGATCCAGACCTGGGCCTCTCCAGTTCTTCGAGCTGTTTATGGCTCGTCGAACTTCCTCTTCGGTAACATCCGCAAAATTCATGCCAGGTGTATTATCATGGTGAGTGCCTTCGGCGGTGATCCATTCAGCATGTTCAGCATGCTGGGCAGGTAACCCCCAAAGTCCACCCCAACACTCTTTCGCTTCCGTCACCGAGAACTGTATTGTCTGGATGCTCTGTTGGGATTCGTTGAGAGATCTGAAAAGCTCCGCTGGTTCCTCGCGTATGTTGCATTTTGGACACGTCTGGAATAACTTTCGCCATACCATCGTAACCGACTGCATATGACAGAAAGTTTCTGTTTTATTGTGTCCAGAATTCCAACAACGGGTGTCTCACATGGCATAGTTCCGGTAAACCCTCTGCACTTTATTTCTCACCCGTCGGCTGGCACTGCCAGTGCTGATCTGAATCAGTCTAGCAATGTACTGCCTTAGTGAGTCCCGCCGACATTCCAGACGAATTTTCTATGGTGGATCTCTTTTGCCACTCAAACCAATAACACGAAAGCGAATCTTCTGACCGTACAATCTGATAGCCGCAACTGCACCACAATACACAAGTGATTGTAGTTGCAGCAGCGACATATCAGCACACAGTCGAGACGCAATCTCATCATTGATTTGAGATAGAATTCCCGGAGTTGCTGGAGATGCATAGAGCCTGGGAATACCTGGTCTATGCAAAGGATCCATATCCGAGAATTCTGTACACGCTCCTTGGAATTCGTCTCGAACCTCAGCGGAAACCTCAGCTGGACGGTGGAGAAGAGTGCTTCGGCGAGTACTGAACCTGTTGCCTGCAGTGCGGCGTGGTGTTGTTGATGCCGCTGCCTCTGCCCCCATCGACTCTCGGTCACCAGTTTCCCCGATGACTTCAAGTCGAACACGCTCCCTGATGGTGGCCGGGATTGTGTCGCTGCGAGTAATGAAGCGGTACTGGTCTGCGACTCGCTGCACAGTCACGTGCGCGAATTGCGGGAAACGCTCGACGAATCTCTGGTGCAACAAGGGGCGGTAAGATGTTGTACCTGCCCCTGCTGTTATTTCGTAGTAGGAGCGGATGATGAAGAGGTTCATTTCTTCAGTCCATTTCATCCGCTTCCTACGCGAACCTGCTGAAGTGGTCGCCACAGATTGTGGCGAAACAGCTGCAGCAGGCGGAGCTGTGCTCCTGGTCGTCATGACGCCTAGATGTCGAACCGCCCCACGACTAGCGGTTTCGACGCCGTGCTGTCCATTACGAGAGCCCGACCCAGTCACCAAGTCAGACGACTCCCGCCGGTTATCCGTACTGGACCTCAAATTTCTCCTTCTTCTCATCGTTGGTGGTGCATTGTATCCCCAGCTGCCAGATGTTGAGATAGCTTCCTTAGTGAGTAATCTGCAAGACACCAAAGTTCCTGCACTTTCCTCACCTACCCCATGAGACACTGGGGTGGCGTACAGCCATTCAGACTGAAGCTATCCATCCCTCCTCCTTTCACAACCGAGCTTGCGACCGGCTTCGGTGGAGTTATTATTAATGATAACGTTCTTCAGGTGATTGTGAAGATCATTCGTTGACGCTTCATCTCCAAGATCTCTTCTTCTCTTCCATTTCCCGGATTCGTCGTTGTGTTATCAGTCCAGTCGAAGGTTCCTGTTGCAGCTTCGTAACGTTGATTTTCCGTGTAGGGTTGTCAGTCCTACGCAACCTATAACTTGGTTCAATTTATCCCGTTTTTAGGGGCGGTAGACTCGCCCTCATCCTTCTCCGTTTGCAGCTTTTTGTTAAGAAAGAGCTGCCAGTCACCACGTGAAGATGGAGATAGAGTTTGAAAGTATAACTGTTGGTGTTGGTTCAGCTGGCGTTTCCCAGGTTTTATGCTCCATCTTGGGTACCAATCCACGCTTCACCTTGGCACCTATACTACCCTTTGACCATTTTAAAATTTATGGAAGTTTAAATTGGATTTATTTTCATGTTATAATCGTGGGGTTTGATTTTGGGCTAATGGAGGCCATGAAGGGAGAAACGAATGGTTCTTTCTAATATGCGCCCGGATAAAAATCGCAACAGTCACTTCCCTTGAAAAGTAAAGACGGTTCAAATGGATGGTATTTAAATATCACTATGGTAGATTTTGACTTGCCAACCCCATTTACGGGGCGGGCAGAGTAATAGGGGTATTTGGGAGTATGAGGAAAGTCCCCTCTCTTCATCTCGTAGCAGTTACCACCACTTCAAAAGTGATGGTGACCGAAAGAGGGCTATTTTTGTATCATTATAGGGCAATTAATAGAGCTATTATTACCGTGATGTGCTTCTGTCAATGGTTGCAGCGAACTTAATGTTATTCGACGCATTAAGGGTGCTAGATCTTTTGTAAGGCGAGTTTTTCGGGAAAACCTGGAGACAGCTGAAGGACATTTCGGTGAACTGAAATCAACATTGCGTGGGCATGGTTCACACACTATCTCTCATTTAGGGGATAATGGCGACCATATTCTGCAATTTTGTTCCCAGACTTGACAAATTAGGTCAGCCGGAAATGGAAAGTTCGAAATCATCATGTTTTTTCAGACTTTTCGGTTGGGTAGTTTCTGAGAACCGCCCCCTTAAAGGAGGAATCGCTTTCAACCCCCCGCACCCCCCCCCCCTTTCCAACAAATGTCAAAACTAACTGACTTCGAAAAGTACTAACCGAGACCTTTAATTTGATTCCCTACATGACTATATTTGATGAAAAAAAAAATGTACACCCCCCTTTTGCATGTATGGGAACTCCCCCCCCCTTAAAATCGTCGTAAAACGATGTAACTCACTGTATGCGTGAGCGTTCACAGTTCCCAGCTTTCTACCAAATTTGGTGTCAATCGCTGTAACCGTCTCCGAGAAAAATGCGTGTGACGGACAGACAGATGGACAGACAGACGGACAGACAGACACTAAACCGATTTTAATAAGCTTTTGTGTTTACACATCGGGTCATTCCCGTAATAACACACGCTGCCTCATCTGATATTGTTCTGAAGGCGTTGCACACCCTTAGGGACACTAAGCGGTGGGCTTATCGAAATCCACATTGTCGCTCCGATAGGTCATCCTTATATTCTATGATGGGGAGGGGAGGGGGAGTCAATTGTAGATGGCCCTTTTGATCATCTTTCCTACCATATCGATAGGGCAAATCATCTTTCCTACCGTATCGATAAGGCAAATCGGGGGGTATGTTGATGGATGTCCTGGCGGCTTTTTCGGCTTCGGGAGCAAAAGTAGTTTTCGCCTCTTCCATCGAGCAGGAAAACTCCTTCTATTATCTATATTTCAAACATGCCGATAAACCAGTCAGATTTGGTCTTAACAACGAGTTTAAGAGCTCTATTTGAATCATACAACCAGGGAGCTTTATTATCACCGATTCTCCAGGAGAATCCTTGCAAGTTCTTCCACAGTTACAGCAGGTATGGTGTAGACACTCAATGCTTGTTTATGACTTTTGTACTCCCCTTTATCTGGGAGGAAGAGCGCCATCACGATGTCGAACAGACGAGCTACGTGGAAATCGCATTATTACTAATAAAGTTATAATAGGTCAAAAATGTCGCCTCTGTGCAAATCCTGACTTTGTATACCAATAGCATCCCGCTTCCAGTTCCCGGCTTGTATTTATGTCTTTTAGTTTTCTATATTTCTACATGATTTGTTTTTCGTTATATACATGCATGAATTTGGTTATGAATTATGGAGAAATGAAGTCGACTTAATTCTCTTTGATTTGAGGATATCTCTTCCCTTCCTACCCTCTAATCCATAAGGTTTACACTAATAAAGGAGCATCCTCAACCCTAACAGCGGTGCCTCATTGCACATCTGAGGCAGGAGGAGCATCGTGGATTTTCCTTGTCGATTGCTGCACTCGGGTCCGGGGGCTCCACGCACGCTATCGAGACGCCCTTTTTTGTTTTACTTTTCTATGTTTAGCTCTTGTGATGATCTTACAGTAAGCTCGCGCGAATCCCCCTGTTTGTCAAATTTGTAGGATACGAATTTGTTACGGACATGTAAAGTTTGAGTAAATTGACACGCGGAGGACTTGTATGTTCAAAGGACTCTCACATATCCCCGAGTTTGGCGGGCATAGAGGTCGGTTCCCTTGGTCGTTTCTGGCTACTCAGGATGGTCTTTTATCTATCGCCAGACCACATTGTGTCATTATAGAGTCCACTTCGGTGTCAGAAAACAAATATAAACGGTTATCAAATTCGTTAATTAAGGATATTGTACCAAAATTCAAGACCCCAGCAATAACATACAAAAGGATCTAAAGAAAAATAAATATCGAGTGTTACGTAGGAAAACGCCTTAAATGCTTCTTTACATACATTTGCAAACAAAATGTGGGTGCAACGGTATGGAAAGTGAAATTGCCAACGTTTAAGGCTAGGCTTGGCTGTTTTGTCTAGGGATTAAGGGATTCCAAGTTCGCATCAACCTAATGCCTGGCCTCATGGACTCATATCTAAACAAAAATTTAGCGTTCGCCAAGCTTTAGCTTAAACCGAGGAGACTATGGTGAAAGAAAAGCATTGCACATGTTCGATATACTTCAATCATTTGTGTGTGAAGAGCTCTGCGCATCAGTTGGATGGGGATGATGTCGAGTATGTGATGCATGGGATGGAGAAATATATACAAGAAAATCATCTAGCGTCATGATACATGCGCCTTGCTCGTACCTAATCCGCATGTAAACCATCACATTCCGCGTCGCCTAGAAACTTGATTTGCTCTTCCTGTATGTAGTTTTCTTAGTCTGGACTAAAGTGGCTTTAAGTTCGAAACAATTTGCACTCACATATGCATGTATATAAGGGAGCGTTCAATTTAAACGAAATGCTTCTATCGCGCTGTTCCCAGGGCAGAAGATGCGTTGTTTCTGTCCTGGATGAAACCGTAGGTCGTCTTCGGCTTTCTTAAATGCTTGGTTGCTAAGTCCAAAGTGAAGGGTCCATGGCCCAAGGAAAATGTGAGGAAGCTGCTTTCCTGTTAGACCGATCCGGCTAAAGAGAGATGCAGACTTAAGAGGGTCATCTTATGTGAAGGCCGACTTTTTTGGCTTTTTTTAGAAATTTTTTGTGAAGAACTGGATACATTTTTCACCATAGATTTACTAATATCTTGAGCGTGCATAGTAATTTTTCCAGTCCGATCGCATAGTTAATTATTGAAATACAGAGCAACTTATACACCCTCCACCCTCTCCGAAAAAGGTGTTTTTCTGCTGCCACGCTAGAGGGCGCTGCGATCATCTTTAAGAAAAAAAAAAAAGTAAACGGCATTTTAACGTACAGACTTAACTACAGCCGGCAAACTAGGATTATTAAAAAATATTAAAAGCTAAATATTTGGTACCGTGTTAAACTTTTCTTTGTGAATTTTGGGGTTTTTTTAAGGCTTCTTTAATGACACACGGGATGTCCCCTTAAGGGGGTGTTTTTTGATATTCGGAGTCAATCGAAATTATAGTGTTAAAAACGTGATAAGTCACACGCTAGTTTTATGTCGATCGCCGTAATAAAGTTCGTATTTATCAGTCCGAATGAGGTTCGAATGACTTTGCTAAAAGGACAAGAATTGAAGCCAAGGCTATACATGTGTCCTTTGAACAAACCTAACGTTTATGGATTAGGTATAGCAGATTAACGGTCAGTTTAGGTTTTATGGCTAAAAATCGCATTCTACTTTTTAAATGGGTTTTTCTCGAAACTGCATGTTGAAAATCGGCTGCCACCATAGCCCAAAATCTATCCAACGAAATTTTCACCACTTATTCAGAACATATTTCTACGGTCCGCAAACTAGGATAATTGCGATTCTTTCAGTAGTTTTTTTTATTCATTGAAGAAGCCGTAAAAAACACCACAATTCAAAAAAAAGTTTAACATTGCACCAAAAATTTAGTTTTTAATATTTGTTAATAATCCCACTTTGCGGACTGTAGTTAAGTCTGTACGTTAAAATACCGTTTACTTTTTTTTTCTTAAAGATGATCGCAGCGTGCCAGCAGAAAAGCACCTTTTTTTGGAGATGGGTGTATAAATTGCTCTGTATTTCAATAACGAACTATGTGATCGCGCTAAAAAAATTATTATGCACGCTCAAGATATTAATAAATCTATGGTGAAAAATTCGTGTTTGCATCTTTCTCCAATTCTTCACAAAAAATTTCTAAAAAAAGCCAAAAAATGGCCTTTACACGAGATGACCCCCTTAAGGTCTTTCCGTTCTTGAGCAAACATATAATCTTACCTTTGGATAGACTTCACTAAAGCACTAGAATTTTCAAGTACTTGTTTCTGTTCAACGTATCCTTGAACAATCACGTTGATGGTGAATGAATAAAACAAAATGGTAAAACAGCGGTATAGATAGGTATTTCGTGCATTTAGCGATGAAACAACGATGTTGCATTCGTAGGTCAAAAAATGCAGCAGTCACTTTACTATTTGTCACTGCTACTTTTCGCGATTTTTAGCAGGGCAAGTGATGAGGGAGAAGACCATTTGGTAACTCCCACCACAATTAATGGGAAATGAAAACTTTTCACCTAGTCATATGGATAATGAGGTGAAAAATTGTTGTCGCTCTTACTTTTCAAGCTTCTGAAACCGTATGGAAGGCCGGAAAAACGCTAAATTGCGACTACACACCCATCGATAGGAAGGCGTTGCAAGCGTCATTTTCTTATACCGTCAATTACCAGAAACATTGATTCTTCTAACGTTTTTATTGGCTTGTTATTATTATTTTTAAATTAAAGTTGAGAAAGTGTGTTCCGCTTCTTTCATATGATCTTTCTTTATTTCTCCGGATGACTTGTGTGTTCATTAACCTTCAATCCCCATTTCTAATTCAATTAATTAAGATGGTGATATTGAATTGAGTGTTAAATTATAACGGCTGTTTAGAAATATCACTTAATTAAAAAGGTCTTAATAATGGGCGGTAATAATAGGAGATGCAAGATTGATTTCTTATGCTCATAAAGCGCAATAACCGTTCTTGCTCGACCAAGCTTGGAAATGATACCCTATTTAGATTGACCTTTAGTTTTTCTCTTCCAAATAACCCAATTATTTGGAAAAGAAACAACTGAAGTAACCGTAACGTTGGTATTATGTCAGTCGGAAATATTTCTTCTTTCCTTTCTATTTAGCCGAGCAGCCTCAGCTCTAATAACCTTTGCTTAATCCCCGAGTGAGATTAACGATCGTCGTGAAACGTTAAAACCACATTTTCCAGTTGATATAAATACTGCAATCTGGTACTTATAAACTGGCCTATAAAGTCCATAATGCTCAAGTTACTATTATTTCACAAGCAAACACATGGCAGATTTCTTAGATGATGTTGATAGTGACGAGGATGATAATGATGCGGAGATGAAGATGAATGGTCGTGTGTGGATACCAGGTGAATACCATGTGAATCTGCAGACTTCATTACACAATATTATGATTGTTACTTCTGTGCGACGGACAAGTTTAACTTCAAAAGATTTATCTGCAATCGCAAGTCAAATCCGAGAAAGGAAATAAGAAACCATTCGCGGCAGTAGTTTGTGCTGAACATTGCTCCGTAAAAATGGACAAAATGAAAGGTGGCTCAAGGTTTTTTCAATTTGAAGAGAATATTTGAAAAATGTACATATCTTTGAAAGAAAAATGTACATATCTTTATATGTGCATAAAATGATTCAAATTTAAAAGGCACACACATGCCAGATAATTACATTCTCTTGTGAAGTTCATCTATTTTGTAAAATGTTATAAATGAATTAAAAGCGAAAATATTTATGTAAATCCTAGAGTCCAATGAAGTACGAGTAATAAACCTCATTTGTAAATTGAATGTCTTGCGAAACGACGTGTAGTTTAATCTCTCTTGTAATATGTCAATGCTTTGCGGATGTTGGTTAACTCCTCATGCAAGAGTAATAAATTAATAAAAACATTTCGAGAGTGATGAAAAGATATGCTGCGAACATTATCCTGACGTTTTCTGGTCTTGTTACATTAGATTTCTTTTGTATTATCAGTGCTGAATTCCTCACGACATAGCAGTTAGTGTGTTGAGGTATTTGTACATTTTTATGGGAGAGATGTGATTTTTAATTAAATTATTTTTTAGGCTTTCGTTTCTTCTTCTGTTATACCGGTGTTTCCCCAACAGTAGAGGCAACAATATGTCCTTCATATCCTTCGAACCACCTAATTGTCGTATGTCACAGCTCTAATAACCGCGAACAATATTAGATGATCACTTACCTTCTGCAAGGTATCTCACTTTTATAACCACGCAGCCAAAGTGACGGTAGACTCCAACGGGTGACGGCTTTAACAAGTTTGGTGAATCCGCACTCTATCCTCATATAGGTGTTCCAACTATGACACGAGAATGTCTATTAGTATTACAAGTTTCCTGATCTATCAAGCCGCCTCTTTGGATAAACCGTATCCATATACCTTTGCCAACAATCTCTATAAATTGAACTGTCTATTGAACCAACTAAAATGGCTAAATCTTTCTTCGTTATTAAGTTCGAGGTGACAGTTCGACAATTGCTTTTGCTATTTTTCAGTTACCACCAAGAAATCATTTCTTTATTATTATGATATGGAAAGTCCCCGTCAAAAGCTTCTGACACTTTTGGTACGTAGCAATAAAATGGTACTATTCCGAAGCGACCCAGAGTAAAGAGCGAATAATTCTACTTCGTTCCGAGTAAACCGAGTAAACCACGCCCACCAGTGCTCACCATGTGCTTCGAGTATTGGTTTTTATATAAACATTTTTATGCATTTCATGCATATTGATGAATTGCGTGTATGAAACACGCAATGAATGCTACGGAAGATCGATGTCTGAACTTTTTGTACTCAATTGCAGAATTGGCAATTACGAATTTTTGCCATAAATTACTATGTCATCTAGATACACGAAACATTCCAAGCCCTGTAATCCAGTAAGGACGTAATTAATTAAGCTTCAGAATGTCACTGATGACCCTTCTAAACCAAACGGGATATATATAAACGCGTAATTCCTGTAATTAGTACTCAAACCGGTCTTGGCCCGATCTTTCGGGTGCATTATTACTTTATGCAATCCGTTGACCTGGCCCCCTATGTCCACGGGAAAGGGAAAAGGAGTCCCGTATTATCTTCTCATTTAGTTTACGATAGTTGACCCCCATTCTTCATTGCTTTTCCCCCAGTACCGGCGACTTGTGGAAGCGAGCAAGCGGGGTCCCCTCAAACGCAGTGCCCCAGTGGTGGTTATATGCCACCTTGGCATATAATGTTACAAGTGATTTGGATCTGGAGAAGGAGGTGTTCAAGCGAAGTACGGCCTTACCGAGAACACCAGTAACAAGACCAAACAAAGATGAACTGAAGGCAGATCGTTGGAAGACAAAAACCGTGATAACACTCACAGCATATGTTCAAGATGCGCGACAGTAGGAGGTGCTCCAGGAACAAGAAAGGGATACGTTCAAAAGAAGCTCCTCAACTATGGGATCTCCACCAATGCTAAAGACGGTGAAGGATAAGGTACAGGCAATATCAATAAACGCCAAAAGTGAAGGACCGTATAAAAGGAGTAACCCTGTCGGGGCTTACAGGGAGTAGAGTCCCGATCCGGAGAAATTACCCTTCACCCAGGTTGGGGAAAATATAGATGAGCTGTCCAAGTTTATCAAGGACAAGCATAAGGTGCACCAAGCCATAAAGAATATGGTGAGGATTATTAGAGTCTTCTATAATAGATCGCAGATGGGGGAAAAGAATAATAAGAATACGCCGAACCCCGCTGTTCCAACAGTGTTACAAGCGACCCAACTGAGATCTTACCATACCACCATCCAATTACAGCAAAATAAACGAGTACGTGAAAAATAGGGGGATCCTCTAAATAATCAGCAGGCACTTAAGAGAAAAAAAAAACCGGCACGAATAATTCAGAAGGAGGAAAGCATGCAGCGAATGTAGGAAAGTCGACCAGCGTTGCAAAGCCCAAGATGATCGGAAACGATGGATGGACTAAAGTTACCAGCAAAAAAGCGAAAAGGAAAGCAAAAGTGAGAACTCGACCAGATACGATTGTTTTCTCAAGTAAGGGCAATCTGTCCTACGCGGAGATACCCAAAAACGTCAAAACAGCTCCCGACGTAAAAGATCTGAGCGGAAATGTGAACAGAATCCGAAGTACCCAGAAATGGGATTTCATGTTCGAGCTGAAAAGATCCAGCATAGGCAAAACTGATGACTTTCGCATGCAAGTGAAAAACTCACTTGGGCAGAATGCCGCAGTGCG
The DNA here is from genome assembly GCF_905115235.1 of Hermetia illucens. NCBI lineage: Eukaryota > Metazoa > Arthropoda > Insecta > Diptera > Stratiomyidae > Hermetia > Hermetia illucens. Next base: position 53,236,515 of record NC_051849.1, read on the forward strand.
TGCCCAAAAACATGATATCTACATACAATATAAGGATATCGATGAAGTGACTTCGAAAGGAGAAATTTGTACTGCTCTGAAGGACCAATTCAAGTTGGAAGAACTTACCGAGGAGCCTGTTCTGGGTTTACGGAAAGCTTATGGTTGTAATCAATCGGCCACAATACGAGTACCAACGGAGGCAGCACAGAAGTTTTAGGCGGCCGGAAAAGTTCGTATTGGATGGGTTGTCTGCCGTTTAAGAATTCAAACTTCACAACGATCCGATCGATGCAGAAGGTGTGGAGAGAAGGGCCATATTGCCAGGCAGTGCAATAGGGACCCCAAATGCCTATTGTGCGAGGTGAAAGAGGGACAGTATAACCGGCATAACCTCGGAATTGATAAATGTCCGGAATTTAGGAAGCCGCTCACTGCAATGAGAAAATGAAGTTTATTCAAATAAACCTTAATCATTGCAAGGTCCCATAGGATTTACTTGAGCAGACCACGTTAGGATCTGAAATGGAAATTGCTATCATAAGTGAGTCGTATAGAAAACGCCACGGTGGGGTCACAAGTTCGACTAGTGGAGCGATGATATAGGACTGCGGTCGACTGCAAGTCCGGCAGCCAGTGCCTTTGGGTGGGCAAAAATAAGTGGTGTATATTTAATCAGCTGCTACGCCCCATCAAGACTGACACTGTCTGAATTGAAGGAAATGCTTGATAATCTTGTACTCGACGCAAGGGGATGAAGTCCAAAGGTGATTGCTGGTGATTTCAACGCTTGGGCCCTTGAGTTGGATAGCAGAGAATCAAATGCCAGGGGGCACAGTTTATTAGAAGCTGTTGCGTAGATGGACATAGCTTTGGCTAACGAAGGCAATGTAAACACTTTTCAGAAAGGGGGATCAGGCTCGGCTGTAGACCTGTCCTTTATCAGCCTTGCCCTGGTACGTGGTATGTGCTGGTGCATCAGCGAATGCTATACCCACAGGGATCACTAAGCAATCTTCTTTGAAATATGTATCCAGCCACGGGCAAAGACCCATCATGCCCGAAACAGAGAAAGATTTCAGGTTGGTCTGCAAAAACTTTGAATGAGCAAACCTTCATAGGGGTGCGGTTAGATCAATCTGAACTGGCTGGCCAGTCGATCAGCTTGCCACCGAGTCAGACGAACGGCTCAGAGGGCGATACGTAGAGTCGATCAGGGGCAAAAAGAGTGCGCCTATAAGGCAGTCGGCAAACTCGCCATCCAACGAACCAATAATAAATGCTTTATGGAGCTCTGCTCAGAAGCGGCCGTAAACCCGTGGGGAGTGCTTATAGAATTGTGATGGGACGATTCAGAGGCCGTTCATCTTCGCAGATCACATGTCCTACGCTTCTGCTGAAAATCTATCATTGCTATCGTCTATAGTTATTTAACTGAAAAGAGGCTCTTGTTATGACACCGACGATGGACCCCAGGAGTACGTTATTTTCCGCTGGTGTCCCGCAGGGCTCCGTATGGGGCCCACTACTGTGAAGCATCATGTACAACGATGTACTTAATCTTCCCCTTCCGAGGGAAGCTACGGTGGTGAATTACGCAGACGACAAAGCGCTGGCTGTTAAGAGAATCATATCATCACTTCCAAGCCGATCATCAAGTGCTTGTTGTTCTCACGCGGCGCGGAGGATATCGCCAATTCTTGCACAGGTTTAAATTGGAGACTTTACCCGACTGTCCAAATTGCGATAGAATCCCAGAGGACCCAGAGCATGTATTCTTCCACTGTCCGAGATTTGTCGAAGAAAGGATAAATCTAGAGGAGACTCTAGGAGAGGTGCTGGTACCAGAAAATCTGGTGCCGAAAATGCTAGCACATCAAGAAAATTGGGATGCAGTCAACTCCATGATCGCATCTATCCAAACCAAACTGCGAAAGGCAGAGGAGAGGAGAAAAATGCGGTCACGTGCGCCGAGCTGACTCGCCCCGCGATGTAATGTACCTTATGGTGGTTCCGCGAGGCAGGGAGGGAGTCGCGGGTGGTTTTAGTGGTGGTGTGTCCAGACCAGTGTTCTGAATAAGTAGTGGAAATTTCAAAGAATTTCGTAGATAGATTTTAAGCTATGGTGGCCCCGACTTTCAACACAGTTCGATAAGACCGCACATAAATATTAAAAAGTGATTATTAACTAAAAGATTTTATGCGACAATTAATCTTCTATAGCTGGTCTATAAATCTACGGTTTCTTCAAAAAACACATCTAAGGCCTTGGCTTTAACTCTCGTTCTTTTAGTGAAGTCATTCGGACCGCTAAATTCGCGCTTTATTACGGCTTTCGACATACACCTGAGATGTGACATTTTGCCGGTTTAACACTGTAATTTCCGAATGACTTTGAATATTGAAAAATCAATTTGCGCAAATATTCTACACTATATCTGGATACAATTGATGGGAGAAAAGTCGATTGCTCGAACCCGACCCTTAAACAAACTGTTGTGTTGTCCTAGAACAATCAGGCACAGATAAGTCGGGAAAAGTATTAGTTTTTGCAGAAGTCCTCGAAATAGTGAAAGGCGCATTGTCATAAGGATCATTACCGCTAAGCTAACCTCTATGACATCTCAATTTATTATATACCTGTTTGATCCGCAGCTTACAGCCAAGGCCACTGTAGTGTTTTTTCTAAATAATTGTAAAATGTTTGTTGAGTTTGCTGTGAAGAATACCTCTTCATAATTAGTTCATCCTCTTTGTGCGGCGAAACCTTGTTTAATTATTGCCGGATAAACTTTCGTAAGTTTCATCCCATCAATCTCTCCATCTTCTGGCCTTCGCTCTTCACCAACACCATCCAGACAAACCGCGAGTGTCAATACAAAGTTCAACTAAATTTCCGAAAATTATATTAAATAAACCACAATTAATTGTTTAATTGCGCCAGAACAATCAACTTTCCAGTCTCTCACTATTTCAGCAACAAATGCTGCTTTATAGAAGGTTTCCACTATCCCAAATTAATTAACCTGTCACAGCACAGACTCACGGTAAAAAAGCCAAAGATTAGGTACATAAATATGTAGACAGAAAGATATTCAATTGTACCATTCACTTTCAGGTGAACAATAAATTCCCAATTGCTTTCAGTTGTTTCCACCGCGGAGGGTATGGTCGTTTGGGACGCTAATGAAAGGTGTTAATTGCGACGTAGGCCGGAGGCATCATACGATTAATAGTTAAAAGGTCGGCAACGCGGTTGATTGGAAAGGAAACATAATTCGGATCGCTGTTGCCATCTGATCTTCATTACTCTTCGTCATTAACCCATGCATTAGCATATTCGCGCTTGGAACTGGATATCGCCATGAAAACAGCAAAAAGATTAATACCTTTTTCATGAGCATCGCAAAAAACTAGGAACGAACCAGATGATTTGCAAGAAATTAGCGCAATGAGCATGGAAAGGAAAGGTAACCTCACTGTATACCTGGCTTTTGTTGAGTGGTCAATGATATCCATTCATTCAGTTATTTTTTGTCCGTTACTTTATTTCAAAAGATGGACCGACTCATCTTATTTGATCATAATTACTTAAGAAAAATTCGTTCGTTATTTCAAACCCGTTCTGGTACCTTCAAAAAGGATCGGGAAATGTTCCTGCCTTGAAAATGCAATCAGACCGAGTTCCCAACTTTTCTTTTTCAAAGCCGAAAAAGGCCCCAATGAAAAGTGATAATTGTTAAGCCATACAATACGTGGATAACACAGCGCTTGGCACGTTAACATATGTAATTTGATACGTCTTTTATGTAAATAAATTCCACACGCATGGGTTCTCCCCATATCTGCGGAAGTTCGGTTTCTATCTTGTGTTATCGCACGACATGATACCGGCAAAGAGGTTAATGTTGTCTTTCGATCCGCATGTATAATGCTATGAAAAGTGAACTGTATTGAACTTTCTCCGGCTCAAAAGCGTCCATGACCAAACTCAACAGCTTCATCAATGTCTTCGTCTTGTTGCTTTTGCTTCGACGCGAACCATACTCGCATTTAAATTGCAACACACTTTTGTGTCATCGAGAAGCTGGAAATGATAGACTGAGGTGGGCTTGATGTTGCATTTACAAAATGAATTTAGTCAACGCTACTTGTTAACTAAACATGGTTTGTAATGTGTGTTCACAGAATGAACCCCGTCGTGGGAGAAAACTATAGAGCCCTAATGAATTTCGTTATTGCTTGCCAACAAGAATGCAATAAATCCAGGATTCACTAAATATAGCTGTGCGGGTTGGCCGATATCCCCAATATCTCCATTTATTTGGGTAAAAATCTCGAGCATCATCAGTGAACGGGTGGGGAGTCATAGAAGACTTCGCGCAAGTGATCATTAGTACATCGCGTTCAAAGTGGTTGACGCTACTTGTCAGCGTGCACCAACCCGGCGCTCTCCTTGCGTATGGAGTGTCGCGAGGGTGAATACCGGGAAATTCATCGAACCTCTCGCAGTGCGAAAAATAAAAGGAAAGCTCGCGGGTGGCATAACCTGGTTAACGAGGTCAATGAGGGCCGGTGGGGACTTGGCTGTAAACTTGTCACCTGGAAAATTCAGGGTCTGTGGAAGCCTTGTGAAATAAATACCGACTGGATAGATCGCATTGTATGGGCCATATCCCCCAGACATACATACATACCCAGAGTTGTTGATAGTGCGGAAACTAGACCTGCTGCTCGGGACGCTCAACGCTTGCCCGAGGGAAGGCATTTTTCTTTGTGGCTGGAAAGCAAGGGAATGGAAGGGAAAGCAAGGGATCAGGAAGGGAAAAGGAACTGCCATCTGCATACTAACCGCTACGTATGCTTAACACGACCGGGAAAGTGCACGAAAAACTCATCAGGAGTAGACTCGCTGAAGTGATGCGTGCAGCCAGGGATTTATCCCCAAGGCAGTTCAGGTTCAGAACAGGGAGATCCACAGTGGATGGTATTATGGAGATCATAGATGCGGTTAATCGAACCGAGACACACAGCAACCGATCTGAGATAGTGCTCCTCATAACGCAAATGCTTTGATTTCGTAAAATGGACAAATATGCTAGGCACATTAGGAAACTCATTCCACGTGTCAAGCTATTTCTTACGGATATTCAAGGAGTATTTGAAAGACCGATTCCTGCAGTTTGAGTCGCTAAAGGGCCAGGAAGGGTAAAGATCACTTCACGAGTAGCACAGGGATCCCTCTTAGAGCCGGGTAAGCGGAAGGATGACTGCTCAGCAACAGACAAGGCAGCAGCTATGGTCTCGGCCTTGAGTCGTCAATCTCGAATATTGGGTGTCCTATATCTACTAGGAGACGTCTCATTATGGAGGCAACGCAGTCCGTTCTGCTCCATGACACGGAGGTATGGGCGGATGCCCTTGACAAGTAGGTGCATCGTCAGAGCCTTGCTCAAGTGCAAAGTTGGGGAGCTTTCAGAGTGGCGTCTGCTTATCGCACTGTCTTAGAAGCGTTCGTGATCGTGATCGCGGGAGTGATCCCCGTTGCCCTCCTTGCAAAGCGCAAAGCTATCTACAACCGCATGGGCGAAAGAGATCATCGACAATTTAGATCCGTTGCTGAACCGAACGCATGGTGAGATTGATTACTTTCTTATTGAAAGTAGAATTGGACATGGAGGTGTTCAGTCTTACCTGCACAACATTGGGAAAACGCGACCTCCTGATTGTAGATGATGCTGATCACACCTTTTTCTCCCAGGAGCTTTATGTAGACACAGCGAAGCTTTCTCCAGCTCTGTTAAGGAGCACTATTGGATGAAGTCGTGTTGCGCATCATGCCCGGTTTCTTCTTATTGCGAAGAAGATTGAGGTCAATCGGCGGAGAGACCAGATGACAAGGGGGACGAAAGGTGTAAGATGTATGTACTAACATCAGGAGTTCCGCAGGGGTCTGTTCTGGGCCCTCCGTTATGCAACTCAATGTATAATGGCGGTTTACAGCTTCCGGCAGCTAAACAAGCCGTTGTCATCGGATTCGGAGATGACGTTGGAGTGGTCATAATATCCAATCACCCCAAAGAAGTACTTATACATGCGAACAAGACTATATGGATGATCAAGGCTTGGTTTAAAGACCACGAGCTGCATCTCACCGAACACAAGAGGGAGTTGATGCTCTTTACAAAGTGGTAGAAACAGAAAACTGTTAAAATTTGCATCGGGCCGTGTATTGTTAGTTTTCAGCCATCGCTGAAATGCCTGGAAGTAACATTCGGCTCCAAGCTGAGCTTTAAACCCCACTTAAAGGTTGCTGGGCAGAAAGTGGCGACTATCAGCTCTACACTGGCAAGGATGCTTCCAAATGTAGGTGACCCAAAGTACAGTCGACGATTACTCTTATCGCGAGTCGTCAGCTTTGTACTTTAAACGCGTCATATTGGCGTCGGCGATAAAAATTGGAGAAAATCGCACACAGCTTCAAGCTGCATATTGATTACGCACTCTCCGAATATGTTGAGCCTACCGAACAACATCTTATGAGGCAGCATGCGTGATTGTGGGGATGATCCCGGTAGATATTCTAATCGATGATGCAAGTTGTCTATACGAGAATCAGGAAGCGAGCCTAAACAAGCAAAATGAGCGTATGTGGACATTGGTTGCATGACAAACAGCATGGGACCAGGCGGAGAATAGCCGGTGGACTATGCGGAATCACGGTGAGACGAGTTCTTAACCGGACACGGTGAATGAAGAAATTACCTCTATAGGTTCGGTCTAAATGAATCGCCCGATTGTCCTACATGTGAAGTTAAAGGCGAAAATGCAGAACATGTTTGCTTCGCCTGCCCAAGATTTAAAAGCTCAAGGAGAAAGCTTGAAACAGAGCTAAATACCAGTTTAACGGTGGAAAATCTGATAAGGTACACGATGCAATCAAATACACCATGGGACACGGTAGTTACAATGGTGAAACGGATCCACCAGCAGCTAATCGCATCGCATTGTTTTGGGCGCAACATTGTTTCTTCTGTATACGAATGATATACCCCGTCATGATAAAGCCAAAATAAAGCTACAAACATATGTACATTGAATAAAGAAGAACCAAATCCATCTACATTCGCTTCACTGACAAACAAGACGGGAAACCGAAAGCTGAATGCTTCAGGTATGAAAGGCTTTGTGTATTCTTTTATAAAAACATTTCAGTGGACATTTACCCCATTAGTGCCTAGTACGGAATATATATGTATGCATATTTTATGTGAGGGGGCGGAGGGGTGGTTGTGAATTTGCACTGAAACGACAAATTTGACCTTTTATAACTTCGTTAATAATAGCACGATTTTCACCAAACTTGGTGGAAAATCTAGTGATTCTAGGATGAACTTAAAGGGGGGTTTGCAGCCAATTATTAAAAATTATCGTAATATACTATTATTAACTTTATTTGAACAAATATCGGAATGGAGGGAATTTCGGAACCTAGGTAGTTTCTGAGAATGTGTCGGTTAAAGAAATGATGATTTTCGACCCTCTGCACTCCCCACCTTTCCAATAAATGTCAAAACTAAGGACGCATGGTCTACCGAATGGGGAAGCAAGGTTTCTAACAACAGCAGGCACATATTGCAGGAAGCTTTTTCTTCGCTGGACATTGTTCTTGCTAATATCGGAAGTAGCTATACCTTCCGGAAAGGGAGGATAAGTTCAGTGGTAAATATTACGTTCGTGAGCAGTGCGTTGATGAGAGGCATTACCTGGCGAGTTAGTGAACACTACACGCATAGCCCATCAAGCTATATTTTTTTGTGTAATGGAGAATAGAAGAATGGGGCACCCGAAAGACATAAAGTCATGCCGGACGAAGCAGTGGAGTTCAAATCTTCACTGAGATATTTAAGAATAGTTCCACACCAACAGGTACAGCGAGTGAAAAATCTAAGCAAATTATCAAGAGCAGGCCGCAGCCTGTGGTGCCTTCATGCCAAGGTGAAGAATTAATGCTCACAGATTACCGAAACCGTGGTATAATGTCGAAATCAGACGACTGCGTGCCATATGCCTGCAAATGATGAACAGGAAATTGCACAGAGAAAGGCGAGGTATAAAATTAGTCAAAATGAGCTGCGAAGGCGATCCGTGAAGGCAAAAAGAATTCCTTTAAAGAACTCTGCGAAGAGGTCAACGTCAACCCGTGGGGAGGAGCCTATAAAGCGGTAATGGCTAAGTTGAAAAGAAGCAGGGCCCGCAGATAAAGTTCTTAGTTTTATTACGAAGAAGATTGGCCACTCTATTCCCATAGCAAACCAAATGCACTATTGCAGTCGAAAGGGAGCATCCCACAATGAATATCTCAAATATAACCGCGGATGAGTTTATCATTGCCTGCGAAAAGGTAGGGACTAAAAAAGCACTCTGGCTACACGGAATTCCCAACGTGGCTTTGAAGGCGGCGATAAAAGCAAGATCGGAGTGGTTCATTTCCAGTTTTTAGAAAGGGAAATGCTGAAGCTGCTACCAAAGAGTGGTAAACCACCTGGAGAGCCATCATTGTATCGTCCCATCTGTTTGCTGAACAGTATGGAAAAGTTATTAGAGCGCATTATATGCAACAGGCTGCTCCATGTGCTGCGCATCAAACTCCCGCGGCAAGCTACCCTTATCGGCTATACACACGCCATCGCAATTGTTGTAGTAGACAAACACCTGGAGGATTTTATCTGGGCACATGGGTTATCGGTTAGGCTGCTCAAGGATTGGTTAGAGTTGGCGGTATATAAAACTGAGGCTGTATTGGCCAGCAGCCGTAAACTGAAAAAAAATTGTACTGTTCCGTGCGGGACAGCATGAGAGAGTCTAAGCCTTTCATCAAATACCTTGGCGTTATGCTGTTTTATCGATTGGCCTTTAAGGATCACTTGAGCTACGCGGGCGAGAAAGCAGGGAAAGTTGTACCTGCGTTAACTAGCATATTGCCCAATATTGGAGGACCAAAACTACCAAGGGGACTGTTGTTGGCCAGAGTGTGTTCATCCATTTTACTGTGTGCAGCCCTGTTTGTACAAAAGGTGTATAGGCGACGAAGCAGCTTTCGTAGTCGCGAGAATGGTGCCCATTGATATTTTGCCGGGCCATTTCACCCAGTTTCTAACTGATCATGGTGGATACCGTAGGTATTTGCACCGTTTTGGACATGACGATGCTCCCTTCTGTCTTGTGGGTATAAACAAAAACGAGGACCCGGACTACATACTCTTTGTATGTCCGAGATTTGCAAATGAGAGGGAACACCTTCAACTTCTCTTGACAAGACCCCAAGAAGTGGAGACGACCATTTCGCTAATGCTCGAATCCCAAGAAGGGTGGAATGCAGTTAGTAGCACCATGAGCTGTATTTAGGAGAAGCTTCGAAGGTTAGAGCGCTCTCGAAAAAGCGATAGAAAGGAAAGAAAACAAAACAAAAAATATTAGTAAGCCGGTAGGGCTTTAACCCGCCCCACGGTATAATATCTCTAAATAGTTCCGTGGGGCAAAGCGGGTGAGGAAAGGTGGTTTTCGCGGGTTGAAGTCTCGCACTGTTGCTTATAAAAACAAGTCGGAATACCGGAAGCTCGCGCTTCGGGTATAAAGGTTTTGTGTTCATCTTATGTAAGAGATGCACATTTCTCTGTCCGTATATAGCTACAAATCCAACATAATCCTTCATATTTTTCCAAACTAGGAGACATACGTACATATTAGAGCCATAGATATCATGCTCACCCTAAACAAACAAACTGCCTATTACCTGCTGTACACATATATGCACATATCTAAATTTATCGTACCCATATTTCCGATTTACGTCTTATATCTATCTGAATTAGGCACTAGCCGCAAAGTTCATTAGCACGCATATATTATATACCAACATATACACATGTCTGGTTGACAAATAACTAAAAAACTAAAACAAAATAATTGTCTGCGACCCAATTCATAAAAATTCATTTCGTTGTGGTATTGACGAATTGATATGTGATGATGACGTCATGCGGGTTGTAGAGTGCACGAAATTCACAAAAAATTGTAAAGTTTCACCCCCAATAACTTTGTTAATAATAGTTGGATTTTCTTCAAACTTGACCAAACTGTGCACCATATTCTTCGTTATACCTATGCCAAATTTTGTGCTCCTGGGATGAACATAAGGGGGGGTGCCGGGTAAATTTCTAAAATGTGGAAATATACTATTATTAACTTTATTTGTGCAGATATCGGAACCGGATATATTTTGAGGCCTAGATTTCGTAGAGATGCACCACTGTGATTTTTTCCAGATTTTTCGGTTGGATAGGTTCTGAGAACGAGACCTGTTACACTTTTTGTGGGTCATATTTTCAACCCTGACTCCCCTATGTTTCATCTAATATCAAATATTGAACCAGATTCGAAAAGTACTAATTGAGACCTTTCTTTTGATACCCTACTTGGCTACATTCTGTGAAAAAAAAATTTGCACCCTCCATTCACATGTACGGAGAGCCCCCCCTTAAACTTAACGCAAGATGGCGCCACTTACTGCATGTAAAGGGATCACCAGATTACATACTCTCACCGATTTTCGTGACAATCGGTCTAGCCGTTTCCGAATAAATCGGGTGTGACAGACAGACAGACAGACAGACAGACGGACAGACGGACAGACAGACACCGTCACCATTCTAATAAGGTTTTGTTTCACACAAAACCTTAAAAACAGGCGGATAGGCAGACAGACAGTGAACCGATTTTAATAAGGTTTTGTTTTACACAAAACATTGAAAAGAGAATCATGTTAAAGTCATTGTCAATGGACAAGTTCTACCACAAACGAGTGAGGTTAAATATTGAGGTATGATATTCGAAGCTAAACTTAGCTGGAGCAAACTCATTCAACAAAAGAAGGAAGAATTAAATTTCAAAAACAGATTGATGTACTGGCGTTGGGAAGGAATTCTCGGCTCATCGACGAAAACAATTTGCTAATTTAGAAGCAGATTTTAAGTTCATATGAATGCTCGTCATAGAGCTCTGGGGCACGTCAACATTGGGATTAGGCTTTTAAGTATTTCACGGCTTAAAAAAATGTTACATTTTGTTTATTTATATATATTCTATGCCACGCGTTTCAATAACTACGAACAACCAGTTCGCCAACCATACTGGGATTAGAGGTTCTTTTACATAATATGGTCAGCCAGCGATAAGGCTTTCTCCTCTTCCTAACGTGTGACCTATATATTATCACCTCCTCCTTCTAATAAACTTTTTAAGCCAGAGATACACTAATAGTCAGTCCATCTAATATTTTTTCAAATGCTCGAATCCTATTTGAAATCTATTAGATGATTACATGGTCATATTTCAACCAATTTGAATCTTTTATTAATGCATTCCATTCGCGCTTCATGTGAGTTTTATCTGGTTTGCATAATCAGAAATTTATTTTTAAAAAAATCCAAATTTAAATTGTGAAACTTTACTAATCAAACGCCTCCAACGAAGCGATGGGCTGCGTGCGAAGTTAGGATCATACATTATTGTAAACGGCAGAATTGCAATATATTCTATTGTCCATTTCCTACGAAACATTCCACTTCTATGCGATTGTACGATTGTAAATTCGCAACATTATAAACACATGTTCGCGCACATTCATTAGAGCATTGTTAGCCGCACACCTTTGTTGCTATCCTTGCGCAATCTGTTTAGAAAGGCCAGAAGCAAAGATGATTGATCATCTGCCTATCGGATGCCCATGTTCATGCAGAATTGATATTACCGTGGAAAATATATCGACAGGTAAATGAATAAATGTGAAATCAATCACCTGCCTGATAAATAATTACCACGCTCGCTGGAAGATATTGGCTATCAATGAAAACACAATATTGAACTAACTCGCCATATGGATGGTTGCATAAGTCAGTGTTCACGTATCAGGGGAGAATGGTAAAAACTGGCTTGTCCTGTTTGTGTACTTAATTGTTGCTTCTGCAATAGTAAACGGTATGCATTCAGGTGCTGAGTGCAATCATCTAATTGAGGATTTCGGTGAATGGCTAGCCTGAGAGCCCGTCCCGAGCAACACCTCGTTAGCGGAAAAAGTCACTCGCGAGGCTCTTTAGCAGCTCCGCTGTTATGCAAGACGCTAATGCAGGTGAAATATTAAATTTCAAATTATAGACACCAACACGGGGGCTGGCCGAGTTATCGTCATTAGCGGGTGCATATAATACCTTCCTGGCTATCAATTTGCGGAGGTGCTTTCATGCATGTAAGCAAATATATGCAGTGACAGTGGCAGTATGTACATCGCAGCGAAATTGTCCACTTGATCCAATTCAAAATTATGCAAACATATTGCGGATATTAAAGTGGTGATCATTATATGCGTGATTAATCACAAGATGTTGAAATACTTAATCAAGATATACCTAGCCTTTAAACATACTTTTTTTTCCTAGCTTCCTTATCTGCGATGTGTTTTTAATCATAGCTATCACTCTAGTTGTAAACAAGCCGAGGATCTCATATCGAAAACTACCAATTTAGTAATAGATCCTGAACGGTTATGTGACACTTTTCCCCACCAACGCTACTTCCTTCTTCACCCATTATCCCACGGGACTGCCATACGATATTACACGTCTCGGGGTCGGATCATTATTTAACTTTCAGGCGTGGTGGTGATCCTCTCTCTCTGTCTCTCCTCCTTCTATACTCCTCTTGGCGCAGTTTTCTGTGGATAGTCTTCATTCCTTTTTCCACCGTTTTCCACGACTCAATATATTCTCCACTAGGTTTTCCGCTGATAAGTGGGTATTGGCTACCGCTTCCATTTCCGTTCTGTATGATATGAACCTTGGGCAGTGGAAGAGTACAAGCTCTGCATCCTCTGTTACATACTCGCAAATCGGGCAGTTCGGGGAATCATCATGACTAAATTGGTAAAGGTATCCTCGGTAACCACCATGTCCGCCTAGAAACTGTGTCAAGCCATGGCTCACGTTACCACGCCTGTGTTTAGTCCAGATTTCGATGTTCGTTATCAACCTATCAGTTAAGAGTCTTTTTTGTTCTCGTCAGATCGTTTGTGCCATTCTACCAGTGATAGATCTCTTGCCCACTATCGTTGAGCCGCATTAGGCTCATCAGTTTCCTAAATCCGTAGGGGTTCAATCGCCATGATGTTGATAGGTATCATCCCAACTGTTATATATATTGCATCGTCGGATGTCGTTCGGTAAGTGCAGCATATTCGGAGGACACTCATTCGATAAGCCACTGTTATTTTTCTTCTCTTGTTGATATTACTTAGCACAGTTCCCCAACAGTTGCTGCGAAATTACTCTTGAAATGAGTTGTCAACGGCTTTGTCTTGGCCTCTCTATATTCGGTAGTATTCTAGCGATTTACGAGCTGATGATCAGTACTAATTCTAATTTGTGCTCTGCTGGTGATAGTCCAATATTTTTCAAAAATGACTTTATCTGTCATATTAATTTGTTGGCGTCAACGTGACTTGCTTGCAATTCCGATGTCATCTACTAATCCAGTGGAGGTAACACCGTCAGGATAGCACTTCTTTATACATTATTCTCCACAATAAAGGGCCGAGGTTTGTTCCTTGAGGTAGACTACAGACGGTTAGGTATTCTTCGGGGTCACATCTGTATGACAACCAAGCCGTCCTTCTATCGAAAACTCGCGAACACGATATATTGCAGCACCCAGTCTGGAAAGTGCCTCAATGATTTCTCTCCACCATGCGGAGTCCTACTACAATATATTTCAATAGTTTGTATATACGTATTTCGAGAGCTACTTACCCTCTTCCTCAGTACTTAAACTACCCGGTAGCTTTGGTCATGAAAATTTCGCTGATCAGCGGAGAGAGGGGATTCCAAATTGGAGCTGGTTTTAACTGTTTATAATACTTTCCCATAGAAGGAAAGTAGGCTTCCTACATACTGGCTACTAGAAGACCGGGACACTCGGGACATACGGGAAAAGACGTTAAAAGATCCTAAAAATTTTCCGATTTATTTAAATCGCTTTCTAAAAAATAGAGGGCAATGGAATTTTTAGCTATGTGAGACGGAGTTGCCATACACAGTGTCGCTCCTCACACCTTCCTCTTTTTCTTCAACCTTTGTCCCGTTCACAAGCGGGGTCAGTTCGTCGTGATCGGTTTCGCCATTTTATTTCATCAAATGCCTGATCTGGATGTAATCACGAGGCTTTTAAACCCCACCCAGCGTATCAAGCCACCATTGTTTCGGTCGGCTTTTTGGTCGCTTACAATCCACCGATGTTCATGACCGTACCATCGAAGACGGTTTACTCGCAGTTTTTCTACGATCAGTGCCACCCCATATCGATCGCGGATATCCTCATTTCAAATGTCATCATGTCACGCTACTAGTCCAATGCAACATCTGAGTCCCCATTACCGCAAGATGCCGTTCATCGTCTTTTATAGTCGGCTAACACCCAGAACCATAGAAAGCGACAGGACGGACCACATTGCGGTATAAAATATACCTGAAATTTCGTGTTCAGACCAATATTGGTAAATTCTTCTTAGCGCGAATTACGTGACAATATCATCGAAGATGCCTCTCTCGCAGTTTTTTCACGATCGGTGCAACCCGATATCGATCGCTGATATCCTCATTTCGGATGTGATCCAAACGTGTCACACCACAAGTCTAACGCAACATCTTCGTCTCCATTACCGCAAGACGCCGTTCGTTGTCTCTTATAGTCGGCCAGCACTCAAAACCATAGAGAGGATCAGGAAGGACGCCATTGTGGTAAATTTTAGATTTGAGACGTTCGTTGATATGTCAATCTCAAAGAACACCAGTTGTGGAATCTCACTTCATCCACGTTGCGTTAATGCGTGAAGCAATTTCATAGCGCAATTCTCCATTGGCTGATAGCATTGACCCGGGACATTTAAATCGCTCAGTTCTGGTCAGGTCACTGGCGCTGACAGATCTGAGCGATTTAAATGTCTCGAGTCAATGCCATCAGCCAATCGAGAACTGCGTTATGCCCCTCACATAGGAAAACACAAAACCTTTTATACCTGAAGTGTCAAGCTTCCGGTTACCCGACTTGTTTAGAAGTTACAACTGTTGCTCTGTGCGAGGATTGGTTTACCACAAATTTATTGATTAGCTGAACATAAGGCTCCTGCTGTCCTTGTAAAATTTTAAATATGTAACTAGATGGCCCATATCGTCATCTCCAGTTGATTTAAAAGTTATCCTCTGAATTTTCATAACAAAAGGCGACAGAAGCTCTACACAATCCGCCCCGGGAATATTTATGTACCCGGAATCCCCACCAAAAGTATCTTTCCCTTTAGTGTGAATGAAGCCCTTGGCCAGATCCCAAAAGGATGCCACAAGTCCAACGTGAAGGTGAATTGATGAATTTCAGGAGCTGAGAATTTTGTAGACGGTTGCGAATGGGTGTGAACACAATGCGCTGGAGTTCAGCTACCGTGAAGAAGTACGAGAAGTGCCATCTCAGCAAAGATATTCTACTAGTGCGTTGTTGAGTCAAAGAGGATTTGCGGCAAATAGCAAATAGCCATCAAGGAAAAACGTGTAGGCGGTCGCGAGCTTTTCGGTTGTCCCCTAACGAACGATCAAATTAGACCGCAACAATTAGAGGGGTATTTGCGTACTTCCTGTCGTCCCAAAGTTAATAGTCAAAATCATCCTATTATAGAACGCATAACGAACATCTCGAAATATAAATAATCAAAGAGCACTTTGGGTTTCGCTTTCAAAATGTGTGACTGATTTATTTTGAACATGCAACAGTCTCATGTTTCCAACTTGGCCCTTCAATGCACAATCAGAAAACTCCCTGTTCATACCAAAAGTCCGCTGCTCAACGCAAGTAAAGGTGCATGCCGATAGCATCAATATCCTATCGCGATCACTCCTCGGCTCCAAAGAAACCATTGTGAAAATCGACGATGCACCGAAGGTGAGATACCAGCTGCAAGAAATTGAGCTTTGATGAGCAATGAACTAGCCACTTTTAACGAATGAACCATCTGAGAGTAATCAAAAGAGTATTCAAAGGGAAAACTTTTAACTTAAACCGGGTCTTAAGTCGAGAAAACGATCGGAGGAGTCACCAGATGTTTAGAGTACTTAATTATTAGGCATATCGCACTTGCGAACGTTATCATTGAACCATAAGAACTAGAGGCACTACATTCCGAAAACCGACGCTCGGAATAGGCCGTAGATCTACGAATAAAAAGAAGATACGACATGGCCAGATAAAATTTGCTTTTTCAAAAATCGATTGAGAGAGACTAGGTTTAAAGAAAAAAAGATAATACATACATAACAGAAAATAAACGTTGCTTTATACTATAATACAATAAATTGAAGATAGTACTGTTAATTTATTTATTTATTTTATTTATTTAATGAGGACCATACACAGAAAAAATTCGTTATTACATATTGTCCTGAGAGGGAGGAGCAAGTGAATGCTTAGTTTACGCTTAAAACTAAAAAAGCTGTAGGGCGTTGTAGGACCGGCATACCCTCGGAATCGGAGAGTGGAAGTAAATCTCGAAGGGTACATAAAAAATGTCCACACTACTTGTGGGACGAGGCCATACGGAAAGTAATATCCGACTTGGCAGAGCAGTCCATCAGACAATTGCAGGTTTGAAAAGAGTACACATATCAAGGAAGATACGGCGTTGCTGTAGGGAGGGGAGATTGAGGGCGTGGAGTCGTGACGGATAATCAATCCGTGGAAGGTTGTCTTTGTAAAAGAGGGTCCCGGTGAATGCAAGAGACTACCCTCATAAAAACAGTACTGGAAATTTTGATATCAATGACCTTTCATAACCGGTCTTTTCTTCAGAGAATCTTAATTAATTTTATTTAATATCTCCCTATAGGCTATTGTTTATCTTTTTAGTAGGTAGGACCAGCTCTTTAGAGTACTAAGCTGTCGAAACGAAAGATTACAGCTCACATTTTACCGATGGCTGAAGGGAGAAATCTTAAGTTTTGACAAATACTAATTGAAGGCTCTCACTTTGATCCTTCAAGAATCAATGTACAAATAAATTTAATTCACTTGTCTGGGATTTAAAAATTATTCACTGATTGTATCTCGGCATAACATATAAACTTGCCGCATTCATTTCGCTGGTAGCATGTACATATTTTACGAGTGATTATAGTGACTTTTATAAATGGCGAAGATGATGGGTGTTCATAGATAGTTTTGCGCCTTCGGGCACGTTCATTAAGCTATACCATGTAGTAGGCAATATACCTTCCAATTTTATTTAATATAACTTATTGGCGACAAAAAGGCCTCTTACGTATACCAGTCTTTAGAAAGAGGAAAAAGGTGTTGGGAATATCATTTGTAGAGAATTCCGAAAATTTTGACGAAGTTATGGTATGCAACGTTTTTTTTTATTTCCTCTTCTTCTTCTAATAAGATTAATTTCATAACGGATTTTTAGGAAAACTCAATCCTAACTAAACATCTCTTTTAAAAATTTTATATAATTTAATCTAAATATGAAAGTTACTTTCTGTAGCCTTTCTAGTGATCGCTGCTTGTGTTTTTACAACTAAAAATATTTAAAAGTAAAAACTATTTTACGACGTGTGTCCAAAGAAACTTTGAAAATATTTCATACTAATAAATCATAAGCACAACCTCAGCTTCAATTAATAGGTATTCAAGCCAGATATGGATTTGCAAAACATTCTACTTTAGAAATAATTTATGGACAATTTAATTGATTTATACGGAATTGTTCCGAAGTAACTCATCTAATTATTCCGCCTTTTCTGTTCGATCTTGTTCCAATTAACAAAGTAGATTGTTGAAAAAAAAATCATTCGTTTTTGCTTGTTAGTGGTAGATTTTGGAATGGTGATTTATTCACTTCACAAAAAATAACAACACAAATGATTCCAGTTAATCACCATTGTCAGCACCTAAGCAAATCAAACTTTCAGAATTTTAGAAAAAATGTTAGATATTATTGCTTTGAATATCTATTATATAAGTAAAAGTTGCATTGAAATAGATTGAATTTTTGTAGAATTGTTGGTAAAACTTTTCTGAGAATGTTTAAAAAGGGAAATTTCAATCCTTGTTTTTCTTCAAGCGCTCTATATTGTGTACAGTAAATGATGCAAAACTTCACCTCGAAATTAGTAAGTGGTTGACGACAACAGAAGTTGAAAAAGAACAAATGAAATGAAAATTTCGTTTAAATAATCCAAGTTGGAATGAGATCAAGAAAAGTATTCTCAACGACTAGAAAGTATTTGCATGCATTTTTGAACTGCGGTAAACAGATGAAAAAAGTCACCCTACTAGAGCTGTACCAAATTACACAGGCATACAGACCTGTAACGAGCTGCCAGATCTCCCGCTCCCTCCACAAGTGGCGGCTAAGGGCATACCTATTGATGTGTAAATATACCTTCATGTATTTTTCCTCTCTTATTCTGCGTATGTCAGTATTTGCTCTTCTCTGGTGCGTGGAACAAAATGGCTATGGCAAGGATACCCAGAAAATAAAAAAAACATGGACAAAGTGAGAAGGAGTAGAGTTACGTTACAGGGACTCGGAAATCCAGAACCAGCGATTTTTGGCGGTGAGCAAGCGGCCCTCGGCCGTAGATATCTCTCGACTACAAAGACTCAGTGGCAACCGTGGTATCAAATCGTACAAATGATTTATATTTGGAAAAAGAGGTGTACAAGTGAAGCAAGACCTTGCCAAGAACACTAATAATGATGGACTGAGTGGAAATCGCTGGCCCACGAAAGCGGTTTTAACACGCACCACAACTGTTCAAGAACAATGACCGCAGGAAAATCAAAGAATTCACCCATTCAGGAGGGCCCCTTTAATTCTCCAATCTTAACTAATGCCAAAGACGGCAAAAAGTCTGCAAAGCACATTAAAGGCTAAGGGTGAGGCAGTGTTTGACAGAACAGCGCTCTGACATGGAAAAACTGCCCTTCATACAACTTCGAGCAGAAATAGTTGACCAGTCCGAGTTCAAAAAGGACTAGCACAACGTGCACCAAGCTATTTAAAACATGGTGACAGCCATTAGGGTCCTCTGTAATAGATCACAGGAGAAGGAAAGAGCACCCAAGCAAAAGCTGAAAGCGGCCATCCAGACAGTGTCACAGGTGACGCAATTGATATCTAACCGCAGTGCGTCGTCGACTCCATCAAATAAAATAATCTGGGAGAAAGATGGTGATCCACTAGGAATTCATCAAGTACCTAAGAGGCTAGAAAGAGCACTAGCAGTTCCGAAGAACGGAGCTAAAATTACCGAATGGAGGAAGCCCCGGCCCTTAATATGATCGTGGGCAGCCGAAGCGAACCATTAATGGTGAAAGGATCAAGGTTACTCACAAAAAAAGAAGAAGAAATCGAAAGGCCCACTTCGCCCAGATGTAATTCTTATCTCCAGCCAGGGAATTTGTCGAACGCAGGGTTAGTAAAAAGGTAAAAGCTAACCGCGATCTAAAAGATCTAGATAGAAATCTCAGAAAAATCCGAAGGACCGAGAAAGGCGATCTCATGTTTGAACTGAAAAAAATCTAGCTTGGGCAATACTGATGGCTTTCATAATCAAGTTAAGAACTCATTTGGAAAGAATGTCCCGGTATCATCAGATCCATATACTGTGCAAGGATAAAAATCCACGGTAATAATGCGACTACCTATGCAACTAGCGTTATTTGTGGCAGGAAAAGTTTGAATCGAATGGGTTGTCTGCTGTCTGAGACAGAACATTTTATTAAAGACGTGCTTCAAGTGTCTCGTCTTTGGATACTTCACGTAGCTTTGCACCGATGGCATCGATCGAACCGATCTACAGAAGGTGCGGGGAGAAAGGCCATATTACCAAAGAATGCAATAGGGACCCCAATTGCCTATTGTGTGAATAAAAGAACGGATGGGATAATCAGCATATTATCGAAAGTAGTAAATGCCCGGAATTCAGGAAGGCGTTGACTGCAATGACGAAAACAAGTTCACTCAAATAAACTTCAATCATCGCAGGATCGCAAAGGATTTACTTGAGCAGACTATCCACGAGTCTGAGATGGAAATTTTCTTCGTGATTGATGCAGATTCGACTGGTGGAATGGCGATATGGGCTTGCGGTAGATAAGCTATATAATGCAGCATGAGTGGCCTTGTGCGGGCAAAAATTAGCCACGTGGGCGTGTACAGCTGCTACGCCCCACCCAGTCTTACATTGTCTGAGTTTGAAGATATGTTGGGCAAACTTGTCCAAGACGCAAGGGGATGAAGGCCGAAGAAAGCTCGTAAAATTGTAAAATTTACCATCCAGCGGGAATGTTCCAATTAGTTCTAATCTGATGCGGATGTTAACCCGTGAGGAGCGCCTATAGAGTTGTGATGGGACGATGCACTGGAAGTTGCTTAATCCCCCGGTTACGGGTGAGGCGATGTAGGAGGCCACGGTGGTTTGTTTCGCAGACGACATTGCGCTGGTAGTTGCAAAGCATCTTGAAGATGCTAAGTTGTTCTCATGTGAAGCAGTCCGTGGTGTTAAGGCTTGGTTGGCATGCGCTGGCCTGACACTGGCGGATGAAGAAACGGAAGCGGTCCTCATCACCAACCGCCAGAAGAGAAATTTCGCTCGCATTAGAATTGAGAATCATATCATCATTTCTAATCCTGAGTGCTGACAGGTGGAAAGCTCAGTTTTAAGCATCGACCGTAGGATGACCCTGGCAAGAATGATGCCCGATGAGGTCCGTAGCATATTTGCAGGCTGCTTGTCGCCAGGATGGTGAGTTTCGTCTTGCTGGATGCAGTTCCATTTTGGTAATCTACGCTGCATATCTTATCTAGCGCACATAAACTGAATGGGGTTCACAGAGGAACAGTCCTGAAGGTTTGTTCTGCCTTCCGGACCATCTAGGATGATGCTTTCTGTCGGTTACATTTATCTGGTGTTCTTTGATGCGTTGCAGTGTTCTAAAATCTACACTGCAATAGGAAGCGGATATACTACTTTAGTTATGCTACTTAAGACGGGCGTTCTTCCAAATTTCGACACTCATTTCCTTTTTCCCCTCATTGGGAAAGATCTCAGTATTTACTAATAAAGGCTACTAATGAGTGGACGTGGCGACGCTCTGCGAGGAGACGGAGTAGCAACACGCAAGCGAAGGTAAGTAATCGTCAGACTATCGGATGATGGTCATTTTCGAGGCCAATCTGTACTCGAACAGCATGGCATCAATGACTCGATGAAAAGATTGTCAAGTTCCAAAAGTTTACTAACCGTCCACTGTTGTTACGGTCAATAAGGTCATGCCTCCCCATCACATGTCCGAGCAAGATGTTGTCAGAAAGATCCTTTGGCAATCAGATCATCCGACATTACTACAATGTCAACTTTGGAAAACCTCCCCTGAACTAGGAGCAATTGTTCACAGAAAGTATTATTGTTCTCTAGATTAGAAACCTTCGTTGGGGCGAATGGCTACACAATTTAATCAAAAACTTATAACCTTTTTAGCAAAACGAATTCACGAAGGAAGAGGTGAGGAGAACTATTCCAAAAGTAGGGTATCGGGCTGCGTTCAGGGGGGGAGAGCAAAATGTAATTATAAAGTAAGTCACACGATAATTGTGAGAAGTCTACAGACAAACATTTGAATTTGATGAAAGTGGAGAAGCCTGGGCGGGGTTGCGAGTGTTGCGGAACTTGAGATTTTAGCACTTGCACTTTCCGCGGGCTAATGTGATCAAATAACGAACTTCGTTACTTCGTTGAGTTTTCAAGTAACTGAAATCAACGTGATTTCCAAAATTCTTATATTTTTTCCTTGCTGAAACAGAATGAGTAAGACCACACGAACCTGGCAAGAGAAGCAACCTAACAAGGAAACAGGTTGGGTAGAATGGTGTAAAAGGAGTCAAAGACTTGGTTGCATGTTGAAGGAATGAGGAGGAGATTTCAGTATATAGTAAGTGCCGAACTCAAATTCGAAGCTGTGGCTTTTCGGATGTTAAACTTAGTGGAATTGTGTGCAATAGGGGAGTTGTCACCAAAGAGTTGTGCGAATTTAACAGCGGGATGATGAGGATCAGGTGTGACGTAATGGGGAGTGTCCCAAAATTGACAAAAATACACCACACAGGCGGGTTCAGGAGGATAAAATTAAGAGTGTGATTATGGTGAATTTCAACAAAAGCGACACAAGTGCTTATGAAATTACATAAATAAAAAGAGGGGGCCGAATAGCATAAACACGCAAAAAGGATATATCGAAGATTGAAATACGTTCGCTAGTTGCCCTCTCCAAAAACGGACGGTCCCTGTCAAAACGAAAGACAGCGTGCCGTTCTCGGAACGCAGAATCCAAAATTTTATCAGCAAGCCAAATTTCATGAATATGGATCATGTGATGCTGGAAAATCGTGACAAAGGACAGGAAGCTTTGGGTAAAAGGTCCTAAACTGACAAACCATTCATTTATGTTGTTCGACGATGTAGTGATAAGGCACAAGAATTTCCTCCTGATTTCTTCATTTGGTAACGTTTCATGAAATACCCTCTATAGCCAAAACAAATGTTAAGCGAAGATATTGTGGTCATGAAGATAGGTAAGCTTTGACGCGGTCATTGAGGCCATCCTTCGACAGCTTCACAAGAGCTGAGCTTGGTTTGCTCCTGATGTAATCGAGAATGTTGCCGAAAGTATATTCTAGTATAATGTGTAGAGTTTCTCCGGTTGCCAATCCACTTGTATCAGCGACTGGATTAAGAAATAGTGGACCCTGGAATGGTGGCAAGTGCAGCTTGAAATGTTGCGGTGGCAATCATCAGTGAGAATAGGAGACGAAATTTTGGTTTGCTTACGTTATTATCCTTGTGTGACGCTCGTTGCTTTTTAATGAAATATGGATGGTTGATGAAAATTAGTTTGCATGAATTGACATCACGATTTGTTGTCTTGACTGTCTTATCGTCACAGCATTTAACAGGCCCGATTGGCAGGTATTAACAGCAATTTTCAACGATACATGAAGAGCGAAAGGGCCTCATTGGCTTAAAAAAACACGATCGGCCGATGATGTGCAGGTGGAGGTGTGCAGGGAAGGAGGCTCCTAATGGTGGCAAAATGGAAGGAACCATGCCAACTGACTGTCAGATCGCCGCGAACGTCAGAGTGAGTTGAGTGCATAGTGCTACAGCATGCGTTGCAGAGGTAGGTGATATTCCACGAAAACTACGCGAATGTTATGAAAAGGGGTGGAAGACATACGCACGTTATGTTGAAAGCCTTCCCAAAGTATCCATCACAGTCAGGAATTTGCACTATGTACCGACGTTGCGCTCAGATGATAAGATAGTTTTCAAAGCTGACAAGCTGTTATTATTGGTTTCCCCCCGGGTGGAGCTAGATAATAAATTGTATGTAGTACATCAAATGAACTTTTCATCTAATCAAGCAATGTATAATAACTCCTGGTATTATCTAGCCCGGTTTACTGCATCTGAGGTGTGAAGTAATTGTCTTGTTGATCTTAGTAGAGTCCTTTTGTACTCAGGAGGCAAATTGGTAGATGAAAACTGCCGAACCGAGGGACAGAGAAGAAGAGCAATTTTTGATCCCAAGTTTGTAACTATCTGGGAATCTCAAAATTAAACGAATGGAATTTATTTAATTATAGTAGTACGCCAAACATGGGCAGTTTCTTTCATCCACCTCATCTCTCCTTAGCACCTTTTGAATATACCCAAATTGTAATTTTTTGTTGTCGAAAAGAGGAGCACGCCATGGTGGATTACTGCAAAGTTTGCACTCTGCATGTAAAATCCGTGCCCATTTCTCGCACTAATAAATTCTTGTAATCAACTTGGTATTAAATAATTTAGGCATGAACGCACGAATTCATAACACAAATCACCTGCAAATGAACATACTCCTCAAGCAACTTCGAAACAGTCATAAATCGATTTGACATCGAAAGAAAGGTCGACAGTAGCTTGGTAAACAACAATAACTATTAAAATCCAGGGCCACTTGCCAGCAAGAAACTTTACTTACTGAGACGTTTGTTTCCTCATTATTATGCACCTTTTGTACACGCCGGTAACCTGTCCATACTCTTCAGAAAGTGGAGCTGGGCCCAGAAGAAAGGCGTCGCCGCATTTCGATTTCTTTGAAATTATCTTGTGCTGAGCTTGGTGGCTTTTTTTATGTACGTTTCTGCCTAAGATTTGACGGGTGACACGTAATTTGCATATCTCACCGTGCCACCGGCATCATTCAGTCGCGGAACGATTTACGGATAGAAATTCGCATTCTCTAAATTACTTTCTGTGCCAGTGAAATGTTGGAGACTATTGTAATTGTAGCTATTACCAACTATTTTTAAGATATTTTAATCTGACGTTTAGAAGGAAGAGTGAGGATAATTTGATATTATTTGATTCGCTATTTAGGCGGCTTGGATGTCGCTGTCTGTAGGTAGACAATGCCCTTTGATAGTATGTTTTTTGCTATTCGACCAATCTGACATATTTTTTGAGAACTTGATTCCAAATGCTTAGTTTCAGAAGCTTTCTGGTGATTCGTCATATATACATGATATCTGGCATCTGCTTCATAGACTACCAACTGTAATGAATTCAGCAGTGAGGATAGCCAAAGTAAACATTCAAGTTGACTTTTGTCAACTACAAGAGGTTCACTATCTGAAACCTTCACTATATAAAAAAGGTACAGATTCTAGAACCGTTCAAGTCCACCAGCTCTAAGCACGGAGTATCCAGTGGCACACGGTTACTTCCCGCCTTGCTGGTCCATTCGAGAGGTAAGTTCATTGGTACTGCGGTCCCTTATTTGACAGACATCATGTGTTTTAAACCCCTCTCATTTGGAGCTTGAGATAGGGTGGGCGTAAGAAAGTAATCCGAATCTTAACCGACCGATATAAAATTCGCCATACAACGCGCGTGGGCCAAATAATTCGCTAGCCCTTATACCAGAATTGATGAAAGGAAATCCACATCGAGCTACTGAGTTCCGCCGTATACAGTATCTTGGCATCTTGTCGCTTACAAAAATTGAGATATCTCTTTTAATATGCGAGTCCGACTAGAAGTTAGGTGGAGGTGAATAGTAAAGATGGAAGTGGAACTACGGAAATCAAAGAAAGGGAGCGAAAATGGTTGTATAAGATATGATCAATCAACAAAAGGCTTCTCCTTCCAAGAAAACGAAACAGATTAGAAAATTGGCTAAAGTTGTCGAAAAAGAAATATTTATGATCAGGACTCCTGAAACTTGAGGAATAATTTTTCCATAAAAGAAATGGTTACGTTCAAACTTTGAGTATATGAAGGAGAGGGTCACTACTTTTCGGAACAAATGTGCTTTCTTTGATTTTTGGCATATTTTGAAAAGCAGTTGTTCATTTTTTCAGTAGCTCATACTACGCTGATGACGTCTGCGGTTTTAGATTTGGTATGTAGACTTGGACTGAAGATAAACACCAACAAAACCAGGACTCCCAGTCTGACGGGCAAGCGACCTATTTTTATTTGCATTAATGGGCAGATCATCGAAGGTGTCGATCAATTTGCATATATAGCAAACGTAATATTTCTACCTATCTTGGTACCGACCTGGATGTTGCTCAAGACATTGACAGCGCTAGATCCACTTTCGCTGCCTTGTCTAAAATCTACAAATACAGTTATCTCAATACTAAATCAAGTTAACACTGGGCTAGAGTTTTTTCTGTGTTGTTATATGGAAGTAGCACAAGGAAAGTGAATTCCACCGTTACTCCAAAGCTCCAAGTACGCACACATACCAGGTACCCATGGACGATGTGATCGAGAGGCAGATGTGGCAGTGGATAGGTTACACATTAAAGAAGGACGATAATTGCATTCCTGGCTACGTCATAGAATGGAACCCACTTTCCCAAGATAGGCGACAAGTGGGTCGCCCCAAAATCACTTGGCGCAGAACAGTAGAGGCGAAGCGCGGGCGTCTCGGAAAGTTATGGAACGAGTTGAAATGAATTTCTGTGGACTGTTAGCGATGGGGCGTAAGTGTAGTTGATTCGCTTATCTCACCAATAGACTGAATAGTAATCATATATATTCTTCAGCGCGAGAGTTTCAAGACATATTAATAATACCACAAAGGTTGCATGCGTGCTCCGTGATGCTGAGGTAAATGCGAGGGGTACGATTCTTTTTAAGCAACTACTGCCCTACGCTGACGATATTGATATCATGGGAAGAACCACCCGAGGCGTACAAACTGCCTTCATCTAGATCGAGCTGTTGGAGAGTGACCCGAGATCTTGGGCTGCATTTCAATAAAGGCAAGACAAAATATATGGTGGCAACGTCAGCACCAAAAACCAACCAAGCCACAACATCAAACCGCACTGGTCAAACGGGAAAAATAAAGATCCGAGACTACAACTTTGAAACCGTTGATAATTTCTCCTATCTAGGGTCGGAAATCACAACCGATTACAGTTACGACGGTGAAATCCGCAAACGGTTGTTGGCAGCCAACAGACCCTATTTCAGCTTACAAAAACTGTTCCGGTCGAAATGTCTCACCATAGGGTCAAAGCTCGTACTGTACAAGACAATGATCTTGCTAGTCCTCATATATTCCTCGGAAACTTGGGTTCTTAGCAAGAAAAATTGCGAAATTTTGTTCGCGTTCGAGAGAAGAATCCGCCGAAGAGTTTTGGCCCCCACCATTACGATGGACGATTTCGTAGCCTACATAACGGCGAAATCCATGAACGATACCACAACCGTCTGTTTGTGGGTAAAATCCGGCTCAATAGGTTACGGTGAGCGGGTCACTTAATCCGTATGGATGAGAAAGATCCAGCCCGGAAAGTCTATAAGGGCAATATCTATGGTAGAAAAAGAAGACGAGGCAGACCCTGCGTGACATGGAACAATGGCGTAGGTCAGGACGCCAGAGAGCTTTTAGGGATATCGAATTGGTGGACTTCGGCGCAAAACGGCGATGTTTGGAGTTCCTTATTAAGGCAGACCTAAACCGGATACCGGTTGTTGCGCCGTTGATGATGATGTGGAAAAGGGAAGCTAAGTGATAAAGTTTGAAACAAGCTTTTTTTATGCGAAACATTGAAACTTCCGTAATCGAAATCCTTGCACGTAATTCTTAGCATTTATATGATTTGCACGCACTATTTCAATCGATCGACATTACTGGATTGTGTAATGTACTAACAGGTGAAAGCCTACCTGCTCGAAACCGTAGCGTGGAAGATAAAGGAGGTCCTTATATATAGTTATGGAGAGTCTTCAGAATCAAAGTGAACCGAAAGGCCTGAACAGAATCATAATTGAGGCATATGCCCATATTAGAGAGCCATCTCATCCAGGAGCGTTCTCCAGTGGATCAAGAATGCAGTACGAATAAGAACGGAGGGCTAAAAATTCACTCACCAGCCTAGACGAACCGGGGACTTGTTGGTTTACAAAAACAGCTTGTGTACTAGCAAAAGAGGTATGCTAGGCAGCTAGAATAAAATAGCCAGGAGGAAGCTTTGAAGTACCGAGACCATCCGAAGTGGACGACATCTTTCAAGCACTATTCCAGAGGAACCTAGAATTTATTTTAAGATCATTCTTAAGGGTGGTAGGCAGCAGTATAGCCTTGTGATACAAGGGCATGTAGAAAGACAAAAGTGGTCTGGATTTCGAAAACAAATATTGATCCGTTTCGCCTTAAATCTTTCAGACCAATTTACCTGATATCGTTAGTGTTGAAAACAGTTGAGAAGATCTTAGATAAATACATTCTCAATACCTTATATTCATATCATCCTGCTTACTGGGCAATACCATCAGCAGAAAACGGCCCGTATTACATGACGCATGTATTACGCGTAGTAATGAATACCAACGAAATAGCTCTGCGGCCGTTTTTAAATATCAAACATGGTGTTGATAAAATATCACATGCAGAAGGACAGATTAGGACATCTAATCGACAATGGAATCGGAAAAACTTGAACTTTCTGGGTAAGAAAATAGGCGACTACAACTACTATCGTGCAGCAATTTTATTATCATGAACGGGTGTTCATTGGATGGAGCACTTTCATTGCTAATATGGAGTGTACTAGTTGACGTTGTTAGGAGTCTGGGCAGCTGCTCATGAAGTGCAGGGCCTTCTCGTTCTCTTTCTCGCGTTGACTATATACATCTGAGACCCCACCCCAGTTTCTTTGATATGGTAGTTCAAGGAACAGTATTTCATTCAAAGCCCTATCAGGGTTTTCATGTTGCACTTCTCAACGGATAATAAAAATTATCCTCTAGCAACAACGCATTTTTTACAAAGCTTTTTGACTGGCAGCATTTTCACTCTTTGCAGCAGACTTGGTAGTGGATGTGCTTACCATGGTCCCACCATTGCGGCTCCAAATCTTTGGCAGACTAGTCTGCCTGCCGAGTGCCCTAGCACCCACATAAGAAGTGTTTCGTTCAGTTGGTGAAGTTTCGACAGCAACCGGTGGCAATTCAATTCCAACGGGTTTGATATGCGGTACTATAATAGTTAGTGTTGACAATGCTGCTTGACTATTGGAGCACAGTGCGCCTGTAATATAGCAGTCGGAACAGTTCCATAATTTGGATTTCCGAAAACACCCCTGAGTCCAATCCACTTTCAATAATTGGGTCATTGGTGAAGAGTATAAGTATATTATCCTATTTATTTGCCGACTATTTTTCTCCTATTATGTCTTCTCAAATACAAAATCTACCTGATGTTTGCCAAAAGATTTCCCGCTGGACGCTTGACCATATGATTGATGGTCGTTGACCAATGGTATCAAGTATATACGCGTCGTTAGCTGCTATCTGTTCCATCTCCAAATTAATAGAGGTACTCTCAGGATAGCTTTGAGTATCGCGGTCGGCGTAGTACTCTTACTTAGCAATACTAACCACGTCTGCGTCAACAGTTCCTGCTATTAGCAAAGGTCCGTCTAGGCCACCAGACGATGGATGCACATATCAAAATAACCTTAATAGTCAATGTGTCCAGCCCAAGACCTTATGTATTAC
Source organism: Hermetia illucens (assembly GCF_905115235.1). Lineage (NCBI taxonomy): Eukaryota > Metazoa > Arthropoda > Insecta > Diptera > Stratiomyidae > Hermetia > Hermetia illucens. The sequence continues at coordinate 53,265,716 of NC_051849.1, forward strand.
AATCCTACCGTACCAGAGAGGTCAGCAGCATTTCTGATATTGTTCTTGGTTTTGATGGTTCCAAGTTATCTTGAGGCCGAGCTCCACCCCTAAATATTTGGCTGTTTATACCAGTTGGGTTTTCACCTCAGATAAGGTGGATAGCATGTAGCTGCCCTCATTTACTTTTCAATCAACCAACTTCGTCCAGTCTTCCTAGCGTTCATCTTAACCCCATTACGAAGATACCAATTGGGGATTATCGGCAGAATTGCTATCAAACAGCCACATTCCATGTTCGTAAATTTCCGATAGTTATTACGAATAGAGCGTCCGCAAATACTTTAACAAGAACATTTGTATTTTCCAGGAGCTACAATAACGTGTCAATTACCAGGAGTCATAACATAACAGACAACCCCTGGGCGGCTCCTAAGAAATCCTGCTTTCCGTCCGAACAATATGTTGATCTTTCTCTTCAGGGGTAAGTATGAGACACTTTTGTGACAGAATTCAACCGATATTGAGAATTGCTAGCACTTGGTTCAGAAGGAGATTCTGCGTACAAACCCACCCAAGACCGCCTAGTCTCTTTCACCATGAAGCGCAAACTTGATCACTTGAGAGCCATAAGACTGCATGGCCATGACATCAAACACGAAATAGAGTTTAAGCATTTAGAAATTAAATTAGACTAAACACCACTTCAGAAGACACAGATTTGGAATATATGTTGCTGGGCACCCCGAAAATATGCAGATGCAGGCAAGGAGGGTAATCATTAGAACGTCCGCAGATATCAGCGAAACGGTGAACTGCCTAAATCAAAAGAAGGGTAACATGACAATAAAGTTCCGTTTCGAAACTTGGAACTTGATATAATCACAAGACGAACTGATTACCTTGTATACTCGTGCATCCCTTACTGGAAAAAGGGAGAGAGAGAGCGCAAAAGCCATTGGTCCAAGCAGAAAGTACTGCAAACCATTGGAAGAGTATACCAGTATATTTTGAAGAAAAGTATACTCCACAGACAGTTGCGTCTACTTAACCTCCAGTGGAAGTATAGTGGGTAGAAGATTGCGTGCGATCCTCCGATAACCAGGCACTCAGGTCCAACCAAGTGAAGTTTAGGGTGGTATAAGAATACCTTCATTAATAGAATACGGTTGGCTCGTATAATAAGGTCTGGGTACTTTGATCTTCAGGCCATACTCGATTTGAAATTAAGAAGGTAACAGATGAGCTCGCAAAGTAGTGAATAGAAATTCCGCTAAGTAGATCAGATCCCTTCTGTAGAATCAGGAAGCAGTTCATGACCATATCAACATGATAGGACGAGGAGCGGTTAATGGAACTATCCTTGGCGAATTTATTAGGAATGGACAAATCATTCGTAGAAAATATCAACCAAAGCGATCGTAGGAATACCTGAACCTCCTTCAAGAAGTTAAAGATGTCTGTGGACATTGTTTGCAGATTTTGTGGAAAGAATGATGAAACCCTGACATATATTCTTCAACAATGTTCGGCACACGTGCGAAGTGAGATTATTATCTTACTTGGCCTTGGGAGTATGTTTAACGCTAAAAACTAAGCCAAAACACCTAGAAATATCCTAAAATTCCTATCGATCACAGGATTGATTGACATACTACAACCTTATAATCATCAAATAGGCAGATGCATGCACTCTACATACAGCATTACGTCCGTTTATATGCTACACCGGTACCATTACAATGCAAACATAAATTGGATTGAATCAGACATCTGTACTGGCCCTTTTTAACCCGCTCGTAGCTTAGATGGGGAGGTCACCAATACTATATCCGGCATGCGGCTAGTGATGACCTTTACAGATGGCTTGGATACGACATTTGTCTAAATCTACTATGTGATTTCTAAGACGGCCGTCAGTACAATACAGCATACAATTTGATGTCATCTATCCTAGGATCCTTGGATAGATGACATCAAATTGTATGCTGGTACTGATGGCCGTCTTAGAAATCACATAGTCACCGTCGCAACTGACTGCATTCAACAGAAAGTTGCTGCTTGGGTATGTCCAGAAGTTAAACTACAGGTGTCTCACTGAGGATAGTATAGTTCTGATAAATTCTCTGTGCTTCATTCTTTACCTGTACGTTGGCGTTGCAGTGCTGATTTGAGTCAGCCTAACAATGTCCTGCCTTAATGAATCGTGCTGATTCACTAAGGCGCGATGTTCTTGATACCGCCACCAGTGTCATATAGATTCTGGGTCACCTGTTTCTGTGATGATCTTAAATCAAACAAGTTCGCTAATCACGCCAGGATTGCGTCATCATCATTATCAACGATGCAACAACTAATATTCGGTCTAGGCCTGCATTAGTAAGGAACTTCGCACACCTCGGTTTTGCACCGAGGTTCACCAATTCGATAGGATTGTGTCGCTGCGAGTAATAAAGTGGATCTATTCTGCAAGCCGCTGTATGGTCACGTGTGCATATTGCGGGAAATGCTCGACGAAACTTTAGTGCAACTCCGGTTGGTAGGATGCTGTACCTGCCCTCTTTGTTATCTTGTATTATGAGCGGATGATAAAGGGGTTCACTTTCTCACTCCACTTCACTGCTGCCTACGCAAACCCGCTGAAGTGGTTACCATAGATTGTGGCGAAACAGTCGCATTGCCCATTACAGAGGCTTGACCCTGTCACCAAGTCAGACGACTCCCAATCTTTATCTTTACGGGAACTAAAATTTCGTTTTCTCAAAATTAATTTGCTAATATGATATGATAATGATAATAAAAAATGGTGTCGTGGTAGCTTGCTCAGTGAGTAGTCTGCAAGACAAAAACAGTTCCTGAACTTTTCTCACCTGCAGATTTAGACGCTGTGCCTACAGCCATGCAAACTGAAACAATCTATCTTTCCTCGTTTCAAAACCTAAAGTATGGGGACCAACACAATAACGCGCGTAGGCTCCTATGACGGACAAGAATCCGAACTTGGAGTAAGGAGATCAAGAGACTGCTGATCGAATAACTCGGGTATTCCATCAGCAAGGATGAAATAAGTTATTTGGCCGCGATACATTCGCACTGAAATACTGCCAAAGTTATATACGTATATACTACAAGATATATAGAGACCGAAAAAGATAGCAAAATTGAGCGTAAAGGTACGTCCGCAAATATTGGAGCCCCATCGGACTTCAGAAACAGTCCGTGCAATTCATCGGCTACAAAATCATAAATCGCCAGGAGCCGATGGAATTACAGCCGAATTGGTTAAACATGGAGGCGGCCAGTTACACCAAGTGGTTCATCAACTTGTGCTCAAGGTATGGGACAGCGAATCAATGCCTGAGGATTGGCAACGAGGCATTCTCTGTCTCATACATAAAAAGGGAGATATCACAGTGCAGCAATCATACGTTGCTGAGTACCATCTATGAGATATTCTCGGCTATCATGCTAGGCCCCCTACGCCCAGAACATCATTGGCCCATACCAAAGAGGCTTTACTCCAGGCAAATCAGCAACAGATCAGATTTTCTCTGCGCGGCAAGCGATGGAAAGACTATTGGAATATGGACAACAGTTGCACCATCTATTCATCGACTTTAAAGCCGCCTATGATAGTATAGAATTCGGTATCCCGGCGAAATTAATAAGACTGGCTAGGCCTACCCTGACCAATGTGCGAAGCCAGATAAAAGCAGCAGGATCACTCTCAATACCATTCGACTTCAACAACGGTCTACGGCAAGGGGAAGCCCTATCATACGTCCTCTTTAACCTGGCCCTCGAGAAAGTGATCCGTGATGCTGAGGTAAATGCAAGAGGCACGATCCTCCTTAAGTCCACCCAACTACTGGCCTATGCTGACGATATCGATATCATGGGAAGAACGACCCGAGACGTACAAACTGCCTTCATCCAGATCGAGCAGGCGCGAATGGTGCGAGATCGTGGGCTGCACATCAATGAAGGCAGGACAAAATATATGGTGGCAGCGTTAGCACCTGGTCAAACGGGAAGAATAAAGATAAGAAATTACAACTTTGAAACCGTTGATAATTTCTCCTATCTAGGGTAAAAAATCACGACCGAAAATAGCTTTGACGATGAAATGCGCACACGGCTGTTGGCAGTCAACAGAGCCTATTTCAGTTTCAGCTTTCGCTCGAAACGTCTCACCATAGGTTCAAAGCTTGCCAGTCCTTATGTATTCCTTGGAGACTTGTCTGAGGAGCGGTGTTTCCAGCGATTAAATATTTGCAATAATAAACAAGTCGGGAAATCGGAAGCTGGACGCTTCAGGTACGAAAGGTTTTGTGTATTTCTTAGTACGTAGCACGTAATATATCCATATATTATGTGAGTGTATCCACTTTCGGGTGATACTGACATTCACAGTCTTCAATTTTCAAAGAAGCAACAAATTTGAGGTATTATAACTTTGTTAGTAAAAGCGCGATTTCCACCAAACTTGGTAAGGTTATGCTCTATATTATAGCCTATATCACTGCAAAATTTCATGGTACTAGGATGAACTTAAGGGGGGTGTCTAACCAATTACAGAAAATTGTAGTAATATACTATTATTAACTTTATTTAAACAGATATCGGCATGGAAGGTATTTCGGAGCCCAGGCACCATATAGTGGCAGCCTCCTGATTTTTTTCAGATTTTTCGGTTTGGTAGTTTCTGAGAATGGCCCCCTTGAAGAAGTGATGACTTTCAACCCCCCGCGCTCCCCACCCTTCCAACGAATGTCAAAACTAAGACCGGGTTTGAAAGTACTAATCGAGACCTTTAATTTGATACCCCACATGACTATATTTGATGAAAAAAAATTTTACACCCCCCTTTTGCATGTATGGGGACCCCCCCCCCCTTAAATTCGACGTAAAAGGATGTAATTCACTGTATGCGTGAGCGTTCACAGTTCCCACCTTTCTACCAAATTTGGTGTCAATCGCTATAACCGTCTCCGAGAAAAATGCGTGTGACGGACAGACAGACAGACAGACAGACAGACAGACAGACAGTGGTCATATAGCGAAAGCTTGCACTAGCTCCCAAGACAGATCAAATCTGTGCCGCAAATGTGGAGAACAAGGCCATTTGGCAAAGGACTGCAACGGAATGCCCAAGTGCGTATTCTGTGTGGAAGCAAAAAGTAATGACAGCGCCCACATTGCAGGAAGCAGTAAATGCCCAGTGTTCAGAAAGGCGTTCATAAATAAAGCCAAATGAAGTTTATGCAACTCAATCTGAATCACTGTCGAGCGGCCCAAGACCTACTTTCCCAAAGCGTATTCGAGAACAACGTCGACGTTGCGATTGTATCTGAACAATACGAAAATCTGCATAGCGGAGTATGGATAGCAGACAAAACCAGTAAGGCGGCGATATGGAGCTGCGGAAGCCAAGCTATAGTAGATGCGAAAAGACATCCAGAAGACGGGTTCACCCGTGCCAAGATTGGAGGGATATATATCTATAGCTGCTACGCAGCACCGAGCCTCACAATAGAGGAATTCACGTCATTGCTGGAGAAACTATCCTTCAATGCAAGTCGCTACAACCCCAAAGTAATAGCTGGCGACTTCAACGCATGGGCAGAAGAATGGGGTAGCAGAGAAACCAACGCAAGAGGACGAATATTGCTGGAGACATTCTCGCGCTTGAACGTGGTACTTGCCAACTCTGGGGGAGCCAACACATTCCGAAGGGGAAAATTGCAATCGGTGGTAGACCTCACCTTCGTCAGTCATACCTTAATCAGAGACTTGGAGTGGCGTGTCAGCGAGGAGTACACACACAGCGATCATCAGGCTATCATCTTTCAAACCTCGCAAAGGAATAATTTGAAGCCATTAACACGAATAACGATGAGCTGGGTAACTAAGAAATTCGACGCAGAAATGTTCAAGGAGGTACTTCTGGAAGATACATTGCTATCGGGAAGCGCACAAAACAAAGTTTCACAGGTCGTGGAAAAATTGCAGCGGGCATGCGATGCCGCTATGCCTCGACGTAGCACTTTCCGAAGACGAAATCCTAATTTTTGGTGGAATTCCGAAATTGAGGAATGCCGGAAAAAGTGTCTCAAAGCTAGGAGACGCTCCCAGCGCAGAAGAAACCGACCTGAGTTCGAGGAGCTACACGTGCAATATAAAGATGCGAGGAAAAAATTGCAAGTAGCTATCGCAAGGAGCAAATCCGAACATTTCAAGCGGATGTGTACTGAAGCTGATTCCGACCCATGGGGTGGCGCATATAGGTCAGTGATGTCATCACTAAAAGGCGAGCGCTCCCCACCGATTACTTGCCCAGAGTTGTTGCAGAATATAGTGAACACTCTATTCCCAGTGGATCTGAATGGTACAAGTTTGCCTGCAGTACAGTTAAATCCCGACGAAGTTCCGATAGTGGAAAATGAGGAGGTTCTAGACGCAGCAAAAAGATTGATTGAAAAAAAGACTCCAGGACCGGATGGAATCCCTAACATTGCCCTGAAGGTAGCCGCCAGGACAGCACCAGGTATGTTTGCCCAAGTTTTCACGGCATGCCTTAGGGAAGGAGAATTCCCCGAGCAATGGAAGGTACAAAAGCTAATACTCATTCCGAAGGCAGGTAAACCATTGGGTGACCCCTCCTCATATAGGCCGATATGCCTGGTCAATACCATTGGCAAACTTTTTGAACGAGTAATATATAACAGACTGCTCGCTGTTGCGGAAAAGGAAGGAGGCCTTTCCGACAAACAATTCGGATTTCGTAAGGCAAAATCAACTGTCGACGCAATCAGCATGCTGACTGGTTTGGCTCAGGCTGCAATAGAAGAAGGAAAAAGCTGCGCAGTAATAACCCTCGACGTAAAAAATGCGTTCAATAGTGCAAAATGGAATAAAATCATCGGGCACTCGACAAGATACAAGCCCCGCAGTACATTGTACGCATTGTAGTCGAGTTTCTCCTTGGGAGAAGACTTTACTGCGACTCGGACGATGGGCTAAAAATATTCCCGACAACTTGCGGAGTGCCACAGGGTTCTGTCCTGGGTCCCTTGCTGTGGCTAGTTATGTACGATGGAGTGTTGACGCTACGCCTACCGGACAACGTGACAACTATTGGCTTCGCCGATGATATCGGAATGACGGTGGTCGCAAAGCACCAAGACGAGGTCGAGATCTATGCAAATGAAGCGATATGGGAGATCAATTCCTGGTTGAGAAATTCTGGCCTTTCACTTGCCGAGCATAAAACAGAAGTAGTTCTCATTAGCAAGAGAAGAAAGAACACAACTGTGAAAATCAAAGTTGGCGGAAAAACAATTTACTCCCAACCATCGCTCAAATACTTGGGAGTAATTATTGACAGAAGACTCAACTTCAAAAGACACATTGAGTACGCCGCAACTAAAGCGTCTTCCATCGCTACAACGATCTCGAGGATACTACCGAACATTGGTGGGCCAAGACAAAGTCGACGTCTTCTGCTCTCCAGGGTAGTCAGCTCCGTACTACTCTACGCAGCTCCAGTTTGGGCAACTGCTCTGAATAACAAAGTGAACTGCCGAAAATTGGGAATGGCGTATCGGTTAAGTGCACTCCGGGTATGCAGTGCATATCGGACAACATCAGGAGAAGCGGCATATGTACTAGCAGGGATGCTCCCCATAGACATCTTGGCGAAGGAAAGTCGGCGACTCTACGACAAAACGTATGCAGCTGGAGAGTCTAGCGCATTTCGACGGCAGCTGGCACGGTGGGAATCTATCGAACGGTGGCAACAGCGATGGGACGAGTCCCAAACTGGTCGTTGGACATACCGCATCATTCCAGATATTCGGAGATGGTTTGAACGAAACCATGGGGAATTAAGCCACGAGCTAACACAATTCTTGAGTGGACATGGAGGTTATCGTGCTTATTTACATCGATTTGGTCACGACGAATCACCATGCTGCCCAAGATGTGGTAACGTGGCTGAGAATGCGGAGCATGTCATATTTGATTGCCCCAGGTTCACCGCGCACCGAACAAGAATGGAAGCGGTCGCAGACAGGCGTTTAACACCCGAAAACATTGTGGAGTTTATGCTGGAGTCAACGGATGCCTGGAACCAGGTTGTAAGGGAACTGCAAGCTATTCACCAACAGCTTAGGCAGGAAGAACTACGAGGAAAACAAGGAAGGGAGAGAACCATAATGAGCCGCAGCTAAAAGCTGATCCAGCCCCGCGATGCAATACTTGATAGGAGTTCCGTGGGGAGAGTGGAATGAGAAGGAGGTGGTTTTAGTGAGTAGAAGTCTCACATAACTGCGTGGCAGGAACCAGCAGTAGGTTTTGAACCTTTCCACCTTCCAAAGCCGAAAAAAAAAAAAAAAAGACAGACGGACAGACAGACAGACAGTAAACCGATTTTAATAAGGTTTTGTGTTTATACAAAACCTTAAAAAGAATGTTTTTCTTATTCGCTAGTTTTCGGGAGTTTTTATTTTGGCAAATACCGATAATTTCGGGAACCACTTGTTCCCTTCATCAGTGCGAGCAAGTCCCACTGTTAGCACTGATGGAGGGAACAAGTGGTTCCCGAAATGTCACTCTCTGCCAAAACAGAAATATCAACACCAGCGAATAAGAAAAAACAAGTTTTTTTATCATCTCGGAGACTTGGGTTCTTAGGAAGAAAAATTGCGAAGTCTTAGCCACGATCGAGCGAAAAATCCTCCGAACAATTTTTGGCCCCCTACATGAGGGTGGACTATTCCGTAGCCTACATAACGAGGAAATCAATGAGCGATACCATGACCATCATATCGTGGATAAAATCCGGCTCAATAGGTTACGGTGGGCGGGTCACTTAATCCGTATGGATGGGGATGATCCAGTATCTATGGTTGAAAAAGGAGATGAAGCAGACCCTGAGATGGAGCGATGGCGTTGGTCAGGACGCCAGACAGTTTTTATGGATATCGAATTGGTGGACCTCGGCGCAGAACCGGGATGTCTGAAGTTCCTTATTAAGGCAGGCCTAGACCGGATATCGTTTTTTGCGCCGTTGATGATGATGATGAAGAACTAATTCTCGCATGGTCTCTAAATGCTTCGATCTGGCTATTTGGTTTTTCAATGGTTGAAACCTACGATCATATTAATAGTTTATATTATATCGGACTGTACCCTTCGAAAAGCTTATGTTGAAGGGTAGGTTACCAAAAAAATGATTTTCTGCCCCTGTCGATTTTATTTTCATTTGCGGTAGTCAATTCAAATGTGGATAAAATTACCAACTTTCTTTGGCAAGCTTACATTTTTTTGTAGTGAGTGCTTCTTTCCACAACTTTGGATTACGCATTTGTACAATATTTTATTTTGTAATAATATGAAAGTACCTTTTTATAGATAGTGTATAAACTATAACCTTACAAAAGCGTATTTTCCCATACGTAAACGCGATCAAAGCTTATATCTTCCATTGTCTAACCTTTTGTTCCCTCTTGTCATCGCAAAATGGATTAGTAATTGTTAATCGAAACAAGTACATTCCTCAAATCTGCAACTTGACTATCAGATTCACCATAATTTATCGGGTTTTATCACAAATGCCAATCGATTCACCTGACACCAAATGATTTACCAGCAAACCCACCTGTTCTGTCTAGCCCACTTTTCCAAGCGTCTTAAGAAGACAATTCGCATCTTTAGCCGCCATGTGTGTGAGGGTACAAGTAAAATTCCAAACTACAGCGAATCTGTAAGTATCTACAGATTGTGCTTACACATTGCGTTGTCACCGAAAAATTTCGTTTCCCGCGGTATCGAAAGTCTCTGCTTCGACGTCGAATTCGCCTTTCTCCAATGATCAAACTCGTACACTTACATTTTCCTCGGTACGTTTTTCCTCTTTCCCTGCATTCGGGGTTTAAGCGAAAATTCAGTACCTCACGATGGTGATGGTGAGATGCACTTTTCAATACTGCACGGATATTAAGCGTGAACCCTGCATTGTGGATATACTTGGGACTACTTAAGTGCAAGTGGTGCCGTGCAACAGGTAAGTGCGCAGTTCCAAGAAGCAGCGTGTGCTGCGCACTGAAGACATGGTCCATGGAAGTCACAGCCAGAGGTATTAATATGGTATCGGATGCAGATAATAGCAAACAATAAATTTATTTTTGATTTTGAAGGTGCATCTGATATTTTTCTCATCCATACATGCACAACTGGAGGATCTTTTCAACACCTCAAGGCAAAATCTTTGGCATTAAATGAATTATGCTGAACTTACAGATGGGATAGATTTGATATATTTCATTTTATCGCGGAGATAAAAACATGTGCAGCTACGTACGCTTTATATGATAAAAATGTGGGACTAGAGATACAGGATCTCTAAGTGTATAACATATGTAGGGACTTTAAATTATGGCCCAGATGGCAAAAGAGGAAAATGCTTGAGCATTGTTCCAGAGGAAATAGCGACAAGATGCTTTCAAAAAATTAACGGCAACTCAAAAAATATGTTAAGGATGGACTGTGGATAAATTGCCAAAAAGGAAAAAGCACCTTTTCGAAAAAAGACTGCTTGCAAATAGTCGGGAATGTCGGTAATTCTATGCATGTATCGGGTGATAAACCAAGTAATTCGACCTTCGAGCTGTAACTACCTTGTCCATTCGAAGATTCCCAGAAGCGTCGTTTTATTAATCAGGAAAGCAAAGCTTTATTTTGTAATTTTATTCGTCATCATCAATGGTATTCAGTCTAAATTTGCCTTTGGGAGGAATTGCACAGATCCTGATTTTACGGCGAGGATCACTTTTTATCCTGGCATATGCCATTGCCTCGTCTTAGATAGGGTGTGCCATATATTCTTAGATTGTCTGCGTTAGATCTTCTTCACCCATTCGCCTTAGGTTACCCACCCACCGCCGCAGTGGTACAATTCATAGCCAAATTCTAAAAGTTTTTTTATATACTGCTGCGGTGAGAAAATCTAATCTAATCTGTCTAAAATGAAGTCTCTTTGGTATGGTATATTTAGGTCGCAACATCAACAGGAGCAGCATACGTGCTTTACACAGACAGCTTGGCGCACGAAGACCGGGGTCTCTTCGATCAAATATATGAAAGCAGAGAGTCTATCCCCCTTTTAACGGTTAGACATTGGGAGAAGGATTTTTTTTAAATCTTTTCAGCTTCCAAAGATAAACAGAAAACAGATTGAAAGACTAAGAACCTGATAGCTGGCTAGATTTCCTATGAAGGGATCCTCCACCCAGTGGATAAAAATTCGCTAAATGGGACAGATACTCAAAGCACAAAACCCGCAAGTAGACAAATTATGGTGCTGAACCTCGGAACCCCAGCAACATTGGCTTTCGCCAGCTAGTCGGCGCCGTGGCGTCTTCTGTTGCAAATGGTTGCGAAAACGAAATATTCAAATGAAGTCTAACTATGCCAATGGCAAGATCAAAGGCGCCAAAATGTCAAAACTTCAGAGAAGCTCAATGAATGCCATTGAGTATGTCACAAAATTGTTCGGAAGGGGGAAAGCGGGTGTTCGAAGTGGGAGCACCGGCAAGCGAAGTTAATACAATTTGTCGTATGCAGAGATTCTGGAGAAGGCTCGATCTTGGAAACCTGAGCGAAAATATCAGCAGAATCCGAAGAATCTAGAAAAAAGAGCTCATGTTGAAGAGCTAATAACTAAAAATTCACTTGAAGGGAGTGTGGTCGTGCATGCGCATAAACGTGAAATCTATATAGGGTGTAAGGATCTCCATGAAGTAACAGAGTAGAAATACATGCTGCTCTGAAGCAATCATTCAAGATGTCGGACTTTAAAAGAAAGACTATTACGAATTTGAAAAAACCCAGGTACGCAAAGCACCACAACATGAGTATTTGTGGAGGCTGAACGGAAGTGGTTTGCCGCCAGAAAAGTTTGTTTTTAAGTGAGTTTATTGTCGTCCAAGGGAACACACGTCAATAAAGAAATACTTCAAATGCCTCCTAGTAGAAAACTTTACGAAGGAATGCACCAGCAGCATTGGCGGACAGTTTGTTGCAGTAGGTATGATTAGAAAAGGCATAATGCCAAGGAGCGAACAAGGACTCCAAACGCATTTTGCGCGAATGAAAGAAGGAACGAGGAAAGTAGCATACAATTTCGTTACCAGATGTCTTTTCGTCTGTTCTCTGCTGTGCATATAGCAAACTGAACAAAATCTCTGGTGGATCGCACTGCTTGCCCAGAGTTCTTTCCTCTCTACAGCTTATCTGTTCTTTAGTTGATTTTTGGCACTGCTAGAAACCATTTTCATTGTCTGTCCATAAAACAGGCTTTTCAGGTTGTGAATTATGGTTGAGTAGGTAACAGTCACTATCATCAACGCAGCAACAAACGGTATTCGTCTTACCTTAAAAAAAACCCTGGTTTTACGCCGAGGTCCACCAATTCGATATCTCTAAAAACTGTCTGGTGCCCTTGCCTACGCCATCGCCCCATCTGAGGCAGGGTCTGCAACGTCTCTTCAACCATAGATATTGCCGTTATAGATTTTTCGGACTGGATTATCCTCATCCATACGGATTAAGTGACCCGCCCACCGCAAACTGTTGAACCGGATTGCATCCAAGACCAAACGCTCGGAATTGCCCATAAATTTCATCGTTAAATTGACTGCGGAATCATCCATCCTCATTAAGGGGGCCCAACATTTTTCAGAGGCTTCTTCTCTCGGACGCGGCCAAGAGTTCACATTTATTTTGCCTAAGAATCCATGTCTCCGAGGAATACAGAAGGACTGGCAAGATCATTATCTTATGCAGTAAGAGCTTTGACCCTATGGTGAGACGTTTCGAGCGAAACAGTGTTTGCAAAGTGAAATAGGCCCTGTTGGCAGCCAATAACCGTGTACAGATTTCATCATCATAGCTATTATCGAGAAATGATCTACGGTCTCAAAGTTGTAGTTTCCTATCTCGTTTGATCACTGCGATTCGATGTTGTTGGTTCTTTGGTATTTGGCGCTCATTGAACCATGATTCTCGGTGATCTAGTTTCCACCATGTACTTCTTCATTGGCGACAATCCAGTTGGATCAGGAACTTGAAGTGTGTTGAAGCACTTCATTCAAGACCGTAATCATATACTAAAGTACACTGTAGAAGTCAATGAGATGAGCATTTGGTCAGGCCGCATTTGACTCAGGCAATTATTCAATGAATCGACTGGTGTGCGACGTCAAATCACGATACAAATTCTACTGCCACCAAGTGAGGTTTGAACCGTGATCTTCCGTACTATAGCGACTTAGATATCCTGGCACATTTTCATCTTGTCTTCATTAATGTACAGCCCACGATCTCACGCCAGTTATCGCCTGCTCGTCATGCCAATATCGTCAGCATGGACCAGTAGTTGAGTGGACTTGAAGAAGATGCTACCTCTTGCATTAACCTCTGCATCGCGAATCACTGTTTCCAGGGTCAGGTTAAAGAGGACGCATTATAGGGCATCCTCTTGCCTTAGACCGTTATTGATGTTGAATGGTCTCAAGGGTGAACATTCTGCTTTTATGTAGCATTGCACATTGGTCAGGGTGAGCTTAGTCAGTCTTATCAATTTCACGGGATACCGAATTCTCCCAAGACGTGGTAAAATTTTGCCCTGTCTATGCCATCATATACGGCCTTTAAATCAATGAAAAGGCGGTGCAACTGATGATCAGATTCCAACAGTATTGCCCGGAGTGCAGCATTCTTCCGTTCCATTTCTAACGTACATTCATCGTTAAACCAGCCAGTCCGACTTTTTTGCGGCTGGGGTCAAGTATGTTTTGTTGCCGTATCAATGATGTCGTTTTTCAGGTAGTTGTGAAGATCACTTGTTGATGCTTCTTCTCAAGGACATTTGTTAGCTGCGCTTATTGCGGCATCCATTTCCCCCATATAGGTATCACGGAGGGCTTCGTTGTGAATACCTTCAGTATTCACTCTGTCCTGATTGCCAAACGGAATTCTGGGCAGTGTTATTATTTGAACCCGGAGCACAACGCCAACGTGGTAGCGATTTGAGTCTATGTTGGCCCCCTTATGTTTTAACATTCATCAACGCTTAGAGACGGCGGGGTTCAATCAACACGTGATCAATTTGGTTGAAAGTGGTCCCGTCTGAAGAGGCCCATGTGTGTTTGTGGACCGCTTTCCGTACAAACTAGGTACTTCCAACGATCATTGTGTGCGATATTGCTAATTGAATAATCCATACTCCGTTATCATCGGTACCTTTACGGAAGCTGTATAAGTTGGCGTATCGCCTGAATACGGGCTCCTTCCCTACTTGACTGTTAAAATCTCCAATAATACGTGGGACAGGCTTTTAGGGTCCGCTCAACTGTCTCGTAGTAGTAAGTATCCTTCTCAGACTCTGCAGTCACCTCTATAGGGGCGTGTATATACATGTATATTTCTAAGTGCATAACCTTTTGTTTAATAATAATAATAATCGTTGGCACAACAATCCATATTGGATCAGGGCCTTGAAGTGTGTTAGAGCACTTCATTCAAGACCGTAACGGTACACTACAGTAGACTGTAGGAGGCAATGTGGTCAGCATTGCGCTCGCCCGAGATTATTACCCTGATTTGACTCAGGTACTCATTCACAGCTGAGTCGACTGGTATCCGACATCAAATCACGATACAAATCCCACTGCCGCCAGCGAGATTTGAACCGCGACCTTCCGTACGACAGCCTTGTGCTCTAACCACTCAGCTATCCGGACTACACTACTATAACCTTTTGTTTATGTTTTCAAAATCGAGAACAACAGGTTTTATTTTTTGGCTGACTAAGAAACCTATTCCGAGAACGTGGTTTACTGGGTGGCCACTGTAATATATGGTGTAATGGCTCTTCCCCAGGAAACCGTTTTTTGTCCAAGGCATCTCTGGCGACGCTTTTATATCAGCCTACCCTTACATCAGGGTAACGACTAGCTGCTGAGCAGCAGGTTTTCAGTGTAGCGTTGTCAGCAGTACCCAACCCCCCAATTCGGAGGACCAGTTGGTATAATTTGTCCCGCTTTTTGGCGCGGGTCACCCGCCTTCATCGATTTCCGTCTGCAGTTTTTCATTAGGAAAGAACTCCCAACGATCACCACGTGGAGGTAAAGATAAGGTTTGGTTTTAATGCTGTTGGTATTGGTTCACCAGGCGTTTGTCAGGTTTTATACTCCGTCGTGGATACCAATCGATGTTTCGCTCTAGCACCTAAACTACCCTTTGCTTGCCAGGTAATAGAAACTTTCCTTTTTTCTACCATTATGCTTCAACTCCAACTCATTTTTGTCATATCAAAGTTTATTCTACTGATCATTCACGATTTGTTTGTACAAAGCACTTCCAAATCCTTGCCATTTTAAGTGAGCCCTACAGACGTATTGACACGAATAAAGAAGCCGCAGATTCAACTATTTGAGCTGTGATATGGATATGCCACAGCTAAGCCGTATATTTGACCGAGTCAGCCGATTAACGGTTTTCTATATATATATAAGAGATGTTTACTGATGGCTTACATATGTAGATGGGTGACAAAAGTTTTTGCGGTGGTAACAGGCACCTAATTATCAAGAGCACAACAACCGGTTTCCGGTCTGGCTCTGCGTGGAGGTTGATGCTGCCATCTATATTTGATCTACTTCCAGCCGAGATATCTCTGCATACTGTGGCGAAAATGTTAGAGCCATTAATCTACAATAGATTACTTTCAATTATTAAGAATTAATGCAATTTTGAAGAACAAAGGTGTGGATTGCATAAAGCCCCATCGACCACTGATAATGGCATCATTGTTTGCGAGACTGGTCGATACTCCAGTTCACAGCAAAGCAGTACTAACAAGTATTCCATGGTGGTATCCCTGAACATGAGACTGATAGGTTCTGATGCGCCGTTGATGACTGAGCTAAGCAGTCTGTTGTCTTTCTGAAGGTCATGCAAAACTTCATTCTGGGCACACTGCTGTGTGACATCATGTATGATGTGTAGCTAGTTGCCGAGGAAGTCACGGTATTGAATCCGGCAGACACATTGCGCGAGCTGTTGTTGTAAAACTACTCAGAAATGTTGTGTTATGCTCATATTAAGCAATCATAGCTATTCAGGCTTGATTAGACCGCTTCGGACTGACGTTTGCGGAAACCGATCCGTTTCTCATCATTAAGCGCTTTGAGAGAAGTTAGACTCGCTTTGGAACTCGGAGTGATGTCATTACTTCCAAATGCGGCATCAAATACTTGGGAGGAATGACAACCGCTTTATACCATTGGTGCAGCATTCAGAACAGATATACCTCTAGCTATTATGATGCTGAAAATAGGAAGGCTGTGATAATCTGTAAGTTACTTATAATCATGCTGTTGAACTTCATTTAGCTCTATGCAGTCCTAATTTGGAAAAGGGTATCACATGTCATGTAACGAAAACAAACAAACATCTTTAAGGAGTAACGCGGAAAACAAAATTCTTTGATAAAATTTGATTTTATTATTCAATACAGTTACCTTTGAGGGCGATAAAACGATAATAGCGGTCATATAATTGTTCGATCATCATCATCAACGGCGTAACAACCGGTATCCGGTCTAGACCTGCCTTAATAAGGAACTCCAGACATCTCGCCCACCGTAACCTATTGAACCGGATTTTACTCACAACCGGACGGTCATGATATCGCTCCAAGATTTCGTCGTTATGTAGGCTACGGAATCGTCCATCCTCATGTATAATAATAATAATAATCCTCATCTATGCGGGCTAAGAATTCTTCAGAGGATTCTTCTCTCGAACGCGGCTAACAGTTTCCAATTCTTCTTGCTAAGAACCCAAGTCTCCGAGGAATATATGAGGACTGGCAAGGTCATAGTCTTGTACAGTAAGAGCATTGACCCAATTGTGAGACGTTGCGAGCGGAACAGTTTTTGTAAGCTAAAATAGGCTCTTTTGGCTGCCAACAACCGTGCGCAGATTTCATCATTGTAGCTGTTATCGGTTGTGATTTTCGACCCTAGATAGGAGAACTTTTCAACGGTCTCAAAGTTGTATTCTCTTATCTTTATTCTTCCGGTTTAACCAGTGCGGTTTGATGTTGTTGGTTGGTTGGTTTTCGGTGCTGACGTTGCTACCATATACTTTGCCCTGCCTTCATTGATGTGGAGCCTAAGATCTCGCGCCCATTACCGCCTGCTCGATCTGGATGAAGGCAGTTTGTACGTCTCGGGTCGTTCTTTTCATGATGTCGATATCGTCAGCATATGCCAGTAGTTGGGTGAACTTAAAGAGAATCGTACCTCTTGCATGTACCTCAACATCACGGATCACTTTCTCGAGGGCCAAGTTAAAGAGGACGCATGATAGGGAATCCACTTGTCGTAGACCGTTGTTGATGTCGAATGGTCTTGAAAGTGATCCTGCTGCTTTTATCTGGCTTCGCACATTGGTCGGGGTCAGCCTAGTCAGTCTTATCAATTTTGTCGAGATACCGAATTCTCTGATGGCCATGTACACTTTCACCCTGGCTATGCTATCATAGGCGGCTTTAAAGTCGATGAATAGAGAGTGCAACTGTTGTCCATATTTCAACAGTTTTTCCATCGCTTGCCGCAGAGAGAAAATCTGATCTGTTGCTGATTTTCATGGAGCGAAGCCTCTTTGGTATGGGCCAATGATGTTCTGGGCGTATGGGGCTATCCGGTCTAGCAAGATAGTGGAGAATATCTTAGAGAGGGTACTCAGCAACGTGATACCTCTACAATTTTTCGATACCATTTTTATAGTATGATTTATCTTTAGCCTCAAAGTAGGGTTCAGTTTCGGCGATTGCCTCTCTTGAAGTCTGAGAACAAGAAAAAATCGTTATTGCAGATGTGGCAGATGGATGCAGAAGCAATTTGAAGCTTAATTCATGCAATTTTGCCATCGTTTTTATTGATTTGTGGCATGGTGATGCAACAGCACTTTTTTTTCTTCAAATGGAGGGGGTTTTTGATGTTGTTGTTTTGCCTTTCTCAAGATAGTCGAAGAATATTATGCCATATGCATCTCAAAATACTGACACTATTGCCTTGTCAGCTGACTGCTGCACCTTTGCGTGCTTTGTAGTCGGTTCACCACGTGAAGCCCACTCAGATGACGATAGTTTTGATTTTGGTTTGAAATGGTGGAACCATATTTCGTCCATTGTCACATATTGATGCACAAATTCGGGTAGCATTTGGTAGATTGTGAGCTCACGCGCATCCACTTTGAACAGATCTTTGCATACCTGAACATTCAACGCGATATGTTCCTCACGTTCCTTTGATATTTTTAGAGCCTCTGCTATCTCGATCAACTATACTTTGCGGTCATTCAACATGATTTTGTTGACTTTTTTTTTGTTTTCGTTGGTAACAGACACTTTAGGGCGCCACTGCGTGCTCGGTGCCCATTTGATCTCGATTAAACTTAGTAAACCACTTCTCAACGGTTTGCCAATTCGTGGTTTCAACAGTACTTTTCCCTTTTCCCCGAAAAGCAATGCATTATTAACAGCGGTATTAACCTGGTATGTTCCATGTTGAGGGCCCATCATAGATGGTGCAGTATTCCTCTTCTCTGAAATGGTGTGAATTAACATCCTGATAGGTAAGATGCCGATGCCGATAACATGAAAGCCATCCATCCAAATAAAGAATGCCCACGGCAAAGAAAACGGTCAGAAAAATATATTTACGGCGGGCGTTTGCGAATCTGAAAATATCTTCCGGTCTCTTCGTCGAAGAAAACTTTTCGAGGTATCTTGTCTAAGTCCGTCTCCTCCCTTTCCTCATATTAGCAAAATATAGCCGAGATCGCCACAGCAATTTTCTCCATGTGTCCCTTTAGAGAGTGTTGTCCCGTTAAAAACCTTATCAGGGTTTTCAGATCCCACTTCTTAAAGGACAATGAAAATGTTTCCCTAAAGACCCAGGGTTTCTTCATAAAGTTTTTTCCCTGTTAGCATAATGTGTCAACAAACTTGCCTAATTGCTAATAGCTATCCGCCGAAGAAGGATGCATGTCGCAATAATCGCAGCTAACAGAGGTCCTGGAGATAAAGTATCGATAACGATCTTCACAACCACCTGAAGAACGTTATCATTGGTGCAGTCATAAACATACTTGGCCTCAGTCGAAGCGACTGGTGCGACGATGAATGCAAGTTAGCAACGGAATGGAAGAATGCGGCATACCGGGCAAGGCTGTACTCTCAAAGAACGTGGGCACGGGCAGAGACGAACTTCGTCGGGTGGAGATGTGACTGCACATATAGAAAAAGAAAGCCTGGGGAAACCAACAGGTCAGTCAACTTAAAAAGTATTGGTAACAACCGCACCAGGTGTGGAAGTTTTATACACAAGCCAGCAGGCCTTATACACTTTGATGCATATCCAACCAATCTGATTTTCGACCGTAAAGGCATTTTGGAGCGATAAATTGAGTACTTTGATGTACTACCCAATAACCAAAATATCGCCGAGTTGGAAGTCCCACCAACTGAAGACGACGGACAGATGCTACCACCACCAAGAATTAAGGAAACAGTCTGTGCGATTTATTGGCTTAAAAATCATAAGTAACTGGGGTTCGGTGGAATTACAGCGAATCAATGCATGACGACTGGCAGCGTGGCATTATCCGTCCCATACATAAAGGCATAAAAAGGGAAATATAACGCAGTGCAACAGTTATACATAGAGGTATCACATTGATGGGTACTATCTACAAAATATTCTCCGCTATCTTGCTAGGCCATATATCCCTATATTCCATCATCGGCTCATACGAAAGAGGTTTCACTCTAGGCAAATCAGCAACAGATCTGATTTTCTCTATGCGGTAAGCGATGGAAAAACTGTTGGGATATGGCAATCAGTTGCACTGACTTGAACGCCCTCTATGATAGCAAAGACAGGGTAAAACTACACAAATTAACGGGACTGACTAGGTTGACCCTGACCAATGTGTGTCAAGATCTAATTAAGACTTCATCCGACCGAGCGAAGTGCTTGGACGTCCATCCATGTTCATAGCGTAATCAATACGCCTATGATCTGAGAGTGTAATATTTTTCGATACACCCTACTCTCCAGCAAGCGCCAAATGTAACTGCTGACCTGCCATCTGACTACGTTCAAGGAAGGGGTTGCATTACCCAAGGTGAATACCTGTAGTTCAGTCACTACCCCCCCCCCCCCTTCCCCCCCGCCCGCTGTTCATTTTTATGGTCAGTTTGACCGTTATGGTACCGTTGCCACATAGTTCGTTAATCGCGATAACCTAAAGGACTTTCGAAACCTCCACGCAGGGGTAGAGATTAGCATATAGTAGATGTACATGTTCTTCACCAACAACTCACGGCTATTGTATTTCAACTATTTACTGATTATACAGTAACCGTTTTACAATTCATTTGGAGAATAGCGGCCCTTATCTGGGCTTTAGATGAAAGTATCGTGGGCTGCACCTTCCGCCCTCCTTAACTGGGCTTAGGAAGCAGAAAATGTAACATAACGTTAACAAACCCGTGGTAGAATTGGCCGCCTTGGTGTTGCAGGATCTTGTTAATATTTAGTTCAAGATCACCGATAGCAAGGAGAGTTCTCGGCTACTCAGCTCTCTGCACTGCTCTGGAGTCTAGCAGGGTTCAAAGGTCGGTGTAAAGGGACCTCAAAAATGAATTCTTAGCCGTTATTAACCAAGTCTTCTTTGTTTTCGCTTGGGTTAATGAGTTGAGTTTGTCAGAGGATGGCTGCCGCTTCTTTTCGCACTTAGCTTCAGATGAGTGAGTGGGTCTTAACAAAGTTCCCTTTTGTTAAGACAAGGATAGCTTAAACTGGATGACAGATGGTACTCAGATTTCAACTTTCGCGTATGTATCTTACCCCCAGAGACCACCCAGACTTGACACGTAGTTATACCTGGGTTTGATATTTGCTAAGCTAAGTAGTAATAGCTTCAGGTTTCTCACGTAGTTCCCCAAAACATTTTCCAACCCAAGCTAAGGTAACCGTCTAGTGACCGATATGTATCAGGAAATATTCTCTTCCAGCTTTTCACATCCTCTTATAATTTGTCCTTAGTGGGGTTCCTAGTCCTTGTACCGATGAGAATGTTTCAATTACAAGTCATATGAAACTTAATGAGTATCTGACCAGAAGGTAGGTCTGGGAGCACGGTAAGCGGGGAGCACACCTTTTCGAGACTGTCCTTATCACTCGTCTACTTTTCTTTTTGAATATTGTCATAGCTCTGGCATACCATCAGTTAGTTTAATAATTCGTTTTTCGAGCTCAGCAGTTCCTCTTCCAAGCGGCTGTCAGCACGCTCAAACGGTCAAGATATCAGATGAGCCTTGTTTACGCGAGAAAGATTATCCAGCGTTCAATTTGTGTAGATTGATACTTCGGGCGTAAGTACGAAGAAAAGGCTAACGGATGTCTCTATTTTCGCCCCTTGGGAAGATACTTACCAAAATTCACAACTTTTCATGGTACAGGACTACCTCCGACTGACAAATAATGAAACCCACCAGTAATTGTCTTCTTTCATTAACCTAAAGCCTATATCAGCAAATATTTGCTGAAGTAAGTGGCAAACTTTAATTTCTCCATATCATCTCATAAAAATCTTCTTATATGTAAATTGAAAGAATTAATAGTTTGGCAGATTTGGTTTGCGCTGGTTAGTTCATTTTTGTTCTATTTCCTGCAAATATCTAACAAACGACAGACAAAATAGTGCAAATATCAGAAATAATCCCATCTTATAAGGTCTTGAAAGTCGATCTGTTTATCTGCATGTCAACCCATGGAAAATAGTTTATATGCAAATAATTCAACTTTCCAAGTAGCGTTGAGTTCTCCATGTTGAATCGACTTCCAAGACCACGAGTGTACCATCTCAAGATAAGATACATATTGGCTAGGTCTCCAGCGGTGCCCGCTGACTGCCGCAAGACCGCTAAGAAAGTGAATGCAAAGAGGGAGCCCACCAGCCCAAATGAAGTGGCATTTCTTCGTCTTAGCCTCTACCTTGTAACTTCTTGCAAGTTATGAGGTACATGCACGATCCACGATTGTGGAGTCTGAGTACGGTGGCAGGGTTTGTGGTGTGCCAAAGTATTTTGAGGAAGATGGTAAAGTCTGTTAGCGGATGCCCATCGTCAAAGAAATCAGTAGACCACAGGCTAGTCTATTAGTAACACGCGTTTTCGGAATTCTCAAAGCGCCCAAGACTTGCTTCGTGCGGCAAGCACTGCTTATAAACTTTAGTGAGTGAAAACGGTCAGAGGATTTGGTGCTCCGCGTAAGGAGCGTGAGGATGCAAAAGGAGCATCGAAACGAGATCATCTCGAAATGAAACGTCTGGTTGCCTCTGGTACTCATTAGCCTACTCATATGGGATACTCAAGAGTGAAATTAAGGAAGAAGTGGTCTCATCTGTGCTGTTTGCCGTCGCTAATGATCTGCGCGGAAGTTTGACTATCAAGAAAGTTTTCGCAGTGTTCAATGGCACTTTTGGTTTTTGTGTCTTCAACGTCTTCGACATCTAATCACTAGCGGACATATTTTTGTCATTTTCTCGTGAATGAATATCGGAAGTTTTGTTTTTACATCTGTTCGTCTATTTGAGGAAATTGTCTTGGTTAATGTTTCGGGCTACAGTGGACACAATTTTCACTGTGACATACATTTAAAGTGCGGATTTTTTCTTCATCTATTTATGATTAAGTGAAACTTTATTGTCATCAAAAGATAGAAGAAAAGAAGATTGTTTTAACGACATCGGAAATTGTTATCGGTGTTTAATATTATTGTTTCCTGGTTGGCATTATTTCGAGTGGTTTTGTGAGAATTTTCTGTTGGAGTTAGTTTCGCAAGAAACTCAAATCAATTTGAAATTATTTTGTACCTCTTCGTTGCGACCGGTGGATGTCGATTGGAATATTCAAGATGAGGATATCAATAATGGTAAGTACAGTTTGCCAGCCAGAAAATTTTAGAATGTTTAATTTCTGCTCCGAGGTGAATAACGTTGCGTATCACTTTTAAAGACTGTTTATCCTTTGAAGAAACTCAGCAACTATTGGTGAATAAAATGAAACTACCCTTGGCACCAGACTAAATAGACTGCCCATTATTGGGATAAGGGAGATAGTCTAGATAGATAAACGGCAGGTTTTTAATTTCTCACTCTCTCATCACTGAAATGATAGTGTCAAGGCTTCCTTCCCATATCCGTTTTTAAATAAGGAGTAGTAGTAGACTTTTCGGCGACAATTTTGAGGGTATATATTGTGCTAGAACACACTCATTATAGTATTTTCATTTTGATTTTTGTACGGTAGTACTACTTTCTAGATTAGCTTATTATTATTCTGTTAAGGGAAAGTCGCACCGCGTCCTTGAAGAACTATTGTACCCCTTTTAGTGGTTATAGTGTACCTATTGATTATAGTATCTCAAGCAGGCCTGTAACCGTTAGGAACTTTAGTATGTTCCCGACTTCCAGATCTTTCAACTTTGCATCTGGTATTAAGTGTTCTCCTAGATGTCTTGACCTACTTTGCACAAGTGCCCCACACTGTCCCAGGACGTGTATAGAGGTTTCGTCCTCCTCCTCACAAAACCTGCAGGCAGTGTCCGTAGATATCCCTAGCTTCCCTAGGTGATAGTTCAGCCGACAATGACCAGTGAGAATTCCCACTATGATTCGGAGGTTCTTTTTGGTGAGGTTTAAGCAATCGTTTGTTCGCATGGGTTCGTATCCCCCAATAAGCCCCCTGGACTGCTCCATCCCTCCTTAATGGTGGAATTTCTAACGTGAAGGGATGAGGTTAAGGGTTACTACTACTACTGCTTTTATTGTCCGTCTCTTCTGCCACCTGAAAAACGTTTTTTTCGTAATAAGGTACAATATTTAGCATTTACGAGAAGAAGAAGAAGTGTGCTGGTTGTTCACAAAAGGGATAGATACCCAAATTTAAACTGATGATTTCAAAGGAGAGTATTTTGGCCCCTTTTAGTTAGCTGAGTAAGGGAAGCATCTACTAAAATATTAGTTCCTACATTGGCATTTTTTCAACCTAGC
Source organism: Hermetia illucens (assembly GCF_905115235.1). Taxonomy (NCBI): domain Eukaryota; kingdom Metazoa; phylum Arthropoda; class Insecta; order Diptera; family Stratiomyidae; genus Hermetia; species Hermetia illucens. Next base: position 53,289,890 of record NC_051849.1, read on the forward strand.
ATACGTACTACTTCATGCATTACTACAGAAGTAATATATTCGCTCTTGACAGCCATTTAATAGACTTTCATAAAATCCTATCTCTCGGCAAAATATATTTTTGTCGGTTACCCCAATGAAGGTCCAAATCAAATTAAGTTGTTTGCCAGCGATGGTTGGGGGTGAAATACTTTAAATTACAAGGAATAAAGCCTAATATACACCGTTGGGAATTTAGAAACATAAACATGATATAGTTCTTCTAATAGGATGTTAATAATAAACTGGGGAACCACATTGCTGGTATGATATGTTGTTGGAGAGTCAATCTCCTATAATTGATTCGAACCATCTAGGTACTTGTATACCGCTTTGCTAATCAGGTAAAAAAACGGACCATACTTTTGTCACATCTGATTTCAACGTCAGTATTTGAAGAGTCAATATGCTTGAAAATCATGCAAAATTCTTGCACAAAAAGGACTTCTTACGTGGATTGGATGAGCATGTCCCTTTGATCTCCGGTACAGATAAAGTCATTGCCAAATATTCTCGTTACACACCACGGTTGAATGGGAGCTTTCGAAAAGAGCTGTCCACGTAAGTAGCCAAAAAAGTGTAAAACATCATCGTGTAAGTCGGATTTGGCAAATGAGAGGAGAACGACAAGGGCGCCCCTCAGCCGAGCTCTTAAGTCTGATTCAGGCGCTGGCTGGAATTGATACAAAAAGATCTAAAGATCTAAAGCATAAGGTCGGCTAAACGATCACCATGGAGACGCTTTGGAAAAAAATGAACTCTTTTGAGGCAACCTCAAAGCAAAAGTGGATCCTTTCCAAAGCACGTAACCATCAGCTGGCCTATGTACGTTTACAGAGGGGGAGATGCACAGAAAGCGATGAAAAAATTGCAAATCATTTGCCTGAAGTGCACTCGCCAGGCAGCATCAAATCTCATCTTGGGGGATTTGAAGATTGGATTCTGACATACAAAATACTATCACTGGAACGAATGAAATGGGCATTTAACTCATTCCATAGATACAAGTCTGTGAGTCTCTTCATGGCTAAAATAACGAATAATAAGAATATATGTCTATCTGTACAACTCCAATTCTGCACTGACTTTTAAAAAACAATTTTTTTTTTTTTTGAAATTTATGATTTTATCATGGCTTGAATCGAATCAACAACATTCGAAATAAATTTCGATTGTTATTAACCCCGCTGCGCCACAGCATTATTCCTTTTCTAGTAATAGAAACAATGGAGGCTCTGGCTCTACACATCCGGGATATATACCGTGTTTCCCTAGCAAACGCTTATATTCCAACTAACTGATCTGATGTGAAGGTAATATTTATTCACAAACACAGACGCAAAATTTCCGACCTATCAGTCTAACTTTCTTTCTGCCACACTTCTGGACTTTTAGATCGGTTCATAAGGGATACACATATCCCTAGGTAGTCACTTTACTGTAGGTAACATGCCTATCAGAAACGCGATATCCGATAAAGAATATGCGCATTCATGGACGTCGAAGGCCCCATTTCCGGCGATTTTTAACGCTATAAAACAGGATTGAATCAGTTGGATTCTTCACATGCTAGAGTGGAAAAAGATATACAAATTTGTCGGACACAAGTCTACTGAGGCAGTATGCCTTTGGCATTGCCCACAGGGAGGGATTCTCTTTCCTCTGTTATGGCTCCTGATAATGGACACCTTGCTATGACTCCTCGAGGACGCAAACGTCTTTGCACAAGCATTTGAGGATGATCTAGCTGTAATAATTATTCGCAAGTTTTCTGGCACTGTATGTGACCACTTGAACAATATGTAATCCACAGTTGCTACCTCCATAACAAACGCACGGCGAACGCTAGGAGGATCTGACTAGTTATGTCATTAGGAATGTCATGTGGGGCAACTAAAAGCTAACTAGCAGGAGCGGAAATCCAGCTGGTATAAACCTTCAAATATTTAGTAATATATTCTCACTCCAAGCTAACATGGAAGTACCATATCCAAGGACAATACCAACTCCAATCCTGCAGATTGCTCTGGTGTTGCATGACTGTGATAGGTAAGACCTGGCGACTTTCACCAAAACGAATTTATTTTCTGTATATATCCACAATAGAACCAATTTTGATGCATGCATCGTCGGTAAGGTTTTCTTCAACGAAGAGTCTGCGTATTCGCTGTTTCTGGAGAAAGCCTGCGAACGCTATAGGCGAGAGACCGTTGACTAGGCGATCTCCAGGGATAGTGCAATAAGCTTAACACAGGTCTGAGTGCTTGAAGCTGCGGCTAGCCCCACGTAACGAAACTTAACTATGGTTTAATATAATAATAATGTAGTAAAGTATCATATAAACTATGAGTAACCGCAACGATTTACGTGTATTAAGGCAACATACGAAAAGAAGCACTTTGTGGATGCCTTCCACTACTTGAAAAAGTAAACAGGAGACATGTGTAGTGCCCGCGGCTTTGGAAAATGGCATGAAATGAGTCTCACGCGCGGGACGGCCAAAATTGCAAATGTGTCAGAATTAAAAATAATAGTATCAGCCCTATCATTGAGCTGGATAGTCACTCCTGCTCTAGGATGTTCACCCAGTTTGGAAATTTGTGGTTGAACATTTGAGATGCCTGAAATAAACCCTTCCTATCAGGCTACGAGGAGTTAGGGTATGTCCTCAAATCTGAAAATTTCGTTTGCAGTTGTTCTTGCAGTAGTAGTTTAATAGACATGCTATAGATGTCTATAATATACGGCTCACAGAGCAAATATTCCGTTCAGCTGCACCTATTATCGAATTTTGCTGGCCAAACTGGCTGTCTTATCTTTAGACTGTCACCAGCTGTACTGTGTAATCATCGGTTGCATGCGTCACCAATGTGCATTATACATCAGCCAATTTTAAGCAAAGAGTGCTCAAAGGTTACAGCTGCTCCTCTACCACAAAGCAATTGCACATCGGCAACAGCGTGAAAGTGACAGTAAAGAATATAAATGTTTACTATCTCAAAGGAAATTAGTGTAACTGATTGAAGCAAGGAAGCAAATAAAGGTATTACACTTGAGAAGAGTGTGCGAAAAACTAGGGTTAAGGGAAACAGAAACCCCCGTCAACGAATGGGGCGCACATAGCCCATGGTCACCGATATTTTCACACTTTATTATGCATAACATTTTAGGTTTTTTTCAGCGATATTTTTACTAGTCCACACCATACTGTAGCTGTATTCTAAGTAGACTGTAGCTTGACTGTTAGGGTCCTACCACCTTCTTTTCTCCTATATCCAACTTGTTGCAACCCACTCCCTCTCACCTTGTTCAATAGTCTAATCAACAATCTTACAACTCACCCTACCTCTCTGGAAGCACCAACATAAACTCCAATCAAAGTAGAATAATTCAACTTTCCTTCATCCAAAGTCCAGTAGTCCAGTAATTCACGCTTGGTCTCATTTCACTATCCCATTAGTTTTTTAGAGACCCGCTTTCAACTCGGTTATTTGCAATATTTCTTGTTATGGAAGTTTTAATTTGTATGGTGGACAATAAGCATTGCACATGTTCAACATTCTTGGTGTAGTGTATGCGTCATGGGATGTACAAACATACAAAACCATCTAGGCGTAATCGATACACGAGCCAGTTAACTATCCCGTACCTAATCTGTATGTATGCTATTACATTCTGTGCTATCTAGAAACTCGATTTGTTTCTTCTCTATGTAGTTTTCTAGGTGCAACCCCATATCGAACACGGTTATACTTATTTTGATCCAAAACAACATCTTCATTTCCATGATCGTAGGGCATCCTTTATTTTCTGTGATATTCGGCCAGCACTCAGAACCACAGAGGGTGATACATAACTTAAGACGTCTTTTCAACGGTCACGAAATGGACAATTGCCTTCAAGGAATTATCTATTATTCAATTACAGAATATAGATAAGATGGAACATCAAAAATAGCTCAAGAAAATTTGTCCCCCTCGAAAACTTGTCAAACTTCGATGCTATGAATATCTTTAAAAGGCACGGGTAATTCCAAAGAGATAGAATCCCATTGGAATAGGTAGAGGAGTTGGATAGCTAGATTCGCATAAAGTAAAATTAGAAATAATTTAATCTATTCAAAACTCCGATATCAATTAGCGGCTTGCTCTACATATTATATTTTATACTCACATTTTCCCAATTCTTATAGTCTTTGCTATTATTCACTTCAAAACTTTTCAGATGCAATTATACCTGCATAAATAAATATGCTACACTCTTTACCTCATCCTATATTTATATAAACGGAACTAAATATCGCGAACCACTTAAACGAAACGAAACGAAAATTCCAACTCACGAAGTGCTGAAAACGTGATATCTCAGATTCAAATGAGAAAAAGTCGAAACTAAACTATCGCGATAAGAAAATACATTTCGAACCACATTTTTATTTTTGCAAATAAGGCAGAAAAAGAGATAATCTAAGTTAATATTTCGCGAAACTTTTAATATCTTAAAACAATATTCCATCTAATGCATATTAAAATTTCTTTTATCGATATTATCATGGCATGTTTTTGCCTCAAATATTTGCATAACAAAAGCGCATTGAATATTAAATCATTACTGCATCTTTTATTTTCCATAATTATTGGTATCATTCATCTTTAACTCTTTTGGATATGAACATTAACTTTATTCGTACCAGTGAAAATATTTTAGCACAGATATGTTACACGAGTGGTGTTCAAAAGTTTGCAGATACATATATCTGATATATGTACATAAATAAACAATCGAACAATTATAAAAAAGGTAAAAAACTTATAGTTTCTACTATCTAGGTGTACAATAACTTAAACATATTTACTGAATATTAATTGTGAATTGTGAGCCTCATCTATTTTTAACTTAAGAAGAGAAAGTATCTGATAATTTGATAATTGTGTATAAGCACAGCACGTAACCACGCAAAACTTACGAGGAAATGTGTAATGACGCAGCACGACTCCTCTTCAAAAGTTATCTTGGCAGTATGCAAAACAGGCATACTATTATTGCACCGGGCATGTGCAGGAGTTACACCACATAGGTGGGTGAGAAAGAATCCCAAAAGAAGTGCGAGGACCCTCCGCAGCTTCAAACGATTCGCATAAAATACAAGAATTACTCGTCCGGAGCTATGTACTTCACCTTGGAACTTTGGATTTTCTTGCTGGGCAAAAATTGCCACCCTTTGCATGTTTAATGCTAATAACACGGAAGTAGGGAGATTGCGACAAAGTGGGTTGCACTTTACATAAAAATTGCCTAATATTCTATTGTTATTTGCGAATTTTAGGAGCAGGGGGGGGGGAGGGAGGATGCATCGCTTGAGATTATTGATTCATGCGCCGTCAGGATCATCCACGCCTGGGAGGGCATAATACGTCATCTCCTACGACAAGACTCCTAGGCGACCTGTTTCCTGTCAACTCCACCAGGAGGAGATGAAGATCAACTGTCCAACGAGGACTGACCAACCCCTATGCAAGTTGACCATCCCGGCGGTAGCGCAGAGAAATCAACAGTACTCATAGTGCGACACAACTAATCTGCTCGTCTTCTTGTTAGAGATTAAAAGAAGACATCAATGTCGGAGCTGTGGATCGAAGGAGGACGAACCATCAAAGCATTCCAAAGCAAATATTACAATTTATTCAATTCAATATTATTCTCTATTACTTAGAGCATGAATTCTCGCCTGGGAAAAATTTGCATCCGGACTTGAGTTCCAGTAATCTGCAGCATCTGGAGCAGGTTTCAATGGGTTTGAAGGTGAAGGTTTATATCGCCTCGGCTTACAGGGCTCACGGGCTATAAGCTCCGGCAGAAAACTACTTCATACATACGTATGAGTGTCAGACACGTTTCCCCCGATAAAAGTGAACTCATAGGAAAGGTAGTCCTGTGGACTGTAAGATGCGGTCTCGACATAAATCTAACCAAAATGGAGCTGATGCGATTCACCACCAAGGCGAGGAAGAGGATACCCGAATTCCACCTACCGCGACTAAATCAACAAAGATTGGCACTTTCCTGGAATGTAAAGTATCTGGGTGTGATCCTGAATCCTAAGTTGAAATGGAGACTCAACATAGAATTGAGGGTTAAGAAGGCCTGTGTAGCCTTCTACAACTGCAAAAGGCCCATTAAAGGAATGGGATCTTCGGCTGACGATGGTGCTCTGGATGGACACGACTGTGGTAACGTATGGTTCTATTATATTATGGCAAGCACTGAAAAAAGTACAGTAGAACCAAGCATAGCAGAGATTAAAAGAATCGTGTGTGTGGGTGCTACCGGGGCTCTGCAGCCCTGGCGGGCCAATGTCCTCAATGTACTCCTTCATCTTCTCTTCCGGAAGCTCCACATTAAATACAATGTAGTGTACAGTGCTGCCAGACTACGTGAGTGCAGATGTTGGACCTCGAATCCTTAGGCCACTGTAACATCCTAGAGGAAGTACCCCGGGAACTCTGGATGCTCCCAATGAACCACATCACACGCGAACCGAGCTTTACCAGGAATTTTGCTGCGGATTTTCCAACTAGGGCAGAGTGGAGGCCCGCAGAGGTGTTTCAAAGTGATGACATAGTGCGGAGTCAGTGCGCGGATTTTTTTTTGATACACATACACTGATTTGTACCGTTCCCTAGGAATCACCCGTGTGTTACAAACGGAAGGACTGGTGACCAATCTTTAGTACTGGTTAGTACTTCAATTAGGCTAGAAATTACAGGCGAGCGCTGTGTGGCACAGTTGTAGTTTACTGTTGTGATCTTGAATGAAGTATTCTTACATACTAGGCCTAGATCCTACTTGGATTCTTGCGCTAACGATTATTATTATCAGTTTTATTAAGACTTTTGCATATCCTAATTGGGATATAAGTTTAGACAGGAGTCATTAATGTAAATAAAGCTAGAGGAGGTCAAGTATTTAAAAACCCCGACTCATGTTGCAAAAGCTGATCTTCTTCTTTTTCTTCAGCCTTTGTCCCGTTCACAAGCGGGGTCGGCTCGTCGTGATCGGCTTCGCCATTTGGCTCTATCGAATGCCTGATCTGGGTGCAATCTCGAGGCTTTTTGATATTTTGAGATAACTCTGATTCCCGTGACTAGTTCTACTTAGTCCTCATGATCATCCTGCATACAGTGTACTACTACAATTGGAATACGAAATTAAGTTTGTCTGTCAGAAGATTCACATGGGTGAAACTATGAAAAGTATTCGGTGCTAACAATAAACTTCGTTTTGGGGAGGCTGGATAGAAAAAGCAACAGCCCCAAATTTGTCCCCGCCATTTTCTTGACTTTAACGCTAATCATTTCGTCCCTTTTTTTAACATCTCTACTACATTATATGTTGAAATTAAATGATAATTATTTTTGAATCATCCTTATTAAATTTGCTTTTGCATCTATGATTGATTCTCAGGTTTGCCAATTTTCTAATCTCTCCAGTCTTAGGACTGGAACGAACGTTAAATATTGAAAATCAAAGAGAGTAAATTAGTTTTTAATTCGCATGATTTGCTAAGACACTGTAACCGGCAGGGGAAATCTCGGTTGGAAGAGAAGTAGCAATGAAAATCTTGGAGTCGTTTCCACCAACAATAAACAAGCTGCGAACATGACGTCGAACGTCATTCCTAGGCACCATATCGCAAACTCGAATTATTCAAACGGAGACGGGACCCATGATCTCCCACTATTCCTCCAAATGTCCACCTTGGTGCCGACTTACGAAATATTCCTTGTCAGAAGCACAATTCTTCCGAAGCGTAAGCTTGCTGTTTGGGGACCTATTGGATAGGAACAGAAATCATCTACTTATCCTGTCTATAAAGGCTTACGTGGTACCGTAATATTATAACATTCTATCTTTCTATTCTGCCCTTATCAACTAATCCTCCATACGTCTGATCCAGTTGTGGCAATCTTACTCTTTTGAATTAAAACTCACTAAGGCAGAAGGATCACTCCCTGTTGTTAAAATTCTATATATAATATGGTTGTTATTTACCCCTTGGGGTATAGCGCGTCAACCACATCTACGCAACATCGTCCTCGGTTACCTGAAATGTGACCTATCCACTGTCACTTTCGCCTCCCCATCACAATGCGTACGAGTGTCAGGCCTGTGCACCGACCAAGTTCTTTATTCGAAATGTTGGAGTCTTCGAGTGACAGTGGGGGTCATTTTCTATGTTCTATCTCATAGAGCCATACAGCAGGAGCCATACATACAGGAACACCAATAGGAAACAGTCTCAACTTGATCTTCGCGGTAAGATCACTGCATTTTCAGATTTTAGACAGGGCAGTGAAAGCGAATCTAGCGCTGTCAGTGCATCAGGCGACATTCTGTTCGGTGCCACCGTCGGAAGAAACTACGCTTTCCAGATATACCAATTTGTCGACGACTTTGATGCTCTGGCCATTGATGCAAAAGGGAGAATGCGACTGCATCAAACTGAAGACTTTGGTTTTATTGGTATTTATATTTAGTCCAACTCTACTGGCCTCTTTTTCCATTTGGCCCAGGTTCATGACCTGGTAAGAGAGCAACAAATGTTATGAGTGCAATCAGGGTGTTTCAAGAAGGAGGTCTTCACCCATTGAACTCCTCTACGTTCTCTGCACAGAGCAACATGGAGATTGCCACCAATAAGAAGAAAAAATAATATCGATGGCAAGATGCAACCCTGGAGAGAACCACTTTCGGCCTCAAGTTACTCTAAGATTTTATCTCAGTAAAGCGTGCGACATTTAGCACCATCATAAGTCGCTCTGATAGTAAATAAATATTAGTTTTTTCTCCTGCGTAGAGCACTCCTCCTATTGAAAGCCCTCTCGAAATCTATAAAGAGCAGGTGAAGCAAAAATATGAAGTGCACACACTGTCCCGGAATGATCCGTAAGATGTTAATCTAGTCAATGCAACCGAATACAGAGGTGAAACCAACCTGCTCTCAGTCGATTAAGCTCACGAGATGTTCTTTGATGCGGCTTTTCTTTTGGTATTGCTTTAGACGGGAAGCAAGTAGATACCCTCCAATTACTACACCCAAAATGGATCCTCCTCTTTGGAGAAGAATAGTGATAAAACGTTTCCTCCCACTCTACATCTACTGATGTTCGCTGATGTGAATTTGACCGTTAGCGTCTTTCACAGGGCCATTGAAACTTTATGCGATCACATGCAAGTTCTTTCGTTATGCGGTGTGTACTTATGAAATCATAACATTCTGCGCAGTAATAAATTTCCTTTTGACACGACGCACACTACATTGAACTTCTCGGGATTTACTCATCAATATTCTCAGGCGAGCAGCTCAATGTGTGCCGTCCAATCAGCAAGGTAGCTCTCCCATTGTCGAGCAAAAGCGGGATAATACTCGAAGAAATGATTGCAATGTCACCTTTAGAGAGCCTCTGCTGAATTGCTCGTAGAAAGCCTCCTCCATTATATCGGAAGTCCCCGTTGGTTTACCGCACTGTACAATTGTGATATCGGAAACAACCCGACAACGGATTCGCGTCTGCTATTCCTGGTCTTTCCAGAGTACAAAAGCACGTTGCCGTTAGTGTGGCAAAAGGGAGAGGAGTTTCATCACTTCGGTTAATCCCAGAATGTTTCAATGCTATTGCTGGAATTTCCGGTCGAAGTGGCGAAAGCGAAGACCTCGATGTCATTGTCGAAGGGCTTGTGTATATTCCATAGTTCTCTTTCGATGGCCAAAAGTCTTGGGCGTGAGGTCAGTCTCTACCCGAAAAGTTGTGGACGTTTCAATAGCAGTAAATTTTGGAAATTTTTAGGTGGTCAGTCTACTAACTATCTATCTCTTTTAGTCACCTTTTACGATAAGCAGGGGAAGACTTTGAATGTATTCTTAAGCATGAAATTATAAGATAAAACACTGTTCAAATCCGCCTTTCAGGGCTCTTCCTATCTTTTGACGGAGCACGTTCATATGCTTTTCAATAGCACTACAGTTGATTGGTTTTAAGAACTCTAAAAGGCTGAAAATGGTTGGATCTAGGAGGCTGGAGAATCATTGTTAAATAAATTCTGACTTAAAGGAATAATTTAGAAGTCGGATTCAAAAGGACCGACGCCTTTATGAATATTATCGAGAGATCCAGAAAATGGCCCCACACTTACAATGCCAGATTATACTACTATCTAAGGGTCCTGAAATAGTTGGTAAGGTGCAAGTGTCCTTAGTGAAAAGACTCGACTATGAGACAAAACTTAGTATAAATAATTTAACTCTGAGCCGAATTGCTTTCTTCGTAAAGTGTAACCTAACCGTCCTTTCCCTAGTAGATGTCAAATATTTAAATTTTTAAAGAAGATAAGGAGCGAATCCCCAATCTATGGATAAATGATGAAAAGCTTTTAAAGGCTCCTTTACTCAGAAAAAGGAAGCTAGTGTAAATTGGATGACGCGTCCTCGCTCTCCTAAGGGATATTCTGATGTTTATTGCATCATTGACTTGCTTGGATATGTATACTTTTAGAGTGCCTTAAAAGGCTCCAAGCTTCAATTCTACCACTAAATAGATTCGTAGTTCAGGGACTAGGAAGATTCGGTTCTGTTCGGTGCTGCCCCTCTAGCTCCGTGGTACGTTTAAAACGGTAAAGAGTTAATATTTCCAGAATCTTCTAAAGGAAAATAGAAATACCAACTTTTGTTGGAAGAAAATAACAAATAAGAGAACTTGATGAAAATCAATGTCAGCTAGTATTTTATGGCACAACATTTTCGATCTTTCCAAAAAGCCAGTTGCACTTCTTTTTTCACCTTTCGGTATACCTTTTGAGATCTATCAAGATTGGATTCCTGCGCGTTAGTATTGCTATAAGTAAACTGGGATTGTATGCGGATAAGGTCAACGTCTTAATGCAAGGTGCGTTCCTGGAGGTATCGTGCAGGAATTAGATGGTCGTTGCCTATAGCTCATTGCTTTTCTCTATCGGGGCTAACAATCGAAATTATTTTTTAGTGTTATGGATTATTATTCTTTTAAGAGTTTTGGAAATTTGTTCTATTGAATCGTTGACCGACTTTATTGGTTTCACCCAAATATATCTTTATGAGTAAACCCAGAATGGTCTTTCGTTAATTTCATTCAGCAAACATTCCAAAAGAATTTTGCATAGTTCGCCATCATCTTGGATGCCTTAACCTCGGTTGTAAGATTTCATCATCTACATTTGAAAACAGTCACCTATTTTTAGAACCAGTTGGAGCCTAAAAATTTCCTGAAGGTGCCATATCGGCTAGTAAACAAAAACTATTACATATTTAGCATATTTATTAGTATTCTTTCCATGCTTACACTGATAGAAAGTAGTCTTTCGGTTGACATCATGGTTAACATGAATTTGGCCATTTATTTCATTTTCAATATTGTCTCCAACTTTTTCTGTCAAAATGCTTCTCAGGTCCAATTCGCGCCCGGAACACCATTAACGATCTAAACAGAAATTTATGTGAAAGTTTTCTAAGTCAATTCCGTGAACGTGATCTTGAGTATTGTAAAGAGACAAACGTAAGACAATCTTTCTGAAAAGACAAGATCGGTTGAGTAGAAAAGATGGAAACGTTTCATCGGCAAAAAGCACAAGCTTATTTCAAATGTAACAACAATGAACGATAATTAGCATAAAGAGTAAGGCGGAGTATGTACTCATCTATATCTTTTTACTGGTATAAGTCGTATTTCGCGTAAACATGCATAAACGTAACAATATCTTTGAATGTTTTAGCTACACATGACTGTCTTTCTGCGCAGTATCAACGACTCTTTCTAAAGTTGCTGGTTTTAGGAAGGACTAGCTGGCTTAGCATGACAATTAGGGCTACTGTATTTTTCTAAGCAGATAAGATATTTTTAGTCATTGCCATATGCAGGCCTTCCACAAAACATTCATATTCTAGTTTTGATGGTATGTTTTGATTATGTTACTTGCATAGATGCTTGTCGTAGATTACCTTTTCATGCCTGTACCCTAAGTTAGTGTATTGATTGTAGATCAAAAATAGCTTCACACTGGGAGATCAAATGCTAATTTATGGTCGGTTGAACAGCAATGTATTCAGAATATAAAAATTACTCCCCCATGGGGCCAAAAGACCCTTTAAGATCAAGGTCGTAAATTGGCATGGGCATATGATTGACCTTCAGTCGGAAGGTCGTGGTGTATAATGTGGTTCGTGCTTCCTTCAAATTCCCAACTAATGGGTAAGAGATGACATGAACTTTCTAGCGATCCAACTCTCCATTGTTGGGAAGGTAGCACCAATTCATACCCAAAAAAATCGTTTTTATTCTAACCATAGATAATATACTTAAGTAAATTTTTAGCCTAAAACTTGGAGAAGAAATACAGTAATCTGACTTGCAGGTACCGGTTCCGTTCAAATCTTCTCAAGTGCTCTCAGCCTCTGGTTCACAATTAAAACGCGATAGACAAATGAGTAAAATAGTCTTTTTCAAACTCATTAACATAAATTGAATTTATGTTTTTGTTTGCAGGGTGGGACACAGTATCAGTGGTAAAAAAATAGTTTTTGTATTATTCAATGAGTTCTTTGGACAGTTATTGGCAATTGAGCCGTTCTCGATTATGGGTCTATCAGTTATTTTTAGAAAGTTTCCGGGAGTTTTCTTTTACTACGATGGGAATAGTTGCAGTTGTGTCGTATCTGCTGAAGTTAAGCCTAGGTTTTTACAATTGATATTTAAGTGGAAGGGTTATGTTGGTTGTCACATATACCATATTATAAGGTGCGTTTCATAATTATATGGTCACTTTAAAAATCATTTTTTTTCTAAAATGGAAAACTGTAGGGTAATATAATATTCAACAAAGATGATTACGAGGAAGAAATGAAAGAAATATATTCTTGATAAAGTTTGTAAATTAAGGCTACTTTTTTAATTCAATTTTACTTACTTCACCCTTGTTTCAAATTTGTAAGATCACATACATTTCTTTATTATTAACTTAACTATGTAGTAACAAGAGTTGAAAAAAGAAAACTAAAAATAATTACAGAATTACATCACCTTGAGAGCTACACACCCTTTCGATGCGGTTTCTCATACTTCTTAGAAGGTTTTAAATCAAATTTTCGTCAATTTTCTGCCATTCATCCTGTAGCGCCCTTATGAGCTCTTTAACCGTATTGCCAATTATCTTTATAAACCCGCTGTCTAATTATAATCTAAAGGTTCTCAATTGAATTCAAATCCGGAGAGCATGCTGGCCACTCCATAATTTTGTTTGATTTTGACAAAAACCAAACTTTTGTTTCGCGGCTGACATAAATTCGTGCGTTTTCCTGTTGAAAAGTCCATAGTGGGTAACCATTTTCATCTAAAAATGACACTAGGTTGTTTTTGGACCTGAATGTAATCGTTACTTTTCATTCGAGATGTAACGACTTGCAGTGAAGGGCATCCATTTGCATAAAATGCACCCCATCACGCTACCACCGCCGAAGTTTCGCTTCGTAAAACAAAGCTGTTCCTTTCTGGCGTCATGCCAGTAGCCACGAAAACTGTCGGGCCCATCCAGATTGCATTTTTTTCATCGGAGAATATGACCTGAAAAATCTTTGTTGCGCAACAACCGGTATCCGGTCTAGGCCTGCCTTAATAAGGAACTCCAGACATCCCGGTTTTGTGAAACATTCACATCTGCTAAGCAACACAAGCGTGTTGAATTGCTGGCATTACGCACAATTTGCCATTCGATTCGCTCATCAAGATGTCTTTTACGTCCAGAGCACTTTGTTATACCATATCCACTAGGACTTTTCAAAAAGTTTTGAACAACGGACAGACTACGCTCAATTTGCCGTGAAATTTCTCTCATACTGACTCCATTTTCCTTCAAACACACTATTTTGGCTTTTTCGAAGTCAGTAGTTTAGTTTTCAGTTAATGCAACTTAATGCCGGACCGGTCCAAATGGAGGTCCGGCATTAAGTTGATGCGGACTTAGGACCCTACAATTCTCAAAAAAAATATTTTCAGCTCTGACCACGCTCTGGTCAATAGGACGGATTTGCGCTCAATATACTCATATACTCAATATAGTCATGTTGCGTTCTGCGAATTATATAAAGGAGCACTTAATATCTGCGAACCGCTTCAGTCACACCCAAACCGCAAAGCCGTCATCACCTAACATTTTTCTAAAGTTTGGGTGCTAAGTCCTAAACGAGGGGTCCGTGGACCAAAAAAAAGATAGTAAGTTGCTCTCCATTTGATCCGGTCCGGCATTAAGTTGATGGGGACTTAGGAAAATACAATTCTCAAAAAAAAAAAAAATAAGAAAATAATTTTTCAATCTTATTTTTTCTTCATTTTCTACCGCTATCTATTTAGAGCTAAAATGATAGTGAACCGCTATTAAGATTTTCGGTTAAGCACCTTAGTATGGAATGAACAAAACTGAGTGTATCCTGTAAAATGATGGAACAATATTCAGTGTTTAATGTTATAATGAACAAACATTTTGCTTTTTGTTTAGTTTCGTTCATTTCCGGTTTTTATTATGGGTATATGTTTCGACGCAGCTCATTGTGATTCGACGCCACACGCTTCGACGCGAGCACTTCTCAATGCTGCTCGTTTCTATGTCGGATAACAATTTTTCAGTGACTAGTTTTCAATACTTTACTGAAAACAAAACCTGTTAAGCGAAAGCCTACCTACCTACTTGGGGCAAGCCAAACGGCTAGTCAACACTCAGGTCAAGGAACATTTAAAGGAAGCTAAGCTAATAAAATCAAAGAACGAACAATATCAAATCGCACTGGTCAAACGAAAACAACTAAGATAGGAGAATACAATTTTGAGATCGTTGAAAATTTCTCCTATCTAGGGTTGAAAATCACAACCGATAACAGCTATGACGATGCAATCCGCGCATGGTTGTTGGCTGTCAGCAGAGCCTATTTCAGTTTACCGAAACTCTTTTGCTCGAAACGTCTCACCAAGGGTCAAAGCTCTTACTGTACAAGACAATGATCTTACCAGTCCTCATGTATTCCTCGGAGACTTGGGTTCTTAGCAACAAGAATTGCGAACTCTTAGCCGCGTTCAAGAGAAGAATTCTCCGGAAAATTGCTGGCTCCCTACACGATGACTGTTTGGTTGTAGATAAAATCCGGCTCAACAAGTGGCGGTGGCCGGGCTACCAAATCCGTATGGATGAGGATAATCCAGCGTGGAAAGTCTAGAAGGAAAAAGAGGACGAGAAGGTAACGGTGCTCAAAGATGACAAACGCAACTAACTAGACCCGTGTGAGAGTTTCTTCATTGAAAAACGAGCCTCAAGAGCACGGTAAGAATACAGATATGGGTAACGCGCGCTCATATTTGTATTCACTGATATCATAGAGGGGATATGTAGGATGTAATTATGGCGTAATCCTTAAGATAATTAGATTAAAATAGTTTGGATATATTTAGATTAAGGACATTTCTGGGTTTATTCCGTTGCAGAAGGCAACAAGTGGCTGCCGAAATACGTATTCGTATATTATAAGAACCTCATTGACTTAAATGGAAATTGCCATTTCTTTGTTTATTTTTTTTTTTTTTGCATGAATTCAGTAAATGCAAACACGCCAAACGCAACACGCCTACTCTAGCCAACGTTGTTTCTTCCAGCCTTTTAATCGTTTCTTAGCCCCTCAACTCCAATCTTGGCAAATCAGTTCTCGTCAACGCAAATTATATGTCCACATCATTAAGCTCGCCTCTCTCGTAACTTTTCCACAATCGGTATGGCCCCATATCAATCGGTATAACCGTTTCTGAGAAAAGTGCATGTGACCGACAGTAAGTAAACCGATTTTAATTCAATTTTGTTCCCAGCAAAACCTTAAAAACGAAAGGTAATTTTTTGGCACCTCGTTAAATTTGTTTTTTGCTAATTTGGAATTTTTCCAAAGCTTCTTTAAGGTAGTTTACGAACTGTAAAAATATGTCATCAGAATTTCATTGAATAGACTTTGAGGTATGGTGGAAAATTAAAATGTGATCATTAACAAGAACATTTTAACTGACAATTAGTCTGCTATGTTATAGCTGGTCCATAAATCTTTATTTTCTTCAAAAAAGCCATGTAAAGCCAATTGTTGCTTCTTGGCTTCAATTCTCGCCCTTTTGGGGAAATCACTCGCGCAATCGATATAAACTTGACATTATTAACGCTGTAATTTCCAAATGACTTGAGAAATCACTTTTCCCAAATATTCTGCACTACATCTGGATACAATTGACGCCAACAAAATCGATTTCTCGGCCCCGACACGTGGGATGATGCCCTTAAGGAATACAAAGAGAGTGAAAGACTTGAACGAAAAGACCACGAAACACTTTTACCACTATTACATACATGCATTCTAGATTCCACCATGAACTATTGAATCAAGCAATCCGAAATGTTGAAATTTTGAGATATAAATTGTTGAATATCTAATCTTTTCAGCGCAGATATAGTTCATACATCAAACATTGCCCTAAAACCAATCACAGTTGGATTGTTATACACTCGTCATTGCACGGATGGTTCTAACAATTCTTGCTTTCTATTTTCAGATTGAACCTTCATTTCGCGCTTTTTTCCTCGCTTGCTTTAAAAAAAATTGAATTGAATTCTTAACAATATTCTGTTCTGTAGAATAACTTCCAAGACCTCACTCTATTCGTGAGCACCATTGAATGTTTCGGTATTTTAAGAATAAGAATTTCCTCCCAATGAGCTATGGCCTTTTCGTAGTCATGAAACTAATGATTGTCATTATGTGTTCGTTCCAAGAAACTCTAATTTAAAAAGTATTTTGGAATGGTCTTGATGATAAAAGTAGTTTTTTGCATGGCTTCCTCTGATAATAGATAGCGAACAGCAAAGGTGATAATGGGGACCTCTTTGGTACCACGAAGAATTACCTCGTTCCATATTTCTGCTTTATGAAATTAAAGAATAACTTTAGAATCTCTCACTACCTATTCTCTCTGCTAGTCAATTGAAGAAAAATTGTATTGAGGCCAGACATGAATAATTTCATTCAAGAATATTGAACCGGCCCAAAAAAACTGCGATTACAGCTACAACATTCTTTTTTCTCGGTCTCTGATATTGAATGAACTTTCAATAGCAATTAAATGCGATTCTAATAAGGAATTCGAGGTATTGCTGTATTTCAAACATAAAAATTTCTTAGTATTGGAAGATTTGTGTCTCTGGTAAGATCTTTCGCACGAAATAATCCAATAAAAAGCGGATAATAACATAGTCCGTGTCGGTAATATCACACTAAAAGCTTTCCTTCATTACTTTTCTAATCACGGTAACTGTAAACCTAGCTCTAGTCCTGGACGCTCTAGTATGAAAAGGGCAAAACATTTTGATCTTTTCAACGGTATTTCGATAAAAAAAGCACTAACTTTATCTTTTTCTGGTTTCTTATCAAATTTTTAAAAACCTACAATAATTGCCTCGTTTCTAGCGATGAAGTAAATCTTTCAAAGTATATCACTTGCTAATGCATTTTTATCGAGTTATCCTTCCATCGTTTTTTGAATCTACTAAAGTAAAAAGAATACTAAAGTTGAAGGGACTCACCGTTTCATAAGCGCACTTGTTATCTTTTCCCCCTGGGGTTTCGTTTACTTTGCCAGCTATGAATTTTGAATCCAATCCACGTATCTGTTCTTCAACAGCAAAATGGGGCTCAAGCAGATTGCCAAATAGTCGCGAAGGATCGCGATTCCATAGTATATCGTGTGAGATTCAATTAATATTAACTCCGCAAAATTGGGTTTACGTGAAAGTTCATAGAAAGGATTAAATAAAATGCGTTGTTCGCAATATATCTGAACGTATCACCAAAATTTTGAAACATTCGCCAACAATATAATAATTCCAAACGCTTTTGTTACTAAAATCTGAAGATGTGACTTGAAATCTAGTCATCATGATTCTTAGGTATTTGGAAGTCGTTTTCGAATAAAGGGTTTGCCACAGTTTCTCAGTCGACATGAGTTATTACTGAAAACAGGACGTGGATTTATATGTACAACACGCAATTCAGAAATCAGCGAAATTTAAAACAAGTTAGCAAACCGGGAGCTGGACTCTTCAGCTATTAAAGGTTTTGTGTTTTGTGTTATTTTATAAAAGCATTTGACGTTTGTCCCCTTAGTACCTAGCACGCAATGTATATACATATATTAGATGAGAATATCCACTTGTGATACTGCATCGGCAAGACCTATGAGAAAGTTGACTTCTGAACCTTGGCCAATATTATGAGAACGAATAAAATCCCAGCTGACATCTACATGTGTGTGGGTGTTGAGGTTTCTTGAATTTTGGCACCTGATGCTGGACGAATGGTCTGAAACAGTTAGAGGTGGCTTACCCAAGGAACGCGTTCTGAGCCCAATACTCTTCAATTTATACACAAGCACTCTCTACAACAAAATGCATGACTAAATATGCTGATGACTTTCTGTCACTAGCAGCACGTAATAATAATCACTGCGTCGACAAATTTCTACAAAACCAAGTCAACATCTTCCTTAACGAATGTAGTGTGCTTAGCTTACCGGTTAATCTGGACAAGTCCAGCGAAATCGCTTTCGAAAAACGCAGATTCGCACCACATTTTGGTCAATCAAACCCTGCTTAGGCAAAGTAAGGAAATCACTTTTCTGTTTAGGACAATAACTGTTTCTATATCAATTAAAAATCACACGACCAATATGTTTGGAAAGGCAATAAGAGTGGCAAGAGTCGTGAACTTCTCTACGGGCTTCTCCTGGGGCCTCAAATCAAAAAAAGTGGTTAAACTGTTTCAAGCGGTGGTTAGACCGGTTTTCGATTACGCTACCACTTCTACTGGTTGCTCATCCAAATATCTAGACAATAAAGTTGATTCTGTAGTTGCCACTCACCTCAAAAGGTGTCTCCGGCTAACCAAATCAACACCTTTCCACGTTGCCCATACCCTTGCTAATGAACCCCCACACACATTTAGAAAAACCTCGTAGCAGCCAAAGAGTTGATTTGGCTTAAAAGAACTCCCCATCCTCTTATAAGCTAGTGACAGAACCCGTCTGCCAACAATGGCCTCTCGGAAGTTTATAAATGCTTCAGGGAAGTTTTTGACCTGATGGTATCTCATAAGGGTCATTGCTCAACTAGAAAGCTGGAAGCGTGGAATGGGTCGAAGAGAACAGTTGGAAAAACCAAACAATAATGGATCGTAAAAGTCTAAAACAAACTAAACTGGTCCGGGAGAAATGGTTTCACGTTTGAAGCCACCGATGTAGCAATAATAAAAGACGCCAGCTGTGGTATCAGCATCCCTTGTATAAAGGTAGGCAATAGAATGAGAGCGTTTACGGTTCCCTCTGCGGAACTCATGGGTCTCAAGCAGACTACACTGCTGGCCAAAGATATAGTTCAGGAGAAAGTAGTTATTATAAAAGACTCTCAAAAAGGCTGTACACTGCTCAAAAACCAAAAGTCCAACCATTCAATCATATGGAAGATCATCAGCGAAATTGTCATCATACGGATTCCGGCAAAAAGTGGAATCCACCTAAATAGAATGGCGTACCATGTTGCTAAAGGGGCCATCTACAGTGGGTCCCAACTAACAACCGCACTTGCGGAGAATTATATAATATGACACGTTCAAAACAGGAACAACGAGGACTTTCGGTTAGAGTATCAATAAATCTCCAAAAGAAAAGGCAGGGCTTTTGCTAGCATATTTCCCACACTGCCTATGAAACAAGACCCCCAACAGACTCTATTCGGGTCATGTATACTCAAAGTCTTTTCTCTTTAGAATTGTTAGATTAAGCGACGACTTTTGCCGAGTTCCAGAGACAGTTGATCACATATTCTTCTCATATCAGATCTTTGCCGCTTTTAGGAAAAATTACAGTTGGAGCAGAGCAGAGCAACTCTGTAAACATGCTGTTTAGAAATGGAAGCAAGAACCACATTGAGGAATTTTTATTAAGAAATTTATTAATAAATCAAAAGTCAAACTGTAAAAACAGTTATATTCTCACTGCTTTAACGAGTATGTTCGCACTGCTTTAACGTTTACATTACTATACACCATTCTTTATTATATATGCACATTACATATGTCACTAGTGTCCACCAACGTAACCCACACTGCACATTCATCCCTCATAAACCCTCTGACCATACAAATACCAATCTAATTTGTTGTTTTCCCCCACTATTCCCAAAACGAACCATAATGAATTGTCCTGCATAACAAAATACTCGAAACAAATAAGTGGACACAAAACAGACAGACACAAAACTACCACATATACAAAGGGCAAATTGCCTCTATAACCCAGTGACAGCTGGTATCCATAGGCCCAGAGCCTAGCCATGTCTTCTGTATAGGGACCACCCTCAAATTCGAAATGGAATGACGTAACTCACTGTATGCGTGAGCCTTTACACTTCCCACTTTCCCCCAAACTTGGTGTCAATTGCTATAACTGTTTCCCAGAAAAATGCGTGTGACAGACGAACAGATGGACAGACACACAAACAGTAAACCGGTTTTAATAAGGTTTCGTTTTAGAGCCGCGCTTCTTAAGAAATTTTGGGGAAGACCAAATATCGATTGCGGATAGGATTTGCTCGTGGCATTCGTTTCTCAAGTTTTCTGGCTCCATTTGCACATTGACGCAGTATTTTCTTTTATTTCCCATTTCGAGTGGAGCAAAAGGAACTTAAGTGTCCAAAACAAACCGCGCAACTTCTCCGTACTGGCTATCACAGGGGCGTTAAGGACTCGTGAATGGGAATGGGCATTACTTCTCACTTCGGGTATATAGTCAGTTCATAAATTCTGCATTCTTTTTGGAATATTTCTTATAGCAAGTGTGAGAAACTCTCAATTACCTTAATTTTTTTTTCTGGAAGTACTTGCAAAGATAAGTCAGTTATCCCGATTTTTTTTAAATCCGTTAATTGTATCACCTAGACCATTCATTTGTTTCGAATTGTCCATTTTTTCATTCGTTCATAAAAATGACCGCACGAAAATTTTAGTTGTTTTTGGCCGTTTATGAAATTTTCGAACCAAGATTTGGGTTGAAAAGGCAGACAGTAACAGATGCCATGGGAGAAAGGGCTTTGGAGTGCGCAGTGCGAGTGGCGAGGGTGTAGTCAATTTTGCGGACAACCCTGACCTTGTCGTTGCGAGTACATGGTCCACCAAACAATTGTCTCATACTCCTACATCTTATAGTGAGAACAGCAAAACGCAAATCGAATATATTCTCATAAGACGCCGACATTTTACCATCGTCATTGATTAGAAAGCGATTCCTTATGAAACAATCGCATTTCATCATCAGCCGTTGGTTTCCTCCTGGGAATCAAACCACTGAAAAAACCGGAGGCGATTTCTTGAGAAGAAAGAAGAAATTATCTCTTATCAACCATGACGAATGTGGAAGAGTCGTGGAACGAGGTCACCAAGCGAGGTAAGCGGTACATCAACCGAGATACTTGATTTCGGAATGACGATGTTGAAATGAAGGTCCGTGAAAAGAAATGTTTCTCGACGACAAAACGCTCGCCAATCTATAAGAATGCTGACCGGGAAGCACAAAAAGCGATCGCTGTCACCCGAGCGGTCCATTACAAAAATTTTTACGATAAGGTGGACATTCGACATGGCGAGAAAGATATGTATGCCAAAACTCGAACGACTCGAACGCACACATGATTGCGACCACTACTGTTGCGTTAATGGCAAGAACGATAATTTGCTTACTGACCGAAGAATTTGTTCATCCTCCACTTCCACAATCACTGCCGACAATAGGAACAGCTCCACCTGTCGGCGCAACTGAAATCGAGGATAAACCGAATGGAATCGGGGAAAACCACAGGACCTGACCACATCGTATCTGCGCTCTGGAAATCAAAGAATTGGGGTCCAACACTGTGGCTCAGTGAATTCTTTAATTGGGTTATTCAGGAAGGTAGAACACCATCTGACTGGCAAGAAAGTACCACAGTTCCAATATGAAAAAAGAAAGGTAATCCAGCAGAATCCTCGATAACCCTCCGATCCGGTTACCTTCCAATACCATGGAGATTTTTGAATGTATTTTGATTACCGGATTCGCGAAATCGTTGAAATAACCGTGAATTCAGCCGGGTTTGTCAAGAACTACTGATGCAATACACGCTCCGCGGTTACTCATGGAGAAACACCGTGAGAAACATCGCCCTCTTTACATTGCATTTCTGGATCTGGGGAAAGCGTTTAACCGTGTGCCATTCAAACTCATCTGGTATGCTTTACGACAACACTTAGTGCCAGAAGAACCCGTGCGCTGGGTTCAATTGCTCTACCACGATCGGAAAAATAAAGCCCGAAGTGTGGCGGGTATATCAATATCGCTTCGTGTCTCTGTTGGTGTTCATCAAGGAAACGCCCTCTTATTATTCCTCTTTGTTCTTGTTATGGATACTGTCACACGGGATATCCAACGCCCAGCGTTGTGCCAGGGAAACACAGACTACAGACGTTTTCGAGTAAATCGGGTGTGATACACAGACAGATAGCCAGGCATTGTATCGATTGTGTTTACAAAAAACCTTAAAAATATATGCATTATCTATAGAAGTACTTCCAGAAAACAATTCAACGCAATTTAACATTTCTAATAGTAATTATAAGAAATAACTGTATTAGTATGTGGTTTACATCAGACAGATAGTATCTTGAATCTGTTTGTTGATTAAAATCAAACAAGGGCTTAATTTGCAACCAACTAAAAGTGTCTTCCTCGAAGTTACTCCAATGTCAATTGTCAATTAAATGGTCTTAGCGAGGAGAGTTATTCTGTGGGAAATATCGGGGAGGCAAAAGTGAAGATATAAAAAAGTAGTTATGAAGGACAGTGCTCTCAAAGTCCACTAATCAAATTACTGGGAAATGAATCAATAGAAACACATATGTATGTATGCCATTGACTTTGTTGCACATCTTGTATCTTGCTTAACTATTGGCAACAAATTTAATTTGTTTTGATATTTCAAAGAAAAGAGCCCATTATTCCAATTTAAGCAATTATACAATTAACCAATGAAAGAAACATTTTTGCGAAGGCCTCCTGAGCAAAATTCCTCTTTTACATCACATCTCAACTGAGGATCGAATTGTTGCGGTATTCGTTGCATATCATATTTGACCTCCAACTTGCATTTAGAAATAAGAAATTATCTCTCGACCTTTAAGCTCGCCCTTACGTGATTAAACAGAATGAAGCAATTGATCAGAGAACTCCACTAGATAACGTCATTATAATACAAATTCTCCTTTTCATCATCCACAAATGGCGCTAAGTGAGGCATCCCCTCGACTTTTACTGCTCATCATTTGTCAACAATTTCAAAGCCAAACTTTAATTGCAATTAAATCTACACTATCTGCTTTGAATTAGAAAAGAAAAAATCATTTCCTCTTCAAATTAGTCACTAATTGGCATTTACCTCCTAATAAGGCAAAAGTCGGGGGAAGGTGGTACTTGGATGAGCACTTCATGGTCGACAAATCACAGACGTAATGATGACTGTCTGCGCTCAAGCACCGTCCAGGCTATTGTATCTGAAAGAACAAAAACAACAACGGCTGCACTTGAATTTTTCCAATAATAACATTTCTACGATTTCCATACGTGGTCGGATTATGCAACATTCCAAGAAAACAACCGTCCGAGGGAAGAGGCAAAACCAGATATTAAAAATTATTGAATTACACACTGGCCCATGCATAACTTTCATTCGAGTCGTTTTTTGTGGGTTTTTTTCGCCTTTTTCGAACATTTTTCGACGCCAATTGCTTGTTGCTGCAATTCATCTTCACGTCTTGGGCATTCAGCGGCCAGAAAAAAATAATTGCATATTATTAAGTAAATTCCATGCCTCCTCTGTACACTTGATTTCGCGGATTTACATTGTGTGGCTGGGATTGCTGTGTTCGCCTCACTTTACTCTCGCTTTTCACCCTGGTAATTACTGCATTGCCTGGCGTACTGCAACCCACTGGTGGCCTTTATGTGATGCTACATGACTCCGTGAAGATGTTGAGGTTTGTACGTTTTTTGTGCGTTTCTGATTTGGCGATAAGTTGACCAGCTTCACGATATGCATGCGAATGTTTGTTAATGTTTTGCGGTGAATAAAGATTATTGCTGTGGAGAAAATCCCTGCAGTAAGTCATTCGTCACTGCAATGTCCATGTCATTGCGAAATTTTCAGAAGAAAGTGACGAGGAATTGTGGTTATCGAAGTCACTGGGTTGAATTTGTGCCATACTGTCTTCATTCCTTTGCACAGAATGAGGCATCAAAAATTCAATTATTAATTACTAAGCCTAATTGATGATTATTGGGATAAATCTTCAGCCCAACGCAAAAATCTTCCTTCCTCAGAACGCGTTACGTCCTCCTACCCTGCGCAAATAGTGCCTTCTTTTATTAGCTAAGAATACCCTTTCGCTGCTTTAATCCCTGCTTCTTAGACCCCCATCTAATTGTGATCTCGCGGTGTTTCTAGCGATTAAATTATTTGAAATAATTAAGACTTGACGTTTCTTTTCGCTAGTAATATTTATAACTTTGCAAATCGGGGACTTGTAGCAGTGATGAAGGGAACATGTGGTTCCCGAAATATTGGTATTTGCAAGGTTAATAAATCTTCTTTTTCTTTTTTTCTTCTGCTTTTGTCCCGTTCACAAGCGGGCTCGGCTCGTCGTGATTCGTTTCGCCATTTGGCTCTATCGAATGCCTGATCTGGATGCAGTCGTGAGACTTTCAAACCCCCATTAAAGCGTATCAAGCCACCGTTGTCTCGGCCGGGCTTTTGGTCGCTTTTTTGTTTTTTCTTTCGGGGTAGGATAGGTGAATGCATTTACGCACACAGTGTTGGACTCCCGATTCGGTACGTCGTCGGACTACCAACTAAACACCTCCCCATCGTCAGAGACCTAGCCTGGAACCGTTTGTCACATTACTTCGGGTTAGTGCCCGAACTCTCCCGCCTTGGGAAGCCTTCAAATCAGGGAATTCCTTTCACCAACGGGAGGGGAGAGAAGGAAGGGAACTGCCAGTTCAAGGAACCCCCTGCCATCCGGCTCCTCTGCCGGTCGAGTTCAATTTTTTTAGCAACGAGAAGGGCCCGAACGTAATGGGCAACACGGTTCCACCTGTCAGCAGTCCTCAGCATCTCTTCGACAATGTTGTCTGGGGAGAGATCCCTTGCGTTTAAAAGGAGATGCTGACGAACCCCATCCCTCCTTCCATAAGAAAAAAAAGTGTGGTGGGCGTCGTCCACAACTCCATTGCAAAACACACAATCCAGAGAACGCGCCTTTCCAATCTTGTGCAGGTAAAACTGAAAACTTCCATGCTCACTTAAAAATTGGGTAAGGAAATAGTTAGTCTCACCATGCTTCCGATTCAGCCACGCACCTAAGTTGCCGATGAGCCGCGCAGTCCATCTGCCTCTAGTTTCATTTTGCCAAGAGAGCTGCCACTCGTCTAAAGTGTGTTGCCGTTCTTCACGAGCAACCACCTCCCTTGGCTCATCTCCCTTGCGCTTGTATATGGCCTGACGCTCCTTAGCAAGAAGGGCAACGGGGATCACTCCCGCGATCACCATCACGGCCGGCTCAGAGACAATGCGGTACGCAAACGCCACCCGTAAAGCTCCCCGTCTCTGTACTTACGCGAAGCGTTTATGATATATCTCCGTGTTGAGAGCGCCAGCCCATACCTCTGCGCCGTAGCCCCCAATGTTTGCCGTTAGCCTACTTAACGCTGAAACTCCAGCCGCAGCCTTGTTCGCTGCTGTTTTCATTTGCTCAGAAAAGCTCATCTTTGAGTCAAGAGTCAACCCGAGGTACTTCACCGCTGATTTTGACTCGATCATCGACTCGCCGAACGATATGGGACACGGCAGGGTCGGAATTCTCTTTTTAGTCAAAATGACTACTTCGGTTTTTCCCAGTGCCAGGTTGAAACCATGAGTCATCCATCCGCTTACCCGTCGCATCAATATGCCGAGTCTGTTTTGCGCCTGTTCGACAGTGCGTCCAACAACAAGCGCTGGGACATCGTTTGCATAGACGACCAGGCGCGACTCTTCTGGCATGTCGAGTTTAAGCAGACTGTCATAGGTAGCGTTCCAGAGGTCCGGCCCTAGGATGGATCGCTGCGCTACCCGACGTGTCCTTTGACCCTCTAGTGTTTCATAGAGCAGGGAGCGGTTCCTCAGATAGTCCCTTAAAATCCGTAAGAGATAGTTCTGCACGTTGAAAGTATTGTCTAGTGTGCCTAGAATGTCTTTCCATCTTACGGAATTAAAGGCGTTTCTGACGTCAAGTGTTACGAAGAGCACCACCCGTCGACCCACGACTTGCATGACACAATCAATTGTCCATCTCCCTGCCCTAAAACCAAACTGACGGGGAGATAAATCTCCAGCAGCGCGTATCGCTTCAGCAAGTCTACTTCTGATAAGCTTTTCGAGCACTTTCCCAGCAGTGTCAAGCATACATAGTGGGCGGTATGAAGACGGCAATTCGGGGTCGTCTTTCCCTTTATGGATCAGCGCAAGCCTCGCAACCTTCCAACGAGCAGGGAAAATGCCCTCTTTCAGGCAAGCGTTGAATGGGCCGAGCAGTAGGTCTGGCCGGTGTTGGAATACCAGTTTGTATACCTCTACTGGAATACCATCGGGTCCTGGCGCCTTCTTATTTTTCATAGAGAGGACTGTCTGTTCCAACTCTTATTTAGAGAAAAGTGGACAGTTCTCTGCGCTCTCCGCGCCGACGTTACCATCCCATACGATTACGTTAATAAATATTACTAGCGAAAAGAAAAGTCAAATTTTAATTATTTCAAATTGATCCCTGTGATATTGAGGCTCCCGGGGGGAATAAATCTCCAGCTCATACCATCCCTTGCTGTCATTTCTGCATCATGTTTATGGTATATGACTGCACTACAGCTTCCAAAAGATTTTTTGCATCCAATTCTTTAATCCGACGAAGTTTGTTCCATTGTCGGTGTTGATGTCCCCGCTCTTTCCTCAGCGAGTTATAAATCTCCTAGATCGCTTATGAGCTCAAAATGAACAGCCTATGCTGCTTAGCAGATGAAAGGAGCCACGTTGCTTTGAGAGTTCCTGCTCCGCTTCCTTTGGATATCTTAGTGTAAAATAACCAAGCATAGTCCAAGCCGCAGTGCGTAAGGGCTGGGGAGGGTAGTACTGGGCAATTGGAAGATTTCTCACCAATCGGTGATGAGAAATCGGATTATGGTTGAAGTATTTTTTCCATTTCCTTATTCGTGACAGTGCGATACTGTCTCGAGTTACTATCCAAAACTCAATTCGTATATTGTTTTCTTTTTTGGCTCCGTGATGTGTTTACCTGTGAGCCCAGTTGATTAAGAGATTCGTTACATGATGACTTCAAGAAAGAACTATTTGTTGTATTTCACAATCTCCCTCCTTAGAATACCATTCTAGTCAAAGAATGGATGGAGAAAGTTGAGTCGGATGGCAGCACTTTCTTTTTATTTGAAGAGTCCATTTCCTATGCAAGGACTCCTTGTTGCACTAGCTTTATGGTGCAATTTCGGGACCGTCGCAATTCTTGTGGAGTAGGCGATGAATAAACCCTTTGAGAAGCAGAAAGTGTACAGGCTACTTCGAAGCCCAATCAGTAAATCAATAGAGTTAGCTGCCTTGCAAAGCTGGAGAAACGTAGATAGAAGATTTGTGCCCCTTTGGGTGCTGCTGCACATTGGTTATTGGGTGACCTATTATCATTGTACGTTAACCGTTTCCATCGAAGGTTATACGATATCAATTTTACTCGTGAGGGATGGTGCTTCCAAATTGTCTTTTAAGCGAGTTTGTGAATCTTAGCTACTCTGCCGGTAACGTAGAGATTCCAAACTTTTGGATCTTTGGCAGTCCCGGCTAATGTGTTTTCCGAATCGCACTATGCGAACAGCAGAGTATTTGGAATATTTAATGTTTCTGTGCAGGAGCGTATTAATTGGGCAAGAAAACACACAGTTTGTGTCCTGGAAGCGTCGGTTTCAGTTTTAGCAACGCAATCTCTGTTTTAGCTTTGATGCGGACATAAAGAATCGAGTAAGCCCTGCAAAAAACAACGCGGAACTAATTGGATTTTGGAATTTGGGCTTAAGGCTAAATTTAAAACTGTCAGTCGCTGGACCCTAACCCATGCCCAAGGCGTTAATTTGGTCGTCATCAGAAATATCCACGAGTTGCTCTTTTTCCAAGTCATTTGGAAGCTGTATCAGGAGAGACCCATCATCACCCATTTACTGAGTTTGAGGCACCCTTTGCCCATTAGTTGTGTTTGCAATGCCAAAGCGTCTACTCTGGTGTCTGCTCTAGCTAACATGTCGTCGGCATAAAAGTTCTGCTGCAGCACAGTCTTTGCGAGGAGTGAGGCTTCATCATCGGCGAGTTGATACTGTGGTTAGTTGGAATTCCTTGACTTGCTGGGGAGGATACGTTTAAAGCCCTCATGATTTTCAACAACGTATACTTGCCTGAACATTTCTTTTCATGTCCGCCGTGAACGTAGAATGATATTTTCTCCAGAGGAGGAGAATTTGCCGTAAATTAAGTTGTGTCCTCCGTCCAGATCGCAGGAGTTCATTAGACATTATCCAAAGTCAGTCTTTCATAAACCTTAAAAAACCACTCATATTTTAGTGGTGGTGTTATCCTTACGTCTTACGTCTTACGTCTTAAATAGAATACATTCTACTTGTCCTCTGCATATGGTTCAACTTATATCATGTGCACTAAGTCTAAGTATTCCTTTAGAGAAAGATTGTTCTTCGTTCTCTCGGATACATTTTTGCCGAGCTTCTTCTCCATTTGGAAAAGTTTAGTTAACTTTTTCGGCTTTGACTGCTGTAATCTATTTTCCACATTTCCTTCAGTGTGTTGATCAGAAATGCTCCTCACAGATTTCATTCGAAGTTCTTGTTGCATTGTGTGCTTTTACAGATTGACTATCTCCCACGCTTCGTATGCTTACATCGTTCGCTGTTTGTCAGGTGGTCCGGATTGGTGAGTGGTTAGAGCACAAGGTTGTCGTACGGAAGGTCGCGGTCCAAATATCATTTTTGGGAGTGGAATTTGCATCATGATTTGACGTCGGATAACAGTCGACTCAGCTTTGAATGAGAACCTGAGTCAAATCAGGGTAATAATCTCGGCCGAACGCAATACTGACCACATTGCCGCCTAAAGGCTATCCTGTACGGTTACGGTCTTCAGTGATGTGCTATAACACCCTCATGGCCCTGATCTCCCAAGCCGGCCTGCTACTTCGCAGGCTTTCAAATTTCTTGCCGAAATGAAAATTCATTCTCATACTATCCCTCGGTGTCAGTAATTCAGGATACTGCCTTGCTGATTCCTCTGGACAATCTGAAAATTTGCCCCCGTTGCCTGCATCTACAGGGATAATGTTCCCTTCAGTCCAGGTGAATATTGAATCTTGCTTTTGCTGATGTCTATCTTCAGTTCGACTCTCCTTGCGTCTCTTTCCACATGAAGCGCTATTTGGTCAAAGTCCATGTCTCCATGTTGAAGCAAAAAGATGATATCAGTCAAGGTATTTCAAGAAAAATGTCATGGTCCACTGAAGTCTTCCACGTCCTCCAAACAAGGCAACATGTATAACGTTACCGATAACAGAAAGAAATAATATTAGCAAACCGGATTCCGCTTTGAATTCCAAATTCCTTAGGAATTTCATATCGATGAAACATTCGACATCTTGCACTATCATATATTGCTATGATAATAGCGGTTGGTTTCTCCGGAATGCCCTTCCTGCGTAGAGCATTCCAGATATACACTTTTGAAAGTTTTCTCGAAATCTTTGAAGAGCGGGCGAAGACCGAGATTCCAATTATAGACGGTTGACCAAAGCGTAAGGTCACTCTAATTCTGAGAGGTAGTAGCCGTTTTCGAAAGAAAATCAATTCCGAACGTTGCCGGATGCTGGCCAATAGTCGTCTCGTAAGACAAATTGAAAATACTTTAAGTGATATTTTGTATCTTCAATATCCAGAGCACACACCGAGCTACATATTTCTTTGGTGTGGTGGTCCATCGCTTAATACATTCATCAGCTGGTACAGAGCAGTTTGGGTCAATCATTTAATACTGATGCAGTTGTTAAGGACCTCTACATTGTTTTCAGGTCAAATTGTTTGAAGGAAAGGATTCATTTTAACCGCTTTGGAAATAAAAACTACCTTTACCCGCCTCTATGCCATTGATGTGTACTCTAGGCTACACTGCCGCTAACCAACCTTGTGAGGGAACTTAAAATGATTTTGAGTCCTTTTTAAAGTAACGTTGAAAAAAAACAATTCACTTCGGGTGATTTCAGTATTTTCAAATTGCCCACTGGCTATCTTCCCCTAGTTCTAATTCTCTTTTTTCCGCCCTTTGTTTATTATTGGGGTATTATACAAAATGCTAATATTTTCTTCGCTGGGATGGGACACAGCAAAACTGTTTTGAGAAGTAAACGTACCCTTTCTTCCTTATACTCGATTGATGTTCCAGCTTCCTTTTTTAGGTATACAGCGAAATAGTTTTGCCCTTGGCTACTACTTTCTTATATAGCATAGGCACCTTTCTGGTTTGTTCCAATCTTCTATAGAATTTTTTGAAGTTATCTGTTACATCTCTCACCGGCGACTAATTCAAGTTCGTCGCCAATGTCATCACCCCGCGTTGCTAATTCAAAAAAGTACTCACTTCTTCGGTTAGTGTCTCTTCTTACCCAGATCTCGATAGCAGTGTTAGTATCGCAGCCAATGAGAATCGCAATGCTTCACCAACTTAATAGCTTGTTCCGGTGGGACCCGGGTTTCGTTTCCTGGAAAATAGACCGATATATATAGACCGATTGACAACCACAAACTCACCGGTCAGAAACTCTTAAAAGCATTAATATTTTAATTTACATTTTTTGCATTTTCTCTACAGACCACGAATCTACCCCCGGACACACACGCGATTAGTGCAAATGCTACTTTTGCAAGTTAGGGGTTTAGCTGGGCTATCTTAGTGCTGCAGATTGATACCATTAATACTTCTGCTTTTGTAAAGAAAGAGTATTGTCCTCCTCCTACCACGCAGTGCATGCCTGTGACACGCTGTCCACTCTGAGCCTTAGGAGATCCAAATCTATATTCATTTAACCCCGCTTCCGTCATTTCAGTCCCCACAGTCTAAACGATTCCTTTACAGATCTCGGAAAATTGTTGTCGATGTGTCTTCCGAAGTATTCTTCGGTTTTTGTAGGCAAGTGCCCAGTCGTCCCCATTGGTCATGAGGAGTTATCCTCCGCTCTCAGCTTTGCTTTTAAATACTCTCCACAACCGTGCGCAGAGGCCCTCATATTTGGCAATATACAAACGTTGCCATAACTTCGAACTGAGGTTGTTATCATATAGTATTTATAAAAGAAAAATACAGAAAAATATGGATTGTTAGGTTAAACGTAGAGGAGAGTTTTGTTGTCAAACCTAAAAGGACTGTCCGAGGGTCTGGTCGTTTTCTCGCATCTAAGTGCAACCGCAACCACAGTAAATTTATCTCCTTCACTCGAACTGTGCATGATCCGCCAATTTCCGTTGCTACATCATAAGCTCTTGCAAAGGAAGAACTTAAACTTACCTTCCCAAAGCCGAGTATAAACGTTGCTTCAATAAAGACAAATGCTGGAAAGTCATAGTCTTGATTGCCCTCTTTTAATAGAAGGAAACATTCTGCAATAAGGGAAAAATAGAGCAGGCTATTTACCGATAAAGTAGTTACTTTTCCAATGGCATTCTAAAAACTATTTTCTATGATCGAAAATTTGAAGATTTACTGACGGTTGTGCTGACGGAACAGAAAATTGTGATAAGACACCGGCTCATTCTGATAAGCCTGAGTCAGAACATGTGAGAAAAAAAATAGCGGTTAGTACTTGTACTAGCGAAGGCTTAATGTTCCGAAACCTTTGTCTCAACCCTCTCTGGTCGATCAACCGTGTCTTTCAATTTCGGAAAGCGAGTGGCCTGTAAATTCCACTGTACATTAGGTCCTTCTAGCTCAACTTTCAATAAGCGCCTCGAAATTCTGTTGCCATCCATACGCATCCATAGTGGCTTCTGGTTTATTGTTTAATAATGGAAACTCACTGTTGTATGTTAATAGTCATCCACCGTCCACTATCACTTAGCCTGAGATTCCCTTGAGAACTCGCCGTTCGAAAGCATGAATTATTTGTTCCCCGGCCTTCTTGAGGCCATCTTGATTACGTGTTTCAACTACTGCACTTCACCTCCATGCTATTGGCTCCTTGGTGTCAATTGAACGTCCGTAGAATTCGTTTTTCTAACGTTTTGACATATTTGAATGCGACTTTTTTGTTCTGAAGGCTTTGGCTAAACGTCGTTCTATCTGGTGAGGCCCACGATTTTTTGCGGATGATGTGATGACTGAGGCAAGTTCATGCGATTGCCATATTTCTGCAACAAGCGAATTCTATGAGCCTGCTTCTGCTCTCATAGCTATATTGTGGAGACTATGGGCCCCAGCAGTTTCATAATAGACCAGGTGTTATTATTTATGTTGAATGCGTCAAGTGCCATCTTCAAGTCATCCGAAGGCAATCAACTGGCTCAAGACGACAATAAAATTCGGCTTTTACTGAGGAGTTCTTGTTTTCCGCTGGAGTTTTCACTCGAAGCGCGCACTGATTCTTTCAGTAATTTTTTCTCGTCTGCGCTGGTTTACCAGGGTGTGTTAAATCGCCCTGCGTTATTTATTGAGGATTGCAGGCCTGAATTAGGACAATCCTCCCCTTAGACACGCACTACCATTTAACCCCTATAGTGATATATACAGAAAGCAGCAATTATTGCGTTGATCCTTTAGTTTAAAAATAATTGTCATTCCTAAAATAGGTTAGTGAAGAATTTGAAGAGACGTCAATCAATTTTGAGTTCATAAGTTATTGGGGAAAGTGAATCTTGCTCTTCTTAAAAGCTAGGGTAGGGGTAAGCGGTACGGGATATTGGTTACATAAAAAACCAGTACATGTGTGACAGCTCGAAAACCGCCTGGTTCACCCCTAAGTCTGACATAGCGGAAAATATTTTCTTAGCCAGATTTTTGTACGAAAAGAATTCTCTCACTTTCTTCTAGAGGTTTGTATTACAGTGTCCCAATCAAATTTCGTGTAAAAAAATCGTTTCAAAAATCGCGTCTGACAGACAAACTGCAAATCAGCCGGAACCGGTGGTTTTAGTAAGGTTTCGTTTTGCGCAAAATCTACGTTATTTCACAGCTCCTAAATCAGTCCAAACCCAATATGAATTTGAACATCGCTTACTTTCTCGTAAACGTTGGGGCATGTGATTAATTTTCAGTTATTCCCCTAATTATTGTTGCATGGTGTAATTTAGTAGCTTTCAGCTATTGATTATTCGTAATGTAAGGTATTAGAAGCAATAATTGCCTGAGAAATAAAACTAGTTAAATTAGGTTGCAGTCAAGTTGCTGCCACTTTTGATTCATAATCGCCGTATTTTCCAATGAATCAGTAACCGAAATAGATTCGTAAAGGCACTTTGATTGCAGATTTCATGGGTTGTGTATTTTCCAGATACCGTGCTCATGTGATGTTTCACAAATGTTTTTCCGTAAGAAATCAATTTTATGGTAAATTAAAGCGTTAGAAAAGGAGTAGTCTAAGCACTTTTCACACTTAACCAGTTACTGACAATAATAGAGAAGATAACTACGACTTGCCCATAAATTTCATTCTAGATCCGCTTGAATCAATTAGCACAATAATCACGTCGACCTTTCAGCGGAGAATTGAACGGCGAAGTCTTCATTAAAATTTTGTTTACTGCTGTAGTCAGAACTATCTGCAGTTTACTTAGTTGTCAGATATTGCCAAGATACTATTGTCATGGAGGACTTTCAATATCTGGCATTCCAATTTTCGGTGTCTTATATGTAGCAATTTAAAATGCGGGTGAGTTAGTCAAGTGGTCAGAAACAAAGTAAAGTAATATCAAAAATAGTATCCCACCCGGGACATGTTTACATTATTGGAATCCGAAGTGCGTTAAACTGTAATCATCATCATCAACGGCGCAACAACCGGTATCCGGTCTAGGCCTGCCTTAATAAGGAACTCCAGACATCCCGGTTTTGCGCCGAGGTCCACCAATTCGATATCCCTAAAAGCTGTCTGGCGTCCTGGCCCACGCCATCGCTCCATCTTAGGCAGGGTCTGCCTCATCTTCTTTTCCTACCATAGATATTGCCCTTATAGACTTTCCGGGTGGGATCATCTTCATCCATACGGATTAAGTGACCCGCCCACCGTAACCTATTCAGCCGGATTTTATCCACAACCGGACGGTCATGGTATCGCTCATAGATTTCGTCATTGTGTAGGCTACGGAATCGTCCATCCTCATGTAGGGGGCCAAAAATTCTTCGGAGGATTCTTCTCTCGAACGTGGCCAAGAGTTCGCAATTTTTCTTGCTAAGAACCCAAGTTTCCGAGGAATACATGAGGACTGGCAAGATCATTGTCTTGTACAGTAAGAGCTTTGACCCTATGGTGAGACGTTTCGAGCGGAACAGTCTTTGTAAGCTGAAGTAGGCTCTGTTGGCTGACAACAACCGTGCGCGGATTTCATCATCGTAGTTGTTATCGGTTGTGATTTTCGACCCTAGATAGGAGAAATTGTCAACGGTCTCAAAGTTGTATTCCCCTATCCTTATTCTTGTTCGTGTTTGTGTTTGACCAGTGCGGTTTGATGTTGTTGGTTGATTCGTCTTCGGTGCTGACGTTGCCACCATGTATTTTGTCTTGCCTTCATTGATTTGCAGCCCAAGATCTCGCGCCGCCTGCTCGATCTGGATGAAGGCAGTTTGAACGTCTCGGGTGGTTCTTCCCATGATGTCGATATCGTCAGCATAGGCCAGTAGTTGGGTGGACTTGAAGAGGATCGTACCTCTTGCATTCACCTCAGCATCACGGATCACCTTCTCGAGTGCCAGGTTAAAGAGGACGCATGATAGCGCATCCCCTTGTCGTAGACCGTTGTTGATGTCGAATGGTCTTGAGAGTGATCCTGCTGCTTTTATCTGGCCTCGCACATTGGTCAGGGTCAGCCTAGTCAGTCTTATTAATTTCGTCGGGATACCGAATTCCCTCATGGCCGTGTACAGTTTTACCCTGGCTATGCTATCATAGGCGGCTTTAAAGTCGATGAACAGATGGTGCAACTGTTGTCCATATTCCAACAGTTTTTCCATCGCCTGCCGCAGAGAGAAAATCTGATCTGTTGCTGATTTCCCTGGAGTGAAGCCTCTTTGGTATGGGCCAATGATGTTCTGGGCGTATGGAGCTATCCGGCCTAGCAAGATAGTGGAGAATATCTTATAGATGGTACTCAGCAACGTGATACCTCTATAATTGCTGCACTGTGTGATATCTCCCTTTTTATGTATGAGACAGATTATGCCTCGCTGCCAATCGTCAGGCATTGATTCGCTGTCCCATACCTTGAGCACAAATTGATGAACCACTTGGTGTAACTGGTCGCCTCCATATTTAACCAATTCGGCTGTAATTCCATCGGCTCCTGGCGACTTATGATTTTTTTAGCCGATCAATTGCACGGACTGTTTCTCCTAAACTTGGTGGTGGCAGTATTTGTCCGTCGTCTTCAGTTGGCGGGACCTCCAACTCGCCGATGTTCTGGCTGTTCAGTAGCTCATCAAAGTACTCAACCCATCGCTCTAATATGCCCATTCTGTCGGAAATCAGATTTCCCTCTTTGTCTCGGCAGGATGAGCATCGAGGTGTATAAGGCTTCATCCTGCTGACTTGTTGGTAAAACTTCCGCGCCTGGTGCGGTTGCTCCCTGTACTTTTCTAGTTCACAGACTTGTTGGTTCTCCCAGGCTTCCTTTTTCCGTCTGTGAAGTCGCTTCTCCGCTCGACGGAGTTCGTGATAAGTCTCTGCGCGTGCCCGCGTTCTTTGAGAATGCAACATTACTCGGTATGCGGCATTCTTCCGTTCCGTTGCTAGCTTACATTCATCGTCAAACCAGCCGTTCCGACTCCTTTTGCGGCTGGGGCCAAGTTTATTTGGGGCCGTATCCATGATAACGTTCTTCAGGTGGTTGTGAAGATCATTAGTTGATGCTTCATCTCCAGGTCCTCTATTGACTGCGGTTATTGCGGCATCCATTTCCCTCTTATAGGTGTCGCGGAGGGTTGTGTTGTGGATGGCTTTAGTGTTCACTCTCACCTGATTGTCAGAGGGGATTCTAAGTGGTATTGTTATTCGAGCTCGGAGCATCATGCCAACGAGATAGTGATCCGAGTCTATATTGGCCCCCCTATAGGTTCTGACATTCATCAAGGCTGAGAGGTGGCGGCGTTCGATCAACACGTGGTCAATTTGGTTGAAAGTGGTCCCGTCTGGAGAGGCCCACGTATGTTTGTGGACCGCTTTCCGCGCAAACCAGGTACTTTCAACAACCATTTCGTGTGACCCTGCTAATTGAATAGTCCGCAGTCCGTTATCATTTGTTTTTTCGTGTAAGCTATGGGAGCCAACGTATCTCCTGAATACGGGCTCCTTCCCTACTTGGCTGTTAAAATCCCCTAGTATGATTTTGATATCATATCTGGGACAGGCTTCGAGGGTTCGTTCTACTGCCTCGTAGAAGGTATCCTTCTCCGACTCTGCAGTCTCCTCTGTAGGGGCGTGAACGTTTATGAGGCTTATATTTCTAAACTTGCCTCGCAAGCGCAGAGTGCATAGCCGTTCGCTTATACTTTCAAAGCCGATAACAGCAGGTTTCATTTTTTGGCTGACTAAGAAACCTACTCCGAGCACATGGTTTACTGGATGGCCGCTATAATATATGGTGTAGTGGCTCTTCTCCAGGAAACCGGTCCCTGTCCATCGCATCTCTTGCAACGCAGTTACATCAGCCCTATATTGGGACAGGGTATCGGCTAGCTGCTTATCAGCTTCATCTCTGTACAGGGAGCGCACGTTCCATGAGAAAATGCGCAAATCGTTGTTCCTTTGTCGTTGCCGGGTCCGTCGTTTTAATATCCGTCCTATCCGAGGCTCCTGTTGTGGCTTCGTAACGGTTGTTTTCCGTGTAGGGTTGTCAGCCCTACCCAACCCCCAACCTGGAGGACCAGTTGGTACAATTTGTCCCGTTTTTAGGCGCGGGAGACTCGCCTTCATCCTTCTCCGTCTGCAGCTTTGCGTCAAGAAAGAGCTCCCAGCGGTCACCACGTGGAGGTGGAGATAGGGTTTGGTAGTAGAGCTGTTGGTGTTGGTTCAGCAGGCATTTCCCAGGTTTTATGCTCCATCGTGGGTACCAATCCACGTTTCGCCCCGGGACCTATACTACCCTTTGACCGCCTGTAATACATTTCTTTTTCAGCTTGAAAATTTCCAAAATAAAGCTCCTAGGGATTTAACGTGAGCAGCTGTCATGGAGACTTAATTCCACGGTCTTTTTAAGACACGGATTGACGGACAATCAGAGCCCCACTGTGACAAGCAACAACGGTACCAGTCTATACCAAGTGCATGGCTCAGCATTTACACTGGTGGATGCAAGATCTACCTAAATATCTACCGAACTAAAGAGTACGGCACCCGTGTTTAAACGCAGCACCACGCTGAAACCTGAAGGTCTCTGCTCGCTTGAACGCAACCACAACCCCCATGAAACTCCCACTAGGGGCCCAACCGCAACAACCGAGCTGTACGCACATACAACAGGAATTTTCCTGAAATATGTGAGTCCAGGGGCTATCCCGGATCCCATGGTACCAGTATACCGCTGGTAAGGTTTCGTGACCAATTGCCACTTCAGATGAGTCCCCGTGCAGACTCGGGTCTGATCGCCCTAATTAGGCCTTTGGAGCATTCGCCTACTGCATCCCGGCCGGCAAGCCAATGCGATACAGCGTGTCCCGGTGTCACTAGTATGGAGGTTCTCCTCGGCTACTTGGTTTTGGTTCAGACGACAGGGTTGCCGCCCCATCTTCCTCACCGCTACCTCTGAGCACCAACTAGGAAGTTACAGTGGGAATCTTTGTCAGATAGTCAAGATTACATGCTAAAGCTGCAACGAGCTTTTTTTGACTTCTTTGTAAGAACCCAAGTGCGGCTCAGCAAGCGCGTGTGTCTCATGAGATGCA
Source organism: Hermetia illucens (assembly GCF_905115235.1). Classification (NCBI taxonomy): domain Eukaryota; kingdom Metazoa; phylum Arthropoda; class Insecta; order Diptera; family Stratiomyidae; genus Hermetia; species Hermetia illucens. Next base: position 53,328,371 of record NC_051849.1, read on the forward strand.
AACAAGTGGAAGCCAGTGGAAGCCAGAAAGCGCCAAGCCCTCAAGTAGGGGGTGGAGTAGAACATCCCAGCGAAGTGCAGTAATGATGTCTCTGATTGGTTTGGAAGTGTGTGCCGGGGTGTTATCGAGCTGAAAAATTGCTCTTCCGTGACTTTTCAAGGAATGGATTATTTGAATTGATGATTTGCTGTCGTTACCGTTGCATATCAACAATTTCATCCGGTTTGAGGAGCTCAAAACAGATCAAACCCTTGTGATCCTACTAAACACAAAGCATTGTCTTCTTTCCAAAACGTTCTGGCCTTGTAGTCGATGTTAATGGGTTGCCTAGAACGACTCATGGTTTTTTCCATTTATTATCCACGAAGTGGATCCATTTTTAAGGTTTTGTGTGAAACAAAACCTTATTAGAATCGAGACGGTGTCTGTCTGTCCGTCTGTCCGTCTGTCCGTCTGTCTGTCTGTCTGTCTGTCCGTCTGTCTGTCTGTCTGTCTGTCACACCCGATTTATTCGGAAACGACTGGACCAATTGTCACAAAAATTGGTGAGAGTATGTAATCTGGTGATCCCTTTACATGCAGTAAGTGGCGCCATCTTGTGTTAAGTTTAAGGGGGGGCTCCCCATACATGTGAATGGAGGGTGCAAATTTTTTTTTCACAGAATGTAGCCATGTAGGGTATCAAATGAAAGGTCTCAATTAGTACTTTTCGAATCTGGTTCAATATTTGATATTAGATGAAACATAGGGGAGTGAGGGTTCAAAATATGACCCACAAAAAGTGTAACAGGTCTCGTTCTCAGAACCTATCCAACCGAAAAATCTGAAAAAAATCACAGTGGTGCATCTCTACGAAATCTAGGCCTCAAAATATATCCGGTTCCGATATCTGCACAAATAAAGTTAATAATAGTATATTTCCACATTTTAGAAATTTACCCGGCACCCCCCCTTATGTTCATCCCAGGAGTACAAAATTTGGCATGCATATAATGAAGAACATGATGCACAACTCGGTCAAGTTTGAAGAAAATCCAACTATTATTAACAAAGTTATGGGGGGTGAAACTTTACAATTTTTTGTGAATTTCCTGCATTCTACAACATGCATGACGTCATCATCACATATCAATTCGTCAATACCACAACGAAATGAGTTCTTATGAATTCGGTCGCAGAGAATTATTTTGTTTTAGTTTTCTAGATATCTGTCAGCCAGACATGTGTGTATGTAGGTATATAATAGATGCGTGCTAATGAACTTTGCGGGTAGTGCCTAATTCAGATAGATATAAGAAGTAAATCGGAAATATGGGTACGATCAATTTATATACGTGCATATATGTTATGTGTACAGTATTCGGTAATAGGCAGTTTGTTTGTTTAGGGTGAGCGTGATATCTATGGCTGTAATATGTACGTATGTCTCGTAGTTTGGAAAAATATGAAGGATTATGCTGGATTTGTAGCTATATACGTTGAAGTTTCTCACATAAGATGAACACAAAACCTTTATACCCGAAGCGCGAGCTTCCGGTATTCCGACTTGTTCATCTCTGATCACGATTCGATGACAAAAACGTTTTCTATCGTACTTTCGAGAAGAATTTCACAAGTGGTTTTTCGGTATTCTTGCTGTCTTTCGTTCAATTCATGTGGCACCCATTTCCCGCACTTTTGAACCTTTCTCATGGCTTCCAAACGTAAGGAGATGCCCGCTTGTGTCTCATTCAAGTGTGCTGCGAGTTTCTTTTGAGTTTCATCCTCATCGAGCTGCTTCGGCGTCTTCAAACTTTTTCAGTGGTCTTCCACGTTCTTAACTTCTCAAATCGAAATTGCCACTTTTAAATCGTCTGAACCACTCTTTGCACTGTTTGGGATAGAGCATGCTCACTGTCTCACTGTCTGCACCAACAAATGATGTTCTTCAGCAGAAGTTTTCTTCAAACTTCTTAGGGTGTGTGTTATTTATTTTTGACAGATATCAAAACAATAAGAAACAACTGACAGACTACTACATATTATGTATATTATGCTTATCTATGCTTAAAATGCTGGGTACTTTTGAATGTTTCTGTCGAAAATAGAATTGCATTTTTTCCAGGGCCAGGTTGAAGATGATGAATGACTAGACATCTCTTGTCTTAGAAAATAACCTTGGTGCTTTTGTTTTGAACATTGGCAAGGGCCAACCTAGCCACTCAATTTGGTCGGGATATTAAATTAGCCATGAACCCATTCTCGAAAACCTAGGAGGCGACTGGTCCGAATAACGATGCCTGCCCAGCATAATTCACCATGATGAGTGATCTAGACCTTTAATCATTGCCTTTGTGACCCCAAAAGAGGGAAATACCATTTACGAAACCTAACCTACATCAATGGAAATTCAAAGTAATCGGTGTTGATTTTATTGATTTTTTCCCTCATGTTATTTTCAAAGAAAATTAGTCTTCTGCTACGCAGAATCGCATAAACTTCTGGGATGAGAATAAAGTCCTGTTTGGCCGTCCTGTGTTCCGGGTTGGTTGTAGAAGCATTTCCTTCGCAGATTTTTAGCTCAAATTGCGCTCTTCACTAACACAAATCTGTTGTAGCTCGTTTTTCAGTTATTTTGATATACACTTGCTTTTTGGAATAATTTCTCTCACTCACTGCATGTTTGTCTATAGAATCAGACATGACAATTTTGACTAACGATGGTGATTTAACCGAAACCTTTATATTTTCATTCTTATTTAAGCAAAAATGTTTAATAATTTCTTTTTCTTTCCAGGTGAGTTCCACTTTGGCAAAAAAATTTGCAATAATTCTTTGGTAAGTTATCGTGATACACCAGTTTTTGGGTTTTACCAAGATGCAAATATCAGAAAATGGGGGTGGCTCCATAAAACTGATCATAAATCTAATAATACGAAGGTAGTCACAAAAGTGGGATCTTTACTTCCTTAGAAATCTTGACAGACGAGGAAATTTTGGTTATTACTTGCCCGAGGGGTCTTACTTCATCGCCCGTGAAAACTCTAAAAATAAGAAGGGATTGAGGTCCACCTTTTATATGCATATCTGCAAATAAGTGTGTAAGTGTGTGCAATGAATACAAGGTCTATAAGCTCTGTCATCTCTAAATACTGATGTCGTCAGTCAGCAAAAATGAAAATTGTTGTATGCGTAAGTTATACCAGCGCCCTACCAGACCCTTCATTATTCAACCATTATTTCACTTAGTCGTCAAATACGGGCGACGATTTTTACATGCAAAATTCCAAAGAAAAGCTTCATTTTCAGCCACTGCAAGTAAAGATTAAGTTTTCAAGCGGGGAGCAAGCTCCCTTGTTGGGAGTAAAAAAATGCTCTCTCAGTGTTGGAATTATCCTCGAATTAAAGCTGCAGAAAATGATAATGCGTCGAACTTCAAGTTCGATGGGAACCATGCCTTCTTAGCAAAAACATCACGTTCAGGCTGCTCCACGCCAATGTTCCATCTGGAGGCACATTGCCAACGGACTGCGGAACAGCTTCAAGGAAAACTTTACCATGGACTTTCAAACCAGGGAAGAATGAAGGACCAGGGACATGTCACAAGGTTATGGCCAAATATTTTCTACCGTTGGATGAAAGATAGTCTTTGGGGTCGGTGTAGGGTTTTTCTTGGATACAGATTGTATCGTAGTCGTACGATCGCCAGGGTATTCCAGGTGGACTTACTGGCGATACTGGCATGCCCAAGCGTAACACAGTCATTCTGACCGAATGTCAATTGCCCATCAAAGTTTTGTACTCAGTAAAGGCATCTTTCAGACTGGTGGGCCAATGCAGAAACGCGCGTTCCCGGTGATTGGAACATAGAGAGAAATGAACAGGTTGACGGCTATGCTCTTGGTAGTTCACTTACATTTGGCGTCCTGCTGGCGATTTACAAGAGGGGAGTCTACTCACACTACTTAAAAATCGTTCAGATGGTCAAGTTGCCAAGTCGAGGAGAATTTAGCCTCCCTGTCATAAGACCTGATCGCGAGTGGACTACAGTGGTTTGCACAGAGCGTTAATCTATCAAGAATCATAACGCCAGACTTTCTAGAGGCGGGACAAACCCTCAGGCACTTTTTTTGCGATAGCCCAACTCTATCCAGAGCCAGGCTCTGGTCAGTAGAAAATTATTTCTTTGGGGACTTCAAAAGATCCCTAGTTACAGGGTGCGGCAGCTGCCGATTATTGACTTTTGTCTTCTCACCAAAAAAATGCAAGAAAGGCAGCAACTAAAAACGATTATGATAGTGATATGATCAAATTTTGCTTAGAGAAAACACGTAAAATAAAAAGGAACCAGGAAGTAACACTAGATTTACCTAAGGGCATTGGCATAACCCATTCCAACCCGACTTATAAATGGCCGAGGATATTTGGAAAGTTTAATATACTTTCCATAGGATTTAGCAGACCGTTCCAGCTGAAAACCACTCCAGCATACGAAAAAGAAACTGCAAAGTGTCTTGCCTGGAGTTTTCAAAAATATAAGTATATCGGACAAATAAAGGGGTTAGTCATGTCTCACAGAACATTTAAAGGAAGGAAGACAACCAACAAAGTTAATAGAAAGGCTACAAAATAGCATAATAGAGGAGGGATACCCATAGAATTGAACTTGTAGATTCTTAACATGGACAGAACAATCAATCAGGCATACATGAAAGCCTACGTTGGATATGGGAATTGGGGCCCGCTCCCGTCTTTAGATAAAGTAAGGAGCTGTTAGTATAATAAAAAATTCAATATATTTTGAGTAATTAATATTAAATGTAAGTAGAAAGGATATAAGCTGACAAATTTTTGAATCAAATTAAATGGTCATTAGGATAGGAGGGAAACATAGAGGCTAACAGGCAGCAGACCATTATAGACTGTAAAGACATCAAAATCACCGTGAAGGAGGAGATGTGCGAGTCTTTAGAAAAGCAATTTCACCTCGTCAGACTTCATAAATAAACGGTAAAAATTCGAAAATCTTCCAAAAGACAGGATCTGTTTTGCCCGAAGCATTTGTTGCATAACTTACAAATATTACTAAATTATTAACATGCCGAGGAGGAGACCTGGGGTCTACATTGGACCTTAGGAGTGTGGGTACCAGATTAACCAGAAAATTAGTTTGATATGTTAATGATGGCTCCACCCGCAGTGACAACCACGCAATTAACGTGAAGAATAAAGAGAGGTCTTTCGAAATGCCATGTTGGCTTTTGAGGAAAACGCGTTTTTCACGGTGTTCTAGACCAATACATCCCTGAACGATATAGCGAAAGGAAAAAAAATAGCAAAGATTACCATTGGATGTCGGATACGCAGTGGATGTCGGAAGCATGCGATGTCATTAAGCCCAGAAAGCGGTTGATTTTCAATGCACAATTCAACTACTATTGATAGAGCAATGAAATTGCAATTAAGTTAACCGTAGAGGAAAATCCGGTAGTAGCGACTGTGAGGAAACACATAGCCAAGAGGCCGCTTGAAGAAGCAAAAGAAACTGCGTTAAATATGGATGGCGATGTGAAGATTAGGCTGGGACCCATGTCTTTTCAAACGTTGTGTCCTCAGTGCAAAGAGAATGAAAGGATCAGAAATGTAGGCGAACAAGGCATGCATATTAGTTGCAACAATGCCGTCCACTTCAGTGGCAATCACCTTATTGCCATCTAAGCAATTATGGTCAAAAGGCATTAAAATATCGTGATTATGACCAATTTTCTAAGGAAAAATGAAATTGTCCCTTCTTTGGAGAACTCTTCTTCATACTGAGAAACCTACAGATCTTAAGAGGAAGATAGCTCACAGAAAGAAAATTGGCAGCATCCATTGCAGTAAACCACAGTGGCCGCATTAGGCTAAAATTATTGGTTCAAATTAAGAAAATGAAGTAATTTACCCAATCTTAGGTAATGCTAATGACTCTGAATTTATAATGCTTTATAGAATCCGACAAAGTAATCACGATGTCGAATGTATATTTTTTCAAGGCCTCTTTTTCCAAGACATCGGATTTGTAATTTAGGTCAGTGCACCAATTGTCTGATATGGGCACATAATAACTTTGTTAGTGACAAAAAAGACTTGTATATTAATAATATGATTTTTTGTGTGCAACAACATCTTATTAAAGTTGACTCAATGCCTGCCTGTCTGTTGGTTTTTGTTTGTTAGTGAGGTAGAAGTCTTCAAAAAACACTACCCTGGCCCCGGGTTATGGTATTTTTACCTGCTAAAACCATCTCGGCATCCCCCTGCCCCATCGTCGTTTTTCTTCTTTAAGCCGCGAACATTACCGGGCTTTTCTGATCTATTTCGCTTTTCACAATTTATCCCAAAATTGATCGGATTCCAATTCTCCTATTACGATAGCATTCTACGTACATGGTTTTCCATGAATCTCAAACAGTGAAAAAACATAAGAGCTGTCTCTTTCTGTTTTGACATCACAAATGTCAGTCTGGCAGTCTTAAACCAACCCTTAACAGCACCGATCATTTCACATGAAAAGCAAGCTTGGCGACCACAAATCAAACCGTAATTCATTAGCGTGGCCTCATTCGAAACCCGAAGAATAAGTACATCAGTTTATATAACGTATACGGACTTAGGGACACCAGCAGAGACGTCTGCTTGTCCTTTTGTAATTGGAAGGTGGAGACCTTCGAAACCTACCGCTGGTGTATGCCAGACCGTTTTGTGGGACTTTTACTCAATAAAACCACCTCCTTTCCCTTCTAGTCTGGCCGCGGGACTGCTACATGGTATTACATTCCGGGTGGATTAGAATATCTATTGCTCTTGTTCACATTCGTATTTCTTTCTTGCCCTTTGTTTCGCTTGACTACTTCCTGCCTATGGATGGTTGTTATCACGCTTTTTCGACTTCAGTCCATATTCCATCCAAATACAATCTATGCTCCATGATATTTTCGGATGGCAAATACTTTCCCGTTGTAGCTTCTAATGTGTTCTGCATCCTCGGCCATGTTAGCGGTTTTTGACCAATATGGCGAATCGTCATGCCATTCAGCAATCATTGCAGCAGAAGATCAGCGCTTGAGCGCTACTCAGTTATAGGAACTACTTCCCACTTAGGTTCTATCAGCGATAGACCGTCTTTCCTCAATCAGGACTTAATGTCGTAAACTCCTTTGTTCGCACAAATCGACCTCTTCAAGAAGGCGTGCATCAACTATCAGCCCAATACCGTCAGCGAAACCAACGGTGACCACGAGATAGGGAGATCTAGTTTCAATACTTCGCATACATAATTATCCACAAAAATAGACCCAGAAGGAACTGTTTGGGACGCCGCGTGTTGTTGATGTGAATGCTTTCGGTCCTTCATCAAAATCGCAATACAGAAACCGATTAAAAAGTCGGTAATTGTGTGCACCAGGCTCTTCGATCTTGAGGATGCTATCCGAGTCAGGAACTTTATTGGTAGCAGGGCCTTGGCAGAGGGAGAGAAAGGCTTGACAGGAGGAAACTTCAGCAACAAGGGAGAAAGGACTACAAGGGTTGCTTGTCAGAACCTTACCCTCCGCTTTTACCAGGAAAAGTGGAAGAAAGGGGAGCTGGAGATGTGGACACAACTAATCTAATTCCTGTATATAAAAACCGACCAACCCAGCCAGGACACCTGAGAGAGAGAGAGAGAGATCCGAGCCGACGACAAGGAAAGGCATTGCGAAAGAAGACGAAATTTCTTGAAAGTGAGGGCATGAGCATTTCTGCAGGTGTGGCAACATCCATGGAAATTGGACGCAAGAAAGCGGCACTTTCGGAGGAAAGATAAGCAGATTACCATGGTGAGGCCCACGCTGGACGCGGCAGATTTATCAACGACGGTTTTCATATTAGACCATACTTTTGTCTACAAACATAAAGGTTATTCAATGGATCAGTAAAGAAGACTAGGACCTCCTTTTCTGAAATATCTTCGAAATTAAGTGCCTGCGTCCTGATGTTAAATTTGTTAGAGGCAACCAAACTGAGACAATTCTATTCCCAGGACCTAGTTGCGGTCAGCTTATAATACCAGGTTAATGGCAAGAGAAGGAACGTCATAGTTTCCTGTGCTTACTTACCCTGTGATTCTCTGAGTCCTCTGTAGACGCAAGAACTAAATGGTCTTGAATGCTTAATATGTTGCGATACGAACGCTCAGCATGTTTGTTGGGGCAATAGCAAATGCAATCTTTGAGAAGAAAAGGTCTTTAATTTTATTACTTCATCTCGCCTGATGAGTGTGAGCGTAGGGTGGGGCCTACGTTCGTGGGGCCAAGAAGAATTGAACTAATGGACCTACCAAACTGCACTTCCAAGTTGTTAGAAATGAATAGAGACTGGTGAGTGCTAGATGAAGTTTCACTGTTAGATGAGCGTTACTCAGAATTTAGTCTGATTGTTGCTGGCGAACAGTCTGTAATACAAAGACGGAGTACCAGGAAAACGGATTGAACAAAAGTTTAATATACTTCTTGGCAACAAAGGGGAGTTCCCTAGGTGACTGATGATTCCTTTGGCGATAGAAGATCAATTGGAAACTCTGTATCGCACATTTTTAGAGTGCTTTGAAAAGGCTTATCCTATTTTCGGAGGTCAACGCGGTAGAACGGTTCCATGGTGGAACCGAGAACTACAAAGACTGAGGAAATCAACTAGACGACTTCTAAATTCTGCTTGCAAAAGCAATAAGAATGAAGACTGGCTAAACTTCCGGAACTCACTGCATGAATATAAGAGGCTTGTGAAACGTTCGAAACGACACTCTTTTAGAGCATACTGTGAGGAAATGGATGGTGAAAGGGATGAGGATGAGTCCATCAAGTTGAACTCTGTTAGGAAACCAGATGGAATTTTCACGAACTCCTGAGTTGAGTCTATACAGACTCTCTTGGAAGTACGCCACCGGGGGGAATAAGTCTCGGAAGTGGGAGCGAAAGAATTAGCGATTTCTGTAAACCTTTCAACACGAAGGTGTTGCCAGGGAAATTGGGACACTGCGAGAATGGTTGCTACCCATGTAAAAGTGAGAGTTGCTATACCATCCTTTGAGGACTTCAAAGCACCTGGCATGGATGGCGTCTATCCAGCGATGACAATGGAGGGTATAGAGCACTCAGAACAACTTTTAGGAGATATTCTTCTAGGATGTCTTGGTCTGCGCAGAAGGTTAAGCTAATCTTCATACTTAAGCCTGGGAAAGATGACTATTCAAATCCAAAGAACTTAAGGCAAACCAGCTTCACTTCATTTTCACTGAAATGTCTAGAGAAACTGGTTGAGCGTGACATTCGTGAGAACGCGCTAAGGTTGCACCCACTAAATGAAAACAAACATGTTTACCATCGTCGAAAGTCCTGTGAGTCTGCTGTCCTTTTTCTGGTTTCAAAGATAGAGGGCGCAACTCTGAAAGGCGAGTACGCGATGGGAGTGTTCGTGGACAATGAAGGGGCGGTTGACTGTACGTTTTTTTCAAAAACTCGGTGTCGATGATACTTTAACTAAGTGGATCTATGCTATGCTAATGCAGAAATTACTGTGTGCTGAACTGGGTGTCGATCGCTACCTAACAGCAGAAGCAACCAAAGGCGGCGCCCAAAATGGTGTGCTATTGTCACTTCTGTGGAGTATCCCGATCGACTCACTACTATGCAAACTGCAAAAATTGCCAATACTACTCAGGCTTATGCTGATGACGTGGCTGTGCTCGCTGTTGTTCGGGATCTTGGAACGGTGTGCAGAAAAACACAACGTGCGGTTTATTTGATTGACGGTTGGTTCCTCACGCACCGACTTTCAGTAAATCCGAAGACATCTACAATGGCATTATTTACAAAAGGAAGAAAAGTTGATAGTCTTTGTCTTCCAGAGATGAGGGGTACAACCCTTCAACTCTTCAAAGAAGTGAAATATCTGAGAGTTATTCTAGACAAAGAGCTTCTTTGAAACCAACATTTAGAGGTACAAATGAAACGAGTCTCGACATGGGGACTTAACCCTCAGGTAGAAATGTGTATAAATGTAGCTGCCATTAGGTCGAAGTTCGCTTATGCATCCGTATTGCGGTGGGTTAAAGTGAAACAAAAGACTTTTCGTTGTGAACTAGCCAAGCTGCAACAAAACAATGAACGTAGGACGCAGAGCACTGAAACAGTTTTCGCAATGCCTTTCATTTACGGTTGGAGGGCAGGCGCATCGCAATCTGTAGCGCTAGTCAAGCTACATTGAGGGCGTTGCGCAATCCTTTGATCACTTCAAAAATCGTTCAGGAATGTCAAAATCGATTAAACACACTTCCTAGATTCGATACGTTGAAACTACTCTGGGTACTCGGTCATTGTGGTGTAGAGGAAAATGAAATCACGGATGCTTTAACAAGAAAGGGTTCAATTCCCATCCGAACCAGCAATTGGGGTGTCAGGGGCATAAAACTTTTCCTGTCAGAAACAAACAAACAAACTGGAAAGCTTATCGTGTTGAAAAGCGGATGTATTTTGGGCATTCTGAGCAAATGTTTAGAATAGCAATTCTTCAAAATGATACGTGACCATCCCCTAATTAGGAAGTGGAATCCAGGGAACCTTTTCTTTGGGAGTTCCTGTGGACGAATGAGCCATGAAGTTTTTGGTGCAAATGTGCTCCAGCATCTACTAACGGAAATCCTGCGATATATGCGGGAGATTCCGTTAGACAGGGGAATCGAGTACAATGGACCACTAGAATCTAAGTGTTGCCTCAGCAGTGGGAAGGTTAGCAGTAATCATATTTGGTGGGCAAAAGCTAACTTTGCTATACAGCCACTTAAAGTGTTGGCTTCTATTATATTTTTTATGAAAGCCGCATGCAATTTTTTACGCCCCTCCTTGCAATACTCTTATAGCTGCTTGAATCCAAACTGGCTTTTGTTTCTTTGATTGCGTCTTCCGGCATTAAGGCAGGCCTTGCGGCATCTCTCGATTATAAAGTTCCATGCAAAATACAGTAGACGCTCCTTAAAGACAGTGCACTCTAGCATAGGCGCGTCACATGCTTGCCGATCTTGTTCTTTGCATTCCTCTTCATTTCTCAACCTCTTTGATAGCCTCCTCGTTGAACTTGCTGATAACCCAACAGCTGTCTTTGTACATTGTCTGTTACAAATATTATGGCCCGATGAGATGTGTAGTCTTTATTGTAGTCTTTACTGGAGATCCTTTTTTAAAGAGTCTCTACTAAATATAACATCTATCACTGACCCCTTTTTCTCTCCTTCGAAAGGTGTTATACGATATGAGGTTAAGAAGCCAACATTCACTGCTTTTTCCTTAATTACTACTTACAGAATTGGAATATGGTTAATACTACTTAATTTTGGTCTTAATTGGGCGCAAAGTTCATAATATTTACTCCGAAAAGTTCAAACTTAGTTTCGAAACAATCACTTAGTTAGGTGCAATATTCCAAGGTGTTAGGTTGATATTGCATGCACCAAAGAAAAAAGCTATAACCGACAAATGTATGTAATGCGGTAAGATATAACTGGAAAATTTATGAGACTCACAATGCACTTTACAACCGAAAAATATCTGTACAGTCCTCCATTATCCTAAGTTTGTGGGTAGAAAAGTCATCAATAATTTAAGTGGCTTAGTGGGGCTAATTAGTTGCTTTCAACATGAAGTAAAGGCACATATGGAAACCGCAATTGAGCATTTCCCTAGTTACATATTCGTACTTGCATAGATTCAATGATGATGATTTGGAAAAATAATGCATTTATAGCATCCTTGCCACAACGGAAGCCCAAAGTTAATAAAATTTAATTATCTAATGAGGCAAATAGGTTAATATGTACAATCTTGGCTCGAAAGATGTGCGAACAATGGAGATTGCTTGAGGTTGCATTCATATACAATGGGCCCACACGGCAAAAGGAGGTGGTTACAATTTTATAGTTGTCAAGTTTATAGCACGTGAAGTAATTACTGTTCTTGATGTTGATTAGCACATCAAATGGAAATCACAGATTAGGTGCAATATACATATATTCAATTTAGGACGAATCTGACATGGTTTGTGCACTTCCATGTATTCAGATTGTATAGTTTTCAAAGTTCGTTGTAAGAAAGGCTTTCCCAAAAATGACAAAAAAATAATATTTCATTCTTAAAGTTTCTATCCGCAACCAAATACTTCACGAAACGAACACTGAACGGTTTTTGTGCATTTCTATCATTTCATAATCGTCTTTTAACTACTTCAAAGCAAAGAAATGGAAACGGCTGGCGGCCATTCTGACTGCAGTTGCTTTCACTTTCATGCGCTCAAGAGCAGGAAATTCTGAATAGAGTGGCTCGAACATGAAAGAAAAGCAAAAAGCAGGATACGCTGGAAATGAAGAACTTGTACTCAGCGAAATTGTTGCCAATCATCTTGCGACTATGAAATAATTATTGAGTAATATTTTGGACAACAATTGATGTTTTGAGTTCAGGTGAAAGGTGTTTATGGTTTCAGGCAAAAACGATTATTGCTTGGTGGCCATAGAACTTTTGTTGGATTATTTGGTTTCAGGGGACTAGTTCGTGCCCGTATTGGTTGTTAAAAGTATTCTACTTATTTAATTCCTTTCGACAAAGTTTTGAGTTTCTATTATATAAACATCTTAGGACACAACTTTCTCACGTATTTGGCTATCTGGTCATATAGCTCATGTTGGCGCAGCTTGCGAATCATTACCTGATATGAGTGTCTTGAGGAAGAAATGGAGTAGAACTTCGAATTAGACTACAGTTCTTCATAATATCAGTCACATCAAACTGATATTATCATATGCAGAACATTAAGCTTTCGACGCTGCGTTTGGAGCCAGTTCTCAAATTGAGCACCGGCATTCCACTTAATTTGGAGTTATCAAGAAAGTTCGTTTTGCATCAACATTTGCATGATACGGAAATCTTTTCTCCTTTTTTCTTCCAAACAGCTTGGACAGATGCCTTCTTTCCGAATCATCTGTATTGCACTTCACTTACACTTTTTCGTAGGATTCGGTACAATGCAGCCCTTAAACATTTCCCCCTCCATTTCAGCTGCAATTTTCATTTCTTTAGTTAAGATCATCGTTATTCAATCGTCGATACCAATAATCGCCAGTATTGACCATCGAAGCATCCATTAGCCAATTTTATTACAAACAGTGCCCAATGTGGAATCAGCAAATTTTAGGCCGTACGAAAGTGCGTTTATGATAATAGTTGAATCTGTAACCAAATTTCGTTTACCAATGCATCAATTACTTTCGTACAAACCGACAGTAAGGTTGCTGTAAGCTACAATTTTCCACCAGTTTCTTCTTATAACCAGATCACTGGTTCTACCCAAGAAATTAACATCATCAAACCCAAAACGGCCGTACTCTCTATTAACTCTCTAACCTTACAATTATGCTCGGATTGCATTACCGACATGTGGATATTAACCTGATAGGAAAGGATTTCGATGTCAAGGGAATTAATTGGTGCATATGTCCGATTATACATAACTCGCGCTCTAATCGGAGGCCGTCCATGTGGTCGGCTAATCCCTTGCATTGATGTCCAATGGTTAAGTTCAGCAATCCCATCAGTGTCCGTAGCCTTCATTGCATAGCCCGACAGCAGTGTAGGTCCAGTGTTTTGGGCCATGCGCAACATCATGGCGTTAAAGGATACATTGGCGTTTTGGGTATTTCCACCGAAACACTTTGTCAGGAGATTGTCTGTAGGAAAATCTTTGTAGATGGAGACTCGATATCGAATGGAATGAGACATGGTGGATGGTTAAAAGATTTTGAGGTATTAGTGGCCTCGGCCTTATGGCACTCGCCCCAAGAGTCGGCACCAGCACGGCAATTTTCGTGTCTTGGCTTATCTGGGGAACAATAATGGCCCAATGTTAATATTATAGCGCTTCTCATGTCCTTCACCGAACTCAAATTTCTCCTTATCGGCAAACCTTAATAAATCGTCAATTCCTTGATAATAGGCCCTTGCCACCGAGTTTTTCTCCCTTTTTAAGGTTTTGTGTAAAATAAAACCTTATTAAAATCCGGTTACTGTCTGTATGTTTGTCTGTCTGTCAATAGCGATTAACACCAAATTCGGTGGAAAGGTGGAAACTGTGAACGCTAGCGCATACAGTAATTTACTTCCTTCTACGTCGCATTTAAACGGGGGTCCCCATACATGCAAAAGGGGAATGTAAATGTTTTTTTCATCAAATATAGTCACGTGGGGTACCAAATGAAAGGTCTTGATTAGTACTTTCCAAGTCGGTCACAGTTTTGACATTTGTTGTAAAGGTGGGAGTACGGAGGTCGAAAGTGATCATTTCTTTAATGGACCCATTATCAGAAACAACCCAACTATATACCTGTCCAAATAAAGTTAATTATAGTATATTACTATAATCTTTAGTAATTGGCAGGAAAACCCTCCTCAAGTTCATCCTTGAATCACGAAATACAGCATTGTAGGCTATAGTTAGGAGTTTGGTGGTAATCGCACTCTTACTAACAAAGTTATAACGAAAGTGGATATCCTCACATAATATATGCATATATTATGAGCTAGATTCTAATGCAACAAATGCACACTCAAATCGCTTTATAAAAGAAATACACAAAACCTTTCATACCTGAAGCGTGCAGTTTCCGGTTTCCCGACTTGTTTATGTTTCGCAGTCGCGTGCCCATTGTCTTTTGTACATGACCAACACATTCACGAACCCTTTTTGACAGAGTCGTACTTATTATTCTAAATTCGCAGAAAGCGACATAATCCACCATACCCCCCATGCAGCAGAGGTTACTCACGCGTAGCCTGCAAGGCGCGAGCTGCTTCCAGGCAGCATATGCTCCTCAATTTTGAGAATTAGCTTTCGAAACTTTGAGACAATATTCTAAGTTGATATACCTGGATTAAATAATAAAAAGCAACACAATTTTTTTATGTACCTACCGGGACTTTCTCCCTTAAGTTAGGTAAAAATAAAGTCTGCCGGTCTCGGTAATTATCCTGAAAAGAAGTTCCGCAACCTTTACCCAGGTGCGGTGTTTTCTCGTAAATCATAGCTTTCAATTCCATATAGCTATGAGGGCGCATTGCTGTGCGACTTTGGAATCAAATAAAGTCAAATTTATCCAACATTCCTCCCATCAACAAGGAAAGAAACCCTGTAAATAGCATCTTCAAATGATTTTATCTCTTTCTCCGCTACAATCAACCTAGTCGAACAACAATCAGATCAGATCGGCTTCATCATCTGGACCGATCTCTTTTCCTGATAGTTGGAACGATTCCGCCTTAGGAAAAGGCAGAACTGTTCCCCCTGTACCGCCAAATTCAAATTTGTCGAAGATATTAGGTTCATTTCTCCCCATATACATGTAATTCTGTGCCTTCATTCCGACGTAGTCAGAAATGTAGTGAAGGTGAAATCGGATACCAACTCCTTGCCAAATATGTATGTATTGAGATCAGAGAGAAAAATTGGTTTCGCTGATATGAACTCCCACAAATCCTCATTCCATAGAACAGTGGTAATGGCCTGTTTGACAAAATATATACATGATGGAAAGAAAGTTTCATTACCCTGTCATGACCACGGAGTTGAATTTTGACTACGAACTCCGGCGGACCATCACAAAGTGCAGCCTTTTAAACTAACGATGAATATGGTTTTTTAAGGTATTTAAGTTATTTTCTCAGTTACAAAATCTTAGAATTGATCTGCAATCTGCGACCACTGAGCCCTTGGAACGTTTCCTTCGCTTTCCTTTTGGTCGGCTACCATCGACTGTGCCTTTCAGTGGTCATTTTGGAATCCTTCCCTCTTACATTCGTTCGTTGTGGTTAGTCAATTGCAATTTTCAGATTTTAACTAGTGGCGATGCTGCTGGCTCATTAAGCAATTCATAAAATTCATAATTGTATCTGATTCGCTGGGCATGTCCTTCCCTTACGGATCCGAAAATCTTTCGGAGAATTCTTCTTTCAAAGATATCGACCTGCTTTGCCGACATTTACATCAAAGTCCACGTTTCGCATCCATATAGCAGCTCGGGACGAATTAATATCTTGTAGATGCGTAGTTTATTGGGTCTGTGTACTTTTTCCGATCTCATTACGGAGAGGACCGCATAAAATATTTATGAGCAGTAGTAATCTGCCTTTGGATTTCGTATTTATCTTTTCTGTCCTTCGAGAGTCTGGCTCCATCTGTTCAACATTACGCTCGCTCATTGCAAGGATCTGCATACTAGTAGCCGCCTTTCGAGTTTGGGCCATGTATTTCATTTTAGATTCCTTGACCCTGAACTCCACTTCACTCGCTGCTGGCTCGAACTGCTCCAACACTTTCTTTGCATGAAAATCGGCGTACAATATAAACGTTTTCTGCGTACGCCACCAGTTGCGCGAATTTTAGCAGTAACATATCTCTAATATCAACTGAGGCTATTTTCCTCACGATGTGTTGGAGGGTGGGAACCAGACCATTCCCTTGCTTATGTCCTGACACAATCGGAAAGCTTTCTGCCGGTTCATGTTGGAATATTACCTTTCCCCCTTTGTTCATCATTATGGCTCTAACTAAATAGACTAGCTTCGCTAGCTTTTAGCCCGATCATCATTCTGTACAGAGCATTACAGTTTATACTATCGTACGCCTGACAGAATTTAACGAACAGTTAGTGCATATCGATATCATATTCCTAGCAACTGCTTAACTGCAAATATCTGGTCCGTTGTCGATTGTCCGGATCTGAAACCACCTTGGTATTCCCCGATGATGTTGTCTATATACTCCCTCAGTTGTCGTTCTGCTAGATTCATCAGCACCTTGCAGTATAGCAATGAGATCCCCCTGCAGTTTTCACAACGCAGTCGACATTATGAGCTCAGCTGGGATGCCATCGACTTCAGGAGCCTTATGTGATTTTAATTTAAACAAAGCTGCCTCTACTTCTTCCAAAGTCAGGAGTGTGGACACTTGTCCTCCGTTTGGGTCATCCTTTATTTAAGTCGCGTTGATTATGATATTGCCATTCTGATCCCTACAGCGGATAATTTCCGGTTAAAACCTATACTCATCCAAGCTGTCGTCAAGTGTTAAAATGTTGTTTTTATTGTACTTTCATTGTTCTCGTCTGCAAATCTTCTTAACGTATCGCATTAGATCGTAATACTTATCTTCTCTAGCTGGGGCTCTTCTTTCCATTAGTATTCAGTAAGTTCCTTTTTCTTCTTAATCGCTTCCAACCAGGCATCGTTGAACAATTCGTTATGGCTGATCCGTTCTACATGCCCAAGGGTGTTATTAGCTGCACTCTGGATACCATCCCGCATTTTCCTCCACATTTCTTCACTACTTTCCTCAGAACTAGCATGACCTAATGTCTCGAAATGTGATTTGATTGTGGACATGTAAGCAATTTTGACCGTGTCGTCTTTCAACATTTCCAGATTGATATTAGGAGACCAGCTCCTTTGACTGTTTTTAGCAATTCGGTAGCGGTATTGCGGTCAGGCTAGGAAATGGTCCAAGTCACAGTTAGTACGTCGTAGCGCCTACAAGCTCAATATGTTTGAAGCAGCTCTGTTTTCGATGAGGACGTGGTAGATTTGATTGAATGTCCGGAATGCCCACGTCATTTGCTGTATGTCCTTATGGTGGAAGCAAGTGGAAGTTCCGACTAAATTTTTACTGCTACCGAAGACGATAAGCCCTTGGCCAATGTTGTTTATTATGCAGGCTCTGCTATGGAACAGTTCGTTGCCAACTTTAGCGTTGTTGTTTTGGTTTTTACATTGTATCGTCTGATATGTGTTTAGATTTCACAGTGTACCTACAATATTGTCACATTACGTGATATCTATAGGCATGACAAAAATACAACAGCAACAAATAGGCCTGTGAACATGAAAACTAAAGAGAACAACCGCACCAGGCGCGCAAGTTTTACGAACAAACCTGCAGAATGAAGCTTTACACACCTCGACGCTTATCCTGCTGAAACAAAAAGAGAAATCTGATTTCCAAAAGAATGGGCATATTGGAGCGATGGGTTGAGTACTTTGATGAACTGCTTAACAACCAATATATCGGCCAGTTATAGGTGCCGCCACCTGAAGATGATGGCCAAATAATGCCACCACTAAGTATAGAAGAAATAGTCCGTGCAATTTATCGGCTTAGCCGAATTGGTTAAATATGGAGACGACCAATTATACCAAGCGGTTCATCAACTTATGTTCAAGGTGTGGGACAGCGAATCAATACCTGACGACTAGCAACGAGGCACTACCTGTTCCATACATGAAAAGGGAAATATCACCCAGTATAGCAATTATACAGGTATCACGCTGAGTACCATCTATAAGATATTCTCCGCTACCTTCCTATGTCGGATAGCCCCATACGCCCAGAACATCATTGGCCCATATCAAAGAGGCTTCACTCCAGTCAAATCAGCAATAAATCAGATTTTGCCTCTGCGCCAAGCGATGGAAAAACTGTTGAAATATGGACATCAGTTGCACCATCTTTTCATCGACTTTAAAGCCGGCTATGAGAACATAGCCAGGGTAAAAGTGTACTCGGCCATGAGAGAATTCGGCATTCCGACGAAATTCATAAGACTGACTAGGCTGACCCTGACCAATGTGCGAGACCAGATAAAAGCACTCACTCACTCACCCTCAAGACTATTCGACATAAACAACAGTCAAAGACAAAGGGATGCCCTATCATGCGTCCTCTCTAACCAGGCCCTGGAAAAAGTTATCCGTGATGCTGAATTACATACGAGAGGCGATAGGAGAGTCTACTAAACTACTGCCTATGCTGACGATATTGACATTGCTGGAAGAACAACCCGATATATACAGTCTACCTCCATCCAGGCAACGCGAGATCTTGGGCTGCACATCAATGAAGGCAAGACAACATATATGGTGGCAACGTCAGCACCGAAAACCAACCAACCAACAACATCAAACAACACTGGTCAAACGGGAAGAATAAAGATAGGAAACTACAACTTTGAGATCGTTGATAATTTCTCCTATCTAGGGTCGAAAATCACAACCGATGACAGCTACGATGATGAAATCCGCGCACGGTTTTTGTCAGCCAACAGAGCATTTTAGCTTACAAAACCTGTTCCGCTTCAAACGTCTTACCATAGGGTTAAAGCACCTACTTTCCAAGACAATGATCATACCAGTTCTCATGTATTCCTCGGCGACCTGGGTTCTTAGCAAGAAAAATTGCGTTCGAGAGAAGAATCTTTCGAAGAATTGGCAACCCTACGATTCCGTAGCCTACATAATGACGAAATCTGTGAGCGGTACCACGACCGGCTAGTTGTGGATAAAATGCGGCTCAGTTAGTTGCGGTCGACGGGTTACTTAATCCGTATTGATGAGGATGATCCAGCTCGAAAAGTTTATAAGGGCAATTTCAATGGTAGAAAAAAAAAATCAAACAGACCCTGCCTGAAATGGAGCGATGGCGTAGGTCAGGACGCCAGACAGGTTTTATGGATATAGAATTGGTGGACCTCGTCTCCCCGTTGATGATGATGAAAAATTTTCCGTTTCTGACAACACTCTTCGCATCGATGATTGGAATTTTTAAAAATTCCTCCAAGACTAATTTTTTGAAAGGTTGGAATCAAAGTATGCGCTTTTTCAAATTTCGCTGGGTGAGGTGTCTAACAATCAATCGATCGCCTTAGAAGTTCCACGTCAGATAGGTAAATTTGTAGTGAAGTAGGCAGAATATTTGTATGCTTCAAAAGCACTCCGTATTTCGCAGTGAGTGAAAAGTCGTAATTTGAGTACTTCAGTTGCCAAACATTTTATGGATGGAGCAATATCCATCAAGGAGCCTCTTTCAACTACCTAACTTTAGTGATTAAGACATCTATAGATGCTCAGAATCTGCATCTGAGGGACTAAGCATGCAATACGTAGATCGAAAAATTGGCAATTTGTCAATAATTTTGACTCAGCATCATGGAAGTCAACACTTCTATAGGTAAACAGCAATCTGGTTTTAGCTATGGATCCTCCTGCAGCGACCTCATTAACACCTTCTGGATGGAGTTTAGATCACTGCTCCACCTCCATCTATTCCGAGAACGCTTTCTATAACCCGAAAAGGGAGTGTATCTAGAATCTATACGCATGAGGGGCATTCCGAAGACTATTACCAGGGTGACATATGAGGGCGCTAAAATCTCTGAGGAATTTGAAGTTAAAAACGAAGTCCGGTGGAGATGCATTTTTTCAAAATTATTATTTCTTCTCGTAATCGGTGCTCCATGACGGCTTCTCCGGAGAATGTGGAAGTCCTTAATGGACCACGACATCTTAAAATATTTGCTTTCATTCTCACCCTGCAATTAACCTTGACAAAATGGGTTTGAATATCGATAAGCGATCAAAGTTGGCTCGAAAATAAAAGCCAACAAAGCTAAGATTTTCAATTTGACTTGCCTTCGCACTCATCTGTATTAACGAGTACAATGATGGCGTTGATCAGTTCGTTCGGCATCGAACTTGGTGTTCCGCCCCGCTGTTTTGTCTGAAATCTAGAAATGCAGAAACGTCAACATCACGCAGAGGTTGCTCCGTGCCAACATTCTTTCTGTGTTGCTGCACTGTTACTCGATAGCTGTAAGCTTTCATTAATTCGTGTCTTTTTATGCCTTTGGGGTCCTCTGGGCAGTGACAATATCTTATCAGTAACGTTGGCTAAACATTGCAACGTTGGCGTTGAGATGAGAAGATGTTAATAAGGGCGGATAGTTAACATTTTAAGAAAAGGCGACATGTCCATTGCGTTCTATGACACGCAATGAAATCCGCTATGCCCTTAGAAAACATGGCGCAAAACAGTACAGAACAAGTCGGGAAACCGAAAGCTGGGCGCTTCAGGTATGAAAGGTTTTGTTTGTTTCTTTTGTGAATATATTTGAGTGTAGAACTATCCCATTTCTACGTAGCCCGTTAAGAATATGCATTTAGCATATCAGATTCAGTACTTCGGGTTGTAAATTTACACGGTAAGGCAACTTTGTGCTACTGCAACTTTGTGCTACTGCAACTTTGTGCTACTGCAACTTTGTTACTAATAGTATGATTTTAATCAAACTTGGAGATAATATGCCTCATATTATATTTTATACTACTACCACTATAACTCCTATACCTTTTATAACTCTGACATAAACTTAAGGGGGGTTTTACTCAATTTTCCCAAAAATACGGTAATATACTATTATTAACTTAATTTGAACAGATATCGATATGGAGAGTATTTTGAGGCCTGGGTACCGTATAGAGCCAGCTTCATGATTTTTTTCAGATTTTTCGGTTGAATAGTTTCTGAGAATGGCTCCGTTAAAGAAATCATCACTTTGCACCCCTCCCACTCCCCGCTTTTTTAACAAATCTCAAAACTAAGACCGGCTTCGAAAAGTACTAATCGGGACCTTTCATCTGATACCAAACATGACTATATTTGGTGAAAAAAAATTGTACACCCCCCCTTTTACATTTATGGGGACCCCCCCCCCCCCCCTAAATCTCAACGTAGGAGGATATTACTCACTGCATAACTGGGGGTCCACAGTTCCCACCTTCTCACCAAATTTCGTGTCAATCGGTATAGCCGCTTCTGAGAAAAGTGCCTGTGACAGATAGACAGACAGACAGCCAGACATACGGACAGACAGACATTAAACCGATTTTAATAACCGATTTAAAACTGTATGCTTTCTGAAAGATCTAAAGAAAGTTGAAGTAAATTTGGGCAAACCGGGAAGGATGGCGCATGGGGCTAGGCACCGCGCTTTGCCCCATTTAGGGAAAACTGGCTACATAAAAATAGGTTTCAAGGAAACTTTCTCTCGATTAGTCTATCTAAATCTACTTGAGGTAAATTGTTATTAAATTGGCCCGGGCTTAGTTAGGCATTTCGGAACTGAAAGGTACTGACAATATTTAATAAAAATGTCACGTATCAAATGTGAAAAAGATAATTTCTTGTAATAGCACTAAGGTTCGTAAAAGTGTATCTTTCCTACCCATTGGAAATATTTCTAAAAATCTGAACACTAGTAGTTGTAGCTTGTGGTTGCAGCTATGAAGTTAGAATATCTAGAGATATGAAACATTTACGAAGAAATGCATAACAGTAATTGAACCAAGTGATGCAACTACTATAGCAAATCTTGCGCGCAACAGTTTTCCAATCACTTCATCAAAGTTTCGGTTTTGTAAGATTAGGCAGATGTCAAGACATTGCTTCTAATCAAATGCTCAAGGGGGTAAGCTCTATCAGACTCCATAGACAACTACAGCACGTACTATCAATTGCACAACGAGTATTTACCCGGGACGAGTATGGAAACTACTCAGAAACTTTTTACACGATACCATACCAGAAATTTATTATTGCTTCCTCCTTTGGCTAGTGAAAGGCATTGCGACACATCGGGTAAACGGTTGTGTTACAATCACGAAGAAAAAGTGAAGTGCTTTACCTTATTTGCGGCGATTCAACTGCGCCTTGCAGCCAAAACGGCTCAGAATATGCGAAATGATTGCGCAACACAATCCGAGGTCGTTCAAAGCATCCGTGGCATATGTAAGATCAATAAATCTTTAGATACGTAGATCCATTCGCAACTTTTGCACTATCGCTCATAGATTCCTTTCACTCATGTGCAATTATTTGACTCAAATAAGCCGTCTTAAGTGATTGGGTCAACGAGATGAAGTAAGTGAAGCTGCTTTTACTTGGGCTTTTATTACAAATTTGATTGCCGATTGTTAACCCTTTGGACAATTATATATATGCATATTGCGTTAGCAGAGACCTTATTGTGAGGGTATCAAAGGCTGCATTACTGATCTGTTTTGTACTTTCCACAATGAGCTCAACAACAATCAACTCAACCATCAACATTATGCAAAAGCTGGTCCTAATCGTTTAATTGCTGATTGCCCTTTTGTTAATTCGACCAATAAAAGGCTCGTTATGTGTAATATTGAAGCAATAAATCAATCCAGACTTGGTTACACAGGCATGGAAAGATATCAACAAACCTCGATGGGAAAGGGTTAATTTCTTTCAGTGACTTCTCCAAAACTCTCATTCGGATAATCAATCCATTAATCGAATGAAAGTGAAATGCACTATCCAATCGCTGTATGAGTTATTGTGCGGCCATATCCAACCGGCTTGACTTCTAGCCGCACCAGACAATACCCGAAATGATATAACAGTGACCAAAAAGAATACAAATATCAAATAATCATCTTTAAAGATGATCCTCAATTCAACTGACCATTAAGCCTGTGATTAATCTCTGCTTGAGCTGGCCCCTTGCACATGGCTCACGATGGCATCTTGTGCGAACCCAGCAAATGGGTTTAATACAGTTTAGTGTCTATGAGATAGCATGGATCGCCTCAATCGTTAAGTGAAATGTGAATAGATTTTAATAATTATTTTAGAGTGCATTGAAAGGTTTTCGAACGAGGAGACGTTGAGTGGTCTTCCGATGACTTGACTTTTCGTGTATCATTACTGAACACCGATTAGACTTTATCTTGATTTATGGACTTTGATAGCACCTGGGAAGGTCCACATGTGAAGAGCATATCACATTTGGTATCTTGAGCTGGTCATGATCGTCTTCTTTCTCCGATTGTAGTGGCTGCAATTTAAACTGTGATTATTATTGACGCTTTTCAAGGAGATAATTGAAACATGATGCAGTGCTTTTAACATGTGGGCACATACATACCTATGATGGTATCCATGATGTACTTAAAATGGGAATGTTGGCAAAAAAATCCCGACATTGATTTTTTTGAAGGGTATCAAAATGATTGAGCTGGGAAAATCATTGCTTCTAAATTTAGTAAACGTGTACAGCATATTTTGATAGATATCGTTTAAGTTATGTAAGAGAAGTTTGATTATTATTAAACTCCTTACGATTAATTGTCTTGTCCAGAAGGAAAGTACTCACAATATTAAAGTTTTATGATTGAATCTTGAATGTAAATTTATTCAACAATGTCTTTGTACCCCTTCTGAACTCGTTAGAATAGAGAAAATATTATGAGATTCTGCTACTAAATGCATAAAAGTTGTAATAATCATTAATGGATTCTCCATTCAGAAATTATTCGTTTATTGTTGTTTGACAAACCCTTCGAGTCTTGGGTGATTAAATTTCCTTCACCGGTTTCAGCTCAACAATAAGCTGGCGAGTTATTTAATCTTAATTATGGAGCATCGTTATTGTGAGCTGAGCCCTTTTCGGCTGCATGATTTGTGTAACACAATATTTTCAATACCTTTTTAGATAGTTCCGTCCCCACGTACTCGAGGAGGGCGACCAGACCCGAGTCTGCAAGGAACTCATCTGAAGTGGCTTCGGCCACGAAGCCTCACCGGAGGTTATCTGGTACCATGGGAACCGGGACGGCCCTCTGAGAGCATTTGCTCCAGGAGAATTCCTGGAGGATGTATTCTCGGCCCGGTTATTTGCGGTTGGCCCCCTAGTGGGAGTTTCATGGTGGTTGTGGTTATGCCTACATCACGGGCAGAGCTCCTCGGAGCTCAAGCGTGGAGTCCCGCTGTACAACTCGGGTGCCGTACCTCTTAGTTGCGGTAGAAGTGTTAGATAGGCCTCACATCCACTGGTATGAATGCTGAGCCTGCACTCAGTATAAACCAGGACCGCTGTGCTTGCATGGTGGGGCTCTGATTGTGGTCACAAATTTAATCCGTGTCCGAAGAGGACCGTGGGATTATGCCTACACGGCAGGTACTCACGTTAAACCCCCAGGACTTTCATACCTTTTTAGATGTCTTTATAGTGCACTTCGAGGCGATGATAAACTCCTTAGTTCATTTTCTTTTTGATCACCTTTTGATTCCTGTTTCATATTCATGTATCTTAATCGTGATCATTTGGAGACTCTCGAAATTTTACGGTAATCACAACTACTTTCTTACCTAACAAATATCCTATTCATCAATTCTTGGGGTCTTGCTCTAAAAGGATTTTTATAGTTTTTCAAAGTGAAAAATTAGTGACTTAGCTTCACATTGTTCAAAATGTCCTGTTAGTTAGGGCTTAACAATACACTTAACGTCTTCTCTGCTTGTTGTAAACTAACTAAAAGAGATAGAAATTTGTGGGCTAGCAACCTGTAAATTTCGAAACTTTACTGCTCCTGAAATGTCAACAGCGCTTTGGATAGGACCGGCCTCACTACTACGATGTTTAATTTCAATGAATGGTTTCCAGAATGTGCGCATGATCCTCGACTACGGTAGCGAGAGTTCTCAGAATGCTGGCTATTACCAACTCGACCAAGAATTCCAGCGTTATAAGAGACATATTCTCCGCCCGAGTGAAATAAAATGGTGTCACATTACTGCCGGCTAGTTCCCAAACTCTCCCACCTTGCAGAGCCTTTAAATCAAGAAATTCCTTTCATCAATGGGAGGGGAGAGGGGGAAGCAAACTGTCAGTTCAAGGAACCCCCTGCCATCTAGTTCTTCTACTGGTCGAGCACGAGAACGACCCTAACGTAATGGGCAACACGGCTCCACCTGTCGGTACTGCTCAGCATCTCCTCAACAATGATGTCTGGAGAGGGATCCCTTGTGTTTAAATAGAGTTGCTGACGAATCCATACCACCTTCCATAAGAAAAAAAGTGTGATGGACGTCGTCCACAACTCTATTGCAAAACACACGATCTGGAGATCGTACCTTTCCAATCGAGTGCACGAAAACCTCCATGTCCACTTAAGAACTGGGTGAGAAAACAGCCAGTTCCACAATGCTTCTGATTCAGCCACGCATCTAAGTTGCCGATGAGCCGCGCAGCCCATCTGCGTCTAGGTTCATTCAGCCAAGAGTTGCCACTCGTCTAGAGTGCCGTTGTTCACAAGTAACCACCATCTTGTCTTTTTTCACCACCACCACCATCACGGTCAGTTCGGTCTCTGTCCTTGCGTGGGACGCTTACAATATACCTCCTTGCGAAGAGCGTCACCCATTCCTCCGCACCGTAGAGCAGGACTGACTGCGTTGAACTACTAGACGTAGGACCCCCAATATTTGCATTACCGTACTTAACGCCGAAACTTCAACTACAGCCTTGTTCGC
Source organism: Hermetia illucens (assembly GCF_905115235.1). Classification (NCBI taxonomy): domain Eukaryota; kingdom Metazoa; phylum Arthropoda; class Insecta; order Diptera; family Stratiomyidae; genus Hermetia; species Hermetia illucens. The sequence goes on from NC_051849.1 coordinate 53,354,633, forward strand.
TGCCGCTTTGATTTGCTCAAAAAAGCTCATCTTTGAGTCAAGAGTCAGTTCTAGGTAGTTTACCGCTGGTTTTGACTCGATTATCGACTCGCCGAACGATATGGGACGCAGAGTCTGAATTCTCCTTTTAGTCAGGATGACTCAATATGCCGACTCTGCTTTGCGCCTGTTCGACAGTACGTACAACAACAAGCGCCATAGCATCATTTGCAAACAGGCGAGTACTGGAGAGTACTCCTCTCCTTTTTGCACCCTGTGGCCAATGTACTTTTGCACTCTAGAAAGCTGAGTAGTAGCAAAAGTTAGTCTAGTGTCGGATTGTCTCTGACAGCAACCGCAAAGGGCGCTCTCTTGACTTGGAAACCGATTCCCGTTCCAGATTAAAGAACACAATTGTGCAGACCTCCGATTTAATGGAGAAAAATGCTTCCTAGAAGCAATTACTCGCAGTTCAGGAGAGAGCATGTCATATTTGATTGCCCCAGGTTTACCGCGCACCGAACAAGAATAGAAGCGGTCGCATACAGGCGCTTAACACCCATTAATTTTATTTGAACGTATATGTATACAAATGTATTGTCAATTTCAATTTTCTAATCCCTCACACCTCAATTTTCCAATCCCTCACAGCTTCACCCTCTTTTATTACCTGCTTTACAACTTTGCATCTTAAAATATTAATTGAAATGTTTCATTTGATACCCGACATGGCTACAATCGGGAAAAATCATTTTGCACCGCCTTTTCCGATGTTAAACTTAACGTTCATTACAATTGCATTAGGCTATATTTAAATCACAATGTGTCTGAAAAATCATTCTGATGAAGAAGTTGTTCTTATGTGGAAATCAGTCTCTACGAGTCCTGACGAAATCAGATGAGATTAGCTCATGTAGTCTTTTTATAAGAAGATGGCCCTGCATTGTATTGTATAAGTTCGTGGTTTAAAGCCGTGTCTCCATGTATGCAGGAGTCACCTGCCTGTGCAGTGCCAGAGGTACCACCTGTGCCTCCTCGACTAGAGTAAGTTTTAGGGTCCCTGGAAAACTAATATATCACAAAGATAATTGATATTTTTCCACTTTTATATATTACCAATGTCGTTATCCCAACTACATCTGCATACAAACATATGGTCTGGTGAAAGTTTCTCAACAATCCCACTACCATTACCTGCGTTGGCAGCCTCGATGCCTTAATTGCGATCAAAACAGTGGCAATACAGATCATTGCCGTCTGATCCAAAACACTCCAGATTCTGCATCACATGGGTCATACAGAGAAAGTATATCTGTAGTGCAACACGACTCGAGGCTACAATGGCATCATCTGAAATGGCTTTTGGCACGGAATCGTGAAGGTTATCTATTACTATGGAAACTGGGATGGGCCTCTAAGAGCATATCCTCCAAGAGCATTCCTGGGAGTTGCACTTTCGACCCAGTCATTTTCGATTGGCCCGTTTGTGGGAGCTTCCTAGTGGTTGTGCTCATTTCACGAGCAGAACTCTATGTGGGGTCAAGCTTGGAATTGCGCTGTACAACTCGGGCATACCCCTTAGTTGCGGCAGAGGAGTTAGATAAACTTTACAGCTACTGGTATCAATAATGAGCCTGAACTCAGTATAAACCAGTACTGCGATGCCAGTCATGGCGGCGCTCTGATTGCGGTCTACAAATTAATCCGTATTATCCGAAGAGGACCGTATGATTATGTCTACACGACAGGAACCGACGTTAAAGCCTCCGGATCTTTATGTAAACAAATACAAATCTTGTTTGAAACCAATGTAACAACTTTCGCGAGCAAAAGTGTCAAGCACTTTGCTTGCATTCTCGAAATAGCTTGTTTCGATAAACGTTTCTGCGGACCTCTACCCTCATGCAGGTGAACTTGCACAACCGCTGTTCGCATAATTCCAGACGTAATTAACAGCTGTTATCTAGCCTCTCCCACGTATATTCAGGTTCATTGTAGACCCTCACTCTTGAATTAATTGGCCACTAGACAACAATCTGAAACAAACTCCTAAGTGATAAAAAGGTGTTATAATACTGTATTCAAAATACTGAAGCTTACTTGCCAATAGTTCAAAGGGGTACAATTATGCATCAGTGAATGGTCTTTCTATCTTACTTTCCTTAGACGCAAATATATTGACTACAATGGCTGTAATGCGTATTGCTTTCTGTGGAGTTGTTAGATTGACAGCAGTTAATATGCTGCAGTGACAGTACATTGTCATGCTCCTATCAGAAACTAGAGACCAGAGACGGATATATAAAGGAGCTTTTCATTATTGCTGGTTTCTTTGTAATGAGGGTAATAAACGCAAAGGGTAGCACCTTTTCTTTAAAGTTGAAAATTATGTTAAGAGAACCCTCAGATTTATCTTCCTTTAACGTATCGTCTTTTGTCAACGACTACTTTCAACGGAATTTGTTGCTTTGCTTATCAAATGTAGACCAAATTGGTCTTATGAAAAAGGCGCCTTTAATTGATTGCACTATTTTCTTCGTACTGACTTTGTTCCGATTGAAATCTTCATGTGAACTGATTATGTAAGGACATAGCTTTCTCAGCAGAGTTGCCTTTTCATTTCTAGCTCATTCTAGACTTAAAGTTCAGAATAAGTACTCATGACAACCTGAGACTCGTGAAAATTCGATTTACTCGAGCATCGATTATGCTTTACCAGAGTTTATTCTTACCAAGTCTGAGGTTTCACTGGAGGATTTTGGAGGATGTATTCTGATAAGCTGAAAAGAGTCGCCAATGTTGTTCCAAAATATATTGACGACACAATTATTCTCAAAAGTCATGACGATTGAGTACTTTGCATTCTCTGGGCCTCAAGTTTCCGGGGTAGATAGCTGCCCAGATGCCACCAAACTTTTGCAGTCACTACAAGATGCTTTCTAATTTAAATGTTTAATGTTTAATTCATGTAGTGATCTGCTTTGTGTGAGTTATTAATGGTCAAGGTCAACATAGAATGTTCCAGTACCTTCATCGATGTTCATTTTTGAAGTCAAAATGGATTATTACCTTTTCTCTAACACGTGACGGTAAAACGTTCCTAGTCACGAGAGTGGAAGGCACCAAAAGGAGGCGATTTTGCCATTTTATTACCTTGTATGAATTTATTATTACTTTTTTTGCCTATTAAATTATAATTAATGTTTTTCTCTTTGATTTCTTTCAGGTGAGTTGGAGATTTTCTTTTTATTAGCCAGGCGGTCGCGTAAGTAAAAAAACTATCAATTTGACAAGGTGAAGCTGGTCGATTTCCGGTCGAATTATGTGAGTTCATGCCGCAACGAAACTGACAGTCACGCAAGGAGAGCCGAGGAAGGATTTCTGAAAAATGGCTTATATTATTATAAATTAGAAGAAATAATATACTAATCTACATCAATTAAACTATATAAGATTCCGGAACATCAAAAGGGTAGTTTTGGTTTAGGGCCGCTCTTCGATAGCGTCGGTCCCTTGCGGGTTTTCACTCCTCCTTCTGCAGTCTTATACTTGAGAGTAATCCAATCCATCCATTGTGAGATGGACCACCAACGACGATAGCAAAATTTCATCCCATTTTCAAAACTAGTGGCTGTTCAGGTTTCCCGCAACCAAAGTGTAGCTTCACCAAAGTACTTCTTAAAGAGAGAAACACGAAAAGGAAGAAAAATTAATTGGTTTAAAGTACGAACTCAGGATTAGAGAAAACCACGGCGGACTGCATCTTGACTCAGCTGAGAACGAGATGCGGTCTTTAAGTTTTTACCCCATTTGGCATCTCAACCGCCACTAGTCCTCATTTCGAAACTCGATCATGCAGTTCAACCAGAGGATGGCCGGATGGTTATATACTTCAATATTCGCCTTCCATTGTTTCAATGATTTCCTGGGTAGGCGGTCTATATAATTTTGATAAACAAATACTCTTTTGAGTAATAAGTTGATTCTAGCTGCTCATTAAGAAATCGCGCATCTCCTTTTCAAGGACCTAGATATTTTCCGCAATGTACATATATTGCATGAACGGATCACCGTGCTTTCCAGACGTTTTTCTCAATGATCCTCATTCATAAAGTAGGATGTACCTTATTAAAGGGTTATAATGGCGTTTAACCATGTGCCACATGAACTCGTCTGGTATGCTCTACGGCAACACCTAGTCCCAGAAGAGCTCGTACAATGGGTTCAACTACTCTACCATGACCCCAAAAATAAAGTTCGAAGTGTGGCGGGTTTATCAAATGCGTTTCGTGTCTCCGTCGGTGTTCATCATAAAAACACCCTCTCACCACTTCTCTTTGTTCTTATTAAAGGCACTGTCACACGAGATATCAAATGTCCCGCGCCATATACACTACTTTATGCAGATGTTGTTTGCCCAGCCTCTCATAGCAAAGCTGATCTCGCACAACTTCTTCAAAAATGGAGCATCACCTGTAACACTGTCCCAGATTCAATCTAACTTAAAGAGAATTTTCATTGACCGAACCCTATGACTAACCTTAGACAATCAATATTTCATCAGTCTGGCGCCAGTATGATTGACAATATTATGTTGTGAATCAAGACACGACTTCCGAATGGTTTGGATCTTTAAGTACATGCTACAAAAATGATCGGATCGGATTGAGTCGTTGTTACAGATCCCCATCATGTGCATATGTTTTCTGAGAGAACAGTGACCAGTTATTAGGCCTACCAGAGTCCTCGTTTCCAGTTGTTTTTATTTCCAGAGTTTCGTCGGATGATTGTTAATTTACAATGGTTATCAGCACCCATTTTGTGACATATGTCAGATTTACTTCAGGTATCACAGTCCCAGCCTCGCCGTCTTTTAGATTGGTTTATATACCACAGTATACATAAATTTCAATTTTGTCGATTCTAGGCACGTTTTCACTTTTTTCAGTATGCTTTTATCCCAAAAGGGTACTGAACTGTACAACTGGTGCCCGAAATACCTAAATACGAATAAAAAGTATATTCCGTTTTTAGAAATAGATCAACTGAAGAATTTTTTTATTTATACCGGTTCCTTAAATGGTTGCCATTTTAGTGATTCCGTGGATCAGGTTCAGCTACAAAACAAAGCTTTAAAGCTTCCAGGTTGCTAGCTCACAAATTTCTATCCCTTTTTAAACGCTTTCGACAAGCAGCAAATACGGGATCAACCATCTCACTGACATAATATATATTAAATATTATATTTATTATTATTCTAATAAAGCCTCGCCTACTCCCTGCAAAGTTCAGATTTTGACTCATCCCTCCTCCTTTCTTGACCAGATTGGCGGTCGACATTCCAGTTCTTCTTAATCATTGTGGTCTCGTATTTTCTATCGAACCAGTAACCCAATAATCGAACCATTATCCTTCTCCTTTGTTGGGGGTTGTGATTCCATAGTGATTCGTGATTCTACTATGCCCATGTGATGCTACCATAAGATCCAAGGGTGCAATTGCGGTAGTATAGCCAGAGTAAGGCAGTTTAGTTTTTAGAACTACAACAATTTTTTAATAGTTTACCTCTACTCGATATGTAAGCACCGGCTTCACCACCACTTGATATAACCAGTACACCGTGTTTGGTTTCAATCCCGATGCTTTACCTACAGCCTTTTTCGTGGCAAAACGTTTCTACTTTACAATTTAGCTTCGTATTTAAAGTCAATCCGAGATATTTTGCCTAATTTGATAGTTGAAACTGATGGGAGTTTGAGTTTATGCCTTCATCCCCTGTTTTCACGACCCTTTTGCTAAACTTAGAGCTGGACTTTTCCACATGGCATGAATGATATCCCGCTCCAATTAGTAAGACTAGCTATTCGTCTACAGTAGGACTCACTCCAGGATGTGACGATGGGTAGAGTTTCTCATTTAGATGTACTTAAGCCAGTCTGCGTTCAGTCGAACGAGACGTCTACATGTTGCTCCTTCCTCTGGATCTCCGATCAAAATTACAATCGCCGTCGGTTTGTCTCTCGTTGCAGCCTCATTCTTCAGTACCGGCTGATGTAGTCCTTTTTCATAAGGTTTTCTCGATTGATAAGCATTCTGGTTTCGATGCAAGGGAAAGATGCCAGTCCAAGTGAATTAAACGGTTCAATTCTCTTCAATTCATCAACCATTTGGCCTTAGTCACTGTCACGAAAGAGTTCGCGAGTTTCCAGTTGCGTCTACTGACCCTGTTGTTAACAACTGTTTCGTCCAATTGGATTTTGATAATCGTTCTTATTTCGTTAAATTGAGAATACGTTTCTAGACTAACTTCTAGGATTTTTTCCAGTTTTTGTGTGTCCTACGTCGAATCTTTTCATTGTAACAATGGGATTAGCCGGATCTTTAGTTAGATTTCTATTCGCAGAATCCCCTGCATGAGTCTCCGCCAGTTCTGTAGATCACCTTAAAACACTGGATAAGGAGGTGGGTACAATCATGTAAATTCATCGCACTTTTGCCTTATTAAATAGACGAAGCGTCTTCCGTCTGCTAGATTTTGATTTCATCAACTACAGTTTCTGTGCAAGCGTTGCTTTGTCAGCCTACTGCTGTAAGAGGTGGTGACGCCCTGTTTAGTTTATCTATAGTGACTTCGTTGTTAGATTTGGCTTTCACCATCCTCTTTGTGTCCCTCATATCAACTAGCAGATTTCACTTGTAGCGCTGACAATTTGTGTTATCTGGATGTGTATTTTCAGCATTAGTGATTTTAAAGGAGAAGGTAGCATGAACTTCTTTTGATATAAAGATCGGTTCAGTGCCTTGTTTTTGGTGTCGTCCCCCAGCTTCATGGCATATCTTTGGGTTTGCGTCAATAATTACATAGAGGTTGTGTGCCTCATAGTAATCGAGCTAGTCCTCCAATGTGCGACCTGTAGGCCATACTGGAAATATACGGTTGCCACTAAGTAGTCTTGCACATTCCCGTTTGCACCTGTTGTCCTGCGTGAAGTTTAAATGTTCACTTCACCTGTTCTACATCAGCTTTGAGAAAAGTGTCGATAGTGTGAACAAGGAGTATATCTGACTTGCTCTACAGGAGGGACATTCCGGAGAAATTAACAGCTATAATCAGAGCGATATATTATGGTACAATGCCACGTCCTGCATCGAAGTAAAATCTTAGAGTATCTAGAGGTCTAAAGCGGAGGCCACCAGGGTTGCATTTTGTCACAGATGTTATTTGTTTTTGTTATCGGCTGCTGCTTGTCCGGAAAACCTAGGGGAGTTAAATGGACCATGGCATCTTTATTTTCCTTCCTTTATTCTCCTGTTTGCTCTCTCACCCAGGGACCATCTAGGAAGCCTGATTTCTGCCGAAGCATGGATGTTGTCCGAAGCATTAACGGCGCTAGATCTGCTTTCACTGCATTGTCTAAAATCTTGAAACAGTTATTTCAACACTAAAATCAATTTGAGACTGTTCCATGCTAGTATTCTTTCTGTGTTGTTATATGGTAGTAGCACATAGAAAGTGATCTGCATTGTCAATGGAACGTTTCAAGCCTTCGTCAACGTCTGTCTGCGTCGTATCATCAGAGTACGCTGGCCTGATACTATACAAACGAAGAGCTTGGTCGGCATACAGGCCGGGTACCGATACGCAATATGATGAGAAGACGGAAGTGGTGGTAGGTCCAATATTAAGGATGCGTGGCAATTGCATTACTGACTACGATATACAGTGGAGTGAGTCGATCCCAAGAGTACTTGGTGCCGAACAGAAGAGTCTGCATGCGGGTGTTTCAGGTAGTCGTGGGGAAGTTGGAGCGCATGCCAGGTAACTCCTAACCACCAAGGGATAAATGGCAACCATATACATATATTTTTTTTCTATGGTGAAGGTTGCCTTCTATGTTTGTCAGCTAATTATTTAAATTTTTGAAGCTTAGCTGGGAATATAGCCTTTCCTGTCAATACCCTCTCGGGCCTTTCCCAGAAGACGTGGCCTTGGAAGAAATCTTAAGATTTAATTCCTCCAACTTTAATTGCCTTTTTAAACAATTCAGCGGTCTTCCTCCAATTTCTTGAGATACGAGGATATTTTCAGCCATTTGGACTTCTATAATCGCCTAAAACTACGTGACGAGGGGCAGGTAGCATGGAGAGTAACCTCACTCAGTGTATCACTACCAATTTGAAGAATTCCCCCCGCTATGCTATACTTAATACGCCCAACCCACTTTTCATTGTAAATACTTCACCTACCTCGAGGGATCAATGTATTTACTCCTCCGAATAGTTCGCAAATATCAGAATAAATATTCGTTGACCCAGTTCACAAAAATAATTTAATTTTTTCACCTTTCCTATAGGACAAACCTCATCATCGAGTTCAAGGAACTCTCACAATTGTGGATGTAATCACACAAATAGGTTGTCTCAGACTTTACACTCCCAGGCAATATTTGAAATTAATACCGCTACAAGCAAACCAAATTACCTTAAGTGGAATTAATTTGATATAAAATGTGTCAAATGCGTCTCTAGGCTTTACAATTATTCGTATCCCTTTTACGTTGATTAATTCGATTGTGGCACCGTTGGGCCAGGGGGTAACAAACCTTTGCAGTTTCTCATATTGATAGTCGACATATTCGCTAATATCTCGTAAATATTGACGGAACAGTGCAGGTTGTGTAATTCAAATTACGATTTGTGGTATCTATTGTTGCTGTGGGATTTGCTAGGCAACGCTTTATTTGCTGGGAAGATAGTGGAGGCGGTTAGTGTTTAGATGCAAAGTTGTGCCACGAGAAAGTTTTTATGTAAACCCTAATTGCGGTGTTGTTGTCAATATTCCTATATTTACAGAGTACATCATGGGTACGTACCGAGAAGAGAACGAGTGGAAAAACTGGTTTCAGTATATTCAATCGACATCAGTGGGTTGCATTTAGTAATGTTTTCATCTAAATCGCCTTCCGATGCTACAATGCAGCTTGAGTATGAATAATTGTGTACTTGGGAACCGCGTACATATTTTCTCAATAATATGTAAAAATTTATGTGTCGTGACCAGGCTTGACTTGACAGATATATCGCACTATTATAGAAACTAAGGCAAAAGTGACCATAAAAACAAACATATGACCAATTCCCATTTTAACTAAATCTTTGCTGTGTTCTGGAAAAAAACTAGCAATAACTAGTTGAATTTTAATAGAAATCTCAATCAACCAGCCCCAAACTAGCTAAGGAAAAAATTACTAAAATTCATTGAACATATAGGCGGAGTTAGTCATGCCGCTTCAAGATTAGAGGCATCTGGATTCTGGGCACCTCTCTCCGGTGGTATTGTACTGCTGTTATCTAATGCGCCAACCTGGAAGGATGTCGGATCATCGATTTCCACAACTTTTAATGGCTTATCATTGGCAGCACAGCACACAGTATGCAATGAAGTCAGTGGACTTAAAGGAACTGACAGTATCTCACTCCATCAGAGCGATAAAATTGCGATCAACTGCAGATTTACAATTTGTTTTTCAGCTATGCATTATATGGGGACGCAGAAACCAACCAAGTGTATCAGTTGTGCTTTATGTAGATTGGTTGCATCCTCGGAGACCCTGGCAATCTCGACTTTAGTACCTACACTTACGGGTCGGATGCATATGCAGGCATTGGCGGTGGAAGTGACAATGACTTGCTCATACATCAGGATATAGCGCCACTTTTATTGTTAGCTAGGCTAAATTGCTGCTTGTTGTAAGAGGCAACTAAAAGGGATAGAAATTTGTTGACTAGCAATCTGTAAATTTCGAAATAACTGCTACCTAAATATCGACCTATCGAAAATGAACTATAATTGGTTTCTGAAATGCCTCGACAAAGGTAGCGAAGGTCCTCAGCATGCTCACTTTCTTCGACTCGAGCGAGAATTCCAACGATATAAGCGATGAGCGGAGTAAGAGGGTGGGACTCTGAAGAGTAATACTCTCCCGTAAAAAAAAATTAGTGGAAGAGGCGACTCCTTTTTCACTAGAGATTTTGACACCTAGATTCCGGGATAGGATAGCGAGCATCATAATTGTACAATGCTGTCGCTCAACAGTGGAAGAGCTATTCTGCTGATCGGACGACAAATACGCTGAGTAACCCGCTAAAATGCTCTTTTCTTGGAAGCTATGCAGGTGGTCGGCCACCTCCCGAAGGAGCGTCACAAAATCTGGTTGACTGTAGAATCATGGAAGCAGATTGATGAACGAATGATGGCCGACGTGACGCGTACGAACTTAGATATCGAAGGAAGTCCCAGGAAGCTGTTATTGCGCTCTGCAATCTGATACTTCCTTTCATAAGGAAATCTTGGGAACCCGACACCCGACCTTCTCAGAAAGTGGAAGACGGATCCGCGAGATTCAAAAGAAGGGAAAGAGTCGGCCTGTAGATAAACATCAAGAAAACCAAGGTTCTCTGTGTGACGGGTTATTAGTCTATCTCTATCTACATTAATGGGCAAAGCATCGTAGGCATCGGTCACTTGATACTGGACTGGATAGTCCTCGAGGCATTAATAACGCTAGATTCACCTTCATTGCCTTGCATAAAATCTGCAAATGCAGTTATCTTAACACTAAAATCATTTTGAAACTGTTCTGTGCTAGTGTTCTTTCTATGTTGTTATATGGAAGTAACATATGGAAAGTGATCAGAAGGCGGAAGTGGCAGGAGACAGATCACACATTAACTGGCTACTGGCTGCGCCTCGCAGTGGAACCCACTTCTTTAGATGGCCGATGAGGGGTTCGCCTCAAAAGCATTGGGCGTCGAACAGTAAACACAGAGTGCAATTAGCACCGTATCTTTGCCGACAAAGCCAAGAAATGTGTTAGCCCATGCACGCTCACCACTGCATTGTACTCGTTTGGAACTCCCGCGGTGACTACCCAGAACGTAACTCCACGCTGTTTCACAATCCTTGTGTACGCGCCATTACATTACATTCGACACAGGCGGTGTCGCGAATCAGAAACTGATTCCGCATCAACTAGCGGTGGCAAATTCTTCAACCATATACACTTATGGCTACAGGCAAGTAGACGTAAGTCTGGGACTTCGACGAACGTTCTCATGGCGTTTCGTTGTAGCGTCCCATATTAGGCGCAGACTTTTTAGGCCACTATAGATCATGGTCATGAGTTTGACTGACTAATCTTTGCTAGAATCACCCCATGAATGTCAGCGCCTCTTGCGGGGTGATTAGTTGATGTTTAGAAGAGAACAATCCTTACTGCGGTTAGAGTGATTGATTTTCTGTGCTAAGCTCAGAATAAAATGAAGTTCCACACTTCCTCCTCAGCTTATGACACTAAATATTAATAATAATCGTTGGCCCAACAATCCATATTGAATCAGGGCCTTGAAGTGTGTTAGAGCACAATAATTCAAGACCGTAACGGTACAGTACGGGATTACAGTACCCTATAGGAGGCAATGTGGTCAGCATTGCGCTGGCCCGAGATTATTACCCTGATTTGACTCAGGAACTCATTCACAGCTGAGTCGACTGGTATCTGACGTCAAACCATGATGCAAATTGCACTGCCACCAGTGAGATTTGAACCGCGACCTTCCACACGATAACCTTGTGCTCTAACCACATAGCTATCCGGACATTAAATATTACTAATATTTAAATGAAAAGGCAAAACGGATGTGAAGATAACTTGGTTGGCAACCTTCAGCCAAATATTTTTGGTTATCTCATTATCTATCTGAACAGCAAGCTGTAAAATTCTATGTAGGATCTAGAGACCCAAACACTTTATCTAAATGTCAGATCTATCCACTGCACTTCCACTTTCTACTCAATATATCCAAGGCCATCTGACATGTACGTCGACGTAGTTCTTCATTTGATATTTTCTCACTACCCTAAGCACAAACATGGGCTGACGAAAGCCCGAATATCAAGGTTGGTCACTGTCCAGCGTTAGCATAGTCTAGGCATTTGAGGATTCGCCCTCCAGACAAGGCAGTATGAACGATATTGCCTGTGGCAAGAAAAAATGTATCGGTGGTAGAATGCGATCCTGGAGGGCTCCGCTTTGGACATGGGATACTTGAATCCATTGTAGGCCACTCTTATAATAGTTATTGTTTTTTTCGGTACGGCCCCATTGTTTAAACATTTCAAATGCGCTCTCTTCGACGCTATCGAAAGTCTTCCCAAAATCAGTGAAGAACAAGGTCAACATACGTTTCACAATCACCTGCAGTGAGCAAAGATTCAGAACGGAAACTATTTGAATTTCCCTCTATGAAGGTTAAGAAGCATTATTTGAAGTGTTCTAGGATTATTTAAGTTAATGTTTTCGCACTGAAGACGAATCGCTTTCTGCAACATTTTAATGATCATCCTCACTCCTCCCTATCTATGAAAAATCACCACTTTTCGTATTCCCCACAGTAATAGAGCTCTAGCGCGCCTGTTCACCCTCTCCCACAGCGATCAACGAAACTATCCGTTTCTTATATTTATCGATCTATCGCCACATTTCCGCAATGAGACATTTCTTGTAATGCACTTCTGGGTAGTCGTTGACAACTCCACTTTACCCAAATATAAAAACACTTCTAATAGAAGTCCAGTGGTCGTCAGTACAATAAGAAAGTTTCCCCACTGCTCATCAACATAGGAATATAGGACGCTATATTTCGCTGCGAGCAACAGTAACACGCAAATGGTTATTCCTGTTCACTCCTTGGTGGAGCATAGTGCATCCACACAGATTGTGTTTCAGTTTTATTATGATCACACTTAACGCTGTACAGGAAATCAGCTCACACCAGCGAGACAAAGATAAGATGAACACAAACACCCATGACGACTGGGATTCGAATACAGAGCAGCAAGCTTGGGACGCTGACGCTCTAACCCCTCAATCAACGCATCGTCAGCAACCAAATGAACGTTAGCAATCAACAGATGATGGTCCTTTCCAGACCGATTTAATATTCAGAAAATAACTTATGAATTGATTGATTAGATGTCCTTTGCCTGATAGTGGAAGCTCAACTGGTCTTATGGCAGTTTGCGAATTCAGGGAATATGTAGATGCTGATAAGGCATCTCTGTTATTGTAGTAACCAACACCATGCTTTTCCATCATCTATTCACATCGCCCATTCCGATGAGAATATTACTTTTGGGAATTCTTTGTGCCAAGAGTGACCAGCGGATATAACCGAAATTCTGGTTATGGGAGAAAGCGAGTATTCTGGGGATCTCGAGTTCCCACCTAGAAGCAATTGTCGAAGCACATGGCTGTTAAGGCATTCCTTATCTAAGACGTGATAGGCAGATAAATTGCAGAATCAATTCAAAATCTGTAGTTTGCATGCTCACAAATTGTTATTCGCTTGAGGCGCCTTTCAATCGCGGTTCGGTCTTTATGAGAAGCCGATACTCCTGACGACCCACTTAACGGCCACTCTGGGATAGTGCAGGGCATAGCCATCAATGGAATTTGGCCCATACTTAAAGTCTGATTTTTAACCAAGACGTCTGCCGATACCTGGCCTTTACGCATACGTAGTTCTTTCAAGATAGTGATAGGTCAGAGTGCACCAATGACATCGCGGAGATAATTATAAACGAAGGCATGCAACTTTCGAGTCACAAGGGCTGTCAATTTTCATGGAATGCTTCCATATAACAGTAGAAAAAGACCATTGGCGCAGAACAACCTGAACTTGGTTTTGGTGTTGAGATCTTTATATTTCTAAATTTTAGAGAAACCAGCGTAGGAGTCACATTCAGTTCTATCCCACTGTCACCAGAGACAGCACTTCTAAAGCAGACAGATTATTCAACCCCATTGCAGCCTTGTCCATTAATACAAATAGGAAGTTCTCAAAATCCGTTCAGACTCGGAACTTTATTTTGAACACGACCCGGTTCGCCACCTTTGCGTAAAGTGCTTTAAAAGAACTGTCTTTAGACGCTATTGAAAGCATCCTTGAAATTCATGATGCGAACGCCACACATAACTTCATAATGATCCATAAGGCGTGATATAGTGAGTGCACGAGGATCTGGAAATCAGCCTATTCTCTGGCGTTCAAACTTTGCAAGTGTTCAATGGCTGCATTCCAGGATAATTTTAGGTATTGCCTTCGCGACGGCATGTAATACTCAAGTACCCTTTCACCACTCGAAGCCACTGCCCTTTTCCAGAATCGTAGTGATAATTCCCTACTTCCATTCATTTGGAAAAATGTCCGATTCCCAAGTTTTGCCGGTGAATGAAAAAGCAGCTCTATAAAGAGTGCAGGACCCTAAGAAATAATTTTACAAAGCGACTGTCAAGTACAGGAGCCTTGAATAACCTGCGCTCATTGACGATCGTATCCGCACAAGGTAGAACCTTATCAGATGTTATAGGTAACGCAGTGGCTTCAGATTCAATGTTTATCAGGAGGCCGAGGTGTTTCACCGCCGGCTTTGACAAGACAATGGTTTTTGCAAGCTTAGCAGAGAGAGCTGCTTGAACCCTCTCCTTGGTCAACACAATCACTTTTTCCAGCGCTAGGGAGAATCTATGTTCGTCCATCTGCTTACTCGTCGCATCGCCATTCCCAGTGTACGCTGAGACGGCTTAATCGTGCGTGCGTGGACACATGCCGAAAAATGTCGCTTCCTCGTAACGAACCCAAACAACAAGTCCTCGTTTTGTGCCTGGGTTTCGCCACAATTGCAGCATAAAATACTTCTGTGCTCCCCTTTGCAAACACCTGCTATATGCTCGTATGGCCAGCACCTAAAACAGTGAATTGGAACTTTTATTCTGTAAATAATCCACCCGTCCGTCCACCTGTTTGGGTAGCTCGTCACCCCCCTTTTCTCGAAAAAGAAGACTCGCGCAACTCTGGTTTACCGTCTTTTCTCGTGGTACCTTTTCCAAAAGCGCATTCGATGGAGTCTCTGCTTTTTAGCCTCCAGGGCTCTTAGCCTCTACGATGTCACTCCTTTTTCCACTTCCTTCGCCGTTGGGACCGTACTACTACTTTTTCAGCGGATGATCGTCGTAACTTCATGTTTCTTCCAAAGAGATTTAACGTAGAATCTCCCATTTTAGCTGCCAGAAGCGTCGAGCGTGGTGTATTATTGCTTCCGTTCTGGTGGTTGTGTGGTCATGTTGTTAGTGTTGTTATTTAAGTTTAAATTCCAGCTGCAAGCCACTATCTCTCCTAGAAATGTCAGTCGCCTGAAATGATCCATATGATTGTCTTTGCGAGCGAGAAGACGCGGGAGTTGACATAAATCCTCACGGGAGTTTGTGTTCAGAGCCAGGATCAGACGCTGGTCAGGAACCCATTTCCACCGAGCCTGCGAGTTAATGGTGTTGTAGCTTTGAACGTACAGCCATGGTTATTATCGGAACGGAGGCAGCTGCAATAATTCATGTGTAGCCTATTTCAACCCGTTTTCCAAATCATAAATCACGTTAGTTCATTACCAAGTTGACTAGTTGACACTTCCCAGTTGGTAGCCATGGATAACTATCCGTAGCTACCAACTGGGAAGTATGAGTCGACTTGGTTCGGAAATAACAAGAATCGTTGCCATCCTCCAGCTTTACCCTTTCCATCCGAGTCCGTTTCGCCCTGTGCTGAATGACAATATTGTACCATAGACGCATGTGCTATTGAACGCATTTGTACACGGTGAGCTTTCCTGGTAAAGCATTCCGCTTTGGTACTTTGACAGTTCGTTGTCGACCAGTTTTACTAAAACCCCAAAAACTTTCATTACAATTTACTTGACCAGAGGAGTATGTGCCATAGAATCCACCTAAAGTGCCCTATATTCATGAAACCCAACGAAAAGTTATGTATATTAAATGAGTTAAAGCGTGGTCTTAGAATGGGACCAATCAAACTTTTCCATTTTATTTATTATTTATTTAAGTCAATTTTTCAGCATGAAGACCTATACGGTGAATACCCATCGGAAGGATACGTAAATTTTGATAGAATGACACGTGGGGGACCGAAGCGCTAAAAGGAACCCCCCCCCCCCTCCCCAGCGAGACTGGCTAGCACAGAGGTGTGCAAGCACGTGTCGACGGTGCACTTCCCTGGAGCTTCAATATTCGGGAGCGGACCTTCATGGTCAATTTCATCACCTTTTATTGGATAGCTCTCCCCTCTTAGTCGTCTCTGGCCCCTCAGGATGATTTTCTGACCATCGCGAATCTAATTTTTAAGGTCTTGTGTAAAATAAAACCTTGTTAAAATTGGTTTACTGTCTGTCAATCCGTCTATCTGTCCGCCTCTCTGTCTGTCGGTCACACGCATTTTTCTCGGAGATTGTTGCAGCGATTGACACCAAATTTGATGGAAAGGGTGGGAACTATGAACGCTCACACGTACAGTGGGTTACATCCTTTTACGTCCAATTTAAGGGCAGGAAAATTTTTTTTACCAAATGTAGTCATATGGAGTATCAAATGAAAGGTCTCAATTAGTAGTTTCCGAAGCTGAAGTTTTGAAATTTGTTGGAAAGGTGGGGAGTGCGGGAAGTGTTTAACGGATTCATTCTCAGAAACTACCCAACCGAAAAATCGGGAAGCTGCCACTATATTGTGCCTGGGCTCCGAAATAAGTTAAAAATAGTATATTACTATAATTTTCAGTAATTGGCTGCAAAACTCCCCTTAGAATGATCTTAGCATTTAGTAGAAATCGCACTATTATTATATTAACAAAGTTATAAAAGATAGAGTGGCCATTTTCTAGACGAGCGGTGCTACCGATGCAGCATACTTGTAGCTCAATCTTGCTTCCTATAAAAAATCCCGTGACAAAAAATTAAGACAAATTTAACGTTATAAGATAGACAGCCAGATAAGCAAACGGACAGACAAATAGGCACTGAAATGATTTGGATAAGGTTTTGTGTTTTCGTCAAATCCAAAATATATCATCCAATTTCAGCTACAATTCAAAAGAGTTGGGTGACAATGCATTTTTTCTATGACATTATAAAAGCTTTTTTTCAATCTAAAGACATAAATCAAATACAGGAAGATTGCTATCTACTAACAATCAGGAAGATTCCGAAGCGGCATTGCATTAATCGTTTATTTAGATGCTATGCATACCGCACGCCCGTAAGTTAAACGATGTCTTCATGAAGTAAGATTGCTCCCTTTCAAGTATTCGAGTACGCCGTAACAACTTGTGCCGAAAAGACCATTCTTCAAGTTCCTTATTCATTGTATGTGCTGCATCTATGTACAGAAGAAAGTTGTTAAAACGATCAATTTCGTTAAAGACTCGAAACCGACATCAACATCGAAAACCTGCTTCAATCGCGTGTTAATATAATTGCATTGTGGACTTTCTTCCGAGACCCTCATCCAAAAATCCAAGCATGGGCATCATCCTGCCATCTTCAAGATGTACCGACGGTACTTGGTTTGGCTTTTAAGGAAATACAATGAGACCAATATTTGATCAACATTTTGAATAGTGTGATCGCATCTGAAAGTGGTCTGACTTTATTGACACTCCATCCGCACGTGAATTGTCTCGATGGGGTTTTATTACAGGAGATCTAATCATGACAATGTTTGCGACGAGTTTAGAGGAATCATCACTTTCACTTTTGCTCTTCTGGAAAACGACGTTGAAAGCAGTAGGAAATGATGAGGGATCAGATTGTGGATGTGTTTATTCAGAGGGGATAGTTTAATTGTGCTTATTATGCATGGTGAACTGTATTTGAGTTAAGTAACTATTAAGTCAATACCTACCAAAAAGAGATTTTAAATTGAGGTGTTTTAGAAGCAACAAATGTCGTCATAATGATAAGAAATTACCACTTAAACTTAATTAAATTTGAAGTGAAATGATACTAAAAATAGTCAAAACAAAGACCAAAAAGCCTAGATAGATTAAGGACTATATGAGACCACTCATGATGACAGTTTTTAACATTATTGACTTTTTGGCTTGTTGAGAACAATATCACGCAAATAAGGTTTCTAAATCATCAGACAGCATGTAGGGTTCCGATACTATTTTTGAAACTATTTGTACTTCAATTCAATCAGGACAACACGAACAGGTAACCCGTGCAACAAGACTACTATTCTACAAACTATGGACCGAGAGGCTTAGTATGTGAAGTAATTGATTGACTAAAGGACCTGAATTTTGAGAGAGTGGCTTAAATATGAATAAGCTGTCTATTGGCTTTACTCATGCCTGATCATCAGTGTAGAGCTGACGAAAAATTATGAAATCTAGTGAAAATTAATGTTATATGTGTGTCATTAATGTAGCAATGTCTAAATTACACAGCTTAAGTAGTGAAGCGCAGATCATGCCTAGCTGGGAAAAACCAAACTTGTAGTAGTTCAAGTGTACTTAAAAAAGCGGATCTTAGATTAGAGTGATTCCAAAGTTGCCAATGCAAATTTACGCCACACGATGGAGCAATAAATGAATAGTTCAATTATACTTGTCGTATACCATTGTGTATAACTTCTTGAAATTTTCTTGTTTAGTCAAATTTCAACGAAAAACCCAGTTGCTTCATCCTAAAGGGGGCTTTACACGCAACGATACGTTGTAGCAATTTATCGTAACGATCAGATTGTTACAATTTATCGTTGTGTGTAAACGGGAGATTGTAGCGATTTATTGGGATTGGAGTTGGAGTGGATGGTTGATGCCGGCCGACATCAATTTCTGGGAATCGTAACGATTCTTCACCTTTCTCACCAAACAACCGATGTACAGCGACAGCAACACTACTTCCTCCATGGTTAAAGCTTTTATAAAGACTGGGGGGTCGATGTAGGGTGACATTTGACAAGAAATCGTTACAATTTAGCGTAACGTGTAAACAGTGCTCTACTCTTTCGATTTGTTGGAGCGATAAATCGTTCAATGAATTGTTACGAGTTATCGTTGCGTGTAAAGCCCCCTTAACAACTATGGCATTGTAATTGATAGGGCTCATTGCTAGTAACGAATCTCAGTCGGGGGAAAACCAAATATCCTGTCACTTCCTTTTGTTTATTTATTGTACGAATTATTAATAATAATAAAAATTTATACAAATAACAGTTTAAATTTAGATATAGCAAAAGATACCATGTAATATCTAAATAATGTAAATGGTTTAAAGCCTATGGAGTTAATTTGTGAATATTAGCTCCTACTTCCTTCGAACGCCAGTAGCAATTGTAATGGAGACAGATGTTTGTTGAACCTGAGGCGCAATTCATAAAGTTCCTTTCTGTGGGAGAAGAGAATTTCGAAAGCGTCCGCGGCTCCTTCGGAATCGATAGCTTTGATAACGAAGACGTCATATAGGAAATCCAGCAACAAAAATTGTAGGATCGATTGTCGTTAAGTTCTTTTTGGTCTTTAACTACCCCAAAATGACTTTTATTTGTTCTTAACATTGAACTGAACAATTTGGATCTCTGCAGCGGAGTTTTTTAACGGAAAATTATATGAGCGCGCTCCGGGTTGGGCCGGTGCTTGCGAACAACTTATGTGTGCTAGGGTAGAATTCCTAAGAACATGAACCAAAATTTGCAAAGTAGATTATTTTTCGTTTAAATGTGACAATACAGTCCAATATGATTAATCATCATCATCAACGGCGCAACAACCTGTATCCAGTCTAGGCCTGCCTTAGTAAGGAACTCCAGACATCCCGGTTTTGCGCGGAGGTCCACCAATTCAATATCCCTAAAAGCTGTCTGGTGTTCTGGCCTACGCCATCGCTCCATCTTAGGCAGGGTCTGCCTCGTTTTCTTTTTCTACCATACATATTGCCCTTATAGACTTTCCGGGTGGGATCATCCTCATCCATACGGATTAAGTGACCCGTCCACCGTAGCCTATTGAGCCGGATTTTATCCACAACCGAACGGTCATGGTATCGCTCATAGATTCCGTCATTGCATAGTCTACGGAATCGTCCATCTTCATGTAGGGGGCCAAGAGTCCGCAATTTTTCTTGCTAAGAACCCAAGTTTCCGAGGAATACATGAAGACTGGCAAGATCATAGTCTTGTACAGTAAGAGCTTTGACCCTATGGTGAGACGTTTCGAGCTGAACAGTTTTTGTAAGCTGAAATAGGCTCTGTTGGCTGCCAACATGCCAGCAACCGTGCGCGGATTTCATCATCGTAGCTGTTATCGGTTGTGATTTTCGACCCTAGATAGGAGAAATTGTCAACGGTCTCAAAGTTGTATTCTCCTATCCTTATTCTTCCCGTTTGACCTGTGCGGTTTGATGATGTTGCTTGGTTGGTTTTCGGTGCTGACGTTGCCACCATATATTTTGTCTTGCCTTCATTGAAGTGCAACCCAAGATCTCACGCCCATTACCGCCTGCTCGATCTGGATGAAGGCAGTTTGTACGTCTCGGATGGTTCTTCCCATGATGTCGATATTGTTAGCATAGGCCACTAGTTGGGTAGACTTAACGAGGATCGTACCTCTTGCATTTACATCAGCATCACGGATCACTTTTCCGAGGGCCAGTTTAAAGAGGGCACATGATAGGGCATCCCCTTGTCGTAGACCGTTGTTGATGTCGAATGGTCTTGAGAGTGATCCTGCTGCTTTTATCTGGCCTCGCACATTGGTCAGGGTCAGCCTAGTCAGTCTTATTGATTTCGTCGGGATACCGAATTTTCCGATGGCCATGTACAGTTTTACCCTGGCTATGATTGCCAAACATTTGGCAGTCCGGTTCTGTTTTATAAAATATTCTTCTTTGGAGAAATATTTGTCAATCGTTTACCGAGATGGAGACATGCTACCACTATTTGGAACATGGTAGGCAATAGTCTCCATTCCTTAGAGTATTCTGATGTAAGAACTGCTTTAAAAGAGAACAGAACTAAGTCATCGGCATATTGAAATGGACTAAGTTTGTGGCATACGGTAAATATGCATATACATTGAAGAAATGCGGAGCTTATACTGATTCCGGTGGCAGATCATTATTCAGTTTTCGGTATCTACCCAACCTGTCATTTAAAGTGAATCCGAAAGTACAATTATTGATTTTGGTTTATTTGGAAACCCTTCTATACTGGAAAACTCAATAAGTTTAAAATTACCCCATCTACTTTATCTGTGCAACTGTACTTCAAGTATGACTCGACTAGCTCAATGGGTATTAGAATCTATAACATCACGAATCTTCTTATAAATTAGCTTCAAGATTTGTAGCAGGTGATACCATTTGAGTCGATTATAATTCTTGATCTCTCAAATTTGATCAAATTTATAGAAATTCCTGATAAATTCAGCGTATATACCGTCAAACCCAACCACTCTCCCAGATTTCGTTTAGGTATGGTTTTCGTCACGAAGCTCTAAGGGCAGAGGTGAGGCAGGATCTAATGAATTGCCTCTGTCTTGCATCGAACTGTTAGTCCTCATTTTAGAAGAAAGTTGGGTGCGTCGCTCAAAAACGGTGGGCCGTGGATCAGAAAATGGGAGATAGTGTCTGCAATTGGTCCGGTTCGTCATTAAATTAAAGCGAACTTAGGACTATCTGGAATGCTAAGGCGCATTTGCTCTAGCTTACATGCAAGGAAAGTAAGAATTTTCGTAGCTATTGAGTGACCTACAAAATGCAGAAGAAGTTTTCAATTGCACTCATTTTTTATTTTATACGGCTTATTGATTCAGTCCATTACCCCGTATATTTCTGACTGGCTAACAAAAGCTTCGAAAAGACAAAGCTATCATAAGACATAGTTAAGAATAGCAACCATGAACCTGATTGAAAAATGCAATGAGTTCAATTAAAATGGCTGATGCGAATGGGAAGCATTTGATGCTTGAGAACTTTAGAACTTCGGTATAGTGGAAAAGGCTGCGAAGTCGTAATGAAATTCTTCTTTAGTAGAAAGTAAAAATTATCCGGATAGCTCAGTGGTTAGAGCACTAGGCTGTCATACGGAAGGTCGCGGTTCAAATCTCACTGGTGGCAGTGGAATTTGTATCGTGATTTGACGTCGGATACCAGTCGACTCAGCTGTGAATGAGTACCTGAGTCAAATCAGGGTAATAATCTCGGGCGAGCGCAATGCTGACCACATTGCCTCCTACAGTGTACTGTAGCGTACCGTTACGGTCTTGAATGAAGTGCTCTAACACACTTCAAGGCCCTGATCCAACATGGATTGTTGCGCCAACGATTATTATTATAAAAATTACCGAAGGAAGGATAGCCTTGTTTGAATGAGCCGTAGTAAGAATGGTTTTCAGAGGGCGTTAAGTTTTCTGGTCCACGGTGTTGAGCAACTTACAACGCATTCAGTATAATTCGACATTTAATTATATTTCGTAAGATTCTAACTTACGTTGCAGAGGCAGCGGTGAATAGACTTATGGGGTCAAGCCCACGGGTTTCATTTGAGTGTACTGATGGCCGTATCCGCCTGTCCCGGTGATTAGTAACAGATCTCTTAAGCAGTTTGTTATAGTGAATGAATAATCGAACGTTAACATGCTTTACATTAACATCGAAAACTTTCCGACCGCATGCAAGTTCTTTCATGATGCAGTGTACGGTTCAGCACTCACTACTATCTGTGTCAGCTTCCATTTCTCTAACCTGCACCATAAGAAACTCTCTTTTGTCACTGCGCACACTATGTTAAACTTCAGATAGATCAGATAGATCTTGTGGCATTATTTCGGCACGTGGTCGATGACTTGATTTCCAGGGCTCATAAATATCCCCAGGCAGATTATTCAAGGTATCTGCTGCGAACAAGATAGTTTTCGCACAATCGAGCGACAAACGGTCGATATTGATTTGGGGGTTACAGTCGCCACGAGAATCAGCGGAGGCAACACGCTAACAAAGGCAAGCTACCTTTCGAGACCGACGTCAGTGCTTCTCTTATTACGAGGTAAATCTACTGCTGATCGCAAAGTGATCAATCTGGATACTCGTAGGGTATTGGGCAGTAGAAACTCAACTGCGAGGTCCTTGCTTAAAAACTATTACACCCCATCTGACAGGTAAAGACTCAATAAATTAACAATGGCTACTTTTGAGATCCCCACTTATTCCCTGCGATGCCTGCAAGTTACACTACCATTCAGACTATGGTGGCCCGCCACTCCTCCTTACTTAAACTTGCTTGGGACCGTCTTTGGCTGAGTATGAAAACAAACAAATGAAAACAAAGAATTAGGTAAATCAGTTTCTAGAAGACGGAAATTTTCCGCGAAATTTAATGAAGAGAAGGACCATGAAATATCGTGCAAACTTGTTCGATTAAGCGCGAAATTATTATAATTGAAAATGCAAAATTGAACTTGGCTTGATAAAAATCATCATTCCAAGGCATTTAATTATCGGTTTCGACACGATCTAGTCGTCTTAAACCTACTTGCTTTAGCAGGTGAAGGTCGAGCAATCCATTATATATTAACTTTATGAAAATATTTCAAACCCTAATCTTGAGAAACCCATGACATAATTGTCTTCTTCAGCCTTACCGTGGTCTTGTACTATCACTGACCTTATAATATCGAGCTTATCATGGGCTGTATGAAACCCATTCTGAAGCTCTCAAAGATCGTCCACTCTCTTGATAAACAAGAATTAAATTTTTCCTATTCGCTCCTTCGAATAGTGTATTTCACGTAGCCTCGATTTTCAACTGCACTTCAGTTTCATTACCAAATCAAATGGTATAACCGTTTCTGAGAAAAATAGACAGACAGATGGACCGACGGATAGATAGACAGACAAAGATCTAGATAGTGGAATTCAGGTGGCGTAGAAGAGTGGAAAAGCGGAAGTCGCACCATAGAAGGAACCATGAATATCCTCGACAGTGGCTTCACGCGAACAAAAATAGGTGGAATATCCACCTACAATTCGTATGCGACACCAAGCCTTGCGAGGGAGCACTTCCAATTTATGGTGGAGAAGCTAGTGGTGGATGCAAATCACCATTACCCTAAGACAATAGCTTGTGATTGCCACACGTGAGCTGCAGAATGAGGCAGCCGAGAAACAAACACAAGAGGACGTATGCTATGCGAAGCTCTTTCCCGTCTGCATCTTGTACTTGCAAGCACCGGATAGGTCAACACTTTTCGAAAGTGAGAAATTAGGTCCGTGACAGGTGTCACATTTGTTAGTAATTCAGCTACGGATGTCCAGTAGTATGTCAGCGAAGAATATATTCACAGCGACCGCCAGACCATCATTTTTGAAACAATATAGCATACAAGAACGAGTCGGTCCCGTAAGGCAGCTAAGAATTGGACAGCTAATAAGTTTGACGAAGAGATTTTCACAGAAGTTTTACAGCAGAACACAGCGCTCGAAGGAATCGCAGGCGATAAAGCCTTACAGATCGACGAAAAGTTACTGCTAACATGTGACACGACCTCAACAAGGGGTATGGTATCCCAGAAGCGAGTTGTGAAATTTTGCTGGAACTCTGAAATCGGAGAATTCCGCAAGGCCTGCCTTAAGGCCAGAAGTCGCAGCCAGCAAAACAGTAACCGATTTGGAGACAAGCAGCTACTGAAAAATATATAGTGAACACTTTAAGCGGCTGCGTGAGGAAGTTGACACGGACGCCTACAAGAAATTAATGCCGAAAGTCAAAGGCGAACGCTCTCCACAGATTTCTTACCCTAACCTCCTTAATGAAATACTAATCGATCTTTTTCCAGAAAATATGAATACCGCTAATCCTCCCACTGACGACATAGATACCACTTAAGTTTATTTGGTAAGTGAGGAGGAGATCTAAGGAGCAACTAAAAAAATAGTTGGGAATAAAGCGCCCGGCTGGGTAATATCCCTAACAAAGCTTTCAGGGCAACAGTCAAAGTACCGTCGGGTCATTTACCAAATGTCTTAAAGAAGGAGCATCTCCTAAACAATGGAAGAAGCAGAAACTAATAACTTTGGATAAATCTTCATTCAACAGGCTCATTCTAAATAACCCTGGCAAATTATTCGAACGAATAATCTTTAACAGATTACTTCCAAATGCCGAAAAGCAAGGCGGTCTCTCTACAAATCAGCTCGACTTTTGAAAGGGGAGGTCTGCGGCTGATGCAGTTAACCTGGTAGCAAAAACAGCCAAGGCCGCACTTGACGAGGATAAACGCTGTGCATATGAGAGATGCCTTAAGTTCCGCGAGATGGAGCGCAAGACACTTGAGTCCCTTATCAACTTGGGCGGGCCGAATTACTTGATGGGTACCGTTGGCAACTTATTAAATGATCAGCTTTTCTGCAGCAAATCGAACGACACGCGAACTCCCACCAAGATCCACCCTAGGTCCACTCTTGTGGATTATTATGTATAATGGCGTACTGACGCTAGACCTTCCTAATGGTGGGGCCTACATTGGTTTCGCGGGCGACATTGAGGTGATGGTTGTTGCACGCCTCCTTTTGATGCGAATGAAGTAATCTATGACCTTAAGTCCAGGTTGGAGAATGCTGATCTATTGCACGCAAAACATAAGCCAAAGCGAAGAAAATGCACCTCCATAAAAATCATAAATGGAATACAGAAAATAAATTCAAAGCTTACGCTCAAGTACTTTGGCATAATGTCTGATCAACAATTTATAGTGGATCAGGGCCTTCAAGTGTGTTAGAACACTTCATTCAAGACCATAGCTGTACACTACAGTACACTGTAAGAGGCAATGTGGTCAGCATTGCGTTCGCTCGAGAATATTACCCTGATGTGACTCAGGTAATAATTAACAGCTGAGATTTGAACCGCCACCTTCCATATGGCAACCTTGTGCTCTAACCACTCAGCTATACGGACACAAAAAGGAAAGGAAAGACAGTGGACAGAAGGAAAATGGGAGCTACATTCCGCCTAACTGCACACCGAAAATGTTGCGCCTATCGAAGAATATTTTATGAAGCGGCCTGCGTGATAGCAGGAATGTGCCAATTGACATTCTGGCGAGAAAAAGGCAACAACTTTATGATTGAACGTATCTGAACGGAGAATCTTCTGCCCGTTACTGCCAATCTGCGCGGAGTAAAACTCCCGTCGAGTGGCAAGAGAAGTGGAATGACTCAAAGAAAGTTCGTGGACGTACGAAATAATATTGGATATTCGGAGATGGGTGGAGCAACATCACGGCGAAGTAGGTTTCGACCTAGCACAAGTTTCGAGCGGACACGGGTATAACTCTATCTATTTGGGCATGACGAGTCGCCATATTGTCTTATGCGCCCGAACATTGCAAAGGACGCATTGCTACATTAAGAGGGGTGACCAAAATAATTACGTTGCTACAAACCGATACTATTCAATCCAATATGTAACCCAACCCCAGCTTATTATAAATGCTTCTTCTTTTTTAAGGTTTTGTGTAAAACAAAACCTTATTAAAACCGATTCAATGTCTGTCTGTCTGTCTGTCTGTCTGTCTGTCTGTCTGTGACACGCATTTTTCTCGAAAACGGCTAAACCGATCCGAACGAAATTTGGTGGAC
This sequence comes from Hermetia illucens, assembly GCF_905115235.1. Lineage (NCBI taxonomy): Eukaryota > Metazoa > Arthropoda > Insecta > Diptera > Stratiomyidae > Hermetia > Hermetia illucens. The sequence continues at coordinate 53,381,160 of NC_051849.1, forward strand.
TAGATGAAATCTAGGCCTCAAAATATGTCCCATTCCGATAGCTGCTCAAATAAACTTACTAATAGTATATTACTACTTTTTAGAAATTTACTGAACAACCCCCCTTAAATTCATCTTAGGACTTCCGAATTTTGTACCAGCATAGAGGACAATATTTCGTATATATGTGCTAAATTTCGTGGAAATCTGGCAATTAACGCCAAAGTTATAGCAGGTCAAACTTAGCACTTTCGCGCGAGTTTACTGCTTCCAAAGCCATGCAAATCGGATGCTAGCGCCATAATTACCCGGAATAATTGACATTCGCGTGGAATATTAAAGTCACATTTATGAAGAATCTATTTATCTGCAGCCCTTTTTAAGGTTTTGTGTAAAACACTTATGTGAAATCTAATCTTCGAGACATGTCCCATTCCGGTATCTGCCCAAAAAAATTTACTAATAGTATATTATCAACTTTTAGAAATTGACTAAAAAACTCCCCTTAAGTTCATCCTAAGTGTACTAAATTTTGCAACGACATAGAGGACAGCCTCGTGCATACACATGCCAAGTTTCATGAAAATCCAACTATTAGTGGGAAAGTTATAGCAGTTCAAACTTATCAATTTCGTGCTAATTAACAGCATTCTAAGCGATACAAATAAGATGCTGACGTCATAATTAACGAGAATAATTGAAATTCGAGTGAAATGTTAAAATTCCATTCAAGAAGAATCTAATTCTCCCTAGCCCTTTTTTATATTTGATGTTGGTTAAATTGTTGGCATTTGCTAATAATATTAACCTGAGGGCGTGAAGCGTATGAGGTTGACCATTATCAACACAGGACTTTCCCCCAAATGGTTTATTTAAATCGCTTTCTAGAAAATAGAGGGCAATGGAATCTTTAGCTATATTACACGGAGCTGTCGTACACTCGTCGCTCCTCACATCTGTTTCTTTTTCTTCAGCTTTCAGTTCACAAGCGGGGTCGGCTCGTGGTGATCGGTTTCATCATTTTATTTTACCAAATGCCTGATCAGGATGTAATCTCGAGACCTTTAAATCCCCATCGAGCGTATCAAGCCACCATTGTTTTGGCCGGCTTTTTGGTTGCTTACCATTGCTTTCGATGTTCTGGCCAATACTGGTTGTTGAATTCTCGTTAGTGCGAATTACGTGACCACCCATCGAAAATACGTCTCTTGCAGTTTTCCCACGATCGGTGCAAACCTATATCGATCGCGGATATTCTCATTCCAGACGTAATCCAAACGTGTCACGCCACCAGTGCAATGCAACATCTTCGTCCCCATTACCGCAAGTCCCGTTCATTGTCCTTTATAGTCGGCCAACACTCAGAACTAAAGAGAGCGGCAGACGGACGACATTGCAGTAAATTTTAGATATGCGACGTGCGCTGATACGTCGATCACAAAGAACACCAGTTGGGGAATGCCACATTATCCAGGTTGCATTAATGCGTGAAACAATTTCAGTTCTCCATTGGCTGATAGCATTGACTCGAGATCTTTAAATCGCTCAGTTCTGGCAATGGCAGTAACCTGCCCAGAACTGAGCTATTTTAATATCTCGGGTCAATGCTATAAGCCAATGGAGAACGTTATGCTCCTCACATAGGAAAACACAAAACCTTTTATACCTGAAGCGTCAAGCTTCCGGTTTCCCGACTTGTTTAATCTTTAGTCTTTAGGGAGGTCGACTTGCCTAAATTGAATTCACCACTTCTCAAGGCTATAAGTTTGGCCCGGGTTGAATGGAGAAGTCCTCCTCTAATGCGCCAACTCGTCGCAGCTCGGCTTTTACGCCCCTATCGAATAAGATGTTCAAAAGAATTTTATCTAGTGAGTTATCTATCACTAGTACAGATGAATGATCATATAATAATTGATCGTAGTAAGACAACTGACAACAGTCAACTCAGATGTTCAAGTCACTGAGTCCTACAAACCTTCGATTGACTATTAACTTTCAGATAACTTTCATCTTAGAGACTAGTCTTTTTAATCATATTGAATATTGAGAAAGTAGCTCATGCACTGATGTTGAACACGCTAATGTTATCAAGGAGAAGAACCTTGCTGATTCAATCACATTGCTGGGTTTTATAGACTGGATCTGAAAGATAATGTTATTTTATTACGAGTCTTAATTGGGACCTATTATCTATCCGATTAAACTTCCTTTGCCCTTTTAAGAGCATTTATGGCTTTACCCTTAACGAAACTTTACTAATTTCTTCAAAAAGGGCTTCACCTAAAGTAATGATTGTGAAAATTAAAGATAATTGGTGTTGAATCTTTGTAGGAAAAAATGAATTCTTTGTTATTGCCTCGCTTTCTTCAATCAATTCTAATATCATTTTTTTTCTTTTCCAGGTGAGTACTACGATCAACACGAACCGAAAACTGGACACCATAATCATAGTTTTTCAAAATATATCCCCCGCAATGAGGTGTCGTTAACGATAACATGCTAGCGCCGGTTATTACTTCAAAACAAAAAAGGTTCACAGTGGGATATGTGCTTCCAAGCCAGCCGAACATGTAAGGCCAATTTTCTCCTTTCTTGCAAAACAACACCATGTCCAACCATTTACTTTCATTTTCGATATTAATAGATCTTAATGCGCTACTTAAGATATTATGATGCAACTAAGATTGAACCATAATACCGTGTAATAAAACAAACGCAGTGTGCTTGCAAGTGTATCGGAGAATTACCTCGGTCCGCCACAAACTCTTCGAAAATTCCAATTCATCTCATCATCTACAATTTGCCGATCGTTCACGCAAAAGCTAATAATGCTAAAAGCCCATAATAATGCGTGGCCAAATAGAAATAAATTACTCATCCCGAACGTATTGAACCCCGATAAATGCCTATCAAGCACATACTCTGCGGGATTGTAAATACCCACGGACATAACCGATTAAATTAAAGCAACTTCGATAATAGTAAAAATAATTACTCTTTCGCTTTTCATCATCTTTTTTCTTTACGCACGAAACCAATAATGCGTCGAAAGAGCTCTCCGTGCAACTACGATAACATCGTTAATAAGCACCTTCTCCTTGCACTTGACTCCATCTTCCGTTGCTGGACCGATGATCTCTGATCGCGGAAATACCTTCGAAGAAGATGAAAGTGATGAAGTGGATCGAATGTGTGCCAACAAGTTTGCGGGAAAAGCCTACGGAGATGTGTGAAGTCCAACGGAGAGACAATGGAACGATGAGGTGGTCATAAACCTAAGCTTCCTCAAACTCAAGATACTCCGGCATGCAGATGATCAAAACTAAAACCGGCAACTGCCTACTTACCTTTTTCTCGGCTTCGAATGTTGGGGATCGCGGCATAAGGGAATGGAGCCAATTACTTGGATGGTAATAAACAGGTACCATTTCTCGCGTTTGGAAGCTAATAGATACCACCATGCTCGAGCTGTACCTGTGCCGAATGATGCAATGCGGAGACGGTTGCCAGTGATCAGATTAAAAGAGGTGGACATCTGCCGTATTTGTGGAAAACTGGTGTCTTCACGAATGATGAACCTGCTCAGTACGATTGCCGGAAAGAAGTGAAAGTCATCTCGAGAGCCGGTTTTCGGAATTCCAGAATTAAAACAATCTATCAAAAATTCCATGCATGAATAACTGAGCGCACAGGGAAAAATGAAAATAAAAGCGATTGAAATTCCGCGGTTTAAAGAGTGATTCGCAGGTTATGAATGGCATTTGCGAATATTTCGCAATCTATTCTTCTGTGAAACGTTATATTGTTGGACATTGGTCATCATTCATCATGCGTGTTGCAGTGATGGATATGTATCCGAAAAAAATGTTAGGTGGCTCGACTTGAGGTTGTTTCTACAATTCTGGCGGACTGCATTTAATCCAAAATACGACTACAGTGAACTGTGCATTCAGCGAATCAGTATTTTCCAAAGCTCTTGTCTTGCTTGATTTAGTAGATCCAATGGTTTTTTTGTGGGAGTTAGCTTTTCATTTGATGTAAATTTTTGCTGTAGATTTCATAAAACTATCTTCCTACAAAGTGGTGGACCTCGGCCTAAATCAGGATGCTTGGCGTTCCTTATTAAGGCAGAGCTTAGATCGGACACTGGTTGTTGCGTCGTCTATGGTAATGATCTCTCTCTGAAATGGGCTTTTTAAACGCTCACTAACTGCGTGCTTGAATACTTCAGCCAAATATTTGGGTGGACGATGGTTTCTTTTATAAGTAACTTGTAGTGATAAATATATCTATTTACTTCAATATAGTAATGACGTTTCAAGTAGTGGCGATACAATAGCTACCATGTCCAACACTGCACAGCACAGACGAAAGTATTGATACGGTCCAGCAGCATGCGTTCCCGATCCAGCACGGAGAGTGCCAGACACGGCATCATAGAAGCCAAAAACGCTCGTCACCCACCTTGAATTTTATTACGGAAGAAAGTTAATGTGTGCGTTTCGTGCATCCCAGTAGGACTTAACAGCAATTATTTAGTTCTTGTATCAATGATTTTATCAATCCAAACTAATGAAAAATGAATGCATCTAAGATTGGTATCGACAAATCCAACTACCATTCTTTCTGTAATCACTGCTTAATTTATCCAAGCTGATGATTGATTTACAGCTGAAAAAGGAACGAATTTGGCACCAAACTGCTATTTTCGTGAAATTACAGATCAAATAGATGTTCGTATTACGTTCTACACATGGAACCACTTTATATTTGCCAAAATTATGCCTGAATTTTTGAGAGATACATTTTGATATAAATTGGCCTCCGACGGAACAATTCCAAGAAACAAAAACATAGGCATGTCCACGCTTTTTCGCTTCAATTTCCGTCCAATACGGGGAAAAATATTCTATATGGATCCGGAACGCCTGCTGCTGGATCGTATGAATATCTCTCATAGTAAATTTATGAAATGATTCGGTTGTGTCTGACACGTGCAGTACTGGGCACTTTACCTGCTAGATCGTAGGTAAAACTTTACTCGTATGCAAGGATGCAGTCATTTCCAGCAATTATAGCATTTCCACCTAACGTTCCAGTATTGTCCTGCATATTATGGTCTATAATCCTGCGTACATATTTGTATACAGTGCTCAAAAAAAGTTTGTTAACAACGGTGAAAAAAATGAAGAGGGGGTAAAAGTATGAGAAAAATAGGTTGAGTATGCGCACATTTTTGGTAATATACTAAAGAAACATAACTGAATACACGGGCACAGGAAAAAAGAAAAAAATCAAAAGCAAAATGACACAGCAATAGGAAAATGAAAACAAAGTCTAAATTCACAAGTTCTAAATTTTTAGTACGCTATGTTGCTGATGAGGTTTTCCAATCGATGGGTAATACCGATAACGCTACAACAAAACAGAGTAACGTTGCGTGAGATAATTGATGCAGTTAATATGAAATTGTTACCCAAGTCACCATCATCATCAACGGCGCAACAACCGGTATCCGGTCTAGGCCTGCCTTAATAAGGAACTCCAGACATCCCGGTTTTGCGACGAAGTCCACCAATTCGATATCCCCAAAAGCTGTCTGGCGTCCTGACCTACGCCATCGCTCCATCTTAGGCAGGGTCTGCCTCGTCTTCTTTCTACCATAGATATTGCCCTTATAGACTTTCCTGGTGGGATCATCCTCATCCATACGGATTAAGTGACTCGCCCACCGTAACCTATTGAGCCGGATTTTATCCACAACCGGACGGTAATGGTATCGCTCATAGATTTCGTCATTGTGTAGGCTACGGAATCGTCCATCCTCATGTAGGGGCCAAAAATTCTTCGGAGGATTCTTCTCTCGAACGCGGCAAAGAGTTCGCAATTTTTCTTGCTAAGAACCCAAGTTTCCGAGGAATACATGAGGACTGGCAAGATCATAGTATTGTACAGGAAGAGCTTTGACCCTATGGTGAGACGTTTCGAGCGGAACAGTCTTTGTAAGCTGAAATAGGCTCTGTTGGCTGACAACAACCGTGCGCGGATTTCATCATCGTAGTTGTTATCGGTTGTGATTATCGACCCTAGATAGGAGAAATTGTCAACGGCCTCAAAGTTGTATTCTCCTATCCTTATTCTTCTTCGTGTTTGTGTTTGACCAGTGCGGTTTGATGTTGTTGGTTGATTCGTCTTCGGTGCTGACGTTGCCACCATATATTTTGTCTTGCCTTCATTGATGTGCAGCCCAAGATCTCGCGCCGCCTGCTCGATCTGGATGAAGGCAGTTTGTACGTCTCGGGTGGTTCTTCCCATGATGTCGATATCGTCAGCATAGGCCAGTAGTTGGGTGGACTTGAAGAGGATCGTACCTCTTGCATTCACCTCAGCATCACGCATCACTTTCTCGAGGGCCAGGTTAAAGAGGACGCATGATAGCGCATCCCCTTGTCGTGGACCGTTGTTGATGTCGAATGGTCTTGAGAGTGATCCTGCTGCTTTTATCTGGCCTCGCACATTGGTCAGGGTCAGCCTAGTCAGTCTTATTAATTTCGTCGGGATACCGAATTCTCCCATGGCCGTGTACAGTTTTACCGTGGCTATGCTATCATAGGCGGCTTTAAAGTCGATGAACAGGTGATGCAACTGTTGTCCATATTCCAACAGTTTTTCCATCGCTTGCCGCAGAGAGAAAATCTGATCTGTTGCTGATTTGCCTGGAGTGAAGCCTCTTTGGTATGGGCCAATGATGTTCTGGACGTATGGGGCTAGCCGGCCTAGCAAGACAGTGGAGAATATCTTATAGATGCTGCACTGTGTGATATCTCCCTTTTTATGTATGAGACAGATAATGCCTCGTTGCCAATCGTCAGGCATTGATTCGCTGTCCCATACCTTGAGCACAAGTTGATGAACCACTTGGTGTAACTGGTCGCCTCCATATTTAACCAATTCGGCTGTAATTCCATCGGCTCCTGGCGACTTATGATTTTTTAGCCGATGAATTGCACGGACTGTTTCTCCTAAACTTGGTGGTGGCAGTATTTGTCCGTCGTCTTCAGTTGGCGGGACCTCCAACTCGGTTCTGGTTCTGGTTGTTCAGTAGCTCATTAAAGTTACCCAAGTGGCCGCGTAAAATAACAATAGGTGAGAGATGCGGCGTAAATCTCGTGATACTTCATTTGAAAATCACCAGTGGGTGATTTTTAATTTGGAAAAAGGTTTATCGAATTACAAAATTGCGGAATCATTGCATATGAGACCATGCACTGTTTATAAAATACTCCAGGCTTATAAAAACGAGGATAGGGTTGACAAGAAATCGCGCTCTGGTCGATCTGAAAAACAAGCTAGTTATCCTTCAAAAAGTTCAGTGTAATCCTAAACTAAGTGCTGAACAGGTTAGTTGAGAGTTCACCGCAACCTGCTGTAAACAAATTTCGGGTCAAACAACTAGAAACCAGTGGAAAAGTACCGGTTTTAATCCCCAAATCGCACGCAATAAACCGTACATCTCCTCAGTGAATAAGAAAAAGCACCTCCAGTTTGCAGAAAAGCATATCTCGAAGGGCGAAACTTTTTGGAGAGCGGTTATCTTCTGTGAGGAGTCCAAATTTAATTTATTCTGTAATGCTGGAAAGGTAGGAGTCTAGCGAAAATCAAACACTGAATTTAATAAGAAAAATGTGAATGTCAACAACCACAATGGTGCAGAAATGTTATGGTTTGGGGTTGTTTCGCGGCGTCAGGAGTAGACGCACTGGAGTTTATTGAAGGAAAGATGACTGTCAAAATTTTAAAATAATATCTGCGCCAGAGTGCTGAAGAGCTAGGCATTTTAGACTCGTTCCAGCTTTACCAGGATAACAATCCGAAACACTTTCTGTCTTAAAGTATTAGACACGACTACCCAATTACCAGATCTCAATCCCATTGAAAACCTACCCGTCACAAATAAAGCAAAAATCAGAAAGCCACTCCTTGTAGAATGGAATGATCTTTCCACACATTATTGTCGAACCCTGGGGGTGGTTGCTAGCCGTAATTAAAGTCAACGGTGAATACACGAAGTATTAAAAACTGATTTGATCCTGTTTTTTGAGGGCGATCAACCTTATTATTTGTAGTGTTGACATACTTTTTTTGACTGTGAATTTGGATTTTCTTCCATTTTCCTACGGCTGTGCTAATTTGATTCACTTTTCTCCATTTTTTTTTCACGTGTATTGAACAATGTTTCTTTTGTATGTTAGAAACTATTCTGACATACTAAACGAATTGTTTTCCTACAATTCTCCTCGTATTCATTTTATTGGGCGTGTTGACAAACTTTTCATGACCACTGTATATTTTTTCAACTTGCTCGGATGAGTAGTTTCTAGGAATGAGTTCTTCAAATACGAAACAACTTTCTAGCCCCCACACTCCCTTTTTTATGTGTATGTTACATCAGATTAAGATCTGCTTCCGGTAATACTAATCAAGGCCTTTTTTTTGATACCGCATATGGCCACATTTGGGAAAAAAGTTACATCCCTATTTTACATGGGCGTAGCTTATCGTAGAACGATGTCATTTACTGCATATGCAATGATCCTGTGAAGACAGACGGTAAATGTCTCAAAAGTTTGTAAGTAGCAACTTCAAAATCGATTTCCATTGTTAGGTATTATAACTATTCCGAAATTGATTGGTTTAATATTCGGTGATGATTAGTTACTAGGAAACCAGTAGAACACAAGAAGTGAACGTTTCTCTGTTTCAGTTCATGATCTTAATGATATAAACGCATTATGGTTGCTGGTTTCAACCTTAATGAACTCCAGTTGCGAGGCCTACGAAATTTTATTTTCAAGCCAGTTCAGTGATAATTTAGGATGCTGTGCACGATATATTTACTTTCAACCACAAGTTGAAGTGATATTTATTGCAGACTAAACTCCTCAGGAACATGACTTACAGAAAGCACTTCTCTCAATTTTAATCGTACTGCACTAACGTTAAGTTAAGTTAAAGAAACAAGGGGTTCCCAGCTCTCATAATTAAATTTTTTTGTATAAGACCTACTGTACATCCATTTAGACAGCTTCCAGGTTGCGATCCTCGCAGAAAAATCTGAGATCGCCTTCTTCTTCAAATTCACATTTCCACCTGAAATTAACGACATTTCAGATGAAATTATTCCCGACTTTCCAAATGAAATTAACATTTTGCCAAATGAAGTTCACGAAATGCAATTAATATTTTGTCAAATTAATTACAGAATCAAATTATTACGTAATATAAGAACAAAAACTATGCATAAAAGGTGGTTATGTAGTTAATGTAGACCCATTCTAAGAAACTACTCAACCGAAAAATCTGAAAAAAATTATGGTGATCCGTCACATTCAGAACTCGAAATATTCGCTGTTACGATATCTGCTCAAATAAAGTTAATAATATTATAATATTATGTTTTAAAAATTTACAGAGTGCATCCCAAAATCTTGCTTTAATTAAAAGTTAGATAGGTAGCTTCATATCGAAAAGTTTGGTGGAAATCTTAGTATTATTAACAAAGTTATTGTAGGCCAAAGTTGCTTCTTTTAGGTTAATCTACTACTCCCTAAGAGATAAAATGCCAGTGCCACATTGAATTGAATGTCGTGTATATTTAACCTATATACTTACACCGCGAACTGTTTACAGATAGAACCATCGAGTACCTAAATATTCTATCAGAAAAAAGCAACAAGACCGTTCATACCTGAAGCCCAGTTGTTTGTGCAGCACCGTTCAAGAACCAAATAGCACGGATTAGAAAGTTCAGAGGTCAAAATTATTGTTAGATTCAATCGCCAGGACCAAAACCTAGTCTCAATTATAGGCCTACTTTAAAAGTAAAAAAGCCAAAAATTGGAAACTGCACCTACCTCAGGTATGTCAATTTTGGCGGTTTTCTTATCTAAGAAACGATGAGTAGAATACTGTTCCACTTTAATTGAAATGATGGCAATTTATGGCGTCGTAAAGGGCAGGGATTCATATGAGAAGCACAACCTATTACAACTTAGTTGATTATATTAGGATTTGAATAGCATCTTCCAATTCCAAAATACAGTTATGTTATGAAATTCCATCCCAGTGTTCCCCATGGGTTATTTCTCAGAAACAAGGAAGACTGTCTTCTGAACAGTTGCTTCTCATATTTGAATAGACTGAATCGGGAAGTTTTCATTACTATTTAATCATTATTTCAACCTCGTAAGGTCTTACTGTGTTTGTTGGGACATTCGAGGGATTATTCTATAGGAACTATTAGCACGCAACCAAATCCTAAGAGCGGAATTATACTCTACCCAGCTAGAACGCAGAATTGAAGAAAAACGTCCATCCTTAGCGTTCTCATACTGTTGCACTCCCTCAGAGAAAGATTGCTGAGTTAGGTTGGCAGCAGTAGGCCAAACCCCCATATTACCTTGATCTTGTCCCTTAAGATTTTTGCTTGTTCCGCTCCTTGGACAATTATTTGTAAAGAAACGATTTTTCAAAGAAGATAAAACATACAGATTTCTTCTAATTTAAGGCATCTAAATTTTATATTGTTCCAAAATTACATTATTACTATAATGGTACTACTTTGCACTTCTACGATGAATTTAAAAGGGGTTTCAAGGTAAATTTCTAAAATATGGTATTTTGCGGCCTCAACTCTATTTTGGCAATTATCGAAATAGGATGATTTTGAGACCTAGATTTTCTATAGGTGTATAATTGCATTTTTTTTCCAGATTTTTCGTTTTGATAGGTTCTGAGAACATGACCCTGTCCTCACTCCTCCATGTTTCATCCAATGTCATAACCAAGAAACAGTTTCGAAAAGTATTATTTAAGCCTTTTCATTTGATACCCTACTTGACAATATAATGTAAAAAAAATACAACCCCCTTTCGCATGTACGAGCAGCCCCCTCTTAAACCCAGTAAAAAATGATGACACTCGTTGTGTATAAAAGGATTCACAGTCCACATGCTCCCACATGTTTCCAAATAAATCGGGTGTGACGGACTGACTGACAGATGCGAAGGCATGCCCTACCAGCGATCAGTCCAATTGACGTCGAAGGGGTGGGAGAAAGAACATATTGCCAAGGAGTGTAGTAGGGACCCCAAATGCATTTGCGCGAAGGAAAGGAGGGAATAACCGGCATACTGCCGGAATTGATAAACGCCCGGAATTTAGGAAGGTGTTAGTTACAATGAGGTTAATACAAATAGACTTCAATCATTGCAGGGTCGCACAGGATTTGCTGACGCAGACTACTTACGAGTCCTTGATGGAAGTGAACAGTACAGAAACCTCTACAGTAGTTTGTGGATCACAGATTTAACTGGTGCGACGATATTGGCGCGCTGTCTTCAAGCCATACAATATAGCGTGGCAGCTAAAATTGTAACCCAAGGAAGGGATTGTACCAGCAAATATGGCGTGGTAGTGACCCTGAACGTGAGGAATGCATTCAGCTCGACCAATGGGAACCTTATATGAAAGTCTCTGGCGACGATTGGTGTTTCCATCTATTTAGCTGCTATTGTCCATAGCTACTTGCGAAAGCAGACGCCCTGGTATAATACCGCTGATGGACCCAAGGAGTACGTCATCTCAGCGAGTGTTCCCCAGGGCTGCATACTGACTACAGTACATCATGTATAATGATGTACTTAACCTTTCGATCTCGGGAGAGACCACTGTGGTGGGTTACACTTAACTGGTTGTCGTCGCAAAGTATCTCGAAAATATTGAGTTGTACTCAAGCGAAGCAGTCAGTGCTGTTAAAGCTTGGTTAGAGAGTGCCGAACTGGCACTTGCGGAGGGAAAGACCAAAACGATCCTCATCACTAAGCACCGCAAGAGAAATTACACCTCCATTAAAATTGGGAATCATATCATAACTTCCAAGCCGGCCATCAAATACTTGGGAGTGATGATTGATGGAAAACTCATATTTAAGCAGCACATAGAGCATACGAGTACTTGCTAAAAAGCATCCACCACGATCATCCTTTATCAACGTGGGGAGGTCGCGGTGTACTTGTAGGATGCTCGTAGTCAGGGTGTTGCTGTAGGTAATCCCTGAGTGCGATCTACGGAAGAACAGCTTTGTACGAGGTTTGTGTCCAACGGTATTCTTTGTAATTATCTTGATTATATCTTTTAGTTGACCTTACTTCATGTCAATGTTATCGGCTTGCTGCCATCGGTTCTACAGTATTTGTCATTCAAACGCTCCACATATTTCGATGCCATTTATTCCTCTTTGTAGTCGAGGTGAGCATGCTGCATCCATTATTTATTCACTACCCGGCATCCACATCGTATTCTGGCGAGGTAGGGTCGCCGATGCTAGATGCAGTTCATTTCTTAATTAGGACGCGATTAATTTGGTTTAATTCGTCCTACTTGGTGAAGCTCGATCTTTACTTCGAAATCACCGGGTTCATTGCTCACGTCTTTGGAGCGCAGTGAATTTAGTGTGAATTAGTCTTTTAAAGAGCCGTACTAATCTTACATTATAGTGAATACTCTGATTATCCAAATATGTATTGAAAAATTCAGTTTCTACTCCCCCAGTGAATCGTTGAGAATAAAATGGGCTTTCATAGTAAAGGACCTTCTATGAATTTGGGAATGTCGCAATTGACTGTTTGGCGAATAATGCGCCACCAACAACATTTACTACGCTACGAGAATATATAATAAATGGCTCTTTTGACCAGAACTGAGGGAATGGGTTTATATAAGTTCCGATTCCAAGAAGGTAGGGCTAGATACTGTACATACCGACCAGCTTTTGAACAATCCTGGATTGGTTATGTATAACCAGTTGCTTAAAAATGGTGTTTTGCTTCAGGAGCTGGTATTACCGGCGATAATTCTTTTTCAGGAAAGCGTTAAAAAGCAGTATTTCGGTTAAATTTTAAAAAAATCACTCCCTTGTGTGTCTGATTGGAGCGGGGAGAGGGATAACATGGATCCTGATTCCATTAAAACGTACTGCAAGTATGGCCTGGAACAATAAGTTACTACAGTTCTAGAAATCACTGTGTATAAATTCAGAAAGTTAATCCTGAATTTAAAGCCTCGTAAAATGTGTGCCCAGTCAAACTTAATGAAATTAATTTTTATAAACACAAATATTTCTTTAAACATCTCAGCAAGAAAAATAAAGCCCACATTGGGCGCTGATTATCTAAAGTGGATCTTCAAAGGCTTTTAAATTTTACATCATGAAAGAAGTAAAATATTTACAGACAACGCCAAAAATCTGTAAAAGTACAAGTACAAGTACAAAATTATTGAAAATTATACGACGCGTTTCAGTTTTCGGTTTTATTGGAGAAGATACCCCCAGGTGGTCCTGGCGAAATTGAAACGTACATAAGTGACGATCGCTACGGATGGTTACATAAAAGTCTAGAAACAAGCATTCGATTTTGGCTACGCTAGATTACATCAACTTTCACTGAATTGTATCATCATAAAGTCAATCGTCACTTAGCTCGCATTTTTTTAAATTCCGCAGATCAATGACCGCCCAAAAATGTTCATTTTCTCCCAATTATTGATGAGTTCAAACAACCTAATAAAATCCTAAAATCAAAGTCTCCATGAATGAATAAAAGTATCACTACTTCCGATAAAATACTAAGTCATTGGATTCAATGCCCATTAAATGGTAGAATTACCGAGGAAAAAAAAACTTTACAACTATGATCACTATGGGAAAAATTAGGTAAAAAATACGAAACCAGCGAGCGGTAAAAGAGCGTAAACAATTCTGTTTATACGCCCAACCAATAAATTTGTTGTTTCTGTTTTATAAAAACTTTTTAAACTTTTTCTGAGAAGTTCCGTCACCTGAACTAAAAAAGAAAATAGGAGGAATTTTCAGAAGGCAGTGGCCAGCAAAGTGGACCCCCTGCCATCGTATATTTTCCTCGGGGCACGCACTTGATGGAGTTTCGTGCGGTAAATAAAAAAAAACACTTTGCAGAAGTAAAAGTGATACCTTCGCGTGCGCTACTTACCTAGGTTGAGGTATCTTTGTTAGTGTGTATGCAAATGCATGATTTGTACGTTCAATGTTTATAACCTGTTCGTTGATTAGCATGTGACTGATAATTCGAAAATCTTGCGGTCTTGGATTGGATTTCGAGTTGAAGATGAATGGGTCTGAGAGCTGCCGGCTGGGTTAAGTGCATAAAGAGAGAATTAAAGGCAAAATACATTTGGTTTGAAAATCAATCTTAATCTTGATTATTTACCTGAATTCATGATAATTTTTAACTAAATTCCTTGCGAGCATATTGATGCTGACAGAACTGACAAAAATATGGTATAAAAGTCATGTTGCAACTTAAATGTTAGGAAATTATTTACTAAATTATGACTATAAACTCCAAAATCCAAAACATCAGAAATAAATAATGCATGAAGTATTATACATAAATTAATCCATATCTACCTCAAATGATGGCAATTGATGAGCGGTTAAAGGGCAGATCCACTGAGGATCTGTCTGTCTTTTGGTCAACTAGCTCAGCAATATAGGAATTAACTGAACTCTATTTCTAGATTCAACACCGTTGAACTACTCTGGGTACCTTGTAATGATACGAGTGGCAATAGGAGATCAGGCCGATCATCCTGAGTGGCCGATAACGACCTAGAGGGCAGAGCTATCCCAAAAAGCTAAACAAATTGGCAAAATTGACCGTGAAGGTCTGCCCACAAAGATTGAAGCTCTATCAAAGTGCTCGGTCGACACGTTCTTGCACGCCTCTGTGCTAGCCAGGCTCGGGAATGTGGGGGGGTCCTTTGAGCGCTTTGATCCCTCACGCTTCATTACTTAAAACAACGTGCCTTTTCCGATGCGTGGATCCGCACCGGATTTTTAAATTCGATTTTACAAGCAATTTCGCGACGGCCTATCGATGGACAAACAGAACGCGAGCTAAATTGGAAAATAGAAAAAAAAAACCGGCTCGACCGCGCGCGTGGAGCCGTAAGTCTCCGGACCCGAGTGCCGCGATCAAGGAGGGGAAGATCCACGACAGATCACCGTCTCAATTGCCGTCTCTTCCGCCTCAGATCTTGTACGAGGCGCGGCCTCTGAGGTTCCCGCCCTTTCTCGACATCCTCCGGCCAGTTATTCGTTTAGAGGATGTCCCTTCAATAGGAATTCTGCGGGAGTAAGGAGGAACTAAGGGGAGGAAGTCCTCAAACCACCATCACTCTATTCACATTTCATTGTTTATCAAATTCTATAACATTAATCATAACAAACAAAAATGAAAATAAAAATAAACAATTGGTCAAATTCAAAGAAGAAAATAATAAAAAAATGAAAAATAAATAAAAATAGAAAGAAAATAAAGAAAAGAAAATCAAAACAATGACTCACCCAGGTCATCACGCCGAGCTCGGTTGGCGGCTCGTGTACAAAGTCTAAAAAACCAAAATTTTATCAGGAATATGATTAAACTATTTATATGCATATATCAATAACACTTAGTGCAAGTTATGCAAGTAGCAGCTTTGGCCGTTGTGCATGCTCTGTGTCCTTTGACGTTACTAGTGATAATATACACGAAATATTGAATGCAGAAAAATCTGATCGCTATTTATGTCACAGGACATCATCAATATCTAACGCCCTAATTTTTACTCTTGTGTAATGTGCTTGTGTAATTTTAGATTTATTCTAATTTATATTACAAATATTTCCCGTTAGAGCACTAACGAAAGAGTAAAATCCACTTAAATATTAATTCTATTAGTTTTCTACTTCCACCTTAATGCAACTTCAAATTAAGCATAAACCTAGGTTTCTTTCACTCACTTTCTTATTTTCTGTTTATAATTTAATTAATTTTTAATATATTATATTATTTATCGAAACAAAGCACTCCACTTTTCGTGTACAAAACTTCACTTCCTTTGTCGCTTCGTCTCCTACACTCCAAAAGAAAAGACTCCCTTCTTGCTCTTCCTCCGTTGCTCCTCCAATCTTTCCATTTCCTCTTTTTCTTTTCCCCAACTTCTCCACGTCTTTCACCTTCTTGCGCCTTGAACCTGTTCACCTACTCTCTTTCTTTTCTCCAACCTCTCCAAGTCTTTCCTCTTCTTGCTCCTTCAACCTGTCCACCTCCTCCAACGCCAAATCGAAAACTCCCAGTTATTTTTCCGCGCACCGTTTCCCTCACCAAGCAACACTCTCCTCGTTCTCTCTTTGTGCACCGCTTCTATTCCCGCTACATAGCCTTTCTCACTCGCTAGGCAATGTTGCGGCAACATGCGCATGCGCCTGCGGATGCGGCAAATCATTCGCCTCTTGTCAAGATCAATTCGCTCGAATGCATTCAATAATGTGCAATCTGCGGCGAATATTAAGGCAATTGCACACTATTAAATGCATTGTTTAAGCAAATTAATTAAGAAAGAGCCGAATGAGATTCCGCTCCTGTCGCGCAGCCGCGGTCACTACTACCTAGTCACTGCGAAGTAGAGGCAAATGTAATCTCGGATGCCTTAGCATTCCATTTCTCCTTTGCGCGGGCCAAGATTTTCTGTTATTATGGAGTGTTCTTCCCATAATAATAACAGATGGCTGAGTGTTATTTCTGCTAGACACACCAAACTTTTGCTATCAGAACCAAACAAACAAAGTTCAAAGTTTATCCTGTCTAAAGCAGGAAGATTTGCAGAAGTATTGTAGGTATTCTGATTGACGATAGTTCACTAGCTGAATATATGTTCAGAATAGGAATTCTGCAAGATAATAGGTGGGCACCCTGTAATGAGGAAGCAGAATCCAGGAAACATTTTCTACGTGAGCGTTCCGCGTATGGCTAAATTAGACACAAGCAGGTATCAGCACATCTACTAACGGCAATCCTGCGATTTATAAACGAATTCGCGATATTGTGTTGGACGGAGAAATCGAGTACAATGGACCACTAGGGTTCGAGTGTTCAGAGGATTTGGATTTGACAAAGTAGCAGTGCAGGCTTGACGTTAATTTTAAGTGTAATGTTTTTACTACTAAGTATTTATTTTTGGTTCCAATTGTACGGGATGTATATTGAATGTCCACTTTATACATAGCTGTAACGTGTAAGCAATTAATCAAACGGTTTCTAGGAAATTACATTTTAAATGCTTACGTTTAATTTTCCGGGCAAGGAAAATAATGGGTTGCTTTCTGTGGTTTAGATTTATATTTCCTCCGCAAGATATATTTTTATTGAAAAAGTAAAAATGTCATATTTAGTTTGACTAATGTTAAATCAAAGCACTGCGCCCCGCAGAAAAAGGAAATAAAAAAAACATGATTAAGGAAGGGAAAAAGCACCAGGAAATCCAATGTCCTTTACAGTGTTCGGCGAAATTGATTGCAAATGTACTCAAATCCAAAAGTAAGCCTGAAACTGGAGGTAGAAAGCGAGCAATGTTCCCGTGGTTAGTGTGGTGGTTAGTCCTTTGCAGCAAGAGGAACTCTTTCATGACGACAACCCAGCTAACAGGCGAACGTGACGTGGCAGCTACGGTTCAAATTGTTCGCCGGAGATTAAAAGAGAACAATTTGAAAGTTCGAAGTCCAAGAAAAATTCCTCTGATCAGTAAAATGCATGTTACGCATGCTTACAGTTCGCCAAAACCCATTTAAGTTGGGACACCGAGAAATGGAGAAATATTTTATAGTTTAATGAGTCCAAGATTGTTTTGTGGTCCCTGAGCTACGTAAGACGCCCATGTCATTCCGCCTTTGACTCCAAGTATACTGTAAAAACAGTTAAGCACGGCGGTTCAAGCATTATGGTGTGGGCTTGCTTTTCATTATATGGTATTGACCCAATACATTGGATAAAATCAACGATGGAGCAAAATGTTTATGTCGATATACTGGAAAACATCATTCTGCATTACGCCACTGATGAAATAATGCCGATATAATGGGTCTTTCAGGAGACAATGGCCCGAAACATACGTGTAAAAAAGCAAAGAAGTGATCCAGGACAATAGGGTGAACGTGACCCCCAGACCTCAACCCTGTTGAGAATTTATGGGCTGATGTCAAGAAAGCCGTTAGTATTGTAAAACCTTACAACAATAACGGGCTTTAACGCGCCGTACAAGGATCGTGGTGTGCCATCCTCGTGGACCGATGTCAACGACTTGTTGACTCAATGACCGATCGGTGTAAAGCCGTTGTTAAAAACGAAGCTCATGAAACTACGTATTAAGCATAATTTATGTTTTTTTTTATTTAAACATAATAATGTTTATTTTTTTTTCAAAATTTCGACTCCTATTACTCTTGAGCCCTCGTTTTTCGTACTGCAGACACTTTGCTCGATTTTTTTAAACAAAAAAAAAATTGTGTTCATTTTTCTTCTGAGTACCATTACTGGATAGTTTTTCTGTTACTTGAAAATAAAAAAGTAATAAAAGTTGAATGCCAAATCGTACTGACAATCAATTGAATTGCCGTCTAACACTGACTGCTATTATTTTTTTTTTTGTAGCTGTACATATCAGATGCATAGACTGTTCAATAATTTTCTTTTTTGAAAATTGTAACAATTTTCGTATTTCCTTATGGACGCTTATTCACAAAAATATTTTAATTTCCTGTCTCAATGATGCACGAACTCAGACGCCGTTCAATATCTTCAACGAGCTGAGAAAAACAGGCCTGCTATCCAGTGTCCTTGTTACAATTGGAAAAAGTTCTCTCAGATTGACTAATGAACACCAGAGATAATATCCTAATTTAAACAGCCCAATCTCTGTTCTAAATCGATAACACTGATAACAAATGTAGATACCAATAAGCCCTAGAGGAAATTCTGGATCACGTCGAATGGGCGGCGCAATATCTAGGAGTACACATCAATCAAAACAAAATAAAATTGACCGTGGTGGCATCAGCATCAAGAACTGCAATGCCCAGCCTGGAAACCTTGTCGCACTATTAATAATGATGATCCATTGACCCTATATCATCGTCAATATCGATACAGGGTGCAGGATTGCAATGACTAATAGTTAGAAATTTAAGCGAACTACAATTACTCTTTTTATATTCTTTTCCTTTTTTTGCCCCAACAGGAAAATTATTTAGAGTTATATTGGGGGCAGAAGCAAAACTGTTGTTGCTCAAGTGTTTGTAAAAATAGCAAGTTTCGAGTGAAGAGTAGCATCGAAAATTTATAATCAACAATAAGGGTCTAGTTTTAAAAAATGTTAACGACAATTTTGCCCAGGGTAGAGGTAACTTACAGTATTAGACACTGCACGCGATTTTTCGTACCAAGTGACTTCCTTCGTTATAATTCGCAACCCGTGTGCTTGTAACAAGAAGACTGAATACAGGACCAGCAAATCAAGTGACTAGAGGGCACGGAATGTCATCAGGTGTACTCGCAACTACGTAGCAGCACACTAACACCAGACCAAATACGCAACATTTTTCTAGCGCATATACCTTCGACGGTCAAACATGTGCAATGATTTTTCCCTATTATACAATTGGGAAAATTGGGATTTGAATCATACGGCAAAAATGAGACAACTACTCTCAAAGACAAAACCCTATTTCTAGACAAAACCCTACCCCATGATAAGTTTCAACACCTTTACCAAAAAGAGTAGTCAATGTACCAAAAATATGCACGAGAGGGGAGGGATGGTGAGTTATTTGCACTTGACGGACTCCATGATAAACTAGTTGCCGGCCCTCATTTAACAAAGACAAAAAAAAGAATAATATTAATTTATGACTTGAAGCAACATGTTACATATTTTTACTTGGATGCCGAGACTTCCATACCCAGACTAGTTATCATTTTACCAAGAATCGACGTGAATATTAAGAACAAATGTTGCACCCGCAAAAAGTGATTGTGTGGTCTGCACTGTGACTGAAAGGACAGTGCAAAATGCCACACTACTCTTGTCAATATGCAACAAATGCAGTGCTTTTTTAGTGACCACTTAACTTATCGCAATGGGATTGAGATTTCTGCAGCTAAATCATGTGATTTGACACGTATGATGAATAGTCCTGTGGTATTGGATGTTCAACTTTGCTGCGCTGATGATGTATCCATTGCCGAAAATGCAGTCATTGCAGAAACTCATTTTTAACTTTAAGAAAAAGGGCAGCTTGTCAACGGTCTCAAAGTTGTATTCTCCTATCCTTATTCTTCTTCGTGTTTGACCAGTGCGGTTTGATGTTGTTGGTTGATTCGTCTTCGGTGCTGACGTTGCCACCATATATTTTGTCTTGCCTTCATTGATGTGCAGCCCAAGATCTCGCGCCAATCACCGCCTGCTCGATCTGGATGAAGGCAGTTTGTACGTCTCGGGTGGTTCTTCCCATGATGTCGATATCGTCACCATAGGCCAGTAGTTGGGTGGACTTGAAGAGGATCGTACCTCTTGCATTCACCTCAGCAGGGCCAGGTTAAAGAGGACGCATAATAGCGCATCCCCTTGTCGTAGACCGTTGTTGATGTCGAATGGTCTTGAGAGTGATTCTGCTGCTTTTATCTGGCCTCGCACATTGGTCAGAGTCAGCCTAGTCAGTCTTATTAATTTCGTCGGCATACCGAATTCGCTCATGGCCGTGTACAGTTTTACCCTGGCTATGCTATCATAGGTGGCTTTAAAGTCGATGAACAGATGGTGCAACTGTTGTTCATATTCCAACAGTTTTTCCATCGATTGCCGCAGAGAGAAAATCTGATCTGTTGCTGATTTGCCTGGAGTGAAGCCTCTTTGGTATGGGCCAATTATGTTCTGGGCGTATGGGGCTATCCGGCCTAGCAAGATAGTGGAGAATATCTTATAGATGGTACTCAGCAACGTGATACCTCTATAATTGCGGCACTGTGTGATATCTCCCTTTTTATAAATGAGACAGATAATGTCTTGTTGCCAATCATCAGGCATTAATTCGCTGTCCCATACCCACTTGGTGTAACTGGTCGCCTCCATATTTAACCAATTCGGCTGTAATTCCATCGGCTCCTGGCAACTTATGATTTCTTAGCCGATGAATTGCACGGCCTGTTTCTCCAAACTTTATGGTGGCAGTATTTGTCCGTCGTGTTCAGTTGACGGGACCTCCAACTCGCCGATGTTCTGGTTGTTCAGTAGTTCATCAGAGTACTCAACCCATCGCTCTAATATGCCCATTCTTTCGGAAATCAGATTTCCTTCTTTGTCTCGGCAGGATGAGCATCGAGGTGTATAAGACTTTATCCTGCTGACTTGTTGGTGAAACTTCCGCGCCTGGTGCGGTTGCTCCCTGTAGTTTTTTAGTTCACAGACTTGTTGGTTCTCCCAGGCTTCCTTTTTCCGTCTGTGAAGTCGCTTCTCCGTTTGCCGGAGTTCATGATGAGTCTCTGCGCGTGCCCGCGTTCTTTGAGAATGCAAAATTACTCAGTATGCGGCATTCTTCCGTTCCATTGCTAGATTACATTCATCGTCAAACCAGCCGTTCCGACTCCTTTTACGGCTGGGGCCAAGTATATTTGTGGCCGTATCCATGATAACGTTCTTCAGGTGGTTGTGAAGGTCATTTGTTGATGCTTCATCTCCAGGTCCTCTGATGACTGCGGTTATTACGGCATCCATTTCCCTCTTATAGGTGTCGTGGAGGGCTGTGTTATGGATGGCTTCAGGGTTAACTCCCACCTGATTGTCAGAGGCGATTCTAGGTAGTGGTGTTATTCGAGCTCAGAGCACCATGCCAACAAGATAGTAATCCGAGTCTATATTGGCCCCCCTATATGTTCTGACATTCATCAAGGCTGAGAGGTGGCGGCGTTCGATCAACACGTGGTCAATTTGATTGAAAGTGATCCCGTCTGGAGAGACCCACGTATGTTTGTGGACCGCTTTCCGGGCAAACCAGGTACCCCGCTAATTGACCCTGCTAATTGAATAATCCGCAATCCGTTATCATTTGTATTTTCGTGTAAGCTATGGGAGCCAACGTATCGCCTGAATACGGGCTCCTTCCCTACTTGGCTGTTAAAATCCTCAAGTGTGATTTTGGTATCATATCTTGGACAGGCTTCGAGGGTTCGTTCTACTGCCTCGTAGAAGGTATCCTTCTCCGACTCTGCAGTCTCCTCTGTAGGGGCGTGAACGTTAATGAGGCTTGTATTTACAGCGAATACAATTTCTAATAATTGGTTTTGAGTTAATGTTATTATATCATATATCCTTAACGTTTTCTTTAAAAATTTTAAGCGTAGTAGTTCTGTGCTGATATACCTTATGTACAGTGTTCTATCCGGTTTAAATCCGGAGAATTACAGGGCCAAAGCAGTAGACCTAGCCATCCTGCATGATCGATTGTCGACAATCGGCAATCGCTACATACTTTGGTCTTCCTTCTTTCGAAAAGGGTACAACTTGCATTTTCTACTTTACCTTAATATCCCCTTTTTTACTCATTTCCTGTCAATTTACCGTTATTAAAAAATTGAGGGATATATGCAAGGATAAATCAATGCTTTTACTCACGCGTACCAAAAGCCATTCTGAACTTAATTTTCCCGAAAAAAAGCACATCAATATTGAAAAATCGACCGTCTTCAAATGCAACTTTCGACAGAATAAGGCGACTGGTAAGCAAATAATGGTTCTAGTTTCATTATATTATAATATCCCACCTTACAACATATTTTGATTTTTCCTCACAATGAAAAACCCAATGATAAAGTAGATTTTTTCAACAAAGTTCATCGTTCATAATTCGATGGACAGATACTCCCCGGATCTCTGCATCAACGTTCGTTATACGTCTAATTTGTTTTTCTTTGAATCTTTCTTGACTTCATTATGGGGAGTATTGCGTAAATTCTTGATAAGCCGCTATAATTGAATGCTGAATTCCCTAGAAAGACAAATTAATCTATCGCCTCTAGGTAGGCGAACTGGAATACCTTTCCAGAAACATATTTGACCATCGTGATATTACGCCTTGGGGCATGGTTTTTCACGTTGGGGTCATATTTTCAGTTGTTAACTCGTTGATGCTCAGTCCTACTTCTGCTGGCTTCAAACCTTGATGGACTTTTTTTGGTCGAAATTCTTAATATGCACGTTGCCTGCGCATTCTATAAATGATCTACAGCCTTCGAAGACAGAATAAAATGCGTTACTGGATCTGTGCCCTTGTTACTATTTACGTTGTCGATCCAAGACCCGGGCAAGTGTACCTGTCACCCCACAGCCCAAGAAAGCAGTATCTATTTGTTAAAAGCAGTATCTATTTGTAAAAAGTAAAAGTTCACACCTAACGGTAACACCATTGCTTTAATACACAATTTCACTTCACACTGGTCCAAATCGATAATGTGAAATTTACATTATCTTTGCAACAGCGATTAACATGTCACTCGCTTGTTTTCCTGAAACAATGTCATTCACTCCATCAAAGCAAGTGCCCAATATTGATAGCCTCTTCGAATAATGACCGCGAAATTCACTATGAGTGATAATTGGAATAACGGAGGCGACCAACAAAGACCATTAAAATGAAAGCGATCTTTAGCGCTTATTTGCTTCTTATTTCAAGTATTGGTCCATGCAAACCGCGAGGTTATCACAATATGAAGAAAAGTCTTCAGTATTCCATGACATCGTGACTGTATGCATATACATATGTATCTCATGTTAGATGCGACAATCTCTTCAGCGAAGTCAATTACTTTCGCCGGTCCAGCATCATCGGTAGCCACTACCTTTCTCAGGTGTGATGCGAATGTGGTCCATGAACTTTACACCGCAGCATTTTGTGTGATCGATGATCATCGTGGAAGTGAAGATGATCCGATAGCGAGAAAATTCTTCTGGATATGTATATGGAAGTGTAGGGAAAACTTTTACTTTTCACGAAAGTGAAAGAAGAAATTCTCAGTTGGATGGTGCGGATCACATTAGGTTATAATTTATACATTCGTAACAGTAGGTGTGTGTGAATGGCAGTTATTTGGAAACAAAAAAAATGGAAAGGCTCAAAGAGTTGAAACAATGCTAAGGTGTAATATGTAGTGATAGTAAACTAATTAAAAACTTGTTTATCACTAATTCTTTCCTTTTCGAAAGGTTGACCGCAATTTCTGGAGGTTTTTTTGTGTTAAAGCCCTAAACGGCCAAAGCCAGTAGTTCCATTAACTATAGGTCATGGATCGTCTTTTAATTGACTCATAACTTTTACTTTCCTTTCATTAGTTTTTGATTAAACGTCTTCCAAACTATCCAAAACAGTCAAAATATTTTGCAAAACGACTGAATGAAACTTGGCCACTTGTTCAGCGGCTCTAATATTGCTGGAGTCATCAAGTTTGAATCGCTATAATTTCTAGCAGTAGTTTAATTCCACCCCTATTAATAGAATATGCGATTCGTCTACTTCAGTAAAATTCTACAGAAATTTAAAAATGATGTACTCAAAGAAGATTACTGCAGAACACTTGTAAACTTTGCTTGCATTGGATAAAGCTCGCATAACAATGGAAAATTTTTGCAAGTCAGGATTCCACTGTATAATTGCTACGTTCCTGTGAATACGACCTTCAAACTTGTAATTTTACAAGCCATTATTATCAAGGCCTATACCATATTTCATACTTTTGGGCCAATTAGAAAGTCAAGTTCTTGCAAGTCCCGACTCTTTTTCGTGTAGCAGTCACGTGGTTGCAATTCTTTACTCCTAGAGCTGTTAATAAGCTCTACTCAGTATTCTCGATATGCCTATTCTTTCCATTTCATTCACCCATTTCAACGGTAGAAGAATTTATCTTAAAACCTCCTGATCTAAGGCATCAAATATTTCGGAGGGGGGGCTTCCGCCTTTCGCCTCTATAATGTATTACATGTTTGCGTATTTATCTTAATGCAAAAGTTCATCTTTTCTGTACGGTTTTTGGATGAGCTTTTGAGAATTAATAAAATGATGTATTCAGTCTGCAGTCTAGGCAAATACTCACATAGTGCACCCCATGAATACCGTTCCCTAACCAGCAGTGAGCTACATCATATGGTCTAGGTATGCTATAAGACACAATTTTCAGCAGGCTTCTTTTGTGTTTTGATTTTGACCTAGAGCAGAACTGCAAAAGTTTCAAAGTTTGTACAAAAGAATTGAAGCTTTTTTACTTAATAAACGCTCATAAGCTCCGTTTCTGATCGACCCAGTCTTTTCTTGAGTTGCGTTTTCATTCTGTTTGGCCTTCAGGATGTCCTTCCTCCAACAATCTCGATAAACCGATCGCGTCCTCCAATTTTGAAATCCAAGCAGCTCTGCGTTGTTATCGTTGACCAAATTTACCCTACGCTTTCGTAGTTTTCTAACTGGTCTTCATCCTTCTATTCTCCCTTTGAATACCCCTTAAGGTATTCGAGTCTCGCCCATACATTGAACGGGACTAGCCCAGTGCAACTTTCAAAATTTTATTAATTTGGATCCTCCATGGTCGACATGTATTTGATGGTGGTTCTCTCGTTTATTTTCTATTATTCTCCTCAGGACCCTCTTCTCAAAGGTATTAACCCGCTTTTCGGAAGTTTGCAACTTTCATATAAACTGCTCCAGTACCAGGTTGAACAACAGAGCCACCCCCTCTCCTTGTGTTAATCCAGCGTCTATTTCAAACACATCTTTAGACTATTATTAACTCTGACCTGCGCCGTTGCCATTCAAGTTTTGCTGGAATTCCCAAACCAAGCATTTGTTTCTACGGTACATTTCTGTCAATACTCTCCTATGCCTTCCTGAAGTCCACGAACATTTATTGGTCATCGACGTTAACTCTACAGCACCTATTTAAGCGCAATTCCGAAAACTTCCTTGGTATTCACAAAATGTCTCTTCTCCATAATTTTTGTAAAGATTTTATGAGATGTACAAAATAACGAGATGCCTCTTGTCACATATCAGCTTGCCACATTTTTTTTGGATAGGGCAAATCTCACTTTTTGACCACTCTTCTGGGAACACGTGGTACCAGATGGAGAGAACCAAATTATGGATTGTTTTAATGATCCATAGACCGCGTGATTTGATGAGATCAGAAGGAATGCCCGGCACACTCCTCGTTTTTAAGGTTTTGTTGGCTAAACAAAACTTTATTTAAATCGCTTCAATGTCTGTTTGTCTGTTACACGCACTTTTCTCGGAAACGGCTAAACCGATTGTCATGAGATTTGGTGAGAAGGTAGGAACTATGAACTACGAAACTACCGAAATATAAACAACTTAAATTAATAATAGCGTATTATTATATTTTGGGAGAAATTGTTATAAGTTATAAATTGGCAGTAGTATAGGCTATAGTTTAAACTATGATATCGTCAGTTTGATCAAAGTCGTATTATTACTGATAAAGTTACAGTAGCTCTGAATTGTTTTTTCCATGTAAATTTACTGCAACCCATAATTCTATATCAATATCACATTAACGTGAGTAGTTTATACTTTAAGGGCTACGTACAAATATACTTACATAAGAAACAAACAAAACCTGTCATAACTGAAGCAGAGCATCCGATTTCCTGACTTGATTTCGTAATTTTTTCGGCCTTTGTTTAGTTGTATATGTTGCCCGCATGCCTCGTTTTTCTTGTCAAACACTTCCTGGCACTCATCGTCAAACCAAACATTTCTCCGGCACCAGGATTTGGATCCAACTACTTTTTCCGCTGTTGTTTTTATCGCGCGTTTTAAGTTATGTCATCTGCAGACTTCTGTGAGATTCTGAAGAATGAGGCATAATCGCTTTTCTAGTCTTGCCTTGTACTCTCCTCCTATAAAATCATTTTTAGGTTTCCCACCTCAAATTTTCGAAGTGGGTTGATATTTAAACTATCCTATCCACGATGAAAGCAACTCCAACCTCAATTTCTGCAGATTATTTCCCCCTTTTGACGATTGTGTGCGACCTCATGTCGGTTGTCTCGCAACCATTCCAATTCATTTCCTGGACTGCTAAAACCTTAAACTTGCTGGCTCGTAAGATTACCAGACTAGACAGCACCAGATTTGTTTAGTAATCTAAGATTCCAGTGTAAAAGAGCATAGTTATTCACTCATTCACTCGTGGTATTAATTCTGTCCGAGGCTGTTCATCGTATTTCTGTACATGACATTTTTTTCGCTTCGAACCTCCAACCTAGAGGGCCATGTTAATTGCATTAGACCGCCCTGATAAAAAGGTGTGATCCAGTAGGATGCAGGATGGTGAAGTTATCCCACCTAAGCTAGTTACCTCCTATCTACCTTTATTACTTTCTCGATCGCTGGCCCTTTTACTGAGGACTGTACTAAAAACAGTGCTTCGAGCCCTCCTCCTTTACCTGGGCTTGAGACCAATATGATATTTACATTACCTGGCGGAGTCCCTTAGTAGCTCCATTCTTCATTCAATATTTTTTTCTGTTCTCATGAAGGGTGATTACCGATTAATTTCAATAACATTCTTTTTGCTTCTCAGCATGGACTCCACATATGTACGCAGTTCAGCTAGCGATTGCATCGTTGCTTTCTCAGTGGAAAGGAGTGAATATGTTGCCCCACGGAGTAATATCGCGGCAAAAGATGATTAATTGCCAATCTCCTGATCTTAAATTTTGTTTAGGAATTATTACCCCGGGTTCGAATTCCGGTGTCATAGGTGTTTGTCGTCTATTTGTGCTGTCCAGCTCCTGTAAGATTATCACCTGCACAGCATTAAGCATGATCATAATGAAACTGACATATAGTCTCATTTAAAGCTGGGACTATTTAGATGCTGTGTAACATAAAAGTTATTTGGGATAATTCTCCTAGAGTGTGTAAACTTTCTAAGTACGTAGAATTTTACAGACCTTTTGGTGTTAATAATGGTGGGATTCAAGAGGGGGAGCCGCATATCACGCTCTACCTCAAAGACAGTTCTTTTTCCCAAATCGCCCATTCACACTTCACCCTGAAAAAATGAGAAAGGATTTTTATAGTATTTTCCTATAAAGATCCAATAGTTTTCATTTCTGCAAATAGCAATTAGCTTGAGGCACTGTCTCGTCTCTTTTCTTTGTAAATAAGACACATTGAAGTCTGTTAAAAACTGATCGAATTAAAAATATGTGATTTGTTACGCTCCATGTTATTTATATAGCACGCTATTCATCAGAAGCCCAGATATGGAAGGTGGGTTTGAGACAACGTACTTTGTATTATCCTTAATAAACCACAAATAATAAATCAGGGAAAGAGTTGGAGT
Organism: Hermetia illucens; assembly: GCF_905115235.1. Classification (NCBI taxonomy): domain Eukaryota; kingdom Metazoa; phylum Arthropoda; class Insecta; order Diptera; family Stratiomyidae; genus Hermetia; species Hermetia illucens. The sequence continues at coordinate 53,409,464 of NC_051849.1, forward strand.
TGCTCCACCATGCTAAAACCTACCTAATTTATTTTGGTAACACGTCCCGCGACAGGCTTATTAAGGCCCGCCGTCCACGTTCAGTTCACCTGTCGTTTACACCAGAAGAGTCCGTAATGCACTCAGCCACCAGTTTAACTGAATGCACCATCCACTTACCTGTAAGACACAGCGAAAAAAAATGCCCATAAAATTTTCCTTCGCAACTTCAAAACAGACATGAAAACTTCGCTTACAGCCTAAATAAACATGTCTGGCCGGTTAGCTAAATCATTTGTCATTCGATCACGGGCCACCTGAACAGTAAAAGCTGACAGACCAGCTGCACTCCATTCACGTTACAGCCGCCAGTCAAATGCAGATTTTTCAATCGTAATTGACAGACCGATCTGACCGTGGATGGCAGTTCGATGTTGTTAAACAAAATAATTGCGCCATCGTTTACAAAGCCTAGGAGAAATGTTAAGGGTTTCACTTCAGGACGGGCCTCTGTCGGAAAATCAGGAAGCGTTCTTGACGCATGAGCGGCGTCAGGACGTAAGTAAATTAGGTAATACAGGCTCAATATTGTTATCCTTACTTGAAAAATAGAGGCACTCGCAAGAGCCCTTCGGAACAAGCGCATTAATATACAACGATTTGATAACCGGTTGATGAAACTCACCATTATATCAGCTGATAGCTTGATTAACTTCTTCGCCGCATACGCTCCGCAGAAAGAGCAACCCGATGCCAAGAAAGATACCCTTTGGCAACAATTTGGCACAAAGTCCTGTAACGCGCTTGCCGATGACCATATCGTCATTACAGGCGATCTTAATGATATTTTTCCGGATAACAGTGGTTAGTGTGTGGCTGTCATACGGAAGGTCACGGTTCAAACCTCACTGGTGGCAGTGGGATTTGTTCGATATCTGGGCCTTAAACTACCATACACCCCTCCATTTGCTCAAATAATGTTAAGAATGGTATACTATTATACTTTGGAACTTAAATACAACTCATCCCTCCCCCCCCCCACCGTTCGTGTGTTTCGCCCAGACCTATCAAATATGTCGAAGTTGTCTTTTCCGAGTGAAAATTCTGCACCCCAAGACAAACAATCTTGTCAGTATCATCTTGAAGTGAATTTTCCCAAATCCCAAGATATGTACAAATAAAACCATAGTCTGGCAAGTCTTGATAAAAATACACAAAGTCTTTCATACTTGGGTCGCCGAGTTCTCCACTCGTTTTGAAATAATAAGGCATATTTTTACACATATTATAGAAAAAACACCTTCCAAGGAACCCATTGAAAATTTATCAAATGAAGAACATGGTAATTACCATCCGCGAGGCTGTCGTACGGAAGGTCGCGGTTCAAATCTCACTGGTGGCAGTGGAATTTGTATCGTGATTTGACGTCGGACACCAGTCGACTCAGCTGTGAATGAGTACCTGAGTCAAATCAGGGTAATAATCTCGGGCGAGCGCAATGCTGACCACATTGCCTCCTAGTGTACCGTTACGGTCTTGAATGAAGTGCTCTAACACACTTCAAGGCCCTGATCCAACATGGATTGTTGCGCCAACGATTATTATTATTATTATTTTCGTATGGATTACTTCGATTATTTTATTATATTATATACTATAGCTAGAAGTAGCTAGCATCTTTTCCCCGCCTTTTAGTAATTCCCTGAAAATTTTCAAAATTAGGGGAGACATTCCAAATAAGTCATAGCTGTAATGCGTCTCACCGGAAAATCTCAAAAGTCACAATGGTGCATCCATTAGAAATATAGGCCTTGAAATACACTCCATTCTGATATCTGCTTAAAAAAAAGTTAATTACAGTATATTAGCATATATTAGAAATTTACCCGCACTTCCCTTAAGTTCATCCTAGAAAAACGAAATTCAGGTTATAATTAATAACATAATGGATAATTTTGGAAAGTTTGACGAAAACCCAACTATTATGAACAAAGTTGTAGAAAGTCAAAATTGTGTATTTGTCGCGAATTTGTGGCACTCATATAAACTAAACTCATATGAACGGCGGAGTTATGTTAACATAACGTTCTTGAAAAATATTGCTTCTTTAAAATTGCTTGGTGGCATGTTTCTCTAGGCTGCGTTTAGATAATTCATTGATTTTTTATTGGATTGATCCTTAAACACGTTGAGTTCCTTCTAGAAAGGTTCAATTACTTTCTAGATTCCAGTGATGAGTTTAATGCAGCAATCGTCGCACAGAGGACATAATAAAAATAGTTTAGACTCGTTATATTGTATTTAGACAATAGATCACACAAAATATAATTATTGAAAACAAACGTATAGTCATAATCAGTCAGATTCACTTTCACTGGTTGTTTCCTCATCTTCACTATTGTTTCGAATTACATCGAATGTTTCCAGTAGCAATTGATCTAGGGTGTCGTTGGGGAGAGGTTTCCCTTTTTTTGGACTTTCCTTCTTATACTGCTCAACAAGGGATCAGAACTAGGCAAAAGTGGGTTTAATATGTCCCTGTTGCAGCTTTCCCAAGAAAACTTTATTGCAAAATGTTGCCTTCAACACGATAGTTTTATTCCGGCTGAACAGCCTCTTCCGATAGTTTGCAATTAAAGAATATTGCGTAGTGAATTATTGTGGTACCATGTCTCAAAATTTCATGCATTTTCGGAGTCATTGGAATTCCTCAAGCCAGGCTTGGAAAACTCTGCCAGCAGCTTCCATGTCCTCTTGAAATGAGTTTTTTAGCTTCTTCCGTCTTCGTCTGTCATTTCTTTATCGACATTTTATGTGATAAATCACGTAAAGAATCAAAGAATCAGATCCTTGTCTATAGTATCCATAATCCCCATATAAAAGCAAAAAGAATTTATTGAAATCTTTTGACGTTTGGTCGTATATATAGCACCCATCGTTGACCCTGTTTTCGTTGCATCATCGAAAACTTTTGCGTTATTCTTCGTAAATGTCAATGTGCGCTTTATTTCAAGCATATGCCAGAAAATTTCAGTATTTCAGTTTTTCTTAATTTGCTTATTTGATCTTCTATATAGCCGGTTCCTTCAGTTTCTTGGATAAACCGGATTCGTGTTGGCCGATAATATCTTATATATGCTACTGAGTTCGGCCGAATCATGTTCTTTTGACCACCAATATTGACGGCAGGGAAACAAGTGATCTGAGTTTTCCAAGTCAGGTTCAGAATTTTCCATTTCAAATTCAGACTTTTTCATTACAAAATCAGAATTTTTCATTTCAAATTCAGAATTTTTTTCAATGTTCCATTATAAGGTTTTATACCAACATTTTATCACTGAATAGGATGGAGATTGTATGAGAGTGGTCTGCACAGCCCATAATTTCGTTGATAATTTTAGTTTTTTTTTTTTGTAACTAGATAAAGAAATAAATTAAGTTATTGAAGTAAAATTTTAATTTCACATATGCATTATAAAAGATAGAAGATAAATGTGAATGCAAGTGATTACCTACTTACGAAAAAATGAAAATTATGAAAAAAGTAGAGGCTGTACAGACCTCTATCTTAGAATCTCGTCCTTTAGCAGTTCAGGTGGTTGCTTACATCTCACTTACTACGAGTAAGTATTCGGAAGTAATTAGCAACCTCACAATTTAAACTTCTTAACACTTGGTCCTCCTGTTTGTCAATGTATATTAATGAGGTTCTATACGGAACGACGTAATAAATAGCAGTGAAAAGTATACGATTTTGTATCAGGAAGTCCTGGAAAACAGCAAAGATTGAGGAGATTATATTTTTCCCAAATCACAAAAATAAACAATTGCGAATGGATGGGCAGCTCACATTTTCCTCATTAAATAAATTCCATCCGTATCTAGTAATCAAATGTTGGTATAAAACAGAACATTGAAAAAATTCTGAATTTGAAATGGTAAATTCTAATTTTGAAATGGAAAAATCTGAATTTACAATGGAAAACTTTGAAACTTACTTGGAGAAGTCTGAAGTCAGTTCGGAAAATCTGAAATTGGTTGGAAAACTCCCAATTTGGAAAAATTCCTAATCAGACCTGCAAAACTTATATATCTATTTACTACGTTGCCCCTCTTTGTTGGTGAATTTTCGACGGTCGGTCGGGTATTTTTATTATCTAAGTAGGCTAAGCGTTATATACCCCTTCCTATTACACCAATTAACGTAATAACTAATAATTAATTAATTTTTAATCAAATTAAAATTATAATACCCCCTTAATTACTTACCCTAATTACCAGGAGCGAGCGCAATGCTGACCACATTGCCTCCTACAGTCTACTTGGTGCACCGTTATGGTCTTGAATGAAGTGCTCTAACACACTTCAAGGCCCTGATCCAATATGGATTGTTGCGCAAACGATTATATTAATTTCCTGGAATAAGCTGGATGAACAATTGCCCATATCCGTGTTCAGCAACCTGGCATTACTTTGGTTAAACATTTCCAGACTTTCTGCGACATCTAGTTTGTGGACTTTACGTATTTTTTGTATAATATCCACATTCTCCCATGAAATGTTATGGCCGCTGTCTACTATGCGCTTTGTGACTGCAGACTTAACATGCAGAAATGGTGTTTTTTGCCGCTAGTTCCGCTTCTTCGGTATGTTCCTCGAATCGTGTTTTACCAATCACTTAGTCTGACCTATATATACAGGTGCATTCCGGACATGTGATTTTATAGATCCCGCTCTCTTCCTCCTTGAATTTCGGGTTCTTTACGCTCCTTAGTCGCATTTTAAGTTGTTCATGTCTGCTTGCTGGAACAGCTCCTATTTTAAATCCTTTAAACGCATTTCTTATCCTAGGCCACAGCGAGGCGTATGTAATGCTCAATCTCACTGTTGTCTTATCATAGATGCCTGGCAACGCCGTCAATTATTTCCTGTTATTGACCGCCTGTTTCTTTTCGCGGTGTCTTTGATATAAGCCAATTCTTTGATATATCTCGATCTGGTTTGGGGGATGTGTAGCATCATATGTACCATGCTGTGGATAACCGCGAATTTATGCTTGTATGAATGGAAAGAGCTGTTTGGAATGACTCGTTGGATGCTAAATATATTGAACTCGAGGTCTCTCCCGTTTCTAATCATTTTGATGTCCACGAATGGTATTTCTCCCGTTTGTTCAGTCTCCATGATGAATATAATATTTTTATGGAGCTGATTAATTTTTTCTAGGAATCTTTGGGGTTTTCTCTACTCTTTTGATAAACTTTGGTAGAGGATTTATTCTTAGTTTGAAGAAATTACCGTTATTTAGTTTCTGGAGTGCCAAGTCTTCGTATTACCAGTTTGTTACCGTAATCTGCTCTTAGATAAAAAAAAATGGTTTCTGGTTTAGTTTTTTAGTTAATGAACCGCTCTTCCTTATTGTATTGTTTATTTGTCCCTTTGCTGTATTGGTGAATAATATTTTTAGCGAGAGTCCGTGCCTTCATCCTTTTCCAGAAACCTAATAGCTCCCTAGAGATCTATCATCGTATCTTCCACGTCCATTTTCAAATCTGATGTCGCACAGTTCAATCCTTTATTCAATAAACTCAATTTGTCATTCGTAAAAACTTCCGACGATTTGTCAACTAGAAAGTCTGCTATGAATTCTGTTGACTTACAGAAAGTCTCCGGTCGCGTTTTTCAGGGACATTAGTTTCTGCGAAAGTATCTTCTTCTTTAGATCTTGCTCGCATTCGTATGCTCGGTGAAGTTTGAAGAGTATAGTGTCTATTGGAATACGTTGCGCTGACATCTCATGCGTTAATTTTAGATGGGTATGATATGCCGAGGGAGTGATCCTATCCAATTTTGAGACCTTTGATTTAATACTCTCTTTGATGAGGCTTCTTTCGAGTATTATAGTATGTTTGTCGGTATTTCTCTTGAGGAATCCTGTCTTAATGGAAACTGCGATTTCGGTACTACCGTGTGTTTGAGGCGTGTTATTCCTTGTAGCTAGCGGCTGCCCATTTTTGCTGAAATTGAAATTCAAACGTCTTTAAGGAATGCTTTAGTGAAGTTTCTTCGCCTGTAGGACATTTGGTAATATTTTTAAGGTGGGTTTTTAAAAAGACGAATTTGTCCTCAATTTTCTTTTTTTAAAACCTTCATTCAATAATGTGTAGTCAAAATTTGAACTGAAACATGGCGGATACAAACGGAACATTTTTACGACAGGCACAAAATCATAGTTTAATCAGGCTTACCTTATATATAAAGACATTTTTAAGTGTAGAATTCCCGAAAAAAACAACCTCGCTTGTTGCGTTATAAAGTATAATACAAAAAATGAAAATTCCATTTTCTAATACACACAAAGTTCGAGCGTTTCAAATTTCCACTTTAAACAAACTTCAAAAGGCATTTGGAATTCCGAATGCTGTTTCGGGCAAAGGAAAGGCCTTTGCCTTTGACTCAAAGTTCACTTAAGATTTTTTTACAAATTTTGAAATCGACTTTTGGTTGATTTTTCCACCTTTTCTCTTCTCTGTGCACCAATTAGTCGGCCCTGCCACAGCCCTATTCGGTTTTTACCCCCTACCGTAGTTTATCCTTCAATTGTCCTTTTCCCAGCTAAATCATTGAATAGGTGAATAGCTCCTTCAAGATATGGATGCGAATGCCATATACTAGTTGGACGCATGTATTCTCACCTGATGGGAACCAAATTTTTTCTCTAATTAATAACAAACAACATTAATTAATGCCTTACGGTCATATAATTTGGAATGCGATCGAGGAAATTCAAAATGGATGGATGGAATTCAAAGTCATAGCTTTCCTATTTTCTTTCTGCTGGATGTCTTGTTTTCGCGCCTGACAACCATAGGTATACAAACATTACGCCTCTGAATATACTCACATATGAGTGGGACTGATCGAAACGCATGACCGGCATAGAATTATCCCACCATAAAGTGATGTCAAAAAACCGTGGGTGTCCGGTTTTCACCTTAAGCAACTGTCTCCACAGCAAACAGACAAATGTGCTGGTCACTTTCGATTACACTTGACAAAAATTTAATAACCATGGATCGCGTTGCCCATTCTCGTCCAAGAGCATGTGCGGTTGACTAAGACTTTCATCCGGAACACTCACAGTATCCATTAACGAATGACATCAATTGTTACTTTTATTTACCTGCAAATTGGACTGCATAAGTTTTGGGCCCTCGATAACGTCACAATAATTTATTAATAAGTTGCTTTTCTTTTTTGGATCACTTTTACGCATATAATGAATACAAATTACGCCTACCTCGAACTTTGTCAAGAAGGTGTACTAGCACCACCGGGTATCGCCTGTCTCGATAATTACTTTCACTTTCGGAGCATGCCTACTTGCACAATTGAATCATAATGGTCATCACGATGAAAAAAATTATCTAATAATCTTCGGAATATCGGAAAGAGGTGTAGATTTCACAAAAGAGCCGATCATCCGCAATTAATACTCGAATCATGTTTGCTACTGCGGCAAAGTACTCGCTCCGTCATTACTTCAATTTTAATTTTTTCGTTTCTTCCGCTTTTATCGGCGGCCGGTGAATTAGAGACAATGGCGTCTGCAATGAAAAGGCGGATTGTAAAAGTAATAGTTTTCTCGCGGACTTTAGAAGCGTGGGTACCGATTATCTCAGAATATTCACTGAAAAGAAATTGTTTAAAGTGTAATTTTTGAATGGGATGATGTTACGCAAGCTAGCAGATGGTTGCGGTTTAGATATGAACCCACGAAACCACAAGTATGCGAAAATTTCCAAACAAATGCGTAGAAAGCCATTAAAACATCTTTTGTTTTATGGAATCTTCCTGGAAACATTTATGAAATCTTTTAACAAGTATTTGAGGAAGTTTCCCTGCACTTGCCCAATCAACTTGACCGAATTGCACGAAAAAGATGAGCTGAGGCACACAGGTCAAGAATGTTGACACCAATCTTCTGTAAAAGCTTCATGATTTTTTCCATCCCAGATATATATGTTACTAAGACGGATTCCAATTTTAAATGGTTTAGATGCATCCTTTTCTATGGACTGTAAACCTAAGTAATACCTAAAACTACATATCTTTAATGGAGTAGATACTACGGTAGTTTAGCAAAAACGCATATGTGAACTCGAAGGCTGACCTATAACGAGCATTTATCTAAAACCGACTTGTATACAATTATAGAATAGCTTAGGTAAAGGTTTGGGTTTGGGGGTTATCAAGGAACCAGCTTTTGCAAATTAATTAAGAAATTTAGCAATTTTAAGGGCTATTTATCGTCCTTATCAATTTTATCGCTTACATGTCTTTTTGCAAAAATTCAGGTGCTCTATGCTCGATTAATTTGAGGTTGGACTGGGATGGGTGTTTAAACCCAAAATCAATCAAAACCTAGGCTAGAACTATTGACAGTTAAACCGCTAGAATATATATATAAACTACTGTTTGCCCCTTTCTTGATATTCCTTTCTGTCTCAGTTGAAATGGAGGGACAATTTTTGTTGGATAGTTTCTGAGATTGGGTACTCGAAGTAATTGACCTTTTTCGGATCCCCGCACTCGTACCCTTCGCAAACAATGTCTTAATTATCTGCTTTGAAAATTAAAAACGACTAGCTGAAACCTTTCATTTCATATCCTACATTGCCATATTGGGTGAAATGGGGTATATGGGGACCCCCTTAAGTTCAACGAGGGACAACGTAATTCACTGTATGTGTGTGGTCATTCCATCCAGTTCCAATCTTTCAATCATATTTCTTGTAAATAAGCATAGTCGTTTCTGAAAAAAAAGAGTGCGACAGACTGACAGACAGACCGTGAAACGAAGTCAATAAGGTGTGTTTTTCAACAAAAAAAAATGTTTACCGTTCTGCTTAGCACCTGGTCTTCTGTGGTGGATCACATAGAATATTTACAACCGCAGAAATATTCGAATTTGAGGCAGAAAAAAGTAAAAAGAAGAAAATCAAAATTTGCATTTGCCGAAAAAGTGATGATTTGTGTTTTCTGGAACTAGAAAAGCAATCGGAAATACGCTTCAAATCCCCCCTCCCTCGGCTTCCTGAGAAGCCTGCACTTCTCTACTGCGCTGTGCAAGTGTCATTGAGGCGACCCACCCGTCGATAATCTTGGGGGAGTGAGTAGCTGGCAATGCAATTGTCGCCCCTCCTTAGTGTGTGATCTAGCTACAGTCACATCACACTGCGCACGGATGGCAGCCCTTGCGGCGACCGAGTTCTTTGTTTATGATCGTATCAATCCAATGTACTCGGTTAATATGACACAGACAGGTGCTGACAAATGTTTAGAGCCTTCGACTGACAGTCGACAGAACAGTCTCAACTTGATTGGCGTTGAGATAACTGCATTTCCAGATTTCGAATAAGGAAACGCAAGCGCATCTAGCATTGTTATTGCGGGTAGCATCCAGTTTGCTGGCATCGTCGACTGACATCACGCTTGCTACAAACATATTCGATGCTCCGCATATTAATCCAAAAGGGCAGAATGTGACGACCCGTGAAACTGAGAACCTTGGTTTTATTAGTATTCATCTTCAGTCCAATTGTACCAGCCTCTCCTTCCTAATCCTGAGCCATTTAGCTAAGGTCCATGATCAGGTGAGAGAGCAAACAGATGTCATAAGCGTAGTTTGGATGTTTGAGGAAAGGTGTAATTGTCCATTCAATTCCTCCACGTGCTTCAGCAGCATGAAGATCGTCACCATTAACAAGTAGAAATGGTTTTGCAACCCTGGCGCACACCACTTTGGAGATGTTCTTTGATGCGTTCCAAGATTATTTGCAAATTTCTATCCTTTTTAGTCAGCTCTTATGACAAGTAGGGAAGGCAGCTGTATTTTTAAGTCCCAACTCACAGTCTGTAGGTAAATTCAGTGGAAAAATGTTGTGGATATAGTCGTGTGGAGTCTGAAATAAAATACCTCGTATAGTACTTTTCAATGCGGGTAGGATAGGTACGTATCAGTGCCCGGTCCGGGGAGCCAATTAGCGGTGTAGTACGCCGTTTTGGTGCCACAAACTCCTAAGATCGTAACTGCTGTTATGTAACTAGAAATCTCTCTGAGATCCCCGAAGAATGATTTACCCAATGTCCGTAACCTGACTCTATCTAGATCTGGGTAATCGCAGAAAAAATGCATGATGGTTTGCCTTCCTTCTCTGCAGCTTCGGCAATGCGAATTGTAGGGTATGCCGAGCCTGGCGGTATGGTCCCGTGTAGACTGCCGTAATCTTGAATGCATTTGCACGCGTGTGGTACAGGAGCTCTCCCGATCCCGACTCGCCATCTAAAGCCCGCGGCTGCTAGATAGTACGGGTAGACTCCGCCCCTAACAGCGGGAAGCGAAACACCGACTGTATTCACCGGCTAGCGGATTCAGCAGACGCAACAAACTGGTAGTGTTGGGTTCTGACCTGATGTCGAGTAAAGCGTTGCTGGGGAGTGTCAGGTGCTCTCCGTATACCAGCTCCGTGGGACTTGCAGCAAATTCTGCGCGACTAGCTGCCCGGAGGCCAAGTAGAACGAGTGGCTAAACTTGCGACTAAGAAGTGTTGTCTGTGTGGAAACGCTTGGTGGACCGAAGAAACAAGCGTACCTCTTTTCTCAATGTTTTGTAATTTTCCATTTCTGACATTCCATGCATTGTCTGGCCCCAGACTTAATGTCCTTGTTAATGGACGGCTCAAAATACTTTGCGGTGATTTACCAATTCGTTGTTCGAATGCCTGCATGAATGAGTCTGAAACCGTCTGAGTATTTAGACGTCTGTAGTGCGAATCCCGTTGACCATGACATGGAAAAACAATTTTTGGACAGGGAAAATTGTTTTTCGATTTCATGGCCATCGTGATTCGCACTTGCGTGTGTTCGAGAACCAAGGTGCCCGCTCCTCCACAAGGGTCCTAATCCTGGGGTGAGTGAGATGAGAATCAAATGGTCCTGAACTCTTGATATGATGCGAACTTATTGGTCGGGGAAATGGCAAATGCAATCCAAGAGGGGAGAGGCTGCTTGATACCATCGCTTCAACTGGTATCACCAACCAAAATGCTCACCAGAGTGGAAACTGTTGGGATTCTGCGCATTATTGCATATTGGTTGGAAAGAAAGAAAACTCAATTTTACAAGGTGTATTCCCGATGGCGGTTTTCGTACATATTGAAGGGACTTTTGACTGCGCGTCTTTTCAAAAACTTGATGGTGAGACGTTTCGAGCGGAACAGTTTTTGTAAGCTGAAATAGGCTCTGTTGGCTGTTAGTTGTTCCCCGTTTATTTTGACACGGGGACTGAGGTCTCCTACGATAATGTATGTATACGCATAGTTTGCACCCTTGGATAAATATATTCAAAGCAACTCTTAGTTCTAAGGGCAAGCGACGAATATGGCTTTCATCGAACACAAGAATTAACATTAGAAAAACTGAATCCAGTTCTTGCAATGTCTTCTGATTCTCGAATTCCCATACATTTGTTTGGTAGAAGATTTGAAATTAGTCGCAGAGAAACTGGAACATACCAGAAAATCCATGGCAGGATATACTGAGGTTTTCTGCACTGGTTGCTTGAAAAGGGGAAGGGATCTGGAATAGGAATCTACCGGTCTGATAAAAATAAGAGATGGGCTTATCCTCGGGGCAATATACAACGGTCTTTCAGGTGATAATTAACGAGCAATTGGAGGACACTTGAATCGCTATCTGCTGCGGAAGCCAAGCGTCAATATACCCGCAATATGGGCAGAGCTGCAACCACTAGAAAAAGCATTTACAACCCTGAATGGAATCAAGGTTGCCCGAGAAGAGAATCTCATTTAAACTTCCGTGCCCCGTCTGAAAGAAGCCCACCTCGAGCCCGAAGTCCATGAGAGCTCCCTGTGCAGACACACGTTTTACGTACTCATATGTGAACTTCCCATTTCCGTTCCATTTAATCTGTTACTTAGATGTTACTCTGTTACTCTCATCTGAAAGGAAGACCTAATTACTACACCTGATCACTTCTAACTAGATCTATTTGCAGCGAAGGTGCACTCTTCTGATCCTGTATGCCATAGTACGCCGGGTTATCTCTAGTTCAAGAGGAGAAACTCGGAATAATATAATATTTGCAAGGCGTCGATGGAAACCGTGTAGCCTACAGGAAAACATGCTAATAACGTCGCTTGCGGAAAGGCGTAACGCAGTTTCCTGCCCTGCACAATCATTGTAAAATCATTAGTTTGACGTTCTCATGTCGAAACCAACAAGTTATCTTCTCTCTCTTCATTGCAAAAACTGCGAAATGCCAGTTTTCAAACAAACCGTCATGTTGAGCCTGTGTTCTTTCAATCTCAGGTTCGATATGTAACTCGTGGAGAATTCTTGAAATCAAATTCTATTGACTACAGCGTGTACACTTTCTGTTCCAGAAATTTCCTTTTCCGATTTCGTATCGAAACTTTTCTGCCATCTTGGCCAGATTACCACTTCAAACTCAGTTTTATGAACCGCATCAATCATCGCCAATTGGTAACGGGTGTAAGGGTACACTCGGAAATCGGACAAAAGGCCTACTACAGGATTCTTACCCTTAACTCATACATTCATTATAAAGAATTAGGATAAATATCCGTTAAAATTTGAGTTTCATACTGGACTGAATTATATTGAAGAAAATGAACTTGAAGTAAATTTCTTTCATATAATTGCCTCAAAATATTCATGGTTTTATTTTATTTTCAATTTCGATATTTTTGTCAGGTGGAGCCCTTTTTCTTATAAACTTTTTTCCTCTTTCAGATATTTGCCGCAGTCGTGGCATGTATAGCAGCTGAAAAAAATAAAACTGTCACAAAACTATTCCCAGCTTCAAAAACAGGAAAGCCCGGTGAAAATCGTGAAAGGAGAACGCTTTACAACTTTGGAAACTTTGGCTACAACCCAGAACCATTTCCACGTAATAACCCACATGCTCAAAGACGAATATCAAACTATAATCATGACTTCTATCAGCAAGATCCGTACTCTGGACAATTTAGTGGTAATTTTTAATATTTGGCACTAATTCTCCGATAAGTGTAATCACTAAAACATATATATTTTTAGGTCCTCCAAATTCTTATGTGCCTGACGCCAGTAATCACCTCGTAGATCAACCGGCGCCGTATTATCAGCCACACTATGTGGAACCACCAGAGCCAATTATTGAAATCATCATCAAAGAAAGTAATGAAACTCTTCCTGAACCCCCACCACAGCCACACTTCATTAAAAAGAAGAAAAAGGAGCAAGTTCAAGTCTTTTATGTCAACTACAAAAAAGGTCATAACAATAAGTTGCAGTTGGAAAATCCAATTCCCGCACTTACACCACTCGGCTTCAACAATGAACATCACGAAGAAGAAGAGGAGGAGCAAGAAGTCATTCACCCAGTAACACCACTCCCTAAGCTGAAAACAACCACTCTCAGAACGATCATTCATCCAGAGTCTGAAAAATTCCATAGCAATAGTGGCATTCATGTTTCCTTCAACATTGAAGATAAATATCAGAATGGCCACCAATTGCAAGAGCATGATGAGGGCAGTGAAATTCAGTCGGTGGTAGCTCTACCGAATGGTCAATTTCCTCCTAATCATCGCCCAAACTATCAGAGCCACCAAAACCAAGATAATCACTCCAATCAACAGAATCATCAAAGGCCTCAAAATTATCAGAATCATCAAACGCATCAAAGTCAGCAAAGTCATCAAAACTTCCAACCGCCTATACCCCAGAATCACCAATACAATCAGCGCTTCCAAAATCATTATCGTAGTGATTACTCAAGGTCGCAACAAAATTTCCATTCAAACTTCCGTTCCCAAAACTATCAAAATCAAGCAACGCATCTCCATCCATTGCCAAACCACTTTCAACAACCATCACAGCCCGTTCATCAGCAACAGCAGCAGCAACCGCAACAAAGCAGTTTCACCAGTTTCTCGTCGCAACAAAACGGACAAAACAATTTTAGGCAAAATTCTTTCCACAATCAGCAGCAAGTCACTCATTTGACTCCTAGAAGCCCGCCGTTCATTCCCGAACATACAACCCCTCGCTTCCAGTTGCCTCATCAAAATCCTGCACCTCAATTCAACCGGCCACCGCCACCACCTCCACCAGCAGGACCATCACAGCAGCCACCCCAGAAACAATCAATTCAATTTCCTAATGACAGTACAAAAACCCATATAAAGTCGCACGTTAACTATCAACCGCTTAAGTACCGTCAACAACCATCCAATCCACATAAACCTATTCCTATCCCACTTCATAGTATTCAGTCGGAAAACCAACAGCAATCATTCAACCGCCAAATACCTTTCGGCCCTCCTTCTCAGGCTCCGCCACCACATTTCATCCAACCGCAGCCAGAAAACAATCCACCACCACCACCGCCACCACCTCACTTCCGACCAAGACCTTCACAGCAATTCCATCATTCGGCTGTTAGCTCTAGTCCTCAATTGAACAACATCCCTCAAATAACCCATAACCCTCCTCCTCCACCTCCATCTCCCACAGCCTCATTATCGCCACAATTCCAACATAATAAATTTTTCCCGCCAGCACCAGTTGGTGATGCCGGAAATGGGGGCTTCGACCAACGTCAACAACCACACCAGCAACAATATCAACAACATCAGCAACATCAACAACATCAGCAACATCAACAACATCAACAACATCAACAACATCACCAACATCAAAATCAACATCAGGAGCGTCCATTACAAAATATCAACGTGCCATTCCTAGGAAATGTCAAGTCCGAATTGGTAGCATCAGTACCAAGGTTCGAGCAACATATCACTGAAACAGTTGGAGGAAGTCAGACCCAGTTTGGGCAAAACTTTAATGAACAAAAGCATCAGCAGCAAAACTACAATGAATTTACGTCACAAAGCAACCAGAATAACGTCATTCAAACTGTGCCATCGCCCAACTTGGGACCAACTACCCCCTCACCAAACGTGCAATATCACTCTTCAACTCCCGGTATCGGTTTCAGCTCAACACCAAGTCAGCATTTGAATAATTTTGTCACACATCAGCACAGCTTCGGGGGCTCGACATCGAACTCAATATTCTCGACAGTTTCCTCGACATCCGCTCCACAATACACTCAACAACACAAGGAGCATTTGCAAATCGTCACGCCAACTCCAACGCATCACAGTCAGTACAATCATCATCAGACATTCGATGGATTCAATCAGAATAATGTGCAGCCACAGATCATTCCTAACTCTCAACCTCTTCCACAAAAATTGCCTCCACCAGGACAAAGTGTTTCGACCATTCACACGGAAGCTTTGAAGGAACTAGAGCGACTGAAGAATAACTACTACTCCCAAAATCAACAATTCGATTCGCAACTGAATAGTGGATTTAGTCAACTATTCGATTCTGACTCGAATAATGGGTTCAGTCAACCGTCAAGCAACGGATTTAACCAACAGTCCAGCCATGAATTTAACCAGCAGTCCAACCATGGATTTAATCAGCAAACCCACGCTGGAGTGCAACCACACTCGGGATTTGGTCAGCAATTTGACCAACGTCAACAGCAAATTGTCTCAATTTCGGGACGTAACCAGTTTACGGCTCATCAGGGCAGTACGCCATTTGCCCAAAATCATCGTTACCAGCCAACACCTACGCCACCCTCAACAACTCCTTCGACTACTACAACCGAAGCAACAACTACCACAAGCACGGAGAAACCAAAACCGAAACCAAACATTAATCTTCCTGACGAAGTCCCAGACGATTTAAGGCAACAACTTCTGACTTCAGGAATTTTAGACAATGCAGACATCAGTGTTTTAGATTACGACAAACTCGGAGACACAGCAATTGAAAACTTACCTCCAGAGCATTTGGCCCACTTCTACGGAGCAGGCGGAGCATCCCAAATTTCAAGTTCCAACAAAGTCCTTTCGGTGGTGAAACCTAACGGTGAGAAAGTTAGCATCAGTGAGAAGCAGAAGTACAAGGATCGTCAGCCATTACCCAAACGTGAAAACATCGATTTGAAAGTTGTCCGTTTCGACTCGACCAACCAGAAGAGCATAACAGATAAATACATCCGACCTGACGCCACTGTCCTTCCTGCTGTAGACATCAACAATCCAAAGTACAATCGATACTTACCCCTGAAGGTCAACGGCGCTCAATTCCCATTGCCAGATGTTCAGGAACTTAAAGGCAAGCGAGTTTCAAGCGTCGTTGTTTTGGCTCCAGTTGATCCTTTGCAGGACATTGAAGAAACCCCATCTGCGGACAGTTTTGAAAGCAGGCAGGAAAGAGGTCTGGCTGAATCGAAGCGTATCAAATTCATCGCTGGCGATACTCTGAAGACATTGCTGAAAAAACCTACGAGGGAAAACTTCAAGAGGTGGTTAGAGAAGGAATCAAGGACGGATATTGATTTCCAGAGCGTTGTTCTTCTCGTAACTAAGTATGTTAACTGAATTTATTTTATTATGTTTGTGAATGATATTACTAATTTTTGCGATGGAGCCTTTCAAACCTGCGATTTCTGAGCCCCCGTGTCCTTGCTTTTTGATATTTTTGGCAGTCCGCATCGTACGTATTGGGACCCAAGGTTGACAAGTGTATTACATCCATAGCAAAAACGATGGTGATCCCCTCATCTTGCAACCGATGGCCCGCTTCATTACAGCTTCTCGTCAACGTGAACCTCAGTCCAGTTTCTTCAAACGACGTCAAGGACTTCCAGTAGAAGTGTAAAAATGACAAGCGTCCTTCTAAAGTGTCTTGATGGTGCACGAGTCCCCTCAGTTCGTATACGGTCACCGCTGGGAAATGGAGAATGGTCTGTTAAATTATAAATTGACCTGACAGGTTCAGGTCTACGCTTTTTGTCTGAAACTGGAAACTTGGCGAATAGTTGGCGGAGGAATAACCCGTAGAACGGACAAACGCGTTTGTAACGGCTTGCACTCTGTGAGTCTAGGCAGGAAGCGCCAGTCACGTTTTGGGTTTCAAACCTCGAATTGTGTTAAGGCTGAATCATGGCACTTTTTCGGAGAGATTTTCCCGTAATCTAACGGATGTGCCGCTAGCCTCATCCCCTGCCTCGCACCTGTCGTCTACAGCTCATTTGCACATTTGAAAGTGGACTGCGCTATACTAATGATGGGTCCTTTTCCATTTGGAACTATTTTATTATCTGAAATGATTGTTTGGATTTTACTTGAAGTTTTCACAAACTTGTAGCCGCAATTGAGATTTTAGACATGGGTCCTCTATTATTGCTTGTCTTTCCTGGAACTTAATAATTTGCTATGACCTCTTACTTTGTTCTTGAATTTCACTTCTTACTGTCGAACTTCAAACGTGTAGATACTATTATTTTTAGAACACACTCGTCCACCGCGCTTCTGATCACATTTAATATTCTCCTCACCTTCATGAACT
Organism: Hermetia illucens; assembly: GCF_905115235.1. Lineage (NCBI taxonomy): Eukaryota > Metazoa > Arthropoda > Insecta > Diptera > Stratiomyidae > Hermetia > Hermetia illucens. The sequence continues at coordinate 53,426,969 of NC_051849.1, forward strand.
TCAACAAAGGAACATGGTGCTACGAGTATAGGGGTATATTTGTAACACTGCGGCAAGTGCCCCTTGAAATTCAGCATCGATCCTCAACCTGAGGAAGTTCAATTTCGGGGCGGTTTCGTAGTAATCCATATTGTTTTGCCAATAGTTTGTAATAGCCACTAACAACGTAATTTGATGGTATAGTGTATATTGAGACTACAACTACCACTATTTTGTTGGCCAATGTTTGGTGCCCAACTGATAACTGTTGCTTCTTCCAGTATAAGCGGCCTAAACATTCCATTGTACATCATGGTCCATATACATGACCCAAAATCACTGGTAGCAACGCCCTCTTTTGAATCGACATTCATTTATCTTCTGCCATGAGAGTCTTTATGAAGTGTAATCCTCAAATAACGGGCCCATAGGCTACTTTGCAATTCAATCAATTTAGCCAAAATTCTGCTAATCTAATTTCCATTGGCGGAATTGAGGACAATTTGACTATCCAGCGCTACCACCCCACAGGATTTGCTGAAAGCGATAGTCCCTATACGAGATGCACACTTACTCCCTTAGTTGCAATGACGCGATAGGCCAATTAAGAGCCAGACTCCACTGATACATCACTACCAATTTTATGGATTAAAGGGTCAACACTATCGTCAATTGTGTTCTGCCAGCATTCTCAGGACTTACGTGTGGTTGCCATGAATACAGGGGTATAGCGCGTCAAACACACCTACGCCCCATCGCTCGCGGTTACTTGAAATTCGCTTCAGCCTCCCCCTCCTCCCTTTTCTTGAGACGGTCGCACTCCTCCTCTACTGTTTAGCGCCAAATGCCTTAGGGTAACCCACTCGTCGGCTATCTTGGTAGAGTGGATTCCACTGCATCGCATAGACCGCAATGCAATTGTCGCCCCTCCATAAAGTGTGACCTATTCACTGCCTTTCGTCTTCCAATCACAGTGCGTATGAGTGGCAGGCCCGTGTACCGACCAAGTTCTTCGTTTGAGGTAGTGTCAGATCGGCGTACTTTAATTACACGACACAGACAGGTATTGACGAAAGCTTGGAGCTTTTGGGTAACAGCCCACTCTAATATAGCAACACAGAAAGACATTAGCACAGAACAGGGGCTAAAGCATCGGACAACATCCAGTTCGGCACCGTCGGCAGAAACCACTCTTCCTACGATGACGCATCAGACTGACAATCTTGGTTCTGTTTCAGTTTATCTCCAGTCCAATTCTACTTGCCTCTCTTTCTGAATACAACACCATTAAGCCAAGGTCTATGACCCGGTGAAAGAGCAAACGGCATCGCTAACCAGAAGAAATAATATCAGTGACAGGATGCAATCATGGTGGACTCCGCTTGCGACCTTAAAATTCCCTGACATTTTGCATCGGTGCAGCACGTGACATGCCTACTCTCTGTCGGTCAAGCTTTCGAGATGTTATTTGATGTGTTCCAGAATTATTGTAGCTACCATCGTTGCAACGGTAGCGAACACACAGATACCCCTCCAATTGTCACACTCAAAACGGGTCCTCTTCTTTAGGATCTTGACGATCATTCGCACTCCCTGGGAAAAGTCTCGGAATCCCAAGGTTTTCTTACGAGTGGAGGTAAGAGATCTGCAGTAACTGCCGGTGTAGCGATAAATATGTTAACTCTTCGGGGGATGATCATGTCCCGCGGTTTTACTCCGTCTAAGTGCATTGATGGCGGAAATGATCTCTCTCTATCTCGATGAATAGCCATTTCATCCTATTCACCGGATGTGATACAGTTAAGAACCGTGATGAAGTGCTCTTTGCAACTCTTCAGTCGTTCATCACCATGAATGAGAAGTCGTCTGCTGTCGAAGGCTATGTGAGGCTATCTTTTTCTTCAAAAAGTCTACTTTGGTCATAGAAGTCATACATAGATTAATACAAGAGAAAGTTAAAAACGATATTGTTTTATATTTTAAGTTTCTATCAAAATCGTATTAAAATTTCAGAACAATCGTGAATTATTTTCTTATTCAAAACAAGTCGGAATTGCGAAAGCTGCACGTTTCGGCTATAAAGGTTTTGTGTTCATCTGGTGTGATAAATTCCCTGTTCACCTTATCCCATTCGTGTACGCTACCAATCCAAAATATTCCTTGATATACATATCTGTTTACAAACTCCAACCCCGCCCTTCATATGAATTCACTTCATATTGTATAATGAAGACGTCATATCTGCCTTAAAGTGCAATAAATTCACGTGAAATACACAATTTTGACCCGCGTAGCTTTGTTAATAATAGTCAATTGTCAATTGTCAGTTTTTTTCAAAATTACGCATTATGTTATTACTTATAACCGCACTTCGAAGATGAACATAAGGTGGTTCTCGGGTTAATTGATAAAATATAGTAGTAGTAATATACAATATTGACTGTATTTCAGTAGGTATTAGAATGGGATGCGTTTTGAGGCCTATATTTTTCGGTTGGATAATCTATTCAGAAAATGAAACATGTTACACTTTTCGGGGCATACATTTTTAGCCGACACGCCCCTATGTTTCACCCAATATCAGAAAAGGGATCAGTATTAACCGAGCCCTTTCATTTGATACCCGACATGACCATACTCTGTGAAAAAAATAACACCACCCTTCCACATGTATATGGAACCCCTCTTAAACTCAGCACAAAATGGCGCACTTACTTGTGGATTTACAGACCACATTCTTAGCCGTTTCGAAATAAATCGGTTGTGCCAGGCAGACAAACAGACGGACGAACAGACATGGAATCGATTTTAATAAGGTTTTCTTTTATACAAAACCATTAAAATGGGTGCGATTTGTAGGAAAACCACTGCCCAGTGTCCAGTGGGTTTAGAACTGTCTCAAACGAAGCAGGCTATGGGGAATGATGCCAATCAACATTTTCTTATCTTTGATAGAGCCGGTTCTTCCTCTGATCGGTACGTAGAAAACGCCGAAAGAGAACGACCGTTGAGCCAGTGGCAACAACGATGACAACGGGCTAAAAAGGGCGACTTACCCATAGATTGATTCTTAGCATCAATTTGTGGATATAAGGAAGACATAGTGGTTACCAACCGTCGAGCCGCAACGGATAGGTAGCGAGAATACTTCGAGCAGATTTCAACTGAAGAATTTCCTCATCCTCCACTTCCACAATCATTGCCGACATTTGGACCAGTTCCACCTGTCAGCGCAACTGAAGTCGAGGAGGCAATAAAACGAATGAAATCGGGGAAAGCAACAGGACCTGACGACATCGCATCTGAGCTCTGGAAAGCGAAAAGCTGGCACCTAACAATGTGGCTCAGTGAATTCTTTAATCGGGTTATTCAGGAAGGAAGAACACCACCATCTGACTGGCAAGAAAGTACCACTGTTTCAATATGGAAAAGGAAAGGTTGTGCAGCAGAATGTTTAAATTACCGTCCGATCCGATTACTTTCCCATACCATGAAGATTTTTCAATGCATTCTCGACAACCGTATTCGCGAACTCGTTGAAATAACCGTGAATCAAGCGGGATTTGTCAAAAACTGCGGAACTACTGACGCGATACACGCTGCGCGTTTACTCATGAAGAAACACCATGAGAAGCATGGCCCTCTTTACATTGCATTTCTCCACACGAACTCATCTGGTATGCTTTACGACAACACTTAGTACCAGAAGAACTCGTGCGCTGGGTTCAATTGCTCTACCACGATCCGAAAAGTAAAGTTCGAAGTATGGCGGTTGTATCAAAACCAAAAAAGAAGCACTCTCTCACCACTCCTCTTTGTTCTTGTTATGGACACCGTCACACCGGATATCAGCGTCCAGCGCCCTATACACTACTTTATGCAGATGATGTTTTCCTAGCATCTGATAGCAAAAATGATCTCGAGCAACTTGTTCAAAAATGGAATGATCGCCTCATGCAACGCGGTTTCAGATTGAATCTAAACAAAACTGAATTTTTGACGACCGATCCCCATGAAACAGGCACAATTACTGTCAGCGCAGTGATCTGCCTAGAACTGAGCGATTTAAATACGTCGGGATCAACGCTATCAGCCAATGGAGATCTGCGTTATGAAGTTGCTTCACGCATTAACGCAACCTGGATGAAGTGGCGTTCCACAACGGGTGTTCTTTGTGATCGACCTATCAACGAACGTCTCAAATCGAAAATTTACCGCAATGTGCTAACGAGAATTCACTTGCCAAGATGGGTCTGAACATCGTACACGATGATAAACGACCAAAAGGCAGACCTAAATAAGGGTGGCTTGATACACTAGATAGGTATTTGAAAGCCTCGAGATTGCACCCAGATCAGGCATTCGATAGGGCGAAATGGCGAAACCGAACACAACGAGCCGACCACGCCTGTGAACGGGACAAAGGCTGAAGAAAAAGAAGAAGAGCGAAATAAACTATGATTTGACATCCAAGATACCGCAAAAGCTTGCACAGGCTAAAACTGGCCAGCTCATACAACTTTTCCAGCTGCAATAGTATTGTCGAATACCTGGATCATGTCTTCTTCCATCGTGCTAGGTTGTCAGAGTAAAGAAAGAGTCCAAAGGACGCATTGGGGAGGACCAACAAATCCAATTGAGGAAATGCTTACGTAAACTGGAATGCAGTTAACCACATGGTGGGGTGGATTCAGTGCAGGAGACGGAAAAGGAGCGACTGCGACTGCAGTCGATGGGCGGAGAGAGACACAAAAGACATGGACACCCCCACGATGTTGTACTTTGCGGTGTTTCCGCTCGGAAGAAAGCAATTGTTAGGGGGTGGTTTTATTGCGTACAAAACTCACACTCTAGAATATATGTATGTACCAATACCTTTTGAAGATTTCGAAAACAGGAAAAACTTTTTGCTCTACTCAAAACCTTACAAAGAAGTTCCTTACCGTCTCTAATGGTTAAATCGTATCCCGCCCTTCGGTAGGGCAATTAAACTTTGATATATTTATATTTTCTTCAAACCACGAAGTTGACTTTTTCATATATCTAAATGACAACTCTAAAACTCAAACAGGAACCCGTATTTCGACTTTTGCATCCATGTAGAAAGCACTTTACCTCCATTAGTGTGATTCGCCATAAATGAAAACGGAAACAGGACACCCCCAGTCAACAAAGGCGAATTATCTACAGATTTTAACAATTTAGTTCAAATTTCATTTAGTTTGATATATTATCCTTAACAATATGTTATAATTGAATTTATAAAATACGATGGCAGTGATACCCGTATGAATGTCAATTAAGCATGTAATAATTTGTGGTATTTCCAGGAACAACTACAACGAACAGGAAATCTTCATGTATGATATCAGCACTAAGGAAATCAATAAACTGAACGGAGCCCTATCGTCTGCATTCGTGAATGTCGCAGAAGAGAACGCCAGCTCCCAGGACATAGACAACGCTTCGATCACTGACAGTGGCATCGTTGAAAGGATGACTCCAGCACGAAAGGACGACTACGTTGCTGAGGCATCAAAGAAGCAGGAAACAGTGGTTAAATTCAGCTCCAAGATCCAGTCAAGGCGGGACGACGAACACAAGCCCGTGTATATTAACTCCGGTTACAGTGTCATTAGGAAATAAAGGAAAACATTATTATCCTCTACCAACTAGTATTTGTGTTCTGTATATGACTAGAATTTATTGAAATTTTAATTTGGGGCAGTCAAACCTACTTCTTATGGAAAAATGTGTAAAAAAACATAAATGCAGCCCCGAAAATGGCTAACTTGTATAGTAATCTTACCTACGTAAATTTTAAATTTAATTCATTCGTAGATAATTGAATGGTTTTCAGTTGTACGCGCGTAGTGTCTTGCGTTCGTGGAAACACACAAAATTGCATGAGAATTCAGCACAAATTAAATTATATATATTTATGTGAATAATGATATCGTGTAAATGCGTTCAACATATTGTTGAAAGCTCGTGTCCTTTGGAGTATGTCGGAATGTAATCCGAAGGACATGTCTTTGTATAGTTAGTTGTAATGAACATGAATGGAAGTATTTTCTAAATAAATGTATCTTTCAAACAAAATTATGGAAAATGTTTTGTATTAGCATTTGTGTATCTTACCTCCTTGCATTCTACCCAAAAATTGGCATTTTACAATAACAAACCGATCTCACTTTAAGCGTTTAATGCAGGCTTAATTTTAACGGGCTGTTTCCTTGACCTTACGAAACAATCCATCACCTTTAAGAACACGTCGCACTGTTGAATGAATTGCAAACAATAACGACGGTGAAATTCATTCAATTTACGGATTCAAGGGATTTTCATTCCATTAATGAAGCTACAACAATTCTTTACTGCCGGAGATTGCTACCGTACTAAATTGAAAGTTCTACTTCTAATCAATTATGGAATATAGTGCGACGACTTATAAAACTGTTCATTGTTGTCCTTGGAGTTGGGAAAATATTTTGGAAATAGTTTAATATCTATCGATTGATGAGTAAACGGCTGAAAACGGCTGCTTCCCTAATCTGGCTTTTCGAAACGATAATTAGATAGATAATTTTAAATTGTTATTAAATATATTAAATATTCTTCTTCATGAAAAGTGCAAACTAACCACCACCGCATTTGAACAAAAGTCCCGCTATAAATAAAGGATTAATGCCGAAACCTTAGGTTAAGTTAATTTACAATAGTGCGCCTCCCTAAAACATATCGGCCCTGCACCACTCCCACTCTTTATTAAAAGAAACATATTAATGCACCTTTTTCTTAGTCCTGAGGAAGTTGAACAAATGTATACTTCGATTTCAAGTTGATAATTTAACAACGGTGTCCCTTTAGGGTCGTAGGGTCCTCATATTCCTTTTTCGAAGGAGAGTAAGCTGCTTCCCGATACTAACGAAGGTTAGCCTGTTGTGGCCAAGGAGGCCAAATTTTGCTTGTTGTGATTGCGTAGCTCCAGATTGACCTACCCGGGTTCTGACGTTATTCCCGGAGGTAGCGCCCGCAATGATATTCAACATATCGAATCAACTCCGCTAAAGAAGGTCAGAATCCCGTTTGAAAGAGAAGAAGGGAAGATTCACTCTAGCCTGAATGGTGTGTCACATCTTGACTTCTGACAAGGTAGATGGGGTAAACTCCACCTAGACTAACTCCATTAACTATTACGATGGAAAGTTGATTCCCGTAACGACTCCCTTGTGGTGCGATTTAGAGCTTATGGACTAGCAACCTGTAAATTCCGAAAATTTACTGCTTCTAAAAAGTCGACAATGCCTCGGATAGAGATTTCCCCCACGCCGAAGACTTTTGGCTATCGAAAGAGGACTATGATTGATTTGCGGAATGTGCACACGCTCCTCGACAACGGTAGCGAGGATCCTTAGAATGCTCGCTTCCACCAAATTGAGTGAGAATTCCAAACGCTAACGAAATTTTTGGGGGTGGTGGGACTCTGGAGAGTACTCCTCGCACTTTCGCCACACTAATGGTAATGCGCTTTTGTATTGTGAAAAGCCAAGTGGTAGCACATGTGAATCGGTTGTCGGGTTGCCTCACACTCGCACGGAAATCTCGAGCATCCCAGACCTTTCACAGAGAGTAAAAAAGGAGATGATCATCGAGATCCTAGAGAGGGGAGCCGTCTTGAGTGTGACAATTGCAAGGGTATCTTCATGCTGCCTGCTGTCGCAAAGATAATGGCTCAACACTTCCTGGAACGGATCGAAGAACATGTTGAAAACTTGACCGACAGAGACCAGGTTGGTTTCCGCTCGGGATCTTCCTGCATTGACCACATCAGTACTCTGCAGATCACTTTGGAACAAGGCTCAGAGTTTACATCTTCCTTGCATTCAATAAAGCTTTCGAAAGCGTTAACAGGGAATGTATCTGGAGTGCTCTACGCAGGAGCATTCCAGAAAAAATAATAGCCATTTCAGAGTGACATATGATGGGGGAAAATGTCACGTGCCGAATCGAAGTAAAATCTCGGAGGAGGCTGTCTGCTAAAGCGCATTACGGGTAACCACGAATAATGGCACGTGGGTATTGTTGACGCGCTATACTTCATCAAGGGGTAAAAGGCAACCAGGCGTAAAAAAGGTAAAAGGCAAAAAGCGACTGAAACAGGTAGGGACTTATGGGCCAGCAAACTGCAATTTTTGAAATCCTTATGCTTCAGAAATGATTACCCCGCAGTGTGATCGGATTGACTGCCAACTAGGACTTCTTGCTTTAAATAATGATTTATTATCATCTTAGTCAAAGACGCAACAACTGGTATCTGCTCTAGGCCTGCTTTATTAAGCAACTTCAGACACCCCGGTTTTGCGCCGAGGTCTACCAATTCGATATCTGTAAAAGCTTCTTTTTCCACCATAGATATTGCCCTTATAGGCTTTCAGGGATGGACCATCCTCGTCTATACGGATTAGGTCGCCTGCACACCGGAACCTGATGAACCGGATTTTATCCACAACCTGACGGTCGTGGTATGGTTCATAGATTCCGTTGCTATGTAGCCTAAAGCCTACCGCTTGTTTTTCCCATGATGTCAATATCGTCAGCGTAGGCCAGTAGTTGGGTGAACTTGATGGGAATGGTGCCTCTCGCATTGACATTAGCATCGCGAATTACTTTCTCCAGGGTCAGGTTGCAGAGGACGCATGATAGCGTTGTTGATGTTAAATGGTCTCGATAGTGATCCTCTTGCTTTTATCTGGCCTCGTACATTGGTCAGGGTCAGACTAGTCAGTCGTGATTCTCTCATGGCCGTGTACAGTTTTACACAGGCTATTAGTTTGTGGCTGCATCAATGATAACGTTCTTCAAGTGGTAAGTAATCTGTTAGCTGCGGTTATTGCGGAATCCATTTCCTCCTTATAGGTGTTACTTGAGCTTCGAAGGTCTGCTCAACTGCCTCGTAGAAGGTATCCTTCTCCAACTCTGCTGTCTCCTCTGTAGGGGCGTGAATGTTCACGGGGCTTATATTTGTAAATTTTCCTCGTAAACGCAGAGTGCATAGCCGCCCGCTTATATTTTCAAAACGGGTAAGAGCAGTTTTTAGTTTTTGGCTCACTAAGGGATCTACTCCGAGAACATGATTTACTGGATGGCTGATATAATATATGGTGAAGTCGCTCTTCTATGGGGACCGTTCCCTGTCCAGCGCATCTCATCACCCTTATTTTGGGGAAGGGTATCGGCTAGTTGCTGAACAACATTTGGTCTGTACAGGGAGTGCACGTTCCATGAGAAAATGCGCAAATCGTTATTCGGTTTTTAATTCGTTTTAAAGTCCATTCTGTCCGAGGCTCCGTTTGTGGCTTCTTAAAAACTTGTTTCTCGTGTAGGATTGTCATCCCTATCCAATTTCCAACTTGAAGGACCAGTTGGTACAATTTGTCCCGTTTTTAGGCGCGGGAGACTCGCCTTCATCCTTCCCCGTCTGCAATTTTTCATTAAGAAAGGACTCCCAGTGGTCACCACGTGGAGGTGGAGATAGAGTTTAGTAGTGGAGCTGCTGGTGTTGGTTCAATACGCGTTTCCCAGGATTTATGGTCCATCATGGGTTCTAATCCACATTTCGCCCTGGAACCTATACTACACTTTGACCGCCACATAATGGGTATCTTCCAATAAAATGGCCTTGGGATACTAAGCCAGGAAGGAAACCTCGAAGGCCGCGTCTAATGATACAACTTTTCGATCGCGCACCTGCGTTCGGAGTTTTACGAACGCAGTCAAGCTGATATTTTTTTATTTTTGAAATTTTAATTTTAACTAGCCTGTTACCTTTCGATTAGCTCGCGCATGTCCTTTTTTTGTTAATTTTCCAAGATCCGGTGCAGACCCACACATCGGAAAGGACACATGAATTTTTGTGAAATGATATGTGAGGGGTCCATGTACTCAAAGGACCCTCCCTCTGTATTTCCGAGCTTGGTTAGCACAGAGACCTGCATGCATATATCGACGGAGCGATGGAACTTCAATATTTGCGGCGACCTTGACAGTCAATTTCGACATCTTTTTAAGTTTAAGGATAGCTCTCCGCTCTTGGTCGTCTCCGGCCATTTAGGATGGTTTTTATTCCATCGCAACCTCATATTAGTCTTTACAGCATCCTTGTTCAGATCTTGATAGACAGGCTTGATGGCATCCAACATATCCTTGAGAAGAACGCCATACGTTTGTTTGAATGAATCCAATGCATTCGCAATTGCAGCTTTTTAGTATGCGCATCATGAGTCCACGGTGTGCCATGTATGTATGAGGTTCTCCTTTCTGAAAGTCAAATACAAAAAAAGCAAAGAAAAAGTTTAAAAACATTACTCCCCCTCCCTTAAGACTTTGAATTCAATGGCGACATTCCCCAAGTAGGCAGGGCCGTGAACAGTGTTTGTGGCACAAGTAAAATCACCCTTCTCTGGGGAAGTCATATAAATATAGAGTGGAATGAGCACATAGACGAAATGGCAAACGGAGTCGGCTATTGACAGTCCTTCGGCGGCCGAAGTCAGAGTCCCGCTGGCTACTGTGAATGATTTACTCTACTCGCACTATTCAAAATCCGCTGACTTCAGATAGAGAAGGCTCATTACATGCGCAGGAATATTTGGCCCCCCTATAACAAGATCCGATTGCGAGAGTTTTTGGGCCAGAGACGTACCAACTTATATAGGATTACGGCGGTTTCCACGGGGCACTAACCTGTAGGGCAATTCGCATTTTCCTAATTGTGAAGCGAAGTTGGCACCCTCAGATACTTCCTCTCTCCATCCGCTCCTCTCTCTCTCCATCTTTAGCTAGAGGTAAAGGATCTGAGCCGGCTAGATTCTTTTCCCTTCCCCCTTTCCTTCTCTCCCGAGTCAGGAGTTTGTGACATCAAAACGGCGTACCTCAAAGTTAATTAGGCTCATCTCAGTGGCCGCTGGTACCCACTTACCTTTTGTCAGTCCCAGCAGGATATATAAATAGATTAAAGTACTAGCACACGTCCACAATATTTCTGTTTGAAGGAAGATTTCATTTCAGACTCGTGTAATCTGATAATATTTAGCGGTTGCTCATACAATTCTTAAGGGTAGTAATTGATATCATTCATCCGTATCCCAACAATCTTATAAATCGACACTCAACCAGCTATTTCTTATTGGCTGTCATAAGAGAACCAATCTAAGATTTTGAAAGCCTTACCGAAATTAATTAAGTTGATAATTATAGACTTTTGAAAAGGAATTGAAAACTTTATTGTCCGTACATTATGCAAAGGGATACATTTCATATTAACCAAAAACACCTGACGCCCACACTGCTATTTATCCAATCCCACTATAAGTGACTTCCCCCAAAAGATTTCCAAAATGTAAACACACATCATCTTCGTATAATTGCAAACTAAAATCTGACCTACTTGTCACCACATCCTTCAAATTATTTCCCATTTCTACTGTCTACTGTTGTTTATAAAGAGGAGTAAGGCCAATAATTTTTTTTAATCTCGTGAAATTTATTGTCAACATTTTAATAGGCATTTTAAATTCATCACTGGTGTCACCATACCATACTCTTGCAAGACCTAATTTTCTTCTGTCATAAATGTTTCTCTATTTAAAGTATCCTAATTTATTTTTTTGGGCCGATTAGATTCTTTCTCAGAGGCCCATGTTTGCAAGGAAAGGTGTCCCCAACACGTGTTCTTTCAATGGCCTCAATTATAATCAGGGTTCATATTTTAAAAGTATAATTTGATACCAAAGAAGTCATTAAGAAGATTGAGTAGCCAGACAAAGTATATTTGAAATGCCATGATTGCCCGTGGACTCGTTTCCAAATAAACCTAAGCTGACGCTCATCAGAATGCATAAATAAGACCACTCGGAAATATGGAAAGGATATCTCTTTCTATTGTTTACCCTGCACATAATTCTAATAAAGTTTTCACATATGTAGCCACATATGTATGATATTTCGAGTGAGTAAGCACTTGACATGTGGTTTTAATTAAGTTTTCCCAGAATAGGTGAAATAGCTGCAGATTTTTATTAAAGTATAACTGATAACAACTCAAAATTAATAAGATCCATGATATTAGTGTGCAATTTTACTACGAATCAGGTTCCAATTGTGTCCCTTTTCCCCTTGGTGAAATAGTTCCCATAGATTGTCTATACAGCGCATGAGGTTGGATAAGCGTTGGAGCCCACCCACAGCAACATAGAATATCAAATAATTTAAACTTTTCCAGTTTCTTCATTCAAGTTGAATCCTCGCAACAGTTCGGATGTGACGCTTTGCATTGAGAATGTCCTATATGCGTAGGCTGTTGGTTATATGGAGAAAGGACCCACCGATGGTATTCGAAAAAGAAAATGTTTTGTATGCAATCTACCCGTTTTATCAATTGTGCAAATTTTGTGCTTTGTGCCCGTTATCAGTGCGAAATTCAAATGGAAAAACTCATTTTGATTTATCCATAAAAATGTTCTTCTACTCCCTCGGGCTGTTGTTTGTTTATGTTGGTGAGTTGGTGTGTAAAATATGTTTTTAATAAAATGTTATATTTATATTTATGTGGTTACAGTGAAACTAAATAATCTAGTTAATGTGGTTAATACATTTTGTTCCATGTTCACCGGTTACAAGCCAAGGATATTTCAGCTTAAAATCTGACCCCACAATAATTATTTTGCCAAAAGTAATTGCAGAAGTAAACCTTAAGGAGACTTCAGATTTTATAAAAAAATGAGTGTATTAATTCAGGTAGGCAGTATAAGGATATGCCTTAAAAAACCAGTTCCATAAATGAGTGGGTTATATAAAACTTCATGCGATTAGTCTTATTAGCATGGGAGAGCGAATCAAACCAAGAAAGTAGTTTCAAATTCACAAATAGAAAATCTAAAAAGCTAACTGAAAAAAAATGATACAATTAAGTCCATTAAAGCGCTATGTCTCGGAACCAAATTGGTATAAACCAGTGATGTCCTCAGCACCAATAAGCTAATTTGTGTTTATTTTTGAGGTTTAGTTTACAAACTGTCCCTTGGTACACTTTATATACATTTAATGGTTTTATTTACTACATTCCGTATTTCTTCTGAATCTGACATTTCTAGGATTTATATTTAGACTCTCGATACCCGATCAACGCTGTGAGCTGTTCTTCGCCCTTTGCCATAAAACTCCAGCGAAGTACCATGATATGGTTTGGATGTATCCATGGATCTGCTCATGTTTCACAAGAACTATTGTCAAGTCCAATGCGATTTGAACAGCCCCTACAACAGGCAGGAAGTAAAACGTTGCCAAGAATCTTCTGTGAGAGACCTATTTACCGTTTCTGGCCAAAATGATGCTGTCTATAACCACTATAGATAGCGGTAACGTTCTTTATTGCCTTAGCACAACATTATCCTCCTGATGCGCCATAGTGTGGCGCTAGCCTCTGCTGCTTTGTTGTTTACTGCCAGTAAATGGATTTGTTTAGATTTCAAGGACTTTCTTCACCTTCTCCGATAGTTCCAAGCAGCTTGCCTCCTTTGAAAATAAAGGTAGATTCGGTAGCTACCCGCGGTACACTTTCCTTATTCTTTCTGGAAAGCGCAGAATACCCCTTAGTGGGGTATAACGCGTCAAGCACACCTACGCGCCATCGTTTGCCATTACCGTAAATGCCCTTCAACAACCCCACGACTTACCGAGATGCTAGCAGTCATCCTCTACCGTTCTCTGCCAAGTGTCCTTGGCGCAATCCACTCATCAGTCATCTTTTGAGAGTGGATTCTTCTGCATGGGGTAGCTAGGAATGCAATTGCCGCCCCTCCTTAATGTGTGAACTACCGCTTCTCTCTTCCGATCACAGTACGCACGAATGCCAGATCTATGCGCCGACCAAGTTCTTTGTTTAAGATAGTATTTGGCCAGTGTACTCCGATGACACGACGCAGCCAGGTATTGACGAAAACTGGCAGCTTGTGGGTAACAGTGAAGTTCACTTTCCATATTTTACCCCCATATAACAACAGAGAAAGAACACCAGCACAGCACAATCACAACTTGGTCTTAGGGTTGAGATAACTGCATTTCCAGATTTTAGACAGGGCATCGAAAGCGGATCTAGTGTTTTCTATGCTCTGCCCATTAATGCGGATACGGAGAATGCAATGACCTATCTGACAGATGGTAATCGCTCTATTTAAATATAATCGCACACACGTAGTGGGTATGAATTATATTCAAATGAAATCCGTCCTAAGTCCATGGAGTCCGTGGATCTACACTCACTTGATTACAGACCGTACTACTTGAGAAGCAACTTACTTCCACTTTTGTAGTACACGGAAGCCAAAAAAGAGGAGTACCCCTTTCGTACGTGTTCGCGATTTTATTTAAATGGAGCGATTACCAACTATCGTTACTTTTGGTCACGCTTTCCCCAGAGTAAGGGTGAGGCAGTGATGATGAGTGGCCTCTGCCCTGAACGAAACCGTCAGACAAGCAATAATATCGGTGACAGGATGCAACCCTGGCGGAATCGACTTTGCACCTCACAATCCTCGGAGATTTTACCTCGGCGCAACAGGTGAAATTTTGTAGTTCTGATTATAGCTTTTAGTTTCTCCGGAATACACTTTCAATGCTCATCGATATTCTCAGACGAGTAACTGAGTATAACTGCCGTTTAATTAGCAAGATAAGTCTCCCACTGCCGAGCGACGTTTGGCTCGATGTCGAACTTAAGGGGTCGCAGCTCTTCAACCCTGCGGGAAGTGGCGGACGCAATACGCAACCGAACGTAAGCGATCATCACATGGCAATCGCGTTCAGTGGGTATGCTCTATTCCGAAGTGCTCAAATTTGTGGAGAAGTATAATTCCTTACCAAAAAATAGGGAGGTAGGTTTATCTTATTCTGCGAGCCAATTATGTTATCCTGACTAACAAAGTAAAGGCACTTTTTACAACAAAGGTGACGAATACGCAAAACCTTATAGGGAGCCTCACTACCTAGTGCTCATTCCATGATATTTCTGGGGCGATCCATAACCATGTTGATTGCATCGACCTTCGACTACGCCACTCTAAACTCGTACAATCTTATTCCCTAGTACTCCTTCTATGATATTTCCAGGAAGATCCACGAGTGGGTTGATTACATCGAAGGAGGACAGCACTACCCTGAACCCATACTTATTTTTTACAGATCGCCTACACTTCCAGGCTGATAATAAATTCCTCCCTCCACTAACTTTCCTGACGTGCTGAGTGAGCATACTGAACTCTACGAGAATAGTTCACCGTGAGATTTGTCTCCCTAGGAATAAACACAAACAGCTGATTTTTCAACGCCTTCAGAAATACTTCTTCCTCTGATGATGCTGCTAAATGCTCCCACTTTTTTTTCAATGGAAACTTCCCTTCTTATATGGAGAATTACATCCAAAACTGGCGCTTTTATTATTTCTCATTCACGGCACGAAACGCAATCGCCTTCATCATCTACGGCGCAATAACCGGTATCCGGTCTAGACCTGTCTTAATAAGGAACTCAGGACATCCCAGTTTAGCGCCGAGGTCCACCAATTCGATATCCCTTAAAGCTATCTCGGATCCTGACCTAAGCCATCGTTCCATCTTAGGCAGGGTCTACCTCATCATCTTTTTCTACCATAGATGTTGCCCTTAAAGACTTTTCGGGCTGGATTACCCTCACCCATACGGGTTAAGTGACCCGCCCACCGTAACCTATTGAGCCGGATTTTATCCACAACCTGGTGGTCATGGTATCGCTCATAGATTTCGTCGCTATGTAGGCTACGGAATCGTCCATCGTCATGTAGGGGGCCAAA
Organism: Hermetia illucens; assembly: GCF_905115235.1. Taxonomy (NCBI): domain Eukaryota; kingdom Metazoa; phylum Arthropoda; class Insecta; order Diptera; family Stratiomyidae; genus Hermetia; species Hermetia illucens. The sequence goes on from NC_051849.1 coordinate 53,442,834, forward strand.
AATTCTTCGGAGGATTCTTCTCTCGAACGCGGCTAAGAGTTCGCAATTTTCTCCGAGGAATATATAATGACTGATCACAGTCTGAAGCTACCAACAACAGTGCGTGGATTTCATCGTCATAACTGTTCTCGTTTGTGATTTTCGACCCTAGATAGGAGAAATGATAAACTGTCTCAAAGTTGTATTCTTCTATTTTTATTCTTCCCGTTTGACCAGTGCAGTTTGATGTTGTTGGTTGGCTGATTTTTGGTGCTGACGTTGCGACCATATATTTTGTCTTGCCTTCATTGATATACAGCCCCAGATCTTGCGCTGCCTCCGCGATCTAGATAATGGTAGTTTGTACGTCTCGGGTCGTTCTTCCCATGATGTCGATATCGTCAACATAGGCCAGTAGTTGGGTGGACTTAAAGAGGATCATACTTCTCGCATTTACCTCATCATCACGGATCACTTTCTCGAGGGCCAGGTTAAAGAGGACGCATGACAGGGCATACCCTTGTCTTAGGCCGTTGTTGATGTCGAATGGTCTTGAGAGTGATCCTGCTAATTTTGTCTGGCCTCGGACGTTGGTCAGGGTCAGCCTATTCAGTCATAGCCGTGTACAGTTTTACCCTGGCTATGCTGTCTTAGGCGGCGTTAAAGTTGATGAAAAGATGGTGCGCCAACAAGAGTTTTTCCATCGCTTGCCGTAGAGAAAAAATCTGATATGTTGCTGATTTTTCTAGAGTGAAGCCTCTTTGGTATGGGCCAATGATGTTCTGGGCGTATGGGGCTAGCCGATCTAGCAAGATAGAGGAGAATATCTTATAGATGGTACTCAGCTGCGTGATATCCCTATCATTGCTGCACTGCGTGATATCTCCTTTTTATGTATGGGACAGATAATACTCTTTGCCAGTCGTCAGGCATTGATTCGCTGTCCAACACTTTGAGTATAAGCTTGTAGCGACCACGGCTTCGCGACGGGAGCGGAATCTTTTTCGCCTTTTTCTGAATTAATTTGCTCAAATAATGCATTCCATAATGTGCAATTACCCTAATGTTATCTTGTAAGTTTTTCTGCTTTAATTTTCTGAGTTATCACAATCTCGGCGGATGCCGGATTTTACCTAATACTAGCACTAAGTGCCAAGCATTTAGGCTCGGACGATCCTACCTACTTAAAAACTAAAGGGGCACTGGTGGTGGTGGCCGGTGGTAGGTCAGTGGGAGAATCCGTCCAGTACTCCCCGCAACATCGAGCACGTATGCAGAATGGTGTACTTCTGCATGGTTTGAACCAGACTGTGCGAAAGTCCCAGGACATCAAGGGAAGCCGTGAGGGATTTAGGTACAATACCTGTAGCTGACAATATTATGGGAACTACAACCACCCGCTCGAGACGCCAAATTTCTTTGATTTCCCGAGCCAATGGCTCATAGTTCACCTTTTTCTCGACGTATTTCCGTTCAATGATGCTATTATGGGGGATAGCATCGCGAATTCCTTTGTTTGTTGTCTATTTTTAGATCCGGTGCGGACCCACGGATCGGTATAGACACGTTAATTTTGTATTAATGACACGTGAGGGATCAAAGTGCTCAAAGGACCCCACATTCCCGAGCCTGGCCAACACAGAGGCGCGCAAGAAAATGTCAACCGAACACTTTGATGTAGCTTCAGTCTTTGCGGGCGGACCTCCACGGTCAATTTCACCAACTTTTTAGGTTTCTGGCTCCTACCTCTAGGTTGTTTTCGGCCACTCAGAATGATCGTCTGATCCTCCTATTTCCCCTAGGTTTATTACAGTTGATATGTCGCTTGGTTCTCCATATTTAACCAATTCGACTGTAATTTCATCAGCTCCTAGCGACTTATAGTTTTTAAGCCGATGAATTGCACGGACTGTTTCTTCTATACTTGGTGGTGACAGTATTTGTCCGTCGTCGTCACTTGGCGGAACCTCCAACTCGCCGATATTCTGGTTGCTCAGCAATTCATTAAAGTACTCAACCCGTCGCTCCAATATGCCCATTCTTTTGGAAATCAGATTTCCCTCTTCGTCTTGACAGGATGAGCATCGAGGTGTGTAAGGCTTCATCCTGCTGACTTGTTGGTAAAACTTCCGTGCCTGGTGCGGTTACTCCCTGTATTTTTCGAGTTCACAGACCTGTTGGTTCTTCCAAGTTTCCTCTTTCCGTCTGTGAAGTCACTTCTCCGCTCGACGGAGTTCATGATAAGTTTATGTTACTAGAAGGTATAAATGCTAAGGAAGAAACCCTTCCTAAAATCATTCCAAAAATCATTATGACTATAAATGTATGTATATACATGGGTCACTGGTAGAATCAAGCTAATCTGCAAAGGTATTATCGGAGAAGTTCACCGTAGATACGCTCATATTTCCTAGAGCCCTTCACTTCAAGCTCTATTTGAATTTACGCACCTAAAAAACCATTTATAATTTTCATATTCCCATGTGTATCTATGTGTCCGGCAATTTGGCCATTACTTTTCATATTCCTGTCAAACTTCGTGATGAAATTTAGACGAGTCGAATAGAATCGCTTGTGACAGATGGGCACACGGGGCTTAGAATCAATTTTAATGGGGTTGTGGTATTCCCAAAGCCATAAAAAACACCCCTTTCAAGGGAAGTATTGCATGAGCAATGAAAGTAATTGTATACTCTCTTGACGCAATGTTTTCTACCCCATCGCTTCGGATGATACTCAACCCAGTTTATAATATCACAAGCCAAAGTAATATTTTACCCTGACATGCAAATTATGCAGTTTTATGACGAAATGGAATTAGCATTTCCGTGATTTGACTTACTTTGTTGAAATAGTAGAAAAAAGGCCAAGAAATGCGTAAATTCATGTATCTATGGGGTGTAGTGATTTATTAGAATTAATTAATACTTGAAGCAAGTATCTTACAAGGACCTTCGTAAAAATAATCACATTATATGAATTAGAAGGTTTGTATGCAAGGATTCAAGTTCAAATATTCAATCCATTTTTCTAGACATGATAACATGATTATGTTTCACTTTTTAATAAAAGCGGGTCATGGGCAATGGAGTCACATAACCCTCAAAAAACATTTCTAATGATCCCATTCTGCTTTTCGCGTTTAAATTCACTCAGTATATCCTTCAAAGTCAAGCATGGTCTTTGATTGCAACTATTCACTTATTATCCTTTCTTATCTCTTTCAGTTGGATTTATCGCTGGAGCGAAAATGCTCCACGAACAACCAGTTAGAGCGCCAACAATTATCTCCCATTTTTCCGGGTGGGCTCAGATCTACTCCCTGTTTTTCATAGCTGCGCTTGACGTCGTATGGTCATGGGCTACCCTCCCCAAACTCGTAGAACTAGTCGAGCGGATTCAGCACATTGACAAGTCAATTACCAGCAAGCTTGCAACCACTACGTCCTATAATCGACATTTACGGATTTTATACTTACAAGTCGTGGGATTATCCATCGTCCCGTTCTGCCTATCCATGGTTAACTGCATAATTTTGAACGAACGAAACTTCAAACTCAACGCCTGTTTCTGGTTCATCTGTTTCGCGCCGATCCTGGTGATAACTTTGAAGGAGTTTCAATTCTACAATTTTATGCTTTTGCTCAAATCGAAGTTTACGATATTGAACAAAGAACTGGATGTCTCCGGTAGGAAACGATTCGTCAAGCTTGAGTCTGCAACGAGTATTGAAAGTGACAAGGAATGTTTGACAAGACTAGAAAATAGCGAAGAGCGGTTAAGGGCAAAATTGAAGGATATAGCCAGGATTAGTGATGAGATAACAACCGCGACGAAAGCTGTATTGGAATTGTTCTCTCTTCATTTATTTCTGGTAACGTCGACGGCGCTGGGCGTCATCACTGTGCAAATTTACAATTTCTACGCCTTCCTCATCGATTACCTCTACTTGGATATATTTTCAATATTTGCCACGGTGACATGGATATGTTTGCAATTTGCTGTAGTCCTGTTGAATGTAGCTGTTTGCAGTATGGTCGCCAACGAAGTGAGTAAATTTAATGATAATTTAGTTTATAATATGAGAGAAGGCACGCTACAAAACTTTATAGCAACCATATTAGGTAATATGAGAAGTCTGAACAGTAATTACTTAATGTCTCCTTTAAAATAAACACAGTGAATATTGTGATGTGTGTGTGACGTTGATTAGTTTGCGCAGCATTTTGAAAATAGGTGGAGTAATTTTTTACAATTACGACTTTGAAATTCCACTAAAGATATGAATTTATACAGAGACCTTTGGTAGCCAATTACCGAAGAAACAATGTAAATCCCTTCCTTACTCAATTTTTAAGCGGGCATGGAGGTTTTCAGTCTTACTTGCATAGGATTGGGAAGGCGCGATCTTCTGATTGTGTTTTCTGTAATGGAGTGGCGGACGACGCTGAACACTTTTTCACTTGCGAGAGGTGGGATGGCTTTCGTCAGCGGCTTAATACAAACACAGGGGAGTTCGCTCCAGACAACATTGTCAGACAGATGCTGAAGAGCGCCGGAAGTTGGAATCGTGTTGCGCATTATGTCCGGGCTCTTCTTATTGCGAAGAAGATTGAACTCGACCGGCGGAGAGATCGGACGGCAAGGCGTTCCCTGAACTGAAAACCCCCTTCCTCCTCTCCCGTCCCCTTAGTGAAAGGAATTCCCCGACTTGAAGGCTCCGAATTCTTCATCACATCTATTATTTTCCATTAGAAATAGTACTTCCAATCCCTACATTATATTACACCCAAAATATGAACATACTTTAAAATATCAACTTACAAATCCCTTTGATTATCTTTTAAAAATTTTAATCACAAACCCCTTTCACTTTTTAGATTGCCCGAAATTATAAAACTCATTTAAATATTTTCATTTATAATAGAGACATTTTCAAGTTGACGAAAATTATCATTAACCTTTTTTATTGTTGTTTTCTCATAAATACTGTGTGTGAATGTTGGCGAGTTCGCAAGAAGAAGCGCTGGAGATTTTTCATTGTTCTTCGTCGAGTGAAGTTTGGGGGGCTTATTGCTTTGTTCTTGTGGAGGAGGACAGTGTTTGAGGTGATAGAGTGCAGAAGGTTCAAATTCCAACTTAAGAAACTCATATGGGGATTGGTAATCAAATCGGACACAGTACAGTTTGAGGGAGTGCAGTTTTGGCAAGCGAATAAAGAAGAACCAATATTTGGCAACGTGGAAGTTTATCTCAGATCATACAACTCGCGCAAGTATTCTAAAAGAAAAGTTATTAAGTGTAAGAAATAATGGGAATTAAGAGAAGTTCGCTCAGAAAATGATGAGTGAAATAAATTTGGTTCGATCACAAGGAACACAGACGCGGTTCCTAGACTCTATATGGATGTGGTTGTCACACAGAATCTACACCCCAGTATACTACCCTCCGACATACTCACTTCACCTCGCTGTCCACCCCCGTTTCAGCAAGGTCGTCTTCGGCATTCCGCGCTATCGAACCACTAAGCTTCGTTTTGAGTAACTTCAAACGATTTGATTTAGAATCGTAATGGGCCCAACCGGAGATATTTTAAGAAACTTAGCAGAAAAGAGGGGCTTTGGTGGCGGTGGTCGGTAGTAGGTCAAGGGGAATGTCGTAGAGAGCGCTCTGGAATGAGTGCATTTGCAGAATTTCACACTTTCCCGTGGTTTAAGCCTGGCCGTGTGAGAGTTCCAGGACATCCAGGAAAAGCGACAGAGATTTAGGTGCAACACCTGCCGTTAATAATATTACCGGAACTGCAACCATCCTCTCGAGAAGCCAAAACTCTTTGATCTCCCGAGCCAATAACTCATAGTTAACCTTCTTTGACGAAATAGGCGGTAAAGGGGGTGAAGGTTCTTACGTACAGCCGTATGCCTGCCTTATACTGCGTAGCCGCCATAACCATGCATAGCAGTGCAGCCAGAGTTGAGCTGATCTCAAACCGGTCCCCGTTCACAGCAATGTTTCGAATGCATATGCCAGTGAAGGGATAGCGAATACTTTTAGTGCGTTCATTTTATTGTTTCCCGAGAAATAATATTTCGGCACCACACACAACACAGTAATTGGGATATCATGGCATCGTTCAGATTGCCAATTCGAGCATGGGTTTCTTACAGAATTTCTGTGAGAGAGAGAGAGAAGTGAAACCCAAATAAATCATAGAACTGTTTTGTGTAATTGTCAGTAGTATTTAGTAGTAGACATTAAAATTGAATTGTTAGTGCAGGACCAAAATGGCTTCAACTTATGGCCTGTTAGAGCGCTCTCGACGTTCATCTATTGTCGATTATGAACTTTTTCAATCGTTGATTGAAATATGCAGTGATAATGCTTGGGATGGCAAAGAGGTCGGAAGTGCGGCCTAAGGAGTTTTTAAGTTTTTAATGGAGTTAAATAGCATGATTATGTCAGTTTATCCTGGGAAAGGGAAGGGTTAAAGGAATAAAGAGAAAAAGAAAGGAATGGAACCGTAAGAAGTTGTGAAAAACTGCCAAATAATTCTTCAGATAGATGGAAGGAGCAAGCACGGGCAAAGTACACATATGAAACAATGAACGGAACGGAGTTGTTCGGAAGATACGTAAGACAACACAATCATAAGGGTAGCCAGAAAAGAATAAGATGGATTCGACGCAGAGAGCATGTGTAATTGGAATCAGCACCCCTTGCTTGTGGACTGTCACCGTGCAAAATGGTTTGATGTTCAGAAAACTCGTTTTTTTTATCAAGTCAGAAGAACTTATTAAATATGAGGATCAGTGGACCAGAAGTGTCATATACAATCTGGTATGCAGGATCAACGAAGTCTGCCTAGTGGTCAAGGACTGTGTTCTGGGGGGCAAGAGCAAGGTGCAGTGCGAGGATTACAGGAGTAAATCACTGCGGTGTATGTGTTATAAGATGCGTTATAAAATTTAAACAAAAATATTAGAAAGTAGGATGAGTGTGTATGGCGACAAAATAATTGGAGAGTTCCAGGGATGGTTCCTATTTGAGCGGTCAACAATCGACTCTTCACATGTCCAAAGTTTTATGATGTATGATACATTGCGCTTGGAATATAACAAATCATGATGGTGCCCGCTCATTGAACTAGTCCTCATCCGGTTAATAAGAGGTCCGCTATCAAGTGGGTGCAGACTCAAGACCTCCCTAGCCTTACACAAAAAAAATTTGCTTCTGTCCTGCTTAAACCTGAAATGGGCCGTTCTCGTGTTTAATATGATACGCACCCATGGGCTCTTCATGAATCTGTATTAAGAAGCAACCTGCACATGACAACCGCTTTTGGAGACGCTGTTTCCATGGCAAGGGTGAGTCAGCACGTGATGTCTCTGCCCTAGACGAATCCGTTAAACTGCCTTTCATTAAACAAAAAAAAAAACTAAGCTCCATTCTCGAAAATGTGACTTTTTTCATAGAGCGGTCCTTTGCATTTAAGCCAGCTTGAGGTAGCGCTGGGTTCTTATGAGAAAAATGCCTGTTTCTAGCCTTGGCATTCGATCAGCTCGGGGTGAATTCAGGGACCAAAAAAAATTGCAAATTTCATTCTTAGTTGGTGTCCGAAGTTAAAGCCTCCTTCCATTAGTTTAGATTGAAATTCTTTTTAGCATAATTCATAGTTTTATTTATAGAAGTAATTAGTAATTGCACTCCAAGATTTGGGCTATATGTCGTGGCAATCTGTTTTTGATATCGTGCTTCAAGCCGCGCTATGATTCATCTCCTCTCTTATTGTTTTGCGTGCTAATTTATTTACGAGCGAAAGGCGATATAAATCATTCTTTTAGCCAGGACACGTACAGACAACGTAACAAGACAAATTATTGCATGCGCCCAATATCCTTTTCGCCAAATAAGAAAAGTGTGAAGCTCCAACGACTTTAATCCAAGATAAAAAAGCAAGATATTTATCTAATAATTTTATGTCTGGACTTGCATTTTATTAATAGAATCTAAGATTCAGGAGAAAACCCTTCAAACCGTTATCGAGCAAAAAGAAATCAGTTGGAAGGGGTAAAGCGGAAGTACAGAGTTGAGTACGGCTTAGGGTTTACGGGGTAATTAGGGATTTTGTGGTCTGGTTTATAGATGAGAGAACAAATTGGACATTACATGGTTGATCAATGTAGAGAAGTGCCCAGGCTTCAAGGTCGACCGGGTGATTACAACTGATTACGACGCTCGTCGACCACAATTTCCAGATATTCGGCTTTGACTGGTACTTCACCACACACCTGATCAATAGACCTTTTATTTTCTTTAGTTGGACATTTCTGAGGTTCTGTGAAAAACAAAACCTGTATAAAATAATTCACTGAATTTCTGTCTGACAACCCACTGTTTGTCTGCTGTCTATCTGTCACACTCAGTTTCTTAGAAACCGTGATACTTATTGAAGGGACATAATTACCATTTTCATTCTGGGAATGTTAATTTTTGATATAACACAGTGAATATGTTGCTGTTTGTGATGTTATTTAATAGAAAACAAAATTCAAAGCTTTATCTCAGAATCAATAGAAAATAGTTGGTAAAAGTGACAACATTTCCACGTTTTCAGAGAACCAAATATTAGGTGCATTCTCATTTCGCTCATGGCGGACACATTCAATCACACTATCATCTTATTCATCATTGGAGTTCTTGTATTTATCGTAGGGATATAGTGTCCCGTAGGTGATTGCTTTCTAGGAGTCTCTGGATCTAGGGGCCTCTGTGTTTATATGCTGAACAGTATTGTCGTCAAAGCTTTCCATACCTTTATGTGAAATGACAATCTCTGCGTTCTTTTAGTTGAACAATTGAATATTCTTTCTTCTTCGTTGGGTTGAAGTGACGGATGAGATGGTTCTTTGATGGAATACGCAAGCAATCGGTTAAATGTTGTGCTGTTACATCCTCAATGATTCATCCTCACTTTGTTTTTGGGTTCCAAACTAAGAAGATAGTGTCCGGATAGCTGAGTGGTTAGAGCACAAGGTTATCAGGCGTGCGCAATGCTGAACAAATGGTTCCCGAAATATCGGTATTTGCAAAAATAAAACATCAACAGCAGCGAATAAGAAAAAACAAATTTTTTATTATTTCAAATAAAGTGAGTGGTCTGACATGCTCCATTCATATACATTATGGGCATAGCAACTTCCTCTTTAAGTCCACCCAAATACTGGCCTATGCTAACGATGAACGACATCATGAGAAGAACAACCGGGGTCGTACAAACTGCCTTCATTCAGATCGAGCTGGCGCGCGAGATCTTGGGCTGCACATCAAGGAAGGCAAGACAAAATATATGGTGGCAACGTCAGCACTAAAAACCAACCAACCAACAACATCAAACCGCACTGCTCAAACGCGAAGAAGAAAGATAGGAGACTACAACTTTGAGACCGTTGATTATTTCTCCTGTCTAGGGCCGAAATCACAACAGAGAACAGATGAAATCGCCACACTGCTTTGAGGGATATCAAATTGGTGGAGATCAGCGCAAAACCGGAATGTCTGGAGTTCCTTATTAAGGCAGGCCTAGTCCGGATACCGGTAGTTGAGCCGTTGATGATGATAATGATGACAACAGACGTAACTTGAATTTTTTCGGAATTAACACCATGTCTGCATTTGGATCTTATTACAGACATAACAACAGATTCGGGCTCGACTATATATGTAACTCGGGTGATGACGATTCACCTTTTGGATGTCGGACAGCATCACTTAACATTATGTCAGCGGATCGTGTCTACACAATTATCGCACATCCTGGCAACTGGTATTCAATGGCACACCAACATGTTTGCTAATCAACCAGTTCCTCTTTCACGTGGAAGCGCTAGCACACTCAACCCAACCGAAAGATTTCTTTGCTGTGTTTGTACAGGGGCTACGTGTCTGTCGGACGAATTGGGTGGACCTCTTTTTGATGAGGCTCTTCGTCAGGAGTCTAAAGATTCCTTAGATGATTGGGATATCCTTGTAGTGATTCAAGACCGTATCGAAGGTCCATGCGAGGATTTCGATTGTTACTGTAAAGCTGTGTTTTCGGTAGCCTATAGGCTAAAAAATTCCTTAACGGAAGATTAAATGATAGAGTTACTACGTCGTGGGCTGAGACCCGACACTCAGAGGCAGCTTCATTTCTTTCTGGCTAGCATGGTTAGCGAGCTGCCCAAGCTGGTGCAACAGAGCGAAAATTTAGAGGAGTCTCTCTTAAGCATGCTCCTTAACTAGTTGCAAACTATCGCATCTCCGGAAATCCTCTGCTTGAGAATCAAGGTCGTGGTTCTGAGTTGGTCTGCTGGGAAGATCCCAAAGTCTTCTGCTGCGGTTGTGGACTACCGAACGCGTGTAAACCCTTGTGCCCAAAATGTTGAGTTCCATGGCCCTGCCCCAGTCATCAGAGCGTTCCTGCATTCGACGCACGTGACTGCGCCGATTTTAATTTTATTTGAATATGACATACACGGATTTGATCCCACTACTTTTATTTCTAGGAAAGCGATGCTTTCGGTTAATAGGCCGTTGCATGCGAGACTACAACAATACCAAGTGGACAGAGAATGAATTTTCTGAGTAGCAAAGGCGATGACGCAGAAACCTTAGTCATCAACCCTTCGTCTAAATCATTATTGGCAGCAAATAATGCGAAACCATCGTCTCTACTTCTCTATCGTACTCACAAGTCGCCCCAGCTATGATATCCGTCCTTATGCGAATGTAACAGTCTTGGGTGACTGCTTTATACCGGAGCCACCATAAGCGGCTTGACTTCTGATTTCGCCCACAATACTTTGGCATTAAAAAGCGATTAGAAAAACGGATTCGACGTTTTTCATTTTTCGTTGGAGTCGTCATGAGGTAAAGGAGGAAAGGAAATTTTTGCCTTTCCTCTCGGTAGATTTGAATTATTCCAAATCAAAATCCAACTTATAGTACAACTTGCATCGTAATGTGGTAATGATTCCCTAACGAACCCGCTCTTCTAATTTTTGAATAACAATCAGCTTCTACCAACGTTGTTACGGATGACCTTTTTGTGAATTTCTTATCGACTCCGTTGTTCAGACCAATCTTGACAAAGTGAGTTTCCATCAGAGCGAATTACATGTTCATGCCATCGAAGATGGTTCTTTCGCAATTTTCGTTTCGTTTGTTCGTTGATACGTCGATCACAAAAAAGGCCAGTTGTGAAACGCCACTTCTTCTAGCCTACGTTACTCGTTCTAACTGCTCAAAAGCGAGACGGGCTGTCATTCTTTTATTATCTGAAATAGCCACTCCAGGTTGCAAACTTGCAATAATATGATTGACATTCTAATCCTGTAATTTATCATCATCATCAACGGCGCAGTAACCGGTATCCTGTCTACGACTGCCCAAATAAGCAACTCCAGATACCCCGGTTTCCCGCCGAGGTCTACCAATTCGATGCCCCAAAAGCTGTCTGACGTCCTGGTCTACGCCATCGCGCCATCTAAGGCAGGGTCCGCCTCGTCCTCTTTTTCTACCATAGATATTATCCTTATAGACTTTCCGGGCTGAATCATCCTCATCCATACGGATAAAGTAATCCGCCCACCGCAACCTGTTCAGCCGGGTTTTATCCACAACCAGACGGTCGTGGTACCGCTCATAGATTTCGTCGTTATACAGCCTACGGAATCGTCCATCCTCATATAGGGGGCCAAAAATTCTTCGAAGGATTCTTCTCTCGAACATGGGCCAAGAGTTCGTAGTTTTCTTTGCCAAGAACCCAAATCTCCGAGGAATACATAAGGATTGGCAAGATCATAATCTTGTACAGTAAGAGTTTTGACCCTACGGTGAGACGTTTCGAGCGAAACAGTTATTGTAAGCTGAAATAGGTTCTGTTAGCTGCCAACAACCGTGCGTGGATTTCATCGTCATAGCTATTATCGGTTGTGATTTTCGACCCTAGATAGGAGAAATTTTCAGCGCTCTCAAAGTTGTAGTCTGCTATCTTCATTGTTTCCGTTTGGCCAGTGCGATTTGATGTTCATTCTTTTGGTTTTGGCGTTGACGTTGCCATCATGTACTTCGGCTTGCCTTAATTAATGTGCAACCCAAGATCTCGCGCCGCCTGCTCGATCTGGATGAAGGTAGACTGGCCATCTCGGTTTGTTCTTCCGATGGTATCAAAATCGTCGTCCATTAATTTTCTCGCCAACTCATGGCACTCTGCTCTCCACTCCTTTGGCGAGTTCCAAACTGAGTGAAGAGCGCCGGTGGCGTCATCCGACCGCTCGCATTCGCAACATTCCGAAATAAATATCGGATGCCGCGAATCCTACCGTACCGGGGTATGGCGCTATCTGGCCTAGCAAGATAGCGTAGAATATCCATATTTAACCAATTCGGCTGTAATTCCATCGGCTCCTGGCGACTTATGGTGTTTAAGCCGATGAATTGCATGGACTGTTTCTTCTATGCTTGGTAGTGGCAATATTTGTCCGTCGTCTTCAGTTGTCGGGACTTCCAACTCGCGAACATTAACTCAATCCATCGCTCCAATATACCCATTCTGTCGGAAATCAGATTTCCCTTTTTGTTTCGGCAGTATGAGCATCTAGGTATATAAGAGAGTAGAAGGTACCCTTCTCCAACTCTGCAGTCTCCTCTGTAGGGGTGTGAACGTTTATGAGGCTTATACTTTTAAACTTGCCTCGCAAACGCAGAGTGCATAGCGCTTCGCTTATATTTTCAAAGCGGGTAACAACAGGTTCCGTTTTTTGGCTGACTGAGGAACCTATTCCGAGCACCTGGTTTACTGGATGGCCACTAGAATATATGGTGTAGCAATGCTGTTACATCGGCCTTATATTGGGGCAGGGTATCAACTAGCAGCTCGTTTGTTCATTGTTGGAAAATCTACCCTGTCCGATGCTCCCTCCATGGCCTTGTAACATCGGTTTTCCGTGTAGGGTTGTCAGCCCTACCCAACCCCCAACCTGGAGGACCAGTTGGTACATTTGGTTCCATTTTTAGGCTCGGGAGCCTCGCCTTCATCTTCCAGCGATCACCACATGGAGGTGGAGATAGGGTTGGTAAGTTGTTGGTTCAGCAGGCGTTTCCCAGGTTTTAGGCTCCATAGTGGGTACCAATCCACGTTTCGCCCTGGGACCTATACTACCCGTTGACCGCCCTGTAATTTCCATTTTGTAATTGGTTTGCAAGGAATTACGTAATCTTAAGAAATTGCTGAATAGGCGAAATCTAGATGAGAATGATATTAAAGAATTTCTCAGCTGATAATTTTTTATTAAGGTTGATGAAATCCGCCAGAGAACTATATAATTTCACCATCGCAGGAACTTCTAAGCAAGCTCAATAATGTTATTGTAACCGAATCAATCCCTCATACACATTTAATAAGGTTTCTACACCCGCTATTCCCACGTGTACATCAACCACACCTTGATTACCTCCGAAATTTCACAACCAACAATACTAGAAGCATAGTAACTGTTACCATCTTCCGCGTCAAAATAAATTATCCATTCATAAAAACTAATAAGTACGATCACCGTTTGACCTCCTACATTTCGCCGAATAAATAGAACAATTCGATGCCACATCCCTTTTGGGGGTTACTACCCAAAAACACACTTTAAATGAAATTTATCGAACGTGTCAATTGTATTCGCGTGATAACTCAATAGTAAACTATTTGTTGCGTCCAGTTCTTACTTATTAATTTGTTCTTGTTTACCGTAAAGTCGTGGTATCTATGACAAGGCAAGCAGAAGTTCACTAATGAGCCCTAATAATTCATTTAATTATTATTTTAGCTTCATCGCGTCGAAGTGCTAATTTAAGCTCATTACTTGGAAGCATATATCGCACAGTTTCGTCCTTTTGCTAGGTCAGTTGCGTTTGCTCCACACGAACGTTGAAACAGCAACGAAACAATGAGCTCCAATTTTCTGAGACAGTTTAATCTCCTCGCGGATTTCCCTAAGGACGATTTACTATACGCGATGTATCCTTTGTATAGAATTTGTAGGTTGTGTGGTGTTTGCCCGTTGGAGCTGAAATTTCAAAGTAATCATACCGCCGTATTCAAGTTAACAACTAACGCAGTTCTGCAATCTATGATGGTTTTGGTTTTAATGACAAGTAATGCAAGGATTATACAGTGATGTGAAAGGAAGAAAGTGACTAGTGTTCCCTTTTAACGCCAGACCATACTTACTCGTTAAGATTGAACCCATATTTTCTGATTTTCACATCGCTGTATTATCTTAGTATAATAATATGAAGTGCAGTTTCACTAACAGTATTTGTCCTTAGTTGGGTTTATCGTGGCCGTGATATCACTGGAGACAGTCCATTCCTACTCCAAATATGAGCACAACTTCATATCAGTATTCACAGCCTGGGGCCAAGTATATGCCCTTTACACGGTCGCGTTTCTGGGAATCATCAGTGCAAACATCAAACGACATCAAAAAGTGGAGGTGTACCGAGTCTTAAGGTCAATCGACAAACGCTTAGTAGAACTTGGAAGTATCGTAAACTACAAAAATTCCAGGCGAAATCTCTTATATGCAATGGCGGCTTTCTCGTCAATGCCTTTGGTGTTTTCTATGGTGAACTGCGGAGTCATCAATTCCAACTACGACGCATTTGTTCTCTGCTACATCTTCATATGTTTCTTCCCAATGCTTATCATTTGCTTAAAGGAATTTCAATATTACAACCTCATCCTTTTTGTGGAAAAGAACCTTGAGGAAGTTAACAGGCATCTAAGGCGGATGGCGACGCCGATAGTGAAAGCATTCCCGCAGGGCGTGGCATTTAGCGTCACAAAATACGATCAAACTTGCAGGGATACAGTGTGCGAGCTGAAAAAATTGTCTGGAATTTATACGGATCTAATCGATGCAGGAAGGAAGATTCAGGATATCTTTGGATTACATCTTCTCTTGATTATATCAACGTCGTTTATGGTGCTCACAATACAAACCTACATTCTTTTCTCTCTTATTATGAAAATTATTGAAATGAGCCCATTTCGCATCTTCTCTTCGCTTTCATGGATGTTGGTGCAAAGTTTCGCAATTGTAATGAATATTCACGTTTGCTCAAAGGCATCAAAGGCGGTGAGTATCAAGAAATTTATCCCTTCAAGGCCAGTTCTCTCCCAAGTGTTATTGTTTTAAACTGTTATGAATATTCTTGTAAAATTCCCATTGTTTGTTACCATTGTATTTTTATTTTTGGTAAAACGAGTCATTATACCAGCGAAGCTTGCTTCGGCTCAAATTCTGCAGAATACAGACACACTTCCTCCAATGCATTTGCTGCCTGTCTGCCACTCGCCGGTCTGTCTTCCGATTAGTTTCCATTTTGATCTTAAACTTTCATCTTTATTTATTTCAGTTTTAACCCCAACAAAAATCTTCAAACCTCTTCAACTTCATGTTCTACTACTTAAAATCAGCCCAATTTGCCTACCAAAATTAGACACTGCGCCTACCATGGAACTTTGCGATCATCGAGTATGCAATTATTGCAAATGCTTTTCCAACCAAGCTTGTTGGTAGGAAAAGCAGTTGTAATTTGTTCGAATCGACCATCGAGATAGGTATATGTTAATTTCGGAACAAATTGTTACTAATTGTACCAGGCTAACGAATAAAAAGGGGGGAGGCGGCTTGACGAATCCTGTATGAGTTTTAACCCAAGGCTCGAAAGGAACTGTCTTCACCTTGGGTCTAAGTTAATTTACTGAATACGAATGATTAAGTATCCAAATATGTAGATTGAAAATTTCCACATAATTTACAAATATCGCACCTATCGAAAAGTATGAAAATTTACGTAAATTGCGGCGTTACTTTCGTCAGCAAATATTTGTAAGTTTGAAGGATGTCGATACATATCAGGCGACGAATTGTCTAAGGACACGCACGCTATAGCTCCGGTAACTAATTTCGAATTTCGGTAACAATCGAATAAAACACGTGAACTTCTGGATGTCGACATTGAAAGGAAAATGTGCTCCAACCCCTTTCGCTTTACCGAAATGGCTACCATAGCAGTATGTTGTATCAATTGATTTTTTACAAAGCTTCATTTAAATGCCTTCGCAACGATGCAATCACTATCCAATGTAAGTTATGGCTCTTTCCTCGAAATTGACAAAAATTACAGAGGAGAACCCTTCCACCACCAGAATCGCCCAATCTAGTTAATTATTTCTAGTTTGGAACTAGCTACTCATATCTGAGTCTGATAGTCACTGCAGTCTCTCCACAGTGTGTAACACCTAAAGATTCACGTTGTCCACCTTCAAAAATACATCTTTCGAACCCCCCAGGGAAACAACAACGTATGTAAATGTACGACTGCCATAAACCCCTGTTATGACAAAGAATATCAACCACACATGCATTCCATCGTCCCTGGTTCCAGGCAATGTGCTGTAAACTCATCATATGATTTTCCGACCTACGCCCTATAATTCTAAGGCCACTCATTGACATCCTGGGATAGTCTCTGCAGGGTATAATATGTAACGAAGTTGCCACCCTTTCTTAATACGTCAGTCCTTTTTCAACACACACACGGGCATCTGCTTGGGCCCCCCTACTATCTCAGGCCCAAATACCCCGATGACACGATGCATAAATGAAAGCTTGGGGAATAAAGTGGGGATAAATTTCTATATACTACTCCTGTATAGTTCCACTTCATTATAAAGGAAACTGCAAGACCACATGAATGTCACAAATTGGCTAGAACTCACGAATTACGTTCCGTAGTCTCTGAATATTAGCAAAGGCGTTCATGCAATCTATTCAAACTCCTCCAAAGCTTCTGATGACAATTCCTTCCTACTCACTAAAATCCAATCTTTTCACTCCTGATTAAGACCTTCCTTAGATGGTAGAATATATACATCATTGTCTCCTTCAATAGTCATATCTGGTCACCACTTTTCCCTCGTTGAGGGTACGTCAGGGCTCCATTCTCGACTCATTTCAGTTTTCATTTTTGATGAATGGTCTTCCTTTCTTATTTACCTGTCCTAGAATTTTATATGAAGTTCGATATACTCAGTCAAGCTACCAGGCTGTCTGGCTTTATAAGAATGGGACGCTAAACGGAAAAGTAGCGAAAGGAAAATAATTGTGCAATATATCATCATCACCAACATCAACGGCGCAACAACCGGTATCCGGTCTAGGCCTGAATTAATAAGAAACTCCAGACATCCCAGGTTTGCCCCGAGGTCCACCAATTCGATATCCCTAAAAGCTGTCTGCCATTCTGACCTACGCCATCGTTCCATCTTTGGCAGGGTCTGCCTCGTCTTCGTTTTCTACCATAGATATTGCCCTTATAGACTTTCCGGGTGGGATCATCCTCCTCCATACGGATTAAGTGACCCGCCCACCGTAACCTATTGAGCCGGATTTTATCCACAACCGGACGATCATGGTATCGCTCATAGATTTCGTCGTTATGTAGGCTACGGAATCGTCCATCATGTAGGGGGCCAAAAATTCTTCGGAGGATTCTTCTCTCGAACGCGGCAATTTTTCTTGCTAAGAACCCAAAGTCTCCGGGGAATACATGAGGACTGGCAATATCATTGCCTTGTATAGTAAGCGCGGAGCAATTGTTATAAGCTGAAATAGACTCTGTTGGCTGCCAACAACCGCACGCGGATTTCATCGCCGTAGCTCTTATCAGTTGTGATTTCCTACCCTAGACAGGAGAAATGTTCAACGGTCTCAAAGTTATATTCTCCTGTCTTTATTCTTCCCATTTGACCAGCGCGGTTTGATGTTGTTGGTTGGTTGGTTTCGGTGCTGACGTTGCCACCGTATACTTTGTCTTGTCTTCATTGATGTGCAGCCCAAGATCTCGCGCCACCTGCTCAATTTGGATGAAGGTAGACTTCTCGTAATGTCAATATTATCAGCGTAGACTAGTAGTGGCGTTGACTGGAAGAGGATGGTATTTCTCACATTTACCTCTGCATCGCAAATCACTTTCTCCAGGGCCAGGTTGAAGAGGACGTATAATAGGTCATTCCCTTGTCTTAGACCGTTGTTGATGTTGAATGGTCTCAAGAGTGATCCTGCTGCTTTTATCTGGCCTCGCACATTGGTCAGAGCCAGCTCTCATGGCCGTATACAGTTTAACCCAAGCTATGCTGTCATAGGCGGTCTTAAAGTCGATGAAAAGATGGTGCAACTGATGGTCATATTCTAACAGTTTTTCCATCCCGTGCCGCAGAGAGAAAATCTGATCTGTTGCTGATTTGCTTGGTGTGGATCTTGTTTGGCACGGGTCTAATATGTTCTGAACGTATGGGGCTAACCGACTTAGTAAGATAGTGGAGAATATCTTATAGATTGTACTCAGCAACGTGATACCTCTATAATTGCTGCACGGTATGCTTGGGACAGATAATGCCTCGTTGCCAGTCGTCAGGCATTGATTCACTGTCCCACACCTTGAGCATAAGTTGATGAACCACTTGGTGTAGTTGGTCGCCCCATATTTAACCTATTCGTCTGTAACTCCATCGGCTTCTGACGATTTATGGTTTTTAAGCCCCTTGATTGCACGGACTATTTCTTCTATACTTGGTGATGGTAGTATTTGTCCGTCGTATTCAATTGGCGGAACTTCCAACTCGCCGATATTTTGGTTGTTGAGTTCATCAAAATACTCAACCCATCGCTCCAATATGCCCATTCTGTCGGAAATTAGATTTCCCTCTTTGTCTCGGCAGGGTGAGCATCGAGGTGTATAAGGCTTTATCCTGTTGACTTGTTGGTAAAACTTCCGCGCCCCTGCCTCATACAAGGTATCATTCTCCGACTCTGCAGTCTCCTCTGTAGGGACGTGAACGTTTATGAGGCTTATATTTCTAAATTTGCCTCTCAAACGCAGGGTGCATAATCTTCCGCTTATATTTTCAAAGCCAATAACAGCAGGTTTCATTTTTTGGTTGACTAAGAAATCTACTCCGAACACATGGTTTACTGGAAGGCCACTATAATATATGGTGTAGTGACTCTTCTCCAGGAAACCGGTCCTTTTCCAACGCATTTCCTGTAACGCTATTACATCCGCCCTATATTGGGATAGGGTATCGGCTAGTTGCTTGGCAGCTCCATCTCTATACAGGAAGCGCACGTTCTATGAGCAAATGCGCAAATCGTTATTCCGTTGTCGTTGCCGGGTTCGTCGTTGTAAAATCCATCCTGTCCGAGGCTCCTTCCGTGGTTTCGTAAGATTGGTTTCCCATGTAGGGTTGTCAGCCCTACTCAACACCCAACCTGTAGAACCAGTTGATACTATTTGTCGCGTTTTTAGGGGTGGGAGACTCGCCTTCATCCTTCTCCGTCTGCAGCTTTTCCTTAAGAAAGAGCTCACGATCGCTACGATAGGGTTTGGTAGTAGAGCTGCTAGTGTTGGTTGAGTAGGCGTTTCCCAGGTTTTATGCTCCATCTTGAGTACGTCCACGTTTCGCTCTGGGACCTAATTTACCCTTTGACCTTTGACTCGGAACCCAATTTATATGCTTTATTTTTATTTTCTTTGCCAGAAGTGGTTTCTCTGCAGGCTTTCTTGCGATGATACTCAAATTCTCTAGGCATCTTTGAACAGTCTTTTTTGACATTTGCTGGGGAATTCTTAAAATACTTGTGGACTTGTCACAACAATCTTTCGGGAACCCGGACAGAGAGAAAATCAAATTGAAAAAATTTTCGATTGCGGCTGTTTTTTATAAGAGAGAGTTTTATGCATTTATTTTGATTTCATGTTCTTTTAGTTTCACTTTTGTTTCTTTTTTCGATTATTTTATATATTTATATATACATTTTATCCTTTTATTATTTGGTCATTTTGTTTTTTGCAATTCTTCTAAAATTTAAATTTTCTTTAGATAGAAAAAGGTATATTACAGCTAATACTAACTAATTATTTATAATTTGAGGACTTTCTTTTCCCGTATTCCTCTTTGGCCTGAGGATGTCAAAGCAGGAAGGGAACCTTTAAGCCCGCGTCTCACCATACATCTGAGGCGGGTGGAACATTGATAGAGAATGTGATCCATAATGGATCCTTCATTTCGACTCAACGAGCGCGGTCGAGCCGTTATTTGTTTTTATTTTTGAATTTTCAGTTTAGTTCGCGTGATGGTATTTGGATCGGTGCACGCGACTCCCTTTGTTTGTTTATTTTTCAGAATCCGGTGCAGACCAACTCATCGGAATGAACACGTCACTTTTTTGTATAATGACACGTGAGGGATCGAATAGCTCAGAGGACCCCCTCAGTTTCCTGAACCTGTATAGCAGAGAGCCATGCAAGCACGCGTCGACGGAGCACTTTGATGAAGCTTCAATATTTCCGGACGGACCTTTATGGTCAATTTCGCCATATTTTTAGGTTTAAGGTAATGGCTCTCCCTTCTTGGCCGTCTCCTGCCACTCAGGATGGCCATCGCTCATATCATAATGTCATTACATATTATCCGTGACAATTGGACCCTTCATAATTATCATCTTAATATATGAATTTGCCTATTTGAGCCAAATTTAAATCGTTGTGACGTTTCGTATAGAGTCGGTTATGTCGTTGTCTATTTTTACTCCAGGGGCTCCTTCCCTCGCTTTCCCAAACTTCGCTTCCGGCGATTTAAGTAGGATACTAAGGACCCAAGCAAAGTGAGATGGAATAGAATGGAATTCAGGAGCGCATTGAATCAGGTGTTGGACTGTTGTTTATGGCTTCCGCAAAGCGGGTGATCATAACCTGCCAGCTGGTATTTGAGATTATCTTCTCTGTGAGATTCAAGCAGGAAAAATTTATGACCGATATAGAAGAGAACCCTGCTTTCTATGAGTAACTGCTCGCGGTTCAAGAGAGGCTTACTCAAGGTGACATTATGACCGTGGTGAGTAAACTGTATGCCACAGTAGGGACTGACAACGCTCAGGCGCGCGATGGAGAGTCATGGTCTTGGTAACCGTACCAAAAATGACGAATTTTTTGTGACTTTCTGCAGCTTACATCTGGTTATTGGCAGTACACTATTTCAGCACAGTACCTACTACGAGTTCAACCGGGTTAAAACTGACCAATAACAAACATCTAATCAGATCGAGTATATTGCGATCAATTATCCTTCATGTCACTACTGCATCTGCTTGAAGGGGAACGAAGCATCATAAAGCAGAATCAATTTTCAGGTTCCAGTTACCCGTACAAGTTACGGTATTTACCTCGAATCACATCTCTTGATTTGAGCAATCCTTGTTGCCCCGATTTTTCGGGAACCACTTATTCTCTTCATCAGTGCTACAAGAATAATACAATTCCTTGTAGCACTGATAAAGGGAGCCAGTGGTTCCCGGAATATCGGTATCCGCAGGTAACTAGCGAAAAGTGAAAAGAAGTCTTAATTATTTCAAATTTCGCTAGGTTACAGAAGGTCTTAGTATAGCATCCAATTCATTTCCCAAGAGACACAACACAAAACTTTGACTTCATGGATGCTACGCTTTGGATTGGATGCTGATGGTTACTTGGGTTAACTCGTGAGTTATAACATTTCTGAGTGGCATAGCAATGTGGTACAGAAGATCCTCCCTTAAGAAACCGAAAAGCAATGAAACTTCGGTATCGTATTGTCTGATTTTGTTGGTTTAATTCAATTCGTATGCAACCTATTTGCTTTCCTTTTGCAATCTATAATTTGCTTTTACAAAATTTGGCCTTCAGCTTTGCTTTGAAACCAGGAGCCATCCAGACGGTTCCAGACGTTATTTGCCCCCTCTTTTTTTGGTTCATAAATATGAAATGCCTCTGAATCACAGTGAAGCAGCTTCTGATGAATAGCCACTGCGCTATACGAACCTGCGAATTGGGTGCTAAACGAGAACAATTGGAGAGAGTTTTTCCCCAATTGGTCCTCCATCAAGTGAGTGGCGGAATCAGGACTCTCAATTCCCAAACAAAAAAAAGTCAACTATCTGCTTTCCTAAGCTGGCTTAAGCTGACCTAAATATAAATAACTATTTTTATTTGAGGATTGAATCAGTACTGAGTCCACATCAATTTAATGGGAGACTCCACCATTTTTATCTAAGTGTAATTTCGTGGTGTTTCTTGCGATTAGATTATTTGAAATGCTTTTTTCTATTCGCTAGTGATATTTATTAAGCTTGCAAATACCGATATTTCGGGAACCACTTGTTCTGCGAACTCAATAGATTTTTCACTACTTAAAAGAAATACGTTCTTAGAAGAGTTGAAAGAGTCTCAAAACATTTTCGTTTAAAATCTCAACCATGAAGGCATTGCTCATTTACCTTTGCAACCTTATATCCTTTCTGAAATAAATTACTTAATTTTATTCAACAGATGGCGAATACCGGACCTCTTTTGCATAACATACAATCTCTATCCGATAATCGATCGGTATTCCAAACTGTGAGTACCTCCTCCACTTTATAAGGATTATTTTCACATTTACGAACAGGATTTCATTTTCAGGCCCAGATGTTCTCCTTACAAATTCTACATCGCAATATCAGTTTCACGGCTGCAGGATTCTTCAACTTGGACTACAAACTTATAACATCGGTATGTGAACTTTTTATCTTAGGTATTCAAAACATTACATCTTTTATCTTTTATTTATCGTAGATTGTAGCAGCGGTGACTACTTACCTGGTTATTATTATACAATTTCATCTAGCAAACCAACAGAGTTTGAACTTGGCCGCGGCCGGAAGCAGGCTCAACTTAACTTCGAATTGAGAACTGCAGCTATCCAGGCAGCTGGAAAATTTTGTAGATTTTAAGCTTTTTAATATGTTGGAAGGTGAAAACATTATTGTGCAATGGTTTCAAGTCAATATGCTGTGCTGTAGTAAATTTTTTATTAACGTTTTAGAGGTTTTCAATGAGTTTTTAATAACGACTTAGTAGAAGGTAGCCTTTTAGCTAGAAATTAAAGATGATGTCAAATCCATCATCTATAGACAGGGAGATAACAAGGACGAATTCGGTCAGACATCACTTGAACTCCATTATTCCTAAAACCGTAAAGGTAGGTGGATTGGTTAATTTTTCAACTTGTTTTTCTTGGGATCTAACACCCCTTAAAGCCATCCATTTCTATGGATCTATGATAAGGCCCATTATAGAGTATACCACTACGTACACTATGAATCCGCCAAAATATTTTGAAAACAAGCTCAACTCAATATCTGCTTGTACCCTAGGAAGATGCTTGGGGCTGACCACAACCACCCCATTGCACCCGATTATTGCTTTGGTCAACGAACCGCCTCCCCATTTCAGAATAGGCATGGCGGCCAAAGAACTTCTTAAGTTGAAAGAAAGAAATCCAAAAACCTATCATTTAGTGGTTCAGAACCCGGATGCTGAAAATGGCCTTTTCTCGATCTATAAGTCGTTCCGCAGCTTGGTTGATACTGTAATTCCCAATGTTATTCCCGCAACCTCTAATAAGATTCAGGTTATCCTATCAGATGATTTGTGGGCCACCTGTGGGAGAGCTCAGGTGGAGACTGCGTATCTCAGGGCGGTGGAGGGCCTAAAATCAAAGGGTTTTCTGGTCCTGGCGGCTGATGCTGCGTTCTTTCAAGCCATCAAGGGAGTTTTCAGAATGGGTGAGAAGGCTGCTAGTTAGTTAGTTAGTTTAGTTAACTGGGGGGAGCCGCAGCCCCGAGCACTCAGGCCATTATTAGGCCCATTGTACTATCCCCGTAGTTGCCTACGGTGTTCGCAGGCTTTAGCGAATCTGAGAACATTCTCCAGAGGCAGAGAGTGTGCAGATTCTTCATTGAAGAAAACCTTGCCAAGGTGTCTTCGTCTGAGATCTGAGGATGCCGGGCAGCTGCATAAAAAGTGCAGGGCCGTCTCCTCCTCCTCCTCACATTGGCAGCAGTGACCCGTCAAAAGCCCTACTAGGGTTTTCATGTCCGACTTCTTAAGAGACAACAAAAATGCCGCTCTAGTGGCTCTAGGCTCCTTCACAAGGATTTTCGCTTGCCGGTAAGAGTCCAAAAATGTTTCCACTCGGTTGCGTAAATCCTTGCAATTTCACCCTTCAGAGTAGACTTGACAGTAGATGGTAGGATTCCAAAAGCTGGTTCTGGCCCCACCATTGTGGATCCAGACCCTCGGCGAGCTAGTCTGTCAGCCTCCTCATTGTCGGCGATGTTAGAGTGCCCCGGCACCCACATCAGGAATGTTTCGTTCAGTCGGTCAAGTTTCAGCAGCACCTGATGACAACTCCACACCAACTTGCTTGATATGTTATTGCCATTTAGCGCTGATAATGCCGCCCGACTGTCGGAACAGATTCGAATGGTGCGACCCCTCCATTTCTGTCGCAGACATTCTTCTGCTGCCAATGAAATGTCATATATCTCCGCCTGGAATATGGTCGTCATTTTTCCGAGAGGTCGGGCCAGTTCTATAATCGGATTCTCCGAGAACACCCCTGCACCTGATCCATCCTCCATGACTGACCCGTCGGTGAAGATTATTAGGTTTGTAATCTGAAAAGACTCATGGCCACTTGTAGACCATTCTTCTCTTTCGGTGATTACGACAGTATATGTCTTTTCAAAGACAAATCTGGAAACCATATGATCGGTCGGCATCAGGGCTACCGGATGTTTTTCAAGGAATTTCTAGATAGACGCATGCCCGTTGGATTGGCCGCCTTTCCACGCCCCAATGGTATCGAGCCTATATGCGTCGTTGGCCGCTTTCCGTTTCACCTCCAAGTGAATTGGGTGTAAATTTAGGATAGCTTCAAGTGCCGCAGTCGGCGTAGTACTCATTGCTCCAGTAATACTTAGGCAACCAAGTCTCTGAATCTGCGTTAGCAGCTTCCTGCTGTTAGCAAGTTCAAAGTCACATACTGTGTCCGCAAACTTGCCGGTAATTATTACGGCTAGGTCGTCCGTAAATGCTTGCGCGAAGACTTTTTTGTCCTCCAGGAGCCACAGCAGGGTATCCATTACCAAGAGCCATAACAGTAGAGAGAGAACCCCTCCCTGTGGGCAGCCCCTGAGCATCCTGCTTCAATAGACTTCTGGCCGACCGATATGTGGATTTTTCTCCACTCTAGCATGTGAAGGATCCAACTGATTAGCAGCGGTTCGATTCCATGCTGTCTTGCCGCATCACAAATTGCCGCGAATGAGGCATAATTGAAGGCACCTTCGATGTCCATGAATGCGCCTAAGGCGTATTCTTTTTCGGACATCGCCTTTTCAATTTTTGCCGTAAGTTCATGGAGTGCTGTCTCCGTGGATTTGCCTTTCTGGTAGGCGTGTTGCCTATGGTGAAGTGGCCACTTAGGAATGTGTGTGTCCCTTATGAACCGATCTATTAGTCTTCTCATCCGGACCTGCAGACTTGTATCTATGGAACGAGTTAAATGCCCATTTCACTCGCTCCAGTGATACTACTTTGCATGCCAGATTCCAGTCTCTCGGTTGAGGGCTGTATGCACCTCTTGGCCCCGAGATTAGATTTTGGATGCTGCCTGGGAAGTGTACTTCAAGCAAATGATTTGCCATTTCTTCATCGTTTTCTGTCTACTTCCCATTCTGTAAACGTAAATAACCCAGTTTCTGGCTACGTTCTTTAACCAGAATCCGCTTCAGCTTTGAGGTTGCCTTAAGAGAGTTAGTCTCTTCGCAAAAGCGTCTCCAAGATGATCGTTTGGCCGATCTTATGCTCTTCTTTAGAGCCTTCTGTGCCTCGTTATAGCGATTCCAGCTAGTGCTTGATTCACCCTTCAGAGCACGATTGAGGAGCATCCTTCTCGTTCTCCTCTGTTTTGCCAAATCCGAGTTCCACCATGGTGTTTTACCCTTCTTTGGCATCTTGAGTAGACAGCTTTCTTCGAAAGCTTCTCTCATGCTAGTTGTGATCATCTGGGTTGTCTTCTCAATTCCAGTAATGGATTTGATGCGCTTCCCAGGGATCGTGATTCGGGCGCTCAATCCTGTTTGATACATTACCCAATCTGTCTTCCTCGGATTCCGAAATGGAGCGGGTGGAGGTGGAACCACGCCCATAACGAAATCAATGCATCTGTGATCCGAGAGTGTGATATCGTTTGATACTCTCCACTCTCCGATCAGAGCCGCGATGTCAGGAAATGCCACCAGGATGTCGATGACCTCTCGCCTGACCACGTTGAAGAAAGTGGGTTCATTACCCACATTTAGGATCTGCAAATCGGTTCCTACTAGATACTCCAGTAGTCTCGATCCTCTTGCATTGATGTTCGAACTTCCCCAGCATATGTGGTGAGCGTTGACATCACATCCTGCTATTACCCCCATGCCTCTACTTTTGGTATATTGGATAGCTCTGATGAATGTCCCACTGGGAACGTCTTCTGCGTTGTAGGGGAAATATGCAGAGCACCATAGTATCTCTTTATCTCCCTGTTGACTTTTTACGGTTAGCTTAGCCGATGTGGTGTCGCCATCACATAGGTCGTTAACCAGATTAGCCTGGAAGTGTTTGGAGACTACCATGCAGGTGCGGGGTCGATCGCTTCCATTGGCGTACAATAGGTACATGTTGGAAGTTTAGGCCCCTGACTGCCCCACCAACAACCCCCGGTTCTTGTATGAGGTATATAAATGTCTTGCAGCTATTGATCCGACGACAGATAAGTGCAGTCGCCGCTTTACAATGCTGCAAATTTACTTGGGAAATGTGGCACCTCATCTACGTTTCAGGTGTAGATGCCGGGGACTGCATGTCCCCTTCAATGGTTTTAGGAGCCGACACTTGTAACGTGGCAACCCGATTTTTCCCGAACCTTCTTAACATCAGGTTCGGGAACACCGATAGTGAGAAAAGTTCCCGGCCTATCGGTTCTCTCTCCTGTTTTGCTGCCTAACAGCAACCAGGTGGAAGTGTTAAGGTTGTTCTGTACACCAAGTTGTTCCAGATCTCCAACACCATTTCGATCTTCTTCTGGAAGCCAGAGAAAGCACTTTTTGGTCGATGGAAGCTCAGAGACCCTTTTCAAGGTTAGTCGCGCACCCTCCCAGGGTTTCTATCATTACAGACTCTCTCCATACTTGTAAATTACTCAAACAAGCTACGCCATCGCATCACCTAGTTGGCAAATACATGCCCTTGCTTCTGACCCTTTTTTTAAGTCTTTAAAAGTTCCATGGTGCCTGACGTACGCGGGGCACCCAATAAATGAACTCGCCCATGTAGGGGCTCGTAAGCCTCTGGCCTCTAGTCCCATAAGTTTGGTCGAACCCTTTTCCTCTAACATTTACGCTGCTTTTCCAATAAATCAACCGCAGATTTTGCGTACGCTTACAACTTCCGAAGAAAGATTACTGGGTCGCCTTCAAACCAACCCCACATATAACAAAGTTTTTCTCAAAAGGTTTGGAAACATAGATCCGGATAAATGTAACATTTGCATGGTTAGAGAAATTAACGAACACTGGATCTTCGAGTGTAAGAACTATGCTCAGCCATTTAAACTATCGTGCAGCCTCCATATGCCCTTGCGTCAAGTTGCTACCGGCTTTTTGGTCTGGGCTGGGGATCTTTCGGATGGAGGAACTGTCTATGCACGATTTGTCATTCGTCCATAGCTAAGAATACAAAATATTCCGACATATTTTGCCAAACTCCAAGATACATATTGGTACATACATATCAACGACATAAATACATTTAGGACATTTCCTAAATAAACAAACATTGTCTAACACCGCATTGATAAATTGGTCTAACCCATCTTCAGGCATTTCCACTTTACTCCCTGCATAAAAGCACGCAGGCTTTATTGCACATTCATCTACATACACGTGTCTATCTCGAGTAATTGACACTGATATGTTCATAAAGGTTCACTTTATATGATGATGACGTTATACACGTCTTAGTGTGCAATAAATTTACCTGAATTGCGAAAATTTCACCTTCTATAACTTTGTTAATAATAGCTTGATTTCCTTCAAACTTTTCAGAATTATCTCCTATATTATCGCCTATGCTGATACCAAATTTTGTACTTCTGGGATGAGGGGGTTAATTTTTGAAACATGGTAAAATACTATTACTAACTTTATTTGTGTAGATAACGGAACGGGATGTGTGCTTTTTTCAAATTTTTCGGCTGAATAGGTTCTGAGACCTGTTGCACTTTTTGAGGCACACATTTTGAGTCTTCACTCCAAAATTTTTCAGCGAATATCAGAAAAAAGTTTCAGAAAGTACAATTCGAGCCCTTTCATTTGATATCTCACATAACCATATTCTGCTAAAAAAAAATGTACATCCCTCCTTTGCACCCCTCCCTTCAAACTTAGTATAAAATGGCGCTTCTCGCACACAGACCACATGTTCTCACCAAATTTCGTGACAATCGACTTAGCCGTTTCGGAGTAAATCGGGTGTGACACATAGACAAATAGACAGACAGACAGCCAGACATTGAATCGATTTTAATAAGGTTTTATTTCACACAAAACCTTAAAAAGGGCTGCGGAGAAGTGAATTCTTCATGAATGGAATTTTAATATTTCACTTGTGTCAATTATTTTCGTTAATTATGACGTCGGCATCTTATTTGTATGGTTCGTGAATTCGCACTAAATTGATAAGTTTGAACTGCTATAACTTTGCCGGATTTCCATGAAATTTTCCAGTCAATTTCTATAAGTTGGCAATATATTATTAGTACAAACTTTAAGGCCTAGATTTGATATAAGTGTTTATTGAAAACCATGATAATTGTGACGTCAGAATCTTATTTGCATGGCTGAAGATGCAGTAAATCCACGTGAAACTCATAAGTCTGAATTTCTATAACTTTGATAATGACAGCCGGATTTCCACGAAACTTTGCAGTATCATGCACGATGCTACCTTCTATGCTGCTGCAAGACTCAGTTCTGACCGCTGTCGTGGGAGTTTCCTCCAAGGAAGGTAAAATGTCAGATGGACAATCGGCCATTATCTGGGAATGCCTGTAGACAAAATGCTGGAGCCTAGAACGAAGCCAAGATTTAACAATCAAGGTTTTCGCGATGGGGTTCTCCATTTGGGGTGCACTGACGATGCTGTCTTAAAATGGCTCCAGCTATCTCTTGGCAACGAGACTGACAAAGCAGCAGGACTGTCCCTACATTTTTTGGTACAAGAGCCGTGGTTTCGAATTAACAGAATCTGTGGTATTTAATCAGTAAAGGAAGGTTACGAACTTCTACTCTTAGCGACTACGAGTCTCACATATCCGCATGGCAGAAACGGCCGGCAAGCTTTGAAACTTGTGACCTTTCACCCCCAACTATTTTCACGATTCTATTGCAATACAAGAATCTATTGCTGAAACCTTCACAAATTAATCTCTTATTAAAAACCACGGAAAAAATCTGAAAAAAACTTAAAAAAGCAATATTTTGCCTAAATTGGACCACCTTTACCTTATTAAAGCATTCCCTGAAGCTTCTTAATAGTACAGAAATCAACCGATTTTCATCAAATCGCAAAACCCAAGTGACTGCATTATCTCAACGACCTTGTTAGCGCCAGCCACCCACGCAAATTCGCCGCTAAACTACACGTGCTCCATCGAAGCTAAGCGAAAAGCTTTACGTTTATTACCTTAACGACTAATGCGGGCGCCGGCGGAACGATAACAGCCAAGAGCTGGTTTGATGCCGGGTGGGTGGCTGGGGGGCCAATTCTACCAACATTTCCGAGTCAGGTTTTATTCAGCTTTTTCACAAGTTTCACATGTTTTTCATTCCGCGCCTTTTATCAATTTCCAGCCCAACTCGGGAAAAATTCAGTCAGTGACGAGCTTTCAGGAAGGAACGACACGGCGCGGGCTCATGATTCCGTTAGATCGAACGTGGGTTGGAAGGGAAGTTGTGAGGATTTGTCTGTAATTATCCGGTTCGGGCAGCTATTTCCGACTTGTTTCCAGTGAGATTTGCTCGCTTTGATTGAGGAAAATCTGGCGTTTTCCGAATTCCGGGAAATCATTGAAAAGTTTTCTCAAAAAAAGGTGTGAAAAATTAAAGTGGAAACCAACACACGAAATTGCTTTTGGCTTGTGAAAGAATTGTGAAAGAGCTCTAAACCCTTAGCAAGGACGAAGTGTGTGTGCCGAAAGGAAAGATGAAGCGTATGTTTTCGTCGCAAAGTTAGAGGGTTGTGAAGTGCGGGGGCGTAAGGGCTGAAAAGTTCTAGTAGTAGTGTGGCGGTGGGTGGTGCTGAGTGGTGAGAACTTTCGTGACGAAAGCTCACCGGAACGGGTTGTTGACCCTGCAACAACGGCGACGTGCTGATTGCATTTCTCCCCTCAGTTAGGGTTGTTCATCGGAAGCCCTTGCATGCAGCTGTAAATCACTTCTTGCGGGTAAGTGTAGAAATTTGTAGTTTGTTCGTCCGCTGTCGAGACGGATTATAGCGCGCCTCACATGTTCGCCACGATGTCTGTCGACAAACCAAACGTGCGGACTTTCTTTCAAGCATGTAGGGGGTGTCTGCGTGCGAATGAGACTTGGGGGTTGGTTTGCCAAGGACGACTGAGCGTACACCTCCTCTAGCATTACGTTACATTGCACTTTTGTAATCCAGTCATTCACTTTGAATCAACCACCGCAGTTACAAGCTTGAGCTGCTCGGTTTTGGATGTGAGGACAAGTTGCAGTAAACAGAAGTATCTAAAGGGTATCAACTGCGAGCCGGTTGATCTGGTGCGGGGCCAACGCTTTAGCTTGTTTGAAAAAGTGTATTAGAGTTGCTAATTTAGCACGAGTGCGGTGTCGAAACGCGATAAGAGCGTAGTCGAGTGTTTACCCAACTTCGCATTCACATCTCACCTGTAGCAATCGCGGCATCTGTATCTGTATCCAGCATCCGAGTGGGCACCAGGTAAAGTGGCGTTTATTTTAATTATCACAACCGCAACAGTTGGCTGTTTACAGAAGTGCTGCGAGCTTTTTGGGATATGTTGGGTTGTGCAAATTATACTTTTTATATGAGGTGCACTTTTCGTAATAAGTTGATTTTATTTTATGGAAAACAGTGAAAGATAAGATTTTTGTATCTCAGTTAAATATTCAGTGTCCATATTCTAAATTAGAAATATGGGGGATGTTTACCAAGCTCTACAAAAAAGTTTGGATATCTCTACCATACCCCACGGTATCTGGAAAACATACTAAAGTGGAATGATATAATATTTCCGCGGCGTTTCTAAGTTATTACAAAGTGCTGAACTCACTTGAACTGCTTTGTTACTCTTAATATATTCTAATATCTTAAATCCACACTAGATTTACAAAATAAAAACGTGACTTATCCCAAGAAGATATGATAGCCGTAGGGTGACAAATATTATAAAATAAATTGGTTCAAGATATTAAAAGCTGACATCCTTTGTAGTCACTTCAAAATTGAAGGATCTAATTAAATCTCTTGGATGGGTCTATCCTAAATCATTGTACCAGTTTGCGACTACGTGAGCCGATGCCAGCAGGTGTTGCTCAGGAACTGTAGTGGTTGTCGGCTTCGATAAAGCTAAAATTCTGTAATCTTCTACAGATAAATCCCTTTTGTGCCATGAATGCTTGTACTGATTTTCGTGCTTTTCCCGATGCTGTAAGTCTTTCACTGAGGCACAATCTCATTGAAAATTAAGTAGGAGAAAATAAGAATGAAGAAGAAATTTTCTGAATGTCGTTCCATGATGGTTGATAAAGATAAATAAACATTTTCTGTTAGATTAACCAGTGGATACGGGCGAAGAATATAGCTACTTTTGACTATTTGGTCCAACGATTATTATTGTTGATTTAGAAGCTCAAGGTAAAGGGTCTTGAGCCTCTTACTAACTGTCACACTAACCATCGCCTTCTCCTTCACTTGTTTTGCGTGACTGTCATTAGGGTATTACGTCGGAATATACGATCAGTTTCTGGCGGAGTCTCATATTATTGTTTATAATTGTTCTTCGAAACTCGTCCTTCCTCAAAACATTGTCGATCACCTTCATGAAATTTTTCTACCGCTCTCTGAAGCTATTATTATTATACTGTCAAGGGAAGTTGCATTGCGCTCTTAAAGAACTATTGTGTCCCTTTTACTGGTTGTAGTTTACCTATTAACTACACTATGTGAAGCAAGCCTATAACCATTAGGAATTTCAGTATATTCGGAAATCGAACTTTGCATCTGGTATCAAGTATTCTCCCTGATAACTGGTAACCCCGGTGAGATCGACACTAAACGCAGTAGTTAGCGGTCCTCATATTAGACTGCACTTATGTCCATAAACATAAGAGTTAGTCACATTAACCTGCAGCATGTCAAAGCTTCTTCCTATCTACTGGCGACAAGGCTGACACAGTTGCAGGTCTGTCCTCATATATTTTTGGTTCAAGAGCCATTGGTTCGTTTTAACAAAATCGGTGGCATTGGATCAGTGAAGGAGACTAGCATCTTCTTCGACAAAAGATCCTCGAAACCGAGGGCCTGCGTTCTAATGTCAAAATTGTTAGAGGCAACCATGCTGAGACAATTCTGTTCCCAGAACCTAGCTGCGGTCAACTTACAATACCAGGTTAATGGTAAGAGGAGAAACGTCATAGTTGTCTCTGTTTACTTGCCTAATGATGCTTTGTATCCTCTGCCGACGCAGGGACTAAGGGATCCGGTAGTGCATGCAGAATCAAGTGACCTTGAACATTTCATAGGTTGTGATGCGAACGCTCAGTATATTTTTCGGGGCAGTAGCAAAAGCAATCCTGGAGAAGAGAAGCTGTTTGATTTTATCACTTCAGCTGGTCTGATGACCAGGGTGTGCCCCTACGTTCGTGGAGCCAAGAAGAAGTGAAGTAATTGACCTAACAATCTGCACTTCAAAGTTGTTAGATTAGATTAGCGACTGACGAGTGCTACAGAAAGTTTTACATCACCGTTACTTAGAATTTAGTCTAACCATTGCAGGCGAACAATCTGTAAAACAAAGACGGAATCCTAGGAAAACGGATTGGACAAAGTTCAATGAACTTATTGGCGACATATCGAAGCTCACTAGTAGACTAACGACCCCTTTGGCGATAGAATATCAATTGGAAACTTTGAATCGCTCAGTTTTAGAGTCCTTTGAAATCCTATTTCCCGAGGCCAATGTGAAAAACGGTTCTATGGTGGAACCGAGAATTGCAAGGGCTCAGGAAATCAACCCGATGACGTCTAAATCATACTTGCAAAATCAATAAGGATGAAGACTGGTTGAACTTCCGGAACTCACAGCGTGAATATAAGAGACCCGTAAAACGTTCGAATCGAGATTCCCTTAGGGCAGATTGTGAGGAGCTGGAAAGTGAAAGGGGGACTTTCGGGCTGTGCAGAGTCCTTAATAACGATGCGTCTACCAGGTTGGACTCTCTTAGAACACCGGATAGAATTTTTACGAACTCCAGAGTTGAGCCTATACAGACTCTCTTCCAAGTACCTCACCCGGGAGAGCAAGTCTCAGAAGTGGGAGGAAGAAAATTGGCGGTTTCTGCAAACCTATGAACATGGTGTCGCAAAGGGAATTTGGACACTGCGAAAAGAGTTGTTACCAATGAAAAGGCGAGCGCTGCCATACTATCATTTGAACACTTCAAAGCACCTGGTATATCATAGATGGCATCTATTTAGCGATCTTAAAAGAGGCAACCAATTATAGCAAGTGGTTCATCAGTTTGTGCTCAAAGTGTGGGAGAGCGAATCAATGCCTGCCGACGACGAAATTCGCGCACGGTTGATGGCAGCCAACGAAGCCTATTTCAGCTTACAAAAGCTGATCCACTCGAAAGGTCTCACCATTGGGCAAAGCTCTTACTGTACAAGACAATGATCTTGCCAGTCCTTATATATTCCTCGGAGACTTGGGTTCTTAGCAAGAATGGTTGCGAACTCTTTGCCGCGTTCGAGAGAAGAATTCTTCGAAGAATTTTTGGTACCCTACATGAGGATGGACGATTCCATAATCTACATAACGACAAAATCTATGAGCGATACCATGACCGTCAGGTTGTGGATAAAATCCAGTTCAATAGGTTACCTTGGGCGGGTCACTTAATCCGTATGGATGAGGATGATCCAGCCCGGAAAGTCTATAAGGGCAATATCTACGGTAGAAAAAGAAGATGAGGCAGACCCTGCCTGAGATAGAGCGATGGTGTAGGTCAGGACGCCAGACAGGTTTTAGGGATATCGAATTGGTGGACCTCGGCGCGGGATGTCTGGAGTTCCTTATTAAGGCAGGCCTAGACCGGGTACCTATTGTAAGTTTACCTCACTTAGAAGTAGTGGAAAGGTATGTAGCCCTTCCATGGGTTCACTTCTAGAATTGCTTGTTTGCAGTTCCTTTTGCCTCGTTATATTAGTCGTGCCAGTATTAACAAAAAATGTTATTTTTTAGCTTCTAATCATTTGTAAGGTTTTGTTTAAAACAAACCCTTATTAAAATCGGTTTACTGTCTGTCTGTCCGTCAGACGCATTTTTCTCGGAGATGGCTGTAGCGATTGACACCAAATTTGGTAGAAAGGTGGGAACCGTGAACGCTCACGCATGCAGTGAGTTACATCCTGTTACGACCGATTTAAGGGGAGGTCCCCATACATGCAAAAGGGGAGTGTACATTTTTTTCGCCAAATATAGCCATGTGGGGTGCCAAATGAATGGTCTCGGTTAGTGATTTCCGAAGTTGGTCTTAGTTTTGACATTTGTTGGAAAGGAGGGGAGTTGGGGGGGTCGAAAGTGACCATTTATTTAACGGGGCCATTCTCAGAAAATACCAAGCCGAAAAATCTGAAAAAATCAAGAGGCTGTGACTATATGGTGGCTACGCTTCGGGCTCTTTAGTTGAAATCTGGATACCATCCCTATTTTTTCCCCACATTTTGTCACTACTTTGGCTGTTTTTGGATATCCGATAACGGTACTGGCTTCTAGCCAGAAAATGGTTCGAATCATAGTTAGCACCAAGCATCGTCCTCACATCCAATATGTTTGAGGCAGTTCTTTTTTTGACGAGAACGTGGTCGATTTGATTGAATTTCTACCCGTCTGATGATGTTCGTGTATTTTTTGTATGTTCTTACAGGAGATTACAGGGGAAGTGAGTGGAGCTTGCTATTAAGTTTCAGCTTACAATAACTGTTTTGCTCGAATCCTCTCTCCATAGAGTCAAAGCTCTTACTGTACAAGACAATGATCTTGCCAGTCCTTATGTTTTCGTCGGAGACTTGGGTTGCTAGCAAAAAAGTTGCGAACTCTTGGCCGCGTTCGAGAAAAGAATCCTTCGAAAAATGTCTCGCCCCCTACATGAGGATGGACGATTCCGTAGCCTACATAACGACGAAATCTATGAGCAATACCATGACCGTCCGGTTGTGAATAAAATCCGGCTCAATAGGTTACGGTGGGCGGGTCACTTAATCCGTATGAGGATGATCCAGTCCAGAAAGTCTGTAAGGGCAATATCTATGGTAGAAAAATAAGACTATGGCGTAAGTCAGGACGCCAGACAGCTTTTGGGGATATCGAATTGGTGGACCTCGGTGCAAAATCGGAGTGTCTGGAGTTCCTTATTAAGGCAGGCCTAGACCGGATACCGCCGTTGATGATGATGATTAACACATTTAATGCGAACCCAAATCAGAAATATTTAATAGGGGTAGCTTCCTCCAAATTACAATTTTTAGTTTTCGGGGGCGACTTACCCTTCATCAGTAGTTCATCAATTTTAGGCTGGACTACAAGTATACAGACAATAATCTAATCTCTCAGAAATATTTACACGGATAAAATTAAAGTCTTTAAAGAAAAAATGTTTAAATGGTCCAGATTTTATCCTTAATATGCATATTTGTGGGTAAAAAGATCGTTTTTTATGTAACCAGGGGTAGGTAGGAAGGTATCAGTGGCCGCTCCGAGGTTGTTATGGAAGCAGGGAGGCAAAGTCCAGCCGGCTCGGATCTTCAGTGCCAGCCCATAGCATTCAGGAAGGAAAGCAGCTCTCCCACCTTGCAGCTAGAAATCTCTCTGAAGTCCCCAAAGAATGGTTTACCCAGTGTCCGCAGCCTGACTCTAGCCAGAGCTGGGCAATCGCAGAGAAAGTGCATGAAGGTTTCCCTTCCTTCTCCGCAGCTTCGGCAATGTAAGTTGTAGGGTATACCCCGTGCAGACTGCCGTAATCTTGAATGCATATGCACGCGTCTGGCGCAGGAGCTATGTTATAAGCGGGCCTTGACTTGGCACAGCTTGTAAGCCTTCGCCATCTCAGGCCCGTGGCTGCTAGGTAGAGCGAGTAGACTCGGCCCCCGACAGCTGCCAGCGGAACACCGACTGTATTCGCCGAACAGAGAGCAGGGAGAAGTGCCTTGCTTGGCCAATCCGCCAGCCCGCTCATTCCTCTCTATGTTCCTATGCCCGGGAACCCAGAGGAGAGTGACCCTGAGCGTGCCGCGCAGACGGTTAAGCGCGTATCTGCACTGTCCCACCAGCCGGGACGATGTAGTCGTTGAGTACAAGACCTTGATGGCCGCTTGGCTGTCGGTCAGAATGGTTATGTTCCGCTTGGGGTTCGAATCACGCTCCAGCCATCGACAGACTTCCAATATCGCCAGTACTTCCGCCTGGTATGCACTGGCGAAACCTGGGAGACCATCCGACTTGGATACACCGTGTGTATTCGAGAAAACCCCCGCGCCGACTCCATAGGCCAGCTTTGATCCGTCCGTAAAGAATACTGTATCATAGTCTTGCAACACGCCGCCGGTCTTCCACTTTGCTTTGGTTGAAAGGTCATACAACCAGAGACCATTTTTTATTTCATATGGTCAAGGGATCACCTATAGTGATTGAGAAAAGTAGACTTTATACATCTAAACTTTAATCAAATCATCGCCTAATTCCTTTATTGAATACGATATAGTTGGGGGACTAACCTAAGCAAACTGCCAATTTTATTTCCTTCAAACATATTTCATCATTAGGTTAGGTAACACAATTTGTGGACTGATGTAGACCTATCACCAATTATTGATTTTTCAACAGAAATAAAGGAATCCCATTATTTCTATTCGCCGCAGCTGCTACCGCCAAGGCAAAATTATATCCTTGTAAGCGATATTCATTTAGTATCTTTCTCTTTTGCATCTAGTTCCACTTTCACTAAGAGGAACGCATTTTATCACCTTCTCTCTATGTGCATCATAACATGAACTTTCAGAAATCCTCTGTAAGACTCGCGCAAAAAGGATATTTTCATTATTTATAATACTCAGAAAAGCAAACATAACAGTATATATAAAATATATGCAACGATTTGAAATAACTCCTTGTGTAGGAAGGAGGATTGTCACTCAAAATGAAAGCGGGTACAGGACAACGGCATCAGTATCTATAAGATCCTTGCAAGGGGTTTGCAAAGCTTAAAAGAAAAGTCATGACTTCATTTCCCGCCGAAAACCGCGCACGTGTCATCCTACAAAATAGCTACGCTTGGATGGTATATTTCGTTCATTAGATGTAAACAGAGCCTTTCTGGATCCACCCCTCGTTATTTTAAGTCATATCACTTCAATGATAATGAATTTGGTGTATGTATACAAGTAGGAAGGATTCACTCCTCATTAAGTTCAATAATAAACTTTGAAGGATCTTAACATGCGGGAAAATCCCTTTCTTTGCACATTAAAGTTCGAGGCTTATAGTCTGCTGCGTATCGATTTATTTTCTATTTCCTCTCCCCCATAAGCCACCCTAAATCCGTCGGCACTCACACCAATCCGACGCCTGCTTTGATAAGTAAAGGAATTTTGAATGAGGAAGTTGCTGTCCTTCTGTATATGCACTCTCCTTAACAATGCGTGAGTGTGTGATGGATGAATGAAAGCGTCATGCAAGAAGGGATGAAATGTGGAAACACGAAATGTTTTATGATTCTATGTCGCCAGAATTCCTTCAGTAAATCTATGGATTCTCTGCAGTCTCCGTGAACATGTTTTCATGACGGGAACTCTCCCCCTCTCGAACTCGATTAATGTTTATAACTGGCAGACATGAATTTAGGTCAGTAGTCTAATATGGAGGGCGAGACATAAAATGCTGACCCATTGTAGAAAAAGTTTGCAGTTAAAGTAAATAACAACGAGCTTTGAGTCATGCCATTAAAACATATGAGTAAGGGAAAGATTTATTGTGCATTTTAGGTCTGAACTGTGCAAATGTTCACATTAAAATCAGTTGTTTGGAAGAAGTGAGTTATTACGATGACCACACAAATACGGTTTAAAAAATATTCTATGAGCATAGACGTTGTACCACATATAGGATAATGTACAATTATGTGTTCCACGCTTGAAATTTGCCTTTTCTGTTGCAGCAAGCAACATCATAGGAATCTGTAGCGTTGTCCACCCAAGTATATCTGGAACGTATACAACACTAAATATGCGGCAAATCATGAAAAGTGAAGGACTACCGAGGAATCGACAGTCCCCCTCTGTCGAGAGGAGAAGGCGCTTCTCGATTATTATAGCCCATGATGCCTGAACAATTTTCAAAAAGAGATTGGGACATGTAATTTCCGGATCTGCCTGACCTATTAATCTCCACATTTCAACGCTGTAGGCCCTTCATCATGAGTTTATATTCGCTTCTGTCCAGAGTTTTTGAAGTAGTCTCTCTTACTTCGCTATATAACTAGCTTAAAGTTTTCTTGAATAACCATTGGTCAGTCAAAACTTGTTATTTTTATTTTTAGGCCACCAAGTTGCCTTCAAATCTCCTGGGTTATTAACCAAAGATACATATATGGTAAGTCTGTAATATACAGGGTTTTGAAGTGACGTTTCTTCGTTTGTATCTTAACCTCATCAAGGAGTGGTACATTTAGGCAGTGTTGAACTGCTGCAAACTTCCCTATTCTTTGTTCATTGCATTAAAGTCATCATTAATGACTTTTGGTTTCCTTCCTTTCGCGTTCAAGACCACTCTATCCACCATGTCCTCGAATTCAGCCAACGTCAACCTTGGAGACACATAGCAACTATAGACGTATATTACTTCTATTTTTGCACAAACGAACCCAGTTCCTGGCTGCCTCTCATATTCCTGTATAGCTCGTTCATTACATGCGCACAAGGCCACCCCACCTCTAAGATCATCAGCTCATAAACTATGGCTAGGGTTTCAATAAGGTCCGCTTATTACACTTGTACCCCCGGTTCATAGTGTTAGCAGTGATTGGGATTAATTTGAATTAGCCTCCTTTTCGACTGCAATCAGCGTCTCAGGATTCTTTTCACTTCGGCAGTACAAGACAATGATCTTACCAGTCCTCATGTATTCCTCGGAGACTTGGGTTCTTACCAAGAAGAATTGCGAACTCTTGGCCGCGTTCGAGAGAAGAATCCTCCGAAGAATTTTTGGCCCCCTACATGACGATGGACGATTCCGTAGCCTGCATAACGACGAAATCTATGAGCGATACAATGACCGTCCGGTTGTGGATAAAATCCGGCTCAATAGGTTACGGTGGGCGGGTCACTTAATCCGTATGGATGAGGATGTTCCAGCCCGGAAAGTCTATAAGGGCAATATCTATGGTAGAACAAGACGACAAGGCAGACGCTGCCAAAGATGGAGCGATGGCGTAGGTCAGGACGCTAGACAGCTAGGGATATCGAATTGGTGGACCTCGGCGCAAAATCGGAGTGTCTGGAGTTCCTCATTAAGGCAAGCCTAGACCAGATACCGGTTGTTGCGCCGTTGATGATGATGATGAGTATGGCTGCTATCTAACATTTCTTCCAGTATCGTCTACATTTAGCATGCAGAACACTTTCACTAAGTATATTGTTGACTTGGCTACGTAATCCTTCGACTTTGGTCTCGCCATACCTTTTCAGCTCCAGCATGAGCTTTCTTTTTTGGTTTCTCCGAATCCTGCTAATAGTTCTCGCCAAGTATAGTAAGATCGGGATTAGCTTTCAGTTTTTTCAGCATGACTGCATAGGACATACACACTGCTAGTGCCAAGAATGAAAATCGCTTCGGGCGGATCTTCATTTTTTCTTTCTTCCTTTTAGCCTTTTTTGTCTAACCGTCGCGTTCGTTTTGATTGCACATTCGTCCTCTTGCTGACGCTACCGTTTTGGGTACTATTTTCCCACTTACCGAGGTTGTGGCCCTATTGTTGGTTGCTGAGTATCCTGTTGGTTTCTGAATGTAATCCTCTTTCATGATCCTTCTAGTGATTTCACACGTTTGCGCTTATACGGCGGTGTTGCCGTACAAGGAGCAGTTTTAGGATTTTTTTGATTCTTGTTTATCTTGACACGATTTAAATGTTGTCCCTTATCATATTCCTAATGGCTTGTGCATGTTGTGCTGTCTTTAAAAAATTTTCACAGCTCAACAATTTTGACGACAAACAAAATGAAGAATGGTTCTTCTAGGTCAGTGTTATGTTCAGCAGCCCGGTTCTGTATCAAAGTAACCTCCGGTCCCCGTTCTCTACATTTCGGGATGTTTCGTCCACAAATGACCACTTTCCTCTCACCTGATCGACCTGTGTATAAACATGTCCACCCTCGCACACCTGCAAATGAGTAGTTGCGCGTGTTAATACGCATTCGCTGAGCACGAAATATCGCGCCTGGAGAGAGACTT
Source organism: Hermetia illucens (assembly GCF_905115235.1). NCBI lineage: Eukaryota > Metazoa > Arthropoda > Insecta > Diptera > Stratiomyidae > Hermetia > Hermetia illucens. The sequence goes on from NC_051849.1 coordinate 53,483,647, forward strand.
GACAAATTCCTCACAGTTCTCTCCGTCGGTCTCTCTGTCTGCCTGACACACGCCTGAGACACGGCGGCGGTGGTGCAGTGTTTTTTTTACGTTAAGAGGAAGTGTAAAATTTTCACTAAAGGAGACACGTGAAGTATCAAATGAAAGGTCTCACTTTGTACTTTCCGGTGTTAGACCACCTTAAGTTCATCCCAGAATCATACAATTGGTGCAGTAATCTACGCCATATCTCTACTCTTACAGGTATTTACTGCGACCTAAAGCATTGAATAATAACATCACACTGAAGTGAATTGCCTCAAATACTGAATGCATGTATATAACATTATGAGCAATTGTGCACTCAAATTATAAGAATTACACAAAACCTTTCATAGCTGAACCACCGAACTTATGGTTTTCGACCTGTTTCTTTTATTTATTATTATTGTTCACTCCCTATTAAACAATAGTTTTCGACATAAACGAATTAAAGCAAATTATAAAATCTTGAGTACGTTTAACCGCGTCTCCAACGGGCGAAAAAGGAGCTAGAGGTATGAACGGTAATGGCTCGATCTCAGTTTGTGAAATCAGATCTATGTACCGCGAAGAGGAGAAGGCACTTAGCTGAAAACAGAAGAATGCTTTGTGTACAAGCCGAACCCCTGTGTGAATGAGGACATGGAACCTGGAAATCGTTCATAAGGAGACGGGTTTCTGATGGTCCGCACTGAAAGCACTATACACTTCTAACTATTGGCTATCACATATAAAACTATACTTATTTAAGAAACATAAAAGTTGGTTAAATCAACCGAAAGCATGCCAAAACCTCCTCGTTTCTACCGACAGCAAGGTAAGGCTCCGCTGCATTAATCTAATATTTTTCTGGTACAACAGCCATGAATTCCATGTAATAAATTCAGTCGTATTGTATGCCCCAAGAAGGGATGCTAACTTTGCTTCTGGTGAATATAATGCTAACTTAACTTTTATGTGATTGCAAAATCTGTTAGCACTTCTAGGCTAATTTGGGGCAGACCGACCAATTTGCAAAACGAGCGCACCCGTTTCCTTGAACGCTCCCCAAGGACGTAGATGGGCACGATCCATAACAAGTTAATTCAGTTGCTGGCTATTACGGAATTAGGACGATTGTCGTTGTTTATGTTTTTAAAATTCAAAATTAAATTTAATTGAAATGCAACAAAATATTTTGTTACAAAAAATTCATTTATGTCTACAGGAAATAGGAGATGTGGGACGCAGGAAGAATTGTAAGAGATATTGGAAGAAATCCAGCTCTCTTGTAATGCGTTCAAATTCTCGGATCTATCTGCATTTATTTGGTGAAAGATATAAATTTATCATTAAACGTAGAGAAAGCTGGTAGGAACCAGACGAATGTGTGGCGAGTTATATAGAGGCTTTCCACACCGATGGCTCAAAACCAAGGGGTCAAGACGTCTACCTTTCAAATAAAAATGGGAAATGTTTTTCTCGAGACAAAATATAGCAGTATGAAATATTTTAAACCGGGGATGATGAAGAGTGGTTGAAAGATAGGCGCAGTACAACGTGCCCCGAAAGCCAAGTTGCCCTGAAAGCATTAAAAAGTGCCTACCTCCTCCCCCTCATTCTGGCGTTGAAGAAAATATAAAGATCGCGGTATTCCTTCTCCGATTGCCGATGTTCTGGCTTCCCTCTCGTCCTAGTCGCTCGCAGACACGATTCTCAAGAGCGCGGTTTCTTGGTTCCACCAGTAATTTGGTTTCCTACTGTGTTGGAATTTGCATCGCGGCATTGTAGAGTCGCATGGCTCACTTATCCGTTGGCATAACTGGCTCCGGATAGCTCAGTGGTTAGAGCACTAGGCTGTCATACGGAAGGTCGCGGTTCAAGTCCCATTGGTGACAGTGGAATTTGCATCGTGATTTGACGTCGGATACCAGTTGACTCAGCTGTGAATGAGTACCTGAGCCAAATCAGGGTAATCATTTCGGGCGAGCGCAATGCTCACCACATTGCCTCCTACAGTGTACTGTAGTGTACTGTTACAGTCTTGAATGAAGTGCTCTAACACACTTCAAGGCCCAGATCCAATATGGATTGTTGCGCCAACGATTATTATTATTATTATAACTGGCTCACTTTTTTAAGGGTTGTGCCGGTCGGGTCGTAACCTCCTTCTAAATCTGCCAGGAATATCTCTTCCTCGAAAGCTCCAGTGGACCACCCAGCTCTCCTAGCTTTCTGCTTTTGTTGCTCACTCGATTGTGTCCTCCCCCGTTCCTAATGTCGAGAAGGGTGGCCTGATATTCACTATGGATGTAGTGTTCACTCAACCGCCAGGCCATCCCTCTCGCCAACGAGGTACTGAGGTAAGTCAGATCGACCATCCAACCTAGCCCTCTGCCTCGGAAGTTAGGCACACATCCAACATTGGCTAATACGATGTCCAGTTCCGCCAAGGTTTCAAGCTAGAGTTGGACCCTGGCATTTGCCACTCGACTTCTCCAGTCTAAAGCCCACGCGTTGAAAACCGCCGGCAATGATTTTGGGGCTGTGGTTTCTAGCGGTCAACACCAAGCTGTCTAGCATCTCCTCATATTTCGGTAGTGTTGCACTAGGAGGAACATAGCAGCTGTTGATATGGACGCCGTTAAATTTAGCGCGTACAAAACCAGCTCCCTGGAATACCATTGTTTCTTGAATAGCTTGCCCATACCGCCGCGTTTCCCCATGAGTCTTTCACCCACGTATCTGTAACGTAATTTCGGAACGGTTCCTCTTCTCCACATCTGGAGAATGGAAGCATCTGTTGAGAGGTACTTGTTCCTTAAGTCGGCACTCGACCCAACTTATGCTTACGCGGCAATCAATTTAATCTCTGATTCCATCGGCAAGCTAATAACAACGGCCTGTGTACCTCCATATGCCTTCTTCATCTTTTTGATCGCACTTTCCTCTATTTCGCTAAGGTTGAATTGTTCCCTTAGCTCAGCACAAATTCACTTATTCCATCCCTACTCCGTTCACCCGAGTTCTTACCTACCTTATGTTAAAGAGGCATCACCTACGTTTCCCGGGTGACTTTGTCACATGACGCTTGGGCGGTTTTCTCCTCCACCGGCCTAATATAGGATAACTTGATACCTTGTATCAGAGCCCTGATATTTTGGTGGATATTTTTTTAATGAACAGAGTTCATATATGTGTACCCCCTTCCACGATCGCCTTTTACAGCATCGATAGTTAAGTCAGTCTGGAGACTCTCCAAGTTCCTTCGTAAAAAAACAACCATTCTTATCTTCCATATTTGGTTTGATTTCTAGGTGTCCTTCCCATAACCAGTTTTTATCCACAGGTGGGCGTTTAGTTCCCACCTACCCGGCCTGTGTATACGTATGCCCATGCACGCATATCTCCTGATGCGCCAAGTGTTCCCTTATCCGCACGAAGGGACACGCCTCATGGGAGATTTGGCAACTTCACACAGGAGGTTAGGGTTAACTAAAAATCATATGTGTGCGATAGCCTACAACCTTTTCAACCCACCTGGTACAAGTCTTTCTGCTTTTCAACAAATGGACTTCAATTGATTTCTACATTCATTTTTGAGGGGATTAAAGGACTGATCGACGCCCACAGTGAAGCTTGACTATTGCGTAAAATTGCAATGCACCTATCCTTCAATTGATCGTCAATAACTCAGCTTGCTGCCCTTAGGATCGCATTCACTTCAACCTGAAAGACTTTACATATTATCACAAGGAAAAATCCCATTCCTGGATTTTTATCCGAAAAGAAGCCAACTGTTCCACAACACTGACAGTACAAGAACTGAGTTCGGTTCTTCCAATATTTCCTCCAATGCTTTGTGCACCGTCTCTTATTTCTCCGTGAACCTAAAAGAATTAGTCTAAGAGCTGCTCTCATTACATCTTTCGAATATACATATATATCCATGGGCTGCAAACTAAGAAAGTCATTTAGAGCTGCACCGGATATACCTTTATAAGCAGGTATAATTGAATAAATGATTGAATGATTCACGGATTGTCTTAGATGTGAAAGTGTGGCAGGGAACCCAGAATACCCCCTACTGTCATAGATGCGCAGTGAGAATGTATTATAATCAGAAAGATTTTCAAGTTAGAAGAAAAAGCAAGTGGGAGGAAATCTTACCGATGTGTGTGAGCCTGATTGCAAACCTGGATGATAGTCGAGATGACTGTCAGCCTCTCGATCTACTTGCCCGGGTTCTAATTTTGGCTAGTCATAGATAGTTTTGTTTCCTTCTGTGCCCTCCAACTGCTGTAGACAGATTATAACATATCTATAACATTATAAGTTTAATAGTAACGAAATGGAATGACAGTCCCTTGAAACTGAAACTGCATGGATGCCCTATATTCCACAAAAGAGCAGGGAGCAAGTCTACGAAGGAATATCGTAATGGAGGTCTCTAAACGAAGGGGGGTTATTTTTAACAGGTAGAAATCTTTTAAGTTGACGCGGATGCACCATCCTATAATCCGTAACAATTAATGCTGCTATTTTAAATTAATTTGCGGGCTTCTATAAGGCCACATGTACAAACTAAGCAACATTTTACTACGCTTATGCTTACTACATGTCATCCATATCAGAGGTATCTCTTCATGATGAAATGCCAGCAATCAGCATCACAAAAGTAATCGTTTATCAAGTACGGGTATATAAACGTGGAGTCCCCAAGAGAGCAATCAGCAATTCAATCTAAGCCACAACGAAAAAACCAGGCAACATTTAGATTCACCGGTACCGGTACACATGATTATCATCAATTGACGGTGCATCGCAAAAATGATTAACAATTTTATGAGACATTGAACTTGACCACATCTAGGTCCATAGCAACCGGATGGCTAGCAGAAGCGCACGTTAGGTCACAGTTGATGGGCCGATGCTAATAATAATCATCATTAAAATTATTCCCAAAATTAACCTTGTCATGCTCTACCGCTGAAGAGACAGTCAATGGTCGCTGAACAATGAACTTATTAATCGCACATTAAATTAGCCACCGCAGCGGCACAACTTCAAGTCAAGCATAGTTTGAATAACGGCTTTTGACTAATCTAGATATGCCGTTTCTGCTTTACGCGTGAAAGATCTCCCACACTAGACCCAATAATTGTGGAAAATTGGAGAAGGAAAGTGTTTTTGGCAAGGTTAAGGAGGGTTTTTGGTTTCCCCCACGAAATTTCCGAGTACTTTCTTTGAAAATTATATTTGCCAACTAATAAAGTGTCTATAATGCCATATCAAGTTACCTTACGAATCATGTCCATTATCATAGAAAAAATAGAACACAGCAATCAGGAAATACTGGCTAAGGTGGTTCGTTCTTCCCTTATCACTAGGACAAAGAAACTGAAGCATAGTTCCCTGAAAAAAGAAGAGTCGCGATACCACTCCAGCAACTTATGTAGTCCTGTCTGGATTAGAGGAATCTTAATTAATGTTGAATTGGGATGCATTCCTTATCATTTTCTGCTCTTATATGTATCTTCGAAGAAATGATGAACTTTATTCCCTCAAAATTTGACACTACATTCAACAACACCCACCTTAACCGAGACAAATGGTAGAAAGCGGGCTTTGCTAGCAATTCAAGTTCATGACATGTGCTAATTGCTCAGACGGCACTAAATGACTTTTTATATTGAAATTAGGCACTATCTGTGAGCGCACCTCGTACACAAAAAGTGCAAAATGTACAAATCATGATGTCACGGAATTGTACACTCATTCATTTTTTGGAGGTGATTACAACCCCCTGGCAATCAACGATAAGTTTCCCCTTTATATTCAAATGGCATAGAGTAATCCAAAGGGACGAAAAACAGTGTTTGGAACCATTTAGCAGAAGCCAAACATACCTTCGCTTTGTTATGGGAGCTCGTTACCAAAATACCCGCATGCCAGGTGAATAAACTTTAGTTCCGATTTCGATAGATGCCTTTCGTAAGTATTTACAGCAAATCGTAAAAATCAATAGTAATTAGCATTGCTCCCTTTTGATGTTGACTACTATTCAATGGTATATGAAATGAGACGTTGTTTTGAGGGTTCTTTTTTGAACTACGCAATTAGTGATAATGGCATAGCATGTAATTATACGCATAGCAAAATAATGTGGCCTTACATTGAAGGAAGTTTCCGTATTTTTAACCTTTGACCTTTGATATTGTATTCTACTGTAGAGGGTGAGGACAAAACATGACCTTGAAAATCTAAATCCACAAACTGACTTCTTGTGAATGTAATTACCCAAATGCATATTATCGAAACCTGCAGAATGAATTATTTGTGCTCCGAAAGCAAATATAATCTTCGTCATCTCTTGTTTAAAAAGGCACTGGTTTGGCCGAAATCTAATCTTCTTCCTCTTTTTCACCCTTTGTGTCGTTCACAAGTGGGTTCGGCTCGTCGGGAACGATTGCGACATTTTGTGTCATTTGCTTGATCTGGATACAATCCCGAGAGTTTCAAATCAGCATCCAGCGTATCAAGCCATCGTCGCTTTGGCCCGCCTTTTTAAGGTTTTGTGTAAAACAAAACCTTATTAAAATCGGTTTACTATCTGTCTGTCTGAGTACGTGGAAATCTCTGGTCTGGGTACACCAGTGTGTGGGATTTTTTCCCACCAAAACCACCCCGGACTCCCTCCCTGCTCCGCGGAGCCACCCTAAGGTATTACATCACGGGGCGGAGTCAGCTCATTCTAGCTTAATCCCGTTTCTTCTATATGCGGCGTACGTGACCGCATTTTTCTCCTCTCCTCTGCCTTTCGCAGTTTATTTTGGATAGATGCACTCATGGAGTTGTACGCATCCCAATTCTGTTGTTGTGCTACCAATTTCGGCACCATATTTTCTGGTACCAGCACCTCTCCAAGAGTCTCCTCTAGATTATTCCTTTCTTCCACAAATCTCGGACAGTTGAAGAATATATGCTCTGGGTCCTCTGCGGTTCTATCGCAATTTGGACAGTCGGGTAAAGTCTCCAATTTAAACCTGTGCAGGTATTGGCGATATCCTCCATGCTCCGTGAGAAACTGGGTGAGATTGTAATTGATCTCACCCTGACATCTCTCCAACCGCTCCTTGATGGCAGGAATGAGCCTGTGAGTCCACCGACCCATTCTCGAGCATTCCCAACGCTCTACGATAAGGAAGAGATTAGCTTCGCATTATATATGTTCTCCATTTTATCTGCCAAGATGTCAATCGGCATCATTCCAGAGATGACGAATGCTGCATCATGTTAGACAGGCAGATCATACCATCATGGCTGTCCTGTGGACTGCACTCAGTTTGCTAGTATAAACTGACATCCGCAACGCCTCCCTCCTACCGTGTCCCTCCCACATTCGGCATTATCCTTACCGGAGCCATACTAGCAGTGGATGATTTGTCTCAAAGTGGATGATTTTTCGCACCCCCAAGTATTTGATGATCGGCTTGGAAGTGATGATATGATTCCCGATTGTAATACAGGCATAATTTCTCTTCCGGTACTTAGTGATGAGGACCGCTTCTGTTTTTCCTCCGCCAGTGTCAGACCAGAGCTCTCTAGCCAACTTTTAACAGCACTGATTGCCTCGCTTGAGTATAACTCAGCATCTTCGAGATGCTTTGCAACAACAACCAGCGCTTTGCGTTAGCGTAATCCACCACGGTGCCTTCCCTCAGAAGTTGTACATGATGTTCCACAGTAGTGTGCCTAATACGAAGCCCTACGGCACACCTGCGGAAACAACGTACTTCTGGGGTCCGCCGTCGGTATCGTACCAGAGCCTCCTTTCAGTTAAATAACTATCGACGATAGCAGCGAGATAGGCGTATTTCTGCCTCTTCGCTAGGGATTTGCGTATTAGATCCCAATTGGCCGAATTGAATGCATTTTTCACATCCAGGGTTATATACTTGGCAATATTTGCTGGTACTACCCTTTCCGTAGATTACATCTTCAGCCAAGCCAATAACCAATTTGATGGCATTAATGGTTGATCTGGCTTTAAGGAACCCATACTGCCGATCTGAAAGGCCGCCTTTTCTCTCAACAGTCGAGAGTAATCTATTATAAATTGCCCGCTCTAACATTTTCCTCACACTGTCCAACAGACATATGGGTCTATGTGAGGATGGTTCACCTGTAGGTTTACCAGGTTTACGCACACTTCCATTCCGCTTCCCTCGGACATGGAGTCTTCGAGCAACTCAGCGAACATGTTCGGCTTGGATTTCACGCAATTTTAAGGGCCTTATTCGGTACTCCGTCCAGGCCCGGCGCTTTATTGTCTCCTATTCTACCCGAGATCTCCAGCAGCTCGTCTCTGGTGACTGGCGGAATTTCCGTCACATTCAGAGGTGGTTGGAATATGTCGGTGTTCTTCTCTTGCTGGGGGAATAACCCCTGGATGATTTTCAGCTAAAGAATGGGACACATGATCTCCCTTAAAACATATCCTCTTGCTTCACTGGATGGCTGGAGCTTGAGGGTTTTACAGGCTGCCTTATAGGCGCACTCTTTATGCTCCTGATGGACTTTACCTACCGCCCTCTGAGCCGCTCTTCTGGCTCGGTGGAAGGCTGATCGAAGACCGGTCAGTTCATCATTCCACCAGTAGTTTGGTCTTCTACTGCGGAATGAGCATCTCGCGTCACATGCTGTGGCGGTGCATTGAGCCAGATGGACGGCTCTTTCCGTAGAGGCACCTGCTGAATCAGGTTGATCTAACCACATCTCTTCGAAGGTCTATTCATCCAAAGATTTTGCAGACCAGCCTGAAATCTTTCCCGATTTCGGGAATGATAGCTCTTTGCCCTGTGGCTCCGCATATGTCTCAGAGAAGATTGCCTGGTGATCGCTGTGGGTGTAGCATTCGCTGGTGCACCAGGACATACTATGCGCCAGCGTAGGGCTGACAAAGGTCAGGTCTATAACCGAGCCTGACCCCCCTTTTTGAAAGGTGTTTACAGCACCTTCGTTAGCCAAAACTATGTTAATCTGTGCAAAAGCTTCTAATAAACTGCGATCCCTAGCATTTGATTCTCTGCTAGCCCACTCAAATTCTCAGGCATTGAAATCACCAGCAATTGCCTTTGGATTTTGGTCCTATGTGTCGAGAACAAGATTATGAAGCATTTCCTCGAACTCAGACAGTGTCCAACTTGGTGAGGCGTAGCAGCTGTATACATATACACCATTTATTTTCGCCCATACAAACCCACTGGCTGCCTGACTTGCAGTACATTGTATGGCCTGTCGACCGCAAGCCCATATCGCCGCTCCACCAGTCGAATCTGTGACCCTTATGGTTTCTATACTATAATTTGGTAAGTGCAGTGAAAGATACCCTTCTACTTGCAAAAGGGGGGTGTACATTTTTTTTTTTTAAAGTGCACCTTATTTGGAAACATTTGCAACTATACCCGCATATGTATGTCCGTATCTAATTGTTCCTTCATCCAGATTGCCAAAGTTATTCCGATTGTAGTTAAGAGACCGCAGAGTATTTCAGGCCTCCCCAGATCATAACCTCCGTCGCCAAGGACTTCCTGGTTAACAGAACAGGTGGCTCCAACCACCTGATACTCCCCAAAAAGCCTTCGTATCAAGAATGAGGCAAAATCTTTCACCTATACGTTCCCTATAGAGAAAATGACAACTTTCATCATTCTAGTCTAGACCACGCATACTCCACTCAGGAGATCGCATCTCAAGCAAACATTGGACCTTTCATCACAACGAAGTGAAAGCAAGAGGTTGTGCAGCTTTCACATTTGATGCTTCTTTTCACTGATAAAAGTGAGAAGAAAAAATTTGAGTTGTTCGTCATTGAACACCAGGCATTTGGAAATGACTAATTTGGCTAAAGCCTCAATTATTTCGCACCAGTTTGCAGAATTCAAAGCATTCTTCACTTCGATAGTATCTACCGATTTATTGGCCGCCATTGTTGCTCCCGCGATTTTCGTCGCCATACTGATCAATGATATGTACAAACCTGTTGTAGATGCCCCTTCGACAAGTTTGCTGATGCGGTTTAATAATCATAAGACAAAGGATCGCCCAATGGCTTATTTGGTTTCGAAATTAGCACTAGCTTCTGTTGCTTCCGGTTTTCCGGGAAGATCTCTTCTCTGGAACTACCTTGACTGTTGTGCGCCTTATTCGGGATGCCGTCTAAACAATCTCTTTTGTAGTATCAAGAGCCTTTCTGTGGTTATCTCGGAAATTTCATCGGAATCTCCCTGAACAGTGGGTAGGTTCGATTCATTTGAGTCTCGCGGGAAAAGTGTACTAACTATATTTCACAGCAAATTGGGGTTCGTGATTGGCAGTGAGCATTTAACCTTATTCGGTGATTCCTTGCATAACCTTTTCAAGTGCTCGGCTTTACTCCAATAAATGGCTGCTTATAGTTCTTTTCTTGCCTTTATATATCGGAGTTGGATATATCAAGGAATTCTTATTTACGAATGGAAAAGTGTGCATAGGAACATCATCATCATCAATGGCGCTACAACCGGTATCCCGTCTAGACCTGACTTATTCAAAAACTCCAGACATCCCGGTTTTGCGCAGAGGTCCACTAACTTAATAACCTTAAAAGCTGCCTGGCGTCCTGGCCTATGCCTTCGTTCCATCTCAGGCAAAATCTGCCTAGTCTTCTTTTTCTATGAGGAGCAATGTTGTGCCTGTAACCTTTCAAGCTTCGAACTCTTGTGGAGACGGTCTGACATGGCTCTTATTTCCGCTCCACTATTATCTCCTGTAGCATTAGATACCACAGTAGCCAAGTTTTCTAATACTAAGGTCCCGCTACCAACAACCAGCAGTAAACTTTCTTTCGTCTCCTCTTTTCTTCGTTTAGTTTGCTAAGTATCCTTCACATAGCTAATTTTTATTCAATATTCACCTTCGGTCAATCTGTCTTTTCCTGAAAGGAATAACCGCTATAGAATTTGAAGCATGTGTATTGAGATCGAGAGGTTGAGCGTCAGCCAACTCGACCATCGACATCAAGCCGGTCTTTTTTTTCCAAAAAATGAATATTTTCTTTTGGGTTGGGTGGGGGGGGTAGGGTTGGCGAATGCGACTCTCGTAAAGGTACGCTGTTGAACCAGCAACTAAACATCTCCTCATCGTTAGGCAGGTAAACTGAAACCGTATATCACATTACTTCGGGCTAGCACTTGAGCTCTCCCATCTTCGCGAACTTTCGAATTTAGGAATTCTTTTCACCAATGGGAGGGGCAAGGAGAAAGGGAACTGTTAGTCCAAGAACCCTCTGCCATCTGTCTAGTCAAATTATATCTTTTTTGCAACGAAAAGAACTCGAACGTAATGCCCAATACGGCTACACGTATCAGTGCTCCTCAGCATCTCCCCGACTATGTGGTCTCGAGTGTGTTCCCCATTGTTTAAATAAAGTTGTTGACGAATCCTCTCCCATCTTCGACAATTAAAAAAGTGTGATTGGCTTCGTCCACAATCGCCACCCTCATACCCCCCCCCCCCTCATTACCAAAAGCAGCCGCTCATACCTCTGTGCCGTATAGCAAATCGGACTGTGCTGTTTTCATTAGAAGACGTCGCCTGCTAGACATAGAACCCCAAATGTTTACCATTAACCGACTTTTGATTTGCTTGAAACAGCTGATCTTTGAATCGATCGTCAGACCAAGGTATTTAACCGTTAATTTTAACTCGATCATCTGATCGCCGGTGGATATCAGACACAGGATCGGGATTCTCATTTTAGTGAGGATGACTACTTTGGGTTCTTCCAATGCAAGGTTGAAGCCATGAGCAATCATCCACCTGCTTACCCATCGCATCAATGCATACGGCAACAAGTGTCGCAACGTCATCTACATAACCGCAGAACATGCAAAGTAATCCGAAGAGGATTTCCACAAAGCCCCCACTTTTCGAGTTACCAGTTTATATCCCAGTTCCCCTTCACCTTGTCGACCGATTTCCTGCCAGCAACGAGCTTTGCTTTTGTTTATTACACTGCGGGGTCTCCCGGTGTTCACCTTCGCGACGTCCCACACACAGAAAGAGCATCCGAGTGGCGCTCTAATCAGACGCGCCACGTTTCCTATATACAACTGTCCTTTTTGTTTCAGGTATTCGCTTTATGCTCTATCTCGGCCTGTTGTCGTCCTCTCAGGTCCCCGGCAGGTTGCAGACGTGTATTCATAATATAACCATTTGTAATTTTGCTGGGGTCTATTCACCCTACCCACCCTACATACTATCCAACTAATTTTCCCATTGTTAAGAAGTTTCCTCGTGTATTGTTCGGCAACTTCCACCACAGCGAGTTTTTGGTCACGAGAGTTCGCAGAGGTGATACCAATCCGGGCATTGGTTACCTCCGGTCATTTGCCCTTGATAACCTCTTCTTTCTTCTTCTTCTTTGAGGCAGTCAAGATCTCGGATTTCGGATTTCCAGAAAGAGGTTTGTTGTCCTTTGGTCTAATTGGGTGAGGACTCCACCATCGTTCGTTTTCCGAATGGAAGACACTTCTGCTCCGCTATCTTCGAGATTGAACCCATAACGTATTTCACTGAGGACTTCGAGAAAGATAGATTGGATGATCTCAAAGTTTATAAGATTTCATAAGTTCCTAGTATTTATGATGCAGAACAGCATTTATCCCGCATTAATACCTCATGTGCATACCATACTTCCCTACAATAATAGCACATTAAGTATAATTAAGTGCCTTTGAACTATAGCCTTACAATAAATGCAAATGTGAGTATAACATTTTTCAATGTTGCAATTATCAAATTCTCTAGTTGCATGACGTGATAAGGCCACCTCCACCTTCCATTCATTCTGGGAACTTCTAAGCCTTTGAAATCTCCACCAAGTTCAATGCCCTACCGGAATAGCTGCAAGTCACGTTTTCTAATAGCCTTTGAAGTGTGTAATTACCCTCTGGGTGGATGCGGACATGTGTAGGAAGTATTTCGTAATTTTCATTTGAATGAATATTCTGTGAATATTTATAGTACATCTATCTGAAAAGAAACCCTTCATGCTGCACACGTGCGCATAGTTTTGGCGCGACATAGCAGGTAATTTAAGAAAAAAGCTCCGTTTTCTGTTCAGAACAAGGTGAACTATGCATGAGACAATGGGGCCTACACGATAAATCGCGTGCCTCGAAATAACTTGCCATATCCTTGGCTACACTCATAAATATGTAATATCGATCCAGGATTCCTATTCAAATTTCATTCAACGTCACGATGCATTTATGAATGAAGAAGTAACGACGATAACCCATATCCCCATGGTTTCCCAAAGTGGAGGACCGTGTTTTTCACGGAGAGAAAAGGCTGAAGACAATAAGAAAACCTGACGAGAAATATCGTTGGCAGGAAGACCGACGAAAACAAGGATAACAGGGCAAATATGAAGTTTTATGTACTCACATACGTGCCTGATATATACAAGACTTCCTTGAGAATTTGCTAGGAGCGATGAAGTGAATCAAACGTTATCGACTGAGAATATCATATGATGCTCGTGTGTACGTACTTGTAAGACACGAACCACTCAAGCACGTATCAAGTTGTTTCTGATTATAGAACACTCACGGAAGACACAAATAAAGTCTATATTTACCGTGATACAGAAAGTTATTTCGTTATCTTTCTTGGTTTGGGTATTGACTGCTCCTTTGGAATGGATTATTAAGTAGGACATCTCCTTACAAGAAAGTTATTAATGAAGCAACGAAGTACGATTATGTACGAAGGCAACTCATTTCTCAGAATGGTATTGAAGCTTCAATTAGGCAATGTTGACTGATTAACTTGGAAATAGATAGAGACATCTTTCTGCGTATGTATCTCAAGACTAAATCGCCGTCCGGTTGTAATTAACAAGAGATCTTGAGTCAAGATTGATGATTGACTGCAATACCAATTCGAGTCTCTTGCCCTCGGCTTTTCAGAATGGAAAAACACTGTGCCGCAAAAGGAGGAGGTATGCTTCACAGAACCTAATCATTTCACTTCCCTAGAGCTCAAAATGTCTCGCTAATATTGTAGGAGTTATCACTAAAATTTTAGAAGCGAGTGGTCTGGCCCCCAATATTAGCGCCGAGGATTTCTTTTTTGGAACCAGCTCAATCGTTGCAATTGAGAAGCAGCGTGACTACCTGACATTCGTGCGTCCTGACAGTATTAGGCTTTTACAAAGTCAACCTAAATGTTATGAAATTAGCAAAATAGGTTTAAATTTCCCGTGGACAGCAAGTCTTCTTCGTCCAGTGTATAGATCACTTTCGGTATGATACAGTGGGTAGAGTAGGATAATGAAAATACGTAGCTCTTCCTATTACAAAATTTAAATTCCATGTGAAGACATATTTCGGGAACTACTCCTTCCATTCTATAGCTTGGTAGCTTGCATCGTAGTTTCAGCTGAATCTATGCCGAATCCGCATTTTGTAGCCACAGGCACACCTTTCCCTCCTGTGCTCCATAATTTCGTTGATAACGAATAAAACCACCCTTTTTTTGGGGGTAGGGTACTCGGTACGTCGTCGGACTACCAACTAAACACCTCCCCATCGTCAGAGAGCTAGCCTGGAACCGTTTGTCACATTACTTCGGACTAGTCCTCGAACTCTCACGCTTTGCGGAGCCTTCAAATCAGGGAATTCAGAAAGTCAGTCTCACCATGCTTCCGATTCACCCACGCACCTCAGTTGCCGATGAGCCGCGCAGTCCATCTGCCTCTAGTTTCATTTTGCCAAGAGAGCTGCCACTCGTCTAGAGTGTGTTGCCGTTCTTCGCGAGCAACTGCCTCCCTTGGCTCATCTCCCTTGCGCTTGTATATGGCCTGACGCTCCCTAGCAAGAAGGGCAACGGGGATAACTCCCGCGATCACCATCACGGTCGGTTTAGAGACAGTGCGATAAGCAGACGCCACCCGTAAAGCTCCCCGTCTCTGTACTTGCGCGAGGCGTTTACGATATACCTCCTTTTTAAGAGCGCCAGCCCATACCTCTGCGCCGTAGAGCAGGACAGACTGCGTTGAACTCATCAGGAGACGTCGCCTACTAGACGTAGGACCCCCAATGTTTGCCATTAGCCTACTTAACGCCGAAACTCCGCAGCCCTGTTCGCTGCTGCTTGGATTTTGACTCGATGATCGACTCGGAATTCTCTTTTTAGTCAGGATGACTACTTCGGTTTTTTCCAGTGCAAAGTTGAAACCATGAGTAGTCATCCATTCGCTTACCCGTCGCATCAATATGCCGAGTCTGCTTTGCGCCTGTTCGACAGTGCGTCCAGCAACAAGCGCTGCGACATCATCTGCGTAGCCGACCAGGCGCGACTCTTCTGGCATGTCGAGTTTAAGCAGACTGTCATAGGCAGCGTTCCAGAGGTCCGGCCCTAGGATGGATCCCTGTGCTACTCCCGACGTGACCTTCATCCACCTTTGACCCTCTAGTGTTTCATAGAGCAGAGAGCGGTTCCTTAGATAGTCCCTCAAAATCCGTAAGAGATAGTTCGGCACGTTGAAGATATTGTCTAGTGTGCCTAGAATGTCTTTCCATCTTACGGAATTGAAGGCGTTTCTGACGTCAAGCGTTACGAGGAGCACCACCCGTCGAGTTCAGCGGCTATGTGCCTCTGCTCGTCGAACGGCGTCCACGACTTGCATGACAGCACCAATTGTCGATCTCCCTGCCCTAAAACCAAACTGCCGGGGAGATAAGTCTCCGGCAGCGCGTATCGCTTCAGCGAGTCTACTTCTGATGAGCTTTTCGAGCACTTTCCCAGCAGTGTCAAGCATACATAGTGGACGGTATGAAGACGGCAATTCGGGGTCCCCTTTCCCTTTAGGGATCAGCGCAAGCCTCGCAACTTTCCAACGAGCAGGGGAAAATGCCCTCTTCCAGGCAAGCGTTGAATGCGCCGAGCACTAGGTCTGGCCGGTGTTAGAATACCAGTTTGTATACCTCTGCTATAATACCATCGGGTCCTAGCGCTTTCTTGTTTTTCATAGAGAGGACTGCCTGTTCCAACTCTTTTATAGAGAAAAGTGGACAATCCTCTGCGCTCTCCGCGCCGACGTCACCATCCCAAACGGGGTGCGCAGGGAAGAGTGCCCTCACAATGCGGTCTATCTGCTCGGCCTTAAGTGAACAGGGTTTCCGCAGAGCCCCGATTTTTCGGGTTACCAGTTTGTAACCGAGTCCCCACGGATCCCTCGTCGACCAGATCTTGCCAGCAGCGAGCTTTGCTCTTGTTTATTGCGCTGCGGAGTCTCCTTTTGGCTGATTTGTACTCCATCATTATGGTACATTACATGATCCCGCCAAGATCGCTGCGGTGGCGCACACCGAGAGTTTGTGTCCCCCACTTCGAAAGCAATGTATTGGTGGTCACTTGCCGAAAAGTCTTCCAAAACTCGCCACCCGTCCACCAGCGACACCAGTGATTCCGACGCGAAGGTTACGTCTGGAACGCTTCCTTCGCAGCCCGGGCGCCGGAACGTTGGGGTAGATCCGGTGTTTAGAACTACCAGTCCTGTTCTCGCCGCCATTTCCAGAATTCGTTTCCCTCTGGAATCTGTATGAGGCATGCCCCATTCAAGTACCCTAGCATTGAAGTCACCCCCGACCAGGATTCGCCCATCCGTGCTTAAGATAGCGTCCTCCAAAGAATCAAGCCTCCGACGAAAGTCCGGCATCGTCTCTTTCAGCGTAAGATAGACACTAAAAAACGTTATCCCTGAACACCGAATCCAGACAAAGCCGTCTCCTCAGCCTTGGGCAAGAACCCCCAGGAGGGTGCCGTCCCGAACCCAGATGGCAGCGGTACCTGATATTTCTGGCTGCCATGAAACTGGGCCCTTGTTTCGGTACTGCTCACTGATGAGTACTAAATCAGCTTTGGTCTCCACAGCGAACTACGCTAGGATTTCGTGAGCGGTTGCACTCCGGTGCATATTGATTTGTAGGATGCGAATCATGTTGACCGTATCCTAGCTCTTTCCAGTTCTGCTCTGAAAACTGGACACCGCCCCGATCCCGCAGTGTGCGCAATGTCCTCATCAGTCGCGCCACGGTCCCTGCATAGGACGCAGCTTTCCTTTTCATTGCAGGTGTTCGCTTTATGGCCTGCCTGACCACATTTACGGCATGTTGCCCTTCTGTCAGGTCCCCAACAGTTTGCAGATGTGTGTCCATAATCCAAACATCTGTAACATTTGGTTGGGGCGGCCCGAATTCGTATCCTACACACTACCCAACCAATTCTTATTTTCCCGCTGCTTAGAAGCTTCCTCGCGTATTGCTCAGCAACTTCCACCACAGCGAGTTTTTGGCCTCGGGAGTTCGCGGAGGTGATACCAATCCGGAATTGGTTACCTCCGGGCATTCGCGTTTGATGGCCTCTTCTACCTCGTTCTTTTCCGTGAGACAGTCAAGGTCTTGGATTTCCAAACCACACGTGGGTTCCAGGCTGGAAACCAACGCTTTTTCTCCTAGAAGCCCCTTGACTGCTTCACAGAACGTGACTTTATTTATAGTCTTCGGGCCTAGTTCGACTAATACTCCACCACCCTTCGTTTTACGTATGGAAGACACTTCCGCTCCGTTGTCTTCGGTTTGGATTTTGTAACGGATTTCGCTGAGGACTTCCGCAAAACTCTTGCCTTCCGCCGACTTGACACTTGACACTTTGACACTCACTTTGTTGAATGCTCCTTCAATATCCAAGAAGGCTACTAAGATATATTGCTTTTATTGTAGTCTAACGAACGCTCAACCTTGTTGATTACCTAGTGAATAATGGTCTCAGTGGTCTTGCTTTCGAGGTGGATTACTGAGATTTGAAGAAGGGCGCCCTCTTGGTGACCATCAAGCATCCGGCTCAGGTAAGCTAATTCATTTAGGTCGATACACAGAGGAACTGGAATAGATATTGGGGGAAATGAACGAATGATGATAAAAAGTTGTCCCCAAATGTTAAAAAAACTGGGACGAACCAGAAAATCACTTGGGGGTATATGTTGAGGTCTTCTATACCGATAGCTCAAAAACAACACGATTCTGGAACATAATTACATATGAGCTTTTCCCTTGTATTATAACGGTCTTTCAGACTGGAGTATATATGATTCCGAGCGCGGCAAACAATGTGATTGACGGCAAACTGAGTGACAGTTAAGCTGCACTGAGTGCTTTGAGCAGTTCTTTGATCACCTCCAAAATGTTTTTGAATTCTATTTCTGGGCTCAATACAGTGGAACCAGGTACCCATGGTTACTGTGGTGTAGAAGGGAATCAAATTTCTGATATCTTAGCAAATTAGGATTCAATTTCTCCTAAGCAGACACCGAAACCGGCGGAGTCAATAGCATAAGCTAAATCTGCTATCAAAAGTTGGATGAAAGAATTATGCCCCTAGATACACCAAACTTTCCGTGTCACAACCAAACATACTGCAAAATGCATCCTCTCGACTGGCCATAATTCACTAGCTGCACATGTGTTCAGAATGGGTATTCTGCAAGATCATACTTGTACATCCTGTTACGAGAAAGCTGTAATGAAACTAATCTAAAATAGGAATGATCAAACGACCTAAAGGGAAGAGCTACTCCGGAAACCTAAAAAGTTGCGAAATTTACCCTGAAAGTCCGCCCGGAAATATAGAAGCTCCATCGGAGCGCTCGGTCGAAACGTGCTTGCACGCCTCTGTGCTGGCCAGGCTTGGGGGGTCCTTTGAGCGCTACGATCCCTCACGTGTAATTATACAAAATTCATGTGTCTAAATCTGCACAAATATAGGGATTCGCGTAAGCCCAACGAATTGAACCAACACGCTGCTAATGTTATCATTCAAAGAATATATGGGAATGATTACTGTATTGATTCCATACAGTTATTGGAGAATAGGTGATAGATTCTTAACAAAAGAAACATACCTCCTAGCCTTGGCCGCGAATAATTTTACACTCCTTGTCGCTCACCACTCCTTAGATTCACTCACAGATACTCGACAGCACGGTTATGATAGTTGCTTACCACCTATTTTTCAAATTTCACCATGTCCAATACACAATTTCAAGAAGTATCACTATGAGATTTTCAAAATTAGTGTAATTTTCTGCTTGTAACCGATTTTTTCCTGCACGCAACTCCGTCCGTTCCCTTTTCACGTCATTGATTCTCATTCCACCGTCTCTATTGTTACCTCTTCACAAATAAAGCAAACAAGGTATTTCCTCGTAGGTAAAAAATAAAGTTTTCCACTTTCTTGTTTTCTTTGAGTGTTTCCAGTGCCGCGTACGCGAACGGGACCGCACACCCAATGAAGAAAGTGTCCTTGCAGCTCCACCAAACTTAAACTCCACCATCAATCATTCTAGTCAAACTATTTAACCTATTTTCCACAGAACATTATACATACAATACAATTTGACTAATCGCAAGATTTTTCCAGCGATAAACGGAAAAAATTTTCCATAGTTCCCCTTTCCCGGACCGGATTTTTCCCTCTTTCTTTTCCGGTCCAGCAGCCTCCTCGCCATCCACAGCCTCGCTCGCCAGCTGATCACTCACGAACAGGTTCCGATGTCGTTGTCATCGCCTTAAACTTCGAGAGTCTATGTTGCCAGTAACATGGTCATGCGCATACGGATGCGGCAAATCATTCTCCTCTGTCACGATCAATTCTCCCAAATGCTTCTAATAATGGGCAATCTGCGGATAAAGTTAAGGTAATTGCACATTATATATAGGATGTGTAGCGTCCACGCCACAAAAGTATACAACAAATAAAAGGTATCAAAACTACATTAAACATAAAATACGAACACTGTACACACCAAAAAATAAATCTAATCATCGCCATATTTATTCATAGACTGGTTTCTCAAAAACAATCATTTTATTTTTATCGAGCTTCCTCATACAACATATGCATACACTTTCTAATCTATTGTTTTACCGGAACTTGCTCGAGACATATTTAAACAATATTATACACCGGGTTCTTATTTTACATTTTTCTCCAAACACATGCATCAGCATACGGAAAGAAACGAATCTATGAATGACGGACGCTTACAATACATATGAAATTGAACTGTATAAAGGGACTTAAAAATGTTAAAATAAGTTCAGTTTTCTTACTACACCGAGATCGAGCACATCAATTCGTCGAGCGCGCCAAGTTCCTAATTTGATATCCCGCTATTATTCTCACACTCTGTAAAATCCCAATCCTGTTATCATTTTTATAATAAAGTTAAACTCGTGTGCTTATAGTCTTAATATAAGTTCCATTGAGTCGTTCTTATAACATAAAAGTGTAGAATTTCACTTATTTACCGTACCATACCTCCCAAAGATGCATTATTTGAACAAATTAATCCAGAAAAAGGAAAATGAAATGCCGCTTCCGTCATGAAGCCGCGCCCACTACAAAGCCTATGGACACATCAGATATCTGATTTTGGGTGCTTATAATCCAGGTGCAGCGAGCACCATCAAATCCATTAACGGAAATTCAGGGATACATAAACGAGTTTGAGGGATATCGGGGTCTGTTAACCCTCCCCTCCTCGACGCTCTCCGCAAAAGACAGCATTAAAGACTTAAAGAAACAGATGATGAGAATAAAAAAGCGTCTGTGACAGGATAAAACCCTGGCGAACTCTGCTTTGCACTTCAAACTCCTCTAAGACTTTACCGCGATTCAGTGCGTGATTTTTAAATCATCATATGTTACTCTAATAATCGTTATTAGTTTCTGGAAAATGTCCCCTTTGCGTAGAATTCCAGAAATAGTTCATACCAAGTTGTGGAAAATCTTCTGAAAATCGATGATGAGCTGATGGAGCAGAAATCAAAACTTCACATTCTACTTCACGAAAAGATATGAATATATACAAAGGTTATAAAACTGAACCATTTTCTGATAAAATAGGGATGAAAAATGACTGTAGATGGGGTTAATAGAATAATTAGGAAGCACATTTCGAAAACGTCAAAAGTCAACTGAAACTCAGTGTTCAAGTTTCCCTAATTTTTCGCCCCAACGGAGCTTTAAGAAACGTGTGATAATTTAAAGTAAGGAGACAAAGTTTTCTAGAGTCCTCATGTTCACGCTGTATAAAACATCTGTGCCATCTAAATCCACACAAATATATGTACATATGTTTATCAACACGAACCCTATTCCTCGAAAGCTGTGGTATGGAAAAGGTGGATGAACACGCTTTGTTTCAGCAATTCAATTCTATAAATGCAGCTGACTCACTCAAAATATGATTTCAATAATACAACCCCAAAAAATTAAGTGTACATAAGGCAAACAACGTGCAGGAGTATACCCAATGAGATTCTGTGATAATCTTTACGTTCCTGTCAAATTATTCCCAACGGCATATCTCCTTCCCAGCCAAGCATTTGCATAATTATTACCATAAAATCCTTCACTCTGGCCCTAATTGGAATTGGAGATTTCCACTCCGGCTTTACGTTCTTTAAAATTTTCAGCTTTACCGAAGAAAGGGGGTCCATTATGAAGTTTCATTCTTCTGCTGCCACCCCTTTTCCCAGTGGCATTTTCAAACTTGGAAGGAGTTATGATACTTCCATCATAATTTCAATACACGCACGTTGACAATATGGCGCGAATGTTCAAGGAACGTCCCACAACATCATCCAATACAGGATGGAAGTTTTTGATTTCAGTGGATGCCTGTGACAGATAGGTTCGTAAACCTTGCAATTAAGCATAGACTTTCGATGAAGATGAGTGCTCTAATGAGTTCTTGAAAGGAATTAGTAGGAAACTTTTAATCAATATATATATATTTATAGATATGATACATACCACGTTGTTAGCACTTCCTTTAACGAGTGGTCGTCAGTAATTATCTATTCGCGTAACTTTGATTAGTACAAGAAGAGAGGGAATAACCTAGATGAAGATAAGTAATGGAACCCACGTCACTAAACAGACATCAAAGGAAGAACGTTTTTAGATGTTATACTTCATTACCCAGACGCCATCCTGATTCAATATTCACTTAGAATCCCCATTATGCTATCATATCCATCTAATTCAGTTTCATAACAATATCCATCCTCATAAATCGAATCATTAAGCATTATATGAGATTCCTCCATGAAAAATAACACCACACTAAATAAGTCAAGTGTCAGGGGATATGCAATGGCATGCCATCAACTCCAATAATCACAGTCATATATGCATGAGAGAAGACAATGAGCCTTAAAGTTGAATAGATGCATGGCAGACAGGCTGCCTCGAGGCGGTCTCCTTGCGAGACAAAGTGATCTCAGGTTTTTTTTCATCTCCTTTTAGTGTATACCCATTCCCATTTATCTCTGAGGCAAACAATGGACTTGAACTTAATAGCTTTGCAAATAACCATGGGAAGAGAAAAAGCTTGTAAAGTGGTGTCCTGGAAGTCCTTGGCTTATAACAACATCAGATGTCTGGAACTTAAGGGTATAGTCATGTTGTCAGGACATTTCCCATTATATGTGAAAGGCTAACAGCCGTGGCGAAGTGAATGAATAGTTTTTCCACATGTGGCTGTATATGATGAAACCGTAGGAAGCCAGGCTTTGAAATGGAGGCATTGAATGGGCTCGTGAATGGCATAATACAACTATCTTGTTTCGCCACTTGTGAAAGTTTAATTTTCTCTTTTCTACTTGATTCTCGGCTAGGCCACAATCCTGAGATTATATCATGCTCGTTGAATTTGGAGCTATGGGTTTTTTTCCTAGTTACATTGTCAAGCGATTGACTTTCAAAAGTTTTTTGAAGGCTCAGTCATGTGTAACAGGAGATGAACTTGCATTTATATGATACTTTAATAGAAAAATATCATGAATGGTATCATGGGGGGTAGACCTTTATTGGTTTTCCTTATTTTTTTTGGAAAACAATTCTGAAAATTTGAACTGTCAGTAACGGATTTAAGATAAGAGACAAAATGGTTTCAATAAAATTCCATTAAAGTTATTGTAATTCATGGATTCATGGAAAATAATAAGACATAAAAAGCACCACAACTACCCATCACTTACCGTCGAAACAATGACTCCTGCTTTCATCACGGCTATCAAGTCATATAGCTGTTGGAGGAGCTATTCACATTGAGTACTAATTACCCTACCTTTGAATTGTGTTAGCCAGAATTCATCAAGGAAATTTTTGTTTATTTGTCCTTACCATACCATACCATGTTCCGGCCACCGTATGTGGAGGGGGGGAATGGGAAACAACAAGATCCTTGAAAGGTATTACTGCCAATAGCATATTCTGAGTCCTTCACTTTTAATCAGCATTTTATGACACTTTTCCGTTTTGCAAGATTTATGAGACAATTAGGTTGGGTGAAAACGTTGTCCTCTACCTATGCAATTTGCTAGCGTTATCAACTTGAGAACATTACTTTTTCTGCCCACGAAGCTGCATCCTTCAAACTCCTGCCTTATTTCAAATCATCGAAGTCATAAAATTCTTCATCTTTAATCTATTTTTCTCAGATTTCATTTCACATCTTACTTGTTCGTGACTGCAATTCCCTAAGCATAACAATAATAAAACCCCTACGTATTATCGTTATCGTTAGAAGCAAATATATACCCTGTATATAACTGAAGCGTTTGAGATATTTCTCCGCTGAACTCCCTTTTCTCGTTTTCAAGATATAGCAAGTATCTAACCAGCCAAAAAAAGAAATTGTATCGGTCACGGAATACATACTCGATATTTTCCTTTCGCTCTATAAAATCATTTGGGATAACACTGCGCCACATGATATTTAATTTCTGGACGTCAATGAGTAGTGTGGAATGGCTTTCCAGCCAAATGACTGGAAATTCCCTCTGCACTCCTAAAAGTTCGAGCAAAATTTTCTCCAAAGTTAGCTATCATTGCAACGGTTGCTGTGGTACCACACTATTTGATGGGATTCAATAGTTGCATCAACATACGGCTGATTTAGCGTCGTTTCAACTGCAATTTCAACGTTCGCATCTAATCTGTTGCCTCAAGCTGCTGTTTCATCATATACCCATGCTTGGTTTCACATATAGCCTACTGGCGCCATTCCTAATAAACCCGGAGACTAATCTCCCATCTTTGTTTGCCATGAACTACTCCAATGCGACTGTGAAAGATCGCACAAGCCCAACAGTGCCTTCATGTCAAACTATCCCTATCAATCGCCTTCCGTCCGAGGGATACGTTACCTACTTAGCATCGACTGCGCTTGGCTTCTCCGGCGACCGTCCTAATGTCGCTGTACCAGCGCTTCCGTGCATTGCCTCCAACGCTTCATCGACGTCTGCCTCCGCTGAACCGCAGGGCACACCTGTTGTCATCCCGATCTCATGCCGAGCTAGTGGCTTGCTGCTGAAAGTTACCCCACGACTAATTATTCGTGCCGAGGCTAGCTTACTTCATCACTTCCGAAAATATTCTATCTATAAGCAAGACAAGAACTCTGTCGTCCCCCTCGTGTGAAGCTGACGAAGAATGTTTCCCCTGGTCCAGTGATAGCTTCCTTCAAAGTTACATATCCATACGATTTTGACGCTATCTCTCCCGTCTTCCTTTTGGCCGCTTCATCAAGCCTTATTGAAGGACCAAGTTTCGAGAATAATATCAGGCCGGCCTGCCTGGCTCGCCTACCTTGAATGATTTATAAGGATCAAGCTGTTGAGTTCTGCTTTAATATTCCATCATCACGCCATCTACATTATTGAATTCGCGTAAGATGATAAGATTTTAGATTCCGAGCTCCTCAAAGATTACTCTGTCTCTTGTTTTAACAGCGAAGGTGTTGCACTCGACAAGTCAGCTGTCCAAATTACTGTTGAGTCTCCTCTCCCGAAACCAACTTTTCCTTCTCCACCTTCGATTCTGTCACCATACGAGTCATTCCCTCAAACGTACGGCCCTTCATCATATCCTGTGTATATTTTCCCTGGCTCAGCCCTTCTCTGTACAAAGATTTCTTCGACGGATTAGCAGCAGTCTTGATTTTTTTCTCCTCCTCTCTTCCTTTTTTCTCTTGTAGCGATTTTAACCTTCTTATGCTCCTATGGTCTATTATCCCTGGCCTTGCTCTCCCCCCCGTATCGCTTACCTCTTCTCTTGTCGAGTATCCCATTAGCAGGCTTGACGTCAATTTCAGCCCTAGCCAAGATAGTCTTTCAAACTTTTCCAACTTCCAACTTCTCAAGAAGTTCAATCATCATTCCCATCCACAAAAGTGGCGATCGCACTGAACCCCGCTCAACGGAACTACAGTACCGACGATCGTGAACTGCTCGCCGCGTATTTGAGTATCAAATACTTCCACTTCTCCCTTGAAGGCAGGCCGTTCACAGTGTTCGCGGACCATAAGCCTCTCACATATGCTTTGAAACAAAAGCCCGGCAAAGCGTCCCCTCGTCAGCTTCGACATCTGAGCTTTATAAGCCAGTTTGCGTCAGACATACAGCATGTGTCCGGCAAAAATTGCTGACGCTTTGTCTCGTATCTCCGAGGTTAACATCTCCGCCTCACTCGGCTTCTCGGCTATTGCCAAGGCGCAGGAGGATGACATAGTACTTCAGAGCCTCAAATCCAAGCCCAAATACAAATTTCGGGAGTTGCCCATCTTCAGCTGGAACCTCTCTCTTTGCTGCGAAGACTCGGAAAAGGGACCTCGGCCACTTTCCCAAGAAAGTGTTCCACGCGGTTCACGACTTAGCGCGTCCAGGCATCAGGTCAACAAATCGGTTAGTCACCGATAAATATTTCTGGCCCTCCATGAACAAGGACGGGGTGGTCGGCCTGGACGAGGAGTCCATCGTGCTGGTGTCCGAGGTAGTGAAATCGGCTTCGAACACGCTGGTCAAGACCGAATTGATCAGGCACTTATTGCCATAGGTGAGTCGACAGAACTGGATCACTTGTTGGTAGGCCTAACGTTGGGAGATCGAACTCCCAGCCAATTGCTGCGCGAAATGAAGCAATTGGGTGGGAGTACGATCCACGACTAATTGATGAAGTCCCTTTGGCTGCGTCGGCTCCCGGAAGGCACCCAGGCGGTCCTTGCGTGCGTCTCAGTTTCCTTGGAGGCACTGGCAGCTGCGGCCGACAAAGTGCACGATGTGCACGTACGCCCGACCATAGCGGCCGTTCAACAGCCATCGGACGAGGTGGGCGACTTAAGGCGCTAGATAGCCGCCTTAACAGTTAGTGTGGCCGAGATGCGGGCGACGCTGGACGCTCAGCGTTCGGGCGCCAGATCACGATTTCACTCGCGGTCTGCCACTCGGAAAGGGCGATCGGGTAGCAGGCCCTCAGGACAGTCCACGGACCGAGGGATTTGCTGATATCACCGCAGATTCGGCGAGAAACCCACTAAATGTACGATCCCTTGTAAATTCGCGTCTGCCGCAAAAAACAAGGTCCGCGGGAGGTCCTGGCGACGGCCACCCAGAACGCAGCGCCACGTCGCCTAACAATTTACGACCCTATCAGCAGGCGCAACTACCACGTGGATACTGGTGCGGAAGTTTCAGTTCTTCCCGTACCCCAACACCATAAACTATTTCCACAATCCCTGAAACTAACAACGGCAAATTCCTCCCGCATAAACACGTACGGGTATAGGCAAGTGGACGTGAGTCTTTATTTCAAGTCTCTTATAGATTCCACAACCAAACTTAATTCGTCGGGACAAATGGTATCTCACCCAGGCAATAATCTTTCCGTTCTTTTAGAAGACATTCGTGTTTGTGCACTTCTCCAAAAATTCAGCCAGATTACTACCGAGTGTAATCTCTCCAAACCAGTGAAGTACAATGTGCAGCACCACATTAACACTACTGGTTCCCCGATCTGCTCGAAGGTGCGTCCTCGACCATCCCAGAAACTGGCTATTGCGCGGAAAGAGTTTGAACAACTCGTTCAACAAGGTATCTGCAGGCCCTCAAAGAGCTGTTGGTCTTCCCCACTGCATATGCCCATGTGGAGATTACAGACGGCTAAATGTACAGACTGTTCCTGACCGATATCCAATTCTACTCATCCACGACTTGGCGCATCACCTCGCGAATTGCCGCATCTTTTCGACCTTGGACTTAACCAAGGCTTATCGTCAAATCCCTGTAGATACAGAAGACATTCCAAAGACGGCAATATGCACACCCTTTGGACTCTTCGAGTTCACCCCGATGACTTTCGGATTGGTCAATGCGGCGCAAACCTTTCAAAGGTTCATCCACTCGGTCCTGCGAAACCTCGACTTCTGTTTTGTATATTTGGATGATGTTTTGGTCGCTTGTCGGTGTAAGTTCCTTCATACACAGGTGAGATTCCTCGGCCACTCACAGCAACAGGAGTGGAGAGCAGAGTACCATGAAGGGACGGCAGATATGAGAAAACAAAAAAAAGGGAGTGGCTGGATTTCTACTTGAATTGACGGGACCTGAAAAAGAAAAAGGACTTCGACTTCGACTCAGCTTGTTGTTGCTTGAGATATTGAATTCAATTTGGTTTTAACAGAAAATATTTTACTTAAAATTAAAATTTTACTTGGTTCGCTGATGCTCTGTTAATGGTTTTGCACTCAATGTCAGAAAGTGTCATTCAATATGCCACTGGCTCAAATCATCACCCACTTCATTTGCTTACTCTCTTCATGGATATTCCTTAATAAATCAAAACTACACTGAATACCTCGGATTCACTTTTGAATGTAAACTCAGCTTCGACACCGACTGCCTCGAAGTCACCAACGGGGCTGCAAAATTGTCGAGCTTGATATTTCGCTCCTCCTTTTATTTTGACTCCATCTAAAACTTTTTAACTCTCGTCAATTTCCTCGTTAGAAGTATCCTCGATTACTGCTCCGTGATCCGGTCACCCTTCCGTAACTGTGATTGTCTCGCCCTCGAAAAAGTGTAACGAAAATTCACCCGTTCCCTCTTCTTTAAGAAAAAATTTCCTCGTGCCGCCTCGGCTTTTTGAAACTTCTCTCCTATAACAGCGTAAAACCTATCTACAGTTATGCACATCTTTTTAACGTCCGTCTAAAGACGTTACCTACCGTACTGTATCATAAGATACATGAAACGCAGACATTTTCAACTTACCCTCCACGGAGTTCGAAATCTATTTCCATTTCCTGGCACCGAGACTTTGTGAAATTTATAACGCCCAACAGCTTGGTCCTTTAAACTTTACTTCTTTCAGTAGTTTTAAGCATAGCTTAAGGTTCTGGCTTTCTCCTCCTCCATTGGACGGGAGTTTACTTTGTTTATGGTTCGATAATAAATAAATAAATGTTGTGTATTCCATCCTACGAAGCGTTGATAATATCTCCATGCTTTTCCTGCAGGCGCCTCTTAACCATTACTCCCGAGCACCACACAAGAATGTGGTTATCATTCGCACTTATATAGGGCGTGGTTCATCAGTCATAGGTGCCATTGTTTTCAAGTTCGAATAAAATTCTTCAACCACTGCGAGGGTTGCCGAGAAGCTTACACTCTTCCCTACTGCTCGGCGGCATATAGTCTTAAAGCGATCCATTCTTCGGCTATTCTGGGATAGTGATGTGATATGAAATAGTCTGTAACGAAATTATCGCCCTTTGTTAATACGTGGTCTACCCCTGCCACTGCCGTCTTGTCATCAATACGCCCACGTATAGATTTTCGTTTGATGTCAGTATAGCTGATAAAGCCATTTCACGGCGTAGATATGAGTTGATGAACCCTTAGAGGTTTGAGTAATAGAACCGTTCACAAAGAGAACAATGGGGCGATCTCAACTTGATATTGGTGTTGAGATAACTCCATTGAATGGTTTTGACTAAAATTGCGGAGGCGTTCTCATCGTCGTCAAAACGTCGAGTGACATCGTGTTCAATGACACCATCGGCAGAACCATTGCTACTCCGATTTACAGATCTTCCACGTGCGACATTGAGAACATTGCTTTGTTAGTATCTATCCTCAAACAGACCGTCTGTTTTCGTTTCCGAATTCAAACCTATTTAATTTGCCCATAAGCCGGAAAGACGGCAAGTTGATTTCACCAGTGAAGTCCGGGTTTTTGTGAAGGGAACGTCCTCAAGCGGCAATATTGAAGGACATCACACATGTGTAATAGAATGTCACCCTAGTGAACTTCGGTGTGGAC
Source organism: Hermetia illucens (assembly GCF_905115235.1). Lineage (NCBI taxonomy): Eukaryota > Metazoa > Arthropoda > Insecta > Diptera > Stratiomyidae > Hermetia > Hermetia illucens. The sequence goes on from NC_051849.1 coordinate 53,512,927, forward strand.
TTCAAGTTCCTCGAAGGATATACCTCGATGCAGCACGATGATGGTACGTTGCCAATCTTCGGGACTTTTCATGCTTTTGAAGTCGACTCGAAAGGGATGCATTGGCTTCAGGAGAGCACCAAGTAACCAGCATATAACCAAACCCCAGAGATCCCTATTCACCTCGTCTACTGCCTGCAGTGGGCCTTGCTTCTATTTATCGCACTGCGGAGTTTCCTCTATCTAATCACTATATATCAGTTTATAATAAAATAATACACGTCGTCTACTATTTAACGCGCTGTGAATTCTCCTGTTTGTAGATAATCTATTTTCTCTGTACCAAATGGCACAACTTATACCACCTTCCGAAAGTCACCAATTTTCGCTGTTCACCATGGCCCCCGGGTTTACACGTTCTATCCTTATCGAGTTCATAGTTGAATTCAGCTGTCCCCCCACCTTTAGAATTGTTTCCAAACTCGCTCCAAGAGCTTCAATGCCTTTCAATCTCCCAATATTCACCCTCACGAGGTTCCACGCGCAGTGGAAGTGCCGGATGCTATATTTTGATGCCCGTTTATCAAGAACTCTCTAGAAATTGGTACCCCTCTACCGATGGCATCAGTGACTAGGGCATAACGTTTGCAGAGATTCGCAAACTCCTTCTCGAATCTGACTAAGGCAGGTTCGATTCAAATGTCCTGGCATTAAAGTCAACCTTAACTAGGAACAACCCCTCTGTACCCAAGACATCGTCCTCTTGAGTAACAAGTCTGTGTGGAAATTCCGGCTGTCGCTGAAAAATACTATGTCTAAATATCGAATTCAATCAAAACCATCCGCTTTCCCTTGAGCCCGAACCAGAAATCGGGCGCCATCCAGAATCCAGATGGCAGTGATACCTGATAAATCGAGATGCCAACAGCACTGGATGGATGGATTTATTCCCTGTGACCTCCGCTAGTAACTAGTAAACGGTTGTGCTCCAGTATATATTGATTTATAGGATACGGATCATGTTTGCCGCGCTCAAGCCTCTTTCGGTTCCAGCAATAGCCAAGAACGGATGTATCGTCGGAACAAAATTTCTACTCCGATTCTCTGAGATTTGACTTAGTTTTAGCTTATCTCGATACTCACAAACAGATGAACACTAGCTCAGGATAACGCGACCTACTAATACGGGTTCAATGCACACTATTAAACCAGAGTGCCGAAGAGGCTGGGTCCTCATTCACGACACAAAGACCACCTTAGCAGGGACAGGTTCACTTCACCCATCTACATTGGCAGAGACTAGGGAAAGATGCCTTCACTTGTGTTTGAAGGAGCTGCCCGTGGAACTACACCAGATATACGATGCACTAAACAAATAATTATCACAAGTGAGTAGCCGTTAAGATCCCCTTTCGTGATGTGCTCTATAATAGGAAAATCGGCGTTATTTGCAGCAGCTCCTAGCTCCATGTCCAGCACAGTGCCAAATTTGCTTTTATCATGGTGCATGGGCTACGTAGCACTTCTCATACTTTGCTATGGTATCCAAGCCCTAGCGGGTCGCCCTTTCCTCTCCTCTCTATTCTCACAGTGATCAAGAAAGCTCTTAGCTTCCTACATTCATGGATCCGAATCCACATTTCCCTGATTAGCCAAGTCTTATAATGGGTTCGTTGATTGTATTGTGACCGCAAAACTTCACCCAAACCAAAAATAAAGGTACTTTTGGTAGGTGGATGTTCCTTGTCACCGAATCAAGACCTTACCAACTTGATGGAAAGGCTTATGGACAAACGATATGCGAATAGTTGCGGAGATCTACAAATCTTTCGCCTTTGTTGTCACGATCGCAATGACTATGCCTTTGCCATCATATGCCTCAACACGGCGTTGCCAAATCTCACTTTGTCATTCAGATCGCCAATTGCGATCACAATATCACCATTTGGAAGCTTCTCCTGAGCTGCATGGGGTTGCTCACAAAAAGCAACCTTCATTTATCCAGACGAAACCAGTTAGTCTAAATACGCTGATTTTTGCCGCTTAGTTGTTGATAAAATGCCGCTAGATACGCTGCGGTGGGCAGGTCATCTAATTCGTATGGCAGAAGATAATTTAGCCCATGAATGCTTATAGTTGCCGTATCTACTATGTTCAAGTTGGTAAAAACTAAGCATTTTGCTTCTGTACTCCATGCTGGAATCCGAGATGCTTTTCTCATTATATCTAAAATATCATCATCATCATCAACGGCGCAACAACCGGTATCTGGTCTAGGCCTGCCTTAATAAGGAACTCCAGACATCCCGGTTTTGTGCTGAGGTCCACCAATTCGATATCCCCAAAAGCTGTCTGGCGTCCTGAACTACGCCATCACTCCATCTTAGGCAGGGTCTGCCTCGTCTTCTTTTTCTACCATAGATATTGCCCTTATAGACTTTCCGGGCTAGATTATCTTCATCCATACGGAGTGAATGACCCGCCTACCGCAACCAGTTGAGCCGGATTTTATCCACAACCTGACGGTCGTGGTATCGCTCATAGATTTCGTCGTTATGTAGGCTACGGAATCGTCCATCCTCATGTAGGGGGCCAAAAATTCTTCGGAGGATTCTTCTCTCGAACGCGGCCAAGAGTTCGCAATTTTTCTTGCTAAGAACCCAAGTTTCCGAGGGGTGGACTTAAAGAGGATCGTACCTCTTGCAGTTACATCAGCATCACGGATCACTTTCTCGAGGGCCAGGTTAAAGAGGACGCATTATAGGGCATCCCTTTGTCGTAGACCGTTGTTGATGTCGAATGGTCTTGAGAGTGATCAGGGTCAGGGTCAGGGTCAGCCTAGTCAGTTTTATTAGTTTCGTCGGGATACCGAATTCTCTCATGGCCGTGTACAGTTTTACCCTGGCTATGCTATCATAGGCAGCTTTAAAGTCGATGAATAGATGATGCAACTGTAGTCCATATTCCAACAGTTTTCCCATCGCTTGCCGCAGAGAGAAAATCTGATCTTATCTACTTCTTATTCTGAATAAAGCCAGCCTCCCTAGGAGCTCCAATTGCGGTTCACGAATTATTATGGTTAGTTTCCAAAATATTTATTCCACAATCGAAGACTTCAAGAGTTGCTCGTGGTATTTTGCGGAGTCCTTACACCAGGATAAGCGCAAAAATGAATACAAGCATCTACAATGAACTGGGATTCGAACCTGGGGCAAAGAAATCGTCTGACGCTTACCCAATTCGGTCATTGCACCGTCCATTTTCATCTAGCCATCCCCCAATTTCCCCCTACTGCTGCTTTGCTTGAGCCCAGATTTATCGATATGGTCTCTAAGGATTCTCACTTCTCAATCACTGACAGTCAAAAACACTTTACAGCCCCGCCATATACAACGCACAACTCTTGTTTTGAAAAGTTTTCAATGTTTTAAATTGCTTCTATCCCTCGTTATTGAAATTTCAAACAAGCTCCCTGCTTGTTTGAAATTTCAATACCTTTAGCCAATTTTTTGGGTGCCAGTCGATGGGAGATACTATATCTATAAGTTGCACTGACTGAACTGAGCTAGGCATATACTTACTATGTAATATATCCAAGCCCACGTTTCAACTTTCAAAAAGTCGCAACGTCTATCGATAGCAGGAATCGGTACGGGAACTTATAAAGTGTGTAATAAGTTACAGTAGTTTCTCAAGAAAGTTTGAAAAATATTGGGGAGGAACGTCATTTGGGCATTCGAAGTTTTCGATTAACTCTATAGTAGGTCTTCGTATATGGTTCGTATGATGGATTTTATTTTTTTTTACACCCACGGTACCCAAACTCTTTAAGTTTCAACTTATTGCTTAACGAACCTTAAACTTACAAAATTTGAGATTTTCTTCTAAGAAAACAAATCGGGATTTTTGCCGCTTCAGGTAGAAACCCTAAAAATAGTACTCTCCGATTATGCCGTTTAGTGAACATGATAGTAGGATACAGGATAATGTAAGTATCCCTTCTGGTCATTCACTCCCAGGTAACATCATCAAAAAAGAGAAGCGAATAGAATACTGCGCTCCCTTCGTCGTAATGGAGTGGAAAGCACTAATTCAAAACAGGTAGAGGTTATTTTCGTCTTTGACTGTAAGGTCTTGAGGCATGTTATGTTGAATCACTTAGGACTTTTCGGATTACTTAGTCGGCAGTTTCGTAGGAGGCAATATGTTCAACATTACGCTCGGCGAGATTATTACCCTGATTTGACTCAGGTACTCATTCACAACTGAGTCGACTGGTCTCAGACGTCAAATCACGATACAAACTCCACTGCCACAAATGAGATTTGAACCGCGACCTTCCTTACGACAGTCTTGTGCTCTAACGACTCAGTTATCCGATTCTACTTTTAAAAAGATGAAATGAATACCGCAATAAACGCAAATAACAGAGTTCTTGGAGATTAAGCATAGACAAATGATCTTTATAATCACCTGAAGAACGGTATCATTAACATGTCCACAGACAAACTTGGCCCCAGTCGGAAAAAGTCGGAACTACTGGTTCGACGATGAATATCGATGTTACACTCTCAAAGAACGCGGACACACGCAGAGGCGGGGAAGCGACTTCACAGACATGAAAATGAAGCCCGTTTGAACCAATAAGTCTGTGAACCCGAAAAGTTCAGGGAGAAACCAGCAAGTCAGAATGATGAAGCCTTATAAGCCTACACCCTCATCTTCCCGACATAAAAAGGGAAATCCGATTTACGACCACATGAGCATATTGGGCAATGGGTTGAGTACCTTCATGAATTTCTTAACAATCACAATATCGGCGACTTGGTGATCCCACCAACTGAAGACGATTGACAAATGCTGCCAAGCATGGAGGAAACAATCCTTGCGATTAATTGGCTTGAAAATCATAAGTCGCCCGGACCCGATGGAATTACACCCGAATTGGTAGGGAAGCCAACAACATCTCGCAGGGCAGCAATTATAGAGGTACCACGCTATCTTACCTTATCTATCTTACTAGATCGGATAGTCCCATTCGACCAGAATATCATCAGCCCCTACTAAACAGGCGTATCAGCAATAGATCAGATTTTCTCTTTGCGGCAAGCAATAGAATATGGCCATCATTTGCATCAATTTTCCATGGACTTCATACCTATAATACCTCAGCCAGAATGAACAGTAGAGGCCAGATCAATGCAGCAGGAATACCCTCGAGAACATTTACCTTCAACAATGGTCTAAGACAGGGGGATGCCCTAACATGCATTCTCCTTGACCTGGCCCTGGGAAAAGTGATTCGCGATGCTGATGTTATTTATCATCCTCTTCAAGTCCACCCAACTACTACCCTATGGTCGTCAATTGACATTATGGGAAGGTTAACACAAGACGTACAGTCCACTTTCATCCATTGAGCAAGCGACCATCAGTGCGAAATCTTGGGCAGCACACCAATGGAGGAAAGAGGAAGTACATGGTGGCAACCTCAGCGCCAAAACCAAATAACCAACAACATCAAATAACACTGGTCAAATGGGAACAACAAAGATAGGAGACTACAACTTTGAAGCCGTTGATAATTTCTCCTATCTAGGGTCAAAAATCACAACCGATAACAGCTATGATGATGAAAACCACGTACGCTTGTTGGATGCCAGCAGAGCCTTTTTCACCTTATGAAAAATATTTTGCTTGAAATGTCTTACGACAGGTTCAAAACTCTTACTGTAGGAGACAGTGAATGATGTTGCCAGCCCTCGTGTACTCTCCGCCGACCTGGGTTCTGTCGTCCGATGATGTTCTAGAATTTGGAGAAGGTTAACAAGCAGATTGATTAGAGCTTTTCTAAGAGGGATCATCTGGATATATCCGTTTTTCAAAATGTGTTGCTCTGAGGAGCCTAGTAATAGATATATGTATAAGGTTGCCATTCACTCGCTAGTACGATATACCGCCTCAACCATCTCTACGCGCTTTGTTCACGATTACTTGAAATCCCCTTCAGCTCTCCTATGACTTCCTGAGACACTCGTACTCCTCTACTGTTCTGTGCCAAGTGCGCTACCTACTCGTCGGCCACCTTGAGAGGGTGGATTCCACTTTCATCACGTAGCAAGCCATGAAATTGTCGCCCCTTCTTAATGTGTGGCCTATCCATCACTGTCACTTCCGTCCTCCGCTCTGTACGTTGACCAAGTTCTTCGTTTGAGATGGTTTCAGGCTATGATGCGACACAGATGATCCCATGATACGACACAGACAGGTAAAGATGAAAGCTTGGAAGTTTTGTGTAACAGTGGGTTTCACTTTCCATATGCTACTACCGTGGCGTAGCAACACAGAAAGAACACTAGCACCGAACAGCATCAACTTGATCCTTGTGTTGACATAATTGCATTTGCAGGTTTTGAACAGGACTGTGAAAACGTAGTTAGCGCTGCTAATGCATCGGGCAACGTCCAGTATGGTGCTGCCATCGGCAGAAACTACGCCCCCTCGATATACAATTTGATCAACACCTTCGATACTCTTCCCATCAACGCAGATAGGGAGAGTGCGATAATCCTAATTCTATGGGTACTTATCTTCATCATCATCATCATCATCGGCGCAATAACCGGTATCCGGTTTAGGCCTGCCTTAATAAGGAACTCCAGACATCCCGGTTTTGCGCCGAGGTCCACCAATTCGATATCCCTAAAAGCTGTCTGGCGTCCTGACCTACGCCATCGCTCCATCTTAGGCAGGGTCTGCCTCATCTTCTTTTTGTACCATAGATATTGCCCTTATAGACTTTCCGGGTGGGATCATCCTCATCCATACGGATTAAGTGACCCGCCTATCGTAACCTACTGAGCCGGATTTTATTCACAGCCGGATGGTCATGGTATCGCTCATAAATTTCGTCATTGTATAGGCTACGGAATCGTCCATCCTCATGTAGGGGGCCAAAAATTCTTCAGAGGATTCTCATACTTATCTTCAGTCCAGGTTTACTTGCTTCTGCTTGCAAATTCAGAGCTATTTGGCCAAGGTCCATGACTCGATGAGAGCGGTGAGAGAGCAAACAGATATCATCAACGTAGTCGCGGTGTTTGAGGAAAGATGTCATAGTGCATTGAATTTCTGCACGTCCTCCGGACAAGACAGCATGAAGAATGTCATCGATAACAAGAAGAAATAATATCGGCGATAGAATGCAACCCTTCATGCTCGACTCTAGACCACAAAATCCTCTAGGATTTTACCTCGGTGCATGTGGTATTATGCGTCATCATATGTTGCTCTAATTATAGCTACTAGATTATCCGGATTATCCGAATATGAAATCTATGAAAAACAGGCGTAGTGAAAATCGCTCTGTTGCAAAATGATCTGTAGGGTGTTGATGTCAATGCAGGAGGATCTGGAGCAGAAACCAGCCTGCTCCCTTTCGCCAACCTTTCAATATGTTCTTTAATGCGTTCTATAATTATTTTGGCTATGATCTTTCCGGCGGCAAGGAGCACTAAGATACCCCTCCAATTGTCACACTCACGCATTCAACGATCCGCTTCAACGATTCCAAAGTCAGTCAGATCTTACGACGCCCCTTCGGGATGTAGCCTGTGTAGCACCCGAGGAGAAAACATTTTTGATGGCAGCCCAATATTCTCAGACAGGTTACTCAATATATCTGCCATCCGCTCAGCAATATATCTCTCTTTTTGTTTATGGAGAGCAGCTCTCCCACTGTCGTGCGACAACTGGGTCATATAAGTAGTGTTGAACTTACGGGGTCATCTGGTATAACCCCAAGGCCTTAAAAAGGAAATCCGCGTTCAGTGTCAAAATTAAAAGAAAAAGCCGAAGTGAAAACTTACCTTCCCCGTCGTCAGGCATGCACCGGAGTCCTCTGACTTGAAGCATTATCAAATGAAGAAATTCGTCGGAACTGACGGTAGATAAGTTTAGATTTAGATTTAGAAAGGGCTATCATTGCCTTCTAGACTACGCTACGCAACCGAATCCACTATCGCAGTATGGTCGACGAATGAGTCGCTTCATAGTTACTTGGAGAAGACCTGTGGAGGAAAAATGGAAAGTTTTTGGAAGAAAGGGTGAGAAATAGTGGACTTTACGGAGTCAAAGGAACGATAGTTTATTCGATAACATGGGCATGTCAAAGGACTAAGAGGTAGTATAATAAGATAAGTTAAGACTGAAGTCGTTGAAAGACAAAGTTAAGTTAATTAGTATACACCATGCAGCCACACAAATAGCACAGTTAACATCGGGACGCTCGCAAGTAAGTCGCCCTCTGGAAGTGACACATCGATATCTGCCCTTTTCAACGAACTTGACGATATTGAGCCAAGTTGCTATATACTCCTATATTTTGATAGCCCACTTATTTAATATTCTTTCCGAATTACCTTCTCTGATAGCTCGCATCTGCGATTATCCCCTTTCTGGCGCCGTACTTTGTTCCATCCATAAAAATGCAAGCTCCAGGAATAGCTCCAATGAAAAAAGTTAGAGTGCCTCAAAATGGGTTTGCTATCATTATGGTAATAGTTTGAATTTTGAACCATGTTGCCAATGGGGAAGGAATGTGTAACGTATGTAGGAAAAAGGGAAAGATCCCTCCTCTCTAACACCATCAAAAACTGCAACAGTCACCCCAAATCATGACTAGTCAAGATGGAGCTGTTTCGATGCTTCAACGGTAAACTTTCAGTTTTAACTCCAGCTCCGCTTATTGCAAGAGGAGATGAGTGGTGCAGTGGAAGGTCCTTTTTCAAAAGAGGGGTATTTTGATATCATCATGGGAAGATCTAATTTTTCAAACTCATCTCCGAAGAGGGAGGAGGTCGGTGTACAGAAGGAAGAGAAAGGTCGGAGGATCACCCCTTTAAAAAATGTAGGTGCCTCAAAAAGGGACCATTTTTATATCTTTATTATGCTTCCTAATAAGGCCGCGGATTGGAGAGTGGGAACTTTCTCTTCGCCACCACTCCAGAAGTGAGTAGAAAGGCTGGAAATTCAACAAGTCTTCTTGCGTCCGCAGGACTTTCAGGTCTCTACATTAGCGCCGTTCTTCGATACTCATGTGGGAGCCGCATGTGACAGTAAGCCCAAACAGACCATAATAATAGACACCATACAACCAAATATTCAACCCTTTCTTAGGTTGAAAATAGGATCATACCCATTACTCAAGAAATTATAAGCCATTATTTAATCGAACGTCTATAAATGCAACCAAATTTAATTAAAGCCCTCATACAAACAACATTACGTCTTCATTAACCACAACTTTAGAGGCCATTGGCTGGGTTACAAAATTAGTTCATAATGAAATCGAAAGCCAAACATTACGTAACCATCGACACACAATTTATTGCCCACTTTATGGATTATTACTCATTACCTGTCCCACATGTAACACTTATCGTTAAACCATCCACGCTAGCAGGAACCCTTACCCCATTTGTGCGTTTACGCACTTTGTGCTTACTTAGGAAACACCACACGATGATATGGTCTTTGAAAGTGCAATATGCAAAGTGTACGTATTTTGTTACACTTTTCATTTGAAAGAAATGCGAAACGCCGACTTCAGAAGGACAAAAATATATGCTGAAAGCAAGCACGTATCATATTCCATATCGTAGGAGTACATGACACCGTTGATATAAAGACTCAAAGCATATTTAGCCCGTCCATAGTCGGTATATAATCAAAACATATCAACAGTGATATACCTACATATATATATATAGTTTGTGTAAGCAATATGTGTCCATTTATGAGGTTTATGGTAGATCTAGTTGCATTTGCAGAAATTGACTGGTGGTTTCCTTATTTGCGAATGTCGCTTTTAATATACCACACTGGTGTTGCACAAATGGGTGTATTTACTCTGCAAAAAGTTAAGCCGAAAAGAAAACCTGAACAATTTTATTTAGCAGTGAAGAAGAATATACTTTCGAAATAAATAATATCAGCGGTGATTCACGGTAAATCAGGGGTACAGGAGCATGCCCTACCTACCTCGTTGTACTTTCTATCTATCCTCCCGGGGGAAGTTTGTTTTTTATTTCCCCCAAAGTCAATTATGAGAAAAACAACATAGACAGCTATAGTACACCTACATGACAACGGTTAACGAATCAATCTCACCTCCAAATCGATTTCAGAATATTCCATTTCAAATTCAGCATTTGTTGATGCTTCATCTCCGGGATCCCTGTTCACTGCGGTTATTGTGGTATCCATATCCCCCTTTATATGTTGTGAATTGCTTCAGTTTTCACTCTCACCTGATTCTCTTAGGGGATTGTAAGTGGTGTTGTAATTCGAGTCCGCAGCACTATGTCAACAAGATAGCGATCCGAGTCTATATTAATAATAATAAAAATTATCTGCCGAGACTGTAACAACTCGGATAATCTTTGGCGCAATAATCCAATTGGATCAGGTCCTTGAAGTGTGTTAGAGCACTTCATTCAAGACCGTAACAGTACACTGCTGTAATACACTGTAGAAGGCAATGTGGTCAGCATTACGCTCGCCCGAAATTATTACCCTGGTTTGACTCAGATACACATTCACAGCTGAATCGGCTGGTATCCAACGTCAAATCACGATGCAAATCCCACTACCAGCACTTAGATTTGAACCGCAACCTTCCGTATAACAGCCTTGTGGTCTAACCAGTCAGCTATCCGGACAGTCTATATTGCCCCCCCCCCCCCCCCCCCCTACATATTCTGCCACTCCTCAAGATTGAAAGGTGGCGGCGTTCAGTCAGCACGTGGTCTATTTAGTTGAAAGTGGTTCCGTCTGGCGAGGCCCACGTATGTTTGTGGATCGCTTGCCATCCAAACCAGGTACTTCCAACAACCATTTCATGTAATACTGCTAATTGAATATCCGCAGTCCGTTATCATTGGTATCGCTATGTAAGCTATGGGAGCCGTCAAATCGCCTGAATACGGTCTCCGTCCCTACCTGACTGTTGAAATTTCCAAGTATGATTCCGATATTCATACTTGTGACAGGTTTCCAGGGTACGCCCAACTGCCTCGTAGAAGGTATCCTTTCCCGACCCTGCAATCTCCTCTGTAAGGGTGTGAACATTTATGAGGCTTATATTTCTAAATTGGCCTGGCAAACGCAGAGTGCATAGCCTTTCGCTTATATTTTCAAAGCCGATAACAGCAGGTTTCATTTTTTGGCTGACAAAGAAACCTACTCCGGGCACATGGTTTACTGGATGGCCACTATAATATATGGTGTAGTGACTCTTCGCCAGGAAACCGTTCCCTGTCCAACACATCTCCTGCAACGCTGTTACATCAGCCCTATATTGGGGTAGGGTATCGGCTAGCTCCTTGGAAGCTCTATCTCTATATAGGGAGCGCATGTTCCATGAGAAAATGCGCAAATCGTTATTCCGTTGTCACTGCCGGATTCGTCGTTATGTTATCCGTCCAGTCCAAGGCTCCTTGTGTGGCTTCGTAACAAGTTTTCTTTCCTGTAGGGTTGTCAGCCCTTCCCGACTTCCAACATGGAGGACTAGTTGGTACAATTTGTCCCATTTTTAGGCGCAGGAGACATAACTTCATCCTTTTCCGTCTGCAGCTTTTCGTTAAGAAAGAGCTCCCAGCGGTCACCACGTGGAGACAGGGTTTGGTAGTAGAGCTGTTGGTGTTGATTAAGTCTGTTGTTTGCCAATGAGAATGCGTCTAGCACCCACCAGTCTCTAATGCACTTTGAGGAACAAATTACTCCATTTTTGCCCTGATGATTGTTGAGGCATATTCTACGTTCACAGCAAAGAAGTGATGATATAGTAGTTTCTCTCTTTAAGGATTGTATTTGCTACTTTCCCAGAAAATGTGTTCACGTACAAGTTTGTATTAGGTTTCAATTGCCGCATTAAACGCAATATTTGGTTGTACTACTTTTTCCGTGAATTTTCAGCCAAGGCAGCAACTAATTTGATGCGTCAGTGTTTGATCTGGCTTTACGGAATCCATACTGCCAATCTAAAATGTGTAGTAATGGTAAATTGCTCGTTCTAGTATTTTCCCCACTGAGTGCAGAAGACAAATAGGCCCTTAGCAACTTCTGCTGCTTCCAGAAAAATTCGCCCGGATATGCATCCTTCGAATATGTCTGATTCATATTTCACGGTAAGCTCAGGAGCGCTATTCGATATGCCATTTATACCCGGAGCTTCGCCTGGTGGAATTGCCTTCACATTCAGTGGTCGCTAGAAGCTGTTAGTGCCCTTCTCTCGCTCGGAGAATAACTCCTGGATAATGTTTAACAAAGGGGTGGGGTACGTGAACTGCGGAATTGATTGGCCCCATCCCACAATGATTCCCTAGACGATATCCCAAAGGATTACGTCCGCTTCCCAACAGAGCTCCTTAAATTATTCCCTCTTGCCCCTCTGGCTGACAAGGCGCACTCTTTCTGTCTTTGATTGATTCTGCCTACCGCCCACTGAGCCGTTCGTCTAGTTCAGTGGCACGCTGATTGAAAACTGGCCAGTTCACTATTTCACCAATATTTGGGTATTCTACCGCAGAATGAGCATCTTCTAGGCATAGACGCGTCACATGCTTTGGTAATACATTGCGTCATATGGACGGCTCTTTCTACAGAGATGCCTGCTTTGTTTGGTTGGTCTAATCACACATCTATGTGCTCCATTTTATAGCTCCACTCATAGTTCGAAGAAGATCGCCTAGTAATCGCTGCGGGTATATCTCTCACTGGCACACCAAGATATACCAGGGTTGCCAAAGGTCAGGATTGGGAAGGACTCGCCTTTTCGAGAAAGGTGTTCACATCACCTTCGTTAACGAGATCTACATCCAACAGCAGAAAATCTTCTAATAGACTATGCCCCCTTACATTTACCTTTCGGCTAACCCATTAGACGACACAAAGGTTGAAGTCGCCGGTATGTTATCTTTGGATGACGTCTCTTTTGCGTCGAGAACAAGGTTGTCAAGCATTTCTTCAAATTCAGACAGTGTCAGACTTGGTGGGGCGCACCAGGTTTACACAAATACACAACTTACTTTCGCCCACACAAAGCTACTGGCTGCATCAGCCATAGTACATTGTATGGCTTGCCGACCGCATGCCCATATCGCCGCCCCGACAGTCACATCTGTGAGCCATATGCTCGTCTTTCTTCGGCTCGGTTACTGCAGTTCTCGGGAAGGTGGTACTACGTTTGAATACTTCTTTCTCAAATTCTAAATTACTTGTGGCATTACATGGTTGAAGGATATAGATGACGAGGAGTCCGTTTGCTCACTCCCAAAAACCGCTCGTACTAGGGTTTCGAGCTCCTGCACCGTAAGTTTACTCCTTCTCTTGTCTTCCATGGTGGTTTTATGTTCTGGGTATCCATAACCCATAGCCATTTTGATGAACAAACACTTGCCCATGCACAGTCTGAAAAGCAAGTACATGAATATATATGTACACGTGAATAGGTATGCCTCTATCCACGCCCTGGAGTCCCGGCTGACGGGAGATTTGGCAACACCTCCGTCTCTCTGTCGGTTACACGTGCTTTTCTCAGAAGCCTTAAAGGGATCCCTTTACATCCAAAAGAGGGGTTGCAATTTTTTTTTCACCAAATATAGCCAATGGGCTATCAAATAAAAGGTCTTTATTAGTACTTTCCGAAGCTGGAATTAGTTTTGTCCTTGCCAATTGCGTTGGTGACATTAGATCGCATTTTGAAAGGCGAGGAATTTAAACTCCTCTGGCATCGCAATCATCGTTACGGATTTTAAAAATATTATAAATATGCCTCTTATCTAACTTCTCTAAAATAACACAAACTTATATAAGATATGTTATTAGAAGCAAAATCTTTTTGTAAGTTAGTCGCTGAGATTTTACTGATGATTACATATATATAACCGTTTGTTAAATTAAATCCTTAAGTTCTGAGTATCAATTCATTTAGCAAGATAAAAACGTCAACTAAGTTACATTATCTACGAGTCAGAGCAATGTAAATTACTCCAAAAACCAATCTTCATTTTCTTGAAATTTGTCCAGCTTCATCATAAAGATAAAAAACATAAATAATATTGCTCTTCATACTACAGTACCTTATTGAAAGCAGCTCCTAATGACAAACAATTAATACCAATTTTTTATGACCAGCTTCTAGGGCCTTTCTGAAACTTGTTGGACCGCTGAAATTGAATAATTTGCCTTGATTCAAAAGCTAATCTTTCTTAATTTAACTAAGGCATGACACCGTCGTTGAGCCATTTAATAAACACTAATAGATTTGGCCATCCTAATTTCTCAAGCATAATTTATTACTCAAGAAAACAACTTTTTCTAAAGTAGGATCATGACCCTGGAGTTCCGTCTTCCCGGAGATTTCATAAAAGCTTTCTTTCCTACATAAATTTCCTACAACCTCGCACTCTATTCGTCACCATCTTTTAATAGCAACATTGGATAATGCTCTTCGTGAAAGCCCCGTTTGAAAGTAAACATTGTCTAAGACCTCGTAGACTTGAAGCAATTACAACAAATGCCAAATTTGCACTATGATGCGTGGGAGTGGAAAATAATGGTTAATTCTTGTGCGCTTTTATTGAAGTAATTGTTAATCGAGCATGCATGATTGCTGGCGTGGACTATCGAATGTGGAACTGTTCATGATTATATGAAGACAAGTGCTTATGACACTTTTATGGGGGCTTGACATCACCTCACCCACTCGAAACATGAACAAAATGAATAAAGTACATGACAGGGAAGAGGTGTCGAACAACAATTAAGTGTTTTCGTTTGCAATTATGTTATCTGTCAATTACATTCGTATGCACTCGATTCAATGGGGAACAAAGCGGGCATGGGCCCCATGATTTATTACCGGTCCGGAGAGTTTTGTTGGAGTAGAGAAAGTGACGAGGTGCGAACTTTGGAAATAATTCTTAAGAGAAAACGGAAAATACTATTCAGGAGTTAGCAGTGATTGCGGAGATTATTCAATAGTGTCAAAAAATAAAAATCCAAAAATAGGAATTCGTAGCTAAGGTCTGTCTTCCCACCAGGAATGAAGGGAAAAGAACTTTCTCACAACTTGTATTAGACGGAAGCCAGTCTCGCTACCGTTTTTGTGGCACCTAAAGTAAGCAGAGCTAAAAGTGATCCCAAGCCCAGAGTACAGTTTATTCCAAAAATCAAAAAACATGGTCAAATACGATGCCACGCACTATGACCGCTATTACATTCGTAGTTCACACTTAGACGAATCAATTAGTGCATTTATGGGAATGACAAAAATTTTCTAAAGCAGCTTCGAAAGATTTAAAATTCGGACATTCTTAGCATGATACCAGTGCTTCCTTGAGTGGTGACGTTAAAATGAACTGTGGCCCAAAACCGCGCTTGATATTCGCTGCCCAAGTTTCTAACAAAGCGGCTACAGGATTTTCTCTAACCTCAACTCGAATGAACGGTTGGGTGTGTCAACGCTGCAGTCTTCTCGACATGGTCCTGTCACTTCCAAACGCTGTTTCGCACTCGGTTACGGAATTCGCAACACCACCGATAAAAACGAAATTTAGAGCACCAAGACATTGGGCGAGGGTGTTCAAATAAACTAATATTCTGTTTTGTTTAGAAATTGAGGAATTCTAGGTTCGCATCCACTTGGTGTCGAACCGGGCTAAATGGAGAGCAACTTACTACTGCTCTTTTTGGTCCACGGACTCTTTTTGGGTTTGACAACCAAGGTCGAAAAGAATAAAAAAAGAATTGCCTCTGCCCTGATAAGAAGTCGCAAGCCGTCTACTCTAATTTCTTTGAACCCTGGATGGTCAGCCTCAAAAGAGAAGTCCGAACCAAAAAGATTGGGAGCAAGTTACTCTCCGTTTGATCACCTCAGTCCCAAGCTATAAATGTTTAGGCTTCGACAAAGCTTTAGTCTAAAGTTTGGGCCGATTTACGTTCCATATAATTTGCACCCATGTTGTGTTTGGGGAATTCTAAAAAGGAACGTATGGCATGCTCCCAGGGCAGAGGTGAGGCAGCGTCTGAAGAGTAGCATCTTCTCTGATACAAATTCGTAAGCCGTTCTCGTCCTCCTTTAATTTTTTGAAACTACTATTCGTATCAGCCGCACAGCAAAGCTACCTACTTTGGATCGAAAATAATTTCCAACAACCTCTTTTGAACAAATACGGCTTTCAAAATTAAAGATATTATCAAAAATCAAACTAGATTGTTCAGTATGCTTCTTCATAAATTGAGTGGAGCGGAACTCTCACTAATATTTCGATCCTTGAAACGAAAATCGTAAGCATTTGCAAAATTACAACAAACCGGAAAGGAGAGGATATAAAGATTAGTGGTTTCCAGCTTGGAAATCTATAAATACCAAGCAATTTCTGCAAACAATTAAGCAGCAACAGTTGGCCGACGAGGCATGAACTGAGAAACCCTTGAATGATGTGGCCGGGAGTCACTTATGAGTAGCACTTGTGGATGGTAATTCCTTTGAGGGCAAACTAGCTCCGAAGAACCAATGTTGTACCAGGCTTTCGGAGATAGTCATCGAGCGTCTTATACCATGTGAAAAACAATTCTCTAACCGCTTTCTCAAAACATCAGTCGCTCGCATAACGTCGTACTAATACAGGAGCCCCGGATCGCAGGAGGCCGAACCATCGAAGGGCTCCACACTAAATATTATAATTTATTCCAAAGCGTTAGAAGCACGACGAATCTGCGAGACGCAATAAGATTCTGTCCAAGGAACATAGGAGCCAATCCTTTCTTTAAAAATCGGAAGGTTCCTGGACCGCATCCTATGGTAAAACCCTGGAGCCGCAGATTCAGATGCGTGGAAAACTGTGAGTCAGAGTATTGCGTCGATTTTATGAAGCCGCTCAAACCGGTAATTGGCGATGATAAAATTTGCTATGCTATAAAAAGCTCTTCTGCGTATAATTTTCCGGGCCCAGAGAGCATAATGCTAGCAAGTCGAGATTTATCGGATTTGTATCTCTTTGGGATACGTACGACACTCTTGGAGATGCGCGCGTGTAGTTTCCACGCCAAAAGCGGGCAGGCACGGCATCGAATCCGTGAAGGATTTTCTGTCTCACCTCTTTCGTATTGAAGACCCTAGAGCGCGTCCTAGTCATCCATTTAAGGACGATTATGCAGAGAACCCCCTTCTCTAATTAGCACAGTTGAGAGGTCACTACAATATAATCATTGCACTCTAGCTGCCTGTCTGGATATCGAGGGAGAATTCGACAGCGTTACTACTAACGCTATCAACGATGCCTTAGCCAATATAGGATTGGAGAGGTATATTACGCATTGGATAATATCCATGCTACGAACTGGCAAAATGCAGTCAGATCTGAGAGGAGCCACATAACGAGCGATCTGCGTAGAGGTACAGCCCGAGGCAACGCCATCTCTGCGGTGCTCTGGCTGTCCAGGAGCAAGGTGAATTTGGTGACATATGCCGGCGACTTGGTGATCTTGGTGTCAAAGATGTTTGCTTCGGTTATGAGTGACACCATGGAAGAAGCGTTTGGAAAGCTGTGCCCATGAGTTGCCAGAAGCGGACTAGGCATAAATCCAACTAAAACGGAGCTGATACTACTCTTCACCAAGCCAACGACACCCGAATTGTGCCTACTGAATAAAAAAGGGAAGAAGTCCAGTAGAACGAAGCGTAATAGCATTTATGTGTAGGTGCTGCCGGGGCAGTCCTGCTCGGCAAATATTCTTAAGTCGCCAGTCAATTCCAAGCTTGTCGATGGCTAAGGCGTGATCCGAACACCAAGCGTAACATAGCTATTCTGACTGATAGCTGAGCGGCCTTTAAAGCTTTATTCTCAGTAACAAAATCTGAGCGGCACCCATAAGATGACCCTCTAAGACCTGGGTGGAACTGAGGTACATTTCAATGAACCGCCAACGATAGCGCGTAAGTGTGATGGACAAATTATACCCCCTTAGGGTAATCGGCAACCAAGTATTTCAGAAACCTAATTTGTCCGGATAGCAAAGTGGTTAGAGCACAAGGCTATCATACGGAAGGTCGCGGTTCAAATCTCACTGGTGGTAGTGGAATTTGAATCGTGATTTGATGTCGGATACCGGTCGACTCAGCTGTGAATGAGTACCTGAGTCAAATCAGGGTAATAATCTTGGGCGAGCGCAATGCTAACCACATTGCCTCCTACAGTGTACTGTATGTACCGTTAAGGTCTTCAATGAAGTGCTCTAACACACTTCAAGGCCCTGATCCAATTGGATTGTTGCGCCAGCGATTATTATTATTAATTTCGGACCCTGAGTGTCAGCTCGTACATCACCCAGTCTGTCTTTTGCGAGTTTCGAAATGTAATGGCTAGAAGTGTTTCATGCCCATTACGAAATGTATGCTCGTGTGGTCCGGAAGTGTAGCATTATATAATACCCTCCTCGCTCCGAGAAGAGCCGCTATACCAAAATATGCCATGATGATATAAGTAGCTTCTCTCGTCTTCATTTTGATAAAAATGGATTCATTTCATTCAAATTAAAGACCTGCAGTTCCTAGTATGATAAATATTCTAAACTATTAGAATCTCCGGTGTTGGTGTTTGAATTTCGTTATAAATATTGTGGGCTAAGACATCGCAGTCTAATATTAACCCCATACGTTTACCCTTTACTCTCGCGTGATAAAATCTCGTTATCTCTCTGCTGACTCTTCATGATTAGTTTCACCGTTCGGTTTTTTTTGGCTTGTGGTATGGATGTGTGAAACGCATTTACACACAAAGTGCTGGACTTCCATCTCACGCAGATTACCGGCTAAAACAGCCCCTGTTACATCTAGCACACTGAGGCCAGGCCTACTTTGTGTGGAAGCCCTCACCCTTCATTCAAGGAACCTCAGTTGTGCTGCCATCATTCCCATTCATCCTGCTTTTTTCCGCTTTAAGAGCGGCTTGAATGTAACGTGCCTCTCTGCTCCACGTGTTCTAGCTCTGCAGCTGGCTTCAATTATGAGGTCATGATCTTCGCTCTGTTCTCTAGGGCCAATGACCATTTTTTTCCTCTAGAGCTAACAGATAAACTTCCACCTTGAAGTGGGTGTTGTGCAAACGTCATATAAGTTAGTAATTAAAATATCGTAAAAGTGTCTCAAAACGATCATGGTTCAACGAGAACTTCTACTTTCCCCTCAGAAGTTTCAACATCTAATAACCATGGTTCTTGGTTACAAATTTATTACAAGATATTACACCCTATCAATTCTAAAGGTGAAAGTATTGTTGGCTGTACATCCAATGGCCTTGGAGACTAACACTCGTAACCGTCCTAAGCGCGCAGGAAAGCTGTCACCCAATGTATCTATAAAATTACTTAATGCCTCCAGAAAAGGATAATATATTTAGACCGAATCAAGGAATTTAAAGAAGTGAGGAAGTTGTAATCTCTAGCAATTATCTACACAAAAACATAGGGCTTTAGGAAAAGTAGTAATTTAAGACGTCCATAATGTTGACTATTTGAAATTGCTGAAACACAACTTGATAGGCAAGGGTATAAAGAAAATGTTCACATATCAAAGGGACTGAGCAACAGAACAAGGCTTATGTATGTTGTATGTATCCTGGCTGACGAGGGAAGCAAACACTAAAAAGGTTAAATATAACTATTCGGAACCCTCAGTTTCACTTCACTTAATCTTTTTATTTCCATGTGAACTTTGTTTACATTTACAGTTACATATATTTCTAAGCAACTAGGTAAATACAACATAATACCAAACAGATATCACTATCTTGTCAGAAAAATAATCACCTCTTTCAAAAAGTTTGTGCTTGTACTAAACCAAAAATATTTTCAAAAAGGTCCCGAATTCTGGTTCTCAAAGGAATCTCCTAATATTCAAATTTGACCAAAACATCATCAAGATTAATTGAATTTCAAACAAACAGCCCAACTTAATCCCTTCAAGCAATCATAACATAAGCACATCCCTAAAACCATTTCACAAATAAATCAACTCCAAATGAATTTCTGGTCCTAGCCTGAGGTCACTGGCAATTTATCACTTCCTACATGTTTTAAACCAATCCTTAATCGTCCGTAACCATCTAACACTTCCATTAATCTCAGAACCACCCATCATATAAAATCCATTCCAACTTGCACAGCCCAACGGACAGCAATCGTCCTATTAGTCCTGTTCTAATTTAGTCCTTGCAGGTCAGCACAGAGTGCCTCTCGCAATCGGCATGGGTCTATGTTGCGAAGGGAAAAAATGCCTGATTCGATTTGCCCACAACTGGAAACCTGTTGAGCGGTGAAAGTGTTCAGGGTGAAGTGAACACTTATTCTAATTCGCACGCAAAATTTATGCAAATTGGAGAAAACTGTTCAGGGTCAAAGTGTTTTGCTGGCATAAGAATAATTGAGTGAAAATGTAAATTAACGATTGTTTGCTTGGCAAGAGCCTCTTCAAAATAATGACACTCGGTACACCCCGGTACATTGAACTGATGGATGATTTCGCGTGATACCAGTTACTCCTTTTTTTCCTTCGTTCGTTTGATTGTTCGGTAAGACTATGTCCGAGTTTCATCCGCATTACAGTCAAGGCTGTACAAGCAATTAAGTGCCAGCTGCGGAACCATCGGAAAGTTCACATACCCATGACCTGAATCAAGATACACATTCATGCCGATGAAAGCGGCTTACATATACAACAACTGTGATATCTACAGCTCCTAGTATATCCTTGCATTTCAAAATCAACCTAAAACTTTCAGGATATCATTCCTGAGTTAGTGAAACAACATAACTTCTTCCTACCCCTTTCTGGGAAACACCCACGAATATCATTTATGTAACCTTTCACGATTACATAAGACCGCGTGTTCTCAAAAATCACAATAAATTAATCACAAAATAAAGCCCACACGACCTCAATAAAATAAAAGGTTCCGAATGCTCGCTTCAGGCCCGATAAGTTGCTAAAAAATACTGAAAATAACTTTCACATTTCGCGTGACTACAACACCTTCGCTTTAAATACAAATGTCGGGTATTCCACTTTCTTCCACTAAATTATTTATTTCACCTTGACTTTGGGTCGATAGCAGTCGCAGTCTTTTTACTTTGGGTTTTGCTTGTTTTTCTTGTATTTCAGACACGTACACGACAGGATATAAACTCTCAAGAGTGCAATATACTCTGTAATATCCTAAGCTGAAGTATAGATGAAAATCCGCAAGTATAGTATCTACATTCGTTCTTACATACGTACATCCCGATGCGCGAGGATGAGTTTATGTCCTTATACCTGAACAAGTGTATCTTTCTTGGCTTCAGGTGATTTGTTCTCTTTGGAAGTTAGATCATGTTTTTCTCGTTAAAGTGCAAAGAATTAATTTGACGTGTGACAAGTAGATATTTACATATGAGTATATGCATTGCTTATACCTTCTCGGCAAATTTAATGCTTTAAATTGCCTTCTACATATCTGAACATTTTAAGAAGCCCCCCTCTCTCCTGAGCACTAGGACTAAAAATTCACTCACAGTATTTGATGCTTGAAATGGAAGATTGCTAACAGGAGTTAAATGCTCTAGGCCCGAAACATACAAATTTCGGAATGCTTTAGCCAGAGAGAGAGAGAGAGAGTTTTCCCACCCCAGGAAAGAATAGGCGAGTTTCGTTTTTCGAAAGTTTCCTGAATGGCAGTTTTCTTGAGAGCCCAAAATAAAGATTTTTGAGACAAAAGGAATTGTAGGGGCTCCGCATAATCTTCACTCCGACCCCAATTTTCTTTCTGCGGCCCTGATTATAAGCTACTATCCGATGGCCCTAAGTCGAACTTTATCTGATAAATAATCTTTATCATCTTTATCTTAATAAATACGACCTTCCCTGTCAAACATTCTCATTGTTGTATAGAACGGGTATGGGAACTGGTGTTTGCGGAGAAATTTTTCCTCTATTCCAATCCCCAGGCACACAGCAATCAAGGGGTTGGGACGTTTCCAGGAATTTCATCGCGCTAGCCCTTCCTCAAAATGTGACCTACTCACTGCCACTTCGACCCTCCAATCACAACCCATATGGGACCCAGGCCTGTGCGCCGGCCTAGTTCTTCGTTTGTAATAGTACCAAACCAGCGTACCTCGATGATGCGACGCAGACAGGTACTGACGAAGTCTGGGAGCTTTTGGGTAACAGTGAAGCTTACACCCCTATGTAGCAACACAGAAAGAACTCTACCACAGAATAGTCCCAACTTGACCTTGATGTTGAGATAACGATATTTTAAGATTTTAGGCAAGACTTCGAGAGCTGATCTAGTGCTGGGTCGAATGTGAATAGTCCGCATGAGAATACTACTAAGCACTTAGCCGTCATTAAAAATGTTTTCCACGAACATTACCCAGGACGCGATCACTACAAATGGTGGTAAACTTACTGTGCTAAAGCTACGAAACTGTGAGAAATCTCGGAAAATGCAGCGTCCGCGGTGACAAAAAGACATTTCCGAACGCGTTGATCAGGGCAGTCGAATCTGCCGCAAATAATAATAATTTCAGAATCATATGCAGCATTCTGATTGTCGGGATTGAAATCTTTTACAACAATGGCTAAGAAACAGAACAGGGTTCTGGAGCAGGAGTCTCTTGTTCTAATAAAGCCGGCAAGTGGGTTTTCCTTTAGGACAATATGCAACGGTGTTTCAGGCTGGTTGGTTGGTGCATCGTAATTGTTTATGATAGTCAAGTTGCGCTGAGGGTGTTGGGTAGTCTTTTGATGACTCCGGAAATCCTACAACAATGTAGAAACCGATTGAACTCTGTTTGTAGATTCAAAACATGGAACAATTCTGGGTATCTGGTCAATGCGACGCAGAGAGAAATGGAATGTTAGAAGCTTTAACAGAAGAGAATGCAATCCCTTGTTGGGCCGGAACCAGCAGCTAGAATGTCAGTCGGACTAAAGGTAAATATTAGGTTAGGTTGTTGCATATGAAATGGCCGATTTGGCAACCAAGTGGAGTTAGTTACGATTTTGCTGTATCAAACCACCACCAGTTGGCGCTGTTAGTGTCGGATAATTAAGTATAAATACTCTCACATTTAATCAAGGAGTCATTTCAGTTTTGACCATCGTTGTGATAACCGTCAATAAAAAGGAAAAAAGGATGGAAAGAGAGCCAAGAACGTATTCTTTCCCTGTATGAGTTCAAACTCAGTCATAAAGCAGCGAAGGCGACCAAGAATATTAGCAGCGCATTTGGTGCTGATACGGTAAGCGAACGAACCACATGGCGGTGGTTCGAAAAATTCCAGTCAAGCGACGTAAATCTTAAAACTGAGCCACGTGGACATCCAGGACCATCGATTGACAACGACGAGCTACGTTTGCTAGTCGAATCCGACACACGTCAGTTTGTGAGAGACATTGCCGAGAAACTAGGCGTACACTATTCGACAGTTTCCCGGCACTTGCAACAACTTAGAAAGGTGAAAAAGCTCGACAAATGGGTACCGCATGCCCTTAGGGAGCAAAACATGACGCTTTGAATGGAAATTTGCAGTTTTTCCCTCACCCGCAACAGAAGCGATCCCTTTTTGCACAGAATAGGGACATGTGATGAAAAGTGGATATTATACCACAATCGCCGCCGATCAACACAATGGCAAGATGCTGATGAGCCACCGAAGCATGTGCTGAAACCAAGCCTCCATCCGAAGAAGGTAATGGTGACTGTTTAGTGGTCTACAGCTGTAGTTATCCACTATTCTCTTATGGCACCTGGAGAAACGATAAATGCACAGAAATACTGTGCCCAACTCGAGGAAATGCACCCAAAATTGAGTATTCAACGGCCGAGATTGGTCAACAGAGATGGTGTGATACTCCTTCACCACAATGCAGGACTTCATGTAAACAGAACAACTGTTCAAAAGTTGAACGAACTGCAGTATGAGACTCTGCCTCATCCACCATATTTATCAGACCTTTCGCTAACCGACTACCACTATTTTAAGCATTTGGATCATTTTTTGGCAGAAAAACAATTTAGCAACGAACGGGCTTCGCCTTCGACGAATTTATCAACACCCGACAGTTGGATTTCTACGAAACTGGCATATATGCTCTTGAATCTCGCTGCGAGAAGTGTGTTGAATCGACTCGCGGCTATTTTGTAAGCTTTACAGTCGTTTCAAATTTTAGTACCAAAACGGCTATTCGATTTGCAACAACCTAATACCACGAAAATCAAGATTCTCAGTCTGACTAGTCATTCCACTAGAATGACTATCACACAATTCTTCGTTTGTTTGGTCAACAAATAGTGTAGGTCTCAGAAGTAAAGTGTGAACTGATACACCCGCCGGACCAACTCCACCTGATATACTACCAATTTCTATTTCCACGTATACGTACTAAGCGCTGGTAGTTCTTTCTTAACGAAAAACTGCATACCGAAAAGGATGAAGGCGCCTAATTATCCACAGGTTGAGCCTCAGGCTAGACTGACAACACATCGCTTTTTGTTATGGAACGTGCGTTCCCTGCACATACCGAAAGTTGCGTAGCAGCCAGTCCTACTATAAGACTGAAGCAACCGCGTTACAAGAAATGTACTGAACAGGGACCGTTTTCTTTAAAAAAAAGCCCTTCCTAGATATGCAATTATATTATTATACGATGACCCATCAGACTGAGAACTTTGGCTTTGCTGAAAAACTTTACTTGCCTCTCTTTCCAAATCCAAAACGATTTGATCCAGGTCTATGAACCGGTGAGAGAGCAAACAGAAGTCATCAGCGTAGTCGAGGCGTTTTATGAAAGATGTTATCATCCATGGACAAAGCAGCAAGGAAAAAATAATACCCTGTCGAACTCCACTTTCCACTTCAAATTTACGTGACATTTTGTGACATCATATGTCGCTCTAATAATAGCTATGATTTCCTGCGAAATGCCCCCCCCCCCTCTCTCTTCCCGCTGTCGAAGGCTTCCTCGAAATCTGTGAAGAGCAGGTCAAGCGAAGATCTAAATTTCGCGCTATTCCAAAGTTGTAGGGTGTTGATATAGTGGTAGGACCTGGAACGATATCTGTCGATCATAATTTCGAAATGTTCTTTGATGCGTTCCAGGATTATTATTTTATTATTATCTTTGCGACCCCAGGGAGCATGCAAATAAGTCCCAATTGTCACACTCAAGAGGGATTCACTTCTTAAGGATTCCAATGATCATCTCCTTCTTCCACTCTTTGGGAAAATTCTCGTTTTCCCGGCATTTCCGCACAAGTAGCAGATCTACAGAAACTGCAAGTGCACCGAAAAATAACGAAATTGATTTGGAAAGTCTGGAGTTAAGGTCTGAAGGCCTGAATTTAGTTTGGGAAATTCTAAATCGGGGCTGGTAAAATCTATATCGCCTCACAGCTATTACCCCGTACTACATTGATGATTAAGAATTTCATAAATTTTTCTCAAATTCTGCATAATGACGGAGACATTGGGGTCTAAGGCTTTCATCTAACTTTGTCATTTTGCCTCTCAGACTTATATAGGTAAAGTGGAAGCTTCTCGGGGAAAATTTCATAGGGATGGCATTCCGGCATTCGGATGTCCTGTAAAGACAACCCATGTGAATGACAACAAAAAGCCGCAATCGAAAAAATGTACTATATCGTATTGAACATTAGGCGAGTGAATCTGAGTGAGGCTGCTCAGCCTGGGGGAATATCTCAGGAAAGGGTGCGAAACATCTTGCATAGACAATTAGGGATGCAAGAGCTTTGCGCAAGATAATGACTGCATTTGTTGAATGCAAATGCGCTAACAATTTTCTCGGTAATTTTGAAATCGATTCAATAGAGATTGGATCAATTTTGTGCCACGATCTGTCACCACGGATGAGACATGGGTTTACCACACTACGATAGGAACGACACAATCATCAAAACGGTAGTCGTCCGGCACTAAAGAAGGCGAAGCGGGTTGCGAAAGAGAAAGCAACTTTGAACAAGGAAGAACCATTACGGGCAAATATTGCTCAAGCCTTTTTGAATCGTTGAACGTCAAAATTCGCAAGAAGAGACGCGACTTAAAAAAGAAAAAGTCGCCCCTCACCAGTGAGTGGAACATAAATGTGTATAAACATTTTGTTTAAAAATCGAGGGATTCCTTAGTCCGCCATCCACTTAATGGCAGACCGGATCAGTTGGGAAAGAACATGCTTTCTCGGTTGTGGTCCACAAAACCGTCATCCTTGGGCAAGCCCCGAAATTACAAGATACGACTTGCGGTTTCATCCAGGGAACAGGCAACTCATCAGACGCTGCCCCACCTCTGCCCTGGGACCAGCGTGATCGAAGTGGTTACAAGGTGGTATTTGCTCCCTGACCGCAAGTCATATTTTGCAAGTGCTTGCCCAAGGATGAGGGTTGCGTGGACCACAACCGAGTAAACATGTTCCTTTGCAACTGGCCCGATCTGCCATTAAGTGGATGGCGGACGAAAGAGGCAATACTAACCTACTATAACTTTGATAATAATAATAAGATTTCCATCAAACTTTTCAGTGCTTCCCATTAAAATCTATCCTACCGCAATTTAACGGGACTACGACGAACCTATAATAATAAAGTATAATATTATTAACTTTATTTAAGCAGATATCATAACAGAGAGTATTTTGAGGTTTAGAAACCATGCGCAACGACTACCATCATTCTTTTGGGTTGGGTAGCTTCTCAGAACGGGTCCTTAAAATAATTGACCATTTTCGGACCGATACTTCTCCCCTTTGCAGCCAATACCGAAACTAATATTAACTCCGAAAAGTACTAATCCAGACCTTTTATTTGATATCCCTCGTGGCTATATTCAGTAAAAAAAAATGTACCCCTCCCCTTCTTATCGCGGTTTCGGTGTAATAAACTAATATATTTAGCCTGGAAAATTTTTTTACCTACTGCCTAAGACTGGAGGCCTCTCAGATCAACAGCATCTAGTTACTAGCATGGCCGAAGATGCAACTTACGGAAAGGGCATTCAAACATTCAACTCCGCGATTGTCCCACAGGGCTCTGTATTGGGTCCACTACGGTCGAACATATACAGCGATGTACTCTATCTTTTTCTTCCGGAGAAAGCCACGGTGGTCGATTACGCCGACGACATAGTCTTGGTTGTGTTCCCAAAGCATCTCGTGGATACTGGCTTACACTCAGGCGAAGCAATCAGTGCTTGTAAAAGTTGGCTAGAGAGTTCTGATCTGACGCCGAGGAAAAAGAGGGAACCGGTCCTTTATTGCAGACGGAGATCGCCGACAGGGAGAGATCTGTAAATGAATAGCAAGAACGTTGAGAGCGCTCGGGAAAAAGTCAATAGACACAGAGGGTCATACCACCCAGCAAGCAGTGGTTGGAAAGACGACACGGTGAGATTAGTCATAACCTTACCCAGTTTCTCACGGGGTATAGAGGATATCGCCAGTACCTGTACAGGTTTAAACTGGATACCTAACTCGATTGTCCAAACTAGGATGGAATCACAAAGAACCCAGAGCACGTATTGTTCCACTGTCCCAAATTTTTGGAAGAATGAACGAACCTAGGGAAGAAAAGGGAACGAAGAACGAAACCAAACATTCTGGAAGCTCCACTGAGGATGTCGATATAATGAAGGTTCAAACGAAGCTTGTTATCAAACGTCATCCTGAGATCCTTATGAGACTCAATCGTTATGGAAAGTAATAAATAGGTGTCGAATGAAAAGTTTTCAATGAATAACCTAACATATAATATTTGCTCACATTCAGTGCTAACATATTCTGATCATAGAGATAGGGTTTAATTGAGGCATTATTCAATCAGGGAATCAACAACAGAAAATAGTTTTAGATTGTCTGCTTATCGCAGACAGGGCCTAGTAAATAAAGTCGACCTGCCCCCTTTAAAATCAAGTTTGATCCACCGAAACAATAAGATACCATATTTGGATTGGAAAATGTGGACTTTAACAAAACCATCAGAAAGGTTGATCCACAGATTTGAACTGCTGATTTCGCGAAAGATTTTTGAACCATTGGAAGAAGCTTTTCAATGCATTTTTCGCGATTTTCCTAGATTTTTCGACACCCAAACCCTTTGTGTATAACTTTGGAGCTCTTCTTCCGTATTTCAAAAGGGATACCCAAATTCGAACTTCTTCCCGTGAAAAAACACAGGACGAGGATCAGTTTGTGTACCTATCATTGTCAGCGAGAAACGACTGCGTGAATACATTACATAAATGCGGCGAGGGGAAAAATACCAAATAAGGAACGTATACCGCTTTTCAAGAGACTTCATTTCTTATCGTTTATATTATTCTTAAGGTAGTAGATCGGAGATATTGCCAATATCTTCCGCTGGAAGAATCTTGTTAAGTGGATTTCCTTCAGGACTCTATAGTTATCATAGATGCTGGCTGATAAGACCCGACTCGCAATTTTAATAGACTTCAAACTGACAATAACATTTGGGCAATTCCTTCTTGTCTTCTCGTAACGGTTCGTACAGTTATAGAATTGTCGAGCTTCCTTCGCAGATACTATATTCCTATTAACTCCGTTCCAGACCAATCATACTCCACTTGTTCAAGTTTCTTTACACCTACTTTTCTGTATTGAATTCGAAACACCATGGAAATCTGTCAGATGGTTTTCTCAGCAATATTTAATCCTTCAAAAGGTTTTTATTTTCTTTCCAGAAATGTTTCCACACTTCACCCTTTTGCTTGACTGATTTCTAAAGTAACTAAACAAAATTTCTGGTTAATGTACTTCCATTCAAAATATGTCGTTGAACTCAACTTTGACTTCCAAGTTGGCTCCTTCACGTTTGAATTTAAGAACTTATTGAATTTCTTCCAGGAATATACTTCTATTCCTTGCCTCCAGGTAGCACATACCCTTAGCCGCTGTGTTACATACTATCTCCTCCTCCAGACCACATTTATATGCATGTAGATCCACTTAGCTTGCACAACACTATCGACTTTTATTGGATCCATGTTAAATGATGTATGGCAGTGAAGTTCATGCAGCAGTTCCTACCATGCATTGTCCTGGGAAAAGAAGACGTATAAGTGCATTGTACACAATGCAATCCTCGCTCGGTTCCTAAGAGCTGGAAGAATTTCATAAATACCGAAAGGACTCCCAACCATAGTCACCATTGCAACGTCTACTTGCTATGCTGCGAGGGATTTTCCTCGCAGACAGCACAATCTACTTATTGGATAATAAAAAAGGTTTTGAACTAAAGTCAATTGCGAAGAGAGATAATATTGGTGTCTGGAATGTAAAACATTGTTTGAGAAGGGATGCTTAGAGGTGTCCTGTCTAGATGCGAGGGCAATGTCACATGGTGGATCTCTATCATTAATAAAGTTTGACGCTAGGGACCTGATGGTACTGACTTTCATGTAGATTTGAAAGAAGTCGAAAAGGGGCGAATATAAAATGCTTGTGGTTACATAGCATACAAATGCCGCGTTACAATTAGGAGAAATATGGGCAATATTTTGCTGGCGAAACTTAATGCAAGTTGTCGGTCTGTCTTGCTGTGCAGTTGATTTTTAACGCCTATTTTTATACCATTATAACCATTAGCGGTTCTTTCATCCCTCTGGAATTTAAACATTTGTTTCTAATCATTTATTTTATTTTATTTTATTTAAACATTTGTTTTTAATCAAACCTCTTTCAAGTTTTGTGTAAAACAAAACCTCATTAAAATCTGTTTACTGTGTAGTGTAGTATCTCAGAAAGTCTCATAGCTCCACGTTGAGTTTAAGGAGAGATCCCCATACATGCAAAAGGGTGCATATACTTTTTTCATCGAATGTAGTCATGTGAAATCTTCTTCGTTTTCTTCAGTCTTCGCCATGTTCACAAGCGAGGTCGACTCGTCGTGATCAGTTCCTCATTTGGCCCTATCAAATGCCTGATCTGGATGCAATCTCGAGGCTTTTAAATCCCCATCCAGCATGTCAACCCACCGTTGTTTCGGCCAGCCTTTTGGTCGTTTACCATTGCCTTCGATGTTCAGACCAATCTTGGCAAGCGAATTTTCGTTAACGCGAATTACGTGACCATACCATCGAAGACGGCTCTCTCGCAGATTTTCCACAGTTGCTGCAACCCCATACCGACCGTGGATATACCCATTTCGGATGTGATCAAAACGTTTCACGCTATTAGGCCAACGCAACATCTTCGTCTCCATTACCGTAAGGCGCTGTTCATTGCCTTTTATAGTCGGCCAATACTCAGAATCATAGAGAGCGACAGGGTGGACGACATTGCAGTAAATTTTAAATTTGAGACGTTCGTTGATACGTCGATCACAAAGAACACCAGTTGTGGAACGCCACTTCATTCAGGTTGCGTTAATGCGTGAAGCAATTTCATAACGCAGTTCTCCATTGGCTGATAGCGTTGACTCGAGGTAATTAAATCGTTCAGTACTAGGCAAGTCACTGCCGCTAACCGCGATTGTGTCTATTGCATGTGGATTGTAGAGAACCCAGGTTTTCGAGGAATACAGAAGGGCTGACAAGATCATATTCTTATACAGTAAGAGCTTTGACCCTATGGTGAGACGTTTCCAGCGAAGCAGTTTTTATGAGCTGAAATAGGCTCTGTTGGATGACAACAACCGTGCGCGGATTTCATCGTCATAGCTGTTACCTGTTGTGATTTTCGACCCTAGATAGGAGAAATTTTCAACGGTCTCAAAGTTGTATTCTCCTATCTTTATTTTTTCCGCTTGACCAGTGCGGTTTGATGTTGTTGGTTTTCGGTGCTGACGTTGCCACCATATATTTTATCTTGCCTTCATTGAGATGCAGCCCAAGATCTCGCGCCACCTGCTTGATCTGGATGAAGGCAGTTTGTACGTCTCGAGTCGTTCTTCCCATGATGTCGACATCGTCAGCATAGGGCAGTAGTTCGGTGAACTTAACGAGGATCATACCCCTCGCATTTACCTCAGAACCACGGATCACTTTCTCCAGGGCCAGGTTAAAAAAGGCGCCTGATAGGGCATCTCCTTGTCGTGAACCATTATTGGTGTCCAATTGTCGAGAGTTTTATCGTCGAGAAACTTATCGTTGAGGCTTTTCTTCTCACGAACCTTCATTTCAACATCGTCATTCCAAAGCGTGTAGCTGTTCGCATTAGTCAGCGCCCTGTGATTGAATTAACTGGTAACCACAGTCACCATGGTAGCGATTAGCCAAGCTGTTGATGAATGAAATTAACTCATGTATCAGCTCTTCATTAAGCTATTCTATCGCATTTGCCATCAGACCACTGATATTTCATTTCTACTCCATCTTGGATTGTCAACCTCCAGGCAAGATATCTACCGGTAGCAAACTAGTTATAAATAATGCTGCATCAGTCGTAAGGGTAAATAACCTGCATGACCGTGACAGACTACTTCTCGTTTCTTGGTCATTCATGTCGCAGCCCATACAGAAGCGATATAAAGCAAGGCCAAGCATAGACCCGAGCGTGCCAACCTGTGCAGGAACAGCCTTAAGTATTCCAGACTGCTTCATTCACTACTGTTTCAATTTCATGAATATGCTTTGCGACAACAATCGCAGTGCTATCCTTTGCGGCACTTCTATTTATTCTAGTAGAGCCAAGTGGAAAACTCCATCTTATATCCATCCCCAAAGGGTACTGCCCTTGAGGGACTCCAACTGAAACGGTGCCTTTGTCGCCCCTTATTTTAGCTTGCCACTATGGGGGGTATTCATTGTGATGAGCGTTTTAATGGTTGACCAGTTTGCCGAGTTGGATGAATTCGTCACGTACAACGTGACCGCTGCGCTGCCTTTTTATTACAGTGTAAGTGATGCCCATACAAGCGTCGAACCCGCGTTTGGTTTTCAACTTTCAACTGCCTCCAGCAATTTTTTATCAATTATTCCTTCAAGGATCTTTCATATCCAGAAGGAATATCAGACGATATGATATGGGATCTCTAGATCGTTTGAACTCTTCTGCCAAAAAAATCAAGCGTTGCTGCTTCCATTTTTTAGGGAACAGGAAGGGTATGTAGGTGCCTGTGTATGAGTTGAAGATACAGCCCCTTAACACTCGGGCCATAATGGTCTATTGTACCCGACTCCCCTGTCTAATGGAATATCCCAGACCCGTTTACGTATTGCAGGATTTCCGTTAGTAATTCCGGATGCAGTTCTATGCCCGCTGCAACTAATTCTTATAGGAGGCATTTCATGGATTTCACTGACAGCAGTGGTGATAACAAAGCTTCTGTGATAAAGTATTGATCAACGCCTACATCAGTATACAGCATTTTTTACGTAAGCATAACGCAAATTAAATCAATTAGATCATCATCGACACTCATTTTTATTGTTGCGTGTTCTGTCTTGGAAAGCAGAACTGAAGGGAAGTTTTTTAGTGAACAGTTACCCTCCCCAGGTTTTGCTATGCCCTGACCCTGCCCCTGACAAAGCAGTTCAAAGTAAGACATGCTAAAAGATATTTCCTGTAAGTTTGTCAAGGAGCTCTATGCATCCATGCCAGATGCTTTGAAACAATCAAAGGATAGTATGGCAGCTCTAAGACCGCTTGTGCAGTGTCCCAGTTTCCCTGTAAAACTTTTATGTCGCGGTACTCGCCAAATAATTTCTTTCCAATTCTCTCTAAAGTGCGCCTAGACGAAATATTTGCAAGAGAGTCAAAAATAACTCAAGGGAGACTAAATCCACTACAAACTGCATCCTCATCTGATACCTCTTTTTATTTCACCTGTGACTTAGGCATGGCCTAAACAATTCTCTTCCGGCGGGACCTAGCCCAAATGATGTGTGTCTTTTTTATTAGGAGGGAAACCTATTTTGAAACTTTGATTTTCTGCTGCCTTCGCTTATGCTCTTTTCGGTTAGTTTGAACAATATATGAAATCCCCGTTGAAGTCCCTATGTTCACTAGGTATCGGAAAATCATCGTCTGAGGCATTCCTCCTGAATATCTCCAAACTTCAAAAACCCCTCCTCCCCTGTACCATTGATCCTAACCAGTATCCACCGTACCCAATCGTCAAATGCAGCCACGAACGTTATTGAAAGCTCACGAGTTTCAATTCGCTAGTAACTCCGCGGAGATTTCGTTCCATTTGCGTCACGTAAGCGTTTAATTGGCCAATGCTATTTAGAATACCTCATTCTATACGGAAACTTTCAAAATGCATCATTTGAGTAAGTATTCTCTCCCCTTATTTCAATGACAATGCAGAAGGTATCGTGTTGTTATTATGTAAAGCAGAACCTAATTAAAATCGGCTTTTCCGGAGGTGTAAATTTTTCAATGAACTGCCCCCTAATGTTATCAGCTGTCGTATGGAAGATCTCGGTGTATCACTAGTGGCAGTGGGATTCGTATCGTGATTTGACGTTGGATACTAGTCGACTCAGCTGTAAATGAGTACCTGAGTCAAATCAGGATAATAACCTCGGACGAGCGCAATGCTGATCACATTGCCTCCTATAGGGTACTGTAATCCTGTAGTGCACCGTTACGTTGAATGAAGTGCTCTAACACATTTCAAGGCCCTGATCCTTCTTTCCCCGAATGCACTCACAATGGCACCTTCCTAGCATCATCTGCCTTCCCCAGCTTCCGCTGAATGAGTTGATATCGTCCCAGTCCCACATCAACATTTATATAAGGCATGATGATACTAAGTTTTGTGGAAATCGCACTATTACTAACCAAGTTATAAAGTTGTTGCTTCAGTGCAAATACAAACATTTTGGATATCAGTACCACGCAAAAGTGAATATTCTGACATAATATATGCAGAAACATTACCTGTTGGATACAAATGTCCACCTAAACGTCTTTATATAAGCAATACACAAAACCTTTCATACCTAGAATGTCCAGATTCTGGTTTCCCGACTTGTTTGTATATTCATCAGTTTTATTGAGGAGACTATCAGAGATTGATAACGGGCTAATTTGAGCCGAGATGCGTCCAAGTGGTACGCAAATATCTCAGAAATCTAGATAGATATGACCTCGTGGAATATGACGTTTGTCAAACCATGATAAGCATAAGATAAAGATGATTTTCATAATTGGAAAAATAATCTCATATCGCAATGACCGACAAAAATTGCATATTTTATCGAAAAAGTTAATATCTCTGCTCGTGCCGTCAAAGATTGAAAGGACACTTCATCTTGGCCCTTTTTGTGTATGAACATTTTTGATAGCTTTGGCTTTCTCGTTGAGATAATAAAGTGAATTTCTAAATACAAATTTCTCCACATCTCAAAAAGGGTACATGTAGTCCTTCTGCGTTTGAAGTTCATTCACTGCCTTTATTCTGAACTCCTCCAACTGCTAGCATGCACATTAGTTCTTGGATCTACGTACATATGTATATGATCACTGGTATTTTCATTTCAACGAAGACCCAAATTACAATACTTATACATATGTATTGAAAATTGGATGTTATACAAACTTATTGCGAGAAGTTTTTGCTCCAGTAGAAAGGTCCATTATTTGCATGAATATTATATAACACAATCTTCTAAAAGTTTTCAATGCAAATGGGTCAAGTATCTACTTTGAATATCAATCATATTTACACATGTCTGTTTGAGTAAAAATTCCCTTCGTGAGAAATCGAATTTACTTTGCGTTATGCAAAGCGAATTATAAGTCTATAAATAACGAACAATGATTGATGAATCGAAAACGCAAGAGTCAAGGACGCTATTGTGATCAAACAACTTCTGAAGTGTTCTCTAGCTTTGGGAGTTCTCAAGCAAATTATATCTGCTTGTAAATATCCAAACAAACAAAGTCCACGGATGATTATTTTTGCAAAATAAGATGCATAATTGAGTTAACAATAGAAACAATGAAAACATGAGATAAGTTTTCGATTGATTCACAGTAAATGATTAGGCATAATTGAGCAATTCAAATGGTTAACGTATCCGGCTACTATAAATAGTATTGTTAGATGAATGGATTTTATGTTAATTCTTGGATTCCTGTTGGACATAAATATGTAGTTTTTTTCTGAGGATGTTGTGAACATTTATTTATTTCATTTAATTTATTTAATTTAATTTTATTTAATTTATTTAATTATTATAAACCACCAAATCCATGCAGCTGAAAAGTTGGCATTTGCAAAAATTGAATAGAAATGTCTACTTCCTACACCAGATTCAGGCAGATAATTGAAAAGGGATAACCTAATATTTTGAATATATTTCAGGTTTAAAACAAAACTAGTAATAATATAGTAGACTATACTATATATACGTTAATAGTCTCGCAAAGTGTACCAGCGACAAATGCTCAAATTACTTGAACTTTATGCACACCGAAGAGCTATAAAGAATCTAATACCAAAATCCTATGAAAAACAGTTCCAGCAACAACTTTTTTGGGATCAACCCTGTTTGTATAACCATTTAATATATGTATGTGTTTAGAACGTGAAAGGTTTCAAGACACTTTATGTTCTTATCTGACGGATACGAAAAGGTGTTCCTTCCCTTCCAAAGCCATCATAGAATTACAAAATGAACATAACAAATAACGACTTGGACTTGTAAGCAATAATGTAGGGAACAAGTCATCGGTATCAATATCGGTATTTGCAAGCATAATAAATATCAATAGCGAAAAGAAAATAGCAAGTCTTAATTATTTCAAACAATTTAATCGCTAGAATCACCGCGAAATTACACTTAGATGAACATAACACTCAATTAGCCAAGCAAAAATTCTGCAATACTGTCAAATATATCTAAGACTTTGTAATGACTAAATGGGATTGGGAAGACCGTCCTGAGTGGCCAGAGACGACCAAGCGGGGAGAGCTATCCCATAAACCTAAAAAGATGACAAGGTTGATCGTTATATCAAAATTCACGTGTCCTTTCTTTTGTGTGGGCCCGCACCGGGATCTGAAATTCACAATCAGAGAGATTCGCGCGGGAACACCAATGACCAATACGCGAGCTAAATCTGTAAACGAAATTAAAAAAAAATAAGTCGGGAAACCGGAAGCTGGGCTATGAAAGGTTTTGTTTGCTTCTCCTGTGAGTATATTTGCACGTAGCCTGTTAAGACTATACATTTAGCATATCAGATTTAGTACTTCGGGTTGTAAATTTACACGGTAAAGACAACTTTGAGCTACTGTAACTTTGTTACTAATAGTATGATTTTGATCAAACTTGGAGATAATATGCTTCATATTATATATTTTATACAACTACCAACTTTTATAACTCTTGAGATAATCTTAAGGGGGGTTTTACTCAATTTTCCCACAAATATGGTGATATACTATTATTAACTTAATTTGAACAGGTATTGACATGGAGAGTATTTTGAGGCCTGGGCACCGTATAAAAGCAGCTTCATGATTTTTTCCAGATTTTTCGGTTGGGTAGTTTCTGAGAATGGCTCCGTTAAAGAAACCATCACTTTGCACTCCTCGCACTCCCCGCCTTTTTAACAAATCTCGAAACTAAGATCGTCCTCGAAAAATACTAATCGAGACTTTTCATTTGATACCCCACATGGCCATATACGGTGAAAAAAAATGTACACCCCCCTTTTACATATATGGGGACCCCCCCGCCCCTAAATCTCAACGTAGGAGGATATCACTCACTGCATGTCTGGGGGTCCACTGGTCCTATCTTCTCACCAAATTTCGTGTCAATTGGTACAGCCATTTCTGAGAAAAGTGCCTGTGACAGACAGACAGACAGCGCACCGAACTAGGCTGGAGGCGATCGCAGGCAGGCGCTTAACACCTGGAAATATAGCGGAGTTTATGTTGGAACCAACGGAGACTTGGAATCAAGTGGTAATTGAGCTGAAAATGATTCATCAATAGCTAAAGCATGAAGAACTGCGAAGAAAGAGAGAAAGGGAGCGAACAATAATGCGCCGCAGTTAAGAACTGATCCAGCCCCATGATGCAATGCTTATAGCAGTCCCGTGGGGAGAGTGAAAGAAGAAGGAGATGGCTTTAGTGAGTAGAAGTCTCACATAACTGTATGGCAAGAGCCAGCAGTAGGTTTTGGAACTTTCCACCTTCCAACGATGAAAAAAAAAAAATGGACATACAGACGGACAGACAGACAGACATTGAACCGATTTTAATAAGGTTTTGTTTTACAAACAAAACCTTAATAGTGGCTCAGCCTCGCATGTGAACCCATAAAACTCCAAACTTGAGTGCCGCTATCGAAACGGAGGATCCACGACGAATCATATCCTCGGTCTGTGTTCCTCCTGCCTCTGATGTATTGTGCGGTGAGTTCCTTAGAGGTCCTCACTCTGCCTTGGTATCCACAGGTCACTCCATTGGTAGATACCCCCAAAAACTTAAGTTTTGCGGGGTTATTGAGGAGGAGGGAAAAAGGAAGTTCTCACTCAAATCAAAAGAAATTTAGCTGAAATTCCTGCTGTTAGTAATGTTCTGACAAAGTAACATAGAACGATAAAAAAATAGTAAAAGGAAACGAAAATAATATATCATAGATAGAAATAATATGAAATTATAATCGAAATAATAGAGACATCTCGTAATAGAAGAAATTAAATATAATAAAACTAAATCAGGTGAACTGAGAACATCAATTGATAAAAAAAAATCAAATCAATCAAAATTAATCAATCAGCAAATAAAATAAGTCAAAATAGTTATGATAATACCAAAAATCAAGACAAAAAGTAGATATACAAAAATTATTAAAAATCCATCACCCAGAGCTCTTTATGATTATAGTGCTATTTTACACATTTCTCTCTTCCTTTTATAACTAAAGACTTTGCTTTTTTTTGTTAAGGATTTCAAGTCAGAATTGAAAATTAAGCAAAAAGTCCGTTAGTATTCACTGATTGTTTAATTCTTTACGTTTCTTTTCAAGAATGTTTCTCTTTCTTGTTCACATGATATGTGCCGGATGAACGAACACAGACAGATCATGGACTTCTACTACCCTTCCTTGAGAAAACTCTGATCACTGTTGACTATATATTATACAAAAATCTTGTTCAAAAACTATTATATTTACTGTTAAAAGTGAACTGATCGGCCGTTTGCAATATTTGCCTTAAAAAAAATCCGAATGAGAAAAAAAACCATACACGTTCTTCGGGACTTTGCTGAATATCTCCGAGGGATCTTCACGACTTGATCGTCAAAAATATTTTTCTGATGACTTCGAGGAACAATTAAATCCCAGGGGAAAACCTCTGTCAAGCCACCACAAGAGAACTCCTTCGTTGTTGTCACCCTTTTTTACTCACTTGATGGGTTTACCTTCTTCGACTGCGGACTCCTATCTTCCGGTTCAGAATCGCTACTGGAAGCGGCGTTCTTATTTCATGAAAAAATTGGGATCCAAGCCCATCGTACCGATAAAAATAAACGCACCGATTAGAAAATGACGCGAACCAGAAGAATTGCAATCGACTCACACACGCACCGGCGGTTCCTCTGATAATCTCCCCGTGTCCAGTTGATCGGCTGCCCATCCAATCAACCTTTCTCGATGCCGCTTAGGTGCTAGCAAAAGGGAAACATATGTTTTCCCCATTCAATATTCGTATCTACTATTCGGAAATCATAAATATAATAAAATTTGGAATTGTTTAAATGTGAATGGATTGGGTTGAGTTCAGGGGAAAATGATCAATTGTTAGGTTTTTTGCAAAATATATAAAATTAATCATTTTAAATATTAAAGGAATGTGGCTATGGGAATTGGCAAATTGAAAGGGAATAAATTGGGAATGCAAAGAGGTGTTAGAATATGTGAAAATGAATTAATATTCTTCTTTTCTTTCTTCAGCCTTTGTCCCGTTCACAAGCGGGGTCGGCTCGTTGTGATCGGTTTCGTCATTTGGCCCTATCAAATGCCTGACCTTAATATAATTTCGTTGTTTAGGTCGGCTTTTTGGTCGCTTAGCATCGACTTGAATGTTCAGACCAGTCTTAGCGAATAACGTGACCATGCCACCGAAGACTCGCAGTTTTTCCACAATCGGTACAACCCTATATCGATTGCGGATATCCTCATTTTGGATGTGATCAAGGGTGTTACGCTACAAGTCCAACAAAACATCTTCGTCTCAATTACCGCGAGACGCCGTACCTTGTCATTGAGAATCATAGAGGGCGACAGGGTAGACGACACCGCGGTAAATTTTAGATTCGAGACGTTCGTTGATATGCCGATACCATACCAGTTGTGGGAAGCCACTTCACTCAGATTGCGCTAATCCGTGAAGCAATTTCATAACGCCATTCTCCATTGGCTAATAGAATTGACCTTGCTGCTTTCCTCCATTTCATTCGTTTTATTGCCTCCCCGAATTCAGTAGCGCTGACAGGGCAAATATCTGCAATGCTTGTGGAAGTGGAAGATGAACAAATTCTTCCGTTGGAAACAAACCACAAATTCTTTGGTTGAAATTAGCTCAAAATATTCTCGCTATCTATTCGTCTCGGCACGTCAGTCCGTAAAGAAAATGCCGTTTTTGTCATTAACACAACAGAAATTTTAAATACCTTGTATGCGTTGATATCGTCTCGATCTCTCTCGCATACAATTAACTTCATAAAGGCACAAAGTTCTATAACGTTAGAAAGTTCCGTATCTTTTTTATAAGCCTAACGTATAACAAATTGTCGGCGAGCTGAAGTCCATCCCTTGAGTGTTTTGTGCGGGAAATCGAGATAACCGTATGTGATATTTATGGAATCATTATCGGCGGAAAGGAATGCCCCGCCATTGAGCCGAAGTAGATTGGTGATGTTATGCCCGTTATCCCTATTTAAATCGCATTCAAATGTTGCAAGTTCAGGACCTTTTCTTCCGCGGCTTGTGGAAGGATCGCCGTACTCATAAGTAATAAATAGTTTCAACGTGATCTTGCTGTCGATAAATCGTGTTTAATATTCGATTGTCAGTTTAGTTTCTTGCTTGCGTTTAAATTATTTGTTGTTTTATTCCCCCAGAATTTGTCAGCGATTCGACTCCCTTTGCTGATGCACGAAATATAAAAGGATCCTCCTTTTTAAGGTTTTGTGTGAAACAAAATTATAAAAAGGAGCCTCCTTTTTGACATTTTATGTGACACAAAATTTTAAAAAGGAGCCTCTTTTTTAAGGTTTTGTGTGAAACATACATGTGAATGGAGGGTGCAAATTTTTTTTTGCAGAATGTAGCCATGTGGGGCATCAAATGAAAGGTCCCAACTAGTACTTTTCGAAACTGGTTCAATGTTTGATATTGGGTGAAACATAGGGTAGTATATTTACACATTTTAGAAATTTACCCGCAGCCCCCCTTATGTACATCCCAAATTCAAAATTTGACATGCGTGTAATAAAGAACGTAATACACAGTTTGGTCAAGTTTGAAGAAAATCCAACTATTATTAACAAAGTTACAGGAAGTGAAATTTTACCTTTTTTTGTGAATTTCATGCACTCTTCAATCTGCATGACGTCATCATCACATATCAATTCGTCAATACCTCAACGAAATGAGTACTTATGAATTGGGTCGCAGGGAATTATTTTGTTTTAGTTTTTTAGTTATCTGTCAACCAGACATGTGTGTATGAAGGTATATAATGTATGCGTGCTAATGAACTTTACGGGTAGTGCCTAATTCAAATAGAGAAGTAAATCGGAAATATGGGTACGATCAATCTATATACGTGCATATATGTGTACAGTATTTGGAAATAGGCAGTTTGTTTGTTTAGGGTGAGCGTAATATCTATGGCTGTAATATGTACGTATGTCTCGTAGTTTGGGAAAATATGAAAGATTATGTTGGATTTCTAGCTATATACGGATAGAAAAATGTGCGTTGAAATTTCTTACATAAGATGAACACAAAACCTTTATACTCGAAGCGAGAGCTTCCGGTATTCCGACTTGTTACGATCTGTGGATGCCAAGGAAGTGTAAGAACTCTGAAAACCGCGCCTCCTAAAAATCTGAGGCTGAAGAAACGTTGACTGAGAATGTGATCCGACGCGGATACTCTCGGCACTCGAATCTCAAGCCTTTCAGTTTGACGTCCATGGCCGAGTCGGTATTTTTTATCCACTTTCAGCGCCTTTGCGTTTCAATTTATTAGGATATTTGTATTCTGTATTTCTGGTTTCAGTGCGGTTCACCGTATCGGGTTAAAAGATTGATGTGACCAAACACCCCCTCCCAGATTCCTGAGCGTGACTTGTGCAGAGGAGTGCAGGCGCAAGCCGACATAATACATCAGCGGAGCTGCATTATTTGCGGAAGGACCTTAATTCAGTCGATTGCGCTATTCCTGCTAGTTTTTAAAATAACTCCGCCCTTTTGTTGACTTTGGCGAGCTAAATTTGTCTTTTGGATATTTTGTAGTCCTTTAAGTCGGTACGCAGCGACATCGTCCTTTGCAGATCTATCCAGAGGAACGTTGGTAATGAACCAGACTGAAAAGCAAACAATCAATGCCTTCGACCGACGAGCGCTCGGAAGAATCTTGAGTCAAAGACGACGTGCAAAAAATCAAGTACAGTATCGGCCGAAAAGGATGGAAATGAAAACTCCGGAGGTCAAGGACCGATTTCGGCCTGACGCGCCTCAGAAGACGAAGATATATAAAACAGAGATAGTTGACAGTCGTTGCCACTATTGGAAATCTTAAATTCGCTAAGCGCAGGCATTAAAGCATCATCGACAAATCAGATAACACATGATTTTCACCGTCATCTACTTAAATCCACCAAAGCCCACTAAAGGTTCAATTGTGGGGCTATTTTCATATTATTAACATGCGTTTTGCTAAGTCAGCTTTTCTGAAAATTAAAAGGGGGGGGGGGGGGCTGCAAATGTGAGCCACACCCTTCTCCCTCCTCTCTCTGTTCGACACCCTGGTGGTTGGGTGGAGACTTAAACACTACAGCCCGATTTCTGGGCAGCATGACTTCCTAAGACGGATAAACGGAACAAAATTGCCAAGTAGCTGGTGTGGTGACATCAATTGCCCGATTCCAATATGCCTGCAAACTTTGAATTCTGGAGGAACAACCAAACCTTTCCTACCTAAGTCCTGATCATCTCCGAAATGATTTGTCAACGACTATATCTAAATCTAATGAGTCTAAACCTAGATTTTAAACACTACACCCATGAAAGCAATTCTTATTGGTGTAACGTGGAATCTATAAGAAGATCTTTTATTATTTAAAGAAGAACATCTTTAGTGCACTCAGAATACCTGAATTGATTATTTTTAGCAGAAACAGGTATAATCTCTATCCGCCGGTTTTCATGTAACTTTGGGCTCGGCTCCTGTTCATTCCATATTAACTTAATCCCCTTATTTATTTTATACCTTGCGGGTGTCATTTAATGTTGCATTCCTACCTTATATCATACTCTTGCACATTTCGGCATATTTTGTTCCCCTGTAGAATCCCACCCTAAGCTACTCTTGCATGGGATGATGCCCATAGTCATAGAAATTACTTCGTAAATTAGCTTCTCATTTCTAAAATCTCAAATTGCAAAAATAATGAGTTGTTTCATTACTTCCCATCTTTGGTTCATAATTTTTCTGAATATAATTCGACGTAATAATTGAAAATTTTCGAAATTTAAATTAATTACTGTCAAATTAGAGAGCTATTATCCCATACGTGATACTGCAGACTCTTCCTAATTATCACCACAAGGAACTAATCAGAGATTCTTAATTGCCCCATAAACCCTCATGATTCCGGGGACGGAAGTTTGAAGCCAAATAATTGAATGTTTCGGGTGCTGTTTGGTGGCACAAGCCACATAGAATTAAAGACAGATTAAGTTATCATCTGTTCTTGCTACAGGTGCTAATCACAATATAATTTCGTACATGTGTAATTTTTTCTCTTTTCTTTTCAGATGTGATGCCTGCATGGCTTCCATTTAATTCACAACAAAGGAATCCAAGAACCAGAATTGGAGGCAAACAGAATTAAGCTGATATAATCACCGAGATCATGTTCCTACCAGTCAAATCCAATTCGTAAGTAATATATTCTTTAGTAATCTCTGCCACTCAATATCTCCCCCGATAAATTAAAAGCGTCAGCATTCAATTAGCCGTGACCATGCGCTTCCCTTCGCGGAATATCTTTTCTATACGATATGCCCAAAGATGCTGTCTTGAAATCGATGATAATATGAAGCGGAGGAAATTGCCTGGAAACCGTATGGAAGTTATTCAATTAATTTAAATTTGAATATCGAATTTCACACTCAATTTCCGTGAGCCTATCGGAAGGGAAGTCATTGCAAAATTATGATTTATTATACTTGATCAACAAATGAGTGAATTATGAACCTTCCATTAGCAAGGATATCTACATACTTCCACATGAATAAAACTGATGAAAAACCTCAGATCCCACCATCGCTACAATTCATTTCACTAATCCTTGCAAACAAAACATTGCTTCCTCCCGAAAATTCCACTACATCCGTTTAATTGATTTTTAACCCTGCACTTTACAGGTCGTCAGAAAATAACGGCAGCAATGGTGCGGTTGTGGCTGCTTCCGAGGACGTGGCAACAACAACAAGCAATTCGACACAGACACCGAGCGATTTGAGTCCTCCCGGGCCCCATGAGGAGGTGCTACCGCAAGCCCATCATCAAAATCCTGGACACTGTATCGCCTCGTTTGCAGCTATTAATCGGATGAGGAGTAATTCGCAGGTAGGAATGCAGAACGGCGGGTGGCCATGTTCTGAACCTTTTGTTATTAATGTTGGACGGAAAATCATTTTTCCAGAGGTCTGGGAAAAGTTATGAAGAGAAGTCTAGATTTGTCAGGATAAATTATTTAACAATATCCGGGGAAGGTGTTTGTTGGGAGCTTTATATTATTAGCAATTAAAAAGTGAATTCTTTGGGATTATGAAGGTTGAGATTGAATACCCTCAAGGCGTATAAGACGCATAAAGCAGACAAGTTATGGCACGAGAAAATGAAAAAAGTTATGGACGCAAAAGATGTAAATTGGCGAGAAATGAAGGATTTTTTTACACAATTTTCTCTAGAACAAGCTCGTAAACCATTCAAAAAGTTCGACCATTTAAAATTTTATCTTTATTTTCCCCTTTGAGATATTTGTATATGTTAAATATATGGGGACGAAAATTACTTTGGGAAATTGGGTGTGACGTGTTCATAACGATGACAACTAGCAAGGATGCAAAAATGATATAAGAGTGGGTTTAGTTAGAATTTCTGATAGGTGGCTCAAATATCAGAATTTCCAAAATCAAATTAGTTTTCAGCAAAATATTCCTACATCATTCTAGAATATTTAACAAAGTGTTAAAGGGGTTGAAATCCGGCTTCAAAGTCAGGCCTGTTTGAACAACGAACTATAGAGCAATTGAATTTATTGTAAAAGAACATATGCACAATAATTATAGAATAGGATTTTTGCTAGTGCACTGTCGCGTCCAGTGATACGAATTCACAAAGGTAATTCAAGCAATTCGTACGATCGAGGAAGTCTCAGGATTTTATATAAGAGAGGCTTCCAATATCGACGCAAGTTCGTCCTTGACGAACAGTATTAAGGTTAGAATTGACTTCCATAAAGTCGCAAATACTGACGTCCCCCCAACAAATTAATTTGTGGTA
This sequence comes from Hermetia illucens, assembly GCF_905115235.1. Lineage (NCBI taxonomy): Eukaryota > Metazoa > Arthropoda > Insecta > Diptera > Stratiomyidae > Hermetia > Hermetia illucens. The sequence continues at coordinate 53,557,756 of NC_051849.1, forward strand.
CAGTATCGCACAAGTTCCATAATAACATCCCGTTTGCTAATTTGAAGTCAATTTCATTGAAGTATCGAGAAATACTCCAAACTTCCAATGGGCAGTGTGTGTATAGCCCCTGAGTATTCAGAACGTAGTGGCCCATTGTACTCGACTACACCGTCTAATGGAATATCCCGGATTCGTTAATTTACCGCAGGATTTCCGTAAGTCAATGTGATGCTATCCGTTGCAAGTAGAGCACAACGGCACCAATGATATGATGTCTAATGCGTCCTTAGGCGGGGCATTCACATAGAAATTGCTTCGTGGATTCCACTTCCTAAGTACAGGAGGGACCCGTATCATCTTGAATAATTCCTGTTATGAACATATGTCCTGCTGGTGAATTATGGCCTGTCAGAATGCCTACAACCTCCTGCAAGTCTTCCTGCTTTTCGACATGATAAACTTTACGGTATGCATGTTTGGTTCTGACACGAAAAGTTTGGTGTGTTTAGCAGCATTTAGGCTCAGCCACCTGTAATTATTGGAAGCTTGTTCCCAGCTTATGAAGACATCCTTAGCCAATGCTACTGACAATCCAATTGCTGGTTCCAGGCCTAACATGGGGGAGATTGAACCTTCTTTTACTAAAGCATCCGACATTTTATTTCCCTCTACACCTAAACAATTTTTGAGGTGATCACAGGATTACTCAACGACCTCAATGCAGCCTGGCTATCACTCGTCGAGATGTCGATAATACACAGACACACAGTTCTTTGCAGCGTGGCGAGTTTACGGTGAAAACTTTTTTGTTTCACCTTAAGCCACCACATTACGGATGCATAAGTGAACAACGACCTAATGATAGTAACATATATCCACATTGCCACATGAGGTCTGAGTCCCCAAATCGAGGCTAAGATCCATGTGCACAGTCCATAAGCTGTGAGAACTCGTTCCAACTTTACCTCAACTGAAATAATAAAAACTTGTTGTTTCTTTTTCGTTGGTGTGAATATTTATTCTTGCAAATGCCGATATTTCGGGAACCACTTGTTCCCTTCATCAGTGCTAACTTGTTACGAAAAAGAAACAAGAAGTTTTTATTATTTCAATTAATAAATCGTTGGAAACACGGCATAATTTCACTCAGATTTACCTCAACATTTTTCTTCCAAAGAAGCTTTTCATCTACAATGACTCTCATCTCTGGGAGGCAAAATCCATTCAGTTTTCTCTTTTTTTTTAATTAATACCATTTTGATTCTATTTGGATTAATTGAAAGTCAATCATCATCATCAACGGCGACAACCGATATCCGGTCTAGGCCTGCCTTAATACGGAACTCCAGACATCCCGGTTTTGCGCCAAGGTCCAATTCGATACCCCTAAAAGTTGTCTGGCGTCCTGGGCTACGCCATCGCTCCATCTTAGGCAGGGTCTGCCTCGTCTTTTTTTTCTACCATAGATATTGCTCTTATAGACTTTCCGGGCTGGATCATCCTCATCCATACGGATTAAGTGACCCGCCCACCGTAACCTATTGAGCCGGATTTTATTCACAACTTGACCGTCATGGTATCGCTCATAGATTTAGTCGTTATGTAGATTACGGAATCGTCCACCCTCATGTAAGGGGCCAAAAATTCTTCGGAGGATTCTTCTCTCCAATGCAACCAAGAGTTCGCAATTTTTCTTGCTAAGAACCCAAGTTTCCAAGGAATACATGTGGACTAACAAGATCACAGTCTTGTGCAGTAACAGCTTTGATCCTATGGTGAGACGTTTCGAGCTGAAATAAGCTCTGTTGGCTGACAACAACCGTGCGCGGATTTCATCATCGTAGCTGTTATCGGTTGTGATTTTCGACCCTAAATAGGAGAAATTATCAACGGTCTCAAAGTTGTAGTCTCCTATCTTTATCCTTCTCGTTTGATCAGTGCGGTTTGATGTTGCTGGTTGACTGGTTTTTGGTGCTGACGTTACCACCATATACTTCACCACCTTCATTGATGTGCAGGCCAAGATCTCGCACCAATCGCCGCCTACTCGATCTGGATGAAGGCAGTTTGTACGTCTCAGGTGGTTCTTCCCATGATGTCGATATCTTCAGCATAGGCCAGTAGTTGGGTGGACTTAAAGAGGATCGTACTTCTTGCATTTACCTCAACATCACGGATAACTTTCTCGAGGGTCAGATTAAGGAGGACGCATGAAAGGGCATCCCCTTGTCGTAGACCGTTGTTGATGTCTTGAGAATGATCCTGCTGCTTTTATCTGCCCTCACACATTTGTCAGGGTCAGCCTGGTCAGTCTTATCAATTTCATCGAATTCTCTCAGGGCCGTGTACAGTTTTACCCTCGCTATGCTATCATAGGCGGCTTTAAAGTCGATGATGATGTCCATATTCCAACAGTTTTTCCATCGCTTGCCGCAGAGAAAAAATCTAATCTGTTACTGATTTGCCTGAAGTGAAGCCTCTCAACGTGATACCTCTATAATTGCTGCACTGATGCCTCCCTTTTTCATGTATGAGACAGATAATGCCTCTTTGCCAATCGTCAGGCATTGATTCGCTGTCCCAGACTTTAAGCATAAGTTGATGAACCACTTGATGTAATTGATCGCCTCCATATTTAACTAATTCGGCTATAGGAAGGAGTCGATGGAATACTCCTGGCGACTTATGATTTTTAAGCCGATGAATTGCACGGACTGTTTCTTCTTTACTTGGTGGTGTCAGTATTTGTCCGTCATCTTTAGTTGGCGGGACCCCCAACTCGCCAATGTTCTGGTTGTTCAGTAGCTCATCAAAGTACTCAACCCATCGCTCCAATATTCCCATTCTATCGGAAATCATATTTCCCTCTTTGTCTCGGCAGGATGAGCATCGAGGTGTATAAGACTTGATCCTGCTGACTTGTTGGTAAAACTTGCGCGCCTGGTGCGATTGCTCACTGTACTTTTCTAGTTCACCGACATGTTGGTTCTCCCAGGCTTCCTTTTCCCATCTGTAGCGGCTCGACGGAGTTCGTAATAAGTCTCTGCGCGTACCCGCGCTCTTTGAGAATGCAGCATTGCTCGGTATGCAGTATTCTTCCGTTCCGTTGCTAGCTTACATTCATCGTCAAACCAGCCGTTCCGACTCTTTTGGCGGCGGGGTCAAGTATGTTTGTGGCCGCATTTATAATAACGCTGATTGTGAAGATAATTTGTTGATGTTTCATCTTCAGGATCTCTGTTGACTGCGGTTATTGCGGCATCCATTTCCTCCTGATAGGTGTTGCGCAAAGCTGTGTTGTGGATGGTTTCAATGTTAACTCACACCTGATTGTCAGAGGGTTTCCTGGGTGGTGTTGTTATTCGAGCTTGTGCACAGCCCATAAGTTGTGTTGGTGGTGTTGTTATTCGACCTCGGAGCACCATGCCAACGAGATAGTGATTCGAGTCTATATTGGCCCTCCTATATGTTCTGACATTCATCAAGGCTGAGAAGTAGCGGCGTTCGATCAACACGTGGTCAATTTGGTTGAAAGCGGTCCCGTCTGGAGAGGCCCAAGTATGTTTGTGGACTGCTTTCCGCGCAACCCAGGTACTTCCAACAACCCTTTCGTGTGACACTGCTAATTGAATGATCCACAGTCCGTTATCATTTGTATTTTCGTGTAAGCTATGGGAGCCAACATATCGCCTGAATATGGACTCCTTCCCCACTTGGCTGTTAAAATCTTCAAGTATGATTTTGATATAATATCTGGGACAGGCTTCGAGGGTTCGTTCTACTACCTCGTAGAAGGTATCCTTCTCCGACTCTGCAGTCTCCTCTGTAGGGGCGTAAACGTTAATGACGCTTATATTTCTAAACTTGCCTCGCAAGCGCAGAGTGCATAGCCGTTCGCTTATGTTTTCAAAGCCGATAACAGTAGGTTTCATTTTTTGGCTGACTAAGAAACCTACTCCGAGCACATGGTTTACTGGATGACCGCTATAATATATGGTGTAGTGGCTCTTCTCCAGGAAACCGGTGCCTGTCCATCGCATCTCTTGCAACGCTGTTATATCAGCCCTATATTGGGACAGAGTATGAGTTAACTGCTCAGCAGCTTCATCTCTGTACAGGGAGCGCACGTTCCATGAGAAAATACGCAAATCGTTATTCCTTTGTCGTTGCCGGGTTCGTCGTTGTGTAATCCGTCCAGTCCGAGGCTCCTGTTGTGGCTTCGTAACAAGTTGTTTTCCGTGTAAGGTTCTCAACAATACTTAACCCCCCACCTGGAGGACTAGTTGGTCCCGCTTTTATGCGCGGGTGACTCGCCTTCATCCTTCTTCGTCTGTAGCTTTTCGTCGCAGTTCAAATCTTACTGATGCAGGTAGAATAGCTGTTAACGTTTCATTAATTCATTATCTTCTATCATCGAGACTTTGCTTCTATTTATACGATCGAAATTGTTTTATTCTCGGAACGAGTGAACAAGTTCCGCGGGATCAGCTATTGATGACTGTGGTTGAAGACTAATGCGATGAAGTGTGCATATGCTAAATCAGGGCGCATCGATTGCAGTGACGACATTTTGCGGTTCAGCATCTGCAGGATTTTTCAATACCATCTCCTCGTTTTGGAGCTTTTAATATCGAACTTGATAACCGGTATGAGCTAGTTACTTAGGTTGCTGATCTTTCCCGCAATTTAACTCCCGGTATGAGCATACGTGAAGGATGGCATCCTTCCATCCCGTTTCTCATCGAGGATGTTGCTTGTGGGATTACTTTCACATCATTCCGGGACAGTGAATAAAATACTAACTCAAACCGACTCTCCGAAGAATTGTTGGCCCCCTTCATGAGGATAGACCATTCCGTAGGCTACACAATGACGAAATCTATGAGCGATACCATGACCGGTTGTGGATAAAATCCGGCTTAATAGGTTACGGTGGGCGGCGCACTTAATGGAGTGTGATCACTGCCCAGCATTTATCCTTGCCAAGTGCGGTCTTAGCTGTGTTAGCTACTAGGACAACTGCATCCGTTGTAGACCTCCTCTTTCGAAAACCCAACTGATTCTCGGAGAGACCGCCATGCGTTTCAATAATTGGAAATAATCTATTATAGATTACTCGTTCGAATAGTTTGCCAGTATTATTTGGAAGGCATATCGGCCTGTAGGACGAAGCTTCTCCCAAAGGTTTGTTTGGCTTGAGGACTAGTATTAACTTTTGCTTCTTCCATTGTATAGAAAATGCTCCTTCTTTAAGGCATGTGGTGAACGCCTCGGCAAATATATTTGGGGCTATTTTCACTGCTGCCTTGAGAGCTTTATTGGGGATGCTATCCAAGCCAGGTGCCAGGTGCAGCTTCGAGGACCTCCTTTCCACTTACCATGGGAACTTCGGCGGTGCCTATTTTGATAGTATGAAGGTAAGCGGTACTCACATTGTATGAGAAAAGATCCATTACCATTCTATTAAGCAGAGTAGGGCAAGAAATTGGTGGGGAGCGTTTGCCTTTGACTTTCGATATTATTGTCTTATAGGCGCCACCCCAGGGGTCCGTGCCAGCTTCTAATTTCTTCCGAGCGTTTTTGTATTCTTCATGTAGCTGCTCGTATCTAGATCGGTTTCTATTTCGCTGACTGCGCCTTCTGGCCTTGAGGCAGGCCTTGCGGCATTCTCCGATTTCAGAGTTCCACCAAAAGTTCGGAACGCCCTTCTGGGATACAACACACCTTGGCATGGAGGCGTCTGTTTGTCTGTCTATCCGCCTGTCTGTCTGTCTATCACACACATTTTTCTCGGAGATGGTTTTAGCGATTAACACCAGATTTGGTGGAAAGGTGGAAACTGTGAACGCTCACGCATATCGTGAGTTACATCATTCAAGGTCAAATTTAAGGGAAGGGGTTCCCATACATACAAAAAAATTTATTTTCACCAAATAAAGTCATGTGGGGTATCAAATGAAAGGTTTCAATCAGTACTTCCCGAGGTCAGTCTTAATTTTGATATTTATTGGAAAGGCCGGAAGTAAGGGTGGTTAAAAGTGATCATTTTTTTCTACGTGGCCATTCTCAGAAACTACTGAACCGAAAAATCTGAAAAAATCAAGACAGACACTATATTGTGCCTAGGCTCCGGAATACCCTTCATACCGATATCTGTTCGAATAAAGTTACTAAAATTATATTACTATGATTTTCTGTAATTGACTGCAGAACCCTCTTAAGTTCATTCTAGCACCATGCAATTTTGCAGCAATATAGGCTATGATATGGGGCATAATCCTACCACTATTATTAAAAAACGGCCTTCATATGAGGCAATCCCCTTAAAATATATATATATTGGCTCCTTCCGTGTGTATCGGTGGTGGTTGATAATTCACTTGGATTCAGGGCTTCTGCGCAATACCGAAAAAACCACATTTAATTAATGTTCTTCACTTAGAATTATGAATGACCATCTGACAAATAAACACTTGGATAATTGCTTTTCATTACCAGCTTCTTCTTAGATTATCTTATTCTCACCTTATCTTTCACAAAATCTCCCTCTATTTCAATGGGAAGCAATTTAAATATTAATTTTTTCCATTTATTTGTACAGAAGCTCAAAGGTAAAGAACACAGGGCCAGTACCTACATCCTTCCTCCTCCTTTCTTTGAATTCTCAAGTCGGCTCTTCCTTCTCCATAAAACCGACTGAAGTCAAAAACATTTATCAAAAACTTATCTGAACGATGAAATAAATTTCTGGACTACAACAGTTCTTCCCGCAGCTTCATTGTGTTATTATGATACTTCTGCCCAGAACTTGGTAACCAGCCAAAACAACAATATTGCGGTTGGCTTACATTGACCATGATGCTGACTAAAAGAGAACTGATTTCATGTTGAAAACCAAGAACAAAAGCTTATTTTTCTGGGCACAAAGGGAAGTTTTTACTCAGTTTCGGAGGTAATTACGTTTCAAAGGGCACTTATAAAAGGGTTTCAGTCCTCATCCGTTGAGTTCTCTATGGAACCAGAAAAGAGTCAATCGAAATGCTAGTAATTGTCACCATAGAACAATGCCGAGAGGACTGTTGAGTTCTTTTCATATCTGAGGCGGAAAATGCTTTCAAAAAGTGATAGTGCCACAACCCCAAATTATTATATACTATTGTTTTGCTATGTTGATCGCTGCATTTCGAATTATACGCATAAAAAATTTCATCTGATACAAAATCGTGAAATAGGTTTTTTACTCAATAAGTTCCAAGATGGTGATTCCATTGAAATCGAACCAAAGTTTCTTAATCAGCAAACTTTCACTAAACTCCAAGTAAAGTTTTCAACTCAAATAACGGATCAACCATAACAGACAAAAACCTAATTTACCATTAGTCACTAACTAATCTCCATATTTACTCCACAGACCACACATTCCCAATACAAATAACCGCAAAAGTTTAGCTTGTCCTTAGTACTAACTCTTGTAAATTTTCCTTGTGCATCCCCTAATCTCCCACTGACTCTGGAAAGTAGAAAACTTTTTCGAAAATCAAATTCAAGTAAAAAAGAATGTCCCCCGATGGTAGACATGTAGCTGTACAAAGAAAGCCAAACCGAACAGACATCCCTGAGAGGATAATGTCTTCTGTTGAAACAGCAGCCTGCAGACAGGGTTGCTTCTCCAATCCTTGAATGTCTTGTCATTATTTTTCGACTCCTTGAGCAATTAGATGTGTGTAATTAATTTTTTTCTTTGCAGTTATGTGATGTCTGTCTGGAAGTCGGTGGAGAAACCATTCACGCCCATAAAGTCGTCCTGGCATCAGTTAGTCCGTACTTTTATGCTATGTTTAATGGTGAGTATGTGTTATGTTTGTTTATTGAAATCGTTTACATAGGTCTTGATGTGCGTATTGAAGAGGGTGTGAAATAATATGTAAAAAGTGAATGTACTTATGTGAAGATTGGTATGCCTGAATGACAGCGGAAAGCATACATCATATCCATATTTCTTGCTTGAAATAATAAAAGCGATCTCTAACACGAACAGCATTCTATGCTTAAGCAGATAAGGACAACACAAAATAATCGGGCAGTGTTAAATAAATACAGGATATATCAAACTTAAACGAATTCATTTATCTCCAGACGATCCTTCGAATCTCACATATAACGTGAAAACTACATAATAACAATCAGAAAGCTAGTGTTGCTTAACCTTATTCAGGAAGACATCCACTTTACCTATCAAACAGAACTGAGGTCTCTTCAAGTAAGCTACTTAGTAAAGCATCTTCCGCATTTACTAAATTCCCCCAAACTCTCTAAATTCCTAAAAAGCCTCTAGCAATGTCAGCAGAAAGAGTACCATGCCACATCAAACTAACGACCCTTCATTTTTAGCCCGGTTCATATTACCTCATTATCCAGACACAGAGTTCATCATCCAAGATCCGTACCTCAATAAAAAGTTTTATGCGTCCATTTTTAAGGATTTATGTAAAACAAAACCTTATCAGAATCGGGTCGATGTGTGTCTGTCTGTCTTTCTTTTATGCATTGGAAGGTGGAAAGGTTCAAAACTCACTAAAACCATCTCCTTCTACTTCGCTTACCCTCCTGTACTGCCATTCCGGTATTACGTCGCGGGGCAGGATCAGTTGCAAACTGCGCCTCGTGTCGTTATTTGTAACGTTCCTCCGAAGTTCCTCCCTCCTCAGCAGATGGTGGATCGCCTTCATTAGTTTTTCCACCACCCTCCAAGATGTTTTAGAGGTTAGCATGTGGTTCACGGTGTTCTCGGGTGTCAATCGTGCCCCGGCGTCAATTTCCGGCTCTGCTCTGTGCGGCGAACCGCGGGCAGATAAAAACAACATGCTCCGCATCCTCCGGAATCATCACGCATGTCGGGCAATATGGGGAGTTGTTTTGCCCGAAGCGATAAAGGTATGCATAGTACCTTCCGTGTCCGCTTAGGAATTGAATTTGGTGGTAACCAACCTCACCCTGGCTTCGTTTGATCCATTTAGAGACGTGTGTGTATCCAGCGTCCCATTTTTTTGCCATTCGAAAGTAGACTCATTTCATGCCAACGCCGACGATAGGTATGGGACTCGCCGATTGCATATGACGGGCCATAGAAGCGTTAACCCTCGTTCGCCAAGATGTCGATGGGGACCATGGTTGCTATCACACAGGCTGCTTCGTCTGATGTTGTACGGTAAGCGGAGGACGTTCGCAATACACTCAATCGGTATGGGGCTTCAATTTTTCTTCTATTTGCTTCCAACTTCAATGGCGGTGCCCAGATTGGAGCTGCATAAAGCAAGATGGAACTGACAACTCTCGAAATCAAGAGGAACGGCGGTCTAGGACCACTTATTTTTAGTAACATTCTTAATAATGTAGCCACTCCTGAAGCTTTGGTTGCAAAAGTTTCAAAATGGGGCTTGAACTTCAGTCAACCATGACACCTCAATAATTTAAACATTGGCTGCGACTGTATGATGTGTTCACCAATCCTGATCTTTAACGACGTTTGTTTCCTTCGCTTGGTAATCAAAACTACCTCGGTTTTACGCTCCGCGAGCGTCAGACCAGCTTCCTCTAGCCAAGAATTGATTTCAAAAATTGCCTCGTTTGTGAGTACCTCGATCTCATCAATATGTTGTGCCACGATAGTCACGCCGATGTCGTCTGCAAAGCCAATGATTATCACTCCTTTGGGTAGTTCCAACTTTAAAATTCCGTCGTACATTATTATCCACAGGAGAGGACCCGGGACTGATCTTTGTGGAATCCCGCAAGTTGTTATATACGTCTTAGGTCCATCGTCCGAATCGTAACACAATATCCTCTCCCGGAGAAATTCCATGACTATGTGCACCAGGTATTTAAGAGCACCCATTTTGGCTAAAGCCGCAATTATTTTGTTCTATTTTGCCGTATTGAAGGCATTCTTCACGTTGAGAGTAACTACCGTGCAAGATTTATTGGCCTCCATTGCTTTTTCCGCAATTTCCGCCTTTCGGAATCCGAACTGCCTATCCGAGAGACAACCCTCCTTTTCTGTGATTGGTACAAGCCTATTGAAGATGGCCCGTTCGAAAAGTGTCCCGATGCCGTTTTGCAGACATATCCGCCTATAAGACGAAGGTTCACCCGAAGGTTTATTTGGCTTCGGGATTAGCACAAGCTTCTGTTTCCTCCACTCTTTCGGGAAAATTCCACTTATGAGGCACGCCGTAAATATTTCAGCGAACCACCTTCGAACTTTTTCGACGGTCACTGTCAGCGCTTTATTCGGAATGCCGTCTAAACCTGGACCTTTATTTTCGGCAATCTTTTTCGCTGCTTCGAGGACTTCTTCGGTGGTTACCTCGGGAATTTCATCGGGATCTATCTGGATCTATTCGATTCACTTGAAACTTGTGGACAGTCCGCTTGTCGCCGGTGGAATCAGGGGTAATGTTAATTATTGCGGGCAAAGTAAGGATGGCAACGGTGCATTATCCGTCCCATACATAGAAAGGAAGATATCACACAGCGCGGCAATTATAGGGGTATCACGTAGCTGAGAATAATCTATAAGATATTGCTAGGTTAGATGGCCATTACCAAAGAAACTTCACTCCAGACAAATCAGCAACAGATCAGATTTTCTCTCTGCGGCAAGCGATGGAAAAACTGTTGGAATATGGACAACAGTTGCACCATCTGTTCATTGACTTTAAAGCCACCAATGACAACACAGCCAGGGTAAAATTGTACACGGCTATGAGAGAATTCGATATCCCAACGAAGTTGATAAGACTGACTAGGCTGACCCTTACCAACGTCAACAGCGGTCTAAGAAAAAGCCCTATCATGCGTATTCTTTAACTTGTCAAAGCAAGAGAAACCATCCTCTTCAAGTCCACCCAACTACTAGCCTACGCTGACGATATTGACATTATGCGATGAACAACCCGAGTTGTACAGTTTACCATCATCCAGATCGAGCATCTCGGACTGCACATCAATGGAGGCAGGACGAAATACATGGTGGCAACGTCAGTGCCGAAAATCAAAGAACGAACAACTGGTCAAACAAAAATAAGCGAAGGATCCTCCGAAGAATTGTTGTTCGCCTACATGAGGATGGACGAATCCATATCGTACATAACGACGAAATAACAATAAAATCCGGCTCAATATGTTGCGGTGGGCGGGTCATCTAATCCGTATGTATGAGGATGATTCAGCCAGGAAAATCCTTACGTGCAATATCTATTATAGAAAAAGAAGATGAGGCATATCCTGCCTGAGATGGAACCAGGATGCCAGACAGATGTGATGGAAGTTGAATTCGTGGACCTCGGTGCAAAACCGGGATGTGTGTAGTTCCTCACTAAGGCAGGCCTAGACCGGATACCGGTTGTTGCGCCGTTGATGATGATGATAAAAGTAAGAATTAAATGACTAGTGTTGCTACTCAAAGTAGTAGTCTCTTTAAAGAGTTGCGTCAAATGCCTCCCTTTTAGTAATTTTTGGCTGGTAAGTATGATAGATCAAAAAGGTGTAGGAAGAACAACAAGATCATATCATCAAAAATCATACTTAAGAACTATGCAAAGGAACGAAGGAAATTATGGTGACACTACTATGGCAAAGAATACGTCTGACGTCGTTGCGATGTGGAAATGTGGAAGGCGAGCCATACGGGAAACAATTACATTCCTAGGAGCTGCATTGTAAGGGCTTCCGCATCCTACATCTGCTACGATCTTCTTCTAATGTAAAAAAGCGCAATATGGGCAGATCTGAGACAATCTGATGTTGACCACTAAGGACCCCAGTGTCAAAAAAATGTTCGGTAATCGATCGCATGGGCTTTCGATTACAGCAGGAGGGGAACGAACAACAGCAGCCAAATCCTGCTTGAAGTCTTTGCGGACGTAGACATTGTATCAATGTGCCACTGGGGCAGGTCACGCCAGCGCTGGGACGGCGTTTGTACCACAGTAAAAAACCAAACTACTGATGAAGTCAGAAACTCACAACTTCAGGATCATCTTATCTAAGAGCAATGAGAAGTCGGAATACCCAACTTCGGATGAACAATACCGAAATCTTCGCAATAATTTTTAAAAAGGCTACAACTAGAATCAGATGGAATTGCTACTAACAGTTGCGCCTTAAGACAAACACGAACCTGTGGGATACTGCCTATAAGGCTACATTGAACAAGATATGTGTGCTTTGGAACAAGATATAACCCTGCCAGAATTAATTCGTTTTGCAAACCAGCCTTTAATTCGGTTAAATGGGGTTGGATTACGGGCACCTTGGCTACACTGAGTGCTTTTGATTACTTTACCTGATAAATCAAGAATTAATTTTCGGAAGGGTTTCTGTGGAGAATTCAATGTGACATCATATAGTCCGAAAGGTTCCAATTGAGACCCCTTCTGTGCAACATCATGTATGATGTGTCGCGTGCCAAAATCGATTGGTTTGTAGACGACCTGACGCTGATGAAGCGCCCCAAGGACATGGAATTTTATACATTTGTACCTTAAAGTTATGGTTACTGATGGGCCAACTGAACCTGGTGTACGGCCAAAGTATAGCCGCTGACTGCTTATCGGAGAGGTGGTGAAATTCAATCTACTAAATGCGGTTGGGCGGGAGCATTAGACAACACTGCGAATTGAAAGAAGATTAGTTCGACATACCCAGTGGGTGAGACCGGCAACGCCAGAATGATCCCCTTTTATCGTCTACCGAATGAAGAACACTGTCTCTACTAAAGAAAGAGGGTGAACACGTCAGAGGTGATCGCGGTCTTCCCATATCTCAATTCTATAAAGAGCCGCAGAACTCAAACACTGATCCCGTCTATTGACAGTTGATACGAGCTAATTTACGGAGAATTTTATTATCACCTGACGTAATTCCTTACGGAACACAATGGTTATAAGAATTGTTCGCATCATTTCGGATTGGACGTCTCCCGACTGATACATTTAAGAGCTCGCAGCATGTTATTTTCCAATATCCAAGAATCGTAGATGAAGGAAATATGTTGAGCGAAGCGCCGAACATAGCTTTCGGACCCAGCTCGGAAAGCACGAAGGCCGCTTGATTAGATCATACTGGGTAGACCAGAACCGCCTCACAGCGATTTCACGAGGATACGAACGGAGGTGAACGGCTTTAGTGAGTGAAAATCCCATAGGCTACCGCCTATATGCAGCGTCTTTTCAAGATCTCGATTTCGAAGATTTCGCTGCAGGAAAGAACGTGGAATTTCTCCACCATTATTAGATAGATAGTCAAGTCCACAAAAAACCATAACCGGAAAATTGTCGCGGTCTGAAGCATAAAAAAAGCTACGTTTACAATAACACTTTAAACCATGCGAATTTCTGAAACACAAATTGAACATTACGCAAATATGAAGAGCTGGAATTTTTTTTTATTTCATTATTATTTCCCATTGCATGTGGTCCTGACAACTTTTTAATTCCGCCTACGTTTCCAATTCAAATACTTAAATACTTTATGAAGCTTTCTAGATACTTATTCAATCAGAATATCTGGAAGTGGTTTCACCCCCTTGTCAGAAAAACTTAGGAGTTAGTTCTTTGGTAATGAAGTTCAAAAATTAATACGCGCAAGTAGAACAAGCCAAATTGTTTCCTCAAGCAGAAAAATCATTAAACCTCCCAAGCTAATACATTATCTTACATCTGTAAACACTTGCTCGATTCTTCTTTACCTAATTTACAATGTTCTTTAATTCTAATCCTATCTCCACTTTTTAATCCTATTTACATGAAGACGACATGCGGGAGCGAACACAGGAAAATGTAACGCTACACGATGTCGATGCAACCGCACTACGCCAACTAATTGATTACACCTACACGGGGGAGATAACAATTACAGAAGATAATGTCCAAGTTCTGCTGCCAGCCTCGAGCCTCCTTCAAATCCAATCAGTACGGGAAGCATGCTGTAAATTTCTCCTGCGACAGCTCCACCCTTCCAATTGCCTTGGGATCCGGAGTTTTGCGGGTAAGTATTTAGTATTTATCACAAGCAAATGTAGACTACATGAAAGCTTTTTTGTAACGCCCAGAAAACATGGGGGAAAATCCTTTGAATGATGGATCAATAGGAAGGAGAGTTCGTAAGCGAACCAGGGAAAATCACTTTATAGCGACGAATAAAATCGAAATTTTAATAACGAAAACTATTGAAGAGAAAGTTATTTTTTTAGATAGAACTAAAAAGAGTCCTTCCTAAAAGTTTTTTCCAAAGAATTTTTGTTTTCACTGTAAATGTCCTGCAAAAATTGGTTGTATTATACTTTGCGGTAAAGCACAAATATCTAGTTCTTTATTCGCTCCTCTTAGATTTGTAGGAACAGATACAATTCCAATAATGACATCAACTTTGTAAAACATCATATTTGTGAAGGAATAAAGAACAAAAACCCAAACACGTTTTACTCTTCAAATCATCGTTTGGGCTAGGATGTCTGGTAATACAATGTTTGAGCATCCCTTGCTGTAGTAAATGTTCGTTCGGCTCCACAATTCTTAAGAAAAACGCGATGAATCCCTTTTGTTGCAAAGGACCCTTAGTAACAAACAAATCCAACCGAGGATATGAACAAGATTTATTGAATTACTTGCTAGAAATGGTGTCCTTAAGCCCACATAGTATGAATGGTAATGTCGCAATAAAGTCCCCGCAATCCCGCTATTCCGCAATAAAATAATGATGTCACCCTGATGGTGATAATGAAGCGATATTGATTAGGGACTAAACATCGATGGAGTTCCAAAGGTGCTCGAGTCTCGTGTATTCCCTTTTGATAAATGTCTGTTGTTGAGTATCATCCACTAATGCTTGCGAGGTGAAATGTCGAAAGTTGAACGCTATACAAGAATAGATAGCGCAAGGGAAACTTTTCCGTGTTAAACGGATTTCATTTCAGGGATTTGCGGAAAAAGAAACTCGGTCAAAAGTGCGGCAAATTGGGACGAACTGTTATCGGCATTTATTATGTTTCGTGTTAGGAAATGACGTAGGTAATAAAATTGTACAGAATCATGTCGAAATGAATTTATTATAGATCTGTTATTTGATGGGGGTTTTCGGTTTTTTGTGTAAACGGATAACGATAGGTATTTTGTTGCTTGCTGTTGTTATGAGGAACAGCAAAATGAGCGCAAACTGAATGCAATTAAAGACAAGTAAGTATGGTGTGATGTCCCAAGAAAGATACGAAACCAAATAAGGCAGGGGGGGAGGGGATCGTAAAACTGCTGCTAAAAGCGCCCAAGGTTGGGTCATCCCTACTTCAGCAATGTTTTTGCATTGGACGCTAACAACTTGTTGAGATCTGCGTGCGCAACCTTGTGAAAGACCAACGCTTAGACTATGATATGCAGGACCTAATCCGGTGAAAAATGCAAAAGTCAGGTGGAAATTTTGATGGATTTTTCAAAGATGTGCATACAATTTTGGGAACGGCTTGAATGTGAAGTGGATGTAAGGTGCCACCGGTACTGAAACATCCACGTGGAAGCTATGAACTGAGGAAAACAGCACGAGTTCCCACTGGTGCTACCAAAGCTTCCCGAACCTGGAAACTCGTTGCCCGCATCTTCCTCTTCTCAGTTGTATCATAATGAGAATCGCAAAACCCAGACAGCATACTGACCTTCAACTCACTTTCCTCAATCAGGTTGCAGAAACCCAATTGCTCTGTAGCCCCCGCGTCCTTACTGATCTTTAACTCCAACGATGTCCTTGCGAAAATTTTCAGTTATTGAAGCTAAAGTGTTTCCGAAACGAGGGAAACCATTAATCATTTCTTTTTCACGGATTTTTAAAAGTGAGTTTTCTTTAACATTTTCAACGATTCAATATACAATATTGATGAAGACAGACGCCAAATACATTTTCCGAAAGGCAGTCCGAAAGTATGTTTAATTCGGTTATCGTTCCATACCATGAAGATTTTAAAGCGCGTCCTTAACAGGCGCATACGAGGCATCATTGAAGGTAGCGTGCCCCACAGGGTGTCGACTTTATTAAGACTGTGGCTCTACTGTTGCAATATCCTCCGCATAGTTGCTAATGAGGAAACACCGCCTCAAGTAACAAAGTCTACTGCTAGAAAAACTACTTCTGCTGCGTACAGACAGCAAATCATATCTGACAGCCAACCCCAATGAAACCAGTACAATTATTGTCAGTGTGCAGCGACCTATCCAGGATTGAACGCTTCAAGTATAACCAATCGAGGCTCTTAACCAATGCTGAACTATACGATAGCATTACTTCACGCATCAGTCCAACTTAAATGAGATATCACTCCATAACCGCCCATGCTTTGGGATCAACACGTAAACGGACACCTCAAATTCAGAGTTTATCTCAGCGTTATTGCCCTATCAGCATCTATAGACCCAAGTGGAACGCAACATTATCCCATTCATAATGATCGCGATGAGTATAGTATTGCTCTCCATCTAAACCAGACCAATGAAGCCGGTCCAAAAAAAAAATGACTCTTCTCCCAAATGTGACAACTATTAAGAAAGCAGAATAAGCGGTCAGGCAGGATGGGGATATTCCGAAAAACGAAAACAAGTTGTGAAACTAAATGCTTCAGGTATGTATTGCTTGTATAGGGATATTTGTTCCATTTGTAGTATGATACTACAATCCAAAGTGTGCAATTTGAACAAAAGTGACAATTTTGACCTGTTGTAATTCTGTTGGCAATAGTGCGATTTCCGCTGGTAATATTGTGCTCTATAGTATAGTCTTTATTACTGCCAAACTGGATGATTCTAGGATAAACTTAAGGGGCGTTCCCAATCAATTTCTAAAAAATATAGTTATGATGAATAAGTTAATATACTATTATGGAGAGTATTTTATGGTCTAGATACGATGTGTATGGACCACCATATTTGTTTTCAGATATTTCGGTTGGATAGTTTAGTCCGTGAAGTGATTGATCCGTTTCGGACCCCCGCACTCCTCCCCGTTGCATTCAATTTCAAAATTACTAACTACTAAGTACTAACTGTGATCTTTCATTTGATGCCCCACACGGCTGTACTCAAAAAAATGTCAACCCTCCTTTGCATGTATGAGGACCCCCCTTAAGCTCAACGTGGAACTATGTTACTCACTGCATGCAATGGGATTCAAAGGTTCCACTTTTATACCATGTTTTTTATCAATAAGAGTAAAATTTCTGGCATAATAGGTGTCACAGACGGACAGCAAACCAATTTTATTATATCAATGAACGCAAAGTTAACATAGAAAAAGATACCGCAATCATAGACGAATCAATCGGTGGAAATTTTCCAACACCGTGTTTCCCCATCAATTGCTCACAGAAAGCCTCTTTCTTTTCTGTATCGGGAGCCTCTGTTGGTGCATACTGTTGTTGCTCATTCTAGTCCGGAAACTCGCTGCGCACATTCGAAGCCGATAGTGAGGGCATCGCTTTCAATTGCGTTATTACAACTAGTACAACCAGATCAGGCTTTTCGGAGTATAATAGCAAAGCGCTGTACGACAGGGGGGCTTTATAAAATATGATAATATGTTATTATTAACTTTATGTGAGCAGATATCGGAATGAGGAATATTTTTAAGTCTAGATTTTACAAAGATAGGGAGAAAGAAACCAGTTTCACTTTTTGGAGCACACATTTTGAGTATTCATTCCCCTGTGTTTCATCCAATCTTCAAAAAAAGTACAAATCAAGTCCTTTCATTTGATACCCCACATGACTATATTTGGTGAAAGCAAAATTTACCCCCCCCCCCCTCTTTCGCATATATAGGGAGCCCCTCTTAGTTCCAACGCAAAATGATGCCACTCGCTGCATGTAAAGGGACACATAGACCACACTTTCTCACCAAATCTCATTACAATGACCTTAGCCGTTTCCGAATAAATCTGGTGTGACAGATATTCAATCGATTCTAATACGGTTTTGATTCACTCAAAACCTTAAAAAGCATGAAATCTCTGAGATACCTGATTGTTAAACAACCATTCAGAATATAGCAACTTATTTCTCCTCCTTTCTCAAACGAACTTGGGACTAACTAGCCAATTAGCAAATTTACAAGAATGCCAATCAGGAAGCAAAGGAAGTGATTGCTTTTACCCAAGCTGTCCATTTCGAAAATCTTTTCGATAAACAGGACACTCGGCACGGAGGGAGAAATTTTTGTTGACTTGTCAAAATCGACCCTAACGCACACATGATATCGAACACTTCTTTTGCATTATTGACAAGAATGTTACTTTGCTTACTCACCGATGAGCCACGATGGACTTTTGGAGGGAATATTTCGGTCAGTTTTCAACCGAAAAGTTTGCTCCTCATTTGCACCTACAAGCACTGTCGACATTCGTACCATTTCCACCGCGGAAATCGAGGTAGCCAGCAAACGAATGAGACCTGACGACATGACAACTGAGCTCTCGAAAACGAAGAACTGACACCCAACACTGTGGCTCCGTAAATTCTTTAATTGAGTGATTGAGAAGAGCACAGTACCATCTATGTAATTGGCAAGAAAGCCAATACGAAAAAAAGTTCCAATACGAAAAAAAGGTTGTCCAGCAGAATCCTCGAATAACCGTTCGGTTCGGTTACTCTTCCATATCATGAAAATTTAAGACAACCCTATTCGCGACATAGGGCAAATATCCGTGAATCAAGCCGGATTTGTCAAGATCTTCGGAGAAACTCCATGAGGAGTATCCCCGGATGCATTCCTGGATCTAGACAAGGCGTTTGAACGTGTGCCTCGCAAACTCATCTGGCATGCTCTGCGCCAACACCCAGTGTCAAGAAATTCGTGAACTGGCCTGAATAACTCTACTGCGATCCAAAGAGTAAAATTCGAAGTGTGGCGCTTCGGGTCGTTCAAAGAAGCGTCCTCTGTCCACCATTCTTTGTTCTTGTTTTATCGACGCTGCGACGCAGGACACCCAACGTCCGCACCCTACAAATTGCTTTATGCATTAACAACATCCGTGGTGGAAGGCCAAAATATCGAGCCCCATGCAAAGACTGCTGTGTACTGAATTATGTATTGGTAGCTATCTGACGACTGAAGTAATTAAATACTGCCCCCCAGATACTGCACTATCGCCACATCTGGCGAGCATGTTAAACTACGCGCTACTAAGCAAAATACAAAGTGTGCACGCAAAGGTCGAGAGAAGCGATGTTGAGAGGATTGTATCCAGTTCTTGTAATGCCCTCTAATTCTCGCATCGCAAAGAAGAAACTGGAATAAAGCAGAAGATTAGGTGGATATACTGAGGTCTTCTGCACCGATTGCACAAATATAATAAGAATCTGGACCAGGAGTCTAATCCTTGGGTAAAAACGTGAAATGCGCCATTTTCCTTGGCACCATGCATAAGGGTTTATTACGGTGAAGTATCTTCTAAACTGATAACCTGTGTGATTGACGATCGGTTGGAGCACCAATCCCCTGTTGCCATTAGCTCCAAGTGTTTAATTGATTTCGCCGACAAATACAACCATTTGCCTCTCAAGGCAAAACCCATTGAAATCTGTAGCTCCGGTTACTGTTCTTTATATATGTACGTTATTTTAAACAGTTTCGACCCTGACTAGTTTCACGCCAGAAATGGTCACAACCTACATTTACAATCCACCAAACCACCATATTCCACTGGATAAATTCCATCCCATGAATCATCTTTATCTTTTCGTTTTTATCTACGTGCATAGTTCCCATTGACCTAGATAAAAATCTTCAACTAACTTTATAGTTTTCAAAAAACCTCCAGGAAAAGTTCGCAATTTACTCTGAATAGGAAAAACATTTTCAACACTTTTTCAAGTAGTCGCTTAGCTGAAGACAAGCCCAAAAGGAAAGATATAACCACCTTCAAAATTGCTCACCGCCTAGTGTTTCGCTATTTTTCTACTCGGAATAATGACAGAGAATAGTACGGAATCTAGGACGGCAAACCATTAATGCTTGGCTGTTAAAGGCTTAAAAGCACCAGAATAAAAGTTTCCACCCCAATAAATGCAACAGTCAACAAGAACAAGAGCAGTCCCACTTGCAGTGGGCCACCATGAACAATGTGTGGATCCGGGCTATGTTTATTATCCAATAACAAATGTCAGCGAGTATAGAACATTCAGAGCTACTAAAGGGAGGCAATAGTGTCGTTTAATTTACAGTGGCGCTAGATTATACTAGGATCCATTAGAAAAAATGAAGAAATTGAGGGAGTATCAAACGTTGCTCAGAATGAAAATACAAATAGGAATTGTAGTGCTTTTAAAAAGCACCATCCAGAGCGCTAGAAGCTATTGCGTATCTTTGCATAAAGGATGTGGAACTATTGCATATCCTTGCATAAAAAATGAACAAATTTCTTGACGTTTCCCTCTATATTGCCTTATTTTCAACTGAAATTAATATAGCTATAATTCCCATCAGGACATGTTTCCCTGATTAAGTTTACTGGGATTTGAATCACGACCTTTTATTTAGATATAATGCTAATATCTTCCGTTCTTCTTCCGTTTTTAATAAATACGTTTAATATTATGAAATTATAATTATAAAATATTTTTAAGCTCCTAAAAATCGAAAAATAACTCCAATGATCCCTCTAATCCCTTTTTTATCACCGTAGAAGCTCCCTTAACAAGCCAAGTATAATGTTCAAGACCTGAAAAGTATGTTCATTATTTCGTACTTAAAAGTTAACCTCTTTAATCAAGGTGACTTCAATATATTATAATTCATACTCATGACATGTTTGCGATTATACTGAAATGGAGCGATTACCATCTGTTGTTATTTTCGGTCACACTACTCCCAGGGCAGAGGTGAGGCAGCGTCTGATGAGTTGCCCCTGCCCTGGACGAAAGCTTCAGTCATCTTTCTCCTTAATCACTTACTATTGTCGTCTAGGAGTCTACAGCGCAAACCAGTATGTGTGGATTGTTCACACATAATGATCGTGTACGACAGGCTTTAATAGTTATTTTACAGTACTCGCAAGTATTGCCAAGCTTTCCACAAGCGACACCCGGAGTTAGATGCTTTTCAGGTCTTGAATATTACAGTACAACGGCCCGATGTCTGCTCCCGCTTGAAAACCAACGGCGGCAGCTCCCATGCTGACACAACTGACTGGGATTCCTTTAAGAATATTTTAAGCCTACACTTACACTTAATGTATGACTACATCTGTTCACCTGTTGGAGATGCTGGGTGCACTTTGAAAAATCATGAAACCATGGGACCAAATTTCGAACACTTGGATATAGATATAAGAATAAACTGTTACGCACCTCTATATCTTTCTGTCTCTGTTGACATGGCTCGGTCCTTACCTCTCTAGCCTTTCCTGCAATGTTTCCTTTCAAGGCGGCGTATCTCATTCCTTCCTTCATTCTCTCGTATACCAGAAACACCCATTTTAGGTCTACTATTTTATTTATTCTTCAGAAGCGACTTTCCCTACCTCCTCGCTTGTTCGTGCTTGTTTTACGCTGATGACCTAAAACTCTTTTCAATTGTGGCTTTCCCAAGAAACTATACCCCTCAACAGTGGAATCTAAACACTACGGTTCACTGGTGAGTTGGCACCAAACAACAATGACTGCCATCCAATCTCCCAGTCTGTTTGGCTATTGTCTTGCTGTGTCTGTCACCACCTGTTTGATTGATGTCACCAATCGTGCTACCAAAATAGCTAGCTTTATACACTTAACACTCTTCAACTCTTGTTCGCTGCATCTTTGAGTGTAGTTCCGCGAACTGGTCCCCTTCCCGCAACTGTGATGGTCTAGTCTCTAAAAAAAATTAACAGAACAGAGGGCTTTGGGAGAACCATCGAACAATAGGATCGGCAGCTTGGGATCAATTTTTTTCTGTAGATATTGCTTTACTTACCTCCGATCAGCTTCTGAAGTATCTTCAGAAAAATATTAAGGGGCTTAATACAGCGCATTGTCCTGATCCAAATGGTCACACCGTTCATAATGTCGGTTACCGACAAATAAGCAAGTCTTTGGCGAGAAATTTTCGCATTATAGGAATCATCGGGTCTTATGAAGAAGCTTTTGATCTTATGTTATTATTATTCTGTACTTGTACTGTACAGCCTAGATGTGTGTGTGGTCTCCTCGATGCCCTCGCAGAATTTCCTGAAATTAATTCGTTCGGGCTCGCCGGCTTAATGGAGGTTTATTTGATGAGTCTTCGGACCTCTATCCTTAACTAAGTTAGGTTCTTATTTATCCACCGACCGAACTGGACTTGATGACTCTATTGCAGTATTGTCGCAAAGAATTTTCGGAGTGTGACTTATCCATGCGTTGCTAGGGAGGACCGTCCTTGTATTTCCGATCATAAAAATGCAAAATTGACGAAATTAGAAAAAGTATTCTGGAAAAAATTTGCGCCTCAGAGCAAAGTAAAATTCTTAGAGACTACACAAAGATTATATAGGAATCGACGGATCATATAATCCTTATTGGGAGGTCCCGCCAACTGAAGACGACGGACAAATACTGCCACCACCAAGTTTAAAAGAAACAGTTCGTGCAATTCATCGGCTTAAAAATCATAATTCGCCAGAAGCCGATGGAATTACAGCCGAATTAAATATGGAAGCGACTAGTTACACCAAGTGGTTCATCAACGTGTGCTCAAGGTATGGGACAGCGAATCAATGCCTGACGATTGGCAACGAGGCATTATCTGTCTCATACATAAAAAGGGAGATATCACACAGTGCAACAATTATAGAGGTATCACGTTGCTGAGTACCATCTATAAGATATTCTCCTCTATCTTGCTAGGCCGGATAGCCCCATACGCCTAGAACATCATTGGCCCATACCAAAGAGGCTTCACTCCAGGAAAATCAGCAACAAATCAAATTTTCTCTCTACGGCAAGCGATGGAAAAACTGTTGGAATATGGACAACAGTTGCACCATCTATTCATCGACTTTGAAGCCGCCTATGATAGCATACCCAGGGTAAAACTGTACACGGCCATGAGAGAATTCGGTATTCCGACGAAATTGATAAGACTGACTAGGCTGACTATGACCAATGTGCGAGGCCAGATAAAAGCAGCAGGATCACTCTCAAGACCATTCGACATCAACAACGGTCTACGACAAGGGGATGCCCTATCATGCGTCCTCTTTAACCTGGACCTCGAGAAAGTGATCCGTGATGATGAGGTAAATGCAAGAGGTACGATCCTCTTTAAGTCATGGGAAGAACCACCCGAAACGTACAAACTGTCTTCATCCATATCGAGCAGGCGGCGCGAGATCTTGCGCTGCACATTAATGAAGCCAAGACGAAAGTACATGGTGGCAACGTCAGCGCCTAAACGGAAAGAACGAACAACAACGAGTCGCACTGGTCAAACGAAAACAATGAAGATAGGGGACTACAACTTTGAGACCGTTGCTAACTTCTCTTATCTGGGGTCGAAAATCACAACCGAAAACAGCTACGATTACGATATTGGCGCACGGTGTTGGCAGCCAACAGAGCCTATTTCAACTTACAAAAACTGTTCCGCTCGTAACGTTTCACCATTGGGTCAAAGCTCCTGCTATACAAGACAATAATCTTGCCAGTCCTCATGTATTCCTCGGAAACCTGGGTTCTTAGCAAGAAAAATTACGAACTCTTGGCCGCGTTCGAGAGAAGAATCCTCCGAAGAATTTTTGGCCCCTACATGAGGATGGACGATTCCGTAGCCTACACAATGACGAAATCTATGAGCGATACCATGACCGTCAGGTTGTGGATAAAATCCAGCTTAATAGGTTACGGTGGGCGGGTCACTTAATCCGTGTAGATGAGTATGATCCAGCCCGGAAAGTCTATAAGGGCAATATCTATGGTAGAAAAAGAAGACGAGGCAGACCCTGATGAGAGATGTCGTAGGCCAGGATGGCAGACAGCTTTTGGGGATATCGAATTGGTGGACCTCGGCGGAAAACAGGGATGTCTGGAGTTCCTTATTAAGGAAGGCCTAGACCGGATACCGGTTGTTGCGCCGTTGATGATGATGATGATCTGGAACACCAGAGCTGTAGAGTGAACATAAGTGCCCGAAATTAAAATTATTCGGAAAATGAAAAAAAAAAAAATACTCCCTAAGTTATTCCCTTAAATTTTTTCTCGCCTTCGAGAACAAAAACCGATACACGGGAGAAAAAATCCAGTGCTTACTGCCTCCCTTGAAGACAAAACATATTCTCCAGGACGCTTTTATCACAACAGATGCTAGAATAACAGGCATTTCCACTGTTCATAGTCTTCATTTTCTAGACCAGGTGAAAAAGCGATCTCCAAGAACTACATCAACCTTTAGAGCAGCGCTTTCCGTCTACGTCACCCATTTTCCGATGAACGAGGACTCCTTTTAGAAGGAGGACCCTTACTCTCTTACTGTTTCGATAGAAGCACCCACTGCTAGTGCATTAATATAGTCGCGGTAGATCGCGGGTATTGTTAGATAAAAGAAATCATTCACTCATAAGTTCTCTGTACCAGGTATAAACACAGATGCTGTTGCTTTTTGGAAGAGTCATTCGGAAGCAGACATTCCCTAAAACAGGCATTCATTATGCTGGCCCATTCGCTCTTGATACATCCAAATGAAAAAGATAATGCTCAATGGAAGTTGCGTAGCTGCATTAACGTACATATCTGATAACTCAGGACGTTCACTTCGAATATTTTTATGATTACAGCACAAGATGGTTTTACTGGCATTGCAGTTTATTACTGCCGCTCTGATCGTGGGACAAAATTTCAGCAAGGTACCTTGGAGTAGCAGCAAATATTTAATGAAGCGTCTTCATTTAACCAGAAAGAAAAGTTGATGCTAGGATTGCCAGCATCGCATGGAGATTCATTCTGCTCCGCGTTCCTTTGGGGATCTATGAAGGGAAACGCTTAAACATTTCATAGGAAACCTCAGGCGTGTTTCTAAAGAAGTAAAGAATTTAGCGATTTATCTGCCTCAATTGAGAGCGCTTCAGTTCACGACCCCTAAGTTCGTTCAGTGGAAATTCAGGTAATCTGCCTTCGTAGCTCCATTAACGGTTTCTGAAGAAAAGGTAGGTGCTCTTTCTCGCTGGAAACGTACTTTACAGCTTTTGGAAGAAATCTTATCGGAGGTGGCGGCTCAAAGTAAATCCGCAAAAAAAAAATGAATGGAGCAAAAATCGTAACTGAACAGTTGTATGGTGGGTGGGTAGGTATCAATGGCCGCTCCGAGGCGCCCAATTAGCGCCGCGATGAGCCATTTTGATGACACAAATTCGTACGGTCGTGATTGCTATTATGAGAGCAGGGAGGCAGAATCCACCTCAGATTTTCAGAACCAGCCTGCAGCATTCACGAAGAAAAGCAGTTCTCCCACCCTGAAGCTAGAAATCTCCCTGAGGGCCCCAGAGAATTGTTTACTCAGTGTCCGTAGCCTGACTCTATCTTGTACGCATTTGCACGCGTCTGGCACAGGAGCTCTCGTGACTTGGCGAAGGTGGTAAGCCTTGTAAAGCCCGCGACTGCTAAGTAGTGTAGCCCACTTATTCCCCTCTATGTTCTTAAGACCGGGAACTCTGAGGAGGGTGACCTTGAGCGTCCCGCTCAGACTGTCCAGAGCATTTCTGCACTGCGCCACCAGCTTGGAGGATATCGTCGTTGAATACAAGTCCTTAATGACCATTTGGCTGCCGGTCAGAATGACTATGTTACGCTTGAGGCTCGGATCATGCCCCAGCCATCGATAGACTTCCAGTATCGCTAGTACTTCCATTTGGAATACACTGACGAAACCTGGGAGACCGTACGATTCGATTTGATTCAATATACTATGTTTATTCGAGAAAACCCCCGCACCGACTCCACAGACCATCTTTGATCCATTGGTGAAAAATACTGTATCATAACCTTGCAACACGCCGCCGGTCTTCCACTCTGCCCTAGTTGGAAAGTCCACAGCAAAGTTTCTCGCGAAGTTCAGCTTGCGTATGCCATAGTCCCAGATTCCCTGAGGTGCTTCGTCTAGGATGTTACTGTGGCCTTAGGGCTTCGCTGCCCAGCATTCGGACTCACGTAGTCTGACGGCACTGCACGCTACAACGTATTTAATGTGGAGGTGTAGGGGAAGGAGATGCAGAAATACATTCAGAGCACCTGCCGGGCAGGACTGCAGAGCCCCAGTAGCACCTGAACACGTGATTCTTTGAATCCTATTAAACTTTATTCAGTGGTACATTGTGGGAGGTACCGCAAGGGTCGGTACTGGGTTCTCTGCTGTGGACTATGATGTTTAGTTAATTTCCTGTCTCAAAAGAGGCTATGATTATGGCTTTGCGAATGACTTGTCTACGATTGCAGTGAAGTATCCAGTAGTTATCGAAATCTACGTGGCGACGACGACGAGAATGGAGATTGACGCCGCTTATACTTAAGTATTAGAGATCATATAGAATATGCTTACCAAAAGGCAGCCCACGCCCCTGGGGTATTTACAAGAATATTGTCGAATATTGTCGGACTAATCAGAGATTGCATTCAGCTAAACTGATATGACCCATTTTACTATATAGATCGCCTGTCTGGCCAAAAACACATGCAGACTCGAAGAGACACAGGCGGTTTACTGTACAGTGATTCTGAGGCTCTCTCTCTCCCCTTTTAGTAACCATACCAAATAAGAGAGATTTAATAGCGGTAGGCATAATCCCAGTCATATTTCCGCGAAAGATTAGTGCGCTATACCGGAAAAGACATGGGGATCAGTGCGCAGACCGCAGGGATGCGATTAGATCAGGACCAGATGTTTTCTGAACAGCGCAAATAGAACGAGCCCGGGGAGGGCCGTTTAACCCATCACCTTATTCTACCATACCAAATAGTTCCTCACAGTAAAGGGTGGCTGCCATAGGCAATACCTATACCACCTGAAATTTGCTGGTCCCCAGCCACTGATGCGGTAGCATACAAAGAGGTGACCTGTCCTCGGAAGCGTATTGACTTTCTTCAATTGCAATATTTAATTGTGCAATTAAAGATTATTCAAGTTATCTTCTCAAATCGCATGGATACTCTTTAACCAACAGAAAAAGTCTGAAATCTTTTTGAAGTCACTTTACCTACCACCTGTTGAACGAACAACCACTGGATGATACTCTGTAGTGACTCATGACTTCGTCAATTAGCCTTTTCAGTTTCTTTGCGGGTTTTGGTAGTCAGCCTGCTTTCATACGACGAAGACATTCATGTGGTGTCAGTGTGTCAATTTGTTAACCCACAATTATATGTTGTATATATTTCAGATGCTCACTCATGCAAGGAGCTCCACACCCGGTCCCACAAATATGCGCTGCAGAACTTTCAACAGGTTGTCGGAACCGAGGAATTCCTACTGCTTCCATTTGACGAGGTGAGTTAAATGAGTTCATTGGTTTACATAATTTGGGTCATATATGGAAAATGAGGCTGTGGTTTTGAAAAACGAAATGATTTAGCGTTGAGCATGTAAACGTTAAGAGCTCTTGGTTGCAGTTGCAGCACTAAATGTGGTTTCCGGCATCTAGAAGCTTATTGCACTTCTCGCGGTTGAACAAGTTGTAATCTCTAACTTTTATTTTCATTTCGCTGTGCTAATGCACAATAGGTTCGTGACCTAATATCAAACAACCAGCTAAACATTTGCTCCGAAGAAAAAGTGTTCTTAGCCGTCTTGAATTGGGTCAAACATGACCTCGCCGAACGCCAACAATATGTCTCTGAGTTGATGACTCATGTTAGATTGCCACTAGTAAGTCGTGACTTTCTAATGACGTGTGTGGAGTCGGAAGCTCTAATCAGAGATGATCCACAATGCAAAGAGCTCCTGCTGGAAGCCATGAAGTATCACTTGCTCCCGGAACAAAGAAGCCTAATGAACAGCCTGCGAACAAACGAGCGACGTCCCGACGGCATGAAACCGTACATTTTCGCCGTGGGTGGAGGAAGCTTGTTCGCCATCCATAGCGAATGTGAATGCTATAATCCTAGGACAAATACTTGGATGCCCATCACTCCCATGTTGTGGCGACGTTCCCGTTCAGGAGTGACATCGTTACAGAAATTGCTTTACGTTGTAGGCGGATATGATGGCGTCACGGATTTGAGCACGGCCGAATTCTACAACCCTTTGAACAATAAATGGACGGAAATCACTCCGATGGGAACAAAACGGTCCTGTTTGGGAATCTGTGCATTCGATGGATTGTTGTATGTTTGCGGCGGATATGATGGAGCGTCGTGTTTGAGCAGTATGGAGCGATATGATCCGTTGACGGGAGTTTGGAGCTCATGCCCAGCTATGAGTACACGAAGGAGGTATTGCAGATTGGCGGTGCTTGGTAAGTTATTTCGCCTTTTAATATCTAGAATCAAAATTAGAATAGAATGCGAGAATATTTCAGTAAAGAAGTAAATATGAGCAATCATGAACTATTGCATAAAACTATGTTTGAGTAATTATTCACACCTTCCGGCTATTCTGATTCATGATGATTCATTGATGAACGATATTAAATATTTTACATACACGCATCATTATCGGATTGAGTACAAAGTGATTGTGTTTTTTGTATGCTTTTTGAAGTCATCTTATAAAATGTAAACGACGGCTATATTGATGGCTAGTAAGCATTTCCCGAGCTAGTTTGCCAACTCATTTATTCATTCTCTGAATCTTAGACAGTGCAAGAAAACGTGCTCTGAGTTTCTCGTTATCCTGCTTTGCGTATTTGCGGTAACCTGCACAGCTTCTGAACAAGTCGGAATACCGGAAGCTCGCGCTTCGTGTATAAAGGTTTTGTGTTCATCTTATGGAAGAAACTTCAACGCACATTTTTCTGTCCGTATATAGCTACAAATCCAACATAATCCTTCATATTTTTCCAAACTACGAGACATACGTACATATTACAGCCTAATATCTATGGATGCTCAGCCTAAACAAACAAACTGCCTATTTCCGAATACTGTACACATATGTGGCGCGGCAGGATTCGCAGCATTCGTTTAGTCCTAAACGTTGAGAAATGCAAATTCCTTCAACAACAGCTCGAGATCAGTGGTCACAAAAAGGCGGTCTCTTTGTCCAGACTGAAACCCGCGTGCGCCCCGAAGCAACGTCGTGTCCGCTTTGTGGATTAACGGCGAACGAAGTTCGGGGATCAGTCGCTGAAACCCCTAGGTTTCATCTGGGGGCGGAGTGATGTGGCGCGGCAGGATTCGCAGCATTCGAAATTTATTTCGAATGTTGCGAGTGCGAGCAAATAGATGGCGCGGATCTATCCACTTTGCGTGGCACGCCAAGGGAGTGGAAGATCTCAAAAAAGTGTGCGATGAATGATTTTGTTTTAGGAGACCTGTCACAAATTATGGATATCAAGTTGGGAATTGAACAGAGAAGTCTTTTTGAGTTCGTTGAATTAAAAAGTAATGTTAAGTGTACATTAATGAAAATAACATATGAATTGTTAATTTAAAAATATCTTAAATATTTATAAGGATTGTTGAAATGAGAAGTGGTGTTAATTACTTAACGGTAAAGAAATTATTAAAATAAAAAGTAATTGGATTACTTAACATATATGCACGTATATAAATTGATCGTACCTATATTTCCGATTTACTTCTTATATCTATTTGAATTAGGCACTACCCGCAAAGTTCATTAGCACGCATATATTATATACCTACATACACACATGTCTGGTTGACAAATAACTAAAATACTAAAACAAAATAATTCTCTGCGACCCAATTCATAAGAACTCATTTCGTTGTGGTACTGACGAATTGATGTGTCATGATGACGTCATGCAGGTTGTAGAGTGCACGAAATTCACGAAAAATTGTAAAGTTTCACCCCCTATAACTTTGTTAATAATAGTTGGATTTTCTTCAAACTTGACCAAACTGTGCATTATATTCTTCGTTATACGCATGCCAAATTTTGTACTTCTGGGATGAACATAAGGGGGGGTGCCGGGTAAATTTTTAAAATGTGGAAATATACTATTATTAACTTTATTTGTGTAGATATCGGAACCGGATATATTTTGAGGCCTAGATTTCGTAGAGATGCACCACTGTGATTTTTTTCAGATTTTTCGGTTGGATAGGTTCTGAGAACGAGACCTGTTACACTTTTTGTCGGTCATATTTTGAACCCTCACTCCCCTATGTTTCATCTAATATCAAATATTGAACCAGATTCGAAAAGTACTAATTGAGACCTTTCATTTGATACCCTACATGGCTACATTCTGTGAAAAAAAAATTTGCGCCCTCCATTTACATGTACGGGGAGCCCCCCCTTAAACTTAACACAAGATGGCGCCACTTACTGCATGTAAAGGGATCACCAGATTACATACTCTCACCAATTTTCGTGACAATCGGTCCGGCCGTTTCCGAATAAATCGGGTGTGACAGACAGACAGACAGACAGACAGACAGACAGACAGACAGACGGACAGACGGACAGACAGACACCGTCTCGATTCTAATAAGGTTTTGTTTCACACAAAACCTTAAAAATGGAGTCAGATGATAGTGAATACATGTCCTTTTCTTTGTCGCATTCATCTTCTGAGCAGCATATGCAGCGCACTTCCAAACTGACACAGCCTAAAGCAGCATAAAGCTCAGCAAAGCTGATATTAGATATCTTAGTAAAAGTATGTGGCAAATATTGTTTAGCTCAGTATCTATTACCACCGGGCAACAGCTCTACTGACAAACTCTATCTACACCTCCACGTGGTGATCACTCAAAGTTGTTTCTAAATGGAAAGGTGCACCCAGAGAACGATGAACGCGAGTCTCCCGCGTCTAAAAACGGGACAAATTGTACCAACTAGTCTTCCAGATTGGGGATCGGATAGGGCTGACAACACTACATGGAAAACCGAAATTTCAAAGCCACAAAAGAAGCCTCGGAATGAACGTACTCTACAACAGCGGACCCTGCAACAAAAACCGACGGGTTTACGCATTTTCTCATGGATCCTGCACTCCTTATACTGAAATGAAGTTATCAAGCAGCTAGCCGATACCCGGTATAAGGCTGATGGAACAGCGTTACAAAGGATGCGCTGGACATGGACCGGTTTCCTAGAGAATAGCAACTACAACATATAACAGTAAACAAAACTGAATTTTTTGACGACCGATCCCCATGAAACAGGTACAATCACTGTCAACGGCAGTGATCTCCCCAGAACTGAGCGATTTAAATACCCTGGGGTCAACGCTATCAGCCAATGGAGAACTGCGTTATGAAATTGCTTCACGGATTAACGCAAGCTGGATGAACTGGCGTTCCACAACTGGTGTTCTTTGTGATCGACGTATCAACGAACGTCTCAAATCGAAAATTTACCACAATGTTGTCCGTCCTGTCGCTCTCTATGGTTCTGAGTGTTGGCCAACTATAAAAGACAATGAACGACGCCTTGTGGTAATGGAAACGAAAATGTTACGTTGTTGTTACTAGTGGCGTGACACGTTTTGATCACATTCGAAATGAGGATATCCGTGATCGTTATGGGGTTGCACCAATCGTGGAAAAGTTGCGAGAGAGACGTCTTCGATGGTATGGTCACGCATTTCGTGCTAACGAGAATTCATTTGCCAAGATCACAACGAGCCGACCCCGCTTGTGAACGGGACAAAGGCTGAAGAAAAAGAAGATATGCTCGGAATAAGTTTTCTAGTCACCAAAAATGAAACCTTCTGTTATCGGCTTTGAAAACATAATGAAAAGAATACGCTTTCGAGGTTTATAAGGCAAATTTCGAAATACAGGGTGCGGCAGCATAACTTCCTTTTTTCAAAACTCAATAAAAACTATTGTATGCATCGGAAAATACTTATTTATTTTTTATAATGTAGGTACATGTCTAAAGTTTTTATTTACATTGCTTTGAAGATCAAATCTGTTAGATGACGTCCCCCATTCTCCATACATTGCGTAAACCGATTTCTGGCGTTTGTCATGTCTTGTTAGCATAGCAGGTGTTATGTTGGCAATTTCTTCTTGGATGTTGGTCTTCAAATCTTGTAGGATTCTTGGACAGTTCACATAAACACGGGATTTCAAAAAACCCCATAGAAAAAAATCACAAGGGGACAGATCGGGAGAACGTACCGGCCATTTCAAATCGCGTCTAATTGAGATAAGGCGCTCTGGAAAGTGTTCCCTCAAAACAGCCATCGATGCTCTCGAAGTGTGTGCTGTTGTCTTATTGGAACCAAGTGTCCCCCAAATCCAAATTTTCTAGCTGTGGGAAAAAAAAATTCTGTAGCATGTTTACTTACCGGTCCGAATTCACTGTCACTGTAACCTCACTTTCCTCAAAAAACCAGGGACCAAAAATTCCAGCTGAGGAAATTGCACACCACACTGTGACTTTGGGTGAATGCAAAGGCTTTAGATGCAATTCTCGAGGATTGGTGTCAGCCCAGTAGCGCATGTTTTGTTTGTTAACCGACCCACACAAATGAAAATGGGCTTCATCGCTAAAAAAAACAATAGCACCCTCGGGAACAACATCAAGAAGAAGCTCACACGCGTTCATCCGAGAATTGAAGTCACGTTCTGAAAGTTTCTGCACTATCGCCATCTTATAGGGATGAAAATGAAGATCATCATGAAGAATTCTTCTCACAGAACGATCGGATAGTCCAAGGGCAGATGCGTGTTTGCGCGCAGAACGCGGTGGCGATCGCAACATTGACGCTCACACTGCTTCAATGTTCTCAGGTGATCTAACGGGCCGAGAGACTCCAGTTCTTCCTTTTGTCGCACTTGCAGTTTGTCTGAATGTATTGACCCATGTAACAATTGATTTGCGGTCTGGAACGGGAGCCAACGGGGCTAAATTAAAGCGATTCCGAAATGCACGCTGTGTTGCAATAACCGAACATCAGAGACAGAACCCTTATTCGTACTTCATACAATACGTCGGTTTCCATAGCTTACATAAAAAGACACATGAACACACAGTTACTAGTATCGCATGAGATGGTTGCTGAAAGTACCTGGTTTGCGCAAAAGGCGGTCCCCAAAAAAAAACATGGACGGGACCACTTTCAATCAAATTCACCATGCATTGATTGAACGCCGCCGAGTCTCAGCTTTAATGATTGTCAGAACATGTGCATACTCGAATCACTATTTCATAGTGATTTGAGTTGCTCCGGGCTTGACTTTAAACTTCGTTTAGAATTCCTCTGAAAATCACCTGGCAATTCCCAAAGTGGTGACCCTGAGTTCAAAAAAGGTGAACTGTCCGATTCAAGGTTATCAGAAAAGCAGTGAAAACGAGAATCCCGAGGACAAGCAGCACGCCTGCAGGCAGGAGTATGACTGCGACCGCGGTAAAATACATTCCAATATTTCCGGCCTTCAATCCCCAGACGCCCGAAATTTGATTCAATATAGTGGAGGCAAGCTTTGTGAGGTGTAACATAACAACAAGAGTATTTCCACGTCATAACAGTGCTACCACGCGGCATGTCATCGCAGTTCGTGGCATAATTTTAGAATCGGTGTCAGATAACTCATAAAGCCGCATACGCGAACAATTAATAAAGCGGTTGATTGCCAGCCAGGAGAAGAAAACAAGGCAGCTTATGGAGAGCACTTCTATGGGTGACGAGAAATCCTCCCAGTTCCTCCGCCGCTGGAAGTGTCTCAGCAATACCGCAGTTCCGCTAATACTTAAAAAGTGATGTTGGTTCTATGGGTGATGAATATGTTTTATATGTTTTAATGCACAATTTCTGCGCCTATGTTCAGCAAACTTCCAGTCTAAAATTGATAAACCAGCTAGTAGCTTTGTACTGATGAAGGGAGTAAGTTGTTCCCAAAATATATATATACACAATAAAATAAATTTGTAATTTGGGGTAAGCTACTGGTCTATCAATTCTGGACTTAACTACAAATAGAAGACAATATCTAACCTCTGAAACTTCCAGTCGTTCCGCAATATTTCCAGGCTCTCCCAGCCATGAAATGAGCGAGCCTTATTACAATGTCGTATTTTTGTTACCGAAAGTCCTTCCTCTATAATATGAATTGGCACTACCGATTTAAGATAGTTCTAGTGGGTTGCCTCAAGTGGCCGCTGTGGAAGATAGGCATAACTAAACGAAAGCATTTTGAGCAAGTTACATTCAGTAACTTGCTCAAAATGCCAGTATAGTTGCTGAAATGTAACCGAACCTACTCGGACTTTTGATACACTCGAGAACACTAACGGCGTTGGGTGGATAGTTGCATAGCAAGCAATTATAATTTTTCTTCCGGCGCCTTATAGCACTTCTCTAACATGAGAGATAAATGTTGGCATTACTCAATGCACTCCTCCATGCCTTTTTGGACCAGGCAATACGATGGACTCCACCGACCACAAGAGAAATGTTACTAACAGAATACAGCCTGGATGAACTTCATTTTAACAGCACTGCGTAGTAATGGATAAGTATTATAATAAGGCGAGGTTACAGGATTGGTCTGGAGTGGAAAGACTCTCAAATCATCATCCAGCGTATCACAACATTTTTGTTTTGGGTGGCCTTTTGGTCGATTACAATGTTCAGCCAAAACTTAGTGAGTTGTCGCCAGCTCGGATTATATGATCATACAATCCAATGTCTCTCTTGAAATGTTTCCACGACCGATGTAACTTTGTATCGATCCAGGATATCCTCACTTCGAATGTGACCATGCCGTGTTACGCCACTAATTCAATGTAACATTTTCAATTCCATTACCGCGTTCATTGTTTTTGACAATCCGCCAACACTTAAAACCATGTTGGGCGATCGACACTGCAGTGAATTTTGGATTTAGAACGCTCGTTGATGTGTGAATCATAGAAACCGGCAATTGTAAATAAGCATTTATCCAAGCTGTCTGATCATTGAGACAATGTCAAGGCACAGTTTGCCGCTGACTAATAACAGTGATCCCAAATACCCTAACCACACAATTCTCGGAAGATAGTTCTGAGAATCAGCTGTAACTCTTTTTGTTAATTTTTTTATCGGTTCTAGTGAGTGATCTTGCCCTAGTTCCTTAACGTATAGCAGCGACTGTCTCTGCAAATTTTGAAACGATGACTTTTAGCGTTGCCACCGTGTTTAGGACGTGTTTAGGAATCCCAAATCCGCACATGTTAGGATGGCCAGTGTAATCTCAGGAAGTCTCTGTAGTCATAGAGATTATAGGAACTCAGTACCAACTTAGTCACCTCAGCTACTTCATTGCGCCCAACAATTGGCTTGGCACACGGTCACCAATCGTTATCTCTTCAGTGATTCAGTTTAACTCTGTCACTTACTGTTAGGCGTTTAATGAGCTGTTCCTTTAGTGTTTTCTGTGAACTGTTCTCGAGCACGTCGGGGAAAAGTTCAATTATCCCCTTATCCAGTTTGACGAGTGCGTGGTTAAACTCCTAACTGGAGCTAATTGCTACCGGGTTCCTTCTTCAAAACATGGCAGCCATATTGCCACGGCAGATATTAAAGGCCCTGTTTCGGTTCTGTGTGGGGATACCATAAACGACACAGAAAAGGAACAAGTGCTGGAAAGTGCTAAAAGGAAGTACGAAGTCTCTTCCGGAATTTTGAAAATAAATATTGTAAATTAAATATACATATATGCTTAATACTTGCCGATTATAAATTTTCAGTTGTCTTACATTTGCGGCCAGCTTTCTCCCAAAATTCCTGATCTGGACGATTTGTTTCTTTTTTGTGAATTGCTGGAGGATGTCGCGAGTGCGAAAAATCGCACAAATCTGACAATCTGGAGAAACTCCCGCATTTCAATGTGAAAACAACCAATTCCTGTTGTCTTCCGTTCGCTTTTGGGATCATTTTTAAGATTTTGTATAAAACAAAAGTTTTCTGTAAAGCAAAACCTTATTTTGTGTAAAACAAAACCTTTTTAAAACCTATCTGCCCGTTTGTCTGTCCGTCACAAGCACTTTTCTCACAAATGGTTGCACCGATTCACACTAAATTTAGCGGGAGGGTGGGAACGCATGTAGAGCGTTACATCGCTCTATATGGAAATCAAGGAGGGTCTCCATACATATGAAAGGGGGCTGTAAAAAATTGTTTCACCAAATATATTCATGTGGGGGGGTATCAAATGAAAGTTCTCAATTGGTACTTTTCAATGCCGACCTCGGTTCTGACATTTAGTGCAAAAAGGGGGAGAGCGGCGGCTGGAAACTGGTCTTTTCTTTCGCGGACCTATCCTCAGAACCCACCCGACCGAAAAATAAAAAAAAAATTGCCAGGCTGCCACTACACTGTGCCTAGGCTCAGAAACACCATCCATACCGACATCTGTTTACATAAATTTAACAATGGTATATTACTATAATTTTTAGCAATTCTAGAATTATGAAATTTCAGTAATATAGGCGGTAATATACAGAATAATCGCACCAAGTTTGATGAAAATCGCACTATTATTAACAAAGTTATTATAGGTAAAAGTTGTCGCTTCAGTGCAAATTCTAAGGCTCTGAATGTCAGTATCTCGTGAAGGTGAATATTCTGATACAATATATACTTATAGATTACGTGCTTATTTATATAAATTAATAAACTACTTTATTTATTAAATTATTTTAATATTTTAAATCTTTGATAACCGTGCGGAGCGCCCGGAGATCATTTGCCCAATTTGTTCCTTGACTAACTGTCAAAACGTTATTTTTCAAAATCCTGGCCGACTCTTTCCAAAGTGTTTACAACTGAATGTGTTCGTCATTATGGGATCATTCCACTTTTCGATAAGCACTCAAAATTGGATGTCCCGTGTGACAGTGCCCACGACAACAATAAAGAAAAGTGGTGAGAGGTAGAAAGCGTTTTTGATATACCCTTACTTCGAGTTCCTCTAGCGCTGGGTGTTGCTTCGAAGTATACCAAATGAGTTTGTGTGGGATACGGGCAAATACCTTCTTTTGATCCAAGGGTGCAGTGTAGATAGGGGCATGTTTCTCACAGTGTTTCTCCATAAGTAAGCGCGTCGTAATTAGTATGTCAATAATGAGTCAGTGTGTATTTTTGTTACTGAGTCAATGTGTTGGGTCCCAGCTCTTACTATCCGAAGCTCAACTGCGACGACGGTCAGTAAGCATATTTTCATTTTTGTCATTAACAAAACAGAACAGACCGATATCCTGGGTGCGTTGGTAACCGTTTTTGTCAAGTTGATATATATATCTCTATTGCCATCCCAAGTGTCCAATTTATCATAAAGATCTTTGCAATGGGCTCCTCAGTTAACACCTTTTTCGATAGGACTTGGGCTCATCCTACCGCATCAACTGAGGAGGCCGCACCAACATTTTTCCGAGGCTTATTGAATGGGATGATCATTTTTATAACGATATTGAATGCATTTTTTGTCGACTTATCGCAGGACCTGTCACCAAAAGAAGTCAGATATGATTTCATCATAGTGGAGTAACTCCAACTATACTTTATTTATCTTCTTCCCTGAACTCACCATTTTATTATAGTACTTAAGTATATTGCCTCCAAATAACGTCAATTTTACTTACCTTCTTGCACAGTAAGGTGAAGCGCAGCAACTTTTAAAATATCAATTAATTAAGAAAATACAACCAATTTCAGATAATTGTATCTACTCCCTTGGGGGGTTCGATTCTACCAATTACCAGTCATCGGTGGAACGTTTTGATCCTCGAGTAGGAAGATGGACACCAGTGCCTAATATGACTTCCCGACGAAGTAGCTGTGGTGTTGCAGCCCTCGATGGTCACCTCTATTGTATAGGAGGAAATGACGGAACGATGTGTATGTCTAGTGGAGAGCGATTAAATTTAAGACGCAACGCATGGGAACCTATTACAGCAATGCATTCAAGGAGGTCAGTATTCATTCCTTTTTTCGTGCAACTCCTTATCTTCTAGGTTTGTGTTCTCGAATTTAGGTCAACTCACGAAGTAGTCGAAGTGGATGGTTGCCTTTATGCGCTTGGTGGAAATGATGGCTCATCGTCACTGAACTCAGTCGAACGCTACGACCCGAAAACTAATAAATGGACAATAGTTAATTCCATGGTAACCCGTCGTAGTTCAGTCGGTGCTGCTGTTTTGGAATGCTTCAATCTGGAACGAGGATTGGTTCAGACAACAAATTTATGACCCTTGTCGAGCGTTTCCGAAGCAGGAGCGAGCGGTAACAGTAGTAGCAATGGTAGTGGTCATAGTTCACATCGAGAATCATTACCATCTTCGTTTACCAGCAAAACCTCTTAACGATTTACCGAAATACTTTTCAGTAGCCTAGAGGTACTAGTCAAGGAAAATTTTTAAATTATTCTGGAAGATGCATTGTTCCTAATTGAAGTATAGTACACCGCGTTAGTGTGGATACATTTGAATAAATGTAAACTGGTTAAAGCTAGGAGGGCATAGAAAGAATTGAAGGGCATTGTCAGGAATAGTTGTGCATCACCTGGGTATAAGCCCCTCACTGCAAACAAAGTACCAATGAATGTGCCGATAAATCAATTAGGAACATCTGTATCTAAAATATCCACAGAAATATAAACATAACAAAATGCAACAACGACTAAAAACGAACGGTTATCAACGCGTGAATCTAAAGCAGTTTTTAATGCATCTTTTAACATTCCCCTTCCAATCACCACCAGCAGCTTTAAAATCAAAAATCTTCAAAAATTATTCTAAACTCAAACAGAAATCATTTCTACGGATATAATTGCAATGTCTGGATTTTGGAATATGTATATGCGTGAAAAGTTTATCCTGTGATACAAACAAACAAGAATTTCATCAGAAACACTATATTTATATGCTTGAAGCGATATTTTGAAGCAATTCCCAATATTCCAATGATTACAAATATGATTTTATTTTAATACTTCTTATACTGCCTATCGTCAGAAGATTTATGCATTAAAAGTAAGAAATATCTAATAATATAATATAAATGTGCGCATTGCTTGCAAATTACTTATAAAGACTCGGGATTGTCTAAGCTTACAGTTATGGTTTTATTTTTACCTTTCAAATTGAGGACGTGCCGTATGAAATGCTTACCTAGAGGGAACCCTAACATGGATTCTGTTCCAACATTCCATCAATTGAAATTAGAAGCAGAATCTTCCGAAACATTTATAAGATTTATTATTAATCTAAACAATCCTTTGACGTTACTGCCATTTCGTTCGTTCAGATGAAAAATATAAACCTTCCTTTGGAACTTTCATTCGGCATGCCAATTTTAGATTAACTTTTTTTTTAAATATTCGTGGTCCAACTTATTTTTACGAGAATTTTGTAAGGACAGCATAATATAATTAAAATAAAATCGTTTATATAAATATATGTAAAATTAAATTCGCAAAAAAAAATCTAAACAACTGAAATGCAAATTATATATTAGAAACTCTACCGATATGAAATCTACATCTTATAAGCTACGTACAAAACTTATTTATAAAATAAAACAAAAAAAAAGAATAATTTATTGGATATGATGCGATACAGTGTTTTTATATATACAGTAGATATATTTAACGAAATTTTTTATACAGCCCTTAATAACATTAAGATTCCAACACATCGGATGGAAGAACAAACGAAATATTTCAAATGTGTTGAAAATCAAAATTTTGAACGAACATAAGACTTTATAAAAGACTATTTGGGCTAGAAATTCGCTATATATAAAGATAAATCTAAAAATATCGTGTAACATTGTGAGGAAGGAACAAAATGATAGGATTATATAATAGATCAAGGAATTAGATTGTCTTTATAAGATTATTGTTCAAATTTATGGATTTTAAAAATTGCCATAAAGCAAAAATGGCAATAATAAAATTAGAGATCAAAATTTAAAATATCAAAATTAAATTTTACAATAAATAATCAGTAAAAATTTGTCAGAACCCACTGCCGATGATCATTTTTATGGAAAGGATCTAATATTTCTACATTTTCAGGTTATTTATAAACATTCATTTTTCAGTCAGTTCAAGCAAAAGTTTTAAATCTCAAAACATTTATATATTTTCAAAATTAATACTAACTTTTGTTATTGTCTTAGAAATATTTCCATGGTTAATTTCTAGTAATCGAATGAATACACTTTTGTTGAAATTTAAATTAAAAAAGTTTAGAATCTAAATGTAATTTTTAGTTATGAAAATCTGATTTTCATAGATACTTTAAGAAACTTATTTACACGAATAGAATTATGAAGTTTTTAATACCGAACATGCTATCGATTTTTTACTACAATATTAGAGATAGTGGTTTGCTCGTTTGTTAGTGTGAAGATTAACATTTTAGTAAGTGAAAATTGTTTTTAGATGAGAAAATATGATAGAATTTAAAATAGTTTTTATTTGTTCTGCTGCGTATAAGGGAAGTTCTACTAAATTTTATTGAGAGTATTGAAAAATAAATGGAATATACAAATTAAATTTGAGTTGATTATTTTAATCCAAGAAGAAAATATTCATATTTTGTGGATCTAGTGGATTATTTGCAAAAAAAGTCGAAGGGCAGTTCCAACCAGCTGATTTAGGAACTGAGTATTCGGACATATAGCAGGCACTTTGCAAGGGGCAGGACAGAAGCACTTTGTGTTACAAATGGCAGGCGCAAAGCGACGGTTTGTGAGGCAGCAAAGTGCTGTGTCCTTTGCAAGGGCCGCGACATGCAGGGAGAAGATGTGCTTCATGTTCACGGTTCTGGACATTATCAGGTCTTCAAAGAAGAGTTACAGAAAGCGATATGTCAAGCACTATGATCCACATCCTGCAATCAAACATGCATAGGAGTACAGCTGCCCACGACCAAAGGGGGTAGATGGTGCAAGAAAGCAGATCTGACTTGTTGTTTCTCAGTGAACAGTACCGAGATAGGAACTTACTATCATGGTATGTCGATATATCTGACACTTCTTCGTTTGAGTTCGTTGTGCAGAAGTGACGCTTTTCAGCGTTCACCTCACGCCGAACGAATCTATGAAAGCTTCCCGAAATAGGCTCACCGCCTTTGAGGACGAGATTAAAAACATGGAAAGAAGAATTCGAATCGGAAAAGTCTTTGACGCCAGAGGCACATAGATTTTGCAGATGGCTGCGCGGACAAGACTTATTGTCCTAAATACTGATAGCATTCTGACATTCCGACGTCCTGGTTGCGAGAGCACTATCCCTGACGCAACTGTTGCTACGGAGTCCTTAATCTCAGCGGTGCAACGGTGGAAAGTAGTGGAACATTTTACGCCCACTGATCATCAGAACATTTTTCTCAAAGTGACAAACGGCGCTTCTGGAATATTGGGAAAATCAACAATGTAAATGAATCGCTAATTTATTCAACAATGAGCTGGATCACATCAGCTTGTAATGCATCGGTTCCCAAAAAGAAATAACGTCCCGGCAAATTACCTGCATTGCTGTTGGATGGCTGAAATTGCAAGCCTACGAAGAAACTACCTCAGACTTCGGCGGATTGCTCATCGTGCCAGAGGCCAAGACGAGGTGACAAATCTGTAGAGTATAAAGGTAGGAAAAACGAACTCCGCCCCGAACAGACAGAAGGCGCATTGATGGCAGGAGCTTATCAACGACGTTAACAGACAGCCATGGAGCTTGGAGTAGAAACTGGTTACCAGAAAACTCGGTGCCCTTCGACCGATCTACGGAAGTAGTCAAAATGGAAGAAATCGTGCGGGCACTTTTTCCTGTCCCCATCCGAACTGACGCTTTGATGGAGGAGTGAGTACTAAGGAATTTCTAAGGTTCTATCAATGAAGGGCAAAACAGCACCAGAACCGGATGGTATTCCCAGCGACATGTTGAAACTCGTATGTAAATACAAGCCGAATTTACTACTCGGCGCATTCAATGCATGTTTGACAGCGGGTGTTTCCACCAGCCCCCCCCCCTTCCCTTACCTTGTTGGACATAGCGAGGAAGTTGCTTGAGAAGCTCATCAAGCCAAGACTGACTAACGCAATACGTGCTGCGGAAGACTACTCACCATCACAATAAGATTTTATAGTGGGGCAATCCACAATTGTCTGAGGCACAGTAGATCTACTATAGGCAGTACCCTTACAAAAATGACTCCATTTGCAAATGTGCTTGCAGAAGCTTATCTGTACACATCAGAGACGCTAAACAAGGAAAAGGCATAATCTTCGTCAAATCGTATTGGTAAGAGAGAGATCGGTGAGCTTTTGCTATTCTGGTACTACGGCGTGCTCACCCATATAGCAAAAAGTTGTTTCACGTATTCACTTATACATAAGCAAAAACTTGCCAATCTCACCAATACATTGGCAAGTCCGGGCGGTATGTCAAACACAGCTGATCGGGTTTTCGGTACATCTCGCTCACGCTCAAGGGCAAAACAATTAGAAATCGTGTGTACTCGCACTGATTTCCCCCCTTGAGAGGCAAGGGGGAGTGAGGTAGCTGTCTAGTATCTAACTGTGGTCTGAGGTATACAGTTGTCACTGTCGGCTAGTAGTGCCCCATGTGTCAATGTCGGCTAGTAGTGCCCCCTGGGCGTAAGAAACGTCTTCAATACTGCGTGGTTGTGCCACATGCTTGAGTCATTTGAAAATCGTTTCGGCCCAGGCTACGTGCTGCAGATGTTGAGGGACTATTTAAAGGACCGCGCCTTTCTCTGCGAGACCCGGGAAAGTCAGCGCAGAATGAAGGTCATATCGGGGCGGTTTGGAGATCTATCCTTGTTCCGAACCCTTTAAAAGTTTTATTCCATAGTTTTCTATGACTACGAGATGCCTGATGAATCGCTTTTGGTCGGATACGCCATTGATGTTGCGGCCCTGGTTACCGCACGCACGGTTAAACAAGCTTAACGGTGATGCGACAAGTAAATAGACGGAAGAATGGATTTTCTCTAGCTCTGGAAAAAAATGGGGAGAGGTTTCCTACAGTTGTCCCTATTTAGGTTGGGGAAACAGACAGACATACAGACAAGATTGCGGCTAGAATGTTTGCCGTTTGCCAGCCGATATCTAATAT
The DNA here is from genome assembly GCF_905115235.1 of Hermetia illucens. Taxonomy (NCBI): domain Eukaryota; kingdom Metazoa; phylum Arthropoda; class Insecta; order Diptera; family Stratiomyidae; genus Hermetia; species Hermetia illucens. The sequence goes on from NC_051849.1 coordinate 53,600,982, forward strand.
TGGGAGCCCGTTATCCAGTAGACGTGAGGTTGCTGATGAATACGATTCAGCCCGTCCTTGTTTACGGTTCGGAAGTATAGGCTGACTCCCTCAGTAAGGAAATCTGCCGCAAGCGCCACGCGCAAGTACAAAAACAAGCTGTCGCTCGTGAAGAGAAGCCCATACTCTCTGCGCATGGGAGCAGACCCTGCCTGAAATGGAGCAATGGCGTAGGCCAGGACGCCTGGCAGTTTTTTAGGGATATCAAATTGGGAGACCTCGGTGTAAAACCGGGATGGCTGAAGTTCCTCACTGAAGTAGGACTAGACCGGATACCGGTTGTTGCGCCGTTTATGATAATGATGAAATATTAAAGACATACTGTTTCCTTAATGTTCAAATAAGTGAAAATCAAATTTACCGCAATTAAATCTGCACCATCTTATATTAATTACAGGTTGCTTTTGAAATCTAATCCAGTAATGACAGGTATCAGATCACACAGCACATCGGAACCTTTTGCAGGAGAAACTATTTCCATGCCCGTATCTAGTGACCATGATTTACCTGACATCCTATCGGATGACGATTTTTAGGTGCTGAGAACTAAACATGTGTCTGGTATTGAACTCAAATATGAAAGACAACCATACCTCAGCCATGCGAAGCAAGTCAGAATCTGTCTGATGTGTATAAGCTAGGTTGGATAGTATTGAAACACAAATAAACAAATAAAGTTGGTCATACCAGAGCCTCCTTTCAGGTAAATAACTATCTACAATAGCAGCGAGATAGACGGGAATACCAACCTTCGCTATGGATTTCCGTATTAGATTCCAATTGGCCGAATTGAATGCATTTTCTACGTCCAGGGTTACTACGTTATGGAACCCATTCTGCCGATCTGAAAGGCCACCTTGGCTCTCAACAACCAGCAGTAATTTATTATATAATAGATAGACAATAATAGACAAAAGACATATGGGTCGCTATGACGATGATTCACCTGAAGGTTTACCAGGCTTGAGTAGAAGTACCAACTTCTGCCACTTCCATGCCACTGCAAATATCCCCTCGGACATGCACGCTCCGAACAACTCAGCAAACATGTCCGGCCTAAATTTCACGGGAAGCTTAATGGCCTTATTTGGTACTCCATCCAGGCCCGGCGCTTTATTATCTCCTATACTACCGCAGATCTCCAGCAACTCATGTCTGGTGACTGGCGGAATTGTCGTGACCTTCAGAGGTGGTTGGAATATGTCGGTGCTCTCCTCTTGATGATGTTTTTCAGCAGGAGGTTGGAACACGTGATCTGCGGAGATGACCGGCCTCTGAATGGTCCCATCACGATTCTGTAAGCACTCCTCCACGGGTTTACGTCCGCTTCTGACCAGAGCTCCTTGAAGCATTACCTCTTTTCTCGCTGGATGGCGAGCTCATGATTTTTATTGGATTTCGGCGACCTCTTTTGACATTTGACTTTTGACTGATTAAATCCTTCAAATTGACCTATGTGCGACATTGTCCCGTTTGCATTTTCATATCCGTATTTCATATCCGTATGTTAAGATGACTTGCCATTTCCCCCGCTACAAAATTTTCTTCAGATGTTATATGATTAAAAACGGCGTTGAAATTTTCCTTCTACACATTATGCTGTTCATCATCGTGAATGAGATACCTACCGCCCTTAACCGGGCCATAGAAAGATGTGCGACCACCTGCCTTTCTGTTTGCGATAGCTTTTAGCTCCTTTGCCAACGCAATAATAAATTCTCATTTATCATAACGCACTCCACATTGCACTTCACGAGATTTGCCGCGGTATCGGGGCTCAAGAAGATCATCCTTCTTTGCTCCATCGGATTTGGGGCCTTCTATAGCTTAGTTGAATAACGTAATGAGCAGGTTAAGCGACTCCTTCTAGAACGGCAAGTCTGCGAAAGAAACGTAGTCAATATTCGGAAAGGTTTAATCGGTATTAATTTTGTTTGTAGAAAAGTCAAAACAAATAGGCATTGAACCGCTCTTTTAATAAGTATCTTTTACACAAAATATTCTTGTTATTGTTTTTTATTCTCTCTACCTATGGGATTGAGTGGCATTAGTTGTACTGCTCCTTCAATAAAGCGACCGAAAAATAAAGGAAGTACTTGTAGATGAAACGCAGTTATTACCATTTTATTGCAGGCAAAACCCTTTATTTTCATCAAATAGGTTACAGTTTATGGTGTTCATTTGTAAAATATTGAATATAAGATTACAAAAATAGATTTCCTTCATTTAAAATAGCGTCCATGTATCCCTGCTGCCAAGAGTGATGAACTACGTCAAGAACTAATTTATTTGCTCTATCCCCACCTACATTCTGGAGAGCATGTGAGAACTTTTCAGAAAACATGTCCTTCTCGAAGTAATACGAAAGATAAGCGCACTCTTTTTCCGAACACTCCATCCATGGAAGGAACTGAAAGCAGACTACGGCCCCATAGAATGCAAACTTCCTAAAGTGCTCATAGAAATTTTCAAAACTGTTGGAGTAAAAGTGAAAATTTAAATAATTAATGACGATAATATATCCAGAATAAAATAAACGTATTTAGTGAAGAGGCAATGAATTTGCAGATGTATTTATAGAAGAACAATCGGCATGAAAAATAAAACTAACTAGGCTCACATGACCAATATGCGAGGCCACATAAAACCAAGAAGATGATTCAAGACACCATTCGACATCAACAGCGGCCTACGACAAGGGGATGCCCTGCCATGCGTCCTCTTTAACCTGACCCTGGAATGCGCAATGCAGATGTTAATGTAAGAGCCACCATTCTCTTCAAATCAACCCAACTACTGGCCTACGCTGACGATATTAACATTATGGGAAGAACATCACATCTCGAAAATTAGTTTCTTCCAGATCGAGTAGGCAGTAATCGGGGTGAGATCTTTGGCTGCACATTAATAAACGCAAAACGAAGTACATGGTGGCAACGTCAGCACTAACAACCAAACAACCAAGAATATCAAATCGCACTGGTCAAACGAGAACAATAAAGAAAAGAGGATCTAGGCAGCCAACAAAGTCCATTTCAGCTGACAAAAACTGTTTTACTCGAAAAGTCTCACCATAGGGTCATAGGGTTATGACCACACTTGAAGCTAAATTGACCGTGACATACACTTTCAACTGTTTTTCATCACATACAAGACTATGCTTAGATCAAACAACCTGCTGCATTCTAAGGCCTCGTCTTTTCTACTGACAGCAAGGCAGACAAAATTGTAGGACTCCCCTTATATCTTTCTCGTACATGAGTTCCGTTTCACAAAATCTGTGGTAATGGATTCGTTGAGTGGCCAAGAAACTTTTATGACGTAAGGGCCACAATATCGAGATTCCGTAGCCTTATGTCAAAATTATTAGTAACAATCATACTGAGACAATTCTATATCCAGAACCTAATTGCGTCACTTGGCAATAGTAGGTTAATAGTAAGAAAAGAAACGTGGTAGCTGCCTCTATGGAGGGTAGGTAAGTACTACCATTCTCAAAGTCCTCAGCCGAAGCAAGAGCTAAGGATTCTGATAATGTACGCAGAATCGCTCTTGAATTCTTAATAAGGTCTGATGGAACGTGCTCGTTGAGTAGCAAATTCATTCCTAAAGGAGGCAAGCACTTGATGTCTATGCTTGGCCGGCCAAGAAGAAGAGAATTAATTGACATAATTATTTCCACTTGAAAGGTGCAGGAGTTGATTAGAGACTGGAAGGGGCTGGACGAAGTTTCACTAGCAGATCACCGTATAATTAGTTAGTTTGGGGGAGGAGCTATAGATTCAAGCACTCTAGCTTTTTGTTAGGTCCATTGTACTATCGCCGACAATCGCTTTCTCAATGGATGATCGCTTGCCGCGTTAGCAATCTTTCGCAAATCTGAGAACATTCTCCAGGCGAATAGTGTTCAGATTTTTCGTTGAAAAAAAACCTTGCCGAGGTATCTTAGTCTGAGATCTGACGAGGCCGGGCATCTGCATATGAAGTGCAAGACCGTTTCCTCCGCCTACATATAGCCGATACAACAACTCCAATCTTTCCATTCAGTAGTTTAAGGGGCAGTGTGCCGTTAAAAACTCTACTAGGGTTGTCATGCACCCTTCTTAAGGAACAACAAAAATACCAATTTAACCCCGGGTTTTTTCGCAAAGATTTTCGTCTACCGGCATAAATTCGAACGGTGAAATCCGCGCTCGGTTGTTGGTAGTCAACATAGTCTATTTCTGCTGTTTCGCTAAAAATATATCACTATAGGGTCAAAGCTCGTACTATACAAGACAATGATTTTGCCTGTCATCGTGTATTCCTCGGAGACCTGGGTTCTTAACAAGAAAAATTTCGAACTTTTGGTCGCGTTCGAGAGAAGAATCCTCCGAAGAATTTTTGGTCCCCTAGATGAGAATGGACGATTCCGTAGCGAATATAACGACGAAATCTATGAGCGATATTGCGACCGTTTGGTTGTAGACCAAATCCGGCTTAACAAGTTGCGATGGGCGGGTCACTTAGTCCGTGCGCGTGAGGTTGATGCAACCCGGAAAGTCTATAGGGGCAATATTTATGGTAGAAAAAGAAGACGTGGCAGACCCTGCGATGGTGTAAGCCAGGACGTCAGACAGCTTTTAGCTATATCGAATTGGTGGATCTTGGAGCTAAACCGGGATATCTGGAGCTCCTTACTAAGGGGGACCTAGACTAGATACCGGTTATTATGCCGTTGCTGATAAGAAGTAGACGTACTTTTGCTCGCTGAATAAGACAAGATATAAGTATTCTTACCTGTATTTCTTAAGACTATCATGTTCTACGGGGAACTCAAATCCTAAAATATCACAAATAGAAGTGATAAGTGTCACATGATAATACTTTAATAACTCCATCCAAATTTCTTCCCGTATTGAAGGATGAATATTCATATACATAAAGAAGGCCAAGTCCAGCGCTGGGGAACCATATCGCATTTCCTGAAAAATAATAGCGATATTAGTTTCACTATTCATTCCATTTAGTTTGCATTTCCAGCTGGAGCATTTATACCTGAAAATCAATCATTCGGATATCAGTTGGATTTTCAAATCCCTCCTTCTTATCATAATGAAACAGGACATTATTTCGATTGTAATCCCCATGAAGAATCACCGAGAACGTTTCATCTATTTCGCGGAACCGTTCTAGTAATTCAAGGGGTTTATCACCATACAAGTTCTTGAATTTATTCAAAGCCTGGAAAAAGTCAGGATCACATTCAGAACCGACACGATCTACATACTGGAAAAATCGTAAAAATGCTGGATCGTATATGGATTTGTAAACATTCACGTCTTCTTCCGTAATAAAAGGAAGTGGTATTATGCCTCCAACAAGATTTTCAAATTCCTCGTCTCCACGAATCCTCGATGCATATGTAATGGAATGATATTCTGCTATCAATTTGGTCATCAATTTCAAATGCTGTTTATCCAAATGCAACCGAGGACCACCACGAAATCCATGAGGTAACATATTTTCGAGAACTAAACAAGATTCGTAACTTTCCTTGCTGATAGGAGGTTCGGATGATTTTCCACTGAGCGAGGTTTTAATCGTAGAGTCAAAGCACGTATTCAGGCCTGAAATGGACAGAGATTGGGCAAACATCAGATCATAGCCCTACTCTCCTTTTGAAAAGGCAATGAACCTGCAATATTGCCATATTCTGCGAAGTATGTAGTTGGGATCCATTTATCAACGTCAATCTTGCACCTGGGTGATCCTTTTATCACTTCCTTGTAGTATGGAATTATTTTGTCATAAGCAAATATTTCGTTTGCAAATTGTGTATATGCTCGCACTGATTTTCGGAAATTTTCGTTACCCTTCATGAATTTGATGAATAAGGAATGTTTAGTTACTCTGCAATAATAAAAAATGTAAACGGTTAGAAATCTATTTGTGATGTCATTAGTTTCTACCATACTTCCCAGTCACGATATTTTTCGTAGAGAAAGTAAAATCATAGACCGCCGACATGAAGCCACTTAAGCCGGTTCTGGATTCTATTGATTCGTCGAGTAAGGACGATTCATTAGGCATCTTCTCAAAGAATTTATCCCTCAACGTAGTGCGTATATAGTTCAAGTGAATACTTTGTAATTTGTTTGTCTCATCTGTTTCTACAGCATCTCCTGCTGCAGCCTCTTCACGAGGAATTTCATAATCGAAATCACCCATTTTGATATCTGAAACAATAAAATGAGAGGATGATGTTCTGTACAATAGTGTGGGAAGGGAAGTTATGGTACAAATATTTGGCAACCTATTTCCTGCAAAAAGTAAAAAGTCAAAATTGCGAAATCAATTATGATTACTCTAGAACGAGCACCGATCCGGCGGGTTGATTCTGCGTAGACTATTGCCAAACACGTGGGTAAAATGAAGAGTGTTTGAACTTTAACTAGGACCTGTGTACAACCTGACAGAAGTGGTCGTCAACGCGAGGCTATTTTACACTGTACTAACTAATTCAAAAGGAAAAGGGAATGGGAATGCCAAACGCTTCAGGTAAATATATGTATACGGGATTGACCATAGGCTTATCCCCTGACCGCTCAAACTATAGTGGCCTAGCGAAATATTCAAGATTTGTTTACCTAGCGCATAATTTCCGTTAGTGAATATGATGGCGGGAAGTGGGAAGTGTTTTGTAGATTTCGCTTTCTTGTTACACAATGGATGTACAATACTTATTCCGAACATATGATCAACTGGCGAATCATGGTCAGTAAGAATACCTTCATAGGTTTTGGCATAAAGACTAATTTATACTTTTTCCAAGAGGTAATAATAGCCACGTAGTCCATAGCCAGATATCCTGCGCTGCAGCTGCTCTTTACCCACCTTTAATATCGCTGAATAGATTCTATCCATGCCAGGTGTTTCACTGACTCAACTCCGGATGAAAGCACCGTATGGTTTTTCCCTTCAACGATACTACACAGTCTCGAAGTCTCTCTTTCATCTTCCAGTTCCTCACAAGAAGCCCCATTTTCAACTTCTTACGACCAGCAATTTTCAGTTGCACCAGGGAACCGTTTTAACACATTCGCATTGGGTAATAGGGCAGGCCTCTCGGAGTTTCCAATTGGGCTTCAATCATTAAAAGAGTCCTTCGTCTCCTAAGGAGCTAAAAATTATTGCCAAAAGATCCATTAAACCTTGCCTAATCTATTTACAGAAGAATCCGTTTTTGTATTATAATTTTCACAGCCGAAATTGTTAGATTGAATTTTAAGTAACGATCATCTGTATATTCCTCGTACAAGAACTCAGAGGATTGAATATCCAACATGCTGGCCTGTTGTATGCCAATGGAAGTGATAAACCTCCCTCAACTCCCACTCCCACGCCATCTTGGCTAACGACGCTACTGGTAATGGATACCTTGCTATGGTTCCTGGAGGACACAAAGGTCTTTGCATAAGCATTTGCGAACTAGCCGTAATAATTATTGAAAAGTTTAGGACCACAGTATGTTAACGCTTGAAAGCAACTCTGCTAGTCCGCTCCATTTTGCGGCCAAGAAAAACGATACTTGACGGACGTCATAGCATGGACATGCGGGGATGATCGCCCCTCAATAATGTCAGATTTATGACGACCGCCGTAATAAACCGCGTATTTATCACTCCGAATGTGGCTCGAATGACTTCGCTAAAAGGAGAAGAATTCAAGCCAAGGTTGTACATGTGTTTCCTAAAGAAACCTAAGGTTTATGGATTAGGTATAGCAAATTAAGGGTCAATTAAGGTATTATGGCTAACAATCACATTTTACTTTTTAAATGCATTTTTCTCGAAACTGCATAGTGAAAATCGGCTGCCACCTTAGCCCAAAATCTATCAACGAAATTCTTTGAAATTATCACGACTTATTCAGAACATATTTCTACGGTCCGCAAACTAGGATAAATGTGATTCATTCAGAAGTTTTTTTTTAATCACTAAAGAAGCTTTAAAAAAGCACCAAAATTCACAAAAACAAGTTCAACAAGGCACCAAAAAATTAGCTTTTGACATTTTTTAATAATCCTAATTTGTGGACTGTAGGTAAGTCTGGACGTTAAAATGCCCTTTACATTTTTTATTTAAAATGATCATAGCGCCCTCTAGCGTAGCAGCAGAAATACACCTTTTTTGGAGATTGGTGTATAAGTTGCTCTGTATTTCAATAATGAACTATGCTATCGTGCTGGAAATTATTACAGATGCTCAAGATATTAATAAATATATGGTGAAAAATTCTTATATGTAACTTTATCCAGTTCTTCACAAAAAATTTCTAAAAATGGCCTCCACAGGGAATGACCCCCTTAACAGACAATCGTATAAATTTAATTCAAAATTCACAATGTGTCAGTCGATGCGTATAGTGAGAAATGTTAGGCCGCCGAAACTGCTAACACTGCGCACGGAAAGTACGTAACCATACCCCACTTCCGACAAACTTTCTGGTTCCGAAGGTCACTAGCACGTGAAAGACAACAGGATGAAGTTCGGTAACTACGAAACAAGTCGGAATACCGGAAGCTCGCGCTTCGGGTATAAAGGTTTTGTGTTCATCTTATCTAAGAAATTTCAACGCATATTTTTCTACCCGTATACAGCTTCAAAATTACGAGACATACGTACATATTACAGCCGTAGATGTTACGCTCACCCTAAACAAACAAACTGCCTATTTTCGAATACTGTACACATATAGGCACGTATATAAATTTCCAATTTACTTCTTATATCGATCTGAATTAGGCACTACCCGCAAAGTCCATTAGCACGCATATACTATATACCTACATACACACATGAAAGAAACCTAAAAACCATTGGCTAAGTTGACCGTAAAGGTCCGCCCGCAAAGATTGAAGCTCCATCAAAGTGCTCGCTCGACACGTTCTTGCACGCCTCTGTGCTAGCCAGGCTCGGAAATGTGGGGGGGGGGGGGGGGGGGGGGGGTCACGCTTCATTACTACAAATCAACGTGTCTATTCCGATGCGTGGGTCTGCACCAGATTCCAAAATAGACATTAATAGGGACTTCGCGACTGCCTATCGAATAATAACCAGAACGCGAACGAAAATGGGAAAGTAAATAAAAAAACGGCTCGACCGCGCGGGTGGAGCCGTAAGTCTCCGGACCCGAGTGCCGCGATCAGGGAGGGGAAGATCCATGACGGATCACAGTCCCAATTATTGCCTCTTCCGCCTCAGATCTTGAATGAGGCGAGGCCCCTGAGGCTCCCACCCTTCCTTGACATCGTCAGGCCAGTTTGCCATTTTTGAGGATGTCCCTTGCGATAGAGGTTCTGCGGGAGCACGGAGGAAAAGAGAGGGAGGAAGTCCTCAAATTACGCTTGATTTATTCACCATTCATCATAAAAAATAAATTATAAATATGTAATATAGACAAAGAAATAGAAAAAAAACTAACTTAAATAACGAAATGCAATAAAAAAGAGAAGAAAAAAAACTAAAAGAAAAGTAAGAAAAGCAATGAAAATTTAAAAAAAACTCACTTAGTCCGTCAACTTCGAGCTCGAAGGATGGTGCTGTAGAATATGAATTTCATTAAATACGGATATGTTAGAGACTGATAATCCTAAAAATAACAAATTTGTTAATTTAAATTTTTCTTTTTATGTTCTCCCTTCTCCTTGTTTCAGTTTTCCTTTCGATTGGTGAGTGTGTAGTTGCGGGCAAGACTCCCCGAAAATTTCACATCAACTGGAGCCGCCTTTTCGCCTTTCTTCCGCTGTTCTCTGGTGTAACAATTTATTTATATGCACGTTATAACTTTTCACTGTTAATATTAATCCAAACCGCGTCTTGATTTTCTTCGTAGCAGTCCCGGAGGCTTTCTTTATCCGGGACAGAGACGACCAAGGGTTTGTGCCGTTCACGTCCTCGCCAAAAGTGCCCAAACAAAGACTTCCCGGCCTTCGCTTCCCGTTTTTTTCTTTAAATTACTGAGCATTTATCCTTTGTTACTCTTGTCAACGATTTGAACTTATTCTCGGAATCTTTCGTTAAAATACACTTGAGTTATGATTTAGCACGATGTGGTGTTAGTTTTCTTGGTCGAATCCCTTTTATTTTCCTCGTGAAAATCTTCTCACCTTTTTAAAAAAAAGGATTTTTACTTCCCAACCCAACTGTCACTTCCTCCTCTCCAAAACAAAAAAGAAAAACAACGGTCCTCCTCTTTTTTCCAGCACCGCTTCATTTGCCGCTACATTGCCTTCAACTCTCTCTAGTCAATGTTGCGACAACATGCGCATCCGCCTGCGGATGCGGCAAATCATTCGCCTCTTGTCAAGATCAATTCGCCCGAATCCATTCAATAATGTGCAATCTGCGGCGAACACTAGGGCCATTTTAACATTATTAAATGCATTATTTAAGCGAATTAATTAAGAAAGAGCCAAATGAGATTCCGCTCCCGTCGCACAGCCGCGGTTACTACAGCTTGCACCCAAACTTTACAAAAATGTCAAGCGATAACGGCTTTGCGGTTTCTTACCAGGGGAGAGGCAAATCGTCAGACGCTGCCTCACCTCTGCCATCTGTAGTATTTATAAATACACTATTCAAACAACGCTACAAGATTGCGTAAATTTCGACTACCTCCTAAGCGTTTGACCTTGAACCTGTATCCTATAATCGCTAGGTTCTACGCTCATAAAGTCTTAAGGATCACGAATTTCGTTTTGAAATGTTTGCAGTGTATTCTAGGATAGCTAAGCTAGCGATCTATCCATTGAAAAAAGTTGATTTTGAAGACCGCCTAATAAGATTTCCTCACTTAATAATAATTATAGTGAAATGTTGAATGAAGGCAAGACGAAGTACATGGTGGCAACGTCAGCGCCAAAAACCAAAGAGGCAACAACATCGAATCGCACTGGTCAAACAAAAACAATAAAGATAGGAGACTACAACTTTGAGCCCGTTGAAAATTTCTCCTATCTAGGGTCGAAAATCACAACCGATAACAGTTATGACGATGAAATCCGCGCACGGTTGTTGGCAGCCAACTGAGCCTATTTCAGCTTACAAACACTGTTCCGCTCGAAACGTCTCACCACAGACAAGACTATGATTTTGGCAGTCCCTATGTATTCTTCGGAAACCTGAGTTCTTAGCAAGAAAAATTGTGAACTCTTGTCCGCGTTTGAGAGAAGAATCCTCCGAATGGACTTGGCTCTCTACATGAGGATGGACGATTCCTTAGCCTACATAATGACGAAAACTATGAGCGACACCACGACCGTCAGGTTGTGGATAAAATTCGACTCAATAGGTTACGGTGGGTGGGTCATTTAATCCATATGGATGTGGATGATGCAGCCCGGAAAGTCTATAAGCCAATATCTATGATAGAAAAAAAAGAAGTGGCAGACCCTGACTGAGATGCAGCAAGCTCCATCGGACTGTTGAATCGGTTCGATAGATAATTTATCTGTCCCAAAATTATTCTGAAGCGGATCACCCATGCCTAAATCATTCAAGGGGAACTCTCGCTATCAAATCAATAAAGAGATGGAGATTGCATACTGGATCAACTCTTTGTTGATTACGTCTCAACTTAGTCACTCCAAAAGTAAATGCGTGGGGGTTTTGTAAATAAGATAACACAGTAGACAACCAAAACGCTTCATATGTAAAATATCACAATTTACCAGGCCTCCTAATGACTGTAGTAATTGACTACAATATGAGCCTGTACAGCAAGATTGTTTTGTCACAGATTTAGTCTGTTTACTAACTCCCGTGACTAAAGAACCTGGTCAGACATAATGAACAAGTCTGCAGCAGAAAAATTTAAAGGCGGTGCACTTGCGGTAGCTTATCAAATAATAAAATAATAATTAATACCTTTTTGCTAGGGAATGAACAACCATGTATTAATTATGTTTCAAACTGAACACAATGCAACAAGCAACAAAAACCTCAAGCGCGGAACTGAATCATACTAGCCGACCATAAGTAGTTTCTCGTTGGCTTCATTCAGCAAGCTGATTATGCATAGTAATCACAATGCACGCATTATCGCTATCGAAGGTTCCAATTGAGCACCATTTTCAAGAGATATCGCATTCACAGTTTGTGTAGAAGTATACCAGGCAAGCAGAAGGTAAAAGATAAATTTCTATAAGAATAAAACTTTCATCGATTTTTCAAAAAGTCTAATTGTTTTCAAATACTCGTTTCACCTACATTTTTTAAATAATTCATACCACTAATCTTGTTTTATTACACTAAAAGTAATAGGTATCTATTGATGTAAAACACATCTAATGCGGCAGTAATTTCGCTTACAGCGCTTGGTACTGGCGACTACTTTCGTTTTTTCCTCGAGAAGTGTCAGTCCAACGCTGTCTAACCAAATCATAACAGCATTGATTAATTCATATGAATATCACTCCTCTGTGACTACAATCAATAATAATCCACGTAACCCATCACCGTGCCTCTTCCTGAATCGGAATATAAAATACATCATTGCATATGTGTTCCAGAGCACCCAGTAGGTCTTCTACTGGAGAATATGCATCTCCATAGGCCAACGGTTTCTGAAGGGTTCGCTTATGATTTTCACCTCAAATTCGTAGGGGATCTGCTCAAGCAAATCTGGAGCGACCCTTCATTAGTTGAGGTATATTTGAAAAATCTCATTTCATTGTAGTCAAGGCCTTCCTAAATTCGGGGCTTTTACCATTTCCAACAATTTGTCGATTTTCCCGCGCTTCCTTTCCTTCACACAATAGACGTTTGAAGACTTCCCTTGACACTGAAACCCCTCTTTCCACACCTTCTGCATCGATCGGATAGATCAATGCTGCTGGTGCATACCTTCGCGAAGTGTCCTAAGATGAGGCACTTGATGCACTCCCTTAATGAAATATGCTTTTTCAGACGGCATATAATATATTCAATCCTAACTTTTTCAGATGCCAACATAGGCCTTTCTCAAACTCAAAATGAATTCTTTTCCCAGTTTCTTCAACTTAAATTATTCTTCCAAACAAGCGCATATTTCTTCTCTGAATGTCACTTCGTTGAGAACCTTACACTGCTATAGATATCATGTTTTTGGACCCGTACTGGAAGATTCCCTCCAAGTGACCTCTTAACTTGGTTACGAAAGTATTAATTTTACCCCACCGGAATTTTTTCCAGCTCAAACGTGAAATCAACTTTCTTGCTTCATCAAATCTTGGTGACATTTCCACCTAGATCTTTTGGATTGGATTAGCTTCGGCCTTTTAGTATCTCCCCATACGACAAATGGCCCTTGCTGGAGATAACAGTTACCTCTGGGCGAATTTTTACCTTTGCCCCTTCTCCGCTCGCAATTGACGCACTGCCTTTCCCCGTTTCGTTCTTTTAGTTCCATAATTCGGTGTGGTGCTTTTTTTCTCTTAAGCGCCTGCTAATTCCCTAGATGATCCTCATCTTTTTCCCCGCCCTCTTTTATTTAGTGGCAAGTTGATCCCACCACGGTTAGATATCACTTGGGTCGCCTAGTCTCTGTTTTCCCTTGGAATCGCTTTCCTTCCTCTTCGACCCATAAAAGAGGACCCTAATGGCTCTCATCATGTTTTTGATAGCTTGCTGCGACATCGTATTTGTTCTTGATTCTTGTTCTTGATAAACTGATGGGAGGTCTTGCAAATCTATCTGTCAATCTGCCTATCTGTCTAAGTGTCGCACGCACTTTGCTTAAAAACGGTTACGCCAATTGACACAAAGGAACTGTGAACCTCACGCATGCAGTGAGTAACATCGGCCTACGTTGAGCTGAATATAGTCATACGGGGTGTCAAATGGAAGACCTCGATTAGTACTTCCTGAATCCGATAGTGATTCTGACGTGACTCTTAAACGTGACGAATGTGGGGGTTAGAAACTGATGATGTTTTCTTAGCCACTTATAACAAACCTACTATTAAGCAACTTGTTCAAAACTGGAATGATCCCCTCACTTAACGCGGTCTCAATCTGAGCCTGAATTAAACAGAATTTTTGACGAATGATCCCAATGTAATAGACATTATTACTGTCCGTGCCAGAAACCTGCCTGTAACTGCATGCTTTAAATATCTTAGATCAATGCTATCAGCCAATGATGAAGGCGTTATGAAATTGCCTCACGCGTCAGCAATTTGGATCAAATGGCATTCTTTGCGAACGTCCTAAATCTAAAATTTCTAAGTGTGGGCCGGCGATAAAAAATAATGAACGGCGTCTCGCGGTAATGGAAACGAAGATGTTGCGTTGGACCAGTTCCATAACCCGGCATGATCACAACCGAAATGAGGACATCTGCAATCTGTATGGGGCTATACCAATTGTGAAAAAACTGACCACGGATGTCGATGGGGAACGACCGAAAGGCCGGCCGTATCAACAATCGCTTGATATGCTGGATGGCGACTTCAAAGCGTCACGATATATTCCAGAGGAGCCCTGTTCATCATCATCACAGCGCAACAACCAGTATCCGTTCTAGGTCGCCTTAATACGGAACTCCAGACATCCCGGTTTTGCGCCGAGGTCCACCTATTGATATTCCTAAAAGCTGCCTGGCGTCCTGACCTACGCCATCGCTCCACCCCACGCAGGGTCTGCCTCGTCTTCTTTTTCTACCACAGATATTGCCCTTATAGACTTTCCGGGCCGGATCATCCTGATCCATATTTGGGCTGGATTTTATACACAACCTGACGGTCGTGGTATCGCTTATAGATTTCGTCGTTATGTAGGCTAAAGAAACATCCATCCAAAATTCTTCGGAGGATTCTTCTCTCGAACACGGCTAAGAGTTCGCAATTTTTCTTGCTAAGAACCCAAGTTTCCGAGGAATAAATGAGGACTGGCAAAATCATTGTCTTGTACAGTAAGAGCTTTGACCCTATGGTGAGACGTTTCGAGCGGAACAGTTTTTATAAGCTGAATTATGTGCTGTTGGCTAACAACAACCGTGCGCTGATTTCATCATTGTAGCTATTATCGGTTGTGATTTTCGACCCTAGATAGGAGAAATTTTCAACGGTCTCAAAGTTGTAGTCTCCTATCTTTATTCTTTCCGTTTGACCAGTGCGGTTTTATGTTGTTGGTTGGTTGCTTTTCGGTGCTGACGTTGCCACCAGCGGCCCTTTTGGGCGCGCAAAATGGCGAAACAGATCACAATGAGCCGAAGCCACTTCTGCAGGGGACAAAGAAGAAGAAAAATGATTGTTCAAAACTACCCAACCGAAGCTCCCCATCATATAGAAGCTTCCTGTTTTTTCGTTATTATAAAATAAAGTTAATAATAATAAAGTACTATCTGAGTGTAATTATGCGGTGTTTCCAATGATTAATATCTGAAACAATAAAAAACTTGTTCTTTCTTTTTCGTTGGTGTTGATATTTATTCTTGCAAATACCGTCCTAACAATTTGTTAGAAATATCGGTATTTGCAAGAATAATAATCAACATCAACGAAAAGAAACAAACAACAAGTTTTTTTTATTATTTCAGTAAATTACTATATTTTTGGGGAATATAAAAAAAAGTAGTAATACAAGCATGATGCACGTTTGGTGATATCCTTGTGTTACTGACAAAGCTTTAGTAGGTCAAAATGTTCTCTTCGGGTGTAAATTTACTGAAACTTAAAACATTGACCATCAACATCACACTAAAGTGAATAATCTGACATACTAAATGCATAATATTACCACCTACATACAATGCAAATACACAAAACCTTTCATACCGAAAACGCCGAACTTATGGTTTTCAACTTGTCTAAACTAAAGTTGATCTGAAGCGGATCGCGCATGTCTAAACCACTTAACGAAAGCTCTCTCTATCAAGTCAATCAACGATCAAGAGATCGAGATTGGGCACCGAATAGGCTCTATCATTCTGTTGATTTCGTCTCAGTTCAGTCATTTCAGATGTAAATACAAAGAGATATTCTAGATAAGATACCGCAGTAGGCAACCAAGGCACTCCCTCTGTGAAACATAATAGCTCACTAGGTCTTCTAGCGATTTCAGCAACTGCATTCTCACAATAATAATAGTCATTTGCAACAAGTATTGTTCTTTCACCGATTTCACAGAGGATTACTCGTAGCTCTTGTGACTACAAAACAGTACACAGATATGAGGATATACGACACGATACGATAACGCTCAAAAAATAACACCATGTACATGCGATATCAGAATAAACGCAAACCCATTAATACCTTTTTCCTGAGGGTGAATGAACGACAAATTGATGTTTTCCCAGCTGAACACAATGCAACATCAACGGAAGGCACAGGCGGAACACTGAATCATACTAGCAAGCCAGAAGTATTATAGTTTCCCATTGGCTTCAAGTGGCTGATAGTGCATACTACACAATGCACGTATTATCGCTATCGGAGCTGCCAATTTGAGAACCAATTTTTAAGAGACCCTGCTTTCGCAGAGTATGGGAATGTATACCAGGCAACCAGAAAGTCAAAGGTAGCGAAGCTTTCATAAAAATGTACCATAACATGAATCGATTTTTCAAGAAGTTTGATTGCATTGAAATACCTCATATACAATAATTGATCCCGATAACCACGGTTTAGCACATTACAAGTACCTACTGGTTACTGTTTCACCTTACTATTTTCAAGAAAGCCCCTTGAGGCGGCCTAACAAGTAATGCTCCCGTGGAATGAGCAATTGTTTACTTTCAAATTCTACAATTCGTCACTGAGATGTGAAGAAAGACCATTTGTCATTAATATCATATTTTTCATAATATGCACAGCAGGACTAACGAGAGGAGGTGGAATATAGTATTGGGGCTCGAGACCCTAATAATTTTCATCCTGGCCGCGAATTTTTTCTCTACGGCCCTGATGACTAGTAAGAAGACTAGTCTTCATTATGTAGCTGGTTGCATTATGCATCTGGTTGGACACATCAAAAGGAGAACTCCCTTCTTGCAGAAAATGCTGTGATACTGCAATTGTCTCGGAACTATTCACAGCGAATATCAAACAATATTATATTTACCAGCCACAAAGTAAGATTTCACAATAGTCATGGAACCACTTCCACAGCTGCTTGAGTTTAGATTCCGCTTAAGGACAACACACTTGCATTGAGAGCCCAAACTGTGATCCCTGGAAGACATATAAAATTCACTACCTTCGTCCAGAGAGGAATCCAGATAGTAGTCACTATCTTTATGAGAAAAGTTTCCAAGAAAAACGGCCTTCTCGTTACCGAATCTAAAATTGACCGCAATGTCATCCTCCCTATTGCCCCTGTGGTTTTAAGTGCCGGCCAACTATCAAAGAAAATGGACCGGTCGCAACCGTCATCATCATCATCAACGGCGCAGCAACTGGTATTCGGTCTAAGCCTGCCTTAATAAGGAACTCCAGACATCCCGGTTTTGCGCCGAGGTCCACCAACTCCATATCCTTAAAAGCTGTCTGTCGTCCTGACCTACGCCATCGCTCCATCTCAAGCAGGATCTGCCTCGTCTTCTTTTTCTACTATAGATATTGCCCCTTATCGACTTTCCGGGCTGGGTCATCCTCATCCATACAGATTAAGTGACTCGCCCACCGCAACCTCTTGAGCCGGATTTTATACACAACCACTCGTGGTATCGCCCATAGATTTCGTCGTTATGTAGGCTACGGAATCGTCCATCCTCATGTAAGGGGCCAAAATTCTTCAGAGAATTCTTCTCCCGAACGCGACCAACAGTTCGCAATTTCTTTTTTTTTGCAAAGAACCCAGGTTTCCGAGGAATACATAAGGACTGGTAACATCATAGTATTGTACAGCAAGAGCTTTCACTCTATGGTGAGACGTTTGGAGCGAAACAGTTTTTGGAAACTGAAATAGCGTAGGGGGTTATTCGGCCTAGCGAGATATCGGAGAATATCTTACAGATGATACTCAGCAAAATGATACCTCTATTATACAATTGCTGCATTGCGTGATATCCCCCTTTTTATGTATAAGACAGTAGTCAGGTATTGATTCGCTGTCCCACTCCTTGAGCATCAGTTGATGATGGTCGCGTCCATATTTAACCAATTCGGCTGTAATTCCATCGGCTCCTGGCAACTAATCGTTTTTAAGCCGGTGCATTGCACGGACTGTTTCTTCGATGCTTGGTGGTGGCAGCATTTGTCCGTCGTGTGAAGTCGCTTCTCCGTTTGACGGAATTCTTGGTAGGTTCTTTGAGAGCGCCACATTACTCGTTATGCAGCATTCTTTCGTTCCGTTGCTTGCTTAGATTTATCCTGAAACAAGCCGTTCCAACTTTTCTTGCGACTGGAACCAAGTATGTTTATGGTCATATCAATGATAACGTTCTTCAGATGGTTGAGAAGATCATTTATTGATGCTTCACCTCCAGGACATCTGCTAGCTACGGTTACTGTGGCATCCATTTCCCACTTATAGGTATTATGGAGGACTGTGTTGTGAATGACTTCAGTATTCACTCTCACCTGATTGTCAGAGGAGATTGTAAGTGCAATTCGAGCTCGGAGCACTATGCCAACAAGGTAGTGATCCGAGTCTATGTTGGCCCCCCTATATGTTCTGGCATTCACCAAGGCTGAGAGATGGCGGCGTTCGATCAACACGTGGTCAATTCGGTTGAAATTCGTCCTGTCTGGAGAGGCCCACGTATGTTTGCGGACCGCTCTCTGCGCAAACGAGGTACTTCCATTTCTTGCGATCTGCAGTCCATTATCATTGGTGTCCCTATGTAAGCTATGGAAGCCGACGTATCGCCTGAATACCTCCAAGTATGACTTTTGGGGGGTCCGCTCAACTGCTTCGTAGAAGACATCCTTCTCCGATTATGCAGTCTCCTCTGTAGGGGCGTGAACATTTATGGTGCTTATATTTCTAAATTTGCCTCGCAAACGCAGAGTACATAGCCTTTTGCTTATATTTTGAAAGCTTTTGGCTGACTAAGAAACCTACTCCGAGCACATAGTTTACTGGATGGCCAATAATGTCATAATCACATCCGAAATGAGGACATCTGCGATCGATATGCACTGATGATGGAAAAGTTGCGAGAGAAGCGGATGGTATGAATAGTATATAAAAATCAGTGGCACCGGGCTCTAAAAACGCATCAGTTAAAGACTGAAATTGATATAAAGAGGACCAGAAAGCTTTGTAGAAGAACATACAATCGGCTAAATGACCATTTTGGAGACACATCGCCGAAGAAACAAGCTCGGTATCTATAAAAACAGATAATGCAGATTATCCATATCTGTATTCAGACGGGACTTCTGATGCTCTTTTCCGATAAAAAAACTTCTGTAGGGGTTAACAGATGTGTCTTGTCTTCCCCCAGCTTTCTTTCCCCACTTTTAAAAGCTCACCTAGGTGCTTGGGAAATCCTCGAAAGACACCCTAAAAATGCTGATTTTTAAGATTTTGCGAAAAACAAAATTTTCTTAAATTCGGTTTACTAACTCTCGGTCGGTCACAGGCACGTTTTTCAGAAACAGTTGTACCGATTGACACCAAAATCGGTAAGAAGGAAGAAACTGTGAACGCCCACGCAAGCAGTGAGTTATATCGCACTATGTGAAACTTGAGGGGTGCAAAAGGGTGGTGTACATTTTTTTTCCCTGAGGCTACCAAGTGAAAGGTCTCGATTAATACTTTTCATTGCTGGCCTCAGTTCTGACATTTAATGCAATAGGGGGAGAAAGGGGGCTGGAAATTGGTATTTTTTTCGCAGATACGTTTTCAGAACATACTCAATGCAAAAATCGAAATACCGTCCATACCAATATCTGTTTAAGTAAAGTTAATAATGAAGTTAATAATTTTCAGTATTTAAACAAAGTTAATAATTTTCAATAATTAACTGTCAAACCCAATCTCAAGTTCATCTTAGAATCATGAAAATTTGCAGTAATATAGGCATAGGTGTCCGGATGACTCAAGCGGTTAGAGCGCTGGACTGTCGTAACGGAAGATTGCGGTTCAAATATCACTGGCAGTGGAATTTGTATCGTGATTTGTAGTCGGATACCAGTCGACTCATTTATGAATGAGTAACTGAGTCAAATCGGGGTAATAATCTCAGTCGAGCGCAATGCTGACCACATTGTCTCCTACAGTGTACTGTAGTGTATCCTTACGGTCTTGAATAAAGTGCCCTAACACACTTCAAGGCCCTGATCCAATATGGATTGTTGTGCCAACAATTATTATTAATATAGGCATAGAGCATAATCCCACCAAGTTTGGTAGAAATCGCACTATTATTAACAAAGTTATAGTAGGTCAAAGTTGTCATTTCATTGCAAAATCTAACACTTTTAATGTCAGTATCACGTTAATGTGAATAATCTGAATAATATATTATATGTATATATATACATTACCCGCTAAGTACAAATAGAACAAATGTCCTCCTGTTTCCTCTTTGACCAAAATACGCACATTTCCGCCAGTTATGTTACACTAGCTTGCTTTGTGTCCTTATTCACACTTTCTTGCTGGAACTGGGTTGGGTTGTCACGTCATTAGCTTCCACCGTCTTCTGTTTTATCTCAAGGCTCGGTTCGACCAGCAACGGCCAAGCCCTCATTTACAGTGAAAGCTACCGAAGCCAATGGATGGGTCTTGTGTGACGACACCAATTCTTCCGGTTACGATACAGAGCAGTATGAGCAGCTAATGAGGAAACTCCTCTTAACTGTAAAGACTGCATCCTTGCAAAGGATGACACTACGCTTCGAGTCGGTAGGTGTATACCGTAAAATGTTACGGATAAACTTTGCAGACGAAAGCGCGAACAAGTGGCTTAGACAGTACCGCTCCAATTTCAACGATGAGCGCCACTAACAATGAAGAGGGTCTCCGAGCTATCGTCATTTAAGAAGTGCTTTCTCTGGCTTCCAGAGGAGAAGCGTAATAGTGCTGAGGTCCTGAAACAACTTGGAATCCAGAATAACCTCAACACCTCCTAGATGCCTAGATGCCAATAGGCAGTAAAACAGGAGGAAGAGCCGATAGCCCGGGAACTTTCCACGCTATCGACGTTCCTGAATCCGATATAAAAAATGCTCGCGAACAAACGGGCTAACGACTCTACTATGTTGGTGCGGAATTTAAGGACTTGTTGCATGCCAATCGAAGAAATAGATCCCGCTCCTGCATGGTGGTTTAAAAAGATCTCTAAACTATCTTGGTTAATGACCTATGTGATGGCGATACCACAACAATCAAATTGACCATGAAGAATCAACAGGTAGATAACGAGATTCTGTTTCTCTTATGACGTAGACGAAGTTGGCAGTGAGCATTCATCAGAACTAGCCAATATGTCAAAAATAAAGTTATGGGAATAATAGCAGGATGTGATGTTAACACCCACCATATATGCTGGGGAAGTTCCAACATCAAAGCAAGAGGATCGATACTAATGGAGTATCTAGTAGGACCGAATTGCATATCCACAATTTCGGTAATTAATCAACTTTCTTCAAAGTGGTCAGGCAATAGGTCATCGACATCATGGTCGCATGACATTGCGACTCTTATCGGAGAGGGAGAGTATCAAACGATAGCACGCTCTCGGATCACAGGCGAGTTTATTTCCTAATGGGCATAGATCTACTTTCACCCACTCCATTTCGGAATCCACTTAAGATCTCTGAAAGATGCAACAAATCCATTGCTGGAATTGAGAACCCAGATGATCATACCTATCATTAGAGAAGCTTTCGAACAGAGCTATCCACTCAAGATGTCAAAGAAGGGTAAAACACCATGGAACTCGGATTTAGCGAAACAGAAGAGAACGACAAGGGTGCTCCTCAACCGAGCACTAAAGATCATTGCTTCAGCCGCAGGTTGGCACATTGTTAATCAGTTGGATATTTCGCATGCTAGAGTAGAGAAAGAGTTGCCCACAGTAAAGGGTTCTCTCTCCACTATTATGTCCCCTGGTAAAGGGCACCTTGCTTTGGCTCCCGGATCACACAAAGGTCTTCGCACAAGCATTTACGGACGATATGTCCGCGATAATTATCGGCAAGTTTGCGGGCAGAGTATGTGGCCGACTGAATGCAATACCTCATGTAATCCACAGTTGGTGCCTCCATAACGGACTCACGGTGAACACTATTAAAACGGGACTAATTATGTTCACTAGAAACGCAGGTGGGGAATCTAGCTAACGTGGAAGCACAAAATCCACGAACAATACCATAAATCCTGCAAATTGCTCCAGTGTTGCACGATTGCGATAAAAAAGACCTGGGGACTTTCACCAAAAGCCCATTTTGTTGTATGCATCTGGTGGTCGAGACTGAACTTTGCTAACAGCAGGAAGCTGCTGACGCAGATTCAGAGGCTCGGTTGCCTGATTATTACTGCATTGTTCCAATAGTACGCTTCCCGCGGCACTCGAAGCTATTCTTAATTTACCCCCAGTCCATTTGGAGGTAAAACGGAAAGAAGCTAACGACGAATATATACTTGATACAATCATACGGTCATGCGTCCATCCATCCATTTTCTTGGCAAACATCAGGTCGCTCTGATGCCCGCCGATCATATGGTTTTCAGATTCGTCTTTGAAAAGACATACTCCATCGTAATCATAAAAAGAGAAGAATGGTCCATAAATGGTTACGAGTCTTTTGGGGCTAAAGGCTTAATAATCTTCACCGTCAGTATTGGAAAACGGATCGAGAGCAGGGGTGTTCTCGGGATATACGATTACGGAACTGGCTCGACCTCTCGGAAAAGTGGCAACCATATTCCAGGCGGAGATACATGCCATTTTATTGGCAGCAGAAGAATGTTTGCGTCAAAAATGAAGGGGTCGCCCCATTCAAATCTGCTCCGACTGAACGAAACGTTCCTAATGTGGAGGGCCTGAGTTGTTAGTGCTGTGGCGCCCCCCACTAAACTAACCTAAAGAAAACTAATTAAAAATACAAACAGCGCAGTGCATACCACTTTATTCGATACAAAATCATTTATTTTCATAAAATTGTTTTCAATTAACGTAACCTAATCAGAAAAATGTATATAAAAAAATAATTTTATTTAAAAATGGCGTCCAAATATCCCTGTCGCCAAGAGTGGTGAACTACATCCAAAATTATTTTGTTTGCTCTATCTCCGCCTATATGGTGGACAGCCTCTTTGAACTTTTCACAGAACATATCCTTTTCAAAGTAATACGAAACATAAGCACACTCTTTTTCCGAACACTCCATCCACGGAAGGAAATGAATGCAGATCAAGACTCCATAAAATGCGAACTTTTTAAAATGTTCATAGAAATTTTCGAAGCTGGGAAAAATAAAAAAAATAAATTAATGGGAATGATAAATGGAATTAATGTTTGTACAGGAGACATAATTCGACGTATAGTCTTGCGATATGGGATTTTCTTTTTCAAAACGGTCTTTCAAAGTGAAGAGGAAATAAGGTCAGTGGAATTTCTACTTTCAATGCAGGAGGAAATTGGGTTGTCCACTCTTGGTTAATTCTAGTCTAGGCTCCAGTATAGGTTTTATTTTATATAGAATTGGAAACAAAGGCAAGACCTAAAATTTTGATTGAAGTTATTGCACGAAATGGAAAGCATTTACACGATCAGTCTGATATGAATCATTCAAAATCACACCAAACTCATGTAAAATAATGACTGACGAACATTACAATTTTCAAATAAAATCACTCAGTCTGGTCAGACTGACGGCAGACTAAATGTAGCACATGTTGATCATTATGTCATCAGTCACTGCATGAATTCTCAATAACCCTGACGTACAATACAAAGTATCTGAAAACAACCACTTTGATTTACAACTTTGTAAATGGTCGCGTATCTCCATGTTATCGTGGAGGGTGCCTTCTTCCCCATAGTTGGGCCCTTCACTAGAGATAATACAGCGATATGGTATCCTTATCCACCCGCTATCATGGATGTATTTAATTACTCTGAATTGTAATTGAAATTGACTTATCTAGTAGTCGTATGTATCTACATTGCTTATCACCATTCTATTCGGGTGGATTGCATACATATCTTTATCTGAAAATTGTTCAAACAATGGCATATTTAGGGGAACCCATCGATGAATAATAAGTAATATTTCATAAATTGGTTGCTCATTTTCAAATAACAAATGAATTACTTATAATTGTTATTTGATACTTGCAACTAAATTTTGCATGGCACTAGGGCGGTGATTGACTTGTGTCTGGACTGATCGTGTAAGGCAACTCGTCATCATTAGCCAGTTTGTGGTGAATTAACTGATGCCAGGCTGATGATGTAAATGCCATCATAAACCTTGGGGACTTGTTCTGTTCTATTAGGAAGATTTTACTCCATTCTCATCAAGGTACTCTCACCTGTACTTCTTAAGGCTATCATGTTCTCCGGGGAGCTCAAATCCTAAAATATCACAGATAGAAGTGATAAGTGTCTCATGATAATACTTCAATAGCTCCATCCAAAATTCTTCCCGTATTGAAGGATGCATATTCATATACATGAAGAAGGATAAGTCGATAGCTGGAGAACCATACCGCATTTCCTGTAAAACAATAGAGGTGTTAGCTTCATCATTCAACCCATTTAATTTGTCTTTCCATTTATACCTGAAAATCAATCATTCGGATATCAGCTGGATTTTCAAATCCCTCCTTCTTATCATAGTGAAACAAGACATTGTTGCGATTATAATCCCCATGCAGGATCACTGAAAATGTTTCATCTACTTGACGAAACTGTTCAAGTAATTCAAGCGGTTTATCTCCATACAAGCTCTTAAACTTATTTAAAGCCTGAAGAAAGACAGGAGCACATTCGGAACCAATACGATCGACATACTGGAAAAATCGTGAAAAAGCTGGATAGTACACAGCCTCATATATATTTACACCTTCTTCCGTAGTGAACGGAAGTGGTATTATGCCACCAACGAGACTTTCGAATTCTTCGTCCCCTCGAATCCTGGATGCATACGTAACAGAATGGTATTCTGCTATCAATTTGATCATCAACTTCAAATGCTGTTTATCCAAATGCAAACGAGGTCCACCACGAAATCCGTGAGGAGACAAATTTTCAAGAACTAGGCAAGATTCATAGTTTCCTTTGCTGATAGGAGGTTCGGATGATTTTCCACTGAGCGATGTTATAATCGTGGAGTCAGGGGATTTGTTGAGCCCTGAAATGGACAGGAGATGAACAGATGCAAACCACATATTTCAATAAAGAGGCGTCTCTAGCCTGCTGTTCTCCTCTTTAAAAAGCAACATACCTGCAATATTGCCATATTCTGCGCAATACGTAGTTGGTATCCATTTATCAACGTCAATCTTGCACCTGGGTGAACCAGTAATCACTTCCTTATAGTATGGAATAATTTTTCCATACGCAAATATTTCATTTGCAAATTGTGTATATGCTCGCACTGATTTCCGGAAATTTTCGTCACCCTTCATGAATTTTATGAATAAGGAATGCTTAGTTACTCTGCAATAAAATCGCTGATATTTAGAAACTTATTCGAAATAGAACTGAATTCTATCTTACTTGCCAGTTGCAACATTTTTCGTTGAAAAGTTAAAATCATAGACGGCTGACATGAAGCCACTTAAGTCTGTTCTAGATCCTATTGACTCGTCAAGCAAGGACGTCTCATTTGGCATTTTCTCAAGGATTTTGTCCCTCAGTGTAGTTTGTATGTACTTTAGGTGAATATTTTTTAATTTGTTCTCCTCATCTGTTTCTGCGGTATCCCCTGCAACTTCTTCACGAGGGATTTCATAATCGAGGTCAGCCATTTTTATATCTATTGTAATACTGTAAAATAAATGGATGATATAATGTGACTCATGTATAACTGATCGACTGTCTGGAAGGAAAAAGTCCACTCTCAAAGTTAATTACTTCCCGATAGAAATAGAAAACCTTCAGTTCCACTCCCCCGAAGAAAAAATATCTACCTGTGTAGACTACTTCAGCCACTTATTCAGACCCAGGTCAAACGCGGACCCCATCTGAAACTCGGAAGTCACCACTGCAGTCAACGATAAAAGGATGAATATGCCTATGTCCTTTTTACCCCAGCCGCCCAACCGACATTGTCAGAATCGGCCCGTTCGCCTCCTCCTTTACCTCCCAAGGAGAAGTTCATCATCTAATCTAACAATAAAAAATTATCGGATCCTGACGGCATCTCCAACTTTATCCTACAGAAGTGCGCGCCCAATATCATCTTGCAATTCTCTTCAACAGCTGCCTGAATAACGAACACTTCTCTGTAACCTGCTGATACCTATTCCTGAGAAAGGTTGTTCTGGCGACCTCAAAAATATGAGGTCCACCTCTCTTCTATTCAATATTGGAGAAATTTCGGAGCGCATCTTACTAATCCACTTCAATAGGCACTACTCTTCTATCATCCCACTAAATCAATTCGGCTTCGAAAACCCCAGGTCCACTGAACAGGCAATGATTTATCTGCAAAACCACATCCTCAATCGCCTTGAGAACAGGCAATTCACTGTAGCCTCCGCCTTAAATTTTGAAAAGACATTCGATTCAGTCTGGAAAGAGGGCCTGCTCTTCAAGCTAATCCAGACCTAATTCGACCAATTCTGACCTATATTTTCCCAGCATGAGTTACCATGTTTCTAACGTAGCTGAAGCCCTTAAGCATCCTCACGACCAAAGCCAGCAGGCCGAATCTAAAATTACACTAAAAAATTTCTCCCCTACGCCCTTTCTGGGACATCCCACATATGATCAAACTATCACGCGTCAGACTGAAGGAGCTATCCCACCCTAAACCACTGATAAAAAATTTTGCCACACGTACCGTCTCATTTGACGAGCGGAGGTACTATGTGTCAGAGTTGGCGCTCCTCTTGGACAGTAATTCTGCGCTCAATCATCACGTTTTCCTTTCCTCTTTTATCTTTTCCTTTTATCAGGGGTCTTCCCCAGATTTTAACAGAGGCTAACCGCGTTCAGACAATGCTTCGAAAGTCAATCCTCGCGCAGGTGTTGATCATTTTAAATTAATTGCTAGATCTAGTCTAGATTAAGGTAGGCCTAGTGCCAAGTCTGTAGGTAGTATAGTATGAGATCCTTTTTGTTAACCTCTTCTCTGAATTAAGGCCATTCCCTTCACCAACTAGGGTCTCCAATCCACGTTTCCTCAATCCCTCAATCTTCTACATCCCCTCTTGCCTTTAGCGCTTGTTCTTATGTGGGGAAGCTAATACCAACCAGGAAGGACTGGACTTTACTCTCATCCCTTTGCTCAATCCCGCCCACCGGTGCCTAAAATCCCTCATCTTATCGTTTACTAGTACGGAGTACTGTTTTGTTTTGTGTTGACTGATTGTTTAGTTGTAAGTTCTAAATTATTCTTCGGTTTAAGTATATGATATGTCAGATGAACAATGACATTCACCACATCTCTACTATATGTCATGTTACATACTTTTTTTAGTCACGCTTGCGCTCTTAAGTGTATTATATATATATATATATCCCACGTGTTTTTGTTTTTCTTTGCTCAATAAATAAATCTGAAATCTGTACATACTTTCTTTTCAGACTATACATGGGCACGCGTTTGCTCATCTTTAGAATGTGCACCAAAATGGCTATGGGAAAGATGGGCAGAACATAAAACCAGAATGAAACACGAGGGAAAAGTTGCGTTGCAGTGGCTCGGAACTTAGTACCCGCGGTTTTTAGGAGTGAGAACATGAGTTCCGGCCGTCGATACCCCTCGACCGCAATGCCTCGGTGGTAAATAATGTGACCAACATGACATTTAATACCACAAGTGATCCAAATTTGTTGTAAGAAATGTTCAAGCGAAACACAGCCCTACCACAGGCACATATTCCGAAAGCGAAGAATAATATGCAGAAAGGAGACCCTCGTTCGATGAAGGCGGTTCCAATACCCACCGCATTAGTTCAAGCGGGACAACCGTAGGAGATACTCCAAGAAATTGATTCATTCAGGAGAAGCTCTTCAATTTTTAAGTCTCCACCAATGTCAAAGCCAGTAAAAAATCAAGCTGAGAGAAGCTCAACAAATGCCAAAAGTAAAGGAGTGTTTAGAAGGAGCTTGAAGCAAAAATATGTACTTGAGTTTCCTATGTTTAGCATGGAGAAGTACAACATGCACCAAGCCATTAAAAATGTGATGAGAACCAGTAGGATCATTTATAATAGTTCGTAATAGCAGGAAAGAGGTACCAGGAAAAAGTCGAAACCTGCGGCCCAATATTTCCAGCAAAGGCAATATGGGGTAAGCAGAGATGCTAAGAAAAGTCAAAGCTGACTCCAACCTAAAACCAACCACCCACGCGGAGCAATATCATCACGATCGGAAGAACCCAAAAAGGCAATATTTGAACTAAAATAATCAGCTTAGACACAATTTACCAACTTAAAACCTTGGGGAGAGTGTCACAGTACGGGCCCAGAAACAAGAGATCTTTATACAGTGTAGCATCCAGAGAAGAAATATATACTACATTAAAAAACCAATTAAGTTGGAGGAACTTGGGGAAATACCGATTGAATAGGAATTCGAAATGCATATTATACTAAGGAAAGAAGGGTTGAAATAATCAACATATTACCGGAAAGGGTAAATGGCCGGAATTTAGAAAAGCGCCAACTACTATGGGAAAAGGAAGTTTATTCAAATAAACCTCAATCCTTGCAGAGTCGCGCAGGATTTGCTTGAGCGGATCACCTTCGAATCCAAAATGGAAGTTTCCACTATAAGTCAACCCAACAGAAACTGTGATTGTCGCTTAAGGATCAAGATTTGTCCAGTGGATCGGCGATATGAGCATGGGGTCGTCAAGCTATACAAGGTATCACGAGTCAATCGACAAAAGGGGTTGCGGCTTATGATAAACCTAATACTATTCAGCCCTGAACTGGACTACACCAATGATGAGCACCCGACAATTAGGTTTCCATGTGGCTCAATGTGCCGGAAGTGACCAACAGCCAGTTGAATAGTGAACTAATCAGAATTCGATCAACTTGCTACCGAACCAGGCAAGCCGATCGAAGGGAGCTCCTTCCACCGTGGCGCCTGCCTGCCCAATTTTATGAAGGTTTGCCTATCCAAACCAGCCTGATGTCTTTCTCAACTTGCAGCCACGTTACGGGTCTTTGTATCGAAAAGCTGTGAATCATGCGATCAGCTTCATTAGCCGACTTCTGCAATGGAAATCATCAG
Organism: Hermetia illucens; assembly: GCF_905115235.1. Taxonomy (NCBI): domain Eukaryota; kingdom Metazoa; phylum Arthropoda; class Insecta; order Diptera; family Stratiomyidae; genus Hermetia; species Hermetia illucens. The sequence goes on from NC_051849.1 coordinate 53,630,361, forward strand.
AGATGGCGATGCCACCAAAATAAAGAAATTTATAGCCATTTTTATCGCGTTTGTGTTTTTTGTCGCAGGTTTTGGCACCAGACCATTGAGTTTCTTGTAGAGCGCAGATATCAACGCGCCTTTTCCGAAGGGCTCTTACGAGTTCCTCGGTTTTTTCCAGTGAGGGTGCTAATATTTAGCGTGTAGAAACGTATTTGTTTTACTCGAACTAACTTACTTACTTCCTGACGCCGTCCATGCGTCCAGAACCCTTTTCCATTGCTCGACAGGACCAAGGCCCGTCCTACTGCTTCAACTGAAGTGGACACCCCAGCATTTCTCTGAGGCTTGCGACTCAACCCCATCATTTTTTTTAACGACAACGGCCTGTCACGGAACCTGTCACCAAGAGAGATCAAGTAGAATTTTGCATAAAAAAAACAACCACAAGATGTCAACCTGTCATTCAGTCCAATTGCAAAACCACTAAAATTAATGATCGACGATTCAAGTGCATAACACAAAATCCAAAATTGGGAAATATAACTTTGGGCTCTTTTTATAAAAGTGTCATAATTTATTTCGTGAAAAAAAAAAATATTTTTCTAATGCGTTACTATTGCTTGGATTTTCCTCTGGCACGGTTTAGGAATGTATCCATTCCATGTTATGAGTTTCATGGTGTACCATTCATGACAGTATTGGCACCCACGAAAAACGTAGCAACCGTTTGTATAAACATAATTAAAAACACCAATATGATTGCGATGGACGCTATTGATGCAAGGCTAGTAAAAACTATGAACATACCTGGCTATGGTATAACAGAGAGGAGGCACCATGTCAAAACTATAGATCATTTACTATTTAAGAAAATTGAGATGTGTAAATCTACCCTAAACAGTTTACAGGGGATGTTGTAAAAAAATAATGAAACAAGCGAGATCTATGTACAGAATAATAATTTGAGCATGCGTAGAATTTGACAGTTTCCACACTTGCACCAATTTCCTTGCGAATAGATTCAACAGCTAACATGTGTTCTAATAATGTTTTGTCTTACACCAAGCCTAACAGGCATTGAAATCCATCTTTTTTAAGCCGCTTCAACAACTCCTCCAGATGGTCGCGATAAGTTGTTAAAAATCAATATTTTGATAAGAACAATTTCACTAACCTTTCGTAGGAACTGATTTCAATCGAGGCACTCACTGGACACTATCAAAGAACTGAATGTGCCACGCAAAGTGCTCTTTTACTTCCATGGCCAGCATGTGAGCTTTACTTTGTTTCGAATTTACCCCCTCGGGTTTCTCCCAACTTTGTAATTAGAATGCATACCATTCTGAGAAAGCAGTTACTTCCATTATAGGGATGTAAGAGGAAACGCACATACGTTTACATGATGGCGGTCTTACTTTTATCAAATGCGTGTATGGTATGAAAAGAACACCTGATAATTAGAATAAAATGTAGCATATAAAAGCTACTACAGTACAAACATTGACTTTGCATTGAAGTACATTAACCGCGGTGGTAATAGCAGTAACTAATGAAGTCATTGATTAAAAACGTTCAAAACCGACCTGAGTATCACTCACTCGAAGTCTGCTACCTCAGCAGCAGAAATGCAAAGCATTAAATTTCAAGTACAACATAGACGTACCAGGTAATATCCTTCCATCATAATTTGCTGGATTTACTGGAACAAGCAACCAATCGATCTTATGGAAATATATCAAAGGTTAATACGGCAAATTGTTAAATGGTCTTTTATACGCGTGTTTATTGGAATGGTCAGGATAGGTATGCATTGATTTGTATGATATGTCCATAAGAAGATGGCATTTTATTTGTGGGTAAATGTCCAGTCGCACTCCATCTGCCAGACACATCATCGTTAGATGCAGCATGAAATTGGCACCGAGTTTCTACGTTACCGTCATCATCTCCAACTCCAACGACTATGGTTTGATTACGAACTTGCAACTGGAAGAAGGGTTACTGGTGGAACTTGTCATTCAGTTACTACACATTCCTGTGTGGAGTGGCCAAATCTCCCATAAGGTGCGTCCCTTCATGCGGATAAGGGAACCTTCGGTAGATGCATTATGGGATAAACATGGGCTGTGGGAAGGACACCCAGAAATGAAACCAAATATGGAGGACGAGTAAGATAGTTTTTTACGGTGCAGGGCTTCGGAAACCCAATACCGGCGGTTTTTGGGAGTGACAACACGGGCTTCCGGCCGTGGTCGTCCAGCGACCACAGTGCCTCAATAGTGGGAAACTTTGCAAAGTTGACAAAGTATGTCATCTAATGCTACAAGAGGGCTTAGTGGAGTGGAAATGAGACCTACACCGGATCCTTTTCGTAAAAGCTTAAAACTTGGAAGGTCACCAATAAGGGCAACATTAACCCTAGTCAGTCGAGGGATTCGGAAAGGAACTTGGATAGACGATCGTGGAAGACGGCAAAATGCAACAACTATATTTCGCTGGGGAAATGAACTTTGTGAGTTCATCAAGGAGGCGGAATATCCACTGAAACTAAGTTAATTAAGTTGTCCTATATTAGGGTGATGGAGCCCAAGCGCTATGTGGCAAAGTCACGCGGAAGACGCAGGTGACGCCTTCTCAACATAAGGTAGATGAGAATGCGGGCAAACGGAGTAAGAATGTTATAAGTGAATTCCTTGGTACCCGATAAGCGGCAGCGGCATAGAACAAAGTGCCATCAAAAAGATGAAGAATACATATGGAGGTACACAGACCACTAATATTAGCTTGCCGATAGAATCAGAGAATAAACTGATTACCGTGGGCAAGGTAAGAATAGGTGGGGTAGTGTGTCGACTCAGGGAGCAAGTATCTCTCAACAGATGCTTCAGATGCCTCGATTTCGGTCACTCTGCAGCAGCATGTACTAGTGAGCACAATAGATCGTGAAAGTCCAGGAAGTGTGGAGAAGAAGGGCACCTTATCAAAGACTGCACGGGAGATCCACGATGCACGTTGGGCACAGGAAAAAAAGGAAACGAACAACCGGCACGTTGCAGGTGGTAGAAGGTGGCTAACATATAGGAGGGAGGTGAATCGTAGAACTGAATAAGGTTGACACAAATCAACCTCAACCATTGCGTAGCAGTTCAAAATTTGCTCTCGCAAACCATTCGAGAGTCGAATGTAGACGCGGCGGTAATATGTAAACCTTACTGAAATTACGTTAGTGCTATGTGGGTGAAAAACTCATCGGGAAACGCGGCGATATAGGCAAGCATTCTCAGGAGTCGGCTTTGTACAGGCGAAAGTCAACGGCGCCCATATCTACAGTTGTTATGCTCCTCCTAGTGCAATATTATAAGAACATGAAGAGATTCTAGACGGCTTGGTGTTGGACGCTCACCCCAAGTGATGGCACACGGTTGATATAGGAAGTACTTGCATTCCTTCGGATTGGATGAGTCCCCAGACTGAATGCGCCGCTACACCCGAGGACCCAGAACATGTTATGTTCCACTGTCCGAGATTCGCGAATGAATGTGGGAGGTTAAAAGACACCCTCAGCGCAGTTATCGGACCATAATTTCGTGGAGGAGATACTGACGTCCGAATCAAATTAGAGTGCGATAAACGTAACCTTAACTGCGATACGGGAATCCTGCAGGAACTGAAAGGAGCTCGAAAAGCGCGACGGTCGCGTGATTTAGTTGTGCTGATGTAAACCAGAGCCCTCCTTGCGAAGTAATACTTCACGGTGTCCCGTGGGATATGGGCGGAGAAGTGGGGGAGGGTTTAGTGGGTGAGAATCTCACACACTACCGCAACCTGGCGCAGCAGCATCTTTTTAAGATTTCCACCTCCGCCCATGAAAAAAACAAAAGCTACTACATATTACCGCCAGATAGGCATTGTTCTACTCCTGCAGAAACAAAAACCTAATGTAAAAGAAGGACAAAGACGGCTACGGCTTCGTACTAGGGCAGAGGCAACTCATCAGACGCTTCCTCACCTCTGCCCTGGGAGCAGCGTCACCGTCAGCAAAAAGCAAAAAGATTGCCGTTGAGGCATCCGCAATAGCAGGTAGGCTGGAAATATACAGATTGAATAGAACAGAACTAAGGCAGCTGCCTTGCGGTGAATCATTTTGAATCAGTGTCTGGCAGTTGCCAGCTCTTACTGTGCGCTCATGCAGGAAGTTTAGAATCCACGACGAAATGTCTATAAGAATAGCATGATATTTAAAGCAACATTTTTGTTAGTTTAGCTAAAGCTTTTCGTAGACATTTTGGATGTCAAAAGCAATTGCTGATGCATGCAATTTTTCCTATTTTTCCGAAGTTATGTGTAACAAAAGTTCATTGAGACATTTGCTTGTGGATTTATGCTTCCTATAAGCATAACTTCGGTTTGCAAACATTCAAAATCTTCTAGGAAATTGTAAAGCCGGTCTTTAACCATTGCATTTAGTGTTTTGGTAAAAACGTTGATTAGCAAAATTGGTCTGAAATCGCGGACGTCCGTGAAATCTTTTTTCTTTTTAGGATCGGAACTACACGCCACTCCGGTGGCACTGATTTCTGCGTCCATTAAGAATTTAACGCCTCTAACAGCTGTGTTTGAGCAGGCTGCGCAGTATGTCACCCTTCCCTGGAGCTAATGAGGAAACTGGATATATGTACCAACCACTTCCATTTTTAAGGTTTCATGTAAAACAAAACCTTGTTAAAATCGCTTCTCTGTCTGCCTGTCTGTCACACACGCTTTTCTCCGCAACGGCTAACCCGATCCGAACGAAATTTGGTGGACATATGAGAACTATAAAATCCCAAGCATACAGTGAGTAACTTAAATTTATGTGGAGTTTAGAGGGGCGCTCCCCAGGAGGGGGGTGATAACATTTTATTCATCGAATGTAGTCATGTGGGGTATCATTAAGTATCTGATATTAGTTCTGACATTTTGATTATTTGATATTCGGAGTCGTTCGGAAATGGCGCCGTAATAAAGCGCTTCGCTAAAATGCCAAGAATTGAAGCCAAGCGCGTACATGTGTTTCTTCAAAAAACCTAAGGTTTATGGACTAGGTATAGCAGATTAATGGTCAGTTAAGATTTTATGGCTAAAAATGGCATTCTACTTTTTAAATGCATTTTTCTCGAAACCGCATGTTGAAAATCGACTGCCACCATAGCCTAAAATCTATCCAACCAAATTCTTTGAAATTTCCACGACTTATTCAGAACATATTTCTACGGACCGCAAACTAGGATAATTGCGATTCATTCAGTAGTTTTTTTTTATTCATTGAAGAAGCTCTAAAAAAAAACCCAAATTCAAAAAAAAAATTTAACACGATATCAAAAATTTAGTTTTTAATATTTTTTAATAATCCTAGTTTGGGGACTGTAGTTAAGTCTGTACGTTAAAATGCCGTTTACTTTTTTTTTCATTAAGATCATCACAGCGCCCTCTAGCGTGGCAGCGGAAAAACACCTTTTTTGGAGATGAGTGTATAAATTGCCCTGTATTTCAATAACCAGCTATGTGATCGGGGTGGAAAAATTACTATGCACGCTCAAGATATTTATAAATCTATGGTGATATTTGTATCTTTATCCAAAAAAATTCTAAAAAAAGCCAAAAAAAACGGTATTCACACGGGATGACCCCCTTAAGTATGTACACGCGGAACTGTCATGCACTCATCGTTCCTCACATGGGGGAACTAATTTTTAGTCTTTTATCTTTCGAGTTTGTCACAATCTCGGTTGATGGTGGATTTTACCTAAAACCAAAACTAAGTACCAAACAGTTAGGCTCGGAAAGGCCCTTCTAAAGGCCGCCATCCACGTTCAATTCGGCCTGTGAGTTACGCTGAAAAAGCCCGGAGTACACCCGGTTGCCACTTGAATTGAAAGCACCATCAACACACGCCAAACCAAGCAGCGTCATTAGTTCAACCCTGGACGCAAAAGGCTGAGCATTTATGAACAAGTCGGGGTACTGGAAGCTGAGCCCTTCGGGTATAAAGATTTTGTGCTTATCTTATGTGGGAAACTCTCTATGTACGATTTTCCATTGGTACATAGATAAAAATACAAAATAATCCGTTATATTTTGCCAAACACCATACATACATATGCACATTCTATGATAATATACTATTATTAACTTTATTTTTGCAAATATCGGAACAGGATGTATTTTTATATAGATGCTCCACTGTGATTTTTCCGGATTTTTCGGTTGGATAGGATCTGAGAAGGAGAGCACACTTTTTGGAGCACACATTTTGAGCCCTCACATCCCAATGTTTCAGCCAATATCAGAAATGAGATTAGTCTTTAGTACTAATTGACTTTCATTTCCACATTCTGTGAAAAGAAAGTACACTCCCCTTTCGCATGTATGAGGAACTCCCCTTCAAACTCAACACAAAATGGCGCCATTCGCTGCATGCAAAAGGACGCAAAGACTACATATTCTCACCAAATTTCATGCCAATCAGTTCAGCCGTTTCCGAGTAAATCGGGCGTGACCGAAAGACACAGAGACAGACGCACGGACGGCCAGACGGGCAGACAGGCATTGGATCGATTTTAATAAGGTTTCGTTTTACACAAAACCTTAAAAACGCCTGGAAGGCCGTTACATGAAAACACCCCCTTAATCAAAAATTTTAAGATTCCTGAAAGTAATTATAAATTATTTATTTACTTTATATCAAGTACCTAAAGGTGCTTGTATCCAATGGAAATATTAATTTCTGCTTGTCATATATAAAATCAAAAACTCAATAGGTTTCTAATATGAAGTAAGAGCTTGAATTGATTTCTAATAAACCCATAGACTGGTCGTTATTCTACGTAATTGGTTTGTTGTTCAATCCAAAGTCAGCGAAAGAAAATCCAAATGGAGTGAGTATTTACTTGTAGTGAGCATTCTCTTCTTCAAAAATTATAAACACCATATGCATCGCCCGAAACAATAGTTCCTTACTGAGACTAATCACCAGAACTATGTTATCAAAAACAAACTTTACATGGGAGATAAGAAGATCATAAATTAAGCTTTCACTCGGTACCAGCCACATCGCCTTCTCTTGGAGGAACTATTGAATCTGTGAGATAGTTCACCCACTAGAAGGTATCGTGGAGCGCATGCTTGAATCATTCATGTGGGCTCCACTCTTTCAGATCAACCAACGATCAAGAGATCGAGATTGAGAACTGAAACGGCACTTTCGTTTTGTTTATCTCGTCTGAATTTAGTCACTTCAGAAGTAAATCCGCGGAAACTTTCCAGATAAGATAACACAATAGACAGCAAAAATATTCCATATGTACCATGATGTCCGCTACTGATTCTTAGCTCTAGCGACTAGAAAACGCTGCACAGTATAGACAATTTTTACAGCAAAAGACCTCAAAAACAGACCAATCTTCTGCACTTGTGGTAACTTTTTCTTAGAACGAGTACAGATATGTGTAATACTCAGTCATACCTTGTTCTTGAGGACAAATAAACAACACCTATCTCACTATAAGATCCCGATCGAAAAAGATACAACAATCAACGAAAACCGCAGGCGGAATACTGAGCTACCTCAGCGAGCTAGAACTAGCTGTTCTTTGACTTCAACAAGCTGATTGTGCATAGTAATAGTACACGTATTATCGCTATCAGAGCTGCCAATTGCGGCCACCTTTTTCGAGAGACCCTGGTTTCAAAGAGAGCGGCACCTAGGTATAGTGTAAGTTGCAACATCCACGTGAAAATTATAGTAGGAGGTAAAAAAGCTTCCATAGAAATCAAACATGAATGGATTTTTCAAGAAGTATGAATTCTTCGAAATTCCTCATATACAAGTAGTAGTCATTCATTCAGACTCTTTAAGCAGATTGTTCTGCTAATCATGTTCCAATAAAAATAACATGTATCTATTTGTCTATCCTACTATCATTAGATAACAGAGGGAAAAGCCCTTTAGCCGCCCTAATATGTGGTACATTCAGCCATGAATGAACCCAACAAATATTTAATATCGAATATTCCCAATTAAAATTTGGCATTGCTCGTCATGGAAGGAAAGCTATTTTTCAATAGTAGACTACTTCTATAATTTTCGACAATTTCAAGGTAATTGAAACATCTTTAAACCTTGCCTTTTTTAAATACACATCTGGCAACACGAGTGTACTATATCGTACGCATCTGAATGGAAACTCACTTTTAATCAATTGTGTTGTCAAGCTTCAATTGGCTGAAGATCGGGTTACTCAAGGCAGACGCTACGTTTACTGAGTCATGCTGTTTACTATACTACTCTCCACTAATACTAGCCAGGCAAATTTAGAAACAATATCAATCATTTTTAATTTACGAACAACCCTCCATAGGCACAATATTTAAACGGCCCATACGAAAGACAGTTTCCTCTTTGACCCCTACGCCAAAAGGTCACACTACAGCAGTCACTATGTCTGCTTGCCTCGCTCTTAAAATTTTTAAATAATATGTGTAGTCTGCCTCCGAATATGGGCACATGGGATACCAAATGAAAGGGTTAAATTAACGCTAACTTCTAATATTAGCGTAAAATAAGGGAGCCAAGACGCAAAATGTATGCACCATTAAGTCTAACAACAGCAAAAAAACTGAAAAAACACGATCTTCTTCTACAGCGTTTGTCCCGTTCAGAAGTGGAGCCGTCTCGTCTAGATCCGTTTTAAAGGTCTGATCATTGGTGGTCAAAGGGTAGTATAGGTTCCCAGGGCGAAATGTAGATTGGTACCCACGATGGAGCATAAAACCTGGGAAACGCCCACTGAACCAACACCAATAGCTCTACTACCAAACCCTATCTCCACCTCCACAAGGTGGCCGCTGGCAACTCTTTCTTAACGAAAAGCTGCAGACGGAGAAGGATGAAGGCGAGTCTCCTGCGCCTAAAAACGGGACAAATTGTACCAACCGGTTCTCCAGGTTGGGGGTTGGGTAGGGCTGATAACCCTACTTGGAAAACCGAAGTCACGAAGCCACAACAGGAGCCTCGGACTGGACGGATAACACAACGACGAACCCGACAACGACAAAGGAATAACCAATTGCGCATTTTCTCATGCAACATGCGCTCCCTGTACAGAGATGAAGCTGCCAAGCAGCTATCCGATACCCTGTGCGAATATAGGGCTGATTTAACAGCGTTACAGGAGATGCGTTGGGCAGGGACGGATTTCCTGGAGAAGAGTCACTACACCATATATTATAGCGGCCATCCAATAAACGATGTGCTCGGAGTAAGTTTCTTAGTCAGACAAAAAATTAAACCCGCTGTTATCGGCTTTGAAAACATAAGCGAACGCGGATGCCGCAATAACCGCAGTCAACAGAGATCCTGGAAATGAAGCATCAACAAATGAAAAATGATCTTCACAATCACTTGAAGAACGTTGTCATAAACACGGCCACAAACATACTTGGCCCGAGTCGCAAAAAGAGTCGGAGCGGCTGGTTTGACGATGAATATAAGCTAGCTACGGAACGGAAAAATGCTGCATTCTCAAAGAACGCGGGCACGCGCGGAGACTTATCACGAACTCCGGCGAGCGGAGAAGCGACTTCACAGACGGCAAAAGGAAGCCTGGGAGAACCAACAGGTCTGTGAACTCGAAAAGTACAGGGAGCAACCGCACTAGGTGCGGAAGTTTTACCAACAAGTTAGCAGGATGAAGCCTTACACACCTCGATGTTCATCCTGCTGAGACAAAGAGGGAAATCTGATTTCCGACAGAATGGGCATATTGGAGCGATGGGTTGAGTACTTTGATGAACTACTGAACAATCAGAACATCGGCGAATAGGAGGTCCCACCAACTGAAAACGATGGACAATTACTGCCACCACCAAGTATAGAAGAAACAGTCCGTGCAATTCATCGGCTTGAAAATCATAAGTCACAGGAGCCGATAGATTTCAGCCGAATTGGTTAAATATGGAGGCGACCAGTTACACCAAGTGGTTCATCAACTTGTGCTCAAGGTATGGGACAGCGAATCAATGCCTGACGATTGGCAACGAGGCATTATCTGTCTCATACATAAAAAGGGAGATATCACACAGTGCAGCAATTATACAGGTATCACGTTGCTGAGTACCAACTATAAGATATTCTCCGCTATCTTGCTAGGCCGGATAGCCCCATACGCCCAGAACATCATTGGCCCATACCAAAGAGGCTTCACTCCAGGCAAATCAACAACAGAGGATATCGAATTGGTGGACCTCGGCGCAAAACCAGGATGTCTGGAGTTCCTTATTAAGGCAGGCCTAGACCGGATGCCGGTTGTTGCGCCGTCGATGATGATGATGATGAAAGGTCTGATCTGGATGCAGTCACGAGGCTTTCAGATCACTATCCAACGGTGGCAGTCGCTCAGTTATGAATGACTATCTGAGCCAAATCAGGGCAATAATCTCGGGCGAGCGCAATGCAGGCCATATCGCTTTATACAGGATACTGTAATCACCTCCGTTACGGTCTTGAATGAAGTGGTCTAACACACTGCAAGGCTATCAACCAAATGGATTGTTGCGCGAACGATTATTATTATTTCTGAGTTGTCATAATCTCTGCAGATGCCGGATTTTACCTAATACTAGCATTAAGTGCCAAGCATTTAGGCTCAGACGAGCCTACCCATTTAAAAGAACAAGTCGGGAAACCGGAAACTTGACGGTTCAGATATAAAAGATTTTGTGTTTTCCTATGTGAGAAGCATAGCGCAGTTTTTTTTTGGCTGACAGCATTAACTCGAGATATTTAAATTGCCCAGTGCTCAACAACGTACCCAGAACTGATCGAATTAAATATCTCGGGTCAATGTTATCAGCCAATCGAGAATTGCGTTTTGAAATTGCTTCACACATTAATGCGACCTGGATGAAGTGGCATTCCACAACTGATGTTCTTTGGGATCCATGTATCATGTCTCAAATCTAAAATTTACCGCAATATCGTCCGTCTGCCACACTCTATAGTTCTGAGTGTTGGGCGACTATAAAAGACAGTGAAAGGCGTCTTGCGGTAATGGCGACGAAGATGTTGCATTACACTGGTGGCGTGACATGTTTTGATCACGTCCAAAATGAGGATAACCGCGATCGATATGGGGTTGCACCGATCGTGGAAAAATCACGTAATTCGCGCTAACGAAAATTCACTTGTCTGAACATCGAAGTCAACGGTAATCGACCAAAAAGTCAGCCGAAAGAACCGGAGCTTAATACGCTGGATAGGGATTTAAAAGCCTCGCGATTACATCCAGATCAGGCGTTTGATAAAATAAAATGACCCCGCTTGTGAATGGGACAAAGGCTGAAGAAACGATGTGAGGAGCGACGAGCGCATAACAGCTCTGTGTCACATAGTTAGAAATTCCTAGTTTTTAGAACGCGATTTAAATAAATCATCTAATGGAAAGCACAGTATTCATTCATTCATTCATTCAGTATCATACGCTTCACACTCTGAGTTTAATATTATTAGCAAATGCGAAGAATTTATCCTATAACAGATATAAACAAGTCGAGAAACCGGAAGCTGGGCGCTTCAGGTATGAGAGGTTTTGTGTATTTCCTTTATAAGGCATTTGAGCTTGAATTTGTCCCATTAGTAGATGACACGTAATATACACATATATTATGTAAGAATATCTGGGTATATTGACATTCAAAATCTTGAATTTCTAAGTGACAACTTTGACCTGATATAGCTTTGTTAACAATAGTGCTATCTCCTCCACTTGGTAGGATCAAGCTCTACATTATAGCCTACATTGTTGCATTGGCCAGTCACTAAAAATTATAGTAATTTACTATTATTAACCTTATATGAGAGGGATATCGGTATGGAAAGTATTTCGGAGCCTAGGCGCCATATAGTGGCAGCTTCTTGATTTTTTTCAGATTTTTCGTTTGGGCAGTTTCTGAGAATGGCCCCGTTAAATAAAAGATCAATTTCGACCCCGCAAACTCCCCCCTTTTCCAATAAATTTCAAAACTAAGGCCAGCTTCGGAAAGTACTAACTGAGACCTTTCATTTGATACCCCACATAACTACATTTGGCGAAAAAAAATGTACACCACCCTTTTTTGCATGTTAGGGGGCGTCCCCTTAAATTCGACGTAACAGGATGTATGCATGAGCGTTCACAGTTCCCACCTTCCCACTAAATTTCGTGTCAATCGCTGTCACAACCTCCAACAAAAATAGACAGACAAACAAACAGACAGACAGACTGTAAACCGATTTTAATAAGGTTTTGTTTTGCACAAAACCTGGGCTGGGGAGAAGTAGATTCTTCATGAATGGAATTTTAATATTTCATTCGAATGTCAATTATTCTCGTTAATTATGTCGTCAGCATCTTATTGAAAATTGCTAAGTTTGAACTGCTATAACTTTGGCGTTAATGGCCAGATTTCCATGAAATTTGGCACGTGTGTATTGTCCTCTATGTTGTTACGAAATTGGGGAGTCCTAGGATGAATTTAAGGGGAGTTTTCAGTAAATTTCTAAAAGTTTAGATTTCACCTAAGCGCACCACCCTGATTTTTTCGGATTTTTAGGTTGGATAGTTTCCGAAAATGAGTCCTTCAAGTGCGTACATTTTGACTCCTCACTCGTCCACTTTGCAATTCACGACAAAGCTAAAGTACTAATCGAGACCTTTCATTTGATACCCTGCACGACTGCATCTGGTGAAAAAAAATTGTTGAATCCCCCCTTTGCACGTATGGGGAGCCTCCTTTAAACTCCACCTAAATTTATACCACTCGCTGTATGCATGGGATTTTATAGGTGGGGACGCAGATGTAACGGCAAAGGGGCAATACAGTCATGTGAAAATCAAACCGTCCAAAAAGTGAAGGAGTTTTCAGAAATTATTATAGATTCGTCAGGGCAAAAATAGAGAGTTCGAGGAAATGCAAGGTATGTTAGTCTCGGATGCAAGAAATCGAAACCCCTTCACATAGCAAATGATTACAATGTATGTGCTGTGGGTTGGGGCAGTCGAATTACGAACACCAGCAGCCGTATTTTGCTCGAAGCTTTTGCGAAACTGGACTTGGTCCTAGCAAACACCGGAAATGTAGCCACTTTTCGAAGGATAGGCGCAGGCTCAATAGTCGATTTGGTATATGTTAGTACCACATTAGCGAAGAGAATGGTCTAGTTCGACAGTGAGCACTATACTCATAGCGACGACCAGATAATTGTCTTTCAAATCGAATATAGGTCACGCAACGAGGTGCGTTCCCGCGGAATTGGAAATCAGGGCTGATTCGTGAAAACCTTTGAAGGGGATGAATTAACAGAGATGCTACTAGGAGGCCATGGTCCCGATGGAATGGCTTCAGAAAAAGTAGCACAGATAATGAGGTGCATAACGAGAGCATGCGATGCTGCCACCTCCTCACCAATAGACGGTCAAATTATTGGTGGAACAAAGAAATCGTCGAGTTGCGGTTTGCACGCTTCCGAACACGAACGACCCGCTTACGATTTAGAAGAAAACCAGACTTCAATGTGAAATAAGAAGTATACGCGAACTTTCGAGGTAGACTTAAGCAGTCTGTACGGACCAGCAAGCGAGAATGTGCCAAGGAACTTTACACGGAGGCAGACCAAAATCCCTGGAGAACATAGTACAGGGTTGCTATGAAGAAGACAAGAGGACGAACACCACAACTGACCTGCCCGCATCTTCTTCTTGATATAATGATGGTTATCTGTCTCAAAAAATATAAACATGGTTTGGATGCTATTCTCAATAGAGCTCTTAAACTCGCTGTTAATACCAGGCCCGACTAGTTTATCAGCGTATTTTAGGCATGCTTGATAGAAGGAATTTTTCCCGATCGGTGGCAAAACTAGTGTGGCTCCCGAAGCTCAATAAACAGGATATCCATCATCATACTGCCAGATTTCTCTTATAAAACCGGTGCGAAAAATGTTCGGGGGTTATCTACAAAAATGCGTTCAATTCAGGCAACTAAGAATAGATAAAAAAATCACTGGCTAAAACGGGTGCCCCTAGTTATTTTACTAAGCTCCTCAAAAGTTATCTCTCGGAAAGGACACTTTGGTACTATACGGATGAGGGACCTAAGCAGTACACCGTAACAGCTCAGTGTTGGGTCCCCTCCTATTGAAGGTGATGTACAACGGGGTCGTTGACATTGCCGTGCGAATCCAGGCCATAATAATCGGCTTTGCAAATAATCTAGCCGTGGTTGTCGTCGCGAAATAACCTGAAGATGTTGGCGTATATGCCAGCGAAACCATCAGCGCCATTAAAGTGTGGGTAGACATGGCACAGCTTGACCTTGTGGAACAAAAGACGGAGGCGGTCTTGATTACCAACCGTAGGAAAAGGAATACCATTAGTATTCGAGTTGATGGTCTCATCATCACTTCAAAGCCGATCAAATATGTGAGAGTGATGATTGATACAAAGATCAATTTCGAGGAACATTTGGACTATGCCTATGAGAAACAGGCGAATACCAACTTATCGTTAGCGCGGATGATGCCTAACATTGGATGTCCAAGTTATAGCCGCAGATGACTCGTGGCCGGAGTGGTTCGATCTACCCTGTTAGACGCGGCACCAGCTTGGGAGGAAGCACCAGCCTCTGAGAACAATCGGCATTAAGGGTGTGCAGCGCCTTCAGGACAATTTCAGGCGAGGCAGCGTTTATCTTTGCGGGAATGATGGTCATTCTGGGAAGTTAGGCACACTGCCTGTTCGAGAAAAGGAGAATGAATCTACCAGAAAAATATATAGAATACCGAAAGGTAGCGGAACTCACTGAAAAAGTGGCAACAACGGTGGAATGACTCGCAATCTCCCACACTCTGATTCCATGTGGTGAGGAATGTATTCAGCTACGACACGACTAGATTAACTACCATCTGACTTAATTCTTGTCAGGGCATGGTGGTTATAGGAAGTATCTATACCGATTCAGGTTGAATGATTCACCGTTTTGCCCTGAATGTGGTTATATGCCTGAGGATCCGGATCATGTCATGATCTACTGTCCACAATTTTGCTCAGAGAAGATGAGCCTGAAAGAATTTCTTAAAATCAGCATAAGCCCTCAGAATATCGTCGGGGAAATACTGAAGACGGAGCAAACTGGTGCGCAGTGAATTCCGCAATCACAAGGATACAGGTCGAACTTAGAGAAGCGTTGCGTGCTTCGCAAAGAGCGGAAGGCTTGATCACAGGCTTTCGAGCGAAATAATGCTTTACGGCGGTCCCGCAGGGAAGGATTCTCGTAATCCTACTCAATCTCTCCTTCTTCTATCAGTTTTGCTGACTCCACTGCCAACTCCCTACAACAATCCTGCGACCTTCTCTGCACCTACTTCTCTTCCGTGTTTTATCACTCGACCCCTCCACCCTCTACGCCTCTTGTAACTGCAGACTGGTCCGAATCTCTGGCCATTCCTTTCCTTAAGCCTTCCTTGGTTGAGTTCTTCATTGGTAATCTTGACCCCAATCTCGGACCTGGCCCCCTGGGCTTCCTAACCTCTTCCTTCTTAACCGTAGAAAACATATTTCCCTCCCCCTGAGTATAATCTACAACAAAAGTCAAGATGAATGCTACTTCCCCCATCTCTGGAAAGAGGCCCTTATCATCCCTATCCTCAAGAGCGGAGACCCTCCTCTTGCTGTGAACTACCGCCCCATCTCTCTTCTTGATCCAAAATCAGCACCATGCACTTCGGTCACCTCATTGTCAAAGAGCAGCATGGTTTCGTGAAACATAGATCTTAGACTTGAAACCTTCTGGTCTTTACCAACTTCGTTGCTAAATGCTTTAATTCGCGACAGGGGGTACATGCTATTTGTACTGATTTCTCCAAAGCCTTTGATATCGTTGACCATAATATTCTCCTCTCTAAACCTCATTAATAAACTTCTCTTCCTCAGTCATTCCCTGGCTTTCCTTCTATCTCTCATATCGTTCCTGCAAAGTCTCTTTTCATGGTTACTCATCTCGTTCCTTCTTTCCTTCCTCTGGCGTTCCCCAATGCTCTATACTTGGCCCCCTACTCTTCCTGTTTTTCATCAATGACCTCGCCTCCATCCTCACCTGCCCGTGTTTGCTTTAGGCAGACGACCTCAAATTATTTGCCTGTTTCGTCTCTCTCTTAGAGACAACCCCTTTCACTACTGACCTCCTTCCAAGACCTGGATGTAATATTCGACGACAAACTTCGTTTCAATTTCCATTTGGTTGACATCATCAATAGAGCTTCCAAAATGTCTAGTTTTATCCTACGTTCTCCGTTCCGACTTTACCTCAATGCAGCCCTTTTTAACACTCTTCAATTCCCTTGTAAGAAACATCCGTGAATATTGCTGTGTAATCTGGTCCCGCTTCCGCATCTGTGACTGTCGCGCTTTTAAAATTGTACCACCCATTCACCCGGACTCTCTTTTATAAAAAGAACCCTCCACGATATTACTTTCCGCACCGCCTCTCATAACACACGGAGTACGGATACTTTTGAAATACCCATCGCGAAGCTCGAGATTTAGTTCCACTTCTCGATCCCGACAACGCCCTACAGTTTGGGTCCTTTAACGCTGTCTCCTTCTTCAGTTTCAAGCGTAAGATAAGCCATTTACTTGCTCCTTGCTCTGAGGACAATATGTAATAAGGAATTTGTTTTCTGTGTATTGTCTTCATTAAATAAACAAATAAAGTGGAGGTTGTTTTAGTTGATGAGAATCCCACACATGCAAATTGTCGCGGCGGTATCTCGATAAGATTTCCCCTTCACCAATAAACAAAGCAGACAGACAGTAAACCGATTTTAAAAACGTTTTGTTTTACACAAAACATTGAAAATATATATTTTTTCCATGGAGAATCAGACTGTTTTTCCCGTAGCTTCGAAACACCCTGTTTAGTCAGTAGTTTGCAATTTCGCAGTAAGATGACACTACCAGTTTGACACTTCTCACCCTCGCCCAATCCAATATGAAACTACTTCAACGGTTTCCCAATTGGAATCGGCAAAGGGCGATCTGCACGGTCGGTCGTTTTGCAGCTTGAAAGGTAGTCGGCGATTTGTTTTCATCTTATTTTGCGATTTTTCGTCATTCACTTAAGATAAATTTCCGTCGTTTCACCCAATAATTTCCAAATAGCTTCACAAACTCATTAACAACTCGCGGAGGCGAACAAATTCTGAATTTCTCGTGTGTTGCATTTCAGTTAGTGAGTGAGTGATAAGAAGTCACACCGGGGGAGCAATGGCACAGAGCAAACTGAACGATTTGGCTGGGAAATTCGGCAAAGGAGGTCCTCCAGGCCTGACGACGGGATTGAAGCTGTTGACCGCGGTCGGAGCCGCTGCGTACGGTGTCTCACAGTCGTTGTACACAGGTAAGTCGACCGGCGGCTGACCACGGGACGAAGTCCTCCTGACTTAACCTCAAACTGGCATTACCATGGTGTGGTGCGAATTGCGAAATGTATGGAGCAATTTACGTAATTATCTGCGATTGGGTCGGTTTTTGGATAAAAGCTTTGACGTCTATCGAAATATATGGGAAGTTGCGATTTCGACAATGTGAAGCAAAAACAATCATTTCGCCGGCTGTTGCGTAACTTAACTCGACTAACCTGTACTTGATGGGGATCCTTCACAGACTTGTTTACAACCAAACGGGATATTGTCTTCAAGTTTCTGTAATTGCAGGTCCTCCCGAATCCTGTCTATATACTACCAAGATTGGTTGGGTTGCTGTTGCGTGTTCACCTTGGAGTGTGAAATATAACCAAAAACAACCTTATATGCGAAAATAATCGAAGATTTTCACTTGTTTATTTCAATCTATTGAATTCTAGATGAGAATACTAAGCTTGAAAATGAGTGACAATTCGCAGGAATAATAAAGTCCCCTTCGATTCACCATATCAGATGTCTTTCGAGCGTCTTGAGGAAAGTAGCCATAACCCCCGCGGGAGCCAAGGATGTTTCCTTTCTTTTGGGGTCCATTTAAAAAAATTCTTCTATTAAAGAAATATTTTTGAGCAATGTGCGCAGAATTTAGATCATTGCCTCAATAATTTTTCATTGATCTCGGGAAGGATTTCGGCAGCGTTAACAGTGGGTGTATCTGGAACGCTCTATGCAAGGGGGTGGGGGCATTCCTGAGAAGCTAATAACTATGACTATAACGACATAGGCCTAGACCGGATATCAGTTGTTGCGCCGTTGATGATGATGGTGATAACGACATATGACACCGCAAAACGAACGTCACGTACTGCACGTTGAAGTCCAAAGTAAAGTCCGATTGAATTGCATCCTGTCATCGATATTATTTTTCTTTGTTATTGGTAACGTTTTTTACGCAAGATTGGCGGGGGACAAAGAGTGCTTAGTGGATCTTTCCTCAAATACCTCGAATATGCTGACGACATCTGTCTACTCTCGCCGCCTCGTGGACTTTAACCAAACGGCTCTTGGTTTGCATAAGGAGGCAAAGATAGTTGGACTGATACCAAAACAAGTCAAGAAACCGGAAGTTGGACGCTTCACGTATAAGAGGTTTCCCGTATTTCTTTTATAAAGACCTAGAACGTAATACATGCATAACATATATTACCTGATAACATTAGGAGGACATCATCCGCATGCTGGGTGAACAGAACTCGGGCATGGACTTTGGACATTGGAGGGTAAAGTTCATGAATGCCAGGAAGGACAAATCTACAAACGTGGGGAGTTTCATCTTGGTATTCGAACTGGACCAAACGAGTCAAGGTGCTCAGAGGAAAGCACCATATGGTGCTCCACTTTTTCCTAGATAGACTGAAATTCAGTCATTTCAGGAAACTGTAAAGCACTCCATTTTGAAAGCGAAGAACAATGAAGGTCTTCGACTCACACAATATAGAGCAAATTGCAGCATCTTCGGTGCGCTCTCTCACAATGGAGCTGCGCGCGGAGGATAGTGCGCAAAGGGACGGAACCCCCGTATGTGGGTTCGCATTGGTGAAGGAACTACAGAGTGAATCCTACCTGCTAGTAACTTCTCCTACACTACACTCCAGTTCAAGTGATCGAATCTATGCAAACCGGGCACCGCAAACCAATCAAGGTGCTAAATGGAAAACACGAATACGCTTCTGTTTTCCATAACACAATAGATTAAGTTCATGTTGAAAAACATAAAGATTGGTCAAATCAACCTGCAGCATGCCAAAGCCTCCTCCTAACTGTTGGCAGCGAGACTGACAAAGCTGCAGGATTTCCCCTACATCTTTCTGGTGCAAGAGCCGTGGGTTCAATTTAACAGAATCTCTAGCAATAGATCAGTAAAGGGAGCTAGGATCTTCTACGGTGACAGATCCATAAGACCGACAGCTTGCGCCCTGATGTCAAGACAGTTCTGTTCCCAGGACTTAGTTACGGTCATCGTACAATATCAGATAAATGGTGAGAGAAAAAACATCACAGTTGCCTCCGCTTATTTACCCTATGATCCTTTGTATCCTCCACCGACGCAAGAGCTTGGGGATCTGGTGGCGTATGCATAATCAAGTGGTATCGAACTCTTAATAGGTTGCGATGCGAATGCTCAACATATTTGTTGGGGCAGTAGCAAATGCAATCCAAAAGGAGAGAAGCAATTTGACTTCATCACTTCAGCTGGTTTTATGACTGCAAACGTAGGGTGTGCCCCTACGTTCGTGGGACCAAGAAGAAGCGAAGTAATTGACCTAACAATCTGTACCTCAAAAGTGTTAGAGTTGATTACACACTGGCGAGTGCTAGACGAGGTCTCACTGTCAGATCACCGATACCTAAAATTCAATCTGACTATTGCGGGCAAACAGTCTACAGAACAAAGACGGAACCCTACGAAAACGGATTGGACAAAATTCAATGAACTTCTTGGCAATAAAGTGCAGTTCCCTTGGCGACTAAGGATCTTTTGGCGCTGGAAGATGAATTGAAAACTCTGAACTGCACACTTTTAGAGTGCTATGAAGAGGCTTGTCCTATTTCCCGAGGTCAAAGTGGTAAAACGGTTCCTTGATTGGACCGCGAACTGCAAAAACTCAGGAAATCAACCAGGCGGCTTCTGAACCGTGCTTGCAAAAGTAATAAGAACGGAAACTGGTTAAATTTCAGGAATTCACAGCGAGAATATAAGAGGCTCGTTAGGTGTTCGAAACGAGACTCCTTTAGAGCGTACTGTGAGGAACTGGAAGGTGAAAGAGAGATTTGAAGGCTGTGCAGAGTCCTTAAAAGGGATGAGTCGGCCAAGTTGAATTCTCTTAGAAAATCCGACAGCACTTTCACGAGCTCCAATCTGGAGCCCTCCTGGAAGACACCACCCGGAAGAACGGGTGGGAGAAATGGCAGGGGGAGAGTTGACGGTTCTTGCAACCCATTCAACATGCAAGCGCTGCAAGAGGAACTGGAACACTGCGAAAGCGATTGTTACACATGAAAAGGTGAGAGCTGCCATACTGTCCTTTGAACATTTCAAAGCACCTGGCATGGATGGCATCTATCCGGCAATGCTAAAGGAAGGTATGGAGCACTTAGAGCAGCCTCTAAGAAATATTTTTTCGAGGATGTCTTGCTCTGGGCTATGTGCATTCCTCTTCGCAAAAGGTTAAAGTGGTGTTCATATCGAAACCTGGGAAAGATGATTATTCTAATCTAAAAAACTTCGGACAGATCAGCTTGATTTCATTCTTGCTGAAAGGTTTGGAGAGACTGGTGGAGCGTCACATTCGTGGAAACGCACTTAGGTCGCACCCACTTAATGAAAACCAACATGCTTACCAGTGTGGAAAGTCTTGTGTGTCTGTTCTTTATTCTTTGGTTACAAAGATAGAGGATGCAACTTTGAATGGTGAGTACGCGATGGGGGTGTTCGTGAACATTGAAAGGGCTTTTGACTGTGCATTTTCAAAAACTTTATGATGCCGCTAGGGCGCATGGTGTTGATGCTTTAATTAAAAGGATCCATGCTAGGCTAACGCAGAGATTGGAACTGGATGAACTTTGCCTCCCTGACATGAGGGGTACTATCCGTCAGCTCTCCGAAAAAATGAAATATCTGCGAGTCACTCTACATAAAAGAACTTCTTTGGAAGAAACATTTAGAGGTAAAGATGAAACGAGCTCTCACAGCTGGGGCGGTGCAGACAGACCTTTGCCTCGACATGGGGACTCAGCCCTCATGTGGTAATGTGGATATAGGTTGCTATCATTAGGCCGATGTTCGTTTATTCATCAGTGTGGTGGGTTAAGGTGGGACAAAAAGGCTTTCACCGTAAACTAACCGCACTGCAAAGAACTGTGTGTCTGGGTATTAATGGTGCCATGAGCACGACACCGGCGCAGCTCTAAAAATGCAATACTCAATTTGCAGCCCCTGGATATATTTACTGAAAGCACTTCAATGAGAGCAGTTCATAGCCTAATTCGATTAGATCTATGGGGAAACAATGGATGTGGGGGCGCAGAGCATTGGAAGAGTTGCTGGGAGTACTGAATCCAGTTTTTACAATTCCTTCCGATTCTCGTGTCCCCATACATCTGTTTGGTAGGAGATATGAAGTTACTCTGAAGCGTAGAGAGAACTGGAAAGTCCCAGAGGATTGCGTGGTGGGATATACAGAAGTCTTCTACACCAATGCCTCAAAAACAGAAGAGCGTTCTGGAGCCGTAGTTTACCTCTCGAATAAAAACGAGAAATGGGCTTTTCCTTTGGGGCAATATGCAACGGTTTTTAAAGCCGAAGTTTATGTGATCCTAAGGGCGACAAACTGTGTGATTGACAAGCGGTTGAAGGACAAGCGCATCGCAATCTGCAGTGATAGCCAAGCTGCATTGAGGGCGTTGAATAGTCCTTTGATCACCTCGAAAATCGTTCAGGAATGCAGAAACCGTTTAAACTCTTATCTCTAGATTCAATACGGTGGAACTACTCTGGGTACCTGGTCACTGTTGCATAGAGGGAAATGAAATCTCGGATGCTTTAGCGAAAGAGGGATCAATCTCGCCTATGCCGGCGCCGGAACCAGCAATTGGAGTAGCATTGGCTAAGTCTGTCTTCAAAAACTGGGAACAAGCTTCCCACAATGACAGGTGGCAGAGCCTAAATGCTGCTCGACACATCAAACTTTTCCTGCCAGAACCGAACATACGTACCGCAAAGTTTGTCCTGTCGGAAAGCAGGAGGACTAGTAGGCGTATTGTGGGCATTTAGACAGAATAGGAATTACTTAACACGATACGTGCCCCTCCTGTAATAAGGAAGCGGAATCCACGAAGCATTTCCTATGTGAATGTCCCGCCTATGGTCGCAGCAGGCATCAGATCTTTGGTGCCGATGTTCTCCAGTTACGACGGGTAGCGTTACATCCACTAACGGAAATCCTACGATACGTTAACGAATCTGGAATATTCTGTTAGATGGGGGTGGCGGTACAATGGGCCAACATGGCCTGAGTGCTCAGAAGCTGTAGCTTCTCCCCCACCACACACACACACGTGATAATATCCAATAATATCCACTTCCGGGTAATATTGACATTCAAAGACTTGAATTTGCAAGGAAGCGACAAATCTTTGTTAGCAATAGTGCGATTTCCACCAAACTTGGTGGGATCATGCTCTATGTTATAGTCTAGGTTGCTGCAGCCAATTATGAAAAAATTATAGTAATATACTATTGTTAACATTATTTGAACATAGCCATAGCGTAAGCGCCATATACAGTAGTGGTCAAAACTTTGGAAACTTCTCTGTGAGGAGAATCAAATGCTTGTGAAATTTTTATTTATGTATTTCAAAAAAATTTTTTTTTTGTGTTGAAGCTTTCTGTATTTGTTTTTGCATGGACATTATTGCTGTGAATTTAAATTTTCAAAAAACAAAAACCAAATTCAACAAAAATTCAAAATCGTAAAATGTTTAACCGGTCAAAACTGGGTAACTTTTTTTTAAGGTTGGATATTACAGTTTTTAAAAATGCCTCGTACTAAAATACTTTCACATGCGATAAAGGAACTAATGATAAATTCAATCGAGAATGGTAATACTTTAGGAGAAGTCGGAGTGCATTTTGGTGTCACAAATCTGCGCTATGGAGAGTCCATAAAAAACGGAAGGAAAGGGGTAGATTGTTCAAAAGGAGGTGGATGCCTAACTGCGCAGATCCTTGGTTACCGCTGTGCGTGACAATCTGCACAAAAATAGTATACGAGTACATGTTCGAAATTTGCGGAAACTCATAAAGGTTGAATAGTCGCTGATTGGGGTCGCGTGTTGTGGAGCAACGAAAACAAGCCTAATCGGTTTGGTACTGATGGAGTTAGATATGTTCGCCATCGAGGGTGGAGCCTGAAACGGCCCCAAGTACCCATAAAGAAGCATGGGGATGGAAACGTAATGATCTGGGGCTGATATCACTTTTGTGTGAAATTTTCGGTACTAACAACATTTGTTATATATTATTTATTATAGCATATGTTATTACATGCTCATAAAAAGATGGGAAAATACTGGGTCTTCTCACAGAATAGCGTTCCTAAGCACACTTCCAAGTTTGTTCATAATTGGCTAAACGACAACCAAATTGCAAAACTAACCTGGCCTTCTCAAAGAATTGATCGGAATCTTATTGAGCATCTTTGAGAAGAGTTAGACTAACGTATTTGAGACGTACTTCTAAAACAGCTGAATGGCTGCTCTCCAACAAATGGTTTACAACTCTAGTGGATGCAATAATGAGGTCAATTGAATCTATTCCACGAAGATGTGAAGTAGTAAGAAAGACTAAAACCTATTCATTAACCTATTACTCCTTTTTAAGGTTTTTTATGGTTGCTCCTGCTTGTTGTAGGAGGCAACTAAAAGGGATAGAAATGGCAGTGGATAGGTCACACTTTAAGGAAGCACGGCAATTGCAATGTGGGCTACACCATGCATCCATTCTCTCAAGATTGCCGACAAGTGGGTTACCACAAGGGCACTTGGGGCAGAACAGTAGAGGAGTTGAAGCGCATTTCAGATAACCGCGAGCGATGGTGCGTCAGTGTGGTTGACGCGCTATACCCCATCAAGGGGTGTATGCCAATCATATATATAACATATTAACTGAGGAACATGTTCTTTTCTTCAATATGAAGGTGAGGTGACTACTCTTGTCTGCAATTTATATCAAGTAAAGCAAAGGGCGGTGAACAATATTTTTGGGAATCCCCTGCGAAGTGATGCATGCAGATCTCCCTAGGCGAGATTTTCTCGAGTCCCAACATGAATGTTTGGCATTGAAGTCTCCAGCTACCCATAATTTTCTAAAGCTTCCCAATTGTTCTATAGAGATGCTAAGTCTCGGAAGGCAGTGTACAACAGAAATTGCAATAGGATGACCCCATTCGACTGTGTATATGAATGTGACTTCAGTATGGTCTTTAGCAACATGTTCCATGCAGAAGGAAACAAGAGGTTCTCCAAACATCGCTATATGCGTATAAAAATAAAATACATAAAAATTGTCCAATCATATCAACTAATAGATTCGCCAGAAACTGCAACGATAAAATATAATTGTCGATGGTTAAACGACTATCCTGAGTCGCTGGAGACGACCAAGAGGGGAGAGATATCTCAAAAATCTAAAAAAATTGCGAAATTGACCGTGCACGTTCGCTCGCGAATGATGGGAGTGGGTCCTTCGAACACTTCGATTCCTCACATGTCAATACACAAAAGTTCACGTGTCCTTGCCGGCGCATGGTGTGTACCGGATCCTGAAAGACAAATCAAACACGGGGATTCGCACGAGCCTAACGAAATAATAATAATCAATACGCCAGCTAAACCTGGAAATAAAAGAAATAAAAAAACGAGTCGACAGTGCGCGTGGAGCCGAAAAAGTCCGGACTCGAGTGCCTCGATCATTGTTTCTCCTGCCTCAGATGTTTAGTGAGGCGCGGCCTCTGAGGTTCTCTCCCTGCCTTGATATCCTCAGGCGATTATATTGGAGGGTGTTCCTTTTTCTGAGAGATTTTCGGGGTTAAGGAGGAGGATAGAAGAAGGAAGTTCTAAAAAAAATCAAAAATAATAAGTAATTAAAGAATTAAAAAGAAATTAAACATAATAAAAATAAATAATGTAAAAGGAAATAAGTAAAAATAATGAGAAGAAAAAAATAATATGCGTACGAAAATAAATTACAAAATTGTTCTACAAAAAAATTCACAATCCCTCACAACGAGCTTTGTGTGATGTTTGCCAAAGTCAGCTTCTAAACCTGCTTCATTTTTTTCATCATCATCAACGGCGCAACAACCGGTATCCGGTCTAGGCCTGCCTTAATAAGGAACTCCAAACATCCCGGTTTTGCGCCGAGGTCCACAAATTCAATATCCCTAAAAGCTGTCTGGCGTCCTCGCCTACGCCATCGCTCCATCTTAGGCAGGGTCTGCCTCGTCTTCTTTTTCTACCATAGATATTGCCCTTATAGACTTTCCGGGTGGGATCATTCTCATCCATACGGATTAAGTGACCCGCCCACCGTAACCTATTGAGCCGGATTTTATCCACAACCGAACGGTCATGGTATCGCTCATAGATTTCGTCATTATGTAGGCTACGGAATCGTCCATCCTCATGTAGGGGGCCAAAAATTCTTTGGAGGATTATTCTCTTGAACGCGGCCTAGAGTTCGCAATTCTTCTTGCTAAGGACCCAAGTCTCCGAGGAATACATGAGGACTGGCAAGATCATTGTCTTGTACAGTAAGAGCTTTGACCCTATGGTGAGACGTTTCGAGCGGAACAGTTTTTGTAAGCTGAAATAGGCTCTGTTGGCTGACAACCGTGCGCGGATTTCATCATCGTAGCTGTTATCGGTTGTGATTTTCGACCCTAGATAGGAGAAATTATCAACGGTCTCAAAGTTGTATTCTCCTATCCTGATCCTTCCTGTTTGACCAGTGCGGTTTGATGTTGTTGGTTGTTTCGCCTTCGGTCCTGACGTTGCCACCATATATTTTGTCTTGCTATCATTGATGTGCAGCCCAAGATCTCGCACCGATTGCCGCCTGCTCGATCTGAATGAAGGCAGTTTGTAGGTCTCAGATGGTTCTTCCCATGATGTCGATATCGTCAGCATAGGCCAATAGTTGGGTGGACTTAAAGAGGATCGTACCTCTTGCATTTACATCAGCATCACGGATCACTTTCTCGAGGGCTAGGTTAAAGAGGACGCATGATAGCGCATCCCCTTGTCGTAGACCGTTGTTGATGTCGAATGGGGCTATCCGGCCTAGCAAGATAGCGGAGAATATCTTATAGTTGGTACTCAGCAACGTGATACCTCTATAATTGCTGCACTGTGTGATATCTCCCATTTTATATATGATACAGACAATGCCTCGTTGCCAATCGTCAGGCATTGATTCGCTGTCCTATACCTTGAGCACAAGTTGATAAACCACTTGGTGTAACTGTTCGCCTCCCTATTTAACCAATTCGGCTGTAATTCCATCGGCTCCTGGCGACTTATGATTTTTTAGCCGATGAATTGCAATTTTTTTAGTTCAATTTAATTGTTTTTTTTTTAATATCGACTCCATTAGTGAAAATGAGTGATTCCCTCTAAAAATTGTAGAACATTGCCTGCAAAGCATGTAAGTTATGTTAGATTGGATCAATTTCATGCGTATATTGCCGATAGATGAAAGCCGCACATAACCGGCATCCGCGCATGTATGTAACGTTTATAATAGAGTGCGAATCAGAATCTCGGGAAACCGGCAAATTTAAATTTTTAGTTTAATTTCATTGTTGGCAAGACATCCGTATATACATCCCCATGCTAGTATATCTTTTTGAAATAGAGTTAAAATAATTGAAGACTGGAGTCCACAATGCTCTCAGAATTTTCGGGCTGATTAATTTAACCTCTTCGGTTGACTAAAATAAATATTATGTTTTCACCCAATTGGGATATTTTAATCCAGATGGGCGCTTCCTTATGGAATCTCGTTAAACTGTGAATTCGTACGAACTCAATTTCCCGTGTCTGTCAGTACAAAGGGGTATAATCCCGAGTCTTGGTGGATGCAAAGCACCCCCGCCAGCAACACCATTGCATGGGGTTATTTAGACTAAACTGTTCCTTGCAAGTCTTTCCCTGCCGGTGATTTCTTCTGCGATCAATACGCAGGTATCTAGCACTACTTATAGTTGTCCTGCACGGAACCAAGGACTTACCGTCCCGGGCACGGAACAGCAGTTGAAGGTACAACCCCTTCCAGCCGCGCATTGTCAAGTGCGGAAAATAAATTGAATCCTCCGCTCTTGCTTCCTGCTAAATTTTGGGTGCAGAGCTCTTTCCGCCACCAGAAAGAGTTAAAAGGTCAATACTGACGTCCAAAACCGTAGTTCACGCAATTCCTTTGAGTATTTCCCTTTGGTCACGTTTGTTTTTCACCAGTCACTGACACTGCAAGTCCTCCAATTTCCATCCTTTCAACTTCCGGATTCACTTTCACAAATTACACCTCACCTTTCGAGAATTGCTTAACGACTGGAGCTTATCGCCTGTAAATCTATCAGCCGGTCGCCGGTTCGGGTACTCTCTGCAGCAAAACTAGCCTCAACCAAAACAACTGTTACGCTTGTATTTTACAATTTATGACCCAGTCAAGTTTAAATGCCAAGTCAATGTTCCCTTTTGACCGGTTACAAAAAGTTCGAATATTGTTATTATGTACAAATGAACAAATATAGAAATGAGTTTAAGAAATTTTAGGGAAAGGTAACAGGTGGTAGGTTTTCGATGAATCAAATGAGTAATTTTTAAAATTTTAAATAGTTGATGTAAATGAATGCCGGAGATAGGAAAAAGGAAATTGGGAAAGGTAAAGGTCGTTAAAAATAGAAGAAAAAGGAAGAATATTGAATAAAAAGGCGAAGGAAAAACTGCATCTGTCGCACAGACGCGGACTCTATAAAACACAGTTAGTAGTTTGTAGTAGACTATCCGCACATGGGCTCGGCTGTTAAAAATCCTACATCAACGATTTCCATTCTGCAATAGTAGCTTCCCAGAAAATTTAATTACATGACAGTCACTTCGTTGCATATTGCCATTAGCCACTCTAAGTTTTAAAAATCTAACAAATTTTCTATATTTCCAGTCGAGGGTGGTCACCGTGCCATCATCTTCAGTCGTATTGGTGGAATCCAAAAAGAGATCTACCCCGAAGGCTTACATTTTCGCATTCCCTGGTTCCAGTATCCAATCATCTATGACATTCGTTCACGGCCCCGTAAGATCTCTTCACCCACTGGTTCCAAGGATCTTCAGATGGTGAATATTTCTTTGCGAGTTCTGTCACGGCCTGACTCCACACGATTGCCCGAATTGCATCGGCAACTTGGTCTCGACTACGACGAAAAAGTTTTGCCATCGATTTGCAACGAAGTGTTGAAGAGTGTTGTCGCCAAATTCAATGCATCTCAGTTAATTACACAACGACAAATGGTAACTTTTGAATTTGTAGGAAAGACCTCTTTTGTCACGTGTTCACCAACAATTTATTTTTTTAGGTTTCATTGCTCATCCGGAAAGAACTTGTGGAACGAGCTCGCGATTTCAATATCATCTTGGACGATGTGTCTTTAACTGAATTGAGTTTCGGAAAGGAATACACAGCTGCCGTCGAATCGAAGCAAGTCGCTCAACAGGAGGCACAGCGGGCCGTGTTCTTTGTCGAACGAGCGAAACAAGAGAAACAACAGAAAATCGTTCAAGCTGAGGGTGAAGCCGAAGCTGCAAAAATGATATCCTTTTCATATTCAATTCAATTTAAAGTGTTTGCATTTATTTATCAAAAGTTTCAATCGTTTCAATCAAGGAATTTTCCTTTAACTGATATGTTCACTTAGGTTTAGCTGTGTCACAAAATCCTGCGTACTTGAAATTGAGGAAAATCCGAGCAGCGCAAAGCATTGCTCGAACGGTGAGTGCCCTTTTCCTTTAGCTCCTCCGTGACTTTAAATATTCAAAATTCTAACAAACATTTATCCTTGCAGATTGCCAACTCACAGAACAAAGCCTTCCTCTCCGCGAACAGCCTTATGTTGAACATCCAGGACCCATCGTTCGACGATTTGAGTGAAAAAGTTAAAAGTAAGAAATAAAACTTACCATCACACGCGCGAATTAATCCTAGTGACTACGTTCGAACAGATAATTAAGACCAACTAAAACCGCTCGCCCCTGAATCTGTCGAGTCTAAAGTTCCAAAGTTTAACGGTTAAATCGTTGCAAATTAAATTGTCGTTCAGGGAAATTTATGAAATAATTTATCTTGCACTATTGCAAGCAATCAGAGCGAACGGCGTAGTCGAGTATGTAGTTTTCCAATGTTTTATCAAACAAAATACACTTTGCATTTGGTTTCTATAATTTTGTTAATTTTTAATATTTGTCAGCTCGGTATCTTTAAGTAGACGCGATTCAATTGAATTATTTTGGTCGCCCATGTTGTTAGGGAAGTTTATTGTTCCAAAAATCAGAAATATTGCAAATGAAATGTCTTATTTTTTACTGTGTTATATTCATTTCTATTTCCAATGTATCTTTTTTGGAAGCAGGAGCCAGAACAGATGGATCGCATTAAAAGAAATATTTGAAAATCAAGAAAACTTTCTTTCATTTCAAACACATCCTTCCTAGTCGCTTTCGTTCCCTTTCCATCCATAAATAAGTCATTTCATTTGGTTCATTTTGATCTATTTCGATTTTTCCCTTCCGTTCTTGATTCGGTTACTTTTCCTTTTTAAAATTTTATTTTGAAATGAATCAATGAAATGCAAAAATTCTTTCAGCGGATGGTCCTTGGATTCCACGCCAAATTACAAAGAATGGAGGGGGTGTGAACGGTGTCGCTCACGAAACTGCAACTCGAATTGTTTAACTTTTTGGGACATTCAGTTTATACAAATATTTTTTAATAGGCTTAACTGTTTATATGTAGCTTTCTATATTGTTTCAAATGTAGTGCAATAAAATTGTGGTTATTTTTTTAAATTCCGTTCATCATTTGCGCAGAATTTAATCGCACCATAAGTCATGCTTTCAATTCGTCGGTATGCGAAGCAGTAATTTATAGAGAATCGAGTATAGGACAAACGTGACAATGGACACATTAAAAAAGGCAGTTATTACTGCTGGACGTACTATAATAACGCAGAGGGTGCCTAGTTCTAAAGCTAAATGCCACAGCTGTAAACGAGTGAGAATTCCTAGGAAGAGTTAAAGGACTTAGCGACAAGGCAGGCAATGGTGGTAGCACGTCCACATTGTTTCTAATTAGGGGTTCAGTTAGGTAGTTATCAGTGGCCGCTCCGGGGAGCCGAATTAGCGCAGTGGTACCCCGTTTTCACGCGACCAACTCCTAAAAAATTATTGCTGGGGGGAGCGCAGAGCCAATTAGTAGCATTCATGAAAAATAGTAGCTCTCTTACCCTGCAGCTAGAGATCCTTGTGGTCCTCGAAGAATGATTTAAATGTGTGTCCATATCCTGACTCTAGCTAGAGCTGGGCAATCACAAAGGAAGTGCCTGAGGGCTTCTCCGACCTCTTCCCAGGTTCGACAGCCCGAATTGGAGGAATGGTCCGTCATAGGCCAGTGCCAGATGATGAGAACTCCTTTGTCTCGAGTCACAGTCCCCGCCGCGATCGACTATACGACAATCGCCGAGGCGCTACTTACTGGAAAATAATTCTGGCCGTCCAGGAACAAGGACGTAAACTCTTGGGCCAGACCGTGGATCGCGTGCAAAAATTGTAAGATCAGAAAGCACGTAAAAAGGGAAGTAGGTGTATTCCCTCGGTCGACCAAGCGCTTCTACACCATCCATCTCGACATCATTGTCCCTTTGTGATATTCACACGGATACAAGTATTGCCTCACAAACATCGGCAAGTTTACGTTTTCATGTGCCAAGGCCCTCTGTCGAGAGCGGATCCCGCGCTTTGGTGTCCAGCTGTAATCATCACGGACCAAGGAATGTAATTTGAGTCTACTCTTCCCTCAAAGTTAGGCAAGCTCATGGGTTTCAAACGCCAGATCCGCAGTCCAATTGAATGCTGGAACGTTGACACCGGACACTAGAAGCCACCTTAATTGCTCGTGACGATCCGTCGTGGTCGCAATCTTTGCCTTTCGTCCTCGGCATTCGCACAGCTCATTGAGAGAAGTTCACGGCCAGCTCCGCGGAAATGGTGTACGAGATGAGTCGGCGACTTCCCACCGACTCTGTGCTGGATATCAGAGCAGGGTTAAGTGACTCCCGCATGTTGGGTCTACTCAGGAACGAAATTTCGAAACTGCGGCCGATGTAGTCCTTAATATCTACGGCTATAAACCTCGAAAACGGATTATAAAAAAGTGAATCAAAACAAAGGGAAAGTAATTATAATATTTATAGCAGGAAAAATAAATTGTTATAGCAAATAATAATAAAGTCTATTGAATTGTTAAAACCATATGAGGTCAGCAGCTCTTAGATAGTACGAGAAACTCACCACTGACAGTCGCCAGCAAAAAACAAACTGCGCCTACCAAGGGTCTGCCAAGAGCAGAGTCCCGTCTGGTTAGTCCATCAGCCCGCTCATTCCCCTCTATGTTTTTATGACCGGGAACCCAGAGGAGCGTGACTTTGAGCGTGTCACCCAGGTTTTTGTGCGCGTCTCCAGCTTGGAAGATGTTGCGATTAAGTACAAAGTCTGAACGGCCCCCTGGCTGTCAGTCATATGTTACCCTCAGGACTTGGGTCGTACCCCAGCCATTGATAGGCTTCTAATATCGCCAGAACTTCCGCTTCGGATAAGCAGGCGAATTCCGGGAGACCATAGAACTCGGCTACTCTATGTGTATCCGAAACCTTTGCACCAACTCCACACACTATCTTGGATCCGTCGGTGAAGAATCCTGTATCATAACCTTGCAACGCATCAACTTTCCTTTTCTCTGCCCTGGTTAGAAAGTCGCAGTTGACTTACCTCGCTAGAGCCGAAGAGGAAAGGCTTAGCAGGAAATTCGCGGCAGTAGTGAAACTCCTGCGTTCCGCAACGTCCCTCCAGAAAAGCGAATTGATGGAAGGAAGTTCCGTAAAAACTGGGCCGATGGAACCGGAAGAACTTCGGCACCGCATTCCCCCCTACAGGCGAGCATAGACAGCAGCGATAAACACGCGAAAAGCAGAATCAGCCGCATTTTCAAACAGCCCACTGCACAGCGAATTAGAAGAAAAGCGGAAAGAGACAGATGCGTGTGGAGGAGACTTTATCCAAATAGTCTCTAATGCCCAAAAATAGAAGGTAAAGAAGGACAAAAAGAAGCATCCCACCATGCCGCCAGGAAACCATCTGTCCAAAGCCAAGGCGGTTACGAATGGATAATCACCAACGGAAATGCCTGGAAACGAAAAAGGACATGCCTCTGCTCATTTAGCAGACAAAGGGCAAGATATTTTCAGAAGTTCTCAGTGAAATCCGCTATACGATGAAGACCAAATACAGTGAAGCAGAAGTGTCTTCCATACGGAAAACGTTGAAGACAACTAACAAGAGTACGAAAGAAGCTCTCTCCCAATAACCTCTTGACCGCCTCGCAGAGTCAAGAGACTACTGGAGAAGAAGGTTCTCCATTCTAGCCTAGAAAATGAAATCTGACCTCCTCACTGTCTCAAATGTGTGGAGACAGCGCCCGAAGTTAACTAATGCCGGATCAGGTATCACCCCTGCGAATTGTCCAGGCTCAAAATTCGCTGTGGTGGAAGTCACCGACCAATCCGCGGGGAAACTCCTTAACAGCGGGAAAATCAAATTGGATTGGTAGTCTGAAGGATACAAATGCGGATAACCCCTTCCAAGTGTTACAGGTATTTAGACCATGGGCTCAAATCTACACTTTGTCAGGAACTCGACAGGATTACAGCATGCCGTCGGGTAGGTCATCTAACGAACAATGAAAAACAGAATTTTATACTCTGCAGGGACCGTTGTCCGTCTGGCAAGAGCGTTGTACACGTTTTTTAGCGCTTACCTAATACCGAATCAGAAGATGCTGGATTTTCGATGTAGGTTTGATACTCCGGAGGATCCTGTTTTGAACACGGAAGACCGAATCTTGATCAAGGTGGGGTTTTAATGCTAGGGCTCTTGTCTGGGGCATGCTTCACCCAAATTCCAGAGAAACTTATCCTGGAAATGGCAGCGAAGACCGGTTTTAAGCACAGGATCCACGACAAAGTTCCGGCGCCCAGGCTATGGACGTGGTGGCGTTGTAGCTGACACTCGTAAATTCAATGATGAACCCGATAACGACAGCTTGTGATCCTTCCAAGCCGTGACAAGCATTTTATATACTGGTGGACGGCAGGAGCTAGGAAAAAAGTGTCATAAGCTCCGCGTTAGGCCCAACGTTTACACGTCCGGAAAGAAGCATGCGCCACAATGGCAAACTACAGATCAGCTACAAGAAGACTTCATAGTGCAATAATCAAAAGCAAAGTACGCTGCTGGCAGGACCTAATAAACGAGGATCTGTGGGGAATCGATTATAAATTTGTCATCCGGAAAATCGGGGCTCCCCCGCTGCCCTCCAACGCATCACTCTTTACCTCTATGTCCTCCGCATCCATTATTAAACACAGTAACAGCGTCGACACTGAACTCCGCGATCTTATAAAACAGTTTTTGCTGTAGGAGCAGATATCTAGCAGTGACGGATGTCCACTGTGAGAGACTCATCCGCGTGCACCGGACGGGCGCTTCCTTCTCAGACGGCCGTTCAAAAAGGACGTATCACTCCTCGGTTCGTTTTCTTCTCATCAAAATGAAACGTTTCAAGCAGCAGCCTACCTTCAACATTCTCTATTGTAAATTCATGCAGGAGTATATTAACTTGAGATACATGAGCCCTTCGCCCGAGTCGTTGTCAACTTCGTAAGACAGGAAATCCTCCTTCCTTCCACATCATAGCATGCTGAAGATCATCCAAGTGAAGGAAAAGCTGCCTGCTTTATTCTTTCGCTTCTGTCATCTTCAATGGACTTTCTATCAACGAATGTCTGCACGTTAGATCGAAGGTTCAAAACTGACATCGAGAAGATTACTGGTAGATCGTCGTCGCCCCAAAGATGGTCAATACCAACAAATATATTGGCGCAACAATTCTCAATGTTCTACGGGCTTATATGCTAAGCACATTTATCTATTATTATTATATTACCGATTCTGCAAGCTCCCCGGGAGCTAGCCGAAGATGAGGCTACCAATTGTCCAGATCTGCTAGCGGGTGCTGATACATTCTCACAGCTCAGAGTTTGCGGAAGGAGCGCATAGCGTTGTTCAAGGTAGGCAGTTCCCCGCTAAGTAAATGGACAGCTAATGATCACAACGTCCTATTGTCCATTTCAACCTATCGGCTTGCCATCGCAGACTGTCGGACTGGCTTTGACTGTCACCCGATGATGCATTTCGTTTCCAGGTAATATTACCGACTTCCGAGAGTTCGGTCACCTTACGTCATGCGCTTTCTGTTATTGATCGTCTTTCTGATTCTTTAGGTTGGATCTTGGTTATTTTTAATATCTTTATGCAGGGCCTCTGTTCCCTGAAGATGCCGTGGGATGACTTGCTACTACCCACTTCGCGGGCCTGCTGGAATGTGTTGTTGCTCCGCCTTTTTGACCTTTCATAGGTGTCTGCACCACGTTGGATCGGTATGACCAAGGAGAATCATCAGCATTGGGGAGCACTTATCTCAAAGATAAAGGTGGCACCGCTTAAGATGGTATCGCTGCTACGCCACTAGCTGTACTGCACAGCTACTCGTTTGTCTGTTCGAAAGATACACCGCACTCTCGGTGGATGAACCAATCTATCATCTTTGTTTGGACTCTATGGTGAACCCTCATGGATCCGTGGGCAAAATACGCATCGGAAGAAATATGTGGCAATCGCATGGCTGACATACAACCTTCCGTGCATCACGCTTACTGGCACCATATTGCTAGTGTGGATAATCCCGCGGATATGGACTCATGCTGAGTCCGCTCGTGTCCTCATCGACTCGGAATGATTTTCGGCTTCGAGCTTCCTTTCTTGTCCGGCCGAGCCGTGGTAATGCCCGGATGATTTTGAGTTAGTCGGGTCCGTTCCCGAACAGCGTCCCGCCCCCAGCACGCCCGCTCACACAGAGTTCAAATTGTAACTCCAAAATTTACGTGCTGCCCTTCATATCCAGTTAAATTCTTGAGGGTCTTACGTGAGCACCTGTCTGGAAGATTTAATCCCACGGTCTTCTTAGGACACGGATTGATTTTGTGACCAGAATCAGAGCCCTACTGAGACAAGGCACAACGATACCGGTCTATACCAATTGCAAGGTTTAGCATTCATACTGGTGGATGCAAGACCTACTTAAATCTCTACCGAACAAAGGAGTACGGCACCCGTGTTGAAACGCAACCACGCCGAAGCCCGAAGGTCTCTTCTCGCTTGAGCATAACCAACAACCCCCATGAAGCTCCCGCTCGGGGGCCAACCGCAAATAACCGAGCTGTACTCACATACAACGGGAGTTCACCCGAAGTATGAGAGTCCAGGAGCTATCTCGGTTCCCATGGTACCAGTATACCCCTGGTGAGGTTTCGTGACCAATTTGTCACTTCAGATGAGTCCCCGTGCAGACTCGGGTCTGATCGCCCTGATTAGGCCTTTGGGGCATTCGCTACTGCATTACGGCCGGCAAGCCGAAGTGAGTATAGCGTCTCCCGGTGCCACCACTATGGAGGTTCTCCTCGGCCACTTGGTTTTCGTTTGGCCGACACGGTTGCCGCCCCGTCTTCCTCACCGCCACGTCTGACCACCCCCTTCATATCCAGTAATTCGCCGGAGTCCGGCGAAGACGAGCGATGTTTGAGAAGTAGCGGAGAATATCGACGCACGGACACTGTGGATGTCGCTGGCCATGCCACGGCCTTTCATCAGCCGTCTCTTCGGAACCGTCGCGTTTATAGTTGACTCAATAAAAATTTTGGTGAAAATTAAAAATTCAAATGTTTTGATTCTTCCCTCTCTCGCTTTCTAAGTGAAACGCCCGCAGCACTGTAATGTTTGTTTTGCTCTGGCGATATCAAAAAAACTTGGATAAAAAAAATCCTTTCATTTTGCCTATTGTTCTAAAAAGCTAATTTACACCATTTTGAATGGATTTATTGCTTCGGATGATATAAAATTGACATTAAATACTTTAAATAACATACTGAAAACAGAATAAATAAACTACAAATTTGAGGAATAAACACTTACATAAAAGCAAACTTTCTCTTTTCATAAAATAACATTCAAAACAATTTCAACTCGCTCAGCTAAAATCGATCTCATTACGGCCGTAATTTGTATCTTTTAAGTAGTACAGACTTTGATCATTGATAAGAGCCGTAATGATTTTCCGAAAACCTAAAAGAGATGCGAGTTTGTATCGTAAACTAATCGACTGCACCAATTCTACGACATGCGACATATTCTCTTCCATGGCGGGGGTCACATTAGTTAGCACTTGGAAGCTGTAGAAAAAATATGGAAACTACTTATTTGGTTTTTAGGGTATTGGTAATGTGTGTTACCTTTTCACGATATTTTCAATGGTGTTATCTTTTAAGTCAAAATAGTTACAATAATCGTCGATGTAGTCTCTTCTATCCAAGAGGATGTATTGATTAAGAATTGCCTCGGACCAGACGATTTCGTAGGAATACGCTCGTTGCAATATTAAAGCTTGGGGAATACTAGACACGGAGTAAAAGTTCGGTTTATTGTTCTGTGCTGAATACATTCTTTTTCAGGTTTAGTTACAAAGCAGTCAAGAGCAAATAAATATATCTACAATTGCGATTCAAGACTCACCTTAGATAATTATTAACCAACTCTCTGAAGACTGCATACTTTTGGATATTCAAAACGCATATGCAAGTTTCCTCGTTTGCAGCCAGCGCCGCGCTCGCCAAATGGTTCTGCATAGCAGCCAGTTCAGCTTGAGCCACAGTCTTCTGAGCAAGTTTCAATTTGTTATCCATCAAAAAATTTTCAGTGGCATGAGTGAAGTTCTCCATTGCATGGTTCAAATCGATTAGAAGTTCATTCGAACAACGTAGCCTGGATTTCTTCGACATCTTCCCGTCCTCTTGGTTCTTGGCCGGAGGTGGATCCTCAGCAACCTGATAATTTGATATGATTTTTGCGAATGTAGAATTTCCCTCAGTCTCCCACATTTCCGCTAGCTCCTTGAACATGGAAAAGTGCAAGGCAGTTAGACGGTAATATTCACGGTTTTGCGGGCATATCTCATGAATATATTGGATGATTGCTTGACGAAGTCCTTTGGCTTTATCTTCATCGAACTGTCCGAGTAAGGACTCGAATTGGTCGTTGCTGATCAAGGTATCGATGCAATAGTACATTTCCCGATATCGACCAATCCCTGTTAGTAATCTCACAATTAAGTTCCATGATTTTGCGGCACTTAGAATAGAGTTGAGGGTTTTTGCTCTGTTTAACACATTCGCGATCCCTTCCATGCACAGTTCATGCACGAAACATTCATGAGCCTTGATGAGAAGTTCTACGTATATTGTATTCTGTTTTTTATGTGACAAAACCTGCGCAATACATTATTTAATATTGTAAACATGTTTGCAAAGTGCAATCCACAAACCTGTGATGTTCCGGAATGGTTGGTTGGCAGTCCATAGCGTCGTATGATATCCCTGAGGCTATCAAAAGCATTGACAACTTGCTGATTTTCTTCAAGATCCCGTTCATAGTCTTTGTTGTCTTGGTACTTGCGATAAATTTTTAAAACATCACAATAATCGAGCAAACAGTTTCCTAGAAGGATACTATTTGTGCCTAGTTCGAGAATAAGATGAAAATCTTTTTCCAAATCAAATCCCCAAAGATTTGTTTGGATAGTTGGCAGAGTCGGATTGAGAATGTAGAAACGAGGTCTTATCACAGCCGTGGCGATTTCTGCGGATAAAAAGTCGGCAACCTGAAAGAGGAAACATGCCTGTATTTCAAACGTGTCCTTAGAGCCTAAACATTAAGAAGTGGGAAGTGAGTACTAAATTATGTAAGTGCCATTATATTTCAACATCAATCTTTGGTGCTAATAACGATGCAACGGTAAACTCCGGAAGACTACAAAGACAGTGATCATTTGCATATTAACTTGGACGGAACTCGTGTTTCTTGTTGGAATTCTGGACTGTTTTCCCGAAGAGGCATATGTTACACAAAGCTTGGACATGGGAAGAAAAAATGAAACTAGCACTAGGAAAGTTGTTGGTTTCTCATAGCCAGAAGGAAAGGAGGACCGGAGTTTGGTGGAGAACGAGATGCCTAAGGCACGAGATCACGAAGAAAAAACTCTGGCGCGGTCTCCACTGACACGTTTTTTGGCACTAATCGTCAAATGAAGACCACACTTGTGTGACAACTACAAGACAGGGGTGCAAGAAGGATGTTTCGTTTATTTGGGAGATGGAAAATTTCAGGACCATGTTTTGTTTTTTGTGCAGTGACTCGCAGACCAGTACCGCTTTATAACTTGCAGCGACACAATCCCGGCCATCAGCAAGGAGTGTGTTTGACTTGAGGTCACCGGGGAAACTGGTGACCGAACGTCGACGGGGGCAGAGGCACCACGCCGCACTGCAGGCAACAGTTTCAGTACTCGCCAAAGCACTCTTCTCCACCGTCCAGCTGAGGTTTCCGCTGAGGTTCGGGACGAATTCCAAAGAGCGTGTATAGAATTCTCGGAAATGGATCCTGTGTATAAACCAGATATTCCCAGGCTCTATGCATCTCCAGCAACTCCGGGAATTCTATCTCAAATCAATGATGAGATTGCATCTCGACTATGTGCAGATATGTCGTTGCTGCAACTACAATTACTTGTGTATTATGGTGCAGTTACGGCTGTTAGATTGCACGGTCAGAAGATTCGCTTTCATGTTATTGGTTTGAGTGACCGAAAAGATCCACAATGGAAATTTCTTCTGGAACGTCGGCGGGACTCATTAAGGCAGGACATTGCTAGACTGATTCAGATCAGCATTGGCAATGCCAGCAAACGGGTGAGAAACAAAATGCAGAGGGTTTACAGAAACTATCCAAATCCCAACAGAGCGACCAGACAGCGCAGTTTTCCGTAACGGAAGTGAAAGAATACTGGGGTGGACTTTGGCGGTTGCTCGCCCAGCATGCTGAGCATGCTGAGTGGATGACCCGCCATGCCAATACGCCTGGTATGAATTTTGGGAATGTTACCGAAGAGGAAGTTCGACGAACCATAAACAACTCGAAGAACTGGAGGGGCCCAAGTCTAGATCGGGTGCAGAAATTCTGGTATAAGAAATTTGC
The DNA here is from genome assembly GCF_905115235.1 of Hermetia illucens. NCBI lineage: Eukaryota > Metazoa > Arthropoda > Insecta > Diptera > Stratiomyidae > Hermetia > Hermetia illucens. Next base: position 53,669,923 of record NC_051849.1, read on the forward strand.
CAGCGTACACATTCGGTTGACACACAGCATTGGTTATGAATCGGCCGGAGGAATTTCTACCCTTCCTCACTGTGGGGATTACCTATATTATACCTACGAATAATACGGTGCAGGACCCTGCCGACACAAGACGGATTACTTGCTTAGTGGAAGGGTCAATGCGCACCTCCAGAGAAGGGGTGGCATACCACCTCATCAGTGCATACATCTGCGGGTGCTAATACCTTAGAGCCCATCCGTATACGGAGGGGCATCTTCCAGGGGGATTCGTTGAGTCCCCTTTGGTTTTGCATGGCACTGAACTCCATTTCATGGCTACTGAATGATGCTAGAGGGCATGGTTTTGCAATAAAGTATGGCCTACGTGCTAAGTGCGAACTGACACACTTGATGTACCTAGATGACATCAAGCTGTATGCTGGTACTGACAACCATCTTAGAAGTCTGTTGCAAATAGTAGAAATGTTCAGCTCTGATATTCGGATGGAGTTTGGATTGGACAAGTGTCGCATCCAAGTCATTCGCAAACGTCATCACGAGCCGCATGCCGGACATAGCATTGGTGACCTCCACATCCAAGCTATGACCGAGACAGACTTCTAAAAGTACCTAGGAATTCTGCAAGGAACCCATGCTCGAGTTGGTGATCTGAAGAGCACCCTTCCTGCTGTCCGAATTCCGGCGACGTGTAAAGCTGGTACTGAAATCACATCTCTCGGGGAAGAATAAAATAAGCGCGTTGAATGTATTCGCTATCCCTTCACTGGCTTACGCATTCGGAATATTGCCGTGGGCGAAGACCGATCTGGAAACGTCCAGCGGCGGATACGGACAACTATGTCCAAATTCCGAATGCATCATCCAAACTCTGCCGTGGAGCGGATGAACCTGCCTCGTGACATCGGAGGTAGGGGCGTAGTTGATGTGGCGGCACAACATCATCACCAAGTCGCAAATACTGCGAAAAGTGTAGGCGCAGTTACTGTTCCATGCTGTAATCCACTTAGAACATGAAATTCACTACTAGTAGTGAGACTTCCGTCCGTGATGACAAAGCACTTGCCATACAGCATACTAAACATTATCGCTACAAAGTGGCTGGAAAACTCGTTCTTCAGGAGGCTGAAAACCAGGCCATCCAACCAGATGGTATCAAAGGCTTTTCCCATGTCTATAAGGCAAGCGCCTACGCATTCACCATTGTTAATCCACCAAACGTTACCTTCGTTATTGCATGTATTGTCGAATTTCCAGACCGAAATCCGAATTGCGCATTTGACAATAATTCCTTCGTCTTGATTTGCCCGTTCAAGGCTTTCAATACCAAAAATGCTTGAGGTTACCAGATGATCTCTTGTTTACCCTTCTAAATATGGAAGTTAACTCCACACATGAGACAAGGTAATCAAGCAGATTATCACTCGGTATAAGATGAACCTGCAAGGCAGCGCTAAACTTGAGAACTGTATAGCCATTAATTTGAAATTGTGGACATCTCGTTCTACAATTTCCGAAGGTCAGGTTGGCTGTAAGTCCGTACTGGACCGATGCACCGACTCAAAGTGCTCCCCTTTAAGTTCGAGTTTCAGCGCATCATCCTGCTCTCAATAGTAATTGTTCAATACTGATCACAGTTCATTCATTTAAACTTGCAATTTGGCAATATGGCGCTCGTAGCAAGGGTACAGCTAAAGTTTTGCGCAAATGTTATGGCCTTGTGGTTTGTGGCCAATATTTGCCTACGGTGCTATCCCTAAAAACCGTATTGATTATCGCAGGTCAATTGTCCGCGCAGAAAATCGTGGTATTGCACATAATCTTCAAGTTTCTAAAATTAGCGTATGTATCTTCCTATATTGGATGTTATGAAGTTAATATAATTAAATGCCACTTTGAGTGCAGATAATAATAATAATAATCGTCGGCGCAACATTCCATATTGGATCAGAGCCTTGAAGTGTGTTGAGCACTTCATTCAAGACCGTAACGGTGTACTACAGGATTACAGTACCCTGTAGGAGGCAATGTGGTTGACATTGCGCTCGTCTGAGATTATTACCCTGATTTGACTCAGGCGAACACGAAAAGCGCGTCACGTATCGCAAAAGTTCAATTTTATGAGCTTTTTGCATGGGACTTGTTGTATATTGCTTCATATAAGTCCATGTGATTAACTTTATTTGACAGTTCTCTCACTCCGCACGCACGCCGTCATTCCGCTATTGTGTTTCGGCCTTATTGCAGCTTCACCCTTCAGAGCATACTTGACAGTGGATAGCCGGATGCCAAATGCTGGCTCTAGTCCCTCCATTATGGAACTATATCCTCGGCGAGTCAGTCCGTCAGCTCCATAATTACCAACGGTATTCCTCAGCAACTGGTAGCAATTTGACACCAACTGACTATATGCGGTGTTGCTATTAAGTGCTGATAACGCTGCTCAACTATCGGAACAGATTTGAATGATGTGCCAGCACCACCTCTGTCACAAACATTATCAAAATAAAATGGCATATATTATCGCTTGGAACATGGTCGTCGAACGTTTTCGAGAGATCGAGCCAGTCCTATAATCGGATTTTCCGAGACCACCACTGAGCCCGATTCGTCATGACTGACAGGTCGACGAAGATTAAGTTTTCCATTCCAAGGACTGGTGGCCATTTTACGACACTTTTTCTGTTTTTTAGATAACGATAGTGATAAAATATGGAAATCATATAATAGGTGCACATCAGAGTCATGTGATGTTTGCCCAGGGGCTTCCAGGTAGACGCAAGATCATATGATTGGCCGCCCTTCTAGACGCCAATGACATCAAACCTACTTAACATACAGCAGTTTCTTGCCGTTAGCAAAGTTCAGCCTCGGCAACCAGACAGTGAAATGCATGCACAAAATAGACTCCATTATGGAATCCGTTGTGGTGAAAACCCCAGGCATTACCGCAATCCTTAAACGCCAGAACAGTCTGCAAAATGTATGATATTGCTACTGAACATGACGCTTGCACTTTAAGTTAGAGTGCAGATGTCCAAATACTTGACTGTTTGTACCAGCTGGATTTTCCCCTTGATAAGATGGGTATTGTGTAGCTGACCCATCTAATATTTCTGATGAATATAATTAGTCCAGTCTACCTATCGTTCGCCGTAAGTCCATTACGGAGGCGTAGGTTGTCTTCGGAATTGTATCTAAGAGGTCACAAATGCTTGCTTTAGGACTTTTTGTCCTCCAGAAGTCATAACAAGGTGTCCATTACTAGGAGCCATAACAAAGAAGAGAAAACCCTTAGAACATCCTGTCTCGATAGACGTTCGACCAATATGTGGATCCTTCTCCACTCCGCCATGTTAAGAATTCAACGATTCCATGCTATTCTGGCGCGTAACAAATTGCTAAAAACCAAGCATGATTGAATGCAATTTGAATGTCCATAAATGCGCCTAAGATGTTTTTTTTTGGATATCGGCTTCTCATTTTTTTGCGGGAGCTCAGGGAGTGCTGCTGCATAGTATCTCCTGCCAATGGATCTATTAGTCTCTCCAGACCTTTTAGTCGAAAGGAAGACTGACTGGTTGGACGCTTTTGGCATCTTTGTAGGTAGGAAAGCTCTTTATTTGGAAATAAATATCACCTTTACATGAACCCAGATAATTCGACTAAGAGCGAATATATGTATACCACCCAGGAAGCGTGTATCCGTGTGCCACACAAACTCATCTCATCTCTCTCTACGAAAACATCTAACACCAGAAGAATACCTTGCGCTGCTTCAATTGCTCTATCACGATCCGAAAAGTAAATTTCGAAGTTTGGCGGGTGTATTCAAACCGCTTCGTGTTCCTGTCAGTGTTGATTAAGGAAACGCCCTCTCTCCACTCCTCTTTGTTTTGGCAATGGCCACACGAGACAATCCAATGTCCAATGTCTGCTTTATGCAGATGATGTTTCCCTAGCGTCTCATAGCAGAAAAGAACTTATTCAAAAATGGAATGATCGCCTCATGCAATACGGTTTTCGATTGAATCTGAATAAAACTGAATTCTTGACGACCAATCCCCATGAAACAGGCACAATCACTGTAAGCGACAGTAACCTGCCTAGAACTGTGGGATGTAAATAGCTCGGGTCAATGCTATCAGCCAATGGAAAACTGTGATGTGAAATTTCTTCAAGCATTAGTGCAACCTGGACGCAGTGGGATTCCACAACTGGTATTCTTTGTTATCGAGGTATCAACGATCGTCTCAAATCTAAAATTTACCGCAATGTCGTCCGCCCAGTCGCCTTCTATGGTTCTGTGTGTTGGCCGACTATAAAAGACAATGAACGGCATCTGGTGATAATAGAGACGAGGATGTTGCGTTGGACTAGTTGTGTGATACGGTTTCTTCGATGGTATGGTCACGTAATACGCACTAAGGAAGGCAAGTGACGACCGGCCGAAACAACGGTGGGTTGATACGCTTGATGGGGATTTAAAAGCCTCGCGATTGTATCCAGATCAGGCATTTAATAGAACAAAATGGCGCAACCGATCACCGCTTCAACTTCGAGGTCGCCTCGAGGGAGTACCTTTTTCCTCCGACCTTACGCTCTTCTTCAAAACTTTCTAAACCGTTGAAATCGACTTCAGAGCTCGGTTGAGGAATGTCTTTCTCACTTTCCTCTCTTTTGCCGATATCGAGTTCCACCATGGTTTTTTACCTTTCTTTGGAATACTGAGTGGAGAGCTCTCTTTAAGAGTCTCTTTTATACTAGTTGCGATCATCTGGGCTGTTTTCTCAATCCCAGCAATGGAATTGATATACGTCGCAGGGACATTAACCCTTTCAATCGTTCAATGCGATTCGGGGGATAACACGATGTTAGCACCTGCAAAAACTACGGTAGAAAGGCATCCAAACATTGTAAAAAAAAAAACTTCGAAAATGGCTCCAAAAATGTATTGAGATTTGTTGGCTAACTTTACTGCTTCTAGTCCCACTAAATTTATTATTCACGCAAATACGTATATTTATTTCTTTATGCAGAATTATCAGAATTTTTTCAACGCCTTTCACCAGGACATTAAGAAGATATGTATTTGAACTAGATAAAAATATTACTTACCTCTTGCTCGGACATCTGACTCGACATCAGAATATCACTTATCACAACCAACTTCTCCAGACAGTCCTCTTCAATCGCGTTTTTCAATAGGAATAGTGCATCTTTTGTCTTAAGCACATCCAAGTACTCCTTATCCAAGTGCATGGCCGCTCTATACACCATCAAAATCCTTTTACCAATATCAACGCCATGTTTTAAACGAAACACAATCCCCTGCAAAGCCTTCAAAACTTCTTGTTTCTCTCGAGAGGGAATCTCTTCGAATTCCAAGTTTGTTACACTGTCCACTACTGGAGGCTTTGCGGGTGGTACCATACCATCTGTTGAAGAATAACAAAAATAATGGCATTTTTGAAGTGAAATTTAAGGAAATATACAAGAGTTTATGGCAATTAATCGTTATTTTCAATATTTATTATAAAATGACACTTACGTTGACTTTTATTCCTTCCCAATATTCTCTTATTGAAATGCAGTGCATTGTTTTCCACGTCAATCAATAACTGCCTTAAATTATTCGGTAAATTGTAAATATGCGTTATGCCTTCTGCCATCGCCATACAGAACACAATAAAGTGCAGATCTATAGGTCGATAATCGAACATTGCCTGCTGTCGCAACGCTTGAACAATATCGCCATCATCCAGTAATCTATAAATTAATACTTCCAGTTTCAGTCTTGTAGTTTCCGTTAAATCAACTTTTTTGGCTTTAAGATTATCAACTCCAGACAACTCCTTCAGTTCTGGAAATGACTTGTAGAGAACGCAACGTTCCTGCACCAAAACTTTCTCATAGTAGTTTGAATGATACACCTCTATGTCATCGATAGTCAGATCACTTTCCAGATATGTGAGAATCATTTCAAACTCGACATTATCCCGATCGAAAAATTCATTGGGCAGATGAAGATTGCTTTTTATTACGTCTAGAGATTTTTTGAGGATATGATATCTCTGACTGTCTGAGATAAAATCTCTTGTAGACACGTAGAGATAGAAGTTGATGAGAATTTCCGGTGGCAGGATATAGGTTTCAGTCTCCTTTTCATATTGACTTAGATCTAGTTCTCCAGGGCCTTCCTCGACGCTGTTGACCCACTTTGCATAGACAATGTTGCTTATAGTCATGTTCAAGATTGTTGCTAGTTGGATTGCTTTCTCGAATTCTCTAACGTTTTCCAGAAACGAACAAATTTTCCGGCATTCACTGCGAATCGAATAGCCTGGTTCGGTTATCAGACGTTCGTAGTCAATTTCAGCTTTCGTGAACATAATTATTTCGGTAACTCTTTTGAGAAGTTCAAAATCATGCCTCGGTCTGCTTAAATTTGCCTTGCAAACAGTGTCTAGGAACATATGTCGATAGTGAGACGAACTGAAGTTATATTTCAAGTGGAGGAAGATGAGCTTTATGCTGAAATCGTTTAGACTATATTGGAAGGTATCGGTGAGTGGCAGAGTGATGCTCTCGTTGCTGACAGCTTGGAAATAAAATCTAAGGCAAGTGACGGTTTCATCTTCAAAAATATGCTCTGATGTATCGAGAAGGAATTTCGTTAAATAATTGAATTCGCTATCCTGTAAAAATATTAGAATTTACTTTGTTTCAGTTCTGAAAATAGTCCCCAGTTAAAACTTTTTCACACTTGCCTTGAAAAATATTTGAAAACTTTGATACAGCGTCCTCACATGCTGCGTCTTGACACTATATTCGATCAAAGAAAGGCAAAATTCCAATTCATCATTGCATCTTTGGGTTTTCTTCCCAAAATTCACAGAAGTGAGCAGCCACGTTGCCCAGCACCAATTCAAATTACGATCATTAGTATCTGCAGCTAGTATGGCGAGTATTGGGAAATTGTAAGTGATGGCGTTTCGTATGAGATTCAGGGACATGCTATATGACTGTCTATCATTTATTATCTGAATGAACTTTTGGTATGAGCCGATGTCTTCTTCGGAGGATTCACCAGCACTTAGCAAGATAACCGCGAAAATATCCTTTTCTTCGAATTGTTGTAGGAGTTTCAATTGATTCCGAGATTTTTGAAGATGAGTGGTGTCTCCAGATGATGAAGATGTAAAAGTGTCCATACTTGTTGCTTGCTGGAAAGTCAAATTAATAGGTTCATGAATAGAAACGAATTAAACATTAAATTTATCAATCAAATGCAGAGGTGCCATTACATAGTATAGCCGTAAGTTCTGTCAGTCAAACAAATGTTTACTTCTCACGAAGTAATAAACCAATCAAACCAAAAAATTTATTCAAAATGGTCGACGCTAGCAGCTATATAGGTCCGAAGTCTGTGAGGCCAAGCATCGATCGTTTCACGCACGGCTTTTCTCGAGCTGCATGCACGATGCTGGCCTTCAAACTCTTCAAATCTGTGTAAGTTCGATCGCAGGCAGTCTCTTCTAAGTTACACCAAAGGCTGTAGTCCAGAGGATTTAAATCTGGGCTGCCTGAGGCCCATTCATCCGCGATTATGAAGTCAGTAACATGCGCCACTGCTGAATTATCTTGGCTTTGTGAGTTGAGGCCGAGTCCTGCTGGAAGTACCACAGCTTTCCAACGAATAAAGATTCAGTCAATGGCTCGACTACATCCTCTAACATATTTTCGTATACGCTCGTAGTGGTTTTGACGCCGGCTTCGCAGGAATGAATATCATACTCCACGATATGAGACGCCCCATGACAGAAATCGGATGGTGACGACGTTGGGCACGCGGAGCATTTTCTTTGATTTCATAACAATTGTGAGCATATCAATCATTTTATCCGTTGAATTTTTCCTCGATGATTTCTACCATTTTTCTTCAGAAAGTAGAATTTTTCGATATTGTTTACCGGGAAATCGTTGCAGAAGAGCAACACACCGAGTTCGCCGTATTTCTCCTTCAGTTTTTGCGTTAACAGATGGCTAACGCACCGCCGGTACACACCGAAACCGAGATCTTCTTGTAAAATACGACTTATACTTCGAGTTGAAACGCCTATTTGCGCCTACATTCGTTTCTTCTTGCGGAGAGGATTGCGATGAACACGCTCACGTACAGCATGCACGACATTCGGGCAACCTACGGAACGCGGGCAGCTTTTTTAACAAACTATGAATCTTTTTCGCCGCATTCTCACATTGATGCAACGCAATAATCGCGATTCTTTTTTCATAGTTACTGAACTTCATCGTGTTGTCTTCCACGCACTACTGACCTTCGGAACCTGAAAGTCTGACGGAAGTGGGGTATGTTTAGGTACTGTCTGTGCGCAGTGTTACCAGTTTCGGCGGCCTAACATTTCTCGCTATACGCAACTACTGACAGAACTTACGGCTATACTATGTAATATCTTTGAAATTGAAATTTAAGTTTTCGTCAAAAGTTTCAAGATAGTTTTTAAATTATAATCTGTGATAATTCCAAAATGAGGCACGCATCAGAGGCCGCTCAGAGGAGACCAAATAGCGCTGTGGAGCACCGTTTTGAGAGGGGTCTACTCCCCCAGTTGGCTTAGATCTTCAGGGCCAGTCCGTAACATTTAACAAGGATAGTAGCTCCCTCACCCTGTGGCTAGAGATCTCTTTAAGGTCCTCAGATAGCCCACCTCTTGTTCGCAACCTGGCACTAGCTAGAGCTGGACAATCACAAAGGATATGCCTGAGGGTTTCTTCCTCCTCTCTGCAACTTCGATAATGCGAATTGTAAGGTAAAACGAGTCTTGTTATAGGCGGATCAAATCAGCCTCAATTTGGCTCAGGTAGTGGCCCTTCGCCATCTACCTTGCGTCCCAGCCATCGACAGGCTTCCAGTATCGCCAATACTTCTAATACACTGTGTGCATCCGCGAAATCCCGGAACCGACTTCACAGACAATCTGTGAATACTGTGTCATAAGCTGCAACACGTCGCTAGTCTTCCACTCTGTGCTGCTGGGAAAACGCAGAGCATTTTTTTTCGTGGAGCTCGGCTTGCCTGTGGTGTTCAGTTGGGAATACCCAGAGTTCTCGAGGTGGTTCGTCTAGAATGTCATTATCGCCGCACGGCTTCGCTGTCCAACATTCAGACTCGCGTAGTCTCAGAGCACTGCACGCTACAGCGTATTTAATGTGGAGGTTTAGAAGGATGAGGTGCAGCAGTACTTTGAGGATATCTGTCAGGCAAGGACTGCAGAGTTCCACCACACCAATATCACTAAGTCTTCGGCATACGCCACCACTTTCATCCCCCTCCCGTCCAATATCCGTAGAATTTCATCCACTAGTATCGGGCAGATCATTATCGTCCTTAGTAGATGTCTTTAACACAAAAAAGATGAGGCTGATTTTCCGAAAGTCCTTTATAGACTCATGACCACACCTACCCGTGCGCGTCTCCAGGAGTGCGGTACGTATCTGAAAGAAATGCAGCTTCGGTAAATGTCGAGAAGCTTTGCACAAAACTTTCTGAAACAGCCCGGAGATTTATATGCGGAAAAACTGTTTATAGCCCAGTTGATTTAATCCTCGGTAATTATCGATTTGATAATTTTAGACGAATGGGGTTGCATACCCTCCAAGCAAGGCTCTCTGCTGGCAGAGAAGTGGATTTGGGCTAGCAGCTCCAGGGTCAGGAAGATTTAGAACAATCGGAAGGATTCTGAACCCTTCGAATTTTTAAGAAAGGACGTGCTGTTATGTTCCTTGACTAGAATCTTATTCAGTCTCGCCGATTTGATGATGCTTTCAATGTTCTGAAAATAGTCCAGCCGGGACTGCTGGCAGGCTGAATGGCCAACTTGTACCTCTTTAGGCCTTTGTATGGCTGCTAGCATTTGCGCCTCTAGCCGTTGTTGAAGACCTCCCTGGCCAGCTTTTTGACGCTAGACGGATCTTCATTCCATCACGGTGACAATATCTTCTTCAGTATTTTTCGGGGCATGAGGCTTCGAAGGCGGTTTGGAATGCTTTTTTCCAGAGACCCGAATGTTGACTCTTTTTCGTCCGCCGGGACCATGGTTATAATTCGCAAAACCTGTTCTTGATAAAAACTTCTTCTCTTCTTCTCTGAAAGGGTTGGAGATCCCTATAGCGAGATTTAGACTGAAAAATATTCAACTGTGATCTGAGAAAGATCTCTAATCTCCACCCTGAAAAGTCCCTTGTCGATTAGTAGAGTAATATTAACGATCTCCTTCAACCGTCATAGTACACCGAGCTTGGGAAATGGAAGGTTAGTGTACTGTCCTTGTTACATATCGATAAGTTTGTGTTAATAATAGAGCCAAAGTCATCACTTTCGTTGATTTTAGGAAATTTAGATGCGTCGATCTCTTCTTCTCAAAGGAAGACCAGTAGATTAGCTGAAGCGCATTTCGAGTGTTGCATCTGAGGGCGTGGAGCGTCGGTCACCCAATTTCGCTGCTCTGGGTTCGAATCACAGTCGTAATGAATGTTTGTGTTCGTTTTGTGTTTGTCTCGCTTATCATTTGCACACCGTTATGTGTGGTGATAGTGAAACTGAAGCAGAATCTGTCTGTGTGAATGCCCTATGCATCACCAATGAGTGAACAGAAAACACTAAGCATTAGCAGCAAGAGAGGATCGACATAGAAAGCCAAGTAAAATATTCAGAAGACTTTCTCAAAAGAAAGAGGAGATCGTGCCTATTACTTAATTAGGATAACTAGTTCCATTCCTAAATCTGCACACAAAGCATCTTTTGAACACCACTTCCAGATGTGGTTGCGATCGTATATGTTGTCCTATAAAACAATATCATTGCGAGCGCAATGCTGACCACATTGTCTCCTACAGTATACTGTAGTGTACAGTTACGGACTTGAATGAAGGGCCCTAACACACTTCAAGGCCCTGATCCAATTGGATTGTTGCGCCAACGATTATTATTACTTAGGGGAGTGAAATGCACTGCATCGCGTAGCCAGCAATGCAATTGTCGTCCTTCCTCAATGTGTGACCTATCCAATGCCATTTTCGCCTTCCCATCACAAGTTCTTCGTTTTAAATAGTACCCGGCCAGCGTACCCTGACGGTAAGTCGCAGACAGGTGCTCATGAAGGGTTAGAGCTTTTGAGTGACAGTGGTGGTCACGTTTCATATGTTATTTCCATGTAGCAACACAGAAAGAAGACTAGCGCAGAACAGTCGAGCGACATCCAACTCGATACACCGTCGGTGGAAACTACTCTTCCTAGATATATAGGCATAAGTTATCTAGATAGCAGATGCCATGAGCGTAGTCTAGTTATTTGAGGAAGGATGTCATTGTGCATTGAACTCCTCCACGTTCTTCGGATAAGGCAGCATGTAGAACGTCACCGGTAACAAGAAGTAATAATGTTGGTGACAAGATGCAACTCTGGCAGATTTCGCTTTCAACCTCATATTCCTTTGAGATTTTACCTCGATGTAGCACGTGACAGCTCTGATTATAGCTATTAATTTCTCTAGAATGCCCCCCCCCCCCTCCTGCGTAAAGCACACCAGATAAACTTCCCGTCAACCAAAGCTTTCTTGAAATCGATGAAGAGCAGATGAAGCGAAGATCTAAATTCCGAACACTACTCCAAAATGATCAGCTAGGTTTTGATGTCGTTAATGCAGAAGGATCCAGAGCGGAAACCAGCCTGTTCTCTGTCGATTAAGCTTTCGAGGTGTCCTTTGATGCGTTTCAGGATTATTTTAACTATTATCTTTACGATGGCAGGGAGTACGAGGATACCAATACAATTGTCGCCTTCAAGACAGCTGCCCTTCTTTGAAATTTAAACGATCATCTTTTTTCCACCCTCTGGGAAAAGTCTCGGATTCTCAGGATTTCCGTACGATTGGAAGCAGTAGCAGCTGCAGATGTAGCGATAAATAACACCTACCGGCCCCATCACACGACCATTGAAAGATTTGCGATCTTATGCAATTTCCTTCGTAATGTGGTATACAGCTCTGAAATTATTGCATTCTGCACAACTTCCGCTTCTTTACGTCCCTTCCCCCACTGTCGAACGACAGCTGAATCGTATAAGTGGTCGGTGTTGAACATGCGGAGGAATCATCAGAATATCTTATAAACGGTACTCAGCGACGTGATACCTCTATATTTGCTGCACTACGTGATGGCCCCCCTTTTATGTATAGGACAGATAATGTCCCGTTGCCAGTCGTCAGGCATTGATTCTCCGTCCCATACTTTGAGCATCAGTTGATGAACCACTTGGTGTATTTGTTCGCCTCCATATTTAACCAATTCGGCTGTCATTCCATCGGCTCCTGGCGACTTATGGTTTTTAAGCCGGTGGATTGTACGTTTCTCCTATGCTTGATGGTGGCAGCATTTGTCCGTCGTCTTCAGTTGGTGGGACCACCAACTCGCTGATATTTTGGTTGTTGAGCAATTCATCAAAATACTCAGCCTCCAATATGTCCATTAGTAGTGGAGCTGTTGGTGTTGGTTCCGCAGGCGTTTCCCAGGTTTTATGCTCCATTGTGGGTACCAACCCTCGGTTCGTCCTGGGACCTATACTAGTCTTTGACCGCCCCCATACAGAAGGATCTCAGCTCTTTAACCCTGCGAGAAGCGGCGACCATTAAATGACGTCTCTCTTGCTACGCAAACCCAGAAGAGGGATCCTAAATTTATTGCTGATCGCGATGTGGTCAATCTGACAGGTGCGGACGAGGGTCGTCTGGGAGGTGTGGTTTTCATGTGGCGAAGGTCGTCTTTCAGCAGGCGCAGCAATCCCGAATCTGTGAGACCCGATCGCCTGTCGAAGACCGGATCACTTGGGAGTTTTGGGTTCTCCATAATGGCGGCTTTCAGCGTCCGGTGCCAACGTTCTAGTATCCCAATGGATTGCAGATGGTAAGCCGTAGTTCGCTGGCGTTTGAATCCCAGGAGTTTGCATAACTCCGAGAAAAGGGTGGACTCAAATTGCATTCCCTGGTCAGTGATGATCACTGCAGGGACGCTAAAGCGAGGGATCCACTCTCGAGAGAGAGTGCTTCGGCACAAGATTGCACCTTAATGTCCTTCAGAGGTATTGCCTCAGGCCACCGCGTAAACCTGTCGATGATTGTAAGGCAATACCTGTAACCGTGCGAGTGTCGCAAAGGTCCTACGATGCCGAGGTGTATGGTGTGGAACCACTTGGTAGTGCGGAGAAATGAGCCCACTTATTTTCTTACATGCTTGGTGACCTTACACTTTTGGCATGCGATGACCTCTCTGGTCGAGGAGTTATGTCCTTATTCATGGAGGGCCAGAAGTATTTCTCGGTGACTAACCGATTTGGCGTCCTGATGCCTGGATGCGCTACGTCGTGAACTGCGTGGAATACTTCCTTGTGAAAGGTGGCCAAATGTATGGCCTGGGTCTCTTTTCCGAGTATTCGCAGCAGACAGAGGTTCGAGCTTCAACTTCTTCAACATTTGACCGGTTCAAAAGCGGCTCATCTTAATCGGTTGCGCGATTTCGTTCTGCCAAAGGCTGAATCTGGATGCAGTCGCGAGGCTTTCAGATCACCATCCAGCATATCAAACAATCGTTGCTTCTTTCTCATCGACTTCGATCTTCGGACCCATGTTGGCAAGTGGATTCCCATTAGCGCGAATCGTAGACGCCACTTTCCCAATTTTTCTACGATCCGCCAAACCCTATATCGATCGCGAACATTTTTATTTCCGATGTGATCATAGCATTGTATGGCACTGGTTCAATGTGACATCTTCGTTTCCATTACCGCGAGACGCCGTTCATTGTCTTTTATAATCGGCCAACACTCACAACCCTAAAGGACGACAGGCCAGTAAACACTGTTTTAAATTTTCGACTTGAGACGTTCGTTGATACGCTGATCACAAAGAACGCCAGTTGGTAAACGCCCCTTCATCCAGGTTTCGCTAATGCGTGAAACAGTTTCATAACGTAGTTCACCATTGGCTGATAGTATTCATCCGAGATATTTAAATCGCTCAGCTCTGGTCAGGTCACTGCCTCTGACATTCATTAGGATTGGTCGTCACCAGATATTTGTGGACTTTAAATAAACATAGAACAGCATCGACCGACAATTTCTGTATAATATTATATTAACTCCTACGGAGCGAAGTCATTTTCTCTAGTCGGAGGAGTAACAGATGACAATACAAAATGAACTAACTAAACAAGACAATGACCTGGCCCCAATAATCTAATGCTAGGAGAGCTGGGCAATCGCAGAGAAAGTGCATGAGGGTTTCCCTTCCTTCTCCGCAGCTTCGGCAATGCGAGTTGTAGGGTAAGCCGAGCCTAGCGGCATGGTCCCCTATGGGCCAGTGCCCCGTGCAGACCGCCGTAATCTTGAATGCATTTGCACGCGTCTGACACAGGAGCTCTCGTGATCGGGCATTGTTATAAGCGGGCCAAATTCTCCTTGATTTGGCACAGCTTGTAAGCCTTCGCCATCTCAGGCCCGTGGCTGCTAGGTAGTGCGAGTAGACTCGGCCCCCGACAGCCGTCAGCGGAACACCAACTGTATTCCCCGAGGGACTGCCAAGAGCAGAGCCTTGGCTGGCCAATCCGTCAACCCGCTCATTCCCCTCTATGTTCCTATACCTGGGAACCCAGAGGAGAGTGACCTTGAGCGTGCCGCCCAGATGGTTGAGCGCGTCTCTGCACTGCCCCACCAGCCGGGAAGCTGTCGTCGTTGAGTACAAGGCCTTGATGGCCGCTTGGCTGTCGGTCAGAATGGCTATGTTACGCTTGGGGCTCGAATCACGCTACAGCCATCGACAGACTTCCAATATCGCCAGTACCTTCCGCCTGGAATACACTGGTGAAACCTGAGAGACCATACCATTTGGATACACCGTGTGTATTCGAGAAAACCCCCGCGCCAACTCTCCATAGGCCATCTTTGATCCGTCCGTAAAGAATACCGTGTCATAGTCTTGCAACACACCGCCGGTCTTCCACTTTGCCCTGGTGGGTAGGTCCACAGCAAAATTTCTCGTGAAGCTCAGCTTGCGTGTGACATAGTCCGTGGGGGATGCCCAGATTTCTGGAGGTATTTCATCTAGGATGTTGCTGTGGCCGTAGAACGTTGCTGCCCAGCATCCGGACTCGCGTAGTCTGATGGCGCTGCACGCTGCAACATATTTGATGTGGAGGTCTAGGGGGAGGAGATGCAGGAGTACATTGAGAGCATCTGCCGGGCAAGACTGCAGAGCCCCCGTAGCACCTGTACACGCGGTTCTTTGAATCCTATTAAGCTTCGTTATATTGTATTTAAAGCTTGGTACTTCAATATGTTGACGAAGGGTTATCAAAAGAATACCCAAACCCAAGAGGGGACTAGAAAACTCATTTCACGTGCCAAGCTGTCTCTTGCGGATATTGAGGGATTATCTGAAAGACCGTTCCCTGCTCTATGAGACGCTAGAAGGACAAAGGAGGATGGAAATCACGTCGGGAGTAGCACAGGGGATCCATCCCGAGGCCGAACCTCTGGAACGCTTCCTGCGATAGTCTGCTGAGACTCGATATGCCCGAAGAGTCGCGCCTGGTTGGTTATGACGACGACGTTGCGGCACTTGTTACTAGACCCACTGTTGAACAAGCGCAAAGCAGACTCTGCATATTGGTGCGACTGGTAAGCGGATGGATGACTGCTGACGGTTTCAACCTTGCGCTGGAAAAAACCGAAGTAGTCATCTTGACCAGAAGGAGAATCCCGACTCTGCGTCCCATATCGATCGGCGAGTTGACTATAGAGTCAAAACCAGCGGTTAAATACCTGACCTGCGGTTGACGCGGACTGCAAATCGGTTCTAAGATTTGAAAACGCGAACACTTGGTTATTGGAAGGAGAAAAAAAAAAGGCAAAGCATGCTGAAAGACAAGGCTGGATCATTGAAGAGGAACCTTTATAAAATAGAATAGCGGAGTTTTCTTATGAATGTGAATATCCTCATTAAATCAAGCTAAAAAAACAAGACATACAAAATAGCAATACATATTGTATGTCTCCTCTTGGCTCCTTTGCGGAGTAAAGGGCATCTACGCGGTTTTTTTTTGTTATTATTGTTTCACCCATCATCTCTATCATTTTTTTAGTGAGAGGGTTTCATTATCAACATTCGTTGGTAAAATCTTATTTGGGCTAGCATAAGTTTATATAGGAAAACAAGATACAAGATAGAATTAAACAAAATACTTACCATATTTTTCTCATCCCCCAAATTCTTGCTTCTCCTCTTGAACTCCTGCCTGGAAAAGCTTTGGTGTCGTTTTGGTTTCTCAACTACATTATCCTGACAGAAAGCGCGAATTAAGTGTTCTCCAATCGCCGGCGATTTGAACATCTTCGCAAATTTCGCCAAATGCGGCAGTGGAATGTCAAAGTACTGAGCAAAAAGTACAAAATGAAGCCAGTTATCCGCTGAGGCAATATCCGAAATATGAATGTCTGGCCAAATGTTAGTTTGAAGACTTTTCGCGATTGTAACAATGGCATTGTATGTACGAACTGGAAATTCTCCAGACGATTTGTGATAATCTTTGATGATTTTCCTTTCTGAGATCTTAATCAATTGGTCCGGAAGAGTGATTTTATCGTCAATGGTGTCGCATGATAGCTGCTTCAGTTTCAAATATGCTCTTATTGCTTTCGTATCGAAACCCAACATTTCAACAAAAGCTATGCAACTGAGCACAAAGTCTGGTTCATGGTTAGCTCTCAAAGCCATTTCAGTCACGTGCTCTGCAGATATGCATAACTGAGCCTTGGAAATTTTTGAATAATTGCCAAACTGATCTAACAAATGGCAATACACCGCATAAGCACTCCGATTCTGCCTTATGAAATCACAATAATTGAGCTGTATTTTTGACGCATATTTCTTGCTGAGTGTTTCGTTGGAAAAGCTGACTAGCTCGTCACCCAAATCTTCAGTGATTCGCCGCAGGTTAACTTTGTTGAATTTCTGCAGGAAATCTTCCATCGTAACTGTACACTCTGGTTGGGGACATTGTGCTCTTTTGATCGTCTCTTCAAGATACGGAAGTTTTTCGAGCAATTCCATGTTTTCTGGCTTCTTCATATCCTCAATCGTAACATTATCCGCTAAAAGTTCAAATAAACGAATCACTGGGTTGTCGGCGTACAAATTCGGCCGAAATTTCTGGAGATAGCTTCCTACGCTTCGCGAAACTTTCCCAAGTTGGTGTGGATCTTTTATGTCGTATGATTTAAGAGAGATAAGAAGAGCAATATCATCTTCGCGATTTGGAAACTGAGGTTTTACATCTTCAAGGTCCGCATTTAAGATTGGCTCCTCCAAAAGGATGTTAAGGTCATCATTTTTGATTATATATTGAATGAGCGGGAGCTCTTTGATTAGGTTGCGATTTTCCAAAAAGCTTTCCGTTGTAAAAAGTCTTAACAAAATCTTCTGCACATTTTCCTTTTCGTCTGGAAAGATGTAACCATTTGCAGCGAACATATTCCTTAATACTTCAGGTGGTTTCACGATTTGTAAAGCTTCTCTGAACATCTCATCGTCGACTTCCCAATCGTAGTAAGTTGGCCGTAACTGTGTACTGATTTCGATCTCTAAACTATACTTTTTACTGTAATATATCGTAGTCCAGATCAAGAGCTCATTGCAAAACTCCTTAGATACTAAATAACGCCAAGCTTGTATTCGATCAAGCAGTGGAATAAGCCAATCGACTCGTAACTCGTAGTACACTGACGCCACTAAACGTTTTCGGAAATCCTCCCCTTGGCTGTAGAGATTTTCTAACTTCAAGTCGCCTATGCTTTGAGTGATTCTCCGCATTAGCGATTCATTTTTCGCAATCTCCAACAGCATTCGACATTGAACTTCATATTCTTTTGAACGTCTCTCAAAATCTTTCGGATCTCGTTTTCTCAGGTGTTCCAAAAGGTCGATTTTTAAGGATAAATCTCCCGTCGAATGGGCTAACTGGAAATACACATGCTCGACATTTCTTCCAATGTTTTGGAGTACGTCTTGTGCTTTGCAGATGAGTCTTTCTTTCAGCAGGCGGGTGACATAGATATCGACATGGTGGTCGAAATATTTTCGACTTTCTTCCAATGATATGCGACGTTTGCCGGCCAGGTATTCAACACATAAATCAATGTAGCTTCCTTTGGTGGCGACATCTTTGATTACAGCAACATCATCAGAAATCTGTAAAAATGAGATTCATTCATTTAACTTTAATATTAACTTGAAGTACAATGGAAAATTATATAAACCTCAGCTTTGTATCGCTTTGAAACAAATACATTTTTTATGATAGGTGGTAGTTGGTCCAACAACCGTAGAGAGAAAATCGGAGCCCGTGGATAAAATTATACGAAGAGTGGGGCCCGGAGTGAGATTTTCTATTGAAATTTTTCTTCTGGGGGCCCGAGAAAATTTTAGGCCCAGGGGGCGCGCGATCTTCTGAACTAGGTCGGGCGCACCCACTAGAAACCACCCTCCGTTCCTCCAGCCAGAGCCCTGCGGAACCACCACTACTTCCGGGGTGGGTTTGCCCTTAAGCACTCGTGCTCTCCGCCCTTTGAGCTTTCTTTTAACTTACTTCCTTCATACTCTCATGCTCATTTTCAGCACTTGGGAAGTGAAACATCACATGCTCTGCGTCCTCCGGTGTACCACTGCATACAAAACAATTCAGCGAAGCATCCAGTCCAATGCGATGCAAATACCATGTGCCGTAAGAAACTGGAGCAAGGAGATAGTTGGTTTCTCCGTGCACAGAGCATTGGAAGAGCTATTGGGAGAACTGAATCCAGTTTTCGTAATGCCTCATGATTGTCGGATCCTCATACATCTGTTTGGTAGAAGATATGAAATTATCTTGAATCGAAGAAAAAACCGGGAAGAACCAGAATAATGCGCGTCAGGATGCGCCGAAGTCTTCTATCCCGATGGCATCAAAAATAGAACAGGGTTCCGGAGTAGCAGTCTATCTCTCGAATAAAAACGAGAAGTAGGATTTACGATTCTAAGGGAAGCAACCTGGATGATTGACGAGCGTTTGAAGGACAGAAAAGTCGCAATCTGTAACGATAGTCAAACTGTGATTGCGGGCGTTGAGCAGTCCTTTGATTTCTTCAAAAATCGTTCAAGAATGTAAAAACCGATTGAACTCTGTTTCTAGATTCAATACGGTGGAGCTACTTAGGGCACCCGATCATTGCGGTTTAGAGGGAACTGAAATCTCGCTTTAGTTGCTTTAGAAACAGAGGACTCAATCTACTCCATGCCAAGATCGGAACCAGCAATTGGGGTGTCAGTAGCATTGGTTAACGCTGCTATCAAAAACTGGTAACAGGTTGCTGAGTCTTAATGCTAAATACACTAGACTATTCCTGTCAGAACCAAACAAACATACGGCAAAGTTAATCCTCTCGAAAAGCAGGAAGACTTGCATAATTCCCTAGCTGGGCATATATTCAGAATAGGATTTTTTCAAGATGATACGTGTCCATCCGACTATGGACGTATGGGCAAATTTTTGGTGCTGGTGTGCTCTAATTGCAACGGCTGAAGACATTCGACAACATTCTTACAAGTGCTGCGGGTGCACTAGCTACCTTTTGACATGGATGCTCTACTCTCTTTTTTTATCCGCCAAGATCAACACGACATTTTCCAGCCAGACCTTTACCGCTCTTAACATCTCCGCCGGGTAAACCGCCATATCGTTTGGGTGCTTTGTTGCAAAAATCGACAAAGTCGACAATTTCCGACGAGATGCATAAGAGCTCCATTATATATGACATTTCAAAGCAGGAGAAGTAGTAGCGAGCCCCGTGATGATGTACTCTTTTGGACCACTTTGACGATGTACTGTTTGGAACACTCATCCGTGCTGTACTAAAGGCCTTGGATTGGTAATTCCCGACCAGCCTTACCAAATATCCAGGAACATCTATGCGCTTTCGATTCGGTCCCAGTTAACGTCATTGATTTTAATTTTAGCCTCCAGTTGCAATATGGCACAGTAACCACCAGAATTCAGTACACCTTTTGCCAGGCTTGCCACGATGATAATTGCATTCACCGTAGAGTGGACGCATCCAAACTCATACTAGCGCTAACAGTCTGATGTAGATGACTCTCTCCAACATCTTCCCCATTGTGCCAAGTAGACAGATCGGACGATATCATGCTGTTTCTCCGGGTGGCTTATTGCGTTGGGCTGCCAACATCCACTTTTGCTTTTTCCTCTAGGCAGGCAAAATTCCTTCTTTAAGCCCGCAGATGTTGGCGAAAAGGTCGAGCTGGGCTTGGTCTTCACTGTCAACTTCACAGCTCTGTTAGGAATGTCTGCTTGTCTCCCGCTCGATCGCCGCTGCTGTGTTTTCCCCTAAAGCCTCTTAGCTTCGGAATATCCGGCCTAACAAAGTTATAATTTCGTTTTTCTACCAGTAGTTGGGTTACCTCGTAGATATAGCAGTAACTCATGCTGCCACTTCCCACTCTATGGCTGTACCATTCAGGAATATATCATTCTCGAACGCCACAGAAAATGTGCCCGCTGCAAAGTGTTCAACATCCCCCCTGGCAACCCAGACGACACTCTGTAAGAGCTCTGTTTGAAGCTGAGCTCGCCGTTGGTCTACATACAGATTGCGTGGTAGTCACTGTGAGTGCAGTCCGCACTAATTTACCAAGCAACGCTTCTAATAAAAGCGGCGCTCACCGATATCAGGTCCAATGTAGACCCCAGGCCCGTTCCTCTGAAAGTGTATGAAGTCCCAACCTCCGCAGGTATCACGTTTAGCTCCGCGAATGCATCGAACAAAGCACGACCTCTTCTATTCGTTGTCTAGTTGCACGATTCAAAAACACGTGCAATAAAATCACTGTTATGATTATCGACAAATGTGCTCTTGCATCCAAAACTAGAGCGCTCAGCATTTGCTCATATTCGTCAAAGGTAGAGGGTGGTCCATTATTTCTTAGGAAGTTTGTCCTCCGCAAGCCTATAGGGCTGCTTGCCCCGTTTCATCCTTGACCCAAATGCCACCGCCGTGATTTGGATAGGATTCACTAATTATGGCCACATAATTTTCTCGCGGATGGTTTGCGATAATTGGTCCTGCACCGTCTGGCAATGGGTAAGGTTGATTTGTATTAACCTCATCTCTGATTTGCGTAGAGAATTCCTTGCATTCCGGGAACCTACTGCTGCCTGCAATGTGCCGGCGATCCAAACTCTCTTTGGCTTTGCACAGTGGGCAATTGGGATCCGTTCCACGGTCCTTGTTAATAACGCCCTCCGCTTCGCATCTCTTGCATTGCTTCGATCTGTCATCCGCACTGATACATGCCTTTGCGATATGACCGAAGCCATGGCATCTAAAGCACCATTTCAGTGCCAACTGCTCCCTAAGACGACACATAACTCATCCTATTCTTACTCGTCCTAATGCAGACAGTTTGAGTGCTGTCTCTTATGGAAGGCTGATGATGACGATTTGTGCTTCCCTATAGGCTTACCCTACCTGAATCTTGAAGGCTTCGCGTACCTCCTTTTTTGTGGAGACCTCATCTGTATCCTTACGGACTATAGAGATCTGCGGTCTGCTAGACCCTATTTCGATTTCATGTCCTAAAAAATTTCCAATTTGGCTCAACGGTTTGTTTGCCGTTATATCCTTCGATTTCTTCACCATCCATCTACAGCAACTTACGTTATCTCCCAAATTGGTGAGTTTTGGGTCTGCCTTCACTCTCCTGAGGATTATACCATATGACCCTTCGCCTTGATTGAAGATGATAATCAACTCCGGACGTATCTTCCTTTTGTCTTTGTTTTTCTGAGGTACCTCCTTCCTCCCATTCAAGCACCCACATCCTCTTTGTGAGGTCCATTTCTTCTCTCCGGAATTGCACCATCAGATTCAGCCGCCATCCCACCTCCTCGACTTTCTTGGAAGCTGAACCCTTTTTCCTCTCAGCGGTTTGCTGCCCCGTTGATTTATTCAACCGTTAAGCCTCCCCCCGGTTTCTCCTCTTCCAAGTTTTGAGTGGGCACCACTTGTGTTGCCTGGCTTAGTTTTCCACCGCCCGACCCCTTCAATACTCTTTAATCCTGGACCAAGTCGTACGCTATCGGGCGTTCCTTAATAAATTCGCAGAGTTCCGATTGATCGCTGTTACGTCACTTGGGTAGTTAGGAGTCATAGTTTGCTCCTTTCCGAATACCGCTACACTATCTCTTCCTTGGAAGTAGAACTTAAATTTGCAGGGGCTTGTGCCCGGAAAAGGCACTTCTGAACGCTCCTTCAAGTTCGTTTTATATATATACTTAGATATCCTTCCCATGGCTGATTTTTTGCGTTTTTGTTCGCACCTACCTGACCTGGGCATAAGTATACACGCACATCTCCAGATGCATACACATGCAAGCCCATAACACATCTGCCTAACGTCCTCTTGTCCGCACGAAGAGACGTGAATGATAGGGAGATCTAGCAACTCCGCATAGGATGCAGATATGTATTGATCAGAAAATGACCAAAGAGAGTGAATAGATAGGAAAGGTAATTCTGTTTCATAATCATGCATTTCGCTAGCAAGTGTTACTTCACCTACCATTTTCACTTGAGTTGACTTCTGGCTCTCATTTAATTTCTTCAATAAAATA
The DNA here is from genome assembly GCF_905115235.1 of Hermetia illucens. Lineage (NCBI taxonomy): Eukaryota > Metazoa > Arthropoda > Insecta > Diptera > Stratiomyidae > Hermetia > Hermetia illucens. The sequence goes on from NC_051849.1 coordinate 53,692,715, forward strand.
AAAAAAACGCAGAAGGGTTCCCTTCAAGAAAATCGATAACAGATCTGATTTTCTCTCTGTGCCGTTTGTTGCGCGGTTGAGTATTATGTAATTCCGCTATATGAAATCCCAAGGATCTTAATCCCTTTTGAAGAAGTATCGAGTAGTGGATATTTTCCAAATATTAGTCCCACGAGTCCGCCCCTCCATATAGATAGAAACAGTGTAACACATTGTTAAGACCCAGTATCGCTATTTTTTCGACATTTATTTCCACTCCGTCTTTTTTAGAGCCAGGGTTGTTTAATAAAAGTCCATATCTTGGGAGAAGAACAAAAAAAGTATCTACTTAGGAGAGATGTTCGTATAAAGATGTGATCCTTGACATGTAAACTCAAATGTGAACTAGACTTCATGATAGAAGTTTCGGGGAAATCTGAGGCACACTGCCACGAACCAACCCCTATGGTGCATAGGCGAAATTGGCGGTGAGCTATTGAATATAGAGATTCGCGGCAGCCACAGGAGTATATTTCGGCATTTTTCATTAATTCTACGCCATTTGTCGATTGTTAATGAGTACGATTGAGAGTGATAATCTAACCAAGTGAAACCAATATACGGGACCATCGACTATTCACCAAACATTTAGTAGAACTCCATTCTAATAAAATTATGGCTTTGACGCCAAAACTTTGAGATCATTGCGACCCAGCCGTTGTTTTTCAGATGTATGATTGTTGCAGATGACCTACTTCTCATCACAATTTAGGATCAGTCCACCTGCCGTTTTTTAACGGATACAAAAACACCCTTTATTCGGAAAATAGATATTTTTTTTAATCCCCCCCCCCCCCCCGCTCATGTGTCACAATTTTTGCTGATTTCGGTGGTGTGACATTTAGGGTCCAGCAGCGAGTTTTCAAATTGTTTGGCCTAGTTTTGCTTCGATGGAGGCACTTCAAGACAGTTTCCTGTAGCATTCTCGCTTAAACCCCTTTCAGCCAGGTACCATAGCTGCTGCCTTGCATGTTGCGGAAACGTATTCCGGTCGCTAAAATAACCCTGGTAGGCAACATAAGCGACTGGAATACTAGTTCACAGGCGCCAGACTAACCGCTTGTCAAGGAACCACTAACATACGTTAAGTAGGCAACTGGACCTTGCCACCTCTTTCGATCAAAATAGTTATTATTTTCAGAAGGACCTTCTCTTTGTACTTTGTCATGTCTCGCTAATGTTGATGTATGATGAATTTCCAAGATTTCGATTACTGTATTCTTCTGTTTCTGTCAATGCTAAAAATATTTACGTCGGCATGTTACCGACTTTCACTGATATTTTCGCCTGCTCGATTTTTTCAGTGAAAAGACATTTTTTTCTTCTAAACAGTTCACTGGCATTTCAAGGATATTTTATTTCCTCCGTCTCTACCTATTTTATTAGGCGTAGTTAGCAATTGTGTGGCCTATCCGTTGCCACTTCCGCCGATGCATCCAATTCGGTGCCCCTCCCCCTTCTGGCAGCAAGCACGTTTCCAAGATATACAAATTGATCAACGCCTTCGATGATCCACCCATTAATGGAGAGTGCAATGACCCGTCAGACTGAGGACCTTGGTTTTGTTGGTCTGACACTATTTGCCTCTTTTCAAATTTAGAGCCACTTCGCCAAGGTCCATGACCCGATGAGAGGAAAAATAAATGTCATCAATGTAGTCGAGGAGTTTAAGGAGAGATATTATCGTCCATTGAACTCCTTCACGCCCTCCGGACAAGGCAACATGAACAACGTCACCCATAATATGAAGAAATGGTATCGATGACAAGATACGACTTTGGCGGACTCCGTTTTTCACCTCCAATTCCTCTAAGATTTTAATACTCCTCCTGCGTATAGCACGCTAGATACTTTGGCGGACCTCTGTTCACGCTGTCAAACGCTTTATCGAAATCGATGAAAAGCAGAAGAAGCGAAGATGTAAACTCCACGCATGTTTCAAAATGATCCGCAGGTTGTTGAAGTGATCAAGGCTAGTCTCTGTCGAGGAAGTGTTTGAGGTTTGATAAATTCCAACATTATTTTAGCTATAGTCTCTTGCAGCATTGGATGCCACAGAAGCTAAGTTGCTATTAACGACCGAGACCACATTGGATGTTGGCCTTTGACAGTAACTTTCCTACTTCAAGACAATTGTGAAGCATTTTCTACGTGAACATATTTTGCTTTTTGAGGTTACTACAATGGCATTACAGAAGAATATCAAAACAATTGCATTAATTTTTGAATTAAATATATACCGACTGATAACTCCTCTGGCTTCGAAAAGAATCGATCAATGTCATATTTTCCAATGAAAATATTTTCGTAACAATAATGTCTATACTGGGAAAGGTTAATAAAACGAATGAATTGTCAACCACAATCTATTGTCAGCACTCTGTTATGTAAATATTGATAGCAGCACAGCTTCAAATAGCAACTGTCCGCTTTTTTATAATTAACAACTTTAGATTCTATTCTTCTCGGTTGTTTTATGTTTTACAACAATACAGGCACCATAGGTCAGGTTGTTCCTTATCATGGAACTAATGTAACACTGCAACTGGGGCTCTGAATAAACATAACCAATGACCTTTCAATTAGCCTTTCATGAAAAGAATACTAATTACCATTAAATTGTTTTATTTTGTGGAATGTTTATTTGAAATATTCAATTGATAAAGATATTGCTGCTAACCAGATTAGATGCTGTAACTTTATTCTATGACCGATCAAATAACTTTGACTCACTTGAGCAGGTAAAATAGGATATTAAATGAAAAAAAAACTCTCAAATTATGTTGGTTGATCAATTTTCGTGTAAAGGTTATTTTTTAATTCTCGACGCAATTTTGGAAGCTTGCCCTCTTCTATGAGCTCACTGATTCGATGGGGAAAGGGAAATTGCTCTGTGTGGCAGTATCCTTAATCCCGGTAAAAATGATCTCAACGACGATTGAAAAAAGCATCAATCAGCGACAGATCAGATTTTCTCTCTCTCAGATGCACCATCTTTCCATCGAATTCAAGGCCATTTATGTTACATGGCCAGGGTGAAACTATATAGAGCCACGAAAGAATTCGGTTCCTGACAAAATTTATAAGATTGATTAGGCTGACCCTGACCAATGTGCTCTCGAGACGATTGAACGGTCTAAGATAAGGGGGTGCTCTATCATGCGTCCTCTTTAATCGTGATGCTGTAATTGCGAGAGAAACTATCCTCTTCAAGTCCACTCAACGATTTTGCTATGCTGACAATACTGACACTATGAGACCCTATATAGAAGAAACTTTAAACGGTTCCAAAACTGTATTTCTCTATTTTTATTATTTTCAGTTGTCCATCCATGATAGCACCATGTATTTTGCCCTCCTTTCACTAATATGCAGCCCAATACCTCACGTCGATTGTCATCTGTTCGATCTGGATGAAGGTAGTTTGTACATTTCCCTTGGTGCTGAGGTGGTGGTGAGGAAGACGGGGCGGCAATCCTGTCGGCCAAACCAAAACCAAGTGGCCGAGGAGAATCTCCATAGTGGTGGCACCGGAAGACGCTGTACTCACTTTGGCTTGCCGGCCGTGATGCAGTAGGCGAATGCTCCAAAGACCTAATCAGGGCGATCAGACCCGAGTCTGCAAGGGGACTCATCTGAAGTGGGAAATTGGTCACGAACCAGGGGTATACTGGTACCATGGGAACCGAAATAGCCCTTGGACTCTCATACTTCGGGTGAACTCCCGTTGTATATGAGTACAGCTCGGTTATTTGCGGTTGGCCCCCTAGTGGGAGCTTCATGGGGGTTGTTGGTTATGCTCAAGCGAGAAGAGACCTTCGGGCCTCGGCGTGGTGTTGCGTTTCAACACAGGTGCCGTACTCCTTAGTTCGGTAGAGATTTAGGTAGGTCTTGCATCCACCAGTATGAATGCTAAGCCATGCGCTTGGTATAGACTGGTACTGTTGTTGCTTGTCTCAGCGGGGCTCTGATTGTGGTCGAAAAATCAATCCGTGTCTTAAAAAGACCGTGGGATTAAATCGTCCAGACAGGTGCTCACGTTAAAACTCCAAGGACTCACTGTACATTTCCCGTAATTTGCCATAAATAACACACTTAAATCGTGGGTGTACAAGAAAAATTTGGTAAGTCCAAACCTTCTCGAAATGAGTTTAAAACTTCTTGGGTGATTTGCAGTTGGTGTACTAATCTCCAAGTACATAAAACATGTAGCATTTGCATAGTAAATGACAATTTTTTCCCTAAATTCAACATGTAGCCTTGTTTTTCCGACAATGAAAATCCACGAAGGACTAAATACCTTCAAATTTGTATTTGGTGGAAAAAAGTCATCAAGTGCACTTAGAAGATGTTGTCAATGCGTGGCAATCAATTCTTATAAACACAAATAATGCAGAAACCCATTAAGTTCGCTCTAGTGGCAAAAAACTTCGACATTTGGACAGATGTTACATCCATTGACCATAAAGCATTTCCCCAAACGACTTTTCCATTGTTCAAAACAGTTTCAAATTCACTTATCGGGGTGTTCTTTATGCTTTCCAGCAATTTTTGTTTTACCTCCTCCACAATGGCAAAACGCTTTCCGTTCATGTTCCTCTGGAGTCTGCGGAACAAAAAGAAATTCCAAATGGTGAAAAGGGGAAAATCGGTGTAATCCCGTTTTTAGTTAAAAACTACGATACAGAGAGCGCGGTGTAAGCCAGCACGTTGTCATAATAGAAGAGAAGAACAAAAACCAGACGGTTTGAAGATTGCAACTGTTTCATTAATGGTATAAAAACGACAGCAACCAAAGGAAGAGAGAAAGCTGCAACGCAGACAAATCTCATGCCAAAAGAACGAAATTCCTGTCAGTGACATTCGATTTGCAGTAAAAACAAGTCGGGAAACCGGAAGCTAGACGCTTCAGGTGTAAACGATTTTGTGTTTCCCTATGTGTACATAATTAAAAAAATCAATTGCCCTCTACCCTCAATTTATGTCACTCACTGATGTGTGGGATTTCATAGTTCTCATCTGTCCATCAGGTTTCGTTCGGATCGGTTTAGCGGTTTTGGAGAAAAGTGCCTGTGACAGACACACAGCCAAACGATTTTAATAGGATTTAGTTTTACACAAAACCTTGAAAATGTCGTTTACAAGCTCTCTATTTATGAAGCGGCACCCCCAAATGACGCTTACTGTTATTGCTGGGTCGAGTTGAACGGCAAAAGAGGAAGCTGCTTGTTTCAGTACCCAACATCCGCATTTCAAAATCGCTTTCCCCACTCTATAAACGAAACTTGTCCATGGACGCGCAAAAAAGTAGTATTTGATGAAACTATGCTACCCACCCATGGTTCCCGATTATTATCCAACTCCAGCAAGGTAAAAGACACCAAAACTAAATTACACAAAATAAACTTTCCTTCACAGAAATTAACAAAAACGGCCTACCAACAGCATTCAGCATCATCAAACAGATAAAGCTATAAACCACCCTCAGTAAGGACGAGAATAGCAGCATTATTAGCAGCGTAACCAATTTACATACGATGCTCTTATAATGCAGCACAACGATAAAATAAGCGTGGAACAGCCTCAGATTGATGTTGGCGTTGAGATAGCTGCAATTTCAGATTTTGGACAAAACTACGAAGGTGAACCTAATCTTCTTCTTCTTCAGCCTTTTTCCCGCTCAGAAGCGGGGTCAGTTCATCTTGATCGGTTGCGTCATCTGCTGGATGGAATTGAGCGGCTCTAAAATCGCCGTCCAGCATATCAAGCTATCGTTGTTTTACACGGCGTTTTGGTCGCTTCCCATCGACTTCGATATTCAGAACAATCTTGGCAAATGAGTTTTCGTTAGCGTAACTTACATGTCCATACTATCGAACATCACTCCCTCACAGTTTTTCTACGATTGGTGCAACCCCATTTCATTTAGGATGTGACCATGGATTTTTGTCTATTAAACCCCTCCACATTCTCAAGCCAAGATAGCATAAGGCCGTAACCGAGAAGAACGAGAAGAAAGGGTTCTGTGATAATATGCAACCCTAACGGAATCAATTCTCCTGAGAATTTAGCTTGCTACATCGTCATATGTCACTCTATTAACAATGTGAAATATCGATTATTCGTATATCCGGCTAATTCTTACAAATTTGCTCGGGGTCACCAGAGAAAATCCCGGTATGTGGTGATATAAGAACAATTTATTCAGAATTAATAATTCGTATTGTTTTTATTCGCAAGGTTATTAAAACGTCTTTGCATTTCCAGTTTAAAAACCTCGTTAAATCCTACAAATTCCAAGCAGGTGGAGGGGCTGCAGAGAATCTCTTTATTCTTCTTTTTCTCTAGGCTTTATCCCGTTCACAACGAGGTCGGCTCGTCGTGGTCGGTTGCGTCATTTTACTCTTTCATTTGCTTGATCTGGATGCATTCGCGAGGGGATCTGAACCCTTCCACCGTATTAAGCCACCATTGTTTCGGCTGGCCTTTTGATCGCTTCTCACTGATTTTGATGTTGCAACCAATTTTGCCAAGTAAATCCTCGTTAGTGCGAATTACCTTACCATATCATTGAAAACGCCTCTCTCGCAATTTTTTCATGATCGGTGAAACCCCATATCGATCGTAGACGTCGTTATAGTCCAACATAACATCTTCGTCTCCATTACTGCAAAATGCCGTTCATTGTCTTTTATAGTCGGAACACCGGAACGCCACTTCATCCAGGTTGCGTTAATGGTTGGAACAATTTTATAACGCACTTCTCCATTGGTTGATATCACTGACCGGAGATATTTAAATCGCAGTCACTGCCCAGTCATAGCCACTGACAGTGATAGCGCTTGTTTCACTTAGATCGGTTCCCAAAAATGCATTTTTTCAGATTCAATCTGAGAATGTGTTGCATGAGGCGATCTTTCCATTTTTGGACAAGCTGCTTGAGATAGCTCTTGTTATGAGACGCCAGAAAAACATCACCTGGATATCCCGTGTGACAGTGTCCATAACAAGAACAAAGAAGAGTAGTTGAGACTTAATGAACACGGATGAAGATACGAAGTGGTTTTTATACACCTGCCACACGCTTTCCAAAGCTCAGATACGTTGTCATAATGTCCTGTTGCTTTCCCCGATTTCATTCTTTTTATTGCTTCGTCGACTTCAATGTCGCTGACAGTGAAGACCATAGTGTTTTACGTAGGCACCTGTCGTGAGACTTAATCCTACAGTCCTCTTCAGACACGGATTGATTTTGTGACCACAATCAGAGCCCCGCTGAGACAAGTCACAACGGTACCAGTCTATACCAAGTGCATGGCTTAGCATTCATACTGGTGGATGCAAGAATTACCTAAATCTCTACCGAACTATGGAGTACGGCACCCGTGTTGATACGCAACACCACGTCGAGGCCCGAAGGTCTCTTCTTGCTTGAGCACAACCACAACCACCATGAAACTCCCACTAGGGGGGCCAACCGCAAATAACCGAGCTGTCCTCACATACAACAGGAGTTCACCCGAAGTATGTGAGTCCAGGGGCTTTCCCGGTTCCCATGGTACCAGTATACCCCTGGTAAGGTTTCGTGACCAATTTGCCACTTCAGATGAGTCCCCGTGCAGACTCGGGTCTGATCGCCCTAATTAGGTCTTTGGAGCATTCGCCTACTGAATCACGACCGGCAAACCAAAGTAATTACAGCGTATCCCGGTGCCACCACTATGGAGGTTCTCCTCGACCACTTGGTTTTGGTTTGGCCGATAGGGTTGCCGCCCCATCTTCCTCACCGCCACCTCTGAGCACCAATGTCGCTGACAGGTGGAATTGCTCCAAATGTAGGCAGTGCTTGCGGAAGTGGAGGATGAAGAAATTCTCCCATTGAAATCTGTTGGAAATATTCTCGCCGGTAAGCAAAGTGCCGTTCATGTCATTAACGCAGCAGACGTGTTCGATATCCTGTGTGCATTGCTGTCGGCTTTTGACAGGTCGAAACGGATCTTTCTCACCTTCCTAAATGTCTAGTTTATCGTAGAGATCTTGATTTGCAAGACAGCAATCAACGGGCAGGACGGCTTTGCAGTCAGGGTCGATCGTAAAATGTAAGTGCCTTATGAGAATATATTCGATTTACGTTTTACTGTTCCCACGATAAAATGTAGGACGATGAGGCAATCCATGCGCCAAGAACCTCTGGCCATTTCTAGACAAGACCGGGGCTCGACCTGGCGCGTTAGTGCCGAGCGACCGAAATGAACGCCCTAGCATTTCTCCAGGACTCGATATCTCAATACGATCATTTGTTTTTAATGACATTTAATGAATTTTCTTGGTCGGTTTGCCGCGAGACCTGTTATCGTGAGTGATCAGATAGGATTTAGCACAGTGAAGCAACTCCAACTATACTTTATTTATCTCTTTCCCTGATCTCAGCATTTTTTTATTACTGAGGAAAGTACAAAGTACGTACCAGCTCCATGCAGGAGGAATAGTTTCGCGGGAAGGTCACGAGTCCAAGACAAAGTCGGCGACCTTATCTTACATGAGTATTTAGTTATCATTCACGGAGGGTGGAAATTTACCAGACATTATTCGATTAACAATCGAGGTTCTTTCACCTGTTCGGCTGCTCAGCATTGTGCAACAAAAGAACTATGGAAAGGCATATGACCACCTGCAACTTCTTTCATAGCTTCTCTCGCAAACCCTCTGGTGCAATTCCTTTAGTCACAACGTATGCTACGCTGGACTCCTCGCACTCGTTCACAAACTGAGAAATTCAATAACGCGACGGTGAATCAAGCCGGGTTCCTCAAGCACTGCGGAACTACTAACACAATTCATGCTGCGTGTGAGAAGCATCGCCTTCTTTACATTGCATTTCTGGACAAACTCATCTGGTATGCTCTACGTTAATACCTAGTAACAAACCAGTTTGTGTGCTCGGTTAAATTGCTCTCCCACGATCTGGAAAATAAATTTCGAAGTGTGGCGGGCATATCAAAACCGCTTCATGTCTCTGTCCGGGTTCATCAAGGAAGCGCCCTCTCATCACTCCTCTGTGTTCTTGTTATGGACACCGTCAAACGGGACATCCAACGTCCAGCGCCCCATACAATGCAGATGATGTTTTCTTAGTGTGTCATAGCAAAGCTGATTTCGAGCAACTTTTTCAAAGGTTGATTGATCGCTACCAGTGTTGCCCAGAACTAAGCGATTTAAATATTCATTGAAGTCGCTTCACGCATCACCGCAACCTGGATGAAGTGGCGTTACACAACCGGCGTTTTTTTGTGGTCGACATATCAACGAACGTCTCAAGTCCAAAATTTACCGTAGTGTCGTCCGCCCCGTCGCACACTATGACAATAAACGGAGTTTCGCGATGATTGAGGCAAAGATGTTGCGATGGACTAATGGCGTAACACACCAAGATCCCATCGGAAATAAGAATATCCGCGATCGATATGGGGTTGTGCCGATCGTGGAAAAATTGCGAGAGAGGCGTCACGTAATTCGTCCTAACGAGAATTCATTTGCCGAACCTGGTCTGAACATCGAAATCAATGGGAAGTGACCAAACGGGCGCCGAAAGAGTAGTGATTTGATACGTTCGCGACTGCATTCAAATCAGACCTTTACCGGAGTAAAATGGCGCAACAAATGAAGACGCTTCTGAATGGGCCAAAGGCTGGCGAGGAAGATATTACCGGTGATAGAGCTTAGGCTTGTCGGACTCCACTGTAAACTTCAAATTCCCCTAGAATTTGTCTGGATGCAGCATGCGATATTTTACGTTGATAACAGGTATTAGTTCATTCGGAATACTTACTCATAATCGATAAGGAGCTGATGGAGCGGAGATCTTTGAACACTGTTCCACAAAGATCGGTTAAGAATTGATGTGGTCAGCGTAAAAGCATCCAGAACGAAATCTAACCTCCTCTTTGTCCGCTTTCGGATTGCTACCTCATGCATGCCCGGCTTTTTTGCAAAAATTTATTCCGCGTTTGGGATGTGACATTATTTTTGACTTCTGGCGCAAAACAAAGAAATCCTTCTTTCACGTTAGTGGTTAATTGCTCATAAGAATTCACATCATATTCATAAGTAGAAGTAACAATTTGTTTTTGATTGAAGGGGCAAGTAGTTAGCCTTCCTCACCCAAACTGGAGACTAAACTCCCTTAAACAAAACTCACGTAGTTATTAAAGCTCACACTTTTCACTTGATATGGAACTACACGAAGACAGTATATTGTAACATGAAACTGCATAGAAACATCTGAAAACTCCAGCCCCAAACATTCATGAAACATAAAAGAAATATCTTCAAAATAATTTCAATTTCATTACCTTCCATGCGCGCAAAATCACATCCTTCTCCGAGGCACTGGGCACTTTCTTACGCTGTCCACTCTCCATGTTCACGACAAACTGTTCATTCTTTGCTACACTTGGCGCCGATTGCTGCCCATTTTTATCAGTTCCTTCCACGGTTGACTAATTCTCGCCCGTCGCCACCATCATTAACGTTGATGCATTGCTCAAAACAATTCACTGGTCACTCTCTTTGTTTTTGCGTATTGTTTACAAGATTGTAGCAAAATTACAGCGAAGAGCTGATAACGCGAGTCTGCGTTGATTTATTGTGCAATTCCGGGCCTCCCTCGGCAGAGATAAGGGCCCCGGCGTGTAAGGAATGTCCCAAGCGACACAACCAAATCACTCCAATTGGGAAATGAAACACTTGAATGCGTTCTGAGTCATCTCCCCGTGTTTAGGGCGAAAGTCTCCACGATAATAAGCCTATTTAGCCTTTCATCGATATTTATTATAGGCTCTTTTCCTGGCTGGTATTTAAATTCAATTAGAATGGACGATAATTCACGGAAACACTTCTTTGTTTACTAGAGGCATCGCAACAAGTGTCACAATCAGATGTTTGTGCAAAGCAAACGTCAACTTGCTATAATTTGAGCAGCACGTTCAATGGAGGCGAGTCTTCGAAATTATGGTAAATATGGCGCGGAGAATAATAATTGTTAGCTAACGCCGATATTGTATGTTTGGCGAACTTTACAATCAAAATAATACCCTTGAGGTATGAAAGGGTTTTGTGTATTTTTTATATAAAAGTATTTGAGTGGATATTTGTACCTAGCTCGTAATGTATATGCATATATTATGTCAGAATATTCACTTTCGCGTGTTACTAACATTCAAAATCTTTGCACTGAAGCGGCAACTTTGGCCTATTATCGTAAGAATAGTGCGACTAAACCAAACTTGTTCAGATCATGCTTTCATGATTTTAGGATGAACTTAGACCTTTCATTTGATACACCACATGATTATATTTGGTAAAAAAATTTGGCTGGTCAAAGGGTAGTACAGGTCCCAGGGCGAAACGTGGATTGGTACTCACGATGGAGCATAAAACCTGGGAAACGCCTGCTGAACCAACACCAACAGCTTTACTACCAAACCTTATCTCCACCTCCATGTGGTGATCGCTGGGAGTTCTTTCTTAATAAAAAGCTGCAGACGGAGATGGATGAAGTCTCCCGCGCCTAAAAACAGAACAAATTATACCAACTGATCCTCCAAGTTGGAGGCTGGATAGGGTTGACAACCATACACGGAAAACCAGCGTTAGGAAGAAACAAAAGGAGTCTCACAGCACAACGACGAACCCGGCAACTAAAATGGAATAACGATTTGTGGATTTTTTCATGGAGAGGATGGAGAGGGAGCTGCCAAGCAGCAGCCGATACCATATTCCAATATAAAGCTGATGTAACAGCGTTGCAGGAGATGCGTTTGACAGTCACTACACCATATATTATAGTGGCCATCCAGCGAAATAATGTGCTCGGACTATGTTTCTTAGTCAGCCAAAAAATGGAACCTGCTATTATAGGCTTTGAAAACATAAGTGAACGGCTATACACTCTGCGCTTGCGAGGCAAATTTAGGAATATAAGCCTCATAAATGTTCACGCCCCTACAAAGGAGACTGCAGAATAGAAGAAGGATATCTTATACGAGGCAGAACAACGAAACGAAGTCTGTCCCAAGTATGATATCAAAATCATACTTGGGGATTTTAACAGTCAAGTATGGACGGAGTCCGTATTCAGGCGATACGCTGGCTCCCATAGCTAACATCAAAATACAAATGATAACAGACTGCGGATCATTCAATTCAATTATTGGAAACATAAACGCCTCTTTGAAAAGATTTAAGCCAATCTTGAAAAGTTTTCCAAACCATATATAATTTCTTGTGCCGACATTCAGCTGACCTAGCTTCTATAATTTCGTTATTTTGACAAATCATAGTTCCCCCGTACTGTTCTCCCCTTTTGAGAGGGTAGCTTTCAAGGCAGAGGTGAGGCTTTAGTTAATTAATTCAATTTTGGTTATTTAATTTAATTTTTTATTGTATTTTTATTTTATATTTCTTTGTAATTAATATATACTCTTAGAAATAATATTTTTAGAATATTAAAATCTGACCGGTTCCGTTATTATTGTTTTAAAAATATCTCAATAAAGGAAAAAAGATATTAAAAAATACTAAAGTACCAAAATGTGACTTTTCTCTCGCTTAAACATTAAGTCAGCAGTTTTTCACTATTATTTTTAAACCTTATTAGAATCGAGTCGATGGCTGTCTGTCCATCTGTCTTTTTTTTTATACGTTGGAAGATGGAAAGGTTCAAAACCTACAAACCTACCGCTAGCTCCTGCCATACGGTTATGTGAGACTTTTACTCACTAAAACCACCTCCTTTTCCTTCGCTTACCCCGCGGGACTGCCATTTCGGTATTACATCGCGGGGCAGGATCAGTTATGAACTGCGGCTCGTTATTTGGAACTTTCTTCCGAAGCTCCTCCCTTCTCAGCAGATTGTGGATCGCCTTCATTACTTTTTCCACCGCCCTCCAAAATGTTTCAGAGGTTAGCATGTGATCCACGATATTCTCGGGTGTTAACCGTGCCCCAGCGTCAATTTCCGCCTCCGCTCTGTGTGCGGCGAACCGCGGGCAGATAAAAACAACATGCTCCGCATTCTCCGGAGTCATCACGCTTGTCGGACAATACGGGGAGTCGTCACGCTCGAGGGGATAAAGGTATGCACCGTACCGTGTCCGCTTAGGAATTGAGTTAGGTAGGAACTAACCTCACCGTGCCTTCGTTTGATCCATTTAGAGACATCTGGAATAATCCTGTGTGTCCATCTTTTTTTGCCATTCCAAAATAGATAGGTATAGGACTTGCCGATTGCATATGATGGGTCATAAAGACGTCGACCCTCGTTCGCCAAGATGTCAATGGGGATCATGCCTGCTATCACACAAGCGGCTTCGTCTGATGTTGTACGGTAAGCGCACGACGTTTGCAATACACTCAATCGATATGGGGCTGCGATTTTTCTTCTATTTGCTTCCAACTGCAAAGACGGTGCCCAGACTGGAGCTGCATAAATCAAGATGGAGCTGACAACTCTCGAGATCAGGAGCCGACGGCTTTGCCTAGCCGTTTGTGAGCACCTTGATCTCATCAATATCTTGTGCCACGATAGTCACTCCGATATCGTCTGCGAAGCCAATGGTTGTCACTCCTTTGGGTAGTGGCAACTTTATAATTCCATCATACATTATTATAAACAAGAGAGGACTGAGGACTGATCCTTCTGGAACCCCGCAGCTTGTTGTATACGTCTTAGGTCCATCGTCCGAATCGTAACATAATATCCTCTCCCAGCGAAATTCCATGACTATATGCACCAGGTATTTAGGAGGCTAAAACTGCAATTATTTTGCTCCATTTTGCCGTATTAAAGGCATTCTTCACGTCGAGAGTAACTATCGAGCAAGATTTATTGGCTTCTATTGCTTGGTCTGCAATTTTCGTCACCGCGCTGATGGCATTGACGGTAGGTCTTGCTTTTCGGAATCCGAACTGCCTGTCTGAGAGACCTCCTTCTTTTCTGTGATTGGTACAAGCCTATTGAAGATGATCGATGCCGATGCCGTTTAGCAGGCATACAGGCTTATAAGACGAAGGATCACCCAAAGGTTTATTTGGCTTCGGGATTAACACAAGCTTCTGTTTCCTTCACTTTTCCGAGAAAATCCCATCTATGAGGCACGTCGTAAATGTTTCAGCGAACCATCTTGGAACTGTTTCGACAGCTACTGTCAGCACTTTATTCGGAATGCCGTCTAAACCTGGGGTTTTATTTTCGGCAATCTTCTTCGCGGCTTCCAGGACTTCCAGGACTTCTTCCTCGGGAATTTCGCCGAGATCTATCTGGACAGTGGGTAGGTTCGATTCACTTGAAACTGTCTGTCTGTCCGTCTGTCACACTCTATTTATTCGGAAACGGCTAGACCGATTGTCACGAAATTTGATACGAGCGTGTGATCTGTTGTTCCCTTTATATGCAGTAAGTAGCACCATTTTGTGTTAAGTTTAAGGGGGGGCTCCCAATACATGCAGGAATGCAGGGTGCAACATTTTTTTTTCCCAGAATGTAGCCATGTGGTGTATCAAATGAAAGGGTTCAATTAGTACTTTTCGACACTGGTTCCATATTTTATATCGGGTGAAACATAGGGGAGGGAGGGCTCAAAATATGACCATCAAAAGCTGTAACAGATTTCATTCTCAGAACCTATACAACCACACATCACAATGGTGTATCTCTACGAAATCTAGGCCTCAAAATACATCCGGTTCCGATATCTGCATAAATAAAGTTCAGCTGGAACTGCAAAAGTATATTATAATACGATTTGTATAAAGGATGACATAAGGCACAATTTGGTTAAGTTTGAAGAAAATGCAACCATTATTAACAAAGTTATAGTGGGTGAAACTTTGTCATTTGACGTCGCAATCCCATATCAATTCGTCAATATCACAACAGTCAGCTGATATGCATTTTATTTTTAGTGTTTGGGTCATTTGTATATCAATATCATTTACTCCAGACAGACATGTGTGTATGTAGGTGTACATGCGTTCTAATGAAGTTTTGCGGGTAGTTAATCCAGACAAATTAATTTGTACATTAAACCAGCCGCAATCAATATATGTACTACATATGTACATATGTATACTTTTGTATATAAAGTAAACCGGCAGTAAAGGCAGGTGCACGGATATGTACAATATTCGGTAATAGGTAGTTTGTTTGTTTAGGGTGAGAATAATATCTATGGCTGTAATATGTAGGCATATCTTGTAGTTTGGAAAAATGAGAAGGAATATGCTGGATTCTTAGCTATATACGGATGGAAAAATGTGCGTAGAAGTTTCTCACATGTTTTAAAATGAACATCATCAACGGCGCAACAACTGGTATCCGGTCTAGGCTTGCCTTAATAAGGAACTCCAGACATCCTGGTTTTGCGTCGAAGTCCACCAATTCGATGTCCTTAAAAGCTGTCTGGCGTCCTGACCTACGCCATCGCTCCATCTCAAGTAAGGTCTGCATCGCCTTCTTTTTCTACCATAGATATTGCCCTTATAGACTTTCCGGGTTGGATCATCTTCATCCATACGGACTAAGTGACCCGCCCATCGAAACCTATTGAGCCAGATTGGCGGACTTAAAGAGGATCGTATCTCTTGCATTTACCTCAGCATCACGGATCCCTTTCTCCAGGGCTAGGTTAAAGAGGACGCATAATAGGGCATCTCCTTGTCGTAGACCGTTGTTGATGTCGAATCGTCTTTAGAGTGATCCTGCTGCTTTTATCTGGCCTCGCACATTGGTCAGGGTCAGCCTAGTCAGTCTTATAAATTTCGTCGGGATACCGAATTCGCTCATGGCCGTATACAGTTTTACCCTGGCTATGCTATCATAGGCGGCTTTAAAGTCGATGAAAAGATGGTGCAACTGATGTCCATATTCCAACAGTTTTTCCATCGCCTACCGCAGGGAGAAAATCTGATTTGTTGCTGATTTGCCTGGAGTGAAGCCTCTTTGGTATGGGCCAATGATGTTCTGGGCGTATGGCGCTATCCGGCCTAGCAAGATAGCGGAGAATATCTTATAGATGGTACTCAGCAACGTGATACCTCTACAATTGTTGCACTGTGTGATATCTCCCTTTTTATGTATGAGACAGATAATGCCTTTTTGCCAGTCATTAGGCATTGATTCGCTGTCTCACACCTTGAGCACGATTTGATGAACCGCTTGGTGTAATTAGTTGCCTCCATATTTAACCCATTCGGCTGTAATTCTATCGGCTCCTGGCGACTTATGATGTCGGAAATCAGATTTCCCTCTTTGTCTCGGCAGGATGAACATCGAGGTGGGTAAAGCTTCATCCTGCTGACTTGTTGGTAAAATTCCCGCGCCTGGTGCGGTTGCTCTATGTACTTTTGCAGTTCACAGACTTGTTGGTTCTCCCAGGCTTCCTTTTTCCATCTGTGAAGTCGCTTCTCCGCTCGACGGAGTTCGTGATAAGTCTCCGCGCGTGCCCGCGTCCTTTGAAAATGCAACATAACTCGGTATGCAGCATTGTTCCTTCCGTTGCTAGCTTACATTCATTGTCAAACCAGCCGTTGCGACTTTTTTTGCGGCTGGGGCTAAGTATGTTTGTGGTCATATTTATGAAAACGTTCATCAGGTGATTGTGAAAATCATTTGTTGTTGCTTCGTCTCCAGGATCTTTGTTGACTGCAGTTATTGCGGCATTCATTTCCCTCTTATAGGTGTTGCCGCGGGCTGTGTTGTGGGTGGCTTCAGTGTTAACCCTCACCTGATTGTCAGAGGGGATTCTGGGTGGTGTTATTATTCGAGCTCGGAGAGTGTTTTCAAAGCCGATAACAGCAGGTTTCATTTTTGGCTGAATAAGAAACCTACTCTGAGCACATGGTTTACTGGATGGCCGCTTTAATATATGGTGTAGCGGCTCTTCTTCAGGAAACCGGTCCCTATCCTACGTATCATTGTAACGCTATTACATCAGGTCTATATTGGAACATGGTATCGGCAAGCTGCTTGGCAGCTTCATCTCTGTACAGGGAGGGCACCTTCCATGAGAAAATGCGCAACTCGTTATTCCTTTGTCGTTGCCGGGTTCGTCGTTGTGTTATCCGTCCAGTCCGAGGCTCCTTTTGTGGCTTCGTAACTTCGGTTTTCCGTGTAGAAGCCCTACTCAACCCCCAACCTTCATGACCAGTTTGTCCCGTTTTTAGGCGCGGGAGACTCGCCTTCATCCTTCTCCGTCTGCAGCTTTTCGTTAAGAAAGAGCACCCAGCGGTCACCACGTGGAGATGGAGATAGGGTTTGGTAGTAGAGCTGTTGGTGTTGGTTCAGCAGGCGTTTCCCAGGTTTTATGCTCCATCGTAGGTACCTATCCTCGTTTTGCCCTGGAACCTATACTACCCTTTGATCACTAAGATGAACATAAAACCTTTATACCCGAAGCGCGAGCTTCCGTAATTCCGACTTGTTACTTTTGAGAAAATGCTTTCCTTTTATGAAAAAAAAAAAGATATGTTAGGGAAAATTATATTTTTCTTCGAAACTATGCACTCTATCCACCAAATTTTTAGAATTTTTTTGTAGGTTGTTAAATACAGCGGGTTCTCAAAGGGTTCGACTTTCTTTCAATCTGTGTGAGAAAACCAGGTTTTGTTTTTGTTTATTTTTGTATAAAAAATTCAGGTAATTACATTATTTTGATCATAGCTCCGTTGCTATTATATTTATCACACTGACTTCTATCAAACCTTATTTTAAAAGCCTTTTCAAACACTTTAAGAGAGCATTTGACCAATTCTATTTTTCTATTTCAAGTTGCTGATTTTGCGTTATTCGACCTTGAAAGTATTAATTTTTTGTAGACATTAGGAATTTACGTTTGATTGGAAATAACTTAGTCGATTTTACACCTACAAAAAATAAACACCCCTCCAGGGGGAGGCGCAGATCGGCAGTTTATAACTTTTATTTCTTATATCATATTCTCCCCACTCCAAATTTCATGTTAACCGGTCTTGACTGCAAGAATTCGGAGGTTGAAAGCTTTAGGGACTGGACTATATAATTTGTTGAAATATTATTCATAACTACACTCTTTAGGTCGAATTAAACAAAAAAAACATTTTCTAATGTACATGTACGTATAATATTTCATTTAAGTTTATCATTCCAACTTCCATTGAAATTCTGTCGTTTTTCTAATCACTCTGTGCTTTAGTACAATAGTTTCTGTGTACGATTGTACGTTAAAAATGCATTTCCAAAGTTCAAATTTTCAAAATAAATTCTATTTTTGTTATTCGTGCAGATGATGAAAAGTTTTCATAGATATTCAACTTTATTCCATAAATTGACTTGGCATATATTACAACCCCGCGGCAATCGTATATAGCAAACATCTTTCAACAACAACAACATTTACCCACTTGGCGCCTGACCTCTACAGTTAATTCCGTCAACTAGATATAAAAACAAAATAAATAATTAACTTTTCATACAAACTTGCGCACAACCACTTGCTCGGGAGCCGTTGCTGCGCTCGTCTTTCCTAAGACACGGTCTCTCCTCAACAGCTCTATGCTTTCTCAAGACGGCTTCTCACCTTCGCAGGTAAGATGTGTGTGAACCTGATGCGATGCAGATACATCTACCAGCTCCACATTTACCTGTGCTCACTCTGTAAGAAGACATTGTGACTATACAGTTGTATGCAAACAGGTAATCGCGACTATGTAAATGTGAAGCAAAAGAACTGACCATTTTCCTGCATTTGATCGACACACATGCATTTTGCCACATGTGGGCTGAGGAAATGTGGATTTAATCAATGGCTGAGGAAAACCCATCATAAAACAGAGTTTTGATTCTACACTATCTGAATCTAAAGGGATAGTGATTAGATTTGTTGGTAAGGTAAGATATTTGTCGTTGGCACCTCGCTCCTGTAAAAGAAGGTGAGGGAGGCAAATCGGGCATAAGTTACGCGGTTGTACTGTAATTTAGAGGTCATAGTACCTGTTGCAAGAAGTAATGATTAACATATAATAGAATGTTTGGTTTTGAATATAATCCTTATCTGTGAAAATTCTTCTTTTATTTTGAAATTTCAGCAAGTAAATCGCTGGAGTTCTACCGAGTCTCTGGATAAATATCATAGAAATCAGTCACTTTTATAAGTAGATATCTTATCCTGTTAGATCACGATGCTCACAGGCAGGACTAAAGAAAGTCTGAATTCTTGATCCTTTGGTGGTTTCTATTCCCAGATTCTGCTAATTCAGCGTAATCTAACCATAAAACCGTCTTTTTTAATAAGGCGGACTACATTTTCCCCTCGAAGAAACTTCCGAAATCGAGTAGTAGATATTATAAAACTAGCTACATCTGAATCTATTTTTAGAAAAACCTAAACAACTAAATACCTAAAAACCTAAATACTAATACTTAATATTATTAGTTTTAATTATTTCATATCATTAGTTTCATCATTGATTGTCTGTCAAGCTCGTACACATAAGTTCGAACTATTTCTCGATCTTCACAAATCTTATATAATGCTACTATGTTAAATCAGGCTCCAGTAGTGTCATACTCCCACACTTTCAAATTTCAAGCAGCTGCAGGCCTTGTTATAATACTGTTATAATACTTTTCGGTAAGGATCTCTTCATTCAACCATTCCTATCTGGAAACCACCTTAAGTGTTTCGTTGTTGCTACCCCTAAAACCCTGCCACACCTGCTGTCGAAGTTACATATGAACGAAAACTGCAGCCAGTTTTTCCACCGGATAACTCTAACAATCATTCCTCAAGAAATATCCCCCCAACTTTATCTCGATAGTCCCTCATTTCATTGTAAGTAAAAGTTGCTCTTACTTCGACCCTTTCTTGATTCACAGGCAAAACCGAATTTTAGGCTCAAATTTTGGGATTAATGTGGTACTACGAACTCATTCACAAGCTAAAAGATATTCTTAACTCGCATCTCTGTAGCTTAATACTTGGTTTCCTAGATGGCCAGCAATTCTAAGTGAAAGTTAATTGCAAGCTGTCCATGTAGTAGCCCCGATAGGATTTATTAAGACTCTGTTTGCAACACTGCTTAGAAGAAGAATCCAATTAAGGTCCTGAAATATTTCGGTGATCTTATAATATATGTGCATTTGTATGAACAGAACAGAGTATTTTGTGAAAACGATCCGAACTTATATTGCACCACGCCATTCCAGTAAAAAGTTGGCTTTTACCTCTTAACAATATTCTTCCATCTGCTCCACTTTTAATTGTGTCCGCCGATATTTTTTTCGAGCTTGTGGGGTAATTAGAATGGACTTCTCCACTGTTTGGATTAGGATTTCATTACTGATTCGAAGAATATATGGTAATCCACTTTTCCTCAATTGTGACAATAATCATGTTCTGTTCATTAGGCAGTGTAGAACCCATCGAATCGCAAATTATTTTTCAAAATGTAGTAAACAGATGAAGTTGACACCCCGACAGCATGGGATGTCTTCTCAGGTTTTACTCGACAATCTACTTTGAGAAAATCGGACTCCGATTTCACATTTCGCTCGTCAATTCGTTATGGTTTCACCGCCTTTACGGAAACAGCGAGTCCAATACGACACTGAACTACAATCTAAAGTCCATTTCCTAAACATCTCAATTAAAGTCAGATGAATTTTTGTAAGGCTTTTGCCACGGGGGGTTTCAATTTTAGTAAAAGATTTCTGGATCTTAAAGTAATCACATGGAGTTCATGAAAGATATGAGGTCTCTTACCCTAAAATTAGTTATTGTTTTGAGGTCGCCAAAGAACGGTTTTCCTAGTGTCAGTTAGCTGGCTCTAATCAGAGCTGGACGATTAGAAAGGAAGTGCTTCAGGGTCTCATCATCCTTCGGCAGTGTGTATTGCATGCTATTCCAAGTCTGGCGCATGCTCTCCTATTTGCCAGTGCCCCGTGCTAGGAACGCTATGATTCTATAAGCATTCATTGACCGACCCGCTAATTTCTCTCTATATTCTAGTATGTAGGAATTCAGAACAAAGAGCCGTTGAGTGACTTTATAACTTCGATGACGATTTGGCTGTCAGTTGAAAGAAACTATATTTTGTTTAGGAGTTAATTAACCTTGGTATATTCAGGAAGGCTGAAGGATTCAGATATGTTGCTCCGACTCGACTGCCCGCTTTTAATCAGTCGATACATAACTTTGCCTTGCTTAGTAATCCCATATTAAAGTTTCCAGCCAGCTTTTGTGTAACGTAGTCTGTAGTATGTGAGGCTGAACTTTTTCTAGAAGAACATAGTCAAAAGGACTTCAGTTGACTATAATTCTGAAAATTTATCATGCAAGCTCCAGTAAACTAGATTTTTATCCATTGCTCCCTTTTTTCGTCTGTAGGCCTGATCTGGGAGGAGTTGGGAACCTCTCAAATCAATTTAACTAATGGGTCCTCATCAGAGCGAAAACTGAATTGTTGTACCAGAATATGTTGTCCTAATCCTACAAATGTCTTAAGTTTTTTTCGCTTGAAGTAAGGCGTGTTGCGTTCGATGTAACACCATTACCAAAAACTCCATTCTCCTTGTTCCTTTGTTCTCCCCTGTCCATCAGCCGCCTCTCGATCAGCCGGTCTCGCTAACCCTGGCCTTAAACTTCTCGAGTCCATGCTGTCAGCGACATGCGCAGTAGCGTTGACGGATGTCAGATCATTCCCCTCTGTCACGATCAATTCGTCCGGATGCATTTAATAATGTGCAATATGCGGCGAAATTTACGGTAAATTGCACACTATAGAATGCATTATTTGAGTAAATTAATCCCGAAAAAGACGAATGAAAGTCTGCTCCCGTCGCAACGCCGCCGCCACCACAAGTTAAAAGATATATATATAGATATGAAACACCCTTGATATTGCTGATAAGATCTACAATAGAAAAGCTACGAATGCAACTATTGTAAATGCAGCTAAATACATCCATAATAATGGTCAAAGGGTAGCGTGGTTTAGTACTCACGATGGAGCATAAAACCTGGGAAACGCCTGCTGAACCAATGCCAGCAGCTCTAGTACCAAACCTTATCTCTAACTCCACGAGAACGGAACCAATGCCAGCAGCTCTAGTACCAAACCTTATCTCTAACTCCACGAGAACGGAACGGGAAAAATTGTACCAACTATTCCTTCAGGTTGGGAATTAAGTTGGCCTCTACAGAGACCACTGCAGAGTTGGAGAAGGATACCTTCTACGAGGCAGTAGTACGAACCCTCAAAACTTGTCCCAAGTATAAAATTAAAATCATACTTGGGGATTCAGACGATACGCTGATACGATATTAAAATCATACGAAACCCTTATGCAGGCGATACGTTGGCTTCCATAGCTTGAATCAAAATACAAATGATAACGGACTGCGTATATTATTCAATTAGCAGTGTCAAAAGAAATGGTTGTTGTAAGTTTCTGGTTTCCGTAGAAAGCGGTGCACAAACATACGTGGGCCTCTCCAGACAAAACCACTTTCAACCAAACTGACCACGTGTTGATCGAACGCCACCACCTCTCAGCCTTGATGAATGTCAGAACATATAGGGGGGCCAATATATACTCGGATCACTATCTCGTTGACATGGTGATCCGAGCTAGGATAACAACAACGCCCAGAATCCCCTCTAACAGTCAGATAAGAGTTAACACTGAAGCCATCCACAACACAGTCCTCCATGACACCTATAAGAGGGAAATGGATGCCACAATAACCACAATCAACGGAGATCCTGCAAATGAAGCAAATGCAGCACAAATGATCTTCACAATCATCTGAAGAACGTTATCATAAATACGGCCACAAACATACTTGGCCCCAGCCGCAAAAAGAGTCGCAACGGCTGGTTGGCGATGAATATAAGCTAGCAACGGAACGGAAGAATGCTGTATACCAAGTAATGTTGCATTCTCAAAGAAAGCGGGCACGCGCGGAGACTCTTTACGAACTTCGTCGAGCGGAGAAGCGACTTCACAAACAGAATAAGGAACCCTGGGAGAACTAACAGGTTTGTTAACTCGAAAAGTGCAGGGAGTAACCGCACCAGGCGCAGGCGTTTTACCAACAAGTCAGTAGGATTAAGCCTCGATGCTCAGATGAAGCATCGACGCTTATCTTTCCGAGCTAAAGAGGGAAATCTGATTTCCTACAGAATGGGCATATTGGCGAGGGGTTAAGTACTGATGAACTGCTGGAAAACCAGAACATCGGCGAGCTGGAGGTCCCGCCAACTGAAGACGACGGACAAATACTGCTTAAAAAACATAAGTCGCCAGGAGCCTATGAAATTACAGCCGAGTCGATTAAATATGGAGGCGAACATTTATAGCGTTGGAAAAATTGTTGGAATATGGATATCGTCACCATTTATTCACCGACTTTAAGGCGGCCTATGATAACATAGCCAGCGTAAAACTGTACACGGCGAGAATTCGGTATTCCGACGAAATTGATAACACTGACTAGGTTGATTCTGACCAATGTGCGGTGCCAGATAAAAGCAGCAGGATCACCCTCGAGACCATTCGACATCAACAATGGTCTAAGACAAGGGAATGCCTTATCATGCGTCCTCTTTAGCCTGGCCCTGGAGAAAGTGATCCGTGATGCTGAGGTAAACCCCAGGGGTACGATCATCTTTCCGTTCACCCAACTACTGGTCTACGCTGACGATATCGACATCATGGGAAGAACGACCCGAGACGTACAAACTGCCTTCATCTAGATCGAGTAGGCGGCGCGATCATGGGCTGCACATCAATGAAGGCAAGCCCAAAACAACCAACTAACAACATCGAATCGCACTGGTCAAATGGGAAGAATAGAGATAGGAGACTACAACCCCTACATGAGGATGGACGAATCCGTAGCCTACATAATGACGAAATCTATGAACGTCTAGTTGTGGATAAAATCCGTCTGAACAGGTTGCGGTGGGCGAGTCACTTAATCCGTATGGATGAGGATGATCCGGTCCGGAAAGTCTATAAGGGCAACACCTATGGTTGAAAAAGAAAACGAAGCAGACCCTGCCTAACATGGAACGATAACGTAGGTCAGGACGCTAGACAGCTTTTAACTATATCGAATTGGTGGACCTCGGCGCAAAACCGGGATGTCTAGAATTTCTTATTAAGGCAGGCCCAGACTGGATATCGGTTGTTGCGCCGTTGATGATGATGATTAGCGCAACCTGGATGACGTGGCGTTCCACAACTGGTGTTTTTTGTAATCGATGTATCAACGAACGTTTCAAATCTAAAATTAACCGCAATGTCGTCCGACCTGTCGCTATCTATAGTTCTGAGTGTTGTAAAAGACAATTAATGCGTCTTGCGGTAATGGAGACGAAGATATTACGTTGGACTAGTGGCGTGACACGTTTTGATCACATTCGAAATGAGGATATCTGCGATCGGTATGGGGTTGCACCGATCGTGAAAAAATTGCAAGAGAGGCGTCTTGGATGGTATGATCACGTAATTCGCGCTAAAGAGAATTCACTTCGTTTTGAGAATGAAGGGGGTCCTAAGTCCGCATCAACTTAATGCAGGACCGGACCAATTGAGGAGCAACTTACTCCTTCTTTTCTGGTCCACGGACCCCTCGCAGGGCTTGCACCCAAACTTTTTTAAAAAAAGTCAAGCGACGACGGCTTTACGGTTTCTTACCGATTTGCCTCTGCCCTGGTAAGAAACCGTAAAGCCGTCGTCGCTTGACTTTTTTTAAAAAAGTTTGGGTGCAAGCCCTGCGAGGGGTCCGTGGACCAGAAAAGAAGGAGTAAGTTGCTCCTCAATTGGTCCGGTCCTGCATTAAGTTGATGCGGACTTAGGACGCCCTTCATTCTCAAAACGAATATTTCAGCCCTGGCCAGCTTTGGTCAACAAGGCGGATTTGCGCTCAATATAATTCGTAGGCATGTCGTGTTTTACGAATTATATAAAGGAGCATTCAACATCTGCGAGCCGCTACGGTCACGCTGCTCCCAGGGCAGAGGTGAGGCAGCATCTGACGATTTGCCTCTGCCCTGGTAAGAAACCGTAAAGCCGTCGTCGCTTGACTTTTTTTAGAGAATTCACTTGTTAAGATTGGTGTGAGCATCGAAGTCGATGGTAAGTGACAAAAGGCCGGCCGAAACAATGATGGTTTGCCACGCAAGATGGGAATTTGAGAGCCTCGCGATTGCACGCCGATCAGGCATGTGATAGAATTAAATGACGAAACCGATCACAACGAGCCAACTCCGTGTGTGAACTGGACAAAGGCCGAAGAAAAAATAGAAGAATAAAGCATTGCTTTATGGCGAAAAGAAATACTGTTGAAGACAAGGCTTGGCTTGATGAAAACATCGAAAATGTCCACAAAATAATTTTGGATGACCGCAAAGTGAAGTTGATCTAGATAGCTGAGGCATAAAAGCTGTCAAACGTGTTGCATATATCGTGCATGATTGTTTAGGTATGTGGAAGCACGGTTTTGTGGGTGCCGTCCGAGCTCACAACCGACGAATCAGAGCACTGTTTCAAGCTGTTGCTCCATAAAAAACCGAATTTATGCGTCGTTATGTGAGAATGGACGGAACACGGCTTCATTATTTCATACCAGAATCAAAACGATAGTCATCTGAGTGAACTGAACGTGGTCAACCGAGTCCAAAGCTTGTAAAAACGCAACAGTCGGTTGGCAAGACTATGAATCGCATCAGTATTTTAGGATGCGCTTGGTATAATTTTCATCGACTATCTTGAAAAGGGAAAAACCATCAACAGCAACTATTACGTACAGTTATTGGAGCATTTGAAGGATAAAATCGCGGAGAAACAGACACATTTGAAGAAAATTAAAGTGCTATTTCCTCAGGACAATGCAACGCATCACAGATTTTTACTCAGCGACTTTTTCATGTTCGCGGACTTCAAGAAAATGCTCGCTGAAAAGAAATTTAGTGCCAATGAAGAGGTAATCGCCGAAATTGAGGCCTATTTTGTGGCTAAAGACAAATCGTACTACAAAAATGGGGTCGAAAAGTTATATGACCGCTATTATCGTTGTATCGAACTCGTAGGCAACTACATTGAATAATAAAATCAAATTTGATCAAAAAGAAGTTTTTTTTCTAGGTTAGCCTATGAACTTTTCAGCCCAAGCGTTATATTGTCATTTTCTAACGTTTTCAGATGTTTTTCCTTCATATTTGCTTCTTTTCACAAATAAAACTGTAGAGGTTTGTATCTGCGCGATTACTTTAAAAATCAATATCCTGAGATCAATCTCAATGGTCCTCGTTAAATGAATAAAACCTTGATTAAGATTTTGTACTAAGGCGTTACAATTGTACCGCTAAACTCAGGTGTGCAATCGAAACGACCTTAAGAAGTCTTTGCCACCGAGCGCCGTGTGCCTGTGTGTGTTAATCAGGTTTACCTGGCGAGGTGTGCGTGGTGCACTGTCGAGACGGCCACCTTCGCGCCGCGGCAACATCTTTGGCCGCCGTGGATGTGACTTGGTCGGCTCTTGGCGATTTCGCAGCCACAATCCCGCAATAGTTGCCGTGTCGCTCTGCGCCGGAATGTTGTTCCTTCTCTCCCCGTTCCACGCGCGATTCAACAGTTGAGTGCGCCGTGCCGTGAGCTGTGCCGCGAACGCCATCGACAACAAATAGCCACAGACGATCCGTTGTCGCGAAAATCCGTTGGGTTCCAGCGCGATACTCCGGGACCCGCCATCGACCGCGACTCCATCTGCAACCAGTTGCGGAGCGCGGCTCCACGACCAGTCCAAGACGAGGTGAGCCCCCGCGGTCCCCAGCACAGCAGCAGCGGCAACCTGGTCGCGAACGCCAGTCTTGGGAAAAAACTGCAGAACGTCTCGCGAGGAAGAATCATTCGTTTCTTGACCGTCGCTCGGATGGACACCAGCGGACCGCCACTCGGCCACGGAAGCACGGCTCAAACAGGTCCCACGTCTTAACCCTTTTCGTCCAAAACTCCTTCTCCGGGCAGTTGTCCTGCAAGTGATCGAATCCTCGCGAGTGTTTCCGACTGCGATCCTGGCCCCGCAGTTCTGGCGGGAGACTTCCGGACGGGATTCCTGCGCTCCCCGAGGAATAGTGAGTTCGCGCGGATTAAGCCCGTCTTAGTGCATTGAGCGCGGCTGAGTCGGATCAAGGGATTTAGTGGAAGATTTAGTGAGTCTCGGATTTTTATGGTTCGTTCGCGGATTTTGTGGATTCTTTCCGGTCTGCCCAGCGGAGTGAAGGTCGGCTCGTCTGAAGTGACCCAGGGACGTCTTGGATGATTTGTTTTTGTGGTTTCGGTGCCTCTTGTGGTGCAACGCCTTAAGTAGAGTTACGTGTTCCGCCCGAATTTTATTGCGCTGTGATTGCCATTGGCCTTTGTGGAGCCCGCAACGGTCCAGGAGGACCTGCCCGTTCGGTGCGATTGAGTGTCCCGCGCAGGGAGTAGTGTGCAGTGTCCAAGTGCTCCGGGCACCCAACAATTGCGTTATCGGAATCAGTGTTTCAGTGCCAAACTCGTAAGTTGGAATGGAATGCAACGTTGATGGGATTAAACAAATGCAGCAGCCGCTCGCCGTCCGGAGTTAGCGGAAAAAGGTAGGATGATCGTTTCCTGTTCTCCAGGGGCCGCTCGCCCCGCCGAGGACCGTGCCAAGTGCAATGTCTGCCTTTGCCATTTTTGTCAGCGCTTTCTTGCCGAGTGAGTTCTGGTTTTTTGCCTGAGTTCGTTCTTTGCCCTCAGCTACGATTCGCTAGATGAGGTCGAACGATGACTTGGGCCGAGGAAGAGTTTACTTTCTTGGATGTGCAAGAAAGTTTCTTGTTTTGGCGTCGACCAAGTTCTCGGGATCACGGGGAAGAGTCTGGAATTCCATAGGGTTCAGGAAGTACTTTTTAAGAGTTGGGATCTTGCTAGTCAAGTTATTGGCTAAGATGTTGACGAAGTTCTGGGTTTTTTGTTTTCTTCTTGATGCGGATCCACGGTATTTTGTTCGTTTCGAATGACCTTTGTGGAGATGAAAGCGAATTTGTACCCGAGGGTCGTGATTCTATCTAGAAAGAGCTTACTCAGCCTTTCATTTGTCGATGATATATTCTAGGCGAGGAAACCTTTTTTCCCAAAAGATGATTTCCCATGTTCCTGAATTGGTGCTTAATTGCATTACAAATGACTGAAGGCTTCACACAATTCTGTGTTGGTTCCCAAAGTGGTAAATTTTCCTCAATCCTAGCGACGTTTCTAATTTTTGGTTGGTAATGTTTAATTTTTTTTAGTTTTGCGGCTAAGCATCAAGGAAACTGCCAACAAACTTAAAAGAAAAAACGAATGACGGAGAACATGGGAGAATTCTTTAAACCAATCGAAGAGTTTTAAGGAGAATTCTTAGCGTTATGTTAAGATTCGGTAAATTAAGAAGCAATTGCTGTAGGGTTCTCCTGTTCTTTCTTTGGTGCATCATTTTGAACTTCATTCCTTCTATTATCGCTGTTACTTCCTCAATATTGAGTGAGTTCTACACTCTTTTTAGGCCTGTCAATTAGGCGCGCTAAGATCGGGTTTGTCACTTCATTTGGTCATAAATTTGTCCATTGTATTGTGGTGAATAGAACAACTCGATCGTTAATTCTGCTAACAGAGCGACGGTGTGCACATATTTCCTATTATATCAAAGAATCATTTTCCAGAACTTCTCTGGTAACTCCACGCTAGTTGGTGTTTTTTAAAAAAGGAATCATCATCATCATCAACGGCGCAACAATCGGTATCCGGTCTAGGCCTGCCTTAATAAGGAACTTCAGACACCAATTTGATATCCCTAAAAAAGGAATCACTAACCTAATATCATGATAAGTGAAGCAGCTGCACTAGGGTTAACCGGCTCCTGGGGTTCGTATTTCCATGTCAGGTTGGACAACAGCGAGAATGAACCTCAAAAGTTACTGGTGGAAGTTGGAAAAAGCTATGAATTTCTAGGATGTTATTAAAGAGATGAAAAATGTATGTATGTATGATCTTTTACCTCTACAATAACATCCTAGAAACTCATAGCTTTTTTCATTAAGCGCACTCGACCTTGAAATTAAGTAAGTAATATTGTCTTTCAATATTGGTCGCGATAGACTGTGAGCTCTTTGTTCATCGTTGGGCAAATAATAAGGACCGATAATACGATGGTCGAAGTGTAGAATCTTCTACATCTACGAAACTACTAACCAGGGACGCTTCACCACTGAAGGCTTTCTTCGCAAAGTTAGGATCAGGCGCTAATTGCTCCAAAGCCCAGTACGCGAACATTTGACAAAGTTTGCCTTTGTTGACCATTAATTCTTCAATTAATCCGCCAAGTCCTTCTTCATGATACGAAATGGACTAACAGGCACGGCAATAATTTCTCTGAAGGATAGATCCTGCTACATGAGCTACCGTTCAAGCTGTCTTAAAATTACGGATTGTACGACT
This sequence comes from Hermetia illucens, assembly GCF_905115235.1. Classification (NCBI taxonomy): domain Eukaryota; kingdom Metazoa; phylum Arthropoda; class Insecta; order Diptera; family Stratiomyidae; genus Hermetia; species Hermetia illucens. The sequence continues at coordinate 53,722,299 of NC_051849.1, forward strand.
AATTACCGGTCTCTGCCGGACGACCACGAAGACCATACATTTGACGGACTACACGGAACATTTGGCGAACAGAGCACTGATTTTGATAATAAATTTTAACACGTGTTTAACACGTTGTTCTAAATTGAACTTAAGGGGGAGGGATCCCCATGCATGCAAAAGGGGGTGTACATTTTCTTCTCACTGAATATAGTCATGGGGGGTATCAAATGAAAAGTCTCCATTAGTACTTTGTTAAGGAAGGATTGCGGGGCCCGCACTGAATCACTTGTTTGAAGGACAAGTTTTCAGAGTTCGAAAAATCTGAAAAAATTATGGTGGGTGTTGCACATGGTATTTAGGCCCCAAATACTGTCCATTACGATATCTCCTCAAATAAAGTTAATAATAGTACACTATTATGTTTTGAAAATTTACTGCGACCCCTATTAAGTTCATTGTAAAGCACTATACTTCAAAATCTGGTGGAAAGCCTATTGCTCAAAACTGCTACTTCCACCTTAAAGTTCTATTCTCCACGAGATTAAATATTCACCGTACATATACTAAAAGTAGAAGTAGAACCACTGTGTACCCAAATATTTTTACACGAAAAAACAACAAAACCTTTCATACCTGAAGCGCAGAGTTTTCGGTTTTTGGCTAGTTTCAATTTTCTTCTGACGTTTCGACGAGTCGCCTCGGTACTGTCAGGAGTTAAGTATATGATGAAAGTCACTAAGGTTTGAGCTTCAGAAGTTTTGCTAATAAGTGGAAACAACTTCAGCAATTAACATGAAAGAAATATTTTGCCATATTTAAGGATTGAGTGCGCCCAGGTATGACGAGAGGGGACGGGTGGAAACCATTTCCCAAGGCCTGGAGCTTCTTCGGAGACCGGGATTTGAAATTTCAAAAAACGGCGGCCGCATAATTTTCACTCCATATTGTCGAAAGTGATCATTTCTTTAACGAGCCCATTCGCCGAAACTACCCAACCGAAAAATCTGAAAAAAATCAAGACGCTGCCACTATATGGTACCTAAGCTCCGAAATGCCCTTCATACCGATATCTATTCAAATAAAGTTAATGATAATATATTACTATAATTTTTAGTAATTGGCTGGAAAACCCCCTTTAAGTTCATTCTAGCACCACGCAGTAATATATACTATAATAAAGAACATGCTCCTACTAAGTTTAATGGAAACCGCATTATTACTAACAAAGTTAAAATAGGTCAAAGGTGTCGCCTCTTTGCAAATTCAAGGCTATGAATGTCAATATCACCCGAAAGTGGATATTTTCACCTAATATATGCATATATTACGTGCTAGGTACTAATGGGACAAATGCACACTCAAATATCTTAAACATAAGATACACAGAATTCAATGACCGGCGATACCTGCATGGAAATCGGCAAACACATCAGTTTACGCGCTTGTAATTTGCAATCTATGCAGGGCAATAATTTCCAAGGTAGTAAATTGCATTGTGTGCATTTTACTACGAATATACCATTCGCACGTGTATCTTACGTAGGCACAAAGCCTGTATTTAAAGAAATGTCGTTAATAAGGAATTGTCAGTCCGATCGATATAACCAAGCCTATCTGTGTCCGGATAGCTGAGTGGTTAGAGCACACGGCTGTCGTACGGAAGGTCGTGGTTCAAATCTCGCTGGCGGCACTGGGATTTGTATCGTGATTTGACGTCGGATACCAGTCGACTCAGCTGTGAATGAGTACCTGAGTCAAATCAGGGTAATAATCTCGGGCGAGCGTAATGCTGACCACATTGCCTCCTACAGTGTTCTGTAGTGTACCGTTACGGTCTTGAATGAAGTGCTCTAACACACTTCAAGGCCCTGATCCAATATGGATTGTTGTGGCAACGATTATTATTATTATTATCTTTTTATCCCTAGTGAGGCTGCTAGGAACGACCGATTTGACCTAAAGTTTGAATTGGTGCTTCACCAAAGAGTGTTTCGTTCAAATTCGCATTTAGAGCGTTTCTTCGGAATAGCTTACGTTTAATAGACGAAAACGTTATTTGATGCATTTTAGAGGCATTTATATCTATTCCATACTTTTTGGCCCATTCAACAATATTGTCAATCTGATCCTGTAAGTCCCTTGCCGTTGTTAAACAGTTGATATGAGAGAACAAACTGCTGCTAGTCGGTAGGTCAGCTGTATACAGTTGGTAGAGGATAGGTTCAAGTACACTTGCCCTGGGAGACCCCTGCCTTCATGGTTGCTCGAGGGATCGTTGTTTTTGACAACAACCGTAGATAGCTAATCAGGTTGCTTTGGAATTTTGGTGGTCGGTAGTTAGTGATTATTTCAGCCAGGCTAATCTACTCTGGACCCGCGAACTTCAATTGTGCAATGTGTGTGTTGATCTCGCTTTGGAAGGACTAGAATTCTCGCGTGTTTTGATATTACTGAGTTGCTTTAGGAATTCTTTTCTGGGTAATCTGGTGGGTTTGTTAGCTTTTTTCTTGGCTACATTTTTTTTTATATTTAGAACTTCTTTGTTAGGCTCAAGACTTCGGAAAAGTTTCAGTTTGTTATGAGTGACACGTTAAATAATTACCTAAATAATCTGCAATGGAAGATAATGGCAAACAGGATTTTGGATCTTCTTACGACCCTTCATATGAAGTAATTGCTGCTGCTGTTAAGTTGCCAACAAACGAGTCATTTTTTCGACTTTTATCAGCTATTTTCACTTCCTTACTTACTGACTGTGTGTAACGCAGGATTACCTTCCGAGGAGCAGCACGTGTTCTATATTTTCTACTGGCTTAAGTTTTATATGAGGGTAGTATTGAATCTCGAATTTTCATACAGAATTGTTCGCATGATGTTGAGTGAAGTAAAGGTTTTAGTTGAAATGCTGAGGCAGTCATGGCGCTATGCCTTCGATTAATCTATTATGATTATTGTGATGAACTGATTTCAAAAGTTTCGTATCCTGCCGGTGTCTCAAGCGAGAGATTGAAGCAACAAGAATAAAATTTATATTCTTTAGTGTTTTCTATAAGTTATTTCAGGAACCATTTGTATCCTTATTTCAGTGTTATGAAGTGTTATGGTGGACGTATAGTACTCTGTCACGATTGGGGCGCTTAAATTACCAAAAGACTTGATAGAGATATTTGGTTTACAAACTTTTTATATACATTGATTTTGGTATCGTTCGAGAGTTACCGGGACGAAGATTGAAAATAAGCCCATGAAAGTTTAAAATATGCATTCCGTAAAATTTCACAAAATTCACGGTGATAACCTCAAATATAATCTAGGCCTCAAAACCGAACTCATCTTGATATGAAGCATACTTATATACTCAAATAAAGTGTACAATAGTAATTGATAACATTTTAGAAGCTTGATAAAGAAACTTCCCAAGCGGAATATTTTCCAGTGCCCACGATCCTGGTAAATTTCGTGCAAATCGTAATGTAATCAGCAACCTTAAAGAGCTTGTGATGATAGTTTCATAATAAAGAGATGCGAGAGAGTATTTTGAGAATGCGTTATCAAGACTTGCGAATTCTCACGTATAACTCTGTGCAATTATGGTGTGGGAGAATTGACGCATCTTAAAAAATACGAGTAGTGCACACAATACTATATAACCAGGAAGCGTCTAATTCCGACTATTTGGCTTACCGAATGTTATAGGTTTGAGACTATATTTTGATATGTTGCCTTTTTTAAATTTCACTAGTCCATGATATTATTGAACGGGCTTTTCATATTCATTCGCATTAAGTAAGTTACAGTTGAATTTGGTTTCGTAGGTTTCACAAATATTATACCTTTACAGCGTCGTTTTACAGGTGACTTTCTAAAGAAATTGTTAGTTATTTTTTACTGATCGTTTCAAGTAATGCCAGTTGGCAGTAAGCGAGTTGATTCCAAATTAGAAAATGTGAATAAACTACCCATTAAGAATAGTTAACCATTCAATGTCAAGCCCTAGGTTGCAATGAAACTTTTTCCAAGGTTGGAGAGTGTGGATTAGTTAATCAGTAAATATCCGTCAATGGTTCGGGATTTGGGACTGTGTATCTTAAGGATGATATGAACCATTTGCTCTCGGAATAGTATAATTTCCAGTAAATGCGAACAATATTTGCAGGGTTTTTTTTCGTCCAAACGCTTCAATGATTGCTGGGATTACGGTACATCTTTCATCTTTATTGTGATTCAGGAGAAAACGGCAAGTTGGGTTCGCCTTTGTTTCTCTGTATCTACTTGAGTCCCAGGTCGACAAGGGTTGAAATCGCCAGCCGCAAACTTTTTAAGCCGACCATTTACTGGAGGCGGGTGATCCTGCGAGTTTTGTCGAATATGATGATTTTATGGCAAAACTCGAATTTCATCTCCTCCGATTTTTCCATTTTTCTTTTCATTTTTATTTTGACTGCGTGATGGTTGAGAGAGTAGAGCGTCAGTCTCTCAAACTCGTTGCTCTGGGTTCGAATTTCAGTCATCATGGATCTCTGTGTTTGTCTTGCTGCTTTGAGTTTATCATTTGTACAGCATTACGTGTGATGATAATGAAGCTGAAGTAGTCTTATCATAGAGTGCGTGGATGTCTCATACTCTACTAAGGTTTCAATGAGAAACTCGATTTAAATATGACAATTTCCCGGTAGTTACCGTTTGTTTTTAGTGTAAGGATAACAAAATCATGACTTTTAGTAGTATTATTTAAATGCTGAGTGAAAGGTACCATTTTCTGCTCTAAAATCTCCTATGTCGCAAATGCAATCCAAAATTTTGTACTCGGAAAAAATCTATGGTGGATTTGTGCTGTTATCAGAAGTGTCGTGTATGAAGTAATTTTTTCCTAATTATTCATTCCATAATTGATCGCAACTTATCTTCCATAGTGCTGTAGCCATCAGCTCCTCGCTCCCAGAACATAGCACCCATTCGTCGAATTGAAGAACACTCAGGATCTTTTTTCTCTTATATACCATGGTTTTGACATTGCTCGTGGACTACTAGTTGGACTTAATGAGTTGCTCATTATTTGCGAATATTAACGACGGAGGCATTCAGGTACTAAATAGAAGAAATTGGGAATTGCAAGGAAACCAACTTTCTGCCCTAGACTTGCGTTCGTGTGAGAGTAGTGGATCAGTTTCTTTGGTTCATGATTAAGAATTCGGTTTATTCCGTTGTCTTTTTGTTCACACGATCTGATGTTGATCGTCAATGCTGAATTGGATAGAAGTCACTTGATACCTGACCGGAGATTTGGCTTAAGAGCTGAGCACCAAGGTAGCTGTTGGGGTGTCAAAGTTTTTCAAAAGTTCTATTCTGGTTCGATAATTTGTGATTGACTCTCTCGTCTCATCCTGGCGTCTGGTGGAGGATTACAACTCCCTTATTTATGAGGAGGAGTTTCGAATTCTCATTAGAAATGATTCTGAGATTATGTTTCCAGTTTTTCTGATACATTATCTTCTTATATGATTTTTATCCATACATATATTCCTTTGGTTCCCTGAATATATCAGGGTAATTTTCTCGGTCTTATGCTTTGAGCTTTGGATAGTTTTAAGGCTAAATTGAATGGCAGTTAATAAGGAATCTTCAAATTGTTGGCAATTTAACCGCTGTTAAATTTTTTTCAACAGTTTTTTTTCATGCCTAATACTTATTCTACGACGTTTCATAGCAAATTTCAAGCTACTAAAATCGATATTTTCAGGAGGCTTTCCAATGGCGAATCGAAAAATCATGAAAAGTTTTGCTGAAACCATGATCCGATGATTAACTTACATTGGATAGAGGCATGGGGAAGTTTTAGGAGTCCAGTAAATATCATGATTTTGGGCAGGGATCAGCGGAATACACCTAAATACGCGTGCATTGTTTGGTCATATAATATGAAACTATTTTTCTGAATTGGGCAATAGAGAAGTGAAGGGACAATCTACTCGACTTCATTCTTAAGAACCAACCAAGCAAGCCACTCGATTAGAAACTGTGATTTTTATGAGCATTCCCAACGTCTTGGTTGATTCCCATACTTTTAGGTAGTCTGGGGATTTCTAAACTTTCGAAGATGTCCAACTTCTGTATTCCAGCGTTTTATGTTGTGTTTCTTATAGACTATATGCTTAACTATCGTTGATTTGAGTTCTTTTACTGTTCGCTCAATTCTTATTGGCGTATGTACGTCCCTAAGATGTTCTTTGATTCTGGTGGTTACAAGTTTTTCTGTTTTTCTGATGTAGATCTGGTCACATTCTGGTATCTTACAATAAATGTTGGTGTTGAGCACGGGATTTTTTTATTTTGATGTCTTCAGTTGACCTGTTTAGGGTCATTAATTCCTTTCTCTTTAGTTATATCTTGTTACAGCAAGTTGTCACTACACTTGGTTTTTCCGCCAGTGCTAAGGATGTATTTTTTTCCTTGACAAAGTTCTTCTTGCTTAGTAGAAGCATGTCAATTCGGTGGATCACGGAGTTGACAGGAGCCATTTTTTGACTCAGGGTGTTACTTCGAGGGCGATTTATTCCTTATTTATTATTTCTCAAGAAAGAGAGGCTATTTCTTCCCTTAATCTGTAAAGAATATTTCTGCGGAATTGCTGAGATGTTCCAGGCAGGTTTCAGCAAAACATTGTTGAAAGTTTTTTGGCAAGATTCATTCACATGTGTTGGTTAATTATCAAGGAACCTAATACCGGAAACGCAATGAAACCTTTTGAAGACTTAAATGTAGTTGATGGAATCTTGTGACTTGAATTCAATGAATGGTCTGTGAGGGGAGTTGGAAAAAAGGGTATGAGTTGAAAATTTAAAAAATTCAGATGGCTTAGTTGACGGGTAAGCAATTCAATGCTGTCACGACCAGTCAAACTTTCCTGTTTTACCAAACTTCCTAACTAGATTTTAAACTCTTATCTCAGCCACCAGCGCTCCTAAATCCTAATATAATCATTCTGCAATAGGTTGCTGACCACTAGTAATGTACAGATGCCTGCAGAAGTACGATAGTAGATCTTCCACATAAAATGTTGCTACAGGGAAGCTCTTTGCTTAAGGGATGCAACTAGAGTGAAATTTTCAGAAAGTCTTTTTTTTTCTTTTGGGTTTTTTCGATAGTTTAGAACAACATGTAACATTTTCTGGATCGTATCTCAAATAGTTTTTGAGTTACAACCTTCTAAGGGTAGCTGTTCGTCGGTAATAAATGTGCGCTACCTGAGGGGTGGTCCTTAACTTATTGCTTGGGCTACGCGGGCATTGTAAATAATCATAATAGTACTAGGGAGCACATACACGGATATATATATAAGTAGGTAATAATGTGGGAAATTTTTCGCATATATTTTATAGTATATTTATCGATTTACAACAATCAGATCAGTACTTTTATCTTTTCTTTTTTCTCAAAACTACATTTTTTTCAATTTACTGCAATTATAACCCGATAACATATCGCCCGATCTGCTTGGTTTTTTTAGCGTATTTGGTATATCTTTCTTTATACAATGATCCTCCAGCATTTTTGGCCAAAAACCATAAAATTTTTGGGAAACATTTTAAATGTTTTTTTTCAACTCCGTGTTTATTTTCTTCACAATTATGGCTCGTTGTATGAGTAAATAAAATTCTTTATCTTCTTCTTTCTTTCCTTTAGCCTTTGTCCCGTTTACAAGCGGGGTCGGCTCGTCGTGACCGGTTTCGCCATTTGGCTCTATCAAATGCCTGATCTGGTCGTTTACCATCGGGTTTAATGTTCAGACTAATCTTGGCAAGTGAATTCTCGTTAGCGCGAATTACGTGATCATACCATCGAAAACGCCTCTCTGGCCATTTTTCCATGATCGGTACAATCCCATATCGATCACGGATATCCTCATTTTGGATGTGATCAAAACGTGTCACGCCACTCGTCCTATGCAACATCTTCGTCTTCATTGCCGCAAGACGCGGTCATTGTCTTTTATAGTTTGCCAACACTCAGAACCATAGAGAGGGACAGGACGGACGACATTGCGGTAAATTTCAGATTTGAGACGTTCTTAGATACGTCGATCACAAAGAACACCAGTTGTGGAACGACACTAGTTTAACGAACTTTTTTATTTTTTTTTATTTCACGTACTGTGACTGATAATCACTGTAGCAGTGGGGGAGATTTTTTTTTGGAAGTTCCGGAGATTGCGGATAGTTTGCTGGGGGTCGAATATTTTCTTTCCAAAAATTTCGCTATTTGTACATTATATATCCAAAGATATACCATCAAAATTTCAAAAATTCGATTCATTAGTTTTTTCCGAAAAAAAAACTACCTTCCGTAGACTAACAGTTGAGCCCCGTAAGGGGAGATATATATGCACCTAGACGGTCGATCGAAATCTATTTTTTTGGCATTTTCATCAAGTTTGAGGTCTCCAGGATACCTGATAAAACGACAAGGTAACATTTCAATAAATAAACCAGTTACAGCAGAGAAAATGACACATATTTTACGAGGGTTTTATTCGTTTCCAAATTTTCAAACGCATTTTCCTCAAAACCTCGTTTTTTTAATCGGTACCAACAAAATTCTCGAAAACCAAAGAACCAAGTGCCTTTAGGTATTTTGTGGTTATTCTATACACCACTATTTAGGCATAGGATTTTTTTTCGGTTTCTTAGTTCTATTTTTATAGGAAAAGTAATTATTAATTTTTAGCCCAAAAATCATTATTTATAATTTTATGTCCACCATTTTTGTCATAAGTCGATATCAAAATCGGTTTTGATAAGTACTAGATTATAGCATCTATTATAATTTAATAATCTTTTTGGTTTTTTGGGATGATTTTTGAAACAACTCCAATGGGTGCCGTGTACGTAGGTTTTTTTTACAGTGCTCCAATAATTATATAAAATTCTTGTATATTTTTTATTATTTTAAATAAAAAGTTAAAATTAAAAATATTTTTGAATGTATATAATTTTAGATAATCAAACCCCCCACCACAGACACCTACTTTCACTATTCAAAGAAAAACTCCGAAATTGGTCTTCCGTTTCTTGTCAAACTGAAATTGACACTAACTTTATTTGTGCTGGAACATTTCAATTTATGCTTCCGAATATTGTAGTGAAACGCACCTTCTTTCAATGATGTGATACCGTGAAGTTCTCACTATACTGTGCAAACCACAATACAATATTTGCAATCAAAAGATAAGTCGGAGGACTTGAAGGCGGAGTCCCTACAAGGCTTGAGCTGTAGTGGAAAGTAGTTGTGGCGATGAGTCTTTCTCTGCAAAAGCTTACATACTTGCGACTTTAAGATTTCACGTTTGAAAATGTTTTAATGCATGCAAACCTGAAACTGAGAAGGCTGAGGAAATTACTTCTTCCAGTCGTCAATTTTCAACGGAGAATACTTTGAAGAAGCTACCGCAACTAATAAATGATGAAAAGATATGATTCAATAGTATCTTAATATTGTTTTATCAATCAAGAGATTTCTAAGACGCATAGTGCAGAAATTCGCACAGAATGATTCACTACCATCGTTTCTGAACATGTACTGGCGTTCGTTTGATATTTGTTTATGATTATTTAATAATGAAGTCATCTAAGCAACTCAACAGCCGCAAAAGTTAGATTGGAAGTAACTTTCCCAATACGGCAACTGGTTGAGCTCTACACTCATCTCACTTATGTACACTATGTATATGCATGGAATTATTATGAGCAACTAAATGACACCTGAAGCGTTCGCTTTATTGTTGTGAATCACAAATCAGAGGCAGATTTAGCGAATGTTGCCGTTTATGCGTTCGAATTCGTTTAGCACTGTAATGTTAACTCTGGGACCAGATAAAGTATCAAATTTAAACGTGGTCTCCCTAACACATGGTTGGCATTTCCGGCTCATGTCGTTCACCCAAAATGTCGAAAGTGCCATTTCTCATCAAGTCATATTTAATCTTCATCAAACAAATCCTCAAAAGGCACATCACGCACATCACAATTCATCTTCTAAACTTTTTAGCAACAAATTAGCGAATACCCAATCACAATATTTACCCGGCGATCTGAGTCATTACACGAAAGCCGGTAATATTGACCTCAACCGCGACTCGCTAAATAAGAAAAAAATATAAACATTACTGATATTGAAAATAAAAGTTGTTGCCCTCTTCATACATTACATATGCGCTCGCATATAAACGTAATTTACCGCATTCATACGACAGCGGACATATTAGGCTGCTCAACTTGACACACCGTTTTTCACGTAAATGTACTCGGCGGTATGTAATTTTCTTCATTTTTTCCAGCTTAGGTTGCGACCAGCGAGACCAAGTTTTTCTTGAAGGTCTACACGATCTGAAAACATTCCTATGTTCTCGTTATTGCATGAAATCGTTCAACTTACGCCGATTTGAATTAAGGGAAAAGGTATGCGAGCAGGTCCCAGGTAAGACAGTGCCGGGTGCAAGAAAGTCCCAAGGAGAAACTGTAGGAACTAATCTATTTTAAGAACCCTCGCAATCAGTCCAGAGCAAAACGATGACATATGCAAAAATTCCGAAAAAGAAATAAAATTCACCATTCATGTATGCAAGGTATATTTGTGGCTATGTCCACAGCTCTGGTCAGCGAAAAGCTAGTTTTGTTAGCAACGAGACTAGGCAGGAAGGCAGGCAACTAGGCAGGCAGCTGGGGCTCAGTGGTTGCCATCTTCTTGAAACTAATCGAAATAGCCATCGTCACACAGCATCTCTAAGCAGCGAACCACTACACAGCTAGAAATGCGAACAACAAAAAACCGCCTATGCGAAATAAAACACGTTTTGGAATTAATTATTTTTAAGCAGGTTTAAAGTCATGTTAGCCACATTTTTCTTGCAATACCAAACCGAAACAGCAACAACGAGATCAGACTTAGTCTCTTTGCTTCTATGTGTGCTGAGGTATGTTCTGCAATGGAAGAATTTAAGTCTAAGACTTAGCGGACGGGAGAGAAGGGACCAAAAGTCGGAAGAGCCAGATCGGATGGAGTGTAGAACTAGAACCAAGCCAAGTTTACTTGCTTCGGTAGATATGTAAGTGCGCGAAACGCACACATTACACCTCCATTTACTCTCTTCTGTGGCGGGTTAAACGGGGAGATCATAAATGATTTCGTAGAAATAGTTATTTTTTATTATGGGTGACCTGGATCGGTGCGAAAAAGCTTTTATCTTTAAGCCGGAAGGAAATTTCCAGTGAATACATCTGATTGCTGGAAAACATGCTCATTTTGTGACTCCCGGGGATGGTAACATAATCTCAAAAAGTAAGTCCTATTTTGTCAATAATTCTTTATTTTGCAGCCTATCGATCTTTACGGTTAAGGAAGGACCTTAAACTCATTGCAGAAGATTAGGTTTCATCTGTTCGCGAAAACCTTTCTACATTTCCCACTGCAACTTTTTTGAGGGCATGTTTTCAAGCAAAGTCTAGCTTTTCCTTATCATTTAAACTACGAAGTCTAGCCACCCACCTCAAAGCAGCCCACGGGGCTCCACACTGCACACTTGATTTTTTTTCTGTGGTTTGCGATAATACGGGCTGAGCACACTCGTTTACAATACGAACCTCATGGGTAGCCGGCCATCCCAATGTTGGTATAGGATCGTTGTTCTTGTCTCTACAAAAGATGCTCCTAAGAAGTCAACGATGTGGAGTTGCAATGGAGTTTGTAGTAGTAAGTAACATTCAGAAGCTCCTCGGTCAAGGAGAATGGTTGAAAACTGTACGGAAAATTGAAGTCGACCGGTATGAGATGATGATGATGTGATGCCGTGAGTAAACCGTATTAACTTGTTTGGCTGGCATTCGGCCATCATGGGAGTCTACCCAACTCCGTACTCGGTAAATATAAAATACAATATTGTACGCAATTATGTGCTTGCATTTGACCTTGCGCTCCTTAGTTGAGGTGTGTAAGCGAGCTGCTGGTAGTTAGCCGTTGAAATGTAAACCACACTATATGGTCCACTGTTGTGATGATTGACTTTTCTTTGGCCTCGCTACGCATGCATAATTACTTGATGGTTTGTGCCTGGACAAACAATTTAGAGCCTAACGAGTAGTGCTCCAAGGTAAGGAAAAGATGAAATGTTTCTGGCCAGTAGCAATGGGAATGGTAATACAACGGCTAAATTTATGGGAAGGCAGTGTTTGTGGTGGACGAAATTTGATAGCTGTTCAGTATTTTGAGGCAAATCTTATTATCGCCTTGGATGTTCGAAACGGACAAAACCGTCCAGTTTAATACAAATATTGAAATCCTATGCACGTATTATTGTGCAAAGACCCGAACATTGTTGCAGTTTATAATGGAATACATTGGACAAATTAACGCACGCTTTCCAAAAATAAATTCTTGGGAAAAAACGAGGACAGGCATTTTTACGGAGACGGTTTCAATATGACTGTATTTTGCAATGAATTTGTCAAAATTTGATGCCAAAATATTCCTTTGTGAGCAAAGAAGTTCTGGCTAAGCATCCAATAGATGATGGGTAGCTCCAAATAAAGAAAGTATCACCGACAATTTTGGTGTACAAACCAGTTTTTGGACAAAATACATCAGTTTTCGAAAATGTCTATCCTAGGAGTAACGTGGTCCTAAGAGTAGCCGGGTACTTATGGATGAATAAAAAGGGGCGAATGGGATACCTTTTGTCCTGGGCGAAACATTTAGTCAACAATTTCCAGATTGTTTCATGGGGTAATGAGCCGAGAAATTACATTAGAGGAAAGGATTCAATAATATTCAATAAACACTACTTTAAGTCCGATTTTTTTTTCAATTTCAAAGGTAACATGTGGAAAAAGTGACAACTGAAGTTAATCAGCATTGCTAGACGAATGTGCAACAAATAAGTGTAAAATCCTTATTTTTGAGCTGTCATTTATCGACTTGTTTTAGTTATCAGGTTTTTAATTAATATATGCGTGTCAATTTTGCTGTTATAAACTTGTTCATTGAACAATTATAAAGCCAAGAATTGGGTTTTGACAATCACGTGAGCAAAGCTAGATCTTACAAAGTATAAATTCCGAAACGGACTTCCTTGGTCCGCTAACACCATCAGCAGTGCAGCTAGACCGAAATATCGATAGATATGCGGTTCATTCCGCTATGATGTGCGTATCTGCATGCTCGGATCCTAGTGGTCCATTGTCATCAATTCCTCCCTCTAATAGAATATTCCGAATTTGTTCATTTCCGTTAGTGGATATGATGCTACCGTTGTAGTTGGACCCATCGGCTCCAAAAATTTGATGTCTGATGTATCACATAGAAAATGTTCCACAGATTCTGCTTCCCCCTGACAGGATGGACACGTATCATCTTGAAGAATCCCTGTACTAAACATATTCCCAGCTAGTGAATTATGATCAATCAGAATGTCCTCAATACTTCTGCATGTCTTTCTGTTTTTTTGACAGAATAAACTTTGTAGTATCTTTATTTGGTTCTGTCAAGGAAAGGTTGGGGTGTTTTGCAGCATTAAAGCTGAGCCACCTGCCTGAAGCAAAATTAGCCAATGCTACCGACGCCCCAATTGCTGATTTCAGGTTGCCGATCTTAGAATCGCACACATTTCAGCCTGAAAGACCTTTAAATATTGTCTCAAGGGAAAAGCCCACTTCTCGTTTTTATTCCACCTCTAGAATAAAAGCGTTGCTCCAGCACTCTGAGGTCCGCCTATATAGCCCAAAAGGATGCGAGAGCTCGTTGCATTTTTAGCTTTGTTCCAAAGAAACTTCTTGTTCAGGATAGCTCCCAGATATTTCACTTCTTCGGAGAGTTGAAGGGTCATCTCTGGAAAGCGCTTTGTATCCTTCTTTTGGTCAATAATACCATTGTGGTTTTATTTGGATTTACTGAAAGTCCATGCCATTCAATCCATCCAGTCAATTCAACGGTGCGTTCTGTATATCTACACACCGTTCCCATATCTCCAACAACAGTTACAGTTCGTGCAGTTCTCATAGTAGTGAGTTCATCATCATACTCCACAAAAGTGGCAATAGCACACCTTCTTGGTGGCAACCTTTCGTCGTTTCCGTTGTTAGGTAGCGATCAATACCCATTTCAGCACACAGTCTCTGCGATAGTATAGCATATATGCACTTAATAAACGTTTCATCAACATCATGCTCTCTGGCGGTATCACAAAGCTTCTGGAAAGGTACGCAGTCAAACGCCCCTTTAATGTCCACGAACGCTCCCATCGTGTTCTTGACTTTCAGGGTTGGATCCCTAATCTTTGAAACCAAAGACTGAAGAGCAGACTCACAATCTCCGCTATGATAGTCAGGGAATTTGCGCGAGTTCTTGTCGTTTCTACCTCTGGGTCTATGATCCTAAAACTTCTGGAAGTCAATAGAACAATCTGAAGTGTCAACCCATCCTGATATCCAAATATTAATTACTATTACTACTTACTGCCAATTGAAATAATCCCTGCCTCTGGTTTGCTTGGATCAAATACTTTAATGGATTTCGGCAATTTTATTTGTTTTACCCGTTTTAATGTGCATGCTAATATCTATCAGGGATAATATTCTTAAAATTACAAACGGAGTAGCGAGAAATGGTGGCGAGTGCACCCACTTTATAAGTAGGCCGCTGATTACGGCTGCGTTTTCTTTTTGTCCCTGAAATTAAAAGATTTTATTTTATATTTTGAGTGGTAGACACTGTGGATTTTATTTTCCGCATAGCTGATTTTACTCAAGTCTTTGGGGAGTGCCGCCCCCACATGCTTGCGGGAGGTGATCAGATCCGAGTCTGCAAGGAACTCGTCTGAGCTGGCTCTTGTTTTGATGATTTTCAAATAAACAGGATAACAAAATAATGCGATTTAAACCTTTTGTGGGTCTTCTTCCCTCTTCCTTCTCCTCTTAAAACATCACTTCGATTATTTCGTCTTATTTACTAATTTACCCGACATTCTCTGCAAAATATTGCTTGAAACAACTTTTTGTATGAGCCGTAGGTTGTATGTTGATGGAGCTTATACTATATCTGATAAAACAATGTTAACATTGCTCGTCCTTCACTTGTGACGTGTCAATACTGTTCCTGTTTCTTTGTTTCGAAGTTATCGATCTTGGTTACTGGCTATGCCCTCCTTTTGAGGTAGTAGGAGGAGTTTGCGAGCTTTTTCCCTGTTAATTATTTGAAGGTCTAGTGGGTTTAGTTGTAGTTTTTTTTTGTAAAAGGAATCACGGAATACATGAAACTCTTTCAGTTCAGCTCGACAGTTTAGCTTAGCTTTTCTCTCATGAGTAAATTTTGATGATGTCAGGCGCCAATCGTTCTTTTTTATATAGCAAGGCTAGACGTGGGCATTTTATGGTTTTGTGAAAAACAAACTCTTATTAAAAGAGGTTTATTGTCTATCTGTTTGTCCATCTATCTATCCAGTTTAGCTGAAGTTAGGTGAAAACCTTGGAAGGAAACTGCTTCAGGAGCGTAGTGCAGTATGTGAGATTCTTATCCATGAAAACCACCACCAGTTTCTACTTCTTTCTTCAAATCCTGCTAAGCATTGCTCCGCAAGGAGGGCTTCGCTTTCACAAGTTACGTCCGACTCAATAACACACGTTGTCCCTCCTGCAAGTGTCCTGAAGGCACGCCTACACATTGCTTGCACCACTGAGCGGTAATTTAGGTTTACCTTCGTTCGATTACTCTCACATTCTAATGCTTCTTGCCAGACTGGTGTGTAAAATAGTGTACAGTGCACCACATCGGTCAAAATTAACATATGGCTGTATCTCGAGCCTCCACTATTAGTTAGTCATCATCCGTGCTAACGGCATACTGGTATTTCCCACTTTTTTGGCTTCAATAGTCCCCCGTTCCCCCACTTATTTGATAACCGGCTTTGAAGTGATGCATACTAATCCTATTTCTTCCCCTACGGTTGGTATTCAAAAACACCTCTGCTTTTCGTTCGGCAAGGTCAAGTCCAGTGCATGTGGTTCAAGGTTGTTTCGTGACGACAATGCCAGCCAGATCGTCTTTCCGAAACTGATTATTGTAACCTTTGTCCTTCTGCCTGTTTGTCTGTCACAAGCATTTTTTAAGTAGCGGTTATATTAACTGATACAAAATTGGGCGAAAATATTTGTACTATGAACCCACGCGCTCTGGTTGAATGATATCGTGTTACGTCGAGTATGCAGGGGGCGCGATGCAATAAATGTAGCCTTGTGGCACAGCAAATGAAAGGTCTCGAATACTGAACTTTAAAGCAGATTTTAATATCAGTTGAAAAAGGGGTGCAGGTTTTGGAAACCGGTAACTTATTTCATAATAGAAAATCGAAGAAAAATAATGGTGGTACCTATGTGCGACATTTAGGCGGGAAAATATTCTTCATCTCTCCAACCAAGTAAAGAACCGGCGATGTGTTGCAGGGTTACGATACGGTATATTTTACCGACGGATCAAAAATGGTCTACGGAGCAGTTGCAGTAGCGCTCTCCAATACGCACAGTGTAGTTGAGTCTTATGGTCTCCCAGAATACGATAGTGTATTTCTAAAGAAGGTTCAAGCGATACGAGCTCCAAGTGTAATATAGCCATTCTACCTGACAACCAAGTTGTCAAAAAGGCTTTGTGCAAAGTGGCATCACCCTCAAGTGCAGAGACGTGCTAAACAGTTTCCGGTCATAGAGACTTAAAGGAAAGTGAGCAAGCCTACAATTCATTTGATGGGGTTTGACGATGGTGGCTGTAAAGAAAGAAATCCACTTTTACTACTTGACAGCTGCTGATCCCAGGTGACGAAGGTTCATCACCTACAGCAAAACCCAACTATAATTGCTTTTTTTACCAGAAGTACTGGTCTGTTGGGAACTTTGTCGGAGAGGAGGAAGAAATTCTCAGGTACTGCCTCTGCGAATTGCCGGCTCTAACTAGAGCCAGACTGCGGGTATTAAGTAAATAATTCTTCGTGGATTTCAAATAGATCTCTGGGGGAGTTGCTATTCTTCATGAACGCTGTCAGTTATCCTTGAAGATCGGTTAGATTCTGCACTAAGCCTCACAGAATTTCTCGCAGCAGTCGTAGTTTGAGGAGTTTTGACCAATTTTGCGGTAATATAGGTAATTTTTTTATTTGAAGCAATCGCATTTATTTCTTTATTTGACAAAATATTTATTATTCATAAGATTTTCCGCCGTTAGCTATAATCTTGGCTTATGTTTCTGGTAGCATATGTGTTCCGCGTCGAAAGAATTCTTCATATTGGCTGGCGATTGGCGTACCCATTTTTGGGCACTTACTGCAGACTCGAAACGCTGGTTAGCTAATCCGTGAGCCATCGACCGAAACAAATGGAAGTCTGATGGGGCAATGTCTGGTGAATAAGGCGGGTGGGGTAACACCACCCAGACGAGTATTTGCATGGTAGATCACCTTTGTGGCATGCAGCCTTTTATTATCGTGCTGGAAAATGACCTTGTCGCGTCTGCGCTTCCATTCGGGTCGTTTTTCTTGCAGCGTATGATTCAGATGCAATAGTTGCCGCCGCTGAAGGTCTGCCGTCACCGTTTGACTAGGTTTCAAGACCTCGTGCTGGATCACTTCTTTCTGGTTCCACCAGAAGCACAGCAATTTCTTCTTACCGCGGATGTTCGCCTTTGATTAGGATGGTAATGGTTGGCCTCGTAAACCTCCTGATTTTTTGCACTTGGAAGTGTCGTGGCAGGTCCTCTTTTCGTCATCCATTTCGATGCAAGAACTACTTTTTTTCATGCCCTTCAAGAATCAATTCTTAGACTTGCAGATGTCTTCCAATGGCTCTCTCACAAATGACGTCTTACAGGCACAACACTTGACATTTTCACGCTACAAATACACTTGTTGAGAGGATAAAGAAATAATGTGAATTGCGTTAGATAGCTGACACATAGGCCTTTCGGATGCAGATGTTGTCATCTGTCGGCAATGCGAACAGTTATTTTCCCGCACCTAATGCTTAGCACCATACTGGAAATTTTAGTGAGACATAATATGTCAATATCATATTGTGTGAAGTGTATAGAAAGTTTTCTATAATTTAGCTACCGGTTCTCGATTCCTTTAAGATTGCATTAAAATATTCGACTTCCACGTACAAGTTCTTTAACTTCGTTACGTTCCCCGTGGTTAAATCGTGTAAACATTTGGCTCTATTTTTTGATTCTGAGTTCATGGTTGCTCATCCAATGTAATCCTATAATTGTTGGTGCTAACCGCCAAATTTTGGTCCAATGTGGAAGCTTCCTACTAAGACGTTAACCAGGTAGAACATCTTCTGCGAGGTTCAGAATGAACTTGTCGGAAATTAGTTGCTCTAATAAATAAACCGCATGAATTTTGCGAAGTGTCCATTGAACTTTGATTGGGAAACTGTTGGGGGTCTTATGGCTTTCCAAAATGAATGCCCTTGAACTTGAGAGCTCTGCTGCAATATTGTCTTACTTTTTGATGATGGTATCTAAAATCTAGCAGTCAATCCTATCACGTAGTATCGTTTGGGGTAGGGTTTTCATAGCTACTGGATATTATCTATGCAATCTGATGCTTGGCGACAAGCTCTTAATGTTGCTTGTTCAACATGGCTCTTAAAACTGCATGATTTTCTCAATTTGTACATAAGGATTGCTCTGAAAGTACACAGAATCACTGTGAATTTTCCCAAACCGGCATAGTTCATCATGATCAGATGGGAAAGTTTTCAACTTTTCATCTAGCGCAGTCAGACATTTCTTGGTATACTTGATCATATTCCGAACTTTACTATCTTTTCAAAGTGAGCATAGCTTTGTGGGACCTTTTCATCAAGGCTGCTCTGGGCCTGTGCCAGCATCCCTCAGGGATTTAAGTCGAATATGTATGATACCAAAAGAAGCAAGTGTGATAAATAGAGTCTTCTTAAGATGATGGCGTTTTGGGTCCATTTTCAACATCTACAAATGCTTTCCACCGTCACTTCATGAATTTTTGACTCTATCTCCTCCCAAAAACATTAAAATGTTTCATCATACGCAGTAGAAATAAATCAACCATGACGTCATCCACAATCAATTATTGCAATCTTTCCTCAGCACAGATAAAAATATTTAATTTTTACCGGTCTTTCTTCTCCAAAACACTGACGTGTGTGGGTGTGACTCTACGAAATACATCTCAAAGTAGCGTTATTATACAATTTCCTGTCCAACAGACATTTTTAAAAGTTTCATTGTTTCGTTTCTTTTTGCATGTTTAGCTACATTCAAATATCAAATAGATGAAAATGGCGTAGATCACAGCAGGTCATCTAGTTGCTAGAAAGATGGTCAGATCATCATAAATTGGAAGCACGTTCGCAATGCGTCCAGTAACTCATTCAAAAGTATAAATATGCGAATGTCTTGGGATTTATGAACTTTGCTTGAAGGTTTCAGATAATTTTCCCACCATTAGAAGGTGTTTGTTGGCTTATTATTTGTCAGGTGGTTGTGTAAATAGTGTATGTCTACTCCTTAAGCTTTGGTGGGGCGTGACTAAAGTGTGAGATCATGTACCTAGGTTTTTTGTACCGATTGATAGATTGGATGAAGGTTACGTTGATATCTCCCACCCGAAGACTGCACTTAAGCATTGAAGGTTGATTGAAAGTTAGGTTAAGTAAACTTTTCTACAACCCTTAAGATAAATCTAGTCCTAGCCAATTAAATTGAACCATTTTTAGAGGGAAAATAATAAAGAAAAACATATCTTTTTCCGATCAAATATGAGAAATTGAGCTTACTTCATTTGCAATAGGTTTTAGTCTTTTGAGCGGAAGTCATCATTCCGCAGAAACTGTACATGCTTCGTGGCGGAAGTATGAAGAGACGGGAAGTGTGTATGTTAAAAGTCGTTTCATATATCTTTCCATTTTTTCGTACAAACCATGCTAAAGGTTGCTAAAAAAAGTACTAAAATTTGATTGAGAAAGTCTAATAAAGCAAATTTTCAATGAATTCAAACCACAATTAATAAAAATTATTACCGCCTGCAGGTGAGAAAATATTTCAATATTTCTTTTTATAATGCCAAAACTTGGTCATATTGAATCCAAATGTTGTGTCTGTTGTTAAAGATCAGCGGAAAACATTAACAGTTCCATCATCATCACCGCATTATACAATAATTTCGCAATTACACAATATTTATAAAAAGTGTAAGTGTGAAAGAGGCGGCGCAGCGAGGTGGTAAATGACAAGCAATCAACAAACGGCGATATGCTGACCACAGTTTATCTCGAACCCAATTCATCACCGTTACATCAGTTACGTTGGTTCGGTAATGACATCGTCCATACATTCAGTTATCACTTACAAAGAACGAGTTACCACCTTACTGTTTGCATCTTTGAGCCCGGTGACCGGACATTCCATTGTACCCGTCGAAAGGTGATAATCGAAATTAGCAAAAACATAATAAAGCCCAGCAACCATTGAAATGAAACCATATTCGAAACGAAATAAGTCCGACAAGGCTAACGACTTCCAATCGCCGATTCTGGTCCAACAAACAAGGTACTTATTTCTACCCCGGATTGTCTTTTTTTCACGCAGATTATTATCAAAAGATTTAAGCCAGAAACTTGCTTTTCGACTGCAATGAACTCAAATTCATTTGTACATGTTCCCCCGGCCCGGCTTGAAGGACGTTCACCTCATACAAAATCACCACCACCTGATGATACCGGTAACAACCTATCAACAGATTAAGACGAGGTGTACAAGTGAAACGAGCCAGAGTATCAGTCAGAACGGCAATGGCAACAACAACAGCGACTTCTTCAACACCACCGGCAAGAGCCAACAACAATAACAACCAATCGAAAGAAAAATTCCCTCCCGATGAATACAAATCAACAATAAGAACGGCAGTGAGAGATCTACCTGCAAAAAATGATAAAGCAGCCGAAATGTGGCGGGATTTGAGGAAAGGTGGAATAGCTGGCTTTAATCTGTGACAGGGAGTAATTGAAAGGAGGAAAAGTGAGAGGGAGCGAGGAGATAAACATGGGGCGGTTGGGTAGAACAAAACGAATGCATGCATACCTGCGCATTAAAAATTTGATTGAGGGTTTCGACGGATATCTGCCCCTGGATCGCATCGTTTTGTTACGTTTCATCCAGGCGAACTAAAGCTCAAATCAAAGAATCTTTTTCCATAGCCGCACTGGACTGACCATCATCGATATGGATTAGTATGATCATTCCACGATTATCGCACCAATAGCACTAATGGCAATAATCATAATTCGATACGTTACAGGAGGAAATATAGAAAAAATTTGAATATCTGCTTAATTTTGTTTTTCGACTTTTTTGTGGAGTGAAGTAGCGAAACGATTGGTTCTAGTTTCGGCCGGGATTGATTCTAGAGTTTGGTAGAAGATTCGAAGAATTGTTCGGCACGTTTGCACGGATTTTCTCCAATGAGCAGATGCGGCTAAAATAAGTGATTAGTTTACGTTTGTTCCTAACATAAATTCGAAATGCCACCCTTTGGTTTTGGTTATTTTTGTTGTGAGCATTAAAGGCGGGGCGTGCGTGGCTAACAACGCTAATGAAATTCTGGTTGGGAGAGTAGTTTTTGGTTTTTGTTTTATAGCTAGAATATTCATACCCCTTTTAAATTTATCTTCTCTAAAGTGGGTTGTGATAAACAGGAGGGTTGGACATTTTATGCGCAATATGCATTGGAAGAGCAAACAGATGCTATTTCATTATCTTAAAACAGATGCTCTTCTTCTTCTACTTTGCAACAGTTCGATGATAGCAGTTGAATTCCCGAACACTTCGTCCTGACTTCGCTCAGTCGAGATACGGGGTCTCCCAATTTCGGAAATCGAGCAGTGCGTGAGCATTATCAGTTGAATCCTCTCATCAGCTTTTGGGGGTTTCCTAGTGGCCGTTTACCCCTGCTTTTGAGTGGTATTTGTAGTTCTCGTGTTTACTCCTTTGTGGAGTATAGGGTATCAATACAGACTCCGGTTTCAAATGCTTCAGTTTCATTATCATCATCAGTGGCGCAACAACCGGAGTCCGGTCAAGGCTTGCCTTAATAAGGAACTCCAGACACCCCTTTTTTGTGCCCAGGTCCACCAATTCAATATCCCTTAAAGGCGTCTACGCCATCGCTCCAAGATATTGCCCGTATAGACTTACCGGGCTGGATCATCCTCATCCATACGTATTAGGTGACCCGCCCACCGCAATCTATCGAGCCGAACTTAATCTACGTGGTATCGCTCATAGATTTCGTGTAGGCTACGGAATCGTCCATCCTCATGTAGAGGGCCAAAAATTCTTTGGAGGAGGAGGAACGCGGCTAAAAGTTCGCAGTTTTTTTCCTAAGAACCCAAGACTCCGAGGAATACACAACGGTCTTAAAGTTGTAGTCTCCTATCTTTATTATTTTCGTTTGACCAATGCGATTCGATGTTGCTCGTGCTTTCGTTTTTGACGCTGACGTTGTCAGGCAAGACGAAATGTATCGTCTTGCCTTCATTCAGTTTCATTATCCTCACACTTGATGTTGTGCAAGTGAAAAGCTTATAGCAGCGGGACAGTACAAATATGAACACAAACATCCAAGACCGGAACTTGAACTTGGCGTAATGAGAGCGAGAGGCTGACGCGCAACCAGCTCGACTACCGCACCCACTTTGAGCAGGTGTATTATAATTACAACTCACTGTTGTATCTCAGTCCTCATCCGTCGTCTACCCTGACCGAACCTAAACTTCTCGTTCAGACTTGACATTCGAAAGCATTGATCTTTTGCTGTCCGGCCTGTTTCATCGTCCGCATTTCGCTACACAACATAGGACCATCTGAATCAATGTTTCATATATTGTGAACTTGGTTTTCCCTGTAAACATTTCTACGTTATATAGGGTGCGGCAGCATAACTTCCTTTTTTCAAAACTCAATAAAAACTACTGTATGCATCGGAAAATATTTATTTATTTTTTATAATGTAGGTACATGTCTAAAGTTTTTACTTACATTGTTTTGAAGATCAAATCTGTTAGATGATGTCCCCCATTCTCCATACATTGCGTAAACCGATTTCTGGCGTTTGTCATGACTCTTGTTAGCAACATTGACGCTCTCACTGCTTCAATGTTCTCAGGTGATCTAACGGGCCGAGGGACTCCAGTTCTTCTTTTTGTCGCACTTGCAGTTTGTCTGAATGTAGTGACCCATGTAACAATTGATTTGCGATTCCGAAATGCACGCTGTGTTGCAATAACCGAACATTCGCTTGAAAAGTAAACCTCAACGGCAAAGGCACGCTCCTCACTATTCCAACGCATGATGGCGACTGAACCGTGTCGGGACAAATCTTTACTGTATCCCCTCTTGAACGAGACTACTAGCGCTCCGCTATGACATCAAGTGGCGCGCATTTTAAAAAAGGAAGTTATGCTGCCGCACCCTGTATAATTGTTAGTACGAGGTAAAATGTTTTATTTGCAAATCTGATCCGCCTGTTGATTTTACCTATTTGGTTGCTGTCATTTGTGAGAGCTGTGCCTAACTACACAAAACTGTCGACTTTTTCGAAGTTGTTATCGTTTATTGTCATGTTTTGTCGCATTGACGGTTTTTTTTTAGGCCAATTTCGTTCGGAACTTCGTGAAGGTTCACGACGGTTTCTTCGCGCTTTGTTTATCAGGATATTTGTATCATTGCCGTAGGCCACTGCTTGGGACGATTTATACATTTGCGTACTATTTAGATCCACTGGCATCTTTCGAATGATTCACTCCTGAGTGGTATTGAATAATGTTGGGGCATTACTTTAATTTAGGTCTGTGCCGAAGTATCTTGCTAGCTGGTTTTGTAACTTTATTTGAACGCTAGATTGACTCATTGTTATTGTGATGAGTCTAATAATTTTCCCTGGAACTTGAAATTTGGGTAATGTTTTGTACAGCACCGAGCGATTGATATTATCATATACCTTTTTAAGACGATGGACATCATGGTTATATTCCCAACATCTTCAGACTGTTTGCTTCACTAATAATATCTGACTAACCTTTGATTTACCACGTTCGAAGCTTCCTTGATATTCGGCAAAAAGATTTTTTGAGATAGGTTTAACCCTGCTTTAGATAAGTTTTCATGGCGCTTTAGGTATATGTTGTTTACAATGATGACATGCTTCCATAGTTCTCACAGCAAAGTTTGTCTCATTTTTTATAAATGCTGCAACAGGCACTTTTGCGCCAATCCCCCAGCCTAACTTTATCAGACTAAATAGTGTTTATGAGCTTATGAAGCTTGTTTGCTATTCTTTCATTCTCTGTGGTGATTTTAATCTTCCTATGTTCTCCTGGCCTACCACTCCCGGACTTCCCTCCTTCCCCAATAAATCCACCCACCCTTCCCTTCCTTTATCTACTTTCATGTACACCTGTGCCACCCTTCCTCCAAACCTCTTTTGCTTAAAATTGGTCAGTCTATCTCCCTTCCCTTATTTTCAACAAAAGCCCCGAAGTGAATCATTTTCCCGGCTTGTGCAAAGAGGCTCTCATCATTTCCACTCACAAAAGGGGCGATCATACGCTTGCCAAGAATTACCGTCCCATTTCCATCCTCTCGTCCTGTTCCAAAATCTTGGAAAGATATATCCGCGAATGCTTCTGTTGTTTCTGAGGGTCTTAAGTGAAACCGTGACTTCTTCGGCCTCACTTCACGTCAGTGCAATCGCATCCTGGTGTTGGTTTAGCGTCTGCAGAATTTGCTCTTTCAAGGCTCCGATGCCATGTCTTCGCTCTGAACCTTTTCAGTATCAAAGCTAGCAGCTTGTATGCGCCTAGTACTCTCATTATTTGGTGATTGCCATGGACATTTTGCTCTAGTGAGGTGCTCCTCAATGAGGACATAATTAACTGTTTAGATGAATTTCCATCTGACCAGGACCGTGTCCTTTTGTGGTACCGGCGCTATCAGACGCAAAGCGATGAAATTTGCACGTTTCTCCTGTAAACGAATTTTCTGAGCCTGCTTCTGTTCTCACTAGTTATATCATGGATACTATGGCTCCCAGCATTTCGACAATTGATTTTGGGTATAGGTTTGATTTTCCAATCTTTGCATTAAAGTGGCCAAGTACTGTTTTCACGTCATTCGAGGGCAATGAATGAATTACTAACTTAAGGCAACTACAGGATTCGTCTTTTTTATAGAACTACCTTTGTTTTCTGTTAAAGTTGGTTTTTACTCGAAGTGCGCCAATTCTCCCGTTGATTGGTCTGAGGTCTGCGATATTCCAGACGAAATTCTTGTGAACAATAAAAGCTTTGCCGCTTTTTTGCATTTCGGAGTTTTTTGCGCTTTTGAAAATAGTGTACACTTCCTGCAAGGCTCTAATACACTTCCTTATCCATTGCTTCAGAAATAGAGCAAAGCATTGAATAATGATTCAACGCTTTGAATAATTCAAGTTGCAAATGGTTTCATATTTGCGGGGAAAAAAATTACCAAGAGGTTTCGAAAAACTCCGCGAATATATCCTTCTCTCCTCAGTTGGAGACAAGGTTAGTAGTGACGACCGTGGGGCTCATATACTTGAAACCTTTCCCTGGAGAAATGTTTGCATTCTTCCTGATCACGGGGCTGTCATGGTAGAATAAAATTTGACGAGTTTCAAAAGTCTCTTCGTTTCTGCCTGAATAGAGCTTAGTAGCTGCGGTAGTACATAATGGATAAAGAGAGGCTTAGATAAGTCAAGGCTTTGCCTAAGTGAGACTTGTTTTTAGAGTGTATATGATTGAATTAGTCCCCTCAGTTCAACGAAGCTGACTGTGCTTGTAAAGGATGTCTGTCAGCAGTGGAGTTACCGAAACGTAATTGGGGACAAATTGTTGATATCGGTCCTCTACTCCGTTTTTTTGTTTTTTTTGGACTTTGCAAGCGTTCATTTGCAAGCGCCTGTATCTTTTGTATTTTCACGAGTATTTGAAAGATTCACTTGTTCCCTTTCAGCTCCTCTTTCCAGATTGCTCGCCATATACTCGGTGGCGAGGTGCATACTCCACTTAACTTTGGCGAATTTAGATAACTCAATCATTTTCCAAATGCACGGAGTAAATTTACATAAATCTTTATGTGAATTCTGCTCCTTTTTTAATTAGTGGCGCTCATTCTCTGCCCTTCAGGATTGTGGAAAACTTGCCTTTTGCCTTTTATGATCTTCAAAAGTGAAGTCGGGATTGTCGAGGTTTTGCTAAATAAATACATTATTTCTGGCCTGGGACCGTCAGTGCTGTCGAAATTTAAGTTAAAACTTGTTCCTTTGACTTTACTGTGAGTATTGGCGAAAGTGGTATCCTTCTTTGAAGGAACTATTAACGACCAAGCATTCGGTTTCTCATTCCCAGAAACTGTCAATACTGGCACTTACTCCCTTGTCCTGAATTAGTTTTCGGAGAGTTCTTTTTATTATCCATCCTGCGTCCGTCAATTGCAGAGGATTGGTTTATTTGTAGTAGGAGATTGCAATACGTGCTCCGCGGAATTGTATGGCTTATGGTGTTCGCCATTGTAACTCTCTAGCAGCTTATATCGGGGGAGGGGGGGAGCAAACAAAGTTTTGGTGGTTTACTGGTCTACCAGTTTTTGAGCCAGCTGCTTTTGTGGTATATTCTTCCATAATGTGACGAGTTCTCTCCTTAGATATGGTTGATGTACTAGGTTAGGCCGGCGAAATTATCATAATGAAATACTTATCTATTATTTCTCCTGGCTAGCCGGATATAATCCTTATGTTAGGAATACGTTTCTTGGTTCTTAACGTGGTCGCCTCTACGTAATAGGGATTATAACTTTACCCATAAATTTGGAGAATATTATGGACCAAAAGGGCACTCGCTCTAGTTTATTACACCATTTGCTTTGAGGATATAGGTAACGTTGGCGTACCTTATTATCCAATAACTTCCAATGGTTTAAAGTGCACCTGATGCTATTGAGCGTTATGTTTTGACAAAGTGGGTAAACTAGTCCCACACAACAAACCCAGTGCTTGAAATAAATATGTTATAAATAGCCCAGGTCGGGGAGGTTCAGATTAACACCTTGAAGGTTTTGTTTTACATAAAATCGGTTTACCGTGTGTCTGCCTGTCTGTCATACCTATTATCTCAGAACCGGTTATTCTTATTGATACGGAATTTGGTAGAAAGGTGGGACCTTTGAATCCCACTGCATGCATTGAGTAAGATAGTTCCACTTTGAGTTTACGAGGACGCATCCATGCAAAAGTGTGAAAAGTTTTCTCATCAATGATAGTCGTGTTGGATATCAAATGAAAGGTCTAGATCAGTACTTTGAAATTGGTATTAGTTTTGACACTGGTTGCAAATGGGACGAATTTGCGGTCCAAAAGTCTATATTATAGTTTGGTGGAAAACGCAATATCACTAACAGAATTATAATAGGTCACAGTTGCCACTTTTGTGCAATTTTTTTTTTGTATTCTAAGGCTTTGAATTTCAATATCATAATAAGGGGAATGGTTTGACAAACTAAACGCATAAATATTACGAAGCAGGTACAAATGGGATAAATACCCACTTAAATATGCTTATATAAGCAACACTCAAAACCTTTCATACCTGAAGCGCTTAGCTTACGATTTCTGACTCGTTTAATTTTCGAAATAATGCAACCCTAAGGTATTGATATGTTCTATCACACAAGGTAGGTCCACTGAAGGAAGGCAGGGACTCAATAATAAGTGGCTTTGCTTGTTGCAACGACGTAAACGGATGCAGCAAAGAAATAACACTCTCTTTAGGGAGACTCATTAAAGTTAGCTTAATAATAAAACGCTTCTTAGAGACAATGAGAGCCTTTCTTTTGTCACGCTGGATGAAGACAGTTGTAATGGTTTCAATTGGTATCCTTGTGAGGGTTCAAAATTAAGACCTTCAGTTTTGATTTAAAATTATTATTATATATATATCTTTTCGTTTTTATTTCTTACAACGGCTTCAAAAAATGCTTGCTCCTGACAGCGGGAAAAGAAAATTGTCAGTACCAGCACCTGACAACCTCAGTAGAAATTTGTTCCATTACACGACACAAAAATGGACTCATGAAAACATCGGAAACAAACACCCTCGAAAAAGATGGGTCCATTTTCAAAAGGAAACGTGAGAGCTCAATTCCACTTCAGAAGATCGTTCATTGTCTCCAACCCCAAATTCATCTCTAAGCATTGGGAAGATAGTGATGGACGTAGGTAGCGGTTTGATCATCACAAAGTCTGCCCGTTTGAAATAGGACAGGAAGGCAAATGAAGGTTCATAGTCAACGATCTACATATCTTTGAAAGAGATCGAATCTGGAAGGTGATAATTCTGGGTGTCAGCCCTTTTTGAGCTCATTACAGCATTCAAGGAACTTATCAAAGGATTAGCTTGTTTACCTTCCAAGATTAAATATCTTATTTGGGATTCCCAAACATTAATACAGAAACTTCTAGTACATCCACTTTTATCTATTTCATCGTAAAACCAATCTCTAATCTGCAAAGTCGTCACAAGATCACAGATCGTGCAAAACTTGAAAATTCACCAAATGCTTTCGAAGAATTCAAATGAAAACAAGTTTAAAAATCCAATCATTTTTTTCTGCAACATTGTCCACTTGCTTAACCACTAACCGTCACCCGCCCGCTTCTGAATAATTTCAAGAGCGCCTGGACAATGATCTTGCCAACTAGCCAAATCTAGAATCCATGATCGCTGATCGTGTCACTTTTTTTCTCGTTATTATAACGCCGGGCATTATATTATGATACTTGGGTTCAAAAAAAGACAGTAACCTTGCAAAAACTAAACGATGTTATAACTTAAATCGTTTCTTTGCTTGTTTTTGGTACCATCAGATTTATCTTGTATCTGTTTAATTATAGATTTAAGATTTTGCACTAGAGAAAGGTTAGAATTGATGATCTAAGAATTAGGGATGTTATGATATGAGGTAGGAACGAGTTTAAGATGTAGTTATGAGTTCTAAGAAGAGTGACGTAAGTTGTGAACAAGGATTTAAGCTGGCTACTGCAGTCAATTTTATAGGTACGAGACATTCGAAAGGGTACATTCGGGGTTATATTTTTGGTTGTTTTTGATTTACTGTACCATTCTAAGTTAAGTTGCTACCAATTTTGTTGGTCGGTTTTCCATTGAGTTTGCTCTGTGTGTTCGTTACCCTTCCATGATGAA
Source organism: Hermetia illucens (assembly GCF_905115235.1). NCBI lineage: Eukaryota > Metazoa > Arthropoda > Insecta > Diptera > Stratiomyidae > Hermetia > Hermetia illucens. The sequence continues at coordinate 53,751,626 of NC_051849.1, forward strand.
GAACTTTTCAGCCAAGAACTGTTCGATATCTCCGCAATCAATTACTCGAACATTGAACTTTCTACGTCCTTCAGTTTCCTTTGACCCTGAAACTGGTCATTCATTGCTCATTTCTTCCTAAGCTTCCCAAACTAATAACTTAATATTAATGCTCATTGACAGTAATACGATCCTAATCACTTCAAACTAATCGCAATGATAATAATGAGAGACAAAAACACTTCACAGCTTGAAAAAAAAGTCATGAGGGTCACAAAAAAATGATATCTTAAGTAGTGAAAGCAAAATTCCGTGTCTGCTACTCGACCGAGGCTCTCAATAGACCTCCGACAATGTCATCACCAGTTGTAAGGATATTGAAGGATCGAATTTCAGCCTCTTAACTCAGCTCGCAGGTAGGTAAGACTGTGGGCAGACAGGTAGACCACCACCATTTTTACTCACCTTTTGCCGAGGTAATTCGGTTCGACGAAGCGGCAATCATCTTTCAAGTCTCGTGCTATTTACGTGCAATTGCCCTTTTTGATTAGATTTTTTTGTAGTATGTTGATAAGAAGGGTTACTGTTAAAAGTATGATTTTTTTAACGAAGTGTTTCAAAGAAAAAGGTTTAGTTTATTGTGACTTGTTTTTGGGAGGAAACAATTGGAGGGCTTCTTGCTTGGGATACAAAAAACGCAGGATTGAACTTAGAAATGTAGAAAAATTATTATCGTACCTGAGTTTTACACCTTAGATCACTCACCTGATATGCTCGGGTATGATTTTCTGCCATTCTATCTCCGCTTCTATATGAAAGTTTTGAAAATGTTATAAAAATTGGCAACCCTAAAATGCATCTGATGATCTGAAAGGATGAATTTGTCCTTGGTTGCGCCCATGCATTCTTTCTTGTCTCATCCACGTGCAATTATTGAATTTGTGCTGTTTGTGGTTTTCAGGGCGTATTAGCCGGTTTGCTCTTGTACATCCATATAAGCTGGACTTCTCCACGCTACCATCAGTTTGTATGAAATTTACGCTACTCTTCATTGATTAGCTTCCACACAGCCATTCCTTCTGTTTGTTGTACCAGGGCAGCGCCAGTAGTGCTGGCGAAATGCAGCCCTATTGTGTCGCCTTCAAACAAAATATCTATAACAATAAATTCGATTTACTTGCCGTGCTGTAGGTAGGTAGCTCTCAGTGATTTTTTTTGCCAGATACATTTTCACAATATTTCTTTTTCGTAATATCGTGTCAGATACAATAGGTGGAAATATTTCACTCTAATTTTCTATTGTATCAACGTTATTGACTTTGGAATTAGATGGTGTTTTGTGCGGAGATTGTGTGGTTATAAAATTGAAGTGGTTGCTGTTATTGGACCGATATTGCACGAAAGTGGTGGAGTTATAAAATTTTTTTGTTACAACGGAAAGTGGTTTCTATTTAAGGCTCTTAATTAATTTTTTACGAATTGGATTTTCAAAGGCAACAGCGGGTTGACCTTGCCTTCGACTTTTGTGTCAATATGGGTATAGTAAGTTTTATTGCGTGCGCTACTAGACAATTTGATACGTCAAATTAACGATCAATTATAATTCCATGAACAATAGACCTGTTGCAACTAATGTTAGTCATAGGAAACTTTTATTCTTTACCTCCACTCTGTAGATTTTCTACTTAGTAAATTAGTGTAGAGTAGGTGATCTTTGCTTTTACCAAAAAAGGCAATTTTTGATTTGATCAACAATGAGCTTAAAATTTATATGTTTCGCCACTTTATCGGAGCGTAAAGCTATAATTCCGGAATCGCAGAATCAAGGAACTGCTAGGGCATAGAATAAAGTTGGACCTTTAGTTCTGATGTGAACCAAGGTATTACTTGTTGTCGTTGTTGAGGCCCTAAATCCCGGTTTGGACCTTCACCTTCAGAATGCACTGCCTCTGAAAGTCTTGAATCCGAGCATGCACTATTTTCGTCTGATAAATGCACTCAGCGTTTTCCACTGGTTCCACTGTCCTTCGGGTTTTCCCTCGAAGAACTGTTTAGGTATTCGATTGTCCATGGCGTTTGACCACGCTTCGCCCCGATAATGCTTCTCAGAATCTTCTTTCAAAAGCGTTCATAATGTTCTTAGATACTTATGTGAAATATATGTTTTACAAAAAGCATAACGCAGGTCTTCCAATTGATTGGTAGGCGCGAAGCTTCGTACTCATGCGTATAAACCAGGACGGAGTAGAACCCTTAATATTTGAATGGAAGCCCCTCTTGTACCCGCCAATTGTTTTGTCGGCATACACACTGATCTTACGTTTTCCTAATATTGCAAAGGACTTTTAGGACGTATAAAGCAGATGATTCTGTAATTTGCGCACTGTAGGTTGTCCCTTTTTTTGGATAGGACAGATAACAGACTTTAACCACTCGCGCGGCATTTACCCTTGACCCCAGACATTGTGGAGTAGGTTTTTGGTTGTTTAATAAGTTCTACTGGCATATCATCAATACATGGTCCTGGTTTTGCTGGCTTTTTATAGTATCAATGTATTATTCGTCAACTAGTCTTGTTCCTTCGAGTGATTGGATTGCGGGTGCAAGGTTAAATGGATCCCTTTACAGAGTGTAGTTTTTAACGCTTATCCTCTTTTACAAAGTGTAGTTTTTTTAAGAGGTGGAAATCTTCAAATGACTAGCCTTTAGGGCTCATGAGGGATTTTTACCAACTAAAACCACCTCTCGCCAAGCTGCAACTCAGATTTCCCCATCCAGCATATTTAGGTTTCGTTTTTATTAAGAAAAGATCCTGTGGTGCACCCCAGCACTTTGGTTAACTTCGCTGAGTAACTGGCTGGTCCTCAGTAGCTTATATCTTTAGGCATCTTTTATATTAGTAGGTCGTTTGGCTTTACTCCTTTCAGTCGTCTTAGGGTTTAGGGTTTTTTCCTTTCCGTTGTGCGGTTTCTTTGCCATAGTTTGCGAGCTCTACGTTTCTCTGCAATTAGTACGCTAACCTCCTATACATAGGACAGTCAGTATATTTTTTATTCAGCCCATGATGGGTACAGGTGCCTTTTGTATCTTTATTGTTAGCAGATCGATCTCCTCCTTGAGTTGATATGCAGTGTCGATTTGGTAACTTATGCAAACGATTTCTTTGATGTGCTTTAGAATACTGTCCATTTTGTTTGTCTATTAGTCGGCTTGGAGGGATTGCCTTTTTTCCTCACTTTTTCGCTGATAAGCATCATACAGTCGAGTGGTCGAACATTATATTTTCTTTATTGACAACATGGATGTATTCGTCTGAAATCCTCTTAGTTACGAAGAAATCAATGACATCGGGTGTTTTTCTTACGCCAGTTGGCCAGTATGTAGGTTTACCTCTGGAGTGGGAACTGCACTTTTGTGTTCTTCCTGCTTCAAATAATGCTCTGCATCTGGATGTTGTTAACCTAGATCTCCAGAATCCATTTTTTGCGTTCAAGTCACCTCCTAAAATGAAGGGTGTTCCGATGAACTGGAAAAGCCGAGTGAAATCTTCTTTTTTAACACGGGGGCGGGGCGGATAAAGAGTAGTAGAGAGTGTAGTTTGTAATACAAGCCCCCTCCCGGCTTTCCACTACTTTGCAGATTTTCCTCAGCTCGTTATCACCATGACTCCTTTTTTGCCTCAATGTCCTATTTCCTGTTCATCTGAGGCTAAATTTCTTTTCCTTTATTCTTGCGTTTCGTTCTGAGTACTTCCTTCCTTCCTTCTCCAACACTTTCTGGCGCTTCCTGGGGTGTAATCTACGGGCATCAAGTCGAAGTAAATTCTTGCGTATTTGGATGTGTAGTGGCCTGCCTTTTACTCCCTTTGTCTTTGACATACGACACCTGCATATGGTTTCAACCGGAAGTCCGTTCGTCGAAATGATCTAACATCTAGAATGCTAGAGAACAATCTTTTCTGGATGAGGATATGCTTTGTTTTTTTTTAATAGAGTGCTATCTAGAAATGCCAAGGTTTTTTTATGGATACGCTTATGCTGAAAGTATCTACATCGATTTTATGATTAGATTTTTGCTATATGCGAAACAAATGACGTGTTTGATGTTATCATTCGATGCATTACGACGGCTGTAGCCATCAATTGCTCATCTGGGTGTCCTCTCATTTCCGACTTTTGCGTTAAGTCGGCAGTGAATCCAAAAATCTCCCCAGTCTATCGCCTTTAATATTGTCGTCTTTTTCTTCAGTTGACGAGTGGACATTCGTATAGCTATGTAAGTGTGCATTTTTACCCTTGAAATCGACTCCAAACGATCGGGTTCTGGATAGCTTCCCTTTGTTGAAAATCATGCCTGATCTCAGGTCAGTAATTTCGCGGTCAATCCATTTCGTTTTCTGGACTGCTAGCACTTTCAGTCTGTAGCTGTCTAGTAAAGGAGACTTAACAGCACCAGTTCTGCTAGGCGATCTAACATTCCAGCATCGCTTCCGTAGTATCAATCTCTTCCAGGTTTTAAGCCAATCGTTCCGAAAATCACCATCTGGAGGAGGCAGACTTATTGTTTTCGATTCGCGGAAAATTCGATTGTCACCCTTATTCATTTGCAACTCGTGAGATTCCGTATCGCGAGTTATACAAACTTTGATTGCCAATTGCTGGTAATTATATTATTTAAGTTATACAATATCATCACATACTTCGAAAAGGAGCAGCAAGATGAATGCAGGAATAATATACATCAAGGAAGAACTTGAAAGTTGTCGTTAACTTGTCCGATGACATAATTCAAAACTCAAAATCAGTCACTCTCAATCATGAGCCACTTAATAGGATTATCATAATTCAATATTTCCCAATGTTTTTCCAAATCGGGGTCAATTAAATCGGAAAACAATAAACCAAGATACTTTTAAAACACATTAGACAGCACATAGTATATTACACAAGTATAGTACATATAAGACGACTACGGTTTCGTTCAGGGCAGAGGCAAATTCTCAGACGCTGGCTCCCAGGGCAGAGGCAAAGGTAGCGTCTGATGACGCTACGCCTCTGCGGTGGACAAAACCGTAGTCGTCTTTAAAAAAATTAACTTTGGGTGTAAGCCCCAAACGACGAAAAAAAGGGAGAGGCAGTTTCCCTCCAATTGGTCTGGTCTGCCATCAAGTGGATGACGGATTCAGGGTTCCCCCCATTCAAAACAAGCGACCAAGATACGTTTGTAATACATTGTTTTTGTACTCTGAATGCTTTACTTTTGATACTTAAAGGTGACAATGGATGTGGCTCTATCTTTGCTAAATTGTGACAAAAGTCACACATATAAAAATTTGTTGCATTTCCTGTTATAAAGTAATTCTATTCGGCTTCTCAAAGTTTATGATTCTATTTTTTCGATTGCGCGATCACATCTTTCAGTTAGTGAGGCCGAGAAGCGTAGGGCTTTCATTGTCTGGTAAACACTGCCATATGTTTTTTTGAGCACCTATCATACACTCGTTATAAATTGTCTGTCCACTAGAGCTTACTCTACAGCGCTGCCATAATATCACAACTATCAAAGTCTCTTCACTTTAATTTTTTGTTTTTTGCATTGTTCCGTTGCGATATTCTGGAATCTTCTCCAGATAAATAAACCATGTTCTGTCAAAAGTTTGAGTACTTGAAGTACTTCCTGTTTTTTCTACAGTCCTATGACTTCCTAAATTTCCATTATATTTCCTAGTCGTCTTGAAATGCCTGTATTCCTTGGCATATGCCTTGGTCCCTTAGACTTACGGCAAAGGGGGAGGGGGGGGGGTCTCTTGGTTTAGTATTCAACCCTTAGAAAGTCCGCCGGCCAACACTGTACTTTTTCATACTTGTCTATTTGCCAAACTCCATAGTGGAGGCTTTTATATTGTTCGTAGGTGATAGCGACATCAACTACTTTTTTATGAACCGCTTGTGACAGCTAGATCTGGCCAACATGGTATTAATTTAAGTTTAGCTGTGGAATTTTATTTGCACAGCATACTTGGGATTTGCCTGTGGTCTGAACTTATGATGGTATCCATCTGTTATATGCTTAGTGTTGTGATTCTGGACGTCCCTGCAAGTTGAGCAGTGACGGCCATTGTTCGGTGTTCATGTCTTCTATTGTAAGCCTATCATTTGCACAACACTAAGTTGATGAGCAACCGGAAATTGGATGTTGAATACAGTTCCGATATGAACGGAGGGTTGTGTAGATGCTCTATGATCTGCAAAGAAGTGAACAGAACGCATTTAATTCACCTAAAGTGAAGAAAATCACCCTCAGTACAAGATCAGAGTTGGTTTAACCTGTTAAAAGGGAACATTTAGAAAAGTGGTTGCTTTGGATGGACTTTAAGTTTTATGTACATGGAAAGCATGATTTAGATTAGTAGATATAAAGTGAATAGTACGTCGTTTCACACATCGTTGGATGCTTTGGCGATGTCTGCTACTACAGAAAGGGGCTACAGAAAATTTGCGGAAGAGTTATTGGTAGCAAGGCGTCGAATTTAAATGGCCTTCCCGACAGTGCACTGTTGAAATTATATCGGAAGCCTTCACCGGAGTCATCAAAGTATTTTTGATTGAAGGAATTTTCCTCCATTATGAAAAATAGGAGTGAGAGCGAGGGGATACTATAAAAAAATTGCAAAAAGGCTACTCCCTATCATCGAAAAGGAATTATAGTGTAGTGTAGTAAACATAGTGTAGGCGCGATGCTTCCTAGTGAATGCTGCGAATTTAGCCAGGCGGAGACAGGGCTGAACAGACGCTGTATGGAATTGGGTTTCCGAGCTGGTTGTCTAACTTCGTAGGGGGATATTCCGCTATGAAACGAAAGATGAATCATAAGAGGCGCGCATGGTAGGGTCAGAGGTGCAGTGGTGGAGGAGAAACGGAGGGGGGATTCCTCCGATCTGGGAATAGAGAAATTTAATCAAATTAACTGAATCGATTTCAACATCATTTTCATCGTTGGCCCGTTTTTTCCTTCCTTCGACCCTAGGTAGGACAACAACACGATTCTGTTGCCTCTCTTGTGAAATGTCATTCACAGTGGCATACTTGACTTACCTGGTATGTATGTTTGTGTTCGCCGATGAACGACCTCGGTTGCAGCTTCGAAAGATCTTATGGCTAGAATGAATTGTTCAAGATCTGAAGGAGGAAAAGGCCGAGGAACGAAGGAAAAGGAACGAGACAGGCTTACCAGCACCCAGGGCGCCTTTATTGAATTTGTTTATATTATGACTTGTGCGAAGTTGAGTTCCAATGCACAATGGCAAGGATGATGCCTAATAAATGTGGATCAAGAAAAATGCGGAAGCTACTTAAAGTTGGTGTAGCACCAGTTTTAGCGAAGGGATTAGCCTTAAAAACCAACCCTAGGTGAGTTACTTCAGCCTTGACCACGACAAAGGCCGTATTCTACCTAACGTATGCACTATTTATGTGAGATCAGAGTGCACCATCTACTCGAGACACCAGCAGAACAGGCTTAATATAAGAGTAGAACTCTATGTAATAATTTGGATTCGGTGATCAATCCGAGAAACTATAAAAGACGCTTAAATCAGAGGAATGCTGGTTGACAGTAAAATAAGGCAATCCAAGAAGAATTGTGGAGGGAGGCGGATATGAAAGAGTGTGGAGACCTGTTAAATGGTTGGATTAAAGCCCAATTAATGGTGGGATTATTGAACAAATTGAGGAGAAAAAGAGGAGGAAGTCGATTTTTAGTGAGGAAAATCGCGACATGTGGCTGAATTCAGGTGCAGACGTGTCTTCTTAAAATCCCTCCTTGATCAGGCATCCAAACTCACAAATTTCACGCCGAGTACATGTTGCAAGAAAATATCTGCACACCACACTGTAATTATAATTTGTTCACGAAAGTAGTGAACTTGCGGCGATCCAACATTTCTTGATAATAGAATATACTCTGAAGCTAATGAACTAATTGTTCAAATGGGTAGCGATTTTATATCATCATAATCAAAAATAGAAGCCTAAATTTTACTGGCAAACTGGTACTGGACCATTTGAAATCATGCCGAGATGATGTTTTACCTGATAGGCACTACGGTCTAGACTCTGGCGTCGCTTCTCATAGGTCGAATTTAACTGGCGTTTGAGTAAATCACGGTTAATCTATACCGTGATGCTGGGAAGAGAACAATGATAATCCATTTCAGTACATGGGACAATATATACCGATCCAAGTTAGGGTAAGAAGGTCTAGATTACGGTCAATATGATTTCCAACAAGATTGCAGCGTCCATATCTTCTCAAGGCATCTCGAGAAGTCCTCAACTATTTGGCGTTATACTATTCTAGATAACTTTTTAGGAAAAGTTGAATTTTATAACGGTAGAGTTTAATTTTAAATTGCACTCCGTTCGTGGAAACAGAAACAGGACATCTTTTTCCAGCTCGGTTGAAAAATCGGGATAGTCACCGGCCCCTAACAGGTTTGTGCCACCTCAGTGAAGTAAAATCCGACCTCCGAAAGAGCAAGCCTAGTGAGAACAACCTTTCTCCAAACCCCAATTCTTCCTCTTTCACCCGTGAGTACGGTAGGATAGCGTAGAAAATTCAAACTTCACCATGATGTTTTTGATGGGGCGCGACTGCTACGGGTTTTTCTTGGGGATTGAAGAAGGTACTTCGTTGAAGAGAAGTCCTCTCAGTATAATGTGAGATGAAATTGGCAATTCACTCTCATTGGGAACCATCCAACGCAGCCTAGATCACACTTCTTCTAACATGCCTGACTGTAGCCTTTGTTCATATCCTTATATATGACTATTCTCTCACTGGTATCATGGTACGCATTAATCGTGACTCATAAGTCCGCTCTGGGATGAGATCGAAAGTTGAACATTTACCAGCTTCTTAATTAATTGATCGATTAGAAAATATGAAATGCAAAATTTTGAAGGCAAAAGCCTAGGCGGTTTTCGCTTTCTCCACTATCAAAACACATTTTTTTTCAGGTCGTGGTTAAGAAGTCACCTCTACAAGTGCGAATACTAAAAGTGCACATGTACCCGTATGTACGGAGCTCAATTATTTTCGAATTATTTCAATCTTTTGCCTCCTGAACAGCTTAACAAAAGTTAACCTACTCTCGTTTCCTCCATGCATTCCTTCATTCAAGATCGTATAATAAATCACTGAAAATTCTTCCAAACCCAAACCCCAGCAGCAAAATTTCTCTCTCTCTATCTTTCTGTCTCAAATTAAGTTAAAAAAAATTAAAATCTTAATAAAACCTCATAAATAATTGAAAATTAACGTCTAATTGAATATTTCTCAAACACTGGACTGAAAAAAATGAACCAAAACGAATCATTTCTGCGGCATTGCTATCGTGTCGGCAACACATTTCTTCGCATTTATCATCTTTTATGAATGCCTGATGATGAACGACTTCTTGGAAAATGGCAGTGCCAAAAAAAAAAAATCATTGATTTTTTCACGGTGAAAAACTTTCTATTTCAACACGGTTGCAAGTGGAGGAGAGAAGGCGAAGGAGGAGCTGATATGTTGGCTGATCCATTTTCCTAAAACCGCGTAATATTGGCACACGCCATAGTCAAGTCAGTCATGGCTACTAACATCGGTAGCATAACAATATCTTCACTGCAGGTATCTATGTGGCATTTATAATTATTCTGAGATGCCTATTCAAGTGAAATACCTTCGTTTTAGATAAGGTTCAGGTGAGCTCTACGAGAGTGTGTGCACGTAGTGTGCGGTACGAAAAAGTATGTAGTTTTAGAGCCGCGGAAGTGAAACTCCATTGATAGGATTGCGTCATTGGATCAGCAGAATAGCCAAAAGTGATGATAGAAGCTTTCAGGAAGTGAGAACAATTCAGCTCTATATTTGGTCTCCGGGATCCTTACAATGGGAATTAGGTAATTTGTGTGTGCTCAAATTAGAGTCTTTGGGTTTACAAAGATAATTTCCTTTAAAAACTGAGTAAGCCTACACATGCTTCGTTTTCGTTATGCCACGGGAGAGCCTCTTCATATCAAGAAATTTTTAGGTGTGAACTTTACCCACATACCATTAGTCCACTCGAAAACGTTCAAGGCAACCGTCCTAGTAACCATAATAGATTGTCTATCATAACGAAACAGAAAGTGTATGCTATGCCAGTTCCCATATAAATAACCGTTTTAAGTAATGCCTCCCAATTCATGCAAACCCTCCACTGGCGTCTATTATTTGTGCGTGTCAGAGGTTTGATGCAAAAACCTTACATTTGAACAATACCATCTGTTGAAATTGTTAAAACTATCCATTAGCGGTGAAACCATTACCGTCCCAATGAATGAATTCTGCACCCAAAAAGAAATCAAAATGTGTTGATGGATGTAATAAATAACTCCTCATTTAAGTACGGGCGTTGAATAGGGCCCGAGTTCAATTCGAGAGCAGAAAATTTGGAACAGTTTTCAATAAATTAAAGCCTTCAACCGAAACATCATTGTATGTGCCGCCTTGCGTTATAACTATTATTACTAACATTCAATAAAGTATCTGTTGTGCAAACAGTACTCACAATAATAATAATTTCTTTACGCCTTCACCTTTGACCGAAAATACATGGTTGGATTCAGTTAACCCTTTTGCGATAGAAGGTGTTATGCCTACGGAGCTGAAGTCCTAGAGGAGCTTAAAACTTGTTTAGCAGAGAATCTTTGAATCTTTTTATTTTTAATAAAACTGAAGATCTCCCAGGGAGACAGCGATTGGTTGGGAATTTCCAAAAACGATATATATTTGAAAATTGAAACAACACAAAGGACCTCCACCTCGCGGGTTAATACCTCTTTTAAATTCGAGTTGAAATATCTTTTTAAGCATTTATTAATTTCCACACACTCACGTATGTACGTTTTTAATTACATCTTTCTCTGCAATTTCCTTTTCATTTCAGATTTAATCCCCCGCAGAAATTTCCAGCTAACAATAATGTGATTATAAATGTAAGTTTTCGCTATTAAGTGAGTAATACATTCAATAAAACATAATAATAGTAAAAACGACAATAAAAGCATTTTAAAGAATTCCTTAAACGACTACGCAACCATAATCGCGAAACGGAAAGCGGTACGCGAACGCCTTTTTCACATAATCGGTTTATTAGATAATGAGAAACTTAATGGAAAATTCACGATTTTAAGTTTTTACTTTTCATTTTAAATTCTTTCAAAAATGTCGGGCTCGTCGACTACCACGAACGCGACTACCAATGCGCAAAAGGATTATCTCACGTTGAATAACCACACAAGTAGTAGCCATCAGCATCCGCATCAACATTTAAATCGGTTGAAGAGTAATAGTAATAGTAGCATCAATAGTAGTAGTAATAGTGGCAATATAACGGGCAATAATAGTGTTCTAAGTAATGGTGGAAGTAGTGTGAGTAGTAAGCGATCCTCGTTGATAATTGGTGATGCAAGTTGTCCTGGAATTGAGCCACAGCCACAACAGCAGCAAAAACAGCCAATTCATCATTTGCATCCACATCAGCAACAACAGAAACCTTCGGGAGTGTCAAATGGAATGTTTGTGATGAATCCTTATCGTCAAACGCATCATCACAATCATCAACGCGGCAGCAATAATAATAGCAGTTTGAGCAGTGGCAGCAGTATCAGTTCGAATATGAGGAAATCTTATCCGTCCAGTGATCCTAGCAATTCCAGTTTTAGTTCAGCATCTGTAGCTGGTTCTATACAGGTAAGTTTGAGTTTTTGATATGACTTTCTTTCATTCATAGTAACAATATTAATATTACTCCTGATGAGAGGGAAGAATAAATGCCAGTTTGTCACTGGTAAACCTTACATTTCTAACGAGGAAAGAACGGAAAAAAACGAGAAATATTTTCTGACCGTGAACTATTTTCTATGGAGCATAACCGATTATCTGTCGCTCATTCAATTCCCAAATTATGACTATGAGTGCTGTCGGAAAGATACTAGATTTAGATTTCATCTGAAGTCAAAATTAAGCCTGCGAACTCCCATTAGAAATGTTGAAAACAGTCCGTTTTTAAGTCTTTCAAATATCCAAAACGACGTGATAGTGCTTTGCCTCATAATGGGTGCCAGAATACGACCTGATTACTCTCAAAAAACTCCATCAGTTAGAAGTTACCTTCAAACTATAATTATTTCAAAGAATGACGAAGATAACTCCAAAAGCTGAAAGTTATCCCAAAAAATGATTCGCGAAAAGGTTATTCCTTGGAAACTGGCAGCCTTTTATTGGCTACAATTCAGCTCTAATTAAGCAAAGACAATTACATCATCTCATGAATTTAGGTTCTAGAAAAAGCACATACTTCTTGACTAAGATTGTCGCCTAATTAAGAAAATAAACAGCACTTTCAGAGCAAGAAATCATTGATCGGTTTGGCACGATGGTTCTTCTTTGCAAATGTTCGCAGATTCGAGGGACCTTATCTTATAGGCAAAAGTTACATTCTCAAACTCATTGATCAAGGCTAAAGTGCCTCAAGACAACATACTTCTTCCTACCTTTTTACTTAGACCTGCTATTTACGGGCGATCTTCCTACAGATGTCTACTTTGTAATTTTTGTGGATTGGAGTATCCATTCCGTAAGCTACTGAAATTAAATGAGATAGGAAAATGATTTGATGGAAACAGATTGAAACGAAAAAGGTCCAGATCAGAGATTCTAAAATATATTCTAGTGCTACAATCGATATTCCCAGCTTCAACTGGAATCAACGGTCTTGATGTATAAGGCAATTTTAATACCAATTTGGAAACGAGGAATTTAGCTCTGGGGCTTTTCACGTTTGCCAAACATCTAAGTCCTGCAAAAAATGCAATCGAAATTATTAGGGCACATTGCCATCTTGGTTTGTTGAAAAATCCACTCGTTATGGAAATCTGAGAATTCCATTTATCGAAAATGGGGTTTTTGGACTAGAAGCATCACTCAAAAAATTTGCCATCATATCCCGTAAAAAACTTGCTTACCATCCAAAAACAACCTCTTGCAAAATAGATAAGCTGGTTGGTTGGTTTACGTGCCCGCTCTCTTTCGTAGGCTACGAAAATAATTCCTTGTGGTGTCTCAAATCTTATAGGGGGTGCTATCCTGGTTCTGATTTTCAAGTCCAATTGCTTCGTCCAAGAAAATTAGGAGTAGGGGGTATCTTTTCCGATGAAACCCCGCTCTATGTCCACTGCTTGGCCTTCGGTATAGCCCGGGCAATTGCATATGAAGTTTGCAAGGACTTGCATTGTGTTGTATTGTGAGGTAAGCTCGTTATGCATGGTAAACCAAAGTAAGCCCTTCATTTTTGCTGAGTTGCATGATAGCCACATCTTGCCACCTGGTATTGATGCATTGAGCAATCAGAATTACATTTTATAGAAATAGGCGGAGGTTTGACCGCCAGTCATATTTTGCCCGTCCAAACTTTGTTTGATTAGCGCATTCGCTCGTTAGCTTTCGTCTATGAACCTGTAATCGGGAGCCAACATAATCCAGGCACGGAGCAAATCACATATACAGATCAATGCGATATGGCCTCGTTTTCGCCAACGATAAAGTAAGTAGTGGACTTTAACGCTTTTTTCCGCTAGGCTGTCTGCACAAATTGCTATGTTTCTCAGCTTACCAAGAGTTCCAATTGAAAAACATGGGCTGCCAGGCTAAATGACTCTCAGAGGCCATGTATGTTAGCTAAAGAAAAAGGAGAAGAATGCCATGCGGCTCTAAGGAGATCTCTGCTCGCTGCTTTACCACTACTATAACTTTACCATTCTCCGACATCTTTCTAGTTTCTAACTTTTGGTGAAGCTAATCATTCTTGTGGTACCGACTGGCATGGTGTCGGCACATGCAGCTCTCTGTACGCTGTTGAGCTTCTTTATATTGTGGTTTTACCTCGGGCCACCATACAATCGGTGCCAAAATGTGAATGGCACATACTATGGTGGTGGAGCGAGCAACTTGCGTGTCGAACGCACGCAAATGTTAATCGCGGTGGCCATGACATCAAAAAACCATTTTTGACCAGCTCCAAATACACATTCGGGGAGTCTCATATCTTCGGCTAAAAATTCAGTATATACTGCGTGGCCTCAGGCAAGGGACCAAGGCTACATATTCTGGCCGATTTCCGAAAGCAAGTTTGTCGCGTGTTCACGATCTAGCGCACCTAGGCATTCGGACAATGAATCGGTAGTCACCGTAAAATAAGGACCTTAATTCTTGGGACGGACCGTGCATCACATGTCAGAAGTGCAAGACTACAAAGCATACGAGAAAGAGGTAGATGTATTCCTTCGGTCCACCAAGCGTCTTCACTCAATCCACCACGATTTAATTGGCCCTCCGTCGAGAATGGATGCTATGCTTTGACATGCCCTGAATTATAATCACAGACCGGGGAATGTAGTTTGAGTCCTCTTTTTCCTCAGACGTCGGCTACAAACGCCACCGTACAACAGCGTGGGATGCTTGAATGTTGACACAGGACGCTGAAGGTCGTTATAATAGCCGACGCGGCCCCTTCGAAGTCCTCGAGCAAGGCCGGAATCATTATAGTCTCAACGTCAGGGGCACATTCAAGAAGGTTTCCTTCGCTCGTCTAAAGGGATTTGCATGTCGAATAACACAAATGCAAATGAAGACTGCCATGACACTACTGCCGTGCCCAAAAAGCTACCTTTGGTTGCAGTACCTGTGTTTCTTGAAAAGTAGTTTTGCAGGTGTAGTAAGCTATTATGGCTTTCTTGGTCCGAAATTCCATATTTTGTTTCCATTTAAGGTCAGTATTGAGGCAAAATATTTCGCACTAGTAAACTCTGGCCACTCACTCATGGCAGGCTGAAGTCCGGTATTTTGGTTTTAGTGGTAAATAGAATTATGTCACTGCTTACAGAGGGAAATAGCCCTGAAATTAATAACACCACGTCATGCGTGTACCCTGCAACTCTTACCCAAGTTTTCTAGTTTGTTCAGGATGTTATCCATAATCAGTAATTAGAGGATAGGAAGAATGGCTTCAGTTTGGTAAATTAACTGTCCTCCTTAGCGTAATTGGCGAATCTAAGGCATTGCAAGGTTTTCAGTACAACTGGAGTAAAGCTCTGAAGTTCTTCTTGCAGCTTCACTTTTCAACCTTCAAGATGAAAACAATTCCTAGTTGTCTCCAAAATCATGAAATGCATACAAGCCGTTGGAGGACTACTGTCTGTATTTGCTTCAGCAGCAGGATTAGCAATTTTTCGTTGAAGCTAGGGAACTAGTATTGCGGGAAGTTATTTAAAGTCAATTTTATCCTTTGTTCTGCAAGAATTAATGAAGCATCTATAATTGTTCGGCTCAATGTGCTACACTTCTGGTCGGCATTGTGGGCTGCACTAGATAAGAGATGTACGTTCTGTAAAAATTTCACATTTGGTAAAACAGCTATATCCAAGTCCGGTTAAATTACTTCAGGGAGGACGGATTTCTGTGTTTCTTGAACAGAATCTTACTAAGTCTTGACATGTCGCTGTTGTTTTCGATGATTGATGGAGAGCCAAGAAATCTCAGAGAGGTCTTCAATCTACTAAAGTGCTGCAGTGGCTGCAAGAATTTATGACTTTAGCGGATATTAACGATGCCTCTAGTTAGTTTTCCAGATCAGAGGTCTTCAGTCCTGCACAGTAGTATTTCTTGGGACAGGGGGACTGTAACCTTTGAATCTATATTTCCAGGAACGCCTATATAAGGATTAGTTGTTATTGCTAGTTTAGATTTTAAGACCTGAAAACAGTCAAATCCCCTGGGGTTTCTGAAAGTTGTCGATGCATAGATCGGGGCATAGAAAAGTTATTAAGTCCTTCTTTGCTTTATGGCATGTTGCCTCTTATATGCATGTTGATACAAGAATAATAATAATCGTTGGCATGATAATCCAATTGGTTCAAGGCCTTGGAGTGTGTTAGAGCATATCATTCAAGACCATAACGGTACGCTACAGGATTAAAATAGCCTGTAGTAGACAATGCCCACCCCCTTAATTATTACTCTAATTTAACTCAGTCAGTGGTATGCGATGTCAAGTCACGACGCAAAACCCATTATCACCAGTAAAATTTGAACCGTATGACAGCCTAGCGAAGAATAGTTTATAATATTTTTCTTGGAGTGCTATAATGGTTGAGTCCCTGACCAGTGACTCCTGAAGTACCATAGCACTATGTCGATATTCTCCTTCTTCATAAAAGCGAACAGGTAAAATATGTGTCGAATGTCAAACCCTTTCAGAAGAGAGGGTTGATGTCCTCACCGGAACGTTGAATCCGATTTCAGCAAGCCATTTGTACTGTCGATAGGGTTAAGGTTTTTATCTGACTTTGAGGGTCGAAATACCTTCATTTCTACATAGTGCTGAATATTAGATTGTAGTCCGCATTTTTAGTTTTCTCAGACAGCCCTCGCTAGTATGAATAAGGAGAGGTAGACTACTTTCTCCATGATTTTCCAGTCTGCCAAGGGAATAAGGTAGTTTTGAGGGAGCAGCCTACCTCCACTAATAATAACCTTCTGCAAACTAATTTCGTCAATATACCTCCTGGAGATCTCGGTTTGAACTTTAAATCGCTCATCTTAGCTACAGAATCCCGCCACGTTTACCCCTAGTACGTGATAATATTACATGTATTACTGAATCATGCGGTTAGATCAAGTTAGATCGTGAAAGGGAGGCTCCCCAAAACATAACTCAAAAATCCGTAAAGGAAAAACAGAGAAATCGTTAAACTTTGATAGCTTGCAGTTTCCTTCCACGGTTGAAACAGGTTATGACTTTTTTCAACTACAGAGGAAGGGGAGGTTTCTGACAGCTTTCCGCCCACTGTTTCATGCCAAATGGTTGGAACATTGAAAATGTAAATATAAGGTTTTAGAAAATAGATACTGGCTTCAAATTTCGTTTTTGGACTGCTGTCATTTCTATGACAATTAGTCGGTCAAAACTTGGTTTCCGGTCTCGCTTTGGATGTAATTTGTCGTGAATCTGATGTGTAAGTATGGATGAACAGCTAACCCGAGAATCTATAGAAACAAACATGGAGTATCCCAATTCGAGAAAATCCTCAACTCTACTGCAATTTAACTGATGTCCATTGAAAAAATGGATTTCACTATTATCAGCTTGAAATCGAACAAAAGGAAGGAGCGCAAGCAAGAGAAGAAACTCCAGGGTAATTGTTGTGGTAACATCATTCACCGTATCCACAAAAAAAGGCGACAAACTGGTGTGCGAAAATAACAGAGGCATCTTACTGCTACGCGTTGCCA
Organism: Hermetia illucens; assembly: GCF_905115235.1. Lineage (NCBI taxonomy): Eukaryota > Metazoa > Arthropoda > Insecta > Diptera > Stratiomyidae > Hermetia > Hermetia illucens. The sequence continues at coordinate 53,768,981 of NC_051849.1, forward strand.
GCAAAGTATTCTCAGGAATTTGGGGAAGGGACTCAGACTGGAAAAATGTTATACGTGAATATCAAAGCAGCGTTAGAGTTGAACGATCTGCAGCAGGCCAAAAATTTATGGTTAAGTAGGTGTTAAGGAAATGCTTGGAATGTCAAATATGTGGAGACTTCAAACAGACTTTTGATAGTAAAGATCGTGCAGAACTGGGTTAACCATGCCAGCAAAATTAGTCTGGCTTATAAAATCGACGATCGTTTTCATAATAGCTCCAGAATACGCTGACTAACCCATTTGGCTCCGGAGATCTTAACCGGCTGGATTCCGCTCCCTTTGCCCTTCCGAAAGCAATCACGGTCTTGAGAGATTGTGACATCAAAACAATGTCGATTAAGCTTTTCAGAGCGGCTGCTGATACTTACCAGCCAACCTATTTGTCATTTAAACAGGGTTAAAACATGAATATTACTTCATTGTGCTTTCCGCTTTCCGTCGACTACTGTTTAAGTCGTACTAGATGGTGGCCAATGTTTATAATATCTTGCCCCGATACTTTGTTGTTGCAAAAGAACTCTTGGTAGACCTTGAAATATCAGTAAGTTTGCTCGGATTTAGAATAAATGAAAATAAAACGGAGGCAGTTATGTACACCAGAGAAGAGACGCCACATTGACGTAATAATAATACTAACGAACGTCATTTTGAAAGCATTGAAAATTTCACATACTAGGATGAGATAACAAAACACAAATGGACAACAGCAAATTATGAACCGAGGAGATGGCAAAAACATTTTTGTGCAGAACATTGAGAGTAGTTCGCTTTGAAGATGCAATGACTTCAGAGGATTGGTCATCTGGATCGTAGCAGCATCGCTAGAATCTCCAAAAGAGTATTCAAAGCGGAAAATTGACAAAAGGAGGCCAGTCTGCAATGTGAAAATAGTGGCAGACACAATGGACACTGATAGTGAAATACAATTATGTGTAACGAATAGTCATTGAACCGAAGGAAAAGAAAGGAAGCCAGGGTCTAAAAACAGCTGCAGCCTTACAAAGAAACAGAAAAGACTCTTTCAGCTGTTGCCAGTTTTTCTGTCGTCGGACACACATCCCTGGCTTATTGTCTTTATTGAGAAGAATTTTATCTTTTCGGTCATGTGAAGGCATTTTCGAGAGTTGATATTTCGGATATTAAGGCTAGTAGCTCAATTCCTCCTCTACTTTGGCTATCAGGCTCTGAGAGTGATTTTCTCCGTAGTGAAGCTCGATTATTCTCGTTGTGGGTGATTCTAATTGCGGCAAATCTTGACAATTTTTTCTCGCCCTCTCTCGACCTTTGGGACTGCTTTCCATAATATAGCAATGTCCTGACTGTAACAGAACTGAGCTATTGTAATATTCTTGAAATAAAGTTTCCTCCATTTTTCGTATAGAATAATAATGGCGAATAGCTACTCTACCACTAAGTTGGTAGTAAGAAAATAAAAACGTCTGCCTTATCGTTACCAAGGGCAAGAAGCCGGCCACATAAACGTTTCCCCAAAAATGGTCCCAGTGACAAAAAGTTATTGAAAATAATGTTTTGTCAAATTAGTCCTTTCTCGCCGAAGCTGTAAATATGCTTTCTTTTTTCTTTAACACTCCTAAGTCCAAGAAAACAAAATATTACGATATATTGTCCGTAAGCCATGCGTCTTACTCACTCGCCAGGTATGCGCGGTGTCGTTCTGTATCTAGATTGAAACTCAGCACTCAATCCAGCCGGCTTTGTGGGACGCTTTTTTTATGGTGATGTATAGAAATTTTGTTTTTTTTTTGTGCTTTTGCAGCTGACCTCTTATTCATTCATTCAAGTATCCTTCAAAGCAGTTTCTTGGTAATCTGGAAATATTTGATAAGCCAGGTGTCGCAGAGTAAAGTTTATCCCTGAACAGCAAAACGGAATTCAGAATCTTTTCGAATCTTACATTTTAATCTAATTATAATAGAAAGAAACAAACCCTGAAATTCTCAATGTCTTTCTGGCAAGAAAACAAGATCTGTATTCCATGTCACTCATCAACACACATAGCAATTGGCTTATCAAAAAGTAAACAGTGCTTAGCCTAAAATCCAATTTTTTTCTTCTTCTGGTTTTCTTCATAATTCCTAGACAGAAAATCACAATGTCGTCGTCAACTTGTTCCTCCTTCATATGTTATTTGAAAAGTATGTTCGTATCACCCTCTACCGCGCCTTGAGCAACAGTCAGCCTACCATACATGAAATATTGTAAAAAACGTAACACAGAAAAGAATTTGGAGCACTTGGGTGGGTGGAAGTGAACATACTTACCGCATGTCATACATGCACGAATTTTTTTCATTGGAAATTCTCTACGTTCACCTTCGAGACTGTATTTCACTCTATGCGTCAATCGATAAAAGATTTGGGGCTGGTTCATTGAGAAATTATCTGTGCATATATGTAGGCATATATGCAACATGGTGATTTCGCTGGAATTGCAAAAAATAAGGTTTCTGACATACAATCTTGGTAACAAAGTAGATAGTGTGAATCATACAGTCGCCACACTCGTCTACAGACTTAAATTTTGATAAAAGATTCGTATACAACGCTTTGGCACTTTATGAATCATACGACCATCATCACATCTTCGGAAAAAGATTGAAATGAAATTAATGGTAGCGATAGAACCTTTTGGCACATAACTGTTAACGACTCAGAACTATCTGTTCTAAGGTAGATCAGATAAGGTCAGAAATAGATGACAAAGTTTGTTCCAGTACAAGAGGTTAACTCGTATCTAATGCTATCAAACTCCATAGGTCAACAAAATAGCCTCGAACATGGTGGCATTAACGGATTCTAGCCCAATGATGGATGGTTTTAAGTTGATTAGGGGTAAATAAATGATGCATGTCACTTCAGTGATTTTATCAGTTTGGAGCGAAAGATGGTTGAATGGCTTTTCTTGGGGCTATATGTATATATCTTCAGAGACTTTAGAAAAGATACACAATTTATCTTTAACAACAGATGCATTTAATTCCGTCATCATTTTCCAACCATTTCAGCTCTGATTTCCTCCCTGTAATCGATACCGCTAGTATGTGAAAGTTTCCTTCCCATTGCTGCGGAAGCTCATAAACCAGCCGCACACATATGACAGCGAAAAAACCCGCAATGGCATGAAGTGTCCCCGCAGAACCGCACTCACATATGATCACCTATTTAATTTATGACTAATCACCCATTGTTTATGGTAAAAAATCATACTTGCCCGGCAGTGTGGAATTCTCCCAGCTAACTTTATCGGACCCGAGCTGGTAAGTCTTCCAAGCGTTCATACCACAGTTGTAAGACGGGGGAAGAAAGCCACAAAGAATCGATTTCTTCCATAAAATAATAATGAAACTTGGCGCAAGTTGCGGATGGTTCGGTTACGAAGCTAACAAATTGCATTTCATTGCATCTGAAAATATACGCGCTCAATTGATCCGCATCCGCTGTAGTTGGATAAGTGGATATAGGTTCACTCAGGGCGGACGATGTTAAGTTCTGCTCTGCGTCTAGCGTATGCGAAACCCAACCGAAAAAAAACAATCATCAGAAACCGTGGTTTTTCTTTAATTAAATCTCTAATCCGTTTGATTAGATGACGGCTATATGTGTGCCTGCGTCCGTATCGAGCGGGGTACGACTGTGTTCCGATCTTCTAAAGTCAATAGAAAGTATCTGAGCAAGCACATATACTTAGGTCCGTATTTTCTAAGTTGCGGTTACACTTTTTTCCAAAGTCTTTTGTAATTAATTTTTGTAAGGTGCAGTGTGGGTACAGAAATTATTATGGGATTTTTAGGTTTCACGCATTTTGCTGAGGGACTGAATAAAAAACTTTTAGATTCGTCGATGACATTAGAAAACAGATGTAACGCAAGAAATTCTTTTGATTCAATCAGGTTGGAACATAGATTGCTAGCACGTTTTCAATTCGATGGGAAATGAGAAATTGAGTTGTAAGCAAATGGTCATGGTGCTTTTGCTTCTTGCAGAGACGACATTGTTTTCAATTGTCTTCTGGGAGAACATAATTAGAAATTTCGATTCAGTCATTCGATTGTGGGACTAATTTGTTGGGTGGTTTCCTGTGGTAGAAATGCTTTTTACAGAAAGTAAAATCACTCACAATTGTCGGAAACAATTTCACTCTTAATTACACTACCACGTATAGGAGAAACACATTGTTAAATCTAAATTGATTAGAGAAAATTTCTATCGGTAAAATTGATCCCAATTCCATTTTAAAAGTTTTGTGTAAAACAAAACCAGGTAGTCACATCTTTTGAAACGACTCTAAACGCAACACATACCCTTATGGTTGTTCTACAGTTTCTCTTTATGTATATTAGATAACCTATGTTGTGCCCCTCCCAAACTGCCACTATGTAGAGGAAGCTGCAACTTGCGCCCTTGGCTATAAGTAATTTACTAAAATAATGGGGTTTTCCCACATTGAGCATTTTTCTTGTCAAAATCATATTTATGTTAGATATATATCATATATGGTAGCCCTTCACCCCTTGATGGGGTATAGTGCGTCAACCACACCTATGCGCTTTCGATCGCGGTTACCTGAAATGCCCTTCAGCACCCCCACGACTTAGTGAGAGGCGCGTACTCGTCCTCTACTGTTCTGTGCCAAGTTCCCCTGGGGTGACCCATTCGTCGGCATCTTGTGAGAGTGGATGTCACAGTATACTGTAGCCTGCAATAAAATTGTAGTCTCTCCTTAATGTGCAACCTATCTACTACCACTTCCGTCTTCCGATCACAGTGTATAAGAGTGTCAGGCCTGTGCGGCGAACAAGTTCTTCATTTGAGTTAGGCCAGCGTACTCCGATGATATGGTGCAGTATGGTGTCCACAAGCGCTTAGAGTTTTTAAGTAACAGTGGAGTTCACTTTCTATGTGCTGCTATATGGGAATATAGCAACACAGAAAGAACACTACCACAGAATAGTCTCAAATTGATCTTGTCATTGTCCATGGAACTCTCCCACGTCCTCCGGGCAGGCAGCATGAAGAACGTCACAGATCACGAGAAGAAATAATATCGGTGACAGGATGTAACCCTGCCGAACTTTGCTTTGAACCTCAAAATCTTCCGAGATTTTACCTCAATGTAGCACCTGACATTTTGGGCCATCATATGTCGCTCTGATAATAGCTATTAGTTTCTCGAAATCGATTAAAAGCAGGTGCAGCGAAAATCTAAATTCAGGATTATTTTAGCTATTATCTTTTCCACGGCAGGGAGTACGCAGATACCCCTTTAATTGTCTCGAAGTCGGTCCCCATCTTTGGGATTTTGATGATCATCCCCTTCTTCCACTCTCTGGGAAAGGTTTCGGATTCCCAAGAATTTCGTGCTAGTGGAAGTAGCAAATCTGCAATAATTGGAGGTGCAACGATAAATAATTCTGCGGGGAGAGCTTCAACTCCAGCAGCTTTGCTGCGAACCTCACCGAATGTGATACGGTTAACAACCATGGTGAAGTGCTCTTTCACTTTTTCAATTGTTCATCATCGAGGATGAGAAGTCGACACTGACCTTCTTCACAGGGCCATCAAACGATTTGCGATCACATATAAGCTCTTTCATGATGCGGTATACCAGTTCTGAAATCTTTCCGATCTGCGTCATCTTGTGCTTCCATGACCAGCGTAATAACAAAATCACTATCCTAAGCAAAAATTCTCTTTTATCACGGCGTACTCTATGCTGAACTTCTTGGGATTTCACTCAGTATCAGAGTTCGAACGCGTCACGCCCGCCATCACTCGTTTCGGTCAGTAGAGCCTTCAATCACTTCCGTTCATTGATCCACTTCCACGACTCCGCAGTCAGCCAGATCTTATGATGCCCTTTCGGGACGTAGCCAACGACCTATGCAGCACTCGAGAAACGAGCATTTTTGATGGCAGCCCAATGCTCATGGATATTCTCAGGAGCGTTACTCAGTAGATCTGCCGGTTGATACCAAGATGGCTTTCCCCCTGTCGAGCGACAGCTAGGTTATACAAGCGGTCAATGTTGAACTTAGGGGGTCGCAGCTCCCCAACCCTACAAGAAGTGGTGGACGCAAGACGCAAGCGACCGTTCGATGGTGATCCCTTTCGAGGCCGATGTCAGCGCCTCTTATGTTAAGCACAACCAGAAGACAACTCGTAAAACGACTGCGGATCACTTCTACCCACGTTTTCTATTCCTCCAGTAAGTAGGGTTTCGACCATAAAATGTATGTTCCTTTGACATTGACGCGTTACATATTTTTGTGATGCATTGTGTTATATGGATAGTTCGGTGCTTGGTATATTAGGATGGTCTTACTCATACATCTATGAAGAATTCCTCACCCGCTGTCTTCATAGTTCAAAAATTGTCTGGTGGTGCTATGAGTGCATATTTTCTAAGGTATCAGGACATGTTAGGCACGCAGGGTACAAGTTTCTAAAAGATTGGCAAAATTGGCGTTCTCAGGTCACATTTATTAGATGAATTAACACTTATCAGCATTTAAAAAGTTTGAAATAAAGTTTTCGACAAGAAGATTGTTTGTATAATGTCGCAAATATCTGAACACGAAATGAAATTTAAAAGAAAAAACGCTATTATATCGGATAAGTCAGAGAATATGACGTTGTAGTAAGGGTCTCACAAGATTCGGCACTGGGACCTTTGTCGTGGAATGGGATGTATGATAAAGTTCCTGTGACGATTGTCGATTTTTTAGAGGAATTGTCCTTTGGTGTGGTGTAATGGCTCAAATTGGATTGCGATGGTCAAGAACCGTCCTAAGTGGCCGGAGACGACCAAGAGGGGAGCTACCCCAAAAAACTAAGAAGATGGCGAGTTGACCCGCAAATATTGAAGCTCCATTGAAGTGCTCCGTCGTGCTTGCGCGACTCTGATCCTGAAAAATAGTAGTATCTACCGACAACAACACGCTAGCTAAAACTCAAAATACAAAAAAATAATGGCTCGACCGCGTGCATGGAGCCGTAAAACTCCGGACCTGAGTGCCGCGATCGAAAGTGAGGATTCGCGACGGATCACATCCTTGATCTATGTTCCCGCTGCCTCAGATATATAATAACGCGCGGTCTTCGAGGTTCCCTCCCTACCTTGACATCCTCAGGCCATTCTATACGAGGATGTGAATTGTTGTTCTGGCGTGGCCTACGCATTGGAAAGGACACGTGTTTTTTTTGCAAAATGACACGTGAGGGATCGAATTACTCAAAGGAGCTTCACATTGACGAACCTGACTAGCATATGGGCGTTTCGGCGGAGCACTTCGATGGAACTTCAATATTTGCGGACGGTTACGGTTCACGGTCAATTTCGTCATCTTTTTAGGTTTTGCGGATAGCTTTTCCCTCTTAGTCTTATCCGACTACTTCGGATGGTCGTTTGACCAGCGTCAATTCCATTTTATCCTTAAAGTAGTACTAAAGCATCCTACAGATGTGAACTTTTATGCAACGGACCGCAAAAATAGCTAGTGCCAACATGAAGTCGATGAACATACGGTGATCTGCAAGCCTGCTCCCTAATATTGGAGGATGGTGACTGGTTGGCAGGTTAAGAGGCACATAGAGTATGCTTGACAATGGACACGACCGCTGAATTTGCAAAAATGCTGCCGATGCCAGTGGGCCGAAACACTATCGGTGATTGCTCATATTTGAAGTGTTGTGATCCATTCTGCTTACGTGAGCAGAAATTCTTGAAAATCCCCACAGATGAAAGCCGGAGAGTTTGGTTTACGGCCTGATGGCTCTGACGTCTGCAGAAAGACATCATAAGAGAAGTTGTTGGTTTTGGCGGGCATGATCTCAGTCAATGTACTTGTGCGAGAAATGAGTGCGAAGGTATCGGGATGGGTGCACAAGTTGCAGGAATGCGGCAAAGTTGGGGCCGCATGGTCATTGGCAACGCAGATAGGACGAGTCGAAGAATAGGTGGGCACACAATGTTATTCCTGGGGAAAAAGACGTGGCTTCAGTTCCTGATTTAAGCTAATGCCAGGCCTTCAAAAACGAACTGCATAAAGTGAAAAGCCAAGAAGCGTGATTCACAACTTACAAGTGAATATCCATAAGAGTGGAATTGGTCACAAATTAGTTGGGCAGATAGTACTAGAGAAAAGAGCCGATTTGTTGCTTTTCCACTACCAGTATCAAGATTGAGGTTAACGCTCGTCATATTATGATATATTTGGTGCCGCTGCCATCTTAGTTCGAGATGTGAATGCAGGGACATGACCAGGGAAATGATTTCGTCCAGTTTCCAGCATTTGCCCCACCCCAAGCGATTTTATACCTTCTTTTCGGGAAAAGCTCGACCCCTTGAGGGACGATATTGGAAATAAGGGAAGGCACAGTTTTAGTTGGAGGTGAATTAACGCTAGACCTCATGAGTAGGGTATAGTTGAGCCTCTTAGGAATGTGACACCTAGTGATGGTCACCAGAGCGGAGTTTTATATTTCGACATTTCAGCGAAGTGGTTGCGAGGGCACTATACAAAACGTAACTTTTTCTACGTAGCAGCTAGTGCAAGCAGTGTAGCGGTGGAGAGTACTTAGGTAAGTCGTGATGGTTATATGCGATTACCTGCCATGTCTACCTAACCCAACGGTTATCGTCGGACACAAAATAATTTGGAGATCACAGTCGGAGCCCTGCTGTGACTGGCAGAGCGGCACAGTTTTATACTGAGTGCATGTATGCAGTATGCGAAGCCTTTCTAATACCTCTACTGCAACTAAGGGATATGTCGCCCGAGTTGTACGGGACAATCTCACGCTTAAGCCCACAAGAAGCTCTGAACGCGGTATATATATAGCCACTATGAAATTACCACAAAGGGGCCAAACCCAAATAACCGGGCCGGGAACACATCCCAAGGAAATTCTTTTCAGGCATATGAATTCGGAGGGATCTTCCGGTTGCTTAGTCCCAGATAAACTCTGGTGAGGCCTCGTCGTCAAAGTCATTTCAGTTGTATCCTTTGCAGACTCGGGTCGTCTGTTGCTCCTGGGCAATCCATTCGTTCTTCTTGTCAGAGCAATTTGTCCTTTGCTAATAAACGTCATTTTCGTACTTCCCCCACTCCCTTCAAATCGATTCAGCTATTAGTTTCTGACTCGAACACAATCAATCATATATAAATACCTTAGATTTTTCAAATGTTAGTCATCAGGATACAAGTTAACAACGGTCGACAATGATAAATTAGATGCCAAGGAACAGTTGAAAACTAATTGTAAAAGCATGTGCGTACTACGGTTGAAAACCTGACCAACGAAAGAGAAAAACTTCTGATATGACACGCAGAAATTGTGTAATTTAACGAGTTAGGGTAGTCGCATATTTCTAGTGGACTTGTACATGTCTTGAAGTGCCTCCTAAGATCTAAACACTATGCTGATACCGTACATGCTCATCAAATCAAATTCAAATTACGATAGCTGCTCCTACTTCTAAATTCTCAGACAATTTCTCTGTGGCTCTAAGTCTTCACCACCAACAAGGCTTTCAGTGATGAATAACATCGCCTATGCATATTTACATTTTGTCCATTTAGGTGATAATTGCATTCCCACATGCCTTGATTACCATCCCGATGTTGTTGTTGTTATTGCCAAGCCCACCTATCCTCGTCGGCGTTTTATTGCTGCTGTTTGCTGTTGCTCCTGCAACTTTTCCAGCAATTCCCAATACCCAGCCCCACGCATGCAAACGGTCCGATGGTGATCAGAAGACATGCTCCACGATGCACTCAGCGACGCCGCAACATCTTAGCCGACGCACCATTTTAAGGAACATTACGGCCATGTCTCTAGCAAAGGTGCTAATTGGACCTTGAAATATCTTAAGACAGTGGTGAAGTTGCCGCATTAGAAAAATCACTATTTCAGCTGCTATGGTTGGATGGCTGGTCAATAATATGAGAAACGTTCAAATGGACATGCACTGATGCAGAAAACTCCTCATTCTGTGTCCATTTGGTGTCCGGTAAGTGAGCATGGCATGGAGTGGTGTGAGTCGCTACAAGCAGTTTTTGGACTGAAGTGTTATGAAACATCGGCTAGGAATTTCGATGAAAAATCCAAGAGGAATGTGGAAAATGCATTGAGTTCCAATGACCAGAGTTAAGTTGATATGCGATGATGTAGGATGTGGTTTGGTCTGTCCAAAGGGGGCACTAGATGATTGTAGCAATTGGTTCTTGGATACTTATCGTTTGGGATACCAAATGTGAAAGAATCTTGGAGGAGAGTATCTTTGATTGAGTGGTTATAGAGCATCTTTCAAAGTTCTTTGACTTTTTCAACATTTTTTATCGATGAATCCATTACTAAGGGGAGGATGTTTACTCGTCCTAAGCTTGCTTGTAGTATCCATTTATGGAAGTGAACTCGATATTTAGAAATTTATGGTTGTTCCGTTTTCATGTTGGCGCTTACGATGATTTCATCATGGAGAAATTTTTAAGTGTTATAGCGTTGCATCGCCCCTAAACTTACAGAGTCAAGAGTGGATCGTTTTCGTTATGCATTGTTAAGCAATCAAAGAATTCGCAAAAGCAATCAACAGAAAAATTAGATTTGGATATAGTGAGTCAATTACACTTGAAGCCTATTCACTGCGAGCCGATCATCTAAATATTGCGATACTTCAACTTAATTTCGGGCATACTCAATAAACGATCTCAGACAATAGAAAGCAAGCCGCCGCTATTCCCTTGCATATATTGCTTTATATAACAGTCTCCACGCTGAAGTCTATAAACACCAAGTATCATCCATCCAATTTCTTAAATGACGGACAAGAAGGCCCTTCAGAAAATTTCGTTTCCGAAGAAAAAACAAAACCAATCGGCAATCTCACGCTAGTTCCAAATTAGGTTGATAATAATATTACACATAAGCCGTATTAGCTGGAGTGCCATTGAGCCTGTCTTTGTCCAGACAGTACTTGCGATACCTTCACTTTGTACCCTTAAAATCAACAATCAACATTTCCAGCCAATGGTAACCGGCCCAAGATGATTTACTTGATCATTGACTTTCTCATAATGAATGCAAAAATTATTCAAAAATATCTTGAACTTCTGGTTGAGCCATTCAAGAAATTTATTTTCAAGTTATCGGTCGTGTTGCTTCGATTGCATACAAATGATCGAGTGACATAAAATATTTTTGGAAAAATATTTTGAAAAAGATATCGCTGAGATTCGGAGGTTGGCGCGTTTGTTGAACTTGTTGAAATGGACGAGTTTTTTTTGGTTGACTTCTGTAGTGTAATCAAGAACTGGAAATAAAATTTAATTTTCTCTTATTGTTTAGTAGACATTCTGGATATTCACATTTTTGTGTCAGATGCATATGGATACTGTAGCTACCCTAATGAGTATTTATGCATTCTATGAAAAAATATGTTAATTCATTGAAATGTGCCTGGAGTAAACTCATTTCGTTCATTTCCACGTTTACATATCTATGTATGCATGGAAACTGTCATCGAATGAAGTATCCTAAAATTTGCATTTCCAATTGGCTGCTGCATTTGGTTCTGTTTTAAAAATGCTTGAATTGCCATGAGATCGATGAAAGTATTCAAAAGTAGGCGATAAAACAGTTTAAGATAAATAAAACTAATTTATTTTGACATTGGCTTACATTTCCACATGTGGCTGTGTTTTGAAACGTGAAACGTGAAACATGTGCTTCTTTCTCTGTTTTCAAATTTTGTTGTTACATAAGCATTAATAAAAGAGAAATAATGTTGATGCATAGAATCATCTGTGATTTTGGATGCCTTCAGGATACAGGTCACTTTAGCGCTAACATGAAATCGATCGGTACCAGCGTTTTTGCTGTTATATAATATGGAGGAGCTACTGTCCTATTATGTCATAGAATTCGTGCACTGAGTGAGGTTGATGAGTTCTTGCGAAAAAGCAGGAGTCAGAGCATTGCATCCCCTTAGGGGTTTCGCCCAGGGCAGAGGCAACTCATCGGACGGTGCTTCACCTCTACCCTGGGAGTACCGCGACTGAAAGTGACGACAGGTGGTAATATATATAATCGCAAACACGAAGTGAGTGCAAATTATATTGAAGTGACATCCGTCGTATGTTAAGGCCTAAACTAGGCCGAAGTGAATTTTTTGTTGAGGTTGCAAGGAGTCCTGAGTCTGCATCCACTTGATGACTGACTGGACCACTTGGGAAGCAACTTAGTTCCTCTCTTGTGGTCCACGAATCCCTCTTTTTGAGTTAAACACTCAGCCTCCAGGACAAAAGTGAAGCCGCATCTGATAAGTTGCCTGTGCCCTGGACTAAACCGTCACTCAACATTTTTTAAAAAACTTCGGTGTTTAACTCAAAAAGAGGGGTTCTTGGACCACAAGAGAGGAAGTAAGTTGCTTCCCAAGTGGTCCGGTCTGTCATCAAGTGGATACGGATTCAGGACTCCTGGCATCCTCAACGAAATCCAATGTGCTTACAAACGTGGCAGGGTTGATAAAAATCATGATGTTTTTATTTCTGACAGATTTTATTGATTTAAAAAAAACAAGTCGTAATACCGGAAGACGGGCGCTCGGTTATAAAGATTTTGTGTTCATCTTATGTGAGAAATTCGCTATGTACGATTTTCCATTCATATATAGCTAAAAATACAAAATATTCTGTCATATTTTGCCAAACCCCAAGATACGCATATATACATACAAATGTACGACGTAAATAAACAAACAATGTCTATTACCGTGTATACATACACATATCTACCTGGAGTAATTGTAAAAAAAGTCAAAAAAGGAAAACATATCTTGGGTGCAATAAATTTACCTGAAATGACCTTCTATACCTTTGCTAATAATAGTCGTATTGCTTTCAAATTTTTCAGGATTATGTCCTATCTTATCATCTATACTGATGTGCTCCTGGGATGAACTTAAGGAGCGCTTTCCGGCAAATTTCCAAAACATGGGAATATACTGTTATTAATTTTATTTAGATATCGGAATGGGGTGTATTTTGAGGCCTAGATTTCATATAGTTGCATCACTGTGATTTTTTTCAGATTTTTTGGTTGGATAGGGTTTGAGAACGAGACCTGTTTCACTTTTTGGGGCACACATTTTGTGCTCTATCTCCCCTATGTTTCACCCAATATCAAAAAAAAGATCAGTTTCGAGAAGTACTAATTGATCCCTTTCATTTGATACTCCCCATGACGATATTGTGTGGAAAAAATTTACACTCTCCTTTCGCATGTTTGTATGGGGAGCCGGCCTTAAAATTTAACTCAAAATAGTGCCACTCGCTGCATGTAAAAGGACATACAGATCATAGGTTCTCACCAAATTCCATAACAATCCTTTCAGCCGTTCCTGAGTAAATCGGGTGTGACAGGCAGACATGCAGACTGAAATTGAACCGATTCTAATGAGGTTTTGTGTTCACACAAAATAAATCGTGATTTTTTTTATATTTATAGCAAATTTATCTTAATAAAAAGGTGGGCAGGTAGGTAGGTATCAGTGGCCGTGTCGAGGAGCCCAATTAGCGCTGTGGTTCTTCGTTTTGATGCCACAAACTCCTAACGCCATGACTATATAGTTACTCACAGTCTCGCCTTCGTTTACATCTTCGAAACAGGCTGGGTAATGAAAGGCAACAAAATTGGTATTCTTTTTTAAAATTCCAACGTAGAATGTCTTAAGCGAGGAGGATGGTCACCAAATAGGTTGTGAATTTGTGCTCAACCATCTTCATTCGATAAGGTTTGTCGAAAAATTGGGGACTTGGATGCTTCACGAACTCAACGAAGAAACGGAGTAAAGACGCTTTCAAATTGGCTTTCAGCATTGTGCCTGCACAGAACACAAGCAATATTTCTTTTACCGAATGGCTCCCGGCTCCAACACCGAACGTCAAGCAGAACCTTCAACCAAGAAGAAGAATTTGCGCTTGGTAGTACTAGAGAGGTATATTGCATTGGAAGATAATTGAAAGAAACAGTATGGTCAGCAGGGAACTATAGATTGCCACGTAAATGAAGCAGTTCAACTGAAAAGAGCAGAGCGACCAGGTTAAAATATACTACTTTACAACAACCCTAGGCCTGATGTTGCAAAAGTGGTGAAGAGTGCAGTCTAAGAGGTCCGATAGAAGGTTTTTTACCATTCACCATATTTTCCAGATCTTGTGGTATCTTTTCCGTTCCCCTCAACTTTCCGATGAAATGAAATATCTGGGATTTATTCCAGATAAGAAGCTACTTCTGAACAAAGACGAAGATAAAACGAGCTCCTACAGCCTAAAAGGTATGTCGGAGGACCTTTGATTGACATAGGGAGTCAGACTTTATGTAATAATGTGGATACATGGTCCTATCGTTAGGCTGATGTTCGCATCTTTGGTGTGGTGGGCCAAGGCGACTGAAAATAGTATCCACCATAAGCTAGTCTCCTTAAGCTAAATGTCTCGGACGGACGGAAGCATTGGTCATAAGGGCCTGAAGCATTAAAAGACACACTAGCAAAATTGATTCCAGTGCTCGATTGATTTCGGATTCCCATACGTTTGTTTCATAGTAGATATAAAGTAAGCCTGAAGTGCAGAGAAAATTGAGATAGACCAAAAGAACTCATGGCCTAAAACTGAGCAGGGCTCTGCAGGGATTTACCAATCAGATAAAAACAAAAAATGGGTTTTTATTCTTTAGGACAATATCCAACGGTCTTTCAGACTCAAGTATAAGAGCAGTATAACCTGGGTATTTGGCAAAAGATTGAAGGACAAGCGCGTTGCAATCTACACCAACAGCTCAGAAACCTTGAGGGCGTTGAATAGTCCTTTCATCAACTCAAAAATGGTTAGAAATATGGAACTCGTTTGAACTACATATTTGGACTCGATCCGGTGCATGTACTCTGACCATGTAATAGCTGCATTGACAAATATATGAGAATATATGCAGGGAAATTGTGGCCGTTCCTACTGACCATAACTAATTGTTTGACCATATGTGCAGAATTTTGGTATTACAAGATAACACCTGTTTATCCTGTAATGCAGAAGCGGAATCTTCGGAACACTTCCTATGTGACCCGTCTGTATCAATTGTTGGTCCTGATGTTTTCTAGTAGCAGAAGTGGGTTTAATTCGCCTTTTTATAGTTGTATCGCGGTTAACTGTTTTATAGAGTTATCTTGCAACAAAAGGAAAGGAAGGAGGAAAAAAAAATTGAAATAAAGCAAGAACAGGGTGAGATATTAAACTGATTATGTTTTTCTATTGAAGTTAAATTCATGTCATTATGTATATAATAGCACTCCTTTCTGGCAGTACTTCAAGTGGTCAGCCCCATTTTTGACAGCTCGGTCCAATATGTACTGCGTTTTTAGCACCTCGAATGTGAACTTCGAGCCTGTCCAAAATAGTTGTTTGCAATTTGCGTATATTGAGGGTTTGACATCAACCCAAAGAAAATACCAGCGTTTTGTTGGTACTACATGCCTCCTTTCTCACTTCGGAAGAAATAGGGCCTGATGATGCCAGGATGCCATAAACCGTGTCAGAGTATCAATGATCGAACACTAGTTAGTTGGTGAACATAACCACTTAGCTGAAAAGGAGTCTTATCCGAGTATATGCTTTTGCCATTGCGTTGTCTATGGTCGCTCTGGTTCAATTCCTACGTCAGGATAGTTTTATAGGAATATATGCCCAAATACAACCGGAAAATAAACCCAGCATTTCTGAGTCTGATCCGATGCTGATTGCTATGGGTATTGTGTTTCCATTACTTCGTACTGATCTCCGTTTAGCTCGTGGCTTAAAGTCCAAAAGGGTGTACTGCCAAAATTTTCCACGGTACGGTGAGTCGCTACCTACTGAAGTCATAATTTGTACCAAGCTCACGACGAAATTACGTTGCACATTTACAACTGAGCCGAAATTTCAATAATAGTTTTCAGTAGTTTCCATATGTTCAACAAGATGATTCATGATGAAATGGTAAAGCTTACCGAACATTTTTGCAGTTGAATGTCATTGATAACTTTTGGATTACTTTTGTTTTTGAAAACCGACGATCCTACAAACCCTGAAATTTAAGTGTGTAAGGAAACTTCCGGAGTTTGTAACATGAAGAAACCTCGTGATGCCAGGTTGATAGGTGCCAAGTTTTCGTAAGCCTTTGTAGGGCTTGGTTATCATGATATAACTCATTGAGTCTGATCATGGCCAACCAAGAGAGGAGAGGTTTCTAAAAACTTAAAGAGAAGAGGTAAAGTTGAAAATACAGGTTTGCCACTCCACTGAAATGTCCCGCCGTAGAGTAGAAAATAAACATATCATGGAAAAAGGGAACTGCGAGAATCCGAATTTCCTCGTTTGCCGAACTCTATCAAAGTTTCATCCCATCTGTTACTTTATTCTGAAGAAGAAGAAAGGATGTTAAAAATTCTTCATACCAATTCAACAAAGAGATTGTCCCCTAGTATACAGTTTGGGAAGGACACTTCTCAGAAGCTCGGACGGGAAAACTTTTCAGCATATGGCGGCTCGAAGGCAATCATCAACGCGAGCTTAAATCTCAAAACAAGTACGAAAATGCCGAGATCTCGAAGTATGTTAATCAAGGGGCGGGAAAGAAAACTATACTCTATCCAAAACTAAAGAATTGAAGGTAAGTGCAGGTGAGGCCTTGCCGAGCACATAGTTGAGACACTGATGTATTTTTATCTGACACACTAAAACGAAGTTAGGAGTCTTCCACAGGTTTACTTAGTTGGAACCCAATGTTGGATGCAATTTGTAATGAGCGGCAAAATGGCGGATGGCCAGAGTGGCCATTGGGGCTGACCATGATAAATCACGAAGACGGCAGAACTATTCCAAAAACCTAAATAGAAGTGGTGAAGTTAATTATAGAGTTCGCCATCCTCAACTACCCAGCTGATTACACTGTGCCAAAATTTGTATCTGTCTCAAAGCATCTTCTTTTCCAGGCACTTACATTTGAAACTTCAAACGGAAGTGCCAGAGTGGCAGATGAAATACTTGCAAGAGAATCAGGACGAACTAGCAGCAAGTGTCGCAGATCTGTCACCAGAGACTGGTTAACTAAGGTGACATTGATATTTAGATGTAAAACTGAAAGTTACGATTATACTGAGGAAATTGTGTGAAAGCCTAGACCTCAACATTAGGTCAGGGATCTCCCTTGCAAGGTATGCGTGCCAGGAATCTCTCCCATGTATTTGACTTTAATGTGCCAACTATGGTTGAAAATGTCGTGGAACAACTGTGTCTATTTGTTCTAGGTTTTGTGAAGAAGCTGATCTGTTGGGAGTTGGTGTTTTGTGGACTACAAACGTTATGTCTAACAATCAGGTTAGAAAACTGAAGAAATCTACCCTGCAAAGAGATTTCGGGCTACTGAGTACTCATCTGCATACGGGTTTTGAACGTCAAATTGAACTAATATTTGTCTGTCCGTTAATTCTTATGACCCTCTTTCGGTAAGATTGTTCGTCATCAGTTTAACCATCTAAGTGACTGGAAAATCATTGAGCTGATAAACCATCAATTTGTACGTTATCATAAATACATGCTGCCAATCCAATTGTTTAGGACATTTCCTAACGGGCGGTACATACATATATAAGGTGATGAAATTGTGTCAATTAAAACCATATCTGCCGTACTAGATCCTTTATTTTTCGGCTAGTATAGTTTGCGAGCTGCGCAGGTTAATGCAGCAGGGTAAAAACGTAAAGAAACGTCTCTGACTGAGCCATTCCCAAAATTTTAAAGATTTTCTGGTGAAATAAGCACCTAACTCATCTGCCGAAGTCCACGCTTTGAAGATTATTTTTGGGTTCGATTTTGGTTACTGTAATTGTTTGTAAATTGAAAATTTTCTGGAAGAGTGCTGCAGTGAACACTAACTTTTCTGCTAAAGTTCTAGGCTTTCTAATATAATACAAAAGTACCAAAGTTAACATTGCCGATATGTCTTACACAATGGCTGCGAAATTATCGCAGCATATTAAGGGAGCTTGCTCCTTTAGAAATTATCAGAAATTCAATGCTTTCAGTTTTCGTGGGGGATTGAATCTTCGATTTAGTAATTCTATCGATGCGAAAACCCAAACATATTTCACTTCGCTTGCACGAATATTGGCGGTATTTAATGGGTAATAGGCAACTCTCCTATTTCGTTCAAAGAAGAAGCGACTCATGAGTCGATGCCACATCTTTCCCCTCACAGCAACGTGATTAGGTGTTGGTTGCTCCCTTATTTACACTGATGTATACAATTTGAGTGCGAATTATATTCAGAACGTAAGCAACCTGGTTCAGGCCTTAGCATAACCCTAAACGAAGGTATCAGTCGGGATGAACATTTTTTGTAGAATCTTCTGGCATCTTGGCCAGGAAATGGTAAACTGACCCAAATAATTGAAAGCTTTCTAAGAGTGCTCTAGGCAACTTTGCTTCATTTGGGAAAAAAGAGCCTGGAAAATCAGTGAAGGTGTTTCAAATTGAAATATTGAACTCTAATCCAAGAGGCGCGGAAGAGATCCTGAACAATTCTACTGAGAAAAGCTAAATTCAAGTGTCACTATATTGAGCTGGTCTTAACGCTTTACAGTCTGAATGGGAAAGATTTTTTTGGCATAGTCCTTGCTGTAAAACGCTACAAGAAGTCTGTTTATGGATTGAGGGGATGCTTAGTCCGCATTTACTTGATGACAGATCGGATCAATTGAGGAGAAACTTTCTACTTCTTTTCTTGGTTCATGGACCTCTCTTTTTGGGCTAAACATCTAACTTAAAAAAGTGGACCGACTTTTTTTCGTAAATAAAAAACGTACTTCAGTCAAGCTGGGGCATGAACAAGTCAGTTTCTGCACTCATGTTGCATTTGCGAATGTATTTATAATTGGGAGTCACTTTTGGTCATGCTACTCCTAGGTTACGGTAGGACTTGCAGAGCTGCCTCTGCCCTAGACGGGAATGTCAGTCGCCTCTTTTGTACAAGTCTGCCATTCGATGGCATATGGTATGAAACAACAAAAAACAAATATTCTTCTCCTACCTCCTGGTCGACCCAATCTGTGGCGTGTCATGTGACTATTCATAAATTATGAAAACGACTGGTGCATGTATTTCAGAAAAGGCAAATATCTGCAGTGGAGCCTTTTAAATCGTGAATTTCGTATGCCTTTCATCACAAATGAACAAAGATCGGTCGCGATAGGATTTCAGATAAATTTTTATTCTAGAAGATTTGCACTACAAGAGTAGCTCCGTCCTTCCTTGTGAAATCTTACCGGTCTTATCATTTGGATATGGAAGGAGTAAGAATCCAAGTCTGGGTTCCTAAATAGAGAAACATAAGGGGTTTGAAAAACGGAGAGAGTAATTTCTTTGCTGCATATTTTTTGCCTCATATTTTTTCATAAAATAAAATCTTTTTTTTTTTTATTTTCAGGTGAGTCAGTTCAACTCAAAGTCAAAGTCACCTTTTTGGTAAGTTTCATAGAATGCATTTTTCCAACTATTTCATCTCCGCGTAAAAGACAGAATTACTCCGAGCTGAAGATCACCTATTCGAGGTTGTTTTTCACATGAATATCTTTTATTATGGTAAAAAACGAAGGAAAGGGGCAGAAAATTGAACTGTTTGCACAATTACAAGGAAAGGAGATATATAAATTAATTGTTTGCGATTAAGAGTAAAAATAAGTCAATAAATCAAGTAGCACCGATATTATGAAATATGAATTACTCAAAAGCAAGCTTCTTTGATGCAGTGAGTAGTTTCATGGATCTATCTACGAAGAATTACCGAAGGTTATCTGGTACCACAGAAACAAGGAAATTGAAACCATTACCTATTGCTTCAGGCTTTGTGTTACTTTGTAGCTTTGAGCCAAAAGCTGGATCTTGGAGAACATGCAGAATAATCTTATTGCAGGTGTTTAGTTCCGGTTCCGGTTCTTCACCTATTATTAGTTCTTGAAGATGTCTTATAGCTCATTTCTATCGATCTCGCTCTTAAGTGTTTTATCGTTTTTCGTGTTGTTTTCCTGGTGGATCTATTGTAGCTTTTCCGAAATAACCAAATCTTTTGTTTTAAATACAAAGAATTTTTTTCTTGCATTACTCAAATAAAGCAACTCTTTAGACTTCCTCTACCACTTTCATTGACCCACTCTGAGTAGCTCATAAACCAATGAACCATTTGTTCAAACCCAGTCAGTCTCAAGAATTTAAATTAACTGTG
The DNA here is from genome assembly GCF_905115235.1 of Hermetia illucens. NCBI lineage: Eukaryota > Metazoa > Arthropoda > Insecta > Diptera > Stratiomyidae > Hermetia > Hermetia illucens. The sequence goes on from NC_051849.1 coordinate 53,789,356, forward strand.
ATACGAAAAAAAGTTAAAAGGTTATCCTCACTCACCTTCAAATGAATAAAAGGCAAACGAGTCTATAAGAGAAACCATTTCAAATAAAAACACTAAGCAATACTTAATGAATTAAACACTTGAAAATTTTTACTTTCTTGAAAAGTCATATAAACAATTTGGATCATTGAATGACATTGTGAATTCACCATCTTTTTCCTGCAAATTTATGCATACAAAGTTTTTACTGACTTCTATTTTTATGATGCAACTTTTTTTATGCGGAAATGTAGTTTAATTAATTTACGGAAAAGATCATGCGAATGCAGACACCTGTTCAAAGATAAGTGAAATGAGAATTTTTTTGTAAAATGTAAATCTAAAGAAAACACTGCCTTTTGGGGACTTTTTACTGAATTTCCGCATACAGGGGATTTCGGGAATCAAACGGGAATAGTCTTTATTAATTTAATGTTTAAGACTGCAATTTGTCTGTCCATCTGTCGGTCTGTCACATGCACTTTTCTCAAAAACGCTTATACCTATTGACACGAAATTCGGTGGAAAGGTTGGAACATATAGGAGGAGTGTGGGGATCGGCAACGGGTCTAGGCTCCGAAATATTCTACGTTTTGATATCTGCTCAAATAAAGTTAGTAGTAGTATTTTATTAAATTTTGAAATTTTTTTACGGAACTCCCTTAAGTTCATCCTAGACCCGTAACGTTTTGCAGTAATATAAGATTCAATATGAAGTATCATACTAGAAGGTTTGGTTGACCTCCTCCTAATATTAAGAAGGTTGTGGAAGGTTGAAATTGCCTTTTCCGCGTCAAACTGGTACTCCCTAAGAGATAAAATGTTAGTTGAATTGAATATCGGGCAAAGTAAAAGTATATACTCTACGATCTATATATAATTGGAGTCATCGTGTACCCAAATATTCTTATACAAAAAATCAACAAAACCTTTCTTACCTGAAGCGCCGAGCTTTCGGTTTCCCTTCTTGTTAATTTTGTCAGCGATTTATCCTTTTCTCATCCTAAATAGAGCATTTTGACAGTTTTCTTCTAGGTTATGCTGGATGACAAAGAAGCTGATTGTTAGTAGGTACTTTAACTTGTTGCGGAAGTTAGAAATATGGTTCCGTGCCTAAATATTTTCATTTAAAAATTTGTCCGTAGGCTCTACAATGCCGTCAAAATGCCAAAACCGTTTTCTGAAATTGTGCCAAAAATTGTTTTCTCCAGATACTATTATCCCCATCCAACAATTGTTTCGGTTCCTGGAAAAGGAGTGCTTTGCCATACCAGGTCATATGGTAATTCACGAACATCTATTGGGAATTCGGTCGTCGATATGAAGGTTGGAATCCCGAAAAATGTCTAAAAAATCTGTCATAAAAGTGTTTCCCTTCCCGGTTCGCTAGGCTGCGTAGGCGTTAAAATGTACCCTTCAATAGCACCTTAAATTGTCATATAATATTAATTCGACAAGATTTCTTTAGCGAAAGTGGTGCCTGCGATACTTTGGCCTGAATATCCAAATGGATAGGGAACGGCCCAAAAGCAAGTCGAAACACCAATAAGTTGATACACTAGACGGTGATCTAAGAGCCTCTCGACTCCACTAAAAAATCAAGTCCAACGTTAAGCATTGGAAAAGTACCTCAAATATTTTCGAGAAGTGTCGAACCTATGTCCGTAACTTCGCACTAGTATTATTTCGTTATTGCCTACCCATTGAAGCAATCACTTTTTGACTGAATAAATACACCCATCGGTGTTTTCAGAGGATGAGTACACTTGTTGCATTCGTTTGACTCGCCTGTCATATAGAATAGTCAAAAAAGGCAGGACCAACAGTCATAAATTTGACAAAAATGCTGTCTCTTTCTTCCCACAGCGTCGCACACTCTCTTTAGAACTTCAAGATAAAATAACAACAACATTATAATTGGAGAAAATAATTTAAAGGATTTCGTACCACTCCAACTTTTATGTGTTTATTTCAGCTCCTGAGGACAGTTTTCAGAGACTACAATTCAATTCAATTGCTTCTCAATTGTTACCCAAAAAAAAAATCGTTCCATTACAATCTGGCAGACAAAATTTGCAACGATCCTTTCCACAAACAATAACATCTATAGTTGACACGACATAGGTATTTTGCAATCTGGTTCAATTAAACATTTTATTATGTTCATAAGCTTCTCAAAAGATTTTCAAATATCAAGAAAGAAGGTTTTTGTCTTCTTCATAAATTGCTTTGCCCGCCCTTTTACGTGCCCATGCTATATGTTAACAAACGTATTTTCGACTAGCAGATCCGCTTAGGCAATTGCGAAACATCCATGTATTTGTATTTTAGTTTCTGGTGCTACCCCACGCATCGGCTCAAGTTCACGCGAAAATTTTGTAAATGACTTGGGATAGATTGAAATGTTAAAAGGACCTCCCCGCCACTCTACATTCCCGCGAATGGCGGCGGAACACTTCAGTGAAGTTGCATTATTCACAGGCGGTCCGTCATTGGCAATTTCACCAATTTCTTTAGTTTGTTTGAGTAGTTCAACTTCAGCCAACTTAGATGGTCATTTTGGCAACATATCATGTCGTTACTACGGGTAGTTGCTTCATACCAAACGTGTTAGATTTCATTGCTGCGGTAGTTTACAACTTCTGACTGTTGATTAGTTCGTGATCTTCGTTCGCCCCTTAAAGTACTACCCATCAATTTTTGCTTTATATTTAACTAGGTATTCTTCGATAGATGCGAAGGTTTATTATTTTGTATTTAGGGAGGAATATGCCTTTTGCGCATCCATACAGTATATTTCTTTCTTATTTCCGAGTTGTCACAATGTCGGCAGATGCCGGATTTTACCTAATATTAGCACTTAGTGCCAAGCATTTAGGCTCGGACGATCCTACCTACTTAAAAACTAAAGGGTGGCCGATGGTAGGTTAATGGGAGAATCCATCGAGAATTCCCCGAAGCATCGAGCACGGAAATCAGAATGGTTTACTTCTGCATGCTTTGAACCAGATTGTGCGAAAGTCCCAGGACATCAAGGAAAGCCGTGAAGGATTTAGGTACAATACTTGTAGCTGACAATATTATGGGGACTACACCCACCCGCTCGAGACGCCAAACTTCTTTCATTTCCCGCCTCTGCAGCTCTGCCATGCAAAACCAAAGGGGACTCAACGAAACCCCCGGGAAGATATACGTATACGTATGGGCTCTGAGGTATTAGCACTCTCAAATGTACGCACTGATAAGGTGGTATGTCACTCTTCTATGACTGTCGCCGTAGTTTCAAATCAATGCGATACACATGTAGGGCATCGATTCGCTAGGTATGCGGGACGCTATCGAAAGCCTTGTTATAATCGATATAGCAACTAAAGAGGTTTCTTTGGCCTCTGGTTGCTTGTCCTACAACTAACGAGTCGACAATGAGTTGCTCTTTGCAAACCCTTGACCCAACTCAGCAAGGCTTCTGCTCCTCGGACAGAATGTTGTTGGTCTCGAGGTGCGCATTGACTAAGAATGGACGCATTCCACTAAGAATGGACGTAACGAATCTGTAGAGGGTTGGGAAACAAGTAATCGGTTTTGTGTCTGCGGAGTCCTGCACCGTGTTCTTTTTAGGGATAAGGGAGGCAATCCCCGCAGTGAGGAAGGGTGGAAATTCCTCCGGCCGACTCATGACCTGATTTATACTCTGTGCCAACGGACTGTGTACGCTGGTAAATTTCTTATAGCAGAAATTCTGCACTCCATCCAGACCTGGGCCCCTCCAGTTCTTCGAGCTGTTTATGGCTCGTCGAACTTCCTCTTCGGTAACATCCGCAAAATTCATGGCAGGCGTATTGGCATGGCGGGTGCCTTCGGCGGTGATCCACTCAGCATTCTTAGCATGCTGCGCGAGTAACCGCCAAAGCCCACCTCAATACTTTTTCGCTTCCGTCATCGAAAACTGTACTGTCTGGACGCTCTGTTGGGATTCGTTGAGAGATTTGAAAAATCTCCGCTGGTTCCTGGTGTATGTTGCATTCTTTAGTGTGCCCAGAATTTCAACTACGGGTGTCTCACTCTTATTATTATTTTCATTTCATTCTTAACGAAATTATGCTTAGGTTTGATTATCACACTGCAAATGATGAGCTTACATTAGTGAGATATGGCACAAACATGGGTACAAACGATCATGGTGCAATCGGAACTCGAAGCAGGGACAACGAGAGGCTGATAGCCAACCAACTTGGCCATCGCGCTGCTTGCCTGCCGTTTTAAGATAGGTTATAGAGAGATAGAGATGATAAGGTACAATGCATTTCCTACAGCGTGTCTGATTATTGCGCCCTCCAGTTTGAAAAGCCCAGAATCGATCTTCTATCTGCGTCAATTGAACCTTGTTACGCGTTTCTTCTTCTTTTCCTGTCATCAACAGTGGCTAAACCAGTATCGAGTTCTTAATACCTCTCCGCTGAATAGTTCGTTCACTTATCGGATAACTTTCCACCTAAACATAACCAGACTTTAGCGTCCACCTGTCGTATTCAAATAGTAGCACAAGGCGTAATAGTCTCTTGTAGATGCCTACCTTGTTTTCTTCTGGACATTCAGGGCAACGTTGACTTTCTAAGTGTTCATTGTCATCCTTAGTGAGAAGGGTACCTACGTAGGCAAGTTGGTCTACTCGCTCCAAATTGTATTCTTAAAATGGGATAATCTGCCTCATGGGGGTCGTGGTATTTGCTTTTCATCTCAATGATCATAGGTCCTACTTCACCTGGCGCGGACTTCAACGCTTGGTACTTCTCTTAGTACAAAATATTTATCGGGCTGTAACACATACGTCGTCCCACATACGTTTTTGATTGTGTGGATTTCACGAGTATTGTATCTCCGGGATCCTTTTGAGTTTTGACACATAGTTTTGGGTCAGTTCGTTTTGGATTTTCAAATGGATCTCATTAGTCAAATTGTGATCTTTATTAATTGAACTAGTTCGACCAGTATTTTGGGAAGGAGTTTACAGTCGATTCCGTCCTAAACTTGTCAGAATCGCGAAACAGAAGGTGTAGGCGTATGTCGTATTCCAAGTACTTTTCAAAAACTGTTTTACTTAAAATAATTGAGCCATTTTCGAATGTTTATATTTGAAGCTCAGTGGTAGTCCCTGATGGTATTTGACAGCAAATTCTTACAGTTGTCCTTCCATAATATTCATTAACATGTTACAACACGTACATGTCAATCGGATTCTTTCATAGATTTCGCAATAGAGACGGCCATTCCTTTCGCATACTGGAAATATAATGTTTTTTTCGCTAGTATTGCTAGACTACCTTCTTTTGCCCAACTCCAGGAGTATTATTTAGTATTAAACTATGTAGGACTGCTTTTGCTTCGTGTTATGATAATTTGGAGCTTTTGAGCATGACCTTCTTTTGGATCGTTCAAAATAATAAAGAATCGGTTTGTGACGTTGTCAGGTTCAGAAGTTTTTGAAAGTGTTGAACCCATTTTAAAGAGAGTCGTCTGCGGCTTTTGACCTTGTTTGATTTGCTTCACATATTCCATACTGCCGTTTTGTGTCGTTTTTATTCATGTTTGTTTGCTTTTTGCTATTGGTAAAAATTGTGAAGTTGGGAGAATGTGAGGGGTCTGGAATGGATGAAGTAGCTTAAGAATAACATAAGCCCCTTGGTTTGGGTGAGGCAAGGATAGGATTTGCCTACTCTCTGCCAGTCAAAAATTTGGTTATCATTTCTACATTAAATGACGATTTAGGGTAACTTTTTCTAATGGTGAAAATTTCCTTGCTGATTTCAATCCCCAGAAACTCATGATTGTCCAATTTCTGTGGGTTATGGTATGACTGACACAGCTCAAGTAAATTTAGCGCGTGTTTGACCATGACTTTATTAATGGGGGTGTTTTGGAGATATCGTAGAGGATTTGGTTAAGTATAGCATTTATATTATGGTCGTTTTGAATATGCCGAGTATTTCCTCAACGCATAGCCTCTCCACTTGATAAGGGCAGGTGTTGATTCAGATAATGAAACTGGAAATAATTAGGAATTGTTTATAGCAGAATATCTTGACATTTGCGGGAGTGGGCTCATTGATTGGATACTGGGGTGTGGGAATTTAAAGGCGCTGTTTACATGAGGTAGAGCCTTAATGTGGGGAAATTGGCACTCAACATCAAAATATTACTGTGATTGGCATTGAAGGAGTTTGAGTTCCCCTCTTATTGTGAGAAGCTCCTGGAGAAGCTTTTTTTAAGATAAAAGGATATGTAGATAATGCGGTCATAAATATCACAGGACAGATAAACTCTACACTATTTTTTCAAACGTCTAATTGCAATTAATGATCCTCAAAGTTAACCAATGGAGATTGGAGTCGCTTTCAAACCATCTACCAACAGTCGTGTTCGCAGATGGAATTTGGTACCCAAGATTGCAGATCATTCCTCTGATGATTGCCTATTGAACTGTTGAGGGAAAACAGGTTCATATTCTATGTAACTTTGATGCGGTTCAATGCAAACTTTGGGGTAGACTATTCTGTCTTTGGATGTACGAGGGTTTTTTTTCCAGGCGTGAGGAATTTTTTGTTAAAAAAAGGAATGCACCTTTGGAAATATCGCCGCAAGGCTGCGACTTCCCTGCCAAATCTTTCGATTAAATCCTTCGTTTGTTGCGAGGCATATAGACGCGGATTGTGGCGGTGCAGTCTTACGCCTTTGGTCACTTTTCCCCTACGACGATTTTGGATTGCCCGTCTGAGCTTTTCCAAGGTTTCACAATAACTTGTCCAGTTTATTGTGGTCACTCTAGGCACAAACTCGATAAGCAGTACATGATGCCGATCTCTGCTGCTTAAACTTCTTTGGTTTGGGCGACTCGGTATGTTTCATCCCCAGTAATAATGGAGTCTAAGAAGACTTCGGTATATTTTTGCGTGCAAAAATCGGATGACCGCACGAATTTTGCACTTGGCAGTGACGGCGATAACGGGCTCCACCACGGATGGCTGTCATATCTGACCAACACAGTCGCGCGATTGTTGTTGCGATCGGTGCTGGGAGAATCAGTGAACAAGGAGGGGGGGGGGGGTGAGTTACAGCCTTGGGAATCTTATTTTTGAAACAAGTCACGTATCCTGTTTTAGTTCCAGAGCACTAGGAACTGAATAGGTTGATCATCACATGTACGAAATATTTAAAGATGGTGATGAAATTGGACAGGTTGGGTCAGTGAGGAGCAGCACTGATAAATGATCTTCATCTGGTCGCCTCTCCTTAACTCCCTAATTTGTTTGTAATATGGTAATGTTTGTTGTAGTTACTTGCTTGTATTGCAATTCACTTATTACTTCCTTTTTTTACCTCGACATGTGTCGACATTTAACGACCACATACTTGAGTTCTGGGAATTTTAACAATTGACTGTCAAAACACCACTTTCCGTGTTTCAGCCATTGGTTCGCTTAAAGCCACGTTATGGATTTTCTGGAATGTTCAACGTTGTACCTACATCAGAGCGAAATTTAGCACCGTAGTCGATTTGAAGGTCGCCTTCTCTAAGTTATGTAGACAAGCCAACCGTAACACAGCCCTGCTTTTGGCTTTCCCACACCTTTATTTTCACTCGGTTTCATTTCTCTTTCCTGGTAGGAATTTTTGCAAAGGTGTTTTCGGTCGACTCAACATGTTGAGAAACAAATTAGCGAATTCCTGAACTACCTACTTGATCGCCAACTCATCATTTTTACTTTAGTGGAAAGAATGTTCAAGCAATTTAGTTCTCCTTTATAATTGGTCCTACATAGCGTAATAGCTCATATAATGAGTCTTTAAACATTTTAAATATTTTCTGAATAATTATATTTGTTCATATTTTTTTGTTCCGCTTTTATTCGATTCTCACTCTTTGTTTTATTGTTGGAAACTTTACGATTGTTCCATGTGCCGTGAATAATTCGAAGTATATAGTTTTCTACAATTTTCTTTTTGTTTCATTTCATTCATTGTGTTCTGCTTTTATTTCGCGGAAAAAAAAACTGAAAGAAGAATCAAGTTACCACCAGCCAGGAGTGACTCTTTTTAAAGAATTTTATGCATGGTTTTGTTTTAAGAGGTGTATACGTACACCTATAACTTGATAATGTATCTAAGCACAAACATATGTCGGATCCCAGAGGTAACACGACAATCAACAAGTCTTTGTTTCTTGTAAGGAGGTAAAAAAGAATTTCAACAATTCTTCATCCATATAAACATCAAGAATGTTGTGCTCAGTGGAATGTCGGCTCAAAGGTGGATTTTATTTATTATAGAATAGTTTTGGTATGGACAAGAAGAACCGGTGGAATTGGAGACTTCATTTGAGGAGTAAGAGTCGTAAATATGTGACTGAAAAGTGACCACGCATTGGGTACACGAACAGACTTCTGAAGAGGACACAAACAATTTCCTGGAAAACGAAAGACCATTTAAGTTCAAATATTAAGATTTCAAGACCAGTGAACTTGGTGATCTATAAATTCACTTAATAAAGTCTTTCAATTTCAATTCTCGGTAACATTCAAATGCGAATAAACCTCCTCTGCACCTACATGAATTACAATCGAAATTCCATGAAAGTTCCTCCATACGACTTACTTACCCCGGCATCATTACTGCACGTGAAGAGGTCATGGCAATGGCAAGCTCTAGATCGGCCGTTGAAATACTGAAATAATAATCCAAAACCTGAATTGAATCCATAACCAAAAGTAATCCAATGAAAGGTGACAAATAAAATGAAAAACGACCAGGAGAAAAATGCTGAAGAAAAAGAAAATCCAACGTCCAGTACCAGCCTGTACAATGGAATGTACCCAAAGTATGATTGCTATTTTATAGACCCGATCAAAGAGACCCACATATATTGATCGTGTCCCGCCTTGCGAACTCCAGGCCTCACTTCTATGTACTCATACATGACCATAATATAATACATAGTATATGCTGAGGTTGACTAAAAATAGAGACGACAGTCAATAGCCAGACTTGTTTTCTGACTAATATAGCAAAATCCTAAGTCTTGAACGGAGAAAATGCAATCATTGCAGAATTTACTCACATACATAATAGCAGTATTTTATGCAATTGATGCTATTACGTGGCATACCCGTACACCTCATGCTGCATGAGATCAAGTGAGCTTTATATGATCATTGGCGCTTCTTCATCATTTACGGCATTACATGGCATGAGGAGAATTGCGAGCAGCAATGATCAATGGTAATGATGGTGATCATCTTCATCATCATCATCATCGTGGCTGTACGATGGATGGTGCATCTTGGAATCAATGATATCGACTGCAACACTGACCTCCAAAAATTGTTTGAGTTTTATTTTGGCTGAAATATCATTTGGAAGTCAAAACAAGATTTGTGAACTTGATCGGTGAATTAGTTCATGTTTTGAAAGTAGTTTTTATTTATCAGAGTTACCGAACGCATTTTTTGAATCTGAATCTGAATCTGAATGCATTACTTAGAACTTTCAAGTAAGGACCAAAAGGCTCACTTTGAAGTGCTTTTGCTGTAGCGGATCTCAAGAGTTATTAAATTAAGCAACCTCAGGCAGTAAGAGTGATATATGCCTAGTGGGGTTTAACGCGACACTGTTCTCTAAACTATCACATGGCTACCTGCAACTACCTCGGAAAAGCTTTAATCAACAAGGGTTCATAACGCTTCCCACTTATAGAAGAGTTCCGTAGATTCAAAAACCTCCGGGTGTTGCAGGCAGCGAACCGTCCGAACAAGTGCATGCGGAGAGAGCAATGGTTCTAACCTATGATACTTTTGTACATGGAGGTGCGGTTCCTTCCCTTCCCTCTACCCAGCTTAAGCTAGTGAACGGATAGATGGCGAGAATACTTCGAGCAGATTTTAATTGAAAAATTTGCGCATCCTCCACTTCCACAATCATTGCCGACATTTAGAACAGTGCCACCTGTTAGCGCAACTGAAGTCGAGGAGGCAATAAAAAGAATGAAACCGGGGAAAGCCACAGGACCTGACGACATCGCATCTGAGCTCTGGGAAGCGAAGAGCCGAAACCCAACCCTGTGGCTCAGTGAATTTTTCAATCGGGTTATTCAGGAAGGAAGAACACCATCTGACTGGCAACAAAGTACCACAGTTCCAATATGGAAAAAGAAAGGAAGTCCAGCAGAATGTTCAAATTACCGTCCGACTCGGTTACTTTCCCATACCATGAAGATTTTTCAACGCATTCTTGACAACCGTATTCGCAAAATCGTTGAAACAATCGTGAACTAAACCGAATTTGTCAAAAACTGCGGAACTACAGACGCAATACACGCAGCGTGGTTACTCATGGATAAACACCGTCAGAAGAATCGCTGCTACAGTCTCCGAGAAAAATGCGTGTGATGGATAGACAGACAGACAGTAAACGGATTTTAATAAGGTGTTGTTTTACACAAAACCTTAAAAAGGAGAGAGTTGCGATCCCTCTAACTACCGAATAATAGCATTAACTCAAACCACCTTATCAGCGACAATCAATACGGATTTCATTCTATGTGCTCGACCGGTGACTTGATGACACTTCTCACGAAAAATCTTCGGCATTGCGAAAAATGCGAGGGAATGTTTAGAGTTTCTGAATCGTTGCAAAAAAAGATTTTTTACCATTCGACTTAGCGTAAATGTAAAACACTCACGTTGGACCTAGACTCAAATACAACTCCCACATTTGGGCGAGTACAGGTATAACTGCACTGTCGGCTATCATGAGCTGAGTTCAACAAAAAGCTTTTAGACTCATCGGTGATGTGAGAATTATATCACAAATTGAGCCCCTCGAGCGCAGATGAAATGTTGGATGTCCTTCTGTCCTCTATCGTTATTATAACGGTCACTGCTCCCTGGAAATATCAGGTCTTATACCTTGTACAGCCTCTCCCAAACGCAACACACGGCTAAGTAGCCGCTACCATCCCCATACTCTAAGGCTCAGTGCTAGTCCCACCATGAAATACCACCTCTTTATCTCGGACTATACAAATGTGGAACAGACTACCATCTTCTATCTTCTCGTCTGAGTGCAACGTACCCATGTTTAGGCAAGGAGTGCATCGCTACTTTCTTCACGATCAACCCCTTCCCTATTCCCACCTCTAATTTCTTTCCTCCTCGCCAAGGCTGTGCTATAGCTTTATAGCATCAAAGGGCATCCCCTGAGCTTTAGCATCATCATAAAAAAAAATAGTTCTCAGGATATCATCGTTCGCGTACATATGCATCTGCTTCTTCCAGGTTCCTGAGCATTTCAGCTATACCACCTCCCAAAAAAAAAGTTTTTCCTTTTGGATAATCGAATGCCTTGTGGAATCAGGGCCCTAGGATCGTCTGTGACGCGACTCCATGAGGTTAATTTAGGAAAACATTACAACTTCCTCCATGTTATGACACTGTTAAATTACATATCGAGACACGTTTTGATGGACCCAACATTCAGTTTTGCGCCCGCTTCAAATTTCTCTCGTTATTGCCTTTAGACTATATACAAGTGCTAAAGAACTGACAAAGCCAATGATCCAGTCAACTGATCTGTACATCATCAGCGGGTCTGACTAACTTTTACTCAATTGACAACAGACTACAGTGAAACCAATCTTTCACTATCTCCCATTTGATGTTTTAAAAAACACTTGCATCTCACATCCGTATGGAGGAGGAGAGGCTCTCCTATTTTGATAATGTTGTACACAGTAAAGATCTATATAGCTTAGGAAGTAGTTACCATACGCCATATGAACCCGATTAGCTTCGTAGTTTCGTAGGTGAGAGGCAAGGAAGTACAGTCTACACCTAAAACCATACCAGGAGGGAAACCTTACAGCATCACCTTCGAAATCGGGTAGTGGAAATAAAGGTCGAACTTCGCGAAGGCCACTTGGAAAGTCTCTTCGTTATGCGTGCCACTCGAAGCCGTAAAGAAGGTGATGTTAATAAAGGAAGAGAGGAAAGGAGTGGGATATGCAATCATCTAGTGAAATATTGCAGGGACAGTTAGAGTGGGAGAAGGCGAACCATGTAATGAGTGACATGAAGGTCCTGGGGTTTAGCATGAGTATCTGTCATGTAGGCACAATCCCAAGGTTCTCTTCGGACATGGAACGATTTGGCGACTCCCGCCTTGGCTAGCACAGTGGTAGGCTACTAATAGGTATGGCGCTGGAGTTGTAAATGTGTTACATGAGAATGGTAAGTTAGGCGAGATTAAACAAAAGTATCGTGTGTTTGGCAGAATCAATGATCATAAAGAAAAATCCGTGTACTTCGTGCCGGCAATTTGGACAATAGTCCACGAAATTGATTTAATCTAGTAGGGTGGTAGCAGTTGATGGACGTATGGCAAAGCCCTGTTGTTCTTTAGCTACAATGTGGTCAAGTGAACAGTCAACCAATCGCTGACATACCTTTCAAGGATCTTACAGCAGGAGGAAACGAGGGAAATAAGACGGTAATACTTGAAGAGTGCATGATTACCTTTCTTGTGTAGTCATGAGACCCTTGAGGGTTTGTTCCCATATTCTAAAATGACCTTCCAAGCTTTTGTTAAAAATTATGCAGAGATGAAGGGAAATGAATTGATTGCTTATTAGGAAAAAGGCCAAAAATGGTAATGAGGTACTCGAACAAGGCGGGGATAAGGAAGGGTTATGTTAACTTTTCATATTCACCGTCGCTAATGCAAGCATACTTACGATTTTTGTTTTTCTTTGGATGTTAATTTTTACTATATTAACGTATGCACACTACATCCAACTAAGATAGAGTCAGTGGATGAATGATATCAAACTAAGTTATACCCTTAATCAATTGATATGTATGATAAGTTCGCAAATGCTTCGATGCTGCTCTTTCTGCTTTGTCAATGAAATGGGATCCGATAGTATCGCCGCTTATTTATTGATGCCCTCTCAACCCTTTCCTTTGTTCTTAACGCGTTGCGGACATTAACGCACCCAATACAATATTGGGATCCTTTATAGTTGTAATAATGTAGAACTTGGAAGTGTCTCACATGTGTCGAATTTCATGTGTTTCATCTCTGAGCAGAGCTTCTCACCTCAGGATGCGTGAATATAGTTTTTGTTGTAAACTATATAGTATGACCAGTAAGAAAAGCATCGCAGCTTTATGCCATGCCTGTGAATTATGCGTTAAAGTAGCGCTTCATTTGGGGATGTGGCGCGGCAGGATTCGCAACATTCGAAATTTATTTCGAATGTTGCGAGCGAATAGATGGCGCGGATCTATCCACTTTGCGTGGCACACCAAGGGAGTGGAAGATCGCAGTAATTATGTTTTTCAGACCTGTCACTGAATTTAATTATTAAGTTGAAAATTGCTAAAGAATATGGAAGTCCTTTTTGAAAATAGAATTTGAGTTGAGTTTACTGTATAGAATTCGCGTTGAGTTTGCTGTATAAAATTCGCATTGAGTTCGCTTAAATATTTCAATAAAAATAATAAGTAATCATAATTACTTAATTGGATTACTTAATTGGTGACCCCGGAACTCGCACCAACAGCATCAACAACTGGGATCCCGAATTCCCAGAACCTGCAAAATTGAAAAACTCAAGCACATCATCATCCCCATCAACAAATCGCAGTCTGCGCAAGCACAATCGCCCAGCAGGCAGCCGCAACAACCGATTGGAGATAAATAAGAGTTCCGCAGCCGCAGCCGCCATCGCTGCCGCAGCCACTTTCGCCGCCGCACTCAACTCCACCATCGCCGACATTGGTGAAGTTCTATTAATGACAAAAATTCGTCCGAACAACACGGCAGAAATAGAACTTCCAAGGACTGAGAAATCCTTCCAAAACATCAGTAGACCGTACGGCAAGCGATTTTCACGCGTTCGCATCTACAGTTGAGTGTGGAGTGCCGTGGTAAACATCACGAAAACGTGTCACATCTCCACATCCCGAGTCGGAGCAGAGGCAAGAAAGAAAAACGCGAGAAAACCTTCTCTACACAGTGTACTGCGCGACACACGTCGGACCCTCACCAGAAGTGGATTTTCACGCGACTTCCCGTACGCACGCCCTCCTGCACAACACCTTTCACGCACCGAACTAGTCATCATTGCCACAACGATCAACAACGGCAACAAACGGACGTCCCCAGCACCGCCAACGCCGCAGCTACAGCCGACAAACAACGAGGAGTTATTCTTAAGAGAAGTTATTATTCATTTATATATAATATATTATTTATTCAGTTAAAAAAAAAAAATAGTAATAAAAAAATTGAAATCGCTGCAAGAGACGGCGTGCAGGTGTTTAGCATCGCGAGTCCTCCATTCTCATTGGTGGTGTTTTTTTTGGTCTGCGCTGGATAGCGTCCGCTTCGTTTTTTCTCGTTTCGTGCGTGCATTTGTGGGTGCGGCCTGCCGTGTCGGTGTAAAGTTCACCGCGTTTCAGAATAAACTCACCGCGTTTGCATTTCAATCTCGTACTTTTCGTGAAACAAGATGTCTTTTGACAATAAAGACGCAGCAGGCCCATCGAACCCACAAGTGACCGCCCTCGCCGTACGCGTTCCTCCGTTTTGGCGGCGGAACCCCGAACTGTGGTTCGTGCATCTGGAAGCACAGTTCCAAATGTCCGGCATCACATCGGACGCGACCCGTTTCAACTACGCGGTGATCGGCCTGGACGAAGAGTCCATACTTCTGGTGTCCGACGTGGTGAAGTTGACATCGTATGTGCAGCTCAAGAGCGAGTTGATCAGGCGCCTGTCGGCAAGCGAGTCGGCAAAATTAGACCACTTGCTGGCAGGTTTAACCTTAGGTGATCGAACTCCCAGCCAATTGCTTCGTGAAATGAGGCAATTGGGTGGGAGTAAGATCGGCGAAGACCTGATCAAGTCGCTCTGGCTGCGTCGGCTCCCGGAGGGCACCCAGGCGATCCTCGCTTGCGTCTCCGGTTCCTTGGAGGAACTGGCAGCGACGGCCGACCAGGTTCAGGAGGTGTACGTACGCCCAACCTTGGCGGCCGTTCAACCACCGTCGGATGAGGTGGGTGAATTGAGGCGCGGGATTGCTGCATTAACAGCCAGTATGGCCGAGATGCGGGCGACGTTGGACGCTCAGCGTTCGGGCGCCAGATCGCGAGCACGCTCGCGGTCTGCCATCCGAAAAGGGCGATCAGGTAGCAGGTCGTCAAGACAGTCCACGGACCCAGGGATTTGCTGGTACCACCGCAGATTCGGGGATAAAGCGACAAGATGTACGCTACCGTGTAGATTCTCTTCTACCGCAAAAAACTAGGTCCGCGGGGGGTTTTGGCGGCGGCCACCCAGAACGCAGCACCACGTCGCCTAACTATTTTTGACCCCCTCAGCAGGCGCAACTACCTCGTCGACACGGGTGCGGAGGTTTCGGTTCTTCCCGTACCCCAGCATCATCAACTTTTCCCTCAACCGCTCAAACTTGCGGCAGCAAATTCCTCCCGCATAAACACGTACGGGTATAGGCAAGTGGACGTGAGTCTTGGCTTGCGTAGGACGTTTTCGTGGCGTTTCATCCTGGCGGATGTCAGCTTCCCCATACTAGGCGCAGACTTCCTGTGTCACTATGGATTGCTGGTGGACTTGCAAAACAAGTCTCTTATAGATTCCACGACCAACCTTAATACGTCGGGACATATGGTATCTCACCCAGGCAATAATCTTTCCGTTCTTTTAGAAGACATTACCGACTCTCGTGTTCGGGCACTTCTCCAAAAGTTCAGCCAGATTACTACCAACTGTAGTCTCTCCAAACCAGTGAAGCACAATGTGCAGCACCACATTATCACTACTGGTTCCCCGATCTTCTCGAAGGTGCGTCCTCTACCATCTCAGAAACTGGCAATTGCACGGAAAGAGTTTGAACAACTCGTTCAACAGGGTATCTGCAGGCCCTCAAACAGCTGTTGGTCTTCCCCACTGCATATGGTCCCTAAGCCAAACGGCGAAGTGATGTGGCGCGGCAGGATTCGCAACATTCGAAATTTATTTCGAATGTTGCGAGCGAATAGATGGCGCGGATCTATCCACTTTGCGTGGCACACCAAGGGAGTGGAAGATCGCAGTAATTATGTTTTTCAGACCTGTCACTGAATTTAATTATTAAGTTGAAAATTGCTAAAGAATATGGAAGTCCTTTTTGAAAATAGAATTTGAGTTGAGTTTACTGTATAGAATTCGCGTTGAGTTTGCTGTATAAAATTCGCATTGAGTTCGCTTAAATATTTCAATAAAAATAATAAGTAATCATAATTACTTAATTGGATTACTTAAGGGATACCTTCAATAAGACCACTTCTGGGATTCGTCTAATACCGAAGATAATAGTTTGGCCCTTTTTGTTGGTAAGGGGAATTATTTGCATAGAAGAAGAATGTCAGTACCGAACAATTCCAACTTGACAGCTGTGTCGAAATAACTGCCTTTTCAAAGCTCAAATAAGAGTTAAGTCTAATATCATCTGTTATTCTACTGCCTGTAACCCCTAAAACAGCTTTCTTCTCTTTTATTTTTAGGTGGTTTTTAGTTCTGCAAAATATCGTAGTTTTGTGGAGATACCAATTGAGCAAAGTAGTAAAGAGGATCTACGAAATTTGCCTGTTGTGAACTGGCCAGGTTGGGATCTCTTCTTGGCAGTCCCTCGATGCGTGCTGCTGGCGACTGTCAGTAGCGAAATCTACTCGCACTACTTAGTAGTCGCTGACTTCAGATGATGATTTGGCCCGCTTATAACAATATCTGATCGCAAGAGCTTTTGAGCCAGACACGTGCAACTGGTGTCCTTTGTGATCGACGTATCAACGAACGTCTCAAATCTAAAATTTACCGCAATGTTGTCCGTCCAGTCGCTCTCTATGGTTCTGAGTGTTGGCCAACCATAAAAGACAATGAACGGCGTCTCGCGGTAATGGAGACGAAGATGCTACGTTGGACTAGTGGCGTCACACGTTTAGATCACATCCGAAATGAGGATATCCGCGATCGTTATGGGGTTGCACCGATCGTGGAAAAGTTGCGAGAGAGGCGTCTTCGATAGTATGGTCACGCAATTCGTGCAAACGAGAATTCACTTGCAAAGATTGGTCTGAACATCGAAGTCGATGGTAAACGACCAAAAGGCAGACCTAAGCAACGGTGGCTTGATACGCTGGATGGGGATTTGAAAGCCTCGAGATTGCACCCAGATCAGGCATTCGATAGAGCCAAATGGCGAAGCCGATCACGACGAGCCGACCCCGCTTGTGAACGGGACAAAGGCTGAAGAAAAAAGACGTGCAAATGCATATAAGATTATGATGGCTTATAGTGGACCATACCCCTGACTCGGTATATCTTACAATGCACATTACCGGAGCTGCGGAGAGGAGGAAGAAACCCTCACTTTGCCCAGTTCTAGCTAAAGCCAGACTACTAGCACTAGGTAAACGATCCTTTGCAGAGCCAAGGGCCCCTATTTTTTCTTACCACAGTCGTCGTGACCCTAGGAGTTTCTGGCATCAAAACGGTATACCACAGCGCTAATTGGGCTCCCCGGAGCAGCCAGTGATACTTACTTATCTCTGCTTCAATGAAGAGTTTCTCAGTTAACAATTGTAGCATTAATCGGCAGTTAAAATACACTGATACACGCTATTTCTCGATCTTGTAACCTACCTGCATACCTACCTATCTTTCACTGCACACGCTTCGCAATTTCGTTACTATTTTCTACTCTCTGTTTTCTTTTTAGACATATGCTTCATCAATACCAGTCAAAGCTTCTATCTCACACAGAATACTCTGAATGATTAAAACTGGAGAATTGTTTGTTTGTTCCTAAATATTAGCCAGCTTCGCCAGTTCAAGCTTTCAAAATAAATTTTCGTTACTAATTTACCATACTTCGTATAAGCAGAAATTCCCACGAGGTCCTTCTCCAGAATTCCGAAGAAAATATTAAAATTCCCACCCACATCAAATTTAGTGTTCGAGAAGGTGCTTCCTAAGAAAACCATTCGCCAATCATTCATTTCCGGATCTTGGAAAATTCCATGTAAATTTCACATTGAGAAGGGAACAACTGCTTCTCGAAATACTGTATATGTGAAAATGAAGTAAAATTTTTTTGTCTGGTTTTCCACAAAAGTAGGCTGCGGTTTCGTCTAGGGCAGGCAGCTCTTCAAACGAGTGGCAGTCAGATACCACTTAGATTAACTCATTAGACGCTGTCTCACCTGTGCCCTGATCCCAGGCAGAGGCAACTCATTAGACGCTGCCTCACTTTTGCCCTGGGAGCACCGTGACCGAAAGTGGCAACAGATGGGAAACTCTCCTTTATATAATCGGGCCAAGTGGGAAGAAATTTACTTCCACGTTTTAGGAACCACAGACCCTTCGTTTGGGGCATAATACCCAAGTATATAAAAAGAAAGACTAAGAGTTTGGTCCGGTCCAATATAAAGTGGATCTGGACTTAGGATCCCCCATATCACAAACAAACAAAAATCGGTTTGATGGTTTGATCTTACCTTTTATTTACTAAAATATTTCCCAGAACTTCCTGTGGCTGATCTGGTATTTGATAACTTTGAGTTCTGTGTTTTCTATGTGAAGCCCTACCAATGGAATATCGATTGGTATGATTAAAGAATCTTCTTCCTTTCTTGGCTGTAAAGTTTAATAAACATAATATGATATTTTGGGAATTAGTTGTTACCTTCTTTAATGTGTTCCTTCTCTCTTATTTTGGGTACTTAAATTTACTTCACACTGGATAGTTTTCATTTTTGTGATCCCGGGCAATATCTTGCGTCTAGCTTATGCCACCCTTATGACGCTTGAGTTGGTATTTCGTCCTTTGTTGCACTTTAGTATTGCCACTGACTTCACCACAAGCTAAATTTTAAATATATTTTTACACATTGGTGGTGAGAAGGCAAATCTCCTCGGGATTTTTTCAAAATAATTCCAACTTTCCTCTGACCGACGGGAATTGATGATGACAATTAGTAGGATGAGTCCTTAGTAGGATTATCTAGCCCGTGGTGTTCGTTTACTGTCCTATGAGCTTGCGCGAGTTCACCTTAGTGCCTGTAACTATTCTGCTTTGAAATTGATGACATGGCTACTGCATATAAGTTTGGGACTTGCCTTGCACAGGCAACTTCTAGTAACATTGGAGTCATTATACCATTTAAAGTTGATGGTCGGTCATCTATATTCTTTGTGTTTTGATCGGATAAATCTGGCCCTTGGAGAGTTTATCTGACTCAAAATCACTAATCAGCACCTTGATTTAAAATCAATAGTTTGACGTGGAGGTTCCCAAGGAAGAACACCATGCATGGCTGATGTGTATTTAATGTCCTATGTATTCATTTAATTCCAACCTTCAGGAACATAGTCTTTTCTTTCCATGGATCAGTAAAGTAGTAATTAAACTTGGGAGTACATATCCCCTTTTATATATTCCTTATCCTGTGGTTTGCGGTAGTTGCTTAAATATGACTTTTAACCATCTAGCTGGAAAGAATGGATTTATGTGAATGAGAAGCCATTTCTTCAGTCTCTGTCACCTCTCCCTGTCATCTTGGTTTAGGTAGAATCGAAAATTTATTTTCTAATCCTTTCCGGAACAAATCTGAAGCAGTTGGCTGTGTTTGGTTGATGTGGCATTGATTCTTTATAATTAGGTTTCATGAGTGGTATTAGCTCTCCTTAAAATTTTTCTATGATTTAGGGAACGTACTCTACAGCCAAAATACGCTTTTCAGAAGATAAACTTTCATACGGATTACGAAATATATTTTTTTAGAACATTCATATAGCTTAAAGTCATGTACATATATTCCACTTGATCCTCTCAGGCCTGAAGATTTTTGTTGTCGTTTCAATTAAAAGGGAGTGACCTAGTTCATTGAAGTAACCCTGTTGAGAGTGGTGCGGGATGATTGCTGCTGATTGTTTTTTGAAAAAAAGGGGCATTGTCCTAGTCAGGTCTTTTTTATTTGTTGTATTATCCAGTAGGTTGCTAGTTAGCATCCTTTTCCAGCAAAGTACATTATTTGAGGTGGTTGACTACGGAGCGACTTCGTAAATTTTGGCTATTCAGCTTAACTAAGTGGACTGAAAAATGTATGTTATTTTAGTTTCAAGAATACCTGTTTCTTCTTGCAGAAGGTCCTGGTAAAGGTCTTATTAAAGTATGCTCTAATCTTCGGGTTTATTCATATGACACAGATATTGTAAGGCCTGCCAGTGTATTTATCCTCCATTGAGGAATTATGAACTGTTGCGTGTGTGTATGTTGGAGGAGAAGCTACAGCTTCTGAGCACTCAGGCCGTGTTGGCCCATTGTACTCGCCACCCCATCTAACGGAATATTCCGGATTCGTTAACGTATCGTGGGATTTCCGTTAGTGGATGTGATGCTTGTCGCAACTGCAGAACATCGGCACCAAAGACCTGATGCCTGATGCATCCATAGGAAATGCTCCATGGATTCCGCTTCCTTATTACACGAGGGGCACGTATTATCTTGAGTAATTCCAATTCTGGACATATGCCCAGCTAGTGAATTATGGCCTGTCAGAATGCGCACAATACACCTGTTCCTGCTTTTCGACAGGTTAAACTCTGCGGTACGCATGTTCGGTTCTGTCAGGAAAAGTTTGGTGTGTCGAGCAGCATTTAGGCTCTGCCACATCTGCCTCTTTCGCTAAAGCATCCGAAATTTCATTTCCCTTTACGCCACAGTGACCAGGTACCCAGAGTAGTTCCACCGCATTGAATCTAGAGATAGAGTTCAAACGGTTCTGAAATAATAAAAAAACTTGTTAATTTCACTCAGTTCAAACGGTTTCTGCATTCCTGAACGATTTTGGAGGTGATCAAAGGACTACTCAATGCCCTCAATGCAGCTTGGCTGTCACTGCAGATTGCGATGCGCCTACCCTTCAACCGCTCGTCAATCACCCAGTTTGCCGCCCTTAGGATCGCATAAACTTCGGCTTGAAAAACTGTTGTATATTGTCCCAAAGAAAAAGCCCACTTCTCGTTTTTATTTGAGAGGCAGACTCCGGCTCTAGAACCCTCTTCTGTTTTTGAATCATCGGTGTAGAAGACTTCCGTATATCCCGCCATGTATTCCTCTAGGTCTTCCCAGTCCTCTCTACGCTTCAGGGCAACTTGATATCTTCTACCAAACGGATGCATGGGGACACGAGAATCGGAAGGCATCATAAGAGCTGGATTCAGTCCTCCCAGTAGCTCTTCCAATGCTCTGTGCCCCCCACATCCGTCGTTTCCCCATATATCTAATCGAATTAGTCTATGAGCTGCTCTCATTGGAGTGCTTTGACTAAATATATCCAGGGGCTGCAAATTGAGGAGTGCATTCAGAGCTGCGCCGGATGTCGTGCTCATGGCACCAGTCATACCCAGACACACAGTTCTTTGCAGTGCGGCTAGTTTACGGTGAAAACCTTTTTGTCTCACCTTAACGCACCACACTAGGGATGCATATACGAACATCTGCTTAATGATGGCAACGTATATCCACATTATCACATGAGGTCTGAGTCCCCATGTCGAGGCAAAAGTCCGTCTGCACAGCCCATAAGCTCTACATGTTTGTTCCAAAGAAGTTTTTTATTTAGAGTGACTCCCAGATATTTCACTTCTTCGGAGATTTGAAGGGTAGCAAAATCCATCCAGTTTTCTTCTTTTTGTGAATAAAACCATTGTGGTTTTATTTGGACTAACTGACAGATCATGTCTGCGACATCAGCTGTCTATTAAAGCAATGGCACGTTGTATATTCCTACACACCGTTCCAAGATCCCGATCAACAGCAAGCCCAGCCACGTCATGGGCATAAGCTTGATCGTGAATTGGCAAATTTTGCAGTTCGGATAGTAGTGAGTCGATCAGCATGCTCCACAGAAGTGGCGAAAGTACACCTCCTTGGTGGCAGCCCTTCGTTGCTTCTGCAGTCAGGTAGCGATCGACACCCACCTCAGCGCACAGCAATCTTTGCGTTAGCATAGCATGGATCCGCTTAATTAAAGCATCATCAACACCATGCGCTCTGGCGGCATCACAAAATTTTTGAAAAGGCGCACAGTCAAAAGCTCCTTCAATATCTACGAACAAACCCGTCGCGTACTCACCATTCAAAGTTGCATCCTCTATCTTTGTGACCAAAGAATGAAGAGCAAACTCACAGGACTTTCCACGTTGGTAAGCATGTTGGTTTTCACTAAGTGGGTGTGACCTAAGTGCGTTTCCACGAATCTGACGCTCCACCAGCCTCTCCAAACCTTCTAGCAAGAACGAAGTCAAGCTGATCTGTCTGAACTATTACTGACATATGTTATGGGTGATGGTTATGGATGACATGAGTCATTATCCTTTCTACATCTTTCATATCCTTGAGTATCAATAGAATGAAATTAAATGAAAAGTCGATGTTTGTGTCTTCGATTTTATGTGAACTACTTTGCTTTGGTGTCTATTGAATACCTTCTTCGGGGCCAGGGGATGAACTACATTTTTCATCTGGCAGCAGTATTATGCGGGCGTGTGGGTCATATTCATATTTTTACTGCGTTTCATTTTTCAAAATACCCAATCATTAACTTAGAACTAAATTAACGAAAATTATTGATGTTCTGCAACATATAGGAGGAAAAAGTTACAGCCAAATATTTGATAGACGTACCCCTTAATATTGTCTGTGTAGTTTCGGCATATTCTATCAAAATAACCGAGAAGCAAAACAGTTATATAATTTTATTCCTTTCATTTAAGAACGCTAAAATCCGTGTAAAATTTTTCAGTTAATTCAGGTTAATTGTACATTTCCACATATCAACGATCCCCTTAAATAGATTTTTCATCAAAGCAAAGACGCATACCTCCCATTTTTACTGAAAATATTGGCTGAGGCAAAAAATGGCATTCCTTTTCACTTACTTCATCATTAATCACTTTCCTTCTATCCATACTCGTGCATGTGATAACGCTTCAATCGATCTAAATAGATCAACACCATATAATTAACTGTCCAATGTTTTCCCTTCAGCTCTAATCCTCACGTAGGCCAACACTTTTCACACCATACGGGCAAATTCAAGACGGCAATAATGTAAAAAGCATCTAAAAAATAAGATATCCAAAAAAACACGGAATACCCCTGGAATCCAAAACATTTACCGAATTCCAGAAATTAATTACCAATTAAACACGAACTAGAGGATTTTTTCAGTTGCTTACTAGAATTCATTGCCAGAGTGGCGGAATTAACTTCTAAGTAATATCGCAAAAGATGGTATCGGGGGAGAAGGGGTGGCTGGAGGTTGTGAATTATCTACTGGGTTTGTACTCAAGTCGTCAGATATGTACATACATTACGATTTAGGCTAAATTAAAGATGGAATAGTTAGATATTTATGGCATTTTGAAATTTCGATGAGGCGCCAAAACTAGTGAAAAATTGCTGGAATGTTTGTTGATTTAGTTTAGTGCCTTGGCGTTGTTCGATTGTTTGCCCAATAAGCAGAATAGCTGGGAAACAATAGGCAGGCAACTGACCTTGGTTAGACATTATTCTCTCATGGTAAGCTTAGGTTTTTACCGAATTCACTAATTCTTCAAAGATATTATGATTTTGGCGGAACTGAGCCAGTTTGCGTTGCTGTTTGTGCTGCAAATAGCCAACCGTAAAGACACAGGAGGAGTCTGTTTTTATATTGTCGCGCAATGATAAGGTTCCTTATTTTCAATTTCACTTTGTTTATACACTACTTATGAATACGCATCCGTATTCAATTTCATGAGTTTTCTGTAAATAATGAATTTATGTTTCTATAGTCCTTAGCATAATATGCTCCTCTGAACTACATAAATATGTACATATGTAGGAGTAGGTGTAGTTTACTGCTTCAATGACTATCAACTTCCGTCTAAATATTTGGTTGGTGTTCAGTTTTTGGTAGTTTTCGTAAGAGTTTTGTTGTGGTCGAAGTCCATTTGTAGTTTTACGTGACAATGTCCTCTTAAACAATCTATTTCGTTAAACCTGCTCCTCCAGCCCTAAAAGAAACCATTTTCAAACCTGTTGCAAAAAAGCCTCTTTATTTTCTCACCCCAAAGCAGCCGAGAATCACTGTCTTATTTCATCTTTTACCTCTTGTCATACAATGTCTTCCAAATTTTCATCTAACCTCTTCTTTTTCTTCAGCCTTTGTTCCGTTCACAAGCGGGGTCGGCTTGTCGTGATTGGTTTCGCCATTTGGCTCTATCAAAGGCTTGATCTGGATGCAATCTCTAGGCTTTTAAGTCCTGATCCAGCGTATCAAGACACCATTGTTTCGACCTGCCTACATTTCTAACCGATCCTCAGAATATCTTTTAGTAGTTGCCCTTGGCCCAGGGAAAGTGTATGTCGTAGGGGTTCATTCTGGCCCTTCTGCGATTTTTACCCTCTGTCCAGACAGTAAGGCTTTATTGCGTGCTGACCCTTACACTGTTTTCCCCTGCTTCCTGACTGATAGACTTTTCGCAGAAGCAGGCCAATTTCAACGGTAAGCTCGGTTTTATTGACTTCAACTCGACCAAACCCCAATACTATTCATTCAGAATCCTGGAGCATTGCTCTATAATCTAGCTTTCCTTCCGCAATTGTGACTGATTAACATCTTAAAAAGAACAAGCAAATTTATTCAATCATTTTTTTTCTTAAGAAGAGCTTCCGGCACACCCAATATTCTGCTAGTCTGCGCTTCTATAATCTTCTTTGTCTACACTCTCCTTGATGTCTGTACCCCCTCCACACTCCATTTTAACCTTATGGTTTCATCTCTATTGACAAAAGCTACCGCATGCCATTCTGTACAGAAAGCGCAAAATTTTCGGGGTCCTCTTCGTGTGGCTCGAAATCTTTTTTCACTTTGCGCTTTTCACGCTATGTTGGTGTTACTACGTATTGTAGTTTAGTCCTTTGCATTTCAAACCACGGTCGTAATTCCTTGTTGTGGCCCTGACGTAGCCATCGCTCCACTGAAGGCAGGACCTACCTTACGATTTTCCGTGTATAATCTCCGTCAACAATCCCGATCAAGTAATTCTCCCACCGAAGTTTGATGTGCCTTATTTTATTTGCACAGGACGAAATATTTTGTCATCATGCAAGCATCAAAGTCCTAATGCAGCGTGCTGAAAGTCTTCGAAGGATCTTTTGTTTATGACCCAACTTTTCGAAGAATACCAGAGGAAGTTTGTATCGTAAGAAATTTGATGCTATAGGGAAGGCCTTATGTAGGCTAAAATAGACTCTGGTTACTTACAAAAGCCCTTTACGGAACTCTTCATTCATGTTGTTTCCATCTGCGATAGGAGAATTATTTAATTGTCTGAAAGTTGTATGAGTCTTCCCACTTTTAGTTTGTATATAAGCTGCTAATTTTGCTTCCATACATTTTTTGGTTAATTTCGTTGTTGCCCCCATACATAATACTAATATCATCAGTATAGACCAACAATTGGATATTCAATGTACTCACTCCTGTGTTTAGGATAATTTTTTTCCGTTGCCAGGTTAAAGAGGATGCATGATGTCGTGTTTCTTTGTTTCAGCCTTTTGGGCATAATAACTACTATCGACAGTGAGCTGGTTCTTTTAACCTTCATCATTTTTTTCATGGTCATGGAAGGTTTTATTTTAGGCCTTTATCCCGATGAAAGGGTAGTATAATTTCTGATGGTTTCTAGAAGTCAATTCTGCTTATTTCTGTGGGGTGAATCCTCAATGATATGGATCAATTACCTTTGGAGTGTATGGGGCTATCCCCTCAAATATGATAAGGAATCGTCTGGCATTCATCGTCCCATACTTCAAAAACCACATGATGAAGTTTGTGGCCTTTGTATTTAATTAGCCTTATTGAAGTAACAACGGTTTCACGATTTTTTCAGTGGTGATCTTTGGGAATGACTACTGCATGGTCCGGTGGGGAGCATTCTTTGAAAAGCGATGGCTTGCGATTTCGTCCACTGCATTCTTTTGTTTTGTAGTTAGTTTGAAATTATCATCAAATTAGTCCTTCCGATCCCTTTTCCGACTGGTGCTAGAGCACTTCACCCATTTACGGTGTCAGCAGCGCATTTTTGTAATCGTTCCGCAGCTGTTCGTCCTATCTTCGTAGCCGTATTAGTCTTAAACTGTAGTACAGTGGTATTTTCTTCCTGGGAGTTATAAAACCTAGCCCCTTATTGGGTGCCAGGGTTCGTGGTATTTCCGTGTCGAATGGTCAATCTGACTGGAAATGATGACGAGGAAGTGCTGTTGCTATTGGAAGGACAGGGGTATTCCATGATAGGTATTCTACAAGTTTTGTCGCTTTTGCCAATGGAATCCCCAAGACCATGTCAAACAATATCAGTATTTTGACACCCGCTTATGTACCAATCAAAGTCCAAAGTAAGGCCAATTTCGGACAGTATTGACTAGGACTCCTTAGTGGATAACTTCGACGGGGAATATTGTTGTTAAGAGGTGTAGGTGCTGTGGGAATACAACGTAGATTAATTAATCTTTAAGATTGAGATCACAAGCTGAGTAACTGAAATATGATATGAGATGGAAGTAAGCATCGATTTAAAGATACGTAAAACGAATTACTTAGAAATATGGAGAAGCTTTTATTTGGGATATTGGCGAATATTTAGCAAAAGATTCATTAATTGTGATTGCTGAGATGAATATTGATTTTTAAACGGAGCAAAAAAGGCAGAAAGGTCTTGGAAATTTTTCCAATTTCAAAATTGTTGTAAGATAAAATTGTGATGTGGAGACAGATAACCTATCTGTATGTACATTAATCACCCTAAAGTGAAATATCATAATACCATCATCGCGCGATCCAAATAAAGATCCCAACATCATAACATCACTTAACATTTCAAAATTACTCAACATCACAGTATCACCGCAACACCACCGAGAAGAGAAGGCGTCTTCTTCGTCTTCAGCCTTGGTCCCATTCAGAAGCGGGGTGAGCTCGAAAGTGATGATGATATTAATTATGCGATAAGACATTGCAAAACATCACCAAACTTCATTATATTCATAAGAGAAGCGGCTGTGCTGATGCCGACTATCGCTTGCGAATCTGTTAGTGCTATGATTCCCTGTTTTCTTCGCAGGATTTGGGCTGAAAAAATGAGTGATATATAAAACGGTTGCGGATTCGTTGCTTTAAATGAACTTTTGATTTCTAACGTTATCGCTCAGTAAAGAATGTCGCCTGCTGATTGATGTGTGTATGGTGGTGGTCTAGGTTATATTGTAATGTATTGTTCAATATATTATACCGTTCTTTCTAGTCAAAGTGATGGCAGTGACAGTCGAGTGCCGATGCCAACTTTCGATTGCGAATTAGTTAGTGTTGTTTCTTATCATTATTTGCATGCAAGGTTCCTTCTTCATTCATTCCTACTTTGCGCTACCGTACAATTTACTTTATAACTGTGATAAGCGCTGTGTAAATATCACTCTAGTAATAATATTGACTGCGGGGAATAGTATGTGATGTTGGTGATACAGCACCCAATGCACAATTAGGGTAATGACATATAATGTTTGCGATATTACTTTGGGAATCCTCCATTTTTATGGCCTGCGTATGCCAATGCAGGGTGGAAAACCAAAAGTCCGCGGTTCATGGACGCCTGAGGCACGAGAAGCATCGATTGAGGATGTGATCCATCGACGATCTTCCCTCTCGACTACGGCACTCGGATTCGGATTTTTCGGGATCCGCGCGCGTTGTTGAACCTTTGTTTTTGTTTTCTTTTGTGTTTTATTTCCAGCTTAACACTTTCCCGATCGCCCGCTCAGTAGCGGATCCTTCCTTCTTCTTGGCGACTTGTTTAGACTGCCGCACGGGAGTATTTCTGCGTTTCGTATGATTAGACGAAATTGTCCGCTTCCTGCCATATGAAAAATAATACGTATATTTACACATACTTCAAATAAGATCGATATTACTTGTTTTTCGTAATCTTTTGAATCACAATATCTTTGTGACAATGTAGAAGCTCGCTTCTGAACTACTCGTATTATATCCCTGCCACCAATTTTATCATCACTATTATTTCCTGAATAACTGTCAGAATAATCTGATAAATTGTTTAAATAAAAATTTTATCGCGATTGGCAAATTTTTTAAAATGATAGGCAAATTTACGAGCTCACAAAGCAACGGAGCTAACGCAATTCAATGCGGATCTCAGTACTAAATAACAAATTGCTGCTACTATGATAATAATTGTTTATCGTCATGGCAACCGCGTAATAGAAAATTAAAAGTCAAGACGGCTAAATGGTTCCGTATCAGGGCAGAGGCAACTCGTCAGATGCTGCCTCACTCTGCGTTTTCGTTTTTTATTTTTTGAAGCTTGGACCAAGAAAAGAGTAAGTTGTTCTTCATTTGGTTCGGTCCGACATCAAGTGGATGTGGACTTAGGACCCCTTAATCCACAAACAAAAAAACTGATTATTAAGTAATCGGTGAGTAACTTTCAACCATAAAATGCTTATTAATAGGCTATGGGTCGGTAAAGTGTTAAGCTGTGTGCTTCCTCCCGTTAGGCACGCGCGACATCCTGATACTTGTTTGTTTGTTAGGTTCTGGTACGATCCCACGCATCGCTGAAAGGACATGTGAAATTTTGTCAAATGACAGGTGAGGGGCTGAAGTGTTCAAAGGGCACCCCCTCCTCATTCTTGAGCCTGGCTAGCAAAGAGGTAAGCGTGCGCGGGTCGACGGAATACTTCCGTAGAACTTCAGCATTTGCGGGCGGACCTCCACGATCAATTTCATAAATAAAATACAATAAACATCAGCAGGGTCGTTTCCAAATATCCGAGTCCATACGAAAATATAAGCTGGTAATTGTCTGCAGGCTACAAATTTTGCTCCCTCAACTTTTTCTAACTTTCCAGAAGTAGGCAATGGTTTTCATAATTGCTAATTGTGGAAATTTCTACGCCTTCCTTAAAAAGTCAGTACCACTTAGCCCTCACATTTGTCGAGGTTTCCGTAATTATTTCATCATATTCGCATCAGTGAGAAACTGAACGTCCCATACCCTGGACCTCCAGACTTCTTTCTCACGATGTTACAGAGAAGCTTCCTGTTTATTTTGATGTCTTTTTTCAATTCCTTGAATCGAGGATTTGAAATTTCAAGGAATTCCAAACGGCTCTGTGGAGTTTTGATTGAAATTAATAGGCTTCTAATTTCTAGAATCTTCTGCTAGTTGCATTTCTTATGTTTTTTTTTTATTTTTGGGTAGGGCGGTTGGATGGTTTTTCGCATTGAGGATTAGATTCCTGTAAAGGTAAGTTGGTAGATTGCCAACTAAACGCCTCCCCGTTATCAAAGGGCTAGCTTGGAACCGTTTGGCACCTTTAATTCGAGCTAGTTTTCCCGCTTTTCCGCCTTCCACCAGAAAAGAAGGTGTAATCATCATCTACCACCCCATTGTAAAATACATAGTCGGAGGATCGTGCCTTCGCAATCTCGTGCAGATAAGAGCCCACTTAGAATCTAGGTAAAAAATAATATCATTATGTTTTCGGTATAACTGACGATTATCCCTTGCAAACTTCTATTCATTCGGTGTACGTTGCCGTTCTTTATGAGCAATCGCATTCCTTGAGTTATCTCTCTTGCATTTGGTTATGTTTCGGAGACAGTACAGTAGGCAGACGACACCCGCAAAGCCTATATATTTGCTGAAAGTGGTTACGATACCCCTGCTTGCCAAGAGCATCTGCCCATATTTCCGCGCCCTAGACTCTGACTAAAGGTAGGACTTAAATCCGAAACTCTTGCTGCAGTAATCCAGTGTACCTTTGATTTCAATTCGGTGGTCGGGATTTTTTTTAATCAAGCAGTTTTTTTCAGAGCAAGGCTGAGACCATGGGCAGTCATCTGTGTGCTCATTGCATCAATATGCCAAGCCTACTTTGGGCCTGTTTGATATTAACAAGGATAAAGACCTCAACATCATTTAGTGTGAATCCTCTGGCATGTTAAGTCTTTCCAGACCATCTTACTGTCACGGAATTGCTACGTTTATGTGGGGTTTTATTGTCAAGTATTCTAACTAAAAATTCGCCCTTCTATTATAAAATTCAATTTGTGTATGCTGATCAGTGCTATGATTTTAATTGACATAACACATATTCTTTAAAGAGTGATTTTCGTCACAGTAAGCTTTCCGAAATCCGGCCCTAGGATTGAATTCTGTGCTACCCCCGAAGAGATAGGAAGCAGATTTTCCTTGGCCGCCCAGTATCTCATAGAGCAAGGAGTGGCCGCTCAGATAGTCTTTCGTTATTCGCAAGAGGTAGTCTGGAACATGGAACGACTTTTGCTAAAGGAACAAGCATATCTGCCTATCTTAACAACAACCTCAAACGTTACGAGGAGCACTACTCGTCGTGATCGACGGTTGTGTCTTTCAGTTCGATGAACCCCACCCATGGCCTCTATGACAGGATTCACCGAGAATCATTCCGCTCTCAAACCAAATTGCCTTGCGCATAAGTCCCCTTCGCAAGGTTAAATTTTGAGGGTGAAAGGTAAGAAAATACCAAGCATCAACGAGGAAATGTACGTTGATCGCAAATAGTAGGTCTCCCTCCCATAGTTCAAGCATAGTAATAAATTCGCAGGGTCTTTATTTCTTTGCAATCTATATTTTACCTCCTCCTTCCTGCACTTTGTGTTTGCCTATGTTGATCGCTGATTGCGGAACCGTATATTTTCAATGACTGATATGTATCTATGTCTCAGATGTAATCTCTGGTCTGGTCTTCAGTTTGCGAATCTTTCCAGGCAGTTGATTGCTATAAATTAGAGCATGTGTGAAGTAAATCCAGCAGGATTCCATGAAATTATTCATACAGAAATTGCCAATTAGTATTGTATTTTCTTCGCAATTTCCGGCTAAACAGTGCGGAACATCAACATAATCGTATTTTAATGAATGCCCGTTGGCTAAAAAAATTGATTTGTTACAACACCTTTAAAATTAACAACCAGACATTAATAATTCTGCAAAGTTCGATTTTATTACATTCTTCCATCGTTGATTGCATTCAGTAAAAAAAAATCACTGCCTACTACCTTTCCAAACTTACCACGCTTCAATCCCATGATTGATACTTCATTTGAGAATCGCCCATAAATAGCAATCTTTTCGTTATCTTAATTTTTCATGCATCCACCACACTCGTTTCGTATATTTTAGCACGTAATCGGCTTCTTCCATGAGAACTACTGCAATATAATGGATACCTACGCTGCTATTTCCACAAATCGAAAATTTTTATGATCTACGTATGAAGAACAAGTTACGCCTCCTCCCGGCCATTCTTAAGAATCTTTACTGCACCTACTTGAATCGATCCTCAAAGCGAATGTGTAAAGCCATTACCATCATAAATGAATTTTAATATTGTTGTCTAGGAGGCGAAATACAGTTGGTTCGAATGCCTGCAGCCATCATAGCGGGGCTGCGGATACAGCACGTTCACATAAACCTCCAGATATTTCGGTTTGAATTCTGTGGTGTGTTCTGTGCATTTTCTAAAATTACCTTTATAGATCACACCTCATTATCCCAACTTCACGGACCAATTCAATTCAATTTTGCGGCCATTGATCCGCCACTTTCGCTTTGACTGACTGTCTTGACGCTGTGGACCTGAACTCGCCGGTCATTTGTCAAAAATCTTAAATTGATATTGAGAATCCATTCGAAGGCAGTTTTTTCCATATTTCAAAGTTCTTTATGGTCCATAAGAGTCTAGTGGCGGATTGGTAAAGGTGCGCATATGGCCAAGACGCGGCGCGGTAACTGGGATGGTGTAATGTGCAGATATTGTATCTGAAATCAGTACCACAATCATGATCGTGCCATCAGCGTTAGTTTCATCTTTTTGTTATTGCTCACGAACCTCTGCAGTCACTTGAAAAACTTCGGTATTTTTCCTTTTCCACTTGAGGTACGGAGCTGTTGGTTCACCGCGGTTATGATTGTGTTTTCTTTCGTCGGCTCCTCTGCTTAAATTTCGCCTAATAGTGACTGAGTACCGACTGAAAATGGAAGTATTTTTTGAATACGTACCATAAAACCATTTCTGGAGAATCAAGTCGGGGCACTTAAGATAAAGAAAACATTAAAACATGCTATCTAGGCTATGAAATAGTGACTGCATCAGATACTTGGCTACTGGGCTACGCAAATCCAAACATGCTTCAGAGAAAGAGACGATCAAGTCAAAAGAGATTAGGATCAACTGGTCCCAGTGATCGTTGGTTGCCTAACGTATATTGTACAGTTCCGTTTGTGTCGACACAAAAAAATAAAGAAGAAAACAGAATTCAACACTCCTAGGCCAGCAATTCGATCGTTAATCCACCTCCAAACTATTTTTCTTAAGTAAAACACCTTCAGGTAAAACCAACAACTCATAATTTATATTAACAAAAACGCTTTGGACATCCAGCGTCAATTGCCTGGTATTTTATCTTTTAGATACTCCGGAGAAAAATTGCGGATCCGAGAGATATATGTACATCTATTAGGCATTTGACCGGATAGTGTTTGGATGATTGCAAGAAGGTCGCCTCCATTTCAGATATTTAGCTCGGCTTAGATAAGGATCGTTTGTGATGTTACTACAGTCGTTGCTTGATTTGAGAATCTAGCACTTTCTGCAACTCGTACCCCAAAGACAAGCGTTCCAGCTGAAAACTTCTCTATTTCCCTGCTGGACACTATGCAATCAAAACCACTTGAAATGGTATAATCTCGACTGTGATCCAGAGTGCTGAGTATCTCTGATGAAATATTTACAATGCAAATCGTGAAACGTGAAAATTTCCCTTACCTTTATGTTTCCTAACGATCAGTGACTCTACCATTTGGAGGTTGAAGTTGGGTCCATATCGTTCGTTATGTGTAGCGCAAACAGATCGCACAAACTCATAAAATGGGTTCAGTTTTGCTGTTCAGATACTTTACGAAAGATTTTTAAGATGATATGGGAGAATGAACCATTTCTTCTCATGTATCGGTTGTTTGTTTGTTGCTGTAGATATATGTAGTTTAGCAATTAACATTCCAGACCATATGACTAACTGATGAACGGCAGATGAGTGGTTGGGTTCCGAGTCCTCCATTACTCTATCGACATTTAGGAGTTATGTATGTTTCGGGTTCTTTCAATGGGAACAGTGTGTGCAGGGAAAGATTTAAAGGGGATGTTGTTCATAGCAAGAGGACCTTTAATTCGACAACAGTCGCAATGTTCGATATTCGACTAATCAAACCAAGAAGAAAACCCAACTTTGAGCAGTGATAAATGTAAACTCGTAAATAAAATTTCGATTTTTTTCTTGCATCGTGGCTGAAACCTCTCGCTCAGAAATGGCATGAAAAACACACTTTCTTTGAATTGTGATTACTTCTGGCCTATTTGAATCCTCCTTGCTTTGCATCACATCAGACCCTTCATCGATCTTCCTAACAAAATCGAGTTGGGCCTTCCATATTGACTAGGACCAGTTGTATCGATCCTAGTCAACGTAATCCTTTAGTCTACACTTCTTTTATTGGTCCCAAGAAGAGTGCACATAGGAGATGCGTCTCCCGGCGCATTGCTTGAATTTTTATGGTGGGAGGACAGCATTGCGTATGTTCGACGTTCTTTGATCACTTGCGTGTGAAAAATGTCGCGCATTTACTCTGGTGTTAGCTTTGTGCATGTCATTCAGTGCATTGGTGTGCGGTCAAGTAGGCTGCCAGTACGTGGCAGTATGTGTCATAACAATTGAAGCAAGCGGCACACTGCCATCGGCACACCAATTCACGAATCACCTCATACCTATCCCGCGAATACGCAATGATATTCCGTGTTCGCTAGAAATTTGATTTATTTCACCCGTGTATAGATTCTTGATTGGTCCCAATATGCTTGGTAGTAGACAGTGTTCGAAAGCAACAGTAACTCGTTCAGAGTTGTGCATTAAGGGTCAACTACTTCGCAATCTTACAGGAGCTTTTTCTACTTCTTCAGCCGTTGCCCCGCGGGGTTGGTTCGTCTTGATCCGTAATGTTATTTTTTCATATAAAGTCCCAATTTAAGTTAAATCGACCGGCCATTAAATCATCGTCTGGGTTTTCGGTCCATCTCTTGGGTTATTTCTTACCAGATTCGGTATTCAGACCAATCTGAGCTAGTGATTTGTAGCCTTGAACTTTTTGGTTGTCTTCATGAATGAAAAGAAAAGACTGTTTCTTGACTAGGGACAACTCTATTATATTTATTCGCAAATATCGATATTTCGGGAGCCAGTTGCTCCCTCCTTAGTGCTTACAATCTGAGCTAATAAGTTCTCGGCAGCACGAATTACATAACCAGACCATTGAATTTTCCCACGACCGATGCAACCCCATATTGAGAACGAATGCCCTTAGTTGGAATATGATCATGTCGTGTTACGGCCAAAAACAGTGGCGTGCCATTCATTGCTGATGATAGCCGGATTGCACACAGAAACAGGGTAGTAAATTTTGGGTTTGAGACGTTTTTTGATGCTGCTGACTAGTTGTGAAATTGCGCTAATTCGTGAAGCTGTTTCATGGCGTAGTTTACCGTTGGTTGACAACATCGATCTGAGATATTTCAATCGCTCAGTTCTCAGCAGGTCGTTGCCATTGGCATGTTCATTGGGGTCGGTCGTCAAAAATGTTATTTTATTCAGATTCAGTCGTGCCGCGTTACGTGAAGCGGTCTTTCCATTTTTGGGGAAGTTGATTGTTGTTGTGAAACACTAGGCAAACGTCATCACAATGTCCATGACAAGAACAAAGAGGGGAAACAGAGGGTTTATCTCCCCAGTGCACTTGATTCGACTTTATCATCGTTTTCTGCTCAAGAAACGTTCTTTTGACCCGCCATAACATTTTTGTCATCAACATACATTACTGTTTGGGTAGACTTAAATAATAGCACTACTGCGTTGTTTATTACCTTCATAAGCGGTCCATTAGTAAAAAATTCCAGACATCCCGATTTGCATCGTTGTCCATCAATTCCAATTCCATCTGAGCCAGGGTCTACCACGTCTTTTTTTCCTACTGCGCTGTTGATGGGTATTTTTCTAATAACGTGCTCCAGGGCTATGTTAAAAATCAAAGTGGCAGAACCATCTCTCTGCTCCAGGCCTTAGTCAGTTTTTTGACAGTACTGACAGTTCTGTCTCTGTGTAGGTTGGTTAATATCATATATATTGTTCATAAGGCACCATTTTCTTTTTGGCGGCATCGCTTCTTTTCGCTGACTTCGTCACTTCAGTTTTTTCCTACAAGCGTATTGGTTCTAGCACTGATTGAAGGTCCTCCAGGGGTCTGCTTCTCAAAGAATCTGTGAGTTCTGAGGTGGTATACACAATATACAGGCAGCTTCTATTTGTTTGATTGTGTTGTATTTGAGAGCGTTACTTCGTCCTGACGGGTATTTAACTGATATTTCGTACGATCTCACTGTGAGGATATTAGTAGCAATCTTTTTCTCAATTAGTAGATGGTCCATCTGATTGAATGTGAGACTCATAGGTGTCTCCGAAATATGTTTATGAATGTCGCGATCTGAGAGACGTGTGGAGCTCATAATCGTATTCATACTGGAAGCAAAGTCAACAAGCTACTGCCCATTATTAGCGATGCTATGGAGGCTAAGCCTCATTGACGAAGTTGCTTAGTAAGATGTCATCCAAAGGCAACAAATCATAAGTCCTTTCGAAGTGGTAATAGGCCTCTTTTTTGCCGACTTCTTACTTTTTTTGGGGTGGGGAACGGCTAATCAGTCAGACATTAAAATAATCATTTTCATACGGATCGCTTATAGTGTTGATGGTCCAACTTACCTGAAAGCGTTTCGGTCCTGGTTGCGGAATTTCCCCCCTGGATTATGGTCCAACCTCTAACTTCGTGGAAATGAGTCTTCTCTATTATGATAACATCTGTTCCACTGAGAAGAAATATTACTAGTGGCAAAAAATTTGGCAAAGGTTGTCCGAAATAATTTTGTAAAGTGACAATCAACGTCGCTGGCCTTATTTAGTTTACGAGTAACGATGGTTCATACAATTTTATTTGACTAGGCGATGTTGCTCTTATCTGTATTCCATATGATCCAGGAGTTGCATCGTGGGTTACCGAACAGACTGCGATTTATAAGCGTGTTGGAGTGCTCTTTCAGCAGTTTGACTTGAACAACCGGAAATCCGACCCTAACGTACATAAACCGAAAATGAGAGGGCGGTGCAATATACAGAGACCAAGTAATTCCTCCTATGGTATCGAATTTTGCCGCGTGGACAGACTAACAACGACTAACTTGTCTCACTTATTACGTTGGTGTAGCTGTTATATATGTACTCGTATATTGTATAATCCACGAAGGATGGAGCTGTACAAAATAATGCATGATCTTAACAGCCCAGAAGTTCTTCTTCCGTTTCTTGGGAGAGGTAAACTTGGGCAACTAGCGACCCGCCGTAAGCCTGCATCAGCAAAGCATTTAAAGATGAAATCTAATTAATTTCTATTCGTTTTTATATAATCGAAATTCCAGCGTGCCATGCTAGGCCCCATTCAAAACAACCAATCAATCCTCTTTCGGATATTCTTCCTAGTTCTGACTTGAATTTGGTATGCATCAGAAGCAAATGTATATACTTTTGATACGGATCCAGCGTTCGTTGATATTGAGGGTAAGTTACATTGGATAACATAGGTCACATGGATAACATGGTGTTTCTCCTATTGAATGATGAGAACCAGATTCCTGAGACGTGTAAATCTGATCTCAAGAGGCTGAAACTGCCGGTAGAAAGCGTTCACTCTTCTGCATGTTTGAGGATTGGGAGATCCTAAGTTCGCACCCACTTTTTTTGGTCCACGAACTCCTCGTTTGGGTTTTAGTACCCAAACTTCAGAAAGTAAAAAGCGAAGACGGCTTGACGGCTTCGTGCCCACATCAAGTGGATGCAGACTTAGGATCAATACTCGAACAAAATATTTTAACGCTGGCCAAAGTATTGATTGATTTACGCGTAATAAAATTTGTAGTCATATCATGCTCCTTAATTATATAATGGAATATTTTACATCTGTGACCCGCTTGGATCATGCTGCTCCCAAGGCAGGGGTGAGGCAGGGTCTGACGAGCTGCCTTGAAGTATTGTGGAATATTCTATTATTCTAAGCATAGTGTTGGCATTACACTCCTTGTGATTTTGGACATCCTTTCCGTCTCGGGTTGTCAACCCTACCCAACCCCCAACTTGCAGTACCAGTTGGGTCATCCTTCTACGTCTGTAGCTTTCTGTTAAGAAACACCTTCCAGCGATTACCACTTGGAGATGGAGATAGGATTTGGTAATAAAACTGCTGATGTTGGTTCAGCAGGCGTTTCCCAGGTGATATGCTCCATCGTGTGTACCAGCCCATGTTTCGCTCTGGAACCAATACTACGCTTTGACTGTAGAATACTGTAGTATACTATAGATCAAAGTAGTTTCCTGGGTGATGTTGGGAATGTTTCACATTGGATTTCGCGGATGTCGTATTTGGCTTTTAGTTATACTACTTCTTTCTACGCTCAGTTTATTTTCTCAATGAGCCCCTGAAGACAAACACACCTTCAAGAGCACATACAAATTTTAAAGAGGAATACTTGTACAATTTTTTTAAGAAGTCATGAATGATCCACATTTGTTTTGACTTTGAGTGCATCTCGCCTTTCTTTCATAAAACCAAACACGCTGACGTCAATCCTAAAAATTTCTCAAATGTTATCATAAACTTTTTTTTATGGAAAACCTGTAAACTCATTTCAGCACTCAACGGAAAAACTCCAAAACGTCTGGCGACGATGCTGTAATTAATTGCGGAATTGTTGCCGTTACTGAGTAGCTCCTATCTTATTACGTCTGTTAGTTCCGTCGCCAGCCAAATAACCTTCCATTCAATATCTACCAGGAAAAATCTCGATTTTGGGGCTTATGGGTCACTAGATGGACTGTTTTCTTTTTCACTCCATTCAATGTCCACTATCCAAACCGAGGCAGACGGAAGCCAAATAAATATTGTTGGCCCTAATTCTGAACCTTGTGATAATGCCAAGTGAGCATGCATTAAAGAAGTGGCACTCCACTTAAATGGAATGCAGTCAATTTGGGTTCCCTTCAATGATATAATGCGACATTCTTTATCCAGTAAAAGTAAAAGTGATTAATTGCCCTTGGTCAACCGAAGAAGGATGTCTATTTGATGTGGGCCTTTTAAGATGTCCTAAAACCTGTCGTTCTAAATCGATTAAGTCGGGGATAATACCGGCAACGTTTTGAGTTGCTGAGTGGCTGGGTGAAAGGATTTTCAGTAATTGTTTTCACTTAAGTGTCCTTTAGGATATTGAATGACCCGTTTTTTAGTCCACAAAGAAGATTATTGCTGGTCGTGATGTTACCACCGAGAACCGGCTTAGAGGAAGATTCAGACAGAAGACAAAGTAACGAACGTATCTCTGCATCTGCGGTAGAAATGAGAAATCAGATATCTAATTTCCTTAGTAGCCACAAATTCATTCATTAGAGTGACAGAAATGTGAAAACGAAGAATAATGGCGGATAATTTTTCATTCTCACTCTAATCTCTATCATTGCCTTTGTTGCCGTTGCTGCCGTTTTTCTTGCCGCAGATATGATTTTTCTTACTCGCCAGTATTTCGGTTGTTTCATTAACAAGAAAATGTGAAACTGAATTACAAGAAGGCATTTTAAATAATGCATTTACATTTTGATTTAATGTTAAATTAAGCGTTGGTAGTGTTTAAGAAAGTATTGGGTTATGGATGGACATACAGACGTTCATAACATATATAGTACCGACGGAGGATTTTCGACAGGTTGACGATACGCCATTTAGTGTTGAATTTGGAAGAGAAGTAATGAAAAAGAATGTTTAGAAAAAACAAATTTATTGCTAATGATTGTTCCTTGATTGGGCTTTAATTCATTTGCTATTAATTATTTCGTTTCGTTGTAAAACAGCAACGGACAAGTTTTAAAAGTATGTAATTGTTTTGTATCGGCCTTGCTTGGTTTCTACTGACGAATCCGTTTCTCAAGTTTGATGTTGGGCCTGGCTGATTTATTACAATCATTTTTAGGCATGGAACTGTTAAATCTGTCATCGGTTAGTGGTCAAGGAGAGGTTTGAGACTAAGGGCATTTGGTTAGACCTACTGGCACTTTCAGCAGTACTAGATTTTTCCAATAAATCTTCAGAGAGCTTGCAGCTGGCTGGCCCTCAAACTGAATAAAGCAAATAAAGGTTTCATTTAGTTGTAATAAGGGCTTTCAATAGTTAACTCAATTGGTTTAAGTTAAGTTTCACTATGCTCTGTTATGTGGCATTTTCACTTATATAGTCTGGTCTAGAAACTCAGAGTTGCGAGTGGGTCTTTGTCTAGTCCAACTCCAAATCTTCTTTTTGATGTGGATTCATCCGAACGGTATCGTCAAAACTACTTTAATTGCAAATCTAAATTGAATTGATTTGTAATGTCTCTCCCACATCTGACAATAAAAATGATGTACTTTCTTCATTCCATCAAATGGCTAAGTTTTACAATGTCTTCATCAGGATCATGTTCTGCAAATGGTAAACAAGTCGGGAAACCGGAAGCTTTACGCTTCAGGTATAAAAGGTTTTGTGCTTCCCTTTGTGAGGAGCATACCGCAGTTCTCCATTGGCTGATAGCATTTACTCGAGATATTTACATTGCTCAGCGCTATCAGCTGCAGTACCCAGAACTGTGTGAATTAAATATTTCGGGTCAATGCTATCAGCCATTGGAGAACTGCGTAATGAAATTGGTTCACGCATTAATGCGACCTGGATGAAGTGGCTTTCCACAACTGGCGTTCTTTGTGATCGACGTATCAGCGAACGTCTCAAATCTAAAGTTTACCGCAATGTCGTCCGTCTGCCACTCTCTATAGTTGTGAGTGTTGGCCGACTATAAAAGACAATTAACGCCGTCTTGCGTTAATGGGGATGAAGATGTTGCATGAGACTGGTGGTGTGACAAGTTTTTGATTACATCCGAAATGAGGATATTCGCGATCGATATGACGTTGCACGATCGGAGAAAGTCCGCGGAAGGCATCTTCGATGGTATGGTTACGTAATTTGCATTAGCGAGGATTCACTTACCAAGATTGCTCTGAACATCGAAGTTAATGGTAACCGACCAAAAGGCCGGCCGAAACAACGCTGGCTTGATGCGCTAAATGTGCATTTAAAAAACTCGAAATTGCATCCAGATCAGGCATTTTATAAAATCAAATGGCGTTTTACACAAAACCTTAATAAAAAACATAATGTTTGTCATGAAAAAATTGGATCATCGACGGCGCAACAACTGGTATAGGTATAGGCCTGCCTTTATAAGGAACTCCAGACACCCCGGTTTTGCGCCGGGGTCTACCAATTCGATTTCCCTAAAAAGCTCTCTGGCGTCCTGACCTACGTCATCGCTCCATCCTAGGTAGGGTCTGCCTCGTCTTCTTTTTCTACCATAGATATTGCCTTTATAGACTTTGCGGGCTGAATCATCCTCATCCACACGGATTAAGTGATCCGCACACTGCAACCTGTTGAGCCGGATTTCATCCACAACCACACGGTCATGGTATCGCTCATAGATTTCGTCGTTACGTAGACTACGGCCGGTGGAGGGAAAGGAATAAACTCCACCTCCTGGGAGACTCAGTACCACTCTTATTGTCTAGACTCAGCCAGACAAGGTCAACAGTAACGGAGATTCGTTCAATATAATTAATACCCATGTCATGCTTTTGAATGAAATCATGTGTATATTGGAGCCAACAACACCTGTAACCGCTTTCTTTTAAGGGGAGATATGCATACAGCAAGTGGTCAAAAAAATCTATCTTCTTTCTGCATTTTCTTGAAGTTTGATGTGTACAGAACATCTGGTGAAAGCGACAAGGTAATGTTTCGTTAATTAAACCAGTAGCCGAGAAGGTTAAAAGTGTTTTACGACGGTTTTATTCATCCCTAAATTGTCAAACGGATTTTTCTCAAAACTAGGTTTTTCTAATCGGTATCAAATATTCTCAAAAACCAATGAACCGATTGCCTTGGGATTTTTTTGTGGTTATTCTATAGACCAATGTCTAGTACTTGTCCTAGGATTTTTTTCTGTTACTCAGTTCTTGTTTTATAGGCAAAATAATAATTAATTGGAAATCATTATTTATATTCAAGCGCCCGCCATTTTATAATAAATCGATATTTTCAAAAATCGGCTATAATAAGTGCTCTAAAATATTATATAATATCTTTGTACAGTTTT
This sequence comes from Hermetia illucens, assembly GCF_905115235.1. Taxonomy (NCBI): domain Eukaryota; kingdom Metazoa; phylum Arthropoda; class Insecta; order Diptera; family Stratiomyidae; genus Hermetia; species Hermetia illucens. The sequence goes on from NC_051849.1 coordinate 53,830,985, forward strand.
GATGTTTTTAAATAAAAAAAATTAGACCTATTTTGAATGTATATTCTTTTGGGCAATTCAAACCCTAATCCAAAATTTCAAATAGTTTCCTTGAAAAAAATCCCCAAAAATGACTTTTTTATTCTCCGGTTCCTAGTTGTATATTTCCACTTAAGCTGCTCCGCAAGTAGAGGTGAAACAGCGTCCGACGAGGTTGCGTCTCCTTCAACCACGAAATTGTCAGTATACATTTTGGAAATTGTACGGTCGTTTTGAAGAAAGTAAAAGATGTTGGCGGGTACAATGGGCCACTAGGGTCTGGGTGCTCCAAGGCTTGGTTCCTCTCCCATCACACAAAGGATGTTGGCTTTAATAGTCGTATTGGAACTATATACCACTAGAAGTTTTAGATCTTTAATAACTTTAAAAATTGAGGTCCTTCGATAAGAGGAAATTCATATGTTATCCCTTCTGTCAGATGAGCGGAAGTCATTACAGCTAAGGGTAATTTAATTTTGGCCAGCTGCTTCATTGAAAAGTTCAAAGTTGACATTCTGGATGGTCGAACTAATAAGGTGGGGGTGGACTACTAGTCCACGGTTGTGGAAAAATTAACAGCATTACAAAAACTTTGAAACAAATGAAGCTCCACCTTCGGTTGATGAAATCTCTTTTGTGATTGCTACATTCGGATGTAGACCAAATTTCAAAATACGGTCGAATTTGCTAATCATGGTTATTTTCAAGTCGAATAAAAATGTCGGGTTTCCCGGTCTTCCCGCATGCATGTCTCATGCATATTCTACTTTCCATGGGGCTACTGAAAACACTCAACCCTAGGTTAAATTTAGACGAAGGAATCAACATGGAGAGCTATAATGAATAGAAATGCCATCTGGAATTTGAATTGAAATTGAATTGAATTTTGTTAGTCATGAAGCTAGAGCTACGTGCATCGTACTTTGGAAGTTGGCCAATAGTGACCATGTAGGTTCAATCGCATCTAAATTATTTTTGGTAGGTCAAAATGTTTGGTATTTCAACTCCATCATTTAAAAAATTCTTAGCTTCATCCGTAATATAAAATAATTTTGGAAAAAATGTAAGCAAAAGTATAAATTCCATCGTTCGTTCAAATTTTCTTTATTGGAAATAGAAATCTATACAAAAATGAAACGCATGGATTAAAGATAAAACATCAGCCAATTACTCCCTACTTCCACCAATATGAATATTGTTGAAAGAAAGAAGAAAAGATTACGCGAAAGTCTGCAAAATTCAATAGGAAAGAATATTATCAAGCTTGTCAGGTCATCAAGAAAAAGAAAGAAAGGAAGCTGCAAAGTTACATAAGTTTTGAGTGGCAAGAAAGGATGTTGGGACAATCGTGTCGCCTAAATTGTTTGTAATGATTTAAAGGGGGATTTGCATGGTCAGCCGATTCCAAAAGTGGATTATAATCCTACACTGAGGTCAACGAAAGTCAAATAGATATATTTATTCGGATACCGCATTATTTTCCCAGCAATTACGAAGGATTGAGAAGTGTGGCGTCATGGTTCAAATTCTTACTTTCAATATACTTGACAGCGTGCTGAAAGTTTCTGCACCTACGCAGAAGAAAATAATGAGACGTATTGTTGCGCTGTTTAGTTTGCCCATATCATTTTTATGGGCATTTGTTACCCAATATAGATGGGTAGGTGATGCACGTAATATGGCAAAGTGACACCACCTTAAGGGGGTCATCCCGTGTGAAGGCCGTTTTTTTTTTGTCTTTTTTTGAAGAATTAATATTTACTGATATCTCTACTATATGTGGTAAATTTTTCAGCTTGATATCGTAGCTAGTTTTCAGAATACGTGTCAATTTATGCACCCATCTCCAAAAAAAGGTGTTTTTCTGCTGCTACGCTGGTGGGCGTTGTGTTCATCTGAGGAAAAAAAACTAAATGGCATTTTAATGTGGACAATATTCCACGGTTCGCAAACTAGGATAATTAGAAATATTAAAAGGTAAATTTTTGGTGGGCTTTGGCAACTTAATTTTTTGGATTTTGGTGTTTTTTTACGGCTTTTTTTTATGAATAAAAAAAACGAGCCGTCCGATTGCAATTATCCTAGTTTGCGGACCGTAGAAATACATGTTAAAGAAGTCGTGAAAATTTCAAAGAATTTGGTTGGATAGATTTTGAGCTATGGTGGCAGCCGATTTTCAAGATGCAGTTTCGAGAAAAACGCATTTAAACGCAATTTAAATGTGATTATCAACAGTAAAATTTTAGCTCACCATTAATCCTCCTCCTTTAAAAAAGTTTTGTAAGGCCGATTGTTGCTCTCTGGTTTCAATTCTGGCTCTTTTATCGAGGTCAGTCGATCGTCGTTCGGACCGCCAAATTCGCGTTTCATTACGGCGGTCGGCATAAACCTGACATATGTGACCAACTTGACATCCCATTGTCACTACGATTGTGAGAATGCCATTGAATCCTTCATTGAAAATAATTACAGCCAGAAAAGTGGCTATTTCTACGACCTTGGCCCCAGAATGAAGGTGTTTAGGAGCGAAAGTCCAGATCAATGCATTTAGCGACTCATTGTTATTCTGGGTCTCTGCTCCTAAACATCTGTTCAAGAGATCATCTCGTGACAAATCTTCGTAGATTGGTTTGATGACTGTTTGAACTTCTTCAGTCAAAGGTGCCTTCTCGTGGTGGAAACTATCCAGTTCTCCTTTAGTTTCCGCTTTGCGCCATTTGCACCAACTGTCCTCGTCTGCTGGACAATTTTGATGCTGAGGATTGTCGTCTGTAGAACATTTATGGAAGAAAGTTACCCAAATTTCTTGCTTCATTCCTTCTATCGAATTTGCGTGTCGACGAATAGCTAGCCCAAAGAATGTAGTGAGGTCGTTAATAACCTTATCAGTAAGTTTTCCAGCCCTTTTCACCAATGCCTTTGTGATTCTTCTCTGCATTTCCAAGCCGCGTTCCCATTTATTTCTCGACATATCCTACGTATTCCTTTTTTACTACTACGTATATTTTATTATTTGCAGAAATTTGCAGAAATACCGGAGAAAACTCCAGCAAAATCCCATATACAATATACAAAACTTGTCGCATTGGAACATCCATGTTCATGCTTGCTAAAAGTTTCTTTGCTGATGTTGATACGAAGTCTTTTTTCTTCTCTAATAAGTATCGATTCCCATGAAATACTCGTTTTTTAGTGCGAGCATGACGTTGAACGTTAAAAAGATCTCCCTTCGTAAGATCCATTTAAAAAAACCACTGAACACACAAACAGCACAATACTTAGAACAAAATATAACTGAGTATAGTTTGAAAGCCTTTCAGTACTCTTTCTAGACTGGATTATCCTTTTTATTCCAAACAGCAAATAAGTTTAGACAATTGATTGGTTTTCCATCTTTCTATATTTATACCTGTGTTCGAATTTATAAGGCTCAGGTAAAAAACTAACAGGTAGAAAAAGATTCAATGCTCTTTCTCGTCGAGTACTCTAGCCGCGGCTGCAAACTCCTTACTTGTTTAACACTGTAATTTCTGAACGGCTCGGAATATCGGAAAATCCCTTTGCCCACATATTCTCCACTATATATAGATACAATTCATGCAAAAAAAATCAATTTCTCCAACCCGACACACGGGATGACCCCCTTAAGGTGTCATATCATATTACCACCACCGGACGCGATCCAAACATCACTTCATCACCTTTTGTAATGTCTGTTTCAATGTTGATGTTTGATGTTTTGTGAGCAAAGCGCAAACCAGAGAGCAAAAGATGCTCTCTGGTTAACTATGTGCGGTCCCATATGTTTTTCCCTTGTGTTTGTTTTTGATACTTTGGTCGTCATTATCCTCGTCGCTTTGTTCGCCATTTCACCATGTTTTGAGCCTTAGCCAGATGTATCAGCTGAACCCAGCCTTGAACTTATTTGGCGTTCTGATTTTTTTGGGCTTTTTTCACCATTTCTCACACGACAACAAAGATACAGTCTGACCAAACAAATCATGTGCTATTTCTTAGTTATAATAAGACGATAGATTTATGCTCCACCTCTATTCTCTTTCCATAATATCCTCTTGCTAAGCAAGATCCAATCGAAGGACATGACAATCTGAGGCTTGTACTTCTACGTAATGACCAATGGTTGGATTGGGCGTAAGCCAAGGAGTTTGATTCGCTTGGTGTTTGTTTCTTTATACTTGTTCCAGAAAAGTCTCTTACTTAAGACCACGATTAAAAATTTTATTTTGTCTGATTCTTCAAACGACTCCCTTGTTGTTAAAAGGTGGAAGTCCTTTCGTTAAAATAAAATTGCGTTACCGTTTTGTATGGATATTCTCATGGCGTTAAATTCCCGATAAAAAGGTAGTATAATTACGTCACAGTATGTATTTGAAAGTGAGTTCCTATATGCTAGAGCTTTAAAGATGAGCCGATAGGAATATTCTAAAATAGTGAAGAAAAATTTTTTTCTAAAGGCATGCTTTCGTTTCCTTAGTTCTCTGGTAGTCAACATCCACTCCCCCATTATTACCACTCTGAATTAACTCAAGTATTTATTTAGGGCTGGTCGGTTTGATATTCATGTTTCTTGTTCACTTCTTTTCTGGAGTATAGGACCTGCGAGTGGTTACCCAAATGAAACTAACCTCCTTTAATACTGCTTTCTATCGGGATCACATTCGAATTAGCAAACCAGGCGCCATAGTAGAAGGACAGTGTGATGCTTCTGATGTTTCTTATAAGCGGTTGTTTTTGCAGCCAAGCAGTTAAGTAGATCTCCTATTCAAAAAATAATAAAATGTGGTGTCATAGTGTGAGGCTGTCTGGTGTAGTTTGGGGTTCTGCTCAGCAAATTCTCATGGGCGTTTTGAGGACGACAAAACTGACTGAGATATTTATTCCTTATTTTTAGCCAGTTTAAAAAATTTACAAGCCATTCAAAAAGTTACATTTAATAATATTACTGCTACAACACTAAAACAAAACAGCAATTACGTCAGTGGAATGTTCCAAACTAGCCTCATCCCCCTCATTTAAAATCTGTTCCGCAGAATTCTTTAGTTGATAAAACTTTCTCCCTGGTAGGATTTTATAAGCGACGCCTTTCAACATGGAAAGGATAGCGATTTTGACCAGGAAGAAGCCCTGATCTGTACAAGCTGCGCGACTAATTCTTCTGTGAAACCGCTTCGACTCACATATCACCTGTACGTAAATTTTGGACTGAAAATGGCATCATCTCTATGTATCTCCGCTCCTATTTTAATCCTTGCGAAATTTCATATATACCCGAATAAAAGGCGATATAAAAGCAAAGCACTTTACTGACTTTGCTGAGCTAAAAAAGTGAATTGGTATTAGCTATCAAAAAAAGCTGAATTTAAAAAAATATTTTGAAGAATGGAACGGCTTCGATCATAAGATGTACTTTTGAGCAAAAAATATTTATAATAATATTCTTTTTAAATAAGTTTAGCCTCTTTTTAGCATCCTGTCATAAACCAGGGCAGCATAAATCCAGACACTTATCCCTTAAATTCATCCGAAATAATTATGATTTTTTTTACTCACCTCAGCAATTAACTTTTTGGCTTAAATTTGCTCATTTAAAGTAAGAAAATTGTCTCCTTTTACTTTCCTTGCTGTATTTAGGCATTAAATGAATAAAAATCCTTAACTTTAACCGTCCTCGATGGACGCAGCGGACGTCCTACTGGCGACTGTGAAGAATAGAATCTACTCATATTACTTGCCTTACATTAGCTTCAGAGCGTTTACAGCATATGCTAAGACTAAAGGATTTGGTCCTCCCGCAACACACCCCGATAATGAGAGTCTCTCCGGGGCGTACAAAAATACGACAGCGATCACGGGGGTATCATATTTTCGCCCCTTTCATTACAGTGATTGAATTTGTTAGAAGGTTAAATTCACAGTGGATGGGGCAGTTATTGACTGATAGAAACGTTTACATTCCTGACCTCTTCAATAGTAAAAATACTCATTGTCGACGTGACACCTTCAAGAGGCTTTTACGCCTCCTGGACAATGGTTTTCGTAGTTTTTATTAAATATAGTTCATCACAATGTTGGTTCTTAAATATGTTTTTTGGATTTTTTGCTATCTGTTTTTGGTATTTTTTTGCTTTAAGAGATGAGCGAAGACCGAAACAAGGACAAAATTTACGAGAGTAGATCTGTCAAGGAGTTCACGGTCTTTGGACCAAAACGCTTGGAGACGTATGATAAAAGAAACTGGGGCTTGTTTTGGGGGCAAATTATAATTTACTCTTTTTTTCGGAACGCGTTTTATTTTCGAGGATGTCAGAGTTTGAATTCCTTCTTCTGGGAGACCCGCATCTAATTTTCATTTCCTGCTAAGATAAATGGTTGCCTGGTTTCTGAACTAGAAACTCCATATCTTCTAACTGAGAGAAGGGAAAAAATTCTCGTTCATAGCGGCTGTAGCTTTTTTCGTTATTCAGTGGAAACTACAATATGCTGAGGGCTTACTCAGGAATTACATTCGATAGTTCTTCATTTATAAAGAACTAAAAAAAAGGGATGTGTCAACCATGTATAGAGAATACACAACAGAATTGAGCAATTAAATTTATTTTTCTTCTATAGTATGGGTTCTAAATGTATTCATCAGATAAGAGACCATATTCAGAATACTGTCATTCGAAATCCTTCTGGTTTTAAAATTTAAAGGTCCATTTTTTGAAGCGAAAAATGATTCATACGCGGAATCCACTGGTTAAGGATGGTAAATTAACATCTCAAAACTTGAGTGATTCAGAAAGAGCCGTACCGTAAGATGGTAACTTATGTCCATACTTAAACACTTGAGAAACCGGATGCAATCATCACCTTAAATATAAGTAAATATTGGTCTTTAAATATCTGAGAACCTGAAATAATTTCGAGATTAAAATAAAAAAAAAATAGTAGTTTTCTTTCAAGTTTTCGCCAAAGATAAATATGTACCTCAAAAAAGACAAGTCCTTTGTGGATAAACTGTGAAATTTCCCACCGTCTGAGGATCACAAACCAAACTAGTCATGTCCTTTACGAAAATGCATCCAGAAATCCAAGAAATGAGCAAAAAACAAACTAAGGTTTTCCATATGATGTCAAATAGATCTAAGCAAGTTTATCTTTTGACAATACAGATAACATCTTATATCCCTTGTACACTTGCAATACATCGCAAGTGTGGAAGGTAACATGCCTATGTACCATGCATACAAATAAGCTAACCTCAGGTATGTGCACGTCTTCTAACATGTGTCCAGGCCTATGTTAACTGTGTCAAGGATGCAAATAAGGGCCCGCTAGGACGTGACATTACTGACCTGTTTACCATAACAAGCGATGTGTCTTCAAAATCCTTGTCATTGTTGTCTGGCCTTGCACATCCTTTTTGTTCTGTCCTTCAGTTAAAAGACAGTTACCGAGTATTTACCATTGAATAGACAACGGAACGGAAAATGCGTACCTGCCTTATGCAAATTTAAACGGCAAACAGAAATTCCCAGCCTTGAGCACATGTGTACTGACATATAATGACAAAGCGCCTAGGCCCTCCCCGATTGAACGTTCCCCATTACATATTCTGGTGAGGTAATGCACAATCTGCCCATAGGTTAGTGTTCGTTTATTTTATGCATTAAGCAAATTATTCTTCACTCTTTTATGACTTTTATTTTACTGATTTACATTCAATTTGTATACGTTCAAATTGTTTTGTGACTAATGTCCGCCTGCGCTTTCTATGGAAGCAAGCGTGGTACATATGGTGTATTGTGGGGTTACCAATGTGGACTAGTGTATTTCTCGCTGGAGGAGCAATCTTGCCTCTTTCAAACATTCTAAAACCATTGGTTTCCAAGATCTGGCCTCCTGAAAATGTGCAAGGTTCGACTGCCTTGCTGAGTACCTTCCCTTGGAAAATCAGCTCTTACCTCCATTCCAACACGCCGACAACACCACCAACCTGACTAATGTTTACTCAGTAAATACGCACTAGATCAATATATGGCATATCGTCCAATTGTGAATAATTTTTTCTCACCTGATTTAAAATTCATGTCACACCGCCAGGTAAGACGTCCAGGACAAAACGACGAACGTGCCCGCGATATTGTTCAATAATTAGTTTTGTGATTTATCAAATTTGGAAATGAGAATGTAAACACCTGGAAAGTTTGATTGTAGCCTGCGGAGCCGGTTGCAGAGCGATTCGGTCAAGCGGGATCAAGTAAAAGTATCACCTCCGTATCTGCTTACACCATAAATTCAAAACGTAGACCCCAAACGTATTTGTACATACATAATTTATTAATCCATACATAACTTAGATCAGGTGCATTTGGTACGTGGTACAGTGAAATGCTGAAAGATTGTTTTATTTGAATCTACCGTTCGTTGGTGGATAACGTGGATAACGGGTCATCGGTTGGTTGGATACTATCCACTTTTGGTCTGGAATGGCCTTTAGTGGTTCTCTAAAGTGTTATGAATGGGAATCTGATCAGAAAAGATAATTTTCCAGAAGAAAATATTTGAATATAAAGGTAAAGTATGGAGTCTTTTTATTATGCATGCTTTTGCGCTATATTTGGTTAGTTAAATATGGTGTACTCTCTGATTTAACGCTTCGGTGGCTTCTGGAATAATTTGTACATTTTTCTCCATTAAAACATTTGATGCAATGTAGACTGAATTGAGAATGAACTATGTCGGGCAGTAAAAGTCAAAAGATAGCTTGTTCTCACGTTGATGGGAACAGCAAATTAAAAAAGATAAAAAAGTACGGGTGCTGGACGATAGATAGATTTATGAAAACAGCGGCAATAATTTGAACGTTGCCAGCTGTTTTTTCGTTGAAGGGTAGTTCTAATCTGTTGAAATTAGTAAAGTAATTCAGTCCAAATTTAGTAAAATTGGGGGCAGAACTTTGAAATACCGAACAGCAGTAAGAGCAACACTACTAACTAAGAGTAACACTAAATCTGTGCCACTGAGTCAGTGAAGCAAGGGAAGACTTCTAGAAGTTCTATCTCACAACAATTTCAAGTACAAACTGAAGTATGCGCTTTCTACAATACAAAGTACCGATTCGTTTATTGCTAATTCCTGAGAAGATTTGACATTCGAATAACACATGCAGCTTCATTGGACCAATGGCGTCTAACAGAAATCTTCCTATTGACGGAAATACACAAATACATTCAGCATGTTGCTTTGTATCCATCAAAGGGATTGATTCTCGCGGCTGTATCAAAAGTGGTCGTGGAGTAGCACAGTCACAGGGGGATCTCCAAAAATGGCTTGTCTGTTAATGTGCTATCATTTCTTCTGTGCTCTAAGCCAAGCATGATATGATACATTCGAGAAATTTAACAGTTCATTAACTCGAACCCCTAAGGACGTAGCAATTACTCGGTGTAGGAATTGACGTAGGAATTGTTCGGTGTATAAGAGCATCTATTCCTTCAGTCGATGTCAGAAAGATAGTGAGAAAGTGACTTTGGCGGGTTTCCCCAGGAAAGATCCGAAAGGCAAAACGTTCAGCAACTCTGGTGTAAATTGACATTGATAACTTAGTATTGGCCACGTAAAGTAGCACTGCCGTTTTGTCGGAGTTAAATGTTTCTTGAGTCAACGGCCTAAGATCCCAAACTGATGCAGAATTTCATTGGTCATTTCATACGGGTTTGACACTGTCTTCTAGAAGTGCCTATGAAAAAGGAATTTACCGAACGTCCCGTCTCCTTCAAATTCCGTTTTCCAGCTTCTAGAGGGCGTTCAAATAAGCCTCTCCAAGAATAATCTCATATACCTTTTCGAACTACCTTTTATTTTCACTTTGACAGCCCACTGACAGCTCAAGATAAATGTAAAGAGAAACAAACCTACCTAGTAATCCGCTTGGGTTTTGTAATATCTGTTTTGGTTTTTCCAGAAATGCCATTCGTCATCGCCTTCATCTACAAACCCCATATCAGTCTAGATTGTAGGGCGAAGGTTGAACAGACTTCGTTTTTCACGTTGAATAGAGCCCAAAGAAAGGTGTTTCAGTCATACACAATGAGGTATAATAATAAACAATGTTGGAGAGCCCCTTTAATGCTGTTTCTGTAGTCATTGTTCTAACAAAATATTTAGTCTGCTTCCTTGTAAAACACTCTGAGGAGCCTTCTTTTATAAATATGGAAGAAACTCGCCTTTTGGTTTTCCTCTAACTTATAAACAAGATGCGTTCAGGCAAAATTTTCGATTATGCCCCCGTTAATTGGTTTTCATAAGATTAGAGACAGCTTTGGTGATGATCCTGACAAAAATTTTATACTGAAATCGAGCCTGCTAAGTAAAAATACGGAAATAAAGAAACAGGACCATAATTTACAAAGTTTTAGTATTTTATTTTGGTTGACTAACTGTGTTAGCCTGATTTTTGTTGTATGCATATGTTGGGTCGTTTGTATATTTAACGAGTGTACGCATATGTTAGAAAAAAAAATTCTCTAAAAACAGACGGCTTGCGATTTTGTCTAAGTCAAAAGCAGCTCATTAGATGCACCTCTGCTCTGGGAGCAGCATGACCGAAGTGGTTACAAGGTGTTACTTGCCATGCACTTGATCGAAAGCCTGACTAATTGTTGAGAAACTTTCTCCCAATTTGTATGGTCCACAGACAAAACCGTAAGTCATATGTTTTTGAAAAATGGGGAGTCAGTCCAAAACAGTAGGCTCCAGTTTCGGGCAGAAACCAAGGTTTCTCCTCAGTTGGTCGGGTCTGTCACTATGTTTGTATTTTGTAACTTCTTGATTTTAGCTGTAAAAGGTGGAAGATAGATAGTCCACACATTTTCTTGCCTTTGGATTGCATTTTCCAAGTATGAAACGATCATCCTAATTTGTGGCAGCCCACATTGATCCTTCGTTTATAATACCAACGGTTGCGTCTCTTCATTGTTTCCCGTGATTGGCCGTTAATTATAATGACAATAATGGGTGAAGCAACAGTCTGAATTGGATCTAAGTCTGGAAATGCGTTAGAATCATCATCCAGAATCTAACTCAGGAATTCATTCACAACTGAGTTGATTAATGTCTGCCTTCGAGCTTTGATACAAAGTCGCCTGTTACCAGTTTCCGTCTTAGTCCCATTCCCAGTTAGTTAACTGCTTGTAAATTTGTTTTTCATGGGGCATCAATGAGAGGTATCACGTTGCTGAGTACTATCTATAAGATATTCTCCACTATCTTGCTAGGCCGGATAGCCCCATACGCCCAGAACATTATTGGTCCATACCAAAGAGGCTTCACTCCAGGCAAATCAGCAACAGATCAGATTTTCTCTCTGCGGCAGGCGATGGAGAAACTGTTGGAATATGGACAACAGTTGCACCATCTGTTCATCGACTTTAAAGCCGCCTATGATAGCATAGCCAGGGTAAAACTGTACACGGCCATGAGGGAATTCGGTATCCCGACGAAATTAATAAGACTGACTAGGCTGACCCTGACCAATGTGCGAGGCCAGATAAAAGCAGCAGGATCACTCTCAAGACCATTCGACATCAACAACGGTCTACGACAAGAGGATGCGCTATCATGCGTCCTCTTTAACCTGGCCCTCGAGAAGGTGATCCGTGATGCTGAGGTGAATGCAAGAGGTACGATCCTCTTCAAGTCCACCCAACTACTGGCCTATGCTGACGATATCGACATCATGGGAAGAACCACCCGAGACGTTCAAACTGCCTTCATCCAGATCGAGCAGGCGGCGCGAGATCTTGGGCTGCACATCAATGAAGGCAAGACAAAATACATGGTGGCAACGTCAGCACCGAAGACGAATCAACCAACAACATCAAACCGCACTGGTCAAACACAAGCACGAACAAGAATAAGGATAGGGGAATACAACTTTGAGACCGTTGACAATTTCTCCTATCTAGGGTCGAAAATCACAACCGATAACAACTACGATGATGAAATCCGCGCACGGTTGTTGTCAGCCAACAGAGCCTATTTCAGCTTACAAAGATTGTTCCGCTCGAAACGTCTCACCATAGGGTCAAAGCTCTTACTGTACAAGACTATGATCTTGCCAGTCCTCATGTATTCCTCGGAAACTTGGGTTCTTAGCAAGAAAAATTGCGAACTCTTGGTCGCGTTCGAGAGAAGAATCCTCCGAAGAATTTTTGGCCCCCTACATGAGGATGGACGATTCCGTAGCCTACACAATGACGAAATCTATGAGCGATACCATGACCGTCCGGTTGTGGATAAAATCCGGCTCAATAGGTTACGGTGGGCGGGTCACTTAATCCGTATGGATGAAGATGATCCCACCCGGAGAGTCTATAAGGGCAATATCTATGGTAGGAAAAGAAGACGAGGCAGACCCTGCCTAAGATGGAGCGATGGCGTGGGCCAGGACGCCAGACAACTTTTAGGGATATCGAATTGGTGGACCTCGGCGCAAAACCGGGATGTCTGGAGTTCCTTATTAAGGCAGGCCTAGACCGGATACCGGTTGTTGCGCCGTTGATGATGATGATCAATGAACCCCCTTGCTCTATGTGACCATATGATACCCCATCAATCCTCACACTGTCTCTATCTTACTGAAAAGTACAGATGGTTTTAATTACTCGTAGTTCGTAGAATTTACACTTTTCAACATGAGCTGAACAAATTTATCCCATGTCCGCTTAATGTCACTTGAACTGCGAATAATGTACTTCGTCTTTGCACAGTCAGTTTGGAGTTAATGATCTTCTTTTCCCCTGCTCTCCCCTTTTAACGCTGCATATACAACACGTGACTTTTCTCAATTCTTTTTCACGGACGGATATTTCCAATGTGGTTTTATTAAGGTTTTGTGTAAAATAATTCGTTGTATCGGAAGTCAGCGGAGATACAATGTTGCTAGTGGAGTCAATCAGATAAAAGACATTGTCACTTGTAACTATACCGAAGTTGTGCTTTCATTTTACTTTTTCATGGGTCTTCCAATGTCCCAATGTACAAATTTGCTGGATTGTTACATTTTTAGATAGCGAAAAGTTAGATGTCCTTACTATGTTAGACTGTTGCAGAATTCATCCTGGATCCTTAATTTCCTTAGGTAATAGTATTCTCTTTTCCGCCAGTAAACGAATTGAGTTTTACTTAACAAGCTCGTCCGCTTCTAACATCTCGGGGTATTGTCAGTAGTGCTTTATTTAATAATACCGGCATCTTCGTCTCCTTTCTGTCTCTTTCCTCATTAATAATCCATTAATAAGTAATATCGGACCTTGATTTCTTGTTACAGCTACCTTACTTTGTTAAAGGAGATTGTGTCAAATAAAAGTACAATTTGTTTATTTAAATTATAACTCTATGTACTTTTGTTAACCAATCTACCATCCTAGAAATAAACTAAACTAAGCTCCTTACCGTAATAAACTGCGCCTCACATAGCAGCTGCTGGAATATAAACCTCTTCTCACGTTGGCCGTCGTTGTCCTTAGAAAGCGGTAAACAAACTTATTAGATAATAGTTCTGAACTGAAACAATTTAAATTTTGTGAGAACTCCTTACGCGGGTGGCATTATTTTGCTCTGGGAGGATATTGCGGCGATAAGGAGGCTCATCATATATGCGAAAGGGAAGTGTTAATTTTTTTTTTCGCCATGTTTTTTATGGCCATCTGCGATATCAAATGAAAGGACTTGATTAGTACTTTTTTAAACTGATCCTATTATTGATACCGAGTGAAACATAGGAGAGTGAGCGGTCAAAATGTATGCCTTAAAAAGTGTAACAGGTGTCGAATAATCTGGAAAATTTCATTATGGTACATTCATACAAAATCTAGGCCTCAAAATACATCCTATTCCGATATCTGCTTAAATAAAATTAATAATACTATATTATCATATTTTAGAAATTCACCCGAAACCCTCTTTAAATTCATCTTAGAAGTACAAAATTGGCTAAAGTTGTAAGTAATAACATAATGTATAATTTTAGAAACTTCGACATAAATCCAACTATTATTAACGAAGTTATAGAAAGCCAAAATTCTGTATTTCACGGGAATTTATCACACCCAAAGCGAAGCGTCCAGCTTCTGGTATTCCGACTTCTTTAGTATTTTTTCTTCTGAAGTCAGAATGTTTCACATTGACTTTGTCCAAACGTGCCAATAGATCTTCAGGTCATCTTTCTTGAGGCAGCTTCGCTGTTCGCAGTTCGCTGTCTGATATAAGTTTTCCCGAGAGTTTCGCTTCAAGCAGGCAACTTTCGAGATCCAAATTTAATACTTACCTCACCGTACTTCTTCATTTAGTTACATATAATCAAACTTCAGATATTTAAGTTGAGATTTAGTTAAGGTTTTACTGATTTACCCTACCCAGAATTCCGAAATTTAGCACTCTACAATTACGATTAGATAAATCTTATTTGACATTATCCTGGGATTTCGTTATATCGCCATCGGCAGAAACTCATACCGATCCTCTAGACTACGAAGTGGCGACATTTATCTAATTGATATCATGTTTCGACAGCTAGATGGATTATAATGTTAATTGTAACTAACGCTCAGTCTCTATTTGATTGGCGTAGTTCGTATTTTTGATACCTTCTTTAAATAGCAGCCTCCATGAGCCCAGATGAACATAAGTAGTAAGTACAGTACTGATGTTTGCCTACTCCATTGTGCACATCGAAATACGGGAATTTTTTAGTAGTGTCCTTCCCATTAGGATAGGACAGTATTTTTGTACAATTTTGCTTGTATAATTGACGCTTAACGCTGTTCTTTCTTTTTTAAATGAGGATTGAAATTTCTAAAAGACACTGGCCTATCCCTTTACCCATGGAACCATTATCAAGAGGCAGATCCAGCTCACCTTAGCTAAGGTTACTTTCCACCATAGGCGCAATTGGTATTTGCACCTTCTTAGCCTTCTCTCTTGCTGAGAATTCACGCTGGATAGGACTGGCAGTATTCCCCGTAATAAAATTTTCCGTACCATCCTTACATTTAGAGCTTTTTCTATTTTTTCCTTTCCTTGATAAATCTCGGATAGTGGACGAGTATGTGTTCCGAATCCTTCCACACAACATCGTTGCTTGAACAATCGAATAAAGTATGCAATTAAGACTTGTAAAGGTAGTCATTGGTATTCTTCATGCCTCACCAAAATCTCGGTGAGATTATAGCTGATTTTCCCATGCTTTGCTCTGTGACCACCTCATGGACGATCTAAATATTGTAAAATGATTTAAAATCCGCCAATCGAGTAGGAGAGAGACATTAGTCACAACTAGCATTCATTGGTTTCGTGGCCGTTGTTTACTTATAGATCTCTTCCTTTTGGGAATCTTTATCTGAGATGCTAAGCAGCTACTGTAGCTACTGTACCATTATTTGGGTTTTCTTGTATGGAACGCGATTTTTTTGACATTCCCAGTTACACACCTTTACGATGCATTGTATTATATTTAGAATCGTCTCTGTGGTGATGGTAGCTTATTTGAGTCATGCAAATTTGTTTGTCCATTGCTTGTGCGAATAGACCTGACGTTGGATTTGGAACTTCCAACGATTATGCCTCTTTCTAGTTTAAAAAAAGTGCTGCTGACCATAGTGGAGTCATCCCTGCTAATCTATGAAACCATACTTTGCGCCGATTTAGCATTGATGAAAGTCAGATCTACAATTGTGCCAAAGCAAACAAACCTCTAATGAATTGTGTCCCCTTGTGTTACGACTGCACACAGCAAACTATCGAAATGATGTATCTATAGTCCAAACTGTCATAAATTACTGCTAACGTTTCTGTAGGATTTACTTAATATAGCAATTTTGATCTGCAATTTGGGGACAATTTGTTTAATGCCCCTTTGTGTTATGCAAGAATACAGACCTTTGACAGCGAGCTGACGAAACCCATTACAATGAGCCTCTGAAAATGCCAACGAGCAACCTTTCGAAGGAGAGGACAGCCTTTTTTTCAAATTTTCAAAAAATTGAGTTTCAAATGGTCTTGGTTTAGGGCCATTGTTATTCATAGACTACTCTGCAGGTCTAGTGAATCAGTACAATTTGCTCCTATTGTAGGATTGGATGATGGGAACAAACGGAATAGATGATAATTGCTAATATAGTGTTTTCCCGCCTTCGCAGTGCGTTCGACTCTCGTCAAAATAATCCGTACTCCTTTCACACCATGCATCCTAGCCTACCAGCCAACGTTGCAAACAAAGTCGATTTTATTTTTGTCTAACTTGCCTTTACCCCATGGGTTTCTCTTTTCCAAGGTTCTGAAGAGGACATCTGTAGAAGTTCTGCATAAATCGCTTCCATTGATGGCCGTCAATGCCCGGCACCTTATTGATTTTCCGGCCTTTGTGACTCATTCCACTTCTCCCAATATTTTCTGTGTGTTCGACCGCTGTTCCTGTCAGTCAAGTGACAGTGTGAATGTCGCTGATGATTGATTACATTGTATGTGTGAGATTGGGGGTCCTTTGAAGTACGCTGCCTATTCCTGAGACGTTTCGGTATCTTCCTCTGTGAGTGCGCCTTGCTGCTTTCTACTAAGGGCGCTTTTCGACTGGTAACCATGCCTCCAGTTTTTCACTACCTTGCGATTTTCGCTGTTATTTGGTACTCTAGTTTTTTAGTTTCAAATTGAAGGACTGGGTTAGTTTTAACTTAGTAAGTCATTGAGATTCGTCTCGTATGCTGGAACACCACCTTGTAGTGATGAAAATGAATGTATCTGTGTGGTAAGAACATTTGTTTTATTTGTGCTACGTGCAAGCTCAACAAGACGTTGTCATTTAATGTGTCCCGTAGAAAATGCCCTCCCATTTTTCGTTGATATATTTCCAAGTTACCAACTTTGTAGCTTCATTCCAAGGCAATAAGTCATAAAATGCTATCCAGACTGTCGTAGAAATATTCTTTGATTGATTGATTGATTTGATTTACCTCATTCAGGGTATGTAAGCTGGTAATTAAAGGTTTTGCTAACAGTGAAGTTGATAACCCTTGATTTGAAATCCCTATCCAATATGAAACTGACTCAAAACTCGCGACTTTATTCCTCCACTTTTGAAAACTATGTATGTGGGTAATCTGGGAACCATTTTTGGATTGGTAGCACTTTAGGTTTGTTAAATCAAATTTCCTGGAAGAGAAATTCAACAGCAGCTTATTAAGTTCACATTCTATCGGTTTGCATGGTCATTTCCTTCCCAGGCTTTTATCCTGTTTCTTCTTGTATTTGCGTTCCTGAATTACTGCGATTAGTTTTTGATGGATCACTCAAAATCACAAAAGGGGGGAGGGAGGGCAATGTCAGTGTTGACTTATGGGCCGCCCCCTTGACGAACGATTGGGACCAGGTAGAATTTAGTATGGTGAAGTTGTTTCACCTATGATGGTCGTCATCCTATACTTCTTTGCTTTCCTTCCATTCTATCCATTGAGTATCCTACTTGTTGTGAGAAAACGTACTTAGTATTATCTTCAATAAAATCATTGACTGTCGTAACAAAAATGACCATGCCAATAAAAAAGCTGCAGAAAATTATGAGGGTGTCCGTCTTACTTGACACAGCAGGACGGGCTCCAGACCTGTCAATCATTGAGCAACAGTTCTTGACACGTGGATGGCGTCAGGATGTAAGCAAATTAGGCTGCGCCACAATTCTTTGCCTCTGTATTGGTATCCGTCTTACTATTGAGACAATAATTAGAGTCGGAAGATACACATCGATGTCTGCGCTCTGCAAGAAAGTTGATGGTGTGATGCCAAAAACTGCGGCATACAAGTAGAACGCGAACGTGGTAGAACTTCTTAAGAAAGAATCTAGTTTAGCAGCCCTGCGCTTAATATGGTGTTAGCATTACTAGCTATGATCTCAGCTGAACGTACGATTGATTTCTTTGCTGCAGACGCACCACAAACAGGTCGAGTAGATGCCGAGAAAGACGTCTTCTGGTAACTGTTTGACACAAACTCCTGTAACGTCATTGCGGGTGATCTTGATGGTAATGTGGTCGAAAATGCAGACGGAAAGGGAGGAAAGGCTTTAGGACACGTAATGAGGGTGCGGAACTTGTCGTCGATTTTGTCAAGACTCATGAACTTATAAGATATTGTTTATTAAGCAGTTGTTTAATCTTCTTATATTTAATAATTGGAGCAATAAGATGGAAATTGATTGCTGCACTCCTCCACCACTAATTAAATGATGAAAACTCGTGAGTGAAGGGAAGAAATCCTTCAGGACATTAAGCGTGGTAAGCGGTTCATCAACCGAAATACCTGACTTTGGAATAACGATGTCCAATTGAAGGTCGATAAAAGTAAACACTTCTATCGGAAGCTTCTTGTAGAGAAAACATTCGCTAAGTGGCAAATTTATAAGAATGCGAACAGGGAAGCAATGAAGGCGGTTGTTGTTACCGGAGCAAGAAACTACAAAAATCTTTACAATAGATTTGACGCTAACCGAAATAAAAAGTGGATAAAAACTTGAGCCTTTAGCAGATATGTAATACTCATTTATTAAACACTTCTCGTTTAGAAAATAATATCTGTAGATAATCTTCATAGAGTGGAATAATATCATCAATAGTCAAAACAGTTTCTTGTGTGACAGGGAGTTTGACGTTTATCGATAAATTGCTGTGACCAACCAGAAAAAGAAGAACTTCACTGGATAGAGTATAATTCAACCGCTTGAAAATATTATATTTTTCTGATGAAATTTGCAAAATTAAGATTATTTTTACTGAGAAAACATAATTGCCTGATCAGCTCACTGATATTTATATATACAGTCGAACCTGGATATAAGGAATTGCAAGGGAAACTCACTTAAATTCCTTATAAACAAGTTTTCCATTTATCCAGTTTTCCTTATACAGAGGCTTTCAGCAAAAAATTCCTTTTATCCAGGTTTTTAAAATCACCTGGTGTATTTAGTATTACAGCAACTTTGAGTTTTCATTTAAATACAAATAAATAATCCGCATGATAAATAAAATTAAAAAGAGTATATCAATATCAAAGATTCTTTATTTCATAAGTCGTCACTGTAATCAGTCGAATACATAAATGGAATGAGTGTCTATCTCATAGATATTAAGTTTTGAAAAAATCAAATATTTTTGTTTGTTTATCAGTGACCACATTTTCAACGTTTCTTTCAAGAGCGATAATATTTTCGAATATCTTTGGTTCGGTTTCACGCTGTTCAAAAAATTTTGTTAAAGTATGCAGTGCCTCTAACGCTTCCCTCTTCTTTACAAGTTTTATTTCAAGAGTATCGCCGTGATCTTCATCACTATCGTTTTCATTGGTGTCACACATTTGGAGGGTGCTCACAATGTCGTCGACTGTTTGCTCTCCTGTAACCTCGATATTTTCATCGACGTTTACATAATCTTCGAAGCTAGGTACCCTCTCACCGGCATTGGAAGTTAATTCAGACCACTCTTGGAATGAAGGCCGTAACTCCTCATGTGAAGAGTCCCATTCGGAATATTGGGGCTCTTGTAAACCATTTATCCTGAACCCTGCTTTCATAAAACAGTTAGCTATAGTGGTCTGGGTTACAGATAACCATGTTTTTTTCACAAATCTCATTGCGATGAGAACGTTTATTTCCAAGCTACCGTTGCTTTCGAGATTTGTTAAAATATGGCGAACAACCTCCCGACGATAATTAATTTTAAAATTTTGAATCACTCCCTGATCTAGGGGCTGCAGCTTGCTGGTGGAGTTTGGAGGTAGGTAGACAACTTTTATGTGTTGTAGTTCATCTGAGCTGTAATGGGCAGTACAATTATCGATAAAAAGTAAAATTTTCCTATTTTCGAGGCGCATCTGAATATCGATTTTCTTAAGCCATTCCGAAAAAAGTGCTGCAGTCATCCATGCTTTGCTATTGTTTTTGTATTCAACAGGAAGAGTTATCACGCCTAAAACAGAAAAAAATCTATAGTATTTTAACTATCGACTCATAACCTTTATTCTGTTAATGTCATTTATACAGTAACAGCGAACGAAGAATCTTTTACTCACCTGCAAAACATCTGGGTTTCCTTGACTTGCCGATAAGAAAAACGGGTAATTTCTCAGTGCCAGTCATGTTCGCACATAAAAGAATAGTGACACGTTCCTTGCTGTACTTCCCACCATGACACGAAATTCCCTTAAAGGTAAAGGTCTTATCTGGCAAGCATTTAAAAAAGAGCCCTGTTTCGTCTGCATTGAAAATGTCGTTAGGAGAATAATCTCCCAGCAAAGCGGGAAGATCGTTTATCCACTGGCTACATGCGTTGATGTCTACAGCACCACTTTCACCAGAAATTTTTTTAAAAATAAGATCATTTCTTTTTTTAAAGCCATCCAACCAACCGTTGCTGGCGCAAAAACCGCCAATCGTCAACTTCCTAGCAAATTCTTCAGCTTTTTCTTTCAAAATCGGTCCATTTACAGGTACATTCTTGCTTTGGCACTGTTTCAACCACTCCACTAAACACTGTTCCAGATTCGGATATTCCGAATTACGATTTCTTTTTATTTTGCCATGTCCTTCAGAACACTCTTGTTTGATTTTGTCGCTTTCTTTTAAAATACGACACAATGTCGACAGCGGCACGAAATATTCCGCGGATATTGCATTCCGAGTTTTTCCGTTTTCAAACTCCTTTATCAATTTCAATTTCTCACTTAAACTTAAATTTTTTCTCTTGTTTTCGGACATGACAGCCTTTTATTATTAAAAGAAACAAAAGTTATAGCGGCAAAGGAACAGTAAAAGGTTTAATTTGCAAGTGAAAGAATCGTCACCACTATCACCGAGTTTCAAATTAAACTTTGAATAAACAAAAAATTTCAAAACGTGTCACAATAGAAAATTGCACGATTCTAAGAAAAAAAAAGACCTTCCCTTTTTGTCGTTCAGGGGAAAATTCCATATATAGAGGTCATGACAACTGAATAACATAAAAATTTCCATTTATAGAGGCTCCGGAAAAAAAATGAATTCCTTATAAAGAGGTTTTCTATTCCATATATAGAAGTTCGAAAAATTGAAAAATGTTATTTTTTCTTTGAAAATTGAAGGTGCACGAAAAAATGTTCCATTTAAAGAAGTTTTCCTTATATCCAAGTTCCTTATATCCAGGTTCGACTGTATATTCTTTCGGTTCCATTTACCCTACCCTCGACTTCATGAGTTTTCATGCAATATTACAATTCTTGTGTACCGCATTAGGTACCACTCCATCTTAATCCTTTACATTTTGCGTTTGTTGATTCGCCTTTTTTGGGGACGCTTTGCTCATTAAGGCAAGTTGTGCCGATGCCTGGAGGATTGAGACTCCCGGTAGAATGATGAAATATAATTGAACTCTCGACTTGAGAAACACCCACTTGTAAAAAATATCAAAGAACTAAATATTTTGAAGACCTTGATCAGTTTAAACTTTTCGGTCCTCCGTTTATTAAAGCCTTGGATTGACCCCTACTTTGGCCAAAGTGTCGTGTATTTATTTTGTCCTAACAGTCTTCATAGTTACTTTTATATCAAAAGGAATCGGAACTCTTAGGCTCGGATTTACTCTCTTTCCAACAGTACTGGTTATTTGTAATCACACCTCCATGAGTCCCTTCTGGAAGGTTCAAGAAAAGGAGTTCCGTATATATTTGATATACTCATTCATCTTTAGACATTTTCCGTTACAAAGTCTCCTTTCTGAGTTCACTTCATCCCTCCTAACTTCACCCCTTCCCTTTTTCTTCGGGTTTGGACAGATGATAGGTGATAAAGCCCTGTTCATCTGGAGGAGGGAAAGGTGAAGTTCCTACAGTTGTCAGATAATTGGAATTTTTGTCGTCTTATCCCTCACACTCGACTGACGTGATTTTTTTCTACCCCTTCTCTAACCGGTATGGAGCTGTCTACAACCGGCAATTTTTATTTTATGTTTTTAATATCTCAATACATTCTTACCTTTAATAGCTTGCAAAATAATAATTCTCATTTCTTTCTACTTTCAGGTATGTAAGCTTATAATCTTTGTAGTATGCTGAAGTCAATGAACTGTAAGTACCAACTGTCAATAAATAAATAGTCCCATATATTCACCAAGCTGCAAATCAGCTACGTCAGGAATATTATTCAACCTTTAACTGCTTATTATATATTCCTCGGTTTCACTCGAAAACCAATTCTTTGGAAAAACATTCACAGCCTACTCCTCTGTTATTCATCTTAATTCTTCTGAATTCTTTCCGATTCCTTGAAATATCGCAACCACCAGTTTTCACGGTTCGTCAAAGACTTCCAACCTACTTACACCTATTGTAAATTGATTAAATTTCATGGAAGTCTCAATATCAACATATGCCCGAGCAATTTCCACAGAACCATATGCTCCTTCTTGAAAAACGTCCTGAATTTTTTCACTTTTTGTCCTGCTACTTTGCTAGCCATCTTAGTTTCCAATGAAAGAATTCCGGTATTTCGAGGTATCTGCTCATGTCCAGAATATCTTCATAAAGAAATCTTCAAAACAAGTCATCGTTAGCATTTTTCTTCATATGACACCACAATGACCACTTCTTGGAGCCTTTCTTGTTCATAAGAAATTAGTTCTAGCGAAGATGCTATCTTGTGCCAACGAGAAGCTCACTCATATCGCCGGGGCTATTGCCTATAGCATTCTATGTACCCCAGGCTAGCAACCCTCGACCTTTAAACTTGTAGCTTCCAAAAAATAAAAGAGGTAATGCTCGTGTTCATCTTCATATGTATCTCCGTATAAAATATGTATGAGCATCTGCTATGGTGCAGACATAGTTTGTGTATCTCCTTCAAGATACCATACCCTCACTGCTGATTCAGAATCAGTTTCGTAAGAATTCCTTTCCAAAACGAAGGCGGCAGATGAATATTTCGTGGAGCTACCAAAAAGACCTTGAAGGTTGTTGTTTACCAAATCGTGTTGCAATTCTTGGAAACCTGATAGTGGTGGATCGAAAACAGGTGTCTTCATTAAGTATACGTTTACAAACTTCCGTAACTTTAAACGGTCTGGTTAGTCTTCCGATCAATTAACTTTTGTCGTTGGCAATTTGCCTAAGATCCACTGATGACTGACCACCCGGGTGGTTACGGAAAGGAATGCGAAGCTTAATTTTTGCAAGGTAAGGGAGATTTGTAGGATTTTCGTCCTTAATAGAGTGACATTCTGGGACTTCAAATGCGAGGGGTTGAAAGTTGAACATGATTATTTCTTGGATATCAAATGACATAAGAAAAGTTGAGACATTAAACAGCTCCATTGGATAAGTGACTAGCATTTCCTGTAAAAGTACATATTGTCGGAGTTCTCACACGAGGTCGATTTATCTTTTTTTCCCTATGATATGCTGAGTAGTCTTCGCTGAGTACTGATCATATTCTTATTATTATCGAGCAAAACGATTTATGATTACACTTTCTGTATTTTTCTGCTTACATATCTAAGATGTTCTTCATTTTCCCCGACATCTAGTGTATTTCCAGCAGCTTGAAGAATTCCCTGCTTCCGTTTACAAGGGCAAACATTTCGCATCCTCAGTTCAACGGACAAGCAATAAGTCGTGTTGCATTCGATATTTTTTCTCAATGCAAGTGACTATGTATGTAAGTTTAAACAATGCTTCTACATACAGCTCTTAACTTACCGGGGGTTCCAGTAAATTGTCTAGTTATGACTGGGTTTGCGCAGGCTTCCTGTGAACTGTTGTATGTACATAACAGTTCTACGTTGGAATATTTTCTACAATTCTTCTATCCATTCTAACGTTTTTAAGATAGTACAGACTGAAAACCACAGTTGCAATCAAATCGGGCAAATGATGAACCTGGGGACCATGGAAAATGTTGATTTGATACTGTATATGACACATGAGACGGAGGGCAAAGTGTTTAATAAATCGACATGCATCTTCTTCATCATTAACGACATTAACATCCATCAAGCATTGTGCATGAGACGATCAGCATGTGGACGTTGGAGATAGGCTGTTGCTTGGTAGCTCTGTAGGGAAGTGTGGTGATTTGTTTTGAAGTTCTAACTAAGCTTGCTAGTAGAGTCATAATCCTTCTCTTTGCTTCCCTTGCTGCTTTGGTTCCAAGAAGTTAGCACCAATATTTTCGCAATCATGGAAAAATCTTCATCATCAGGTCATTCAATATCAGCCCAAAGCGCCCAGCATTTCCCTACCTCCCCTATCATTCATTACTGATATTTGATAACCCAAAAGAATACTACTTACCTGTGTCTTTACCATGTCTCTGCACTGATGATTTTTCTCAATTGATGAATGGATTGATCGAATAGAAGACATATTGATGGTTAGGAAATCCGATGAAGAAACATTTTCTTGGATCATTTAGCGGTTGTTATGTGGTAGTTAGCTGGAAGAAAAATGAACTGAGAAAGAAAAGACGAAATGCTCTCAAGAAGTTTGCAAGGAAAATGTGATTTTGTCGGTCAATCAACTGTGGTAAGTGATAATTCTTGATGTGTTTTTTCTCAGGCATAGCGTTTGATATGGCTTCGATGGTGGTCATATTTTTTTTATTATTCGTATTTCCATAAATGATGATTTGTTTGTCATGTGTATGACTCTTGGTACTGGTTTATCTGTCATTTTTTGTGGTACATATGTGAACCTGCTCTTCGTACTTGAAACCTGATCATTTTTACAATGTTTCAGTAGCTGCATCCCCTTCTATTGCAGGACAATGAGGAGGATTTGTTAAAATTCATTATACAATGTAATCTCGAATCCTGACAGTGTTTGATCTATTTTTGTTGCTTAGCTTGGGATTAGGCTAGCTAAGAAGGAACTTTTTACTTGGCCCTCTGTACTGTCCCCTGAAATTGCCGGCCTCCCGCTTGCGGCATTTGTAGGTTCGAATCTGAGAATGTCGACCAGAGGCAGAGGGTGCGTAGATTCTTCACTGAAGAATGCCGAAAAGAATTCAATTCTCTTCATTCGACTGTAAGAACCCTTGCAACATTATCTAGCGCAGATTGTTACTTCTGGTTCCAACATTGATGAGCCAGACTCGTGGTGGGCCAATCTGTCAGCCTCCTCTTTCCCAGTAATGTTCGGATGCCCTGGAACCCACATCAGCAATGTTTCGTTCAGTCGGCCAAGTTTTGCCCGCAACTGGTGTCAATTCTACATCTAGTGCTGATAATGCTGCATGACTGTCGGAACAAATTCGGACCATACGACCCTGCTATTTTTGTTGAAAGCATTCTTCTACTGCCAAAAAATGGCATATACTTCCGCCTAAAATGTAATTGTCAATTTTGCAACTTACATTCGAATTTTTCGAAAACACTCCTGAGCCAGATCAGTCTTCCTCGATTGACCTCTTGGTGAAGATTATTAGGTCTGTAGTTCCAAAAGTTTGTTATATCGTCTTAAACATAAATCTGAAAAATATGTGATCGGGAGGTATTAGAGAAGAAGAAGTTTAACTCGAAGTTTAACGCATCATGTAGTCGAGATAAGCTTCTGAATACCTAACTGTTTATACCAGCTGGATTAATATCTCTGATAAGATGAGTAGTGTGTGACTCCCCCTCCGCCTAATGATCTTAGTAAACATAACTAGTCCAGTCTTCCTAGCGTTCACTGTGATGCACTTTCTTTGGATTATCTGCGTATTCAATCGTTCATATACTGTATCTGCAAATTTTCCATTAATTATTATGACTAGATCGTCTGCAAATTTTCCATTAATTATTATGACTAGATCGTCTGCGAATGATGGCGCGAACATCTTCATGTCCTGCAGGATGTGTGTTAAGGGAAAGGCAGCCATCCGCGTCACTTTCAGCCCCTAAGACGTCCTGCCTCAATGTTGGTAGTTGCCTTGGTTTTGGGTACCATCGATGTTGATTATATCTAGTATTTTAGGTTTTTCGACATCGTGGTTACATACATATTATATTTCTTTCAGCTATTGGAGTCATCTTGGCAAACTACATTCCAAGTCACTTTGAATAGAGATTCATAGCCTTAAAAGAAAAGACATCCCACCTATTCGGAGCTGTGTTCGGGGCTCGGTTTTCTATTGGGGAAGTCCGCTTTTTTGGAGGCACTGCAAGGTATTTCGGCTCTTCAATTCGTTACATATTCCCGCTATGACTAACGAAGAAGTTCAGGCCTAGCATTTACCGCTCTGCCTTCTGGCTCATGTTATTCCTGTTTGGCATCCCTACGGTAGCATATTTCATTGTAAACCAGGTCCCACGACAAAACAAAGTTGTTGACTTATTTCATTTTTTTTTCAACGCTTCTTCTGGAGTTTTTCTGTTCTCAGATTTCAAATGGGCAGAAATTGTCACACTTCTGCAGGGGAAGAGTAGTGCGTCCTTTTTATATTTATAAGTTACGAAAATCTTAAACACCACTAGGTGTGGCTTCCCTTTTCTCTTGAAAGAGGCATAGTCAATGATGTTTGCAGTTTTGGTAAAGGGATGAATAAAGTGGAGTGGGTGGGGGGATATACTGCGAGAACTGCTTTCCCACTGAAGTGAAGTTTAAATTTACAACTCTACCTCGGGACAGGGCATCCATCGTTGAAAAAGGTCAGTAAGGGAAAGGCTACCCTCCAACCGCCTCCAAAATCGAGCGGCCAGGTCTGAGTAATCAGACCATAGTGGTCCATTGTACTCGATTCTCACGTATAACGGTATATCTTGGATTCGTTCATGTATCTCAGTTCTAGCACTTCAGCACCAACAATCTGATGTCTGATAGGCGGGGCACTCACATAGAAAATGTTCCGTGGATCCTACTTCCTCTCCTCAGGATAGGCACGTATCATCTTAGGGAATTCCTATCCTGAGCATATGCCCAACTAGTGATTTATGGCGAGTTAGAATGCCTACAATACTCCTGCAAATTTTCTTGCTTTTCGACAGGATAAACTTTGCCGTATGTTTGTTTGGTTCTGACGGGACAAGTTTGGTTAGCAGTATTAAGACTCTGCCATCTGTCATTAGGGAAGTTGTGCCCAGTTCAGGCGTTATTAGCAAATGCTACTTTCACCCCCCACATTTCCGATCCGGATATGGGGGAAATTCAACCATCTTTTGCTAAAGCATCCGAGATTTCATTTCCCTCTACATAACAATGACCGGGTACCCAGAGTAGTTCTACCGCATTGAATCTAGAAACAGAGTTCAATCAGTTTCTACATTCCTGAACAATTTATGAAGTAATGAAAGGACTGCACAACACCCTCAACGCAATTTGATTATCGTTACAGATTGCGGCGCGTCTGCCCTTCAATCGCTCGTCAATCATCCAGGTTATCGTCCTTTGGAACGCATACGCTTCAGCCTGGAAGACAGTTGCATATTATCCAAAAAGAAAAGTCCATTTATCGTTTTTATTCGATAAGTAGACTCCTACTCCAGAACTCTGTTCTGTTTCCGAGCCATCGGTGACGACTTCTAGCCAGTATATCCTATAAAGTATTCTTCTGGTTCTTTCCAGTTTTCTCTTCGTTTCAAGATAACTTCATGTCTTCTATCAAACAGATGTATGGGGATCCGATAATTAAAGCAATCTCTGCATTAGTATAGCATATAATAATAATAATAATCGTTGGCGCAACAATCCATGTTGGATCAGGGCATTGAAGTGTGTTAGAGCACTTCATTCAAGACCGTAACGGTACACTAGGAGGCAATGTCAGCTCGCCCGAAATTATTCCCCTGATTTGACTCAGGTACTCATTCACAGCTGAGTCGACTGGTATCCGACGTCAAATCACGATACAAATTCCACTGCCACCAGTGAGATTTGAACCGCGACCTCCCGTACGACAGCCTTGCGCTTTAACTACTCAGCTATCCAGCACTGTAGCAGCATAGCATAGGTCCACCTAATTAAAGCCAAACAGTGAACGACAGATTCACAGGATTTTCCACGCTGGTGTTGGTTTTCATTTCGTTGGTGCAATCTTAGAGCCTTCTCGCGAAAGTGATGTTCAACCAGGCTTTCCAGACATTTCAGCGAAAATGCTGTTAAGCTGATTTGTCTGAAGTTCTTTAGATTTGAATCTTTCTTAGGCTTAGGTATGATGACTACTTAACCTTCTCCCAAAAGGTAGGCACGTAGCCCAGAATAAAAAATCCTCGAAAAATATTTCTTAGAAGTTACTCTAAGCGCTTTATAGTTTCCTTTAGCATCACTGGTCAATGCCAGATGCTTTTATGTGTTCGAAGGATTTGAAGGGTTTGCAGAAATCAATGCCAGATGCTTTTATGTGTTCGAAGGACTTGAAGGGTTTGCAGAAACCGCCAATTTTCTACCTCCCACTTCTGACACTTGCCCTCCCGAATCGTGTACTTCAAAGAGTGTCTCTATAGACTCAACTCTGGAGTTCGTGAAAGTTCCATCCGGTTTTCTAAGAGAGCCTAACTTGGCCGACTTTTCAAGGATTTTGCACAGCCTGAAAATCTTTCCTTCCAGTTCTTCACAGTATGCTCTAAAGGAGTGTTGTTTCGATCGTTTTACGACCCTCTTGTATTTACGCTGTGAGTTTCGAACGTTCCACCAGTCTTCAGTCTTTTTCCTTTTGCAAGCGATTTAAAGGTCATCTGGTTGATTTCCTGAGTCATTGCAGTTTTGCTGGAACCGTTTTTCCGCTTTGGGCTCGGGAAATATGACTCTTCAAAACACTCTAAAAGAGTGCGATTCAGAGTTTCCAATTGATCTTCTATCGCCAAAGGTGTCCTTAGTCTAAGAGGTTAGATATTGTCTTCTATTTGTAGTTAAGTCTGAAATTGATAGACCAGTAGCTTACTTCAAACTACAATTTTGTTTTATAGTCTATATATATATATATATTTAGGGAGCTAGCTTTGTACTGATGAAAGGGGTAAGTTCCTCCCGAAATATATATATACACTATAAAATAAAATTGTAGTTTGGAGTAAGCTATTGTCCTTAGTCGCCTAGGAAACTCTACTTTGTTGCCAAGAAGTTCAGTGAATTTTGTCCAATCCGTTTTGCGTCTTTGTATTATAGACTGCTCGCCTGCAATAGTCAGACTAAATTCTAAGTAACGGTAATCTAAGAGTGAGACTTCATCTAGTATTCGCCAGTCTCTAATCAATTCTAACTACTTCAATCATAAGTAAGTAGAGGCAACTATGACGTTTCTCCAGTTGTCATTAACCTGATATTGTAAGTTTACCGCAACTAGGTCCTGAGAAGAGGATTGCCTCAGCATAGTTACCTCTAACAATTTTGACATCGGGACGCAGGCTCTCGGTCTCGAGGATCTCTCATCGAAGAAGATCCCAGTCCCATTTAACGATCCAATACCACTGATTTTATTAAAACGAACTCGTGGCTCTTATATCAGAAGTGTATAAGGACAATCCTGCAATTTTGCTATCCTCGCTGCCAGTAGATAGGGAGAGGCTTTGGCATACTGCAGGTTAATTTGAGTATCCTTTATATTTGGAGACGTGAGTGTAATCTGATGTGAAAACCGCCACCAACTGAAGACTGTGGTCCGTCCATTGTGGATCTCAGCAGGGACACCAACTTTTCCTCTCCTGCCACCACACTTCTTGATATAGCCACGCCCATGCCTCCATGTCCAAGGAACTTCGCCTTCTTTCACATTGCCTGTGTTACCGTCGGCTGGAAAGCCTGTCAAGTTCACGGTGTCCCGGCTGCATGAACCTGTTTCCACATACCGGAATTAGACCAGCTTCTATTTTAAGGCTCCATAACTTTGTGAAGTGAGTGATCGTCGCAATTCTTCCTGGGGTTTGCAAGGAGTGATCTTCTTCTACTTTTTACTCATACTACTCATTCTCCCCTATTTCGGGGGTAGGATTGAAAATTCAAGCTTTTAAGCAATGATTTCAAAAAGCCCATCCTCTCTCTCCATATTTTCTGCTTCTTGATGCACTTGATGGAACCCAGCAGAATCCTTTGTATTGGGGGCTTGTCATCCGCTAAAGCAGTTCAGGTCCTTACTTTGTGGCGCTCTACCACACAATTTAAAAACACCTAGAAATAATAGTTCAAATCACATAAGAAATATATTAAAAAATTATTATCCCATCACAACCAAATTCTGCGACCTACGCTGCTATCTTCTCATTTAGTTCAAATAAATTGCATTTTTTTCTTTAACCCACTTCCTGACTTAAGTCTTAGCTCAAGTCATGTGGACTCAATCCTCAATTTTATCTAATGCAAATTAATATTTAAAGAATTACAAATGCGTGCATCAAATTCATCGTTACAGCTGGCAGGCACAATACAAACGGATCTGGAGATTTCGCCATAAGGCAAATTCAGACAAATTACGCTTCAATGTCCAGCCAAGTGAAAATATTCGCGGGCTTAAATGCGAGCACTAATCTCTTTCATTTTGATTGCAAATTGCTGACTACAATCAAAACAGAAAGTGCAGTTATGACCGATTTTTCCGTCGAAGATGAAACAGCCATCATAGATTGTACGTACATAGTTAGTGGATACCCTAGATCAAGATAGGTTCGCCGATAGTAACCAGCATCTTATCTTAAGCCATTACGGAGTTTGTCTAGTTCAGACGGGCTCCATTCTATTCTTCTTTCTTCCACCTCAGGTATTTGTTTTTCATCGATGGGAAAAGAAAAAATGTTTCTTAGCAATTTACGTTGGAATCTGGCACAAAGTCATCTTTTCTAATCCACTTGGACGGAAACTGGCTATGCAAATAGAATATACGTTAAAGGTGTTAATCCACACATGATTTGCTCAGTGGTGGTCGGTTTAATCTTAAGCTGCAATTTAAATAGGAAATACTCATACGAAGGTGCGCAGTGAATTTTTTTCTCGTAAAAAGTTTGTTCTTAGAAGCAGGTGATGAACACTCATCGCAAGAAATAGAATGGAATTCTTTACTCAAAGTATTTCGCCCCGGGGTTGAGATTAATATGTTGAATGTTGCGAAAATGGAATAAGGTTATTGTTACAGGTGAAGGTTTTCGGCAGACGCTTTTCGCGCTGTTGCAGACACTAATTGTGCCCCTTCGTATGAGGTCTGGGGAATTTTATCTGATTGAAAGTCTTCAAACCAGTGCAAGGTGCATTACATATGAGCAGAAAGCTCATTTTTTAAGCCTCATTTAAATCATATGATATTACTATCCATCCTCAACCACTTTTTTCCAGCTCCCAACATCTGATGCAATCCCAAAACCAGAAATCATTGTTCGTATCTAGCAAGAAAGATCCATCATTGATACCAATGATAAAATTCCATTCTTACTTTCTAGACCAGTTCATCCTTAACCCCTTCAGATTGCCAAGGGTCAAACTTTTTGTTCCTCTCGATTCCCGAATTCCATGCAGAGGTACTACGTAATGTTCACTAAAACCATATCTTAACTTGTAGTTGGTAATCTTGAAACGTTGTCTATTTCATCTGGAGATCAATCTTCAGTTCAACTAACTTCACCTGCACTATCCACTCCGTACATATTATGTTCTTGTGCTGAGCGCACGGATTCGACATGTTCAATTTTCCTCGGTCCAAAATGCCAAACGATTAGTGGTCAATCAACTTTTTGAGTCATCATCATCATCATCATTCTTAACCGAAACTGAAAGGTAGAATCATCATGATTCCGCCGATGTCGATTGCTTAAGAAATACAAATGAAAATCAGAGTGAGAAAAAGAAGAAATGAATGTGCAAGAAAGCAACTTTTTGATATGACACAACATTGTCCATTTGATTTTTTTTTTCTGGAAGGAGGAGGTTTGTGACAAGATGGTAAGAAGTTAGAATTGTTATGGATGAGTTTGGGAGGGTATAGCAGAGCGTGGGAGATTGGGGGTAAATTGTTTGTAGATACATTTGGTGTCTTATCCACCTTGCTCGACGCAGACTTTCACATACATATCTTATAGATATTGTTCACCATTTTGAACGTAAAATCCTTAAGATGCACATTTGAACCTCAATGACGTATTGAATCATAGAACCGAATAGGAAAGCGCCTCAGAATTTTCCTATTTGTTCTTATATGGTCTAGTAATTGGAGCAGACCAGATACACGGTAATATTTCTCATAATATAATAATACTCGAAAACTGTATAAAGTTCATTTTCAAACCACGGCCCGTCAGCAGTCATTTTCACGACTATCTTGTCATCAATCTTTTAAATCGAAACAATTAGAAGATTTTTCTGTTCTTGGCAATTTTTTTTCTTTCAAAAACGTACATGTACATTGTTTCAGGAGCTTTCATCGTCGTTGTAACACCTGCTGAATCAACACTAACAGCTCTACTATCAAACCTCTGGGAGCTCTTTCATAATGAAAAGCTGCAGACGGGGGGACAAATTGTACCAACTGGTCCTCCAGGTTGGGGGTTGGGTAGGGCTGACAACCCTACAAGGAAAACAACTTGTTACGAAGCCGCAACAGGAGCCTTGGACAGGATGGATTTCAAAACGACGAACCCGGCAACGACAAAGGAATAACAATTTGCGCATTTTCTCATGGAACGTGCGCTCCCGGTACAGAAATGAAGCTGCTGAACAGCTAGCCGATACCCTGTCCCAATATAGGGCTGATATAACAGCGTTACAGGAGATGCATTGGACAGGGACCGGTTTCCTGGAGAAGAGTCGCTACACCATATATTATAGCTCGGAGTAGGTTTCTTAGTCAGCCAAAAACTGAAATCTGCTGTTATCGGCTATGAAAACATAAGTGCCCCAGCCGCAAAAGGAGTCGGAACGGCTGGTTTGACGATGAATGTAAGCTAGCAACGGAACGGAAGAATGCCGCATACCGAGTAATGTTGCATTGTCAAAGAACGCGGGCACGCGCAGAGACTTATCTCGAACTCCGTCGAGCGGAGAAGCAACTTCACAGACGGAAAAAGAAAACCTGGGAGAACCAACAAGTCTGTGAATTAGAAAAGTACAGGAAGCAACCGCACCAGGCGCAGAAGTTTTACCAGCAAGTCAGCAGGATGAATCCTTATACACCTCGATGCTCATCCCGCTGAGACAAAGACGGAAATCTGATTTCCGACAGAATGGGCATATTAGAGCGATGGATTGAGTACTTTGATGAGCTACTGAACAACCAGAACATCGGCGAGTTGGAGGTCCCGCCAACTGAAGACGACGGACAAATACTGCCACCACCAAGTTTAGGAGAAACAGTCCGTGCAATTCATCGGCTAAAAAATCATAAGTCGCCAGGAGCCGATGGAATTACAGCTGAATTGGTTAAATATGGAGGCGACCAGTTACACCAAGTGGTTCATCAACTTGTGCTCAAGATATGGGACAGCGAATCAATGCCTGACGATTGGCAACGAGGCATTATCTGCCTCATACATGAAAAGGGAGATATCACACAGTGCAGCAATTATAGAGGTATCCCGTTGCTGAGTACCATCTATAAGATATTTTCCACTATCTTGGAACTGTTGGAATATGGACAACAGTTGCACCATCTCTTCATTGACTTTAAAGCCGCCTATGATAGCATAGCCAGGGTAAAACTGTACACGGCCATGAGAGAATTCGGTATCCCAACGAAATTAATAAGACTGACTAGGCTGACCCTGACCAATGTGCGAGGCCAGATAAAAGCAGCAGGATCACTCTCAAGACCATTTGACATCAACAACGGTCTACGACAAGGGGATGCCCTATCATGCGTCCTCTTTAACCTGGCCCTCGAGAAAGTGATCCGTGATGCTGAGGTAAATGCAAGAGATACGATCCTCTTCAAGTCCACCCAACTACTGGCCTATGCTGACGATATCGACATCATGGGAAGAACCACCCGAGACGTACAAACTGCCTTCATCCAGATCGAGCAGGCGCTGATTGGCGCGAGATCTT
This sequence comes from Hermetia illucens, assembly GCF_905115235.1. Lineage (NCBI taxonomy): Eukaryota > Metazoa > Arthropoda > Insecta > Diptera > Stratiomyidae > Hermetia > Hermetia illucens. The sequence goes on from NC_051849.1 coordinate 53,865,014, forward strand.
GAGCTGCACATCAATGAAGGCAAGACAAAATATATGGTGGCAACGTCAGCACCGAAGACGAATCAACCAACAACATCAAACCGCACTGGTCAAACACAAAGAAGAATAAGGATCGGAGAATACAACTTTGAGACCGTTGACAATTTCTCCCATCTAGGGTCGGAAGTCACAACCGATAACAGCTACGACGATGAAATCCACGCACGGTTGTTTGCCAGCCAACAGAGCCTATTTCAGCTTACAAAAATTGTTCCGTTCGAAACGTCCCACCATAGGGTCAAAGCTCTTACCGTACAAGACAATGATCTTGCCAGTCCTCATGTATTCCTTGGGTTGGGTTCTTAGGAAGAAAAATTTGCGAACCCTTGGCCGCGTTCGAGAGAAGAATTTTTGGCCCCCTACATGAGGATGGACGATTCCGTAGCCTACATAACGACGAAATCTTTGAGCGATACCATGACCATCAGGTTGTGGATAAAATCCGGCTCAATAGGTTATGGTGGGCGTATGAATGAGGATGTCGCTAAGGAGGTGAGACAGGAATAACCGCCAAAGGTTCCGAACTGTCTAGCAGGGAAGCTCGTGTTGACAGGTGCTCCATTCAAAACTTTTTCAGTTTTGTTGTGAAACTTTTCCAGGCAGTTTTGGAGTACATAAAGATAGGGAGAACATTTTAATGAACAATTCCTAATTCACAAACCTTGTTAAATAAGAATTGCATATCTTCAGCTGAACGCACTTTTAAGCGTCACTATAGCAAATCGATTGATGATCGTACATCCTCTGTAAACTGTGACATTGTTCGTATATATAGCGGTGTGGCATATCAGAATATCTTGATTAACGCTATTTGAAATAGGTTTAAGGTTTTTATAAATAAGGACCCTAAGGTCATGAAGTATACGTATTTCGGGCACCAACCGTCCCCTTCTTCGGTGTTTTATCAGTGTTTTCCTTCAAGATAAAACACTGAGGAAGGGGACAGTTGATCTCCGAAATAAGTATTTGTATAAATTAGATACTTTTAGCCAATAAAAAGGAAAAATATCCTCGAAGGCAATCTTTCATTTTTTTAAGGTTTTGTGTAAAACAAAACCTTATTAAAATCGATTCAATGTCTGTCTATCTGTCACACGCATTTTTCTTCAAAACGGCTAAACCGATCCAAACGAAATTTGGTGGACAGATGGGAACTATGAAATCCCACGCATACAGCGAGTGGCATAAATTTAGATGGAGTTTAAAGGGGCGCTCCCCATACATGCAAAGGGGGGATTCAAAAATTTTTTTCACCGGATATAGTTGTGTAGGGTATCAAATGAAAGGTCTCGATTTGTACTTTCCGAAACTGACATTAGTTTTGGCACAAATTGCAAAGTGCGTGAGTAAGGAGTCAAAATGTACGCATTTGAAGTGAGATAGGACTCATTTTCGGAAATTACCCAACCTAAAAATCCGGAAAAAATCAGGGTGGTGCGCCTAGATGAAATCTAGGCCTCAAAATATGTCCCATTCCGATATCTGCTCAAATAAACTTACTAATAGTATATTACTACTTTTTAGAAATTTACTGAAAAACCCCCCTTAAATTCATCAAATTTTGTGCCAGCATAGGGGACAATATATCGTATATATGTGCTAAATTTCATGGAAATGAGGCAATTAACGCCAAAGTTGTAGCAGTTCAAACTTAGCAATTTCGCGGGAGTTTACTGCTTCCAAAGCCATGCAAATCAGATGCTGACGTCATGATTACCCGGAAAAATTGACATTCGCGTGGAATATTAAAGTTACATTTATGAAGAATCTATTTATCTGCAGCCCTTTTTAAGGTTTTGTGTAAAACACTTATGTGAAATCTAATCTTCGAGAGATGTCCCATTCCGGTATCTGCTCAAAAAATTTACTAATAGTATATTATCAACTTTCAGAAATAGACTAAAAAACTCCCCTTGAGTTCATCCTAAGTGTACTAAATTTTGCACCGACATAGAGGACAACCTCGTGCATACACATGCCAGGTTTCATGAAAATCCAACTATTAGTGGGAAAGTTATAGCAGTTCAAACTTATCAATTTCGTGCTAATTAACAGCATTCTAAGCCATACAAATAAGATGCTGACGTCATAATTAACGAGAATAATTGAAATTCGAGTGAAATATTAAAATTCCATTCAAGAAGAATCCAATTTTCCCTAGCCCTTTTTAAGGTTTTGTGTAAACACAAAACCTTATTAAAATCGGTTTACCGTCTGTCTGTCCGTCTGTCTGTCTGTCTGTCTCTGTCTGTCCGTCACACGCATTTTTCTCGGAAACGGTTACAGCGATTGACACCAAACTTGGTAGAAAGGTGGGAACTGTGAACGCTCACGCATACAGTGAGTTACGTTCTTTTACGTTGAATTTAAGCGGGGTCCTCATACATGCAAAAGGAGGGTATACATTTTTTTTTCATCAAATATACTCATGTGGGGCATCAAATTAAAGGTCTCGGTTAGTACTTTTCGAAGCCGGTCTTAGTTTTGACATTTGTTAGAAAGGTGGGGAGTGCGGGAGTTGAAAGTGACCATTCCTTTAAGGGGGCCATTCTCAGAATCTACCCAATCGAAAAATCTGAAAAAAATCAGGAGGCTGTCACTATATGGTGCCTGGGCTCCGAAATACCTTCCATACTGATATCTGTACAAATAAAGTTAATAGTATATTACCATAATTTTTAGTAATTGGCTGCAAAACCCCCCTTAAGTTCATGTTAGCAACATGAAATTTCGCAATAATATAGGGTATAACATACCCGAACACGATCTCACCAAGTTTGGTCGAAATACCACTATTACTAACAAAGTTCTAATACGTCAAAGTTGTCACTTCCTTGTAAATTCAAGACTATGAATGTCAATGTCATCCGAAAGTGGATATTCTCAGATAATATATGCATATATTACGTGCTACGTACAAAGAAATACACAAAACCTTTCGTACCTGAAGCGTCCAGCTTCCGGTTTCCCGACTTGTTTATATTTGATGTTGGTTAAATTGTTTTCATTCGCTAATAATATTAAACTGAGCGCGTGAAGCGTATGAGGTTGACCATTATCAACATAGGGCTTTCCATCAAATGATTTATTTAAATCGCTTTCTAGAAAATAGAGAGCAATGGAATTTTTAGCTATATTACACGGAGCTGTCGTGCACTCGTCGCTCCTCACATCATTTTCTTTTTCTTCAGCCTTCAGTTCACAAGCGGGGTCGGCTCGTGATGATCGGTTTCGTCATTTTATTTTATCAAATGCCTGATCAGGATGTAATCGCGAGACCTTTAAATCCCCATCCAGCGTATCAAGCCACCATTGTTTTGGCCGGCTTTTTGGTTGCTTACCATTGCTCTCGATGTGCTGACCAATACTGGTTGTTGAATTCTCGTTAGCGTGAATTACGTGACCACACCATCGAAAACGCCTCTTTTGCAGTTTTTCCACGATCGATGCAAACCTATATCGATCGCGGATATTTTCATTTCAGACGTAATCAAAACGTGTCACGCCACCAGTGCAATGCAACATCTTCGTCCCCATTACCGCAAGACGCCGTTCATTGTCCTTTATAGTCGGCCAACACTCAGAACTATAGAGAGTGGCAGACGGACGACATTGCAGTAATTTTTAGATTTGGGACGTGCGCTGATACATCGATCACAAAGAACACCAGTTGGGGAACGCCACTTCATTCAGGTTGCATTAATGCGTGAAACAATTACGCAGTTCTCCATTGGCTGATAGCGTTGACTCGAGATATTTAAATCGCTCAGTTCTGGCAATGGCAGTAACCTGCCCAGAACTGAACGATTTCAATATCTCGGGTCAATGCTATAAGCCAATGGAGAACTACGTTATGCTGCTTACATAGGGAAACACAAAACCTTTTATACTTGAAGCGTCAAGCTTCCAGTTTCCCGACTTGTTTAATTATTAAAATTCATTTAATAAACGGTTTCAAAATTATCAGTTATTTATCTATAAACATTGCATCAAGTAAGCAATATTTGTAGAAACTTTTATGGACTAAATTCTAAAGGTGGTTAGAAGAAAAGACAGCTCCTCGCCTGATCACCGACATTAAGTGTTGTTGAAAGTAGTTATTACTTAGACGCAGGATCGTAGTGTACCTAGACTTCTTGGGGAGGCATAATGTCAAAATACTTCACCGTTTTAAACATAAAAAATTATCTTCTTATAGAATCTTATGATTGACATTCTATAAATAAAATTGTTTTAAATTAAATCCACTGACAACGGTTTTCGTCTAAACTTTGTATTTTTAGCTATCATTTTATTGAATTTTTCTAAAGCATGTGTAGCCCTCCTGAAGAGTTGAAAGTACTAAATAACGTTTAATAACTAATTCACGTTTTAAAAAGAGTCTAGTAAACCCAGCACTACGTTATCATGCTGATATTTTATTGTCCATACTGTCTAAATTCCTACAACAAACTTTTTTATTCTTTCCATGTTCGCATCTTTAATCTTTTGCCGTATTCGTTCCACCATAATCTCGTTTTGTCTTCACTGGGTTTGGTTTGATTAACGAGTTTTGAACGATAGTCCCCAAATTTCTTAGAAGATGCGAATCTCAGATATTCTTGGACTCGAACTTGGATCAGGCTTCATTCGTTTGTATGAATTTCAGGACAGCTTCACAAAAAAATTGTTGCCAAAATGTATATCTACCGCTGGAGATATTTGTTTTAATACTTTCGGTATCTTTTGCTGGAGTATTCTCTGGCTTTTTGCTCGCACGTTTATGTGTTATTCGATATTTGCTGCAACCTGCTGTTAATGCAGATCAAAACATAAATATTAATTTCTTCTGTTTGGGCTTTCTAATGAATCTTGGAGACGATGATGGTGCTTTTGAAGGATGAGGGCTGGTTTAAGCAAGTTTAATAGTTTCACTAGTTGGTCCAGACGCCCGGATGTGCCATGTATTTTGATGGAATTGATAAATTTTTATGTTGGGGCTTGGCTTGTAGTTGATGACCACATGAGAAAAAATAGACAAATTCCTTGAATTTTCGTAAACCGAGAATGGTGGAGTTTCGGTTACATTTAATCGCGTTTTGCTGAATTTGAATGTTTGATTACGTTTGTGAAGCTCGTAAAATTTTGAGATTAGGGTAGAATTTCTGCTGTTGTGTCTGATGAAGTGAAAAAACAAAAGTGCTTAAAGATCAACAACTTTGTTGTGATGCATTCACCTGGGTGTTCATATGTAATTAACTTGTTTTGACTCTTCTATGCAAATATTGTATTTATTTTCGCCTAACCCAATATAATAAGAAATAAGTTTCTTACTTCTCCACCCATGTTTGTTTTTAAATTTACGTCAAAGTCTTGTTGATGTTCATCATGATCATAGCCTTTTAAACATTCTATATAGATGGCTTCGTTCTGAATCCATACAATTTCTGCAACTTTGGGAACGTATCCGTAACCCTCGATAATAAAGACATTTCAAAGCGTACCCATTTTATTTTATATAAGTTTTATGACCCTTAGAATTCCAATTTTATAAAATAAGCATTTTATTCTACTTAGAACTCATAAAAAATATCCCCAACCCACTTGAAAGAGAATGCCCTAACCATTCCAGACAGGACCACCAAAGTCGATCAAATAAATTTTTTTGTTCTCCTCCTACGTCCAATCATCTCTATCCCTCTGTTTTGAGCCCGATTCCTCCACGTTTTTAATTTACTCAAAACCATGCACCATTCTCTCTAAAACAATATAAATACTAAAAACTTGAAAGAAATGCATTTTTTTCTGCAAAATCCATAAATCAGTCTGCCATAGTTGAATCACAACAAATTTAAAATTATATTTATGACTGCCTACGATAAATGTCTTGTGTTTTGCTTTTTGTTGATATTTGATATATCGAACGTGATAAATATAAAAAACAATTGAATTACTGGCACGAGCAAATCATTGAAAGTGACTGGAAAAAAGATTGAATGTATTTGAAATTGAATCAAATAAACAGTTGGGGGTCCTTTGGGTTTTTATATGTGTATCGCAGAGGGCATTGTGTTGAGATTGCTGGTATGGCTGGTACAAGACAAATTAAAAGCAAAAGTTCGTTTTTGTTGGCGGCATGTACGGACTTTTGATGGTGAATGAGATTTGGGAATTCATGCCAATTTCAACTTGTCTATATGCTCCTGAGTCTATCAAGTAAATAGTATTGTTTGTGATCTCTGTTCAGCGCATAGAAGATTTTCACTAGTTCTGCTTAATACCTCGAGATTTTTTCATAAATTCTGGACTCTTTATAATCGACCAATGGATAGAGGTGTAAATAAAAAAGAAGAAGTTGACTAAAAGTGAACCTTCGTTGACTTCTCCCTTGATTGCCAGTAAGTATTTTTTTTAGAAAACAGGTAAACGTCTGGCCTTCAAGTCAAATTCTCTGTGCTAAGAATGCTGGCCTACCAGCTGCTAACATTAGCTTCGAATACTTGTCGGGAAAACATTTTTTTTACGCAGGAATACTCCTATTAATACTAAATTTGTTCCATATCCCTGTATGACAGCAGATATACTGCTGCCCCATTCAAATCTCGCTGGCCAAATCTCTTATGGAATCAAGCTGGCAGGATATCGTGGTTTCAGCACATTACATTGCAACCGCTCGACAGAACTCGACTTAAGCTCTACTTAGTTCACCATTTTGTCCATAGCCGATGCTTTGATGTTATGATCAACTTAGAGATTTCAAGATCAGATGTCAGATGAACATTTTTTGAAAAATAATTTTAGTTCAACACCAAAATTTGATTGAGGGGACGAAAGGGGTTCAAATTTTTATTTTTTGTCTTTTGTTCAAACGATTTATTCTTTGACAAAAAGACAGATATTTGGATGAAATTTTGTATATATATATTGCCATAATAGTTTAAGTTTAAACAAAGGATTTATGAAATTTTCCAGACTGGTTTTTGTTTCCAACACATTTTTTAATAAAATGTCAAAAATTGACGGCGTTCGTGATTTCGAGTCACAGAGACGTTAAAAAAAAAAACAAAAAAATGTGGTTTTAATCAGCATAAAGCTCTCTACAGAATGAACCACAATCAAAAAATTTCACCAAAAAATAACAAAACGGTTTTTGGCGCCAAAAACCCTGATTTGAATCAAAATATTTAGCACTTATTTTCGTCTCTGAGGTTCATTCTATTGCTTTGAATACGATAACATATTAAAATTTCAAAGCGAATAGTCAATGGTTTTTTTTAGTCCTCCACGCCAATCCAAAAAACATCGTTTTGAAAAAAAAAAATGCGTTAAAAAGTTTATTGCAATATTGAAAATAGTCACATTTCAGTACACAATCCGAATCATAACTGGTAAAACTAGTTTCCAAGTCTAGTCCAGTTCTATTTATCACCATCATCATCAACGAAGTAACAACCGGTATCCGGTCTAGGCCTGCCTCCGGACATCCCGGTTTTGCGCCGAGATGCACCTAATTCGATATCCCTAAAAGCTGTCTGGCGTCCTGACCTACGCCATCGCTCCATCTTAGGCAGGGTCTACCTCGTCTTCTTTTTCTACCATAGATATTGCCCTTATAGACTTTCCGGCTGGATCATCCTCATCCATACGCCCACCGTAATCTATTGAGTCGGATTTTATCAACAATCTGACGGTCATAGTATCGTTCATAGATTTCGTCGTTATGTAGGCTACAGAATCGTCCATCCTCATGCAGGCGGCCAAAAAGGCTATGGTAGGCTCCGGAATCGTCCAACAATTCTTCGGAGGATTCTTCTCTCCAACCCGGCCAAGAGTTCGCAATTTTTCTTGCTAAGAACCCAAGTCTTCAAGGAATACATATGGACTGGCAAGATCATTGTCTTCTACAGTAAGAGCTTTGACCCTATGGTGAGACGTTTCGAGCGGAACAGTTTTTGTAAGCTCAAATAGGCTCTGTTGGTTCACAACAATGGTGCGCGGATTTCATCATCGTAGCTGTTATTGGTTGTGATTTTCGACTCTAAACAAGAGAGATTATCAACGGTCTCAAAGTTGTATTGTCCTATCTTTATTCTTCCCGTTTGACTAGTGCGGTTTGATGTTGTTGGTTGGTTGGTTTTTCGTGCTGACGTTGTCACCATATATTTTGTCTTGCCTTCATCAATGTGTAGCCCAAGATCTCGTGCCGCCTGCTCGATCTAGATGAAGGCAGTTTGTACGTCTCGAGTCGTTCTTCCCAAGATGTCTATATCGTCAGCATAGGCCAGCAGTTCGGTGTATTTAAAGAGGATCGTACCTCTTGCATTTACCTCATCATCACGGATTACTCTCTCGAGGGCCAGGTTAAAGAGGACACATGATAGGACATCCCCTTGCCGTAGACCGTTGTTGATGTCGAATGGTCTTGAGAGTGATCCTGCTGCTTTTATTGGTCAGGGTCAGCCTAGTCAGTCTTATCAATTTCTTTGGGATAACGAATTCTCTCATGGCCGTGTACAGTTTTACCTTAGCTATGCCATCATACGTGGCCTTAAAGTCGATCAAAAGATGGTGCAACTGATGTCCATATGCCAATAGTTTTTCCATCGCTTGCCGCAGAGAGAAAATCTGATCTGTTGCTGATTTGCCTGGAGGGAAGCTGCACTGTGTGATATTTTCCTTTTATGTATGAGGCACTATCTGTCTGTTGCCAGTCGTCAGGCATTGATTCGCTGTCCCATACTCTGAGTACAAATTGATGAACCACTTGGTGTAATTAGTGGCCTCTATATTTAATCAATTCGGCTGTAATTCCATCGGCTCCTGGCGAATTATGATTTTTAAGCCGATGAATTGCACGTACTGTTTCTTCTATACTTGGTGGAGGCAGTATTTGTGCTTCGCCTTCAGTTGGCGGGCTCTCCAACTCGCCGATGTTCTGGTTGTTCAGTAGTTCATCAAACTACTCAACCCATCACTCCAATATGCTCATTCTGTCAGAAATCAGATTTCTCTCTTTGTCTCGACAGGATGAACATCGGGGTGTAGAAGCTTCATCCTGCTGACTTGTTCTGTCTGTGAAGTCGCTTCTCCGCTCGCCGGAGTTCGTGATAAGTCTCCACGCGTGCCCGTGTTCTTTGAGAATGAAACATTACACGGTATGCAGCATTCTTCCGTTCCGTTGCTAGTTTACATTCATCGTCAAACCAGCCGTTCCTACTCTTTTTACGGCTGGGGCCAAGTATGTTTGGGGCCGTATTTATGATAACGTTCTTCAGGTGATTGTGAAGGTCATTTGTTGATGCTTCATCTCCAAGATTTCTGTTGACTACGGTTATTGTAGCATCCATTTTACTTTTATAGTTGTTGCGGAGGGCTATACTGTGGATGGCTTGAGTGTTAACTCTCACCTGATTGTTAGAGGGGATTCTGGCTGGTATTGTTATTTGAGCTCGGAGCAGCATTCCAACGAGATAGTGATCCGAGCCTACATTGGCGTCCCTATATTGTCTGACATTCTTCAAGGCTGATAGGTGGCGGTGTTTGATGAACACGTGGTCAATTTGGTTGAAAGTGGTCCCGTCTGGAGAGGCTCACGTATGTTTGTGGACCGCTTTCCACGCAAACCAGGTACTTCCAACAACCATTTCGCGTGACACTGCTAATTGAATGCTCCATTACGAAATCAATGCGTTTGAGATCCGAGAGTGTGATGCCGTTTGACATTCTCCACTCTCCGACCAGGGTTGAGATGTCAAGAGATGCCACCGTGGTGTCGATGACCTCTCGCCTGACCACGTCAAAGAAGGTGGGTTCATTACCCAAATTAAGGATCTGCAAATCGGTTGCTACTAGATACTCCAGTAGTCTCGATGCTCTTGCATTGATGTTCGAACTTCCCCAGCATATGTGTGACCGTTGATATCACATTCTGCTATTACCCCCATGCCTCTACTTTTGGCATATTGGATAGCTCTGATGAATGTTCCACTGGGAACGTCTTCTGCGTCATAGGTGAAATATGCAGAGCACCATAGTATCCCTTTATCTCCCTGTTGACTTTTCATGGTTAGCTTAGCCGATGTGGTGTCGGCATTACATAGGTCGGTAACCATATTAGCTTTTAAGTTTTTTGAGACTACCATGCAGGAGTGGGGTCGATCACTTCCATTGGCATACAACAGGTCAGCATGTTGGAATTTTAGGTCGACAACCCACGGCTCTTGTATGAGGTATATAAACGTCTTGCAGCTATTGATCCGACGACTGATAAGTGCAGTCGCCGCTTTACAATGCTGCAAATTTATTTGGGGTGCCGAGGGCTGCACGTTCCCTTCAATGGTTTTAGGAGCCGACTTTTGTGACGGTCCCGAGCACCTAGTCAAGCCGGCAGCCCGATTTTTTCCGAACCTTCTCAACATCGGGGTCGGGAACGCCGATAGTGAGAAAAGTTCCCGACCTATCGGCCCTCTTTCCTGTTTTGCGGCTTAGCAGCATCCGGGTGGAAGTGTTGAGGTTATTCCGCACACCAAGTTGTTCTAGAACGTCAGGACCATTTCGCTCTTCTTCTGGAAGCCAGACGAAGCACTTTTTTAACGATGGTAGCTCAGAGACTCTTTTCAAGGTTAGTCGCGCACCCTGCCACATATCGTTGAGGGAGGAGCAGTACTGCCTAAGCAACTCGTTCGTGTCTTCGTCGGCAAAGTTTAGCCGCAACATTTTACGGTATACACCTACCGACTCAAAGCAAAGCTTAATGTCTTGCGAGGATGCAATCCCTACAGCTAGGAGGAGTTTCTTCCTAAGTTGTTCGCATTGCTCAGTATTGTACTCAAATGGATTAGAGTCGTCATCCTCTCCGTCGTCTTCGATAGCATTGGCTGCAAATGAAGGCCTAGCGATTGCTGGCCGAGTCCTCTCTGCTGCCTTTTATGCCGAAGAGTTAGGATCGTTCAAGGATCGCTGCCGCTTCGGTTTCCTCTTAGCCGCAGGTACCCCGAATGAACCCCCCCCACCCCCCCCCCCCCCCCCCCTTGGATTGTGCCTTACCAGGAGGAAATTTGTTTGCTGTCCGTGGATAGGTGCTTACCCATGGGCAAGACTTTGGCCTCAGCAGGTGACACCGATTGAAGCCTGGGGTCAGAAGTGCTGACAGAAGGGGCCTGCTTCGGCTCGTCCGTTAAGGACTTGGTCCCAATTAGATTGGTTCCCAATTGAGTAAGTGGAAAATCTGAGTCTAGACGCGGGTTCTCCATCGATAAGTCAGACCTCGGCACGGTAGTCACACCCTGGTTTTGATTACCGCGTGGCTTCAAGTGTCTCGAAGTTCTTTAATTTACCTGTGTTTTCTTATACCTTTCATACCGATAAATAAATAAATGTCAAATAAGGAAAAACGCGGAAATTATTCCAATACTTCCGCCAAAAGTGCAATCACTTCTGGTTCTATAACATTCGCCTCTAATCACTGACTCGAACAAGCTTCATTGAGCAAATTTGTAACCATCGAGTGTTGTGATTCCAATTACAGGCACACCACCCAATTACTTTCAGATATCCACCAAACTTACGTGCACAAAGTCAACGGAACTGTTTTCCGTATTGATCGCAAACAAAGACAAGACACCGTATGGCGGCGAGAGAGTGTCAGTTAGTATGCAAGGAAATCACGAAATGCATTCAGAAAGTAATTCCAGCATTATTTCGTCAATTCCTTTCTGCTGCAACACGTTGGGGCCTTGTGATTTGAATTGCCCCTGCAGACTGACGACAACCGACCAAGTAGTCCCGTTCAAAATGGGCAACAGGCCAATCTTCCAATCTCCAAACTAGTCGTGGCTAATAATAACAATACGCCAATAGTTTACATAAGAAACGGGTGCTGGTAAGGAGTGGAGGGGATTGTGGTAAAGTGATTCAAGGATTTCTTAAGGAAGTTGTGGGTATGAGGGCTGGATTTCTACAATTCTTCTTCTACAATGTCTTCAGTTCAATTGAAATCTTTGGAATTTTTTATGGCTATCTAAGCTGAGCTTGGAGAATATCCAGGTCCTTTCCTGGCTTTTCTGAGAAAAATAAAATAAAGCCGCTCAAAAGTAGAGTTAGCCTCACAATATTTAGTATTTTTGACTTTCAACTTTTTGGATCCAATTATTAGTTGAACTAGATTCTCCTTTCCTCCCTCATCCCCTATATCCTCCAATTTACAAGTACTTCAAACTAGACTTGCTATTCTCAGTCATAGGTCGGAAAAAACTCCAATTTATAGGAAATACTCGAAGAAAGTGCCGCCAGCAAAAAACTCAATCAGTACAAAGACAAAAACTACAATGGATAGAACACAAGAAAAGTACATCCATTCGCATAAAACAAGGAAAATTGAAAATTAAACGAGTGCACGATTATGTTCCTCTAACTACTCGCACGGCACGATTTCGATCCCTGTTCCAGGGATCTATTTTCATTCTAAAGGGAGACCAATCACTGTCAATCCAATCCATCTAAAGTCGGAATACTAAGCGGGTAGCGGGTTTCGAAGTATTCCTCTGGCTCCAGCTACAGATAGCTGGCAACCGTTACCAGTCGGTAGTGTTAAGACTAGGTCACCAGGGTCTCTTCAATTCAATGAATTTCTAAAATTGCATGCAAGAATTCTGACATGATGACTTTGAAGTGTTGCATCTGAATCGAATGTCGGGTGTCTATTCTTTCGTTGTGTTATTGTAGGTACCATATGAGCTAAAGATACATAATTGCATTTAAGATCGCCTCGAAGCGGGTGAGATTAAGATTTTTGCTGATGTGGTGGTAGTGTTAGGAAGTTGATTGTAGAGCAAATGTTGCTTTCAGGAAATATTGTTAAATTGTGTTACTTTGTGACGGTAATTGATAACCATTGTAGAAGGTGGAAGAGTTACGAAAGATGTGATCTTTAAAGTGGGAGCAACTGATGGGAAAATGCAGTTTTATGGAATGCATCACTCAAAGAATGACCGGTTTTGTTGATTATCTTTCAATATGTGACCTACATGTACTGTAGTAATAATTACGTAACCAAAACCAACATAGTTGGCCAACTTTCATGAGAGTAAACTTCCTACAACGTTATTACGCACCTAAAAAAAAGGGAAACAAGTAGTTATAGCATGAATAAAAAATTTTGCTAATTAGGTGTGGAAAGCAAATGAAAATCAGGTACAAGTATCTATATTTTGGAGCAAAGATTAAAAAAGAACATAAGATACCGACAAACCACTTCATCATTTCCTTCAGCGCCCTTTATGAACAAACATTTTCTTCTACCTATAATGTACGATCAAAAATCAACTCTAAACGCTGGGGATCCTCGAAACCAATCCCCATATCTAGAGGTTTATAATCTTTGCGTTACAAAAACCTACAGCATTTTATTTTACTTCGAAAACACAGTCAGTACTGCTCCTCCCGTAAGATGTGCGGAAGGGTGCACGACTAATTCTGAAAAGGTGAACATCTGAGGTGAACATCGTTTAAAATGTGTTTCTCTAGTTTATAGAGGAGGGGCGTAATGGTATTAAAGTCTTGGAACAACTTGTCGAGAATAACCTCAACGCCCCTAGCTGCTGGAGCTGATGGGCAGCAAAGTAGGAGAGGGCCGATAGGCCGAAAACTTTCCTTACTATTGGCATTTCTAAATCGGTTCAAGAACGGCTCTACTACGGGATCATGGTGGTCACGTTACAAGTGTGGGCTCCTAAAACCACTGAAGTCACTTTGAAGTCCCCGGAATCTTCATCTGACGCGTTGTAAAACGACGACTGCCCTTGCCAGTCGTCGGATCAATAGCTGCAAGACTTTTGTATGTATACCTCTTGGCTTCGCGAACAGTAGAAATTTTGTCGTAATCTCCACATTCTTCCCGTACCGGCGCATTCACAAACTTCACCAGACGGATATACCGCAACATAGATGTACACGGATTCTAGGGAGAACTTAAAAGCACCATCAAGGAAGTCGCAGAGAAGGTCGTGGGATACAAATCCCGTTGGTTTCATCGCGCGGTCACTGAAATCAAATAAAGCGTCGGGTGCGACGAGATTCTGTTAAAGCTGTTAAATTCCGATGAAACGGGTCTGATAAGTGCGATCCACCAACTACTGCTGCAAATTTGGTAGGACGAGGAGATCCCAGACGACTGGTGCAGTAGCATCATCTGTCCCTTTCACAAAAAAGGAGGGTTGACGTGTACCAAAACTTTGTCGACTTCAAGTAGGCATACGACAGTATAGATCGTGGAGTTCTGTACAACATAATGCTGCAATTTGGTGTACCAGCTAAACTAGTACGACTGACGAAGATGATTATGACCAAATCTACCTGACAGGTCAGGATTCAGAACAAGTTGACTGATTCTTTTGAAACATATACTGATTTGAAGCAGGGCGATGAACTGGCGCCGATGCTCTTCAATCCAACACTCGAATACGCTATCCGAGCAATGGATAGCAACACCAGCGGGACGCTACTCATTAAGTCGACACAATTGTTAGCGTACGCAGATAACATCAATATCATGTCTCGAAAACTAACCGACGCAGAGAAACGTCTGCATACTCTTGATACTGCTGCGAAAGAAGTTGAACTATTCATCAATGAGGACAAAACGAAAAAACTGATCCAATCAAGAAGTAGGACGTCAGTTCAGTCAGTTCATTCAACATCACCGTAGTGGAACTCAACATCGAATTCGTAGATAGCTTTATATCTGGGTAGCAGCCTGTTAAAGGCCACCAATGAAACTGACGAGGTCAAGCGACGGGTACAGCTAGCGAATAGGACTTTCTTTTGGGTCCTTCCCATAATAAAATTGAGGCATGTGCACGAAAACACGAAGCTCTGTGCATTCAAAACCACCATGGGTGCGAAACCTGGACCTTGATCCAAGGTTCAGAAATTTGCTAAACACATTCGAAAGGAAAGTCCTTCTGCAAATTTTCGGAACAATTCGCGAAGTCTCGAAATTCGTTAAAACGCCGTCAATGGGCAGGGCATGTCCCACGAATGAGGGACGATCGCATGCATAAAAAGGTTACGAGCGGAAGATACGTGTCAACGGAGTAAGACTACGAGGAAGAGCACAATGTATACAGGCGGCGAGCAACTATTGGACTTCCAAGATTGAAGGACGCGGTCACGCGACCAAGATAATTGGAGGACAACGATCCAGGGGACCAGGCCCAATAGCCCCAGTAGTGCCACAATGATAATGATGATGATAGGATTTGGTCCAGTCTTGTCTGGTTGTTCGTGTGTTTATCTAACAGAGCTCGGTCTGTCCATGCATGCAGCCGGGCTTCCAGTATTCGATTTATTTTTCTACTGTTTATAGCCAGATTTTCAAAGCAAACTTAGTCTTCCCACAGTGACATCCCTATAAAATCGTGAAATTGTGCCAAACTGATTTTTGGAGCGGGTTTTCCGGCATTAATAGGTGTTTACCTCAAAATATGGAACTCGGTCTTATTTTTCTTTGTTTGTTTTTTAGTGGTTTCGAAATACAGTAGATTCTTGTAAGTCGTAAGTTGTGTTCATAGGTTCAAATATGGTGAAGTTTATGTGTCTTGATTTAATTTATTGATAAATTGAGTAATTTAGAAGCATGTTCATTCATATTTGAAGAAAGTTGCTGAAAGTATTCTGTTTTCGTTGCAGGTGAGTTCAGCCAAACTAAATAACTATTGACCTTTGGTAAGTTATAACATTAACATTATACTGTAAATAAACGTAAACGACGCCCAGTCCTGGAGAAGATGGTAAGTGGTGCTTGAATTATAGGCGCGTATTATGGTGGTGGTCAGAATTTGGCAGGGCGTTAAGAATGTGGTCATTGAGACTGTGCATCCTTGTTGGTACAGAAGCTTCATCAATGGGTTTAGATGATGGTCAATTTTCTGAGGAATCTGTCTACCAAACTATGAACGTTGGAAGTAGGGAAGATTGTCTATTTAGCTGTATCTTCTTTTGAACCAACAGCAGACCCGACAGTCGGGTTACTGCTAAGTGGATGGCTGTTGAATTGAGGGCCAAAAGATCTTTCAAATTCCAGCGCTTTCTTTCCGTCACTTCAGATTGGTTTCCTGTTTATGATCAGGATGATATGCGATTTGCTGTCAGCCCTTATAACTGTCAAAAGTATCATGATTTCGTGCGTCAGATGCTAGTAGCCTGTCGAATTCATTGTCTTTTCTGACTAATAGTGCGCCTTTATTGATGTCAATTCGAATAATATTATGTCATGCCTCTGAAATATAGTAGAACTATGATTTCGGATTATCAACCATGATAGTGCAGGATTTCCATGGCGGGGATGGCTCTTTGTGCACTTTATTCATTAATAAGCAATTTTGGGCGTCGTGCTCAAAGGTTTGATAGTCATAATATGTGCAGCATTATTTCTGGCCTTGCCTTTGTAACTTTCTGGTGAAGCATATATTTTGTGACAGCTTTGGGCTCCTAAGAATGGATAAATTTTAAAGGTTTGCCTTACTCTTTCTCGCGCGTATTAACTTTCACTGGCTCGCCCCTCCTTTCTTACATTAAGGAGCTGTTGTTGCCTCTGATCCGACTGTAGTCAGGTACCACCCACTTGCATAGTAATATTATTGCTGCTCTTAATTTGAAATCTTAGGAGTTGACTGCTTTCGCACATATCACACATGTGAAGTTGCTTATATTCTTTCCTGAGGTTCATGATCCTCTGGGCGAGATGGCATAGTCAACTCCTCTAACATGCTATCCTCTGAGAGGTTTTTTAGGAAGTGGGTTTCGTTGGGGCCGCTTATTTTGAAGTGCTTAGAGCCGCAAACGAACCAGTTTCTATAATAACACGAATCATCCATAAGAATAGTGTGTAACTATTAACTTCTGGCTATGGCGCTACGTAGAGCGGCCGAATAGCACATGAGGTCCTCGGGAAAGCCAGTCCTTGGAAGTTACAGAATTTTTAAGAGCGATTCCAATGGTCGCATGAAACAATTTTCTCAATTCTGGTCGTAGATGACTTTTTGATGGGCTGCTCTGAGCTAGTTGTGACAGTGTATGCGCAACTAATGCATGGTGGCGATGAAGTTTATGGGGAAAATCAGGTTTTTAATCAGAATCCTCAGTATCCATCTTGCATACACCTTCCGGAATTTCAACTCTTCTTCTTCTTCTTCTTCTTCTTCTTCTTCTTCTTCTTCTTCTTTGTAGCTATTATACATAAAATTTAATTTTTGTGAATGGTTCGCTTAACCAAGACATTTGTCGGAAATGAATAGCCTCTCGCCCTTGTTTTCATGGTGAGTTTCAATACGGTTAGCTATGAAATGTTATGTTACTTTCGAATGCATTCCATCATCTATTTGAAACTGCGATGTAAGTATTGGCACCTATATGGGCCTGTCCAACATTAATTCTGAATGGTCCCTTTCCGCTGGATGCTGGAAGTTATGTACTCTTCATCTTCATGTTCAATATGACATCCTGAATATGAGGAAGAAAGGGAATCGCCTTGACTTTGTAGGTCCACATCAAAAATGATACAGATATAGCCGGTATCTATTACAGTAAAAGCAAAATCAGCCCTTAGTGAACATTGTCGCATATCCAACCCTGTAAATTTAGGATTAGGATTTAGGATTAACCAATGCTGGTTGCTCCCTTTATGAGAGGCATTCCGACGTTCTGCTACAACTTGATAGTACGTATTGGTTCCTTTGGTCGCCTGCAGGTATCTATAGTACGGTAGTTGGCAGTATTCCAACAAAACAATCAGTAACGTAAAGATATTCTGGAAATGATACTTTTAATATCCAAAATGGTAAATCTATCTAAAGGTAGCGAAAATGGCGAACTTGGCGTGGTTTCTGCAATTATAAATAATCAATATTCTGGGAATCAATGAACGCAAATAGGCTTAAAAACCTTGACGGTCTTGGCATTGATTCTTAACCCGTCTATCTTTGTCTGTTTTTCCAGAGTCGTTTAACTAAGGTTCATGAATTCATGGCGGAGCAAGCAAATGTAATGTGAAAGATTCAGTCATTTGTAAAAAAATAACATTGTCCATTAAACTCCCTCACGATTTCCTTAAGGAGCATTGCATAACTGCCGAAATAGTGCCAGTGATGCCATGAAGAAACGAACCGACCAAATTGAGTAACGCCAAGCGATGATACTGGAGAGCGCCAGTCGAGGCAGCATTACTGACCGGAACTAGTGGACGAAACTAGGACACATATGTATTAGGGAACTACATACTTCATTGTGGAATGCTCTACTATGCCAGCCAAAGAGTTGCCATTGCATTTTGCATGTTTCCAGATTTCCCTAAGCTAGGTTAGTTTTGGTTTAACTAATCCGCGGATTATTAGTTACATCTTGGAAGAGGGAGAGAGTATTGTTTATACGCATTATTTTGTTTACCTGAACGGTATCTTCGTGTCTTTGAGGGACGCTATCTCCACATTTTCCGGGTTAGTGAGTCACCAAATTCTTCTTAGTAGAGTTTGCCAGGATTCTACCATAAGGCGGCATAATATAGAGTACGCTGCGGGTAGACATAAGTTGTGTTCGTAGAGAACGATGCAAGATATTGTGTTTTCCAGTAGCTTTCAGCAATATCTAGCAATAATAATACTAGAATCATATTACCAACGTGTGAACAGGGGCGTGATTCTATTGTAATAGAATCTGAATTTGATTTTTGTCCAAAAAACTCTTGACAAGTGGTTTTCACACATACTACGTTGATTATTGATTGAACCTCACTTACTACATAATCGCTAAATCTCTTATTAGTCATCAGGTATTCTAGATCGTTCAACCTCTGCAGTTGGAAGGTATGGGTGGCAAAAAATTCAGATACTTTTCTGTCTCTGCCAAGAATTCTGATTATCTGATCCGTATTGGCATAAATTTATTTTTCTTCCTTGGTACTTCCTGGGTCTTTTCTCTATTTATTTTGGGTCTCCTAAGCAAGTCCTTATGAGTGCTCCTTTGAAATTCAGAAGTGAAATGAATCCCATATGAATTAAGAACGAAGTAGAATACACACTTTCGAATGTGATCCACTATGGAAAAATCAAAGGTTCCGCAAATGCTATCAACATCTCCATGCTAACAGCTAGAGCCCTGCGCTGGTGTACTCTATTCCACAACACTATCCGTTCCAAACCTCGAAACTGAAGCACTTTTCATTTAACTAGCCACGAAGAGAAAGTGGAAAAATTGACTTCAACCAGATTTTTTTCTAACATTTCTGAACCGCAACCACACGGTGACTCCAACCAAGCTAACAAACTGAAAAAAGAACAATTTGTGATCATCATCTAGGTCTGTTGATATTCGCAAGATTACGCGCTAGGTCCGCTATTGTTCCGTGAATTTTACCTTTCATTCAGTTTGGTACACCACGAAAGGTACCAGCTCAGTCAGGTCGAGTTGTATGCTAATTTCGCCCAGGCACCAGAGGCAAGGGTTGCCTAAGTTCAATCGCGCGCTTCGAGGCCAAAGTTGGGAATGTTCTCTAGTCACGAATTCGCTCAGAAAGATTGAAGATGATCTCCTTCTTGGTGTGTTACATGATTGCAATGAAAATACAAATATTACAGACTCACGGTTGTACTTTTTTCTTAGTCGCCTCGTTATGGCTACGTGGTATTGCTTCAGTCCGCGAGAAGCCAATTTTTCACTGTCCCTTACCGCGTTTAAAACTTCACAACTCAATTGCAATAGTGAACTGATAAATTGATAAGCTCCTTTGACTGGCGAATTATCTGACCAAATGGTCTGTAACCTCAGCTTCAGAGCTAAGAGTGTTGGTATCTGTATCCACGAAAAAACTACGATACCACACGATTTGTTGTGTTTACAGTTAAATGGTTTCGGGCGAAAATTGACTTGTACATTTTCAATCTAAATCTCCAGGCTCTTCCATCGAAATTAGACTGGAAATTACTTTATTGTGTTTGGGTGTAAAATTGGAATTGAGCGCTAAGTGTATGTATTAAGTACTGTTCGGATAATAGGAAATTGCTAAAAGTATGACGTGAAATATTGGCTACTAATGGTAGTTTGCCTAGTTGGTCGCTGGATTCGTGCACTCGCTACCCCATTCTCTCAGCCATATTTCATACGATTCGAACGTCTATTACCTATATGGAAATACCTTGACCCAGTTCGTTTGCACTAGACGCTTAGAATTGATTGATTGGATAATCTAGACCTTCGTGATTACATCGATTATGGTTTTGTATCCAACATAATCGCTATTACCTATACGTACTTTTGTGGGTACCCAAATGTCTGGGATACGATGGCTACTTCATCATAGAAGCGTAAATCATATGCCCGTAAGATACTGTGGCCAAGTGTTTTAAGTAGGCTCGGAAGGATATCGTGTGGATGGAAATTGTTAGGTAATTGGTGTACACTCCTTTTGATCACGTACGGGCTAATCAGCTTGATAATGACGATTTGGTATGAGCAAGTCGATTATGTTGTCAGGCAAAGCAATATTCAGCTATCACAAATCTAATTTATTATTGGAGATTTTAGATGCATATTTGGTGGTAAACAGTTAGGGAAGAGACTGTAATATATGCATTTAGTAGGTAAGATTCATGAGCTGTTTCCGCATTGTATCGATGAGTAGGAGCACCAGTAAGACATACAATTCGATAGAGGGGCCCTGAGGATGGGTTTTGTCACAATAAGTAGGGCAAGTTGTAGATATAAAGATAGTTATGCCAACTGTTCTCTGAAACGGTTTAGTTATTGTCAAGATCCTTCCATAATGACATTAACTGATAATGCCTCTACAAGATGCTGACCCTAGTGAGTGCATCTTGGGTTAGTATCTTGTAGAGGCGTTATCAGTTAATGTCATCTTGTTTTCAGGAAGTAGAACAATCTAGGTGAACAAGGCTATTTCTTCTTTGAGTGTTTTTGGCTAGAATGACTCGAGAAAAAATGTTTGTTGTTGTTTCCGTTTTCGGCTAAAGCAAATTTATTCCTCGCAGACACTGTATTTCGGGAACCAACTGCTCCTTTCTTCAGTGTCTTATATTCTGTTACATTCTGTAACCGTTCCCTTCCTTCTTCAGTGTGTTCTGTAAGGGACAATTGGTTACACTCCGTATCCCATTGGAGAAGGGAACAGTTGGTTCCCGAAATACAATGCCTGCCAGGAATAAATTTACTTTAGCCAAAAACGGATAAAACACATTTTTCTCCAGATTTCAAACATTGCCTGATAGTAATGACGGTAGTTTTCCTTTAATCTAAAAAGGTGCTTTAAAGTTTTCTGTAGTTTTTACTACTTAGGTCGGATTTAATTGATTGAATTTCTAAGCGCTTATATCAAAACGTTAGAATTTCACTATATTTAGACAATTTATTTCAACGGCACAATGAACAACAACTGACGAAAATATAACTCGCAATAAGATAAATCCATACGGTGCAAATTCACATGATTTAAATTTTTTATTGCAACCATAACGTTTAGTTCTTCTCCTATGTTATGCCATCGGACTGATCATACAGTGAAGTAATTTGCCTTCCTTTACTTTTAACTTCAATCTTAAGTCTACAGCATACGCTGTGCCATTTTTAAAGGGTCGGAATCGTTCCGCTCATTCGATGGATACTTCCATACTAAGTGTCGAATAACAACTATCGCTGTAACGTTTGCTGCGGTACTATGCTCTCTTGTCCAGGGTAGCTATCGCATTGTCAAGCTGTGGCGTTAGCGGTGATCAAACAGGTAGTTCATACGGTCCCCGGCAGCCACTGGCAGCTTCCTTCGTCATATCACTTTTCCCGGCTGTGTATGTTTCCTCGGGAACTGACCCACCCAAACCTCCATCTAGACCCCCATCTCCCCTATGTCGTCCCGGACGACCAATTTTCCTCCCTTGCCTGCTCTACATTGTACGGTGAGACTCCAAATGCTGCCGACAATTCAACGATCGCTCCAAACCAAGTTTCGTGCACAATCTGTACTGAATTAGTGGCCCATGGCACGTTGGAGTCCAGATCAGTTGACGTTAAACCGATAGCAACACGCTTCATCTCCTGCTGTCATTCGGGACTCCTATGGTACTTATTTCAACGACCTGCTTCTGCTAGTCGCTTCACCACCAAAGCAACTCTTCATATCCGGACTGGCTTATACTATCTTTTCGGACGACATTTTTGAATGCATCAGGAGCAAAACCAGCACATCTTTGGCGCCTCTCTTGTGTTAAAAGCTGAGAATGTCATAAATGAAATAGATTCTTTCAAGGAGATGTATTCCAACAAATCCGACAACTTCTTCCGACCTTTCATTTGCTCGCATTTTTCCCCTTTTCCCTTACATGTTTGTAATTATATGTATTTCTCGGTGCTAAGTGAATTCATTTTTGTGTATATTGGTCCGGATGGCTCAAGTGGTTAGAGCGCTGGGCTGTCGTAGCGGAAGGTCGCGGTTCAAATCTCGCTGGGGGCAGAGGAATTTGTTATTGTAATTGGATGTCGGACACCAGTCGACTCAGCTGTGAATGAGTACCTGAGTCAAATCAGGGTAATAATCTCGGGCGAGCGCAATGCTGACCACATTGCCTCCCACAGTGTACTGTGGTGTACCGTTACGGTCTTGAATGAAGTGCTCTAACACACTTCAAGGCCTAGATCCAATATGGATTGTTGCGCCAACGATTATTATTATTATTATTATCAGCCCCTGATATGAAAGGAGAATTATTCGACAATAGCGAAAATTATAACTATATAATTATAACTATAAGAGAGGAAAACCATCTCTTCAGTTCATTGCTTATGGTGACTTTAATTCCTACGCCTATCGCCCCCAAACCTCTTGGATCTCCACTCCTCTAATTCGCCCTAACTCCTTCCAACTTCCTCTCCCATTATGCAACTTCATGAACACCTCTGTCTCAACTCTCCCATATTATGCGCAAGCTTGTTAAATTCAACCTTCGATTACCGCAAACCCTTTTCCTTTGTATCACTCTCAACCAACTATATCTTTTTAAAACTCAACCTAGCTACTCTGCCTCACTGTTGCTCTGTTATTAATTTAGTACTATGCTCCAATGAACGTCTCAAATCTAAAATTTACCGCAATGTCGTCCATCCTGTCCTATGGTTCTGAGTGTTGGCCGACTATAAAAGACAATGAACGGAGTCTTGCGGTAATGGAGACGAAGATTTTGTGTTGTACTATTGGCGTGATACGTTTTGATCACATCCGAAATGAGGTTATCCGCGATCGTTATGGGGTTGCATCGGTCGTGAGAGAGGCGTCTTCGATGGTATGGTCACGCAATTCGTGCTAACGAAAATTCACTTGCCAATATTGGTCTGAATATCGAAATCGATGGTAAACGACCAAAAGGCAGGCCGAAACAACGGTGGATTTATACGCTGGATGGGGATTTGAAAGCCTCAAGATTGCACCCAGATCAGGCATTCGATAGAGCCAAATGGCGAAACCGATCACGACAAGCCGACCCCGCTTGTGAACGGAACAAAGGCTGAAGAAAAAGAAGAAGTCACTCACTATGCTAGTTGCTTAAAACCTCTCAAACTCACTTGGCGGATATCCATTATTATGTACATCTGAGCTTTAATCAAGATCTTGAAGTAACCTCGAGAGCCACTGCCCTAATGGTATCGTCGTGCTTCGAGAATGACTGGCTTCATACTAACAGAAGAACATGTTCTGATTTTGAATCTACCCAACCCTTCTTAGCACCACTTAAACCTTTGGTTGGAAGCATCCTCGGTTGATCTGACCCTTTTCACGTAACCGTGATTGTCATGCTCTTGAAAAATTGAGCCCAAATTTGACTGATCCCTTTTCTTTGAGAGGCACATTGTCATCGGCACTGTCCTGCCTGTCTCCACTCTTAATCTTTCCTTAAACTAGGCAGAATAATTCTTGATACGTGTCGCGGTGGTTCAACTTCATTTTCACTACTCGATTCCAAGGGGATGTCGCTGCTATAACTTAGCAGGGCTTGGTTCCTTATAAAGTTTTTTACAATTTCCTCCTTGGAGGACGGGGGGAGGACAGCGTAGAATTGGATTATCTCTATATTGTCCTCTATAAATAAATCTAATAATCTGAGTGTAATTACGCGGTATTTCTAGCGATTAAATTATTTGAAATAATAAAAACTTGTTTCTCCTATTTATTTTTAATTTAATAATTGTGTCACTTTTACCTCACCTGTTATTGTTCTTTTTTGAAAAAAATGATGAGTTGACCAAAAAATACAGCATCAACTAATTTCGCTACCATTCGGACTGATTTTGCCTAAATTACACTGTCGAAAGCCACTCTAGATTGTTTTAGAAAAAAGTCTGCTAGACACCATGGTGAAGTTATCAAAGAGGGTTATATTGTGATAGGCTGTTTCCCCCATTGTGACTTTTGCTTGCCCGTCCTATGCTTGATGAGGTCAGCAATTGCCGCGGACAAGGCTTGCAAAACGATTGCCTTTGAAAAGTGGCTATGTAGTAGTAATACTGGATTTTAACTTCCAGTATTACTACCACATAAGATTTTAATGCAGCCATGTAGAATCGGATACTTTCCTCAAATTAGGGATCCCTAGATTCTCAATTCTTATAATCAGAAATGAGGTCTCAGAAATTGTTTTCTGATACTAGACTGCAGTGAGCCAAGAGAGTACTACGTATATCGTTATGTCAGGAGTTTATCAATGTTTCGGGTTGGGACCTTTTTTGTGGAACGTGTTGTACAATTTAGAGTTCTGACCGCATGAACTGTGTAAAGAAGTCATTTAATCGTCCTGACGGCAATTATAGTTACAAAGCCCAAGCATTAGAGAAGGCAATGGTGATCAGTTTCATCTGAATGTCAAACACCGTGAGGTGACAATCTTTAGTAGCCTAAGAGGGGCACTTGAATTACATGTGAAAGAATTCAGGATCGGGAAAGTAAACTGCACCCGAATAGCTGCGCATGATCTCCTATTTGAGTAAGAGTATTGGTCAACGCCGTAAATCAGAGAGGTGATAATTTTGCATAAGGCGCACCATTTGTTTGCAGTGTATTTAGAACAACAAAGTGTAAGACAGTGTGTGTCAAAGCGAAAATAATCTCTTCGATTTTGCACTACCTACACAAAAGAACGAGACTGAATCTGTTAAATCTGGCTGAAGAAGAAAAGAATACCTGAAAGATGGCAGCGGTAATGTAATTCTAAAAAAGGTCGTTCGAATCCTACACAAAATGTGCGGTTACAGCGGAGAGTTAATATTTCCTTTGATGTCTAACATTTGTGAAGGACAATGAGAGAGCTAATGAAGGTGGGTCATAAGATTTCACTGTTTAACCGAGGAGATGCTAAGGTGAACACATTTGCTTTATCGGTTGGCTACCCGCTCGCTAAAAAATTTTGTAAAACAAGCAGTGCGTCAAGGAATCATGCGTCAAGTCCTGGAGATACCACTTATCGATCAACAATCAACATTTTTTATTGAGAAGCTGCTCTGAATCTGGTATTATTTTCGAGTGCCATCAGGAGGCCTAATTATAATGGGAATACCACCTATTACGAGCTTACACATTTTTATTTGTCAACTCCGTTTTGTTGGGTAAAATAGTTTTCACCAAGAAATCTTTTCAGGTCCTTTTGATTCGTTTTGCTTCCTGCGGTTTTTCTGGTTGTGCTGTTCCACGAAATTTTTCTTTGGGCTACAAAGTGGTACTATTTATTGATCCATGTATTAAATCAAGACAACGCCTATCCGTTTAGCTATTAATTTCAGGTGCGTCTGTGATCTTTATTATCAACATTTAAGGGGTTTTAGCGCCAAACTATCAAACTCTTCCTTTTTCGCTTTTTTCTTAACGATACCACTTCCCAATACACCGTTTGTGCATGGCTGAATGATATGATAGAATAGTAAGAAAGGGTTTTAATTGCGCGCGGAGATAATATTTGCTTCCCAAATCTATTTCTATGACTGCACTTTTCTTCAGGGAACGCCCATATTTTATGAGTGCATTTCTCTTATAGAAGTTTGCCTGTTTTATAAAATGAATCTTTTAAATCGCTCTCCCGAAATCTTGACACCTAAATTCAACTCTCAAATCAAGAGGAGGAGGGGGAGTGGATGAATTTTGTGGGATGCTTTCAAGAAAATGCAAAATGAACTTAAATTCATATTCCCAGCTGAAAGTAGTTATTCTGATGTTGAAGTCTTAAGCTCAGTAACTATCAATTAGGGAGCTATGAACACTAAACAAATATTGAGAAGTTATCTAAGTGATCAACCAAAACGGCTTAAACATACATTGTCATTGAAGAGCATCCCCCTTCACATCATATTGCAAGCATGAGCCAACTTTAGTAGTGCCGCATTGTGAAATAACACCATTTTCTGTAGTGTCCAATTTAGCATAGTAGTAACTAAGTTGTAGATGAATCGGTTTTATAACCGACAACATGGAAAGAAAGCAATCGCTGTTACCCAAGCAGTCTGGTCACTCGGGATGGCGAAAAAGATCTGTATCGTACATCTCGTTAAACGCCCATATCAACGCAAACAGGATATTGAACACTTCCGTTGTGTTAATGAGAAGAACCTTACTTTGCTTACAGTATGACGATCCGCATCGGATAGATGGCGTGAATATTTCGAGCAGATTTCAACGAAAGAATTTGTCCATCCTCCACTTCTACAAATACTGCCGACATTTGGAGTAATTCCACCAGTCAGCGCGACTGAAATCGAGGAAGCAATATGAAGTCGGGGAAAGCAATGGACCTGACGACAATGCGTCTGATCTCTGGAAAGTCAATAGCGGGAAACCAACACTTAGGCTCAGTCAATTCTTCAATCGGGCTATTGAGGAGGGTCGAACACCATCTGACTGGCAAGAAAGTACCACAGTTCCAATATTGAAAAAGAAAGGTAGTTCAGCAGAATGTTCAAATTTCCGCTCGATCCGATTGTTGTCCCATATCGCGAAGATTTTTGAACGCATTCCTAACAACCATATTGACGACATCGTTTAAATAACCGTAAATCAAACCGGGTTTGTCAAGAACTGCGAAACTATTGACGCACATCGGGAGAAACATCGCCCTTTTTACAATGCATTTATGTATCTGGAAAAAGCTTTTGACTGTGTGCCACACGAATCATCTGGTAGGCTCTATGACAACACCTAGTACCAGAAGGTTAAATAGGTTTACCAAGATCCGAAAAGTAAGTGGCCGCCATGTCAAAACCGCTTCGTGCCTCTGTTCGCAAGATGATCTCGAGTAACTTGCCCAAAAATGGAATGATCACCTTATGCAAAGTTTAGTTTGAATCTGAATAAAACTGAATTCTTTCAATGGATCCCCATGAAACAGGCACTATCACTGACAGAATCGGTAAGTATCCAGAACTGAGTGATTTAAATATCTTGGATTAATACTATCAGCCAATGGAGAACTGCGTTGTGAAATTTTTTCAGGAATTTGCGCAAGCTGGATGAAGTGGCGTTTTAAACCTAGTGTTCCCTGTGATTGACGTATGAACGATCTAAAATTTACCTAAATGTCGTCCGCCTTGTCGCCCTCTATGGTTCTGAGTGCTGGCCGATTATAAAAGGCAAAGAACGGCGTCTGGTGGTAATGGGGACGAAGATGTTGTGTTGGACTAGTGGCTTACCACGTCATGATCTCATTCGAAGTGAGGATATACGCGATTGGTAGGGGCCTTCGATGGTATGGTCATGTAATTCGCGCGAACGATTACTTGCCAAGATCGGTCAAAACATCGAATTAGATAGGAAAGAACCAAAAACAAATGGATCGTACTATCATTAACAAAGTCATAGTAAGTAAAAGTCCTTCCATTCGCATCAAATAACTACTTTCTAAGAGATAAAATGTCAGTACCACGTCGAATTGAATATCGGGTATATTCAACGTATTTACACTACGAGTTATATATAGGTGGAACCATCGTGTAGCCAAATATTTTTACATAACGAATCAGAATCTTTCATACCTGGGGCGCCGAGCTTCCGGTTTCCGACTTTTTGGTTTTTAATATGCCTCAAGCTGGAAGACGAGCATAAAAACAAACCGCAACTTTCATTAAGGGTACCAGAATTCCAACTCGATGCTCACGATCAAATATCTCGGCTATTGCATCTTCACCTTTTGCGAAAATTGTTTTAAATTGCAGATATCCCCATTAATTTTAGGAAGTTTTTTGAACAAATTATATATCTGAGCTTATATCCGGTTATTGCTTTGAATTCTAGGAGTATTTATGCTTTATATAATATAATAGATTGGTATGTAGCATTAAGCACCACTATATTACATTACCAATTTTTTAAACAATTTCGTTAGTTGCAAGTTGGCTCACCGAGTG
This sequence comes from Hermetia illucens, assembly GCF_905115235.1. NCBI lineage: Eukaryota > Metazoa > Arthropoda > Insecta > Diptera > Stratiomyidae > Hermetia > Hermetia illucens. Next base: position 53,893,466 of record NC_051849.1, read on the forward strand.
AAGCGGTGGTTGTTCTGTTACTAAGCGCTGGAGTGGTTATGTAGTACTTTGATGGAGGATCAGATAACTTTTTTTCTCTTATGATTAATTATAACCATATCGCAATATACTATAAATATGAGACGTTATCAATTAAACCTTTTGGTTGTAGCGAAATTCTGGTTCTCCGATCATCGAGGTTAAGTGCTTGTGAGGCGGATTAATACTGAGATGGGGCACCATGAAGTAGAGTGTCTCTTTTTGAACTTTTTACGTATCTTTCTAAAAATATTCCTTTCTTCTTGCTCCTGGGTTGTAACAAAATATACAGATAATGCTTTTCAAACTTCCTGATTTGATTCGGTTTCGTCCATTTTAGGGCATCATTACTACTTCTATTTTTAAGCGAGCTTCGGAAAACCTGTGCTCTTAGCACGGACATGTATTCAAAAAGGGATTTCTCAATAAAAAAATAAGATTTTATTATTTTAGATACATCTGTCTTGGCCTGAAAAAATATATAATATATATTACCTCGGTTCATAAGTTTTTTTTTGTAAACTGGGACAATATTGAAAAGTGGTCCAAAACCATGTTGTCTCCATTTACACCGATGCGTCTGTAAACAATTTGTTTAATTTCCTAAAAAGCATGCGTATCCGTTCTTTACGCCTTACGTACTTCCACGAAATGGGCTCAAAGAAAGTCCATAAAAATTGGTGAATTTCTTCCCGACAAATGTTTATTCAGCAAAAAAAGCCAGAACCATGAACGTTACAAACTTCACTTCATGTCTACAATTATAAAACGTGACTTCTCTAGAACATCTTCATTTGTTATTCATCTCCAAGAAATTTTTTCTCCAATGGTTACCACAAACGGACTTATTTCTGAGCAAACGTGGTCCCCATCATTTTCATCTTCTTCAACATTTCCAACATCATCATCAAATTACTACTACAAAACTCCCATAAATTTGCCCCGTCATTGCCCTCTGCGTTTGCGTATGCCCTCATGCATACATACATATGTAATTTAGTATATAAACTTGAACTTATTGAAAATAAAATAAATTTCCTTTTTTTTCTCTATTTTTTTATTTCTTTATTCATAACATTTCTATATGCAAACTTTCAGGGTCAAGAAAGCCAAAGTGCGGCGCGTCAAAAATGAAAACTTTCTAAACACAATGTCATACTATACAAATGGCAATAAACAAATACATTGACAGCAGTTATTATTCTCCATTCATGTTATATTAAAATCATTTCACACATAGTTCAGAGGAAATATTCGTTACTGATGAGTGTCATAAATAGGACTAGCTACACACGTATGTAGATGTGCCGAACAAATATCTTTTTATCTAAATATTTTATTTCGATAAATCAATCTAAATGAGTTTGTGAACGTATGTCGGAATGATATTCTTGGGGTTCAATGTTACTCATATTTTTTTGATAGGAAGGCGAAATGTAGAGCACTAAATTGCAACGAGGTGACTATACTCAGATGATTTACTTCTGAAGTGAAAGTGTGTCTGTCTCATTATGGGATTGATTTGATATTATTTATTGGATAAAATATTGATGATAAATTAGAAGAGGTGAGGCAGGTGAACGCCAGGAAGGCGATGGTAGTAGTCTCAATGTCAAAAGGTCGGGTTCATAGAAAATTTCAATCGGAAAGATATCAAGATCGAATTGAAAAATTAATTGAGTTATATTTAATTTGAAAAGATTGTCTAAAATGGAGAGTAGTATTTCACTTGTGCTGGTTGGGAAATATTCTGAGGGGAAAAAATTAACCAATTTGGGAGGACGGTTGAAATTTGCTTCGTAAATTGGTTTCACCCAACAGCACTTGCTCGGAAAGTAACAGGCGACGTATCTTGTCGCTCGTCTACAGACGTCGTATTTTGATGAAATTGAAAGTAATAAATATATAATAACAATGTAAGAAAATGATACCTATTGATTTATTTCTGAAAATAATATGCTTTCTCATTTCTCATATCTCACATGGCACATTCTGAACAGTTCAAATTAGAGATCAAAAACAAAGTCCGTTGGATCAGACAGCTTTGCCGGACTTTACAACAATATGCAAGGATGACAGCGCTTTACATAAATCTGATGGTAAAAATCCCGCCATCGAAATCACTGGCAACAACTCGGGTAAAGGTTGAATTTTCGGTGCCATCCCCTGAGGGGGTGGAAAGTTTATGGAGGAAGAGAGGTGAGGACCTCGCTCGAGCCGGCCAGTCATCTACCTACAATTATGATCCCTTAAATTGTTGTTTCCTCACTTCCTTTCATCTTCTGTGGCGACTTTAATCTTCCAATGCTCTCCTGACCCATTACTCCTGGCCCTCCTTCCCTCCCTAATAACTCCACCCACACTTCCCTTCTTCTATCCACTTTCATGTACACCTGTGGCGCCCTCCAGTTTAACCTATCTAGAAACTACTTAGATCGCACTCTTGACCTTGTCCTCCTAACCTTTCTGTGTGTTGCCGTTCCCAATCCCTTCATGCCCCGTTTTACGTTGCCCTTGACGCTCATCGTCCTGCTCCCGAGTTCGACACTCTCCTGTCGCTCGCAAGCCTTCCAAGTTCAATTTTCGTAAGGCGAACTTCGAAGGTTTGAACTCAGCCCTGGCGGCAACTGGCTCCCCCTTCTCTCTCCATTTACGTGGGACCAAGCACTCAACACCTTCTGTACCATTGATCTTCTTCCTTGTTACGTTCCCTCCTCTCCTAAGTGCTTACGCTCTTCCTGTCTTCTAGAACGTATGCTGACTTAGTTTTTTTCAAATCTCTACGTTCCTCGGTCAAATCCTTAATACGTAAGTCCAAAAACGAATATTTGACCGGTGTGGAAGACTCACTAAAGCGCGGAAACCTCAAACATCTTTGGTCCCACATTTGCAACTTCAGCTGTCCTGCCCAGTTATTCCCTCTGTCCATTAAATTCTCTGGCACCTCAGTTAACTCGCCACAACTATAATATTTTGTGATTTACTCTGCTGGTACTTTTCCTCAGTCTATGTTCCCCCTCCTTCCTCCGAATCCCTCCCGATAGTGGATGTAGCCTGCCTCGCATCGCCTTTTACCCCTATCCTTGTCGGGTTGGCAAATTTGATGCCAATGTCGCCCTTGACTACGATGGTCTTCCAAACCTCTTTTTGTTCAAAATTGGCAAGTCCATTTCTCTTCCCATATCTCTTATTTTCAACAAAAGCCTCGAAGAGAATCATTTTCCCGGCTCGTGGAAAGAGGCTCTCATCATCCCCATACAAGAAAGTGGCGATCGTACGTTTGCCGAGAATTATCGTCTCATTTCCCTCCTCTCCTCCTCTTTCAAAATCCTGCAAAGATACCACTTGTTTCCCCTTCAATCTAACCTAAACACTCTGGTTCGTTGGTGCTCGACTAATGGTTTAGCGCTAAACGACAGAAAGTGTCACTCTATGTGCTACTCTCTAAAATCCCCACCTACTTCTTTCTCCTAATCTCTTAACGGACATTTGTTATCCTGCTCAAATTCCACTCAAGACTTCGGAGTCACTTTCGACAATAAGCTCCGCTTTGAGACCCATTGCCTCGAAGTCACCAAACGAGCAGCAAAATTGTCAGGCTTTATACTTCGCTCCTCCTCTTATTCCGACTCCATCCAACCCTCCTTGGCTCTCTTCAATTTCCTCGTGAGTAATATCCTCGAGTACTGCCCCGTGATCTGGTCACCCACCCGTAACTGTGATTGTCTTGCCCTTGAAAATGTGCAACGTAAATTCACCCTTTCCCTCTGCTTTAAGAAAAGCTTGCCTCGTGTTGACTTCCCCTCCCGCCTCGCCTTCCCTTCCCGCCTCGCCTTCCCCTTCCCTTCCTACAACTGCGTAGATTTTATCTGGATCTATGTACTTTTTTTAAACTTTCCTCGGGTCTGATGGACTGTTCCGCCGCTAGCGACATCACCTGCGTCTTATAACACACGTAACGCAGACATTTCACTGTGCCCTTCGCAGAGCTCGAAGTCTACTTTCATTCCCCGATTCCTAGGCTTTGCCGAAATTACAACGCACAACAGTTTGGTCCTTTTAACTTCTCTACTTTTAGTAGTTTCTCTTCCTACTGAGGACAATAAGTAATTGGAGCTTACTCTGCTTGTTGTCCGTTAAATTAAATAAATAAATTAGGGGTTTTCAGATATCATAAAAAGTTTAAAAGTTTGGATGGGCATTACAATAGGAAGAAGAGAGAGAGGGAAATAAGAAGCTCTCTCCTCTCTAACCCTGTTAAAAAATTGCAGTGGCCATCTGCCCTTAAAAAGTTATGGCACCCCAAAGTACGGCTATGGCTATGTCAAAACAGTAGAGTCTAACTCCAAACTCCATCCCCATGGTATAGAAAAGTATGACCGGAGAAGGGGGATTCATTTCTCGCATCCCGCATCGAGAAGTTACGGCGTCATCATCATCATTATCAACGACGCAACAACCGGTATCCGTCATTATACATAACAAATCCAAACCGTTTCTGTTTATTTTCCTAAAAACGTAGACAACAGTGTACCGCGGTTCGACGACGCGATTATATTCCAAAAATTTTCACCAAATATACTTCTTTGTATTATAATATAGATAGTAGTTTGCCATTAAGTCAAAGTATATAGAAGAGAATGGCTAAGGCGTTTCCAGGATTTTATTTCCCCAAAAGAGCTCAGCTCAGCAAATTAGATTTCATAATTTCTATATACTTGCAGTATGCTGAGGTATTTGTATATTTCGTTTGAATTTGTACCTTCAATTTGAATAAAATTTTTGGCTGCATTCTTTGTCGTCGATGTGTTTTCCAAGAATTACTATTTCCATGCGACGTTTTTCCATCCAGTTCAGTAGGAATATCAACATGCAATTTGCTTTCATGCAAAGGATGGAATAAAGGATTAAATTCCATGCAAAGCCGCAGTGGGCTAAGAGAATCAACTTAGTAGATTCCCTGCCTAATTGGTTTCCCCTGATGTTTGCAAGGATTCCGATAGCTTCGTACCCAAATTCTTCATCACTGTTCTCAAGAGAATTATTCATTTATTTTGTATGCCTGCTTTACAACTGCTGTATCAATTGTAATCTATTCTTTACAGCCTATGGAGCCTTTTGCGCATCGTTTTGCTGCTTTAAAAAGCAGTTTCAAGTGATTAGTGCCAACTGAATTCAAAAGAGGTTTTTTGGTTGAAAAGTCTTCTCCCATAATTCTTCACTATTACTCGTTACTGGTTAAAAACATTCTTTTCCGAAAGTTGACTTAGATCTGGGAAACCGACTATGAATGTTTACTGGAGCCAAGATCTGTATCTTCTGCTCTAGGTCTACCAGAGCAGTATACGCGGACGACGCATTTGATTCATTCAATAGGTTTGTCAAATCATACGATACTTAAGTCATCCCCCCTGGTGGATAAGCATACTAACGTCAAAAAGTCCACGGCCGGAAATCCAATGTTCTGTTCGTCTTTGTGCTTGTCTCGGCTGCTGTAAGCTTATCACTTGCACTAAGTATGATAACAGTGCAACTGAAACACAGTCTGATCGACAACAAAAGTGTGAAAAAGAAAATAATAACAACGAATAGACTGTGATTTTTGTTTTGTATGAAACAAAACCTCCATCTGTCCATCTGTCTGTCTGTCACAGCCAATTTACTCGGAAACCGCCGAACCGATTGTCACGAAATTTGGTGAGAACATGTGGTCTGTATGCCCCTTTACATGCAGTGAGTAGCGTCATTCTGTGTTGAGTTTTAAGTGGGGCTTCCAATACATACATTTTTTTCACAAAGTATGATCATGTGGGGTATCAAATGAAAGGGCTCGATTAGTACTTTCCGAAACTGGTCTCATTTCTGATATTAGATGAAACATAGGGGAGTGAACGCTCAAAATGTGTGTCCCAAAAATTGAAACAGGCCTCGTTCTCAGAATCTACCCAACTGAAAAATTTGAAAAAATCACAGTGATGCATCGATACGAAATTTAGGCCTCAAAATATATCCCGTTCCGATATCTGCACAAATAAAGTTAATAATAGTATATTACCATGTTTTAGAAATTTACCGAAAACCGCCAACCCCCTAGACATTTGGCAAAGTTTGAATGCAAAATTTTATTAACTAAGTTATTGGAAGTCAAATTATTGCATTTCATGTAAATTTATTGCATTCTATGATCTGTAAGGCGTCATCATCATATGTGTGAACTTATTTGAAAGGCGGGGTCCATGGAGACATTTCAGCTTTTTTTGGTTTCTCAGATGGCCTCAAAGGCCGCGCCTCACAATACGACTGATTCAGGAGGAACTTTAATCGAGGATGCGATGTGTCATGGATCCTCCCTTTCGATTGGGGCATTCGGATCTGGAATTGTACTTCTTCGCACGCGCGGTCCAGCGGGTTTTTTTTTATTTCCTTCAATTTTCAGGTTTAGTTCGCGTGTTGTTTATTCCGATAGGCTTGCGCGAAACCCCGTGCTTAGCACAGAGGCGTGCAAGTATGCGCCGACGGAGCGCTTCGATGGAGCTTCAATATTTGCGGGCGCACCTTCTTTTTAGGCTTTTGGGATAGCTCTCCCTCTCAATCGTCTCCGGCCACTTAGGATTGTCTTTTGATCAACGCCAGTTTTATTTTGCATTGCAACCGATCCTAATGAAATAGGGACTATCACGTCAGTGGCAGTGACCTTTCCAGAACTGATCGATTTAAAAATCTCGGATTAATGATGTCAGTCTTCACCATTGACTTTGACTTTGACATTGACTTCCTTGAAAACGTTTGAAGTAAACATACTTCCTCTATCACGAATGATTCTGGTGCTATCCTGGAGACGACAGATTGCTTGTGCAGGCGATTCAAAATCTTATGTGCGGTGACCTGATAAAATATAGCAAGGCAGATTTCACATGGTATCTTCCTTGATGGCTGAAATTGACCCGACAAAGTTGATGTTGTTTGTATCCACATAGTCTGCTTTGTTGATTGTGTCGTTTAGGCTTCTTCTTGGCCACGATACATCCTAGAAAAGTACTAATACAAAATAGGCACTGAAGAAGGATACGTGTTGTGTCCGAAACACGTGTTTGCTACCTTAAAATAAATATAGTTAAATTGGAAACTTTTCCTTTTAATAGTTTTATCTAAAAAAAACTAAGGAACCAATGTACCTTTCAAGGTTTTCATCGATAGGCGCAGCTTGAAAAGTGTCTTAAAAAACTCATATTATGTGGGAACTGCTAGAAGCGCTTGTTGTCTTGCTTTTGTTAATCAAACGTGAGGGCCTCGTTGTTTCATTTTATGCCCATATTTTGATACACATCCACACTCATGCCCCTCCCACAAGCTTTCTTCTGACCGGGTGCCAAAGATCACAGAGTTAGATAGACTTGACATTCACTGTTATAAACGTCAGGACCAGTACCCTAGGCACACTATGTGGGTGGTGAGACTAGGCTTTACGGTAGGCATCAGTAGCCGGTCCGAGAAGCCCAATTAGTGTTGTGGTTCACCGTTTTGTTGCTACAAATTTAGACCGTGACTGGCGGTTGGAGTTCATCATCATATTTTTGTTCTCTCGCTCTTTCCTTTCTTTGGGCAGACCTTGAAGAGGATCCTTTTGTACTCAAATATTCTCCCTATCTTTTCAAAATTTGCTGAGTGCTGTGACTTTCAGATTACGTTTTTTTCTTATTTATTTAAATATAATTTTACGTTGATTCGAACCACAATTCCTAATTTATGCAAGCTAAAAAAAATACACGCGTGTAGAAAAATACCCACTTAGTGCAGATCAATAAGAAAATCCAACAGTTTTTTCGGGGATTTAGTGAGAAGAATTTTGAATTAACATACCTACATAATTGGAAGTTACCGGATTCACCTGTTTTCTAATTAATTTTTTAGCAATTTTCGATTGTAACTAATGAACAATGATCTGGTTGAAGCTGCTCAATTCATTCAAGGAGATTTCTTCTTACTTTTACCCCAATTGCGATTTAATTAGCGGCAATAGTTTGAAATCTACAACCAAAAGGTGAAAACATCCCAACCAATCAAATTTTCCTAATGGCTTACCAGTTAAACATATTAATTAACATGAGGTTGTGCTACTAATTTAGTGCATCGAATAGTTAATTCGATCTCGTAGATTTGAATCTTAGAGAGTGCAAGAAAGGAAAACAAAGAGGTTTTACATACGCTATACTGATACACGTGCTCTCCTGAAAATACTGTAAGTGGAAGTACATTTAGTGGCTCTGAAGATGAAGTCATATCGTCGGAATGTCCTTTCTAGCTTTTTTTGAAAGGATTGATTTCTAGGTCAGAAGCAATGAAAGTTCTGAATGGATTTCAGAAAATGGAGTATATTTTAGCATTTGTCGGCCTTGCCTCGGCAATGGATTTGTCCTCTTTTTCGTCCTAAATATTCAAAGAAAGTACGATTATGTTTTCTTTTCTGGCGGCTGTTTGACCTGCAAGCTTTTTTATGGTGTCCTCAGGGCAGCAGGACAATTTTATTAAAGTCTATTCTAAGTTCACATTATTTACTGGCCAAGAGAGAAAATTGTGGATTTTCAATTAAAAGCTGAGTATTTTTATTAATGGGGTAATTTTAACTTGTTTCGATTTGATGAATCTACCATGAAATACACTTCTCGTAATTCAAAAATAATAACAAAAAAAATAATTTATATTCCATGAAACTTGCCGAATTCTAAGAAAGGCGTGTGCGGATGACCAGACGGAAGTGGGATAATTGGTCCGCCAGCTCTTAGTGTGGCTAACCGCAAAAGCCCCGTCGACACGTGCTTGCTCTGTATTGCCTCTGTATTAACCAGGCTTGGGAATGTTGACGTACTTCTTTGGGTACTTCAGCTCCTTACACGTTGTTTACAAAGTCATATGGCTTGATGCACGGTGTGTTGGGGGTTCGCACGGAAAGATGAAATGCACAAAAAATTAAAAAAATTTCCGGCGATTTCCTTCCGAGGAGGTAAGGGAGACACGATCGAGAAAAGGAAATCCATGCCGAATTGAATCCATTCTTCTTAAGGTTTCAGGAACAACCTTTGTATTTCCCACCCTACCTTGGAACTTTCTGGCGGCAATATATGGAGATGTCCCTTTTTTATTAATTTTTGGGTTGGTCTCTCATTTTGGCCTCATCATAAAAGATGCATTACAGGACGTGAACGATACCAATTCTTCCACGTTGCAGGAGTCTTAGAAGGGGAATGAGAAGTCTTTACCTGTGCAACCGATATGGAATGATGAACTGCCACCGAGCTCGTCGAGCGTGGGTCGGAGCTATTCCGGAGGCCCGGAGGCTCAGCTGATTTTCACATCGGACCAAGTCGCAGAATATACCAAAGAACTCGAAAATATCGAATTTTGGCAGTCAGTATTCAGACCAGTATTATTAGGACCAGTGTTATCTGTTTTCTCCATAATCCCTACTATTCTGCGCCAAGCACCTCGATGTGAACCTACCCGGCGGCCATCTTGGGATAGCATAATGAATGATTTTTACTGGTATTTTGGGGTTGTGCACCAATGTACTTCTTCTATCGAGATGAGCTTAAACCAAAATCCTCCGTTGTCACGTCGCAGACACTAGCTGATAAAATTTCCCAGTTTGGTCCCCATAGGACGATCTAAAATGCGAATTGGCCTGCACTTTGTTGATCAGGTTGTCGGCATGGTCTTCTATTCAGTATACGAAAGTTATTTCAATTAGCGGTCATTTCCGCTTTCCAGATTACTGCTCAACTTCCATTTGTCATGGCATTCGCAATGCTGTCATGGGGACATTCGACATATAGGAGAAGAATGCTTCTGTCGAGCAATTACATTCAGTCTAGGCTCTCTAAAGTCGACCTCACAAAATTAAATCTTTTCAGATCAGTCTACGATTTTGATTGCAACCTTGCCTACTTTCACTTGTGTTCCGCATTTATCTACTTACAGGATCGGACAATCAATACAGGTCCATTTTGGGATCTGTTTGCCGGTCAGCAATAGGCGATCTTTATTGTTGCGAACAACTCGTTCGAAAAAATTGTTGACCATTGGAACGGCATTAGAAATGCTTTGGTTTATAGGGGGGAATTACATTATCAGGAAAAAAGAAATCTGATGTCTGCTTCTTTCGAGCCTGATTAGCATCATCGCCACCTCCAATCATCCGCATCCGATGTTATTTGACCCTGTGATGCACGTTATGCACTCTAGAGGGTAAAAATTTACTGGAGTGAAAAGATTCCTGCCTATAGACAGTGTTTTATATCGAGTACAGATAAGCCGCCTGTCATTGAATCCGAAGGAGACCAAGTTCGTGGTGATAAACATAGAAAGTCGTGATGTTTTTTTTAAAAATAAATCAATGTTCCAATATCATAAATTTAATAGACAACTTAGTGTTGGAATGCTTAGTTGCTAGCCATTTTCTGAGTTATTATATGGTGGTAAAACATGGTCATGACTGCGCGACGGTTGACGGGTAGAACTTCAGCCTCCCAATCTCACTGCTCTAGGTTCGAATCCTAGTCGTCATGGGTGCCTGTGTTTGCGTTGTGTTTGTCTTGTTGCTGTGAGCGCAGCTTTAAGTGGGATGGTAGTGCGACTGAAGCACAATCTGACTGTATGGATGCCTTATACTCCAGCAAGGAGTCAATCGAAATGTATTTATATAGACTGATGTTTAGAATAAGCATGGTCATGGGAATATCACAGGTCCAGGGGAGGTGTAGTTAGCCAAATCTTCGGGAAACCCTCAGAGATCAATTTCAGGATCGATTGTTGGTCATGGATCCCAAGATCGCATCCGAAGTGGCATCCAACAAGAGCTGATATTATTCAAAGATTATTATAGAGGAATTAAAAAAATAGTTTCACAGCAACCTCCGCAGGAATGGAACCTGTGAGAACTTTCCGACGAAGTTTACGATCGAGACTGATGCAGACCTTGTTTCCGCTAGCAATAATTACCGTAAGCGAATTACATGCCCGTATGTATATACGGAAGCGAGTAGAATCGCCTCCTAGTAATTCATTTTCTGATTCGGCTATAGTGGGGTGTACATGTTTAAGCCACACTGCTGACAATGTTGCAATCTGAAAAATGCCCAGATTTGGGAAAGTGCTGGAAGATCGAGCGAAATAATCATATCCGGGCCTTCTCACTTTATAAGTTTGACTCATCGGTTCGGTTCCTATGCCTCTGAACGGACCTTAAAACAAGTCGGGAAACCGGTAGCTAAGCGCTTCATATTTAAGCGGGCATGTGTTCCATTTGTACCTAGCTCGTAAGGTTTATGCATTTCGTTTGTCAAATTATTCACTCTAGTATGATACTGACATTCAAATCCTAGAATGCAAGCAATTTTCACAAAAGTGACATCTTTAATATATTATAACTCTAGTGATGGTACGATTTCCACCAAACTTGGTAGTATTATGCTCTATGGTATGGCCTATATTACTGCTTTGATGATTCTACGATAAACAGGTATCGGTATGGTATTTTGAGGCCTAGATACCATGTGCATGAGCCACCATATTTCTTTTCTCTTACAAGGACATTCCAGCTGTCATCATCATCTGCGGCTCCATCAAACGGAACATATCCAGTTCGCCTTTCAGACTCTTACAAGGACATTCCAGCTGTCGTGGTGTGCTTGCGCTTCCGAACCGATATGCAACGGAACTCAGACTAGAGCCGCCGCGTCCCCAACTTTAACAAGTGTATAGACACCCAGAAAGCATAAAGAACTGAAAAGTTCCCCAATCACCGGCCAAAGGATCTATGTTTTGTACGGCGGCACCATTTAGTTCCGAAGTTATAAGACAGTTGAGGATTGCATTTATATCGACGCTAGTGAAATCAACCTGTTGATGAGAACCAAATTCATCGCAAAAGGAGAGACCGTTGATGAAAGCCCCAACCTACATTTATTTTTATTTTATATATTTATTTATGTAAAAATTGTTACATATTTAAAGTATTGTGAAAAGTAAAAAATGTTACGCCGTAGGAGCCGGCGCAAGGTTTTTTTTTAAGATAAAGTTGGGCACACTGTGGCCTCAGGCGCTCCGCTAGTTCTCCTCGTTCCTCATCCTGTTATTAACATTGGGGTTCCAGTGGTTTCGCTTCTGGGGATGAGTTCTGCCTCGATCGTGACATAGTTAAATTTTACGACTTCCGCTTGTTGTGGGACTCGGAGGATTCTTCGCTAGTAAATTTAGTTTAGATTTGCACTCCCCGTGGCAGCAGTGGCGGTATGGGTGCTACCGTTTCTGCAATGTGACCCGAAGGCCTGGTTCCGCCTGATTTAATGACGCGTTCGTCCACCTGGGCGAGGAGTACTTCTACTCAAAGTTAAAGGGCAGCCTCATCAAGCGACTGTCGGTAAGTGAGTCAGTAAAGTTGAATCACTTACTGACGGAACTCACCTTAAGCAACCGCTCCCCGAGCAAACTGCTGCGTGCGATGAAGAGTTGGGTGAGGGTAAGGTCGGGGTTGAGCTTCTGAAGTTACTGTAGTTGCAGCGACTTCCAGAGAGCACCCAGGCTATCTTGGCCTGTGTGAACTTCGGGTCTTTGGAAGTGTTAGCGAACACCGCTGGAAAGATCCACGAGGTGTGGTCAGTGGAGTTGTACAGTCTTGGGTGCAAGGTCTTTAGAAAGGGCGAAAAGACTTTAGAATTTATTAGTACTGGAGCCACCTACTACAATTGGTTTTATTGTTGTGTATATGCATGCAGTTCGGGATCGATTTACTCCCTTCCTCTGTACAACTGCTGGAAGTAGCAGTGGGTTATTATAATCAATTACCCCGCGTCAGGACCTCAATTCAATTCTGCGTTCGATCTTGAATTTTTGCCTTTTTAGTGCTGTAGTAATTACAAAACTGCAACATCCTTTATATATCAAAAAAGGAAAGAATATTTGGATGCTCAGACAGGCGGACGGTCATAGCCAACTCAGATTTCTATCACACTAAACACCGCAGGGGTAGGCAATAAGAAATCACGATATTCATAAGCATCCAAGAAAGACGACAAAACTGAACAACTCAAAACCTTGTCCATCGTCAGCTCTGTATAACCCATCAAGAGTGGTGACGGTGACCTCCTGACGTCACTCAAGTGCGGGTCCATCTTTTGTATTTAAACGTTTTACCAAATATCTATGTTGTTCCGATAGCTGAGGCTTGTTAGAAAGCATCAAGCAGTGAAAGTTAATAAGCAAATTTTACAAATATTTCTCTGCCTCCTAAATTAATCAAATTCAGTTTGCTTCGATGAAAATAGCGTAAATTCTAACTATTATCCACTCAGTTCAAAGTTCTAATAATAATTAAACTAAAAATGAAAACGAAAATAAAACCTAAAGATTCTCCTTCTTCCCAGAAAAAAACTAAAAGTCTTTCACCTCAACCTCAGAGTAAGACTTTCATCTGCGCATCTATGTATCTTCCAGATCAAAACGGTAGTTTACAACAGAATGAATAATTTTTTTCGCATTAGCATCTATTCTACGGTTATAGTCGTTCATCCAATTTTTTAATAGCCAAGCAGTGTGCATTCTTGCTAAAAGTCCGCCCGTTTTGTGCTCTTTTTGCTGTTATAGACACATTAGAGAAATTTTATGTTCTTAATTTGGCATACAAGCACAAACGCGATCTTCCAAAATTACAAGCCAATTACTCAAGATGAAGCGGATTAGACCAAAGGCGTACGAAATTGAAATTAGTCCAAAAATTCTTGAGCGGATGCTGTGTGCAGTTATTCAATGGCTGGTGTTTAGCGCAGCATATAGTCTGGAATTTGGTAGCTTAAAGATGGTGGGCGAAGTGTTGTCGATTGTGGTAATCAACAGGTATACATATGCAATTTATACAAAAATAAATAGAACTAACTTTAATTAACTAAAGCAGAGCAGATGCCGGTGCTCATTATCAGCTGAGTCTGGATGCAATCACCGAATTTGGTAAGATATGGAAGCAATCAAATCGGATGAACAGTGACTATTCACCCTCTACACTTAGTGAGAACCCGTGATATATACAATCTGGAGGAAACAAATTTTGTCCGCGAACATAAAACCCAAAGATATTTGTTATCAGTTAAAACAAGGTATCACGCTAGCTCGGGTTCGAACCCCAGTTCGTCATGCATCTTTGTGCATGCCCCGTTGTTGTAAGTTTATCACTTGCACAGTATTCGACTGTGGGTATAGTGACATCGAAGCAAGATCTTATTGTAAATAAAATGTGGAAGGAAAAATAAAATGTAGCAATAATGATGAGACTGTTTAATTGCCCTATACTGCACAAAGGAGTGAACAGAAGTCATGTAAAATAAGGGAAATTTGACTTTTCGAAATATTCATCTTAGTGAATGCAGAGCACACTGTTAAGAATCCCTTTTTGATGTCACCAATTCCCAATAAAGATTCCATAAATCAACTATTGCAGAAGGGAGGTTCCTACGTGGATTTGCAATATTATTGCGTTGTCTATCCTTCCAATTTAACTTACTGAAAGTCAGTTTTTGTCATCAAAATTGCTTCTGCTATTCCTTCTGGATTCATTCATCATCATCATCAACGGCGCAACAACCGGTATCCGATCTAGGCTTGCCTTAATAAGGAACTCCAGACATCCCGGTTTTGCGACGAGGTCCACCAATTCGATATCGCTCCATCTTAGGCAGAGTCTGCTTCGTCTTTCTTTTTCTACCATAGATATTGCCCTTATAGACTTTCCGGGTGGGATCACCCTCATCCATACGGGTTAATTGACCCGCCCACCGTAACCTATTGAGCCGGTTTTTTTCCACAACCGGACGATCATGGTATCGCTTATAGATTTCGTCGTTATGTAGAAAATTGATAGACCAGTAGCTTACTCCAAACTATCATACAATTTTATTTTATTATGTATTTATATATTTCGGGAGCAACTTACTCCCTTCATCAGTACAAAGCTACTGAAAACAATTGCGATTCTACAACAAATTCAACAAGTAACGACTATTGGGGATTTACTAAAAATTTTGCTATTCTGTCAGACTGATTTGGAAGAAATTAAGAGCCGCATTGTGACGTTGATAAAACCTAGGATCTATAGTCCAAGCCAAACTCGATGTAGCGGATGAAAAGGGTCTGTATGAAATCAAATTAGACAAGTCTTTAGTGAATCACTGGATTGGACGATGATTAAAAGGCCATTCTAGTTGCTCGCAGTCGACCAAGAGCTGTCCCAAAACCCTAAAAAGTTACTGAAACCATGAAAGTTCGCTCGCAAAAACTGAAGTTCCACTGAAGTATCCCATTGACACGGCCCTTCTATGCTAGCTAAGCTTGGAAATTTTGGGGTTGTTCCTTTTGGACACTTTGGTCCCTCTCGTCTCATTTACCATGTGATTGAACCGATGCGTGGGACCACACCGGGATTTCAAAAATAAACAAGAAAACATTAGACCGATCTATCGAAATAAAAATCGCGCGAGGCTAGAATTTAGAAAAATAAGAAAAAATCGGGATAACCGCGCATTGATCTTTACAACTTGGGACCCAAGTTCTTCGATCCAGAGGGGAAGATCACTTCCCGTTCTTCTGCTTCGCTTCTCTAACTCCCGCGAGCTCACGCTATTAAGGGCATGTTCAGTTATTATGATATGATAATACCAGTCGACTCAGCTGTGACTGAGTACCTGAGTCAAATGAGGGTAATAATCTCGGGCGAGCGCAATGCTGACCACATTGCCTCCTAGTGTACCGTTACGGTCTTGAATGAAGTGCTCTAACACACTTCAATTCCCTGATCCAATATGGATTGTTGCGCCAACGATTATTATTATTATTATTAATATCAAGGCCAGGTGGGAACTTCAAAGTCCGTGCCTCATGAATATTGGCAGGAGAAGCATCAATTGAGGATGTGGTCCCTTGTGCATCTTCCATCTTGATCGCAGCGCTCGATCCTGAATATAAATCATATGAAAGGTACTAGTTAATAGATGAATATCGCGTGAGCTCGTTTTCTTCCTTTTTCTTGTGACCAACAGAGGATAACCATTGACGAGATGCACCCTTGCATAATGCATTCCGTTTTATCAAATCTGAGGTTGGGATAAATCAATCAAGTATGCATCTCTTTATTAATATTTGACCGCCTGGTCCACGATTTTGAGCAGTTATAGGTTATATATATTATATATGGTTATAGTGGCCCTACTGAAGACAAAAGAGGTCATTCGATAGTTGTTGCGAATCTTAAAAGTCATGAAGTAAGAAATGTGATTTTTTTAAAATTACGTTAGTGATAAAGGATTTAAAAAATAGATATGCAAGTGCTAACTCTGCTCTCCCATTTGTCCTGCGCAATCAAAACCCACTGCAACTACTATAAAGCAATATGTAGTGGGGTCCGTGAAGAACCAATCAATTTCCCATTCTTCCATTGACTATACCGGCAATCTTCCTTCCCTTTTCATTTCCTTTTTCTGCACTTTAACGGAGCCAGTCATAATATTGGTCGTACCTTCTTTCCAGGCAAGCAATAACATATTCCCACAAATTTTGGGGCTAGTGCACAGCTTGATATGGTACGATTTTTCCCTTTGTGAATAAATCTTCATGGAAGGGGATCACGTACCTAATGGGCTAAGAGCTCTATTGATTGACGCGTTACAGTTTTATTACCGCAACAAAGCAAGAGAAGTGCAGCGTAGTATATGCCATGACAATAGGAATTCCACTATTATGTTGGTGCGGGAAGAGGAAGCTGCCACAAATAGCAACAATTGGTCTACTACATACTGTGTCACCACCTTACCATGGTCCTAGGAAGGACGCCAATAGTTGATCCACGAGGATGAGCAGCTAAAAAAGTTGGAGTACTTCACCTTGATTCTAAATTCTATAATATCCGGTAAAGTTGCACCTTTTGTAGATGATATAGCAGGGCATACGGATGCGAAGTAATCCTCCTAGAACTAGAAGTGGAATAATCGCGACCATTAACGCACCCATGGACGATTCCGTTGACTATATAAAGTTGAAATTTATGAGAGATACCACGACCATTTGATTATGGATAAAATTTGATTCAATAGCCTGCGTGGTCTGGTCAACTAATCCATATGGGGTATTATCTAATGTAGAAAAGGAATGAAGCGGGGTTCTCATGAGGAGCGACTGCATCGGTCAGGGTGCCAGATAGCTGCTGGTGATTGTTTAGGATATGCCATCCTACATCATAAGTCCACATCCACATGATGGTGGACCGGACCAAATGGGGAGCAGCTGAATCCCATGTTTTTTGGTCCACAGATCCTTAGTTTGGGGCAGTCAAAAATCAATCAGTCAAAACAAAAATGACTAACGGGGCAGAGGCAACTCTTCAGTCCCTGCCTCATCTCTGCCCCCCAGCTGATTTTCAACATGCAGCTTCGAGAAAAACGCATTTGAAAAGTAGAATGCGATTTTCAATCATAAAATCTTAACTGACCGTTAATCTGCCGTACCTATTGCATAAACCTCAGGTTTCTCGAAGAAACACATGTAAAGCCTTGGCTTCAATTTTTATGATTTTAGCGAAGTCATTCAAACGTCATTTAGACCGATAAATACGCGCTTTATTACCGCAAAATAGTGCTAGAACACACTCTGAAAGCTAAATCGAAAGAGATCAGGCAGGGTTTTGTTCTCGATCTTTCAGTATCGCACTAGCATCCTTGTAATCATTGTAAAGCAGTGTGTGAGGTTTAGATCCCCACTTTACCCGCATTTCGTCGATTTCAAAAAAGCTTTCAACAGTGTTTACAAGAAGTATATTTGAAATACTCTTCGCAAGGAGGCATTCCGGAGAAAGTAACTGCTATTATCAGAGCATTGTATGATGTCGTAAATCGAGATGTAAAATCTCGGAGGAATTTGATGTTCAAAGCGGAACCCCGTCGATCTGAGGGACGTGAAGGTTTTTAAGGTCCTGCAGTATTTGCCCTCAAACAACTCGAATACGCTGATGGTATCAGCTTCCTTTCTCACTGAGTTCCACACATTTGGCAAACAGCTTTAAATTTGAGGAAGGAAGCAGGCAAAGTCAGGCTAAAAATAAATTTCAACAAAACCAGATGGCAGTTGTGGTACTAAATAATAGAATATAAATAGTCCAACATTTGCTCATTATACCATTTTAGTTTTAAATATCTATTTGGTAGTGGATGGAAAAAGAGAAAACGCATGAACGCGAACCAAAAACGTGTACTTTTCCTTTAAAATTGGTCGCAACACGACCACACCATACTGTGGCGGTTCAAAGAATTTCGGTCAAGCAACATGACTTTTCACGGTGAGCCACGTGCCCAGTCAGAAGTATCGTACGACGGCGATGAGCTGCTTATTCTGTTAGAATTAGACACACGTGTATCTGTAGGAGAATTTGCAGGTAAATTGGACACGTATTATTTGAGAGTTTCCCGCCACTTGTAATAGCTTAGAAAGAAGAAGAAGAAGAAATTGACTGTCCCCTGCTTTCCCGTAACTCTCTGCACAGAATAGTGACATATGATCTAAAGTGGATATAGTACAATGAGTGCTACAGGTCAGCACAATGGCTAGAAGCCGATGAGGCTCCAAAACACATTCCAAAACTGTATACAAAAATGGTGACTTTTTGATGGTCTGCAGCTGGAGTTATTCGCTATTGGTTATGTTATGTGGTTAAGCGATGAATGAACAGAAATACTGTGCCTACCAGATAAAATGAACGGAAAGTTACGTATAAGACAGCCTATATTGTTCAGCAGATGAGGTGACACTTCCCCATGACATCGCATAACCTCGTATATCCAGAATAATCGCGGAAAAATTAATTATTATTAATTACAGAGTCTGCCTCACCCCCCATATTCACCCGCATGAGGCATTAACAGTCTAAATCCGCTTTCGCTATTTTATCTAAATCCCAGGGCTATTTCAACATCAAGATCAAAGCTCCAAGTTTTCATCAACTCACGTTTGCATTATGACATTGGGGTATTCTAGCATGAGATAATATCAAACCAAGAATTCCTTTGGTATACGGGCCAGATATTCCTGGATGGGTTGATCAGAAGGTGGCAGTGGAAGTGGGTAAGTCAAGCATTAAAAAATACGAAAAATCCATTCTGGCTTTTCCTGACGCACTATCCTAGAATGACCAACGAGTGGGGTGCAGAATAGTAGGGGAAGGTGTATGTTTCTTGGTCAACAATGGTGGTGGGGTGAGCTTGATGCGCTATGCTCTGCAATGGCAACCATTATATATTGCGTCACAAAGGAATCGGATTTCGTTAGCCAGCAGATGTGGATACGAACCACACTTGCTCTCACAAGTATTATTCTACCGGATGTTGTTCAATCCCGACATTGTGTTCACTTACTTCTTACTTCTCCTAATAATTACTTACACTGGGGTTTGGTATAATAAGACCGAATTAACAACTCTTGGAATAAAGAATCGGTTACTTTGCATGTGCGGTTGATATTTGGGTCAACTACTAATACTAATAACTTGTTTACGAAGATCTCAATTTCTTCCGGGCTTTGTCGTGCAATAGTCACTCCAATGTGATCTGCGACGCATATTTTGATTAGATCAATAGAGCGCTGTATACTCAATATGCTGTTACAAATTATAAATTAGGGTAGGGTAGGTAGGGTAGATCCTCATGGAAGACCCCGGATTTTCGGATATATTTTTTGTTCATTGTTCAGATCGCAGCACAGCAGCCTTTCCGGGTAGGACTGAATACAAATGCTCTCCAGGTATTTGTGAACTTCTTCTTTGTTTAAGGTGCATTCAAAGTAATTTTTTTGTTGAATTTATTATTTATCTACCGCAATTTCGCACTCAATCGTTTTTGTTATTATGTTGATTGCATCGACTAAAGTTGTAGGCAGAAAATCGCGGGCTTGGTATAAAAATTGTGTTGGTCTCTCTTTCCCTTAGAAATCTAACTTTGTTGGAATTTCCATTGTCGGCCCTCGAGAAAGCTCCGGAGCTGTGGTACACACCTCCTCCTCGTGTCGACTATGTATGGATAGGTTTCACGTTTCGAAATCCAAACTGCTTGTCTGAGTCGAAATAAGTTTATTCTAGATTATCTAATCGAGTATCTTACCTATAGTGTCTGAAAGGTACATTGCGGAAAGAATGGCCTTGTTTCTGTTATTTTTACTAGGGGAGAGAAGAAGTTCTTTATTTTAGGCATGCCGCGAGGATTTGAATCAACAAATTTAGTGTTGTATTGACGGCGACTAACACAGCTTTGTTCGGGATGTCATTTAAGCCTGGGGTTTCATTTTAGACATTGTTTATCGCATCGTCAGTAACTTTCTCTGTAGTCATGTCGGGGTCTATCTGAACGGTGCATTGATGTGTCTCACTCAGAATATCCGGAACAAGATTAGTAGCTAAATCTTGCAGAAAGTCTAGGTTGGTGATGTGCGCTGAACAATTATCCTTCATCGATAACATGACCGCCTTATATGATAAATGTTACAGGTCGGAGTCGGCTACCTTGCATAATCCAAGTTGATTTCAATTGGCTTGACTGTGCCTTATAACTTCAAGAACTTCGCGGTGGCATGACTTTTATGTCGATGCGGTTGTCCCCATTTCAGATGTGTTCGTGACAAGTTGCGTCACTGGTTCAACGTCGTATCTATGTCTCCTTTACTGCGAGGCGTCGCTCACTGTCTTTGACAGTCAGTCATTACTCAGTACCATAAGGGGAACTGGGCGGACTACACTGCGGTAAAATTTGAATTTTGGGCGTTCACTGATACGCCGATCAACAAGAGCGCCAAATCACTCGGTAGTGCTTCTTTTATTGGGGTCGGTCGTCAAAAATTCTGTTTTGTCCAGTTCCGGTTTCAGGCCGTGCTGCATAAATCCATCATTCTACTTTTGTATGAATTCCCTGGACATTAGCTTTATTCTGCGACGCTTGGAAATCATCATCATCATCTGAATAGAAAAGTATATAGGACTCTGATCGTTGTCGCGGTAACAAGTTCTATGATAAGAACACAGAGGCGTGGCTAAACGGCGTTTCCTTGATATACATCGGCATGACTCTGTGCTGTAATTTGAAAATTATCAAATTTTATATATGAATGACATGATTTTGCATGGAGTTTGTGTCAAATTTTTCCCGCTGAAGGGTTTGATTATAAACGAGAGGGTAAAAGTGGTTCCTATTGCTCAGCTTGATTATCCGATTATAGCCGGAGGAATCTTTTTTTTTTAATTCTGGGCACTATGTCTTTGATTTTTGCGCTCATGTTAAGCATTTTGATACTGTGACCTTTGCGAACTTTTCTAGAAAGCCATCTTCCAGAATTTCTTTTATAACGCGCCGCGCCTTATATAAGGAACTTAATACCCTTGTTAAACGAACTCCGCCATGCTATTAACATAGTATGCTGGTCCCAAGCACAGGTAAAGGAGGAGGGTTTGAGGCAACGTACTCTGTACTATCCTCAGTAAAACAAAAATAAAATGCTGAGATCAGGGAAAGAGATAAATAGAGTATAGTTGGAGTTATTCTACTATGCTAAATCCTACCTGATCTCTTTTGGTGACAGGCCCCGCGACAGGTCGACCAAGAAAATGCATAGAATGTCGTTACAAACATGATGATCGGATTAAGTCACAGGCCTCGGAGAAATGCTAGGGCGTCCACCTCAGTCGACGCGGTAGGATGGGTCCCGGTCCTGTCGAGAAATGGGCAAGGTTCTTGACGCATGGACGGCGTCAGGACGTAAGCAAGTTAGTCCACACACAACGAACAAAACAAATACGTGTCTGCACGCTAAATGTTGGTACCCTAACTGGAAAGACCGAGGAACTCGCAAGAGCCCTTCGGAAAAGGTGCATTGACATCTGCGCTCTGCAAGAAACTGGATGGTCTGGTTCCAAAAGCTGCGACATTGAACGCGAACGCGGTAAAAATGGCTATAAACTTCTCTATTTTGGTAGCCCACACACTCAATATGGTGTTGGCATTGCCATCTCAGAGGGTTTCCGTGATGCCATTAAAGAAGTCGAACGATTTGATGATCGGCTGATGAAGGTCACCATTATATCAGCTAATCGCACTATTCACTTCTTCACCGCATATGCACCACAGACAGGCCGACCTGATGCCGAGAAAGATGCCTTCTGGCAACTTCTCGATGAAAAGACTTGTCACATGCCTGCTGACGATTACATAATCATTGCCGGCGACCTTAATGGGCATGTGGGTGAAAAGGCAGACGGTAACAGGTGCCATGGAGGAAAGGGGTTCGGAGCGCGCAATGAAGGTGGCGAACGTATAATCGATTTTGCGGACACCCATGACCTTGTACTTATGAATACATGGTTCATCAAACGATTGTCTCATCTTCCCACATTTTATAGTGGGAACAATAAAACGCAAATCGACTATATTCTCATAAAACGCCAACATTTTACCACTGTCACTGATTGCAAAGTCGTTCCCTATGAGACCGTCGCACCTCAACATCGGCCGTTGATTGCTGTCCTGCGAATTAAGCCACCGATAAAACAGCGTGAGGAACGCACTGGCCCGCTGCGCATTAAATGGTGGCGATTTGGTGAGAAGAAAGAAGAAACGGTCTCACTCATACGATTGCCAACCATTACAAATGTGGAAGAATCATGGAACCAAATGAAAGACACGATCCACAAAACGGCCTCTGCAACCCTCGGGGTCACCAAGCCGGGTAAGCGGTACATCAATCGAGATACTTGGCTTTGGAATGATGATGTTTAAATGAAGGTCCGTGAAAAGAAACGCCTCTACCACAAATTTCTCGACGATAAAACGCCTGCTAATTGGCAAATTTATAAGAACGCCAACCGGGAAGCAAAGAAAGCGGTCGCTATCACCCGAGCGAACCATTTCAAAAATCTTTACGATAAACTGGATACTCGGGATGGCGAGAGAGACCTGTATCGACTTCCTAAAAGCCATGATGAACGCACACAGGATATCGAACACTTCTGTTGTGTTAATGACAAGTACGGTACTTTGCTTACCAACCGTCGAGCCGCAACGGATAGATGGCGAGAATACTTCGAGCAGATTTCAACTGAAGAATTTGCTCATCCTCCACTTCCACAATCATTGCCGACATTTGGAGCAGTTCCACCAGTCAGCGCAACTGAAGTCGAGGAGGCAATAAAACAAATGAAATCGGGGAAAGCAACAGGACCTGACGACATCGCATCTGAGCTCTGGAAAGCGAAGAGCTGGGACCCAACACTGTGGCTCAGTGAATTCTTTAACCGGGTTATTCAGGAAGGAAGAACACCATCTGACTGGCAAGAAAGTACCACTGTTCCAGTATGGAAAAAGAAAGGTAGCCCAGCAGAATGTTCAAATTACCGTCCGATCCGGTTACTTGCCCATACCATGAAGATTTTTGAACGCATTCTTGACAACCGTATTCGCGAAATCGTTGAAATAACCGTGAATCAAGCCGGATTTGTCAAGAACTGCGGAACTACTGACGCAATACACGCTGCGTGGTTACTCATGGAGAAACACCGTGAGAAGCATCGCCCTCTTTACATTGCCTTTCTGGGTCTAGAGAAAGCGTTTGACCGTGTACCACACGAACTCATCTGGTATGCTTTACGACAACACTTCGTGCCAGAAGAACTCGTGCGCTGGGTTCAATTGCTCTACCACGATCCGAAAAGTACAGTTCAAAGTATGGCCGGTGTATCAAAACCGCTTCGTGTCTCTGTTGGAGTTCATCAAGGAAGTGCCCTCTCATCACTCCTCTTTGTTCTTATTATGGACACCGTCACACGGGATATCCAACGTCCAGCGCCCTACACACTGCTTTATGCAGATGATGTTTTCCTAGCATCTGATAGCAAAAATGATCTCGAGCAACTTATTCAAAAATGGAATGATCGCCTCATGCAACACGGTGTCAGATTGAATTTAAACAAAACTGAATTTTTGACGACCGATCCCCATAAAACAGGCACAATCACTGTCAGCGGCAATGATCTGCCCAGAACTGAGCGATTTAAATACCTCGGGTCAACGCTATCAGCCAATGGAGAGCTGCGTTATGAAATTGCCTCACGCATTAACGCAACCTGAATGAAGTGGCCTTCCACAACTGGTGTCCTTTGTGATCGACGTATCAACGAACGTCTCAAATTTAAAATTTACCGCAATGTCGTCCGTCCAGTCGCTCTCTATGGTTCTGAGTGTTGGCCGACCATAAAAGACAATGAACGGCGTCTTGCGGTAATGGAGACGAAGATACTACGTTGGACTAGTGGCGTCACACGTTTAGATCACATCCGAAATGAGGATATCTGCGATCGTTATGGGGTTGCACCGATCATGGAAAAGTTGCGAGAGAGGCGTCTTCGGTGGTATGGTCACGCAATTCGTGCAAACGAGAATTCACTTGCAAAGATTGGTCTGAACATCGAAGTCGATGGTAAACGACCAAAAGGCAGGCCTAAGCAACGGTGGCTTGATACGCTGGATGGGGATTTGAAACCCTCGAGATTGCACCCAGATCAGGCACTCGATAGAGCCAAATGGCGAAGCCGATCACGACGAGCCGACCCCGCTTGTGAACGGGACAAAGGCTGAAGAAAAAGAAGAATACCCTTGTTAAACGTAGTTAGCTATCAGTTCCTCTGTCACTAACCGCCTATCTGAAAACAGTTTGCCAGAACAATCATCGAATTACTGAACTTGCTGCTAGTGCAGTAATTTTTCGGAACCTTTATGTTATTTTAGATTTTCTCACAATCCGTTGATCGCCTGGCTCCATGAGAATTTATTTACTGGTGGCAATCTTATGAAGGTGGCACGGGGATATGGTTGGCTTTGGGAGACGATGACGTTGGTGCAAATTTTCATTAAAAAAATTCAACAGTTCAATAAATTTCGTTTGATAAAGGCTACCGAGTGCATCGAAATATCACAAATATGAAAAAAACTGGAACAGTATCTCTGAAAATTCCGTTTGAAATAAAATATCTACCGCGAAGCTTCTTATCAAAGTGTAAAAATTTTTGAAATTGGCAATCTAAACCAAAGCTCGCAAATAGCCGATACTCCCGATTCAGGTGAACGGGCATTACATAATCCAATGTTCCGATTCTTCCACATGTGCACGGATTAATTCCTCTAATAAAGTGATTCATTTCCCGCTGTGCTGAACTAATTTTGTCGTCAGTAAAAAGTACGTGATGAAATAATAATCAGTTCTTCCGTATGTTACATTTACGTCTAACATTCCAAAAAAAACAGTAACCCAAAGGTAGATCCAGGCTGCGATTATCAAATGAGCGTAATGGAAAGCACAAACAAATTTTCAATCAGTCCCGTAACGGAATTATAAGCAAATTATGTAATGTTGTTCATTATTGTGAATAATTTCAATTAACCGATGTACATAATTGTAATTATTTTCTAAATTGAGCCCCTTAAGACCATTTTCAATTAAAAAATCAAACTCTGTACTTCTTTCTGGAGCGACTAAGCTTGGGTTACAATGAAAAAATTGAATTGATTCAAATCAACCACCTGGCGAGAAGAATTTCTTTGTTTAACCAGGTAGGTCCTCTGTTTTGTGCGGAACTTTCACTTTAAAAAGATACATATGTCGCCTTAGATATTATGATGGGATTCAAAATGGTTTTGCATTTTTTTCTTCATTAGCCAATATTTGGGAAGTATGAGAAGTGCTTTTTGAGGAAGAGTTTTCGTTTTCTGTTTGTTTTTAATAAATATCAGGTCGGAGATATCTTCCAGATGGAAATTCCTTTGCAGATCTATTACTTCACTGGAAAAAGATTTGTATAAGAGTTTATATGAAAAAACCGCAGGTAAGCAAGCACATTCAAAACATACAAAATAGTTAAGCTATTCCCCGTTCCTTTAGATTACTCAACACCAATTATCATTTGTCTTCTATATTGTCCATTCTAGTATTCAATTGAATAATAATAAGAAAAAAAAAGCAATTTCACTTTTATTCAGTGATATTTTCTTGAATGTTTTTTATTGCTATCTTAGTAATAAATTTGCTACGTCTTAAACTATCTGAATCTCGTGAAATATGGGCGTTAATCGTCGCAATCTGCATAAAATACATAATTCGTCTTGTGCCATTGAACTATTTGAATTTTTTCAACGGAAATGGCACGATAGGCAATAATTTTTTGCTGGTCCCAATCAGATAAAAACTAATGAGAAAAACTCCGACAAAAACCAATGCATTTTATTAGATAATTAAGAAAAGTAAAATACGACAAAGTCCCTATTTAACGTTGCATAAATTATAATAAATAAAAAATCAAATTGAATTCAAATCGTTGTCCATTCAAACTAACAATTTATGCATATATAGTACTCATATCTTTTTGAATCCTCTCTTTTTGTCCACCGATCGCAGCACCAATCATCTAACTTCATTAGGTTTAAGTGTTATGTTGCAGATATTCTCTTTATGTAACTGGGTATCGTGCTTTAAAGTTCAAAAACAGGAAACATTTAAAGATAATAGATTGAAGATAATACGATTTTGGTGTGGGCGGATGCTTTCTTGTCCGCTCAATGAAACTTAACAAATTCTGCAAATAACAACAATCGGGGGCTAGGCTTTGATGCAGTCAGTGTATATGTGAAAAACGGAAAAGAACTGTTCGGCAGACTTACAAGCACCGTCTCTACGTAGAGCGAAGGAAATGAGGTTAAAGATGTCTTAAAAAATTTGATATTTTGAAAACGATCTTTACTGTTAGCCATAAATCTTACAAATTTCTATGGGTACATGCTTCAGAATAGAGATTTTCGGATTTGGAGAAGATCGTAATTCTTTTTATTATTGAATTTTATTTTCGGTGATCTATTAGTTCGTTTCTAGTGTTGCAGTGCGAAATGTGTTTTGTTATGTTTTAGAGGGTCAATGTACCTACGTTTCAGAACGTATGTTATTGACAAAAGAAAGTTAGGATGACGTAAATGCATTTTGTTCTGAAGAAAATATGGTTACAGTAGGCAGAATCCCATGATTTATTGAATTGCTTGCTGCAGATTCCTGAAGGCGGTCTTTTAGCGGACTTTATTGTTGGTACATTTGATATTATCAAAAATCGTACCTCAGAAATAGAATCCTTCAAAGTCTGACTACATTATTTATTTCTATGCCAGAACCGAGAACACTACATACAGAAGATTGATTTTCCGGCGCATTGTTTGAATTTGTATGGTGGAAAAAAGGCAATGCGCATTTTCGACTTTTTCAATCACTTGCGCGTGAAAAATTACTATGGTGCTAGTGTTGATGTATAGGGTTGGGAAATATATGCAAGAAAACTATCTAGGCGTCATCGGCACGCACGTCTGTTAGCTACCTCGTATCCAACCCGCGTATTTGCAATAACATTCAAGACCTAGGAACTTGATTTGCTCCCCCTGGATGTAGTCTTCTTGACCAGAATCTTTGTCTTATTTTATTTTCAAGCAATCTCGGAAAATGCGATTACTTGTCTTTTGAAATGTTGATATCCAATCTATGATAGATGATAATAAATTTCGAGCCTTAGATATAAGTACAAATCTATCATTTTTCTATAATAGGCAGCAATTCAGCATCTGGGTCGCTATCTTACAAATAGAAATAAACAAAGTGATAGTGCAGGGGTTGATATCCTATTAACAAGTTCCTTACTCGGATGGAAGTATAGCCTTAATAATAATGGCTTTATTTCGTTGGTTTTGGGTTACACGTCCTGTCCTTTGAAGCAAGTGTTTGTAAGCCTCGCTCCCATATTCTCTTAAAGAATTGAGTTTCTCTCGTTTCCTAAGTAGCTTATTATTAAAGTCCAGTTGCTCTTTTGTCTTTGGTGTTGCTTTGAGTTGAAGTGTGAACATCACAATGGAAGTCTGTCAGCTATTTCTAAAGGTGCATCCAGATTCTAGGAGGTGTCTGGGAATACGGGTCTCTGGAATACTGGTCATGCCGGGTTGAGTCTGTAAGGTCATGTCGTTCGCGCTCTTATGAACTGGTCCTTATGTGAATGTTGATTCTTTCCCTAACTTTCGACGTGCAGTTACTCATGTTTTCTTTCTTGTGGCTAAGGAAAAGCTGATAGTCTGCGAGTATTTGCTTTGAAACGAGAGTTTGAGAGTCTCTAATACTTGGTGTTCGGTCAGTTTAATGAATTCCAGCAAGGAAGAAGACTGAAAAATACAACATTTCTTCTTTTATGTTGGGTTAAATAAACGGCAAGAATGGAAAGGGAGGGTTGTAGCGAGATGCTATGCCTACGTCCAGAATATATCGCTCGTTCTCCTTTTCTTTTCATTCATAGTCAGAAGGAAGATGTTGTGTCGGGGCAGGTATACGGTTGGTAACGGAAATACTTGGCGGGAAACTATGCCTTATTGTCGATAATACTTAATCCCAAGGCAAAGCAAAGGCTGCATTGAAGTGCATTTCGTCATGATTTTGTTTTTTTCCTATTTCTTTGTGGGGAATAAGGAACAGATTCATTCAACATTTGGTTGGAATTGCAACTAGGCGCTGGATCTGGCCGCCTCTAATGGTGCATTTTTTTGTCGGATCCTTAGAGAGAGAGAGTGGGGTGGGGTAGAGTGATTTCTCGCGTTTTCCCTTTTGATTTTTCTCATTTCATCTTGCTGCTCTACGCTGAGGAGCAACTCGTTCGATGCTTCTTTTACTAGTGTATTTTTTGCATATTTTGTAAATTTAGATAATGGCACTTTGCCATCAGAGTTTTGCTGACAAAAGAGTCGCATTGTCAAGTATTATGGCTAGAGGGTGCCATAAGATAGGTAGGATTTCCCTCTTTGCCAATATTGGGGTCGTATCGAAGACGAAAGGAAATGAAGGAGCTGAGGTAGTTTAGAAGTTAAGAACAATAATGCTCACTGGTTATAACACTTCATTTATTTCATAAAAACAATGGCACTGACAACTTCAACAATGGATGAATTTCATAGAAACTTTAGTTGATGCTGAGTGTGAGGAAATGCTGACCTATATATCAAGGTCAGATATAGATAGAATTTGTTCCGAAATCATATAGTTTTCACAGAAGACTTCTAGACTCCAAAAGAGCGAATTTGGTGCGCATTACTACTCGAACATCGAAATTGGGGAATATCATTTTAATAGGTCATATATCACTGAGTATTCGTAATTACTTTAGTAATGGATTCCCCTAAGAATGTGTGACTTTGCATACTTCGTGAGCATCCATTCTTGAAGCGTAGGGTAACCGAATTTTAAAGATTTTGTATAAAAGAAAATCTAATTAAAATCAATTTACTGTCTGTCTGTCCCCTTGTTTGTCTGCTTGTCGCTTACCATGGACTCAGAAACTACACAACTGAAAAATCTAAAAAACCATTAAGTCACCCCTGACGATAGGCCTTAAAATACTCTTCTTGCCAATATATGCTCAAATCAAGTTAATAAAAGTATATTACTATATTTAATTTATTCATTCCGAATAGATAGTTCCACAATAAATTTTATTTTATTATAATATTTTCCCTGTTTTACTAATTTTGTTTGATATATTTATAATTTTGAATTATTCTAATCATATTTTTTTTTTCAGGTGAGTTCAACGTTTTTCTGCACTTCCCGGTAAGCTTACTTTCCACTTTCTAATTGAAATGTGTATAATCTGTTAGCCAATATTCAAATGATTTCTAATGACGCACTGCAGAAATGAGTAGCTGGTTCCCGGAATATTGTGTCCCATTCGATTTTTCAGCCTATTTTTATTAGGGAACGGATTATATTCTAAATTCTCAGGGATGCGAAATGAAAGTTTATTTATTCTTATTGGATAAGAGAAGCTTTCCAAAATTCGAAAATATCTATTCCGTGAGGCTATTATTGAGCATGAATAGGATATAAGGTTAAAGGATTCGGCATGCTTACACTCAGAAGGAGTAAGGGAGACTGCAACTAAAAAACATGTCGAACATGAGTATAGGAACACTTATTTAAAATTGAAGTGATAACTAAGTCCCTCCGCAGGAACATAAATTATGACTAAGTAGGTAGAATAGATGGAGAAGAAGAAAATATGATTCAGGGTAAATAGATATAGAAAGCTTTCAAATATCCTTCACTTACAAAATATGGAACTTTCAGTGCAAATAGCAAATATCGCGTGCGTGCGTAGGTGCATTGACCCTATAAAATCACAAAATGTTCTGGAAAGTGGCTTAGTAAACAATTCTTTCCAAAGAATTGGAGGTAATATTGATGAGGTCATGTTCATAATATTACAAAAGTGATATCACCCGAATTATCACAATATCACCCTATTTTACTATATTTTACTGTAGTGGATGGACATTTTGCCTTCTTTCTTGTCTTAAATGAAAAGTTTATTCTTCATTCATTACCTATTGGACACTGCTGTACATTTTACACTAGGTTTGTGATGTATGTTGTGCAGGGCGAGTATCACTCTAACAATAAGTAATATTTGGTATCGATCGAGACTAATAGTGTTGGTCACACGTACTGTTAGGGTAATGCAAAGTGAGGTTTTGTGATAATAATAATAATCGTTGGCGCAACAATCCATATTGGATGAGGGCCTTGAAGTGTGTTAGAGCACTTCATTCAAGACCGTAACGGTACACCACAGTAGACTGTAAGAGGCAATGTGGTCAGCATTGCGCTCGCCCGAGATTGTTACCCTGATTTGACTCAGGTACTCATTCACAGCTGAGTCGGCTGGTATCCGACGTCAAATCACGATACAAATCCCATTGCCACCAGTGTGATTTGAATCGCGACCTTCCGTACGAGAGCCTTGTGCTCTAACCACTCAGCCATCCGGACAGGATGTTTTGTGGTAATACTTTGTAATGTGACATTACTTTGTAATATCACATCTCTCAAAAATGATATGATATCAGTTTACTGACTAAGACATTCTTCTGGCCTAATCGTGTTGGCGACGCTCTTTCTCTAGTAAAGTATTGCGGGAGTGAAAGAGAGGGTAGGGGGATCTCCGAATTTTTGATAGAAATATCGAAAATTCATTATAATTCAAGAAAACCATGAAAAACACATTAAAATCGGTTTACTGTCTGTCTGTCTGTCTGTCCGTCACACGCATTTTTCTCGGAGACGGTTATAGCGATTGACACCAAATGGTTGAAAGGTGGGATTTGTCGCTTACGCATATACGTAGATTTTACGTCGAATTTAAGGAGGGGTTCCTATACATGCAAAAGAGGGGTGTACATTTTTTTTTCATCAAATATAGTCATGTGGGGTATCAAATTAAGTCTTACTTTTGATATTTGTTGGAAAGGTGGGGAGTGTGGGGGTTGAAAGTGATAATTTCTTCAAGGGGCCCATTCTCAGAAACTACCCAACCGAAAAATCGGGAAAGAATCAAGAAGCTGTCACTGTATGGTGCCTAGGCTCAGAAATACCTTCCATACCGATATCCCTTCAAATAAAGTTAATAAGAGTAGATTACTATAATTTTTAGTTATTTGCTGGAAAACCCCCCTTAGGTTCACCCTAGAATTATGTAGGCTACAGCGTAGAATATGATCCTACCAAATTTTCTGAGAATCGCACTATTACTAACAAAAACTTTGAATGTCAATATCACTTGGAAGTGGATTTTTTCACATAATATATGCATATATTACGTGTTATATAATAATGGGATAAATGCACACTCAAATCTCTTTATAATAGAAATACACAAAACCTTTCATATCTGAAGTGTCTAGTTTCCGGTTTCCCGACTTGTTTTTTTTGCGACTTTTGGCTGCTTAAGTCAAAAGGTGTGAGTAAGGTACTCCCTAATTGGTTACTCCAATATCAGCTGGATTTAAGTTACTTGTTCTTCACTACTATGTGCCCATCTCAGGCAAACTTTTACCGAGGTATATTGCCAGGTATTTATTGATTGGTGTGATTGTACAAACAGTTTATGGAAATGACTGAGGAGTAAACCTTCCACTGTTTAAATTAAAAACCTGCGTTTCAAATTTTATTGAATGCTTGGGTCATAGCTATGAAAACTGCGATGTAATATCTTCCTTCTTCGAGAGCATTGATCATTTTCGATATCATCCAGCGAACTTGTGCTCCTTCCTAAATTCAAACGGATGATTTGCTCAGGTATTACATTTTTGTTCCGTAGGATTGGCGATAGTTTGCAGGGCAGCACTTGTTCCAATACCTTGGACGTGGTGGAGCAGGATTTACCAGCCTGTGTGCTTTTTGATTGTCGCATTCGCATTTTTCCAATAGTTTACTAAGTAAATATAGCAAAGCAGTTTGGTAACATTTATTGGCAACTATTTCAAAATGAAAATAGTGACTAAGTTATGTGCTAGGGCCCTTCCAAGAGGAACTTTTTTTAAGTAATGCTTTATATTTACTTCACATGTGCAGGGTTTTTAGCTTGGGATTGATAAAAGATATGAACGTTCGATTAATCTGATTTCCTCCAATTGTCATAAACTAGTTTCTTTCGGCAGCGCTAAACCAAGTCTCTTTCATTCTTTGTATTGATTATTTTATTAACAAATTTCAATGACGAGTATTCAATGGACTTACGAGTAGGTGGCCCGTCCAAGAATGACTCCTTATCTGCTAAACCTAAGCGTTGTTTTGATTTTGTTGAGTTGCTGGTATTTGTGAGTTTTGGACGAAACGCGTGAAAGAATGTTCTCTGATATATTTATCCTTAAAGATGAAAGAAAAAATCTTCTCCTTCTAATTAGTCTTCTTCTTTTTCTTTAGCCTTTAGCCCGTTCACAAGCGGGGTGGACTCGTCGTGATCAGTTGCGCCATTTTATTTTATCAAAATCCTAATCTGGATGTAGTCGCGAGGTCTTCAAATCACTATCTTAAGCTACCGTTACCACGTCTTAAGCCACCGTTGCTTCGGCCAACCTTTTGGTCGCTTACTATCGACTTCGATCTTCGGACCCATCTTGGCAAGTTAATTCTCATTAGCGCGAATTACGTGATCCAAGATCGGTGCAACCCCATACCGATCGCGGATATCCTCATTTCGGATTTGATGAAGGCGAGTTGAGCCACTAGTCCAACGCTACATCTTCGCCTCCGTTACCGCAAAACGCCGTTCATTGTTTTCTGTAGTCGGTCAACACTCAGAACCATAAAGAGCGACAAGCTCACTCTTAATAGCGAGTGATAGTGCTTTTCCTTTAATTAGTATTCGTAAGAAATGGTTTTAGATTATGCTCCCCTGTTTGCTTTTATTTTGTCATGTTTACCCGCTCTTTTGCTGTTTCCTAAATTTATTTCACGTGGAAACCCCATTTTAAGATTGCTATTGCTACCATATCTCCATCAAAAAAACCTGGTAAAATATTTTAATTTGTAAACTTTAAAGATTATCTAAAGTCTGACCGCATGGGATCTTTAATAAATTGTTTTGACGTATGTATACTTCGAGTACACATTTTTAGATAATCCCAGCATCACAATTCCCAAATTGTAACCTTGGCTCCAAAGCTCATCATCAACTTCACATAAGCATTGTTTCCCAATCTCATCTCAAGCACACTCCAAAGTTACTTTTTCACACTATACCATTTACCAGCCGAATCTCAAAACCACACACAATTTTTCAAAATGACCAGCAACCATCATAAAACAGTTAAAAATTGTTCACCACTTCCATCAACAATCGCATAAACTAACCGTTTATTATGAGACATTAGCCTGGATATTTTGAAACGCATCCAAAACATTTATCATTGAAACATGTTGTTTTCATAACTGATACTTAGGATGCTACTTACGGCATGAAAAAAGAAGTTAGATTTGCGCTTCCACGTACTTGGATCTAAAATTTTAATTGTGGGAATCACTACAATGGTCTTCATATTATTACTCGACTATTAACAAGTGGGCATAGTCTCTCATGAGATGAAATTTTAAGTCAAGTTAATAATTATTAGGAAAACAAAAGCCTCTTTTTCTAGGAGCTTGGGAGAACGTTTTTGGTGAAGGTGCTTTTTTCTGGACCACTCTCTCTTTTTATATGGGCGTTCTAGGCTGTTGCGGAAAGCCTACATTTATTTGAAAAACAAACATTGAAGTTTGCCTGGATAATTTGATGGATCATTATTCGGATGGCAGCATTCGAATGGCTTGTTTTCGCTCCCGGGGTTATAATTTAGCTCTGCCTTTTTTGGAGAAATGCTACTTCAATGTAGTGTTGGATTCTGTATCTACGAGTCGGCGACATGATCAACTCTGGTATGCGGGAGATGAAGATGCGCATAAATTTTATCAAATAATTACATTCATCTAATCTGGGTAACCGAAAAATGTGGGGTAATCATTTTGCGCAGCGGCTCACCTTGTAAGACGGTAGAACAATGCCGGTTACTGGCGCTACTGTTACGCCGAAAGACTCATTTCATCTCAGACCTTCTCTTGAAAAAAACGCGAAGAACTGTTAAAAGCATTCACCCGAAAATAGAATCCACTTAAACACACAGTTAGCTCTTAACGAACGTCGCTGTTTTTTCATCTATAAGTGAACTTTCCACTATTGCACTTTTTAGAGCATTTCCATCTCGAAGTGAAATTATCAGTTGAAGAATCACCGAAAAAAGATTTCTTCGCGGAAACAAAAAAGGCACTAACCCAACATAAACGGAATATCAGTGCACATTGATGGCCGACCATAGTCGTGTAGTGCTTGGAAATGCTAAAACTGTTTGTAATTACTGACTTTATGAGGGTACTATTACTACACGCCACAACGGAATCCCCAAAATCTTTGAAACAACAAAAAGTTGAGGCAACAACACACTTTTGCTGTTTTAAGACAAAAGTGCTTTCGGTTTGTTGTTTTGCGGAGAGATTTTGGTAGAGACTCCTACAATTATCTTGTAAAGAATATGAAAATCTTAAGATTGAGGCAATTATATTGTTTTTGGGGGGAAAATTAGTTGTCTCGATTACGGAGTGTAGGAGGATCGTATTTGAGAAAATATGTATATGAAATTGCAGCGAAAAATTATCTAGATGTTGACGCATTATACAATGGAATTGTTGAACTACTTTCTATTGACAGGCAAATGTGATTTATGTAGTTTAGCAGTTCTGCCTTCGGGTTTGGGTGGTTTGCAAGCCCCAAATTAATATTATATAAACCGATGGGGTCGTAATGAATGAGGCTATTCATTGAATGCTGACAACAATTTCTGTTTTCAGCTGTTTGAGAATATGGACGGAAAATTTATGTAAGCTATAAATGATGATCGGCAAAAAATGGTTGTATTTTTTAACAAATTCAGTCATTCGGATAGAACATTATTCAATGCGTTGTGGGGTTCAACGAATGTAATGTGTATGGCTCTATCCAAACTGCTCTAAGAAAATGGTTAGAGTCTCTATATCTCATACAATTTGCATTTTTGGTTGGTGCTTATAACCAAAAGTAACTGCGCTATACACATAAGGACACATCAGATATCGCTAACACAAAGTCTGCGGCGGTGTCTTATGGAGAAAACAATGTCTGTCTAGTCCTTTCCAATCTAGGGTAGGTAGGTATCAGTGGCCGCTCCGAGGAGCTCAATTAGCGCTTTGGTGCGCCGTTTTGATGCCACAAACTCCTAACACCGTGACCGTTGTTATGGGAGCAGGGAAGCAGCGTCCAGCCGGCTCGGATCTGCAGAGCCAGCCCGTAGCATTCACGAAAGACAGCAGCTCTCCCATTCTGCAGCTAGAAATCTCTCTGAGGTCCCCAAAGAATCGTTTACCCAGTGTCCGCAGCCTGACTCTGGCCAGAGCTGGGCACTCGTAGAGAAAGTGCATGAGGATTTCCCTTCCTTCTCCGCAGCTTCAGCAATGCGAGTTGTAGGGTAAGCCGACCCTAGCGGCATGGTCCCTTATGGGCCAGTGCCCCGTGCAGACTGCCATAATCTTGAATGCATTTGCACGCGTCTGGCACAGGAGCTCTCGTGATCGGGCTATGTTATAAGCGGCCCAAATTCTCCTTAACTTGGCACAGCTTGGAAGCCTTCACCATGTCAGGCCCGCGGCTGCTAGGTAGTGCGGTAGGCTCCCGACAGCCGCCAGCGGAACACCGACTGTATTCGCCGAAGGACTGCCAAGAGCAGAGTCTTGCCTAGCCAATCTGTCATCAGAGGGGAGTGACCTTGGGCGTGCCGCCCTGACGGTTCAGCGCGTCTCTGCACTGCCCCACCAGCCTGGAAGATATCGTCGCTGAGTACAAGGCCTTAATGGCCGCTTGGCTGTCGATCAGAATGGCTATGTTACGCTTAGGGCTCGAGTCACGCTCCAGTCATCGACAGACTTCTTTCCTATCTAAATATCTAAAGTCTGTCTACTTACGATTACTGAAGAAAGTTTGTTCTAGCAGATCAGCGCAGAAACTTCTTAAAAACGCCTGGCAAATTTACTTGCAAACATACTGTACATCGCCTCGTACGATATTATCCCCGCCTCGGACTTACTGTCGCTGGATGTTTAGTAATCCTTATACTGCAAGAGCTGGTTATATTTTAACTACCCCGCATACAGGTCGGCTTCAAAATGGTGATGCTTACGAAAATCTAACTTCTTTCATGGGGCTTTGTGATGAAAAGTACTGTTTACGTTTTTTAATAATAGTAATCGTTGGCGCAACAATCCATATTGGATCAGGGCCTTGAAGTGTGTTAGAGCACTTCATTCAAGACCGAAACGGTACACTACAGTATATTGTAGGAGGCAATGTGGTCAGCATTCCGCTCACCCGAGATTATTACCCTGATTTGACTTAGGTACTCATTCACAGCTGAGTCGACTGGTATCCGACGTCAAGTCACGATACAAATCCCACTGTCACCAGCGAGATTTGAACCGCGGCCTTCCTGCTCTAACCACTGAGCTATTCGCATACTTATGTTTTTTGCCCCGCGAATTTCTTTCTTCACTTGAGCACAGTTCTTAAGATATTTCGTCGCCTCAACCAATGCTACTTTTGGCGTTATCCAGTTTTTGAACGCTAATCGCGGTATTGTACGTTCCACAATAGTGAGATATCTGTGAAGGCAATGTTCTTTAAGTCCATCATCAGACGGGTGTCGAGAAAATGAACGTCAGACAATTTGATTCTAGTTGGCCGAATTTGATGCATTCCGCAAATCCACATAGTTTCAGGCAAGCCGTGAGCCAAGTGAGATCGATTTACAGAAAAACGATTGCCAATCTCAAAGTTTTCTATGCCATTCTATGCAACCCAGAACTGCAAATAACGCTCTTTGTATTACCAAACAAACTCAATCGTCTTAAAGTTCTTTTCCGAACCTTTGGGAACTCTCCACGCCCGGAGAGATCAAAGCTTCACGCTCCGCTCTCGCCAGGCCTACCTACGCTTCACGTAGAACTAAACAAAAACATATAAGTTCGCTGTAGAGAGAAGCGTGGAAGTTGTAGATTATGTTTGCCAGAGTGGTTTAGAATCCATTATCGTTATTAGGGTGTAAATGCTTCAACTGACTGAAAACGTTAACTGTGTTAGAGCAAGGTTTGGCTTAGCATTTCTTGGGAGCCCATGTTTTCGTCAGGATTGCACATACAAGCGAAAATTCTGCCTAAGTCAACTGTAGTTTTTTGGTAGGCCTTTTGAGCAGTTATCCTACAAATAGAAGTTACTGCAATTATTTGGCTAAGGAACCAAATGACGGCGCGATGGTTGAAGGGATAGAGCGTCTCAATCTCGCTGCTCTGGGTTGTGGTTGTCTCGTTGCCGTGAGCTTGTCACTTGCACAGCGTTAAGTGTGATGATAGCGAAACTGAAATACATTCTGATTGTGCGGACACTCTATACTCCACTAAGGAGTGAAGAGGAAAAGCTTCTATTAAATCAATTGTGGAAAATCTCTTTGTCTATTTTCTTGGAACGTGTTCTAACACCCTAACCGTACCCTGGGAAGCAATGTGATCTGTATTCCGCTTGCCAGCGATTATTGTCTCAGTTTTATCCAGGTACTCATTCACCACTGAGCCGATTGATACCCGACATCCTATGCTATCCTGCCTATGCTAGAAATCTATCATCTATCATTATGGTATTGTGAAAACAATATATATAAGCTGAAGGTTGGCTTCTCTAAATCACGTCTCATAGGTTAGCTCGTCTAAAACACGTCCCCGACATAAATAAGTAATTTGAATTCTTAAGCGGTGGAAAAGAAAATTTCATCAGAATTTATTATTTTGACAAATCACAAGAAATGAAAGTTTTATCAGAAGGTATAATTTTGAGAAATCAAAGGTTCGCCCTGAATGAAAACATCCCATCTGATGTCGGAAGGGCAGTATGGCTTCCGAACTAACCGGTCCACTGACAGAACT
The DNA here is from genome assembly GCF_905115235.1 of Hermetia illucens. Classification (NCBI taxonomy): domain Eukaryota; kingdom Metazoa; phylum Arthropoda; class Insecta; order Diptera; family Stratiomyidae; genus Hermetia; species Hermetia illucens. The sequence goes on from NC_051849.1 coordinate 53,931,977, forward strand.
GAATGCATGTGAGCAACTTTATTGCTCCTTGTGTTTGCAAATACGTTTTCACGGTATGGTAGGACGGCTTTGAGTGTATAGCTCGACCTGAGTAAGCGACACAAAAAATAATTCCTTGGACCGTCATTCAATAATTAAAAAGGCAGATTATTCTGGAAGCTGCATGCCTGCAAGTCTATTTGTTGATGGTTTCCGGGATTAGTTAAGCAAAGTTGGGATGCCCTTTGTCGGGCTGAAGAATCACACTTCCCTCTGAAATCACTGACTTCTCTCTTTCATAACTAGGTTCACTTTTTTGAAATCCATATCTGAGTAACACTCATTGTTCAAACCATATTGGTCGTTGGGATATCTCAAAAAACCGCACCTTCAACATATGAAGACTCAATTTCAGCGTTATAGACAAAGAAATGTTGTTGCCAACTGATCGGGGCTCATCTGATGCCAATTTAAACTACTAAACAGAAATAGGTGGCCTATAAAAGGTTTTTCCTTCAGATATCGAATACCGGAGCCTAATACTCTTCACTACTGTACTGGAGTTACTTATGGATAATTCGAACGCACCTTTCATATCCACATATTTCAAAAACCTAATCGTTAGAACGCTCCACCACAAATTGCCGATTCGGCCTCATATTCCGACAAATTCATGGAGAAATTGCAGTAGCTTCTTTTTTATCACTCCGTTCAATTTCCGCTTTTTTTAGTCGTCGTTCATATGTTTCACCATTGCAACCGCTGTACTTCACGCTGTACCCGATTCCACCATATAGCTTTTCAAATTTTGCTCTATCCTTGGCTCAGTCTTGACTCTTTTTCTTGTGCTTTTGAATCTTGATTAGGGGCAGAAAACGTATTCGCTATCTGTAGCTGCACCTTCGTACGTAGAATAACCAGGTTATTCATCCAGACCGAATCAACGGAAGTACTTTCGGTACTCACCGTGTCCGCTTAAGAACTGAGTCAGGTCATAAGTCGGCTCGCCATTCGTATCGTATCCTATAGTAGCTTTCGTTGCCGAAAGTAGTCAAAGATTATATTTAGTACGCAGTTTGGCGTTTCTATTCCGATGAGCACTTCGATGATACAGCATCAGGTTTTATAATTCCCAATCTGTGGGGAAAGACCTTTTTTTAAGCAGTCTGTGGATATCTGTGCGGTCGTATTTCGTGTCATTGTAATTGACAGTTTCAGTGCTTTTTTGGGGATTGAATCAATTCAGAGGGCTGCATTTCTTGGACACTTTTCATTGTATCCTGAACTTCGTCTTCGGTCGCTGAGAGATCTCTTCGATACTTGTTTATATTATAGGGCAGGTTCCCGGATGTTGGGTAAACTATCTCTTATAGCAATCTAGGGCACATTATGGGAGAGGACTTTTTACATTCTATTGCCAACATTAATGGTTTCTACGCATGGAAGTATTTCACGCTCGATATATTTGTTGGGGCAACTGTGACGGCTTTCCTACAGCCTCTCCAGTAAACTTGGTATTCCACAGCGGTACTTCAAGAAATGTATGCTCATCAAATGATCTCTTCAGGTTAGGGTCTATTACTCTACTATGCCAGCATAGGGCTTGTCAATATAAACGTTTGGCTAGCGACTTCGAGTAAAAACGTTTCCCTTTTACTCATTTCCTCTCTTTCCCACTCCACGACGTGAGCGTTGAAGTCACCAGAAATGCGTCTCTTGTTTGTCTACCCAGCATATTGCAATGCTTTGGAATTATCAAACTTGATGCTGAAAGACAGCTGCTAATGTAGAGCTCATCGATCATAACCATCCAAAATCGTGTTTTCAACGCTTCATTAATTGCTCTAAAGCTTCATGTGTTTATGTGAATATGGTTTCACTAATTCATTTTATGATTTTTTTTTTATTGGCTTTGATGGAACTCCTCGAGGCTGGGTATCGAAAAAATCCCTTCGGTGAAACACCAAAATTGAAAATTTCTGAGTGACTCTGCTCTTTCCGTCGTCGTCCCCTTTGGCAGTGGTGGGCAAACCTTGCCAAGTTCCCCGCGGGGTTTGTGGAAGGAAGCTATGATGTTCCGTGCCCGGTTTTTGATGCTTGGTGCACATTATTTGGCGGTTTGAGGTATTCTGTGGGCCTGCTTGTCTGTCACATGCGGTTTTCTTAGAAATGGTTCTACCAATTAAAAAGAAATCTTGTGAGAGGGTTGAGTGTGAACCTCCACATTTGCAGGAAGTAAAAATTTTGTACTTTTAGTTTAAGCGTGGGTGCCATTCATTGGGGTCTGCAATTTTTGTTCGTCGAATATGTGGAATACTTTTCGAAACAGAAGAAGATTTAATATCTTTTTCATTCTTTTGAGCGCTTCGATCCTTCACGTTTCATTCTTCGAAATTCGCGTGTCTATACCGATGCATGGGTCTGTACCGGATCTTGAAAATAATCACACAAACAAAGGGAATTCACGCAAGCCTAACGAAATAAACCAATACGGGAGCTAAAACCTAAAAATAAAAATAAAAAAAACGACAACTCGACCGCATGCGTGGACCCATAAATATCCGGACCCGAGTGCCGCAATCGAGGAGGAAGATCCACGACGGATCACAGCCTCAGTCCTTGTTTCTTCTGCCTCAGATTTGCATTGAGGCGCGAAAGCGGAGGTTTCCTTATGCACATAAATCACTATCCAAACGAAATTGTTGATCGAAAGAATTTCGGAATCAACTAGTTTGGCGCGGATTGCGACAGTTGCTCTAACGAGTACAATCCAACGCACACAAGGAGGATGGACGGAAACAAGTTTAGAAAACAGATTTGCCTTCAAAAAAGAGCGATACACCTTTTAAATCCCATAATGGAATTTGCAGCTTTACGGTCCTTGCTTCATCATGCTGGACGGAAATCTTAATTTACACACTCCAGAACTATCGTCACTGACCTTTTTGCGTCTGATCGTAAATTTTGAACAAACAGAGCCTGTGGTATCTTTTTTTTGAGTAAATTGGAGGTGCACGTTTGGAATAACTTTCTTCCAAAGATACCCTGTACTTGAATCCCATCCTACTCCAATTGCACTACTCACTCCGCTCCTAACTCACTATTCAACAGCCAAAAACGATCTCCTTTTTTTCATCAAAAACCGGTTCTTCCATCCCATCTCCCGCTCATTAGTTGTTCTCAAATCAGCCGGTCTCGGTTGACCTGCCTGGAATTTCGAAGTTCATGCCGGCTCAGCAACAAGCAAGCTATGTTGGAACCTTGCGTTGCGATAAGAAAAAGAAGATGTTGTCAATGTCGCAAGACCGTGGCCACTTGAAAATGTTAACAGGAATGTTAATTTTAATAATGTGGATTCAGTAAATGAAGACAGCTATTGGGAATTTGGGACCAAGGATAGGGTGTTGCTAGCTAGATGGGTGATGTCGGAGAGAGCCGTAGCAGAGATTCTATGCAGGTCGTCGAAGGGTTGATCACTGGATCGGATGAGGAATGTTTTCTTTTTGTTGACTAAGCCTCACTTTTGCTTTTTTGATTTCGAAAGGATTATTCGTTTATTTCCTTATCATGTTGCCTAATACATTTCGATTTCGAATTCAAGAAGAAGACGGCGATGGTGAAATTATTGTTTGCATCTTGAAAAACAATGACTTAAGATAATCCATGATGATATTGGCCAGATGCATGAATGATTCGTTCATCTCAAAGAAACTGCCGATTCAATGAATTCAACGAGTTCATTGTCAGCATAACCACATGTGCACTTTCCCAAAGTTTTCATCAAATTCCAAAGCCTCCACTTTACTGAGAAGACAAACAAGACTTGATGTCAATGCAGCGAAAGTATTCTACAAACAGAACCTCTAATAACTCTGGAAACTTATTTACCATTCCTCGTGGGGTGTTTGCTTATTGACCAAATCCAATCAAAGAATAAAATCGAAAGCAATTCACCAAATTCAAATTACAAACAATAATTTATCTTCTCATTATTTACAGACACACTAGACATGTCTGCAATGCACACACAGTAGGTGCTTTTCAGGCATAATTTCGTCAAGAATGCATGAAAAGTGTCCCAAAAGTGAATGTGTATTTGGTCAAATCCAAAGCAAACACACTCCATTGAAAGGTTAAATTAAAAATTAAGAAGGCAGGACTGAGTGTGAAGCGGTGGGACGGGACGGAAAGGAGGGACAGCGGCGCTTATTTGTTGAATTTATTTTAAATCTTAATTACTTCTGAATTAGGACAAGTAGTCCAAGGAATTTTTATTGATTCACAGAACGCCTACGCCAGAGAGTTTCCAAAGATGAATTTTTGACATTGTCATTGTGGTCTTATCTGAAGCTGCGAGGCTTTTTGAGGCCTTGCGCATTTTTGAAATCGTCGTACTACCATGACGATGACTGTTGCAGAGATGACGGTTAAGTGACTGACAATCACCTGGTGTCAGGTGTATCTTACGAGCAATCTTCAAATAATTTCAATAATAAGATAATAAGGCTGAGCGAAAGTGAGGGAATCCAAGTTTTGTGCAGTACATCGGACATCAGTCCTGCTTTTATGCCGTCTAATCGCGACAGGCTCTTGCTTTCGACAATGACAATATTGATATAGCAAAAGAAAGGGCAAATAGCATGCGATTAGTGCTGAATTATGGTGAAAAACAAATTGAAAGTCAGAACTCATGTTTCTTAGCATCCAACCTATTATACGAGGGCCGTAAAAGTGAGTGTCATTACTCTTGCAATTGTAAATAATGATGGAGTACACGACCTGTTACCGCTCTGGCAGCTTGGATGCAGGAACAGTATTTATCTTCCTAACTGCACATCCAAATCATGCAGTGCAAATTAATTTTCTTCTCGAAATTTATTGATCATCTGGCTCACTCGACTACAATGCTGTGTTTGATTATTGATATTGCACTGTACCTATTCAAGAATTTACAGCCTTTCATGACTATTAACTGACGGAAAAAACAGTAGCTCGTATTTATTATCTGCGTTTTTTCCTCTCTTAGCTTGGAGATTCTGTAAAATTGTGAATATTAAGCTTGGATGGTACCTGACTTCGTGCTGAAATGCTATACGGTTTTGGCAGACTGGATTAATGGTTCCCAGACTACGGTTGTTATAAAATTCGTAAACGTGCGAAATTTTCGGTGGTAGGTCCTTCTGTTCATAATCAATTTGTTAATGATAGGTTACGGTAACGTGTTGGTTTCTGATTTTCAACAAAACGTGAAATTTATAATTTGTAGTTAAACACATGAGGCGTATTGAGGACAATGTGATGAGATGAGTAGTGAGCTGGTAATGAAACTGGTTAATGATGTTTCGCACGAGTTAATGGCCGATCAAGCTCAAGTTTTGCGGTTTTGATTTAGACTGTTATGAAATGGGTACTTTTGGTGGTTTCAGTAACTATGGTACTAATATCGGTTATTACGGATATCATTTATTACTTTGAAAAACTGGGAAAACCACTCAAAGAGCACCTTCACATAGTCCATACCCTTAATCGATCTTTTTTTTGTGAATAGAGCGTTTGAGATCATACAAATGCTATTGCCGTTCTGCGGTCGATATTCAATGACCGAACCCAAACAGAAAGTAATCACCATTGATCCTAGTGTTAGTTTAGTTTAGTTTACTGGGGGGAGCCAGCTCAGGCCATTGTTAGGCCCATTGTACTATCCCCGTAAATCGCCTATTCAATAGCTTCCCACCTACGGTGTTCGCAGGGTTTAGCGAATCTGAGAACATTCTCCAGAGGCAGAGAGTGTGCAGATTCTTCATTGAAGAAAACGTTGCCAAGGTGCCTTCGTCTAAGATCTGAGGAGGCCGGGCAGCTACATAAAAAGTGCAGGGCTGTCTCCTCCTCCTCCTCATATTGGCTGTACATAGCCGAAATCATCGCCTCAATCTTTTCCATATGGTAGTTTAAGGAGCAGTGTTCCATTAAAAGTCCAACTAGGGTTTTCATGTCCCATTTCTTAAGGGACAGTAAAAATACCGCTCTAGTGACCGTAGGCTCTTTCACAAGGATTTCAACCTGCTAGCTAGAGTCCAAATTTCCCCACTCGGCTGTGTGAATCCTTGCAATTTCACCCTTCAGAGTAGACTTGACAGTAGATGGTTGGATTCAAAGAGCTGGTTCTGGTCCCACTATTGTGGTTTCAGACCCTCGGCGAGCCAGTTTGTCAGCCTCCTCATTATCAGCGATGTTTGAGTGTCCCAGCACCCACATCAGGAATGTTTGATTCAGTCACCCAAGTTTGAGCAGCACCTGATGACAACTCCACACCAACGGGCTTGATATGTCGTTACTGTTTAGTGCTGACTGTCGGAACAGATTCGAATAGTGCTACCCCTCCATTTTTGTCGCAAGCATTCTTTGCTGCGAATGAAATGGCATATATGGTCGTCATTTTTCCGAGGGGTCGGGCCAGTTCTATAATTGGATTGCCCTTAGATACCCCTGCGCCCGATCCGCCCTCTATGACTGACTGAAGAGGCTACTTGTCGACCATTTTTCTCTTTCGGTGATTACGACAGTGTATGTCTTTTCAAAGACGAATCTGGAAACCATATGATCGGTCGGCATTAGGGCTACCAGATGTTTTTCAAGGAATTTCCAGATAGACGCATGACCGTGTGATTGGCCGCCTTTCCACGCCCCAATGGTATCGAGCCTATCTGCGTCGTTGGCTGCTTTCCGTTTCACCTCCAAGTGGTTATGGGGTAAATTTAGGATAGCTTCAAGTGCCAGTAATACTTGGCCAACCAAGTCTCTGAATCTGCGTTAGCAGCTTCCTGCTGTTAGCAAAGTTCAGTCTTAGCCACCAGGCGATTCATGCATACATCAAAATGGATTTTATTATGGATGTTTACATCCAGTATATCCGTTTTGGTGAAAGTCTTAGCTCTTACCTATCGCATTCCTACAGCACCAGAGGAATCTGCAGGATTTCTGATATTGTTCCTGGATGTGGTGCTTCCACGTTAACTTGGAGTCGAAATGTACTCCTAGATACTTGACTGTTTGTGCCAGCTGAATTTCCTCCCTGCTAAGGTGGGCTGCGTATAGCTGCCCCACCTGACGTTCCTAGTGAACATAACTAGTCCGATCTTCCTAGCGTTCAGCGTGAGTCCATTGCGAAAGAAACAGCTGTGGATTTCATGCAGAATTGCCTTCAAACGGTCACATTCTGTGTCCGCAAACTTACCGGTAATTATTACGGTTGGGTCAACCCCAAGTGCTTGCGCGAAGACCTTTTTGTCCTCCAGGAGCCACAGCAGGATATCCATTAGCAACAGCCATAACAGTGGAGAGAGAACCCCTCCCTGTGGGCAGCCCCAGAGAAATCCTGCTCCAATAGACTTCTGGCAGACCGATATGAGGATTTTTCTCCACACTAGCATGTGAAGCATCCAACTGATTAGCAGCGGTTCGATTCCATGCTGTCTTGCCGCATCACAAATTGCCGCGTATGAGGCATAATCGATGTCCATAAATGCGCCTAAGGCGTATTCTTTTTCTGACATCGCTTTTTTCAATTTTTGCCGTAAGTTCATGGAGTGCTGTCTCCGTGGATTTGGCATTCTGGTAGGCGTGTTGCCTATGGTGGAGTGACCATTTAGGAACTTGTGTATCCCTTATGAACCGATCTACTAGTCTCTCTAGTCCTTTTAGCCGAAAGGACGTTAGACTGATCGGTCGGAAGCTTTTTGCGTCTGTGTTGGTGGGTTTTCCTGGTTTGGGAATGAATAACACCTTCACATCACGCCATTTAATTGGAATATAAGCATGTGCTAGGCATGCGCGATATATATTCCGAATATGTAGACCCAGAGTATTCATTCTCTCTATTACTAGCGCAGGAATGATGCCCTCCGGACCTGCAGACTTGCATCTATGGAACGAGTTAAGTGCCCATGTTAGTCGCTCCAGTGATACTACTTTGCATGCCAGATTCCAGTCTCTCGGTTGAGGGCTATATGCACCTGTTGGCCCCGAGATTAGATTTTGGATGCTACCTAATCCTAGTGTACGTTCTATGCATGTGAAAAATTTGAAATTACTATATATGTCTCCTGTTTATTCCTTCGTGGAGTATAAAGCATTCATACATCCCTTTCCTTACTATTGTGTATCCTTCCTATTTTATTTTCGATGAGACTGTATCTCAGTTTCATTATTACCATAATGTCGTGCAAGTGATAAGCAGCAGTAAGACATGCACAAAGATGAAACAAGGCGTGAAACCGGAAACACGGCGCTTCAGGTATGGAAGGTTTTGTTTGTTTCTTCTGTGTATATATTTGATGCAGAACTATCCCATTTGTACGGAGCTCGTTATGTATATGCATTTAACATTTTTACTCACTTTAGTGTGATATTGATATTTAGTTGCAGTAAATTTACACGGTAAAGTCAACTTTGAGCTACTGTAACTTTGTTAGTAATAGTCTGATCAAACTTGGAGACTACTACAAATAATCTATATCTACTACATATTGTAATCTATATCTACTATAAATTCTTATAAATCTAGGATAAATTTATGTGGGGTTTTACTCAATTCCATGGTCAATATAGTAATATACTATTATTAATTTAATTTGAGCAGATATTGACATGGAGAGTATTTTGCGGCTTGGACACCGTATAGACGCAGTTTTTTTTAGTTGGGTAGTTTCTGAGAATGGGTCTGTCAAGAAATCATCACTTTCGACCCCTTCCACTACCCACCTTGCCATCAAATGTCAAAACGGCATCAAAAAGTACTAATCAAGACCGACTATATTTGGTGAGAGCAAACTTTACACCCCCCTTTGGCATGTATGAGGGGGGATCTCAACGCAGAAAGATGTTACTTACTACATGTCTGGGCGTTCATAGTTCACACTTTCTCTCAAAATTTCGTGTCAATCGGTATAGCCGACAGATTGCACTAAATTCCTGGATCCTTTGCTTTCATACAGAGCAATATTCAAGGAATGTCCGGATAGCTGAGTGGTTAGAGCGCAAGGCTGTCTTACGGAAGGTCGCGGTTCAAATCTCAATGGTGGCAGTGGGATTTGTATCGTGATTTGACGTCGGACACCAGTCGACTCAGCTGTGAATGAGTACCTGAGTCAAATCAGGGTAATAATCTCGGGCGAGCGCAATGCTGACCACATTGCCTCCTAGTGTACCGTTACGGTCCTGAATGAAGTGCTCTAACACACTTCAAGGCCCTCATCCAATATGGATTGTTGCGCCAACGATTATTATTATTATTAATATTCAAGGATATTTCTAATGCAGAGGTAAAGTCAGAAGAGGAACATAGGATTAAACCGCATATTTTGGAAGCACGACTGACGATGTCAACCGGGTGGAAATTGAAATAAAGCTTGTCATGGAAGGCCCGATGGAAAGGGGGAATCACCCCCCCCCCCCCTTCTGAATTAAATGTCAACATTGACAGACAGACAGTAAACCGATTTCAATAAGGTTTTGCTTTGCGTAAAATCACAGAAAGGGATAATAGTCGAATACGGATTGTTTTCCTTCCGAAACTGTAAAATGTCCACATTGGGGCCCATTTTTCAACATCATTTTCACCTCGGGCCACGATTTCCCTCCACCGCCCTGCACCGAGGGACACGGATTCCGTCGCTTATTTCGCGTATTTCGAGAAAAAGTTAGTTTTTTAGTTTCTTCACTAGGAACAACGGAAATACATATTAATGACAAATAAATGTTGGAAATGGTTTGGGCGAGTAACACATTGAGCAGTATTTGGTGACATTTAGGAGCGGCTTTTTCACAAAGCACCAATACACCAGTCTCTATATTCAATTGTAAAAAACACAGAAAGTCGTCTATGCAAACTAAGTACTGCCAGGTGAAAAAAAAGGACGGTCGCTAATAAAAAATTGAAATAAGAGCAGGTCTAGTGTAGAACCTGATTGAACTCATGGAGGAGAGGATAAATTGGATGAAGAATCATTAAAAGAAACTCTGCAAAATTGCTTCGAAAGGTATGAGGCCAGCAATGGGATAATTGATGGTGATAATAAGTGAAAATTAAGTTTGCGGAGGAATATGTTGCAAATGATGGGGTTAAAGGCTATAGAGAAATCGGTATAAACAACATCACTTACCGTGAATTAACACATCAAGTAACGATAGTCCAGGAGGTTAAAAATAGTCGATTCATAAATCACAGAGGGACCTGTTACACTTTTTGATGGTCTTATTTTGAGCCCTCACTTCCCTATGTTTCAACCGATATCAAATATGGAACCAGTTTCGAAAAGTACTAATTGAGCTCTTTCATTTGATACCTCACATGGCCACATTTTATAAAAAAAAATTTGCACCCTCCATTCACATATATGGGAAACCCCCTATAACTTCACACAAAATGGTGCTACTTGCTGTATCTAAAGCCATTTCCGAATAAATTGGCTGTGAGAGACAGACAGACACCGATTCGATTCTAATAAGGTTTTGTGTTTACGCAAAACCTTAAAAAGGAAATCATTCTGGTTGAACTTTGGAAGAGCAGAGCAGAACGGGAAAGGTACTTCCTACCCGAGCCATGAAGAGTAAACCAAAACTGGTTCCAAGGAGTTCCAAATACTATAATGAATAGAATAATAGAGCTAAACGGCAATCCTTAAGAGGGTTTTGTAAAGGTACAGACTTACTCGAGGTAACTTCGAAAATAAAATGGATTCAAAGGATTCTTCACATGGCAAAATAAGAGAATACCCACATAGTTGTTGATAGAAAGTCGTTTGCCGAAAGGTGGGGATTTTCATAACAATGGGGTCATTGAGTACGCATAACCATAATAAAGGCCGTTGTAATACATGTATGTACCGCCAAGAGACGTGAACTAAGCTTTGTTGAAACTGGGATTCTGTTAGCACAAATACAAAAACTCGGCTACGTAAGCATTACTAAGGCGACGAAAAACGAAAGTGGAATAGCATTAGCCTTTGAACAGGGGTTCGGATCGCATGATCGGAAAACTCGAATTTTTACTAATTGGGGCTGGGTATAGGGGTTTTTCGAAAAAAAAAAATGGAACTGGTTCAAGCCCTCGGCTAGGTGACACCATTCAAATCCATTAACGCAATTAACAATAACAGTACGAAAAGGAAACACGACATCAAGCCTGATGTGGTTGATAAACAGGTGTGCGGATTCGCTCCCAAATGGTTCGGTTTTATCACGGAGAAACCAGAGCTAGGTTTTAATAACGTACCATCCACTATCAAAACGATTATGAGAACCATATTGCAAGGCAGGCCAAGGGTTTTTCGAAGAAGGTAGAGGCCACTATATCGGCATTCTTACTGTACTGTAAAAGATATAAAAATCCTAATAAAGCCTCCATTGAGGAGGAGCCTAGCTATCACTTTAAGCTTTGATCTGCTATTTGCAGCCAGCCAACGGATTACTCACTCCTCCTCGCAGCTTCTGTAATGCGAATTGTAAGCTATACCGAGGGTGGTTGTATGGTCCCCTGCAAGCCAGTGCCACGTGCACTTTGTATGCGTTTCCACGGGTTTGCCACAAGAGCTCTTCCGATCCGATTTTGTTATAGACGAGCCAAATCCTCCCTGGGCCTCCCCGGGCTGTTAAGTAGTGCGAGTAGATTCCGCTCCCAGTAACGCGCAGAATGTGCCTGCCGAGGACCTGCAAAGAGCAGAGCCCCGTCTGGTCAGTCCCACAGTTCATTTATTTCCTCCTATGTTCCTATGATCGGCAACCCAGAAAAGTGATTTTGAGCATACCACCTAAACTGCTCAGCGCGTCCCCACAGCCAGGAGAATTTCGCCGCTGAATACAAACCCCGTATGGCCGCTTTGCTGTGGATCAAAATGGCTATGTTACACTTGGGACTCAGCTCCTATCCCAGCTATCCAGAGGGTGGCAGTATCCCCAGTACCTCTGCTTGGAATTCATTGGTGAATCCTGGGAGACCAAACGACTCGGCGAAGCTACGTATATCCGAGGAATCCTCCGTACTAGCCCAACAGACCATTTTCGATCCAGGTATCCTTTTCTCGAAATTCACAGTGACATTATTCCCTTTTTTCGAAATTTCACTCTCGATCGCAGATTTCAGGGCCTCGATGTCTCTTGGCTTGTTCAAATGCGGCCTGATTTTCAGATGGGCCCACAAAACAAAAGCAGTATAAGATCTGGTTTGCCCGCCCATCAAGAAACTCCGTTCTTTTATGGAAATCAACGGATTCGGGAACTTCTCTTTCAGTCGGTCTAAAACTTCGGTAGTTGTTGGCGAAGTCGCTCTGTCTTGTTTGAATCAAATTCTCGACAGATATATTCATCTGGGACACAAAAAGAGGCCTCGGTCCATATGCCCTGGTGGCGGCTGGTGTGACCAGTGACGTTTAAATCCATCTCTTTGAAAAGTAGAGCTCGTTGATCACCTTGACCGAGATCGCACATCAGTTTCCCAGTAGGGGATTTAAGCATGTTTAATTTTTTGACTTTCCCTTGTGAATCGAAGTGAGGTTCGTCACTGAAAACAAACACTTTCTCATGACGTTTTACATTAAATTCTCTCTTTTGAAGGCGCGCTGCACCACAACCTTCAGTATACTGCTCGACGCCAAATGCATATTATCCTTGAATCTATGGAAAGATGAATACTAAACAATTATTTTCGCAGACAGGGTCTGATGATTTACCCCTGCCCTGGTAAGAAATCGAAAATGTTCTTCATCATCATCAACGGCGCAATAACCGGTATCCAGTCCAAGCCTGTCTTAATAAGGAATTCCAGACGGTCTTGGTATCGCTCATAGATTTCGTCGTTATGTAGGCTACGAAATCGCCCATCCTCATGTAGGGAGCCAAAAATTCATCAGAGGATTCTTCTCTCGAATGCGGGCAAGATTTCGCGGTTTTTTGCTAAAAACCCAAGTCTCCGAGGAATACATAAGGACTGGCAAGATCATAGTCTTGTACAGTAAGAGCTTTGACCCTATGGTGAGACGTTTTGAGCGAAAGCTGAAATAGGCTATGTTGGCTGGCAACAACTGTGCGCGGATTTTATCGCCATAGCTGTTATCGGTTGTGATTTTCGACCCTAGATAAGAGAAACTTTCAACGGTCTCAAAGTTGTAGTCTCCTATCTTCATTGTTTTCGTTTGACCAGTGCGAGTCGATGTTGTTCGTTCTTTTGGTTTTGGCGCCGACGCTGACACCATGTACTTCGTCTTGCTTTCATTAATGCGCAGCCCAAGATCTCGCACCGTCTGCTCGATCAGGATAAAGGTAGACTGTACATTTCGCCTAATATTTTTTTACGTTTGCATGCTAACCTCTAAACGAGAGGTCCCTGGACCAAAAAAAGTTAGTAAGTTGCTCCCCATTTGGTCCGGTCCGACATCAAGTGGATGCGGACTTTGGACTCCTTAATCATTAAACAAAATATTTTCGTATAAAAAAGCATCGTTTTGCTACCTAGGAGTTCTAGTTTTATACCCTAACCCTAATAGCTTTTCTAAGCTACACTTTTATATTATACTGCCGCAAAACCCGAGACTTTGGCAGTCGACCTCTCTCTACGTAATTCTCAATACTCGTACGGATTGTGCACTCTATTTCCGTCGATCCGTATCACTGGATTGTGAAGCGTACTAACATTTTATTCGTTTTATTTACAATTAACTACATCTGAGGCGTATTGTTCTAATTCTGAAATTAGACTTGCTCTGGCAAAGGGCCTCAAGCCCATTTATGCTTCAGTGAATGTTGCAAAAACATGCACGAATGGTACGTAGGTGGTTATCAGCGGCTACTCCGAGGAGTCCAATTAGCGTTTTGATGCCACAAACTCCTAACATCGTGACTGCTGGCGAAAGGGCAAGGGAAGCAGAATCCAGCCTGTTCAGATTCTCCTAAATAATCAAACTCTGAGACTAGGTTCGGGATCGGCCACAAAATCGCTCTTCCATTTGAAATACTACTTAATCTCTATCCTCTACTACTAATTACGCGGTATTTCTAGCGATTAAATTATTTGAAATAATAAAAACTAGCTTCTTCTATCCGCTAGTATTAATTTATTGGACGTGCAAATACCAATATTTCGGGAACCATTTGTTCCCTTCGTCTGTGCTAAAAAGTCAAAGAGCGAATAGAAAAAGCAAGTTTCTATTATTTCAAACTTTCTTTCTAAATTTTTGCTTGTATATGACATTTTCAGTATCACGTAATCGAAGTTGTTCCACAAACATCTTGTTTTCCGCAATCTTTTCCATGGCACCATATTGACATTCCCCTTACCGCCATAATCTTACGTACAATCTTACATCTTGAACCACTTAGAAGTCATTGCACTCTTTCATCTGATCGAAATTGACAATCATTCATTCACTCCCAACCAAAAATCTGTACCTAACACTTTTCGATAATCAATCTGCCATGATTCCCATCGACAAGAGCATATTTTTTTTTCATAGATACAATTTTACGTTATGTATCTAGTGAGAGAATTAAGGCTTATCATTTTAACATGTCATCTGAATCCCATTATTTTGTAGTGAACATGTCACTAAGAATTCCACATGGTTGGATATCTTCAATCATGATCGGACCTCACATTGGACACTGATCACTTTGATCGGGTTAGCTTAAACATTGACCGATACGTGTGCATTTCTGCCTGCATCCGGTTACCCCTCGCAGACGACTATATGTCGAAAAAGTGCATCTGAATACTGTCTTGACATTAGTATGCACCGTTATATGTTAACCGTTTGTTGGCCCTTCTTATGAACTTGCGGCGTCTACGTTGGTGATATTGTTGATTAATGACCTTCGAATTCTGTTTGTTATTCGAGACAAGAAGTAGGAACACTTGAGATGGCTTTGAAGGGTTTAAAAGACTAACCGCCTCAATTTTGCAGTTACAGCCCGGATTTCTCGGTACACGATGTACCAGAAAACTATCGAAAAGGCAGACATTAAAGTCAACAAGATATCTGAGCTTTAGATACTTGATGTAAAGTTTCAGAGTCAATAGATTCCCATTAAAGATAGCCCATTTAGTCATTGCAACTTCAAATCCTCTTCCATATGTGATCACCTGACCAATCCTCGTCCACTCCATGGCTTTCTGTGCACTCGAGTTTTTGTACCACCGGAGGATTACTATCTATCGAAATGTTAGGTTGTCCGGTGCCGTTGCATTTAGTTAATTCCGTGAAAGTGAAATATTTATTAGGGAACAAATTTGAGGAAAATCCGTTGTCCAACTGAAATTTATGCAAAGCAGGGAAACATTAGTTCCAGCTTGTAATCACATGCATACATCTATGCAGTAATCTTTGAATGGCGCCACGATGTAAGTCTCATATGCCATCATTAACACTAATAAATAGCTAATCATTTGATCTTTGTCACATAAATTGGATACAATTTCATTTCACTGGATGTGGAAGCGAGGGTGAAAATGGAATTAATGAAATCGCGATGCTGATCAAGCTATACCGTTTTTGGTATGAGAATAAGATTGCGGTAAGCTATGTGAATCGGATTGGTGTGGAGAAATTTTCCGACCTCAGATGGAGGTAGCACTACGGGAGAACTGTTACTCTATGGATGGGTGGCATATGATTGTGGCGGTTTCCTTTTTCTTCAAAGCTACTACAGCTCCAATAGGATCAATGCTGGAAAACCCATTAAATCCATGTATAAAGAAGGCTTATCACAAAACCAACTTACGTGGTTAACAACATCTTAATTAAATATGACCCAACCGAAGGTTAGTCCCAATTACTATTAGTTCATCGGCATAGCCTTCTGTGTCTGGGTCAAGATCTACCTCAGCGCCCTTATTCCGATCAGAACATGAAAGCAAGAACAGTTCGAGGTTATGCCCCGAATTAAATGTTCCCTACGTAACGTGGCGATTATTTATGGGTTACGCCGCATAAATCAAAGTCTCTCCATCAAGCGTCTGTTCTCAACTTGGAAGCTAAACATGGCCTGGTAATAACCGATAACATGAGCCTTACATTTCACTTTGAAGATTGCAATTAATTTCGGTATTTACGAGCAGTGCTGCATCAGTTGCATCGCTGCTGCCTCAGTAGTTCCAGCTAGTAACTAGGTACATGGAGGCAGATTCTCATCGATCTTGCTCTTCTCGTGCGCCGTAAATACATATCTGTATCTGATCTATGCCTTTCCTGGATTCGAACTTGAATAACTGCCGATGCCTGACGCGGCTAACATGGTCGATTGCTGCGCGCCATCGTCATCGTCGTTCATGTCTTCATTATTACAGAATCTCACGGGCATGCAATCTTTATCTGGCGGCGCTTCTTCTCAAAAGAAAATATGTAACATGGGATATATGAATGTATCTAGTATATCCAGCTAATCGAGGAATAACATGTGAAATTGGGTTACTTCCATGTTACTGTGTCTGTAATGTCTGGTGGGTAATCTTAGCTGGGAATTTTTCATGCTGGATGTCAGTAGGTATTCCGCTAAATTGAGTATGGAAAGAAATGTTAAGATCAGTGATACGAGGGCTCTCTAGATCTAGTTCCACTGACACTTGTCGTTAAGAACGTGGGTTGTAGATATGCTGGGTATGAAAACCCAGGGGCTAAACCTTATTGTCCTTCAGGTACTTGCTGCCACTGTGAAGGTAGTCTGCATACTAATTTACACTTGTTGCTCTCCGCCCTTCCAAATACCTCTCTGATTCTAGTCGTAGTACCAGATAGGAGCTCATTAAGTACGTGCAAATGCTACTGTCGTGCAACCGAGCCCTATCTTGATCTTTGAATGATCAAGAAGTAATAACATGAGGAAATGCTATGAGTACGAAATTAATGCGTAACGTCTTCTGTTGTTCCATTCATTTCGCGCTTTAGGTGTCAGCAACTATTTCCTGGCGTAACATGATGTTCAATACATCACTAGGATTTAGTCTGATCTGGGATCCAAAACTATAAATTATGAAAAAATAATTATAAAATTAAAAACAAAATCCGGTCGATTCCGAAATATTTTCCAAGAAAATATGGACAAGGACAGTTAATTGTTTTCTTCCGAATGACAAGGACATCTGTTCAGGATACAAAGTCTAGAACAGTATCTTTTGCGCAGAAGAATTCTTCAGAATATGGGTGTATGCACTTTATACGGAACTACGATAATTGAGGTGGTTTAGCTTCAGGATCTCGACCTTGTACCCACATTTGAAGTCTTTACTCTGTTGGGGAATTACCATTTACACAGCTTTAACTATTATGATACTCGCGCACAGTGTCATTGAAAATGAAGTAGCGGACAAAAAGTCAAAAAGAATAAACCCTACAGAGGTCCTACGTCATTTGCAGAAGTGAATCTTTGCAAGCGTTCAGCATTTTAAAAATTTTCGGGGACTACGTTGGACACCGGATAATTAAATGACGGGTTAACTAGGATCCACCACGGGGGCTAAGCGACCGCAAAACCTAAAGATATGCCTAAATTTACCGTGAAGGTCCACCCGCGCCTGAATGCAGCTGTACTGAAGTGTCCTGTGGATAGACGTGTGCACACCTTTTAATATGGAATTGGATTGGAATTTGGAATTTTTTGAGAGTTATTTAACTGAGTCTGTAGAACTTCAATCAACACAACAAAAAAATAAAAAACAACAACGCGGATAAAATAATATATGAAACGATGATGTAAATAAAATTCAGAATAAACACGCAAGTAAAATAAGGAACAAGGAAAATTAAAATAATGGACGGAAATGAAAATCCGTAGGTTTCCCAAAAAATTTTAGGCTAATAAAGCTCAAGGAATTTACATACTGAGATCTTTCATTTGTTATGCTCCAAAATCGAACGAGATTTCGCCATCGATATCGCGCCCGGAATTAGATCAATGAACCTTCGTAATCTCCCCTAAATAAGTTTCTCCTTACCCGACTCGCGTGTACAGTATTTAGCTTTGATCAGCTGGATCGTTACAAAGTTTTTCAGTCGACCCAGAGGTACAGAGGTTTCATCACATTCCGCACAGAACCTGCATGCAGTGTCCGTTGATATCCCTAGCTTCCCTAGGTGATAGTTTAGACGACAGTGAGCAGTGACAATTCTGGAATAATAAAAACTTGTTGTTTCTTTTTCGTTGGTGTTAATATTTATTCTTGCAAACACCGATATTTCGGGAACCACTAGTTCCCTTCATCAGTGCTAACAAGTTTGAAAAAGTTTTTATTATTCCAAATAATTAATCGTTTGAAACACCGCATAATTTCACTCAGACAGTGAGAATTCCCACAATGAATCGGAGATTCTTTTTGATGAGGTTTAAGCAATCCTTTGTGCGTATGGGTTCGTACCCCTCTATAAGCACCCTGGACTGCTCTATTCTTGGTAGGCCCAGCCAGTATAGTTTCCTCAACTGTTCCTTCATTAATGTCATAGACATGAAACCGTTTCCGATTCCACAGAAGGGTTCTGGCTGCTATCGGTGAGAATAGAAATGTTCTGCTCCCTGTAGTTTCTTTGGAGATTAAAAGATCTGGCGTATATTTCCGTCTGGAATATGCTAGTGTACCTACCCATTGGCTCCAAGTACATTTTCCTTGGAGCAATGACACCGCCAGCCGCCCCCTCTGCTGAGGGATCTGTCAGTGTACCAAGTAATCGGTTCCTGAGTTAAGCCGTATGTCCCAACGACGAGCTCCGAGTTTGCCTTGTTACTCCAACGTGTTTCAAACTTCTTATCAAAGTGAAACCACGTTGTCATGTTATCCCTTGGTATGAGCAATTCGAAATACCGCCTAGAAAGATTTAGTGCGAAAAGGATCTTTTTATCCCATGGCTTTGTTGTCCTTTAGCACCCTCGGAAGAGAATCAAAGATCTAAGGCCTCTCTGGACTAATGCTGGGAAAATATCATCTACTTCGGGTGATTCAGGGGGTTTAAAAGTTCCCATTGCCCACCTTATCCTACCTTCTGAGCATATCTTTGCTAGTTTCCAGTTCTCCTTTCTTCCCCTTTTATTCGTTGTTGGGGTGTTGGGCAGAACGTTGTCGTCTGGCGCCGAGGGGGTAGCACCCCGGAAAATGAGTTCTGAGAAGCAGGTGTACCCTGCCTTCCTCATTCTTGATAAACGTCCTATCTCCTTTCTTCAAACAGTCTGATGATGTTGTCCCGCCTTTGGCTACAGCTTTGTAAAGCCTAGTTACTTCTATGATCTTTTCGATCCCTTCACAGAATTCCCTGAGACTGTTCTGTTTTGCTTCCCTGATCGCGTTGCTATACGTCGTGAGTGCACTTTTGTACCTCTGCCAGTCTCTGGTTTGTTTTGCCCGGTTCCGGTACCTCTGTTCTTATTCTGGATAAGTTCCTGACCGCATATGCGTCAATGATGACTGTGTTGTGGTTTTCCACCATTGATTTTAGTTCCAGTTCGCCCCTGATGTCACCGCCCTATGATGGTGGGCCATGTTGTTGCTCAGGGGCGTTACATAGGATTCCCAATCCGGTCTCCTAGGATTGCTTATTATTCCTTTTTTTCACTCAATGCCAAATCTAATTATTATAGAGGGCTCATCCGACACCCTCCAATTCCTGACCAACCTGTTCATTAGATATTTCCTAGAGTTATGTCTAGTGCTGGTCACAAATGTTGGAGTGTTCCCTAAGTTATATATTTGTAAATTATTGCTAAAAACAGATTCAAGAAGGTACTCACCTCTTCGATTGGTGGCGCTGCTTCCCTAGACTTCATGATGGGCGTTGCCATCGCAGCCGAGGAGAAGTGGTGACGCCCTCTTCTCACAGTACTTCACCAGTTTAGCGGCTTGTTTCGGTGGAACCCGAATATCGTCTTCAGGGAAATATCCCGACGCCACGACTGACTGCTTTTTCTCAGCCTGGATTGTTGGGAGTATTCCTTTCATGCGGGCTAATCTCTGCTGCTCGCCGTTTTCTTGGCTCGGATAAAGAAGGCTTAGTTCTATTCTGAGCCTTCTTAAGGGCCTCTTCCGATTTCAGACCTTCCTTCAGGTAGCGTCTGATATATTTATCTCAAACGTGCTTTTGCTGGTCCCTGCTCTTTGTTGTTTTGTGTGTTTGTTGGTTGTTGTTCTCGCAATATACCAATGTTGACCTTGCATCCACTGCTTGACGTCCCAAATTCTCCCTTCTTTGGTGTAATCACCTGGCTCTCAGTATTTCGGAGATGTGCCTCCGCCTGATTAACCAGTTTGTTTGCGGCACAGGGTCCCGATTTATTGGCTGAAGTTTTTTTTATTTTATTACGGGTACTCATTTGATTCCCACGAGTATGGGGGCTAGGAGGTTCGCCGTGCCATATCCCCCCGTAGCACGGTAAGGTCTAACTTACTCACTGTTGTCCAGGTGTCAGTGAAATTCCGTTCGAATACAGTCAGTTAACCTCAACTGCAAACTATCCAATGGGCACGGTTCACATGACACCCTGGGGTGGGGGAGGCGTTTTTTCGACTCCCCAGTCTAGGTCCGTAGCGTGGCTATCACCACTTACCGACGGTCTTGGTAGACGGGGGCTTGACACCTGGAAAGTCACGCATCGCCCTAGAGGAGAGGCAACTCACCCTCAAAGAGAGATAGGTTGACCCCAGAGAGTTATATTCCGCGTCAGTTTCTCCTGCAGTGCATTGCTTGATCCCTAACTTACATATAAATTCCTTCGTCGCGAAGACGTATCTGTTTTAATAATGTTCAATAACTTTCCTCTTCATATTAATTTCCATATTCACCATAAAAGGAACAGTTATAAGTCGAATCGATCAGATCACTGGTCTAGCATGATGAACTTTAAATTTCAAATAAACTTCCTCCCATGGTCAGCTCATTCTCCTCTCATCATATAAAAAGATTTCTGTATTGTTTTTACCGTCCCGAGAAAATGTATCCGATGACAAGCAATTGGGAGAAAAATCCAAGTTCAGGAAAGGCGCAGATATAGCCGTTTTTTTTACTTCATTCTTCCCTTTGCCATTCGAAACAATATCCCACCTTCCAGTAATGCCTAGCAGAGAGGCAAGGACCAACGAAAAGTGTGAATTATAGGAGCTTCTCCGAAGTAACCAGAATATTGGGTGTAACTTTGTCATCATGATGGATGATCTAAATGCCGACGTCTTTCGGATATCTGATAGGGAAACATAATTTCAAGAACCATAATAGTGAAACGTTTTGAAAATTTTCGTAGTTTCCACCGTCGTCATTGATCACACATTTTTTGAATGCAGAGCTTGCTGTAGTTTGATGTTAATTGATCGGTAGCATGCGACAATCAAATTGACTATATCACAACCAGCGCCAGCTTTAGATTTAGAAGTGACTGCCTTCATCATGGTGTACATTGAAAATTTACTTGATACCCCTTCTTTGAAACTTTATATGTTTCCTCTTTACTCATTTCTGGAATAGAGGGCATCCACACACAGCATACACGTTAATATTTTCGAAGTACCATTTGCGGAGCTCAGTTCTGAAGGTTAAAATACTTCCACAATATTTGAATTTTTCGCCATTCTGGGAAGCAGATCGCCTTCAGCGGGGACTTTGATTTACAACCTTGTAATCCAGGTGGGATCCACGATAATTGCTCATAAAGGGAAGACTTGTGGGATGCATTCAGCCAAGGTTCCAGACGAGTCACTGTCTCTGCTGAACACTCAGTATATGAGTAAACCAAAGGCAAATCTCGAATCTCATTGGTTTTGGTATAACGCAAAACGTGGGACGAAAAGCTTGTCGCTTCTAATGCAGGAGGATTTCTCCGCGATTGCTATGAGCTATTTTCAAACCATATGTAGGCAGCTAATGGTGTAAACTAGTAACCAAATTGATCAACAGGCTGAAGTATATAAAGTCAAACATTCTTGAAAATTCAAAATGAAATGAACAACACTTTTTAAGGTTTTGTGTAAAACGAAACCTTAGTAAAATCAGTTTACTGTTTGTCTGTACATCTGTCTGTCTGTCACACGCACTTTTCTCGTAAACGCTTATCGCGATTGACACCACACTTAATGGAAAAGTGGGAACTGTGAACGCTCTCGCATTCAGTGAGTTACATCATTCTACGTCGAATTTAAAGGGGGTGAGGTCTCCATGCATGGAAAAGGCCGGTGTAAATTTTTTTTCACCGAATACAGTCATGTGGGGTATCGAATGAAAGATCTCGGTTAGTACTTCCGAAGCCGATCTTAGTTTTGTCATTTGTTCTCAAGGTATGGAGTGTGGGGGCGAAATTGATAATTTCTTCGACGGACACATTCTCAGAAACTACCCAACCGATAAATTCAGAAAAAAATCAAGAGACTGCCAACATATAATTCCTTGGTTCCGAAAAACCCTCAATATCGACATCTGTTGAAATGAAGTTAATAATAGTATATTACTATAATTTTTTAATAATTGGCTGGAAAACCCCCCTTAACTTCATGCTTACACCACGAAATTTTGCGGCAATCTAGGCTTAATATAGAGCATGATCCTCCCAAATTTGGTAGAAATCGCAATATTACTTACAGAGTTATAATAGGTCAAAGTTACCCCTCCTGTGCAAATTCAAGACTTTGAATGTCAATATCACGCCAAAGTTGATATTCTCGCATAATATATCATGATCATCATCAACGGCGCAATAACCGGTATCCGGTCTAGGCCTGCCCTAATAAGGAACTCCAGAAGCCGGGTTTTGCGTCGAGGTTCACAAATTGGATATCCGTAAAAGGTGTTTGGTGTCCCGACCTACGCCATCAGTTCATCTCAAGCAGGGTCTGTTTCATCTTCTTTTGCTACCATGGATGTTGCCGTTATAGACTTTTCGGGCTGGATCATATGTGCATATATTAGGTGCTGGATTTTAATAGGGCAAATATCGACTCAAATGTTTTTATAAAAGAAATACACAAAACCTTTCATACCTGAAGCATCCAGCTTTCGTTTTTCTGATATCTAGTCAATCTCATCTTCACCCCCAACCCCGCATTTTCTGGGGAGGAATAGAGGCTTCCACAAAATTAGTTTGTTATGGTTTGTGAGGAGGGATCGTATAATTTTTACTCTGGATCTGGGTTTTTCCCTAACGACCCTAACTATGGCATCCAAAATTCTGAAGTTAGTCTAAGGAAAACGTACAGTTTGTATAGTTTGACTCATTCGATAGAACAACTAGCCCAAGCAAGTAGATCGCTTCATGAAGCCCTTAAAATCGACAAGAGCACGAATTGAGACATTGTCCTTTTTAGGTCAAATCAAATCCGCCGGTCCAACTATAAAGGAACACAGTGTTTGAAATAAATAAAGTCAAAGGCATTTTGGCATAGGATTTTTTATGTATTTTATGATCGAAACTGAAAACTCTCCTGTTTTTCAAAGGTGTTCATGAATGTATGCTACTTAACCCCCTAAAGATTCTAAGATATACTTCGTTAATACTTGTATCACTATGAAGCCTTGCAAAGAAGTATCTTTTTTTCAAGCGTAGACTACCTCTTGCCGGTATAAGATCCCCTTTGGCTGTCTTCCTAATATGCCACGCATGATAGCCTACATCCATGAACTCAGGCGCAATTTCAGCTTTTCATGTCGCCATCTGTCATGTTGCTATTAGTTCTGATGACCGACGCATTAGACCATGGTATCTTTTCTGCTTCCTAATCCATCTTTGCTTGAAAAGGAAACAACATAAAGGGTGTTAATGTCCATGGTGAATTGTGCCAACTCTAGCTAGCGTATTCCAACTGTCGGGCCGCCAAATCATGCTCCTACGACTGTTACAAACATTGACTATGCTTTCAACACCACGCAAATTCTCAATGGCTCAGCTCTTCATGTGCCGTTTACTGCACGCTTTTCATCTCTCTAAAAAAGATTTATTACCTTCAAGGTATGCTTTTACAAACATACAAACATATATCTCGTTCGGCAGTTACCCGACTGGCTTATTTAGCGCTTGTCTCTCATCTTTGCGGTGTCTTCCCAGATCTCGTGGTCGAGTTTTGACCCGTTTGGATGCTCAAAACGGCTTATCTGCATGTCGGATCACTTTGTTTTTGCTTAAGGGAAGATGACGATGGCATTGATAGCGTCGTGATGATGATAGCGCGATGATGAAGTCAAAGACGACTTAAGAGGAGGCAAAAAGCCAAAACAATTCATTTCAAAAGAGACAGAGGAACACGTCCGTACTTACAGCGGATATCATGTGCAAGGTAATGCAGCAGCGAAAACACGAGCAATTTTGCAACGTAAACCAATTTGCAAGTACTTAAAACAAAACTCATTTTGCTTTTCACGAATCCGCCATTTGTTACAATGGCTGCAATATATTGTCCATTTCTTCATTGGTTTCGTCTACTTGCAGGCCCGGCCGTTGCGGATTCTTGGTGTGATGTAAGGGAAAAAGACAGTTATGGCATAATAATAATCTCGTACGTACAATGTAACGTAGAATGTGCACGTTGCTCTCACTATTTCTTACGTTCTACGGACTTAGTGGGGTCTTTGTTGTCCCCATCGTGTCTTCCACCATTCCTCCCAGTGTAGCATGTTTCCACGTTTCTTTTTTCTTGAAAGAACTTAAATTCAATTTAGCGGCAGATTTTAATCTGTTGTCGGGAAACACTTTATTATTAGGGCAAACTACGGTATATTTTTTTCAGAATAATGTGATCCAATTTATGCGCGGTTATGGGGGAGAATCGATAGTAATCGATTTTTTAATATGTGCTCAAGGCAAATGATCCAGAAGTGACTGAAGCCTCCCACTGTTTCCGGGTTGTGGTTTAGGTCACGCGAGTTGTAGGGTCAAACATGAGGCTTTCGTTAAGGTTATGCGGCCACGAATGTAGTAATCTAGAAGACGTTCTGCCGCAATTCCTTTCTTCCATTCAAGGAAATGACACTTATTCTTTATTAATAGAGTTTCCTAGAAAATTCTTTATTCCGCACCGCTCAGCTTCCAAAATTACTCAAATTGATTTATTACCTTTCCAGTTGCGCCTATTTCATTGTAATTTATGCTTCATTGTTATCTTCTCGCAACGACCTGAAAGCCTACACTTTTCGTGTCTTTTCACATCTAGCTGTTATGCACTTTTTAGATCGTTGCATGCCCATAAACTCTTTGTCTTGAGGACTGTACCGACGACCGAGCCCATATGGCTAGACTGGCTAGAATATCTGCCTGACGGGACGGTGCGCCCTTACAAAACTCCTCAGACTAAAGCGTTAATTAACGGACGATCATTAAAATTAATGCTTATTACTCACTACCTACCACCTGCTTATTCCTGGCGCTTTTTCCTACTCCCATTTTTCACACGACCTGTTCGCATTCGCACCGCTCACCTTTGTGGACAGAAATAATCGTAAAAAGATACTTTCATACAGCAATAGTGTACAGAATTAAAAAGCTGAAGTGCTTAAAGAATGAGAAGAAGATTGTCTTATGGTGCGTATAGTCTGAGTGGAATAAATGAGGATTCTTGGACACCTTTCTCAGTGCTTTGCTAAAAATTATGTAAGAGCCTAAATCATTGCGGGCGATCGAAGCAGCAGCGTTCATTCTTCCTCTGGAAAAATGGTACCAAATGACTTTTAGTATGTGAGAAGCTTGGCGTCTACATATGCTGTGAAATGTATCGTTTAATGTCTGCCCCAGGTTGACCACTTGCCGCTTTGTCACTCAACGCACCGCTGATGGATACTTGATGTGCGCAAGATGACAAAGTCACCTGGATGGTAACTTGACCCTTGATAACATTGTGCCACCATCGGTCAGCCGACTTGGTCGGAATATTTAACGTTTGGACAAAAGACTTGAGGAATGCTGCGGAATGCTTTAAAGAGTGTATTTGTGTATTTCTGGGCATGATGTCATGATAAAAGAAGCCCCATCAGAGCTCGTGGAAGCATTGAAATTTGTTTTTTGCTTCCGCTCCTTGTGTTCTACCGCTAGCATGACATTTTTTTCTGGTGCAGTTCTGAAGAATGCGTCAGGTAGTGGTGATCTGTTTTTTATACACTACTTGAAACTTTGCGATCATCCTATGACTAAATGCTCTTTCTTTTTACAAACGAACGGGAGGAACCATTTGAGGAAATTGTCATAACTATGGTAAAGTAATATTAGGCGCCCAACGTGGGTGAAATTGTTGAACAAAAGTGGGGAGATAAGTTGTGGTTCAATGCATATATATATATAGTTAAAAAAGCCCACGGACCCTCTTCTTGCCCAACCGGACCGAGGGGCGACCAACCTAAGGTTTGGCTGAAGGCATCATCCAAAGGCCCGCATCACAGTGATGATGCGTTTTAACGCAAAGTGTGTGCCACCATGCGAAAATGTATTACTACATCCCGATTGTCGCAAACACTTCAGCCAATGACGCGAAGGTTCTACACTACAGAGACATGGATCTTCTATTGAAGACAGTACGAATCAATACTGAAACCCATTAGATCAGATTGTTAGCGGACAGGACTCTTCGGACTAAAGCACAGGTTGGAACGATAATCGCTTTTTGCATCTCCATGTATAGTCTAGCCCTAGATCGAGCATTTTCAGCGCTTTATGTAAATTCTGCAGGACTAATCCCGTCGCTGAAATTACCACTGGGACTACTTCGATCTTTTGTAGTCTGCCAAGGGGCCGTAGTTCCGGATTTTTTCGTGCTATTTTTCAACAGTGTTCCGGTCCAACGGTACGGCTACATCGATTATAAAGCACACTCGTTCTTCCTTCAGAAGCAGAACTAGATCGGGTCTGTTATGATTAACACTGTGGTCGGTGGCAATAGTGTGATCCCACAGTAATTTGACCCGATCATTTTCCAAGATTCTCTGCGGAGTATACTTATAGTAAGGATGCTAGGTTGCCACTAAGTTATACTTCAACGCAAGGTTTTGATGGAGAATCTTGCAGACGGAGTTATGACGATTGGTGTACTCGTTACTGCTCAACATCCTGCACGCAGATGTTATGTGCTGGATGGTCTCCTCTTCACAGTTACATAACCTACAGCTGGTGATGAATGAAGAATGTATCGTTTATAATTTTTTGTTGGGAGTGAAGCATCCTCAATTGAAGTTAGGAATGCTTCGGTCTCATAGAAGAGTACATTAGTCAACCATTTGTTGGAGGCTTCGATGACAATGCCTGCCAACAACAAATTTTTTATATGACCTCCGTGAATGGGTTTTTCTTTCCACATGTCGATCTTCTGTTGGACTGAAGTAACATTCGACATGGGATCCCATTCTCTGCTTCTCAAGTTCAAAGGAGATAATTTATTATCTGCCATGGCGGTAGCCTGATGTATTTGGCTAGAGGATTGTTTCTTATAGAAAAACTCACGAAGAGAATGCACTTGATTGTAGTGCATCGTTTTTAAATCAAGTACCCCCCTTTCTCCCTGATGACGTGAGATAGTGATGCTCAATTTTTCGGCAGCTCTATTGTGCATGTTGTTGTTTTCAAGAACTACCCTTACCCGTCTATTGACAGATTCTAAATCCTTATTACTCCACTGTATCACACCGAAAGTATTGTTACGAAAATCACTTTGGAAAATTATGTGTGACATCAATGTGAATCGTAGTTATGACAATTAGCCAAGACACCAAAATTGTATAACAGTAGGGCGAATATTTAGTTACGATAATTGTCAACAAATGACTCTAATGCCGGTAGAAAGATCCTGTCGCAAAGTAGTTTTCTAGTAAAGTGTTTACATACCTTCCTGGAATGTTCCGCGGAGTATAAAAGGGCCGGAAATCCGCCCACAAAGTCAGTCTGGTTCTAGAGTTAGAACAGATCGCGTCGAGTATTAATACGCCTCGAATTGTACTAGTTCTAGTTCTATAATTAGTTGTGCAGTGCGTTTGTATAATTTAATGTTTAATAAACGCTTGTACTAAAGTTATAGAACGCATTTTTGGTTTAGTGCCACGCAATCCAGTGATACGAGCCTACGCAAAGCAACTAACGTAACTAGTGACTAGTACGAATAGCTAAGAACGTAACAATTGGTGACAGCGACGGGGTTACGTATAGGAAATCGTAAGAATTGGTGACAGTAGTAGAAGTACGTAAAAGCAAATTCGTAACAGTATATAGAAAGACGGGAATGGCGAAGTTGTTGATTGCCATGATTTTATTTTTCCCGTACAGCTCAGTTTCAAGGACAAGAGTCAGCTCCAGATTTGATTATTGCCACAGCAGGTGTTGTTGCTTGCAATATGCCTCAATTCGGATGTTATTTTGGCTGTATCCTTCATTGTCGGTGTGTTTTCCCCGAACAATTGTTTTTATGCGACATTTTTCCAAACCCAGCTACATGCCGATATCTTTGCTGAACTGGTGATGGTGATGTCCAGCAAGGAGCGAAGTTGGTTCTTGTCTTTGGCATACAATTTGATGTCGCCAATATAAATTAAATGGCTTAATGTACATTTCGAAAATATGCCATGTTTGATTTGGAACCCGTATTTGCTTTCATGCAGAAAATGGGGTAGCGGATTCAAAGCCAAACAAAACCACAGCGGGCTTAGAGAGTCGCCTTGGAAAATAACACGTCTGATTGGTATCTCTCCTGATGTTTGTGAGAATACCGATAGCTTCGTCCTCCAATTCTTCATCACTGTTCTCAGGAGAAGAATAACATTCGGGTTGATTTTATACAAGCGTAACACTTGTAATAACCATGAATGCTATATGGAGTCAAAGGCTGATTTATAATCGATGTAGACTGTCGAGATATTTCGATTTTGGTGGACAGCCTGCTTTACAGCTACCGTATCGATTATAAGCTTTTCTTTACAGTCTCCGGAGCCTTTTGCGCATCCTTTTTGCTCCTCAGCTATCAATTTATGAACATCAAGATGTGTTGAGATGTTCGCGCACAGAACTTAAGTGCAAACCTTGTAGATAGTAGGAAGACAAGTAATTGGTCAACATTTCTAAGGGCAAGAGGCACCCTGTTCCTTCGGAATGAGGAAAGTTACCCCCTTGGTGCAAAGTTCTGGAGCTAATTCAAGATCGGTAATCATCTGATTAAAATGATTTGCCAATATCCTGTGAGTGCTCTTGAACGGCTTCAGCCAGCATTTGTGAATTTTTTCAACTCCTGGCTCCTTCAATTACCTGCTTTTTCAATGGTTACTTCTACGTTATCTGCAGTTATGTCAACCATGGTCATTTCGGGGAGGGCTTCGTATGAACGCATAAGGTGGAAGCTACGCCGTTTCTAAATTGCAATGGCTGGGTTCGCTCCAAACACCAGAAATCTTCTGCCTGATCCAGATCGAGGTTATTTTCAAGACCTGAGTTAGTGAGATTTTTATAGAATCCCCGTTGAAAGCTTTTCTGATGCGATTGGAACAGCAAATTTCTGCTTCAGCAAATGGATGATTTCTTCGATTAGCACATCGTTGAAGAAGTGGTAGTTTCCAATGATGTTAGCAACGCAACTGTGCACTCTTGGTGATGGATTTCTAAGATGTGCTTGCGTGACACGACTCTTTTGAGAGTCGAAATACCCAGAACGGTAAATTCTTCCTGCGCTTAATTCTGTTATTCGTGGCAGCTGCAACATATACCAGGCTATGGCCCCTGCCGCAGAAATCTCGCTAGTCAAGCAATCAGCCGTAGTTGCTGAAGTAAACTTTAGTTTTGGGATCCTTGGCCTAGCGTCCGGGAGAATCTCAGCATATTCTATGAAAGCGACCTGGAATGCGGTCAAAGCCTCATTATAAATTTAATCGACATCCTCAATCACTAAGCTTCTCCTGATTACTGGGTTCATGAAGTGCCTAACAGGGTGAGTAGTTGACGACTTCAAACTGAGCTCAAGTAAAACTTCGTGGAAAATTTGTTGCTTAGTTGGTAGGGCAACCCGATTATTTTTCAATATCACACGGTATTTATTGATGACGTTCTGCTTCGTGTTGCGTGGACGATAAATTTGTTAAGTTGGTTCGTCCAAACCATGCGACGCCAGGCCTCCCGTCCCTGGTGGTTGACGCTAAACCCCCAAAACATCTAAGGCCAAAGAGCCGCCGTTGCGTTGTTGAGCGACTCTTAACCGGATTGGGTCCTTTCTTCGTGCCTTTAAAAGAATTTAAAGAAATGTCCCCAGTTTTATTCCCACGAGTAATGGGGAACCAGTCAGCCCTGTAATGTTGCAATGCCCAATGGTTACCTTCAAAGCTAGGGAAGCCATTTAGAGGGGGGCTGCTGAAATACACTGTAACGTCACTACAATTCATCCGATAGGCGCGTCGATTCCTCCACAACGGATTACGGATTTGTTAAGAAGGTTTACTTCCCTAGAAAGGGAAGAATAGGTAAGGGAAGACGAACACAAATGAAAACGTTCTGCTTGTCCGCGGCAAGTTATTTACAATATCATCTTGCGATATTTGTAGTTGAACCGGTGGGTCATGTCACTATCCGTAACCCATGACACGCGCCTGGTCGCATGCAGCTCTGCGTTTGCAGCTCAGGTCAGGATTAACCTGGTACGCCAGGTATATATATCTATTATTATTATATCTACAAATTATTATTATTATTCTGTTTAGGGAAAATCGCATCGCGTTCTTGAAGAACTATTGTGCCCCTTTTACTGGTTATACGAGTAGTGTACCTATTGATCATAGTATCTCAAGCAGGCCTATAACCGTTAGGAACTTTAGTATGTTCCCTACTTCTAGATCTTTCAGCCTTGCATCTGGTAGTAAGTGTTCTCCCAGATGCCCTCGACCTACTTTGCACAAGTGCCGGACACTGTTCCAGGACGTGTATAGAGGTTTCGTCCTCCTCCTCACAAAACCTGCAGGCAGTGGCCGTACATATCCCTAGTTTCCCTAGGAGATAGTTCAGCCGACAATGACCAGTGAGAATTCCCACAATGATTCGGAATTTCTTTTTGGTGAGGTTTAAGCAACCCTTTCTGCGTATGGGTTCGTATCCCCCAATAAGCACCCTGGACTGCTCCATTCCCGCTAGGCCCGCCCAGTATAGTCCCCTCCACCGTTCCTCTTCATTTCTTAGATTCATAGCCATGAAACCGTTTCCGATTCCACAGAAGGGTTCTGGCCAGTGTAAAGGCCTCCCTGCTCCCTTCTTGGCTAGTTCGTCCGCTGCCTCGTTGCCTTCTAACCCAGCATGGCCTGGAACCCAAAGTATCGAGACCTTGTTGGACGAGCCAAGTGTATTCTGTCTCTCAACGCATTCCCACACCAATTTAGAGTTCACCTGGTTGGACCTAAGTGCCTTGATCGCTGCTTGGCTATCGGTGAGAATAGCTATGTTCTGCCCCCTGTAGTTCCTTTGCAGATTAAAGGAGATACATTTGTCTGTGGCGTATATTTGCGCCTCGAATATGCTAGTGTACCTGCCCATTGGCTCAAAGTACATTTTCCTTGGACCAATGACACCGGTACCCGCTCCTTCTGCTGTGTGCTGGTTTAAGCCGTATGTCGCAGCCACGCTCTCCCAGTTTGCCTTGTTACTCCAACGTGTTTCAAACTTCTTATCGAAGTGAAACCTCATTGTCATGTTATCCCTTGCTATCAGTAATTCGGGATACCGCCTAGAAAGAATATCGATCTTCCTTCGATTTAGGCAGCTCCTCGCCTCACTCATACAGCAGGCCATCCTGGATATTACCCTCCTTGCCTGTATTTGTATGTGAAGATGGAGAGGGGTTAATCCTAGAAGGACCTCCAGGGATGCCGTTGGGCATGTCCGCATTGCCCCACTGATACACGCACAAGCCTGCCTTTGGAGCTTATGTAATTCCCTGGCTTGTGTGCTGAGTTGGGTTCTTTCTGCCCAGATTACCGCTCCATAGGTAATCATTGGCTTTACTATTGCAGTATATATCCAAAATAGTACCTTCGGGCTGCAACCCCATATTTTTCCTGCTATGGATCTGCAAGTCATCAGAGTCCTCGTGACTTCCCGACAAGTGTTTCGGACATGTGTCTTCCAGAGTAATTTTTGGTCTAGCGTAATTCCCAAATATTTGACCTCTGTTTCTCGTTTCACCTTAATATCATGTAATGTTATGGCTCTCAGGTGATCAAGCTTACGCCTCCTAGTGAATGGTACTATGGTGGTTTTGGCTGAGTAGATCCGCAGTCCCACCTTCCTGCACAAGGCACTAGTAATCCTTAGTCCAGTTTGGTTTCTATCACATAGGGTATCTTCATATTTACCCCTACATATTAAAACAATGTCGTCCGCGTAACCCTGGACTTGTATTCCAGTATTAGTTAACACGTCCAGGAGTTCATCCACTACTATACTCCACATCAGCGGCGATAGCACCCCACCCTGTGGACAGTCTTGAGTGCACTCCCGTGCGGCTCAGGGCATCTTGTATCTCAGTGTGTGATGTGTTGTGGAATGCTCCTTCGATATCCAAAAACGCACACAGTCCCATTTTTTTTCGTTTCTATGGCATCCCGTAGTACCTCTGTCAGGTGATACTGAGTAGTTTCAGTTGACCGTTCTGCCTGGTAAGCGTGTTGACAGTGTTGTAGGGGATTACGCTTTAGAACGTTAGTTTGAATACAGTTGTCTTCTCCACCGTTTTGAGTATGAACGATGTTAGGCAAATTGGTCTGAAAGATTTAGAGTGAAAAGGATGCTTTTTACCGATTTTCAGAATAAAGACTACTTTTGCCCGTCTCCATGCTCTTGGTATGTATCCAATCCTATGCCCCCCCTTACCACCCTCAGAAGAGACTCTATGATGATTCCTAGGCTTCTCTGGATTAGTGCTGGGAAAACGACATATACTCCGGGTGATTTCAGTGGTTTAAAAGTTCCCACTGCCCACCTTACCCTAGCTTCTGAGCATAATTTTTTGGTAGTTTCCAGTTCTCCTTTCGTCCCATTTTATTCGTTGTTCGGGTGACAGGCAGAGTATTGTCGCCTGCCACTGTGGGATGGGATCTCGGGAAATGAGTTCTGAGAAGCAGGTGTACTCTGTCCTCCTCATTCTCGGTAAATGTACCATCTTCCTTCTTCAAACAGACAGAGGATATTGCCCTGTCTTTGGCTACAGCCTTGTAAAGCCTGGTTGCTTCGATTAGTGTTGCCGCTTCCCTAGACTTCGTGATGGGCGTTGCCGTCGCAACTGAGGAGAGGTGGTAATGCCCTCTTCTCACAATACTTCACCAGTTTAGCGACTTGTTCCGGTGGAGCCCGGATTTCGTCTCCTGTGAAGTCTCCCGATGCCACGACTGCCTCTCGGCTGTCAATGAGATTTGGATAGCCACAAGGTTCAGGAACTCTGAAAGACATACTATATCTTTTAAATTACGTTTAAGAATTTGGTTTTTCACAAGAGAAGTCCCAAATTACCTGCATGCATCCTCCTTGTAGACCGCGAATCTGCTCCCGGTACACCCAGGGCTTCTGAGGTAACTCTATTCCAATGTTCTCTTTGGAACTTGCCCTTGCAATTACCGCAGCTTTCGCATGGTGGAGGTTTATCTGGGCTATCTTAGTGCTGGCCATTGGCTCCGTTATTGTTTGGAGCTCTTCTCCACTGGCAGAGTATCGTCCTCCGTCGTAGATACATAAATAAATACAACAAAGTAAAAATCGATGTCTTGAAATCGCAAGTGCAGAACCTCCCCTTAAGTTAAGCGTTGAAGAAAATGGGTATGGGATGGTGGACGAACTGGGTTTCGTCTTAGTTCTAATTTCTCTAAGCTTTTGAAATGAAACCTATCAAACCTACAAAAGGAAAGTACATAGATTACATTTCCTTTAGTACATGATATATAATACAAATTTGCTGAAAGGGAGAATGTATTATCTTTCGAGTACAGAGGTTAAGCTTTTCTGAAAAGAACCAACAGTTGGATGGGGGACCGGTTGTATTGTTATTATAAAGCTCAAATTATTATACTATATATATGTTATTATTATATCTACTGACAGCTATCAACTCAATTCTGACCAAGAACTCTCATTTTTTTTCTTTCCAGGTAAGGATCTTCAGGTTTTCTGTTTATTACCCATAATTTTGCAAGTTCAGCACTCTGAGTGCAAGTAAGGTTATTTCATAGCCTCTTGATTCAAAACTGGTGAGCAACGACTCTTTTTAAAAAGCTATTATTGAACATGGAAGAATTATGAGGCTATATACCAGGCGAGACATTAAGCAAAAATTTATCTGTAACAATCGTTACAAATCGTCTTAGTTCTCATCAAACTAAGGATTCTTGTAAGGAACAAACGATTTCACATGAGAATTTAACGAGTGTTTAAGATAGAAATTGTACCGATGGAAGTGTTAACTAGTGGTGGTCGACTTGTATTCGGTAAACTATGAATTAGTTTTAATGATACAGATATAGTTTGGAGCTTACATTGTCGCCATAAACTGGCAAATGCCTTGTTTTTGTTACGCCCCAAAAGTGCGAAGTTTACGTTTAACTCGAAGACGAAACTATCTTAAAATACATTTTTGAATTTTATGGAACTAAAGGCTCACTATCTACTGTAATTATCTTTATTATTGTAAAGGCTTCGTAATTTATTGTTAAACGTGCCATAAAATTTATTACCTTGTTCGAAGGAGAACTTTTCCTTTTTCGTTGTTAAACTGGGTAATATTTTACACCATTAGGCTGATGCACAAATGGAAAAATAAACGAAGGTCATTCATCTAGTGGTTCGCTGATTGCAGTGAAATAGAAAGGATATGTTGGACTTACAAAGCATAGGGTGAATATACACGCATGTGCATATATGTGGACTGAATAAGATGCGAAAGAGCAGATGAAACGAGAGTAGACGAACCTAAAGAATGCAGCCAATGCAAGTGTGTCTATTTTGATAGGGATAAACTGGTTAGGAAATGTGCTGACTTTTTTAATTTTGCTGTACAGGAAGCAGTGTCCAAGGAATATATAAAGTAGTTTAAACTATCGTGGAATAATAAATTACATCTCCGCCATCCACACCCTGTAAACAGCTAAAAAATTATTATGTATTGGATTCCATGAAAAGCGAATAAACTGCTTCACTAATTGATCACAAATCTACAACTTCCTTGTTGATTGTGGTTTTCAACAAGCTTTTATCTACATTCTCTGATTTCTCACTTGAATAATAATCGTAGTTGCGATCTATGGAAATTGAATAGCCTGAGAGCATAATATTAACGTGATGTCATACTTGGACGTTATTAGATACAACTGTTGCGCTAGATTCAGTACAATCTCCAGGAAAAATTCGGTCCATTTGCGCGGCATGTAAGCCATAAATCAATCTGATGAATTCAGAAATAATTTTGCATTATTGTTATTAGGATTTGTATGACTTTAGAGGCAGATACTGGTCTTGATTGTTACTTTTTGTCTCCTGGCCTTTGAGCCCAAGCAACATTATTGAAAAATGATTTTAACATTTTGTTTTTCTTGCATTCCAAAAGAAATCTAATTCTGACGTCTATGAGTCAGCATCATTTTGGTGACTATGTAAGAGGAGCCATTGCTGGAGAGAATTTTATTTTATTTATTATTTGAAAATGAAGTGTTGAAGCATATTTCCTCTCCTTTTGCATGTTCCTTGTGGTTATTCTGATATTCTGAACTCATTTGAGTAATGAAAACAGTTCTGAGACTACTGGCTTGGTTTCTGGGATTATAAGTTTTTAGACCTCAGGAGAACGAAAATAAAATTTGACCGTTGATTGCTTCTCCTTTATCTGATGAATATTAAGGTGGACTAAAAAGTTATAAAACTTTAAAATTTGTCAGAAAACTTCGTCCATCCCCGTTTTATCGGTCCCATTATGTACCATTCATTGTCGAAGATTTGTCACAATTCCGGTTTCTTCACCTCATCTTCATATTTATGTTTCCAATCCTAAACTTTAAATTTTCCAGATTTCAAGTCTATTTTCGCAAAAATCTAAAAACTATCATCTCTGCACAGCATCACTCCACTATCTTGGCTCACCAGTATGTCTTAACGGAAAATTAATAGTGTGCCACAAGTTCTTTGGCTGAGGCCTTTACAATTCAGTTTATGGTTAGGCTAGAATTTATTAAAGATTCTTATCTGATGATACCCAGCGAGGGTGCAAAGAATAGTGACTTGATAATAGGTTTTCTATAAAACGGTTAAGTTTTAAGCAACAGAGAAACATATCGGTCATTGCATGAGTTGAACGAACGATAGACAATAGTATCTGTGTGCCTGTGCGTGTGGGAGATTTGTTTGCATTTCCGAAGATTAATAGCTCCATCAATGTTTGCTTCTAAGGAAATTCATTCTCATCTTCTTTCCTTCATTGGAAATACAACAATGGGTGGTTTGGACAATGCGAAAATATTTCGTGGTTTGTAGGTACGTAATCAACGGTGGAAGTGTTGAGAATTGATATGTATTTGGATTTGGTTCAATAATAAATAAACGGATCATGTGGCTCATGTATTTATTTGTTGAGAATTTTTGGGGATGACTGCGCTTTTCGGTTCTTTATTTTCTAAGGTGAAGACGGAAATTATTTGCCTTTTTGTTTTGGCTTCAATATTCACTTTCAACGGGAAATGTATTTGCTGCTTTGTATTAACCTAGAAAACAGACTGGTATCTCTAAAGAGATGACGCTGGTGGAGTCCTCTTTTTTCTATTTTTAGTCCCTTTAATTTACTACATATTTGCACAAAATGAAACGTGAATTAATTAGCTTACTGGAGATGGATTTTTATCTGTCATATTAGGCTTGTCTGCACAAAAACCAAAGGGAGGGGGGTAGGCTAGGTAGATGTATTTACGCACAGAGTGTTGGACTTCCGCAATGGAACGCCGTCAGACTACGTACTCAACACTTTTCCCCATCGACAGAGAGCTAACCTGGAACCGTTTGTCACATTACTTTGAGCTATCCCGTGAGCTCTCCCGCACCACGGAGCCTTCAGATCAACCGCTTACTATCGGGCCCTTTCACCGGTGGAACTTTAACTTCTTTGCAACGAGAGGAACCCGAACCGAAAGAGATCCCCTGTGTTTAAATAGAGCTTCTGACGAATCCCATCTCACCTTCTACCTTCTTCCTTGCTCCATTGCAAACATTGGTAAGACTGAAAACGTCCACTTCGAAGCTGGGTACGGAAATATTCAGTCTCACCATGTTTCCGATTCAGCCATGCACCTAAGTTACGAATAAGCCGCGCAGTCCATTTGCCCCTAGTCTCATTTTGCTAAGAGGGTTGCCATTCATCTAGTGTACTTTGCTGTTCTTCATGAGCAATCACTTCCCTTGCGCTCGTATATGGTTTTCCGCTCTTTAGCAAGAAGGACAACAGGGTTCACTCCCGCGATCGCCATCACGGCCGGTTGAGAGAGAGTACGGTACGCAGACGCTCTCTTCTCTGCAAGACGCTTACGATATACTTCCTTGTCAAGACCGTCAGCCCATACCTCTGCGTCGTAGAGCAGGGTAGACTGCATCGAACTCATCAGGGGACGTCTTAAGGTCGAAACTCCAGCTGCTGCTTTGATTGAAAAAGCTCATCTTTGAGTGAAGAGTCAGTCCAAGGTGCTTTACCATTGGTTTTGATTCAATTATCGACTCGCCGATCGATATGGGGCGCACGATCGGAACTCTCTTTTTTGACGGGATGATTACTTCGGTTAAAGTGTTGGAACACTTCATCATCTACGACATCATCTACATAACCGACCAGGCGCGACTCTCTTGGCATGTTGAGTCCATATGATAATCTATAGGAGGCGTTCCAGAAGTCCGGCCCAAGTAGATCTCTGCGCTATCCCCGACGTGACCTCATCCCTTCTCTGACCCTCTAGTGTTTCATAGAGTAGGGAGCGGTTCCTCAAATAGTTCCGCGTCAATGTTTTGTTGGAAAGTGATCGCCATTGTCACACAGAAGCTTCAAACTTTAATCAACTCATATTGGCGTCGTGTCATCGGCTGTCTCATGTAGGGGTTTATTGCAATCATATGCGTGCATATATATCTTCGCTGGCCTGCTTAGTTTGCAAGGCTATGATGGAAAGTGTGAGGCTTTCCTGTAAAAAAAAATTCAAAACTATCAAAACTATTCACGAAAATAACTCCTTCTACTTGAACATCGATGGTTATTTGCTGTTATAGCTAAGCCTTCTTATCATATTTGGTAGATTATGTGTATAGAATATGGGTAATCCAGCTTTGAACTGGAGTCCGTCTATTGCCAATAACTGCGATTTGTAAATTTCGTAAAACGAAGAGAAGGCAGATAGGGAGAAAGAGATCAGTTATCATTCCGAATGCAAGCAATTCCGAATATTCAAAACTGAAACCTTAGTTTAAGCATTTGAAATACTCCAAAACCGAAGTAACTCCTTTAGGAGTGGCAGCATCTGATTTGTGTTCACCTTTTGGTCCTTTTTCCACTTTAATGGACTGGAACACGGTTTCTCCGTGATCATAGATTATTCTAGCTACCAAAGTATCCGCGAGCCTTGAGTTGAAGATGCCCACGAATTTTACCTGGATGTTCCAAAAGACTTTCAAATCATGACGTACTTGTTCAGTTCAGGATCCATACTTAATATACAGGGAAATATAAATAAAACGCCTATTATCAGTGATTTTCACATTGGCACAACAGCATGATAAGTGAGCAGATTCTCGATGATGACTTCCTCAAAATCATAATCTTTCTTCAGTAAAAGGGCAGCGCCGGTGATCGAACCATTTCGAGTAATTTTATATTTTGTGAAGTTGACATTATGGCTTCTCCTTAAATGTGTCTCGGAAAAATCAAAGTGGGCGTGCTTTCAAATAAAAAACAACCAATAGTTGTGTAGGCCGGGTTCGTGAAATCAGGGTCGTGAAGTTAAACGATGTTTCACCTCCATAAATTTATGATAAGTTTGACATTATTGAACTGTCGCTGTTATCCTCTGCTATTTTTGGCTAAACTGAGGTCTTCAATCTAATGTTGAACTGAGGGAATGGGGATAGTTTGGCCTGAAATTGCAGTGAAACATGTTCCCTAGCGGCTTCTACGTTCGAAAGAGTTGCTTTAGCAAAACATTTGCAAAATTCTTTGTTTGGCCATGTCATGTCGCTTATTTTCCGTTTTTGCCAGTTTCCCTATACCCTATACCTGCGGTAGTTGGTGGGATATCCTATTTAACCACAGTGCAGTAGCGTGGTGTTTCTGTTTTGGGTCTTGGTCATTCCCCACTAGGATAGTTTTTTGTGCACTGGACGTACTTGTGTACGATCGAACTGTTTTGTGCAATATCCCCAAAGTTTTAACACAATACCCACCATTAATGCATATCCCCCCCCCTCCCTCTCTCCAAGAGCAATATTCTGGTAAAAGGTAGACTTCACTCCGAAAATCTGACCGAATTCTTGACAGGTATCGAAAAGTGTTTATTGGAACATTCCCGATTTGGACTTTATTGTGAACGAAAGAATGTGAAGAGCCTTGTCCTTCTATGTTACAAAATTAGCAACGGTAACAATTTTAATGGAGCGCCTTCCATTGTAAAATCCGAAAGGGTATCATTCGGGTCAGTTTTCCTATAGTGGCCTCTGATAATGAAGGGGCTGATTACTTAGAGCTGGTGGCATGCCTGTTAAAACGTTTCAGTCTCTCAATTCTGAATTCTATGTTGATATTCCCGGTGGACACTCTTTGTGTTGGCCTCTTTTGCTTGGATGTGGACTGTTGAGATACAAGTAGCTGTCTGAACTTGGAGTGAGGGGGGGGGCATCAATTCTCTGACTTTCACTATATCCTTGAATTCGCTGAATGATTTCATTAACTACCCCATTTGTTCAAATTGAGTTACATTTTGTATTTCTATTCGTGTTAGAAGGTCCTCCCTGTTATCAAGCATAGAGTCCTGAATTTAAAACAACTACATATAGAAAAAGTAATTATAGAAGACAGAACTACTAGCTTTGTCTGAGGTATAGAACCCTGCCATATGGGCCTGAAATTTCTTGGTGCACTTTCTACCATAAATCTGTGAATAGGCAGGTTTCCAGGAAAGGCAGTCGCAAAAAATTAACTTTTAGGAATGAATATTCAACTGATGGAAAAGTGAATTTGATTCACAGGAGCCGGAGCTAGAATGAATCCTTCTTGAATGGATGAGGTGATCTACTTTGGCAGTTGTTTTGAGCAGAATGGATTCTAATGTAATAATGTGTTTGGTAATTTCCCTGGAAATGTAGCCAACCTGTTGACGTGCTTATTTAATAACAACTCTTTACAGCCCGTCCGTATATCAAAAGGGAGGGATTAGTTGAGTCCCCTTTAGCTTTTCATGATGTTGAACTTCCTTTAAGCGGCTAATGAATGATAGAATGGCTTCGTCAGTAAATATGGACTACCTGCTAGGTACGCGTTGGCCCATCTGATGACATAAAGCTGTAAGCTGCTAATGATGATTATCACAAAGCCGTGTTCCACATAATTACTGTGTTTAACCGTGATCTTCTAGGACAACGGTCGAGTTAAAGCAATTCACAAGGTTATCACAAGGAGCAAGCAAGTCGTGAAGATATCTCCAAAAAATATATTCGGGGCGCATCAGGAAATACACCAAAAGCCTGATCAACAGAAGGAAAGCTGGTTTCTGCTCTACATCTTCGCTGAGTACTTAACACTTTGACACCTTTCGGCTCATTGAAGTGCATTGTTTGGAATTTAGGAAATCGTTCCACTTGCTCTTGGTCGATTTTGAGAAGGCATCCGACGGCGCAAACAGGAAGTGCACCTAGAATATCATACGCAGGAGGGATATTCCGGGGAAACTATTATACTACATATTATCACAGAATGGCGCAAAATGTCACGTTATGGAACGAGGTGGAATCTCTGAGGTATTTAAAGTCAAAGGCGAAATTCACCACAGTATCATTTTGTTGGCGATACTTTTTCTTCACGTTGTCGGTGGTGTTCTTTATACTCCCTTGGCTATAGGGCGTGGATAGGTCCAATTTCCATTTTTCCTCAAAAATCTCGGCTATGCTGGTAATACCTGTTTACTCCCTCCCAAATGGCTATGAATCTGAAGAATCATCATTCATCAACATGCTGCGATGATTAGCATCAGACGTTGTAGTTTATTTGGTGGAGCTGATTGGTCGTGAGGAGATATACACGTTCTTCTCTCTCGCTTGCTGCAGTTTTGCCACGTCACCTTATTGTTCCGATCAGTATTTTCTGCGTAATTGTCGAACAAGTTTTAATATTTGCTTTGGAGTCCTTTGATGATACGGCCTTCTCCGATTCACGGCACCTGTATCAACGTCTTCTTCCCGAAGAAAGACCAATAATTTAACTGAAGAATACTTCGCGTGGAGGGACACACTGTTTGCGTGGAGGGATCCAGACTGGAAACCACTGCTGGTTGCTACATAGAGTTGCCACGCCTGAAAGTGACTGTACTGTCCTTGAAGGTTAGTAACTCCTGTCTGAATGCTACCACGTCACTCTCCAATGATACTTCTTCTTTTATTGTCAACCGTTTTCTTTTTTAATTAGAGTCCAGGTCTTGGTCCCAAGACTAATCCGTGAAACAAATCCACCCTGCTTGCCGCCACCAAGGTAAGAGTGTTAATTGAAAATGAAGATGGTCAAGGTATTCAGAGTCCACACACTGGAGACCAAGCTCTCCTTTGGCTATGCATTCTTCAGCGTATGCTGTTCCACTCTGGCTTGGACGATCTCCGGGCTGTTATTTAGGTTCATCTCCAGAAAGTACCACTTGCTGCTAAAATATGACTACCAGGCAAACAGAACCTTGTTGTTTAGATGACCCTATCCTCATGCCCATCTAGCGGCCACCCCGGGGAAGTCGTATGAGGACTTGCCTAATTATGCAATCTTAACTTGAAGCATAGTCGGCTGCCTAATGACAATTACTGTGAATTTGATTTTATGGACCCACCATAGTTTTTTGCTATTTCCACGTATTTTTTCTCCATTCTCTTCAGACGGGCAAACAAAAAATGCTAATTTGGCTAGAAAATTCTTAAGCTGCATTTAGATGTCAGCCAAACTGCACAGTTTTTTGGTATAGTATCTGACTTGTTTATTAGGCTGTTTTGCTTTTCTCACGATAAAAGCCTATTATCAAATCAGATAATCAATTTTAATTGGTTCCTTCTATTTAGTTAGAGCTCAAAATTCAAACGGACTAAATTCATAAATTCATTCGATAAAAATATCAGATTAAACGATGTCTCGGCCAGATAGGTGAATATATCCATGTTTGCATGCATAAATATATAAATCCTTTTGTGAATTATGGCAGAAACGCTCCAATAGTTTATGCAACATTCGAAAGACAGATAAAAGATCCAGAGAGACCCCTTGTCTCCTTAGATACATACTTAATTTTGCGTATGTAAATCTTCATCGTTTTTCAATAGAAAGTCGCACAGGATGGGTAGAATCTTTTGAAAACTAAGTTGTTATGCGACTAAATTTATTCTGATACATGCAAATTCGGCTCTTGACATTCTCTATTCGTATTGCAAAATCTAATAAAAATGGAAACATAATATTCATATCTTATTTAATAGCTTATCCAGAGAAAATAAGAAGAGATCAGTGAACATCTCAAAATGTCGCGAAGACAATGTCAAGTTCAAAACTGAATAATGGAATGTATCGTCGCAGCA
The DNA here is from genome assembly GCF_905115235.1 of Hermetia illucens. Taxonomy (NCBI): domain Eukaryota; kingdom Metazoa; phylum Arthropoda; class Insecta; order Diptera; family Stratiomyidae; genus Hermetia; species Hermetia illucens. The sequence goes on from NC_051849.1 coordinate 53,974,715, forward strand.
GATTGTATAGAAACAGGTTGTTTATGAGTTGAATGGACGTGGAGAAACGGTCAATAAACGAATAAGTACACAGGAGGTAAGGTGTATTGGAATATATCAGATAGATCTCTTATTTAACCCAGAAACATCACTATCATAATCTGCCTTGACTTCTCTAAGGGATAGAGGAAGACCGCAATTGCTGATGCAGCTTCTGGGATCAAGAGATATTTGCTGTAGGGGTCAAGTAGGTATTTTGATCCTGTGACTTCTTTCATTGTTTCAAGACAATTTATCGTGTGGTTAGTGCTTACTTCCAACAAAGTAGGTTTGGCTATTTCAAAGGTTTCCTTCAAACGAATTTGTGTACTATATCAAGTGGCTCCCAGGCTCTTAGCGACTGCTTTCATTTTAAAATAGTATTACGACTCTCAGGTCACTGGTCCAAGTTAAGTATATTCACTATCGCGATCATGTGGGAGCGGCTATTCTCTGCATGAACAACCGACCTGCGCCGCAGTCTCCCCTAAATACGTTTCTCATTGTAAAACTTAACTATTTATAGATGTCACCAAGCAAAATAGCAAATACCCAACTGGCTATATAGCAATATAAAGATAGATTTAAATAAATTGATAACCTCCCATGCTATTCTCTCATTTTCCATTTTCCGCAACAGAGTCCACTGCATCCATGCAGGAAGAGGTTTTAAATTTTTCTTATTTGCTCATTTTTCACAAAACAAAATGAAGGAGGAATAAAAAACTGAGAAAGGAAAAGATTGGTAACGGTACGAGTGTGACATCGTTGAGATCGCAATATCTTCTGGATTGTATCTTTGTGATGTCGTTTGATTGAGCACGATAAAAGGAAGACATTAAAATTTAAGACGATGATATTCCACTACTATACATTTGTACCCTGCACTCGTCGATATGTTTATAGAAGTGCGGCATAGTAAAATTGAACATTGAGCGCAGAATTGTACAACATGAGGACCAGAATACAACAACCGCTACGAAATGTGGAAAGGAGGTCTTAATACTTAAAAATGATGTTATGCACTATTCTACTTTATTTTTATTCCTGTAATATTCCTGTTGATATATGGAAAGCCATGATCGTGGAAAATTGATTTTGACATTGTCGACAATGGGTGCTTGACTGCGCTGGAATTCAGGAAATGGATTCAACATGAAATGATATGATTATGACATTCCTGGCTTGCATTCGTCGAGAAAAAATGTTTTCCCATCAAAGTCATTACATGTCTCCAAATCAGTCATCCGAAAGACACTCTTATAACTTAAGTAAATGCATCTTAATACTCGTATAATACCAAATTTTCTAGACCCAGATATCATCCCATTATCATGTGTTGGCGTATCAGCAAATAACCCAACAAAGTTCATTTCAAATGTTAATTTATATACAAAAGGCCTTTATCCAATTGAATAATTGAATTAAATATGAAAAAGATAGTGGAGATTTTCTAAGTAGCCCATTGAATTGATAATTTGTTCAGTTCACAGTTAGGTTGAAGCATGCTTGAATGAGTCGAAGGGAAAATGTGAAAGAAATGATGATATGAAAGCCTATTCTTCCTGGTTTTTTCGGCTAATCATTGATCCATACACCTTCGAAATCCCCTAATCAATTTTCAATTTCTTTAGATTATTGAACGATTTCACCTGTATCTCAATGATTTAGAACGAATTTATGCAAGTTTGGCTTCTTGAATGGGTTAAAATATTGGCACAAATGGCTCCAGATATTAAGTATCACAATCAGAGCCGCTTCTCTAGTGAAAATTATCTCAACGCATGTTTAATATTTAGATTCAGTGGAATGAAAAAAATTTGCATAACTATTGAAAATCATTCCTGTTATATTGGGCATTGAGGTTTCGAAAAATCGTTACCAGCCTCCGTAATTTCGGCTACTCATTAAGAGTATAGAAAATTTTCGCCAGGATTTTTGCGGAGAAAATGCCGAGCTAATTGGAAAACTTTATTGTTGCGCACATTAGCAATCAGCCCCGATATACACAAGACTTTTATTAGGAGACCAGTAATATTTCCTTGCCACAAGAGACAAATTGTGAAAAGGTTGAGAAATACTTAGTAAAATGTGTATACACTTCCTGGGAGTTTGTTCACACAGTTTACCTACTCTACTATCGGTTAAAAATTGAACCATAAGCAATTCAAACGCATTTAATGAATTCTATCACTATTTTTCCATTAAAAATGAGATCGATTACGTGGAGTACCTAAAACTTACTTCAAATGTTTCGATCCATTGAAAAATTTTATATGTATCGCGTTGTGTAAGTCCGGATTAGATTAGATGGCACTGGGAAGATGACAAAAGGACTAGCAATGCATATTAGTGAGGTAAACGGTATTCGTTCTGGACCTCCCATTACGCTTAGCAATCCTCTGCGCCGGACCAATTGTAGAAAATGTTTCTCCCATTCCTCTCAATGGGACCAGGATCAGGCCGCGTTTAGTGTTTAATTTAGTTTAGTTAGGTGATGGAGCAAGCCATTCAAGCCTTTGTTAGTTTCATTATACTGTCCGCTAAAGTTGCCCATTTAGTGACCTGTCGCCTGCGCCGTTGGCCGATTATTTCAAATCTGATCAGCTCTTTCAAAGGCAGCGGTCTCCTCTTCCTCAAATTGGCTACATATAGCCGATACTATCACGTCAATTTTTCTCATGTCGTAGTTTGAGAAGCAGTGTCCCGGTAAGGGTTTTCATGGTCCAATTCTTAGGAGATAATAAAAATACTGCTCTAAGGTCTTGGGGTATTTCACAGAGTCTGCAGACAGGAGTTCATTTGGTTGTGCGAATTCCTGTTATTTCATCCTTCACAGAAAACTTGACAGTGGGTGGCCAGATGTCAAATGCTGGCTCTGGCCAGCTTATTAGCTTCCTCATTACCTCCGATGTTCGAATGTTCTGGCACCTACATCCGGAATGATTAGTCCAATCGATCAAGTTTTGGCAGCAATTGGTGACAACTACACACGTGGCTTGTTATGTTGTAGTCACTTAGTACTGATAACGCTGCTCAGCTGCCGAATAAATTGCCATTTTTACCGCAAATATTCTTCTGTTGTCAATAAAATGGCATATTTCTTCGCCTGGAATATACTCATCATTGTGCGAAGAGGTTGGGCTAGTTTCATAATAGGGTTTTCCGAGAATACCTCTGAGTCCGGTCCGGCTTCTGTAACTGACCATTCGGTGAAGTTTGTTGGTAGTGTGACCATGGAGTTCTCTTCTTTTTCTTTAGCTTTTATCCCGTTCACAAGCGGGGTCGGCTCGTCATAATCGGCTGCGCCAGTTTATTTTATCAAATGCCTGATCTGGATGTAATCATGTAATCGCGAGGCTTTTAAATCACCACCCAGCGTTTCGGCTGGCGTTTTGGTCGCTTACTATCGACTTCGATGTTCAGACCAATCTTGGTAAGCGCATTCGCGTTAGCGTGGGCTCCAGAACCACCATATATTTTCCAAAGTATTTTAGATGAACGCATGGCCGCATGATTGGTCGTCTTTTGTCGCCTTTCCATGAGATAATGATGTCGAACCTAAATATTAGGTTGTTGCACATGAAATGGCCGATTTGGCAATCAAGGGAAGTTAGTTGCGATTTTGCTGTATCAAATCACCATCAGTTGGCGCTGTTGGTGTCAGATAATGAAGTATAGATACTCCTATATTTAATCAAGGAGTTATTTCAGTTTTCACCATCGTTGTGTGAACAGTGAATAAAAAGGAAAAAAGGATGGAAAAGAGCCAAGAACGTATACTTTTTCTGTATGAGTTCAAACTTGGTCATAAAACAGCGGAGGCGACTAGAAACATTAACAGCTGGAGCTGATATGGTAAGCGGACGAAGCACACGGCGGTGGTTCGAAAAATTCCGGTCAGGCGCCGTAAACCTTCAAAGTGAGCCACGTGGACATCCAGGACCATCGATTGACAACGACGAGCTGCGTTTGCTAGTTGAATCCGACACACGTTAGTCTGTGAGAGACGTTGCAGAGAAAGTGGACGTATACTATTCGATAGTTTCCCTGCAGTTGCAACAACTTGAAAAGGTGAAAAAGCTTGACAAATGGGTTTCTCATATCCTTACGGAGCCAAACATGGCGCTTCGAATGGAAATTTGCAGTTCTTTACTCTCCCGCAAGAGAAGCGATCCCTTTTTGCTCAGAATAGTGACATGTGATGAAAAGTGGATGTCAGGCGATGACGGCTTTACGGTTTCTTACCAGGGCAGCGGCAAATCGTCAGATGCTGCCTCACCTCTGCCCTGGTCCGGCATTAAATTGATGCGGATTTAGGACCACACAATTCTCAAAAAAATATTTTCAGCTCTGCCCAAGCTCTGGTCAATAAGGCGGATTTGCGCTCAATATAATTCGTAGGCATGTCGTGTTCTGTGACTTATATAAAGAAGCATTTACCATCTGCGAGCTGCTGCGGTCACGCTGCTCCCAGGGCAGAGATGAGGCAGCTTCTGACGATTTGCCTCTGCCCTGGTAAGAAACCGTAAAGCCGTCATCCCCTGACATTTTTATTTTGATTAATTAAATACATTTTTGTAAGCTTTACAGTCGTTTCAAATTTTAGTACCAAATCGGCCATTTCATGTGCAACAACCTACTAAATCATTAACTGCTTTCCGATGTATGCATACATCAGAATGGGCTTCATCATATGGATGTGAACACCCTCCGAAACGCAGGTCTTGCCTATGACAGTTCTACAGCACCAACACAATCTGTAGATTTCTGACATTGTTCCTGGATATGGTACTTCCACGGTAACTTGGAGTAGAAATGTACTCCTAAACACTTGACAGCTTGTACCAGTTTGATTTCTATCTGCATTAAAGCGGGTAGCAGCCTAGGAGAATGAGGCATATCCATGAATACGCGTAACCCCGCCATTCACGTTCAGTTTGGTCTGCCAATTACGTGAATGGGATGCAGTTGGTCTGCCGGTTTTGACTGGCTGAGCGAGAATTTTATATTAATATTTATCGCTGGTGAACATTTTTGATAAACGTCTCAAGGCCTTCTACATCCAGGGTTGAACTAATGATATTGCCGGTTGATGGATGGTACATTCAGTTCAACTGGCAAGCCGGAATGAACATGAATGGTGGGCTTAAGGGGTATTTTTTTCGGATATTGTCTTCTCCAGCCTTGCAGTGAACTCATGGAGTGCTGTCTTCGTGGATTTGCCTTTCTGGTATACATACCAGTTGAAAGCAATTTAGACTGATTATTTGGAAACTTTTTATATCCGTGTAGGTGGGGAATAAATGTCGCCTTCATATTATGGTAAGCATGTGCATCATATATTCCTGCGCAACCATGCCCTGTATTACTAGACTGGAAATGATGCTAACTGAGCCCGCAGATTTGTATGTTTGCGACGAGTTAAATACCTATTTTACTTGCTCAAGTAATCCGTCAGGTTCTACATTGATGAGCTCAGGGTTGTCCCCTCACTCAGGGTTGGATCATTATTATCTAAAATTGGTTTTGTTTGTGTTTTTTTAAAAATTTTTTCATAGTTGGCTGCCGTACCCTTGGTTTAACTGGGGAAAGTAAGCCATTATCGGCAGAGCCCTTTCTTGCCGAGCCAGGGTTAAAATTGAGGGTTACCTGGTACCCAGCGTTCACTATTCATATATTAAACTCGTGTGATCATTCAGCCCTCGGCATGGTGGCCACACTTTGGCTTAGGGTTTTAATTACCGCTTAGTTTCAGGTTTCACCTCTGGTTCCCCAGGGAATGGTTCTTATGTAGTTCCTTCATCACGACAAGGTAAGGGTAATTGTCGAGGAAGTAGTGTAGTGTTTGTATCTTTCATATTTCAAAGGAGCATATAATAGGCGGAGTTTACTTTTTATTTTTTCCTTCTTTTGTTCTGTGAAGGCGTGGAGACAAAGTCCAGACACGTTACGTTTGCAACTAAGTCAAGAAGTAGCTACAGCTAGCAATGTTTTAAATATATGTTTGCGTTGGAGGCATGGCCGATCAAATCTCTGTAAATACAAAGATGGAAATTCTGATGCAAATACAATGTAATGTACATCCATGGAATTTCACGCCGTTTACCCCTAAAGAAAGACAGTTATGGAATACACCAGCTTGCAAACACCAGGTCATATGGATGGATGTCAAAAATGCATTCAATCCCCCCAGCCAGGGCCGCATTAAAAGCTGGCTGATAAAAGTGCTCCTGGAAGTTGCAGGAAAGCTCAAAGGACGAGCATCATAAGGGCCTAATGGTAAACTCACCACACGAAGTAATATCTAAATTATAATCTCGCGAGGCTGGGGTTGGAGAGACCGAGAGTAGTTTCTAATGAGTGCGAATCCCACACGCGCGTTTTAGGTCCGTCGTTTGTGCGGTGGAGCTGGAGCATACTGATTTTCCATCTTCGTGTACGCACAAAAGAAAAAAAGATATTTAGTATGTTAGATTATTCGCTTTAGTGTGATACTGATATCCAGTCTTTGATTGCAGTAAATTTGCACAAAAAAAAACAACTTTGACCTATAATAACTTTGGTAGTAACAATGCTTGTCCTATCACGGTAGTATTATGTCTACATATAAAATCTATATTACTGCAAAACTTGGTGATTATAGAGTAAACGCAATGGTAGTTTGCAGTCGATTTCCAAAAAATATAGTAACAATAAATCTAGTAAAGTCAGTAAAGCAGTCAGATGTCCTTTGAAAAGCAAAAGTGAAGTAGATTAAATTCAAGCAACGACTGACTGTGTCGTAAGCATCATAGATTGTTATAGTTGTCCAAGTTAAACACACGTCGAAAAAGAAGTCACAAGGCCACATATCTTCAGACCTTAAGGAGTAACTAGCTAGGAAAGTCGATCGTTCCTTGATATTTTGTTTGCGGCAAACCATTAAAAGGGTGAAGAGATTTGTTCAGTGCAAATCATCACCATGATTCACAAATGGTAGCAGTTAGGTATTCTCTCCCCCCTTTATTGAAGAAATCAAATATCCAAATATATCTATCCTACAAGTCCATCTTAGAACATTATTGAAAATAATATTTGCAGCTATAACCGGCTAAATGGTCATAGTGATGATATGCAGTAGATTTATAAAGAAAAGGGTATGCCTCCAGTTCCCACCTTCGGGAAATTCTATCTCTTCCGTTTTATGGTATTTTTTTTCTTAATTGATTTCAATAAGACTATGCGGGTTTATTACCGCTGTATTTAATGCTTTACAACTGATTAACCTAGAGCAGTGGCACAAATACTAAAATTACTATAAACATCCTAGACGCAATCGAGATTGGATATCGTGAGGTTGCCGTTCGATGTTCCTCTTTTATCGAAGCGAGCTTTTTTCGCAATGGTGAAGGGAACAGTTAATTCCTAATAAGCTTTTTTAGCAAAAATAACCATTCCATGGAAGCAGGCGTCTTCGATGGTATGGTCATGTAATTCGCACTAACGAGAATTCACTTGCCAAGATTTGTCTAAACATCGAAGTCGAAGGTATGCGACCAAAAGGCTGACCAAAATAACGGTGGCTTGATGCGCTGGATTGGGATTTGAAAACCTCGCGACGACATCCAGGTCAGACCTTTGAGAAAGCAAAATGGCGCAACCGATCACGATGAACCGACCCGGCTTGTGAATGGGATAAAGGCTAAAGAAAAATTAGAAGGAAAAATAAAAAAATCTTCCTAACAAGAAAGGAAAGTAACCTATTGAGCCGGATTTTATCCATAACTTGACGGCTATGGAATCACTCATAAATTTCGTCGTTATGTAGGTTACGGAATCGTTCATCTTCATGAATGGGGCCAAAAATTCTTCGGAGGATTTTGTTATCGAACGCGGCCAAGAGTTTCAATTTTTCTTACTAAGAACCAAAGTTTCCGAGGAATACATTAGGACTGATCATTGTCTTGTACAATAAGAGCTTTGACCCTATGGTGAGACGTTTCGAGCGGAACATTTTTTGTAAGCTGAAATCGGCTCTGTTGGCAGCGGATTTCATCATCGTAGCTGTTATTGGTTGTGATTTTCGACCCTAAATAAGAGAAATTATCAACGGTCTCAAAGTTGTAGTCTCCTATCTTTATTCTTCCCGTTTGACCAATGCGGTTTGATGTTGTTGGTTGGTTGGAATTTGGTGCTGACGTTGCCACCATATACTTTGTCTTGCCTTCATTGATTTTCGGCCCAAGATCTTGCGCCGCCTGCTCGATCTGGATGAAGGCAATTTGTATGTCTCGGGTGGTTCTTCCCATGATGTCGATATCGTCAGCATAGACCAGTAGTTGGGTGAACTTAAAGAAGATCGTACCTCTTGCATTTACCTCAGCACCACGGATCACTTTCTCGAGGGCCAGGTTAAAGAGGACGCATGATAGGGCATCCCCTTATCGTAGACCGTTATTGATGTCGAATGGTCTTGAGAGTGATCCTGCTGCTTTTATCTGGCCTTGCACATTGGTCAGAGTCAACCTAGTTAGTCTTATCAATTTCCTCGGGATACCGAGTTCTCTCATGGCCATGTAAAGTTTTACTCTGGCTATGCTATCATTGATTCTTGTTGGCTCGCCGAAATATGTTTAAGCTCCTTCAGCCCTTCCTGGAAAGCCTGCACTTCCCTGCTGTTCCGCGTTAAGAGTTTTTGGAGCGGTTCAAACGTCGGCGATCCTGGGATAGTGACTATAACATGCATTGGAGTTGTCCTCCTTTCTTGAACTATGACCTATTCATTATCATTTCCAGTCATACATTGTCCGTATCTATCAATATAGATAAATTAATTGACGTCTTGCAAGTTCTGCCCGTTAATTCAATTAGGAAGAATGCAATGTGTAATGATCAGTTAGACCTTTGCTTTGTTGGAATTTACCTTGCTCTGACTCCTTCCTTCCTTTTCCAAATCCAGAGCCATTGGGCCAACCAAGGTTCACGACTTGGTGATAAAGCGAACAGGTGTCATCAGCGTATCGAGTTGTTTGAGGAAGGGTCATAGTTTCCTGAAACTGTTCTCTGGAGTGTCTCTATTACATAGAAGATTTCATACACACTTGTTCGCATTGTCGAAGCTTTCTCCATCATGGACTCTGGTAAAAGCCTGGCTCCATTCTCCTCATTCGAGGGGCAGAAGGATACTTAACTTTTAGGAAACCAGGATACCACTTTTAGTATTTGTGAAAGTGACGAAATTTCATGATATGCATTGTAGATACTCGATTTGTATTCAAGCATAATACTGAAGATAATATCCCATGTTTCCCGTGAACAAATAAATTAGTTTAAAATTGAATCTTTCAGTAAAGAACAATACTGAACATTTAAGCCTCGAAAGCCTACACTTCGTAAAACGAACATGCTAACCACATGCTTCGCACCACAGGGATCAAACTTTTCCTTTTCAATTCAGGCCCATGTTTTTGTCCAAACTTTCTTTCATTTTTCAACGGAATCCATTGTGAACAAAAGAATTATGTCTCCGTGTACCAACAGGCGCCATAATATTTTTTAATCGATCTACTCTTGCGCCATTTCACCAATTATTGTATTATCTGAATATCGAAATTATAAATCATGAAAAAAATGTACTTTACATTTGCATGACATGGTCATACCTTCAAAAAATTCCGAAATATAACCAGCCAAAAGATGTAGGTGGACATTGTCATGTCGCACGCGGCACGATATCCAATTCCGTCATAATTATAAAGATATTCTCTTGAAATTTTCTTTATTGCATAACAACCACAATAATAATTACCTGACATGGCGACATTGGCCGAAAGCGGTTGCGATTATGAGTTGTACTTAAATATCGCAAGCAAGACCCCTGAAAATATTTGAAATGTACAACTGAGCTTGGAGTAACAAACAAAAACACAAAAAAGAGCCAAGCGGGTGGATGATGTCCGGAGCAGAAAAAAGTCAGTAGGAGCAAAAGAAAGGGTGACCTCACGAATTGACCAAGTAGTGAAATTGACGGAGAAGTTGTTTTTTGTTCTCCGGGTTCTCTACATGTCAAGACAAAAAGGAAAAATTACTTTTATGTGGATGATATTGAGTCGTGCTTTTGCTTGGGATACTTTTTTATCTGAGATATACCACTGTGAGATTGCTCGTTTTTCATCTTAAGAAGTCATTTATTTGGCGAACAGGTCAAAATTCTTCAGAGAATCTAAATTGACAAAATGGAATTTACTTGCGGTGATGGTTACGATGCGAAAATTATGCAAATAGCGAAAGTTGATAAAAGGGACAGAGTAATATTGGCGTGGGAGATTTTTTTCCAAATAGTGCTAAACGATGTCAGTTGAGTTAATAAATATGATTGATTTATTTGAAGAGTCTGGACTTATTTTTGAATTGTTTTTCTGATGGAGTGAGTTCCAAATTAAACAGGACCAAACGCTAGTTAAGTGGAGAACTCCCAAAGAACACCTTGTTTTTGGTCTAAGATATCTAGTTCACTCCTTTCTTTACTGTCGTTAGCTTCTAGTAGCTAAATTTAGATTTTCTAGCCTCTAAATATAGAGTTGATATTGACAATGCAGTTTTTTTTTCGGAAAACATTAGAAGTGAAAATTTGCTGAATTTGTGCACTAGTTTGATGACTGTTTGCAATAAATTGACGTAAAGGGAAGAGAAAGTCCAAAATATACAATGCCTAACATATAAGCAAGCAAATACTTTAGTGAAACTAATAAGTTGCAAATTTAATAAAAAGCATATTCCACAAAACATTGGATAATTAATTGATTTGGAGCAAATTTACGCAACAGTCTCACATAATTTCTCTGCAGAAAATGATGTGAAAGTCACCTGGGCTTCCTAGAGGATTTACGGCCTTAAAATAGATAATTAATTCAATAATTATATTAATTACGGCTGGAGAGTGTAATAAACAGCTTTTTATCTAACTTGCAGTACGAATCTCTGAATGACTATCCCGCTCAAACCACGAATGTAAACGTTACAATTGGTAACTGGGTTTTATATTCTTACACACACTTAAGTATAGCTTCTGGATTTCGATTAATCAGAAATGTAGTTACACCCTACTAATAGGACCATTCACTTTTAGGTGACATTACATAACAAAACTCTAGAAGAATACTACCTTCCCCACACCGGAAGGTGGCCCTTATCATCCCTGACCTGAAGAGCGGAGACCCTTTTCTTGTTGTGAACTAGCGCCCCATCTCTCTTCTCTCGTCTTGCTTCAAAATCTGGAGAGATACGGCAACGATTGGCTGACCACGTACTTCGGTCACGTCATTTTCAAAGAGCAGTATGGTTTTCTGAAATATAGACTAGTCTTTACCAACTTCGTTGCTAAATGGTTTACTTTACGACAGGAGGTACATGCTATTTATACTTATTTCTCCAAAGCCTTTAATACCGTTTATCATAATATTCTCCTCTCCAAACTCTCTCCACACAACTTCCCTCACTCAATCATCTCCTGGTTTCCTCCCATCTCTCATACCCGTTTCCATGTTTACTCACCTCGTTGCTTTACTCCTTCCCCTGGTGTTCCCCATATATATTTGGTTTCCTACTCTTCCTGTTTTTTATCAATGACCTCGCCTCCACCCGCACTTGTCCGTGTTCGCTTTACGCAGACGTCCTTAAATTGTTTACTTCTGTTTCGTCTCCGCTGGAGTGTGCCCTCTTGCAGTCCAACCTTGATACTCGTGTTCAGTTACTGAATGTCACCAAATGCCACTGGATGTGCTATTGGCTTAAACCCTCCCCAAAATCCTTTTCTTATTCTCTTAGTGGATAACCCCTTTCACTACTCACCTCCTTTCAAAACCTGGGTGTAATATTCGATGATAAATTTCGTTTCAATTCCCACTCTATTGACATCATCAACTGAGCTTCCAAAATTTCTTGGTTTATTCTACATTCCGCTTCCGACTTTATCTCAATACAACTCTCCTTAATACTATATTCTTATAGTATAATATTAATAATATTGCTGTATAGTCTGCTTCCTCTTCCGCATCCGTGACTGCTGTGCTCTTGAAGTTGTACAACGTAAATCCACCCGGACTGCTTTTTTTTCAAAAGAATATTCCACGGGTTGACTATCCATCACAGCTCCGCACTCAAAACCTCCCGTCCCTGCAGCAACGCCGCATCTTCCTTCATTTGTGTCCCCTTTTCAAACTTTGTTATTGCCTGATGGACTGCTCTGCCCATTCGGATATTATTTTCCGGATCGCCTCTCATAATACACGTTGTGCAGACATTTCTGAAGTACTCTTCGAAGAGCTCGACATCTACCTTCACCCCTGATCCCGAGGTTATGCCGGTCTTACAACGCCCTACATCTTGGATGGTGCGATTTTTAAGTTATAAGTCGATTTTTAAGTTAATTTCGCAGACGCGAAATTTCCGCAATTAACCTTTAATTTCGCCTCGAAGGGAACAGATTTTCATGCTGGAAACTACTCTATTGGAAGCAAACTTTTTATTTTGAAAATCAAATCTTCGCGCTCTACCTTCGTAGTTTCCAATGGACTTTTTATTTTAAATGACCCTTTTGTGAACTTTATGGCATATAGATTAGGTTTCTTACTTCTCTCGGTGTAACCGGAGTTAAGGGATTTTTACTTTATATTTGCTCCTCTGTTCGTTTGTCCGAATGTCTATTTGCTTGTTATGCTCATTTAATTCGGAAGCGATTACACCTATCAATGGAAGATTCAGTGGAAACTGTGACCCCAGACATGCCGCATCGCTTTATGTTGAGTTTTACGGAGGGTCAAATATGTACGCAAAAGGGAAAGACAAATTATGTTTTACCAAACATATTCATGTGGGACACCAAAGGTATTTTTCGATGCAGGCACCAGTTTTGTCGTTGCTTTAGTTTGGTCGGTTGCAAGGACCCATTGTCAGAGAGTACCCCACCGATAAATTTGAAAATGATGACTCCTAATGTCTTAAAACACACGCCAATTTTATGCCGGCTCAAATAAAGTTAATATCAACATTTGGCAATTTTGCAACTAAACAAGGACCACACAGGGGTGAAAAGTTGTCGCTTAAAAGAAATGTTACAACAAACAGACATGAGTATATGCATCAAGGGTGAAATTCGGAAGTCTGGAATAAGAAATAGGCCGAAGTATGATGAAAGGGAGGTTAACGTATCATCAAGTCACAGTGCGATCAAGAGCAAGTTGGAATATCAGCAAGTCTTCAAGTGAAGCTAGCGGAAACTTTTTTGCTTTATGCAAACTATCACTTAGTGAAGTCCGTGGTTTATTGACTAATATTGTATTAGTTTCTTTCAGATTGTCTTCAAAAACGTGGACGCAAATGCTATTATTTTACAGCCTAAATTTAATCTATTATTGTGCCTACTCTCACTACCGTTCCCCTCTTGTCACGCAAACATTATTATACGGAAGTGGAATTACGTATATAACTTTTGCTGCCATCTCTTGTACAGCTCCTTCCTAGTCGCTTTGCGGAAGTCTGCTATTTCTCTAACCGGTTTCCCCCCCTTTGTCCCATCCACAAGCGGGGTCACCTCGGACAATATTGGTTTTCCGGTATTGGCAATACGGAACGCCTTTGCTTTTTCATCCTCCAGGTTCACTTTAACCATTTCTGATCATGATTGTATGGCACGTCTTTGGGCTGCTTAATATCTACGAACACCGTCACGTCGTCTGAGATACCAGACATGCGAAGGCCAAGCACTCCATCATACATATGGTCCAAAACGGGACTTTGTGGAACACCTGCTATCACATCTCGCCTTCGAACATCTCGTCCTACAGAAAAAACTGCCGACTGATCGAGCTAGGTAACCTCTTTGGTTTCCAAATTAGCAAGTTTAGCCAAGGTGTCCTTAATCCAGCAACAGTTGAATGAATTGAAGGCATTATTGACATCTAACGTCACCATCGCTCAACGTTTACCAACAACCAACACTTCCCGAGCCAGATCCGCGAGTACTTAGGTTATACTAATATGAAAAGCTGGATTTGTGTGACTGACCTTAGGAAGAATAGAAGAATTCCGCAGTGCATGATACGTATGGAGAAGATAGAGACATTTAGTATCCGAAGGCCTGAACTTCATGATAGGGTTGATGCTTTAGAGAGGATTTTCAGATGTCGGCCTACTATTACAGTTTTAATCCATTACCAAGTCAATTTACTGATTTTTCCAATGGTTTAAAGAAGCTTCATTGATTCTCCACATTCTAAACATATTTTAATTGCTTTATCTTTGCAACTCGCAAACTTTACATTGCTAAGAACGACAGGCAAACTTCTGACCGATTTTCTTGGCTCATCGTCAATCTGAAAATATGCTGCTCGAATGGTTTATGCTAGTGTTTTATTATAAATGAATTTTCTTTAGAGTATATCTTCTATCTCTCTACCTAATGGAAATTTTGAGTGCAATCTAATTCTATAATTCCGGGGTTACTGAAGATAAATAAAACCTAGATGCAGCAGGTCTAAGCATTTCCTTTTACATATTGTCTTTTGGATGAACTTCGGAAAGGAATTCTACCTCATAGTGAAAAGTATCGCTTCGGTAAAAATTTAGACTACTTTCCATAAAAGGAGCTTAAGATATTGGCTACACACTTTCTTATGTTTAGGGATTTTAGCAGAAATTTTTCAATCCTCGCCGCGAGTGAATTTTGCAAATTTGGGACTACAGTAATTGACGACTCGTACCTCGTTCTTAAGTACTCTATGAACTCTCAACAATCTCCCACTTTCCTTAGTTGTCTTTTAAGAAGTTATGGAGGTATTAGGCCAAGCCTTAGCTCACTCTTCTCCTACCTTGTTCACCTTTATTCTACTGGCTCCTTCGGCGTTTTATTCATGCTGACCGGGATTCAAGTCTGGAGTAATGAGGTCAAGAGGCTGATGCTCAATATCTCGACCACCACATCGGTTTTGGATGAAAGAGCGTCTTTAATATGAAGCGGCTAAAGAATGCCACAGGCTGCACAATACCAGCTCAGGAAGAAGTGGTATCAGATGAGAATACCAGCCATTGTGAATTCCCTCTCTTGCAAGCATGCGATCGAAAAATTTACTTTTTTCCGCCTTTTACGTATTTCGTCCACACTGTATCAAATTTTATCGTGATATCGATAAATGATTGAATTTTAATACAAATTTGGACGAAAATTCCGTTGCTTTGGATTTGGGACACATTACGCTGAGGGATTGAAGTACCAAAGACCCACCCTTCTTAACTGGTTAGGGCGGGACAAGCGACCGCATACCTATGGGTGCTTCATTGGTACTAGACTTAGGTTCTGCAGGACCCGGTTTTCATATTGTTGTATAGCACTGCCTTCATAGTTGAGAACAGTCACTTTGGATACCTCTTTTGAACATCCCCTATACTTTAAGTTAATTATAGACCTCCATAGCATATGATTTCCTAATGCCATAATATTTATTATTATTATTTCGCTGTACAAAAGAAATAACACTGTCAATGTGATCGTTGTATCGCTTTACTGAAAGAGTTCTTGCCAGCTATAAATGGCCCTTCATTTGGAAACACAGTCTTTTTTGGTTTTGGATAAACGATGGTTGATCCTAGAGCCGTTTCTAATTCTTACTAGTTTAGAAATACCAGAATAAAATTGGCCCAATTTTTGGGAGTTGTAGAACGCCTTATACATTATACCACCCTTTTCTAACTATCTTCTAAGTAATTTAACCAACGGTATCACTCCTTTTTCATGATTAACGATACCATATGCATAAAACCATTAGTCAAATTTATGACCTAATAACCACATGCTAATTATTTTATTACAATGCAAAGTCGATATGTAATTGCACCGTTTAACTCAATCACTTCAATTACAATGTAAACAACCATCGCAGTAGAAAGAAATTAATTTCGAACTGTGTTTTTTACCATTGTATAACACATACGCTCCATGTACGGTTTTGCATGAGCCGTTCGCCTACAAAGCAGTGGGTACCAGTTGCACTGAGTTTAGTGGCTTAATTTGCATTAACAATAGATTACAGAAAAGCACCGCGCCCAATTCGGAACAAATTGAAAAATCAAACAAAGCAATAAGATTTTAGATAGCCGAGCGAAAACAACTAAATCCCGTGAATGACGACTACTGATCCCAAAATCTCGATAATATTTTACATCCACTTCGTTTTTCTCTTTGTCAATAAACTAGTTTTCGATCAATGTCAAGAGCACTTGTCATAATTCCAAAAACGAAAAACAGAAATGAGAACATTTCTCAGATAGAAAAGCAGGAAAAAAACTAACAATGTTTATGCAAATTGACAAAGATTTTTATCTTTTGTGAGTAAATGCCGGAATATATTTTGAATTTGATCTAAATTAAGAAAAAAAACAAAAGCTTTTTGTAAGGGTCCCAAATTGAATATTTCATTCAAAAATTATTTCTTTTGTGTGATCCTAACATAAATAAATGACCAAGTTCTCCAGCTCAATATATTTAAATCCGACCTTCGACAACAAGCATTCACTCTGGAGTATTTCTATTTGGAGATTTCGAGAGGTTTGGAAGATTAATGGTGCATTACTCATCTAGGAAGCGAGTAAACAAGCCGGCGATAATCAGATCATGTCACTTAAAGTTTTATACCCATAATGCCCGCAATTAACCCTGTAATACGAATTGACTTTAATTCCTTGAGTGCTTGTTGAGGAGTTCGAAAAATGTGTCTGAAGGTCATTGTACGGGTGACATATTTTCGTTTGACAGATTGCAGTTTGCTTAGCGTGTAGCCCATATCCGGCATTTAGGTGTTTGCTCCTGATATAAATAAGTAGTTTGTTCTCATTGAAATTCTGCAAAAGTATGATCATCAGTGGAGTCATCCAAAATTATGGAATTGGAAAATCTGAAAGTTAATTATTTTTTTAATTCAATTGCGAACACTATTGCTGAGCTAAGGTCTCTCTCAAACTTCACACCTACGCATGTACAGAGGAACTTGATCTCGATTATCCTCTTCATCCAAAGCATCTCTAGACAGTGAATTCTATCTTCCGAAAATTAAGGGTTAAGATGATATTTATAAATAAGCGATGACGAATCTTTCAATGTGTTATGTTTGTTAAGCCTTCCATTGAGTTGTTGATGACTTATCCACACATTAATTGGACGCACGGGAAGAAATGAATAATCCACAAAAAGAAATTTTCATTTTGACGAACAAATTGTGTCGATGACAAAGGCTTATTTGCCGAGTGGTGACAAACCATTTCTTTTCTGCTCACTATAATTTTGTTCATTGAAAATAAGAAATCCCTTAGAGAGATTATTAAGTAAAAAAATGCTTTAGTTGATTTGAAGGTCGTGGTATCAGTATCTTCTAAATGTTTATGAAGCAGTTCCAAAGAATCTGGGGTGCTTTCCGCCGTCGAACTTCTAAATTCAGAAAACCTACCGCTTGCGATTTTATCCCAGGCATCAGGCGCTGCCTCACCTCTGTCCTGAAAGCAGCCTCACGCACTAGTGCAGCACACTAATTGGAGAGAAACATTCTCCTTAATTTTTGGTCTGGGGCCCTTCTTTTTGGGACGCTTCTAGACACTGGGCGCTTTCAAATTTTGGAGGAGGACATCCGCAGCTGCAGCAAGATAGGATGGGTAACTTCCTACTTTTTCTTCTAAAAAAGCTTTTCACCAAGGATCAAAAAGAATTAGCGGATATGGGTTTGAACTTCGCACGCCAGCGACCATATCTGACTAAGGAAGAGATCACTCCCAATAATGAGGCAGGTATTTAATTTAAAAACAGTGAATTGATAGATACAATCTGAAATAATGTGGTTGATATTCTCATATAATAAACTGAACTTCAGTAAACTGAGGAAAGCCTATAAACAAATAAAAATAACCAATCAGTTGCAAAAAATGTCCATGTTTTATATAAAACCAGACAAAGGGAATGTGGTAGTGATAATGGAGAAAACAGGTTACAACATAATTTCAATTGAGGAAAGATTTTTTGCCGGATTCAATTAAAAGTGTAGAAAAGCCTCCAGTGAGGGCCGCTACTTCATCAAAAATCCAGCCAACCTCCTACTGTCGAGAACAAAGGTTCTGCCTCAGATTCACAAACCTGAAGATCTATTAGAAATAGAGAAGAACTCATTAAGAAGCTAAAGGACGTGTCTCCGGGTAAATGATTAGTGTCATGTCACATGGAAGTCTGGTTTCCGAGCATCCTAATGATAAAAAAGTTCTTTAATCTGCAAGATGTGAAAAATCTATATCCTTGACGTAGAAAGCTAAAACCAGTATCTTCATGAAACTTGCCGGAAGAGTTATCTGGTGGGGATGCAATGGGGAATACACTGTCACCCTTTTTGAGTGACTTATTTATGAATAGAACCGAGAGTGATCTACAGTCCAAAGGCTTATTTCTTAAAATATGTACAAGATATATAGATGACACTTATACCATTGTACATAAAAATAAGGTTTTGTTTCACACAAAACTTTAAAAATGGAGGAAATGCTGGATGTTCAGAACAAGACGCATCGGAGCTTACGACTCATGATTGTTAAATTGAGCAGAGTGGAAAATGCCCATTCTTTGGATTAAAAATCATTAGAGGAGAAAAAAGGACTCTATTTGACATCCTTGGGAAACGCATCCACACAGAACAAACTATTCTGGAAAACACATACTACTTCTGTCCACAAGAAATGGCACCTTTTCTTGCATATATCCATAGATTGTTCTCAATGCCCGTCAGTAAAGAAAAGATTGAAAAGGAGACAGGATATATCATCGGAACTGGGATCAAAAGCGGCTTCAAACCATTGTTCAATAACCAATAACCATCATAAAGAAAAAAAAATTAAAAATGGAAGTAAATGTTACACATCTTTTTAATAACATCGAAATGAAAAGAAAAATGGGGATCACGTGCTAAGCGGTTTCGTCAAAACTGATGAAAGGTTTGGAAATCGACATCCAGTAGAATACATCAAATCAACACTGGACTAGGATACCCCAAAGACTAAAAATTGAAACACGAGTCCAACAGCGTATACAAATTAAACATCCAGATTGCGAGAAGAATTACATAGCGTAAACCGGTCCTTTGCAGAGAGTATTCAAGAGAAGCGGAAACGTTCAAAAAATAAAAGGGAAAGTGTTTGGAATAATTAAGACTTGCTTCTTTCTATTCGTTAATGGTATCTATTGGGCTTGCAAATACCGATATTTCGGGAACCATTTGTTCCCTTCATCAGTGCTAGCAAGTCTAGACTAGACTAGACTAGGCGCTCCGGGTACAAGTTTTTGAGTTCATCTTATATGAGAATGTTTCTACGCACATTTTTCCATTTATATGTGGCTAAAAACCCAGTATATTCCCTCATACCTGGAGTAATTGACATTGGTATATAAATGATTAAAAAACTAAAACAAAATGTTTCCCTGCGATCTCCCATTCACGTGCGCTCACTTTGTTGCGGTTTTGACGAATTGATATGTTATGGTGACATCATACACGTTACACAAAATGTAAGTTTCACCTTCTACAACCTTGTTAATAATAGTTGGACTTTCTTCAAACTTGTCAGAGTTATACCTTGTGTTATCCGTTATGCAAGTGCCAAATTTTACAGTTCTAGCATGGACTTAACGGGGGTTTCCGACTAAATTTCTAAAATATGCTAATATGCTATTAGTGTCTTTATTTCTGCAGATATCGGAACGGAATGTATTTTGCGGCCTAGATTTCGTTTAGATATACCAATGTGATTTTTTTTCAGATTTTTCGGTTGGATAGGTTCTGAAAACGAGGCCTGTTACACTTTTTGGGAGTCACATTTTGAGCCATCACTCTCCTACGCTTCACCTACTATCAGAAGAGAAGTACTAATTGAGCCCTTTCGTTTGATACCGCACATGGCCATATTCTGTGAAAAAATTTGCACTCTCCATTGACATGTAGGAATATGGGCCAATTGAAAAAGTTCTTCCTCTGTTTTCGGCCCACGGAGCTTCTGTTCTGGAGTAGAATTCAAGTTTTCACAAAAATAGACGACGAGTTCGTTCAGAGCAGGGGCAACTCATCAGACGCTGCCTCACCTCTTCCCTCAAAGTAGCATGACTGAAGTGGTTACTAGATGTTGTTTGTCCTTCTAAACTATTCATAACACGACATGGGCAGGAATTATATTGGATCTATAACTTAATTCGCGCCGTTAGTTAAGAGATGGCGTAACTTGATTATTATTCCATCGTTCCAATATTCCGTACGTGCGTTGGAAAGCTACTGTCATTGTGCGTCGTTTTCAGTTCATTTGAAGTGTACACAACTATAATTTTTTTTCACTCAAATATTTGTATTTGGTGGGATCTGAGGGATGTTCTGTATTATGAGCTGCTAAAACTGGGTAAAAACATCAACGGAGAACGCTATCAAACACAATTAATCTATATGACGAGAGCAATAGCCGAAAAACGCCCGGAATATGCGACCAGACATGAGCCCATAATTTTCCATCATGACAACGCTCGGCCTCATGTGACAACGTCGGTCAAATACTATTTGGAAAACAGCGGCTGAGAAGTTTTAGCTCACCTGCCTTATAGTCCAGACCTTGCCCCGTCCGAATGCCATTTTTTCCGATCGATGCAGGATGCCCTTACGTGAATACGGTTCACATCAGAACAGGATATCAAAAATTGACTCGATTCATTCTTGTCCGCCAAGCCGGCGCAGTTTTTTTTAGGATGGAATCCACGCATTGCCGGGAAAATGGGAAAAAGTCATAGATTCAGAAGGACAATACTTTGAATAATACTATTTTCATGCCTTTCTTTTGAAAAGAAAAACGGCACGAATTATGTTATACATCCAATATTTTTTAAATATTATATTATTACGCTGCGTATTCTTTGAAGTCTACGGTACGGTAGTGTACCGTTCCGGTCTTCAATGAAGTGCTCTAACACACTTCAAGGCCCCGATCCTATGGATTGTTGCACCAACGATTATTATTGTCATTATTCTTTGAAAAACAGAGGCCGAGATAAGCTTCCAAAGTTTCAATGAATCGAAATTTTCTGCATTGTTGACCTTTGATTCGTATTCATTTACTAAATAGAACCTCTGATGATACTGAACCGACTAACTATTTAGCATTCGTGGTTTGCTTTTTGGATCTAACCTATCTTTCCATTATCTACCGTGAGCCTATTACCAGCACGGATACCTTTGGAATGATTCATGAGGAAAATGGACGCTTCAAGGTCCTTAGCCTTATACTGTTCTATTAAATATAATATGAAAATGCGGTTTGGTCGATAAAAATGTATAGATACCGTGTAAACTACATAACACACTGCTAGAATGCATAAGTTTCATGTCAGGTCGGGAGTTCGAATCTAGCTGTGCAGCTACGTGTAGGGGGTCCTGTATGAAAATCGGGTCCTTCTACCGAGCTTGTTTGTATAAACCACCAACTAACTGTGTTCCTAAACTGCTATCATGTGTAGGGAGAGTTTTGTAGAACTTTCTTCGCTAGTTCTTCTTGAATCCATTAACAATGAGGCTATTTTTAAAGTCTCCTCCACGAAGTTTTATCTTCAAAATTAGCTTCTGTTTCCTGCTCTTATTTTGCTTACCATTAGTCATAAAAGCCTTCAATAGAGTTTTTGAAGCTAGAAGGATGGCTTACAGAGGATGTGGCTAGGAATATGTGTAACTGGACTTTCTACGATAACATAATATTAAAGCTGGGACTGCTATTTTTGTTTTTTGTCACTTCTTGTGTACACTTTGTAGAGCTTGGATTCCAAAACATAATCAATCTCGTTTTCATGGTTCTTTTATTCTTAGTTAGCTTCCGGTCAGCAGGCCTAAAGGCGGAGGAAACGGGGGATTCGGTATAGGCACGGGGTATTTTTGAGGGGAGGGGAGAAGTAATAGAAATTCCAATGATAAAAGGGCGAATAACGGGGGCGGCACATCATTTTGACTTCAACCTCCGTTTTTCTACAAAATTTTTATCTCGCACTAGGATTCTCTTTCTGTGGCCCTGCCTATGAGATTTTGCGTCAATTTCATCATCAGCGTACTTTACGCCATGTGAGTGACAAGCACAAAGTATAGACACAAACATTCGTGACGCAACCAGGATGCAAACCTGGGTCACACTATTGAGAAGTTACCGTCTAGTCCCCTTGGCAATGGTCCCATATTATTTGAACAAATTTGCACATTGTATATAATCCAGGTATCTTGCCATCCATTCTATGATAAATTGTTAGCTTAAGCGGTGAGGTCATTCGAAATCACTTCGAGCTCCCATCTGTTAAAAGGCACTTTGTACAACCATAATAGTTAATCTTTGATTCAGGATTGTTTGTGCTGGCTTAATTAAGGCAGTTCCGATGTTTTGAAACTACAGTTTCGTTGGCCTACCTGCGCAATACGCATTATTCACCTCCCTGCTTTTTATACTCCGAAAAAAACATTCAAATAAACTAAATAATCCTGTGGTCAGCGGAATTCATGAGATATTCTGGGAACGCCCTGCCCAAAGTCTACTGCTTGGTCCTCGCTAGAGTCTTCTTCTGCAACTGTGTTTGTTGTGAGGTGAGTCCATTCGTGATTAATAATCTCCAATGGTAGATATAGTAGAATGGTTATCTAGCATATATTCTCCAGTACTTGCTCCGTGATAAAACAATGGGAGAAAATTGTATATCTTTTGTTATTTAAGAGAGTTTGTACTTACTTCCCTGTCATATTTTGCACACTAAATGTTATCAGGCCGGCAAGTTCATCTCCTTATTCTTTGCTCTGCCTTTAAGACAATAACCTCACGAAAAGCCGACGAAGTTATCTCCGAGATGGGATGAAGGTCGTGGGGATTCCTTCCGAACATGATTGCTAGTACCGCCATGACTGGCGCAGAGATACGGATTTGTACTGAGTGCGAGCATTGATACCGTTTGGTGCAAGGCCCATCTAACACTTCTGCCATATTTAAGGGGTACGGTGCCTGAATTGTACAGTGCAATTCTACGCTTGAGTTCGTAAGGAACTTTGCCTGCGATATGAAGACAACCACCATGAAACTCCGACAAGGGAATGCAAATAACCGGTGCCGAGAAAACATCTTTCAAAAATTCTCCTGGAACATATGCTCTCAGAGGACCATCCCGGCTCCCATAGCACCATTAGATGCTTCTTGCAGAACCCCCGAGCATTTCTTGATTACAAAGCATTTCATTTTTTCCAAATAATACTTACAAAGTAGTTCGGCCATAGAAAGGCGGAGCTATTTTTTGCAGCCGTGATATAGTTCTTGGAAAGCTTTAACCTATATAGTCATACTCTTTTCAATACAGTTCCCAAAATGCGGTTCTTTTAAGACAATTTTGAGTTTGGAGAAAAAGCCACAAGGACTGAGATGAGGCGAATAAAGCAGCTAGGGTAGGCACACCATTTAAAGCCAAGAATAGCATAACTAATGGCGTTGTCGTAATGTGTATGTCTGCAACATCTGGTCTTAAAAGAATCACCCTTCTTGTGGTCCGTTCAGTGAAGCCAATCAGCATTGGTTTGATCTTTGATGTGACATTTCTGAGTGTGCCCCATTGTTTTATTGACAATTCTTTGAAGAAAATTAAGGCAGTACCGCTTTCGTAGCTGAGTTGTTGCACAAGGCTGTCGTACGGAAGGTCGCGGTTCAATTCTCACTGTCAAGTCTTCCTTGAGCGAGGTTCATCTTGAATTAATTCTCAGCCATCCTAAAATGGTGGCTTCTATAGGATATCACAATTTTCAAAGATTACACTTGCAGATTTCCCGAGTTTATATAATTTCTCTAAATTGCGCCGTTTTATTTTGCGTGGCCCAAAAAAAAACTTAAAAGACACTAATTTCCCATCCCCTTGCATACATATGTAGAACTAGTTCAAAATCCATCTTCTGCTGCATATTCAGTTCTTCATTTCAAGGTTTTCCACAACTGCCAATTTTAGCAATATTTTCCCACCCGAGCCACTCATCGTCAGCATCATCATCACCACAATTCGTATCACTCATCAAGACTCAACGCATCTCTTTGTTCCAATTTTAACTTCGGGGCGGGTGGTATCTTAACTGCGCGGTGAAACCACAAACTAATTAAAACTTCCAATACAGTAATTCAGAAAAAACTTTTTGCAGACCATTAAAAATGCATCCAATTATTTGCTTCCTCCCACCCTCTGGCTGCAATTTGGCAATCGTAAACTTAATGTCTCATTGAGTCCTTTTAATGCTGCAGCGGTTTTTTTGGTTTCACTCGGGCTCTTACTAGGGGCAAGATTGATGAATATCATAGAATGGAATAATAAATTATAAATTCGATATTAAATTCAGTTGAGTGGAGTCTTAAGACGGCCGTTTATTGGGGATAGTGCATTGATTAAGTTGTGTAAGAATGCATTTTGATTCCAATTAAATTTTTATTATCGTCTTGACCTCAATTTGGAAGAAATTTATCAGTCTAGTGCCTTCACTTCCCTGTTAAATAACGGTGCAGTGGAGGTGGGCGTTTGTTGGGTTTCCTTGTCGGATTTAGTGTTTATTAAGTACGAAATTTGATACTTAGTCATTTTGAATGTAATTTTTTTGTCTTTTAACCTCCATTCATCAGCGGGTCCGTTCAAAATTAAGATTGTATGCAAGTAACAGGTGAGTGGCAGGCAAATTATGTAGATACACTACCCCATGAGGTTCCACCGATTTACTAATAATGAACCCTTTCTATTTTAGGAATTATACCAGCGAAATACCTTGTCCTAGCTTTTAATAATGAACTTCATATTAAATTTATATCGTTTCGGTGTATAGACTTCCATTAATATTTTATTGTTGCTTTCTGTGCCATTAATAATCCGTTGCGCATGTTTTAGTTAAATTCAGATTTTCAGGGTGCATTCTCTTTGGGTTAGAGAGGCAACAATTAACCTTAAGTTGAACCCGTAATGCAGAATAAAACCAATTTGCTTACCTCTTTTGAAGATGCCCAACTTATTTACTCTCTTAAAGTAACTTTTCCTTACCCTATTGATCGGAGAGCTTCGGTATGTGCACTTTTTGAACCACATATCTATTTACATTTATTTGTTGTCATGCACGTGAAGGATATGTGGACTTTGCCCAGTGTGGCAAAATTCACTTGATCTTCGGGGATATCGTTTCTAAGTTTTTTTTAAGGTTTTGTGTAAAACAAAACCTTATTAAAATCGATTCAATGTCTGTCTGTCTGTCACACGCACTTTTCTCCCAAACGGCTAAACCGATTCGAACGAAATTCGGTGGACAGATGGGAACTATGAAATCCCACGCATACAGCGAGTGGCATAAATTTAGGTGGAGTTTAAAGAGGGGGCTCCCCATACATGCAAAGGGGGGATTCAAAAAATTTTTTCACCGGATATAGTCGTGTAGGGTGTCAAATGAAAGGTCTCGATTTGTACTTTCCGAAGTTGACATTAGTTTTGGCTTGAATTGCAAAGTACGTAAGTAACGAGTCAAAATGCACGCACTTAAAGTGAGACAGGACTCATTTTCGGAATCTGCCCAACCTAAAAATCCGAAAAAAATCAGGGTGGTGTGCCTAGATGAAATCTAGGCCTCAAAATATTTTCCATTCCGATATCTGCTCAACTAAACTTACTAATAGTATATTACCAACTTTCTGAAATTTACTGAAAAACCACCCTTTATCCTAGGACTTCCGAATTTCGTACCCGCATAGAGGACAATATTTCGTATATATGTGCTAAATTTCATGGAAATCTGGCCATTAACACCAAAGTTATAGCAATTCAAACTTTACAATTTCGCGCGAATTTACCGCTTCCAAAGCCATGCAAATAAGATGCTGACGTCATAATTAACGGGAATAATTGACATTCGCGTGAAATATTAAAGTCGCATTTATGAAGAATCTGCTGCCCTTTTTAAGATTTTGTGTAAAACACTTATGTGAAATCTAATCTTCGAGATATTCCGGTATCTGCTCAAAAAATTCACTAATAGTATATTATCAACTTTTAATAAATTGACAAAAAACCACCTCTTAAGTTCATCCTAGGTGTTCTAAATTTTACACCGACATAGAGGACAGCCTCGTGCATACACATGCCAAGTTTCATGAAAATCGAACTATTAGTGGGAAAGTTATAGCAGTTCAAACTTATCAATTTCGTGCTAATTCTTCGCTCGCGCTCAGTTCTGGCAGTGGCAGTAACCTGCCCAGAACTGAGCGATTTCAATATCTCGGGTCAATGCTATAACCCAATGCGTTATGCTCCTCACATAGGGAAACACAAAACCTTTTATACCTGAAGCGTCAAGCTTCCGGTTTCCCGACTTGTTTCATCTTTAGTTCCGTTCTGGGTTCGGCTCGTCTTGATCGGCTCCCCCTTTTTCTTTGTCAAAGGCTTCATCTGGGTGCATTGGCCAAGCTTTCAAATCACTATCCAGCGGATACGGCACCTAAATGCAATCCCGCACAAATGCCTACCCACATGTACTTGTATCTAACTTACTGGGCGGTGTTCTGAGCAGTACTACTAATACGCCGATTATACTTTCAGGAGCAAAAGTTCAGCCACGACTGATACCCATCAATCATGGATATCATTAGATGTGGCGCTGGAGTTTTCTTTTTTCAAGCAACTTTGGGTCGGACTATAAGACTGAATTCAGAAAGATAAGATGATTCAAAGTAATCGTGAAATTTCTCTCCTTTAATGGTAACTACTGAGTCGCATACGCAAATTTAAAGCATTCGTTTAGGAGATAGAAGCAAAGCCACAAAGGCTGGTGAACAATGTGACGCAAACGAGTTGAACGTCCAGAACTGTTATTGCTGACATTGTTATGCATGCGAATGTAATGTGTGAATGTATGAAGCATGTATTTTTTTAGACCCTTACTTTTAAGGAGTGCGTTCAGAATGTTGTCATCAGCCCACCACGTCTAGTATTCACCACAATTCCTTTTCTATCTGTTCAAGAAAATTGTAATAATTTTGTGCTGAGCGAGGGCTGTACAAGCTCTTCCAGCTGGGGAGCACCAGAATATTTTAACGGATAGAGTAATTTTCCTGATAAGAATTTTCAAGGCAGCAAAACCCCTCTCTTCGAAGACTTATCAAGTGACTGTTGCAGGTTCCTTCAGTGTTTCTCTCACAAAAAAAAGGAAAAACTACCACTAATTGAGTTTCCAAAGGTAATTTGAACGGACCTCGAAGGGTAGCTTCTTGATTGCTGCTGTTTTCTAAAATTGTTTATTTAACTCAATAACAACTAGTGCAAAGTGGGCATGGCAAGATCCTGCGTTGAATGTAATAAATCATTTCTTTACCGGCGAATTTTGTAATTCTGTCTAGGAAACACATAAAATTTGGATTATTCATGGCAATTCATGAGTTCGAGATACTTCACAATCTTTCACTTCGGTTTTGGAATGAAAACTACTCCAAGCGTTCAATTTCAGAAAACATGCAAACATACGAGTATCAATACTCCCAAAGTGAAGATACCGTTGACTTGCGATGCATAGCATATCAACAATAACTACGTGTCGTCAAGCCGATTCCCAGATTTGACAGTACTTCATCCACGGGGCTGAGAAAGATTAACTGTATTTCCCCCGAGGTAAACGACACAAGAGCAAAAGACAGGATTATGATGAAAATCCATATTCCTTCAAAGTCTTAGGAAGTCTATAAAATGTCTTCATTCCTCACAGTTCTGGGACTTCTCTCCAAACGCGCTTCAGCTTCTGTGCATCTCGTTGTGGATGTTTTGCTTACAAGCCGCTCTCGATCCACTGCATTTCGGTTATTGTTTCGTCTGCGTCTCTCCAACTTGCTTCCGACGTCAACATCTTCTCTACGAGATTATGGAGCCCAATAACTACGATGAGGGCGCCATTCATACTGCCTTTTCCATCGTCGAATCTTGGACAATAAGACTTAAAATGTTTCGGGTCCTTAAATATCGTATTCTCCCGTATAGTTCTTTCCTAGTTTCTCTTCGGAAATACACAGTCACCTCGGGTGTATTCGCCCTATTTCTCTGCAAAGATAGTGATCTCATGTGCTAGAAGATCCAAGAGAATCATCGCCGCGATGTGATACCCTGCCTCACTTGATAGTATCCTAAATGCGCTGCACACTCTCAGGGCGATCGGTCGGTATGCCGAACTCACCCTTTCCCGGTCAACAGTGTTGTCCAGTGCTCCTGCCCAGCTATGAGTCGCGTATAATAGGATGGATTTCACTACCCCTGCGATTAACAGTTGGCGAGTACACTTTGGCCTTCGAATATTAGGCATCATCCTTGCTAGAAATGCACTAGCCTTTGTTACCTCATCTCGCATATAGTCCAACTGGACCTTGGAACTCAACTTGGCTTAGATCATTACTCCAAGGCATCATCCTTGCTAGAAATGAACTAACCTTTGCTAGCTTATTTCGCATATAGTCCACCTGGACCTTGAAACTCAACTTGCCATAGATCATTACCTCAAAGTGTCTAATAACCGGCTTTGAATCGATTTTGTGATTACTAACCCAGATTTTCGAAATTTTTTCCTGCAATTGGTAATAAAGACCACGAGCATCTTTGCGTCTGCCAGGTACAATTTAACATGCTTTGATGGTATGAACGATTTGAGTTCCATAAAGTTTCACTTTCTCGGTGTGTTTCGCAATTGCAACCAACGCCAAGTCGTGTGCAAAGTCCGTCAATGTTTCTAGTATACAAAGCCCAGGCACTCCATCACACATTATGTTAGAAAACAAAGACCCAAATATGGAGCCTTGAGAAACATCTGATGTCGCATAGTATTCCTTTCGCCCGTCATACTAAAGAATTCTCCGAATTCCTCACATCTAGCGTCACCACCACCCAATGGACGAGACTTTCTGAGCCAGACCCATGGCCATTGCCTTCGACCTTAGAGCGGGCTCGCCAAAACCAATACTGCTGGTCTGATAGACCACCCACTAGTTCGACGAATGGAAGCTACCTGTCGTATATCACCCTTTCCAACATCTCCCCCATAATGTCTAAAAAGTACATAGGGCGATATGAAAAGTGTACATTAGATGGTTTTTGAGGTTTTTTTAGCCGGACCTACTTGCACCTTTTATACTGTGCATGAACACATGCTCATCAATCATTCGGGGCCGATTTTCACTGTCAACTTTAGCGCTGTAGTTCCTTTTCAGTAACCAAGGGGATCGATGTTGAGGTCTCCTTTTTTCGTATTGTGAGAAAAGAATTGTCATTATTTTCAACAAGAGACATTGGAACGTCATTTAATGTGATTTTTGCTACCAACCTTGTGTCATTACAATCTGGTAGGCAGCCTCCCACGGATTCTTGTCTCGTTTCCCGTATTGTCTTCTTAAGGCCACTACGAAGATCACGATATTCTTTCTCCAGCTCCAGCTGGCTTTTTCTCTTGTCCTTTGGCAAAATCTTTTCGCTTGCAGAAACGATGGTCTCAACACCGAAATTTCCTGGTTTCACCAGTATTTTGGTTTCCTACTGTGCTGGAAATGCCGCTACAGCATTCTAGAATGCCATGCGTTAATTACCTGCTAACATAATTGACTCACATTTTCCAGCGACTCACTTTTTTTCAGTTCTTTGGACCCTTCGGATGTCGCCTCCTTTGTTTCTAATCTTGAAAAAGATGGCCTGGTGGTCACTGTGTGTATAGTATTCGCTCGCTCGCCATACCATTCCCAACGTTACTGAGGTAAATCATATTGACGATCGAGCTTAACCCTGCGCTTCGAGGTCTGGCGCACATCCAATGTTGGTTAGTTAAATGTCCAGCGTCTTAAAGGTTTCAAGTAGGATTTCGCTCCGTCATTCGGCTCCTTACTCCAAGATCCACGCATTGAAATTGCCGGCAATAATTTTAAGGCTGCGGTCTTTAGTATTTAATATCAAGCTGTCTACCATCACCTCATATTGCGCCATTGTTACACTAGTAGAAGCATAAACGCTGTAGATATGGACACCGTTGACCTTTGCCCTTAGAAAGTCGGCTCCCGGGAATATCATTGTTTCTTATATGACTTTTCAGATGTATGGTTCATCCATGTGGCACTATCGTAATTTCCGTAAGGTTTGCAGATTACTGTCAAGTCTACATTCAGCTCTCAAATAATTTATAAGAGCAGGTCCTGAGCCATCTCGTGATAGCTGGAATTGCTTTGTATCAATCTCATTTAGTCCTATTTATTTCCGCCTATATGCTAGACACCCGCCACTATTTGCAGCGTGCTGGTCATCTATTCTCTTTGCACAATAAGCACCTTGTATCTCTAGCACAATTTTTGATCAGATACCACTTTCCTCTCACTTCCTGCACCTTTTAGATTGTGTTGACTAGTGCATGTTGCTGAAAAATTAAGGAAAATGGAGCATCCAAAGCACCTCTTAAAAGATACTTTGCCCGCGGTTACCAATTTAGCCGCTAATTCTACCGGCACGCTATAGAGATTTTCCAGGACGAGTCATTTTCATTCATACGAATTAGGTAACCTTCCCTGTGCCGCCTATTGAGCTAGATTTTGTCCCAAACGAAGCTGCTGTAAGATTGCTCATAAATTTCGTCGTTCCATGGGTAACGGAGTGCTGCATCTTTTCCTTCTTCGGAGGTCTCTCCTCTTCACCGCTACTAAGAGTCACTGTCTTCTAAGGTAAAAGCTTTTTGAACTAACAACTCCCTTCCTCCTCTCACGTAACTGAAAGGAATTCTCTGGCTTAAAGGTTGGCAAAGCCGGGAGGGGAAGGCCAGCTCGAAGTAATGTGTCAAGCGGTTTCAGGCTAGTTCTTTGATGACAGGGAGGTGTTTAGTTGGTAGTCCGGGGGTCCAACACTCTGTGCGTAAACGCATTCACTTTGCCTACTCCCGCAACAAAAAAGAAGGTAAGAGCTTTGTCTCCATGATGAGACGTTGCACCTGAAACAGTTTCTGTAAGTTGGAATAGGTTGTATTGGGTGACAGCAATCGTATGAGGATTTCGTCGTTTTAACTGTTATAGCTGCTAATCGGTTGTGATTTTCGACCTTTAATTTGAGCAATTTTCAATGGTTTCCAAATTGTACATACCTATCTTTATTGTTTTCGGCTGACCGGTGCTAGTTGATGTTTATGTTGTTTTAGTTTTTGGTGTTAACGTTGTATTTTATATTTCGGGTGTTTATTTATTTATTTAATGAGGACAATACATAGAAAACCAATTCCTTATTACATATTGTCCTCAGAGGGAGGAGCAAGAGAATGGCTTATTTTACGCTTAAAACTAAAAAAGGAAATAGAGTCGAAGGACCCAAGCTGTAGGGCGTTGTAGGACCGGCATAGCCTCGGGATCGGAGAGTGGAAGTAAATTTCGAGCTCCGCGAAGGGCACATCAAAAGTTTCCACACTATCCGATTTGGCGGAGCAGTCCATCAGACAATTGCAGAGTTTGAAAAGGGTACACATATCAAGGAAGATATGGCGTTGCTGTAGGAAGGGGAGATTGAGGGTCGTCGGTCGATTGAGGGAGTCGTGACGGATAATCAATCCCTGGAAGGTTTTTCTTGTAAAATAGGGACCGGGTGAATTTGCGTTGTACAGCTTCAAGAGCGCGGCAGCCTGGAAGAAGGGTCATAACAGGTGAGGAGATCGGACAGGATATTGTAAAACGTATCTAGAGCTTGGTCACACGATGAGTTTCTTAATATATGTACCCAGTTGAAAGACGCTAAAGCTGAGTTCAGACCGTCAAAATTGGCTTTGCGGAAGTTGAACTTAGTGGATTCACGCTTGGTTTTGGGATTTGAACGAGAGAGCTCCGCTTAAAATTCAAACGCGGCGTGGTGAGCGTCAGTTTTGACATACGAGGATGTGTGTGGCGCTCGGGGAGGTTGGAAAGGAAGAGATGCGGTTTTTGGTGGTATTGAAATTCATGGCAGGTGTTCATAAAGGAAGAAAGTGGAAGAGAAGAATGGGAGAGGTTGTTGGAAGGAATTGGAAGGCTGGGATGATTAGGCCAGTGGAGTATAGGGAGGTTGAAATCTCCGGAAAGGAAGAAAGGGAGGTAAGGGAATCTGACAGTAAGGAGTTCAGACAAACTGTCAAACAATTCTTCATACAGGTGAGAAGGGTAAGCACGGGGGACATATACACAAGGCAGAATGAACGGGAGGAAGTTTGGCGGGGAGACACAAAGAGCAACACGATCAAATTGACGGCCAGAGGAGGAGAAGATGAGTTCGGCGGTGAAATATTACAATTAGGACCCCACCGCCGGCGGACTTACGAGATGCATCCCGGTCCCTATCAGAGCGGAAAGTGGAGTACCCTTCGGGGAGCTCAGAGTTTAATGTGGCATCGTCCAGCCAGGCTTCGGAGATACAGATGGCATGGTGTTGCTGAGCCAGCGCGGATAAATTGAAGGCCCCCAGCTTGATTCTTAAACACCTAACATTCTGATAAATGGACGGACAGTAAACATGGATCCAGTTATATAGCAGGCAGGCGGGTTGCCTTGTTATGTTCTTCCCGTTATGCCATTATCGAAAGTGTAAATCAGCAGTTGAGTGAACTTGAAGATGAACGTGCCTATCGCGGATCATTTTTTTCGAGGCCAAATTAAAAAGGATGAATGGTGGAGTTTCCCATAGTTCTAGATGGTTGTCAATGGTGAAGGGATTCGATGGTGATTCTAGTGCTTTTATCTGTCCTCGCATATTAGTTAGGGTAAGTCTAGTCTTGAATTCGATGAAAAGGTGTTAGAACTGGTGGCCATATTCCAACAGAGAGAGAGAGAATCTAATCTGTTGCTAGTTTACCTGGAGTAAAGCCTGTTTGTTATGAGCCGATGATGTTTTGAGCGTATGGGGCTATATGATCAAGCAAGGTTTCGGGTTAGAAAGCGGCAACCTAATTCAAAGATCCATTCTCAGAAGATGATACCCAACCCAGAAATCTGAAAAAATACATGGTGGTGTCTGGATATCTAGTCCTCAAAATACTTTCCATATCAAAATCTGTCGAAATAAAGTGAATAATGGTATATTATCCGATTTCTGACTTTTTTTATATGTGGCCAAATTTTGCACATAAGCTGGTTAGTGTAGTTCGTTGCCTGCATATTTAAAGCCATTTAACTCTACATCTATCGGGTCTAGGTGACTTAAACCGATGAATTGCACAGACCGTTTCCTCCATGTTTGGAGGTGGCTGACTGTCTGTATAATGTCGGTTAAAAATTGATAAGCAAAAGTTCAGCTTAGGAATTAACTGTTTTCGACAATATCACTAAAAACATGCTCACCTGCAGGTTTTATAGATAAGTTATGTAATGCTTTCTTTAAATAAGTTTTTGGGTATGTGCGGTACAATTTCCAGCAATTGAAAATGTGTTTTCCGTGATGCTGATAGACCGAAAGTAGCATGTCATTTTCACAAAATTTCATTACGTAAATCATCTACAAAGCCCTTCATACCAAAACACGTAGCTTTGAGTCAATTAATTTCAATTACGTAAGGATCTACTTAATCAATAAATAATTTTACCGTGTAAATTGCAATTATTCAACAAATCATCCAGCGTTTTTTCACACAAGACGGCCTAAACAAAAATCTGATCAATGCCCAATCGTCCATTGTTCCAAAGACCTTATTTGGATGGGGCGAGTACAAACACTATTATCTATAAATAATACAATCAATAACATTGTTCGGTTTCAAAATCAATCTTCGCTTTCCAAAAATTAAGCTATAAAATTACGGACGATTTTTCCTTTTCCAAACCATATCCGTGACTGACGTGTTCTAACAATGCTCACACTCCATGGAATTTATGATTTTACATTAGCGACGTCCATTATACAAAATTAATTCATTTTTCTTGTAAGCGATCACTACTTACCTCACTAACTACTATTGTGAATCTTTTCCGTGGATTTAAAGATTTTTTCAAAACTTTCGATTTTGCGTAGGCGCTTGACGTCCATTTAAAGTAATGGCCGTTTTCCCATTTTTGTTTTGACGACTGTTACCTTTTATTTACTCCGTCGTCATTTTATTATGTGTTCAGTCAAAATGTAATTTATAGTGTGAAAATATCTTGAATAATAAAAAGATCCAGTTTAATCGTCTATAGACAGTTTTATTTCATTATGGTTCGTTTCTAAACTAATTTTCCATTCAATGCTGAAAAGATGAGACTCTTTTGATTTGCATTTGATTCATCGTTTCATCCATGTTGTTACTATCTACCTTGCAAATCAGGTAAGAAAATATAAAAAAAATTATGATGGGTAATTTGAATGTTCCTAGGAATATTTATCATAATAAAGTTGGATGCTGCAGGGAGTGGACTGCATTGGAAATGTTTTGGCCTTTCAGAGTAGAAAATAAAAAACTGATTGAGTTCGCTTATTAATATGGTCCATGTTTTGCATATCTCCGTTATTGTAGTGCTATCCTATTAACTTTTCGTATTGAACCAGTTTGAATCGTGAATCTTTTCTAAAAGTAATTTGAGGAAGGTGAAAAGTATCTGCATATAGAAATGCTGCCATTCATTTTTTTACTTTCCCTTTCAACTCTTCATTTAACAAATAGGATTTGTCTAAAAGTGCACTATAAAGTAATGATTCACAAATCGAGATGCAATCTATCTCCCGCCGGGAAATGAAGGTTTATTTTAAGGAAAGGAAGATTTTTGCGGTGAAATTTTTCTCTCTCCAAAGAAACTAGGTCGCTTAAACTATAGCAGAAATGTAGAACACAGTATACTGTCATTCAATGCCAGGTCGCCTGCAAATCCTATATTGTCAAAATTCAACCTTAAAAGCTAGCTCGGGAGATGAACGCATTCTGTAGTTTTCATAAATATTGGACATACGATTTGGACTTTGGAGCTTACTAATATAAATAAATAAAATCTCCGAATTTGTAGCGAGGGAAAGAGCAGTTTTTTATGACAATGTGCTTCAGTTGCTTTCATGACTTTTTGACAAACTTGCGCACAGAGTATTGGACTCCCGCAACAGCACGCTGTTGGACTACCAACTAAACACCTCTCTGTCATCAGAGAAATAGCCTGGTATCGTTTGACACATTACTTCGGGTTAGCCCTCCCGCTCTCCCGGCTTTGGGAGACTTCAAGTCAGGGAATTCCTTTCACCAACGGAAGGGGAGGGGATGAAGGGAGTTGTCAGTTCAGAGAACCCCTTACCATCCGATATCTCCGCCGGTCAAGTTCAATTCCAACTACCGGCTCTCTTCTGCATCTCTCTCTGACAATTTTGTCTAGAGAGAGCTCCCCTGTGTCTGCATAAAGCTGCTGACGAAAGCCGTTTCACCTCTTGCAAGAGAAAAAGATGTGTTCAGCGTCGTCCGCCACTCCATTGCAGAACACACAATCAAGAGATCGCGCCTTTCCCAGAGGGTGGTTCTTCCCATGATGTCGACATCGTCAGCATATGCCAGTAGTTACGTGGGCTTGAGGATGGTGCCTTTCGCATTAACGTCTGCATTGTGACTAACTTTTTCCAGGGCCAAGCTAAGGAGAATGAATAATAAAGCATCCCCTTGTCGAGAGTAATCCTGCTGCTTTTTTCTGGGCTCTCACATTGGGGCAGCCAGGTCAGTTTTATTAATGTCGTCGGGAAGTCGAATTCTTTCATGACCGTGTACAGTTTTTCCCTGGCTATGTTATCAAAGGTGGTCTTGAAGTCGAACCCTCTAAAATTAAGTGAATTTTAAGAGGAAATTCGGTTGAAAAAAAGTTTAATTAAAGGCAGCTCCTAGGTTTTTTTATTCCGTTTTTTTTTTAAGAATCGAGGGATTCTTAAGTCCATCCACTTAATGGCGGACCAGGCCAGTGGGAAAATAATATGCTTTCTCGGTTCTGGCCTTTGTTGTTGTCTTCAATATAATTCATACACATGTCGTGTTTTTGAATTAATATAAGAGAGCAAATATCAACTTGTAATCACTTCGGTCACGCTCCTCCCATGGCAGAGGTGAGGCAGTGTCTGATGAGTTACCCCTGCCCTGCACGAAACCGCAAGTTATATGATTTTTTTTGTTGTTATTTTTGAACTGCAAGTGGTTTACGACATTACTGAAGTCCTAAGTGAAAATGAGAATCTAAACTATTTGTCATATTTCGTTGGGTTTTCCATTGTTGAGATTGATCGGATTTTGGACTGTGTTTTCTGGGGCCCGATATTATCACGATAACTTTCTGGTATTAGTTCGAGATCTGGTTCCTTTCGATACCATCGGTCATCGTGACAGGCATAAGCACTATGATGTTGTGATCCGTAAATAGTCTGATGTTCTGCCCAGCAAGTTTAACCATCCAAAACTTTTAAGAAGTGACAATCCAACACCGTATCCGTCGCTAGAAGTATAATATACCGGTATTATACACTCGGAATTGAAGAAGGGAGCAAGTTGTTCCCGACATATCTACATATGCTGAACAAAAATTTCTTCTAGCGACGGAGACGGTGTTAATTTCTATTTCTTAAAACATTTTGTTGGAAATGCCGCGGATTACATCCAAAACTTGCCTGGATGGATTACATCCAAAGTTTGCCTGTTCTGTTGTTGAGCCAATATTTTACAGAGTCTCCAGTGCGTCATTACATATGAAAACATGGCGTGCTATCGCCATTTCGTACTATCGGTCGACTTCCATTGAATACGCGTAACATTTGCAGATACTGTCCTGACTCGGTGGTGAAGCTCTATCCATTTGAGCCATCCGGACACCGTCTTTGTATTTCGGAGTATGGATTAACATATATGTCGTTATCTGCGTCTACGAGGCACCATTTAGCATAAACAAGCTTCATGAAGAACATGAAGCGAGGTCATTCTTATCGTTTGACAACCCCCGATGGCCACTTACATGCTGTTGCGTACTGGTCTGCTTCGGAATTAAATATCCAGTAAAATCTACATTCACTAGGAAGGAAAACTTTTGGACGTGATGTAGACCCGATCTTGACCAACAACATTGACATTTTTGCGATCACGGGTGAGCTTCCTGTTTGACTGCGTGTAGCTCTATCCGAAACTCTGTGGGTTTGTTTGACGATTGTTGAAATAGCTGCGTTAAGTGTATATCTGTTATTGAGAGCAAGGATGTTTATTTATTTAGTTAGTTAATTAATTTAACGGACAACAAACGGAGTAAACTCCAATAACTTATTGTCCTCAGGAGGAGGAGAAAGCAATAATCTTATCCTATGCTTAAAACTACTTAAAGTAGAGTAACTAAAAGGACCAAGCTGTTGTGCGTTGTAATTTCGGCAAAGCCTAGGAATCGGGGAATGAAAGTAGACTTCGAGCTCTGCGAAGGGCACGATTAAAATGTGTGCGCTACGTGTGTTATTAAACGCAGGGCGGCAGGTGATGTCGTTAGCGGCGGAGCAGTCCAACAAACCCGAGGAAAGTTTAAAAAATGTGCATAGATCCAGATAGGATATACGCTGTTGTAGGAAGGGGAGGTTCAGAAACCGGACGCGGGAGGGGTAGTCCACACGAGGGAAACTTTTCTTAAAAAAGAGGGAACGGGTGAATTTACGTTGCACATTTTCAAAGGCAAGACAATCACTGTTACGGAAGAGTGACCAGATCACGGAGCAGTACTCGAGGGTGTACCTCACGAGGGGATTGAAGAGAGCTAAGGAGGGTTGGATGGAGTCAAAGTCAGTGAAGGAGCGAAGTATAAAGCCTGACAATTTTGCTGCTCGATTGGTGATTTCGAGGCAATGGGTGTCAAAGCGCTTATTGAAGAAAGTGACTCCGAGGTCTTGAGTGGAATTTAAGCCGAATAAGGAATGTCCGTAAAGAGAATAGGAGAAAGAAGTGGGTGACTATTTTAGAGAGTAACACATCGAATGATACTTTCTGACGTTTAGTGCCAAACCATTAGTCGAGCACCAACAAACCAGAGTGTGTAGGTTAGATTGAAGGGAAACATAGTCTATAGGCGACGGTATAGCGGAAAACAGCTTAAGGTCGTCTGCATAGAGCAAACAGGGACAAGTAAGGAGGAGGGAAGGTCGTTAATAAAAAATAAAAATAACAAAGGGCCTAGAATAGATCGCTGTGGGACGCCAGAGGAGGAGGTGAAGGAGCGGGAAGTGCAGCCGGATGGAAAGGTAAGAGGTAAGCCATAAAACAAGTGTTATGAGAACGCTTAGAGACGAGAGTTTGGATATTTTGATCTTGATTTACAGTGTCGAAGGCTTTAGCGAAATCATTTAGGTATGCACTTCTTGCCATGAATTTAGAGGGTTGGCGAAAAAGTTGGTAAAGTCAAGCAGACTGGATGCAGTGCATCCACGCTTAACGAACGTTATGTTATGTTTGACATTGTTTACGCGATGTCGGTATTAAAGGAAGGCGGCGTATATCTTGTCAACTAAATTATCTGACTTTACTTTTCATTCGCGTGCGTTATTGTACGAGCTATCTCTCCCCGGTTCTGCAATACTGTTGCGGAGTTCAGTGATATACCGCGGTGGAAATACAGTAATGATTTTTATATGTTACCGTTGTGGATGTGTTATCTTATTCCTCGCGAATTTTTCTTCACTATTTTAAACCAAATTTTGGGGTCATGGGATTGAAGTCTGGAAAACTCTGGTCACTGGACTGGAGTTCACTAGTCGGACTGTTATTATTAGCGTGTTGCATGCTCCCGGCGTCCTCGTTGCTACTGCTTGATCGTTTATCTTCAATTCTAGAAGGAGTTTCTTTTTAGAATGAGAAGAACCAGGAACGGATCAAAAGGCAAGTGGCGAAGAAGCGAAATTAGGGATTACGAAACGTACACGTAGTAGAAGAATTAAAAGTAGAAAGTTTCACCGAAGTAATTAAAGAACAGGTTGAATGCTTTAAATCTATTATTGAAGGAATGTGTGAACTTCTTTTGAAGAGGAAGTTTCTCCAACATTTGTCTTATAAACGGCAATGCTTTAACTTCTCCAAAACTTGATCAACCATCCTTTGACAGAAAAATTCGAAATGCTCTTAAATTCCAAATGGAAGTCTTCATCTCTAGTTTTGAGTATTTTAGATGTCTCAGACGAGCAATATGCGGTAACTGTAAATATTGATGAGGCAGTAGCATCAAATAAGGTTCTTCGTGCCGTTTGGATTACAGCAAAACTCCTGAAGGCAGTTCCTTTTACACAAATCTACTATACAACATATTTAGATGTCGTAATATTATGCCTTAATCCATGAGGTAAATAACAGAGGTGTTCCTGGAGCGGCTGAACCCTCTAGAGGAATGTTAGTGAAAGATTACCGAAAAATAGACTATTTGGGCAGGACGTTATCATCGACCAATTTAAATTTAAGAAAGTGAAGCATTTAGTTTATTTTGTGTATTACTTTTTAAAGGATGCAAATGAAAACTGTAGAATTCAGCAGTCTTTAATACTCTTAAAAAAATTATTCTGGGTTATTTTGTTGGGCCCATTCGACAGATACATACTGTATTCGCAATGAGTGAGTTGAGAGTTGATTCAACTTTTCATTGATCGACCAGTTTCAGCTTTGACCAAACTTCGAAAGCTACAAGCGGCTGGCCCTATCGAACGGACAGCAGAGGCAAGGATATTCAAAGGTGACTAAAGGGCAAATTCAAGCCAATTTACCAATGGGAAGCCATGGAATTGTTCAAATTGGAGGCCGCAATCACATACTGAGGCTTCATCCACTTTAATCTGTGATTTCCTCCTCCAATTTACTAAAGTCCAAATTAGATTGTGACCCTATTGAAGACTTAAGACTAGCAACAGGATTTTGTCCGGACAGACCAAATATACAAGTTGAGGTCAGCCTGATATTCAATGGTTTAGATAGTTTAGCGGCAATCTAGTTCATGTCTACCGTCGATGCTGCATAAGCTATGATTTCGTGATACCCAACGGATTTGGAAAATTTTTTAAGTTCATGTCTGCACCTGGAATGGTCTATTTGCGATTCTTCACATTTTTGGTTATTCATTGTAGTGATCTACATATGCTACTACTTACTGAGATTGTCGTTGCTCCTTATAACGAAAAATTGGCAGATTTGTACAGATCGCTTCATACCTGCAACACTGAAGAACTTATTCTGCACCATTGAATCCTCTTCATCAGTAATCCATTTTAAGGGATTATTTTAATACGTTAATAAGTTCGTTAGTGTTTGCAATGACTTAATCAATATCTGAATCTAGAAAGCTTCCGTGCCTTATAACTTTACATTGGTTTCGTCTGTTTGGTTGCCCTTGCATTTTCAGTTAGTTTAGCTAACCTCCAGTGCAGGCTTTTTGGTGGCTAAGGTAGTAACCCCGTAGTGTTCCATATATTCTCCAGTTTTAATTTTCAAACTAGTCACATCCATTCATAAGGGTACCAATGTTAAATCAAATACAATTGAAAAGTTAGATTAGTACAACTCACTGAAAATCATTGTATAATTTGTACCATTGGCGGTTGGACTTTTTGTGACCCTTTTATGGTTAACTTTCTAACTCGTCTTAATGGAGACATATAAATTACGTCATTTTGAAACCTCCCCGTTTGATCTAGTGACGAGTTGAAATCTTTCTATACACGTCAATTTGATTTCAAAAATGGGATTTTTTGCTGAATCATGCCCTTAACACTTCGTAAATAATGAGACAAATATGACAAGGCCCTTTTCACGTAGTTTTCCTTATACATATGATGCAACATCGGAAGAATCAATAAAAAGAACTTGTATAACTTTATTGAAGAAAATAACAAGAAATTATTGAAAAGAAAATATTCTTTGATTGATTGTTAGAAACTGAAAGGAGTGAGATTGACGTTGTGGCAGTGACTTGATTTCAAACCAATAATCATATCTGATAGATGCAGAACCATGCATTATATAAAGGTGCATTACTGTTCGTATCTCTTTGGTTTGGATCACTATTTCTTTTTAGATGAACTTTACCTTCCAATGAAAGTATGACGTACGATTGAAAAGTTTACATCATATGAATCTATTGTTAAGAGATGTTTTCAAGAAACGATAAATAAGATACACAAAATAAATGACAACGGGGTCACGTCTGTCGTTTAAGGTTCGAAATGCTTAGAGGTTTATTTAAAGCACACGAAAGATGCATTGTGCCCAATGCGGATTTTCTGAAGATCACAAACTCAAAGGGAGCAAATGATTTTCGAAGAACTGCATATGTGTCTTTGGCAGGAGGGTAACGACTATGTTGTCAGTATTATCAGAAGCGATTGCTGAACTGTTTAGTTTGAGTCCATCCCACCCCTGAACTGCCAATCTAGCTGACCATTGGGGTAATAATAACATTAATAACATAGCAACCATATGTGAAATTTAAACTAATAATTATATCGAGGCGATGTAATCAACGTTCCTGGCGGGGATAATAAATTGGAATAGGTTTATTAAGGTTTAATTTTAAACATGAATTTCCGTTGAGGGAAAGTAGAATCAGTTTGTTTGTTCGGACATAAATTCAGCCAATGTAAATACGGCGGGCGCAACTGGCAATACCATATAAAATAATTGAAAAAGGAGAGAAAATGAAAAAAAATAATGAAAGCGAAACCAAAATTCTTATATAAAAGAATATTAAATAATATAATAATACAAAATGATAAATAATAATAAAATCAAAAGAAAAAAGAAACATACAGGAATATTGGCCCTCTCGAGTTCTAATGGTACAATTCAGAAGAATTGTTTAAAAACTTGTCAGATTTAATTATAGTATTTTTCTAAGGCTTTCATATCCGTACACAGTTTATTTACTCCTCGCCTACTGTTGTCCAATTATTTCCCTAAGCTGCACCACAAGTCAAGCTAAATGCATTCAATCGTACCGAAGCGAGATCCTTCATCGATGAACTCCTGTACTGCCATTCCCATCAGATTGAATTAAATCTTCCCCTTCTGTGACCAAACCGAACTCCTGTAAGTCAAAGTATATTAATTCTCACTGTACGAATTCTCACTGATGGAGGAAGAAAAACGCACAAAACCCAACGCACTGACCTCACTTCGAAGTGACTTCCCTAATGGATATACTTTTCAGACCAAACTGAAGTACCCGATCCAGCTGTTCAGATGCCCATCCTTCAGCCGGTCCCGGTCCTGTTTATTTCTAATTCCCTAAACATAGCCTTAGAAAACTTTGAAGTTGGTACCAGCTCAGCGACATCATCAACACTCCATGCCTCGCTTAAAAGCAAAAGAACGCTATGTTCGAACGTTGCGTTGTGAAAACAACAGCAACGATCTACAATTAGATACAAGCCAGTGAGGTGCATGTTCATTTACATCGTTCAATATTGGCTTCCACTAATTGATAATTCTAAAAAAATGCCGAATTGTTGGAAATGTAAATGAATTCTTGGGGTTAGGGGAAAGCAACCAGTTATTAGGCTTTCTGTAAAATAAATGAAATTACTCAATTTAAAAGCTACATGTTGAAGTTGAAAGTGGGAGTTGGTAAATCGAAAGGAGTAAATTGGGAAATCTAAGGAGTGTTAGGACGGGAGAAAACGAAGGAATATTGCATATTATTGAATACATTCTTCCGTTAGATTGTCCACGGACAAAGCAAAGAAAATGTTGTCAAAGCTGCGGCCACTACAAGTTATGGAATAGATGAAGATGCCAAAGAAGAAAATATTACTATTGTAGTAAACGAAATGATATCAAGACTAGATGGGTTCAATTTTGCGTCTGAGTTTCACTCCAGCTTCCGCCCAAACAATCATCATTCAGTTAGGTTGAAGCAGCCTTACACGATTAGAGGGGTAACAAAGCTCCTGGTGTTGATAGAATATCGATGAAACCATGGAGAACGGCGGAGCAAACTTTACAGCACTCCTAAGGATGAATGAAAGAATACCCATTATATAAGAAGGAAGATAGACTCCGGTACAACAATTACAGAGGCGTTCCGCTGTTGTGTTTGTCATACAGAATCCTGACGAAAGCTATTCGAAAAAAAAGTTACGTACATGTTCAGAGAAGATCATTAGTGAATATCGAGGTGGCTTCAGAACTGGGCGATCTACAACTGAGCAACTGATAGATAGGATTGACGGTAGCATACTGTATAAAGTAATGTTAGATTTTAAAATCCCCTGGAATGCTGAAACTGACAATAGGCAGCACAGAATCAAGGTCACAGTTAAAGATTAAAGGAAACTTGAGACAGAGCTTCAGTAGAGACTTGAGTTTGAAGCAAGTAGACGGTTTTACTCCTACTTTATTAACTATATGTCAAAGTTGCAGAAACTTTTTTAGATGTGGAGTTTGTAGCAAACTTGCGTTATTGTTTATCATAGAAACTGTTTAACATAGAACCATGGTAAAGCATCTGATTCCTTTAACGCATACTTGGTCTGATGTCGAACGAATCAGATTGCTCCATTC
Organism: Hermetia illucens; assembly: GCF_905115235.1. Taxonomy (NCBI): domain Eukaryota; kingdom Metazoa; phylum Arthropoda; class Insecta; order Diptera; family Stratiomyidae; genus Hermetia; species Hermetia illucens. The sequence continues at coordinate 54,018,298 of NC_051849.1, forward strand.
ATATTCCATTGCACATTTATGCTCCAATCCTAAGTTCATACAAGAGCTGAAGCATCCTTCAGAGGAAACAATGAAGCAAATTATTCAAAGGATAATACGTGTGCCCAATTCAGATGCTACTAGTCTTTTGCACTCCTGTGTCTAACAGTTGGTATTGACGATGTATGTGATTTTTGACATGAAGATATTTTCTGGTTCCTGGCGGTCTAGATGGGGCCGGACTGTAATTGGAATTGGATTTCTTTGGAAAGGTATTTCAGACGTTTTGGATACATCTCGGAGTCATCCTGCATTGAATTTCTTTGCAAGTACCATTATTCATTCCATTAGATATTGTCAATAAGTTTAACGAAGGAATTATCCAGCTTTCAATCGGTGGAATTTCTGAAAAAACATATTATTGCTATTATTGACAAATTATGATAGCTTCACATTCCTATGTTTCCCACTATGATAATCGTATCTTTTTGAATCTAATTACCATTCTGATTATGTACCCGTACAAAAGACACAGTTTCTTAAATCCACTATCTGCATCCGCTAAGAAATTTATTACGGCGTTACCACCTGCTTAATTTATTCATAATTATCATATTTGCCATCAATGAATTAAGTACGCATATTTCTAATGTTTTGCATTTCTAACGGATTTTGCAAGCTACATAACCACGGAAAGAATTTTAAAGTAAATTTGTGAAAAGGTAATCTTCTGGATAACATGAGCAATTAATACTGCCCAGTGTCCGCATATGCAGCCATTTTATAAAGGTCCAAACGAACCTACATTGACCTTCTATGGTTTAATTTTTCCCATCTTAAGAACCCAGCGTGCATCCGTTTATGCTAATTGTATCCATTAAAGAAAGAGAAAACTTTGCATGGTGCCTGGAACAATCAAATTATAATATCAGCGATCCCTCTGGGGTGTAAGATATGTTGATTTTATGAGTCATTATACTTGGAACTACGTAAAGAATTGGGTGAATTGGGAAGGCTATGTTCATAAATTAGAAGTGCGAGCTGGGGGTCACACGTGCAATGAGTCCAGGATCTGTAGAAACTCTTAGAGAAATTGCTTATGTGCAAATGAACATTAAATTCTCACGAACTTGTACCTAAACAAATTCTCCGGATCAGATAAATTCCCAACTTGACAAATTGTTCATTGCCAAATTCATGACTGAACTTTCTGATGACACCACATTTCACTTCCATTTTCTCATTTCCGCATCTCCACTGCCTGCACCCCGTGTTCAAACGTGAAACTACCAATCCTCAAGCTTATGATTAATGTTCTGCGCAACGATTTCGAGAAAGCATTTTAAGGACAGCTCGTAGCTACTGCATTTTTTTTCTCAAAACATAAATCATGCCATTTGGAGGTCATCGCAGTTGCTATCTTTAGGAGAGATAATTGCCAAGAAAGAACCTCGAGCTGTACTCGTGGTCTCCGATCGAGTGGATTTTTAGCCTCTAACAGTCAAATGGCTATTGTAGGTCACCCAGATGGCGACTGTAGCTTCTGCTGCTGCTGCTGATTCCTTTCTTTTCTTTCTCTCATTACAATTGACTTATTGATAATTACCTGTTTTTGATCGAGAAGTCGAGTCAATTAGTCAATGTATGAAAAGGAGGTGTGGACGCTTCTTACTTGATGTGAATGAATTGCTGGCAGCTTAATTGGATAATTAATATTTTGTGATTGGTAGGCAACTTGTTGTTGGTACAGGAATTGAAAGGCAATGCAGCTGGTTGGAAATAACTGCAGGGTAGGCTTGTTTGTGGAAATGCTGAGTGCGATTTCATAAAATTTGTGAACTTAAAGTTAAGCACGAGGAAGCTCTTTCTGAAGACTGCATAAAAAGAAACAAGGTTCACTGTCTGTCGCACGCAATGACGTGATTTTATGTTGAGTCTAAGAGGGCACCCGTAAATGAAAAGCATATTACCTTTTTTTGATTACATCCTTGTGGGGTATCAAATGAAAGGTCTCGGTTCCTATCACTCGTTATAATATTTGCTCAAATAAAGTTATTAGTAGTATATTGCTGTATTTTAGAAGCTTATCAATAAATTCCCAGATCCGTTTGTGTCGAGCACAATATTGGAAAGTTTGGTGGAAATCCTACTATTATTAACAAAGTCGCGTCAGATCATGTGTCTGTGTGTACATCTACTGCAACTGCAACTTGATGATTATAATGTACCAATGTATGTCGATGCAGACAAATATCCCTAGATTCCTCAGGTAGCTGTTCAGCCTACAGTTATCATTAAGCACTCCTACCTTTTGGTTAGATTTAAGCAGTTCTCCGAGCGCTTCAGTTCAAATCCCGATGAGAACCCTAAACTGCTCTATTCAATCCTTCATCTTCCTTCCTCATTTTCATAACCGTAAATCACTTAAAGATTCCGCAGAAATGTTCTGCTCCAAAAACAGCATTTTAACTCCTTTCGTAGGTAGTTCGTCTGCTGGCCCCATTTCCTTCGAATCGAACATGATTTGGAACGCAAAGTATTGTGCAAGGCAGATGTATTCACTTTATTAGAGTTTAGAATTCACCTTGTTGGGCCCCAGTCCCTTGGTAGTCGCCTGCCTGCCGTTGCTCCAAAAGTTTTCGAAGGTAAAATTTGGCATAGCTGTTTATAGAATATACTTTCGCAGAAATATACTGGTATAACTATCCATTGGTCAGAAGTACGCTTTGCTTCGAACAACGACCCCCGCGCTGGCTTTATCAGCCTTGAGAGATCCGTAAGATCACTGCCACGAGCTAACCGTCTTCTCTATTGCTCCATCATCATTTAAATTTTTTCGCGAAACGAAACTTCATTGTCATGCTATTCGTCAGTATCAGTAAGGATGAGTTAATCCTAGAAGATCCTCCAGAGTCTGTTGTGCGTGTTCAGAAACACTAGTCAGTTTTTCAAGTTTATGTCACTTAATCTCTTTACTATGTCCGAACAAAAAACAAATACCGGAACCTAAAAAACCAATAAAGGGCGCGCGAATCTATCGAAAAGAGACGCTGTAAGTTAAACCTCAAGTGCTAATAAAATACCTGCTCGACCGAGGCCGAGACCTGAGTGCCGCAATCAATCGATGCTTCTGCTACCTCAGATATTGATGGGGTGCGGTCTTTGGGATTCCCACCCTTCCTTGACATTTTTAGACCTTAAAAATGGAGGTTATTCTCCACTGTTTTCAGTACAAAAGAATGTTTGGGAGATCGACCTGAAAAATTTAATATGGAAAGGACCCTTTATATTCTCTTTCGGAAAACCACTTTTGCATGTCTCAGTGTCTTTGGAGTTGGTTCCATGGCTATATTTGCTCTTTACCATCCTTAGCAAGAAACCTAAAATGCTCTTTAGGCCACGTCGGAGGAGTGCTGAGATGCCATCTACTCCTGGTCATTTCAGTGGTTTAAACGTTTCCACTGCACATCTTACTTTAACTTCCCAGCATATCTCCTTTCCTACTTTGTCATTTTCCTTTTGAAGCTTTTATTGAAAACAAAACCTTATTAAAATCGGCTGACTGTCAGTCTGTTCGTCTGTCTGTATGTCACACGTAGTTTTCTCAAAAACGGCTGCACTGATTCACACGGAATTCGGTGGAAACTTTTAACCTCATGTTAAATGTGGTGAATAACACTGTTTGAATTGAATTATACCCTGAATTTAAGGGGGCATTTTTTTAATAGAATATGGTCATATGGGTATCAAATAGATTAGTATTTTTCGAAGTAGATACAAGTTTTGTGATTTGAGAGGGGAGAATTGTGGGGCCCGTAACGGGTTAATTAAAAATTTAAAAAAAAAAGATGGCGGTCTATGCACATAGTATCTAGGCATCAAAGTACTCCCCGCTACGATATCTGCTGAAATAAAGTTAGTAGTATATTATTCTATTTCGAAAATTTACTGCTAATTCATCTTTAGTTCATCCTAGATCCGTTAAATTGCAGTAAGACAAGCTTTAATAGGAAACACTATACTGCAAAGTTTGGTGAAAATCCTACTATTATTAACAAAGTTATAGTAGGTCGAAGTTGCCTCTTTCGCATCAAATTACTATTCTACTGCGCCGAGCTTCCGGTTTCCGACTTCTTTGCCTCTGTGTCTGGCGCTGGGCCTCTCTCAAAAATACTGTTGTTGACCCTGAGAAATAAATTTTGAAAAGTAAATGTGCCTTATCGACCTCATTGTCGTACCTTGGCTAGTCTCCGGTTTCTTTCGTCCCGTTGAATTGTATTCGAACCTTTGCTCTTATTCTAGTTATGTTTCTGTTTCACCAGGATAAAGCCTGTGATGACATTACTGGTTTAATCGGACCGCTGACCTCGTATGCATTAAGTGCATCTCTATTGAGGTCTTCCATTATCTCTACTTCTACTTCACTCCTGACATCACCGAGTACCCTTGATGAGTCGTGTTATTGCTCAGGTACCTTTTATAGAAGTCCCTTCGCCCGGGATTCCTTACTACTATTTCAACTTTAGAGTTGCCCTCAATGTCGAATCTTATTATTCTGCGGTTCGACATATCCGGTTTATCCGACACCCTCCAATTCTTCACCAGCCCATTCGTAAGAACATTCCATAGAGTTATATCTAGTACGCCTTGCCTGGTACGATCATGAATATTAGCGTGTTCCCTACTTATATATTTCTAACTTATTGCTAAGGATCCGACTCCGCCGGTTTTGAACGGGACCAAGGCTGACCACGAAGAAGAACTTATTGTTAAGGAAAAATTTAAGAACGTACTCACATCTTCGATTAGTGTCGCTATTTCCTCAGATCTTACTATGCATCATAGTTAGGGAGAAGTGGTAACGAGGAATTCCGCTGCATCCGGGTGTCGTCACCTAGGAAGTAGCTGATGCCAAAACTGCTTCTCGAGTTCTCCTGCCGATTTCTAGTTAGGCGATCTCAGCAGCTCCAAAAGATATGTACACATATTTTAATTTGAATTCAAGAATGCTGGAAGCTCATGATTATTCAAATGAGGAGAGTGAGAAGTATGGGCTAATGTTTAATCCGCAGTCAAAACCCGAAAGGTAATTTTTTTTATGTTTTTTTTTTTTGAGAGTTTCACTTACGTCGCTTAGTTGGGACCATTCTGGAGACACAATTTTCTGTCTTTCTGGAGAAAAGGTGTTCTGTTCAACTTAGCTAGGGGGAGGGTTTCTCCGCCTATTTCTTGTTGACTGAGTTCCCCCTTTGATTTGATTTTGATGATTCGGATGGAACTAAATGGGAATGCCTATTCGCTTTTCATGAAACGCTTCTTCAAAGCTTCGCTGGACCAATTTTTCTATGTTCTTTAGATTCATCTGTCTCTAACAAGCTAAGGTAATATTAGGTTGAGGAATTGAATTGAGTCGCAGCTCCAAGCACTCAGGCCGAAAGGGCTGTACTATTCTGAATCGCCTATTCAAAGGCCTGGTATTTGTGGAGTTGGCAGGCTTTTGCGGATCTGAAAACGTCTTCCAGAGACAGAACGTGCGTAGATCCTTCATTGACAAAAACCCTTCTGGCGTATCTTCGTGTTAGGTTTAAAGTCACCGGGCGTTGCATATGAAATGCTAGGTCGTATCTCTCAACGGGCTTTTATGTGTCGTTACCAGCTTTTTTCACCTCCAAATGAATGAAAGGTAGATTTAAGGTTGTTATTGTGGCTTTAAGTGTCACGGATGACGTAGTGCTCGTTGCTCCTGTAATGCTCAGGCAACCGAAATTTCGGATTTTTGTTGGCAGCTACCCGAAGTTAGCATAGTTTAGCACTTGCCACTAAACGATGCATGCGTACATCTAAATGGATTTTATGGTGGATCGGTACATGTACTAAACTTGCTGTTGTGGTAGTCCCTAGTTCTTATCCATCGCAGCCCTAAGGCACAGGTAGAGTAATCCGCAGAATTTCCACTATTGTCTCAGGATACGATGCTTCATTGTCAGCTTTGAACGAGACTTTCGACTGTTTTCACCAACTGAATTTTCATCCCTGATAGTCCTAACGCTCTTAGTGAATATAATTAGTGCAGCCTTCCCAGCGTTCACCGTGAATCCGTTATGGAAGCTTCAATCACAGATTGTCTGTGGAGTTGCGTACGGGCGGTCACATACTACGCCCGTTAACTTGCCGATTATTATTACGGTTAGGTCGTCTGCAAATGCTTACGGAAAGGTATTCTTCTTCATAACATCTTCTAGCTACCAAAAGTGGCACTGTATATAGCCGATCCTAAGCTGTGATTTTGGATTCTGCCTGGAAAATTCGCTTCCTTTCCTCCTAGATTTCCATGATGATCGCCAACCTTTTGCTCCTACAGAGCCTTTTGAGGGTCCTTGTATCGATTGTAGCCCACAGTTGAATCAGACCTCTGAGCGCGGCTGGGGAGAGCTTTTTCGTTTTCTACTATTTGGCTAAATCAGGGTTCAACCATGGTAATTTGTCTTTCCTTGCCGCCCTGAATAGATAGTTTCTTTGAAGATTGTTTTTTACACTATTTGTGATCATCTGGGTGGTTTTCTCAATTTCGTATATGAATGCGTCTCCCGGATGTCGTAACTCGGACACTCACTACTAGTTTGTATATTGTCCAATTTGCGTTCTGTGGATTTTCAATTAGGGTAGTTCAAGGTGGTTTCACGCCTATTATGAAAAAATGCATCTGATCGGACAGCGTGATATCGTTTGGTACTCGCCGCTATGTCAGGGGATACCACTGAGATGTCGATGACTTTTTACATGGCCGTACTGAAGAAAGTGGGTTTATTTTTCAAGTTCACCAATCATCTATTGGCTTAGGGCACCCTATTCCCCAGGGTTCTTTTCAGTAATACTGGAAGGGTTTTCCTGAAAGTAAAAATTATGAAAACAATTGCCACGGAGAAAAGATATTGGAAAGTGTAAAGCAAAAGTGTAGTGGGTAGCTCGAGGTTAGCGAACCATTGAAAAATCTTTAATTTTTTGGAGTTACTTCTTTGCACATAATGTTGCCATAACCAATTAAGTGATTAACTTGATCTGATTTCCTGCATCTTCCATTCTGGTAAGAGCTATACTTAATGTGACGTGATGGCTTAGCTCAGATATAATCCTGGATGAATATATATAAATCTACTTATGCATATAGAAATTGTGGCAGTCACTAAAGCCATTGAAATGACTAACTTTCTACTAAACTAGACTTAATATAAATTCTATCTTAAAGTGGCTACTCATAAAAAACCTTGCATCACACCAATTACATTGCATAACGCTACTACATTAGAAACTCGATATGCCTAATTACTCAGCACCTAATCGGTCCAATTTCAAGCTTTAAATAGGCAACTTGACCTCAAAGCTACTTTGACCTTGCTTTGTAATAGAATTTCAATTCAACACAACGAAATCACACCCTAAATTTTAAAACAATTAAATCTGAAGAGACGAAAAAGATAATTAGTTAAATCCACTTAATTTATCTTACGATCAGTGGTTTTTGTTCGCTACTATCTGCAATTTAATTTTTTTATTTTCTCTTGCATTGCAGGACGATAACATGAGTGATCAATGTAACAACGGCAGTAGCGGTGGCCTAACACAGGCTGGCCTCGAAGAGTATAACAGTCGATCATACTATGATCAACCGGTATTCCATCACCAGAAGCAGTCATCTTATGCACAATCTGAAGGCTATCATAGTTATGTCTCGAGTTCGGATTCAAGTTCAGCAACTCCATTCCTAGATCGGTAAGTCCAATTATTTTGTATACATGCCTAGTTCGGAGAGGATAAGAGTAGTAAAGATAAGAACGTAAAGACCCACATTGGTGCATTGAGCCTCGTTAGTCCCAGTTGGTAAAGCCTGAAGATCTCTGAAGTTTCGAATAAAATTATCTGACTAGGTGATTAAGGTAAGTATCTTTGATGATTTTTTGGTCCTTGAAATACTTTCACGAAGTATTACACAAGAGAATATCTAGAAAAAAGATATTAAATAAAATGTTGAGGTTCCATAAAAACAACGGAAGGCCCCACAGGGCTAAACTCCATTCTCAACTTACATTCGGTCGGCTTGACACATCATTCACTAACAAGCTGGACAAAAAGCGTAATCCTAGCAAGGAATTCGAAATAATGATACGGTCATTGAAAAAATCTCAAATACAACCTAAAATTTCTCCTCCACAATATGCATAAATCATACTGGAGTATTTTTTCGCACATACTCATTATGTGAAGGCCTCCTCAAGCTGTCGATCAAGGTATCAATTGACAGAGAGCACCGTAATAGATCGCGCCGATCACTGATGACATTGCATATTATTACATAGTATTAGCATCGAATTACATGGCCATTAATCACTAAGTTAATTATAAAGTCCCACCCGAAATGAAATAATCGTGAAAATGTGATCTAGTTAATAAGTTGTTGGTGTATTATACGCATGTGTGTTTTTTTAATTAAATGATATAATCTGAGAATGAGAGCGTGGGATGCGGTATGCGGAATGCTTGAATGGGCGAGTGGCTGAGGTGGAAGTGTCTTCTTGATGAGCAAAATTGAGGATGTCATAATGGATTATAAGGTCTGGGCTTGTTCCTGAGCAAAATACTAGCATGGGATTAATTTTTAATTAAATTCTGTAGTTGTGCTCAGTTTATATATCAACAAAGTGGTCGTTTAGAAATCAGGCGGAAGTTTATATGATTTTCATTTCCAGAATTATGGCTTGCTAGAATTCAAGTTTAGGTTATTCTATAAAGTCTGGATGTTGTCCTACTCTTACTACTCTCAATTCAGCATGGTTGTTCAAACAAAATTCTAATTTAACCAGTATTCTGTTTTGTAGACTTTGTGGCGGCAGACGTAGCACACAAGTAGGTTGATTAACTAGGATGGTTGGCAACATAGTACAAGAGAAATTATTGCTTAAATGACATTCTTTACCTTTTGATTGTGTCAATATGGTTTCCCTTTTCCGCCCAAACTTCCAGCACACATCTCAGTGTTGAAAAATATTACTTTGAAAGAACTTTTCAGTAATGAACTCACAAGGCTGTCCAAACTACTGCGACATTGAAACTAACAAATAATAATCGTTGGCACAACAATCCCTATTGGATCAGGGCCTTGAAATGTGTTGGATCACTTCATTCAAGACCGTCACGGTACACTACACTACTGTAGGAGGCAATATGGTCAGCATTACGCTCGCCCGAGATTATTACCCTGATTTGACTCAGGGACTCATTCACAGCTGAGTCGACTGGTGTCCGACGTCAAATCACGATAGAAATCCGCGACCTTCCGTTCGAAAGCCTTGTGAAACTGACAAATCCTTACTTTAAATATTAAAATGGCCTCATATGCCTTGTTTCCGTTTTATTCTCTTCATTCTATTAGCATTTCAAAGAGTAATTCATCAGATTCGAAAGTGAGGCAGGGCTGCTTGCTATGCGACTCTTGCAGGATACAAAGAAAGACCGTGCAGGGTACAGATACACACAGTATTCGGCGAGACTTCTGTCAATGTTTTTCGGGTAGTGAGAAACCCGAATGAATTAATATCCAAACATTCCTCTTTCTCTATGCTCAGTGACCATACAGAGAAAGGATACTAAATAGATTTCAATCGCTTTTGCTTTCCATACTTACAGACTCCATAAATCTAATAATATATTCTTGAATGGTTCAGCGGGGTTGGCTCGATTAGTCGAACGATCACTTATTTTCGGTGGTATGGTGCACCCTCTCACCTGAACGCAATTTACGCATCCTTTTGATAATTACTTCACTCGCTGCTGCATTGCAGCAATAACATTCTTTTCTTGGATAACCCTCATTGTGAGTCCTGTACTAATCGTGAACGTTGCGTATAAGAAATTCTATCAAGTGGAATTAGGCAAAAATGATTGGATGCTTTAGACCAAATAGCAATTATGTCCTTCGCACCTTCTTCCTATCCGAGAAGTATGTTGAAAGGCGATATCTGGTGATGCCTCTGACCAAGAAGCATCTTTTTAGGAGTTAGAATTGCTTCTCGGATTATTTTATTCTGACTTGCCGCTCTGCATTTTCCAACTTTTCAACTGATAGTAGACCTGATTATTTTGTTCTCCACCTCGAGCAGCATGGAACTGTGTGGACAAGCCAAGGGAATAATTGGTCAATTCGGAAATATCGGTAGCTTCTTGTGATCCTGTGGTAAATTTCGCATTATTCGAATGATTTTTCTGTGACGCCGGCAACTCTCCTTTTAGAAACTGTGATTTGACGTTTTCATGATATGCATACCTGGGACGAACGATTTTCCGAAAGACTGTCCGTCTAACCCATTTGTTCCCAATTTTCCGTTGGGTGCGGGTCCAGCACGTTGCTACTTTGGAGCGCGTAAACGCATTAAAATGCATCGAAATATCTCCAAGACTGTCTTATATATCCTGATAGAATTTTGACAGGATCACAAAGTGCAACAATCTCTAGTTTGGAGATTGTACAGACTTCTGGATTCGATTGATTCGAGTTTTAAGAGGGGTCACTTGTGTCAACAATTCGAAATAATAATCTGGTTCGACTATACATGAAAGCGACTTATCCGTGTCTGCAGGTATCGCTAAAGCATATAATTTCATGCTTATTTCTACGGGTACTCCAAACCAGTCCAACGTGGCAGTTTCGTGGAATTCAGACCGTCCAACGTGCAAATTTGTTCCTCTTTTGGGGGGCTCCCTTGTAATCCTGACTAACGGTAGTATTCTAGTCGTACTTTTTTACCACTAACTCTGGAACTCCATCTTGAGTTTCATTTCGGAAGGGAGTAGTCAAATTGTGGGGTCATGTAAATAAGCGACTGTGTGTGTGTAGTATACCCTGCAATCTCAGCTGGCTTAATTTGATGCAGGTAATAATCTTCTTGGAGAATATAATGGATCCCCAGCATCTCAAAACCAGCTCAGTTTTCTTCCAATTCGTGGTTCATTTTATTAAGGAAAATTTTCCGTTTTGCCTGGGGTTTTGTGATCGATGGATTCATGCTTTTGCTCCAGATTGCTCGTCCCATATATAATGTCTTGCAGCATTTTCAGTTATCGAATTGGTCTCCTCATTGGAGACCTAATCGTCGGCTTTCTGATGGAGGGTCCTAATAGCCTGGCATGAAGCAATAATCTCTGATGGGATATTTTCGGTTGTTCTTCGTAGGATTGTAAGTTTTAGCTTATCCTCTACCTTTTGAAGGATTTCTCGCTACATGTTGGCGATATCATCACGGTAAACAAATTCGAATTTCCGTATAATCCTTCTTCTTTCTCTTTAGCCTTTGTTCTGATTTCAAATGAGGTCGGGTCAGCTTTCAGATTCCAGACAATCATAAAGAACACCAGTTGTGGAATGCCACTTCATTCAGGTTGCGCTAAGGCGTGAAGCAATTTCATAAGGCAGTTCTCCATTAGCTGATAGCATTGCCCCGATATAATTAAATTGCTCAGTTTTGGGCAGGGCACAGCAATTCATAGCGCTTGTTTGATGGGAATCGTTAAAATTCAGTTTTATTTAGATTCAATCTGATACCGTGTTCCATGAAGCAATCATTCCATTTTTAGACAAGTTGCTCGAGGTGGTCTTTGCTATGAAACGCCAGGAAAGCATCACCTCCATAAAGTGAATAGGACGGTGGACGATGGATGTCCCGTATGACGGCGTCCATAACTCCCTTTCTCCTATCTCGACTCATAGATGCTCCTTCATCTGGTTTTATTCCCCCATTTATGTCGCGGTTGAATGTTTATTGTGCAGGATTTTTTTCTTAGTAATCGTATGTGTAAACGTTAGAAGATATTGGTAAGTAAGTTGTAATGAACCTTAGTGCTTAGCGCTGATGAAACGACCGTTTCGAATTGGTTTTTCTGAACTAAGAGATCTGCCTCGCAATAGCACGGATTACCTCCTGGCTTGAACTTTGCTTAAGTTTCAAATAAAAAAAGCGAGGACTTCTCCACATTGAAATCTCTTGGTTTGAATCCTATCAGCTTCTATCTAACTTCTTTTGAAGCCCTCTTGGAGTTAGGTTGCGAGTAATCATCTGAGGCCAGCAGTTTCAATAGTCATTATTCATTTGAAAGTTCGGAAGCTTTCGATGACAAGCAAAGGAGAGTATCAGCCTTACAAATACTTACTTCTAAGATGGTTTTCAGCTACTTTTACACCTTCTTCTGCAAAGAATTGTATTGTTAACTTCCAAGTCAATTCCAAGCGTTCAAGGGGCTATCAGGCTCCTTTGAAGTGGCTCTTGCCACAAAGCCTCACCAGAGTTTATCTAGTACCACAACACCGGGACGACTATCAAAGCTTTAAGTTTTTGTGACTTGATTAAATAGAGATTGATTATATAGAGAATAGGATTTTGAGGCGCGGGAGTACGGGAACTTACAACTAGGAGGAGACGAATGGGCGTGAATGGTTCTATGCGTTCGCTGGAAAAACGGGCATTGGAAACAACAAATTTTGCCACGTCGATTTTCCGGATGTTTCACCCGGAAGGTCTTTGCCGAACGGCAGAACATTGGGAAAAGTCGTTTGTCACTTTGAAGGAAATGTTCTGATTCCACTGGCCGTGAAATCTGCACTCCTATGCATGTTTGCTTGCAGGACGTGAATCATGATAATTGACTTTTCGCTTTCTGTAAATCTTCCTTAAAGACCTGGCAACGCTTAGAACCGGGAGCATGAGCCACATCTTCTTTTTGCAGACCGCAGTCCTTGCAAAGGACATTACACATTCACAAGTCTTCGCTTTGTGCCCAGGTTCGTCATGCTTATAACAGAAAGTGCTTGTGCCGTGCCCCTTGCAAGCCCCTGCTATATGTCCCCATGCTCAGCACTTAAAACAGTGGGTTGCAACTGCCCTTGGCTTTATTCTGCAAATAATCCACTCGATCTTCATTTTCTCCCAAACAACAGCCAATTTTGTTCCTCCGGTGTTGACAGACATAACTCCCACCTTAATCATCATCATCATCAACGGCGCAACAACCGGTATCCGGTCTAGGCCTGCCTTAATAAGGAACTCCAGACATCCCGGTTTTGCGCCGAGGTCCACCAATTCGATATCCCTAAAAGCTGTCTGGCGTCCTGGCCCACGCCATCGCTCCATCTTAGGCAGGGTCTGCCTCGTTTTCTTTTCCTACCATAGATATTGCCCTTATAGACTTTCCGGGTGGGATCATCTTCATCCATACGGATTAAGTGACCCGCCCACCGTAACCTATTGAGCCGGATTTTATCCACAACCGGACGGTCATGGTATCGCTCATAGATTTCGTCATTGTGTAGACTACGGAATCGTCCATCCTCATGTAGGGGGCCAAAAATTCTTCGGAGGATTCTTCTCTCGAACGCGGCCAAGAGTTCGCAATTTTTCTTGCTAAGAACCCAAGTTTCCGAGAAATACATGAGGACTGGCAAGATCATAGTCTTGTACAGTAAGAGCTTTGACCCTATGGTGAGACGTTTCGAGCGGAACAGTCTTTGTAAGCTGAAGTAGGCTCTGTTGGCTGACAACAACCGTGCGCGGATTTCATCATCGTAGTTGTTATCGGTTGTGATTTTCGACCCTAGATAGGAGAAATTGTCAACGGTCTCAAAGTTGTATTCCCCTATCCTTATTCTTGTTCGTGCTTGTGTTTGACCAGTGCGGTTTGATGTTGTTGGTTGATTCGTCTTCGGTGCTGACGTTGCCACCATGTATTTTGTCTTGCCTTCATTGATGTGCAGCCCAAGATCTCGCGCCGCCTGCTCGATCTGGATGAAGGCAGTTTGAACGTCTCGGGTGGTTCTTCCCATGATGTCGATATCGTCAACATAGGCCAGTAGTTGGGTGGACTTGAAGAGGATCGTACCTCTTGCATTCACCTCAGCATCACGGATCACCTTCTCGAGGGCCAGGTTAAAGAGGACGCATGATAGGGCATCCCCTTGTCGTAGACCGTTGTTGATGTCGAATGGTCTTGGTCATATCTGGGTTATCTCTTTTTATCGCCTCGTCCACCTCTTCCATATTTGTGAGACAATCCAGATCCCTTATTTCAAAGGTGCACATGGGTTCTAGGCTGAAAACCACTGCCTTCGTGCCTAGAATGTTCTGGACTGTCTCTCAGAACGTACTCTTCTTTTCGGTCTTCGACCCAAGCTCTAGAAGTTTATCCCCAGGTCCAGTCCGCCGGATAGATTTAATATCTACCCCAGTGTCTACTGGTTTAGCGTTGTTCCGGACTTCTCGCAGAACTTCCGCCTTTGACCATGGTTTGCCCCTTTTCCTTTTCTTTGTTACGGTGTAACCACTGCTGTCGCTATTCAACCTGTGTTGTTGTTGCTGAATTTTCTCCTGTTTTCGACGCTGCTAGTTCCGCTTGGTTACCACTTTGCGGAATTTTTTCTGTTGCATCTTCGTCAACAGATCTACGCTGTTATCCCCTCGCCTTATGGAAGTTTGTGTTCAGACCCAGGATCGGTCAGTATTCGTGGTAGTTCATTGACAAATTGATTTTACTGCCTTCATACAACTTTCCACTAATATCTAATTCAGAGGTCCTTGTATATAAACTTCTACTTTTCGAATGACATTCTTAAGAAGCCCACTAGCAGTTTACAGACTTTCATCACTATTTGGGAAACATTTGAATTCATCTGCTGGGCTACTTAATAGCTTCGCTCTCTTCCAAAATCGATTTTAGTTTTGGGATCAACATTTCATCAAATCTGGAATTATTCACGCTCATATGTTGCATTGTTGCTGGTTTGTTTTCTTTTTTGGTTTGTTTTTTTTTTTGGTCTAAGAACTACAAGATTTATGACAATCTGTACTTTAATGTTACTAATATTACGTTACCTTATATTTTCTTGATTTTCTTTTGGATCTACTGAATGCAAAATCCTAATAAAGTCTATCTATCTATAGAATTCTTCAAAGGGTAGTATTGGTTCGAACCAAACACGATGGAGTATAGAACGCCTGCTGAACCAACACCAAAAGTAAACCACTTGTTCGGAGTAGGTTTTCTAATCAGCCTGAAAATGAAGCTTTGAAATATAAATTTCATTAACATTTAAGACCCTACAGAGTAGCCTGCAGAGTCGGAGAAGTACACCTTCTAACAAGGAGTAGAGTGGACCCTTGATCGTTTTGATCGAAAGCCGCCACCTTTCAGCCTTGATGAATCCCAGAAAATATAAGAGGGTCAATAAAGATTCGGACCACTATCTCTTTGGCATGGTGCTCCGATCCCGAATAGCAATACTACCTCGAATCCCCTCTGACAATCAGGTGAGATTGAGCACTAAAGCATAACAGAGTCTCCCGTAACACCTATAAAGGGGAAGTGGGCGGCGCAATACCTGCAGCTAACAGATGTCCTGAAGATGAAGCATCACCAAGTGATCTTCACCACTACCTGAGGGATTTTGTCATTGCTATGCCACGGACATATTTTACCACAGTCGTAAAAACAGTCGATTGATTCGACGATGAATAAAAGTTAGGAACTGAACGGAAGAATGCTGAATAGCGGGTAATGCTGCACTTTCAAAGAACGTGGGCACGAACTGCGTTGAATGGTGAAGCAACTTCACAAACACAAAAATTAAACCCTGGGAGAACTAATAGGTCTGTAAACTCGAATAGTATATGAAGCAACCACACGTAAGTTTTACCAAAAAATCAGCAGGAAGCCTTATATACCTCGTTGCTCATCCTGCCGAAATCACGAGGAAAATCTGATTTCCGGCCGTATAGGCATGTCAGAACGATGGTTTGATTAAATTGCTTAACAACCAAAATCTCGACTTGTTGAAGCCAACTGAAGACGACGGACAAACATTGCTACCAGTAAACATGGAACAAATAGTACGTGCAGTCATAAGACGCCAGGAGCCAATGGAATTACGACTGGAACTGGTTCAAAAAGGAGGCGACCAATTACATTTAGTGGTTCAGCATGTTATGCTCAAGGTGTGGAACAGCGAATTAACGCCTGACATTTGGCAACCAGGCATTATCTGTGCCATACGTAAAAAGGGGGATATCGAGGTACCATGTTGCTGAGTACCACCTACAAGATACTTTCTCCTACGCAAATTAGTAACAGATCAGATTTTCTCTCTGCGGCAAGCAATGAAAAAAATGTTGGAATATGTTCATCAGTTGTACCATGTTTTCATCGACTTCAAGGCCGTGATAGCACCATTCTCTTCAAATCCACCCAACTATTGGCATATGCTGGTGATCCTGGTATCCAGATCGAGCAGGTGGCGTGAGATTTTGGGCTGCACATTAGTGAAGGCAAGACGAAGTACATGGTGGTAATGTCAGCACCAAAAAGCCAGTAGAACTTATTTCAGCTTAAGAAAACAGTTTGACTCGAAACGTCTCACTATAGGATCAGAGCTCTTAGTGTACAAGGCATTGATCTTACCAGTCCTCATGTATTCCTCGGAGACTCAAGGTCTTAGCCGCTTTCGACAGAAGAATCCTCCGAAGAATTTTTGCCCCCCCTACAAGAGTATGGACGATTCCTTAGCCTCTATTGCGATGAAATTAATGAGTGATACCAGAACTGTCTGGCTGTGGATAAAATCTGGCTCAATAGGTTTCGGTGGGCAGATCATTTAATCCGTATGAGTGAGAAATCTGGAGGAAAATCTGTAAAGACAATATATATGGGTCGGAAAAGAAAACGAGTCCGACTTTGCCTGAGATGGAACGATGACGTAGGCGAGGAGTTTTTAGGGATGTCGAATTGGTAAACCTCGTCGTAAAATCTGGATGTCTGGAGTTCCTTACTAAAGCAGGTTTGGACCGAATACCGGTTGTTGCGCCGTTGGTGATGATGGCTTTCTTCAGCTTAGTTTCATATGTGAAAGTATGTAGAATATATTCTGCGATGGTGCGTAATTTACGATCATTCAAGTCGAACTTTCTACCAGATTTGATTTACTGTCGGATGGTTATTGCCTTCATTCTCCATCTTTATTTTCTAACAGTGAGGCAATTCATGCTGAACACTAATTGAAAGTAAAATGTTACGTGATTTGTCCTTCGTTACTACTTGATATGGAATGTTAGTTCCGTGATCAACTTGAGTTTCCTAACGGATACATAACCTTTAATTAATTCAATTTAAAGTCAATTCCCTGTCATTTATCCAACTGTTTTTCTCATTCCCGTGCGCCAATCAGCTACAGTTCACTTCGCTCACTGACAATAAGCATAAGAAGATTAATGTTTTTAATTATGTTTCCGAAACATAACCGTTCCGCTTCATAAACACCTTAATGTGAATGCTTTAACACTGTAATTGCTCCCATGTCACATAGGAGTTAAAATCTGCGAAAAAAAGTTCCAAAATATTCTTGGAAGACATGCGAGAAGTCCCAAAATTAGAAAAAAAGCAAACATAATTACCGCACAGTGAAAATTGAATTTCGCTGAGACAATGGTCAATGGTCTTCTATTTGCAGATGGTGTTTTCTCTGATTGAACTCCTGCTGTTTCTAGTAATGAAATTAGTTTAATGTTTCTCCTTTACAGAATTGCTAATGAGAAGTGATTTAACCGGTGACCGGTGTAGGGCCATAATCTTATGAAATTTCCTTTTAAGGTACTCACATGCGCATGTTAAATTTGGGTAGTGTTTCTCACACGAAATTGGAAAGCTTAGCTACCACTTGAATTTATATGGAAAATCAACTGAATCTAATTTATTTCTTGATTAAATCAATGCAGATAACGGTGAAAGACAGGTAGTAAGTCCGTGTTCCTTAAACCAAAAAGGAATGAAACAGGAAAGTCACAACGTTTGTCTCTTTTAGAACTCGAATTCTATTATTCCAGGGACAACTAAAAAGAAGTGCTATCATGCCCTTACTTTTGTCCTGAGAGTGAGAAAATGTATCACTTTTAAGTGAGAAAATGTATCACTTTTTAATGCTCCACTGTCCATCTAATTGTCACCTATTTTAAAAATAAAGACTACACTTTCTTCTTAACTTGAAGAATTGAACAGATACGTCCAGCTTAGGAGATTTGTATCCAACATTCACCTTAACACACTGTACCACCTCCTCATCAAAACCGGTGAGAAAATTGATTCAAACAATAGCCATGTCGCGGTGCTCGACCCAATGGTACATTTTCTTCAGCTTTTCCGATCTCGTTACGTGAAAATTAGCTGCCTGGCTAATGATCTCTATTCTTCGTTCTAGATTTCAAATATTAGATGCTTGAGCCTATTGAAATCCAACTTGTGTTTTTTTTGTTTCACTACGCTTTTTGAGCCAACTGAGCGAGCGAATACTGCGGACGATCGATCATCAACCGCTTGACCGTCCGTCACCTCTAATAATCATAACCAGCACCGTAGGTTTGTATGCTCGGTTCCAATAATGAACCAGAAATTCTTTTCTATTTTGATTGATTACGTGATCAACCATTTTACAATATCGTAACTTGATTCTCGTTTTGTAATATCTAATATTGCATTTGACTCTTGTGTTTATAATTTGCCTCCTTAGGAGTATTACTCGCATTTTAGTTGCCTATCGATTGGAGTATCCATGGCGTTCTGGATAATGGTGGTAATGGTAGTTGTTAGCGATTAGTTTTGGAACGTTTTCAATTTGCAAAAAGACCCAAACCTGGGGGCCGGTCATTATTAAGGTCGTGTACTAAATTGATGTGTTTTTCTTTCTCTGTGTTTTTTTCTCATTCTAAATGATCATTCTGGCATATTTGTACAGCTACTGAAATGCCTGATAGATGATAATAGTAATGATTTCAGCTGGTTTTGATTTTTTATTTAACTCAGGTTCTATTTTGATAATAAGTTTCAGATGTATGGGAACGGGAATGGGTATTTTTCTTCTCTGTGATCGTCATTTCGATAAATTTCAGTTAATGAAACTTTTTATAGGTTCATCACAATTGAATGATTGCACCGGAAAGCTATCTTTTTTTTACCAAAAGTGTTTTTGATTTTCAATCGCAATAGTCATGTGATTTCTAATGTTTTTATATAAGTCTACATTGAAAAGTAAAGAGCTACAATTTTTGACTATGAACAATTTTTAGCGGTTTGTAATCGAATGGCAAGTCTAATGTGCATTACCAAATATCATGTATATATTGTAAAATACACCTCTGATATTGTAATCAAAGCGTCATGAAAGATACAAGAGGTATTAACATTTATCTTCACCTAGTACCGTTGAATTTATGATAAACATGTTTTGATTTATTGATTTGATTTTTATAGTTCCATTAAAACAGATCTGCTATAGTTTGATCGGCATAGCTTGCATATACTAAATTCGAAATTAATGGTTTGATGCTTACATTTTATCGACATTTTAAAATTTTCTTATATATTGCCTTTTTTAGAACAGTATCTTAAATCAGGTTACCCGCTTAAGTCTTTTGTTTTGTTCCTTGTTCTTGTTAGATAATGGAGTAAGTAGTTTTCTCTTTAAATATCTAATGATAATAATACAATGAAATAATTTATTAGTGTTTCGTTTACAATAACTGTACATTTATGGCAATTTCATTTTTGCATTTTCTTTAGAAATAATGCGCGTTTGCCCACTTTCATGCTTCGGGCAATATTCCATCTTCACAGTTTGTACCGTATGTAAAAACTGCAAGGTACTAGCTAATAGTGGTAATCGTCATCATCATCATCGACGGCGTAACAATCGGTATCCGGTCCACTCCTGCCTTAATAAAGAACTCCAGCCATCCCGGTTTTCCGCCGAGGTCCACCAATTCGATATCCCTAAAAGCTGTCTCACGTCCTGACCTACGCCATCGCTCTATCTCAGACATGGTCTGCCTCGTCTTCTTTTTCTACCATAGATATTGCCCTTATAGACTTTCCGGGCTGGATCATCCTCATCCATACGGATTAAGTGACCCGACCACCGCAACCTGTTCAGCTGGATTTTATCCCAATCAGACGGTCGTGGTATCGCTCGTAGATTTCTTCGTTATATAGGCTACGAAATCGTCCATCCTCGTGTAGGGGGCCAAGAATTCTTCGGAGGATTCTTCTCTCGAACGCGGCCAAGCGTTCACTAAGAACCCAAGGCTCCGAGGAATACATGAGGACTGGCAAGATCATAGTCTTGTACAGTAAGAGCTTTGACCCTACAACAACCGTGTGTGGATTTCGTTGTCATAGCTGTTATCGGTTGTGATTTTCGACACTAGATAGCAGAAATTATCAACGGCCTCACAGTTGTATTCTCCTATCTTTATTGTTCCCGTTTGACCAGTGCGGTTTGATGTTGTTAATTGGTTGGTTTTCGGTGCTGACGTTGCCACCATATACTTTGTCCTGCCTTCATTGATGTGCAGCCCAAGATCTCGCGCTGATTGCCGCCTGCTCGATCTAAATGAAGGCAGCTTATACGTTCGTCGTTCTTTCCATGATGTCGATATCGTAAGCATAGGCCAGTAGTTGGGTGAACTTAAAGAGGGTTGCACCCCTCGCATTTATCTCAGTATCACAGATCACTTTCTCGAGGGCCAGGTTAAAGAGAACGCGTTATAGAGCATCCCCTTGTCATAGACCGTTGTTGATGTCGAATGGTCTTAGTAGTGATCCTGCTGCTTTTATCTGGCCTCGCACATTGGTCAGGGTTGGCCTAGTCAGTCTTACCAATTTCGTCGGGATACCGAATTCTCTCAGGGACGTATACAGCTTTACCCTGGCTATGCAATCATAGACAGCTTGAAAGTCGATGAAGATATGGTGCAACTGATGTTCGTATTCCAACAGTTCTTCCATCGCTTGAGAGAAAATCTGATCTGTTGCTGATTTGCCTGGAGTGAAGCCTCTTTGGTATGGGCCAATGATGTTCTGGGCGTAGGGGGCTATCCGGTCTAGCAAGATAGCGGAGAATATCTTATCTTATCTTACCTCTATAATTGCTGCATTGTGTGATATCTCCCTTTTTATGTATGAGACAGATAGTGCCTCGTTGCCAATCGTCAGGCATTGATTCGTTGTCCCATACCTTGAGCACAAGTTGATGAACCACTTGGTGTAACTGGTCGCTTCCATATTTAACCAATTGTGCTGTAATTCCATCGGCTCCTGGCGACTTATGATTTTTTAGCCGATGAATTGCACGGACTGTTTCTCCTAAACTTGGTGGTGGCAGTATTTGTCCGTCGTCTTCAGTTGGCGGGGCCTTCAACTCGCCGATGTTCTGGTTGTTCAGTAGTTGATCAAAGTACTCAACCCATCGCTCTAATATTCCCATTTTGTCGGAAATCAGATTTCCCTCTTTGTCTCGGCAGGATGAACGTTGTTATTCGAGCTCGGAGCACCATGTCAACGAGATAGTGATGCAAGTCTATATTGGCCCCCCTATATGTTTCTACATTCATCAAGGCTAAGGGGTAGTGGCGTTCGTCTGGAGAGGCCCTTGTATGTTTGTGAACCGCTTTCCCCACAAACCAGGTACTTCCAACAACCATTTCTTGTGACACTGCTCATTGAATAATCCGTAGTCCGTTATCATTTGTATTTTGATGTAACCCATGAGAGCTTACTTATCGCCTGAATATGGGCCCCGCCCCTACTTGACTGTTAAAATCCTCAAGTATGATTTTGATATTATATCTGGGACAGGCGTCGAGGGTTCGTTCTGCTGCCTCGTATAAGGTATCCTTTTCCGACTCTGCAATGTCCTCTGTTGGGGCGTGAACGTTAATGAGTGCATAGCCGTTCGTTTATGTTTTCAAAGCCGATAACAGCAGGTTTCATTTTTTGGCTGACTAAGAAACCTACTCCGAGCACATGTACAGTATATGGTGTAGCGACTCTTCTCCAGGAAACCGGTCCTTGTCCAGCTCATCTCCTGTAACGCGGTTGCATCAGCCCTATGTTGGGACAGGGTACCGGCTTGCTGCTTGGCGACTCCATCTCTGTACAGGGAGCGCACGTTCCATGAGAAAATGCGCAAATCATTATTCCTTTGTCGTTGCCGGGTTCGTCGTTGTGTTATCAGTCCAGTCCGAGGTTCCTGTTGTGGCTTCGTAGCTTCGGTTTTCCATATAGAGTTGTCAGCCCTACCCAACCCCCAACCAGGTGGACCAGTTGGTACAATTTGTCCCGTTTTTAAGGGCGAGAGACCCGCTTTCATTCTCCTCCGTCTGCAGCTTTCCGTTAAGCTAAGCGGCCACCACGTGGAGATGGAGATACGGTTTGGTAATAGAGCTGTTGGTGTTGGTTCAGCAGGCGTTTCCCAGGTTTTATGCTCGATCGTGGGAAACAATTCACGTTTCGCCCTGGGACCTATACTACTCTTTGACCACCAGCATTTCACTGCTGGTGATATGTAAAAAAATATTACAAAATGTAAAAAAATATTACAAGATTTGCAACTAACTGAAGCGTAAAAGATAAGATGCTCTAACAATGGTTTATATCTTTTTGCTGATGAGGGCAGAAAAAGAGTGAAGTGGGAAATAATGAATCCAGAAAATTGAGGACGGAAAAAATCAATTAAAAAACTGTGAGAAAAACAGAAGTAGTATTGAAACGGCATTTAAAAGTTTATTAATGAATATGAATACGCTCAAAGATGTCACGAAGTGTTCTTGTTATATTTTGAATAATCCAAATAAACGATGTTCAAATGAGCATACTTTTGAACCCCTTGCGAGCATAATGTTTTGCTCTAGTGGGGCGAACGTATTGTAGGTAATTGAGAAGAAGAAGAATGAGAAGGACCCAGACCGACTGACAAGGTTGGACGTTGTTCAGGAGATCGCTTTTGTTTGAGGTAGAGAGCTGTCAATTGGAGAAGCAGGATGGTGGTATTGGAGCTTTTGGGGGATTGGAGTTTAAGGTGCATTGCAGGGAAAAAGAAGGAAAACAAAATAGTCGTGATCATTATGCTTCCGTGTACTGTACTGGGAATGAAATGATTGAAGGTGAAGGGTGCAGAATTTCGACATTGCTGGCTTACGCGCGCGCAAGTGTATTTTGTGAAAGAAGTTGCGAATTAGGATAGCCTTTCGTCCTTCACTGTGGTGGGGGCTTGGTTAGTCATCTTCTGGGCGATAAATTGAACGTCAACATATTCTCTCCACCCACTCCATGAAAAGTAGGGCAGATTGAGTAAATTGAACGTAAAGCTGCTTATAGACAAGCCCATCCCATTATCAACCCATTGGAATATGCCTTACGAATTGGAGAACCGGTAATAGGAGGCTTAGAATACTGATCAATCCAACTAATCTTGATACGATAGGTACAAAAAATCTATTTACGGTGACATAATAATGCTGTAGTATTAGAGGATGCTAAGGCCGGAAGAAAGCCTTCCAGGCCGCGCCTCACTTTCATCTGAGGCAGGAGGAAGATCAATCGAGAATGTGGTCGTCGTGGATCCCCTGTTTCGATCGCGCTACTAGGGTTCGGAGTTTTGTCGCACCACGCGCGCGGTCATGCCGTTATTTTTTTTTTTCATATACAGGTTTAGCTCCCGTGTTGGTACCAGTAGGCTCGCGAAAATCCGCACGCATCGGACAGGACACATGCATTTTTGAAATAGTGGCACGTGAGGGATCAAAGCACACCAGGAACACCGCCCCCCTTCCCTTCGCCTCCATCCCGAGTCTGGCTAGTGCAGAGGCACGCAAGCACATGTCGATGGAGCTTAGCAAGGGGACTTCCACGGTCAATTTCGCCACCTTTTTAGCCTTTTGAGATGGCTCTCCCCTCGTGGTCGTCCCCGGCCACTCAAGATGGTCGTTCGACCATCGCCCATTCCATATTATGTCATTACATACACCTGAGGAAGCTATCTGGTGTTTACTATGCTATCGTTTGGTTTTACTCTTAGTTTTTAGCCTAGAAAAGTTTCAAACCTACATATGCAACCTGACCATTTAGAAGTTTATTAAAGTGTTTTTTTTTACTGGGTACTGGATGCTTCGATCGAACGAGGAAATGCCGTGGCAAATTGCATTTTCGTTTTATACTATTTATCAGACGTCGGCTGTGTGGCATCTTATGGTGTAAATAAATTGATATGCGCTCAGTCAACGTCGAGCTGTTGGAATGGATCCCCAAATCAAGGATATGTTGAGCCACGCAAATTTGGTATCAGTAATTGTTCATGTACAAAACTAGACATGCAATGCCTAATATTATATGCTTAAAAGAGGAAACTTTATTTTAAATAAAACTGTCAAATTGTCTGCCCAGTGTTCCTTGTCTCCCCGCTCCGTTATGAACGTTGCCATTGATGTGACATGGTAGCTTCAGCACTCTTTCCTTAGTCGTAAACCCACTTGGTTCCTCTTTGTCAATGAAAAATAATCACCCCTTCGGCAAGATTTCATTTATTTTTCTCCTCTTTCCAGGAGGGAAGTAAAAAGCGATGATGATCCACACCCACCTGACTCTCCTCTCTCTCAATTGACCACTGGAATTATGTGCTTTGCAGTACATTTACTGCTTCGTTTTTTGGAATGTTTTCCTTTAAATTTTTTATCTGGTTTCAATTTGTTTTCTTTTTAAGTCTACAAATGCTGACTTCAAAAAAATTTTGTTCCTTTTAGTTTTAAGCAGCATAAAACTGGGGGTTAATTCAATTTAATTTCATTTCATTTCTGCCACATGTTGTGCTTTTTCTTGATATCGCTTTTTTTTCTCAGTTCACGGTCAACAAATCTTTATAAACCGAATCCGAGCTGACAGCTAAGACTTATTCCTTTCCAACAGCAAGCTATATATCAATCTCCCAGGAAAAGCGTTAAAGTTCGCCACCGTTCAACTAGTTGTCCATAGTGGAAGCAATAGCACAACAACAATATCAAAGAAATAATATGTGAATAAAGGTTGCTTTGTTAGTAAGCTGAACGTTATTTAATTTAGGAAACTAGTATTCGAGATACTCTAAAAATAAAAATACCCAGGTTCAGTTAGGTCACTGAATATTTGTTTTTTCCCGTATACGTATTCCGACAGCCACTTGCTACCTTCATCGGCAGTAGAAAAAACGTGTGACTGTGTACGAGTTTTGGGCAAACGGAACACACTAACTGCTGACTGACTGTGGTAGGAGGAGAGGATTAGGGTGACTAGATATACATCCCTGCTGATAAAGGGCAAGACGCCGTATAACTCCACATTTTCTTACCAATTTTAATGAGTTTGTGCTCTCCTCCGCTCTCCTTTGCCTTCCGTTTTTAAGAATAGGGGCGACATCAGCCTCTCACTATATTTTCTGTGGTTGATTGTTTTGTACTAGGAATATTGTCTGTTCAGCACGGATGTTAGTTGGCCGGATCTTTGGGCAACTCGTGGATGTTGATTCAATTATCGGCTATTGTATTGTTTGGAAATGCATTCAAAACTAGACTCAACAAAGTCATGAGTAATTTACAAACTATTTACGTGAAATTCAAAAAATTGTGCCTAGATTGCAGCACTCGCTATGTAAACTGAAGCTGGTTGAAACCCTGCGTTGCAATCAGAACTCACGAAAGTCTTCTTCACCACGGCGAGGTATCTACACAATTTGAACAACAAGCCATAACTCGACGACGGTTAATAGTTTTTATCTCGAAGCGCTAACTGTAAGAACTGAACTCAAGCTAACCGCGGGGCGGGACGCCGAGAAAGGGTGGGCTCGTCATAGGTCGAGTTACTCGACAACTGAGGTGAAGTAAGCATCGAATGGGGTTGTCATCCATCGTGCAGCCTTCCTCTTTGATTAGCGGCATCCAGGTCATCGAGCCTTCTGGCTCCACGTGCACTTGAATTATTATTTTTTTATTTCAGTTTCCACTTCGTATTTATTTTAGTATTCTCACGTAGCTTTCTCATTAAGCTATCGACATAATCAAAAACCTTGACCTATCTTTGCGAGCCTGTCCGTTATAAAAGCATTCAAGGGGGCGTAAATGAAGCAGTACTCGGACTACATTTAGATATGGGCAAACCTGATCAATCGAATTTCGCAATGTCTTCGGTGGACTTTGGTGATTGGCAATGATCAACCCGGGTGCTCATTTTCAGTATCACTTAGCATCGTCGTTCATTATAAATTTTCATGTGGCCTTATTATTCATTGACTCGTCCATAGCATCTAGATTCATGAAAGGAAAGTCTGTACTTCAAAACACTTTATATTACACTTTTTCATGAGCAACGAAATAATTTATATTTCAGCCGAAAGGTTCCCATTATCAGTTGCTACTATGGTCCTTTATATATTTTGACAGTCTCTTCAGACAATTTGCCTTCGCCTAGGCAAAACACGTATTACGCCAGGTCAACGGGTTGTCGGGTTACATTGTTAATGGCTCATGGGGTAACAGACAAAAAGATTAGATAGGAAAGTAACATTATATTATCTTGGGAATATGCTGAAGCAAGTACAATAAGGGTTTGTAAATACTGACCGGTAATGAAATTGGAGAGAAGGAGACCAGAGAACCAAAGCAGGCTTGGTCTTTTTACGAAATTGATACAAATTTTCAAGCCCTTCATATTTAATTTTATCTACCTGCTTAAAAAGTACAAAGCTAACTTACTTTCAATTTCAGAAATTCCTAATTCCATTTAAATTAAAATTAGAATTTAAAAGGATAATTTACCTCATGCTTAAATATGTTAAGGGGCGGAAAATCTACTTTTAGATGTTTTGTGGGGGACCCGAGCATTTTTGCCTAAATGAGTCCTCCAAATAAGCAAAAATATAAAATAACCACAAGATATCATTTTTCAATATCCATCACATTGTATGGAATATCCTTAGAGTAGTTATTCCACAGTTCTATCTTTGAGTTAGGATAGATAACTTCTATTTACAGGGTGCTCGCTTGAATGTTTTGTATAATGAAAGTTGGTTTTGGTTTTTGTATACATACTTATATTTATTGCACTTGCCGTCCGGTGCCATTTCATATGAAAGACCAGTTTCTACTACCTTTACTGCATTAACTTTCAGAATAAGTATGACCACTCTATTGCATAACATATATTAATGTCAAGGTCTTTATCATTTCACAAGACTTACTTCTGAAATACCTAAAATTAATGAAGGGCACTTCTAAATCGACTGGGGGTCAAATAATATTGAATTAAATCTCTACACACAACAGAATGCACTTCCTTTTCAATTAGCCGAAACTACGATATATCCGATTACACCCACTTAGAAAAAAATCATTTATTAAATCTTAATTCACTTCCTCGGTACCTATCAACGGCTCAAGATAATTTCATCTACTACGGTTCCTATCCATTTAGCAGCAATCATGCTAGCCAGTTTCGATGATTTGTTACGTCATCGTATTTTGCATAAAGGTTAGAGATACATAAAAATATTGAAATCTAACAATTCACCGATATTCTCATCGACGTCATCAATAGTATGCCGGGTTGGGTAAAATTTCCGTGTTGAAGTAGATATAGGCGAAATTACCGTCATCAGTACTCGAAGTAACGTAGAAGCAGATAGCCACGATAACTATCTTCGGTACTGATCAGAAAGAAGTATCTAGTTTTATTATAATATAAGTATCTATAAGTGTATCTTCTTCATTGCGTGTCCGAAATGAACATCTATAATAGATAGATCACCGCCCTTTGGGCGATCGATTCTCAGGCCGAGATCAGTAAAGGTGAGCAATCTATTCTTATAGTTAGAAACCAGTAGCATAACGACTAGTCAAAGAACCTTTAATGGAGCCTCAGTGAATTAGAAGAAAGTACTTAACATTACCATCCCTCTCTCTTCATACTTCGCAGTCAGATCTGGCATGATCGATTGAGATATATGCGAAGATTTTATTCTTAGCCTTAATCTGCTTCTCAGCTGAGAGTATGGGAACTCTTAACCGTCCTCCAGCACAATAGCTGATTATTAATCGTTAATCCTTCTATTCAACTCGCAGATCATGCGAGAAGAAAAACACGTTTCAATGCACCAAATTAAGAACTCTTAAGTATGGTCTCCTATTTACGTGGAGATGCTCAAATCTTGAAACTTCTTCTTTTCATTCTATAATTTCTCAATATTTTCGTTCTTTATTTGTCTTCAATGGAATTCAATTTTATTTTATTTTTTATTCACAAATTTCCTTGAAAATTTTCCAGATTGCGTCAGGAAACCGAACTTCTATCAAGACAATCGCATCATTGGTCGCAGAATGACTTATCGTCGCCAACATCGGCTAATAATAATCCAACCGGTTGCCCGACAAATCCGACAATTGACAATAATAGTAATGAAAGCACGTCTTCAACTGAGACACTTAAGTGGTTGGGCTCAACAAGCGACATTTCAGTAGCTAGTCACGCAACTAATTCATCTGCCATATCAGGATCAGGTAAGTCTGCATGATTGTCAACGTTTTAGGATTGTCAGAGGATCTTTTTTTCGTTTAATGGTTCTATTTGAAATCTTAATGTGTTCAGCGAGGTCAGATACAAGCAAAAAGATAAATTCTACATATAGCTTAGGATAGGTTACTAGATTCCGTTGGCTTTGGTAAATCACATCAAACTTGATAGGATGTGATTCTTTCAACGCTAATGACTTAGCAGCTGTTCTGACTCTTTAGTTTCTCTAATGTTTTATTTATTGAAGACGTTCTTATCACTGCATTCAGACATCTCTTATGATTGAAATGCTTCTTATGATGTGTAACTTTCCATTATTATTGAACAATTCAATGTTTTAGTTCCCCGTTACTGTGCTTACAATGACGGAGTGATTGTACACCAAAGAGGACCTTCATTGTTTCAGTGCAGCTGACTTTCAAAATGCCGTCGGGATTAGTCTGATTGTCTATTGTTGCTTAAGATCGTAACAGATCCTCATTTATTCAATCGGTAATTCCAATTAATTGCCATTTGTTTGTATTTGCTCTAATTTTCCTTTTACAATGAACGATGATTGCAAAATTTGCAATAGTACCTGCGAGCACTTTTTCTGGAATGGTTTCGCAGTGGACAAGAGTGCACACTTTCTTGTAGTGACGAATGATCATTTGTCATGAATTAATCCCGTCGATATGCAAGAATACAGTAAATTATACCTCTTCATGTTTGACATCTTATTAAAGTGAAATCTGTCGGAGTCCTTCACTTTAGAAACTTCCTTTATGTTATTTTATCCAGGCCTACAGGAGTTTTCCAAAATTCTACTTAATTTCTTTGCTTGTAGACGATTTCCAGTGTTTGTTTTTGTGGTTATTAATTACTCTTTTAAATAGTCCAAGTATAATCAACGGTATTGCAAATCATCTTGCATTTGATGATTCTGAAATTTTCTTCCATTATTACAGGATAAATCATTATAGCCTATAAGCTAGTCTTTTTGACTGACTACACCTTCATTTTAAAAAGCTCCCCAATTGTTCACACTTTTTTGTCCTTGATATTTCTGGCTTCTGGTTTTTGGACGCGGGAAGCTTGTGATTGCTTGTACCTTGTCTGGGTCGGGCTGTATTCCTTCAGAGGAAATGGAGTGGCCGAGGAATCTCACCTGTTTTTGAAGGAATTTGCATTTCTCAACGTTTAAGACTAAACCGGCCTCAAGGAGACGTTGAAAAATGCACTCGAGATGGGCTAAGTGCTCAGACTCAGTAGAAGAAGCGACCAAAACATCATCCAAATAGACGAAACAGAAATCGAGGTTTCGCAGGACTGAGTGAATGAACCTTTGAAAGGTTTGCGCCGCATTGCACAATCCGAAAGTCATTCGGGTGAACTCGAAGAGTCCAAAGGGTGTGCATATTGCCGTCTTTGGAATGTCTTCAGGAGCTACTGGGATTTGGTGGTATGCCTTGGCTAAGTCCAAGGTCGAAAAGATGCGGCAATTCGCGAGGTGATGCGCAAAGTCGTGGATGAGTGGAATCGGATATCGGTCAGGAACAGTCTGTGCGTTTAGCCTTCTGTAATCCCCACAGGGACGCCATTCGCCATTTGGCTTAGGGACCATATGTAAAGGGGAAGACCAACAGCTGTTTGAGGGCCTGCAGATACCCTGTTGAACAAGTTGTTCAAATTCTTTCCGCGCGATAGCAAGTTTCTGGGGTGGTAGAGGACGCACCTTTGAGAAAATCGGGGAACCAGTAGTATTTATGTGGTGCTGCACATTGTGCTTTACTGGTTTCGAGAGACTACACTCGGTAGTTATCTGGCTGAACTTTTGGAGGAGTGTCCGAACACGAGAGTCGGAGATGTCTTCCAAAAGAACGGAAAGGTTATTGTCAGCGTGAGATACCATTTGGCCCGACGAATTTAGTTTGGTTGTGGGGTCTATAAGGGACTTATTTTGCAAGTCCACCAGAAACCCATAGTGACACAAGAAGTCTGCGCCTAATATGGGGAAGCTGACATCCGCCAGGATGAAACGCCACGGAAACGTCCTACGCAAGCCAAGACTCACGTCCACTTGCCTGTACCCGTATGTATTGATGCGGGAGGAATTTGCTGCCGCCAGTTTGAGGGGTTGTGGGTATAGTCGATGATGCTGGGGTACGGGAAGAACCGAAACCTCCGCACCCGTGTCGACGAGGTAGTTGCGCCTGCTGAGGGGGTCGAAAATAGTTAGGCGACGTGGCGCTGCGCTCTGGGTGGCCGTCGCCAAGACCCCCCGCGGACCTAGTTTTTTGTGGTAGGCGCGAATTTGCAAGGTAGCGTACATCTTGTCGCTTTATCTCCGAAGTTACGATGATACCAGTAAATACCCTGGTCCGCAGGCTGTCTTGACGACCTGCTACCCGAACGCCCTTTTCGTGTGGCAGACCGTGAGCGAGCTCGCGGCCTGGCACTCGAACGCTGAGCGTCCAACGTCGCCCGCATCTCGGCCACGCTGGCAGTTAAGGCCGCGATCTCGCGCCGTAAGTCGCTGACTTCATCCAACGGTGGTTGAACGGCCGCTATGGTTGGGCGAACGTACACCTCCTGTACCTGATCGGCCGTTGCTGCCAGTTCCTCCAAGGAACCGGAGACGCAGGCTAGGATCGCCTGGGTGCCCTCCGGGAGCCGACGCAGCCAGAGCGACTTGATCAGGTCGTCGCCGATCTTGCTCCCACCCAATTGCCTCATTTCACGAAGCAATTGGCTGGGAGTTCGATCACCCAACGTTAAACCCGCCAGCAAGTGGTCTAATTTTGCCGACTCGCTTGCCGACAGGCGCCTGATCAACTCGCTCTTGAGCTGAGCGTACGATGCCGACTTCACTACGTCGGACACCAGAAGTATGGACTCTTCGTCCAGGCCAACCACCGCGTAGTTGAAACGGGTCGCGTCCGATGTGATGCCGGACATTTGGAACTGCGCTTCCAAATGCACGAACCACAGCTCGGGGTTCCGACGCCAAAACGGAGGAACGCGTACGGCGAGGGCGGTCACTTGTGGGTCCGATGGGCCTGCCGCGTCTTTATTGTCAAACGACATTTTTCCTACCGAGAAGTACGAGATTGTGATGCAGACGCGGTGAGTTTATACTGAAACGCGGTGAAATTTACACCGACACGGCAGGCCGTACTCACAAATGCACGCACGAACCGAGAAAAACGACGACCGAAGCGGACGCTCTTCAGCGCAGACCAAAAACACCGGGAAAACAGAGAACTCGCGATTCGAAACACCTCAACGCCGTCTCTTGCAGCGGCTTTAATTTTATTATCACTTTTTAATATAACGAATAATTCGTGCAAATATTGCACAACTAATGCTACAATACAATGGATAAAAATTATTACAGAGGTGAGATAAATATATTTAATAATTTCCAGCCGAGCTGGGGTCCTCCTCGACGGCGGCGCTGGTTCAATTTCGTCGGGCTGTAGCTGCGGCGTTGGCGGTGCTGGGGACGTCCGTTTGCTGCAAAATGACGACGGCAATGACGCGGCCACTGACTGCGAGGAGACCGGGCGGTTGTTCAACTTATCCTTTCCGAACGCTGCAGCGCCCAATTGCTCTGAACCTGATCGCGGGCTGGACTCTGCCCAATTCTGATTTTTCCTTTTGTCCACGAGCCGTTGTCCAAGATGAAAAGAAAATGCAGAAAGAGCGGCGCGAGCTGGGCACGGACTCGGAACAGTTGCGAGCGACACAGCCACAATTCAAAGCGATTACCAAGAATGTCCGCTACTCTGGCGTTTACAGGAATGCAATATGGAGATCTCGTCGACACTTTCTTTTTGTTGACGAACGTCGTCAGACTTTTACGCCATTAATCCGCCCACACACATTGGGAACACTTCTGAAGCGCGGATAGTATTTCCTGCAAAGATTGTCGGAAGGTCGTGGCAATGATGGCTGATCCGGTGTGTGAAAGGTGTTTGGAAGTTCTATTTCTGCCGTGTTGCTCGGACGAATTTTGTCGTCAATAGAACTTCACCAATGGCGGCGATGGCGGATAATTTGTTACTTTTTCCTATCGGGGTCACCACTTTAACTAATCGTCACTGTGTCTTGGTTACTTTAACTAATCTTCACTGTGTCTTGGTTCTTTCAAATTAATTTAAAATAAATTATAACCCGTTTTCTTATTTTTTTATTATCGAGCCGAAGTGTTCGTAGCCGCGGTTGGAAACAGAAGAGACCGACTTATTTCCATGCGGTCCTTACTGTCCCAACCAACGGCATTTTTTTACCGCTGGCTCTCCACTCCCCCGGTGCGTTCTGAAAACGAGTGAGTGGAGAGTTTCCGCGTTCAGCGCCATCTACCCGTCCGCATCCGCAACATCCGAAATAAATTTCGAATGCTGCAGATCCTGCCGCGCCACATAGTTGTCAAATTAAGAAAGGAGGATTAGGTACTAGCACTGAGGAAGGAGGCACGTGGTCTCTGAAACAATTGTATGCGGGGGAAAAAATAAAAATATTTACAGGATAAAGAAAAACACGTAGTCCTTTTCTCAACTTATATACCATCTGTAAAAAAAACCATGGACATTAATTTCAACTTAAGAAAAACTGTTGACAGTCTAAATTTACTATCGTGCAATAATTTCATCACCAGACGCTCCATTGGATTGGAGAGGTTACCACCTGTCGCTACTTTCGATCATGCTGCTCCCAGGGCAAAGGTGAGGTAGCGTCTGAAGAGTTGCCTCTGCCCTGAACGAAACTGTCAGTCAAGATTTTTGATAAACTTGGGTGTTTAACCCAAAAAGAGGAGTGCGTGGACCACAAGAAGGAAAGTAAGTTGCTTCCCAAGTGGTCTGATCCGTCATCAAGTGGATGTCAACTCAAGACTCCCAGTGTCCTCAACAAAAACCTTCGACGGGGCCATCTGCATCTCCAAGCGGGTGCCTGAATTGTGCTTTCATGTTGGCTCCACATAACTTTTCCATAGGTGAAATGATATAAGTGGGGTTATCTATTTGGTCTTTGGGACTGCTATGGCAACTTTCTCCGAAATTGTAACACGACGAGCCCTACGGAATAAGATTTCGTAATCTGAGTTGAAGACAGATTTTATCTGTGGTGATGAACGAAAGCGCCACTTAAAAATTTTTAGCTAACACCAATTTCTGTCTTTTCTTTCACTTGGACCAAAAATAAGTACTGCATCTAAAACATAATGGCATGAATACCCAATGAGCTAATCATCCTTAGCAGTCACCTCAAGAACTCTGCTCAGGATTTCGGCCAATTTCGAAGCTTTCACATATGTATATGAGTCCGAAAATTGAACGTTACTGCCTTCTTCAGAAAGTACTCCCGTATCATATGCATTTGCTCCGTGATGTTTGCCTTTCGAGAACTACAATTCAAGTTTCGGGAATACGGAATTTGGAAAAATCTTCGTTTCTTGAAACGCTGTGCTATATTTCCTCTTACATAGTAGCACTTCATGTTATAACCAAACTGTTCCCAGATACCACGATGCTAACATTCAGCTTTCTAATAATTTGCGAAAGCAGATCCTGAAGTGACTGATAATGTCTAAAGTTGGTTTGGATCAAGCCAACGGTTTGGACCATTTTACACCGCTTTTCTTCTTCAGCCTTTGCCTGTTTAGAAGCAGTCTCGATCATATGTGCTATGGTGCTCGGTCATAGACCTGGTCTGGATGAATCCGAGAGATTCTCAAATCACCATCTACCGTATCAAACCATCGTGGTTTCAGTCGGCCCTTTGGTCGTTTCCGATCGACTTCGACTTTCAGGCTAACTATAATATGTTAAAATGTCAAATTTCGCAGTATTCTTCTAGCACTGTAAGCAGCATGACTTCACTTCCCTTTAGTTTACGCAGATGACCTATCTTCGAACTCAAACGGGGCTAGTACGGTAGAATAGACTACACCACATGAAATAGAGTTGCAGTTTACGAACGCACCTTGGACTCATGATGCTTGGCACATCGTTGCTTGCTCCATCAAGCTAATCTAGGTTGTCTTCAGTGCTTTTGGATTCAAATTGGATCCAAAACCGGTAGTGGGAATCAAATTGATTTTGTAATCGTCCATAGAAACCGTCATCATTTATGTGACACTCTATCTTTGGTGAATTTCGAGACATTCCTCCTCATTTACTTCAAAGTAGAAAATCCCTACATTCACTGCTAATCGGTGCTTATCAAAAGGCGTCGTAAAGTGAATGTCTCGGAAAGTCCTACCATAATGATGAACTCGCCCACAGTGCAGTGGAGCCAAACTGGTTTTTCATGAGAAAATCCGTAATCTTAGAAACACACAACTACGTCTGATTGTAGCAGTTTATAGGATTCATATCCACCAAAACCTCCCCTCCTTGCTTTTTGCCGCCACCTCTGCCGAACTTTCTGAAGATGCTACTTTGGAGGCAGGACTCTGGCTGTGTTTGCTGCTTTTCGGGGATGCTCTAGTTTGTGCACCGTGCTCTGTTGTTGAAGCCTTTGAAACGGTCCACCACTCCTCTAATTTCATATCCCCATTCAGATTGCCCGGTTATATCCTCCCTCCTCTGTAAACCTCGGGCAAAAATACTCAGGTATAGCATTGCATTCAGAACACCTGCAAGGCTAAGTGATGCAAATAATATTGGGGTCATGTTCCATAAGAAATTGCATGATGTAGGAACTAACTTCTCTGTACTGTCATTGGTCCTTTTTTCAAGACATTGAATCAATATATAGGCTTACTGCAGCTGTCATTATCTGTACAATTCGCTTCTAGTAGCTTTTCGAAGCCCTAGGCCACATAAAATGGGTAAGTTCTCCTGATGATAGTGGACGCTACCATATCCTAAAAGTACTGCACACTACCAGCAATAAGACAGTATAACAAACTCAGCTTTCTCTGATGCATGGCGTCGGAGAATGCTCTAGCCCAGATTGCGGCCGTATAATGAATAACACAGATAGTATGAATCATATTTCCTGCATATAGCTTCATTTTTTGCTTCGCCACTGCAACTGCCACACCGTAGATCGCCAACAGAATCGACCTCCATTTTCTCGAGTGTGAGCGCCAAGTATTCCATCGTAAAAAAATCCTAACACGGGACTTTGAGGAAATTCTGCCGTAACAATTTGCCCCTTTGTCGCTTCAATCACTTTGTACTGTTGGAGTCTTTTCGAGGAAGCACTAGATTAGTCGAGATAAATAGCGAGAGACACCTGCTTTCGCCAAAATGCCCTTAATTTGGTTCCAGTTGACCAAATTGAAAGTATTCTCTTTGGCCATCATTACCACCGAAAGTCATTGTAGTCCAAGTCAAATCGAAGACCCTTGCTATTGCAAGCCACCTATACTATCGGTCTGATAAATCAGCAGCTTCTTTGATAAACAGGGAAAGCCTATTATATACCATTCTCGCCCCCCTCTCCCTTTGTGATTTAAATGGAGTATATCTGATGGTTTTTGAGGTTTCGGTGGTAAAATCAACTTTTATCCTCTCCCATGGGCGGGAAGCACTCTTTTCTCCATGTATGGATGAAAGCGCTAAAAAATTGGACCTGGTGTAAATATTACAGTTTGAGAACTCTATTCGGAATTCTATCCAACTCCGAAGTTGTATTGCCTTCAAGGCATGCACAGATCTTCTGCAGTTATTTTTTTGTTGCTGGGGAAGTAAAGTTATCCAGTTGGGCTTGGGATGGCCGAGAAATGGGATTATATTATTGTGGACAAGGCTCAGAACTGGTCACTTGAAGTGAGTTTCTTCCATATACCTTGTTTGAAACAGTGCCCAACAAAGTTGTGTTCGGATCAGGACACTGTTTTTTTGTAGCATTACCGCTTGATCGCCTGTATATCTTATTTAAATTGTTTACAAAATTTAAACATTTTTAAAGCCTCTGGTAATCTGATTCCTCTCTTTCCCTTTGACATGCCCTCTCCATACTGTGGTAATATTGTCTTCATATCCCTATTTCTATGTTTAATCAATAGTTTGCTGGTTCGAAAAAGTTCTATAATAGGCACACAGCTGGATCGACATTTTTTTCTATCACGGTGGCTATTGAACAAACTAAATTAAATCGATTTTGCAACTTTGACAGGGTACTAATATTTTGAAAGAAGGGGAGCGACCTAATATCTGTCCTTACCGCAAATATATCTCCCGTAATTTTCCATCTGGTACAAAAAGATGGGCAGGCAGAATCGACAATTGACTACTCTTTCTCGTATTTCGAGCAAAAGGTGGATATTCTTCCTAAGGAATCGTGTGGACAGATCACTAAAGGTATTATTTCCTTACCTTCTTCCTTATTCTTTTCCTCTTTTTATTTCAAGGTACAACCTCTCCCTTAGTTCATAGCACTTCGGAAAATT
The DNA here is from genome assembly GCF_905115235.1 of Hermetia illucens. Taxonomy (NCBI): domain Eukaryota; kingdom Metazoa; phylum Arthropoda; class Insecta; order Diptera; family Stratiomyidae; genus Hermetia; species Hermetia illucens. The sequence continues at coordinate 54,055,106 of NC_051849.1, forward strand.
TTATATTTTTCTAGGGTCTATGTCACTGTAAATTGCTTCCATGCTGTTAACGTTACTTATTAGGTTTTCTTTCCTGTCAGAGCCCACTCTCTTAAATTTTTCGTATCAACCAGGTAAGCTAGCCAGATACTCTATCTTTCCCGTTATACCAAGCATTTCTAACCTTGAAGTATCTCCATTGCAGCAGAGATGCTTATATCTTGAGTCAATAATTGAACCTAATCCTCTCCTCTGGTAAATGAATACATTTTTAAATGTTATCCAGGAGAATAGATTTCTTTCGCTGTTTTTCTTACTTATCTCCTCCAACAAAATTATGCGTTGGGGTGCCAGAGATATTTCATATGTGGTAAGGCAGGATCTGTTTAGACTGAAAATGACCTGATAGGCTTTTGATTTTTATTTAAAGACCCACCTCTTCAGGTAGCGGTGGGCGGGTTACCTAATGCGTATGGATGAGGATGATGCAGGAGGAAAGTCTATAAGTTATGGTAGGAAAAGAATACGACTCAGACCCAGCCAGAGATGGATGTTCTTCATTTGCAGAAATTAGCTGTCCAATTCCTTTCAAAAGAAATGAGGGACACTTCTAAAGTTGCTCAATGTCCTGTTCATTCGCTGCTGCTCCACCCTCAATTTTTGTAGAGGAACATCGGTTGTTGCATCCCTTGCCTTCTTGATAATGGTAATGGTTGCAAACTGCCACAATAACCTTAAACTATCAATGGTTTCTGAAAAGTAAGTTTTAAGCTGCTTGCAAGTATATATACAATATATGCCACCATTTCGACACCCTCTAGAATATATATTTGACTTTTCCCTCTTCGCCTATGTTCGAGCCACACGAAACATAATCCTTCCTTTCCCTTACACTCAAGCGCCATCATTGGTTGACTTTATCTCCGGTAATCAGTTTAAACGCTCCTCACTGGATTGTTTTATTTTCAACATCAGGCCCTCTATGTTTGGCTATAACGTGACATTGGGTCGTTGGAATCTCTTTGTTGCTTATGGAACCATGTTTCACCGCGCCATAATCTCTTGTGATATTGGATTACCCAAGCGTCGCCTGCGCACATTGCAAAGTTATTAGATTCGCTAAATATTGACTACCTGGAAGCTACTTTTCCATTCACAAAAACCGCTCATATTGGAGTTCCGAAGTCTTCTACCATGTCGTCCTTAATCTTTTCTACACTGTAGACTAGAAATATTTGCTTCGAACAGATTGTTGGAGTTCATAATTGAAAGAATCGTTTTGACTTTGCAATTATACATATCACCTGTCAGATTCATTTCCTTCGAGAAAAATAAAAAATTAAGTATGCCATAAGTAATTGGTAGCGGGGCTGGAAGAAATATTTCCAGAAATGATGGAAATGAAAGGATGGCCTCTCCTATTGACGAGGTAAATGAGTCAAATTATTCAAATAGGAATATAACACGGCATATATGGTACGAGGTTGAAACATTCAATTCCATAACAAACTTAACTTGAGTCATTAAGAGAGGTCCTGAATTCGCATCCACTTGATGACGGACTGGACCAATTGGAAAGAAACTTCCTCCCACTTTGTTTGCCGGACGGAACGCTCTTTTTTGGCACAGTAACCAGCTTTGTCAAAAGAGAACAAAGACGACTGATGTCCCTGAACGAAATCGCAACCCTTTTTCTTTGTAAATTGACCGCTGTGGAAAGTAGTATAAAACTACTATTAAAAAAAAACAATCTGCTGAAGTAGGAGAGCTAAACATGTTAGGCGACGTCTAGAGATAGTAGTTTATCTTCAACTTGGTACTACCAAAAGATGTTAGCATTCGGGTAAAAGACTAGAGGCAAGTTGAAGAATGGCCAAGTTTGGAATTGATTTTAATAGGCATTTGATTTTTATTTAAAGACCCATCTCTTCAGATAGCGGGGGGCGGGTCACCCAATCCGTATTGATGAGGATGATGCAGGCAGGAAAGTCTATAAGTCTATGGTAGGAAACCAAAACCACCATAGTACCATTCACTAGGAGGCGTAAGCTGGATCACCTGAAAGCCATAACATTACATGATATGGAGGTGAAACGAGAAACAGAGGTCAAATATTTGGGAATTACACTAGACCAAAAATTACTCTGGAAGACACATGTCGGAAACACTTGTCGAAAAGCCACGAGGGCTCTGATGACTTGCAGATCCATAGCAGGAAAAAAATGGGGTTGTAGCCCGAAGATACTACTTTGGATATATACTGCAATAGTAAGGCCAATGATTACCTATGGAGCGGTAATCTGGACAGAAATAACCCAACTCAGCACACAAGCCAGAGAATTACATAAGCTCCAAAGGCTGGCTTGCGTGTGTATCAGTGGGGAATGAGGACATGCTCAACGGCATCCCTGGAGGTCCTTCTGGGATTAACCCCTCTCCATCTGCACATACAGATGCAGGCAAGGAGATCAATATTCAGGATGGCCGGTAGCATGGGTGAGGCGGGGAGCTGCCTAAATCGAAGGAAGATTGATATCCTTTCTAGGCGGTACCCCGAATTACTGATACCGAGGGACAACATGACAACGAGGTTTCACTTCGATAAGAAGTTTGAAACACGTTGGAGTAACAAGGCAAACTGAGAGAGCGTGGCTGCGACATACGGCTTAAACCAGCAACTGATTACTTGGTACACTGACTGTCATTGGACCAAGGAAAATGTACTTTGAGCCAATGGGCAGGTACACTAGCATATTCCAGGCGGAAATTTACGCCATTGACAAATTTGCCTCCTTTAATCTGCAAAGGAACTACAGGGGGCAGAACATAGCTATTCTCACCGATAGGCAAGCAGCGATCAAGGCACTTAGGTCCAACCAGGTGAACTCTCAACTGGCATGGGAATGCCTTGAGAGACTGAATACACTAGGCTCGTCCAACAAGGTCTGGATACTTTGGGTTCCAGGCCATGCTGGGTTGGAAGGCAATGAGGCAGCGGGTGAACTAGCCAAGAAGGGAGCAGGGATGCCTTTACACGGGCCAGAACCCTTCTGTGGAATCGAAAACGGTTTCATAGCTATGAATCTAAGAAACGAAGAGAAACGGTTGAGGGAACTATATTGGGCGGGCCTACCTGGGATGGAGCAGTCCAAGGTGCTTATTGGGGGATACGAACCCACAATCTCACAAGAGATTGCTTAAACCTCACCAAGAAGAACCTCCGAATCATAGTGGGAATTCTCACTGGTCATTGTCGGCTGAACTATCACCTAGGGAAGCTAGGGATATCTACGGACATTGCCTGCAGGTTCTGTGAGGAGGAGGACGAAACCTCTATGCACATCCTGGGACAGTGTCCGGCACTTGTGCAAAGTAGATCGATACATCTGGGAGAACACTTAATACCAGATGCAAAGCTGAAACTTCTGGAAGTGGGGAACATACTAAAGTTCGTAACGGTTACAGACCTACTTGAGATACTATAATCAACAGGTACACGATAACCAGTAAAAGGGGCACAATAGTTCTTCAAGGACGCGGTGCGACTTTCCCTTAACAGAATAATAATAATAAAAACTCCGCCGAAGCCGGTCCCAAGCCCGGTTGTGAAAGGAGGAGGGATGGATAGCTTCAGTCTGAATGGCTGTACGCCACCGCAGCGTCTCAGGGGGTAGGTGAGGAAAGTGCAGGAACTTTGCAGACTTGCAGATTACTCACTAAGGAAGCTATCTACACACCTGGCAGCTAGGGTTAAAATGCACCACCAAAAATGAGAAGAAGGAGAAATTTAAGGTCCGGTACGGATAACCGGCGGGAGTCGTCTGACTTGGTGACTGGGTCGGGCTCTCGTAATGGACAGCACGGCGTCGAAACCGCTAGTCGTGGGGCGGTTCGACGTCTAGGCGCCACGACGACCAGGAGCACAGCTCCGCCTGCTGCAGCTGTTTCGCCACAACCTGTGGCGACCACTTCAGCAGGTTCGCGTAGGAAGCGGATGAAATGGACTGAAGAAATGAACCTCTTCATCATCCGCTCCTACTACGAAATAACGGCGGGGGCGGGTACAACATCTTACCGCCCCTTGTTGCACCAGAGATTCGTCGAGCGTTTCCCGCAATTCGCGCACGTGACTGTGCAGCGAGTCGCAGACCAGTACCGCTTTATTACTCGCAGCGACACAATCCCGGCCACCATCAGGGAACGTGTTCGACTTGAAGTCATCGGGGAAACTGGTGACCGAGAGTCGATGGGGGCAGAGGCGGCGGCATCAACAACATCACGCCGCACTGCAGGCAACAGGTTCAGTACTCGCCGAAGCACTCTTCTCCACCGTCCAGCTGAGGTTTCCGCTGAGGTTCGGGACGAATTCCAAAGAGCGTGTATAGAATTCTCGGATATGGATCCTTTGCATAGACCAGGCATTCCCAGGCTCTATGCATCTCCAGCAACTCCGGGAATTCTATCTCAAATCAATGATGAGATTGCATCTCGACTGTGTGCTGATATGTCGCTGCTGCAACTACAATCACTTGTGTATTGTGGTGCAGTTGCGGCTATCAGATTGCACGGTCAGAAGATTCGCTTTCGTGTTATTGGTTTGAGTGACAAAAGAGATCCACCATGGAAAATTCGTCTGGAACGTCGGCGGGACTCACTAAGGCAGGACATTGCTAGACTGATTCAGATCAGCACTGGCAATGCCAGCCGACGGGTGAGAAACAAAGTGCAGAGGGTTTACCGGAACTATGCCATCCCCTGTGAGACACCCGTTTTTGAAATTCTGGACACACTAAAACAGAAACTTTCTGTCATATGCAGTCGGTTACGGCGGTATGGCGAAAGTTATTTCAGACGTGTCCAGAATGCAACATACGCGAGGAATCAGCGGAGCTTTTTCAGATCTCTCAACGAATCCCAACAGAGCGCCCAGACAATACAGTTCTCGGTGACGGAAGCGAAAGAGTATTGGGGTGGACTTTGGGGGTTACCTGCCCAGCATGCTGAGCATGCTGAGTGGATCACCGCCGAAGGCACCCGCCATGTCAATACACCTGGCATGAATTTCGCGGATGTTACCGAAGAGGAAGTTCGACGAGCCATAAACAGCTCGAAGAACTGGAGGGGCCCAGGTCTGGATCGGGTGCAGAATTTCTGGTATAAGAAATTTACCAGCGTACACAGTCGGTTGGCACGCAGTATAAATGAGGTCATGAGTCGGCCGGAGGAATTTCCACCTTTCCTCACTGCGGGGATTACCTACCTTGTCCCTAAGAAGGACACGGTGCAGGACCCCGCAGACACAAGACCGATCACTTGCTTACCAACCCTCTACAAATTCATTACGTCCATTATTAGTGGAAGGATCAATGCGCACCTCGAGACCAACAACATTCTGTCCGAGGAGCAGAAGGGCTGCCGAGTTGGGTCAAGGGGTTGCAAAGAGCAACTCATTATCGACTCGGTAGTTGTAGGACAAGCAACTAGAGGCCAAAGAAACCTCTTCAGTTGCTATATCGATTATGCCAAGGCTTTTGATAGCGTTCCGCATACCTGGCTAATCGACATCCTACATCTGTATCGCATTGATCCGAAACTAATAAAGTTTTTGGCGACAGTCATGGAAGGGTGGCATACCACCTTATCAGTCCGTACATCTGAGGGTGCTAATACCTCAGAGCCCATCCGTATACGGAGGGGCATCTTCCAGGGGGATTCATTGAGTCCTCTTTGGTTTTGTATGGCACTGAATCCCCTTTCATGGCTACTGAATGATGCTAGAGGGCATGGTTTTGCAATAAAATATGGCCTACGTGCTAAGTGCGAACTGACACACTTGATGTACCTAGATGATATCAAGCTGTATGCTGGTACTGACAACCATCTCAGAAGTCTGTTGAGAATAATAGACATGTTCAGCCGTGATATTCGGATGGAGTTTGGATTAGACAAATGTCGAATCCAAGCCATCCGCAAAGGTCATCACGAGCCGCATGCCGGACATAGCATTGGTGACCTCCACATCGAAGCTATGACCGAGACAGACTTCTACAAGTACCTAGGAATTCTGCAAGGAACCCATGCTCGAGTTGGTGATCTGAAGGAAGCTCTGCTGTCCGAATTCCTGCGACGTGTAAAGCTGGTGCTGAAATCGCATCTCTCGGGGAAGAATAAAATAAGCGCGTTGAATGTATTCGCTATCCCTTCACTGGCTTATGCATTCGGAATATTGCCGTGGACGAAGACCGACCTGGAAAACGTCCAGCGGCGGATACGGACAACTATGTCCAAATTCCGAATGCATCACCCAAAGTCTGCCGTGGAGCGGATGAACCTGCCTCGTGACATCGGAGGTAGGGGCGTGGTTGACGTGGCGGCACAACATCATCGCCAAGTCGACTCGCTGCGCGCTTATTTTTACAGCAAAGAGCAGGCGAGTCCCTTGCATGCGGCTGTCTGTAAGGCAGACTGTGGACTGACTCCACTTAACTTGAAGGATCGATCTTTCAATCCTCTGAGTGGGGTGAAGTCGGACCAAGAGCGGATCGAGGAATGGAAGTCGAAGGCAATGCACGGTAAACACCTGAATTGTCTTTGGCAGCCATTTGTCGATTTGCATCTGTCGAACAGATGGCTGTGTGCTGGGGAGCTCTTTGCTGAGACGGAGGGGTTCATGTGTGCCATTCAGGATGGCGTGGTCGCCACCCGAGCTTATAAAAAGCTCATCATGAAAGAACGGGTGGAGAACGACCAGTGCAGAATGTGTGGTTCGGCGTTAGAGACGTTGGACCATCTCATTTCTGGCTGTACTGTTATGGCACCGGTGCAGTACATCACCAGGCATAATGCTGTATGTAAGGTTATCCATCAAAACCTTGCATACAAGCATGGGCTGATCACGGGGACATGTCCGGTTTACCGATACGAGCCGCAAGCAGTACTTGATAGTTCTGCTTACAGCATGTATTGGGACCGGCAAGTTCTGACTGATCGCCATACCGCACACAACAAGCCTGACGTACTGTTAGTTGACAAGACAGGTCGCTCCGCGTATATTATTGATGTTGCTATCCCCCATAATAGCAACATTGAACGGAAATACGTGGAGAAGAAGGTGAACTATGAGCCATTGGCTCGGGAAATCAAAGAAATTTGGCGTCTCGAGCGGGTGGTTGTAGTTCCCATAATATTGTCAGCTACAGGTATTGTACCTAAATCCCTCACGGCTTCCCTTGATGTCCTGGGACTTTCGCACAGTCTGGTTCAAACCATGCAGAAGTACACCATTCTGCATACGTGCTCGATGTTGCGGGGAGTACTGGACGGATTCTCCCACTGACCTACCACCGGCCACCACCACCAGTGCCCCTTTAGTTTTTAAGTAGGTAGGATCGTCCGAGCCTAAATGCTTGGCACTTAGTGCTAGTATTAGGTAAAATCCGGCATCTGCCGAGATTGTGATAACTCGGAAATAATAATGGTAGGAAAAGAAGACAATCCGGACCCAGGCAGAGATGGCGTAGGTCAAGATGCCAGGCAGTTTTTAAGGATATCGAGCTGGTGTACCTCGGCCCAAAACCGTGATGTCGGGGAGTTCCTTACTAAGGCAGGCCACGACGGGTTGTTGCGCCGTTGATGATGATGATCTCTTCTTTCTCCCTATGCCTTCTTCTTACGAAACAAATTTCATAAACTAACCTTGCAAAAACCTTTTCACTATATTTAATAGAAAAAAAGCTACTTTTAAAAAATAAGATACTTCGACTAATCAAATGCTTTACGTTAAGCTAACCAAATTGCGTTATCGCAAGCGCCTGAATGCACCACATCCAAAACAATCACCATCGTATCCAATTATTTCGAAACCAATCTTGCATTCAAATGTGATTTATGAGAATTTTCTCATTCTTGAAGCCATCGAACGCAATCCATCATAAATCTTTTTCTTTTTCTCACAATTATCTTTATTATGACGATGATAAATTTAGTTTGCGTCACTAATCGCGTTTGACCTTACCGCACTTAAAGATATTACCGCTGCTGATCTGATTTACTCTGTTCAATGGTCGTCATTGAACTATGCAAAACTCAATTTATATCAATCCAAATTAAATTGGAGAGGAAAAAAAAGACGACTAAGATAAAAGCGTTTGGGTAATGGTTATGTTTTGTATAGCATACATTAGTGTGCCGCGAGGTTGCATTCAATTTAGATGATATAATTAGTCTGAATTGCATGTCGGAATGGTTGATTGCATTTGCTTTTCTTGGCTAGGGTGAAACAGTTTGTGTTAGGAAGGAGGAGTATGATGCATTCAAAAATTGAGTAAGTAAAGTGATCTGTCAGATTTTATCATTGTCAGGATTAAAGCAACCCTTTAAGGAATATTTTTGTATAACATTAGTCTAAGCCGTTTAAATTATCCACTGATGCATGATTTAACAAAGCTTGTTTATTATAAAGAAGTCCTTCATTCACCCGAATAATTATCCGTACCCCCACCTACCAAGCAAGGGTCAGATCAACATTGATCGGAGAAAGTCCCTCGTTCCTTCTAAAGCTAATCTGCGTTCGTACCAATATTTATCATTACTTCAGTAATCTGTCGTGAAGCCGATCTGCCTAGAACTGAGAGCTGTAGGTATCTCGGGTTGTAGCTGTCCACCAATAGACCACTACTCCATCGAAATTCGTCACGTATCATACTTGCGTCCTTTTTATTCGGTGTATCGATGAGCGTCTAAAATCCAAAATCTATTGCAGCGTGAGTTCCTAATAGGTACCAAACACTTCGAACAGCACTTTTCCGCTATGGAGATGAAGATGTCGTCCTGGATCAGTCGTACAAATCGCAAAAAAACATCTATCAAATTTGTAATAACAATAATTTTTTTGTCGATGGTCAAAGAATCATCATAAGTGACCAGAGACAATCTACAGGGAATAACTACCCCAAAAACCTAAAAAATATTGACTAAATTGAGCGTGAAGGGTCGCCCGCAAATTTTGAAGCTCCATGGTAGCGCTCCATGGACACGTGCTTCCACGCCTTTGGGCTTGCAAGGCTCGGGAATGTGGGGGAGTCCTTATAGCACTTCGACCCTTAACGCGCCGCACGATTCTGAAAATTACTTAAACAAACGCGGAGATTCGCGTGCACCTAAAGAAATAAACACACACGAGTTAAACTTGCAAGTAAAAATTAAAAACAAGACAGCTCGACCGTGCGCGTCGAGCCATAGAACTCTAGACCCGTGTACCGCGATCGAAAAGGAGGATCCAAGAAGGATCACATATTTCCCCTGTCTCAAATGTTTTGTGAGTCGCAGCTTCTGAGATTCTCACCCTTCCTTGACATCGTCAGAGCAGAGAGCTTTTGAGGACGTCCCTATATTGTAAGAGCGGGCTAAGGAGGAGGAAAAAATCCCTTTTATAACTAAACTAAAAGCTGCTTTTTCTTATGTTCACGATTTCAAGTAACAATTAAAAATGAAAGAAAAGTGCGTTAGTGTTCATTTATTGTTTAATTCTTTGTTACGCTTCTTGTTAAGAATATTTTTGTTTCCTGTTCACATGAGAAGTCGCCGCACCGAAATGATATGTGTTCGATGAACGAACAAGAACAAAACCAGATCATAGACTTTTACTATCCTTCCTCAAGAAAACTCAAACCTCTGTTTACTGTTGCCTGACAACTTATAATTGTTTCCCTTGTTTTCCGCTCCTCCGATTTAAACAACATATTCACTCTAAATTACTCAAATTAATTTAATTTCATTATTTTCCCTACGTTATACAATGATACTTCTTTTTAAATTTCCACATCCGTTGAAAGTTTTGCTCAAACTCTCCTTTCATTTTCAAATCGCTCTTGTCAAGACACTCCCGCAGAATCCTTTTTTCACGACTAATCTTCTCCTTCAGCAAAAAAGATTTTCCGATTGCATATTCTGCTTATCAGCGGTCTCTCGGATCAGCGGGCCCCGCTTCCATTCACTTTTAATTCCACCGATTCGGCCTTGAACTTCAAATTCAAGTCAGTTCAGCGGAAAAAAAATCAACTCACATTTTATCAAGGCATACTCATTCTAACCTAGGCTAGATGTGCCTATGTGCATTCAACAATACGTAACTGGGGCTAGCTAAAGTACCAACAAAAAAAGTGGACGTACATTTTCCCCGGTCAATGTTCGCTGGCAATCCAGAATTGTTAGTAAATGCAAATTGCGATTTGTTCAAATGAAAAGGGATATTTAAAGTTAGGGGAAAGCGACCAGGTGTTTTTTTTTTAAATAATTACAATTAAGTATTCTAAATGGTAAATGTTTGATCCAAAGGAAGGTCAGGGTAGGAATTATGCAATTGAGGGGGGCAATCGGGGAAGTTAGGGGGTGTTATAATGAAAAAAAGGAAGATTCCATGCTATTGAATGCACCCGCTCCTATCAGATAGAACCTGGGAAAGGCGAACGACATACCAAGCATATTGTAAAACCGCGGACACTACAAATTAGGATATTCGTAGCCGGTATAGCACTGCGCCCATCGTAAGGAAGCTGCCAGAGAAACATCTTCAATGATGTGATCATAAAGTCCACAAGAGTTATTACTTGCTAGCTGAGATTGGCGTGAGTATCCATGTCAATGGGAAGCAATCCAAAAGTGCACTCTGCCGAAAGCAGCCTAATGGTTGAGAAAAACTAAGAACGCGATCCAGATAAGTCGACTTCTTTCCCTACCAGGCAATAGCTAATGAAGAAACAGATAACACTGACAGGCAGTTCTCTTTTCGGGAACCAATTATGCGTTCACGTTTCAAACAAGAGAAAATCTCGTTTCCGAAGTACTATACATGCGGAAATTAAATACCATATTAATTCTCACCATACAAGGAAATGCCGTTCTTGAATTGTTCTTTAGGGTCTTTACCCGAAAATCAAACGATTTGTATGCAAGATTCATGCAGATATTAAGGCTCCCTAGAAATCTACAATGGGAGGCCAGATCCCGAGTTTGAAAGGGCTATAGGAGAGCTTATTTGAAAGGAGGATCATCAAGGTTTTTGGGTGTCAAATCTTTTTGAAATTAGAGCTTTAATTAAACCATCATTTTTGTTTTTGGGTTTTGTAATAAAGACCAACAATTCATACTTCTGCGATTCTGTATCATGAGCGTAACATAGCCATTCTGACCGACAGTCAAGCGGCAATCAAGGGCTTGTACTCAGCGACGACATCTTCTAGGCTGGTGGGGCAGTGCAGAGACGCGCTGAATCGTCTGGGCGGCACGCTCAAGGTCACCCTCCTCTGGGCTCCAGGGCATAGGAACATAGAGGGGAATGAGCGGGCTGACAGATTGGCCAGGCGAGGCTCTGCTCTTGGCAGTCCTTCGACGAATACAGTCGGTGTTCGGCTGGCGGCTGCCGGGGACCGAGTCTACTCTCACTACCTAGCAGCCGCGGGCCTAAGATCGCCAATACTTACGAGCTGTACCAAATCAAGGAGAAATTCTACACTACGTCAGTAGCACTAAAGCTAGCTCAGGCTGGGAAAACAAACAAGCGATTATTTGTTCATTGCTTAAAAAAAGTAAAAAAGACCCATCTTAACACCGACACTGAGAAAAGTTTTTTAATAATATTTCAGTCTTTCGGTCTGCATTTTAAGTTCGTTTGATGTATTTCATTTACTTGGTATTTTTTAAAGAAAAAGGCATTCGTGACGAGACGGGAAAAGGTTTTTTGCATTACCAGATTCCGAACAAATGAATAATTTGCTCAAAGCCCGCTGTTGATTTTATTTTTTTTAATACAATTGGAAGTAATGACAGAAATGTATCTTTTTCGACCCAGACTATATCGAAATGCTCACAACACTTTTCTTTCTCCAACAAATCTTGATTATTTCAAACCTTTTCGTCGCTTTCAATTCATCGGATCACATAATCACAAGCTCGTCCTTCATATTACATAAAATTTATTCATGATTTGATTTTACTTTTCATTCACAACAGTTGATGATGGCAAATTGTTTGTGTATCTTATTGATATTCGGGAAGTTAACTGAGACTTGTGTGTGTGTAATCATTGATCATTTTGTGAAGATAATAAATAACTCAATTGATTTCTCCGGTGTCTGTTGAACAAGTATCTTTATCCAAACAATTCAAGATGATTACAAGAAAATGGGACAGTGAATAATTTTCAACCCACACATTACACTGTTATTACTCCTTTGTTGCGGCATATTGACTTTGATTTATAGCCTTGATCGTGCCAATATCTTTAATCGAATATTTTGTGTGCTAATTGATCAATTAGAGAATGTAGATCCGGTTTTTCTGTTCAAGTTGAATTAATTGAAATATTCGAGTATTTGATTTACCGATTGGACTCAAAAATATTCCCTGGAATGTTTGACATTACTTTTTTAATTTAAATTTTTGAATTGATTGATTGACTGTAGTTGGGTTCAACGTAGGTACATGCCGTTGAAGCCCTTAAGATGCAACGGTACCGGTTGAGCTAATTAAAATCTCTGCCACTAATAAAGAACACTCCCCCGGATTAGAAAGCGCAGCTCAATACTTAGGAGAGCGTTGGTCAGAGTATCGTAGCAGTCACACTCACTACAAGAAAGCAAAAAAAACTGCTTTTTGGGAACTTCAATTTTTTCAAAAACCTTTCGGTCGGGTTTCGTAATCATAGGCTAATTCAGATTATGTCAACTGAATGTTCGGGTCTCATCACCTTCCTGCACTATGTGGCGATGGCAGAACCGAAATAAATTTCATCAAAATCAGCTTTAGCCTTCGAGGCGCTACCTCCAGATTAAAAAAGAAAACAGTCAGCAAAATATGTATAGCTTCTGTAATGGCGCCGTACCAAAAAGACTACATATAAGAGATTCGACTCCTGGCGCATTGCTCGAAATTGTATGGTGAAAAAAAATCAGTGCGCATGTTCAACCTTCTTCGGTACATATATATGGCTTGCTAGATGGGATGGGGAAACACAAACAAGAAAATCAACTAGGCGCCATCGAGACACTGATACACCAGTCGGTATGTCAATGACATTCGGTGACCCTTAGACAGTTGATTTTCTCCTCCTGTGTATAGTCGCCTTGCGTCAGAAATTGATGAATTTTTATATTAAATTCACAATACGTAAGATCCGCAAGCAACTATAAAAAGCCCTTCGTAGGCATTGCGAGCTTTGTTTGGGTAGGGTGGGTGAATGAGCTTACATGCTGAGTGTGGGACCCGCGCTACGATAAGGACTACTAACTAAACCCCGTTCCCGTTATTAAATAACTAGCCTGAAACTGTTTGACATATAACTTCCAGATGGCACTCCCACTCAAATCAGGGAATTTTTTCCCAATGCGAGGCAAGAGAAGAATGGAAAGTTGTTAGCTCCAAGATCCCCGTATCATACCGTTCCTCCCCAGGTTCAACTCAATTTTCACTGTCAGAAGAAAGACTTGAACCTAATGTACAACATCCCTCCATCTATCAACGTTCTTTATTATTCCCTCGACAATGTTGTCCACCTTCTATAAGTAAAAAGAAAGATGTGATCGGCATCGTCCACTAAATCATTGCATAACACACAAAAAACGGTTCGTGCCTTACTAATTTAGCGTAGGTAAAACTGAAAACATCCATGCTCGCTTTGGAGCTCAGTAAGGAAATAATCAATCCCACTCTGTTTTCTGCTCAACCACGGACTGGTTTTTTTTCAAGAGAGTTACCGTCTATTAGGCGGTTGCCTTGCTTCACGAAGTAGGGTAGAACGGGCCGGCGATTTTTTTGCTGTTGTTTGAATTTGCGGAAAGAAGGTCGATATCCGTTTGATTTGACTCTATAATTCTATCACCGATCTACCATGCGGCACATTTTTGGGATTCTCTTCGTAATCAAAATGAGTACTTGAGTTTTTTTCAGCGCAAGGTTACTTTTCGTTGCATTAATTGCTAGGCTTGCTTTTCGCCTGTTCAACAGTGTATCGTGGAACAGTATCGAAGCATCATCTGCATAAGCGACCTTGTCGAGTCTTCATAGATTATCAGATGTAAGTTTCCAGGAATTTGGCCCTAGGATGGACCCCGGGTTACTTTCCCGTGTTCTCCATGCTCCTCTGACCCTCCAGTGCCTCATAGTGAATGAGTATGAGTACGTTTCTGGAATATCTGCCCATCACTCGAATTGAAGGCATTTCTCAGATCAAGAGGTAATAGGGAACTGTTCATGTCAGCTGAATAAATCCTATTCACAAGTTCGATGACATCATCAACAGAAAACACCCTTGTTCTAAAACTGAGTTCCCTCCGAGAGAGAGTTAGAGTTAGAGTTCTCGACAGAATGTATCGCTTCAGCAAGTCTTCTCTTGATGAGCTTTTCGAGCACTTTCCTGGCTATGTCATTCTTATAGAGTGGTCAGTATGAAGGCGGCAGTTCAGGGTTTGCTTTGCTTTTATTGATCAGCGCGAGTTTTCATCAACAAGGAAAAATCCATCCTTCGGGCAATCACCGATGCTTAAGTACTTCTACTAGGGCACCCTCAAGTCATGACGCCACGTTGCAGCTCCTTTGTGGTGATTAGTGGGCAATCGTCAGCACTTTTTAAGCTATTGGTACCACCCTGAATGGATGCGTATCCATCTGTTCGACATTAAGTGAAACCCCCCATTTTTCACATGACAAGTTTGTAACAAACTCCATGGGTCCTCATCCAATCGTTTCGTAATTGATGACGGCTCGGAAACGAAGCTCGCTCCGCTTCACCACTTCGGCTCTAACTGAAATCAAAGGGTTACGGTAAGAAGACCCTTGTCGTCATCACTCGGCTGCAATGGACGTGGGACCAAGGGATAGCATCGACTACTTCGAACGTCACATTTTCACCGATGACATTATCGAATCTGACGCAAAGGATACGTCAAGAATGCTGCCTTTACAGTTTGTGAAACATTGTCATAGATCTTTAGAGTCAGAGGGAGGCACACCCTATTTAGGTGCTCCGGCATTGAAGGTAGTGGGTGTCTGAAGTGCAATAACTGCATAGTGAAATAGCAAGGCACGATTCCTTTCAATTTCCATTCAACCTTTGGATCTATGTTTAACCTTGTTCTAGAGCAATAATTCTTTCAAACAGGAGCGTGCGATTCAGAAATGATGCTTCTTTGGAAGGTATATCTAAGTCGTCAAACTGCATTCGGTCTAAAACCTAAGGAATAATTTCTCCATTTCACATGTTGGGTTCCGCTGTGTAGGTAGTTATTAGCTATATCCGTTCAGCCTTTGTTTTGTTATAGCTGACGAATGCCCACTGACAGTTGATTGTACAGAAAAAGTAGCTCTTTGAACAACGTGTTGAAAGGCTGGTGTTTTGCTATGATTATTGATGAACCTGACTGTTTTTATTTTTGCATAGGCACTACATTCTTGATATCCCGAAGTTTCCACCTCCATTCTTCTCTACCGAACGACCGTTTGTCCCAACTGGTGAAGCTGTGCGATAAGTGGATTTAATTGTCCATTCCATTCTTCAATCTTTCTTTGAGGTTTTTGTCTTCCTTTTGAAGTAGCTCTTGCCAAGAAGTCTCATCGGAGGTTATTTGGCACCATAGCGACCGGAACGGCCCTCTGAGATCAAATCCGCCAGGCAAGGATGGAGGATGTGCTCTCGACCCGTTTAATTGTGGTGATGGTGTGAAAGTTTGGGACCCATACCCATTAGTTGCGACAGAGATGTTAGCTAAGTCTCGCAATCCTTGAAGTGAATGCAAAACCTGCACTCAGTAGAAACAAATACCGTTGTGCTAGCTACGATGGAACTCTGATTGTGGTGCTGACATGAAATCTACAGGACGTTCATGTCAACGATCTTACTGTCCATTGTAGCCTTCGAGTTTTTTCCGAGGACTCAAGGCGGGAAGTCATTGATAGCTTGATCATTTACCTTGATTTAATTACGATCATTACGACCCTGCTTCTTAGAAAGTGATTTCGCGGAATGATCTGACCAATTTGTTTTCTCTGTCCTTAATACATATATCAAATCATGTTGCACCATCACTTCAAATAAATGTTATTATTTAGACAGGAATGCGGTTCGAAAGTGCATTTCAACTTAAATTTACGTTACGCTATTAAAGCCTTGTTGATAGTCTGCACATGACCTTTATATATGAATCAAGAATGAATTACTTGCATCTGCGTCTGTAACGTAGTATTTGGTTCAGATGGTTACCACTTTCTATCCTCCATCTATAAAATATCGGACTCTGTTCGCATGGATATATCATGACATCATTCACTAATCTCTGCAAACAATAATTTGATCTGGCGCCTGATATTGTTCCGCCTGCTGTGCGGTTGTCGTGTGAGATGGTAGCAAATGGCTCGAGGGAAACATTTAAGAAAATTTTTAATGGTCTCGTATGCTATATGGTGAATAAATGAAGCTTGTTACCTTGAGGATCTTGGAGTATTGGAGCTTTACAGTTGTTATTTAGTGGCTTGTTAACGACCCCACGAACGATGCGTTAGTTGTGATAATCTCTGGGGAGTCAGTAGTGCATCAGTCTCTATCTAAGATCACTTTGGTCTCTGCAAATGCTCTTTTTCAAATGCAAAGCAATACAGCAGCAAATGGCATCTGCCACATGACATTTCCAATCAAAGTTGACTGCTTGTTGACGCAGATGTGCTTGAAGGATCGCATTTTCCTTTCTCTATGATATTTTAATAATTTCAGATTATTTCAGAAACACAAGAAGGTGCTCTATAAGTATTCACATTAATTCTGATTTTTACGAAATTGCACGTACTTCTTGCCGTTTAGAAAGTGCAGTCTCTTTTTGTTCTTGTGGAGACCATAGAATTAATCACGTAGCTTTGCAATACCATATACTTATTATAAAATCCCAACATTAATATCCTCCGATTGCTCTCTTCCTGTTCCTATGATTGATAATCGAGGTCCCCTCCGTAATTTTTTTATATTCCTGTCGTGACGGTCTGCTACTTACGTCCCTACTCCGTATTATACTAAAGGGAAAACTCTTTCTACTATGCATGCCTCAAATATGCTGATTGACCAGTTGGCTGTGGTCTTAACAGAGTAACTTTACGGCAGCTTTATTACCACCCTTTCTTCGGCAAACCTTTACAAGTTCCTCCTCAGTCTTTGTGCTCTCTTCTATGTGGGGAAAGATACGCGCAGGTCAGTTGTTGTGTTCGTCCCCTCATCTTCTTCATAACAACCCTGCACGCTGTTTTCTAAGGGTTTGGGTCTGCCTCCACGCAAAGTTCGCCAAATCAATCTCGTTGGCTTGTACGCATAGTCTGCTTAGGCTCACCTCTAAGATTCGCGTTTAACTCCCGTTTCTCACCTCTAGATCTCTAATAGAGCCTTCGTGCTGGTGGTAGTATGGTTAGAATCATGAGTCCGCGTGCATACACGCACTTTTTTTCGACAACTAAACCAATCTGAACAAAATTTGGTGGACATATGGGAACTATGAAATCAAACGCATACAGCGAATAACATAATTTACGTGGAGCTTAAAGGGGGGTCCTCATACATACAAAGGGGGAATGTAAATTTTTTTTTATCGATTTTTCATCAACTGAAAGGTCTCGATTAGTGCTTTCCGAATCTGATATCAGTTTTGATGTGCGCAAGTAAGGAGCCAAAAGTGTACAGTTAAAGTGAGAATTTCGGAAAATACCCAACCTAAAAATCCGAAAAAAACAGAATGGGGCGATTATATAAATTCTAGGACTCAAAATATGTCTTATTGCGACATCTGCTCAAATAAACTTAAACTTACTTAGAAATTGATTAAAAAACCCCTTAAATTCATTCTAGGAGTAATTTTGGTCGGACATTGAGGATAATGCTCTCGTCAGAAATTAACTAGAATAATTGACATTCGAGTGAAATATTAAAGCCCCATATATGAAGAAGTTACTTTCCTTCGGCTCTTTTATCATTTGCTGCTCTTAGGTGAGCCCTTTTCAAGGTTTTCTGTAAAATAAAACCTTACTAAAATCGGATTACTGTCTGTCTGTCTATCTGTCACACGCATTTTTCTTGGAGACGAATATTGCGATCGATACTACATTTGATGGAAAGGTGGGAACTGTATTCGCTCACGCATACAGTGAGTTACATCATTCTACGTCGAATTTAAGGGTGAGATCCAAATACATGGAAAAGGGAATGTACATTTGTTTCCACGAAATATAGTCGTCTAGGGTATCAAATGAAAGGTCTCGTTTAACAGGTTCCGAAGCCGTTGCGCCGTTTGTTGGCAGGGTGGGCAGTGCGTTCGGTCGAAATTGATAATTTCTTTAACGGAGTCATTCTCAGAAACAACACATCCGAAAAATCTGAAGAAATCAAGAGGCTGGGAATAAATACTGCCCAGGCTCCCTCCATGCCAATATCTATCCAAATAAAGTTAATAGTAGTATACTACTATAATTTTTAGTAATTGACTTCAAAAGTACATCCTAAAAGCACGAAACTTCAATATAGAGGATGATTCTACGAAGTTTGATGGAACTCGCACTATTACTAACAAAGTTATAGTTGGTCAAACTTGTCGCTTCTTTGCAAATTCATGCCAATATCACGCGGAAGTGGGTATTCTCACATACTATATGCATATATTACGTGCTACTTACTAATCGAACAAATGCACACTCAAATGGCTTGATGAAAGAAATTCAGGTACACAAAACCTTTCATAGTTGACGCGTCCAGTTTCCGACTTGTTTGCATCTGTTTTTGATGAACTTCTTCACATTTGAATTAACCATAATCGACAGAGTACTTTGCAGACCAAATTATTTGTGTGCGCCAACACGATTACGTACACAACAACTGGGGCCTCACATTGGGCACCAGTTCTGTTACGTATGCAACAACTATGGCCCCACGTTGGGTGCCAACTTTGTTCCGATGAGAGTATGACGTTGCATCACTGTGACACCAAAACGGTCACCAAGACTGTCAACTAACCAAATTCCCCTAAAAGTTTGCCAATCGGGAACACTGACTGCGCGAGAAAATATGTGGAACCGGACAGCACGTGCTTGCCTGCCGAGGTTCTTGGTTCTCAAATATTACCTCCCTGTCAGGACACAGAGATTTTATCATGGGCCTTGGCTCAATAGTTAAAAAAATAAACCCATCCGAGGTAAATTACTCTAAAAGAGACGCGGACTACTCTAATGAGGCGGACTGCAGACGTTAAATGCAACTCTAGAATTATTGCATTGCAAAGGAACTATGCCTGATGATACAAACGGTCTATGGATCTGACAAATCGGTGAATTAATGGGTACAGTGTGTCCTATGTTCTGGGATCGCCACCAGTCTGGCGATGGGAAGCTATTGGTAGTAAGGTGCTCTCCTTCTGACCGTTTTTTGATGCACACACAGTGTAATCAGGTTTGTAAGTGTTCGGTGGGCTGCATGCGTAGCAAAATACCATACAAAGCGCCCGACACATATCCCGGCAATTCCAGCGCAGTGGAGCAGACATTATAGCCTTTAGCTGATTATCAACCTCCTTGACTTGAAATTGGAAATTCGAAATCACTGGAGACCTCACTCAAGATGGGTCTGAGAGCTGGATCAAAAGAAGGATGGAGTGAAGGGTTCGACTTCCGAGAAGTTACAAACCTGGCCTTCATCGCTCCTCCCTATCCAAGAACTCTTATTCTCCAGCTGCCTGATGAAGTCACAGTACGGTGCTAAAGCGTTGTTTGAGCAGTACTCCGGTGAGAACCTAAGTGGCCGAATCTTCTCCCGTAACCGCTTAATCTACTGGACCAGCGCAGAGAATCGCTCTGTCTGTGTAGGTTCCGTCTGGTATTTACTTTCTGAAAGGGAGTGTTTTTAAGTCAGCGCTAGATCCACTGAAGGTGCTGAAAAGGTTGCTCTGGCTCCTTTTCCAATCTTATGTCTCATTTTGGGCACAACTTAGACCGGTTTCGATTCTTCCTCCTCATTCTTCTCCACCCGTAGGCATACAGAGGCTTCTTTAAAAGTCATCATGAGATTTGATTTTGAGATATACAAAAAAATTAACTGCGAAAGTTCGCTTATCCATGCGTCTACCCAACTCCCAGAAAACGTCGGTTTCAATAAGGAATAAAAAGGATAGGGCTGGTAAACTTTAGGTTTTGTGAGGAATCTGATCGCAATCACAGACTTGAGTTCCTCCCAGACAAGGGATGGGGTGATGGCACGGCCATCCTCCCGACTTCGACTGGTCCGATCGAAACTCAAAGTCACGACCCACAAATTCAACAAAACGCGATATTGAACTTTACTTTTTGAAGTGTGATGAGTCAATGATTTGAGCTAACTTCTCGGGAAACATTTAAAAGGTGGAACTATAGCTTCGGATGGACAAGTGAATGGACAAAGTCCATTCTACTTCTTTCTACACCCTCCCCTCTGCCGGCTATGTAGAGGAATCTGCTGAACAATCCTGTTTTAAGCATCAAGCGCGAACCTAAATGTTGTTCACCTGATGAACAAAATTCTCCTAAGTTCGTTTAGGCTCGGAGTATTCGCAAACGCAGGAAGTTTTGGACCTAATACCACCAAGTCCGGTGGAAGTAAACCCCAAAAGATGGCGGGAATGCCACCTTTCAGACCCCAACTTTGGGCGCCAATTTTGTTACGTTCGCAAGACGTAGGGTGCCAACTCTGTTACATACGCAACAACTGTGAACCCACGTTGGGCCTAACGTACATAACAGAGTTGGCACCTTACGTGTTGAGCACGCAACAGAGTTGGCGTCCAACGCGGGGCCACAGTTGTTGTGTACGTAACAGGTATGTGGTATCCCATTACTCTGATTTCCTATTTATTCGTCAATCGCGTGAGTAATGTCTTCCAGCTTATATAATTTCTTGGCCTTAGGATTCCACGGAGATAATCCGCACGCTGTGAAGCTGTTTTGAATAATGCTTGGGTTGATGTCATTCTGTACTTGTTATAACAGAGGACAAAAGTCCTTCCCCTTTATAAATGGATTATTGGTGTTTTTAAACCTTCATTCTTGGACTTCTTTTGCTATTTTTCCTTCAAAAATCGAAACACCGCGATGTCCATAGGCTGTATGAGATGAGATGCGTTAGGATGAAAGACCGATAATAACTCCGTTTTTGTCACAGAACTCACTTGTTTGAAAAGTTAAATGTGAACAACATCCATCAACGAATGATATAACTGGAAGCTCTATTTTTAGTCGACCAATCAGAGGTGTAATAAATTTACAATATATTCGTAACCACCATTTTCTTGGAAGTATTTTGAAATTGCGTCAAACCATGATTCTAAATGGTTGACTGTCATAGATAGAAACGTAAAACCGCTTCTTACTTAGTCTACTATTTAAAGACTTTGTATCCCCCATCTATTAATTTTTTGACATTTTCAATTAGCTGATCTTTCCTGATGGGAAAATGAGCTGCAGCAAAAGATGAAACCCATTTTACCTGTACAGTCAATACAGGTTGAGAACACATGCGTGTTACTGTGGAATTTTTCCTTTTTATTTTATCCTTGAAGGTATTTCGAGGTACGTCATTTTTTTCATTTTTCATTTTATTTTTTCCAATTGGTGTCTTACATCTGATACATTTTGCTTAAAAGTAGCTTAGAGTTAGCTTTGCTAGCTTAGAATTATTACAATAGGTGGCTATACATTGTTTGGCCTACCCGACCTTCTCTGTAATTAACTTTATTATGTAAAAACAAACTGTAATTTACAACGTTCCTTCGCTTTGTATTTAATTAAAACATTACTTAACCAATTTTCAAAACTGCGTCCGCACTAATAACGCGAGAAGGTTTTGTTTTACTTACTTACATCTACCTTATTACTACTTATATTTATATTTACTTACATAAATACTTAATTTTGCTATATACAATAGCACTTAATATTCATATAGTGCTTAGCCTCTTTGCACTCCTACCAGGCAAGGTGTGTCGAAGAGGGACAGAATTATTGATTTTAGGTCAGGGTTCAGTATCTGGCACGGCCTAAGGAAAGTCACTAGTGGGATTGTTTTGCCCTGCTCATGCAGTCTTCTAATTTTTGGGTTTGGATGGTTTTCAAGTTTATTGAAAAACCGCTCCGTAATGCTGAGAATATATTCTCTAATGTTGTCTATATTTGCTCGCCGGTATACTATGGCGTTCCTGCCGCACTTCTTAGTCTTCCAATTGTAAGACAATCCTGTGCAATGTCTTAATACACGGCGTTCGAAAGACATGCATTTATTCATGGCTTTCGAAGAGCAAGTGATCCACGAAGGGGCTCCGTAGCATATGATGGGCCTGATGAGAGTCTTATATAGGATCAGCTTAGTTTTGGTGCTTAGACCCACTTTTTTGCGAAGAAGAAAGTAGATCTTGCGCAATGCACCATTTGCTTTGCCAATGGCGAGTTTAACATGGTCGTTAAATCTTAGGAATTCGTTGAAATTGATTCCTAGATATTTGATCGATTTCGACCCTCTTACTATTGTATTCCCTATTTCTAGTTTCTATATCGCTAACTGTCTTGTCTGGGCGAAAATTAGAGGAGTAGACGAATATGTCGTCGCCATACTTCATAAGTTCTGTACCGACCTCAGGGGGGGGGGACATCAGCAGTGAAAATGTTGTATAAAGTAGGACCAGAAATGGATCCCTGCGGCACCCCAGAAGTAACCGGCAAGAGATCGGAAATCTCATTTCCGACACTGACGTAAAAATGTCTATGCTCGAAAAAACTGATGGCAAGTCTGATCGTCGGGATTGGGAATTCGTATTTGATCAGTTTGTAGATTGGCCCGTTTATCCAGACGGAATCAAAGGCCTTTTCTAAATCCAGAGCGCAAGCTACCGTGGGTTTGTTATTGACGTTTAGTCTGCCGGCCACAGTATCGTGGAGGTAGCTCAGGGCGTGCTGTGTTCCGTGCTTAGCACGGAAACCGAATTGATGGTCTGGAATAATGTTGTTAAGATTGCAGTGTTGGTCCAGCCCTACGGTCCATGCTCTCTCAAAAAGTTTCCCCAGGTTAGATAGAAGTGAAACGGGTCTGAAGTTGCCAGGTTCACAGGAGGCACCTCCTTTCCGAATGACTATAATTTTGGCTATTTTCCAGGTGGATAGGAAGTACCCAATATTAATGCAGTTATTAAAAACCGCAAGCAGGAACTTAATGGAGGTTACTGGAAGATTTTTTAAGACGAAATTCGTAATTCCATCTCGGCCTGCTGACTTTTTACCGTTAAGATTATGGGTAATAGCAGTGAGTTGTGATAAACTCAGAAATTTGCTCGAATCAGTAGGCTTGTTGGAAAGGTTCTGGGCAGAAAAGGACATGATTCTGTAGCAGAAGTGAAATCTCTGACTATTGAATCAACAGTCTTAGTGAGAGCCATTCTGTTGCTCGGAGGTATTGCGTTGAGCTGCCGTTTAAAGAATTCCCCAAGTGTTTTTGCTTTCCCAGCATCACTTCAGACTCGCACTTTGTTTTGGGTTAGAACAAAGTTGCGGGCTTTGCATTTCCCGGTTAGCCTGTTGATATTTTGGAACATATTAGCTCCAGGCTTAATGTCTGCAAGTTTGCGGGTCAATTCCTTGCTACGGAAGGTCGCCACCATACCACGGATTAGCGTACTGAGACAGTTAATCCGGGAGAGTAATGCTTTATATTCCGCATTTATTTTATTCCCGTGCTCGTGAAATTTGCGCTTGAGATTACGCCTCCAAATCTGCCTAACTTTCAAGTGGAGCATTATCTCATGTGGAAGACAATTAAATTGAGCAGTGTCAATAGCGTCAGACGCCAAGTTAATAGCCTCGTCGATTTCTTTGTCCGACAGATTGCGATTATTTGAGAGCTTTTTCAAGTTGAGTTTTGGTGCTAACTCAGCCCTGAATTTATCCCAGTCAGTGTGGGCGAAAGACCTAATTGTGGTCATTATTCTCTTTTTCAGAGAAAGAGGTGAGGACAGTTTGAGATTGACCGCGAAATGGTCTGACATGCCTGGCAAGGTATCACATGAAAGCTTTGCTTCATTTCCATAGACAGAAGAAAGTAGTCTAATATAGATTGACTACTGGGCCTTGACGGAGAATTCGGCAAGACCATCATGAGATTGGTAGGCGAGAAAGGGTCGTGGATCCATTTGAGCAGGGTTTTCCCATTACAGTTAATGGCCGTGTCGCCCCAGTGAGTGTGCCTGGAGTTGAAGTCGCCTCCAAAGACAAGGTAATTATCATAGATTTCAACTGGAGATGGCTCAAGACTTTTAAGTCATGGCCCAGTTCCTCATTTCTAGATTGGCACCTAATATAAACGGAGGCAATGAGAATCCGTTTTTGCCAGCCGTTTTAATGAAAGCCGCCGCAGCGGAACAGGTTAGCAGGTTGTCTATGGCGGCTTCCTCGAATTCATAATCTTTTTTGATTAATAGGGCAGAGCCGGTGTTGTTATCGTCCCGGGTGGTATTATATCCGGTGAAGTTCACGTTATGCCTGCTTTTAAGATGGGTCTCCGAAACGCAATGAATGTCTGCTTTCAGAGAGTCGATCAACACCTGGGCAGTGGCACGTTTGGCGTGAGATACAAGGGATGCGGAGTTAAAAGTAACGATACTTAACTCCATAAATTAAGAATGAGTTTAATGGCAGCGAATTGCCGTTGTTCATTCGTGCTGGCTGAGGTGAGGGCTCCAACCAATTCACGGAATGCAGCCGGCTGGTTTGGGAGAGACTTTGTTAGAGGGGTACAGGGGCCACCCCGAGGTACGTCACGTTTTTTTTTTGCAGCAGTAGCCACTGGCACTCCTTTGCTCTTGACGCCATCTATAGCTGAAGTTTTGCTAGCCTGAGAGTGTTTCAGGATTTTTTCGGGGCCGTGTTTAACAATTCGCAGCCTCAAACGAAGACTATCAATCTGATAACATGGGCGTTGAAATCACAACTTAGCGAACAGCTTCACCCAAAACAGTTGTTTACAATGTTTCATCTGTCCAGTTTTATTAAAAACACGACAGGACATTCTACAAATAAAATAGTATCGTTGTCAACGAGAAAAGAGCGCCAAAGGTGGCGGACACTTGTAAAAAACGACAAAAATGGAACCAGCATCCACGATCCCTAACAATCAGCTAAGTAATAAACAAATAAAAAAAACTATATATCAGAGGCAATTTATGCTTGACGAAAGTAAGATCTGTTGCTTTGATAAGACTGCTAAGTTTGGTGAAAATCATACTTTCATCAACATAGTTATAATACATCAAAATGGTCACTTTTGTAAATTTTTTGTAACCTAAAGCATTGAATATCAACATGATATTATAGTATGTTGAGGGAGCTTTCAATTTTTTTAGAATGAAGGTTTGTATCCGTCTTCATCGGCATAAGTTTTATAGTTTTAGGTTAATTTAGTTTAAAATTGCATTTCTCCGTGATTTTTGCTCTCAGGTGTCATAATACAGGTTCATATCTGAAGCATAACGTATCTTCTTGCTATTATCTGTTGCCAGTCCAAAATGGTGTTGAAATTAGCACCTCTTGGCTCATTATCTCATCTTCCACATCAGATTCTATAATTTAATTTCAATATAAACTCCTGAAGAAACACGTTCTTACCGTCAAACCAATTTCCCGGCAGAGTGCATTCTTCAAATATGATATGTTGGTGCGCTAATTGAAGTGAAGGTTCCGTTGATTAGTCAATCCAATAGACGTGCAGATGATCATCAACATTGACGCGTGGATAGATAACTGTGCCACAACGGATATTTTATCAATAATTTCAGTGATTCGATTAAGCCGGACGATAACGACATAAAATTGATCGTTGAGCTAATTGTGCAGCTTTGGCCGCATACAAACATGCACTGCGGAATTCTGTGGGACAACGCATCGATGATCGACTTGTGATCCATATGAGTTAATACATGCCATCAGATGTGCAAGAACCTCTGACTAACTAGCGACTTGTTGGTCAAGGTCCGCTCGTTATGCGTATACGATCGGTATAGGCAAGCAGTAGACAAGACCTATTAAAGTTTGTCCCATCCAGTGCAGATAACAAGATTTATATCCAAGCACCGGCAATTTATGATCGTTCCGATATCATGAGTGCACTCAATGATTTATCCGTGGTACTCGTATACTTGGGTACATTGCCATTCGGTGATTGTGCGATATTGTTGATATGCGTTTAGTGGACATTGGAAATACCAATCGTTTACAGTTGAGTGAAGTCATGTAAGTGCACATTGCATTATTAAAATGACAGTCCAGGTTTCAATTTAAAATAGACCATGCGTGAACCCTTTCTTCTTTCGAGGAAGAGCTGTTCCAGCACTCAGACCTATTTTCCCAGAGTCATCACTCTTTCCTTTTCCTGAGAATCATGAAATTTTATTAATTTAATCAACGTAAATCAGGAATGCACCGCATATTTCTATCGCCACCTTTCTGTGCTCGAAATAAGTTTCAAACCAAGGCTTGCTATATGTTCACGCATAAATTAGGACCGCCTATACGATTATACTGTAGAATCTTCAGAATACTTTCATCGAAATCTAAATTAAAATCCAATAAAATTTATGAATATTACAAAGTCACCACTCCATGGATCTCAATTTAGATGCTATTAAATCCTCCGGCCCAAATGGTTGGTTGGCTGCTGAAATATTTTGCATTTCTCCAACCGCATCTATCTTAATTCCGCTGCGTATGCCTACGTTCCTTCAACAAGTATCTGAGAACGAGTTAAAGGGCAGCAAACTGGCCAGGAAACCGCTGCATTGCGTAGCTTAAATATGATGTTATGCACCGGGACAACATGCACAAAATGCAAAATCAATTCCAATGGACAGGTTTATAAATTGCTCATATAAACTTGAGCACCTTCCGGGTTATTAAAAGTCTTTTCATGCTCGATTATATGCTTGTTTGTATTTTCGATATTTATTTTGATTTGTTTCGAGTATCTTGCGCTGGGTATGGAAGGGAAACGATGAGAATATTCAAGGTGAAGTTTATTGAAATGTTATTTTTGTTAATTGGGATAGGTTTTAGTGGAGAAGATGTTTCATATTTCTCATATGTACAGTCATTGAAGTGGAAGCCTATCTTCTTTTTATTGCACTTAGCATTGTAACGATTCCATTTGGCCGTGATTTTGTTTTCATTTTTTTGAGTGCAAAATTGAATTTTTCCAAGAAGTACCAATTTATCGAAAAACTCCCGCACCAATGTTTTTTGGGAGTAGGGTAGGTGAATGCGTTTACGCAACAGCACGCTGGCGGACTACCAACTAAACACCTCCCTGTCATCAGAGAACTAGCCTGGAAATGTTTGACACATTACTTCGGGCTAGCCCTCCCGCTCTCCCGGCTTTGGGAGCCTTCAAGTCAGGGAATTCCTTTCACCAACGGAAGGGGAGGCGAGGAAGGGAGTTGTTGTTAGTTCAGGGAACCCCTTACCGTCCGATCCCTCCGCCGGTCGAGTTCAATCTTCTTCGTAATAAGAAGAGCCCGAACATAATGCGCAATACGATTCTAGCTGCCAGCGCTCTTCAGCATCTCTCTGACAATGTTGTCTGGAGAGAGTTCCCCTGCGTCTGCACGAAGCTGCTGACGGGGGCCGTCCCACCTCTCGTAAGAGAAAAACGTGTGTTCAGCGTCATCCGCCACTCTATTGCAGAACACACAATCAAGAGATCGCGCCTCCCTAATCCTGTGCAGGTAAGACTGAAAACCTCCATGCCCACTTAGAAGTTGGGTAAGGAAGTAATCAATCTCGCCGTGCGTTCTGTTCAACCACGGGTCTAATTTGTCGATGAACCGCGCAGTCCACTCACCCCTTGGCTCATTTTGCCAAGAAAGTTGCCACTCGCTAAGGGTGCGTTGACGTTTTTCACGGGCAACCACTTCTCTTAAGTTTTCACCCTTACGGCGATAGATAGCTATGCACTCCTTGAGCGAGGCGTTTACGATGCACCTCCTTGTCGAGGGCATCAGCCCATACCTCCGCACCATAGGGAAAAATGGACTGCGTTGCTCCCATGAGGAGACGTCTCCTAGTTGATATAGGGCCTCCGTCATTCGCCATTAGCCGACTCAAGGCCGCGACTCCAGCTGCAGCCCTATCCGCTGCTGCTTTGATTTCCTCGAAGAAGCTCATCTTCGAGTCGAGCATTAAACCAAGGTATTTAATCGCTGGTTTTGACTCTATAGTCAACTCGCCGATCAATGTGGGACGCAGTGTCGGGATTCTCCTTCTGGTCAGGATGAGTACTTCGGTTTTTTCCAGCGCAAGGTTGAAACCGTGAGCAGTCATCCATCCGCTTACCCGTCGCATCAATATACCAAGTCTGCTTTGCGCCTGTTCAGCAGTGCGTCCGGCAACAAGTGCCGCAACGTCGTCTGCATAACCGGGCATATCGAGTCTCAGCAGACTATCGTAGGAAGCGTTCCAGAGGTCCGGCCCTAGGATAGATCCCTGTGCTACTCCCGACGTGCACTCATTACACCGGTAAACGGTGTTCATCCTTTTTAATGTAAGCAACCGCTTGAAAGTAATATTCATCTGTTCATTTGAGGAATGCCTTGTAGCAAAGAGTACATCTCCTCATATGAGAGTGATAGTAAGAAAAATATCTAAAATTTTCGTAACAAGCCGCATTAGCGAGAAACTGAGCTATTGTTGCATTTTGTGTTCTAACCAGGCATTTGAGCTTTGGAAAGCGAAGAACTGGTACCTAACACTGTGGATCAGTGAGTTCTTCAATCGGGTTATTGAGGACGGTAGAACACTATCTGCGAAATAGGTACCATCTGACCCGGTTCTTGCGCGAGGCGGAATTCGCGACATCGTTAAAATATCCGTGAATCAATCCAAATTTGTCAAAAACTGCAGAACTATTGACGCCATATTCGCTCACAGTTAGTCATGGCGAAACACCGTGGGAAGCATCGACTTCATTATATTGCATTTTTGGATCTAGAGAGGCGTGTGTCACATGGACTCATCTGGCATACTCTGCGGCAACAGATAGTACCAGAAGAACTCGTACGTTGGGTTAAATTGCTCTACTACGATCCGAAAAATAAAGTGTGAAGTGTGGCGGGCATATCAAAACCACTTCGTGTCTCTGTCGGTATTCAACAACCCTATCACCACTTCTCTTTGTTCTCTATGAACAATGTTTTATACAGCGTTTAATAGCAAAACTGATCTCTGATGAAACGAGACTCCTTTAGAGCATACTGTGAGGAATTGGAAAGTAAAAGGGAGACTTTCAGGCTGTGCAGAGTCCTTAATAAGGATGAGTCAACCAAATTGGACTCTCTTATAAAATCGGATGGTACTTTCACGAACTCCAGAGTTGCGTCTATACACACTCTCTTGGAAGTATACCACGCAGGAGTACAGATCTCAGAAGTGGAACAGAAAAAGGAAAAAGATCGATGGTTTCTGCAAACCTTTCAACACGCAAGGGTTGCAATGGGAATTGGAACGCTGGGAAAGCGGCTGGGCTACTTATATTCCTCTTGGCAGAAGGTGTAGGTAGTCCTCATAGCTAAACCTGGGAAAGACTATTCAAATCCAAAGAATTTCAGGCAAATCAGCTTAACATCATTTTCGCTGAAATGTCGGATGATGTGGCTCTGCTGATTGTTGGTCGAAATCTCGGAACGGTGTGTAGAAATACACAACGCATCGTTGATTTGATTGAGTTTCAGTAAATCCAAATAAAACAACAATGGTATTATTTACGAAAAGAAGGAAATGAAATAGTCTTGGCCTTCCAGCGGTGAGGAGTACAACCCGTCAACTCTCCGAAGAAGTGAAATAACTTGGAGTTAGACAAGAAGCTTCTTTGGAACAAACATGTAGAGATAAAGATGAAACGAGCTCTCACAGCTTTTGAGCTGTTCAGCCGGACCTTTGCATCGAGATGGCGACTGAGGCCTCAGATAGTAATGTGGATATATGTCGATATCATTAGGCAGATGTTCGCTTTTACATCCGTAGCGTGGTGGGTTAAGTTGAAACCAAAGAGTTTTCGCTGTAAACTAGTCACATTGCAAATAACTGTGTGTCTGGGTATTACCGGTGCCTGGAACACAACATCCGGCGCAGCTCTGAATGCATTACTCGATTTGCTGCCCTTGAATTTGTTTATTCAGAGGATTGCAATGAGAGCAGCTCATATACTAATTCGATTGGATCTTTGGGGAAACAATGGACGTGGGGAACAGCATTTTGGAAGAGTTATTGGCAGAACTGAATACAATTTTCGGAATGCCTTTTGATTCTCGGATGCCCATACATCTGATTGGTAGAAGATATGAGGTCATCTTGAAACGAAGAGAAAACGGGAGGAACCAGAACCGATCTTCTACACCGATGGTTTAAAAAGAGAAAATGATTCTGGAGCAAGAGTCTACCTCTCGAATAAAAACGGGAAGTGGGCTTTTGCTTTGGGATTATTATTATTCTGTTAAGGGAAAGTCGTACCGCGTCCATGAAGAACTATTGTGCCCCTTTTACTGGTTATAGTGTACCTGTTGATCATAGTATCTCAAGCAGGCCTGTAACCGTTAAGAACTTTAGTATGTTCCCCACTTCCAGAAGTTTCAGCTTTGCATCTGGTATTAAGTGTTCTCCCAGATGTATCGACCTACTTTGCACAAGTGCCGGACACTGTCCCAGGACGTGCATAGAGGTTTCGTCCTCCTCCTCACAGAACCTGCAGGCAGTGTCCGTAGATAT
Organism: Hermetia illucens; assembly: GCF_905115235.1. NCBI lineage: Eukaryota > Metazoa > Arthropoda > Insecta > Diptera > Stratiomyidae > Hermetia > Hermetia illucens. Next base: position 54,085,919 of record NC_051849.1, read on the forward strand.
CCCTAGCTTCCCTAGGTGATAGTTCAGCCGACAATGACCAGTGAGAATTCCCACTATGATTCGGAGGTTCTTTTTGGTGAGGTTTAAGCAATCCTTTGTGCGCATGGGTTCGTATCCCCCAATAAGCACCCTGGACTAATCCTTTCCTGGTAGACCCGCCCAATATAGTTCCTTCAATCGTTTCTCTTCGTTTCTTAGATTCATAGCCATGAAACCGTTTCCGATTCCACAGAAGGGTTCTGGCCCGTGTAAAGGCATCCCTGCTCCCTTCTTGGCTAGTTCATCCCCTGCCTAATTGCCTTCCAACCCAGCATGGCCTGGAACCCAAAGTGTCTAGACCTTGTTGGACGGTATTCAGTCTCTCAAGGCATTCCCATACCAGTTTAGAGTTCACCTGGTTGGACCTAAGTGCCTTGATTGCTGCTTGGCTATCGGTGAGAATAGCTATGTTCTGCCCCCTGTAGTTCCTTTGCAGATTAAAGGAGGCAAATTTGTCTATGGCGTAAATTTCCGTCTGGAATATGCTAGTGTACCTGCTCATTGGCTCAAAGTACATTTTCCTTGGACCAATGACACCGGCACTCGCTCCCTCTGCTGTGAGGGATCCGTCAGTGTACCAAGTAATCAGTTGCTGGTTTAAGCCGTATGTCGCAGCCACGCTCTCCCAGTTTGCCTTGTTACTCCAACGTGTTTCAAACTTCTTATCGAAGTGAAACCTCGTTGTCATGTTGTCCCTCGGTATCAGTGATTCGGGATACCGCCTGGAAAGGATATCAATCCTCCTTCGATTTAGGCAGCTCCCCGCCTCACTCATGCTACCGGCCATCCTGAATATTGATCTCCTTGTGTGTATCTGTATGTGCAGATGGAGAGGGGTTAATCCCAGAAGGACCTCCAGGGATGCCGTTGGGCATGTCCTCATTGCCCCACTGATACACACGCAAGGCAGCCTTTGGAGCTTATGTAATTCCCTGGCTTGTGTGCTGAGTTCGGTTCTTTCTGCCCACATTACCGCTCCATAGGTAATCATTGGTCTTATTATTGCAGTATATATCCAAAGTAGTATCTTCGGGCTGCAACCCCATTTTTTTCCTGCTATGGATCTGCACGTCATCAGAGCCCTCGTGGCTTTTCGACAAGTGTTTCCGACATGTGTCTTCCAGAGTAATTTTTGGTCTAGCGTGATTCTCAAATATTTGACCTCTGTTTCTCGTTTCACCTCCACATCATGTAATGTTATGGCTTTCAGGTGATCCAACTTACGCCTCCTAGTGAATGGTACTATGGTGGTTTTGGTTGGGTTGATCCGCAGTCCCACCTTCCTGCGCCAGGCACTAGTAACCCTTAATCCAGTTTGGATTCTATCACATAGGGTATCTTCATATTTGCCCCTACAGACTTGTATTCCAGTATTAGTTGTATTCCAGTATTAGTTAACACGTCCAGGAGTTCATCCACTACCATACTCCACATCAGCGGCGATAGTACTCCACTCTGTGGACAGCCTTGAGTGGTGTTCATGATAATAGAATTTGTACCTGTTTGTACCTCTATTTGTCTGCTTTCTAGCATTTTCTCCACCCAGAGTGCCAGGGTGTTTCTCACTCCTTTGCGGCTCAGGGCATCTTGTATCTCTGTGTGCGATGTGTTGTCGAATGCTCCTTCGATATCCAAAAACGCGCACAGTGCAATTTCTTTTGTTTCTATGGCGTCCCGTGGTACCTCTGTCAGCTGATACAGAGCAGTTTCAGTTGACCTTCCTGCCCGGTAAGCGTGTTGACAGTGATGTAAGGGATTACGCTTTAGAACTTTAGTTCTAATATAGTTGTCTATGACCTTCTCCACCGTTTTGAGTACGAACGATGTTAGGCAGATTGGTCTGAAAGATTTAGGGTGAAAAGGATCCTTTTTACCCGCCTTCGGAGTAAAGACCACTTTTGCCCGTCTCCATACCCTTGGTATGTAACCCAGTGCTATGCTCCCCCTTACCACCCTCAGAAGAGACTCTAAGATAATTCCTAGGCCTCTCTGGATAAGTGCTGGGAAAATGCCATCTACTCCGGGAGATTTCATTGGTTGAAAAGTTCCCACTGCCCATCTTAGCCTAGCTTCTGAGCATACCTCTTTTGCTAGTTTCCAGCTCTTTTTCCTTCCCCTTTTATTCGTTGTTGGGGTGTCAGGCAGATTATTGTCGCCTGCCACCGAGGGGTAGACCCCGGGAAATGAGTTCTGAGAAGCAGGTATACCCTGTCCTCCTCATTCTCGGTGAATATCCCATCTTCCTTTTTCAAGCAGACAGAGGATATTCCCCCGTCTTTGGCTACAGCCTTGTACAGCCTGGTTGCTTCTGTGATCTGTTCAATCCCTTCACAGAATTCCCTAAAGCTGTTCCGTTTCGCTTCCCTGATGGCGTTGCTATACGCAGTCAGTGCATTTTTATACCTCCGCCAGTCCCCGGTTCGTTTTGCCCGGTTAAAGAGTTTTCGTGCCTCCGTTCTCATTCTGGCTAAGTTCCTGTTCCACCATGGTACATCCCTTGATGACTTGACTATCTTGGCCGGACAGCTGGCCTCATATGCGTCAATGACGATTGTGTTGAGGTCTTCCACGACCGTTTCTAATTCCAATTCGCTCCTGATGTCACCGCCCCCTTGAAGGTGGGCAATGTTGTTGCTCAGGTGCATTGTGTAGGATTCCCAATCCGTTCTCTTGGGACTCCTTATTATTCTTATTATTTCGGAGTTACCCTCAATGTCGAATCTGATTATCCTGTGATCAGATATTGAGGGTTCATCCGACACCCTCCAATTACTGACCATCCCGTTCATTAGGGTATTTCCTAGAATTATATCTAGTACCTCTTGTCTGGTGCTGGTCACAAATGTTGGAGTGTTCCCTACGTTGTATATTTCTAACTTATTACTAAGAATAAATTCGAGAAGGTACTCACCTCTACGATTAGTGTCGTTGTTTCCCCACACTTCGTGGTGGGCGTTAGCATCGCAACCGAGAAGAAGTGGTAACGCCCTCTCCTCGCAGTACTTCGTCAGCTTTGCGACTTATTCCGGTGGAGCCCGGCTCTCGTCTCCTGGGAAGTATCCCGATGGTACAACTGCCTCTCGAGTGCTCCTCCCGGCTTCCAATGAGACTTGGATAGCCACAGCTCTCGCATGGTGGAGGTTTAGTGCTAGTGCTGACCATTGGCTCCGTTATTGTTTGGAGTTCTTCTCCACTGTCGGAGTGTCACCCTCCTCCTCCGACATGGCGCTTTCCTGCGCGTCGCTGTCCACCCCGAGCCCTAGGAGTCCTAGGTCTAGGTCGTCCAGCTTCTGCTCTTCACTGGGCAGTAGGTCTATTTCCCTGGTTGATCCAGTTCTTTCCGCCTCTATGGCTTCCGCGACTTCTTCAGGGACCTCGGTAAGTTTTCCACCCGATGCCTCCTCCGAGGTCTCTTTCCTTGGCTTTTCCTTGTGCACATACACGGGTATGTTGCCAAATCGGTAGTTGATATGTCAACTCCGACCTTTAATTGCCTCCAGGGATCGGTCATCTACCCCGATCGTGAGGAGTTTACTCTTTCCCTCCACCTTGCTTCTGAAGACTCTCCATAGTCGAGCATGGAGATCTTCATTCTGAGCAATTAGGAGTCTCATAAGGTCTTCTGTTACTATTGCCGCGGCCTTTGGGAGAAAAACTGTCACCATGTGGGCTCCTGGTATATCATCTCCAGCACATGTTGACAGTTCCACCCCTTCCCAGCCTGGCAATCTAGGAATTATGGTTCTAACCCATTCTGCGGTACCTTCCGTCGCGCAGTCTACCAGTATAAGGCCTGGTCGAAAGCGTATCCCGGTGAACACCAGTTTCGACGTCCAACCCTTGATCATCTGCTTGACGACAAGTTCCTCAATGATTTCCTGTTCCTCCCGAGTGAGTATTTGCTCGGGAAACCTTTTTGGCAGTATGGCCAGTCGAATGTCCTTGACCGCACTAGCATAGCTAATGCCGGGCTTCCTGTGTCCTGCCTTCACTCCTGACCTGCCCGGCTTTTCTCCTCCCGTGGGTTCAGGTCTGGGTTTTTTGGGAGCATTCCCTTCATGCGGGCTGATCTCTGCTGCCCGCTTTCTCGGCTCCGGTAGAGATGGCTTAGGTCTATCCTGAGCCTTCTTAAGTGCCTCTTCTGCTTAGGGATAATATACATCGGTCTATCAGGCTGAAGTGTATGCGACCCTAAGGGCGGCAAACTGGATGATGGACGAACGGTTGAATGGCAGGCACATCGCAATCTGTAGCGATAGTCAAGTTGCATTGATGGTATTGAGCAGTCCTTTGATCACTTCGAAAATCGTTCAGGAATGTAGAAATCGATTAAACTCTGTTTCTAGATTCAATACGGAGGAACTACTCTGGATACCCGGTCATTGTGGGGTAGAGGGAAATAAAATCTCCGGTGCTTTAGTAAAAGAAGGTTCATTTTCCCCCATATCCGCACCGGAACCAGCAATTGGAGTGTCAGTTGCATTGGCTAATGCTGCTTCCAAAACTGGGATCAATCTTCCCGTAATGATAGGTGGCTGAGCCTTAATACTGCCAAACACATCAAACTTTTCCTGTCCTGTCTTCTGGTGCTCAGAGGTGGTGGTGAGGAAGACGGGGCGGCAACCCTGTCGTCCAAACCAAACTTCTGGCTATGAACTTATTACAGGTAAAATACTAAAAGAATTTTCAGAAAAGGGTCTAGTCAAATTATTACAAATAATTAATGGAGCTTTCAGATTAAAATACGTCTCTCGATAATGGAAAGTGGCCGAAGATATAATGGTCTCCAAACCAGGAAAGAAGCCAAGTAGAGTTGAATCCTATCGGTCAATATCGCTACTCCCTACTACAGTCAAACTTCTCCTCAAGAGACTGAAGCAAATCATTGTGGATCGAAATCTAATACCGCCCCACCAATTTCCGCGAAAAGCATTCCACAATCCAACAGGTGGACAGAATCACGAATCTGATAGAAAATGCAATGGAAAAAAACCATTTTTCTCGGTGTCGGCCAGGTGATAAAGTGTAGCATCAAGGTCTGTTGTATAAATTGCATAGCGACCTCCCAGAAGAATTCTTCGCTAATCTTATGTATCAGAGCGCCTATCCAGAGTGAAATACGAAGGAACCTGCTCTGAACTGAAAAAAATTGCAGGCCAGTGTTTTGGGCCCAGCACTGTTTCGCCTGTATACCAAAAGTAAAGTTACAAACTGCTATTGACAGTATTTTAGAATGAACCGAGAAATGGAAAATAAAATTAAACGGGAGCAAGTCAAAGTACATTAACTAATGATGTGCCTCAGGCGATTGATGCCAATATTTAGGTACGATACTAAATTCAGCTGGAAAAGGCGCATCCTAGGGAAGAAAGACGAGCTTGGGGAGGAACTTCCAGCTGACCATCGACAACATTCTGCTTATTTATAAGCAGATTTTAATTCCCATATCGACGTACAGCATCCAGCTCCGGGGTTGTGCCGAAGAATCAAACCTGAAAATCATACAAACGTTGCAAAATAAATTGGTTCGCATAGAAAACGCTCCGTGATTCAGTCGTAGTGAGGAAGCTGGTTAGTGGAGTAATCAGAGACCACCGACTATGATGGCTATGTTTAATAGCCATCATAGTCGGTGGCTGAGAATAACGAAGTCCGAAAATTTACTGATATCGTTGATACAATGAGATGACTGAAAAGTATAAAGTCAAATGACTTGCTAACATAAAGGATGTCTAAAGATATAAGCCACTGAGGAACAGCCAGTTCCGCAGCGAAGCCAACCAAAGTGCTAGGGTCATCTCCCTCATAAAAACGAAACCTAAATATGCAAAGAAAGCAGCTTGATGGGAAAATCTCATTTCTGGTCCATTGCCTTAAGCTTTACTACATGACGCATCTAAAAAGCACCAAACTATCGAATTTCAGTTTACAGAGCTTTATAAAAAATGATGTTGTACGTTTGCTTCATAGGCCATCGCCTGTTCGACCTTTCTTTGATTAATCCCAATGACAGTTCGATCTTTGAGCTGGTTGAGCGCCAGTGTCTCGATAGTGTTGTCTAGAATTGAATCCAAGTCATCATGGATGTATGTGTTCACCTTTATGTTATCCCACTGTCGAAGGCTTTTCACTTCAGCAACGTCAAATATGATGATTATGAAACCGGAGTTGGGTCTCATTGAAAATCAAATAGGAAAACATACAAGCTGAAAAAAGGGACTGCGTGCCCTATACTCCGCAAGGAAATAAACAGAAGGCGTATTAACGTTCAAGTATTCTCTATCAGAACCCCAGAATAGTGACCTACAGTTCTGAATTGCCTATGGACGTAGTTCCAAGGTAAACTGTCTCACTTTCCAAATTCCCCCCCCCCCTTTCTTATATTTTATCTGTTTGGATCGTTCTTGCTAGTTTAGATTATGAGTTTAGTTTTATTCTCATTAAACTTTAATAAGATCCCATTTGCGAGTGAGTCTGTACTCAAAATAACTTTTTGTTCAGACATGTGATGGTGAAACACGGTCTTGGTGATCGCCACGATAATAGTGGACGCTTTGCAAATTTCTGCAATTTCCATCGCTCGTTGTTAGTGGCACATTGTTCAAGCTCAGAGTTTACCATAGGATCAATTGAGCTTTAACTGATCGAAGGCCTCTCGAAGGCCCGATCGACATGCCATGCGGAGTCCACCATGGTTGCACCTTTTCACCGATATTATTTCTCCCTTGTCTAGAGTACGGGGACTCCGCTCAAAACATCTGCTTGCTCTCTCACCGAGTTATTATCTTTGGTCAAGTGGCTCAGGATTTGGAAAAAGAGGCAAGTAGATTTGGATCAAGTGAATCAAGGTTTTGAAGGTCATCTTCCCATCTGCCTTAATGGGCAGAACGTCAAAGCCTTTGATCAAATTGAACATCTCAGCAGCGTGGTTTCTGCCGAAAGTGGCGCCGAACTTGAAGTCTCTCGGCGCATCAACAGTGCTAGATTTACCTTTGCGGCTTTGACCATGCTCAGAAGGGTTGAATGGTGGTGGCATCGATTAAACATTCGGGACTACAGACATACCCGGAGCTGCGGGTCGTTTTCGTTAACCGCTTGTAATCTCGAGCAATATGTACGAGTTGGTAACTGAAAATACCTTATTTATGAAAAATTCTCTTAGACAAATATTGAAGGGCAGGCAAGGCAGGACACCGATCGTTCAGTCGGTGTCTTCAAGCTTGAAAATCTCAAATTTGAGAATATGATCCGTAACTCGTAATCAGTATCCCATTGAAGAACTACTAGATGCAGATTAAGGCTCATTTTATCGCTTTTATGCGATCGAATTGTTTGACGTTGAACACTGTTGTAGCAAAGCATTCTACGGTGACGCCTTAGCCTTTGAGCTCCTCGATCTCCCGTGCAGAGGAAGTGTTTTTAGGGCCTAGGGAAGGACGTATGCGGAGATATTGCATTTTATTAATCGTTAGAAGGTTCTCATTGGTTCTTTGATTGAAGATTTGCACATTCTGACTTTTGGTCAGAAAGAACAAGCTTTGGCAAGCATTTCTTGTCTACCTTGTCCTCTTGTTGTATATATGTGATGGTCGTTAGCGAATGCTTAATATATTATAGGTTTTATTGATACTGGTCTTAGCTGGAGCGGTAGCAAGTTATGTCGTGTCCCGTCGGTTCCATTGATTGAGACTGGCATCCACCCTATAGGTAAGATACATTCGGTGATACTCCTGATGGTAGCCTCGAGTGGAGTGACCACTTTTAAATATTTCTTCGAATGCCGGAAATAGAAACTTATTGTCGTTTGTCTCCCCTCGAATTATCTGGGGGGATCAAAACGGTCAAAAGCCATACAGTATAAAAATGCGAGGGAATTTGTTGATTATGGAAAAACTCGAGAATAGAAAGCAAAAATAGCGACTGTTCATTGCGGGTCAAAAGATCGATTCCTTGTCCCTGTTGAGTTGACTGGTCATTGTGGATGCGCTGGCAGCCAACATGCCAATTTACCAAAAAAGTTAATTTAAATCAACCTATATGAACATATGTAAAAAATGCGAAACAATTAAGATGTTGCGATGCATGAATAAATGAGAGACAAGAATGAAATGTTAGCTCTATTCATTGCAGATCAAAACTAGCCCATTCAGCAGTTAGGCCCTTGTTTCCTGCCGTGTTAATTAAACATATGTTAAGTCGAATACCGTAACTATCATCAGATTTGTCTATTCGGTTGATTTCAAGACAGTCTAATTAATACCGGTTATTTATGTAAATAAATAACTATCTCCAATCTAAAATGAATAAACAACATTTTTCTTGCCGCGTTCACCGTAAAATTGCTCATGTTGAATTATGCGAACGCACTTCCTGGAATCTACAAGATCGCTGTGGGCGTTATATTTGAAATAAAGCTATTCGAATAGTTATGTATATAGATCTGGGGTATGATAGCTTCGAATAAATTCGATTTAGAATAATGTACACATACTTTGCGATATACTCAAATGGAGCTAAATCTAGAACTCATCCCGTACGCCTGCACCATCCTTAATCAACTGTAACTGCCAATCCCGTCAATTAGTACCAGCTTGTCCGGCCCAGGCATCACTTAAATTAAAAAACTAAAAGAAAATAAGAGTTACAACGGGAGTTTCATTTGCACCGTCATGTCCGGCTGTGGTGTATCTAGAATCAGACTTGAAACGCACAGGAAAAAAAAGGTGCAGCCGTTGCAAGATTCAAAAACGAAAAGATCACCGCAGACATCCGATCTATGGACAGTGTCAGATTAGGTAACTTGAGAGCTGAAAATTAAATTTTAAATTTTCCATTCGTTTTCTATAGGAAATTGTAGGAGATGATAGCCAGAAAAATAAATAACTCTTGATGAAAGCAAGAAGATCCTAAAATGCTCTATTGGGGGGTTATTTGAGAGGTTGAACGAATTCCTCATTATACCTTAAAAATGGAAAGAAAATTGATTTGATCCAGGCATATTGGGGTAAAAATTTAATAACCTAATGGCAAAAATATTGGCTGCAAATAATTCATTTTCCGCGATGTGGTGTTGGTGGTATTGGCTGTAAGCCTGGGATATGTGACCCTCAACAACCCTCCAAAAGTTCTCAGCAGTTTTTTTTCGAAAACTGTCCATTATTTGCTTAATTCTTGGGCTCAGCAGAACCACAGACATTCTATCTCATGGTCTATGATGGGCTCATTTGTTATTTTAGACCACATTCCCCTGACTTGAATAAAACAACTGCAAAGATATTCAGTACTTGAAAAGGAAAACGATTTTCAATGTAGGCAAGCAACTGAAAACATTCCTGAGGAGAAGGTGGGTGTTACGACATACTATATAGCGTGTGTTGCGCACGATTTCTGATAAACGACGGAGCGGCCAGTCAGGCTTGGTTTGAGCGGGTCCAGCGTCCGAGGTTAGCCCATTAGTCTACTACGAAACTAGCCCCTGTTAATGAAGTATGCATTATGCAGACACTTAAGAACCTTGAAAAGATCAATAAAATATGTAAGAAATAATAATGATCTCAAAAAAAGTAACTAAACGCATTATGTTGTATTTAATAATGACCATAAGAACAAGCAGATTTAAATTGTTGTAATTAAGAACAAACTGTTGGCCGGTAGCAAATTCGAATGGAAGGGGATTCAAATTTGCGCTTTAGGGATAAGCGCATTTTAGGCATAATTGGAAAGATAGATTTGGGATCTATATTTTTTCTCTCTTATTTTGAAAAGATACTAGCAAATAACACTGTGAATCGGAGTAGTATTACCTTTTAGACGAGGAAGTATAATCATATGAATATGTGGCTGACCTCAGTTGATACCCCACTTAGGATTGAACTCGTAATTGTTATCTAATATTCTCCCTCACCTTTTAACTGTGATTCAAACACAGTAATTTCATAGGACCGATGACATCTGCTAACAAATCCTTTATATTATCTTTATAGTGCCATCGGTAGCTTCAATAATAAAATGCTCGGACAATAGAGTCACTTTCACCTGTGTCCTATCACCCCTAGCAGGTAGATAATCATCAGTGACCACTCCGAGGAGCTCAATTAGTGCGGTGGTGGTTTTAAGATCATGACTGTTGTGATAAGAGCAAGCAGGCAGAGTCTACCCAGCTCAGATCTTCAGAGCTCCTTGACTTCGCAGCTGTTAAGTAGTGCGAATAGTCGACAGTCGCGGGCAGGACACGCCAAAGGACTGTCAAGACTAGAGTCCCGCCTGGCCAGTCCGTGAGCCCGCTCATTCCCCTCTATTTTCGTATGACCGGGAACGTAGAGGATGGTGACATCGAGAGTGCCGCCTAGACTGTTTTGCGCTATCTCACCAGCCTGGACGACATCGCCGCTTAATACAAAGCATACATAATACAGTCATCTACATCAGTATGGCCAATATTTCCACTTGGAATGCACTGATGAAACTTCGGAGACCGTACTACACTTTTGCACCAATTCCACAGACCATTTTTAATCCGTCGCTGAAGAACACTATGTGCCAGTGTTTTTACACGCCGCCGGTCTTCCACTCTGCCCTGGTGCAAACGTAGTCCGTGGACAATGCACAGAGCTCCTGAGGTACTTCGTCTACTGTGACTATAGGGCTTCACTATCCAGCTTCCAGGCTCACGTAGTCTGAGAGCACCGTACGCTACAACGTATTTAATGTGGAGATCTGGGGGAGGAGATGTAGAAATACATCTGTTGGGTAGAACTGCAGAGCCTCTGTAGCACCTCCAAGCGCAATTCTTAGAATCCTATTAAGCTACACTCTATTGTACTTTTGCTTAGCGGCTGCCATCATATAATAGTGCTGTATGTTGGGATGGCACCACAGCTGTGTAGAACCCATTTCTTTGCAGAGTCCTCTCGCAGGCATAGAAGACTATAGGGGTTTTCTTTTAACCCTAAGTTCTGGTCAGTTCTGTTTTGGTTGGATTTATCCCGAGTCCACATCTTGCGGCCCACAGGCACAACTTTCCCAATGCTCGTTCCATGATGTCACTCATAATCGAGGAAAACATCCCTGACATCAATATCACCAAGTCGTCGGCATACGTCACCACCTTCACTCCCATTCTGTGCTATACCCATACAATTTCGTCCATCACTATCAACTAGAATACTGGAGGGATGGCGCCGCCCGGGGGCGGGTCCCTGCCTACAGCTCTGGTAAAGTGAGGCAATCTCTCCATAATCGTCCTTAAGTGGATGTCAACGACGCGATCTAGGGTCTTCAACACGAAAGGGATCGAGTGTGATTGATTGATCGAAAGTCCGTCCCGTACTTATGACCGCACCTGTCTCGCTTCGATATGAAAATCACTCGTGTGCGCCTCTAAGACTGCGGTAAGTAGCGCAAAGAGATACCGCCTCGGGGAAATCTCGATAAGCCGAGAGATAGGGCATGATTGGGATTGGGCGCAGAGATTTATATGCGGAGAAGTTGTTTATAGGCTAACCGATTTTATCTTCGGTAATTACCGATTTGATAATCTCGCACAACAAGGGCTGCATGTCCTCCAAGCAGGCTGGAAAGTACATCTGAACTAGCAGTTTCACCAGAAAATTGTGTCCAGGATTCTTCCGACTTTTCAAAAAAGAGTGGTCTGTACCTTGGACAGAATCTTACTAGGTCTCGCTGATTCGCTGGTGCTTTCAATGTTCTGACAATAGTTCAAATTTTCCCCTGAACGGTTAAGTTTAATGGTGGAAAGTGTAGAAAATTTTCATATTATTTGTCCAAGAAAGCATCACTGCCAAGATGTCATATGCACTATCTAAACCTGGAGTTTAGTGGGGTACATCTGAATGTATTATAATTTATAAAGAAGCTCCCTTTTTTGGCGATAATATTCTTATTGTAGTACGGTGTATTCTTCGCTTCATTTGTCCTTTTTGGTGCCCAGATTTCACGCGTAAGCAGGAAACAAGTTGTTCCTGAAGTATTGTATGTGAGGCGTGAGATTTTTTGCGGATACAGATAAAACCAATTTATTTAGTCAATTTTTGTGTCGATTTTTCAATTTTTCATAGCCCTAGGAAGCCACAACTCGATTTTTGCTAATTTATACAAATTTAAAATTAGTAATTATTAAAAAAACAAAAGGCCTGCAGGGATATCTGAAGAATTATGTGAAGAAGCATTGTGCAAAATTTCAAAACGATCGGTACAGTTGAATTCGAGTTATAACGTACAGGGACTTCAAAACAACAAGTTTCAAAAAGGGATTGTGCACACTAAAAAACTCGGCTTAGACCGACATACGTTCAAATACTCATATGCTACAGGTTTCTATACCCTGTTCTCAAACACTTCAGCCGTCAACTTTTACAACTACACCCCCTTTCCCAATGCCTAACCATTTAAAAGGCCTCGTCCCTTTAAGCTGCGATTTCTGAACCAACAACTGAAAGTCTAGAAAGAGAAATGAGTGTCTGTGGAGCACCAACTCGAACTTAAGCTCCAGCTGCTAATTCTTCGTCTCTATATTCACTTCTATCGGTGTGCGGTCCCCGGTATTTAACGTCATCTGATTGAAGTTTAGTGAAGTTATTCATTTACCTTCATCCTCCACAACTGAATGCAGTTCTCCTTTACCTTAGACGCTATTTCACTTCGAAAGAGGCCAATTTTGGATCTGCAAGTGAACTTAACATTGTTCTATTGTCAGCAATGGCAGCTGTTGTCGTTGGCTCTCGAATGGATTTTATCTTCCTCAGTGAGATCATCTTTGTATTTCATATAGAATCTGGGTTGTGTTAAATACTCGTCTTGTCACGGCAGAGGCAACTCGCCAGAAGTGGCCTAATTTCCGCAAATGTTAAATACTTCTTTATATAATTCGCAGAACACGAATGACTTCGAATTATATTGAGCGTAAATCTTCCCCCACTTTAGGCCAAAGCCGAAAATATTTTATTCAAGGATTGAGGGGTCCTAAGTCCGCATCCACTAAATGGGCTAAATGGAGAGCAACTTACTCCCCTTGGCGACAGTTCTGTGAATTACATAAAGGAGTCCCAAAGCAGAGGTGAGTTGCCTTTGCCATGGTAGTACACCGAGAAACCATTTTTGCTAACCTTTTTGTTAAGTTTGGATGCTAAACCAAAACTGGGGGTCCGTGAACCAGAAAAAAAGATAGAGTAAGTTGCTCCCCATTTGGTACTGTCTGATATCGAGTAGATGCGGGCCCTTGATTTTTTTTTATAAGGCCGAATGTTTTCGCATCCTTACGCACATCTAGGGACATTGCTATACAATATCTCTTCCTTCAAAATCCTTGCCTATTTCTGATACAATTCGGGGAACTCAACTTATCGTATTGTAGTACTTTCAAAATACAAATTGAAGATCTGATATCACGTTGTTGGCTAAGATTGGCGATCCTCAAGATTCCGTTAAAAATATAGCACAACAGTTCGAAAGAAAAGACCGAATCATACAGTGGAGTTTTTGGGATTGACTTTTTCTCTCATGAAACCTTCAGTTCCTTTCCAGTATGTTCGCAACTGATTTGGTTTGGTATTAATTGAACATCTGTAAAGAACCAGTGGCAGTTAGGGTTCGGTTAATCTTGTTAGCTGTTTTCCACACTGACTAGTTAGTGGACTCAACTTGACTAACGTCTACGACCCTACGTTAGATCCTCTGCAAACGTTGCTTGCGACTTCTTTAAATATTGAACCCACGAAGTTGCCTACGCTCGACTCTTCTGTCTTACTTTAATTTTTCTAGTCTCTCGGCTTCAATGAGGCTGTGCTCCTATTTCATCATCATCACACTTAATACTATACAAGTGCTAAGCCTACACAGCATTACAAGCACAAAGACGAACACGACTAACCATGATGGATCCAGATTCGAATGTAAGAGATGGAGAGGCTAACAGTCTACCAACTCGACTATCACACCATCAAAGAAGTGAAAGGTGCATGCATATTTTTTGTAATGATGATTCATTACATATTAGGACATCTTTCCTATATATTTTTGATAAATTTTTCGCAATTCATGGCGCTCTGTTTCTTGAACAAAGATCGAATTTCATAAGCTTAAGAAGACTATCGGCGACTGCTCAATTACGTGCGTATAACATAGGACCCAACCAATAGCGCTGTGGTTACCTTTGTTGGCATAATTCTTCCTCCGTTTGCGGGTAATAGGGAACTGGCAGATGAAAAATCCAGCACGGTACATTAGTGAGTACTACAGTATCGGGACTGGCATAATGACAGAAATTATGTTCATTGCACAACTGTGTATTCCTTATCTTTCCAAACTATTGCCAAGCGCTACTAAGCGCCATTCACTAGCATTATTATCCGTTGCAACGTTATTGGCAATAATTGCCCAGTCAAAGTGATCGCTCAAATCTTTCTCCAAAATATCCGCTAATTGTATATTAATAAATTAAAATTAATATATTATAAAAAAATCATAAAATTAATTAAAAACTAAAATGTTTTTCGGTGGTCAAAAAACCATTAGGAGTGAATCTCTCAAAGTCTGTGCGAAACTAACATTTAATATTCATTGGCTACCATATTGGCAGACATAAACTCATTCGACTTTACCATCTCAAGGATATTTGACCTAATGGCTTGGGCTAATCCTCAGACTATACTGTTGGAGGTAATTTGAACTTATGCATGCCTTCCTTGATCAGCTCTCACAGCCCTTCCGGGCTTGTGTTATGAATCATCCACTTCCAACAATGACGCTGTCTAAATGAGAAGCTTAAAGAACATATTAAGCCTTTTGTATGGGGCGTTGTAAAAACTTTCCTCCTTCATATTAGTGAATCTTCAACGTTAAAATTGGAAACTCTTTTGTGGATGCTGTTTTAATGCACATTTATTTTAATTGAAAAATGCAATAAATTTAACTTGGTCATATACTGGAGAGTGTACGGGCACATGTCCACAATTAGTCTTAGCTCATAAACAGGTATATATTGGTAAAGTTCATTGAAGCCTTAAAACCAGCGTCCTTTTCAAGTCGACGTTTTTAACCGAGCAGCAAAGGGAAAATTGCTGCATACAAGGCGTCGAAGAATTGAGGGCAGATGGGTCAACTTATCTACCTTAAAGCGATTCCCTCTAAGACAAGCTGGAAGAAATAATGCAGACATAATAAAAAGAGGATAAAAAGTTCTGAACCAGATATACTGAGATCTGCCTGGAAGAAAAATTTGATATCGTCAAGCCAACATCCGTAAATCGACCATATACTTCTTTATGCATATGAAAATGGCAACTATTATAATGATTAAAAATCCAAAGTAAACCAAATCTAAAATTGAACCACAGCCGCTGAAGTACTGTGGAAAGTCTTATGTGAAGTCTTTGGATGGAGAAACTATAGACTTCCTCTTATATCCAAACAAATTAGGTGTAATTTTTGCTAACGACAGGCTCATTTTTGCTTCCATGGTCTATATCCCACTCACCTAAATATCCATTGAGCGCTTCGTCTTTAAACCAACATAACATCATAACGAACATAATTAATTACTTCATATCTTATCTTTTATTTTCACTTACAGTTTCGTCTTCATCACAACTGATCGCCCACAGTTCGCGTGTTCTGACGCCCAAACGTCACAATAGCGAAAGTGTCCTGTACATGAACGATGATCAGATGAGCGTGACGAGTGAGGCAAACATAGTAAATTGTAACAAAACGTCCGTTCTATATCAGCAGCAACATTCGCATCAACACTACCATCCTCCACCATCGACGATAGTGTCGTCTAGCCATCACAAGGCCAGTGGTACAGTGGATCATCTTCACAGTCATCCACATCATCATCATCACTATCAGAGCCCCTCAAGCGTGGCCTCACCGCCAACGTCTAGCCTTGGCGGTTCGGCTCCTTCGCCTGGATCATTGTCATCATTGTCGAGTTCGCCAACGTCCATTTCGCTGTCATCGGCGGCAACAGCGACATCAACCGCAACCTCGACCACAGTAGTAACAGCAACTGCCGTCTCGACGTCCTATCGTAGTAACCATAGATTGTTTCCTGTTAGTACCTACACTGAACCAGTTAATGGTACTACGACGGAGTATCAGCATCAGGTCCACCCGACTCAGCATCATCATCAAAATCAACAACAACAGCCACAAACAGCCCAACCGCAACTGCAAAGCAATTCACAGCAGCCGATGACTCCCATGAAGTAAGTGAATATTTATTTATTTGCAATTGGGGTGCCCATTCAGAAAATTGAAAATTGTTCTAGCGCCAAGAATCAAAATAAAGAAAAATCAAACTGAGACGTAATACGATCCACAATAATTATCCTTGGTTAGATTCTCTTGAAAGAATCATATCCAAAGCATATTAATTTTACTTCCAAAAAGATGGGCCCCAATTTTTAAGGTTACGTGTAGAACAAAAACTTATTAAAGCCTAAACTTATTAGTCTGCCTTTTTGAAGGAGATTGATGCCTTCAAATGACTCTGGACTGGACACGTTAGAGTCTGGGATTTTTACTCACTAAAACCACCTCCGACTCCCCTTTCCTCCTGTATCACAGAACCACCATCACATCATGGAGCGGAGTACGCTCGCTAGCTAGGTGTCCTTTCTTCTATCCGCGGCGTTCGTAACCATCATCATCATCATGGAGTTCATCGCATCCTAATCCTCCTGGCAAGCTACCATTCTCCGCACAAAATTTTCCGATGATAGCACTTCACCTAGAGTTTCCTCTAAGTTCCACCTTTCTTCCATGAACCTCGGGAATACGTGCGTTGGGTCCTTCGGAACGCCACTGCAATCAGATGTGCTGTCCAGTTGAAACCTACACCGGAATTTACCCTGTTCTCCATAGCCGGTGAGAAACTGGGTGAGCTTTTAATTGATCTCTCCATGCTTTCTCTCTAGCCATTCCTTGATGGAAGGAATCAACCTCTAAATACAACGACCCTTTTCTCACTGGTACAATCGCATTTGTCATCTGTGTATAGATTCCTCCCTTTTGGTTGTTTTCACCTGCGATAAAAGGGAGAAGAATCTGATGTTATATATGTTAATCATCTTGTCTGTCAGGATGTCGGCATCATTCCTGAAGACAGAAGATACTTTTAGGGCTATTCTTCTGTAGAACGCACGCAGGTTATGTGTGTTACATAAAACATGTGGTGCTGATCCCCAAATTGGGACTGCAGACATCAAGATGGAACTCAGCACCCTGGTTATAAGTAACGTATAGTAAGTAGAGTATACTCCATGCGCTACTTAAAATTAAGTTTTCCATCAATCATCACTCCCAAGTATATAATGGCTTGGAGGCGATGATCTGATTCCCAATTCGAATAAGGGTGTAATTTTCATTGTGACGCTTATTATTATTTGTTAAGGGAAAGTCGCACCGCGTCCTTGAAGAACTATTGTGCCCCTTTTACTGGTTATAGTGTACCCGTTGATCATAGTATCTCAAGCAGGCCAGTAACCGTTAGGAACTTTAGTATGTTCCCCACTTCCAGAAGTTTCAGCTTTGCATCTGGTATTAAGTGTTCTCCCAGATGTATCGACCTACTTTGCACAAGTGCTGGACACTGTCCCAGGACGTGCATAGAGGTTTCGTCCTCCTCCTCACAGAACCTGCAGGCAGTGTCCGTAGATATCCCTAGCTTCCCTAGGTGGTAGTTCAGCCGACAATGACCAGTGAGAATTCCCACTATGATTCGGAGGTTCTTTTTGGTGAGGTTTAAGCAATCCTTTGTGCGCATGGGTTCGTATCCCCCAATAAGCACCCTGGACTGCTCCATCCCTGGTAGGCCCGCCCAATATAGTTCCCTCAGCCGTTTTTCTTCGTTTCTTAGATTCATAGCCATGAAATCGTTTCCGATGCCACAGAAGGGTTCTGGCCCGTATAAAGGCATCCCTGCTCCCTTCTTGGCTAGTTCATCCGCTGCCTCATTGCCTTCCAGCCCAGCATGGCCTGGAACCCAAAGTATCCAGACCTTGTTGGACGAGCCGAGTGTATTCAGTCTC
The DNA here is from genome assembly GCF_905115235.1 of Hermetia illucens. Classification (NCBI taxonomy): domain Eukaryota; kingdom Metazoa; phylum Arthropoda; class Insecta; order Diptera; family Stratiomyidae; genus Hermetia; species Hermetia illucens. The sequence goes on from NC_051849.1 coordinate 54,104,008, forward strand.
TCAAGGCATTCCCATACCAGTTTAGAGTTCACCTGGTTGGACCTAAGTGCCTTGATCGCTGCTTGGCTATCGGTGAGAATAGCTATGTTCTGCCCCCTGTAGTTCCTTTGCAGATTAAAGGAGGCACATTTGTCTATGGCGTAAATTTCCGCCTGGAATATGCTAGTGTACCTGCCCATTGGCTCAAAGTACATTTTCCTTGGACCAATGACACCGGCACCCGCTCCCTCTGCTGTGAGGGATCCGTCAGTGTACCAAGTAATCAGTTGCTGGTTTAAGCCGTATGTCGCAGCCACGCTTTCCCAGTTTGTCTTGTTACTCCAACGTGTTTCAAACTTCTTATCGAAGTGAAACCTCGTTGTCATGTTGTCCCTCGGTATCAGTAATTCGGGATACCGCCTAGAAAGGATATCAATCTTCCTTCGATTTAGGCAGCTCCCCGCCTCACTCATGCTACCGGCCATCCTGAATATTGATCTCCTTGCCTGCATCTGTATGTGTAGATGGAGAGGGGTTAATCCCAGAAGGACCTCCAGGGATGCCGTTGGGCATGTCCTCATTGCCCCACTGATACACACGCAAGGCAGCCTTTGGAGCTTATGTAATTCCCTGGCTTGTGTGCTGAGTTGGGTTCTTTCTGCCCAGATTACCGCTCCATAGGTAATCATTGGTCTTACTATTGCAGTATATATCCAAAGTAGTATCTTCGGGCTACAACCCCATTTTTTTCCTGCTATGGATCTGCAAGTCATCAGAGCCCTCGTGGCTTTCCGACAAGTGTTTCCGACATGTGTCTTCCAGAGTAATTTTTGGTCTAGCGTGTAATTGTGACGCTTAGTAAGGTGAACAGTTTTTTCCGCCGCAGGTGCCATCCAGCGCTGTCTAACCATGCCTTATCAGCACTGATTGTTTTTCTTGAGTACAACTCCGCATCTTCGAGTTGCTTTCCGACTGCAACCAGTGCTATGTCATCGTTGGAATCCACTACCGTGGCCTCCACCGGAATCGGTACATAATGTTTCACAGTATATTAGGGGGCCCAGTATATGTGGGACCCCCGCGGATACAATGTATTCCTTATGCCCACCATCGGTGTCATTCCAAAGCGTCGGCTCTCACAGATAGCTAGTGGCAAGATAGGTGGAAACATCAATCATCACTAGGGACTTTTGCATAAGCTTCCAATTGGCCCAATTAAATTCATTCCTCACATCCAGCGTCATGAATTGCGTTGCCCTTCCATGAATTGCATTTTTGGCTTTATGGACGATCGGGAGTGATCTAGTGTACATTACTCCCTCCAACATTTTCCCTATAGTGTCTAGAAGACATGAGGGTCTACCTGGAGGTTTATCAGCCTTTAACAGCAGTACTAGCTTTTGCGGCTTCCATGCTGTAAGGAATATCCCTTCAGGCACGCACGCTTCGAACAACTCCGCAGGAATATCCGCTTTGAAATACACGGCAAGCTTGAGGACCTTTTTGGTATGCCATCCAAACGAGGGCTTTTTTGTCCACTATTTTACCGCCGATTGCCTGCAGCTCGTCTCTGCCGGAATTGGTCCTATATTCAAGCGTCGCTTGAACGTGTCAATACCCCTGCTGGGGAAATAATACCAGGATGATTTTAAACAAGAGAGTAGAGATAATTTGCGGAGATGAACGGCTTCTGAATCGTTCCATCACGATTTTATAAGCACTAACCCACAGATTTCTGACCGCCTGCGAACAGAGCTCCAAAAAAAACTTCCCTCTGGGAAGGTTGCGAGCTTGAGGTACTTGTGGGCTTCTCTATAGGCATGCTTCTTTTGCCCTTGATCGATTCTACCTATTGCCCTCTGAGCCATTCTTCTCGCTCGATGGCAAGTCGATCGAAGGCTGATTAGTTAAGTATTCCACCAGTAGTTGGGCCTTCTAGTGGGGAATCCTGGCGTTCTTTTCGAATTTGACTTGCTGTGGATGGGCCTCCTGCCTCCTTCTTAGTTCAAAGATGATTGCCTACGTTTATCTTTGCCCACACCAAGCTACTAGTTACTTGACCCTAATATATTGTATGGCTCTGTATGGTTTACTTATAATGGCAGTCTGCATCGCGGAATCGTAAGTGGTTTGCCCAAACAAATCCTGTGTGACCCTGCAGTGATTTAGGTTTATTTATATTAACCCCGTTTTTGGATTGCAGTTAACGCCTCCCTAAATTTCAGGCATTTTCCACTTGTGGCAATGTGCTCCTTTCCTGAGTACAAAATACATTTTATGTCCCTATTGCACTCCTTGCCATATGTCGTTTTTCCCCACACTTTCGACTTCGAACCGGCCGAAATGTCCACATAAAGCATTTGAAGCACCCTTTAGAGAGATCTGTTCTCTTAGACGGTAAACAACCCATTCCATACGAACTTTCCCTAAGGCCAACAACTTCGCCGCTGTTTCCAATGGCAGTTGCATTGTGGCTGTTTGAGTGCCATCATAAGCTTTTCTAGCACTCACGATGGATTCTTCTCCGAATTCCTTCAACTTGAATTCTTGTCCTGCACCTCCTATAGGACCTTGCACTTTATATAGGACTCATGTGTTTGGGAACGTACTGCGATATTCTCCCCAAACGACCTTATAACTTGATTGCGAAGTCAGTGTCAGTTTCAGTTTTTCCCACGCTGGATTTTTTTAGCTCCGGATTTCACCGAAATTTTCCCCTAGGTCTTTTAGGTCGGGGTCAGCTTTGACCTTTTTTAGTATCGCCACATAATAGATTTCCTTTGCTGGAGGTTATAATTGGCTGGGGGGCGAATTCGCACCTTTGCTTTCTTGTTTCTCCTTTTATTTCCGACCTTAGTCCATCCAATGTTTTTACTTTCCTTATGCTTCGCTTCGCTGGCCGAAATTCACACTTTGGGCACACATTTTCACCCTTCTGAACTTTAAATTTTTTCCTTTCTCTGAAGCTTCCCCCACTTTTTCTCATTCTCTTTTATTTGAGTGAAGGGGGCGCGTGTGACACTGTTATACTAAACAGCAATTTTTAACTTTTTCTTAGGTACTCTTTGTTCTTCCTGCTACCTTTTAAAAAGCATCCTGGTGGCTTGGTGCACGTTCTGCTTCTCCTTGATAAATTCAGACAGCTCAACTACTTTAGCTACAAGCTACATGAAAGGCAAATCTTCCTGGTCAGAATAGAGCAAACTACTTCTATTACAGAATCTTACGCCTTATCATTTGCTGAGCTTTCATGAGGAGATTTCAAATCCGACGAGCTTCACCTGAATGAGTCTATTTATTGGTCTTGGAAGTCGCCTCTTTTGGTCTTTTTTGAACCCATCATTCTTTGCCTTTGTTTTTGGCAAAGTTGTGTTTCGGTTGAATATCTCCTTTCCGAAGTCTAAAGCACTTGTACGATGCCACGGTAGCCAACTTGTCTACCACCGAGTTACTGCGGTCGAGGGATATCCGCGCTCGGGATCCCGATTGTTTACTCTCGAAAACCGCAAGACTGTCCGTTTCTCTGCCTACCTGTCTGCCACACATACTTTTCTCAGAAACGATTGTATACTAAATTTGGTGGGGAGGTGGCCACTCTGAACACCCACGCATGGCTACGTACAATTTAAGAGGGCAAACGGGTGGAGTAAAAAAATTTCTTTTCACCAAATATAGTCATGTGGTGGAAGATGGAGACAAAAGCGGCGAGGGGGTTCGGAATCGTAAACATCCGACCTCCTCAGAGCTGGGTAGAACAACTTTCGTAAAGCTCTTCACATCGAAGAATTTGCACAACCTCCAACAGGAAACTTAAGTGAATAGGGTGATAAGGGAGTATGTTTCAGGATTATGGCCTGAGTACTTCTAAATGTAGCCCCTTCCATTTTGATTAGGAGTGTAAAAGAAAGAGGCAACCTGGCGTAGTGCACGTTCATGTTGAAAGTGGCTTAAATGACAGCCGGACTAACTATTTTTACCTTCTGGGACTATTCAGCAAGTCCCTCAAATCATGTGCAAAGTTCCACGTGTCTTATACATCGTACTTTGAGATCACACCAGAATTTGAAATAATAAAAATTTGCAGGAAATTATGAAAATATTCGTCACAATAAATGCTTGACTGCTCGGGTGGATCTGAAAAATGCAGGGCTCTTGTACCACGAACGATGGAAGAAAATCCACTATGGATCACGTCCCCATTCAATATTTCTCCGGTTTCAAGTGTTGGTAAGGCGGAGTCTACGGGGTTCCCTTTCTGCATTGATGTCGTAAGATATGCAGATGCCCCTATAAAATGTGAAATTTAAGGAAAACTGGTAGAAGTGGGGATTCTGTCCTCACATTAAGAGCATTTATTACCGCGAATTTGTCTTTCTCCTTCTGTAAGGGATTACTAAAATATCCGTACAAAATAAAATAACAACTATGGTAAGAGAATAAATTGAAATAAAATAAATATGAAGTAAAAAAAAAACAGAACAACGAAGGGAAAAAACAACAGCAAATCAAATGACATAGGTATTTTACTACGAAAATTTTCAACTTTTTCGGGAATTCAACTGGTACTGCGTCAGCGGCAATGTTTCTTCGGAACTAACAGTCAAAAACAAAAAAAATTAACGAATATCATCTATCCGCGGTGTTACAGGGTGAATTTGTTACAAAATACTTGCGCTGGGTTTTCCGTCAATCCCGCGGGAGCCGCTTGTTAACAAACATCAGCACCGCGGCGTGTTCTACATTTTCTCTCAGTGGACAGCGAGGAAGATTGGTCTCGTGTCCGGCAGCGCAGAACACTAAACGCGGCTATAAATTTTCGATTAGACTATCTCAATTTTGGCGAGGACGACTTCATGCGTTTTTTCAATCGACCGTTCGATCCGATAGAAACTGAGCTTAGGCCAAATGCATCCAATTGTGCACAACCAGGAAATGCATAGCATTGGAATTACGAGAGATGAAAAGGAGTCAATAATTATTTTTGTTTTATTATAGAAGCAGCTGCTTTTCGGATTAAATGGGTTTGGGGAAGCATTTTGAGAAAAAGATAATATGACCATTTAAAATAAATATTTAAAGGGCACTAATTGAATTTTGCAATCGGCAATGGAAAGAGGAAATATGAAATAGGATTGTGGAAATAATAAAAATGCTACCTGGTAGGAAAAGGAAATCTTGCAAGAAAATTAAGTTTCCTGCGAGTCCCGCACAAGACAATAACAAAGCAATATACTTCAAGGTTCAAGATTGAACTCTAGCTAGTGGATATCTAGACCTTAACAATCAGGTCATTACTTAGGACACCAAGCGTGGTGGGAAGTTTATGTGCTTGATAATTATGGTGCGTTTTCCATACCTTACTTCACTTGAAACCATTCCTTTTGGCAGACATAAGGCATCTGAGTGTAATTCCGCAGTATTTCTAGCGATTAAGTTATTTGAAATAATGAAAACTTATTTTACCTATTCCCTAGTCTCGAGTCTTATTAGCACTGATGAAGGGAACAAGTGATTCCCGAAATATCGGTATTTGCAAGACCAATAAATCAACACCAGCGAATAGGAAAAACAAGTTTTTATTATTTCAAAAAGACATAAGTCAGCCCAGCTCGTAGGTGCAAGTGACAACCTCCTAATCAATAAGAAATTGGTAAAGTTGAGTTTGAGAAAAGATGGAAATATGTGTGTAGAATGGTTTCATGGAATCAACACGACGCTGGATATCTCAAAATACATAAGAAGAAAAGAACACATCTTTTCGAGCTAGCAGCCAATTTTTAAAAGGACGAACGGTTTGCAATTTCATACCGGGGGCTGATTAATCAGCAGTTGGATGGAAATATAGGATCAGGAGCAAATCTAAGCGGGGTGAAGGAAATAAAAAAGGCGGCAGGTGATTGACAATGACATTATAAAAATTAAAATAGAAGCAGAATATGAGCTTTTCGGCTAAACTCCAAGAAAGCGAAGCTTTTCCCTACTTTTTTGGTCGGCGAGGAACGACGTGTAGTATTGTTAGGGGCAAAGGAGGCACTTTCGCCACGCTGTTCCCAGAGAGGGGTGAGGCAGCATCTGATAAGTGGCCTCTGCCTGCATGAAACTACAAGTCGTTCTTTCACAATTGGCGGCTGAGCCAAAAAGTGGAACATCGACTAGAGGAGGCTGACGGTTAAAATCCTACCGTTTACGTAATCAAATGCTCCAATTTATAGTTTGTTAGCTGTCGATATAAGGACATACAATAAAGCAAATAAAATGCGGGACATCTATACTAAGGAATATTTTTTGTCATCAGCAGTTGCAGAAAAAGTCAAACATTTGCGTTAAACCGATATTTTTTTTAGATTTCTTATTCGACTTGCCTAGTTTCCAGTTGTAATCAGATGTTAAGAAATTCTTATTGAAACTTGCAAATTATCCTCTGATGGTAACACATCTTGCAACACCTCAATATGTATCAATATCCCAACAAACATCTTCAATTTCAATTATACTCGTCTAGGTATTGGCGCTACCTAGATGCCTTGTGGTTTTAGGTATCTACTCGTCGCCAATTCATTTTCTAATCTATCTTGTGAATTGCAATTTTCCAACTCATACTCTGGAATTAATTAATTAGTTCGTACCATTAATTGATGTGTGGATTTTTCGAGTTTTATGCTAATTGCGCAAATTAAAGTTAATTACATACAAAGCTGTAATGAGAATGATAGATATCAATTGAAATGATTTCCAAGCTTTGCATTTCAAATAGTTGTGACATGTTAACGATATCAATTAATGAATATCATTTTAATGATGGCGTTTTATGCAGATAATGGAATTTAGAGTTTGCGTTTGGATCCCATTTAAATTGAAATTGATATATCGGTACACACTACTTTCAATCGTTTCCGAGGCATTCTGCACACTAGTAATAATAAAATAAATAAATTTACGACAATAACTTCAATATTCTGAGCCATGTTTAATGTAAAATTAAAGATTTACAAAGTAAACTCTCCTATTCGACTCAAGAAAGGAGCTATTATTTCAATATCACTGAAGTACTTCGTTTGTCTGAATAGCAATACATGTGGCTTTTAACAATAAAGTATAAATTCGAAATAAGCATTGAAATTGGAGCCAAATAACCATGAATTGAAAAATTCATAACATTATGAGAAATTTTCAAATAACTATGGCGTCTCTAACATTTTTTTCATTTCTTACAGATTACCGTCACCACAATCACACAATTGGCAATCTGTCGCAGATCGTATTAGTGATTTCGAGCGTCAACAGCAGCATTTATCCCCAGTACCAAGCTCACATCATCACCATAATCACCATCCACCTCAACAGCAAGCACAGCAACAGAAGTACACATTCATTGACCCGAGTAAAACTCATCGCGTCCCAAATCCAGCGTTAAAAGCCTTCCAAAAGAACGCCGTCCAATCATACTTTGAACGCCAACAACAGAACGCCCATAAGGATACCAACGGAAAAACATCTCAGCAACCCCCGCCTTTGCCACCGCCAAACGCAAATCAACAAAGCCGTCCACAATCTCTAAATCTTCCCAGCACCCAGAAGGAAGCCATTCCACAAATGAGAACTTCACTGCCGAACAACTGCCCGGGGTCGAATTATTCTAGCCCCAAAGGTCCTAGTGCCCAACAAATTATCAACAGTAGTCATTTAAGATCGCCTGTAAATGATGATAGTTCTCCGTATATAGAATGTGGTGGCGGAGCTCCACCACCACCGCCACCACGATCGCGATCCTTAATGCCTCTTAGGAGGTCGTCATCCGGATCAGAGTATGCTGAGTTTCGTGAAAGCTTCATTCGTGCCAAGGATAAACCCAATTTAAGTACGGTTACGTCGCCTGAAAAGTTATCGTTTAATGATTGTCGAGTGCCTCCGCCTCCACCGCCGCCACCCAGGGGGCGAGTATCAATGCCGGTGCGTAGAACAAGTTCTGCCTCAGAATATGTAGCTTTCCGGGAGAAAAATTTGAAAGCAAGGCAACATTATGCGAAGGACTTCCACGGAGCGGTAATCATGGGTCCAATAATATCGGTAGATGATTGGGTTCCGGAGAGACCTCCGAAAAACCCAAATTTGCGAATCCCAAGTCCAGATTTGCCACCACCACCATTAATGGTCGTAGATACAGAAACAAATCTGCCGAATCAAGATGAACCTCTTCCACCACCTCCACCAGAAATTCTGCGTCACATGCGTCAAAGCTCTGATGGCGAACATAAACCACCACCACAAAGTCGGCGGAATAGTTTTGCCGGATCAACCAGTCAAAAGTCGTTATACAGAGCATCGACATTTGAAAACTTGTCACCACCGATTGTTCCGAAAAAGCCCTCTCCAGCCGACTTAATGCAAGCCCGTCCTGCTTCAAGTATGGCGCACTCACATAAGGCGCATAAGGTGATACTGAATGGAAAGCTGGAGAGTCCTACTTCTCCAAAGTGTCCGAAGCCACCTAGTACTCCGCAATTGCCGGATCCATCGATGCCTCGCGCTATTGACCCGAGAGCATCTATAAGAAAACGAAGCCATAATACATACTCAATACCATCACCAAGTGTTGATGTGAAATCATCCTCCGGGAAATTAAATACTCCACACACTCCGATTAGTGTGAAATCACCGCCGCCGTTGAAACCAAGGATGCCAATAGCTGGACAGGAGATGCGTGCGTCATCAGTGGCCATAAGTAGTAAATTAAGGTAGGTGGACATTTTATTTGAAATAGTTAAATATGTGACGTGCAATTTTTAATTAGTCTAATATATCATTCAGAATGAAATTTCTCCTCATTAAAAAATATTGTGCAACTTATTGCATCTCATCCTTCTTGGGGCTTAAACATTCGTGGAATAAACGCACCTCCTCTCTTTGAAGTTATCTCAAGTTTTCGCAGTACTTAGCAAATATCGGATATAGAAAAATTACATGTGTCAAATGTTCATTTTCAATCGGATATTAAAGACAAAGGGGAACATCTGCATTGCATCACATCATCCAACTCTGTATATTTAAGGCCAAGCTGCACCCTCGCCACCATTCTTCCTTCGATCATCTTTTTTAAATTTTCGCCATCATATTCTGTCAAATATTAATCTTTTTCGAAAGATACCAGCAGCTCAGAACGCACTTAGCCGATACAACGTTCCCTTTAAGGACTCTTGTCTACACTGGCGTTTCATATAAGGCTGACTTATGTATCAACTGTTGCCAACAACATTCTTTTCTTTGGCTTGGGTTCTTCAATGTTGCCCATCTTCTCCTTTTGCCATCACGTGATTGTGATCTACTTTAAAGTTTGGGTGGTGATCTAGTATCACACCGAGGTATAGAATGCCTGAAATAGAATTGATGGTGCTTCCTTCACGAGACTTCAGGGTCCCTTTCAATTTCACACTGCTAATTAGTGTAGCCTCTGTCTTATTTCTTATGTTAAGTCCATGTGGTTCCAGCCAATCTTTGGTAAGCCTAGCCGCTGCTCCACATGCCCACCTTACTCGTACAACTTAAAAGTGTTTATCAACTTCCACGATTGCAATGCCCTCGGCAGAGCTTATAAGTGCAGCCTGCCAGCCTGTTTTGATACTCAGGATGTGTTTGAACATGACCTGATAAAGTAGTAAGGAAAGCAGTGCAGATACTTGAAGTACTCCACCGGTTACTTCCGATTCCACTGCCGCTGTGTTGTAGAGGAGCTGTCTATTTGCGAAGCAGTTGACGATAATTCTGTATAAAGGCAGGTGAATTCAACCTACTTAGGGAACCTATGATGTGCAACCATTTGCTAGAGTTAAAGAAGTTATCACCCTGTAAGGGGATAGGCACGTAGAATTCCTTCGCACTGTCTTCCCACCTTGTGATCCTAATTAATTTTTCTGTTGAACAACCCAAATCCTTCATGGGGTATATTATTGATTGAGTATCATCAAATCCAGAATATTGCTCCGACATACCTAGGGAGACCTCGTTTGTGGCAAACCACATTTACTGCCGTTTCAACTGGCTTTGAAAAATTCCTTCTTAGAACCAACCATCTTTATAGCTACGGTGTGTATATGGCCCAGATTCTCGATGTCCTTTAATTTTGCGCAAACAATGCTCAGCTCACTTTCACTTTCTGTAAGAAATGATGTTTCGGTTGGACATTCAGTTTCCTGTCGTTACCCGAGGTTAATAGGGGAGCCCACGAACAAAACGCAACCTGCGCAGTAATCTGAGCGCTTTTTTAGAGTGAGCACCCACACTGTGAACAGCAATTTACAGGTGTTATGACGGTCACCATGGAGTGCAATCTCGAACAGCACTACAACGTGAAGGTTTGCTCTTAACTTGGAAAACTAGGCGTACAAAGATATTGCCTTGAACGGCTCAAGGGTGTGGTATAAATTGTTTCAAGAAGAGGGGAACCTCTTTGAGGATAATGAACATGGTCGTCGCCCGTCAACACTAAGGGTTCGGAAAGTATAACGAAAGCGATACGATCATCATTTAGCGAAGCCTCTGTTTGTGAGCAGTTAAATCTTTTTTGCCGGTCCGTTCAAATCATCCATCATCACACAAAATTTGACAATGAGGAATCTGTGTGCGAAGATTTTTGAGTAATAAACAAAAACCGAATCATTTGCAAGTTTCAATAGATATTTTAAAATGCGTTACAGGAAACCCACTTTTTTTCTCTAACCTGGTTACTGAAGACAAAACCTAGAGCTTCCAGTGCGTCCTGAAAACCAAACGCCAAAGTTCAGACAAGCACACAATCAATCCACCTCGTCCAAAAAATTCCCGAATGAACAAGTCCAAGGTGAAAACCACTTTTCTGGCTTTTCTAATCATGGTGGTGTCCTTTACAAATAGTTTTCACAACCTGGGTAAACCGTGAATACATCTTACTCGGAAGTACTCGGCAATCTTCATTATGGCCGGGAGTATCAGCGAGTCTAGGAGCCGCTTAAATCGAAAAAACATTGATATTCTCTGTAGGTGGTACCCTGGAGTATTGGTACCAAGGAATAACATGGCAACGAGGTTTCACTTCCCTAAGAATTTTGAAACACCTTAGGGTAATAGGGCAAACTGGGCGAGCGTGGGATTGACGCACGGTTTAAACCAGCCAAGCGACGATCAAGCCACTTAGTTCAAACTAGGTGAACTCTAAACTGGTATGGGAATGCCTTGAGAGACTGAATATGCTCGGCTCGCACAATAAGGTCTGAACACTCTGGGTTTCAGGCTATGTTGCGAGAACGAGCCAACCACGTACAGTCGGACATCACAACTTCGTAAAAGCTCCACCATGGGTCATGGCACGTTGGCTCCCCTCTCTCCTTCATAGCCAAGACCTAGCTCTATCGGACATTTTTCTCTACCCTGGCCCATAGGGAGAGAGGTCATAAGGACTCTCGGTAGCATTCATTGATGTTATACCCGATGTGTCCAGAGGGTTCCGTTTTGAAAACTATTAACGTTTCATAATTATATTAGTAAGTCAATCAAGTCAATCAATCTCGCAAAAATTACTCTGAAAGACGCATGTCGGATACACTTGTCGGAAAACGAAGAGGGCTCTGATGATGGCTACACCCCTAAGATACTACCTATACTTTACGGATATACACTACAATAGTAAGGCCCATGATTGCCTATGGGGGGCAAAGACGGGCTTGCATGTGCAGTACAGTGCAGTGAGTACATGCCCAACAGCATCCCTGGAGATCCTTCTGGGATTAACTGTACTCCATCTGCAAGCAAGGAGGACAATCCTCAGGATAGCTGGGAGTATCAGTGAGGCGGGGAGCAGCCTAAATCAAAGGAAGATTGGTATTCTTTCTAGGTGGTACCCCGAATTATTGATACTGAAGGTTAACATGACTACGCTTGGATAAGAAGTTCGAAACCCATTGGAGTAACAAAGCAGTCTGGGAGAACGTGGTTGTGACATACATATGCTTAAACCAGAAACTGATTACTTGGTACTTTGACGGATCCCTCATAGCAGCGGGAGCAGATGTCGGGGTCATTGGTCCGAAGAAAATGTACTTGGAGTCAATGGGTAAGCATACTAGCATATTCCAACTCTAAATTGCCATGGGAATGCCTTGAGAGACTGAATACGCCCGGCTGGCACAATAAGATCTAGATACTCTGAGTTCTAGGGTATGTTGGGTTGGAAGCCAATGAGACAGCGGTCGAACTGGCCAAGATGGGACCTATACTAGGCGAGCCTACCAGGAATGGAGCAGTCCAAGGTGCTTATTGGGGGATACGAACCAAAGCGGACAAAGAAACTCATCAAGAACCTTCGCATCATAGTGGGAATTCTCACTGGTTACTGCTGACTAAATTATCACCTATTGAATCTAAGGATACCTACGGACACTGCCTGCAAGTTCTGTGCGTAGTGTGTCGAAACCTCTATACACGCACCTGGGAGAATATTTAATACCCAGATGCAAAAAGACTTGGAAGTAGTGAATACACTAAAATTCCTAACAGTTATAGGTTTGTTTGACTTACTATAGTGAATAGGTACACTATAGCCAGTACAAAGGCACAATAGTTCTTTAAGGAGGCAATGTGACTTCCCCTTAACAAAATAATAATCTCCCAACTTTCTCTTCCAGATCTTTTCTATAGCTTGTCTTAAAGAAAAATCACGTGTATTTTTGGCACATCGGCATCTTTTTCTAGCTGAAAACACTCAAAGCGCACCCTAAACTCTTTATTTCAACATGCCTTTCATTCGTCGTCCCTAGCAGTAGTAGGTTGTCTTTGAATATTTGCAAGAACCCTTCTTTGCCAAACAACTTTGAGTTTCTTCTTTTCGGGCCATATGGTGTCCTGTTCCTCAGGACAATACAGTCTTTTCGTTAACATTCAACGATATTGCTTGGTCATCACTATGAACTGACTTTCTAAGTGGGTTTCCCTTCCGGAACAGTCATTATGAACGTTATGTCAATCATTGTAGCCTTTTTACCTTTAGAAAGAATGAAAATATCTTCAATGTTAGCAAGAACACCATTTTACGATGAAGAAGCGTCTAGGGCTATCAATTCCCCGCTGTTTAAAATTTTGCTAGGCCACTTTGTGGACTATGTGCGGAAGTCCCTCTCAATGATGAAAGGAAGCAAAAAAATCAGTCGTACTTCTCAATTGTGAGTGACTGCAGGTGAAGCGATAAATAATTCCGCAGAGAGTGTGAAGCCCAGCGGTTTTACTCCGTTTGAGTGCATTCGCCGAAGTGATGTTCCTTCTATTTGGAAGAGCAATTCATATCCGTTGTTGTGGTGACCAGTTATTTCATCCCTAAAAGGAGAAACCTTACCCGATGCGATACCGTTAAGAACCCTGGTGAAGTGTTCGTTCCCTTCGTTACTCGTGAACGTGGATGATGAGTCAACCGTTAACGTCTTTCACATGACCATCAAAAGATATGCGATAACGTGCAAGTTCTTTCGTGATGCGGTATACACTTTTGAAATAATAGCGATCTACGATGCTTCGCTGACCGACGCAATAGCAAATTCTTTTTTGTCACTTTAGCGCACACTACCAGGATCCGCTCGATATCGAGTTTGCGCACATTAACTCCAGTGGCCAATAGGGCGTTCAACCTCTTGCGTTCATCGATCCGCTTCCATGTTGCCACAGTTATCCATATCTTATGACGATCCTTCGGAACGTGAGGAAGGAACATTTTTGATGATGGGGGCAGGGTTTGGTCGCAGCGCTCCAACCCTGCGAGAAGTGGTGGATGCACCAGGCGAACGATCGTAAGCGACCATCAGATGGTAATGTTTTCCGGGCATTGTTAGGATCTTCTGACTCCCAACCGGGAGACAACTCTTAAGTCTATTGCTGATTGCAGGATGCTCTGTGCTCAAACAATGTGCCACCAATAACGAGATGGTGGATGCTGCAGAAATCCATAAACCTCCCAACGTTATCGTTACGGTCACCAAGATATGTGATGGGGAAGCACGATCTTGGTGGTCCGAATAAGGTGTTGTCAGAACTCACTTTGGCATTCAGATCATTCATCATGATCACAATATCAACTTTAGGAAGTTTCCACTGAATTGCTTATAATTGCTCATAGAAAGCATCCTTCTCCATTATAGTATCCTTTGGAGCATAACACTGTACAAAAGCAAGCATATAATCACAAGAGGTAGATGAATACTCTCCCACAATCTTACTTCGCTTTGGCCCAGAAGGTCCTGCTCATATTGTTGGAATTCTTGCTCAAATTGGGGACCCTCGATACCGGTGCCGAGTAGCGGACGCATATTTCGGAAATGAATCGTAATTCGTTTTCGATAACCGAAGGTCTTCGCCATAAGGTTAGCCCCTCTTCGAAACAATGTTGAGGTTTCGGTTGCAGTGAAGTTTCAAAATTTGCAGGTTTCGAGCCCACCAATTTTTATTTTTTTTAGTCAAGACGACTTTGAGTGTATTTTTAAGCTCCAACTCACAGGGCCCACCTATAACGGGGGGAAATAGTATCGGTAACAAAATGCATTCTCGGGGGCTGATAACAGTTGTTGGTTAATTTGTCACTTCCTGTTCCTTCACTTGCTTCTTCTGTTCCCTCGGGAAAAAACTTAGATCCTCAGGATTTGTGGATAAGTGAAACTAACTGAAGCGTTTATGTGGCAATTGTAACACATTGACACATCGGAAGTAGGCTATGTCTAATCATTAATGAACTTAACCCATTTTAAATGAAAGTCTACTTTCCTAGGTATTTCTTGTAACCAACGAACTAACAAAACGAAAATTTAGAATCTGCAATATCGGAGGAACCTCGAGACCTTTTAGGTTTATGGAAATATTCGAGTAATTCTAATTAAGCTCTTGCAATGCTCTTCAAACCTACAGCCTACCTCTCCACAGCACACCTCTGCAAAATGCAGAAAAACGTTACAGTCAGATCAAAATCAATTCCGTAGTAAGATTGTTCCATCCAATTAAATTTTACAACCTGACATTTCCCATAATTACATCGTGATTTATGATGTAATTGTCATTATAACAAGGCGACATGTAACCGGTCCAATAAAAACTCAATTCACTTTCAAAGCTCGTGTAATTGTTAGGACACACAATGGGCAAAAAAAGACCGATACGGCATACTCCAAATATCTTTTGCCAACTTACAAATCGTTCAACATTTATCGGAACTGTCTCATCGCTGATCGCGAGGTGATCTACTTGGGCATGATCCTCAAAACGTGCATGACTTTTTCGACCACGCCAAGATCAAGTCAAAACCTCTGGTAACGACAATTGTCGTAGTCGTCATCACATCATTTAGCCTGCCATTAACTGGGCGACTGGTATTTCAACATCATGTAACTGAGTAGGTACCAAGTGTACCAAAGTGATTGCAGGAGCTATATGGTTGCTACAACCTGAAAGATCACCACTGCGGGGACCATGAAAACAGGCGGCTGCTTGGAAGGCGTCTCGGTGCCGGAGTTCAGCTGGATCTTAAGACGTTTAACTTTTACCAACATTTTACTAAAAAAATCTTTGCGGAAAATATCAATGCAAATCTGAGGCCAACCATGTAGCAGTTGCGCCTGGCTATGTTTTTCGTGATCAGGGGATTTGAAGGTATCGTTTTCGAACGGATTTTGGTAATAATTTGTCGAGGGCTAGGCAAAGAAAGTCCGCGGATTCAAATGCGGCTAGAAGGTGTGTAGTTATGAGGGCATTCGTTAATTCTCTTCGAAGCACTTGTGTATCTACTATCGATATAATATCTTTTTTGAAGGGTGCATATCGCAGTCACGAGACTCTCAACTTGAGCTCGTGGTACCCTAAAGTTTTGAAATCTCTGCTTCCAAGCCACACCAAATAGACAGGTACGATAAAATCGCTCCTCACAGCAAAAAGGCTACCACAACTTGCTAAATGCTTTGACAAAAATCCTAAATCTCAGCACCATGACAATCCGCTCCACGAGCCATTGCAGTGTCATTATAAAGAGCATGGTGTCAGTATAGCAGTTGGAAAAGGGGAAAAAATCAAAATTGCCAGCAATAAGAATTTGAAAAATCTTTTTCGTTACAGATTTTCCAACAATCACGAACTGTTGCGCAATCTTGGCCGCGCTTTTGTTATTATATCATTTGCTGTGGCGCGCGCCATAAGTTACCCAGTCTTCGCCTGCGCAAATATCCGAAACTAGTCGTCACCTTAGCTCCTAAAAACTAGATCAAAGTGAACTCTACGATCTCGGTTAAACTGAATCTAGGTGTGCTAATATTTTAAGGTAACGACAGCGGACAGTTCCGACATATTGAAACAGTTTTCCAAACTCCAACCGAGTTTTGGGTGGTTACATATGAGAACCATATGTGTGATATGAGGTAAATTTGATCTGACTGTAATGCGCTGTGAAGGTACTTGATTTGCAGTTGATTATGGGCGGTTAGGGTTGTCAGCAAGGCAGGATAGTTAATATACATATTTCTTGCATTAAAGGGTCCTTTTTAACGAATAACTGAAGTCTAGAGCAAATTGTGGAGTTCTGTCGTTATTTTCAACCCCGTTCATGTTCCTTGAAATAATCGAGCTCCAGACCATGCTAGACGTTAATATTATCTTCAGTCTCCTTCCTTCCCTTCATTCTATTATCCTTCTGTTTGCACTATCTAAAAGTGGATACTGACTCCAATTCCTAGATGCCACAACTCCACATACCTTAAATAATATCCTCTCGGACAGCCGGCGATAGCACCAATGGGGTCAATCTGAAAGATAAACAAACAATGGGTGGCATGGTTCGAGCTTAATTAAAAATCAGCACATACGGAAAGGATTGATTTGAACTGGATGAATATGGGTCTGTTTGGTGGTAGCTATGACTGCCTTCGGACAACCTGACTGCCACCGTCTTGAATCGGCGATGCCAAAGTCAGTTTGAAGAAAGGTCACCTGCGAGGTTGGAGACCGATAAATTGATTTCTACATATTCTTCGTCCGTTGAATTGATTCGATACGGTGCAGTGTACGATTCGGACACAGTTGGAGGCTGAAAGTCAAAAGACGATGGGGAAAAAATAAAGTTTCCTGTACTTGTACTTGTTGTCTTGTTAAAATGTATCTTTCAACTGTTATCGCAACTATATGGAACAACTGCGCGCTCGTAGTGATATTGATTTAGAAAGGGCGTTTTAAAGATCGCTTTGTAAATTGCAATATCATGTATTGCATTAAATTTATGAGATTTTAAAATTTTAAGTGGTTCCAGTTTCAATTGGCTTATTTGTGGGTTTATTGTTAGTTGAATGGAGTCGAAAATTGTGGGTTATTGGATTACGAAAATTTGTGTCATTTTGTTCGGTCCGGGAGCAACTATTTCCTAGAAAATTAGTGAGCTTAACATTGAGAAATGTTACCTTTCATGCTATCAGTCAGGTTAATTTTGTTGCAGTTGTCAGTTACCTGCCGATGTTTTAAAACATAAACGTTTACGTAATCTTTCGTGACTAAGCAATCGTTACCAAAGCTTGAAAGCACTTAGGTCAAATCTGTATTAGCATACATCTTCGTTACCTTCTGACGTCTGCACTAGAGTTCAAATTTTCATTGTTATTTTGAGTTGCTGTTATTCTTACACTCTTTCTTGAGAAAGTTTTCAAATTTCTCTTCAACTAGTTATATTCTCAAAATTTTCCGATATAATACTAAATATGCTAGATAGATATTTAGAAAATATGATATTTTAGGTTGACCAGCCGGAGTTTCTAGAGTAGACTGTAGTGCCCGCGGCTTTGCGACATTAACAGCATTTTATGACGGGAGAATGCATTTAATAATATGCAATATTTCTTCTTTTTCAGCCGTCCTAGCACCCCTTAGCTTTTACTTTACCGATTGGCATCCTTACGTTCCATTTTGAACTTGTAACTTTTAAATTGAATAATTTTATTTATTCTATAAAAAAAATAAAAACTGGTCCCTTTCCCCTAATTCCAAGAATTTATTTACATTTGCATAATTCCAAATTTTATTTTAATTCCCTAAATAGCGCACGCCCATATTGAACGATGATAATATACACTCAATTCATTTGTTTGTATCTTCTTAATTCTGGAACGTTGTTGTTGTTTTCACACCGCAACGTTTCTACGTGGCGAAGGGGTCAGCATATTGTCCGGTGCTTGATCTAGCTATTCTTTTGTTTCTGAGCGAGGTAAGTGTGTTGTAGCTGAGCCGGCATGAACTTCTAAGTTCAAAGCCCTTTTTAGCGAAATCACAATGGACGGGACCAAGACCGACTGATCGCAAAGACAGTGGATGAGCGGGAGATAGGATTGGATTGTGGAGTGCGGAGGAATAAATGGTTCTGCTATGATGACGTGAGGGAGCTGACAGGTTTGGAATTATTTGGCGATTATTGACATCAAGGTGTTGAAATTGAGGGTTTTAAGATTTAAAATTGTTACAGTTATCGGCAAATTTTTAGTACTTGAAGTTCAAATAATTCAATTTTAACAATTAATTACCCGGAAATAAGAGTTACGCACATTGCAAGGAATTTTTTTTTTGTTATGTCGGAGCCGAAAAAAATTGGGGAATATTTCTTGTGACCCAGCATTGGCGGCGGTTTCAAATTAACTTGAATGACAAGTGCATTGGTTGTTACCTTTCAACAAAAGGAGCTCTGCAGAGACTATTGATGTACAACAAAAATTGAAGTCTGAAGTATTTCCGTTCAATGTTGCTATTATGGGGGATAGCAACATCAATAATGTTGGCGGAGCGACCCATTTTGTCAACTAATAGCACATCAGGCTTGTTGTTCGATACGTGGCGATCAGTTAGAACTTCTAATACATGCTGTAAGCAGAACTATCAAGTACTACTTGCAGCTCATATCGGTAAACCGGACATGTTCCCGTGATAAGCTTATGTTTGTATGCAAGGTTTTGATGGGTCACCTTATATACAGCATTTTGCATGGTGGTGTATTACACCGGTGCCGTTACAGTCCAGCCAGAAATGAGGCGATCCAACGTCTCTAACGCCGAACCACACATTTTGCACTGGTCGTTCTCCATCCGCTCTTTCATGATGAGCTTTTTATAAGCTCCGGTAGCGTCCACGCCGTCCTGAATGGCACAGAAGAATCCCTCCGTCTCAGCAAAGAGCTCCCCAGCACACATCCATCTGTTCGATAAATGCAAGTCGACAAATGGCTACCAAATACTTCCATTCACTCAAAGGATTGAAAGATCGATCTTTCAAGTTAAGTGGAGTCAATCCACAGTCTGCCTTACAGACAGTCGCATGCAAGGGACTCGCCTGTTTTTTGCTGTAAAAATAAGTGCGCAGCGAGTCGACTTGGCGATGATATTGTGATGCCACGTCAACCACGTCCCAACCTCCGATGTCATGAGGCAGGTTCATCCGCGCCACGGCAAACTTTGAATGATGCATTCGGAATTTGGACATTGTTCTTCGTCCACGGAAATATTCCGAATGCACAAGCCAGTTAAGGGATAGCGAAAACATTCAATGCGCTTATTTTAATCTTCCCCGAGAGATGCGTTTTCGATGCGGACAGCAGAGCATCCTTCAGATTACCAACTCGAGCATGGGTTCCTTGCAGAATTCCTACGTACTTGTAAAAGTCTGTCTCGGTCATAGCTTGGATGTGGATATCACCAATGCTATGTCCAGCATGCGGCTCGTGATGACCTATGCGGATGGCTTGGACTCGACACTTGTCTAATCCAAACTCCATCCGAATATCACGGCTGAACATGTTTATTATCCGCAACAGACTTCTACAGTGAACGTCAGTACGAGCATACAACTTGATGTCATCTAAGTACATCAAGTATGTCAGTTTGCACTTAGCACGTAGGCCATACTTTATTGCAAAACCACGCCCTCTAGCATCATTCAGTAGCCATGAAAGAGGGTTCAGTGCCATACAAAAGGGATTCAACGAATACTTGAATATTTGAAGTTCAAATAGAAGATGCCCCTCCGTATACGGATGGGCTCTGAGGTATTAGCACCCTCAGATGTACGGACTGATAAAGTGGTATGCCACCCTTCCATGACTGTCGCCAAAAACTTTATTAGTTTCGGATCAATGCGGTACAGATGTAGGATATAGCCAGGTATGCGGAACGCTATCAAAAGCCTTAGCATAATCGATATAGCAACTAAAGAGGTTTCTTTGGCCTCTAGTTGCTTGTTCTACAACTACCGAGTCGATTATGAATTGCTCTTTGCAACCCCTTGACCCAACTCGGCACCCTTTCTGCTCCTCGGACAGAATGTTGTTGGTCTCGCATTGACCCTTCCACTAACAATGGACGTTATGAATTTGTAGAGGGGTAAGCAAGAAACCGGTCTTGTGTCTGCGGGGTCCTGCACCGTGTCCTTAGGGATAAGGTAGGCAATTCCCCACAGTGAGGAAAGGTAGAAATTCCTCCGGCCGACTCATAACCGTGTTTATACTGTGTGCCAACCGGCTGTGTACGCTGGTAAATTTCTTATACTAGAAATTCTGCACCCGATCCAGACCTGGGCCCCTTCAGTTCTTCGAGCTGTTTATGGCTCGTCGAACTTCCTCTGCTGTAACATCCGCAAAATTCATGCCAGACGGTGGTGATCCACTCGGAAGGCAACCCCAAAGTCCACACAATACTCCTTCGCTTACGTCACCGAAAACTGTACTGTCTGGGCGCTCTATTGGGATTCGTTGAGAGATCTGAAGAAGGTCCGCTGGTTCCTCGTATATGTTGCATTCTGGACAAGTCTGAATGCCTTTCGCCATACCGTCATAACCGACTGCATATGACATGAAGTTTCTGTTTTAGTGGGTCCAGAATTTCAATTACGGGTGTCTCACTGGGGATGGCATAGTTCCGGTAAACCCTCTGCACTTTATTCTTCACCGGTCTGCTGGCATTGCCAGTCAGCAGTGTCCATGCCTCAGTGAGTCCCGCCGACGTTGCAGACGAATTTTCCATGGTGGATCTCTTTGGTCACTCAAACCAATAACATGAAAGCGAATCTTCTGACCGTGCACAAGTGATTGAAGTTGCAGCAGCGACATATCAGCACACAGACGAAATGCAATCTCATCATTGATTTGAGATAAAATTCCCGGAGTTGCTGAAGATGCATAGAGCCTGGCAATACCTGGTCTATGCAAAGGATCCACATCCGAGAATTCCATACACGCGCTTTGGAATTCGTCCCGAACCTCCACGGAAACCTCAGAGAAGAGTGCTTCGGCGTGTACTGAAACTGAAGCCTGTAGTGCGGGGTGGTGTTGTTGATGCCGCCGCCTCTGCCCCCATCGACTCTAGGTCACCAGTTTTCCCGATAATCTCAAGTCGAACACGCACCCTGATGGTGGCCGGGACTGTGTTGCTGTCAGTAGTAAAGCGGTACTGGTCTGCGACTCGCTGCACAGTCATGTGCGCGAATTGCGGGAAACGCTCGATGAATCTCTGGTGCAACAAGGGGCGGTAAGATGTTGTACTCGCACCCGCCGTTATTTCGTAGTAGGAGTGGATGATAAAGAGGTTCATTTCTTCAGTCCACTTCATCCACTGCCTACGCGAACCTGCTGAAGTGGCTGCCACAGATTGTGGCGAAACAGCTGCAACAGGCGGAGCAATGCTTCTGTTCCTCGTGACGCCTAGACGTCGAACCGCGATACGACTAGCGGCTTCAACGCCGTGCTGTCCATTACGAGAGTCCGATCCAGTTACCAAGTCAGACGGCTCCCGCCGGTTATCCGTACCGGGTCTTAAATTTCCCCTTCTTGCCATTTGGTGGTGCATATTAACCCTAACTGCTAGGTGTTGCTTCCTCAGTGAGTAATCTGCAAGACTGTAAAGTTCCTGCACTTTCCTCACCTACCCCCGAGTCGCTGCGGTGGCCTACAGCCATTCAGACTAAAGCTATACATCCCTCCTCCTTTCACAACCGGGCCTGGGAGCGGCTACGGCGAAATTCATTCATTTTATTATATTTTTTTAATTTTATTTAAGGATTTTATATTTATTTATTTCTTTTCTTGAATATTACCCTTGCATGATTTTTGTTGTTTTAACTGCTCAAATTTTTATATCCCATGAATCCTAACTAAATCTATTTAATTTGAGGACTTCCTCTCCACCTATTCCTCTCTGGTCCCGCAAAACTCTCTCTTTATAGGGGATATTCTGTAATATAGCGACCTGAGGTTGTCAAAACTAGGTGGGGACCTTAAAGGTCACGCCTCACAATATATATTAGGCAGGGGAACATCGATGGAGGATGTGATCCGTCATGGATCCTTCTTTTCGATCGTGACACTCTTGTTCGGAGTTTTACAACTCCACGCACGGTTTAGCTCTCGTGGTTGTTATTTCGATTGGTCGCGCGAATACCCCTTTGTGTTTATTTTTCAGGATCCGATGCTGACCTACTTGTCGGAGAGGACACATAAATTTTGGTAAAATGACACATGAGGGATCGAAGTGCACAAAGGACCTTCTCTCCACATTCCCGAGCCTGGCTAGCACAGAGGCATGCAAGCACGGTCCGACAGAGCGCTTCGATGGAGCTTCGGTATTTGCGGGCGGACCATCACCGCAAATTTCACCATCTTTTTTGAATAGCTCTCCCCTCTTGCTCTAGATCCGTAGTTAGGCGCCACCTTGAGAAGGATGTGCGGGATATATTATATTGGCTCACCCAGAGTTTTATTTCGCATCGGTATTCTCTAAAGTCCAACTCTTCACTCTTGTTCCATTCAAAAAAGCTTTCTGAGAGTAGAGTATTATGGAAAAAAGGGAAACTGGGACGTCAGAGATTTTGAGGCAATGCAGAAAGTTTTATATATTTCGAAATGAGTGATAAGTACTGAAACGACTTCTGGCCTAACAAACTCCAGTCGAGTTGAAGAGCCTTAATTGTAAAAGTCTCCATAATGTACGCGCAGCTACCACCTTTTCTCCCAAAAAGAAACACGCGAAACTCAATATGTTTACAAACTCGACTTTTCAATGGGAAGCGGGATCAATCAATTGTGTAAAGCCAAATTTACATTGTTTCGAACTTTGTATTACAATATTGTAAATTAGGCACTCCATGTTTTCAGGTGTTGAATGTACACTAATTATAAGACCTCTTGATACATTCAGGTAATAAAGGAATTCTTTTTCTTCGATTTGAAGAGAAACTCTGAGCACTTGAATGTGATTCAGCGAAACTACTGCTGAATATTCCGAAATTTAATTTAACTGTATCTCGCCAGAACAAAGGCTCTCCAATTGTTTCAAGTATTGTCAAAAGCACGTGCAATTAATCTTCTCCTTCTAAGGCGAATTACCTCACGAAGAAAAAACAACCGTTTTCTAAAATTTGTTATTTCGAATAGGGTCAAGTAATTAAAAAAAAAAATCAGAAAAAAACTCCATCTTTCAATACAGAATAGAATCTTCTGAAATTGATGCGCGAACCATAGATACGTGTATCTTTTTTGAGGTGCCAAAATTGCAATTGCCGGAGAATTCACACATTCTATACTAGGGCTATCCATCATGTGGAGAATTTTGTCAAGTATCTTTCATTTTCTGAAGCACTCTTCACGTATTGGATACCTTGGAAACGGAGCCATCTCCGCTAATGACTGTTAACTGTCTGGAGATTTTTTTCTTGCCGCCAAGATATCCGTTGGTTCTGAGGTGAAAATCGCGTGTAATGATGATCCCAAGGAGACCTGGAAATGAGTTGAACAATAACCAAGAACAACAGTTTCTTACATTGCACATATTATGAATGCTGATGAGTGCTGATGAGTGAGGGTGGTCATTGCGCTATGTACGACCGCAGCGTACCAGGGCTTGATGATTTTCATAACGGAACTGTGAAGTCTTCTTTTTTTTGGTGCGGGTCTAATCTTAATTTTTTCTTGTGTTTTGATCTATTGTTGGTTTAATACTATTGAATGGTGGATGCAATGGATGAGTTCAAGTGCGCGGCTGTGTGAATTCGCCATAAACTGTCTTAACCCTTGAGATGAATTCAAACGATTGAAAGCCGAAGAGTTTTTCACAAAGATTGAGAGACAAATGGAGTTTGAAACTGAAAATACTTTCCGCATTATTGTAAAGATAACAAATGAAGGGAGAAAATCGGATCAGTTCTCAAATTTATTAAACCCGGTTTAGAGTCTGCCTTTTTTTGTCATCGTTGAAATCTAGAAAGGTTTAAAACCTACCGCTGACTGCTACCCCGCGGTCATGTGTGATTCTTGCTCGCTAATACCGTCTTCTACAGCTACTCCCCTTACGTTAGCTCTTCGTGAATACTTTGCAACACCTTTTCAATTAGATTTCAAACGCTTATCGTCTCCAGTATGAGTTCCATAATATTTTCAGGTTTAAGCGTCTTCCTACGACAGACTACAATCTTGTTCGGTGCGCACTAAACCTTGACCGAATGAACTACAGCATATTCCACATTCTCAATCATATAACACATTTCGGGAAGTATGGTGAATCGTTATGACCAAATCGATAACTTCCATGTTCACTCAAGAATTGTGTCATATACTAACTTAACTCTCTCGGGATTTCCCGAGATGCTCGCACTCCTCCTCAACTGCTCTGTGCCAAGTATTCTTGGGACTACCCACTCGTCAGCCATCATGGGAGAGTGGAATCCACTGCATGGCATAGCCAACAATGCAATTTTAGTCCCTTCTTAATGTGTAACTTATCCACCGCCACTTGCGCTTTCCGATCACTGGTACGGGTGCCAAGCCTGTGCGCAAACCAATTTCTCGGCTTGAACGATGTAATAATATCAGATCTCCGATGATGCGACGCAAATAATCACAAGGCTTGGAGCTTTCGTAGGACAGTGAAAATCACCTTCCATATTCTACTCGTATATAGCAACACAGAAAGAACACTAGCACAGAAGAGTCTCAACTTGATGTTAGTGTTGAGATAACTATATTTTCAGATTTTAGGAACTATATTTTCAGATTTTAGGCAAGGCAGCGAAAGTGGATCGAGGGCTGTTAATGCACTGGGCAACATACATTTCGGTGCCATCATCGGCGGAAACAACGTATTGCCTTATATGTATATGCCTTCGGTGACCCGTCAAACTGAGAACATTGGCTTTGTTGGTGGTTATCTTTAGTCTAACTCTGCTTGCCTCTCTTTCCATGATCCAGTGAGAGAACAAACAGATGTCATCAACTTTTTCGAGAAAAGATGCAAAAGTGCAATGAACCGCACTCCTTCACTTTCTCTGGACAATCAATAATATCGATGACAAGATTCAACTCAGGGGGCTCTGCTTTGGACATAAAGTTCCTCTAAGATTTCACCTCCTTGCAGCACATGACAGATTCCTCGATTGCATATATTTTGTCATACAGACACCAGCCTTCTTTCGTCAGCATGCCTGTGGGGAGAATCATACTAATATGTATGTTGCCTCTCCTGATTTTGTCCGGCAAGCACTGCATGTCCGGAGTAACATTCGGTAGGCCATTGTTGGCATCCTATATTTTTAATTGTTTTGCAGCCAAGTTGCCTAAACTGGAGCTGCGTAGATTAGAAGGGAACTAACTATCTTTAAAATAAAGGAACTTCAGTTCTGTCTTGGCCCACCAATGTTCGGTAAAATCCTCGGGACCGGTACAGTGATGAAAGAGGCTTTAATCGCTGCTGTGTTTGTTGAAGCTAAGCGTTTACCAATCAGAACTACTTCTGCTTTATATTCAGCAAGCGATAAACCGAAAGTTGTCAATTGATATCGGCTCGTTTCCACAAATCTCGATTTTATCTGGGCGTTTTTCTACTATTGCTTCTCCAATATCATCCACGAACCCAACGTTAGGAAGCTTTAATGCCAATGGCGCTTGAACAGAGCCTTGTGACACATTGCCGTTAGCGAGAATATTTTCAGTTCAGTGTCTGAGTCGCAGTATTATTTTTTCGCCAGCATAAGTTTGACAAGAATGAATATAATGTATATATTTATGAGTCTTTACTTTTACTGGGACTTCAATGATTTTCTTCCATTTTGAACTAGAGCTATCATAGCGCACCACTACGCCTTAGTCCCCGTATTGACCGCATCGACAGCTAATTCCGTCAAATGCAAACTGCTCTTAGAAAGGCGTCTCTTCTTTTCTGTATTAAGACCAGCCTAGTGTATAGTATTCGTTCAGTTTGCTAATTGTTTTGACTAGACATATCGGTCTCTATAAAAAGGGTGACCCAACGGTTTACCTGACTTCAAAATGTGCGTCAGCATTTCTAGTTTCCATTGCTCGGGGAATACTGTCCGGACTTCTTCTTTGAGGGTGATATTCGTGCGCAGACTATTCATTCCAGCGATTTTTTTTACGGCTTATAAAACTTCCTCAACTATAGGAAGTTCGTCGGAGTCCATATGTTCTACAGGTATACAAGTATAAGCCACATCTTCTGGAAAAAGGATATTCACTATATTCTGCACCAACTTTGGAAAAAGAATCGGTAGGGAGCGTTCGCCATTTAGTGGTAGCATCATCCATCTGGGTAGATGGTCGCGGTTTAAATCTCACTGGTGGCAGTCGGATCTGTATCGTGATTTGACGTCGGAAACCAGTCGACTCAGTGTACCGCTAGGGTCTTGAATGAAGTGCTCTAGCACACTTCAAGGCCGTGATCCAATATGGGTTGTTCGGCCAACGATTATTATTATTATCACTCATCTGCTTACGCCACCCGGTCAATTTTGTTCTTCGTGATAGGCAAAATTTTTCCCCGGCGTTTCTGTGTTGCACATGTAGGCCCTCCTTCAGAATGGTTCCCTCTGCGCTGAGAGCAACTTCTAGTATTGAGACAGTTTTTTCGATACCCAAGAGGGGTGTAACACTTTTTATCTCAAATGTGTCCATGTGGGATATCAAAATAAAAATCTCAATTTGTACTTTCACCGGTAATCTTAATTTTGTCGAAAAATTGGGGAGTAGAAACAACGTGATCGGTTTCGCTATTTGGCTGTATCGAATGTCTGATCTGGGTGCGATCTCGAGGCTTTTAAATCCGTATCCAGCGTATCAAGCCACCGTTGTTTTGGGCCTGCCTTTTGGTCGTTTACCATCGACTTCAATGCTCAGACCAACCTTGGCAAGTGAATTCTCGTTAGAACGAATTGCGTGATCATACCATCGAAGACGCCTCTCTTGCAATTTTTTCACATTCGATGCAACCCCATAACGATCGCAGATATCCTCATTTCGAATGTGATCAAAACATGTCACGCCACTAGACCAACGCAACATATTCGTGTCCATTACCGCAAGACGCCTCATTTCCGGAACAGCCTAACCGAAAAATCTGAAGAAATTAACGCGCGTATATAAAGGTTTCAAAATACATCCCATTTCAACATCTACTTGAATAAATTTGCGATGCAGACGTCATCGTCAACAAGAATAGTTAATGCAAGGCACGTCCAGATAGCACTGGAGCGCTCAAGGCTGCAGAGAATGGTTTTTTAACATGTTGACAACATTGCCGTGTAGCCTAACTCCTCCCTTTTAAAGTGGGATCGATGCAAGGTTCGTTTGTTCAAAACTCTTGATCCGGGATCATCTCTTGCGAAAAATGTTGATCCAAATTCCCGCCAAGTTCGAAATCTGTGCCATCATCAGCTACCTTTTTCTGAAGTAAAAACTCCAATTGAGATTTTTAGTGAAGTTAAAACTGTTTACGAGGTGGCCCGCTACACACCTGAAACCACTCAACATTGGTGTCGTCTCCGCCTCCGCAAAAAAATTAAAACCGATTTCAGCCAAAAAATTATGGCATCTATGTCCTAGAACTATTTTGATTGAATATCTGGCTAAGAGACAAAGTCAACGGGTGAGACGCTAAGCAAGTTGAACAGGTCGATTCAAAATAAAAGGAGGGACAGGGTGCACGACAATTTCAGACCTCATACGGCCAACGCAACGAGGCAATTCCTGGACTTGTTTGGATGGGAAGTTTGGACTTCCCTTGTCTTGACACATTCAGATTATCATTTGTCCACTTCTCTGAAATAGAAATGCGTGGAAAAGGAATTCCATCGAACGAAGAAGTGAAGAGAGAGGAAGAAGTGAGTCAAGGAGCTGACGGGAAGGTTTTTTGAGGAGGCATCTAAAAAGAGTTACTCGCCTTACTACTTGCATCGAAATGAATGGAGACTCTGTTGAAAATATAACCATGTACACATTCAAGTACTATATACTTGCCTTCTCGAAGTGTCTCATATATAGTACTAAAGATCCATATATGAAGTAGCTATTTTTCTCCATTCTTTTTTGAGGTCGTTTCAAGTGAACTTCGGCATTCGAGCTGAATAATGTGCATCCCCCACTGTGAAGCCAAATATTAACTACTAAATGCTACTAAGTGGAGTATTGTCGATGTAGTATTTTGTGGAAAACTTTAATGATATAAATGATTGTTAGCTGAGTCAATACTAAGTGGCCAAGGGAAATCGTGAAACGCTTGTTGGTCGAGATAGGCGAATGCTCTGAGGCCTGGCCTAGCTAGAGCGATCAGACCCGAGTCTGCACAGGAACTCATTTGAAGTATCTCCGGCCACGAAGCCTCACCAGAGGTTACATAGTACCATGGAAACTGGGACAGCCCTCCGGCGGCATATGTCTCAGTAGAATTGCTGGAGGATGTGTTCTCGACCGAGTTATTTGCAACTGCCCCCCTGACGGCTGTGATTGTGCTCACGTCGCGAGGAGAGCTTAACTCAACCACTTAGTTCCAGTAGAGGCTTTAGGTAATCCTCGCACTCGACAATCAATCATTCTCTGAGGAGGATCGTGGAGTTACGCCGACACGGCGGGTACTCACATAAAACCATCAGGATTCAACCGTATAAAAGGATATTGGAAAAATAGTGCACACGCTACAACAGTTCCCATTCATTAAAAGAAAAATTATAAAATCTAAAGGGATTATCAGTCCTTGAATAAAAGATAGCCATATGCAATGTACCAAATTTGTCTGTTCTATGTGCTTCTAATTAGCTTCCAGGCTGTTTCAAGGGGTTAATCAAACCGTAATTGAAACACCACAGACTGGTTTAGAACACCAGACCCAATCCAAGACATGTGCTAACCATTTGTATACCGGCATATTAATATCCCCGAAGAATGACTAGGAGTAATTCAACTGTAATTGATAGATCCAAAGTTTTTTTTCTCCTTCACCTTAGCTGAATTCCACTCAACTCCACTTCATCCCATTTCGAGAGTCATTCTGCGAATTAATTTGTTTGCGGTTTTGTAAGACGATATTCACGATTTTGGGTCAACGCAATTCACCCTGCCTCGAAAATTACTCAAGAGTTACAAAGAACACTATTATATAACTGCTCCAAGATTCGCTCGGGGGTAAGACAAATAATAATGGATCAAACGTTAATCTTGACGTCCGAACAAATTGTCTAGTTGAATTGGACACATTTAATTATTTCAAGGGCAATGCTGGCAGTATTAGCTAATGTACAAGCGCATGCGGTGTATCCCTATCTCGATCAATTTCAATTTGCATGGCGATCGGATTTGTTGTGAGTGAAGTTAGCCACATGATTTATTTGATGCTAGAGTCAAGTATGACTCTTCGGAATTTTGATGGTATTGAAGCCTTATTGAAGCACTAGAAAAAATACTAGAGCAGATCTCAGTGCTTTATCAACTCACTTGGTCTTTACTCTAAATCAAAGGCATTCCAAGAGCCGACTTCGACTATTACCAAGGTCGAAAAACTTAAGACAGCTCCCAGGCTGCAAAAACTCGTAATTTAAATATAATAAAGGCGGAGAGAGGTCTAACAATATTATAATATCTGTTTAATGGTCAATGTAGTCATCAATCAAAACGTTAGTACGTAAATGTCGAAGAGCATTTGAAATATGTTTTGACTAATAGCAAATTGGACGAATCAATGATGCCGGCATGGAATATAATTAATTACATCAAAACAAAAATGATACCTCATAAATCACCATTAAAGGAATTGATAAGACAGTTATTAGCGTAAAGAGTGAGCATGACAATTCGGATTGCAAATAAATCTAGGGAAGAGTAGAAAGTGAAACTGATGAAAACTACGAAGCTTCTGGGTTTGCTTGTTTTCTGATGTGTTTTGAGGAAAGTAACATTTATCAACTAAAGAATGCGACTACAATGACTGAATGGTAAAGTAGGGTGCTGTCTATGAGTCCTATTTTTGGAAATCAAACTCCAAATCGACTAGCTAATATGAAAGAAGAATAACGGAAAAATCACATAAATTTGTAGTGAACTAAATACCTTAGGAGGTCAGAAAGACCTTTTTGAGTTGAATGTTGCCAATCACACAAAAAAGTGTGAAAAAGGTTAGTGAAAGTTAATCAAAAATAAAACAAATCAATTGAAAACTCAAAGATCTATGCAATGGTCGCCAGTATCGGGGATAGCTAGGATAATCATCCGTGTTGGCTGGAATCGACCATCAGAGCGGAGGTATTCCAAAATTCCCAAAAGTGGGGAAAGTTGACCTTGGTGCTATGCCATATAACATGTACGTGCAATCCTGCTGAACTCTAGGTTTCTATGCTAGCTATGCTCGGATTCAGATCCTCACGCATCTTATACAAATGTCAGGTAACTGAAAGCGTTTTACGTTAGGTTCTCGCCAAAGAGAATCTGAAATAGTAAAACCGTGGAGCAGTATCCAAACAGGCGCTCTATATTTTTAAATGAAATCTAGGATTCGAGTTTGCGGTAGAGGTTGAATGCCCTTGGTCGCTTTTATTAGGCACTACAACCTTATCCGTTGCACTCCTCTTCCAACTATAGTTGCAAGCTTCGGCTAAGTTTTCTACTATCTCCATATACAAAGAGGAATTCGCTTAGGACCATTTAATTCGTCGTAGTCAAACGATTTCTAGGCTTCTGATATTCGGTAGCCAAACTTCGTTTCTTAACTTTACATCATCCTGAATTTATATTTGAAATATTTCTTCCAGATGTATGTTGAACTCAATATAGTACTCTTCGGTTTTAACTATTTTATTACTGACGTTTCCACTTTTGGAGCAATAAAGAAAAAACAAATCTCTTTTCTTAATTTTCGCAATAATATGTTCCCTCGCTTCCAGATTCACATATCCATTTGGAATGTCCTTGCAAGTGGGGTAGGCGAAATAGATATCTATGTCCGCCTCCTATACAATGGATATGTTATATCCTAGCCCCAGCCAAGGCCTTCGTATATAACTTCTAGGCTCCATTGTGTGATCCACGATAGTCCCACAATAATAGCGGATCGTGTAATCGAGATAATTAACTTTTAATAATAATAATCGTCGACGCAGCAATCCAATTAGATCAGGGCCTTGAAGTGATCTTTATTCAAGACCGTAACGGCACACTACATGATAACAGTACCCTATAGGGGCAATATGGTCAGCATTGCGTTCACCCGAGATTATTACCCTGATTTGACTCAGACACTCACTCCTAGCTGAGTAGACTGGTATCCGCCATCAAATCACGATACAAATTCCACTGCCAGATAATGAACTCTTGTGAGTTAAAATTCATTGAAAGAGAAGGATTTTCGAAACCATAATTCGTTTCACCATTAGTAAAGCAAACATGTACATATAGTGTTCGCATCGAACAGGGTCGATTGTCCCATATCTGGAATAGAATTCGAAGTCGGACCCATTTGCTAATTACCATTGAAACATCCACTCGATGGTGGTAAGATTCTAATAGTATCTTTCAAAAGAAATGGTAGTTCCAGAAACCCTACCACGCACTTAACAACTCAATTTAATGAGGTTGTTATTTCTACATTGGAAGCAACAGGACCTTTTGATTAAATGCAAGCCGTTAGTTTAGCTATGAGACGATACGTTTTCGAGTTGAACTCTGACATTTTCGAGGGGGTGCAAGTCCACCATAACCACCATAAGCTTTGGAAGTTATAAATACTCTCTACTGTTGGACTGAAACTGGCAGCAGTTGAGGCCTACCTGTTTGGAGTACCTGAAGTGTGGGGTGTGGGCTTCCAGATGTATCCAAACCCCATAAAAATCATGCTTGGATTAAAAAAACCCCGCAAGTCCAAAGTCGCCGAGTTATTGGGAAACCTCACCACTTGGGCCTTAGGATCGAATGTTACCAAACCCAAAATTACCACCTATTAAGGGAAAAGGGGGTCGCTTGATGTATTGCTTTAATTTAATAATGAGGGATACTCTAAAGGAAGGACAAAGCTCTTCCTCCGTTCAAAACGTGCACAGGACTGAAGTATACTCCACGAGTTTGGCTGGGATAGAGGCGTGTAAACGCGTGTCAATGGGGCAGTCCAGTGAAACTCATAGGTATTGGTGGGCCGTGCAGTCAACTTTCGCCACTTTTCAAGTTTTTGGAATAGCATTACCCTGTAATGACTGAACTGGAATTGACGGTGGTCAAAAGACCATCCTAAATGGCGAAGACGACTAAGATGGGAGAGCTATCCTAAAAACCTAAAAAGATGGCGAAATTGAACGAAAAGGGCCGTCCGCAAATATTGAAGCTCCATCGAAGTGCTCCATCGCCACGTGCTTGCGCGCCTCTGCGGCAGTTAAGCTCGGGAATGTGGGGGTCCTTCGAACACTTCGATCCCTTACGTGAAGTTTTACAGAAATTCACCTGTCTTTCCGGTGTGTGGGTCCGCGTCGAATCCTGAAAGATAAATTAAGAGGGAGATTTATGCACACCTAACGAATGACCAGCACGGGAGCTAAATGTGAAAATGAAAAAAAAAAAAATCCTCAGCGCACGTGGAGCCGTAAGACTTCGGATCCGAGTGCCGTGATCCAAAAGGAGGATCCACGATGGTTCGCACCTTCAACCGATGTTCCTCCTTCCTCAGATATGGGATGACGTTTTTAGGTTTTTGGGATAGTTTTCCCGTCTTGGTCATCTCCGACCATTTAGGTTAGACTTTAGGCCATCGCCAAACCCGATTTGTCATGACAACCCTCATTGTTGACTCAAATCACCCCAGATAGTCATCACTGGCCATCCACCGAAAACGACGTCCACTATATATAATCGCAAAAATTTAACATATTCCGTTTAAAAAAAATCGAAAGAGGACGTAAGGTCAAATGATGTCGATTATAAATTCGATGTCGTTTTTGTCGTTGTCTCCTTATACCCCACGCAAATGTTCTTCAAGATTTTAACGAAGATTGAGAGAATGGTTTTCAGCTATTTGGAAGAAGAGGGTATTCCTTTTTTTTGGCCAGTCGATCACCTCCTTTAAGCGAGAATTCCAGTGCAATTTCTTATATCCGCTAAATTCAAGGTAATGTGCACACGCATACCCATATATGGCTTGAGCCGGCCTGGCTTAGGCAAAATTCATTTAACTGTCCACAAGCAGAAGAACAGACAACATTCCAACGATGAAAAATCACAATAATCACTTAGGGTTGAGAAAGATTTTAGGACTAAATGGGCTTGGGTAGATGGAACAAAGCTACTGCAAGTGTTTAAATTAAATAAGTAAGGAACGTTAATGTTAATATTCTAATACAGGAGACGAGAAATGTGGTATTGTAAGAGGATGGTGTATGGCAGAAAAAGGAGAGGTGCAAGTAATTAAATAAACTTTTCCGTCAACCCAAAACACGGCAATTTAGTAATGAAGGTGACATACACGTCGTAAAATCAGCAGGTGTTGCCATTGTTGAAATTCAATAGCAAGGTGTATAGGCTCATTACCGCAATTAAGTCGTAAGGGTTGGTCTCGACATTCCTCGAGTTTGCCAGCTGTATTAAAAAGGACATTCAGTTGTACGTGGAAGTCGGTCTCTTCCTGGAATTTTACTTGGTTGAGAAGGGTAGCCTTTTGTCGAACCTTGTGTATGCTTTTCTGTTTGATTTATACCTCTTCGTTTTGTAAGTCTTCACTATTTTCAATTCTGGCAAGCAAATGTTCAGAATAATATCTGACCCCGTCTGGATAGGTTTTCTGAAATTTCTCTGGGATAGTTAGTTTAGTTTGACACTCTGTTAGCGGATTTATAGAAGGAAAAGAGGTAACGTTCCCCCACTGGCATACTACATTTGATTATGCTTCCCATACCTGCAAGAAATTCATACTATCTGAATACGGCTTCCTTTATCGTTGATATTTTGAATTCGTCACTCATATCTTAGAGTAACAAATTTTTAATAATTAGACGTTCAATTGGACTTAATCCACTGTTTTCAGTGCATTGCATGTTCGAATTTCGCCGCACCAGACCCAACCACCCATTCTCACTCCTTTTTGTCCCAGACACCGAAGGATGCGGATGGAGCCCAACCGAGGGATCGCAGATTTTGTTCCTGCCTATGCCTCGTAATCGATTGTTGCCTTCCTTTTTTATCCACACATTTTTGCCCATGTTTAAACATTATCGGTAAAGTAATAATATTTAAAAATAAAATACTTTATATTTATAACTCTCCTTATCGTTTTAAAGCAGTCGCTAGCCACACTTCTAAGTGCCATGTCATTTTACGCCGCCGAAACCCTTCAAACCTTGGTTGCATTGCTCATCACTAAACAAGCATTTCACGAAAATGGCATCATAAATGATTTGATTCTCTTTGATTTAGAGTACATTCAAAAGGTAGATGAGGTTACCTCTACTTTGGAAAAAGCACACTCCGCTTCAAATGGAAGAAGACTGAATATCAACACATTCCTTGGCTTCCATACATTTCCATTTCCTATTACTACACCTGTTACTCTATTCGAAAGTGTTGACCCATAGTGTGCATCTACCTCTTGAAATAAAGTGGAACACGAGAAAGCTTGTTCTCCCCAAAGGGACACAGAATTCTGAATATGAGGCCCCAAAAACTCTTTCATTTCAGGACATTTGGGCTAGGTGCTTTTTGACAGCAATTTAAAGATTCTGGTCTACCTAAAATCGTGACTCGCTACACAAGGCTCCCATCAAAAACTGGTATCCAATAGAAGGAAGAAAGCGCTGAAAAAGTGGATTAAACAATTAAACGCGTTCTCATCTATCTTGAACAAATTGCACTATATGAGATTCCATTGGGAGTATCAAATCCAACAACAATCAATCTTCCTTTGAGATAATCCTGAAGAATCTAGTAAAAAGGCATCTACTTTCTTATCGTAAACTTATGGTGTAAAGTCTTTGTCTAAAACCCAAATCAATCAGAAACATTTTTTCACTTAAGGATCCAGTGATCAATGCTAAGTCGTGTCAGAACCAACTGTCGAAAAGTTCTGCATCCGCGTTGTGTTAAAATAGTAAAATTATGTTTGCTATTTGACGGGTTGCAAGGATATAATATTCAAGCAGAAGATCTGAGTGGTTGTGCAGCTATCTGCTGAGGAACGAAGGCTTTTCTTTTTCTAGCTTACCTATGAACCACTTAGCGCTAGTTGATCAATTGCAAAGATTATCATTTGGGATAATGTTCCTTTTTTCAAAACGTAACGAAACTCATTGTGTAGATCAGAAATATTTCATTTTCCCTCTTCCTCCTATATTATAGGTGCTTGTCTAAAGTTCTGATTCAAATCGTTTCGAAGATTAAATCACCTAGGGGACGTCCTCCACTCTCAATACACTGAGTAAACCGATTTCTGG
Source organism: Hermetia illucens (assembly GCF_905115235.1). Taxonomy (NCBI): domain Eukaryota; kingdom Metazoa; phylum Arthropoda; class Insecta; order Diptera; family Stratiomyidae; genus Hermetia; species Hermetia illucens. The sequence goes on from NC_051849.1 coordinate 54,139,729, forward strand.
TGTATCTTATGACCAGCATAGCAGGCGTTATGTTCTTTTTCCTAGATATTGATCTTCAAATCTTATATGATCCATCGATGGTTCATACAGACAAGGGATTTCAAGAAACCCTACAGTAAAAATCACAAGGGATTAAATCGGGAGAACTCGGTGGCCATCCCAAATCGCTCCTAACTTAGATATGACGCTCTGGGATGGTTTCCCTCAAAACAACCATAAAGTATATCCCGTCGCACCGTCTTGTTGGAACCAAATGTACCCTATGTCTAACTCATCTAGCCGTGGGGAACTGCCATGGTATTGGTTTGAATTCACTGTCACTGCGTCTTCATTTTCCTAAAAGAACTAGGGACCAATAATTCCAGCTAAAGAAATAGCACACAATACACTGACTTTAGGTGAGTGCAAACGTCTTTGATGCAATTTTCGAGGATTGGTGTCAGTTCAGTAGCGCTTGTTTTGTTTGTTGGCGATCGCCATAAATTAAAATGAGCTTCATCACTAAACAATTCGGAAACCGGAAGCTGGGGCGCTTTAAGTATAAAGGATATGTGATTATCTTACAAATTCAAAATATTCTTTCATATATGTATTTCCAAACTTTCTAGAATGAACTTAAGGGGGGTTTTCGGGTAAATTTCTAAAATGTAGTTATATGCTATTATTTCCTTTTTTCAGCAGATATGGGGGATGGGATGGGGATGCTTTTTGAGGCTCAAATTTTATATCGAAACATAACTGATTTTTTCAGATCCTGCGGTTGGATAGGTTCTGACAACGAGACCGGTTTCATTTTTTGGTGGACACATTTTGAGTCCTCAACTCCTATGTTTCACCCAATATAAAAAAGAGGAGGAGGTTTGATAACCTACATGACTATATTCTGTGAAAAAAATTCTGGTCGGCTCTTTCGCATATATGGGGAGCTCCTCCTTAAACCCTGCATAAAATGATGCCACTCATTGCACAGTGTAGACCACAGATTCTCACCAAACTTTGTGATGCTCCAGCCGTTTCCGAGAAAATCTCGTTGACAGACGAGCAGATAGGCAGATAGATAGAGAGACATTGAATTTCGACCAAGAAAATGCATAGAATGTCGTTACAAACATGATGATCGGATTAAGTCACAGGCCTCGGAGAAATGCTAGGGCGTCCACCTCAGTCGACGCGGCAGGACGGGCCCCGGTCCTGTCGAGAAATGGGCAAGGGTTCTTGACGCATGGACGGCGTCAGGACGTAAGCAAGTTAGTCCGCACACAACGAACAAAACAAATACGTGTCTGCACGCTAAATGTTGGTACCCTAACTGGAAAGACCGAGGAACTCGCAAGAGCCCTTCGGAAAAGGTGCATTGACATCTGCGCTCTGCAAGAAACCCGATGGTCTGGTTCCAAAAGCTGCGACATTGAACGCGAACGCGGTAAAAATGGCTACAAACTTCTCTATTTTGGTAACCCACACACTCAATATGGTGTTGGCATTGCCATCTTAGAGGGTTTCCGTGATGCCATTAAAGAAGTCGAACGATTTGATGATCGGCTGATGAAGCTCACCATTATATCAGCTGATCGCACTATTCACTTCTTCACCGCGTATGCACCACAGACAGGCCGACCTGATGCCGAGAAAGATGCCTTCTGGCAACTTCTCGATGAAAAGACTTGTCACGTGCCTGCTGACGATTACATAATCATTGCCGGCGACCTTAATGGCCATGTGGGTGAAAAGGCAGACGGTAACAGGTGCCATGGGGGAAAGGGGTTCGGAGCGCGCAACGAAGGTGGCGAGCGTATAATCGATTTTGCGGACACCCATGACCTTGTACTTATGAATACATGGTTCATCAAACGATTGTCTCATCTTCCCACATTTTATAGTGGGAACAATAAAACGCAAATCGACTATATTCTCATAAGACGTCAACATTTTACCACTGTCATTGATTGCAAAGTCGTTCCCTATGAGACCATCGCACCTCAACATCGGCCATTGATTGCTGTCCTGCGAATTAAGCCACCGATAAAACGGCGTGAGGAACGCACTGGCCCGCCGCGCATTAAATGGTGGCGATTTGGTGAGAAGAACGAAGAAACGGTCTCACTCATACGATTGCCAACCATTACGAATGTGGAAGAATCATGGAACCAAATGAAAGACACGATCCACAAAGCGGCCTCTGCAACCCTCGGGGTCACCAAGCCGGGTAAGCGGTACATCAACCGAGATACTTGGCTTTGGAATGATGATGTTGAAATGAAGGTCCGTGAAAAGAAACGCCTCTACCACAAATTTCTCGACGATAAAACGCCTGCTAATTGGCAAATTTATAAGAATGCCAAGCAAAGAAAGCGGTCGCTGTCACCCGAGCGAACCATTTCAAAAATCTTTACGATAAACTGGACACTCGGGATGGCGAGAGAGATCTGTACCGACTTGCTAAAAGCCGTGATGAACGCACACAGGATATCGAACACTTCTGTTGTGTTAATGACAAGAACGGTACTTTGCTTACTGATCGTCGAGCCGCGACGGATAGATGGCGAGAATACTTCGAGCAGATTTCAACTGAAGAATTTGCTCATCCTCCACTTCCACAATCATTGCCGACGTTTGGAGCAGTTCCACCAGTCAGCGCAACTGAAGTCGAGGAGGCAATAAAACAAATGAAATCGGGGAAAGCAACAGGACCTGACGACATCGCATCTGAGCTCTGGAAAGCAAAGAGCTGGGACCCAACACCGTGGCTGAGTGAATTCTTTAACCGGGTTATTCAGGAAGGAAGAACACCATCTGACTGGCAAGAAAGTACCACTGTTCCAATATGGAAAAAGAAAGGTAGTCCAGCAGAATGTTCAAATTACCGTCCGATCCGGTTACTTTCCCATACCATGAAGATTTTTGAACGCATTCTTGACAACCGTATTCGCGAAATCGTTGAAATAACCGTGAATCAAGCCGGATTTGTCAAGAACTGTGGAACTACTGACGCAATACACGCTGCGCGGTTACTCATGGAGAAACACCGTGAGAAGCATCGCCCTCTTTACATTGCCTTTCTGGATCTAGAGAAAGCGTTTGACCGTGTACCACACGAACTCATCTGGTATGCTTTACGACAACACTTCGTGCCAGAAGAACTCGTGCGCTGGGTTCAATTGCTCTACCACGATCCGAAAAGTAAAGTTCGAAGTATGGCGGGTGTATCAAAACCGCTTCGCGTCTCTGTTGGAGTTCATCAAGGAAGTGCCCTCTCACCACTCCTCTTTGTCCTTGTTATGGACACCGTCACACGGGATATCCAACGTCCAGCGCCCTACACACTGCTTTATGCAGATGATGTTTTCCTAGCATCTGATAGCAAAAATGATCTCAAGCAACTTGTTCAAAAATGGAATGATCGCCTCATGCAACACGGTCTCAGATTGAATTTAAACAAAACTGAATTTTTGACGACCGATCCCCATGAAACAGGCACAATCATTGTCAGCGGCAGTGATCTGCCCAGATCTGAGCGATTTAAATACCTCGGGTCAACGCTATCAGCCAATGGAGAGCTCCGTTATGAAATTGCTTCACGCATTAACGCAACCTGGATGAAGTGGCGTTCCACAACTGGTGTCCTTTGTGATCGACGTATCAACGAACGTCTCAAATCTAAAATTTACCGCAATGTTGTCCGTCCAGTCGCTCTCTATGGTTCTGAGTGTTGGCCGACCATAAAAGACAATGAACGGCGTCTCGCGGTAATGGAGACGAAGATGCTACGTTGGACTAGTGGCGTCACACGTTTAGATCACATCCGAAATGAGGATATCCGCGATCGTTATGGGGTTGCACCGATCGTGGAAAAGTTGCGAGAGAGGCGTCTTCGATGGTATGGTCACGCAATTCGTACTAACGAGAATTCGCTTGCAAAGATTGGTCTGAACATCGAAGTCGATGGTAAACGACCAAAAGGCAGACCTAAGCAACGGTGGCTTGATACGCTGGATGGGGATTTGAAAGCCTCGAGATTGCACCCAGATCAGGCTTTCGATAGAGCCAAATGGCGAAGCCGATCACGACGAGCCGACCCCGCTTGTGAACGGGACAAAGGCTGAAGAAAAAGAAGATAGAGAGACATTGAATTGCTTGTAATAAGGTTTTGTTGTATAAAAAAAACCTTAAAAAACAATAGTGCCCTCAGGAATGGCTTCGAGCGTTCATCCGAGAATGGAAGTCACTTTCTGGAAGTTTTTGTACAATCACCATTGTGGAAGGATGGAAATGAAGATCAACATGAGAAATTCTCCCTACAGAACGACCAAAAATTCCAAGGGTGGGCGCGTGTTTGGCGATCATGATTGAAACTCTTACTGCCTCAATATTCTCTGGTGATCGAATGGATCAGGGACTCCAATTCTTCGTTTTGTAACATTTGCAGTTTATCTGAACGTAGTGACTCAGGCAACATTTGATTTCGGGCCTGGGACAGGGGCAATCAGGGCTGAAGTAAAGCGATACCGGGAGGCACCCTGGGTTGCGATGATAGAACATCCGCTCGTATAGTGAGGCTCAACAATGAAAGCACGCTCCCTACTGCTTCAACGCATGATAGCAACTGAACTGTATCGTGACAAAATTTTATAGTCCCCCTTTCGAACAAGACCACTAACGCTCCGCTACGGCTAAATGCCGCGCATTTTAAACAAGTCGGGAAACCGGAAACTCGGAGGTTTAGGTATGAAAGGTTTTGTTGATTTTTCGTGTCATAATATTCGAATACACGATGATCTCATTATACATAGTTTGTAATATATGTACGTAAAGCGTACCCGATTTTCAATTCGATGTGTTACTGACAGTTCATCTCTTAGGGAGTAACAATTTAATGCAAAAGACGTAACTTTAACCGGCTGTCAATTTGTTAAGAATTGTATGATCTCCACCAAACTTTCCACTAGGCTACTCCATATTAAAGCCTATATTAATGCAATGCGGGTTTAGGATGAACCTAAGAGGGGTTCGCAGTAAATTTTAAAAATATATTAATATACTATTATTAACTTGATTTTAGCAGATATCGTCATATAGAAGCACCATCATCATTTTTTTCTGATTTTTCTGGTGGGTAGTTTCTGAGGATGGCCCCTTAATTTAAGCAACCCTTTTATAACGCCAATATTTCCCGTTTTGCAATGGGCTTCAAATCTAAAACTTCGTTTGGAGGGTATTAATCGAGACCTTTCATTTGGATGACTTAATTCGATGAAAAAAAATGTACACCCCTCTTTTACATACATGTGGCCTCCTCTTAAATTCCACATAGAACGATGTAACTCACTGTATTCCCACCTGAGAAAAGCGCGCGTAAAAGACAGACAGACTGACAAACAGTCAGATAGACAGACAGTAAACCGTTTTGAATAAGGTTTTGTTTTCAACGAAACCTTAAAAAGGAAGTTACGCTGCCGCACCTTGTAAAATGGTGATTTGATCCCAGCCCGCGTTTCATACAGGACCAAAAAGAAGAGGAGGGAAAAGGAGGTCGCCGTATATATGCACGTTATTGTATGTATATTTATATTTTTTACCCTTCGCATCCCCCCCACCACCGATCTTTCAAACAAACGCACTTACTATGCATAGTATAAATATTTTATCAACCTTCCCTTGTGGTATGGCAAACACTGTCCACCTCCTTTGCAACAAAATAATTTCAATGAAGCAATGGCAGTTCTGAAGCGATTCCACCAACATACCTTAGTGCCATATTGAAGGTCGTACTGTTCTTACTTAACAGTAAACATTCTTCCTATATTATTTGAAATTGACCTACTTATAAGGACAGCAAACAATTAACGTTAGTCTGCTGGTATTTTCATCGTTTTGCATTATCTTCAGTTTGCTTAGCTAACTTATTACATCCGGAGTTTTTTATGTCCAATACTTCTTCAGTTGCTCCTCCTTCATTTATAATTTCACAGTACATTTTTCCCAAAGAAGAGCTATAAGAAATTGTTTAAAAGTTGTTATTCTTCAATTTAACAGAAAGCATCGTACACTCACCTTCCACTCACCGCATTATATAATTGGTGTGTCTAACCCTCAAGACATTTAACTCATTAATCAACAAATTTTGTATATAAAAAGCGTACTATTGTCGCCTTCCCATTTCCATTGAACATATATCATTAACATTTTCATTAAAAAAGAACTTCCTAAGATTTATCTTACTTATTTCTAATGCCATTGGTGCACATACATACATAGTTCAATCACCTCTTGCAAATTTCCCACACTTGAATAACTGAAAAAAACGGTGTCTTCCAAGACATCGAATGTGTAATATGTACAACACCAACTAACCAGTGATTAATCTGTATCGTATAAGTCAGATAATGATCAACCAGTGTCTTCTTTTATTTCATTAGTCTGAATAATTGGCACAAATCTTCGCACATCCATCTTCTATCTTTTTGTATAAAATCAGTTGGATTTTGCAGCTGCAAGCTTAGCTTCTGTGGGCTACATATAGCTGCAAAAAAGTATGTTGATTTTCACCAAATATCTATCTAAGCTTTTTCTTCCGTAAATCTTTACATTGTACCTATTTGGAACTAATCTTAAAGAAAAAAATTCAGTTAATTAGGAAAACTGTCCAAAAACAGAGAGGCTTCCGGATTCCATTTCAGGGGGCTCAAAAAACGATCAGCAACTATTCTTTGAAAGTTCTGAATCACTTACGGTTGTAATGATTGCCGAAATAAACAGTGGGTGGGTCTCATCTCAAGCTTTTCTCTCTGGGATAGTTGCCATTTCAAGGTCTTTTGTTCGCGATGAACTGTACAATTTGTTAATTTTTCAAAGTAGCACCGCCGCTAAGTTCTTTCATATTCAGGTGCAGAGGGGCTTCGAGTTTGTCCTATATTCATAGTACATTTATACGTACGTACCACGTTAGTAAGCACATACATATGTTTATGCACGTACCGTATCTTCGATATCTTATATCTTCTATCTTCAGATCTCAAGTTCAACAGAGCCTGGAGGTAGGCAAGGTAAAAATTATGTGAAAAATTATTTAATCTTAGCTTACTAAGTTACTGGTCTATGATAGTTACATTTCGAAGCTTTTTAGAACGAAGCTTAGAAAGTTAAGGCATTTGGCTTGGTAAAACAGATATGAATACGTTGTGATACGATTACTGAACTTTTTCTGTTAATAATAGGAAAAATGAAATAAATTGAAAGAAAAATTACGTTATAAAGCTTCCCTTGAACTTTATTTTTTTTTTGTACTTTTTTTCGCATTCAGACGATTGATTCACATTTATTTTTTCGGCTTTCGCCTACTAAACCCTAACATTGATGTCACAACTCAATATTCATGTTGGTCACTATTTACCAATTCAAAAAGTTCGCGTTGTTATGGTCCGCGAAAGGATCACTTGGGATATACCACATTATTATATATGCCGACAAAAAAAATTTAATAGAAATTCTCCGACCCATCTTTTTAGGAAGTCAACAATCGCCTAGAAAACGAAATTATCTGTAAATTCTTCGGCTATCAAAGTCGAATTTCAATTCAAAACGGCTGTAAATTTGACCATTTATTAAAACCATCCGTACGACTTTTTTACAGAAAAGTTTAAAAATTCTGTTTGGAAAGCTGGCTAAAGTACCAAAAATGCGTTTTTATCTCATCTACTTGAGATCCATGACGGGAAAATACAAAGTCATAGTGAAATTATGCGGTGTTTCCAACGATTAATTAATTGAAATAATAAAAACTTGTTGTTTCTTTTTCGTTGGTGTGGGTATTTATTCTTGCAAATACCGATATTTCGGGAACCACTTGTTCCCTTCATCAGTGCAAACAAGTTTCTTGACTGATCAGTTTACCAGGTTCATAAAGGACACATACTTCCCTAACTGGCCCCTTCACTATATGCAACATACTCATCAGAAAGGAAAATCCACGAAAACAGCACTGCTTAAGCTAACGACAACAATTAAACAGGCGAAGTCCGATTAAGAATACGCCTTAGCCGCATTCATGGGCATCGAAGGACGATTTGTAACGCGCAAAACAACATGGAATCGATCCGCTGTTAATCAGTTGGATTGTTCACATGCTTGAGTGGAAAAAGATTCATAGTCGGACAGAGGTCTAATGAGCCAAGATGAGCCAAGGGATACCTACAGGGAGGGATTCTGTTATCATTCCTGGTTATGGACACGCTATGCTATGGCTGCTAGGGGACACAAAGGTCTTCGTACAAGCATTTGCAGACGATCTAGCCGCAATAATTATTGACAAGTTCGTGGGCATAGTATGTGACCGCTTAAATGCAACACTGCCTGTAATCCACTGAAAGACTGAACTAGTTACGTTCACTAGGAACGTCAGAAGAGGCAGCTACACGTTACTCACCCTAGCAGCGGTGGAAATCTAGCTGGCACAAACAATTAAATATTTACGAGTACATTTCGGCTGCAAGTTAACGTAGAAACACGATATCCAGGAACAATACCAGAAATACTGCAGATTGCTCTGGTGCTGCAAGACTGCAATAGGTAAGACATGGGGACTTTCACCAAAACGAATCCATTGGAAGTATTCATTCATAATAAAACCCAGTTTGATGTATGCTTGCATCGTTTGCTGGCTGAGATTGAACTTTGCTAATACCTGGACACTACTGACCTAGGTTCAGAAGCTCGGTTGCCTAGTTATTATTGGAATAATAGGGACATGAAGACCCATGTAGGGTTTAAAAGGGACACTGCTCCTTAAACTGTATGGCTATATCAAGCCAATGTGAGGAGGAAGAAAAGACGATCGAATTTATTTCTTTTCTCCACTCCTTTTGTGTTTAGGTCGTCCATATAATCTCAGTTCTCAATGAGATCGTGGTTCAGCTTTATTACTACCGCACGTAATGGTTCAGTCGAGGTTGATAAAATTTTACGAAGACACTGCTCCCTCAACGTTTTCTTTTTTTTTTTTTGTGGGAGTAGGGTAGGTGAATGCGTTTACGCACAGAGTGTTGGACTCCCGCAACAGCACGCTGGCGGACTACCAACTAAACACCTCCCTGTCATCAGAGAACTAGCCTGGAACCGTCTGACACATTACTTCGGGCTAGCCCTCCCGCTCTCCCGGCTTTGGGAGCCTTCAAGTCAGGGAATTCCTTTCACCAACGGGAGGTGAGGGGAGGAAGGGAGTTGTTGTTAGTTCAGGGAACCCCTTACCGTCCGATCCCTCCGCCCGTCGAGTTCGATCTTCTTCGTAATAAGAAGAGCCCGAACATAATGCGCAATACAATTCCAGCTGCCAGCGCTCTTCAGCATCTCTCTGACAATGTTGTCTGGAAGCCCATGGTGTTTTACGTAGGCACCTGTCGTGAGACTTAATCCTATGGTCCTCTTCAGACACGGATTGATTTTGTGACCACAATCAGAGCCCCGCTGAGACAAGCAACAACGGTACCAGTCTATACCAAGTGCATGGCTTAGCATTCATACTGGTGGATGCAAGAATTACCTAAATCTCTACCGAACTATGGAGTACACCGTGTTGAAACACCACGCCGAGGCCCGAAGGTCTCTTCTCGCTTGAGCATAACCACAACCACCATGAAACTCCCACTAGGGGGGCCAACCGCAAATAACCGAGCTGTCCTCACATACAACAGGAGTTCACCCGAAGTATGTGAGTCCAGGGGCTTTCCCGGTTCCCATGGTACCAGTATACCCCTGGTAAGGTTTCGTAACCAATTTGCCACTTCAGATGAGTCCCCGTGCAGACTCGGGTCTGATCGCCCTGATTAGGCCGGCAAACCAAAGTGATTACAGCGTCTCCCGGTGCCACCACTATGGAGGTTCTCCTCGGCCACTTGGTTTTGGTTTAGCCGATAGGGTTGCCGCCCCATCTTCCTCGCCGCCATCTCTGAGCACCAATGTTGTCTGGAGAGAGCTCCCCTGTGTCTGCATAAAGCTGCTGGCGGAGGCCGTCCCACCTCTCGCAAGAGAAAAAGGTGTGTTCAGCGTCATCCGCCACTCTGTTGCAGAGCACACAATCAGGAGATTGCGCCTTCCCAATCCTGTGCAGGTAAGACTGAAAACCTCCATACCCACTTAGAAGTTGGGTAAGGAGGTAATCAATCTCACCGCTCAACGTTAACCGTTACAAAGTGAGCAACTGAACTTCAATGTGGCCGCACGTTTCCCGAAGTTAAGAATGGTCAAAAACCACAACAACACCGGGAACCATCAAAAAAGCGCAAGCATATCAAGTTGAAGGATAGGCAAGTGAAAGCGAATGAGATAACTTAGGTTGTATCGATATCGGTAAAAAGAATGGGAAACATCTTGCGCAAAGAATTAGAAATGCGAAGGTTCAGTGCGAGACAGGTGTCGGATTTGCTGAATGCCGCTCAAAAGTACTGATACTGATGTTGAAGAAACCCTAAATTACAATGGCTATGAATCTAAGAAATGAAGAGAAACGGTTGAGGGAACTATATTGGGCGGGCCTACCAGAGATGGAGCAGTCCAGGGTGCTTATTGGGGGATACGAACCCATGCGCACAAAGGATTGCTTAAACCTCACCGAAAAGAACATGTCCTGGGACAGTGTCCGGCACCTGTGCAAAGTAGGTGTAATGATAAGAGTGGCGATAGGAGATCAAGTCGATCCCTTGTGTGGCCGATAACGACCTAGAGGGCAGAGCTATCCCAAAAAGATAAACAAATTGGCAAAATTTGACCGTGAAGGTCCGCCCACAAAGATTGCAGCTCTATCAAAGCTCTCGGTCGACACGTTCTTGCACGCCTCTGTGCTAGCCAGGCTCGGGAATGTGGGGGGGTCCTTTGAGCGCTTTGTCTCCTCCACTCCAAACGAAAAGACTCCCTTCGTGCTCTTCCTCCGTTGCTCCTCCAATCTTTCCACTTCCTCGTTTTCTTTTCCCCGACTTCTCCCAGTCTTTTCATCTTCTTGCTCCTTCAACCTGTCCACCTACTCTCTTTCCTTTCTCCAACCTCTCCAAATCTTTCCTCTTCTTGTTGCTCCTTCAACTTGTCCAACTCCTTCAACGCCAAATCCAAAAACTGCCAGTTATTTTTCTGTGCACCGTTTCCCTCACCAAGCAACACTCTCCTCGTTCTCTCTTCGTGCACGGCTTCTATTCCCGCTACATAGCCTTTCTCACTCGCTAGGCAATGTTGCGGCAACATGCGCATGCGCCTGCGGATGCGGCAAATCATTCGCCTCTTGTCAAGATCAATTCGCTCGAATGCATTCAATAATGTGCAATCTGCGGCGAACATTAAGGCAATTGCACACTATTAAATGCATTGTTTAAGCAAATTAATTAAGAAAGAGCCGAATGAAATTCCGCTCCCGTCGCGCAGCCGCGGTCACTACAGGGCAGCTGGGTTTTCGAGACCCGCTCGAGGAAAGAAAGCTGAAGACCAGTGAGGGCCTCACTGCTGATAGCGGCTGAGTGTTAGCGCTTACGAGGAAAGGTAGACCGAGATCCAAACCCACATTAGGCCTTGAGGTCCTTCGCGTGAGCGATGCCCGGGTTACGACCCTCCATGTCCTCCAGCTCGTATTGAACCGTTCCGACTCGACCGATGACCTTCGCCTTCACGAACTTCCGGTCCAATTTGGCATTATATCGTTTTGCTGCACTGCTTAAGTTGAAGAGCCGCTTATACACGATATCTCCGACCTGAAATTCACGAGCTCGGGATCGCAAGTTGTAACCCCTTTCCTGTGTCTCTCTTGCCTGGAGGATTCGCCCTTGAACCTCTGCTCTCAGAATAGCAAGTTTATCCTGAGAACAGATCTCCAAGGTCGCATCAGGTAAGGCGTTCAGGCGTCGTAAAAGGGCGTAGGTACTCCCATGGGTGACCATGCTTTGCCCAAAAACGACGTGATAGGGTGATGTCCCTATCGAGACGTGTTTCGCTGAACGCAAGGCACAGTTGATGGATGACAACTTGTTATCCCAATCTCTTTGATCAGGACTGATAAAAAGCGCGTATTGCAGCCAACAGTGAGCGATTTACTCGCTCCGAGGCGTTTGCCTGCGGGGAGTATAAAGCGGTGTAAATGTGTTGAATGCCATACTGGTTCAGAAGATCGTTGAAAGCCACGGATTTGAACTGTACCCCATTATCAGATGTGATCGACTCAGGGATTCCAAACACATGAAAGATTCTCTTCTCCAAGTATTCGGTCAGCACGTTTGCGGTAAACCGTTTAATCGGCTCCACAAATGAAAACTTTGAGAGAGAATCGAGAACGACTATTGCTCCGATATTTCCGGCGCGAGATCTGGGGTATGGGCCGATCAAATCGATATACAAACGTTGAAATACCCGATCGGAGATGAGCGCTTTTCCCATTAGAGGTTGGAGCGTTTGGTTGGGAGCTTTTGACGTCTTGCACGTTTCACAATTGCGGATATAGTCCTTGACCTGTGAAACCATTTTAGGCCAATAAAACCACAACCGCAGTCTACCCAAGGTTTTACCAACCCCCCCATGTGCACTCAAAGGATGATCATGGGCACGGGTGATCACCTCCATCGTCAGCTCCTCCGGAATCCAAAGCTTCCAAGCCTGTTGTTCCTGCATCTCATCTCCTGAAGCATGATTGGTTCGTTTGTATACCAATCCATCGCATACCTGCAGATCAGGGAGTTTGTTGGAATTCTCCCTAATACGCTCTATTAATTGCAAATAGTTCGCAGACCGAAAATGTGGTGAATTAAAATCCACGTCTGCGTTGTTCCCACTTCTCTCCAAAGCATCCACCTCCGCTGGTGAATACATTCGAGATAGAGAATCCGGGACCAGATGTTGTGATCCCTTTCTGTGTTTAATGATGAACGAGAATCCTTGAAGCTTCAATGCCCATCTGGCCAGTCTGCCGTGAAGGTCGGACTGGTTCATCAGCCATTTGAGCGAAGCGTGGTCAGTTACCACTTCGAATGTTGTGCCTTCAACATACGCTCGGAATTTGCGCACTGCCTCCACCGCTGCCAGACATTCCTGCTCAGTGACAGTGTAGTTTCGCTGAGGCTGTGTAAGCTTCTTCGACATATACGCTATAGGAACTTCATGTCCCTCCTCTGTCTTCTGCATCAGCACCGCTCCTATACCATGTTGACTTGCGTCACAATGTATGGCGAAAGGCTTGGAGAAGTCGGGGCTGTGCAGAACTGGAGCCGAGGAGAGACTCGTTTTCAGAGCGTCGAAGGCCGAGATAGCTTCTTCAGACCAGCAAAACTGCCGCTTCTTCTGAAGCATGTCTGTCAACGGTGCAGTCAGCGAAGCGTAATTTGGCACAAATCGCTGATACCACCCACACATCCCAAGAAACCGCCGCAGTTGCCTGACGGTCTTCGGCCGCGGAAAATCTTTGATGGCGTGTACCTTGTCGGGATCGGTACAAATCGTCCCGTTACCGATGATGTGCCCCAAGTATCGAACTTCCTTCATGACAAACTTGCTCTTCCGGATGTTCAACGTCAAGCCAGCGCGTCTCATACAGAGAGCCACTTCGCTTAAGAGCAGCAGGTGCTGGTCGAAGGTCTCTGTAATAAGCAGCAAGTCATCTAAATATACAAAGACTTGATGACGTAAGTGGGCAGGGATAACCTTATCCATCAGTCGCTGCATGGTTTGAGGTGCATTGCAGAGCCCAAACGGCATGGTCACAAACTGATAGAGTGGCCGACCTGGGACGGCGAAGGCAGTCTTATCCTTGGACGCCTCATCAAGAGGAATTTGCCAGAACGCATCCTTCAGATCTAGACTCGTAATGAATCTAGCCTTCGGGAGACGACTGAAAATCCCCTCGATGAGAGGTAAAGGATAAGCGTCCTTCACTGTTACACTATTCACTTTACGTGCATCAAGGCAAAGTCGCACTTTACCAGGTTTCACCACAAGGGTAACTGGCGAAGACCAGGCGCTTTGCGATTCTTCGATGACTCCCAAAGCCAGCATCCTATCAATCTCTTCGTAGAGGAGCTTTTCGATGGCGGGAGAGACTGAGAAGTGTCTCTGTTTAATCGGTTTGTTACCGCCGACATCGATGACGTGTGTCGTGAGACTTGTACGTCCTAAGCCCTCCGACTCGAAAGATGGAAAACTGCCAATGACAGCCTCGAGCCTTGCTCGCTGGTGTGTCGTCAACTGGTGTTGATTGACGTTCTCAACATTTTCGATAGAACAAACGGAAGGTACAAATAAGTCCTGTGCGAGATCGAACTTGCGCACAAAATCAGCTCCAAGGTAAAGATTTTGCGTTAACGACGGGATAAGGAGGAACGACATCGATTCCGTCCGATCACGAAACGTGATGTCAGCTGACACTCTGCCTACTGTCGAGTGGCTAGTCCCGTCAGCTGTCCTGAGATCGATGCGTAATCTCTCCCACTTGTACCGACCGTCGTTAATAATTTTCCGGGCGAAATCCGAAGCTAAGCAACTTACAGTGGCTCCGGTATCAATCAGTCCTGAAACACGCTCACCCAAAACTGTGACATCCGCATACGGGCGAATATCGTTATTGGGCCGACTCGTGAAAATGGCAGAGTAGTAAAGACGACGGTTGCGCATTATTCGCATCCAATAATGGCGTAAGCGAAGAGTTGAGCGCTTCGGTTTTTTCGTCGCCATCGCTGCTACTCCGAAGATCCGTTCTCTGGCCGCTTGATATTGTTGCAGTCTTACGTGCAACGGCCTCAGAACCGAAAGCATCGGTTTCCTTGAAATAATTGGTGGTGGGGTCAAATCCGGGTAGGTCATATCTATTTTGTCGGACCGCTTCAACACGGTAGGTGGACCGAGAGTCGAGGAGACTAGTGTTGTTGTGGCATTTGAGGTTTGCGACTCCCTTCCCCGAGGGAGCGATTTGTCCAGTTTTTTTTTTTGCACTGAACAACGAGGACATTGTGGCTTCATGATATTAGGAGTTCCGCAACCGTAGCAAAATCGACGCAACTCCCCCATACAATCCTGCCATTGGTGTCCTAACTCCCCACAATTCCAACAACCCCTGGGCTGTACCGCTTCGACCTCTGCTTCGAGCATGTCATGGCGACTCAAGCTGCTGCGTACGCCAAAAGGTTCGGTAGCGTCCACTTCCGACAAATGTCGCTTCGGACCCGAAAATTTAGCCAATTGGCGTACGGCCAAGCGGTCTTGCTCATTCTCGAACTTTTCAACCCATTCACGCAATTCACGAATTGTCGCTAGGTGAATGGGGAAAATAGCCCGCATGATTTCCGACCGGAAATTGCGCCGTAGAGTTTCCACTAACTCAGCTTCTTTAGGCGGTTGTTGGAGTCGGGACACCCAACGTCGGACGTCCTTATAAAATTCATTAAAGGGTTCCCGATCCTTTTGAGTCCGGCTCCGAATTCGCTCCCAAAGATCAATGTCCGGGAAACGATCTCGGAATTGATCTCGGAGAGCGTCCCGCAGATCCGTCCATTGCCCGTCAGGGTTGCCTTGCCGATACTCCCAATACCAGTCAGCCGTTTCCCCAGAGAACAAGGTGTAGGCGAACTCCAAGAGAAGAGAAAAGTTCCCCTGCAGAGTCGAATGAGTCAAAGATTCGACTCTGAAAAGGAACTTCTCTATCGGCAGCGATCCCTCAGAGCCGTCATATTTTAAACCCCACGAGTTTATGATGTGAGTAATTTTGTCTGGGGACATCATGCTGCGTAGTCGTCCTGATGAATTGGAAGGGAGAGTTAACGGGGGTAATGGCGATGAAAGAGAAACAGGTGCCGGGGGGCGATCCACTCTCGGAGGATGTTTAAGTGTGGAAGAACGCTGTTCCTCGTCCAGCACCTCCTTCACAAACATGCTTAATCGCGACATTAATCTAGCTTCTAGATATGACACCGACGGTGATTCCGGTGTCACATCATACGGTCCTCTAACTTGAGTCGTTGTGCTAGAAGTTCCCTGTTGGGTGTTGTCTGTCGCCGGATAAGCGGAATCTTCGCAGGTGGCCGAAATCCAACGCTGCTTTGTTCGCGCTCCTCGATTATGGGTCGACGCCCAGGCCCCTGCCCCTCGTTCATCTCCATTCGGCATTGGGTCACCCTCGTTCTCGGACATTTTGAATGCGAAGAAAAAGAAAATGAATACTGATAAAACAAAAAAAAAAAACAAAAACCGAATTTATCTGTCAGACAACCCGAAAAATCCGAGCAAAAATAAAAGAAAGAAAAACAACAGCCAAATAAAACCAAAAATGCAGTAAAATGTACTCTGAGGACTCCTCCCTCTCTCTAATTTGTCAACTCCATAGTCAACTCCCGCAGAACTCTCGGATGACTAAAATGCCATCCCAACCTCATAAATTTTCTCATCTGTGTGCAGAACTTCCACACACAGTGTTTTCCAAGAAGAGACAACAATCGAGTTGCTCCCCGTCGCAGAATATTAAATAAAAGAACCCAAGCAAAAAGGAATCGCGAGAATTCAATCTTCCTCGTCTGGAGTCAGAGAACAAAGTGAAGATGAATCATTGAGGACGGAATGGCACAGCATATAGCCGACTACCTCCGTATTCCATCAAGGATCCATCTCACCCGTCACTTCCTCCCTACGAAGAAGAAAGAATATTTAATTTTCTTTAAAATTCCGAAACGAAGAGATAGCCGTTTCACATTAAGGTAGGGAAGGACACTCCTCAGAAGCTCGGACGGCAATACCTTTCAGCTTATAGCCGCAAAGGCCCGTAGATCCAGAGACTTCTGGGAGGCAATCACCTACGAGACGTTAAGTCTCAAGACAAACACAACAAACGACTAGCTCTTTTGGTATTCTACCAAGGATAGAGCAGGAAACTCTACGTTACAAGGTGGGAAAGGAAATTGAGGCTTAGGAACACTTGCTTCCGGGGAAAAAGGCGTGAAACCTAAAACTAGAAATCTGAAGACAAGTGTACGTGGAGCCTAGCCGGGAACAATATTGAGAATCTATTGATTCTCTATCCGACACCACCAAACGAAGTTGTGAGCCGGAATAGGCTATCTTCCACTTGATTCAGGAAACCTGTAAATAATAATTAAATAGGCTTGAATCCAGGATATGTCGGGCCCCACGTTGGGCGCCATTTGTAATGATAAGAGTGGCGATAGGAGATCAAGTCGATCCCTTGTGTGGCCGATAACGACCTAGAGGGCAGAGCTATCCCAAAAAGATAAACAAATTGGCAAAATTTGACCGTGAAGGTCCGCCCACAAAGATTGCAGCTCTATCAAAGCTCTCGGTCGACACGTTCTTGCACGCCTCTGTGCTAGCCAGGCTCGGGAATGTGGGAGCGCTTTGTTTGTTTGAGCGCTTTGTCTCCTCCACTCCAAACGAAAAGACTCCCTTCGTGCTCTTCCTCCGTTGCTCCTCCAATCTTTCCACTTCCTCGTTTTCTTTTCCCCGACTTCTCCCAGTCTTTTCACCTTCTTGCTCCTTCAACCTGTCCACCTACTCTCTTTCCTTTCTCCAACCTCTCCAAATCTTTCCTCTTCTTGTTGCTCCTTCAACTTGTCCAACTCCTTCAACGCCAAATCCAAAAACTGCCAGTTATTTTTCTGTGCACCGTTTCCCTCACCAAGCAACACTCTCCTCGTTCTCTCTTCGTGCACGGCTTCTATTCCCGCTACATAGCCTTTCTCACTCGCTAGGCAATGTTGCGGCAACATGCGCATGCGCCTGCGGATGCGGTAAATCATTCGCCTCTTGTCAAGATCAATTCGCTCGAATGCATTCAATAATGTGCAATCTGCGGCGAACATTAAGGCAATTGCACACTATTAAATGCATTGTTTAAGCAAATTAATTAAGAAAGAGCCGAATGAAATTCCGCTCCCGTCGCGCAGCCGCGGTCACTACATAGGTCGAGACATCTGGGAGAACGCTTAATACCATATGCAAAGCTGAAAGATCTGGAAGTAGGGAACATACTAAAGTTCCTAACGGTTGCAGGCCTGCTTGAGATACTATGATCAATAAGTACACTATACCCAGTAAAAGGGGCACAATAGTTCTTCAAGGACGCGGTGAGACTTTCCCTTAACAGAATAATAATAACAATATCCCTAAATTATTTTTGAACTGAAAATGGCAGTGTTTCATTATCAGATTGCAAATATTTCACTTTACTCTAATATCCATTATTTTCGACTTCAGCCTTTGTCCCGAATGTTCACTGACTCCATATCTTGACAAAACATAAAGTCAATGCCTTTGCACTTGCACATTCTTCGAAGCGATTTTCAAATTCCGACAGATGTAAAGGCTAACTATAACCCACATTAATGCTATTAGATACTATTAGGAGTAATTGTCATCTCAAATATGAAAAGTTTCCATCTTCTCCATCCAGCAGAAAATGCGCTTTATTGCTAAAAAATTTCTTGAAGTAGGGAGGGTCTCCTAATACTTATCGACCCCGTTGGCGAAAAGTCGGTGTGTGCCATAGTCCTCGATTTTAGACTTAAAGTCAACCTAGTTTTGACGATGTTAAGCATAATTTTATCAGGTTTCAGTATGAAGCAGGGCGACTACCTCCGAAAAAAAAACAATCTAAAGGACTTTCTTCTCACACATTTTTTTCAACATGCAATTCTCTTTCGACTGAGTACTTCGGCGACAGGAACAAGCTTCTTTTTAGACGTCTCTGTGTCAAATACGAAAGCCGAAATAGCCCTTCACAAGCAAACTTTTCCAAAAATTATTCGGGAGTTTCATGCTAACCGTGGTTGATCCTCTAAGCCCAACCATTGGTGAGTGATTACCACTTCTCAGATTCACCAACCTTTGCCTGTTTTGCATCAGTAGGAGCCAAACTGACCTATCAGACAGCAACCCTTTTAACAAGTTCCGAAGTAGTTTAGTTTAGGTAACTGGGGGGAGCCGCAGCTCCGAGCACTCAGGCGATTGTTAGGCCCATTGTACTATCCCCGTAAGTTGCCTATTCAATAGCTCCCCGCCTACGGTGTTCGCAGGCTTTAGTGGATCTTAGAACATTCTCCATAGGCAAAGAGTTTGCGGATTCTTCATTGAAGAAAACCTTGCCAAGGTGTCTTCGTCTGAGATCTGAGGATGCCGGGCAGCTGCATAAAAAGTGCAGGGCCGTCTCCTCCTCCTCCTCCCATTGGCTGCACACAGCCGAAGTAAGTGGGTAGAGAAGCACAGCGCATCAACCAAGTCTAGGCACAATCGTCGCCGGTTTAACGAAATATACTTCGCCTCTTTCTAAGTCTTCCCGGACATTATGCCCTCTTCCTTCCTTGTTCCCGCCTCTGACTTCTTCAGGTGCTCTCCGAGATGTGTCCCTACTGTCCTCTCGTCTGTCCGGTCTAGACTTTGTTGCAATAGGCACAAGAAATTTGGCTATTTAATCCTTAATTGATTTCGAAAGATATTTGAGCTACTCGTTCCTACTGCTGAAAGCTACTCCCAAACTCTGTTTCCCAGCTTTCATTGCAACGAAAGGGAGTTTTGGTTAAATTTCAAAGCTATTCTCCTTTTGGGTTGTTGATCAGGAGTAAACGTTATGAGGGCCGGTGTTGAAGAGTTCTTTTCCGTTTGTTGATCAAACTGCTGAAGGTCTGGTCAGTGTATCCAATTTCCTGTAGATCTCCAGGCCTAATACCTTCTGTTCCTTCCTCAATAATAGATCTAAGAATGATAGTTGTCCTTCCTTTTCTATTTCAAAGGTAAATTCAATATTTGGATGTTATCTAAGTATGTGTGTGTGATTTAAGCGTATTTTAAACTTCATTTTCAAGCACATGCAAGCGTGATTTCCCAACAAAATTGTTTAGGCACTTCTATAGAATCACGTAACAACGTTGACTTGCAATTGGTATGAAAGCTACGGTCAAGCTTTTTTCAGAAACGGTCGTCAAGCCGATATATTTTTTAATAGATGCCCTTTTTAAAATGGTAGCTGTGGTGTAAAAAGGTAGTTCAGAGTAAGGGATAAATTTGGTCGTTTTGGTTTCCCAATTTCTGCTAATCGGATTTTATTAAAAAACACTCCTAATCAATTATTCCTTTCCTCAGTATATTTGCTACTAACTCCATTTGTTCATTATAAGGTCTTATATATGGCTAAAATTATTGCTTCTAGTTGCATGGTCTCAGTTACAAACACTTAATCAACATCGTATGTTGTCGTTCTTCACGTGGAACCAACCCTTTGAGTTTTCTCTCTTGCGCTTCGACATGTCCTACATCCCTTAGCAATGAAGTCAACGTGGATCCCTCCAACGGTCACCATAACAGCCTGTGCGAAGATAAATTAATAGGCATACGCCAGTCACAAAGCTTCCTGTTTCTGTATTTGCGCAAGACGTTTAATATAATATAATATAGCTCCTTACCAAGAGCATCATCCCATGCCTCCGCGTCATACAGCAGAACGAACTAGGTTGAACTTATGGGAAGACGTCTCTTTATACTCGAGATGACTACTTCGGTTTTAGCGCAAACCTGGAGCCATGAGCAGTCATCCATTCGCTATTTCACAATGTGCCCGGCAGCAAGTACGGCAACTTCATCTGGCCAGTTGACCATGACCGATTCTTCAACCGTGTCGGATCTGAGCAGACTATTTTAGGAAGCGCTTCAGAGGTGCGAGCCTAGGCTCTGTCTTATTCTCGACGTGATTACCATTCTCTTCTGACAGGGAGCCGACACGTGGAATGAATTTTCTAATATGTCTAACATATTTGGCTATCTTCTGGAATTGAGGCTATTTCTAACATCATGCATTACGAGGAGGACTACTCGTCAAGATCAGCTCAATGAACCGCATCCGCGGCTTCCATAACACGATCCCCGTGAATTTCCCTGTTTTAAAACCAAACTATCTTGTGGATATGTCCCCGCTGGCACGTATCGCTTCAACAAGTCTACTCCCGACGAACTTTTTAATCACTTTTCCGGCGGTGTCAGACATATGGAGGATCTGCTTGCCCTTTGTTAATCAACAGAAGCCTCGAACTTGCGGCGACAAGCAAGTAGGCGTTGAATGCGAAAATCTGCAGATATGGCCGATGGTAGAACACCAGTTTATATAGTTCTGCTGGAATACCATCAGAATCTGACGTGTGCCTCTTTCGCTTCCAGCTTTTTAATGATGAACAATAGATAATCCTCGGTGGCTTCTACGTTAGCCTGAATGTGATGTTTAGAGAGTAATATCCATAGAATAAGACCTATTTGTCCGTCATTACTTTTTCCACAGAACCCCGATTTCCTGAGTCTCCACGAATCTCTATCCATCTTGTTGACTAGGTCGTATTAGCAACTGGCTTTGTTTTTGTTTATCGATTCTTTTAAGCTAATTTGTACTCTGTCATTGTGGTGCATGCCTCCTCCTAATTGTTCAAACGTTGTGCTAATCGGCAGAGCTTATGACACTTCTTCTACAGGTCAGTAATTTTCACAGTCCACCAACATAGAGAAAAGTTGTCACGGCTGGGTGCCCTCCAGTACATGGAAGTTCCGCGCGTTTATAGATGAGTTTCTACGAATTTCCCGATATTCAACTTCGCGATGTTCCATGTTGCTGAGAAGTACTCCAGATATCGCCTCCCGTCGACCTATCACGCCAGTGTGTGAACCAGCACATTGGCAAGAACCCGGGATTTAAAACTACGAGCTCCTTGCTCGCTGATATTTGGCCGATCCGTTTCCCTCTGAACTCTGAATGAAGCATGCCCTTTTTGAATGATAGGGAGTTAAAATCACTCCCAATGGGGATCCACCGCTCAAGATAACGTTCTCTAGAGCATCAACCTTATGTAAAAAATCTGGCGTCGTCTGATTGGTCTTAGAATCCAGACGAAGCCTTGCCTTTGGTACTACCACAACAAAAAATTGTGCGCGTCTCGAACATTCCCCCTCCAATTAGCATTAGATCAGCTTTCATCTCCGCTGCGAAATGCGCTAGCAATTTGTGAGCAGTCGCACTCCGGTGCATGTTTGCATCATGTTAGCCGAGTTCTAACTCTTTCCAGTTCCGCTATGAAGACTGAACACGGTGTAGCAGGTTGTAGACGTTATCCGGATTCTCAACCTACATAATCCACAAACAATTCTGATTCTGATCACATACAGCTCGATAACTTCCACCACAGTGGGAGCCTTGGGAGTTCACAGAGGTGATACCTAATCCAGGCATTCATTACCGGTACCTTTGGACATTTAGGCTCTATCCACTCTTCCCCTTCGATCTTTTCTGTAAGATAATCAAGATTTCATATTTCTAGAGAAACCCGATTTTTCTCTTCTAGTAACCCCATTTGACCGGCAACCGTAACCTGGATGGGATGCAGTTGATCTGCCAGTTTTGACTGTTTAGGCTAGACATGTTTCTTCAGACTGTGAGCGAGGATTTTTTTTTGTTGAGGCTGTCAGCGAGAAAGTTTTGGGCATCTTTATCGCTGGTGAAATTTTTTTAAAAAATACTCACACATAAAAGGAGTTTAAATTCTCGTCTCAAGGCCTTCCACGTCCAGAATTCAACTGTCAGCTCTTCCGGCGTAACTGGTAGGCCGCACAGCAATGCTAAAGGCAAATTGCGACGGATAAACGGACATCGTGAATGCTTAGTTTTTTAAGCTAGATTCTCTTACCGTCATTTTCCACTAGAAAAACTATATTGCATTCAATTTATTCAATACACTTTTCTAACTCATTTACGCACTAATATCATTAAACGATTTATTCAAGGAAAAAAAACATCAAACCTCTTACAATGGCTTTTTAAATTTACTACCCAATTTACCTTCAATACCAACTACGTAAATAGGCCTCCAATTTCAACTCCTCCGATGCACCGATGCAGTTCCCTGTACAATAGTTATTTGAGTGCATCAATTTGCCTATATTGGAATCGCGAAGTTAATTTTCTACTTCCAATTCATGAATTTCCCTTTGCCGATATATTTTCTGTCGCACTAATTGGAATGACATTGTGCCCCGGTCGAAACAAGTGACCAACAACGGAAGATTGGCTCTAGATTGCCCACTTATTGTTCCAACACTCTTGTTCCTCAGAAGAAAAATTATAAAGGTGAAATCGTAAAATTGATGCACTTGTCCGCTTTGCTACGGATCCAGGCAAATGCTGCACATCTGGTCGACGTATGTAAATTTAGCAGAAGTCTTCAATTTTCTTAGATACATATGTGGGAATGTACGAGGAGTTTTCTACTTGCAGCATTAGCCATAGAAGCGATACGGACCGAAACTGTAAAAGGCGCGAGATGATCTTTTATTGGAAGTTAATTTAAGTTTACGCAGAAGTTATGTCTGCACAGAAGCTGGCAAATGATCTCAAAGTATTGCTGTTGCCTTTGTGTTTTCTTAAAATAGCCATAAACATAAAATTGCATAGATATATTGGCGAAAATGTATCCGCAATGTTAGATGCGAGATACTATTGTTCTTGGGGCAAAAATAGATCCATTTGCATCCTTTTTGCAGATAAGTCCGATGTAGTTGTCTTCTCTTTTGTGCGAATAGAGTGAAAGTGTTGCGAAAATGGTCCCAGTTTTTCTCACGCATAATCCAAATCAAACGTTGAAAAGGCACATTTAGATAAAGCGAGTTCTCATTACCTAATTAAAAATTATGAATACACCACGACTCTCAACCTGGATCTCCTCAACAGCCCAACGTACGAGCAGCATCACATGTCGTGACTTCTCCATTAAAGTCATAATTCCACGTACAAACCTAAATTTTTGCGATCTGATTTCCTCACTTAATATTCACACGGTTCATGCAGCATGACCGATTTCGTTGAAAAATTTGAAGACATCCTGGAGATGGCATGTGTGGATTTTACCCGGTTACTTCAAAATATTTGTTAACTTGCTGCAAGACAGTCTTTCAATAAAAACGTTTGAAATTTGCAGATGCGGAAAATGACATAGTTAGCGATTGGTTAGAACTATCCCAGGGTGCTTCTTTGGTCTAGTTTCATTCCAAAGTTTCTAAATTATAGATACAAAAGTGTAGATCAATCTTTGCCTTCCTTTCTTTCCTTATGTGATATAAGATGATCATTCATAAAAATTCGACTGCGAAAACTTCTTCAATGAAGTCTGTACCAGTCGCATAGCTAATTAGGTGAAAATCACGAGCACAATCTTCACGATGATGGGAATGATCTCCTTACGTGACACTTGGACGTAATTTAGAAATCTTAGCGAGCAACTGTTGCATGTATATCACATGATTCCTTCAGGGAAGGATTCTGAAATCGTCTCACCTAATCTTCATTGGTATCTGAAAACCTTCGTCAGACTAGGAAATGCCTGCGCACGTACACAAGATAATTTGCCCATGGCCTCTGGTGACAATTAATCTTTCTGCTCCTCTGAGGATTGTGGCAATAAATTTCACGATTAAGGTGATTTTAATGAAGATTCTAGTGCAATTTATTGGTTAGTTATGTTTACATTTGAAATTTAAAAGTTCACCACCTGAAGGTTCCGTGAGGCATTAGAGAGTGTAAGGAGAATGTGGACAAGAAATGTATCACCTACGTCATCAATTGATGATATATTTTGCTCCGTTTCCCCCGGGGGATGCACAACTAATATTAATACAAACTGTTGAAATGATGAATGATCGTTCAAATTAGTGCAAAGTAGATTGGTATGAAAGTTGGAATACCGCCGAAGGTTTCTTGATAACTGTCTTATGAGCAAAATAAACGCAAGATTGAGACAACTGAAATCAATTGAATAATTGTAATTTATAACTCTATAGAATATTTGCATCTTTATTAGCTAACGGATTTTATTGCTCTACTTTGTATTGGAAAATATATTAAAGCGGCAAGTAAAACATTAAAACAATGTTTTCGGAATTTAATTAAGGGATCAGCATCGCACCGTCGTATTCAGTGAGGGTTTCCAATCTTTTTAGCGAAAAAATCCACGAAGTGTAGTATCCACCTTTTCATGACAATCAAACCATGAAATGAATGAAAAGTAAAGAAAGTATTATAAAAATGTACTCCTGAGTAAAATTGATTGAAACCCAAATCTTCGTAAAATTAAAATGATCAGCAATGCAGACAAGTAGCATAGCAATACAGGAAGAGTGTATTGCCATGCTACTTGTCTGCATTGCTAGTGTGTAATTCCATGTATTTTGCCTAAGCGGTTCTTCTCGAGCAAAACCGAGGCATTTACGTGTCTTATATTGTGAAGCGAATGCGCTTGATGTTGTCATGCCGATGATACGACGCATAGAGACGTTCACGAAGGGTTGGAACTTTCCAGTAACAGCAGTGGTCACTTTCTATATGCTACTACAGTTCGGTGGCTCCATCGGTACAAACAAAATGACCAGTGCCTTTGGTGCTATCCAATTAATGAAATGCCCTGCCAGGCTAAAAATCTTAGTTTTCTTGGTGTTTATTTCTAGTCCAACTCTACTTGCCTCTCTTTCCAAATCCAGAGTCATTTGGCTAAGGTTCATGACTTGGTGAAAGAGTAAACTGATATCGTCAGAACATAGTTGATATTTCTGAGGAAAAATATCATGGTCCACTGAACTCCTCTACGTCCTCCGGACAAGGCAGCATGAAGAAAGTCACTGATAACAAAAAGAAATAAAATCGTTAACAACATGCGACTCTGGTGGGCTCTAGTTTCAACCACAAATCTCTCTGAGATTTTACCGCGGTGCAGCACATGCATTTTGTGCCTTCATATGTCGCTCTGGTAATAGCTCTGGAATGCTCCTCCTGCATAGAGCACTCCAGATACACTCCCTGTTTTCAAAATCAATGAAGAGCAGGTGAAATGAAGACCTAAATTCCACGCACTGTTTCCAAATGATCAATGGGGTGTTGGGTTCTTCAATGCAGGAGGATCCGAAACGGGGACCGGCCTGGTCTCTGTCATTCAAACTTTATGATGAAATGAGAGGAATTGAGATGGCCAAACGACCATCCTGAGCGACCGAGGACGACCTGGAGGGAAGAGCTACCCCAAAAATTTAAAAGGATGGCAAAATTAATCGTGAAGGCCTGTCCGCAAATACTGAAACAGCAATCGAGTTGCTCTCGGCGTAGAGAATTAGATAACCAAAAACAAACAAAAGGAATCGCGAGAATTTAGTTTTCTTCGTTTGGAATCAGAGAGCAAAGTGAGGATGAATCATTCAGAACAGAACGGCACAACATCTCACCCGTCACTTCATCCCAACGAAGAAAAAAGAATATTGTTTTTTCAAAATCTGGAACGAAGAGATAGTCATTTAACATAAAGGTAGGGAAAAGCACTTCACAGAAGCTCGGGCGGCAATACCTTTCAACATATAACCGCAAAGGCCGTAGTTCCAGAGACTTTTGGAAGGCAATCACCTACGAGATGTAAGTAAGATAAACACAACAAACGACTAGCTCTGGTGATATTCTACCAAGGAAAGGGCAAGAAACTCTACTCTGTATAGTGGGAAGGAAAAATTGAGGCTTAGGAACACTTGTCACGTTTTATGTCATTTGTAATGAACTAAAGGGAATTGACATGGTCAACCGACCACCCTAAGTATTCGAGGACGACCGAGAGGGAAGACCTAAAAAGATGGCAAAATGTGTGAAGGTTCGCCCGCAAATACTGAAGCTCCATCCAAGCGTCCTGTCGACACGTGATTGCACGTCGCATTCAAAATAATGGCCGGAGGGTGTTAAGGAAAGGAGACAACTTCAAAGGCCGCACCTTACTAAAGATCTGAGGCAAAAGAAACGAGGATTGAGGCTGTGATTCGTCGTGATTCTTCTCCCCTCGACCGCGCCACTCGCGCGGTCCAGCCGCGGTTTCTTTTTAAGGTTTTGTGTGAAACAAAACCTTATTAGAATCGATTCGATGTCTGTCTGTCCGTCTGTCTGTCTGTCTGTCTGTCTGTCTGTCTGTCTGTCTGTCTGTCTGTCTGTCACACCCGATTTATTCGGAAACGGCTGAACCGATTGTCACGAAAATTGGTAGGAGTATGTAATCTGCCGTTCCCTTTACATGCAGCAACTGACGCCATTTTGTGTTAAGCTTAAGGGGGGGATCCCCATACATGTGAAAGGAGGGTGCAACATTTTTTTTCATAAAATGTGGCTATGTGGGATATCAAATGAAAGGTCTCAATTAGTACTTTTCGAAACTGGTTCAATATTTGACATTGGGTGAAACATAGGGGAGTGAGGGTTCAAAATATGACCCCCAAAAAGTGTAACAGGTCTCGTTCTCAGAACCTATCCAACCGAAAAATCTGAAAAAAATCTCAATAGTGCATCTCTACGAAATCTAGGCCTCAAAATATATCCGGTTCCGATATCTGCACAAATAAAGTTAATAATAGTATATTTCCACATTTTAGAAATTTACCCGGCAACCCCCCTTATATTCATCACAGAAGTACAAAATTCGGCATGCGTATAGTAAAGAACATACTGCACAAGCTAGTCAAGTTTGAAGAAAATCCAACTATTATTGACAAAGTTATAGGGGGTAAAACTTTACCATTTTTTGTGAATTTCGGGCACTCTTCATGCATGACTGCATGACGTCATCATCACATATCAATTCGTCAATACCACAACCAAATGAGTTCTTATGAATGGGGTTCCAAAGAATTATTTTGTTTTAGTTTTTTAGTCATTTGTTCATATACAATTGTATATGTAGGTATATAGTATATGCGTGCTAATGAACTTTGGGGGTAGTGCCTAATTCAAATAGATATAAGAAGTACATCGGAAATATGGGTAAGATCAATTTATATACGTGCATATATGTGTACAGTATTCGGAAATAGGTAGTTTGTTTGTTTAGGGTGAGCGTAATATCTATGGCTGTAATATGTACGTATGTCTCGTAGTTTGGCAAAATATGAAGGATTATGTTGGATTTGTAGCTATATACGGACAGAAAAATGTGCGTCTCTTACATAAGATGAACACAAAACCTTTATACCCGAAGCGCGAGCTTCCGGTATTCCGACTTGTTTTTATTTTAGTTTTTCAGGTGTTAGTTCGCGTTTTGGGTTTATCTTAGTAGACTTACGCGAATCCTCATGTTTGTGTGGTTATTTTCCAGATCCGATGCGGACCCACGCACTAGTATATGTGAAATTTATTTAATCAAACGTGAGGGATCGGAGCGCGATTGTGATTTCGCACGGTATTGGAGTTTGGGTGTATCACTAGCGCCATCAGTCTCAGTGGGCAATAGAGCTTTCAATCCCTTCTGTTCATCAATCCATTTCCACGATTTTACAGTCAGCCAGATCTTAGGACACCATTCGGGATGACTTGCGCAGCAAAGAAGAATAAAATATTTTTGATGGTGGCCAAATGTTCATTGATATTCTCACGCGGGTTACTCAGTATATCTGTCGTTCGATCAGTAAGATAGCTCTCCCATTGTCGAGTGATAGCTGGATTATACAAACAGTCAATGTTGAACTTGGGGTGTTGCAGCTCGTCAACCCTGCGGGAAGTGGTAGACGCAACACGCCACCTTTAGGCGCCGGTCTATTTCTGATCCCAAAGTGGTTAACATGATTGCTCGTACGGTGTCGGGCAGTTGAAACTCAACTGACCTTATGGCAAGCTCTAGGTTCGAACAATGGCTCAACAATGATGAGGCGGTGGAAGCTGCAAAAATCCACAAACTTCCCACCATTATCCTTACGGTCGCCATGACCGTGTTTCCCCATCATATGTCTGAGAAAAATGTTTCAGAGCCCACCCTGGCATTCAGATCATCCATTCCAATCGCAAGCCTCTTCTCCACTGTATAGAAAGTCTCCGGTGGTACGTAGCACTGTTCAATTGTGGTGCTCGTTAACCTGAGCCCGAATCTTGCAGTCAGAAATCTGTCAGAAACCGGCTCCCAGATCAAGAGGAAAAAGAATACTCGTCAGAGCCCTACTATTTTAATTCGCTTAGGCCCAGAATGTTCAACTTATATCGGTGGATTTTTCGCTTGAGTTAGAAGAAGGGGGCATTTTTTGAACACTCAATACTGTTTTCGAGCTTTTCACTTGCGTTTGGTTCAGCCCCTCAACCTAGCGAACCAGGAAAATGACTGACTATGAAAGCAATTGAAAGATTTTAGTCCTTGATAAGGAGTTCTGTTTATGACCAGGTGTACTGGAAATGCAGTGGGTTGACCAGCTTAATTTTGAGATGCGTGAATACCGCAGTGAGTCCGATCCTAGCCCTATGATGATTGTTACTGTCCTAAAAGACTGGTTATTTTTGATAAAAAAAATTCTGGTGAAATGTATGATTCATTCACTGACACGAGAAACTTGTCAGGTGCTGTGTTCTCGTATTATTGCAAGAAGTATCATTGATCCAAATTGGGCCTTTGATATTAGGAGTAGTGAAAGAGTAAATAAGATTATTTGTCGTACTATAAACACTATTTTGAAATTTTTTTCTAAACATGTGATCCAAAAAGCAAAAAAAGTTGGCTGACGGTTTCGGCCAGGGCAGAGGCAACTCATCATACGTCATCAGCGTCTGATGAGTTGCCTCTGCCCTGGACAAAACCGACAGTAAAATTTTTTTGCTTTTTTGAAAACTTGGGCTTAACTCAAAAAAGAGGAGTCCGTGAATTACAAAAGAGGAAGTAAGTTGCTTCCCAAGTGTTTCGATCCTAAATAAATAAAAAAAAAAATTTTCTTTCTGTTTCAAACTTTTGACCAAAATTTTTTTTTATTTATAATTTCAGGTAAGCTCATATGACATTCCTTCATTCTGGTAAGTTTTCTCCAACTTCAACGATCGTTGCGTAGATGGGTCAGAAGTTTGTTCTCTTTATTATACAACGTTTATATTCAATTATATTGTGTATAGCTAGGAAGGTGAATATTGTGTTTGTTTTTTTATTTGGTTTGTAGGAGTGTCGAATCCGCAGTCGAATAATTTCAAACAGGAACAATTGGGGGGGGGGGGGGGAAACTGCATTCGACTTTTCTGCCCACGAAGCTTTTGTTTTTGACAAAGCACCCATTTGTCAGTCGGATTTCGGCCAACATAATTTTCGCTCATTTCGTGTTTGTGAATGGATTTAAGGGAGTAATTAGAACCCGGCAATCACTTATTCACGCCGCTCCAAGGATAGAGACGAGACAACGTCTGATAAGTTGCCTCTGACTGTTCCCCGTTATTATTCTCATGGGAACATCATTTCTGACTATGCTTAATTGTATACACTTTGATGACCTCATTCACCGTCTGCATTCGTAGGTCCTTCATTTCAAATGTACCAGGGAGTTAGTAATTCGTTTATGTTGAGGCCAAACCACTAGCCTGTGGTACACCAGCTGCAATGTTCTTTAATTGTTTCATTGTAATTCACCTTAGCTGCCCAGACACATAAAATTCTAGGATCTCAAAGATTTCTTCCGGAAAGTTCCTATGCAGTACGTAAAGGATTCCTTGAATCGAACGCCTGAAAAACCCTCAGTATATCCTGCTATACATTCATTTAGTCTGCTCCAATTTTCTCTGCGCTTCACGATAGTTTATATCTCCTACCAAACAAATGTATAGTTGTCCAAGAAACAGAAGGCATGATTTGAGCTAGAGTGAGCTCTTCTAACACCTTTTTGCTCACATCCTCTGTTCCCTCAGGACTACCTGCATAGTTAATAAGCTCCAGAGAGCTCGTTTCATATTTGCCCCTACGCAATTGTTAAAATCAAGCCTCTTATCTAGCTTCCCAATATTTAATTTCTCTGGAAACTTGAAGGATTATCACCCGCGTCTATGTGAAATGAAGATCCTTCAGTATCTTCCTTTCTGCAAAATTATAGTACTGTAGGTTTATTTGAATTTTCTGAAAAGCAACGCGCGAGGCACCAATTGTAAATCGAATTAACGGCGCCTTTTATATTTCTACACATCGCTGCCCGGTTTCGGTCAACTGCCAGTGCATCCACCTCAGCCATATATGTTTGCGCCCAGTTTGGGCAGGAATGAATCAATCAGCATACTCCATAGAAGTGGCGATAGCACCC
Source organism: Hermetia illucens (assembly GCF_905115235.1). Classification (NCBI taxonomy): domain Eukaryota; kingdom Metazoa; phylum Arthropoda; class Insecta; order Diptera; family Stratiomyidae; genus Hermetia; species Hermetia illucens. The sequence continues at coordinate 54,170,812 of NC_051849.1, forward strand.
TACTTGGAGGTAGCCTTTCATTACTTCTGTCACCAGGTAGCGATCCATACCTACTTCTAACCACAGTAGTCAAAGACCCCTTCAATGTCCAAAAACACCCTCATCAGAGAGCGGACAGTCAGAACTTTCCACGATGGGAAGCATGTTGGTTTGCAATTTGTGGGCGGGGCGTTATCACCTTTTCGCGAATATGACGCTAAACCGAAGCTATTATATCTAAAGTTTTTCGAATTAGATATAATACTTTAATATGAAGACTACCGTATCCTTCCAAGAGGGCCTAACCTAATTAGACCCGTCAGAAAAAAAATGCTAGAAGTTGCTCTAGACGCCATCTAGTTAATTATTTTTTCACGGGTGACCTTCGTTGTCATAATATTCCACTTTTTCTTACAACACTTTCAGATTGGACGGTTCAGATAAACCACCCTGCCTAATTCAAACACCTATTTTTCGGGATGGTGTACTTCCAAGAGAGTCTACACTGACTTGGCACTCTAGTCTGTGAAAGGTTTTCTAAGAATTATTCCTTTTGAGGTCCCTACAGTCTTGAAGTTCATTTTCCCCTTTCAATTCCTTACTGTATCATCTTTTTTAAGGTTTTGTGTGAAACAAAACCTTATTAGAATCGAGACGGTGTCTGTCTGTCCGTCTGTCTGTCTGTCTGTCTTTTTTTTTTTTTTTTTTTTCGGCGTTGGAAGGTGGAAAGGTTCAAAACCTACTGCTGGCTCCTGCCATGCAGTTATGTGAGACTTCTACTCACTAAAACCACCTCCTTCTCATTCCACTCTCCCCACGGAACTCCTATCAAGTATTGCATCGCGGGGCTGGATCAGCTTTTAACTGCGGCTCATTATGGTTCTCTCCCTTCCTTGTTTTCGTCGTAGTTCTTCCTGCCTAAGCTGTTGGTGAATAGCTTGCAGTTCCCTTACAACCTGGTTCCAGGCATCCGTTGACTCCAGCATAAACTCCACAATGTTTTCGGGTGTTAAACGCCTGTCTGCGACCGCTTCCATTCTTGCTCGGTGCGCGGTGAACCTGGGGCAATCAAATATGACATGCTCCGCATTCTCAGCCACGTTACCACATCTTGGGCAGCATGGTGATTCGTCGTGACCAAATCGATGTAAATAGGCACGATAACCTCCATGTCCACTCAAGAATTGTGTTAACTCGTGGCTTAATTCCCCATGGTTTCGTTCAAACCATCTCCGAATATCCGGAATGATGCGGTATGTCCAACGACCAGTTTGGGACTCGTCCCATCGCTGTTGCCACCGTTCGATAGATTCCCACCGTGCCAGCTGCCGTCGAAATGCGCTAGACTCTCCAGCTGCATACGTTTTGTCGTAGAGTCGCCGACTTTCCTTCGCCAAGATGTCTATGGGGAGCATCCCTGCTAGTACATATGCCGCTTCTCCTGATGTTGTCCGATATGCACTGCATACCCGGAGTGCACTTAACCGATATGCCATTCCCAATTTTCGGCAGTTCACTTTGTTATTCAGAGCAGTTGCCCAAACTGGAGCTGCGTAGAGTAGCACGGAGCTGACTACCCTGGAGAGCAGAAGACGTCGACTTTGTCTTGGCCCACCAATGTTCGGTAGTATCCTCGAGATCGTTGTAGCGATGGAAGACGCTTTAGTTGCGGCGTACTCAATGTGTCTTTTGAAGTTGAGTCTTCTGTCAATAATTACTCCCAAGTATTTGAGCGATGGTTGGGAGTAAATTGTTTTTCCGCCAACTTTGATTTTCACAGTTGTGTTCTTTCTTCTCTTGCTAATGAGAACTACTTCTGTTTTATGCTCGGCTGTCTGTCTGTCTGTCTGTTTGTCTGTCTGTCTGTCTGTCTGTCTGTCTGTCTGTCTGTCACACCCGATTTATTCGGAAACGGCTGGACCGATTGTCACGAAAATTGGTGAGAATATGTAATCTGGTGATCCCTTTACATGCAGTAAGTGGCGCCATCTTGTGTTAAGTTTAAGGGGGGCTCTCCGTACATGTGAATGGAGGGTGCAAATTTTTTTTTCACAGAATGTAGCCATGTAGGGTATCAAATGAAAGGTCTCAATTAGTACTTTTCGAATCTGGTTCAATATTTGATATTAGATGAAACATAGGGGAGTGAGGGTTCAAAATATGACCCACAAAAAGTGTAACAGGTCTCGTTCTCAGAACTTATCCAACCGAAAAATCTGAAAAAAATCACAGTAGTGCATCTCTACGAAATCTAGGCCTCAAAATATATCCGGTTCAGATATCTGCACAAATAAAGTTAATAATAGTATATTTCCACATTTTAGAAATTTACCCGGCATCCCCTCTTATGTTCATCCCAGAAGTACAAAATTTGGCATGCGTGTAATGAAGAATATAATGCACAGTTTGGTCAAGTTTGAAGAAAATCCAACTATTATTAACAAAGTTATAGGGGGTGAAACTTTACAATTTTTTGTGAATTTCGTTCACTCTACAACCCGCATGACGTCGTCATCACATATCAATTCGTCAATATCACAACGAAATGAGTTCTTACGAATTGGGTCGCAGACAATTATTTTGTTTTAGTTTTTTAGTTATTTGTCAACCAGACATGTGTGTATGTAGGTATATAATATATGCGTGCTAATGAACTTTGCGGGTAGTGCCTAATTCAGATAGATATAAGACGTAAATCGGAAATATGTGTACAGCAGGTAATAGGCAGTTTGTTTGTTTAGGGTGAGCGTGATATCTATGGCTCTAATATGTACGTATGTCACGTAGTTTGGAAAAATATGAAGGATTATGTTGGATTTGTAGCTATATACGGACAGAAAAATGTGCGTCTCTTACATAAGATGAACACAAAACCTTTATACCCGAAGCGCGAGCTTCCGGTATTCCGACTTGTTTTTTTATGGATGGAGGTGGAAATCTTAGAAAGACGCTGCTGCGCCAGGTTGCAGCAGTGTTTGGGATTCGCACCCACTAAAACCACCCCCACTCTTCCGCCCCTCCCCGCGGGACCACCGTGAAGTATTACTTCGCGGAGGAGGCTCTGGTTCGCTACACCAGTTCGTCCATGTTACGTCTCCGTCGCGCCGCCTTCCGAGCTCGATCCAACTCCAGGAGTTTTGTCTGCACCACGGCTACTGCCTCATTTACCGCCATCCAGTTTTCCTCCGACTTCAGCATCTCTTCCACCAGGTTGGAGGGCTCGATGTGCGCCTCTAAGATGCTGTTCAGCCTCCTTTTCTGCTGCAGAAATCTGGGACAATGGAACATAACGTGCTCCGGGTCCTCGCGTGTAGCACCGCATTCACGACAGTTGGGAGACTCGTCCAACTCGAAGCGATGCAAGTACTTCCTATAGCCACCGTGTCCCGTAAGGAACTGTGTCAGGTGGTAATTCAATTCTCCGTGCTTTCGGTTGACCCACTTCTCGATACACGGGATCAATGTATGGGTCCACCGGTCCTTGTCGGAGTTATTCCATCGTTGCTGCCACTTCCCACACAACTTTCTCCTGATGGCTTTTCGGAAATTCGCATTCACCTCGGCTGGATTTGCCTTCCGTTTTTCGTAGAGCCAGCGTGCCTCGCAATTGGCCGGTATACCGAACTTATCTCTTACTGTATCATCTAAAGCATTGCCAAGAATTTATAGCCCATTTCAGACTTTGGCCTTCAGGATATCCTCCCTCCAACCATCTCGATACATTGATCGCGTCCTCCTTATTTTCAAATCCGAGCATCGCCTCTACACTGGGCGTGGCAAGCGCATTGAAATTTCCCAAGTTTTATTATAATAATTTGGAGACTTTATCTAATTCACCCATTGGTCGTCCTCACATTTAGCTCCTATTATTCTCCTCAGGACGCTCGTCACGAAGTTATTGACTAGTTTTTCGAAAGTTTGTATTAGAGTCCATTTTTCAAATAGCATAGCACGGGTCCTGCTTTCCTATGTATGCTTTCAATTTCGGCAGAACCAAGTAGAAGACACTGTTCGCGAACTAAATTTGTCGTTTTATTTCCTCAATTGCCTTTTCATTTTTCGTTAGTCGTACGGGTAAGTATATAACGTTGTCTACCTTTTCTAAGTTGTACTCCTTAATCATTATATTTTCTCTGGTGGGCATCCTTTGTCTCATTTGTGTTATAATTTTTGTCTTGTTTTTGTTAATTGGTAGGCCAACTTCGTTTTCTGTTTTGCCAACGTTAACAAAAATCCCTTTTGTTGATGTGGAAGATCGCACCATGATGTTTATATTGTCCGCATATGCAACGATTTGGTAAGACTTATACATCGGCGTGCTTTTCGTGTCCACAGGCAACTTTTGTATAACCTGCTTCAGTGCCAGAGAGTAGGAGTGCCAGCCCTTCTCCTTGTTTTAATCCGACGTTTGTCTCAAACGCATCTTTTCATTTTTCTAACACCTGTTTGATCGTAAATAGCTCAATTGCCGATCTTCCAGTCTGAAAGCTCCTTTGACATTCAGCAATCATTTTATCGGTGTGCAGTATAATTCTTCTCTCTAGACTTTTTGTGGAGATTTATAAGACGTAAAAAGTAGTGAGATGCTACTGTAATTGTCACGTGGAACTTGTCACCTTTCTTGTAAATAGGGCATATCACACATTTGACCATTCTTGCGGGATCTGTTCAAGGTTCCAAATGGGGAGAATCCAATTATGGATAGCTTTCATAGTTTATGGACTACCTGATTTGATGAGTTCAGCGGGGATGTCATGGCCTGCACCTTGTTCTTTTTTTGACATTTGTTTGCTGATTCTATTTTTTCCAATACTGACGCTGACCTCTTCATCAGTACTTCTAGCTACTGGCTACTAGCTTTGTACTGATGAAGGGGGTAAGTCGCTCCCAAAATATATATTTACATTTAAAACTTAAAATTGTAGTATGGAGGAAGCTACCCCTTGTCTATCAGTCTTCGTCAAAGTTTTTGGTTTTTTGCCTTAATTTCTGTAATTTTCTCTTCTCATCCTTGGTATTTTGTTCTTGTCAAGCGCTTCCTTGCATTCATGGTCAAATCAATCTTTTCTGCGATGCAGGGATTCACATCCAACCACTTTTTCGGCTGTTGAGCGTTTCAGGCCACACCAGACTTCCCCGTCTGATGTTGGAGAATAAGACCTACTCATTCTTCCAGTTTTGCTTGTATTTTCGCCCTATTAAATCATTAGTGCCGCAAATTTTCGAAGTGAGTTGGTTTTTATTCGGCATGTCCTTGAATTTTTTTTATCATGCAGTGGTCGGAGTCACAGTTTGCTACTCGATATGATTTCACTCAAGGACGCTGGACCATCTTTTAGTGATGAGAACGTGGTCTATCTAGTCGAAGGTACTGCCACCTGGAGATCACGCTCTTGTGAATGCGATTAGGTGTGGAAACTGTCAATGTTTTACAGTCTGTGCGTCCACAGTATTCAAACTGAGCTCTAAGTCACGGGGGTCTGGCAGTGAAATTTCGTCTCGCACCTGCCAGTCTCTAATCAATCACTGTTTTTCCAAGCATAAACTGTTTTTGGCCCGGTGAGCGTTTCGATGCACTCTACGTTTACAATCATGAGACCAACTGAAGTGTTGAAATCAAATAGCTTTTCTCCCTTAGGATTCCATTTTCTAGTTCCTCAACAAATATGTTGGGCGTCTAGTTCCTGAGACCACTATCTCTTAGTTCTTGTGTCTGCGGGTTTGGAATAGGCGTGGACGTGAATTTTTGTAAAATAAGGAAGCGAATACAACAGCGAGTGCTCGGATGCAGGATGACGTGGCGCAGTTTGAGGGCATAGCGCTTTCACTAGTTACTACAACCTGCGCTGAGTGAAAACTAACAAGAATCGACTTGAGGAATCAAGGAATTGTTGATGCATACCACAGTAATATTTTTTATATTGTTCATTAGAAAATTCGTCCTTAACGATAAATTCTCCGTTATCTTTTTTAAGTAATTGCTCTAGTTTCTAGGAAATATTACTGGATTTTTTTTTTATATGCGTAAGACAAACCAAATTTCGAACTTAAACATTCATTATATGTATTTGTGCAGTAGATATATCGTACATTGATGACAAAGTGGCAGAAGAACTGCCTCTCAACTTTTGCTTTACCTACGCGTAGACGATATCACTTCCTGCTTTCCTGCGTCTCAATATGAGAACGGCCAAAGTGTAGTCCTATATATGATTGCTTCGTTCATTCGCCACCTTTGGCCGAGGGTTCTGATTATTTACGTTCGGTTCCTCCGAATATTGCTACACCTAGCAATGCCCATGATCTGAAAGAGCTCCGCCTTCTCTCATAACGCCTTCCTCTATCGTTCCAAGTTCCCAAGTTCGCAATGTCCGCTCTGTTTTCGTATACCGGTATTAGACCAATGGCATTCACATCACCAACGCTCCTTTTTAAGGTTTCGTGTAAAACAAAACCTTATTAGAATCGATTCGAAGGCTGCCTGTTCGCCTGTCTATCTCGAACACCCGATTTACTTAGAAACGGCTAAACCAATTGTCACGAAATTTGGTGGTAAATTGTAGTCTGTAAACTCCTTTACATACAACAGTTGACATCATTTTACGCTGGGTTACATGCGAAGGGTAGTTGTATTTTTTTTTTCAAAGAATATAGTCGTGTGAGGTATCAACTGAAAGGGCTCTATTGATATTTTTCGAAACAAATATATTTTTAGACTGGGTGAAACATAGGGGCGTAGGGCTGAACATTTTTACCCCAAAAAGTGTAACAGATCTCGTTTTCCGAACCCATCCAATTAAAAATCTGAAAAAAAATCAGAATACAATACGAAATGTAGACCTTAAATATATCCCGTTCCTATATGTGTCTAAAGTTAATCAAAGTGTTTTACCATATTTTAGAAATTTACCCGAAAACCCCCCGTAGGTCCGTTCTAGAAGTACAAACGTTGTAAGTAATAACATAATGCATAATTTTTGAAAGTTTGACAAAAATCCAATTATTATTAACAAAGTTATACAAGGTCAAAGTTGTGTATTTCACATGAATTTATCATACTCTAAGCCATGTATGTCGTTATCATCATATAAAGTGAACTCATATGAACGGCGGATTTTGGAAACACATACATATGTGTATCAAAGAATATTTTTGATTGGAGGTATGTGTAAATGGGAAAACGTGAAAAGGGAATTTCTCACACAAGTTGAACACAAAACCTTTATATCCGAAGCGCCCAGGTTCTGATATTCCGAACTGAGAGACAAGGCTCTGAGAGGTAAAATTCAGCATGTGACTGGGAATGGAAGATTTAGCCAATAGTGTCGGAGAAATATCGGTAGTAGTCGAAGTTGGTATAGCTGTATTCTCCTTTTTGACTAACTACGTCGTAAGCATTATATATAGACTTTCCACTCAAGTGTAGAGCATGTTGAGGGGGGGGGCAAAAATTTGGTGAGGCCTGCAGAATCCTACATCCAAATTTGGTGAGGCCGACAAAATCCTTATCCTGTATATAATAGAAGTGACAAAAAGATGGTCGACTCTCTTACTGAAACCTATGAAACTTGTGTTCTAATCTCTGCTGAGTTAAGGGGGTCATCCCGTGTGTCGGGTTGGAGAAATCGATTTTTTTTTGCATGAATTGTATCTATATATAGTGGAAAATATGTGGGCAAAGGGATTTTCCGATATTCCGAGTCGTTCAGAAATTACAGGGTTAAACAGGTAAGGAGTTTGCAGCCGCGGCTAGAGTACTCGATGAGAAAGAGCATCGAATCTTTTTTTACCTGGTAGTTTTTTACCTGAGCCTTATAAATTCGAACACAATAAATATAAAAAGATGGAAAACCAATCAATTGTCTAAACGTATTTGCTGTTTGGAATAAAAAGGATAATCCAGTCTAGAGTGCGCACTGAAAGGCTTTCATGCTCAGTTATATTTTGTTGTTAGTATTGTACTGTTTGTGTGTTCAGTGAATTTTTTAAATGGATTGTACGAAGGGAGATCGCTTTAACGTTCAACGTCATGCTGGCACTAAAAAACGAGTATTTCATGGGAATTGATAGTTATCAGAGAAGGAAAAGGACCTCGCATCAACATCAGCAAAGAAACTTTTAGCAAGCATGAACATGGATGTTCCAATTGCGACAAGTTTTCTATATTGTATATGGGATTTTGCCGGAGTTTTCTCCGTTATTTCTGCAAATTTCTGCAAATAATAAAATATACGTAGTAGTAAAAAAGGAATACGTAGGACATGTCGAGAAAAGAATGGGAACGGGGCTTAGAAAAGGGGGCAAAGAAGAATCACAAAGGCATTAGTGGAAAGGGGCTGGAAAACTTACTGATAAGGAACTCACTACATTTTCTGGGCTAGCTATTCGTCGACACGCGAATTCGATAGAAGGAATGAAGCAACAAATTTGGGAAACTTTCTTCCATAAATGTTCTACAGACGAAAATCCTCAGCATCAAAATTGTCCAGCAGGCGAGGACATTTGGTGCAAATGGCGCAAAGCGGAAGCTAAAGGAGAACTGGATAGTTTTCACCACGAGAAGGCACCTTTGACTGAAGAAGTTCAAACAGTTATCAAACCAAACCACGAAGATTTGACAGATGATCTCTTGAACAGATGTTTAGGAGCAGAAACCCAGAATAATAATGAGTCGTTAAATGCATTGATCTGGACTTTCGCTCCTAAACACCTTCATTTTGGGGCCAAGGTCATAGAAATAGCCACTTTTCTGGCTGTAATTATTTTCAATGAAGGATTCAATGGCATTCTCAAAATCCTAGTGACAATGGGATGTCAAGTTGGTCACATATGTCAGTTTTATGCCGACCGCCATAATGAAGCGCGAGTTTGGCGGTCCGAACGACGATCGACTGACCTCTCTAAAAGAGCCACAATTGACACCAGAGAGCAACAATCGGCCTTACAAGACTTTTTTGAAGAAACGGAAGGTGCTCTCTATGGACCAGGTATAGCATATTAATGGTGAGTTAAAATTTTACTGTTGATAATCACATTTAAATTTTCAAATGCGTTTTTCTCGAAACTGCATCTTGAAAATCGACTGCCACCATAGCTCAAAATCTATCTAACCAAATTCTTTGAAATTTTCACGGCTTCTTTAGTACATATTTCTACGGTCCGGATAATTGCAATCGGACTGGTAGTTTTTTTTTTTGTTCATAAAAAAAGCCGTAAAAAAACACCAAAATCCAAAAAATTAAGTTTAAAAGCCCACCAAAAATTTACCTTTTAATATTTTTTAATTATCTTAGTTTGCGGACCGTAGAATATTGTCCACATTAAAATTCCGTTTAGTTTTTTCCCTCAGATAAACACAGCGCCCTCCAGGGTGGCAGCAGAAAAACACCTTTTTTTGGAGGTGGGTGCATAAATTAACACCTATTCCGAAAATTAGCTAGGAAATCAAGCTTAAAAATTTATCACATATACTAGAGATATCAATAAACATATGGTGAAAAAATCACGTTTCTATCTTTATCCAGTCCTTCAAAATAATTTTTCAAAAAAAGGCAAAAAACGGCCTTCACATGGGATGACCCCCTTAACTATTCCTTTCCTATTATAATTCTACAAATTTTCTGTAAAAGCAATTAATTTAAGTACTTTGCCCTTATACATAAGAAAAAAGCAATTTTATCATCGTATTGGGTTCGTAATGCATCTTCAAAGCCTTGAGTAACGAAACCATGCAATCACCACTATAAAACTATTTGTAGAAATACCATATCGAATGTCTCTGCTACTCTTTCGTCTGACGGCTTCTGTCATTATGACATACGTTATTGACTAGTAATGACTGCATAAAAACGATTCTTTTCATAATATCGAAACAAAAAACAGTTGCTTATCGTAGTGTCTAATTTTAATGGGCTCAGAATAATAGAACATTGAAACTATCCAGACAACAAAGCTACTAAACGAAGTATTGACCTCTAGATCAAGCACAATTTAAAAAAGTCGATACTCAGCCCAATTAATTCCTTTGAAATTGCAACAATTATTCTTTTAATGCCTGAATCTATGTTTTTACTTATCATCGAAATTACCAAGGAGTGCCTCTAACTAAACAAAAGTCATATTATTTTAGCTACTATTCAGATACTTGAACTTAAATGCCGATTGGGCAAATATAGATATGAAACCTATCCGTAGACATGTGGGTATGTACTATATTTGCTACCTCATCCCCCCTCTTTGATCGGCTACTCGGTATCATACCCTAAACGATCTAATTCCAATTATTAATACAATAAAAACAAATTACCCAGCGCAGAAAGGTAAATAACAACAAAGTTTCCTGGTAATTTTATTCAAGAGGACAAAATGGATCGCGCTGATCTTGACTCTTGGCTACCAGATTGACTTAGTGATATACAAATTTTGTTATAAGTCTGCCATGTAGGACAGTAAAAACTGCTTGTCTATGGTGCACGTGTCAAGTGTCGGTTACCATTAGATTTGACCTCAGGCCAAATACTAATTTGATTTATCCAGCATACGAGCCCGTGCATTGGTGGTTAAAGTTCAAAATCTGTGTAAATTCAATTCATGCCAGTCGTACCGTTCAGTTTTGCCTCAAATTCTGTGTAACAGTGGCTCGACTTAGCTCTAGGAGATAGGTTAAGGTATACAAGGCTAGAGATACATCCAAAAAAAGATTCGGTTCTGCTGCATTAAAGGAGTAGTATCATGCCAGGTAGGTACATTATCTGTAACCTTTTTCTCCGAAAATTGATCTGAACAGAAATTTCTGTGTCAGATTTCGGTTCTCTTTTTACAATCTGTACTGTATCTGTGTAAGTCTCGAAGAAATAATTTGAAAAAATTGGTCCTTATTTCTTAAATTAAGATTGTCCCATGTTTTGAAATTCCCATATCGGTAACACCTACAATATAGATATTTCCACAGCCTGCGAGGGAATGGATAATTGTTGCAATTGCCTGGAAATAATTTATAGCACCAGATCTAAGACTTGATGCTTGAAGTTCGACTCTTATTTCTTTTATAAACATGAGCCGCTGATCGATATCAAGACCGATTTCATACAGCGAAAAACCTTGAGATGACCGTTCTCAACTTAAACGTTTAGTGGCTTATGGATTTCCAAGCTAAGCTCGAGACTAATTCAATCTGAGTCTGGGACCTCTTCCGCGTACATGCCTCGTTAAATGCTCCACCACAGGCAACGGTAGCTCAAGCCAGCAAAAACGGCAGCGTTTCAAGTACTTGAACCCCTCAACAGATTGAAATCTAAAATCGGCGCACAAGAAGAACTAGAACAAAAAATAGTCCATTCTGTAATAATTGTAACTCTTGACTGGAACAATAAACATGACTCCCACAAAGATTATGCAAATCACCGACCAATGAACTGCGAACATATCTTTTCGAGAATTTCAAATTTGTCACGCCTGCACATATTTTAGCGGAGTTGATTGATTTGTGCTACCATCTATGTTCAAGGTGTGTTACTTTCAAATTTGTCTTGTGTTTTTATGAAGACGTTGAGATACCTGGATGAGCTTTTGGACCGGTTCGATTTTTTACCTGTGGAAGCTCAATCGAACCGATTCGCAGGTGAAAATTATGATGTACACTTGTAGGTGCTTGGAATCCGAAAGGTGAAATGAACTTTCCAAGCAGTTTGAAGAAAGCTCTGTACAGTATTCGCTAAAAGTGGGTACAATTTTCCTACTTCCGGTTTCTCTATGAATGTGGTGTTTAACATTTCATGAATTTTGAAACGAAGGGGTTCGGCGTTTTACTCCCTTATATACCTTGCCAAATAATGAACACACCTGACTTTTAGTCCAAGCCAAATTTGAAAATATATGTATGTTGCGATGCTATGCTATACTCTGCTGTTGCGGCTATACGGAGAAAAATCTTCCTCCAAACATCTTTAACGGGGTAGGAGCAGCATTGTTATTCTAAATGCAATTACTACGTTTTAATTCTACAAAATCAAGAATTCTTTCCAAAACCTTTCACCTTCTTTCTGAAATAGTAGCTCCCGAGAGTTCTCATTTAATCGTATCTTATATCTTTATGTTAAGTATAAGATGTTCTAGCAGTTGTTCTGGGCATATTAATAATTATTTACGTTCAGCTAGCTGATCGAAGATGCGTTTAGACAAGGATTTCAGTCCATTTACCATTTCCAGGTTTTAATTGCGGTTTACGTTGCTTCTGCTGCCTTTTATTTTCCGTGGCTTTTCATAACGAGCATTTATATTCAATCATAGCGCTTCGTTAAGCTTCTAGTGAACCTATTCCTAGCTTTGGTTGATTGCCGTCAATCTGATTATTGTCATTCTTGGCTATTCAGTTGTCGAGAGAAGAAGAAATACAAATGGTGCCATCCCGAGTTGTAATAAGTCCTGACCGATACGGTATATTTTAAACTGGTTAACAATAGAACAAGAAATATCTACTGAGGAGAAAAAAATATGGCACCTTAAAACGGGTTTTATCATTGTCCAGTTAGAATTTTCATGAACGGTGAGAGGGAAAACAAGGTATATACATACAAGGAAGAGATTGGGCTTTTCTTCCTAACCCCGCAAAAGCATTTCCCACCACCCATTCTTAAATCTAAGTAGAACTACTTTGATGATTTAATTTGGAGCTCTATCCCTGAACCGGGGGAGGAGGACATAAAATGAGAAACATTCTTTTCTTCAACGAGAATGAAATTATTGCCTTATCAATAAACTTATTAATATGAAAATTGTCCCTTGTACATATTTTTTTTTAAAGCGAGGTAACCGTCAGATTTTATAGCAGGGCTCTCTTCTCTCTGCATATCTTTCTTACGCCGTTGCCCCTCCGGTTTGGGTTTGGCAAATCGTTCTCCATTTGAACCGCTTTAGCTTTAGCTTTTAGGAGGGTGACCGCCGCGAATTTTTAACGAAGTTGTGGAGAGAGGATCTCTTACTTCTTCCATCATGCTTCCTTTATTTCCTCCGGGATGTGGTTCCGCATTAAATCCTACCATTATGACATGAAATGTAATGAAATGTAAGTATCGTGACCTTTTGAAGGAGGGAGTGTAGATGTCGCAATTTATCCACGAGATCAGAGAAGACGGTCTTCCCCTTCCTCCCACATACATACTCTCTCCATTTTTCCCCTTCCGGGAGTTTGCATTGGACATTCAAAATGTGCCATTGTGATGTAAAAAGATGTCCAATTTTAGGGCGCCTCAACCTTTTAAGAGGGTGAATGCTACGAATTTTCTTCAGAATTAAAGGGAGGAAACCTTTCGTTCCTTCCCCCTTCCTCCTTTACAATTTTTTTTCTTCTGGGGATAGTAGCAGGTAGACATTATGTATATATACATCGAGGGTTCATTGTTAAACTCTCATTTTGATTCTAATTAACCTGGTGGTTCGAAGTTTCTCAGCTGGCATCCTATCAACGTATCAACATCGCCAAGTTAACCCAGGGTGGTCCAGTGTCAATCTTCCGATCTGGTTATCCCAGGTTCTAATCCCGTTATCATAGAATCCGTGTTCGCTTTTGTACAGAGTGCGCTCCAAAAATACTAGAACTAGAAGAAATTTATTAACGGTATATAGTAACTTAATACTCTTCAAACTAAGACTTTTGTACGTCAATGCATTGCTGCCAGCGAATTTTCCGAACTTTATAGGGCCCCTAGAACTCCGCTATCAGAATGCTTTTCAAAGGTCGTGTCAAAACTACCTGTGGAACTACCGTAACTCTTACATAAGATTTCATATCCCATTTCATAAGGAAGAGCAATTAGGTCAGAGGGAGCCACATCAGAACTGTAGGGAATGCGGCTTACAGCAGCGTTGCGTTCTTGTGTCGCACCAAAACCTCGCTGACGATGAACGACGTCTGAATCGATGGGTCTTAATAGAGGATCCAATCATCGGCGGCTCCGGGCGGGCTCTGCGGACCCGACTCTTCAAACGGCATAGCACTGCTGTGTAAAACTGTCCAGTAACAGTCTCTTCAGTAAATAGAAACTCCTTGTGAATCACTCCCTTCGCTTCGAATGACCATACTTTTGACGCATTCGAAGTGCTAGACGCGACATCAAATAACACACTCACTCAACGCACGTTCCAATTCTTTCAGCGGCCTGAAGCATATTGTGGACCTTTTTCTCGCTTTGTTGAGCACCCTTTATCAATCTTTCTCACAGCACCCGTTCTGTACGCCGCTTTTTGACCAACAAAAAATCAGTCCCAATATTTTTGGAACGCACCCGGTACTATCCCCGCTGTAAATTCATCACTTACGCAACATGTGATGACATTGAAACTGCAGATTTGAATATGACAAATCAAGAGAGTGGACATTTATGTCAGAATATCCACTTTCGCGTGCTGCAGACATTCGAAGTTTTAGAATTTGAACAGAAGCGACAAACTTGATCTACCATAACTTTGTTAGTGATAATGCGATTTCCACTAAACTTGGTAAGATCATGCTCTTTATCATAGCCTCCATTGCTGTAATTTTATGATTATGATTTTATAATTAAGGAGGTTCTGCAGTCAATTACTAAAAAGTATAGTCATATACTATTAACTTTATTTAAATAGATGGAGGGTATTTGGGAGCTTATACATCATAAAATGGCAACTTCCCAATTTTTTCAGATTTTTCGGTCGAGTAGGTTCTGAGAATGGACCCGTAAAAGAAGTGACCACTTCACAGCCCCCGCACTCCCCCCGGCGAATTAAATGTTAGACTGTGGAATGTGGACTGTGGTGGTGCCTTATATTTCAATAAGAAGGGTGAACAGTCAAGTTGTTTCTGGCCGTAAATTTGCAACTAATGGCCGTGATACCAACACTGTTCCGTAGGAATGTCAGAAAGATCATATCAATCTTCAGTCAATAATAACACTCGGAATTCAACTTTGTTCTGTGCCTAAAGTAATTTCCTGGTTCAACCGCCCAATATCTAGAATTCCATGCTTCCATTATAAGTCAGGAGAGAGTAAGGGTAGGTAAGCAAGTATGTCTATTTCTAGAAAATTGAACAAACAAAGTTGCATAGTATTTAATTTTTTTCTATGATTCACTACCATACGTATCTACTTTTTTTCTGTGACTATCTTTCCAAATTCCATTCCCGCAATCAGCTCACAAACGAGCATCTGTGAGAGAAGGCATATTTGCTCATTTTAGTTAGTATATTATCCTGTTCTTAGTGACTTTGGCTATACGAGGGATAACAATAGATACCACAAAGACGCACAACTCCCGGAAGCTAGCGATATTCCCTCTTTGAAATGATAACTTAAGGAGAATAATAATAATAATCGTTGGCACAACAATTTGTATTGGATCAGGGCCTAGAAGTGTGTTAGAGCACTTCATTCAAGACCGTAACGGTACACTACAGAACACTGTAGGAGGCAATGTGGTCAGCATTACGCTCGCCCGGGATTATAACCCTGATTTGACTCAGGTACTCATTCACAGCTGAGTCGACTGGTATCCGACGTCAAATCACGATACAAATCCCACTGTCGCCAGCGAGATTTGAACCGCGACCTTCCGTACGAGAGCCTTGTGCTCTAAAAACTCAGCTATCCGGACACTTTAAGGAGAATAGACAGTGAAAAAACTTCAACTGTTCTTCTGTCAATAAAGATTGTTAAATGCAACCAATTGAGATTGTATCCAGTTGCCAATCATATTCGAAACAGGGACTTGTAGGACACGAAGATTTTCTTGTCTAAAATCTAATGATCCTATGAATTGGAGATGCTGAAAATGATGCTAAAATTACATGACAGACATCAATCATTTCAGATGATTATGACTTATTCCAAATGACACCCAACGTCAGCTCCTTAAATTCACAAAATTCAGACAATTTTTCTTCTTCGAGTTCGAACAGAGATCCCAAAAAAATTCGCTCTCAACTTGATTCCCGACTTGAGTAAACTTCATTGCAACTTCACAGCAATCTACGCCTGGTTCGCCATAAATCAAGTATCCTTTCTCTTTATTTCTATGAAGTCTTGTACAGTAGGGTGTCCTATACTGTCATGTAATTGAGTATGTTTAATATCTTTTATAAACAGTTAAGTTTCAAATTCCACAAGCAGTGCCTTCTAGATCATTCAGAAATACGTGATTGGAGACCGACAATTTTTCCCATTATTGTTCTAGGAACTGCCATTTTCTTTCTTTTGTTGCAGCAAGAATTCCATCTTAACCTTCCTAAGTAAATCAGATCTTGCCCAACACAATCGATAATCTCTGAAATTATAATCTCCCCGTGCATCTTCCAAAGTTTGAACAGCAAAACCACAGAATTATCGCTACATAGTCACTCCTATTCATGTCAAAGGAACTGTCTTTCTTTTCCTTTCGTAGTTATTTTAAGGTTTTAATTTTCCCTTTTCTTTGCTAGTCTGTACTGGTGGTATAGAAGAAACAGTCCGTGCAATTCTTCGGCTTAAAAGTCATAAATCGCCAGGGCCCGATGGAATTGTAGCCGAATCGGTTAAATATGAGGCGGTCAATTATACCAAGCGGTACATCAACTAATGCTCAAGGTGTGGGACAACGAATCAATGTCTGACACCTGGCCACGAAACATTATCTATCCCATACATAAAAAGGGAGATATCACGCAGCGCAGCAATTATTGAGGTATCACGTTCCTGAGTACCATCTATAAGATATTCTCCGCTATCTTGCTAGGTTGGATAGCCCAATATGCTCAGAACATCATTAGCCCATGCCAAAGAGGCTTCACTCCAGGCAAATCCGCGATAGATCAGCGATGGAAAACCTGTTGGAATATGGACATCATTTGCATCATCTTTTCATCGATTTTGAGGCAGTCTATGACAGCATAGCCAGGGTAAAACTCTTCACGGCCATGAGAGAAATCGGTATCCCGACGAAATTGATAAGACTGACTAGGTTGACCCTAACCAATCTGTGAAGCCAGATAAAAGCCGCGATCTATACCTTTAATCGGGCGGAGATCATTGAAATTAATTTGCCGTAACCAAACAATCCCACCATCCGAAGTGCTATGGGTAGGCAGACCTCACTATTTACGTTGGGCTGAGATTATATCGTTAAAAAACGCATATACTCTTTTTCAGGAACAAATTCTCCTCTTATCAGCACGCTTGCAAGACGAATGGTTCCCAAAATACAGTATATGTATCTTTAGTGATACAAATTTTTGGATGTCAAGAACAAATGTCGAGGAAGGAGGGCCATAGTTAGGGAAAATGAAGAGAGTTATTTATTAGAATTTTTCAATTCATTTTTCAATAATTAGAATCAATAAAAAAAACCTTGCAAAAAAATTGGAAAACCAATAAGATATTGTATTGATAGGAAATGGCTATTTTCTTAAATAGTTTTCATATTGCATCACTGTGAAGCTTTCTCCTGAAGGCTGGTCTTTCTACTGCAATGTAGGATGAGTCAAAGGAGGAAAGAAGTGGTAAAAAGAACCCCAAGTGAGTAGATTTTCATGAATAGAGAAGATAGATCTGAAATCTACATAAAAAATTGGCGAATAGTAACCATGCATCTCTACCCGCTCCTATGTTAGTTCTCACTCCCCCTTCTTGGCTGAAGAAAAATTCACGGATGATATTTTAGCGAGCTCAATACGCATACATAATTAGAGAAGTCGTCTAATTCAGTCTTTTAGGTAGTTTAGTTTAGTGGCCCTTTATATCGTCTATTTAACAACCATGCGCCTACCTAATGGTATCCTAGACGCCCCGGGTTTCTTCGCAACAAATTTCGTTTAATGACACGAATTCAAATTTCTCAAATCGGCTGTGTGAATGCTTCCATCTTGACCCTTCAGAGTAGGTGGATGGCCAGATGCCAAATGCGGGGTTTGGTCCTACCATTGTAGAGCCAGACCCTTGTGCGGGTCAGTCTGTCAGCCTCCTCATTACCAGCGATATTCCAGTACCCTGGCAGCCATATCAGGGATTTTTCGTTTAGTGGATCAGGTTTCACCATGAAATGGTGGGAACTCCGCTCCAGTTGGTTTGATATGGTGTTGCCATCTAGTGCTGATAACGCCGCTCAACTGTCGGAACCAATTCTAATGTGTAGAGATAGAGATAGAGATAGATTTCCTGCAGACATTCTTCTGCTGCCAACAGAATGGCATATATCTCCAGCTGGAATATGGTCCTCATTTTTCCGAAAAGATGGACCCGTCCCATACTCGGGTTTCCCGGGAACATTTCTGAGCTTAATCTGTCTTCTATTACTGACCCATTGATGAAGATTATTAACTCTGTCTGTCATTGTCTCCTTTTGGTGATTACGACATAGTACATCTTTTCAAACGCAAATTTAGAAACCATGAGATCAGCGGGCATCAAAACCACCTGAGTATTCCTAGGGATCTCCAGATGAGCGCATTAGCCGTATGATTGGTTGTGTTTCTACGAGCCAAAGGCATCAAGCCTATATTCATCGTTAGCTGCTTTCTGTTTCTGTGTCCAGCTATTATTACTGGAGTAAACATTTACGAAATCCGAGCCCACAGATGTACGGAATGAGTTAAATGCCCATAGTACTCACTCAAGCGAAATTATTTTGTATGCCAACTCTTGTCTCCCAGTTGAGGGTTGTCTACGATTTTCGTTTTTGGGCTGAGATTTGCACTTCAAGAGGGATGATTTGCTGCCGTTGCTGGTTACTTCCTTTCGGAATCGCCTCAAGCGACTTAGCCTCTTCACAAAAGCGTCTCCATGGTGATCATTTAGGTGAATGTATTCCACTCAACAACTGAACCTTCCTTGGCGTAGTAAATGAATGCTTCTTTTTGAAAGCCACTTACTAGCTTTAGGGTTTTAATATACACATTTATTTCGATCTAGGGGATATCAGGATGACTAGGCTAAAATCACATCCCAGGCTATGGATGAATCAAATGGTGGTAAGACTTGCTGTCATTGTTGACCCATATTGGTAACGCGTAGCTCAGATTAACGGTCGGCCGGTTTTAGTTCAATAAACTGAATAATAATCAGGTCTAATCCCATAGTTTTGTGGTCCTATGGAGAACATAATCGCAGCTCCTATAATTTTAGAATTGAATTGAATTGAATCATTGATTATCTCAGAAGCGACGGACTATAGCACGTAAATTTTTCTATAATATCCTAAAAGAGCAGAAGAATCAGGATCGTGTCTGAAAAAATTGACTCGAAGGTGATGTTTTGGCTCTCTCCTAACCAAACCATATTCAGTCACTATGCCTCCATCACTAACACCAGTTCAAACAGAAAAATCTTTAGTACATTTGGAATCACATTAGGTGAAGTCGAGTAAAACGCAGAAGATTAAATGCAATGCAATACCCGGAAGTCAATAGTTCGAACATCATCATCATCATCATGTGACGAAGTTGGGGAGAACATATGGCCTGTGAGTCCTTTTACATATAACGGCTGGCATCATTCTGCATTGAGTTTAAGGGGGGGCCATACATGTGAAAGAGGGTTGTACATTTTTTTTTGACTGGGTATTGTCGTGTAGGGTATCAAATGGAAAGCATCAATTAGTACTTTTCGAAACTAATGATATTATTGATACCGGGTGAAACATAGGGGAGTGAAGGTTTAAAATTTGTGCCCCAAAAAGTGTAACAGATTTCGTTCTCAAGACCTATCAAACTGAAAAATCTGAAAAAATCATGATTGGGCATCCATACGAAATCTAGGCTTCACAGTTATAAGTTAATAATAGTATATTACCATATTTTAGAAATTTACCCAAAAGCCCTCCTTAAGTTCATCAGTACAAAAAATGGTAGTGTTACAAATAATGACATAATTCATAATTCTGAAAAGTTTGATAAAAATTGAACTATTATTAACAAAGAAGTTAGAAGGTCAAACTTATGTATTTCACATGAATTTATCGTACTCTAAGACGTGTATGCTGTCATCATTATATAAAGTGATATCATATGAACGGCGGAGTTAGGGTTTAGCAATATAAGTGTATATCAAACAATTTTTTGATTTGGAGGTATACGCGAATTTCGACTCCGTCCATTAATTTAAATTTAATTCCCTTAACATATAGAAACAGTATGGAAGTAATAACTGAGCTTTGCTAGAAATGTGTTCGAATTACCTTTGGATTAATACGATGAAATGCCACCCACCTAAGGACTCTAATTTACATATATACATACTTTCACCTGACAAATACCATACCAGGCAGACTAGGATTACGTCTGACAATCGCAGTGAATTAAATCAGGATACAATTCGTCGTCAGTATTCCTCCGCGACGGTGGTAATAATGCAAGAAAACGATGAAGCAAGTACACCTGAATTAAACTGTATTGTCTATTTGATTTTGATGAATAACTTTTCCACAATATATTGTTGAATTCAAATTCGAGGTTTCGCGGAGTATAACTAACAATTTTTCTTGAAGCATACACAAAAGCGTACTTTATTCAAAAGCTTTAAAGGCCTTACACCCGCACATACCCTTCGAAACGAAACAAATCTTCCATCCAAAGACGCAAACCAAAAATCTATCTTTCCACTTTCTTATTCCAACGAATCGGTTCACTTCTTGAAAACATTAAGATACTCAGAAGCTCGAATGACATGGAAAGTGTTTGGAGCTTTTCCACGATACAGCAAACGGGGAGCTCTGCGAACGGAAAACTGGTTCTTCGTCATTGTAACCGCTGAACAGCTCTCTTCTGATGGAGTCTCCTCATATGTATGTTAGCCGCGACGTGGTACACATGGGAGATAGTCTATCGTTTAAAGATTTCGGATCAACGGTTTTCGTACTATCACGCGGATTTTCCACAATTTTTAACTGAAAATTTCTCAGAGAAGATCGCAGGTGGCATATGTGAAAGCAAATTTTAAATTCAGCCTCGAATCAAAAACCGTCCCATGTCCTTTAATTTATACAATTATAAATAAAAAGGACACACTGTTGTGAAGTGTTAATAATCCTTGACGAGGGTTTGTTTATAGGCTCGGTGTTTCGATTGGAAAAGTGCATTCTGTGTAACCGAATCCACACAGCGTAGTGCGGTAAACATAAAGATTTTCGTAACACCTCAGCGGGAATTGATTTCAAAATTTGATGTAACCAATTAAAGCCTACATATCTGCTGTTTTCCGGGTGTATGCAATTTTTTCGGATCTCAGCTGTTATGAATTTCCCAAAACGTTGAAAAAGTCGCAATGACTTTCAGCTGCGTTTGTTGTTTTCGCTTTTCTGAAATCTTCGAGCACATCACCTAGAAAACCACTTCAGAGCTCCAAACGGCTGGATTCATTTGCAGATTTCAGATGCATCCACTTTCGCATCAAGACGTTCAGTTCAAAAAATTTTCAAATTCAACAGAAAAAAATTACAATTTTCAAAAGTGATTTCAACAACAATCATCTATTCATCTAGAAACACTGCTGTATCTACTCATCAAACTGTCCGTGAAAGTGATTTGTGCAAAGTGTAGTGTATGCATGTATATATGCAGAAATTCACTGAAAAGTGTCTAAAATTTTGAATAGTTAATTGTTCCCATGTTAAACGCGTCTCTTCAAAAAAATGTAAACAACTCTCTTGTAAAATTTAGAAGCTCCACTCGTACTTAGGTTAACTAGGTACAGTCAAAAAGTTTCACGTATTGAAATAGAAGTTACAGTGAAGCAATCCACCAACAAAAAGATACAAATTTGCATGCGTAAAAGAAGAAAAGATTGTCTGGTGGGCTTGGAATTCAACAGCTGAATTTCTAACATTTTAAGTTTGGATTACCTGCACTACCGCTTCACCGGCCGCATCATCGTGTTTCACCTGTTCGCCACCCTCTTTGTTGTTTTATTCCGAGGGGACTTGATTTCTCAAGGAGGCAGAAACAGCACAAGACGGATTTCAAGATGGTTTTCGGCGGTCGATTTCGTTTAAGAAGGTGAGAATTTGTTTATTTCGTGTAGTTCGCACTGTTGGGATGGTGTTGAAATGATTTTATTACTTTATTACTTTGTTTCAAGTAGAATGGTTGGAAATGGTCATCAAACGCTCACTTAATGGTTTATTAAAATTTTGCGAATTTGCTAGTTTAATGAGAAGTGGTTGGCAGTTGAATGGGATGTGAATTCCTTTCGGTTTGGAGTGGAACAGAAGCTCACCTTGACAAAACCATGTTTTTAATTTGTGTGTGACCCATGCGCACGGGACATTAAGTGGACATGAAGTACTTGACCCGGAGCTGACCAAGTGGTTTATAGTAATTTCTCTTAGTTTAGTTGAGTGTTCCAAGCTCGGACGTTGGAATACAAGAGTTCATTTCTAAGGAATTAGATATTTAGGAGAAAACTAAATATCTTTTTATTAGAAAAGCTAGCTTTGTTTATTTGAAACACTTGAATTGATTGAATTTTCAACCATGTTAACCTTTAGGGATTAGTTACTTCCGGACTACAATTATATTTGTTTGCTTGACGCATCGTTGCTGACTACTATTGGTGAGTCCAGTCATTCGAATTCTTAGACTATCAGATGCACGAAAAAATATCTATCTACTTACTCTTTAGTGGGCGTCCCTTTATTAAAACTAGCTGTCTCCTCGAGAAACGAATCAACCCGATAAACAATGGCCAATGACATATATTGAGAGAGAGGATGGCAAAAACTTGGGAGAAATCGAGGATAATGCTTAGGGGATAATTTTAGAACAGTACGCCGCAGATAATCATCGTTTGAGTCCTGGTTTTAGTTTATATGAGGATTCAGGTTCCCATTTCAAACTCGCGCACAGATAAAGCCGCTTTCCTTTTCATATTTCAACCCCCATACCTTTAACTCATCACTCTTCATCACTCTATGAAGTTACGAGGTTCCGTGCAAATTTACCATTTATTGATCTATTAGACCGTAACCTCCTTCCCTGTCTCTCCTCTGACGGCACGATTACCTCTTATATTGGAATGCATTTTAACGAGCATTTATTTCTGTAACTAATAGTTACGCTGGAAAATCAACTTGGTTTAACCTTCATATCAACCCATTCACTATTTTTGGCAGAGCTTACATAATCTCCTAGAGTTCTTTGCCTTAATGGGGATAAATTAGAAAAGCTAAGCACCATCAAGAAATACAACTTCGATTGTTCCAGGCAAAGGATATCCCGTGAATTGTTTTTTTGCTGAAATTTCGGATCCGACCATCCTACTCCTAATCTTTAATCCAAATTCGAAAGATAGCGTAGTCGAAGGTTAAGGACCCACTAAACCGTCTAATGAACAACCTGAAAGATTCAGAGAGCAACTTTTAGAACAGTGTGTCCTTGAGTTTCTAGGTGAACACATTTGGCTCAACCCTGAAACTTTTGCTAATAGGGAAGGCCGAAGAGCTGAAAAAAGCTAACGGAGAAAATCTGCACAGTGTTATGTAAGTTGGGGGTCCTAAAATTTAGAATAACGAAATGATGAAATATTCTGAAAATTCTCGGGAAGCTAATGAAATTTTTGATCACGACGTTCGAGGGAAACAAGCTGGAAGGTCTGTGCTTCAAGTATGAACGGTTTTGTGGATTTCTTATGATAGAATACAATGACTCATAAAATTTATCACGCTCGAATTATTTATACTTGTATCTTAAATGTGCTCTAATCTACAAATCACATTTTATAGTTTTCTTGCTTAATATTTGAGCTTCTGTTACCAAAACTTAAAAATAAAGTTTAAAATTCATCATTAAAGTGTTTGGTATCGTCGGTAGGCATGGAAAAAAGAACACGATCTTAAGGAACAACATTTGTGAAGAAATTGAGGATATACCGCGTAGTGGTAACACACGTCGGCGGATTTCAATCTAAAATAAGGCCGGCCACAAGTAGATTTTTAGCGGAATCTAGAAGTAGTAGCTTCTGAGAGGTATAAGAAGTAGTAAATATGAAACCTCAACCCAGTAGAAATACGTTGCGGTCTTGAACACACTGACGAATTGGAAATATGCTCAGACACTGCTTGACGAACACTGAAAAATGCTGGTCTTAGAAGACGCGCAAAACTTAAGAAATCCCATGCTAACAGAGAGACATCAGAAATTGCAATGGGCGTTCGCAAAAGTGTAAAAGCTGGGCTGATCGGGCCAAGGTTATATGGCGAAATAAAACCAAAATAAACCATTTCGGTTGGTTGCGGATGATTGGAGTATGCATCATCAGACCGATATGAATATGCAAAAATTGTATGTGAAAAATTATTATCCAGTGTCAAAACGACCCGCGTCGAAAAGTTATGTATCCTGCGAATGGATACGAAGGAGAGGAAAAATGCAACCATACAATGCAAAGCAAACTGTGAATATGAAAAGAGCTTTAATTATGGTTTTGGGATCTTATGACAAGAAACGGAACTGGGGGATTGGAGAAGATTGTAGAAAGAATGACAGCAGATCCTTATATTAAAATTTGATGTGATCATTTGTTTGACACCATGGAAGATTTAATAGTTAATGTTTGAGACATTGTCTTTATACAGGACAATAATCCGAAGCTTACAACAAAATCAACCACCAAATGGGTCTAGGAATGCGGTTTAAAACTAACTTCCCCAATCTCCACACCTAAACATAAAATGCGCGCCACTCAGTTAGTTGATGTCATAGCGGAGCGCTAGTGGTCTCCTTCAAGAGGGGATACTGTAAAATTTTGTCCCGACACGGTTCAGTCGCCATCATGCGTTGGAATAGTGAAGAGCGTGCCTTTCCCGTTGAGGTTTACTTTTTAAGCGGATGTTCGGTTATTGCATTTCGGAATAACAAACAAAACATGCGCTACTGGGCTGACACCAACCCTCGAGAATTGCATCAAAAGCCTTTGCATTCACCCAAAGTCACAGTGTGGTGTGCAATTTCCTCAGCTGGAATTATTGGTCCCTGGTTTTTTGAGGAAAATGAGGTTATAGTGACAGTGAATTCGGACCGGTATGTAAACATGCTACAGCATTTTTTTTCCCACGGCTAGAAAATTTGGATTTGGGGGACACTTGGTTCCAACAAGACGGTGCAACAGCACACACTTCAAGAGCATCGATGGCTGTTTTGAGGGAACATTTTCCAGAGCGTCTTATCTCAATTAGAGGCGATTTGGAATGGCCGGCACGCTCTCCCGATCTGTCCCCTTGTGATTTTTTTCTATGGGGTTTTTTTGAAATCCCGTGTTTATGTGAACTGTCCAAGAACACTACAAGCTTTGAAGACCAACATCCAAGAAGAAATTGCCAACATAACACCTAATATGCTAACAAGAGTCATGACAAACCCCAACACTTTCTTTACAACTTAAGTCAAAACTAAGATTCTTTACGCATTAACAGTAAACACGTCTCGCTATGTGAGTCTCCCCAAACAGGGAAAGAGGATTGAGGAATGCTTAACTTATTATTTTAGAAATATGCAATTGGTCAGATCGATTCTGAGCTCTGTATCTAACATAATTAAGCTTTATAATTCTACTTCCGCAGCAATGACGTTCTGTACTAAATGGGATTATCTCCTGTTCCTATTCGCTGTTTGCCTACTGCTAAAGTACATTTTAAACGTTAGTCAATTGGGAAACCCAGAAGTATTTCGTTATCTACATTAATCATCGATACATCCAGTCATTCATCTATTACCTCGAGGAGAAACTTACCTGGTACCCTTTGGCCATTGGTTGTCCGGATAGCTAGGTGGTTAGAGCACAAGGCTGTCGTATGGAAGGTCGCGGTTTAAATCTCAATGGTGGCAGTGGGATTTGTATCGTGATTTGACGTCGGATACCAGTCGACTCAGCTGTAAATGAGTCAAATCAGGGTAATCATCTTGGGCGAGCGCAATGCCGACCATATTGCCTCCTACAGTGTACTGTAGTGTACCGTTACGATCTTCAATGAATTGCTCTAACACACTTCAAGGCCCTGATCCAATATGGATGGTTGCACTAACGATTATTATTATTATTATCCTTTGGCCGTGAAAATTTTTCTGATTTCTGTTTGCGCTGCAAATTTTCTGCTCTAATTAATAAGTTACCTTGTTGGGCCACTGAAGCGGTCATATAAGTTCAGGACAGAGTTTATATCACTGCTACCAACCTGAAATTTCTTATCAGGTAATGATTTATGCAAATCTTTTGAACATATGATTACTTTTCTTGCAACTGCCAATCAATCCACTATTAGTACAAGTCATGGAAGGCATTCCCAACCTATTATAGTAATTAAGAGCGAACAAATAAGATAAACCATTCCGGAAATTGTCCAAAAGCAATATGCAAACATAGCCTTGAATCAAGTCAGACTCACTCTCCCCTACGGCAGAGAACCGAACCTGTAGAAGAGAATGTAGTTACCAAAGAAATTAACACATTTTCGCGGAGACCTAATATACTTTTTTTCTAAAAAAATCACTTTCTAAGAAGTACGTGTCTGTATTTATTAGGAAATCCTAAAATTGAGAGCATATCGAACTACTAAATTTATCCAGGTAACCCAAATAGAAAATCAACGGTAAGATTGATGGAGAAACCCAGCCAAACTTCTGAATGATATCTCCTATCATCAGAACTCAAGTAGTTATTCGGATATATTATCACCAATTTAGACGGCTCTCGCGAATATTTCATAACATTTGCAACCTTGTCATACCCTGATAAATTATAAATTCTGGAAGCCTATCTTAAATCTACTTACTAAACGCTATGTACTTTGTGGTTGGCGTTGTTGATGTTTTCCTCTCACGATTATCTTCAGTTCCCGATGATCCGCCACGTGCAAATGATTCACTGAATAAATAGATATGACTAGAGTGACTCGCAAATCTGAGTGTTGATTTAAATCGGAAATAAACGTAATCATAGCAGACATAACTACATGAAACGTGAAATACGAGAACTGACTTCAATGATGTTTTACATAAATACTCGTACTTTTCCCTCAATTAGAAAACAAGCGGTACATTCATTGCATCCTACAATCAGTCATGGGAGTCTTGAATAAAATTTCTTCGTCATTGGCAATGGAAATAGTCATGAATAGAATTAAAGATAAACGGCAGAAGTAAACTTTTTCAAACCTAAATTTCCAGGGACATTTTAGGGCCCAGATATTCTAAAACTGCTTCCCGAAATTTGGACCAGATAGAAATGAGGTAAAATCTTTTGCTAGAAAAATGCATAAAAATCTTTGCGTCATACTTAAAGTTAGAAAATTGGTTAACAACCTTATGCCATGTGCCAACTATGATCATTTTCAGATTGGTAAGTTGAGGTCGGAAAAGTAGTTCGTAGCAAAGTCCGATATTTGCCACCACGCTACAAACGTCTTAACATTGACACCAACGAAAGTTAGCTAAGCGAGATGCGAGTGTCATGCCTTCAAAAAGGCACCGATTGGTCATGGAAAAAACACTGAGTTTGAACAATTGGCTGTCAAACGTCTCTCGGTGATTCCTACTATGTGCGAAGTACCTGGAAAAGCAATGAACGCTTTTATAAATAAGTGCAAACATCGAGATCGATAGCGCGCTTAGTTAAATCAGAACCTCTTAAAAAACCAACAGCAAAGGAAGAAATACTCACCTGATGAAGCCATTTAACCATTCCAGGAATTAATTTACAGATGAATGTAATATAATGGGAGCGAGGTAGTGAGAAAAAACCCTTGATTCGCGAGTACAGAAAATTGAAGGTTTGTGGAGATTCAAATCTGGGCAGTGGAGCGACTTAGTGGAACGTAGGAACATTAATATAAAAAGTAGCAGTTGACACAAGGGTTGTGCAAAGAAGCCTCTGAAATTCCGTGAAGGAAGTTTTATTATTATTATTATTATAAAACCGAGTGCCAGCTCAGGTTAGAATCCCTCCATTGTCGTCTCTCTCTAGATCGTAACATCCTGGCTATTGAGTTGGCCGGTGCTACATACGCAGTCGGACCATTTATTTCCTTTTATTTCTATTTTTCATAGTAGTCGGTATCACACAATATTCTGAGTTGTAGCAACCCTTTCGGGTGCAAATTCATTGGTCCTAATTTTTTATTAATTACAAAATCTAGGCGTAAAAATGCAGTTCTTATCGGTACTTTCTCTTTTTGATAAAGATATTTTGTCTTATTTTCGAGGCAATTGAAGGAGCCGAGCTTTCTACACCTGTGTAATTGTATTGCAAACAGGTAAACTGAGTTTGGTGCAAATCTTACCATCGCTAGCGAAGTTTTAGCAGATGAAGGTATGGAAATCTAACACTTGCTTCCTTTGCTAAAAAGTAGATACGGATCTTCAGTTCCTTCTGACCATGAAACAGTGCCTGTGCATGTATAGAGAGGCTAATTTCGTTTGCGGTTGAACTTTTAGGCTACTCTTGCATAGGTTCCAAATGACGTAACTACACCTCACATTCCCTCATAGGGATACCAAGGAAAAATAGCGCTAACGTGAAACAAAGAAAGTTTTCTGTTGAGTGGATTCCCAAAAGGTTTTCAACTCTTCATTTTAGGACCGTGCAAGGCTAATTTCCCTTACTGTTGAACTACATAGATCCTAACTGACGTAACCGCACCTCAAATTCATGTAGCACTTGCCTTATGGAGACACTCAGGAAAAAAGAGCTCTACCGCCAAACGGCCGTATTATGTCGTTACCCCGAAATTGGGTTTCTTCTTTAAGCTCGTGAAACAACTTTGTGAAGTTTCTTTTAAAGATTTGCTACTATTCTAAGGCTAACTTCTTACATTTTTTTATTAAAAATTGATCTGTGTATAACATGGGTGAACTGGGTAATTACGAATTCGTAGCTGTTTCCCTCAGTTCGTCCCCTTCTTGATCTATTTTCGGGAAACTCCTCAAGCGAGGAAACGAAGAATTTCATATTGATCCATTCTTTTAATAGGTTCCGATAAGGATTCATGCTTTAGTATGAAATATCCTCCTCTCTCAAGTTTCAAGCATGCTAAGTTATCATAGCGCTCCTTATCCATGTTACTAGCTTTGTTCGCTTGTATACACATAAATTTTTACATCGAACCGTCAATAATTTCTGTATATTATGCTCCACTTGTTACTGGTGGTTTCTAATCAATTTCACCAACCCCATTGGAACCTTTTCCTCTATTTCCTTGGAATAAAGACAGTTACCAAGGGTAGGTATCTCCCTGCTGCGAAATTCCATCCCTTGTTCAACACCAATCTATTGTAATAACTCCACAACCGTAGCAAACGAATCAAAGGTCCTTCAAATAGTCTTCATGCATATGTTTCTAATCGATTGGCTGGCGAATGCACAGCTTTCAGATAGTTGTCCTCGTATGGACCTTGAGTGCGGCCTCGCATCGCTTCAAAGAGGGAGTAGGGACCCATTAGATTACTGAGATTCTAATGGGTCCCTAAATTGGTAGTGAAGAGCTTCACGAAAAGAGGTGCACTCGATTCGATTGACATACTGGTACTATTCCTAATACCAATCTGCTGCTCCACCTCTGAAAAAGGCGTCTGTATGTGCACAGCAATCTGAAATCCCTGGGTAGATTCGCTTCGCTAATGTTTCCACATGGGAAAGGAACTAGCTGATGGGCAAAGATTAATTGGTGTGCCATCATAAACCAGATCCTGCGATTGTGTAGACAGGCTTCTCATAGACGGAATTAAGCAGACATGCCTGGTCTCATATTGATACATGTAATTAGGTTCAAATCTGTCGTCAAGACCGTTAAAGTTGTAACTACCCCTTTCATCGTCATGTCTGCTGGTCAAATGTGCCACATGAGTTGCAGCAGACAGACCTTCCACTGTGTGTGTTCGGGTTCGAGAGTTGAAACGAAACAAGTGACTCTCGAACCAATCCTTCAACTCGTGACATCGACCCTTGCATCCTTTCATAGCAGAATCATTCCACTAACAAAAGTCATTACACCTTCTTTTTCCGAGATTTCAACAGTGAATTTATTAATCACTCATTTAGGTAGTACCCTTCCTTCTGTTTGCTGAACATCAGGAAGTTCAGAAGAGGGGGCTTCTAGGTTTTTGGGAAAAACTTTGCGCTTTCTCAGCGTTTAACATATCTAGGCTCTTTGAATGGCTGCATGTGAGTTCTTAACATAGGAAAAAACTACCCGTTGGTTTTACTGAGTTACTTAATGGAAATACATTGACACGTGTTTCAGATACAACGTGTGCCCTTCTTCAGTGCTACTTCTAAAAGCATTGCATCCTCCATTTTAATGGCCTGAGTATGCCCAAGCAGGATGGGGATCCCCAAGGCCGCGCCTCTTGAACTTTCGCAGGAGAAGTATCGATTGAGGATGTGATCTGTCGGGATCTTTCCTCTCCATTGCGGCATTTAGGCTCGAAAGTTTATGGCTCTACACGTGCGGTCGGGCTGTTAATTCCGCCATACCTTGGCATTCTTTAAAATGGAGGATACCCCTTGTATATAGTGTTGCAATACTTGTAGAAGCAGCGCAGATGAAGGACACATATTGTGTCCAAACACGTGTCTGCAATAAATTCAAAAAAAATCTACAATCTAACTGGAATACGTTTTTAAGTGTTTCAATGAGTATCCGTTTTTCATGTTGTTTCCTTCTAAAAAGTTAACACAAGAAAACCATAAAACGCTTCACACTTGAAGCTTTCATCCTCCAGTTTTGGCTTCTGTAGTCTTCTCTCCTGAAGCAAAAGGTAAAAGAATCTGACATCCATCGGTTGACTTAGCGTAGCAGCGGCTATATATGCGCGAATGTGGGCAGGAAGTGATAGTTGTGTCGTCCGTGCTACTGAGCAAACTCGCTTACCCATAAAATTTTTGTCACACCAACTTTATCGTTGCTACAAAGGAATGCCTTGATAAGATATTGACTTTGAAGTGATAGGAAATTTTCGATTATTTTTATATTTATCCTGCCTTTGTTCATAGTTTTGCATTTTTTATCAGTTTTTATTGTGCTCCGGGCCTTGAGAATTACTCTTTTTTCCAATCCATCTCGCCAATATTCATCATGCAAAATTTCTTGAAGTATGTCAACCGAAGCAGCGTGGGTTTCAGAAATTCTTGCCAAGGAAATGTAATCCTTTTTCATACCACCGTCAATTGAACTAATGTCAGCGCCATTTTTCTGTTACACAGTACTCAGGATAGTAGAGCCCTTTTTCCATTTCTACGATCTGTCAACATTGAAGGTCTAGAAGAATGGAAAACAATTCTTGCTTTACCACCGTTGGGATTTACTATCTCCGAAATGATTTTATAGGACAGTGATAATTCCTAAGCTAAGGTCGAACACACATCCTACCTGCACCTGGTGATTCTTTGGTGTGCGCTCGAAGGAGAGCGTCCTTTGTGGCAATCGCACTTCACGTAATTTGGGTATCTCTGTGCAAAAGCTGGATGAACACTACGTTTTAATTATCCGGCTGCTAGCTGCATTTCTATAGGATTCAATTCTAGGGAGAGGCCTAACATTATCGTCCTTGGCCTTGATGGTGTGTTTCCATTTTGACGGCTAGTTGACAGAACTGTTGATACATTGGGACGGCGCACTGGGTGAAATTTGAGTGAATTTCATATTCACTGCGGGCGAGCACAGGGAAGTTAACAATTTTCTGAAACCGTGCCTGTGAAGGTAAATCACTGTTGTTTCTGAAATTCAATTAGAATAGTAAATACTACCTCCCTGAGGATATGACTTTCTTTTGAATCCTAAATAAACCTAAGCACGATCTATATCTAACTTCCCCATTTGACGTCGCCCGGTTCCAAACCATTGCGCGATTGTTCAGATTCAGATTATCCAATAGGATGCCCCATATTCCTGTGCCTGGCTAGCACAAAGGCAAGCAACCGCTTATCGCTTGGACACCTCACTGGGACTGCAGTTTCCCCCTTTTCCTTTAGTTTTTAGAATAGCTATGATCTCGGGTTTACCATGGGCTAGCCTAATGGTTATAGGGATCACCCCAACATCAACGTTTATTACAATGTGGTCAGCATTGCGCTCGCCCGAGATTATTACTCTGATTTGACTCAGGTACTCATTCACAGCTGAGTCGACTGGTATCCGACGTCAAGTCACAATACAAATCCCACTGCCACCAACGAGGTTTGAACGGCGGCCTTCCGTATGACAACCCAGTGCTTTAACCACTGAGCTATCCGGACAGCGTCTTGTTTGCTTCTATGTAATATGTGTCATCATTGACAAAACCTAGAACTACAAAGTTGTTGAGCAGTTAATGCTAGCGGGTCGACTTAAAATAGCTAATTTTGCCAAAAACCTTCTGAGTATGTCATTGCCCGTCTTGCCTTCCATCTTCAGGACCCTAATCCAGAGAACTACACAAGTCTCTAACACACTGGAAGGATTCTTAGGTTCCGCTTATTTCCCGTGGTTGGTGTACTTTAGGCTTTCATTATTACAGCTAGCTAATCAAGACATAAGCCTATGAAAACATTCCGAAAGCAAGTTTTTCACTTAGGTGCTAAGTGACCTTTTCGATCTCGCGTGGAGTCATTGACATTAGTGAATATTCGAGCCGTTTTGAGCCTTGTTGAAGCCTTTATTGTTGCTTCCAAGATAAATATTTCGCATCAAGTAATAAACAAAGCTATGCAAAAATTAGACTCCTAATTTCCGAGAAAATAGCGGAACAAAACTGGAAGCGTATTCAAAAGTCATCTAAACGAATATCCGTGCTTCAGCTGCGATTTTGGACCTTTACTGTAAAAAAATGACTCTCGGCGTTGCTTTTTCATCTATCGTGCTTGAAGTATTGATGCATATTTTAATTGAAGACATCTTTTGTTTAAGACGATTTCTAGTGTTATAATGCGGGAAGAGCCTTGATTCTCAGAAAGTACAAGAAAAGTGATTTTTCTCATGATGCACAAATATATTTTTGTGTTGGTCAACTGTTCATGCTATATTTGCTACTAGCACCTTATTCAATTGTAAATTTTCGTGAAACACTAACCAATTTCGGTAAAATCAAGTCTTCCCATGTTTTCTCAACCTTCATCTGGACAGAAACATTTCCGAATATTCCCATCACTGTTCATGTTAATCATGCTCTGCGGCTAATTTGCATGTATCTACAATATAAGAGAAACATTCAACATGCACTTATTAACATATCTATGAACCATTACCACGACTGTGAGAACTCTTGAAATTTAACATATCACTGAAGTCGAGGTTAAGTATCCAGGACCGACCATCTACTTACCATTTGTCTATCTCTCCCGAGTACAATTGTCTTGGTTGTTGTCTTCTCGAGACAAGACTTATTCCGTTTTCTAGATTGATTTATGCATGGGCACAGTGCCATTGGTCCGAAAAGAGTAGAATTGCAATTGTATAACATCTTATTCAGTAACATCTCACCGTTCCAAGGAGAAACGCAATGTTGTGTGTAAGAACGAATAACATTGGCAAGACCATCCACCAATATCAGCACTACTGCTGCGGTGGCGGGCGTACAACTTCCTCATTTTCAATGACATTACCCAAGACCTTCGGCACTGGGTTATTGTCCCATTCTTAACAAAGTATGACGACAGAGGCATAATTCAGTTAATTTGTGTGGACAATAAATTATCCGTGGAGAAAGAAGAGGAAAAAAGAATTCTTAGCTCCTAGCGGGCGACAGCTAATTAATACTTTGCGAATGGCGCTGCGCTGAGCCGCACCTACCTACATGCTGTCCGTTTTAATAGGCTCGTTAATATCAATTATTTACATAATTTCAATCTATAATAATTTTTGATTTGTCATGCTCAATGCTGTGAGGCTTAGTGGCTGAAGGTCGATGGCTGGGTGAACGGGAAGAATTCAGCGCTATATGAGGCGGTGGTAATTTTTTAAAGAATTTATTGTTTCCTAGTAGACATAGCCGTTATTTTTGCTGGAGGTAAGGAATTTGCAATAAAACCAAGTAAGGATTTCTGCAAAATCCTAAAATCTAGATTACACTCGAAATGCTGCAATCAAAAGCTTAGCAAAATCTGTGTAGGTATTTTCAATTTGAAATGCGACGAAAACAGAACTAATAGACTTGATCTTAATTCTGTTCCTAGGTCGCCGACGAAAAATCTTATCGCATAAGTCAAAATTAAATAACCTAATCAAAGCGCAATTTCGCCTAAGTAAGCACGCATTACACGAAAATAAGACCCTAGCTCTGCCCTTCATGTGTTGGCCTTTGCATAAAAAGTCTGGCTTTTGATTGTTAATCTCAGTTGGTTTGTATGATTGAATGTATTGTCAAATGAAAAAAAGATGAACACAATAGAGTCTGAACATTGATTTTCTACCACAAAAGTAATTTTACTTTTACTTCCTCTCTAGAAAGCTAATCGGCTAACACCTTTCCTCAATAAAAGACCTTATTTCAATAAGAAACTCTAAAGCCTCTTTCCCAATCAAAAACCCAAACAATTCTTTATTATTCGTATCAGAAACACATGCTTGATTGTTTATAAACAAAAAATCACGTTGGTTTTTGATTCTTCTTTGTTAGTGGTGTCTTTGTTTTATATCGAACAACAAAGAACTTGGCGCGATTATACTCTTATTATTATAATATAAGCTGGAATGGGTCAATTCGCATTTGACCTTTTCTTGTTGTTAGATTCTATAACTCGAGAAATATCACGATTTGTATACATTTTATCTAAAAAGCTTCAATAAACATTTATTATGGCTTTTGTTTAAATATGATCCTTTGTTTTAGATAAATGGTTGCAAATTATGAATGCATTTCCCATCGAAGATTTTATGATAGTGCAATTGGATATCTTTTTGAGAGAAAATTCTTTTGAGTCTTTAATTGGTTCGCCAAGCGATAGTAAGTTAGGTATAAAATGCTGATGCTTTGTTTTAAGCCAATCTATTCCATTAAGATGCGCAGATTTTAGCATAGTTCTGTAGTAAAATGAAATAAACTTTCCTTTTCTATCTTTTGTTCAGAAGCTGAACTATTAAGGACAGTTTCTTACCGATTTCGGCTTTCTTTCAATCTATATCTTTTATTTTTATATGGTTGTCTAAAATATTATTGATAAATCATAATAAGAGATCTAGGCAGACTATGAATATAATTTACAGACTATTTTTCTTAAACCTAAATATTTCATTGATTTAAGCACAATGAAATCAGTTTATCAGCTCAGCTAACTGAATGGGAAATGATTGGACCCTGGTATGCGACCAGCCTTTACCAGCGATTATGAAGGAGAAATTGTTCGTTTATATTTTTTATAATTGCCATACATACCTTTTGCAATCACGACCGGGTACATTGCGATGCATTGAGTCGCTCGAATTGCTTTATACGGTTTTTTTAACTGGTGTGACGATGATTTCTTCTTTACTTTATCTTCTTCTTCTTTAGCTTTTGCCCCGTTCACAACCATTCTTCGCAAGTGAATTCTCCTCATCTCCCGAATCAAGCGACCATACTATCGAAGACGCCTCTTTCGCAATTTTTCCACGATCGGTTCAACCCCATATCGATCGGATGTGATCAAAATGCGTCACGCCACTAGACCAACGCAACATCTTCATCTCCATTACTCCAACATGCCGTTCATTTCCTTTTATAGTCGGCCAACACTTAGAACCATAGAGGACAATAGGGCGGACGACATTGCGATACATTTTAGATTTGAGACGATGATTGATCACATTGATCACCAGTTGTAGAACGCCGATTCATCCAGGTTGTGCTAACGCGTAAAACAATTTTATAGCGCAGTTCGTCCCGAGATGTTTAAATCGCTCAGTTTTGGGCAGATTACTGCTGCTGACAGTGATTGTGCTTGTTTCATAGCGATCGGTCGTCAAAAATTC
This sequence comes from Hermetia illucens, assembly GCF_905115235.1. Lineage (NCBI taxonomy): Eukaryota > Metazoa > Arthropoda > Insecta > Diptera > Stratiomyidae > Hermetia > Hermetia illucens. The sequence goes on from NC_051849.1 coordinate 54,206,701, forward strand.
AGTTTTTTTCAGATTCAATCTAAGACCGTGTTGCATGAGGCGATCATTACATTTTTAAAAAAGTTGCTCGAGATCATTTTTGCTATTAGATGCTAAGAAAACATCATCTGCTTAAAGCAGGGTATAGGCCGCTGGACGTTGGATGTTCCGTGCGGCAGTGTCCATAACAAGAACAAATAGGGGTGGTGAGAGGGCGCTTCCTTAATGAACATCGACAGAAGTACGAAGCGGTTTTGATACACCTACTTCGTGTTTCTGTCGATGTTAATCAAGGAAGCGCCCTCTCTCTATTGCAAACAAAAGACTCGAAGCGGTTTTGATACATCCGTCATCGTCGAACTTTACGCGGACAAGTTCCTCTGGCACTAGGTGTTGTCGTACAGCATATCACATGGGTTTGTATGACACATCGTCAAAAGCTTTCTCCAGATCCAAAAATGCAATGTAAAAAGGCGATGTTTCTCACGGTGTTTCTCCATGCGTAACTGCGCTGCTTGTATTGCGTCAGTAGTTCCGCAGATCTTGGTAAACCTGGCTTCACGGTTATTTGAACCATTTCACGAGTACGGTTGTCAAGAATGGGTTCAAAAATCTTCATGTTATGGACAGCAACCGGATTAGACGGTAATTTAAACATTCTGCTGGACTATCCTTCTATTTCAATGTTGGCTTCATCACCTAGATGACCGCACTTCTTTAATGGAATCGCGGAAACCCTTAGAGATAGCACTGCCAACACTGTGGGAGTTTGTGGGTTACCGAAATGGGGAAGTTTATAGCCGTTCGCGTTCTATATCGCAGCTTTTGGCACCAGACCCTTGGATTTCTTGCAAAGCGCAGATATCAATGCGCCTTTTCCGAAGGGCTCTTGCCAACCCATATTTGTTTTGCTCGGAATTTCTTACGTTTCGACGCCGTCCATGCGTCAAGAACCCTTGCCCATTTCTCGACACGACCGGGGACCGTTCTGCCGCGTCGACTGAGGTGAACGTCGTAGCATTTTTCCTAGGCGATCACTTTGTTTTTCACGACGTTGGATGCATTTGCCTGGTCGGTCTATCGCGGGATCTGTCACCAACAGAGATCAGGTAGGATTTAGCATTGTGGAATAACTCCAGCTATACTTTATTTAGTTGTTTCTCTGATCTCAGCATTTTATTTTTGTTTTACTGAGGATATATAAAGTACGTTGCCTCACCTCCTATAATTGGGCTTGGGACCAGCATGCTATGTAGATAACATTGTATTAATGCATAATTTCAGTATGAAAAACCAACCTGTAACGAAATATTAAAAGAAAAAAACATGTTTGGCTTACTTATCCTCTGCGCAATCCAAATAAAGGCAGATGTCATTGCCTCCTTTAAGTTTAGCCATCCAGTATCCAAGTGGGTATATCCTAATTCTGCTTCGCATCATTTACCTCTAGCTGGAGTCATTTTTATGGTGTTCACGCGGGAAAACACACTCAGAATTAATTTGCAGAGCTGGCATTTCGATTACCATTTTCAAGATCTAGAATTCTCCAAAAAAAAAAACTAGAATCTAAGGAAATTCGAGGTTAAACAAGAGATGTAGAATAAGGTTCATGGGAGAAAAAATGTTTTTTAAGCCTAGATGCGAGAATAAGACGAAGTGTGTGAAGTTCCACTAACATAAGAAGCGTATAAATTCCTAGCGCTATTGTGTAAACTATTGCACTTGAGATCGCTGCGCATTTTATGGAAAGCTAAGCCTTTTATGAAGCTTTAAGTACCCTATTGATATTTTTGCCTTGTTCACTATAATTATTATTTTTTCCCCTATGCTTTGCTTGATTAACATTATCATCACATTTAATGGTGTCCAATTGATGAGCCCAACAGCAATGCGTCCCTGTTTTTAAAGTAAAAATCGAAGCGATTGTTTCGACTTGCTTGCCGTTTTATTTATCCATGTCGGCCTTTCTTTAGAGAGAATCTCGCTCTAGTGCCTAAGAACATCACGAATCATTTCGAAGATTTTGAAAGCCCTAAGTACAAGCAAACATTGGTGCAGCATTAGACAGGGAGAACGCTTGGCTCACAACATGCAAACTGTCCACTCTAAGCACGGATTAGGTCCCATCAACAATTTTGTGAAACCAAGCCCAAAAGCCGTATTACAACGTGGAACATAGCAATCAAGAGAAGTCAGAAATCAACGTTAAACTGAACAAAAGCTACACCAACACCACTCAATTGAATCAGCCAAGATACAGGGATTTCGCCCCTAATACTCGTTATTGTTTTGACGCTGAAAACGAGGTCCAAAAAAATGTTGTGCTTTCAGGACACTCCATCAACGCTACTGATTAGTTGAGCATCCTCTTGGACTTCTTGAAATCGGTGCTACCTGGGTGGCCTTTTTCATAATATTTCTTGCTACATCGGTCTATAAATTTCTGATAAAGCACAACTTGCGAACGCGGACCTGATTTACAGTTCCATGCTAGCATCGCAAACTTGTCTTTGGTTCCGAAACTTGAAACGACTTTGATACCATTTTTTCGTAATTGAGGTCGCTACAATCACTGTGTCAATTGCTTCGAACTACATGTGTAGCGTACTTAAAAAAATGATTTCTGACTCAGTGAAGTGACCGCTTTATATCTTGGATTTTCCGAGTGCTTAAATTCCTTCTATAAATAATATCCAATTCTAAGCAATAAAAAAAGTTTACGATGCAATGACCCAGTGGGTTGAATGTCAGCTTCTCGATTTCGTTACATTAGGTTCGAATCCCAGTTCTTCATGAAGAAGTCTGAATACCGGGATCGAGACCGAACAGGAAAATACAGTTTCAATGTTATATATAAATACGAAAAAATAAATAAGTGAAACAATAACCACTACCGATATTTCGGGAACCACTCCTCTCTTCCGAAATGATGGAGATCTGCTTCGATGACAACAATTACTCAGCACTGAAGAGGAATTTCTTGAGCCATTGTACTTTTTGATGCAGACCACCAGCCCCATTATAATGCTACCATGAAATATAAGAAAGGAGTCACGTCCAAAATAAATTCAAAATTGCTTACTTTTGTTGGCAAATATGTAAGTTATTCCTCGAGTTCCATTTAAGATATAAGCCGCAGCACAAGCTTTTTAGTATGCGAACTCACCAGCGACTCGATTTAATTTATTTTGTTTTGTCAATTGTTTTAGAACCCATTAGGGCGGTTTCTGGTGAGATTCATCTAAAGGGTAGTGGAAATATTGCAGAAACGTCATCCACTGTCAATCGCCGGTCTTCGCAAAAAATTTTCTCCTTTTTTTGTTAACTTTTCGTTTAAAATGAAAGGGTTTCTACACCTCTGATCGTCGTTAACATCCTTCCTGTCTTTATTATATTTACGAAACGTCTTGACTATGTTTCGACAGAACTCATTCGCCAGAACCAGTTTTGATCCTTATGAGGTGGTTTTTTACCTTTAGAGAAAAGGAACATGGTGACATCTCGCATTTGGGGCTATTTGTCGATATATAGTATCTCACATGAAAGACTACTTCGCGAGCGATTTCATACTAGCTAACCTGTACTCGTTTAGTGCAGGAGAACTCCTGTTATCCGTTAGTCCTGCTAACCTCAAAAGAAATTTTCACAGCACGTGAGGTTAAGAAACTTGATTTGATAATATTATAGTAATTGATGATGACGATTCCGTAGCCTACACAATGACGAAATCTATGAGCTATACCATGACCATCCGGTTGTGGATAAAATCCGGCTCAATAGATTACGGTGGGCGGTTCACTTAATCCGTATGGATGAGGATGATCCCACCCGGAAAGTCTATAAGGGCAATATCTATGGTAGAAAAAGAAGACGAGGCAGACCCTGCCTAAGATGGAGCGATGGCGTAGGTCAGGACGCCAGACAGCTTTTAGGGATATCGAATTGGTGGACCTCGGCGCAAAATCGGGATGTGTGGAGTTCCTTATTAAGGCAGGCCTAGACCGGATATCGGTTGTTGCGCCGTTGATGATGAATTGATGACACACCAATTTATTTTAGATTTACGCCTGAAACATGTTAAAGGACTTCGTTTCAAAACAATAATGGTACATTACGAGGCAATATGGTCAGCATTATCCTCGCCTGGGATTCTTCCCTGATCTGACTTAGGTATTCATTCACAGCTGGGTCGTTTGGTATCAGACTTTTTTTCACGAAGCAAGTTACCCTCCCCTGTTGTCAGTGAGATTTGATCAGCGATCTTTTGTTGCTTTTTAATGTAAACCAATTTCAGAAACCATCCACCAAGAGAACAATTTCATTTCATTTCACTTTGATCAATTTTCAAGCACCTGGTTCCAACCGACATGGGCATTCAAATTAATTGTGGTTCCGTTTGCACGAGCAGGCAGATACTAGTGAATCACTGAAAAGATATTGCCCTTTGGATGAGTCGATACTTATGGCCGATATGCATTTCTCCCGTTTTTGTGCTTCAAATTTTTCCACAAAGGCGAAGGGGAAAAGTTAGTGAAGATGAAAAATGGATCTATGTTCTTGGACAGTCTTGAACAATTAATGAAATGATGATTTCACGTGCAGCAGGTTGATCGACTTACCTTGATTATTAATGCTACTTTTTACGTCTCCCAGGGAGACTATAGACTAACAATCTAATCGATAACACTCCATTGTCTAGTAATCCAGGAAATCAGCTCCTAATTTCAAGATATTTTCCTGCAATAATTTTTTCAGTAATCACTTTCCGGTTCATTTTCATTTCTTTGAAAAGATTAGACCTGTAATGAATTCTCATTAATATGGACAATAAATATTATTTGTGCTTACTTCTAATTGCTTGCCGTTATTAAACTAATCATTGTCGATTAGAGATACCCTATTAGATTACGTTCATTTTTTTTATCTTTATCTATAAATAGCTCAAATAAACTGCATACTTCTGACTATTCGGTCTGAGGTTTTCGCGTAAAAAAACTGTTTATCTCAATATGTGTAATCTATATGTGCTAACTCTGGGGATTTTTTCACTGCAAAAAATAAATACAATTAAAGTAAATATCTCGCTTCCGCAATGTCTACAACCTCCATACATTTCAACAATGAAAACACGACAGAATCTGGTGTTCAACGTTTCCCCATGCTTTCCCATACATAAAATACGTTCATCATACATAGAACCGCCCGCTGTCTTGGAACTCTCAAAAGATTTTCTGAATAGATTGAAACTTGTTTTCGACGATTTAATGCAAAAATTATGCAGATCAGCATGCGCTGACCCGATTCCGATAAATGCAAATCAATTTGGCGGACGAAATTAAAGAGAAGAAAAAACTGTGACATCCGAATCTGAAAGCTGAGTCAAATAAATTATACTCAGTAAGTCACCAGGGGAGCAGGAGAATCGCAAGGTATTTCTTTAAAGACGTCTAGATCTGTGATACAGATAGGAACAGATAAAAGATGGACAGCTGAAAGAAAGGTTGCTATTCATCATTTTTAGAAATCGACTGAATGGGAATGGGAAAGAATGCGTAACGAGGAATGGATCTTAGGTCGATTTTTTATAAGCGTATGGTTTTAGTTTGCGCTCTTTGTCGGCTTTATTTTTTATTATCTGCCATATCGTTCTAATTACGAGTTTCCGCACTGGGAATATAAGAGAAATTATTGCAAAAAAAATATCAAGAGCACTATACACTTTCTAGAAAGTATGATATCTCCATAAATCTGAGTGTTCCTACGGTTGAACAGTTCTAAATAGCAACGGTTCTAGTAAGTCAACTCAGCCTTTTACACAAATGATTAAACAACCACATCGAAAAGTCAATTTTCTGTTATTTATACAACCTTTTTGTGATACTTGAAGCCGGTAATTAAGATTTTGCAAAAACGCACAATGGCTAAGTGCACTCGTTCCAATGGTGGACTCGGTTCAATGAATTCCACTGAATTCCCTGCGATAGCTGACTGAGTGCAACACCGTAAAAATGTCGGTCACCATCATTGCTTTAGAATAATCAAGTTAGACTTTTACAATAGCCACACCTGTAAGTGACTTAGTTCCGGCTATGACAGGTGGATTTTCCCGCAAGAATAGGGCGCTTCCATAAGGAAATATTTTTTTTTCTCTTCGTGTAGAGCTCATCGTTGTTATCTTCAACCATACCAAATTCGTTCCACTTTATGAGCTGGTGCTTAACAATGGTGGACAAAAAATATTGTGTATTGCTCGGATGAGGTAGAATGGTTGACGTATAATACTTAATTTGATGATTAAATTAAATTTATCATTATATGCAACAGTTAGTTAGTCAGTTTTCTTACGATTGCTTTTTTGAAGAGTATCTTTGCTGTTACTTTAATGCTTTTCACCTTTGTTTCACCTTCACCCCCATGTTCCGTTAAATTCGTTTAACAGAGTTGTGAAGTGTTGTGGACAATTTCTGACTAATGTCTACGTAGCGTAGTTTTTGATTGCAATTCCTAATCTTGGCAAATACGGCAAACCATTAGAAAATTTACCTTACATGAACCAAATTATTTGGATTAGAATGGGTAGAGCACCTAGTATGAATGTCCAAATCCTTGGTGAAAGTTCTTGCCAATTAGGTCCATCGAGTGAAGATAGGGGGTGGTTTCCATGGGCCTGGAAGTATATAATATAAAAATTCAAATAATAATAATAAAATAAAATAAAGGAGGCAAATGGTTTTCACACCAAACACCAATTTTTTCGGCCTTATGTTATGCTGTTTATTGCAAACCATTAAGATCTATTTTTGTACTCTTTATAGCGACATTTGATAGGTCATGAAATCCTATAAAATCTTTGCGTAGTCTCCCAGAACCTTACTTCGTGAATGGAGTGATAAATTAGTCAAACTTTGTCCAGGATATTTCTTTCTACTTTGTCAGAGTAGGGCTTTGCTATATCTGGAAATGCCTAGATCATTATTCCTAGAAAAACTTCACCCAATCTGCCTATTTTCATCTTTTCGAAATTCCATATAAACGCCGCAAGGCAGTGAAATGCTTTTTTTTATAGAATTTGATAATTTCAATGCTACATTCTGTGTTGCACCTTTAAAGTTTTCTAGAGTTTGTGTCAGACTATAACTGACTCAAGACAACATGCTTTTAAACCTTCCAGTCAAAGTAAGTTTTCATACCAAGCTGGGTTATAGGATGGGCTGGAATTTATTGTCTTTAAAGTCCACTGAATAGGAAGGCAGTCTGCTGACAGTCACTGGCTATTCTACTGGGATTATTCGCTCCTGTCTGATGCTCACTAACTATTCTGATGCAAAGTTTGAACGCAACCAATTCACGAGCATACTTGTCTTTCTCAAGAATTAGACTGTAATATACCATGTTTGGGAGTTAATTTTTTTGTAGTGTCTTCTAACGAAGACTTGCCTTTTTGTATTTCGAGCTTCGTCTTCCCGAATCCAACTAAGCCCAAATTAGGTAAACACGTCAAACACTTGGGTGTCACAGGCGAGATTGTTTATTCTGAAACAAGGGTTAAAATTATGGGGATTTCCTTCGGCCAAAATGTGTTCAAGTCTATATTACCCGTTCCCCCGGGAAAACTTCGGGCCCGAGGATAATCAGCTTGCCCCCCCCCCCACACCTCTTTCTTTTCCTGCAAGTTTGCCCATGAAGATCAAATTGAAGCATGATTTGTTCGAAAGCTCGTAATTGCCTGTCAGTTTCCGTCCTTTTGCAGCCTAAGTTAAGATTTATACGAAGAATGAACTATTATATGATACAATATTATGTGAATTATATGCCATTGGAAGTGGCAACTTTAACCCATTTTTCCGGCAGCATTCGGGCTTCTCTGACGAAAAATTCGGGTTCTTTTCACTAGATCCATTCGTTGATTTGCGATGCTTTCGTAAGAAGTGAACCGCTCTTCAGTAAGGGCTGATTACATTGATCTAAATAGATGATAATCCGAAGGTGCAATATTTGGAGAATACGGGGGCACCGGTTTAGCAACGTGGCCAGGCCTTGCAATGCAACAAAATGAATTTATCATGTCTACCGTCCCATTCCGGCCGTTTCTCTTTGAGAGCTAGATTCAAATGCATTAGCTACACTCGGTAACGGCCGCTAGTAATAGTCTCAGGCGGTTTAGATGTCACCCTTCTGATCCCACCAGATGCACCTTTGAAATATGAATATTTTTTTTTCGGTGCCGATGGACCTAGTTCACCTGACAGCCAACTTTTTTTACACTTAGGGCTATCATAATAGATCCATTTTCATCGCCAGTGACGATGGGATGCAGATAACCTTTCCTTTTGTATCGTTCAAGAAGCATATCGCATGTTACCAAACGTCTCTCGATATCCCTATCCTTCAACTGATGTGGCACCAGATTACCTAATTTCTGCACCATACCCATCCCGTGCAAACGTCTACCGACGGTTGATCTGTCAACATGCAACTCTTTGGATAATTCGTCAAGGATTCGGTATGCGTCTTCATCCAATAACTTTTGTAGTTGAGTATCTTCGATTTTTTTCCGTTCCCCGCGTCCTTCATCACTTACAAGTTGTAAAACTAAAAGCGACTCAAAGAATCCCCCTGGAAAATGCCTCTCCATGTATGAATAGGCTCTGAGGTATTAGCACCCTCGGATAAACGCACTGATAAGGTGGTATGCCACCCTTTCTTGACTGTCGCCAAAAACTTTATTGATTTGGGATCGATGCAAGACAGACGTAAAACATTGATTAGCCAGGTATGCGGGACTCCATCGAAAGCCTTGGCATAATTGATATAGTAACTAAACAGATTTCTTCGGCCTCTAGTTGCTTGTCTTACAACGTCCTCAATAATGAATTGCTCTTTGCAATCCCTTGAGTCGACTCAGCAGCCTTTCTGCTCCTCGGACAGAATGTTGTTAGTCTCGAGGTACGCATTGACCCGTCCACTAATAATGGACGTTATGAATTTGTAGAGGTTTGGCAACGGTGATCCACTCAGCATGGGGGGCGGGTAACCCCCAAAGTCCACCCCAATATTATTTCGGTTCCGTCATCGAAACCTGTGCTGTCTGGACCCTCTGTTGGAGTTGTGTGACCTATCCAATGCCACTTCCGGCTTTCGATCACATTGCATACTGGAGCCAGGTCTGTGTATCGACAAAGTTCTCCGTTTGGAATAATAGCAGGCAAGTGTACTGCGATAATACGATGCAAACAGCTTTTGATGAAGGATTAGGGCTCTCGAGTAACAGTGCGGGCCATTTTCCATATGATGCTAGCATAAAACAACACAGCAAGAACACTCGCACGGAACAGTTTCTTGATCTTAGTGTTGAAGTAACTGTATTTCCAGTTCGATGCCCCCGTCGGTAGAAACCAAGCTTACATGGAGCGTCATCACCATTTAACGAATATCAACCACTGCGATTAAAACTTTACGCATATACCTTCAAATCACGTAGAGTCCTAGAGGGAACACAAAATAGTATCAGCAGGGATACTCCTTTTACTAGGCGGAAACTTATTTCCATACCCAATAAACTATCAGATTTATATCCAGATTTACTTAACAGAATAAAATACATCAAACAGTAAAGTATTTCGAATAAGGTCAGAGCTACACCAAAAATAATGGTGCAAATGACGGTGAAGTTCCACCCACAAATACTGTAACCTGACTGAAGTACCTGGCCGACAACTGAATCTGTGCAGCCAAATCTGCTACAGTTAATGCAGCACCTACGAAATATGATTGTTATATAAAAGGCTGGGACGATATTTAGTTGAAAGCCGGGCGATTGCATCATAGAACATATTTGCGTCTGTTGGCCAACTACTGGCAAATACAAAGCGTATCATGAGACAACCTTAGAAATATTCAGTTCTTTATTTCTTTTTATCTTTCGCGCTTGCCTGAATTCGAATGCGGTTTTATCATAAACTCACTTGAGTGCGCAGTGCCCGCTTTTATACTAGTCCACAATCACGGTAATAAGTGTTTTCCCAGAATTTTCGACTGAAAACCGCAAGTTTTTTAACTTTCACGGCGCTAACGGTTCGCCTCGCAAACCAGATTCAAATCCCACCGGTCTACTTCTACTTGTCCCAAGGTCCAAAAGCTGACTCACTTTTCACATTCGCGGGACAATGTTCCCTTCCCGTCAGGTGATAGCACGCCCATCCGTGCGCGCCATGCAGTGTATAAGTAAAACAACAACAAAAATGGCTAATGATGAATTCAACCTCATTCAGGCTACGCTTTTCTCGCTCTTCACTTTGTGTCGGTTACTCTTTATGAGGTGCTAGATATATTCTAAGCGATGTTCCTCGGCATGCATAGCATGGGAGGAAGAAAAAAAAAATTTCAAAAACAATACTTCCGAAAGTATTATATTATTTCAAATTAAAAATTTACTGTGTAATATCACTGTAAGTTATGCGGTAAATTGCTTAAATTTAAATACAGCTTGAAATTCGGAATTCGGATCTTTTATTTATTATACCTAATAACACACCACTTTTCATATATTTTTTCGCGCATCTAACAGAATTCATTTTAATCGGTTGAATATAGATGCACCTAAAAGATTCCCATGAAATTTTAAAAGCAACAAATTAAAAATACACATATAATTCAAGTTGTTCCTAATTTTTGTTACTAAAGGTGGCAATGAACCGCAATGAACAAGCATTTTACACTGATAATAACAAACAAACATGATTCTACCCCAAAAATAACCGTTTTTGACATAGGTGCGATTATAGCTCTCACGAAAAACCATATATTATTAGCTTTTTTTTACTCCTCCATACAGATTGGATTTGCTTATCAGGGAATTTGTTCGGACCCTAGTTCCCAGCTTACTCGGACACACAAACAAATTGCAAATTTATTGTTTGTATATATATTTCATGTTTACGGCAACAAATCAGCATTTAATTGGGTGTTAAGAATTGTCACTCCATTATCTTGCTTTGAGAAGTTTTTTCTAAACTCAAATGTATACTAATCGCCACAAAATTATTATTAGAATACGATAGTTTAAAATCTTCACATCATGGGAAATTGTTTCTAATTATATGAACTGATTTGCATATTTATGGATAACGGTGTATCCGGAATTAAATGGTATCTTGTTGGGCATACTCGCGTGTGGGAACGTAGGAATGAAAACTGCTTAAGTTCTTTATCACTGATGCATTTTCTGGCTTAATCGATAAGTTCTTAATTTTTTTTTATAGTCTGGGAATATTTCGAAATGAGGCTATCTGAAAGCCTCCAGAGAAGTTTCTAAAATATTTAGATACAAATGATCCACTTTCATCAAACTAAAGTCTATGTGAATAAATTACTCCGCATTTTGTGATTTCATCTGCGTCAGTCTAGTATAAGAGGATCAAATTATTCAAAAAATAAAAACAGAGACGTCATTTGGTTCACTAGTGAGATTTTCTTTTTAACAAAGGACCGATATCTCGGGGACAATTTATTTCCTCTTTCAGTGCTAAGTGTCTCAAATGGGAAAAATGGTTTTTACTTTTCCAATTATGATTTTTATATCTTCATTGCTGAAAACACATTTCGCAAAATTAGTCATTTATCATAAAATGTTTTTGAAAGGATTGGATCCAAGAAAGAAACAAAACATTGTCAGGTCATTATCCAAGAAAAGTAATTGGAAATATTATATTTGTACAGAGTCTTAAGTAACACCTCATGTTAATTTTTTTCATTTCAATTAAACCAAGCTTCCTGAATAGACCATACCATACACAATAGACAAATTGGGCTGTACAATAAATTTAATCCAAAGCTAGCCAGTTTACTATGGTATTCCATGGCTTCCACAACTCAACTGCATCGAAAGCCTCTTTCAATATACACTAAAGATGCCAAACAACCTGTTCTTCAGAACTAAAAATTGTCATGGGTCAAAAGAAAAGATGGAGTCTATTTTTACCCTTCAATGATGAATAAGTTTTTGTTTATGCATAATTAGTTTTAGACAAAGCAAAGCTGGTATGAGCTAAAAATATAGACAATGGTATTGCAGAGGAACCCTGAACAGAATTTACTCTGTCCTATCAGACAGAATGTAATTTTGTTGATTTATTATCATTTGGACTATTCTCTCGCGGCCATCGGTCAGTTTAATGCCAAAAATAGCTGAGATTCTTTTTTAAATTATACTTTTAATGCGAAATTAGATTTAGCAAAGTCTTGCTAATAGTTCTGCATGTTTCTAATGATAATGGGTTGTTTAATAAACAATTGCTGATTATGATTTGTATCTGTATTAAACAATTGCTAATTTAAAAATTCAAAATTGTGCCATTTTTCTCATTGAATTTTATATTTTTTCCTTTCAGGTAATTATCTTCACCTTTTCTTGTGTAATTCAGACCACGGTAAGCTGGATAAATGTAGATTTCTATTTAACCACTATCTTCACTATCCTTCCAGCGCATTCTCGGTTGTTTTTGCCCCCTTCTATAACTGGTAAACGTTACAAATTCTTTTAAATCTTCCATAAAAAATTTCTTGATATCAATCATCTGGCTCATTTGAATTAGATTTTACTCCAATAAATAATTTGAAAACATGCATTCACTCGATTAATACTACTAAAAAAACATCTTTAGATGTATCTAAAAAACGATGGAATAATAAGATATGCTATTCGTTCATTTAATTGGTATCATTCTTCCATTAGAATTTAAAATTTGTAACCCAAATAATATCAAAATTGACTTGGATAACACCGAAAAACAGTTTGATATAAAGTTCAAAATGCAAACTACTTTTTGGAAATTTTAGTTCTCACGTATTCCATTTTCTTTCTCAAATCCCTTAGGTGAGAATTTTCCTGGATACGAATTTAATTAAAAATATTTGTCCAAGGATTTGCTGTTCATTTTAATTTTTAAAATATTACGCAAAAACAAAGCCTTATCAAGATTGGTTTACTGCCTTTTTTATTGAATCGGAAGGCCCACTGGTTAGCTACTTTTTCTTAGACTTTTAGCTACAAAACCACCTCCTCCTCATTCCAATCTCCTCGCGGGATTGCCAGATGATATTACATCGCGGGGCTGGATCAGAATTTATTTAATGCTCGTGCTCACGTCCATATCTTTGTCCCATTCCTCCTCTTGATGGCCCTTTCGATTCTAGTCAACATATCCTTCGACTTCAGCAAGTGCTTCATGATGTTTTCGAGTGTTAGATAATCCCCAGTTTTAACTTCCAATTCGGCCCCTGGAAATGCGAACTTTGTCATGTCCAAATTAAAAGAAGCATTGGCCATAGAGTCCCCTCAAAAGCTATATCAGATCGAACCCTACTTCGGTTGATCCATCTTGAAGTATCCCGTGCAATTCTATAGGTCCAGGAGTCTTTTTCGGAATAGTTCGACATCTTCTGTCATAGAGATTGTTTCTCTCCATGCTAACTGCCGCCGGAGAGCAGAAAATTCTCCGACAACATAGACTTATCATCAATATATTGTCCTTCTTCCACCGTAATATTAATTAGGATAATTTCTGCTATCACTTAAGTAACCCCGTCGGATATTTTTACCTAGGCGATATGTAAATTTTTTAAGGTTTTGCTTACAAAACTGTCTTTTTTTTGCTGGGGGAAATCCATCATAGATACGAATCTGGAATCTAGAACATGCATTTCGGACTTTTACGGACTAAAACCTCCCATATTTTCTCCACATTCTCCCCGCGGGATCACCGTTCTGGTATTGGTTCGCGGGGCTGTTCAGTACTTAGCTGTTCCCTCTAAAAGAACTGCTATCTCTTTGCGTGGCGTTAATTGCAGTAGCTTCCCTTCTATGTCTCCACTGCGCTTCTGCTGCTTTTAGCTGCTGGTTGATCCGTTTCACTATTGCAACTACCACGTCCTATGCTGTATCTGATTGCATCGTGTACCCAATCAGTTTTTTCACCGTTAAACTGGTAGCTCTGTTTCAAACTTTCTTCTTAAGCTATTAAATCTCGGGCAGGCAAAGAAGACGTGTTCTGCATTTTCGGCTGTACCTTCATACGTAGGACAATCGGATAAGCCTGTGTGTCGACTTACCATTCTCCACCTGGTCCCATGCTGCTTGCCATGCAGCCAATGGTTGCATACGCTCACTTTGCTTGTTTAGGCTCGCTTCCTAATTCTCGTGCAAATGACTTGCCTTATCGGTTAAATATCCACCGGGATCATCCCCGCAATCACGCATGCCGCCGCATAAAATGTTGTTCGGTAGGCGCAACATGTTCGGAGAGGGCTTAACCGATATGCAGCTTGAAGCTGTCTGCGATTTTCTTCGATTTTTATCGCCGACGCCCACACTTGTGCCGCGAATAATCATGGACTGTGTTTCAGGCCGCCTACAGGAAGCATCCTTGTCAGTGTTGCCCAGTAAGTTTTAAGTGGGGTCTAAAGCTCAGCCTGGGGTCGAATGTTCCTCCCAGGTATTTCAGCGATGGCTTAGAGCTAACGACATGCGCTCCGATGCAAATTTGAACAGCCAAGTCAAGTCCGTATAGTCTGTCTGTCCGCGTGGCTGTGCATCGCGAAAGTAATTAAATATTCTAATTCCAGACAAGTATCTGGAAGTAATTAACACCGCCGCAATTCGTTTAGGCTATAAGTTTCAATTCGAATCTCAAGCCATTTGTTAGAATGAAACCGCATTGTCATATCATCTTTCAGTATTAATGTTTCAGGGTATTACCTTAAACCTTACCTGTCCTAGCCTCTACTCGATGAGCGCTCGGTCCTGCGCTCATAAAATCATTCCTTTCGATTTTATAAGCGTAAAACCGAGTGCTTGTCGGATAAAAAGAGGATTTCGACTAGTGTTTTCTGGGACAGGAAGCAACAAAAAATTGATTTTTTGAATCTTTTTATCTGGTTTCCCCTTTAATGGTACCTCTGGCTTCCTTAATGAGAAAAAGATTGTTTGTAAGGTTCTATCCAGAAGGAGGTGGAAACCTTCAAACGACACTGCCCCGAACACGCCAGTGTGTCCAATTTTTACTTACCAAAATCACCCCCGATTTCTCTTCTCACCCAGTGGAACCACCATTAGGTATTACATTATGGGGTTCATTTTAGCTAGGTCTACCTTCTTCTATGCGCGGCGTTCGTAACCGCATTTTATTCCCCTCCTCCGCTTTTCGCAGTTTACTTCAAGTCAACTGTCCAATTTAAACCTGTACAAGATACCTATGAGGTAGAACCTTAAGTCCACATCTGACTTTCCAGTAGCAGGTGTGGGGCATTGAACAGTTTGGAAGACTACTGTTTCGTGCGAATATATCGTTATGTTCAAATAGATTCATAGATTCATTGGCTTTAGTTGCAAATTCCTACGAAGGTTACACCCCCGCATCCAAAATGACGCGCTTCTAAGTTCTCATACATAATCATCGTTTACTAGTCTAGACAACTACCGAACGTATCTTCCGGAAAAACAACGCTAGCTAGTTTATGACTTAATGAAGCCACACGACGCTAAATGTGACCAAAATGCGGAAGGGTTGTAGGGAATCAACATACATCTCAAACATAGGTAGAAACATACAGAGGGTAAAGATGATCTGCGCGAAAAATTTTAATGGCATTCTAAATCACTTTGGAATCTAATGGATTTTCGTCGCCATTTTTTTAAGCAACCCTGCTGTTAGATTTCTTAAGGAATATGTGTAACAATTCATACGATTTATTTTTGAGCTTGCTTCAAATTATATGGAATCCAAAAACTACAAAGTTTTTTTCACTCCTGAATCCTAACGTAAAATTGTGTAAAGCTTACTTCTTGCAATACACAAAGATGCTTCTGCCTCGTGGTATGTCACAGGCCGATCCCCTTCAGGTATTTATCTAATAACTTTCATATTTGAAGAAACAGCAGCAATGGAAAGTGTTCACGGAATTAATACTTTAAAACGTTCTTAAAATAAAGCTACTGAGTAAAATTTGATTTGCCAATCATCATCATCTACGGCGCAACAACCGGTATCCGGTCGAGGCCAGCCTTAATAAAGAACTCCGGATACCCCGGTTTTGCGCCAAGGTCCACCAATTCGTCCTGACCTACGCCATCGCTCCATCTCAGGCAGGGTCTGCCTCGTCTTCTTTTTCTACCATAGGTATTGCCCTTATAGACTTTCCGTGCTAGATCATCCTCATCAACACGGATTAAGTGACCCGCCCACCGCAACCTCGGCAGGTTGAGCATCGAAGTATATAAAGTTTCATTCTGTTGGCTTCCGCGCCTGGTGTGGTTGCTCCTTGTAGTTTTCGAGTTCACAGACTTGTTAATTCTCCCAGCCTTCCTTCTTCCGTCAATGAAGTCGTTTCTCCGCTCGACGGAGTTCGTGATAAGTCTTTGCGTGTGCCCGCGTTCTTTGAGAATGCAACATTACTCGGTATGCAGAATTCTTCCGTTCCGTTGCTAGCTTACATTCATCGTCAAACCAGCCGTTCCGACTTTTTTTGCGGCTGGGATCAAGTATGTTTGTGGCCGTATCAATGATATCGTTCGTCAGGTAGTTGTGAAGATCATTTGTTGATGCTTTATCTCCAGGATCTCTGTTCACTGCGGATATTGCGGGATCCATTTCGCCCTTATAAGTGTCGCGGAGGGCTGTGTTGTGAATGACTTCGGTATTCACTCTCACCTGATTGTCAGAGGGGATTGTAGGTGGTGTCGTAATTCGAGCTCAGAGCACTATGCGAACGTGATAGTGGTCTGAGTCTATATTGGCCCCCCTATATGTTCAGAAATTCATCAAGGCTGAGAAATCTTCTCTGGTCTTGTCTTGAGAGGCTCACGTATGTTTGTGGACCACTTTCCGCGAAAACCAGGTACTTCCAACAACCATTTCGCGCGCTACTGCTAACTGAATAATCCACAGTTCGTTATCATTGGTATCCCCTTGTTAGCTGTGGGAGCCGACATATCGCCTGAATACGGACTCCGTCCCTACCTGACTGTTGAAATCTCCAAGTATGATTTTGATATCATATTTGGGACAGGCTTCGAGGGATGTGAACGTTATGAGACTTATATTTCTAAATTTGCCTCGCAAGCGCAGAGTGCATAGCCTTTCGCTTATATTTTCAAGACCAATAACAACAGGTTTCCTTTTTTGGCTGACTTCGTACAGGTAGCGCACTTTCTATAAGAAAATGCGCAAATCATTATTCCGATGTCATTGCTGGGTTCATCGTTTCAAAGTCTATCCTGTTTGAGGCTCCTTTTGTGGCTGTTTGACGTTAGTTTTCCGTGTAGGATTGTCAGCCCCATCCAACTCCCAATCTGGAGGACCAGTTAGTACAATTTGTTCAATTTTGAGGCGGGGGAGACTCGCCTTTATCCTTCTCCGTCTGCAGCTTTTCGTTAGGAAAGAGCTCCTAGCGGTCACCACGTGGAGGTAGAGAGGGGTTTGGTAGTAGAGCGGTTGGTGTTGGTTCAGCAAGCTTTCCCCAGGTTTTATATTCCATTGTTGGTACTAATCCACGTTTTGCCCTAGGACCTTATACTACCCTTGACCAATGACGTTTACTATCTAAGTTTCAGATTTTATGGAAACCATACTGATACATCGGGTAAGACTGTCAGGTTCTCACTTCCGAGAAGTTTTAGAACTATCCTTAATGCCAATTCTTCCGTCCATGGCGTCAATGCACTTAGGTGGTATCAGTTTTGAGAAAATATAAGTTGATATCGAAAGTAGGGTCTCCTTCTTGGTCTTTAATCAAACCAACTAAGCTTTGTTTTGGTCCTGAAATTCATTTTATTTACTACATATATGAAACAACAAATAATTATGCTAAGCTTAAAATGTATGTATATTTGTTTTTCAAGAAGTTTCAACTCACTTTTATCAAACCAGATGAAGCGTTACGAATTGATCAAAAATACGCAACTCAGTTTTATGGGAAATTGAAGATATGTACAGTGAAGCTTATTGTAAAAGTATATGAAATAACTGAAAAAGCTATGGACATAATAAATCCTTTGCCCTGTCTCCTGCCTCCTCCTAATGGAGTACAGAAAGTCTCTTCTTCCTTGTCAAGATTTTTCTCCTTTCGATTGTGAATCAGTTTATGCCATAGAAATGATAAGCCGAAAACGTCAGGGCAAGCACAAAAGTAAACACTAATGTCATAATGCAACCAGAATTCGAACCCAAAGCACGAGGTCGAGATACTGGCGTTCAATCACCTCGGCTATGGCACCGTCAAAATATCGAAGTACAACTATTATATTACGAACAATTTTTTTTTGGAATAGTATTTCTAAATGATTTTTTTAAATTAAAATATTTCTGATATGCCCTGTAGTCAATAATTGGAATTTCCGATTCGCAGCAAAAGAACTACGTAGTTTTGAATTTGACGAAAAATATTGATGCAACCAACATTCCAATTACATCAAATAGCATCACCATTTAAAAATACAATTTCATATTATTCCTGCTATTTCATTATACAATGTCATATGAACTTTTTGTGATCACAATCAGATATGAACATTCCCGTAGCATTCATTATACTTCTGTAAATTTCAAACCCATCATTTAATAATGTTCAGATTCTGATCGGCTCGAAAAAAACTGCAAATAATTAGTCATAATTGGAGAATCTCAAAAAATGCAATAAAAAGCCTTGAGGGAAATATTAGACTTTGTTTTTTTTTATGATGATATCTTCTAATCCAAGTGTTTTCCCTCACATTAATTATTAGTAATAAGCTGCACATATTAGATACAGTGAACCACCCTATCCGCAGCCGCTTATTCACATACGCGTTAGACTGGGTCTATTTACCTGCATTCGCGCTTATGATAAGAGCCACTATGCCCAGTACTTTGTATTGTCTTTTATTACAGAACACAGCTATTCTTTAATATATTCCCTACTTTGCAAGCGATAACACCGGGCTTAATTAACATTTACGACGTAATTATTGAAAAATTTCCTCATTACTCCCAGCCGGGCATGTTGGCACTATCGGCAATTTTCACATTGTCTGGGAAATAGATAGTCCGAAATGATGTCAGCTTTCGCATTGATTAAACTTACAAACAATTTAGTTTAAGTTGCGTAAGTTCTCAGTGGGCTTTGATTCAAGAGGATACTAATGAGCATCATTGATGCAAAAGTCAAAAGTTACATCATCACAACATATGGCAGCTGAATTGTGTGTGATGCACTCGCAAGATCATTCCATGTCGATGAGTTTTCAAGTACGCTCGGACCTCCAACGAATCTGAAGGTTTGCTGAGCCTTATGTTTATCGAATACCGATGACCAGTCTGTGGTTCGATTAACCTATTGGTAACCAGAAAGCCTCATCGTTCTCGATGTGATAATTAAAATCCTTGTTTGGTAAAATGAATAGTTCATGTAGCCGCGAATTGTGATAATCACACCTAACCCGTTATGCTTGTTAAAATTTAATTTGAAATTTAGAGAATCTGATGTGTTAATATATTTAATATGTGCCTACGCATATATACGTGTATGTATGCGCCCAATTTACGTAAACCTTATGAAGAAAACCATTTCCTTCCTCCTGCATCAACCCAGGGCGAACCACTTTCTGTGAGCCCTTCATGGAAACTTTCGTTGCAACATAATCAATTTCCCTGCCAGCATCTTTTGAAAATCGAAGGGTTAACCAAGCTCCGCTCTGTACGATTGAAGTTAAATTAATTGTTTAATGCTGCTGTACTTCTGCAGTAGTCACAACTAAATATGGCCACGTAGACCCTAACAACATGTCTGATAATGTGGAGGATGATGATGATGATCACCGTCATGATCATCAACATCAAACATGACGATGCAATGTCGCAAATGACAGAGGGTCCAGCTCTCTTCCGAACGGGAAATGTGTTAAGCGAGCGTAATGCAGTAGTGGTCATGACTCGTGACTAGTTGAAGCTAATTGAAGCTATGATAAGCCCATGGGATCTTAATTAAGTCATTTTATGACAAGCAGGCAGGAGGTAAATACTCATCATCGTAAAAAACATTCGGATTGACCCTATACTCCGCTCCTTTAATGTAACCCTGGCTGGTTGATGGCGATGTTACTTGGTTCAATTATTACTATTAGATCTTGTTACGGAAATTCCAGTGTAATTGTTGCGATTAAAATGATGTTAGTTTTATCGCCAATCGACATTTTCATATAGAGAAGTGAAAATACTTTTTTCTTAGTGGTTCATCTGTTAAGTGCATGTATCTATGTACCTGCAAAGAGCAGCTGCCGACCCAGCTTCTATCATACTTTTTTCACTTCCTTTCGGTACTCGACGGGTTATGAAAGGTAGATGTTTACAAGTGAGTTTGTACTGATAATTTCGCTTTCACGATAATAATGGCTGACCCATTATAATCATGTTAGTTTAAATTACATTTGTTGATACGATACAGCTTTTTACCTCTCAAAAAGCGGTAGACATTTTTCATAACTTCACTATTTCATAGCATCTTTTTTCTTTTTTTTAAATTTCTCTTAACATCAGATTGAAATCCGAAAATTCAAACTGCAATAAGGAAATTATGCAATTATTGTAGTATTTCCCACCAATTTTATATCATAATTTCTTTATGAATTTCCAAGGTCTTTCGCATAATTCTATACCTTTTAATCTCAACAGTGATAGACATCTTCTCTGCCACCAGGTAATCTATGACTCAACGTCAAGAACTTCCTCGCCCTTTTACTGTAATTGACGTCTATAACATGAAAATCATGCAAAGCTGTGAGCTATTATCACGACAGTTTATTGATATCATAAAACCCAACACTCAATATTTATGATGAGAGTACAAGTGCACGCCAAATTGCACTTAATTACATAATTGATTGACATCTCGTCCGATAAGCACTCGCATATCTATCTGAATTCATATGTCGCCTGTTTGGCGTTCTGCTTCAAGTTCATTTAAATTTTAAATAAGTAAAACAATTATTTTTAATGAGTGCTCATCAGGTTTGGTTGTAGGTAATTTTCCTTTTTAGTTTATTTGAATTCCTTAGGTGATGGTATCATGTTTGTAACCAAACCAGACATGTCATAATATCTACACGTGTTATGTAATTATGTAAGTACCTTTCATCCCATAAATGATTACATTTGTCGTGCATAATTACTTGCGGAAATGCCTGTATAATATTCTTATCACGAAAACCCACAAATGCCTGGTGTTAATTTAAATAGAGAAGGACGAAAGATGAAACAATAAGAAACCCTGATTGTAATCTTTTTAGCTTGCCAGAGATTTTTAATATCTGTAAGAATAAATACAATCCCGGAGCATTACAGGATATGCAGGCAATGTCAGCAGCAGTCGTATGTTGGATTCAAAGTACACTTCTTAATTCTTTTTCTTTAACAACACTAGTTCGCAAAACACTCAATTCCCTGAGATCGCTTTAAGCACCTAAAAATCTACCACTTTTAGGTTACAATGCCTCTGTGAATTCGTTTTGATTTGACTTGCATCCCCACGTCCTTCTGTTGAAAAATATGATAAAAATTTTGATCGAAAATTACAAGGAAGTATTAAAGCGATTAAACGTTTGTGAACACCACCATCAGTCGTCAGACTTTGTGTGTAGTACTCGTAATTCTGTACTAAAGATGGAGTTATGTTCTTAATACACCACGCTGATAGTTGGTAAAATCACATCGGTACCTATATTACTAGACGCTACTTGTCAATCAGAAGTATATATATTATCTTACTATTGCTTTGCTGAGCATTGTAAGATATAATTAAAAACGAGGTATCATACAGCCGAAACCTCTTTTTCAGGCAGAAGTTAGCACGAGAAAATGGAATGATAACACTAACAGATTCACAAACGATAGTTTCCATAAGTACTCAGCTGCCAAAACCGCTATTTGTACTAAGAAGAACGTTGTGATGTATAGAGCGATATATTCCAGTATTACCCAGTGATATTTAGTGATGGCGCATCGACACGGCAATGACAAATCATTACTTATCACAAGAATAACATACCATCACTTCTTTACTAAGTAATGGTGCGGTCCTGTTGTGATATTTAGTGATATGATGTTTGGTGTTTGCATCCGGTGATAATAATGTGATATTACAGTCAACTCACCTGTAAATGAGTACCTGAGTCAAATCAGCGTAATAATTTCGGGCGGGCGCAATACTGACCACTTTGTCTCCTACAGAGTACTGCAACCCTGTAGTGTACCGTTACGGTCATGAATAAAATGCTCCAACACACTTCAAGGCCCTGATCCAATTAGAATGTGGCGCCAACGATTATTATTATTGTTTAGGATAGAGAGGGATCCTAAGTCCACATCCACTTGATGTTGGACCTGACGAAATGAAGAGCGACTTATTCTCACGTTTCTTGGTCCACGGATCCCTCGGTTGGGGCATAGCATTTAACAATATGAACTCCAAAGCAAATCTCCCAGGGCAGAGGTGAGGCAGCGTCTGATGAGTTGCCTCTGCCCTGGACGAAACCGTTAGTCCATATTTTTAGATTATTATTATTAATTTAATAGAAGTGATTATGTTTCAGTGCCTCCCAGCGGCTGATGTAAAATTGAAAATTACAAAGCTCACCGTTTGAAAAACGCTGTTCAGAGAAAACTTGCTATCATCCTTGAACGCCTGAGCCAATATTGCTCACAAATATATTTTTCTTCCATTTTCATCAAGTTAATTTGCCTCATCTGCCGTATCTTCTACTCCTCAGTTTCCTCACGGTGCTAATTTTGAATCCGGTCCTGATTGCCTTCCTTCATTTGTCCAGATTTGAGAGTGCCTTCTTACTTACTCAAAAAGGGCGATCAGAATTGAGCCTACAAGTGTCGGGGAGCGTTTTCTCACCTATTCAAAGAGGGCGGACGCGAATTTGCAGGACTTTTACCCAAGGTTTTCAACTTTCCTGCCTAAAAAGCAAAAACGCTTTTGCTTAAAATTATAGTTTTATCTACACTTCTCATCCTGTTTGAAAACTATTGTCTACTTCGATCTAATCTCATTCCTACTATTGTTACAATGACTACTTTTATTAGTTTCCTTGGGACAGCATTTTACTAGTTTACTTACTTATGTGCTTAATTTTCGGCCCACTTTGAAGTTTTGTGTGTTCACCGTTTCACTTTGAATTCTCATAGGTGTCGAAATAGATACTTATGAGTTCATATCTGATTATATTTTGTACCTCCACCAAGTTTAAATAGAGCTTAGCTTTCTCTGTCCACTCTTTAGTGGAGAATAAGGCATCCGCACAGTCGGGCTCTGCTTAAGTTTCACTATTATCGGACCCAACGCTATTCAAGTGATAAGCTCACTACAGCGATGCAGACATCCATGACGGCTGGGATTCTAACCAAGAGCAACGAGAGCTAAAAATAAACCACCATTGAATTCAATTTAATGAACAAATTATGATACTGAATAAATTCAATCGACTGCTTTATATAATTGCCTCTGCCAGTTATGTGTTTAGCAGCATTACATTTCTTCAAAGGTTTAATTTCCTAGAAATCTGATTAGTTACATAGAAGTCTAGTTTGCTTTGAACTACCAAGTTCTATCAATTATTAAACGCTAGAAGTAAGCATTTCATTTAACGCCAGGGAGATATACCTATTATACCACCCATTCAACATTAGAAAGTTCCCGCGGTCAGACCATTTAAAGTATACAAAAAATTATATAGAAATTTGTTTCATATTGCTTAATCTTGGACCTACTCTCATGGATACTGCTTCGAAAGCCTTCTAAAAATCCTTTCACGCTTATTCAAAAGCAAGGTGGAGGGTAAGCTAGTATCTGCAAAACTGTATAACAGAGGGGGTTCTACGGACAATGCGAGCAACACATTGCTCTGCTTAGCTTCTGATAATAGTGCCATAATGGGAAGGTAACATGCAAAATCACTTTCTATTCAGGATTAATATTATCACTGCTATTTCTTTTCATATCTAATTGAAAGTCTCGGATAATCTGAGGTTTCTAAAGTTACGGCCTAGTAGCAGAAGATATCAGTATTTTTTAGCAGGATTACTATGTAATTTATCGACCAGCCCTGAGAATGAATAGGGACTAAACATTTCTTGACATTTCTTGGAATAGCATTCAACAGGGGAAAGTTTCTCCTGGAACCGGAGTTTTCTAGGCAGCTCGGAAAGTCAAAAAATCAGTTAAGGTGTATAACCTAACTTTGTTGCTCCTAGTATTTCATGTAACAAAATTAAAAAAAGTTTTCCCTTTTTGGCTACAAATTGACTTATCAAGCAAACACCGTATTTCGTGAATCAGTTCCTTATTCCTTCCATGCTTTTGCTCTTTGTAGTATAGCAACTTATTGAAAGTTTTCCTTCTTGAAGAAGATGGAAACATACTGCAGAAGAAAAAGAAAAAGGAACAACACTAAAGCCGAAGAAGGAAAAACACTTAAGAAGAGATTAATCTTCAAGAAAGTAAAACCATAAAGAAGGAAGCAACTGATTGACAAATCACTCTGCAAACGAAAACAGGAAGAACTTTCGTTAATTTCATACTAGTTATCACGTCAATAATTCCTGGTGTAGTTGTGTGGGTTTCTCTATCCAGCCAGTGACATCAACAAGAGAGACTCCTTCGACCATTTGGCGTTTGACATGATGCTGAACTACAGCCTTAGCTGGAACTCTCAATGTAACATATATAAGAATTAAGGTACATGGGTGCCTTTCATCCGCTAATATCACTTCTTTCACTCTTCTATCCTATTGCCGTAAAGTACTGTACATATAAAAGACGCATCTTCGCATCTTTCTGAAAACATTCGGTTGTATATTTGGCCACCATCTCTCAAAAAAATTCTTATCTGTTTGAGTAGTACTGGAGGTAGTCTATGTTTTTTAATGAATTGTTTTTGAAGTTGAGGACTTGACTAGTTTTTTCCATAGCCTTCTCAATAAGTCCGGCAATAATTCCCCTTCAAAGTTTGACTGCAAATTTACTATGAACGCATTCTTAATAATAACAGATCTTTTGCTGGTGTAATCAACAATTTTAGCACCGTTTAGACGATTCTATTGAGAAGCTATGGTGGGGGCTTTTCGAAAGGATAGAGGCTCCGATATGAATCCATGCATAGGTCGTCAAGTTACTTTTACTTTTTGGGCGATTATAGGCTACGATACGTTTGGTATCACCTAAGAACCTCGAAATGATAAAAAGGCCACTGTACACTTAACATTGAGTTCATCTGTGATTGTATAGCCATGATCCTTTCAACAACCTTCTCTTCTTCTCGTCACCTCTTTCCTTTCTCTTTTCGTCCTCTCCTCCCTCCTTCTCTTCCTCTCCTCCCCATTTCCCCTTATTCATTCTTCTCCTATCCTCTCCAACTTTCATCTCCCTTCCTCTCACCTTTCTTTCTCGTCTACTCTACTCTTCTCTTCCTTCTTTATCTACCATCTTCGTGTCCTCCCTCCTCTCTTATTCTCCGTCATTACTCTTCTCCTTCACTCTTTTTAAGTGGAGAAAACACATGATAATCACGCGGGGTTGCAAATCGAGACTAGAGGGAGGGTGAGTGGTCTCTAATGCAATTCTATACTACAATGTTTCTAGACTAAAAACATCCATGCTTTCGGGGATATACACATCCTGTGGCACCCGAAAGAACGTAGCATTACTATAAGATAATGATATGGCGTTCATGAAGAAAATCGATGATAATCATAAGATTTTTTAATCCCGAAGAAAAACATCATAAGAACATTTCCTGCTGACTACCGAGATTTAGCTTTGATTGAAGTGGCCTCCATTTTTTCCATATCTCCATTCTCATGTGGCGCGGCAGGATTCGCAGCATTCGAAATTTATTTCGAATGTTGCGAGTGCAAGCGAATAGATGGCGCGGATCTATCCACTTTGCGTAGCACGCCAAGGGAGTGGAAGATCTCAGAAAAGTGTGCGATGAGTAGTTTTGTTTGAGGCGAAAAATGTCACTGATATGAAATGTTCACGAAAATAAGATTATTAAGTTGAACTTGAAAAGATTAGAAAGTTTAGATAATATTAAAGAATTTATTGCTTGAATTGTTAATGAAGTGCGGAGTAATGGAATAGATAGTCTGTTGTATTATCAAGTGAAGTAGCAAAATTGAAGGATTACTTAATTGGTGACCCCGGAACTCGCACCAACAGCATCAACAACTACGACCCCTGCTTCCACAACTTCCCAACAGCGCAACCACCAGTTCAACTACCTCAAGTTCATCTAGCACTTCGACCACCTCAACTTCAACAACGCCAATTCCAAGTACCCCAACAACCCCAACGACGCCTCCTAGTCCCAGCACAACAACCACGGTCAAGCCTCCTCCGAATTGCCGCCACTTCGATGGACCCTCGTTCATCGGAGGAATCGTCCTTACCATTGGCCTGCTAGCCATCTCCTTCGTGGCCTACAAATTCTACAAGGCTCGAAATGAACGCAACTACCATACGCTTTAAGAACTTCCAAGGACTGAGAAATTCTTCCAAAACATCAGTAGACCGTACGGCAAGCGATTTTCACGCGTTCGCATCTACAGTTGAGTGTGGAGTGCCGTGGTAAACATCCCGAGTCGGAGCAGAGGCAAGAAAGAAAAACGCGAGAAAACCTTCTCTACACAGTGTACTGCGCGACACACGTCGGACCCTCACCAGAAGTGGATTTTCACGCGACTTCCCGTACGCACGCCCTCCTGCACAACACCTTTCACGCACCGGACTAGTCATCATTGCCGCAACAATCAACAACGGCAACAAACGGACCTCCCCAGCACCGCCAACGCCGCAGCTACAGCCGACAAACAACGAGGAGTTATTCTTAAGTGAAATTATTGTTCATTTATATATAATATTTATTTATTTATTCAGTTAAAAAAATAGTAATAAAAAAATTGAAATCGCTGCAAGAGACGGCGTGCAGGTGTTTAGCATCGCGAGTCCTCCATTCTCATTGGTGGTGTTTTTGGTCTGCGCTGGATAGCGTCCGCTTCGTTTTTTCTCGTTTCGTGCGTGCATTTGTGGGTGCGGCCTGCCGTGTCGGAGTAAAGTTCACCGCGTTTCAGAATAAACTCACCGTGTTTGCATTTCAATCTCGTACTTTTCGTGAAACAAGATGTCTTTTGACAATAGGGACGCGGCGGGCCCATCGAACCCGCAAGTGACCGCCCTCGCCGTACGCGTTCCTCCGTTTTGGCGGCGGAACCCCGAACTGTGGTTCGTGCATCTGGAAGCACAGTTCCAAATGTCCGGCATCACATCGGACGCGACCCGCTTCAACTACGCGGTGGTCGGCCTGGACGAAGAGTCCATACTTCTGGTGTCCGACGTGGTGAAGTCGACATCGTATGTGCAGCTCAAGAGTGAGTTGATCAGGCGCCTGTCGGCAAGCGAGTCGGCAAAATTAGACCACTTGCTGGCAGGTTTAACCTTAGGTGATCGAACTCCCAGCCAATTGCTTCGTGAAATGAGGCAATTGGGTGGGAGTAAGATCGGCGAAGACCTGATCAAGTCGCTCTGGCTGCGTCGGCTCCCGGAGGGCACCCAGGCGATCCTCGCTTGCGTCTCCGGTTCCTTGGAGGAACTGGCAGCGACGGCCGACCAGGTCCAGGAGGTGTACGTACGCCCAACCTTGGCGGCCGTTCAACCACCGTCAGATGAGCTGGGTGAATTGAGGCGCGAGATTGCTGCGTTAACAGCCAGCATGGCCGAGATGCGGGCGACGTTGGACGCTCAGCGTTCGGGCGCCAGATCGCGAGCACGCTCGCGGTCTGCCATCCGAAAAGGGCGATCAGGTAGCAGGTCGTCAAGACAGTCCACGGACCCAGGGATTTGCTGGTACCACCGCAGATTCGGGGATAAAGCGACAAGATGTACGCTACCGTGTAGATTCTCTCCTACCGCAAAAAACTAGGTCCGCGGGGGGTCTTGGCGGCGGCCACCCAGAACGCAGCGCCACGTCGCCTAACTATTTTCGACCCTCTCAGCAGGCGTAACTACCTCGTCGACACGGGTGCGGAGGTTTCGGTCCTTCCCGTACCCCAGCATCATCAACTTTTCCCTCAACCGCTCAAACTTGCGGCAGCAAATTCCTCCCGCATAAACACGTACGGGTATAGGCAAGTGGACGTGAGTCTTGGCTTGCGTAGGACGTTTTCGTGGCGTTTCATCCTGGCGGATGTCAGCTTCCCCATACTAGGCGCAGACTTCCTGTGTCACTATGGATTGCTGGTGGACTTGCAAAACAAGTCTCTTATAGATTCCACGACCAAACTTAATTCGTCGGGACATATGGTATCTCACCCAGGCAATAATCTTTCCGTTCTTTTAGAAGACATTACCGACTCTCGTGTTCGGGCACTTCTCCAAAAGTTCAGCCAGATTACTACCAACTGTGGTCTCTCCAAACCAGTGAAGCACAATGTGCAGCACCACATTATCACTACTGGTTCCCCGATCTTCTCGAAGGTGCGTCCTCTACCATCTCAGAAACTGGCAATTGCACGGAAAGAGTTTGAACAACTCGTTCAACAGGGTATCTGCAGGCCCTCAAACAGCTGTTGGTCTTCCCCACTGCATATGGTCCCTAAGCCAAACGGCGAATGGCGCCCATGTGGGGATTACAGAAGGCTAAATGCACAGACTGTTCCTGACCGATATCCAATTCCACTCATCCACGACTTTGCGCATCACCTCGCGAATTGCCGCATCTTTTCGACCTTGGACTTAACCAAGGCTTATCACCAAATTCCAGTAGCTCCTGAAGACATTCCAAAGACGGCAATATGCACACCCTTTGGACTCTTCGAGTTCACCCGGATGACTTTCGGATTGTGCAACGCGGCGCAAACCTTTCAAAGGTTCATTCACTCAGTCCTGCGAAACCTCGAATTCTGTTTCGTATATTTGGATGATGTTTTGGTCGCTTCTTCCACTGAGTCTGAGCACTTAGCCCATCTCGAGTGCATTTTTCAACGTCTCCTGGAGGCCGGTTTAGTCCTAAACGTTGAGAAATGCAAATTCCTTCAACAACAGGTGAGATTCCTCGGCCATTTCATTTCCCCTGAAGGAATACAGCCCGACCCAGACAAGGTGCAAGCGATATCAAGCTTCCCGCGTCCAAAGACAGTGAGGGAGTTGAGGAGGTTCTTGGGCATGCTAAACTTCTACCGTCGTTTTCTGCCCAAGGCCGCCCATCTCCAGTCCATTTTGAACGCGTACTTGTCTGGCCCCAAAACTAAGGACACACGAGAGATCGTGTGGTCTGAAGAGGCTATCTGCGCGTTTGACAAATCTCGTCAACAACTGGCTGACGCTACGCTCTTGGCATTTCCTCTGCAAGATGCACCCCTAGCCGTTTTTGTTGATGCCTCTGACATCGCAGTAGGTGCTGCCCTTCACCAAAAGGTGGACCAAGTTTGGCAGCCGTTGAGCTTCTTCTCGAAGCAGTTGAATCCCGCTCAACGGAACTACAGCACCTACGATCGCGAACTGCTCGCCGCATACCTGTCCATCAAATACTTCCATTTCTCCCTAGAAGGCAGGCCGTTCACAGTGTTCACGGACCATAAGCCTCTCACGTTCGCTTTGAAACAGAAGCCCGACAAAGCGTCCCCTCGTCAGCTTCGACACCTGAGCTTCATAAGCCAGTTTACGTCGGACATCCAGCACGTGTCCGGGAAGGACAACATTGTTGCTGACGCTTTGTCTCGTGTCTCCGAAGTTAACATCCCCGCCTCACTCGATTTCTCGGCTATTGCCAAGGCGCAAGTGGATGACGCAGCACTTCAGAGCCTCAAGTCCAACCCCAAATACAAATTTCGGGAGTTGCCCATCTTCGGCTCAAACCTCTCGCTCTGCTGCGAAGACTCGGAAAAGGGACCTCGGCCATACATTCCGGCCACATTTCGCAAGGAAGTGTTCCACGCAGTTCACGACTTGGCGCACCCCGGCATCAGGACAACAAACCGGTTAGTCACCGGAAAATACTTCTGGCCCTCCATGAACAAGGATATCAATTCCTGGGCCAGAGAGTGCATCGCATGCCAAAAGTGTAAAGTCTCCAGGCATGTAAGGAAAGAAGTGGGCTCATTCCCCCGCACTACCAAGCGTTTCCACACCATACACCTCGACATTATAGGGCCTTTGCGAGACTCGCATGGTTATAAGTATTGCCTCACAATCATCGACAGGTTCACGCGGTGGCCTGAGGCAATACCTCTGAAAGACATCACGGCGCAATCATGTGCTGAAGCCCTCTGTCGAGAGTGGATACCTCGCTTTGGCGTCCCTGCAGTGGTCATCACTGACCAGGGAATGCAATTTGAGTCCACCCTTTTCTCCGAGTTAGGCAAACTCCTTGGTTTTAAACGCCAGCGGACTACGGCATACCACCCACAATCCAATGGGATGTTGGAACGTTGGCACCGGACGCTGAAAGCCGCCATTATGGCACGCGACGACCCGTCCTGGACGCAAGTCTTGCCTCTCGTCCTACTCGGCCTTCGTACAACCCGCCGAGAGGAATTTGCTGCCAGCCCCGCGGAGCTGGTTTACGGGGAGAACCCAAGACTCCCAAGCGATCCGGTCTTCGACAAGAGATCGGGTCTCACGGAGTCGGGGTTGGTGCGTCTGCTGAGGGACAATCTCCGGCGCATCAAGGCGCCACCACCCACTCGACACTCGTCCATACCTGCTTGTTCGCCCAAGGAACTGGACACATGCACGCATGTGCTGATCAGAACGGATGCCGTCCGGAAGCCGCTGCAGCCTCCATATGAGGGCCCGTACCGCGTTCTCGAGCGGGGAGAACATTTCTTCCAGCTCGAGATCGGTGGTCACAAAAAGGCGGTCTCTTTGTCCAGGCTGAAACCCGCGTGCGCCCCGAAGCAACGTCGTGTCCGCTTTGTGGATTAGCGGCGAACGAAGTTCGGGGATCAGTCGCTGAAACCCCTAGGTTTCATCTGGGGGCGGAGTGATGTGGCGCGGCAGGATTCGCAGCATTCGAAATTTATTTCGAATGTTGCGAGTGCAAGCGAATAGATGGCGCGGATCTATCCACTTTGCGTAGCACGCCAAGGGAGTGGAAGATCTCAGAAAAGTGTGCGATGAGTAGTTTTGTTTGAGGCGAAAAATGTCACTGATATGAAATGTTCACGAAAATAAGATTATTAAGTTGAACTTGAAAAGATTAGAAAGTTTAGATAATATTAAAGAATTTATTGCTTGAATTGTTAATGAAGTGCGGAGTAATGGAATAGATAGTCTGTTGTATTATCAAGTGAAGTAGCAAAATTGAAGGATTACTTAACTCACCTGCTTACTGTCAACCACCTAGTGACGTACCGCCTCTAGATGCTGTTGTTTGCATTCTTTAGTGAGAGGTCTTCTAGTTCTTCTGTCAAAAAATTTTCAATAACTTGGTTTATCAACAATGATCCTCCGTTGACTCCCCTAATTGAACTCTCCACCCACCATTTAAATGATAATTATTATCAATGAAAAGCTCAGAAGCGTCATTGGTTTCGTCAGTCACATTCGTCTTTGGTCTAACCGCAAATGCACAACTTTACATTGATTTTCATATTCTCTTGATTTTGGTTGAGTGACAAATATATCTTCTATTCGTCCTCAATTGAAATCTGGAATATTTTTCCAGATGTTACTATTGTAATATCTTAGTGGATTGCCAGATGGGCAAAAATACATCCGAGTTGCTGGAGCCAACTACGGGGTACAGCTACCTCCAAAAACCTAAAGAAGTGACGAAATTGACCATGAGTGCTCACCCGCAATTATTGCAGTGCTTCTAAAGTGGCCGTCTAGAAGCGCTTGCTCGCCTCGATGCTAGCCAGCCTCAGGAATATAGTGTCTTCTGTGCTGTTCGTCAACATCCCTCTCTTGTCGAGGGAAAAACTCGATAATGATAAAATGAGTGCGCATGATTCCTTGTACGGATTTTAAGTGAACCAATCACAATTATTTGGAGACCCGCAATTAACTTATTTTCGCCTAATTCATTTCGCTATACAACTAATTTGAAGCTCCCACCCATCGTCGTCTGGGCAATTATTTACTGTAATTTCAATTATGTAATCCATCCCTTGCTGGGATTTGAGGCCCTGTCGCCCTCCTTGGCAAAACACCATATAAAAGACTCTAAACAAAGAATCTGGGCCCAGAGGTCCTCTATATTGCTGAAATATCTCTCCCATTTTATCAGTCTCCGTTCTAGTCTTTCGAGAAAGCTCCGGAATCGTCGAGAGTCACCCACTTCCCCCCTTGCTCTCGTCACGGACACAATTACTTTTATTGCGATTATATCAATATTTCGAGAGCGAGTTGGTGCCTTCTGGAGTCCTTGAAAATATTTTTCACTTAAGGAAACATTTCGGAAGTAGTTGTCCTCCACAGGGATGAGGTAGAAACTGGTCATTTGCTTCACTCATTCCTCTCAATCAAGAATATATGTGGACATGCATAATTACAATACTTTCGGACTATCTAAACGGACTTTTTGGATTGAAAAAAGATTCTGTCTTATATTTGTCAATTGTGTACCCTGCAGGGGCTAAAAACTAAATCCCAGTCTGGAGTTAATTAGTACATATTCAATATTGAACAACAAGTTTCATTAGAACAAGAAACAAAGTAAATCAACATTACAAAAGCATATTTTGCTTCCTAAAGCTCAGTTCATGCATGCACGAGCACTTTGTTCGCCAATTCAAGTCAGTTTGATCTTTTTCCATAGAAAGATATATACCGAGATAAGTATGGAGTAAATATCAACAATTCCGTAGTCTATATTGTATTATTGTAAAAAAAACCACGCAACTAAATGCAATCTTGAAAGTAATTTTATCTCTTTGCAAGCATATTACATCACGAAATATTTCAAATAGTTCTTAGTGAATGGGAAATACATATTTCGTATACAAGATTGTTTTAATTGTTTGGGTCTGGAATGTATGCATGTTACTATCTAAGATTACTCTTTGATATTATATTTCTAATGGACGCACATGGGAGTATCCATGCAAACCTAAGTGAATGCAATGCTCACAGCTTACCGGTCTTTAGAGATAAAACCGACTCAAAAATGAAAAGACTGGGACAAGGTGTGAAGGTGAAACTCATTGCACAAGTCCTGTTTAGTTTTATGTAAAATATGCAATCATGCAGAGTACTAGATAAAATATTGTCGCCATTACCCCCAGATAAGTCATATCATGTTGACCTAGTATGAGCAACGATGCTTGGAGCAAAAAAAATAAAACAATTTAGATTTTTTCCTGGCAACGGTTAATATTATAGAATTAGCTTCAAACAAGTGAGAAATGAAAATAACAAGAAAAATCTTTTACCGCTTTCATATTCCGTGAAAAATACTTCCATTAATCAACTGCCCACAAATCATTGTGTTGAAAATTTATCTAATTTCTCAGATATTATCAACTGAAATTCCTCTTCTGCCAGCGGGATTTAGTTCAATGGAAGGTATGAATAAAAAATGAAAAATTCGTATATAATTCAAAAAGATTTTCGAAATAGTAAAATAATTTAGCCAACCTCAACCCATTTATCAACGCATCAATCTTGAATGGCCATTAAAAATGCTTTAATGATTATGTATGTTGCAGAGAAAAAAAAAAGATACAATGTAAAAACTCAAAATTGATTATTTATTTTTATTTATATATTTCTTGGTTCTCCACTCCAATCGCAATTAACCTTGGACTTCATATTTCCTTCCATTCAACAAGAATTTGCCAAGTCTATTTAGAAAGGGGAAGAATATATGTTTTCACGAAAATTAAGCTATTTCCATCACGCAATTTCCGTTCTCTGCATGACTAATAGATTGCACAAAGTAGGAATATTTCATGCATTAATACTTGCTTTTTCTGGTTATTTTTCTCTGGAATGAATAGAACTTAGACACGCAAACTATTCATTTTCCGCTAAATTAGTGCACTTTCTATTAGGTTGCCCCCTTTGGATATGTCCGGAAGGGAAAAAACATTTTTCCCACTAGCTTTAGAGGAACGCAAGCAATTTAAGTGGGATAGGGAATGGATTCCTTCTGTGGAAAGGGCGTCGGCTATGAAAAACTATCTTCCCTGTTCTTCATACGTGCTAATTGGCTTGGTTGCTTTTAGCGTGCATACTGACACGAAACTAATAAACGAATTGGTTGGGTTTATATATATATATATCGTCAAGACAAAGTTTGGTTAGCAAAAATTACATATTGAAAATAGGACGCTTTGCATTATACATTATTAATGCGACAATTTGGGCTAACCTAAATTCAATATGTATTAAATTCAATATATATTAAAATGAATTTTGCCTATTTGGATAGAATGTTCTATTCAAAGCTGGAAATAATCTAAATATTTTTCCTCAAATCAAATGTACCGTCGCTGACCTGCTATGGCCCACATAGGGTGTATGGCAACCATATATAAATGCAACTTCTATTATCCATAGTGACAACATCAATATGATATTAAGATAATATATAAGATAGATATTTAGGCGTTCTAATATTACTTGAAAAATCAAGAATTCCTACCAGATCCCCCTAAAAATAAATAATTCAAAATTATGACCGCATAACAAAATTCTTCTAAATCTGATACTGTTATTTATTCTTTGCAATGAGATACAAAAGAAATATTTCTAGATATACTATAACAATAAATATAATATTACGTCAAGAGCACGCTCCTTAAAAGTATAATAGAATTATTGAGTGCCAAGGTGGTCATAGTGGTTCTGAGTGTTTACAATGCAGAAATTGGCTTTTTTCTGAATGGAGGTGTAAATTATGCAGACATTGGTGGACTATAGAGGCATTGTTGATCTAAGTTATAAATGTTGCATTGTGTTCAATGGGTAAAACAAACATATTAGGTGCAAAGTAAACTACGAAGGCAGTCCAAGGGCAACTCAGAAATCGATCCGCCTTCGAAATAATCAAGAGGAAATTTGCATTTCAGAGAATTAGTCATAATTGCAGGAACGAAAAAGAAAAATTATTCATTCTTTAATTGAACTATGAAAATTAATTTGAAGATTATGTAGCAACAAATATGGATCATACCTACGCAAAGACGGATGGATTGTGGAGAGTGGCGTGTGAAGATTTAAGTCAAGTTTTGATGCAAATGAGGAGCTTTTGAGATGATTCCATTCAATAAAATAATGTTAGCAATTGATGAATCTGAAAGGATTGTACAGAAAGCCCACTTCCCAAAGCAGCTCTAAGAAACAAAAATGGTACGCTCCCCGCTGATATTTTGCTTTTAACATCCTTTACCCTTATCAATAGGACTAAATAGGACTTTATTAAAAGGGTTCAATACAAGGTATTTAAGAAAATAACCACATAATTTGTTCCTTATGTAGTCCTTTTTGGGAGAGGGCTTTTTAGCTACCTAGCAAATTTCCCCAAACCTACGCTTTTGAGTAACCTTTGAATTGGTCCTATTGATTTAAGTCACTCCTTGAGATCAGATTTCCAAACATTCCGACTCCATAGTTTGGATTTGTCCTAATTCACTTTAAGAATTTAATTATAGTAAAAATGAAAACTTTCGAGGCACAGTTAAATCTTGGGAGTGTTGTCCAATCTCCACTGTCTGCCTACTGAATTAATTCATCTCCCATCCAGTACAGGATGATATAACCTCTATATCGGGAATAAATATTGCCGACAGGGTAATTCCGATGGCACTCAGACCAAGTTGCCTGGGAATTTCTATTGCATTATCCAAGCCCACAATGCTTGCCTAAATAGCTTTCAATGTGGTTCCTTGGAAAAAACCATCTCCTTCTCCTTCGCTGCAGTATTAATGTATTACTTATCATCTTCCTCCGAAGTTCCTCTTTCCATAGCGGATTATGATCGCCTTCATTAGTTTTTCCGCCGCCCGTCAAGATGTTCCAGGAGCTAGTATGTGGTTCACGATATTCTGCGGGGACAATGGAGCCCCGGTGAAACTTTCCACTTCATCATCAAAGCGAGCGATAATGATATGCGCGATACGCTCCGTGTTCACTTATGAATTGGGTTAAGTCGTAGCTAACTCCTCCTCCCTTCTGCCAGTCAAGTATTGCTTCAGTTCGTACCAAATGTCAACGATAGGTTTAAGATTCGCCGACTGCTTACGTTGGGTCATTGAGGTATCGATCCACGTTCGCCAAAATGCCGACGAGGATCGTGCCTGCTAACACGCTGCTTCGTCAGAGGTTGTACTGTCGGCGCACTTTTTCCTATTTGCTTCATGTCCCAGACAAGAGTTGGATTAAGCAAAGCCAAGCTAATGACTCTACAGATAAGGAGCCGATGGCTTTGTCTTGGGCCGCCTATATTTGGTAACATTTTTGCAATAACCTTGTGACTCCGTATGCCTTTGTTGCTAAATTTTCAAAATCTGGCTTGAAGTTTAACTTTTGGTCAATCATTACTCCAAGATATTTGAGCGGTGATTGCGAATGTATGGTTTTGCGCCAATTCTAATCTTTGTCGACGTTCGGTGATTTGGACAACCTCCGTTTTATGCTCTGCGAGCGCGGAACCAGCGCCAGGATTTGATTCCCAAAATTGCCTCGTTTGTCAAAATCTCGATCTCATAAAGTCTTATACCACGATATCACCGATGTCATCTGCGAAATCGATAAGGGTCACCCTTCTGAAGAGCTCTTACCTCAAAATTCGATAGTATATATCCACAGAAGATGGCCAAGAACTGACATTTTCCGGGAAAATACCTTCTTGGAAGCATGCCGTGAATATTTGAGCGAGCCAATTTATAACTGTCTTAATTGGCACTAGCAACGCCTTACTCGGGATGCCGCCTAAGCCTGAAGTTTTATTTTCGCAAGTCTTCTTCGCGGCATCAAGCACCTCTTCGGTGGTTACCCTGGGAATTTCATCGGCATCTACCTAAGCAGCGGGTAGATGCGATTCACTTGGAACTTGTGGGAAAAGGACACTAATGATATCTTGTAGCCATCTTGGTTCGTGATCGGCGGTAAGCGTTTATCCTCGATCGATGCCATGACTGCTTTGTACGCACCCATGTCTGTCTATTTATCTGTAACAGCCGATTTACTCGGAACCGACTGAGGCTATTGTCACAAACATGATGTGGTCTGTGGATCCCTTTACATACGTGGCGTAAGTGGCGTAATATTCTGTTGAATTTAAAGTGCTCACCATATATGCGAAAGAGCGTTGTAACATTCTTTTACATCAAATGAAATGGCTCTATTGTTACTTTCCGGAACTGGTCTCGTTTTTAATGTTAACTGAAACATAGCGGAGTGAGAGCTCCAAATGTGTAATCAAACCGAAAAATCTGAAAAAAATCACAATTGTGTACCTATACAAAACCTGAGGCTTAATACACCCCGTTCCGTTAATAACAACAGCTCAGTTCATTCTAGAAGTATAAAATTTGGCACCACTGTAAGTAATAACTTGGCACACAATTTTGAAAAGTTCGAAGGAAAACCAACAATTATTAACAAATTTATAAATGGTCAAAATTTTGTATTTCACGTGAATTTATCCCAATCTAAGACGTGTATAACGTCATCATCGTATGAACGGCGGAGTTGAAAATCTCAAGGAATATTTGGAATTTTTGTGAATAGGAAATTCCTCGCATAAGATGAACACAAAACCGTTATACCCGAAACTGAAGTTGATACTACTCAACAATCAAATGAACCAAGTCCTGATATCTTTGCAAGAGCGTTACCTTTTCCTGGAGGACGTTGCTAGGGTACTAAACAGTTCAAGTACCTTCGTTTCTTTTTTATGTCATATAGCATTTTCGTCATCTCCATAATCCTCATTCCTATCTCCTTTCCTAAATTCAAAATATCAAAACGGCGCCTTTCTTAAATCTTATTTAAAAGCACTTTAACCTTATTTTCAAATTTCTTCCAAAATCCTGAATCCAGTAACTTTCCTCCCTATCTTGCTCATTGTTAATAACAAAGATTAGAAAATAATTGTTGGCCTTTTGTCACTTTACAAAAATTCAAGCTTCAACTGTGGTATCCCAAAAAATCGCTCTGTAGTTGCTTCATATTTCAACAGCCTTACGTGTAATGGCATCAAAGTTGATAGCCGCGGTGATTTGCTCTACAGCCAATGATAAGATGTCAATCAAATCCTCTTTATTGTACGATGCATGAGATCATAGCATTAAGGTATGAATATAGTAGAAAATTATTTCCAGAATAAGGACAATTTGGCAGAAAATTCAATTTGAAAATTGACGCAGTGTAAAGCATAATAACCAATTATCATATTTTGACGTTCTTTGAAGCCACTAATTGATAATTTAATAAGCAACCACAGGCTACGACAAGAACAGATCATTTTTGGGAAAGTTTTCAGCGATTCTAGCGTAATCTGGGTCCACGGATGTCGCTCATTCGAAGAGTTTCTGTGTGAGTTAACCAGCCGTGGTGTGCCTTCCGCCACCGATGACAATGTCCCAGACTTGATGGAGATGGTATCATTTGGTGAAACGACAAAGTTATCCATTTTAAGTATCACAGGCTGCGGCGACCAATTATCTGAAGTTGCTTTTTATCGCGAATAATTTTTGCCAAGGGTCCGGATGGCTCCAGTGGTTAGAGCGCTGGGCTGTCGTAGGGGAAAGTCGCGGTTCAAATCTCACTGGTGGCAGGGGGATTTGTAATCGTGATTGGATATCAGACACTCAGCTGCGAATGAGTACCTGAGTCAAATCAAGGTAATAATTTCGGGCGAGCGCAATGCTGACCACATTGCCTTCTACAGTGCATTGTAGTGTACCGTTACGGTCTTGAATAAAGTGCTCTAACACACTTCAAGGCTCTGATCCAATATGGATTGTTGTGTCAACGATTATTTCCGGGTTGTCACAATCTCGGCAGATGCCGGATTTTACCTAATACTAGCACTAAATGCCAAGCATTTAGGCTCGGACGATCCTACTGACTTGAAACTAAACGGGCGCTGGTTTTGATGGATCACCTTACATACAGTATTATGCCTGGTAATGTATTGCACCGGTGCCATAATAGTGCAATCAGAAATAAAAACCAAAAATAAATTTTCAAATCTTAGAGCTCAAATTCAATCTCCTGGCTAAGAAGATGGGAAGCTAACCTTTCTTATACTTTGCCACCTTGAATGAAATCTCCTCTCTCAGTGTTGTCCCTGTGGGTGTTTTCGTTTTTCTTTCACAAAGGTGCACCCAAGAGCATCCGTAGTATCCTGGACTGGGCTCTCTGTAGCAACTCGATGTTCGAGGCACGCTGAGCCTTACAGTTAATTTCTGTTAGTCTACATTGGCTTTATGACGACTTTGTAGAGCAGCCGATTGTAGTCGAGTCCCAGCATAGAGTTTTCGTTTAGAAGCCAATACACATTTTTTGTTCAAAGCTTCATTTGCATTGCCTTCGTCAAAGACCAAACCAAGGTATTTTACCCCATTCTGCTGAGGGATCGCTACACCATTTATTGAGACCTTAGCGCTGTTTTGCCAGTTCAAGGTGAAAGGGACGTGACAGTACTTCGTATCGCTTATGCGAATTTTCCATTTTGTAAAACCTTTTTCAATTCGTCTTTGATAGATTTGTAAGGTTTATGATGCGATCTGAGCATTGGTGTGAATACTTAAAATGGCAGTAGTTTCTGCAAACGTTGAAGTTATCAGATTAGGATCAGTTGGTAGACCCGAGATATAGCTGAGGTAGAATGTCGGTCCAAGGACACTGCTTGGATGTCGTACTCGCGAGAGATAAAGCTTTTCTATTTCACCCTGAATTTCTTCCAAGAGAAAATATTCAAAAATTCCACGAAACAGTGCTGGAAACAAACTCTTTATTTTAGAAATCAAACCACTTTGCCACACTTTGTCAAAGGCTTGCTCCACATCAAAAAAGACCGCTGAGCAATACTTTCTATTCCCCAGTGCGCTCCTTATCTCAGTGACGATCCTGTGCACTTGTTTAATTGTACCATGCTTCTCTCGAAAGCTAAGCTGATGCTGAGGCATTACTTTGTGCTCCACTAAGGTGGTGTTATTTTTGAAAGTGCTAATTTTTCGAAGACCTTTGAGAGGATGGACCTGCGCTTGGTCCTTCCAAAATTTCGGAGTCATTCTAACTTCTGAAACCATAGAATTGTGTGAATTATGTGAGTGATTGCGATAGCTGGAAGTTTCTTCAAAATCTTTCCCGTGATTAGGTCATACCCTGGAGCTTTCTTTGGGTCCACTTGTTTTGTCTTTTCTTCGTCATCATTTCTTGCCCAGCTGCCATCTGCTGGTCCCAGTAGGGATTTGCATTGAGCAAGTTCCATCAACTATCTTCTTGTTTTCCACAGAGAAAAATCAGTTGATGCAGTAAGCGGTAAACCTCGTAAGCAAATTTGTAGGTCATGTTCGCGTAAAAAAAACGAGACTAAAGAATGGATTTTAGAAAGAGGCACCAAGTAAACCTCTTAGGTCTAGTCCTTCATAGCTAATATTCCTACGCACCTTGAATCTCTATGCTGCACATGAGTGATAATGAGACTAGTAAAGGCACATGGGAAGCAGAGTAATCCAGTATTCTTTATTGATCTGGCTGCCCGAGTTAAAACCCCGTCGTCTTGATGTTTGTGTTCGTCTTGGTGCTTGTCTCGGTACTGTAGGCTTGTGCAACATTAAGTCTGAATGCAACAAAGCGTTGTACGACTAAAAAAGGATCTCTACAGGGAAGCACACAAAAGACATAGGCTTCCCGCCGATCTTGACTGAGCTTCTGGTAACGGGACCTTAATTAGAAATAAATATAAAAGGCTCCAAAGGTTCCAAAATAGCTAAAATAACAATGACGTGGGTACAATAAGGGGCTTTGGTTTCACAAAGGTTCGTAGTCTAAAGTGGAGCTCATTTAGGTTACATGGTATCACTAAAAATATTTGTTTTTTATATTTTCTATTAATGCATTAATTAAGACAAAAGGATGCCAAATTTATCGAATTACCAAATTTTGATGAAACTAACATAAAACTGAATCTGCTTCAGTCAAACTTCCAAAAATATTCAACTTAAGTCAAATTCATTATTTCTCACAACATTCCATAATAGAAAGTGTGAAGTCACATCCTTTTTGATTATTGTTTTCTGACTATTTTCAGATTCAGATTAAAATTTTCAATTTAACGATGTTGATATTTCGTCTTTCTAAAAATAATTTAATTTCGAACCAAAATAAAAAATAAAATAAAAATAAATTTCACTTCATTGCTTTGCATATGGTTCTTGGCAAAAATTTCTTTTAGACATCGATCTAAGGCTCAAAGATTTTCTCAGCGAAATGTAGAAAGTGATTCACACAAGTTTCAGTTGTGTTCCCAAATACTTTTTTTTCTATTCGCGTCTATATAAATGTACATATCCACCTATCTACATGTACTGCACATGTTCAATTGATAGTCTAAACAGAATTTGCTTTATTGATCTTCATCCAAGCGCGTCGCGTGAATTTCTTTTTTTAATCAAATTTTATGGCATAAACAAGATTGAACGTAGTAATTTCAAAAATAAAATTTCAAGTGCACGAGTTCTTTCTAATTTAATGTGTAATAGATGACATCAGACGATGGTGCTGAAATTAGCCCCTCTGATGATGAATTTCACGTTAATTTGTGCTAAAATTGTTGATATGACATAAACTGTTTGAGAGAAGTTCGACTGATGGATGAAGAAGCAAAATGTTTATTTAGAAAGTGTTTCTTGCAGGTATTATGGACAGGAGGCAGGACGTTTTCATATAAAGTTCTTTATATTAATTCACGGAAACGCTGTAACTCTAATTAGACGTACCTGGCATAGTTGGGTGTAGCAGCAACTGCAAAGCTCAATCATTCGGAAATTGTATCTTTTCAGCTAATTCCGACATAAACTTCCCTAATGCCTACCAGGCTACCGCATTCCTTTCATAAAATCGCCCAGATTCCACCCGTTGAGCAATACCATCTGATGCATCTAAAACTTTCTAATTCTATCCGCGGGAATCCTCCAATTTCCACCTCGCCCTGCATAGCATGAATTCAAATCTGATCTATTTCAGACATTTAACCTGTCACGACATCAATTCATTCTCTATTTTGCACTACATACAAGATGCACAAACCTTAAGCATTTGTTAGAAATTCTTCGGATGATTGTTGCCTCCTGGCTAGTGGCCATCTTTGTCTCTGTCAGCAAGTGCATAAGGAGTCATCTTAGAAATGCTATGTCTCTCTGGCTGTCTATGGAAGCGATAAAACGTACGGAATCACTGAGATTTTTCATAATCCGAAAATAGAGTCTATCCTACACAGATTATTCTATCAGAATAAATGTGTTGTTGACCAACATATAACAGCGGGAACAGATTATAATTTAGATGAGTTGCGGATGTTTTAAAGGCGATCGGTGCACATCAAGTGGACTGTGTCTATCTTTTTGGCACGCGATCTATTCGTACTTCATCGCAGCAATTAGAAATATTTATAGATGGTGATCAGGATGGTGGTGTCATCGATCGCGATGCAAAAATCTAAATATACCGTGGACGAGCTGAGACTTTGTGCAATTGCGATGACGCCATTTGCTGTAACGCTCCAAAAAATTTGCCGCCAATATGACTTGTTTGATATTTCCCTGCAGACACTGAAGAGAGATGAAGGCATTGCGTCAAAGTGATCTTGCCAAAGCTGGGCTGAGGTACGTAATATGTAGAATTGCATG
Source organism: Hermetia illucens (assembly GCF_905115235.1). NCBI lineage: Eukaryota > Metazoa > Arthropoda > Insecta > Diptera > Stratiomyidae > Hermetia > Hermetia illucens. Next base: position 54,249,573 of record NC_051849.1, read on the forward strand.
TGCTCACTGTCTGGTTGGGAAAAAACCAGCGCACTTATCGATCACAAGAATAGACTTCAATTGGGTATTTATTTATGGATTGCTCTGTGTAATAAACGTAGTGCAACCAATGCAGATCTTAGAGTTTTGAATACATGGGTTCGAGCCATAATTTGAAAGTATTTTCAATAGCGGATCGTCTTATAATTCTGAAGCTACACTTCCTCTGCGAAATAGTATCTTTCTCGATTTTGAATTCTAGAATCTCTCAAAAGTGCAGTCAAACACTATCCATATAAAGACAATCCAATGTGAAACCATCTTCATTACATGCAATGTCCCTGAAGATGCGACCCTATTTCTAGATCTCAAGACTGCACTTATGTTCCCATCTTTCTAGCCTAAATCATGCATGTGCACATTCAACATTGCCTGCAACTTGATGCCGCATCGTTCGTTGTTGATCAAAAGATTGAGAATCAATCATATCGTCTTGGCTGTCCGATCAATTGGCATTGCTTGTGAGGAATTCTTCTGGCCTTATTCTCATTGCAATCTTGACAATAAACAGAAAACAGAACGCGTCGTTCTATTTAGCGCATGGCGCATTGCATTCAATGCTTTTGATCATTCCACATTTGGATTTTCCAGAATTACATATAAACTTGAGGGAACGATCGATGGAGGATTGAGTTACTGAGGCTGCTAGCACACAACTGAGGAGTTCCCAGTAACTGAGAAAAATTCGTATTTTATATGCCAGACATAGATTGATATAAAAATAACAATCAAATTTTTTAAACCAAGGAAAGAAGGAATTTATCGGATGCGTATGCATTCGGTAAGCACATATTTTCAAATGCATATTTACAGTGTGTTTTGTAAGAAACCATCAAAATCGAAACTTGGGCTACAAAGTAGAAAAGTGCATAGAATAAATTAATGAACATTTTCATATCGATCTATCTAATATTTCGTAATATCTTATCTATGAAGTAAGTCTGGCCAATTTTCAAGAAAGCCTAGTGGGTGTTTGCCGTATAGGCTAGTTGCTTCAGATGTTTTATTTTGTACGAACGCTATAACACAGCGCTTGCTGAAATCCAGTGTACAATCATGTGGTTTTTCGGCATACAAAGCGCTATGATGCGTGCAACGCTCCATGGTGGCTCTTTGCTCCCTGCGTCCTGGGTGCTGTTTCTGATTATTCTTTCTAGTATCTACTGAAGTTTTCAACAAATTTCTCGGCAGAATTTTAGTGCTAAACGGGAAAACATGTATTTAGAGAACTTACCAATCGTTATCCGGTGGCCAATTCGAGTTGAATTTTGCAAGTACTTGGAGGTCAGGTTAGCAGTTTTAACTGGCACCTCCAGGGTAGTTAAACAATTCCAAAAAATAAGTTTTTGATAGAACCTGAAACCATCATTTCGTCTTCAAGGTATATGCTAGTATCACTGTAGATTCAACGCCGACGCCGCTAAATGCATGAAACTGTTTAACTGGACTTCGGGTAATATCATCGTGAACCGTTAAAGGTGACAAAGGGCCCCGTTTCATCGTGTTCATGCCGTCTGTTTACATTCGACAAAAATACGAAAACACCGTTCCTCATAGACAGAGGTATCGATATATGCATTTATCCACCCTCAAAATTCCAAGGCTCCTATAGAAAGGCACGGTTCGAACTTTCGGCTGACAACGGGATACCAATTGCCACATACGGAATCGTTAAACTCCACCCATACTTCGAGCCAATTTGTTTGCACATTACGGACTCTGTGCAGATTTTCAGCACGGTTGTTCCTGTATCAATCAAAGTCAAAGCCATCCAGTCATACGCGCAACGAACCCACGTGATTTTATTTTTACAGAAGGTTTATACCCAGAGCAACAAGAGTACCGTCACCACTCAACGAGATTCTTCACAGCAAAATTAAACGAAACTCGCCGATCAACTGGACCAGCGAATCTACCGCAGCTTTTGAACCTACTAAAGGTGCACTGGAACAGGCTATACTGCTTGTACATTCAAAATCTGACGCACCTTTGGTCATCTTCTGCGATGCATCTGATTTTGGACGACTGAAGCAGTTCTTTAACAGCGGAATAACTGTTGCTGGTAAACATTGACTTCAGAGTACCGGCGTAGATAGCATCCGACCGTAAACTAGTGGCTATCTACCTAGCGATAAAATACTTTCGTCATATGGTTGCGACAAGGGAGTTCACCATTTTTACGGATCATATGTCGTTAACTTTTGCTTTCAATAAAAAGAACGAGTGCTTACCACGTCGCCATCTAGATTATATTGAGCAGCTTACCACCGATATTCAGTACGTATTCGGTTGCGACAACGTTGTCATAAACGCATTGTTACGAGTTGAGGATTGGCAACCAAATATGAATTACGCAAACCTTGCAGTATCTTAGCCCGCGGACGAAGAGCTCAAAATGCTACAACAAGATAAGACAGGGCTTCGATTAAAGTAACTCTAGGTGCCAGGGGTCAGCTGCAAGCTATGGTGTGATATGTGTACTGGTACCATCCGATCTTACGTCATTTACCCATTCCGAAAAACTGTTTTCCACAGCGTACGCTACTTATCCCATCCAGGAACAAACGCCACCGTTAAACTGGTAAGGCAGATGTATGTTAAGTCATCTGTCAAAACCGATAACAGGAATTAATCAAAATTGACTCGTCATGTAACTGCAACATCTGTACTAGGGTCTATACAAGATGACCAGTAGAAAGTTAAGTTTGAAGTTCAAATTGCTGGACATTTCATTACACTATCCATCAGTCAACTCAAACCTGCTTACACGATGGCCGACGACATTGAAGGGAACGTGATCTCGGACCAACAACAGGAAGCCTCCCTGGCAATTCCCACTCCCCAGAGAGATATCCGGAAAATTGTTCAAGCTCCCGTTCAACAACCGGAAGTGGTAAACTCAATGAAATCTGTCAGATGGGTTAGACTTTCTGATCGTTATCAGGCAGATATTCAATAGTTCAACAATAACAATGCCATAGATTCACTGCAGTCATCACGACACGGCCAGCTGAACCGTCGTAATTTCCTTGCACTCAATCACTGGCAGGGAAGTGCTGTGGTGGTGACCCCTCCAGACACTTACCTGAAGTAAGAAAGTTGGAAACTAACTGAAGTAATTTAATTAAATATATCTAAGGTTAAGTAGAGATTTAGTATGCTCACAGCTCTCGCTTTATGAGCACCACAATGAGGAGCAGAATCGATATTGCATTTAAAGAAACAAATCAAATATATAAACATGGCGTTCATTCATTTCTGCTATTAACCTCACCTGGTAATTCCCAATCGTCTTTATAATTGTATTTGTGTTGACCTAACTAGCTTCATAGTGAGGAATTTGTCTATAGTTTCTGGTAACCAGTGGATGTTCCTCCTTATCCGTCATCTATTATTTTCTTGAAAACCTGGTACCACCTAAACTTGTTCGATTGACTTAGTGATTAGACCCTTACATTTTTGGAGCGGAACACACTGAACAACTGATAGAGGGGTTTGTACCTTGGGCAACCAAACTAGGGTAATAATCTGGGGCGTACCAATGCTGACCACATCGATTTCTATTATACCGTTACGATTTAGAAATGAATTGCTATAATATGCTTTAGGACCTATGCTCAAATTGGACTGTCACGTCACTCGCTACTATCATTTACACTTTGTTGCAAACTATTCAGAATATTTTATATGGTTGCCTTATCGTTAACACACCACGCCTACATGTTATCGCTGTCGTTCCGCTGAAATGTATTTCAGCCCGCTTCGGTTCTCCCAAAAAGCTTGTAGCCATCCTCGACTGTCCAGGGTCGTGTTTCTGAGGCGGCCCACTCGTCAACCGATCTGAAATAACGGATTCCGTTCCGTAGCATAGCCAATCTGCCGACCTTTCTTAAACTGGGGCCTATCCACCGCCACTTCTGACGTATGAGATTATGATGTGCCATAGCATCTCGATGACTTGGCAGGGTCTTAACTAAGGGGTTTCCCGCTTTGAATAAGTTAGGATCCTCATTAGAAGTGGCACCCATTAAATTCTCCTCCCAACTAAATTTGCTGTGATACATTTATATCGCTGTTGCATATTAACGTAAGTATTCTCTGCCTCGGCGTCTAGGATTTCTGGTTATCTTGACTTTAGACAGACTTTGGGGCAGCATTTCAGATATCATATTGAAGGTTAATCGGACAAAAACAAATCTCAAAATGCAGTGACCATGTATGCACCATCTCAAATTATCATAGCAGATCTGGATGGGTAAACCACACAATAGAATGTGCCATAGAATTCACTTTCCTGAAGGATTTTCATACTTGACGGTATTATACTTTTACCCCCAGGAGACCTTGTTTACATAAGTGTGCTTATTAATCTTTTCCTGTAGTCAGTAGCCTGACACCATTATTAGAGAGTAATTGCCAGGCTCTATACTTGCATGGATCATATTACTAAGGGCTGCAATTGCCACGCATGTATTTACTGTGATATAGTTGAGTTTAAAACAGATTTCTATCTGACAGTATCAAAATTTTGCTACCTCAGACGACCCACGTCTCTGGATTCCATTAATATTTGTTCCGGGAAATGTGGCGTGTTCATTGAAAAGTTTGATTGTCCAGAAAGTGCATGCGTGAAGCTTCACATAAATCAGATGAAATTATTCTAAATTCGGCAATTTTTAAAAGCTATTTGAAATTACTTGGCGAATTTAGTCGCCACTTGAAAACTGATTCTGTTTATGTCAGATTTTCTCAACTTATTGGGATGTTTTTTTAGAAAATTGCAGGCAGCTGTTTTCATTTCTTCTTACCTCAATTCTTTAATCCTTTAGCAAGTTCTGGTACGAAAGGTTTTGTGGTGGTTTGGAACAGTATTTTGACACAAAAGGAAACTATCTACTATAATTTTGCTAATAATGGTGGGATTTCCACCAAACTTTCCAGTACGGTGCTCTATACTCAAATCTATACTACTGGTATTTTATAGTTCTACGATAAACTTTAAAGCACACTCGAGACATTGAAAGTAAACAACGGAAAAACGGGTTCATTGTTTTATACATTAAACTTAGTTTTGACAAAATTGTCAATTTAAATAAAAGAAACCTTCACTAATCCATCGGTACTCAAATGGTGCCTAATTTTAGCTTTCAAGGTGGAATAAAACATATGCCAATTTTTAAAGTTTTGTTTTTCACAAGACCTGCATTTTGGTATTTATTAAGGGGGGTATATAGCCACGATTGAGAGTAATCAACACAGTGAATTTGCCAGTACCTAGAGAGAGCTCCGCCATATAAAAGTTGCACCTTAAGAGAATTGTCCCCACTTTCCGAAACTGACTAGCAACGAGTAATTAGAGACATTAAATAGTCATTCCTGGAACTATGAAAGATACGAGAAGATGGTCAATAGTATGCTTTAATTTGGTAGTCTTCCTCCCAGATTTAGAAAGCCACAACAATAGAACTACTCTCTTCACTTATCTGCCAAACTGAACACCATGAGTTCAGAGATCTAGAAAAACCCAAGAAACCAAATGCATTAGAGAGGCTGCCCTGATTAAAACTTCAATTGAAAACATTTATATCCCTTCCTCGTCAAACATCCTTCAACTCCTTTCCTCCATCCATTTCTGCGGTACAAACTGTATTTTGCACCATCCAATTGCACTTAAAACTACATTCATCAACATCTCAGCGCGGTACAAATCCTTTCAATCTCTTATGATGGATCAAGATCAAGATCTCAACTATATCATTCCAATAAACATTTCTTTCGCTTTCAATTCCCAAGAGTGATTTTCTAGTTAAAATCATCGTCAAGTTTTCAAGTGGGAAATTTGTTTCTTCCACTTAATCCCGCGGCCACTTACCATGATCGATTGTAAGGAAATTTTTTTGCATTGATGTGTTATGCAGAATCTTTTTGCTGCAAGACCCTCCATAGTTACCGAGGATGACTGCATTCGAATGGAAATTATGTTTTTTCTTGCATTTTTAGTTGTAGATTCAATGGTGATATATCTTATTTTATTGATTTTTAATGTTTCTTTATTTTTGTATCTTTTCAGGTAAGTGATGGGAATATGATGTTGTTTTTCACGTTGGATCGTCTCTGGGAAAATGTTACTGGATTCGATTCAGTTGGCATTGTTGCCGTGTGTCTTGAGGTATTTGGAACAATACAATTTTTCATAGAATTATTCATGAATACATTGATGAAAAACAGTTCGATGAAGACTTTTTATTCAGTAAAACCTGGAAGAGAAAATTTGCATTCAGTTTGATTTTTAATGATTGACAGACATCCTCTACTAAGGTATAAACAAATGAATCCATTAAGATGCAGCCTTTCAGCCATTTTTTCAAGTTTCAAAAAACAGTTTTACTTTTAGATACAAACATATAGTCGAATCCGCTACGGAATAAGTGTGTGTGTTTGGGGTGAGGGAGAGGTAAAGCCTCTGAGCACTCAGATCCTGTAGTCCATTGTACTCGACTCCCCCGTCTAACGGAATATCCCGGTTTCCCCGGATGTGATGCTACCTGCTGCAGTTGTAGCAGATCTGTACCAAACATCTGGTGTCTGATGAACCCATAGGCGGGCCACTCACATGGAAAATGTTCCGTGGATTCCGCTTCCTCATTACTAGGTGGACACGTATCAACTTGAAGAATTCCTATTCTGAACATATGCCCAACTAGTGAATTATTGCCGGTTAGAATGCCCACAATACTTCTGCAAGTATTCCGGCTTTTCGTCAGGATAAACTTTGAAGTATGTTTGTTTGGTTCTGACAGGAAAAGTTTGGTGTATTTAGCAACATTAAGACCCAGCCACCTGTCATTATGGTAAGCTTGCTGCCAGTTTTTGATAGCAGTCTCTGACACTCCAATTGCTGGTTCCGGTTCGGGCATGGGGGAGTTGAACTCTTTTTTGTTAAAGCATCCGAGATTCCATTTTTCTCTACACCACAATGATCGGGTACCCAGAGTAGTTCCACCGTATTTAATCTAGAAACAGAATCGATTTCTACATTCGTAAAGGATTTTTTAAGTGATTGCTCAACGCACTCAACGCTTGACTATCTTCAATCGCTTCGTCAATCATCCAGGTTGCCGACCGGAAGATTGCATAGACTTCAGCCTAAAATACAGTTGCATGTTATCCTAAAGCAAAAGCCCACTTCTCGTTTTTATTCGAGAAGTAGACTTCCGCTCCAAACCCTGTTCTGTATCGAATCCATCGGTGTAGAAGACGTCAGTGTATCACGCATTCTTCTGGTTCGTCGCAGTTTTCAAGATAACTTCATATCTTCTAGTAAACGGATATATAGGGATCTGAGAATCAGAAGACATTGCGAAAACTGGATTGAGTACCTCCTCGTCCATTGTTTCCCCATAGACTTAATCGAATTAGTGTAAGGCTGCAAATTGGGTAATGCATTTAGAGCTGCACCGGATGTTGTGCCAATGTCACTGATAATACCTATACATACAGTTCTTTGAAGTATAGCTAGTTTACAGCGAAAACTATTTTGTTTCACCTTAACCCATCCCCCTACGGATGCATAAGCGAACATCGGCCTAATGATAGCAACATATATCCACATTACTACTTGAGGCTGAAGTCCCCATGTCGAGGCAAAGGTTCGCCTACACAGCCCATAAGTTGTGAGAGTTTGTTTCATTTTTACCTCTACCTGCTAACTTCAAAGAAGCTTCTTGTCTAGAATAACTTTCTTCTCTTCTTTTTTGTAAATAATTCCGTTACGGTTTTATTTCGATTTACTGAAAGTCCATATCTGATACACGAATTGTTAATAAAATCGACGGCGTGTTGTGTGTTTCTGGATATGGTTTCAAGATCTCGACCAACAACTACCACGGCCACATCACCCGTATGAGTTTGAGCGTGTATTGACAGATTTTGCTGCTCGCATAGTAGTGAGTCAATCAACATTTTCCATTGAAGCGGCAATAGCACACCTTCTTGGGGGCAGCCTTTCTTCGCTTTCATTGTTAGGTAGCGATCAACACCCTTCTCAGTAAGCAGCAACCTCCGCGTTAGCATCGCATAGATCCACTTAATTAAAATTCCATCAACACCATGCTCTCTGGCAGGCGCACAATAAGATCCCCTTTCAAAGTCCACAAACACGCCCATGGCGTACTCGCCTTTCGAAGTTGCATCCTCTATCTTTGAAACCAGTCAGTAAAGAGGAGACTTATAGGACTTTCAACGTTAATAAACATGTTGAGTTTCATTTAGTGGGTGTGACCTTAACGCTTTCTGGCGCTCAACCAGTCTTTCCAGACATTTCCGCGGAAATACATCATTTCAGTTGATTTGTCTAAATTTTTTTCGGTTTGAATAGTAATCTTTCCCAAATTTCGGTATCAAGACAACTTAAGCTTTTACCAAGAGGTGGGCGCGTAGCCGGGATCAAAACATTTTCGAAGAATATTTCTTGGAAGCTGCCTTAAGTGGTCTGTACGATCCTTTAGCATCGCTGGATAGGTGTTACCCATGGCAGGTGCTTTGAAATGTTCAAAAGATAGTATAACAACTCTCTCTCATTGGTAACAACCGCTCTGGCAGTGTGTCGATTCCCCTTACAACACCTTTGTGATGAAACGTTTGCAGAAACCGCCAATTTTCTCATTCCTACTTCTGAAACCTTTTCTCTCGACTATTTCCACGAGAGTTGGTATAGACTCAACTTGGCGAACTCATCCTTATTAGGGACTCTGCACAACCTGGAAGTCTCCCTGTCATCTTTCAGTTCCTCACAGTATGCTCTAAACGCGTCTCATTTCAAACGTTCACGAACCTCTTATATTTACTCTGCATGTTCCGGAAGTTCAACCAGTGTTCATTCTTATTGCTTTTGCAAACACAGTTTTCTAGTCGTCTGATTGATTTCCTGAGTCTTGGCAGTTCTCAGTTCTACCATGAAACCGTTTTACCACTTTGGCCTCGGGAAATAGGACAAGCCTCTTCAAAGTACTCTAAAAGAGTGCAATTCTGGGTTTCCAATTGATCTTTTATCGCCAAGCGAGGCCTTAGTTACGTAGGAAGTTCGACTTTGTTAGCAAGAAGTATTGAACTTTGTCCAATCCGTTCTTCTGGGATTTCGTTTCTGTGTTATAACTGTTCGCCTGCAATAATTATAATCTTTGGCGCTACAATCCAATTGGATCAGGACCTTCAAGTGTGTTAAGGCACTTCATTGAAAACCGTACCAGTACACTATCGGTTCACATTACCCGGTAGGAGACAATGTGGTTAACGTTGCGCTCGCCCATGATTATTATGCTGATTTTACTCAGTGCCTCGGTCTCGAGAGCCTCTCATCGAAGAAGATCCTAATCCCCTTTATTGATCCAAATACCACAGATTTAATTAAAACGAACCCCAGCTCTTGCACCAATATATAGGAAGAGGCTTTGGGATCTTGCAGGTTAATTTGACTAACTGTTATATTTTTAGACATAAGTATAGTCTAATTTGGAAACTGCCGCGAACTGAAAAGTCTGCTGCGTCCAGTGTGCGTATTACCGCGGTTACCAGCTTATCCTCACCTTTTGCGAAAAGTTCCGCTTCCTTGCATCCGATTTCTCTGAATATCGCCACACTAGGTAGTGTAGCAGTGCCATGTCTCTTCTCTTCGGAGTGTCTTCCGTTATCGTCGGCTGAGAACCCTGCCAGGTTCAGGGCTGCATGGATCTACTTGCAGAGGCTGGAATTAAAATTGCATCCGAATCACCAGCTTCGCTTCCGCTTTTCCTGGCAGAGGTGGAGGAGAGGGTTCTGACAGGCAAGTCTGTAGTCCCGTCTCCTTTGTGACTGAAGTCTCTTTCTGCCCCACCTTTCTTCGGTTTTCTGAAAGAGTTAGGCAACAGTATCACCGGCCGGCCGTGGTCTGGTTTCCACTTCCTCTCATTAAGGGTGTTTCTGTACTATCCTTTTTAGCTGACCACGCCGTAGACACCGGGTGCAGATTTTCCACTGAAGTGGGTGGAGAACATATCTTCCACAGATTTTTCCGTGCTTCGACCCCAACCTTATTTCTCAAAGTTGTCGGTGGATTCGAAGTCTGCGACTTCTTACCGTTTAGAGAGTTACAATCCATTGCTTATCACTCCAAATTTGTGTCCCGATCCCACAATTTGTATGTCGAACCTTTTGTGCATTTTATATGCTTGGACAGATTTGAGAAGGTAACGCTTGATCTTCTTGATGTGGTAGAAGTCAATTGTTGGCTATACAGTGTAGTGAGGTTACTACGTTCTATTCTTCGTGCGTGTCTCCTGATCATCGTGTTTATCGTGGTGCTTATGCACCCGTTCTTCCTTACAATGTCCATAATGTAGTGATTTATCATCTCGTAGTCTTCCTCTGTGAGTGGGATTGTTAGAAGGCGGTGGATCATAGTGCCATAGGCTACCATTTTATGCTGGTAACTATGGAACGAAATTACCGGGATTGTCCGCTGGGTGCTGGTGGATTTCCTGTAAATAGAACAAGTCAGGAAACCGGAAGCTCTGCGCTTCAGGTATGAACGGTTTTGTGTATTTCTTTTATAAAAAGATTTGAGTGTGCCTTTGTCTCATGTAGCACGTAAACTATGCATATATTATGTGAAAATTTGAATTTGCAGAGAAGCGGCAGTTTTGACCTAGTATAACTTTGTTAGTAATAGTATGATTTTAACCAAATTTGGCAGGATCATGCTCTATGCAATAGCCTACATTGCTGCAAGGGGGGTTTTCCTGTCAATTACTAAAAAATCTGGTTATGTACTATTATTAACATTATTTTAACAGGTATCGGCATGAAGGGTATTTCGGAGCCTAGGTACCATATAGTGGCAGCCCCTTGCTTTTTTTCAAATTTTTCGGTTGGGTAGTTTCTGAGAATGGGTTCGTTAAAGAAATGACCACTTTCAACCCCCCGCACTCACCACCTTTTCAACAAATGTCAAAACTAAGACCAGCTTCTGAAAGTACTAACCGAGACCGACGACTATATTTGATGAAAAAAAATTTACACCCCCCTTTTGCATGTATGGGGACCCTCCTTTAAATTCTACGTAAACGGATGTAACTCACTATATGCGTGAGTGTTCACAGTTCCCACCTTTCTACCAAATTTGGTGTCAATCGCTATAACCGTCTCCGAGACAAATGCGTGTGACGGACAGACAGACAGACAGACGGACAGACAGACAGACAATAAACCGATTTTAATAAACATGTAAACACAAAACCTTAAAAAGAGAGTTGTCCGTTGAGTTAAATGTAGAAATGAGTAAGTAGCGTTTAATTACGAAGTGCAGAAGAAGCATCTTAAACTTTGTCAGCCCGCCTGAACAAGTACTAGCTCACTCAGCTGACAACCATTTTTGCTAAGTTACGCACAAAATAGGATGACGTTGCCAAAGTTAGGGATTATAGTTGGGATTGTATCTTGATTACCCTCTCAGGCTACTTAAACACAGCGATACTATTTTTCTACTAATGAATTCTCAGTGGTAGACATAAACAACTATATGAACTCCATGTGAAGTTGGCATGTTTACCATCATTATCAGGGAGAATCGTCATTAATCTCAAATTTGATGGACCATAAACCTGCTCATAATTTTCTCTGCAATTCGTCGAATCCTCAGCATTCTAGCACAATGAATCTTCCGAATTCTAGATAAAATACTTCAAAATATCTAGAACGGAAGTTATTAACAGACCTCGGGGATAGAAAAACAAAGTATCAACCTCATAAATTCAGCCTTAAAAAATTACTCCCAGCCAAATTATATTTCATTGTCCATAATTGATAAAACTTTAATCAAATGACCCAATTTGTGTAAATGCTGGACTCTTCTAATTTAAATTCAACTAATTTACTTCCCTGAGATTATGCCTCCAAAATGGTTTCTTTGTTACAATTTATTACGCCTTTTAAGACCCTCTGAAAACTTCATCAAGAAGACATCAGACATTTCACGTATTAAGGGCGTTGTGCATGTGCCATGACCAAGCTTTCGCATTATAATAAAAGACACCCAATCTCATGTGCACAATGCATTGGGTGCCCCCTTTACGATCTAATTGACCTTTTTCCATAGACACGACTCCACGTCTGCTGCTCAGCTACCACAAACTTTATGTCCACTATCACGTTTCATCGCCAACCTCAGAGGAAAATGAATGAGTGACCATGGTTCCAACAGAAGCCCTCTTCCACTTTTAATATATTACATTGTTCATAGTTAGACCATACACGAAATTGACCGTTGTAAACTTGATATCAAAAACAAAAGGCTTCGGTGCGATAACTTCATTAGAAGAAAATCACCTTTAGTGCGATGTGGGCTTGAACAAAAGAAATAAAACTAAATAAAAAAAACCTGGAAAGAAATCACATCTGGAGTTCTTCAATGAGAGTTCGGATGCAGTGTAGATTCAAGATAGCTTGATAATTAGCTATATGTGAAGGTCTCCCCCTGGTAAAACATTTATAAATTAAAAATCAGTCGACGTAAACTGGCTCGGTTTGACCGACCTTACCCAGCTGGATATTTATGGCTGGATACAAATTCGGCCGTCATTGAGCCATTCATCCCGTACGTATCTGAAGTACACAATTTTTGGAAGAACTAATTAGACGAAAGGTCTCTGGTGAACTCCAAAAATTAATTCATTTCCACCCGAAAAAAGAGGCCTGGGAAAAAGAAACATTGAATCCGGTGGTTACCTATGTGTCCCTGGTGCCCATGCTTAGCGATGCTATTAACTTTTTCTAGGGTCAAATAAAGTATGCACACGTATTGACCCTGGAAAAAAAACAATCAGGCAATCTCTTCACTTTCTACACGAGTAGGTACGACTACGCAGCATTTTTTCTTGAAAGTATTATACGTATCTGAATTCTTAGGCAATCTTAGCACTGAATGTCATTAGACATCAAAGATGACAAAGTTCCATCCAATATGTATCTCAGATGATTCGTCAATCGTTTCGCTAAGCAAACAACCTTGAGTCGATCATTTGTTTACTGTGCGTTTCCACATTATTTTCAAAGATGCTGATAGTTTATGTTCATGATGAATTCCTCTGAGTTTAATCAAATTAAGTACGCTGACATTGTATGTGGCATCTCTAGAAAAACGACCCATCCAACTGTGACCACTTTTGCTGTAACTGTCAGTCTTCATCTTGTTGGTTAAAGATCGTCTTACGAGTAGCCGATGTAGTTGTGCAAAACAGAGAAAACATGGAAAGCAATATATTTGCACTTTGGAAAAATAAGATACAGCCACACGACAGTCGTAGAACATGATCCCGCAGCCTGTCACATACTTGGAGTAATTACCGCCATATCTGTATTATATGGTTGTAATAAAAAGCATGGATAATGCGAGGATTCACTAGAACTGGCAATAGGGTCCAATGTCAGCGATATGTAAGCAACTATACGCTTTATCAATTATTCGCTTTATGTTGATTTAGCGTGATCTCCCGTGATCATTGACAATACAGAACAAGCAATCGGATTGTTGGCAAATAATCCATAAACGGACAGACTTAATTATTCCATGTTTTCTTTGCGAATAGTCCATTTAACGGATAGTAAAATGAGGTTAAACGGATAATTTTTGTAAAGATTGCCGATGTGGTTTTCATGCGTATAAAATGAAAGGTTCAATACTTCAAATTCTAACTGGCTTGAAAATCTATCAATAGATCCAGTGAAGTTGTTGAAGGTCAAGACCCTCATTTCTTCGGAATTATATTCCTCGGAGCCATATTTTCATATCGCTAATATCAAAATATTAGCCAATCTGCTGGCGCCTGGGCTATTCCCTCACTGATTCTTTGATCAACAGATTCTGGCCCAGCCTTTTAACTGATCTTGCCCGAAGCACCTGAAACCTTCAATAGCGCAAAATAACAACGACAAAAGCACTTCAATATCCATAAACTACGGCAAACATACTAGAATAAAAAATCTATAGAATGATCTAAGCATTCTACTTGAATCTGGATCTGATCGTGGCAAGTACAAATGTTCCTTAGTTAAAACGCAAGATCACCAGCATTAAGTGATCGTGAACAATAATTTAAATCTTGAGCGAGACCTTGATACGATTCAATTTCAACGATCAATTGTTTTATTAAAATTCAATTTTAATCTCAGAATTGTGTGGTGATCGCATTCTGAAAACTATTTACCATTGAATATCAATATCTGAAGAATTTATTGACGAAAGCGTACGTAAATGTGGAATGTCATTGGCACAATCACAAATCAACATTCAAAGGAGTAGGATTGAAACGATGACGTGTTTATTGTCTTTTCTGGGTGGAGTGTGTATTATTTCAAATGTTCTTGAAAAAAAATATTGAATGCTTAGTGAAATATTTGATTAATGATATTAGGAATAGGAGCCGGATCAATGCTTCGGTGACAGACGGAATTTATGTATATCCAGATATGACTGGCAGAAACAATTGTTCATACCGGAACAATGTGCACAATGGAATGTACTGGCTTAGTAATGACAAAAGCTCTGCTCTGCTGAATCTAGCCAATTTTTCCAATCCTGATTGCATTATCATCGGTTTATGCTACTACCTCTATTATTCAGCTCTCGTCAGGCATTATTTTGAAATTTATTGGACCTACAATTCATCGGTAATGGTAGAAAGGTAGGTTTCACTGTGACGTGACGCGACCCTAATAATCCTCTTGAAGGCGCCAAAGTACCCGGTAGATAACTGTCACCGACAATTTGATTGCTTCCCTGCAGGAGACTAGATCGACCACTGGAATTGCGGTAGCCTCTTAGAAGTGGAACTTGTAGGAAGTCCCAACCAAATTATTTCAATTACTTCAAAAAGTGGTCTCAGGGTCATCGTTAGGGCCGAGGCAACTCTTTAGGCGTTATCTCACCTCGTTTCTGCGGAGCGAGGTGACCAAAAGTAGCTAGCAGGCGTTGTTTGCACGAAATATACAATATTAGTTCAAAACCACGACATGAAAATAAATTATGTAGATCGAACACCGACCTTAGCTGACCTGAGCCTAGATAACAACTTTTTTGTTTGCGAAATACGACTTCGTCGTCAAAACATGCAGATTTTCAGTTAGCCTCTTTGAACGAGTTGCTTACTGCTTGTGATTGATATTTGCAATCACGAGAATTGCTAAACCATCTTTAATAAGATAGAGGTAGAGATAGAGAGAGAAAATAATATTTTTAATAGGATACGAAATATCCATCATGGTCCGTAAGGTAGAATGAAGCTGATGGGCGTTCCTCATTTCATGTTTTCGTCTCATAAGATAGAAGTTATCTTCTCCTTCGGCCACACCTTGCATTAATGTTGCAGTCAGTATTTCAGCTACACACCTTAGAGACATGTCGCACAAAAGAGCTGACAAAAACTCAAAACGTTTGAGTGACAGTGACAACCACCTATTATACCTAGTACAGTAGCATCCATAACACATAGATAAAACAATGGCACCGGTTAGCCTGGATGATGGTGACAATTCAGGTATTTCAAAGTGTGTTTTATTTGCTGATCGACCTAGAATTCTCTTTGTAGACAGGCATACTGATAAACATTTTCAAGATTCTGTTTATCAGCATAGATAGAAAGAATGCCATGATCCGTTCGACTTGGAAAAGTTGTTTGTCTTCCCAGATAGTTCTTTGAGAGAAGGTAAGATTTTGCAGGCCACATTTTTATGCACTACTCATAAAAAGTTTATGTTACCTGCATCAATTCTTATACCAATTATATAGGCCATGAACTTTATGCAGAATACAGTGCGGGAGTGCGTCCTTGAATCTGAAGTAGCTCTTGTCAAAAAGGCTCACCGCTAAGTGGCCCTCTGACAGCATATGTTCCCGGTGAAATCTTGATTATTTGCGGTTGACCCCTGGCGGGATGTTAATATTGGTTGTCACGTACGTATGGCGGAGAGAACTCCAGAGCCATACTCTTGAATTACGGCTGAGATGTTGGATAGGATGACCGTGTAATTATGGGTACATGGCAGGTACTCACGTTAATTGTTCGAGAAAATTAAAACTGAGTTCATATACCTGACCAAGCAATTATCCTGTTTATAATCAACGAGCTCTGCAATTCTATTGCTTACGGGTGCAAGTTTTAAGTGCTTACTTCCAGTAGTGAAGGCAATGGAAATTACCACAATGGACACAAAAGATTTGGTTTAGTAGCTCAAATTTGTCGGGACAAGTGTCACCCCGTGCTGAGAAATCGATGGCCTTAAGTAAAATATTCAGAGATAATGGCAAATGGATCAGAATAACTAAACTCGACACTCCTCGAATATTTCGATGTACTTTGCCTAATGCTGATGAGCCTTCTGGTGGACCTCATAGTCCAGACCTATATATCTGTCAGATACTGTGAAGAAAATGCGGGAGCGAATAGTCTACAATTATCGACTACTACTACTATCGACGTTACCATACTCATTACTACCACAGGAAGTCCTACCAATTATTGTGCAGGGATAATCGTTGATGTCCAAAATGCATTCAACTCTATCAATTAGAAACTAATAAGCAGGTCTCTGGTGACAATTAGTATATCCTAATTTCCTGCCTGGCTGCTCTTATCGATAGGACAGGGCGAACGCAAAACTGACTGCATTGCCTTTTAGTGTACTGTTACGGTCTTGAAATGGATTACTCTAACACGGTTGAAAGCTTACATCCAAATTGGATTGTAGTTCCATCTATTATTATTATTACCAAGGAGGATGGATAAAGGAAGTACGTTATCTCCACGGGTTTTCTGCTAGGCGAGGGGCTTCGTGTATTATGGTGTCTACAACGTTCCAGATGCTGAGTCGACGATAGAAGGTTACGCCGATGGCATAGCGGCGAATTTAGTTGTTAAACACTTCGCTAATGTTAAGTTGCATTCATCTACAGTAATCACTACTGTAAAGGGGACACTGAAAAATGCTGGTATCACACCCGAGATAGACGAAACGAATGCCGTAATGATAGTGAACCGTTGTAAAAAAACGACCTTTCATATCCGAGTGAGGAACCACATCATCACTTTAAAGCCAACAATCAAATTCCTTGGAGTGATGATAAATGGCAGGCTCAATTTCAAGTAACAACATGCTTACCCAAAAGCATGTTCCTGAAATGGATGATACCAAACACTAGGGGTCCGTGATACTCATAGAGGCTGCTCATGGTTAGACTGATGAGTTCTATATTACTTTGCGAAGTCATTTTGGGGAACTGCTCTCCATACCACATGCAAAGTCCAGAAAATGTTTGCAGTTTGGAGGAAGGTCACATTAAGAGTATGTACCTTCCGATCAATATGGCATTCGTGATAGTTTGAGTTATGTCTATTGAGATTCTGGTCAATGAGGGGACACGCATTTAAAACCGGCCTGGATCTGGAATTCGCGAAAAGTGTCAAAAGGAAAGAAGGAGAGGTGGCGATAACGATAGGAACGGGGGTAACTAAAATCTCACGATTTTCCACTGAGCATAGTGGATACCGCAGATACCCATATTGACAATTTACCTACCTGTACCAGCTATGACGGTATCCAGAGGTAGCCATAGTATATTTTCTTCTATTGTTCTAGATTGATGGAGAAGAGGAAGAGTCTTGGTAAGACATTGGGGAGTACAGTGGCGCCAGAACTTCTAATTGAGGAAATTAGATTCCATTCATAGACACTTTCAGTCTAGTAATAAGTTAGAAACCGTAGAAAACAAAGTCGAGATGGTAAAGAAGTTGGCGCAGCACGGGTGTTGTGTTTGGCCAAGAAACCATAATTGCTAAAATTACGTGTACAGAATGAGCAGGCACTTTATGACGTCCGGAAGATCGCGTCTCACTGCACCACGAAGGCGATGCATCACCATTTGGGAATTATGATGCCGTGTGGAGTGTTCTCGTGGTGAGCCACGCTGCTGACCGCGAAAAAGCTAATCAGCAGGACTATGACATTGCGGTACAAGTGCTTGCTGTTGCGTGCCCAAAAATTCAACAGTCCCCTGCGTCCAATCAAATCGTTTCTGCTGAATAGCCAGCAATTGTTAATAAATTTAGCTGAGATAATTGAAGGGACAAATTTTTAGTTGACATTGAACTATCCGGTCGAAACACGCTTTCATGCCTTTATGCGCAGAAATGTGGAGGGGTCCTTCTGGACACTTCGGTGGGCCATCACGGCCAATTTTGCCACCAACCAACCAATTGGTTTTTGAAGTAGCCCTACCCTCTTGCTTGACTTGTCTGTGTTCGAAAGTTTGCGAACTGACTTCGCGCAATGACTTCGCCGGAAAGATTAGTTTACCCCTAGAGAGATTAGTCTCATTCCAGATTCAAATTAAATTTTTCCCTTTTAAACCTTTGTCCCCAGCAGGGTCGGCTGTTCCTGGATCCAAATTGCCATTTTTTTCGGTCATAGACTTTGTCCGAGTAGTATCACCATCTAACGTATTAGACCATCGTTGTTTTGGCCGACCGAATTGCATAACCATAGCAACGGGAGCAATCCCATATCGACCGTGTTGCAACACTGGTTCAACGTAACATCTTCGTATCCATTACCCCGAGACGAGGTTCATTGTCCTTGGTAGTCGATCATCACTAAGAACCATAGAAATTAACAGGGCGAACGTTGGATATTTCGCGTGAAAGTGTTCATGACAAGAACAAAAATGCGGCTGGACACCGGTTTTGATATGCCTGCCATACTTTAGAATTTTATCTTCGCGCTAGGGTAATTTACCCCGGTGATACTTGGTGTAACCCCAAAGTATGCCACATGAAGTACGACATAACTACCGAATTGGATGGTAATTTGAATATTCTGCTGGACTCCCTTGCTTGTAGATGATTGCTCATGACCTCGTTCTACCCTCCTGAACAGCTCAATTGAAGGACTCACTGAGGCAGAAAGTTTAATCCTAGCCCTTCGCTTTCCAGAACTCCGCTGTGATATGGTCAAGTCCTGTTGCTGCTATCCTGGATCTCATTCAATCAGCTCTTCAACTTTTAAGCCGCTGACAGGTGCTTCAAGTGCTTCAGAAGTGCTAGTGGTCAAATTCTCTTGTTGAAATCTGCTCGAAGTACTCCTACCATTGGGTTCAATATCCTCCATTGCATTGGTGTCAGCTTTTGTCAAGTCTCTCGCCATCCCAAGTGTCCAGTTTATAATAAAAATCTGCCGAAAAATACGACAATAAAGATGAGGTACGCCGCAATCCGGGAAGCGTCTATACATGGTGTCAAAAGCTGCTCGCGGAAGGTTTCCTCAGTTAAATCCATTCAGTTTACTTAGCTCTTGCCTGAAGAACGTAGTCGTTACAGTGTACCTCCGATGTATGCATCTTTATTTTTCTCTTGGATTGGGTTTCCCCTTTTATTCGTTTTTGTCTGCCAATCTATTGCTTTTTAGAGAATTTATCGAGTTATAGGGAACCAAATAGTTACTACTATGCTCGGCTTCCAGTCAGTGAGCCAATATAATATCTCTATTTATATTTGGAAATGCAATGTAATCTTGCTGTTCTGAATATAATCTCTCTTTTTTGTTCCCTTTCAAAAATCCATAGTTTATTATGTATTGTATTTTGTCCTTTTTTTTTTTTTAATTATCTTATAGGGTATCTTTCTAACGTTCATATTTGATGAGATACTACCAAACAGTTGTAAGGTCATGATTTTGACTTCGCTTTACACTCCTACGGTCTTTATTCTCGACCATTAAAACCCATAAGTAAAAGTTCTACATTTCCAGTCGCTAGATGGACCAATCACCAATGGAGAATGCTTAGTTAGGTATAAAGTAAAAAAGATTCATTCATCTATGGCGGAATAGTCCCAAAACATGGCTTTCTATAATGGCTTTTTCGAGTTTTGTACTGCTACCATATGTATGTTAAGCCTTGACACTATGCCTCAGGATCCTAGAACCTGGTCCATTTTCATTGCATAAGGGGAATTAAACCCTATATAGATTGCTAATTTTCAAATTTCCCATATAAATTAGAAGTGCTTTATCATGATTTCGGCAACATTATCTAATTTCTAAGCAAAGGTTAATACCCTTCAATGGAAAAATGAAAATAGCACTTTCTAAGAATTTCATAACTTTTTTCATAAAAATTTCGTATTTATTACCTCTTCGTGAAGTGAATATCCGCATCAGTTCTTAATTATACCTTAGAGAGATGAGCAGAAATCAAGTCTTCGATCATTGACCAATGAAACCATTCAACTCCTTCTATTTCTATTCGGCAATAAAAACATTATTGCGGGATCTTTCACTGAGGGATGGCTGTAAGGAGAGTAAGTCTGGCAATTTTATTAATTCTTCATAATCTTTTGATTCTGTTCTAGTGGCTTCGAATAGATGGTTAACCCCAGATAAGATGCAAAAGGTTTCGGAGAAGGGGAGCACTTTACTTAATTATTATGAATCCTCAAATAATATCATGGTTTTATGCAAGAAGTTGAAAACAACACCCTTAACCTTAGGAACGTCAATAATAAAAAAAAACTACGCAAATTTTTAACCGAAAATCTCTACAATGCTTCATTGTCCAAATATTCAAAATTCGAGGTGTCAATAGCATTCTGGTGTAGCGGCATTAGCTCCCCAGAGTTCTACGTAAATTCTTTCTTCAAAAGATTGAATAAACTTAAAGGAAACTGTGCGAACAGAACAGTTCAATGAAATCAATTTCATTCTCTATTACGTGCTGGATCAACATCGAGAAAGCAAAGAATACCAAGAAATCGAGGGAATTGATCCCTTGGAAAGTTCTAACAAAAAAGAGCCTGAATGCCATTGGGAAGTGATTTTTCGCCTGTCATGGCATAATTTTTGCAATTTTTCGATACCAACTCTTAACGTACATATTTACCATTTCATGCGGCAATATCGCAGAAAATTTCGAACCTTCATATTTACCATGTTAACAAATAAATATCATTCACATTGTTCTGCCAAATATTCGTACGGTTAGACCCTGACTTCAGGTGTGTACACTGGCAGGTTCACTAACATCTTCCTTCTAATGGGCAGCAACGTCTCTTTTGAGTTCAAGATACATATCTTTGGCAATTATAATGGATTACATTACATTAATTTGATGGAATGCCTAAAATGAATTTAAATTCAATTTTTTATCCGGAGTTTTTTTTGCGTTATTATATCTTTTTTCTTGGGATTTCTGCTAGTATAGTCCGCAAAAGTATTTTCATTGTGAAGGTCATTGGATGAAAGTTTTCGGTAGAATTCATGGTAAGAGGGCAGGTGCGGAACCAATGTGCAAATATTTACTCAAGAATCACTTTAATGGGTTAATGATCGAAGGTGCTTCTGTGAATTTTCTGTAGATATTGTACGATAATGTGATAAAAAAGGTTTAACACCAAACTACATACTTTTTATCTAAATTCTGAGTCTATTGTGGCCTAAGTGGGCATTTATGGATAGACTGGGTTTGGAAAATTTCAATTATTTGGTAAATAACAAGATGAGTGATTATCTGAGAAATGAGTCTGCAGATAATGAGCTCGCTCCGACCTTGAATTAAGTTTTTAAACAGGAACTATAAATAAAATTAATTCGCATTACAAATCGAAAATTTTTATTTGACTTAGATTCATTGCTATCTTGTTATTTAAAAAATAAGTGGTAAATTTCAAGAAGAGGGGAAAAAACTACATTCCACAAGTATTCTGGTGATTTGGAAGTATTAACAAAGTAAACTGTGAAATAAAAAGTTCACAGATGAAACCTGGGGGGTAAAACTACCATTTTTACGATTTCTGGGTAATAATTGTAAAAGAGAATGTTCACGTTGTTACAATAATTAGCTCAAAATTATTTTTTAAAATTATAACAGACTTTCATTTAAGCCAATTTTCATAATTTTTTTTGTAAGTGTGTTATGTTTTAAATGTTCTAAATAATCTGGTCATAGTTAATTATATTTAAGTGAAATATTTCATTTTTGCCTTATTCTTAAAAGACCAAAATGACGGTAATATTTGGATTTATTTCAAGGACGTCGCAATCGGAATGCAAAACGGTGTGCAATTTAACGTCCTTAACATTTATCTGGAAAAATAAAAAAATTCGCAATTTATTATAAAAAAAAAACTTTCAAATAAAATTTGAAAGCTTCAAACAAAAAAGTGGGAATTTTTAGCAAAAAATTAATATTTTCTTTTATTTATTTTTTTTTTAATTAATATTTTCTTTTAATTAATTTTTTTATTTTTTGGTTCAACTAGAAGGTACCATTTGTGTGTGCAATATTTTAGCATAATGAAAAACGTGCTTTTTGAACTATCTTGCGCAGTAATTTTCAAATTTTGAGAAAAACGTGTTTTTTCAATAATTATAAGAACTTACGGCCATTCATCTCTTGCATCCTATACTGTAATCCTTCAGCTTCCTCCTCAAGGTCGGTATATACCTGTAAATATGCATGCCGAAAAGGTTGGCACTCTCTCTCTAGGCAGGGCTATTTCGAGAATTATAACTTCAAAATTAATTCGACTCGAAATGTTCGCAAGATTAGGCAACATATGGGCCTGGAAGAATAAATTAATATTCAAAAGAAAAAAGAATATATAGGAGAAAATACCACTTTATAGCCACTTCGGTCACGCTGTTCCCTGGGCAGAGGTGGGGTAGCGTCTAATGAGTTGCTTCTGCCGTGGATGAAACAGCAAGTCTAATTTTTGGCATCTAAAGTGCTTGTCGAAAACTGAGCGATCCGTGGACCGCAACCGTAGTAGAAGTAAGTTTCTTTCCAACTGGTCCGGTCCGTCATCAAGTAGGTGACGGACTTAGGACTCCCTCAATTCCTAAACAAAATTTAAAATTTTGTCATTAGAGCTTTATCAGTATTTGTGCTTCTCTAGAAGGCTTTGCGCAGTAGTTCGTTTTGGGCGTATATAGCATACCCTCTCAACTAAAAAAGTGTAGAGAGACCATTTACCATTTTATTCAATACAACCATTTATTTAATAAAATAGCATCAATTTTAATTTGCCAATTTTAGATTAGAAATTTCTTTATGGGTAGTCTCAGTCAAAATATGATAAAAATTCACCAAAGTTGTATTATCTTGAGAAAAATCCGCATCTTACAGGGATAATTTTGGGAAAAAAACCCCAAAGCAGTCATCATAGTAAAAGTTATTTATTAGTCAGTAGTTCAATCAAAGCAGCAAATTCAAAGGGAATTTTCTCCTAATCACGAATTTTTTCTATTTCAAATCACAAATACTAACTATATTAAGGTTTTGTGTGGAACAAAACCTTATTAGAATCGATTCGATGTTTGTCTGTCCGTCTGCCTGTCTCTCTGTCACACCCAATTTATTCGGAAACAGCTGGATCAATTGTCACGAAAATTGGTGAGAGCGTGTGGTCTGATGCAATTTTTTTCACAGAATGTGGTCATATGGGATCTCAAATGAAAAGGCTCAATTAGTACTTTTCGAAACTGACCCCACATTTGACATCGGGTGAAACTTAGGGGAATGAGCGCTCAAAATATGACCCTCAAAATGTGTGACAAGTCTCGTTCTCAGAACCTATTCAATCGAAAAATCACAGTGGTGTATCTAAACGAAATCTAGGACTTAAAATACATCCCGTTCCGATATCTGCATGAGCAAAGTTAATAATAGTATATTAGCATATTTTAGAAATTTAGCCGGAAACCCCCCTTAAGTTCGTGCTAGAACTACATGCATGCAACCGCATTTATATAAAGGACGAGATAAGGCACAAGATGGTCAAGTTTGAAGAAAATCCAACTATTATTAAAAAAGTTATATAGGGTGAAACTTTGCCATTTGTTGTGAATTTCGTGTACTCTACAACGTGAACGTACGCATATCTTGTAGTTTGGAAAAATATGAAGAAATGTGTTGGATTGTAGCTATATACGGATAGAAAAATGTGCGTTTCTTACATACGATGAACGCAAAACCTTTATACCCGAAGCGCGAACTTCCCATATTCCGACTTGTTCCTTATGTTAGTACAGGTGTTTTTGTTTTTAATTTAGTATTCTACTGTTCATCTTATCTTGCCTTCTTTTTCATTGGAAACATTTTCATTCTTCCATTGCCCACCTTAGATTCCAAAGGGTACCTAATTCTAGCACAACTTCCTGTGCAGTTGAAATCATCTATTAAGGCTTATATTCCTCGTATCGGCAAGTGGATCATTCTTTTGCATTTGCTTCCTTTGTACTGTCTTCAAAAATACATACAGCAGATGGAGCAAATTCCAGCTTGCATGTGGCACCAGCAGGGTATTCTCCGAAGGAAAATAGAGCATGAAACGCCGGATGTCCAAGAATCTCCATCCGCAACTTATGTAACTTCAAGAAAGATGGTTTACCTAAAAACAAATAGGAAGAAATTTTAAACCGAACACTAATCCTTTATAAATCTATACGTACATATGTACATATACACGATTTGAATCGAAAGGTATCCAGAATTTATTTAGAAAATAAAAATATGTATAATAATATATGTTTGACAAAATTGATATTGCTCCCTGAAAAGTAATCCTTCCCGACTAAAACGTATACGAATACCATCACTTCACCCAATCCTCCAAAGGTTTGTTATACTTGTTGCTTGGTGTGAACATCAGAGCCACCTTCGATTTTTCTACGACTTCTTCGTAATGGTTTTTTTTTAAGTAGGGATCTAAATCAGGTAGCTTCGGTGATGGATAATGATAACATTTTGCTACGGTAGGTTATGACATCAAAATCCACAACATATTGGTGCGAAAACCCTTCCCTTCACACTAGTATCTCATAACACCTAAACTATACTATTTGTTCACTATTTGACTTTTCTATAAGAAACCTATAACGCCCAATGTCATTGCAATGGGTGGAAACCATGAGTGTCGCCGTCTTTTTCGACTGAAATCGACGTACGGTCTCAGCATTCGTAACCTCACGTCTTGCCCCTCTCATTTGATGTATATTGGGTCGGATTTAGCCATGGAAATTATAACTTAATTCACATTCAACATATCGCCTAAAATTTACGTAAAGAAGGGACAAAAGTATGTCGTATGGTTAAATCCAAAAGATATCAAGGGAAATTCTGGTTTTAAGCACAAACAGGTTGGTGACAATTGTGAGGCTCGGGGGCACAAAGTACCCTTCACCTACCCTTCCTAATCTAATATCCAAAGCTCCACTTTTAACCCAAATATTACGAAATTTATCCATCATCAATAAAATTCGAAGACTCGAATCACCCACCTATAATTACCTGGTTCTGAGATTGCTATCACTAATTCTTGGTCATTCATCGAGAAGATTCATAGGCTGTTCGCTCCTAAAACAGGCATTTGGCTAAGAAAATCGCTGGATAGGTTCCTAATTCATCTTCGCTATCTATTTTGTGGAGATATCATTAGTTGTATCGATGGTGCCAGAAATACCGTAAAAAACAAGGATACTTACGTTCCTCGGTTGTCACCAGTTTTGGGGTTGATGTTATTTTCTTGATATTTCGCTTTAAGATTTCGGCCCTGGCACCAAACACCTTCCATTCTCGTGACAATGGCCGTACCGCTGGGTTTGTATAGTTTACCACCTTTTTAGTCATTGGAAAATAAACCTCGAATTAGCTCGGCAGAACGTAAACAAGCCGAAAGTGCATTATGTCAGGCTTTCATCATGTCGACACGTCCGACGACAAATATAATATTATGTGTAGAAAACGAGAGCCAACCCACACTCCTCATACTCCCATAAAGTTTTGAATGAACCGAGAAACTTTGACAGGCACTGGAAATATAGTATTTGTGCTGCAATTAATAACAAATTCACGTAAATTATACTGTAAAGGCTCGAAGACAAAGGGGGCCACCTTATTCTTCTATAGGTGCTGTCCTGTTTATGCCCAAAAGAGGACCAAGACAAACCGGATCGAAATTCTACCTCTCCTGGCTACAGGTAGCAAGGCTAACTTTTCCCAAGAAATCTGGCCTTTCTGTCTTTTTGCTGAAATCCTTTGAAGAGTTTATAACAATGACGGACCTAATATACAGATTCTAAATGTAGTATTGGACCAGTACCTGATTTGTAAATGAAAGCTAAGCAATTAAGATGGTAAAAAACGCCTTTACTAGTCATTTATTCGCACATTGTTCTCGGCAATAATTTTCCGATGTTCAACCGATTTATGAAAGCCACATTTGAAAAATTCGCGTGGTGTAGAGTAAAAAAAATGTTGATCTGATATTGACGGCCTCCAAAGAATTAAAGCTTAAAATGATTCGTAATGATTGGGACAACTAATAAAATTTGAGGGAAAATAAGGTAGATGCAATAAAGTTTCCCACTTGAACTGTTTCACTTTATCGAGTCATTTTCGGACATGTGATGTGACGCTATTGAAGAAACGGCCTTTACGATTAACCAAGGTCATGCAGGTTTCTCGGTAATTTTGTGGTGTGTTCTCAAGCATTTGACGTTTGTATGCATGGCCCATTTTTCGCTGCCAAGGTCCAAAAACTCTTTTCCAAAACAACCAAACAAAGAAACGGATATGGGGATACCATCCAACTTGTTTTTTTCGGACAACGAGGTACCAAAATATTGAAATTTAAGGTGACGCCCATCTTATTTGAATTTCGAAACGCGGTTGATTGATTAATTTAACATCAACCTCCGTTGAAATTCGTGCATTGTTTGATGTTATTGTTCGCAAAACGTCGTCATAGATATTGGAGAGACGCTCAGGACAACGTTCGTCTTTAATGTTAATATCGTCATCATGGAATTTACCAAAACAGTTCTTTTTAGCTTGAATAAACCACTTGCACGTTTTTGCTGCAGTGCCCATCCTTATTCGCCTCCAAAACTCGCACAGCTTTACATGTAGACAATACAACTTCTCTTTGTCCACGTTCAATGATTTTTAATTAAGATTTTCTTTTTCGGAATTCAATTTATTTTTTCTAAAGTTATTATGTATTCAGAGCCGAATGTATAAAGTTTACAAAAATTGGGACGATTATAATATAAGCAGAACATTGGGCTCCGTTAAGGTACACACAAACCTAGCCCGGTTACGTGTCACTAATTTTACAGGGTGAGATGTACTTCAGACAATAGTCAAGTAAGGATGATTGCTTAATCATCCCCAAACACTATGCCGATTATAATAGGCAATATTTACACTTCAGGCAGACGCCTTAAATTTCTTTTTGTAAAACTACCAAGTTTTCCGCATGCCGTCTCGATAACATCACCATTTTTGCGTTCCAAGATTCAAATTGATTTCATTGATAGAATGGTTGGTCGAAAACTTAGGCCAAAGCTCATGATTATTTAGATTCTGCTTCTGAGAATAAAGAGTCGCACTACACTACAATCCAAGAACTGTAGCCGAAGCCCGATAAAGGTTACATTCTTCAAGATACTCATTTTCTATTGACCGGTAACGCAGGATCTTGATCTAGCGAAAATCATTCTTCCTGAAATTGATATATCGAATGGAAGCCTAATTTCAAACGGAGCCCAATGTGAGAGAAGAAAAAACACGAAAATCACATATACAATCACCATTTTTCCTTGAAAAGAACAGGGAATCATGATTCTTGCGAACAAGAATTGTTGATCACTTCCAAGTATACGCAATTTCCATTTCCATTAGCACACAAACTTGAACTCATTTTTGCAAGCTAAAATCATAATGCAGATAAATTCACAAGCGACAGTCAACATTGATTCGGCAGGCGCCAACCGGTACCGCCACCTGTACTATGAGGAACGGTGATGTTTGTTGATGTTTTGTAATGTGATATCACAGTGGCATGGATACAACAAAACATTACTTATCACGAGAGTAATATCATCATCACTTCTCTACTGGGAGCTGATGTTGGGATATTAAGTGATATTGTCATACTTGGACCACATTCGGTGATTGTAATGTGATATTGTACTTTAAATTGATATCACATTTGTAGCATTATATACATCACCAACATATCTTCACTCTTCAGACTTCAATCAATTACCCTCGATTTCATTTAGATTTTCTCTTAATTTTCAACTCCATATTAGGTAATTTCAAAGCGACCGCGAGTGCCACCTTGGTAGAAACATTCTGAATACTTTTTCTTCTGAATACTTTCTGCTTCTCTAAATATGTACGACATTCTGATATCAAACGGTAATAGAATGTAGAGTCGCATATTCTGTGGAAAAACACTAACACCATAAATATGAAAAAGTGCGTGGAAAGGGGGCCATCTTTCAAGGATTTACTGTGCGTGACCAGGTCAGGTATGATTTGTGTCACAAAAACCAAAAGTAAAAAATGTCAGCTCATACAATAAATGTCTATGCATTTCAATTCCCATGGCCCTTTTATTATTGCATGTATTAAATTCAATGCTCAAACTTGAAGCGAACACACAATGCTTGAAATTGCAATGTATTCAGTAATTACCGGTGGTCACGGAATCCGAAATCATATATTTCCATTTACATTTATCTAAATTTAATTGATAGTTGCTGACAATAGCGCACAAATGCTTCCCCAGTGTCCGCCTACCCCAAACCTTGTCCTATCATCAACCATTTTTGATGCTTTCACTTAGCATGTTATGCAATCATAATCATTTCGTTAGAAAATCTCGGGAAAAAAGTAATTTCCAATTTTCACGGCATCAGACCTAACCTTGGGCGAATATCACTGTAAACATCATAACGTACCTTCGAAGTGAAAAGTATGATCACATTAAAAGATACTTTCGTAGGTTTCTTTGCCCTGCCTTCCACATTAGCTATTGTTTTTCTCCAGGAAAGCGTTTGAGGAGTTTTGATAAACTTGAACATTTTCCCAAGAGTCGCGATCGTTTCGTTAAGTGATCATTAGCTAACAACCAACGTGCCATCATGGAATATCTGATGATAAGGGCGTCACGATTTATTAGAAATATCAAATAAAAGCGATAAAAATGAAAAGGTGACCACCTATACTTTGTTGCGGATAGATTCTCTGAACATTTCAAAGTCACTTTTAACGATATTGTTAAGGAAAGGCCATAAGATACGGAGAAGCGAAAACAAAGTTATTGATGATACCCATTAGAGAAAATTGAATGGTTCAACTGATTCAGATTCCAAACTTGCAACGATTTATCTTAATTTTATTGATTCCGATGCAAACAGGAAGCAATCTTAGTGTTCAAGGAGAGTAAATACTCCGCGCGTTTTGGTATCAATCATAATTTCACTGAATTTGCTCAATTTCGATTAAGCAATGATGGACGGAGCAGATCAGTGCGTACGAGTGGAGTATCTTGACCGACCATAAAGCATGAAGTAAGGTCAAGGAAGACGAACTTGAATAATCTTTAACGCCTGACTCGAGGAGCTTTTCATAGTAATTATGGATTTCGGCTTGATTTGCGGAACCTTCAAGTAATTAGTGAATTCACGGCTTCTTATAAGTTTTTTGAAAGGAAAAATTGTTTTGATTCGCACAGCATTTTCATTTGCGCTGACAAATGGGAATTTCAATGAACTGGAGTAGATTTCATTATTTACAAAAATCTTAATGGAATTACACTAAAATGAGCAATATTGCGACGGCCCTCAAAGCCTCTGATAGGAATTCCAAACTGGAGCCGGAATGAAGGTCAAATTAAATTGAAGTTCTGCTGCCTCTCGAAACTCGTACTGAAATTGACCCAATAGTTAAGACCAACAGCATCTTCAACGCTGATGACACCGCTCGATTTCCGATCGATAAATGCATTTGCTTCTTTCCCAAGCCAAATATTTCCCTTTGTTTTTCACGAAAGAAAGTAAATCTTACAGTTAGAAAACTTGTATCAACAACCTACATTTTCAGACAGATAAACTTGTTCACGAGTGTAACGACTGCTTGTTTGTCTCATTTACATGGCAGCTACTTCTTTGTGAACTTATGAGCTTACGCTTACTTTTTGGGTGAATCATTACCGGTAAATTATCACTGCAAACGATCACGCCATAACCGGTATTGCTCGATCTGTGTAGGCTTTATATCAAGGCTAATAACTTTTGATTAATCACAGCAGAGTGGTACAGAGTCGCGTACGATTTAGTAATCTTTCTTAAGCATCTCCTTTGGTACTTCTTCCTGGTGTATTCAAAATTTAAAATTTTTGTCATAGTTTATACTTGTATTGATTTTTTTTGGATCGTGTGAATGCGTTTCAGGTAATAAACCTCATCAAAATAAACTTTAATTTATTGGCGGTCAGTTCTGGGTGATGTGGTATATTTTGGGGTACTTCGCACATGGAATTCTTTCCTGTCTCGTTATGTCATTCCGGAAATTGAATCAATGTCAGGAAGTTCAACTGCACTGGAGTCTACTTGCTAAGTTGAAGGCGAAAGGGGAGCCATTTACCATCTGCTATAGTTTTAGATATGCAGCTTTTGGATAGTTACATAAGTACAATCTTTTTATTCATACTGCCAACATGAGACATTCTCCCTTCACGCCGGGACTATATTAAGACCTCCTTAAAATGGGTATATGAATCTATTCCGGAAAGACAGGTATTCTTTGAAAAATTGACAGTCGAAATAGTTTAAGATTGTTAAAAATAGCATACATTATTTATGCTATATTCTAAGTAAGTTCGTTGAAAGTAGAAGGCTCAAATCTCGAGCCTTAAGCCATGAATTGCACTCACATAATTGCTCGTAACTGTAAAGAAATCACATCTGGACATACGAGTATTTGATTCCAATCTGTTTTGTAGCGGCTCATGTGGCTTAAATATCTACTTTGCAGCGACGAAAACGGTCAATACTTGAAATGAAGTTCGGTGTTAAAAATAATGCCCTAAGTTTATAATTTTTCAATTGTTAATTTTGAATGATGAATAAAATGGAGCAAAACGACGAACGCGAGAATCAATTGCGTATAGTGACGGATAATAGGAATAACGGGTTTACCAATAGAACGCCCTTTTTTAAGGGTTTGTGTAAACACAAAACCTGATTAAAATCGGTTTACTGTCTGTCTGTCCGTCACACGCATTTTACCGAAGACGATTACAGCGATTGATACCAAATTTGGTAGAAAGGTGGGAACTGTGAACGCTCACGCATACAGTGAGTTACATCCTTTTACGGCGAATTTAAGACCCCATTCATGCAAAAGGGGGGATGTAAATGATTTTCATCAAATATAGTCGTGTGGGGTATCAAATTAAAGGTCTTGGTTAGTACTTTTCGGAGCCGGTCTTGGTTTTAACATTTGTTGAAAAGGTGGGGAGTTCGGGGGGTTGAAAGTGATCATTCATTTAAGGGGGCCATTCTCAGAAACTACCCAACCGAAAAATCTGAAAAAAATCAGGAGGCGGCCACTATATGGTGCCTGGGCTCCGAAATAACTTCCATACTGATATCTGTACAAATAAAGTTAATAATAGTAGACAGACAGTAGGCATCCAGTTTCAAAAAACCCCTATCATGAAGGATAAAAATGTTTCCGTGTCGATTGAAGCCTCCCATACCAGACGAGGTTATCTTTTAAATCACTTTCCTTAAACAAGTCCTTTTATAAATCGTTTTAGAGTTCAGTTCTTTGGCAATTATTCGTCGGTTTGTACAGACCAACTTCCGTAATTTTATATATTTTAATGCTTGTGGTTCATCAAATAACTTGAACATGTCTTGGTTGAACCTAGCTTACCACGCATCTCCGCACTTTATGGATGAGAACATCTTTCGCAAGTCTTCCTCCTTAACTGTGTGCATCTTGCATTCGCTGAGGTCACTTTTCTGAGAAAAGATTTGGAGAGTGTGGGAGCGAGCCCATTTCACTCTTTTGGTCTTACGTCAGCTCGGAAGCTGGGAGTCACCTCGTTCTAGATTCTCTGGATCTGTTATTGGCGGCAAGCGATGGAAAAACTGTTGGAATATGGACAACAGTTGCACCATCTATTCATCGACTTTAAAGCCGCCTATGATAGCATAACCAGGGTAAAACTGTACACGGCCATGGGGGAATTCGGTATCCCGACGAAATTAATAAGACTGACTAGGCTGACACTAATCAACCTGCGAGGCCAGATAAAAGCAGCAGGATCACTCTCAAGACCATTCGACATCAACAACGGTCTACGAAAAGGGGATGCCCTGTCATGCGTCCTCTTTAACCTGGCCCTCGAGAAAGTGATCCGTGATGCTGATGTAAATGCAAGTGGTATGATCCTCTTTAAGTCCACCCAACTACTGGCCTATGCTGACGATATCGACATCATGGGAAGAACCACCCGAGTCGTACAAACTGCCTTCATCCAGATCGAGCAGGCGGCAATCGGGGCGAGATCTTAGGCTGCACATCAATGAAGGCAAGACAAAATATATGGTGGCAACGTCAGCACCGAAGACGAATCAACTAACAACTTCAAACCACACTGGTCAAACAGGAAGAATAAGGATAGGTGAATACAACTTTGAGACCGTTGACAATTTCTCCTATCTAGGGTCGAAAATCACAACCGACAACAGGTACGATGATGAAATCCGCGCACAGTTGTTGTCAGCCAACAGAGCCTATTTCAGCTTACAAAAACTGTTCCGCTCGAAACGTCTCACCATAGGGTCAAAGCTCTTACTGTACAAGACTATGATCTTGCCAGTTCTCATGTATTCCTCGGAAACTTGGGTTCTTAGCAAGAAAAAATGTGAACTCTTGGCCGCGTTCGAGAGAAGAATCCGAAGAATTTTTGGCCCCCTACATGAGGATGGACGATTCCGTAGCCTACATAGCGACGAAATGTATGAGCGATACCATGACGGTCCGGTTGTGGATAAAATCTGACTCAATAGGTTACGGTGGGCGGGTCACTTAATCCGTATGGATGAGGATGATCCCACCCGGAAAGTCTATAAGGGCAGTATTTATGGTAGAAATAGAAGACGAGGCAGACCCTGCCTAAGATGGAGCAATGGCGTAGGCCAGGACGCCAGACAGCTTTTAGAGATATCGAATTGGTGGACCTCGGCGCAAAACCGGGATGTCTGGAGTTCCTTATTAAGGAAGGCCTAGACCGGATACCGGTTGTTGCGCCGTTGATGATGATGTTATTGGCTTTATTTTACAAGGAATTCTAGCTTCAATATGTATTGTAAGATACGCACAACAAGGATGTTCCTCCGCAGTTTCCATATTTCAAACGGTCTTTTTCATAGATTCAAAAAAAATGCTATAGAAATGGGCCAATCGCTTGCAGGATGTGGATGTGAATCATGGTGTTTGAGTTCTCACTTTTTACAACTATTCTTTGAAGAGCTGGCACCATCTGCAACCGGAAACATAAGCCACATCTTCTTTCCGCAGATCGGTGCCACATATTTGTAACACAATGTGCCTTTACGAACCCTGGGTATCTGTCCGTAGGCCTAGCACTTAGAGCAGCGAGTTGGAAGCGCCCTTTGCTATAGCCTGCAAAAAGATGTACCCGATATCTATTTTCCAGCAATCAGGAAATTGACTCGCTGGTTTCTTAGGGAAAGTAGGACGTCTGGGTAATTCCTTTTTATTCAAAAGAAGGACGAAGATGGCTACGGTTTCGTACCAGGGAAGAGGCAACTCATCAGACTCTGCCTAACCTCTCCTTGGGAGCAGCGTGACCGAAGCGCTAGCAGGTCTTATACGCTCCCTTTTATAATTCGCAAAACACGGCAAGGTGCAAATTATATTCAACGTGGCCGTAGCTAGATAATTTTTGTTCAGGGATTGAGGAGTCCAAAGTTCGCATCCACTTGATGTCGGACCGAAACCAAATTGAGAGCAACTTATTTCCACTTTTTATGAGTGAAGTGAGGAAGCGTCGGATGAGTTGCCTCTGCCCTGGTACGAAACCGTCCCTCTTTTCATTTTTGAACTTTGGGTGTTAAACCCTAAAAGTGGAATCCGTGGACCATAAAGAGTGGAAGTAAGTTGTTCTCTCCCTAAACAAAAATTATCCTGTTTATTACTTCCGTCACCCCCTTTTTAACAAGATACACGTCGCTATTCAGCTTACGTTGTTGCCGTTGAATTTTCGCGTTTTTTTATATTGAAGGTTTAAAACACGTAGTTTCGTCTATCATTTTTAGGTTTGGCTTAAAGGTTTCCTCTTCTATGTGGTATAAATTCCAAGCGGAGATTAAGTAAACTAAAATTCATGTCACAATGGTATATCAGTTTATTTACAACGCCTCACATGAATCGTTTTACAGAGTGCAGCTACATAGGAAGGATAAAGATGGTGAATCAAAAATGAAAGACCAATAAAGGCGGTAATCTAAACCTACATTGCTTTCTTTGACACCTACTACAACCCTACTGGCAGTTTTTTCGCAATGGTTAGCAAAGAGTCTTCAGCCAAATTTACTAGGCTCGTTAATGAAATAATTCACCATCTTTATCGAAGGATAAAGATGGTGAATCATTTCCTCCATGAAAGTTTGGAAATGAATCACACTAACCACTAAATTTTTGAAATTTGAAATTACCGAGAGGTTCGAAAGGATAAAAAATTCAAGGATGTCTCGTTGATAATGAATCTCAAATTCATTCCTGTAATCCGCAGAGCTCAGCGTAGATGACCAGACTGGAATCATTTGTAGGCACTGGGGATAAGGGTAAGATAGAGGTTATCCCAAGATAGGGTTTATGCGAAATCGTAGGAAGTGGTAAAAGGCGGAAGGGTATATAAAAAAATATGATTCGAACGAGATATGTGTCCTTCATGTTGGTAACAGTACGATTTTCCAGTTTTTTAAACGCACGTCCAGCAGCATTTGCTTTACGAAAATTCTGCAAAGTTTGAAGTCGAGCATCGGTTGAACAATTGCAAAAACTAAAGTTTGGCTCGAAGTGGCACAAACATTTAAAAGAGCGAACAATTCCGTCCTGTATCGTTTTAGAAATTTGCCTACAAGATAAACTATTCTCGAATGGTTCGAAGATTGTTTGAGTTGTAGAGCTCTTGAAATCAGGAGCAATTCCCAATCGCTCCGACTTTCTCCCACTAGTTCTTAGTAAAGTCATTGGAGATATCAGCGGCTGACATTGTGTTTGACAGACAATATGGCTTGCGAGACGGTAGATACCGATCTCTCACCACTTCTAGATGGTCTTTTGACCATTCCACACTACCGTCAATTTTTTTGCTTGTAGATTCAATAGTTATATATCTTTTTTGATTGATTTTTAACATTTTTTTTTGTATCTTTTCAGGTAAGTGATGGAAATATGTTTTTCGTGTTGGATCATCTCTGGGAAAATATTGTTGGAAAGGATCTATATAGAGTTGGCATTATCTAATATGCCCGGAGGTATTTGAATTGATGATTGAGAGTCAGCCTTTCGATCTCATTGCCCAGGTGCGGGTCTCGGTCGTCATGTGTTAATCTTTGTGTTGTCCCACTGCTGTAAGTCTATCACTTGCACATCATTTAGAGTGAGTGTAATGAGACCGAAACACAATCTTATTGAAAATGAAATGGCGAAAAAAATAAGAAAAAGGAGGAAAGAACTTTGTGAATTATATGTAGAGTAAGGTATTCATTCCACTAAGAAATAAATAGGATGTAGACATCCCCGTGCGGATCATCTATTTCTGGAGATAAGAAGAAAATCTAAGATTATTGTAAGCTAAAAACATTTCGTGAGGAGACGCTACTAGGTTGGAAAACAGCCAGTCATTTTTTGTTCAAAGGCAAATAATATGAAAGCACTTATATTCAAGGAGCCGAAATTTAGCAGACATTGCACAAACTGATCATGAAATTTCCGCATGATCTAACAAAGTTGTCTTCACTCTAGTCTCAGCCTCCACTTACTACACCACGGTTACTCAAAGGAAGGCAGGGCCAGGTTACATTTCTTCTCATCTTCACCGAGCATCACTTACATAAAAATCTTATCTATAAGCATTAAGTAACAGATTTTCGCTCCAATTTCAAGAAAATCACATGAGATGATGAGATCACCTTACATGATTTCTAATCAACTGTAACAAATTATAACAACATAAAATCACACTCTCGTTACACTTTACCGCGTTTACCTCAATTTTAAGAAAACCCAGGCGGCATTACCTTCGCACCAGCAATAACAACAACTGAAAGTGCGCTGACATCATTCACGTCTCTTCTAAGGTAAAAGTAACCGAAAAAAAATTGAGGCCAATCCGCCGATTACGATCACACGTTCATAGTTAGCCGATCTTGTCCCATGCACTTTCGAGCGGAAAACTTTTCTTTTCGACTGAACGGATAGAAAATCAGTTTCGATTTTTTCATTTTCCATTGGAGTTATGCACTTTTTTGGGAAATTATCAAAATTTATATCGAAAATCTAAGCAGGGAAAATCCTTGGTCTCGAATCAAATTAAGCTGAAGCGATTTTTGGCAGTCCATTGACTCCGTTTGGTTTTGCTTTCAATATTCCAGTCACGACCGCTGTGTTCTAAAGAACTGTTTGGATTGAATGTTTTCGATATTATTTTATTGGAATGGTTCTTAAGCTTCATGAAGGTATCTGAGACTGGTGTACAGCAAGCTCATTCTTGAGTAACCGCAAGTTTGTAACTACAAGCCATTGGTATCTAACTGTATTTGGTTGCTGTTTCCACAAATTTTGGAATTTTGACTGATTTGGAGGCAATGGTTAACCTCGAGTAGGGGCTAAAAAGATCCGAAGAAAATTAATGAGTGGTAGCCTAGTTGGGGTTATTTCAGATATGGACACAGAAACCTATCGGAAACTGCTGGATTTATATTTCTTTTTCTACGGATAAGTCTGTTCCCTACAATTGTTCGATTGGAAATGAGCCTATCCAACCAGTTTGACGGTGGCGCATCTTGACCGAAATTTTCAGGTTTTCGAACTCCTACGCAGAAACCGTTCGAATAGATCAAATTAGAAATGACAAGTTCAAGATGCATGTCTCCTATAATTTATGAATATTTCAATTTCGTATAAACAATAGTGAAACTACGAAAACCGTCGTCCGTCGATGATCCATCATCACAATCATCATCAACTGGATGAGAGTGAAATTCGTTAAAAAAAAAGTATCTCTACGTGGGCGGAGTTCTCAAGGTGATAGATCGCCTCTACAAATCACAATTGCAATAATCAAAAGAACGAGTTTCATTTTCTCGGACAATAAAAACCGCAGACGAAATAACCACTGCGAAATCAGGTTACGAGGTTGCGCTGCTCAAGTGCGTGCCAGGCGATAATGCGATGCACGTTGCAAACCGCACTTTGAGCGCATAAAGTAAACCCCAAGAGCTTCTTTTTGGTAAATTTTGGAGTTTTCTGGACAAAATCTGATTTACGCCGTGTCGTCCCCATGATCATCTTTATCTGCGTCCTCATCATTATTGTGGTAATGATCGTGGTCATAATCATCATCAAGATCGTCGTCGGAGAACCTATAACTTAACTGCGGTCGTTATGAACGTTTGCACTGTTGTTGGACAGGAGGTTGCCTTCTTGAATAATAATCAGGTGCAAAATATATGCAAGGTATTTCGCAATACGCCTCCGTATCGACCTGCGTTAGGTTTGAAAGGTGTTTTTTGGAAAAAAGCAGTTGGTTCTGTCGAAAAATTCAAGTTCCCACAGTGTGTTGTCCCGCGATCTTTCGGGTTGTATTATTATCGTCATAACAATTTTCAAAGCATATAATTTCGAGAAGGGAAATTATTGTTTATAGCATTTTCCTTGCAAAGAGGAGTTTGCATTTCGAGCCTATAGGCGAAAGATGTTTTGATAGCAATCAATTATAATTGGGAATATATTAAAAACAGTTAATTTTCTTTTTGGCAACAAGCCAACTGTGTTAACAAAGTTTCCCGACATGTTATTTTATGCAGAACGTTGATGTTATCAGGGAATATTCAGTTAGTCATTATCAAAGGAATGCAATCTTCGCTGTTTTGAAAATGGGCCATTTTTGATATTTTTGAATATATGTATATCTTACTAACTTCCGTTCAATTATAATTGAGTAGGAACTCAAGCCCCATAATTACGATTTATAGGGGATGGCTAATTTGGAAGTTTCCAGACTTTCTTTTGAGTTTAGGTTTTTAGTTCCTCTTTGAGCACAGTTATGACATTTCTGGTCCTTTTTCTAAGATCTGTCTCGACTGTGACGATTGGATTTGCGCCTCTTTTACATAATTACCATAATTATTCCTTGTTTGCCATTGGTCAACTAAGATATCTCGAATCTTAGAAAGTTGACCAGGAAGATCTTCAACATCTGCTACAACCATAAATATTGGCAGTCATACAAGGCTGCCTGAAGAGGTATAAGTCGGTCATTAGAACTACGAGTCAAAATAGGAACCCATCCTTTCTTAAAAAGTTGGATAGAATTTTTTGATGAGAGTGAGACCCTGGAGCTGCTACCCCAGATGCAATTCCCCGTCAAAAAGGGGGGTTATGAATCAAAACCTTGAAGGTTTATTTATTTATTTTAATTTTATTGATTAAAGATAATATGCTGAAAGTAAATTCCTCGTTACTTATTGTCCTCAGAGGAGTAAGTAAATGGCTTAACTTACGCTTAAAGCTAAGGATGGAAACTGAGCCAAAGGACCCAACCTATAGAGCGTTGTAGGACTAGCATACCCTCGGGATCAGGGTGAAAGTAGGTGCTGAGCTCCACGAAGGATATTTCAAAAATGCCCAAAATACGTGTCCTACGAAAGGCCATGCCGAAAATAATATCGGAGTTGGCTGAGCAGCCCATCAAGCAATTACAGAATTTGAAAAGTGTGCACATATCAAGTAGATGCGGCGTCGCTGCAGGGAAAGGAGATTGATGGTGCCGAGCCGTGACAGATAGTTCACCCTGGGAAGGTTATTTTTGAAAAAGAGGGTCGGGGTGAACTCGCCTTGTACAGCTTTAATAGCACGATAGTGAAGGGGGCGGAAGGGGAATCAGACTGCACAGCAATATTCAAGAATGTTTCTGACAAGGGAGTGGAAAAGTGTTAAGGGGGGCTAAATTGAGGCAAAGTCGAAACAGGAATGTAGAATAATAAATGAAGTGGGAACAAAACGAAGTTTGTCATCGAATATTACACCCAGGTCTTAAAAGGACGTGAGTAGTGAAAGAGGTTGGCCGCCAAGAGAATAGGAAAAGGATATTGAAGAGGGTTTAAGTGAATAGCGCATCCAGTGGCATTTGCTGACATTCAGTGCCAGCTTGTTAACCGAGCAGCAACGGACGAAGGTGTGAAAACTGACCTTCAAGAGAGGAGAACCTAGCGAAAACGAAACAGAGGCAAATGATTTCAAGTGGTCAGCGTTCCGCAAACCCAGATAGGTGAGGGTGGGGAGGAGATGATTGGCAAAAAGGACAAGTAGTAGGGAGCCAAGTACGCAACCTTGGGCAATATCAGAGGAGGGAGAGAAGGAACTGGATGAGTCTCCAGGAAAAGAAACTCTGTGGGAATGGTTTGAGAGGCCGAGTTGGAAATCTCGGCCTCTCATACCATTCCTGCAGAGAAACTCAATTAAGGAGGACGTGGAGAAATGAGCAGTCTGGATCAAGAAGAGGCGTAGAGGGCGCAGTGGTTGAGGGAATGAACACTGAAGAGAAGTAAGAGCAAAGGAAGTCAGAGAATTGTTGTGGGGATTTGGCAGTGGAATCAACCAAGTTGATGAAAGAGGGGAAATATTGGGTGGGGTTTCAGGAATGGCGAGTGCGGTGCCAAAACGGTTTCAAGTTACTGCAAGCAAGGGCGGCCTTGATGCTCAGCAAGTATCTTTTATGCGCTATTTAAATCATCGACTTCACAGTGAAACGCATAGCCTTGAAATGAGCAAGGTCGGCGTCATTTTTTTAAATCCGAAACTTCTTTCGCAATGCATGTTTCAAGCGGATGTTATTAACGATTTTCGTTCTGAACCAAGTTTGGTAAACACGAAGAAAAGTAGGAGAAGAAGGGACATAACAGGAGAGTAGATAGGATAAGTTATTTTAAAAGGTACCAACAGCTTGATCACACGTAGAGTTTGATAATATGTGATCAAATTTGATTGACGGTAACGCTAAGATGAGATCCTCAAAGTTGGATTTCCGAAAATTGAATTTAACAGAATTCCGCGCAGTTTTGGCACCTAAATGAGAGAGTCTGTTTCAAATTCAAGTGGGTGGTGGTGAGCGCCTATTTTGACATACAAGGATGGGCGAGGAAATAGAGCGCGGTGGTGTTCAAGGAGGTTGGAATGAAACAAAAGCAGAGTGCTTCCCAAGAATTTTTTTAAGGTACTGAAATTCAACAACGATTGTACCAAAGCCATAAAGGAGGTCCTAACAAGAATACAATTGGGCGAGCGTATCTTACACAATGCTAAGAGCCAGAATAATTTGACATTATCTGGAAGGTAGACGCTTGGTCGGAGCTGTGAGTAGAGATAATAGACAATAGCAGGGTGAACGGGCTGGCGTATCCCGCCGAAATCGTGGCATTGATGTCAAGAATGGAGATTGTGGACGGCTTAAATCCGGTCAAAACAGTTGATGCTGTACCTTCATTTCACCTCCTGCGGCTAATTTTCTCCAATGTAAAGCAGACCAAACATAGGAAAACTGGATGTACAAAACCCTGATCCCACCCTAGCATAGAGTGCAATTGGCGCTGAGCAGGTAATAAAATAACACCGATCTTAACAGGATCGAGAGAGCCGCATGAGCAGGTTTTATTGAGGCGATGCGATGTGTTCCTACATCTTCTCCTCTGGACCTCTATATTAATTACGCTGTCTGTGGGCCATAATCCCACCCCAAGTAAGATAGTCGTATGGTCGAATTTGGGGAGAGGAGAGAAAAATCCTTAGCAACTTCCTTTACGAATGCC
Organism: Hermetia illucens; assembly: GCF_905115235.1. Taxonomy (NCBI): domain Eukaryota; kingdom Metazoa; phylum Arthropoda; class Insecta; order Diptera; family Stratiomyidae; genus Hermetia; species Hermetia illucens. Next base: position 54,290,613 of record NC_051849.1, read on the forward strand.
TATGTCCTACTAGAACCAGGCTGCGGTCACTGAGTAAGAAAAAAATGTGGGCAACTCAAAGAGAGAGAGAGAGAGAGATCTTCGGTTTCAGGGAAGCAAAGCTGCTATCATTCATGACTCTGTTGATCTCAATCTCCCAGATTGTGCTGCCTTTACTCTTCCCAGATCAGTCGCAGCCTTAGAAGCTTGCAGCATTGAAATAGTGCACCACAACATCGGGCTCCTCGAAGTGGCCACTTGCACCTACCTATCCCCTTCCTTTGCCATAAATACATGGATAGGATTTATTGATTTTATTTACTTAAAGCAATACAATAAAAGGAGGGGTCCTCCAGTAATATTTTGTGCTTTTGAATGTGACCATGCAAAATTAACTTTACATTCCGAACGCCACAAAAAGATGAAGTGAAAAGACCAATCTGAAAGTGATTATAGTCACGTAATATTTTAGGTATAAAATGCAAGGTGTAAATGCAAAGCAAGACCTTCGCAAAAATACTTTGAAAACCGAAAAGGATTGCTAGATCAGCGATTGCAAAGTTTGAAAATGAAGCTAAAAAGTATTTAACTGTGTGTTAGAAAAACCAAACGAACCAAAAATTGACGGGGACGGCAAGCTGGAACGAGAGAACTAAAAGGGTTCCCATTTCCTTCAAAAATTTATTAGGCATAAGCATTTGTGGCTATTTTTGTAGACGAACATAAGGCTTTAAAGTTGACTCAACCTTCGGTATTTCCATAACGAGGGAATATCAACTGAAATTAGCGTAGCTCTTCGCCAATTTCAACAACATTATTTGTAATCATAAGGATATAATTAATTATCAATAACCCTTTCCGTGAAGGTTGCTGATTCGGTGACGCAGTTGATGGAACTCCTTTCTAAATAAGTTCAGGCATGGATCTATGGGTTGTATTTTCTATATAGTGTGCTCCACGTCGGGTGCAGCGAGGCTTGACAAAGGGATTGGAAATTTCGGCGAAAATTAGGGTTAATATGAAGCCCGCATAATTTTCACCCAGCCCTCATTTTCCGCATAAGTTCCCGGGTCCGTCATTTTTTTCTTTACGTCCCTGGGTACAGCAACCATGTTCTAGACACACCTAGGATGGCAAGTATAGATAAAGTAGATGAACTGCAATCGAGAAGTTTCCAATCACCATTCAAGCACCATCGACAATCTAAATGGGACTCAAAGCAACAAACAACGCTAGGTCATGTTCACGGTAAATTTTGTTCGAATATTCAAAAGCACTGCAGGAACATTAATATTTTGAATACAACCTGTTTTTTCCAAATCGTTCCTTTTGTTTTTTACCGAGTCAAGATTATTCAATAGCCAATTTTCGGGCCTGCTTGACAAAATTTTCATACCTAGGTTATCAAACCTCCCGGATTTATTGGTTGCCACGAAGCGGGTAACAGCAACTCTCTGCCTTTTGTTTTTACCATGAAAAATGGTTAGCTAGCCCATTCTCATAAATTTTCTTTTACTTCTCAAGTTAGATTTGATTACCAGAGAATTGTACCTGAGAACTTGGTTCCGTTGCCTGGTGTGTTGATAGGAGACCATTCTAACTGACATTAAATAATACGAAAATAAAACGATGGTTTGAATTAACACACGCTCCAGTTACTAATTCATAGCAGTTACTAATTTCCATATAAAAATAACATCTCAATGGCTGATAAAGAAACTAACGCATTTACTACGATCACGAGATAGAAGGTAGCGCTAATCATTAAGCAAAGATCTATGTCACTAACAAGAGGCTTTGACAAAATTCAAGAAGACCATTCTTGGCAACAGAGTGAAAAGGTGAAATAAAAAATCACATTAGCACACGTTTGCGTAAACAAGGGATGTCATATTAAAAGAATACATCGGGAATACCTATGGAAAAAAATGTGTAAGGTGTTCTACGTCGCCATCATCCTTTTAATTTGCTTTCACCCTCTTAGCCGAGTTTTCACTACACACAACCTTCTTAAAAGAATCAAAAATATCCCAGAATGCAGCTTATCTTGCCGTACAACAGTTAATATTGGCGGTTGATACTTCGTTAAGTTCCAAGATAATGCTACAAAATAGGGCCATTACAAGGCTAGGTTGGAAGATTGCAGTAGTTGCAACTTTGAGCACTCAGGCAGCGCTTAGGTTCAAAATATTACCCGGAGAATTGCTTATTGCTCAACCCTTTGCCATCAGCGTTGGCAACTTTCAGCGAATCTAAAAACTTTTTTCAAAAATTATTTTAGAAGTTTAATGTCTTAGGGCCGTCTCCTCCTCTTCCTCATCACCATTTTTCGCATATGCTAGTTTACGGAACTCCTCCTTTTCCATCTTGTAAAAGGGCAATAAAAGTGGCGATTTAGAAGCCTCGCATTCTTTCGCAAAGGTTTTCTTCTGTCGCCACGAATTCAAATTTCTCCATTTGGTTGGGTGAATCCTTGCGACTTCAGCTTTCAATCTACATTTCGCACTGACTGAGCTGATGCCAAATACCTGGCCTCAATATTATGAAACCTCTTCGCTCCAGAGGCAAACTAGCCTGCCAGCCTCCTAATTGCCAGTCATGTTCAGATGCCCTGACACACACATGTTTCGTTCAGTGGATAAAGTCTTAAAGTCTTAACAATAAGTGCTGGCAGTTCCACCCCAACTGCAATACAAATCACGCCTCTTGACTGTCGAAGCAGGAGGTTAGTGTGGAATGTGGGGGGGGGGGCATTTTTTCGAGAATTTCCACCAGCTCCATAATCGGGTTACTCGAAAACACCCCCGATGCCTATCCGCTTTCCGTGGCTTATCCGTCAGTGAAGATTATTAAATCTGCAATTCTCTTTTGGTGATTACGGGAAAGTCTTCTCAAAGATAAATTTGGAAACCGCATGATCAACATTGAGAGATTATCAGTACTTCATGAGACAGTCGTCTGTACTTTCATCGACAGATCATTACAATGGTGCCAACATGAAAAACAAAAGGTTTGAAATGATTCATGAAGGCGATCAATTAGTTTGTATCAGTCAAAATTTATCTTTTATACAATAGATCTTTTGGAAAGCCAAAAAGTCAGAACTTTGCTAAGAATGTATGGAAACCAAGGAGTATTCGAATAATCTCAAAATGCTCCCGGTTTCCAAGGTTGAAATTTAAATGGTAATCGGATAAATCACCACTAGAAAACCATGCATCAATAATAATCTTATATATGGGCCACTCAATTTTCCCAATATAACTCTTGATCCAGCCCATAACTTCTTGCCGTATCTTCTTTGTGAAGAAACTCCTTTTTTACTGCATCCGCCACAATAATCAATTGCGCTGTAACAACTTCTTGCCTTGACATTTCGTTACAGACTAAAATTGAATGCCTACAATAATCAATAACAATAAAATCCTCCAAATATGGATTTTCAGCTTGCTGGATGGATTTTACGATCGCACCTCAGTGATGCATTTTCTAGTAACCTCTTTCGGCTTGTGGAGCTTTTCCTCCATCATCATTGGGGCAATCTACAAATAAAAAAGAAACAGAAAACTCTCAAACAACGTTCCCGTTGTTCAACACCGCCGCCAATCTGAACTCTCTAAAATGGGAAATTCATGCTGTAGATACATTTCTTGTTGTATCTTTTTCCATTCCGATGACGATATTCTTTTATATTATTTTTATTATTCCTTTATTATTTATTCATCTGATTAACAAACATCTAATAGCTTTCTGTCGGTCCATGTCACGATTTGCACCGATCGAGTGTGTTGCACGGCACCGATTTTTAACACCTGACTTTTTGGATCTCGCCCCCTGCCTACATTGATCATGGCGTGATTATAGGTTCAGTCAAAAGATTGTGGTTTTGTTTTGAGAAAATTGGTACAATCGCCAGGTTTTCGATATTTCAATGCAAATTTTATCGTGATTTTTGATGGCGATATTGATCTTAAATTGTTTATTGTTTTCGGAAGTGTTGGCTAAGGTTTTAGATTTAAATTTTACATCTGTTTTCGTAGTCGAGCCACTAAAGTGCAAATCGCCCATTTTTGTAGCAATGCAATGTAGTGATGGTTGGCACGGTTAATCTTAGATTCAGCAAAGTTTTGAGTTGTAGATAATCCAAAATGTCGAAACACAATCGTTAATTCTGGCATTTATCCAAATATGAATGTGGTTATAAATTTATGAATTCTCATATTTAGCATTTAAAGAGGAAGATAAATAGTTTTATGTCTAACAACTGTTAAAACGATCGCTAAAGTTTTGGAAGCTAGAAAGCGATTTAACGGAATTTCGAGAAATTTTCGCGCATGTGGTGTTCATTTTTAAAAACAGTCTCTAATCTAAATTTCTAGCCCGAAGGATATTCGCCAAGTGTTTATATACATACGTTTTTACGTCCACTTAGGTTTTAGATATATCATTGCTTTCGCTTTTAATCGAAATTACGTTTTTGGTGGTCGTTTGAACTCAAACAAGCACTCACTGATTCTCACTCATTGCAGGTACTTTTACCCATAGTTTTAAGTCATAACGTATCATATTTATCTTAATTCGTGTACATTTGCGCATATGAATGCATGTTCAAAGAAAAAGATAAATACTTCAGAAGTATTTGCCTGAGGAAATAATAATTAATTCAATTTGCATTTTAAGTTAAATTCATCTAGAAGATGTTAACTTCGTCCAGTTAAAGAAGCAGAAAAGATGAGGCAAAACTAATGATAAATATTTACAAACTGTGTATTGACTGCTTATCATAATTTTACTGTAAGCACTATAATCACCGTTAAAGCCGAAAGATTCATTATTATTATTAATTAATTTTTTCGCTCTCGAACTCATTGATACTCGAATTAAAGGCGGTTCTTCCCTTTTTGCCTGTACTATCAGGAAAGAAATAAGCACTGAATGAGGGAATAACTAATTCCTGAAACACGGCATTTGTACCAATAAAATAAATTGTAACCAAGAAGGAAGAACAATCTTTTTACTTAAGATGCTGACTATAAAACCACTCCAAAAATTACAAATTTGAATGCACTATATGATAGTTCAATAAGATATTGAGTTTCAGTCAGTGGTATGAGCGTGGAGCTTTGTGAGAGAGGCATAGTAATACAGAAAGAATATAATATAATATATATTCAGATGCAAATACAGGTCTACCTCAACTTAGGGCATTTCCACTCACGTTATTTTCACTTGCAATACCTGGGAAATTGGAGTACATCTCCGTATATCGACATACAGTCTTTGTAATTTGACTTCAACACAAATTTTAGCACTATCTTTCCAATTTCGGAAGAAATTATATGAACACCTTTTGCTCTTCGGTTTGGATCATTTTCGAGTAAGGATACGTTTTCATGGAACCAACTATGGTCGTAAATCGGCTACAAGGAGCAAACCGAAAAAAACAATGATTACGCCCAGGCCAAATCCTCTTCACTAGCCAAATAAATTCGTAACTGTTTCACAAATGCGAATAGAACTACTAGAGGCAATAATGATGTCGATTAGCGTAAGAAAAGTCAAATGAAGGTTGAATGAAATGGCTCCTTCAAGCCCGAAGACAAATTAAAACACTGTTGTTAATGAAGCATACCCAAGAAAAAGTCAGGAGTCGATGTTTGGGGGAGGATTCCTTTCACCAAAGACGCAAAATTTATTTGATTAACATATGGCCGCCCTTGAGAAATTTGACTCCTAATGTTTTGTACCAACAGTGCCTCATCTTCAGTAATAAAACGGGGAGCCATGACCTTTAAAGGGTCTGACCGCCCGTAGTCCCCAACAAGTAATGCCGACCAAGAAGAGTGTTTGAAAAAATGATTGACAGAAACATTCTGCCAACTATAGGAGCAATTTATGAATAATTCTATCAACCGATATTGGAGGACTATCCTGTTCTCTTTTTGAGGTTTTGGAATGAACCTCGACATGCAGTCGCTTCTCTGGTTAAGAAATTGTCCAGCTCAAAGGCTACAAACAATGGCAATCTCGGAACACTAGCTAAGAACAAATTATTAGGGAAGAAAGCGAGTTTGAAAAACATTTACAGAAGATGTGACTAAATTAAAATCGTCGTTACTTTAATAGATGCTACTTTTTAGGAATATTCAATACAAAAATGTTTAATGAAAATTATTTGTGTACATGAGTATTTTCTACATATTTTATCTCCTACCAATAAATCGCACACAACCGTTTACTAAATACGGACATTAGCCAAAAACTTCTATTCTGTGAGTATCTTTGTGTCGATGTGAACAAAAAAGTGCACATTTTTCCTCCTCTCTAGATGTTGTCCCGCTCGGTACCTGGGTCGATTCATCCAGACTTCGGTCCTTTCCTCAGTTATAAACGAGTAGTCGAGAGGCTCTCAAATCACCATTAAACGTGTCGCTTCGGTCGCTTCCTAGCGACTTTGATCTTGACTAACTAACTAACTAATGAATTTTCATCGTCGTCGTTGTGTTGAAGGCTCTATAGCCCATTTCGGACGTTGGCCTTCAGAATGTTCTTTCTTCAACCATCTCGATCTACCGATTGCGTCTTCCAACTTTGAAATCCGAACAGTGATGCGTGTCTTGGCCAAGAGAATCTGTCCAGCGCTTTTGGAAACTTCCTACTGATTTTTGTCCTCCTGTCCTCCTTCTAAGTATCCGACTGACGTCTACATGCTGAACGTGAGCAGCCCATTGCAACTTCCTAAGTTTTATTAATTTGGAGACTTCAAGGTCGTCAAATATTTGATACAGCTCATGACTGTATCTGATCCGCCATTAGTCGTCCTCTTGTTTAACTCCTATTATTCTCCTCAGGGCCCTCCTCTCGAAGGTATTGACCAGTTTTGCCCAGGTCTTATTATCGTTTTTTATACTTGAAGCTTTGCCTTCCTGTCTATGCAGCTGGCTTTTAAAATCGATAAGAACGAGTAGAAGGCTCTGCTTGTCAATTGTTACATTGTATTCTTGTTTCCGCCATAATTTTCTGTTGTTTTCGTTCAATGTTGTCGGAAGCGGAAAAATTATGGTACAAACAAAATGTGCCAAAAAGTACTAAATGTACTCCTGCTGTTGCATTTTGTGTCATACCCATGTATATCGTGTAATCTGGCTACCAATATTGTTGGTACATTATTTTAAGACGAAAGAAGGTTTGAAGAGCGCCCATAGAAGATGATATAATGAAAAACCGACGCGTAATACAGTGCAAGGAAGACAAAGAAAATAAACATAACCGAGTACCAAAAGAATATTAGCACAATAAGAAAAATAAACAGATTCTAATTAAAAACCAATCAAATTTGAAGTTCAATTTTAATGATATTACACAGTTGCAACTATAAGGCAGCAAAGCTTCGAATTGAAAAGGTATCGAATTACATTGGGGAAATTTCGTTCGTAGCTTCCTAGAGCATCTTCTCGAAATCGCATTTGGACAATACACATGTCGTGTATTGACCTGGAGTTCTAGCAAATTTAAAGACAAAAGGTTGTTCTATGCCTATGGTGGCGTTTTGTGGCCAACTTAAGCACAGACCAGTACAAAAAGTCAATAAATAGTAACTTTGAAACCCCAAATGATTCCCGCCGCCAGGCCTAATGGTTGCGATTAGGTCGTAAGTTTTAAGCTTCGTATTAGGTTATCTACAAAACCCTGTTTTTACTTTTGCCATACCACAGAACTGTATAACAACAAATCAAAAATTTTGATAGCTACTGCTATCCTTTTTCGCGACGAAAATTTGGAAGTGACCACAGGCAGCGAAATGTCATCTTTCAATTTTTCGGCCATCTGTCATTTAGCAGAAAAAAAATATTAACTTCGTTTTGGTTTTTGATGTTAGTGTTGAAAAGTGTATATTTTATTAAATAAAAGTCCTAAAAAGTGAGAGAAATACTAAGGTACTAATGAGCTTCAAAAGGTACTAACTTTAGTACTTTTGGTACTAAAAAGTCGACATTGTTTTCGTTAAATCGTAAAACAACTTCATTTGCTGCTTTATCGAGGTTTAAAAAAATCCCCTTTGCTTATGCGAAAGATTGTGCCATGAGTTTATATAGATTTGGCAGGACTTATGGCATCCACAGGCAACTTTCATATAACCTACTCCAGCGACAGATTGAACAGTAGACGCTAGCTTTCGTCAATGCCCATTACATGACCATACATTGAAGACGCCTCTCTTGCAATCATTCGACGATATTTGCAACCCCATATCGATCGCGTGTGTCCTCATTCCGGATGTGGACGTGTCACGTTATGCCATTGCCCAACACACTATATTCCCGTTCATTACTGCGAGGCGCCATTGCCTTTGACAGTCAACCAGCACACCGAACCATAGAAGTAGATTTGGAATTTGTGACATTCAGTGATGCGTTGATCACAAGGAGCTGCAGTTGAGGACCGCCACTTTATCTAAGCTTCTTCGAGGTCGATCGTGTTGTGTAGGACAATTTTTTTCAACTAGAAAAACAACATCTGCACAAAAAGAAGTGGGGAGAGGATACTGCCTTGATAAACACTTTCAGAGACTCTTTCCTCTGGCACTAGGTATTGTCGCAATAGATACCAGATAAGTGTCTGTCAAACAACTCCTCGGGTGGGCATTACTTCTCACGGTGATTCTCCTTGAGTTACTTGACAGCGTGTATCGCGTCAATAGGTTCGCAGTTCTTGACAATTCTCGCCTTTCTATATTGCTATCTTCAGTAACACGATTGGAGAACTGACCGGGCCTGAATTTTGTGCCCCACTCTTGCTCTTTGCAGAGGCCAGCTGCGATATTGTCGAATCCTGTTGCTTTCCCCGATTTCATTCGTTTGATTACCTCTTTCATTTTTGTGACCGGTGAAAATGCTCAAAATGTTGTCTTAGCATCGATATCTTGTCTGCGTTGGTATTGGCTGTTTACAATTCCGTGGAAATTACTCTCACCGCCCAGATCTTTATAGACTGCTCGATGAGTGACACTAATGGCTTTTCTCTTTCCACTTCACATTCTTATAAATCTGCGACTCACTCTGCCACCACCAAAGGCGTGTAGCAAAGCCATCAACTTGCGCGACGAACGTAGGCAATTGTAACTTCGAAAAACAATTTTTGACAGTAAAAATTGTTGCTGACTACCGCTAGTCAAAATGGATTCCTTGCGCGCCTCTTTTCTCGGCTGTTCTTCCTTCCGGGAAAAAGACTCTAGCCGGCCAGAAATACGTCCTTGATCTTACCTCCGACGTTGAGACTAAAATGGTGCGAGCCTCGCTTGAGAACCTCAATGGACCCTCGTAAGATGGCTCTAGCGGCCTCCAGGAGGCGTCCTTCCTTATTAGGACATGCGTGCAGGGGTCGAGACCCCTTCATCGACCAGAAACGTATAACAGGGGAGTTTCTTCTTACTAATCTTGATTTAGGCATCGTCATTGAAAAGCCAAGTACCCCGGTTGAAGGACCAGTGATTAGGCTCAGTGACCCCGAGTGTTGTGTACGCTGCTTTGTGGACCGTATTTTTCTTTTGATTCTTGATTTCTTCGACGCTCGTATTTGTCGATGGACGCATAAGTGAGACCAATTTTTCTCACAATATCGCCAGCATTTTGTGCGCGTAGCCACTGCGTTCGCCATGCTTTTTTAAGGATGACTTGATTCAAAGAACAGCAGTCAACAGCCAACCGCTGAGGTACGATGGTTTCGCTAAGAATGACATTACTTTCTATGATGGTGAGAAAATGGCGGCATCTTATGAGAATATAGCCAGTTGGATGACTATATTCTCATAAGAAGGGTAGGAAGCATTTAATGAATAAATAAAATTTAGTAATATCACCTTTTAACAAACCATGTATTGACAAGTACAAGGTAATGAGTGATTCGAATTATCATTACTTTTGACAAACCTTTGACTGGAAACAAGTTACGGTCTGCTTTTTGCCGAAATGACCACTAAAGTTCTCCACAATGACGATAGTCATCACCAGGTACTATGAAGGTCTTTATGTTATGTGTATTGGGTCGGCTTCAACAAACCGTCTTCAAATGGGTTAGTTTCTTTAATACCATCATAAAAACTGAGAGTAGACATCATATATAGCACGTGAGTCAGAAGTTTGAAGCTATTTCGACTGAGTTCTATGCCGCAACTTTTGGAACCAGACCATCGAGTTTCTTGCAGAGCACAAGTATCGAAGCGCTTTTACTAGTTCTTACTTCTTCCTAGTAAAAGGACTAATAGTTAGCATACAGCGACAAATTTTGTAGTTTCGTCCTGATGTCTTTCACGCATCAAGAACACTTCCTCATTTTCCGACATAAATGGGGCCCTTTCTGCTACATCGACTGGATGTGGAATTGAATGCATTGAATGCGTTTTCCCGGTCAGCCTGTGGCGGGACCTGTTACCATGAGAGATTGGGCAGGATTTAGCGTAGTGGATCAAATCCAGGTACACTTTCTTCTATCTCTCTCCCGGGTATCAGCATTTTATTTATATTGTAGGAGGACAGTATTAAATACTTTGCATCAAATCCTCCTCCTTTATTTGGGGTTGAGACCATCATGTTATGTAAATAGTATGGCCGAATTAAATAAGGAACATAGTATAACAACAAAAGCAAATATATGAAAATATTGCGTGAAAATAAAAGGAAATGTACGATGATATTTAGGAAAATTAAGTAAAAAATTTGACTTTAACGAAAAACGACCAGCAAGAAACTCTACCTATGAGCCTTAGAAACTTGCATGTTTCCATAAAGGATGCGCATAAGAAATAAGTCTTTCATTACTAACATACTTAATTGAAATTACACTATAAATAGCAAACCCAACCATTTCGTAGAATAATAAGCGTCCAGCATCATAGTTAAGTAGCTCCAGGGCCAACTACCAAAATATTCTAATGGGCGAACACGAAATAGCAAACTAAACTCCACAAAAAATGCAATAACCCCCAGTTTCGCAAATAGAAAATCACTGGGTCCTACAAAACTATCATATCTTTAATTTCGCAATTGAAACGGAAACCATTTGAAATTCCAAAAGAAGATTTGATTGCCACCAAGTCTATTTTGTATTGATTCTCTTTGATGCCCCAGACAATACTTCACTTCACTTGACGGAGACAAGAATATATTTGTCATGCCGAAACTAAACCTCCTGATTCATTCCAAATACTCCAAAACGTAAAGCGTTTCAGCCTTACGAATTTACTTTGACTGCACTTTCTACGGAATCTACGAATTGTTTCCCAGCCACCAGGCGAGCACTCAAAAACAATTTGATCCCCAATTCTATCATGAAATTCCAGAAAAGTCAATTTAATTATCAACTAGCAACTGCTTCGGACTAGTTCAGTTGCAATCTTCCAAAAAAGTCGCTGAATTTTTCAAGGTTGATTTACATGATTTTTCCAATTTCCTAAGCCTCTCAGAACTTTCTACGGCTTTTTTCCTAGCTTCATTACGCAACTGTCATTATCTTGATGGAAAAATTGTTCTCCTGACTATCAGCCAGATCATCAGTCCCCCGAAACAAAGAACAAAATCCCGTTTTTCCCTGAACATCTGATCGAAATTCCAACCCCGCGCGCAATAAAAAAAGTTAGCGGTATTCAAATAGTGCAGTCCGCATATATTTTTCTATTGCCTGCATCGATCCGTTAGGTAAAATTGCACTTAATTGTACACTAGCATGAAAATGAACATGATATTATAAGGAAAAAGGGTCGATGATGATTTTAGTTTTCAATTGCATTCAATTTTATAAGTATTATGTAAGATTTATGGTCACGGGAGATGTTAAGGTTGATGGATTATAAATAACGATTTTTAAATGAAGCTAACATGATTTTTTAAAAGTAAATATTTAAAGAGTTTTATCTTTTTTATATCGTGGGTTCGAGATAGTTTACAGGAAACGAGAAATGAGATGATGATAACGATAGGAAATGCTATGTAGTTGGGAAGACTAGAATCAAATGATTCTATCCACCACCAGCAAGGAAATAAAGAGACAACGATAATGCACTTGTCATATAACTATGGGGTACTACAAAGCTGTACTCGTGAAAAGATAGCCGAAGAACATGTCGTGTGTTTCGTCCATTGCCAATGAAATCCACATCGACATTAACCTTTGACTATAAGATTATTAAAAATGTGACTACGTTCTAGATAGAACCACAAAAGAAAGACCAGCTCAACCATTGCTGAGGAATTAGGACATCTTCTTTTGATTCACTTTCAACTTCGAATATGTTATCAGGGTGGCCTCCCACCAAGATATCTTTCGGACTTAAAATATGAAATGCACTTTTTCGAAAAAATTTCTTATTAGGAGCTAAATAGGAAAAGAAAAGCTAAAAGAAAATGGAAGGCTTGTTATTTCGCAACGAGCACTTTGGAAAACGTAATGGCAGGAATTATGTGTTTGACGGGCGCGATAGTTGAGCTGGTTGGAAGTCAGCCTCTCAATCTCATTGCCCAAGGTCGAATTCCTTCATCCATGGATAGTTGTGTTCATCTTTGTACTTGTCTCTCCGCTGTACAACTATTAATTCTGCAATATCTGATGTGATGATAATGAAAGAGAAGCATATTCTGATTGAAAATAAAATGGGAAAAAATAACAAAGACTGTATGTGCCCTACATTCCACAAAAGGGCCAACAAGAAACGTACATGTGTTTCGGGTTCATCAAAGTGATAAAGAAGCGGATTAGGTCATCTCCTAATTGTTAAAGCTTGTCTCGCCTGTATCTAAAGCTTTAATGCGAGCATATAATATGTATTAACCAACTGCATATGGCATTCTATTAAACGAATGATTTGAGTTTTTATTCGGTAAACTTTAACGCCACATAACAGTTGCGTCTCTGTGGTTTTATGTGATTACCTGTCGAATTGATTTAATTCCACGGCCTTCTTAAGGCACGGATTGATTTTGTGATCACAATCATAGACAGGCGCAACTGTACCAGTCTATAATAAGTGCATAGCTCAGTTTAGTCATACTGGTGCATTCAAAACCTACCTAAATCTCTATCGAACTAAGGAGTAGGGCAGCCGCGTTGAAACGCACCACCGTGCCGTGGCCCGAAGGTCTCTGTTCCCTTGAATGTAACCACAACCCTCATGAAAGTCTCAATAGGGGGCCGAGCTGAATGCATATGAGACAGGGATTCTCCTGAGAAATGTGAATTCACAGTCTATACCGATTCCCATGATGCCAGTATGCCTCTGGTAAGGTTTCGTGAATTGTTACCACTTTAGATGAGTCCCCGTGCAGACTCGGATCTGATCGCTCTAATTAGTCCTTTGGAACATTGGCCTACTGCATAACGACCAGGAAACCACAGTAGGTGCAGCGTATCCCAGTGCCACCACCTGAAGGTTCTCCTCGCCCACTTGGTTTTGGTCCGCACGACAGGGTTGCTGCCCGTTTTCTTCGCCGCCACCTCAGAGTACCGGCTTTTGTCAGCATATAATATTTGCCTCCGTTAATCAGAATTTTTTTTATAAACGGCCTTTCCTACTATGTACATATTGTCAAGATGAAAAAAAACCGCCCCAAACAAATAAGCAATAAATAACTCACTGAGAAAAGTTGCTTTCCAAAGTTGAATACCATCTTCCGCCTACACCTGCAGCTTTACTTCTATCGGCCAAATTATCATTTCCGCCTCTAGATGTAGCCTCAAATGTATTTTATTGCGTTACCAACAATTTGCCTACGTTAAATTCTCTAGAAAATTGTTTCAATCTGAATAGTACAATTGTCCTTACATTCCCATGCCCAAATAAATCAGAATCATCACGAAACTTTCACTTTATCTTGAGTGTTAAAGATGATGTCTTCCTCAAAATAAATAGGAAGATTATACCAAATTTATATGACAAAATGACCCATCGTAACGATCGACTTAAGTGGTTGTCGCTCCGATGCATCTCCGTAAACAAAAACATCTGAAAGATTACAACGAACTACTTTCATCGCAGAATGAAATTATAAACGAAACAATAAATTTCGTTGCTGAAAGCTCTCCCCGTCGATGCTGATTGATGCATTGAGCATCAAACTAATGACAAGAAACTGCAAATAATGCAAAAATGTGCATTTTTAGCTGGAATAGTTCATTCGTTCAACTTGGATTGAAAAGCAAAAGTGTGTGAAGGTGACAACCACCTACATGAGCCAAGTACCTAATGCTTGCGTCCTCGTAGCACGATCGCTCACTCTTGCTCTCCTGAATGGGGCTAGAACTTGTTCTAGAAAATGTTGCTTTCAGTTGCAAGTGCAGTCTTTGAATCGTGCTGATTTGCAATGTGGATTAACCACAATCCAATGTCCATTTTATAGAGTGCATTTGCAAAGTAACCAGTCAACAGTGGCAGCGAGATGACATTCCAGCGACAATGACCGCAAATGCATGCTTAACCTCGAGTTGTCGCATTTCGGGATTGTAAGATTCAATTAGTGTTGCGGAGAGAAATGCCACGCTAGTTGAGAAGGTTCTCTGACGCAGCATGCATGGGTACCAGAGAAATTGCAAAGTATGGTCTTTCCATGATATTGACTTTTTTATCCGAAGCTTTTTGCCGGCATTTAGATACTTGTATCTAAAAAGACATAATCGTATGCCTATGTAGTTTGCACCCAGTCTTCACTACATCCCCCTAAAAGGGTTAACTAACATTAAAACCTACGCGAAATTATCGAATCGCATCAGCGTAAACTGGGAACCTGAATTCGGAAAACCAGCTTCGCTTCAGTCCAGCATGAAACTGGCCGAACACTTTCGCCTTTCACGTGCGTTAATGTTTAGGCGAAGGTGCGTATCTGGTTGCGCACATGCGGTGGACACTGTGGTCAAGTTGTGCTTTTATACGCCATTATTATTAGTTTTGTTATTGTTGTTGTTATTGTTAATGGCCTACACGATCTCCCTTCATGCACTCGCGGCAAGCCGCATTGTCCATGCTCCGCAAGGTGAGTTTCGAACAGGTGCTGTGCGTCTCAATGACAGGTATTTCTACTTCTGTGGAAGACACGTACAATTTTTTCCTACAACTCCGCCAGCCAGTTAATTTACTTTCTCAAGTGCAGAGGCCATTGTATTGTGTGGTCATTATGACTGCATTGCATGCATTTTATGGAGGAGAGTGTTGCTAGTGAAGACCCGTTGTAGGAAAGTAAATTGTTCATATTGCCAAATTGAGTTTGATAGGGTGGAAAACTATTGAAAGTGGCTGGGATGGCTTAGCTACGCCTGTTCATCTCT
This sequence comes from Hermetia illucens, assembly GCF_905115235.1. Lineage (NCBI taxonomy): Eukaryota > Metazoa > Arthropoda > Insecta > Diptera > Stratiomyidae > Hermetia > Hermetia illucens. Next base: position 54,305,901 of record NC_051849.1, read on the forward strand.
TTCGATGAAAATTAAAGTTTTGTCTACAAACGAAATCCTCAGAAGGAGTCAGAAAGTCACAGTACGACAAAACCTAAGCCAGGATCTGGTAGAAGTTGCTCCTTTCTTTCAACGAGCATAACACCAGCAAGGTTCGCTGGGACGACAGGTTGGCCATAGAATCGCAGCTTATTAGATACAAATCAAAGACATTTTCAAATTAAAACAATATTCCCCTAACCAGTTCGTTCGCCAAAAACAGTGTTTATCACACGAACCCTATCACTTAGCCTCCATATATTACCACCGCACATAAGACAGGTGTGCAACACGTCTAAACATGGCACCGGGCTTTCATCGCGTTGACTGGGGAGAGAGGTGATTGCTCCAGTTTTGGGAGCACGTTGAACATTTGTTCCATGTCGTGCCGCCGTCAATTTTAAGGTCAGGGAAGTCTTGTGTGTGCACACGTTGTTCAACTCCACTCACATATCATGATTATTGGGAATAGACATGCACAGTGGATATACCCCACTGATAGCATGTGACCCATGCTAACGATCGAGCTAGAGGCGAAATGTGTATAATTTTAGACCGGATGACCATTGACCATGTTCAGACTACGTGAAATTGTTCAAAGCGATTTTCTCTCTTGGGAGCATCTTTAGTTTTTCGGCACTTCCGGCGTCTTGGAAGTAGTCATTGAGCGATGCACATCCAGATTTGCCATGAGATATACTAATGTATTTCCGTTATCTATTCTTTTTTATTCGTCTGCACTGTTTTTATACACTTTGGAAGAGTAAATTTATGCATGTAGGTTGCTCATTCGAAATCTATGAAAATTTCAAGAAAATGAATGTTTTACTTCTGGACAAACCGTGCATGCTTTCATTGGAATTAGATTTCATTTTTTTGCTTGAATGCGAGATCTCTTCAGGCGGAAAAAATGGTTTTTAGAATCTTTTGAATAAAGAAAATTTCCCATTTTGCCGTACTTCAAGTGAGAGTGAAATAAGAAAGTGTTACACATGAGAGAGTCAGAGAAGAGATCTGTTATTGGCATACTATGCATGTATGGATTTTTGGCTTACCACCGGCTTTTCCAAATGTTTACCCAGGAAAACGTTTTCATACACAAATGGGCATGACCATGTTAAAAAACTGCGCAATGGAAGCTGAAAATAGTAATTATGCAAGCATATGTGGATACCGCATAGAGCACTATTTTGCGTTTTAGCTGTTGCTAAAGATGCTCGGTCGGAATTAAATCCGCAGATTGTAGTGGCCAATCGTCAAATTATTATTTAGAACAGCAATGTAGCACTGCGCAGTCGTCCTTCCTCATACCCTCTCAAACATACCAACCCCCTCTGGCGGCATGCAACAACATCATCCAATTACTCCCACCGACCTTAAACGATTCTTTAACAATATGTGATGTCAATTTTTCTTCTGTACCGCGCCATGTCCACTCACTTTCGATCTCATCCATAGTTTTTCGTGAAGCTAAGCCTTAGTTTCCGGTGACGTTTTATGAATATTACTTTTAAATTTGGTGGAAAGTTGGAAACTACACACGCGTACAGTAAGTTACATCCTTCTACGTCGAATTTAAGGGGGGTGTAATTTTTTTTCACCAAATATAGTCATGTGGGGTATCAAATGAAAGGCCTCAGTTTGTTCTTTCCGAAGCCGGTGACAGTTTTAACATTTGTTGAAAAGGCGGGGGAGTACGGAGGGTCGAAAGTGACCATTTCTTTAGCGGATCCATTCTCAGAAACTACCTATCCAAAAAATCTGAAAAAAATCACGCTGCCACTATATGGTACCTAGGCTCCGAAATACCCTCCATCCTGTCCAAATAAAGTTAATAATAGTATATTACTATAACCTTTAGTAATTGGCTGCGAAAACCCCCCCCCCCTAAATTCATACTAGAATCACGAAAGAGCAATGCAGACCTTAATATGGACCATGATCTTGCCGAGTTTGGTGGAAATTGCAATATTACTAACAAAGTTATAACAGGTCAAAGTTGCCGTTTCTGTGCAAATTTTTAATCTTAGAGAGACACGTCCGCCGCAGCTCCGCCGCCCGAACGCCAGAGCTACAGCGGGCGCGTGTGGGATTCGCATCCACTAAAAATCACCCCCGGTCTTTCCAGCCCCAGCCCCAGCCCCGCGGGACAACCATTGAGGCATTACTTCGCGGGGTAGGTTTGCCCTTAGGCACTCGTTATTCTCCTATTTGCGGCTATCCTCCTTCTTTGTTCCTTCAGCAATTCCTCCTGCATTTGGATGATTGCGGAGCCAACCGTAAGCCACTTCTCCTCGCACTCCAGCATCTCCGCAACCAAGCTCTCCGGGGTCACGCTCCTGCCCAGCACTTGGTTTAAGCTCCTTCTCTCCATCGCAAATCGTGGGCAGTGAAACATCACATGCTCTGGATCCTCCGGTATGCCATCGCATCTGGGACAATTTGGAGAAACATCCAACCCAAAGCGGTGCAGATACTGCTTGTAGTAGCCACCGTGTCCCGTGAGAAACTGGGTAATGTGGTAGTTGGTCTCCCCATGTTTTCGCTCAAGCCACACCCTAATGTTGGGAATGAGCCTATGCGTCCACCGACCTTTCGTAGAGTCGTCCTATCTACGTTGCCAGAGATCATGCGACTCTGACCTTGCCGCATTTCTACGCTGTGCATGCCCCTCCATACGTCTTGCATGGTACAGGCCACTCATTTCTTTAAAGAGAATGTCGACAGGGATCATGCCTGCCACCACCAATACTGCCTCATCTGATGTGGTTCTATAAGCACTGCAAACCCTGAAAGCCATCAGCCGATAAACTGAGTTCATCTGCTGCTGCCTCTGAGAGTTTGCAAGAGCCTCTGCCCACACAGGTCACGAGTAGAGCAGCATGAAGCGCACCACTCCGGCTAGCCCCAACCTCCGGCAATGTTTCGGCCCACTAATATTTGGCAACATTTTTGGAAGTGCCGGGGTGGCACTGGCTGCCTTTTGGCATGCATACTCTAGGTGTACCCTAAAACTCAATTTGGTATTAATTATTACCCCCAGGTATTTGATAGCCGGCTTTGATACGACCGTATGTCCACCGACCTCCACTTTCATAGTGTCATTTTTCCTGCAGCTCGTTATTAAGACCGCTTCCGTTTTCGTGTCCGCCAAGGTCAGCCAGGCCTTTTCTAGCCAGGACTTTACTGCTCTCACTGTTGCCGTTGCGTAAACCTCCACATCTTCTGGGTGTTTTGCTGCAACAACCGCAACTAGGTCATCAGCAAAGCCGACAATCGTAGTCCCCTCTGGGACGGGAAGAGCAGGCACCCCATGATATTCCACAACAGGCGACCAAGTACCGATCCCTGTGGTACCCCGGCTGTGACAATGTATTCTTTGGGGCCCTCATCCGTCCCGTTCCAGAAAGTCCTCTCTGAGAGGTAGTTTTCCACTAGATTCGCTAAATATCCGGGGATATCTATGTCAGCCAACGCGCCTTTAATTCTATTCCAGTTGGCCGAGTTGAATGCATTTTTGACATCCAGCGCCACCACGGCACAGCAGCCGCCAGTAATCAGTGCACCTTTTGCCAGGTTTACCACCATGTCAATTGCGTCCACTGTAGAGTGGGCGCGTCGGAAACCAAACTGGCGTTCCGACAAGCCATTGCTGGCTTCGACGATGAGCAGGAGTCTGTTGTAGATGACTCTCTCCATCATCTTCCCCATCGTATCCAGCAGGCAGATAGGACGATACGACGCTGGGTTTCCAGGTGGCTTGCCAGGCTTCGGAAACAACACCAACTTTTGCGTTTTTCCACTGGGCAAGGAATATTCCTTCTTTTAGGCACGCCTCGAAGGTGTGGGCGAAAAGGTCGGGCCTAGTCTTCACTGTCAGTTTCAAAGCTAGGTTGGGGATGCCATCTAAACCTGGGGCCTTGTTATCACCGAGCCTACCACATATTTCCCGCAGCTCCTCGACAGTTACTGGGGGCATTGTGCCCTCATTTAGCTGGACAACCATTTGCCTTCCCCTATTTTCGTGGTGAGGGAACAGAGTGGTAACAATCTGTTTCAGGAGGCGCGGACAGGTCACCTGGGGTGATTTCCGCAGCCTTTTCATTACCACTCTGTAAGCCTCGCCCCAAGGGTTTATGTCAGCATGGTCACACAGCTGTTTGAAGTAGTTTTTTTTGCTCCTCTGAATGACTTCCTTTAGGCGACCACGCAATTGTCTGTGTGCCTTCTCTCGACCGTCGCCACCCAGCACTCTGCGAGAACTCTTTGTCGAACTCGATCCGCCCTTGATTTCTATGCAGATTGCCTGGTGGCCGCTATGAGTATAGTCATCACTGACATGCCATGCGACTCTACTGGCTAAAGTGGCGCTCACGTATATCAGGACCACTATAGACGCCAGGCCCCTTCCCCGGAAGGTGTAAGAAGACCCAACATTCGCCAGTACCACGTCGAGCTCCGCGAATGCTTCGAGGAGAACACCTCCACTCACATTAGTTACCCGGCTGCCCCATTCAAGAGCCCACGCATTGAAATCGCCTGCTATTATGGTCGGCCAACGTCCTCTTGCATCCAAAACAAGGGCGGCAAGCATCTGCTCATACCTGACGAGTGTAGCGCTGGGTGGAGCATAGCAGCTATATATGTGGACGCCCTTCACCTTCGCTCTGATGAAGCCCTCCTCCGGGTGCTCCATATATATATAGTGGGACAAATGCACACTTAAATTGCTTTATAAAAGAAATACACAAAACCTTTCATACCTAAAGCGTCCACCGTCCGGTTTCCCGACTTGTCTTCTTCACTCAGACTCAACGCACTGTTTCTATATAATATATTAATATATTCGTTCTCCAGTCTTAATCAGTCGCACAATTTTATACTGCATCACGTCAGATAATATGGTATTACATCCAAGTCTTCTTTTATGATCCGCCTTATTGACCAGAGCTGGCCAGAGCTGAAAATATTTTGAGAATGCGCTCAATATAATTCGCAGTCATGTCGTGTTCTACGAATTACATAAACGAGCATTTAATATCTGCGAGCCACTTCGGTCACGCTGCTCCCAGGGCAGAGGTGAGGCAACGTCTGCCGATTTGGCTCTGCCCTGGTAAGAAACCGTAAAGCTGTCATCGCTTGACATTTCTGTGAAGTTTGGGTGCAAGCCCTAAGCGAGGGATCCGTGGACCAGGAAAGAGGGAGTAAGTTGCTCCCCATTTGGTCCGGTCCAGCATTAAGTTGATGCAGACTTAGGACCCCATCATTCTCAAAATACTGCAAGAATTTTTTGTTTTCGGTAGAGATTTGAGTGAGTGCTATTAGTCAAATACAGCAATGATATTGGATAAGCAACGCATTCACTAGTATGAATTGCTTAATCGCGCATTTGATATAGTTCGGTGCTTCGAGAGAGAAGAATTCCTCCCATTTTAATCTCTAGGTTAGGCTAAGAGGTAGCTATAATAGAAATTCAGAAACACTCAGTTTTCTCTCCGTCTTACTGCACAAACCGGTGGTATGTGTTCACACACTCCAACGTCAGTCAGTCAGAGTGGTAAAATGAGACTAATATTTGCAGAAACAAACTGAAAGATATCTAAATAAGCTGGCGCGGCGACAAATCTTTTTTAAACACACCAAAGGCTTTTGTCTGCAGCAGAGAATTTTCTCTTTCTTCATTGCAAAGTGGAAAAGATTAAATTTTGATGTCGTAATTACGAATTTGTTGTGGAAGAGCGAAGAGGGCGGGTGAAATAGTACCTTACAGGAAAGTCTTTACTATGATGGAAGCGCTAAAGTCTATGGGTAAACCACTTTACGATTGGCTGCATCAGATTGTTCCAGGAGGGTGCGAAAAATTGATTCTTGAAGTAATCTTCATCGAAATTTTATTTAGTATTATTGGAAAGAATCGTTATACATATCAACTGGAACTCCTACACTGGGTTAAGTTGTTCTATCGCGAATGAGAAGTTGGAAGTTTGAAGTGTGTTAGTAATATCAAAATCGCTCCGTGTCTTTGTCAGCGCTCATCAGAAAATTCCCTTTCGCCATTCTTCTCTGTTTTTATCTTGAATTTGCTTCATGTGTAAACGTAACTTGGATGAACGCTCTTCGACTGGTTTACTTTACAATCGACGCAGTAAATATTTCAAATCTTGAATGTACCGTCGTATCGTTTACCTTGACGTCTTCTATAATTCCGAGTGCTTGTCGGCCACCAAAATAAATGAACGCCGCATCGTGATAATGAATAATAATTTGAGAATATCCACGATCAATATGAGATATTGTGCTCATTGTGAGAAAAATACAGAAGGTGGTGTGATCATACAATCAATTTAACTTCTCGCGGGCAAACGCTATAGCTAAGAAAAGTGAGGAACTCGACCTAGATAAACCGACCGAACCCCGAAAGGGATAAAAGCAAAAGAAAAAGAAGAAATCGGTCAATGGTTTCCTGTTTTTGATGGGAAATGAATGAAGTTGGCGATGAAACAAACATCTCTGTTGATCTACACTACAGGTGTCGGAAAATACTTGCTTCTAAATTGAGGATGGTGACTTAAGATGAGCAAAATTTCATAATGTGAGTTGAAATCGACTATTTTTTAGCAAACATGTGAACACATGCAAAGTAGGATATTAAATCTTTTTCGTTATATAATTACAATTCTTTACTATTATATTGCTATTTTTATAACCTGGTCTTCCATTTCACTAATTTATATTTTGTTCTTTCCAGGTAAATATATCTCGATTAATTGTATTAGTTACAACTTACTTGGTAAGTGATAAGATTGTGTACCTTTTTGCCAATATCCAATAAATTTTTCTGTCAAAAGGAAGGTTGACTTTTGGTTTTAGAGCAGTTTTTTATCTATAATACTTTACGTTTTACCTCCTTACCATAGTACGGGATGATTGTTTGCGATTGGTCGAAACGAGTCATACATCTCGATCTCTTGGCCCTGCTCAATTAGTCCCAGTTTGAGTTTTGAATCATCTCGTCCAGCTTAAACTAAATTATGCCATAAGTGACAAAGATTTTTATCCTAAGCAAATGGCTTCAATAACCAATTGCGCTTTTTTATTTGTTTATAATATAGTCCGTCCAGATTGAACATTCTATCACATTTCGAAATACTTTAACTATTTCTTTTTCCGATGGTTGAGGGTCAATGTCAAAGCATGCAAATTCCTTGTTGAAAACAGCCCTTTCGGCAAATCTCGGCTCTATCTTCTACTAAGCCTATTCAATGTTTTGGAATTTTCCTTCACCTACTCAAGTTCTGTGTCACTTTTTTGAGTGATGAAAAACACTGGAATTGGGCTCGACATGCATCGAACTAGTCCTTGTGAAATGCCGCTACCAATTAAACCCCCGATCAACAGAGGAATAGATGAGCTAGTTGAGTTTCTGATTCTCGTATATTGTGTTTCAAGTTGAAATATTGGCGCGTGAATGGTCATGGATGTATATGTTTCCCCTTTGTGCTTGCTCTGATGTTTGTGTCTGTATGTGAGCCTTTTTGGACCTTTAGTCAAATGCAATTTACGAAAATTGTCAAAACTATCGTCCCAAGTTTCGCTGGAAAAGTAAGTTATGCAATTTGGCAATAAGCTTTCATCAGGATTTTTTTCACTGAAAAGTGGGAGCAGTCTTTTCAAAATAATTCCCAATAGATATTATACACTTCTACTAGCCATTTTTCCAATCCACGATTCAGAAAATCACTGTTTTGTATAGTTTCAACTCCCTGTGGTGTACTCTTTTAGTTTAATTTATGCTCGCAAATTTAGGTGCTCCTAAAGGTCTCTTTTTTGGGAACAAGGAAATGTCACACGGAACCAAGTTGAGTATGCGGAGACTATGTCATCACCATTGCCAAAAAAAAAACACAGAACAGCAAGAAATGAAGTGCTAATAGAGTTATATATATATGGTTGCCTTTCACCCGTCGCGACAATCCGTCAAACTAAGAAACTTGGTTTTCTTGGTGTTTATCTTCAATCCAACTTACTTGTCTCTCTTTCAAAATCCAGGGTCATTTGGTCAACGTCCATGAGCCGATAATAGCTATTAGTTTCTTCAAAACGCCTTTCCTGCATAAAACAAAAATCGATGAAGAGCCTGCTCTTTGTCAATCAAACCTTCGAGATGTTCTTTGCTGCGTTCCAGGATTATTTTAGGTATTATCTTTGCGACGATAGGGAACAAACAGATACCTCTCCAACTATCTTACTCCAATTCTTTCAAAACATAGTTATCTGTTTCAAAATAGTTCCTATCAGTTCCTACCTATGCATGCAAATCTACAGACCTTTAAACATCTCTTCATTTTTGGTAACAAATTAAAAATTTATTCGGAATTATACTCCCCGAATACAAAGGCTGCGATATCTTCCTACAGTGTTGCTTTACTTAAAAAAAAATACGAAATGATCAAAAGTCATCACAAATCAAAGCTATTTTTGTTTTTCAAATTAGTAGTTTTTGTTTTTCTCACATCCACACAAGCGGTTTTGACCTTGTAAGTAGTTCTGCTTATTGGCAGCTTGATCTCATGGTGAGTTCTTGTTACTAGGTCTTTAAAACCGAAGAACATATTTAACTCCTCGAAGGAAACATTCACGGAATGTAACTACACTTATGGAGCTTCCTCTTTGTTTGGCGATCCAGAATGCCTCTACTGGAACAATCGAACCTTGGTTTCTATGTCATTTTCATAAGCCCATGTTTTACCTTTTATGATGCTTCAATAGCTTCGCATCCGTTAGGGAGTGCTGTCCCCACGTACTCAATGAGAGCTATCAGACTAGAGGGAGGAAGCACTTCTAGAGACTCATCTTAAGTGACTCTTCCTACGAAGCCTCTGGTACCATGGGAACTAGGATGGTCCTCTAAACGCTTCTTCACCCAATATAAACCAGTACCGCTAAGCCAATCATTGTGGGACTCTGACTCTCCAAATCAATATGTGTCCGAAGACGACCGTGGGTATATAAGAACACCGGAGATACTCACGTGAAACCCCGAGGACCTATGGTAATTCTACATCTGTATTTACTCTTGTAGGGTACGTCTTCGGGAGCTACTTCCTTTTGTAGTGCGTTAGCTACTTCTGAAATACACAAAATAACATTTTTTTTAGGGGAAAAGCTATGTGTTTTCTTACTAACGACTACTAATTATAACCACTAGCAATGATAACCATTTCATCTCTCAGATTAAGCTCTACAACCAAGGGGGGAGGGGGGTGGACATGGCTATCATAATCCTTCCTTGCTAACTTCTCAAAAAATGCTCTTAACGCTTTCCACAAGCTTTAATATTAATTAGATTGTTCCTTCCTCTTATGTTTAAATTTGACTTGATCAAAGCTGGAGTAAGCCAAAACATTACAAGGACATCAAGGGGTTCTTGTAAAATTTTGCATTTGGAAAAACCTGCCCTGTGAAAATGTTCACCAAATCATTGGACTTGCTTTTGAAGAATCCATTTTGTAAATGGTCTGCTTACGTATACTGGACTGAGGCAAGTTTTTGTAAAGGAGTTGTTAGACAGAAAATGTAATTCTCTTGATTAAATTAGGACAGAGAAGTTCGAGAGAGAATTTCGCTCCTAAAAACACTTGAATTCAAACCACAAGTTTGGGTGTCTATAATCTAATCCCAGCATGGGCAATTCTTTCAAATATTCAAAAAGCATAAATTGTTTATTATTATTTAACGATTTTGTATTTTATAGGTTTTACAATGAAGGCCCAGTTACATTTTATTTATCTCTTTGCATCCAATGTCCCTTCATTTTTAACAAGTGGTGTGGTCCCAGAGAATGATTAAAGAACACTATTATCTCCCCCAAAGGTAGTAAGCCCAATTTTATTAGCTTCTTTGCGGTAGATTATTAATAAAATTTTATTTATTGCTGTTTAAATCGTTACTCCTAAATGTCAGCTTAAATGGATTATCGAAGGGAAATAGGCGTTATGAGCGACCAAATTCATCATAGACAATTTCACGATTAGTTACTTTCCATATTCCAATCATTTAGAAATTATTTAAAGTCCATAAATTTTAAAATCTGATCAAACCCGAGCAATCGCTACTTCTATCTCAAATTAATCAATAAAAAGCGCAAAGTATAGATAATTGCGGATAATGGGTTCTCAAGTCGATTGAATTAATTCTAATTCAGAAATCAATTAGAACATTTCCTTCGTGGGGAGCATCCTATAACTGATAATCAAAAGAGTAACAGCAACCTCAACGTTTTTACGGATTTCAATTCATTAGCTACACTTTAGGGATTATAGGTTGTAAATCATACGCTTTAAGTACGATAATGAGAAATAGATACAAAAATCTTCTCGATGAGAACCATCGCATAATCTATGGAAGAAGGTAGAAAATATCAAACGCTGAAAAAAAATCAAATCAACTTTCATTAAATGCAAATGGAGAAATTTTTTAAATACAGCTTAGGAATTAGTAATGATGTGGAAGAAACTTGTAAAAAGTCAATGATATTCCCAAAAGTCCACACATTCATAAAATGAAGATATATTCACTCGGAAATTAGTTTTTGTTGTTCTACTCAAATTAGATATTTTGGTCATAAATGTCTATAAAAATGCAAATATATATTTTTTTATGGCGAAGGAATATGGGAAGTGGAGTTTGATTTGGGCCTGGGTATGGTCTTAGGCCATTATTCATATTTTTGCCGTTCACAGTGAAAAAAACAGCTTTACTGAGAATTCTTAAAAACTGTATTCTGGACTGTGGCTAGGTTCATTTTGCTGTGTGGTGCATACACTTATATAAACATATATACAATCCTTGAATTAAGGTCACACGAATTGTTTCTTCATTTCCTCTGCGCTCTTGACATGGCTACAAGACCAGTAGAAAAAAACTTCACTAAATTGGCATTAACCGATATTTGCAACAGTTTCCCAAACACGCTATTTTGTTTTGTCGCAAATCCGAAAAATAAATCGCAGCATTTTATGGGACCTATTTCAACACATTTGAACGAAATTGTTGCATGCACATTAAAAATTCATCAGCGACGTCCAAAATAGGAGTCTTGTTGCACATGAAACAAGCCAATCCGTCTTGTCGTTTATATAAAATATAATATTTAGTTTTAAGCTGGTTTCGGTGAAATTTCATGTAATAGATTCTATGATTCATCCAAAAAGAAATCTTATTTTCTTATATAACTCTTCCTCGTGTAACGGCTCCCATCATCTCGGTAACATTTTCCAATCTAATTGTAGTCGGCATTGTCCCTGGCCACCTTCCACCCCACGTAATGCAGAATACATTTCAACTTTGACATCAATTTATCCGTCTATCAAATGGATTATTGTCAGGTGCCAAATTGAGATACAATCCAATCGATTTCGCTGCCGCTATCTTGGATACTTCCTCCTGCATTCGCTATTTTGCACATTGTAAATAACAAACGCTTGCAATCCATACCCTTTATTAAAAATGTCGGGTCGTCCCATCATACCTAAATCGTGAACTCGAACAAATACAAATTTAGTCAATTATCATTATGAAAAGGTGTTGGATCAGAGAGGAAGCCTTTTATTCGATGGCATAATATCTTGTGATTTATATAATCGACGCGATCTATTTTGAGTGTGAACTAATGTATCTGCGTCAGGCATGGATTTTGAAAAATTGGCATTAGATGTCAGGGAAACCGCGAAAACCTCGTAGCCAGAGACTCATTAACCTTCTTTTTATTTATGGGGGTTTACAGCAAAGGTTTTATTTTTTTCGTGATATGCCTACGATACGTTGACGTACCGGTTTTGGGGATTTATGATATTGGTCTTGGTTTGCTCGAAAAGTAATAGTTTGTGTGGTTTTTTTTAATTTCAGCGGTTATTGTCAACCAGTTTTTATGTTTTCCTCAATTATTATTTTTAGCCCTTTTATGATATTTCCGTGATTAAAGCTTCATGTACATTTTTCAATGTGATGTAATGCACATACATACATATGTGGCGTAATAGTAATGTATTACAGCAAAATATTTTATGGAAAGAATTGAATTTCCTTATTGTTTTCTGCTTATATTTCACATACTGCAAACCTTACGTGTGAGTGAAATGCAGAAATAATAAATGCTTTCATAATCAGCATAAATAAATAAAACGACCGTTCATAATATGTAGAGTCATAGAGATTTCCCACCAAGAAATCGCCTTCTTACAATTTGGGTTTAAACTGTAGTTTTCAACAAGTTAGTAAAGTACAATCTACTGTCCAGAATCTCAGGACAGTGGTGGCATCCGTGCACACCAAGTAATCCGACGTCATCTCTTTTCATTTTCCGCAAAATTTAATCAACAAATTTTTTAAAAGATCAAACAATGAAGAATAGTACTAGGAATCGGCAGGATGTCATCGATATGTAGCGGCCCATTTAGGACTTCATCATAATTAGAGAAATTACAAAAAAATATTATTATCATAGTATCGCGCTGTACCGGTCTCAGGGTTTAAGAGTGGGTGTTTGGACAATGGACGTGGAAATAGACTTTTATCGACAACCAAACGGTCGTGGTATGGCTCATAGATTTCGTCATTATGTAGGCTACGGAATCGTCCATCCTCATGTAGGGGGCCAAAAATTCTTCGGAGATTTCTTCTCTCGAACGCGGCCAAGAGTTCTCAATTTTTCTTGTTAAGTCTCCGAGGAATACATAAGGACTGGCAAGATCATAGTCTTGTACAGTAAGAGCTTTGACCCTATGATGGTCCTTCTCGACCTGTTTGCCTCTGGGAAGTTTATCCTCTGATCGATGTTGTAGTTGGAGTTGCTCGGAACTCTTTTGAAAGAATTCTCTAAAATCTGATCCCCCAAGCTTCTAATCCCAGTTGCAGGTAAATTTATGGGGTCTACTTCCGAGCTGAAAGGCCAAGTCTGTCTTTGGAAATTAATGGGAAACGAACTACGCTTTTTTTAGGAATGCTGTATTTTTGATAATTAACGATCGCAGGACGTCATTCATCTCTTTGCTGCAAAAGTGTCACAAACATTCGAACTTCAATCTATTTTTTCACCTAAAACATCTATGCTTTAAAAATGTACCGACATGTTTATTAAATTACCCGCGAATTCTGATTAAATTCTTCAAATATTCTTGTAGAAATCATACCACAAAATCAAACGGTGACGGTGTAAAAGGTGATTGGAAAACCTTGCGATCTAACCCGAAGTACCAGATCGTTGAACTCCCCTTCCTTATGAAATCGTGTTGAGTTGGATTGTTGACATCCAAAATTAGATCCTTTTGTGAAAGAATTTACACTTGAAAAAGCACCCGAAAGGAAGCAGTGTCTACGCATCGTTAAAGGGACTGATGTCGCTGTATTTCGGATTCCATATAGCTAAGAATCAAATCAATCAAATGACATATTTCTGATAATCACAAGATTCCAAATATGTAAAACGGAGAAAATCGTTTATTTTGGATACAGCTAAAAATTGCTGTACCCACAGCTGCTTTATAAACTAAATTGAATCCAAATCTCTCGCTACTTAATCATCGTAAGGTGTATCCTTATTAACTTGGGTGTTCTCCAATCAAAGACCATCTTGTTGAAATTTATCTTAAAATTGCAACTTAGGTTTTGTAAGTAAAATAAAATCAAGCTATTGCCTAGAGTGTATGTACGTATTCCGTTGCCAATTTCACGTTTTGTAATGTCTTAAGAAATTTGTGATTAGACGCAAATTACTATCGACGATAGGCACTCTTCGCAATGCTGTTTACAGGACGGATCTGTCGCCAAAAAAGAGAATGCTTGAGGCGTTAGCTTTCACAATTATTTTTTCGTCCAGTGGGTACCCACTTAGCGGTATTTTCTCAAAAATCGTCCCACTAATGAAAGATTTCGGCTTTTTCTGCGACTAGGGCGACAAGTATGTTTGTGGCCGTATCAATGATAACGTTTTTCAGGTGATTGTCAAGATCATTCGCCGATGTTTCATCTCCAGGACCTCCATCGACTGAGATTATTGCGGCGTCCATTGTTGTAGATGGCGTCCGGATAGCTGAGTGGTTAGAGCACAAGGCTGTCGTACGGAAGGTCGCGGTTTAAATCTCGCTGGCGGCAGTGGGATTTGCATCGCGATTTAACGTTGGATACCAGTCGACTCAGCTGTGAATGAGTACCTGAGTGAAATCAGGGTAATAATCTCGGGCGAGCGTAATGCTGACCACATTGCCTCCTACAGTGTTCTGTAGTTTACCGTTACGGTCTTGAATGCAGTGCTCTAACACACTTTAAGGCCCTGATCCAATATGGATTATTGTGCCAACGATTATTATTATTATAATGAAAGATGGCTATCGCACATTTTGCGATATGACAAACACTTCCCTTATCCTTGCAATCACTGCAGATGCAGCTCTTGCATGGTTGAGGTTTACCTAGGCTATATTATTGCTGCCCATTACTTCAATTAGTGTTTACACCTCTTCCACATTTTCGGGATGTCATCTTGCTTCTTCAACAAGACACTTTCCTGCGTATCACTCTTCGCCTTGAGTTCTAGAAGATCCAAGTCTAGATCGCCCAGTTTCTCCTCTCGTCCTTGTCAACCTCTATGGCCGTGGTGATTTTTTCGGGTATCTCGGTAGACTTTTCACCCGATATATCCCCCCAAGTATTTTTCCTCGACTACTCCTTATCAAATGCATAGGTACGTATGTTTCCAAATCTGTAATTGATAACGAAGTTCAATTGCCTCCAAAAGACGTCGGTCATCTACTGCATTCGTGAGGAGTTTGTATTTGTCCTCCTCCTGGCTTCTAGAAGCTCTATACAGCCGCCTAGCAATTTGGGGACTATGCCTGCGCCAGTTCGCGCATGTTCTGCGTCGCGAAGTCACCGGTGTAAGACCTTATCGAAAGCGTATGCCAGTGAACGCTAGCTCCGTACTTCATCCCTTGTACATCTCTGTGACGGACTTTCCGGTAACGACCTCCGGCTATTGTGTCAGGACTCGAGTTGGTTTTTGGAGTGGGCATAGGCTCGTCGATAACAATAGTGAGGGCTTCTAGATTTTCTTGTGTTTTCCAATTGCATAATTTCCAACATTACAGGCTGGACATTCTGAGGTTAATCGAGGTTTTAGCGTGGAGCTCTGGAGAGCCCTCCTCCCATTTTTGTGGCACTGTGCTTTTATATTCTGAAAAGCCTGACGGAAGCAAGCGTTGATTTGATGCCTACGGTGACCGTAAGGGAGACGATTTCAGAGAGGGAACTAACTGGAAGATTCCGGCTCAAAATGAGAAACATTTCAACAATGCAATTTTACGCATCAGTGGAGATTTCCAATTCAAATGAGAAGGAGGTTGCTCATGAGCAAATGAATGCGGCCCAGGAGAGGTTTCCTAGAGGTGGTATAATTTTGGTGATGATCTGAATGGGGGCTTTGGCAATATCCAGCTCGAACACACGATGTAGAGACACAATTTTGGCTACCATAACGACAATGGTGGGAAAAGTGCGGATTTCTTCAGGTTTCACCACACCGTCGTTGGTGGCATGTTGCTGGAGCGCAGAACTTTCCATTGTTAGCTGGATTAGCTGGATTTCAATTGGTCGGGAACAAACAAGCAATCAGATTGATTACATTGCGTTCAGCAATGACTTTAGGAGCTGCCTTCTGGGTGTGCGTACCAAGAGAGACGCGGAAACCACCCTGTAATTTACCTTCGCTTGCACATTGTGTCCGTCGGTTTCCAGCCACAGATTCAGCAGCAAATCTATACTGCCGATGAGCCATTTTCTCAAAAAATATCAACCCGGTTAGTGTGCATTGCATTCTTCGCCGGCAACTACTTCTCTTAAGTCTTAAATCTTGCGGTAGTAGATGGAGCAATGAGCGGACAACCCGTCCATATCCGCAGGAATAGCTGGCACGTGAAGGGAAGTTTCTATAGCACCCAGCATAGCCGTCCACCTTACAGAATTGAAGGCATTTCTAATATACGGTTTATACGCTATACCCCACCAAGTGGTGAATGACAACCCATAAAAATTGAATTTTATATGAGAGCTAATTTTTAACAAAAAGTTTCCTACCTTAACAGGTATGTATATACAAGTATCCATCTACACCTACCACTTTGTGATTTCAAAACATTTTCAATCCATTTTTGACTTCTTCGATCGTAAAAAATGGAAGTACATTCGGCCAAAATGCCTATTTTTCCTATGCCTTTTAATCTGTGTTTAAACTTTCGTGTTTCCTATTCGATGCGGCATTATCTCCGCGTGGCAGTTGAGTTGAGTTTATAAGAAAAAGGAAAGAAGGCAATTCAACACGCCATCTTTTCGACTTGAATAAGAGAAATATTTTAAAAGATTTTGAATGCATCAAGAGATTGGTGATCATCATTATTGATTTATGGGTATAAAAATGTTAACCAATTACATGCTTGTTTATTAATTGCATTGGGTCCACTTTATTCAGAACTGACTGTAATTTATCTGCTAATTTTTTTTGTCTCTCTTTAGCAACCAAGGCACATGCATTTTATTTTTTTCTACTTTGCCCGGGTTCACCGCCACATATCATACGAAGCTAGACCAATATTCACTTCCTGCGCTATAAATCATATGTAAATTTTCCCATAACACCATTTAAGCCTGCTAAAAACGATAATATCCTAATAAGTTTACATTTTTTGTGTAAAGAATTATCTCTAAAAACTTGCGTTGTGCGATTATCAACATTCCACATGCATCAAATGATATCAAACTGGCAATCATTAGTTATGCAAATATCTGCATATTCAGGTTATTACTGTTTCCTGGACTATTTCTTTTGCTAATTTATTTACCTGTCTTGTATCAGAGAAAGCTTTTGGATCTAAACAACTGTGCAAAGCAACATCCAAATAAGAACAGAGAAGTCCAAATGAGAACTAAGAACTTTGGCAGGTGCCATGTTTTTGTATGAAATTTACTAAATTTCCGGGATATATTCTACACCGTCCTCTAAACCCTTCTGATTAGTAATTTAATAGGATTATTCCATGGTTAAGAAAATATACACTAAAGATAAAAGGTAAAGGTATATTGGACAGTTGGTTGGCCACGAAATTTAAATTGGCCGCAATACGCAAAAAATTGCTTGAATTGTTTATTCGGACCTTCAATCAAAATTGCCAAAGGTGGTACTACTGTATAAAATCCTCAAGATTAAAAATTCAACAATATTTTGCTGGAGGAGAAAACAACATAAATTGGAAAGAGAACTGACTCGAGATGCAACCTATTAAGGATCAAACCTGATAAACGAACTACCACAGTAATTAACGGATCAAATGTATCTTTGAAAGCGCATGAGAAATCCCAGGGGTTGTTGATCCGTGTCAGCAGAAACTGTCAACGCTGTCAAGCTTTCATTTCAAATGAAATTTCCAACGTGGTGTAGTCGTTTGCTTCAATCTTCCATCTACACACGTACATGCATATGAATCTTCATAAATTCAATTAACCAGTATAATGAGCAATGAATCCATTTTCCACTAAATTATACGTTCATCTAATTCAATATGAGTTTTCCAGTGCATAGGAGGTAATCATCACTATAATAAAATCTTCATCGTCAAACCGATTCCGGCACTTGAGTATTTTATAAATGCATTTGACTGCAAGTAACCTTTCATTTCCTGCCATTCTTCATCTCGGCCATGGCAAACTGCACAAACGGATAGTGCAGATAGTGAAGATGGACATCGTAAATTGGATGACCTTAACCAAAAGAGTCATACCATCATCAACTGTAAGATACTCGAACCTCTATTTGCTTTCCTTTCAAATGCTAAGGTTTCGATAGACTTATTCTAATGCGTCAATTAACTATCAAGTTAAAGCGAAATAGTGCATCATCCGGTCTAGTGAGCGTGAAAAATTCTCCATCCCATATGACGGAAAGGCATTCGCGCCAAGAAAACACTTTGTACACTCGTGGTATTCGCATTCCCGCTGCTGGGAAAATATCTCACAAGAGAAGTAATCACCAGAGCAGAAAAGAATTCTGATTCTATCTTATATAATCCGTCACTAATCTGATTTTCAAATTAACTTCGATCTAGTCTTGTGCTGTGAAACGTTCCTTCGATGCAGATGGCGATCAGATAATTTCTGGTTAGAAGTAGTAAAAATATTTAAACGATATCATTAGATACGCATGAAGCTAGCGTTGAATTTGTTTTTATGAGCAAATCCATGATAATCCCACATTTTACGGAGAATTGAGTGTTCAATGAAGAGTTAAAATCCTCTTGGCACATACAACCATCTTATGTTTTCCTTCAACGTTTTTTCCCAGCACCACGCAAAATGTCATGGCGAGGCTCAGGTTCCAGATGCAACAGTTCTGCAACTCAGCATGCGTGGGTGTTATGTAATTAATCCAAAGCATCTTACGTTGATCACGATCTTCGTTTTAAACTGAAACAGATGATCGATCGGCTAACCTTGGAGGATATTTCTCGGGATGTGACCCCAAAAATCAAGACAATGAGCAAACTTATCGTGCAGTCGCGAGGTTTGTGCGAGGGTGCTGAAAACCTTTAATTTTCAAAGAAATCTCAACAAACGCTTCAATAATCTCCCATTGATCTCGATGATTGATTTGCACTTCCTAATTGACTCCATTGTTTTTGATGGTTGAATTGCATTCAGTGGTGAAAAATTGAGTGCACAATTGGGTGGTTCGGCTCGTTGATATCATGAATCTCAATAAGAAAATTCGGCGATCATATGCACGAATGTATGATATACGCAACCGCCAATTGACCCCCGGGGGCCATTTCATAAGTGATCTCGAAAAAGAGTCGCAAAATGAACTGCAACAAAACAAATTTCGAAATTGATCTGGCGCCCGGCAAATCGATTATGTAATAAAGTTGTCAATTTATACTTAAATTCAAAATTATTGATTTATTCGATGAAGTCACGCTATTTACGCGTGCCAGTATATTTGCATGGAATTGAAAAAATTGGATAATGCAAATTCGAGGAATTGCTGTTGTTATTACATATCCATGTCAGTAAGTGCAAATTTTGGGTAGACATTGTGGACTTGATCCAGAGTAAATGAAAATATAAACATAGCGAACAGGAGTTTGTAAACATGACTCTCATGGGGAAGGGGAAATTCCTGCCTTCCATCGCTGCAAATCCACGTCCCCCATTCTCCTCAAAAGTGGTGGTGGGTCAAAAAGTGGAGGTATCTATCTGTCGTTAATGGCCGTCCTGCTAAGACAATTATCTAGATATATCTGTTCAAATGTACCACGTAAGAAATAATTCAGGATGGCACAAATTTGAGCCCCCACACCTTCTTAGGAGGGGTGATCATTGTGATTTGGCGAAGGCAGTGAATATTGCCCCCCGCTTCTTCCGATTAGAATTTTAAGTAATAGAGCCTTTCATGCATCATTGAAAAAGTTCCGCTTTAGTCTGTGTTCTGTTCAGTAGTGAAGTCGGCTCGTTTACTTTAAACTCGACACTTTCCTTGGTCATACACTTGATCCGGAAGGAGTCATGAGGTTTTGCATTCATCATCTAGCGTATGAAGCCATCTCTTTTTCAATCGGTCTTTTGGTCATTTCCTATCGACTTTGATTTTCAGACTAATCTTAGCTAGTGTGTTCTCATCACGTGAACTATGTGACCATATCATCGAACACGCCTGTCTCGTAATTTTTCCACGGTAGGTCCAGCCCCAATCGTTGGAGGATGTCCTCATTTCGAGTGTGATATAGCGTGTTTAGCCACCGATTGAACGCAATACGTTCATCTCCAATAAGGCGAGAGGATGTTCATTATCTTTGGTAGTCAACCAACACTCAGGACTAGTTATTGTTTAGAATAGTAACGGATCCTAAGTCCACATCCCCTCGATGTTGGACCGGACCAAATGGAAAGCAACTTACTCTCACGTTTCTTGGTCCGCGGATCCCTTAGAACTAGGGATTGTAACAGGGCGTCGAAAATTTTAGATTTGAAACGATCGTTGATGTGTCGATAAAAAAAACAGTTGTGCAAACCGACTTGCCTAGATACTTCCTGTGAACCTCAAGTACGACCCTTCGTCAACTAAATATTAGTGATCCTGTCATTCTGTCAATATTGAAATTTTATATGGACATTCTTCTCTCGGTTGACAGTGAGTAGCACCCCAGCTCACTCCTTTGTGGATTAAAGGTCTTCCACACAGTATCTATTTCGTATTGTTGACTGGACTATGACTGGGCTTCATTTTATGATATTATCATGGCGCATCATAATATACAAGTGATAAGCCAAACACAAAGACGAGCAGAACCATATGTAACGGACTGGATGGTCGACGAACTCAGCTATGGCACCAAATAATTTCGAAAGAGATGATTATATAAATTTCTCGGAAATAAGGAGTGCCGATGGAAAAAGTTCATTGTCCCAATATCAGATAATTTTCGGTATAGTTTTCTGCCAAAAACTACTTCAGATGAGTCCTTACGCATTCAAGTCTGATCGTCCTTATCACAAACATGGGGACGGCATTCCCTCACGGTTACTCTTTAGAAAGGAACGAAGAAAGCGAAAAATACATTGAAATATAAATTCGCAAGTCCGGAGCATTTAATGTCAATCTTCCTTATTGAATTTACTGTGATCTTGCGCAGTTGGACATTGTAATGTTCAATGAAAACGATGTGAATACATAACGAGAGAGGAATGCTTCAGTTGAGAATCCGCTTACGTTGGACTGGTACATAGCATATCTTGGCACTTAACGGAAATTATTCCCACAACGACTATTAGCCAATTTTATTCCAACTAGGAAGGAATCTAAATAGTAAAAAATGGGGAGGCTGTCAAACTGAATAGCGGGGCATGTTGGTACCATCGTAGGTTCGCCAACAAGACTAAGAAATGTACCAGCCCCCATTTCTCACCAAAAAACCAGACTTCCCCGGAGCTCTAGCGACTGCTACCTAAACTGCAGCACAATGTCGCCTCGCAGTCTACGACGCCTTGAGCCACCGCAACTACTTGGTCGATACATGCGCTGAATTGTCATTTCTTCCTTTATCCCGGCATCATAATTTAATACCGCAATCGTTAAAACTCGCGACAGCAAATTCTTCATCGATTCACACGTATGGCTATAGGCTGGTATACTTGAGTCTAGGACTTCGACAAGGGTTTTCTTGGCACTTCGTTATCGCAGACATCAGTGTTCCCATGTTAAGCGTGGATTTCCTATGCCACTATGGATTGCTAGTGGATCTACATAACAGGTCCCTTATTGACCAAACAACTTCCCTTTGCTAACCCACGCAGAAGCTCACAATTGCACGGAAAGAGTACGAAGAACTTCATAACTTAGGCATTTGTAGACCTGCAGTTTATTGGTCTTTGCCAATTCACATGGTTGCTAAACCCAATGGCAAAAGACGACCACAGACGTCTAAGCGCTTTATTGATTCAAAACCGATACCCCATTCCACTTATCCACTTATCGCAAATCGCTGCATTTTCCCGAGCTTGGACTTAGTCAAGGCATACCATGAAATCGCTGTAGCTCCCGAAAACATTCCAAAAACGACAATATGCGCATCTTTCGGACTCTTCAAGTTAACTAGGATGACTTTTGGATCCTTTTTGTGCTGCGAAATTTAAACTTCTGTTTCATATATTTGGATGATGTTCTGGTCTCGTCTTCCTCGGAGTTCGAGCAACGTCTGCTTGAGGCCGGTCCAGTACTTAACGTTGAGAAATGCAAATTTTTGCAATTGCAGGTGAGATTTCAACGCCACCTGATTACCCCTGAAGTCATCCCATCGGACCTAGTCAAAGTGCAAGTGATTTCGAACTTTTGGCTTCCAAAAACTGTTGAGGATTTGAGAAGGTTCCGGGCATTTTAAACTTCTATCGTCGTTTCTTGCTCAAGGCGGCTCACCATCAGTCGATCCTTAGTGCCTTCTGGGCGAAGAACAAAGTTTGGTTTTCAGAGGCTGTCCAGGCGTTTGAGACCAAAAACAACAGCTAGTGGATTCTACGCTTTTGGCATTCCCTCAGCCCCAGCGGTATTCACCGATGTCGCAGACATTGCCGTAGATGCTGTTCTTCACCAAAAAGGGAACCAAATCTGGCAGCCGTTGAGCTGCTTCTCCAAACAACTGAATCCACTCAACGGAACTGCAGTATTTATGTTCGTAAGCTATTACCCACGTACGGTGCAATTAAATATTTCCGGTATTCCCCTGAAGACAGGCCGTTCACAGTGCTCACGGGCCATAAGCTACTCATATTTGCTTTGAAGCAAAAGCCCGATAAACTGCCCCCTCGCAAACTTCAGCACGTGAGCTTTATCAGCCTGTTCGCTTCCGACATTCAGCACGTGTTGCAAAAGTCAAGATCGCCGACACCTTCGATTCTCGCCGATGCGCAGACGGACGACGGAATTCTTCAGAGCCTGAGGACCAACTCCAAATTCACAATCACTATCTTCGGCTCAACATCATCAACATCATATATTCCCGCCGATTTCCGAAAGAAAGTATTTCATGCCGTTCACGATCTTGTGTAACCAAACATTCAGGCAACGGATCGATTAGTCACCGTAAAGTATTTCTTGCATTAATTCTTGGGACAGACAGTGCATCGCATGCCAGAGATGTAGGAAGACAAAAGATGTAAGGAAAGTGCTAGGCGTATTGTTTCCTCGGTCTACCAAGAGTTTCCACACAATCTACCTCGATTTAATTGGCCCTTTGCGAGACTCGCACGGTTTCAGGTATTACCTCACAATCATCTTCAGGCTCACGTTGTGGCAGTGCGTAGATGCTGCGGCGATATCTCTGAAAGACATTACTGCACAATCGTGCAAGCTCCTCGGCTTCAAACGCCACAGAACAACCGCGTGCCACCCGCAGTCCAATAGTGGAAAGGTGGCCCAGAACAATGAAGGCCGCTATATTAGCCGAAGACGATTCTTCTTAGTTGCAGGTACTGCTACTCGTACTATTTGGTGTCCGGACAGCCAATGAAGAAGAATTCGTTGCTAGTCTCGCGGAATGGGTATACGTAGGAAATTTGAAACTTCTCAGCAATTTTGTACTCGACATCACATCGGGACTCAATACTGCCGGTTTGTTGCATCTGCTGAAAGATCCAATGTCAAAAGTTGATGCCGCTACAACACGTGAACCAGGGCTGACGGGCAAAGGGATCTCGATTCCTACACAAATGTCCTAATTAGACCCTACGCCTCTCGGAAGCCACTGCTGCCACCTAAGAGGACCTCTTCGAATGGGGGCCAGACCACTATAGCCTCAACGTTGGGGGCACAGTCATATTATCTAATTTCAACCCTTTATATGGGCAAACAGACTTTCTCGAGAATCAAACCTGGAAACTATTCAATTTTTTGGTAACCGCTTGTGTTTCATTTAGGGATATATATTTTGCGAACAAATGAGCAAACAATTAGACAGTTGTTTCTGAAATAATATATGCTCAGATACTCTCAAATAAGAGCGCCATTTTTTCGAAATAAATGAAAGAATTTATTTGCTCTCGTGGTTAAAAAAATTTAATTCACTTCAATATATGCAGTGTTTCGGGAACCACTTCTAATATGTTATATTCAAATTGTTACAGCTTTTGCTTTTCGGTGTAAATTGAGGAACGGAACTCTCGCCGGAGCTGTTGAAATCTCTTCAACGAGGACTACCTAGGACTACCTTTTCAAATGCAGTTCATGGTTTTTTTTTTTTTGACTTTGTTATTCTTTCGAAATTGGGGAACTGCATAAGTTTTCGAATGTACAGTCCAGAAAAGGCGTCCGTTTTTAGCTTAGTTTCAGACAAATGATGAAATTTTGAAGGCAGGTACTGAGAACAAGATCCAGTTGGACCATGTGGGAAAGCTCAACTATTCATTCAACTACGACTTAGATTGAACAGTTTACAAAGCTGTTAGAGAATGATGTAGAAAGAGGAGTACGCTCAATGATTCAGAGATCATGAAAGAAACCTTAAGACTTGGTGCACAAAGGCTTCGATCACGGCGATTCGATTCCAATATTTTGGCACACTAAGCCCAGAAGTTTGGGAGGTGTTGATCTGTTCCTAATATTTCGGTTTCGCTAATTGCAATCACTATAAAACAGAAAGTACCAAAGTCTAGTTGTAAGGCATATGGTACCGAGATTTTCTGGTTATTCCTGAAGTAAAGTTGTTTGATGTCATCCTATGTCCATACTCCAAAACATGCGACCATGCCAAATCAAAACAGAAGGAAAAGCACACCTAGCCGGTCCTCTGAACTTTATAATGAACCCCACTTTTTCGGGCCACTTTGGTAGTGAAACTCGATAGTGTGTTTGGCTGAATCCAACTTGCAGATCTCGCTCCCCACAATTTTGCGCTGAGGGAGCATATAAAAAAGTGGTCATACCATAAATTCTTCGAACAAAAATCTTCAGATACGGAAAGGGTGCATTCAAGCAAAAATTTTGGATTGAAATCCTACGCGATTAGAAAAATCACTACATTGTATAGTCTTACAAAAGCGCGTGAAGCTAATCCCATTTAACACTTTCTAATCTCTAAATCCTGTCAAAACAAAACTAGCTTAAGCATATACATCGGCTTATCTTTAATTGTAACAAATGGTGTCATTTCGAATACTATTTATTAGTAACATTACACGACAATAGCGTCCATACATGCTGTATACATCTGCATAACACTTCCATCTTGCCCACAGTCATTCAACCAGGCCAGCGCAAAATTTAGAGCAATTAGAGTCCATAAAAGATTGAAGCAAGCGAAAAGGCATTCGAGATATTTAGAGTGCTCATAGTGATTTTAGCGCAGCTGACACTGACAATAATCGAGGATTGCCGCCAGATACCCGAGACTCGGGTCTAAAGTGAAAATCAACCTCCATCATCTCATCTGGCAAATTACAACAATGTTCTTGCATAAAATTTGTTATGCTTATCAAATTTTTCGTTTTATGTTAAAGACAAAAGGCCGACCAGGCGGTCTAACTTGAGGTTGTCTTCCTAACGATCTTTTTATAATCCATTAATGTGTGACCAAGATCTTAGATCGTGTGCGTCCATTTGGTCTATAACGTATGGATCCCAGCTCTTTCGGTCGCCTATGCTGGAAGTATACTTTCGCAGTACATGAGTACAAGAGGCATCACTGGATTCTCTTGCTGGATGCCGGCAACATTAAGTAAATATCTAGATAAAGATTCAAGCTTGCCGAGCGAACAAATGAAACCTGGACTTTAGTCAGTACCGGCGATGTTTGGAAGCAGGCTGGCTGTATTTGAAACGATTTTCCACGCTAATCTGTTGACCACGGCCAGCCAATAAACAAACATAGTTCAATTAGCGTATGACGGCTTTCCAACGGCCGTTTTGTAGGTGAATGACTAAGGGTAAGTGAGCCAACATAAGTTGGCTTGATGAGCGAGATTTGCGTAGCTTTTTTATGGAAAATCACTGTGGATATGTCGCACAACGTTGTATGTGGCGGGGTGGATTATAAGGTTTGGTACGAAGGAAAACATTATAAACTTCACTTCTGTCCTCCGAAAAAGGTTTCTTCAAAAAGACCTCTAGGAGTCATATTTTTGAAAATACCTACCACCGATGAACTTTACCAATATTCATTTCTCTGTGTAGAATTTTATGTAGTATTTATTGCTCCCATTTGCTTGGACCACCCTCATAACGCCACCTCCAAATAAACCTTTTCCACAATCTTCACTTCAGGCGCAGCTCCATAGAAAGATACATAAATATCTAGATGGATGTACTATTTATATTCGCCGTGCAGCATAATTGCCCGGCCCATTTGGTGGAAATAGTGTGCATTTAGACGAAGCATTAAATCATGGTAAATGTTCAATTTTTGCATTAACATTACTCTCTCGTCGTAGTTTAGCCGGTGTAATTACACACCTTGCAAACAATCCGAATCCACTTGGAGCACCGTTTAAAACACAAACGTTGTTTAGGATATCGTTTTATAGCTTTTTGTCTATCTGAAAAGATACAAAAGTATTTCGATTGTATGGTAAATAGCCAATGCTACGAGTATCTTTCGGTATGGCGTTAAGCGCAGGCAGTTCACCTGAGCTGTTTCTTTTCTCCTGCAAATCCATGAGGTGGAGGGAAGCGTTGTGAAAATTATGAACAATTTCAGCGGCAAATATATAGAAGAATGTGCAGTTGATGTCATTTTATAGGCACTAGCGTAATAGATGTATTTTATTGGCGGTTTTGTGTTCGCATTTGAATTTGCATTCACATGAATTAAGGGCTGTGTAGCGGTCATGGCAGTTATGATACCTTTACGGAATAATTAACTATCAGGAAATTCATCCAAAACTACTGAGGGAATTCTACTTAGGGGTCAACGTTTTCTTGAAGGAAGGAAGTATTGAGAAGGAAAACTGCTATTGCTAAATCACTTGCTTTTATTGCACAATCTTTGCTCCTTTTTGAAAGTCAGTCGCACTATTTTAATATTACTTCATTGGCATTAGGGAACCCCAATACGATTCAATGATTTCTACAAATTCTTCGCCGATTCACGAATTAAACAGATATTAACGAAAGGAGAACGGTAAATGGGAGCAGCTTCGATGAACATCTTCATGCTGCCTTAGGCTTGGGCATCCTTCTGGAGCAACGCCAAAACAAAAATGGCAAATCAGATCCCGAAAATACTCAGCTTCCTCCAATATTTAAGATACGTTTCTAGCATTAATCTTAAGGAAAGTATCAGAAATGCTGTGGGAGAAACAGCCACTTTTTAAAAAATGTTCGTACTGTCTTCGAAGTCCATATGAAACTCTCCTTCTTTTGAGGTAACCACGGGGGGGGGGGGGGGACATAGCATTGAACAATACTGATAAAGAAGACAGAAGGAGGTTGAAGTTCCGTACACATCGAGAAAGCCATCTAAAGCTTACCGCAATTACACTGTGCCAGAGCAGGAATGATTGTCAGCGGTGAAATCATTGCTTAAATTTCCGCGTACATTCAAGATACAACAAAACTAAAGTAACGTACAAAACGTGCTAGGCTGCGGTAGACCGGTACAGACGGAATAGCTCTGCTCTCGTGGTTGACCAGAAAAAATTCACAACAGTCAACACTGGTCCTCCAAACCCATTCATACATATATGATTATCAATATGCCCGAAGTGAGGCATAGCACGTCAATCATGCCCAGGGGCCGTCGCTGCCGATTCCCCGAAATGTGCTTCAACTATCCCCAAGTATTCCTGAGCCTACACTCCTGCTCTATCATACTACTCCAAGTAACTACCACTAAATCGTCGACTATTTAATAATTGTCATCCTTTCTTAAAATTTAACCTAACCACTGTCACTTTCGCCTTCTAGCCGGCATAACGACGAAGCTCTTCGTTTGAGATTGTACTAGGTTAAGTGCACAGATAATACGCCGGAGACGGATGATGAAGTAGGCGTAGAGCCTTTAAGTAACAGTGGCCACTTTTCATGTGCTGCTCCCATATAACAGCACAGTACGCGAAACAACCTCAGCTTGAGGTTGACGTCGAAGTGTCCATATTTTAGAGAAAACATGGAAGCTCGATCTAGCACTATTATTACGTTAAGTAATATCAAGCACAATGCCACCAACAATAGAAACGACACTATTAACGCAGACAAACTGATCGCCGCATTCGATATTTTACCTGCCAAAGCAGCTAGGAAGGACATATAATGATCCGATAGAGACAACTTGGGCTTTGTTGGTATTTATCTTCAGTCCGACTCTGCTTGCCTTCTTCCTCAAAAGTAGAGCCATTTCGCCAAGAACCATGACCCTATGGAAAAGCAATCAGGTGTCATCAACGTATTTAAGGTATTTGAGGAACAGAAACATAGTCCTTTTTTTTTTTTTTTTTATGGATGGAGGTGGAAATCTTAGAAAGACGCTGCTGCGCCAGGTTGCAGCAGTGTGTGGGATTCACACTCACTAAAACCACCCCCACTCTTCCGCCCCTCCCCGCGGGACCACCGTGAAGTATTACTTCGCGGGGGAGGCTCTGGTTCGCTATACCAGCTCGTCCATGTTACGTCTCCGTCGCGCCGCCTTCCGAGCTCGATCCAACTCCAGGAGTTTTGTCTGCACCACGGCTACTACCTCATTTACCGCCATCCAGTTTTCCTCCGACTTCAACTTCTCTTCATCTTGTTCAACCTCCTTTTCTGCTGCAGAAATCTGGGACAATAGAACATAACGTGCTCCGGGTCCTCGAGTGTAGCACCGCATTCAGGACAGTTGGGAGACTCGTCCAACTCGAAGCGATGCAAGTACTTCTTATAGCCACCGTGTCCCGTAAGGAACTGTGTCAGGTGGTAATTCAATTCTCCGTGCTTTCGGTTGACCCATTTCTCGATGCACGGGATCAATGTATGAGTCCACCTACCCTTGTCGGAGTTATCCCATCGTTGTTGCCACTTGCCACACAACTCTCTCCTGATGGCTTTTCGGAAATCCGCATTCACCTCTGCTGGATTTGCCTTCCGTTTTTCGTAGAGCCAGTGTGCCTCGCTCGCTAGAAGATCTATAGGGATCATTCCTGCGATAACACACACTGCCTCCGTCGACGCCGTCCTAAATGCGCTGCACACCCTTAGCGCAATTGGCCGGTATGCCGAACATATCTTCCTCCGGTTAACAGCGTGGTTCAACGCTCCCGCCCAGACAGGGGCCGCGTATAGCAGGATCGACCTCACCACTCCCGCGATGAGTAGCCTGCGACTATACTTCGGCCCTCCCACGTTAGGCATCGTCCTTGCAAGGGATGAGCTGGCATTTGCTGCCTTTTCTCGCGCATAATCCAAGTGTCCCTTGAAACTCAGCTTGGCATCGATCATCACCCCCAGGTATTTGGCAACCGATTTTGAGACGACCTCACGATTACCAACCCGGATGGTAACCGTGTTGTTCTTCCTACGGTTGGTAATGAGGACCGCCTCCGTCTTTTCGTCCGCCAGGTCCAGCTCGACCATTCGTAACCATGACTTGATGGTATGAATGGCTTCATTTGCATAAAGCTCCACGTCCTCGGGATGCTTTGCAATTGCAACTACCGCCAAGTCGTCCGCAAAACCAATCAGCGTTGTCTCCTCCGGCACGCGAAGGCCAAGCACTCCGTCGTACATTATGTTCCACAGCAGCGGTCCCAATACAGAACCTTGAGGCACACCTGCTGTCACAATGTACTCCTTCGGCCCGTCGTCCGTCTCGTACCAGAGAAGTCTATCCGAAAAGTAACTTTCGATGAGCCGAGCCAAGTAGCTAGGAACACCCAGTTTGGCCAAAACGCCCCTAATCCAGCCCCAGTTGGCTGAGTTAAAAGCATTTTTGACGTCCAGCGTCACCAGAGCACAGCATTTGCCCATGGCCATCGCATTTCGAGCCAATTCCACGACCTTTGCTACTGCATCGACCGTAGAACAGGCTCGCCGAAACTCATATTGCCGCTCTGAAAGACCACCCGCAAGCTCGATGAACGGGAGCAGCCTGTTGTATATCACCCTCTCCAACATCTTCCCCATGGTGTCTAAGAGACAAATAGGGCGATATGTAGAGGGCACGCCGGGTGGTTTTCGAGGCTTCGGTAGCAAGACCAGTTTCTGCCTCTTCCACTGGGCGGGAAACACTCCTTCCGCCATGCACGATTCGAATGTGCTTGCGAACCACCTTGGTCTGGCCTTGACCGCCACCTTCAGAGCCCTGTTCGGAATTCCGTCCAATCCCGGAGCCTTGCTGTCCCCAATACGTCTGCAGATTTCCCAAAGTTCCTCTTCGGTAACATCAGGGATCGAGAAGACGTCCTGCTGAGCTGCCAGTTGGCGTTCTCTTTCGTCCTGCTCCTGCTGCGGGAAAAGAGTTGCAATTATTTGCAACAAGAGCCGTGGGCATGTCACCTGAGGTGATTTTCGCCCGCGGATCTTCTTCATTACAACTTGGTAGGCTGTACCCCACGGATTCGTATTAGCCTCCATGCAGAGCTTCTGGTAGCATTCCCGCTTGCTTCTCCGAATGGCCTTCTTAAGGTTGCTTCGCATATCCCTGTATTCCTCCTCACGCTCCTAGTGCTCTGGCCTTCCTCTTGTCCTGTGGGAAAGTCTCCTCGCTCGGAGACAAGAGGATCTCAGGGCAGCGATCTCCGTGTTCCACCAGTAGTTTGGCCTCTTGCCGTGGTGCAAACGTCGTCGTGGCATCGTAGCGTCGCATGCTTCGGTTACACGCTGAGACAGCTGTGTGACCCTTTCCACCGCTGTTCCATCCGGATCATGGGCTCCCTCCAATGCGGCCAGGAATGTCTCCTCGTCGAAAGCTCCGATAGACCATTGTATCCCTGCAACCAAGGCGGCATGACGAACATTTCTTATAACCCAAAACAATTATATCGTCGACAGATTGTAATTTTGTCTGATCATATATCGCTCTTATAATTAATATTAGTTTCTTCGGAATGTTCCTCCTGTGTAGAGCGAGCGAGCAAATACCACTCCAATTGTCAGACTCGTCACCTCACCGAGAAAAATTTCATTATTTATGAATGAGTAGAAGTAGCAGCCCTGCTGAGACTGCGGGGATCCACCCAAGAGAGATTTCGATCGGGGGTCGTCAAGGCCAGTGAACTTGCCCCGCTTGAAGGCATTAATACTCAAGAATATGTTACTATTGTTTGCAACAGCAGTTCGTATTCACATATTATAGTGGCTTAGAGGAAGAACTTCGTCGGATATTATACGATATTATACGATTCATTTTGGTGCAATTTGCTTTGTTTGTTATTTGCGGTAATAGCGAAGTCCCTTTCGACGTGGTACATACTATGCTACACTTTCCGAGATCTGCCGCGGTACCGAAGCCCAGTCAAGTCACGTTCTACTCCTTCCTAAGAGGTTAGATATTGTCTTCTGTTTGTAGTTAAGTCTAAAATTGATAGACCAGTAGCTTACTCCAAACTACAATTTTATTTTATTATGTATATATATATTTCGGGAGCAACTTACTCCCTTCATCAGTACAAAGCTAGCTAGCTTTATTAGCTACATAATAAAATAAAATTGTAGTTTGGAATAAGCTGCTGGTCCAACAATTTCCTCCTTCCTAGCCACAACAAGAGCCTTGAGTTCATGTTGCTCGTGGAATCGTTTCCAAGTTTCAGCAGTCAGTCAAATCTTATGGCGTCCCTTCAGAACGGGTTCTTCATTTGTGCCAGAGAAGAGAACACTTTCATAACGCCTCAATAATCATCAATATTTCCCGAGCAGATGTCTGCCGTCCAAATAGCAAGATAGTTTTGCCGCTGCTCAACGATCCTGAAAAGAACTGACTCATTTCCGTACTCTACGCTCGAACCGTGTGCCGCCAATGTGCTATGTAGAGATATTCCTCGTTTTGGAACGGAACCCCGTAGTTAATATTCTGTTTGATGACGGCTCCTAGGATATGATGGTGCGCTTAACCAATGCGGTAGGTATTAATTCGACATTAGATTCATGCTTATCCCCAACAGATTATTCAAAACACCTCTCTGAAGCTATAACAAACAAGCATTCGCATTCGCACATTCCACAATACAATCAAAAACCATTGCCGACAGCAAAAACCCGTAGCCGAAAAACGAGGCTGCTTTCAGAATCTTTAATGAGGACTATTAATCAGAATCATGGCTTGCTATTCAGTTCTAGTCATTTTCGACGCATTACGTTTCCCCTGATTTCGTTTTCCGTTTTCTCAACTCCCAATATCACAAATTTTCGGAACTTTTCCCTTTGCTTGCAAATTTAATTTCGGCGCACCAGACGAAACAAATGTTCAAAACTTATGCTTCTGAAATAAGGATATTTCCACCAGAATAGATTTCATCAACGAAGAAAAAGGTTTTCTATTTCTCCCTTTAA
The DNA here is from genome assembly GCF_905115235.1 of Hermetia illucens. Taxonomy (NCBI): domain Eukaryota; kingdom Metazoa; phylum Arthropoda; class Insecta; order Diptera; family Stratiomyidae; genus Hermetia; species Hermetia illucens. The sequence goes on from NC_051849.1 coordinate 54,337,963, forward strand.
TGACCACATATATACCATTTGCCAATTGCATTATAGAAGCTATGTGGATAGTTGGTGTTTATGGGGGAGCAATAAGGGATCTATGGAAAGTAGTCAATTATTGAGGATTCTTAATCTTAAAGTAAAATTTAGATATACCTGAGATATCAACTAATGCCAGCACAATCCCGATTATTTCGGAAAAGAAGCAAAACTCAGTTGTCCCACAAATGGTCTTTAAATATCGTAACTTCCCCAACGCCCTACCATTAGCTGAATGCAAAATGAGGCGAACCCCTGGTCTACATCAGAACGATTAAATCACGTGTTCGTCGCTCTTTTCGGGCTCGGTGACTCATGGGATCCGATAGTTATTGACGGCATCGTTTAATCTTCCTCTTCTATCCGCGAATCTCGGATAATAACACATAAAATGCTCCGGGTCCTCTGATGTAACAGCACATTCGACACTGTCGGGGAACTCGTCCAATTCGAAGCGATGCAAGTACTTTTTGTATCCGTGCCCCATAAGGAACTGTGTTAGGTTGTAATTCAATGCTCCGTGATTTCGTTTGACTCTTTTCTCAATGCACGAAATCAGTGTCTGGACCAAATGGCCTTTTCTGGAATTATTCCACCGTTGCTGCCGTCTTCTGTGCAGCTCCTTCGTAGCGGCTTTTCGAATTCAGATCACATTAGGCGGATGTACCCTTCTTCGGTTCACCGCTTTAACCTAGCTGCTCTTTCTCGCATATAGTCCAAGTGCCCTTTGAAGTTCAGCTTGTCATTGACCATTACCCCCAGGTATCTAAAGATCGATTTCGAAACGACGTCGTGATTACTAACTCGGATTTAGACAGTATTCTTTTTTCTGCTATTGGTAATAAGGACTACTTCGACCTTTACTTCCCCAGGTCCTATCTAACCATCCGTAACCAAGCTTTAATGGCATGAATGATTTCACTTCAATAAACTGCAACGTTGGGGTGCCTTGCAAATGCTACCACCTGCTTCCTTTAACACTCGAATACCAAGCACTCCGTTATCTATTATCTTCCACAGCAAGAAATCAGCCTTGTGGAACTCCTGCTGTCATAGCACACTCTTTCGGCCGGTCATCCGTCTCGTACCAGAACGAAGTCCCTCCGAGAGGTCCACCACAAGTCTCCACCAGGGGCACTCAGTTTAGCCAAGATACCTGCAATCCAAGCTTAATTAGCTGAATTAAAAGGGCTCCTGAAATCTAGTGTCACTACTACGTAGCACTTATTAACAGTCGATCCCGGCCGAGCCAGATCACCGAGTGTTGCCATTCCGATGACCGTAGAATGATTCCGCCGAAATTCAAATTGCCATACACCACCCGCCAGCTTGACGAACGGAAGCAGTCTCTTGTATACCTCCCTCTCTATCATCTTCTCCCTAGTGACAGCTGGGGCATTATGAACGAGGAACACCAGGTGGTTTTTCCTTTTGAACTCCTTGTGACATTCTCGGGGCCTTATTATCCCTAATTCATACATAGATCTCTTGTCACACTGGCATTCGAGAAGACGGCGCGGCGTGGTGAACCGGAAGTACCTATGGGGTTTGAATGATATTACCGACCTGCCAATGGGCAAATAACCGATTCGTGTTGTGAGAAAGGAATAAAAATTATTCTGGACATGGGTCGCCGGCGCGTCACTTCGGGTAATTTTTGCCTACAAATCTTATTCGTTACAGCCTTATAGACAGTGCTCCAAGGGTTCATATTTGCTCTAAAGAAGAGCCGCCTGTAACAATTTCTCTTACTTTAAGTACGGCCTCCTTCAGGCTACTTCGAAGATCAGATATTCTTTCCCCATCTGCTCTGTTCTGGCTTTCCTCTTATCATTTAGCAAAGTCGCCCGCAGACCCGCTGATCTTAACTGCTAGGTTTCCTGATTCCACCAGTAGTTTCTGCTGTCGGGGAAACCCCGCCGTGGCTTTGTAGAACCAAATGTCGCCATTACCCACTGACATAGCTAAATCACCATCCAGCGCCGTTCACTTCAGGTCACGACCTTCTTCATCTCTTGAAAGATACTTGCTGCATAGTACGACATACGACCCAACCTATTCTTACGGTAATAATAGCGATCTGCGGTCCCCTACATGCTTTTTCCGTCCTCTTTGCCGCACTTTCTTCTATTCCACTAAGGTTTAATTGTGCCCTTAGTCCAAAATAGATATTCTCCCATGATTCATTTTCACTTGTGCCACCACCTTTTCCACCCTGTCTGCGAAAAGTATCCACCGACTTCTCGTCATCTTTATTCAGCTCCAGCATTAGATGCGTTCGGCTGATAGGATTCATAGTACCGCCCAAGTCTGTCCATTCCCGATCGGCTTTGATTTTCCGAAGAATATCGACGCAGGACATATCTCCTTTCTTGGAAATAACGACTTTTTTCGGACGAATCTCCTTTCTCATTTTTTGCCGCCTTTTGCTGCGCACCTTTGTTCATTGCTCGGGTTTATGAATTGCCGATTCTTCCCCTTTTGTCAATGTTTAGATCATAATCGACAAACTGCCAGCTTCATCACCAACGGCGCAACAACCGGTATCTGGTCTAGGCCTGCCTTAATAAGGAACTCCAGACATCCCGGTTTTGCGCCGAGGTCCACCAATTCGATATCCCTAAACGCTGCCTGGCGTCCTGACCTGCACCATCGCTCCATCTTAGGCAGGGTCTGCCGCGTCTTCTTTTTCTACCATAGATATTGCCCTTATAGACTTTCCGGGTGGAGTCATCCTCATCCATACGGATTAAGTGACCCGCCCACCGTAACCTATTGAGCCGGATTTTATCCACAACCGGATGGTCATGGTATCGCTCATAGTGTAGGCTACGGAATCGTCCATCTTCATGTAGGGGGACAAAAATTCTTCGGATGATTCTTCTCTCGAACGCGGCCAAGTGTTCACAATTTTTCTTGCTAAGAACCCAAGTTTCCGAGGAATACATGAGGACTGGCAAGATCATAGTCTTGTACAGTAAGAGCTTTGACCCTATGGTGAGACGTTTTGAGCGGAACAGTCTTTGTAAGCTGAAATAGGCTCTGTTGGCTGACAACAACCGTGCGCGGATTTCATCATCGTAGCTGTTATCGATTGTGATTTTCGACCCAAGATAGGAGAAATTGTCAACGTTCTCAAAGTTGTATTCTCCTATCCTTATTCTTCTTCGTGTTTGTGTTTGACTAGTGCGGTTGATGTTGTTGGTTGATTCGTCTTCGGTGCTGACGTTGCCACCTTATATTTTGTCTTGCCTTCATTGATGTGCAGCCCAAGATCTCGCGCCGCCTGCTCGATCTGGATGAAGGCAGTTTGTACGTCTCGAGTGGTCCTTCCCATGATGTCGATATCGTCAGCATAGGCCAGTAGTTGGGTGGACTTGAAGAGGATCGTACCTCTTGCATTTACCTCAGCATCACGGATCACTTTCTCGTGGGCCAGGTTAAAGAGGACGCATGACTGCCAGCTTGCCTTGGAATTTTCGCATGATCAGCGTTTTTGATGACGAGGTTTTTTTCTTCTTGGCCCCTTACTGGACAACAACGAGTTTTTCTACTTTACTATTATAATATAGGACAACAATGCCGCCTCTTCTTGATGAACTCACAGAGTTCATTAATGCGTCCTCCCAGTAAATGAAACGGTGTTCCAGTTTGCTGCTCTCTTTGTTCGTCTTTTACAATAGCAGCATTAATCCGGGGACTATCCGTATTCCTTTCCGCTTCCTTCCATTACTATTCGCGCACTTGTCCTGGTGCGTACGCCGACCGTTTCCTTATCTGGATGAAGAGAGGTGCCTGGTGGGATATTTGCTAACTCCCCTTCTATAATGCTGTGGGTCTCCTGTCATTCCTTCAAGTTGCGGGAGTAGCGATAACTCAAGCAAATGCACGTGAAACCACTAAATTTGCGCAGAAACTTTTTGGAGTTCAAAGCTAGAAAACCGCTAGTGTTACTACTAGGCCAGATACGCGAAAATTATATGATGTATTGAAGGGTCTAATTCCTGCTGCACTTGATGGTATTCTCATTGCATACATTATGAACTTCTCGGACAAACACCTCGAGGTCAGCAATGCGTAACTCATTTTGAAGGGAAAATATGCATTCTATTCACGTTGCAATTATCTATGATGTACCGTCTAACTGGAAGCGAATTCACCCGACGCAGTGTGAATGCTGTTTATCAAACGAGCAGACTCCAGCGTTATTGGACCTTAAAATTGCAGACTCTCTTATTGAATGCTATTAGCTGTTAGTTTTATTAGACATTCAAATCGAAGAAGACAACGTACCCGAGAACAACAACGCCAACGTCAGCTCCAAGCCCCAAGCAAAGGCCCATCTTGTGTGTTGTTATGGATTCAAAAAGATCAACCGAACCGAACCGTATCAACGACCTGCTCCCAGCATGGCGAAAAGAGAGAGAATACAAAGGGTTAATTATAGTAAATTTATGCGCGAAAGACAAAAATTTTGCAGTAGGAAAATATTCTTGTAGGAAGTGAATGTTTCCATGGTTTATTGCATTGCGAGTGCAATTGCTTGTGAGGCCTTACAGCATCTTGGCTAGTTGGAAATGCTTAAAATGTTGATGGTTTGTTGCATTCTTTTTTCTTGGTGGAAAACCACACTGTGCAGAATTTAGCAGATGAGGCGGAATATGGCGAGGGTACATGATACGCCGTGTAATACTAAATTATTAGAAAACATTGTTTTAATGGACGCTGTAAAAATGCTTCCCGCTGCTGGAAATCTTGGAGTTGTTATTACTGTTGCAGTGGAAATGTGAACATGGGTCGTAAATAAATATGGGGTTGTTACAATATTATCAATGGGGCGGGTCAGAGGTTCGACTCAATTGTTATGACTTCGAAATGAATTTGAACGATTTCGTTGCAGTTCAAAGGCCTTTCGTCAGAGAGTCGAACTTATGGAGGGTCACAAAATAAGGAGTCCACCTGTATTTTTTTAAATAATATGGATGCCTGCTAGATGCTAGATATGTCTAGATAGAACCAAAAGTATCTAATGAACTTCAGTTTTGGGTTTCGCACTCCGAGTGATATTGAGACTAAGCTTTGGCTCTCTTTCGAAAAGATCGTTCACCACATCTTCGACGGTGAATAAAACGCCGCATGACGCGCAAACGCCTTCTGAAGCCCGTCTCCACTTGAGAAGGTTGGTCGTGTTGCAACAATGCGTATAGTCAAACCGCAACACGAATACAACCCGCTTCTGAACCCTTCAGTCAGTTGTGTCAAAGGACTCGCGGGTAATCCATGTTCCTTGCAAGTAATCCATGTTCCTTGCATTCCATCCCCTCTTAAAAAGTTAAGACCCCTCAAATTGGGTTATTTTTGGTATCATCATGGTCAATAAAAGGGAAATGTCCCGCATTTCTAATCCTGTTAAAGAATTGCGCCCGTCACCCATCCCTCTTAACAAGACATGGCGCCTCAAAGTGGGGTTATTTTCATGCTATGCGTGATGATTCAATTGTGAACCTTTCCGTCGTAAAGGAAAGAAGGGTTGCAAGGACACGCTGGAAATCCTCTCTCTTAAATCGCAGCGGCATGAGTTTTCATCGTCTTTGAAGAGCTCGCACTTCCCCTCTCCGCCGCTATAAATTCCTCGCCCCCTTCGGGGATGGGTTCAACCTTTACTCATTTTTTTTATTTTAATTGTGTTGCGTTTTGTTATCAATTTGCGCTGAAGCTTCCCGGCATTGATCTCCGCTTATTCTCATTAGTGATAACCTCGATGCGGGTCGGTGAAACATTGGAATTAAAACAACAACAAAAGGCTGAAGTGAAAAAAAGCTTAGCTCGTCGTATCTATCATTTAGCAAAGCGTAATTTATAAGAGTAAATTCGTTGACCTGATAGCGTGAAAGTGCTAATCTCCTCCCATTGTCAACAACATCTCTGTTTAATGTATAACACTCAATAAACAATATCTTCCTCCAAACAACAACTCACCAGCCAACATAAGCATGCAGCGAACATGTTTATCAACAAACCAAAAGAGTGAAGAAAAAATCCGGGCCATAACAAAAATATGTCGAAAGGAAAAGCCACTCTCCGCCTTCTTGATAAAACCAGTAGCCATTCGCTTGTGGTTCTTCTGATCAAATGAAAAAAGTTATTTCAAATTGAGTCATTCAGTAAAATGTTCAGTTGAAAAAAGACGCATGGAATCACATTGCGGATTGGGCTAGGAACAAGTTTTTGTTATTTTTACCGACTCAATTCAAGCTTGGCCAGATCAAGGTGATCATCAATTCTCACTTAAATGACAGTGAAAAGAGCAATTTCTTTTCGGTTTCTTTATTTCAAATGTAAATTGTTGGTGGAATGCTGACGATGTTTGAACAATTTAAGATAAGTATTTAATTCAATGTAGGAGACACATAAACCAGTTTTCTTTAATGAGGTACACACATGAGTGCGTTTTGCTGGGATGTTGAAATACGATGTTAACCCATGTCAATAAATTAGACATAATGAAACCAAATTTTGTAGTTTTGTTTTACAGAAACTATGAAGACGTCCTAGATTACAAAAACTGCAAAATTTGGATTATTTAGAAGCGCTATAACACCGTAATTGCCTTTGACGCCAAGGGCGGCGAGTATGCGGTGACTCCGGGAAACCAGACATCTAAATCGCAAAACCAGAAGTTGGATTTTATTATTCTGTAGATAAGTTACTTCTTGACTTTTCGGTGACCCAATTGGTTGAAGATGATTCTCCCGGTTTTGAACCTGCTTCTCCCACTGTTGTAGGCTTGTCACTTGCGCAACAATAAATATGAATATAATCCAAGTGGAACATGTCCCATTGAAAGATAAATGGGGGAAAATGGCATTATAAACAGAATATGTGAATGTTCTGTATGACACAGAAAACGGAGTTGAAAACATATAACACATCGTTCAATAAGTCCCGGGACTAACTATGAAAACAACATTTTATCGGCAAAATTCTTTATTATTCATCAACATAATCTCCTTCAAGTGTAATACAATCATTCCAACGATTCTCTAACTTTTCAATGCCATGTTTGTAAAACGATTTGCCTTTTGACTCAAAATGAGCCTCAGTAGCAGCGATCACCTCCTGATTTGAGCCAAATCTTTTTCCCTGGAGCATCTTTTTGAGATCCGCAAAGAGCCAGCAGTCGCTGGGGGCCAGATCCGGCGAGTACAGAGGATGGGGAAGCAATTGGAAGCCTAATTCGTTGAATTTGGTCATCGTTTTGATTGACTTGTGGCACGATGCGTTGTCTTGATGAAAGATGACTTTCTTCTTCTTCACGTGTGGGCGTTTTTTTCGCTATTTCGGCCTTCAAACGATCCAATAACACCATGTAGTAGTCGCTATTGATGGTTTTTCCTTTTTCGAGGTAGTCAATGAAAATTATACCATTCGCATCCCAGAATACGGACGCCATCACTTTGCCGGCCGACTGTTGTGTTTTTGGACGCTTCGGGCGGCTTTCACCGGTCGTACGCCATTCAGCTGACTGCCGACTTGACTCCGGAGTGAAATGGTGAATCCATGTTTCGTCCACTGTCACATATCGACGCAAAAAATCCTGTTTATTGCGAGTAAACAGTGCCAAACAGCTCTCCGAATCATTGATACGTTGTTGCTTTTGTTCCATTGTGAGCAAACGCGGCAGCCATTTGGAAAAAACCATTTTCATAGCCAATTTTTGGTGCAAAATAGTAAATGCACTACCAGTTGATATGCTCACGATGTTAGCTATCTCGCGCACTTTCATTTTGCGGTCACCCATCACGATTTTCAATACTTGCTTGGTGTTTTCGGGAGTTACTGCCTCATTTGGCCGACCCGAACGTTCCGCATCATTTGTATCAGCACGACCGCGTTTCAAGTCAGCATACCATCGACAAATGGTTGTTTTCGACGGAGTAGACTCCGGATAACGTTTTTCAAGCCATTGCTGAGCTTGAACAGTGTTTTTTCCCCATTAGAAAACAGTGTTTTATCAACACACGAAACTCGTTTTGGTCCATTTTTTCACGATTGCAAAGGTAGCGTCACTTTAACCACTATAGCTTTCGTGGTTATGGTCCGAATTATATCAAATTTTGACACATCTCATCTGAAGGTTAGTACTTCTGAACCTTGGTATATAAATGGCATTATTAGCGCCATCGCTACCCTAGTCCCGGGACTTATTGAACTATGTGTTAGAAGGCTTGCCAAAACAGGAAAGGAAAACACAGTCATGTTGGAGTTGACAAAATCTAACTCAAGTCCCAGCAGATCTCCACAACAAAGGCAGTAGAGCCTAGCCCTACTCGTTAGATTAGGTCCGAAGACAACCGATAAGTGTACTTTCTGTGAGACGGGAAAACTCTAGTTTTTATCTTGATTGTTTTACAGAATAGACCGAAGTAGAAAAGACCATCAAGTGTGAATGCCGAGAGATAATCAATAACCGGATGGACATCGTCCCTGCGAATTCTTTAGGCAATACACTAAATAATACCGCAGGAAAATCAGAATTCGTTGGGAGATATGTTGGATCCTATGACGGCTAGCCCCCATCAAATGTTACAGATGTTTGAATTACTGACACACATCTACAACCTGCCGGGAATCTGACAAGGAAACAACATGTTGTGGGTGGGGACTAATAGGCCCTACAGCGACTTCTTAAAAAAACAGAGGATGCTCCTTGCGTGCCCGGTACTCAGGGTGGAACTGCGAAGCTAATAGCTCGCCTAATGCAAATCAGCGGGCAACACAGGAACAAGGACGAAGCTTTGTTTCATCTCAACTCATCAAGTTCGGGTATATGCCCGACCTCGCCGTTTTTAGCAACAATCTGACACCGAATGAAACAATGTTGGACTTTCGACGCAAAGTTGAATCTCTCTGTACATAAGAGCAGATCTTGGTTGAGGAGACTTTAGTGCCACATCCTGTAGTTGACACTGTCGTAAATTGAGTTATAAACTGAACGGGGCATCCATACCCCAGCCGGAACCTGCTATGATAAGCCTTCAATGTATTTGTGAACAGTGTAAATTTCCGAGCTGCGGAAGGAATGTTATTTGGTAATGCGTTCAGACGCACGAGAAATGCATGGACCAATATGCCAAACTACCGATCAGCTAAAAACAAGACTCCGCAGTGCAACAATTACAAGCTCACCTCGCTGCTGAAAAGAGCTAGATGACGAAATTAATTTAAAAACCCTCTTCAATTTCTTGCTAAACAGATGGATCGTATCGGCATATGGTTCCCTGCGCAATAATGTTAACATCGTAAAAGGCAAGGAAGATTGCCCAACTTTTCTGTGGGAGACTTCGAAAACAAAACCTCCTACAGAAAAAAACAAATAAGAAGGCGTCAGAGAGGGGCACACAAACTAGTGTTCAATATGGGCCAGCAAAAGCAATTAAAATTCTGAACTGCCGCCTGCACGCCGACAATTTTTATACTGACACAATAGGTAAGATGCTCAAAAACCTCACGAGGAGTAAATTATCCGTGCTTCGGAAGAGCTACCCCAAGGAGGTTTCGGAGCAGGAACATGCACACCCATGGAAATGGTTGTTGTGGTTTGCCGTACAGCCGTTGTTCTGAATGATTAGTGCCCCTCAAAATGCTAGATATTATAAACGCCTTAAATCCCACATCTTCTTCTTTTTCTTGAACTATTGTCCCCTTCACAAGCGGGGTCGGCTCGTCGTGATCGGTTTCGCCATTTTGTTTTATCAAAAGCCTAATCTAGATACCCTCGCGAGGCTTTCAAATCCCCATCTAGCGCATCAAACCACCCTTGTTGGACAGTGAATTCCTGTTAGCGCGAATTACGTGACCATCGAATACGCAGTGGACAGGCTGTGGTTTAAAAACGGGCGACAACTAGGCCTACGACTATTCCATGCAGTGCCGTCTCCCCCCTCCCAGAGTGGGCGACAAGAATCACGTAGCATAAAATAGTTGAGAAACAGTGCCAGCTTTTCGGGAAGATTTACATGGAGCTGAAGTACATTCCACCGGATCCGTAGCAATGGCATGTAGATGTGGTTGACGCATTATGTTCCATTTTGGGGATCACCATATATAAGATATTAGTTGGGCAGCCATTCGTGATAGAGTCTCCATTTCATTCTCCTGCTAGTTGTGAATTTTGCGCCGTGATACGTCTTTCTGAGTATCACAAGCAACCACTTCAATTATACATATATTCCGTCAGTTCTGCGAAGTTTACGGTCTACAAAGTGCATCATAAGGTGCAAGGAAAACATTTGAATGTCCAAGGAGGACAGTATTCCCCGTAGGCCTCCTGTTACCGATGAATAGACTGTGGAAGTGAAGATCAGGGTGTGATGGTCGCGAATTGTGTAAATTGCTCCTTGACGAAAATTACGATTGACAAGATTTTGACAGATATTATCCAGAAAGCACAACCAAGGGTGTTAGCGGAAACGCGTTGAATCGGCAATGGATTTTTTGAATGCTTCACAGAACAGGTTAAAAACATACACTTGACGACACCTTAAACTGTGTTAGGACAGAGTGTGCTTTCATCACAAAAAATGCTGACTTCTATAGCACTTTTCAACAGTTGGCCTCCGAAATTGGTAACGCTATCTAGCAGTGGCGTCAACTTCTCCCATGGATAAACCTAATATATGTGAAAGAATTGGTGCGGATAAGGATCTACCTTCCGTCGCTTGAAACAACGGCCTCAGTGTGCGCATTGTATCGCCTACTGTGTGTTCATTTGGATCATCCTGCTGAAATTAATTCTATCTAGCCCAACCACGTTTCTCGGTCCACTAGGAATAGCTGATGGGCTGCCTGCACTTTGTAAGAGAACATCTTCAAATCTTTATTTAAAATGCACTATAGACACGACAGTAAAAGGTCCAATTGTGTCACACGTTGTCTAGTTCATGTTGTTGCGTCTTGCACCACATCTTAAGCAACAGAAGTGATATTCTGGAGAGAAAGAGCAATTTGGGGTCTCCCACTGTGCAATAAATTCCTTGTTTATCCTATCTCCCCAGGTTAAACGGCGGAATAACGACGCAAATCACTGACAAATTATTCCGCAAAAAAAGGTAGGTAGAATCATTCCACATTCTTGAGGAATGTCGCACTGGTTTCTTCACACAAATTCTATGTTTACTTTGCAAATGTCATAAATGATGCAATTTAGTTAACGAGAATTCACTCGCCAAGATTGGTCCGAACATCGGAGTCGGTGGTAAACGACCAAAGGGTTGGCCGAAACAACGATGGTTTGATGCCCTGGATGGGGATTTAAAAGCCTCGAAATTGCACCTGGATCAGGCATCCGATAGCGCCAAATGGCAAAGCCGATCACGGTGAGCCGACCCCGCTTGGGAACAGGAAAAAGGCTGAAGAAAAAGAAGATAAATGATGCAATTTAGTTACACAGTGCTTCAGTTTCACTATCATCACATTTAACGCTATGCAACTGGTAAGCTCACAAACCAAATACAAAGCGAACATAGACCCCATGCCGTTTTTGATTCGATCCCAGAAGCGAGATTGAGAGAGGCTCACACGCTACTCAGTTATTTCATACACAATATATACGAAAATCTTCAAGGGGAAAACATTAAACCTATGAAGATACTGACATCTTATTATAAGTGGTCCAGTTCACATGCATTAAAGAGCGATTCCGATGGTGGAAAAACAGTACTAGAACTGGCTAAATGTTTATCCTCAGCAAACTAGAAACCAAATGATTTGTATTTCAAATCGGAAGGTTGCGATCTTAGGGTTCAGAAAATTCAAAAAGCTCAACTTTGACTTATTTTAATTTGATTATTAATGGTACAGTCTCTACCAAACTTTCCAGTAGTATGAGGTCAGTTTTTTACCAAATACTTAAAAATGGAAGAGCAAGTGCTTAGAGACTTGCCCCCTCCCTTTCACAAAAGGACATAAATGGAATCACAAAAAAAAATAGTATACATTCCCTTTTATATAGTTAAAAAGCTACAATCTAAATAAGTGAAAATGATTCATTTTTTCCAAATAATTTCGCAGACCTGTCAATCATAATGAGCTTACCATTATTTTTTCAAATACCCATTGAAGAAGCTTCTTTTTTTCTTTAGCTAGTTTATTAAAATAGCACAATAGCAACTACCAACATTCATAATTTCATGATTTGAACACGCGTGACAAAGTGAAATCACGCATAGCCTTCAATGGAAGACGTCCCCGTAATAGAAAAAGTATGAAGATATTAATGAAACGAGCAATAAAACTTGCAAAAAAGCAAGCAGCCACTGAAATAAGAAGAAATTACCATTCAGAATGTCATATTTATCATTCAACCGACCACGTCATTTATAAATAACGCATCACAATACTAATCATAGTTTTTTCTGATTACTTGACAATAAAGCTGGAGGAGTAAATGGATAATATACGCCGGGACACCGACCTCTGCTGGTTATTCAAATAGATAGATAGATGTGCTGATGATCTGCGGTTTCTAGGCATTATCCGTTCCATCTATCTGTCCATCGATTTATCTGTATGACGTGCTGAAAGCGCCTCAATCTAATTAAACTTTCACTGGAAAATTCAATAATGCACATTTTGTCTTTTTACCGATGAAATTCACACGTGTTTTTAATTATCCACTCAATTCCACCATTATTCTGATTGCACGTTATTATTTACAAAGATACTAAGGGAATGGAGTGATTATTTAATTTAGATAATAGAAACTAACAATAAAGGGGCATGGATGATATTTCGGTCCAGGTATTTTGGAAAAACAAACAATCAATTCGATTTGAGTGGTAAATGTTTGGCCTAAACAAAAGTAGTGGCCCGAGTTCGGTGCCTTGCGGCAGTTCTCACAAACATTGGCTGCGCCATTATGAATACAATCTACTGTTGAAATAATAACACAATAATTAATTAGAAATTTATTTTCGTTTGTATCTTGAAGCATTTCTAATTTTAGCGCATGAATTGCAAAGATTTGTATGTACTTTGGGAAATACCTTATAATTAATGATGTGTCTACGCGGAAACATAGTACGAATACCAACAGGGAATTAAAATTAACGTAATATCCGTTCCAGATTAACCAAGCGGCCTGGGATGAAAATCATTTAGAGCGGCGGAAACACTATCGAAATTTTTGAGTTGGTAGAGGCAATTTGTTGTTTTCATTTTCTTTAATTTGAAATAGTTGAGTAAATTTTTGGGGTGGAAATTTTTGTAACGAAAATAAATATTTTTTGAAAGGAACAAACGACAGAGATCAGTTTGGAAAATGAAAGTTTACTTTACTGAGATTTATGTGGAAAATAAATGTTATTCATTGCGTTTGAAACATATTTGGGAAGTTTATGGTTTCCATCACGTTGAAATATTAAAACTCAGATTCCGTCATGAGAACGTTAACCAGATGGCTTTTATCAAATGTATAAACTTCCTTTTAATGAAGGCAAAAATGCTATCAAAATAATGTGATACTACCCCACCCCACACTTGCAGACATATTCATATAATTACAGTCAAAACTTGCGGACGATGTAGTCCTTGCCCTTTCCATTTTTCTTGTTTTGTTTAGTTTACATTGCCGCTCGTACCAAGTAACCTAGCGAAGGTATTGCCCAGGGCATTATACAGATAGACAAAGAGGTGTTAAAACAGGATTGCACTACTAAAATCAATCTACATCGAAGCTGCGAAAATTTACCACTCATAGGAGGAGGCAATGCCAACACACGAAGTTAAGTCCTTGTGGTTTCACATGGGTGCTCGCCATGTCCCTATGGTCCTCTTCGGACACTTATTTATACGGAATGCTGACTGAATATTCCCACCGTTGTATGCGAGTCCAACCTTAGGGGTACTGCGCCCGAAGTATACAGCACAACTTCACGCTGGAGCCCACAAGGATGCTAGGAATGGAATTGTCACATCAATGTCTTAGGGCAACTTACATGGAGCAGTTCGAACTTGCTGTCGGTCTTGAAACACTTTGACCCTTAAAAATAGACATTAGGCAAATGTTCGTCACATTTTTTATTTTGCGAAAAAATCTTAATTTGAATTGGACCACCATTCTAATGGTAGCCTCTGCGAAGGCTAAATTTTCTTTCTAATTTAAGTTTGTGTAACATATGAGAATAGTTCGATATCATCTCTACTTTCCTCATAGAATTTTGTTATGTTTCGGTTTGCTGGCCTTCTACGACGTACGAATATGAAATTATCGATGGTGCTATTTACGAGTTCTAACTGAAGACGCCATTTGACGTCTTCCATTTTTCATGATAGCATATCTTTGTTCGTTTTGGAGTATCAAATAGTATTGATAAATATATCCTTAATGCACTGTTACTGAATGCTCTAGATGGACGTACCCCGAAGAGCAAATCTTTCTAATGTAGATTTCAAAGCAAAAACTTGACAATACATACAATCGGAAAACTGACGTTTGGCACTTTTTGGCGAGCCTGTAATATACTCTTTAGGAGCCATTATTAATGTGGCCGGCGCGATAATTAGGTTGGTTAAAGGTCAGTCTCTCGCTCTCGTTGCCTCGGGTCTGAATTCCTATCGCCATGGATCTTCGTGTTCGACTTTGTGCTTGCTTCTCTGCTATAGGCTTATGACAGGACAGCATTAATGATAATGATAATGAACTGGTGTACTGCTGGTGGTATCCTGTATTACACGAAGTATGGAAAAGGTTATGCGTTAAACAACGATCGCAAGTCATTCAAATCTCTTCAAAAGCATTCCTGTGACGCTTCCGTTATAAGAGGATTCTAGGGTGTTATCTTCCTCGTGAAGACAATACTCACTTATGATAATTCTTTTTGATTTTGTCAGAGCATTAAATAATTAGAGGCAGCGGATTTTTCCGGGGTTGAGGGGAGGGCGGGGGGATTAATTTTTCCTGAAGGATAATAATTGGCAAAGATTTTCAGATGTACGCAAGTCGTTCTTTTGAGGACTGTGAAAATCTTTAGATTCAGTTTACCCAAATGCAAAGCACATTTATGTATGTTTAAAGTATTTTTTTTAAGAATGATGGGGTCCCAAGTCCGCATCAACTTAATGCTGGACCGGTGGTGAGGTGAGGCAGCGTCTGGCGATTTGCCTCTGCCCTGGTAAGAAATCGTAAAGCCGTCGTCGCTTGATATGTTTAAAGTGATTTTATCCCAGTAAGTCTTCTTTTCTGGCTCAAGTGCCATGTCTTCAAAACTAATTTTCTATGAAAACCTCATCCTTACTTTAAGGTCATAGGTTCCAAAGTTAGCGCTCCATGTTACATCTGGAATATCCCAGCCTTTCCCAAATTTTTTTTTTAGCACACCGTTCCACTTGGACCTTTCCTTTGGTTTTTTTCATCCTTAACTATGGAAGTACTTGCTGCTGCATACTCCGTGAGAAACTAAATAAGATTGGTAATTGTTGTGGTGACTCCATTGTCGTTCACGCCAAAAAGCTAATCTAGCTGAGCAAACACTGGATGCAGCCATATCCAAGCAAAAACATTCGTCCGGAGGGGGGTTGGTATCAGCGGCTGCTAGGAGGTGCCCAATTAGCGCTATAGTGTGCCGTTTTGATGCCACAAACTCCTATGACTGCTGTGGTTAGGACCAAGGGGCAGAGTCCAACCGGCTCAGGTTTTCAGAGCCAGCCCGTAGCATTCACAAAGGACAGCAGCTCTCCCATCATGCAATTAGAGATCTCCCTGATGTTCTCAAAAACTAACAGCCTGACTCTAGCTACAAGAAGAAGCGTGTGACGGTTTCTTCTCCGCAGCTTCGGCAATCGGAATTGTAGGCTATGTAAGTCTGCCAGGATGGTCCCGCGATCGGGTTTTGATATAGGAGGGCCAAATCCTTCTCGACTTAGCACACATGGTGAGCCTTCTCCATCTGAAGTCAGTGGCTGAAATTACGCAAATTATTTTATACCGAATAGCCATCCTTTCAAGAATAATTTTTATGCAAATAAAGCACCCCTTACCTATGGGTTTAATATGATTTATCAAATCATTTTTTGCATGTTTAATCACTGGCCTCATATTCAATTCATTCTGATATTTTTATATTTTATTCCTAGTTTTTCTAGGAGATTTATTGATTCTATTTATTTATGTAACCTCTTTAGCATCAAACAAAATAGTAGAAGTAGATTCCGCTCTTGAAAGTCGCCAGTGGGACACAGACTGTGCCCATCGGAGGACTCCCAATAACGGAGCCTCGCCTGGTCAGTCATCAGCTCGCTAATTCCCGCTTATGTTCCTACGCCCTGGAACTCAGACGAGGCTGCCACCCAGATTGTTCAACGCGTTCCTGTACTGTCCCACCAGCCTGGAGGATATTGGCACTGAGTCGGTCAGAATGGCTATGTTGCACTTTGAGCTTGAATTATCGCAAATACGCTGGCGAATTCTGGTGGACCCTATGTATCGGCTACTCTGTGTGTATCCGAAAAAACACCGCGCCGCGGTCCGCCGGTGTAGCATACTATGTCATAGCCTTACAACACAAAGTTCCTTATGAAACTCAAACTGCTTGTTGCGTGTTTATTCTAGATAGTTCAAAATTCGAATAAATCAAATCTGCAGAAATCCCATCGTTTTAAAATCATGTCGTCTGAGATTAATCATAGTGTCAAGGGAAGGAAGTTGCACCGCAACCCAAAACTACCGCGCCTCATGTAGGTTCAAGTAAACCTAGTAACTATAGTATGTCGATCAAGCCGCCAACCGGCACGAATTTCTGCCGGGGATTTAGTTTTAAAAATAATTCCTATGTGCCTTAATCTACTTTGCACAAGTACCAGACAGCGTCTCACCGCATTTATGAAGATTTCGTTATTCTCCTCATAGAATCTCTCGGCAGTGTCCGTAGATATCCCTAGCTTCCCCAGCTGATAACTTGAAATGGCCAGTTCCTACCATCATCCTAAAGCTCTTCTTGGTGGAGTTTAAACTATCTTTCGAGGGGGGGGTTATTGAGGGTGGAGTTCATAAGAGCGTTGTTTTGTACTGGAGAACCTTTAGTCATTTGTTTGATATAGTAATGGCCTTCAACGAATACTGTGTGAACCACATTTATCTTTGGTAATGTCATAGTGTTTCTTTCATTCATTCTCGCCTCCCGAGGAAATTTTTGTACTTCATCTAGCTTTATAGTAAAAAAGACCACTCCATTGAGAATTTAACTTGACCCACAAAATTGATGTTTAACAACTGGGTGATCATTAGGGATTGTTTTGCACAAAGCCGAAGACAAGACGAGAGTCGATAAACATTTGATACTAAGAATTTCAGGTAAATCAAATTTCCGAGTGGTGCCAAAAGATTTTTCTACTTAAAAGCATGCTATTCAAGATTACAAGATCAGGTCAACATAGTATCTATCGTTTATGTATGTTTTTCTATCGTAATTCATTCACATTGGTCTACTTTAGCTTGCCCTCTCGTTTTTCTGCTGTGTAGAACAAGTTACGTAACATTCTAAAATACTCATAATCCTTGTAGATAAAGATATCGTAAGAATTCAAGTCGCTTTTCGAATAAGAGATCAAAGCGGTTTCTTAGCACCTATGTTCGAGCTGCACTTAGATACTGCAGATTTGTTCCAAGAGTTTATCTGGTTTATTTCAAAGCCAACTTTTCCCGAAAACGGGACTCTACCTCAGTGGTTATATCGAATAGTTGATTCAAAAACTGAACTTCAAAATTTGTAGGATGAGCGAAGTAAGACAATTCTATGAAATGAGGTTTATTGACCCCCTGAGTGGGCTTGTCTATTTTTGTTCAAAATTCGAAGATGATTGAGAATTCTTTCTTTTTTTTTTGAGAGATGGCCCGTCTTTTATTTTGAAAATTAATAATAACCGCTGTTGTGGCCTTAGAACGTACTTGGTCATAGTACCATCACTGAAATAAGAATAATCGGTGGCGCAACAATCCAATTAGATTAAGGCCTTGAAGTGTATTAGAGCACTTCACTCAAGACCTACTATCTAATCCTGTAGTGTACCATTACAGGGTTATAGCACCCTATAGGAGAAAATATGGTCAGCATTGCGCCCGCTCGAGATTATTACCCTGAGTTGACCTAGGTACTCATTTACAGGTGAGTCGACTGGTATCCGACGTCAAATCACGACACAAATTCCAGTGCTACCAAAGAGATTTGAACCGCGATCTTCCGGTTCTTGTGCTCTAACCACTCAGCTATCCAGACACTGTAAGAAGCAAACTAAAAATAGAAAAATTATTGGAAGAATTCCTGTTTGTAAATTGTATGGGAAAGATATAATTTCATTGCAATTTTGCGCCAAATTTTAGCGTAACTTCTTTGCCCTGAGTTACATTTTAACATTTTAAAAGTTACCTGATTCCGCCAGCATAAAAAATGAAGATTGAGTCTATGACCAGTTGCGCATAAAGAGGAGTTCAGCTTGTCTTAGCTTTTACTGGTACAAGTCCTGTACCAGACACCTGCAAATCCATACAAGATTACGACGGTCTTCACGGGGCACCGGCCCATAGGAAACCATACCCAGGCTCGTCATACCCTACAGTTTGTATTGCCCAAGCTGCGGAGAAGGGGGGGAAACCCTCAGACACTTTCTTTGTCAGGCTACGGACACAAGGTAGACCATTCTTTGCTGGAGCTCAGAGAGATTTCTGGCTGCAAGGTGAGAGAGCTGCTTTCCTCCGTGAATGCTACGAGCTGACTCCGACGATCTGAGCTAGAGTCTGCCTCCCTGCTTTCATAGCAGCAGTCACGGTCTTAGGAGTTGGTGGCATCAAAATGGCGCACCGTAGCGCTAATTGGCCTCCTCGGAGCGGCCACTGGTACCTATCTACCTACATACCCTTACTGGTACAGCGTCAGACATCCATCCCTCTTCTTTGTATTACTTCTTGATGAACCACTTTACGAGAGCTGCCAGTCTTCTTCTTTGCAGGATAATAGACAAAAAAGCTCTGACAAATCTCCAAACGGGATTTTTCTCAGAAGAAAAGGAATTTACGATACCAATCCGAAATCTTTGTGAAACAAAGGTTCTCGCTGGTTATTAAGCGAGCACTCGCATGTGTTAGGCCTACCGAAGAAACAACATCATCAGGGCACCGACCTTTCTTCAAACGCTCCTCTATGGCTCCAAACACTCTTTTATTGTTTCAAGCATATCTCTATTGCCAGTCTTCTTTCAAACGCTCCTTTACTTTCATCTGTGATGGAGGACCAGGGACGCGATCGTCCCTTTGATTTTTCACTGCTTCCATTCTTTGAGAAAGGCTTTGATTGCACTCGCATATAAACTCCTAAACGAATTGAAATTTCTGAGCATCTGACTTCTTCTGTTCTCAGAAATTTTATAATAATCTGTTGTGCGCAACGGAAGTGGGAACCTTTTGGTCAGTTATTGCTGTACTATCATGGAAAAGTCCTTCATTCTCTGAGTCTATTGGGCTTGATAAAGAAATTATCTTTTATATTTAATTGTAATTTGTTATTAATTGTATAGTAGCTGCTTCGTGGAGCATAGGGTATCTGTAGTATTGTTGTTATTTATTATTCTTTTTTCGTTTCATTTTCCATAAGACTATGCTTCGATATCATTACCATTACGCTTAACACTAAGCAAATGATAAACCAACAGCAGCAACACATATATGTATGTTACTTTTACATTTGATTGACAATATTTTTCTTTAAATTTGTCATTATTCATTCGGTGATTGATACTGTCTACTGCTATCCACTGGGGCTAAGTTAATTAAAAACTATACCCGTTGAAATTATATAACACAATGTCAACCAGATCATTATTGCTCTAAAAGCTTAGTACTAAGCAAATCAAACAAATGTCAATACATTCACATTATACGTAATTATCTCTTCGTACTTTCTACATCAGCTACAATTTCATGTAACATTAAACAATGCGAGTGCAAGTCACTCCAGATGCTACTGCACTTCGCATTGCGCGGTCCATTTAAAACGCTGTTTCCACAGAAGCTCCCGCATCTGCGCTATTCCAATAAAAAACGACGGCAGAAAAATAAGCGTAATCAATTTATAGCTAATTTTTGTTTTAACGTTACGCTTGTCATTTTGTCAATTTTGATACAATCAACTTGCTGCCACTTCGTTTAGTTGATCAGTTAATTGATATTGTGTTTACGTATATATTTCGCTCACGATGCCTCTATTGAAACGTCTATTAAGTCAACTTTAAAAGAAATTAGAAAAGAAATAAAAAGAGAAAAAATTGGAAATAAAAAGATACTATAAGACATCTAGAAGAAGATTGATACGACTCAATCAATTATATCTATCTTTAAGTGTAAGCAATCGGGAACTCTTAATTTTTTTTTGGAGAATCGAAAGAAAAAAAACATTTTGTGAATATATTATTGGCAGATTATCCGGTTAAATGAATCTATTTTATTTTCACTTGCGTTTAACTAATAGTAAACGCAATTACTATTCAAATTAGAAAAGATGTTTATACATTATGCTGTGTTATTATTACTTTAAATTGGGCACTTAGCCATCAATCTTTCTTCGGTCGTGAAGTTTATTTCGTATTCAATTGCTGGAATGATTTGCGCTTGAAATTAGATTTTGAAGAAAGATAGGTTGGTAATATATTTCATGTCGTTTATTTTTGTTTTTATTTTTTTGAAAAAAGGTTACTGTTTTAAAAATAAAACTGTAGCCCTTCCAAAAGTAGACCCGACAAATATCAATCCTTTATCGAAGCCACGTTTTCAACATTTCAACAAAGCAGAGAAAGTTTTTTTAATTCGAGGAAGTGTTTCAATCTGAACTATCTGAAATTCTACTTGAACAAATTTGCCCAGCCTCATTTAAATATAATCTGCCATAGCCAAAATTTCCCTATAAACAATGAAAATTTGGTTAATTAAAATGAGCACAGCCAAACAATTCAAATTTAACTCGCCCAAGCCATCGGCACAGATACAGAAGTTCTATTGCAAAATGTGGAAAATATTTCCGTTTCAGCAATTTCAAAGAGAGTTTGCTCTAGAAAACAAATCGTAATGCGAAAATTTATGTTCCAAACTCATTTATTCCTTGATGGCACCAAAACTCTTTCTTGTCTTTATTCTACTCTAGATTGTATCTGGGAATGTATTTATTCAGTTGTTGCAAACATCATCGTTATTATGTCGTGTGTGAGGAGACTACGCCGAACGTGGCTTTGTTATTAATTTATCATTCTATTCTGAGCCGCTTTTAGTCATATTTCATAGACACTCATATGTATCATGTGAATATTGTTTATTGTTGGCATTGCTATGTGGCAGCTACTCGATATGTACACGAGCAACAGCAGAAGTTCACATATCGTTCTAAAATGGGTTCTAGGAATTTCCTTTGAATTTGTTCTATATTCTCATTTTTTACTCAAAGTGCATTGTATTAATTCGAGGTATTTCCTTTTTCTTTCAGGTGAGTTAAATATTGATTCAGGTGTTAAACGAACAAGGGAACTTTAAGTGAGTACATAATGGGGAACGCACCGTGTACTTTAGCTGTAAAAATATGATGGGAAATATTCAAAAGAATAATTTGGGAGAGTTCATTGAACACGGTCTCTAATTAAATCTAGAATTTTTAATTAAGATTTGGTTCCTCATTTCGGTACATAAAATTATCACTTTATACTCCTAAGGACCAAGGTAACTTTCAGAATTCTGCTTGTTTATCTAACATGAGCACTTTCCTTTGAAGTTAAACATTGAATACCAAATAAAGTCATAAAAACATTAATTGAAAAAGATATTACACTTGCAAAGGAATAGTAATAAACGTGGATTGAATTAACATTAACCAAAAACAATAGTAATAATACAAAAGTATAATGGAAATATGTGCATTCAATTTCAAGAAACAGAACTGAAGCTAGTAAAATATAAATTTCTTTTGTGTCTCCTAAACACCTTCCACGATTCTTTTACAAACTTCTTTGAAATTTCCGGCAAACTATCTAACCAGAAATGTTAATAAATGGAATAAATGGTTTTGCTAAAAAAAATAATTGAAACAATTTCAAAAACAAATGCCAATAATCAATAAATGGTGATCAACAGATTCAAATATATCTACATATGTGCGGAGATTTTAGCATTAGCAAAAAACTGTTGAAGATCATTCCAAGGTTATTCATTCGACAGTGACCTTAGGCAAATGTTATATTTTTAGTTTTCTTTTTTAGTTCATATTCCGTGTCTTTCATGCTTTTCCACTGACGGGAATGATTTTTGAATTTTGATTTCATAATTATGGAACTATTTCATGCTTTCTTGAAAACTACAATTTCTTGAAATTGGAGCATTTTTCTTATCTGAACTGGTTTTATTTGCATAGATTCTTTTTATATATAAGATTTTTGTTTTTGTATGACCTAAATTCCAGACTTATTCCTCACTTCAGATTTGATTTGGGTAATTCACTTTCAATGCTTGAACTGCGAATGGGCACAGGTTTATTATTTAGGGCGGTAGGTGTTCAATTCAGACTTGGGCCTACTTAAAATACTTAAGCGGTAATTCCAATAAGTGTAGTGGAGCGAAGGGTACACTGAATGTATATATCTAATTTAGTTGTTGTCAACCATGAGGGAAAGCTAAGATACCATGCCGAAAAAGAGGAATTTTAACCTATCATTTCCGCCAACAACTAAGAGCTATACCAATGAAGCTCCTCTCAACAAGTGCGTGTTTACCTACTTCTTAGCTAACAAATTGGATCGCCTGTCATCATCATTTATAAAAATGGTTTTAAAGGGTCATCCCGTGTAAACGCCGTTTTTTTTCACTTTTTTTACAAATTTTTTTGTGAAGAATTGGATAAAGATACAAATGCGAATTTTTCACCATATATTTACTAATATCTTGAACATGTGTGATAATGTTTCCTGCTCGATAGCATAGTTCATTATTTAAATACAGAGCAATTTATACACCCATCTCCAAAAAAAGGTGTTTTTCTGCTGCCCGCTAGATGGCGCACCGATCATCTTAAAGAAAAAAGAGTAAACGGCATTTTAACGTGCAGAGTAGGATTATTAAAAAATATTAAAAGTTAAATTTTTGGTGCCCGGTTATTTTTTTTTTTTTTGTGTTTTTAAGGCTTCTTTAGTGAATAAAAAAACTACTGAATGAATCGCAATTATCCTAATTTGCGGACCGTAGAAATATGTTCTGAGTAAGTCCTGAAAATTTCAAAGATTTTCGTTAGATAGATTTTAGGCGAGAAAAACGCATTTAAAAAGTAGAATGCGATTTTTAGCCATAAAATCTTAAATGATCATTAATTTGCTATACCTAGTCCATTAACGTTAGGTTTCTTGAAGAAACACATGTATGGCCTTGGCTTCAATTATTGTCCTTTCAGCGAAGTCATTTGAACGTTATTCGGACCGATCAATACGCACTTTATTACGGAGATCGACATAAATCTTCAAATCTTCTTCAACTTTTATGAAAACCTTCATCGCGTACTTGCCTTTCAGATTACATCCTCCATGTTGGAAACTAAGGAATAAAGAGCACACTCAAAGGAATTCCCATGCTAATAAGCATGTTATACCGCCTTCTCCCGAATGTAACGCTCAACTAGTCTCTCCAAACAAAGTTCTTTCCTTTTGAATAGTAATCTTTACCAGAGCTGCGTATGAAGACTACCTTAAACTCCTGCCCATAGGGCACATAAGCCAGAGAAAAACATGCTACGAAAATATTTCCTAGAAGATGATTTAGGTACTCTCTCCATCCATGCCAGATGCTTTAAAATGCTAGAAGGATAGTATATTAACTCTTCCTTTTTAACTGATAACCATCGCTCTCGCAGTGTTCCAAAATATTTTGTTTCAGTTTCGTGGCGAAAAATTTGAAGGAACCGCTAATTCTTCCGCCTGGCTTGTGTAACTTCACTGAATCAATTCTGGAATTTGTGAACTTTCTATCCGGTTTTCTCAGAGAGTTCAGTTTTCGCCTTCCAGTTGCTCACAATATCTTCTAAAAGAATTTCATTTCGAACTTCTTACAAATCTCTTATATTCGTCTTTTGAGTTCCTAAATTTAACCAATTTAAATTCTTATTGCTTCTACAATTCAGAAGCCATCTGGTTGATAACTCAAGTTTTTGTATTTTTCGGTTCCACCCGGGAACGGTTTCACCGCATTTACCTCGAATTGTACTCCAAACTCTTCGAAGTACTCTAAAAGTGTGCGATCTCGAGCTTCCAATCAATCCTTTATTGCCCTAGCGGGCCAAGAAAGTCATTAAAATTTGTCCCTTTTCCCGGGATTACGTCTTTATGTGCTCACCTCCGATAGTCAGACTAAATTCTAAGCAACGGTGATTTGCCAGTGAGACTTTCCCTACCACCTACCAATTTCTTACCAATTTTAAAGTCTTTGAAGTACAAATTGTTATGTCAATAGTTTCATTTCTCCTTAGTCCCACGAAAGTAGCAGCGCACTCTATGCTCGCAACCATGGCATTAGCTGAAGTAATGAAATCAAATAGCTTCCCTTCTCTAGGATTGCATTTGCTACTTCCCCAAAAAATATATTGGGCGCTCACATCACAACGTATTTAGAAATCATGACCAATTGACTCCACATACGAGACCTGATCCCTTAGTTCCTACGTCGGGGGAGGACAACCGGAATCATCGAATAGGTATGCATAGGCAACTAAAGCACTTTCTACTGTTAATCTGGTGTCGACAAGATCCTGGGCACAGAATTGTCTCAGCATGGTTACTTCTAACAAATTTTGATATCAGGAGACAGGCCTCGGACTTATTAATCTTTCTTCCGAAAAGACCTTGAACCATTACCCCAGAATTTGTAAAGTTGATCCCGCGCCTCTTGGATCAGAAGGATATAAAGACTGTTCTGCAACTTTGCTTGCCTTAATGCTAGCAGAAAGGACAGGGCTTTCGCATGCTGCAAATTAATGTGCCTAACGTGCATGTTTTTAAACATGAGTGTAGTCTTGTGTTTGCTGAATAACAGCTGCTGTATGAATAATCTGCTGTATCCCGTATGGATCTCAACGGGGTTGGCAGTTTGTCCCCACCTTTTTGCCATGGTTTTCCGGTCCTTGCCATATCTGTGGTGTAACTACGCAAATGTTCTCTTTCAACGGAAGCTTCGCCTAGGTTAGCAATGCTTTTCGTTGCTGTCGACTTTCATTTTTATGAAGCAGTAAACAATGAAATCGACTTGTGGTTCTCCTAAAAAGGACAAGTGGCTTACGATGGGCAAAACTTTAAATCATAAATATATAGTCAATTTTTTGCTTTTCTTCCTTAGCCTTTGCCCTGTTCAGTACGGGGTCGGCACGAATTTTGAAATGAAAATTGCGGGTTATATACCTAACATTTTTTTGAAAGAAAAACTTACAATGACCTTTTTTCAAAACCTCAACCCAATAATCATAAAATAAATAAGCCAAAACTGAAAGATACCACAATGTGTTTTACTACAAAAAATTTACGCTTTCTCAGTTTTTGATTGTAAAGGTAAAATGACATTTATTTTTTTTAAACCCTTATATCTTACTCAGGGTCATAGAGAGAAAATCCGAGCCGGGGGTGAAAATTAGGCGTCGCGTTCGCCGTCTCTAGTCCGGGGCCTGAGAATACCGCCAGTCAGGAAAAACCCATCTGCTTTCATTTGACTCTCGCCAGGCCTAACTTCACCTACTTGAAACTTGCTTTTCATTCATAAGAAGGGTGTAGGGCATCCAAACGGTCTCTTTTTCGAATTTTATTTTTTGATTTATAATTTTGATTTAATTTCAGTAAAACTGTGCTTCAGTTTTATTATCTATTGAGTAGAGGGAATAGGTAAAATTTTGGAAGCAAGAGAAGAAACTTGCTGGCATGTCTCAGCATATTGTCGTTAGGAAACTACCCAAACCACCGGTAACAATTATAGTTATTTGCATTCTTTGCAGTTTTCCAGCATTGATAGTGTTTAAACTGTCATGAAAAACAATATCTTCAAACAGCCTCTTATTCGTGCTACTTCAATACTCTTCTTTAATACCTTTCACGTTGAATTGCGGTTCTCAGTTTATGTAAGTTGCGGTTCACAGTCTGATTCGAGTAAACGTGAAAGGAGGGATGCTCTAAATGATCTAGATAGGATCAAGGACTGGAAAGTACCCTGACCAATAGAGAAAATTTGGTCTGCGAACTTGTGGGACGAGCTGTAGTTTTCATGAACCACCGCAATGTTCTGGTTAAAAATTAGTGCCTCGCCATGGTCGTTGAAGAAGAGTATAAGACACGCTTCACTTATTTCCTAACGCTAAACGCTATTCGATGAAAACTGCCTGAAGTTTTTAGCTTCCATGTCACTAAGCCGTTGTTGCCCAAATTACTCCTCGGAATACGTGATAAATCTTTAGGCAGACTGTGACAGCAGTTATCAATTTTATCGAGTTCGTTTAATTTCAACCATTTTTGCCGCCTAAAATGACATAACAAAAGCAAAAACATGACTTAGTCCTTCCTTTGATTTTCTTCCTTCATCGTGGCAACTTCTTCTCGATTTATTCATGACTACTTCAGCAAATTCGTATCTTCTCATTCTCATCTCTGTATTGTGTTTTTTCTATTTTTGATTATAAGGTGTGCGGATACGAATTGATTTCGTTTTCCACATCTGGTGGAGCCACATTTAGATTGAGATCATTTTGAATTTGCACGATTGACCGCAATGAGCAAATTGTTTGCAGTACTACTCCATTGTCAACGCACCGTCAAAATTGTTGACTCAACCCAGAATACAAAAGGCTGTTGATAGGTGGAATTTTTCTTAAACATAAATAAAAAATATTTAAAAAAAATATACGGATAACACAAACCAAGAATTTATTTTGTTTTGGACTGGAAAATATCTTCCATTACGTAAATACCGCATTTCGTGAACTAGCTGTTCGTTTCTTCGGTGCGTCAAAAAGACGAAACTTTTACCAAAAATGGAAAATGTTTCTTCATTTATATTTAGGCTTTGAATACTGGCTAACAAATTATTCAACATAATTTGAAGGTCAAAAAACTAGATAAGCCAACCTTCATTCAAAATGTTAACTTACCTAGATACTCTCTGTCACGTGCCATCCAAAAGTAAAAAACACAACTCCGCAAGTCTGTAGGATGACGTTACTGTATACAGTTGTCATTCAAGCAATGCGGAAACCAAGTAAAATAAAATTTAAATTAGATCATTATCCGTGGCAAGCTAAACTTTTTATCGTGACAACCTAAAAAAAAGATTTGCTGCGGGTTCATATCGTAATTAGAACTAAGAACTCCTTGCTAAATGCCGCAGTTGAAAAAAAATTTATTTCACCGAGCATAGTCGTGTGGGATATCAAATGAAAGGTCTCGATTAGTACTTTAGGCCAGTATTAGTTTTGACATTGGTTGTAAAGTGGAGAAGTGCGGAGTCCCAAAAGAGTCAATTACTTCAAGGACCCATTCTCCGAAACTACCGAACGGAACGTCAAAATACTCTCCATAATAATACCGGTTTAGATAAAGTTAATAATAGTAGATTACCATATTTATTATAAGTACATTCCTTATAAATTGAATGGAAACCCCCCTTAAGTTTATCCTGAAATCGTTAACTTTTGCAGTAATATCGACTATACCATAGAGCATGATACTGCCATACTTGTGGAAATCGCACTATTACTAACAAAGTTATAATAGGTCGAAGTTGTTTCTTTTGTGCAAATCTCGTGCATTGTAAAACTTTGAATGCTCTCTCTCTCTGACAAACTAAATGCATAAACGTTACGAGTTAGGTACAAATGGGACGAATGGCCACTCAAATGTGCTTATGTAAGCAATAAACAAAGTCTTTCATACGTGAAGTATTCAGCTTCCGGTTTCCCAACTTGTTTAATGACTTGTCCTCGTATCCTACCATATATTCTTACCAAAATGAACTTTGTATAACTGCTTTGGGGTCGAAAAAATACCAAACGTAAGTTCTTCAAGCGGCTAATCTGGCGAGTCGATAGTGCAGTCCACCTAGGTCACTTTTTATGAAGTAGAAGACTGTTTTAAACCTAGGCTTCCATCCCGAACCTAGTGTCTGTCGTAATCTATGTATGTAGATAGTTTTATTTGAGGCACATTACTGACCTGAGAACCTTTCATTATTTTGTTTTCTGTTCGAATTAACACTAATCTCCTCTATAATTTACTGTGCCCTGTCTAAATGTTTTCAGCATAGTCACTACTTAATTTCTTGTGATAAGCCTGTTTCTCTTCTTCAGCAGGGCGAGAAAATGTGTTAAACAGAAGCAACCTTCACAATGAAAACAGCCTTCGAAGAATAATAAAAATTAAAGCTGGAAATCGGAAACGACCTCCGAATTCTTTCAGTGAGGACCGATTTACATGAAATTTGGGGTGGGGGTAAAGGGTGACATAAGAAAGAAAAGCTATATGGCGTCGATGGGGACCTGCCCCCGGCGGGGGTTGGCACCCTTCTCCAGGATGAACATTTTTTTTTTCGAAAAATCTTCAGAAATAAATTAAATGGTCAATTCTAAGAACCCCAAATTTCATATCAATCGGTCTTGACTGAAATAATTGGAAGCTTGGAAGCTTTAATGACTGGACTATAAAGATGATTGCGATTGCACCCGCTGGGATATATTCCGAAAGTATCAAAGAAAACATTTTTCTTGTTTTGGTTCTCACGGCCTTAAGGGGGTCATCCCGTGTGGAGGGCGTTTTTTTCCACTTTTTTGTGAAGGACTAGATAAAGATACAAATACGAATTTTTCACCATATATTCATTGATATCTTGAACATGCTTAGTAATTTTTCCAGCCTAAGAGCATAGTTCGTTATCGAAATACAGTGCAACATATACACCCATCTCCAAAAAAGGTGTTTTTCTGCTATCACGCTAGAGGGCGCAGTAATTATTTTAAAGAAACTGCATTTTAACGTGCCGGCTTAACCACAGTCCGCAAACTAGGTTTATTAAAAAATATTGAAAGCTAAAATTTTGGTGCCTTCTTAAATTTTATTTTGTAAATTTTGGTCGAGAAAATTTCAAAGAATTTCGTTGGTTAGCTTGTGAGCTACAGTCGCAGAAGATTTTCAACATGAAATTTCGAGAAAAACGCATTTAAAAAGTAAAATATGATTTTTAACCACAAAATCTTAACTGACCATTAATATACTATATCCGTAAACCTTAAAGTTCTTCAAGAAACACATGTACAGTCTTGGTTTCAATTCGTGTCCTTTTAGCGAAGTCATTCGAACGTAATTCTGACCGATAAATACGAGCTTTCTTACGGCGATCGACATAAACATATTATCTGTTTTACGGGATAATTTTCAGACGACTCCGAATATCAAAAAAGCACTTATTCCATATATTTTACTGTATCTAGATACAATTGTTGCCAAAAAAAATCTATTCCTCGGATACGACCCCCTTAAAACAATCAGATATCAAGCACTACTGAATTTATAATTCAAACAGGAATTCCTCAAGCTTTTGCATCATGAAGTGATATTTGTGAACGAAGTGCACATCAGAAGCAGAGTTAAAGGGAAGATTAATAAGTTTACACCGAGGAAGAACTGAACATATAAGAGAATGACAGAAATGAACTTCTAGAAATGTAAAACATTTCTCGAAACCAAGTCTCTAAAATTTAGCACTACCACTAAGCCAATTGCTATCTTCCAAGGAAATTATGTTACGCCAAACACATATTTCAAGTTTAAAATCGCCCGGGGAGTACAATTGGTAAAAAAATTACTTCTAAAACGCAGAGTCTAACTCCCGAAATAGACGAACGCTTGGGAATATTATTGCAAACTCACACCACCACCACAGCTACATTAAATTTCCAAGAAAGAAAAGAATAGAATATTTTAATTCTAGGAAATATCATTCACCAACTTCCTTAAAAGATTCTTAACGCGTCAACAAACAATCTGGAGTCAACGTCTTTTATGGCGTATTTTATAAATGCAGATCATCCAGTTTCCTAGAGTTGAAGTCGATCTTGTCGTACGTCTTTTGCGTAGAGAATGAATATTAGTCATTGATGTTTCGATGCTTACTAGATTCAAATTCTTGTGTGATGCAACCGGCACATCCGAGCCAAGTCGAGTATTACTTGTTTCCGAATAAACAAGCCGGATTGACCAGTGCGGCGATGATAATTATAATTTTGATGACTAGAAATTCACGAAAGTGAAATGAAAGAAATTAAGATTACAGTCGTTTCAAGAACCCCAAAATAAGAAATAACCTTAATTTTTGCAAAATAAGTTAAGTTATGCAATCAACCGGGTCCCAAAAGAGAACCTTCATCAAAATCTAGTAACGCCCTAAACCGTAATTATTACGCATGCTAGTGGATCTCAGTATAAGGACTATAAAATCTGCATACGAAAAAGGATAGGTTGCCAAATGTACTAACCCTCAAAGAAGAGCCCAGAGTCCCTGAAACAATTTGAGATCCCTGGAGTAGTATGGATGAAATTGTATCCTATTCGGCCAAGGACCCAAACAGGAGTGGGATTGGGATAAAATCAAGGGGAGAGTTACTGATTACTAGCTATAATTAGAAATTGCAAAAAAAGAAGGTACGTATGTATTCGGTGTTGCAGATAGCATTTTCAAGCTCAGAATTTTCATTCCTTTTGGTCATCAAGTTTAGTTCAATAATAACTATAATAAAATAAAAATAACAATACATTTTCACACATTATATAACCTGATCCTTCGGAATTTACTATAATTTACTTAATTATTTTGGAACACAGGACAACCTCCTTTATGCAGTTTCTTGTTATATATATAGTGGTTCACTTGTTAGATAGACTCCAGATGAAGATTAGAAATCACCCATTTTTACCTTTTATGGAAAGAGATATTTTATAGTGAAATCTGAACGAGTACTTTTTCGATTGCCAATCATGAGATTCATCTTGTGCTAGGAATTGTTAATTGAGAGTCACTCTGGAACCTCTTTACGTAATTCCCGCAAATATTAAACTGTTGCTAAATTTTCAAAATCCCACGCCAATTTGCAATGACTTTTAGTTTATCCAATTCGCCATCAGCGGTAGAAACAATTAGGTTTTCGTTACCACACAACGAGAAAACCTACAAAAGAACATATGCTTCACTACAGCGAAGCGAAGGACAAGAACATTAGACATCTGCTTGGGAAAGCACTTCAAATTCATATAGTTTGTTACCTAATTATAAATTCTCTCCAATAACAGCAACCTCATGAACTCATTTATTTTGCACTTTACATCCTATAAATGGAGTCGAGTGAACATTTTCGCATCATTAAAAACGTGGGCATTCCATACAAAACGCTGCGCTACACCTAAATCTGGACCGCCTCAATCCATATTTCCGTAAAAGGTGTTCGTTTGCCGCTAACATTTTCCGAGCAACTACAATAATCTATTTATTATTACATAAAACTGAAGTACCTGACATTGCTGGAATCTATGTATGCACCATTTATGAGTATTACAATCACTAACGATCACTAATCGTTTGAATTATTTTAAGTGTTGCTGGCGATTGAAATGAATGAGTTGTGACACCTCCGTAACAACATCGATGTGAAGTGTCTTGGGCTAAAATTGAAAGTTAAATATTTTCATTTAGAGTGAAGGTTAGCAAAATACTTGCACTTTTTAATCATGGTTGAATGATTAATTGATATGCATTAATGGTGGTTTGTTTTTGCACTGATTAATTGGGAACTGGATATATGTTAAGGTGGGTCGTTTTTTCTCTTGGCGGATGACATACGTGTGTAGGTTTCTAGTATTTCGACAATGAAATGTACCCCATGTGGACTTTTAGGTCTCTCATGGATATTCTGTTGTTATAAACTATTTTTATTTCATGTACTATACCTTTTTAGACTAAACTTCAGTTTCATTATCTTTACAAACATATCGTAGATGGTGTAGGCTTTCTACAAATAGGACACACGCAAAAATCCATTCTCTTAACTAAACTAGGATTCGGACAGATTATCGACACCGACACCTTCTATCCACTCAACCAGTTCGCGAAACATGAAGCAGCAATTTTTGAGAAACAATATCGGAGAATGTATTAATTATATCACCTTCAATTGAGTTAGGAATTCGTAGTGTGATGGAAATATAATCTTACGCAATGTATGAAGGGTCTTGAAACTATATGTAACGAGCTTTGCTCGATATATACCTTGACGCACCTGCATGTTTACGGGAGAAATATTAAGCCACTTCCTTTGCTAGTAAAGTTTTTGTTGGTGTTACAAAAGCAGCTTCTTCTCTCCATCAATGTTGGCTGTCTCTTCTGTCTTACCTCTATATTCCATACTATATTTGATGTAAGACCTTCAAAATCTAAATTTTATCCAGATCGAAAAATGCACCTAATGTTTGCTGCTAAGCTCCTGAATACTGAAATAGGAGTGATTTTCTGTAAGGTTGGTATGGAATTGATATCAAAGAAGAAAAGTAATTTATGAGAAACCAGTTGGGAAATTAGTTGTTGTGCCAACGAATAACAAAATTTCTTTCGGCATTCAACTATTTTTCCACTATTCGAAAAGTGCTTTAAAAGTTAATAAAGTATGAAGCCTAGGCAAGGTGAACTTTCCAGCATATGAGCGAGTATCACCATCCAATTTTTCATACATGAAAACCTTACGTTCATCGAAGAAAGGAGTCTGCTTCTTAAGCCATCGAAAATGATCCTATTTGTTCTGAAGTAATAGGGTTCAACGAGAATCCTGTTGCAGATAAGTGTAAGGTCCTGCTACAGTCTAATGTGAATGAGCAGCAGAAATGGAGTAGATTGCAATGTTATTCTGATTCCGTGATGCTTAGATACTAAGCTGCTCTTGAAGAGTGATTGGTAGAGTGGTAATCTAGAAGAAAGGGCTTTCATTGTCCAAAAATGCCGTGTTTCCTGAAATTGAGGAATATAGTTTTAATCCCGATGTGTGAAGATAACTGCCCAAATCCCGGAAGCGTACCTAGATAGTGTCAAAATTAAGGGATTGAGTTTAAAACCAGCCCTCTATACATGCAGAGAATGTACATTTTTTCTAAAATATAGTCATGCATGATCTGACATGCAAAGGAAGGGAGTTTGAGGTAGGAGGAGGGGAACTTGAGGTAAAGGGGAAAACCACATTAGGAGGTTTTCAGAATCGACTTTTTTTATTGCGTAGATCGTTAAGCTAACTATGCTCCAGTGAAATTCGTGTTCGATTAGATTTGATGGGCGTAGAATTAAGCGATTATGGAGTGCAGGCTCAGGGTCGAACGCCAGGATGTAGCCGTTTTATATCCTTCCGAAATTTCGTAACGCTATGTAAATAGTGTACTTATAAATACTTGCCATGAGCCCTTTCTACGAGTGCATTTATATTTATTGTAACTGTTTTTTGTTTGTATTATAATTAAGGCTGGTAAATTTCTTCATACTCGAAAGGAATTTTTCAGACAACTTTTTTTTCAAACGAGTATTTCTCAGAATAGCGTTTTTCAAATTCGCGGGAATACTAACTCAAAAAGTAAGGAATCGATCATTATGAAATTCGGAAGTAATGACGTCCCGCAGTTGAATAACTGTAGTCTCGACTTTCAGCGGAATAATGTCGCATAACTTTTTTATCTTTGGCCTTATATTTTTCAAAAACAAATCTCAAAAGTTATTCGGAATATGACTAATATAAGGTTCAAATTTGATTGAATGCCAAATAATTGTTCCCAATCAAAAAAAATCGCAATCGAAAAAACGTGTCAAAAATAGCTTTCTAATGTGGTTTCCCCCTTAAATCTAGGTCAAATCAGGGGAACATCCTATCTAAGAATGAAAAAATTCCATGCTTAAATAAGGTTAATAATAGTATACTCCTACGAAATATGTTGGAGATTGACTGGAAGTTACCCTTTAAATGTATCCTAAAATGCAAAACTTCGCCCTAGTTTATTAAACGAAACTTGGGGGGGGGGGGGGGGGAAATCCCACTATTATTAACAAAGTTATAGTGGGACAAAGTTGCCTCTTCATTACCCTAGTAGGAAATATATATCACATCACATCACAAAACAGTGGTATATGAAAGTAATATCACAAATGTACATGTGATATTGTATCACCATGATCACATATTGTACTAGATGGCTAATATTATCAAATATTACTTACCACTAGAGTGATATTTGTAGTAAGTATTTACACATGCAAATAACAGGGAATCATGATTCTTGCGAAAAATGGTTATTTATCACCAGGAAGTACAGTAAATGTACATGCTTGGCTTCGCTCGACTTTGCAAGGAATCTCTATAATAATAATAATCGTTGGCGCAACAATCCATTCTGGGACAGGGCCTTGAAGTGTGTTAGAGCACTTTATTCAAGACCGTAATGGTACACTACAGAACACTATAGGAGGCAATGTGGTCAGCATTGCGCTCGCCCGAGATTATTACCCTGGTTTGCCTCAGGAACTCATTCACAGCTAAGTCGATTGCTATTCGACGTCAAGTCACGATACAAATCCCGCTGCCACCAGCGAGATTTGGACCGCGGCCTTCCGTATGACAACCCAGTGCTCTAACCACTGAGCTATCCGGAATCTCTATAGTTGATATTTATCACCCACAAACCCGAAATCATTTTTCAGGCAAATGTCAGGCAAGAAAACGTGGAATCACACTAATAAACAATAGTCGCCATCTGCACTCAACAACCGCCATCGCCAATTGTACTAAGAAGAACGATGTGATGTGTCGGGCAATAGATTAAACTATTACTCTGTCTTGTAATGTCACATCGCCATGGCCATTACAAAACATTAACTATACCAACAATAATATCATAATCACTTGTATACTGAGTACGGTGATGTTGTAATGAAATGTTAAATGATGTTGTGATGCTAAGTAATGTTGTGGCGTGTGGTGATATTCGGTTCGCCTTCAGGGATAGTGATGCGATGTTACACTTTATATTGATTGATATTTGTTTTGTGATAATATGCATTTGCCACTCAGTTTTACTACTTTAAGACATGATAAGAGGAGTCTAATTTTCATGCAATTCATCTGAATTTTGAGGGAAAAAATTGAATTTGAGCTAACTAACTAATTGAATTTGAACTAACTCACTAGTTACTTTTATTTCTGCTTCAGTTCAGCAGATGAGTAAGCACCTATCTGAGGAGATGCCGGATAATCGGTTTAGGGCCCATAAAATCAGAACGAATTCGATTTTTGCTGTTAAAGCTTGGCAACGTATTCTTGAATAGTTACACATATTAACAATGTATATAATAAAATCCTTCGTTAAATTAATAAGTTTAATATACTAAATGCACAAATAATGGACCGTGGGTCACACTCACATGGAATCATCATTCACCAAAATAAACCATAACTAAAATCTTTCATTCCAGCGAAGGGAAACTTCCGGTTGATGCTGTTTGGAAAGCAAAAACTTCATGTCGATAAACTAGGGAACAATTTAATTTTTCGGCTTTACATGAATTTTCTTTTAATCTCTTTTTTACAAATTTTTTTATTTGTTTTTGTCTATTTTCTTGGTTAGGTTTGTTTTTTTTTCCAGTCTCATGAACTACTTTGTGACTATCATATTTTATTTATTAGATTTTTCCATGTACCTTATATTTTAGGGTGGTATCTCTTTATTATTTACTAGTTTTTTTCCTTTTTTAATTACAGAAATCTTTCTTCCCCTTTCAAAAACTTCAGTATCCTAGCCTAACACTGGCCATACCATGATGAAGTACCCTTTCAGTTTGTTTTTCCCCGACATAAAATTAATTTTTAAAGTAATTGGTCAGTGTAGAAAAGGTTTTGGCAACTTGCATCCTCTGAAATATAGCTATTTGCACCAAGTTATCGTCGTATACCTTACTGCCAATGTATGATATGTTCTCCACCGTCTGAAAGGTTCTCATCCTAATGTTTTGTGTGTAAAACATGCTGTTTAGCTGTTGCAAACTATAATGATGTTGTTGACAAACCACATAAAACAGCTGCTTCTGTGCAAGTCGGTTGTAATGCCGCCGAAATCGCCGCTTTTCACAAACTATGTAAAGTAGATAAATAGTACAAGGAGATCGATATTATAGTCATAACATTTCTCTATATTTGCTTTACAACGGTTGGATCGCCGTCAATTTTTCAGTGTTAAATCCACGCGAAAATCAAGGAGTAACGCTTCAATAGGATTCATTGCTTCACAAAACCTCTATACTATTCGAAGTAGCCTCCTCCAGCATGAATATACTGGTCTCCTTTTGGTTTGTTCGTGCAGTAAGATTCCATTTTCCGTCAAAAACTGCATCGCAAAAAGGGTCGACCAGCACTGTTATGATGAAGAATACTGATGTCGTCGTCGGAAGCCCTCTCAGGACTTATCTTACCAATTCGGTCTTGCGATTTTCGCATCATGCCTTGCTGTTTTTTAAGTTTTGCCAAAGCAGCTGATAAGCGCATTATTTTCGGTCGGCTACTTCATTCTTCGTCATCCACTGCCACACGCCTCTCCTGAAGCCACCTAGCTCATTCGCAATTTAGATTTCCACCACCAAATAAATCGTCATGTGTGTTAATATTAAATTTTGATTCTAGAAAAGATAATCTTACCTATGTGTACATTTGAAGGATTCACCAACAAATTCTATCCCCGTTTCGTCTGATTTGGTATGTGAGAAGATATTCTTTGGACAATTGACTGGAATCTAGCCTGAATCATTTTTCTTTTGACTTGATGACATACCAGTATGGCTGCCATTGCTGGGAAACTAGGAATGTAGAAGTCATCTGAACTATATATCCAGATTCAGTACCCGGGTGCCTGGTAACTGTGGCGTGGCCCTTCGAGGATGTGATCGAAATGTTATTGCTAATAGGCAGGCTTCGATATGTTGGAGATGGCCCTTTAGTATTTAACGATCTCTAGTTCTGACATTTGTTATTTCCTTCTCAGTAGTAAATCTAACAAGTCAGAATTCCGCAACCTGGACGCTTCAGGTATAAAGGTTCTATGTTCATCTTGGGTGAGAAATTTCGTATTCGTATTTTTCCATTCGCATATACCTCCAATTCAAAATATTCTTTGCTATACATATGTATTTCCAAATCCCAAGTCCGCCCTTCATATGATATCACTTTGTTTAATGACGACGTCATACACGTCTTAGAGTGCGATAGAGACAGAATTTATGAGAAATACATAATTTTCAGCTTCTATGGCTTTATTGAAAATAGTTCGATTTCTGTCAAACTTTCCAAAATTATGTATTAGAATCGTATTATTACTTATAACCTATCAAACGGGGCATACATTTTGAGCTCTCACTCCCTATGTTACACCCAGTATCAAAAATATCATCAGTTTCAAAAAGTACTAATTGAGCCATTTGATTTGATACCGACCATATCCTGTAAAAAAATGTATACTCCCCTCTCACATGAATGGGGAACCCCCTTAAATCCAGGAGAAAATGATGCTACCTGTTGTATGTAAAAGATTCACAGACCAAATGTTTTCACTAAATTTTATGACAATTGGTAAAATGGTAACTGTTCTTCCTTTTCTATCTCAAAGGTGAACTCTATATTTTGATGTAATCTGTTGAAAGAATTAAGACTGGCTTTAATTTTCTCTGCTTTATTATTATCTCAAATGTTACCACTTATTTCCTCCAAAATCTTAGCTTCAGATCTGCCGAAGCGATTTTTAGTTTGTTCATAACGATTTCGTTGAAGAGCAGGGAATGGAGGTTGACCATGCTTAGAGTATTTACTGTTGCTTCACTTTACCTTTCCAGTGTGGACCACTTTGCAGCTGACTTTTAACCAGTTTTCTAAAAGAGCGATTACTTCTTTAATCGGAGTTCTCAAAAGAAAAAGTTTGACGTCAAAGGAAACCAGGACATTGTCTTCCTCAAATATCGCTATTAACTGAAGAATCTGTGCACTTCAAGTTCAAATTCGCTTAAGTTCTTAACCGATTTCATCTGAAATCTTTCACAAACTGGGGAGTCATTTCCCCTTTAACGATTCCTCTCATTTGCTTGCTTAGTTTACAGTTTGCTTTAATCCTAGACAGTTTGGAAAAGAAACTTTGTTTGTTTTCATTTATATGAAACCGTTAGCTGTACGAAGAATAAAGATAGGAGACTGGAACTTTGAAACCGTTGATAATTTCTCCTATCTAGGGTCGAAAATTACAACCGATAACAGCTACGATGATGAAATCCGAGCACGGTTGTTGTCAGCCAACAGAGCCTATTTCAGCTTACAAAAACTGTTCCGCTCGAAACGTCTCACCATAGGGTCAAAGCTCTTATTGTACAAGACAATGATCTTGCCTTTGACTGAGACTTTGGTTCTTAATAATAATAATAATAATAATCGTTGGCGCAACAATCCATATTGGATCAGGGCCTTGAAGTGTGTTAGAGCACTTCATTCAAGACCGTAACGGTACACTAGGAGGCAATGTGGTCAGCATTGCGCTCACCCGAGATTATTACCCTGATTTGACTCAGGTACTCATTCACAGCTGAGTCGACTGGTATCCGACGTCAAATCACGATGCAAATTCCACTGCCACCAGTGAGATTTGAACCGCGACCTTCCGTATGACAGCCTAGTGCTCTAACCACTGAGCTATCCGGACACAGCGGACACACATCCGGTTCTTAGCAAGAAAAATTGTAAACTCTTGGCCGCGTTCGAGAGAAGAATCCTCTGATGAATTTTTGGCCCCTACATGAGGATGGACGATTCCGTAGCCTACATAATGACGAAATCTATGAACGATACCATGACCGTCGAGTTGTGGATAAAATTCGGTTCAATAGGTTATGGTGGGCGGGTCACTTAATCCGTATAGATGCGGATGATCCAGCCCGGAAAGTCTATAAAGGCAATATCTAGGGTAGCAAAAGAAGACAAGGCAGACCCTGCCTGAGATGGAGCGATGGCGTAGGCCAGGACGTTACACAGCTTTTAGGGATATCGAATTGGTGGACTTCGGCACAAAACCGGGATGTCTGGAGTTCCTTATTAAGGTAGGCCTAGACCGGATACCGGTTGTTGCACCGTTGATGATGCTGATGTTAGCTATACGAGAAAAGTGTCAGCAAATTGTCAGTTAAATTGTCATATCCTTACTTTGTATTTCTATTTTTTCAACCTAACCATTTATACCTAGGCTAACGTCCCATCTTACTAGTTGTTCAGTAAGATGAATACTCATCGGCAAGTGAATGCCACATCGGTACCTATAACCACTAATTTCATATGCAAAAAAAAACATTTCTTAAGCAAATTGCAAGCACCTGTAATCACGAACGTTTTGTAAACAAATTCCATTTTAATATTCACTAATTAACACTTGACTGAGACCATCATGACATACATTAAATTCACCGACAAAAAAATTAACCTGCTAAACCCCCATAACAAATATGGGTAATGCTGTTACGAAAATTAAGCAATACAAATACACACAGATACATTCGTATAATGAAAGCGAAATACCAATCAGCGGAGATCAGAACTTGAACTCGATACTCATTAATCTTATTTCATGTTACTTTCACACTATCTGCTACACGCGATGCAGCGTAACACTTGCAGTTAGCCAAGTTATCTAAGAAAATTGAGGCTTCTTTCTGGTGTTTGACCGCTTCCTTGCATATGTTATTCAGTTTTTGCTATCTACTGGTCGAAATGTACATAATCACGATTTTTACAACAAATTTGCAATTTACATTGTTTTAAACCGTGACAACGATCGTTTATATGGATTTCTAAATGGTAGTAACATGAAATACTGAAAATGAAGTAGTAGGCAAGGTCGCTTCTGTGTTCCTAGTTAAAATAATATTCCCATCTTGATTCTTTATGGCGTAACGCCATTTTAGGGCGATATACACAGTGAATCAGGACTTTAGTTCAACATTATATGGAACGACTTGTCTGAAAAATCCAGCCCCTACCACGATTTGGTCGAACTATGAAGGATTTACGCTAATTATAATCCGTACTCATATTGCGTTTTGCGAATCTATGAAAAGGACCATTAACATCTGCGAACCGCTTCGGTCACGTTGGTCCAAGGACAGAAACCGAATGCCATCTACGTCCCTGATTTTTATTTGAAGAATTAAATTTTTGTCTCGATTTCATTAATTTCACCTCTCCAACTATATATTTCTGGAGCGAGAGAATCAAATTAAACACAGAAATTATAAAATAAAATACCGATGATGACAAAAATCTTAAGACAAAGAATGAAATTTTCCAACCTCAAATAATTCGTTTCGTTTTCAAGCGACGATATCTCATTTTTAAGGTTTTGTGTAAAACAAAACCTTATTAAAATCGATTTACTGTCTGTCTGTCTATCTTTTTTTTTGAGGAGGTGGAAATCTTCAAAAGACACTGGCGTGGACATGCCAGCGTGTGAGGTTCTTACCCACTAAAATCACCCCGACTCCTCCCAAACCCTGTGGAACCACCGTACCGTATTACATCACTCGGCGGAGTCAGCTCATTTTAGCTTGGTCCCCTTTCGTCTCTACGCGGCGTTCGTAACCGCGCTTTTCTAGTATTCTCTGCCTTGCGCAGTTTGCTCTGGGTAGATACTACCATGGAGTTGATCGCATCCCAGTCTTCCTGACATACTAACATTCTTCGCACCAAATTCTCTGGTACGAGCACCCCTCCTAGAGTCTCCTCCAGGTTCTTCCTTTCCTTCCTTCCTTGGACAGTGGAAGAATACATGCTCTGGGTCCTCTGGAACTCCATCGCAGTTTGGACAATCGGGTGAGGTATCTAGTTTAAACCTGAAGAGATACTGTCGATATATTCCATGCCCCGTGAGAAACTGAGTAAGATTATAATTAATCTCACCGTCCCGTCTCTCCAACCACTCCTTGATGGTAGGGATGAGCCTGTGTGTCCACCGGCCCTTTCCCGAGCGTTCCCAACGCTCTTGCCATCTATTTAGAGATCTCTCCCTTTCGGCGTTCTTCGTCTGCCATAAAGGAGAGATAGACTTCGCATTATATATATTCGTTATCTCATCTGCCAAGATGTCAATGGGCATCATTCCAGAGATGACGAATGCTACATAATCTGAGACAGTCCTGAATACCGAGCACATCCTTAGGGCTGTTCTTCTGTAGACTGAACCCAGTTTGTTAGCGTTAAATGTAACCTGCAATACGTTTCCCCAAACTGGAGCTGCATAGAGCAGGATCGCACACACTACCCTACCTATAAGCAACCTGAAGGCTCGCCGTGCCCTCCCACGCTTTGTCATAAACATACTGCACATGTTGCTTATAGCTAAGCTTCCCGTCTATCATTACTCCTAAGTATTTGAGGCTTAGAAGTGATGATATGATTCCCAATTTGAATACGGGCAAAATTTCTTTTACGGCGCTTGGTGATAAGGATCGCTTCCGTTTTTTCCTCCGCAAGTGGCAGATCATCATTTTCTAGCCAACCCTTAACAGCACTGATTGCTTCGCATGAGTATAACTCAGCATTTTCGAGGTGCTTTACGACTACAACCAGCGCCCGCCACCGCGGCTTCCTCCGGAAGAGGAAAGAGGAGCACTGTGGGACACCCGATTAGATTACTCGCTCTAGCATTTTGCCCACAGTGTCCAAAAGACAAATAGATCTATAGAAGGCTCACCTGGAGGTTTGCCAGCCTTAGGCAGTAGCAACTTTTGTCGTTTCCATGCTTACGCATACAGAGAGTTACATCCTGTTACGTCGAATTTAAGTTGAGGTCCAAATACATGGAAAAGGGGGGCTTACATTTTTTTTTACCAAATATAGTCATGTGGGGTATCAATTAAAATGTTTCGGGTGGTACTTTCCGAAGCTCGTCTTAGTTTTGTTGGAAAGGCGGAGCGTGCGGCGGGTTGAAATTGATCGTTTATTTAATGAGGCCATTCTCAGAACCAAAAAGTCTGAAAAAAATCAAGAGGCTGCCACCATATGGTGACGTACTATACCAATATCCCTTCAAATAAAGTTGCAGAACCCATCTTAAGTTCATCCTAGAACCACGAAAGTGGTTGGTGGTGGGAGTGTAAGCTATAATATAGCGCTTGATCCTACCAAGTGTGGTGGAAATTGTACTATTACTAACAAAGTTGTCGCTTCTTTGGAACTTCAAGATTTTGAATGTCAATATCACGCAAAAGTGGATATTCTTAGATAATATATGCGTATATTACGGTTTACGTACTAATGGGGAAAATTCACACTCAAATGTTTTTATAAAAGAAATACACAAAACCTTTCATACCGGGAGCGTTGAGCTACCGGTTTCCCACCTTTTTTACTCTTACGAATTTGAACTGATCCGAATAAAAGGGAAACTGGTTCCCGAAATACAATATCTTTAATGTGGGATTCTTATATAAAATAAAACCTTATTTTCTTCGAGAATAAATTTAAATTTTCGTTAAGGTTTGTCAACGACAATTGGTAAAACCAAACAAAATTTTCTGCGAATATTGTCGTGAGATCATGTGGACACTGTCTTCTACTTAAGTCCGCTTTCGAGTTTACGTAATATAATGGAAATAACATAAATAAGGCGAAATAGTACAATTCTGTGCTGTGAAGCCCTCAATGGAATTTATTTCAACATTAATTGGAAAAACAAACTTCACTCGATTTTTACGTCAAATCAGTGAATGGTTGATTTTTACTTGGTTCCTAATGACACATGAACGACCACTTCAAACGAATGAATTATTCAATCCCAAACGGCTTGTCAATCAAACGTAAATCTAATATTGGACGAAGTAGCAGAAAATGGCAAAAGTATTTATTTAAACATTACATTCATGTGTTTAAGGCTAAGACGCCTTAGAATAGAACTGCGGAGCCCCCTGACTCAATTCTATCATTTATAAAGCTCCAAGAGAACGTCAGCTTAACGTTTAGCAAGAAATGATTAATGCAAATTTGAAACATTCATATAAATCCATATAAATCCAACAGCTTTGAGCAACATGCATTCCAACAAAAAGATACAAGACAACTATCAGCTCACGTCATACCTGCAGTCAACCAGGAAATTATTGGGCTGGAAAAAAATTATGTGATTTTCCTATTTAATTACCCAATAAAAAGGCAACCAAAAAAGGCAGCTCATATGGAGTTTTTTTGCCCCTAAGGTCATAGCG
This sequence comes from Hermetia illucens, assembly GCF_905115235.1. Taxonomy (NCBI): domain Eukaryota; kingdom Metazoa; phylum Arthropoda; class Insecta; order Diptera; family Stratiomyidae; genus Hermetia; species Hermetia illucens. The sequence continues at coordinate 54,381,368 of NC_051849.1, forward strand.
GTATTTACAATGTGTACAATATCACACCACGCCAGCAAATCCGTAATTGTTAATTATAGGTATCAGAATAAAGACCTAAATTTTCAGAGGCGGCTCCAGGCACCGTAATCATAAATATTGATTTCAAATCATTCTAAGTGAAAAACTCGGGAAAAAAGTGTTTTCATTTCGGCTACGTTCAGCTGGAAACTCAGCAATGACCGTATGGTAGTAAGCGTGATTCGGTAAATTATATTGATTCGGTATGTTTACGCGGAAGTGTGGTTGAAGAAAAATATAGTTTATGAAAGATATAATAACGGTTAAGTTTATCTAATTCATCACAGAATTCACGTTATGTCGATTGTCATAGAAAATAAAATGGGTATGGGAAAATGGAATATGGGTGGTCTTATGGTGTTAAAAAAATGCTTAATAATTGGAATTTACTGTTAAGGTCTCATTGTGATTGATATGGCCCTAAGATCTTCAAGAACAAATCCAATTCTAGGAAGGAACATTGACATGCATGACCTTAAACCTTCCTTTCACGCGTGCTTTCAATTAGTTCCCATTCTGTTTGATATTCTGATACCCTAAGGGGTCTTTGATGTACTTAACATTAGAGAATAACAATTAAGCCTCTAATGAATTATTGTGATACGAGACAAAACCACTTGCCTTATTTGTTGCACTAATAAGAAGTTACCGAGGGCCTGTGAAGGTTTTCGGAATCAGAGATATCCGGGTTGCTTGAATATTGCAGGCAGCATTCTCCCAACCGGACAAAGATATTAGGAAACTATTCTACCTTGTTGTAATTGCAATCCTCATCATCAACGACGTAACAACCGGTATCCGATCTAGGTCTGACTTAATAAGAAACTCCAGACATTCCGGTGTTGCGTCAAGGTACACCAATGCGATATCCCTAAAAGCTGTCTGGCGTTCTGGCCTACGTCATCAATCCATCTGATGCAGGGTCTACCTCGTCTTCTTTTTCAACTATAAATATTGTTCTTATGGATCTTCCTCATCCATACGGATTAAGCGACCCGCCCACCAAAACCTATTCAGTCGAATTTTATTCACAACCAGCCAATCATGGTATTGCTAATAGATTTGGTCCTTATATAGGCTACCGAATCGTCCATCCTCTCTAAGGGAAACAAAAATTCTTCCGCGGATTCTTGTCTCCAACAGGGCTAAAAGTTTGCAATTTTTTTTGTTAACTACTCAAGTCCCCATGGAATACATGAAAACTGGCAAGATCATTGTCTTGTACAGTAGTCGATGTCGCTTCTTTGTTCTTAAGTGCTGACGCTGCCACTATGTACTTCCTCTTCCCTTCGATAATGTGCAGCCCAAGATATCGCGCCGCCTACTCGATCTGGATGAAGGCAGTATGTACGTCTCGGGTCGTTCTTCCCATAATGTCGATATCGTCAACATAGGCCACTAGTTGAGTGGACTTGAAAAGGATCGTGCCTCTCGCATTTCCGTCAGCATCACGGATCACTTTTTTCAGGGCTGGGTTACTAAGGGTGAACGATAGGAAAGCTCCTTGTCTTAGATCATTGTTGATGTCAAATGGTCTCCAGAGTAATACTGTTGCTTTTATCTGGCCTAGTACATTGTTCAGGATCAGCCTAGTCAGTCTTATCAATTTCGCCGTGCTACATTCTTTCATGGCCGTGTACGTTGGCTTGAAGTGGATGAAAAAATGGTGCCGCAGAGAGAAAATCTGATCTGTTGCTATTTGCCTGGAGTGCAGCCACTTTGGTATGGGCCAATGATGTTCTGGGCGTACAAGGCTATCCGTTCTAGCAAAATAGCAGAGAATAATAATGCCCCTTTGCCAGTCATAAGGCATTGATTGATTTGCTGCCCCATACTTTGAGGAGCAGTTGATAAGCCGCTTACCATAATTGGTGGCCTCAATATTTAACCAGCTCGTTAATAATTCCATCGGTTCCTGGTGACTTATGATTTTTAAGCCGATGAGTTGCACGGAATGTTCCTTCTAGTTCAGTTCACTTGTAGACTTGTTGGCAAAAATTCTCCACCTGGTGGTCCCTGTACCTTTCAAATTCACAAACTTGTTGGTTATCCCAGGCTTCCTTTTTCCGTCTCGCTTTTCCGCTCGACGAAGTTCGTGATAAGTCCCCGCTCATGTTCTTTGAAAATACAACATTACTCAGTATGCAGCATCTTTCCCATCCGTCGCTAGCTTACATTCATTATCGAACCAGCCATTTCGACTTTTTCTGCGACTAGGGCAACAAGTATTTTTGTGGCCGTATCAATTATAACGTTTTTCAGGTGATTGTGAAGATCATTTGCCGATGTTTTACCTCCAGTACCTCTGTCGACTGCGGTTATTGCGGCATCCATTGTTGTGGATGGCTTCAGCCTCCATTTTCACCTGATTATCAGAGGGTATTCTAAGCACTGTTGTGATTCGAATCCGAAACATCACACAAAGAAAAAATGATCGATATTGGCCTTCTTATATGTTCGGACATTCATCGAGGCTTAAAAGTGGCGCCTTTTAATTAACACGTGGTCAATTTAGTTAAAAGTGGTCCCGTATGGAAAAGCCCACGTTTGTTTGTGGGCTGCTTTCCGTGCACACCAGGTACTTCCAATAACAATTTCGTGTGACACTGCTCATTGAATAATCCGTAGTCCGTTGTCATTGGTATTTATGCACGCTTTGGTAGCCAACGTAAAGCCAAAATACGAGCTCCGTTACTACTTGGCTGATAAAATCGACAAGTATGGTTTCGATATTATACCTGGGACAGGCTTCTGCCTCGTAAAAGGCATCCTTTTCCGGAACTTTCTCTGTATAGACCTGAACATTAATAGGGCTTATATTTCCAAATTTTCCTCGCAAGCGCTTGTGTTTTCAAAACAGATAACAGCAGGTTTATCTTCAAGAATCTCGATCTGCATGGCTTTGAAGACGAGAGAATTGGGATGGGATTGACACTTGACCAGAAAATTGAGGACATGGCGGGCAAGGAAGGCATCAATACGTGGGGTTTGGCAGGACTCGTAGAGGATCTGGTTGAAAATGTACTTGGAGCGGTCTTCGTTTTTAAAAATGTTGACGCAGTGGCGAAAAACCTGCGCTCCTAAAGGCGGAGTCGTTCCATTTGGGATGGGGAGCAATCCGACCAGAAAATTAAGCCGAAAATAATGAGTGGGCGGATAAGCTGCTTATAACGAAACAACTTAATCCTTTTTGAAGTAGGGATATTGTATTTAAGGATAGGATACAAGGACATGAAGGCACTAGTTGCACGGCCTAGTCATCATCATCATCATCAACGGGGCAACAACCGGTATCCGGTCTAGGCCTGCCTTAATAAGGAACTCCAGACATCCCGGTTTTGCGCCGTGGTGCACGGCCTAGTGCCTTCGTTATATGAGGGACGTGGGTGAGGCGGGAATTCATTGTCACTCCGAGGTAAGTGGCTTCTTTTACAGTAGGAACGGGATCGTCGTAGTTTGTAAGTGAAAAAGATCTAATGTCACTTCACATTTTCGGCGTCACTCTCACTCTGTTTAGATGGAAGACAATGGTCTCGCACTTGTCGGGATTTAAGGAGAGTTTCTAACGGGTGAAATAATGGTAAAGTTCGTCTAAGTGAGAATTCAGACGCGCTCCGCCGCGAGAGATGTCTTTGGTGGCGGTGTAAAGGATTAGGTCATCCATGTATTGAAGGACCCGAACAGGACACAGGTGAGGAGTTGGCCGAAGTGAATTTATGCAACTATTGTAATTTTTACCATTTTCTGGTGTTTGAAATGTTGGAATTTTTCTGATTTCATGATTCACGCCAAAACTGCTAGATGTCTTTCTTTTCTTTGGAAAAAATAACACTTTTTACTTGTGAATGATGGAATCTACTCGCAGTACTTCATGCTACGGATCGACTCTGAAGATATTAAATCGCTTTTCCTCCCCTTTCCCTTCGAGCAGCAGTCGCGCTCTCAGGAGTTTGTAGTATTAAAACGGCAGACCACACCGCTCATTGGGCCCATCGGAGCGGCTACTGATTGCTAAGTAGGTATCACCCCAACACCCGCCCTGCTTGAATCAAATTTGAATCGCCGACATTATTTCCATACTATTCATATTATGGAAAACAATGCATGTATCATTCCGACATTGTAATCGTAATAATTTTGCATAAACGGCATCAGCAACTCGCGGAAACAATTGTTCTTTCGTAAAGCCCATGAACAATTGATTAGTTCACTTGGCCATACCTTGTTTACTTGTCTTGGGAACCATAGGTACCTAGCGGTGCACTTCTGACCCCATACTATCCCTCTTTTATATTGAAATTCCGATTCCGGGCCTTGAGTACCCCCTCTCGTGAAGCCTGCATGATCATCTTAAAGTCTAACCCGAAAAATGATCTAGAATATTTAAGACAACAAGAAAAAGTGACGCCTTCAAATTTGCCAAACCCGATATGAGGAGTTGTCGCCATTAATCATGATCGTTCTGATTTGGATGATCGACCTATTTTTGAAACTGTCAAATCAAGTTAGGCAACTTTTGTTCAAGCTTTGTATGGTATATGTATGTAGAAATCATAATATAATTAGTTGGAAGAGATCTTTGGTCCAAATTCCGAATTTTCATCTGCAACCAGGGGATAAGGTTACACGAAAAGCCAGACAATTATTTGAGCTTACCAGAATCAATTATTAAACCCAGCAGGGTCTATGATCTTGTAATTTGCTTCGATCAATGTGGGTAATGATTTACAGATATTTATCTGACAATATGAAAAAAAAAACAAATTGTTCTTTATTCTTTTAAGCTCCCTGTTTATAGTCACAATTATATTTTATGAAATTAAGGTCCAATCAGGTAGTCTCCCCAATATAAAGACTGCCGATGAAGCTAGCTACCTTCTGTACTACATGTTCACCCATTAGCCCACAAAGTTTCAAACGGAAACAGCAATCTTTCAAAATTGCTAACAACATCTATCACTGCTCTCATGTCTAATATCATTTCTAATAATTCAGCATCGGATTGCTTGGTACCTCATCACATAAACGACCAATACAGTTAGTTATGATGTATCGCAAAGACACAATACACATGGCCCAAAAGGAAAAAACAGTGTCAAACATATCAAAATGCCATCAAACCACAACACTATAATTGCAGCAATTTGATAGTGGGCTCATCTGCGGCCTGCCCGAATAAGACATCATTTTTATGGGTACCACACTTTGCACGCTTTTGTACGACCCAATTCCTTAAAAAGTAAGATAGCATGTCTAAGTGCCACAGTGTCAGCACTTAGTAATTTTACATATTTCGGGACAAGATCCGTTAGAGTTGAAATGTTTCCTGACATTAGGGGCGTTAGATGGAGGAATTGCCCAAAGGTATGGTTAAGCCATGTTTGGGCATATGTTTGCAGTGAGCCTTTTGTTACTATCTTTACGACGTGCTAAGTATATTGTTTCATGACTATCGTGAGTAGATCCGTCGCTTGTGAGTACGATTGTTTGTGGGCTTTGAGCTTAGCGTTAGATGGAAATATTACCCAATTTTGGGTCACATATGTTTTCGATAATAGTTCATTCACGATTCTAACCCATGATACATTCTTGACCGTGCTTTTTCAATAAAATGACTCCCGCAAACATCATTCTTTTGAAAGCAGCGATTATTGCATAGCCATAATGGAATTTTTTTTTAAATATACAAGCGTCGCTCGGTATCTATCTGGGATCCTTACATCATGATCTGTTGAAGCATTCTTCATGCAATCAAACCACACCTCAGGTTGCCAATTTCCAATTCCAAAAACTTGACCAAACCGCCCCTAAACTAAAGCCGCCTGATCATTGAGCAAAGTTGCACTCGGCAAGATACAATGATAAACATCACCATAAAAGTCGCCCCAATGGAAAACCTTCCCCGAATGGATCGGTTTTTTTTCAGAACAGAACGATATTCCGGCAAAACTGTGTTGTTCGTGCCTAGACAGTTTGGCTACGGTTCGTTAAGCAGCACGTTACCGAAAAAGCCCAAAACAACCAAGGCTCATAATATAACACCAAAATCCACGGGAGAAATGTACGCGAAAAAAAGATACATTGCATCAATCTGAAAGATAGTTTGGACACTACTTGTATGTTGTTGTATAATAATGTCTGAGACTATTATCTTAGATTATTTCTTCACAAGGAACGAAATCACCTGGTGGCTTTTTCTACATTTATGTAATCACGTAAGATCAAGTTCTTTGACTTTAGTTCGGTTTGAGTGCATAACAGCGGTCCGTTAGTTGGGAAGAATTTTGAGGAGAACAATGATCTTTAGAAATAATTATCATGCTCCGATTAAAGGTAAAATTTGTTTATGGTTACCTGGATTTGTCAACTTAATGGAGTTTCGTGCAAAGTGTCTACCTCTTTACGTGAGTGGTTTTTTACAATAAAACAACTGTAGTACATATGTGAATCTATTTTGAGTGCGGACTACTTTTGACCTCAATATATCTTTTCTCATCTAAATGGTTTCTCTCTCTCAAAAGCGGCGCTGACGAGAGAGTGGGAAAAGGGATGAGTCCCCCCGGTCCGAAGTTTCTTCGGAGGCCCGGATGGTGGTTATGGTGTTCTGCCATCCATTGTTTCAAGCCATGGAGATAACAATTTTCACTTAATGTAAGACACGATTTAGCCAATCCTTTGTAAACTTTGTGAAATTCCCTAGAACAAATAAACTTCCCCTAGAATAATCTATTTTACGTTCGTCAAGTTTGTCAGACCAGGGTTTTTTGTAACTGAAAATACCTAAGTGATTCTTATTAGAAAAGGCTCGATCTTTCCAAGTTAATCTTTTTAAAATTTCGGATAAACATCGTACGACATTGAGGCCTTCGTCTACCTGGAAATTTAGAAATACGAGAACTTACTCAAGGTGACACGCCTTTGAGAAAGGAAGACATTCACTGGGTATAGCGAACAATAAAGCCATAAAATGTAGCTTCACCACTACATTAGGGTGGGGGTTTCTTATTTTTCATTGATAAGTATTCATCGCCCGATTTCGACAAAGAGGCAGAAATATTCTGCTTGTTCCCCTCAGCTGAGCGTGGGGATGGCAGGAGAGATATTTTAGCTATTTTCTTTGTTGTTATCACCTCCATTGAACGGAATGATTCAAGCGCCTAAAAAAGAATTTATTTTTGAGCCTTTATGAAGTCTCTTTGTATTGATGCACACCTTCATATTCCCGTAACTCAGAAATTTTATTTTATTTTGGGATTTGACGCTTAACGACATTAGTCGGAATCTATGACCATTCTCATGTAGACCAGCAATCAGTCATAGGGAGAAACTCCGTACCCAATGAGAAATTTATGCGGGCACACTCCAATTTCAAAAGCATCCTAATTCTAATGAAATTTTTCATCCCAAGATTCCTCAGAAAACTGTCGATCTGTGATCATCCCCTTCCTATTTGAAAGCATTTGCGTCTAAGCCACAAGGAATCCTTCGATGAACCTCTCTACGTTGACCTTTTCAATCTTTTAGATACGTTCCTTACGTTAAAACGCTGGGAATAGTCTTTGTTTGCTCTGGAAAGCACGAAGGTCACTGGCTATTCCACTAAAAAATGTTGTCGCCTCTAGATTGTAAATAAGAACTCCGGTGCAAAATTAGCTCCGTAATAGTTTCTCTATAAGCAGATTATGGAGATGTTAGAGTGTTACTGCGGTTCAGGATGTAATTACCTTTCACGTATGCCTGATTTGAAGGCTCATTCTTTGAAATTTTCGTCAGCAAGGACAAAATACGGTATCAAACATCATCAAACATCAAGCTTACCCATGTCAAACCATTTCCCTAAGCACTTGTGTGCTACGGTGCTAGGGTCATAGGCGGAAACTCCAGGTCCGGAGTAAGAATATGTCCCACCTTCAACGGTCATCCATTTTGGCTTCCGAAAGAACTCCTAGCTCGTAGAAGTCACCTCTGTCCGCCCAGCCCATCTCGATGGCTTCCGCAGGAACTTTTTAATTTTTAATTCTTGTCTTCCGAGGAGTTGCTCCATATTATTCCTGAGAACATGACTGAGGATAGATTTATGTTGAGTTACACAAACTTCAAAGACTGGTTTTACGTGTGTGTCAATGGGGTAATGAAAACTTGCCTAATGACATCCTTAGAGGTTCTTCTAGGATTAGCTTCTCTCCATCTGCACATATAGATGTAGGCAAGAGGGCGATCTTCAAAATGTCATCAGTATCAGTAAGACAGGGAGTTGCCTAAATTAAAGGAAAATTGATATTCTTTCTTGTTGGTATCCCGAATTGCTGATAGCAAGGGATAACATAACAAATAAAGCAGCAACGGGCTGGTGAGGAAAGGAACAGCGACGCCGCTATACGGGCGAGAAATATTCTGTAGGGTCGGAAATAGGTTCATGGTCACGACAAGTGAAGAGGGACTGCTGAGGGAACTTCACTGGGTGAACCTAGCAGAAATGGAACAGTCCAGGGGGCTCATAGGGAATACGAACCAAAGCACTCGAAAGATTGTTAAAAGGTTAAGAAGAACTTCCCGGTCATAGTGGGAACACTCACTGGTCACTGCAGGCTAAACTACTACCTGGGAAAGCTAGGGACATCTGCGGACACTGTCTGTAGATTCTGTGAGGAGAGTAATGAAACCTCCACATATGTTTTGGGAGAGTGTCCGGTACTTGTACAAAGTGGGTTCAGACACCTGGGAGAATATTTAATACCAAATGCCAGGTTGAAATACTTGGAAGTGGGGAACATAACAAAGTTTCTATCAGTTATAGATTTAAACGACATACCATAGTTTATAGGTATACTGTAATCAGAAAAGTGATACAATAGTTCTTTTAGGACGCAGTGGGACATCCCTTGACAATAATCTTTGATAAGCATGGGACAGTACATAGAAATACTTCTCTCCTCCCGTGGCAGCATAAATCGATCGACAAAATTCTCATCTTTGTTTTGCAACTTTTCCGATCTGTTGCGGTTTATCAGCTCGGCTTTGAAAAATTGGCGTCCCACATTCTTTGACCCTTTCTCCTCACTTCTTCTTCGGCGTATCTAAGGCACGCGGAAGATATCGTGTTCAATCGACTTTGCAGTTGGAATATCTGTAAATTAAGTGTTAATGTCAAAACTAGCGGTAGCATAAGATGAATCTCACATTCGCTTTCCCTCTCATATACATTTGGATGGTTCATCTAGCCCTTTTAACATAAGCGAAGACCTGCTTCCTTCTTCGTTTGACAAGCAATGGCCTTATCCACATCAGTTGTTTTACTAAGTCGTATCTTAAAATTACATACCATGTTAGTATTTGGTCTTGTGGCCACGATTTTCAATGGCTGCTTGGCATCTGCGTGACAGGCTCTCCACTAATTTTTGGCACTGACTTGGGGTATGGAGAACCACGCTTCTTGAATATCTGCCCAACGTTTGTTGCTGTTTTTGTATTTGTTCTGTCCGATTCGGTCCTTAACATTCTTCCGAATATTTTCGATCGGGTTAAGATCAAGAATTTGGGCTAACCAATGGGGAACTCCAATTTTTTCAGCCGACAACCACGATTTCACCAATTTAGGTGCATCGTTATCGTGCATAAAAATCTAATCTATTGGCATGCAACTAGAAGCAAATGGTTGCATGGTATTCTTTAGTATATTTAAATACCCATTTTTGTCCATTACATCCTCAATTCTGGCCAACGCCCCGTGTTCAGCTGTAATACGCTCTACAGTGAGTTAAATGGCCAACGACAAAACTTATGAATGACAACGGTATATATTTTAACGTTATTTTTTTGTGCGTCAATGAGTACAGCATTGGACTAGTGGCGTGGCACGTTTTGATTACATCCGAAATGATGATATCCGCGATCGATATGGGGTTGCATCGATCGTGGGAAAACTATGAGAGAAGCGTCCTCGATGGTATCGTTACGTAATTCGTGCTAACTAGAATTGACTTGCCAAAATTGGCCTGACCATCAAAGTCGATGGTAAACGTCCAAAAGGTCGGCCGAAACAACGGTGGTTTGATAAGCTGAATGGGGATTTAAAAGCCTCAAGATTGCATCCACAGCCATTTGGTAAAATAAAGTGGCGAAACTGATCACGACAAGCCGACGCCGCGTGTGAACAAAACAAAGGATGAAGAAGACAAACTCTGGGAGTACGCCATGGGGCTTTGGGAGCAAACTACTTTGTCAAATGACTAGGTCTCCGGTGGGCTAAATTGTCCAAGGTCTGAGCGGAGATCTTTGGCGAATCCAGCAGTAGACGTTGATTAAATTCCCCCTGTTTTGTGATTGTTTGAAGTTTGACTGACACGACATAGCCTTCAATTGAGGGCGAAAGCTCTTAGTGTGACGATAATGACCGATATTGCATTGCCCTCGAAGATTTGTACATAGAAAGTGTGCATCAAACTGGCCGCAAACGTCTTCATCATCAACGGCACAACAACCGGTATCCGGTCTAGACCTGCCTTAATAAGGAACTCCACATATCCCAGTTTTGCGCTGAGGTCCACCAATTCGATATCCCTAAAAGCTGTCTGGCGTCCTGACCTACCGCATCGCTCCATGTTAGGCAGAGTCTGCCTCGTCTTTTTTTTCTACCATAGATATTGTGGCCTTATAGACTTTCTGGGTGGGATCATCCTCATCCATACGGATTAAGTGACCCGCCCACCATAACCTATTGAGCCGGATTTTATCTACAACCGGACAGTCATGGTATCGCTCATAGATTTCGTCATTGTGTAGGCTACGGAATCGTCCATCCTCATGTAGGGGGCCAAAAATTCTTCGGAGGATTCTTCTCTCGAACGCGTGTGGTATGGATAAATATCAGCAAAGCGTGCTCTTCCTGTCTATTTCTTCCAGTCTCCACTTCGGCATTGCTTGCCGCAACTCTTTCCACCAATACCGTCTTCCCGGCCTGCGTACCAACGCTATATAAATACATATTTCCTAGCTTTCGTAATTTTCAAATTTTGGACTAATTGACTTACGGCATCCCTTTCGTCAAAAAAACCTAATTCAATTCTCAGTAGAATCCTATGACATTCTTTCTTATAGCGAATTCTCAGATTAACGATTTATCGAGGAACCTACCACCAGTGGTGACGCTAAACATGGTCAAACTATGTCACTTTATTTACCGCTTTCCCTGATCTCAAAACTTTTATTTTTTTCCTGAGAGAACTAGGTGGATTGGAAATTTAGACCAGAACATGATATCAAACGTCTGTATCACTGCCCGCAGTTGCCAATGCCAAAGAAGGTTAAATTGTTACAAAAATTATAGCAATTTAAAAAAATATCTAACTTTCCACTCGCATATGATCTAACCATGCCTGATCGCTTGCATTTTCCATAGACTCCAGCTATGACGTCTGCGGAAAATATTTATTTTGATTACGATCATTGACGATATCGAATTGGTAATAAGTTAACTGCAAGTAATAGTTACACTACTGTATTCCCCGTACAATGAGACTTTCGTTTAATATAATATAAATCTCAAGATCATAGCCTGTGATCGCATGAATTTATGCGAAAAGCCATCGATAAATCGTAAAGATAAAACCACCAAAGGAAAATCTCGTTTCTGGACGAAAATGCCAGATTGTGAGCCTGAGACTGAGAGGAATCTATGTACGGTAGTTGTGGGCTAGTGAAGCAGTCAGGAAACCAATGGTGGATATAATTTTTCGCAATGTGCCTTTCATAATGCGCCAAATGTTGTTGGGAACGGCCTGGCATACCTGACACGATACCTTTCTAAGGTGGATGCACTTGTTTGGCGACGATTGTGCACGGTGCACTATTGAATGCATTGAATGAATGTATCAATCTGAGAGTTGCTTGCGAGTTTGTGGAACTCGTTTGGCGGCATATTTTTGCCGATTAGGAGAAATACAAATTCACCTTCCTGATAAACGGCTGCGGGAATGATAACCTCGAGATGTTATTATACGGATTTGCTGTATCTTATGAAAGTTGTATTTTTTCAATTAATATCGAAAAAATGGTGTTCACATTTGTCCGTGGTATCTTGAACGATTTGTCCCATCTGTCTCATTCATTTGATCATTCCTGGAGGAGGGTCCCTTTTTACTGGCCTCCAATCAAATTCAGATTATTCACATTAGTTGACTGTACATTCTATATTGAATACACTCGATGGATGACATGATTTCATGGTAGAAAATTGTGTGTTTGATTAGCCGTGCTTCTCATCATTTTAATATAACATCCTGTGACAATAAGACACCGAAGCTCCTAACAACCCCGTACGTAATCTTTGCAAGCGACGCACTGACTTAGGGAACCTTCAACAAAGAATCATCGAAGCGGATCGAATCGAAAATTGGATATTTTGCTAACGACTACCCATTATCCCCTCTTCAGAGTTTGACTCACAACTGAAAGTTATTTGAAGTGCATCCTATTTCATAGGTTAGGTTGAGTGAGGGAAGTGGTGGGAGTGGAAAGTCTAGGAACTCAGGCCTTCTGTGCTAAGCTTACTGTGCTTACTCAAACGACGCAATGCCTTCTACCTACCACGCTTGTAGGATTTTACGAATGTAGAACGTTTTGCAGAGATGTAAGTACGCGGGTTCTTCCTTGAAGAATATCTTATCTACTTAACACGAAGATATATGTGTTAGTTTTGGCGATATCCAGCAGCTAAATATAAAGTGCGTAGCCAGCTCCCTCACCCTCTCTTATTGGTGTGTCCCAGGAAAAATCTACTAGAATGATATCTACGGTCAAAGAGGAAAAGCTAAAATCTGGAAAATTGCATTACCAACACCATTTGGTAGTAAGGTTCTCGGTTGACAGTAAGGTTCTAATTCGCTGGATGTACAAGCTCACAATATAGCCTGCAAGCATCATCTGGTAGCCAAACTAGCTGAACTTTCTGAAAACTTGGAAGCTAGTAACACCGATCCAAAGACTCAGTTGTCTAAATGTCATTAGATCGATAAGAAACTCACCCCCCCCCCCTCCTCGCCATTCATTTCATGGTGAAAAACCGACTGCTGACACTTGATACCAATGATGCCATGGAAAAGCGACCAATCATCTATCTGAAAACCGAATGCTGTCCGGATTTGTGCTGGAGAAGGCACACTTTGTTGTAATCACAAAGGAGAAGAATTGCCGAAAAATGGGACAAGTTGTAACGAGAATAATAATCTTCACTGGATGAAGACAAAATAGTCCTGATTATGGAGTCCGATCTTTCGAAGAAATGAGGACCATATTCTCGGTAGGAATATGTGCCATATGTGAAGGGGGGGGGGGGGGGGGGGGGTTGAATCTGTTCCAACAGTCATGCAACATTATCCGCGACAAATAGCAACACCATGTCATCATCTGTTGGTGTTGAGTTGCCACCAATTGCTGTCGAAATTTTACCGACTGAACGAAACATTCTAAGTTGTGGATGTCAGGGCAAAGTGAGAGGATTTACAGACTGATTTCTGCCTCCGGACGAAGGCAACGGGCCGCTAAATAGACGCATTTTGGAGGGCCTGAAGATCGGAATGCTTGAAGCTCGCCAATCTCTCAACCTAACCTTACCTAAGGTTTTTGTGGGCCTATGTCTTCCACTTGATCGAAAGACACAATAAAACACATTCCTTGAAATTTTGCCATGCAGAACTAATGTTACACATTCTCTCTATACAATTAAAATTGTTCGTGCACGCCATTCAATAGGACTTGTCGTTTTATCTTCTGGCATTTCAAAAAATCAAAGCAAATCGCAGCGATCACAAAAGGTGATTGGCGCAAATTGAAAGGGCGTACAGTGAAAATCTTGGCAATGGAAAATGTTTGACAGTGACAAAAGCACATTTCACATGCTGTCCAATAGTAATTTTTAAAATTAGGCATTTTGGGAATGAATTTGGTAGCCTTTCTAGGTATTTTTTGTGGCCAAAAATGGAAAATCCTTCTTTTAAAGATTTTGTGGAGAACAAAACCATATTAAAACTGGTTTACTGTCTGTCTGTCTGTCACACGTTTTTTTCTCGGTGACGGTTATACCGATTGGCACACAATTTTGTGGGAATTTTGAACGGAGGCACATACTGTGAGTTACATTGTTCTACATCGAATTTAAGGGGGGGGGGCATACAGGCAAAAGGGGCCATACAAATTTTGCTTATAAAATATAGCCATGTGGAATCAAATGAAAGGTCATTTCTATCACGGATCCATTCTCAGACTCTACCCAACGCAAAAATCTGACAATCAGTGAGCTGCCACTAGTTTTGTGAAAATCACACTATTACTAATAAAGTTATTATAGGTCAAAGTTGTCCATTCTGTTCGAATTTTAAAGCATTGAGTGTCAGTAGCACGCAAAGCTCACCTTTGTTGACAATCGAAGAAAACCAACGTTCCAACTGGCACAATATGCTATAATTTTCACCTGGAGCGCAAGATCGAGAGGCATATGCTTTACCGATGCGACCAGCAATGTTAACAGTTTCATACCAGAAAAACGTCTCTTTGCCAAGAACACTTGCCATAGATTTAAACTACTTCACCAACTTCGTGCTTATTTTGCTAAATCATGGTATTCAATCCAAATAAAAAAAATCAATAAAAAAAAATACGAAAAATTCTCTTTTGATGGTAAATTATCACAATAAACTGGTTCTCGAAATGTGGTATGTGCCAGTTGCCTAAAAAGAAACCTTTTGTATTTTTAAATTAATTTTAGAAAATTAGCTGCCAAACTGTTGAGATAGATCCAAAAATTTCTTCATCATCCACCCTATCACGGCATTTGTATATAAACAACCTACACAAGGATTTTAGATCGTATCTTCACCTATCACTCTGATGTTAGGCCCTGAAAAGAAGCTATAATCGACCAACTTTGCGCCGGAAAACCACTAAAAGAAATTATTAATTTGGATACAAAAAAAAGAGACAACCGCACAATGTTAACGAGGCGCTGGCAAAAATTCCTCTGAGCGGAAAAACAAAATTCCATTGTTCGGTTCTGATCCATGTGGTCGTCAGCAGAAAAGAAAATGTTATGCGACCCCAGTCCTTTGATGAAAGCCCAAGAATTAATGCCCATGGACCAAGACGGTGGTAATGATGAATGAACAAACTGGGAGCAGGAAGAAAGTAGATCTTCCGTCAGGACTCAACACCCGTTCACAACGCGAATCAATGGTCTCCAGATCTAGGCCATTGTCTAGCCAAGACTTCAGACCCTTTGACTACTACATGAGGGGGTAGTTGACATCTAGGTTAATGCTTAATCCTACGCGTTGAACGCCACCGTTTCTAAAGTAATAACCAACATAGATAAGGAAGAATTAAAAAGCACATTTGGTCAGTTTCGGTCGAAACTCGTGAAGGTCTAAAATTTGTCATACATGACGGATCATTGTTACGAAGAAAACCGATCCATCTTTCGTGGGTGATCGGAAACAGCTTGTTAACTAACGCGTTTTAGATTTGGCAAAGTGGCGAAGATGTCTAAACTTTATGCATTGGTCCGACATCTGTTTTCTCAGAACTACATGTCATACTTGTCCACCTGGTAATGTTTTTCGACAGACACCACTATATCTGTTTAGACATGACCTTTGGTCCCTTGGCTAGACTATTGGTCAATCTGAAACATGGTCAAGGCTAATGCTAATACTAAATAAAAGAAACAGTGAAGTTTAGGTTGTGGTGAATAACTAGCGGAAGTATCCTATCCAGTGTAATGGTAAGCGATTTGTCTGGAGCGTTTGTATTCTGTTGTCAAAGTTGTTAATCTATACGTTGATTTGCACAGCTTGTATGTTATTACAGTTTACTCAATAAATCATGATATATGATGTATACTAGAACCGCTCTTTGAGGTTAAACAGAAAAGCGGATTATTAGTAGAGTAAGTGTGACCCCTGCCCAAGGGAACTTATCGGTAGACTCTGAAAGTACCATGTTTTCATTGCAGAGCGAGCCATTTTCTATAGGTTCTTTTGAGAGCCCTTGCTGCGTAGTTCAAGATACATGACTATAATAACTGAAATAATAAGTTCATTATAGATTTCTGGTTTCAGGGGTAAAATGAGAGTTATTCTGATTTAATTTGGCAGGCTTTTCTAGAAAGGGGATGGTCGCATTAAAAACTCTCAACATTTTATTAAAAAAAGATATTAACAGCGTAATGGTGCCAGTGAAAACAAAGGGAAGACTTGTTGAATACCTGCCGATTTGGTTCCAACTTTCCGAATTTGATGCAGTCCAAGCGAGTTCGATGGACTTATTAAGATTGCCTTCAAAATTTAGAAGTTTTCCTTCCCCATATTCTACTGCAGATTTCCAATAGCTCCTCTCTGGTCATGGCGGTTATTAATATTACCTTTCTTGTGTCTTGTTGATTTACGATCCCTTCCCTGTTGAAGAAATAAATAAGCTCCCTGAGTGTATTGCTCTCTGTAGATTGCTCATGCTTTCAAGAGTCTCCATCACTTCGCTACTTAACTAACTTAAAATGACTAGGCTTTCTCATACTCTTCCAATTTCCTTTCCAATCAACTTACCTACCACTGTCTGGGCAGCTGTTTGGTTCTGCGACAACTCAAGTGAAGATATGGCAGTTCACTATTCCACCAATAGTTGAATTTTCTACTGGAAAGTGTGCAACATTCTAATATTTAATCACATGTAATTCCGTAGAAAATTCTGTTTGTGCGGCCCTTGATCTAACCACACCTATACAAAAGACCGCCTTTTCATTACCCATCCATGCTATTTTGGTTGGCTAGCCCCTGTTCAATTTTCCACAACCTGGCAATAAGCTGAACTTTTCTGGGCTTTCACTGGTTATCGGGAATCATGAACGTACGAGAGTAGGACGCCGAAACATTTGTTGATATCTATCAAAATAAGACATGAAGAAGCGTGCCAACTATATACTCGTACATACACGCTGCCCTCCGCAGCTGCAATTCTGTGTGGTTTAGCCGCTGAACGTTCATGTTGCGGTCTCACCAGTCCAATCTGTGATTCATACATCATTGTCAATATTCCTGTAGGTTTCGCTTGAGTTAGTGGTCTGAAAATGAAAATCCTTACTCTTACCTTAGTCTTCAAAGGTTAACGTCGAATCAATTCACAGTTCTGAGTATTTGTCACTAGGAGCAATTATGTCAACCTTCCATCGTGACGCACTCCTTCTCAATTTTCCCAACTTCTGCATCGAACGAAGCTATCAAAGCCTTTTGCATGCCTCCTCGAAATTACCATAAATGTGGCAGTCCTGTAATCAGAGAATCTGCGCCCAAGGTAAATAGAGCCTCTCTTTTGGCCCTACGAAGAACCCCTTTCCCACCCTCTTTAGTTAACATCACAAGTAACCTGAATTTTAACACAATTTCTGTTCTCAATAATCGATACCTGTCTGTACGAATATTTCGATGGTTCTAAACTTCTTCTTGCGAAATTAATGTCACTTACACAATTTTGGCCGTAAACCTTCACAAACTCTTTTATATATCCTGAATAGTCGAGGAGATTTTGTGCAAGCCAAGGTGTTTATCTAATAAAAAGCAAATGTTTTCGATTATGACATACCCCCCAGAAAATTCGCGCGAAAACTGCGTTCCCATACTTGCAAAAGGGGGGTGCACATTTTTTTCCCAAAAATACTCATGTGAGATGCCAAATGAAAGGTCTCGATTAGTACTTTCTGAAGCTGGTCTTAATTTTGAAATTTGTGGGAAAGGTGTGGAGTGTAGAAGTCGAATTTGACCATTTCCTTCACGGACCCGTTCTCAGAAGTTACTCACCCGAAAATCTTAAAAAAATCAAAAAGCTGCCACTATATGGTGTCTGCGAAATACCCTCCATACCGATACCTGTTCCTTATAAAGTTAATAATAGTATGTTACTATAATTTTTAATAATTGACTACAAAGCCCCTTTAAGTTCATCCATTCCTTCATCAGGAAATTGCACAATATAGGCTATAATATAGAGATGATCCTACCAAGTTTTGTGGAAATCGCACCATTAGTAACAAAGTTATAATAGGTGAAAGTTGTCGGATATTCTGATATAATATATACATATATTACGTGCAACGTACTAACAAATGCACACTCAAATCTGTTTATAAAAGAAATACACAAAACCTTCCATACCTGCAGCGTCCAGCTTCCGGTTTCCCGACTTGTTTTTTATTGAAGACTAAGAGTTTTATTAACTTAAACTATTTCACTACTATCAGAATTTTATCTTTATTCATTGAGTAGTCGATCGGGCATCTGTACACCCTTCGTACTATTCATCGTAAATATTTGACTTTATTTAAGGATGATTATCAGAACTTTAGATGCACACGATTACTTTCTACTATTATTTACATGATTTCTAACGTACGATTCTACTTTTTTTTAATAAGGTTTTCTTAATTAAGTAATTTTATTTCAATTTAACAGGAAAGGGCTTTCGGGTTCATTGATTCTAGGAACGGTACTCACCGTTTTCTTTAAAAACTATAATGGATATAGTATACCACACACTGTAAAGTGCAATAGCCCATCTGTAATTAAAGTCCACTAACATCAGAAAAGGTCCGCTTAACGCATTGTTCCAATTTGGTCACGCATTGTATCTTGACTTCCACTGGGCATAGCATTCTCTTATTCCTATGTTAATGCCAACCATGAAATCAGCCTCCTGAACCACTGAATCACAACAAAATATAAATTTG
Organism: Hermetia illucens; assembly: GCF_905115235.1. Taxonomy (NCBI): domain Eukaryota; kingdom Metazoa; phylum Arthropoda; class Insecta; order Diptera; family Stratiomyidae; genus Hermetia; species Hermetia illucens. The sequence goes on from NC_051849.1 coordinate 54,400,173, forward strand.
AATGCAAAAACCAACCAACATACTCACCTCCGGTTCGGCTAGATCAAAATCCAGGCTTAGTAGAGTCGAAAAAAAAACAATAAAACGCCGCCCGCCCATAATAACATTAACATTAAAAGAAAGAGCATTCATCCGAGTGCCATGATAGCATATGTTATGTGGGTACAATGACATTGAGATTTTTAACCCTAACACCGAAAATTTATCATAAACATTCGTGCGAATACGTAAACATTCCCATTGTGCATATTATCCGTGTTTGGGGTCAGGCCGGAGACATCTGAAAAATGGCAAAATGCTGCAAGGTCACATGGAAATTGCACAATCAATAAATAACTATTAGATCGCTACTGATAAGATTAACCTTGTTTTATACGCTTAATGCCCTGCAACGCGATTTATAGGAACCAGAGTGGAGATAGCGAATAAATAAATCAGATGACCCGTGACATGGAGGCAGCGGAGATATGGACTTCTTGGAAAGTAAGCGTCATTAATATTTCCTCCCCAAATATGCATTTGGTGTCATATGGAAATGCATTGTAGGTGGAAGCAGCAGGTATGGGCACAAGGAGAAGTGAACGGGGACTTGAGCGGGCACTAATCAATTGCGTTGGCTGCAGGAATGTAAAGTGCATTTATGAAGTAAGAAATGATAAAGTTTATGGCTTTTGTCGATAAAGTGAATTTTATGTTCAGTTTTCATGACGAAAGCGTATCTTATAAAATGCAATAAGATTAGATGTTTTGAATCTGAATTAAGTAAATTTTCAATCATACTAACTCGAAACCTGGTTCCGTTTTCGAGTTCTATGATAGCCGAAGAACACCTAGTCAAAATGAGTGCTAGTGTGAGGGGGATTTGAATTGGCCTATAACATTGTAAGAGAACTATCTTGACCTTAATTAAAACCCCCATTTTCAGTCCTTACCCACAGCCTTTGTACTTCTACTTTAGATACAACTACTTCTGGAAAATTCTTTAAAAAACTGGAGAAAACTGTGAAGTTTGCACTTTGGGCTAAAAGTTTTTGGAGATTTCGGATCTAAGTCGTTATATATATATAATATATACCTAGGTACACAATCGTCACTGCAAGTCCGGATGTTCTCGGTACAACCAAGGCAATGAAACAAAAACTAAAATCTTAACAATTCCACAGCTTTCATGTCAAGTTACATATTGGTATAATTTTCCATCGTTGGGATTTATGACCATACTACCTTCTTGGTCCCAAAATAAGAAGTACAATAAGGGAATCACGATTCACAAAGTTATGAATTAAATCATAGCTAATTGCTTCCCTCAGACCATAAATTTGGAGGACCCCAAGGAAGGATGGGAACCCCCAACCGTGTCGCTTCCTGAATATATGAAGCAAAGGAAGCTTCGATAGAGAGTGCGATCCGCGATATTCTCCGTTTGTATTTCAGATTTCGGTGTGGCTCCAAGCATAGACTAAAGGAGACGTAAAGTTTTGTCAATAATGCGAAAGGGACTGTAGCGTCCAAAAGAATCACCCACATTCCGGAGCCAGCCAGGCTCGGAACATTTGAATTGAGCTTGAATTTACGGGGGGTCAAACTCATAAGTCATTACAAATCAGTGGCTGAGCATAGTACTTCAATATTGTAGGGTGAGGAAGCGGTATGGTGAGAACCCTAATGGCTGCGCCTCTTCAAAATCATCAGCCGTAGATCTTTCCCCACGATCATGGCACTCGGGTCTTGAGGTTCACCATTCCACCCGCGTGGTCTTCTTCTTCTAACTTCGCATTCGTTTCTAGTTGGACTTTACGTGATATCCTGAATTTGTTGTTATTGTCAGGGAGGGACTATCAGTGTCAAAAGGCCTGGCTAACACAAAAACATGCAAGCGCGCATCGACGGGACACTTCAGTGGCGTCAACTTCATGGTCTGTCCTCTTGGTTAACTTCGGTCACTCCCAATTCCATTGCTCATTACAAGATTGACGCAGAATTTCGCATAAATTCAGGTCTAATACTGAGAAATGGTACCGCGTATATGATGTTCTTTTCAATTCAGTGCTTATGAATGTCGCTAGCAGGGTTCATTTTCCCACCTTCGACATTCATTCCAATTTACTCAGCTAGTAGCATAGATGGACATAGACACAGCATTAAATACATGGAAACGTTAGCTTACCTTGGAACACAACTGCTGTGAAATGTCTGAACTTCCAAACAATCACAGACAACCATACTTTGGGGATGTGGACCGAACTAAAATGACGGGAGGACTCAATCGGCACAGATAGTAAATTTAGATTCTCAAAATGAAGGACCCGTTAATTCGAGACCTCTATCCTGCAAGCTTGATTTGAATCAAAGCAACGTTGAAGAGATTTACTGGCTAGGCAGCTAAGACAAAAGGAAGGCGGTTCTAATATGGATAACGCTTGATTTCATCAGGGAGCGGGAAAACAAGGAATCTTGAATTTAGGTTTAGAGTAAAAACGACCTTAAGTTAGGTGTTTCGAATTTTTTTAATTGAATTGAATTTTTGAGACGTATACTTGTAGATATATTTTATAAATAATATTTTTCTTTTCGGTTTTGAAGCTAGTCGTCATTTACGAACAGCTGATTGGCGAATTACAATAAATATTGGCTAGGTTAGGAATCCGTTGCATCGGGCACTTGCTAATGTAATCCGATATCATCAGAATATGAACTGGACATTGCCCTAATCTACAAAAAATAGTATGTCAACCCGAATTAGCAGCTTTATTTGTCATAATTCACAGTCGCTGTCAGATTAGCAACAAAACACTTCCCTGTCATCAGAGGGTTTACAAATTAATGAAAAGATGCAGCCAACTTCTTGCTACCGCTTTGAGTGAAGCTATTTTCAGCACTGAGGTAAGGAAGCTTCTGATTAACTGCCTTTGCCCTGGATCAAACGATGACCATTTTTTGAGAAGCTGGTACATTTTGCGGGTGAAGCCTCTCCACCAAAAAAAGATGAAAACAATTTCTCCCTTAATGGTATGGTACGGCAGCAAACGGATATGGCTCGGTAGTCAGTCTACAAAATAAAAGTGATTGGTTCTTTAGACTTTGGTCACAACAACAGTGAATGATTCAGAATGATTGAGTCTCCTTTCTCCATTTAGTTCATGCACGTTACCAGGTTAATCGTTTTACAACATACGGAGAACATATTTTACATATTTGGCGAGCCCTGCTTGTCTGGATTAGTCAAGAATTTATCGAATTGCATCCTGTTTGCTTTTTCCATGAAAATATGCCGAAATAAAAGGAGTACCACAGCTATGAGGAACCACTCACAATGCAAAACTTAGCGACTTAAGTTTCCAGACCAGAACCTAATTGTATACAACAATAGGGTTCATCATAGTTGGGTTTATCATAGTGTATTGAAACCTTCTTTGTGAGTTGTGTTTGATGGGCAGGCCTGAAAATGGCGGTGAGAAGGGGCAATTTTCCCCTGGCCCGTAGTTTTTAGAGCGCCCAGAATTGAAATATCAATGAAAAGAAAGGGGGCTCGTTAATTTCCCTGACCCGTATAATTTTCTTCCCGGGCCCCGTGAATAGAAACCGTAGAAAATAACGTTTTCAAAGTGCTGCGTGGTCGATAGAACTAACTGGAACGAAAGTCTTTGGATCATGCCACCAACTTCACATTATGGCTAGTGAAAAAATAGTGGGAGCTTTTGTTAAAATGTAATCAAACTATAAAAGAAATTCCACTTTTAAAAAATTTTCCCTATTTTCCTAATCGCATGAATTGCGAAGTGTCTATCTAGATTTTACTGGATTTTTAGTGTATACCCGAATATAATTTCGATTCCTATTCAACATAAAATTTGAAGCCAATTTAGCAGATGGCACCTTTCCTACTTTTAACAGAAGCTTCTTACCTAACTCCCCCGTAAGTACTTAAAACTACCAAGTAGCTTATAACACATCGTTCAATAAGTCCCGGGACTAGCGTAGAAATGGCGCTAATAATGCCATTTATATACCAAGGTTCAGAAATACCAACCTTCAAATAAGATGTGTCAAAATTTGATGTAATTCGAAACACAACCAAGAAAGCTATAGTGGTTAAAGTGACGCTACCTTCGCAATCGTGAAAAAATGGACCAAAACGAGTTTCGTGTGTTGATAAAACATTGTTTTCTAATGGGGAAAAAACACTGTTCAAGCTCAGCAATGGCTTGAAAAACGTTATCCGGACTCTACGCCGTCGAAAACAACCATTTGTCGGTGGTTTCCGACGTGAAACGCGGTCGTGCTGATACAAATGATGCGGAAAGGTAGTGCATTTATTATTTTGCACCAAAAATTGGCTATGAAAAAGGTTTTTTTCCAAATGGCTGCCGCGTTTGCTCACAATGGAACAAAAGCAACAACGTATCAATGATTCGGAGAGCTGTTTGGCACTGTTTACTCGCAATAAACAGGATTTTTTGCATCGATATGTGACAATGGACGAAACATGGATTGACCATTTCACTCCGGAGTCAAGTCGGCAGTCAGCTGAATGACGTACGACCGGTAAAAGCCGCCCGAAGCGTCCAAAAACACAACAGTCGGCCGGCAAAATGATGGCGTCCGTATTCTGGGATGCGAATGGTATAATTTTCATTGACTACCTCGAAAAAGGAAAAACCATCAATAGCGACTACTACATGGTGTTATTGGATCGTTTGAAGGCCGAAATAGTGAAAAAACGCCCACACATGAAGAAGAAGAAAGTCATCTTTCATCAAGACAACGCACCGTGCCACAAGTCAATCAAAACGATGACCAAATTCAACGAATTAGGCTTCCAACTGCTTCCTCATCCTCCGTACTCGCCGGATCTGGCCCCCAGCGACTGCTGGCTCTTTGCGGATCTCAAAAGGATGCTCCAGGGAAAAAGATTTGGCTCAAATGAGGAGGTGATCGCTGCTGCTGAGGCTCATTTTGAGTCAAAAGACAAATCGTTCTACAAACATGGCATTGAAAAGTTAGAGAAGCATTGGAATGATTGTATAACCCTTCAAGGAGATTATGTTGATGAATAATAGAGAATTTTGCCGATAAAATGTTGTTTTCATAGTTAGTCCCGGGACTTATTGAACGATGTGTTAGCTTCGTCATTGTTATCGTCGTCAGCCCATTCAGGACGTTGGCTTTCAAAATGCACGGTCTCCAAAACTCTTGATACTTCATTCACATTCTCCCATTTCTGATCCCGAGCAGTGATGTGCTATCTTCCTCTATTGATCCGCCCAACATTTGTATCTTGTTGGTTGTGGCAACTTTTCGCTCATCAAATACTTCGTACAGCTCATGGTTATACCTGATTCGCTATCGGTCTCCATCACTTGCACGTTATTGTCAGGGCTCTGCCTTTATAGATCCAGTCTTTGTCAAAGCCACTGTCACACTGACGTCCAGAATAAATTTCATTGTAGTATCTCTAATAGTACAGCAAAGATCAACTGTTTCAAACGAAATGGGAATCCAAACGACTTTGTTATCAATTAGTGGAAGAAGCTTTTAAGCATATAAATCTAAGGGAAACAACTACGCACGAAAAATTTTATTAGACTTAGGGCTGAGTAGGCAATTCCTAGAATATATTTCGCAAGCTCCATCTCCGCTTCCAACTCACACAATTTCTGAGCTGGGTAATATGGAAAGATGTCAAGAGGAAGGCCTGAGTGATAACACCTGACAAGTTTAATATGCTTCGCTGACTTACTCCTGATCCTCCCTGGACCTAAAAAAATCACAGTTCACTGTAGAATTCAAGCACTCCTAGACACGCTTGCCAAGCGGAGCGGGGAACTGGCACAGTAAAACTGGCATCAAGGAGAAACGACATCAGGAGGAACAATTCGCTTCGATCGCGGGAATGACAGAGAAAATGAATACCGCTTGTAATCTCGTACTAAAAGCATTATTCGAAGTATAAGGGATAAGCATCGATGCGGTTAGAGCCTTCTTATCAAGTCGGAAAACCGGAAACTGAGTACTTCACGTATAAAAAGCTTTTTGTATTTCTTATGTAAAAATTTTCTAGTTCACTTTGAACATTGTTATCTGCCTTCACGGTGAAAGTTCAGCTTTTTCTAGAAATAACTACAAAAGCTGTTGCTGAAATGTTCCCGTCCGTTCCTCTATTTAAATAAATATTGTATTAACCACTCCCAACAGCGCTCAACGGCAAAAGAAGGAAAGAGCCCGATAAAGATAATTTTGGCCCATTGTTAGTTTGGCCACAATAGTAAAATTTCCTAAAAACTTTTCAATATCGTATCAAATGCTTTGAAACTGTTTTATAATTAACTAAAATAAAAGTGAAAAATAAGTTCCCGTCCGGTCATCCATCAAAGTACTATCATACTCGACGATGCTTAACCTCAGTGATCGAACATGGGTAGTTAGTACAGTGCATGCTACACTATTCTCCATACGGTGAGATTCTATAATATCTTGAAGCAGAGCATTTTCACACGAAAAAAACACCTTTGATATACAATTTTGTTAATGTAATAATGCTAGGATCGTTTTGTTCTCGTGTTTGCTTTTTTAATCAGACTTGTGCTCAGCTACCCTGTTTTTCAACAGCTACTTTTTTGTTCGGGCATACACTACCCCAACGCAATCTACAAGATCCCAACCTGTTCTAACAGAACAATGGACATTTACGTCTCATGCTACATACTCTACAGAATTAAACTCGCAAAATGCATAGTTCGTAAAAATACTTTAAACTTCCTACAAGCTATGTAGATATAATACACTGACATACTACGAATACGTATTTATAAATCATCGTCTTTTGATTTAGCTTTTGGTAAACTGAGTGTAATTACGCGGTACTTCTAGCGATTAAATTATTTGAAATAATAACAACTTGTCAACAACAAGTCAACAAGGACTTGTTAGCACTGATGAAGGGAACAAGTGGTTACCGAAATATCGATATTTGCAAGACCAATAAATCAACAGTAGTGAGTAGGAAAAACAAGTTTTTATTATTTCAAATGCTTTTGGTAATGTTTGTGGTTTAATCCTTTTCTTCACAAAGTGAGAATTTTTTTTGTCGCTTACCATTCAAATCCACATATAGTGCATCAAACTTAAACACAAACGATTCCGTAGCCTGCATAACGACGAAATCTATGAACAATACCATGACCGTCCGGTTATTGATAAAATCCGGCTCAATAAGTTGCAGTGGGTGGGTCACTTAATCCGTATGGATGAGGATGATCCAGAATGGAAAGTCTATAAAGGCAATATCTATCGTAGAAAAAGAAGACGAGGAAGCACCTGCCTGAGATGAAAGCGATGAAGTAGGTCAGGACGTCAGACAACTTTTAGGGATATTGAATTGGTGGACCTCGGCACAAAACCGGGATGTCTGGAGCTCCTTATTAAGGAAGAACGGATACCGGTTGTTTCTATAGTAGATATTCAAACAAAAAATAGGATTCGGAAAAAAATCGCAAAGCTATGCGAATAAATTTATTATTATATTTTTCCTTCCAATATCAGCACCAATTAGATAAAACATTCAAACCAGTAAATCAAATCTTCTGTAGACAACCCATATTAGATCTTATCTAATTTTATTCCTTTTCTTCTCAAATAATAACAAACTGAAACACAGTTGAGTCGGAGATACAGGAAGCCAAGGTTATGTCCTACGTGCTATGAACATGGAATTTCAATAGGAGCCGTCTGAACCAGTATCTTTCGAAGTTTATCACATTAGAACATTGTTTTACGATGGTTGCTCGTGTAATCGTTAAAGACAGAAATGCACCCAATATTTATATACCAAGCAGATATGTAGCTATAAAAAAAGAAATTTATAGTTTAAAGGTTGAAAACGATTTATATATTTATATATTTATATCAAAAATTCTAGAATTCAACAGATAACACTTGAGCTTAACGCTGCTTGGTATTAAGGTAAAGCGAACAATCAGTCATGGGAAAAACTGTCTATGGCCAAATATCAATCAATCCAAAAGTCAACGGCTAACAAATTAGCATTCTACTAATTATACCGCAACTCCCAGCATCTATAAATAATCCTCTCAGATTACACTATTCTGAGGGCATAAATCAACTTTAGGTTTTTGCACTGCTTTTGGCTGCTCTAAAACGTAAAATGCTCTCGACTGGCTGACTTTTGGTTAACTGATTGACTTGTATCTTTCAATTCGCCAACATGCCCCCATAACGACTAGTTTTTAGCAACTAATCAAAATCAAGTTGACCGCATTCCTTTTTTTTCGGACAGTATCGGTATTTGCATGCAGCCATGTTCTTGAACAACCTGCAGATTAGTCGCGTAAACAGTTTAGCTAAATTGGGATCAAATTACTAATTACAATCTAAACAGCAATTCAGAGTGTCAAACTCTAACGGAACCCATTATAATATTGTTGACTGCAAGAAAGCTTGAGATAAGTATCTGTGGTACTTGGCTAGGATAATAAGAGTACAATGCAACGTTCAGTTTAATGTCTTTTAAATGGAGTTGACGATTTAATAAGCTGCTGAATGAAGGTCATTTTTGTGTCAATTAGTGTACAATTTATTGATACTTGATTGAACTGCATGGCGGCATGGACAAATGAAAAGTCGGGGATATAAGTGGTCGTTAAGTTGAATTTAACGCACTCGAAATAGGAATAGTATCTTGAAGTAAGGTGGTTTTGAACAAGGAAGTACAACTAAAGTGCATGCCACAAGAGAAACATAATCATGCAAGATGAATGAGAAGTAGGTACCACGTCTACTAAATGTCTTGAATGGAAGCTTCCCAGTTCAGCGAAGATTCCAGATCTTCAATACGATCTTTTTAAAATATCTTCATTAATAGTACTGCCTCCCTTCCCTTCCCTTCTATTACTGCTCCTAAGTGAAACCAATTATTAAGAAAATTAAGTGTTATCGAACGAGACTGCAGCAATATACATCTACAGATTTCTGAATTTAATCAGGAAAGGCTCCTTTTATTCTGTACTTTCTGCAAGCTACGCTCGTGTAAAAAGTTGACATTTTGACATAGAAAAACCTTATTCGGGCCATGTTGGTCTTAGAATAAAAGATTCTGGTAGGGTTACGTTTTATCTGCACTCTAATAGGAAATTGATTAATTATCCACCTGAGCGTGGAGCGAAACTGAACAAGCAAATAGACTAAAATGGGGACCTTTAATTTTTTTCGTCAGATGGAAAAACTGTATTTAGTAAACCACTAGCTCCATATATCAGCATGCGCATAGATTAGTGTATTTTAAGTTTATATCGCTATTTCCACGACATAATTTACAATTTTATTAATTTATATTCCGTTCTTTCCAGGTAAATATATTTCAATTATTTCTGCTGATTATCATCTTAATGGTAAGTGACAGTAATAAGTATTTGTCAGCGGCTAACAACTTATTTCGGAAGAAAGGACTGATTCCGGGAGAACTGTTCCTGTCTGTGAGCAATTTTTTTGCTGTACCTTTGGTTTTCCTTGGTACTTTACGATGATTCTTTGCGGTTGATCAAAGGCGGGTATTTATCGTGAGAAATTAGTAGAGATTAATAAACCGTCTAGAGGTTAAACGCTTAGGCACCAGTATATTCAATTCATTACCTATCAACTACTCTATTATTCTGTTACGCTTCGTTCACACACTTTTGCAGATTTAAGGACGTCTCCTAAAAGCAGAAAGCGCGCAGATTTTTCCTTGAAGAAGATCCATCCGAGGGCTCTTCGCATTCCTTAACTTGCTGATGACAATAGGCTCTGCAGATCGTCTGGGCCTTGGAAAGTCTATTAAATACTCGTTTACCCACTATTGGCCGAGAGCGTAGTCGAAAAACCATCTACGGACCATTTAGCCAGGAAGAAAATGTAAAGCAACGTTAAAAACATGTCTGGGAGTCTAGACTATGTGTTAATAAGTGTCCTCGTCGCCAAGATTGGAACTTTTCCGTTTACACTACGGGATTCTCAGCAAAAATATTTCAGGATAATTGACCAGTGTGGCAAAAGTAGCGGAATCCCAATATAACAAGCATATTATCCTCTAGGCTTCGGACCAACTCAACGAAAATATTAGGGCCAAATCAGAAGAAAGTCATAGAAATTGGCAAAATAATATGAAAAGAAATTTTTTTATTTAAGGGGGTCATCCCGTGGAAAGGCCGTTTTTTGACTTTTTTTAGCAATTTTTTGTGAAGAACCGTATAAAGATACAAATATGAATTTTTTACCATAGATCCATTAATATTTTGAGCGTACATAGTAATTTTTCCAGCCCGATAAAATAGTTTGTTATTGAAATCCAGAGCAATTTATACACCCATTTCCAAACAAGGTGTTTTTCTGTTGCCACACTAGGGGGCGCTGCGATCATCTTAAAGAAAAAATGTAAACGGAATCGTAATATACAGACTTAACTACAGTCCGCAAACTAGGATTATTAAAAGATATTAAAAGCTACATTTTTGTTGTCATGTTAAACTTTTTTTTTGTGAATTTTGGTGATTTTTTAAGGCTTCTTTAGTGAATAAGAAAAACTACTGAATCAATCGCAATTATCCTAATGTGCAGACCGTAGAAACATGTTCTGAATAAGTCGTGAGAATTTCAAAGAATTTCGATGGGTAGATTTTGCGCTACGTTGGCAACAGAATAGAATGCTATTTCTAGCCATAAAACCTTAACTGACCATTAATCTGCTATACCTAGTCCACAAACTTTAGGTTTCTTCAAGAAACACATGTATAGCCTGAAGTCAAGGCTTTTGTTGTCCTTTTAGCGAAATCATTCGAACGTCATTGGGCTCGATAAATACGAGCTTTATTACGGCGATCGACATAAATGTGACATGTGACTTATCACGTGTTTAACACTATATTTCCGAACGACTCCGAACATCAAAAAATCTCTTTGCCCATATATTCTACACTATATCTAGATACAATTGATGCCGAAAAAAAAATTCGATTTCTCGGATCCGATACACAGGATGACCCCCTTGAAGACAAACTGAATCTTGTATAGGCGACGAGGACGAATCAGATCGACTGTGACATCGTATCTCAAATATTTCAGCGTAGATGAGATATGTTTTCTTTCTTACTTATGTTAGTCATGGCTCATGAAAGGAAGAGAAACTAGGGATCTGGGTAGCCACATATGTAAATTTATACCTTTTTTCCATCACTAATGTTGGCCAGTAAGTTTATAAAACAAAAAGCAACAATAAAACACATCGATAGGTATAAAATAGGCTTAAAGACATTATCCTTTAGAACTCACCGTCGAAGGATTTGAGTGTCCGGCCCATAGCATGTTTTGGATTCCAAGCGTTCCAAGTGATCCGCATCTAAAATAGTCTTCACCACCTGTCGATAGCTGTTATTGCTAGAACTGTGCTTAGATGGTGATTATGTGATCGTTTGCCTGCTTTTTCACATTAAGGAGGAAACCCGGACAACCCGGCAACATTTGCCTTGCTGCGGATAGTACAGCTATGTTAGTTGTAACAATTGTAGGGGCAGTTAGGTACTTTTGGGCATATTGGAAGTAACCGCAGTCATGCAAAATCTTAGAGAGCAGTAATTTGATGCGAAATTTGACCTGTAATAACTTTGTTAATAGTTAATAGGATTTGAACCAAACTTCCCAGCATGATGATTCTTATTAAAGCTTATACTATTACGGAACTTAAAGGTGGGGGTTGCAGGTAATTCCGTAAATATAATAATGCCTAAATCCAGATTAGGCATTTGATAGAACCGATTGGCGAAACTGATCACGACGAGCTGACCCTTCTTGTGAACGTGACATAGGCTAAAGAAAAAAACGAATAATTTTATTTGAGCAGATATCGGAGAGTATTTTGAGGTCTAGACACCACGTGCGAGGACTACCATTGTTTTGCAGATTTTCCTACTAGGTAGTTTCCAAAAAAGGTCCTTAAAGTGATTGATCCTTTACGAGCCCCTGCCCTCCCCTCTTTGAAACCAATGTCAAAACTAACATTTGCTTCGAAAAATACTAATCGAGAACGGCTATATTCGGTGAAAAAAATTCGCTGTATGTATGAGGGTTCACAATTCCAACTTTTCTAACAAATTTAGTGAAAATAGATGTAACTGTTTCTGAGAAAAATGCGTGTGACAGACAGATAGATAAACTGACAGACAGTGAACCGATTTTAATAAAGTTTTGTATTCAACAAAATCTTAAAAACTCGATAAGGCCACAATGGCAATAGATTTTAATGAATATTATGGTTGTGACCAGGCCTCAAATATCCATCCAGAGGAGTCACTCGCGAGAACAGATATATCTCAAACACTGGAAAAGTACTAAAAGTTAAACATACGGCTCCACCCTGTCGATATACGCTTGCATATCAGCAAAACAAGAAATGAAGTTTTATGCTGGAATAAGCCATCTTCCACATGTTTAGCATTTTGAAACCTAACGAATATTTGGGACCACATTGAACGCTATTTGCAATGACAATAATGATTGAAGATGGACAAGAAATCACTATCCACGATTGACCATATTCATTCCAAATAGCCATTTTGGCTTTATCGGTATATTTTCTTGCTTCACACAAGCCATGGTTAATTTTCGTAAACCCAAAATCATTATTCTCAAATCAACCTCAGCGTTAATCGACTGGGATTACATCATCACGAGCTTAACATGCTATTAAGCTTTCGCCGTTTTTGCACTATCCTAGATGATCTGCTCGTCAATTACGCTGATACTTCCTGCGCTCTTATCCAATTTTGTTCACTATGGAGATTCAAACAAAGCTAAAACACGCAATAAGAGAGAAGTTCTTGTCTTTCGGAAATCTGACTAATTTTACTCATTTTAAAGCTCTGCACTCCTTCGTAAAATTAGTGTTTAATGAGGCCTCGGAGAGATATTTATTTAATAAGCGCGCTCCTTCCTCTCTACTCCCATTCAGTCCTTCGCCACTTGGATTATATTCGTGATTCTGCCACCAACTGAGCACAATTATATTGTTCTTTGTTGGCCTTACTTCTAAATTGTTGTACAACCCCTTCACCTTCCTTGTTTTCTACTCTCTGATTGGGTTTAGACTGTGTTGTGTCTTTACATCCTTATCCCCTCGCTGTTTGAGCTTCTCATTGACTAATTTTATGAAAATATCTATCTGGTACTAACATTATCCCACTAAACACTAACTAGCACATCTTCTTCCTTCTAAACGCTGTCTTCAGCCAAAATCTCGAGCAGAATTATTTCCTAAGAGAGGCTCATCATTCATATTCACAACAGCGGAAACTCGATTCTTAGTGAAAATTGCCACCCTACTTCACTCGCCTCCATGGGACCCACATGATCCAACATCAGTCTGGTGTTCCTAGAGAAATCTACTAACTTCTTTATGCAAATCATTTACATACATTTGTCTAAGGCCTTAATTCGGGCAGTCGTAAACTACTTGTATTTAAAATTACTTCACTCAACCTCCTTCACTTCCCAACTTTTAATCGATCCTGCAAAGTGTTTTCTCCTTCCTCACCATGCAGTGAAGAAAGGAACAACTTATTGCCGAAATATCGGTGTATACGTCTATAAAAAAAACGACGGAAACAGCGCCTCTAATCCATTTTCTTTCAAGTTTTTCAAGGCTTTATTCTTGGACCTATTTCATATATTCATATTTCTACTTTTTATTAACGACCTCCCTCCTTTCCCGCGTTTCTGTGCTTGCTCTTAGTTTCGTCCCCGTTGGTTTTGTGTGAATAAGTTGACCCCAAAGTCCATAAATGCCTCTCAATATGTTGCTGTCCTCCCTCCTTTGCTAGTAAGCAACACCACACCTGAGCTCATTACAAGATCTCGGCGTAACCTGGACTACGAGCCCCATTTTAATTACCATTTCTTCAATATTGTCATTCCTAATCTTTTTTAACTCCTTCACTAGAAATACAACATCTTCGAATATTACTCTATAATTTTGTCTCCCTTCTGCAATTCTGACTGCTTTACTTATGAAGCAATAAAACACAACTTCACGCAATCGCTTTTCTTTAAGAAGAACTTTCCTCGCATGAATTGCCCTACTGATCATGGGGTTGCCAAGAACCCTTACCTAATCCTTTCGTAAATAAGATGAGCCGAAGTACCTATCCTACCTCTCAATTTCTAGTTGACAAGCTTCTCTGTTGAGACTTAAATCAAGGTCCAAAAATAACCCCTCTCTCATAAATGTCCATCCGAAACCCTTATAGGTAATTATGCATTGCCGACTACTGACGCTATATCTCCCCACCACCGTGGTCATAATTGGCTTTCTGGACGATTTTGGACTGACATTTGTTTCATGTGTCCGGATAGCTGAGTGGTTAGAGCGCAAGGCTGTCGTACGGAAGGTTGCGGTTCAAATCTCATTGGTGGCAGTGGAATTTGTATCGTGATTTGGCGTCGGACACCAGTCGACTCAGCTGTGAATGAGTACCTGAGTCAAATCAGGGTAATAATCTCGGGCGAGCGCAATGCTGACCACATTGCCTCCTACAGGGTACTGTAGTGTACCGTTACGGTCTTGAATGAAGTACTCTAACACACTTCAAGGCCCTGATCCAATATGGATGGTTGCGCCAACGATTATTATTATTATTATTATATTTGTTTCATGCTTTGTAATGATAGGTTTGGGGATAGGAGATCAAGTCGATCCCTTGAGTGGCCGATACCGACCTAGAGGGCAGAGCTATCCCAAAAAAACTAAACAAATTGGCAAAATTTGACCGTGAAGGTCCGCCCACAAAGATTGCAGCTCTATCAAAGTGCTCGGTCGACACGTTCTTGCACGCCTCTGTGCTAGCCAGGCTCGGGAATGTGGGGGGGTCCTTTGAGCGCTTTGATCCCTCACGCTTCATTACTAAAAACAACGTGCCTTTTCCGATGCGTGGGTCCGCACCGGATTTTAAAATCGATTTTAGGTAGGAATTCGCGACGGCCTATCGAATGAAAACCAGAACGCGAGCTAAATTGGAAAATAAAAAAAAAAAAAACCGGCTCGACCGCGCGCGTGGAGCCGTTTGTCTCCGGACCCGAGTGCCGCGATCAAGTAGGGGAAGATCCACGACGGATCACCGTCCCGATTGCCGTCCCTTCCGCCTCAGATCTTGTACGAGGCGCGGCCGGTGAGGTTCCCACCCTTCCTCGACATCCTCCGGCCAGTTATTCGATTAGAGGATGTCCCTTTCATATGAATTCCGCGGGAGTAAGGAGGAATTAAGGGGAGGAAGTCCTCAAACTACTTCATATTATTCACACATTATTTATAAGAGTTCAAGATCATAACAATAAAAAAAAATAAATTGAAAAAAAAAATTATGGTAAAATTTAAAGAAAGAAAAATTCAAAATTCAATTCAAAGAAAAAAAATATGGTAAAATTCAACTAATAATAATAAAAAAAAAACAACAAAAAAAAGAAAAATAAATGATAGAAAAATGATAACCAGGACTCACCCAGTTCGTCCCTCCGAGCTCGGCTGGCGGCTGGTGTAACAGGTTCTAAAAAAAAAGATTTATATCACAAAAAAAAAACAATTAAGTACTATTAATCATTAATAATAACATGTTCGAACTCGCACGTTTCCCAGCCTTATTGTTCCTTTTGTGTTTCTTCTCACAAACTGGTCACTTTCCGAAAAACCACCTCCGAAACATCCAAAAATTCTCCGTCACCACCAAAACTTCTTGACACAGCCCGATGAGCAACCTTCTCTTGATATTCCTCCTCAGAATTTTCCTCCGAATTCTCCGCCAAGACCAAAACTTCTAGCCACAGCCCGATGAATCACCTTCTCTTGATCTTTTTTCCTCCGAATTCTCCGCCAAGACCAAAACTTCTAGCCACAGCCCGATGAATCACCTTTTCTTGATCTTTTTTCCTCCGAATTCTCCGCCAAGACCAAAACTTCAGCCACAGCCCGATGAATCACCTTCTCTTGATCTTTTTTCCTCCGAATTCTCCGCCAAGACCAAAACTTCAGCCACCGTCCTCCAGCTCCCAAACCAAACTCCTCTTTCTTCCCGCCAAAAACCTTCTCCCTAGCAACATTCTCGCTGCCTTTGTTCGTGCACCGCTTTTATTCCCGCTACCACAGTAGATCTACTATAGGCAGTACCCTTACAAAAATGACCCCACTTGCAAATGTGCTTGCAGAAGCTTATCTGTACACATCAGAGACGCTAAACAAGGAAAACCCATAATCTTCGTCAAATCGTATTGGTAAGAGAGAGATCGGTGAGCTTTTGCTATTCTGGTACTACGGCGTGCTCACCCATATAGCAAAAAGTTGTTTCACGTATTCACTTATACATAAGCAAAAACTTGCCAATCTCACCAATACATTGGCAATTCCGGGCGGTATGTCAAACACAGCTGATCGGGTTTTCGGTACATCTCGCTCATGCTCAAGGGCAAAACAATTTGAAATCGTGTGTACTCGCACTGATTTCCCCCCGTGAGGGGCAAGGGGGAGTGAGGTAGCTGTCTAGTATCTAACTGTGCCCGCTACATAGCCTTTCTCACTCGGCAGTGTTGCGGCAACATGCGCATGCGCCTGCAGATGCGGCAAATCATTCCCCTCCTGTCAAGATCAATTCGCTTGAATACATTGAATAATGTGCAATCTGCGGCGAACTTTAAGGCAATTGCACACTATTAAATTGCATTGTTTAAGCAAATTAATTAAGAAAGAGCCGAATGAAATTCCGCTCCCGTCGCGCAGCCGCGGTCACTACAGCTTCCTGTAAGAGATCGGTATTTACGCAAAAGGAATAATTTATGAGTCCTAGTTAGAAAATATTGATCTGTCGCTCGCATAGGGCGAAATTAGTACTCGTTGCTAGGCACAGAACCGGAACGTTTACAAAAACCAAAGTTAGGACAAAAGTCATCCATTCGTTGTCTGCGCTCAAATACTTAAAAGTAATGATCCTCCAGAAACTAAATTTCAAACCACATTTAAATAGGGCAGCAACGGTTGCACCTGATAATTGATCGCTTAATTACGACCAAACAAAGATAGCCCAAAGCAAGGCATCGCATTTTTAACTCAAGAGTAGCTAGGTCATACCTAACATAACAGCAGCCTCAGTCTGGGCAAACATATTGGGAAATAAAGTAGGAAAAATATAAATTAGAGTTGCATATATCCTAGGTGCACCCCGAACATGTAGCACTCACCGAACTATACTCAATGAACTGAACAGAGTAGGGATGATACCAATGGATATATTGGCGAATGAGGATCGACGTCCTTATGGGCGACGGTATTCCATGAAAGTCTTCAAGCTCTTCAAAGGGTTCAAAAATTGCAGAAGGCGCAAAATATCTCTTGTTGCAACGCCCGGTGTTCAAAGAGTCGAATTGCAAACTGCAACTACAACTGGTGAGCACTTGATACCCGAAAACATGAAGCATAGGTTCAAGTCAAAGGGTCATGGACCAAAGTTAAACAAGCTTAGGCTGGAGAAAATCGAAATTGGAAAAAGGAAAGAGAGAGGCAGACAAACTTAGGGATGACAGCCAGATAAATTTTGATCTATCCGTGGAAATAGAAAAACGTGGCATTAGTTAGTAAGCGTAGACATCTGGCAGATGTCTGCTGTAGTTACATCTCCAATTCCCCTGTCATTAGAAAAGAGCCTCCCCATATGTATATACCCTTTTCAAACTTTTAAATTACCTGATGTGCTGCTTCACCTATGCCGATATCATCTCCACAATGCGTCATACAATAAATTCAGTGGGCATAATTTCAAGGTGCTCTTCGCGGAACTCGATATCTACTCTACTCCCCGATTTTATGGCCACTATAATATTGGTTCAGGGTACCGGCTACCTCCAAACACTAGATTAGATTAGATTAGATTGAAGAAAAATGTACTCCTGAGAATGATTGTAATTGTGTAATAAATTTCGCGGTATAAACTGCAAGGGTTGTTTCAAAAATAAGGTACCCACATTTTCTTCAGGCACGAGGAATTTTTTGTATTGAAAAAAAAACAAATACACCATTGGAAACGTTGATCTTTAAACTATTTTTCTACATAGTCGTCATTTTTTCTACGCATTTTTTTTTGACGGGTAAATCCGCTTTTGCATTCCCGCCTCAAGGAAGTCCGCCACCGACCCGTTGAGAAACCTTGAAATTTCCTCTTGCACCTCGTCGTCCGTCCCGAATCGTTAATCGCCTAGGTGCTCCTTCAATTTCGGAAACAGATGGAAATTGCTAGGTGCAATGTCGGGGCTGTAAGGGGGATAGGCAATGACTTCCCAGCGAAATCCCTCGATTAAGTCCTTCGTTTGTTTCAAGACATACGGACACGCCTTCTATGCCTTCAAGAGAACCTTTGCAAAGAAATGGGGTCTCCGGCCGAGGATGGTTCTCTGGATATTCCCCGCTGTAGTGCGTCCGATCCTAACCTACGCCTCTATTGTATTGTATTGGCTTTCCCCACAGACTATGCCACACGCAAGCTGAACTTCACGAGAAACTTTGCTGTGGACTTTCCAATCAGGGCAAAGTTGAAGACCGGCAGCGTATTGCAAGGTTATGACACAGAAGCCTTTACGGACGGATCAAAGATGGCCTGTGGAGTCGACGCGGGGGTTTTCTCCAATGCACACGGTGTATCCAAATCGTATGGTCTCTCAGGTTTCGCCAGTGTATTCCAGGCGGAAGTACTGGCGATATTGGAAGTCTGTGAGATTCGAACCCCAAGCGTAACATAGCCATTCTGACCGACAGCCGACAAGCGGCCATCAAGGCCTTGTACTCAGCGACGACATCTTCCAGGCTGGTGGAACATAACAACAGTCACGGTCTTAGGAGTTTGTGGCATCAAAACAGCGCACCAAAGCGCTAATTGGGTTCCTCGGATACCTACCTACCCTACTGGTTGGTTTCTTAATCGAGATGGTGATTTCACCCCTCCTTCATCATACAACTATATAGTCCAATTTATAGCAGTCCTTCTGTTCTTGTTTACGTTTGACTTCTTTCGCAGCGAGTTATTGTTAACGCTTTCATTCAAATCGTATCAGCTACAAACATTTTTCGGGCCATTCAAATGAAGTTACCCGTATCTCGTCAGATCAATGATAAATTAAACAACCTCAACTTTTAACTAACAGCAAACGCCCGAATTTAATTCACTTGTGAAAATTGAAGGCGTACCCTTCAAGGGTGATTAATGATTGACGAAACACAGTCCATTCTCAATGTTACGGCGGCTAAGGTTTAATTAACATCGTAAATCGACACCGAAAATCTCTATCACATATTCCCATCTTATGTGAGTTTTTTCGTAATACCTTCAAGCCAAATTGTGTTCAGTCTATCTGTATCTAAAGCATATGCAGTACGTATGGGGATATCCAGCTTATTCTTAGAATAGGACTTGGGTACGCAAAAAACTTGCTATTGCCGTTACCGCAATGCCGATTTTAGACCCGTAAAGGAACGAATTATTGCACAAAAGGTAACAATTAAATTGCTGAACATGTGGTGAATCGTGTTTGCAAAAAAACAGCGGCATGCTATCTGGTGGTAGTAACTAGATAAGAAGTACACCTTCTAATTTATTTGTACCATGCGAACTTAGATACATGATTGCGTTTTTCAACCTGCTACCAGAGCTGGATTAGTGGGTTTGATGTTTTATTGCTGTTTGGGTTTCGCTCCTGTTTTGCATGGTCTCTAGTTTCAAACTAGAACCTGGGGTGGGAAGTGAATAGTGTAGATTGGAATCTATTTCAGAACCGGAAAACGGTCCACAGTGGGGACAGAGTAAGGTGGATGGTTCCCTATCTCGAAACCGAACCATTTTGAGGTAGGCTTCAACCTACACTGGTCATTTCTTAAAAGTTTTGCGAAATTTCCTAATTGCCTTCAAGTGTCCTTTTTCGTTCAGGCATTCTGAACTTTGAAGTGTGAGCCACCACATTCAGATTGCATATTTCAACTTTATTGCTCCCAGCCTGCTTGCGTCAGTTTTCGACCTCCAAGGTTTAATTGAGCCACCCCACTCACCACCGCAAGTACCTCGATCCGTCCCTGCTTACCACGCTACTAAAACACTCTTTTTTCACCAAACACCATTGCACGCAGCAAATTCAACTAGAAAATAAATTTAAATCAATGTCAAATAAGTTAGGAAAGAAGTCAGAAGTGCATACTGTACGTGTGCAGTGCAATGCAACATTGTCGCAGCAACTCCACTCGATCCTTGGATTGCCAATTAGTCTGACAATAATTGCATGGGCTGCAGTTATTTACATTCACTTCTTTTCACAGCTGGTAGTATCTTGTTACTGTTTTTATTTCAATTTACCCATCTTTATCGTGAAGTCACTTGAAATGTAGACAAATCCGCACTTAATGTTGCTTTAATGCAGATGAAAGAAAGAAAAACTGGTTGAGCCAAGGCACTGGGGAAATGAATTTTAAAATAAAAAAATATCGAAAATCATTTACATCTGCCAATGAATATTGAAATTATTGGGCTTTCCAGTGAATAAATGAATTATGCAATAGAACGAGGTATCGGGGCAAGGAGCCATGACTGAGTTGGAAGTGAGGCTGCAATTAAGAAATCAAAAGTTGCTGAAGAACGATTGCGTGTGGTTCTTTCGGCTCTAAATTTGTCTGTGTGAAAATCGAGATGCTACTCACGCTTCGTAGATAGTTTACATATTTAATTTCGGTTGACATCAGATTCCATATTTGCGAATTCAATTTACATGTTTTCTTCGTTTGGGCTACTGTTGAAAAAATGCACGGGAGAAATAGAGTAAGCTTTTGTAGTAAGCCGACCTTTGTCGCAATTTAGTGGCCGGAATGGAAATTTAGTAGTTAATGAGGTTTTATTTGCATACCAATGAAAGTCTACCCTACTAAGCATGGAAGTTCGACTTCTTGCATCATTCTGATATCTGCTGAAATAAGTCGCGAAATATCAACTTTTTAGGTCTACATGTGAATAACTATAACTGGCACAGTTTGAAGTTATTGGTGAAACGAATAATTCCTATTGAATAGACCTAACATATCACATCTCCTGCTGCTCATTCGCACTATGGCTTTCATCGAACTTTAGTCCCTAGGATTTCTAGTGGGTAAAGCCTTATATCCTTATATATAGTACCGGGGTTGTTCAAATAAATTTGCCTGCGAATCGATTTATGTTATTCCAATATATTATAATGAACTAGGACCTTCAACTTTCGAGTCATTTGATGCAAAGGGTGAACAGGGAACGCAAAAATAAAAAAATGATTCCTTAATCATCATCATCAACGGCGCAACAACCGGTATCCGGTCTAGGCCTGCCTTAATAAGGAACTCCAGGTTTTGCGCCGAGGTCCACCAATTCGATATCCCTAAAAGCTGTCTGGCGTCCTGACCTACGCCATCCCTCCATCTTAGGCAGGGTCTACCTTGTCTTCTTTTTCTACCATAGATATTGCCCGTATAGACTTTCCGGGTGGGATCATCCTCATCCATACGAATTAAGTAACCCGCCCACCATAACCTATTGAGCCGGATTTTATCCACAACCGGACGGTCATGGTATCGCTCATAGATTTCGTCATTGTGTAAGCTGCGGAATCGTCCATCTTCATGTAGGGGCCAAAAATTCTTCGGAGGATTCTTCTCTCGAATGCGGCAAAGAGTTCGTAATCTTTCTCGCTAAAAACCCAAGTTTCCAAGGAGTAGATGAGGACTGGCAAGATCATAGTCTTGTACAGTAAGAGCTGTGACCCTATGGTGAGACATTTCGAGCGGAACAGTTTTTGTAAGCTGAAATAGGCTCTGTTGGCTGACAACAACCGTGCACGAATTTCATCATCGTAGCAGTTATCGGTTGTGATTTTCGACCCTAGATAGGATAAATTGTCAACGTTTTCAAAGTTGTATTCACTATCCTTATTCTTCCTGTTTGACCAGTGCGGTTTGATGTTCTTGGTTGGTTCGTCTTGTGTGTTGACGTTATCACCATATATTTTGTCTTGCCTTCATTGATGTACGGCCCAAGATCTCGCGCCAAACACCGCCTGCTCGATCCGGATGAAGGCAGTTTGTACGTCTCGAGTGGTTCTTCCCATGATGTCGGTATTGTCAGCATGGGCCAGTAGCTGGGTGGACTTAAAGAAGATCGTACCTCTTGCATTTACATCAGTATCACGAATCACTTTCTCGAGGATCAGGTTAAAGAGGATGCATGATAGGGCATCCCCTTGTCGTAGACCGTTGTTGATGTCGAATGGTCTTGAGAATGATCCTGCTGCTTTTATCTGGCCTCACACATTGGTCAGGGTCAGCATAATCAGTCATATTAGTTTTGGCGGGATACCGAATCTCTCATGGTCGTGTACACTTTTACCCCGGCTATGCTATCATAGGCGGCTTTAAAGTCGATGAATAGATGGTGCAACTGTTGTCCATATTCCAACAGTTTTTTCATCGCTTGCCGCAGAGAGAAAATCTGATCTGTTGCTGATTTGCCTGGAGTGAAGCCTCTTTGGTATGGGCCAATGATTTTCTGGGCGTATGGGGCTATCCGGCCTAGCAAGATAGCGCAGAATATCTTTTAGATGGTACTCAGCAACGTGATACCTCTATAATTGCTGCACTGTGTGATATCTTCCTTTTTATGTATGAGACAGATAATGTCTCGTTGCCAATCGTCAGGCATTGATTCGCTGTCCCATATCTTGAGCACAAGTTGATGAAGCACTTGGTGTAACTGGTCGCCTCCATATTTAACCAATTCGGCTGTAATTCCATCGGCTCCTGGCGACTTATGATTTTTTAGCCGTTCGGTTCGGTTCCTTAATAACGAGGCCAAACTCCTCTTTCCAGCAAGATACAATTAACAAAATTGCTCAGATATAGATATAACCCTAGATCAAATAAAGTTGAATCACATCAATTGACAAATTGTGTTTCCACTTAATATATGTATACATAAACCCATAGTTTTATAGAAATCCTCCAATATTTTAAGAATTGAAAAATTTGAAAATTAATAGTTTCGTTTAAACCAGGGATAATTGCTACAGTATATATCTGGTTTACGAAGCAATCATAGAGCTTGGAGGATGGTTTGAAACCCAACTACCAAGAGCTAAACTCCATTTTGAAAAATTGGCAATTAACCATCATTTGGGTCTTCCCACTCAGCTTCAAAGCACCTGTACTTAAACACAAATGGTTGTTCGGGCCTACATCCAGTTGGAGTTTTAGACGATACTGACTAAAAAATAACTATTTATGAAGCATTTGTTCGCCTTCTTAAGTTCAACCTCCAATGCCACTTAAATCAGAAATCAATGAAAGCGTAACATGCACTCAATTAGTTTAGTTTAGTAGGAGAGTCATAGCTCCAAGCAATCAGGCCTTTTATTAGGCCCATTGTACTATCCCCGGAGATAGCTTATGCGGCGTTAGTCTGGTTCTTTCACAAAGATTTTCGCTTACCGGCCAGATGCCAAAAGCTAGCTCTGGCTCAACGTTGTCGATCCGAGCCAATCTACTATCAACTTCCTCATTACCAGCGATGTTCGAGTAACCTGGCACCCTCATTAGGAATGTTTTGTCCAGCCGCCCAAGTTTCAGCAGCAACTGATGGCAAAATGACCTCTTCGAATAGAGAAAAGGAGGTCAGTTTCTCCACAGAAAAAGATACTGCTTGTTCTTCGCCACCTTGAAATCAGAATAGGCGCCGCTCGAACCAATGGAATTTTAACGGCAGATTGTCATTTCGGCTGATGAGTGTCGTTGGGAACAATGAAATTCTCTGCCCCCCTTGTATTTTTTTTTTTTATGAATGACCTGATACTAGTACTGAAACATTATCCTCATCCTGGAGGATCAACAGCATAATTGGACACTCCTTTCTGCCCTCCAACTACTACAGCACACAAAATGAACTGAAGATTAGTGAATTAACTTTCACAAAATAAATACGTCAATACCTCCAACTAAAACAACTAATTGGTTCCAACGTAATGACGTAAATCAAAGCTAAATAACTATTTATATAATTGTTTATATAATGGCCTCGCAAATTAAAAATATAACGCCAAAAATTACGTTATTAAAGCCTGTTGAACTGAAAGCACCATCAACGCACCGGCAAGCCTCGACATCATTAATTCAACTTTGGACTTGGAAGGCCTTGAGAGGAGAATTTGCGATAGAAAGTGCGACCCCATTATTTTCTGGGAGGCTCGGAATATATAATAAATTTCAATAAAAAAACAATGCAAATAGGAGAGGTCGCATAATTTTCATCCCGGGCCCAATTTTTTCGTGTGATTTTCACCCCGTCTTCGGATTTTCTTTCGACAGCCCTGGAGGTATAATTTTCCAGCATGTATTTTTGCTTTAGTTAATATTAAAATATAATGAAATTTGCTTATAGTTAATATTAAAATAAGATTGAAAGAAGAACCTATTTTTCATCGTAAATGGCAAGGTACTTACCGGCCTATATGCGGAGGAATGATGATCATCTTTCTCCAAGTTTCGAAATTTATTCTCTCAACAGGGACACGAATTTTATTATACACTGCTGTTACTCTCCCGGCGAGTAAGAACAACAGACAAACAAAAGGCTCCTTTTTTTCTTTGCATTTTCAAAGAAGTGAAGTGAAGTGTGAGGTCTAAAATATCAGCGCATGGTTTTTAAGGTGGACAGACAGATCTTCATCTATTTATCTGTCACTCCTTCTATCACACGAGATTTACTCCAAAGCGACTGGAGCAATCATCCCCAATTTTGATGAAAATATATCGTCTGCGAACCGCTACACATACTGGCATCGTTTTGTGTTGGGGTTAAGGAGGGCGGCTACACATATATGGGAAGGGAGGGCAATATTTTTTTTTGCACAGAATATGATCATGTAGGCCATCAATTTGTGCTTCTCGAAAATGACCATCACTCTTATATTGTGTGAAACACAGTGGAGGTGGGAGGAGTCAAAATGCATGCTCCAAAAGTTAAAACAGGTCTCGTTCTTAGAACCTAGGCAACCAAAGAATCTGAAAAAATCACGTAATGCAAGGAAATCTAACCCTCATATATCCCATTACGATATCTGCCCCAATAAATTTAATAATAGCATATAACTATGTTTTATAAATTCACCCCCTTAAGTTCATTCTAGTAGTATGAAATCAGTATAAGTTTGAAGGCAATCCAATTATTACTAACAAAATTATAGAAGGTCAGAGTTTTGTGTTCCGTGTTATTCACTGTAGTCCAATGGTCCTGAAGTCACCATTTACTAAAGGCCAGCCGGACCAATTTAGATAGGAACTCGCCCCGCACTGCTCTTCAGTTGAAGGCAGGCTCAGGACTACAGAACCTTAAAAAAAATAGTTGTATCAGCTGAAACTAGCCTAGACCTGGCTTTCGAACAATAATTCATATCCTTGCCGGGTTTTGAATTAAACGAAAATAGATCAAAATGCCACCTTTAGTCGGTTTCGGTTATGCTGCTCCTCAGGGTGGAGGCCCGAGGCAGCATTTGATGGGATCGCCTCCATTCTGTGATCGAAACCGAGCAGCCACAAACATTATGTACATATGTACATGTCGCGCATGCAAGTGAAATATTCAGATGCGTGCACATCATCATCACCATCAACGGCGCAACAACCGGTATCCGGTCTAGACCTGCCTTAATAAGGAACTCCAGACATCACAGTTTTGCGCCGAGGTCCACCAATTCGCTATCCCTAAAAGCTGTCTGGCGTCCTGACCTACGTCATCGCTCCACATCGGCCAAGGTCTGCCTCGTCTTCTTTTTCTACCATAGATATTACCGTTATAGACTTTCCGGGCTGGATCATCCTCATCCATACGGATTAAGTGATCCGCCCACCGTAACCTATTGAGCCGGATTTTATCCACAACCTGACGGTCATGCTATCGCTCGTAAACTCCGTCGTTATGTAAGCTGCGGAATCATCCATCCTCATGTAGGGGGCCAAAAAATGTACCCATCAGTATGCGTAATAGACAATGTTTGTTTAGGGTGAGCATAATATTTATGTCTTCCAAATATCTGAAAGTTGGGAAATATATGAAGGAATTGTTGAATTTGTAGTTATCTGCGTGAAGAAAAACATGCATAGAAAGTTCCTCACATAAAATGAATACAAAGCCTTTACACCTGAAGCACCCAGCTCCCGCTATTCCGACTTGTTTTCTATTTCATTTTCAATCAAACTGTCCCTCAAATTCATTATCGTCATACTTAGTGATACGCAGGCGCCTTCAAAACACAAAAACAAATACCTACGATGTCACCGGGATTTATACTCGGAGCTGCAGGATCAAAGAGTAGCTCACCCCTCTCATGGCATTATCAAAATTTCACACGTCCCTTATTCGATGTTTAACACCGCACTAAAACCCTGGGATACATAAGGAATATCACATGAGGTTATGCAAACGCACGCGATGCTAAATCGGAGAGTTAAAAATAGCTTAACTATGGACTTTGGACTCTCCACCCTACTGTTGCATCTTCTGGCCTTAGTAATTGGTGATGCCTCTTTCACCACTCCGACTCTCCCGTTAAACCCAATGATGACATCATATCTCCAAAATTTACATAATTTTCTAAGTGCACGCTAATAGCAAAAACTCCGTACGAGCGGGGGGAAAAGGGAAAACGGAAACCAAAAAGCAAATGCACTCTTCAGGAGGCGGACTTGTTCAGCACCAGCAACCCCCGTTGTCCCAGCAAATGTTCTGCGCACCTATTCATTCCCGCTTCCCTAGAGAAAAGGAAAATTATAACGAAAGCACGACGAAATCCGCGCCAGTTTAGTTTCGGCAGTTTGCAGTCAGAAAGTTGACCGAAGACGAAGTATTTGGAACAGCGAGTCGCACGATAAATGACCCTGCTTTCAACCGGATACTCGCCACCAACCAACCTTTCTTAAAAAAAGCAAAAAAAAAATATATCTCTTCATTACATCATGATTATCAAAAGACGAACAACTCCACTTCCATATATGACATCCGAAACGAGAAACAGCGAAATATGAAGTAAAGCCAGCCTTAGCCTTACCTTACGTATCTCGTTTTGCGACCTGTTATTCGCTCTCTCCGTTTTTTGAACCCTGCACCGAAGTAGAAATATTTTATTTCACACTCTCCGTTCTTGCTTGGATCCAGAAAATTAAATGTAAACTATTGAGGATGGCCAAACACAACCTCACCCTACGTACCTCCGTTTCCAACCTAATGCCTGCAAACTATCAGCTCATTCTTCAACTCACAAGGAGGGCTAGACTTTCATCATATGCTATTCAGGAAAGGATAGGAAACTCTACTCTATCTGGTGGTGGAATATAGTCAAAAAGAGGATCGTCACACTCTTTTAATGTCTGATCAATCGACTGCTTGCACATTAAGGACCTATCCACTGCCACTTCAGCCTTCTGATTAACTTCTTCAGCATGCATATCTCATGTATGAGGTCTGTTCACACAGTGCAGACACTGACGTCATAAACCAAAATGTATTTTATTTAGAGGTTGCATGCCTGTGCCCCTGCAAAGGACTCTCTTTCGCACTGCGCACACTTATTCCATCGCTATTTCCACTTTTAGTACGCTTCTTTTCTAATGTCTTTCAACTTCATCACGTTTGCCAATCATAGAAACCATCTGAAATCTTCTGCCTTTGAAGGGTCTTTTCATTTTAGAGAATAAAAAAAATCACAAAGACAAGGCCAGTTGAGTAGGGTGAATAGAGAAGAACAGTAATCGAAAGTTCTCCGGAACACTGCTCCACCTTTTTGACGTTTATCAGCAGATAACATCCCTCAGATATTTCAGAAATTCAACGTGGTAGGTCGTGGTGGACGACATCCCCATATCAGAACAGACTAGCAGTATAGTTTTAATATTGGATTGAACTTAGCGTGCTTTCTTAAGTTATTTCTAAATAAAGACTGCTAAGGGTTTCATCCAGAGCAGAAGCAACTCATACCCTGTCTCACCGCTGCCCTGCCAAAATAACAAAAAGGAATAGGTGGACCAAAAAGAGTGCGACCAAGTTCCTCTCGTTGACGTCCGGTCGGACATATAGATGCGACTTAGGATCACTAAATTCTGCAACAAAACAACTCAAATTTTTTGTTTGGCGATTTAGGGAGTGCTGCGGACCAGACCATCTGGAGAGTAATTTGCTCCCACTGTGTATAGTCCACGAGCCCCTCTTATTTGGGCTAGTACTTAATCTCTCGAAAGGGGTGACATGCAGTTTCGGCCACCAACTTATCTCTTTTTACAGATTTAGATCCATTTAGACAAGGTTCATTGCCCGGTAAGGGAGCAAACAAATACCATCAGTTTAGTAAGTGTTTGAGGGATTGTGTTCTGCCCTGTTGACATTAGGCCCTCCATGCCTTCTAGGTGAGGAAACAAAAAATTAAATCTCCGATCTTAAAAGGAAACAATCTCGGTGCACATATTCCGTAAAATTTCGTACTGAAAACGCTTCTATGATAAATTTTATTACTGACAATAGAAGCTTGTCTTTTGCAATTAAATATTAACATAATTCCTGTTTTTCTATTTCAGGTAAGCTCGAACAACTAGCCATAAACCTTGAAGTGCGCTCAAGTAAGTAAATGCCGTAATCTTCAAATTCTCTCATATCATTAACTGATTTATAACAAGGAAGGCAATCAGTAGCCTAAGCAAACAAACAAGCCATTTGTTGTTAACGATATGCCCAATCTATTATACATAAACGACAAGCGGTCAAGGCGACCAGTTTCTGCAACGTAACAATTTTTCAACTTTATATACGTCACCGGGCAAATAATTTCAGAAATACGTAAAAAATCCAGGAAGTTGCAATGTTTCGCCATGTTGTAGGCCCCTATCAAATGTTTTCATCTGAACTGTAACGAGCAACAGCAACAGGTAAAACTCCATTGAAACAGACCAAAAGCTAGACTTTGCTTAGCATTCAACACTTGCCCCATTACGAGTCGAAGAAAATCAATTCTAAATGCACGACACTCGAATAAATTGCAAACAATCGAACCTGGAAATCCACTTTGCAGACAGCCCGCAAATACCTCTCTTGGTTTACATATGTCTACAGCCGTCACAGCAACCGTGGACAGGAAGTGTTAATTAGCATAACACGTAGAAATATCTAATTGTTGTCAAGATACTTAAGGTGCCGACAATGCACTGCTCAAGACACTTCTCCGGCCACATATGCAGCGCATGCGATATCTTGAAATCGATGTCCAACAGTTCAGCTCTCACTCATTCATCAAACTCTTTAGTGGGCTCAATATGGAAGTGTCCATATCTACTCGGCCAAAACTGGTCATGAACTTGACTTAGTTTCAGTGTCGTTTCTGTATTTTCTCTAATGACCACGGCAAACATCTATAAACATCCGAATTGATGGCGGATTCGTTAACGAATTGAACCTGATGACCAGCAGGAAAATACAGAAAATATTAAGGAAAGAAAAAATATTGATGCGATTGCAGGTCAAGTCCAGCAAATTGATTAGATGCTGCTGCTTCGGATGCTTTTTAAAATGTTGATGGGTTCGCCCCCGGCATCTTGATAGTTTGGGGATACCGTCTCTTGGTGAAAGCTGTTTTGGATAAATATTTTGATTGAACATCCATAAAAGATACTTTTCAATCTAGCTGAAGTTGCGCTTTGATTAGTAAATTGACGCCGTTTGCTGACTTATAACCGCACACATATTACATTCAATTCCATTTGTCCAGTTTATTAAACGACAACATCTAATTTCTTCAAAAATAAATCCAAGATCTGAACACGTATTACTTTATTTCTGTTATCTAAGAAGGAGGAAATATTGGCAAGGGTGACTTCGACTTTAGATTGAGTGATCTTCTATCTTAATTGATTGTCTCACATGAATGGGCTATTGGAGGTCATAAAACCACCCACTCAGACCAGACGGTAACACTCAACACTCCACTCACGACTGGTCAACAATTATTCATCGAATCCATCTAAATGATCATCACACCAAAAACTTCAGTGCCATCAGATGGTGATGTCTTTTTTGCTCACCAACAAGCGCAACTTTCACAATAATCACGTTTTCAAGGTTCGTGGAGTCGTGCCCGCCAAATGCAAAGCGCCTTCTTTCCCAAGTAGGGGCTATGGCTGCCTCGCTTGAGTTCAAATCTAAATTCTGGTATAGTACTCGATTACTAAGGCACTACCCACTTATCAGAATTAATAATATGGCGATTAAAAATTGGTGGAGATGCAACAATTTCATGGGATGCTTTCGTCGTTTTTCTGAACGACTAAATTAGCTGTTCCGCAGATCGGACATGTTGGAAGAAAGTATGAGCATGAATAATGCATTTCTGTATGGATTTTTGATAGGTGCATACTCGTGAGTGATGATGGATGAATAGAAAGTAATTAGAAAATTCTGATGAAAGGGAAAATTTATTGGTGAATGAAGTGTTGAACTTAGGCTTTTTGGGGACAAGATGAACAAGTGCTGAATTGATGAGAAAGAAATAATGATTGGTGAGATTAA
The DNA here is from genome assembly GCF_905115235.1 of Hermetia illucens. Lineage (NCBI taxonomy): Eukaryota > Metazoa > Arthropoda > Insecta > Diptera > Stratiomyidae > Hermetia > Hermetia illucens. The sequence goes on from NC_051849.1 coordinate 54,430,850, forward strand.
ATGAGTGTCCAACACATCTTAATAAACAGCCAACAGACACCGGCGCCCTTTGCAATGATCAAACACACTATTTCAATTATTTTTTCAGCTCAATACTCGCCTACAGATAAGCAGATTGCTTAAAAGTAATATATATTTCGAGGTGGTTATTACATTTTTCTTTTTCAATAACTTTGAGTCACCTAAAGCTGATAAGCCTATGAAAGCAGGAGGAGCACAAAAAGCAAGCAGAAACATCCACGATGCAACCTAGATTGAACCTAGGGCACATATCTAAATATAGATAGTTTATCGATACAAGCAAAAAAGAAATCCGACAATTTTAGCAGTATATCTTCTCTTCTCACGTGCACGTCAGGTTGCTCTAAGGATTCCATCCTCTTTTGACACGGCATATTACCGAGATGGAAAAACGAAACCGGCCCTATGGATTATTCAAACCGGTATGTCATTTGAAGATGCTCTCTTTTAGAGATCGCGGTCGTGAAATAAACTCAAGACTTTTCTAGCGGTTGACCCTTTAGCAACACAAACGTCGAGTATCAACCGTGTAGAACTAAGTAATTAATAATTTCACTAACGAGCAAAAAGATAAAAGCCAACCAAATAAATAGATTAGTCGCAGATGCACTGACTTTTACATTGACTGAAAGGTTCAACCACTTGAATTAAAGTTGTAATTACGTTCAGCATCATCAACGCCGTAACAGCAAATGTTCGTTCCAGCCCTACGTTAATAAAAAACTTCGAATATCCCAGTCTGTGTTGAGGTTCAACAATTCGATGTCTCTCGTAGCTATCTGTCATCATAGTCCACGCCATCACTCTATCTATGGTAGCGTCTGCCACGTCTTCTTTCTCTACCATTTCATCAGGATTAAATAACCCGCCTACCGTAATCTATTCAAGCGAGTTTTGATATCGCTCACATATTTGTTTGTTTTGTAGGCTACAAGCTGTTCATCCTCCTATAGCGGCCAAAAATTCCTCAGAGGATTCTCCTCTCGAACAACGTTGAGTCACTTTAATATAGAGGGCAAACCCGAACGACTTCGGTGAAAATAGAAACTTTATCAATATAAGTAACGAAATCGGGAATTTTGATTATGGTTCCTGCAATATACCGCCCACTGAAAACTACCGGACTTACCATCTCCTCGGAGCAATTTAAAAGCTTCTTTAAAACACTTAGACTCAGGTTCTATTTCTATTTCTCTTCTATTTCTATTTTCTATTTTTCTCAAATCATGCTAACGACTTTGAACTCTTTCACTTATAAGATCGACAGGCCTAGATATCGATAGTGTATTAACCTACCTACCTAGTAATAAATACGATTGCAAAATCAGGGGTCCATTTAGGACTAATTTTTCTGTTGATCATCCCATGTCAGCTGCATAGCACGTTACATAAAAATATTTAAAGCTGTTTCCGCAGTTTCTCAAAATGCATGTTTTAATCCCTGTGTGAGCTCATTAACTCCGCTTATGTTGTCTGTCTTCAAATAGTAAGCCCTAGCTGATCCCACTGCTTGGTCTATCCTTCACCTTCAACTTGCGATATATCCACTGCTGCTTGTGATTTATAATTAATAATTGATGAGCTTAGAGGTTAGAGTTTAGAAAAAAGAGCAATTGAAACGTCGTCGCCATCTCAAAAATATGGTGGAAACTAGCTAACATATTACTGTTGAAACCACTGCAACAAAAACCTGATCATTTGCTCAACATTTAGGAGCCATATTTCTCCCTATCGCTCGGCGCTTCCACTTCCTGCTCTTCAAGAAGCATCTGAATCAGTCAACGTTAAAATCTCCTATGAAACGGTGCGAGAATGCATTGACCCCGAAAAGTTGCCTAAAAAGAACCTAATTACGGTCAAATTGATTAAAGAGCTCCCTCCATCTCCTGTCCTTCAAAAAACGTAAACACCCAACAGTATGCGCCAAAGTTTTCGTCGAACATCACTTTCGCTACAACGTTTGACACGACTCTTGCTTCTCTGATGCCAAACAACTGGTGACCAAGACACTGTGGCGGCAGAGGGGATCCAACCGACAAGCAGCATGGTTCCTTCCATTTTCTTGTTACTGAGAGCCTTTTTCGCTACATAACTCCTCTCGGCTGCCTCAGCTGGTGGCAATGTCTTCTCAGCAGATTGAGATGCACCTGCTTTGCAACACATCTGGTGCGACGCAGATTTTAATGTTAGTACTAGTGTTATAACTAACTCACCTCGGACGGCCTCCTTCCTTATCCAAGTATTTTGTCCTCCTTGTTTTGCTCTACGTATTTCTTCGCCTAACTCATGTCGATTTATTATTTCCTGTGTATACTTCCACTGTCTTAGCTCATCCCTTCTTACCGGAAATCGGAAATTGTAGTTTTCCGCGCTTTCCTTTTCATCACTTATATTGGCTTTGATCTCGCCATGCCTACTTAGCTCAATATTTCAGGCTCTTTATACTTATCAAGAATTCCCTCCCCCTCCACTTCCTTTATACACCTTCGTGACCACATTACCTTAGAGATTTCCGCGTCGTATGTACCATAAAGTTCCTTGTTATGTCTTATTTTCCATCCATCATCTTCTTGAATTGCTGCTTTTCTCAACATCTTCCTTTTAAAGGTGTTTACAATTTTTTAAATATCTCAGTCAAACTTCTTCTAGGAATCTCAGTCAAAAATTCTTCTAGGATTCTTCTCTATAACACGGTCAAGCGTTCATGAGATTTTCTCTTGCTTAGAACTCAAGAAAAGTCAAGCGACGACGGTTTTACGGTTTCTTACCAAGGCAGAGGCAAATCGTCAGACGCTGCCTCACCCCTGCCCTGGGAGCAGCGTGACCGTAGCGGCTCGCAGCAAAACAATAATTTTTCGCAAAACAACAATTTTTATTAACCCTATAAAATTACAATACTAAATTAACCTAACTTATGTACTACCTTAACAGCTGAGCTTAATCTAAGGTACAAACTATGGCTTAAACTAACTTAGCACTAAAGAATGCATTGAGAATCCTATAACAAAGTATTTGGAACCGTAGCGGCTCGCAGATGTTGAATGCTCCTTTATATAATTCGTAGAACACGACATGCCTACGAATTATATTGAGCGCAAATCCGCCTTATTGACCAGAGCTTGGCCAGAGCTAAAATATTCGTTTTGAGAATGATGGAGTCCTAAGTCCGCATCAACTTAATGCTGGACCGGACCAAATGGGAAGCAACTTACTCCCTCTTTCCTGGTCCACTTACCCCTCGCTTAGGGCTTGCACCCAAACTTTTAAAAAAAAGTCAAACGACGACGGCTTTACGGTTTCTTACCAGAGCAGAGGCAAATAAGAACTCAAGTCTCCAAGGAATACATAAGGCCTGGTAAGATCATTTTCTTGTACAGTAAGAACTTTGACACTATGGTGAGACGTTTCGAGCGAAACAGTTTTATAATAATAATAATAATCGTTGGCGCAACAATCCATATTGGATCAGGGCCTTGAAGTGTGTTAGAGCACTTCATTCAAGACCGTAACGGTACACTAGAGTGAACTGTAGGAGGCAACGTCGTCAGCATTGCGCTCGCCCGAGATTATTACCCTGATTTGACTCAGGTACTCAGCTGAGTCGACTGGCATCCGACGTCAAGTCACGATACAAATCCCACTGCCACCAGCGAGATTTGAACCGCGGCCTTCCGTATGACAACCCAGTGTTTTGAAACAGTTTTCGTAAGCTGAAATAGGTTCTGTTGGCTGCCAACAACCGCGCGCAGATTTCATCATCGTAGCTGTTATCGGTTGTGATTTTCGACCCTAGATAGGAGAAATTATCAACGATCTTAAAGTTGTAGTCTCCTATCTTTGTTCTTCCCGTTTGACCAGTGCGGTTTGATATTGGTAGGTTGGTTTTTGGTGCTGACGTTGCCACCATATACTTTGTCTTGCCTTCATTGATATGCAGCCCAAGATCTCGCCGCACATGCAGCCTGCTCGATCTGGATAAAGGCAGTTTGTACGTCTTGTACGTCTCGTCAGCATAGGCCAGTAGTTGGATGGGCTTAAAGAGGATCGTACGACTCACATTTACCTCAGCATCACAGATCACTGTTTTTATGGCCAAGTTAAAGAGAACGCATGAAAGGGCATCCCCTGTTCTTTCATGCTGTTGATGTTAAATGGTCTTCAGAGTGATCCTGCTGCTTTTATCTGTCCTTGGAGATTGGTCAGGGCCAGCCTAGCCAGTCTTATTAATTTTGTCAGGATACTGAATTCTCTCATGGCCGTGTACAGTTTTACCCTGGCTATGTTATCATAGGCCTCTTTAAAGTCGATGAACAGATGGTGCAACTGATGGCCATATTCCAACCGTTTTCCATCGCTTGCTGCAGAGAGAAAATCTGATCTGCTGCTGATTTGCCTGGAGTGAAGCCATTTTGGTATGGGCCAATGATGTTCTGCGCGTATGGGGCTGTCCGGCCTAGATAGATAGCGAAGAATATCTTATAGATGTTACTCAGCAACGTAATAGCCCTAGAATTGCTGCACTGCGTGATATCCCCCTTTTTATGTATGGGGCTGATAATATCTCGTTGCCAATCGTCAGGCATTAATTCGCTGTGCCACACCTTGAGAGTTGATGAACCATTTGGTGTAGTTGATCGCCTCCATATTTAACCAATTCGGCTGTAATTCCATCGGTTCCTGGCGACTTATGGTTTTTAAGCCGGTGTGGTCCCGTCTGAAGAGGCCCACGTATGTTTGTGGACCGCTTTCCGCACAAACCAGGTACTTCCAACAACCATTTCGTGCGATACTGCTAACTGAATAATCCACAGTCCGTTATCATTGTAAGCTATGGGAGCCGACGGTACCAATCCACGTTTCGCCGTGGGAATTATGCTAGCCTTTGACCACCAGTCATTTTTAGAGCGAGTTTTGTAGCTAGTCTTTTACCTGTTTCGTAACTGAGCGAATTATCACAAGTCTTTGATTTGGCTGAGTTGTTGAATGAAAGCATAACTTTACGTATTCTTCCACGATTTCTTCGGTTTTCCTGTTAGACATTTAGTTGTGAATTCTCTTCTGATTTCTAGTGATCCTTATTTATTATTTGAATAGATGCCAAACTTGTTTTTGAAGAATCGTAAATGGTTCGGTTTTCTCTACTCCTTTCCATCACAGTTTCTTTCTTTTTCTCGAAGAGCCTTTCCTCCTTTTAACATGCCGTTTTCATTTCTCGTGCAGATTCTTTCTGTTCAGTATGATCACCTTCTTTTCCGCGTTGAATACCTTTCTAAGCTTTTGTGTAAAACAAAACCTTATTAAATTATATTTAGTGTCTGTCTGTCACACGTATTTTTCTCAGAAACGGTTATACTGATTGACACCAAATTTGGCGGAAAGTTAAGAACCGTGAGCGCCCACCCATATAGTGAGTTACATCGTTCTGTGTGAAATTTATGGTGGGCAGGGTCTCCGTACTTGCAAAAGGAGGGTGTGCATTTTTTCATCGAATATTGCCACTTGAGGTATCAATTAAAAGGTCTCGATTAGTAATTTCCAAAGCTGTTCCAGTTCTGGCATTCAATGCACAAGGAGGAGGCGGGGGTTGGAAAGTGGTCATTTATTTTACGGACCCACTTTCAGAACCTACCCAATCGAAAAATCGAAAAAAAATCTCTAAATTGCTACTAAACGATGCCTAGGCTTTGAAATACTCTCCATATCAATATCTGTTCAATCTGTTCAAGTTAATAATAGTATTATACATTACTATAAATTCAGTAATTGACCGCAAGTCCTACCCTTAACTTCATCCTAGAATCATGAACATGTAGTCATGTAGACTATAATATAGAGGATGATGCTACCAAGTTTGATGGAAATCGCACGATTATTATTAGGTCAAATTTGTCGCTTCGCTGCAAATTCTAAGACTAGCAGCGTGCGGAAGTGAATATCACGATTAATGTATGCATATACGTGCTAGGTACCAACGGGACAAATCCCCACTCGAAGTTTCTTTTATAAGAAATACAGAAAACCTTTTATATCTGAAGCATAACGATAACGTAAAATGATGAAATGTATATGCATTGTGATATCCTGGGACGTAATAGTCGCCGTGATAAACTAGAACATTTATTAAATCCACTTTCGGGGAATTCTTTCTCAGTTTTGAGACAAAAGGACACAGAAGAAAATCAAAACACATACTTTCCTTAGCATTTCCCTCATGAAAACTGTTAATCTACTACTGTCTGCTGTTAAGAAAAGAATTTATCCATTCCACGAATGAAAATCACGTATATTCGTCGTGTAAGTAACAAATAAAAGATTTTGTAGAAACGATTTCTATTTGAATATCTTTTGTTGAAACTGTCGTAGCACTAGTTATGCAAAAAGCATACCTTGACTCTATAGCACAGAACCTTGTTAAGGCCATCAATGGTGAATGCATTTACACACACAGTGTTGCACTCCTGATTCGGTACGTCGTCGGACTACCAACTAAACACCTCCCCATCGTCAGAGACCTAGCCTGGAACCCTTTGTCACATTACTTCGGGGTAGTCCTCGAACTCTCCCGCCTTGCGGAGCCTTCAGATCAGGGAATTCCTTTCACCAACGGAAGGGGAGAGGAGGAAAGGAACTGTCAGTTCAAGGAACACCCTGCCATCCGACTCCTCCACCGGTCGAGTTCTATCTTCTTAGCAACGAGACGGGCCCGAACGTAATGGGCAACACGGTTCCACCTGTCAGCAGTCCTCAGCATCTCTTCGACAATGTTGTCTGAAGAGAGATAGCCTGTGTTTAAATAGAACTGCTGACGAACCCCATCCCACCTTCCACAAGAAAAAAAAGTGTGTTGGGCGTCGTCCACAACTCCATTGCAAAACACACAATCCGGAGAACGCGCCTTTCCAATCTTGTGCAGGTAAGACTGAAAACTTCCATGCCCACTTAAAAATTGGGTAAGGAAATAGTGAGTCTCACCATGCTTCCGATTCAGCCATGCAGCTAAGTTGCCGATGAGCCGCGCAGTCCATCTGCCTCTAGTTTCATTATGCCAAGAGAGCTGCCACTCGTCTAGAGTATGATGCCGTTCTTCACGAACAACCACCTCCCGTGGCTCATCTCCCTTGCGCTTGTATATGGCCTGACGCTCCCTAGCAAGAAGGGCAACGGGGATCACTCCCGCGATCACCATCACGGCCGGTTCAGAGACGGTACGGTACGCAGACGCCACCCGTAGAGCTCCCCGTCTCTGTACTTGCACGAAGCGTTTACGGTATACCTCCTTGTTAAGGGCGCCAGCCCATACCTCTGCATCGTAGAGCAGGACGGACTGCGTTGAACTCATCAGGAGACGTCGCCTGCTAGACGTAGGACCCAATGATTGCCATTAACCTACTTAACGCCGAAACTCCAGCTGCAGCCTTGTTCGCTGCTGCTTTGATTTGCTCAGAAAAGCTCATCTTTGACTTAAGAGTCAACCCGAGGTACTTTACCGCTGATTTTGACTCGATTATCGACTCGCCGAACGATATAGGACGCAGGGTCGGAATTCTCTTTTTATTCAGGATGACTACTTCGGTTTTTTCCAGTGCAAGGTTGAAACCATGAGTAGTCATCCATCCGCTTATCCGTCGCATCAATATGCCGAGTCTGCTTTGCGCCTGTTCGTCAGTGCGTCCAGCAACAAGCGCTGCGACATCATCTGCATAGCCGACCAGGCCGACCGGTTTGTAACCGAGTCCCCACGGATCCCCATTCACCTCGTCGACCAAATCTTGCCAGCAGCGAACTTTGCTCTTGTTTATTGCCCTGCGGAGTCTCCTTTTGGCTGATTGATACTCCATCGTTATGGTACACGCCTCCTCCCGGTCGCCTAGTCGTTGTGTTAAGCGGAGGAGCCTGTGACACTCCTTCCAGAGCTCTGCAGACCGTTGTTATCAGGTTCATAACTGAATTTACGACAGTGCCAGCTGCGGCGCCACCGCCCCTAGGAGTACCCTCCAGCGTGGCCCCACCTATTCCCAGGGTTTCGACAAACTTCCCGGTGTTCACTTTCGCGACGTTCCATGCACAGAAAGATCGCTGGGGTGGCGCACACCGAGAGGTTGTGTCCACCACTTCGCTGGAATTCCTTGGGCTCATCGAAAAGCAACAGAGCGGAGGTTCCTAAATCCCTTTGGATAGCCTTGACCAGACTCAATGTCGATAAACCCTGATTACGCAAAAGCCCTACTAGTGATGAAACCCTAATTCAACAATCATATCAAAGCCTATTATTTTTTAGGCTCGAGTAACCTTGGTTTGCTTAGTAAAGTACAAAGCTTTCGTTGTATCTTTTAAAAACATGGAATGCACTCTTTACCGACTTTTCGATCACGCTACTCAAAATCATATTCAAATCCGATAATATCTCGAGAAAATGTCTAACCATAGCCATAAATAAAAACTAATTTCCAAACAATGAATAAGATACGACCTAAATACAAATCGTGATCAGAATTAAATCATATTCACACCAGACAATTATTCAAATTCAATTAAGTGCATTTCTTATCGTCACTGATCAAATCCGAAAGACAAGACAATGAAAAGTCGAGCCCACATTTTTTTTATTCCAATTTTTTTGATTAATTTACATTCAAGTTCACTTTTTGTCGACAGGCGAGAGAAAGTGTTTTGTTTTACCTCTTCTGCTGCTGCCTATAAACAAGATACCTGAAAGAATGAAGCAACCTCACCTCGCACGCATAATAGAACATCAAACGTACATAAACAATAAACATTAGGCCCAAGAAAACATGACACTCAATGAACATTAACTATGTAGCAGACGCTATCGTTATTGTATCCGGTTGTATCTTTGCGGACAAAGCTATTCGAAAAGTAGTTCATAATTAAGATGACAACAAAGCTACAAAGTGAAATGAAAAACCTACGAGAGTGAATTATGTTACAAATTGCAATAAGATATTGTTACAGTTTTACAAGAGCCGACGCTGTCGTCGGGGACGAGGTTGCTGAAACCATGTGGGTCTTCACTATTTGCCGGAGATGTTGGATGGAATATGGTCGGGTATAGTGTAACATTCAGACACACTTTTTACTGTTTTCAATGTTGTTAACAGCAAACAGGGTAGGTTGGGCGATGGTAGTAATAAAAGACATAAGCAGAAATGACGGCGAGAATTTAAAGTTGAGGGAAAATAGCTGACGTATTATCAGTAGCGCCTTGAATTTTCACATTTCTGTGGTTGAAATCAAGACCATTCGGATTATCCGATGTTATTGTCTAATTAGCTCGCTTTCTTTCCATATCTGGGTACGATTTATAGCTGCGAATACCACGGTTCCTATGTCCTGATTTTATGAAGCAACGAGGCTCCTGGGAAACAAACCTGGACCGAGAACGAATATGCTTTTTGAACCAATGTTTCCTTTCGAACCTTCCGTCGTTGAAGTAATCAAGATGAAACCGAGACTCTCACAATAATTTCATAAATAAAAACCAACATTCGCTCCAAGACAATGCCTTTCACTCTACTTTACATGCTAATTACAACACTCTCTGCAGCCGCTTCACATTCACCAGCAGCACGAAAGTGAATGCATGTTAAACTCATCGAAATTTAATACCAAATTTCATAAAACCAGAATAGGTGTAGTAACAAAATTACCACCATACACAGAACAAAATCAAGACCCGCGGATACCGTTGTCTATAAAGTAAAAGGCTCAATGGCGACGTGGAGACACCATTCTCGCAAAACGGGGAAGTGATCTTTGAACATTGTAAACGATCCCGAAAAAGGTCAAATGAAGTAGAAGATTGAAAACAGTGATCAGATCGATCCTTTCCACTAAAAGTTGCGATTGTTGCACATTAACCTATCTATCTCGAGTCGGCTAGACCTACAGCATTTACTAGAACAAATCGTGAAGTGTGGCTGGCTGACTGCTTGACTGATTCCTCGCGTAAGACCATTATTCACAGACCTCGCCCATTCGGGGACCTTACAATGACCCACGAAGAGGACAAGGAAACGATATTCCACAAGCAGAATGGGTTTAAACTGGGAAAGATCTATAGCGTGAAGATAAAGTCAAATTGAGGAGACTTTGAATATTATTGGCTTGCAGAAGGTACAGGGTAGCGAGATGTATTGGACTATGGGAGAAGCAACCATAAAATATGTTAGCTGACCATTTGCGAAGACCGAACCCTATTGAATCATGAAGTCTGGAGAGAATACCCTCCAACACCTCCTCCCTCCCATGTCAGGAGATCTATGGTTCTGATTTTAAATCAGCTCAACCCTCTTCTCTATCACCCTGCCAACCTCCATCCAGCTCTATCTCTCCGGGATCATTCTACACAGTTTCGCCTTAGTGAATTGGAACAGCCATAATGTAGGCATTGGAGGCAGTGGGTTATGGTATTGGTTGGCTTTTGTGCTGCCATTCAAAGACCTCCGCGGTAACGACAGAACGGATCGATTACATAAATTTGACTTTTAGTTTAGTTTCAGATTTACATTCGCTCCGCAAGTGTTGAGTATTGACTATCATCCGCTGAATATTGAGACTAGCACGAATGGCAATCAGCGGGTAATTGAATCACTTAGTCCAAGATCGGCGAGTACTGATAGTTGGCTGCATTAGCGAAGGATTGACGATGACGCGACTGTGAGGTCAGAGGTTTCAAATTTGCTATACTGTCTGCAATTATTATTTTCCTTTTCAGATTCTGAGATTTGTAGGCAGATCGGCAACTTTGTTGAAAAGTACAATATTCAAATATATAATTGGATGAAGGCGTATAACGAGAAGTTCAGTTCGAACAAGAGCGGTAGTTGTACCTCCCACATTTTGGCAGATTTGATCAATAACGGTTCAGCATTCGTTGGAGATATTCGTAGGGTCATAAGTTATCTAAATGACAGCAGCTTCTATTGAATTCAAAAACTAAATATCAACATATATCAACATATCGTAAACCACACTACATAGATATATTCGCCATATCACATATATAATACTTTCCCCTTGAGAAGATATGGTGAAGATATGTGATACGTTTCATACGTTTTCTGTTAAAAACTCAAATTTGCTAATACAAGTTTGCTCCTGCCAATACTGTCTACCTTTTTCAATAATTTTCCCCCCTTTCCCCCTGATTTCTTAAATGAAATTAAATTTTCCTGTTTACTTTCTGAAATTCCTATAAATCGGACTTAATTTCATCAACAGTATTTCTTTTCTTTGCAGGTATGTTTTTCGAAGAGCCAATTATTCAACCACGGTTAATTGCCAACATTATCCCAGGTAATATTTTAGTTAACTGCTGCTGTCTTCACACAACTGGGTTTAGATTCAAATAGCATATCCACAGAGGTTTGGTTTTTTCGAAGGTTTCATTCATTAACTTTTTTCTTTTCTTTTCTTGAGTAAGGCTTAGTCCTTTTCTGACTGTCTGTTTGAGAATTAGATTAGAACCACAAGATCAACGAACCTCCATGCAAATATTCGCCATTCCTTTGAAACGAAGATAAACTTTCCGAAACTCCTGCTGTAAAGATATCAATTTAGGAATATAGGGAAATGGCGCTCTCCAAATCTACTTAGTTTGAGTATGAATTCCTATTCCTTCAGCATAGACATTGATGGAAAAATGAGCACATAACTCTTTGCAAGAAGAAAAAAATCTTGACTGACGGTTTCGTCCAGGGAGAGGCACCTCATCAGACGCTACCTCATCTCAGCCCTGGGAGCAGCGTGACCGAAAGTGGCGACAGGTGGTAATGGCTCCATTTATATATAATCGCAAACACGACATAAGTACGAATTATTTTGAAGGGAAATCCGTCCCAATTTCAAACCTAGACCAGGCCGAAGTGAATTTTTTTGTTGGGGATGCTGAGATTGAGCTGGGCATTGCGAATTTCAGCTCCAAATAAACTAAAGATTGAAGTGGTAATAGCCTGGATGGTCAACCTACAAAGTAGTTTGCCCAGTTTTTGCGGATTTTCTGCACCATTTATAAAAAAAATAGAAACTATTAAATTCTAAAACGGAACGTTGGTTAAAAATCCATCAAAAGCAGCTTCTTATGTACACTTGGTACAGCTGCAACAATAACAGAATAATCCATGAATGCCTAAAGCGATTGTGCCTGTTACTGAGTAGGACCATCCTTTGTATTAGCCAAATTAACAACATACTGCAGGAAACTGCTGCTAGCCGTGTTGAGTAGATAAAGTATATCTCCGGAACTTGGACATGCGGACACCTTTAAACAAAATAATACTATTTATTCGTCGGCGGTCTTGGGATAGTGGATTCCACTGCATGGCATAAGCCGCAATGCAATTGTTGCCCCTCCTTAATGTGTGAACTATTCACTGCCACTTCCGATACGACATACGGCATACGAGTGCCTGACCTGTGCGCCGACCAAGTTCTTCGTTTAAGATAGTGTCAGGCCAGCGTACTGCTATGATGCGACGCAGACAGATATTGACAAGAGCCTGGAGCTTTCGAGTAAAAGTGGAGTTCACCTTCCATATGCTACTCCCATATAGGAGCACAGGAATAATACAGAACAATGTCAACTTGACCTTAGTGTTGAGATAACTGCATTTTCAAAGTTTATACAGGGCAGCGAAAGCGGATCTAGCGCTGTTAATGCGTCGGGGAACATCTAGTTCGGTGCCGCCGTCGGCAGAAACCAAGCTTCCTAGATATACAAATTGACTGACGCCTTCGATTCTCTGCCCATTAATGCAGATAGGGAAATTGCAATGACCCGTCGGACTGAGCTATTAGTTTCTCTGGAAGGCCCCTCCTACGTAGACCACTCCAGATACACTCCCTATTCACGTTATCGAAAGCTTTCTCGAAATCAGGCGGATCGAAGATCTAAATTCCGCGGACTGTTTCAAAATTATTCGTAGTGAGTTGATGTGGTCAATGCAGGAGTATCTGGAGCGGAAACCAGCCTGCTCTCTGTCAATCAAGCTTTCGAGATGTCCTTTGACGCATTCCGGGATTGTTTTAGCAATTATCTTTGTGACAACAGGAAGCACGCAGATACCCCGCCGATAAATAGATCTGCGGGGAGACCGTCAAGCCCAACGGCCTTACTTACTATGGAGGAACATTCATTATCCACTTGTTACGGTGACTAACCATTTCATACGCAAGAAGAGAAACTTCACCAAATGTGATACTGTTAAGAATAGTGGTGAAGTGTTCTTTCCATCTCTCTAGTTTTCTATCATCGTGGCTGAAAAGTCGACCATTGACGTCCTTCACAGGACCATCGAAAGATTTGTGACCACATGGAAGCTCTTTCCTGATGCGGTATACATTCTTGAAATCGCTCGGTATCGGAGTTCGCCACCGCTCGCAGCGGTCAGTGGAGTCTCCAACCCTCTCAATTCATCAATCCGCTTGCATAATTCCGCAGTGAGCCAAATGTAGCACCCGAGAAAAGAACATTTTTGATGGCGGCCCAATGCTCATTGATGTTCTCAGGCGCGTTATTCAGTAGATCTGCCGTTCAATAGTTCTCCTACTATCGAAAGACAGCTAGGTCGTACAGATACGCAAACGAAGAAAGCGACCATCAGATGGTGATCCCTTCCCAGGCCGAAGTCAGCGCCTTTATTGTTACGCACATCCAGAAGACAACTCCTAAATCTACTGTTGATCGCAAAGTGGTCGATCTGATTTGCTCGTACGGTGTCGGTCAGTTGAAATCCAAATGACCCTATGACAGGCTCTGTGCTCGATCAGTGTGCCAAGTTGCAGAAATCCACCAACCTGCCACCATGGCGGTTCAAGTCAAGGTTCAAGTTTGGAGTTTGCGCAATCTTTTCAGAAAAAAATGAACAGATTTTTATTTTAATAACATTTATCATGTTTCGAGAAACATTTGTTCTCTTCTTTAGTGGAAAATCTTCTAATGGCTTTAACGAGGATTTCATACGGAAGTGGGCGCAAATGGTTCCCGAAGCTCGACTTCTTCTTTTTCTTTAGCCTTTGTCCTGTTCACAACTGCGGTCCTGAAATTCGGCATGCTTTTGGAACAAAAATGTTAGCCTGCAACGAAAAAAAATCTTGTAATTGTTTTAATTCTGTACTCATTTACGGATTAAGTTTTAGATTCTCCTGAATTGAGGAATACTCCGCTACATACTATGAACTTGTGACATCGCAAATGCTTGGTCCAAGGCGTAGGCTTAAGGAAAGACTGTCAACTAAGCACCTTTTCCTTCTCCAGCCTCTATCCTTTGTTTGGTAATGAGATCTCCTCGTGTAAATCGGATTATTTTCTGGATCGTAAACTTGGCCCACATTTACCACAAACTAACATTAAGTTGAACAACTAACAGCTTCTAGACGATGATCTTCTCGTATTAGACATTTTCATTGAAAATTACACCGCTAATCTAGTGCACAACTGCGCTGCCAAAGTCACGAACAAGCATTCGTTTTATTTGCTGGCTTACCAGTACCCAAATCAAAAATCGTCCAGTAAATTTTATTTTGACTTCTTCATTGGTCAGACGACCGTTTCTAATATGGATAAACCCGTTCAGATCAATTTTTTGCATAGTGGTATAGGCTTCTGAGGGGAGGTTAATTTCTTGTGGTTTTCAGACACGGACTGATTTATACACCACGACCAGAGCATCGCTGTAACGGTACTGGTTTACACTGAGTGCAATCTCAGTATTTATATCAGCGGATGCGAGATGTACCTAAAGTGTCTACCGCGATTAAGGAGCTCTCTTCTTACATTGTACCAGATAACCTCTGATAAGGCTTTGTGACAGGAGTTATTTCAGATAACCCTCGTGCTGACTTGGGCCTGATCACTCTACTATACCTCAGTGCATTCGCATACAGTCAGTCATTGTGAATACAGTGTTTCCCGATGCCACCACTTGGAAGTTCTCTTTTGACCATTTGGTATTAATTCAGCCAGCAGGGTTGATTGCCCCGCCTGCCTCATCGCTACCTCTGAGTACCTCTGTGGAGTAGGTTGCACGCATTCTCAAGATGATGGTTAAGCTGCTCGATCCAGGGAACAGCGCAGGTTAATATGACGAATGAACTTCGCGGGACACTAGATGTTTTCACAGTGTATACCAAATAGGTAGAGGATGACAATATTGAGAAACTCATGCCTCTCAGCGTAGCATTTCCGAACAGACTCCGTTGGATTGTACAGATTTTACTAGTGTGTTACATCGAACGATACTTTAATAATTCCATCAGATTGCTCTTTTCCCTGCCTATTGCGCGGATATTTACTAATTAGAAAACAGCACGATTGATAAAGGGCTTGTCCTCCATGTCGACTTCGAGCACTTTGTAAATCGTGTTTTTACTTCAGTTCCTCATTTGTTCAACACTTGTAATGGTCGACGATCGCGCGAGTCGATCATTTTGTGAATTTCCTAACGGAATCTCTACCATTTGATTAAGGTTAGGCAGATGTCCATCACCGGTTTTTTCAATGGGGTGTAATGGATAGATGAACGATCAATGGCTGATAATGAGATGAAAGCCACCTTCTAAAATGAGGTGAGCGAAACACCATTTCTCAACAAGTGGCACACTTCGACCTCCAAAAAGGACTATAGAATGCAGATTGTTGAAATTCTAACCGATCTATCCAAACATTCAAACCTGGAACCTGAAATTAATACAAGAGGTAATATCGGAGGAGATAACCTAAGAAAAAAGAGCAGAAACCTCGTTCTATATAGTAAAACTCATCTGAAGAAGTAAGAAGCTTTCTCGAAAAAACAAGGGCATTTAACTGAACCAACTAGTTAAGCTTATCAAGCAAAGAACAGTTGAGTGTATTTGCGGGAACACATAAATCATAATTCTCACTGAATTGTATCAATATAAGAAGAACCTTTGGATCATAGGGAGTATACTCACAGGTCACTGTCGCCTATACTAACATACACGTAATTAAGTTACAGATAGAAAACGACATTCTAGTGAGGAGGAATTTAGGACCTGCATAAATATCCTTTGACAACATTCACTAGTGCACAGTAGGAAAAGACACATGGGAGAATATTTAATATTAGGTGGAAAGATAATGGACATCTTACTTTTCTTGGTGATCATAGGATAGACGCACTATGACCATGGAAAAGACAGAACAGATCGCACTAGGTCCCCCTGTCCCAAGCTGGCTGACGAGTGGGTCGCCCCAAGAGCATTTGTCTCAGAACAGTGGAGGAAAAGTGCGGGTGCCTCAGGAAATCCTGAGAAGAGCTCAAACGCATTCCGACGAACGGTGAGCGTTGTTGTCGTTGACACGCAATTACACAACAAGGGCTGAATGGCAACCGTATAAATTAGTTTTTCGTCGGTTCAATTTTTTCTTTGTCTGTTCAAAATATTATCGAATTATCAGGAAAATATTGCCAAGCTGAGGCTCTCTGAACTTGATTTCAATCATGAAACTTTCTGTCTTGTATATGATTGTGCTAAAACAGGGCAAAAATGCCACCCTAAACTTCAGTTTTTTTCTTCAATTTCTTCGCATTATGTAGCCAACTATTACTGTGCGGAAAATCGCCTTCATCGTGCTTTCAAACATTGCCATTGGTAAAAATTTCCGATTTTGTCGTCAAAACCCCAAGTATCCGTCCCGAGCCGTTACCACTTCTGTGTGCGTTCCACGTAATCCGAGCCGCAAAATCAAAAAACGTCAAATAATGAAAGATATTTTTTCATCCACTTCGCGGATAAACCGGATCGCGGTTCATCGCTCAAATTGAAGAAATTGTTTTTGAACTTGCGAAATTAAACTTCTCCCATGCCAAACAATGTAGTAGGCCATCGCCTCACATTTATTTGTTACGTAAAATGGAAGTAGTTTGAACCGAGCTTCATATTACGAAAAGAGTAAAATGTGGCATCTCAATAGATATGTGCCGTAACAAACCACCGCAATTTGGCAAGCTCTCGTGAAACGGAACTGGAAAATGCTATGCCCTGCACATATGAGCAGTATCTGAAATTAGCCTGCGTAGTTAAAAAACGGAATCGCAACAAGCAAAGCAAAGATTTTCAGCGCGAAAAGAAATTTAGGACATCAATAACAACCCAAAGAAGAACACTGACAAAACCAAAATCATCCCCAACTTCGTCGCCAACTGGTCCAAGAAAAAAAATTTCTGAAAAAAAACAGCTGTCATAATTTAATCATACAATTCTGGATATCCAAACAATCATTCAGCTATACCCAACCAAGAGAATTGGAGCGAAAAAGAGTAGCGAAAATAACTTACAATATAAAAATAAAAATAAAACCGGAATAAGGAGCAAAGAGGGAAGTGTCATCCAAAATCTAAGGTAAAAACCCGCATATTACCTAAACGCATATAAAGGAAACGTATCATATTCGTGAGGCTATCAAGATTCCTAATCAGAGTCCCGTAGCTTGCCAATTACAGATCTGGCAACCGAGTTCCCCCAAGCAAATGTTTACCATACTCTGAAATCCTTGATCTACTCGCAAAGTCGCTTCAATTTTGCTTCTATAAACCTAAAACCAACCGCCCATTATAAAGTTGCATGAAACAACATCAAATCCTTTGCAATGCATAATTTCATTTGTACTGAAATAATTGGTGTATAATTTATCGCAGGACATATAAAATCGTGTTGCACTCCAAAGCCTGAGGAACATTCCCGTGGGGTTCACAACCAATTATACACGGGTTGAGTTTTTGAGAGCCTTTGTTAGCAATGATTTGACTTTTTTCGCTTCTCATAAAATTTCCTTCTTCGTCCTCTTTTTCAGCCTTTGTCCAGTTCAGAGGCGCGAACAGTTTATCGTAATCGATTGCACCATTTTACTCGATACTATTTCTGAACTGAATGTAGTCTTAAATCACCATCTAACGTCGCAAGGTAACGTTGTTTCGGGAGGCCTTTTGATCGTTTTCCATCGACTTCGATGTTTAGACCAATCTTAACAAGTGAGTTTTCATCAGCACAAAGGTATATCCATGCCACCGAAGACGCTTCTCTTGAAATTTTTCCACGATTGGTGCTACGCCATATCGATCGCGAATATCTTTATTTCGACCATGGCGTTTCACGCCACTGGTTCAAAGCAACATTTTCATCTCCATTACCGCGAGGCGACGTTCAGTGTATAGTGATCTAGTGTATAGTTGTATAGTTGACCAAAACTTAGGGTAACATCGCTGTAAATTTTGGTTTTGAAACGTCCATTGATACGTCGATCACAAAGAACGCCTGTTGTGGAAGGCGACTCCAAAGAGAAATACTATGCAATTATGTCGTTTCTACTTGCAGACCCTTTAGTGAGGTGGTCGCTAATAACATCATGGTAAATAATCATAACAAATGTCCAGAGTAAATCGCTTCATACAACTCGTTTTTCCCAATTTTCCATAGTCCACCCAAATATTTTATCCCAATAAATGCATTTGATCATTATAAAATTTTCATTAAAAATCGTAGATTTTTTCTAACACATATCAGACAGTGAAGAAACTCAACAAGTCGGCCTTGAATCTTCACCTAATTCAATTTATCTTAATCCTCGTGACTGGATTTTTCTGCATTCCAACCATTGTTATCTGATTAAATGAGTATGTAATTTATAAAAAGAAAAATTTTCTCATACACAAATCAAAACTGAAAATCCGTTTCTAATCTAACTGTATCACGTATTCGTGTGAGCATTCATATGGATAAACTTCAAATTGAAAATGTCGAACAATTTAGTCTTCTTTCAATCAATCCACGCACATCTGAGAAATGTCTAGGAATGAATAGTAAATGCTCAATTTTAATTTCACCCGAACGTGATTTATTCACCTATTCCTCCGGTTCATGTTGCTTATGATCATGTTTTTCCCAATCCATTGTTGTCAGTTACTTAATTAGTGATTCAATCGGGTGTTGTTGTGGCCGAGATATATGAGGATCTATGAAAATATCTGAACCGTCTTTTGATGGTGAACTCACGATTGGATCATTAGGGAGTAGTAATCTACACCTTGTCCACGCCTGTCCACCCACAGAGAGTATGCCTGTGCGTATTTTACTCTTTGTATGTACTCAACCCAAACTTTTTTCCGAACATCAAAAATTTCTATTCAAAATCTTGGATAATATTAAGGATCTGGGTGTGCTCATTAAACCATTGCTTCGAGTTTGTTTTTAGCTCCACTAGTAGATGAGTTATTGATTTCTTTAGTAAAGCTAGGTTTATGTAACATACATACTATATGTAGCGTCAGTCGTGCAGGTCCAAATCCAATTGTTGCTTGCTTTGGTCCCTGACCATAATGGGTCTAACACCCTCTTCTTCGTACTGAAAAACTTCGCGCTAATAGACAAGATAAATTAGCCATTTTGCCGGAAATAATATAAGTTTTCTCATATCTAACGATTCCATCCTCTAAAATCTGCTTTACTTGGGGTTCATATCAAGTTCTTCTGATCCATCCGTCATGACCATTCAGTTCTTTTTAACACAACCCATTAATCTATCAGCGAATACATCATTTCGCACATGACAGACATCGCTTTACATCAAGCAGTTGGATTGATTGTGATTTATTAAGATTAATCGAGATTACAAACGGTTGAAAAGGGTACGGCATTTGCGGCCACCATTCTTCCTGTTCAAATGGTTCGCAGAGTTAACAATTGAATGGGTTCGCGACCGCCTCCTCGCGTAAACAATACCATCAGCAATATCTTTAAAGCATCAATCCGTAAAGCACCATTCATTCCGCGCCATTATTATTTTTCATTTACTTAATCACTTAATCGGTAATTAGATTTCCAAGGAAATTTTTTTGCAACAGTTGAACAGATTACGTTGTTACAGTAGAATCATTTCTACTGTCTTCAATTGTTGCGGTTACGCATCTTTCTTCGTTTTTCTGATTGAGATTTTTGGATGAAAACAAAGACAGTAAAGATGCAAATTTACTTTTACTTTTCACCTTGTCTATCAACGACCAACGAAATGACGGCCAAAGGAAGAAAGTGAATTTTCGGTTGAAAGTGAAATTACGAGAGGCGACCGCATCATTAAAATAATTGGGGTTGCAAAATTAAAAAATAATATTGTCGTCTCTTCATTGAGCTTTTTCGCGAAGAATATTTCATAATCTTTCTGTGAATAGTATAAAAATTATATAGTATGCCACTGTTATTTGCAAGATTAGTTGTTTGCCAAAAACGGATACCTCAATTTTATTACGTTTTATAGACGCAATCTTCAGTCCTCTCTAGTCATGGTTTCTAATGAGGTACTAAGCGGACGTCTGTGCTTCGTACTTCCTTTGGCCCATGCTTTCGACCATATTTCGAATATATTTTGGACAGAGAACTTATTATGATTGAATAAGTTCTAGCAAGATTATCTGAGGCAGAAGATATTTGTATTTGAAATAATAAAACTTGTTGAACGAAACTTGTTTGCACTGATGAAGGGAACAAGTGGTTCCCGAAATATCGGTATTTGCAAGAATAAATACCCACACCAACGAAAAAGAAACAACAAGTTTTATTATTTCAATTAATTAATCGTTGGAAACACCGCATAATTTCACTCTGAGATATTTGTAGTCTGCAATTAAAGGGTGGTCGTAATATAATTTTTCCATTTATAATGCCCTTTAAATTTATTGATTTCCTATTCATAAATAACACATGGTAATATCTATTACGTCCCGGCACTAACTAGAAAACCTTGGGACAACAAAATTACTTTCGCGAGCACTACCTAAAGGCATCACCTTCTTCTAATCATGACTATTCTTCTTCTTCAGCTTTTGACCCGTTCAGAAGCGGGGCCGCTTGTCTTGATCGCTTGAGCTTGAGCGCTGTTTAGCTCAGTCGTAACGTTGATCTGGATATAGGAAAGAAGCTCCCAAATTACGTATTAAGCCAACCTCATTTCGGACGGGCGTTTGGTCTTTTCCCATCTACTTCGATGTTCAGTCTAATCATGGCAAGTCAATACTCATCACAACGAATCAAATGTACATTTGAAAAGTTAGTTAGTATGTCGACCACAAAGAACGACATTTCTGGAACACCACATCACCGAAATGGCAGAGACACATGACGCAATTTCATAACGCGGTTCGACATCGACTGATAGCGTTGATCCGCGATATTTAGTTCTGTTTGTGGTAAAAATTGTTTTATTACGGCCGGTCTTTCGAAATTTCTGTTTTATTCAATTCAATCTCCAACCGTGTTGCCTGAGAACAGCTGACGTTCTTGAAAAACCCGGCTTGGTTCACTGCTATTTGAATGATGTTGCGAACACAGTTATGAAAATCGCGCTCAAAAATCTTAATGGCGTGGAACAATAACCGGATCGAACAGTAATTTGAACGTTCTGCTGGTTTGCATTTCTTCTTCTATATTGGAATGATCATCAATCAACTGATGTTCTACCCTCCCCAACCACCCGAAAATAAAAACTCAGTGAGATACAGCTCTTCGCTCTTCAGAATTCAGCTGTAATGTCGTCAGGTCCTGATGATTTCTAGGTTATCATTTGATTCATTGCTTTTTGGACTTCAGTGACGATGACAGGTGATATAACATCTAATGTCGCACAGTAGCTAAGGGAGGATGAGCAATTTCCTTTGCTGAAATCTACTTGAAATATTCCCGCCATGAATCCGTTACGGCTCGTCGATCAGTGAACAAAATGCAGTTCTTGTCATTAATGCAACAGAGGTGCTCGATATCATGTATTTTAGCAATTGACAAGTCGATCGACCGTTGAAAAATCGATAGAGATCTCTCTCGCCATCTCGAATTCATCATCATCAACGCGCAACAACCGGTATCTGGTCTAAGGTCCACCAATTCGATATCCCTAAAAGCCGTCTGGCGTCCTGATCTACGCCATCGCTCCATTTCAGGCAGGGTCATCTCGAATTCCCAGCATATAATGTAGGAAAATGAGAGAATAATTTGATAAACCAGGTATTGACAAGTACAAGGTCGTTAGTGTCAGCAAAATCGACTATAAGTTCACCACCCTAATCATTTGCTCCAAATCCTTTACCTCATTTCACCTGTTGCCGTCTTCCTTTTTACATGCAAGACAATTAAAATCGAGGACAAGAACAATATAGTGATTGACAGGTATGCTGCAGGTCTTTGTGTCAAGTAGGTGCCAAAAATCATCATTCCCGGCATCCGGTCGACCTGTTTATAATGAATGTGCGATGCAAAAATGAATCGAGTGATCAGCTGATGTGATAATGAGCTTCATCTGGCGGTCATAGAATCATTTGACTTTCCATTCCTCAGGGATGGCAATTTCATCCAATCGCGAAGTTGTGATCGATTTTGGAAGGTAAAACAAAAGTGCATTCAAACGGTATGAAAAAAACGATGCCGATGGTGGCACAGCGCATCAACCTACGCGCAATCGTTGCCGGTCCTTAGCAATATTCTTCAACTCCCTGCACGATTTGTCGAGAGGCTTTCACTCCTCCTCCTCTGTTCTATGTCACGTAGTTCCTCGTCGACCATCATAGGATAGTGGACTCCATTGTATGGTGTATCCAACAGTAGATTTATTCCCCTTCTTCAATTTGTGACCTACCCACTACCACTTCCGCATCTTCATCTCCACAGGTATGGTCCGTACACTGACCAGGACCAAGTGTTATTGCGTTCACCGACATCAGCAACATAGTCGAAGTGTTTGAGGAAAGATGACGTAGTCCATTAAACGCCTCTGCATCTTCGAGCCAAAGCAGCATGAAGAACGTTACCAATAACGAAAAGGAAAAGTATCGATGGCAAGATGCAAACCCAGCGGACTCCGTTTTCGACTTCAAATTCCTCTAAGATTTTACCTCCATGCATCACCTGACATCATCATTCCTTTTCCTGTGTATTGCATTCCAGATACGCTCTCTGGTCACGCTCTCGAAAGCCTTCTCAAAATCAACGAAAAGCAGGTGGAGCGATAAGCTAGAATCCGCACGATGCCCGACAATCACCAGTAGGGTGTTAATGTGGTGAATACAGGAGAATCCAGAGCAGAAACCAACCTGCTCCTGATGTACTCCAGTATTATTTTGCTAATTAGCTTCGGACATTAAGGAGCATATCAAAGAACTCCCCAACCGTCGCACTCAAGACGGGTATCCTCCTTCGCAATCTCAACGGTCATCCTTTTCTTTTCTTCTTTATCACTCTCTGGAAAATATCTCAGACTCGAGGATTTCCGACTAAATAGAAGCAGCAACTCTGCAGAAACTGTAGCAACTACGGGTTTTCTCCTTTTAAACGCGCCGGTAATTTCACTTGCATTTGCAAGAGCGATGGTGGAGGGGTAGACCATTAGCCTCCCAATTTCGTTGCACTGGGTTCGAATCCCGGTTTGTTATGGATGTTTTTGTTTGTTCTTGTGCTGTTCCGCTGCTGTAGACTTATCATTTGAAAGCATTGAGTGTAATGATAATGAAGCTGAAGCTCAGTTTTACGAATGAATAAAATGTTAATCCAATAATTGTAATCATAAATTAGAAACTCTTTGAATGGCCGATGCTTCACAAAGAAGTGAACAAGAGATATTAATCCCTATCTATGCGTTACGGTGAGTTGCCATATCATCCACAAAAGATGGGACGTCATCGGATATTATACTATTGACAATCATGGTGGAGTGCCCCTTCTACCTCTTCAGCTGCTCATTTTCGTGAAGAGAGGCCTACCGTTTACAACAAACTGTAACCTCCTTCGTGATGCGATAGGTATCATAACTCTTTTTTTTATTATTATTTGCGGGTACAAGTGTATTTTCAAATTTTCGGAAAAATTTCTGTCAAATAATATTTTTGAAACTGACGACTGCGATGGTCACGCTAATTGAACACCAGCCTCCCGATGCCACTGGTCTGCGCTGGAATCCCGGTCATCACTGTTATTTGTCCTTGTGCTGTCCTGTTGCTATAGGTTTACCACTTTCGCAGTATTAACCGTGAAAATAACAAAACTGTACCATAGTGTCATTGAAAAATGAGACTGCTTTTTCCCTATAGTCCGCAGAAGAGTGAACAGAAGGTACACAAATGATGTTATTTCAGCGCCACAGTTTATACCACTCGAGTGCAAATAGTTCACCCAAATCTTTTGTTTAAAAGTTAGTTGAGACCGAAGCATTAGTTCGTTACCCCAATCTCTTTGATCTTCGAAGAAATGGGCAATGATTAGGAACAAATTTTTGCCTCTAAAACTGTTAAGCTAGAACGGCAAGAAGGAGTAACGAACCAAGGAATAAAAAGTTTTTTCGCTATTGGAGTCGATTGACCTACATCGGATTCGGCATTTTTCTGAGTCATAAAGTTGATTGGAAGGAAAGGCGCTCGAATCGCTCTCTAGTATATGTACCTTTCACCGCTATTTCGATCGACCTTTTTTGCCATTTCCTATCGAGTTTGGTGTTCAGTCTCATCTAATGAGCTCTCGGCAGTGCGAATTACATGACTATACCATCGTAGACACCTCTCTCGCAAATTCTTTGCAATGGGTGAAGCTCAATTTCGATCCCGGATGCTTTCGTTTCAAATGTGATCACAGTGTGTTATATTACTGATCCAAGACAGCATTTTCATCTCCGTTACCTAAAGGCGATGTTCATTTGTTCATTGCCGTTGGTAGCCTGTTACCACTCGAAACTGTAGAGGCAGTAGGCTAACAACTCTGCGATAAATTTTGAATTTGAGACCTTCATTGATACGCGGATTAAAAAGTGTGTCAGTTGCGGGACGCCACTTCCCCCAGGTTACGCTTATACAGGAAAAGCTTACCGTTGACTGATAACATTGATCCAAGATGATCGTTATCACTTACAATGATAATACCTATTTCATTGGGGTTGATCGTCAAAAACGCTATTTTATTCAGATTCAATCGGAAATCCTGCTATGGCGAATGATGTATGGATATATAATTGAGAGCAACTCATAGAATAATTCATATAGGTCTACAAGGAAACGTCGGCCATAGCAGGCATAAAGCATGGAAGAGAGATTGGGAAAACTGAATTGAGCTCTTGTAATGTCTTCTGATTCTCGAATCACTTGACAGCGTATTCATTTTGTAGAGGAACAGAACAGAAAAAAATTTACAACGACGTCTCGAAAACACAACAGCAGGAGTTAGTAGGAGTAGGAGTTAATCTCTCAAACTAAAGTGTATGCAATTCTAAGAGCGACGACTTAGGTAATCGACAAGCAATTAAAGGAAAAGCAACCCTTGAACAGTCCCTTAATAAATATCACTCACTATCCTAAACAATAAGTCCCTTGATCACCTCAAACAAATGTTCAGAAATGTAGAACTCGTTCGAACTCTATATTGAGATTCAATACAGTGAAACTACTCTGGGTGCCTGGTCATTGCGAGGGAAAAGTGAAATCTCGGATGCCTTAGGTAAAGAGGTTTCCATCTCTCAAATGCCGGGACGAAAGTCTGAAATATAAACAGGTATCCTGCTAAAGCTAAACAAATATACACAAATGTGATGGGCATTTTAAATAGACATAACTCACTAGCTCGACATAAATTCAGAATAGGAGTATTAGAAGATAATACACGTTTATCGAATCAATGTACCACGTCCTTGTAAATGTCCCGTTTATGGACTCATCAGATATCAACATTTTTGGTGCTGATGTATTGCAGGTTGCAAAGGGTAGCATCATATTCACTAATGGAACTCCTGCCATACATAAACGAACCTGGAATATTCCATTAGACAGAACATCTGAGTTCTGAGGTTCAAACTCTGTATGAGGTGGCGCCATACACGTATGCCCTTCGAATAAAGTCTAGTTCTTAATAAAGTCAATTTCAGCATCACTTGCGCCCTGCGAGTTGGAGTTTAAGAGTACACTCAAAGCCTTCCCTGCTTGTCGTAAGAGGCAACTAAAAGGGATAGAAATTTGTGGGTTAACAACCTTCAAATTTTGAAACCCTACTGCTATCGAAACGTCAAGAACGGTAACGACCTTTGGCTATCAAAAACAGATTATGATTGGTTTCTCGAATGTGCGCACGCTCCTTGACAACGGTAGCGAGGGTTCCCAGAATGCTCGCTTTCTCCAACTTGAGCGAGAATTCTAGCAATATAAGCCGGACATTTGGGACCTAAGCGAAGTAAGATGCTGGGACTCTGAAGAGTACCTGACAAGAGAGAATTTGCTATTGTGCAGGTCAGGGAAGCGGAAGATGCCGCAGATCACAATGGTTTCAGAATTGTATACCGCATCACGAGAGAGCTTGCATGTGGTCGCAAACCTTTCGATACTCCTGTGAAGGATGTCAGCGGTCGAGTTTTCATCCACGATGATGAACACCTGAAGAGGTGGAAAGAACACTTCACCACGGCCCTTAACCGTATTACATCCGATGAGATTCCTCCTCTTGTGGATGAAATACATACATACATACATACGGATACGAACATTTCGGGCATCAATGCATTCAAGCGAAATTTAGCCGTTGGACTTGGCGGTCTCCACGCAGGGTTACTTATCGCTGCAGCCGCAGTTACTGCAGATCTGCTGCTTCCACTCGTACGAAAATCTTGGGAATCCGAGACCTTTCCCAGAGAGTGGAAGAAGGAGATGATCGTCAAGATTGCAAAAATGTCACCTCTTGTGAGCGTGACAATTGGAGGGGAATCTGCTTGCCGTTGCAAAGATAATAACTAAAATAATCCTGGAACGCATCAAAGAACATCTCGAAAACTTAATCGACTGAGAGCAGGCGGGGTTCCGCTGTGGTTCTTTCTGCATCGACCACATCAACACACTACGGACCATTTTGGAACAATACACGGAATTTAGGACTAATGTATCTGGAGTGCTCTACCCAGGAGGAGCATTTCGGAGAAACCAATAGCTATTATTAGACCGACATATGATGACACAAGATTCTCAATATGACCGGTCATCGCACTCTCCCAATCTGTATTAATTGGCAGAGCATCGAAAGTGTCGATCAGTTTGTATATCTAGGGAGCGTGGTCTCCGCCGACGGTGGCACCGTACTAGATGTTGCCCGACGCATTAACAGCGCTAGATCTACCTTCGCTGCCCTGCCTAAAATCTGGAAATGTAATTATCTCAACACTAAGCTCAAGATAAAACTGTTCTGTGCTAGTGTTGTTCCTAAGCTGCTATATGGAAGTAGCACATGGAAGTTGAAATCCACTGTTACTCAAAAGCTCCAAGCTTTGGTCACTATCTGTCTGCGTCATATCATCGGAGTACGCTGGCCTGACGCTATCTCAAACAAAGAACTTGGTCAGCGCACAGGCTTGGCACTCGTATGCGATGTGATAGGAAGACGAAAGTGGCAGTGAATAGGTCACACATTAAGGAGGGACGGCATTGCGGCCTATGCCAAAGTTTGAAAGGCATCCATATATCGTATTAGCATTATTCGACTATACCCTGTACAGGCTAGACTAGACTAGCTTCCTTTTCTCATGAAAAATTCCATACTTTCTACATGGTGGAAATGACACCGTGCGGCAATATTTGATATAGGTAGACAGGTACTGGTATAGATAGGTATATACTTGATTAATCAGAGATGTAACTTCAAAGGCCCTGATACTCTCTTATATGAAATTACTATGGGTTTATGGGATCTGAGGAGAATATGTTGGTAAATCGTGAAAACGGCGGCTTCCGAAATATACATAGTAAAACTTCTTTAAATTAATTCCCTTGTGCTGAAAGTTTCATCAAAAATCGAGCCACTTGATTCGCTTCGTTTGTCGCCAGATTGGGGTACAAACGAAATCTTTACAAAACAAAATTTAGATTTCAAAAATATGCAACAATAGCGACTAACGTGACTAATATCAGCTGAATTACATCTAAACGAACATTTCATTATTGGAAACGTAGTTACAAAATCTACCGCTCAAAATCTCCCCATCGTGATTAGATCCATCTTACAAACCTTACATACATATCTAAACCCACTCACACGGGATTAATTTTCATGAATTAGCTAAATATTGATTGCAGCTTAACTTTGGCGGAGACTAGGCCTTGATATTTACATTTCGTCTGTAAAACACTAAACGAATATTTAGAGCATGATCAATTTTGTCGTCATGTGGTACCACGGGGCTGAATGCTCCATAAAAATGCAACGGAGCTCGTTGGAAGACCTTCAAATCTTATGGCGGATTATAATAATTTCTCATTGCTTTCCGCAAGCGTGTCTTACTCTTTTTCAATTGAATGCGTAGTAACTTGTGTAGTCAACTTGTGAGGTATGGAGCAACCAAAGAATCACATGAACCTGGTGGATTATTTTGGATATTCGATGCTATCGTGTTGCTTTGTGGGCTTACTAATTAGTAAGTCAATCCCAATTGATAGCCTACTGGATTAAAGAGATAGGATTGAACGCTCAGAAATATTGGATTTGATTCTAATGGGATCATAGGTGATTGAAGTTAAAGGTAGTCCTCTTCATCATACATATTAAACGTAGAGCCGAGGAAGATATTTACGTTTTTGGCTAAAGATGTTGGTTGAAGTACTCCATATGCAGACTTTCAGAAACTACTTAGTGCCCTCCTGATAATTGTTCGGAAGATTCCATTACTGAAGAGAACTCATATAATACTGTGAAAGCTTTGCTTTGAAAATACAAATAAGAGATCCTTGAAGTTTCAGTTGATTTTAACCAAACCAAAGAAAAAATCAATCTCAAATTATAAAGATACAATTTCTCTCCTCAGAAGCGAAAGTTATTGCTTTCGTTTATGTCCATACAAGCAATGTATTGTTTCTTGCATTTTAAAACAAGAAATGTTGCTATGACTGTTTTTATCTCCCGAATCTTAAAGAAAAAAATTTAAAAAAAAAGCTAAAAACAAACGATAATTCCCTCCCTCACCACCATCGAAATGAAGATACTTTAAAACATTAGTCTCATCCCGTGCACATTGGGACTGTGTAAAGTAGCTTCAGGCTCTGTAGATTGCATATCGAATCGGTTTTACTTTCCTTTAAGCAACTGGTAATTTCTAAGATGCGATTGAAGTGATTTTACTGACTTGGATGGCACTAGATGACTCTCCAATTTCGCTAGTGAAGCAAATGCCTCGTTGCTGCTTGGGATTCTCAAGCACCCAATCGTGGTCGTTTCAAAGCGATCTTATATAGCGATTCGCGACGCCAGTGATCATATTCTACTGTTTTTGCTGCATGGTCTATTATTATCTTCTTACTGATTTTACTGATATTGGTCGGTTGCTGGAGAGGTACACTGGTAGGTGCTCAATTACTTTCCCATGAAGAATTATTTGAATTACTGTAATATGGCTCCTGTTAAATTGCGGTAAAAGCTTTTTATTTGCTTGCAGCCATGAACTGGGTAAGGTAGTGAAGTGGTCCTCCTTTTCAGCCCCTCATGAATTTGGCTAGAAAAACGTGCAAACTAAAAACAGAACGGAACTGAATAGAACTATATTAATATTTGCCAATGTCATTGTCAGTCGTCCTTTGAAAAGTTAATTCCATCGTCCATTCGTGAACCAAAAAAGAAGTCGAATAAAGTTGCCTAGCCCCCACCCCCTTCATCAAGTCGATTCGGACTCAGGACCCCTTCATTCTTTAAACAAAACGAACTCGACCATTATCATGGTTAACAATAATCTGATGAACGCATTTTAGACAACGAATGTGGCCAATGTGGATGACACTAAAGTCATCCTTCGTGTCACAACAACAAAACCAAAATAAAATAACCCAAATCCTAAAAATGATGCCCATCAGACCATCACAATCGGCAAACAAAATACGAACGAGAAATTTTAACGACGATCGTGGAAAAGGATTTCAGCTCGGCAATAAAACTTTCTATTCCGCCCCGGTAATTTTAGAGGCCAGGAAGCTTCATACTTGCAAATGAATTGTTGGGCCTACGTTATGCTTGGATGCGTAACATGGACCCTCAAGCATGCATCTGAGAAGATGCTGGATGAATTTGAAGCAGAATTCTGAGAAGAATTATCGGAAAAGTGGGATGAGACCTGCGAATCAGATAGAACCATTCCAGCCAGAAGATCACGATCAGGATGCGGAAGTTGTGATGGCCACGTCCAACTCAACACTTGAATATCTTTTTAAGGAAGACCCGAAGGACAGGTAGGAAAACCAAGGAAACGAAGAGAAATTCGAAACACGAATAAAACCACGTAATGACTGCACATTAATGAAGAGAAGAGGAAGAACATGGTGGCAACGTCAGCGACAAAGAGCAAAGAACCAACAGCATCGAATTGTACAGGTCAAACGAAAACAATAAAAATAGGAGACTACAACTTCGAGACCGTTGAAAATTTTTCCCATCTAGGGTCAAAAATCACAACCGATCAGAGCTATGACGATTAAATCCGCGCACGGTGGTTCGCTGCCTACAGAGCCTATTTCCACATGATTCCGTAGTCTACATAACGACGAAATCTATGAGCGATACCACGACCGTCTAGTTTTGCATAAAATCCGGCTCAACGAGTTTCGGTGGGCAGGTCAGCAATATCTATGGTAATTAAGTCCTTGAGGGTTTTACGTGAGCACCTGTCTGGAAAAGTTAATCCCACGGTCTTCTTAGGACACGGACTGATTTTATGATCACAATCAGAGCCCCGCTGAGACAAGCAACAACAGTACCAGCCTATACCAAGTGCATGGCTTACCATTCATACTGGTGGATGCAAGACCTACCTAAATCTCTACCGAACTAAGGAGTACGACACTCGTGTTAAAACGCAATACCACGCCCACGGCCGAAGGTCTCTTCTCGCTTGAGCATAACCAACAACCCCCATGAAACTCCCACTAGGGGGCCAACCGCAAATAACCGAGCTGTACTCACATACAACGGGAGTTCACCCGAAGTATGAGAGTCCAGGGGCTATCTCGGTTCCCATGGTACCAGTATACCCCTGGTAAGGATCGTGACCAATTTGCCACTTTAGATTAGTCGCCGTGCAGACTCGGGTCTGATCGCCTGATTAGACCTTTGGAGCATTCGTCTACTGCATCACGGCCGGCAAGCCAAAGTGAGTACAGCGTCTCCCGGTGCCACCACTATGGAGGTTCTCCTCGGCCACTTGGTTTTGGTTTGGCCGACAGGGTTGCCGCCCCGTCTTCCTCACCGCGACCTCTGAGCACCAATATCTATGGTAGATAAAGAAGACTAGGCAAACCCGGCCTGAGGAGCGATGGCGCAGGTCTGGACGCCAGACAGCTTTTACGAATGTTGAATTGGTGGGGCTCGCCGCAAAACCGGGGTATCTAGAGTTCCTTACTAAGGCAGTCCTAGAGGGGATGCCGGTTGTAGCGTCGTTGATGATGATATATGTACATGGTTCATTTTAGTTGTAATACGATATGTAACAAATCTCGTGATCAAAAAATTATGCGATATCAATCAGATTTCCAGGAAATTTCTTGACGGTCTCGTAGATACAAGTCATCTTGGCAAATCCCCCACTTACTTATCCTTCTAGCACAAATCTGGAAAGTATTCGAGCAGTCGCCAATGCACCCTTGACATTGCTGGACATCGCTGTTAGTTACCCTTTCAACGATTTGATCGAGGTCTATTAATGGGTTGGTGGTTCCAAAATGAATTGTTTGACTGAGTGTTTAATGATTGATTCGCTGATTCATTCAATCATTCAAAAAAATTATTGCATCAAGTAAGAAAATTTTAAAGTCCATAAGATTATTTTCAATGATGCAGCATTCTTTTCTGATACTTATATTTTTAGACATTTAATTACACTTTGATTCATAGGTTGAATCATAAAAGTTGCGTTGGGAAGGAAGAATGCTAATTTTATGTTTTGCAGACCGCTTACGTTGGGATCCGCCGGACAGTTGTCTATAGGGAGCAGAATTTCCATGTTTTTCTTTTTCAACTGGTTGTCTCAAGTTTTGAGTTAATTTTCGAAAATTGGCGATGCCATCCACACTGTCTTATTTGCATGTGTGTAATTTACACGTAACTTACTGCTCAGAAGCTAGGCTAAGGTAAGGTGGGTGGGTAGATGGCATTTTCCCAGCACTAATCCAGAGAGGCCTAGGAATCATCATAGAGACTTTTCTGAGGCTGGTAAGAGGGAGCATAGCACTGGGATACATACCAAGGGCGTGGAGACGGGCAAAAGTTGTCTTTATTCCGAGAGCGGATAAAGAGATTCCTTTTCACCCTAAATCTTTCCGACCAATTTGCCTAACATCGTTCCTGGTCAAAACGGTGGAGAAGGTCATATACAACTATATTAGAACTACAGTTCTAAAGCGTAATCCCCTACATCTCTGTCAACACACTTACCGGGCAGGACAGTCAACTGAAACTGCTCCGTATCAACTGACAGATGTACTACGGGTTGCCATAGAAACAAAACAAATAGCACTGTGCGCGTTTTTGGATATCGAAGGAGCATTCAACAACACATCGCACACAGAGATACAAGATGACCTGAGCCGCAAGGGAGTGGAAACGCCCTGGCATTCTGGTTGGGTAAAATGCTAGAACGCAGGCAAATAGAAGTACTGAAAGGTACGAATTCCATTGTCATGAACACTAGTCAAGGTTGTTCACAGGGCGGGGTACTATCACCGATTATGTGGAGTATGGTAGTGGACGAACTCCTGGACGTGCTAACAAATACTGGAATTCAAGCCTAGGGTTACGTGGACGAAATTGTTTTAATCTGTAGGGGCAAATATGAAGATACCTTATGTGATAGAATCCAAACTGGACTAAGGATTACTAGGGCCTGGTGCAGGAAGGTGGGACTACGAATCAATCCAGCCAAAACCACCGTAGTACCATTAACTAGAAGACGTAATCTTGATCACCTGAGAGCCGTAAGATTACATGATATGGAGGTGGAACGAGAAACAGAGGTCAGGATACGAACCCATGCGCATAAAGGATTGCTTAAACCTCACCAAAAAGAACCTCCGAATCATAGTGGAAATTCTCACTGGTCACTGTCGCCTAAATTATCACCTAGGGAAGCTAGGGATATGTACGGACGCTGCCTGCATCTTTTGTGTAGTGTGTGACAAAATCTCTATACACGTCCTGGGACAGTGTCCGGCACTTGTGCAAAGTAGGTCGATGCATCTGGGAGAATACTTAATACCAGATGCAAAGTTGAAAGATAGGGAAGGGAATATGCTAAAGTTCCTGACGGTTATAGGCTTGCTTGAAATACTATGATTAATAGGTACACTATAACCAGTAAAAAGTGGCACAATAGCTCTTTAAGGATGCGGTGTGACTTTCCCTTAACAGAATAATAATAATATAGGTAACTTTTTACGTTCTTAAAACAGCAAGGGCGTTGTAATTTACCAACCACAAGGAGTTTCTGTTTTGCAGTTCCAATTGTATCAGGACAAATAAACACTTTGAACCTGTCCTTCACCATTTTTTCAACCACACATTTTCCCCTTTGAACTTGAACATTTCATCTGTTTTTTTCTTGAAGAGAAGCCCAGTTTCATCACCATTAAAAATGTCGTCTTCTGAATAGCCTTCTGAAATTTTCGGCCTTACCTCACTAAGCCAAGATTTAATGGCATTCAAATGTAAGTCACTTGCTTGCCCACTTATCTTCCCAAAAACAATGTTGTGTCTTTGTTTGAACTTCGACAACTAGCCTTCTGAAACCTTGAAGTTGCTCAGATTCAATTGTGTGGTGGACCGCTCAGCTTTTACTTTAATAATGAACCCACTTTTTAGTACATTTAGTGCTCGTTGTTGGTTAAACCATACCAGCCTTGCCTCATCTACTTGTTCAAAGTCAGGCTTCCTAAGTTTCTTCCTTTTTCCCCGACTTCGTCAAATTCCTTCAAAATGTTACCACGGTTTTTCAAAATTGTGCACACGCTCAGAGTTCGCGATCCATATTCTTTACAGACTTCCTCATTTTTTACACCCGTGTCAATAATATATAATGCAGAGCTTTTCGTCGAGAGACAACACCTTTCTCCTTTCCATTTTGTAGCAATCTGCCAGGTATACACAAACTGACACGATTCGGTAATGTTCATAGGAGAATAAAATGTTAACGATAAATGAAGGGTAGTTGAAGGGGGAGAAAGCCAAACAATTTTTTTTCTCTGCCTTCACTTCTAGCTACTCACTATAGAGGGGCGCGTGCTCGTTGAAGTGGAAGTTGTAAACATATGTTTTCTATGAAATGTACTGGAACCTAGACTTTTCCTCGGAATAGGGAGAGACGCGTCACAGAGAGTCGTTATGGAAAGAGTCGACTGTAAATCTACATAGTTCTTAAAGGCCTTTACACCTCAGAATCAACAATATTCTGAGAGATGTAATCGAGATGTGTAGAATTGTCAATAACGGTGATAACCAAAGAAATGGTGAAGTAATTTCAGGTCAAACATATACATATTTTACAGTCCCCAGGGACCTGAATTTCCGACTATGCACCTATTTACAGAACACGTTAGTGTCTCTTACCTGTTGCCAGTTACGTTCCAGTATTTGACATATTGATTTCCTCTGACCAAGTGCCACTCCAACCCCAAAAGTCTTACAATTAACATAAAGTGCATCTACCAAAGAAAAAAGTATCAGATGAGCTGGTCTTCTTAGCGAACTATACGACAATGTAATTCAACAATAGGGAAATCGTGAAAATCAGGACATAGGCTGGCTTCCTCAGTATTTCCAACTCATCTATTCCTTCTTCCGGCGATGGAAAAAGTTTTCAAATAACCGAAAGAAAAGATTGTTACTTCACACAAAGGTAAGAAAAGATACCTCTCTAAAGTTCAAATGACAACACCTTTCATCGTCTAGCCGCAAAGACCAGTATTTCCAGAGATTTCGAGAAGGTAATCACATGCGAACTTATAATAACAAGCTGTTGTGTTATTTCACCAAAGGAAAGGGAAAGAGAACAATGTTTTGCAAACAAAGATGAGAACGAAACAAAAGAATACTTGCTTCACTGGAAAAGGCGAATAGCCCAAAACTGAGAGAATGAAGACCCATCAATATGCAGCCCATCTGGGAGCAAAATTGACAGCATGATGGCATCTCTATCTGGCACACCAAAACGAATCCTAAAGTTGGTGCAGACTGTTTTCCGCGGGTTCACTGTTATGAAATCTAATAAAGGTTTGATCCTTATGATAAACATATGTGGATGACAATGGACAAAAAACTATCCTAATTTACTGTTGTCAATTACCAGAGTAATGGACGATTCCGTAGCATACATCACGACGAACTTATGAGCAATACCACGACCATCTGGTTGTGGATAAAATCCGGCTCCATAGGTTGCGTATGGGCGAGGATAATGCCGCCTGGAAAGTATCTAAGAGCAATATCTATGGTAGAAAAAGAAGAAGTGGTAAACTCTGCCTGGGATGGAGAGATAGCGTAGGCCAAGTCCCCTCACAGCTTTTAAGGATATCAAATTGGTAGACCTCGGAACAAAACGGATGTCTGCAGTTGTCGGATATCGGTTGCTGCGCCCTAGATGGTGATGAATCACGGGGGTAGAGTTATCCTAAAAAAGAGCAAATCGACCATGCAGGTCCAAAATTTAGGATGGGGTGGTGCCACAATAAGGCAGGATTTACATACGCCACACCTCACCGATATCTATGACAAATGAAGCATCGGATGAGGGTGCGATCTGTCGTGGATTTTGCCTCCTTGATCGCTGCTCATGAGTCCTGAATTTTCCTTCTCCACGCGCGGTTTAGCAAGCATTTTTCTGCGTCTGTTTTATCTTTCTATTCGTTTAGTAAATTTTCGCGTTTCCCTAAAACTTTTATGGATTCGAGGTCCTGGTTCTATCCCTAAACACCATGTATGAAAAAAGTAAATAACGCGCCATGTATACGACATTGTACATGATATAAGGAGAAGTAATGTGTCCAAATGACCCTCCCTCATTTCCGAGCTTGGCTTACACAAAGTCACAGGCGTGTCAATGGAACACTTCGATGGACTTTGTCTTCGAGCTGGCAGTCCTGTACCACTTCTCTGGCTGAGATAGCCGTAGTTAATGCAGATGGGTATTCTGACCATCCCCAAATGTCAACGTTTAGAATTTATTAGCCACTATTTTATTATAGATTCATACTCAATACACTTTATTACAGTTAACTGATATGCTAAGGTAAATCTAGTATTGCTGGAGTTGTATTGGTTAAATGCTTGGAATTTTAAAGTGAATCTGGTTTTCCACTTTCATACAAAACTCTGGTTAGGAGTATTAAGCTTAGCAATATTGCAAGAGTATCTCAAGTGGGGCTTCTGATCATTCTAATATCTTATAGTTTCTATTATAATAGT
Source organism: Hermetia illucens (assembly GCF_905115235.1). NCBI lineage: Eukaryota > Metazoa > Arthropoda > Insecta > Diptera > Stratiomyidae > Hermetia > Hermetia illucens. Next base: position 54,467,333 of record NC_051849.1, read on the forward strand.
GCGAGGAAACAGCAGTAGCAAAGTAAGAGTTTGCTTTTCTATGATTCGGCGATGGATTTGGAAAATATGTTACTAGTCAGATGATATTTTTTTTCGCTTCAAAAGTCACAGAACTTATTCCAATCACTCGGAACCTGAAAATGTACCAAAAAGATCGAAAACAAATAACAATGGAACAAAAATACTGTAGTTTGGCTAATCATCTCGCTTGTTTACACTATAAGTCATAGGCTACCATTGGCTATGTTGGGCATAGTACGCCAACCACACCCACGAACCATCGCTGTCGGTTCCCGGCAAAATGCCACAACTGCCTCCATGATGCACTCCTCCTCCACTATTCCAGGGCAATCCGCTCGTCGGCCATTCTAGGATCGTGGATTCCTATCCTATCTCCTGCTACTCGGCCAAAGAGGTATGGCCGTACCTCGACCGATCTCTTTCTTAGGTATTATCTTAGGCCAGAATACCTCTATGACACAACGCAAATATGAGTTGAGGAAAAGTTAGAACTTCCGAGTAACAATGGTGACTACATTCCATGTCCTGCTCCCCTGCACAGGGAGAACATTAACAAGGAATAACCTCAACTTGATGTTAGTGTTGTGACAGGTTAATGTTGAGACAGCTACCCAATAAGGCAAAGAGGAAGAGTACGATGACCAGTCAGACAGCTGGAGATTCCCCCCAGGCCCGGAGTTTTCTAAAGAGCGCAGAATAAACATTTCTATTTAAAAATAGGTGGAATGGAGGCCCACACAATTTTCACTTCAGAACCGTTTAATTTTCACTGAGCCCATTTTTTGGCACAATTTTCACCCCGGATTTTCTTTCTACAGTCCTGACTCCTTGTAATATCTAATTATGATATAAAAGCTCATTGACCACTAAGATTTTGCATGATATGATTTCATTTATAAGAAGACAACCTGATTTGAGCCGACGAAACAGAGGTTAATTTTCCTTTATTGGAATGCTAAACAATGGTTGCACCTAACTTAAATTATCTCTATTTTTTTTTAAGAAAGCCTGAATCTCATACAAATCTAAGTTATCATCAAAAGCTACTCCTTCAAATTTAGTGACGCTGCTCAGATACTCCAGACTTTAAGCACATCACTTCCATAATCTAAAACCTTACCAAATCAGATTATCTCCAGGTGTTTGTAACGCTATTTTTCCCTAAGTTCCTCTCATGATATCTATTCTTAATTTAAATCATGATCTAATGAACATCTTAGCCAGCTCAGATCGTATGTTTTTAATGGCATAACGGACAATCGAAAGTGTTTTCCCTCTCAACTAACCAGAATGACGCCAGCAATCCTATAATTTTTTCTCTTTAGCCGCAGGGTGGGATCTCTGAAAGCACGCGGCCTTGTACTTCGGGTTTTCTGCACATCTTTCTCCATGTGTTAATTGAATTTACCGTTTTCGCATTTTACATTATTTATCTTACGGCGATCAATGATGATCATTGCAGTTTTCATACATTCAATTCAGGTGTGGATGAATGGTGTGGAGACAGCAAGCAAGAAGCTTCAATCAGTGCCAAAGGCAATCACCAACTGCTAAAAATCAATTTTTGGGTTCGGTTTTTTTTAATTATACATTGATTAACTTTCAATTTGTCAATTTGATTCATGCGGATAAGTGATATTCATGATTTATATGAACAAGTGTTGTTTCCGCGACATTTAGTATAACATACATGTTTGGTTCCTGTTATCATGTCGCTTGCGCAGATGAACTCAAAATAAACTAGATGAACATAATTCCAATTCAGATATGCGCGATCTAGATAATCAGTTGAAGTTCAAAAATTTAAATAAAGATTGCCCACAATTAAAAATAATGACTTTAATTCGGAACGATATTCTGCTCATTCCTTTTCTAAGATACTGGGACCAATTTTTGTCCTTGGTTTCACAAATTCATCACACTGTGTCAACCACATTCTCCTTGATTCCAAACTATAAGAGGCTTGTCTAGCTATGAGGATCTTCTCATCTTCTCAAAGTTTTGCGTCAAATTAGATTCAATGTCTGTTTGCCCGCCCGTCTCCCTGTCTGTCTGTCCGCTCGTCTCTGTCTGCCTGTCACACTCAAATTATGGTACTAGGAAACGGCTGATGCTACTGTTGCGAAAATTGGTAAAATATGTATCTTGCGAAACCATTTACATATAACGAGTAGCATAATTTGTGGTAAATTTAAAAGGGACTCCCCATAAAAACGAAGGTGAAGGGATAGTATAAAATGTTTTTCCCAGAATATGGGTATGTGGGGTATCAAACGAATGGGTTTAATTAGTAATTTTCGAAAATAATCTTATTTATGATATCGCCTAAAATGTAGGGCGTAAAGGTTCAAAATGTGTGCCCAAAAATGAAACAGTCACTTTTTGGACAAACAAGGTTCCAGCAGTGCCACACAGGGCAATAAGAAAACAAATACGTCCGGAAACCTTGGATGGATTCTGTATTCGAACCTCCAAAGATTGCAATAAAACCCATAAAATAAAATGAAATGAAGTGAGCTTCTTGATCAAAATATTTCTCCGTAGCTTGTGCTGAAATATCCGAATCAAAACAGATTCTAGTGCATTATTGTAAACGGAATCATTATTCATCCTAGACTGGCAAAACACTTAATTCTACAAGGTCTATCGGAGTTTAGCAGTTCTTCTTTTTCTTCAGCCTTTGTCCCGTTCGCAAGCGGGGTCGGCTCGTCGTGATCAGTTTCGCCATTTGGCTCTATTGAATGCCTGATCTGGGTGCAATCTCGAGGCATTTAAATCCCCATCCAGCGTATCAAGCCACCGTTGTTTAGACCTGCCTTTTGGTCGTTTACCATCGACTTTGATGTTCAGACCAATCTTTGCAAGTGAATTCTCGTTTGCACGAATTGCGTGACCATACCATCGAAGACGCCTCTCTCGCAACTTTTCCACGATTTCGGATGTGATCAAAACGTGTCACGCCACTAGTACAACGTAACATCTTCGTCTCCATTACCGCAAGACGCCGTTCATTGTCTTTTATAGTCGGCCAACACTCAGAACCATAGAGAGCGACAGGACGGACAACACTACGGTAAATTTTTGATTTGAGACGTTCATTGATACGTCGTTCACAAAGAACACCAGTTGTGGAACGCCACTTCATCCAGGTTGCGTTAATGCGTGAAGCAATTTCATAACGCAATTCTCTATTGGCTGATACCGTTGATCCGAGGTATTTAAATCGCTCAGTTCTGGGCAGATCACTCCGCTGACAGTGATTGTGCCTGTTTCATGGGGATCCATCGGTCGTCAAAAATTCAGTTTTTTTAAGTTCAATCAGAGACCGTGTTGCATAAGGTGATCATTCCATTTTTGGACAAGTTGCTTGAGATCATTTTTGCTATCAGATGCTAGGAAAACATCATCTGCATAAAGCAGTGTGTAGGGCGCTGGACGTTGGATATCCCGTGTGACGGTGTCCATAACAAGAACAAAGAGGAGTGGTGATAGGGCGCTTCCTTGATGAACACCAACAGAGACACGAAGCGGTTTTGGTACACCCGCCATACTTCGAACTTTACTTTTCGGATCATGGTAGAGCAATTGAACCAGCGCACTAGTTCTTCTGGCACGAAGTGTTGTCGTAAAGCATACCAGATGAGTCCGTGTGGTACACGGTCAAACGCTTTCTTTAGATCCAGAAATGCAATGTAAAGAGGGTGATGCATCTCACGGTGTTTCTCCATGAGTAACCGCGCAGTGTGTATTGTGTCAGTAGTTCCGCAGTTTTTGACAAATCCGACTTGATTCACGGTTATTTCAACGATTTTGCGAATACGGTTGTCAAGAATGCGTTCAAAAATCTTCATGATATGGGAAAGTAATTGGATCGGACGGTAATTTGAATATTCTGCTGGACTACCTTTCTTTTTCCATATTGGAATAGTGTTACTTTCTTGCTAGTCAGATGGTGTTCTTCCTTCCTGAATAACCCGATTAAAGAATTCACTGAGCCACAGTGTTGGGTCCCAGCTCTTCGCATTCCAGAGCTCAGATGCGATATCGTCAGGTCCTGTGGCTTTCCCCAATTTCATTCGTTTTATTGCCTCCTCGACTTCAGTTGCGCTGACAGGTGGAACTGGTCCAAATATCGGCAATAATTGTGGAAATGGAGGATGAGCAAATTCTTCAGTTGAAATCTGCTCAAAGTATTCTCGCCATCTATCCGTTGCGGCTCGACAGTTGGGAAGCAAAGTACCGTTCCTGTCATTAACACAACAGAAGTGTTCGATATCCTGTGTGCGTTCGTTACGGCTTTTAGCAAGTCGATAGAGATCTCTCTCACCATCCCGAGTGTCCAGTTTATCGCAAAGATTTCTGTAATGGTCCGCTCGGGTGACAGCGACTGCTTTCCTTGCTTCCCGGTTGGTATTCTTATAAATTTGCCAATTTGTCGTCCAAAAATTTGTGATAGAGGCGTTTCTTTTCACGGACCTTCATTTCAACATCATCCTTCCAAAGCTAAATATCTCGGTTGATGTACCGCTTACCCGGCTTGGTGACTCCGAGGGCTGCAGAGGCCGCTTTGTGGGTCGTGTTTTTCATTTGGTTCCACGATTCTTCCACATTCGTAATGGTCGGTAATCGTGTGAGTGAGATCGTTTCTTCTTTCTTCTCACCAAATCGCCACCATTTAATGCGCGGCGGGCCAGTGCATTCCTCACGCTGTTTTATCGATGGCTTAATTCGCAGGACCGCAATCAATGGCCGATGTTGAGGTGCGATGGTCTCTTAGGGAACGGTTTTGCAATCAGTGACAGTGGTAAAATGTCGGCGTCTTATGAGAATATAGTCGATTTGCGTTTTACTGTCCCTACTATAAAATGTAGGAAGATGAGACAATCGTTTGATGAATCATGTATTCCTAAGTACAAGGTCATGGGTGTCAACAAAATCCATTATACGTTCGCCACCCTCATTTAGCACTCCGAAGCTCTTTCCCCCATGGCACCTGTTACCGTCTGCCTTTTCACCCACATGACCATTGAGGTCGCCGGCCATGATGATATAGTCGTCAACAGGCACGTGACAAGTCTTTTCATCGAGATATTGCCAGAAGGCATCTTTCTCGGCATGAGGTCGACCTGTCTGTGGTGCGTACGTGGTGAAGAAGTGAATAGTGCGATCAGCTGATATAATGGTGAGCTTCATCAGCCGATCATCAACTCGTTCCACTTCTTTACTGGCATCACGGAAACCCTCTAAGATGGCAACGCCAACACCATATTGAGTGTGTGGGTTACCAAAATAGAGAAGCTTATAGCCATTTTTATCGCGTTCGCGTTCAATGTCGCTGCTTTTGGCACCAGACCATCGGGCTTTTTGTAGAGCGCAGATATCAATGCGTCTTTTCCGAAGGGCTCTGACGAGTTCCTCCGTCTTTCCCGTTAAGGTACCAACTTTTAGCGTGCAGACACGTATTTGTTTTGTTTGTTGTGTTCGGACTAACTTGCTTACGTCCTGTCGCGTCGACTGAGGTGGACGCCATAGCATTTCTCCGAGGCTTGTGACTCAATCCGATCATCATGTTTGTAACGACATTGTATGCATTTTCTTGGTCGACCTGTCGTGGGCCCTGTCACCAAGAGAGATCAGGTAGGATTTAGCATAGTAGAATAACTCCAACTTTACTCTATTTATCTCTTTCCCCGATCTCAGCATTTTATATTTGTTTTACTGAGGATAGTAAAGAGTACGTTGCCTCAAACCCTCGTCCTTTACCTGGGCTTGGGACCAGCATACTATGTTATCGGATTTGTTTATCGGAGTTTAGCAGTAAAACCCTTTTAATGGAAGGAAGCACTACTTAGAACCCACCATCTTATCCGGCATAAACCTAGCGGGTTATATCCCTGGAGCCTTTATTTGCAGGATTCATTTTCCCAGCATCCCCGACATCAATATTTTATCCTACCTTTTTTTGTTACCAAATCAGGGTCCCACCCTGTCAGGATAATGTTCTTTGTCATATACTTTTCTACAACAAAAATTGAAAGAATATCTTAGGCACCATAGAAACGTTACCTATTTGGGGTTCAAGTCGAACATCCATTCCAAAATTCTAACGTTGCCCTCCTCGAAATTTCCTTTGAGAGTAAAAATCAAGTACTGCCACAAAATCATTTGAAAATTTATCCTTTCCGTAGTCATGCTCGGCAGGAGTACATACATTCTGTACCCAAGTGCGGAAAAATACAGCCTTTATTTGAAGGGGAGCATAATATAATAGTCCGCAGTTTCCACTATCCAAAGGTCTTTCGAAATTTCGAAAAGGGTAACTTAATTCCAAATAAAGGTATTTTCTCCTAGCCCTCTGAGCAGATGCAATAACATCTCACAAGCCTTTACTATAACACTTATTGCTGCTACAGAAGTACATCGTGATGCATATTTTTGCATGAAACGGAGATTTGCATCATGGACCAGCGCTACAGTAGCAATGAACGCTAAAATAATCATACAACGAGCATACCATGTCGGATTAAAGAAGATTACACCACAATCAACTTGAATTGTGCGAAGTCAGTTCAAATATTTAATACGTGCAAAACGTTGCTAAATCTGGAGTTACATCAGAGAAAAAAGCATGCGATTTTACGATTAAAGGCTTATGCATTTATGCCATGAATTTCGTACGAAAATTCAGTAATGTTGATATTTATATATTTAACTTCGTCGCATCGTAATTTCAATGTGTCGAAAGTAATCCTTTTATTTAGATCGTAATTCGCAGATGTACTACGTATTTTGCAATTTTGTCATGTCTAGATGTTTCGATAAATATTTGGTTATTATATTTAGTCATATTTGAATTTATCCAGACGAGAAAATTGGGCAATTTAGATGCCAAAAAAACGAAAGTACATACTTGAGTGTAATTTTGATAAAAAATAAGTATTCATACTCAAAAGTGATTAGTAATACTTTTCGAATAAATGTATTAAATCGAAGTGATAAACAACTATCTAGTCCGCATCGACTAAGTTAACTTTTATCTAATTACAAGTCTAGTATAGCTTCCAAAAAGACGTGAAATAAAATGAATATTTTGGAGTTATTCCGTCCGTACTCAAACTTCTTTGGTTTTTAGATGAAGGGGGATATGATCGTTGCTAGCAAAGCAATTTCTCATAATGCCTCTTTATACATGTTCCAGATTTATTTCGATTTCAAAGTTAACATTACCATTCGTCTTTCTCCATATTTAAAAACTGAATTCTTACAGCTACGGTATATGTGTAGTTTAAACCACTTCTACCTTACATTCTAGAAAAAGAACAATATTATGATGAAAACAGCAAAAATGGGGTCAACACTAACACTGTTTTCCTGTTTGAGTGTAGTGGAACATTCACCCGATGAATGCGAGAGAACCCTTTTTTTAATCTCCTTTTCTTCTAGCCGTAAGGAGTCATTTGATAAAACTGTGATGCGGACCAGATCGAACTGCTCTAAGAACGTGCCCACGTCAAAGATGAATTAGTGATATAACAGCTTTGCCCTATTCTCACAACCCTCCTTGAAATGTATCTGGCCGCACCTCACTCTCAGGGATTTGCACTCAAAACGCTATTTGACATCTCAAACACTAACTATTAATTTTAGTTATGAACCTTGCCTTAGATCCCAAGTGACTTGTAGGCACAAAATCCACATTATGTATCATACATTCAGTATTGAAGAATTACTAGACGTCCGCACTCACTACTTTCGCCTACCTATCTTGTAACGACAATTCCAACGAACGATCCTCGAAAAGTCGATTTTTACGAGACAAATAATACCTTGGCGAAGGTAAAAATACGTAACCTCCTCGCAGCCTTAAATCTTAGCCTTTTTAAGTCGAAAGTGATCATGTCTTTAAAAGACCTGTTCTCAGAAATTACCCAACCAATAAACTGAAAAAAATCGAGAGACTGCCACTATATGAGACCTAGGCTCCGAAATACCCTCCATACCTATATCTGTGTAAATAAAGTTAATAATAAATAGTATATTACTATAATGCAGTAATGTCGGCTATAATATAGAACATGATCCTACCAAGTTTGGTGGATATCACACTATTACTAACAAAATTATAATAGGTCAAAGTTGTCGCTTCTTTACAAATTCAAGACTATGAATGTCCATATCATCCGAAAGTGGATACTCTCACATAATATATGCATATATTACGTTCTACGTACTAATAGGGTAAAAACACAGTCATATGTCTTTATGTAAGAAATACACAAAATCTTTCATACCTGAACCTTATTTCTTTTAATTTCGTTTCATCCACTGCCTAATATGAGGAATATGTTTGTACCTCTGTCGATCTTTTGGGAACTTCTCCCACCTGTGCTGGCTGTAATTACCCAACTGCATTCTGTTAGGCCGCCATTGCTCACAAGAAACACTTATCCCCGCAATCTACTTTTTTGGGTTGCTTACAATAATAGCGAGTTGAACTACATCCTTCAATTGGATAGGAAGATGGTTATCCCCTTAATAGGACTAGAAGAAAAAACATGGATTCTTCGTGGTCACATTTGAATTAAATTGCTGCCTCTCTCCTCTTGGTTTCCTTTCTTCCTTATTAATCATTAAATCTCGTCTGATGTTCCTCCTAGGGGCTTGGATTGCGCAGATAGATTGAATAACCTATATCTCATGTTTACTCCTTTATAGAACAAAATACATCCAGACAGTCCCTTCTTTCTTATTGTTAATTTTTAAGGTTTTGTGAAAACACAACTGGATTGGCAAAGATTTCGCACGACTGTTTCTGCTTCTCCAGCCTTCTCCCTCCCGTAACGGACCAGCTATGCGTCGAATGACTCGAGACTCAAAAATGTTAATGGCACTTTTTGATGCTTTTGTCAAGGTCCAAGTTTTACAGACAAACATATGCCTGATACTAATCGTCTCACAATTATTCGGAACATGCTGTAATACGTATTTATTCTCGTTATATTATACGTATATTTGTTTTGATCCCAAAGTTAGGAAAGTTGTAAATTTTCCGGACCAGAACGGTGTATATTTTCTGAATAATATAATATATATATATATATAAGGCTGCATATAGAAAATACTCTTATCCTTATCCCTTATATTTTTGAAAAAAAATACTCGCATTGCAAAAGTTAATTTTTATAACTTCCCAGGCTTAAATACTAATTAAAAGCTGGTAAATATAATATTGTGTCTTCATTTTCGTCTACATAGGATCCAATTTAAGGAACATTATTAACGCATTTTAGGTTTCCTGCGCAAAGAGGAAATCTCTTTATATATCTGTTTACATCAAAATCACGGTTTAAGTCATCCCCGTGTCTGAACCTCGAGCTCTTCCCAGACTTTCAAGAGCACAGAAGTAGAATTTTTTTTGCTTCACATTTCTTACTTCATCAAGCGTATTAAATGCTTCCAATGCTATTCAACGAAGCCCATCATAGTTGATCAATGGAGTGAGTTTATTAGTCAACTGTAATAAATTACGTGAATTGGCTGATTACGAAAAAGCCATTCTGTATGGTCGCAGGAAACCAAGTGGTGAAAACTATTCGAAAAACCTGAAAAGTTGGTGAAAATTTGCCGTGAAGGTTAACCTGAAAATTTCAAAGCTCCTCTTTGCTAGTCAGGATATGAGTCGGGACCTTTAGAGTTCTACCATCCCTTGCACCCTCACGACATTATAGCGAAAGATGTCCCTTTTTACTTTCAGCTTTGTTAGGTAAATAAGACCACCTTGGCACCCTCACGCTATTATATCAGAAGATGTCTCTTTTTACTGTCAGGTTTGCCAGTTAATAAGACCAGTTTTACCTTTTAAGTATACACGGAAAATGGGTTAACTCAACTCTTCAAAAAATGGCATACTACTTGATACTAGTCTAGTACAGAAACTGCTGACAAAGAAAACTAAATGAAGTGCAACGAATTCGCAGTTACAATGCAACTCAACTCCACAAGTACAAAATGGCAAAACTTAGTAGAATCATCAAATGCCAATGCACAAGTGGTCGCATTTGCATTGGTCATGCTACGTGCCAATGATGGAAAACTGTGGGTATCATCAATCTAATGATTTTTGATTCAGGACATGAAATTTCAAGAATACGAATACGTTGGCACGACCATTTACATCCAGCGCAGTATCCGCAGAAGTCAATTTCCGCGATAGCCGTGCGATCCCCGAAATCTGATAATCTTTCGATTCATATGATAGTATCTCTCTCTGCCATTTGACGATAATAATAATAATAATAATCGTTGGCGCAACAATCCATATTAGATCAGGGCCTTGAAGTGCGTTAGAGCACTTCATTCAAGACCGTAACGGTACACCACAGTACACTGTGGGAGGCAATGTGGTCAGCATTGCGCTCGCCCGAGATTATTACCCTGATTTGACTCAGGTACTCATTCACAGCTGAGTCGACTGGTGTCCGACATCCAATCACGATAACAAATTCCTCTGCCCCCAGCGAGATTTGAACCGCGACCTTCCGCTACGACAGCCCAGCGCTCTAACCACTTGAGCCATCCGGAGCCATCCATTTGACGATATTCCTGAAAATGTGGGTCCTCCTTAAATCTTGTAATAATCCACTGCGTTGACTATTTGAGCCACGCTGATACCTTGCCCCGTCTATTGAAGGAAACTCATATGTCATTCTCTCAACGTGATCGAAAAGTTTCCTTTCTTCAAGTTCCTGATTAGAAGAATATACACAGTCAAGTCGTCTGATGGCTTTGTCTACATTATTTACTTACATTGATTTTTCACTCACTTTCCAGCTCACTGCTAGCGTTGTTACAATAATATCCAAAAAAAATAATTAAATTTCGAGGAATCACATAAAACACGATTTTGAAGGAAAACTATAATCATATAATCGATTTTCCCCAAAACTCCAAAATAGAAAAAAAGATTCTCCCCCAAAACTAAACCGGCACTGGCCTCAAGCCTTCAGCTGTCGACATCAAACGAGTCCCCCCTTAACAACCGAAAATTCCGCAATCTTAGCTATCTTTGCACGATACTTGCATACATAAAGTAGCTGCAACTTTCAGAGACAAATGCTAAAAATGTATTTGTAATACACAGAATAATCAGGTCTATAGTAAAAGCAACAACAAAAACGTTAATGACCATTTTTGAAATGTTAGAAAATTTGTATATTAACCTTGAAAATATTTAAATAAATTTTAAAGTTTTGAGGGGGTTGAAAGGTTTGAGCGCTTTGTAGATAAAATTAGAAAATGGAAAACAATTTTTTCAAATATAAGTGAAAATCGGAATGGGAAATAAGAAATTGGAAGGAGTGTAAAGAGGAAGCTGAAGATACTAAAACCTGGAAAGGAAATATATTGTATATTAGAAACTGAATGTTCTCGTCAGCTCGCCACCGGAAAAAGGAAGCTAAGAGAACTTCAACTCAAAATTGTACCTCACTTCCGTGCATACCATATTCTGGAAACTAGTTGCTTTGTGCGAGACGATTAAGATGGAAAAGATCGCATTTAGAGTATGTCTGTAAGCAGGGTTAAGTATCTTATGGATGTTATCTGAAGTCTTTGATGAAAATGATGTCGGAACATCTAAAAATTCAGTCTTTCTTTCTTCGCTGACGGCATTTGCAGGCTTCGCGAATCTGGGAACATTATCCAGAGGCAGAGAATGCACAGACGCTTCGTTGAAGAAAACCTTACCAAGTTATCTGAGGTCTGAGGAGGCCGGACAGCTCCATACGAAGTGCAAGGCCGTCTCTTCTTCCTCTTCGCATGGGCTGCTTATGGCCGAGACCACGACTCCGATTTTTTCCATGTAATAGTTTAAGAGGCAGCCCTACTAGGATTTCCATGTCACACTTCTTAAGAGACAAAAAAAACGCCGCTCTAGCGACCCAAGGTTCCTTCGCAAAGATTTTCACATGCCGGCAGAAGTTCAAATTTCTTCATTCGGCAGCGTGCATCATTGCCATTTCCCCCTTCAGAGTAGATTTGACAGTAGATGGACGGATGGCAAAAGCTGGTTCTGCCCCCACCGTTGTGGTTTCAGGACCTTAGGGAGCCTGTCTGTCAACTTCCTCATTACCAGCGATGTTTGAGTGCCCTGGCACCCACATCAAGAATTTTCCGTTCAGTTGACCAAGTTCCAGCAGCATCTGATGACAACTCAAAACCACCACTTATGAAGCAATTTACTTCCTCTCACGTGGTCCACGGAACCCTCTTTTTGAGTTAAACACACGAGTTTTTAAAAAAAAAGATTGGGGAAGGGTCCGTGCAACAGAGAAGAAGTAAGTTGCTTCCCAAGCGGTCCGAATGCGGATTCAGGACTCCCTGCATCCTCAACAAGAAAAGGAAACATTGATTAAAATATAGTTTGAACCAGACTAAGAAAGCAAGGGGTTATTTCAGCGTTGCAGATTATAAACGAGCTGCTAATAAGCTTTCTTCTGTAGTATCGACTCCATCTGTGGTCGACGCCAGCGATGAATCCAACTAAACATGAAGGTCCCGGAAACAAGCTCAAACTATTAATGAGAATCTAATATGGTCTATTCAACCTGAAACTAGTAGCATTCATTATGTACGTACATTAGTAATTTGGTAACGACAACTGAAGAAACCACCATATTAAGGCATTGCTTTCCAATTTATCTAATAGCTTTCAAGTAAGTGACTGTAATCTGTAATAATCTATAATCATTTATTGCTCAAACTTCTTATATCTTCATGATTTCACAAAGCGTTGTTATGCATAGAAACCACGAAATACTATTTATCCTACCTCAACCGGGTGGTTGCTAACACATTGCACCACATTATTTGGGTAAAGTTCTTACTCAAGAACTAAAGGTCGTATATTCTCTGCTGGAAGGACACCGAAATTACCCAAGATCTCATTAAAATTCCCAATAACTGGAATTAGCTATATTTTCGAAAATACAGAAATGTTACAAAATAAACATGACTTTGAAATTTTCCAATACTCCAATATCAATAATTCAAAGGGTTTCCCACCGACGACGAATTCTTACTAACCTTGCCCCACATATACCAGAATAGATAGAATACAAGTACAAGAAAAGAAAACATTGAAAACCGAATACCAAGCACACCTTAAGCAAGTTTATTTGTTGACTCAAAAGTATCTTTTTTGTTGTGTAAACAAAATCCAAATGGTCCAAACCATATCAATCGAAACACGAAAAGTACATCGAATCCCATTCACCAGTTTTTTCAGATATATCCCCGACCAGATAATAAATAAACGCTTGCCAAGATAGCCCTAGAAGATTTGGTATGTTTGGAGGTATTTCGTAAGAGAATTTATTTATATTTTTTCTAGTGGAGTTGAAGATCATCATATTTGAAGAGCATTAAAGTATCTTCCCGTGACAAAGAGGACCTGCCGACAATTTTAAGTGAATTTCCATGTCAATTACCAATTTACCAACTGCCTGTGGCCTTCGAGTTGTACGGAAAGGTGTTTCTGTGCATAAGAATGGTAATTGTAATGATCGTAAAATAGTCAGGTTGCGTCACTCTGTAATGATGGTTACATCGAATGGATTAGTTTGACCTGAAACTGGAAAAGTGTAGCTTGTAGATACTCTGCAGGTTTCATACGAACATGTCCTAACCAGCCACCTCACATTGCTCATTAGCTCTCTGTTGAGGTGCAAAATAGTCTTCACTCGGGGCAACTCGAGGTAATTGGAGCAATTGCAGATATTAGATACAAAGTATATGGCAACGGATTGGAAATCTTATACTGATTTCAGTCTGCCTTGGGACTATGCGAAACTCGCGCAGCACTCACTGTGTAAGAATACAGACAGCCAGTAACCATTACTCAAACCAACGATACGTGTTAATACATAATTGCGACCATGCATAATTTTCAGCTCATCGAAGGTTGAACTTTATATGAAAATTTGACTCCATAGGGTAAAAGCAATGACATTATGTTTTGGAGAACGTTCGGGTTACCGATCAGTTCTCGCGGTATAAACTCCGCACAGCACCTTGCCATCATTGATTATCCATACAACATTCGAAAGGATGATTCCACCGATTCCGCAAAACAAGTCACGATCCTCACACTCAACACAAAAATCCCCTCGAGAAATATTAACGCAAGAGCACAAAAAATCAATGAAATTTCACAATTCCAGTCACAACCAAGAAAGCAGAAATTAGTGACTATTAAACACAACTATTTCATTGTCCTATAATTTGAGATAAGTTAATTTAGTTATTACTGGCTGCATTTTGCAATTTATCACCATATGAGCCCGAATATTTGAGCGTTGCAGCCACAATAGATTGTCGGCCCAGGGGATTAAAAGCCTTTAGTGGCCCAGTGGAGTGATTTTGTGCTAAGAACATAATGAAAGCGTGATGTGGTTAATATGAGTTCACTTTTATTTGAAGAAAAACCAAACAATTTGGAGTCATTTGTGCCGAAGACGAAATACCTCAAAAGTTATATTGATAACAGCAGGTATTCACTCGATAATTGAGTTATTAGAGTGAAGCAAAGAAACTCAAATTTCGTGAAAAACAGATTTCAGTGCAGTTTGCCAACTTGCTGCTGTGATGGCACAACCTTGTGTCATTTAGCGGTTGCATGTACTTAACTGGAATTGGGTCACTGAATCGTTTTTCAGCAAAAAAGTATTGTTTACTTTCCAAAATTTATTCTACTCACACTAGATTATTCTTTCTTTCCAGGCGCAATTCAAAGGCATCATACTTACCACGACAAACAACCGACAAACTCATCAATGCAACTGACCCAGATCATGGGAGCTACAAGCTTACCCTCACCTCGAATGAGGACAGCATCAATCACAGCAGCTCATCCTACCATGAAGACATCCTTTCATCCAAATGCAACAACCTGCCTGATGTATTGCCAGTGGGTGTTAAAATGCAACCTTCGCCACCCTCGTCGTCATCCTCATCACCTCGCTACGGATCCAATAATAACATAAACATGGTCACTCCACCACACACTGCACCCGCACTAATTTCAGGAGGTTACCCAATGAAATCCATGTTCCATTTTCAGCCTCCATCATCACAAGCTTCACATCATCAACACCACAATAATCGCCTCGCCACATCCCCAATCGCCACCAGTCCACCCTCATATTCGATGGCGGCTTTAAATCGAAGCACGAGCTCCCCTATGAATTCAAGTGATTCGATCAGTCCTAAATACATGTCCCAGTCGACAATTGATTTGAAGAAAACGCATATTTTCGAATCAACAGAGGAACATGCCAAAGTACTGTCCCCCGCTCAGTCGGAAAGCAATATCACAGCCCAGGACAAACCTCGGTCGCCATATTCGTCGAAAAGAGAATACCGAAAGGCTGAGGTTGCGCGTAAATTGAGTTTGGAAGATCAGAACAAAGACGAAGGCCGTATAGTGAGAGCCGAGTTAGTAAACACAGTGCTGTCCTCATCACCACCTACCACCAAATCAGAAGAGAAGGCTATTCGCAAAGACAGCCTCCGTGGAAACATTGAAAAGATTACTCAGTTACAGTCTAAACTCATGTCCGCCCATCTTGTAGAAAACGGAGCAGATCGAACACTTCTAGGTTACACATCGAAAACCGTTGAAATCAAATCCAAAATCATTGAGAAGGAGCCAATCAAAACCCCTGAACCGAAATCTCCTCCTCCTCAAACCAAAACTGTGTCTTCTCCTGTACCCGAAACACCAGAATCCGAGAGAATATCACAAATGGACACAGAAATAGATGGTCTAAAACTCATGCAAAGAACTGAAATCATCCTGCGATTGAACGCTCCCACCATGGAAGCAGCCTCGCAAACAGATGAAACCCTCGAAACAGAGCTCTCTCGCATAAAATTAGGAGATGCGCCAAAACAAGATTCGGATGAAACCAAAACCGAAGACTTGAAAACTCCCCCGCCAATTGAATTGAGACCCCGTCAAAAACATCCTGAGGAGATTGATTGTGATAACCTTTCAAAGGACCTAGTAAGCCATTTGTCCCCATCAGATAAGCTACATCAAATTTTGGCACCAAAAATATTCAAATCGACCGCGGACTATGTGAACGGTTTATATAATCCAAAGATTATGATGCGACCGGTTAAAAGGGATGTTGGCACTTCAACGCCCGGGTCCAATGAAGGTGATACCACCCCTGCTGATGATAAATCTGATAAGTCTGTTGGCTGTGAACTTAAGAAATCTACTAGTTTAGAAAATTCGATTAAGTTGGAGACGTTGAAGGATATGACGACGAGGAGTTCGTCACCCACTGGTGGAGTTGAGACTAAAGCAAAGATTGTGACGAGGTTTAGTCAGGAAGTGACTTTGGTTAATGGCGGAGATTGTGGCGATTTAATGAAGAAGAAGGTAAGTGCTTACATTTTTAGTGGGGGTAAGTTTTCTTGAAATTTTTCATTGGTTTTGAATTCAGTTCGTCAATATTCCCGAAAAAATCGATTTCTAAAGGAGTTAAACAACTTGGAATTCCCCGAAAACTCAGTCGCCGACCTGAAAGATTACAGTCTATAGACACTTTCCAATGAAAATCTTGCACAACTTCTCGTTCTGCAATAGCTCGACAAACTTTGATTATGATAGTCAACAGCATTATACCTCAATTTTAACTTAGGCTTTGAAGCATGCCGGGATATATCATTTCAAGATAATAAAGGTATCCGATTCGCCAATATGGTCATCCTTACGATCATCCGGAATACTGTAATTTCACTTAGAAACTCATGCATAGCTAAGTCTATCAATATCCAATATCTACCCTACAATATAAATCCCTCTGCCACCAGTGAAGTTTCAACAGCAACCCTCCGTTGCAAAAACTTGGATATGTATTACCAATGCCTTGGGTGCTGCCTTCTTATTTAAAGTACCGTGCTGAAGGCTTTAAATGTTTCCTTAAAACAGATAAAAAATTGGAAGCGTTTTAAAGAAAGACTTAGCGCCGGTATTCGCCCAAACGCGCACGAACTTTTTATTCTACTGCTTCCTTTCAAAACACTACCTACCAAGCACTCCCTTGAACAAAACATGCACATTTGAATTGTATGCTGAAAATTCTGGCGGGGTAGTAAACCTGGTGAATTTGAATCTGAAACGGTACCCCAAGCCCTCACTCCACTTGCGTACCTGGGGTCTAGATCGATGCCTTTCTTAAGCATCATACTAGAAATGTCAGAAGACATGAACATACCTAAATCGGATAGGGGAAACGAGCCTCCCCTGTCATCTGATCGAGTGATAGAGGTTATCCATTCTTAGGGGTTAACATTCATTGGGACTCAAGGATCCCTGCCGATAGACCGCTTTTTAAATCGAGTGAAACGTTGACATCAACGCTGCCAGGTTGACATTCTAATTGATCAGAAACCATTTTCAGGATTGATTTTCGGACATTGGCCTCTGAGAGCGGATCAGTAAGCGCACCCAACAAGGCAAAAAATAATTCGAAAAATACTCCCGGACGGTTAAAAAATGGTTTATCGTCTGCATCCTTCGTAAAAGATGAAACTTTTGGAAAGGCTCCTCTTGCGCTCGAAGTTGACGCAGGCCTTGTCTCCTATAGCAATAGTTACCATCAGGGAACCGAACGGTTGAGAACCTGCATAATCGTTAGATTTTACAGCGAAATGTCATATCATCCTTCTCCTTTCGATAATTTTTCCAATTGAACAGCGAAGCTTCCATTAGAGTCAATTTATTTAGAATACTGGAACTGACGCTAACGCGGACGCAAATACTAGAAATACCTCGGAATAAAGTTTTCTGCTTCGGCTAAACTTGGCGAGGCCTTTCAAGCCACAGCGCATAAAATTGTCTTACACAGACAACGCCCGGTGTGAAAAACCGCTGGCAGATCGTAGGAAATTTTCCCGTCGTCTTCTCAGCATCAAACTTCTTGCACTCATCAATTCGACTGGTGCACCTATCTAATATTTCTGGCTGGACTTAGAACCGAAACTTGGTGTTCGTATTCAATAGAAAGGAGCAAGGATCAAGGATCGATACTGTCACTGCCACTTTTCCTTTCCTTCAGGCTGAACAACGTACACGTCTCACGGCCCAGGTCATCGATGTCGATGTTAGCAAATCAATTATTGGAGGTACGCTTTTCACTCCCTCAATGCCGATGGTAAAATACCAATTAAACAGAGATACCTATCAATTTCCTTACCATTGAAAACCTTCTCTATAGTGAGGCTGATCGGATCCTGCCTTTGAAAGTCATCGTGAAGTCGCGAAGCGCCTTGTCCTCGCCAGTCACCCTAGTAATAAAATCTATTAATGTGTGTCTTTCACTTGATACGCGTAAGGTGGAAAATCCCACGTGAAACGCGCTATCCTACTACTACGATCCTACCTGGAGACTGCTTTCTAACAAATTTTAGTGGATTAGGCATATAAAAACTGCCTTCAAAGTTCCAGAAAGGCGGCTCTATCATCCCGTGACCATGCTCTTTGGGTTGAGAAATGCACCTCAAACCATGTAGCGGTTGATAGGCAGTTATCCTCCTCATTACAGAAATGTTTGGTCTGCATTTACTGCTCGCATGTTTCTCCGCATCCGGATATTGAACCTCAAGAAAAACAAGCTCCTAATGAAAGAGGTTCGATACTTGACGCATATCATCGTGGTAGAGCGATGAATACCAATTGTCAAAGGGTGGGTACTATTTCCAGATTTTCACAACTTACCTACGGCAGTTTTTTGAAATGTGTGAATGCACTTAATCACAATCCGCTAATTGCTCCACTGACACTTCTTCAGGGGTAAAGTGAGTTTTGCTGGTCTGAGGAAGCGCCCTACCCGTTAGTTGCGGCAGCAATGTTAGATAGGTCTCGCATCCGCTGAATGCTAAGCCTGCACTCAGTATAAACCAGTACCACGATGCTGATCAGGGCAGCATCGTGGTACTGGTGGTACCATGGTGGTGGTTCAAATCGATCCGTGTTCGAAGAAAACCACGACATAATGCCTACAGGTAGGTACTCACATTAAAGCCCCATGACCTTCGTAGTCGGAGGATACAGTTAAGTCTCCCTTCGATTATGATATTGTAAACTTCTCACCATACATTATGACGCAAGTCAACACTATATAGGAACAGTACTGATGCAGGGGACAGAGGGAGGAGATGAAGTTGCTAGCATACATACTATAGAAGCTTACTTAGGCTCAGCGAACCTACATTTACAATTACTGCGTAAAAATATCTAGGAGCACCGGAAACAGAGCGCAACGTTGGAGTGATTCAAAATGAAGATATACCGCTCTTGACTCAAACAACCAATGAAGCAGTCAGAGCTCCACCATAGACTGGCCAGATGGACACTGAAACTTCAAGAATTTTCGGTCATCATCACAGATGGAAAAGGCTCTAAACATCTTGTGCATATTCTTTATCTCGCAGATATTCACCAGCAGAGGTGGATGCTTCAAAGAAAAGCGAGAACACCGTGATTTCGCAACATAGCTGAAAGGTGGGTTGGCCTGAGGTACAGTGGACAGATGTTGTTTCATGAAACTTCAACCAGTTGGTTCATTCAACTGCCGTTCCCCCTTGTTGTCAACATGTCCACGGGTGATTGGTCTGAGCAGCGACTAAATTCTCGTTCGAAATATTTTCAGGCCAACGTACACCGATGACACATCGCAAGCAAATTTTGACAAAGGCTTGAAACTTTTGAGTAACAGTGGTGATCACTTTCATGTACTACTCCCATATATCAATACAGGAAGAATACTAACTGAACACTCTTAACTTGATCATGGTATTGAGAAAAATGCATTGTCAGGCAAGGCAGCGAAAACGGATCTGACGCTGTTAATGCATTGAGGGACACCGTCGACAGGAACCACGGTTCCTAGACATACAAATTGATCAACACCTTCAATGCTCTGGGAACCTTAGTTTTGCTGGTTTTTTATATTCATCAGCGTAGTCGAGGTGCCTGCCATGGTCCATTGAAACCCTCCACGTCTCCGGACAAAGCAACGAACGTCACCGATAATGTCAGTGACAACCTACAAACCTGACTGAGTGTGCTTTGGATGTCAAATTTCTCCTAGATTTTACCTCGGGACAGCATCTGACATTTTTCACCATCATATGTCACTCTGATAATAGCTATTAATTTCTCCGGAATGCCCCCGAAGCGGAGATCTAAACTCCGTAGGGTGTTGACGTGGTCAATACAGAAGAATCCTGAGCGGAAAGTAACCTAGTCTCTGTCATTATTTTTGCTATTATCTTAGCAGTAGTAGATCTAGAGCAGCGCTAAATAGTTCGGCGGAGAGACCATCAAGCCCAGCGGCTTTACTTCTTTTGAGTGCATTGATAGCCGAGATGATTTCGCTTCTATTCGGGGGAGCAGTCCCTATCGGCATATTACGGTGACGAGATGAGGCATAACTTCACCGGATGTGATATGGTTAAATACCGTGATAAAACGTTCCTTCCACCTCTTCCACTGTTCCTCGTCATTAACACTGTATGAAATGCTGCTTATCTTTTCGTTCAACCATTTTGAAAATTTCTTTCTTCGTGGGCATGAGTTTAAACTTCTCATGGAAAAATGAGGCAGTGGACCCATACTGCGCATTACCGTGCTTAACAGCAGATCCTCATTCTGTTCCCTGATTCCAAACAAGTAGCTTGGTGATTTATATTGTATTATCTGAGATTCCATAACATAGAGTGGGTCGTACCGTTCTTGTCTAATTTGAAGCGCTGTGCGGACTACTCTTATATATTTGATAACATTTTAGCCGCCAGCGCTCTATTATTATATACCTTGGTTGCTGCAACTTCTCATGTGATTTGAAGTTTAGCCTCTGGTCGATCATTTCAACTAAATACTTGAGCGCAGGCTGGGAATGTACTGTTGTTATTCCCACTTTGCTCTTCATAGACGTGTTTTTTCTTCCCTTGGTAATAACTACTACTTCCGCCTTATGTTCTCTGAGCGATAGACCAGCATTTTCTAACCAGAACTTAATATCATAATCTTGTTCATTCACATAAGGTTCGACGTCTTCGAGAAGGCGTGCAACAATGGTCATTCCAATATCATTCGTCATTCCAGGCCACACCAGTAAGGAGATCTAACGTCAGCACCCCGTTACACATAATTATCCACAATAGTGGGCGTAGAAGAGACCCTTATGGAACTCTGCATGTCGTTCGGTATAGTTTCAGCCCTTCATATGATTCTCAGCGCAAAAGCTTATCGATTAAGACGTCTTCACCGATACGCACCAGGTATCCCGGTCCGCCTAAGTTGATTAGGGACTCAAGTATTTTACCCCTTCTCCCGGAATTTAAGACATTCTTCACACCGAGTGTTATCATTGCACAGAATTTCTCCTCTTCAAGTACGGCTTTAGATATGTTCCACCAGGTTAACTACATGAGTCGTAGACCTCCTCTTTCAAAATCCAAACTAATTCTCGAGAAACCGCCTTCCTCTCCGGCAATCGAAAATAATCTTTTATAGATTATTATAGGACGAAGGTTGACCCAGAGGTTTGTTTGTCTTGGAAATTAGTATTAGTTTCTGCTTTCCATTGTGTGGGAGATGCTCCTTCTTTAAAACATGGGATAAATGCCTTGCCAAACATATGCGGCGATATTTGGACTGCTGCCTTAAGAGCTTTGTTCGGGATGCTATCCAAGCCAGGCACTTTATTTTCGGCTATTTTCTTCGCAGCTTCTAGGACCTCCTACCCCTTATCATAGGAGCTTCGGTGGTGCCTATCGCGACAGTTACCAGTACTCGCATTCTGTGGGAAAAGCTTTGTCACTATTTCACCCCCTTTCTATCTGCTTGTCTGTCTTTCATGCACACCTTTTTCAAAAAGGATGTATCGATTGGCACGAAATCTGGTACGAAGGTGATGAATACATGAAGTGAATAACATCACTCTACGTTGGGCTGAAGGGAGGTCCGTTTGTCTGTCTTTTCGTCTGTCCGTCTGTCCGTATGCCAATATGTCCGTCTGTCCATATGCCTGTCTGTTTGACTGCCTTTCATACATTGAAAGCCCACTCATTCAGTGTGTCAGATTGCTCTACGTTGGATTTAAGGGGGCTCTCCATACATTCAACGGAAGTTGATTTTTTTTTACCAAATATATCAAATAGAGTATCAAATGAATGGCCCCGATTGGTTATTTTCAAAGCCGGAATTGGTTTTGACAGTGTGGGGTTGAGAGCGATAATTTCTTTCACGGGCCCATTCTCACAAACTACCAAATAGAAAAAAATTACGAAGCTGGTCATATATGCGGCTTATAATTCCCTCCATACCGATATCTACTCAAATAAAGTTAATAATAGTATATTACTGTATTTTTAGAAAATTGAGTGGAAAACTCCCTTAAGTGCATCATAGCATGAAAGTTTGATGTTTAATGAAAATTTCACTATTACTGATTTAGTAGCTACTTACTGATATAGTAGCTCAAAGTTGTCTCTATTATATAGGTTTACTGCAACCCAAAACATTGAATGTCAATATCTCATTATAGAGAGTAGTCTGACATGCTAAATGCATATACATTATGAGCTATGAAGAAATGGAACAGTTCTATACTCAAATATTCTTACAGAAGAAATACACAAAACCTTTCATACTTAAAGCGCTGAGCTTCCGGTTTTCGGCTTGATCTATTTTTAGAATAGCTTTGTACTTGTGGTTGACTATAGTCAAACCGTATCGTAAGAGCCGATGTACCCGGAGCGTTCCGAGTTCTGCGTTCTTTGTAATAAGGACTTCCTTAACCAGATCCTGAGTTATGTGAACTTAATTAAGGTTTTTTTTGCAGACGATATTTGGGGCTTCCAATCGTAAATATGGTTTGAACAGACAAGTTGACCTAGTGCACTGTTGTGATTTTTACAACACGCCTTTTTGGCTCAGTTCTAACTAACAAGCATTGTCAATTGTAACGCCGGAGGCACTCCTAATCTCCTCTATCCTGCTACCCACTCTTCCCGTGTGTTTTTTCATTTGACTGAACGCTCTCTACAAACGATATCAACCACTGACCTAAAAATTACATAATAAAGACGCAGTGAGCTCCTTCCCATAAAACACTGATCAAATCTAGTCTTTCCACTGTTAATTCAAGACTACATTCTTGTTTTTACAGTTAAAGTCATAGACCTCCTTACCCGAGAGAGGTTTTCCAAAAATGTCCGGTTAATCTTGTGGGCGACAATGCGAAACAAAGTCGTTGATAATTTAAGATCACCAGAGGAAATACATAAGATCTGATGGCTAATTTGTGTAGCTTTGTTCTAAATAAGAATAAGTAGGAGCCAGACTGTCTACAAACTTGTTTACAAAGATTCATAAACTTGTTTGATAAAAAGGCTCTTATTCCAATAATACTAATCCAATCTAGATTTCCTCTTTCTCATCCATTTTAAATAATATTAATGTATAAAATAAATTTAACTTTATAGTCAATTCGAAGAAATTCATTGGCCAGACGTCATCAAGCCGGATTAGTCTGAATTCGTTTAATATTTCGATGAACATTCTCCAAAACTAATTAAACCCAAAAAGTATCTTATCTTAATAAGACATTAAGAGTATACCCAGAGAGCATTAATTCGCCGCTTTTAATATATTGATCCCTTGACACATATTCCTTGTATTCATGAGAGTAAATGCAGAGCTTTAGTAGTTTTATAAGACTTTTTTTTGCATATATAAATGCAAAATTGTGTGAATTAGTATAAATTAAACGATCCGTGTGTATACGATTTCCACCATCATTATGGTACCATACAAAGAGGAAGGCTAGAAACGAGCCGGGTCTAACATTTTCCTGACTAATTCAAATGCTTTGTGTGAAAATTCAAGTTTTTCGTGTAAAATAACATTTTTATTTTTATATAAACTATTTTAACCCTGATCTCTCACGTAGGTGATCATGAACTGCTTCGATGTGGTTATAATCGTTGGTTGATGAATTGTATTTTTTATTTAAATAAAATTGAGAGGCGGCTGATTTGAAACGATTGATCATTGGTTATTGTTTCTATTTTAAGCTAATAATAAGAGAAAAAAAAACAATTAGTTGGAATAATTTTAAAAAAAGTTGTCATCAAGGTGCAAAGTCAAGGAAAGCATCCGGCGAAATTTGTCATGGATATTTCTTGCAAAATGTTAATTTTATGGAAGCAATTCTTGAAGGTCAATGGGCTGTGCTAATGGTCTGTGTTATTAGTTTGATGAATTAATTTTCAATATCGGGGGTAAGATTAATTATTCTGTTTCCTGTTTAACTTTAGTTTTTTGCTCGAGTTTCCAAAATCTTATCTTGGCCACAATATTTCTCTTTCATCTTTACTAACTTGCACATATCTACAGAAAATAGTGGGCTCTGCTGCATCCTCTTGACAGTACACTTACTACCAGCAGCTAAATCACGGAAAATGCTATTTTTTATTACTAATTGTATTTCATTGTCCACTCATTGCTTTTATTGCATTTTAGGAGGAACTGATCAATCGCCTAACGAAGAAACTGTTGGTGCTTAGCAAGGAACAAACTACGATTGCTGAAGAAAGTTCGACAAATGACCAACTTGGGAGTGAACTTGCTACAAAGGTGGCCGAGAAATTGCGTCCCATTGATGCTACAAAGTTCCGAGCCTATATCGATGATGTGGGCCATATAACGATGCTATTACTATCGCTGTCCGGACGTCTAGCCAGAGTTGAAAACACACTTCACAATAATATTGAGAATAGTGCTGAAAAAGTAAGTATAGATAAAGCTTCCGGGAAAAGATTGTGAAATGTTTGTGATTCTTGGTGTTGAAATAAAGGAAGAAGAAGAATGAGCCTTTTCACTGTAAAAATGGCCAATATCCTAATTACTATTCTGCTTCTCCGCGTAATCTTCCAATTTTGAAACGAAGAAAATACACATTCATCAAAATTCATCTCGCAGTGGAGCAAACATATGATAGTCGTTTAGGGACAAGTCGAAAGGTCGAAATTGAAAAGTGAAAGATCTCGCGCCGAAGAAAGCAGCAAGTGGTTCCAAAAATACTGTATCTGCTGCAATTAAAAAAAAAATCTTACATAAAAAAATTAATTTCATCAATTATTTATCATAAAAAGGGGATGTTCAAATGCTGTGGAGAACAAATATTCGAGTTTGGAGGATGCCTTGAGGTTCCCCCTTTTGAAGCAAAAAAAAAATGTATGGATTTATGAATTCCCCGCAAATGTGCAGATTTCTCATGTCCAAACGTATGAGGATGTGGTTAGAACAAATAGTGCAGCTTCCGTGGATAAATGTAGTGTCATCTACAGTATTTCGGGAACCAATTCTTACTTTCTTCAATGTGAAATCCTCTAAATTATAACTCGTTTTATCATCGCGTAGTTGAATTATTTCTAATGTTTGGATTAAGCGTGGTTAATTGTTATCCACATTCATGCTTAACCTTTGATAATTATCTTTTATCTAGAGTAACAATCTCAATCTCACATTACTCAAAATTTACAAAATCTACTGTGTAAACAGAGAACAGGCATTCATAACCAGCAAAAAAATATAATTAAGAGTCGAGCTGGATTCCATCAGGTACCAAAAAGAGAAACATGAGAAAAACGAAATTTAGAAAACTAACCGTCCAAACGGCAACAGGGCACACTAAGTACAAAATAAAAGGCGGAAACATAGAAGGAGCGCCAAAAGTGACAAAATGCATATATTGAAGAGGAGGGATAATAATATAATAATAACATGAGGAAAATGCAGGATTCAGCAAAAAGATAAACGGCAAGGAAAATCTCGACCCATACGAAAGCTGTACTATCTTTGTCGATCGTGAATCTAATACTGGTTACACACGTTTGGCACTTGCCGCAAACTCCAAATCTCCACAGACAAATGTTGCCATCCAAGTGCGGCTATGTTTTCGAAGCAGGCAAGCAAATTCCCTTTGATTTGTTCAAAAAGCCCACACTTGATCAGATCGGCGGCAAGCGCTTCCTCTATCCACACTTTTGAATTTGGGGTAGCTTGTTGAGGTTAAGCAAAGATTTGGATTCGGCATAAGTGGTTTCCCCCGAAATTTGATTTTTGGTAACTTTTTTAATGGTACCCCAAAAACCCAAAAAGCATGCAATACCGACGTTGAAAAGTTACAAAAATAAACGGACGGCCAATTCTTTTACAGGCTTGGGAGTGACACTTGTGGCATGTCTCCGAAATCCAAGCGACCACTGGATCCGTCATGATTTTTGGGGGAATTATGGCGTCAACTTTCCTGCCTTCTGATTTATTGTATAGGAACAGAAATGCTAAAACCCGTCTTCGTATGGTAAAAAATCTTTAGGTTACCCTTACTGTCAGCCTATGTGATAGCGACATTAGAATACGCAAATTGGTCATTCAGAGCTAATAGGAATGACAATAAGGTTTTTTTTTTCATATTCTGAGCACTTCCTTTACGACAGGCAGGAAATTCCTACCGGAACAGATCACACTCTCGGACTACACGATTATAGATTTTTTTGTAAGCATGGAACCAATTCCAGCTCTCACTCGAGTCGCGATTCCTAAGGAGTCCATGAAAATTTATTCCCCATAGAGAAAGCAGCCCAGGACAGGTAAACGGGAGACAAAAGGCTCAAACAGCTCTAAAGAAGAGCATAAAATCGGCTAAACGATCATGATAGAGAGAGAGTTTTTGTGAAAACACAAACTTGCTTGATATTTAACCTCGATGTAGTTAAAGTTGATGCTAGCTAAAAAACCTAAGAAGCAACTGGACAGTATGAGGAATACGCTGATAACGATGAGAAAGCGGACAGGCTAAGCCGATTTTCCAGACGTATTTATGTTAGTTAGTGTATAGTTCCTGTCGTAGTAGTAGAAGGAATGGGGTTTCTAGGTCTGCTTCCTAGGAAAACATACCGCGCATATTTGGAGCACCCTTGAATTCAAATAACCTTATGGTATTGAAGGTACTCTTTATTTTCAAATCAGGAAAACGCACCACCTGCACGCAAAAAGCTTCGGACCGAATAATTCAACCTCCTTTCTCCTGAAACCATTGTAATGATTAATCTAGCGGTACATAAGGAATATGATTCCAAGCGGCCGCTTCTCTCCAGGCAACGTACTTGCTAGAAAAGCAAATCCACGAAGATGGGACTTCACAAGTTGATGACAAAAACTGTGAAGGCGATCTCTGAAGGGAAAATCTTTCTGGGTATATTAATGGATCTCGAAGTTGCATTTAATTATGCATCCTTCGAAACGCTTAGTAAGAGGGCAAGATGCCAGGGATTCGATCTGCTCTGGATCAGTCGGACTCTACTCATGCTGATTGTCGCAAGGATGGCATAAATCGAAGCCTGGAATATGGTCCTCATTTTTCTATGGGGTCTGTCTGTAATCCCAAAAGACTGATGCCCATTTATCGACCATTCTTCTCTTTTGGTGATTACGGGAAAGTATAGCTTTTCAAAGACGAATCTGGAAACCACATGATCAGAGCAGCAGATGTTTTTCAAGGAACTTCCAGATGGACCGTATGATTAGCCGCCACTTACCTCGTGGTACTGGTACCCGGTCTATATGCGTCGTTGGTTGCTTTCCGTTTCAAATCCAAATAAATGGGTGCAGTACTCATAGCTCTAGTAATATTTAAGCAACTGAGCTTCTAAATCTGCGTTAGCGGCTTGCTGCTATTAGCAAAGTTCAGTCTCGGCCACCAGACGATGCAAGCATACATCAAAATGGGTTTTATTATGGATGTATACATCCAATGAATCCATTTTAGTGAAAACCCCAGTTCTTAGCTATCGCAGGATTTCTGGTATTGTCCCTGAATATGGTATTTCCAGCTTAACTTGGAGACGAAATGTTCCTCTAAATATTTGACTGCTTTTACCAACCGGATTTCCGCCCCTGCTAAGGTGCGTTACG
Organism: Hermetia illucens; assembly: GCF_905115235.1. NCBI lineage: Eukaryota > Metazoa > Arthropoda > Insecta > Diptera > Stratiomyidae > Hermetia > Hermetia illucens. The sequence goes on from NC_051849.1 coordinate 54,495,411, forward strand.
TCTGGCTGTCCCACTTGACGTTCCTAGTGAATATAACTAGTCCAATTTTTCTAGCGTTCACCGTGAATTCATTACGGAGGTACCAATTTTAGATTACTTGTACTGTTGCATTCAAGCGGTCACATATTGTGCTGGCAATCTTGCCGATAACTATTGCGGCTAGATCGTACGCGAATGCTTGGGCGAAGACCTTTGTTTCCTCCAGGAGCCATACCAAGGTGTCCATAATCAGTTGCCCATAACAGAAGCGTCTCTCTGTGGACAACCCCTAAGACAGCCAGCCTCAATAGACTTTTGCCCGAGCAATATATGAATGTTTCTCCAATCTAGCATGTGAAGAATTCAACTGATTAACAGCAGATCGAATCAGTGCTGTCTTACCGCGTTGGAAATCGCCGCGAATGTGCCATAACTGAAGGCACTTTCCATGTCCACGAATACGCTTAAAGCATATTCTTTATTGTACATCGCCTTATCAATATATGCGTTTGCTTCTGGAGGGCTGTATCCGTGTATTTGCCTTTCTGGTAGGCATGTTGCCTACAGTGAAATGGGTACATAGGGATGTATGTATCCCTTATGAACCGATCTGCTAGTCTTTCCAGTCCTTTAGAAGTTAGACTGATCAGTCAGAAGTTTTTGCGTCTGTTTAGGTAAGTTTCCCTCGTTAAGGAATAAATATTACCTTCACATCACACTAGTTAATTGAAATAGAAGCGTATGGTAGGCAAGCACGGTATATACCTGAATTCCGAATATGTAGACCTAGGGCATCCATTCTCTCTACTACTAGATAAGGAATATTGCCATCCGGACCCGCAGGCTTGTATCTATGGAATGAGTTAAATGCCCATATCACACGTTCCAGTGATTCTACTTTGCATGCCAGAGTCTAATATTTCGGTTGAGGGCTGTATGCACCTGTCGGCCCCGAGATGATATGATGCGTGGGAAGCGTATTTCAAGCAAATTGTTTGCAGTTTCTTCATCGTTTTTTGTGTACGTCCCGCTTCATAGACGCGAGTAGCCCAGCCGCTGACTACGTTCTTTGATAAGGATCCACGTCAGCTTAGAAGTTACCTCAAGAGAATTGGTTTCTTCGCAAAAGCGTCTTGATGATTGTTTAGCCGATCTTTTGCTCTTCTTTAGAGTTTTTTGAGCCTCTTCGAAAGCTTCCCTCATGCTAGTTATGATCATCTGTGTTTCTCAATTCTGCAATTCCTGCAATGGATTTGATGCGTCTCCCAGGGATCGTAATTCGGATGCTTAGTTTTGTTTTGCACGTCGTCAAATCTGTCTTGGATTCCGAATTCCGAAATGGAGTGAATGCAGATGAATCTATGCCCATTACGAAATCAAGGCGTCTGTAATCCGAGAGTGTGATATCGTTACGATACTCTCCACTCTCCGACAAGAGCCGCAATGTCAGGGGATGCCACCGTGATGTCGATAACCTCTTGCCTGGCCCCGTTGACGAAAGTTGGTTCATTACCTAAATCGAGGATCCTACCAGATACGCCAGTAGTCCTGCCCGTCTCGTGTTGATGTTGGAACTTCCCCAGCATATATGGTGGGCGTTCATATTACATCCTGCTATCATTCCCATGCCTTTACTTTTCGCACATTGGTAAATTCGGATGAATATTCCACTGGGAACTTCGTCTACGTCATAAGGAAGATAAGTAGAGCACCACAGAATCTCCTTATCTCCCTGTCGACTTTTTATGATCGATTTGATCGTTGTGGTGTCGCCATCACAAAAGTCATTAACCAAAATAGCTTGGAGGTCTTTTGAAACCACCATACACTTCCACTGGCATACAACAAGTAAACATGTCGGAAGTTTAAGCCCCTAATTTCCTCACCAACAACCCACGGTGCTTGTATGAGGTATATACATGTCTCGCCGCTATTGTTCCAACGACTGATAAGTGGAGTCGTCGCTTTGCAATGATGCAAATTTATTTAAGGGATATTGCACCTCATCTATGTTTCAGATGAAGATGCCGTAGGCTGCACGTCAGAGAGTACTTGTGATGTGATGGTCCCAGGTCTCCAGTAGAGCCGGCAGCCAGTTTGTTCCCGAACCTTTTTAATATCCGATTCAGGAACGCCAATAATAAAAAAAGTTCCCGTCCTATCGACTCTTCCTCCTGCTTTGCTGCGTAACAATATTCAGGTAGAGGGAGAAAGCTCGGCAACTACTGTTAATACTCGGAGGTCTCTGTTTAAATAATTAAGTTTTTATAGCGATTCTGGTGGTAGCTGCTTTTCTCTAAAAAATTATAAGAAACAAAATCCTTTCCGGGTAAAGTTGAAGTCTTGGTGGTAAACCGTATGCACTTAGGGGTGTAATCCTCAATCAACTCTGAATTGAGGAGGACCGAAAACTCCGCTCTTTTATCACCAAGTTACAAATTTTTCACTTCAAATTTCAAATGAAATAAAATACATTAATTCAATTTTTTTCCTTTTTCCGTAGAAAATTCTCGAAGTGAAGCGTGATCGACTAGCAGAGCAACTGGAAGAGGCCAAGCGACTGAAAGAGGATATTGATCGTCGTGGTACTATCGTTAGTAAAATACTCGAGAAAAACCTGGCTGCCGACGAAAATGCTGACTATGATTACTTTATAAATATGAAAGCTAAATTGATAGTGGACTCTCGAGAGATAGCTGATAAGATAAAAGTGAGCGAAGAACAATTGAAAGCCTTAAAGGATACTCTTGTTCAAAGTGAATGTTAACTTGTTTTTCTTTGATCGTTTTTGTAGGCTTTGATTTGATTTTTAATCCATATTCTAGGAGTACTTTAAAATGTTATGCAATTATTGCGCGATACACACTATTACTCTTAAGCATTTGAACGAATATTGTTTGAATATTTTTCGAGAGTCTTTAAGAATCAATTATTTAGTAATTTTCGTAGTTGTAGACAGTAGGATACATCTAAGTCGACGCCCCTGTGTGTTAGGGTTTAGTTTTAATTTTGTAATTAACTTATGTATGTATATTTTCGCTTTAAGTTTAATTTTCAGATCGATTTAGAAGAAAATACTTCAAAAATTAAAGCTTAGTTATGGTTTTACACTCAAATGTAAAAAAATCAGAAAAATTTATCAATCGGCATTTAACTTGTAAAATTAATTGTTTTAAAATATTTTTGTAAATTTCAAACTACTGACGTTGTCGGCAGGCTCCAAAGCCTCGTTTGTAGAAAGGAGTACTATCAGACTTTCCTATAAATCAAATACATGACTTAACACTTTAAAGGACAGGGACGAGACCTCAAGCGACTTGCGAAAGTCCTTTGTTAGAAACAATAAAAATAGTGACGCATGCGCTTGTGCTGTAGTAAAAAAACGTTAAGACAATGATGAACCCCATATTCACGGAACATCCCATCACGGAAGTGAGAATCATTGTTGCAGCAACAAGTGAGAATTCGTCAAATAATCTAATAAACAAATAAACAATGTATAATATTTAATGTGTGTATGTCATTTCACCGAATTTTGATCGTTTTTATATTCTTTTCCCAAATTTCAATGCATCGTTGAAATACACTGGGAGAAAATATTAAAAAATTCACACAAAAATCAAATGGAAACTGAAATTTGTTATACGAGTAATTATCGGTTTTGAAAGAAAAGATACAAATAAAGCCTATCGTCTTGTCTCTGTCTTGATTCCTCCAGAATTTGTGGCTCTCCACCAAGTTTATTATCAGAAAACTACGTAGTATAATCACTCGATACTTTTGCTGTGAATAAACTAACTTCTGTATACGCAATAGTGAACTTTCAAGGACATTTTAGAGTTTTAAAGGAACCCAGTAATGATGTAACGTATCCTGTGCCTCTTATACAGTTAGAGATAATCATATACATATTCTACACCTATGCAGACATCTCGTACAGTGAATTTGTTAGGTGCTTTATCAGAGTAATGTTTGCCTTGGAATTGCATTTTCATATTATATTCTACGTAAATATTAAGGATTCAACGCAAAGAAAGCAAAATAACGAAGGGAATTTTTCATTTGTTTGTTTGCTTCTGTGTACTAAATGAGTAAAGTATGGGCTGCAAAAAAATTAGTAACAAGTTGAAAAATCTAAAAAAATTTGCTTGATTTTGGAACAGAGTGTAGAGAACTATAGGGCACAGTACATTTATAATTGATAAATATGTATTTTAAAATGTATGCCTTAAAATATATTGTATTTTGTGATTTTATTATATACTTATTATCAAGTTATAAAATATACAAAGTGATTGAAAATTGAATTGCTGCGTTTTAAATCCTAATTAGCATTAGCATATTTTATTTACTTAGCCTTACAAAGGGGCGTTCCCAAGTACCTACAACCTTCAATCTTAAACTAGTAATGAAAGCATGTCAGCTTCTAATATTGCCACACCACACTAGAGGTAAAAAATCTTAACATTTTATGAGATCTGATCCTGGAGACCGGCCCCCTGCGAGCGTAGGTGACATTGTTTCCTCAAAAAGCGGAATCGAAAATGAAGGAGTGCATGACATCAGGAGAGACGCTTCCGACCAGCTAACCAGCAGAAATGCAGATAGGAAGCAATTAAAACAAGATTTAATGAGTTTGATTCTTTGTTTTGTATATAAAAATTGAAAAAGTTTTTGACAAATCATAACTTGACGCATCCTCCGCGATGCTCGACTTTTCCTTCAAACATCAGGTACTGCTCCGGCGGCTGGCTGATTTTATCCAGCTGACGTTGTGTTTTCACTTTTTCGGCGAACCATTTGGGGAGGTTTCAGACGATGCCATCTTTAAATGAGACGGCCAGTCACTGCCCGTGGGCTGTTTTTACAAATCTAAATGTCTTGATCACAACAGCCTTTCGGAACCAAGGTTTTGCAACAGCTATCTGAGAAGTTTTGTGTGATACAAAACCTTATTAGAATCGATTCGATGTCTGTCTACCCGTCTGTCTCTTTTTTCTTGAGGAGGTGGAAATTTCCAAAAGACACTTGTCTGGACACACCAACGTGTGGGATTTTTGCCCACTAAAACCACCCCCGACTCCCTCCCTGTTCCGCGGAACCACCACAAGGTATTACATCACGGGGCGGAGTCAGCTCATTCTAGCTTAGTCACCTTTCTTCTATACGCGGGGCACGTGACCACGCTTTTCTCCTCTCCTCTGCCTTTCGCAGTTTGGTTTGGATAGATGGAGTTCACTGCATCCCAATTTTCTTGATGTGCTACCATTTTCGGCACCAGATTTTCTAATATCTTAAATCCTATAAATTCCTCCTTTCTTCCATAAATCTCGGACAGTGGAAGAATACATGCTCTGGGTCCTCTGGGACTTCATCGCAATTTGAGCAGTCGGGTGAGGTCTCCAATTTAAACCTGTGAAGGTATTGGAGATATCCTCCATGCCCCGTGAGAAACTGGGTGAGATTATAATTAATCTCACCATGTCGTCTCTCCAACCACTCCTTGATGGCAGGAATAAGCCTATGAGTCCACCGACCCTTTCCCGAGCGTTCTCACCGCCCTTGCCACCTATTTATGGATCTCTCCCTTTCAGTCTTCTTCGTCCGCGATGAGGAAGAGGTTGGCTTCGCATTGTATATGTTCGGCATCATTCCAGAGATGACGAATGCTGCATCATCTGAGACAGTCTTGAAGGCAGAGAATACCCTCAAGGCTGTCCTCCTGTAGACTGGACTCAGTTTGGTAGCGTTCCCTGACATCCGCAACGCCTCCCTTCAAACTGGGGTCGCATAGAGCATGATCGAGGTCACCACCCTGGCTATAAGCAACCTATAGGTATGCCGTGGCCCTACCACGTTCGGCATCATCCTTGCCAGGGCCATACTTACAGTTGATGATTTGTTGCAAACATACCGCACATGTTGCTTATAGCTAAGCTTCTGTCTGTCCGTCTGCCAGTCTGTCTGTCTGTCACATCCGATTTATTCGGAAATGACTAGAATGATTGTCACGAAAATTGGTGAAAACGTGTGGTCTGTTGTTGCCTTTTCATGCAGTAAGTGGCACCATTTTATGTTAAGTTTGAGTATGTAACCATGTCGGCTAGAAATGAAAGGGTTCAATTAGTACTGGTCTCATATTTGATATCAGATGGAAGGTAAGGGAGCGAGGGCCTAAAATATGACCCTCAAAAAGTGTAATGGGTCTCGATCTCAGAACCTATCCAAACGACAAATCTGAAAAAAAAAATCACAGTGGTGTATCTAAACGAAATCTAGGCCTCAAAATACATCCTGTTCCCATATTTGCACAAGTGAAGTTAATAATACAGGGTGCGGCAGCATAACTTCCTTTTTTAAAATGCGCGCCACTCAGTTAGTTGATGTCATCGCGGAGCGCTAGTGGTCTCGTTCAAGAGGGGATACTGTAAAGTTTTGTCCCGACACGGTTCAGTCGTCATCATGCGTTGGAATAGTGAGGAGCGTGCCTTTGCCGTTGAGGTTTACTTTTCAAGCGGATGTTCGGTTATTGCAACACAGCATGCATTTCGGAATCGCTTTAATTTAGCCCCGTGGGCTCCCGTCCCAGACCGCAAATCAATTGTTACATGGGTCACTATATTCAGACAAACTGCAAGTGCGACAAAAGGAAGAACTGGAGTCCCTCGGCCCGTTAGATCACCTGAGAACATTGAAGCAGTGAGAGCGTCAATGTTGCGATTGCCACGGCGTTCTGCGCGCAAACACGCATCTTCCCTTGGACTATCCGATCGTTCTGTGAGAAGAATTCTTCGTGATGATCTTCATTTTCATCCCTATAAGATGGCGATAGTGCAGGAACTTTCTGAACGTGACTTCAATTCTCGGATGAACGCGTGTGAGCTACTTCTTGATGTCGTTCCCGAGGGTGCTATTGTTTTTTTTAGCGATGAAGCCCATTTTCATTAGTGTGGGTCGGTTAACAAACAAAACATGCGCTACTGGGCTGACACCAACCCTCGAGAATTGCATCAAAAGCCTTTGCATTCACTCAAAGTAACAGTGTGGTGTGCAATTTCCTCAGCTGGAATTATTGGTACCTGGTTTTTTGAGGAAAATGAGGTTACAGTGTCAGTGAATTCGGACCGGTATGTAAACATGCTACAGAATTTTTTTTCTCCCACGGCTAGAAAATTTGGATTTGGGGGACACTTGATTCCAACAAGACGGTGCAACAGCACACACTTTAAGAGCATCGATGGCTGTTTTGAGGGAACACTTTCCAGAGCGCCTTATCTCAATTAGAGGCGATTTGGAATAGCCGGCACGCTCTCCCGATCTGTCCCCTTGAGATTTTTTTCTATGGGGTTTTTTGAAATCCCGTGTTTATGTGAACCGTCCAAGAACCCTACAAGATTTGAAGACCAACATACAAGAAGAAATTGTCAACATAACACCTGCTATGCTAACAAGAGTCATGACAAACGCCAGAAATCGGTTTACGCAATGTATGGAGAATGGGGGACGTCACCTAACAGATTTGATCTTCAAAACAATGTAAATAAAAACTTTAGACATGTACCTACATTATAAAAAATAAATATTATAAATATTTTCCGATGCATACAATGGTTTTTATTGAGTTTTGAAAAAAGGAAGTTATGCTGCCGCACCCTGTAGTATACTAACACATTTTAGAAATTTGACCGGAAACATCCCTTTAGTTCATGATAGAACTACAAAATTTGGTGCCTGCGTAAAGAATAATATAAGGCATAACTTTGAAAAGTTTGAAGGAAATCCAACTATTATTAACAATATTATAAAAGGTGAAACTTTTACATTTTTTGCATTCTAAAACATGTATGACGTCATCATAACATATCAATTTGTCAATACCACACCAAAGTGAGCGCACGTGAATGAGAAACATATTCCTTGAGTTCTGGCTCTTACGCTATTTGATGGCTTTACCTTCCTTAGCAAGAAGGGCAGCCGAAATCACTCCCCCGATCATCATCACGGTCAGTTCTGAGACATCGCTGTAGGAAGACGCCACCGGCAAAGCTCGACGTCTCTGTACTTGCGCACGTCGTTCACGATACACCTCATTGCCAAGAAACTCAGCCTATAGCTCCGCGTTGTGAAGCGGAATAACTGCGTAGTAATCATGAGAAGATGTCTCCTAAGGCTCCTAGAGGCAGAAGCAACGTTTTCCATTACCCGACTTACATGTGAAATTACTTTAATTTTGAAATCATGCGCCTACCTGTTACATCAACCAGCCAACTCTGCTTTGCGCCTGTTCAACAGTGCGTCCAAAAACAAGTGCCATAACATCGTCTCCATAATTAACCAAGACCCACCCTTCTGGCATATTTAATCTTAGCGGATAATCATAGGAAGCATTCTAGAGGACCGGCTCTAGAATTGACCCTTGTGCCATCCCCAACGTGATCTCTACCATTCTTTGACCCCCAGCATCTCATAAAGTAGGAAACAGTCCCTGAGATAATCCCTAAATGCTGCAATAATGAAGAAACGACGAAGACAGCTTACGATTCTGACTAGAGTAGAGGCTTCACCTCAGCCTAAAGAGCTCTATATCATGTTTTGCGAATTATACAAGGGAATGTTTACCAGCTGCGAACCACTTCGGTGACACTGCCCCCAGGACAGAGTTAAAACAGCGTCTGATGAGTTGTCGCCTTTTGATTTTTGATGCTTGGATGTTAAAACGGAAAAAGTAGGAACTCGTTGCTCAGCATTTGGACCGGTTCAACATCGAGTGAATGTGGACTTAGGACCCCTCAGTTTTTAAACAAAGAAAAAGTAAAAAAACCGCAATAAGTAGCCCGGTACATGGAAAGAATTTTCTAGTATGCCTAGCATGTCCACCCATCTTACCGTCGAGAGCAACGACTATACAAAACAGCTCGAAGAACCGCATCCACGAATTTCCTGCTCTAAAACCGAACTGCTTTGGGGATAAGTCCCCGACGACGCACGTCACTTCGGTGAGTCTACCCTTAAATAGTTTTCGCGCACTTTCCCGGTTAAGTCAACCAAGGAAACTGGCGGTATACAGACGATGGCTGAGGGCCTTCTTTACGGTTGATGGTCAGCACGAACCTCGCCAACTTCCACCGACAAGGAAAAATATCTTTCTTCTACCTGAAGTATGAATGCGTCGGGCAGCAATTTTGGTCAATGGTGAAACACCAGTTTATATACTTTTACCTGGATAGCATCGAGTCTCACCACTTTCTTAGTTTTCATAGAGAGGACTGTCCCTTCCTCCCCTTTCGTGCTGACAAATGGGCAATTTTCGTGCTTTCCAGGATACTATAATCACCCCGAACGAAGATATGCAGAGAATAATACCCGTATAATGCGTTTCATTTGTTTGGTATTAAGTGAAGTTCTGCAGAACTCCGATTTTTCGAGTGACCAATTTATAATCAAGCCCCCATATTTTAACGTTATACCAAATACCGAAATTAATAAAAAAAGCGTTTGCTGACGGTTTGAATCATCGATATAAAGGCAAACTCGCCAGACGTTGTTTCACTTCTGTTTCTGACGACTTGGGTATGGATTATAACGACCGTAAAACTGTTTCAAACTTTGCTGATCTAAACTCAGACAAGAACCATATTTTAGTTCGGGAATTAAGCAAATATCACTAGCTTCACAGGTCGACAATTTCTGTCGCCCCCAGGACAAAGAATGCTTAACACAGCTGGGTGCCCTCCGGGACATGGAAGATCCGAAGATTCCCGTTATCAGCGTCATATCTGAAGGTTCGACAGAAAATGCCATCTAGCCATCCAAAAACTTCGACGAGTCACACGATTTTCGTCTTCACAATGTTCCATTTGGAGAAAGACCGCTAGGATGAGGCAAAACGATAGATAGCACTAACCTCTTCGACGTATTGATGATCGTTTGTCCAGAAGTCTCTACTCGTCCACCGACGCTGAAGTTACTTCGCTCAACTTGGGCTCCACAACATTGGCGTGCATTCGGTGCTTAAATTGCGAGCCTCGTTCTCGTGGCTTTCCAGGATTCGTGTCAATCTAGAGTATTTATGCCCTTTTCAGAGAGAGCGGCCTCTAGAGCATCAAGGCTGCGTCGAAAGTCCGGCATCGTCTTATTGAGTATTATATAGACGCTGAGAAACCTTATCCTTAAACTATCAATCCAGGAAAAACCATTCCCTCGACCTTGGGCTCCAACCAGCAATCCAGTACCGTCAAGAATACAGTTGACATGGGTCCTTGTTCCCGCATTGTTCACTTATTAGCACTAGATCAGCATTCACCTCCGCACCAAACTATGATAGCACATCAGCCAGCTCGTATCTTGCACAGGGAGAGCAGGATACAGGAGAAAATTGCAAATCTTTCTCATTTCCGCCATTGTATAGGTTACGGATACAACCTACAAACTTTGCATCATTTACCTGCTTTAGGATTTACATCAATCATGTGTTTTTCTTTCGATTTGGTGACAGGTCTCGCGACAGGGCGACCAAGCAAATGCATCCAATGTCGTTAAAAACAAAATTATCGTGTTGATGCTCGGAAAAAATCCTTGAGCGTTGCTCTCAGTCGACGCTGCAGGAGTGGCCTCGGTCCTGTCCAGAATAGCCCTTCCTGTCCACAAGAGCCCTTCCGAAAAGGCGCATTGATATCTGTCCTCTGTAAGAAACCTGACGGTTTGGTGCCAAAAGCAGCGACATAAACGCAGTAAAAATGGCTACTACTATCCCCCTCTCAAAGGGTTTTCGTGACGCGATTAAAGAAGTCGACCGGTTTGATAACCGGCTGATGAAGCTGACCACTATATCAGCTGATCGTACTTTTTCACCACATACGCACCACAGACAGATCTAGCTAATGCCGAAAAGGATACCTTCTGGCAACTTCTCGATGCAAAAGCCAGTAACGTGCTCGCTGATGACTATGTCATCATTGCAGGTGACCTTTATGGTCATGTGGGTGAAAAGCAGGTGTCATGAAGGAAATGAGTTTGGAGTGCCCGATGAGGGAGGCAGGCGTCGATTTGGCGGTCAACCATGACCCTGTAATTCCTACATTTTATATTTGAAACAATAAAACGAAAATCGACTGAAAAATCTCATAAGACGACGAGATTTTACCACCGCCACTGACTGCAGAGCCGTTCCTGTGAAGCCATCGCACCTCAACATCAACCATTGATTGCTGTCTTGCGAATCAAACCACCGATAAAACAGCGTGAGGAACGCACTGGTCTTCCACACATTAAATGGTGATGATTTCTTGAAAAGAAAGAAGAAATGATCTCACTTACACGATTACCAGCCATTACGAATTTGGGTGAATTGTGAAATCAAGTTAAAGACATGAACAACAAACCGCCCTCTGCAACCTTTGGAATTTCCAAGCCAGGTAAGTGGTTCATCAACCGATTAGAATGACGATGTTGAAATTAAAGTCCGTGAAAGAAACGCTTCAATCAAAAGTTTCTCAACAATAAAACGCTGGCCAATTGGCAAATCTACAAGAATGCCAACCGGGAAACCAAGGAAATGATCACTGCCACCAGAGCGATGCAATAAAAAGATCTTTACGTTAAACCGGTCACTCTAACACACACAGGAAATCGAACACTTCTGTTGCGTTAACGACAAGAACGGTACTTTGATTACGGACCGCGACAGATAAATGGAATTCGAGCAGATTTCAAATGAAGAATTTGTTCATCCTCCACTTCCACAAGCACTGCCGATATTTGGAGCAGTTCCACCTGTCAACGCAACTGAAGCTGAGGAAGCAATAAAACCAATTAAATTGGGGAAAGCAACAGGACCTGAAGACACCGTATCCGAGCTCTGGAAAGCGAAGAGCTGGAACCCAACACTGTGACTCAGTAAATTCTTCAATCGGGTTATTGAGGAAGGTAGAACATCACCTGACTGGCAAGAAAGTATCACAATTCCAAGAAAGGAAGTCCAGCAAAATGTTAAAATTACCGTCCGATCCGGTTACTGTCCCACACCATGACGATTTTTGAATACATCCTTCACAACCGTATTCGCGAAATCGTTCAAATAACCATGAATCAAGTCGGTTTTGTCAAGAACTGCGGAACTAATGACGCAATACACGCTGCGCGATTACTCATGGAAGAACACCGTGAGGAACATCGCCTTCTTTACCCTGCATTTGTGTATCTGGAGAAACCGTTTGACCGTGTACCACATGAACTTATCAGGTTTGCTCTACGACAACACCTAGGACCAGAGAAACTCGTTCGTTGGATTTAATTGCCCTACCACGATGTGAAAAGTAAATTTCGAAATGTGGCGGATGTATCAAACCGCTTTGCTTCTCTGTCGGTGTTCATCAAAGAAGCACCCTTCCCTGTTATGGACACTGTCATACGGGACATCCAACGTTCAGCGCTCTATATACTGCTTCATACAGATGATGTTTTCCTGGTGTCTCATAGCAAAAATGATCTCGAGCAACTTGGTCAAAAGTGGATGATCGCCTCATGCGACACGCTGTCATATTGAATTTGAATAGCACTGAATTTTTGATGACCGATCCCCAATGGCACTGACTTGCCCAGAGCTGAGCGATTTAAATATCTCGAGTCAATGCTACCTGTCAATGGAGAACTGCGTTATGAAATTGCTTCACGCATTAACCCAACCTGGATGAAGTGGCGTTCCACAAATAGGTTGTGATCGACGTCGCCCTCTATGGTTCTGAATGTTGGCCGATGATAAACGTTGTGCGGTGATAGAAGCCAAAACGTTGCGTTGAACTAGCGGTGTGACATGCCTAGATCACATCCGAAATGAAGATATCCACGATCGATATGGGGCTGCACCGATCGTAGCAAAATTGCGAGAGAGGTTTCCTCGATGGTATGAACATGTAGTTCACGCTAATGAGAATTCACTTGCCAAAATTGGTCTGAATATCGAAGTCGATCGTAAGCAACCAAAAGCCGGGCCGAAACAACCGTGGCTTGATACGTTGGATGGTGAAGACCTCATTACTACATCCAGATCAGGCCTGTAATAGAATAAAATGACGCAACCGATGACGACGAACCGACCCCGCTTGTGAATGGGACAAAAGGTAAAGAAAAAGAAGAAGATGTGTTTATGTTCTGATAAATTCCCGTGAAAAAAACTACTTTGTTTCTCATTTCTTTTTACATTTATTTCTAGAAAATTATCATTATCCATGTTGTTAATATAAACAATTTTCATCAAAAATAAGAAATACACATCTTATTTCTTCCTAACGGTCACCTAAATTTAAAATGTTCATTTTCTCTTTCTTGGTGTCAATAAATTTGGCTATAAACAACAATTCAGAAAGTAACTATGGATCGAATCTGAACAGAACACGATGAGTCGAGAATGCACTAAACGATTAACTAACGGCGACTAAAAATAATTATCGTAATAAATTTTAGATTGATTATGGCCACCACGCACAATATCTAACTACACTTAGAACTTAGATGGGATTTTTTCACATTATTACTGATTCTTAAAGCATTCAGGATGAATTGATTTTAGCACTTTCTTTAGACTTAGATCCTTTTGTCAGGGTCTGTCAGGACATCAGTTAATGTTAAACATTTTTATTTGTTTTCTTTGGGAACAATTTTGATTGATCTTTTTTATATCGGACCAGAATTTCCCTTTTGAAAGTATCAAATTTTTTGCGGTTTGCATTATTTTGTTGCTCTCTCCAGTCAGGACGCGTCTTCTTCACCTGCAAGCCCCAATGACATGTGAAGATTGGCGATAGAACCTTGAAGGTGTAGCCAGCAACGAACATCTCATATACCTTGGATACAGATACAGATAATTTCGTCAAATTCAAATGATAACTTGGTTATCCTAAATGAAGAAATGTGGGTGAGTTACCTGCGAATTTCTTGTAAATCCATATCCTATGAATCGTTCATCGTGAGGGGGCACCTTATCATCAGCAACATAAAACGGTTCGTATAAAAATTCAAAGTTTGTTACTGTATGACTTATATGAGTTTCATCCTCCTTCCCCGGGATAGACTTATCGCTTTGCCACCTGGAAACCATTGTCATCCCATGAATATTCAAAGTGGGGATTTATGAGGGGTAGCAGAGACCTACCTTGAAAAATTCGTGGCATATTGATTGTAGATGAAGACCTTTTGATGGAAAGGTCGGGCCAGCCCCTTCTTCACCAGCCTCAGTAAGTCGTCTTTACTGCTTGGGAATCGTACACGCAAATCAATTTCATACGTCGGTATCACGTAGGCACATAGTTTTGTACATTTCACATTACGTAAAAATTTATCCAAATTTTCGGTAAAATTATAACTCGGTATAATATCTACATCAGTTAAAAATACATTATCACTTTGGCAGCCTTTTCTCGCCAAGTTGCGCAGATGATTCTGCGGATACAGATTTTTGATCCGCCATTTCTCAGTTTCACTTGATCGCCTCCTTACTAGCCTTTTCAGTACTATGTCCGGCCTATCGCATATGTTCGAGCGAAATAAATGCTTAGCCCAGCGGTTTATCGTTGGCAGTCGTGCCTTTGGAAAGGCCAAATGAAAACTCACGTTTTCACGAACGGCTGGGAAGCATTTTCGCAGATAGGTCACATAAAGCTGCAACAGTTGGAACTCATCGTCTCCAGCTGCAAAGACGGCCACAGATATAGGGCCAGTCCAATGGTCGGCCACCTGTACAAGTGAGTCGAGCCGCTCCAGCGAACTTTGTGTTGCAAGGCATACCGCAAACTGTTCGCTGAGTTCACTGAATTTCTCACCAACAATGGCGAAATCGAAGTACTTGTAGAGTCGCTGATTATCCCACCTTCCTGTATTGAAATCAATGTCCGAAAAGGCGGTTTTCTCTCCGTTCGCTGTCAAATCATCAGATAGCTGATATTGTTGGTAGACGCAGGTAGGTGTTGTGATTTGTGGAGCTTTGGGAATGGTTGCTGTGTCTTTCGGTAGGTCTGGAATCAGGCGGATCTGCTGGTCTGAATCCCTGCAGCCTGGCAAGTGCAGGAAACGCAATGTCAAAATTACGTTGTACGTTGTCAGAATGAGGACGCAAAGAGTGCTTACAACTCGGATGGGATGTGCCTGGAATAGAAACAATGCGTTATCCATCTAACATTGGGACTACAGTAATCCATGGTTAATAAAAAACTTCTAATTAGAAAACTCTTTGGGGAGACTCGTGAGGAAGACAGACACCTCATGCACCAATTCACTAAGTCTCCCCTCATATGAAAACCACCAACAACACAATATTTACCAGACACTTTGCAACAATCATAACGCAAAAGTATTCATTGGCTTCGTTCATCAATCGATCCTTTTATCTGGTATATTTCCCAACACCACCACTTCACGCCACCCAAATAACATCTACGATGTTGATGTTGATGACACACTTCACATAGCTTTATCTCACGACATCATTGAAGAATTCAAAATAAATGATTCCTCACTCATTTAAAATGCTCTGGCTAAGATCTTAAGGACACACTTGAGAGGCGAGTTGACAAACCCCGGTCCTGCGCAAACACGATGTCGTGGGTGAATATGTGTGGCGGCTGGAATTCACACTCGGAAAAATCAATACGAAAGGATACGAGTACTATATGAGAGGAAAAGTGCATCGGAGGGAATCCATTTGAAATGAGGTATTATTAGATAGCACTAAATATAATACGAGACCACTTCAGTGTCGTAAGAGGACACAAGTATATTGTTTAGTAAATATTTAATCAGCAGGTTGAGTTGTTGGAAAAACTGGTGGATTGTGGGAATGCGGGGACAATTTTGAAAATGCCTTCAATAGTTCAATTGCACCACTCGTACCTGGTCTGCCATCATTATCCAAATGACCCGGTTTTCTAGTGGATGCCTAGTTCGATGCATAATTAAAGAACATAATTAGCACGGAGAAAATGAAAACATCGCTAATTAGCGAAGAACATCCACTCTGTTTTCATTGGGCGTAAAAAAAGTTAATTTACCAACCTCCAACGGTTGCAAAGAATGTCTAGCGACCTTGCATATTAGACTCTTATCTTTAAGTACCTCGAATTGATTGGCGACGTGTACAAATTAGATGTCTAGCTATGAATCTCATATTTATGAGGACGAAATAGCCTACAAGACTAACGGAATGGAAGGGAAGTATTATCGGACACCTAATCCTCAAAAAATTATTGAATTCGACCTCATTTAAGTCTATATATTTCCGTAGCAAACTCGACAGCCCTACTCCCATTTTCGAGCACTGGAGTTCCTGCATAAACTAAAGCCGAGACTTCATTAGTGTATCCTTCAAATTATACACCAAAAAATTGTAATGCCAAAGTGGGATGGAGCGATAATCTTAACTAACAACATATAACAAAAACCTAAAAGGAAATGGTGAAATTAGTGTGAATGTCCACCCCCAAATATGGAAACTCTATAGAAGTATTCCGTCGACACATGCTTGCATGCCTCTGTGCCAGCTAGGCTCGAGAATGTGAGGGCTTTCTTTGAATTCTTGGGTCCTCCACTTGCCATTATACAAAACTTGACGCGCACCCGAATCCTGAAAATGCACAAACCGCGTGCTTCCAAATTCTACCAGAAAGCAGAAGAGGCAGGAAACACAAAAGAGAGTGTATTACACGCTAAATCTTGCCTGTCAAAACCTTCCTTTTCACCTCTACTAGGAAAAGCAGAAGAGAGGGAAACTAATGATGTGAACGCAACTGGTATATTGTCTTCTTGAGACTGACGCCATAGACGTTACTGCACCATCAAGTGCAGTTACTCTGGTAAGAGCCACATTGGACGCAGCAGGCTCTTGAGTTCACTCCTACGTAGCATAAAAGTCAGTCATATTAACTTGCAGTTCCCCACAGCTTCTTCCTTTCTACTAGCAAAGATCCAGGACTGCCCCTATATATAGTTTTCTTTTTTTGTACACGAAGGTGCAAAGTCTTAGAAAGACACGTCCGCTCCGGCCCCGCTCTACAAACGACGGAGTTAGAGTGCACAGGTGGGATTCTCACCCACAAAAACCAGCCTCAATTCCGCGGAACCTCCATTTAGGTATTACTTCGCGTAGTAGACTTGCCTTTAGGCAATCACGATTGTCGTCCTTTGAACTTTCCTCATTCTTCGATCCTTCACCAACTCATTCTGTATAGTTACAATTGCAAAGGAAACCATGGGCTAGCTTTCATTTGAGCTCTCTCCGGATAGCTAACTGGTTAGAGAACAAGGCTGCCGTACGGAAGGTCGAATTTCAAATCTCACTGGTGGCAGTGGAATTTGTATCGCGATTTGATGTCAGATACCAGTCGGCTCAGCTGTGAATAAGTACCTGAGTCAAATCAGGTGATAATCTCGGGCGAGCGCAATGCTAACCACATTGCCTCCTACAGTGTTCCGTAGTGTACCGTTACGGTCTTGAATGAAGTGCTCTAATACACTTCAAGGCCCTGATCCAATATGGATTGTTGCGCCAACGATTATTATTTTTCGAGTTGTCACAATCTCGGCAGGTGCCGCATTTTATCTAATACTAGCACTAAGTGCCAAGCATTTAGGCTCGGACGGTCTTACCTACTTAAAAACTGAAGAGGCGCCGATGGTAGGTCAATGGCAGAATTCATCGAGAGTTCCCCGCAACATCTAGCTCGTATGCAGAATGGTGTACTTCTGCATGGTTTGAACCAGACTAGGGGGGATAGCCACATCAATTATGTACGCGGACCTACCCAGGCTTGTTATGTGGAGTATGGCGATCAGTCAGAACTTGCCGGTTCCAACATATGCTATAAGCAGAACTATCAAGTGCTGCTTGCGGTTCATATCGGTAAACCTAACATGTTCCCGTGATCAGCCCATGCTTGTATGTAAGATTTTGATGGATAACCTTACATACAGCATTATGCCTGGTGATGTATTGCACCAGTGCCATAACAGCACAGCCAAGAATGAGATGTTCCAACATCTCTAATACCGAACCACATATTCTGGACTGGTCGTTCTCCACCTGTTCCTTCATGATGAGCTTTTTATAAGCTCGGGTGGCAATAACGCCGTCCTGAATGGCACAGATAAATCCCTCCGTCTCAGCAAAGAGCAGGTTCATCCACTCCACCGAGTTGGAATGATGCATTCGGAATTTGGACATAGTTATCCATATCCGCCGCTGGATGTTTTTCAGATCGTTCTTCGTCCACGGCAATATTCCGAATGCACAAGCCAATGGAGGAATAGCGAATGCATTCAACGCGCTTATTTTATTCTTCCTCGACAGATGCGATTTGAGCATCAGCTTCACACGTCGCAGGAATTCGGACAGCAGAGCATCGTTCAGATCACCAACTCGAGTATGGGTTCCTTGCAGAATTCTTCTCCTTTCCTTTATGTCAATGATTTTAATTTAGTTTATTTCCCCGAATACGGATTTCGGCAGCCACTTGCTGCTTTCTTCAGAGGAAGGTTGCAAGTGGCTGCCGGAATACATATTCGGGGAAATAAACTAAATTAAAATCGTCGACATAAAGGAAAGTAGAATCAGGTTATTTGTTCGGACATGAATTCGGACAATCTAAACACGCAGGGCGCAACACGCAATACCACTGGTTCCCTTCAAAATGTTTACTGCGTTTCGTCATGCCCTTCCATGCAATACTGCCTCATGTACTATGGTTCTAAAGGCACTGCTAGCTGCTTTTTAACATGTTTGGCGTCGATTATCACACCTCTCCCCCCCCCCCTTGATGGCCGGCTTGGAGATGACCATATATACACCGGCTTCCACCTTCACAGTGTTTTGTTTTATTGCTTCGTTATTAAGGCCACTTCCGTTTTTTACCCACCAGGTTCACCAACCCGTACTGGCGCTGCGGCAGGTCACTGCTGTTTTCGATGAAGGGGGAATCTGTTTCCAGGTGGCTTATTGGGTTTGGGAACCAACACCAACTTTTGCATTTTCCACTGGGCAAGGAATATTCCTTGTTTTAAGCACTTCTTGAAGATGTTGACAAAAATGTCGGGCCTTGTCTTAGGAATACTGTGCAAACCTGGGGCCTTATTGTCACCAATCATACCACATATTTCACGTAGCTCCTCCTGGTAACTAGTCCACCGTTTGTCTTACGCTGGTAACAATTTCTTTCTGCCCTTATATATGTACTTCTAGTACAAGAGCCACAGGTTCGGTTAAAACAATTTTATAAAAGAAGGCTAGGGTCTTCTTCAGGTGATGCAAGAACTACTACTACTAGACTTCTTGGCGATAGAAGATCATTTGGAAACTCTGAATGGCACACCTATAGAGAGTCTTGAAGAAGCTTGTCCTATTTCTCGAAGCAAAATCGGTAAAACAGCCCTCTGGGGGAAACGAGAACTGCAAGAACTCAGGTAATCAATCAGAAGTCATCTGAATCTTGCTTGTAAAATTCCTCCCGAAACTCACAGCAAAATATAAGAAGTTTGTTAAGTGCTCGAAATGAGACTCATTTAGAGCATACTGTGAGAAACTGGAGGGCAAAAGAGGAACATCAAGGCTGTGAAGAGTCCTTAAAAGGAATGAGTCGGCCAAGTTGGACTCTCTTAGAATATTGGATGGAACTTTCACGAAATTAAGAGTGGAGTCTGTACATACTCCTACCATCCCGATGGGGAGGGAGTTGGAGGTTCATGGAACACTGCGAGGACAGTGGTTACCAATGAAAAAGCGAGAGCTGCTATAATGAACACTTCTGTATGCATGCAACCATGCTGAATGAGGGTATAGAGTACTTGGAACGACTTCTAGGAAATATTTTTCTGGCAAGTCTTACTCCGGGTGACGTGCTTACCTATTGGCAGAAGGTTAAGGTAGGCTTTATAGTTAACCCTGGGACATACACCCACCACTCTTGCTAAAATATATGGAGAGGCAGATTGAGCATCACACTCGCAGGAAAACTCTAAGGGCGAACCCACTTAATGAAAACCAACATGGTTAACAGCGTGGAAAGTCATTTGCGTCTGCTCTTCATTATTTAATTTCAAAGATAGTAGATGGAATTCTGAAAGGTGAGCATACAATAGGACGTTCGTACGCATTGAAGGAGCCTTTGCCGTACGCCCTTTCAAAAACTTGTTATTCCAAAGGAGAGCGTGGTGTCGATGGTACTTTAATCAAGTAGATCAACACCATTCTAATGTAGAGGTTTCTGTATACTAAAATAAGTGTTGAGCGCTATCTGACAAAAGAAGCAGTGAAAGGCTGTCCCCATAGGAGCATAGTATCGCCTCTTCTTTTTTTTTTGGATTAACAGTTGGCATCTAAATCATGGATTTTCAGTAAATCTAAATCAAACCGCGATGGTTTTATTTACCAAAAGAAGTAACTGAAGGGTTTTTGCCTTCCAAAAGTTTCGTAAAAATAATAAGGTTAACCACAAACATATAGAAAACTGTGACGAACCAGAAGAATACATGTATGAGTGCTCAGAGACTTCGCCACTTCTCTTTTAGTACTTCCTGGCTGAAATTCGAGGACCTAGTCCAAGTATATATCCAAAAAGACTCCTGCTGAGGCAGATGCGAAGGAAGTGAAGGGGGGAAATTCTCAGAAAGGAAAGAAATTATTTATGTATAATATTAATTTAATTATCTCCCCAAAAGAAAAGATAAAATGTTGGAAATAAAATAAAATTTTGGAAATCGTCAAAGACACTGTATGTTGATATTGGCAGTATTAATTCTTCATAAACCTGAACCTACTTCATCATCATCAACGGCACAACAACCGGTATCAGGTCTAGGCCTGCCTTAATAAGGAACTCCAGACACCCCGATTTTGTGCCCCACCAATTCAATATCTCTAAAAGCTCTCTGGCTTCCTGACCTACGCCATTGCTTCATCTCAGGCAAGGTCTGCCTTGTCTCCTTTTCCTACCATAGATATTGCCCTTATAGACTTTTCGGGATGGATCACACTCATCCATGCTGATTAAGTGACCACCACCCACTACAACCTGTTGAGCCGGATTTTATCCACAACCTGACGGTCAATGTATCACTCATAGATTTCGTTGTTATGTAGGCTACGGAATCGTCCATCCTCACGTAAGGGGCCAAAAGTTCTACGGCCAAGAGTTCGCAATTTTTCTTGCTAAGAGCCCAGTTTCCGAGGAATACATGAGGACTGGCAAGATCATTGTTGATGTTTCGAGCGGAACAGTTTTTGTAAGCTGAAATAGGCTCTGTTGGCTGACAACAACCGTGCGCGGATTTCATCGTCATAGCTATTATGAGTTGCGATTTTCGACCCTAGATAGGAGAAATTTCCAAGCGTCTCAAAGTTGTAATCTCCTATCCTTATTCTTCTTCGTGTTTGACCAATGCGGTTTGATGTTGTTAGTTGCTTGGTATTCGGTGCTGATGTTGCCACCATATATTTTGTCTTCCCTTCATTGATGTGCAGCCCAAGATCTCGCGCCGTCTGCTCGATCTGGATGAAGGCACTTTGTACGTCTCGGGTGGTTCTTCCCATGATGTCGATATTGTCAGCATAGGCCAGTAGTTGGGTGGACTTAAAGAGGATCGTACCTCTTGTATTTACCTCAGCATCACGGATCACTTTCTCGAAGGCCAGGTTAAAGAGGACGCATGATAGGGCATCCCCTTGTCGTAGACCGTTGTTGATGTCGAATGGTCTTGAGAGTGATCCTGCTGTTTTTATCTGGCCTCGCACATTGGTCATGGTCATTCTAGTCATTCTTATCAATTTCGTCAGGATACCGAATTCTCTCATGGCCGTGTACAGTTTTACCCTGGCTATGCTATCATAAGCGGCTTTAAAGTCGATGAACAGATGGTGCAACTGTTGTCCATATTCCAACACCTTTTTCATCGCTTGCCGCAGAGAGAAAATCTGATCTGTTGCTGATTTGCCTGGAGTGAAACCTCTTTGGTATGGGCCAATGATGTTCTGGGCATATGGGGCTATCCGGCCTAGCAAGATAGTGGAGAATATCTTATAGACGGTACTCAGCAACATGATACCTCTACGTGATATCCCTCTTTTTATATACGAGACAGATAATGCCTCTTTGCCAGTCGTCAGGCATTGATTCGCTGTCCCACACCTTGAGCAAAAGTTGATGAACCACTTGTATAATTGGTCGCCTCCACATTTAATCTATTCGGCTGTAATTCCATCGGCTCCTGGCAACTTACGGTTTTCAAGCTGATGAATTGCACGGACTGTTTCTCCTATACTCGTCATCTTCAGTTGACGAGACCTACAACTCGCCGAAGTTCTGATTGTTCAGATCAGATTTCCCTCTTTGTCTCGGGAGGATGAACATCGAGGTGTGTAAGGCTTCATCCTGCTGACATGTTAGTAAAATTTGGGCATCTGATGTGGTTGCTCCCTGTACTTTTCGAGTTCACAGACTTGTTGTTTCTCCCAGGCTTCCTTCTTCTATCTGTGAAGTCGCTTCTCCGCTCGATGAACTTCTTGGTAAATCTCTGCGCCTGCCCGCGTTCTTTGCGAATGCAACGTTACCCGGTATGCAATATTCTTCCATTCCGTTCCTAGCTTACATTCATCGCCAAAAAAGCCATTCCGATTTTTCTTGCGGCTGGGGCCAAGTGTGTTTGTGCTCGTATCAATGATAACGCTCTTCAGGTGGTTGTGTATAGCATTGTTGATGCTTTGTCTCCAGGGAATCTATAAGCTGTAGTTATTGGGCATCCATTTCCCCGTTATAGGTGTTACAGATTGATGTGTTGTCGATGGCTTCAGTATTCATTCTTACGTGATTATCAGAGGGGATTGTAAGTGGGGTTGTAATTCGAGCCCGGGGCGCCATGCCAACGAGATAGTGATCCGAGTCTATATTGGCCCCCCTATATGTTCTGACATTCATCAAGGCTGAGAAGTGGCGGCGTTCAATCAGCACGTGGTCAATTTGGTTGAAAGTGGTCCCGTCTGGAGAGGTCCACGTATGTTTGTGGGCCACTTTCCACGCAAACCAGGGATTTCCAACCATCATTTCGTGCAATACTGCTAACTGAATAATCCGCAGTCCGTTATCATTGGTATCCCTATGTAAGCTATGGGAGACAACATATCGCCCGAATAAGGGCGACTCTTCTCCAGGAAACCGGTCTCTGTCCAACGCATTTCCTGCAACGCCGTTATATCAGCCCCATAATGGGACAAGGTATCGGCTAACTGCATTTCTGTATAAGAAGCGCACGTTCCATGAGAAAATGCGCAAATCATTATTCCGTTGTCGGTACCGGGTTCATCGTTGTAAAGTCCGTCCTGTCAGAGGCTCCTTCCGTGCCTTCGTAACATATTGTTTTCCGTGTAGGGTTGTCAGCCATACCCAAACCCCAACCACGTTTCGCCCTGGGACCTATACTACCCTTTAACACCAATTACAAGATTATACAGTACTTTAACTAAACACGTTTGGTTTTTTCAATTTTAATAACCCAGTGCAGAGATATCGTGCACACCGCAAGTCATCTTGTTTCAGAGGAGCCCCCGGAGATCGGCTCTAGTAGCTTTCGAAATAATTTTTTTTACACATAAAAATTTTTAAGATACTGTTAAAGCTATACCAAATATTTGCACATATTTTCACATTAATAAATGAAAAGATCTTTTCAGAAAAAATTCTTAAAAAATCGTTTTTTGTTTTTGGTCTCCTGACTAAATATAACCCCTTAAGTTTATCATAGAGCTATAAAAATGTGTAGCAATATAAACTATAGTATTGAGTTTGCCTTTTCCGTGTAAATTTACTGCAACCCAAAATACTAAATATCAATATCACACTAAAGTAAATAGTTTGACATAGTAGACATATATATAGATCCGGTCGTTTATGGATCTTCCCACTTGGTTGCGGCTTTGACGACATTATGCGCGGGGTCTAGCCGCCATGTTTCATTTCCAAATTTACCTCGCGTATTTATCTTTGGCAATGTCACAAGGAGCCGACGTAGACCCTCACATCGGTATAAAACCACGTAAAATTTTGTAAATATGCACGTAAAGAACTGAAGTGCTCAAATAATCCCCCACATTCCCGAGTCTGGCTAGCAAAGAAGCAAGCAAACCCATGTCAACGGAACACTTCGGCAAAGCTTCAATATTTGCGGACAGGCATTCGCCAACTTTTTTCAGACTTTCATTACAAAATCTGGCGTTGGAATATAACTTAGTGGCCAACTATCATCATTATTAAAAATAAACTCCTCAGAGAAGCTGGAAATTAATCAAAAAAGACCGCAAAATCTACATAGACCGCTGAAAACCCTCGATCAAAGTGCCGAACTATACACGGGGAAGCAGGAAACTGTCATTCTTCCAGCCTGTGCTATAGTCCTAAGGATTCTGTCTGGTAGTAGTCTGGACCAACAACATCAAACTGCACTGGTCAAACGGGAAGAATAAAGATAGGAGACTACAACTTTAAGATCGTTGATAATTTCTCCTATCTAGGGTCGAAAATCGCAACTCATAACAGCTATGACGATGAAATCCGCGCACGGTTGTTGTCAGCCAACAGAACATATTTCAACTTACAAAAACCGTTCCGCTCGAAACGTCTCAGCATAAGGTCAAAGCTCTTACTGTACAAGACTATGATCTTGCCAGTCCTCATGTATTCCTCGGAAACTTGGGTTCTTAGCAAGAAGAATTGCGAACTCTTGGCCGCGTTCGAGGGAAGAATCCTCCGAAGAATTTTTGGCCCCCTATATGAGAATGGACGATTCCGTAGCCTACATGATGACGAAATCTATGAGCGATACCATGACCGTCAGGTTGTGGATAAAATCCGGCTCAATAGGTTACGGTGGGCGGGTCATTTAATCCGTATGGATGAGGACGATTCAGCGCGGAAAGTCTATAAGGGCAATATCTATGGTATGAAAAGAAGACGAGGCAGACCCTGCCTAAGATGGAGTGATAGCGTAGGTCAGGACGCCAGACAGCTTTTAGGGATATCGAATTGGTGGACCTCGGCGCAAAACCGGGATGTCTGGAGTTCCTTGTTAAGGCAGGCCTAGACCTGATACCGGTTGTTGCGTCGTTGATGATGAATAGTCTGGCTTAGTGGCCTCTGCACTATCTTTTATTTACCAAAGACATAAGTCTCCGCGGTTAAAAACTAGCGTGTCACCGATTGAAATATCTGCGACAATCGGAAATATAGTAATATATGTATGTATTTTCACAAGCAGCCGGAACTCACACTCAATTACAATCACATTGTCTCATCCTAATCAAATTGAATTAACATCTCTGAAATCATACGCATATTTATCTGAATCTGACGGAAATGTTTTCACATATTATTTAAATATTATATTATTTAATTTTTTCCAGTTTATAATTTATAAGCCGATGTTGAACACACAGAGTTACATAAAATATGACTGCATACCAATTTAGCGACAGCTCAATGGTCGCCCGTAGTACCCAAGGTCATTTAGTTGCCGGTGGTCAGTTTTTACAAGCCTATATGCATACATACTATAATAATTACGAAATTTCGGAAAGTGGTTCATGTACAAAACTCCCCCGCAACTAATTCATTCAGTTTCGGAAGGCAGACGAGGGCACCGATAATCCACTGGAATTTCGATATATCCATTATTCCGTGAAAAAAATTAGAGGATTTACAACTATGCAAATTGGCACCTCGACTGCAGATGTGCCATCAAACTCGTAACTGGTTTGGAAATCTCCTTTGTCGAAACTTCGTCTTTAATTGTCGATTGTTTGGCTTGGAATTGAATTGGATTTCGAAGCGATGACACCTCTTAGTTTCTTAATTTACACCGTGCAATCTAGTTTAGGTATTGTCTATTCTCGAGTGGGTAAAAGGCCGCCGTGAAGACGTTGAGAAAGTGTAATTACTTGCGGAAGTGTATTGTCTGAGTGATTGATGATCATTGGAGTGAAAGGGCGTCATTCGTTAAATTTGGAAATGCAAGTTCAACCGTCACCTATAGAGCAAACCTAATTGTGCGGAAATATGCAATTCTTTTAAATGCCCAATAATAAGTTTTTTTGTCTCATATACCGGTATTTCGAGGACCAGTTGTCCTCTTCCTTAGTGAGTTTTTTCTGAACTGCTTATTGTCCAGCTTGTCCTTAAATGTGCAAATCCAGACTTTCATTGCTAGTTAATTTATTATAATTACTTACGTAATTAACCCAAAAAAAGCCAACGGTAGACGTTTTCTAAATCACTGTTAATTCTTTTTTCCTCCTGTATTTTGTGGATGATGAAACCTTCTAATGCGTGCAATTTGCGGAAACCATTAACATCCTTAATTACCCTTAGGTTATCCTGCGTTATTGCATGCATACCAATAATTTGAGGACATGTGTTGGTCTGCTTTCTCCTTTCGCCAGATTTGCTACCCCTATATGTTCGTTGAACCTCGTTCTTATTAATCTTCTAGTTTGCCCTATATATAATTTTCTTCATTTTCTCGCTGGCAACCTTGCGGTCCTTGACGCTTCCTAATCGTATCTTCAGTTGATGTGGTCTGCTGGTAGAATCACTTCGATGTCACGTTTCCTTAGGATATTTTTCACCTAGTAACTAATTTGGAAAAGGATGTTAGGAACTCCACGTTTTTTAGATGGTCCCGCTTGTGCAAATAATGTCGTCAGGTTATTCCTTTCCATTTTCGTCATTTTTTATGGTTTTGTATAAAACAAAACCTTATTAAAATCGATTCACTGTCTGTCTGTCTATCACACATACTTTTCTCCAAACGCCTAAACCGATCCGAACGAAATTTGGTGGATAGATGGAAACTTTGAAATACAGCGAGTGACATAAATCTAAGTGGAGTTTAAAAGGGGGGCTCCCCTTACATGCTAAGGGGGGATTTAAAAAAATATTCACCAGATATAGTCGTGTAGGTTATCAAATGAAAGGCTTCCATCAGTACTCTCAGAAATTTGCATTAGTTTTGGCGTGAATTGCAAAGTGTGCGAGTACGGAGTCAAAATGTACGCACTTAAAGTGAGACAGGAATCATTTTCGGAAACTACTCAACCCAAAAATCCGAAAAAAATCCGGATGGTGCGCTTAGATGAAATCTAGGACTCAAAATATGTTCGATATCTGCTCAACTAAACGTACTAATAGTATATTACCAACTTTTACAAATTTACTGGAAAACCCCTTTTAAATTCACCATAACGCTACCAAATTTCATACCAGCATAGAGGACCATATTTCGCATACACATGCCAAATTTTATGAAAATCTGGCTATTAACGCCAAAAAATTTCGCGCAAATTTACTGCTTCTATAGCCATGCAAATAAAATGCCGACGTCATAGTTAACGAAAATAATTGATAACCACGTGAAATATTAGATCCGTATTTATGAAGAATCTACTTTTACCTAGACCTTTTTAAGGTTTTGTGTAAAACACTTATCTGAAATTTAAGCCTCGAAAAATGTCCCATTCCCCCCTGCTCAAATAAATTTACTAATAGTACATTACCAACTTTTAGAAATTAACTGAAAGCCCCCCTTAAGTTCATCCTTGGAGTACCGAAATGGGGGACTGTCTCGTGCATATACATGCCACATCTTATGGAAACTTATCAATTTCGTGCGAATTAACAGCCTCCTAAGCCATAATTAACGAAAATAATTCACATTCAAATCAAATATTAAAATTCTACTCATGAAGAATCTACTTCTCCCTAGCCCTTTTTAAGGTTTTGTTTGCAAAACAAAACATTATTAAAGTCGTTTGAATGTCTGTCTGTCTGTCTGTCTGTCCGTCTTTTTTTTCGACGTTGGAAGGTGGGAAGGTTCAAAACCTATTGCTGGCTCCGGCCACGCAGATATGTGAGACTTCTACTCACTAAAACCACCTCCTTCTCAACCCACTCTCCCCACGGAAGTCCTATAAAGTATTGCGTCGCGGGGTTGGTTCAGCTTTTAACTGCGACTCATTATGGTTCTCTCCCTTCCTTGTTTTCGTTATAGTTCTTCCTGCCTAAGCTGTTGGTGAATAGCTTGCAGTTCCCTTACAACCTCGTTCCAGGCATCCGTTGACTCCAGCATGAACTCCACAATGTTTTCGGGTGTTGAACGTCTGTCTGCGACCGCTTCCATTCTTGTTCGGTGCGCGGTGAACCCGGGACAATCAAATATGACATGCTCCGCATTCTCAGCCACGTTACCACATCTTGGGCAGCATGGTGATTCGTCGTGACCAAATCGATGTAAATAAGTACGATAACCTCCATGACCACTTAAGAATTGTATTAACTCCTAGCTTAATTCCTCATGTTTTCGTTCAAACCATCTCCGAATATCCGGAATGATGCGGTATGTCCAACGACCAGTTTGTGACTCGTCCCATCACTTTTGCCACCCTTTGATAGATTCCCACCATGCCAGCTGCTGTCGAAATGCGCTAGACTCTCCAGCTGCATACGTTTTCATTCGCCAAGATGTCTATGGGGAGCATTGCTGCTAGTACATATACTGCTTCTCCTGATATTGTCCGATACGCACTGCATACCCAGAGTGCACTTAGCCGATACGCCATTCCCAATTTTCGTCAGTTCACTTTGTTATCCAGACCAGTTGCCCAAACTGAAGCTGCGTAGAGTAGCACGGAGCTGATTACCCTAGAGAGCAGAAGACGTCGACTTTGTCTTGGCCAACCAATGTTCGGTAATATCCTCGAGATCGTTGCAGCGATGGAAGACACTTTAGTTGCGGCGTACTCAATGTGTCTTTTGAAGTTGAGTCTTCTGTCAATAATTACTCCCAAGTAATTGAGCCATGATTGGGAGTATATTGTTTTTTTCGCCAGCTTTGATTTTCACAGTTGTGTTCTTTCTTCTCTTGCTAATGAGAACTACTTCTGCTTTATGTTCAGCAAGTGAGAGACCAGAATTTCTCAACCAGGAATTGATCTCCCATATCGCTTCATTTAAATAGATCTCGATCTCGTCTTGGGGCTTTGCAACGACTGTTATTCCGATATCATCGGCGAAGCCAATAGTTGTCACGTTGTCTGGTAGGGGTAACGTCAACACTCCATTATACATAATTAACCACAGCACGGGACCGAGGATAGAATCCTGTGGCACTCCACAAGATGTCGGGAATATTTTTAACCCATCGTCCGAGTCGCAGTAAAGTCTTCTCCCTATCCGTCTGCCCGTCAGTTCGTCTGTTCGTCTGTCCGTCTGTCTGTCTGTCTGTCTGTTTGTTTGTCTAAATATCAATATCACATTAAAGAAGGTAGTCAGACATACTAAATGCATATACATAACGGGCTACGTGCAAATTGGATAGTTCTACACTCAAATTTACTCACAGAAGAAGCAAACGCATCCAGCTTCCGGTTTTCCGACTTGTTTGTATCTGTTGCGGATTAAATTAACATTAGACTCAGAGTCTGAACCGTATGAGGTTGAATACTATCAATACAGAGCTTTCCATTAAATGATTTATTTAAATCGCTTTCTAAAAAGTAGAGGGCGATGAATTTTTTAACTATGCGACACGGAACTATCATGCACTCGCCACTTCTCACATCTTCTTTTTCTTCAGCCTTTGTCCCGTTCACAAGCGGGATCGGCTCGTCGTGATCAGTTTCGTCATTTGGCTCTATCGAATGCCTGATCTGGATGCAATATCGTGACCATACCATCGAAGACGCCTTCCTCGGATTTTCTCCACGACCAGTGCAACCCCATATCGATCGCGGATATACTCATTTCGGATGTAATCAAAACAAGTCACGCCACTAGTCCAGTGCAACATCTTCGTCTCCATTATCACGAGACGCGATTCATTGTCTTTTATTGTCGGCCAACACTCAGAACTATAAAGAGCGGTAGACGGACGACATTGCGGTAAATTTTAGGTTTGAAACGTTCGCTGATATGTCGATCACAAGAAACACCAGTTGTGGAATGCCACTTCATCCAGGTCGCATGATTGCGTGAAACCATTTCAAAACTCAGTTCCCCATTGGCTGATAGCTTTGACCCGAGACATGTAATTCGCTCAGTTCTGGGCAGGTCACTGCCATTGACAGAACTAAGCGATTTAAATATCTCGAGTCAATGCTATCAGCCAATGGAGAACTGTGGTATGCTCCTCACAAAGGGAAACACAAAACCTTTAATACCTGAAGCGTCAATCTTCCGGTGTCCCGACTTGTTTATTAATACTTCTATCGTCTTCCTCCTGAACCCATTAGCTAGTAGTAACATGTGATGGAGCATTGCGTTGTACGGTGCCTTTTTTTGTGAGAAAGATTGTTTTGATGTTGCTGGGATGGTTCTCTGGGTGCGTGCGTGATTTTCGGTTAATGCCGAATTCGATGTTTCTTCTGTTGTTGATGATGAGTAAGTCCAAGAAGGGTAGTTGGTGATTGTATTCGACTTCCGTGGTGAATGTAATGCTCTTGTGTACCGTATTCAATTTGTTGAGTATGGTATTTAAGGATAAGCTGGACCATAAGCTGTTCAAAAAAATAAAATTTGTCTTTTTTTCCATTATAAAAAAGCTGAAAAAACGACATAAAAAACTCAAGAAATTACTATGGAATTAAATTTTCACACGATGAGTACTCATATCTTGTTCCCTTTTTTTTTAAATGGTAATATCTCAAGTTGCTTTCTCGTACAATTATGTCAATATAAAATGAAAAATTGAAAATATGAAGCAAATTATTATTATTTGCGGTATGAATATGACGTGGACAACATTGCCCATTACCTGGAAGAATTAACCAAATTTTCAAAAAGACAAAGTTCTATGACGTAGGTTTTTGCATGATCAATTTCAAAAGATGCGAATATAAATGCTCTAATATGCATAAGTCCTGCAAATCTGCTTACACAGTTACATCAAGGTTACTTAAAATCGCCTACCCAAATTGAACTTATTCATATAAAGTCAAATTAAGCCATGGTCTCGAATCTCATCTGCACCTTAGTAAAATACAATTGAATATGGCGCTGTTGGTTTCAAAGTAAAAGATTACGAAATCCTGTAACAAACTATTTCTTTCATTATAAAATTCAAATTTCCAAAACAGTATCTGAGTTTTTTTACGTGTACTTACAAACTATCGAACGCAACACGAGCTAAGCAGCAAAAAATAATGTTTTTTTTTGTCTTCATTGGTCTATATCACTTTTTAGTTAATTTATGGCATATTGCCGTCAGTCATTATAAATTCGAATTTCTTAGTTTTGGATTAATTTTTCAATTTTATATGAATGTGACAATAAATTGATAAAAATGATTCATTTCCAGGGGATATGGCTAAATTTCATTCAAAAATGATATATTTCCCAAGTTGATAATTTTTTTTTAAATTTGGAAGATTTCAAATCAATTATTGGACACAAATTATCAATACCAATTTTTGTTTTGAAAACTTGTAAAAGGCTTTTCAATGTAATAGAAACCTAACAATTGTTATTTTCCAGGAGGCAACTTCAGTGTAAACCAGTGAGTATATTTTATTGCCAACAAGGTAAACCTTGGACGTGCACTTCACGGTGCAGAGACCGAGTTAGTTAACTTTTTGAAATTTATAATAGGAGACGAACCGAAAACAGCATAGAACTGCCACCAAAGACGCAGTAATCCGCAAGGTGATAACCAAATGGACCAAAAAGAGTCGAAAAAAGATGAAAACACAATTCCCTCAAAGTAAGTAAGCGACTCCACTATACCAAAGTCGAAGCCAAATGGGAAAAAGAGATTGTCCAAACCAAAGGCAGAGCGCCCTTCTCATCAAGCCGAACGGAGGGAGATTTTTCGCGCAAGTTCTTTGAGAAATCCCCAAAAACGCCAAACCAGAAAACGGGAACGCAGAACATATTCTCCATATCAGTCTTCCACACAGGTTCTAGTCCGCGGATAGATTCGGCTTCTACTCCAGCGGTTTCTCATTGAAAACACGAAAGCAATGGTTTTCAGCGTAGAACACCCTCGAAATAATGTATTCACACTTTCTCGCGAACAAAGAAGAGGTGGAGGAAGCGATAAAAAGGGATTATCCACATGTAAGCAAACTCAAGGTAAGAGTTACATTTGTCAACCCCAGAGAACCAAAATTGGCCCTTGCAGTGTTAAAAGTATAGCGAACTCGGATACAAAGCGAAAACTGCCGGGTCGGAAAAATGATGTATCCATTGCAAAGACCGCGGTCTGCAGAAAAAAGGTGTGGCTCATGTTCCCGATTCCAGGCAAGGTCTTCAAAAAAGGAGTGCTATGTGAAAATTCAAGCACCATAATCCTGCAAGCAAACTTGCATAGGAGTGCAACTGTTTTCGACCAGCTGGGGCCGATAGAGAAGGACTGACTTGTTGTTCCTTAACTACGATCTGGGCGGCAGATACGGTCAACTTACGAGTGCGGAACTGGAAGTGCGGAAGTGACTTTTTCAGCGTTTACGTCACACCGAACGGTTCTATCTATGAAGAGATTCGAAACACAGAAAGGAGATTTCTGCTAGAAGGAGACTTTAACGCCTGAGCTTTCGAATGATGAGCATGGATAAGACTTCTGTTCGAAATATCGTTATCGAATTGTTAGTGAACTCAAAAATGAGCCTTTCAACTTACCACAACATGCGATGCATCGGCACCCGAAAGGAAAAACTGTCACGGGAAATCACTTGTGTATTGATGGTGACCGAAATTATAAGTCTACGATTCGCCAGATTGCACAGCGTTCAAGAGACCAAGATAAGGTAACCTTTATACCCACAGAATACAAGAAAGCAAAGAAACTGCACCTCGAAATCAACAGACAAAAAGCACGCTGCTGGCAGAAGTTAAGCAGTGACGTTAACAGGTATAAGTTAGTTACCAAAAACTTCGATGCTCATCGAACACTTTGTTCCGTGGAAGCAGTGAAAATGGAAGAAATCATGCAGTTGTTTTTTTCTGTCTACCGCATTCGAGCTGACGCTACCGATGAGAGGATGAACGCTGAGGAAAGCCCACTCTCCCCTGTAAAGGAACACACACACAGCAATAACATCCATAGGAAGAAAACGTTAATAATAACAGTTGTAATATTAACAAAGCGACAAAGAATAATAACATATGTAGGCGACAAGATTTACATAGGGCAAACAAAACGACTAGGCCACACCAGGGTATTAGAACACTTAAGCAGGCCGAATTCGCTGAAAATAAGAATAATCCACACATAAGTTCCGCAGTTGCCAGACATATAATAGAGCAGGGACACCATTTGTCATTGGACAACGCCAATATCTTGAAGGAGGTGAACGAAGTTAGGAGACTAGATTCCTATGAGAGTCTCCACATCTGGAAAATTCCCCCCGAAAACAGGCTTAACACGGATATGGCCAAATTTTTTCCTGCTGGCGGTCTAGTTAGAAACCAGCGGCATATATATAGCAATACCTTCAGTAGTGTGTCTAGGAGTTTTTTTTGGATGCGCTTTATGAAAGCATGAGTAAAATAGAGAATGATTCATCATTTTATACATCTAAACAAAAACTTTATTTCGGCCTAGTTTAGGTCTGAACATAAGTCGGTTTGCGGTTTGCTCCCAGGGTAGAGCAGAAACAGCGTCTGATGTGTTGCCTCCTATGGACGAAATCGTCAGCCCTCCTTTTTGAAAACTTGGATAGTTCGGCTAAACTAAGGGGTCCGATGACTACAAGAGTGCATGAAAGTTTCTTCCCAATCGGTCCGGTCGGCCATCAAGTGGATGTGGACTCAGGACTCTTTCAATGCCTAAATAAAACAAGTCGGGAAACCGGAAGCTCAACGCTTCAGGTATAAAAGGTTTTGTGTTTCCCTATGTGAGGAGCATAACGTAGTTCTCCATTGCCTGACCCCATTGACTCCAGATATTTAAATTGCTCAGTGCTGTCAGCTTCAGTAACCTGCCCAGAACTGAGCGATTTAAATATCTCGGGTCAATGCTATCAGCCAATGGAGAACTGCGTAATGAATTTGCTTCACGCATTAATCGAACCTGGATGAAGTGGCATTCCACAACTGGTGTTCTTTATGATCAACGTATCAGCGAACGTCTCAAATCTAAAATTTACCGCAATGTCGTCCGTCTGCCGCTCTCTATAGTTCAGAGTGTTGGCTGACTATAAAAGACAATGAACGACGTCTTGCGGTAGTGGAGGCGAAGATGTTGCATTGGACTGGTGGCGTGACACGTTTTGATTACATCTGAAATGAGGATATCCGCGATCGATATGGGTTTGCACCGATCGTGGAAAAATTGCGAGAGAAGCGTTTTTGATTGTGTGGTCACGTAATTCACGCTAACGAGAATGCACTTACCAATATTGTTCTGAACATCGAAATCAATGGTAAGCAACCAAAAAACCG
The DNA here is from genome assembly GCF_905115235.1 of Hermetia illucens. Taxonomy (NCBI): domain Eukaryota; kingdom Metazoa; phylum Arthropoda; class Insecta; order Diptera; family Stratiomyidae; genus Hermetia; species Hermetia illucens. The sequence continues at coordinate 54,529,844 of NC_051849.1, forward strand.
GCCGAAACAACGGTGGCTTGATACGCTAGATGGGGATTTAAAGGCCTCGCGATTACATCCTAATCACGCATTTGATAAAATAAAATGATGAAACCGATCACAACGAGCCGACCTCGCTTGTGAAAGGGACAAACGCTGCAGAAAAAGAAAAAGATGTGAGGAGCGACGAGTGCACGATAGCTCCGTGTCACATAGCTAAAAATTCCATTGCCCTCTATTTTTTAGAAAGCGATTTAAATAAATCATTTGATGGAAAGCCCTGTATTGATAACAGTCAACCTCATACGCTTTACACTCTGAGTTTAATATTATTGGCAAATGTCAAGAATGTAACTTACATCAAATATAAAAAAAGGCAGGGGAGAATTAGATTCTTCTTGAATGGAATTTTAATATTTCACTCGAATTTTAATTATTCTCGTTAATTATGACGTCAGCATCTTATTTGTAAGGCTTAGGATGCTCGTAATTCGCACAAAATTGATAAGTTTGAACTGCTACAAGTTTGACACTAATAGTTGGATTTTCATGAAGCTTGGCATGTCTATGCACGAGGCTGTCCTCTATTTCAGTGCAATTTTGTACACCTAGGATGAACTTAAGGGAAGTCTTTTTGTCAATTTCTAAAAGTTGATAATATAATATTAGTAAATTTATCTGAGCAGATACCGAAATGGGATATCTCTCGAAGAATAGATCTCACCTAAGTGTTTTACATAAAACCTCAAAAAGTGCTGCAGATAAGTAGATTCTTCATAAATGCGACTTTAATATTTCACGCGAGTGTCAATTATTCCGGTTAATTATGACGTCAGCATCTTATTTGCATGGCTTTGGAAGCAGTAAATTCGCGCGAAATATACGAAATATTATCCTCTATGCTGGTACAAAATTCAGAAGTCTTAGGATGAATTTGAAGGGGCTTTTCAGTAACTTTCTAAAAAGTGGTAATATACTATTAGTAAATTTATTTGAGCAAATATCGGAATGGGTCATATTTTGAGGCCTAGATTTCATCTAAGCGCACCACCCTGATTTTTTTCGGATTTTTAAGTTGGGTAGTTTCCGAAAATGAGTCTTGTCTCACTTTAAGTGCGTACATTTTGACTCCTTACTCACGCACTTTGTAATTCACGCCAAAACTAATATCAGTTTCGGAAAGTACAAATGGAGACCTTTTATTTAATGCCCTACACGACCATATCCGGCAAAAAAAATTTTTGAATACCCCCTTTGCATGTATGGGGAGCCCCCCTTTAAACTCCACCTAAATTTATGCCACTCACTGTATGCGTGGGATTTCATAGTTCCCGTCCGCCCACCAAATTTCGTTTGGATCGGTTTAGCCGTTTTGGAGAAAAGTACGTGTGACAGACAGACAGACGGACAGACGTTGAATCGATTTTAATAAGGTTTTGTTTTACATAAAACCTTTAAAACCACATAAGCTTTTCTTGAAAAATTTCGTTGTTTTATTACTTGAATATGAAAACAGGTTCAAAAAACATTATAAAAGAAGTAAATTACAACACTAGACACGTTGTTTCGATCACTGTCCCGACTAGTACTAAAGGTCTTCATGGTCGTACCAATTATAGAATCCTTGAGATGTCTCCTAACTTCGTATTATGTGCTTCGTTTAAGCACCCTCCTTGTATTACGTCCATATTAATCGCAACATAAACTATCGTGATGCTTTGCTTCTTGAAATTCTAAAACCTGGCTGCAAATATCACTCTAGCGGTATACTCGGTCCAACGTACTTTCAGTTCGAGAATTGGCGGTGTTCGATTAACACATTATCATCATCATCAACGGCGCAACAACCAGTATCCGATCTAAGCCTGCCTTAATAAGGAACTCAGACATGCCGGTTTTACGCCGGAGTCCAAAAGTTCGATATTCCTAAAAGCTGTCTAGCGTCCTCGCCTACGCCATCGATCCATTTCAGGCAGCGTCTGCCTCGTCTTCTTTTTCTACCATAGATATTATCCTTATAGATATCCATACGAATTAAGTGGCCCGCCCACCGTAACCTATCCACAACCAGACCATCGTGATATCGCTCACAGATTTCGTCGTTATGTAGGCTACGGAATCGTCCACCCTCATGAAGGGGGTCAAAAATTCTGCGAAGGGTTCTTCTCTCGAACGTGGCTAAAAGTTTGCAAATTTTTCTTGCCAAGAACCAAAGTCTCCGAGAAATAGATGAGGACTGGCAAGATCATTGTCTTGTACAGTAAGAGCTCTGACCCTACGGTGAAACGTTTCGAGCGAAACAGGTTTTGTAATCTAAAATAGGCTCTGCAGATAGCCAGCAACCGTGCCCGGATTTCATCGTCGTCGCTGTCATCAATTGTAATTTTCAACCCTAGATAGGAGAAATTATCAACGGTCTCAAAGTTGTAGCCTCCGATTTTTATTATTCCTGTTTGACCAGTGCAATGTTGTTGGTTGGTTGGTTTTTGGTGTCGACGTTGCCGGCATATATTTCGTCTTGCCTTCATTAATTTTTCTTCAGCCTTTGTCGCGTTCACAAGCGGGGTTGGCGCGTCGTGATCGGTTTCGCCATTTGACTCTATCAAATGGCTGATAGAGATTCAATCGCGAGGCTTTTAAATCCCCATTCAGCGTATCAAGTTACCGTTGTTAAGGACGTCGCTTTGGTCGTTTACCATTCACTTCGATCGGTGAAACCCCATATTGTTCGCGGATATCCTCATTTCAAATGTAATCAAAACGTGTCACGCCACTAGTCCAATGCAACATTTTCGTCTTCACTACCGTAAAACGCCGTTCAGTGTCTTTTATAGTCGGCCAATACTCAGAACCATAAAGAGCGACAGGAAGGACGACATTGCGGTAAATTTTAGATTTGAGACGTTCATTGATACGTCGATCACAAAGAACACCCATTGTGGGACGCCACTTCATCTAGGTTGCGTTAATGCGTGAAGCAATTTCATCGCGCAATTCTCCATTTGCTGGTAGCATTGCCCCGAAAGCTTTAAATCGCTCAGTTCTGGGCAGGTCCCTGCCACTGACAGTGATTGTGCCTATTTCATGGGGACCGGTCGTCAAAAACTCAGTTTTATTCAGATTCAATCTGAGACCGCGTTGTGTGAGGCCATCATTCCATTTTTAGGCAAGTTGCTCGAGATCATTTTTGCTATTCGACTGTAGGAGAACATCATCTGCATAAAGCAGTGTATAGGGCGCTGGATGTTGGATGTCCCGTCTGACAGTGTCCATACCAAGAACAAGGAGGAGTGGTGAGATGACGCTTTCTTGACACGGAGCGGTTTTGATACACCCGTCACACTTCGAACTTTACTTTTCGGATCCTGGTAGAGCAATTGAACCCAGTGCACGAGCTGTTCTGGCACTAAGTGTTGTCGTAGAGCATACCAGATGGGCTCATGTGGTACACAATCAAACGCTTTCTCGCGAATACGGTTGTAAAGAATACGTTCAAAAATCTTCATGGTATGGGAAAGTAACCGGATCGGAGGGTAATTTGAACACTGTGTTGACTACCTTTCTTTTTCCATATTTGAACTGTGGTAGTTTCTTGCCAGTCAGATAGTGTTCTACCTTCCTGAATAACCTGATTAAAGAATTCACTGAGCCAAAGTGTTGGGTCCCAGCATTCATTAATATGCTGCCAAAAATCTCGCACCGCCTACTCTATCTGGATGAAGGCAGTTTGTACGTCGTGTCGTGTAGACGATTCCGTCCGAAAATATCTACATATTTTGGTATAGGTAGGTCTTCCAGACAAATCTGACACTTCCATTGACCATTCAGTTTTGTCTACATTAAATTAGTAATCAATCAACGTGCACTAAAAATAATTTGAAAAAACGTCCTTTGAAAAGACAGTGACATTCCATAATATTGGCAAGAAACCGAAACCGTCTAGTTCTCTTCTAAGATCTGAAAACTCATTGTGAACTTCGAATGTATAAAAAGGTGTAATAATAAGGAGGCTTATCCTATGTTATCATCCACATATTAAGTCAACATATATTAAGTCAATAAACCCAACTTTGGTGTCATACCTGGGGAAAATGTGAAGAATTCATTCCCACTTCTTAAAAATGACATCTTTTTTACCAGCGGTGGTAAAGGTTGAACTTTCAGCCACATATCCAGAAAGAGTGGAAAGTTAATGTAGGGGGAGGGGTCCTCGCTTTAAAATACCATGATGAACCAAAGTGGTGCTATTTTCATGTCAAAGCAGTAGGGTTTAACTTTGAATCCTCTCCCCGCAGGGATGAAAAAGATTATGAAGGGAAAAGCGTGAGGTTCCGTTTCAAACACCATTGAAACATGGCCGGAGTCACCCCTCTCCCCCATTAAAAAGTTAAAGCCCTTTAAGGGAGAGTATTTGAGTATTTTGATATCATTATTAATCATTAATTTTGCCAACCTCACCCCCAAGAGAGGAGGGATAAAGAGGGTATGTAAAAGAAAGAAAAAGTTCCGCCTGTCTACCACCACTAAAAACATGCATTGAGGCATAAATATTGATGAGTGCGATATTACGAAATTCGCCTTGCAAGCGCAGGGCACCTAGCCTTTCATTTACTGCAATAATAGCGGACTTTTTTGCTAACTAAGAAACCTGTTCGAAGCTCATGGCGCTGTGGATGACAACTCTAATAGATACTGGAGTCGCTTTTCTCCGAAATGGTATTCCCTGCAGCGTGATGTCAGTTTTATATGTGGACAGCTATCGGTCTGCTGTTGTGTAAGACGAGCTTTCTATAGGGAGCATATATTCCACGGGAAAATGCACATTCAATGTTTGCTTTTCGTTCCCGCTTAGTCCATCCATTTCCGTTTCGCACAGTTTTCAGTCTTCCTGATGGATTAGGCAAATCTGTCTCTTTTATCCCCAGAAAACTACGAATATGACCTAAGACCCATCATATACAATTATATCCTCCACCATAAATTATCCTATCATGTGAGATATGTAAAACAAAATGCTATAAATATATTTCGCCGATAATAAATTTAGTCATAGGTATTTAATATAATTAACATCTAGTTAAGGATGCAAGTTATAAAATATCAATCACGCTTTTTCCTGATTCGCTTCTTCATGTCAAGGTCACCGGGTAGGAATGATCGGATTAACATGGGTATTAAACCGCGTCTTATGCAAACGAGCCCTTCATTCACTTCGATCTCATTCGCTTGTGGCTTCCCACCAGCTTCTATAAGACAACGGGGGACAAGACCATTGGAAGAGATATTTTAATTTGCAGTTCAATTTCCACTTACATACTTTGAATAATTTATTGACCGAGGCAGCCCATTCCAGATGGATATTATGAAATGATCGCGGCTGGCTAAGAGGCAGATAGTGCCAAAATGCAGATGAGCTGATGGAATACCAACTGAAACTATATAACAGACCGCCAAATTTTGGGCAATGCCCAGTTTATGTTGATCATTTCGCCGAGTGGACCATGCGTAAGATAGTAATGGAGATGCGAACGATATCGCTAGTAAGTTGCGTGCAAATTGATTCGCTATTGTGCCACCCTCTCACCAATTCGGTATGTTCGTTTCTAGATAGTGCTCGGTATAGTGTCGGTTTTAGCGATCAAACCGATTCCTGACAGAGATGCGAAAATCGTGAAGCAGACGCTGGACATACATCCTGATGGATCATACAAACATGCCTACGAACTATCGTCAGGAGCATATGCATCAGAGGAAGGAGTTGGAGGCGTCTCTGCAATCGGCCAGTTTGGGTATTTCGCTCCAGATGGGACTCCTTTTTATATCAGCTACACCGCGGACGAGAATGGATTTAAGGCCTATGGAAACCACCTACCAACACCACCCCCAATTCCAGAGGCGATACAAAGGGCACTGGATTATATAAAAGCGCATGCACCTCGGCAGACTTGATAATATCTGAGTGATTGTGTCTTATCAGTTGTTATTTTATGAATGTGTTCTTAGTAGCATTAACCTAATCCTAATGTACCATATGTATACATAAGTGTTGTGTAGAACGAAAACAGTTTTCAAATAGTGCATGATATAGTCCATTGATAGTAAGCGAACTACTCCAAGACAGTATTTCAAAAAAAAATTCATACATTCTTCATCTGAACCTATGATTTTAATGCAGAATTACAATTACAAGTGTTTTCAGTGAAAAAGGCATATCAATCTATCTATCAACCGCATTAGAGAGTATTTAAATCAAACAGTTTAGATATACATACGCACATTCCTACCGAATCCCAAGGTTATTACATCTGCTCCGTCTAGGTTGCCTTCAAGTGAATCTATAATTTGTCCACCTAAGTGTGTTCCTGCAGTGTTTCTAGCGATTAAATTAAAATGTGAATATCGTGGCGATTCCCTTTTCGCTAGTTGCTATTTATTTTGGTACGCATATGCCGATAGTTCAGGAACAATTTATTTTCTTCGTCAGTGCTATACGTCATATACGCGTACCAAACAGAATAACCACTAGTCTCAGTTAGCATTCAGTTCACAAGTTTTTAATTAAGAAGAGGGGTCACTACTATTATACCTATATTTTTTGACAATAGAAGATCAATCGCCACTTTACGGTAAATTTAATAACTCTCTCGCATTCCAAAAAATAATCATTTTTTCAAAGCGAACAATTTTAGTTCCAACCAAATTTCAAACGGAAAATTGCAATCTTCCTGCGAAAAGTATAGTCTCCCTCCCCCGATGTAAACAAACCGGAAGTTGTTAGCTTTAGGTAATAAGGAGTATTATATTTCGAATAAAAACTTAATAAGAAGCATCACGTCTCATTAAAAATATGTGTTTGAGCTAATGTGACTTTGTTAATAAGTGATATGACTTGCACCAAACTTTCCAGTTTCATTATTTTCATCGCTCTTCATACTGGAGAAAAAAGGATTCTTACAAATAACAAATAATTGCTTACTTGACTTCTAAAATACAAGCAATCTTATTTTTTAAGATCTATATATACATAGTCATTTTTCAGATTTTTAGTTGGATAACTTCGCAAAAATGTCCACACTGCAAGATTAGCGCCCTTTGACAACTCACTTCTCTCTATTACCACCAACATAAAACAAGTCAAAAAACGGAAACTCGGCGCTTCAGATATGGAAAATTTTGCAAATTTTTTACGTAAAAATACACTGACTCACAAAATTTATCATGCTCGAATTAGTTACGATTTTTATTTAATGTTGTAGCTTCAATGTGTACCAATCTACAAATACTATTTAATATTTCTGTTGTTTAGTATTTGGACTTCCATTGTCAGCCAGAACTAATAATAATAATAATCGTTGGCGTAACAATTTATATTGGATCAGGGCCTTGAAGTGTGTTAAAGCACTTCATTCAAGACCGTAACGGTACACTACAGTATATTGTAAAAGACAATGTGGTCAGCATTACGCTCGCCCGAGATTATTACCCTGATTTGACTCAGGTACTCATTCACAGCTGAGTCGACTGGTATCTGACGTCAAATCACGATACAAATTCCACTGCCACCAGTGAGATTTGAACCGCAACCTTCCATACGACAGCCTTGTGCTCTAATCACTCAGCTATCGGGACGACGCCAGAACTAATGGTATATTAATTTTAGATTGTTTTGCAAATGATCGCATGATTAATTTTGTAAGTTCCTCGCATGGAGTAAAGGTGTTAACCACCTGCTGACAGCTGTATTCGTTTTTTAACAAAGGTATCTAATGAAAAATATAACATTAATATCAAGGTAAGGTAAGACATACAAATAAATTTAAAACTGATCATTAAGGTGCTTGTCATTACCGGTAGATATAGGAAAAGGAAACAAGACCGTAACCAGTAAGCAAAATCTGTTGAAAAATTCGCTATTTACGACAAACTTCAAGCGAATTCTTAGCCACGTCTAGGATCAGGAACTCTTGAGGGGTATAAGCAACAATGGAATAGAAATATGGCACAGTTTCCAACACATTGACAAATCGAAAATATTGTCAGAAGCTGTTCGACAGACAATACGAAAGGCTGGTCTGAAAGAGAGTGCAAATAGAGAAGAGTGCAATAATATGGAAGGAAGAATGACGGTAGGCTCTTATGTTAAGGTTTTACAGGATCTTTTATTTAACACAGTGAAAAATTTAAGAGTTAATGCTTTAGCCATTGCCTTTCAACAGGACAATGATTGGCAGCGCCAAGAAAAATCGACCTCCAAATAGCTCCTGGAGTGCGGAATTAAAACGTTAGGCTGAACTCTGCCAATATCCTGACCTCATCCAACCAAAGACCTCTGGACGGTCACAGGAAAGTTGGGGACACTAACCCAATCGTGGCTCGATGTCCATGCATCCTGGAACGCATGATTATGAGAATCCAGGACGTACTGAATGCCAGCTTTACTCTTCCACATAGTCGAGTATAGTAACAAAATTGATCACGCTCGATTTCGGGACGAATTCCAAAAAGCGTGTGTAGAATTCTCGGAAATGGATCCTTTGCATAGACCTTTGCAGGTATTCCCAGGTTCTATGCATCTCCAGCAACTCTCAATGATGAGATTGCATCTCGACAATGCTGATATGTCAATGCTGCAGCTACAATCACTTTTGTATTGTGGTTGCAGTTACGGCTGTCAGATTGCACGGGCAGAAGATTCGCTTTCGTGTTATTGGTTTGAGTGGCCGAAGAGATCCACCATGGAAAATTCGTCTGGAACGTCGGCGGGGCTCACTAAGGCAGGACATTGCTAGACTGATTTAGATCACCACTGGCAATGCCAACAGACAGGTGAGAAATAGTGCAGAGGTTTTACAGAAACTATGCCATCTCCAGCGAGACACCCATAGTGGAAATTCTAGACACACTTTCTTTCATATGCAGTCGGTTACGACGGTATGGCGAAAGTCATTCCAGACGTATCCAGAATGCAATTTACACGAGGAACGAGCGGAGCTTTTTCAGATTTCTCAACGAATCCCAACAGAGCGTCTAGACATTGCAGTTTTCGGTAACGGAAGCGAAAGGATACTGGGGTGGACTTTGGGAGTTACCCGCCCAGCATGCTGAGTGGATCACCAACGGAGGCACCCACTATGCCAATACGCCTGGCATTAATTTTGCGCATGTTACCGAAGAGGAAGTTCAACGAGCCATAAGCAGCTCGAAGAACTGGAGAGGCACAGGTCGGGATCGAGTACAGAACTTCTGGTTCAAAAAGTTCACTAGTATACATGGTCGGTTACCCACAGCATAAATCGGGTCATGAGTCAGCCGGAGTAATTTTCACCCCTCCTCACTGCGGCGATTACCTACCTTATCCCTAAGAAGGACACAGTACAGGACCGCGCAGACACAAAACCTAGGAAACCTCTTCAGTTGCTATATCGATTATGCCAGGCTTTTGATAGCGTACCTGACTAATCGATGTCCTAGGTCTGTATCACATTGACCCGAAACTAACAAGGATACGGAGTGGCATTTTCCATCTTCGTTGAGTCCCCTTTGGTTTTGCATGGCACTGAACAACTGCTCTGCTGTTCGAATTCCTGCGACGTGTAAAGCTCGTACTCAAATCGTATCTCTCGGGGAAGAAGAAAATAAGCGTATTGAATGCATTCGCTATCCCTTCACTGGCTTATGCATTCGGAATATTGCCGTGAGAGAAGACCGCTCTGGAAAACGTCCAGCGGCGGATACGGACAACTATGTCCAAATTCCGAATGCATCATCCAAACTCTGCCGAGGAACGAATGAACCTGCCTCGTGACATCGGAGGTAGGAGCATGGTTGACGAAGCGGCACAACATCATCGCCAAGTCGACTCGCTACGTGCTTATTTTTACAGCAAAGAGCAGGCGAGTCCCTTGCATGCGGCTGTATGTAAGGCAGACTGTGAGCTAACTCCACTTAACTTGAAGGATCGATCTTTCAATCCTCTGAGTGGGGTGAAGTCGGCGAAGGCAATGCACGGGAAACACGTGAATTGTCTTTGGCAGCCATTTGTCGGTTTGCATTTTTCGAACAGATGGCTGTGTGCTGGGGAGCTCTTTGCTGAGACGGAGGGGTTCATCTGTGCCATTCGGGACGGCGTGGTCGCCACCCGAGCTTATAAAAAGCTCATAATGAAAGAACGGGTGGAGAACGACCAGTGAAGAATGTGTGCTTCGGCGTTAGAGATGTTGGACCATCTCATTTCTGGCTATACTGTTATGGCACCGGTGCAATATATCACCAGGCATAATACTGTATGTAAGATTATCCATCAAAACCTTGCACATAAGCATCGGCTGATCACGGGAACATGTCCGGTTTACCGATATGAGCCGCAAGCAGTACTTGATGGGGGGGGGGGGGGGGGGGGCGGATTCCCCTAACAGCAATATCGAACGGAAATACGTGGAGAAGAAGGTGAACTATGAGCCATTGGCTCGGGAAATCAAAGAAATTTGGCATCTCGAACAAGTGGTTGTAGTTCCCATAATATTGTCAGGTATTGTACCTAAATCCGTCACGGCTTCCCTTGATGTTCTGGGACTTTTGTACAGTCTGGTTCAAACAATGCAGAAGTACACCATTCCGCATGCGTGCTCGATATTACGGGGAGTTCTCTACGGATTCTCCCTTTGACCTACCACCGGCCAATACCAGTAGCGTCCCTTCAGTTTTTAAATAGGAGTGCTTGGCACTCAATGCTAGTTTTAGGTAAAATCCGGCATCTGTTGAGATTGTGATAACTCGGAAATAATATATTATTATAATTTTAAGTAATTGGCTGCAACTCCACCCCCCTTGAGTTCATCCTAATGCGTGAAATTTTGCAGCAATGTGAGCTATGACATATAGCATGATCTTGCCAAGTTTGGTGGAAATCGCACTATTACTAACAAATTTATAATAGGTCGAAGTTGTCGCTTCTGTGCAAATTCAAAACTTTAAATGTCAGCATCATGCGGAAGTGAGTATTCTAACATAACATATGCATATATTACGTGCTAGGTTCTAAGGGGGCAAATGTCCATTCCAATATTTTTATATAAGAAATACGCAAAACTTTTCATACCTGGAGCGTCCAGCTTCCGGTTTCCCGACTCGTTTTTTCTTGTACTGAAGAAATTTATTTAAACAATTTTCTTACTTTTGTTCTTTTCTAATTATTGTTTGAATAAAATAAATATTTTAAGAAAATATCACAACGTTTTTGTATTTTTTAATAATAGATTCCATTTACAACGAGAGCGTGGTCAATTTTGTGAGTCAATGTATTTGGGTGCACAATGGTTCCATTTGTACAAAGCTATATGGATATATTAAGTAAGACTATCCACTTTAATATAGCATTTTTCGTACACGGAGGTGTGTGAATCTTAGGTAGATACGTCCGCTTCAGCTCCGCCGCGCGAACTTCGGGGCAAGACCGGACACTTCTGGGAATTACACCCATTAAAAATCAGCCCTGGTGTCTCCAGCCACATCCCAGCGAGATCACCATTTAGGTATTGCTTCGCGGGGTGTGTTTGCCTTTAGGCATTCGTGTCTCTGCTCCTGCTTTCCTCTTTCGTGCTTTCTTCAGCGCCTCGGTCTGTAATTTCTCGATTGTGGAGGAAAACATAGGATTTTGTTTAGCTTTACACACAGTTCCTCATTTTCCATTACCTGATATGTTTTCGCTACATTACTAGTTGGTTTTACAGTTTGGTGTTAGTGATTTTTTTTTGTTATTTAGTTACGTTTTTGGTCGATGGTGGTGATCTTATAACCCTCGAACTGCTGCTGAAGTTCGATCAAATGCCCTAAAATGTCGTCCCCTGAATCCGTAGGACCAACTGCTTATGAGGTTCGAGTTCCAATACAACTGGCACCTGGGGTATCCCATTGTTTTGTCCCATTACATATGGATGGATGCAATTTGTACGTCTTGCCAGGTTGTATAATGGTTATCCAGGGCTACCACTGGAAGGTGTGAGCTGACTTGATCCGAACATGGAACGTTAATGAGCCTTATATTTAGAAATCCGCCTGGTAAACGTAGAGTACATAGCCTTTCGCTTACGCTTTAAAAGCCGATAAGAAAGCAAGCGAGGGTGAATAGCAGATATATATCATATATATATATCACATTGAAAACCTTAAGGGATATCAAAATTGATAATAGAACATATCAAAACAGTGCAATTAGTGATTTTAGAAGTAATTCATTGTCCTTTGCCTTGTGTGTTTGGTGCACTACTTCAGGATTTCTGGCAAAGATTATCACATTTACATGTTTTATATGTGTTTCATGATTACAATCCTATATGTAAACGGAGAAAAAAAAATAATATTAATGAAAAAATGGTATCCATCTTATTTTAAATATATCATAGGCTTTATTCTCAAAACACACACTAAACTTTTCTAGCAAAAAATTTACAAAAAACACAACAAAATCTATTTTAACCATAACTTTTCAATAAACACAGAATATATGAAACACTTTTTAATTACTACACTAGAATATTCTCGTAACTATGAATAAGTACTTTTATATAATAATCAATAATTACTTCCATTAACATTTTGTTTATTGACACTCATTGCAGAAAGTGTACTATGATAAGATTTTTATACCCCGGAAAATACCAGAATTTACGGTGTTTGGAATAAAAAATAAAAATTTATTTTCCGTGTAAAAGAAAAGATTTGATGCAAATAAAATATTGATTTACAATTAAGTAGGGTCATTAATGAACGCATAAAAGAAATGAATTCATTAATTAAATCCAGTAAAAAACATCCCGTTTTTGACTAAATTTCGTTTTTCTTTCACATATAGACGTAATTCGAGAACTATAACTTTCCTTCCTAAGTGAGGGATCTTGAAATCGAATTGTTTATTGGAAGATCTCAAATGGTTCCCGAAATACTCTATGTGCCATAGAAAAATATGATTTTGCCAAAAGTGCAATAACTTTATACTGGTTTTAATTAAAAGATAGAATATCAAAGACATTCCATACTCACCAAAGTGTCAAATAAAATAGGAGAATTCACATATTTTTTTTTTATGAAAAAAAACTCTCCTTTCCTTCAATTATTGATCAATGCATTTTCTTTAGAAGATTTACATAATATCCACCTACTCTGAATTATCCCAAATAAAACTGAACAACATATTTAAATTTGAGGTCACTACCAATGCAAAGCGATAGAATATTTTTGCATTCTATGGAAATATTTGTAATTTGTACTTTCTTCGAAACCGTTTCTGCATGTAATGACATTATTTTATCCAAATTTAATAAAAAAAGAAAATGATATTTGGAATATTTGACGAAATAAAAAAATATAAGTTTATTGCAAAGAAAAAGAGGAACTCTCATTTGAAAAATTCCTAAAATACTGTAAATGGGCAACAAATGAAAAAAACTAAAAGAAACTTCGACTAGAATTGGCTAGAATTGTTTATTTGTAGGTGTTTCCCAAATACTGTATTTTGGAAGCCAACAATCCTCTTCATCAGTGCGCTCACTTCCGAATTGTCCTAAAGTCGACTCTCAATAATTTGATGCTCGATAATTTGAATCTCTTAATAATTTGAAATATTTTCTCGGTCCCTTGAATTCCCTTCATAATTTCAAAAATATCAGTGTATTTTGGTCTCCTTGGTAATTTGAAATGGAAAAGAGTGCTTGTTACCCGTCAAAACTCTATAATTCGAAGTTGTCTCACCCCAACTCGCTTTAATTTGAATTCTCTTTCTTCTCTATTTGTTTTTTTTTTATTCTCGCTGTTGTTTGTTTACCTTTATGTATATATATAGAATTCAGTTCAGCCTTTAGTCTGCTTCCGTTGTGTGTGAAACAAAACCTTATTAAACTTGATTCAATGTCTGTCTCTCTGTCAGTCTGTCACACCCAATTTGCTCAGAAATGGCTGAACCGATTATCATGAAATTTGAGAACATGTGGCCGTTGTGTGAAATTTGAAGGGGGCTCCCCATACATACATACGAAAAGATGGGGGTGTAATTTTTTTTTCACAGAATATGGTCAAATGGGGGGGGGAGTCAAATGAAAGGGCACCCTAAGACGTCTGTGACGTCATCATCATATTAAGTGAACTTATGCGAACGGCAGGATCCATGGGGACATTTTAGTCTTCCTTTCTTGGCTAAAAAATCTTGCTGATAGTAACCAATATAATAGGCATGTGAGTACCTGGTTATAAGCGGTTTTTAATTTACGTACATGCTGTTGCGCACGGAGTAAAGTGGAAATGCGTGCGGACGTGGACAATGTCTCTTTATTTAGAATGAACATGTGTATCTTGGCGTTTGGCAAAATATGACCGAATGGGTTGTATTTAGCTATGTACGAATGGAAAATCGTGCATAGTGAGTTTCTCACATAATATGAGCACAAAACTTTTATATCAGAGGCGCCCAGCTTCCGGTATCCCGATTTGTTTTTTAATTCGTGCCGCTTTTGAGGTTTTGCGTAAAACGGAACCTTATTAAAATCGGTTGACTGTCTGTCTGTCTGTGACACGCATTTTTCTCGGAAACGGTTATACCGATTGACACCAAATTTGGTGGAAAAGTGAGAACTGTGAATGTTTACGCATACAGTGAGTTACAGCATTTTACATCAAATTTAAGGAGGGACGGCCCATACATGCCAAAGGGGGTGTAATTTTTTTTTCATCAAATATACTCATATGGGGTATCAAATGAAAGGTCTTGGTTAATGCTTTCCGAAGCCGGTCTTAATTTCGTCGGAAAAGGGAGAAGCGCGCGGGTGAAAATTGATCGTTCCTTTCACGGACGCATTCTCAGAACCTACCCAACCGAAAATATGAAAAAAATCCAGAGGCTGCATTATATTGTGCCTGGGCTCCGAAATACCCTCCATATCGAGATTTATTAAAATAAAGATAATAATAGTATGTTACTATAATTTTTAGTAATTGACCCCATAAGTTCATCCTAGAATCAGAAAATTACGCTGCAACGTTGACTATAACAGAACATTTTACCAAGTTTAGTGGAAATCACTCTGTTATTAATTAGTTATAATAGGTCAAAGTTGTCGCTTCGGTGCAAATTCAAGACTTTGAATGTCAGTATCACCCGCATTCTCACATAACATATGCACATGCATACGTGCTAAGTTCTAAAGGAACAAATGTCCACTGAAACGTTTTATAAAAGAAATACACAAAACCTTTCACACCTGAAGCGTTCAGCTTCCCGACTTGTTTATTTAGCTCATGTGCTATGAACTTTATAGGAAACAAGTGTCTGTCCATTGAATAAAATGTGGCAGGACAGTTCGATATTTTACTATCTACTTTTTCGATGATTTTAAAAAATAAAGATCGTGTCACCGGAAGTGCCTTAAGGGCAGGGTGAAAAAGGACCCATCAGTGCGAGATGCCCCATCTTGAAGAGTGCTTGGTGAAATGAATCGACAAAACGTTCCCGTCGGTGGTTTCATATTGAAGGAAAAAGCCAAGTCTTTCGCTCAGTCACTTGGGATTAAAAAATTTGCAGCGAGTGAGAGGTGGCTCTCGAATTTAAAAAGCGTCACATCATCACGTTCAGAAAAAATTGCGGTGAGAGCGCCAGTGTGTCCAGCTCGCTTTGTTCTGCACTGCATGGATGGATAAACTTATTTGAATGGATACGACTCGTGCAACATATCCAACAAAGATGAAATTGGCCTATTTTATAAATGTCCTCCTGACCGTACCCTGACATTCAAGTACGAAAAATGTCATGAGGATGATGACAGAATTATTCAATGAATGGTTGATCTCAATTAACAGTGATATGAAGAAGCAGAATCGCAAAATTTTATGGTTTTTGGACAGCTTCATTAGATCACATAAAGTTAATATTTCTCCCGCCCAACACGGCATCGACAGACATCAGCCGTTCGACGAGGTCATCATCCAAAATTTTAAAACCCTTTACTGCAGAGAAATTCACTTGTATTGTATAGTAGTTCCGCAGTTGTTGTTGGCAAATCGGTGAATCAAGCCGGATTTGTCAAAAACTGCGGAATTACTGACCCAATACACACTGCCCGTGAAAGCGTTTGACCGTGTGCCTCACGAACTCATCTAGTACGATTTACGACACCCTTAGTACCATAAAAACTCGTGCGATGGGTTCAATTACTCTAGTACGATCCGAAAAGTAAAGTTCGAAGTGCGGCGGATGTATCAAAACTGTTTCGTGTCTCTTGGAGGAAGCGCCCTTTCACCACTCCTCTTTGTTCTTGTTGTGGACACTGTCACACGGGAAATCCAACGTCCAATGCCCTATGCACTGCTTTATGCAGATGATGTTTCCCTAGCATATAATAGCAAAAATGATCTCGACCAACTTCTCCAAAAGTGGAATGATCGCCTCATTCAACACTGTCTCAGATTGAATCTAAACAGAACTGAATTTTTGAAGACCCCCCCCCCCCCCCCATGAAACAGGCACAATGACTGTCAGTGGCAGTGATCTGCCCAGAACTGAACGATTTAAATATCTCGGGTCAACGCTATTAGCCAATGGAAGACTGCGTTATGAAATTCCTTTACGCATTAACGCAACCTGGATGAAGTGGCGTTCAACAACTGGTGTTCTTTGTGATCGCCTTGGAGTTAAAGATTTCGCTGCATCTAACGGTTGGCTGCAAAAATTTCGCAGTAAATACAGCATAGCATTTCGATGCGTGTCTGGTGAAACCTCTGCTGTTAATCCAGAAGACCTTGAACAGTTTTTAAATAACAAGTCGGGAAACCGGAAGCTCGGCGCTTCTGGTATGAAAGGTTTTCTTTGCTTTTTCTATGAGTATATTTGAGTGCAGAGCTATTCCATTTGTACGTAGCCCGTTATGTATTAAATGCATATACATGCATGTCAGGCTGCTCACTTTAGTATGATATTGATATTTAGTTGCAGTAAATTTACACGGTAAAGTCTTGAACTTAAACTTTGAGCTACTGTAACTTTGTTAGTAATAGTATGATTTTGATCAAACTTGGGGATAATATCACATTATATTCTATACTACTACTTTTATAACTCCGGAGCAAACTTATTTTACTCAATTTTCCCAAAAATATAGAAATATACTATTAATAATTTAATTAGAGCAGATATCGATATGGAGAGTATTTTGAGGCCTGGACACCATATAGAGGCAGCTTCATAATTTTTTTCAGATTTTTCGGTTTAGTAGATTCTGAGAATGGACCCGTTAAAGATATCATTACTTTCCACCCCTCCCAGTCCCCGCCTTTCTAACAAATTTCAAAACTAAGACCGGCTTCGAGAGGTACTAATCAAGACCTTTCATTACTTTCATACTAATCGAGACCTTTCATTTGATCCCCAACATGACTATTGTCATGAAAATTGTATATCCCCCTTTTGCATATGTGGGGACCCCCTTAATCTCAACGTAGAAGATATCACTCACTACATGTCTGGGCGTTCACAGTTTCCACTTTTTCACGAAATTTCGTGTCAATCGGTATAGCCGTTTCTGAGAAAAGTGCGTGTGGCAGACAGACAGGCACACAGACGGACAGACAGACAGACATTGAACCCATTTTAATAAGGTTTTGCTTTGCAAAACAAACAAACCTTAAAAACCTTCCAGCACTTCTAATTGATTATAGACCCCAGGACATTATAATGCCGACGAACCAGGTCTTTTCTTTAGAACATCACCCAATAAAACACTTACTCTCAAATCGGATAAGTGTTACTATGGAAACTTATCCAAAGAAAGGTTAAAAATTTTACTGTGCGCTAATTTAGCAGAAGAAAACTGATTGGGAAAACTCGACGTCCCAGAGCATTTGCCTCCATGGACTTCAAGCGGTTGGCAATAATTTGGCATTTTAATAAAAAGGCGCGGATGACACGCGAGTTAATGACTGTGGCTAGTGGAATTCGACCGAAAAATTAGGCCGCAAAAAAGGAAAATTTTACTTTTCCTAGACAATGCAACTTCGCATCCTCGCGACTTGCAATTACAAAATATACAAATTATTTTTCTTCCAAGCAACACAACATCTGCTGGCCGTTAGATCAGGGCGTTATTAAAAATTTCAAAGTTCACCATGGAAGCGTGCATGTTAAACACATCTTGACAAGCATTGACACTTCTTCGGCGAGGAAACCAATTAAAGTCTTGGAGGCTGTGCATTTCATAAAAGCAGCCTGGATAAAGGTGCAGCCAGTAACAATTATAAACTGCTTTAGAAAAGCTGGATTTGACAAAAATTTCTGAAATTCTGAAGTGGAATTCAACCCTGAAGAAACACTTTGGGAGGGCTATTCCGACGCAACAGAATTCCTGGAAATCGATAAAGAATTAGCCACTGAGTCTCCATCAAAACTCCCAAAGCTTGAGGTCGACTATTCCAGTAACAAAATCTGCTTAGATTAGGATTCCGACACTGAACAACCTGAGGAAGAAGTGTTGTTAAATTAGGCTGCTTTGAAAACAATTTCAACCAGAAAGTTTTTTTGCAAAAACGACTATATTGCCTTCGAGCATTTAAAAACTTTAGAGGGACGTATTCAAACACAGTTCTTGGAGGAAAAACAGAATATGTTACGTCAGTCCAGAATTTCTGAGTTTTTTGAAAAATGTAATCTAAATAAAAATTAGATAAATCTTTAGTTTAAGTTTTACCTGGTAAAGAATGGAAGAAACATTTTGTCATGTATTTAGAAAGTATATTCATTTGCTTAAAAAGGTGAGCTCCCTCGACAGATTTGTTTTGAAAAATTGTATTATTCCTGCTTATGACAGACGACCCTTTTGAGCGGACAAAAATTGCTCGACGGTCGATGTCCGCCCATGGGAGTTTTCACTGTATATGAACTTCCAATCAAATTCTCGTTTATTTGAATTTTTCCTCCCTCTCTTTCGAACGTTTTGTATTTTGAACTTTCAGTATTTTGCAGTTTTTCGCAATTTGGGTCCCCTGGGTTTCAAATTATCGAGAGTATCGGGAGTATCTGTCTGTATCTATTTCGGAAACAAAACAAATTATCTTTATCATTCCGCTTTCTTCTACATTTTTCTATGTAGGAGGGAGTACGCTGATGGAGATGATAGTTAGTTCCCGAAATACGGTATTTCTGAACTGCAAAAAATTATATTTTATCCAAGTTTTTTTTACTTTTTATTCATTTGTTGAACATTATCTAAAAAATTTCTTTGAAACTTATTAAATTGTATCTGGGATATTTCAATTAAAATGTTTACCCAAAAAAGAAACTTCTTCGGTTGATTTATAATAATTTGAAACTTCGGAGTTTTTATCAACGGAATGTACATAATGCTTAATTCTGCATAATTAAACTACAATTGAGCATATTAACCGCTGCTTACAACTACTATATAGAGTGAAATTGAAGGAAACCAACATCTTCAAAACCAGGAATGGACGACTCGTTTATATGTATATACAATTATGTATAGATAACCCACCGCTTACAAAACACAACAGCAAACATTGTCCAAAACATTTTTTTTTTCTATTATAAAAATCTATACAATTGTTAATTATCAACGTGTATGCGTGTACAAAAATTTAATAAGTGATATAAAGTTATCATAATTTCTTTAGCAAATTACATTAGATTGGTCCATTAGTTTTCATATTTTATGTTGCATATCAAATCGAAATTTCATATGCAGCATTCAAATTTATCACACTCTTCCCGTTCTCTACGTCTTACTAATTCTGTTTTATAAAGAGTTCATCAACAATAGATTGAATGAAATGCAAGACGAACACTAGCTTCTTAAAGATTTTTCAAAGTTTTGAATGAAGTCACTTACAGAAAAAATGAAAACGTTATCTGCGAGAGAATTCTGTGAATGCACTTCTAACACGAGGAAAATGCAATAATAAATTAGCGGAATAACATCGTTTTACAGCTAAGCTAGAATTGAAGCGTGGAAAATACCTATTTGAACTTAGTTAATTTCACTTTACACGAACATTTGGTTTTTCTAGAACGTTTGATTCACCACACTTGATAGCTATCGGGCTGTAGGTGCAATCTGTACATAAATTAGGAGAAGGAGGCTTTTATTTGAATTGTACGCCAAAACCATTTAAACACAGAGGACTTCTCTACGGCTAGAATAACCTGGTGAGACAAATTTTAGACTAAATAATAGAATAATAGTTATAGTGTGATGCATATTAAAAGCTTATGAAATACAACACTGAGAAGACATTTCATCGAATAGTTCTGGCAGCTGGAAAATCTAGTCCCTGTAAAGCTTTGCAGGGACTAGATTTTCTAGCCCGTTGTGAGCGAAAATAAATGGTGTATATGTGTACACCTGCTATACTCCACCAAATTCGAAACTGTCTGAATCTAAGGAAATGTTTAACGATCTTGTTCTCAACGCAAGGCGATAAAGTCTAAATGTGATTGCCGAAGAAGCAAATGAAAGCGGGTGCACGAAGGTAATGTAAACCCTTTTCGGAAAAAAGGTCTAGCTCGATTGTAGACCTGACCTTTGTCAACCCTGCACTGCTGCGTGGTATGTCCTGGTGTGTTAACGAGGACTATAGCCACAGCCATTATCAGCCAATCTCCTTCAAACTATGGGTGGAGCCAAAGCGCAGAGAGCCAGCAGTCGAAACTGAGAAAGATGTCTGGTTCGTCTGCAAAAGCTTTGGATGAGTAAACCTTTATACAGGGATGGTTAAACCAACTCCATAAAGTAGGACCTCTACGAAAAGTGACTGTGACTCAGTTGAAGGAGCTCTGTTCGTATACGGACCTAAAACCATGGGGGGGCCTTTAGAATCTTGAAGGGGCAATTCAGCGGCTATTCATCTCCACAGATCATGCGTCTTAATCTGTTGCTCAAAATAATCTCGGGGTTATTGCCCCAGCAAGAGGAGGGCAAGAAGGCCCTTAAGCTTGCCCTGAAATGCAGACCTGATATATTCGCTGAGTTGTTCGAGAGTGCATATTCAAGGGGTTATTTCCTGAGGCATAGAAGCGGCAGCAATTGGTACCGCTGCCTAAGTTTGGTAAACCTACAGGTGAACAATCTTCATACAGATCCATTTATCTTCTAGACAATATGAGAAAAATGTTAAAGTGAGTTATTTACAATAGATTATTTCTGGTTGTTGGGAACCAAAGAGGCCTTTCAGATCGACACTTTGAATTCCGGAAAGCCAGATCAACCATTAAAATCATCAAATTCGTTACTGATTTAGTGGAAGATGACCTTCGGCAAATATTGCGTGCTAGTGACCCTAGACGTGAAGAATGCATGCAATTCGGCCAATTTGATTCTAGTCCCTGGCAAAAATTGATATTCCCACTTATATCGCAGCTATTGCCGATAGTGGCCCCGATGACGAACCCCAGAAGCATCTTCTCCGCGGATGTCCCACAGCCCACTTTGTACGACGTCATGTACAACGACGTATTTAATTTTCCCTTTCCAGAGGAAGCCACGATGCTGGGTTACGCTGACGACATTGGTTGTGGTCGCAAAGCATCCGAGTTATAGTCAGGCGAAGCAGCATGTACTGTTAAGGGATACTCAGAGAGTTCTGGTCTGATACTTGCGGAGGAAAAAACGAAATTATGCCTGCATTCAAATTGGGAATGATATCATCACCTCCAAGGCTGCCATTAAATATTTGGGAGTAATGATAGACGCGAAACTCAGTTATAGACAACACATGATTATTCGGTAGGGAATGAGGTTGATAGATTCATATTCAGAGTCGTAGAGGGAAAATCCGGACCGGGGGTGAATATTTTGCAAAATACGAAGCCCGGGGTGAAGATTCTGGTCTGTTGGTCTGCGGTGAAAATTATGCTCGGCGAAATTCCCATTTCGGACCCTGAGAAAACTACGGGTCCTAGGGGCAAACCTCCCTTTCCACCCGTCTCTCGTCAGGCCTGTTCATATTAGAATAACCACACAAAACACATACTCAATTATGATGTAAATTGAATGAATTTTAAATTACTTGATTGACAATATTTAAAAAACTCTCCTCGGCAGTCACACCTCATTAAAAAATTACCCCAAAGTATTGAAGAATTTTATGCGCTTGTCCTCTTAGTTTTAAGTGTCCATCTACAGACTACAGGCACAGATTATTCTTTACGAGAAGCTCAAATGCGAGCTACGGGAGTTGAGGAGAAAGGCCATGGAACTACCTATGGACTATACACTTAACTTCCTGGGTCTCTACTCAAACATTATCTGTCATTTTCGTTCTAGATTGTCTTCAATTTGGACACAGAAAAGAAAAATTAAAAGACCTATTTCCCGAAGCTATGCGTTGAGAAACTTATTCTAGCAGGAAGTGAGAGGGTAACAGCTGGCATCGGCATGCGTGTAAGATAGCAGTACCAGTATGTGACGAGTTAACATATCCAGCTAGCACGTCCTACCCTAGAGTGAACTGTTGCTACCTCAGATGCCCAGTTTGAAGGAAGCACCACTTCAAATAATAAAAACTATCTCTCCTTTACGATATTTGGCACCTACAACGGCCAAATTAGAGTACTCACAGTGGAGCTTGGGAAGGGCATCTCTGATTTCTGCACTACAAAATCATACCACGGTACTGATATTAAATACGTCTTAGGTAACCTAATCTTGGGGATACGAAAGACAAACATTGCCTGAAGGTTTGGTTGGAGTGTTATGCAGCTCTTTATCTACTAATAACAGCCCTGGATATCAGTTTTATTTGCCTTAAGGGGGTCATCCGGTGGGAAAGCCGTTTTTTCGCTTTTTTAGAAATTGTTCACCATATATTTATTAATATCTTCAGCATGCGTAATAATTTTTCCAGTCCGATAACATAGTTCATTATTGTAATACAGATAAATTTATACACCCATCTCCAAAAAAAAGGTGTTTTTCTGCTGACACGCTAGAGGGCGCTGCAATCATCTTAAAGAAAAAAGTAAACGGCATTCTAAGGTGCAGACTTAACTACAGTCCGCAAACTAGGATGATTAAAAAATATTAAAAGCTAAATTTTTGGCGCCGTGTTAAACCTTTTTTGTGAATTTTGGTATTTTTTAAGGCTTCTTTAATGAATAAAAAAAAAACTACTGAATGAATCGCAATTATCCTAGTTTCTGGACCGTAGAAATATGTTCTGAATAAGTCGTGAAAATTTCAAAGAATTTCGTTGGAAAGATTTTGGGTTATGGTGGCAGCAGATTTTCAATATGCAGTTTTGAGAAAAACGCATTTAAAAAGTCGAATGCGATTTTTAGTCATAAAATCTAAACTGACCATTAATCTGCTGTACCTAGTCCATAAATCTTAGTTTTCTTCGAGAAACACATGTACAGCCTTAACTTTAATTCTTGTCCTTTTAGTGAAGTCATTCGAACGTCATTCAGATCGATAAATGCGCGCTTTATTACGGCGATCGACATAAATCCGGCATGTGACTTATTACGTGTTTAACACTATTATTTCCGAACGACTCCGAATATCCAAAAATCACTTTGCCCATATTTTCCACACTATATCTAGATACAATTGATGCCAAAAAAAATCGATTCCGCGGATCCGACACACGACCCCCTTAAAGGTGTTATTGAGTCCAGATATGCATGTAACAATCAATTGTATGAAATATTTCCAAAAAAGGAAGAGATTATGAATGAGGGGATATTAAATGTTTGTCTAGCAGATGAATTTTCTTCTTAAATGGGAAAACCTAAGTTTTCAAGCCAATTTTGGTAAATCTCTACCAAGCAAATACAGTTATACTCAGCCCATACTTTTGGCGAATTTGAATCAAACTTAAAATAATCCCACGTTTTAATAATACCATTATGCTCTAGCCCTGTGAGTTGGTACTAAAGAATACACGAAAAGTCTTCCCTGCTTGTCGTAAGAGGCGATTAAAAGGGATTGAAATTTGTCCGCTAGCAACCTGCAAATGTTGAAACTTTATTGCTAACATCAACAACGCCGCGGATAGGGACTGACCTCACGGCTACGACCTTTGACTATCGAAAACGCACTACAATTGGTTTCTGGAATGTCCGCACGCTCCTAGACAACCGTAAAGGGGTCCCTCAAAATGCTCGCTTTCTCCAACATGAGCGAGAATTCCAGCGATATAAACTGGACATTGTAGACCTGAGCGAAATAAGATGGTGGGAATATGGAGAGTATTCCTCTCCCTCTTGCCACACTTATGGTAATGCGCTTTTGTACTCTGGAAAGCCAAGTGGTAGCAGTTGCAAATCCGGTATCGTGTTCTTTCTGACGACTACCGCAAAGCACAGTCCCTTGACCTTGGAACTGTTTCTGACAAACTTCTACCTTCAAGACTACGGTCCAGAGTAAAAAGTATCACAATTGTACAATGTTACTCATCAACGAACACTTCCGATATAGTGGAGAAGGATGCTTTCTATGAGCAATTAAACGCAGTTCGGAGCAAGCTTCTTAGAAGTGACATTGTGAATGTGATAGGTGATCTAAATACCAAGGCAGTATCTAACAATACTTTGCTCGGATATTCGATGGGAAAACACAGTCTGGGCGACCGCAACGGTAATGGTGGGAGGTTCGTGGATTTCTGCAACTTTCACCGCCTCATCATTGGTGGCACATCGTTCGAGCACAGTTGGGCTTCAACTGACCGTCGCCGTATGAACAATCATATCGACAACTTCGCATTTAGGGTTTACAATATATGCATGAAAAGGCCTCGAATTGGATTACCATGTGTTACATCCGTCAATTGTCGTAGGTTTAGGGAGCTGCGACCCCTCAAAGTTCAACGTTGACCGCTTGTATGACCCACCTGTCGCTCGACTGTGGGAGAGCTACCTTGCTGATCGGTCGGCAAATATACCGAGTAACCCGCCTGAGAATATCGATGTGCATTGGGCCACCATCGAAAATGATCTTTTCTCGACCATGATAAGATCTGGACGACTGGATCGATGAATTGAAGGGGTAGAAAGCTCTATTGAACGTTCCGAGTGATGACGGGCATAACGCGCTTGAACTCCATTATCGATCGAAACCCCAGACAGTTCAGCATAGTGTGCGCCGTGACAACAAAGAATTTGCTATAACGCTGGTCAGGTCGTCGACCACATTCCGTCATAAGATCTGAGTGACTGCGCAATCGTCGAAATGGATCGATGAACGGAAGGACATGATGCGCCCAAACTCCGATACCGAGCGAAATCTCGAGAAATTCCGCGTAATGTACGCCATCACAAGAGAGAGTTTGCTATTACACTGGTCAGGGAAGCCGAAGATGCTGCAGACCGCAATGATTTTTGCACCGCATACCGGGCTACTCCAGAGAAAATAATAGCCCTTATCAGAGAGACATATGATGGGGCAAAATGTCACGTGCTGATTTTGAGGGGAGAAGCAGAGTCCACCAGGGTTGCAACTTGCCACTGATATCATTTCTTCTTGCTATCGGTGACGTTCTTCATGGTGCCTTATCAGGAGGATTTGGCGAAATTCAATGGATGATGACATCTTTCCTCAAACACCTCGACTACGCTGATGGCATCTGTTTGCCCTCTCACCGGGTCGTGGACCATGGCCAAATGGCACCAAACAGAACAGACCCAACGTCTCGGGCTACATCTAGACCCGACACTTTAACAGCGTTAGATCGGCTTTCGCTGCCCTATCTTAATTCTGGAAATGCAGTTATTTCAACACTAATACAAGTTGAGGCTGTTCTGTGCTATTGTTCTTTCTGTGTTGCTACATGCGGATAGCACATGGAAAGTGAACTCCACTGTTACGCAAAAGCTCTAAGCTTTCGTCAATACCTGTCTACGTCGTATCGTCGTTGCACGCCGGCCTATCTCAAACGAAGAACTTGTGCGACGCATAAGCCTCGCACTCGTAGGCACTGTAATCGAAAGGCGGAAATGGCAATGGATAGGTTACATATTAAAGACAATTACATTTGCGGGTTACGCCATGCAGAAGAATCCATTCTCTCAAGATTGCCGATGACGCAGAACAGTAAAGGAGGAGTGCGAGCATCTCAGGAAGTTGTGGAGGGAGCTGAAGAGCATTCCAGGTAACCAGAAACGATGGCGCGTAAATGTGATTGCCGCGTTATACCCCATCAAAGGACGAGTGGCAACCATATATAATGGCATTTGGACAAGAGGAAGCAGGATTGTTTTGACGAGGAGTGCCAAAAAAAAGGAGTAGGGCAACCAATACTTACATACAATATATGTATATAACGTACTACCTACTAGACTACGAAAAATTAATATGATGGCTTTCGGACAATGGCAAATTAGATAGGAGTCAAGCCACCAGATAGATGCAGCGATAAAGACCTGAAAACAAACAATGGAATCAATAATATGCCCTAGCTATTAAAAGGCAGCAACAATTACAAGAGGAATATCATCCACATACTTATCCAGCAAATATGGAAAAGGGGAATCCCGGTAAAAAGGCGTCAAGGAATTACCTATCGATACAAAAGGCCAGTATGTGACAATTACAAGGGCATCACACTGCTTTGCATGATTCCACGAAAATCTGAAGCCTTACGCGAGAAGTCATTGGGAAGTCCCATGGCGGTGTGAGACAAGAGTGCTCGAGGAGTGCTGGGGGTTCAATGTCAACGTGGATTTCAAACGTGGGAAAGTAAGTGATCGAAGAACGCATAGGTGTAGCCGTTTCCCAGAAAAATGCGTATGACAGACGGACAGTAAATTGATTTAAAAAAAAATTATTTCTACACAAAACGTTGGAAACAGAAATCCGAATAGGTAATTTCTTCGATGAGTTTGGGATTCTTATTATCAATGAAGCAAGTAAAAATATAGTGTTCTCTGGACACCCTTTAGTTAGCATTTATATTTTATGGGGGGTCAAGGAAAAAACAAACTAAATTCGTCATAATCAAAAGCGAATAACATGGATAAAGCCTTAATTGCAATGAAAGCACATTCCATATAATTTACATTTTATCAAAGTACCCAAATTATATAATTTTAGAATTTGAATGGAACAACAACCAAAATTAGATCGAAAATATCAAAGCATGTAATCCCGCTTCCGCTTTACCATTGATTAATTGACCGTTAAAAATCTCATCGCAACTATTAGATGGTGGTTTTCACAACATTAGGACCATCTCTGATTTGGTTAGTTTTTTTTTCTTGAAGAAGGACTTCCTAAAACCATTACCAACACTATTACAAAAAATTGGCAAAATAATAAATTTGGCGACGCAATGGTTAAATTGATAGAATGCAACTCTCTTCATCTCGTTGCCCTGGGTTCGAATCGCAGTCGACATGGATGTTTGTGGTCGTCTTGCGTTTATCTCGCTACTGTGAGCTTATCAATTGTACAATATTAAGAAAAATAATAGTGAAACTGAAGCACAGTCTCTATGAAATTGCAGGAAAAGTACGATAACAACAAACAGACTATGTGAATATCTTATTTTAAAGGAGTGACCAAAAGATATATGTATCATAAACATCGGAAATTCAACCATTTCCTAACTATGGAAAGAGTTTCTGATACAGCAAAGTTATAGATGAAAAATTACAATTAACATTAAATAGATACCTAATAATCTGCAAGTTTCTAGAGTGGTAAATAAATTCGATGGTGACCGGGTATATGACTAGTACAAATCCTTGAAACGGCTCCAGTATTTTAATATCGACAGCTTTGCTATCGAATCCTATCCCCACCTCCACGCGGTGACCACTGGGTGTTTTGCATCAAAACAGCAGACGGAGGAGGGTGAAGGCGAGCTATCCCCGCCTTATATCGGAAAAAAATATACAGACTGACCCTCCTGGTAGGGGATTGAGCGAAGGGCTGACAACGCTTTCTAAAAAAATATCAACCTGTTTAGGAACCCAGGATGCAGCCTCGGATTGGACGGATCAAACGGCAACCACTTCGACAACGTCAAACGGACTACGCTTTTGGTACCTGGGATATTCGCTCTCTTTTTCGAACCGATACGGGGGGAGCTTCCCCACGGAGTAACAACGTCTGAGAAAGTGTACAGACAACATCAACGGGTATACCATGGTGGTTTCAGATCTGGACGATCGACAATGGACCAGATATACGCTTGAAAAGTGCTGACAATATGACATCGATGTGCACCAACTATTCGTTGTCAGGCGTACGATAGTGTAAATGACAATCCTCTGTACAGAATAATGATCGAGCTCAAAATCCCACCGCAGCTAGTCCCACTATTGAAAGGGCCAGGTCCAGGGTCCAAAATGAACTGAAACAAAGCTTTCCTATTGTGTCGGGACTGAAACAACTTGGTGCTCGAATACGTCGTCAGGAAGGTGGTCTCAGTCGATACCGGAGTTACGTTACTCATAAAGTCCGCGCAACTGGTGGCGTAGGTAAACGACGTGGATATTCTTGCCCGATCGATGCTTCGTATGAAGGAAGGGTTCAAGACAGCAGCGAGTTAAGTGGGGCTCAGGGTCAATGAATCCAAAACGAAATACATAACCTAAACTCGAAAGGCAGCAGCTAGTATGCAGAACATTGCAATGGGCGAGCATAATTTCGAACAGGTGAACCAATTCTACCTAGGAACCCTATTTTCGAAGGACGGAAACGAAAAACACGAAATCCAAAGGAGGATTAGTACTGCTCATAAAGCATTTTATGCGGCCCGTCCCACAGTGAGATCGAGCAAAGTACATAGAGACTGTAAACTATGCAATAATTCGTCTCATGGACGTGGACGCAAATGTCAGAAAAGTAGATCCACATCTTCGAGAGAAAAGTTCTCTGAAAGATTTTCGGAGCCATAAAGGGATGCCTGGCAAATCAGATACACTCATAAATTGTATGAATTATTTGACGGCCCACCAGCATCGACACTAGTCAAACCCCGGAAATTTCAATGGTCTAGCCGGATCGAACGAATGCACAAAACGAGTAGGAAACGTTAGACGTGACTCAGTGGACGCAGTTTGTAGATCGATCCCATAATCCCAATCAAATAAAATTCTTCAAGAACAACAAGTTTCATTTCGCTTAAATTACAGCGAGAGATGGGACCAGCTAAATTAGAGAAGTTTCAATAATTAAGAAACGCATCATACGTTATAAAAATTATTAATTTTGATATCTGTTTCAAAACTATTCAATACTGCTGCTTCTATTGGTTATGGATTTCATGAATTATACATTTTATCGATTCAAATACAATAGAAACGCTTGCTCTCTCACCTAGTAATGGCTCTTAACCAAGTGACCCTGACAGTAAACACCAACAAAACTAAGGTTCTTAGTCCGACTAGTCATCGCACTCCTCATCCTGTTTGCGTTAATGGGCAAAATTTCGAAGGAGCTAATGGAGTTGATACTGCTCCACACGTGAACAACGCGTTTTCGCTGTTTTGTCTTAAATCTGGAAATCCAGCTATCTCAAGAGCAACATCAAGCTGAGACTGTCCGCGCCAAAGTTTTCGCTATGCTGCTATATGGGAGTAATACATGGAAAGTGATGAGTTCCACTCCTTCCCAATTCATGTCTACATTGTGCCATTAGCATATCCTGAGCTAAGACAATATCAAATGAAGAACTTGCTCGGTGTACCGCCAGATAGCCGTGGTGATGAGAAAGCGGAACAGTGGTTGGTGTGAACATCACCCTATTTCCTCGTAGCATAGAACAGTAGATGACAGTCGCAAATTTCTCAGAAAATCTAACTAGAATAGATTAGTGATGGAAGATTGTCATGCTTTTTCTAAAATGGATCAAATCAACAGTTCCTCCCAACTAGATAACAGATGGAACTACAATCTCCCCTATTAAATAAATCCGTCTCCAGGTTGTTTCAATATATTTTTAACTTCTATGGTATAACTCATTATTATCTATTATCTGATATAATGAAAGCGCTTCAGAATATCACGTGCTTCGCCGGTTGCCACAATGAAATTTCAAACTCATTCACATCCCGGTCACTCATTTATTACTCTCTGAAATAGATAGCAATCAAAAGAAGCGATAAAGCATCGTGAAACGTTAGTATTTTTTTGTTTTGCAAGGCTTCTGCAAAACACTCCAATCAATTCTGAAATCTTATATAATCAGTGTCTTATCAAATTGCAATATTGACATTCCCGGCTGTCCATCACTACTATCTGCGAGTATACCTGGTTTTTTTCCTTGTATGAACTACTTTAAACGGACAATATGACCGTGATGCGAAGCAATTGAAACAAAGTACAAGTTTTATCGGCCCAGATACCTATTTTTAAATATATAGACGAGTTCAATGGAATTTTTTTATGATGATAGGAAGACAACACAGATTGCATTCAATTCTGATTAAGGAATGAAATTTTTATTAAAGCAAATGTATAGAAGCTTTGGAGGAAAAATTTACACCAAACTTCCACGATTTATCGCTCATATTATTAAAGTAACATTTATATATATGTACAGGTTGTGCAAGTCAAATTCAGAATTATCCAAACTAATTTCAGAAATTTTCAAACTAACTTCAGACTTTTCCAAATCAATTTCAGAATTTTCTATTTCAAGTTCAGATTTTTCCGTTCCAAAATTCTGAAATGGATATGGAAAACTCTGAAGTTATTTTAAAAAATTCTGAAATTACTTTGGAAAATTCTGAATTGGTTTAGAAAATTCTGAACCAGACAAAATCTATATACGCATTGAAAAATGCTGACCTCCTGAAGCTTATTGAAAGAGCGGTGAAGTTTTCTAGAATATTCAAAAATACTATTCCCAATTTTATTTAATCCGATATTGGAATGGATTTGTTCACTTAGAGACGTCTCCTTAATTACCTTTTCGAAATGTTCTGTTGTGTGTGATCATTTTGATTACGAGTTCTGTTACTCCCACCAGCCTCGCATGTTGAAAACTCACTCCTCCTCCTTTCCTTTTAACACATCCAAATTTCCAACTCAATCCTAGATGGTGAATACTTTTCTACTGAAATGCAAGGCAAAGATCTAAAGAAAGTAATGCATATAAGTAAGGCCAAAAAGTTCATTACCAGTGCCCTCAAGACTATATGTAAAGCTACAACTGTCCAGATCACTTAACCAACAACAACAAAGTAGTGTCTTTACAAAATATTAGGCGAAGATGGTTTCACGGTTTCTTACCAGGACAGAGGCAAATCGTCAGACGCTGCTTCTCCTCTACCCCGGCAGCAGCATGACAAAAGCGGCTCGCAAATGTTAAATGCAGAAAACGACATGACTGTAAATTATATTGAACGTAAATCCGCCCAACCGAACCGTCAAAATAATGTGACGACGCCAAAAAGCATATATGAACGAGCACCTAAGAGTCACATTTCCATTTTCCAACAAAAAATTTCAATTATAGACAGGCCCGTCCAAGAAAGGGTAGGAAAGGGGGATTTTCTCAGACCCGAAGCTTTCTCGAAAGGCCTAGGAATAGAGTCATGACCATGGTTATAAAAAGAAGTCCGGAAATGATATGATGACTTTTCTAGCAAAATCGTTGGAAATTGTCCAGCAATTGAAACATTAAAATGAGATCATTTTCAACTTAACAGTTATTTCGAAAGTTTGGTATCATTTCCTGCTAGATACAACCACCCTAGCCAATTTGCAGGCAACTTTGAATATGGATAAGAGCTGCATGAGGTCTCAAAGGAAAGTCAAAGTAGTGGAAGAGCTTATAGCTAACTATCCTTTTTCAAAAAAGAAAGGAGAAGAAAAGACAGCTTCGGCGAATGGCGACAAAAAGGTATAATTGGAAAGAGTGATTAGGCTTGGTTTCGAAACAGCAATCATGCTTTTTGTTCCCAATTTTCAAATGAAGTTGTTTTCATTAGAAGGAGAGACTGATCTTGATTACGAGACGAACATACATAATAAATATCGCACCTTCACTGACGAACCAGCAATTAGCTTCAGGCAAGAGCAACCCCCCCCCCACTCGCCAAAAAAGTGGCACAGTTAACCAAATTTTTCAGTTTTCCAAGAAAACTTTGGATCCAGAGGAATCACCCCTGGGTCGCTACTCATTCTTAACGGTCCAGTGTACATGGGGTCGAAATCGATACAGGGACGTCAGTGAAACTTTGGAAATGATTGCCTTCAAAAAGCAAAAACCCGTTGCCTTCAACTGCAAACTCGAGGCGCACTTCAAGCAAAAATTTCCTCGCTAGTGGTGAGTATGATACTACGTTCGAGAGAACCAACCCCAAGCGCAATGTTCTAACAAGGCCACCATGAAGGCTTCTACAACCACCGCAATAGGCAGCGGAAAAGAAGCTTATAAGTACCAAAATTCTTCCATTTGTGGTTGTTAACCACGCTGAAAATTTCACCCGCATCATCATCTCTCAGCCAGTAACAAACAACTTCCTCGTCAAAAAAACAGGAAACTTGAACCATCGAATCCTCCTCAAAAATAAAGAACACCACATTACAACGAAAACTATTCTCTGGGGAACAAGGCGAGGTTCTTCACACATACTCAGAGTAATCTGACTAATTATTCGTGGCACTAAAAGTATAAGTCATCTCCACTGTCAATCCGAACTCGTCACTCGGTTGAGAATGCCCTTCTACTTGATATAATGAAACTTTTCTTCTCTGAATGGCAATACGAACTCGTTTATAAGCTTGACATCTTTCATTTCCAGCAGCACATCAACAAGAAAATTTTTAGTTCTCTAGGGAAGCATAAATGCTAAAAAAAATTCAGGTTCCATGCACCACTCCAGTTAGAGTCCCACAAGATTTTGTTTTCTCGGTAAACCTTTCACACACTTGATACTCTGGATATCCAGAAACCCCATCCCAACCAAATTAAAATGCTAGAGCTCGTCTGAATACATATTTGGATAAACCCTACTGATACCTCAAGAAGTTGAAACTAGCCCTAATCTCGTAAAAACGCAAAGCAATTATTTTTAAAATGAGAAATAAAGGCAATACCGAAAATGGTTTCCAATTTCAAAACCTGTTCTTAAGAATCCGCATGAACTTCTCTCATCCCATATTGAACCAGATCATCAATATGCTTCACATCAACGAGGCTGTAAACGGTGTAAATAGCACCCGCAACTTGTTATACTCCATTCTCCGCTTTAACAACCCCTTTCATCCACGGTCAAGATTTTTTGCTACAAACAGTTAACTCAACTAATAATCTTCAGCTTACAAAAACTATTTCGCTCGAAACGTTTCACCATAGGGTCACAGCTTTAACTGTACAAGACTATGATCTTCCCAGTCCTTATGTATTCCTCGGAGACTTGGGTTCTTAGCAAAAAAATGCGAACTCTGGGCCACGCTTGAGGGAAGAATCCTCAGAAGAATTTTTGGCCCCTACATGAGGATGAACGATTCCATAGCCTACTCAACGACGAAATTTATGAGGGATACCGCAACCGTCTGGTTGTGGATAAAATCCGGCTCAACAGGCTGCGGGTGCCGAGTCACTTAATCCGAATGGATGAGGATGGTCCTGCCGGAAATTTTATAATATCTATGATAGAAAAAGAAGACGAAGCAGACCCTGCCTGAGATGAAGCAATGGCGTTGGTCAGGACGCTAGACAGCTTTTAAGGATATCGAATTGGTGGACCTCGGCGCAAAGCCGGGGTCTCTGGAGTTCCTTACCAAGGGAGACTGGATACCGGTTGTTGCGCCGTTAATGATGATGATGAATAATCTTCAAAATTGACACTTCTGCTCATTAGATGCAGAGCCTGCGCCTCGAGGAAGGGCCAATCCTCGGTCACTCCAGAGATATATTCAAAAACGAGGATGGTATGAACATGGTACATATCCAACCAGATCCTCTGAGAAACCTCTGAAATATCTCACATCGATGCTGTCATGCCCGGATACGGACTGAAATTGTTCAAGAGAGCCAATCACATGAAAATTCTTTAGTTGCAGAAATTCTGATTGTGATCGAACAAGAAAATTTCTTTCGTTCGAACCAATTTCCACCAATCCTGCATTCCTATTGAAGTGACAACCGCTCTTGCGGCAAGGAAAATAGAGAAATTTGCTACGCAAGTCGCCACTCCCATACCTTATACTTTCCTCCAACGAATGGAAACGGACCACGACTCTCCCAACGCCCGCCATTTACGTTCAGTTCGGGTTGTCAGTTACGCCTGACGAGTTCGCATTTGACCGTCGCGCGACCGTAACGTAAATGCAATGTAGTTGGTCTGTCACTTTTAACTGTTCAGACGGTCGATGGTCGAATGAAAATGGTTCAGCCCACCGGCCACACATGTTTCTTTAGGCTGTGAGCGAGAATTTTATGGGCATCTTTATCGCTGGTGAACATTTTTGATAAATGCTCACACAGAAAAATATCTCAAGGTCTTCCACGTCTGGCCGAACTGAATGTGGATGACAGGCCTTACCTTCTCTTTTCCAATTCTGATCGCATTTTTGCTTTTAAAATTTCCCTTTTGTATACTTCACCAAAGGAAAATTAGTGGTAACAGTTAACATCAAGAAATGGGAGTCGCTAGTCTCTCTCTCGCATTCTTAGATGCTTCTTAGTTGTTCCAAATTGTTCAACTATTCATGTATCTTTATTGTATCGTCCTTTGGTTTGAGAAATCTATGGTAACTTTTGTTGTCAATGTGAAGAAAAAGCGAATGACCTACCAAGAAACACATTAACAACGCGAAGCAGAAGCCATGCAAACAATAGGTCAAGTCAACTGACCACAAGGTACCAGCCGGCCAAAGAGTGATTGGCAACAATATGTCTATAAAATAGAATAGAAGAGCTGTTTGCAAGAAACGTCCGTTTTCATGTATCATCAATGTAAACTTGATGAATGCCTGTTCTGACATTGGCGGCATGGAAGTAGTTGAAAAAACAAGGATGCGCCACAAAAGTATATAAAAAATTCAGTTAAATTTCGAAATGAACAAAGAGTTAAGCTTTCCATTTCATGCGGTAGTAGAGACTTTAACCTGCTTGGTCATAGAAAAAACCCAAGTACAGCGCTTATACCATAAACGCAGTACACCCGATTATGATGGGCATAGGATTTTTTCTAGAAATTTGAAAGTCGTTCAATCATCATCAGTTGGAGATTTGAGTACCAGAAATTATTTGCGTCTGACTGTCTCCTTTTTTGAAAATGGCATCGGCAGCTGGCTATCAAAAGCACCGAGTTGGAATACGAATACATAGTTACATTTGTAACTATGGGAGCTATTTTTCAACATCATCGCAATCCATTTCGATGCAGCTGGTGAGGGGAATTAGTTTTGATGCCTCCTCGGAAAAAAAACCCTACCATTACTCACTTTTCCACCTCCCCCCTAACTTCTTCCAGTGGAAACAATTTTGCACTGATGTGCACTTTCAGGAAGGTAGACGGATGTTAATCTAAAAGCCCCAACTCAGGTGAGTACGGGTGGTAGTTCAAAATGTCCCATCTAAACGAGATTAGGAATTTGGCCTGGCCATGTGAGGTCTGGAATTGTGATGCAGCAGGCGGACTCCGCTTGCCACTCCTTTTATTCTGGTTCGACCTTTCCAATTTTTTAGGGTATCACAGTATCTTGCGGGTTGATAGTGTTCCCCTTAGCCAGATATTTCATTAAAATTGTTCATTTTACGGTCCTAAAAGATGGATGTCATGATTTCCTGGTAACTGTGGTTTTGAATTTTTTGGCAGAGAGTGGCGCCATTGCTGAGACTGTATTTTGGCTTCAAACAGTTTTAACCTCATTAAAAATCCCAACTGAAGTTTTTTGCTATCAACAAGGTACGATTTTTTTCGCAAAGGATAATTCAGGGTCAAGAGTTTTCAACATACTAACGTCGAATTGACTTAATTTTGAGCTCCTTTAATTTTTATGGTGGTCCTGATTCAATCGCCTGCACGTAAACCGTTTCCTCAGTTCCGCGCATTCCTCTAAAAATTCAAAGAAATCATCCGGCCATTCGTAATTCTAAGTCCCACTAGGATCGTTCACATTCCTGGTGTCGTATGTGCGATATAGTGGGATGGACAACTGGACATTTAAGCCCACAAAGAACTCTGCCCGCGATATAGGCGCAACCAAATAACCGGGCGAGGAACACATTCCGCATTCCGGGAATAATATATATGATTAGAAAGCTGTAAACGGATTTTATACTTATATGCGTAAAAATTTGAAGGAGTCGAAAACTCTCGCAGCACAGTTCGGTCAAAACTCCAAAATAATAAAGAAAACAATTGGAAGATTTTTCGTTAAACACTCAAGTATTTTACTAGCACACATTTACCATTTTTCAGGAATCATTTGATTGACGCATGGACAGTAAGTTAGTCTCAGCAAAACAAATACGCGTCTGCACGCTAAATGTTAGCACCCTATCTGAAAAGACCGAAGAACCCGCAAGAGCCCCTCGGAAAAGGCCCATTGATATCTGCGTTCTGCAAGATACCCGATGGTCTGGTGCCAAAAGCTGCGACATAGAACGCGAACGCGGTAAAAATGGATATAAACTTCTCAATTTTGGTAGCCCATACACTTAATATGGTGTTGGCATTGCCATCTCAGAGGGTTTGTTGAACGATTTGATGATGGCTGATGAAGCCACCATTATATCAGTTGATCGCACTATTCACTTCTTCATCGCATACGCACCACAGACACGTCGACCTGATGCCGAGAAAGATGCCTTCTGGCAACTTTTCGATGTAAAGACTTGTAACGTGCTTGCTATAGTAATCATCATTGCCAGGAACCTTAATGGTCATGTGAAAAGGCAAACGGTAACAGGTGCCATGGGTGAAAGGAGTTTGGAGCGCACAATGAGGGTGGTGAGCGTATAAACGATTTTGCGGACACCCATGCATGACGTTGTACCTATCAATACATGATTCATCAAACAATTATCTTATCTTCCTGCATTTTATAGTCGGAACAGTGAAGCGCAAATCGACTGTATTCTCATAAGACGACGACATTTTATCACTGTCTCTGATTGCAAAGCCATTCCCTATGAAACCATCGCACCTCGACATCTGCCGTTGATTGCCGTGCTGCGAATTAAGCCACCGATAAAACAGCGTGAGGAACACACTAGCCCGCCGTGCATTAAATGGTGGCGATTTCGTGAGAACAAAGAAATGATATCACGAGATTACCAACCATTACGAATATGGAAGAAACGTGGAATCAAATGAAAAACACGATCCACAAAGCGGCGTCTGCAACCGTCGGGATCACCAAGCCAGTTAGACGGTACATCAACCGAGATACTTGGCTTTGGAATGACGATGTTGAAATGAAGATCCGTCAAAAGAAACTCCTCTATCACAAGTTTCTCAACGATAAAACGGTGGCCAATTGGCAAATTTATAAGAATGCAAACGGAGCAATCCGTGCTACCCGAGTGTCCCATTATAAAAATCTTTACGATAAAGTGAACACTCGGAATGGCGAGAGAGATCTCTGCCGATTTGCCAAAAGCCGAAATGAAAGCACACAAGATGTCGAACACTCCTGTTGCGTTAATGACAAGAACGATACTTTCCTTACCAACCGTCGAGCCGCGACGGATAGATGGCGAGAATATTTCGAAGAATGAAAAATTTCCTCATCCTCCACTTCCACAATCATTGCCGGCATGAGGAGCAGTTCAACCTGTCAGCGCAACTGTTGCTCAGAGGTCGCGGTGAGGAAGACGAGGCGAGAACCCTGTCGGCTGAAACAAAACCAAGTAGCCAAGAAGAACCTCCATAATGGTGGCACCAGGAGACACTGTATCACATTGTTTTGCCGGCCGTGATGCAATAGGCGAATGCTCCAAAGACCTAATTAGGGCGATCAGACCCGAGTCTGCACGGGGACTCATCTGAAGTGGCAATAAGTCACGAAACCTTACCAGGAGTACACTGGTACCACGGGAACCGGGATAGCCCCTGAATTCACATACTTCAGGAGGATTTCTGTTGTATGTGCGTTCAGCTCGGTTGTTGCGGTTGTGGAAGCTTCCTGGGGGTTGTTGGTTACCTTCGGGACTCAACGTGGTGTTGCGTTTCAACACGGGAATCATACTCCTTATTTCGGTGGAGCTTTAGGTAGGTCTTGCATCCACCAGTATGAATGCTAAGCCAGGCACTTGCTACAGACTGGTACCGTTGTAGCTTGTTGCAGCGGGGTCACAAAATCAATCCATGCCTTAAGAAGACCTTTGGATTAAGTCCCCGAGACAGGTACCCACAAAAAACTACACAGACGTAACTGAAACCGACCCCGCTTGTGATTTGATTCCTTCTTCTTTTCGTCTCTACGATCTATACTAAATAGAGAAATCATATGGTTCTCGTATTCCATATAAATGTATCCAACCAAAATACTTTACCCTACAATGGAAAGCATTGAAACTATAGTCCGAGACTCAACTATGATATTAAGGTAAATTATGTCAACACATTAGAAAATCAAGCCGAAATTTTCAGCACTTAAAAAACAATACCTTAAATGAATGCCTCCTAATTCCAAATTTAATTTGATTTTTAATTCCAATTTTAACTAATTTGAAAATTTTTATTATTTTTAGGCAAGGATTTGGAGTATTGACCCTTTCTGTAAAATGTTTAAGTTACTATTAAAAAGAAGTCAAAGATGGAACAAAAAATTCCTTTTTCTCAACCATTGTCACCAGCAAGATCAGTTCCATATAAATGAACTCTTTGAGTTGATACCCAAGGTAAAAAAAATGCCAAACCCACTTTTCGCATTTATTCTCCTCCTCAACATTAGCGTAAAATCATTTCATTATTAACTGTATGCATAAGCTTTCATAACAAATAACATACTTGAGGAAGAGTTCGACCGAATGATGGATGCGAAGCGAATCGACTCCAATATGTTTTACTTGCCCCGAACATCCAAGTAAACGGGAAACAGCCCAAAGGTCGATCGAAACAGCGATGACTGGATACGATACGACGGCAATTCGAGAACACCTTGACTCCTCCCGGAACAGGTTAAAAAAGAACGAGAGATGCAATGAATCCAAACGAAACGAGCTGGTTACGCTAATGACAAAGACTAAAGAAGAAGGGTGTACTTAATGCTTTTAAAAATGAACAGTAAAAGTAGTATCATGCGCAAAAGGTGAAGGCATTGAATTTCATTCAAAATAAGATCGAATTCGTGATTCGTCCTGTAACGCGCGATGCACCTGAGTTTAACAAGATGAAATTGCAGTTCTTCTTGACATAATGAATAAATTTCGATAAAAGGTAACTTCCGACATTTAAACAAACCAATCGAATGTATCAATTTTTATAAATTCTCTCGAAGAATCCATTACACACATTTTTATACACAACATTTCAAATACAGCAAACAAAAGGAGAAAAATAAAGATCCTCTAACAAAACCACCTAAAACATAACAAACTAACAAGAAACTACCATTTTAAACAGAAATGCAACTGATAATCATCACCCTGTCATTGTACTTACAATTATATATATATAACATAAAGCGTTAAAAATAAATCAAAAGTCTTATTCAAACCAATAAACAATAACTACAATAATAAATACATCTCTGGTTTAAAAATTAACGGCAATATTTTGATTTCATGTTTTTTGATTTTAACTTTAAGTTCATTTTGCATTGCAAACTCTTTATAAACACCCTAAAATATATGATTCATTGAACGCTTCATTCTTAATAGTGTTGTTTCCGTTGAAATATCATTTTTTGGAAAATAGATAAAACACTTATCCGACAAAAATAGTTCATTCAAATAAATACATTTTTTGGATATTCTCATGCTTTGTAAATATTATAATTTCAGCTTATATCGGTATATCTTTGGTTATTTAAAACTATCAAACCTTTGATTTTTACTATTTTGGTAAAGTGAGATTCAAATACTTGAAGATAATTTACTCTTCGTATGAATGCATAGCTTTTTGGTTTGGTTTTAATTTAAGACAGGTTGAGCTCAAATTAAATTTGAAAAACCTCCCTCTAGGAACACATAAATTTCAATCATTAACTGCCGGTGCCCATTTAAAAATTGAGAGTATGAGACGAAACGTGCAACATTCATTCAGTGCAAAAAGAAAAAAAGCTATCCAAATGAACAATTTTAAAATATAGCGAAATTCTCTATCGGAACGAGCTTTTTATGAATTTTTTGATTAGTCTCAAGTTTTGCTCGTTATTCGCACATTACTCCCGTTATTTAAGTACTAAACTAAAACAAATAACAACTTGGCACTTATATAAATGCCGTTTACATCACTCTGAGCAGATATTTCCCGCAAATTTTGTAAAAGTGAAAGTAAAACGAAGGGTACGAATCAAAATCAAAACAGGAATGCAAATTAATCTAAAGCCCTCTTCAAGTGTCGCACACAGATTACTTTAAAGGCCGAACCAACCCCCTTAAACCTTAAAATTTTACGAACAAGAGCCGATTTTGAACTGTTTACTCCGCTTTATAAATTTATCTTTCAACTTGGATAATAACAATTTTTTGGTCATTCCGTCTTTCAACTGTTGCCTCTGACCTTTCCGTCTTTTCAGGATATACTTTCTATATTTTTTACAAATTTTGTCGATTATGAATATTTTTAAATAATTACTCTTTTGTATATATTTATTTTGAAGATATTTTAACAATCTTTCATTCTCGAATGCATGTAAGTTATCAGGTACGATTTCTTCATGATGTATTGCAGAGAAATCTCTTGAATTTTCATCGGATGTTAAACAAATTTCCGCCAGGGAATCATCTAAAATATTACAATCATCATTAGCGCTAATTATGCTACTACCACTACAAATAGAATCATTAACATCCGCCGATGCCATCATCGAATCGTTTTCGCAGTCGTTCGCATTGTTATTACATGCGGCATCGCCCTCGGATTCATCGTCAATATATAACTCAATGAAGTCGCTTTCATTTAAGTTACCCCCGTCCGTGTTTACAACATTTTCATTAATATCACATTCAATAAAATATAAATTACTATCTAAGTCATCTAGGTTTAACAGTAAAATGTTTTTCTCTTCGTAAAAATTGTTTAAGGCGTATTCGCAAAGTGCACTTAGTTTTGGTATAGCTGATGGTTTTGATTGTTGATTCAGTTCACCCGACGATGGATCGTCCGACACGACGACGCGACTGGCGCGATCCTCCTTCGTTAGCCAATCCCGACCAAATTCGGAATTGAAAAAACTTATACAAATATCCTTAAGAGTCTTCGGATTGAATAAGGAATGTGGTGATTTCTTGGGTTGATCTTTGGAATGATCTGAGGTGGCTGCAATAGGCATTGTCTTTTTTGTTGATAAATTTCGTCGTTTCATCGAATTTTTCATTACTTTTCTGATTCGAATTGATTTTCCACTTTTTGTCTTTATAATTTTCCCAAACATTCGATATTTGATCTTCGTTCGATCTGCGATTTTCGGCTTAACTATCCGTTTCCGTCGTTTCAGTTTTAGGGTTGTTTTCACAGGTTCTACTCGATCTTGTTTGATTTTCTCAGACTCAATAACATTTTCTGCGATATTGGTCAATGCACCATTCGGGACTTCCAGCAGCGGCTCGGGAGTAGCATCGGGAACTTCCCTTGCATCGACCATCAGCACGTCTTCTATAACTTTCTCCTGAGTTTCATCAGTTGACATTACTACCTCTTCCGATAGAGGTGCAGACACGGTTGAGAGATCATGCAAACGGTCAACCGGAGCCTCCAATAGACTAATGTTGCCATACTGCGCAATATCAGTTACTGGTACATCTACCGATTCTAACACAACAAGTTTTTCAGCATTTCCACTCTGCGCGGTTCCGATCGAGTGTGATATGAGATCAGTGTCTTTTGATTTTTCGATATCAATAATGATATCTGGCAAATTGATGTACTGATTATTCGCCACATTGCTGTCGACAGTGATTCCGACATGAATTTTGGGCCTAGTATTAAACGACCCCTTGAACTGGAGATGATTTTCACCCGAAGTGTTTTCCACTTCTATGTTCGTTTGCTGCACGTACAGCTGGCTCTCACTTTCATCCATCTTTTCAGCTCCATCCTCCTCGTCCTCATTCCACGTAGAAAGGAATTCCCGCAGATTTTGGCCTTTCCCAAGTGAGGATTTGGTTTTATCGGTACAGACGGTGCTTTGTGACAAAGACACTTGATTCGCATGTGCATTGGTGTGGGCATAATAGCCTCCCTCTAAAGGCTGGGTATATATAGCGTCTTTATTCATCATCTCATTCGAGGTGGATATGTTTCGAACGCCTGGAACTACACCCATATTATAGCCCATCGTATGCCTTGTGTCTCGCAAGCATTGTTGAGAATAAGGATCCTGAAACTCAGCCGTACTCATTTGATCATTACAAACATAATATGGCTGAGAATTGCAAAAATCGTTCGGCATCGCAGCAGTGGATCTGATATGTTTTTGAACAGGCGTGTTAACGAGACCTGGTTTGCCATAAGCAGGATGATGATATGCTGAGCCATTATCTTGGCGCTGCGAGCAATAGTCGTAAGTTTGTGCGGCTTCATTACCAATGTAATTGTAGCGATGATCGTATGGAGGGATCACCATGTTCTGAGACATCGCCTGATGGTATTTATAATCCACGGGCAAACATCTAGATCGAGAATTATACAAACTGTCCGACGGAACATGCGAATTCATCGAATACATGACTTTCTCTCGTGTTCGCATCCCCTCTGATGTGTGATATGCGTGATAAGCCGCACTTGAGCCATAGTAATCAGTGTAATTGTTTTTCAGCGGACAATTTGTTTGTGGCATAGGTGGGACTGTCGGCGTTTGCACAGCTGCAGGTGGGGCCGTCGTTGGTGGCGGAATATACGATGACATTAACCTTCGATTGGTCTGATATTCATCCCACAACATTCGAGCATCATCATTACAACCTTGTGCATATGAGCAATAATTTTGATTGGGGAAAGAAGCTGGTTGAGGATACCCATAACAGTTCGGATACACGGGAAATTGCGATAATTGCGAGGAATTCGTAGATTTACCGAGACTTGACTTCGCTACAAGGTTTGTATCCTCACAGTAGGAAGATGCGCCAAGCTTCGGATCCGGATATATTCCCGGACTATAGTTCTGATGATAGTTTGTATCTTTTCCAGTTTTCCCATAACTTGCAGGGGATACTCCCAGGCCCATGTTGAATTTGTACTGATCATAGTAACCCGTCGTCGGCGTATACTGCGTGCTATCTTTGTAATTTTGATAATTATAGTTCGCATACGGATTAATTACCGGTTGGGGCTTTTCGTTAGGCTTGTAAGTTTGTTGATGGTAATCTGTTTTCGCGTAATTTTGATGGTACTGTAAATTTGGAACTGGTTGCGCTTGTTGCGGTGCTTGTGTCTGTTGCAATACTGCTCCCGTTGCTGATGAAAGTTGGTATCTCTTATCTTTAAGTTCATCTTCGAATGGATATGTTAGTTGGTAAATATCGCCATAGGTGGAGTTCGGTGATGTGTAGTTTACTGGATCCTTGTAGTAGCCGTAATTATTTGTCGCAGCAGCAGGATTCCGTTCCATTTCGGCATTATTTCGTTTCAGTGTCTGAAAAAAAAAGCAATGTTAATTGACTTGATAGGGGTTATAGGTATGGATGCATTGTAAAAAATACGACGATCGTTATGAAAACGTGAAAAAAAAAACGATTTGATCAAATAGAAGTGTCGTTAAATCAAACTGTTGAATGAGAAAAAAGAAATGTTTAATGTCGTCGGTCTAGAAACGCCCTGGGCGTGATACATATTCTTGGAAATACCGAATAAGAAATAAAACATATTTGGGATGTTCCGTTAAAAGCGCCCAATCTTGGCTTAGAGGTGCAATCAAAAGTTTTCTACTCTCCTCCAATTTTAATTCAGCAATGAATCGTAAAATGTTAGGAATGCTGGATCTAATCACAATCAAATATCACAAATTCTCATCGATAAAGAATTACTGTTTTCGTTAGACCCATGAGGTGTGGAAGGAACTTATTCCTTGCGATGCAATCAGACGCGGATTTAGTATTATTATTCTGTTAAGAGAAGTTAGATTTCATCTGGACATCAAGCAAGCATATAACCGTCAAGAATGTTAATTTATTCCCTACTCCCGAGAATTTCAACTTGGCATCTGATATTAAGTATTCCGCCAGGTGGCGCGATCTGCTTTGGACAAGTGCCGGACACTGTCCCAGAATGTGTATGGAGGTTTCGACACACTCCGCACAGAACCAACAAGCAGTGTCCGTAGATATCCCTAGCTTCCCCCGGCAATAGTTTAGTCGGCAGTGAGTATTCCTACTATAATCCAAATATTCGCTTGGATTCGTGTCCCCCCATAAGTTCCCTGAACTGGTCCATTTCTGGAAAGCTCGCCCAGTATAGTTCCCTCAACCGTTCCTCTCCATTTCTTAGATTCATAGCCATGAAACCGTTTCCGATTCCACAGAAGGGTTCTGGCCCATGTAGAGGCGTCCCCGCTTCCTTCTTGGTCAATTCGTT
Source organism: Hermetia illucens (assembly GCF_905115235.1). Classification (NCBI taxonomy): domain Eukaryota; kingdom Metazoa; phylum Arthropoda; class Insecta; order Diptera; family Stratiomyidae; genus Hermetia; species Hermetia illucens. The sequence continues at coordinate 54,574,458 of NC_051849.1, forward strand.
CGTTGCCTCATTGCCTTCCAACCTAACATGGCTTAGAACCCGAAGTATCCACACCCAGGGATGCCGTTGGACATGTCCTCATTGCCTCGCTGATACACACGGAGGCCAGTCTTCGGAGTTTGTTTAATTGTGTGCTGAATTGAGTTCTTTCTGCCTTATTGTTGCAGTATATATCCAAAGTAGTATCTTTGAGGTGAAACTCCATTTTTTTGCTGGTATGGACCTGCAAGTCATCAGAGCCCTCGTAACTTTCCGGCAAGTGTTTCCGACATGAGTCTTTCAGAGTAATTTTTGGTGTAGTCTAAATCCCAAATATTACCTGTTTCTCGTTTCACCTCTATGACATGTAACTTTCTAGCTCTCAATTGATCCAACTCACACTTCATAGTGAATGATATTATGGTGGTTTTCGCCATCCTGCACCAAGCACTAGTAGCCCTTAGTCCAGTTTGCATTCTACCACATAGGGTATCCTCATATTTGCCCCTACATATTAAAACAATGTCGTCAGCATAACCCTGGACTTGTATTCCAATATTTGTTAGCTCGTGATTCTGCCCATCCAGAAAGCCGGGATGTTTTCCACTCCCTACGAATCAGGGCATCTTGTATCTCTGTTTGCGATGTGTTATCGAATGCTCCTTCGATATCCAAAAAAGCACACAGTGCTAATTTTTCTGTTTCTATGATATCCCGTAATGCATCCACCAGCTGATACAGAGCAGTTTCGGTTGACCGTCCTGGGGATTAAGCATTAGAACGATTCTCCACCGTTTTGAGTACGAACGATGTCAGGCAAATAGATCTGAAAGATTTGGTGTGAAAAGAATCCTTTTTTACTCGCTTTCGGAATAAAGACCAATTTTGGCCGCCTCCATGCCCTTGGTATATGTCCCAAGGCTACGCTGACCCTGAGAATAGACTCTAAGATGCTCTCTAGGCCTCTCTGGAGTAGTGCTGGGAAGATCCCATCTACTCCCTAGCTTCCGAGAAGAATACCTCTTTGCTAGTTTCTAATTCTCTTTTCTTCCCCTTTTGTTCTTTGTTGGGATGTCAGGCAGAATAGACTCCAACTAAATTTCTAATCCAATTTACCATATCACCTGCAATAGATGAGATTGAGTTTGGCTATCAAATGAATTTCATTGAGTTCATAAGGAATCCAAATCCAGTTTGCTTACGTATCCAAGCTCCTTTAGGAGGAAGCGATCAATCATCAATATATCTTGAATCTCTCAATATGTTAGTTCTTCATAAGTTGAACCCGAAAAATATGCCAAATATTTACAATAAGTAGTCAACATGATGTTAGAAAATCGTTTCAAAAACGTATCATTACTGGTCCTAAAAACTGAATCACAAACGACAGTAGGACGGATCAATGTACAATTTGGGATGACTAAAAACTAAGCCTAGAATGGCGGCAAAGAAAGTGAAACCGTTTGTGTGATAGGACCAAGAAGACCACAAGCAGAAAAAACAAATCAAGTTTCTAGGAGGCACGGAATTATATTAATCACGTATGGTACGAAATAGCTAACCGATTGCCTGACTGAGCATGGCCAAAAATACTGCGCGTGATTTGATATATTGGTATTGGTGTATTGATAGCGCCAGTTGATTTTCTTGTGTAGCGATTGAGGAACGGCGAACATGTGCGATGCTTTTCTTCCACCATATCAATTCAAGCGATGCGCCGGGAGACGAACCTCTTGTATGTAGTCTTTTTCGATATGACAAAAAGGAAATTGCTCACTACCAGGTACTTCTCCTTACTTTGACAACGTCTTAAGTCTCCCCGGACAGAGCTTACGATTGAAAGTTATTAACCCGATGCAGACAAGCAGACTCAGCTACTGACCGAGACAAAAGCTAAAAAACAAGATATTTCTTTTTGAGCAAGTGATTGCTTCTCGACTGCACTATAAACTAGAAACATTGCATCAAGCGATTGAATTGATCCATACATAAGCTAATATTCCTGATCGCATAACAAGACAACACTATTGTTTAATATCCCCAAAAATTGGGCTGGGGAATTCTGATGCATCCGCCATATAACTAAGCACTACATCCTCGGGATACCACTCGCTCCTATCTCCGCAGAACTCACTCAATAGATTTGAACCAGATATAACTTTCATAGCAGACTATGCAAACCATCTGACTTTTCCCAACGGCAACTACAGTACCCCTCATCGATGGCAATATGATCCTAACCGAAAAACATGATCAAAATTAATCCACTTTTATACTGTAACTGTTGTAATTCACTAAAAAATGGTAGAATTTTTCAGAAGGCCGCATTTCTACGGACACATGATTACAAGAAAGATTAGCACAGCCTGCAAACAAAAACTGAACCAGACTCTTCCAATTTCAAAATTAAACATCTAATAAAAACGAATGGCAAGAAAATGAGCTACCTTATGAACAGCAAGATAGAACGGCTGGTTTGACGATAAATATAAGCTAGCAATGGAACGGAAGAATGCCGCATACCGAGTAATGTTGCATTCTCAAAGGACGTGGCCACGCGCGGAGACTTATCACTCCGGCGAGCGGAGAAGCGACTTCACAGACGAAAAAAGGAAGCCTGTGGGAATCAATAGCTCTGTCAACTCTAAAAGTGCAGGGAGCAACCGTACCAGGCACGCAAGTTTTACCAACAAGTCAGCAGGATGAAGCCTTACGCACTTCGATGTTCATCCAGCCGAGACAAAGAGGGAAATCTAATTTCCGACAGAATGGGCATATTAGAGCGATGGGTTGAGTACTTTGATGAACTACTGAACAACCAGAACATCGGCGAGTTGGAGGTCCCGCCAACTGAAGACGACGGACAAATTCTGCCACCACCAGAAACAGTCCGTGCAATTCATCAGCTTAAGGGGGTTACCCTGTGTGTCGGATCCGAGGAATCGAATTTTCTTTGGCATCAATTGTATCTAGATATAGTGTAAAATATATGGGCAAAGTGATTTGTTGATATTCAGAGTCGTTCGGAAATTATAGTGGTAAACACGTGATAAGTCACATGCTAGATTTATGTCGATCCCCGTACTAAAGCTCGTATTTATCGGTCCGAATCACGTTCGAATGACTTCGCTAAAAGGACAAGAATTGAAGCCAAGGCTGTAAATGTGTTTGTTCAAAAAACCTAAGGTCTATGGACTAGGTATAGCAGATTAATGGTCAGTTTAGGTTTTATGGCTAAAAATCGCATTCTACTTTTTAAATGCGTTTTTCTCGAAACCGCATGTTGAAAATCGGCTGCTACCATAGCAAAATCTATCCAACCAAATTCTTTGAAATTTTCACGACTTATTCAGAACATATTTCTACGGTCCGCAAACCAGGATAACTGCGATTCATTCAGTAGTTTTTTTTTTATTCATTGAAAAAGCCGTAAAAAAGCACCAAAATTAAAAAAAAAGGTTTAAGACGGCACCAAAAATTTAGTTCTTAATATTTTTCAATAATCCTATTTTGCGGATTGTAGTTAAGTCTGTACGTTAAAATGCCGTTTACTCTAAGACAATCGCAGCGCCCTCTAGCGTGGCAGCAAAAAAACACATTTTTTGGAGATGCGTGTATAAATTGCTCTGTATTTCTGGAAAAATTTATATGCACGCTCAAGATATTAATAAATCTATGGTGAAAAATTAATATTTGCATCTTTACCCAGTTCTTCACAAAAAATTTCTAAAAAATGCCAAAGAAAAGGGGGCTTTCACCCGGGATGACCCCCTTAAAAACCATAAGTCACAGCCGAATTGGTTAAATATGGAGACGACCAATTACACCAAGTGGTTCATCAACTTGTGCTCAAGGTATGGGACTGCGAATCAATGCCTGACGATTGGCAAAGAGGCATTATCTGTCTCATACATAAAAAGGGAGATATCACGCAGTGCAGCAATTATAGAGATATCACGTTGCTGAGTACCATCTATACGATATTCTCCTCTATCTGGCTAGGCCGGATAGCCCCATACGCCCAGAACATCATTGGTCCATACCAAAGAGGCTTCACTCCAGGCAAATCAGCAATAGATCAGATTTTCTCTATGCTGTTGGAATATGGACATCAGTTGCACCATCTTTTCATCGACTTGAAGACCGCCTATGATAGCATAGGCAGGGTGAAACTGTACACGGCCATGAGAGAATTCGGTATCCCAACGAAATTAATAAAATTGACTAGACTGACCCTGACGAATGTGCGAAGCCAGCTAAAAACGACAGGATCACTCTTAAGACCATTCAACATCAACAACGGTCTAAGACAAGGGGATCTGGCCCGGGAGAAAGTGATTCGCGATGTAAATGCGAGAGGCACCATTCTCTTCAAGTCCACCCAATTACACGCTGACGATATTGATATCATGGGACGAACAAACCGAGATGTACAGTCTACCTTCATCCAGATCACGCAGGCGGCGCGAGATTTTGGGCTACACATTAATGAAGGCAAGACGAAGTACATGGTGGCAACGTCAGCGCCAAAACGAAAAGAACGAACAACATCGAATCGCACTGGTAAAAGGAAAACAATGAAGATATGAAACTACTCGAGACCGTTGAAAATCGTATCTAGAGTCGAAAATCACAACCGATAACAGCTATGACCGAATCCGCGCACGGTTGTTGGCTACCAACAGAGCCTACTTCGGCTCAAAAAAACTGTTTCTCTCCAAATTTCTACCCATAGGGTCATAGCTCTTATTGTACAAGCGAATGATCTTGCCAGTCCTCATGTATTCCTTGGAGACTTGGGTTCTTAGAAAAAAAAACTGCGAACTGTTGGCCATCTTCGAGAGAAGAATCCTCCGAAGAATTTTTGGCCCCCTACATGAGGATGAACGATTCCGTAGCCTACACAATGACCAAATCTATGAGCGATACCACGACCGTCTTGTTGTGGATAAAATCCGGCTCAATAGGTTACGGTGGCCGGGTCACTTAATCCGTATGGATGAGGATGATCCAGCCCGGAAAATCTATAAGGGCAATATCTATGGTAGGAAAAGGAGACGAGACAGACCCCGCCTCAGATGGAGCGATGGCGTAGGCCAGGACGCCAGACAGCTTTCAGGAAGATTGAATTGGTGGAGCTCAGCGCAAAACCGGGGGTTCCTTATTAAGGCAGGCCTAGACCGGACACCGGTTGTTGCGCCGTTGATGATGATGATATTACTGTTTTCAATAAACAATGTTATTCCTTGTAATAATTGCTCATTTTCATTTGATTTCGTCTTGTATTTTACAGGTACTTTCCAAATTATTGCTTAAAATGATGGTGTACGAATACGGATTTTGCATAGTGTAGCACTAAATAAAATTTTGGCTACTCTCCAGCACTCCAAAAAGGTTCGAAACTCCACCAATATCTCCAGATTGGAAAATGAAACAAAAATGACTTAAGAATTGCTCTTCAGGAAGAATGGATAACCATTTCAAGAGATACAACAGAAAATCTCGTAAATTCACTGCCAAGCTCACTACGAACCAAAATGTTTTGAAAGTACCGTTTTCTGGTAATATTTCAAGAGAAAATGCATAGAAGTAAATACTTTTTTGGTGTGTAATACTGGCATGTACTTTGTGTTTTTGTTTTTTCTAAATAACAATGGAGTGGAGTGCTTATTTTTCAATTAATTTCTAAATAATAGATAATAGAGAAAAATTGAGGACATGAACTGAACATTTTCTTTTTTATTAAGTTTTTTGTAAAACAAAACCTTATTAAAATCGATTCACTGTCTGTCTGTCTGTCCGTCACACACACTTTTCTCCAAAACGGCTAAACCGATCGGAACGAAATTTGGTGGACGGATGGGAACTATGAAATCCCACGCATACAGCGAGTGGCATAAATTTAGGTGGATATGTATGCAAAGGGGGGATTCAAAAATTTTTTTCACCGGATATAGTTGTGTAGGATATCAAATGAAAGGTATCGATTAGTACTTTCCGCAACTGATATTAGTTTATTCGTGAATTGCAAAGTACACCAGTAAGGAATCAAAATGTACGCACCTAAAGTGAGACAGGACTCACCCAACCTAAAAGTCCGAAAAAAATAAGGGTGGTGCGCTTAGATGAAATCCAGGCCTCAAAATATGTCCCATTCCGATATCTGCTCAAATAAACTTACTAATAGTATATTACCAACTTTTAGAAAAACTCCCTTAAGTTCATGAAAATCTAACTATTGGTGTCAAAGTTATAGGAGTTCAAGCTTATCAATTTCGTGCTAATTAGCAGCATCCTAAGCCATACAAATAAGATGCTGACGTCATAATTAACGAGAATAATTGACATTCGAGTGAAATATAAAATTGCGATATCTTCATCTCCATTACCGCAAGACGCCGTTCATTGCCTTTTATAGGCGACCAACACTCAGAACTATAGAGAGCGGCAGACGGACGACATTGCAGTAAATTGTAGATTTGAGATGTTCGCTAATACGTCGATCACAAAGAACACCAGTTCTGGAATGCCACTTCATCCAGGCTGCGTTAATGCGTGAAGCAATTTCATTACACAGTTCTCCATTGGCTGATAGCATTGACCCGAGATATTTAAATCGCTCAATTCTGGGCAGGTCACTGTCATCTCGCGTCAATGCTATCAGCCAATGGAGAACTGCGTTATGCTCCTCACATAGAGAAACACAAAACCTTTTATACCTGAAGCGTCAAGCTTCCGGTTTCCCGACTTGTTTTTAAATAACAACGGAGTGAAGTGCTTATTTTTCATTTAATTTGTAAAGCGTAGATAATAGAGAAAACAGGACATGAACTGAACATTTTCCCTTTTATTTAATTATGAAAAACTTAAGTTAATCACGGAAAGGTAAGCAGGCGAATCCTTTTTTGATCTGATGGCGGAAAGCTGATGGAAATGAATTAAGGGGGTCAACCCGTGTATCGGGTTGGAGAAATCGATTTTTTTTGCATGAATTGTATCTATATATAGTGGAGAATATGTGGGCAAAGGGATTTTCCGATATTCCGAGTCGTTCAGAAATTACAGTGTTAAACAGGTAAGGAGTTTGCAGCCGCGGCTAGAGTACTCGATGAGAAAGAGCATCGAATCTTTTTTTACCTGTTAGTTTTTTACCTGAGCCTTATAAATTCGAACACAATAAATATAAAAAGATGAAAAACCAATCAATTGTCTAAACTTATTTGCTGTTTGGAATAAAATGGATAATCCAGTCTAGAGTGAGCACTAAAAGGCTTTCAAGCTATACTTAGTTATATTTTGTTGTAAGTATTGTGCTGTTTGTGTGTTCAGTGATTTTTTTAAATGGATCGTACGAAGGGAGATCGCTTTAACGTTCAACGTCATGCTCGCACTAAAAAACGAGTATTTCATGGGAATCGATACTTATCAGAGAAGAAAAAGGACTTCGCATCAACATCAGCAAAGAAACTTTTAGCAAGCATGAACATGAATGTTCCAATTGCGACAAGTTTTGTATATTGTATATTGGATTTTGCTGGAGTTTTCTCCGGTATTTCTGCAAATTTCTGCAAATAATAAAATATACGTAGTAGTAAAAAAGGAATGTGTAGGACATGTCGAGAAAAGAATGAGAACGCGGCTTAAAAATGCAAAGGCATTGGTGGAAAAGGGGCTGGAAAACTTACTGATAATATTATTAACGACCTCACTACATTTTTTGGGCTAGCTATTCGTCAACGCGCAAATTCGATAGAAGGAATGAAGCAAGAAATTTGGGCAACTTTCTTCCATAAATGTTCTACATACGAAAATCCTTAGCATCAAAATTGTCCAGCAGGCGAGGACAGTTGGTGCAAATGGCGCAAAGCGGAAGCTAAAGGAGAACTGGATAGTTTCCACCACGAGAAGGCACCTTTGACTGAAAAAGTTCAAACAGTCATCAAATCAATCTACGAAGATTTGTCACGAGATGATCTCTTGAACAGATGTTTAGGAGCAGAGACCCAAAATAACAATGAGTCGTTAAATGCTTTGATCTGGACTTTCGCTCCTAAACACCTTCATTTTGGGGCCAAGAACGTAGGAATAGCCACTTTTCTGGCTGTAATTATTTTCAATGAAGGATTCAATGGCATTCTCAAAATCCTAGTGACAATGGGAAGTCAAGTTGGTTACATATGTCAGGTTTATACCGACCGCCGTAATGAAGCGCGTATTTGGCGGTTCGAACGACGATCGGCTGACTTCGCCAAAAGAGCAGATAGCAACAATCGGCCTTACAAGATTTTTTTGAAGAAACTAGGATAATTGCAATCGGACGGGTCGTTTCTTTTATTCATAAAAAAAGCCGTAAAAAACACCAAAATCCAAAAAATTAAGTTTAAAAGCCCACCAAAAATTTACCTTTTAATGGAGATGGCTGCATAAATTGAATACGTGATTCCGAAAACTAGCCACGATATCACGTATACTAGAGATATCAATAAACATATGGTGGAAAAATCACGTTTCTATCTTTATCCAGTCTTCCAAAATAATTTTTCAAAAAAAGGCAAAAAAAACGGCCATCACAGGGGATGACCCCCTTAAAGTATGGCAACTTCATTCTTGGAAGTCTTACGCTAAGGAAAAATGACAATGCGTGGGAACTTAAAATTTACCCTGATTTTTTCTTTTAATTATACTTAATGGATACCATTTGTAAACAACGTCATCTAAGAAAGTGGCATGTTTCCCTGAAAGCAAAGACTTGTTTTGGTTCACATATTCTTCCCAAAATGACTGCCCAAAATCTGAAACTTTCTGGGCGCATGATTTAATCCCATGTTTTCGTGGATCCTTAAAAGTTGTGGGTAATATATTTCAAGCCAGAAATCAACAGCTGAAAACGTCTCCTATCTGTCGACCACTTGCCAAAAAGAATAATTAGCAAATGCTCAAAAAAGTAGTTGATGTCGAAATAACTTTCAAAAAGACTTCATAGTTGCCTTCTAGTAGGTAACCTCTGAGCAGGCTAGAATTTTCATGGATACGAGTGACAACATTCAATCGATAGTTGCTGACTTAGGATTACAAATGGGGAATTCCCGAAATCGGGTCAGTTTTCTAATGCGCCTTCGATATTCAGACTCTTCCGTAGAAACTCCTGTTAATAAATTACTCCTTACTAAACGGCCATGACACAATAACAGAAGAGTTCTCTGTCGCCAACCACGGAAAATAGTGTGTCACTCAAGACTCTTGCTACAATCAATCAACAAACTGCTAACTGTTTTCATAACTCTTCGTCTAGAACGTCTTATTGTGGAATTATTAAACCAACATTCAGTCCATATCCATTCCATCCGACTTTCTTGTCATATTTTTGTTCCATTTCAGTTATTACTAGGCACTATGAAAATTCATTCCGAATGCTCGTACGTGCAATTTTCCGCACCAACGATTCTTGTACAAAACCATAATGTAATTCGTTACAGTCACAAACAACACTTATTTTACTTATACAAATTCTAAAAAACATCGAGGGAAATTATAGTAATATTATTCTCACCATGTTCAATTATAGTGACAACGTTTCCGCGGAAATCCATGAATGTGTATAGAAGGAAATTGAATAATTTCACACTGACCGCGGGACACTTGGTCAAAAAAACACAACCGGCCAGATTTCTCCTAAAGTTTATTTAAAATATCCCGGGACGATAAGAAATCAGTGAACTGTTAAACCTCTGGTTCGGCTGACACTCTTCTGGACAGTTTGTTTCAGAACTGATGACTTTTTAGATATATTTCTCGGGGGTTTCACGTATGTACGAAGACCCCCATATTCAGCCAGGGCTAGAGGGCATATAACATACAACGGCGAACGTATTGTAAGAGCAGTGATACCGAACGTTTTTATTCTGTGCTGTCTTTTATACACTAAATTGAAGAATTAGATATAAAATGAAAGTACCCAAAGAAGAGAGGCAGAGCGGATGATCTCATTTGCTATCTCTCGGTTAAATGGCAGAAAAGCATGTTACCAAAAGCAGAAAAAAGATATGAAATGGTACACACAGGTCACCTTAACTCTACAAAAGTCCTCCATCCTTTTAGGAGTACCGTGTTTGACCATTCTTTGCGGAGATTATTAACTTTTTCAAAGAAATTTCTCAAAACGACAGTACAGTCAATTAGTCGAAACAAGGTGATCCGAAATCGGCTCAATCCTTCACAATCCCAAAATTACTCTGTGTAATTATTTACCATTTGCTCTTAAAATGAATGAAATCTTCAATGGTCCTCAGAATCAACCAAAGGCTAGTCACAAGATGAACTTTTCGCTTTCCTTCATAAAAAGCTATAAATATTTAAGTTCTCCAAACTAAAGGAGAAGAGTTCCTACTTCATTTACCCAACTCAAAGGCTTAGAATGTAAACCACGAAAGTTTTGAAGCCTCAAAGTAATTCGAGCACTTCACTAGGACGGAAATAGCACTCATCTCTGTTATAATCGAATCCACTTGAAGTTTCGAGCCCCTGCATATCAAGCAGTCACATGTGTCGATCTGATTAACATAAAGGTAGCGTCAAATTTCGTACGCGATTGTAAGTTCATGGTCTTCGACTTAACACATACTCTTTTCACGAAAATCGATAAATCTTGCAGGAGTTCGATCACATTCCTCCAGTAAACGCACTCTGTGACGGGGCTCTCGGCAATAACAAAGTCATGTGTGGTGATCGATTTGTTTATTTACAATTATAGAATAACTGGATCTTTCAAAAGAAGTAGCTTGAGACGCTACAGATATTCTGATGAATTTTTAAAGATAAGGTTCGATGATCTGAGAACGTTTGGATAACAAATATGAGCAATAAGTGATAATGAGAATGGAACACATGAATGGAGACCACCTAATTGAATTATCATTTCCGCACGATAAATGGTAATTGAGATGCATGGTCAATTGATGAATTTGTGTAACTAGTGTACAGGCAACGGTTCTTTTTTACGGGGACAGTGTTATAATTTTATCCCAAGTTGCAATGGAAGACCGTGTGTGAAGCAAAAATGTGTCATCCACGTAAAGCGAAGCTTCCTAAAATCATGAATAACTCGAAGGAGGCGTTAATAAAAAAAAATCGACTTCACCTAATACGGGGACCTCCGTATTTGACCAAACTCGAAGTGATCAAAAGAAGGATATATGTGTAAACCGATCTTAATGATCACGCAAAATCTGCAGATTAAGGTAGGTAAAATATGGGAATTTCATACCTTCAAGGTGCTATCGCGATAGCTGACAGAAAATTATGACTCGCGATTTCGTAAAGGGTAAAGGCAACTTATCAAACGCTGGCAAAACCCTCAGTCCTCGTTTTGGAAAAATTCACTGCTTGTCCATGAACCAAAAAAAGTGAAAAAAGTTTGTCCCCAGTCAAAAGTGAACTCAGGGTGCGCTCAATCCTTGTGTGTAAACACAAAACCTTATTAAAATCGGTTTACTGTCTGTCTGTCTGTTAGGAGACGGTTATAGTGACTGATACCAAATTTGGTGGAAATTGGGAACTGTGAACGCCAGCCTTGGGCTCTAACCACTCAGCTATCCAGACAAAATCAAAATGATCCGATGAATCAATAGTGAAGCGCGAACTGCTATCATTGTTCTGTATAGTGAAAACAAATCCAAACGTAAGATTGCATCTCACCTTAGTAGTAATCACTATCGTCCTCGCTCTGGGAGGCTGAGCACTGCCACTTCTAGCAAGAATAAACTTATAATTTTTACCAGCAAGCGAAATACACGCGTAACAGCCCCTAAATTCGCGCAGAACTCAATAAATCTCGTTCCAAACACGAAACAAGTCGGGAAACCGGAAGCTCGGCGCATCAGGTATGAAAGGTTTTGTGTATTTCTTTTATAAAGACATTTGAATGTGAATTTGTCCCATTAGTACGCAACACATAATGTACGCATAAATTATGTGCGAATATTCACTTCCGGGTGATACTGACATTCAAAATCTTGTATTTCCAAAGAAATGACAAATTTGACCTATTATGACTTCATCAGTGATACTGCGATTTCCACCAAACTTGGTAGGATTAAGCACTAGATTATAGCCTAAATTGCTGCAAAAATTCATAGTGCTAGGATGAACTTAAGGGGGGTTCTGCAGCCAATTACTGAAAATTATAGTAATATACTATTATTAACTTTATTTGAAGGGATAATGTACACCCACCTTATGCATGTATGGGAACCCCCTCCCCCCTTAAATTCGACGTAAAAGGATGTATACGTGAGCGTTCACAGTTGCCACCCTTCCACCAAATTTGGTGTCAATCGCTGCTTGTCTCCGAGAAAAATGCGCGTGACGGACAGACAGACAGACAAACGAACAGGCAGACAGACAGTTGATCAGCGGGCAGTAGGTAGAGTCGATAAGGAGCAGAAAGAGTGCGCCTATAAGGCAGCCCGCAAAACCCTCAAGCTCGCCATCCAGCGAAGCAAGAGGAAGTGCTTTAAAGAGCTCTGCTCAGAAGCGGACTTAAACCCGTGGGGGTGCTTATAGAATCGTGATGGGACGTTCCAGAGGCCTTAAGCTTGCCGTAAAATCCAGGCCGGACATGTTCGCTGAGTTATTTGAAGCGTGCATGTCCAAGGGAATATTTCCAGCGGTTTGAAAGCGGCAGAAGTTGGTCCTTCTGCCTAAGCCTGATAAACCTCCAGGTAAACCATCCTCATACCGATCCATACGTCTTTGGGGCACTGGGGGGAAAATGTTAGAGCGCGTAATCTATAATAGATTACTCCCTGTTGTTGAGAGCCAAGGCGGCCTTTCAGATCGGCAGTATGGATTCCGTAAAACCAGATCACCCATTGATGCCATCAAATTGGTTGCTGCCTTGGCCGAAGATGCAATCCACGGAAAGGGTAGTGCCAAATATTGCTTGGTAGTAACCCTGGACGTGAAAAATGCATTCAATTCGGCCAATTGGAATCTAATACACAAATCCCTAGCGAAGGTTGGTATTCCCGCATATATCCCTGCTATCGTCGATAGTTATTCAACTGAAAGGAGGCTCTGGTATGACACCGATGACGGACTCCAGGAGTACGTTGTTCCCGCGGGTGTCCCGCTGGGCTCCATATTGGGGCCACATCTATGGAACATCATGTACAACGATGTACTTAATCTTCCCCTTCCAGAGGAAACCACAGTGCCGACGACATAGCGCTGGTTGTTGTCGCAAAGTATCTTGAAGATGCTGAGTTATACTCAAGATCAGTGCTGTTAAAAGTTGGCTAAAGAGCTCTAATCTGACACTTGCAGAGGAAAAAACAGAAGCGGTCCTCATCACTAAGCGCCAAAAGAGAAATTACACCTGTATTAGAATCGGGAATAATATCATCACTTCTAAGCCGACCATCAAATACTTGCGGGTGGTAATAGACAGGAAACTCAGCTATAAGCAACACGTACAGTATGTTCGCGATAAATCATCCACTGCTAATATGGCCCTGGCGAGGATGATACCTAACGTGAGAGGGCCACGGCATACCTCTAGGTTGCTTATAGCCAGGGTAATAACCTCAATCATGCTCTATGCAACCCCAGTTTGGAGAGAGGCGTTGCATATGTTAGTTAACACTAACAAACTTAGTGTAGTCTACCGGAGGACAGCCCTGAGGGTATGCTCTACCTTCAGGACTGTCTCAGATCATGCAGCATTCGTCATCTCTGGAATGATGCCGATTGACATCTTGGCAGATGAGATGGCGAATATATACAATGCGAAGCCAATCTCTCCCTTATCGCAGACGAAGAACGCTGAGTGAGAGATCCATAAATAAATGGCAAGAGTGGTGGAAACGCTTAAGAAAGGGTCGGTCGACTCACAGGCCCATTCCTGCCATAAAGGAGTGGTTAGAGAGACGACACTCTGAGATTAATTATAATCTCATCCAGTTAGGCATAGAGGATATCGCCAATACCTGCACAGGTCTAAATTGGAAACCTCACCCGACTGTCCAAATTGCGATGGAGTCCCAGAGGACCCAGACCCACTATCCGAGATTTGTGGAAGAAAGGAGGAATTCAGAAGAGACTCTAGGAGAGGTGCTGGTACTAGAAAATCTGGTACGGAAAATGGTAGCACATCAAGAAAATTGGGATGCATCTATCCAAACTGAACTGCGAAAGGCAGAGGAGAGGAGAAAAGCGCGGTCACGTGCGCCGCGTATAGAAGAAAGGTGACTAAGCTAGAATGAGCTGACTCCGTCCGTGATGTAATACCTTATGGTGGTTCCGCGGAGCAGGGATGGAGTCGGGGGTGGTATTAGTGGGTAAAAATCCCATACGCTGATGTGTTCAGACCAGTGTCTTTTGAAGATTTCCACATCCTGAAAAAAAAGACAGACAGACAGACAGTAAACCGATTTTAATAAGGTTTTGTTTTACACAAAACCTTAAAAAAGAAGATTTCTTTGGAATGCCAAATCGCAATTATTTTCGCTCGTCGTAACGCCGAAAAAAGATAAAGCCAGATTGTGTGGTTTTAACATGATAATGGCTTTATTTTGGTGTAGGGTTGTTTCTCTGCTCATCGAACTGGAGATTTGATACGAATTGAAGAAACTATGAAAAAGGACGCCAGACAGCTTTTAGGAATATCGAATTGGTTGACCTCGGTGCAAAACCGGGATGTCTGGAGTTCCTTATTAAGGAACCGGATACCGGTTGTTGCGCCATTGATGATGATGGAAAAGGATCAGTATAAAATAATTTAAGAGACAAATTCTATTACTTCCCGACTACATTTAACGGCCAATGGTTTCATTTTTCACGATAATGATCAAACTACGATTGAAGATTATGTAGAGGTTTCTTGTCAACCTCATAGACCTTTTGTGGGAAGGGTTCCATCTAAACAACCGTGATCGATGTCCCCGTTCATATCAGGACACGTTGAACACTTTGCGAGAAAGCTAGAAGAATGTCCCTCGAGAGACAGTAAATAAATTTATTGCCAAAACGCCCAGATTGATGAGAAAAGTAATTCAATGCAAACATATTCGAATGAAAAATGAGTTTAAAGTTGTCTTTTTCTTTGTCATTTTCAATTTGAGGCTCTTCCGCGATCTGACTATTGTCCAGCAGCGGACAAATTTTCTTACTACGTAAAGGACACAAACAACCCGAAGGACGATAGATACGGACGGATAGCCAAAAGGAGTAAAATCGCCGACCTTGACGGTCGCTCCGTGGAACTTTTCCGAAGATGCTACTTCTACTCCTTCGTAAATCCTGGGAATCTAAAAGATTTCCCAGTGAATGGAAGAAAGGAACCGCCCTTAAAATTCCGAAAAAGGCTCCCGTCTTGAATGTGAGAGCTGGAGGGGTATTTACATGCATCGTACTATCAAGGAGATATTAGCTAAAATTATCCTGCTACGCATCAAGAAACACCTTCCAACCCTAATATTTTCATGGGAGGCTCTTCCCAAAATGATCACGTCTTATATTTGTGAAGTGACATTAGAATAGAATTTGGAAACGCCAGGAATTCTGCTAAATCTTTCTCAATTGATTGACGATTTTCTAGCTGCATAACCTTTATTTCTACTATAGTTTCTGTTCGTGGTGTACTTTTTGAACATCCTTGACATTGATCGACTTCAACAGTAGTATGACATCTAAATCTTAGTAACCCATCTTCCGACAATGAAGGTGAAGTTAATCGGTCACGAATTTGTTTTGGAATAACTCCTTTAAAAAATAGAAATGTTTATCACGTTTGTCGTTTGATAGATAAACTTATTGAACAACCTCATACGTATATCTCAATGATCGCTTTACAGTTAGAGAAAAAAACCGTTTCATATTTATTTCGGATTGGCATCGATACAATCATAAACTTTGGTTTTGATGAGTCTAAAAATTGGTGACAATCTTCATGTTCTGCACAAAATGAGACAAATAATTTCTACAAAACTCGGAAATCGGGAAATTTGGAGACACCCGTATAAGCTGTAATAGCGATCGAAACCTTAAACAACAATGAAACAAGCTATCTTTAGCAACTTCACGAGAACAGTGGAATCAGTTGTATGAAAAAGGCAGCTCCCCCTTTCCCCGGTTTCTGAATCATATCTCGACGAGCCGACCCCGCGAAGTGCAAACATCGTAAAAAACTGTGTTGCGTGAACTTTTAGCTAGAGGGCGATTCTTCCACTCTGATTTTTGACACAAAAAAAAATTGGGTGTAGTAGCAGTTTCTAGTTTGGCCACACACATTATGTGTCTTCCCAGAACCCAGTACTCGCAGTTAATCATGCGAATGAGGCTAGATACATTAGAATATGCAGTCAATTAAGTCACCATAAAAATGTATTTTTCAAGTTCTTATGCCTTATGGCTCATGAATTCCAATATCTTGCAGGAAATCGTTACTACGTCTACACTAGAACTCACTGATCAAATCTGCAAATTGCAGATGAAATCTACATATCCGCCCCCAAGCATGAAGAAATTATTGAATTGACGAATGGAAATAACGAAAGATTTTTTCTAAACGTCAATCAGCGCAAGTCAACATCGTTGTTGGCTTCAACGCTCGAGCCACCTTCACCTCTCAGAATGGGTTCACCACGCAAATTACAATGATAACTTCGACATCATCTTGAAAGCAAATGTGGACTGACTTTTATACCTGTACTCTGCAAGCTGCTGATGCAGTCAGTGCAGGAGCATCCAAAGCAGAAACCAGCCGTTGAAGTGTTCTTTAATGCGTTCCAAGGTCATTGTGTGGCGGCAAAGAGCAAATAAATATTCCACCAATTATCGAACTCAAAACGAGAGCCTCTTTCTCCTTCCACTCCTTGGGAAAGATCTTAGATTCCCAGAATTTACAGTTAAACGGATATAGCAACTCTGCAGAAATTGCAGAACTGCAAGAATAATTTCGCGAGGAGACCGCCAAACTCGACAATTTACCCGATTTGAGTGCATTAATAGCGAAAATAATTTAACTTCTGGTTGGAGAAGCAATCCATATCCACATGTTAGGTTGACAAGCAATCTTTTCCACCAGAGAAATTCACCGGATGTCGCCCAATTGAGAGTCGTAATGAAGAGCTCCTTCCACCCCTTAAGCTGCGCACCATCCTCATGAAGAGCCTACAATTAACATCCTGGGCCGAACCGTTGGAAGAGTTACCACTACCTGCAAATTTTTTCATGATGCGGTATACGGTGCTGAAATTAAGATTGTTTGCGGCAGCGTCTACTTCGCTAATCAGCACACGCACAATTTTTCGAGGTACTGGAACTCAACAAGTGCATCACGTTTACCTCTACGTGATACGGCAATAAGAGCCTTTATTCTTTATGATCGTCGACCCACTTCCATGTTCCACATAGCAAGATCTTATGGAATCTACCTTCCGAGTTTTACCGACAACCAGACGATCGTGGTATCGCTTATCAATTTCAGCGTTATATAAGCTACGGAATCGTTTATTCTTACATAGAGGACCAACTATTCTTCGAAGGATAATTCTCTCGAACGCAATTTCCTTACTAAGAACCCAACTCTTCGAGGAATAGATGTGGCAAGATTTGTATCTTGTGTAGTAAAAGTTTTGACTCAATAGTGAACCAGTCCCAATAGTGTTCGCTCGTAGCTGCTATCGATTGTGATTTATCCTAGATAGGAGAACGGTTTCAAAGTTGTAGTTTCCCACCTTTATTATTCTCATTTGATCGTTTCGGGGCTGACGTTGCCACTATGTAGTTCGCCTTACCTTCATTAATGGGTAGCCTAAGATCACGTGCCAATCTTTGTCTGCTCGATCAGGATAAAGGCAGACGTTATATATCGAGTAGTTCTCCCCATAATGTCAATATCGTCAGCAGAGGCCAGTAGTGATATGTGACATTTCTATAATTTCTGCACTACGAGATATCCCCTTTTTGCGTATGGGTCAGATAGTGCCTCGTTCCCAGTCGTCGGACATTGATTCGCTGTCCCGCCACTTAGTATAGTTGGTCGCCTCCACATTTAACCAATTCGGATGTAATTTCATCGGCTTCTGGCGACTTATGATGAAGCTAATGAATTGCATAGATTCTTTTTTGAATGCTTGGTGGTGACATTATTTGTCCATCGTCTTCAGTTGGCGGAACCTTCAGCTCGCCGATATTTTGGTTCTTCAACAGTTCATCAAAATACTCAATCGATCACTCTAATATGTCCACAGGGTCGGAAATCAGATTACCTTCTTTGTCTCGGCAGGATGAGCATCGAGGTATATAATGCTTCATCCTGCTGACGTGTTGGTAAAAGTTCCGCGCCTGGTCCGTTTGGTCCCTGTACTTCTCGAAATCGACAATTTGTTAGTTCTTTCAGGCTTCCTTTTTTCTCTATAAAGTCGTTTTTTCCACTTGATGGAATTCGTGATAGATCAGTGCGCGTACCCGTGCACTTTGAGAGTGCAGTATTGCTCGGTATGCAGCATTCTTCCGTTCCGTTGATAGCTTTTTTCATCGACAAGCCAGTCATTTCCACTTTCTTGCGACTAGGGCTGTTTGTAGCCGTACCAATGATAACGTCCTTCAGGTGGTTGTGAAGATCATTTGTCGATGCTTAATCTCCAGGCAAGCCCGACGAGAGAGAGATGGAAAGGGAGATTCCCCCCGAGCCCACACTTTTCTCAGAATAGAAATTTCAAAACAAAAAAAGATATCGCACGAGGCTGATATCAGTTGCCTCAACAGTTTTTATTTAATTAAATAAATGAATAAGTACTCAAAAGCAATACTTTTTGTGGATAAATAGATTGCTTGATTAAACTATTACAGTGCACACGACCGTCAACAAAAAATAGCAATTAATTAAAATTGCGAGAGAATTAATTGAAAATCCATCAATCCAAATGAGGCGATTAAATTTTTAAACTTGTAAAATTTCGTTATTTATAACTAAAATCAGTCGTATTGCAGCCCGCATCATCCCTACCATTAACATGGAACTTATTAAATCCACCGTTTCCCAACAATAGAATGGCGAAAATTTCAGAGGATGTCCCTAGATCCGCTAATCACGAAAGGATCGCTAATATTGATGGCATTTTAATGAGTGCAGCATACAGAAATTGACAATAATATTGATAGCTGCCTTTGACAGATTTTTCGACTTTTCCAAATTGATAAAATTTTGAAAAAAAAATCCTAAAAATAACACAACGCTTCATCCGAACTAAGAGCCAAGATATTAAAAACTAATCCCTCCTGAAATTCAATATCGTTCATGATAAGGAAGGATCGAGTTTCGTTGCATGTTAGCTAGAAGGTTTCCATATGGAATTCAAACTATGGTTCCCTGTAATGTATACCGTAACACAAATAACTAGGCGAGATATTCGTCTACTAGAAGTCCACGGACGGTTTTTTACATATTAATTGAGATATATAAGTGAACACAATGTGTCCAACAAAACGAAGGGAAGCGATTGCAAACGTTCTCATAACTAAATGACCACATCAACAACAGAATATCTTCGAGCCAAGCAGACATGCTCATTCCCAATGTCATTGGTATCTTTCCTAAAGATAAATTGCGGTCTGCATTCCGTGAAGCGGCCTCTGAACTGATACGATTCGAGATTAGTGACCTATTCTAGTCGAGACTGAACACACCAATTCACTCCGATAGTGCATCTGTCCAAATTTCCACCGTTCAATCCGGCTGACATCGAGTCAGTAATTATGAATATCTTGGCCCCGTAATTGATTACCTTTAATTTATTACTTCCAGACACTTAAAAGAGCAATAAAGTTAATTGTCGGGAATATTTGCTTCGCGGTAGATATAGAAAAATAGAAAAGTTTCTAGATTAAAGTCAATAAAGTAGAATCTATATTGTAGCCAGTCGAACGGCATAATTATAGCAATTGCCAAAATATCTTTACGATCCCTATCTTTATTCATTTTATTAGAACTAATATAACGGAAATACCTGTAATTATTGACGACACTAGCACATCAGACCAAAGCATAAAAAGTGTGAAATAGGTTCGAAATTAAAGAAGTTTTTCACAGAAAGTAATTTTGAGGAAAGTCAAGGCCTCAATATATATTTTTACGGTAGAAAAAGCAGCACTACCGGTCCTCTGAAAATAATTGAAGCTAATTTATCAAAATCGGAATGATTTTTAGTATATAGAACGAAAACTATAAACTTTTAGATAAAGAATGGAAGGAAAAGAAATTTTCCACTTTACGCCTGTACATATTTATACATAAATATATAAAGAAATGTGTTACCGTTGGCGCAATCGATAAGGCTTTGCGTGAAACAAAATTTTACTAAAATCAGTTTACTGTCCACCTATCACACGGACTTTTCTTATTATCTGCTAGACGTATTGACCCGAAATTGGAAGAGAAGGTGGGAGCTGTGAACGAAACGTATGCAGTGAGTTACATCGTTCTACATTGAGTTTAAGGGCGGTCCCCATACACGCAAAAGGGCACTATATTTTTTTTCAATCGAACTCATGTGGGGTATCAAAGGTATTGATTAGTACTTTTCAATGCTGCCCTCAGTTCTACTATTTGATTCAAAAGGCTCGGAAGAAATCATTTCTTTCACGAACCCATTCTCAGAGGCTACTCAGCCGGAAAATCTGGAAAAAAAATCACGAAGTTGTCACTATATAATGTCTAGGCTCTAAAATGCCCTCCATATAATACTATTTGTTTGAAAATTGCTTAAAGGTTATCCGAGAATGTAAGCTTTAATATATAGCATGACACTGCCAAGTTTGGTGGGCATCGCACTATTACTAATAAAATTATAATAGGTCAAATTTGCAGCTTTTATGCAAATTTACTGTAATCGAAGCCAGAATGTGAATATCATACTAAAGTAAATAGTCTGACATAATATATAAATATATGTACATTACGGGACGATTACATCAGACACAACTGAGGGCAAATGTCCAAACATCCTTATACAGTGAAATCCTGTTTATTCGTACCTAAATTATTCGTATATGCAATTAATTCGTACATACTTGCCGATCCCCAGAGTTAACTTTATTTAATTTGTACTCTCGATAATTGGTAATTCCCATAATTCGTACCAAACCGGTATAGTCCTTTGGCTATACGGATTATCGGGATTCTACTGTATAAGAAATACACAAAACCTTTCGTTTCTTAAGCGCCGAGCCCCTGAATTCTCGACTTGTTATTTTTGGAAGAAGCCAACTGGTAGTTCAATACGGATTACGAATCTGAATTACTAAGCAAATTTGTGAAATTCGAGTAATCGAGATACAAAATATCAGAATTCCACTATGCATGCATTGATAGTACCCACGAACTTCATATTGCCTATATACATATGTTTATGTATGTCTCGAATAACTGAGGCTGATGTACAAATAACCAAAAAAGCCACAGAAAAGTGAAAATAAGACAATCCCATACGATTCTCCGTATATGTATGTGAATTCTAACATCTCAAACTGTTCACTATGACATATCAGTATACTATATATGTATATAGAATATATTCTTTTATAATTATTATTATTTTTTTTTTATTCGTACACGGAGGTGGAAAATCTTTAAAAGGCGCCCCAGCACAGCCGCATGATCCAATGTCAACGCGGCACAGCAAGCACTAAACTCCAACCTGTCTTTTGCCAAATTCACCGTCATGGTAATGGCGTGCACCGTAGAGTGGAAGACGATAGGTAGCAATCTGACGTAGATGACTTAAGCAGGGAATATTTCCTCTTTTATGCACACCTCGAAGGTGTCAGCGGAAAGATGGGATCTGTCTACATTACCACCTAAACATGGGATCCTGTCGCCGATCCTACCACATATTTCCCGCAGTCCCTCCTCTATTATTGTAGGGATCACAAACTCGTTCCACTGTTTTGGTGATTAGGGAACAGAACAACAATATTTTTTAGAAGGCGCGGACAAGGTACAGTTGGTCTTCACAGACCTTTCGTCGCCACCCTGTAGATCCCACCCCAAGGGTTTATATCGCTATGTTCCCACAATTGTTTGAAGCAGTTGTTATTGTTCCTCCGAATGGCCTCTTTTAAACGACCTCTTGAACGTTCTTACTGGGCTTTCCTTTAAGTCTCTGAGAAAGCCGTCTTGCCCGAAAACATGCGGCTCGCAAAGGTGTGATTTTGTTGTTCCACCAATAATCTATCAACGATTGCAGTCGCCTTCTGGGCGTAACAGCATTGTATGCTTCCATCACCCATCGGGTGATTTGGTTGACTTTTTTATGGCGGTACGATACAGGGATATATTGAGGTTGGACACTGCGCAAAACACTTTCCCCTCAAAAGCTTTCACCATCCATCTGGACAATCCACCCAACATTCTGCGAGAGCCTTTTCTCGAGCATGATTTCACCTTGATTTCTATGCAGATTGCCTGGCGGTCGCTAGGATTATAGTCTTCACTGTCTTGTTAGGGACGGTCAAACGGTAGTATAGGTCCCAGGGCGAAAAGTAGATTGGTACCCAAGATGAAGCATAAAACCTGGGAAACGCCTGCTAAACCAAAACCCACTACCAAAACCCTATCCCCACTCCCACGTGGTGATCGGCGGAAGTTCTTTCTTAACAAAAAGCTGATGAAGAAGGATGAAAGCGAGTCTCCTGCGCCTAAAAAATCGGGACAAGTTGTACCAACTGGTCCTCCAGGTTGGGGATTGGGTAGGGCTGACAGCCCCACACTAAAAACAACTTGTTTTACAACGATGAACCCGACAAAGAAAACGGACAAATGATTTGCACATTTTCTCATGGAACGTGCGCTCCCTGTACAAATGGTGCCTGGCAGCTGGCCGTTACCCTGTCCCAATGCAAGGCTGATGCAACAGCATTACAAAAAATGCGCTGGACAGGGACCAATTTCCTGGAGAGGAGCTACTACACCATATATTATAGTGGCGATACATTGGCTCCCATAGCTTACATACGGATACCAATGATAACGGACGCCGGATTATTCAATTAGCTTTGTCACACGAAATGGTTGTTGGAAGTACCTGGTTTGCGCGGAAAACGGTCCACAAACATATATGGGCCTCTCCACACGGGACCACTTTCAACCAAATTGACCACGTGCTGATCGAACGCCGCCACATCTCAACCTTGATGAATGTCAGAACATATAGTAGGGCCAATGTAGACTGGCACCACTATCTCGTTAGCATAGTGCTCCGGGCTCGAATAATAACACCGGCAAGAATCCCCTGAGACAATCAGGTGAGAGTTAACACTGAAGCCATCTATAACACAGCCTTCCGTAACACCTTCAAGGGGGAAATGGATGCCGCAATCTAGAGAGGTCTTGCAGATGAAGCATCACTAAATGATCTTCATAACCACCTGAAGAACGTTACCATTATTACGGCCACAAACATACTTGGTCCCAGCCGTAAAAAAAGACGGAACGGCTGTTTCGACGATAAGTGTAAGCTAGTGACGGAAGCGAAAAATACTGCATACCGAGTAATGTTGCATTATCAAGGAGCACGGGCACGCGCAGATCCTTATAACGAACTCCATCGAGGGGAGAAACAACTTCACAGACGGAAAAAGGAAGGCAACAGGTCTGTGAACTCGAAAAGTTTTATCAACCAGTCAGCAGGATGAAACCTTATACACCTCGATGCTCATACCCAGACAAAGAGGGAAATCTGATTTCGAGGGAATAAGCATATTGAAGCGATGGGTTGAGTATTTTGATGTAATGGTGAACAACCAGAATATCGGCGAGTTGGAGGATCAACCAACTGAAAACGACGGACAAATAATGCCACCACCAAGTATGGCAAAAACAATCCATGCAATTCATCGGCTTAATCATAAGTCACCAGGAGCCGATAGCATTATATCCGAGCATCCAGATCGAGCAAGCCGCGCAAGACAAAATATATCTGGTGATAAGTCAGCACCAAAAACCAAGGAACCAACAACATCAAATCGCACTGGTCAAATAAGAACAGTAGAGATAGGAGACTACAACTCTGACATCGTTGATAATTTCGCCTATCTAGAGTCAAAAATTGCAACTGATAACAGCTATAACGATGAAATCCGCACACGGTTGGTTGCTAACAGAGCCTATTTCAGTTTACAAAAACAGTTTTGGCCGCCTAGATTGATCAAACACCCCTATGTGCGACGGTTGAATGAATTAGGACTCAGAGCTCGAAGGCCAGTAAAAAAGCCGATTTTAACGAAGGCTCAAGGAAAGGCTGAATTGGATATTGAAACGACGTAACTGGACTGTGGACGATTGGAGGGAAAATTGTGTTCTCTGATGAGTCTCAATTCAATTTGCTGGGATCTGACAGTCCGTTCCCAGTGTGAAGTAGGAAAGGAGAGAGATTTGACCCCCAATGTGTAGTACACGCACGTCGACGAATACATTCTCTCTCAGTAATGGTGCATAACATTCAAAGGAATCGGCAGTTTTTCGTTTCTAAGCGGTGCTGTCAACGCAGAAAAGTACAAAAAAGTTATCAACGATTGCGTTGTTCAGACAGTAGAAGCATGAGCACTTTGATGAAGTAATGTTTCAGGACGATTCGGCTCCGTAGAGCTCATACTGTAAGTAAACGAAATTTTTCTCGTGTCAAATTTTTATCCGTTTTATTCTCAATATAGTTCTTATTTACAGGTAACATCTTGGAAAGAGGAACTTGGCATACAATTGCTATCATGGCCAAGAAACAGTCCAGTTTTGAACCCCATAGAGCATTTATAGGCGTTCATGAAGCGGCGACTACAACATAGATCGATAAGGAACAAAGCAAATCTAGAAAAAACTCTAAAAAGGATATGACTAAATGAAATTCCGGACGCACAAGTTGCAGAGGTGGTTAGAGCGAAAAAAAGGGGAAAATTAATTTTTTCTAATTTGACATTTATAGATACCTTCATTGAAAAAAAAATCGTTTAACAAATTGTGTACGTGTTTACTTTCGATGTTTTTTTGTACTCTACTATTAACACACAAATCTTCGACGAACATACCTTTTCCCTCAAGACTTCAACTTTCCTTTCCACAATATTCTGTAAATAGAACTTCTGCTGGTGTAAATAATAAGAACTTTACATACAATCACATCCAATCCCATGAAGCACAACTTTATTCTCCAGCTTCATGATAAACCCCAAAAACCCCTTCTGAACTTGAATTTTGTTTCACACTCGTAATGCGAACATTTTTTTGTCGGGCACTGTATATGCACATATTTACAAGCGTGTCGGTTGCAAGCCGAAAGGACGAACTGAGATACGCACAAATATATGAATCTGAAACAACGTACTTTGTAAAAATAAAATTCTGAGATCATGGAAAGAGATAAATAGAGTATAGTTGGAGTCATTCCACTATGCTAAATCTTACCTGATCTCTCTTGGTGACAGGTCTCGCGACAGGCCGATCAAGAAAATTCATATAATGTCGTTAGAAACAAGATGATCGGATTGAATCACAAGCCTTAGAAAAATGCTAGGGCGTTGTAATGAGTTAAGAGGGTAAAAGTTCTCAGATCCGGACCTGTCGTCAAGTCCGCAAAAATCAACGTCACGTCTATGGTCATGTCTGGAAAAATTGTCTTTTTTCTGTCCATAGTTACGTCTGTCTTCAAAATGTACTGCACGAGTTGAAGCAGGCTGATGTTGAGCTGCCTGATGCACTGAGTTCGTGTTCGGGTTCGAGTCTCGAAGCACAACAAATTGCTTTCGAACCAATCCTTCAACTCGTGAAGCGTCCGTCGCCCTAGCATCCCGCGCGGAAGGATCAACCCAACCCACAGGACCTCTCCTCGCCGCTTCATGCCACCGTCAGTCGTCACGGCGTGTGGCAGGTCAAGCTCAGCAGAGCTCCATTTACCTGGAGGTAGCGTGAAAGGGAGACGATAAAGGTCGCGAGACCCGTGTTCTCGTCGATGTGACATGTTGTTAATTAAGACAAAATTGGAAACGACCAAAAAGAAGTACAAAAAAAGCGAAACGAAATTCTAAGGCAAAAAGAAGCAATAAATTGGAAAAAGAAACGAAGTATATATAAAAAGAGTAAACTGATGGAATCAAGCGAAAAGAAGAAATGAAGAAAAAAAAAATAAGGCAAAGGAAAGGAAATAAAAAAAAAATTAACTAATATAATAATCTAAATCGAACCAATTAATCACACATCCGCGATAAGAAAAGAAAAATGAATTACGAGGATGCCTCTCTCTCTAAATTGTCTCCATATTCAATTCCCGCAAAACTCTCGGATGACCAAAATGTCATCCTACCCGCTTAATTCATTACAGCGTCCATCTCAGACGACGCGGCAGGACGGGCCCCGATCCTGTCGAGAAATGGGCAAAGGTTCTTGACGCACGGATCGTGTCAGGACGTAAGCAAGTTAGTCCGAACAAAACAAATATGTGACTGCACGCTAAATGTTGGCACCCTAACTGGAAAGACCGAGGAACTCGCAAGAGCCCTTCGGAAAAGGCGCATTGATATCTGCACTCTACAAGAAACTCGATGGTCTGATGCCAAAAGCTGCGACATTGAACTTGAACGCGGTATTGGCATTGCCATTTCAGAGGATTTCCGTGATGCCATTAAAGAATTCGAACGATTTGATGATCGTCTAATGAAGCTCACCATTGTATCAGCTGATCCACTATTCACTTCTTCACCGCGTACGTGAGGAACGCAACGGCTCATGGCGCATTAAATGGTGGCAATTTCGTGAGAAGAAAGAAGAAACGATCTCACTCACACGATTACTGACCATTATGAGTGTGGAAGAATCATGGAACCAAATGAAAGACACAATCCACAAAGTGGCCTCGGCAACCCTCGGGGTCACCAAACCAGGTAAGCGGTACATTAATCGAGATACTTTGGAATGACGATGTTGAAATGAAGGTCTTTGAAAAGAAACGCCCCTACCACAAATTTCTTGACGATAAAACATTGGCCAATTGGCAAATTTATAAGAATGCCAACCGGGAAGCCAAGAAAACGCCGTCACCCGAGCGGACCATTACACAAATCTTTACGATAAACTGGACACTCGAGATGGCGAGAAAGATCTGTATCGACTTGCTAAAAGCCGTAACGAACGCAGACAGGACATCGAACACTTCTGCTGCGTTAATGACAGGAGCGGTACTTTGTTTACCAACCTTCGACCCGCGACGGATAGATGGCGAAAATACTTCGAGCAAATTTCAACTGAAGAATTTGCTCATCCTCCACTTCCACAATCATTGCCGACATTTAGACCAGTCCCACCTGTCAGCGCAACCGAAGTCGAGGAGGCAATAAAACGAATGAAATCGAGGAAAGCAACAGGGTCTGACTACATCGCATTTGAGCTCTGGAAAGCGAAGAGCTGGGACCCAACATTGTGGCTCAATGAATTCTTTAATCGGGTTATTTAGGAAGGTAGAACACCATCTGACTGACAAAAAAGTTCCAATATGGAAAAAGGAAGTTAATCCAACAGAATGTTCAAATTATCGTCCGATTCGGTTATTTTCCCAGACCATGAAGATTTTTGAACGCACTCTTGACAACCGCATTCGCGAAATCTTTGAAATAACCGTAAATCAAGCCGCATTTGTCAAAAACTGCGGAACTACTGACGCAATTAACGCGGTTACTCATGGAGAAACACCGTGAGAAGCCTCGCCCTCTTTACATTGCTTTTCTGAGCCTAAAGAAAGCGTTTGACCGTGTGCCACGCGAACTCATCTGGTATGCTTTACGACAACACTTAGTCTGAGAAGAACTCTTGCGCTGGGTTCAATTGCTCTAGTACGATTCGAAAAGTAAAGTTCGAGGTATGGCGGGTGTATCAAAACCGCTTCGTGTCTCGGTTGATGTTCATCAAGGAAGCGCCCCTCACCACTCCTCTTCGTTCTTGTTATGGACACCGTCACACGGGACATCCACCGCCATATACAATGCTTTATGCAGATGTTTTCCTAGCATCTAATAGCAAAAATGATGTCGAGCAACTTGTCCAAAAATGGAATGATCGCCTCATGCAACACGGTCTCAGTAGGTCAGTAGTGAATCTAAACGAAACTGAATTTTTGACGACCGATTCCCATGAAACAGGCACAGTCACTGTCAGAACTGAGAGATTTAAATACCTAGGGTCAATGCTGTCGCTAATGGAGAACTGCGTTATGAAATTGCTTCACGCATTAACGCAACCTGGATGAAGTGGCGTTCCACAACTGGTGTTCTTTGTGATCTTATAAGCTTCAAATCCAAAATTTACCGCAATGTCGTCCATCCTGTCACCCTCTATGGTTCTGAGTGTTGGCCGACTATAAAAGGCAATGAACGGCGTCTTGCGGTAATGGAGATGGAGATGTTGCGTTGGACTAGTGGCGTGGCACGATTTGATCACATCCGAAATGAGGATATCCGCGATCGTTATGGGGTTGCACCGATCGTGAAAAATTTGCAAGAGAGGCGTCTTCAATGGTATGGTCACGCAACCGCGCTAACGAGAATTCACTCGCTAAATGGCGAAACCAATCACGACGAGCCGACCCCGCTTGTGAACGGTACAAAGGCTGAAGAAAAGAAGAAGAATATGTGCGCACTGTGGGTGCCTATTACCCTTTTAGAAACTTAAATATTTATATGAATATGCGTATTTCGTAAGTGACAATTATTTATATGCACGCACTGTGTGAGGTTTGCTTTAGCCACAGACATCTGTCTGCCTGTTGTCTGATACAGACTGTGATGTCTGAGATAGAGTCAGACATTTGTCTGAGGCAGCCTTAGACATTTATCTAATACAGAAGCAGACATCGCCTGAAATAGTCATTTATCAGAAACAGACATTTATCTGAAACAGACATTTGTTTGACACAGACATTTGCCTGTCTGACGTCTGATACAGGCATTTACCTACATCTACCCTACAACATGATAAGATCACTAAGGCGCTAATAATCGCTATCCGTACCGCGTATTCGCACTTGGAAATATTTGTTTTAATCCCACAGAATTTGCATTCGTAAATACGATATCCATTAATAGTTCTCGATCAGCTTTCACCCAAGAGTAAGCAGCCTCTGAATTCTTACAAGGACGTCCAAGTCTTCATTTCAATGAATCGCACTCCCTCCGTTTCCAGCATATTTTTATATTTTTTACGAAAAAATGAAGACTACGTCATGTTCTCCCACAAAAAGATAACATTATCCAGCTTGCTCCATTTCATCAACTCGCCGAGTTGAACCTAAAAACGCAAAGGAACTAATTTGGATAATTCATGCATACTTAAATCGGTCGTTAGTTCTCAATTTCCCGCCTGGAATGCATATTAAACCGAAAAAAATCAATCGATTTCGGAGTCCATATGCAACGGCGAAAAGGGCGTGTGAAACGGGGCCACATATGCTAGCGCGTTATCCACAGAGATCAATCCGAATTTCGTCGCAGTGTTTTGCTCCATTTGTTCTCGACGTTTGTCTGGCACCTTCTCGTTCTGATCTGGAGCGTGTTGGCTCCGAACGCACGAATGGATCTGCTTCGGCCGTGTGTAGACCCAATTGCGCCCCATCTGGCTCGCGAACGCGCGACACGGCACCAACGTCGCGCCAAAGGTAAATATCACGAAATTCCAGCAACATCACGTACTCTAATTGCACACTTACGTACGACTCCAATGCCGAAGCGCTGGCGCTGCCAAGGTCCCGCCGGGCGCTGGAAATTACTAAATTGTCACCAAATTGCTGCAATCCGCCAATGGACTATGAAAACGCGATCCAAGCAGCGACGAGCACTGGGACGACTGGGGCTGACCCGAAATCGCGACAATCAGGTGTTTTGGAATGCAGCGGGCGCGAGACCGCGAGGCGGGCTCGGGGCTCTGACCTGGTCGCCGTCGGAACCGTTACCGCCGCAGCCGATACAAGATAAAATTGCCAATAAAAATTCAAGAGATGTTTACAGAACTTTCGACGTCACTCGAGCACACAATTCGCGCGTCATGTTTACTGGCAGACGCAGCCTGACAGGGCCAACAGGTGCAGGTCGCGCGGTCGCAGGTCGGGGACAGGACGCACGCGGCACGTGGGAGTACGCAGGGCATCCTGCCAGTGAGTCGTAGGCGCGTAAATGCCTGCATATCCTGCCTGTCCATCACCCCAGCCCCGATGCATATTTCATTCACAACGGCCCCCAACAAGCCGATCGCCATGACGACCCCGCCAGCAAAACTTAATTTACTAAATTGTCATCGCCGCTGTCTCGCGCCTCCGCCACCGAAGCCTGCGCTCACTCCTGACCCGTGCCACCCCTTCGCAGGGGGAAGATTCACTTTTCCGATAAGTTCTCCATGATTACTCACAAATCGAAGCCAATTTGCCTAAGTGGAAACTGTTGGTCGTGTCGTGACTTCGATTTTCCACTCAGACGCCGTCACCGCCGACCCAGCTTTTATTCAACTTCGTCGCCACAACACTTCCGATACGAAATTCGCTTACCTGATTATTGCGAACGGGACCCAATTGGGGACACAACTTTGCACACACGAAAACAAAGTCTCTCTCGGGTCGGCCAAGTCAGCAATTAAGAAATTTATAAAACAATTTCGGAATTTTCACAACCAAAATGCACACGAAACGACAATAAAGGTGCAGAGACGAACACGAACGGAAAGAAAACAAACGTATCGAAATGCCAAGTGGAAAATATCGCACGACGAAATGAATAAAAACGACGAGAACTCTATGCCCGCGCGACCACCTCGCTCTGCGCGCTGACAACCTTTTCAATGGATGGAATGTTTGTTTTGACAGTTTTATGACAATGATAAGTGGTATGGCTAGTAGTGGCCAGGTGGCGGTAAGGCGGTTGAAAGAACACAATGAAAAGTAAAGTGTTTGCCAATTTAACGTTGAATTCGTACAACAATTAGAAGATTATATCAATATTGGCATAAAATATCACTACTATTATCTACGAGCACCTGAAAATAGCAAAACTTGGACTAAACACCTGCAATAAATTGTTAACATTTCGTCCCTTATCTTCAGAAGAGAATAAAATATACGCAGCACCAATTACAATGTCAAAAACAAGAAGAAGCATACTTCATGTACAGTTTTCATTGAAGTTTTTATCCTCGGGCAGGTTGTTGGTGCACTTGCCGGTGTTTTGTTGCATTTGTTCGGCCCTAGTAGTGCAGTCAAGGTCCAAGTCTACTCCGAATACTGTTAGTCGTACTACGTGCATTAACCCCGCAGTGCTCGCTTGGTGTAAAACCCTTTCGGCTATCAATTTTCGTGATATTTTGTGATACAGTGAATAGAAGTCCTTTTGCAGCCATGGCAGATGAATGGCCGCCGAATCAAACTTTCCGGCAAAGTGTCATCCAGAAAATGTAAGCATACAATATTCTAATGATTTGAGGAATATATTCAGATGGACTTGGTTTTTTACAGCAACGAAGTACTGCAAAACACATCGGCGGATCCTTCGAAAAATGGCACCGTCATGGAGGGTCATGTCTTCAAGAAATCTCACTCGCGCGAGGAATATCTTAATTTGATTGGGAAATTGTTCATGCATCTCAGAGAAAACTTTAATCGTAAGTAAATAGCGATTAAGTTATAACCTCGCCACCTTGTTTATGCATAGATAATTGATTGAACGCCGAAATGAGGTCATTCAATGCAGAAGCTGAGATGCTTGTCGAATTGCCACGACCCGTGACCTGATTGACTTTCCAAATTTGCTCGGGAACCCGACTCTCCTCGAATTTGTGAAAAATCATTCAAAATGTAGCCTAGTTAGCTCAAGTGTTATCTCGATGCCTGCGCGAAACCATAAATAGGGCCTAGCGGCTGACCAGACCAAGTTTTCTACGTCTTTATCGCGCTCGTTTTTTATTGACAACAAAAACACTTCTTACTATAAAATGTTATCGCTTTCGCTTGACTCGTTCATAATGTCAGCAGTGTCAATCGCTTTTACGGCATTTAATTCTGTCAGTCTTCTCCCGCACTTTTGTCACCAACCCAATTTCTTCAACACGACGGAAGAGTATAATACGCCTAACCCACTGGTGCATTACGTCTTAGCGTTTGTTGTAGTAAAACTCTAGGAGCGCATTTCATGAGAAGCCAGAGATTTTTATTTCCACCATGAAAACCAACCACTGCGAAATAAGTGGATGTGATGGTACCCGCTGCAACTGGGACAATTAGCTCCAGAAATCTCATGTCTGATACCTCCATAAGTATGGATCCCGCTTCCTCATTACAACATATGTTCAGCTAGTGAATTAGGGCCAGTCAGAATGCCCACAATACTTTTCCAAGTCTTCCTGTTTTTAAACCCCCAGACCACACTTGCGGTCATTCCGATCTCATGTCTTCCCAGCGGCCCCCTAATAAACGCCACCGAAACAACTATTCTCCAGGCTAGCGTATCTCAAGAGGTCCAAATCCGACGATATTCTGGCCTAGATCAAGAGCAAGGCCAACTCAACTTTGTCACCTCTCAGCTAAAAAAGGATGGCTCTCCAGACGAGTGATATGTTCAGAGGCTAAACAAGGTGAGGAAAATATGCGATCTCGTCATTTGTAATGAAAACTACGAGAAATAGGATGATCAAACGATCATCCTGAGTGGTCGAATACGACCTAGAGGGAACAGCTATCCAAGAAACCTCAAAAGTTGGCGAAATTGCCCGTGAAGGTCCGCCCACAAAGTCTGAAGCTCCATCAAAATGCTCGGTTGACACGTACTTGTACGCCTCTGTGCTAACCAGGCTCGGGATTGATTGGTCCTTCACGTGTCATTAGTACAAAATTATGGTGTCTATACCAATCCGTGGGTCCGCACCGGATCTAAAATGAGACAACGAACAAAGGAGTTCGCGACGGCCTAACACAAAATTAAAAAAGGGGCTCGAGCGCGTGTAGCCGTAAATCTCCGGACCCGAGTGCCGCGATCGAGAGGGAAGATCCACGCGAATCACAGTCCCGATCACTGCTTCTTCTGCCTCAGATGGTTATTGAAACGCGGCCCCTGAGGTCCCCTCCCATCCTTGACATCCGCAGGCCATTATTTAGAGGATGTCTCTACTAAGGTTTTGCGGGGTCAAGAAGGAGGAGAAAGAGAAGAAGTCCTCAAATTAAAAAAAAAATTAACTCGAATTCATCATCATCATCAACGGCGCAACAACCGGTATCCGGTCTAGGCCTGCCTTAATAAGGAACTCCAGACATCCGGGTTTTGCGCCGAGATGCCACCAATTCGATATCCCTAAAAGCAGTCTGGCGTCCTGACCTACACCATCGCTCCATCTCAGGCAGGATCTGCTTTGTTTTCTTTTTCTACCATAGATATTGCCCTTATAGACTTTCCGGGTGGGATCATCCTCATCCATACGGATTAAGTGACTCGCCCACCGTAACCTATGAAGCCGTATTTTATCCACAACCGGACGGTCATGGTATCGCTCATAGATTTCGTCATTGTGTAGGCTACGGAATCGTCCATTCTCATGTAGGGGGCCAAAAATTCTTCGGAGGATTCTTCTCTCGAACGTGGCCGATGTCGAATGGTCTTGAGTGTGATCTTGCTGCTTTTATCTAGCCTCGCACATTGGTCAGGGTCAGCCTAGTCAGTCTTATCAATTTCGTTGGGATATCGAATTCTCTCATGGCCGTCTACAGGCTATGCCATCATAGGCGGCTTTAAAGTCGATAAAGAGTTGGTGCAACTGATAGCCGCATCGCTTGCCGCAGAGAGAAAATCTGATCTGTTGCCGATTTGCTTGGAGTGAAGTCTGTTTGGTATGGACCAATGATGTTCTGGGCGTATGGGGCTATCCGGCCTAGTAAGATAGCGGAGAATATCTTATACTCAGCTAGGTGATACCTCTATAATTGCTGCACCGTGTGATATCTCCCTTTTTATGTATGTGAGAGGTAATGCCTCTTTGCCAATCGTCAAGCATTGATTCGCTGTCCCATACCTTGAGCACAAGTTGATGAACCACTTGATGTAATTCCATCGGCTCCTGGCGACTTATGATTTTTAAGCCAATGAATTGCACGGACTGTTTCTTCTATACTTGGTGGTGGCATATTTGTCCGTCGTCTTCAGTTGGCGGGACCTCCAACTCGCCGATGTTCTGGTTGTTCAGTAGTTCTTCAAAGCACTCAGCCCGTCGCTCCAATATGTCCATTTTGTCGGAAATCAGATTTCCCTGTTTATCTCGGCGGGATGAACATTGAGATGTGTAAGGCTTCATCCTGCTGACTTGTTGGTGAAACTTGCGCGCCTGGTGCGGTTGCTCCCTGTACTTTTCAAGTTCACAGAAAGATTCCAGGATACTAACTATGCACCTTGATGCGGATATGCACAGCATTTGCAATCATCTGAGCTCTCTCCCTTGGCTTAATAGCCGATATTCAAGCACTGTAGAGCAGAATAGAGCAAAGCAAGCATAGACCAATATTGTGCCGGTAAGAGTTGCATAGATCACAGTGGCCCCCATTCATCCACGAGTAATTTGTGGCTACACCATGTTCCTCCAACGCTAGCCACTAGTTTTGTGAGAAATGGCTTATCCTCTACTCCCTTCTTATGCTTTTAACTAAAAACCCAGGCATGCTATATTCGATAGGGATCTCAGAGCCATCACCCCAGATTTGTCTGTTTGAGGTGATGGAGAGGAAAAACCTCCAAGAACTTAAACCCTAATCAAGAAGTATTCTGGGCATTCTGACTGGTCACTAGCTGGACATTTGTTGTAATGAGGAAGCGGGATCCACAGAGTATTTCATGTGAGTGCTCCGCGTGTGGACGTATTAGATATCAGATTTTTGATGCTGAGTATGCCAGTTGCCTTGAAGTGTGTTAGAGTACTTCATTCAAGACCGTAACGGTACACTAGGAGGCAATGTGGTCAGCATTGCGCTCGCCCGAGATTATTACCCTGATTTGACTCAGGTACTCATTCACAGCTGAGTCGACTGGTATCCGACGTCAAATCACGATACAAATTCCACTGCCACCAGTAAGATTTGAACCGCGACCTTCCGTACGACAGACTTGCGCTCTAACCACTCAGCTATCCGGACACTTGGAGAGAATAAGCTCTGCAGTATGTTTGTTAGGTTCTGACAGGAAAGGTTTGGTGTCTCCAGCAGCATTAAAACTGTGCCACCTGCCATTATGAGAAGCTTGTTCCCAGGTTTTAATAGCAGCATTAGCCAATACTACTGACACTCTAATTTATAGTTCCGGTCCCGATATGAGTGAAATTGAACCTTCTTTTGCTAAGGCACAAGCCCGATGATGTCCCCAAGCCAAATTAACGATCGCCCTTCATCCAAGGAATTAGTTCCCTTCTCGGCATCGGCTGCGCTTCGCAGCTTCGACGATCGTCCTACTGTCGCTACATGAGCACCACCGCGCGCTCTATCCAGCGTCTCATCGATGCCCGCCACCGCTGAACCGATCTTTGCTTCATCATCGAAAAACTATTCGTGTAGAGGTTAGCGTATCTCAAGACCATATTCTGGCCTACATCAAAAGCAAGAGCAACTCAACTCTGTCACCTCTCTCATCAGTGCAGCTGACGAAAGATAGCTATCACGACCGAGTGATATGCTCAGAAGCTGAACAAATTGAGGTTAATATGTAGGCTCCTCATTTTTTCCTCTCTTGGCCAATATTTTGGTGGTTTCATTGGTGAATTACCAACTCGCTTTTGGGCGGTCTTTCTTCATTCTGTTGTCTGCTCCAATAAAATTTTAACCATGATCACTGTAAATCTCCCTGCTTTAGTTGCCATGTCGCTAACAAGCTGCAGATGATCTTTATGGGTGGAGGTGGAAATCTTAAAAAGGTGCTGCTGCGCCAGGTTGCAGCAGTGTGTGGGACAATAACCCACTAAAATCACCCCCACTTCTCCGCCCATATCCTCGCGGGACCACCGTGGGCTCTGGTTTACACCAGCACGGCTAAGTCACGCGTCCGCCGCGCTCCCCAGGCTCAGTAGCTTTTCCTGTATCGCAGTTACTTTTGCGTTTATCGCACTCCAGTCTGCTCCCAACCTCAGCATTTCCTCCACGAAATTGTGGGATCCTATAACTGCGTCGAGGGCATCGGTTATCGTCCCTCTTTCAATCGCAAATCTCGGACAATAGAACATAGCATGCTCCGGGTCTTCGAGGATAACGGCGCATTCGGGACAGGTATTTATCCTATTTGAAGCGATGCAAGTACATACTTCTTATATCCACCGTGTCCCATAACGGAACTGTGTTAGCTGGTAATTCAACTCTCTCTGCTTGCGCTCGACCCATCTCTCAATACACGGGCTTTTTCAGAATTATTCCACCGTTGCTGCCAGTTCTTGTACAGCTCCTTCCTAGTGGTTTTCTGGAAGCTCGAAGTCAGTCGGATTTGTTCTCCTTCTCCGGTGTGCTTCATTCGCTAGAAGATCCAAAGGATTCATACCCGCGATGACGCACACTGCCTCACCAGATACTGCCCTATATGCACTGCACACCCTGCGCGACCTGCCGAACTCACGCTTCCCTGTATCACTGTGTTATCCAGTGCGTATGCCCAGGTAGGGGCCTATAGCAGGATGGATTACGATAAGCAGCCAGTCAGATTTTGGCCCTTCAATGTTAGGCACCGTCCTTGCTATAGATGAGCTACCCTTTGCTGCCTTTTCGCGCGTCTTTCAGGTGCCCCTTGAAAGGCATTGATAACGATCATCAATCAGGTATCTAAGGATCAATTTTGAAACGACCTCGTAATTATCAACCCGGATTTTGACAGTATTGTTTTTCCTGCGATTGGTACCACGCAGCTACTACCACCGCCATGTCGTCTGTAAAACCAATCAATGCTCCCTCTTTTGGCACGCAAAAGACCAAGCACTCCGTCATACATTATATTCCACAGCAGCGGCCGCAATATGCACCCTTGGGGAACACCTGCTGCCACAACATAATCCTTCGGACCGTTATCCGTATCGTACCAAAGAAGTCTCTACGAGAGGTAGCTCTCGATTATCAGAGCTAACTAACCAGGGATACCCCATTTCGCCACGATTACATCCAGCGTCATAAACCTGCAGCACTTACCGACACCTGGAGATCCACAACCGTTGCTATTGCATCGACAGTGGGCCGTACCCTGCGAAACCCATACTGGCACTCCGATAGACCACCCGCTAACTTGACGAACAAAAGCTGCCTGTTGTATATCACCATCTCCAACGTTTTCCCCATAATGTCTAAAAGACAGATAGGCGATATGGAGAGGGTTCGCCCGGTGGGTTTTGATGCTTCGGTAGCAGAACCAACCTCTGCTTTTCCACTGGTCGAGAAACAGTTCTTCCACCATACACGATTCAAATGTGCTTATGAACCATGAGGGCCTGAGTTCGGAATCTCGTCCAATCCTGAAAGTCCACAAATATTTCGAAGTTCCTCCTCGATCACCCTGGGGAATGAACCGCCGGCTGCGGTCTACTTTTTTCCTGTTGCGAGAAAAAGATTGGTATTATTTTGAACAAGAGTCACGCGCATGTCACTTGGGGTGATTTTTGTCCACGAATCTTGTTCATTTCAATCTTGTGTGCAACGCCCCCGGATTCGTATTTGCCTAAAGGCACAAATGCTTGTAGCAATTTCGGTTACTTTTCCGTATAGCCTTCTTAAAACTATTACAAAGATCGCGGTATTCTTTCTCCGACTACCAATGCTCTGGCTTCCCTCTTGTTCTTTGGCAAAACCTCCTCGCTCGCACACACAATGCTTCCAACAGCGGGATTTCTTGGTTCCAAAAATAGTTTGGTTTCCTGCTTTGGTGGACCTTCTATCGCGACATTATAAAATCATATGCCTCAGTTACCCGCTGACATAGCTGGCTTACTTTTTCCAGCACCGTTCCCTTCGAATCATAACCTCCCTGGCCCTGCATTCGCAAGGTTTATTCGCAGCTAAGTCTCACATCAGTGTATTGTTGTTTGAGGTTGCGTGTCTGCAGCAAGTTAAACATTTATAGAGCTCGCTCCGAATAATCTTTTGATCATTAATTATCCAGTATCACATAAACAGATATTTCCGTACCAGTAGGAGAGCTCCATGCATTGTCTTCTTGTGTGCATCTCTTATGATCAGAAATGTAACGTGATGGTGTTGTGGAAGGAGAATGATCGTCTTTCAAGGTGTCCACATTTCGAAGTCTACCACTAACTCGCAGAATCCCTTCTTCATCTAAAAAAAGGGTGGAATTATTTTAGCCTGCCCTTAAAGAGGGTTTTCAACAGCT
Organism: Hermetia illucens; assembly: GCF_905115235.1. Classification (NCBI taxonomy): domain Eukaryota; kingdom Metazoa; phylum Arthropoda; class Insecta; order Diptera; family Stratiomyidae; genus Hermetia; species Hermetia illucens. The sequence goes on from NC_051849.1 coordinate 54,612,837, forward strand.
CGATTTTCTCTCAGATTATTAATTTAGAGGTATTGCTATTATAGTTTTAAAGTTTGAGTAGCGTTCTAAAATTTATGGCTCAGCTATGGACGTTGCAAGAGTGTTGACGCTTCCTATAGTGACTGGTGGTGTTGTTACTATCGGTGCGATATCTACTATTTGCGTCATTCATTCTGGGCCAGTTAACCGAAGTTTATGGTTAGCATGATGCCTCTGGAGGCGCAATCAGCGATTATCCTTAGATCTAACGTGGCCCCATTTCCAATTTTTGTTTATTTTGTGGATCTTGAACACCCTATTAGCAAGTTTCTATGCAGAAGGTTCTTTAGTTAGCCATCCTAGAACTATGCTGGAGTCATTCTAACAGTAAATTTCGTTGCAGCGTATGCCCAACAAGGAATTTGCTTGATGCATCAGTCTGACTAGTAACAGGGCTCCATTTAGTTCGACTTTCGTTTTTGCGCAGATCATGCTAGTTTTGGGGTTGATGTCGTTAGCTATGACTTTAGTGTCAATGACCGCTACGTAAGCGAATTCCGAGGCAGAAAATCCATCTAGTTCTATTTTGCAGTTATTAATGTTTTAAATCTGTCGTAGAATCCTAATGTTTTCCAGCGCCAGGAGATCTGCCTCTAATTGCTCCCAATCGTACAAGATTCATATGTTAAAGATTCGTTATAATCTGCTCCGGCTTTCCAAACCTGTTGCATAGTTACGGCAGCTAGTCATTGAAGCGAATCATAAACCGTCGCTATATTAGCTGGAGCTACCCGATTTCTTTGTATAGGCATCGAATACCACCCGTACTTTTGACGTAGTGCGGCTTTGCTTAAAGGCAAGACGGTGAGGTAAATAGAAAACATTTCTTTCATCTCCAACGTCTGACAGTGCCTTTTCCATATGACCCAGCTCGATGAAAGTCATGATGGGCTTTAGCCAGCTCTGCATGTTTTTTAAGCCGTTTTTCCAGCTGTATGATCTGAAAACTACCATGTTTCTAAAATTTTCTAGGGCTTTTAAAAACGCTCCGTCCTTAAATGGTAATTTCAATTCATATTGTCCGTTTGGTTTTCGTTAGACTCCTCACATTTTGCTTCTGCTGGACTCGGTTCCCTTTCGGCTTCTTCAATTAAATTCCATGAACTTTGTCATATTTCCTCAAATACCTCGACTACGCTGATGACATCTGGTTGCTCCCTCACGAGGTGATGGCCAAATGGCTCTGGATTTAGAAAGTTAAATTGAAGATAAACACCAAGGTTCTCAGTATGACGGATCATCACACTCTCCCTATCTGCATTAATGGGCAGAGCTTTGAAGGCATCAGTCAATTTGTATATCTAGTAAGCATGGTTTCTGCCGAAGGTGGCATCGAATTAGATGTTTCCCAATGCATTAATAGCGCTAGATCCGCTTTTTCCGCCTTGTTTCAATTCTGAAATTGCAGATATCTCCACCTGAGATTGTTCTGTAGTAGTGTTCTTTCTGTGTTGCTATATGGGGATAGTACATGGAAAGTGAACCCCACTGTTATTCAAAACCTCCAAACCAGTGTCGTATTATCGCAGTACGCTGGTCTGATACTATCTCAAACGAAGAACTTGTGCGGCGTACAGGCCTGACACTAATATGCACTGCGATGGGAAGGGGGAAGTGGCAGGGGTAGGTCACACATTAAGGAGGGGCGACAATTGCATTGCCCCATTCAGTAGATTACACTCTCCCAAGATGGCGGACGGGTGGGCACTTGGTGCAGAACACAAGAAAAGAAGCGCATCTCAGAAAATCGTTGAGGAACTGAAGGGCATTTCAGGTAAACGCAAACGATGGTGCATAGGTGTGGTTGACGTCAAGGAATGAATGGTAACCATATACATTTTCTTGCGTCCTCATTCCCAAGAAACTTCGCCTTCTTTCGGCGTACCATCTGCTGTCGTCGGTTAAGAACCTTCCCAGATTTACGGCGTTCGTGCTGCGTTGATACGTTTCCAAATATCTGTATTAGACCACTTACTGTCATATCACCAGCTTCCACTTTTCTTTGTAGTCCCCTCTCATTTGCAGCTGAAGTTCCCTTTTGCCGAGCCTTCCTCTCCCGTTTTCTGGAAGAATTAGTGCCACCGATAGGCCGGCCTTAGTCAGGCTTCTAACTGCTCTCGCCTAACGGTGCCGTGGACACTGAGTACAGATTTGGCACTGAAGTGGAATGCATGTCTTCCACAGATTGCTCCATGAGGGAACATGAATATGATGAGACCTGCCAAATTCTTTTCTCGGCCGCGACTTGATTGCTCAAAGTCGCGGATAAATTCGAAGCCTGTGACCCCTTACCACTTGGAGAGTTAAAATCCGATGCTTCCATCTTCATGTGTTTTGGGCGCCCATAATGCACCTCATCACAACAAAGTGGTGTCCTCAAGAAGTCAGGCTAATATGCTCCTCTTAGATACCAGTGGTGCTTGCATACGACTCGCTAGCCAAGGTACCCTCAGGGAAAGCAGGCTTTTGTCTTTCGACGTTGCCGGTGATGTTTTTGGAGAAGTGACTCGTACGTATTCCTTCTGGAAGTATTTCCATCTCCTCATATAATCTCTTTCTGTTGTTTCCGGTGCTACCCCAACCTTAATGAGTAGTCGACCACAGACTGGCGTTCATAGATGGTGCGATCTGTGGATCATATAGGGAATAGTCTGGTGTTGCAAAGTAGTCCCCGTTTAGGTCAAATAATGTCATTTAGTGGTGTTTCAATTTCGGATTTGATGAATGTCAAATAGTTATAGTAGTAATAGTTATTGTAGTATAGTAGTAGTAGTAGTATAGTAGTAGTAGTCGGAGTTGCCATTCACGTCCTGTTTGGAACCAATCACTTTCCACTCTTCGCAATTGATGTTTTCCTAATCCACCCGAATTCAAGATGTCCGTGTTCGGGATCTCTCTAGGCTCGCCAACCAGAAGAATTGCATCACTTCATGGCGCGACAAGCGGTGTGGTGACCCCCGTCCAATATTTAATCGACTGATTCGCTCGGCATATAATCAAGACTCCTCTGTCCGAATAGCGTGGGAAAGCACCACAGTTATGGAGATGAAGAGAGAAATAAATAAAAATTATTCACTGACTTAAAGGAAGAGGTTTTATTGTTATTTCAAGTAACTGAAATCCGAGGTTAAAAAATTCTGAATAAGTCTGCGTCGGTAGTTCAGAGATTTTCATTTGTATTCGCCGCGACCAGCAGCAATTGATTACAGACGCATTCGTTATAATATTCGGCGCAGTTGCCTTAGGCTACCGCCGAATGTTTTTGCTTCAACTAAGGGTTTTAAGGTTTAGCTCAGGCTCAATTGCCTCGGCCCGTGAGAGCGATGAAAAAACCGGATATCGAAATTACCTTCTTTGTTCCAAAAGTAAATAAAGTTTCGATCTACGAATATATTGAAGGTCCAAAAGCACAATTGATCTATAATATTTCCGGCATCCGAATGTTTCCCGCTTGATTTCAAGTATATATACTATGGGAAATAGGGTAGTTATTTTTATTGTTCTACTTAAACTTAAAACCTTTTTTCAATCTATTAAATTTTGTAATTCAATTTAGGAACCAACAAAGCTCAACCACAAAGCCAAGAGATGGGCGGAGGTAACATGATGCAAGATCCTATTAACGCTCTTCAGAACCTGGCGAGTCAAGGAACCAGAAACACCCAAATGATGGCAAATCCAAATAGTCAAATATCACCTGGAACGGTAATGGGCTCCGGCAACGTACCAGCTTCCAATTTGTTACAAACGCTCACTCAGGTAATTATAGGTTTGTTATGCAACTAGGCTGTCGAATTTGTAGTCTCAAATGTTTAACTTTTACATTATTCAACTGCTTATTCTTCTTATCAATTCTCCACATAATAACTTTCCTTAGCGTCCTGGACAACAAATGCAAAACATGCAGGGTATTCGCGGGCAAATGAATGTCGGACCAATGGGAGGGAATATGCTACAAACTGGAATCGGTCCAAACGCAATGGGCAATCATATGGCCAACACAATGGCCAATATGAATCCTTCAATGAATATGCCCGTGAATCAAATGGCAAATCAACCGAACTTAATGGCCAATAACATGCCCGGTCAAATGAATCAATTGCCAATAAGCCAAATGCAAATGAATCCTGCGATGCAAGGTCAACCCATCACTACCATGAACAGTGTCTCCTCGTTACCCATAAACCAAATCAACCAGAACCAAATGAATGTAAATGACTTTGCGAACAGTAGAAATCTTTATACTTCAATAATTATTTACAGATTGGTGTTAATCACTCACAGTTGAATCAAATGATGAACCGAATGAACCCGAATCAGGCAGTTAGTAACGTACCAAGTCAGACAACGCAAGGCGGCATGCCTAATCAAATGGCTGTGGGTGGAATTGGTAACCAGACCCAGTTACCGAATCCGACAGTCAACCCAGGCGTTCAGGTCTCCATGGGCCAGAATGCAGGACAAATGAATCCTGCAGGTAAGTTATGTAAATGGCAAGCAGCCCCTTCCGAAACAAAAAAAAATATATCGTTATCATAAACGCCTATGCGGGCCATATATCGTCAAGCTTTTCTTCTAAATATTCTTAGCGTTTCGCTTCTATAAACATAAATCAACATCGAAAATTTCAGTAAACACGAGCGGAACGATGTTTCCAAACAATCGCAATGTTGGACAAAATCAATTTCTGCGTCAAAGTCCGAGTCCAACCGTGCAATCGCCTGCAAGTTTAGGTCAGCAGCATCAAACGCCACAGATGATATCAAGTCCAGCATTAGTGCCAACATCAAGTCCGCAGATGTCAAACATTATGGCAAGCAATCAGCGAACAGGTAGCTATTTCTTCTCGTGCAATTGGTATTATTATTCATGAATAACATTTAACTTTCAGCACTCCGACAATCTCCAAACGCTCCACTGAATACTCCAGGACAGGTGACGGGATCGAGTCCATTCAACGCCCAAGAAGATCAAATGTACAGAGAGAAATACAAGCAGCTCACAAAATACATTGAGCCGTTAAAACGCATGGTCGCGAAAATCGGAAATGATGGTAGGACACTGAAGTAGTTAGAATTAAAGTTTTTGAGTTTTCTTAAATGAAAATAATTTTCCAGACACCGAAAAAATCATGAAAATGAACAAATTACTGGAGATATTATGTAATCCTCATCAGCGCATTCCTCTTGAAACGCTGCTTAAGTGTGAGAAAGCTTTAGAAATGATGGACTTCAAATCTTGTCTCCTATCGAGTAATCAGTTTGCAGTAAGTCTCTGTTCCCGCTAATAATAGACGCAAGACCCCCTGCATTGACACTTTGAATTTATATTAAACACAACACATTGAATAACGTATTTTTTTCAGAGCGGCAACCCATTGATCGAAGCCTTAAGTGCTACACTACAAAATCCTAACAGAAATCACACTTTGCAGCGTACTTTCCGGCCTTCACTAGAAGCCTTGTTTGGGACTGATATAAAGTTAGTACCTCAATTCACTAATGAGTTACTTTCATAGAAAGATGCCTAGAATTGATTTCTTAAAATTTTCATCGAATTACAGATGCGCACCGCCACCGGTTAAAAGGCAAAAAGTGGTGCAAGAAGACAACACGTCCCTTGAAATACCGCACGTACTTCAGGGCGAGATCGCCCGGTTGGACCAGAAATTCAAAGTTTCTTTGGACTCCGCTTCACAAAACAATAACAAGACAATAAAGTTAATATGCTGCTTGGATGACAGACGTTTGCCGTGCGTACCTCCAATAAGCGTGACTATACCAGGTACGCATTTCCAGACTTCCTAACGATAATGGTCCCTTCAAAATACATCATTTTCATTCATTCCACAGAAGAGTATCCCATGATGTCGCCGAGTTGTTCACTTTCGGAACAAGAATATTTGGCCACGCCTTTCCTCACTGCTGTCCAGACTGTGTTCGTAGCGCGTGTGTGTAAGTTACCGAAATGTCACTCCCTATCCCACGTACTCGACACCTGGGAAATGGCTGTTCGTCAAGCGTGTTCGCCGAATTCTGTTGCCCCAACTAGTATTACGACTTTTTTGGGTATCTAGACGGAAACCATAAGTTAATGGCTGTACTGTACGAATATTGACGAAGTGAATATGTACCACTAGCGAGAAATTTATAACTTTGTTTTAAAAATATATTTTTAAGGATAAATTTTTACCGATTTTTTGTAGGTATTATATAATAAAGACATATCATTACTTTCACATTATTTGTTTAATTATTTAAAAATTTTGCTTATTCAGATTTCAGATTTTTATTGAGCAAAGAAAAAAAAGTACAAGCAAAAATACAGGACAAAAATTGAATCATCCGGTTTGAGGCGGAGTCAAGATCGCAGTGCCTTCTGCGCTGTTTCTATAGCACTTCGGTGTGTGCGAATCCATGTAACTAAGCACCCAGCAACAAACAACCAATGCATCCATACATAAATATATAGGAAATTGAAAAAGTGGCATTGCGATATTATTCGGATCGCCGCACACTGGGGCCTTTTCTTCGGAAATACCGCTCAAAACCTCAATTTTAATTTCACGTTATTTTGAATTTATTATATGACTGAAACAAACAATGTGAACAATTGTTTACTTTCATCATTTTTAGTCCCTGTCATTTCCCGCTGGTGTTAGACTTAATTATTACATATATACGAAGGTCCAAATAAATTAAATGTGAAGGGAAAAGTGAAATCTCTTTGCGCAAAAGTTTGTGCCTCGTTTTTGCAATTAAAACTAATGTGGATAAGCTGCAATAGACATAAGGACGGATTTTTTCAAACAGAAAAGAGATGGCTAGAAGGGTCCTGAGTACTTCAAACCAACCGACATTCAAGAGATGGTTACGGTCGGCCGCTATTAGAGTTCCAAGCAACGTACGACGAAACGTACAAAAATAGCAGTTTTGCATGCTTGAAGTCACCCGGGTGTTTTTATTCTACGCAAATGCAATTGATAGAAAATTTGAAGGAGACGCGGTGAAGAAAGAAACCGGAATACCCTACATTTGCTCAAAAACACGCAAGAGAAAGTCAACATATTTGCCAGTAACTGATGTCCTGTCTATGATAATTGACGCTGAATTGTCAAAGAAACAATATAACGTAATCTGAAGTTATGTGAAGCAAATGTTCCCGCCTTACAAACTTGTCCACAAAGAAAAATTAAAATGTTACCCAGAAAATATTTCATTAAAAGAAAGTGAAGCTGAGGTACTATTACAATCAACTTTAGACTATACTGCCTGTCGGTTACTGTCAACTCAAAAAGATGTCATAGGAAGTTTAGATCCATCGGATTCCCTAACCCTAATTTCAAAGTGGGGTTTCGATGGTAGTTCCAGTCACATGCAGTAGAAACAAAAATTCATATCAGAACTTGACGATGATAACTTCGTGTTCATAACATCTCTTGTTCCATTACGGCTAGAATCGGCAATTAATAAAAATATTGTAGCCTGGAATAATCCTCGGCCATCGTCTTCTCGTTATTGTATCTATCTATTTATGCGGTACCACATCTAAAGATTTTAACAACTTACAGCAAATGTTATCCAGAAGTGTCGATGATGGCTTCTTGTCGTTTGGTATTTGTGTGTTACACTCATGGATAAGAACATTTGATTTTTACTGCAACTAGCGTATAAATTACCGATCAAGCTTGTAGTGACCGCGGCTTCGCGACGGGAGCGGAATCTCATTCGCCTCTTTCTGAATTAATTTGCTCAAAATAATGCATTTCATAATGTGCAATTACCCTAATGTTCGCCGCAGATTGTACATTATTGAATGCATTCGGGCGAATTAATCTTGATAGAGGCGAATGATTTGCCGTAGGCGCATGTGCATGGCAACCTAGCGGCGAAGCGGGAAGCGATTCTAGGGTGGGAAGAGGCGACAGGTCGAAGGCCGAGGAGTTTTTTTGACTTGTGGTGGGTGGATTGGAGTGTAGGATTTAGAGGAGAAATTTTGGAGATTAAGGCAGAGGAAGAACTGGAGCCGCGCATATCGGGACTCTTAAGGGGATCTTTTTGGACATCGACAGAGACAGGAGAGTACGTTGGAGCAGAGGAAGTTGGCTGTTAAAGGCGCCGATGGAATATTATCCCAGCGGACGTGCCACGTAAACCGAAAAGGACTCAAGTGATTGGTTCAACACCAATGCTCTTATCGTTCGCGACTTGACTTCGGTCATTGTGGACAATTGTGATTATTATAAATCTTATGAACTCGTGAGTATTAATTGCCGCAGAAGTGCTAAAATCCAAAAGAAAGGATTAACCTCGTCGTCTCTCTGGTGTTTCAATTTTGGATATTGTCCTTGCTCAAAGGTTCATTTCGGATCTATGTAAAGTTGGTGTGAATACCGTTGTTATTCCGGTGATCGATGGACATTCTGGAGTTACAATTGTTCCGGTGAAAAGTGTCATTTTCGCAGCACGATCTTTAAAATTCCCGCGCGCAGCATATGTAGAAGCGACCGAACTCTAAAAGGTTTTCTTTTTTTATTTAAAAAACCAAAAAAAAAACAAATGAAATAGTAAAGTGTAAAATTCTATTTTGTAAATTTACCTTGTAATGTTCTGAATGTTTTCTTTTTAGCGCAGAATCAGCATCAACTAGTTACACGCCACACCGAGCTCGGAGTGTTTGCATGCGTAAGTTTTTAAAATTTCTTTTGATTGGAGTTCATTTTTCTTCTAGTTTTTTTTTATTATTTTTCTACTTTCTTTGATTTTAATTAATTTTTTTTCTTTCCATTAATATAATAATATATAAAATATCAAATTATTATTTACAATTTTTCTTTTATTTTTATGTGTTTTTTTTTTGGAGTAAGTAATATATCATGAATTTTGAATAATTTTTGATTGATTTGAGGACATCCTCCCTCTCTCTTTCTTCTTGATCCCGCAAAACCTGCAAGGGACATCCTCTAAATGACGAAACGGCCTGAGGATGTCAAGGAAGGGAGGGAACCTCAGGGGCCGCGCCTCAATCAGGATCTGAGGCAGAGGAGGCAGTAATCGGGATTGTGATCCGTCGTGGATTCCCCGCCCCCCCCCCCCCCCCCCTCGACGCGGCACTCGGGTCCGGAGATTTACGGCTCCACGAGCGCGGTCGATCCGTTTATTTTTATTTTGCCATTTTAGCTCGCGTTCTGGTTATTATTCGTTAGGCCGTCGCGAATTCCTTGTGTTATCTATTTTGAAATCCGGTACGGACCCACGCATCGGTATAGACACATTGATTTTGTATTAATGACACGTGAGGGATCAAAGAGCTGAAAGGACCTCCTCCCATATTCCCGAGCCTGGCTAGCATAGAGGCGTACAAGAACGTGTCGACCGAGCACTTTTATGGAGCTTCAATCTTTGCGGGCGGACCTTTACGGTCAATTTCGCCAACTTTTTAGGTTTCTGAGATAGCTCTGCCTTCTAGGTTATTATCGGTCACTTAGGATAATCGTCTGATCCTATTTCCCATAGTTTCATTACAAACTTTGGCAAATCACAAACGAACCCAAAAAAAATCTTCAAGAAAAATTTAGGAAAAAAATGTCGATAATAGGAACGTAGCCAGGAAGTTTTTTCAAAATTTTAAAGAATCCGGAACTATTTTTGGAGTTGATAAGGAACTTATTAAACTTATTAGACGATTTTACATGATTCTACATACAACTGCAAGTGGTTTCGATAAAATAAAGAAAAATTCAAAATTTATTGTTTAGAGGCGGCCAATTATACATACGATTATATCCATGGAACTAGATGAGTTCGACTGTGCATGAGATTTTAATTCACGGCCCAGAAATTATTTCGCACGCATTGTTACCAATCGGACAGCTTAGCGAGGAAGCAAGCATAAGGTGCCCGAAAGAAAGATTTTAAGACTAGGGAACATTTTAGTCGAAATTTTTCAAGGCTTCACAATATTACAGACACTTTTAATAGACTCTCAATTTCTTCTGATGGCTTGATTACTAACCTACGAAAACTATCAACTCGAAAGAGAAAATCACTCCATAGGGAGCTTTGTGATATGTTAACGGTGGAATTGGATAATTCAGCTTCAACGTCATTACAAGACCTTCAAATCACGGATTCTGATGATTTCGCCGATTCAAAATTTATCACTGGCTCTAAAATGAATGAAGTGCAAAAAATATACGGTTTTTTTATTGTGGCCATTTTTTATTGAAATGATCCTTATCTTAATATTTTACTTTACTTACTGTTCTTAACTCAAGCAAGCTTTGAACACATATATTATGCGAAATTACGTCTTTTTATAGTTTATCCATGCTTTTATCCCATTATTCATTATTTACAATAAGATTTTAATACGAAAAAAGTGGTTTTGAAGTTTTTAGCACGAGCGCCTGTAAAGGCTCTCTCTGAATAGCCTCGCCCACCGGACGCCATATTTTTTGTCCCCCAAAACTTCAGGGTTTACCTAGGCAGTTTAATTTCCTGTCTATAGTTTTCTTGGATACAAAATAGAATATACTTGAGAGCGCAAGCGTGACTAAAAAAGTATGTAACCCCTTACCTAAGAAAGTATCTGGCGTAACCGGTGACACGACATATAAAAGAAATGTAGGGAATGTATACCTTTTACTCAATTTATTCATTTATTTATTTAAACCAAACAAGGCATATACTGCATTTATAATATATTTGCAATAAATTATAATAATATAAATATAACTCCGCCGTAGCCGGTCCCAAACCTGGTTGTGAAAGGAGAAGGGATGGATAGCTTCATTCTGAATGGCTGTACGCCACCGCAGCTTCTCAGGGGGTAGGTGAGGAAAGTGCAGGAACTTTGAAGTCTTGCAGATCACTCACTGAGGCAGCTATCACCACACCTGGCAGCTACGCAAATCCATCTAATGAGAAGAAGGAGAAATTTGAGGGCGGGAGCCGTCTGACTTGGTGACTGGGTCGGGCTCTCTTAATGGACAGCACGGCGTCGAAACCGCTAGTCGTGGGGCGGTTCGACGTCTAGGCGCCAAGACGACGAACCTCTTCATCATCCGCTCCTACTACGAAATAACGGCGGGGGCGGGTACATCATCTTACCGCCCCTTGTTCCACCAGAGATTCGTCGATCGGTTTCCGCAATTCGTGCACGTGACCGCAGCGAATCGCAGACCAGTACCGCTTTATAACTCGCAGCGATACAATCCCGGCCAACATCAGGGAGCGTACTCGACTTGAGGTAATCGCGGAAACTAGTGATCGAGAGTCGATAGGAGCAGAGGCGGCGGCATCAGTACATCAGTACAGTTGCCGCACTGCAGGCAACAGTTCCAGTACTCACCCAAGCACTCTTCTCCACCGACTAGCTGAGGTTCGGGACGAATTCCAAAGAGCGTGTATAGAATTCTCGGAAATGGATCCTTTGCATAAACTAGGTATTCCCAGGTTCTGTGCATCTCCGGCAACTCCGGGCGGGACTCACTAAGGCGAGACATTGCTAGGCTGACCTCAGCTCTGGCAATGCCAGTTGACGGGTGAAAAATAAAGTGCAGAGTGTTTACTGGAACTATGCCATCCCCAGTAAAATACACGTAGTTGAAATGTTGGACACACTAAAGCAGAAACTTTCTGTCATATGCAGTCGGTTACGACGGTATGGTGAATAAATCAGGTCATGAGTCCGGAGGAATTTCCACCCTTCCTCGCTGCGGGAATTATCTACCTTATCCCTAAGAAGGACACGTTGCAGGACCCTGCAGACGCAAGACCGTACTTGCTTACCAACACTTTAAAATTGCATAACGTCCATCATTGGTGGAAGGGTCAAGCGTACCTGGAGACCAATAACATTCTGTCCGAAGAGCAGAAGAGCTGCCGAGTTGGGTCAAGTGGTTGCAAAGAGCTGCTTATTATCGACTCGGTAGTTGTAGGACCAACAACTTGAGGCCAAAGAAACCTCTTGCTATATCGATTACGCCAAGGCTTTTGACAGCGTTCCGCATACCTCGCTAATCGATATCCTACATCTGTATCGCATTGATCCGAAACTAATAAAGTTTTTGGCATACCACCTTATCAGTACGTAGATCTGAGGGTGCTAATACCTCAGAGCCCATCCATATACGGAGGGGCATCTTCCAGGGGGATTCGTTGAGTCTCCTTTAGTTTTGTATGGCACTGAAACCCCTTGCATGGCTACTGAATGATGCTACATCGACAAGTCGACTCGCTGCACGCTTTTTTTTTTACAGCCAAGAACAGACAGACCTGCCTGCCTTAATACAGCTTCACTATCGCTACAGATTGAGATACGCTTGCCCTTCAACCGCTCGTCAATCACCCAGGTTACTTACTTTTAAAAGGGAGAAGCCTATAGTGGTGAATCCATCAACATACTGCACAAAAGTGGCGTCACTTTCATTGTTAGGTAGCGATCAATACCCACTTCAGCACACAGCAATCTCTGCGTTAGCATAGCGTAGATCCACTTAATTAAAGTTTCATTAATACCATGGTCTCTGGCGGCATCATAGAGCTTTTGGAAGAGCGCACGCAATACTCACGAACACCCCCATCGCGTGCTCAGCTTTTAGAGTTACGTCCTCTATCTTTTAAACCAAAGAGTTACGAGTTGACTCATAAGATTTTCCATGCTGGTAACCACGTTGGTTTTCATTTAGTGGGTGCGACCTTAGCATGATTTGTCTAAAGTTCTTTGGATTTGAATAGTCATTATTCCACTACCTTCACCTTCTGTCAAGAGGAGGCACGTATGTAGCCCAGAGCAAGATATCCTCGAAAAATATTTCTTAGAAAGTGCCATAAATGCTGTATTCCCTCCTTAAGCATCGGTGGATAGATGTCATCCATGCCAGGTGCTTTGAATTATTGAAAGGATAGTATAGCAGCTCTCGCCTTGTTGTTGGTAACAAACACTCTCGCCGTGTTCCAATTCCTCTTGCAACATTTTCGTTTTGAAGGGTTTGCAAAAATCGCCAATTCCCTCCCTCCTACTTCTGCCACCTTTTCTCCCGAATGGTGTTTTTGATTAATCAACACTTTATTTCATATTTGGTTACGGATTAATTTACATTTCCTGTTATATCAGGAATGTTTGAAATGAAATTGACGGCCTTTAACTAATTAACTATATTTTGAGTTAAATACAATTGAAACAATAAATTGCAGAACAACTCTCCGGAAATTCCGATTCCTCTTTTCTCGTCCTTGTGGCTTCGAATTTCGAATGTTGTTAGCCTCGCTACGCCACAGTGTATTTCCAAGAGAATCTGGATAGACTCAACTCTGGAGTTCGTGAAAGTTCTATCTGAGAGTCGTCGAACTTGGCCCACTCATCCTTATTAAAGACTCTGCTCAGCCTGGAAGTCTCCCTTTCACCTTCCCGTTTCTTACTTTATGTTCTAAAGTAGTCGCGTTGCGCAAGTTTTATAAAAGGCTTATATATTCACGCTGTAAGTTTCGGAGGCTTAACCAGTCTTCATTCTTGCTGCCTTTGCAAGCACGACTTGGAAGTTGTCTGGTTGATTTCCTAGCTCTTTGTGAGTCTCCGTTCCGTCATTGAACCATTTTACAGCTTCCGCCTGGGCATATAGAACAAGCCTCTTTAAAGTACTCTAAAAGTGTGCGATTCAGAGTTTGCAATTAATCTTCTATCGCCACAGGAGCCCTTAGTCGCCTAGAGAGCTTCATTTCGTTGCCAAGAAATTCATTGAACTTTGTCCAATCCGTTTTCCTATGATTCCGTCTTTGTATTACAGACTATTCGCCTGCAATAGTTAAACTAAATTCTAAGTAACGGTGATCTTCATATATTATAACATTCGCCAGTCTCTAATCAACTCTAACAACTTTGAAGTGCAGATTGTATTTACTTCACTTCTTCTTGGATCCACGAACGTAGGGGAGCACTCTATGTTCGCGGTCCCAGTCTGGACTGAACTGATAAAATCAAACAGCTTTTCTACTCTAGGATTGCCTTTACTACTACCCAAACAAATATGGTGAGCGTTCGCATCACAAACTATTAAGAATTCAAGGTCCTTTTAATTCTGCATAAACTACCAGAACCCTTAGTTCTTGCGTCGGCGGTGGACATAAAGAGTCATAGGATAAGTAAGCAGAAGCAACTATGCCGTTTCTCCTCTTGCTATCAACCTGGTATCACAAATTGACCGCAACAATGTCACCGACAGGTCGAATATAGTCAGGTTTCAAGTTCTTCTCATTAAGAGAGTTGCTGTACTATCCTCTCTGGCTGACCGCGCCGTAGGCACCGGGTGAGGTTTTTCACTGAAGTAGAGAGCCTGCCTTTCGCAGATTTCTCCGTGGAACTTGCTAAAGCCTCCAAAAACCGTGCCTCAGCCACAACCTGATTTCTCAAAGTCGAGGGTGGATTCGAAGTCTGGGAGTTTTTATCACTTAGAAAGTTACAATCCATTGCTTCCATCTTCATGCATTTTGGACATCATCCCCACCCCTAATGTAGTGGTAAACCACCGCAGGCTCCCCCCACCACGACAAGGTGGTGTCCAAGCGCGGGGTTGGACTAATATCTATTTTAGGTGGATATTTTATGAAGCAAAGTGTTATGCTGCATCAAGATAAAATCCTAGAGGAATTTGAAGTTCAAAGTAGAGCCGACTAGGATCGCATCAAACAGTTTGTATCTGGGAAGGTAGCGTTGTTTCTGTCGATGGAGACATTGATCTTGACGTTGCTCAGCTCATTAACAACGCTAAATCCGTCTTCACTGTTTTGTCCAAAATTTATGTATGCAACTATCTCAGCGTCAAATTGAGACTGTTCTGCGTCAGTATTCTCTCCAAACCTCAAGCTGTTATAAACGCTCTTTAGTTATCTGGCACAGAACAGTGATGGAAGAATGAAAACTTGTCGGAAAATCGTGGAGGGAGCTGAAGCAGCATTGCCAGGGACCGACACGAAAGTGTGAAGACGTTGTTAACGCCCTGTACCAACATACGTTAAGATTATTAAATTTGAAGGATATTCCCCTTTTCTGAATAATTACCAAATGCAAAACAACAAATGTGGCGTGGTTTGAAACTCCAGTATAGTAAAGCAGCAACAACCACCGCTTAGCATACAATCCCTAATGAATTTTAACCAAGTTGGCAATCAGGTTGCGTTGTGTCCGAAACTACCGGTATAATCAACCACCCGTTAATTTGGGTCAGCAGCATTAAAAACGTTTCAGATGATACTAAGCGTTAGTATCAATATTGAGTCCACGATATCAAGCGGGATGGCGAGTAATCAGAGAACAGGTAACTGATTATTCCTCGTACATTCACAATCTATTGCTAAAAAGTAACATTTAATTTCTGTAGCGCTTCAGCAATCTCCGAAAACTCCATTAAGAACTCCTGGGCAGGTAACCGGGTCGAATTCATCCAATGCCCAAGAACATCAACTGTGCCAAGAAAAGTACAAGCAGCTTGCAAAGTACATAGAACCGTTAAAACTCCTGATCACGCATATCCAAGATGACGAGAGTACGATGAAATAATTAAAATTTTAATTTAATTTCTAAGTTGAGGATCATTTTCCAGACACTGAACGAGTTGATACAATGATGAAATTACTAACGATATTGTGTTGTCGCCATCCTCGCGTCACTCTTTCGACGCTCCTTAGATGTGAACAGGCTTTAGCAAGGGTAGACTTCGAATCTTACATTCAATCAAGCAATCAGCTTGCAGCACTCGTAAAAATACACTTCGCAGGAGTAGAAATGGAAATTATTGAATAATTTGTCTCTTTCAGAGTAGCCATCCATTGATCGAAGCCTTGCGTACTACGTTACGAAATCCCGATAGGAATCAAATTTTACAGCGTACCTTCCAACCTTGCGTAGAAGATTTATTTGGGACTGACATACAGTGAGTGTCTCAAAGCAGCAATGAGCTCAGATTGAAAAAACTATTCCCAAAATTGAACTACTAAAATATTCATCAATTTCTAGATGCCTACCTCCAGTTAAACCTCAGAGAATGGAGCAAGAAGACAATTCGTTCCTTGAAATTCCACATGTACTGCAGGGCGAGATCGCTCGTTTGGACCAGAAGTTTACAGTTTCGTTGGACTCTGTTTCACAAATCGCTGTTAGCAAGAGAATAAACCTAATATGTCGCTTGAATGACAAACTTTTGCCATGCGTACCTCCAATAGGCGTCACTATACCGGGTACGTATTTCCAGACTTCCTAGTGAAAGCTATCCTTTGACGGTATTTTCTTCATTTTCACAGAAAAGTATCCAACGAAATCGCCGATCCTTTCAATTCCAAAACAGGAGTACTCGGCCACGCCTTTCCTACGTGCTGTGCAGGCTGCGTTCGCGGCGCGTGCTCGTAAATCTCCGGAATTCCATTCGCTAACGCACGTGCTCAATAACTGGGAAATAGCTATTCGTCAAGCCTGTTCACCAAATTCGGTTGCCCCAAATAGAGTTTCAACTTTGTTGGGCATCTAGACGAGTAAAGCAAGTTAATGGCTGTGATGTGCTAATGTTGTCGAAGTGGGGAGGTACCAACAGCGGAAAATTAATAAATTAGTTTCTATTACAATTATAGCCTTATTTGTAACTCTCCATATGAAGTTATAGGATGGACGAATCCTCTTTCATATCTTAATAATGTTGTCAGGGGATGCGCACTTCGTCCTAAAAGAACTATTCTGCCCCTTTAATGTTTATAAAATACCTATAAACTATTGTATGTCGTTTATGGCGCTAACCGACCACTTCGTTATGTTCCCTACTTCCAAGAGTTTTAACCTACTATCCGGTATTAAGTATACTTTCAGGTGCTTGACAATTGCACAAATGCCAGACACAGTTCCAAAACATGTGCTCATCACTCTCTCAACAGAATCTACAGACAGTGTCCGTAAATATCCTTAGCTCCCCCAAGTGATAGTTTAGCCTGCAGATACCAGTGAATATTCCCACAACGATCCGGAAGCTCTTATGTTTAAAGAATCTTTGAACACTCAGGTTCGAATTGCGCCATGCTATTAACGTAGCATGCTGGTCCCAAGCCCAGGTAAAAGAGGAGCGTTTTTTTGGGTAGGGTAGGTGAATGCATTTACGCACACAGTGTTGGACTCCCGGTTCGGTACGTCGTCGGACTACCAATTAAACACCTCCCCATCGTCAGAGAGCTAGCCTGGAACCGTTTGTCACATTACTTCGGGCTAGTCCCCGAACTCTCCCGCCTTGCGGAGCCTTCAAATCAGGGAATTCCTTTCACTAACGGGAGGAGAGAGGAGGAAGGGAACTTTCAGTTCAAGGAACCCCCTACAATCCGGCTCCTCCACCGGTCGAGTTCTATCTTCCTAGCAACGAGAAGGGCCCGAACGTAATGGGCAACACGGCTCCACCTGTCAGCAGTCCTCAGCATCTCTTCGACAATGTTGTCTGGAGAGAGATCCCCTGTGTTTAAATAGAGCTGCTGACGAACCCCATCCCACTTTCCACAAGAAAAAAAAGTGTGGTGGGCGTCGTCCACAACTCCATTGCAAAACACACAATTCGGAGGTCGCCCCTTTCCAATCTTGTGCCGTTCTTCGCGAGCAACCACCTACTTTGGCTCATCTCCGTTGCGCTTGTATATGGCTTGACGCTCCTTAGCAAGAAAGGCAACGGGGATCACTCCCGCGATCACCATCACGGTCGGTTCAGAGACAGTGCGATACGTAGACGCCACTCGCAAAGCTCCCCGTCTATGTACTTGCGCGAGGCGTTTACGATATACCTCCTTGTTAAGAGCGTCAGCCCATACCTCTCCGCCGTAGAACAGGACAGACTGCGTTGAACTCATCAGGAGACGTCGCCTGCTAGACGTAGGACCCCCAATGTTTGCCATTAGCCTATTTAACGCCGAAACTGAAGTTGCAGCCTTGGTCGCTGCTGCTATGATTTGCTCAAAAAAGGTCTTTGAGTCAAGAGACAACCCGAGGTACTTTACTGCTGATTTTGACTCGATTATCGACTCGCCGAACGATATGGGACGCAGGGTTGGAATTCTCTTTTTAGTCAGGATGACTATTTCGGTTTTTCCATTGCAAGGTTGAAACTATGAGTATCCATCCGCTTACCCGTCGCATCAATATGCCAAATCTGCTTTGGGCTTGTTCGACAGTGCGTCCAGCAACAAGTGCTGCGATATCATCTGCATAGCCGACGAGGCGCGACTCTTCTGGCATGTCGAGTTCAAGTAGAATGTCATAGGTAGCGTTCCAGAGGTCCAGCCCTAGGATGGATTTCTATGCTACCCCCGACGTGACCTCGATCCTCCTTTGACCCTCTAGTCTTTCATAAAGCGGTTCGTCAGATAGTCGCTCAATATCCGTAAGAGATAATTTGGCACGTTGAAAGTATTGTCTAGTGTGCCTAGAATGTCTTTCCATCTTACAAAGGAGGAGGGTTGGTACTATCCTCAGTAATACAAAAATTAAATGCTGTGATCAGGGAAAGAGCTAAATAAAATATAGTTGGAGTTATTCCACTATGCTAAATGCCACCCGATCTATCTTGGTGACAGGTCCCGCGACAGGCCAACCAGGAAAATGCATTCAGTGTCACTAAAAATAAAATTATCGTGTTGAGTCATAAGCCTCGGAAAAATGTTAGCACGTTCACTTCTGCCGACGCGGCAGGTCGAGCCCCGGTCATGTCGGGAAATAGTTAAGAGTTCTTGACGCATAAACGGCGTCAGGACATAAGTAAGTTAGTCCGAACAAAACAAATGCGTGTCCGCACGCTAAATGTTGGCACCTTAACTGAAAAAACCGAGGAACTTGCAAGAGCCCTTCAGGAAGGGCGCACTGATATCTGCACTCTGCAAGAAACCCGATGGTCTGGTGCCAACAGCTGCGACATTGAACGCGAACGCGGTAAAAATGACTATAAAATTCTCTATTTTGGTACCCCACACAGTCAATACGGTGCTGCCATTGCCATCTCAGAGGGTTTCCGGGATGCCATTAAAAAACTCGAACGATTTGATGATAGGCCGATGAAGCTCACCATGGGGTGTAATGGGGAAAGGAATTTGAAGCATGCAATGAAGGAGCGTATAATGGATTTTGCGGACACACATGACCTTGTACTTATGAATACATGGTTCATCAAACGATCGCTTCATCTTCCTATATTTTATAGTGGGAATCGTAAAACGCAAATCGACTATATTCTCTCTCTCGCCAACATTTTACCACCGTCACTGATTGCAAACCCGTTCGCTATGAGACCATCGCACCTCAACATCGGCCGTTGATCGCTGAATCAAGCCACCGATAAAACAGCGTGAGGAACGAACTGGCCCGCCGCGCATTAAATGGTGGCGATTTCGTGAGAAAAAAGAAGAAATGATCTCACTAACGCGATTACCAACCATCGTGGAACTAAATTAAAGACACGATTTACAAAGCGGCTGCTGCAACCCTCGGGGCTACCAAGGTAAGCAGTACATCAACCGAGATACTTGGCTTTTAGAATGACGATGTTAAAATGAAGGTAAGTGAAAAGAAACGCCCATACCACAAATTTCTCAACGATAAAACGCTCGGCAATTGGCAAGTTTATAAGAATGTCAAATGGAAAGCAAAGGAAGCAATCGCTGCCACCGGAGCGGTCCATTACAAAAATCTTTACGATAAACTAGGCGCTCGGCATGGCGAAAGAGATCTATATCGACTTGCCAAAAGCCGGCACGAGCGCACGCAGGATATCGAACACTTCTATTGCGTTAATGACAGGAACGATACTTTGCTCATCGACCGTTGAGCCGCGACGTATAGATAGCGAGAATCTTTCGAGCAGATTTAAACTGAAGAATTTGCTCATCCTCCACTTCCACAATCATTGCCGACATTTGGAGCAGTTCCGCTTGTCAGCACACTTGGAGTCAGGGAAGCAATAAAACGAATGAAATCGGGGAAAGCAACAGGACCTGACGACATCGCATCTGAGGTCTTGAAAGCGAAGAGCTGAGACCCAACATTGTGGCTCAGTGAATTCTTTAATCGAGTTATTCGGGAAGGTAGAACATCATCTGACTGGTAAGAAAGTACCATTGTTCCAATATGGAAAAAGAAAGGTAGTCCAATAGAATGTTCAAATTACCGTCTAATTCGGTTACTTTTCCATACCATGAAGATTTTTGAGCGTATTCTTGACAAGCATATTCGCGAAATCGTTGAAATAACCGTGAATCAAGCCGGGTTTGTCAAGAACTGCGGAACTACTGACACAATACGCGCTGCGCGGTTACTCATGAAGAAACACCGTGAGAAGCATCGCTCCCTCGAATTCATATGGTATGCTCTGCGATAACACTTAGGCACAATCATTGTCAGCGGCAGTGACCTGCCCAGAACTGAACGATTTAAAAATCTCGGGTCAATGCTATCAGCCAATGGAGAACTGCACTATGAAATTGCTTCACGCCCATCAGGTGCGACCCCAGGTGGCGGATAGGGGCATCCTTATTGATGTGTAAATATGTGTTCATGCACTTTTCTTTTCTAACTGTGCATAGGCTAGTTTTTGCTCATCCCTAATGCGTAGACCAAAATGGCTATAGGAAGGACACCCACAAAATAAAACCAAGATGGCCGAATTCAGAAGGAGTAAAGTTACGGTGCAGGGGCTTGGAACCCCAGTACCGGTGGCTTTTGGGAGTCAGCAAGCGGGTTCCCGGCCGTCGATGTCCTTCCTTCCTTCGTCGGTGGTGGACAACTTGGCCACCGTGGCATCTAATACTACAAGTGTTTTAGATTTGAAGAAGGAGCTGTTCAAACGAAACACAGCTCTATCAAGAACACCAATTGCAAAGGCAAAGGTTGATGGGCTAAAAGGAAATAGCTGGCCAAAAAAGGCGGTTTCAGGAGAAGCTCATCAATTTTACGATCTCCTCCAATACCAAAGCCGGCAAAAGAGAAAGCTCATGGGAGCTCAGAAATTGAAAAAGGTGAAGGAGTCAGTAAAAGGAGTAATATGACCAAGACTCACCGAGAACAAAGCCCTGACCCAGAAGAACTACCTTTTATGCAACTTGGGACTAAAATAGTTGAGCTGTCCGAATTCATCATAGTCAAGCACAACGTGCATGAAGCCATTAAGAACATGGTGAGAGCCTGTTTTACAATAAGTCCTAAGGAAAAGCCGGACATCCCAGCCCCAACAGTGTCACAAGCGATCCAATTGACACCAAGCACAAGATTATCGATCAAGAGAGTGCGAGACAAAGAAGAGGAAGCTTTGGGGAATTAACAGGCACCAAAAAGGAAAAACAGAGTCTTGAGCAGTCCAGCTAAAAGTTCAGAAGGGCCCAAAGTGCCCAAGGTAGGAATTTCGGCTAGCGAAGCGAAACCGAAGGAAAATAAGAGCGATGGTTGGGATAAGGTCGTGAACAAAAAAAAAAGGAACAAGAAACCAGAGGTGCGCATTCACCCAGAGGTAATTGTACTCTACAGCAGAAGACATCTAACATATGCGGAAATACTGAAGAAGGTGAAATCTTACCCCGACCTAAAAGACCTAGGCGGAATTGTCAGCAAAATCCGGAGGACCCAGAAGGGGGTCACATGTTTGAGCTGAAAAAATCCAGCGTGGGGAGAACTGATGGCTTTCGTAACCAAGTTATAAACTCACTTGGGGAGAATGTCGCGGTTCGTTCCCAAAAACATGAGACCTATATCCAGTGCAAGGATTTGGATGAGGTAACATCCAGAGAAGAGATCTGCCCTGAATTGGAGCAACAATTCAAGTTGGAGGAATTCAGCTAAGTATCTATCGTGAGCCTAAGAAAAGCTTACGGCGGTACTAAAACGGCCACAATACGACTGCCAATGGAGTCAGCGCGGAAGTTGTTGGGGGAAGGTTCGAATTGGAAGGGTTGTTTGGCGACTAAGGGAGCAGATCTCTTTAAATGTTTGGACACTTCGCGAAGGCGTGCACTAGCGGCATCGATTGATCCGATCGATGTCGAAGGTGTGGGGAGAAAGGACATATTGCCAAGGAGTGCAATAGGAAGGAAAGGAGAGACGGGATAACCGGCATATTGCTAGAAGTGGTAAGTGCCCGGAATTTAGGATGGCGTTAATTGCAGTGAAAAAATGAGGTTAATACAAATAAACCACAATCATCGCAGGGCCACACAAGATTTACTTGCGCAGACCACTTACGAATCTGCGATGGAGGCTGCTATCATTAGTGAACCGTACAAAAATCTCTACAGTAGTGTATGGGTCACAGATTCAACTGGTGGAGCGTCGATATGGCCGTGCGGTAATCAATCCATACAATATAGCATGCGTCAGACAGCTAGTGGCTTTGTGTGGGCAAAAATAAGCGGTATATTCGTATACAGCTGCTGCGCCGCACCGAGCCTCACAGTGCCTGAGTTTGATGACCTGTTAGACGATCTTGTTCAGGACGCAAGGAGATGAGGTCCAAAGGTGATAGCCGGTGACATCAATGCGTGGGCTATCGAGTGGGGCAGCAAAGGGAGTAACACAAGGGGGCGGTGCTTATTAGAAGCATTTGCCCAGTTGGATGTAGTTCTGGCCAACGAAGGCGATGTAAACACTTATCGGAAAGGGGGAACTGGTTCAATTGTAGATCTGCCTTTTGTCAGTCCTGCGGTAGCACGTGACATGTCCAGGCAAGTTAGTGAGAACTTCACGTACAGCGACCACCAAGCAATCACTTTTAAACTAAGGGTAGAGCCACAAGGCAGGAGACCCGCACCCCGGAAGCCGAAATCCAAAAGAACACCAAGATGGTCTGCAAAAGCGATGGATGAGCAAACATTCATGGAAGTGTGGCTAGACCTGCCTAGTAAAGCAGCCACCTCTACGGATAGAGCTCCCCATGTTACACAAAGCATCTCTAAAGCATGTGACGCTTCGATGCCTAGGAGATGCTCATTCCCCACTAGAAGACCCAATTATTGGTGGAATAGTGAACATCCCCGCCTTCGAACAGCTCAGAGGGCAATAGGTAGGATCGACCAGGGGCAAAAGGAGCAAAAGGAGCCCGCAAGAACCTCAAGCTCGCTATCCGGCGAAGTAAGAGGGAATGTTTTAAGGAATTCTGTTTGGAAGCGGACATAAATCCGTGGAGTAGCCGTCAAATGTAGACCAGATATGTTTGCGGAGCTGTCCGAAACGTGCATGTCTGAGGGTATCTTTCCTGCACCATGGAAGCGGCAGAAGCTGGCGCTGCTGCCTAAGGCTGGCAAACCTTCAGGGGAGCCGTCCTCCTATAAACCCATATGTCTTCTAGACACTATGGGGAAAATGTTGGAGCGGACTATTTATAACAGATTACTCCCAGTCGTCGAGAACCAAGGGGGTTTTTCAGATAGGCAGTATGGGTCCCGTAAAGCTAGGTCAACCATTGATGCCATCAAAATTCACGGAAGGGGTTGTATCAGCAAATTTATGTGGTGGTGACCCTGGATGTGAGGAATGCATTCAACTCGGCCAATTGGAACCTTATACGAAAGTCTCTGGCGACCATTAGTATTCCCACCTACCTCGCCGCTATTATCGACAGCTACTTGAATGAGCGAACACTCTGGTATAATACCGATGATGGCTCTGTACTGGGGCCACTACTATGGAACATCATGTATAATGATGTACTTAACTTTCCGGTTCCGGAGGAGGCCACGGTGGTGGGTTAAGCTGATGATATAGCATCTCGAGAATGTTGAGTTGTAGTCAAGCGAAACAATAAGTGTTGTTAAGGCTTGGTTAGAGAGTGCTGGACTGGCACTTGCGGAGGAAAAGACGGAAGCGGTCCTCATCACTAAGCGCCGGAAAAGAAATTACGCCTGCATTAGAATCGGGAATCGTATTATCACTTCCAAGCCGGCCATCAAATACTTGGGGGTGGTGATAGACGGAAAACTGAATTTTAAAAAGCATCCACTACTAGTATGGCTTTTCAAGGATGACGCCGAACGTAGGTGGACCGCGGCATACTTGCAGGCACAGCCAAGGTGATAAGTTCTATCATGCCGTATGCAGTCCCAGTTTGAGGAAAAGCGCTGCAGGTTTTAGGCAATACACACAAACTGAGTACGGTTTACAGAAGAACAGCCTTAAGGGTGTGTTCTGCCTTCAGGAGCGTCTCAAACGATGCAGCGTTCGTCATCTCGGGGATGATGCCGATTGACATCCTGACAACCGAAATGATGAACATTTATAACACCAGGTCCATCTTTCTCTTATTGCAGGTGAAAAAAGCCGAAAGGGAGAGATCCATAAGCAGATGGCAACAGCGATGGGACTAGTCAGAAAAGGGTCGCTGGACTTACAGGTTGATCCCTTCCATCGGGGAATGGCTGGAGAGAAAGCATGGGGAGATCAATTATAATCTCATCGGCTATGGAGGATACCGTCAATACCTGTACAGGTTTAAATTGGACACCTCGCTTAATTGTCCAAACTGCGACGGGGTCCCAGAGGACCCAGCGTTGGTTGGGTAGTTGGGGTTGGTTTTAGTGGGTAAAAATCCCACATTGTGGCGTGCCCAGGAGAGAGTCTTTTGAAGATTTCCACTTCCTTAAAAAAAAAAGACAGACAGACACCGTCTCGATTCTAATAAGGTTTTGTTTCACACAAAACCTTAAAAAGAATCAAACTTACTAAATTTGTGTTTGGCTGCCATCAGTGCTGTTGGTGTACTTCAAGGGTGGTGTCAGGTCCTGTTTGGACTGTTAGCTTGCTGGACCCCCAAAAAAACAAAAGCAACAAGTTCCCAATTATGTATGTTGACTCTGGGAAAAGTATATACAACCAAAAAGAATTTTCCAGTGTGCTGGTTAATTTCTTTTTCAAATTATTATTGATTGGGCTGTATTTAAGCCTTATAAGGTATCTACTTTTTGCAGACAGAAGAAATATGCTCAGAAGCTCGAAGTTCATTCAAAATCCTAATTAAAGAAATAGTCGCCTCGAAATTAGACGTATGGTAATCGAAAAGTTTTTCTCAAATCCTACTGGGAGGCATCCTTGGAACGGGCGAGGTTTTTGAAGTAGATGTCGTTATACAAATTACTCAATCGACTCAAGCGACTGAACTTTGGTTTGGTAATTTGTGTATCCTTTAGTAGTTGAACCCTCTGATGCTGATGCTCTACTTTGATTTCATAGTTGACAAAAGTAACGGTAACTTTCAGTGCAACGACAGTGGCGGTAGCTGGATAGCTGGACATTACTATAGAAGTTTATGTCACATCATTGGGTTTGTGTCTGTAAGGTTGAGTTCTTCCCGTGAATAAAACTAATCGTCTAAATAAGATCTCGGCTACTTTCCCATAGAAATTATTTGCGAAGTTATTTCGTTTGTTGTGTCTCCAGAGTAACATTGTTTTCCTGCATACAAATACCCTTAATGTTGAACGGAATGTTTTCAAGTGAATGAAATACAAAGATATTCTTTCAATGCGTCTGTTTTATTTCTGCTTATTATGGTTATTGCAAATGCAAATCAGAAATAAAATTAAATAAACGTTTGATATTATTTTTATGCATTTACTTCATTTATATTGGTAAGTCCTGAGAATATAATACACAATAATGTTAAACTTGGTTGCTTTTATTATTGTTGTTTGTGCGAAAGCATTTTCAATTTTTTCTTTGTTTCTTTATATATTTTTGATTACGCCATTTAACATAATTGTTATTTTCCATTTTCGTTTTTTTATTCTATTAGTGTTGCTATAATTTATTTGTAATTTTATCATATGAATATGTCCTGCAACTTGTTTTAGGTATTTAGTTGTTATTTTGTTCATTTCTAAATCCTTACTTACTAGAATTCATATGCTAGATCTAACGTATTAACCTTAGAATGAAATTAAAGTTTAATTCAGCACTAACACTATAATAATAAAACACTAAATCATTGATGATGATCACCAAAAAAAGTCAAAATACTGGCACAATATCCGTTCTATTGTTTTTCATGTCACATGTTGCGTGTTTTTTGTTGTGGATAACGGAAATATATTTAGTTTTCCTGCGTGAAAAAAACCTGAATGTCCTTGAATAAATATTTTCTTAGTGTTTGCGGGCAGTTTAAAGATAATAATTAAACTAAACTGGTGGTATAAGCTTCGCTATTTGTCTAGTGTTTCGTCTTTCGAATGAACAACAAAACTCAAATCACTAATCCCAATGTCCAACTGGGATAATCGAAAAAATAAGAGAGTCCAAATAAAATTTGATTAAATCACGTAAAAGTAATGATAAACCAAAAAAATTCATATTAAACTCAGTATACTTGGATACGGTCAAAAAAATTGACGTAATTGTTTTTTAAAACGAAAAATAAAATGTATAACATTTAACAACTTAACTAAATGAGAAAATGAAACGTAATCACCTTTAATTGTTTCGAAGCAATTGCGCCATTACAATCGAGAATTTCTTCTAGTCCGCAGCAGCAGTAATTATTATAATAGTCTTATACACGGTGATGGATTAATGCAATGACTTGGAGACGTGCGTCTGAGCATCAACTTCAATACCTTAAAATTCATCTAGTTTAACTATATATTCTTCGTCTAGCAATGATGCGGATTTGCTTCTTTTTGTTTTAACCCTTCAATCAAATAACAACTAAATAAATTGAATTGTAATTAAAAACAATGAATTGAATTTTGTATCTAATCACGGACAAGTAAATACAAAATAAAATTCGGGAAAACAAATCTATAATTCGAATAAATTTACTACGTTTGGCTTTGTATTCTCTCTTCTTTTCACTTTCGCTCTACACCTAAATAAGTTTGATGGGAATGTATAAATCTATGCTTACGACAATCGTAGTGAACATAAAAATATTGGAGAGTAAAATATAATAATAAATAGAGGATAAACATAAACGATCAATATCAGTATCAAAAAAGAAATAGCAATCAAAACTATTCCTATATTCTTTTTGTTTTTTTTTTTTTTAATATTTAAGGTAGATCTGCTTATATAAATTGAAATCTTTGGCGCACTTGTCGAACTAACTTCTTCTTGCCCTTATAAGCGACAGTGATATTCTCTATAAGTCTTGAAAAGTGTGTAGGACCATCTCGAGCCAAGATAAACGTATCTCGGGCTTTGCTTAGAAAATCAATAAAATCACCGTAGTGACGGGGTGAAATATGCGATAATCTGGAAAAGAAGGCGAGGAATTAATATTGGAAACCGAAACATTTTTGAAACTTAAACTAGAAAAATAATCATGGAAGAAACGATCTGAAAGCACCAGGGGCGATGGGAAGTGAGTCCTAGGGGGTTTTAAGTGAGTACCTGTCTCGTGGACTTAATCCCACGGTCTCCTTAAGACGGGTGACTTTGTGACCACACTCAAAGCCCCGCTGTGACAAGCAACAACGGTAGCAGTCTATACCGAGTGCATGGTTCAGCATTCATACTGCATACATGCAAGACCTACCAAAATCTCTACCGAACTAAGGAGTACGGCACCCGTGTTGAAACGCAACACCACACTGAGACCCGAAGGTCTCTGTTCGCTTGAACGCAACCACAACCCCCATGAAGCTCCCACTAGGAGGCCAACCGCAAACACCCGAGCTGAACGCACATACAACAAGAATTCTCCAGAAGTATGTGAGTCCAGGGGCTATCCCGGTTCCCATGGTACCAGGATATCCCTGGTAAGGTTTCGTGACTATTGCCACTTCAGATGAGTCCCCGTGCAGACTCGGGTCTCATTGCCCTAATTAGGCCTTTGGAGCATTCGTCTACTGCATCACGGCCGGCAACCCAATGCGTCTCTCGATGCCACCACTATGGAGGTTTTGCTCAGCCACTTGGTTTTGGTTCAGCTGACAGGGTTACCGCCCCGTTTTCCTTCCCGCCACCTCTGAGCAGCAGGGGCGATGGGAAAACAAAGATTTGCGAATAAGAAATTGACCCACTGTAACTGATTGAGTTGGGATTAAATACTCCTAAGCCCAGCCAAATGATTAGTTCTAATTTCTACTGCCAGTAACTAAAAAGACTGAGCAAAACAATGAAGGAAGGCCAACCAACAGTGCCAAAATCTTGAGATATCATCTTCCAGGACACATTTTCGATGATTGAACCAAAAATAAGGGAACTGGGCTGGAAAATTTTTATAAAGCTATTGTGCCGTGTGACATTGCAGATCATCTATTATGCCAATCTCTCTATTCACACTACTAGTAAAAACAATGAATTTAGAAAGTAACTGTGAGAAGTAATTGTCGGATTTTCTGTGGCCAGAAACCACAGAACTTTTATGCAGATGAACTCATGGCTTTGTCCACACGATATGGAAAGGTCATAGATCATTTTCCGACAAGTTGTTGCAGCTTTTATCTTTTGAATTTGAATGCGCATACCTTAGCTAGAGCAAAACTTACATACTCACGCGCCATAGGACATATTTCACTGAGATGCACTCCAACTCCTGCCAGAACTTCCTCCTAATCAACTCATCCACGGGTAAACGGTCTATGCGCCGACCATGTTCTTTGTTTGATGTATCTTGAGGATACATCGCAGGCAAATGCAAGTGTTAACGAAGGCTTGGAGGTTTGGAGTAACCATAAGGATCACTTTCTATGTGCTGCTCCCATATATGTAATACAGTGAAACTTCTCCTAACGGGCACCTCCATTTACCGGACCTCTTTTAATACCGGACAATATCTATTGCAACGGCCCAGAGATAATTTGTTTAACACAACAGTTCCTCTATTTAGCGAACCTTCTGAATAACGGACGTGGACACTAATAACCATCGGAATTATATCACGCATTTTTAGCTCTCAATAAAGGACAGCAGGAGTCGAGTTTTCTCATTTTTTCGGAAGTACATAATCGTTAATTGGAATCTCGGAAAATCCCTCATCTGGGACTCTTTACCTTTTTTATGAACTACATCCTGTTTCGTTTCTGTGGAAATAATATTGTTTCTTTGAGTTTATACTTTCTCAAGCCCAGTCCAGTTCTGTTCTTTTTAAATATCACTTAATGATGGTTTTTTTTATTATATTCCCCACGTATGTTCCACCCTCCCTTTTATTACATCGTATATGTGACACCTCCATTTAACGGACGCCTCCGAATAACGGACAAAATGACGTGCTCCTAGGGTGTCTGGTTAATAGAGATTTCAATGTAATAATAGTTGGCGCGATAATTCCATTGAATCAGGGCCTTGAAGTGTGTGAGAGCACTTCATTCAAGACCGCAACGGTACATTAAGGGACTATGGTATACTGTAGGAGACAATGTCGTCAGCATTGCGCTCGGTCGTGATTATTACCCTGATTGACTTCAGATACTCATCACACCTAGGACGACTGGTATCCAATATCCAGTCATGATACAAGTCCCCATGTCATTAGTGAGATTTCAACCACGGCTTCCCGCTACGACGCCTAGCACTCTAACCACTGATCCATGCGGGCGGCTACTCCATATAGCAACACAGAAGCATTAGCGCACAACAGATTGAGAGCCTTGGTTTTATTGATGTTTATCTTCAATCCCACTCTGTTTGCCTCCCTTTTAAATTCAAAGCCGGCTAATCAAAGTCCATGACTCATTGAAAGAGAAGCAAATAGATGTCATCAGCATATTCGAGGTGTTTGAAGAAAAATATCATATTCCATTAAACTCCTCCACGTCCTGCGAACAATGTAGCATGAAGAATGCCACCGAATTACCTGTTCACGTCGTTGAAAGCTTTCTAGAAATCGATGAAGAGCAGGTGAAGCTTAGATCTAAACTCCGCGCACTCAATCCAGGAAGATCCAGAGCAGAAACCGTCCTGTTCTCTGTTGATCAAACTTTCGAGATGTTCTTTGATGCATTTCAGGATTATTTTAGTCATCACCTTTGCGGGAGGTGCCCTTTTTGGAATCTCAACGACCATCCTCTTCCTCCATTCTTTGGGAAAGATCTCAGATTTCCAAGATTTCCATACGAGTGAAAGAAGCAGATTTGAAGAAATCGCAGGAGCAGCGATGTATAGCTCTACGCGAAGAGCAGCAAGCTCAGCGACTCTACTATGTTTGAGTGGATTGATGGCCGAGATGATTTCTCTTCTATTGGGAGGAGCAGTCCACGACGTAAAAATGGAATACGAGGTTAGACAATTAAGTAATGAGACTGATTTTATCGCCGTGCTTGTGGTAAACCTGCAACCTTCAAATTCCCTTCCCCTTCCCGGGCATCCTTCCCCTCTCCATTGATATAACTTGTTTAGTTCGCCTGCTGTGTCGTGTTGAGTAAACGTGTGTTACTCGCCACGAAAATTGAGAAACGAAATCTAGAGCAATGCGTCGCGATAAAATTTTGCGCCAGATTAAGCGAAACAGCTTCGGAAACGTGCGCTAAAATTGTAAAACTGCATGGTGATAGTGCTCTTAGTCGTGCTCAGGTTTTTCGATGGTTTAAGGAGGGGCGTGAAAGCGTGGAAGACGAGGCGCGGAGTGAGAAACCAGTCGAGGTGCGGACTGACTAATCCGTGAAGATCGGTGTTTAGCAATTCGAATGTTGGCCTCGAAACTGGGTATGAACTGTGAAACAGTCAGACAAATTTTGACAGGTGATTTCGGGATGAAAAAGTTGCGTGCGGAGATGGTTCCAAAGAACCTTTCTGAGGAGCAAAAGCAGCATCGAATGACGGTCGCAGAAGACTGTTTGGAACAAGTGAAAAACGATCCCCCGCTGCTTGATCGAGTTATTACAGGCGATGGGAGCTGGTTTTTCCAATACGACCCGGAAATCAAACGCCAAAGCTCAGAATGGTTGTCTCCGCACGACTCCCGCCCGAAAAAATCAAGTCTACTATCGCCAAGTACTTGAAGCATTTCGAAAACGAGTCAACAGGGTGCCCCCGCTCGTAACTGGATCCTTCATCACGACAACGCGCCGTGCGTAACGAGTGTACTCGCAGACATCCCAATCGAAGCGTCCCAGAAATGTTAGGAAGAGTGGAAAACGCGCTGGAATCGCTGTATAGATGCCCAAGAGGACTATTTTGAAGGGGATGACAGAGTTCTAAAATAATTTTTAAATATACGGTTTTCATGGAATCAGTCTCATTACTTAATTGTCAAACTTCGTATCTGGAGTTTCTTACTCAGATAGTCTTAGACCGTCTACCGGTTGTTGCGCCGTTGATGTTGTGGTTTTCAATTTTTAAACTAAAATTGACATACCTTACCTCAAACGAAACTTTATTAATCGAAATAAAAAATTTTCCCGTGAAGATTCAGGAAGCTGTGGAAAATGAGACCAACCCCAGGTTACCAAAGTTACCATTATCTTCCTCTTGTGCAATTTCAGCTACCATGGAGCTTCGCAGGCGTTCAGCCATGGAGCCGGTAGTCGCAAATTATCCACTTTTCATTACAAGTCACAATGCGATCAAAAATGGATTGTTCCTAATGCACAAGGTGAGAGAAGCCACAATTGCAAAACTGATTTTTTAACGATTATTTGGTGTGGTATCTATTTATAAAGGTCGTTTCGTTGTTCAGAGTGTCGTATAGGTTAAGCCTCATTCAGAAGCAGCCTCCCGAACTTCAACATATGGTTTGACGTTGATTAATGCCCCCTAAACAATTGGGGGCATTAATCAACACATTTGAAATTACAATAAAATAACCAAGATCGCAAGAATTCTCATAGCAATGCCTCCTGTTCTTTCATCCACGCAGCCTCTTTATTATTGCACTTTTTCACCTTTATTTGTTCAATGAGGCTGTGCTTCAGCTTCACTTGCGGTCGGTGCAATGGTTGAGGGGGTAGAGCGAACCTCTCGAGGAGAGGAGAGGAGGAGGAGGTGGAGCGGAGGAGGAGGAGACGGAGCGAAGTTCTCGAAGGGGCGGGAGGAAGAAGAACTTTAACTTCTCGTTGCTCCAGGTTTGAATCCCGCCCGTCATGAATGTGTTGTGTTCGTTCTTGTGCTTGTATCCACTGTCAGAAACTTATCACTTGCACCATAAGGGATGTTCCGTGTGTCTAATGATAGTAAAACTCTCATTGAAAAAAAAAAATTTCAAGAAAAAATAACAACAACAATGATTAGACTATGTGAATGCCCTATACTCCACAAAGGAGGGGACAGTAAACAAGCAACACTTATAATCATATACAAGATGAACAGAAAACTCAACGACGACTGAAATCCGAACCCAAGGCAAAGGGATTGAGCGACTACTGCTTCCCTTCGATCATCGCAACAATCTAATAAAATAAAACAAATCGAGTCCACTCGAAAAATATTAAGCGAATTTTTCCACAACCTAATATATGACGTGTCCGTGTGGCTTAGCTGTAAATGTCAGATATCAGTCGACTCAGTTGTGAATCACGGACGAGCGCAATGCTGACCATATTGCCTCCTATAGTATAACGTTACGGTTTTGAAGTGATTTAACCGCTTCAAGACTCACTCTTAGGCTTGTTTCACACTAAAGGTTTCTATTTAGTTGAATCACAACCGAAAGCCAACCGACCTGAGTGAAATCCTTTCAGACGTACACAGTCCCTATTCGGTAAACGGCTCATTTCACACAAATCAAACTCGACAGCTTTTAACAACTTATCATTAAAATCCACTCGTTGTGAGCTGAAAACCTAAAGTGAATCATGCGTGTGGGAGAGCCTTGATTGTTCTTCGTTCCCTATACACAAATTCGAACGGTATTAAAAGATGATAAAATCTAATGATGTGGTGGAAACACTTTTTACGTTTTCCATTAGGTACCGAATAGAAACCGAAAAACCGTTTCACACTTGTCAGCAGTGAAAGTGAACCTAAATTGAACTGAACCGATTGGAAGTGTGAAACGAGCCTTAGGTCCGAACAAAATGTAAAAATACATGCAAAACAGTCTTGCTACGAATAACAGTTGTTTGATGGATACTTGATTACCCTACAATGAAGAAGACGAGTCCAAAAAGGAGCACAATTGCAATGGCAGCATCTCGACGCTAACGAATTAGGAAGACAAAGAGTTCCTCTAAGAATACAATTGCTCCTGCTCGGGAGATTTTTTTTGCAACAATTATCGTTTCGATTCAACCCGACCCAAACAACCCGAAGAAGATTAATCGACTATGAATTTAAATTATAGTGTCACTTCAAAAATATGCTCTATTACTCACCGAGAATGAGTGGTGTTTACGTAAGCTGCAACGGCAGCTTCCAGAAGTTGCCGTAATGGTGCTCTGTCATAGCTCAGCTTTTGGTAAGATCTTATATTATTTCCTGCAATTTGAAAAATTCCTATTAGTTTCCACAATATCTGCAAAAAGGTATTCTTCTTCAACTCACCTCTATGCATTGAATTGAAATGCGGGACTCCCGGCGATGGAATGCTGCAACTACGAAGTATATCCGAAAGTACAGTGGCACATTGAACATTCTTAATAACGAGAGGTATAATGTTTGATAGTTCAGCTTTGCCTAGAGAATGTGCAAGTGCACAAGCCCAGTGGATGTCGTTGATTGCTGGGTGTGAATCTTGGTTGTACGCCAAATTGACGTTTTTCATAGCTAATATAGCAAGTTTGTATGCACGTGAAGCGTATCCTCGATGTTCCATATAACGGGCAATCGTAAATAGTTGACTAGAGTTCATTATGTGCTGAGCTGCATCAATAACAATTTGATAGGCCGTTTCAAATGCCATTGGATCGTTTTCGCATAAGGTTAAAGCGTTCAAAGCACAGTTTGGAGGATCTTTAGTTGCACATTGTAAAGCTAACGTTCGGGCGCAATTGGCGAGTTCTTCTTGTTGCTGTAAATTTAAGATATTCATTAAATTATTGCCAAAGTGATATTAAGAGCGATAAAGATGGGGAAATGAAAAAATGGCAACTTACCATTATATTCAAATTCATTCGATTGGAATTTGTCATAATCGCGTTCGCTACTGATCCTGTGGCTTCGGTTGGTGAGAAATATTGATACCAATTTTGCATGATAGAAAGGAGAGCATCCAACCCTAGTTGGGTTGCACAGGTGACCAACCAACGAACCATTTCACGTCGCCTCCAATTTACGCAAGTCAATGTCATTCGCATCACCTGCATCAATTAAAAGAATAAAACATAAGTTATTGTCAACCAAATCCAATTCTGTGGGAGTAATTTTACAATTAACTTCATTAAGCTCTAAAGAGCAATCAGACCACCTGCTGACTTGAGGCATGACTGTTGATATTTTATCGTGCCGCTCTGCTTTTAAATCATTTTTGCTATTCGCTTATGGAATCTTACTGTTATGTCTCTTTAAGTCAGTATGCAGTTGCTGAGACTTGCGATTCAGCATGCTAATGGTGCCTGGCACAATACTTTGAATATACATGATTTGAACTGCCTGCCTAGATTTGACATTATGAAGCTGCTCGTCCTAAATCAGGAAATTGGAGGCATATGTAGAATACAAGAAACTGCTACACCACTGCCGTAAAATCTCATTCTATCGAGATCGTTTCCCCAATTTATGCTGGTGGCCAGATTGAATTGCAGAAATTGATTGCA
The DNA here is from genome assembly GCF_905115235.1 of Hermetia illucens. NCBI lineage: Eukaryota > Metazoa > Arthropoda > Insecta > Diptera > Stratiomyidae > Hermetia > Hermetia illucens. Next base: position 54,647,492 of record NC_051849.1, read on the forward strand.
AAATCCTTTGTGTCTGGTTCCATGCATACATACATTTTTAGCTCGGTGGGCTCTGAGATAGTTGTGACAGCTTCATCTGAAATCAAGTGAAGGATATGATAGCACCATAGTAGAGAAAACATCCCGAGTTCAAGGTGAATTATGCCGGCCTTTTAACCTTTCACGCTGTTCGTTATCCAAGAAAACTCCGGGCCCGATAGGAATCACCTTCGTCTACCCTTCTCCTAAGACATGAGCGGCATTATTTTCTCGACAGCTTCAAAACTGAACCCACTTGAGAAAGGAGAAGGGACAAGTCACTATAATCTGAATGGCCGTGTAATCCCCAGGCATCTCAGGAAGTAAGTGGAGCCAGGGCCTCCAATGATATTCGTTAGTAATTTATTGCATCTAAAAGGGATACACATCTGTGAGCAAGTAGCCAGCAGATTTCGAAAATTCTCTTTTACAATAGAACATGTTTCGGATAACCTTTGTCTACCGTACCAGAATACGAGTTGGTTTTTGGAATATTCGTACATTCCTCAAGAACGGTTTCGAGGGCCCGCAGAGCATTGACTTTCACGAACCAGCGTTACGGGCTGTGTATTCTGGGATTAAGAGAGATTAGATCATGCGATTCTGGAGAGCACTCCTCCCCCTCTTGTAGCACTGCGCCATGGTATTCCGCGAAGCCTGACGGAAGCAAGCGCGAATCCGCACTTAGATTAATGTTTACAGCAACCAATACGGATGCTCTTATTACTTGGGAGCCGGTTTTGGACATGATACTGCCTCCGAGATTCCGGTCCGGAATGAGGCACATTTCAGTAGTGCCAGATTAGTAGAAGGATTTCCATAAGCACCCAATGCGGTCTAGAAGAGACTTGCTAAATGTGAAAATGTGATGTGATGTGTTCTGAATGGAATTGTGGGTTCTGACAAGTTTGGTGAAGTACTGTCTCTTGTGTATGAAATTGCTAATCACCGCAACGCAGATATGAACTGTTCCTCCAAAAAAAACTGTAATGAACTTGGCCATCAATGCACTTGAAGGGCTTCCCGCAGCACTATTTATCACTGTTTTTCTAGTTCCTGCAGAGTGCTTTTTGGAAACCAGATCGCTAATTCTAAAAGCTACTAAGCTATCAACATCATAGAGCTGCCATCCGTTTCAGCACAAAGATGAATAAGACAAAACTAGCCTAGAAGTTTACCAGCGTCTGCGGCTCTCACGAAGGGGTGAAAATCTCCTATACAATGTAGGTTCCGTAGAATTTGGTGAACGTATCGCGCCTTGGCTTCATCGCGAACGTGAAGACCCTATTAGGTTTACCACCCAGGTCCGAAGCTTTGATTCCCTTATTCTGAATTTCCAGCCGCTTCCGAGGGTGCTTACAATCGCTCCCTCGTTAGAGGAACAACAGCTGGATATTTTTCAGCACAAAATTCACGTAAATCATTGGAGTACTTGTCTTTTGTGTGGAGTCATCACAACCCTCCAGAGATCAACCACAAATCTATGTTCGTCTTTGAGCAGAGTCTCTTCGAACGCCTTCCTTACCCCCCTGCACAGCTAGACTTCTATGTAATTGTTTAACTCAATGGCGACCCTAATGTGATGTGTCACCTTATGTGGTTGTTGCCAGTCCACTTGGCAATCCCTGTGATGTGCCACCTTATGTGATTGTTGCCAATCCACTCGGCAATACCTTATTCTTCTTTCTTTCTAGATTAGATTATGGTTAGTCGGAGCAGCTAAATGCCAAAACTCCAGACTAACCAGTTATGGGAGCAGCAATTGCCTGAACTCCACAATGACCTAATCAAGCAGTGTAAATTATGGGAGCAGCGAATTGCTTGGACTCCACAGAATGAAACACGTTAAGCTTGAGTTTGATAGTTCCAACGAACTACGTATTTTTAATTTATATTTCCTTTTTTATACAATTTTTACCTATACTTAGTAGGCCGGTACATATCAATTTACAGTATTTTAGGAAAAATATTACATAGTAGGCAATGATAAGTTTACAGTATTTTTAGAGAAAATAATACATAGTAGGCGATGATAAAGTGAATAAGTTTACAGTATTTTACACTAACCACGAGTTCACTGGTGAGGAATCTGCATCATCTCGGCATTAAGTCACATTTTGTCCTGTAGAAATTCCTTTCTCTCTGCATCTAATCTGATCACTCCTCTGCAAAAATTTGATCCGCCATCGCTTTCGCTGACTTGGGAAATATTTACAGGGGTGATAACCCAGACCCCCCCCCTTTTCGGTAGGCATTCAAATTTGGGCCAAATCTAACCATGACCTGCGCTTTCTTGGATTTTTGCTGGTCATCCGGACTCAGTTAAGCTCCGGAGAGCAAGCTTCCGAAGCATGTTTTCGAATTCAGTCTTACCTGACACAAATATGTCAAATACAATCCCGTTTGGTTTGGCTCTCACACACTCATCTTTCTACTGCACGAGCCTAATCTGTGCCATCTTAAGCGACTCTTCAAAGGGCGAGGTCGAATTGATTTTACTTTTCTATACCAGTTAACATCTAGCTCAGTTCCGTGCCTTTAGGGCTCATTATGGCTATTACGTAAACTTTCATTTGCTTCGCACAACATGGAGTTAAGGCACTGTCGGACTCTTTGGATATATGCTCTATATCCCCGTACCTTTTACAAACAATAACTGATCAACAACCATTTGTACGCCCCTCTATTTTATTAAAACAATTTAATGTTTTGTTATGAATGAGTTGTCCTGTGTATTGTATTAGCTGGAACCAGTCTAGGTGCCACCAGGTGGTTTCGATTAATATAATTCCTACACTTGTCAGGCTTTGAAATAAATAAAAAACGCCAAATGCCACCTGTAGCCGTTTTCAGTCACGTTGCTCCGCAGGGTAGAAGCGCTGAAGGAGCGTCTAATGAGATCGCCTCTGCCCTGCGATCGTAACCGACCAAGCCAAAAAAGCGGACAATTGAATGTTGTTAACGCTTCTATTCCAGGCTTTCGAGAAACTATGGTCACGGGGGATTCATCAATTAAAATTTGAAAGTATTGACAACAAATTCAATTGGATAAAAGTGTACGTCGTATAAAATAAAAACAGACGCTAATAGTTTCCATGAACAAGCGGAAGCCCACGAACAACCCGAGAGAGAAATTAGAGGTTTCTACAAACTTGCGGAACCTACGATGTAGTATTTATGCCATTCCAGATTCGATATTCATGCGCCCCGCTGGATGCTGTGAGGAGTGCGGTCCATTCACGCTACTTTTGAGCTGCAGACTCCAGATAACGCTGAGTTACGACTTTTATTAAATCGAGAAAAAAATGCTTTCCTTCTCCAAGACGCGAGAGTTTACAATCCGGGCATGTATGAACCCGTACAGGATTACGGTGGTCTTCACGGGATATTACCCAATCCTGCCGGAAGACTTTTTTGTAGAGTATAGGGCATCTACACGGATTCCTGATTGTTTTTCTTTTTTATTTTTCCATTTACAATGGAAGTGTCCTTCAATTCTATTATCATCACACTTAATGCTGTGCAAGTTATAAACTCACATCAGGGCAACGAAACTGAGAGGCTGGTGTTCTCCCACCCTCAACCTTCGCCCAGTGTAAGACTTGACATACTACGGAAATTAACGAGAGACACCTAAATACGCTACTACCAGTTGTGTGATTGCCCAGCTCCAACTGGAGCGAAGTAAAGGACATAAGGTAAACCTTCCTTTGGCGAGTAGGATAGGTAGGAAGAGTATGGGTTTATATCTTTTGTGGTCTAACCTAATTTCCCTTCCTCTCTTTCCAACTACAAAAGTCACGGTCTTATCATTTGTGGTATCGAAATAGCACACCATAGCGCTAATTGTGTTCTGATTTGCACAGGTAATCACAGGCTTTGATACTTGCGCTAATAACCCTCCATGTTGAAATGTAGAACAAAGTTAAACGCAGAAATCTAACAGTGTTAACAATAATTTAAGCGTTTCGTGAGTGACGAAATTCCCCTTTCATCCTTGCTTTTAGAATGAGGACAATTGGCAGTTGTCATGCTCAATACCATTTTGATTGAGGATCGCCATAGGGTTACAGGAATTTACAGTCGTAGTGTCGATATACCGAGTAGCTATTCGGAATATATGCCCAATGTTGTTCACATGTATTGCCGTAACCCGAATCGACTCCACCAAAGAGTTCAACGCCTGCCGATTATTCATCATCATCAACGGCGCAACAACCGGTATCCGGTCTTGACCTGCCTTAATAAGGAACTCCAGACATCCCGGTTTTGCACCGAGGTCTACCAGTTCAATATCCCTAAAAGCTGTCTGGTGTCCTGACCCACACCATCGCTCCATCTCAGGCAGGGTCTGGCTCGTCTTCTTTTCCTACCATAGATAATGCCCTTTATAAACTTTCCGGGCTGGATCATCCTCATCCATGCGGATTAAGTGACCCGCCCACCGTAACCTATTGAGCCGGATTTTATCCACAACCTGACGGTCATGCTATTGCTCATAGATTTCATCGTTATGTAGGCTACGAAATCGTCCGCCTATTATTAGATATTTCAAATTACTACTACCAAACTTTATACAACAAAAACATATACAAATACGCTAAAAATACAAACTTATTGTAAATTCAAAAATTACCTGAAGTCCTAATTCGAAAGCGACACCCAATAATGTTTGGCTGCGTGGATCCGTCTCAGGTGAAGCAAAACGAAATGCATCCAATGCCAGCTTGTACAAATGGCAAGAACTGTGTATATTTTTTCTGGCACTTTCCAATATCTGCGATAGCCGAATGGAATCACCCTTGGCTGCGCTAAGCATAGTCGAACTCAACGAGCATTGCTGTGTTTCCAAATGACCCAGGGTCCACCATCTAATCAGAAAAAATTTCTCGTTAATAACGAGTCTTACATGAATTTTAATATTTCTCAAACCTTGGATATCTTGAAAGCCCGAATCCTTCACGTTGGCAATTGTTGTCATACTCATTATTACCGTCCTTTGATTGTTCATTTGATTCTTCTAGAATCGGTAGACGCATTGCTCGTAAACCAGCACGAAATGCCAAGTCAGGATATTGATTTAATAGTGATGCAAATAGGAATCTGGCTAGTGTATGCATAGGAACTGACTCCGGATGAATTTTAACGCCTAAATGAACAGAATGCAGCAAATTGTAGAAAAAGATATGCTAAAGATGTCAAAAGATTTTAGTACTCACCAAAACCGCTAGTCGGTCCACCATCCAACATTTGTAGAGTCAAATTTTTCAGGACTTCGACTAGAGTTCTATCCAAATCGATCTGCCTCAGACGTGCGATCAATTGTTCTTGTTGCTTGCAAATTAGTTGCTGGGCATAGAATCCTTGTGGCATTATGCGTTGCTTGCCCAAGGCTAATACAGCGGCCTGAAAAGAAGGATGAAATTAGTCTACCGTTTTTCCCATTGCATATACTTTTGAATACCTCAAATGCTAGCGTCAAATATGTTTCACGTTTATCTACAGAATCAGGAACTTGAACATGTTGATACCTGGAGGAGAAAATATACAGTGTTTCTTCGAGTTGTTTAATATTTCATATTTGATACATACCTTGGAGGAATAATATTTGAATCTTCATTTGTAGCAGTGATATTTTCAAACGTAAGCCGATTCATCTCAACACCGCTTCTAGGATCACTTACAATACACGCTTCGGATAGGCAATCGAAAATACAGGCCACAGCATCAAGAGGAAAATCAACTGTAAAAATGAACTTACATTTAAACTTTAGCTTTGGAAAAAGGACCACAGCTAAATTACCTTCACATCCAATCGAACAATCAAAACAATTAGCTACGCATGTTGGTTTCCGTTTCTTATATATATCGCTAGGCGGGTTTATCGCAGCAAGTGCATCTTTAGAAGTTGACGCGCCATAATTCACCATGTTAATCTCAGGATTGTCAGAAATTTTGCTTTGTTTCGAAGGACCCGCAACTGCAGCGCTGCTGCTAGAGCAAGGTTCGGCCAATGGCGGTTTAAGCACTGGATGGCAATTTTTATTCATTGCATTACTACTTGAAGCAGCGCTACTTGTCATAGGAACGCACTTTCGACAATATTTATGCGCCATGGGATCGTACAAGTTCTGACAGCACGTTGATTTTGTGCAAAATGGATCGCCCCGTTTCAACTGAGGAGGCTGAGGTTGCGGTGCCGCTTGGGCATGAGGCTGCGGACACGCCGATGACGGTTTAATGCACTTTTCGGACATTTCATTAGGCCGTTTTTCGATAGGCATTGGATTCTTAAAGCATCCACAAATATTGCTAGGGGGAGGATTCATCTGTTGAACGGGTAAGTCCTTGGAACTTTCACCGCCGCCATGATATTTGATTTGCGGGTACGAATATAGGTTGCTATAATGCTTATTACAGTTTGGATAGTGACTGTTATACGGGTAAACATCCTGGTGGTGATTTATATTATGTGGCACGCGACAATGCTCCAGAGCATTTGCATTTGTATTCGAACGATAATGATTCATATAATAGTGGGGAAGCCGTGAACTAGAACTATAGGAAGAATTCCCGTAAGGCATATCGACTACGGGGTGGTATGGCATATTGGAATGATTCATTGAATTAAAGCGGTTATACTCGGTATGATGGCGATTATCGGCATATAAATAATTGTTTGATTTTCTCTCTGAACTATATTCACTATGGTGAGAAGCGGCTATGCATTTTTGGCAACTACGACTAAAGTTACGAAGATCTTTCTTGGGCATGTAATTATGTTGAAGTGGCGGCGGATGCGGAGGTTTGATTGGATTTGCTGGCTGATACACTGGTGGCGGTGGAGGCCTGTACATCTCAGGACGTGGTGGCTTCTCTATTCGGCAACAACATAAAATCTCCTTTTGTGGCTCATCCGGGTCCGGGCACTTGGGCTGAGATGGATCCATTTGACTCTGCTGCCATAGCGACTGAGCATCCTTCTGAATTTGCTTCATCGTCCGAACCACACTTACCGATAACCGAAGTGCAGCTTCCGAATGGCCATGAGATCGTAGAGAATCAATTCTAGCAGCACACATGGAAAGTGGCTCATGCCATAGTGGTTGATTTTCTTTGTTGAATTTGGGCTTCGCACCACCTGCTGTTATTGGAATCAAACTCTGTCCAGTACTGGAACTAGAGCCTGCCATAGCCGAAACGCTTTCTTTAGAGCCAAAATGAGCCGACAGTATGTTTTGTAAGTGCATATCATCCCAGGTCATACTCACTGCATCCAAAGCCTTATGGAAAATGGTTCTCGGAGTTTTATTTTTACTAGATGAGCTACCATTGTTCAATTTCATTTTCTTAGCAGGACGCGGATTGTCGTCGCCAATACTATCCCGATTTCTTACATTTACTTTCTGCGTAGGTCCAGCTACAACTTCGTTAATTTCTTTTTTCGTTTCTAATTCAACTTTTTCAACACTCGGAACTACTTCTGGTGGAATTTTAGTTTTCTGAGAGCACTTTTCACATTCTAGCTTAGCTAGTGCCTCCCACATTTTCGAAGAATGCCCATTTACATGATCCAGTTTTTCTATATAACACATACAACCTGGCTTTTCTACAATGGATGCATCTGCCTTAGAATTATCATTATTTAAAGTATCAGTCATAGTAACATTGCTTAAATCATCTTTTTGGGATTGCTTATTATCATGATCATCACTAGTTATAAGGGTTTCCATATTTTCTTCGGGCTGCCTGGAACCGACTTCCAACATTTCAATGTCACTTTTATCCTCAGTTCCGGCATTGATATCAAAAAGTTCATTGGCTGCAGAAGTATCACACAATTGCCGATCGGTTGGAAAAAGACATTTATTACATCTGCAATCTATAATCTGTTTGGATTCATCGAAGTTAGTGTCGTCTGTGAGTCGCAAGCACTCAAAGTCTTTATTATCGAAAAACTTTTCATTTGCTTTCGTGTCCTGTGACGTTTCCTCTGGAGCTATATTCAAATTATTTGCAGCCAGCTCTTTTCTTACTCCTGCATCCGGGAAGTCCATACCATTATCATCGTCGGTATCCATGGACTCACGAGAGCTTTCATCGTTCTCCGGTGGGGCGATAATTCTTGAACACGTTGCATCTTTGTCCTCAAATGACCGACTACTCTCCCCGAAACCAAGCGACTCTGGTAGCACGACTGCATCGCTGTTATTTGCTTCATTCTCATTCTTTTCATCAGCATTTTGAAGGAAATCCATTCGATCCATAATGATATCACGGCGATCCTCTTGAGGAATGTCATTCTCTTCATTTTCATCTTCAGCTTCACTTTCCGAATCAGACTCAGAACTTTCCTCTTCCTCCTCATTGTTGTTGTTATTGTTATTGTAAGCGACGTTTCGATTTTCTTGATTCCGATGTATGATGTTGCGAATATTATTTTCTCGGAAAAACCGATTACGATCCCGTTGGCGTTCACGAAGGGACATTTCCCTGTACTAAATTTGATAAAAATATGCATTAGAATATTAGACCGTATGGGGTAAAAGTTAACATACATTATCTCTTCCAGGTGGCCGGAAATCAGGATCTTCTTGTGGGCAAACTTCACTTTTCGACCATTTCTCCAACAACCCCTTCCAGTAAAGCCTTTCTGTTGGCAATGCTCGAGGATTCAGTACAATACAAACCCAAAGTGCTCCTACGGACCATAGAAAATATTTACTATGCACTAAGAAACTTTAATCTTGTTAAGCTTACCTAACTGATCCCATAACTGACGGCATTTATCGCTCATAGCTGTGCCTTGATTTTTCCATACAATGAGTCGAGGATCGCTTAAAAATTGCTCAGTAATAAGAGTCAACATTCTTGCACCGTTTGAATCTTGCGCCCGTAACATCTCACGGACTTTCGAAAACAATGAATTTAATTGCTTATTCCCGTTATAATAACTTCCTTGACCTAAATATGATTTAACAGCCTCGCAAACTTGCGACTCATCCAAATGCCATGAATGATCATCATCAATTGCTGCTCCAGCAGTTGGATCTGGTGCTCCACAAATAGCATTTATTTCTATAGAAGATAATTAATTCCGATGAGACGAATACTTCTCATCTATAATAGCAATCCGAATATTTACCAGACTTTTGTTGTAAGATTTCATCAGCAAGTTCCTGTGCTGTAGGTAGAACTTCTGTGTGATGAGCTGAGATCAAATATTGTACGAATTTTTGCAGTTGTTGTCTACTCATTTGTAGCAACGTTTCGGATATAGGAACCCTCAATTTTATCGTTTCGGCCTTTCGTATTCGGTATATTGACAGTGCGACTACATGATGACACCAAAAAATATCCTTTGTGTCGCAGCTACATGTGACTGAGGTTATTTTACATCTAAGAAAAAAGATATTAAGATATTGAGACCCTATGGAATATTTCATGGTTCATCTTTTAATACCAACCTATCAAAGCTAACGGACACTTTGTATTTCTTGTTTTCTTCCCCGTTGAATGTATTGCCGCTGCTATTCTGTGCATCTGATTCGCAAAATCTCCCTGCTGAGTGATGAGTATTACCATAGTTTCCGCCCTGATAACTATTACTTCCACTGATGGAATGTGAAGGAACATTGTTTTTGTGGACATCATGTTTACCAGGAGGATATGTCCACACTATACCGCTCAAATGGAATCCTTGGGTTGGGATAAATACAATTTTTATTAATTTTGAATACTTAATATTTAATATTTAATCAAGGCATAATAGGGGGGAATCCTTGACTGCGGGTTAAAAAAATATCCTTTCATTTTCTAAATCCTTTTGTTTTTTCTTGATTTGATGAGAGAGAGAGAGAGAGAGAGCGATGATATTTTTATCAGTTTTTTAATAACCCACGAACGCAGTATCCAGAAGGAGTCACGTCACGAATTTCATCCTTTCTGCGCAGTATTTGCAGAAATGGTTGCGAACGTGAAAATCTCAGTTATACCTAACAAAAGGTAGCTAAATTAGCCAAAATAACAATCGATGCTGCTATTCACGCTCATAATTTTAATACGGCCAACACCAATAATGGCAAATATATCAAATTATGGAGCTACCATTCAATGATAGGTTACAGTTTCGCTTAAGATGTGGGCGCATCAACCCCATACATGTGAACGGAGAGCGTAATTTTTTTTTTCCTAAAATGTGACCATGAAAGGGCTCAATTAGTACTTCTCGAAACTGGTTCCATATTTGATATCGAGTGAAACGTAGGGAAGTGGGGGCTCTAAATATGACCCCCAAAAAGTATAATAGATCTCGTTCTAAGAACCTATCCAACCGAAAAATCTGAAAAAAATCACAGTGGTGCATCTATACGAAGCCTAGGCCTTAAAATACATCTGGTTCCGATATTTGCACAAATAAAGTTAATAATAGCATATTTACACATTATAGAAATTTACCCGGCAACTCAAAATTCAGTACGAGGATAAGGGATAACATAGTGCACAGTTTGGTCAAGTTTGAAGAAAATCCAAGTATTATTAACAAAGTTATAGTGGGTGAAACTTTGCCATTTTCAGTGAATTGCATTCTACAACGTGTATGACGTCATCATCACATATCAATTCGTCAATACCACACCGAAGGAGTTCATATGAATGAAGTCGCAAAGAATTATTTTGTTTTAGTTTTTTAGTAATTTATTTATCAACATCAATTACTCCAGACGTACGTGTGTATATAGGTATGCAGGTAATGTCTAATTCAGATAGATATATTTGTACATTAAACTAGCGATATTCAATATACGTACTATATATGTACATATGTATGCTTTTATGCACGAAGTTAATCGGAAATATGGGTAGCACCAATTGATGTACGGGCATGTGTATCTACAGCACTCGCTTAGTTTGTTTGTTTAGGGTGAGGATAATATATATCTGTTTGGAAAAATATGAAGGAATATGTGGAATTTGTAGCTAGATACTGATGGAAAAATGTGCGTAGAAGTTTCTCACATAAGATGAACACAAAGCCGTTATATCTGAAGCGTGAACTTTCGGTATTCCGACTTGTTTTCACCTAATATAGTCATATGGGGTATAAAATGAAAGGCCTTGATTAGTACTTTCCGTCTTAGTCTTAATTTTGACATTTGTTGGAAAGGTGGGGTGCGGGGGCCGAAGGTGATAGTTTCTTGCACGGCTTCATTCTCAGAAACTATCCAACCGAAAAATACGAAAAAAAAATCAGGAAGCTGCCACTATATGGTGCCTAGGCTCCAAAATACCCTCCGAACCGATATCAGTTCAAATAAAATTAATAATAGTATATTACTACAATTTTTAGTAATTGACTGTAAGCCCCCAATTAAGTTCATCCTAGAATCGTGAAATTGCAGCAATATATGCTACAATATAGGGCATCATCCTTCCAAGTTTGGTAGAAATAGCACTATTGTTAACAAGGTTATAATAGATGCCCGGATAGCTGAGTGGTTAGAGCACAAGGCTGTCGTACGAAAGGTCGCCGTTCAACTCTCACTGGAGGCAGTAGATTTTCGTCGGATACCAGTCGACTCAGCTGTGAATGAGTACCTGAGTCAAATCAGGGTAATAATCTTGGGCGAGCGCAACGCTGACCACGTTACCTCCTACAGTGTACTGTAGTGTACGGTTATGGTCTTGAATGAAGTGCTCTAACACACTTCAAGGCCCTGATCCAATATAGATTGTTGCGCCAACGATCATTATTATAATAGGTCAAAGTTGTAGGCAAATTCAAGATTTTGAATGTCAGTATCATGCGGAAGTGGATATTCTCATACATAATATACGCATATATTACGTGCTAGTTATTAATGGGACAAACTTCCATCCAAATGTTTTATAAAAGCAATATACAAAACCTTTCATACCTGAAGCATCCAGTTTCCGGTTTCCCGACTTGTTTTTAATTATTCTACAATAGAAACTGTGTAGCCAGTAGTCCCCCTTTTGCACAACACAGAGAAGAGCCAGGGCAGGAAAGCATCCCATTCCTTCATTTCTATATGCGGCATGGTAAAGATGAATTTGGCATCACTTATAATTCGAATGAAGGAACCGAAGTAACAATCTTGACTAAAAAGACAATCCCCACCCTATGTCCCGTGTCAATCCTAAATGTCTTGTGCAGGTACAGACATGGACTGCTTTGCAAGTGTCATTTACCTACTGCGCTGTCTCAGGACCGAGTGCGATAGTGATCGCGGGAGTGATCCCCGTTGTCCTCCTTGCTAAGGAACGCAATACCAATCACAAGCGCAAGGGAAGTGGTTGCTCGTGAAAAACGACACCATACACTAAATTAGTAAACTCTCTTGGGAAAACAAGTCAAGAAACAAGTGGACTGCACGACTCAGCGACAACTCAGGTCGAGGCCAAATTTAAAAGTATGATGAGATTGTTTCCTGACCCAATTTCTAAGCTGGCATGGAGGTTTTCAGTTTTATCTGCACAAAATTGGGAAAGTAGGATTTCCTGACTGTGTTTTTTGCAATGGCAAACAAGGATGACATATTTTTCTTGTAGAAAGTGGGATGGGATTCGTCAATAACTTTATGCATATACAAGGGAGTTCTTTCTGGAAAACATTGTCATACAGATAGAACCACTGACAGATTGGGTCGCTTTGCGCATTACGTTCATGTTTTTATTCTCGCGAAGAAGAAACCTTGACCGAACTAACAATTCCTTTCTTCCTCTCCCCTCTCTTTGGTGGAAGAAATTGTCTGAGTTGAAACTGGAAAAGCTAACCCAAAATAATGTGTCTATTAGTTCTCTAATGTCGGTGAGTTTAGTTGCTGGTCCACCGGTTTACGGTTGCGGAAGTCCAGAACTCAGTGACGCGCATTCACCTACCCTACCCAAAGAAAAAAACGGGAACTGAGCCCTTTCATTTGGTACTCCACACGACCATATTTTGTGAAAAAAAAATGTACACCCCTCCTTCACATAAATGAGGAGCCCCCCTTAAATCCAGTGGAAAATTATGTCACCCGTTGCATATGAATGGATTCACAGACTACACGTTTTCACCAAATTTCAAATCTGATTCGCATCAGGTCGCTTAATTACCAGCCAATTCATTTTTAGCGTATGCTGAGGGACGAAAGAGCCCGTGCAGAAGATGCCAGCGCTATGGTCACTCGTGAGTGAACTCTCAAATGACCTTGCGATGTGTAAAGTGCGGCAAAGACCATGTCACAGCCAAATGTTCGCTGACTAAAGGTCACAAAGCAGCAGATGCCGAGATCGGCCCAAGGACGAAGATGTCAGCGACGTTGGGCAGTTCCGTCCCTTCGACACCAATTATCCCGGGGATCCCGTTTGCAGGAATATCACACCATCTCTGTTGACTAATCTCGGCCGTTGAATGCTCAATCTTTGGTGCATTTCCTCGAGTTGGGCACAGTATTTCTGTTCATTTATCATTTCTCCAGGTGCCAAAAAGAATAGTGGACAACTCCAGCTGCAGACCGCCAAACAGTCACCATTACCTTCTTCGGATGGAGCCTCGGTTTCGGCATATGCTTCGGTGACTCATCAGCATCTAGCCATTCTGCTGATCGGCGACGATTGTCGTATAATATCCACTTTTCACCACTTGTTACTATTCTGTGCAAAAAGGGATCACTTCTGTTGCGGGAAAGTAAAGAACTGGAAATTTCCATTCGAAACGCCATGTTTTGCCTCGTAAGGTCATGCGTAACCCATTTGTCGAGCTTTTTCACCTTGCCAAGTTGTTGCAAGTGGCGGGAAGCTGTCAAATACTGTACGCCCAATTTCTCTGCAATGTCTCTCACAGACTAACGTGTGTCGGATTCGACCAGCAAACGCAACTCGTCCTTGTCAATCGATGGTCCTAGATGTCCACGTGGATCACGTTGAAGGTTTACATCGCCTAACCGGAATTTTTTGAATCACCGCCATGTGGTTCGTTCACTTACCGTATCAGCTCCTAATGCGCTGTTAATGTTCCTGATCGCCTCCGCAGCTTTATGACTGAGTTTGAACTCATACAGAAAAAGTATACGTTCTTGGCTCTTTTCCATCCTTTTTTCCTTTTTATTCACCGTTATCACAACGGTGGTCAAAACTGAAATGACTCCTTGATTAAATGTAGAAGTATTTATACTTCATTATCCGACACCAACAGCGCCAACTGGTGGCGCAGCTAACTTCATTTGATTGCCAAATAGGCCATTTCATGTGGAACAACCTAACATCTATCTGAATTGGGCACTACCCCAAAGCTTCATTAGCATATATGTCAATATATATGTCCCGAGTAATTGATAATGATAATATCATTAGTAATTGTAATGATAATAATACCTCAGAGCCCATCCGTATACGGAGGGGCATCTTCCAGGGGGATTCGTTGAGCCCCCTTTGGTTTTGTATGGCACTGAACCCCCTTTCATGGCTACTGAATGATGCTAGAGGGCATGGTTTTGCAATAAAGTATAGCCTACGTGCTAAGTGCGAACTGACACACTTGATGTACCTAGATGACATCAAGCTGTATGCTGGTACTGACAACCATCTTAGAAGTCTGTTGCGCATAATAGACTTGTTCAGCCGTGATATTCGGATGGAGTTTGGATTAGACAAGTGTCGAATCCAAGCCATCCGCAAAGGTCATCACGAGCCACATGCCGAACATAGCATTGGTGACCTCCACATCGAAGCTATGACCGAGGCAGACTTCTACAAGTACCTAGGAATTCTGCAAGGAACCCATGCTCGAGTTGGTGATCTGAAGGAAGCTCTGCTGTCCGAATTCCTGCGACGTGTAAAGCTGGTGCTGAAATCGCATCTCTCGGGGAAGAATAAAATAAGCGCGTTGAATGTATTCGCTATCCCTTCACTGGCTTATGCATTCGGAATATTGCCGTGGACGAAGACCGATCTGGAAAACGTCCAGCGGCGGATACGGACAACTATGTCCAAATTCCGAATGCATCACCCAAAGTCTGCCGTGGAGCGGATGAACCTGCCTCGTGACATCGGAGGTAGGGGCGTGGTTGACATGGCGGCACAACATCATCGCCAAGTCGACTCGCTGCGCGCTTATTTTTACAGTAAAGAGCAGGCGAGCCCTTTGCATGCGGCTGTCTGTAAGGCAGACTGTGGACTGACCCCACTTAACTTGAAATCAAAGAAATTTGGCGTCTCGAGCGGGTGGTTGTAGTTCCCATAATATTGTCAGCTACAGGTATTGTACCTAAATCCCTGACGGCTTCCCTTGATGTCCTGGGACTTTCGCACAGTCTGGTTCAAACCATGCAGAAGTACACCATTCTGCATACGTGCTCGATGTTGCGGGGAGTACTCGACGGATTCTCCCACTGACCTACCACCGGCCACCATCACCAGCGCCCTTTTAGTTTTTAAGTAGGTAGGATCGTCCGAGCCTAAATGCTTGGCACTTAGTGCTAGTATTAGGTAAAATCCGGCATCTGCCGAGATTGTGATAACTCGGAAATATTATGATTAGAAACTTAAAACGAAATGTTTCCCTGCGACCCCCAATTCATATGCGTTCACTTTGCTGTGGTATTGACGAATTGATATGTTATGATGACGTCGGACATGTTTGAGAATACCCGAAATTAAGATAAAACGTAAATGTTTCACCTTCTGTAACTTTGTTAATACTAATTGGATTTCCTTCAAACTGACCAAAGTTATGCCTTATTTCTTATATCACTGCCAAATTTTGTACTTTAGAATGAACCTAGGGGAGGTTTCCGGTTAAATTTCTAAAATATAGTAATATACTATTATTAACTTTTTTGTGCAGATATCGAATGTATCTTGAGGTCTAGATTTCGTTTAGGTATATCAGTTTCGAAAACTGTTAATCAAACCCTTTCATTTGATACCCCACGTGGCTATATTCTGTAAAAAAAATGTTGCACTTCCCTTTCGCATGTGTGGAGAGCCCCCTTACACCCAACACAAAATGGCGCCACTTGCTACATGTAAAGAGATTCACGTTCTCACCAAATTTCGTGACAATCGGTTTAGCCGTTTGCGAATAAATTGGGTGTGACAGGCAGACAGACAGACGGACAAACAGACATCGACTCCATTCTAATAAGGTTTTGTTTCAAACAAGACCTTAGAAAATACTTTATTTGAGTAGATATTGAAATGAAATACTTAAGTGCATCATTGTGATTTTTATCAGATTGAGAACAAGAAATATTACAGTTTCTGGTACGTATAGTTTGGATCCTTATTCCCTTAACCTTCTGCTGGCATTGATACCCCACGCCCCCCTTAAACTCAATTCATGTAAAGCATTTCTTAAACCGAACATTCCAAACCAAATTTCGTAACAATAGAATCAGCTGTCTCCAAGTAAATTTAGTGTGACAAACCGGCGAACGGACAGACGGACATTGAACAGATTTTAAAAAGGTTTTAATAGGTTTTTTTGTGGTCTTCATAAGGGCAATTTGCAAAATAAATACTTCGCCTAAGACGTTATCAAAATCACCAATATGCAAGATGTGGTGATATTATCCATTCGTTTTAGCTCAGAATTATGACTTTAAAATGCACACGTGTCTAATCTAATATTGTTTATAATAAAAATGGAAATGAAGCTTTATATCCAAAAGACTAAGAAGCAGATGTCCACATTTGGAGGCAGGAGAAAAACATGAAATAATTCATTCAACTATTCATAGCTCTAAATAATACATAAGTTTTCTTAGTTTTTTTCTCCGACTTTTATTTATAGTGAATAAGAATGTCTTTTAATTCCATATACTTTTATCAGATCTACACTGGCCTTTATTGAAATTTCCACACACTTTTCATTTGTTTTGATTTCATACATTTTTAAATAGTTCATTTTCATAATCCATCGTAATAAAAATTTGTGAGAATAAATTCAATTTTTCATATTATACATGAAAACCATTTAACTTCTATGTAGATATGATTTTACGGTTAGGTTTATTTGAATATTGTCATAGTTCTGTGATTTTCTGAAATAATAGTTCTACCAAAAAAACAAAGATATGCAAATCAACAAGATTGTTAAATTTTCTCCGTATCTTTTTCTGTGAGTGAAGCTCAGAGCGAAATTATTCAACTCATGGGCAATCTATAAATTACCATGAGAGCTGGAATCTACTGGAAATACGAACTCAAATTTGTTGATTGCTCAGTCATAGCGAATTTATGCACTATTATCATTACTATTAACGGGAAAAAACTATTTCAATTTAAATTTCTTGGTTCTTATACAATTTTATTTACACATCTTCAACAAGATGAAGGCGTTGTGTTGGAGTCTTGAAATCTTTATGATTGGGCAAATAATTTTTTCGCGTAGCGGAATGAGGGAACAGAAATGCCTCTAATTTATTTTGCATAATGAGCAGAGCTAATGCTTCTAGGCTTATATAACCTTAGTTTCGTGAGATTGAATATATGCGTTCATGGAGAGTGTTTATTCATCATGCAATTTTCAAATGAAAATGGACAATTTCCGCATGTTTCAAAAGCGTTTGAAAATTCCTTAGAAAACTAATAGACCAAAATGCCCTAACAAGTTGCCATGACAAATTCGAAACAAAAATTAATGATTCAAACAAACGGACTTTTTTTTCTATCAGAAGCCAATCGTCATCACCTATTCTCAGCAAAATTTAAATGTGGGCTATCGTAACGGAAAGTAAATAAAAAAAAATAATCGATAAATATATGGCATAAAGAGAATATTAAAGAAACTAACACTGGTTTATCGTTGTTGGGTTTTGAATTGAAGTTTTTATTCTACCTGATCCTACGACATCTCGCAAAGAAGGAGAAACAAATTGGTCCCGAAATATCGATCTTTGCAAACAGAATAAATACACTAGTGAAAGGGATCGATAGTGGTTGTTTCAAGCCAGCGACGGCGAGTCTAGAATAAGCCTTTTCTAGGAATTCTCGTGATAAAAATGAAGTCGAAAGAATTTCACCAAGCTTACGACCGAGAGTACTTACAAACCCAAGAACAACGCTTTTCGAGGATTTTTCACACTAATAGAACCGTACGAATTCGAAAATTGATAGTAAAGTTCCTGTTCATTGAATGAAGACCATTGATGTTTTCCCAATCTCCGTAATTTGGATATTTTCACTTCATAACTGTAATGGTTTTCAATGGAATATGAAATAAACGGAAAATTTGAGGTCCCTGTTCTTTTAGGAAGAGGTCTTTAAGCTGTACTCCCATTTATGTATGCATATTGATGATTCATGATTGTATGTATGAAGCCATATGAAAAAATTCGATATCGAGGCTGCCAAAAGAATGGAGAAATACTTGGTACTTCACTGCTTCCACTATTGAGGCATTAGGCTAAATGGGGCGAAAACGCAATTCTGTGGTTTCAAGTGATAGTCTAAATACTTAGGTACTAGAAGTGTCCATAAGAATGCCAAACGTTTACTTGAGAGTTAAGTTTCACGAGCTCCTCAAGTTTAAACCACAGCTGGGACTCGTAATCAGGAAATCAATAAGGCACAGAGTGCAGTAAGTTGAATCTACCATCTTCTTTGCAAGAAAATAGGTCTTCACACCAAAACCAAACTAATTCTCTGCAAAACTCTGATAAGACCGCTCATCTGTTACAGAGCACCTACGAGGATCACTTGTCATAAGTAAGCCATAACTGAATGCAAAGCATTTGAATGCCGAATACTAAGACATTGCATTGGTTTGTTTTGTAACTGGAAGAACGCCAAAGCATACCGACAAGTAAAACTGAAACCACTTCAAGAATACGTTCTCAATTTTATGGAAAGTATCTTAGCAAAAGATGGAAGACCACTAAAATCCACTAATTCTTACAGAGGAGCGGAGCCCCTTGGATATATCTCTTTTACTTTGCGAAATTTGGAGTAATAACCTAAATCTCTCCACCCTGGTAGAGGTATTTAGAGAATAAGTAAAAGATATCGTAAGCTAAAACTAAGCATATAAATAGTAATTTTTAAATTTTTTGTGAGCGCTTTGTTCAAATTAAATTAACCTTTCTTAACTAAAAAATGTCAAGATTGATGTATGTACATATGACCGGCTCAGGAAATCCGTGGTCGGTGATGAAGGAAAGTGACACTGAGAGTGCATCCAGCGATGCAGCCATGAAGAAATAATTGCAGCTACTTCAACATGTATCTCTAAAAAAAGAAAGAAAGGTGAAGCTTCCAGACAGCCTATAGATGTGCCTGTTCCAAGTGCTAGTTCGCAGCCGAGTCAGGTACAACCTCTGCACAACCTTCTGTTTTACTTGAATCATCCCCTGAAGATGTATCTCGAGACCATTCAACATCAACAACGGTCTAAGACAAGGGAGCGCTGGAATGTAGATGCAAGAGGCACCATCCTCTTAAAGTCCACCCAACTACTGGCCTACGCTAACGATATTGACATTCTAGGAAGAACAAACCGAGATGTACAGTCTACCTTCATCTAGATCGAGCAGGCGGCGTTGGGTGCGAGATCTCGGGCTGCACAATAATGAAGGCAAGACGAAGTACATGAAGGCAACGTCAGCGCCGAAAAACTTCGAATCGCACCGGTTAGACGAAAATAATAAAGATAGGAAACTACAACTTTGAGACCGTTGAAAATTTCTATATAGGGTCGAGAATCACAACCGATAACAGCTATGACGATTATGTATTCCTCGGAGGCCTGGGTTCTTAGTAAGAGAAACTGCGAACTCTTGGCTGCGTTCGAGAGAAGAATCCTCCGAAGAATTTTCGGCCCCCTACCGGTTACGGTGGGCGGGCCACTTAATCCGTATGGATGAGAATGATCCAGCCCGGAGAGTCTATAAGTCTATGGTAAAAAAAGAAGATGAGGCAGGCCTTGTCTGAGATGGAGTGATGGTGTAGGTCAGGACGGGATATCGAATCGGTGGACCTCGGCACAAAAACCGGGGTGTTTGGAGTTTCTTACTAAGGCAGGCCTAGACCGGATACCGGTTGTTGCGCCCTTGATGATAACTTCTACATAAAACGCATAGTTTTCGAGTTATCTGCGAGTTTTTTCGATGAAGAAACGACATGTTTGAATAAACAAAATTCCATACTACCTTTTTTTTAGTATTGACCATTTATTGAATCGAAGTGGGGTGCCATGACACAAGAGGTAAACCTTCAAATTCAAAGTAAATGTAGGTGAAGATGCGCAAAACACATCTGCGGCATTAATTGAACAGCCGACATCAATTATGTCCTATAAAAACTACCTAAGCAGTTTTGTATGTACAGCCTTCTTGCACTTAATATGTATAATAATTCTTCGGTAGCACTATTGAACTTGAGAAATGAACAAGGGATCTTGACGCAACAGCGGTATTACGACATAAGCAAATCAATCCGAGTACCAACAATTCGTGTCTGCATGCTTAACGCGTAGGGAATATTTGTATGTCTTTTTGCTTATATCACAGCAGTTTGTTTGTCACAACTAAACATAATCCCATGGGAAATGGGACAATAATAGCAATGAGAGTATGTAAATGACTTATAGTTCACATTATTGGTAAGGAAGAGGAATTTGCAGTATCATTCGAACGAGACATAACTATATCTGTGCTCTGCAAGAAACTCGGTGGTGTGGTGCCAAGAGCTGTGATATTGAAAGTGAACGCGGTAAAAAAGTCTGGAATCTCTTCTATTCTGGTAAACCACACATTTGATATGGCATCGACATGAATCTCCGCAGTTGACTGCCCGATTCATTTCTTCAACGCTTACGCACCACAGACGTTGAGCCACGTTGAATTCGTTGTCGCCGTCAAGAGAAACAAGCGTTACCAAGTTATACAAACTGATCAGCGCTTTCCCATTAAGGAGGGTAACGTTAATTCGTGCAGTAAAAGGCATATTACTATGATTTTTTTGACGATACAGTTAAAACTTATTTATTGCAACCAATCGTACATTAAGATATGACATTCGAAAAATATTGTGTAAAATTTTCATAATGACATATTAAAAAAAAATTGGCAATTGCAGCAATTATTCGAAAGGATCTCAAAAAATTTAAATTGTGGTGTCCCTCATAACTCGGTGTTTCATTAAATAGTTGCTATTTTCGCTATTTTTCGAAATTTCAATTTTTCACTTTTTGGGAACACTTTGAAATAAAAAACGCAATTTTTGCATAAAAAATCGGCTAATTTATTATTGCAAAATACAAAATATTAATAATTTTGAAAAAAAAAATCTCCAGCGTTTCCTCGTAAATCATGCACAGAAATAGCATTGAAAATTTCAAAACGATCGAAAGGAGTCATGAGGGGCGTCGACTTTGAAAACGTGACTAGTAGGAAAAATGCTTTAAAGTTTTGAACACTAAAAAATTTGGAATCGTTGCCAGGTCTACAAAGGATGGTGCTATCATCTATGATGTCTAAAGCATCTTTTTGCTTTTGGTAAGGTTACGGAAAGCGGAACAACTGCCAGGTAACAATAGCGCGCTCGAACCAGGCAGGCATTTACTAATTCGCTGAGTTATATATGAGGTGTGGTTGCTTAATCCACTGTATCTTTAAGAAGGTTAAGGTTAAGAATAACAAAAATCCAATCCAAAAGTTTAAAAAGCATTACCCGTTTAACACAAATAGGAAGACTGCCATGAGCAGTGAGACTGAAAACCTTGGTTTTGTTAATATTTATCTTCATCCCGAATTTAATTGTCTTCTCTTCCAAATCCAGAGCCTTTTCACCAAGATATATGTCTCAATATGAGAGCAAGCAGATAAGACCACTGTATTCGCGATGTTCGAGAAAAGATGGCGCATTCAAGCTCCCGGACAAGGCAGCATGAAGGACGTCACCGATGACAAGTAGGAATAATATCGGTGATAGAATACTGTCCTGCCAGACTTCGCTTTGGACTTCAAATTACTCTAAAATTTCATCTCCATGCAGCACGTGACTTTTGCCACATCATATGTCACTCAGGATCATATCTATTGGTTTCTCCGGAATTCTAATCCTGCGCAAACTGTCGATAAACTCACTGTTAACGCTACCAAAAGTGGAAACTAGCTTGTCCTCTATCTATCAAGCATGCGAGCTGTTTTTAATGCGCTCCAGGATTATTTTAACTATTATCTTTGCAACAGCAGAGAGCCGCAAAATCCCCTGTAATTGTCGCACTTAAGATTGGTGTTTTTTTTCTTCCTCTTACTAGAAAAAATCTCGCACAGTTCCACGGGGAGATGGTCAAGTTCAGCGGATTTGTTCCGCTTGAAGGCATTGATGGCCAATGTGAGTTCACTTTTCTTTGGAAAAGGAGTGCATATCGGCATGTTGCAGTGGCTTGTCATTTCATCCCAATGAGGTGGAACTTCACCGGATGTTATACGGTGGCTCCCAACCGTTAAGCGTTCTTTCCAACTTCTAAGCTGCTCAACATCGTGGATGAAGAGAAACTAGATAACCTCACTCATCTGAAGGCTTACAACCTCTTGCAAACTTTTTTGTGATGCAATATACGATGGCCCTGGATGAAATTGGACCTCGGCCGCCTGCAAATTTGTTCATGATGTAGTATATAATACTGAAATTACTGTTATTTATGGAAGCTTCTGGTTATCTGATAATAATTTTTTTTTTGTTATAATGTACACTACATTGCGCTTTCCAACATTTGGCGCAGTACCGAAATTCGAGCCAATCACGGCCCCATCAGCAGATCTTATGGCATGCTTGCAGGTCGTAGTTAACAACAGGGCAAGGAAAGAGTTTTGAGACACTTTTTATGAAGGCCCCATGTTAACCAATATACTCTGGCGAGTTGTTCAAGATGTTTGCCATTTGGTCAGAAACATAGTTTTCCCACTGCCGAAAAACATCCAGGGCACGTAAATGTGTACTCGAACAGTATGGCGTCCCGGTGGACACTGTAGAAACCACTAACCTCCCACCATTATCATTACGGTCACCAAGACCGTATTTTCACATGCCCCTGCAAGGTGTTATCAAAGTCCATCACGATTGCAATGTCACATTTAGGGAGCCTCTTCTGAATTGTATTCAGTTGCTCATAGAAAGTATAATTCTCCTCTGTATTGGAAGTCACCGTTCGTTCTATTGAAATGTCCCTCATTCTCGACCGAAATCGCGCAGCCAATATTCTTTGATACCAATTCCCAGGGCATGAGGGCGCGCCTTGAAAATACAATAAGCATCAATCTGACATTAACACAATACTACAGGGGATTGGGGATCCTCTCCAGAGTCCTTGCTTAACTACATAATGTCCAGCCTTCATCGCGAAAATTCGAAAATTCGCAGCAAACGGGAATTCTGTCGTCCAGGAGCGTTCGCACAGTACAGAATCCAATCACAAGCCATTGACGAGAGCCAAAGGTCATAGATTCATTGCATAATAAATAATCGTAACAATAAATATATGTTGGTTTACTTGTACAGGCCACTTTTTCCTCGGGTATCAATAGGTACCCCAGAATTAAAGAAAATTTCATATCGTATGTTGCAGTTTGCTGCAAAGTGAAAATAAAACCAACCCGTTAGCTCGATAAATAAAAGTGAAAGCAAAGGTCAATAAGCTGATGTAGTATACGAAACCAAAAGAAGAAAATGTATCCTAATAAGCAATTTTTTTGCCTCGATTTACAATGAATATTATGCATATTATGCGTTAAAAATGAATTCATATAGCTCAACAATATCACACTTTTCAATTGAGCTGCGTAGTATTTTATAATTGTAAACAGATCACAAAATTTATAAACATCGATGCCTACGATATGCCTCGCAGCTCTCAATCCATAAAATGTTATCGAATTTCATTGATGGCAATGATCTCAGTATGGAAAAAACTAAATACGATTTTCAATAAAATATCACACAAGGTATAAGAAAACCTGACCAATCGTTTTCATTAAAGCTAGCGTTCATTGCCAGTTTAACCTACACAATATTTCCCAAAGATTTCAGATTCCTATAAAATCAAAATTCAATAATAAAACCTCCCAAGTACTCGTAGACATTCAAATCAGCTACAAACTGCACAAATTCGGTCATTGTCTACAATTGACTTACAATGCGAAGTAAAAGTCCTCAACATATATGTAATACTTAAAACAGAAATTGACGTGCAATTAAATTTCCATTTGCATATGATCGGAAAAACCTAATACGGATCAATTTATCGCATTGGTGACAGACACACTGGGTTGTAATGCATTTCGAAACGCAAATTTAATGTGTAGTTCTAAGTAATCCGATTTGAAATGTTGCTCATTAGCCCAGTAAGTATAGGAGGAACTTAAAAGATAGTCTAGGACAGTTATTATAGTTTCCTATGGTCGTTACTGAAGGTCATTTTGAAAGCAACACAAATGAGTCTTTATCTGCTTCTGCATTTTTAGAAGCGAGTGACCCCAAAAACGATTGCAATTATAAAATAATTGGTCAGTATTAAGGAAAATGGATGGCCTGCGTTCGTAATATGATTTACATTTCAAAGGGCAGAACTGGAAACAAAAATCAGATCAACTTACCAACTTGTAGTACATTTTCTACACAACCAGCCTCGAACAGTTTCATACCCTTGCAAAAGCTGATGTTTTGCGTTTCGCCAGAAGATGTTGTCCTGCAAAAATCAACATATTAGTTACAGTTATACTATCCTGTCTTGCAACTTAAAAAACTGTCACAAAACAATACACTTTCCTGTTTTCCAAAACAAAAAATTTAATAAAACGGACAACACTCACCTTGACAAGGAGCTGTACATGCAAATATCCCTTTCATTGCGTGGAAAAGACCAGAAGATGATCCGCCGTTGAACCGGTTCCGGTATCCTTTCGTAACGTTCCTCGATTCTTTGGAAGGGTTCATTTTGTGCTACAATTCGCGCCGTTATATCAAGTAAACTGTCGGGTTGTTGTTGATTCAAATTGGAACCACCTCCCGATGGACAATTAGGATCACCAAATGATCGCAACGATCGTGAATGATGCATCTGTTGGAGTTGATGGAAACACGATGCATCTGTGCATTTAGCTGGAAAACTTCGACTACAAAACGACATTGTTATCGGCTCCCACGGGTTTTCGTGTCGTCAGTCTGTTTTCTCTTATCGATTGTCAAAGTTGTGTAACAATTGATCTTCTTAGTAATTGCATTACAATATGCTGAATTTCAAGATATGCGCCTGAATAATGTTGTTTATTGCACGACACACCGAACGCACCGAAAATGTATCTCGAAATCGAAATGAAATGAATGGAAAATGTATGCGCTGGCACAAGCGGCTGAAAATAGACGATAATAAATTTTCTTAGTGAATATAATTAATTACACGGTCTGGGGTATATGTTCTATCAAGTCGAGAATTTTCTTACAAGTAATAAAGAAAATTTGTGGTAGTGGAATTTTTTTTAGAAAATTAAAAATCAATATTACAGGAACCCATTTGATTGTTTTGCTGCATGTTAACAATGTAATTATCGTTCATGCAGTAATGGCTTTTGGAGAAAGTGATTCCAAACAGTGACATTAACTCAAAGTTGAATTGTACTACGTGAAATAGACACTCGTTATTATCAATCACAATACGTACACATCAAAGTGTATTGTTTTCGTTCGAAGTATGGCTTAACGCTCTGTCGCCGTTACTGAAACACTGCATTAATGATAAGAAAGCATGAACATTGAATGCGAACAATCAAATTGAAAACTTTAGAAATTTGTCCGTTGGTGTAAGTAACTGGCAAAATTCAGAGTAATTGAAATATGGAAAATCATATTGGAGCACATTTGTAGAGGATAGCAACAAGACATACAAAAGTTGAAATAATTCTATTCGCTAGTCATATTTATTACGATTTAAAATACCGATATTTCGGGGACCACTTGTTCCCTTCATCAGTGCTAACAAGGCAAAATATGGAAGAAACATTTTCAATTGTTGAATATTTTGAGACAAGTAGACATTCTAGACCATAATTATTTTATGACGATATAGTCCGAGCTAGTTTGTTAATAGAGCTGGTAGGCCAATTTTACGGCCCACTGAGAGTTTTGTTAGCGGTAGAAGAATTTTCTATAAAATACTTGGAAATAAATTATTTGTGAGATTTCATAATTGAACAATACATAGTGCGGGCCAGAAGTTCAACCCTTAGTCCGAAAACCTGGGTCGTTTGTATCCGACCGAAAATCAAATGTAGCTGTATTTTTTGGAAAAAGTAAGCATAAAGTCAAATTTCGTTGCGACGAAAAAGACACGTTTACGGGGAATATGTGTCGAAAGTGTAAGTATTTTTTTCAAATTACGTTTTAAAATGTTTATTGTGAGCGGAAATGCTCCAGAAAAAGTCCCGGCACACAATAAAATAAATTATTTGATCAGACTCTTCGGAAAAAATGGAGCAGCGGTCGGACGAAGAAGTTGATCGCATATAGCGTCCTCGAAAGAAAGTAAATTATTTCGATGGTGAGGACAGTGAAGACGAAATTGATGCTGTAGAAGAAGATGACAGCTGCAGTTCCGAAGCAGGCGTGTCCGATATACAATCTGAAGAAGTGGACGATGACGGATCGGACGAAA
Organism: Hermetia illucens; assembly: GCF_905115235.1. Classification (NCBI taxonomy): domain Eukaryota; kingdom Metazoa; phylum Arthropoda; class Insecta; order Diptera; family Stratiomyidae; genus Hermetia; species Hermetia illucens. The sequence goes on from NC_051849.1 coordinate 54,674,166, forward strand.
AGCAACAACATGCTCCAACAAGAAGACGGAAATATGCCTATGGCAAAGGCAAACATAAATGGTGCCTCCAGGCTTCAGAAGTATGAGGACGCTAATCATCGATAACAGAAATTTTGACTAAAGTTTTTGATGTTGCCACCTCGGGTACACTACTAGAAACTTGGAGCGCGTTGTTTACGCATGCGATTCTGGAGGTAATTTTAAAAAATACGACCGCTGAAATCGAAAGATACTTGGCTGCCCAACCGGATACTAATAATTCTGCGACTTTTGTATTATTTAGGAGTAAACAAAAGCAATCGGGTGGATGTAAAACAGTTGTTAGCACATGATTTCGGAACTATGCTCTTTAAAGTCACGATGTCACAATTTATTAGCTGTCGAATTAGATTTGACGATAAAAACACTCGAGTTCAAAGACGCGCTGGAGATGTTCTAGCACCAATTCGCGAAATTTGGCACATTTTTGTGTTAAACTGCCAAAATAATTATCAGGCAAGTGATTTTTTGATCATAGGGGAACAGTTCTCAGAGTTCCGCGGCTGTTTTTCTGCGTGCGTGTGTATAAAATCGAAATCGGCGCGTTATGGAATTAAAATTGTTTCGATGAATGATGCCAAAACATATTAATAATAATAACCGTTGGTGGAACAATCCAATTGGATCAGCGACTTGAACTGTGTTAGAGCACTTCATTCAAGACCGTAACAGTACACTACATGATAACAGTACCCTGTAGAAGGCAATGTGGTCAACATTGCGCTCGCCCGAGATTATTACCCTGATTTGACTCAGGCACTGATTCATAGCTGAGTCGACTGGTATCCGACGTCAAATCACGATACAAACCCCACTGCCACCAGTGAGATTTGAACCTCCCGTACGACAGCCTTGTGCTCTAACGACTCAGCTATCCGGACACCGCCAAAACGTATTACGTGCATAAATTGAGTGAGCCGATTCATGATACTCCTCGAAATATCATATGTGAAAACTGGTTCACATCTATCTCCCATTTAGCATGTCAGATTTAGTACTTCGGGTTGGAAATTTACACGGTAAAGACAACTTTGAGGTACTGTAACTTTATTACTAATAGTATGATTTTGATCAAAGTTGGGGGGGGGGGATAATATGCTTCATATTATATTTTATACTACTACCAACTTTTATAACTCTGAGGTCAACTTAAGGGGGGTCTTACTCAATTTTCCCAAAAATATGGTAATATACTATTATTAACTTAATTTGAACAGATATCGATACAGAGAGTATTTTGAGGCCTGGGCACCATATAGAGGCAGCTTCATGATTTTTTTTTCAGTTGGGTAGGTTCTGAGAATGGGTCCGTTAAAGAAATCATCACTTTCCACCCCTCCCACCTCCCGCCTTTTTAACAAAAACTAAGACCAGCTTCGAAAAGTATTAAGTAAGACCTTTCATTTGATACCCACATGACTATATTTGGTGAAAAAAAATTTTACACCCCCCTTTTACATGTATGGGGACCCCCCTAAATCTAAACGTAGAAGGATATCACTCACTGCATGTCTGGGGGTCCACAGTCCCAGCTTCTCACCAAATTTCGTGTCAATCCGTTAAGCCGAGAAAAGTGCCTGTGAAAGACAGACAGACATTGAACCGATTTTAATAAGGGTTTGTTTTGCAAACAAAACCTTAAAAACAAGCGTGGCATTCCGCAATTTTTCAAATATAATTCTTCGATTGGTACAACCAGATATGGATATGACGGGGATAATATTTTGCTTTCTTCTTGTCAAAAAAAGAAGTTGTTTTGATGTTGTCCTCGAAGCACAAGATGGGAAAACAATGCGCAGACAAGGATAAGCCAGAGACGATTGTTTTCTACAATAAACATAAAAAGTGTGGGAGAGATGTCTGATCAACTGTGCTCGAACTACACATTCGACGAAGTAACCGATGGCCGATGCATTTTTTTGGGAACGATTGATCAAGCCGGCGTGAATTCATGCATATTGCAAAATTCTCCGGAAAGAAAATGACAGTTTAGATAGGGGATAATCTTTGAAAAACCTTGCGTTATCGCTTATTAAACCGCATCTTGCAGAGCGCGCACACAGCCTGGAATTCATAGATTGCTATTCTAGAATATCCGCGAGGTGCTTGGTACCAACGATGTAAATCGACCCGATGTAGAAGTCGGCTCGAATGAGTTAAAGAAAAGAAAGCTATGTTTTTTTTTGTCCGACAAAGATCGTAAAACTAACATTTTATGCGTGAAATGCTAAAAGCCAACATGCGACGATCATCGTACTTGGTGCTGCAGAATGTGCTTCTCGTAAGTTTTTTGTACAAAATTTGAAAATTTTGATTTCGAAATATGTACCTTTTCTTCAATAAAAAATTATTATCACACGTGAGAGTTTCATTAATAACATTAGCAGATTTTGGACAGATATATTTTTTACAGCTTCGACCACATACTTTCAGGAAAATTTTTAGCGACTTTGAGGCTTTTTTTTCCTTCAAAAGTCTTGTTTCAATTATTAAGCATTATTATTCGTCTAGAAGTTATAATTTAAATAAAAGCAAGTCGGAATACCGGAAGCTGTTGTTTCAGGTATAAAGGTTTTATGTTCATCTTATGTGAAAAACTGTCTACGCACATTTTTCCATTCGTATATGACTAAAAACCCAAAATATTCCTTCATATTTTTTTCAAACCACAAGATATACGTGCATATTATAGACGTAGATATTATCCTCACCCTAAACAAACAAATACCGTCTATTACCGAATACTGTATTCTATATGCATATATATAAATTGATCGTACACCTATTTTCGATTTACTTCGTGCATAAAAGTGTATATATGTACATATAAAGTACGTATATTGACCACCGTTTGTTCAATTTACAAAATATCTCTGAATTAGGCACTACCCCGAAGTTTCATTTACATATATATATCGTATAAACACATACATATGCCTGGCTTGAGTAATTGATATTGATAAATAAATGATTAAAAGTACTAAAACGAAATGTTTCCCTGCCGCCTCCCATTCACGTTAGTTCACTTTGTTCTGGTTTTGAGGAATTGATATGTTATACTGACGTCATACACGTTTTAAAATGCACGAAATTCACACAAAATGTGAAAGTTTCACCTTCTATAACTTTGTTAATAATAGTTGCATTTCCTTCAAACTTTGTAGTTCTAGCATGGAATCAAGGGGGGTTTCCGGAAAAATTTCTAAAATATGCTAATATACTATTATTAACTTTATTTGTGCAGATATCGGAACGGGATATATTTTGAGGCCTAGATTTCATTTAGATACATCATTGTGTTTTCTTTTCAGATTTTTCTGTTGGATAGGTTCTGAGAACGAGACCTGTTACACTTTTTGAGGGTCACATTTTGAGCCCTCACTCCCCTACGTTTCACCCGAGATCAAATATGGGACCAATTTCAAAAAGTTCTAATTGAAACTTTTCATTTGATACCCCACATGGCCACATTCCGTGAAAAAATGCTGTATCCTCCATTGACATGTATGGGAATATTTTTATAATATCGTTTGCGATTCTTTAAATAAGAAGGCTTGAGCACTTTCGTGAATTTTTTTTAGATTTTTTGCAGCATTCCCAAAACTTTTATAAACATCATGACAAAAAGGACCCATCTTTAACCTGTAAAGGGTTAAAGGTACCAAAAAAACGTTTACGAACTAAGGGTGAACGGTCAGAGTAGTACGAGCTATGGTATACAGAAGTACAATCACAAGTCAAAAAAAAATACAAACAATTCGAAAATTTGATAAAGCTTTTATTTAAATATATTTTTCATTAAGAAAACTGATATATTCATCAAAAATTTATATACAGGGTGTCCCATTTATGATGGTACAAATTCTAGTGGTGGACAATATCACTTGTTTAAGGAAAATTGGTCCATGGCATTCTATCTTATACCGTTACAAAGTTATACCGTTTTTCGTGAATAGTGTCCAAAAAGCTTGACCTTCCCAAAAAAAAATAACAATTTCCACCACCATCAATCATTTAATCCCAGGTTTGATACCATTTTCGGAATTCGCAGTTTTGTTACTATACTTTAAATTTATAAACCTGCAAAGTTGATAAAAGTGCATATACATTATGTGCTAGGTACAAATGGAACACCTTTTTTTTACACCACTGCTATAGCATACATTATTCACAAAGTAAGATTACAGATTAGTCTAGATACACAGCGTTTTGTTTGTCTTTAATTGCATTCTAGAATGTTTATTTTTTCAAGCGACTTCCCCTAGGCTGTTGTAGCAGTCTCCTGGCTAAGGGGTTTAGATGGGAAGTTAACCTTCCTTTGTACTTTGCCACCTGGAATGAGATCTCCTCCTCACTGTCGTAATTTGAAGACCTTTGTGAATGTTTCCGTTTCTCATATACCAAGGTGCACCGGTGATCATCCGCAGTATCCTGGAATAACTGGCCTTAATACTATATTTGCAGAATAAGAATATTTTAAGTGAAAACGAATTTCTACTTTTATAGAGTTCAAGAGTTCTTAAGAATGCAACCCGGTCCACTTATTCTTTTTGACTACAAGCTCATTACTGAATAAAATCTTTTGACTCGCCAAACGCCGCTTTCAGAGGAACAAATCCCTAACAAAGCTGAACCGACTCTCCAGAGTTCGAACTTCATTTCAGAAATTTCATTGTTTGATGCTACCACTTCTCCAAAAGGTGGAAGTTTAGCGATTTTCTACGTATCGATGAACTTATCAGTTTTCCCCAAAGTTGACTTACACGCTTATAGAAATATACACCCTTATTTGCATACATGCGAGTCCCAGACTAAAAAGTGCATATCTATAACTACGAGTACCTATATATGACATTTTCCATTATGCAATAGTCTTACCGAATTTCCAATTATAAACTAAACCATTTCAAAGGAAATTTACATGGCAGGTGGGCAAACAAACAGACAAAGCAATACTGAGTCACAATTATTAAAAGAAAGAAGAAATAATAGTGCCGAATTCGAATTCTTGATAAACACAATTACATTGATATCTGATACTTGTAGGCTGCAGGCTGTAGCTACCATTTTCGATAAAAAAGTTTACTGCCTTTCACGATTGATATTGTGAATCATTAGACAGGAAACGACATCAGTTTTAAGAGTAAATTACAAAGAATTCTTCCACATCATTCACTCGTGCCTCAGCTTAGAAGTATATACAAGCAATTGAATGATAAATTAAACTGTTGTTTGCGTTTCGCTAGACATACTCGTATATATTCCTATTTAGAGAACATAACGTGCCTCCAGCCTTTAATTCATATTAAAATTTTATATATAATAGGAATATGCTTCAGTATCGCCAGTATTATGATTAATAATTATTCATGTTCTAACCCGGGACGTGAATTCGGGTTTTGTGACTCCAAAAAATTGCATATCAGCATTTATCTCATATACATATTTTCCGAGGTACGATTGTGGTAATTTTCTTTTATTGGGGATTTATTCGATTCGGAGGCAGATAGTCTTTGAAAACGAAAGGCAATCAAATCTTTACGAGATAATATATTTCTAAAAACTAAATAAGTAGAAAAGCGTTGTGCGAAGCACAGGAAAAATATATGATAAATAAATCATTCCCGATCATTATTTTATAGTAATAGGCAATGTGGCCGAATTGGAAGATTACAAAGCAAATTTTATATGATCAATTAAAAATGTACCCAATCCGAAAGCAGACGGAGTATATCAAAATATAGCTTCTAACTAAAGAAACTGACGATGCAACCAAACATTCGTTTATACATACTCTAAGTACTTCCTAAAACATAATCCCAAAACGACGTTAAAATACTACGTAGACATTAAAACGAAAATACTAGAAGCATCATGGAACCATAAGATGATATAATAGAAACAGAATAGGACAGAAATAAAACACCAGTGACTCGCATGCAGTAAGTTACATCCTTCTACGTCGAATTTAAGGAGGGCTCCCCATACATGCAAAAGGGGGGTGTACATTTTTTTTTTCACCAAATATAGTCATGTGGGATATCAAATGAAGTGTCTTGGTTAGTACTTTTCCAAGCCGGGTCTAGTTTAGTGGGGAGTCCGTGGGGTCGAAAATGATCATTTCTTTAAAGAATGTATTCCGAAACTACCCAACCAAAAAATCTGAAAAAAGTCAGGAGGCTGCCACCATGTGGTGCCAAGGCTCTGAAATAGCCTTCATATTGATATCTGTTCAAATAAAGTTAATAATAGTATATTAATATAATTTTTAATAATTGACTGCAAGCCCCTCTTAAGTTCATCTTAGAAACATGAAATGCAGGCTATAGTATAGAGCATGATCCGACCAAGTTTGGTGGAAATCGCACTATTACTAACGAAGTTATCACAGGTCAAATTTTAAGACTTTGAAGCGTCCAACTTCCTGTTTCCCGACTTGTTCTTTATTATTATTTTACACTAAGCTTCAATTTCATTACCATCTCACTTAATGCTATGCAAATACTAAGATTTCAAAAGAAAAAGGGCTTCAATCGGTACGCTGATCCGGGACACAGATATTGAAAGGTTGACACTTAACTACCTACTAATTATTCACCTCTTAATGTTCAGTTGGATAGGCAAGTTTGTTAACCTCACGATTTGAATCCAGCGCAATACCCTGGATTCAAATTCCGGTTGTCATGAATGTTTGATCATCTTACAGAAAAAAGTGAACGGCATTTTAACGTACAGTCTTAAATGCAGTCCGCAAACTAGGATTATTAAAAAATATTAAAAACTAAATTTTTGGTGCCTTGTTAAACTTTTTTTTTAAATTTTGGTGTTTTTTTCAAGGCTTTTTCAATGAATAAAAGAAAAACTACTGAATGAATCGCAATTATCCTAGTTTGCGGACCGTAGTAATATGTTCTGAATAAGTCGTGAAAATTTCAAAGAATTTCGTTGGATAGATTTTGGGCTATGGTGGCAGCCGATTTTCAACATGCAGTTGCGAGAAAAACGCATTTAAAAAGTAGAATGCGATTTTTAGCCATAAAACCTTAACTGACCATTAATCTGCTATACCTAGTACATAAACCTTAAGTTTCTTGAAGAAACACAGCCTTGGCTTCAATGCATATCCTTTTAGCGAAGTCATTCGGACCGATAAATACGAGCTTTATTACAACGATCAACATAAATCTAGCATCTGACTTATCACGTGTTTAACACTATAAAACCCGAAGGACTCCGAATATCAAAGGAGCACAGTCTAAATGAAAATAAAGTGTCAAAAAAATTGTGCGAAGCACTAAAAGAAGTGCAGTCGAAAGATGGGTGGACCTGTAACCAAATGGAGTATGTTTAAACTCAGAAAATCTTCTACTATGTAATCCAATGTGTAATCAAAAAAACAACTGGTGAAACTGATTGCCCAGTAAAAGCTACCTATCGTCCCCGTCCTCATATACTGGAATACATCTAACCTGTTGTAATCTTAACGTCGGCTTCAACTACAGTAAACGATCTACTATGGAAACTACCAAATAGAAAAACTACTGAAATGCACAAAGTTGATGCTAAAGTCAAAAAAAAATTAACGTAGAATTAGAACCACCATTAGATCAATCAATTAGAAAGAACATCCCGATGATTTGCTTCCATGTTTTAAAGACCCAAGCAGTCCCTTTTTAGAAACCACGTTCTGTTGCTATCCTCCCTCCGGCCCTCCATATGAGACATAAAACCTTCTACTTTACGACAATCTTCTTCCAAGTTCATTCGTTATCACCTCACTGAGTGAATTTAACCCAACAAAACCGTTGAACTCCTGGGAGAGCAGCTAAGCCTTATGACGCCAACTACCATCTATACTTTTAGGCAATTAGCATGGCTTAGCAGTCATTTTTAAGGTTTTGTATAAACACAAAATCTTGTTAAAATCGGTTTACTGTCTGTCTGTCTGTCCGTCACACGCATTTTTCTCGGAGACGGTTGTAGCGATTGGCACCAAATTTGGTAGAAAGGTAGGAAGTGTGAACACTCACGCATATAGCGAATTACATCCTTTTACGTCGAATTTAAGGGGGGGGGGGGGGGGGGGGTGTACATTTTTTTTTCATCAAATATAGTCATATGGGGTATCAAATTAAAGGTTAGTACTTTTCGAAACTGGTCTTAGTTTTGACATTTGTTAGAAAGGTGGGGAGTGCGGGGGGTTGAAAGTGATCTTTTTTTTTTAGTAACCCATTCTCAGAAACTACCCAACCGAAAAATCTGATAAAAATCAGGGGGTTGCCACTATATAGTGCCTAGGCTCCGAAATACCCTCCATGCCGATACCTGTTCGAATTAAGTTAATAATAGCACATTACTATAATTTTTAGTAATTGACACGAAAACCCCCCTTAAGTTCACCCTAGAACCACGAAATAACATAGGCTACAGCATGGAGCATGAATTTCGTGCACATACGGGAACTATAAGATCCCACGCATACAGTGAGCGACATAAATTTAGGTGCAATTTAAAGATGGGCACCCCACATGCAAAGAAGGGATGTAAATTTTTTTCACTTAATGCTCCCTTGTGTGATATCAAATTAGAGGTCTCGATGAGTACTTCCACAAGTACCTACTTGACGCAAATTGTGAGACAGGGATCATTTTTTGGAGCTACTCAGCCCAAAACTTTAAAAAAAAATCAGGTTCATGCGTTTATATGAAATCTAGGCCCATCCCGATATCTCCTCAAGTAAACTTAATATACCATTACCGACTTTTTGAAGTTAACCAGAAACCCCCTTTAAGCTCGTCCTAAGTGTTGTTTAAATTAACATTAAAATTACATTAAAAATAAAAGAGACTCAAAAAAATATTAAATTTGATAAATAGCCCAATTTCATTGCTTGAATTTTGTCCCGCAATTGCAAATATATAAAGCATCTTATCTATTTTATCTATTCAAAATCTAACTTCCTTTAATAACTCTGTACATACAGTGCGCGACAATAAGATGGCACACCTGGAAATTTATCATTATTTCATAAACTACTGGATGCAGGTCAGTAAGATGTGCTACAAAGTGGGCAGATCGACCAAAATACACATTTCTATCCGAAAATAATTAGGTTTTTCCCAAAAATTGAACTTTTAGGCCGAATTTTATGGTTTTTAGATTAGGCAAAAAGATAGCCTACCTAAAGAAAATAACGAATAAAAAGTCAAATATAAGATTATTTTTATCTTTATTTCTACACTAATACTTAGTTGAACTTCTTTTATTTGCAACAACAGAGCACATTCTTTTTGGAAGGCTGTTATACAATTTTTTTATATATTTTCGGGAAATTTCTCCCCAACCTCTAATTATTGCTGTTTTCAGCTCTTCCACTGTTGCATATTGTTTTCTGCCGATGTAAACAAGTCGAGCCAGCTGTGCCCAACAATTTTCTATTATGTTGAGATCAAGTGAACATGCCGGCCAATTGAGAAACTCAATTTCTTTCTCCTGGAAGAAAGGTTTTACATTCCTCGCGGTAGGTAAAGACGCATTGTCCTGTTGAAAAATCGGTGGAGCGACTGCGATGGACATCAGGCCGCCAGATATTTGTTCCTCCAATAACTGCACGTACTTTTCAGAGTTCATTTTCCTGCTAATGAGCGCTAATTCGGCGCGACCGTTAAATCCGATAGCACCCCAGATCAGTAGGGAGCCTCCAACATGCTGCCGCTTACTTAAAATTACTTCCTTTTTTGTGATGTCATGGAAATAATATGCCCAGCCGTCCGGAGTATTCAAATTGAATTTCTTCTCATCTGAAAATATCACAAGTCTCTACTTTTTTTTCACTGAATATGGCGGGTGCAAAACGCTTTCGCTTCAGTTTCCGGCGTTTAATAAACGGTGACTTTTTAATTACCCTCTGTATATTACGGATATGCTTTTTTATGCCATGGGGGGTCCTTACGCATTGGAGAATATCCATGCTAAGAACTAGGATAATACAGTCTGATCTGGGATGTAACCACTTGACCAAAGCTGTGAGCAAGGGTACGCTGCAAGGTGCAAAGTGGTACTCTGCATGTGCACAGTCGTAGTTCATCCCACCCGAACGTACGATTCTATTGTGTGATGGCAGCTGCTGAGAAAGAAGTACAATAGAACCAAGCTTAACAGAATTGAAAAAACTTTGTTCGCAAATGCTACTGAGGCTCTGCCCTCCTGCTCGTCAGATGCCCTTAATGTTCTCCTACATTTCCTCCCCGTGGGCCTCCACATTAAAAACACTGTAGCGTGCAGTGCTGTCACACTACGTGTGTCTGGATGTTGACCAGCGAAACCCTACGACCACAGTAACATTCAAGACGAGATACCTCGGGAACGTTGGGCACTTCCAAGGGACTACGCCACACGCAAGTCGAACTTTGGTGTGGACTTTCCAACCAGAGCAGAGTGGAGGACCTACGACGTATTGTAAGGTTATGACACAATATTCCTCATCAATAGATCAAAAATGCCTATGGAGTCGGTATGGAAGTTTTCTTGAATAGGCATAGCGTAGCCAAATCATACGGCCACTTTCTCAGAATTTGCCAGTGTGTTCCAGGCGGAAGTATTGGCGATACTGAAAGCATTTCGATGCCCGAGGCATGATTCGAGCTACAAGCATGACAGTAAAGGGACGCGCTGAACAGTCTGCGAGACACGCTCAAAATCACCCTTCTCTGGGTCCCCGGTCATAGGGACATAGAGGGGAGTGAGCGAGCTGACGGACTGACTGGACAAGGTTCTGCTCTAGCTCCTCGGTGGACACAATTGTAGCCCCGCTTGCAATTGTCAGGAGTGAAACCTACTCGCACTATTTAGCAGGAGACACACATAGGCAATCACGCTATCATCGCTGAAAGTGGCAAAAGATGAAGGATTTGTATGTTCTCTAAAAATCCAAAAACGCGGACAAACAAGGAACACCCTGTTATTAATTGAAAAGAAAATGGGAGAACTAAATTTACCCGGGGGTAAAGAAAATGGAGTCAGCCGGATTCACCATTATTAAGCATAAATTAGGCTTCTTGATGCTGTTAATGGATTAATTGGATTAAACTTAGCCATTGTTACACTCAATCCGCATTTGTTTGCTGCTAAATTTCCAATATACACAACCCCTTTTCTTCTTGAACCACAATTTTACAGTATTACGAGAGGACACTGAAACACAGAATCTCAAATCAAACTTTTTAGGACTTCTTAGCCGTAAATTGTTGAAACGTATAAAAATTCCTGTTTTCCGTAGATATTTATCACACACGAATGCGCACTGTGGCGCACTCCACAACTGAATCTAAGCCTTACGTTGCCTATTTTCATCAGCCTACTTTGAAAGACTCCTCCTCTATTCGTCCGCGCATATGGTAAATTCAAAATGTGCCAGGTTCGTTTGGAATATCCTGCTCTTATTTTCTAGGAAAGCTCCAAAACAGCCACTCAAATTCTTACAGGGCAAATTATTAAGGTCTGAAAGGGGCACGGAAGACATTCTACGTTTTTTCGTAAAATCTTTGGAAAGAAAGCTTAGGTATGAAAATCGCCTAAGATAGCAAAAGGATTGGCGAGATGGCTGATATTGAAACATGTATGTAGTACTAATTTTCCGATAAAAACATTCGGAAAGGTTTGGTTTACTTTATGAGAAAAAGAAATAAAGCCATTATCGAGGACTAAATTATTAGGCATAAATTACTTGGAGCAAAGGGGTTTTGGCCCATACAGTAATTCTCCCTATTAAAAATTATCACGTATTTGGCATTCCTAGAAATTATGACGAAAATATGGAGACCATGAAAACAGCCATTTGGGCAATATATTTTCATATCATTTCTTTAGGTGAGCAGGTGAGACCTGGGGTAATTACCATAAATTGTCAATGGAAAATAAATATTACAGACGTGACAACTGGTTCCAAGCCAACAAAAGAGGCAATGAAGCGGATTTGGTCAATCCATAACTGTTACAACATGTTTCCATTCAAGAATACAAAGTTTGAATGAACCATACAATAGTAGTGTAGTCGGCATTCCTAAAAAGAGTGTTTACTTCATTGAGTACTTTGGCATGGGGTACGTATTAAGTTGCTTCAATTAGCGATGAAGGACCAATTATAAAATGTAAAGTCCTACCAAATTAGGCATTAAAAGTAGAGCTCATTGTGTAAGCGACCAGGTCATTGGCGTATCAAATTCCTGGAAAGCGCAAAAGAGACCAGAATTTTTTCATCCTTTCGACTTTTTTTTTCATTTGATTTCATAAATGTGTGTTAAGAAGAGTGTATAGTTCCATACAATAAATAAGTCGGAATACCAGAAGCTGCACGCAACGAGTATAAAGGTTTTGTGTTTATCTTATGTGAGAAATTTTCTGTGTACATTTTTCCATTTGGTATTGTAATGACGCCACACACGTCTTAGAATGCGATAAATTCACGTGAAATACAAAATTTTGATCTTCTATAAGTTTTTTAATAACAATTGCATTTGCATCAAGCCTTCCAAAATTATGTACATATTATATTATTATTTATAACGATACCAAAGCTTGTACTTCTAGGATGAACTTAGGTTTTCGGGCAAATTTCTAAAGTATGGTATTATGCTATTATTAACTTTATTTGAGAAGGTATCGGGATGGGATGTACTGTGATGGCTAGATTTTTCCTAGGTGCACCATTAAGTATTTTTCCAAATTTTTCAATTGGATAGGTTCTGAGAATGAGACCTCTTATACTTTCCAGCGGATACATTTTGAGCCTCCACTCCCCTATGTTTCACCCAATATCAAAAATAGAACTAGTTTCGAACTAATGAAACCCTTTCATTTGATACCCCACATGACCATATTTTGTGAAAAAAATTACAACCCTCCTTTCGCATGAGCCCCCCTTAAATTCAACAAAAAATGGCGTCACATACTATATGTAAAGGGATTCACGGACCACATCTTCTCGCCAAATTTTGTGACAGTAGCTTCAGACGTTTCCGAATAAATTGGGTGTTACAGCCAAGCAGACGTTTAATCGATTCTAATAAAATTTTGCGTGAAACAAAAAGGAAGATTTTGGTCATATTGAGGGGTCAAATCTCCTGTAAATGTTTGCCTTCTATATAGTTTTTGAATATCTGAAATGAGCATATTTTCGTAAATCGTCACGAAGACTAAAATTCGAAGAACTGCGGGCTCTAATTGTAAATAATGGGATGTATCGTTTCATACTCCAAAGATTTTTTTCCGATTCATATTGCGCAAAGTGTACAAAGCACAAATTTTTGGGTATTGTTTTAGTATAATTTGAAGGCAATGTAGAAGTAAAAGTTTAGCTGAAACTCGAGCAATTAATAACCTGTGGTGTCATCTGCAATAAACTGATAAACTCAATAAGCTTTAATAAATATTTAAAGTTTTAGAGGCAAGGAATTAACATCCGGCACATGCTGTGTAAATTTAGATAAAGAACATCGTTATCAGTCGCAACTGTCCACTTAGAGGAAAGTAAAGGAAACTTACAACATGTTGAAACTCGAAGGGTCTTGCTGTTTGGGAAACACCAAGTCACACCTAAGTAAACTGAATCAATAGTACACGGAAACCGTCCGAAGTTCACTTAAGTAGAATTCGTATGACAAATTCAAATAGAAATTATCTATTTATTGAAAAAAGACTGCATACACGCTTTTCAAATATTAAACTAATCCGCAGTTTGCGTGAAAAATACCAAATATCAATTTTCAGATTATCATATAAATCTATTCGAAAATCTGAAAGCATTTTTTAAAATAAAATTGTTTTTCTATCGTGTAAAACAAGCTACTTTGTAGAAATGTATTAGCGTCTCTTTTCTTGTTTCATGCAAGGTTGAGGAATGTCGAAAGTCTGCCCTTTATGCCGAATTCACTCACTGTAAGGTCATAAAATTTAGAAATCCATTTCATATGACTACCATTGTTGTTTTAATGCTGCAGTTGGTCTTTCTGGCTCATGTAGATCGAATTCGTCATGCTCCTCGGTCATTTGTTTGGTCCGATTGGAGTCTAGAGGTTCCCAAATCACCGTCTAGCGTATCAGGTCATCATTGTTTCGATCGGCATTCTGGTCGTTTACCATCGGTATTCAGGCCTATTTAGCTAGTGTGTTCTCGTCAACGAGAATTACATCCATACCATCGCAGGCGCCCCTCTAACAATTTTTTCACGAGCCCCATGTTGAGGTATAGCGCGTCAACCACACCTACGCACCATCGCTCGCGATTACCTAAAATGCGCTTCAGCCCCCCTCCCCCACCACTTCCCAAAACGCTCGCACTCGTCCTCGGCTGTTCTGCGTCAAGTGGTCTTGGGACGACCCACTCGTCGGCCATCTTGTGAGAGTAGATTCCACTGCATAGCATAGCCTGCAATGCAATTGCCGCCCCTCCTTAATGTGTGACCTATCCACTGCCACTTCCGTCTTTCTATCACATCGCATACGAATACCAAGCTTGTGCGCCGACCAAGTTGTTCGTTTGCCATAGGGTCAGGCCAGCGTACTCCGGTGATACAACGCAGACAGGTATTCACGAAAGCTTGGAGCTTTTGCGTAACAGTGGAGTTCACCTTTCATGTAGTACTCCCATATAGCAACACAGAAACAGCGCCAGCACAGAACAATCTCAACTTGATATTAGTGTTGAAATAACAGCATTTCCAGATTTTAGACAGGGCAGCGAAAGCGGATCTAACGCTTCTAATGCGTGAGGCAACATATAGTTCGGTGTCGCCGCCGACCGAAACCACGCTTCCTAAATATATAAATTGATCGACGGGGGGAGGGAGAGTGCCATAACTCGTCAGACTGAGAACTTTGGTTTTGTTGGTATTTATCTTCTACTTGCTTCTCTTTCCAAACCCAGAGCCATTTGACCAAGGTCCATGACCCGGTGAGAGAACAAACAGATGTCATCAGCGTAATCGAGGTGTTTGAGGAAAGATGTCATCCTCCGGACAGGGCAGCATGAAGAACGTCACCGATAACAAGAAGAAGTAATATCGATGACAGAATACAACCCGCTTTCGACCTCAACATCCTCCGAGATTTTACCTCGATGCAGCACATGACATTTTGCGCCATCGTATGTCGCTCCGATAAGAGCTATTAGTTTCTCCGGAATGCGCTTCCTACGTAGAGCACTCCACTGTTTCGTAGAGTGTTGATGTGGTCGATGCAGGAGGATCTAGAGTGGAACCCAACCTGTTCTCTGTCGATCAAGCTATCGAGATGTTTTTTGATGCGTTCCAGGATTATGTTACCTATTATCTTTGCGGCGGCAGGGAGCACGCAGATACAATTGCCACACTCAAAACAGATGCCCTTTTTTGGAATCTGAACGATCACCCCCATCGTGGATAACTTCATCTGTCTTTGATAGGCGGCGAACACTCGAAAAGTATAGACGACATCAGGAGTCCGTCCTGATGTCGACATCGCAATAAATTTTGTTGTGGAACATTAGTTCTTCCAAGTTGCGCTGATGTGTAAAACAATTTCATAGCACATTTCAATATGAACTGATAGCATTGATTTAATATATTGAAATTTTAGGGTCGATCGTCAAAAACTGTTTTACTTACTTTCATAAACAGACCGTATTCCATGGGGCGACCATTCCACTTTTGGACAAGTTGAGAGACGTCCCCATAGAGCAGTGTATAGGGCGTTAGACGTGAGATGATCCGTGTAATGGTGTCCGTGCGATATACGGATTCCCGCTTCTAGTTGCTTTTATTAAGTCAAATATTTCCAAATATCTATCCTGTACTATGAATTCAAAATTCGCCTCAAATCTCCTTAGAGTAACGAATTGAATTAAAATTATGCTTTGTTCCGGGAATCGAGTTTACGCCGTTTGCACACACTGCGTCAGAAAATTATACGCAGCATCAGAATGGTCATTTATTGCTTTATTTGAATTTAAAATGAATTCATTTAAATTAACATCATTTAGGCATTCAAACTAGTGTGCTTACTCATAGCACAACGTAAAATTTCAGTGGAATTTGAAGTCCAAAACGGAGTCCGCCAGGGTTACATTTTGTTATCGATATTT
The DNA here is from genome assembly GCF_905115235.1 of Hermetia illucens. Lineage (NCBI taxonomy): Eukaryota > Metazoa > Arthropoda > Insecta > Diptera > Stratiomyidae > Hermetia > Hermetia illucens. The sequence goes on from NC_051849.1 coordinate 54,690,322, forward strand.
TTTCTTCTTGTTACCAGTGACGTCCTTCATGCTGCCTTGGCTGAATGACGAGGAGAAGTTCAATGGACGACAGTGTTTACTCTCTCATCGAGCTATGGAACTTAGCCAAATGACTAGATTTTTAGAATGCAAACAAAGCCGATCTAAGACAAATAGCAACAAGACCGATTTTCCGACATCATTGACCCATATAAACAAAACTTCACCCCGGGAAAGTGAACAGCAGATCAGATATTCTTCATACGGCGTGGAGTAAAACTTCACACGACCATGAGAGAACAACATCTTAACAAACCTAATTAGACTGAGTAGGATGAACATGTACGAAGCCAAGTCACCATCGCCAAAGGACTGCAACGGGGAAATCCTCTTTAATCTGGCGTTAGAAAAACTGACCTGTGACTCATAAGTGAATACGAGGGCTACCATCCTCATCAAGCCCACTCAGCCTTCGCCTAGATTGAGCAGACGGCACATCTGCATATCAAAGGAAACCGGCTCAAATTTATGGCGGCGATATCAGTATCGAGAATAGTAATGAAACCTACTGATCAATTACAACACAACATCGAAAAAGTTAAATTATTTTCCTGTTTGGAATGAAAAGTCACGCGAAGTCAACAACATGGGTGATAAAATCCACATATGGCTATTCTTTCGCTCAAAATATCTCTTAATAGAGTCAAATCAATCACTGTACAATACCATATCTACCGGTCCTCATGTATGCTTCGGAAGATTGGCAAACCAAATTGCAAACTCTTAGCCATGGTCGAGAGGAATGTCCCTTAGTGAGGATAGACGACGTCTGTATAACGACAAATCTGTGAGAGCTATTGTAAATATACACAGTTCTTCCTAGAATTGACTACTCTTAATCGATATCGAGAAGGCTTCCCACAGTGTCAACAGGGAGTGTATCTAGTGTGCTCTATGCAGAAGGAGCATTTCAGAGAAACTGATAGCTATTATCATGGCAACATCCGATAGCGCGGAATGCCATGTACTGCACCAAGGTAAAATCTCAGAGGAACTTGAAATTCAAAGTCTGTCAAGGTTGTATCTTGTCACCGACGTTATTTCTTCTTGTTATCGGTGAGATTCCTCATGCTTCCTTGCCTGGCGCACGTGGAGGGCTTCAGTGGACCATAATATTTTTCTATTTGGTTGCTCTCTCAGAGATTCATGCAACCAAAAGGTTCTGTCAGTGTTACTGAAATTGAGGAAACAATCGAACGAATGAAATCGAAAAAAGCAACACAACACTATGGCTCAGTGAGTTCTTCGATCAGGTTATTAAGAAGAGTAGAACATGATGTTACTGGTAAGAAAGCACCAACAATCAAATAAGGAAAAAGAAAGATAGTGCAGAAAGCTGGCGAGATAGCAGCGTTCAAATCACCGTCCGATCCGGTTGCTGTCCCATGTCATTAAGATTTTTATATGCATTCTTCAGACACATTCTTTGGGGCATCACTGAAATAAGGATAAATCAAACCGGATTTGTCAAGAACTGTGCAATTACTCATGAAGAAATTCCGTAAAATGAATCTCTACATGGTATTTCTGAATCTAGAGAAGACGTTTCTCCATGTGTCACACATTCTACACATACTAATCTTATATACTTTGCGGCAGCACCTAGTGCCTGAAGAACTCATTCGCTGGGTTAAATTACTCTACGAGCAAAGTTCGAAGTGTCGCAGACATATCAAAACCGCTTTGTGTCTCTCTCAGTGTTCTTCAAGAAAGCGCACTCTCGCCACTCACCTTTGTTCACTGTCACACGGGACATCCAACGTCCTACACAACGCTCATGTAGCGCGGTATCAGATTAATCTGAATTTTTTGACGACCGAACCCAATGGGACAAGCACTATTATTATATGTGGCAGTAATCTGCCCAGAACTGACCGATTGAAGTATGAGGTATGAAATTATCATCGCGACAATGAACATCCAAATCTAAAATTTACCGCAGTCTCGTTTGCCCTGTCACGCTCTATGGTACTGAGTGCTATCCGACTAAAAGACAATGAACGGTGCCTCGTAAACCTCGGGCTGAAGGCCGGCCGAAACAACGATGACTTGAGACGCTAGATAATAATAATCGTTGGCACAACATTCCATATTGGATCAGAGCCTTGAAGTGTATCAGAGCACTTCATTCAAGACCGTAACGGCACACTATAGGATTACAGTACCCTATAGGAGACAATGCGGTCAGCATTGCGTTCGCCCGAGATTATTACCCTGATTTGACTCAGGTACTCATTCACAGCTGAGTCGACTGTTATCCGACGTCAAATCACGATACAAATTCCACTGTCACCAGTGAGATTTGAACCGCAGCGTTCCGTACGACAGCCTTGCGCTCTAATCACTCAGCTATCCTGGATGGTGGTGGTCAAAGGGTAGTATAGGTCCCAGGGCGAAACTTGGATTGGTACCCACGATAGAGCATAAAACCTGGGAAATGCCTGCTGAACCAACACCAACAACTCTACTACCAAACCTTATCTCCACCTCCACGTGGTGACCGCTGGGCGCTCTTTCTTAACGAAAAACTGCAGACGGAGAAGGATGAAGGTAAGTCTCCCGCGCCTAAAAACGGGACAAACTGTACCAACTGGTCTTCCAGGTTGGGGGTTGGGTAGGGCTGACAACCCTACACGGAAAGCCGATGTTACGGAGCCACGAGAGGAGCCTCGGCAACGACAACGGATTAACGATTTGCACATTTTCTCATGGAACGTGCGCTCCCTGTACAGAGATAAAGCTGATGAGCAGCTAGCCGATACCCTGTCCCAATACAGGGCTGATATAACAGCGTTACAAGAGATGCGATGAACAGGGACCGGTTTCCTGGAGAAGAACCGCTACACCATATATTATAGCGGTCATCCAGTAAACCATGTGCTCGGAGTAGGTTTCTTAGTCAGCCAAAAAATGAAACCTGCTGTTATCGGCTTTGAAAACATTAGCGAATGGCTATGCACTCTGCGCTTGCGAGGCAAGTTTAGAAATATAAGCCTCATTAACGTTCACGCCCCTACAGAGGAGACTGCAGTCGGAGGATACCTTCTACGAGGCAGTAGAACGAACCCTCGAAGCCTGATATGATATTAAAATCATACTTGGGGATTTTAACAGCCAAGTAGGGAAGGAGCCCGTATTCAGGCGATACGTTGGCTCCCATAGCTTACACGAAAAAACAAATGATAACGGACTGCGGATTATTCAATTAGCAGGGTCACACGAAATGGTTGTTGGAAGTACCTGGTTTTCGCGGAAAGCGGTCCACAAACATACGTGGGCCTCTCCAGACGGGACCACTTTCAACCAAATTGACCACGTGTTGATCGAACGCCGCCACCTCTCAGCCTTGATGAATGTCAGAACATATAGGGGGGCCAATCTAGACTCGGATCACTATCTCGTTGGCATGGTGCTCCGAACTCGAATAACAATACCACCTAGAATCCCCTCTGACAATCAGGTGAGAGTGAACACTGAAGCCATCCACAACACAACCCTCCGCGACACCTATAAGAGGGAAATGGATGCCGCAATAACTGCAGTCAACAGAGGACCTGGAGATGAAGCATCAACAAATGATCTTCACAATCACCTGAAGAACGTTATCATGGATACGGTCACAAACATACTTGGCCCCAGCCGCCAGAAAAGTCGGAACGGCTGATTTGACGATGAATGTAAGCTAGCAACGGAACGGAAGAATGCCGCATACCGAGTAATGTTGCATTCTCAAAGAACGCGGGCACGCGCAGAGACTTATCACGAACTCCGTCGAGCGGAGAAGCGACTTCACAGACGGAAAAAGGAAGCCTGGGAGAACCAACAAGTCTGTGAACTAGAAAAGTACAGGGAGCAACCGCACCAGGCGCGCAAGTTTTACCAACAAGTCAGCAGGATGAAGCCTTATACACCTCGATGCTCATCCTGCCGAGACAAAGAGGGAAATCTGATTTCCGACAGAATGGGCATATTAGAGCGATGAGTTGAGTACTTTGATGAGCTACTGAACAACCAGAACACCGGCGAGTTGGAGGTCCCGCTAACTGAAGACGACGGACAAATACTGCCACCATCAAGTTTAGGAGAAACAGTCCGTGCAATTCATCGGCTAAAAAATCATAAGTCGCCAGGAGCCAATGAAATTACAGCCGAATTGGATAAATATGGAGGCGACCAGTTACACCAAGTGGTTCAACAACTTGTGCTTAAGGTATGGGGCAGCGAATCAATGCCTGACGATTGGCAACGAGGCATTATCTGTCTCATACATAAAAAGGGAGATATCACACAGTGCAGCAATTATAGAGGTATCACGTTGCTTAGTACCATCTATAAGATATTCTCCGCTATCTTGCTAGGCCGGATAGCCCCATACGCCCAGAACACCACTGGCCCATACCAAAGAGGCTTCACTCCAGGCAAATCAGCAACAGATCAGATTTTCTCTCTGCGGCAAGCAATGGAAAAACAACAGTTGCACCATCTGCTCATCGACTTTAAAGCCGCCTATGATAGCATAGCCAGGGTAAAACTGTATACGGTCATGAGAGAATTCGGTATCCCGACGAAATTAATAAGACTGACTAGGCTGACCCTGACCAATGTGCGAGGCCAGATAAAAGCAGCAGGATCACTCTCAAGACCATTCGACATAAACAACAGTCTACGACAAGGGGATGCCCTATCATGCGTCCTCTTTAACCTGCCCTTCGAGAAAGGGATCCGTGATGCTGAGGTAAATGCAAGAGGTACGATCCTCTTCAAGTCCACCCAACTACTGGCCTATGCTGACGATATCGACATCATGGGAAGAACCACCCGAGACGTACAAACTGCCTTCATCTAGATCGAGCAGGCGGCGCGAAATCTTGGGCTGTACATCAATGAAGGCAAGACAAAATATATGGTGGCAACGTCAACACCGAAGACGAATCAACCAACAACATCAAACCGCACTGGTCAAACACGAAGAAGAATAAGGATAGGAGAATACAACTTTGAGACCGTTGACAATTTCTCCTATCTAGGGTCGAAAATCACAACCGATAACAGCTACGATGATGAAATCCGCGCACGGTTGTTGTCAGCCAACAGAGCCTATTTCCGCTTACAAACACTGTTTCGCTCGAAACGTCTCACCATAGGGTCAAAGCTCTTACTGTACAAGACTATGATCTTGTCAGTCCTTAGCAAGAAGAATTGGGAACTCTTGGCCGCGTTCGAGAGAAGAATCCTCCGAAGAATTTTTGGCCCCCTACATGAGGATGGACGATTCCGTAGCCTACATAACGACGAAATCTATGAGCGATGCCATGACTGTCCGGTTGTGGATAAAATCCGGCTCAATAGATTACGGTGGGCGGGTCACTTAATCCATATGGATGAGGATGATCCAGCCGAAAAAGAAGACGAGGCAGACCCTGCCTAAGATGGAGCGATGGCGTAAGTCAGGACGTCAGACAGCTTTTAGGGATATCGAATTGGTAGACCTCGGCGCAAAACCGGGATGTCTGGAGTTCCTTATTAAGGCAGGCCTAGACCGGATACCGGTTGTTGCACCGTTGATGATGATGATATCCTGGATGGTGATTTGAAAGCTTCGTGTCTCCATCCAAATCAGGCCTTTGACCGTCGACCCTGTTTCTGAACAGGACAAAGCGTGAAGAAGAAGAATCTGAACATGGGGTAATAAACATTATGTGGTCAACCTATTGACATTCCATTCCATTAAAATCTATATTCATGACCGCCAAGAATCTCTGGATTGGAGGGAATCACCTTCTTTTCCTCCTTTCTCCTCAGATCTGCCTGTAAACCAGGACTCCATGTACTACATCATCACACCCAAGGGGTGTGGCCCTCATGTTACTGGATTCCGGAAATAAGTAAATCGCACAACCATCGAGATTTCCAAAATATCCATTAAGCCACGCATTGTAGAGTAGATAATTTTGTAAATGGGGTTCCGATGCCTGGATCAACAAAGGTGATCCTTTTCTAATTTTGTGTGCACTTCCAAATGTTAGGGGGGGATGCAACCAAATATGGTACAATTAAAGCTAATTTTGTTGAGATTTTCAACCTTAGAAGTTCGTGTGTAACCCCTGAATTAGACTAACGTCTTGCCTGCAGCAATAGTCGGGTCTAGTGAACTATCAAACCCATGCGCACTCAGTGTTGATTTCAAACTCAACCTAGTATTTGCAGATACAGTCATCATTATCGACACTCCCAGAACACCACAATTAATCCGAAATCAGCTGTCATATGTGATGGAGCAATAGACGAGACGCTTATATTTGCCTCACGAACATTTACCAATCTGGGTCCCTGAATCGATGCGTCATTCGAAAGTATAGTAACCAATGGCCAACCTTTTTGTAATAGGGGATGCGCCTGGTAATAGAGTATGCAATATGCTCACTGATTTGCATAATTAATATCATCTTCCACCGTTCATTCTTGCACTTCCAACAGTTTCAGAGGTAATTGCTTAGAACAAACTGGCAGGCATGAGGCAAGCTGGGCTCAACTGGCTCCAATTCCCTTAAACTCATTAAATCATCGTTAACCTGCATAATCTGTAAACATAATGACTTCCAAGGCCTGCGCCCCAGTGCACACTTTCATAGTTTCAAATGCTCCAACGGCCAAATGCCGATCACTGCATATCTCACCTCGCGGAACACAATGGGAGCGACGAGTGAATGCTAATCACATCACAGAACCACGAACGGATCGATTCTGGGTAAATACGCGAGAAAGCTCGACGACTTTTCAGGAATGCACGACCAAACCTTTCGCCACTCCGCGGAACATGAAAGACACTAAGTACCGAGCGGGTGCGTGCCACCATCAACACTGGCTTACTAATGGCCCTGCTATTTCCGGAATCGCTTCTTTGACCAAGTCCATCCGAAAATTACGAAACACCATCCAATGTGGGATGCACACTACACCGAGGAACAATGGAAAACCCCGTCGCGGTCGAATACCGGAAAATGCATATCATGCCGATAGCTCCTCGCGTGGAAAGTGAAAACTATTTTCCCTGCTGCACTCGGCCAGGCCGCAACTTCCGCTCCTCTCGCGAACGACTCGATTGGCAATCGATAGCGCAGCAATTTCCGCAGCGATTCGCGAGGAGCAGCGGCAATTATTCACAAAATTCCTCCGAATTACACCTGGAGCTGTCGTCGCAATCGGCGTATCTTTTTTCTGGTCTCGTCACGATGAGAAATCAGATCGAAATTCGACCGAAAAGAAAAAACGAGTCGCAGACCACAAGAGTCAGCGAAGTCAGCACAAAAAATGCACTTGGAATCCCGAGTCCGTTGAGACCACGCTCGGGGGCCCCCCGGAGCAGACCCTTCCAAGGAAATTGGGCAATAATTACACTGCGGCGGCCGAGAAACGCGACCACGGCCGCGAGACGGGCCCAGGCGGTAGACGGATCAACGGACGGCCAGTGGCCTGGCCGCCTGCCACCGTCCTCGCTCGCTGCACCACTTGGCTGCCTGCCTGCCGCCTCGCTGGGTTCCAAGGAGCCCCGCGAGTGCTCCTGCACGCTGCGTCCTGTGGCTCCTCTCGCGGCTCCTAGCAGCCGCAGCACTGCACCCGCGGCCAAAGCTGCGCACACAACCCTGCTCCGAGGAAGATTTATTCAAATTTAATTTCACACCCTGAAATATTAATTAATTCTCGCCCCGAGTCGTCGCTCGCTCTCGCACGGCCGGTGCAGGGCGGCCGTCCCGACGGGGAGGCGAGCAACCCTTCCGCCAGCCACTCCAGTCGCCAATCAATTTTTCAGCTCCCCGAATTCCCATAAAAGCAACGGTCGCGGCCAGGCAGATATGTAAATACGCTTGGCTCATGATAATTATTTACCTCGGGGCTCCAATTGGCTGTCCGCCGCGGGCACTCGGCGCGGCCTGGGCTGCTGGGGCTCCGCTTTCCGCTACGCTGCTGCACGGGCCGGAGTGGCCCCGAACTTGTAATCTGCTCGCGTACTTTTCAACTATTTACGGAAATCACTCGCGAGTCTGCATAATTCACTAGACCACATCATCGCCTTTCCTGATTCACTGCGTTTTTCGCACGGGAACACTTCGCGGCCAGGCCAAACCCTGCTCCAGAAATTATTGCTCTTCCGTGGCTGGCCAAAAAATCGACATCGACCGTCCCGTAATCAATTTTACTTACAAATCCACTTCCAGTTTCCAATTCCTGCCTGAACGTCGCTTTTTCGTCGCCGCTCCTCTCGCCCGCGCCGCTCCCCTACTCCATCGTCTCCTATCGTCTTTTGAAGTTCAATTCATATTCAACGACTCGTGCGTCCTGCTCGCGCCCGCCTTAATTTCCATGCTCTACTCGCGTCGCACAGTTTATTGTCATTCCCATACGTTCTCTAGAAGAGCTCTGGCGTTTTTTCGTATTCTTCCTGCTCCATCGACTAAACAATTATCGCAACTCGTCTCGCACGCTGTCCGTCCGTCGCATACCAATGTAAACAATGGCCGAAGCACACAGCTCGTGCACGGTCGGCTGGTCCTCGGGTGAACAGATGGTGCGCCGCGCACGCATACCAGCGCCCGGGAGCCGCATGTAATTTATCAAATGTCATCAAAATTATGCTATCCACGATAATCGCTTTTGCTGGGGTTGTCGTGCTTCCACGACTGGCACTGGTCGGTGGGTTGTGGGAAGAGAATCGATTTGGATGTGGAAAGAGTGCCGTGCACTTCCATTGATTTGAAGAGCAGGTGGCATGGCTGAGTTTCAGCTGATCGGCTCGAATTTCTGAGTGAAAGATGGTCGAAAAGCAAATCAAAAAAGATCCACGCGAGGGTAGATAACAGAAAACCGACAGAGAAAGAGAATTCGAGGCAAACGCCGAAGACAATGCAACCCATTCAAAATCTCATTAACCGTAGACACAAACCCGACTGGAAGGCAAACAAGTGCACATTCTGTGGACGGATGGGAATGCACCTGCTGGAAGGAGATTGAATGTGCAGAGGGAAACAAAGGATGAAATACGCAACGGACAGTGTTCGTTGGGCAATTTCGTTGCGATTCGAATTTTGATAATTTTCGGGGTGTGAAGTTGGTGCAACGAATCGTAATTTCGAGGATAAGGTTGAGTGAAGAAAATCTTGCCAAGTAAGTACCTATGTAGTCAGCATTTGATGTTTTCGCGAAATTCGTCGAGCCCTGCTACTCTCCCAATAAGCTTTTAACCCTTTAGTAGGAGAATAGTTTTGAAGGTGTTTACACACTTAGGAAAGACCTATTTTCATAACTTGCCTTCTGTTAAGGGAGGAAAGCGTCTCTTCCTATCGCGCACATAGAAGAATTTGTCCCAAAAAATACAGACAGAATTATTTTATGATCTGAGTATTGTGGCTAATCTAGCAATGAAAGACATAAGGCTCCCAAATAAAATTACATTTTCTACAGAAACATATTTATTTTACATTTTATACATTTTCCAAAAAAAAATTTGATTATATTTTAAATAAGAAAAAGTCATGGACAGGTAGATAGGTGTCAGCAGCCGCTCCGAGGACCCCAATTAGCGCTTTGGTGCGCCGTTTTGATGCCACAAATTCCTAAGACCGTGACTGTTGTTATGGGAGTAGTGAAACAGAGTTCAGCCAGCTCGGATCTTCAGAGCCAGACCGTAGCACTCACGAAGGAAAGCAGTTCTCCGACCCTGCAGCTAGAAATCTCTCTGAGGTCCCCAAAGAATGGTTTACCCAGTGTCCGCAGCCTGACTCTAGCCAGAGCTGGGCAATCGCAGAGAAAGTGCATGAGGGTTTCCCTTCCTCCTCCGCAGCTTCAGCAATGCGGGTTGTAGGGTATGCCGAGCCTAGCGGCATGGTCCCCTATGGGCCAGTGCCCCATGTAGATCGCCGTAATTTTGAATGCATTTGCATGCATCTGGCACAGGAGCTCTCGTGATCGGGCTATATTATAAGCGGGCCAAATCCTCCTTGACTTGTGGCACAGGTGGTAAGCCTTCGCCATCTAAGGGCCCGCGGCTGCTAAGTAGATTTCGCCCTTAACAGCCGGCAATGAGACACCGACTATACTCACCGAAGGGTTGCCAAGAACAAAGCCCCGCCTGGCTAATCCGTCAGCCCGCTCATTCCCACCTATGTTCCTATGCCCGGGAACCCAGAGTGTGTCGCCCAGACTGGTCGGCGCGTTTCTGCACCCACCAGCCTCGAGGATGTCATCGCTGAATATAAGGCCTTTATGGCCGCTTGGCTGTCGGTTAGAATGGCTATGTTACGCTTGGGACTCGGATCATGCTCCAGCCATGGATAGACTTCCAGTATCGCCAGTACTTCCGCTTGGAATACACTGGCGAAACGTGGGAGACCATACGACTCAGATGCACTGTGTGTATTCGAGAAAACTTCCGCGCCGACTCCACAGACCATCTTTGATCCATCGATGAAGAATACTGGGTCATAACCTTACAACACGACGCCAATCTTCCACTCTGCCCTGGTTGGAAAGTCCACATCATTTCATCTAGGATGTACTATGGCCGTAGGGCTTCGCTGTCCAGCATCCGGGCTCACGTAGTCTGACCGCACTGCACGCTGCAACGTATTTAATGTGGAGGTCTAGGAGGAGGAAATGCAAGAGTACATTAAGAGCATCTGTCGGGCAGGAGTGCAGAGCCCTAGTAGCACACGCGGTTCTTTGAATCCTATTAAGCTTCGTTCTATTGTATCTTTTGCTCAAAGCCTGCCACCATACAATAGAGTCGTACGTAAGGATTGGACGCATGGCGGTAAACATCAAGAGGATCATCCTCGGTCGGAGATCCCATTTCTTTACAAAGATTCTCTTACAGGCATAGAAGGCTATATAGGTCTTCTTAACCCTCAGTTTCATGTTTAATCTCCAATTTAGTTTTGGCTACAGGATTACATCCAAATACTCTACAATGGAGCCATAGTTGGTGGAATTCAGGTACCCTTGTCTTGGTGGTGAATAGCATCAGTTCCGTTCTGGTTGGGTTCATGCCAAGTCCGCATCCTGCGGCCCACAGACACACCTTTCACAACGCTCCTTCCATCATGTCGCCCATAATGGACGGAAACATCCCTGACACTAATATCATCAAGTTGTCGGAATACGACACTACCTTCACCCCGCTGCTATCCAATATTCGTAAAATTTTGTCCATCACTATTAATCAGAGCACCGGAGAGATGGCGCCACTCCGAGGTTAAGTGGTTTCCTTCCAGATCCGGCTGGATTATCCTAGTAATTAGCATAGATATAATCCAATGCGTAAGATACCCCTCCAATCCAATACTGGTCAAGGCTTTTTTGATCGCGTTGGTACTAACGTTGTTGAATGCTCCCTCCATATCCAAGAAAGCAGCTAGGGCATACTGCTTGTAGTGCAGTGACCGCTTAACCGTATCAATTACCTCGTGGAGAGCAGTTTCACTGGATTTGCCTTTGAGTTAGGCATGCTGGGACTTAGAGAAAGGCGTTCTCTTCATTATCTCAACAAGCTGCGGCAAAACCCTAGAGGCGTTTTCTCCATAATCTCAACAAGCTATGGCAAAACCCTTTCCTGCTACTTCTGTAGCATGACTGGTATTATGCATGACAATTTATATGCGAAGAAGCTGTTTATAGCCCAGTCGATCTTATCCTCCGTAATTACCGATTTGGTACTCTCGCGCGGCTGGGGTGACTGCTTCTTGCCGGTCTTGATAGTCGACTTGTACTTCTTCAGGCAATCCTTGTGACGCTGCCAATTTTATGCCTGTGTGGCGCAGCGGGGTTAAAAACATTCGAAATTTATTTCAAATGTTGTTAATTCGATTGACAATGGCCACCATCGGTGTTCTCCGTGGCGGAGCAGGCCATGATTAGTTAATTTTTTTTTTTCTCTATTAGCGTATATATTTAATAAACATTTGAGATTCAATCGTCCTCCGCGTCGGAGAACTGCTCATCATCCTCGTTCAAATTCAAATTGCGCATATTCTCCTGGCCAACCTCGTTCTTGGCGTCCTCCTCCATGCCCATGAACCCTCCCTCGTTCTCTGAGATGCTATCACATGGGTCCGGGTTCATCATCATGGACTGGAAGATCACATCCACTGTGTTGGGGTCGTTGGGAATCACCAGAACTCGGTGATTTCTGGCTCGCAGTATGATTCGTTGCCCTCATCCTCGTCATCGGAACCCGAGGCATTCCCGGCGCCTTCCTGCTGCTTCCTGTTCCCGTTTGCCCGTACGCTGGGATCGTAGACTCCCGGCCACGACCCCGCATTTTCCATCATGAAATAAATGCATTTTGTGGGGTTGTTCCCTATAGCGTGCACGCCAATCTCCGGCCAAGAGAGGGAGGTCGATTCCGGCAGGTCCAGGACAGTGAACTCTCGGTGATGTACAATGTCCCGTTTGACAGGATCCGATCTCCATGTAATGAGTATATTTTTGTCTTCAGTGGATTTGCAATTCAATTAAGCTCTCCAAAGTGTCATGTAGTGGCTAACATGTCTGAAGTTAGTGCCAAGGAAGAATTTTCACGAGACGAGAAATTTTCTGGTATTTAAACATCACCACTCACTGAAGCACAATATCTGGTTCTGTCCGGTATTCCGAATAAAGACGCTCAAAATGATGTGTGGCTTTACCTAATAAGGTAGAACTACACTGTAGCAGATGTTAAAGATTTCTCTGGTCAGCTGAGGTTGGAGGATCTTCATTTCACCTCGGTGGCAGTGTCTTCTTGCTGTACTTAGCAGGGCATGAGACTTTAAAGGCGGTATAGAATGCCTTTTCTAGGGCCCCGACCTTTGACTCCAGTTCGTCTGTCGTGCCAATCTTGTCAATTTGCGCACCGGAGAGTTTGTTCTTAATTATTTGACCAAACTTTCTCCAGTCGACACTCCTGGGGTCTCTGAAGGGTTTGGAGATGCGGCGAGATCTAGACTGAAAAGTATCCAACTGTGATCTGAGAAGGATCTCTGATCAGACACTCGCCAGTTCTCCAACCTAAGAATCCCATCATCTGTTATTAGGGTGATTTCAAGGACCTCCTCTCAACCGTCACAGCTCTCCGAGCTGGGGAAATGGAAGGTTGATGTATTGCCTCTGTTACACACCGATAGGTCTCTAAGCCGCAGAACTCACTCTAATCAGGGGCATCCTCCAATGTCCTGGCCTCAGGATGCCAAGGGTGGGTGTCAACTCCAAAGGCTGCTACTCACTGTACATCTCAGGCAGAGAAGAGTCGATGAGGATGCGTTTCTTCGTGGATCTTTCTTCTCAATCACAGCTGTTGTTGGTGCTGTTTTGTTAGGTGCGCGTGATTTCCTATGTTTGTTGGTGTTTCAGGTTCCGGTGCAGACCCACGTATCGATTGAGGACATGTGAAGATTTTGCAAAATTGTACGTAAGGGACTGGAATGTCCAAAAGACCCACTATATTCCCGAATCTGACCAGCATAGAGGCAAGCAACAGCTTGTCAATGGAACACTTTGGTGAAACTTTAGTGTTTGTGGGTGGACCCTCGCGGTTATTTTCGTCAACTATTGTAGTTTCGCCAGATGCATCTTCCTTTTTGGGAACAACTCAAACAGGTGTATTATATCGCGATCTTGTTTGTTTAATGTGTGTTTGATGACCCCATTAAGGAGAGGAGGATATGGATAAGATTTAATACATTTAATACATATACAAAATCATTTGTAGTCGTTCGAATTTCATGTTTAACAACTGTCATATAAGGATGTCTTTTATGTTTCTCTTTTAACTTTGGCCGTATGACTAGTGATTAATCGTATTGGAAACCTTTTGTTTCATAGAAGTATGAAGGGCTGAGTAGCTTAGTAGTAAAGAAGCCCTGGCTAAGATTCATAGCCGATAATTTATATTAGCTTCTGAGCCTTTTGCATGTCAGATATCAGGTTCAATACATAACCGATAAAAGATTTTTTTCAGGAATTTGGTAGTCCTAAGTCCGCGTCAACTTGATGCTGGACCGGACCAAATGAAGAGCAACTTGCTCCCACTATCTATAGTCCACGGACTCTTCTTTTTGAGTTTAACACCCAAGGTTCAAAAAGTAAAAGAGGGACGAAGACGGTTTCGTACCAGGGCACAGGCAACTCATCAGACGCTGCCTCACCTCTGCCCTGGGAGCAGCCTGACCGAAGCGGATCGCAGATATTGTACGCTCCCTTTTATAATTCGCAAGACACGACAAAGGTGCGAATTATATTCAACGTAAATCTGCCCACAGTTCAGGCCAAAGTTTGACCGGAGCTATTGTTTTTTGTAAGGAATTTGGGGGTCCTAGGAGTGTCTAACTCCGGCTAAGCTTTGGCCTGAGCTGTGGGGGGATTTACGTTGAATATAATTCGCACTTTTGTCGTGTTTTGCGAATTATAAAAGGGAGCGTATAACACCTACGTGCCGCTTCGGTCACGCTGCTCCCAGGGCAGAGGTAAGGCAACGTCTGATGAGTTGCCTCTGCCCTGGTACGAAACCGTCGTCGTCTTCGTCCCTCTTTTACTCGATAAAAGCATTGAAAGCTGGCAATCGAAAGGTTGGTATCAACCTACAGGCTCAATGAACTCACAGAACTTCGTTTCAGAGCAATAAATTTCTAAGTAAAGTCGGTAAAAGGACGAAATGAAATATACGAAGGGCGACTGTTAAGTTCGTGGCCTAAGGTACTTAATGAATGGAAAGCATAGTTCTATGTATTTTATCCGTAACTTCTACAATGATAACTATTTTTTCAAAGAAAGGTTCACGTCCAGCGTTGGGGGATGAACCACAGCAGCTGAAGAGGCCATAACCATCTGGGAAAAACTGGTTTTCACACAATAAAGATAGTATTACATGCTGAGTTTAGCTTGGTTGTATCGACTATATTACGAGTTGTAGTTCAAAAATAAAAATTCCCTGTTTCCTTTGAGTCGACGAATTTGTTGAAGAAGGCAGAAACTGATTGCGGAAATAACATACGTAGTCAGAAGAATAAAAAGTACAATCTTCAACTGTAAGGAAACTGGTTATTTTTATTTTTCGATTATGACTTGCCACAATGGAAAAGAGAGTAGATAGGAAGAAGTACAGGAAGTCAATTAACTAGGTCAGGACTGGCTCCCATCCTCAGATTGATTGCCAATCGATTAAACTGCGTAGTTTCTCGCCCTCTCCTAGCGTATATAAAGGGGTAATCATATCTAAGCCTAAAAAGTAGAAAAAACATGTGACCACAACGGATAGTAAATGTGGGACTATCTCAACAGATTATTTTTAGCTACTGCTCAAAATTACTCGTAATTTGAGCTATTATTAGAAATTATTGGCTTTTGCCTTCACTAATAAAATGAGGTAAAACCTCATTTTGCTATTTATGACTACCAGAAAAAAAGCTATATAAACTCAATCTTTTCAACATCAATTATGTATGTTTATTTAAATATTTTTTCATTATAACACAAAGTAAGTTCAATTTGAATTCAGTGATAAGAAACGTATAAATGTAAACAAGAGTTATTCGGCGTACAAAAAAGTTTTGGAGACTTGCCAGTGGACAATACTGTTTACCTATCAAATGTGTATGTATTACAATATCTTTATCAGAATTTTCTTAATGTTTTTGATCATTCTGGTCGGTCCATTTTGACGAGATTGTGCCAATTACCAATCTCCAAAAGCGGGAGCTGCTCTCCAAAAGAGTGAACTGTTTCAAAAATGGCTGCAAAATCACAATAGTCGAAGTTGTGCAAAGTAACGCATGGACACCCTCGTCAAGTTAAATGAAGTAGTCGAAAATTGCAAATTCGACACTTCAGGTATGGACGGTTTTGTGCATTTCTTGTGTAAGTATATTTATGCTATTCTATTTGTACGTAGCTTGTAATGAATACGCTTTTAGCATGTCAGACTACTCACTTCAGTTTGATAGTGATATTCAATGTTTTGGGTGGCAGCAAATTTTCCCGGGAGAGACAATTTTGTCAGTAATAGTACGATTTTGACTAAACTTGAGGATATCATGCTTCATAGTATAGTCTACCTTTCTACTCTAGGATAAACTTAAGGGAGGTTTCTTGTCTATTTCCCCAAAAACTTAGAAGGATAGTATTATTAGCTTAATTTGAGTAGATATCGTAGTTTTGAGTAGTTTTGAGAATGGATCTGTGAAAGAAATGATCACTCTTGACCCCCTGCACAAGCAATGTCAAAACTAGGACCAGCTTCGAAAACTACTACGATACCTTTAATTTGATAACCCATACGACTATATTTGGCGAAAATAAATGTATATGATGATGAGAATGGGCCCCTAATGTATATGACCCACTTCTAACTTGGCCACAACCTCAATTTGGTCATCAAAACTAAGTCCTGCATCAATTTAGGCCATTCATTTGATATCCCACATGCTCGGTGAAAAAAATGTACATCCCCTTTTGTATGTTTGAATCCCCTTGAACTCAACATATGATGATGTCATTCATTGCATACGTGCGGGTTCAGCATACGGGGCAAGGTGGCAATTTCCACTAAATTTCGTGTCACTATGTATAACCGTTTCTAAGAAAAGTGCATGTGACCGACTAACAGACTTGCAAAAACAGAGGCTCTGTTCAATGATGAACCCATGGAATACATTGCCTCCCTGGTTGTCACACAGGGCTCTGTACTGAGCTCACTATTATGGAACACCATGTGCAATGCTTCACTTAAAATTCCGATTCCGAAGGAGGCCAATCAGTGCTGTTGACGTTTGGTTAGAGATCGCTGGGCTGGAACTTGCGGAAGAAAACGCGGAAGTGGTTCTCATCACCAAGGGAGAGAAATTATCCTTGCCTGAGAATTAAGAGTCATAGGATCACTTCACTTCACACAAATCGGCCATCAAATAATTGCGAGTGATTATAGATGCAAAACTGAATTTTAAGCAACACATCGCTGCCTCGAGATCCTCTTGTCTTCGAGCGAGGAGACTTTCCCACAGGACAAGGGGAAGGCCGGAGCACCGGGAGCGTGAGGAGGAATACAGTGATCTGCGAAGCAACCTTAAAAAGGCCATTCAGAGAAGCAAGCGGGAATGCTACCAGAAGCTCTTCATGGAGGCTAATACGAATCCGTGGGGTGCAGCCTACCAAGTGGTAATGAAGAAGATCCGCCGGCGAAAATTACCTCAAGTGACATGCCCACGGCTCTTGTTGCAAATAATTACAACTCTTTGAAATAATAAAAACTTGTTGTTTCTTTTTCGTTGGTGTGGGTATTTATTGCACTGATGAAGGGAACAAGTGGTTCCCGAAATATCGGTATTTGCAAGAATAAATACCCACACCAACGAAAAAGAAACAACAAGTTTTTATTATTTCAATTAATTAATCGTTGGAAACACCGCATAATTTCACTCTGTACAACTCTTTTCCCGTAGCAGGAGCAGGACGAAAGAGAAGCCCAACTGGCAGCTCAGCAGGACGTCTTCTCGATCCCTGATGTTACCGAAGAGAAACTTTGGGAAATCTGCAGACGTATTGGGGACAGCAAGGCTCCGGGATTGGACGGAATTCCGAACAGGGCTCTGAGGGTGGCGGTCAAGGCCAGACCAAGGTGGTTCGCAAGCACATTCGAATCGTGTATGGCGGAAGGAGTGTTTCCCGCCCAGTGGAAGAGGCAGAAGCTGGTGTTGCTACCGAAGTCCCGAAAACCACCCGGCGTGCCCTCTTCATATCGCCCTATTTGTCTCTTGGACACTATGGGGAAGATGTTGGAGAGGGTGATATACAACAGGCTGCTCCCGTTCATCGAGCTTGCGGGTGGTCTTTCAGAGCGGCAATATGGGTTTCGGCGAGCCCGTTCTATGATCGATGCAGTAGCAAAGGTCGTGGAATTGACTCGAAATGCAAAGGCCAGGGGCAAATGCTGTGCTCTGGTGACGCTGGACGTCAAAAATGCTTTTAACTCAGCGAACTGGGGCTGGATTAAAGGCGCTTTGGCCAAACAGGGTGTTCCTAGCTACTTGGCTCGGCTCATCGAGAGTTACTTTTCGGACAGACTTCTCTGGTACGAGACGGACGACGAGCCGAAGGAGTACATTGTGACAGCAGGTGTGCCTCAAGGTTCTGTATTGGGACCACTGCTGTGGAACATAATGTACGACGGAGTGCTTGGCCTTCGCGTACCGGAGGAGACAACGCTGATTGGTTTTGCGGACGACATGGCGGTAGTTGTAATTGCAAAGCATCCCGAGGACGTGGAGCTTTATGCAAATGAAGCCATTCATACCATCAAGTCATGGTTACGAATGGCCAAGCTGGACCTGGCGGACGAAAAGACGGAGGCGGTCCTCATTACCAACCGTAGGAAGAACAACACGGGTACCATCCAGGTTGGTGTCGTGAGGTCGTCTCAAAATCGGTTGTCAAATACCTGGGGGTGATGATCGATGCCAAGCTGAGTTTCAAGGGATACTTGGATTATGCGCGAGAGAAGGCAGCAAATGCCAGCTCATCCCTTGCAAGGATGATGCCTAACGTGGCAGGGCCGAAGTATAGTCGCAGGCTACTCATCGTGGGAGTGGTGAGGTCGATCCTGCTATACGCGGCCCTTGTCTGGGCGGGAGCGTTGAACCACGCTGTCAACCGGAGGAAGATAGGTTCGGCATAGCGGCCAATTGCGCTAAAGGTGTGCAGCGCATTTAGGACGGCGTCGACGGAGGCAGTGTGTGGCATCGCAGGAATGATCCCTATAGATCTTCTAGCGGGCGAGGCACACTGGCTCTACGAAAAACGGAAGGCAAATCCAGCCGAGGTGAATGCGGATTTCCGAAAAGCCATCAGGAGAGAGTTGTGTGGCAAGTGGCAACAACGATAGGATAACTCCGACAAGGGCCGGTGGACCCATACATTGATCTCGTGTATCGAGAAATGGGTCAACCGAAAGCACGGAGAATTGAATTACCACCTGACACAGTTCCTTACGGGACACGGTGGCTATAGGAAGTACTTGCATCGCTTTGAGTTGGACGCGTCTCCCAACTGTCCTGAATGCGGTGCTACACCCGAGGACCTGGAGCACGTTATGTTCCATTGCCCCAGATTTCTGCAGCAGAAAAGGAGGTTGAACAGCATCTTAGGGGCGGACATCGAGCCCTCGAACCTGGTGGAAGAGATGCTGAAGTCGGAGGAAAACTGGATGGCGGTAAATGAGGCAGTAGCCGTGGTGCAGACAAAACTCCTGGAGTTGGATCGAGCTCGGAAGGCGGCGCGACGGAGACGTGACATGGTCGAGCTGGTATAGCGAACCACAGCCTCCCCCGCGAAGTAATACTTCACGGTGGTCCCGCGGGGAGGGGCGGAAGAGTGGGGGTGGTTTTAGTTGGTGCGAGTCCCACACACTGCTGCAACCTGGCGCAGCAGCGTCTTTCTAAGATTTCCACCTCCATCCATAAAAAAAAAAGCAACACATAGAGTATACTTGCTAAAAGCATCCATTACGAGTATAGCTCTAGCAAGAATTATGCCGAATGCTCCTTATAGCCAGGATGGTGACTGCTATCTTGGGAAACAGCGCTGCGTGTTTTATGTAGCGCACATAAACTCAATGCTGTGTTCATAAAAACAGCCTTAGGGGCGTATTCTAAGACGAAAAGTTAAGGAAGGTGCAGTTACGAACGCAGTGCAGAAGAAAGGAGACGTAGCTAAACTCCGTCCCGTGAAGTAATATCTAAGAGTGTTTCACGCGACGAGGAAGGGAGTTAGAGGTGGTTTTAGTGGGCAAAAATCTCATACATTGACGTATCCAGGCCAATGTCTTTCAACGATTTATTTTCCACAAAACTCTAAAAAAACTGTACGCTATATACCCCGGGTAAGGGGAACGCACTTACTATAAGGGCTAAAAGGGAATACGACACACTGCTAGGAAAATATTAATGCGCTCTGGGTTCCAAATCCGGCAAGGATACAAAATGTTTATGGGGCACCTTGAGAAGCAATTGGCGGCTGACAACCAAGAAGATGAATCCGATGTCTTCATCTTTATCACGAACGAGAAGACACCCTGTACAACTCTCTTTCTTTAATTTATAGATGAACAATCAAGAACGACTTTAACGACTTCGCATGCATGATGAATTTGATGTCGTCACCATTATCACGAACGAGAACCCAAAATGACACCATACCACTCCATGATAATCGAAGTGCTTTCACTTTTCACTCCAAAGTCTTCTATGTTTGTCGTAAAAGGTGGCTAAAAGGGGTAGAAATTTGTGGGCTAGCAACATGCAAATTTTAAAACTTTACTGCTACCGAAACGTCAACAACGCCTCGAATAGGGGCTGACCTCACCCTGAAGAAGCTGCCGAAAACGGACTATGATCGGCATCTGGAATGTGCGCACGCTCCTCGACAACGGCAGCGATGGTCCTCAGAATACTCGCTTTCCCCAGCTCGAGCGAGACTTCCAACGATAGAAACTAGATATTGTGGGCCTAAAGAAAATAAGATGGTGGCACTCTGGAGAGTACACTTTTCCCTCTTGCGACAATGTACTTTTGCACTCTGGAAAGTCAAGTGGTAGTAGATTTGAATCCGGTATCTAATTATTTCTGATGACTACTGCAAAGCACGCTCTCTTGACCTGGGAGTGGATTTCGGGCAGAATTCTAACTGCAAAGTTCCGGTCCAGGTTAAAAAGCATCACGCTTCCGATAGAGTGGAGAAGGATATTTTCTACGAGCAATTACACGCAGCTTAAGAGAGGCTTCCTATAGGTGATATTGCGATCGTGATGGATGATCTGAATGTGAAAGTAGGCTCTGACAACACGTTGGTAATGTGATAGGGAAGCATAGTCTTGGCGACCGTAATCATAATGGAAGGTTTGTGGCTTTCTAACTTCCGACTGCTTACCTACCGTAAGCCCACATCGCCGCTCTATCAGTCGAGTCTGTGGCCCATACGCCCTCGTCAAGGTTCTTCTATAGTTCACTGACAATGGCAATTTCCATCTCAGACTCCTGGGCAGTCTATTCAAGTAAACCTTGAGCGACCCTGTAATGATTAAGGTTTATTTGAATGAACCTCATTTTTTCATTGCAGTCAAGGCCGGAGAACTTGCCATAAGATCAGTTGGGTTTCAACTAACTTACAGCGTACGAGCAATCAGATTGACCACTTTCATGTCATTGACCACGTCCCGAAGGGGTGTCATAAGATCTGGCCGACGGTGGAATCGTGCAACCAGATCGATGAACGAAAGGGATTAAAGGCCCTATTGCCCGCTGCGAGTGAACTTCGATACCGTGCAAAATTACAAGGGGTGAAAAACAATCATATCAATATTATTAATTTAATATAATAAAAGCAATAATTTATTATTGGTAGGTAAGTAGCCAGCGAAACATCGTGTACCTTTTAATAAATAAAAATTTTTCGTGAACAGGAAAAATTCAATCTATTTTTTTAGCATCTGATGTCTGGATAGCTGAGTGGTTAGAGCACAATACTGTCGTACGGAAGGTCGAAGTTCAAATCTCACTGATGGCAATTTGTATCGAGATTTAACGTCGAATATCAGTCGATTCAGCTGTGAATGACTACCTGAGTCAAATCAGGGTAATAATCTCGGGCGAGCGCAATGCTGTCCACTTTGCCTCCTACAGGGTACTGGAATCCTATAGTGTACCGTTATGGTCTTGAATGAAGTGCCCTAAAACACTTCAAGGCCCTGATATAATTAGAATGTTGCGCCAACGATTATTATTATCTGATGGTCAGTCAATTCTTTCCTCACAGCCTTCTGTTTGGTCATCATCATCAACGGCGCAACAACCGGTATCCGGTCTAGGCCTGCCTTGATAAGGAATTCCAGACATCCCGGTTTTGCGCCGAGGTCCACCAATTCGATATCCCTAAAAGCTGCCTGGCGTCCTGACATACTCCCTCGTTCCATCTCAGGCAGTGTTTGCCTCGTCTTCTTTTCCTACCATAGATATTGCCCTTATAGACTTTCCGGGCTGGATCATCCTCATCCATACGGATTAAGTGACCCGCACACAACTTGACGGTCATGGTATCGTTCATAGATTTCGCCGTTGTATAGGCTACGGAATCGTCCATCCTCATGTAAGGGGGCAAAAATTCTTCGGAGGATTCTTCTCCCGAACGCGGCTAAAGAGTTCGTAATTTTTCTTGCTAAGAACCCAAGTTTCCGAGGAATACGAGGACTGGCAAGATCATAGTCTTGTACAGTAAGAGCTTTGACTCTATGGTGAGACTTTTGAGCGGAACAGCTTTTGTAAGCTGAAATAGGCTCTGTTGGCTGATAACAACCGTGCGCGGATTTCGTCATCGTAGTTGTTATCGGTTGTGATTTTCGACCCCAGATAGAAGAAATTATCAACGGCCTCAAAGTTGTAGTCTCCTATCTTTATCCTTCCCCGTTGACCAGAACGGTTTAATGTTGTCGGTTGGTTGGTTTTTGGTGCTGTGGAGGTCTGTGTTGTGGATGGCTTCAGTATTAACTTTCACCTGATTGTCAGAGGGGATTCTGGATGGTGTTATTATTCGAGCTCGGAGCACCATGCCGACGAGATGGTGATCCGAGTCTATATTGGCCCCCCTATATATTCGGACATTCATCAAGGCTGAGAAGTGGCGGCGTTCGATCAGCACGTGGTCAATTTGGGCGAAAGTGGTCCCGTCTGGAGAGGCCCACATATGTTTGTGGACCGCTTTTCGCGCAAACCAAGTACTTCCAACAACCATTTCGTGTGACACTGCTAACGGTCCGCAGTCCGTTATCATTTGTATTTTGGTGTAAGCTATGTGAGCCAACGTATCGCCTGAATACGGGCTCCGTACCTACTTGACTGTTAAAATCCCCAAGTATGATTTTGATATCATACCTGAGACAAGCTTCGAGGGTTCGTTCTACTGCCTCGTCGAAGGTATCCTCCTCCGACTCTGCAGTCTCCTCTGTAGGGGCGTGAACGTTAATGAGGCTTATATTTCTAAACTTTCCTCGCAAGCGCAGAGTCCATAGCCGTTCGCTTACTGGATGGTCACTGTAATATATGGTGTAGCGACTCTTCTCCAGGAAACCGGTCCCTGTCCAACGCATCTCCTGTAACGCTGTTACATCAGCTCTGTATTGAGACAGGGTATCGGCTAGCTGCTCAGCAGCTTTATTTCTGTACAGGGAGCGCACGTTCCATGAGGGTTCGTCGTTGTGTAATCAGTCCAGTCCGAGGCTCCTGTTGTGGCTTCGTAACTTCGATTTTCCGTGTAGGGTTGTCAGCCCTACCCAACCCCCAACCTCGAGGACTAGTTGGTACAATTTGTCCCGTTTTTAGGCACGGGATACTCGCCTTCATCCTTCTCCGTCTGCAGCTTTTCGTTAGGAAAGAGCTCCCAGCGGTCACCACGTGGAGGTGGAGATAGGGTTTGGTAGTAGAGCTGTTGGTGTTGATTGGTTCAGCAGGCGTTTCCCAGGTTTTATGCTCCATCGTGGGTACCAATCCACGTTTCGCCCTGTGACCTATACTACCTGGTTTCCTTTCCTGGTGGTTTCCTCCTCCATTGCTTGCCTTTTTCCTGTCCTGCGATGTCCATTATGATGTCTTCTTTACGAAAAGTAACATCTTTGATGGTTTAGTCCTTTGTTGAGTATTTATTTATATTATTTATCACATCTGTTGATTACATATTTAGGGAGAGTTCTTCCTCAGATTTCTCGCATAGCAATTTATCTGGCCTTTTTGTGTTGTGATGGGCGCTATGAGCTTCTTTCCTCATATGCTCCTTTTTATGGTAGATGTAGGCTTTGCTAATATACCCTCATAAAGCGTCCATTTCATCCGTTTCCCCGTGGGAGTGTGTTAAACTTCAAGTAGGGAAAATATGTTTATTGCTTGTTTTCCGAAATTTCACACATAGAATAAGTCAGTACAGAGGCAGATCATCAGATGTTGCCTTGCCTCTGCTGTGAAAACAGTGCCACCGAAATTGATTCCCAGGTCTTGTTAGCTTCCGTATATGTAACCACAGACACGAAACGATTGTGAATCACATTCAGGGTGAAAAGCCTAGTTCAGTCTAAATGGGTTGAAGACGAAGTAACTCTGATCTGGATTGAAGGAGTCCTAAATCCGCATTAACTTGATGGAAACTGTTTCCCACTTTGTTAGGACCACGGACTCTTTATTTTGGGTAAGGCTAGGCATTTACGTCTTGAATAGGATTCACACCCATGTCGTGCTAGAGCGAATAACATCTGGAAACCATTTTCGGTCATGCTATTCCCAAGATAAAGGTGAGGCAGTTGCCCTGGATGAAGTCGTTAGTTCTCAAAATTTGAAAAAATCGGGCGGCTCGTGGACGAAGTAAAGTGCACCGCTTCCCTATTAAGCGGATGCAAACGGGGGATTCTCTCAAAAAATGTTTCTATGATAAATTTTCTAACATGCATAAACCAGATAAATCAATACTCCTACGCTCTAATTGACAATATTTATCATAAATTTTTTGAAAGATATTTTCTCCCATAAAGAAAATAATATAGTAAAAAACTGTTCGTTTCTATCTAAAAGCCTCCATTTGCGAGCGTGCCAAAAATGAAATACCACTTCTGACGGCTACTTCCTTATTCTATTATGCACATAGATGTATTACCACGTGCGATTCCGACCCTTTGCGTCAAATATCGATAATTACTCACAACTTATTTGTAAACCCAACCATATTGTTTTTATATACTGATCAAGAAAATTGTTCGAAGTTATCGTAAAGACAATTAAAATGGAAATTCCTCCTCTAAATGTTTGAAAAAAAGAACTTTTGTTATCGATGGAAAATAATCATTCTTGTTAAATTCTTTGAAATAATTAAATTACGATCACTCTTGATAAAACAAAACAAAAAAAAGAAAAGAATTATTCAATTACTTTACGTACATAAGCATAAAAGTGCCATATTTGCAGGTACATTTGGCACATTTTTTTTAGATATCCTTGACGTCATACCCGATCATTTGCCATGCCAATGACGTAAAACACTTTCTCAAGAACTGCTTCACACGAGATTTGCTTAACAAATAATTAGCTCTGCTTCGAAATGTATATTGCGGTTCCCATAAAATATTATAATTTATCTTAATATTGTTCAATTATACGTGTATTATCAAGCATTTGAAATTATGATCTATTTTCACTTGATGTATTTTTTGTTAGTGGAGGTCAGTTTCGAAGAAGAGCTGAAGAAGCGATTATCCAGCGTTTTTTGCTCGCTCTTTTTATTAACGTCAATTTTGTTTATTTATTAAATATTTTATGGATGCTATTGTGGGTACGCCCGCCTGGGCAGAGATCAAAACAGAAATTCTTAAGCTGCCAAGATGGTGATTAGAATAATGGGAAATGCTATTTCTGCTTTGATTTAGATAATCTTATCTTATGCGGTTGGCAAATTGAAATCGTTTTGGAGGAAATTCTTGTAGCAACGCAATTTTTTGATAGAATACAAGATGTTGAGCTACATGCGAATAAATTTTAATAAAAAGTGTAATAAAATGCTCACACTATTTATATATATTTTATGCATTTTCTTCGGTTGGAGGTTAAGATTTTCTCGTTTTGGATGGCCGTAGATCGGGTTGATGAACGTATGAATGGCTCCACCAAGGGGCGGAACCACTAATGTGTTCTGATGCCGAGGCAAAGTCCGATAAGTGTAGCGTAATTTGTACCGCGGTGATAAAGAGGAGTATTATCACGCTCGACAATGAGGCAAGGAATAGCGTAAATAGAAATGATTTTTATTCCGTGAACTTCATCCTGAAATCTTTTAATCGTCTGTTGAAGATATGATGGTGCTTAGTCATTATGACGAATTAATTAAGAGACAGAAGAGAGCTTGGACGTGGTTCCAAATTAAATTAAGAATAAGAGTCACACCTCCAAATAAAGGGGAGAACAAGAGATGGAATATCTCGAAAAGAGGAGCTCATATGATAACGGTTTTTTTCGTCGGAAAATATGTTGTTAAAATATGCAATAATTGATATTACATATGGACTACCTCAAAGCTTCTCCCCATTCTCCAATATCAGATCATTTCAGATTCCAATGGCTTTAATATTTGTTTTGAAGTATTTTCAAAGAGAGGAGACTGCAGAGTTGGAGAAGGATACTGCCTCGTAGACAGTTGAGCGGACTCTTCGAGCCAGTCCCAAGTATGATATCAAAATCATCATTTCAACAGTCAAGTGGGGAAGGAGCCCGTATTCAGGCGATATTCGGCTCACATAGCTTGCATAGGGATACCAATGATAACGGGCTGCGGATTATTCAGTTAGCAGTATCACACGAAGTGGTTGTTGGAAGTACCTGGTTTGCGCGGAACGCGGTCCACAAACATACGTGTGCCTCTCCAGACGAGATTACTTTCAAATTGATCACGTGCTGATTAAACGCCGCCATCTCCCAGCCTTGATGAATGTTAAAACACATTAGGGGGGCCAATATAGACTCGAACCACTATCTCGTTGGCATAGTGCTCCGAGCTCGAATTACGACACCACCTATAATCCCCTCTGACAATTAGGTAAGAGGGAATACCGAAGCCATTCACGACACAGCGCTCCACAATACCTATAAGGGCGAAATAGGTGCCGCAAGAACCGCAGTGAACAGAGATCCTGGAGATGAAGCATCAACAAATAATCGTCACAATCACCTGAAGAGCATTATCATTGATACAGCCACAAAGATACTTCGCCCTAGCCGCCAGAAAAGTCGAAACGGCTGGTTTGATGATGAATGTAAACTAGCTACGGGACGGAAGAAGGCCGCATACCGAGTAATGTTGCATTCTCAAAGAACGGGGGCACGCGCAGGAACTGATCACGAACTCCATCGAGCGGAGAAGCGACTTCACAGACGGAAAAAAGGAAGCCTGAGAAACAACAAATCTGTGAACTAGAAAAGTACAGGGAGCCACCGCACCAGGCGCGCAAGTTTTACCAACAAGTCAGCATAATGAATGCCTTATACACCTCGATGCTCATCCTGCCGAGACAAAGAGGGAAATCTGATTTCCGACAGAATGGGCATATTAGAGCGATGGGTTGAGTACTTTGATGAGCTACTGAACAACCAAAATATCGGCGATTTGGAGATCCCGCCAACTGGAAACGACGGACAAATACTGCCACCACCAAGTATAGGAGAAACAGTTCGTGCAATTCATCGACTTAGAAATCGTAAGTCGCCAGAAGCCGATAGAATTACAACCGAATTAGTTAAATATGGAGGCGACCAGTTACACCAAGTGGTTCATCAACTTGTACTCAAGGCATGGAACAGCGAATCAATGCCTGACGACTGGCAAAGAGGCATTATCTGTCTCATACATAAAAAGGGAGATATCACACAGTGCAGCAATTATAGAGGTATCACGTTGCTGAGTACCATCTATAAGAT
Source organism: Hermetia illucens (assembly GCF_905115235.1). Classification (NCBI taxonomy): domain Eukaryota; kingdom Metazoa; phylum Arthropoda; class Insecta; order Diptera; family Stratiomyidae; genus Hermetia; species Hermetia illucens. The sequence goes on from NC_051849.1 coordinate 54,717,876, forward strand.
ATTCTCCACTATCTTGCTAGGCCGAATAGCCCCATATGCCCAGAACATCATTGGCCCATACAAAAGAGGCTCCACTCCAGGCAAATCAGTAACAGATCAGATTTTCTCTCTGCGGAAAACGATGGAAAAATTGTTGGAATATGGACATCAACTTTAAAAGTCCCCCTTGATCATAAATAGATGAATCACTTGACGTAGTTGGTTGCCTCAATATTTAACCAAATCGGCTGTAATTCCATTGGCTTCTGGCGACTTATGGTTTTTAAGCCGATGAATTGCACGGGCTGTTTCTTCCATGCTTTTTGGTGGGAGCATTTGTCCGTCGCCTTCAGTTGGTGTGACCTCCAACTCGCCGCGTTCTTTGAGAATGCAACATTACTCGGTATGCAGCATTCTTCAGCATAGAAGCCAAGATCACTCGTCTCCCGGCTTTAATTTTTATGGCGAAAGAAAATATACAGCGTTTCGCACATCCTAGTAGGACTCTCTGCAAGTATTTCATTCTTGCATCAATGATTTCATCAATACAAACTGATGAAAAATGAATGCATATGAAATTAGTATCGGCAAATGCAACTACAATTATTTCTTCTGCATGATATTATAATCATTCGTTTGTTTATCCAACATCATCAACGGCGCAACAACCGGTATTCGGTCTAGGCCTGCCTTAATAAGGAACTCCAGACATCCCGGTTTTGCGCCGAGGTCCACCAATTCGATATCCCTAAAAGCTGTCTGGCGTCCTGGCCTACGCCATCGCTCCATCTTAGGCATAGTCTGCTTCGTCTTCTTTTTCTACCATAGATATTACCCTTATAGACTTTCCGGGTGGGATCATCCTCATCCATACGGATTAAGTGACTCGCCCACCGTAACCTATGAAGCCGGATTTTATCCACAACCGGACGGTCATGGTATCGCTCATAGATTTCGTCATTGTGTAGGCTACGGAATCGTCCATCCTCATATAGGGGGCCAAAAATTCTTCGGAGGATTCTTCTCTAGAACGCGGCCAAGAGTTCGCAATTTTTCTTGCTAAGAACCCAAGTTTCCGAGGAATACATGAGGACTGGCAAGATCATAGTCTTGTACAGTAAAAGCTTTGACCCTATGGTAAAACGTTTCGAGCGGAACAGTCTTTGTAAGCTGAAATAGGCTCTGTTGGCTGACAACAACCGTGCGCGGATTTCATCATCGTAGTTGTTATCGGTTGTGATTTTCGACCCTAGATAGGAGAAATTGTCAACGGTCTCAAAGGTGTATTCTCCTATCCTTATTCTTCTTCGTGTTTGACCATTGCGGTTTGATGTTGTTGGTTGATTCGTCTTCGGTGCTGACGTTGCCACCATATATTTTGTCTTGCCTTCATTGATGTGCAGCCCAAGATCTCGCGTCGGTTGCCGCCTGCTCGATCTGGATGAAGGCAGTTTGTACGTCTCGGGTGGTTCTTCCCATGATGTCGATATCGTCAGCATAGGCCAGTAGTTGGGTGGACTTGACGAGGATCGTACCTCTTGCATTCACCTCAGTATCACGGATCACTTTCTCGAGGGCCAGGTTAAAGAGGACGCATGATAGCGCATCCCCTTGTCTGAGACCGTTGTTGATGTCGAATGGTCTTGAGAGTGATCCTGCTGCTTTTATCTGGCCTCTCACATTGGTCAGGGTCAGCCTAGTCAGTCTTATTAATTTCGTCGGGATACCGAATTGTCTCATGACCGTGTACAGTTTTACCCTGGCTATGCTATCATAGGCGGCTTTAAAGTCGATGAACAGATGGTGCAACTGTTGTCCATATTCCAACAGTTTTTCCATTCAATTTTCAACTGCCGCAGAGAGAAAATCTGATCTGTTGCTGATTTGCTTGGAGTGAAGCCTCTTTGGTATGGGCCAAAGATGTTCTGGGCGTACGGGGCTATCCGGCCTAGCAAGATAGTGGAGAATATCTTATAGATGGTACTCAGCAACGTGATACCTCTATAATTGCTGCACTGTGTGATATCTCCCTTTTTATGTATGAGACAGATAATGCCTCGTTGCCAATCGTCAGGCATTGATTCGCTGCCCCATACCTTGAGCACAAGTTGATGAACCACTTGGTGTAATTGGTCGCCTCCATATTTAACCAATTCGGCTGTAATTCCATCGGCTCCTTATGATTTTTTAGCCCTTGAATTGCACGGACTGTTTCTCCTAAACTTGGTGGTGGCAGTATTTATCCGTCGTCTTCAGTTGGCGAGACCTCCAACTCGCCGATGTTCTGGTTGTTCAGTAGCTCATCAAAGTACTCAACCCATCGCTCTAAGATGCCCATTCTGTCGGAAATCAGATTTCCCTCTTTGTCTCGGCAGGATCAGCATCGAGGTGTATAAGGCATTCATCCTGCTGACTTGTTGGTAAAACTTGCGCGCCTGGTGCGGTTGCTCCCTGTACTTTTCTAGTTCACAGATTTGTTGTTTCTCCCAGGCTTCCTTTTTCCGTCTGTGAAGTCGCTTTTCCGCTCGACGGAGTTCGTGATCAGTCCCTGCGTGTGCCCTCGTTCTTTGAGAATGCAACATTACTCGGTATGCGGCATTCTTCCGTTCCGTTGCTAGCTTACATTCATCGTCAAACCAGCCGTTCCGACTTTTCTGGCGGCTAGGGCCAAGTATGTTTGTTTATGGAACCACTTTATATTTGCGAAAATTATGCTTGAATTCCTGAGAGGTATATTTTGATATAGACTCCGACGGAACAATTCCTACAAAAACTCATGGGCATGTCCATGCTTCACCTCCAATGGAATGGCTTTTCAATTTCAATATAGAGGCAGCTCCCAGCACCGGGAGAAATATATGCAAAAATTCTGACCTGTGTTGGGCTGTGTCTGTGCGAATCCGGAGCGCCTGTTGTTGGATCGTATAAATACTCTCAGAGCAAATGTATGGAACATTTCTCTTGTTGCTGCCCAATGCAGTGCAGTCCTGAAAAACAGAAGTATAGTATTATTGTCCGGATGGCTTAAGTGGTTGGAGCGCTGGGCTGTCGTAGCGGAAGATCGTGGTTCAAATCTCACTGGTAGCAGAGGAATTTGTTATCGTGACTGGATGTCGGATACCAGTCGACTCAGCCGTGGGTACCTGAGTCAAAGCAGGGTAATAATCTCGGCCAAGCGCAATACTGACCACATTGCCTCCTACAGTGTACTGTGCTCTAACACACTTTAAGGCCTTGATCCAATATGGATTGTTGCGCCAACGATTATTATTATGGAGTGATGGACACGCTAGCTACTGAATCGTATGAGCTTCCATCTCTTCAATTCCACGAAAATAGAAAATGCACGTACCAAAAAAATGACGATGGTAATCAAATACTGAAATAGACTTGCCATTTTAAATGGAAGACTTGACAAATAGCAAATAGTAAACAAACAAATTTTTGACAAATTTAGCAGTGTAACGTAAGGAGACAAAAATATAATAAGAGAACCAATTGACAAATGTCCTGAAAATCGTAACGTGGAATGCAAATGGACTGGGACAGTACCTACGAGAATTGGAAGTCTTTCTTAGTACTGAAAAGATAGACATATATCTTATCTCACCCCAGTCAACAAGTCAGAAGGGAAACTACAATCTTCGGTAAAGAGGATATCAGACACAATCAAGCATAGAAAATTGAAGACGAATAAATGCAGATTGTCACTATTGATGTACAACTATTGAATAAAGTTATGAAGATCTCTTAAATATACTGTCCCCTCCGTTCTGGTGTTAAAAAAGCAGATTTCGCTCGAGTCTGCCAGTTCATTGGAAGCTCCTTCATTTTAGGAGGTGACTTTAACGTAAACAAGTCGGGACACCGGAAGCTAGACCCTTCGGGTATGAAAGGTTTTGTGTATTTCTTTTATAAAGAGATTTAATTTGATTTGAAAATGGATTCTGAGGGTCTAGGTTAACAACATCCGGAGGCAGAACATTATTTGAAGCAGGAAGAGCACAAAAATGCAAAAGTTCCACTCCAACGGTAAGCCTACATACTGGTCGACTGACGTAACAAAAACACTCGATGTCATTGATTTCTTCGTAACTAAGGGGATTTCGGACATCCACGTTTTCACTAATGAAAATCCGAACCGACCATTATGATGCCTATTATGATGCTGTTCAGCGTGTGGGGAGAAAAGACTATCCTCCCAGGCTGACTAACAGACAAACAAAGTGGGCAGTATCCAAAAAGCACAGCCAAGAAAACGTTTGCATAAATGGTCAAATCAACACTCTTTATCAACTCGAGGAGGAGGAGACCGTTCTGCTAACGATGAAGATACAACAGGCGGCTTGGAAAAGCACCTCTACTGATGATAATAATCCTTGGTGCAACAATCCAATTGGATCAGGGCAAGTGTGTTAGAGCACTTCATTCAAGACCGTAACGGTATACTACAGGATTACAGTATCCGCCCGAGATTATTATCCTGATTTGACTCAGGTACTCATTTACAGCTAAGTCGACTGGTATCCGACGTGAAATCACAATACAAATCCCACTGCCACTACTGATTATGAACTGAATAAAAAATATACGAATTGTCCTGCAGGGAAACGGGCTCAGCTATTTTTCTCGATGTTGCCCAGGCGCTTGATAAGGTGTGGCATGAAGATTTGTTGTAAAAATTGGATAGGGATGATATCTTGAAATTATCTTAAAATTATATGTAGCAGAGCGCCTATTCGAGTGAAATACACTGTTAATCACACTGTTAATCCTGTATACCAATTACATGCCTTGCTGCGAAGAATCCAAAATAGCGACATTTGCGGACAACACTGCTATCCTTACCACAGGTGAAACTACAAAGAAGCAAAAATAAAGTTACAAACTACTATCAACAACACTGTAGAATGGATCAAGAAATGGAAAATAAAATTAAATGAAAGCAACTCAAAGTACATTTACTTAAAAAACAAAAAAGAGAATTCAGCTAAAGTCATCATAAACGGACAAGATATACCATAGACGAGTAAGGTCAAATATTTAGGTATGACACTCGATGCTAAGCTCATCTCATCCTAAGAAAGAAGGACGAACTAGATGCCAGATACAGACAGGTGTACTGGCTATTGGGGAGGAATTCCCAGCTGACTATCAACAACAAGCTGCTAATTTTTGACAGATCCTAAGCCCCATATGGACGTACGGTAGCTCTGGGGCTGTGCTAGAGAATCAAACATCATAAACGTTCCAAAATAAAGTGCTTAGAAGCAAAGTAGACGCTCCCTGGTTCATTCGTAACGAGGATCTGCATAGCGACCTGAAAGTACAGTTGGTTAGTGAAGTCATTAAAGACCAAGAAACATAGCCACCGACTACGATCACATGAGAATAACGAAGTTCAAAAATTGACAGATATCGCTGATATAATGAGACGACCGAAGAGAGTAAAGCCGGGCGACTTGCTAACATAAAGGATGACTAAAGATATAAGCTACTGAGCGATAGCCAGTTCCTCAGTGAAGCCAACCAAAGCACTGAGGTGGACCACATGGCCTTCTCCCAATACTTACGAAGCCTAAAGATGCAAAAAAGCTACTAGATGGCGATGGCACTCTCAGTAATCGTGAACCCTCAAGCTAGTCTTTTGAAGATGTGACGATTTTAAAAAATTGATTTTTTTTTACATATTTCGAAAAAACACGTAGTTTTCAGTCGAAAATGAAGGGGATGCTATCGGTTTTCAAGGTTTTGTGTAAACATAAAACCTTACTAAAATCGATTCAATGTCTGTCTGTCACCCGTTTGAAGGGGGGCTCCCCATAGATGCAAAAGGGGGGTGTAAATTTTTTTCACGGAATATTTTTGTGGCGCAGCGGCGTTAACAGCATTCGAAATTTATTGCGAATGTTGTTAATTCGATTGACAGTGGCCACCATCGGTGTTCTCCGTGGCGGAGCAGGCCGTGATTTAAAAAAAAATAATTGAATTTGAAAAATGAATTTAATGTAATATCAATTTTAAGGACGAGAGTTTAAAAAAAGTTTTGGTTCCTCTTATATAATAAACTTATTTACATTCAGTTGCATTGAAGTCTTGCGGAAAGCTCAAGATTTGCTCGAACGAGTTGCATTGAAGACTTACGGAAAACTCAAGATATCCTCGAAATGGTCATGTGGGGTATAAAATGAAAGGACTCGATTAGTACTTTTCGAAAACCATACTTTTGATATTGAGTGAAACATAGCAGAATTAGGGCTCAAAATTTGACCGCCAAAAAGTGAAGCAGCTCTCGTTATCAGAACCTATCCAACCGAAAAATCTGAAAAAAATTCACAGTGATGCACCTATATAAAATCTAGGCCTCAAAATACATCCGTTCCAATATCTGCACAAAATAAAGTTAATAAAATTGTATTATCGGGTTTTAGAAATTTACCCGAAAACCCCATTAATTTCAGTCTAGAAGTATACAATTTAGTAACAGTATAGGCGATACTAAACTGTAGTAGCCTGAACGCAATCTAACTATTATTAACAAAGTTATTAAAAGTTCAATTCCGGCATTTCACGTAAATTTATTGCATTCTAAGACATGTATGTATATAAAGTGGATTTATCTGAGGGGCGGGGTTCCTGGGATCATTTTCGTTTTTCTTTTTTAGCTGTTTTTAGTTATAATATTTGAATGTCAGTGTCAATTACTCTTGTCCGGATAACGGAGTGGTTAGGGCACAAGGCTATCGTACGGAAGGTCGCCGTTCAAATCTCACTGGTGACAGTGGAAACTGTATTATGATTTGACGTCGGATACCAGTGGACTCAGCTGCGAATGAGTACCTGAGTCAAATCAAGGTAATAGTCTTGGGCGAGCGCAATGCTGGCCACATTGCTGTAATCCTGTAGTGTGCGGTTACCGTCTTGAATGAAGTCCTGTAACACAGTTCAAGGCCCTGATCCAATTGGATTGTTGCCCCAACGATTATTATTATTGTTATCAATTACTGGTGACAGGCATGTGTATGTATATATATGTGCTAACGGAGTTTGTGGGTAGTGTTTAATAAGTTGAACATGTGTGTACGTATGTAACATATGGTGTTGTGCATAAAGTAAAGTGAACGTACGTACGATGAACACAATATTTGCATATACCTTTGATATGTATTGTACATCCATATACATCTTATAGTTTGGCAAAATATGAAGGAATATTTTATATTCTTAGCTATGTACGAATGGAAAAACGTGCATACATAAAATGAAAACAAAACCTTTTACTTCAAGCTCCAAGCTTCCGGTATTCCAAGTTGTTTTAAATAAATTTCGGGAAGTTTTTGATTAAAGTAATATTTTTCACGGATTAAATTTTTATATTCACCAGGAATTCAGAATCTTTATTTTACTCAAAATTGATTAGAACATTTTGATAGATTTTTCCTCATTAGTGCATTTATTTTGTAGCTATAATATTAGGTGATTCTTGTTACTTTTTTTATCTGTTCAAAATTTTGAAGAATAACGATCATCATCAGCGGCACAACAACCGGTATTCGGTCTAGGCCTGCCTTAGTAAGGAATTCCAGACACCCCGGTTTTGCGCCGAGATCCATCAATTCAATATCCCTAACATCTGTCTGGCGTCCTGACCTACGTCATCACTCCATCTCAGGCAGAGTCTGCCGCGTCTTCTTTTTCTACCATAGATATTGAAGTTATAGACTTTCCCGACTGGATCATCCTCATCCATACGGATTAGGTGATCCGCCCACCACAACCTGTTGAGCCGGATTTTATCCACAACCTGACAGATTTCCGAAGAATACATAAGCACTGGCAAAATGATAGTTTTTGGCGCTGATGTTGCCACCATGTACTTCATTTTGCTTCATGTGCACCCCGAGATCTCGCGCCGCCTGCTGGATGAAAGTAAACTGTACATCTCGGTTTGTTCTTCCCATAGTGTCAATATCGTAAGCGTAGGTCAGCAGTTGAAAGGACTGGACGAGGATGGTGCCCTTCGTATTCACATCTGCATAGCGGATCACTTTCTTCAGGGCTGCATGTTATCCCTTTTTTTATGTAAAGGACAGATAATGCCTCGTTGCCAGTCGTCAGGTATTGGTTCGTTGTCCCACACCTTGAGCATCAGTTGATGAACCGCTCGGCGTAGTTGGTCGCCTCCATATTTGACAAATTAGGCTGTAATTCCATCGGCTCCTGACGACTTTTGGTTTTAAACCGGTGTGCAGCATTGTCCGTCGTTTCCAGTTGGCGTGACCTCCAACTCGCCGATATTTTGGTTTTTGAGCAGTTCATCAAAATATTCAACCTATCACTCCCAATATGCCCACTCTGTCGGAAATCAGAATTCCCCTCTTTGTCTCGGCAGGATGAGCAGCGAATTGTATAAGGCTTCATCCTGCTGACTGGTCGATAAAGAATAACTATGTCCATCCATATCGGTCTCTTTCAGTTTTTTTAACTTTTTTCGAAAATTTCAAGATGTTTTTTCGTTTAATTATGTTATCAATCCATTGTGGCCTGAAAAGAGTATCAGCGGGGATATAATCTGTCTTGGACTTTCTCTTTCTCGATCTATATATCCAGATTAAGTAATATTCCGCTCCATGTATATACTTTTCTAACTTTTTCTTCTTTAAGTTGTCAGTGTGAATGCGCTTTCTGATGCGGCTTCAATTGAATTTTGGGTGGCAAAGTCCATTCTAGTGTAAGTCCTAGATACTCCTGTCTTAAGACACGTGCATTCTCTTAATGATCTATAAGGAGACGAAATACCATTCAGCGAACCAATAGGTATTGGCGGGTACTTCAGTGGATCTTATTCTGCCGTCAAAGTTGATTTTGATCAACTCGGATGATAATTCGATCACTCCTTAGCTTCTTATTCATTACAGACTATAGGATATAAGCCGAATGGGAGCTCCTTTCGGTTGGAGGGGATCCATGACGTGAATAATTTACGTGATACTGAACAAACTGCTTTCTTATTATTCTGGTATATTTTCGTAAAGTTACCGTCCATTTTCACTACTTACTTTTTGTGTTATGAAGGTCAGTTTTGAAAAAAGCTCAAAGAGCATCCAGTAATCACTCATACATTTCATTTGCGTCAATTTTGTTTTTTGTTTGTAAATATTTTTACGATTATTAATATGAGTACACCCGCCTAGGCAGAGACAAAAATTTGAATTCCCAAACTGTTTGTGGAGTGATTAGAAATGTGGAAAATATTTGTGCTTTAAGTCAAATAATTTTATGTAGTTGGTGAAATGAAATTATTTCAAAGAAATCTTCGTTAGACGGCAATTCTTCAAGATTGAAAGGAAACTAAAATATATGTAGAAGATATGAAGATTACTCTCAATTCGTCCATTCAATGCATAATTTTATAAATTATATATTTATCACAATCCTTTACTTTATAATTGTCATATATGTAAAAAATTTTGTTCAAATGCAATTCCAATAACCACTGTCAATATGTAAAATTAAGATATTCAGATATTCAGTTCTATTCTATTCAATTCAAAATTTACATTGCGAATTTGGAAGCACCTAGGAAAACTCCAACTTATGCATGTAAATGAAAGCAAGACCAGTTCTAGACTAGTCTATTTTATTGAGTCACATTTTCATTGATGTCAGCAAGAACTATGAATGAAAATTCAACCCCTGAATATTTAAGGCTTATATTGCATTATGTATCACTGTATTAAAACAATACGGAACTGTCTGAACTGAAACTCAAACAAATAATATAAATATGTACCTTGCCCTTTACGTAGTTTGGCAATGCATATGTATATTGATGAACTGTTTGCTTAACACTTGTTTAAATTACGGAAGAACCGCACGCCCAGGTCTGACGGGAGGGGGTGGAAAAGGAGGGTTCCTTGCAGGCACGGAGTTTTTTTCGGAGGCTCAGAATAGGAAATGCAATGAAAATAAGCCGGGAAACCGGAAGCTGGACGCTTCGGGTATGAAAGGTTTTGTGTATTCCTTTTATAAAGACATTCGAGTGTGCATTTGCCCCACCCGTGTCCGGATAGCTGAGTGGTAAGAGCACCGGAAAGTCGTGGTTCAAATCTCGCTGACGGCAGTGGGATTTGTATCGTGATTTGACGCCGGATACCATTCGACTCAGCTGTGAATGAGCACCTGAGTCAAATCAGGGTAATAATCTCGGGCGATCGCAATGCTGACCACATTGCCTCCTATAGTGTATTGTAGTGTACCGTTACGGTCTTGGATGAAGTGCTCTAACACACTTCAAGGCCCTGATCCCATATGGATTGTTGCGATAAGCGGTTATTATATTATTAATAATAGTGCGATTTCCACCAAACTTGGTAGGATCATGTTCTATATTATAGCCTACATTGCTACAGTTTCATGGTTCTAGGATGAACTCAAAGGGGGTTTTATTGCTAATAACTAAAAATTATGATAATATACAATTATTAACTTTATTTGAACAGATATCGGTATGAAAGATATTTCGAAACCTGTGAGCCTCGTGATTTTTTTACAGATTTTTCAGTTGAGAGAATGGGTCCATTAAAGAAATGATCACTTTCAACCCCCCGGTCCTCCAACAGATTTCAAAACTAAGACCGGCTTTGCATGAATTTTCCGTAGAACTATGTAACTCACTTTATGCGTAAGCGTTCAAAAGTTCCCACCTTTTCACCAAATTTGATGTCAATCGCTATCGCTGTGACAGACAGTAAACCGATTTTAATAACTTACCACTATTTTTACCCCGGGCCCAGTTTTACCGTATAGTTTTTACCTCGGGTCCGGATGAATAGTTTTTCGAACAACTTCTCTTTTGTCGGTGGAAGGCCTATTATCTAAGCTATCTAAGCCGTTCCCCCATTCGAAAAGCTTTCTTCTAATTAATAATTTTGAGGGATTATAGACAGTTGTGATGGCCGGGAAAATCGATTTTCTTCTCCCTCATTAAGTACATTTTCTGAGAATATTATCACCAAATTTCAAAACGATTGAAGCATTGGTTCCTAAGTTGTAGCTTTCTATGACGCGTTACCTAGCATATCCAGCCTACTTTTTTGAACCCGTTCGCCTCTTCATATACCTCTAAATCAAAAGTTTTCTTCCATTTTTGGATTTCATACAGATTCTTTGAAATATATAGCAAATCTTACATAGATCAGGGTCATAGTGGCAAAAGTCCGGAGTCAAGGTGAAAATTATGTGGGCCCCCTTCAATTTCAAATTCAACTTAATTTCTTCATTTCCAGGCCTCCTAAGAAAACTCCGGGACTCGGGGCAATCAAGCCTGCCTATGTTGATCTTTTCAATGTCTCAAATATGTACATTCCACATCTTGGAATAGTTTTTAAGTGCCAGGGAAAGCAGTATCCCAATGGTTACAATATATTTTGCTAAACGTTTTGTCCGGTATGTGATTTTGATTGCAAAGTTAAGCTCAGAAACGGTTTCTTGGCAACCAGTTCATCATCATACTTGAGCCTCTTTTGAGGCCTCGTTTTCAAGGTTTTGTGTATAGCAAAACCTTATTAAAATCGGTTTTCTGTCTGTCTGTTGCTGGGAGAAATCCATCTGGAATCTAGGACACGCATGTCGGACTCTTACCGACTAAAACCTCCCATATTTTCTCTACACTCTCCCCGGAGGACCACCGTTTTGGTATTCGCTCGCGGAGCTGTTCAGTGCTTAGCTGTTCACTCTAAACGAGCTGCTACCACTTTGCGTGGCGTTAATTGCAGTAGCTTCCCTTCTATGTTTCCGCTGCGGTTCTGCTACTTTTAGCTGCCGGTGGATCCGTTTTACCATTTCAACTACCGTGTCCCATGCTGTATTTGATTGAACCATGTTTCAAGCTTTCTCCTTGAGCTGTTAAACCTTGGGCAGGCGAAAAAGACGTGTTCTGCATTTTCGGCTGCACCTTCATACGTAGGACAATCGGGCGATTCATTTACACCGAACCTATAAAGGTAATTCCTGTATCCACCGTACACATACTTATGTATGAGATAAGCCTGTGTGTCTACGGGCCATTCTCCGCCTAATCCCATGCTGTTTGCCATGCAGCTAATGACTGAATACGGTCACTTTGCTTGTTTAGGCAATCTTCCCAATTCTCCCTCATAAGATGATGTTCGATAGGCGCAAAATGTTTGGAGAGCGCTTAATCGATATGCAGCTTGAAGCTGTCTGCGATTTCCTCCGATTTTTATCGCCGACGCCCACACTGGTGCCGCGTATAAAAGTACAGAGCTGATGACTCGCGATAAGAACAATCGTGGACTGTGTTTCGGGCCGCCTACATTTGGAAGTATCCTTGCCAGTGTTGAGCTGATAGTCGCCGCTTTCTGCCCGGTAAGCTTTAAGTGGGGTTTGAAGCTCAGCTTGGAGTCAAATCTTACTCCCAAGTATTTCAGCGATGGCTGATAGCTAACGACATGCGCCCCGATGCAAATTTCAATAGTTTTCTGTTTCCGCCGCTTTGTAAAGAGCACCAACTCCGTCTTGTGTTCGGCAAGCTTCAGCCCGTGGCCTTTAAGTCAAGACTTGATCGTCCGTATAGTTTGGTTCGCATATATCTATACTTTGTCGGGGTGATTGGATGTTATGGCCACTCCAACTGCGAATCCGACGACAACGGCTTGTTTAGCTACTAGAAGCCGTAAAACGGCTTTATACATTAAGGTCCATAGTAGAGGGCCCAGAACAGACCCCTGCGGAATTCTTGCCGTTATTACATACATCTTAGATACTTCATCCTTAACATAAAGTAGCTTCCACTGTCGGAAGTAATCGAAGATTATATTTAATATATATTTTGAGGTTTGTGCCGCGGTGAGCACTTCAATGATATGGTTTCATCTGCCAGAATTGAACGCGTTCTTGATGTCAACAGTCACCAGTGCGCAGTATTTCCCTTCGTCGTAGACTTTTCTGGCTAGCTCGAAAAGAAGTTTGGTAGCATTAACCACATTAGCCTTTCGGAAGCTAAACTGCCTATTTAGTAAACAACCGCCACTATCAAATAATGGATATAGCCGGTTATAGATTACCCGCTCGCTTATTGTATTCAGAAGACGATGTTGGTTTACCTACCAGCTTACCTGTCTTCAGGATCAATACAAGCTTTTGTATTTTCCATTCTGGTGGAAGGACCCTTTTTTTAGGCAGACTGTAAATACGCGTCCGAATATATCCGTGTCTGTCCGTCACACGCATTTTTCTCGGAGACAGTTTTAACGATTCCCACTAAATTTGGTAGAAAGGTGAGAACTGTGAACGATCACGCATACAGTGAGTTACATAATTCAACATTGAATTTAAGGGGGGTCCCCATACATGCAAAAGGGGGGGTGTACATTTTTTTTTCATCAAATACAGTCAAATATAGTCTCGGTTAGTACTTTCCGAATCCAGTTTTAGTTTCGACATTTGTTGGAAAAGTGGGGAGTGCCGGGGTTAAAAGTGATAATTTCTTTAATGAACCCATTCTCAGAAACTACTCAAATGAAAAATGTGAACAAAAATCAATAGGCTGCCACCGTCCAGTTTCCGGTTTCCCGACTTGTTTAGAATGTCTTCGAACAATTACCTGTTTCTGTATTGCAAACTTCAGATAACAAAGTGTATAACAAATGAAGCTATTTCGCCAAGCACTTGCGTTCTACTGGAAGCGAAAAATTATTATTATAAGCATTCCGATTGGTAAATTGCCAGCAGCCATGAAAAACCGATGCACACTTGGCATATACATAGATCCAGGGATACAAATTTTCCACTAGTTTGATTATTAGTTGATAATCCAGGAGAATCGAAATAAAAAAGATGTTACGCATAACCTTCTGAGAAGCTATACGAAAAATGTACATGAAGCATTACCGTCGTTTGTAGTATTGTGGCCAGAAGTATAGAGAGAACATCTGGGCCCGGAGTGTGTGTATGCATGCGGCCTCTCTATTATCTCCTTAGCTACCTATACCTATTTCGTTGCATTTCCCTAATCCACGCTCCCACAGTTCCGTGGAAAATCGCCCCTTCTCCACTCTTCTTCTCAAAGCCGAGCAACTTAAAAATATGCCTCATACCTTTGCGTTCAATATCATCCTCTACTGGACCATACTCTCACTGGATGTTTTTCAACCAGTGTACTGCAGGAACTGAATAAAATTTAACTTTGCGTTTATCACCACTTCCGTATATCGAGTAACTTATAAGTAGTGATGTAATTCCCAATGGCAGTGGAAACATAATTTCTCTTACAGCGCTTCGTTTTGATGAGTAGCATCCCCACTTTCTCCCCCAGAAGTTTGTTGTCACATGAGTGCAACTCAACATCCTTAAAATGTTTTCAAACTAGGATCCATGCCATCTTTACGTCCACTACCGTGGCTTATAGTGAGCGCAATACAGTGTTCTATTGGAGACCCATGGAGACAATGTACTCCTTGAGTTCATCATCAGAGAGAATCAATTAAAGTTTTTTGTTCTTTGGGTAGTTCTCGACAGAAGCAACAAGATGACTGAAAATATCGATTATCACTTGGTTCCAGCTGGGAGAATTTGATGCACTCTTCACATTCATACATGCATTCTGGGACCGCAGTTTTGTTCTCCCATATTCTGCTGCAATTCTCTCTCGCATCAAGGAAATCTCGATGCGGTTGCTGTAGTATTATTTCCCAAGACTCTTACAGTAGTCACGATCCTTTCCTGAAGATATAGCCCCTGGATCATTGCTGTCGAGTAAATGGATCACATCCGTCTATCTATGTCTCCACCATAAACTAAATAAGTAAATTACAGAGTTTTAGGCTTTTCTATAGGCTATGATGATGAACATCATCAACAGTACAACAATCGGTGTTCGGTCCAGGAACTCCATACATCCCGATTTCGCGTCGAAGTCCACCAATTCACCTTGATAACCATCTGGCATTCTGGTCTACCCCATCGATACATCTGAGGTAGGGTCTGCCACGTCTTCTTGTTTTACCATGAATACCGTTCCGGCTGATTAGGTGGCCTGCTCAGAGTAGACTTTTGAGCCGTATTCAATTTACAATCAAATGGCCGTTAAATCGTTCATAAATATTTTCGTTACATAAATTACGGCTGGTGTAATAGACATATCAAATTCGTCCGAGCTTAAAATGTCTCGAGTTGCTTTGGTTCCCGCCTTGTATCATTTACAATGAGCGTGCTACCAATTTGCCCCTTTCGTGAAGTAACAGGCTTTACTTTCTCTACTCTACGTCATACCACCTCAACAAAAAATTGCATTAACATCCTCTCTCATCGTTTTGTTATACAATTATAAATGTACAGTCTCTTCTGCAATTTGCTCTCAATAAAGGTTTTATTTTATCCTTTTCGTTAATTTCGCATGGTATCCAACAGGCTTTACTTTACATTCTTGTACTCCATTTCTGAATACTTGTGTAGTTCTTAAGACGGTGTTCGGATTTCCCCTAGAATGGTGATAAATGAACCATTACACTAAGAGGGGAATCCCCAGACTCAATGCTCTCCCGACAACTCCGAGAATCTTCTGAGCGTTTTGACAATACATTGAAACTGCAACCACAGTTGATTGAAGTGTAATAACGTCGATCGTACTGTATAAATAAAAATTAGCACATACGTTATTTGCTTTAATTGACGATAAGATATACATACACAGGTAAGTAGTAAGTGTTTAGATCCGTAAAGGCTCTGTTTTCCGTATTACGGCAAATGGAGAATTTCGTTGAACAATGAAATTTTTCGTCAGACAATATTGTTATGTAATTGACGTCATCAAGATTGGACTTAAGTCCAGTGAATTTAAGTTTAGATAAGGTGGAACAGATTGAAGGTAAATACCCAAAAATTCAATACTCCCAATGATTTGACGGGCACATTCTTTCTTCCGTTAACCCTTAAATGGAGTCTTGGGGTCAAAATAGACCCCACAGTCCCCATTTTTGCTCCAATATTTAAATTTTTGACCTTTCACGCTGCGCGGTTGCCGAACGAAAGGACAGTTAGTTTTTGCTAGAAGCAGAAATACAGGTTGGTGGTTCAAAGGGGTTCCTCCTCTTTAATAACCAACCAGTTGCTCATGGAGTTTTGAAGACACAACGATTGGACGAGGTTGTGATGATTCATGTGAATCTTGGATAGCCAAATGTGAATGATCGGTCTCCTGGGAATCTCGTCGTGTGGGATAACTAGACGTAAGTGACGGCCGTTACTTTTACAGAGCTAGCTTGGCGTCCAAGCCTTGGACACTCTGCTCTTCTTGTTGTGCTGTTCGATCTCATTTTGAGACTGATTGCGCTTGAAGGCGGTGGACTTCGCCTTCTGCTGGGATCCCAGGTGTTTGTTATTGCATTTCTTTGACAATCGCCTGACATTTAGTGAAGCCCTTTTCATCCCGCTTATCGACAGTGCCGAACTTCTTATTTTTCGCAATCTTGCTCAGAACATGTATGGCCTTCTGATACTGGCTCTTAAGGAGAACTCCAGTGGCCCTCCGCTTCTTCACTGACTTCTGGTATCCGACATTTTTATTATGCCTTTGTTTTTGGAAGACCCCCCATATCGACGGTTTCCGTTAGGAATATTCTGGTTGGAACTCGTTACCTCCCGTCCATCTTCCGCCTTGCTCCCGAAGGTCCCTATTGTTGGCTTCTGCACAGCTTTGCTACGATTGACAACGAATGTACTGCCCTCGACGGCTACTGTCTCTTGTTGAATGCCAGCGCATCCGATGATGCACCTGACATCATCACCTCTTCTTCCCCTACCGTCCGTTTTTATTTATATCTGTATAGTCCATGTCTTGGTCTCACGAGTAGTCCGTGAAAAATGTCCACAATGGCAAGTTAGATCACCAGAGTAAGGGTCTTACTTGAATCTGAAAGTGCCCATGGTATTCAGAGTCCGCATACTAGAGACCGAACTTAACATTGGCCATGTAGCCTTTAGCGTATGCTGTTTCACCTTGGCATGGAATCCTATTAGCAGCTTTTCCAGTGCAGGGAGGACGATCGCCGGGCTGTTGGATGAGAAGCGAATGCTAGCGGATCAATAAAAGAGAATAACTGAACCGCCTAACCAGGGACATTCACCGATGGCGGGTAGTGTGGTTGAAGTTCTGCGCCCTACATTTGGGTTTATAGTAACCATATGGATATATAATTGGAAAACTGATAAAATCTTATTATTTGCTATTAAATTTTCTTTTTAGAGGAGCGGAAACTACCGAAAGGAAGTTTTCAATCAATTGTCCGCTACTGAATGTGTAAAAATCTGTTAGTTACACACTTTTTTACATAAAATTCTTATCTTATAACTAGCTAATAATATTTTGGTTTTCTCAAGACCAGGAGTTACTATAAGCGAAGGCGTAGGCATATTATCGCATCTTTGTTGAACCTACATAAACAAATCTTTCTTTTTGAAAGTTCCCAAACAAATTATTCTGACTACCAAAAAAATTGAATCGGAAAATTTTCGAGATTAAATTGAATTGCGTTCAAAGTAAACAGATTAATTGATAGACACAAATTTATGCATATATACCTGAAAGTGTTACAAAATATCTTTGAATGCGGATGGCATTTATCAGATATATATAACGCGTTACAATAGAGTAATCTGCCTGATACAATACCTCAGCAATATTAAATCATACTTTCCAGCAAAGACTATAAATATTTAAAAGTAATGTTATTAACCCATAAATAACCGTCCTCATCACCTTGTATCGGGCTCGCGATTATCGACACTACCAACTGGTTTGTCTTAGAGAACTGCTGTCGATTACCTGCCCCAATATTGATAAAAAGTTTCATCATCTTCTTGCCTGACCACTATCCGTGCCCATTAAATCTGCATATCATTTTATTTCGTCTTTTTCGTTTGCGAGAATTTTTACGAATAGTACGTATCTTCAGTGTGGGGCCAAAAAAAAAATAAATAGAAAACGTAAACACGGTTCGCCTTCCTATCGATGACCTAGACAAGCGACCAGATGAACAACAGAGTATTCTACGCTAAAAGGTCCAAAGGTCTCAAAACTGACCAGAGCAAAGAAACTAACAACAAAGTAGAGGCGTGGGAAGAGAAAAACAACTGTTTATAGTAAATATATCTTTTGGATTATGTTTATTGCTAAATATATAGATATTTGTTTTCTTATGACAATAAATAATTACTAAACCTAAACATTTTTATCACAGATAGAAAACATAACTCCAATAATGAATCTTTAGACGCACATATTTAAGAATTACACTTGTTTCAAAGGAGTCATTTAAATTAATGGTACTTTAAGTTATTTCTTTAATTTTTTGGAATGATAGGATCCCACACTGAAGGACTATAAACATGTTTTGAAAGCAAAGTAGGTGGGAATTTGGAGAAGGAAGTAAATTCCTGTTGAATCATTATTTCAAAAATTATAATGAATAAAAGTAGATAAATGTAGCTTCAAAGTATGAACAAAAACCAAATAGTCTTCAACCTTCAAAAAAACATCTTGTTTGCTTCCTTCTTCAAGCCTGTTCCATCCATTTGGGATCATTGCAGTTTAGACAAGATTCTGAACTTGCAACGCGAACGATTGATCATTGCAGATATGTACTTGCACCGGGGCTGGAACAATCGGGCGAAGGTGTATTATGGAGTTCCCGTTTTGCACCGAACCTGTCTTATCTTTTCCGTGACGTTTTACATGTTTCGAAAGGTGGTCACTTCGCATGAACTTCTTCTGGCATACGTGACAAATGAATTTCTTTTCGCCAGTATGAGTTCGTTTGTGCCGGGATAGCTCGTCCGATCGTGAGAATCTCCTATCACAGTTCTCCCATTTGCAAATAAATGGTCGCTCACCAGTATGAACACGCTGATGAGCCTTGAGATGGCTTGATTTGAAATAATTCTTTCCGCAATTTGGATGTTGGCATTCATAGACCCGTCTTCGTTCCTGTTGCGTCTGTTGTTTGGGTTGTGGCTGGGGTGTAGGCTGAGCGAAAGCAGGAATTGGTCCAGCAGTTGAATTAATCAGGACGAACTGGGCAGGAATGATGTTTGAAGGGGGCTTTGCTGCCGTTATACAGTAGACATTTTTTGGTGCAATCATTGGATAAGTCTTTTTCGGGGCTCCAATGGCCGATTCCTTTGGCTTTGGTGACTCTAATGTTGTGTAGGTTTTCTCGGCTTGTTGGGGAGGAGTTTGATCACGGGTATGTTGTAGTTCACCTTGAGTCCGGTTTGTATTTTGATGGATTTGTGGTGCAGGTTCTACTCTCACAATCTCAGATGTGGTTTCGGCGTGTTCCACTTTTACAGGGCTACTGGGGCTGGTTCGTCCCATTTTGAATTTAACTTGTCTGAAAACATTCACTGAATCGTATTGGGATTCATTCAGTGCTTCAGATGACTGTGAGTTATCTTCTGATAGGACGGGATGGATTCCATTGCGGCTTGCATGCATAATAACACTCGCTCGTACTGGTTGTTGTGGTTGCTGCTGGATTTGTTGATAATCTCGACTGTCGATATAATTCATGTGATCCTTTGTGATTTCTTGAATATCACTACGTGCAGATAAGACGACGTCGTTGATCATGCTTTCGGGTGGTGGAGTGAGCGATGGTTGCACTAGTCCAAATTGTTCAGGCGTAGAAAGTCTGGCACGTTTGCATGATGGTGGCTCAATGTCATCTTCGGAGTCGGACGGGTTTGGAGTGATGACACCTTTGATTGGGATGTGATCAGCTTTCATGCATTGCGATAAAATCATTTTATTTTGCTTTTCCGATATCTGAAATTCAAAAGAAAGATGTTGTTAATAAGGAACCTTAACGCTTGGTATGATTGTAAATAATAGTTTTGCCCTGATTTATTTTAGGAACGGTGGACTCACAAGAAACTCAATTTCCAAACAGACACCTCAACAGGAAGGATAACCCAGAACCAACTAGTAAAAATTAATATAATTACCAACAACTATTAGCCCAACATCTAAAAAGGACTAGTGAAGATTACGCTGAATTTGCTGGCACATTTCGCATATAAAAAAATTCAAGGTAAGTGGTTGAAATCTGAACTTCTTCTAATACTAATAATTTCTTTTTTTCTAGGAAGGATCTATAGAGTTCTAATTGAAAACATGAACAAAGTCACATGATCCCTTTAACAGCGAAAATTCTGGTCGCATAGTGAACTTCGGCTTGAACCCACTCATGCCTCGTCTATGGAAAGTAGCAATACTAAATTTCTTACAACTAAACTAAGTTCGATTAAGAGTTCTCTATATTTGCCCTATGCACCCAATTAGCATCTGAGCAGTCGCTTGAAATAGACCGATCCGTTATAACCCAAATCTAATTTGGGATCCTTGGCATCAAATGCCAAATCCTCTCTATGTATGTATATAGTCTGTGGACATAACTTAGAAATCTCATAGCAAATTAACAGCTCTTCTGCAGGTATAATGAAATAATTCGCATTCTGACGTCATTGTGCCCACATCGAGCGAGTGTCAGCTATTTTTGGTTCCGGTCACCGCTTCGATGAGCCCCTTGTTTTCATAAGTTGGGCGTGAAAGACACCCACCCAGTTGGCCTTTGTGCATGCCATGAAATGTATGCACGCCGCGTAGTCGTGATATGGGAATGCTGCTGCTGCTCAGCACATACTCCACACCCACTTGTATGGCAGTTTTACTAACAATGTCAATCTAGTTTCATAGCGTCCCTAGCACCCGGGAGTCTGTTGCTTTTTTCAACACCCAGAGCTGTGGACATTTCAATTATCAATATCTGATTCGGCGTTGATGACCCTCAAAGATAATTCAAATTAGCCCAGCAGATGCAAACATAATCTAACATAATCAGTTATTATTAGATCCACCATCAGAGCCCAAAGTATGTAGTCATAAACGGAGGTGCGACTGTAAGTTCCCCACATAGAACGTGCCTCGGTCTGCACTCTTGAGCGCTTCGCCTCCACTGCAGACATAGCGAACGAACTCGCTTCAGTTCACTTGCCACAAGCTCGCTTTCGAGATACCGTACTTCCCACCTCTGCAATTAACGAATGCCATCGTATTCATTCGTAATAGCATTGAGTCGACAAAGCGTATCTACGTCATTGCTGAAAAGGGGGTCTGCCTTTGGCACTGATTGTGGACATGCGGGCAAAGTGTGACACAGAATGTTCACGTGAACACCAGCTGATAGCAGAGTGTACACTGCGTGATCAATGCATGACTGTGAGTCAGAGCGAGATAGTGAACGTTTGTTTTTACGATGCACGTTGGAACGACAAGGAGAGGAGCACGTCGCGCGGATGACGATTTTTTATATTTATATTTCGTCCCATATTTCTTTTTTCCTGGTCACACAACGATTTAATGCAATGTTTTCATTGTCCCTGGATTTTTCCCGGATACCGTGGTGATACGAACCGCAGCAATAATAACTCACGAACTATTTTTTCAAGAAGAGGCGTCACTACCAAACTAGGATATCCCAGTAAATTCTACTAACGAATATGAGGAAAATGTTAGTGGAAAACTTACATTAATATCCCCCAGGGGAGGAGTTGCAGGCGGCGACGGTAAGATCTGATATTCCATGACTCTCTGTTATATTCTTCCGGTCGCTAATTTCCAATTTCTTTCTAGTTTAACTTAACTTTTAATAGAACTTTCTCTTGCAATTGCCGTAAACTCGTAAGAGCGCACAAGTTTTCACACTTCACTGTTCAGTGTTCCATGAACGAATGAACTGACTGTCGAATGGAAACGCGCGGCGTACCTTCTTCAGAGTCAGCTTGTGCTGGCTGGCTTCTGGGCTGTTGGACGTGCCTTCTTTGCACGAGTGTTTTGTGTATATGTCGATGTAGGGTGTTGTTGAAGATGGATTCGTTTTTAGTTTTGGGATGGTGGAAAGTTACT
Source organism: Hermetia illucens (assembly GCF_905115235.1). Taxonomy (NCBI): domain Eukaryota; kingdom Metazoa; phylum Arthropoda; class Insecta; order Diptera; family Stratiomyidae; genus Hermetia; species Hermetia illucens. The sequence continues at coordinate 54,739,840 of NC_051849.1, forward strand.
TTGTACTTAGTGCCAAATATCGCGAGAGGAACGAAGTAGGGATATCGAAGTTGAATACTCATCAGGTGCTATCTCATCACATATTTTGCGAGCAAACAGCATTTTTACCTTTTTATAAACTTTCCAGAATTCCAAATTTATTGCGGACAGGCTTTAAATTCTCGAATGAATCGATTTAATGGGATACTGAAATCGAAACGCTCATACTGTTCTATATTGCTTACCAAATATATCTCCTACCTTTTAGGGAAGTAGTAGGATACCATAGCATTGGAAATATGATAGTAAAATAGGTCACTTAGCTTAAGGTCCCTGGGTAGATGTTCTCTAGCTTGCCGACAATGACAATAACCGAAAAAAGTTGGGACAAATGGGACCGTATCCTCAACAAATGAGAAAATCAAGGCGTCAGTGGTCAGTTGTTTAGAACCAGCAAATGACTAACCGAATATGTATTTTTTGACTAGGCGAAAGTTAACAACATTTCTATAATATTCGTATATCAATTTGGATAAGAAATTACCTGAATCCGCCATCCTCTCGATAGCAGGCTTGATCGGATCAGTTGGGGAGAAACTTTCTCCCTTTGTGATGCCTCTGGGCCAGCGACCAACTTGCAAAGATAGACGATTTGCAGTTTCGTCTAGGACAGATGCAATTTACCAGAAACGGGAAGGGAGGGGGGCAACGTGACTAAAGTGGCTACAAGCTGGCATTTATCTAAATTCAGAAATATGATGTGAGTATAAATTATATAATAATAATAATCGTTGGCGCAACAATCCATGTTGGATCAGGGCCTTGAAGTGTGTTAGAGCACTTCATTCAAGACCGTAACGGTACACTAGGAGGCAATGTGGTCAGCATTGCGCTCGGAGTATAAATTATATTCCGGAGAAAAACCGCTTAGTATAATTCAGGCCTAAGTCGACCGAAGCAGATCTAAACTTTGTTTAGGAATTGCAAAGATATATATTATTCTGTGCATTTTTGAGCATAATGATATATGCAAAGGAACCTGGAAAATTCCAGGAAGGTATAAAGTTAACTACTGGACTACGTGTTAACGAGTAAAAGACTTGCCTTATCTGATAGATAGATGCAAAGGACTCTAGAAAGGCGTCAGACGTACATTGAAACATGGTGTGGGTAGCGAGACGAAGAAAGATGCAAGTGAAAAGGAGAATTGAAAATAACGAAAAATTAATTAATGATACAGCAACCAAAGCAACAAAGGGAAACAAATCGGGAAACAGGAAGCTGAATGCTCCAAGTATGAAAGGTTAAAAAAGGCTTCCAGGGGATTTGGAAAAATATAGTAATATACTATTATTAACCTTATTCGAGCAGATATCGATATGGAGGGTATTTCGGACTGTAGACACTGTATAGTAGCAGCTTCGTCTTTTTGGTTGAGTAGCTTTCGAAAATGAGTCCGTACAAGAAATGGTCACTTTCTAGCCCCGGCATTCCCCCTTTCATTTGGTACTCTACAGGTTTAGTTCCGGTAAAAAAAACATTTACACCTTCCTTTTGTCTGTATAGAGAGCCCCCTCAAACGCAATTATCCCCAATAGAAGGTCTGGAACTGCGTCATCTTCGGTTGGCGTGTTATCGGGCCTGTCGAGTGGCCCAGAGAGCAATGGATAGGATTGCCAAGGAAGTAAAACAGCGTGCCTACAAGGAAGCTCGACGATACCTCAAGCTACCTAAACAGCGAAGCAATAGGGACTGCTTCAAACTACTCTGCACAGCGGCGGATATAAGCACATGGGGAAGCGTCTACAGGGTTGTAATGAGGAGATTTAAAGGTCAGGTAGCTCCACGAATTGCTTGTTCTAATCTCCTACTGGAAATTTGCAGAGTTGTTTGAAGCATGCGTGGTGGACAGGATCTTTCCAGCTGCGACGGTATTCCGGAGGAACCAGAGCATATCTCCTTCTATTGTCCTAGATTCGCAGAGGAAAAAAAGGGTCTAGGAACAGAGGCACTGGGAGGAACAGTAACACCGCAAAATCTGATTGGGAAAATGCTTGTTAGGAGTTGTAGTTAACCACATTTTTGGTCGGATTCAGTGCAGGTTGTGAGTAAAATAGTGGAAATACGTTGCAAATCAAAGAAAAAATCTGAGCTGGAGAAAAAAATTACAGAAACAATAAAATTATCAAAAAACTTTCGCAAAAACGCCCAATTGGAAATCAAAGTTTCCAACCAGAATAACAAGTAAAAATGAAAATATTCTATTAGAAGAAAGTAATTTTAAGGCGAAAAGAATATCTTCATTAATTACTAAATAGAAAGAAGAGTTCGACTTTACGTAACAATTGCAAACTTCGTCCAACCACCCTAAAAATGTATAACATGCAAAATGGAAAAATACTTGGGGAGTTCAAGTGCTACCCAATGAAGCATGGCTATAATTCACTGAGACAAATTAATAACCAACAACAAGATAAATGAAGAACTTCCAGAAAAATAGAGAATTAGAATTATTCGTTCCATATTCGAGGAAGAAGACAAAAAAATGCGGTTATTATAGTTTCATTACTTATACGCATATTCATAAGCGAATATCAACGAAAATTTAGAAAGGGACGAAAAACAGCCGATTAGTAGTTGAACTATCTATTCGCGTAAAGTAAGCATTTGACATGGTTACAGTTCTGTCGAAAGGGGGAAGAGAAAAGGGGATCCTCGGGGGATTCCTCCGCTCATTGGCAATCGGAAGAATTGACGATAGCCCTCTGGACACGCCAATCGATATCTTCGTTTTATAAAAAAATCGATGGAGTGGTATCAATAATTACCACATGGAATACGAATGTGGCGAAAACATATACCATAAACCACTGTACATTGGTAATCCATGCACTCAATATGGTATTAGCCTCTGAGAGTTTCTGCAATGCCTTCAAAGAAGTTGAGCGATTTGGTGGCTGGCGGTTAAAAATTGTTATCATATCACCTGATTGCGCAATTGAATTCTTCAAAATCTAGACATTATTGGCAGGATGTCCCAATGCAGCAAGGGGATAAACGCTTCCTTGCAAGTAACGAGGGTGGCAAACGTATTCTGACACCAGAACCATGTACTTGGAAATAAGAAATATGAAATGAAATGAAGAAAAAGGAAATCGAGCCAAGGACACGATTTACAAAGTCACTTACGCAACTCCCAGAGTCACTATGCCCGGCCAGCGATTCCATGATTACATGATACTTATCTTTAGAATGACCACGTTCAAATGATGGTCATTGACAAGAAACGCCCCTATCACAAGCTACTTATGATCCATTTGTAGTTTGGCTGAATATTATTCCCTTTGAGTTGTGTCGAAAGTTGTGATTAAGTCCGTCGAGCGAAGAGAGAAAAAGGGGGAGGAGTACTTCTGCGAAAAGAGCAACTTTAAAAAATTGATAAATTATGCGATGATCGGAGGAATTAGGCCCGGTTGTGTTGCCAAAATTAATAAAAGAGAAAAAAGGTAGCAACTAGATAATTATGATAGATACGTGGTTTTTGGCGTCGAATCTTTCCGTTGTTCTCAGTGTTTAATTTGTAGGTACTCAGGAGGGAAGCAGCTGACTAACGAAATATCGATATCTGCGATAGGGTTGTTCCTTTCTTTCTTTTCGTTTCATAAATAATTAGAGTTTTTTGAGGACTCCAACACTCAAGCCTCTGTTGACCCATTGTACTATATATGTATCTATCCTACTTTAGACAATCACAAACATCTATACCCGTGGCCGAAATTCGAACCCTAGACACAATATCGAAATTGTGAAACTGACTCATCAAACATGACCATCCTACTACCTAATTACAAGTTATTTAAATACCAGTTAATGCTAGATTGAGTCTTAATAGCCATGATTGAATATTTCTGGTGTATACGTTGATATTTTCATCCAACAGGATTTTGAATTTTTTTCTTTGTTCTTCTGGACATCTAGTTCTCCTAATTGGCGAGTGTTCTGTTTTATCCGTTAATCTGTCGTTTTAAAATTTTAAAAGTTTTCTTCTTGTCATACCATTGATCAGTTCCTCCTGAAATTTATTTTTCTAGCCATATACAGTATAAAACTCTCCTCTTTCTGGCAAGTGGACTTGCTTGAAGGGATTGTGAACAAAAATCAATACCCCTCCAATTCCGCTATAAACTTTATGTTTTATGTACTCGTGCTCAAATCTCTTCCATTGCTTCTTGGATTTGTCTATGAAAATATCAATAATCAATGTAGATGGTGGGTTTCCTATGGTATCTGTCGACGCGCCTTTGATACAATTTCCTCTAAAATTGAGTAGGCTTCCTGTTCATTGTTATCAGTTTTATATAGGCTCGAGCGTTTGTTTTCCATTTGCTGTTTTGAAACTCTTGATTGTTGATTTGTTCTATAAAGTTTGCTGGGGCTTGCTTCACCATTCAACTCAACTATTCGATATTTCTCTTTTCAAAATTTTGATGAGATCTCCGCTATTCATAATGAAACGTACTTCGGATTATCCCATTTTATTGAGTTCCTCTAGAAGCCATTGCTCAATTTTATGCGATTTTATGATGTGTCGTCAATTGTGATTTAATAATCTGCTAGGACAACTGAGCGAGTTGCGGTACTATATTCTTCAGGGCTTTACAGTAATGTTTCCATAAATCTTGGTGGCGGGTGTAGACTGCGGTCTATTCGATGGCATTACTAATGTTCTCTGCATTCGAAATCCTAATTTGACTTTTTTCAGTCAGTTAACACTCTTCCTTTTAGCATAAGAAATCAGTTAGTGATTTAAATTCGCACAAGGAAATGATTTACTACAGCAATGACATTGTGAGGTTACAATTATGAAACAGCTTCAAATCAGATTTTCTATTTTATTTCGCACATAATTTATTAAAATGATTAACTTTGCTTGATGGTGGGTTCTTTTAGTAACTAAATGCAGTAATTCAATTTGAAGCGGGATTGATGATTTATATCAGGTGATTTTTTATAAAAATCAAGATTTATATCAAATTTGATTTTTTTAAGGTTTTGTGTGAAACAAAACCTTATTAGAATCGATTCGATGTCTGTCTGTCCGTCTGTCTGTCTGTCTGTCTGTCTGTCTGTCTGTCACACCCGATTTATTCGGAAACGGCTGAACCGATTGTCACGAAAATTGGTAGAAGTATGTAATCTGCCGTTCCCTTTACATGCAGCAACTGACGCCATTTTGTGTTAAGTTTAAGGGGGGGCTCCCCATACATGTGAAAGGGGGTTGCAAAATTTTTTTTCATAAAATGTAGCCATGTGGGGTATCAAATGAAAGGTCTCAATTAGTACTTTCCGAAACTGGTTCAATATTTGATATTGGGTGAAACATAGGGGAGTAAGGGCTCAAAATATGACCCCCAAAAAGTGTAACAGGTCTCGTTCTCAGAACCTATCCAACCAAAAAATCTGAAAAAAAATCTCAATAGTGCATCTCTACGAAATCTAGGCCTCAAAATATATCCGGTTCCGATATCTGCACAAATAAAGTTAATAATAGTATATTTCCACATTTTAGAAATTTACCCGGCAACCCCCCTTATATTCATCCCAGAAGTACAAAACTTGGCATGCGTATAATAAAGAACATAGTGCACAAGCTAGTCAAGTTTGAAGAAAATCCAACCATTATTGATAAAGTTATAGGGGGTAAAACTTTACCATTTTTTGTGAATTTCGGGCACTCTTCATGCATGACGTCATCATCACATATCAATTCGTCAATACCACAACGAAATGAGTTCTTATGAATGGGGTCCCAAAGAATTATTTTGTTTTAGTTTTTTAGTCATTTGTATATGAATATCAACTGTGTATGTAGGTATATAGTATCTGCGTGCTAATGAACTTTGTGGGTAGTGCCTATTCAGATAGATATAAGAAGTAAATCGGAAATATGGGTACGATCAATTTATATACGTGCATATATGTGTACAATATTCGGAAATAGGCAGTTTGTTTGTTTAGGGTGAGCGTAATGTTTATGTATGTCTGGTAGTTTGGAAAAATATAAAGGATTATGTTGGATTTGTAGCTATATACGGATAGAAAAATGTGCGTTGAAATTTCTTACATAAGATGAACACAAAACCTTTATACCCGAAGCGCGAGCTTCCGGTATTCCGACTTGTTTCACACTTAAAATAATAAAATAGAAACAATACTTATTTGAGTGTGCAATTTATTGTTTTTAGCTGAGTGGTTAGAACACAAGGCTGTCGTACGGAAGGTCGCGATTCAAATCTCGCTGGCGTCAGTGGGATTTGTATCGTGATTTGACGTCGGATTCCAGTATAAATCAGGGTAATAATCTCGGATGAGCGAAATGCTGACCACATTGCCTCCTGTAATTACGGTCTTGAATGAAATGCTCTAACACAACGATTATTATTATTGTTTTATTAATGTAATCTATTTGGCTATGTTATACAAAGATATGTTCCTTGGGTTTATTTCAAAGAGTTTTATTTGAACAAAAAACAATAATTATAAGAATAAAATTCTAATATATTGGCCATTATTGCTTACGGCCTGTTCCCATCTTTCGAACAATTTTTTTATCACATTTCGGCAAAAAAATTTTCTGTTTTGCGTCGAAGAAGCTCTTGAGTCAGTTGTTGGTTTGACAGAGGGGGGAAAAGATAGAAATTCATATTTTTTTCATCCAATTTATCACCTCATTGGTGACCCTCTTTCTTTAATGGTGCTTTGTGACGATCTTCATCGAATTTTAGAAGGTCGTCCCATACGATCCGTATTGTCAAGGTCAACGTCGCTCTTTTTGAATTTAGCGAACCATTTTCGTATTGTTAACATGCCCATGAATTTGATAATGATGTTATACTTATAAAACGCACTTTATACTATTGATACTGTCGATAAGATTAGGGAATGATACGATGGTCCATTTAGTATCATCCAGATAAGGTATCATGAACTTCGTCATCGATTATAGGATGGAAACGGAAGTGAAATTGAGGAATCTTGCCTAGCGATAAAGTGGGATTTCGTAGAAATGTTTAAACAGATCATAAAATTGTGCTAAGTCTACAGGCTATTTATTTTATAATGAAATGTAAGGTCGTTGTTTAGCATAGTTTAGATGGAAGAGACGAAGACTACTAACAATTTTGTCAAAGGTAGAGGCTTATTTAGTTTAGTTTACTGGGGGGAGCCGCAGCTCCGAGCACTCAGATCCTTGTTAGGCCCATTGTACTATCCCCATAAATCAGGTAGAGAGGTTATTTATCAGGCGGTGTCTCACCCTTGCCATGGGGGGCAGTTTGACAGAAAGTGAAAACAGGTGGTAGTCGCTCATTTGAACATAATCGGAAACACGACGTGGGTGCGAATTATATTAAACCTAAAATCACCAAAGCTCGAGCCCAAACAGAAAGATCACAGATATTTCAAATTCTATTGAATTGGCCGAATTATAATTCTTAAATTCTTTTTTTCTCCTTAGAAATATTAACATTCAACCGCTACACCACATACAACCACATCATTTCAAACTAAATTCGGCTCACCCTGTAACCATTTGTTTATACTATGTTGTTGCTTTATTGGAACATTGCGGGTGATTTTTAATGTACGGTTCGAAATGCATATCGAGTTCTGTAGGTGGCGCTCACCCTCATTTATATTGCTACATACATCAATACGTATAGCGTCTTTCTGTGTACTACGACGCGGCAAGCATCAAACGCCGTAGACCCCCGAGCGCGAGACGAGCGTGCACGAAGCTACTGTCTGATTATTTCTCACACTCTCGGCGAGTACACGCTTCTATCACCGCTCGGCCCAGCAGCAACACAAGACAGAAAACGGCAGACGTATCGGGGGCTCGTTCGTCATAGCCAATCAAAGAGGCGGATTAGACTTAGCATGGTCACGCAGTGACCTCATGAACAGCGACGGCTGTTCACGTGAACAGTTCAAGGGTCCGCATGGCCTGGCTGTGCGCTCTGTGCCGGACGGCCGGGGAGTTTTGCGCGGTGCGACTGCTGCGCCTCATTTTGGCTCGCGGTACATTCGTGGAAAAGTGCGGTGGATGGATTTTTTTCTGGTGGCTCGCTTGATTCACTTTTTTGTGTGGGCACGTCACGTATGTACGTAGTGCTGCCTTCGTGCCATTCAATTATGCTACGGGAGGCGGTTGTGGCTGCGGATTAGGGGCAACATTTCTCGAATTATGTAGGAGGTTGTAGATGCTTTGTGGGCGGATAAATAGGAATCTTCCTCAAATTTCTCACACCTACCCTGCACTTGGTAAATTCACTACCTACACATAAAGATTCTAAAGGTCCTCAATGAAATCCAAAACCTTTCTTAACTCCAAATATTCTGTTATGCAGGATGAAAATGATAACGAGGTTACTGCATCGGAGCCAATTCCGTTCTCCCAAAAACATAATATGCAATTTATAGTTAATGTAAAAATTGGGGATGGTCATAATGTCCATACAGTTGACTATGGCCAACCAGGAGGACATGTTATCCCAAGAAATCGGGAACTGGAAGCCCAGCGTTTCGGGCATGAAAGATTGTATGTATTTCTTATCTAAGAATATTTCGGTTCCCGACGGTTCCGAGAGTACATAGCAAGTAGGTCATAAAGTATATGGCTTTAATATGTTGGGATACAGTTAATTTACAGGAAAAGTTGTCCATATTGTGACTTCGTTAGTAATAGTATAGTTTTCTTCAAACTTTCCAATATTGTGGTTTCTATAATGTTTCTTCAAAATCTTATAATTTTATGAATAATTTAAGGAGAATTTCGTAGTAAATTTCGAAAACATAGTTACATACTATTTCCAGCTTTAGCAGAGATTGAAATGGGATATTTTACAAGACCTAGATAAGATAGATAGAAGCACCGTTATGATTTCAATTGAAATTTTTCGGATGGGCATTTTTTAAAAATGAATCTATTTCCCTAATGTGTAACAGATGCCGAATCTATGGCGTGTTTCATAAAGTACTAATCGAGATATTTTATTTGATACCCCAAATTGCTATATTCAGCGAGAAAAATGTACACCTCCTTTTCTCTTCTATGGGGACCACTTCAGAGTCCACATAAAGACCACCTTATTCACGCACTATTGCACCAAAATCTGAAAACGCAAAAATTTATGAAACAGCGAATAACCGTTTGACCGAGACCCGAGCCTCAATCGAAGAGGAAAGATCCGCGATGGATGATATCTTTATCCATGTTGTTTTGTTCAAGTCAATGAAGCCTAGCTTTTGAAGCTACCATCCATTTGCCTGGCGTGGCATTTCTTCTCTATAAAATACATACAAAATACATCCTCAAAATTTTCAATTTTCTTTTTACAAGCCTTCAATGAGACACAATTTCATACATACAAAATTCGTAAAAAAAATAGATAATACAAAATACTCTCTGTCAATTTTCGTGCCAATAGATGTAACCATTTGTGAGAGGAGTACATGTTGTTTATTCCCCCAGACCGGGAGTTTTCTCGGGGCCCGGAATAGAAATTTTATGGAAAAAGTAGATAAGATGGGGGTCCGTATAATTTTCACCGCAGACCCGTATAATTTTCATCCCTGAACCTCTTTTCCGCATAATTTTCATCCCGCGTTCGGATTTTCTCCCTACGGTCCTGGTTCATTCGGAGCGAAACATCGTCTATGACACATCGGAACAAGTTCGCATAGAGCACTTTAATCTTGCCTGTTTTTTCTCTTCATAGCTTATAAGCTGTTAAAAGTAAAACAGAAAGAATGCTAAACAAACCTTACTCGATTGTCTGGTTTTGTCCTCATGCCTACCAAATTCATAGAATCAAGGCTCGGGGTGCGAATGCTACGCCCCTTTCTTCGAAATGCACAATCAAACATTGCTAAAGATTTTCCATTCGGAGGCCCCGAGGAAAATCGCCCCTTTCCTCTCTTTACCTCTCAACGAGTCCCCTCATCAAAAATAAAAAAAAATTTTGGTGGGCACTCTATCATTGGTATTGGTAGAACTGCACTTAGATGCTGGGCAAGCTTCATCTCTCAACCAACCAATTGGTTGCCAATGAGGAAAAATTAACTTTGTAACTACTGGAACATTGTGCACACATTTTATTTTCTTTTCAAAGTATTAAAAGACGTTCTTAAGGACGACTTAAATAGAATATGAAAATAATGATTCCTCTCTCTTAAGTTTGAAGGGTCTATGTGGCAATAATTATGTCAACAGTTAACGTAGCTATTTCGAATGCATTAATTGCCCTAGTAAGATAGTGATCCCGAATATATCCGATGGGGAGTAAGTATTCATTTACTATTTCATAGGGAACTGGTTCACAAAGTCGGATACCAGCCGACTCAACTGTGAATGAGTACCTGAGTGATCAGGGTGATAATCTCGGTGAGTGCCATGCTGACCACATTGCCTCCTACAGTGTACTGTAGTGTACCGCTACGGTCTCGAATGAAGTGCTCTAACACACTTCCAGGCTCTGAGCCAATATGGATTATTATTATTAATACCACAAACATTACCTTCCATTATCTTAACCGTACATATAATAATAATAATCGTTGGCGCAACAATCCGTATTGGATCAGGGCCCTGAAGTATGTTAGAGCACTTCATTCAAGACCGTAACGGTACACTACAGAATAGCCTGTAGAAGGCAATGTGGTCAGCATTGTGCTCGAACCGTACATATGATATTATATAATCAACATCATATATTAAAGTTCAGCCTTATATTAAAATATTACTTATTACTAGAATAATTTGGCGCGCATTTATTACATTCAAAACGCAAAATATACAACAGCGCCAAATAAGTATGTTATCAATAAAGAAGGAACAAAAAAACAAAACATCCCATAGGGATACAGGTAGTCAATATTTTCAAATGAAAAGAACAGGAAATCATGATTTTTGCGAACGAGCATTATTTCATGTAGATGTTGTTTTTACTTGACGTAATTCAAATTTGCCTTACACACACAAAATCACCTTTTCACATCAAAGCCAGCCGCGAGAACAGATTGACTCGATACTCGCCTCGGCCGCTTGTACAAGGAAATATCAGCAACTGACATGCATTCCAATGCGTAAAATAACAGATCAATAACCTAAAGCCAAGAATCTGCATCTTCATATACACATGCATTCGAAATCATTTGCTAGCCCAAAACCAGCAAGAAGCCAATCTATAGCAAACCCAAAACCAGCCTGATGTTTGGCGTCGGAATCGACAACTGCCGCCGCACTTGTACTATGAAGGGCGCTGATGATAGGTGACGCTATATTACAACATCACTTTTATAATGCGATGATGCTTGGTAATGTTAATTACAATATCACTTTTGTAATTCGATGGTATTTGGTAATGCGGTAATGTTGGGTGATGTTGTAATGTTTGGATCGCGCTCGGTAATGATAACGTAAGGTGATATCACCTTTGTAATATTACATATATCGTCTCCCCATTTCTAATTTGAAAGGAACCCAGCTGCCTGCAATTTAGACGCAGCTTCGCTCCCATATTTTCCTTTTGTTGATAGCGCGCTGGTCGGGTTGGTTGAGCGTCAGCCTTTCACTTCCGTTATCCAGATTCAAATCCCGGTTCTTATCAGTATTTGTGTTTTTGGCTTTGTACTGTCCTGTGGCTCGTGATTAACACTTATCCAGCATTAAGTGTGATGATAATGCAACTGATGCACAGTCTCATTGAAAATAGATGGAGAAAGAAAAATTATAGAAATTAAAGTAAGAAGAAACTTTTTCGATGCCCAATATTTTACACCCACACCTTATGTGTTAATGCGAGCATTCCTCGGAATGACTACCCCTGATATATCTGAAAATGACATCGATGTAGTCCTCTAAAGGCAGGTAATTGGGACGCGGCGAAGGTTGATAAAATATACAATATCGGGCTAAAATGATTCAACAAGACTTTCAGCGAATTGGCAGCCCACTTTAATCAGATGATTGCTTATTCAAATCTAGTTCCACTATTCTTTACTGATGAGGTAACATATCTCCTTCCCAAGGAAAATGTTGATCAATTACTTTATTTCCACCATTCACAAAGTTCTTTTCAGTTCTCTGCGTGACAATCTCAAAATATGTTGATATTCATAAATTGATAGCTGAGAAGCAAAAGGATGGGCAAAAGGCTTCAGAGGCTGAAAAGAACCGCTTATAATATGGAGCCGGCTGTATACTAAAGACGAAACATTTCAGCATGGAGATGGTTTTTTGGAATGCGTGTGGGATAATTTTCATTGACTACCTTGAGCAAAAAATCTGACTAAGAAGAAAATGTTGTTTCATCAAGACATTGTAATGTCCAAAATTAATGAATTGTAGTTTGAATTGCTACCTCATGCACCATATTCGCTATATTTAGCCCTTCCAATTATTTTCTTGAAAAAACGCCTCAGTGGTCTAAGATATTCCAACGATGAAAAAGTGATTTCGGCCGGTAATGACTGCTTTAAGAAGCAAGTCAATTCTTATTATAAAAAGAGCGTCGAACATCGCTGGGAAAAGTGTAAAGTATTGAAAGGAGATTATGTTGAAAATAAATACATTTTTTCCAAAATGTTTGTGTTTTCTTTGTTGAGCGGGTACTTTTGGGACAACCCTCGTATCATGTAGCATTGTCTCTGCCGATGGTCATTATGGATCAGCAACTCTAAATCCGCTTTCGCTGTTTTCGTGTCAGCAAAGCACTTTGTCCTAATACAATCTCGAACGAAAAATCACATCGACGAATAGGCCAGACCCCTGAAAACATGTTGATAAGAAAGCAAAAATGGTAGTGGGTAGGTCACACACTGTATTACAAAATATGCCATACAGTGGAGCTTACTATCCTAGAATGGCCAATGAGTGAGTTGCCCTAGCACTACGTGGCGCAGAATAGTCGAGGAAGAGTACAAGTTTCTTGGGAAACCTTGGTAGAAACTGGAACACATCACTAGAAATTATAAATGATAGCTTTCCGATGCACCTCGGCAGTCATGGTAATTGTATTTTTTACCCTTCAGTCCGGAATATTTTGCGTTATTCATTGGGAACGAACATTATTGTAAAAAGTCCAAGTGACTCCAATTTCCCCTATACTACAAAAAACGACCTTTCGGTATCAGTTGTTGAATAATTCACGTTTTGGCGGCAAAGGTAGAATAGTCAATTCAAAGGTACTTGACGTAAATACGTTACTTTGTTGTGTTGATAGCGTTAATCTTTTTTTTTTAATGAAACTCTGCTAGTGGCAATTGCAACTTATATTTCAGATGAAGCGAGAAGCCGACGTCACAGAATCTCATGAGCTACGAGGAGGTACCTTCGCTTCGCATGGTCCACGTAGGAAAAGCGTCAGCGAATGATCATTTAAAAGTTTTATATAATGACCTGTAATGACCAGGTTTTCGTACGCGACATGTGGTTCTGCGGGGTTGACGGTGTGTTGCGTTGGTACCCAAGGTTGCCGGTTGCATGATTCAGAGTCGTGTCTGTGTCGCTGTTGATTTCAATTTCAACGCAATAATTGCGCTGTTGGAGGGTGTGACTAACTCATCAGAATTTCTCGGCTTTCGACTTTTTCAATGACTCGATCGAGCGGAAATTCAAGGAAGTTCAAAATCCCATTGACAAGGGAATGACTCCTAAGACGACGACATAGGCCATTTGCATAGTTCAACGGAATTTCAATGTTTATCGAGTTTCGTTTCCAAATCAAATTTAGTTTTTTCTGGTGCATAGAATCGTTTGTGCATTCTTCACGCTTTGCCTCCATATTTATCAATTCGTTCAAGGCGTCCAACTATGATAATAGAGGCATACGTGACTGGGTAAGGCTACGCTTCTTATGTTGATCACCACAATCTATGGATGTTGTGAAATCGGCCACTAATGCCAAGTCCAAACAAAATGTGTTCCTAAAATATGAAATTCTTGTAAAATCTACTCCGAGCAGGGGGTCAGTGAGAAAACATGATTTACAAGTCAGTTGTAAGTTTTTGAATGTGCTATGAGCATATTTTTAGTCGAAATAAATTTAAGTCAAATTCCGGGGTTTCCCAATGGAAAAGTACCGACGGTCACCGAACAAACTGAGCCAACCATGCCAGACGATTTGTTGGGCATATCTCACGGCAGATTTAGTAAAAAATATTTTATCATCTAAGAAGTCGTGGATGTTTTGGTGGCATCTTTATTTCACTTAATGCATTCCAGAAAATTTGGGTACAGTGGAAATTTAATATATTCCCTGTATAACAGAAATTAAAATAAAGGGAGTGAATATGAACTAATAGGAGGATTCATTGCAATTTGAAGTACGCTGATTAAACACATCACACTATATGCACGCATATAAAGGCACCTTAAAGAACAATGCAACCACTTCCTGAGAAGATCACATTCCCAGGGCGACCATCGTACACGGTCTGCTGAAATGCACTTCAGCACCGTCCAAGACTTCCCAAGACGCCCACACTCCTCTTCTACGTGAAAAGCGATACTACGGTAACATCTTCCACTAGACCATCGAAAGATTTGCGCCCACTTACAAGTGCTTTTGTTCTACTTTTTGCTTGCCTGACGAGCGCATCCTTTTGTCATGATGTAAATAACGTTAAGCTTTCTAATACTTCCTGGAATTGCAGCACGAGCAGGTCATGTTCACTGCCATTCGTGACCACGATGGCACTTTCAATCCATTTCGTTCTTCGATCCGCTTCCATGATTCCGCAGTCAGTCAGGTCTTGTGACGTTTCTTTACGACGTTGCCGATGGCGCAGTCAGGGTAGCGTGCAAGACAATTCGTTTCGACGGCGATGGGAGTGCCCCTCTGTTGCTCTCCAAAATCCGCATATCAACGGCTCCTAAACCGAACCTCTTCCCTCCCGGACTACATTCAGGTGTTTATAAGCAGCTTGCTTTTCTTCTATATTGATAGCCTCCGTCGATGCATAGCAATTCACTATAGAAATGTTCCTCATTCTGGACCGGATCTACCAAATCGGCCTCCCGGAAGTAAAAACGCGCCTTACCGTAAGCATTATCTAGACAACGTATTCACACTTACTTCCGCCAGGCTTCTCGGAGTACAGTAAAGAGTCCTACTTCAGGCGTGACAAAAGTTGGGTAGAGAGGGGGATTTCTGCCGGGTCCGGAGCCTAATAATAATCACCTCAGACCCGTATAATTTTCACTTTGAACCTAGTTTTTCCACTTTATTTTCACCTCGGACCTAGCCTTTCTCTCTACGGCCCTGCTCTATCTTATAACCTTGTCTAATCCCCGAAGCCCATCTTGTAGCGGTTGAATGCTCACTCAAGTTGGAAAAAGTGACCATTTTGGTGGACTTCGATGCTGTCATCGAGAAACGTATGCACATTACAAAAACCAATGCCTTTGCATGATAATTGAAGTTCGTAATCAAAAATTTCGTCCTTCTCTGACGCATGGATAACATTTCATTAGCAAGAAGAAGAAATGAAATTTGCAGGTCGCAAGTCCACAAGTGGCTATATTTGCCTCGATTACACTTGTTTTCATTGCTAGAAGGAAGAAAATGGTTCAAGGTCTATTGTTGAATGATCAGCAATGTCTGTTAACATTTCTTAAAATTTCACCTGGAAGATTCGCCTGGTTCACGTAGATAGGAGGAAGCAGTCACTTATCAACCGGCTTGCAGGCCTTGTAGGAGAATCTCGAAAAATTGTTCCATGACTTACGGCTTATGCATCCTCTTTTTTATCCTTGTCCTATTTGGGGTTCGTCATTTTTCAAGGTCGTAACCTTGGTCCTTGACAGCATGATGGTTGAGGGGGTAGAGGATCAGTTTCAATCTCGCTGCTCTGGGTTCGTGGGTGTTTGTGTTCGTCTTGATTTTGTCTTGCAGCTGTGAGCATATCACTTACACAGCGTTATGTGTAATGATAGCAGAATTGAAGCACACACTAAGGAGTGAATAGGAAACACTACTACTAACCTTAGCCCGGGTAAAGTCAAGAAGTTTTCAATTAAGCATGTATCAATATCAATGAATCATTGCTTTTAATGTATTCCTTTGGATCGGGTCCCCTTGACTTTAATATTCGGGTGGGTGTAAGGTCAGAAGAATCGCGAACGTCCTCATTTCGACTGTGATCGTAGCGTGTAATGCCACTGACTATCTTCGTCTCCAGTTCCATAGCCGGCCAATGCTCGAAACCAATTGCCAATTGGTCAACATTTTCTCGACGAGGACTTTGTGAAAGAGGCATTCCTCCTTACGGACCTCCATTTGAGCAGTGTCGTTCAAAAACAAAGTATCACGGTAAAAGCAGTTACCGGGCTTAGTGACTCCAAGTATAACTTAGGCCTGTTGTGGAACATGATTCCATTCCATGGTTTTTCGGCGCTTGTTTAGGTCGGCAACCACGTGAGTGATATAATTTCATTTGATTTCTCTCCATCATTCCATCTCCAACAGGGCAGCAATCAACAGTCGATATTGAGGCGCAACAATCTCGTAGAGCACGAATCTACAGTCAGTAGTAGTTGAAAAATGGTGGCGTCTTCCAGGTAAGCCGATATTCGAGATGTTTTCCTAAATATTTTACTACTGGTGTTGTTAGATTTTTTGGTGTTGTTTATACGTCTGCAGGTTTGTTTTTTAGCGTAAAGGTTATTGTTTGTGTTTTTCTCATTGATTCTTTTCCACGAATTTCTCCTCTGTTTGTTCTCACGGGTCATTGACCTTTGCCAAATGGCTCTGGTTTTGGAAAAAGAGGCAAGTAGAGTTGCACTGAAGATAAATACCAACATAACCAAGGTTCTCAGTCTGATGGCCCATCGCATTCCCCCTATCCGCACTAATGGGTAGAGCATCAAATTGTTGCCCGACGAATTAACACCTTGTCTAAAATCTAGAAATGGAGCTGTCTCAAAACCTAGATCAAGGCTGTTCTGTTCTAGTGTCATTTTTGTGTTGCTATATGGTGGCTATATAGTGATCCCACTGTTACTCAAAGGGTCCTGTCTATCTGTATCACAAACGAAGAATTTGTTCGGTGCATAGGCTTATCACCCGTAGACATGTGATCGGAAGACGGAAGTGGCAGTGGATAAGTCACACATTAACAAGGGGCAACAATTGCATTGCTTGCTACGCCATGTAGTGGAACCCTCTGTCCCAAGACAAGTGGGTCACTTCAAGAAGACTTGGGGCAGAACAGTAGAGGAGTTGTGTGGGTGCCTCGGGAAGTCCTGGGGGAGATGAAGCGCATTTTAGCGAACCGTGAATGATTCTACGTAGATGTGGCTGACGCACTATACCCCACCTAGGGGTGAAAGGCAACCGGTGATACCGTTGGCATTCCATTGAGTTAGCAATTTATTCATTTAGGTAGCTCTGGAGATTGTCGTATGTTTTTTTTGAGTTTTTATATAAACAGTTATCGGTATATGCAAAATAAAAAGCTTTACTAGCGACGGAAACGGAGTCTACAATTAAATTTATTTACTTTCCTCGCAAGAAGCGTGAAAATGCACATTGATGCGTCGTATCTAACCAGTTAGCAGCTTAACAATATTTAGCTTAGTCACCATTTTGCAATTTTGTTCTATAACATAAAATGTTGCTCCTTTTCAGGTGAACCTCGTAGAAACCATATACGCCCATTAGGTCCTTGACCTAGCTTCTGACGCTTGAGCCGACGGACGTTTCTTTTGTACGGTTTTCCTCTGGTTTTTTGACGTATGAATGCCCTCCTTTTTTCTCATCAAAACCGAAATCTGTCCTACGTCTTCGACGGAGGCGGAGTGCCTAGCACTTTCTCGAGGCATAAGAATTTTATTATTAGTTGGCACGATCTTTTTGTTTTATTATCGAACTGGTTAGTTGGGATAGAATCTAGCATAGTGGAAAAGTCCCACATATACTATATCTATTTCTTTCCCTAATCTCAGTATTTTGCTTTTATTTTTCTGAGGATATATGGTGTTGAGTATACGAATCTTCCATCTTTATCTGAGCTTGCGGCTAGCATTTTACGTAAATATCATAGCGGAGTTAGATGGGGTAGTATATGAGAAGCATTAATCCATTTTCATAGAATTTTCTAATTATGCGGCAATCGCTTCAGGAAGTGTGCTTCGGGTTAAAGTAGCTTCATTTTGACTGAAGATTGGTCAAGTTTTTTAAGTTTTTATAATTAGAAGGAAGAGATTTTGAGTTTGCAATAGGGTGGAGGATGGTTGAGACAAAATGAAATCTTGTCGGGAATTACCAGCACCCATATAAATTTCCTAAAAGATTTCCTTTGTTCATATGCCTTACTTAATCAAAATGGCGAGTACCTGGATGTATCGAGCACTTTATAAATTAGTTTTGAAATCTTAATATTAATTTTACTTCATATAATTTTAAAGTTCTTATTTATGACTATTAATTCTAATAACTAATTGGAATTCTTCATTACTATTGGATATGAGCACAGTATCTACTCATAGATCTACGGATTAGCGGCTCGTCTAGAATACTGAACGCCGGCATTAATTACGTTATCGCCTGCTTTGATTATACGTTTGCAAATAAAATTGAGTGAGAACATTTGATAAATTTATGTATTTATTTTACGTATTTATTGTGCAAAACTAAGCTTCTAATTGCGGTAATATAAAAACTTAAAAATGCAGCTGCACTTCTAGATACGATTGTAAAGTAAAACAAACAAATTTCCAGCAACCATAAGTGCAGCTCCGCAAGTTTTTGTTGATAATGCACTTAGAGCCACTACATGGATGTGCAAATGCTAGTATAAAACAATATTCACGCTGGAATTTTGCCAATAGCAAATTCCGTTTCTGTGGGCGTATCCAGATAGGAGCAATTAATATTGTTATGTGAAAAAACGTCATAAGCGGCCTTACATTATCGCGGTTAGAAATACGTGTCCATATTTAAAAATCATTTGCATATGTAGTCATTGAAATGTCGTTTTACAATGCATTTACGGTTGGGAAAACAGGGGAAATGAGTATATTTATGAGCAGCTATTTGGCATGTGTAAAGGTTGCTTTGAAAAGTTCATAATATTTAAAAATAAAGCTCGATTAAAATTGAGTTACAGGTGCCATTAAGGGTTTTTATTTGAATGATTTATGAGCTATGCATCTCTGTAACAAAAGGAATAGGATAGATGTGCACGTGTTTCGGTTCTGTTCCCTGGTTATGTTGGATGAGATATCAAATCGATTTTCATAAAAAACTATCATCAGTACGGTGCAACAACCGGTATCCGGTTTAGGCCTACCTTAATAAGGAACTCCAGATATCCCGGTTTAGCGGGGAGCTCCACTAATTCGATATCCCTAAAAGCTGTTTGGCATCCTCGTCTACGTCATCGCTCCAACTAATACAGATTATGCCACGTGTTCTTTTTCTACCATAGATATTGCTCTTAAAGACTTTCCGGACTGGATCATCCTCACCCACACGGATTAAGTGATGTACCCACCGCAACCTGTTGAGCTGAATTTTATCTACAACGAGGCGGTCGTGGCATCGCTCATAAATTTCATCGTTATAGAGGCCACGGAATCGTCCATCCTTGTGTAGGGGGTCAAAAATTCTTCTCTCGAACGCGGCCAAGAGTTCGTAATTTTTCTTATTAAGAACCCAGGTCCTCGAAGAATAAATGAGGACTGGTAAGATCATTGTCTTGTATGCACAGTAAGAGCTTTGACCCTATGGTGAGACGTTTCGAGCGAAACAGTTGTTGTAAGCTGAAATAAGCTCTGGTAGCAGCCAACAGCCGTGCGCGGGTTTCGTCGCCATAGCTGTTATCAGTTGTCATTTTCGACCCTGAGAGGAGAAATTATCAATTATTATTGGTATCCTATCTTTATTGTTCTTGTTTGGCCAGTGCCATTGGATGTTGTTGGTTCTTTCGTTTTCGGTGCTGATGTTGCCACCATGTACTTCGCCTTGCCTTCATTAATGTGCAACCCAATTCCTCGCGCCGCCCGCTCGATGTGGATGAAGGTAGACTGCACACCTCGTTGTGTTCTGCCCATAATATCAATATCGTCGTCAGCATAGGCCAGTATTTGGGTGGACTTGAAGGGGATGGTGCCTCCAGGGCTAAGTTAACGAGGATACATGATAGGGTATCCCCTTGTCTTAGACCGTTGTTGATGTTAAATGGTCTCACCTGCTGGTTTTATCTGGCTTCGCACATTGGTCAGAGTCAACTTAGTCTTATCAATTTCGTCGAAATACCGAATTCTCTTATGGCATTGTACAGTTTTACCCTAGCTATGCTATCATAGGTGGCCTTGAAGTCGATGAAAACATGGCGCAGCGGATGACCATATACCAACAGTTTTCCATCGCTTGCCGCAGAGAAAATCTTTTGCGGAATTGTTTGGCGTGAAGCTTCTTGGGCTTAGGCCAATGATGGCATGCGGCTATCCGGCTTAGCAAGATAGCGGAAAATATCTTATAAATAGAACTCAGCAACGTGATACCTCTATAATTGATGCACTGCGTGATATCCCTCTTTTTATGTGTAGGATAGATAATGCTTCGTGGCCAGTCGTCAGCCATTGATTCGCTGTCCCATACCTTGAGCATCGGTTGATGAACCGCTTGGTGTAGTTGGTCGCCTCCATATTCAACCAATCCGGTTGTAATTCCATCGACTCCTAGCATTTTATGGTTTTTAAGCCTGCACAGACTGTTTCTTTCATGCTTGGTGGTGGCCGCATTTGTCGGTTTGCGGGACCTCCAACTCGCTATTTTAGTTATTCAGCAGTTCATCAAAGTATTCCACTCATTGCGCCAATATGCCCATACGGTCGGAAATCAGATTTTCCTCTTTATTTCGGCAGAATGAGCATTGTGGTGTATAACGCTTCATTCTGCTGGCTTGTTTGTAAAACTTCTGCGACTGGTGCGGTTGCTTCTTGTAATTCTCGAGTTCACAGACTTATTTGTTCTCGCAAGCTTCCTTTTTCTGTCTGTGAAGTCACTTCTCCACTCGACGAAGTTCGTGATAGGCCTCTGCACGTGCCCGCGTTCTTTGAAAGTGCAGCATTGCCCAGTATGTAGCACTCTTCGGTTCCGCTACTAGCTTATATTAATCGTCGAACTAGCCCTGCTGACTTACTGGGCAGCGCATTGAAGGCGTCGATAAAGTAGTATATGTTTGAAGTGTTGTTTCTGCTGATAACAACATCGCACTAAATATTAATCGAAGTATTAAAGTAGGAAAGGCGGATTTAACTTTCCTGTTTTGTAGCAAGTTTGGATATGAACGAGTAAATACCTCAACACTAACATCAAGTCGAAATTGTTCCACACCACTCCGTGCTGTTATATACGTTACTATTACTTGAAAGCTCCAAGCCTACCTTAAGATCTGTCTTCGCCATGTCACAAGGATACTCTGACTTCACACCAGAAGAAAGAAGAAGAAATACATCAGCATTCAAGGACTATACTTATACTGGCCGTGTCCTGCAATGAAATCAATTATCCCAGAGTGGCCGATGAGTGCATCTCCATAGAAACATGTTGCACAGAACAGTAAACAGTAGACTTCTCAAGAAGCCTTGGAGGAATCCAAAGTATATTTCAGTGAATCGACAGCGATGGCGCGTAGACGTAGGTTACGCACTATACCCCGTTTAGGGGTTAATGGCAAGCAAGTATAGGAACTCTGTTCTTATACTCGGGATGACTTCATCGAAAAAGAAGTTCATGACTCTCGCCTGGCATTTATCTTGGGCCCATCAGTGGAAATTTCACAATTGAAACCACCTGCCTAATAGTTTGTTTAGACAATGTTGACTAAAAAATTAATTTCCAGACATTGTGTAGCTCACAAATCATTGTCAAATTATCGGTAAGAATTGGAGCTAGCATAACTAGCTATGAGTCACAAAGTATTTCAAAACGTGCAGTTTTAAAAAGGGGATTACCGATCAATTTGGGGAAGTAAGATTAACATATGTTGGACGATAGATAAGGTAGTAATATCTGAAATTTTGACAGAATATTATCACTAAGAGCAAAGTTCTTCAAACATAATCTAAAGGTGGATGACGTAGTAAGAAGACTAAACTCTATCTAGAAACACAACAAAATCTGATAGATATCAGTTTATTCAAGTTAGATAAAAGTAATTCAGATAACGTCAGAATATAATACGGTCTCATAGTAACTGTAACGTAGCTCCAAATGTAGAAGCGAGTTTTAACTTAATAGTGTTTTTCGTTCCTGGTCTAGACGCTTTCTCGTTGTTTTGCAAGTTGTGATATTTGTATAATAGGTCATATTAGGAAAGGTTTACCCAAGCCTACTTAGGTGAGAAGAGGAGCCAAGCACACTCGATATATAATGATAATGCAAAGTTTATACTTAGTTTCTCGTTTTCCAGTTTGACTTCTCGCTATCCATAATCGATAAAGCTTCCCACGCAATAGTTCGATAAGGGGGACTGCAATGCTATGGTTCTATTTTGTCTAAACTGACTTTTGTATGTTTGTCGTTGTGATTTTGCAAAACTCATTGGAATTGAGTGCGAACCAATTGTCTGGAGTATTTCCATGACCAGCTCACGAACTTTACCAACACCGCAACTTGCCATTTAATTCAACTACAACAGTTACTATTTTAATCATATTTTATCTGGAACTTCCCGATGGTTTAAAGAAGTAAAATATTTTGGTAGTTTCTCCTAAAACTGGATTGAATTTATTTTTCGTATGTGCCCATTTGGGGCACAAATTGTGATATTCTCAAGAATAATATCAATTACTCTTATTAGGCTTGATTCTGCTATTTATATATTTAATCTTAATTGTGAGTTCTTAATTACTCGTGATATGCAGGTTAAATAAATTAAGAAACTCTCCCCTCGAACATTCCTTGTCGTGGTGGGGTTGACTGTAGTAGCTCATTACTACTAACAGTCTGAAAAACGCATGAAGATGGAAGCAGTGGATTGTAACTTTCAAGTTCCCCTAGGTACAAATCTGTCGAAGACGTGCTCTCCGCTTCAGTGTCTACGGCGCGATAGGGCAGGGAAGAGAGTACATCAACTCCGATAATGAAAGGAATTGGAAACCTGACTATGGTTGGTCTGCCGGTGGCATTGTTGCTTAATTCGGGACAGGAAGACTCAGCAGAAGGAAACTTCAGTCGCAAAAAAGAGGGTACTACAGATGGAATCTTGCCTGTCAGAACCTTCTCTTTCGCCTCTATCAGGAAAAGTGGGAGAACGCAACTGGTTTTATATCGGTATGTAGAAAATGATTAATGCAGCCCGAGTACCGTTATCCTGGGAAGGCTCTCAGCCGACAACAGAGAAAAGAAGGCGAAGTTTTTCGGGAATGAAGACATGGGTCATTTTGCACTACCAAGGCAACAATATCCACAGAAATCGGACGCAAGGAAACTGAACGGGGACAAGTTGGTAACCCCGGTGAACTTTTAGGTTAGCAGCAGTTTTCACATTAAATTACACTTATGTCTACAACCATAAAGGTTAGTCAAATTAACCTTAATAAGTTGTGATGCGAATGTTTAGCATATTTATTGCAATCCTAGAGGAGAGAATCTATTTGATTTTATCACTTCATCTGGACTACTTTGAAGGGGCTTGTCCTATTACCCAAGGGAAACACGGTAAAACGGTTTCCTGGTGGTACCGAGCACTGCAAAAACTTAGGAAATCAACCAGATGACTTCGTGCTTGTAAAATTAATAAGAAATTGTCAAATTTTTGAAACTCGCAGCGTAAATATAAGCACCAAGTTCGAATCGAGATTCCTTTAGAGCATACTGTGAGAAACTGGAAGGCAGAAGAGAGACTGTCCAAAGTTCTTAAGAGGGATGAGCTGACCAAGTTGAACTTCCTTAAAAAACTGAATGAAAATTTCACGTACTCCAGAGTTGAGTCTGTACAACGTGCCATTCTTTGATTGAGAGTTTGCGCCTCAGGCTTTCAATAAATCCAAACAAAACCACAATGGTACCATTTACAACAAGTCGGGAAACCGGAAGCTGGACGCTTCAGGTGCGAAAGGTTTTCTGTATTTCTTAGTACGTAGCACGTTATATACACATATATTATTTGAGAATATCCACTTTCGGATGATATTGACATTCATAGTCTTGAATATGCAAAGAAGCAACAACTTTGACGTATTATTACTTTGTTAGTAATAGTGCGATTTCCACCAAATTTGGTGAGATCATGCTCCATGTTATACTCTATATTGTTGCGTGGTGCTAGCATGAACTTACAGTATGGAAGGTATTTTGGAGCCCAGGCACCATATAGTGGCAGCCTCCTGATTTTTTTTCAGATTTTTCGGTTAGGTAGTTTGTGAGAATGGTCCCCTTAAAGGAATGACTACTTTCAACCCCCCGCACTCCCCACCTTTCTAACAAATGTCAAAACTAAGATCGGCTTCGAAAAGGACTAACCGAGACCTTAAATTCATCGTCTGCGTCTGACGGACAGACAGACAGACAAACAGACAACAAACCGATTTTAATTAGGTTTTGTGTTTACGCAAAACCTTAAAAAGGAGGAAACTGAATGATCTTTACTTTTCAAAGGTGAGCGGTACAACCCTTCAACTCTGCGAAGAGGGAGGGGGGAGTTATTCTAGACAAGAAGCTTCTTCAGAATAAACATTTGGAAATAAAGATGAAACGAGGTCTCACAGCTTATGTGGCTCTCATTAGACTAATATTTATTTATGCATCTGTAGTGTGGTGCGTTAGGGTGAAACAAAACAGTTTTCACAGCAAGCTGGCCTTACTCCTTGGGACAATATGTAACAGGTTTTCAGGCTGAAGTGTATGCAATCCAAAGGGTAATCTGGGATATTGATAGTGAACCTGCACTTCAGGCGATGAGTAGTCCTTTGATTACCTCAAAAATCGTTTAGAAATGTAGAAACCGACGGAACTCTATTTCTAGGTTCAATAAGGTGGAATTACTCTGGGCATTTGGTCACTGTAGTGTAGAGGGAAATGAAATCTCTGATGACTTGGCAAGGAAGGTTTCTATTTCTCCCATGCCGGAGCCGGAATCAACAATTGGAGTGTCTATAACATTGGCTAATACTGCTATTAAAAACTAGTAACAAGCTCCCCATAATGACTAGTGGCTAATGCCACTAGATACGCCAAACTTTTCTTGTCAGAATCAAACAAACATGCTGCAAAATTTTTCTTGTCGAAAAGCAGGAAAACTTGTATTGTGGAAATTCTGGCTTGACAAATGTTCGGAATAGAATGTAATGGGGAACATTTTCTATATGAGTGTCGGGCATATGAGCGCACCAGACATCAAATTCCACTAACGAAAATCATGCGATACAGAAACGAATCCGAGATATTCCGTTGGACGGGAGAATCGAGTACCATGGACCATTAGAGTATGAGTGCTCACAGACTTTGCCTCTCCCCCATCTCGATCACACCCACACAAAGCAAAAATCCAGGAATGGGGTGAAACTTGAAAGATACCCTTAGTGTTGAATATTAGGTAGATGTCAAGTAATTTATTAGATGATTTTCCTGATTTTCCCAACTCGGAGCAACCTCATTTGTATATTATCGAAATAGTCTATTGTTTTATCCTATATAAAGCTTCTTGCACTCTGGACACGTTGTTTTATGTATGCCACTGGACTCGCGTTTTAATTTTTGGTCTTTGGGTGTTGTCAGTTTGATTTTGACCTGGTGTATCCTACTAGATGACACCATATCGATTTTCAAGCCTTTCATTATTCTTTTGAGTTTTCACGAAACTGCTGAGTTCTTCTTCTCCTCAATTTCTTATTGTTAACGAGGTAGGCCAAAGACCACATTTCTTTGTGTTTTGCTTTTTACTTATGAGGCCTGCAATAACATCGGTGTCGACGATAAACTTTTTCCACTTTTTGAATCTTTCTGGAGTTTAGGTAACTAACTTTATGTCATGTATATCCTGTCATCATATATCGGTTCCTCATTTCCATGCCAAGGATGTGAGATTTTACTTTAAAAGGCATTCTTCCAGGTAAAAGAACACCTCCTTCATCAGGATGCTTGGAAACAAGGCTTCCAGGTCGTATAACACTAAACGTTCATCTGACGACGTAAACCCCATATTCTCCTAGCTTTATTATAAGGTCCTTTCTATATCCAATGAATCTTCTAAGAGTCCAGTTCATCTAGCTCATTGAATCTACCTAGCAGCTAGTTGGTGATATTTTGCGCTAGCGAATCAGAAGTTGCTGATTTGTGAGTCTTGGATAGACCCCTTTTTACTTGGCAAATCCGCAAAGTAGAATTTGAGCCTTTTTTTATTGGAAATGTCCATTGAATATCAAGTTCATAATCTTTTTTTAAAAAAGGTAATTATCTTTCAGTACCATAAGAGCAATCGGGCCTTCATTATCTGTGAAGAGATAAGACAATGATGGTACACACACCCACCGATTTAAATACGCAATCAATTGAAACTTATCGTCTATGTTATTTATCATGTGTATTATTACGATCATGAGTGCTAATTATTATTAGCATTCTTCTATAAGCCTAGTTTGATTGATAAAGGTTATTTGTTTACGATTTTGTCGAGCATTAAAAATAAATCCATCCTTTTAAACCACGTCTTACGTACAAATGCTTTACTGAAAATGTATTGGTGTTATCTACAATGCAATTCAACTTGATTTTTAGTTGTCGTCAGAAAACACTAATTTTATCTTATCTGATGAGAAACACTTCTAATTGAATCATAAAACACAAAAGACTTACAAAGAATTCGTTAAATGTTATCTCCGCGTGCTAGCCCAAATAGTGTCACGACAAAATATCTACGTTATGTGTATTACTTGGAAAGTCTGATACGACTCTGGATTGCATGAAGGCTCGTTAAATAATCACACAGTACAGTAGAGCACGTGTAAGAGTTTTTATTTTAGCAGGGAAGGACAAGGACAAGCAACTCTTCCTAGTAATGGAGAAATAAACTAATTTTTCAGTTGCTCTGGAAAAAGATTTTTTTATGGGTGAATGTTAGTCTAACTTACTGTCCAGCTTGCCTTTTAAAAAAATTAAATAAACTGTTATTACCTAGATCACCGTTAATTCTTTTGTTTTCAAGTATTCTGTTACTTGTAAGGCTTCCCAAGGCTACTTATTTGCAAGTTATCAACTTCCTGAATTACTTTTAAATTATCCTTATCCTCTCAAATAGAGGAATTCTGGCGTGCAAAGTGGATAATCCAAAAGAAACTGCATCCAGGACAACATCTTTTTTGATGTTCAAATTTTTAAATTCTTTTGGTGTAGCTCCACAAATGTGGGCGTACTTTTTGTAGCGGCACTACCCACTTTTGCGTCCTCCATTGGTAAGCATTATTGTATGTTTTCCTGAATACAATTATCCTTCCAGTAAAAATGTCGTATTTTGTAAAGTTGTGATGGCATTTTGCATATATTCAATTTGTTCTTGGGTTATATCCACAGTTTATTTTACGAATCTGATTCGAATAGGTCGACAATATCGTGGTGATGATGGGGTTGGATTTTCCCATAGTGTTCTTTATTTTTTTATACCATATATAGTCCAGCCATTAAAGTTTTCAACCTCTCAACTCTTTGAGTCAAGACCGATTGACATGAAATTTGGGCTGAGGGTAGATAGTGACACAAGAAATAAAGGTTATATAGGACCGGTGTGCGCCTCTTCCCTGGAGGGGTGTGGCACTCCCCTTTCGGGGTGATTTTTTTTGTCGATTAATCGACTAAATGGTCGATTCTAAGCAAAAAATGTCTAGGAAACATTTTTTTATACTGTTAGTAATTTTCGAATTATTTATGTTCAAACATGTCGTTTTTTCATCGAAAAAATGCAGGTTTCTCAACAGTTTGTCGTAAATAACTCGAAAATCATTCATTTCATGTAGAAATGATGTTAAACAGAAACAAAGCATATTAAATAGCAAAACGAATGGATCCTTTTATTTATTTGTACGTAACGTAAATTTGTAATGTCTAAAAAAATAATACTTTGAAGGTCAAATAATTCAAAATCAGTAACAGATCTAAAGCTCTTTTAAAGTGGTTGAAAAGGCCTTTAAAATGTAGTATGATAGTCATTGGCCCATACCAAAGAGGCTTCACTCCAGGCAAATCAGCAACAGATCAGATTTTCTCTCTGCGGCAAGCGATGGAAAAACTGTTGGAATATGGACAACAGTTGCAGCATCTGTTCATCGACTTTAAAGCCGCCTATGATAGCATAGACAGGGTAAAACTGTACACGGCCATGAGAGAATTCGGTATCCCGACGAAATTGATAAGACTGACTAGGCTGACCCTGACCAATGTGCAAGGCCAGATAAAAGCAGCAGGATCACTCTCAACACCATTCGACATCAACAACGGTCTACGACAAGGGGATGCCCTATCATGCGTCCTCTTTAACCTGGCCCTCGAGAAAGTGATCCGTGATGCTGAGGTAAATGCAAGAGGTACAATCCTCTTCAAGTCCACCCAACTACTGGCCTATGCTGACGATATCGACATCATGGGAAGAACCACCCGAGACGTACAAACTGCCTTCATCTAGATCGAGCAGGCGGCGCGAGATCTTGGGCTGCACATCAATGAAGGCAAGACAAAATATATGGTGGCAACGTCAGCACCGAAGATGAATCAACCAACAACATCAAACCGCACTGGTCAAACACGAAGAAGAACAAGGATAGGAGAATACAACTTTGAGACCGTTGAAAATTTCTCCTATCTAGGGTCGAAAATCACAACCGATAACAGCTACGATGATGAAATTCGCGCACGGTTGTTGTCAGCCAATAGAGCCTATTTCAGCCTACAAAGACTGTTCCGCTCGAAACGTCTCACCATAGGGTCAAAGCTCTTACTGTACAAAACTGTGATCTTGCCAGTCCTCATGTATTCCTCGGAAACTTCCAGGTTCTTAGCAAGAAAAATTGCGAACTCTTGGCCGCGTTCGAGAGAAGAATCCTCCGAAGAATTTTTGGCCCCCTATATGAGGATGGACGATTCCGTAGCCTACACAATGACGAAATCTATGAGCGATACCATGACGTCCGGTTGTGGATAAAATCCGGCTCAATAGGTTACGGTGGGCGGGTTACTTAATCCGTAGGGATGAGGATAATCCCACCCGGAAAGTCTATAAGGGCAATATCTATGGTAGAAAAAGAAGACGAGGCAGACCCTGCCTAAGATGGAGCGATGGCGTAGGTTAGGACGCCAGACAGCTTTTAGGGATATCGAATTGGTAGACCTCGGCGCAAAACCGGGATGTCTGGAGTTCCTTATTAAGGCAGGCCTAGACCGGATATCGGTGGTTGCGCCGTTGATGATGATGGTGATGATGATGATAGTCAGTGAAGTAAATAATAACGGAGCTATGATCAATAAAAACAAAACCTGGTATTCTCATATAAATTGAAAGTAAGTCGAATCCTTTAAGAATCTAACCCCTTGCAATAAATTCTGAAAATTTGGTAGATATAGAGTTCGTAACGTTCGTTTTTTGAACGAAAAAATCTTTTTTAAGATATTTCAAAAAATAAAACAAACGTTTCGAGTATAAAGGTTTTGTATTCATCTTATGTAAGAAACTTCAACGCACATTTTTCTATCCCTATATAGCTACAAATCCAACATATTCCTTCATATTTTTCCAAACGACAAGACATGCGTACATATTACAGCTATAGGTATTATCCTCACCCTGAACAAACAAACTGACTATTTCCGAATACTGTACATATATATGCACGTATATAAATTGATCGTACCGATATTTTCGATTTAATTCGTGCGCAAAAACATACCTATGTACATATGAGTACATATATTAAATACGGCTGGCTTAATAATCAAATATATCTATCTAAATTAGAAACTACCCGCAAACTTCATTAGCACGCATATACTATATACCTATATACACACACGTTTCCGAATAAATGGGGTGACAAACAGACGGACAGATAGACACCGATTCGATTTTAATAAGGTTTTGTTTCACACAAAAGGTAATTTAAAAGAAGCGGTAATCAAACAAAATCTTATCAATAAAAAATATTTCAGATGTATGCTCTCTTACCTGCTTTATCCAGATTCAATATTCTTAAACGAACAACTGATCACAAAAATATTCACTTTTGAAATCATGAACCTAGAAAGCCAAGAAATATAGGTACACTTCGAGGAATGGTGAAGTTCCGACTTAAACTAGAGTATGGGTGCAGCCGATAAGGAACCGGTAATGGCTGCCTATTGTTCTCTATTTACTTAACGTTAATGATCAGTTTCTTTCTTCCGGATGACGATGAATATGGCTTCGAAAATAAATCAATGATTTGAGAATTTTCTTGAGTTTTCTTTTCAACCAAATTGACCACGTGCTAATTGAACGTCACTATTTCTCAGCCTTGGTAATTATCAGAACATTTAGGAGGCCCAAAATAGACTCGAATCAGTATCTTTTTGAGATGGTGCTCCGGAATCCAATAACAACACCGCCTCGAATCCCTTTCCTCCCAGTTCCTCACAGTATATTCGAAAGGAGTCTCGCTTTGAGCCGTTTGCTAGCCTCTTATATTCAAGTTGTCAGTTCCTAAACTCATTTGGTTGATTTTTTGAGTTTTTGCAGTTCAGGGTTCAACCAGGAAATCGTTTTACCGCTTTTTGACTCGGGTAATATGGTAGGAAAAGCTTCTTCGAAGCACTCTAAAAGTATCTGTCCTCAGTCGCCTAAGGAACTACAATTTATTGCCAAGAGGCTCATTGAACTTTGCCCAACCCGGTTTCCTAGAATTATATTACAGTTTGTTCGGCTGCAATAGTCAGACTGAATCCTAGGCAACGGTGGTCTGACGTTCAGATTTCATCTAGTATCCGTCTGTTTTTAACCAACTTTAACACCTTGAAGTGCCTATTGTTAAGTCAATTACTTCACTTCTTCTTGGCTCCACAGGAAAAGTTTGGTCTGTCTAGCAGCATTAAGACTTCGCCACCTGTCATTATGGGAAGCTTGTTTCTAGTTTTTGATTGCCATTACTCTGATATTATAAAATGGCCGCAATTAGGGCTTGGTAATAGAACAGCCGGGTTTTCCTGACATTCTACCGTCATTTATGGTTGCAAATGTCCTCATCTGCAAAGGATCTCGTATCTTCATGCAAAGGATTCCTTGAAATAAATTCTAAAAATTTAGTGCATATACAACCTGTAGTTTCGAAGAAAAGTGTGATTTACCTCAACTACTACTTGTACAAAAAATGTTCACTAAACGTTTTTTGCTTATTATCGACCATTTAATCGATTTCAGTGGGGTGCCACACCACTTCGGGGGGAGGCGCACATCGGCGCTATATAACTTTTGTTTCTTACCCCAAATTTCATGTCAATCGGACTGGACTAAAAGAATTCAGAGGTCGCACCCGATTTTCGGCTTTAATGACTGAACTATGGTGTAAGGACTACAGAACCAATTTTGCCTGTTAGTAACTTCTCCTAATCCTTCAACGAGGCAAGTGAAAGAAGCTTTGCTTCGCCCTGTAGTCCCTTCGCCAGTGCGAGGCCTCATACAGGGATTCCGCCACCGTTCACGCGTAGATCCATGCAGGAGAAACGGACTGAAGGTGTTGCAATTTGATATATTTTCTATGAGTCGAACACCATCATTGTTTTTCATTCTCTCTCGATCATTAACGCCTTCAAACTCTTTTGGTCCAGTTCGAACAGCAAGCTGAAACCCTACACGTTTGTGGATTTGTCCTTCCTAGCATTCACGGAGTTTACCCTGCAGTGTACGAGATCAACGTCCGGGTTCTGTTCCGTTTGCCTTCCTTCGAGTGCCGGGTATCCAAAATCTTGCACAGCTCGTTGTTCACAATAGTGGAATAGGGTGACCGACTAGAACTAAAAGCTGAGGTTATCTGCTTGAGCCACTTTATTCACTTTTAATCACCTCGCGGCATACCGGTTCTAGTCCTTGCGATAAGTGTAGGAATACTTTCAGATGCGATGGTCTTACACTTCACATCTCGCGAGGCAGTCGTGGCATCGGAATACTTCGGACACCCGGATATCGCAGGAGTTAATTGTTAGACTGGCGAAATTTTGCGATAGGAAGCCGCTACCAGAACACCAGGCAAGAGGCACTAGACATTATTCTAATGAACGGGCTGGTAATCAGCTTGATATTAAGGGTAACCCGGAAGTAGAAGGAATAGCAAGGAATCCCGGGAGAACAGATTGTGACTACTACACAAGGCACCTAAGTAACAAGATGGTTCATCTACAGGTGGCCGATGACATCTTGAGGCGAAATAAAGCTGGAAATAGTAGCGGCAGATCTTATCAGAGCTGTTATTGAGGCATATGAGATCAGTTGTCCGGCTAAGACAGTCACGTTAAAAGGATTGTACCCATGTGGAACAGGAATCTAACCAGAATGAGAATGCTGGTCCGAAAACTCTTCAATCGGGCGAAATAAACCGGAAACTGGCAGAGGTACAAAAATGCACTGACGCCATAAAGCAACATCTGTCTGTCTGAAGAAGGAAGATGGGACTTTTACTGTAAATAAGGGGGATATGGTATAGCTGCTTCTCAGAACGATGGGAGACAACAACACTCTGTCTGATATCCCAACAATAATCAGAAGGGGGATGAAAATTGGGATTGGAGCCACTGAAATCTCCCGAAATAGATGGCATTTTCCCAGCACTGCTTCAGAGAGCCCTAGAAATCATCTTAGGGTCTTTCCCAAGAATGGGGGCGTAGCTTTGAGATATATACCAAGAGCATGGAAGTCGCCAACAGTAGCATTTATTCCGAAAGCGGATAAAAAGAATCCTTTTCACTCTAACTATTTCAGACTAATTTGCCTGACATCGTTTGTACTAAAGACAGTGGAGAAGGTTATAGACAACTATGTTAAAACTAACGTTCTAATTCGTAATCCCCTACATCCATGTCTACACACCTACCAGGCAGACTGCCCTGTATCTGCTAATGGATGTACGACGGAATACCATAGAAACTGTGTTTTTTGGGCATCGAATATAGAGATGCCCTAATTCGCGAAGTAAATGGGAAACACCTTGACCATCTGGGTGGGCAGAATGTGAGAGTAAGCGAGCAGATGTGCTGGCAGGTACAACTTCTATTATCATGAACACTACTGAAGGGGGTCTACAGGGGGGATACATAATGTTGTAGAAATAATGCTAATCAATTCCACCACTTTAATTTTGTAGAATAAAGTCGGAACAATTATAGTTAATACTTTGTAACTTTATTAAAAAAACAAGTTCAATATTTGTAAGGCATCTAATATTTACATCTTAAATAATAAAAGCTTATATGACTACACCAAATGACAATGCCTATTGGTCTTTATGATTTTTGTTATGTGCCTTTTTCTCTTTGGTTGACTGGGCCCAAATTTGACGAAAAATTCCATTGATAACGTTTCTACTTCGTAACACAATGCTGACTCAAAATATGCCTTACTCCTGCTTAAGTATCTCTGAACTAAATTTATCTACAATGATTATGTAGGCCTAATCGTAAACATTTGTCAGCCACGCTGGGGTTACCTGCATCTACTTTACATTTTTTTCCATTCAAGTTTTTTATGAAATATTTTCTTCCGATGATTATAGCGAAAATAAAGTCCGAGCAAGGAGGAAATTCTCTTGCAAAAACTGAATCTATAGCAACCATTCCGCATTATTTCATTCCAGTATTCTTGAAATAATTTTTAAAAAGATTGGATTATATATATAGCCTGAGCTTGTGAGGATCTTTAGCATTTCTATAGTTTAATATATACAACCAGGCTAACATGAATTAATATACAACATGAAGTTGGCATTTTTGCGGTTTCTATATTAGAGCCTTCTGAACCGTCTGGGGCTCTCAGTTTTACCTTAGTTCATCAAAATTTGGTTCGGATTTAATCGGCTTTCATAAAACATTTGAATACACTTGAACATTCTGATTTTTCCGACTGTCCAAATCGTTCGACAAAGATACATGTTCTAGTTGGGATGCATTCGACACATTCACACCATTTGTGTTTTGTTGTGGATGACTACCATTTGCATTTGTTAAATCCGTGTGTGTCGAGGGAAGGGAGTAGATTTGTAATTGATGTTGTGATAAAGGAAAGTATGACTGGTTGTTTGATAAGTTCCCAAGGTTCATCGCTGTTTGCGGAGGAATATTATTGAAGCTCCGAGCACTTCGTAATGAATTCAAAACTTCCATCCGAAATTGAATTTTTTGTTGCTCATCCAATTTCCGGACAATTGGTAATAATGAATGAAAAAATGACTCATCATCATCATGGGCGCAATTTGGCTTTTGGTTCTGTTGCTGTGATAATATTTTCAGTAACCTGGATCTGAACTGCACCGAAGTAATCTTGGACTTTGTTGGCCGGCGTCGTATTACAGTTGTAGATCTAGCTACCGCTGTTGTAGATTTTTCCTCGGGGGATAGTGGAGGTGGTGATTCACAGGCGTTTTCATAGCTATATGTTTCGCAACTGTTATCGTCTTTCATAGGGTCCTGTTCGACACTGCTGGGGTAGCTTTCCGTGCTGTTGTTGATAAATGGAAACCGATTGCGACTGAAAATACAAATGACTTTGTAAGGAATAAGTGACGGGCAAAAATTGTCAACTTTTACCTTCTAGGGTCAATTTCTGGTATTAAAAACATTAAATAGTCGAAGAACATATATTTCGCCTTTTTCTTATTTGCTAGGCCTGATTTTTCGTGCTGTTGATGTCTTAGCTCTTTCAGAAAAGAATCCTTAATGTTTTTCCATTTTTTCTGCAGCTCAGATCCTGTAAAAGTTTAGAAATACATGAAATAATAAATCCGTCTAACATTAACAGTTTTAACCAAACTGCAAAGCACAATCTGTTTTTCTAGGTATAATCTTGCGGTGTTTCCATCGATTAAATTTCCTTGTATCAATGATGAACAAGTGGCTCTCGAAATATCGGTATATGCAAATATAATAAATAACACTAGCGAAAACGCAAAAGCAGTCTAAATATT
Organism: Hermetia illucens; assembly: GCF_905115235.1. Lineage (NCBI taxonomy): Eukaryota > Metazoa > Arthropoda > Insecta > Diptera > Stratiomyidae > Hermetia > Hermetia illucens. The sequence continues at coordinate 54,775,016 of NC_051849.1, forward strand.
TCAAACAGTCTGTTTTGTTATCTGAGTCAATAATGTTGATTGTTGGTTTTTTCGACGTTTGAAAATTGATTTGCTTTTAAAGCAAGAATTTCAGTTACTTTCATCTAACAAGTTTCATTTCTACTTTTTCCTTTCCCGAATAAGTAATTCGCCTTACAATTATGCATTAAAGCAAATATGCTTTTGCGATCTCTGTGCTTAAAAACTGATTTTTTTCTCTTATTCATAGTTAGCTTAGGTGGGATTAAAAAATGAACTCAACGCTGACGCGGAATATATCACTTTACGGAGGTCGATATGTGACTCTCCGGGAGTTTAGCCTCCCATCTATTAAGACCATTAGTGCGTGGTGATAGCCACAATCCTATTTAGGGTGACCCTACTATTGATAAAGTGAAGACTAAATTGGAAAGTCAAAAGACACCTCCTTAATTCAGAGTGTTTTGAGAACCGTATCTATTGAATCCTTGGCAATAGGAGGTAACTGATCTTACCAATATTTGGCACTCCAGTCAGTAAGCCTGATATTACCGTGCTATTCTAGGGGCTATTGTACGGCTGAGCTCTTAATCCCCATACTTGCAGAATCGGTATGACTACGGAAACTGACAAAAAAAAAAAATAACTGCAAGAAAACGCAACCCCTATGTTTCAGGCTTGTACACCTGACGAAGGCACATCTTCGCAATAGTGATAACTAAATGATAGCACCTAAAACGAGAGAAGTTGTGAAGTTAGACAGCTTGCCATTTGCTTACCAGGCAGGGCGATTAACCGAAACTACCGTGCACCAGTATACAGATGTATGTTACTACGCAAAGCAACAAATACCAAAGAAATGCAGTGCCCGCCAAAAAAAATGTTCGCACTCAACACTTTTATGATTCCACCTTTCTAATTACGTCTAGACAACATTTAGTCTCGCCTAATGATGTCTGCTCGAAATAATTAAAATGCTGAAGGAGCTCCGGGCAGAGCTCAAAGCAGTACGTGAAAAACGGCAGGAGAAGGAAAACCTGCAAGCCGGAGAGCCCATTGAAGTGGATGACATCGTGGGATGTGCGTCTGCTTTCGCCGAAGCTGTCTTGGTAGAGCCGAACAACATCGTAGCCGGCAACATTGAAGCCAACAACGTTGGAGCCAATAAGACCATAACCAGCAGCATCACTGCCGCAACATCGGAGGACGAAGACCCATTCAACTTCGTCACAAGAGTAAGGTTAGTGCCAAAAGTGTAAAAATTAGCGAAAACACTCCCCAGGCAAATATTACCCCAACTCCCGCTCAGAAACCAAAGAAACAAAAGATACCGGTAATTACCGGATATTCATTAAATGTCCCTGTTCTGCTAAGATCCCTTAAGCAAAAGGGATAAAGGCAACTTTCAAGAACACGAGGGCGGATAAGACCCTCATTTTCGCCGAATCCATCGAGGATCACGGCAAAATCTTCGCTGCTATCAAAGAGTAAGGCTTAAACGCCACAACGAGCACCCCTCAATCCCTGAGGACCAGTCCCTCATTATTCGAGGACTACATCGAGAAACCGATGCTGCAGAAATTCTGGCGGAGCTCAAAACTGAGTATCCGCAGCTTAAAATCCGGTCTGTAGTCAACTTCCTGACAAATCAAGACAAAGCTCTACATAAGGAGAATCCTTCTCTCCCAATTAAGTCTCAATCGGGACTTTTTATAGTGACCTTCAAGCCTTCTCAAGAGCTCAACGACGCCTTCAAGGTGAAATACATTCTACACCAGAAGATTACCTTAGAAAAAATAAGACCGTTGGGACAGATTCAATTGTCAAAATTTTGGGCACGTTGCTCAAAATTGTACAATTGTACATCGATGCGTTAAGTGCACCACAAAACACCCGCGTGGTGAATGCCCACACCCCTCAATGGAGGTGCTTCAACTGCGCAAATCGAAAGAAGCACAGCAGACCAAACAGGCAGTAGCACAAATGTCGCAAAGTTTGGCCAAACCAGGCGTATCTTACGCCCAAGCCATGAAACAATCACTGCCCTGGGTGGCCCCTGCACCTCCACCTCTTGCAAAGTCTCGCGTCCCTTGTACCTCACGCCCAACGTGTCACTGCCCAGGTGTTGATCGACTCTCTGAAAGTAGACATTTATTGCATTTCGGAGATCCATCTTAAAAGCAGGCATAACGTGAACTTCACCGGATATAATACCATCCGGAACGATAACAACACCGGTTCCGCCCTATTAATCAAAAAAGATTATGAATTCGAGGAAGTCGCCATAGACAACCTGCTAACTTGTACCGCTACGGCGGCTTTCATTAAAACGGCTAGCAGTAAACGGATTCTCATTGTCTCCGTTTATATTAGGTGCCAATCTAGAAATGAGGAACTGGGCCATGACTTAAAAATCTTGAGTGATTTCCAGTTGAAATCTTATAATCTTGTCTTTGGAGCCGACTTCAACTCCAGACACACTCACTGGGGCGACACGGCCATTAATTGTAATGCGAAAACCCTGCTCAAATGGACCCACGACCCTTTCTCGCCTACCAATCTCGTGATGATCTTGCCGAATTCTCCGTCAAGGCCCAGTAGTCAATCTATATTAGAATACTTCCTTCTGTTTATGGAAATGAAGCAAAGCTTTCAGGTAATATCATGTGATACCTTACCAGGCATGTCCGACCATTTCGCGGTCAATCTCAAACTGCCCTCACCTCTTTATATAAGGCATTACTCTCCCGGATTAACTGTCTGTCTCCGTGGTATGGTGGCGACCTTTCGTAGCAAAGAATTGCAAACTTGCAGACTTTAAGCCTGAAGCTAATATAGAAATAATATATGGGGAAATACAAAACCTGCAACTTTGTTCTAACCCAAAGCCTGCAACTTTGTTCTAACCCAAAACAAAGTGTGAGTCTGCAGTGATGCTGAGAAAGCAAAAACACTTGGGGAATTCTTAGAGCGGCAGCTCAACGCAACACCTCCGAGCAACAGAACGGCTCTCACTAAGACTGTTGATTCAACAGTCAGAGATTTCACTTCTGTTACAGAATCACGTCCTTTTCTGCCCAGAACCCTTCCAACAAGCCTACTGATTCGAGCAAATTTCTGAGTTTATCACAACTCATTGCTATTACCCATAACTTTAACAGTAAAAAGTCAGCAGGCTCAGATGGAATTACGAATTTCGTCTTAAAAAATCTTCCAGTAGTCTCCACTGAGTTCCTGCTTGCTGTTTTTAATAACTGCATTAATAATGGCTACTTCCCATTCACCTAGAAAATAGCTAACATTATAGCCATTCGGAAAGGAGGTGCCTCCTGTGAACCTGGTTACTTCAAACCCGTTTCACTTCTATCTAACCTGGGGAAGCTTTTTGAGAGAGCATGGATCGTAGGGCTGGTCCAACACAGCAATCTTAACAACATTATTCCAGACCATCAGTTCGGTTTCCGTGCTAAACACGAAACACAGCACGCCCCGAGCTACCTCGACGATACTGTGGCCAGCAGACTTAACGTCAATAATAAACCCACGGTAGCTTGCGCTCTGGATTTAGAAAAGGCATTTGATTCCGTCTGGATAAACGGGCTAATCTATAAACTGATCAAATACGAATTCCCAATCCCGACGATCAGACTTGCCATCAGTTTCTTCGAGGATAGACATTTTTACGTCGGGAATACAATAGTAAGAGGATCGAAATCGATCAAATATCTAGGAATCAATTTCAATGAATTCCTAAGATTTAACAATCATGTTAAGCTCGCCATTGATAAAGCAAATGGTGCATTGCGCAAGATTTACTTTCTTCTTGGCAAAAAAGTGGGTCTAAGCACCAAAACTAAGCTGATCCTATATATGACTCTCATCAGGCCCATCATATGCTACGGATCACTTGCTCCTCAAAAGCCATGGATAAATGCATGTCTTTCGAACACCGGATTTGTCAAGAACTGCGGAACTACTGACGCAATACACGCTGCGCGGTTACTCATGGAGAAACACGGTGGTACGCTCTACGACAACACTTAATGAAGAACTCGTGCGCTGTGTTCAATTGCTCTACCGAGTTCAAAGTGCGACGGGCGTATCAAAACCGCTTCGTGTCTCTGTTAGTGCTCATCAAAGTTGCGCTCTCTCACCACGTCTCTTTGTTATGGACGGTGTCCGGGTCATCCAGCGCCCTATACAGTACTTTATGCAGATGATGTTTTCCTAGCGTCTAATAGCAGAAATGATCTCAAGCTCCAAAAATGGAATGATCGCCTTATGCAACAGATTGCAACAGGTCTCAGATTGAATGTGAAAAAACTGAGTCTTTGACGACCGATCCCCATGAAATGGGCCCAGAAATGAGCCATTTAAATATCTCGGGTCAATGCTATCAACCAATGGAGAACTACGTTATCAAATTGCTTCACGCATTAACGCAACCTGGTTGAATTGGCATTCCACAACTGGTGTTCTTTGTGATCGATATATCAACGAACGTCTCAATTATAAAATTTACCGCAATGTCGTCCGTCTTGTCGTAATCTATGGTTCTGAGTGTTGGCCGACTATAAAAGACAATGAACGGCGGACAATGCGGTAATAGAGACGAAGATGTTGCGTTGGACTAGTGGCGTGACACGTTTTGATCACATCCGAAATGAGAATATCCGTGATCGATATGGGGTTGCATCGATCGTGAAAGAGAGGCGTCTATAATGGTATGGTCAACTAATTCGCGCTAACGAGATTTCACTTGCCAAGATTGGTCTGAGCATCGAAATTGATGGTAAGCCATCAAAAGGCCGGCCGAAACAAAGATGGCTTGATACGTCTTTAGTCTCAAAACAGGGTTCAGTTTCGGTGATTACCTCGTCATCGCCGCTAATTTCTTTCCAGGGAGCATTCTTTTGAGGTCTGGGAAGAGGAGAAAGTCACTGAGGCAGTTGAAGCTCAATCCATGCAATTTCGCCATCGTTTTCATTGATTTGTGACAGAGTGCGTTATCTTCGTGAAACAGTACCTTCTTTTAATTCATATGAGGCCGTTTTTCGGCAATTGCTGTTGATGGGTTTTCCCTTCTCAAGATATTCGGTGAATATTATACCATGTGCATCCCAAAATACTTACGACTTCGCACGCTTTGGAGTCGGTTCACCACGTGTAGTCCACTCAGATAACGATTGTTTTGATTGTCGTGTGAAATAATGGCGCCATGTTTCGCTCATTGTCAAATATCAATGCATAAATTTGGGGTTTTTATTGAGGAAGAGCTTCAAACACTGCTCAGAATCGTCAACTCGGTGTTGTTTTTGGTCGATTGTGAGTTCGCGCGACACTCACTGTGAACAGAGCTTTCGCATACCCAAACATTCACCATCATCATCAACGGCGCAACAACCGATATCCGGTCTAGGTCTGCCTTAATAAGGAACTCCAGACTTCCCGATTTTGCGCCGAGGTCCACCATTTCGATATCCCTAAAACATTCATGCACGATATGTCCAAGAGGCTGTATTATGCCAAGCCTTGGCTTCAACAGTGTTCTTTTCGCCAAAAAGCATTGCTTTATTAACACACGAAATTCCTTTTTATCCATTTTCTTCAAACTAACAAAAGTTGCTTCACTCAAACTGCTCTATCCCACAATCTAATAGTCCGACAGCGGTCAAATTTGTATACGAGTTTTTAAAGGCTAGGATTAACTAAAAATCATTTTGATTTAATATTAGAAGCGCCATTTATAACAGCCTATGCAGTGAATCAAGTCGGGTTTATTAACTTGCAAAACTACTGACAATCGACCTCTCTACATTACATTTCTGTTCCTAGAAAAGGCGTTTGACTCTGCCCCAAAAACTCACCTAGCGTTGGAGGAACTCGTGGACTATATCAACTTGCTCTACCGCAATTCGAGAGTTGGAAGTGTGGCAATTGGATTAAAACGGCTTCTATGGGTATTTGTGAAAGAATCGTCGGATATTGTCCAACGCCCTTACACACGGCTGCAGGTGATGTTTTCCTAGTGTCTCATAGCAAAGCTGATCTTGAGCAACTTGTTCAAAAATCGAATGATCGCCGCATGCAACACGCATGAACTTTAGACGACCGATCCCGATGAAACAGGCACTATTACTGTCAGCGGCAGTGACCTAAATAAATGTAAATATCTCGGATCAATGTTATGAGCCAATTGTGAACTGCGTTATGAAATTGTTTTACGCTTCAGTACAACTTGCATGAAATCGCTTTTCACAACTGGCATTCCTTGTGATCCACACTTCAACGGACGTCTCAAATCGAAAATTGCCGCAGTGTTCTCCGATCATGTGACTCTCTATGGTTCTGTGAGTTGGCCGACCATAAAAGAATGAACGGCGCCTCGTGGCAATAGAAATTTTGGAGCAGCATAACACGTCACGATTACATCTGTGATCGATATTGGGTTGCGTCGATCATGGAAACCTCCAATTCAAAATATTGCTTGTAAAGGGACTTACAGACTACAAGTACTCACCAAATGACATGGTTTAGCCATTTCCGAGTAAATCGGGTGTGACAGACAGACAGAACAGACATCGGATCGATTTTATTAAAGTTTTGTTTTACACAAAACGCATTCAGTGCACGAAGTTTTGCTTAATTTTTTTTTCTTCATATACACTTTACTGTAATTCAAACAATCGTGTATCTAAAATCAACGAGGATGCCAACTTAGATGCCCTAACACCTACACTTCCGTCAATTAGTCTTCGGAAGCTGCATCCTTAGCATGTTGTAATTGAAAAGGATCCTCCGAGAAAGTAAGCTCGGATGTTTAATATATTACTCCCAAGTTGAATTCTATTTCAATATCTCGAGCAATCCTATAGGAACTAAATACGTTTCAACTTTACTGAAGTGAACTCCTAGCTTCAACCAAAGGAAGTTGTAAGTCAATACGTAAGCGACTGTAAACCGCAAAATGCAACTTTCTTCCTCAAAGAAACATTAAGCCTTTTTGGACAGAAACAGTAATCAAACGGGACGTGCTGGCGGCAAATTAATGGATAACCTCCAGAAGTGTGGCGGAATGGTAACCATCGTAATTTCCAACTTACTTGCGGCCTTTTTATCACTAAACGAGAAAGTATTCCAACTGCAACCGTACAACTTCTCGGCAACCTCTTCCCAAGCTTTTCGCCGTGCTGCCAAATTATTCCTGTATGCCTTCTTCCACAAGCACTCGTACTGTTCAACCAAAGCAATGAACCTTGGTGTCTCTGACATTCTTTGGATCAATGTTTCGTGGACGTTTATTTCAAGAGTTTCCATAGAAAGATATTGGGTTTATCTACTGTCACTGTTGTTTTGACAGGAATTGTCATCCACCATTGCAGTGAGGTTGGCTGCAAATTTTGATAAACGAGTACATGAGCTCTTTGAACCGGTTGAACCGCTGAGGGAGTGACACTTCTCTCTCCTTTCAACAAGAATAAGACGTCCGGTTGAAGTGAAGTGTGGTTTTCTCCTCGCAAAATATAGTGAAAAAGGTATTATTATATATTTAAATAAGTGCCAAATTATTGTAATAATGGCCAGAATTCAAATCAAACTGGCTTAGTGGATTATACTCAGTAATTTTTCGAATTACACAGGAAAGGCCTTCAATGAACTGCATTTGACGTTTGGTGGCCGAGTGTTTGCGATTTTTCTGCATTTTTCTATTTCGCGATTATCCAAAGGATTTATTACATTCGAGTTTCCGAGAACCGTGATTTTGGTGTATTTCATTTCGCGAAATTCGTATTATAACGCATAATAGTATCTCCGCCCTATATTAAATGTTTACGTGTCAAAGTAGGTTAGGTTTTCGAAAACTTCCATGGATCCCTTTAGAAACGCATTACCCGAAACGTTCAACTTTCATCAAAAAACCCTCAGTTAATGTATTTTTCTGTTTATTTCCCAGTAAAACATGCCTGCCATTGACGACATTAAATCTTCTTGGGCCGACGAGGTCGAGCTAGACCAAGGCGAGTTACCTGCTCCAAGTGAAATTATCGAGAATGGACACAAAATCGTCACCGAATACAAATACAATAATGACGACAAGAAAATCAAGGTGGTGCGCACATACAAAATCACAAAACGTGCTGTGCCCAAAGTAATAGCGGAACGAAAAACTTGGGCGAAATTCGGTGACTCGGAACATGACAAACCCGGTCCAAACTCACATACGACCATGGTCGCGGAAGACGTCTACATGCAGTTCCTGAGCTCGAAGGAGGAGGAGAAGGCAAATGACAATATTTTGGATCAAATTAAAAGTGAGTACAAATGGGTTTGCTTTAGTTGTTTTAACTTAACTCAAATTTAGCTGCCGGCCATATCCGTAACAGGCTTTGAGAGGAGGCGATGCTTTTGTTGGTGTTCTGAAATTTGTCTGCATTAACCTTCCGCTCCTTTTTTGTTGAAATGGAGAAAACCCGGTGTCAGCCGACTTTTTCAACTGTTCCCTTGCCAATTTTTTTATTGTCTCCATCTTGTGACAAGGAGTATACTAGTAGCCATCGAGTTCATTTCTGAATTTTTGGGTAAAATGGTGATTGAATGATTTTTATTCACACTTAAGTTTTCGTTTTTCTGCCACGGTCAATTGCCTCCGATACAGTAGGCTGTTTTCTTGGCAATAGCTCCTTGTCAAATGTACTGTGTGGCTAGCAATAACAATTTGCTCTCAGCTAGCAAGAAATAGGCAGGTTTCGGGTAGGTAGGACTGCATTTGAATCGATGGAAGTAGCCACTTCTCATTTGTTATTTACGGACATTTTTGGAATCCACAGTTGGGTGCACTTCCGAAATCTCGCATATCATGTTCTCCAAGTCCTTCAGTCGTGTATAGTTTATTGGGTTGAGAATAAACAACCATTCACCCCTTGGTGGGGTGTAGCGCGTCAACCACATTTACGCACCATCGTTCACGCTTCGCTTAAATGCGTCGCCTTTTGACTAGCTGTTGTGTTTAGTTTATTGTAAAGATCTTAACTATGCACTGCTCTGGTAACACTGACCGCTTTCTTTGCTTCATGGTTAGCATTCTTATCAATTTGTAAACTTTTTATCGACGGTGGAATTTCATCTGGACATCGTTATTCCAAAGTCTCTTGATGAACTGCGCAGACTGTTCCCTCCATGCTTTCTGCTGGTAGCATTTATTGGTCGTTTCCAGTTGGCGACACATTAAACTCAATGATATTCTGGTTGTTACGCAGTTCATCGAAATAATAAACTTATCATTTCCGCAGGCAGGATAAAAATCGGGTTGTACATGGTTTTACCCAGTTGACTTATTAGTAAAACTTTTACGTCTTATGTGAAACCTAAGGGTGAAATGGTTTATGAGTTTCCAGACATTTTGAATCTTCCAGACTTTCTTGCCCTGTCCGTGAAGGCACTTTTCCGCTGGTTGGCGGCATGCGTGTGTGGTGGGGAAGAAGCTACAGTTTCTGAGCACTCAAGCTATGTTGACCCATTGTACTCGCTACCCCCATCTAGTGGAATATTCCGGATTCGTTGACGTATCGCAGGATTTCCGTTAGTGGATGCGATGCTACCCGTCGCGACTGGAGAACATCGGCACCAAAAATCTGTTGCCTGATGCATCCATAGGCGGAGCACTCACGTAGGAAATGCTCCATGGATTCCGCTTCCTCATTACAGGAGGGACACGTATCATCTTGAGTAATTCTTATTCTGAACATACGCCCAGTTTGTGAATTATGGCCTGTCAGAATGCCCACAATACTCCTCCCGACATAGGGGAGATTGGCACCTCTATCGCTAAAGCATCCGCGATTTCATTTTCCTCTACGCCACAGTGACCAGGTACCCAGAGTAGTTCCCCCGTATTGAATCTAGAGATAGAGTTCAAACGGTTTCTGCATTCCTGAATGATTTTTGAGATGATGAAAGGACTACTCAACGTTCTCAATTCAGCTCGACTATCACTTCAGATTGCGATGCGCCTGCCCGCCCTTCAATTACTCGTCAATCACTCAGTTTTCCGCCCTTAAAATCGCATAAACTTCGACTTGAAAAACCGGTCATATTGTCCCAGAGGAAAAGCCCACTTCTCGTTTTTATTCAAGAGGTAGTATCCGGCTCCCGAACCTTGTTCTGTTTTTGAGTCATCGGTGTAAAAGACTTCCGTATATCCCGCCACGCATTCCTCTGCGACTTCCCAGTTCTCTCTACGGTCGGCGTCATTCAAATGGTTGTAGAGATCATTTGTCGATGTTTCATCTCAGTCTTTTTTGAAATGGTGGGAACATCATGCATCGAAATCTACCTTGCAAGTGCAGACTGCATAGGCATTCACTTATGTCAAAGCCGGTAACAGTAGGTTTCATTTTTTTGCCGGCTAGGAAACCTGCTTTATTGTTGCTGTTGGTACAGCAGGCATTTGCAGGTTTCGCCCTACATGGTGGATAACAATCCAGGCTTTCTTTCACTCTGGAACTTATACTACCTTTTCACCGTCACTGTTCTAGTGTCAATTTATCCGCTATATCTCCGGCTTTCAATCTCACCACAAGATATTCATGTGGATTAACTAGCTCTTTTACAAAGCACTCGGATTCGGTCAAAGTTCTTACATCAGTGATACTAAATGCTGGCCCTAATTCCAACATTTAATCTTCTATTTAAATTGTGTAAACTGTTTTGTCAATACCAACTGATAGTCTTTTTACCTCTTTTTTGGATGCATTGTCTACTATAAAAGCAACACTGAATTCCCTGTTATCGGATTGTCTCTTGCAAATAATTTTGTATGAAACAAAACCTTATTGGAATCAATTCATTGTCTGCCTGTCTGTCACACTCGAATTGTTCGGAAGCGGATGAACTAATTGCCATAAAATTTGATGAGAAGATGTGATCTGTGAATCCCTTTACAGATAACAAATGGCGCACATACAATGTGAGATAGTCGAGTGGCGTACTTTTTGAAACTGATGATATTTTTGATACTGGATGAAACAGAGGGGAGTGAATGCTGAAAATGTGTGCCCTAAAAAATGCAATAGGTCTCGTTCTCAGAACCCATCCAAACAAAAAATCTCAATGGTGCATCCATACGAAATCTAGGCCTCAAAATACATGTCGTTCCTGTATGCTCAAAGAAAGTTAATAATAGCATCTTGCCATATTTCAGAAATTTACCATGACAATCCCCTTAAGTTCTTTCTAGAAGTTCGAAATTTGATGAACAATACGATACAACAAATCCAACTATTATTAACAAAGTTGTAACATTGGAATGGAGAAACGTGCATAGGAAATTTCCCACATAAGATGAACATAAAACCTTTCTACCCGAAGCATCCAGCTTCTGGTATTCCGACATGTTTCGGGTGCAGGGAGGTGAAATGCACTTACAAATAAAGTAGCAAACTCCTGAGTCAGGCAGACTATTGGCTAAAACGCCGCCTTGGTGCGTCTAGGACTCCAACCTGGAAGGCCTATTCCGTGTAGCGGCAAATCCCTGTGGTCCCCTGGCATCTCTCTTATCCATCTCCCTTTCTTTCCGTTCCACGTGTCCTCGCTCTGACATTCTTCCATCGAAAGGTGATAGCGATGTCGCTCCAGCCTCCTGCATAAAAATAAGGTGTGGCAGGCGTCATTCCCCACATCATTGCAATAAATGCAGCCATTGCAATAAATGCAGTGATTTCCCGATTGTGTGCAGAATTAAAAATGCCCATGTTCGTTAGGTAATAGATTACCTGACCGTGCTTTTGACTGAACCACGTCCATCTGTTTGATGAGACTGCTACTATCATCATTATCGCTGGCTTTAAGACGGTACGATAGGCGGAAACAACTTGCAGAGCCCCTTGTTTTTGTACTTGAGCTAGGCGAAGATGTAACGTTCTTACTGTGAGAGTCAGCCTACTAGCATACTTCGGAACCGTAAAGAAGGATGGACTGAACTGCACTTATCACCAAACGACGCCTGCTGAATAAAGGGCTCCCAACATTGGATATAAATCGGCATAACGCAAAATTTCTAGCTGCAACTTTGTCTGCGGTGTTGCTATACTGCTCGAAGAAACCCATATCTGTGTCTACCATTATGCTGAGGTATTTCACCGCCGGTTTCGACAAGACCATGGCTTCTCCAATCTGAATAGGGAGGACTGTGGGAATCCTCTCCTAGAATTAGGGAGAATCCATGTTCAGCCACCCACCTGTTAACGCACCACATCATTATTCCTAGTGTGCGCTGAGCTCGCTCAACGGTATGTGCGGTAACCAATGCTGCAACATCATCCGCATATTTGACTAGATGCGATTCATCAAGCATCTCGAGTCGTAGAAGACTATCGTATAAGGCGTTCCAAAGGTCAGGACCGAAGATAGATCCCTGAGCCGCCCCCGATGTGTTCTTCATTTATGCTTTCATACGTCTAGGATACAGAAAGGGCATTGCTCGCTGACAGTGGTGACTGTGAGTCTCGGTTAGTTTCACCGCTTGGAGGTCACCTTTGTCCTTGATTATTAGCACAAGCCTCGCAACCTTTCGGCGAGAGAGGAAAACACGCTATCGAACATGTGTTGAATGCGCTGACTAGAACGTCCGGCTTATACTTGCACACAAGTTTCGGGTCTTTGCCGAGAATACCGGTCCTGGTGATTTTTTGTTCTTCATGGACAGTACCGCTTCTTCTAGTTCCGTTGTAGTAAAAACTGGGCGTCCCTCATGGATCATGGTATTTGAACTTTTGCTGAAGACCTAGCACCGCGCGGAACCGGGAACATGAGCCACATCTTCTTTTTGCAGATCGAGGTCCAGAGGTGCAAAGAACACATCATTTTTCCGACTTGCAGTTCTTCGCTTTGCGTCCTGGTTCGCTACACTTGTAACACCAATTCTTTATACCCTGCCATTTGCAAGCCCCTGCTATATGCCCGGAGGCCCAACTTTTTGTCCTCTAGGGTTGATAAATGTAACAGCTGTGATAAATGTAATAGCTGGGCTGAAAATTTCGTAAGCCAACACACAAATGGCGCTACTAGTATTGAATCCATATCCATTTTTAGTTAAACCTAACCTTCAAAAGACATGAGTACAAATTTGACACATGTCGGACTATTAGTTTGTGCGATAGAACATTTTGAATGAAACAACTTTTGTTAGTTTGAAGAAAAAGGAAAAAAAGGAATTTCGTGTGTTAATAAAGCATTGATTTTTTGACGAAAAAAGTATTGTTGAAGCCAACAGTACAGTACAACAGTATTTGGGCTTTGCACGAGGAAAATTAACTGTTGAGAAGTGGTTTGCTCAATTTAAATCAGGCAAAATGAGCCCCGAGGACGATGCATACAGTGGACGACGAAAACATCAAAAAAGTCCACAAAATAATTTTGGATGACAGTAAAGTTAACTTGATCGAGATAGATATCAAAGGAACGTGTTGAGCATATCGTGCATGAATGTGTGGGTATACGAAATGGGAAAACCATCAACAGTGACTATTACATAGCGTTATTGGACCCTTTGAAGGATGAAATTGTGGATAAATGGCTCCCCACACATGGGTTCTAAGCTGAAAACCACTGCTTTCAGGCTTAGAGTGCTCTGGACTGCCTCGCATAAAGTAGTCTTCTTGTCGGTTTTCCACACAAGTTCGAAAAGCATATAGCCGGTTCTAGTCCGCTAGATTTAACGTCTACCCCGGCATATTCTGGTTTGATGCTGTTGCAGACCTCTCGAAAAACTTTTACGAAAGATCTCCCTTAGATCGGTTTGAAGAGAATGGCCCCTGACCGTTTACCTCTTCTTTTTTTGGCGGTGATGTCGTCATTACCGTCGTGATTCAACTTAGGCTGTTGTCGTTGAATTCTCTTCTTTTTTCAAAGCCGTTTGATCCATTTCGTTATCATCTCATGGAATTCTGTTTGCTGCCGCCTTATCAGAACGCTATCAATCCCTCTCGCGGCCTGAGGGCACTACGTTTTGTGCAACTAAGGGCTGTACTAGCGGTGCATTTTTTTCGTCAGCTCCTCTTCGGCCGTTTTCCAGAAGTTTCTTTGGTGTACAATAAGATTCAGCAGTTCGTCCATCTTCATCATTTCGTTGCACGACTGAAGCAGCCTTAATTTTTTTTGTAGGACCACCCCACACTTCTTAAGTAATCTTTCTCCCTCTCGTGGCCTTTTCCTTTCCAACCTCGAATTCGATGTTGTCTCTCCTTTTTAGACGCCAAGAAACTGAATCTCCACGATGTCACTCCCTTCATCACTACTGGTTGCCTTCTCCGTTGGGACAATAAGCCTTTCTACTTTTTCAGTAAGTGATGGTCGTAATTTCGCGCTTCTTGCAAAGATATTTATAGCAGTATTTTCCATTTTACCTGTTAGAAGTGGCTAACACAGTGTATTGCCGCTCCTTCTAAAAATGTCGGTTGATGCCTTCTTTGTTTAGGTCCCAGCTGCAAGCTCCACTAGAAAGTGTAGTTGCCTTAAATGACCCCGTGTCTATATGAACAGGGGGCTCACCTGTGGATTAACACAAATCCTTACGGGAGTTTGTATCCAGAGCCGGGATTAGGCGCTGGTTAAGGATCCATTTCCGTCCAGATAGCTGAGTGGTTAGAGCGCAAGCCGTCGTACGGAAGGTCGCGGTTCAAATCTCACTGGTGGCAGTGGAATTTGTATCGTGATTTGACGTCGGATACCTGTCGACTCAGCTGTGAATGAGTACTTGAGTCAAATCAGGGTAATAATCTGGGGCGGATGATGACGATGAAAGAAGAATGTCCCAAGGTACTTAAAGATATCAATATTGTTATACTTTAAATATATTATGGTATGATTTAGTATATCACAATATACTATCTCATTGCCGCTATGATAATATATGACAAGTTAATGCCTTCATTTATAAGAAGGCTAAGACATTCGTAACATATTATTGGTATCTATAAAATTCTAATATTATATTATTATTATACCTATACCTGCCTCCTAGTGTACTGTTACGGTCTTGAATGAAGTTCTCTAACACACTTCAAGACCCTGATCCAACATGGATTGTTGCGCCAACGATTATTATTATCCATTTCAACTGAGCTTGCACTGCCAACTTACTTGTAGCCGTGTATTATCGGGGCCTAAAACCCGTTTCTACGAGGTGTCACCTTCGGGTAAGGTAGGCAACAGAATGCCACAGCTGTCAACTCATATGCAGCCTATTTCGAATCGTTTGCCAAATCATAAGTCCGTGCCATGCCGTGTCGTCGTCGTTATCGCCCCTCATGTTAATTCACCACCAGGTTGACTCGTGGTTATTCGAGGCTACCAACTGAGAGGTATGATACTAATTGAGTCGGAAATAACTAATATATTACTCTCAGACAGTAATCGAATGACCTTATAACCAAGTTCAGTGAAAAACACACGACCTGCCTTTTTAAACCCTCATTCTTTTTATTTAACTTTCACCATTCTAGCGCAAAACACTCTTTGCTAATAATATTTTTCTTAAACTTAGACATTGGAAAATGCCGTATTTGCTCTGGAGAGCATTGGTCCGCTCATTGTCCGTTCAAGGGTACTGTCATGGATACCAGTAAACTGATGGAGAGTAAACCAGCAGTACCAGGTAATTTCTGAACATTCGATATTACGTACATGATATTCAATAAGATTTTATAGCAGCAGTCCCTGCGGAAACTTCGAAGAGCGGCAAATACATTCCACCGTTCCTTAAGGATAGCCAAAAGGGCGGTACTGGTATGCGTGGTCGGGATGATACTGCTGCCATCCGTATTTCAAATCTTTCGGAATCCATCACTGAGTCTGATTTGGAAGAACTTGTCAAGAAAATTGGTCAGCACAGCAAAATGTACTTGGCACGCGATAAGGTAAGTAATTTGTTTTTTATTCTCCAGAGCGAATTGTTCAGGGAAGTTTCTTATTTCAGAATACCGGATTGTGCAAAGGTTTCGCATACGTTCACTTCAAACAACGTAAGGATGCTGCTGCAGCGATTGAGATTCTTAATGGTCACGGGTATGATCATTTGATTTTGAATGTTGAATGGTCGAAACCCCAGAACAATTAAATACTTTATAGAAATTGATTTGTTTGTAAGATATTGATTCGATAACGCATTAATAAATTTGAGGGCAATTTCTATATAAAAATTCAATTTTTTTTTTCATAAAAAGTTTATGAGAGGTTTTAATTCCTTGGTTATGATTATATTACTACTTGGGTATGTATTCTGGCTATTCTAAAAAATCGTTTTCCTGTTCGTTGGCTTCTTTGTCATAGACAAAAGTTTCAATCCCTAAGACTCAGACGGGCTGTTGTATATCATTTTATTTTCAAGTAGGATAGACATTTTTAAGGGTTTGTTGAAACAAAACCTTATTAAAATCGATTCAATGTCTGTCTGTTCGTCTGTTACACCCAATTTACTCGGAAACGGCTGAACCGATTGTCACAAAATTCGACGAAAATATGTGGTCTGTGTGCCCCTTTACATGCAGCGAGTGGCGCTATTTTGTGCTAAGTATGAAGGGGGCTCCCCATACACGCGGAAAAGGGTGTACATTTTTTTCACAGAATATTTCCACACACATTGGACGCATGGGAGAGCTTGGAAATATTACGAAAGGATTCGACAAAATTGATGAACCCAGATGAGGCGAGCTGTGCATCGAGGCTAATTAAAAAACTTGCTGACAAATATAGGGACCGCACCAGCCACTAAATACTGATAATTGGGGGTCATTAACGCAAAAATTATAAGATCATCATCCCTACCTGCATGTGGACCTTTTTACTCCCTACCTTTTTGAATGTATCTATCTTTACTTTTAAAACAACTTTTTACAATTTGTACCTACAGACCTTTAACTTTTTTATTTAAAAACAGGAAAACTTCCCAATGATTTAGTAGTTTAAGTACTGAGGAAGAGAGTAAGTAGCTCTCGAAATACATATATACAAACTATAAAAATATATTGTAGTAGGAGAAGCTATACAAAGTTTAATTTTTATTTAGAACTACAAACATCGGAACGATAACTATTTTTTATTGCAGAATATTTTGTATCCTTAGCTATATACGTTCATAGAGAGTTGCTCACATAAGACGAACACAAAACCTTTTACCTGAAGCGCCGAGCTTCCAGTATTCATTCAGTAGAGTCAAGTAGGTAAATGGAAGGATTTTGGATGCAGACTGGCTGGTAAAGGAAGAGGAGATTCCCAATTACTAACAATACAGTGCTGACCGAGTAAGCAAGGGGTGATTCCGGTATGGGTGAGTGATAAAGCTCATTTTCATTTCGGTGGCTTCCATGTTAGTGTTGTCAGGAAAGTTCTTGAGGCGTTTTTATTTGAGGGGAAATAGTCGAAGCGTATGTAACGCATACGAAACTTTCGATATAGATATATCGTAAATTACAAAAACAAACCCTGTAAATAGGTGCCAAAAGCATAGAATGCAAATAGAATAATTCTTCAAAAAACTGCCAGAATTTTCGTTAAACGATTATTATTTTTCTATCGTTTAGATAATTTCATTCGTGGGAAATTTTTTTTGTAATTTGAATAAATAAACCGTTGGCGGAAGTTTCTTGATTGTAAGAGTTTTTATTTCGTTGAGTAAATCCTAATTTGAAGTTTAATGTGTTAGTTTGAATTTAAGGGTTAAGAGCCGACTCAACTTTTTTGGTAACCTAATGCAACCTGTGCAATTTTCTTGAAGTATCCCTCCATCGCTCTGGAGAATATAATCCAAAAAGTGCCGGTAGATCTATCTGATATCCGGACATTCTCATAAGTGGACACGGACAGAGATTTTATCAATACGTAAATACTTCTAATACGCGGACTGTAGGGCAAAATTTCAGCAAACAGAACTCCATCAGTTGTGTTTAGTTTTCCGAATTCGATGAGTTCGAGGAATTGTTTGTCCTCGCTTTGCTATGAATGTTTTTCAATTCAGTTTATGTACTTTCCTCCTTGAAACTGGGAACATGTCTTCCAAAAGAAAATCGCTAACCATTAAAAACAAGTCAGGAAACCGGAAGTTTGATGCTTCAGGTATAAAAGGTTTTGTGTTTCACTTTATGAGGAGCATGCCGCAGTTCTCCATTGGCTGATGGCATTGAGATAGTTAAATTGCTTAGTTCTGTCAGCTACAGTAACCTGGCCGGAACTGAGCAAATTAAATATCGCTAATCGGGCTCTGAGCCAGTATATTATTAGCAAATGCGAAGAATTTAACCTACAACAGATACAGACAAGTCGGAATACCGGAAGCTCGCACTTCGGGTGTAAAGGTTTTGTGTTCATCTTATGTAACAAATTTTAACGCACATTTTTCTATCCGTATATAGCTACAAATCCAACATATTCCTTCATATTATTCCAAACCACGAGATATACGTACATATTACAGCCATAGATATTACGTTCACCCTAACAAACTGCCTATTTCCGAATACTGTACACATCTATGCACATACATAAATTGATCGTACCCATATTTCCGATTTACTATATACCTACATACACACATGTCTGGTTGGAGTAATTGATATTCATATACAAATGATAAAAAATTAAAAGGAAATAATTCTTTGAGACTGCATTCGTAAGAACTCATTTCGTTGTGGTATTGACGTATTGATATGAGATGATGACGTCATGCCTAGATTTCGTAGAGATGCACCACTGTGATTTTTATCAGATTTTTCGGTTGGATAGGTTCTGAGAACGAGACCTGTTACACTTTTTGTTGGTCATATTTTGAGCCCTCACTCCCCTATGTTTCACCCAACATCAAATATTGAACCAGTTTCGAAAAGCAAAAGCTAATTGAGCCCTTTCATTTGATACCCCACATGGCTACATTCTGTGAAAAAAAAATTTGCAGCCTCCATTCACATTCACTCCCCCCTTCACCAATTTTCGTGACAATCGATCCAGCCGTTTCTGAATAAATCGGGTGTGACAGACAGACACCGTCTCGATTCTAATAAGGTTTTGTTTCACACAAAACCTTAAAAAGAGTTAGGGAGAAGTAGATTTTTTATGAATGGAATTTTAATATTTCATTCGAATGTCAATTATTCCCATTAATTATGATGTCAGCATCTTCTTTGTATGGCTTAGGATGCGGTAAATTCGTAGGAGATTGATAAGTTTGCACCGCTATAACTTCGACACTAATGGGCACGGTGTGTATGGTCGAGACAGTCGTCTATGCCGGTGCAAAATTTAGTACTCCTAGGATGAACTTAAGGTGGGGTTTTCAATCAATTTCTAAAAGTTGGTAATATAAAAAATTTAAGTCATAACTCATGTTCCTTTCCTCTGCTGCAATGAATGTTATTCTGGCATACGACCTTACTAGCTAGAGGGTCAAAAGATTACCTTTAGAGTATAAAATGATGAAATCCCTCCTGAGTTACCAGAAGACAAACATTTGATTTTATATTAAGAAATATCATTTTAATTAATCTATAAAAATGTTACGTTCATACAATGTGGTGTTTTAAAAAAATTAATTTTGTTTTTATTTAACAGAAATATACAAATATTAATAATTGAGTTAGGTACTTAAATGTTATTAATAATTTCTCTCATTTATAATTAAGTCTTCATCTAATGAGGATTGAAAACACGGTTTCCGCTTCAACACCTTTCGTAACAAACAACAGTTACATCACAACACAGTTCATGCCTTTCTCATTCTCTTCATCATGTCTGTTACCGCTGAGCAAAGATTCATCGAGGGAAGCACTTTTACTTAATTTCGGATGAACAGAAGTTTTCGTTTCCGAATACACACGGGAATCGTTCGATTGCACCGCGCATTTATCGTTTCTATTCGCATTTTCAACATCTAAATGTATGGAACTACTGGTGGGTGTTCGAGCCTGAAAATGAAATCGGGTTGGAAAAATGGTTACTGAGAGGGTGAAGGGTTACCTCAAGGGGACGATCAGTACTCTCGTTAGACACTGTGGGCTGCATTTCAGGCTCCAGGGCTGGAATTGACTCTTGCTGTATGACAAACTGATCCAAAAGATTAATTTGAGGCTGCAGTTTCATCATGAACGATCGGTAGCCGAAACTAGAATTCAATAATATTGAGAAATAGGCCTCAAATTTAGTGCAGTGTTCAAATATTACCATTCATGGAAACTCCATCGCGTTATGTCTTTCAAACCATTCCGTATCTGGCGGCACGCTTGCAGTGATCCAGATCTAATCGCCGTATTTGTTATCCGACTGATCGATGCCGCGTCCAGCAGTAGAATCGAGAGCACCAATGAGTATTCTAGGCAATTCGCTTCGGTGAATATCTGGAGCAGATAACGTATTTTTACTTCCAACTTATGTGGCACGAGTCTCTCCCGCCGTTTTCGGTATTCGATGCTTGGCACCGTGTAGTACATCTCAGTGGAGGCAGATAACGGTATGTCCGTGCTAAATATTGATGTCTAAAAAGTCGAGGGTAGTGGAATAATGCTTCATCTTTAAAGTGTAGAGATGCTTACCTCATTTGAGCAAACACTATTCAAATCTGTTGGTTTACTTGATGCCACCGTTTTGTTATCGATCTTGGCCACGGAATATTCTTCGTTAATGCATGGCAGTGCTAACGGGATTGTATTCGAAATGCTATTCGTGCGAGGGAGATTGTATTTCGCTACATCTGATGGGTTTGTTAGATTTAAATCTATGGAATTGGGTAAACTTGAATACCTAAGAAGTGGATGACTTAGAGACGCGTGGTATATTTGGTAGATTACAAAAATTACCCGGAGTCGATTGCACCAATATTGTTGACTTTAGTTGAACAATCTAACGACAGGCAAGGTGATTCTTGTTGACCTTTAACTAGATATACAAAAAAGATAAAAGGATCCTATATACTACCGTTTTCGGAAATGGTTATGATTAATACAAGGTTACTTTTCATTCAACTGTAAATTTTACTGTCTTATTACACGTGGAATAGTATAGTTGGAGATAATCCGAAGGATGGACAAGTTAAGTTGCTTGGCCGTCAGATTACACGGTCAGAAAATTCACTTTCGCGTTATTGGTTTGCATGAGCGAAGAGATCCACCATTTCTCTGGAACGTTGGCAGGAGTTACTAAGCAGGGCATTGCTAGGCTGACTCAAATCAGCACTTGCAATGTCAGCAGACAGGTGAGGATAAAAATGCAGAGGGTTTTACTGAAACTATGCCAGTGAGACACCTGTAGTTGAAATGCCGGACACACTAAAACAGAAACTTTCTGCCGTGTGCATTTGGTTGCGACGATATGGCAAAAATAACTCCAGACGTGTCTAGAATGCAACGTATACGAGGAACCAGTGAAGCTTTTTTAACAGAGAATCCAGACAGTGCAGTTTTCAGTAACGGAAGCGAAAGAATATTGGGGTGGACATTGGGGGTTACCCAATGCTAATATGCTGAGTGGAATACCGTTGAAGATGTTACCGAAAAGAGGGACAAGCCATAAACAACTCGAAGAACTGAAGGGTCTTTGGTCTGAATCGGGTGCAGAATTTCTGATACAAAAAATTCCCCAGTATACACGGTCCATTGGTACATGGCATAAAACAACTAATTAGTCGGCCTGAGGAATTTCTACCCTTCCTCACTGTGGGGATTACCTACCTTATCCATAAGAAGGAACGCAGACACTAAATCGATTACTTGCTTACCAACTCTCTACAAATTCATAACGTCCTTTATTAGTGGAACGCTGCATTAAGACCAATAACATTCTGTCCGAGGAACTGAAGGGCTGCCGAGTCGGATCAAGCGGTTGCAAAGAGCAACTCATTATCGACTTGGTAGTTGTAGGAAAAGCAATTAGAAGCCAAAGAAACCTATTTACTTACTATATCGATTATGCCAAGGCTTTTGATAGTGTCCCGCACAGCTGACAAATCGATGTACCGCATTGATCCGAAACTAATAGTTTTTGGCGATAATCATGGAAGGGTGTCATACAAATTATCAGTGCACTCATCTGAAGGTACCAACACTTCAGAACATGGCGCTGAACCCCCTTTCATGACTATTGAATGATGCTAGAAGGCATAGTTACGCAATAAATTATGGTCTAAGTGCTAATTGCGAGTTGACACACTTAGATCTCATCAAGTTACATGCTGGTGCGGATGGTCACCTCAGAAAGCTGTTGCGAATAATAGACAAGTTTAGCTGTGATGGAATTTGGATTAGACATTTGTTGAATCCACGCCATCCGCTAAAGGTCATCAAGAGCCGCATGCCGGGGATAGCATTGGTAACCTCCACATCCAAACTATGGCCGAAACAGACTAAGAATCCTGTAAGGACCCCATGCTTGAGTTGGTGATTTGAAGGATGCTCTGCTGTACGAATTTATGCGATGTGCGAAGTTGGTACTGAAATCGCATCTTTCGGGGACAAATGCCGATCTGGGAAACGTCTAGCGGAAGTACGATCTACTATGTCCAAATTCCGAAAGCATCACTTAAATTCTGCCATGGAGCGGATGACCCTGCCTGGTGGCACAACACCGTCTTGTCGACTCGTTACGCGCTAACAGCAAAGAGTAAGCGACTCCCTTGCATGTAGCTGTTTGTAAGGTAGACTGTGGGCAAACTTCACTTAACTTGAAGGATCGGTCTTGGAGTGAAGTCAGACCACGTGCGGACCGATGAATGGAAATCGAAGGCAATGCACGGTAAACACGTGAGTTGCCTCTGATAGCCATTTCTCGAGGATGATGTAGCCTGGAAAGTGTATAAGGGCAATATCTATGGTAGAAAAAGAAAACGTGGCAAACCCTACCTCAGATGGAGCGATGACGTAGGTCAGGACGCCACACAGCGTTTAGGGATATCGAATTGGTGGACCTCGGGGCAAAACGGGGTTGTTTGGAGTTCCTTACTAAGGCAAGTCTAGACCGGATACCGATTGTTGCGCCTTTGATAATGATGATTCAGGACGGCGTGGTCGTCACCCGTGCTTATAATGAGAATTCGGGTGGAGCACGACCAGTGCAGAATGTATGGTTCAGCGTTAGAGACCGCAGGCAATACTCGATAGTTCTGCTTACAGTATGTGTTGCTAGTTGCCAAGTTGCGTCACTCCGCGTATATTATTAATGTAATCCCCCATAATAGCAACATTGAATGGAAATACGTGGAGAAGAAAATCGACTACGAGCCACTGGCTCGGGAAATCAAACAAATTGGCGTCTCGAGAAGCTCCTATAATATTGTCAGCTACATGAAGTGTAACTAAATCCCTCACGGCTTCCTTTGATGTCCTGGGACTCTCACACAGTCTGGTTCAAACCATGTAGGAATACACCATTCTGCATACGTGTTCGATGTTGCGGGAAGTTCTCGGCGGATTCTCCCATTAGCCTACCACCCCAGAATTGAACTTATCTATTTGGTATTTTTTTATAATTTTGCAATTGAAGTTAGGGGTTCATGGATGTTTACCAAAAATTCGTCATCAGTTATCCATAATTATGGAATGCAATAACAAAGAAGATTCTATTGCGAAATTTGGTTTCAAAAAAAGTGCAACATTAAAATAGTGATGTTTTCCGCTCACTTGAAATCACCTGCAATTTGCCATATTGTGCGGTGAAATTGTATGAGAATGCAGGTGGGGTGTGCGGGTGTCAATGATTTAATCGTGTTATTGACGGCAAAATTGATCATAGTCGCAAAAGAAAGACGAATTATTCGAAAATCGTCGTGAAAGCAAACATCTCTTTGTGGAAAATACGCGTTCTCCTTCCATAAAAGTAAGAAAATAAAATAGTCGCCTGAAATTAATATTTTATAAAAATTTCCATAATCGCAATGGATGATCTCGGACCAGGCCCGTGGGTTAGGTGGAGAAGAAAAAGAGGATGATCCTCCGGGTCCGAGATAGTGATTTTTCTCGGAAGATTGGATTGAATTCATATTGAATTTCGAGTTTTGTTGATCGCCCTGAGCGGGGTGAGCAGGACCGATTGGAGTGCAGCGTAGCGACGAAAAAGATATTGCACCGCCACATTGACCAGGGAATGATAAATTTCATGACAATTTTCAATACAATGAACAAAGTTGTCGCGATGCGGGATCTGAGTAGGGAAGATGCTCTAGGAAATCAAAGGTGAAATCTGAAGCTAAGCGGTAATCAAAACCTCAAACCAAGGAGTGACTACCGTGCCGAGGGCTGAATGGTAACAGGGGTTAAAATGTGGCCGTCCACGACGAACTCTGGGTACCAGGCGATCGAGATATCGAATATTAAATTAGGTTCAGAAACTCTATTTAGAGTTACAGTGTCGGCTCCTAAAGTCATTAAAGGAGAACTCACGGCATCTTAATTTGAAGCCTAGATGAGGTGCAATATTTCCCAAATGGATTTGCGGCATTGTAAAGCGGTCATTACACTATTCAGTTATCGTATCTATAGCTACAAGGCATTTATATACCTCATACAAGAGTCATGGGTTGTTAGAAGAAGTCGTGCGCTTAAACCGCGGAGATGCTGACCTGTTGTTTGCCAGTGGAAGTGCTAGACATCCGTCTTGCATATACATATATAACGGGGTCGCACCATTGGACAGTCCGACATACCAAATAGCACCAACATATGACAGTTGGTCTGAAATTGCCACCAGTTGTTGTTGGACTTTACCAATGAACGAAACATCTCTATTGTGGGTGTCAGGGCACTGGAACATCGCAGGTAATGAGGAGGCGGAAGCCAATATACCCCGGTAAGGTTTACTCCGATGAGGAATCTACGCATTCGGTGCTTCTGGAAGATGTGCTCAGATTCACAAAAGCGTGCGAATGCGGCAGGCGGGATGTCGTTCGATGAGCCTTTTTCGGGATACAATGAGCGCGACAAAATGTTGGAGTGCTTGGATCTGTGGTTCTCCCCACCAAACTAAAATAAGAACAGTAAGCGCGACATGTAAATTACTAGGATAATTGTGGAGGCGATTGAATCCCATTGTCAAGGACCCGCAATGAGGGCTGGTTCGCGCACTATGCCCTACATAAGGGTATGTGCTTTTTTTTTGAAGAAAATGTTTGACACTAGCCAAGACTTTATACGTTTCAGCCCCAAAATATAATTTATCTAAAATGGTATTGCAGACCCTTTCGAAATACCAACGGCATTATCAAAAAACAATCCGCCCAGTTCTACTTGGGCCAACCTTACGACCGGGAGAATTAGAAAGGTCTATCCAATGGATATATAAAGTGACCTTTACAATATAGTTCCCTTTTCTTCAGACCGTTTTTGTTATATAAAAATTAAATCCTATCCGATGATCGTCATTGATGGAAGGCTATTCCAATAAATTATTGAAAATCGAAATTGTGAAATGAGATTTCCTCCTGTATAAAAGAGTCCTTTCTTCACGTGTGTTTTCACGTGATATATATTGGCGATCGGATTCTATGTGTTGCTCCGAAATTTCTCCCTTGATATCTCGTTACACATCAGATTGCATGTAGCGCGGCCTTGGGGCCCGATTAAGATGAATTCACCGCGAAGCTTTCTTGAAACGAAATTGTTCGAAGATAAACTAGTTCGTTTAGTTTTTAGTGCGTGGGGCTGTTTGGATCAAGGTATACGATCCGGAGTATTCGATATTAGATTTTGGTTTACCAACGGATATTCACGCTTCCATAGCCATTGTTTTACACGTTTGGGGCACCAAATGATAATAGTACCACTTCTCTACAAATGCGTCTCCTGACTATTGAAATTCTATATTTAACCACACTCGTTACTATGGTTTTCCTGAATTGTACCTTCTCAATTGTATGTTTTTCGGAGAGTTTTGAGTTTCTTTTTGTACCAAATGAATGAAAGCCAGATTGTTCTCACATCTAAACAATTTTCGGAATTCAATTTAAAAATACTAACTTCCAAGATAAATGATCTCGACAGTCTTACCTTCCAATTCATCCATCGTCAGCTCGGTATTGGGTTTAGGCCAATCTAAATCTGCATGCAATTGTTTTAAAACAGCCACAAAATCCTCTATTCTTGCAGCTCGATCGTGTTCACGGGCTAACCAACCAACCTGTACAAAAATATATATAATAAAACTTGTTTACTTCAACATAATATTCATCATACAAGGTGAAAGTCCAGAGCAGCACTCATCTTCCCTAAATCCTCGACTTTCTTCTCTTGCAGTAGTCTTCGTGCATGTCTCTGGAGAATGACTTCAATGAAGAAATCTTCCGCGGATGAAGAATTCCTGCAGGCAAAGATTTCAACAAGTTAAACATTGCAGACCTGAATATGTTGAATTAAATATACTTTTCTTTTGTGGTGTTTGGCATACTTTTCTTCCTTCTTTGCACCTCGCCGGAGTTTAAAGCAGTTGTCGTTTTGTCTTTGGCACCTTGAGTTGGTTGTTGAGTATTTTGCGACTGGGCTTTTGGCGTGACTGTAGTTGAAAAACTACGTCCACGCGTCATAGTACCCAAAATTAAACTTAAATCTTCAGCATCTGGACTTATGAGTTGACTAAGTTGCGGATAACCAAATTTACTACTCATTGTGAATGAATTACGGGGCGATTCAACGTCATTGGGGTCTGAGAATGAGCTTCGTTGGTCTGTTTCTGATTATTTTAAACGAATATCTACTCACCAATTGCACGTAGGAAACGGACCAAGTCTTTAGCCAGGTCCCATTTTTTATTTTCTAATGCCGTGTCTAGTAATAAAGTAGCATACTGTCTACTTACGGCGGACGGTTCAAGATTCTAGTCAAGTAATTCATGTAGTAATATCAGCTGGAGACTTGCATAACTGAACACTTACCTGAAGTATTATTAAGTAACTAGCCGCAGTTTCAAGTTGATTCACAGAAAGACATTGTTGAAAGAGTTCTTTCGGCTTGCCCGCAGCAGCAAAAAGGTAGTGCCACAGTGCTATTTCAGTTTTACGAGCACATTGCACTATTGTCTGTTAATAAGAAGGAATTGAAATCAGCATAGTAGAAAATAAGGATCAAAGGAGGTAAATTTCTACCTGCAAGTAAACCGGGAACTCCTGAATAAACTCAAGCACACTAGGCAACAGTGCATCTGGAATTGGTTCCTTGCTTGTCGCTTCATCTTCAAGCACCTTCCCATGATGAAAACAAACATTTTGGAATTATTTTTTATGGACAGACTGGATGAAAAAGCAACGTACCTCATGTAAAAGTAACTCCAATGAATGCGGAAAATATGGTAAATTTGTACAACACCGAGCTATTTCCCATGCATTGTATCCTAAATTTCTTCGAATTAATTGTCGTAAAATTTGATGTAGATAAACTTGACTCTAGAAAGGATGTACTTTAATATTTTTAAAATAATTTATCCGCACTATCTTACCTTCCTTTCCAATATCGAAAACGGTATTGAAAAATGTGAATTGGAATCACTCGTGTATAAAACTGTGTCATTTTCTACTCCCACAATCATAACGTCTTCAAAAAGAATTGCTAAAAATTAGAGAGAGATTAATATTCTGGATTAATGTTAGAGTTCAAATGCATACCTAAGGGATATACTTTTAAACTGAAAGATAACATTATACGTTTTGACATGAAAGTATGTCGATATGTTCTCTGGACGTCATCTTCACATGGCAACACCGGCAACCAAACTCGCATTCCATGGATTCCGCAAAATAGCCACAAAGATTCTTTCATATGGCTTCGTTCTGATGTTGATAGCCATACACATTCCACACATGAAGCCAAGCACGTTGAATTCTAGGAGGATTAAAGATCAATTATTTTTTTTCTAGAAACAAAAATGTGGAGAGTAATGGTTTCAATTCATTTCCCAACTTCCTCCACTTCCTCGTGTATTATACATGTCTTTTATATATTGTTTCTGTCTCTGCCTTCCCAATTTGAATGCACATCTTGCCTGAAAGCCCTATTCATTATAGCCAAGGATAATGCTATCCACGGAAATATTGCGTTTACAGCTGTTTGGTTGGAAAGAGTTATAAGAATTTGTCATATTAGGAAACAACGTTCAGATAATCCTAGTTAAAACGTTCAGGATTCTGATTTCGCAACTTTAGTTGACCGAATATCAGTAAGATCTGCTAACATTAGTCGGGATTAATTTAACTTCGCTTCTTAAAATTACGAGAAGTGACTTACTCTCTTCTCCCTTTTTTTGTAACATAAATCGGGCCCTTGGAGCACAATAACTATGGTCTTCGAACCTGTCTCTATTATAGTTTAAACACCTTAAGTTTATTACTTTTAAATATCAATTATTTTTTTTTTGTATTAATTTAATTAATTAATTGAATAGAGAGAGGTGTGACCTCTCTCCTCCTTCTTGACTTGTCTTCGCTCGACCTCCAACAGATATCGAAAAACAATTTTCGCTGTTCAAAATTGTTTTTCGAGGTCGTGGCCAAAAACGATTCGCACTTGCACGCGTGCAACACGCAAGTTGTTCGCTCCGCCACAACACTCCATCCACAGCTGAAACCAAAGGGGGTTTTCAGCGAGGAAACTAGACGCATAGCTCCCTCAACCCGACTGCCGCAAGTCAAAACGACGCGTGGCGGGCCTCTCGCCCTAGTCTCTGAGCTTTAGCCGAGCCAAGGAGACCGTTTAACCGTGCCCCGACTTTAAGGCTATTACGATGTCGGCCGCAGTTACGAGATCTATAATAGACCTATTCTGCAGATCCACTAGCAATCCATAGTGGCCTGCGTCTAATATAGAACTGATGATATCCGCTACAACAGAACGCCACGAGAACGTTTGCCGAAGTCCTAGATTTACGTCTACTTGCCTGCAGCTGTAAAAGTGTATTGTTGAGTAGTTTGCCGCCACTAGTTTGAGTTGTTGCGGAATCAGTTTATCATTCCGCGATACCGGGAGAACGAACTGGGACGTCTGCGCCTG
Organism: Hermetia illucens; assembly: GCF_905115235.1. Lineage (NCBI taxonomy): Eukaryota > Metazoa > Arthropoda > Insecta > Diptera > Stratiomyidae > Hermetia > Hermetia illucens. The sequence continues at coordinate 54,803,995 of NC_051849.1, forward strand.
TATCAACCAGGTAATGGCGCTTGCTGAAGCGATCATATATTGTTATGCGGCGTGGAGCTGCATCCTGGGTAGATGCGGTTTTGGTAAATGCGGTGATACCAGCAAATTGCAGGACTCGTTGAAACTCTCGACGCGCGACTATCCGATCGCCAATTTCGGTTCGAGTTGTTCGCTCCGCCACACTATCTTTATATTGGTTGAATTGCCGCTGCAAGAGAGGATCAGGAAACTAAAAGATGTGGAGTTTACTTCATCGGATGAACGAATAGTGCCATTCAACGTGGAACCTTTTTTCCAAATATCCCGGTGAAGAAGGCGCTTCGTCATTTGGAGAAGTAGCCACCAAGGAAAAATCACACATCCTTGATGTGGAAATCCATATGCTCAAGGAACTTGCCGAAATATGCATGGCAGAGAGCTACCTGGCTCTTGGAGGAATATTTCGCAAAGGAGCCAGAGCTGTGGCAATCGAGAACCCCCTGTAACCCTTCTCAAGCGCTCCGCTTGCGAATAAGATTGAGAATGATCTACATTCCAAGGGCCTGCTTTCTAAAATCTGGAAAGGTATATAGATGGCATTTTCATTATTGTCCATAAAATGGAGATGCTGGAGGTTCTGAATAAGGCGCATCGAAATTAACAACTTACGATAAAAAAAGATTAAATTGATAAAATTTCCTGCTACTGATTTCCACAAAACTGATGTTCAAGAGGCAAAAAGATTATTATTGTATCTTGCGAAGTTTATTTGTCGTCAACTACTGAGAATGGCACTTCAGAAGGAATGAAACCCTTCGCCGCAGAATTGCAGCAAGCTTTGAACGAAACGGGGGAACACGTTCGTCTACTGCAGCAGCAACTAGATAAGAAGATAGAAGGATGCTCAACACGTGGCACCCGCTTATCGCACAGGACTTTTCTCGAACAGAGCATGCGATCGACGGAGAATCGGCGTGAATGCCGCTCACATCGTGAAATTTCCAACATGTTGGTTTTCACAAGTGGAAGCCACCTTTAGTATTACTGGAATTTGATTATATCGTCCAACACGCAGATCCGTCATTTTTACCATTGCTAGTGCTAATCGCAAGGAACCTCCCGCGTAGCATTCTTGGTTCTTGGCACAGGGGAGTAAAAGTCGCATTAGAACTCCGCGGAAGGGACCTCAAATTTCAGAGGTTAAACAGCTCAGCATCAGTCAGAGATTTGCGATGTTGAAGCAAGACTGAAAAAGGCTAACCATTCAATTAATAAACAAATGAAGGGAAATGAGATTTCAGGGAAAAAACTAACGTGAAATATTTACTAACATTATGCGTCGAATTATTTTCTGAACACCAATGAAATAGAGTGTTAAGCTTTGATTGTAGGTAAGTGAGTTCTGCAGGCGAGTTAACAATAGAAAAGTTAATAAGGAAAGAATATCATTAATGAACAAAACAAGGAGAATAGAAATGATCCAAGGATGGAAGCCGCGGAGATTCCAGCTGAGAGAAAAAAGCAATTGAGACGCAACTGTTGAAAGACACCCTCACTCTACCACATAAGGAGGACCTCAACCAGGAAAGTATGGATGGCTGAAACCTATGCGAACCCAGGTTCTTAAGGAGCAGGATATGATCAATGGAGTCAATTGGACTTCATAAGTCAATTCATGACGGAAACGTGTTACGCGACAGGCGAAGATAATGTCGTGGCAAACGCCTTGTTTTGTATTGCTGGTATCAACATTCGAGCCTCCATCACCATTGCAAAAATTGCCGATTTCAGCGAGGAACCAGACGCACGGTGCCCTCAACTGAGCTGCCGCAAGTCAAAACGGAGGCGTCGTGCGCTTCTCGCCCTGGTTGCATTATCTTGTTGGACGAAGGAATACGAAATTATATCCCGGAAACATCAAGATCTAGATACCAGATTCTCACACATACACATCGACATAGTGGAGGCACGTTTTTCTCCACCTGAGTTGCGCGATTTCCTTTTCCACGTTCTCTTCTGCCACCTTTTATAGCACAGTATCTCTTACCTATAGATAGCCTCAATACTTTTAATAATAATAATCGTTGGCTAATGCACAAAAAATCCAAACTCAACACTTTAACAAAAATAATGGTGTATAAATCTATATTAAAACCAATCTGGACCTATGGCTTGCAACTTTGGGGCACAGCCAAAAAGTCGAACATCAACATAATCGAGCGCGTACAAACAAAAATTATTAGGTCAATTTTAGGTGCACCTAGGTACGTTAAGAACGAAATAATTCTTCGCGACACCAATACTTTAAAGGTTGTAAAAGAAGCGAAAAAGTATAGCAAAAAATATATCAAAAGATTAGCCAACCATCCAAACACTACAGCTAAAGACATTCTTCTTTCCAACAATTACGCAAGACTAAAAAGAACTGACCCACTGCAACTAGCCAACATGCAATAACATCTACCTTACAACATCATACAAATAATAACAAATCCACTACAAATTGCAAATAAAAAACCCGCCACACTCATCAATTTTCTTATAGTACTCTTTTCCGTTTAACCAAACCAGTAATATGGGAAATACTCAAGATAAGCACGTTGATAATACCGGGGAGGTGACGAACACAATCATAGTAGACACGGTCGACGTACAATCAGAAAGAATTGAAACTATTCTCATCATCCTCACTGCAACAGTAGGGTGCTCCTTTGCGTACCAACTGTATAATGACTACAGACGCAGCATCAAAAAAAAAAAAAAAAAAAAAAAAAAGATACACCGAAAAAGTCTGACTATAGACATAAACTACATAGCAATCCTTTCCTGAACCCTTCAACCTTAAGAAATTCCCTACGAATTGGTCCCAAATCTAAATCTGAGATTAGAATAAAAAGGCTAATTATATTAGTTATTAAAAAGATTAATTGTATTAGTTATAAGCGCTTAGCTATAAATTTATAATAAGACTTGAACAAAATAACTCTTTTCAAACACTGGCTTGATAGAGTGAGAATATTCTATTTTAGTATTAAGATTCGCCACACTACAGGCTAGAGACCAAAAGGTCTAATTCTTGTTGTAAAAAAATGTTTCTCTGTAAATAAAAAAAAAAAAAAAAAAAAAAAAAAAAAAAAAATCGTTGGCGCAACAATCCATATTGGATCAGGGTCTTGAAGTGTGCCTCAATATTTTTGCTACCTCTTTATAAAAAAAAGATTACGGAATGTTTTGCTGATAAATGCAATACATAAAATTCCTTGCAAGTTTATAGTACTTAGGGAATCGTGTTCCCAAAAGCTTGCTGACTAGCGTCGCGCTACTTCCAGCAACACGAGAAGCAGCAGCACCAAAAGAGCTGTGCGTGTCAGCGGAAGAATCGGCAACTTTCTTTTCAGTTAATTAAAAACTGAAATAATTTTTTTTAATAAATTCATTGCAAAGTGATTATCAAATTCTCTTTTAATTTTCGATTCGATTGCAGTACAATTCATTTTTAAATAATTGAAAGTTGTTTTTGAGTCAAGCACTAACTATTTAGTTGCTACCACCCGTGCACATGACGTGACATTCTGTGAATTACATTTCTCCTTGTCATTCTATCCAAAAAAACATTTTTATTCTAAATGGAGAATTAAAACCAACTCTGATAACCAATTAAACTGCACTTTTCATTTGCCACCTAAGTAACACACATTGAGGAAAAGAAATGCTATGAATATTTTCCATTTAAACTTTTGCTATTAAATTCTGAGCTCAGAGCTAACGTAGGCGGAGCGCACAGTGTCCTGTTAGAGGGTCACAAAGACCACAAATACCGAAAATTCGTGGTAACAACAGGTAGTATGCAATTTAGCAATTTGTGGAGTACTTCGGAGTACAACGGTTTTTAGTATCTATCTATCCACTTACCAATGGTATTACTGGATTTGAATTACTCTCCCTTATCACCATGAGTATTCTTCCGGATACATTCAAAACTATCGTTTCGCTACTCGATGCAGCTGCAATATTAACAAAAGCTGAAGCTAAATGATATGATAGCTAACATTTATGCGCTAAATACCTTGAGCTGCTGTTTTTGATGCCGTCTCATGCTTGAGATTAGTTACGTTTATTGAAACAACACATGCCGAATGCATACAAATATTACGAATATCAACTTGATACAAATATCGAATATCAACTGTTGTATTTCCTGTTATGGTCATTGAAAATGTTGAAACAATACCATCAGCCGACAAAACAACCTGCAACGTGAAAAGTCAGGAGCCCATGAAATATACGCTGCCAACCGTGAAAAATATATTTACCAACTGATTTTTAAAAACATTTATAAGCATGACTGGAGCTTTTACTTCAGTTCGATGTCCAAAACGATTATCCAATTTGCATTCTTTCGGGTACACACGTATTTCATCACAGAGGTCAACTAAGCTAAAGCAACCTGAAAAAAAAATGTTTACAATATGAAATGTTGCAATGAAACCAAGTTAAAATTGTCTAACCCATAACAATAAAATCATTCCACCATAACAGCCCTCCGGTAACAACGAAATCTTTTTCTTGGGTTTCGTTTCCAAACAATTTCCACTTCCTATTCGTTACAGAATAATGTGCAAGTCCGGTCCTGCCAGCAACTGCTACATTAACGCCATCTTTATCAATAGCTGAATATCGTATTGGCCAGTTTGTTGCAGCGTAAGCAACGGGTAGTTGGACCACTGTCCAATGCTTACTTTCACCTAACATACTTGTAACGTTCATTTGTTTGCCAATTTCAAAACTATCATCTCCTTTCCATAAATTATCTGCCAGAAAAAAAAACTATGTGAAAGTGGGCAGGGAATATTAAAGGAACGGACTTACTTATTCCTAAGTCATTTGTTTGATTTCCTGGCACAAAACCTTTTGAACTCAAATAAATTTTCTCTAAACTATTTCCTTGGCTTATATACAATTTATCGTCGCCTTGCAAAAGTATGTGACTATGAGTAGCCTGGAAACAAATGGAGTTAAAGGGTTTTCACTAAAGGAATGATAAAAATGTACTCACCATACATGGATTAACACTTAATGTACTTTTAACAAAATCTAACTGTAAAATGTCTATCGTTGCACGAGTTTCTTCTCCACTTCCAGCTGAACTATGATCTGATTCAACATTTCCATTTTCAATTGACATGTCTTGAGGATTTGATTTTTGTAATAAAAATAATTGATAGCCTTCGGTAGACCATTCCTTGAATAGAAATTATAATTTGCGAATATACATATGTTAACCCGTGAATTGTTTAATTACCATCTGGGTAATGTTCAGAGGATTATGTTTCGTTAAATCCGTATGGACACCATAGTCCCAACCAAGCGAACACATGAGCATAGCACCAAACGTGCTCCACACCGATATACCTCCATTGGCCCATGATAAGGCGATCTACAACAATTACTTTTTGTAGGAATTTCTACAAAAGTTTCAAATTCAAACCTACCGCACATCCATCAGGTGTCCATTTCATGTCGTTCACAGGCCCTGGAAGTCCTGGGAAATCTTTTGGACTAAGCACAAGTTTATGTGATAGTTCCAATCCACCCACGGACTCCTCGATTGTATACACAGAGGCCTGAGAACTGTAGAACAAAAATTATTTAATTTTGTGAAATCAAACATGATCGTTTATGTAATGCACATACTATACAACGTAAAACAACATTTTGATGAAAAACAAATCAAAACCAGTGAAAAAAGGTAGAATAACATGACTACAAGTTTCGGGATTAATTCGTACCCAACCAATGCAACACTTACTTTTTCTGGCCGAAAGCGATCAAACGAAACTTATGATTTACACTACAGCAGGTCGCATCCTCTATTGTGGGGGCCCAAATTCCTTGAACTTGCTGCAATGGAAATTATTTTAGCCATATTCACTCCAAGGTCTTCGATGATGCATACTACTTACATTCGGATCAAATTTTAAACTTGGAGCCGTTAAAAATGCGGCTCTACCATCATTTAATGTTATTGCAAAACCTCCAACAAGAGGTGAATATTCTAAACAGGTAACAAAGGTATTTGCTTCAGTAATTGGCACAGCTGTAAATGGAATCTTGTTAGTATATACAGATTAGAAGTGATCGGCTCAGCATACCGTAACTAACTTGTTGATTTATACTAAACGGAGTTCTTTTTAAATCGATTGTATAGTCGCGTTCTTCAGCTCCATTCCATTTGATTTTGAATATTTTTTCACTTTTTGTCGCCACCATAATTTGGTAAGCGCTAACACATGCTATTGAATTGACTTCGACATAGAGGGCAACAGTATATGCCTGCAAAGAAGATAATAATTTTTGTGCATTTTTTCAGCAATGTGTTTGGTAAAATTATATTTGGGGTCTGGATCCCATATTTATAAAGAGTAGAATTAAGAAAGGACGGAATTGACAGGTAATAACTATAACTCTTAGGGTATTGATATAAGGAAAGTTAAAATCAATATGTTTACGAAAGCTCTGGATAGAACCCAAAAACCTATAATAACTGCCACTAGTGAATTCGAAGGGCTGTCAAAAAACTCGAATCCTAACAGAAAGTTGAGTTGGATTTTTTTTTTTAAATCTCAAATAAAGGCAAATTATACAAATACGTTAAGAGAAAATTGGGGTATCATTTTTGACCTCGCAAAAGCAAAAATTCATCACCATCAAACAATATATTAGGCTGATAAAAAAATGCTCAACCTTTGTTTGGATCTTTATTTTTTAATTCAAAAATCAACGACGATTTTAATATTTAATATAGTTGCCTCCTGGGGAGAATACAACGATTATAGCGGTCATATAATTTTCCGATACCATTTTTATAGCCCGATTTGTCCTGTTAGCCTCAAAATAGGCCTCAGGCGATTACCTCTTCATCGGCGCTAAATTTCTTTCCAGCGAGCATTCTCTTGGGGTCTGAGAACAGGAAAAATTCGCTGGGGACACATCTGGAGAATGCGTGAAGGCGAAAGCAATTTCATTGATTTGTGACACGTTGAATTGTCTTGAGGAAACAGCACTTTTCTGTTTCTTCAAATGGGGAAACTTTTCCCGATTTTATCCTTCAAACGCTCCATTAACGCTATATAATAGTTGCTGCTGACGCCTGCTGAACCAACACCAACCGTTCTACTACCAAACCCTATCACCACCTCCACGTGGTGATCGCTGGGAGTTTGTTCTTCATAAAAAAAACTGCAGACGAAGACGGATGAAGCCGAGACTGCCGCGCCTAAAAACGGTACAAAATGTACCAATTGGTCCTCCAAGTTGGGAGTTAGGTACAAAAACCCTACATGGAAAACCAACGTTACGAAGCCACGGAAGGAGCCTAGGACAGGATGGATTTCAAAACGACGAACCCGCCAACGAAAACGGAATAACGATTTGCGCATTTTTTCATGGAACGTGCGCTCCTTGTACAGACCGAATGCTGCTCAGCAGCCAGCGGATAACCTGTTCCAATATAAGACTGATGTAACAGCGTTGCAAGAGATGCGATGGGCAGGGACCGGTTTCCTGGAGAAGAGTCACTACACCATATATTATAGCCGCCAGCCAGTAAATCATGTACTCGGAGTAGGTTTTTTAATCAGCCAAAAAATGAAACTTGCTGTTATCGGCTTTGAAAATATAAGCGAAAGGCTATGCACTCTGTGTTTGGGAGGCAAATTTAGAAATATAAGCCTCATAAACGTTCACGCCCCTACAGAGGAGACTGTAGAGTGGGAGAGGCAGTTGAGCGGACCTTCGAAACCTGTCCCAAATATGATATCAAAATCATACTTGGAATTTTGAACAGTCAAGTAGGGATGGAGCTTGTATTCAGGCGATATGTCGGCTCCAATAGCTTGCATAGGGATATTAATGATAACGGACTGCGGATTATTAAGTTAGCAATATCGCACGGAATGATTGTTGTACTTGGTTTGTGCGAAAAGCGGTCGATAAACATACGTGGGCCTCTCGAAACGCGGCAAGCGATGGAAAAACTGTTGGAATATGGCCATCGGTTGCACAATCTTTTCATCGATTTTAAAGCCGCCTATGACAGGAAGGCCAGGGTAAGCGGTACACGGCCATGGAAGAATTCGGTATCAAAACGAAATTGATAAGACTGACTAGGCTAACACTGACCAGATAAAAGCAGCAGGATCACTCTCGAGACATTTCAACTTCAACAACGGTCTAAGACAAGGGGATGCCCTATCATGCGTCCTTTTTATCCTGGCCCTAGGAAAAGAGATTCGCGATGTTGATGTAAATGCGAGAGGTACCATCCTCTTCAAGTCCACCCAACTACTGGCCTACGCTGACGATATTGACATTATGGGAAGAACAACCGGAGATGTACAGTCCACCTTCATCTAAATCGAGCAGGCGGCGCGAGATCTTGGGCTGCAAATTGATGAAGGCAAGACGAAGTATATGGTGGCAACGTCAGCGCTAAAACCAAAACCGAAAGAACGAACAACATCGAATCGCACTGGTCAAGCGAAAATAATGAAGATAAGACCGTTGAAAATTTCTCCTATCTAGGGTCGAAAATCACAACCGATAACAGTTATGAGGATGAAATCCGCGCACGGTTATTGGTTGCAAACAGAGCCAATTTCAACTTACAATAACTGTTTCGCTCGAAACGTCCCACCATAGAGTCAAAGCTCTTACTGTACAAGACTATGATGTTGCCAGTTCTTATTTATTCCTCGGAGACCTGAGTTCTTAGCAAAAAAAAAACTGCGAATTCTCGGCCGTGGTTGAGAGAAGAATTTTTGGTGCCCTACCTGAGGATGGAGGATTCCGTAGCCTACATAACGACGAAATCTATGAGCGATACCATGACGACCACGACGGTCGTGGATAAAATCCGGCTCAACAGGTTGTGGTGGGCGAGTCACTTAATCTGTATGGATGAGGATGATCCAGCCCGGAAAGTCTACAAGGGCAATATCTATGGTAGAAAAAGAAGACGAGGCAGATCCTGCCTGAGATGGAGCGATGGCGTAGGTCAGGACGCTAGACAGTTCTTAGGGATATCGAATTGGCGGACCTCGGCGTAAAGCCGGGGTGTCTGGAGTTTCTTATTAAAGCAGGCCTAGACCGGATACCGGTTGTTGAGCCGTTGATGATGATAATTTATGCAATGGTGTTAGTGAATCTGGTCGCGTTTGATATAGAAATGTTCCAGCTTGGTACCAAAACCAGAAGAAAAGCCGGCGATCCGCATAATATTGCAATGACACTTCTCTAATTGTATTTATGTATGTATGTATTGGTTGTTTATAGCTGGTTGCTTAGTTACATGGATTCGCTCACACAAAAGTGCTATAGACACACGATACACACTACACTAACATTTGCGCAAGAAACTGCGATCTCGACTGGGCCTCAAACCGTATGATTTTTTTTATCCTGTTTATTGACTAGTTTCAACTCCCGTCTAAATCTCCTTGGGTCAAAGCAATTCCTGTCTGACACTCGGCAATTTATTTCTGAAAAGAAGTGTCAGATGTAAACGCACCTCAAGATTTCGAGTGTGAAAATTTTAAGAAAATTCATATTCTATCTCTAATCTACGATGCCTGATCAATGCAGTAGGTCTTCAAAAGGAGCATTCGTATGCCCCTTATCCTTTATTGATGGAAAACATGTTTTATGGGATACTTTAGCTTCTTGACTGAGGGGACACTCAGACTGCGCTATACGCAACCTTGCCTCAAAGGAGGGGACATGTCCATCGCCAACCAACCAACGTGAAGCAGCTTAGAGCATTCTTGGGTATGCTAAATTTTTACTGAAGGTTAATACAGCAGGACAGCAGCGGTACAGGCATTACTCAACGAGATTTTTCACGCCAAAATTAAAGAAAATTCATCAATCAACTGGCCCAAGGAATCTAAAGCAGCTTTTGAAACTTCCAAAACCGCATTGAAACAGGCGACGCTATTTGTTCATCAAAAATCTGACGCACCTTTAGCCATTTACTGCGATGCATCTCACTTCGTGATTAGAGTAGTCCTCTAACGGCGGTTTAATTGATACCAGTGCTCACGACGAGGAGGCTGGGGCACTCCCGAGATTCTGGATCAGATATGTGGATGATGTATTAGCAATCACCAAAAGAGAAGAAGCAGGAACAATCCTGGAGAAACTCAACCGGGTACACAGGAATATCGAGTTCACCATGGAAATCGAAAAGGGGAAATACCGTTTCTGCACTTAAAAATATTCCGGGAAATTGGGGACTTTGAATTCAACATCTACAGGAAACCGACCCAGCCATAACGAATCATCACATACACCTCACACCACGATTTCCATTATGAGATGGCAACAAACAGCTTTATGAATAGTAGGATGGTCGAAACACCGCTCAACGAGGAGAGAAGAAATAAAGAAATGAACTACATCTTGGAAACATCCAAGAAAAACGAATATAACAGAAACTTTATCGAAAACCGGATTAAAAAAAAAAAACTACGCCAGGCCTCAAGACAGCAACTTTCAACACTCCTCCAGGAGGCGAACACAGAACCTAGGCACTGGATAACATTAACCTACTCGTGTCTGACGCAGAACATCAAATGAACTACACAAACGTGGATTCCAGGTACCTACTTAGGACCTGGTTAAAATCAGTCAAGGAAAAAAAAGAGTGTACCGAAAAAACGGCATTTATAAGATTTCCTGCCCAGACTGCGACAACATTTAACATTTATGTAGGGCAAACAAAACGGCTTGTCCACACCAGGGAGAAGGCCGAATCCGAAAAAAATAAGAATAACCCACACATAAAGTCGCAGTTGCCAGACATATAATAGAGCAGGGACGCCATTTGTGGTTAGACAACGCCAATATTTTGAAGGAAGTGAACAACGTTAGAAAACTAGACTCCTACGAGAGCCTGCACATCTCAAAAATTCCTTCCGAAAAAAGGCTAAACACAAAGACCAAATTCCACGAGAGCGAATCTTCTGGTCGTGCAATCTGATATCCGTAACTGCACCACCACAGTCAAGATGCAATCTCATCATTGATTTGAGATAGAATTCCCGGAGTTGCTGGAGATGCATAGAGCCTGAGAATACCTGGTCTATGCAAAGGATCCAAATCCAAGAATTCTATACACGCTCTTTGGAATTCGTCCCGAATCTCAGCGGAAACCTCAGCTGGACGGTGGAGAAGAGTGCTTCGGCGAGTACTAAACCTGTTGCCTGCAGTGCGGCGTGGTGTTGTTGATGCCTCCGCCCCTGCCCCCATCGACTCTCGGTCACTAGTTGACGATGACCTCAAGTCGAACACGCTCCCTGATGAGGGCCGGGATCATGTCGCTGCGAGTAATAAAGCGGTACTGGTCTGCAACTCGCTGCACAGTCATGTGCGCGAATTTCGGGAAACGCTCGACGAATCTCTGGTGCAACAAGGGGCGGTAAGATGTTGTACCCGCCCCCGCCGTTATTTCGTAGTAGGAGCGAATAATGAAGAGGTTTATTTTCTCAGTCCACTTCATTCGCTGCCTACGCGAACCGGCTGAAGTGGTCGCGACAGATTGTGGCGAAACAGCTGCAGCAGGCGGAGCTGTACTCCTGGTCGTCGTGGCGCCTGGACGTCGAACCGCCCCACGACTAGCGGTTTCGACACCGTGCTGTACATTACGGCAGCCCGACCCAGTCACCAAGTCAGACGACTCCCGCCGGTTATCCGTACCGGACCTCAAATTTCTTCTTCTTCTCATTTTTGGTGGTGCATTTTATCCCTAGCTGCCAAGTGTTGGGATAGCTTCCTCAGTGAGTAATCTGCAAGACTGCAAAGTTCATGTACTTTCCTCCCCTACCCCCTGAAACGCTGCGGTGGCGTACCGCCATTCAGACTGAAGCTATCCATTCCTCCTCTTTTCACAACCGGGCGTGGAACGGGCTACGGACACACTTGATGTACTTAGATGACATCAAGATGCATGCTGGTGCTGACGACCATCTTAGAAGTCTGTTGCGAATAATAGACATGTTCAGCCATGATATTCGGATGGAGTTTGGATTAGACAAGTGTCGAATTCAAGCCATACGCAAAGGCCATCACGAGCTGCATGTCGGAGCTTGATAGTTCTGCTTGCAGCATGTATTGGGATCAGAAAGTTCTGACTGATCACCATAAGGCACATAACAAGCCTGACGTACTGTTAGTTGACAAGACGGGTCGCTTCGCGTATATTATTGATTTTGCTATCCCCATAATAGCAACATTGAGACGAAATATGTGAACTACGAGCCATTGGCTCGGGAAATCAAAGAAGTCTCGAGCGGGTGGTTATAGTTCCCATAATATTGTCAGCTACAGGTACTGCACCTAAATCCCACACGGCTTCCCGTGAGGTACTGAGAGTTTCGCACAGTTTGGTTCAAACCATGCAGAAGTAAACCATTCTGCATTCGCGCTCGATGTTGCGGAGAGTTCTAAACGGATTCTCCCATTGACCTAGCACCGGCCACTACCACCAGCGCCCCTTTAGTTTTTAAGTAGGTAGGATCATCCGAGCCTAAATGCTTGGCACTTACTGCTAGTATTAGGTAAAATCCGGCATCTGCCGAGATTGTGATAACTCGGAAATAATAATAATCGTTGGCGCAACAATCCATATTGGATCAGGGCCTTGAAATATATTAGAGCACCTCATTCAAGAATTACAGGAATAATTATAAAAAAACCAAATTGTAAAGAAATTTTCAAAAGATAATACATCGAAGAAGGGAACAGTCAGTCCCCGAAATACGTATTTGTATACATTACAAAATACTTTTAGCCAATAAAATGGTGTTTGCAACCTTCAATGTTTGCAAATTTCAATTTACCTTCAATAAAATTAAAAATCATATCTAAGGGAGTTTACAAAAACGGACAAACATCTCGCTTCGTTCCTACCATGAATCTATTTTTTTTTTTCAAACCATTTCATATATTTTTTTACAAAAAGATAAAATTAGTAATAATCCACTAATACAACATAAATATGTATTACGAAGAAAAATAGAAGGAATCACAGCCAGTAAACATAAATCGTAACCCAATTTAAAAATGTATTAAAAACGCATAGCCTAATACATAAATATTCACATCCGGGTTCAAGTAGAAGCGGAAGGAAATCCACATTCAAAACATTTCAACCCATTGTGACGTCGTGGGAGCTGAACAAGGCTGAGCTAATTAAGTAGAAAGTGTATTTATACCGTGTTTACCGTTTCTGATAAGCCACTAGGCAAACAGTATGGAACTTCCTAGCGATCAGCTTGAAATCTCAAGCTTCGGGCTATCTAGGAAAATAAGATGATTGCATTGCACTCTTAGAATGAGCTATGCGGGCCGCACACTCTGCGGATTAATGGCACGTAGCACATTTCCACACGCTGCAGCTAAATACACAAACCCGGTGGTGTTCTCACGCGCTGGTAACAGAAAGCCAAATAACGAGCAATAATAAAAACATTAAACAACGGCTAATTACCGGTTTGAGAAGCAGCGACGGAATGATTTCTTTGATGAAGAGCTCGGCACTATCGCGTCTCAAGTTCTGCAGCGGCGGGTCCACTTGATTGTACACCCCCTTCTGAGACTCAATCACTTCCAGCGAGTAGAACTTCAAGTAGCCGGTGTCGGTCTGCAAGCAAAAAACATTCCATTCATGATTTGCCACTCCAGCGAACAAATGGCACTCTAGGGCCTCCTCAGTTACATACCGCGACCACTATCATTCCCGAGTCTGGTTTCCATGCAAGAAGTTTATTGCTCCCTTCTTTCTCCAACGACTTGTGAGTTCGACGCTGATATGCAATCGGAACGAGAGGCTGAAGCGATGAACGTGATGCGAAGCGAGGCAAGGCACGGCACGACGAGAAGCACCCATGAAAGTGGACAAGAAAATGGGTCAATATCAATCGATTGAATTAAGAAGCCACAAATTGGATTGTACCTTCGTGTACCAGATGCCCAGGAAATCGTCGGATAGCACGGCCAGGAGGATTTTCACTCGGTCGCAGCATATCTGGCGAATTGTCGTCGTAGTCGCGGGTCCAGCGCCAGCACCGATAATCGCGGTATCAACTAATTTTGGCCAACCGATCGGGAAATACATGGTGTGGAATCATTCGTGACACAATCTAATCGCGACGGACGGACTTGCTCTACTATTTGCACATACGGAACACACGCGAACTGCACTTGTTAATTAATTTAAGAATGCAAAAGCAGGCACAAAACAAACACTGCGACCAGCCAAAACACCTACTTTGCCACTTTGACAACTCGAAAACATGAAACGAATCGCGACGTAGAATGTGAGCGGGAGTAGAGTCAGTGAGTGTGTAGTACTGAAGTCCGGTTATGGCGAGTTTACACGGGTCAGGAACGAGTTGGTTGTTAAATAACGTTCAATTTGTATTGCAATGATTTGTGATCTGTTAGTTATAGTATAAAAATTAAAGATTATTGTTCTATAAAAAATTTCGTTGGCTTTTTTTTTGAAACACAATATTCTATTAAAGTTAGATTCTAAGGCGCATAAAAATGATTAGGTTTTTCGGTTATTCGTAGGCGTTTTGTTCCACAAGAAATTTCTACTAATTTCGACAATTTATAACTAGGGACGAACCAATAACCTAAAGCCGAAACCATATCTTATAGTTTCAAGACGTCAGTTTCACATCTTTCAATGCAAATTCCGATAGGTGTATGTATTTTTTCTAATTATATTCATAGCTGAGTAGAGATAATTCCAGAGAATTGTAATTTTATATCCATACGGATTATCTGATAGGGGAAAAAGTGGGCTAATCAACTACTTACAAAGGATGATGATCCGGGAAGAATTGAAGCCAAGGCTGTATATGTGTTTCTTGAAGAAACCTAAGGTTTATAGATTAGGTATAGCAGATTAATAGTCAGTTAAGGTTTTTGTGGCTAAAAATCGCATTCTACTTTTTAAATGCGTTTTTCTCAAAACCGCATGTTGAAAATCGGCTGCCACCATAGCCCAAAATCTATCCAACGAAATTCTTTGAAATCTTCAGGACTTATTCTGAACATATTTCCACGGTCCGCAAACTAGGATAATTGTGATCCATTCAGATTTTTTTTTATTCATTAAAGAAGCCTTAAAAAAACACCAAAATTCAGAAAAAAAAGTTTAACACCGCACCAAAAATTTACCTTTTAATATTTTTTAATAATCCTAGTTTGCGGACTGTAGTTAAGTCTTGACATTAAAATGCCGTTTACTTTTTTTCTTTAAGATGATCGTAGCGCCCTCTAACGTGGCAACAGAAAAACACCTTTTTTTTGGAGATGGGTGTATAAATTGCTCTGTATTTCAATAACGAACTATGCACGCTCAAAATATTAGTAAATCTATGGTCAAAAATTCTTATTTGTATCTTCATCTAGTTCTTCACAAAAAATTTCTAAAAAAAGCAAAAAAAGCGGCCTTCACACGGAATGACCCCCTTAAGATGTCAAAACTGCAGTTCTACCACTAATGAACAACTGCCAGATCGTAAAATCAGACCATGTTGAAGCTCTTTGGCCCTACAAGTAAATGCGAACGCAATAAATGATACAGTCTTCGAAGAGCGTTCGCGTATTCCAGAGTTCAATCATAAATTGTTGCTGACAGCTCAAGCTTGTAGATAAAATTCAGCCTCATAGGCATGACTTCCGCTTCATAAATGTATCTCGACATTTACAAGTCCCTGCCCGCAAACCTCTTTAACTTATTTGCCAGAGAGGGGATATTTTCAATCAACTCTCAACTTGCACATACATCCTGAGACTTTTAGGTTTTAAAGGGCCATTCAGAATACAATGACCCTTCCCTTCTTCTTTCTCAAATGGACTTGGAATTGGCCACAACAGTGTAAAGAAAGAAGAAAGGAATATTAGCGTAAAATATAACTACCATTAATAGTTCCGTTTGCTCCTAGCATTTTATTGCATGCACGTCATCTAAAGGTAAGCAGCGTGCATCTTCGTAAGTACCCTTGTTTTAAGTCGAAAGAAGCAGCAGTTCCATGTAGGGCCGTATCCTGCTTGATGCCAGTCGAATTGTTATAATCTAGGCGCAAACCTTGAACGTCTAGCTAGATTTCTGGCTGATGACATTTGGCTCATCGCCTGCCGATGAAGACATTACTATATAGTTGCCATTTACGGCACAGCGCATTAACCACACTTACGCGCCATTGTTTGCGCTTACCTCAAAAGCTCGTCAGCTCCCACGACTTACCGAGATGCTCGTACTCCTCCTCTACTCTTCTGCGCCAAGTGCCCTTGGGGCGAGGCACTCGTTGGCCATCTTGGGAAAGTGGATTTCATTGATGGCGTAGAGCACAATACAATTGAAGCCCCTCCTTAATGAGTGACCTATTCACTGCCACTTCCGTATTCCAATCACAAATGAGCCAAACGAGTGCATGACCTGTGTTCCGACCAAGTTCTTCGTTTGAGATGGTGTCAGGCCAGCATGTTCCGATGATACGACCCAGGCAGGTATTCACGAATGCTTGGAGCTTTTGAATAACAGTGGGTTTCACTTTCCATATTGAAGTCCTTCTCGATAACAAGAACAATTAATATCGGTGAACAGATTCAACCTTGGCAGACTCCGCCTTGGACGTCAAATGTCTCTGAGATTCTATTTCGATGCAGCACGTAACATTTCGCGCCAAACACATGCCTATTTGGCAGTAGCTATTAATTTCTCCGGAATGCGCCTCATGTGCAGAGCACGTCACGCTGTCAATAGCTTTCTCGAAATCGAAAAGACCACGTTATTCGAATATTTAATCTTTGCGCACTAATAATAATAATCGTTGGCACAACAATCCATATTGGATCAGGGCCTTGAAGTGTGTTAGAGCACTTCATTCAAGACCGTAACGGTACACTACAGTATATTGTAGGAGACAATGTGGTCAGCATTGCGCTCGCCCGAAATTATTACCCTGATTTGACTCAGGTACTCATTCACAGCTGAGTCGACTGGTATCCGACGTCAAATTACGATACAAATCCCACTGCCACCAGCGAGATTTGAACCGCGACCTTCCGTACGATAGCCTTGTGCTCTAACCACTCAGCTATCCGGAATCTTTGTTCCAAAATAATCCGTAGAACGTTGATGTGACTTCTGAAATCATTGAAATCATGCCATGCCGGGATTTCACACGGTATGGGAGTTCGATCGCGTCACCCCAGCTAGCACTCGTAGCGGTCAACAGAAACGTTCATCGACGCGCTTCTACGATTCCGCAGTCAGCCAGATCTTGTGACGCCCATTCGACATAATAGACATCCTACGCAGCACTCAAGAAAAGAACATTTTTGATGGCGGTCCAACATTTATTGATATTCTCTTGCGGGTTACTCAGATAGCTTTGCCCCTGTCGAGCAGTTGCTTGATCATACAAGCGTTCGATGTTGATCTGGGGGATCGCAGACCTCCAACCGTGCGAAAAGTAGCGGACACAACACGCAAGCAAAAGTAGGCGATCATTAGATGGTGTCAAGGCCGATGTCAACGTCTTTCTTGTTACGGACATCCAGGAGACAACTACTAAATTTAGTGTTGATCAATCTGATTACTCGTACGGTATCGGAGAGTTGAACCCCAACTGATCTTATAACAAGCTTTGTGCTCGAATAATGTGCATCAATGACGAGGCGGTGGAAGCTGCAGTAGAGGACGTCAGATACACTCCGTGTGTATCGCGATTCGCGGGTGCTACCACTTGGTTTTCCAGAGTACAAACGCACATTGCCGCAAGAGGGGGGGGGGGGAGCACTTTCCAGAGTCCCCCTCATCTTACTTTCTATACGCTTAGAATGACCAGCTCATGTTATTCGATTTCTCGCTCGAGTT
Source organism: Hermetia illucens (assembly GCF_905115235.1). Lineage (NCBI taxonomy): Eukaryota > Metazoa > Arthropoda > Insecta > Diptera > Stratiomyidae > Hermetia > Hermetia illucens. Next base: position 54,821,927 of record NC_051849.1, read on the forward strand.
GGCGAAATCGAGCACTCTGGGCAACCTCTCGTTGTGTTGTAAATAGTGTTAATTCTATTTTTTTGTATCGACTCAGTGAAATGAATGAACCGATATGAGTCGACTCACCGAAAAGAACCATATTTTCCATCACTATTATTTACCTAACCACTTATCGACTCAAACCAATGTGAAAATGATATCCACTTTATCAATCTAAGTACCGTCAAAAAACAAGAAATCGTTCGTACTAGACAAAATCCTTTCTGTAGTCCTAAAATATTCCCTCCCAATATTTTCACCACGTTTTCTTCAATCATTAACCACTGCGTCCCCAATGTCCACTTCCTCACTGATTCGAAGAGTGCCTACATAATTCCTATATTCAAGAAGAACCTTAAACCGCTTAATACCGATAGAGCTACAGGTGTGTCTCAACTCTCGGAGCGAACTTATAAATAACCCCATCGACGAGCACTCTGACTCCCGTGACACTTTTCTCGAGTTTCAATTTGAAGCACGCACTTATGTCCTGATATGCTTCCTGCAGAATATCAATCGCAGACCACGTTTGGCGATACGGACTCGCTTTTAACCTTTTCGAAGTCCCTAACTTCTATCCGCACTTCTGTGAACTAATTCTTAGCTTTCTAGATAGGTAGATCCCTGATCAATATCCAACAACACCGTTCTTCATCCTATATAGGCCCGGCTAGCATTCCTCAATGTCCAGTCCTTCTGACACTCTCTGCTCAACGAGTGGAGATTTTTTTCGACTTCCCCTCCAAAATCTCTTTGTATATTGCTTTAGTTATGATAGGCCGGGTGACTTTCGGAATAGAGCAGCTTGAGGTGGGAACATAAACCTCCGGGTTTGGGGTAAAAATTAGGCGAGATGCCTTAAAGTTACATAATCAATCGATTTAATTTTAATTGTTGTTATTTACTCTGAGTTTCCTGAGAAAACTTCAAATCCGGTGGGATCACTCCTTCTCTCTCGTAACGGACCTGCATGCTACCATACTATCGATCATTTCTCACCTGGCCGCGTTAATGTTCATTGTTCAAGATGAGGATCTACGGTTTCATTCCAGTTTTTTAGTTTAGATTCTGGCGTGTTTTGTCAGGACTTTGCCAATAGATTTTGTGAGCGCTAACATTATATCCTGCAATTGACTTCATTCTTTTATTTTTGACATATTGAATAATTCTACAAGGTCCTTGCCGTAACGGAATGAAGCAGGACTCCATAGTATGTATCTCGTTTTATCCATTTTCATTGCTTATGATTAAATTGCCTCATCCGTATGGATGAGCTCGGAAAGTCTATAAGGGCAATATCTATGGTAGAAAAAGACTAGGCAGACCCTGCCTGAGATGGAGCGGTGGCGTAGGTGACGACGCCAGACAACTTTTAGGGATATCGACTTGGTGGACCTGGGCGCAAAACCGGGATGTTTGGAGTTCCTTATTAAGGCAGGCCTAGACCGGATACCGGTTGTTGCGCCGTTGATGATAATGATTGAGGAGTCGTCTTCGCATAGGTCATTAATAGAGGTCTTTCAAATTTCCCATGAAAAGATGAAGCGTATAATTGTCATTGTGAATACAGTAAATCCACTACCTAATAGTTAATCAAACCATTGAATGGAACGCTGCTGCTTTGATAATATTGCAGTTTTATTTGTGCAATTCTACATCTCATTTACACCGTAGAAGGTGCCGTAGACTGCGTACTTCCTAGTACTGGTGATTAAAGCTGACACTTATAACGTTTGTTAAGAAAACTAACAGAAAATTTCTTGGTCTGCTGCTTAGAACATCTACGGAATTGAATTGAAATTATTTTCTACATCAATTTCGTTAGAGAATTACAATCGGAGGAACCACTTTTTGAACGATATTATACCAGTGTGTCCAGGTAGGCGTGCGGTTAGAGCACTACGCTGTCGTAGCGGGAGGTCGCAGTTCAGATCTCACTGGTGGCAGTGGGATTTGTATTGTGACTTGACGTCGGATATGAGTCGACTCAGGTGTGAATAGTACAGGTTAATAATCACAGGCGAGCGCAATGCAATTCTGTAGTGTACCGTTGCGATCTTGAATGGAGTCCTCTAAACCCATTTTAAGGCACTGATTCAATTGGATTGTTATGCCAACGATTAATTAGGATTACTTTTGCACTCTTCGTCACATTGTTAAGAGGGAAGCAGTGTTGCCCTTGCCCCTCGTTTATGCTCTTTTCGGCAGTGTAGTTGTAGCAGATTATTTTATGCGGCTACCCATTCGAAGCGAAGATTAACGCCTTGCAGTAAAGCAGTTAGCCGCCGAGCAAACCATCCGAAGTGTTAGTTATACTGTTATAGATGGGCGCTGCCATACTACATGGCGGCGGCTGATCTCTAATCGCAGCGATTAAAACCGCTGTGTAAAATGGTTTTCTCTTAAGTAGGACATTGCTCGCTATCATCATAGCATGCGGGATTGCTTCGTAGAGACGTCTCCACTGGCTTCTCTTTGCCGACCGAAGTTAAATTAGGGGTATTTTTTCTCCCAAGGCTTTGTTACAACCCGAACGCGCATTTTCAATGCGATTCCTATCTCGTCAATCTTTCTTGATAACAATAAAAAGTCTATTAACTGCCCCGAAATGTTTACAGAATGTCAATTTAGGTTGATCATATTTAATTCAATGTGGCGCTGCCTCATTTTTGGAGTTTTTTCGCTATTCATAGAATTATTATTGATTTTTTCTTCGAATTTAAGGCGGCCTATGATAGTATGGGAGAGAATTCGATATCCCGACGAAATTAATAAGACTGACCAATCTGTGAGGCTAAATAAAACCAGCATCAACAACGGGTTAAGACAAGAGGATGTTGTCTTGTGTCCTCTTTAGCCCGGCCCTGGAAAAAATAATCCGCGATGCAGATGCTAATGCGAGAGGCAACCTCCTCTTCAAATCCAGCCTACACTGACGATATTGACATTACGGGAAGAACAACCGGAGGTGTATAGTCTATCTTCATACAGATCGAGCAGGCGGTACGAGATATTTTGCTGCACATTAATGAAGGCAACACGAAGTACATGGAGGCAACGTCAGCGCCAAAAACCAACAACATCGAATCGCACTGGTCAAACGAGAACAATAAATATAGGAGATTAAAGAGATTATCTAGGGTCGAAAATCACAACTGATAACAGCTATGACTATGAAATCCGCGCATGATTGCTGGCTGCCAACCGAGCCTATTTCAGCTTACAAAAACTACTCTACATAACGATGACATTTATGAGCGATACCACGAGCGTCTGGATGTGAACAAGATCGGGCGGAGGCGGATCACCGAATCCGTATATGATGTAGTCCGGAAAGTTTGTAAGGGCAATATCTACTGCAGAAAAAGAAGACATGGCAGACCCTTGCCTGAAATGGAGCGATAGCGTAGGCCAGCAAACCAGACATCTTTTAGAGATATCGAGTTGGTGGAATTCGGCGCAAAACCGGGATGTCTGGATACCGGTTGTTGCGCTGTTGATGATGACAAAATTGATGAACGCCTTAAATTCGGAATCTAGCGCAGTGCCCTTTCCCTTGTCGCTTTCTATGGCTCCGAGTGCCGGGTGACCACCAAAGCAACGAACGTTGCCTCGATGTTACTCCTAATGATATCAAGCCTAAAGTGAGGGCATACATGGCTGATAGAGATTCTTACTCATCAGCGAGAAATTGCAAGAAACGTTTTTGATGTTACAGTCGTGACATTTGCGCTGGTGATAAATCGCTCACTAAAATTAGTCTGAACATCTAAGTCGATGGAAAATGATTCCACGCCGCCAGAAGGTGTTATGGATTGACACGCTAAACAGCTGGCGTATCAAATCTGGACAAGCCGACCCTGGTACCGAATGCGATGAGGACTGAATAGTATTCATGCAGAAAGGAGAGAATGTCCTCAAAGTTAGCATGTAATGCACAGAAAATGTATAAGTTTAAGCTTACAATCCGATTGACGAAAAGCTAAGTTATGGTACTCGGTTTATATCAATATACACTTATATTGATATCAGTGGCTGATTTTGAGAGCGCAGACATTCAGTTCAGAAGTACTCCGTTGCTAACTTCAATGCCTCCCATAACAAAGATAGCAGCCGCATGGGGGAAGCATACTTCTAGAAAACTTTCACGGCTATAATGAGGAGTGGCTCTGTCGGTATATATGCTCCGAATGGCAGTTAAGGAAAGTGCTTTTGAGGTTTGGCGCATTACTGTAGTGTTTCTCTACTAGGTCATGGTTTGTGCGATCTCAAATGTTTTTTTCAGTCGCTGTCAATCCTATAAAATACATGTAATACTTGAACAATTGGCATGAAATTGGATAATTCAGTCGATTCCACGTGTACAAAGTTCTTCAATATTTAAACCTCGTGGCGCCTGCATTATTGCACATTAACTGTAATAAATAAATGAATATTTCCTGGAAAGAAAACTTGAGATTGCATCCATCGGTTATCTGGGTGATTACACTAGAAAAATATAAATCATACTTTATTGTAGATTACAATGTTGCTTACATCTATTTTTTCACTTAGCATGACTATAAATTTGAACCAATTGCGAGCAACTAGATGAACTGGAATTCGCCCAAATAAACACCTGAATTACTGCTAAGTTCACATGCAATCAAGGTATAAAATTGTTTGTAAAATAGACATACTCGTGTCGAACGGTCTATATAAAAGTGATGACATAAAAGATATTATGTTCATATCAAAGCACTAATTATTGTTTGTAGAAAATATTTGACAATTATAAGCAAACTTTTTTATGTCGAATTTTCATCCTATTGGCTTCCTTGTTTGAATAGAATATATTAAAATTTACAAAATAAATGGTAGTAACTACGCTTTTTATAATCGGTTTAGTCACAAACATAGGATACTATTTAAACTAAGCATTTTGGGCTTACAAGCTAACTATTCCTACTATTTCAATTATTATGTGCATCAGTTTTTGTAGAAGTTCAACGAACGCGGCTGAAAAGATATTTTCTTCAAACACATATGAGCTTGCTGCGTCATGTATTGCTGATCCTTCGTTTTTCCGCAGACAACTTTCTCCCACTTGGCATCGAGGATCTGTTTCTGTAAATAATAGGGAGGTGTATTTGGAATCAGTTTTCAAAAATTACCCCTAATTAACAGGGTTGTTCTCTTATGATAAAAAAGTATGTCATTACTGTAGACATTCTACCTCACCATCTTCCTTTCACCCTTAGCAGAATGCTGCGATCACATAGTAAAGACGGTGTGATATTGAAAAAACTCTGGCTTGTGTTAAATTAATTTTTATTTAAATAATCAGTTTACAATATTGACAGTTACAGGCTCTGCATTATATACAATGTAAATATCGAAATAAATAAGAACATATAAAAACACAATAATAATGTATATAAGAAAACAAATTGGAAACAAAAAACAATTTAATGAAAATTCACCAATTTTCTCCAACATGCTAAGTAATAATTTCTCGTTAAAAAAAAGAATCAAATTCATGCCAACCCGCGTCTGTCAATATTGTAAAGCAGACTTATCGCACTATTCTATTAGACGAAACACTGGACATTTTACAATCAATACCATATCACTGCGAGTGAATTTAAATCAATTTAAAAGTATTAAAAGTTGTTAAAAATAAAAAAAAAGGAAATTATTTTCTGATTTAATTGTTAATACAACATAATAATATAAGAATTTAGATATAATCTAGGCTTCGTTAAATCTGTTGTATAGAATAATGCGATGACTGGTTGGTTGTTTTAATTGGATTTGGACTGTTATCACTCCAAATGGTTTAAACATGTTCACCGAATTAGTACCTTTTGTTTAAGCTGAACCAAACACCTTGTTATGTATAACTCACAAGATTAGAATATTTTTCTTCAAAGTCATTAAAGTTTTGAATGGTTGTTTGCTATCAATTCTATCATTAATATTCAAGAGCAAAGTATTTGTTGTATGCTAACTTTGAGTTTTTGGTAATTATCGATTGATTCTTTGGTGTTATATATTAGATGCGTATAGAATAAATATTAACTTAAATATTAGTAGAATAAATACACTAACTTTTACTAGACTCTAAGTACAAGCGGCTATGTGTAAGGTTGTTTTTTTCTATATTTTTTTTCTCACTGGAATCCCTACCTATTTATATTATTTTTATTCTAGGAGAATTGCAGTATTTTAGTAGATTTTCAGGTATTTGTTTGGAAATGTTATGCCTCTTTTGGTAAACCTGAGGTTACATTGAAACCTGTAGCGACTGTTTGTAGTGCGAATAAACCTATGTCTTTAGTCTTACGTAAGAAAAATAAAGTAAAATATAAGGGTTACGAATTTGTGCCTATAATACAGAATGCGTTTCTACTTGTAAGTTTTTGATGAGAGAGGCCATAATAATTCAATTCTACTTTTCATCAAGTCATAACTATGGGTAGGTGTATGCACACATAATAGTACACATTTCAGATCAAGTTATACTAGGAATATGCCATAGGATTTAAATATCTTTCTTTACAATTGCAATGTACAACAATGAAAAATTGTGACAAAATAATTCCAAGTGCTATTGCACTCTCCGATAAAAAGGCGAAGATTATTTTTATCAATACACACAATGCATAGGGCGATTGGATGTCTGGGATCAACTTCAACCGTCCTCAGAATCAGCGATAAGAAAGAAACGATCAGCAGAGAGTGTACCTTGAGGGGTCGACAGTTTGACGCCCTTTGGGTGATTGGAGTTAAATCGGCAAAACATTTGATACAGAACACCCTATCCTACACCTTACTCACATATGAGGAAATGCAACCTTTGGTCGTCGAGATCGAACGGATCTTGAATTCGAGGCCGATAAACACAAATAAACACGTACCATACGACCTATCCCCACTCACCCCTCTACCATCGACATCGAAGTGTAACCCAATGAAATCAATTCGTGAAGCCGATGGAAGTTGCTTCAATGCCAAACGAATTTTGAAAACGTTGACATAGGGAATACACAAGAAGACTATATAAGGGAGATTCAACTCACAATACATTCTTTGAAATTTTGTGGAGATGGAAAAGTCTTGCACACATTCGACCGCGACGAGAGTTGCCCGAGCAAAAATCCGGGGATAAGGACTACTGTTAGTGCCGTATTTGTGATGCAGTGCATTGGTGTGTGCCCATGTGGTTGCGAGCACGTGACAGCCTCTGTCATAACAATAGATATTGCATTGAGCATCCTTAAAGATTCGTTTCGGATTAATGGTAATGGATCTTAATGGAATCAGTGAACTAATGATGCTTTAAAATTTCACAATGGAAGCTTGGTGGAAGTAAATAGGCGCAACATTCTTGACAATAGATCCATGTTTGCTCTTCTAGGAAGTGAGGAGAAAATAAGTTGATGCATCCAAGATCAATTTGACGGATACATCCGTTTTCTGCTGGGATAAGATGAAAAAACACACAAGAAAACCACTAATACCACTTATCTGCCTCGCCCTTACCCGAATAGTACACAATAAGATTCCGTGCCGCTGAAGTTGCAACAGCCATACAAGTGGAAGAGAAGGATGTGAAACATTTGAGTTCGCATAGTGGCAGTTTTCAAAGAAGACCACATTCCACCACTAAAATTGATCATATGGAGAAACATGCTTATATGTATATTCCAGGTCAAAGATTGATAGGTGACCGAAGTCAAAACTGCTTCTGGGATACTGTGACTAGCTACACACAAGTTGACTTTCTTACCATTGGCTACCTTTTGAATCTGGTAGTATTGAACATCGACAGAAGAAGCACCTAGTACTTCGATACAAGCCTCGAGTCTTGCACTTCAGGAGGGCGAACGGCATACGACGGTGTATCACCGAACAAAAGGCTAGAGCTCAGCGTTCTAGCCAACCCTGCTCACTCTCCTTTTAACCGTCTTCATAATACCGACAATCTCATCAGATTTACAAAGGCCAAACTCTTTTAATATCAACCAAGGATCTATAATACCTCGACAATTGGCGCTCATTCAGTAATATCTTTAGCGCATGGGATCTAGTGGTGTATTATAAGATGCGGCCGTACTGGGTCGAGTTAGATGCTCTGTTAAACTACACGCAAGCGCTCAACAGAATTTGCGTCAGAAGATATGCGCTCAGGTCGAACATGCCAGTCTTAGCATCGAAATAGCCGGATTCTACGAGGGGATGCTGATAAGTTCGCGACCTAAGGTAGTTAGTGGTGACTCATCATCTCGATACTGATAACACTAATTACATGACCCATTGTTAGTATAGATACCACTCTCTTTCCTTTATTTGGTTCATTTCTAATTATCCCTGGTACAGCCAAAGACACGATGCCAACGGAACCTCGGAATTGTCGCAATTAGGAGCATCGGAGAAATGCTATCGGATCTTGGGGATTCTGCACCGTCGCATACAATGGTTAAACAAGTCGGGAAACCGGAAGCTGGACGCTTCAGGTACGAAAGGTTTTGTGTATTTCTTAGTACGTAGCACGTAATATATCCATATATTATGTGAGAGTATCCACTTTCGGATGATATTGACATTCATAGTCTTCAATTTTCAAAGAAGCAACAAATTTGAGGTATTATAACTTTGTTAGTAATAGTGCGATTTCCACCAAACTTGGTAAAATCATCCTCTATATTATAGCCTATATCACTGCAAAATTTCATGGTATTAGGATGAACTTAAGGGGGGTTTCTAACCAATTACAAAAATTTTTAGTAATATACTATTATTAGCTTTATTTAAACAGATATCGGCATGGAAGGTATTTCGGAGCCCAGGCACCATATAGTGGCAGCCTCCTGATTTTTTTCAGATTTTTCGGCTAGGTAGTTTCTGAGAATGGCCCCCTTAAAGAAGTGATCACTTTCAACCCCCCGCGCTCCCCACTCTTCCAACGAATATCAACTGAAAAGTACTAATCGAGACCTTTAATTTGATACCCCACATGACTATATTTGATGAAAAAAAATTTTACACCCCACTTTTACATGTATGGGGACCCCCCCTTAAATTCGACGTAAAAGGATGTAATTCATTGTATGCGTGAGCGTTCACAGTTCCCACCTTTCTACCAAGTTTGGTGTCAATCGCTATAACCGTCTCCGAAAAAAATGCGTGTGACGGACAGACAGACAGACAGTAAACCGATTTTAATAAGGTTTTGTGTTTACACAAAACCTTAAAAATGGGCTTGGATATTTCAACAAGGAAGAGGGTCCTATGAAGATGACCCCAACCCGGGTCGCCAATGACAGTAGTCACCGAAGATGTTAAAAAAAAAGTCCAAAAATTAGTACTGACCGATCGAAGATTTAAATTGCGGCAGAAAATGGAAGAACTGCAGATTAGCAAGGAACGAGTTGGAGAGATTTCGCATGAACATGTGGCGCAGCGGGGTTAACAACATTCAAAATTTATTTCGAATGTTGTTAATTCGATTGACAGTTGCTATCACCGGTGTTCTCAGTGGCGGAGTAGGCCTGGATTTGGTCGCAAAAATAATGGAAGTTAGGAAATTAAGATTTTTCAATGAAAAGGTTCTAATTTTGATGCAATGTTAAAAATAAAAGTTCTAATTTTGATGCAATGTTAAAAATAAAAGTGTGTTTCTAGTGCGGATAAAAAAAAGGAAGAAAGGCCACCAAAGAAATTCAAAGTGGAAAAGTCGGCGAAGATTATGGCTACCATTTCCTGGGACAGCGAGGGAACTTTGCTAATTGATTACTTGTCTAAAGGAACTGCAATGAACGGCAAGTACTACGCTAATTTACTGGGTCAGGCCCGTGAGGCAATAGTAAAGAAGAGACGTGGCAAGTTGGCGCTGCTCCTTGTGCAAGACAACGCGCCCGTTCACATCGCTCTGGTTGCGAGGGCTGCCCTAAAAGGTACGGGATTCATTTCACATAGAAGTGAAACTTCCTTGTAAGCCTATGAAAAGACAGTGAATATATTCGAGTGACCATATAACGAAGTAAGTTAAAATTCTGATAAAGGGTTTATATATGCATGATAATCTGTATAAATTATTTTTTTTGGAAGTAATGCAAAAAAAATGGTGGCTGCACAGCTTATCCCTCACGCTTTCCTTTTTGAAGGTCCGGCGGCTAAACCAATCTCATCTACAATTTTTAATTTTGATTATACACATATACATCTAGAGCAGTACATAAAATTTTTTCAATATGTCGATTTTTGCAAAATTTTCGACAAAAAAAACATTAAATTTGCTTAGCCGCACACAGCAATCTCAAAAAAAGAACGGTAAAACGCCGGCTTTCAAAATTCTATTTATGTAATATTATGTTCTGAAATGGCTAGGAGAAGTGGAAAAAAAAATCGTGATTTTAAAAGAAACTAGAAAATTGTGGAATTTACTGCGGAATTAATAGATCGGAGGAAGCGATACAAAATTCGTTTCGAAACACAGCATTTCCACTTTAGATTTACAGGAAACATGAAGATACACAAAAGGCCCTTAAAATTAGATTAAGCGCGTCACAAATTGTGTCAAAATTGCAACTTTCAACTAGAAAGCATCGAAAACATCGATAAAGAAGCTCAGCCTACATTTTCTGACAAAGTTATCAGATTGGATTATGTTAAAAATCCTATGGCTAGGACGGAAAAATGGTCATTATTTCTAATGAGAAAAAATTAATCTAGACGGACCTGACGGACGTAGCTATTATTGGCAGGATCTTCGTGCGAATGACTCCTCAATACTGAATTGCAACTTCGGAGGTGCGTGGATCATGATATGGGGAGTATTACCCAAAACTGTAATTGTGTTTTATAAAAAAAAAACAATGAAGGAGAAAGATATGATTTATAGAGATCATGGACGATGTTCTAATTAGATTTCCAAAAGATAAATAATAGCACAGAATTCATATTTCAACAAGATGACAGTATTCATGTAGCAAAAGCGTAAAAAAATGTTCCGTTTCGTTCAATACTATTTTTTTGTTAACTGAAAAGTCAGAAGTCCAGGTCTTAATCCAATCGAAAATGTTAAAGGCATTTTAAACCCTACTTAGGTATTCAGGTAGCACTGAGGAAGGAGGCACGTGGTCTCCGAAACGATCGTATGCGGGAAAAAATATTTACAGGATAAGGAAAAAAACCTAGTTCTCCTTTTTCAACTTATATACCAACTGTAAAAAAAACAGGGACATTAATTTCAACTCAGATAAAAAGAGTTTCAAAGTATATCCTCAGTAAATAAATGGTACACAAAACAAAAATGTAAATGCATTCATAATGGCTAATCAAGCCATTCAAATAGGATAGTTATAGGCAGATTAATGAGGCGGATAACGTTATTAAAGACGTGGATACTTTATTGAATGCGAAGTGCAGGCTGTGCTCCGAACAGTGGTTGCAAAAGGTTTGAAAGCGAACCTGGTACTAAGGGTTGTAACGCCCGATCTGATATTCACCGACTATAAGGTCCGAAACTGATGCATCGTAGTGCTAATGGCGATGGAATTTCACAATACTGATATGCAAGCACCCCCGCGCCGACAAATGTTATTATACCAAATACCTGTTAGACAAAGGCCAAGATCCATGTTGTGATTCAGGGTCGGAGCACAAATTCAAAATCGTGAAGCTGATACCCCAACCACCGCCGCCATGAGAAATATGAGATTAGCCAGCTTGGTAACAGTGATTAAGTTTAAATTAAATTTATTAATTTCTGATATTTATGTCGCGTTTATTGCCAATGTAAATAGATGATATTTTAAAAGCGGAAATAGACAATACTACTGTCCCCAGGGGTCCCCATACATACAAAATGGCACCCCCACACAGTTTTTCCACGGAGTATAGTCATGTGAGGTAACAAATGGAAGGTCGATATATATTTTCGAAAGGTAGCACCAGTTCTGACGAAGTGATCATTTCGTTTACGGACCCATTCTCAAAAACTATCGAATCCAAAAATCTTAAAAAATTGACGAGGCACCATTAGACAAGATTGTCTAGTCCTCAAAATACCCTCCATACCGATACCTGTTAAAATATAGTTAATAATACAATAGTATAGTACCATCTTTACTATAAGTACATTTTTTAGCAATTGTCCGCAATCCCCTCTCAAGTTCACCTTAGAATCAACGAGTTTTCCAGTAATATAGGGTACACTATAGAGCACGATACTATCAGTTTGGTGAAAATCGCACTATTACTAACAAAGTTATAACAGGTCAAAATTGGCTCCCTTGTGCGAATTTATTACATTCTAAGGTTTTGAAGTCAGTATCATACTAAAGTGGACAGTACAACAAACTAAATGCATAAACATTAGGAGCTACGTACAAAAATCCATATACGCAATACACGAAACCTTTCATTCCTGGAGCGTTTAGCTTCCGGTTTCCAAGGTATGCCAAGGTATTTTTGAATGTTTTAGTTATTTTACGTGATTAGACACAACTTACCGATATTTGCTGTTGAGTTTTTGTTACACTCAACGGTAGGTATAGAGGTTAGAAATTTAAAAGATATATGAGCGAATATCGGAAGCTGTTATGTTTTGGAAACAACTTCCTTTTTAATGCATATTTTCAACTTTTGAATGAATGGAATGATATTCACTCAGCATATGGAGGCACAAAAATGACTTTTATTAGGTTGCTATATGGGATAATTAAAATTTTTCTCCACAGTTCTATTATTTTGCCTGATCTGACCCCTAGAGTTTAGCTGAGAGGAGAAGGAAAGACAAATGGGGAACCGGAAGTTTATATTGCAGTCATTTCACACAAAAGGGCAAGTTCGACCTATTATAACTTCCTTAATAATAGTAGGCTTACATTATGGTTTTGGAATGCAGCGTAATTGAATCCTAGACTAAATATATCATGTTTTTCTTCCCAGATTTTTTGGCTAGGTAGTTTTTGAGAATGTAGCCTCGAAATAAGTGACCACTTTGTAACTTTAGGTTAAAATTAAGATGCTTCAGGAAGTTCTAATCAAGGTCTTTTATTTAATTTTTTAAGTTTCTTGAAACTTTAAGCACACATTTTTTCTGATGAACGAATTGGAGATTACATCACGAAGGGCTGAGCGCAAATAGAAAATTAGGAAGAAAAAATAAGAATGGAATATAACCAAATACATGAGAAAAATGGTGTCGATTACAGTTACAGTTCAGCAGCGGTCACGATAGTTGGGCGCCAGTCTCTCTATCTTGTTACCCCGGGTTCGAATCCCGGCCGTCTTGGATGTTCGTGATCGTATTCGGGCTGTTCCGCTGCCGTAGGCTTATCATTTTCAGAGCATTAAGTGAGATGATAATAAAACTGAATCAGTCTCATTGATACCTAAGACTGCGTGGATGCCCTATACTCCACAAATGACTGAACAGGAGATAATAATGTTTCTTCATGACTTTATGAACGCTGCATCTTGGTACTTTACGTTGGCGCGGCATATCAGCCATGGGTTACGGCAGAAATGGTAACTATTTTGCGGAATTTAAGCGCAAACCTAAATATTTCACCAAAAATCCAGACCGAAGTCGCTCCGATCATTTCTTGTCAACGGAGAATGATGCATAAAGGCGCCGTGGCGACGACACGTACCAAGTTGGTGAGTGCCTGGAATAATCTATCGTTTTGGTAGCAAATAAATGCTGTGTGGTAGATTGGCATTCACTACGATAAACGCGGCAGTCAAAAACCATATAATGGGGTATTTTCAGTCACTCACACTCACTCAAGCTATAAAGCGAGGACGATGCACATTCGCGCTAAAAAAAGTATTCAATAGAACTGGTCAATTGAAGAGGTGCACCAGCGCGTGTGTTTCTTGTTAATTTCACATAATATGTTTTAACATTTAGGGGCATAATTGGGTAACAACTTTTGACTTGGAGAAGGTTTTTTCCGGGGATGCTTTATTTATAAATGACATTCAACGTGATGACAGTTACAGTCGCCAATACAATTCATTTCTGAACTTCCGTTTCATTTGCAATGTCACCCCATAGGGTCTAAACTCCTATTGCGCAAGACAATGATCGTGCCAGTACTCATGTATTCCTCCGAGATTTGTGTTCTTAGTAAGTAAAACTGCGAAATCTTAGCCCTGTTCGAGAGAAATCCTTGAAAAATAGTTTGCCCGTTACAGGACACTTATAAAACAAAGGAATTCATGAGCGATATTGCGGCCGCTTGGGTGCGGATAATATCTGACTATGGGCGATGAAGATTCGGCTGGGAAAGTTTATAGAGATAATATCTACGAGAAGACACAGCAGTTCCTAGCTAAGTAAAGCGGTGGCGCGAGACAGCCAATCCGCTGTCAATAGTTTGACTTCAGCACAAAACCAGGCTTAGATCTAATATTAATTGTTACGATGAGCTATGAGTGGCATCATACATTCAATAACACCTCATATCGGTATTTTTAGGGATAAACAAAGCAGACGACTCCACTGGCGGGAGAAAAGCCTTACTTTATATCCTCAATAACTTGAGCCTCTATATCCAGCAAAATATACTACAATTAGCCAAATTCGTTTTGACAACAAATTTTCCAATTTTTCAATGATTGCTCTGAATTGACCAACTTTACCATTATCATCCCGCTAAATTCCCAGTATTCAACCTACAGTCAAATAGAAGTCCAATCACGGCAAATCCTCTCAACAATACTTACAAGTAGCACAATACCTACGAGTCAAATTGAAACCAAAATTCATCGTTTAAATCATAATTTTTGAAAGTCCCTTCCTCTATAACCCTCCTACTGCCTTTTTGTGAAACTCTACTTGGACTGTTTACATCCGCGTTACTAAATAACGTACATGGCTCAGCCGATGTTTGACTCGATTCTGTGTTGAAATACTTCACAGACTGATTTGCAAAATTTTCCATTTTAGGAATTTGATTACTTTCTTGAAGAATATTATGTCGCGAATCTGCTAGATTAGTTCGATCGAAACCGAACATAGATTGTACTGGGTATGCACGAATGTTTATTTTATTTTCAATATTTTCGAAACAATTTTCTTTATTGTCGGAAAGTGTAGATGATACCGAGGATGCCGAGTAATTTCGACGAAACCGCGTAGTCGTTGTGGTAACATCTTCTGAATTTTGAGTATTCTCATCGTACGTATTGAATGGTAGTCGACTTATTCCATGAATTTCGGGAGCATTATAACCCGTAGGAGTCCATCTTGTGCTATCTACTAACGGTTTTCGACTATCACTACTATTCACATAAATATCTCTGAATCTTTGAGGTTTCTTTGCTGTACTTGTATTGTCGTTAATAATGCACGAATATTCGAAATTTGCAATCTTATCTGTTAAGTAATGATTAAATGTGTTTGCATCTACCTGTACTTTCTTTTTTGGGGTATTAACAACTGTCGCGTCCGATTCCAAAAGCAAACCCGAATCGCCTAATGTGTCTTTCATAATACTGGGCGGAGAGAAGACCACACCTGAATCAGAATTCAGGAATTTACTCTGAAATGGATAGAATTTCGAAGGTCATTAGATATAGATTGCCAATCGCAAATATAACAAACACACTTACCGGAGTTTCCGTCTCATAAGGCAACACCTCACTTTGATTCGGCAGCACTTCATTCTCCCAACTGTTCACCAATGATTTTCTGGCTTTTTTAGGAGGCTGAAGGTTCTCCTTGAAATCCCGAGTAGATCTGATGGGCGCCTTGCGACCAATCATCGCGCTCGTATCAGTTTCATAGACGGAATCACCAGTCATATCTTGTAGTTCTTCGTCGTGCATTATCTCAGCTATATCCTCAACCAAGCGCGATGGGCTCGGGGGTATATACCTAGAAACAATGTGTAAGCCATAAACATCAACCGGTCTAGGCGTTTAAAGCAAAAACCTACCTTCTACCATGACGTTTTCTAAGTTCAGCTAAAGCATCCTTGAAAGGAGTTGGCGTCCTGGGTCCAAGCAGCATCTTCTTTGAAGGCGTTTCTGTGATGTAATGGGACTCGATTTCTCTCCTACCAGAAATACGATTATGACCTCTTTCATCTCCCCCATCCACATTGATTTGAATGATCGGCTCCGTTGGATACGAATCGCCATCCTACAAAACAAAATTAGATTTTGAATACAATCCTGTGATTCCGGGGAGAAAATCTAATTTCATATCTAAATTTCACATATGAAATATAACCTTTGACCGCATTTTGTATTTACCTTTTCAGGCTGCCTTCTAACGGGTGTACTGGCTGGTATATTTATATCAAATGATATATTCAAGGAAGGCGAGTTGAAAAACTGACTCGGCGAAAATGGTAATGGTTTGATTGGTGTCACCAGAGGCGACTTTAATGGATCCAGATCTCCCGAACTTTCTACAATACCTTCATGAATTGTGGAATGTGATAGGATGGTTTCGTTTGCTGTCTGTAAAATTTGTCCGTTTTTAATGTATTTTGAATGTTCATGACTAAGAGTTTGGTGTATTTTTCTTTGAAATGATGTTACTACTTTAAGGGTGTGTATATACCATTCAGTGGAATAATTTGTTATTTCATATATGAAATTTATGAGGAAAGTTGATAGATAAGAAGCAAGAGTCAAGCAGCGATTTGAACGTACCTGCATTTCGGACAGCTCATAAGTTTTCCTCCCTTTCTTCAATATGTTTGGCATTTTCCTCTTCAACAGCCGCACATCGGATCCTGTTCGATTTCAAATTTATTATTCGATCTACTCCTTATATATGGAGCCAATTCAAATTTACCTTTCTGAGATGTATAACTACGATTCGCTTCCCCTTTAGCGGTCACTGTCAATGGTGAAGGGTCATGCTCCCGTTCACTGCTCAGCACAACATTCGACGAATTCGAATTATCTGAATTGTCTATAAGCGATTGCGTCGCACCTTGCACACCAGAGTTCTTCATCAAAGTTTTCAGATTGATCCGCGGTTCGCTTAGATCGGTTAGTGACCGTTTTCCACTTTTTGGTTTTCGACTATCGAAATATTCATATTTTCTTCGCATAGTCGAATTCCAATGATTTTTTATTGCATTGTCCGTACGTCCTAAAGATGATGATTAATGACGGTTCCATTGCAATTGGGGCGTTCAAGTACTCACCTGGCAATAATTTTGCAATTTTCGCCCACTGGTTCCCCCATTGCTGATGTGCTTGATAAATAATTTTGTCCTCTTCTTCGGTCCACGCTGTTTTCTTAATATTAGGATTTAGATGATTGTGCCACCGTTCGCGACACTGTTTCCCTATTCTACCTTTCAGGAATCGTGCAATAAGCGTCCATTTTTTCGGTCCATACTTTCTGACAAGTTCTATAACTTTTTCGTCTTCCTCCTTTGTCCAAGGTCCTTTTATAAGCTCTGGATTGACAACTTTTGCCCAACGTTGTTGGCATTGCATATCTGACCGCTCTTTTAAAAATTTTGAAATCGTATCCCATCGTTCGCCGTATTGTGCTACGAGGGATTTCAAAGCAGCGTCCTAGAGTAAATAATAAGTTTAAAATTAGAGAGTACTACTCAGAATTATGTCTACTCACCTCCGATTTCGACCATCTTTTCTTGTTACCAAATTTAGGATCTATCCCGGAGGGATCGCCACTGACGCCGCCTTCTGATAAGTCCGAAAACTCATCTTCAGCAGCAGAATCACTTTCATAGGGGTACCTGCCGAAGAAGAGACATATTCGTGTGTAAGCTTTGATATACGCAACGGTGGAAACGTTGAGATATTCATTTAAAAAATTACACTATTTTCAAAAATTATAATTTAAAATATGTGGCCGAAATCAGCCCGACGCCTTGTGAGCTGAGGCTTAAAAATACACTCGAAGTCTTCCCCACTTTTCATAAAAGGCGACTAAAAAAAATAGAAATCTGTGGGTTAGCAGCAACCTACAAATCTCGAAACCATAATGTCACCGAAACGTCAACAATGCGTTAAGGCACGCTCTCTTGACTTGGGAGCCGGTATCTGACAAAATTCTGATTGCAAGATTCCAGTCCAGATTAAGGTACATCACAATTGTATATTATTATGCACCAACGGAGGTTTCCAATATATTGGAGGTGAAGGATGCTTCCTATGAGCAATTACACTCAGTTCGGTAGATACTTCCTAAAGGTGAAATTGTAATCATGATGGGTGATCGAATGCCCAGGTAGGCTCTGACAACACCTTGCTCGGATATAGGAGTCTTGGCGATCGTAACGATAATGGTCGGAGGTTTGTGGATTTCCGCAGCTCCCATCGTCTCGTCATTGGTAGCGTATTATCAGAGTACAGAGCTTGTTATAAGTTTAGTTGGATTTCAACTGATGGACACCCTAAGAGTAATCAAATTTACCGCTCTACAATTAATAATAGATTCGAAAGTTGTCTTCTGGATATGCGAACAAGAGAGGCATGTATAACATATGTGCGGCACAATCAGTCACCATGTCAAATACAATTATACAACACGCAACAGCAAAATGGTGGCTGGCTCTTCTTTCTATTCTCGCCAATGAAAATTTTCTTAGTCATGCAATTGCAAGAAAAATCAAATGTGGAGCCGCTGACGGGATAGCAAATACACTGAGTAACCCTTGAGCCTGAGAATATCGATGACCATTGAGCCACTATAAAAAATGCTTGCGCCGTTCGTCGACCACGCCCTGAAAGGTCAACACAAGATCTGGCAGACTGCGGAAGCGTGGAAGAGGATCGATGAACGGAATGAATTGAAGGTTTTATCTGCTTGAAGTGGTGACGAGCGTGGTGCGTTCGAGTTCCGATACCGTGCAATATCCCGGGAAGTTCAATGTAGTGTGCGCCTTAACAAAGGGGAATTTGTAGTGCTCGCAGATCGCAAAACTGTACACCGCATCACGAAAAACCTTGCATGTGGCCGGAGACTTTTCGATGGACCTACGAGGGGCATTAACTGTTGACTCTTCATCCACGATGACAAGCAGCTGAATAGATGGAAAGATCACTTCACCACCGTTCTGAATCTCGTAATATTTCGGCTTTAACTATCGATGCTTTAAACTTTCGCATGTGACAGGTATTTAGTGACCTTACTGAGAGAGAGAAGCTTCCAAACTGTTACTAGTTTAACGTGGGGAGTGAATTCGCTACGATGTCTGTGTTGTTGTTGCATTGACTCCGAATTCAAAATTTTCCGCTTTTCACGATAACTTAGAAAGGGCGCCTAGAAGATTTTCACGTATCTTTAGTTTTGAGATCAGTCTAAAATCTCACGAGAATATAATGGGTCCAGCTGAAGTGGCGAGCTATTTTACGGTTGGATAGGTCCCTTTCATGAGGGGCATAAATTTAAAGTTTCATATTCATTTATCGCACTTTTCTTTCCATTGTTTTACAAAAATCTATTGACATGTATTATAAAGACAATTGCAAAAACTCCCCCCTTAAATCAAATTAACGACCAAAACAACTAAAATTTTGTGGTTCTATCGTTTCTGAATGGTTGAAGAAATGGCAATTTGAAACAAATGCATGCTGTAGGTGATACAGTTAATCCATTTAAAAAAAAGTCGAGGAAACCGGAAGCTGGACGCTTCGGGTTCACCTTCTGTAGAAAAACTAGACTACACTGTAGAAAAAGTGTAGAAAAAACAGCTAAAAATTCAAAATATTCCTTTATAAGTCTCCAAACTTCAACTCTGCCGTTCATATGAGCCCACTTTATATGATGATGACGTCATACACGTCTCATACTGCGATAAATTCACCTAAAATACAAAACTTTGACCTTCCATAACTTTGTTAATAATAGTTGGACTTTCTTCAAATTTTTCAGAACTGTACTTATATATTGTATTGTGGCATTAGTGCACTAACTTCTAACTTAAGGTAATTTTCGAGTAAATTTACGTAATGTAATAATATGCTTTTATTAACTTTATTTGAGCAGATATAGTAATGGAATGTGTTTTGAAGCCTAGATTTGGTAAATGTACACATCACTCTGACTTTTTCAGATTTTTCGTTTGGATAGGTTCCGAGAACGAGAACCTGTTTCACTTTTTGGAGTTCACATTTTGAATCCTCAC
The DNA here is from genome assembly GCF_905115235.1 of Hermetia illucens. Taxonomy (NCBI): domain Eukaryota; kingdom Metazoa; phylum Arthropoda; class Insecta; order Diptera; family Stratiomyidae; genus Hermetia; species Hermetia illucens. The sequence continues at coordinate 54,842,068 of NC_051849.1, forward strand.
TCCACTGTGTTCCATCTAATATTAGAAATTGAAGAATAAGAATCTCGAAATAAGACCATTTTCGGAAAGTATTAATTGAGCCTTTTCATTCGATATGGCCATATTCTGTGAGAAAAAAACTCTGCTACAAGAAAGCACAAAACAACATATTTTTCATATGAATTATATTAGCACTGTGACATCACCCTTTCTGGGATGCGTTTATCTCGAAACCACGTTTTTCAAAACTTCTAGTTTTGTTTTTACGGGGACTACTGGGCCGATTTTAATCTTTTTTCGAAGTAATCGTAATATCCAGCATTATGGTTTGAACTTGAATTTCAGAGATTTGTTGGCATTCAGGGAAGGTATTTTCAGATTTGGTCCAATTTAAAGCAAAATTTGTAAATTTATTGTGGGATAATGAAGGGACATACAAACTTGCGGTTTTGTGTTCATTCTAAAATGCATGAAATTTTTTACTACGACGAAATTCAATATGCCCGATCTCGTTTGCGCACGAGGCATCGTCCGGAAACTTCAAACCTGCATCCTCGTGTAATAAACTCAATTCAGTAATACCTTAAAGTCATTAAAATCTATAAAATTCTCCAAGGCTTATACCTAATTAAAATGAATTTGAACAAAAAATAAACCAAATTATGGACATTTAAAAAAAATGTATCTATTTTTTTTACTTGGGTGTCGGGATGGCTCAAGTGGTTAGAGCACTGGGCTGTCGTAACGGACTGGATGTCGGATACCAGACGATTCGGCTCTCAATGAGTACCTGAGCCGAATCAGGGTAATAATCTCGGATGAGCGCAATGTTCACCACATTGCCTCTTACAATGTACTGTATTGTACGGTTACGATCTTCAAGGCCCTGATCCAATATAATCGTAGATGACAAATCCAACATGGCGGACCTACAAACTTAACTAATAGATTTCTGCGACCATGAATTTCTTGTGAAATATGCTACATTATGCTCACATCAGGATCTTAGTCGGATATTTCGTATAAGAATACTTCTTCGATAGGCGACTGACTTTGTGACGTATTTGTTATTTTTCGCCACCTACAAATTCCAACATGTACAAGTATGCAATAATACCGATTCTAATTCATTCCGGTACATAGAAAGCCATCTGGGGCCGCGTGGGCAACTGGCACTTCAACGCCCCGCGCAAGAGATAGGGTGCGTTTGAGACGTTCCAATATGTTTCGTATGTATGTACACAGATTCTACATATATGTCGCTTTAATCTGATGATAACTGATCACATTGCCTCCTACAGGGTACTGTAATCCTGTAGTGTACCCTTACGGTCCTGAATGAAGTGTTCAAGGCCCTAATCCGATTTGGATTGTTGCGCCTCGCTAGAATTCCGTGCCCGTGGGAATCCCCTTTCCACTCCTCTCTTGTCAGGTCTGTATTTTAGTAATATTTTTACGACCAAACGTGACGGCTTTGATTCAACCGTATAACGAGAATTATCGCCATGTTTTGCTATCGACATTATTTTACAGAAGGGATAAATGACATGATATGAAACCCTCATTACGCTTGGGAGAAATTCGGCCAGAAAACAACTTTAAAATCACGGAATATGTAAGAATATTTGAATGTATATTTACCTCATTTCCACCTATTTGGTAGTGTTTATGTGTTTAGTATGTCAGACTATTCACTTTAGTGTGATACGTTCAGATTTAAATTGCAGTAAATTTGCATAAAAGAGATCATTTTGACCTATTTTAACTTTGTTAGTAATAGTGCGATTCTCACCAAACTTGGCAGCATCATGTTCTAGATTATAGCCTATTTTAGTGCAAAACTTGATGACTAAGATAAATTTAAAGGGGCTTTCCAGTCAATTTCTAACAATATTATAATATGATATTAGCTTTATTTAAACAGATATCGCTATGGAGGGTATTTTCAGGCCTAGATCCCATGTAATGGTAGCTTTGTAATTTTTTCCCTTTAATTTGGAAAGTACTAATCAAGTCCTTTCATTTAATATCCCATGATTATATTCGGTGAAAAAATACACCTTGCTTCATGCCAATAGGAGTAACTATTTATGAAGAAATGGGTTTGACAGACAGATAGTAAACCGATTTTAATAAGGTTTTGTTTCACGCACGGGAGTATTCTCTGTGCTTTGTCTACTCGGACAAAATTGTCCGCTTTTTATTATATGATAATTGGAGTTAACAGAACCTTTATTTTCACGATGCTAATGCTATAAATTGTATTTACTTTGCCCATTATAAGGGTGTTTGGTTTATATAACATATCAAAATCTATATAACCGGACAAAGAGTATGTCACATGATTTTTAATGTAATTATAAGCAAAAAATATAAAGTAAATTGTGGTATAAATGATTAAGAATGTTTATGCCCAAAGGCATTTTAATTTTTTTAAAATAAATTCGTCTTTAAAAGACATAAATCGTAATAACGCAAAATTTATGATAAGCTGGAAATAAACACTGGATGGTAGCTAGGTCTTTGCTCTAAATGCCAATTTGGAATGGGAGTAATGAATTTCCAAACGCAAAATTGTGTTTTTCTCCCAAACTTTCGCTGTTTTACACCATTGGCGCTTTAGCGTATTCAATGTACTATTTTTTTTTTTTTGCAAAAAAGTTGATTTTCCTTTCATTCTAATAAATTCATGTCCACATCATTTTATCCTAAATACTTAATAAGTGGTAGTTACAAAGTTGTAAAAAAAAATCATAAATACGTAAAAACAAAACGATGAATTTCGCATGGAAACGAAGAAATTTGTTCTTAACGGACCAAAAAAACCTAACCGATATTTAGATGGATGAACATCCAAAGATAATTGAATTCTGCATGGTTTTATTAAAAATGCTAAAAGGGCTCAAAATGAGTATATTTCATTAATAGACGATGGCACGCTCTTTTGGGGAAACTGAGTACTACTTTTGATAACATTCTGCTTTATATTTTAGCAGTATCATAGAAGTAACTTCTTTTAAGGACCTTTGAGTCTCCCTATAAAACATTTTTTCCAAATATCCCCGCAGATAGTTGTCCAGTGGATTTATTCGGGTGAACTCGGCCATAGCGGCTCATTCCATCTATCCGTTTCGATAGCATTAATAATTAAGTGCTTCGTTTTTCATAAAAAGACATACATCGGTAAATAAAATATTTTCAGTAAAGTTAGGATTTTCCCTAATTCGTTTTTGTAACCAATCGCAAAAAAAAAATAATTTTCTTATGTTTTATTGTTGAAATTGCTTCCGGGTTATGTATGTTAAGATGATTTTAGTAAGTTACAGTAACCCTTAGAATGGCAGCCGAATTGGTTTTTTTTTCTACTAATAACTTTTTCACCTGCTCTTACGAACCCTTAGTAATTAAAACCCAATTACACTGAAGTGTTAACGGTGTCTTCCAATGAATCAAAGTTAACAAAGAACAATCATGTGGATTTTCTAACAATTTGGATTAGCAGGTAGTTTGTTAGTCGAAGTCTTAAAATGAAAGATTGCCTCCGAAGACTTTTTTCCGTTTTATTTATTGGCTAAAAGTATCTAATTTAAACAAATACGTACTTCGGGGACTAACTGTCCCTTTCTTCAGTGTTATCTTCTGAAAAAAATTTTTCCACCATTTCGGGTTTTTATAGCGTTGTTCAATGACATATCGTGTCCCTGCTCTACTATATGTCTGGCAACCGCGGATCTCATGTGTGGGTTATTCTTGTTTTTTTACGTCCTCAAGAAGGGTAAATTTTTTGAAACCGTATGAAATTGCCTCATTTGCACAGTGATAGTTGCTGTCATGACAGGAACGGTCAAACCAACTTTGTGGAATAAACAACATGATAGTCGCTATTGTACCATTGTTACAGCACTTACACTATGTCGCCTGACTAGATAGTTGAAAGTATTTCCGTGACAGTAAGGGAACTATCAGGCCTACTTGGATCTTCTCATTTTCAACAGTAGCTGAGGAAGTTTTGTTACCATTATCAGAACTGTTTTCAAACAAGCTTCGTCAGAAAATTAGGAGCATCAGATGTACGTATAATTGCGCGTTTAATTTTTATTATTTCACCCACGACAGCAGCTATTGCTGCAATTATTTCAGTGTCCGCTATATTGCTACTGTCACGATTGCTGCAATCTATATAATCGTGTAGACACTATACTTTCATCATATGACTTTCGATGAGGTTGTCAGGACATGTCTTTCATGACAGTCCTATCACCGTGTAAATGGGGCTTAACGTTATAGAGCAAGCACCTCAATACCAAATAACAAATTATTCCATATAATAATAAATTGTTAATCGTCATGGTAATCAATTAATAGGCTTCCGGCCGGTAAAGTTATAATAAAGCACTAGCATGGGATGGTGCAGTGTCCGCCCACTTTGGCCACCACATAGTGAAAGAGAAACATGACTTCGTTAAGCGTAGATCCACTGCCTCCAACCTGCTTGACTTTACCAGCTTTGTCGCCAAATGTCTAAATTGACGGCAAGAAGTACATACCATTTACACTGATTTCGCTAAAGGCACTGTAAATCACAAGATACTTCTATTCAAACTCTCGCGTCTAAGCGTTCCCATTCCACTTGTATTACGGCTTGCCTCTTACCTTTCCAACCGATCCTGCTGCGTCTTTGTTGACGGCTGCACTTCCCACTCCTTCTCCCTTTGGGCCCTTTGTTATTTTTATTTTTTATTAACGACCTTCCCCCCTCCTTACTTGTCCCTGTTTGGTCTATGCAGACGACCTTAAGCTATTTTCCGCTATATCGTCGCCTATGGACTGTGTTTCCCTTCAATCTAACCTAGACACTCTGGTTCGTTGGTGCTCGACTAATGGTTTAGCGCTAAACGTCAGAAGGTGTCATCTATGCGCTACTCCCTAAAATCCTCACGCACTTCCTTTTTCTACTCTCCTAACGGATATTCCTTATCCTGCTTAAATTCCACTCAAGACCTCAGTTGACAATAAATGCAAAAGGGGGGTGTACATTTTTTTTCATCAAATATAGTCATGTGGGGTACCAAATTAAAGGTCTCGAATAGTACTTTTCGAAGCCGGTCTTAGTTTTGGTAGTTGTTGGAAAGGTGAGGAATGCCGGGGGTTTAAAGTGATCATTTCTTTAACGAACCCATTCTCAGAAACTACCCAACCGATAAATCCGAAAAAAATCAAAAGGCTGCCACTATATGGTGCCTAGGCTCCGAAATACCCTCCATACCGATACCTCAAATAAATTTAATAATAGTACATTACTATAATTTTCAATAATTGACAGGAAACCCCCCCCCCCCCCTAAGTTCACCCTAGAATCACAAAATTTTGTAGCAATATAAGCATAGAACAGCATAGAACATGATCCTGCCAAATTTTCGGAAAATCGCACTATTACTAACAAAGTTATACTAGATCAAAGCTGTCATTTCTGTGCAAATTGAAGACTTTGAATGTCAACATCATCCGAAAGTGGATATTTTCATATAATATATGCATATATTACGTGCTAAATACTAATGGAATAAATGCACACTCAAATCTCTTTATAAAAGAAATACACAAAACCTTTCATACCTTAAGCGTCTAGCTTCCGGCTTCCCGACTTGTTTGAACTTTCCTCGAGTCTGATAGACTGCTCTGTCGCCTCTGTGCCCTTCGCAGAGCTCGAAGTCTACTTTCATTCCCCGACTCCTAGGCTTTGCGGAAATTACAACGCACAACAGCTTGGTCCCTTTAACTTCTCTACTTTAAGTAGTTTTAAGCATAGAATAAGATTATTGCTTTCTCCTAATCCTGAGGGCAATAAGTAATTGGAGTTTACTCTGTTTGTTTTCACGAGAAAAGCGGCAATTTTATAATCTTGAAAATCTGATTTCCAAATGAAACTAACATCTTTCCCTCAGCAATTATGTGTCTATTATAAAACGAAAAGTTACTATCGTATGGTAAAGAAAATAACTTACATATTTTTCCTCCTTTTTCTAGTATTTACCAAAAGGTTTCGTCATTCTGTCGGCCAGCAGTCATTAAGGCTTTGTAATCAGTGGCGACATCCTCCTAACTGGTAGGGGAGCAGACGGTTAATCACTTGCACAAACCAAGGAGGATCTGCCCCTCCTATAACATGCATACGCAAATGCGTATATGAGTACGGCAATATGCACGGGTCACTGGTCTATACTGTACCATGTCACCATTTGCATTGCCAAAGTTATGAAGGAGACTCTTTGTGCCAAGCTGCGGGGTAGGTAAACAAAGACATCTCCGGTTCTAGGGTGTGGGAGTTGCTATCCTTCGTAAACACAACGGGGTAGCTCTGATGATCTGAGCCGGTTGGCTTCTCCTGCTTTTGCCCTTTCCACAATAGCCAAAGTATTAGGAATTCGTGGGATCAAAACGGTACGCCACAGCGATAATTGGGCTCTAGGGAGCGGCACTGATGCCTACCTTGTTGATGTTGTGGGAATCCTTTTCCAAGCTGATGAAGAGCAGGCGAAAGCTAAACTCCGCACGATGTTCCAAAATGACCAACAGGGTGTTGATGTGGTTCACGAGGTGTTCTTTAACAGGTTCAAAAACTATTTTAGCTACTATTTTTGCGACTTCCCACTATCCACCATCGCTAATTTGCAATGCTTGTAAAAGGACACTACACTATTGCAAGAGTTGATCGTAAGCTGATTTTCTAATAAATCGCTCGTTATATGTTGATAAAAAAACTAAAATAAGATATATATGATGCGCTGTTATATTGTATGTAGGGTTGCCTGCTTTTCTGAAGAGGCGTTTGAAAGCCAAAAGGATGTTCATAGTTTACTAGCGGAAACATGTCTCCATTGTATTTAAATTATTTCATTGCATCCCCAATCCCATTTGGTTTTTTTCGAATGTTCTTCTCTAAGACTGTTCTTTAAGTGTATCCTTAATTTTCCCTGTCAGAAGAGAACATATCTCCAAAGTATCATTTGTCAAGTGATTCAACTTGATCCAAAGTTCTATTTGCTTCGACTTCAGATGCACTGGCTCATATCGGAAAGATAAAATGAATTCCGCACTTACACACCTCTCTCGAGATCAAACAAAAAAAAATTCAAACTGGCGATTACATCACCGACCAGCATAGATAAAAATAATCACCGCGCGCCGCCGGCGGGAACAAGTTTCTTCTTCTCCCCTGGTTTTTGCCGCACATCCACAAGAACCCACTGAACAACTTGAGCCGTTTCCTAAGTGCCTTCTACCCTCAGGAAGATGTGAAAATAAGGAAGTTCACTCTAGTGGAACTTTAATTATGTATTTTCCTCGCCGTACGACATGCATTGCATTCCCCTGTTCCTGGTATGGGAGCATTTTTAATTTATGGGTTTCCAGCACAACCTGCACCCTAGACCCTACGGATTCACGATAGGACCCGGAGAAACTCAAGATATGGGCGATGCGTGCTGCTGTGGGTAATTGAAAATGTGCGTGTCGTTCAGAGGTAAGGCCCGATGAGGCCATTTTCGAGAGGGTGATGGTTTTCTGACGAAAACTTCGGTCATGCAGCCCATCTCCGTCCCAATATGAAATAATTTAAGCCACTGCACAACACATTTATTCACTCATCACAAAATTCACTTTCATAATTTCGAATGCTCGTTCAAGACGGTTAACGAGTGCTTATTTAAAATTTGACTTTGTCCTACATGGAATATACTCAAAACTTTACTTACATTTGTTGGCCCGATTAAGTTGCGGATCCCAGGAATCTTTGCCTCATCCCGAGCCTCCAATAAACTGAAACAATGGAAACAACTCGATTACAATTTAATTTATGCGATTGCCACAAATTCAATGATTGAAATTCAAAAGCTCCGTGTCACGGGAGTTCGTTAGAATCGAGCAGCCATGACAGATTCAAACTATGTCCGTACACACCGACCACCACACCAACACATACCGCACTCACACCTATTCAGTTCAGCCCGCGCGACAGATGTTCCGTCACCCAATAGCGCGCTATTGCTCAGCCCAGCGGCGACGGGGACTTTATTTTGGTTTTATGTAGCGCCAAGTTCCTATTCGATTGCGACGATCTCAAGGCATCAACGTAGACCCTCGCCCTGCCACGCCAGGTCTACATAAACAAACCCGCTCCAGCTGACAATAGCGTCATCCTGGCGCTTATCAATCCACACGAGCCGCCTCTGGACCAATGACGTACCAGCAAACCCGCGACAGCTCGATCCAAACCGTAACAGCCATTTTCCATCCGTCAAGTCGTTGGAAATCAAAAAGTTATTCTTTACCTTGAATGTTTACGGTCACGCTGCGGCGGTTTCCGCCCACTAAATGCACATTTTGAACAATCACGCCGTGCGCTATCTGTTTAACGTGGAGTTTAGATGCCACAATGCCGACCGGCACCAGTCTGAGCAAAATATTTTCAAGCACACCGAAAAACGAAAACGACAGTTCTTGGCTCAACGACACACACACCGACCGCACGTACGATTGCTGACTTTGTTCGGCGCGATAGCAGTAGCGCCATCTGGGCGAGAGATGGCGAATGGTATCTCGTTGCAGCGGTACATGTGAATACCATAGCTTGCAAATGTGCAACAGCGTACAACGTACAGCGCAACTCCTCACACGTACACAAGTGATGATGTGAAGAAAATGTAGATATACGTTCGTTTGAAAATGCGCGCCAAGTATTTTCAGTTACCTGGAGGATTTAAGTTAAAAATCATTTTTCTTATTGGCTTCCCCTACAAATAAGCTGCTAATAAACAATATATTTTAAATTACGCAACCCGTCGATTTCTTAGATTATAATCGCCCCATACTGCCATGGGACCTGACTTTCATTTACTTGGCTAACTCTAATGTTGAATTTCTTAAACAAATATAATGCTACAATCGAAATATTTATCATTTTCCACTTATAGAACGGAGATACAAGCGTTTAAAGTTTTTTCCAAGATCTTTCTTTCAGCAATTCTTCTGGCACCCCCCCCCCCATGTCATTTTGAAGATCAGTCACTCAACCAACACGCATTGCGTGATTACGAATTTCGCTTCTTTTCTCGAAATTCTCAACATTAACGGAGATACAAGTGTTTAAAGTTTTTCTCAAAATTCCTCCAAATTTCAACAATTTTCGTGGCACTGTGACCTCCCCCTTAACGTTTAGCTATTCGATTAATCGCCTTTTTGTTTATTTTTACTTTTTCATAGTAATTTCCATGTAAGCATTGATAACTTATGTCTAGCTTAAGGGGGTCATCCCGTGTGAAGGCCGTTTTTTTCGCCTTTTTTTTGAAAAATTATTTTGGAGAACTGGATAAAGATAGAAACCTGATTTTTTCACCATATGTTTACTGATATCTCTAGTATATGTGATAAATTTTTCAGATTGATATCGTAGCTAGTTTCTGGAATACGTGTCAATTTATGCACCCATCTCCAAAAAAAGGTGTTTTTCTGCTGCCACGCTGGAGGGCGCTGTGTTCATCTGAGGGAAAAAAACGAAACGGCATTTTAATGTGGACAATATTCCACGGTCCGTAAACTAGGATAATTAGAAAATATTAAAAGGTAAATTTTTGTTGGGCTTTTAAACTTAATTTTTTGAATTTTGAATAAATAAAAAAACTACGCGTCCGATCGCAATTATCCTAGTTTGCGGACCGTAGAAATATGTATTAAAGAAGTCGTGAAAATTTCAAAGAATTTGGTTGGATAGATTTTGAGCTATGGTGGCAGCCGATTTTCAAGATGTAGTTTCGAGAAAAACGCATTTGAAAATTTAAATGTGGTTATCAACAGTAAAATTTTAATTCACCATTAATCTACTATACCTGGTTCATAGAGAGTGCCCTCTGTTTCTTCAAAAAAGTCTTGTAGGGCCGATTGTTGCTCTCTGGTTTCAATTCTGGCTCTTTTAGCGAGTTCAGTCGGTGATCGTTCGGACCGCCAAATTCGCACTTCATTACGGTGGTCGGCATAAACCTGACATATGTGACTAACTTGACATCCCATTGTCACTAGGATTTTGAGAATGCCATTGAATCCTTCATTGAAAATAATTACAGCCAGAAAAGTGACTATTTCTACGACCCTGGCTCCAAAATGAAGGTGTTTAGGAGCGAAAGTTCAGATCAATGCATTTAACGACTCATTGTTATCCTGCGTCTCTGCTCCTAAACATCTGTTCAAGAGATCATCTCGCCACAAATCTTTGTAGATTGATTTGATGACTGTTTGATCTTCTTCAGTCAAAGGTGCCTTCTCATGGTTGAAACTATCCAGTTCTCCTTTAACTTCCGCTTTGCGCCATTTGCACCAACTGTCCTCGTCTGCTGGACAATTTCAATGCTGAGGATTTTCGTCTGTGATGTTTGTGATTCTTCTTTGCATTTCTAAGCCACGTTCCCATTTCTTTCTCGACATGTCCTACGCATTCCTTTTTTATTACCACGTATATTTTATTATTTGCAGAAATACCGGAGAAAACTCCAGCAAAATCCAATATACAATATACAAAACTTGTCGCAATTGGAACATCCATGTTCATGCTTGCTAAAACTTTCTTTGCTGATGTTGATGCGAAGTCCTTTTTCTTCTCTGATAAGTATCGATTCCCATGAAATACTCGTTTTTTAGTGCGAGCATGACGTTGAACGTTAAAGCGATCTTCCTTCGTACGATCCATTTAAAAAAATCACTGAACACACAAACAGCACAATACTTACAACAAAATATAACTGAGTATAACTTGAACGCCTTTCAGTGCTCACTCTAGACTGGATTATCCTTTTTATTCCAAACAGCAAAGCAATTTAGATAATTGATTGGTTTTCAATCTTTTTATATTCATACCTGTGTTCGAATTTATAAGGCTCAGGTAAAAAACTAACAGGTAAAAAAAGATTCGATGCTCTTTCTCATCGAGTACTCTAGCCGCGGCTGCAAACTCCTTACCTGTTTAACACTGTAATTTCTGAACGACTCGGAATATCGGAAAATCCCTTTGCCCACATATTCTCCACTATATATAGATACAATTCATGTAAAAAAAAAAAAATCGATTTCTCCAACCCGACACACGGGATGACCCCCTTAAGTTGGACTTAACTATCAAAATTCTATTTCGAGGGGTAGCTATTTCTAATGACATAAGACCATCCTGAGTGTTGCGGGAATCGACCAAGAGAGGAAAGGTATCCCAGTAACCTAAAAATTTGGCAAAATTTACCGTGAAGGTCTGTCTGTAAATACTGAAGGTCCACTGAATTGTTCCGTCGACACGCGCTTGGTAGCCTCTTTGCTAGCCAGGCTCGAGAATGTGAATATTTCAGTCCCTCACTTGTCATTTTACAAAACTTCACGTATCCTTAAGCCGATGTTTTGGGTCCGCAAAGCAATAAATGCTCGACCGCGAACGTGGCCAATCACATCCTCCATCGATGCTTGATGTCCATGAGGCGTAGTTTGGAGTTCCCATCCTGCCTTGGAAACCTTAGACGATTATATTGGAGGATGCCGTTTATTGTTAATGTTAGTTTCGTAGGCGAGCGTGGAATCGCGGATCACATCCTCCATCGATGCTTTTTCTGCCTCAGATGTCTATGAGGCGCGGTCTTTGGGGTTTCCATCCTGCCTTGGAGTCTTTATACCATTATATTGGAGGATGTCACTTATTGTTAATATTAGCTTCGCAGGGTAAAGAGAAGGAGGGTCATAGGGTTCCTCATGTCACTATAATTCCACATTGAGACAGAATGGGGAAAAATATATGCAAAAGAAACTTTAAGACAAATTGCTAAAAGAAACGAATTAAAAATAAAAAAAAAAGAAAAAATGGGAAACATTCAATTTTCAACCCCATCCCCGAACGGGGTGAGGAGTTTATGTAGGAAGAGTTCAACCTTTTTATAGAATTTTGTGGGCAATAAAAACATTGAATTTTTCCAATCTTTCGATATATTGTTATTGGGGTCTTGAATTATAATCTTTTTTGGTTAGGGAGATGAAATGCATTTACGCAAAAGACTTGCGGACTCTTGTCTTAGATAAACTACACATCACCTCAGGCCAGACCTACTCAGGGTAGGAAAATAATAAGGCTACCTCAACGCATGCAGTGAGATACATCATTATGTGTCGAATTTAACAGGGGGTCCCCGTACATGCAAAAGGGGGATGTAACTTTTTTCACCAAATATAGTCATGTCGGGTATCAAATGAAAAGTTAGTACTTTCCGTGTTAAAAATCGTCAATTTGTTTATTAAGAGCCCGATTCTCGGAGGAATACATGGAGACTGACTAGATCGTTGTCCCCTTCAGTAGCAGTTTTGACTTTACGGCGAGACATTTCCAGGGAAAATAGTTTGTAAGCTGGAATAGGCTCTCTGCAGCATGGCTTCAATTATGGTATTACGAAACACTTGATACTCTTCCATCGAAAGGTGATGGCGATGGTGGACCCACCATCTGCAGAAGAAAAAGGTATGGCAGGCATTATCCACCACATTCTTGCAATAAATGCAGTTGGCCGATCATGATTGACCGGCTGAACGTATTTGATAACATGTGCAGAGCATATCTACCCCTCGATTCTCTTTCCTAAGATTACTACCACGCCCAGGGAACAGGGCTTTCTCTTCACAAGCGACGACTTTCTTATTTCCCTCGCTATTCCCGAGGTATATAAACCCCTGCTCAGCTCCTCCGCATCAATTGCTGCAATCACCATGACTACTGGCTGTAAGACGGCACGATGGGCAGACACAACTTGCCAAGCTCCTCGTCATTGTGCTAGCGCTAGGCGCTTACAGTATATTGAGGGAGTCGCCCCATACTTCGAAGCCTTAAAGAAAGATAGACCGAGCGGTATTCATTAGCAAATTGGATAAGAGACTTCCCGACATTGGACATAGCCAGCAAATCGGCAGCCTTGTCTGCAGTGTTGCAAAGCTGCTCGAAGAAGTTAATCTCTGTGCCTATCGTGATGCCTAGGTATTTCATCGCCGACTTCGACAAGGCTATGTTTTCACTCACCTGAACAGGGAGAACTAGTAGTTTCCGTCAACACGTATTGCAACAGCGATTCAGTTGCAGTTTTTCTATCCGAGCCTGGGTCTTGTCGCTCATTTACTCCTCTTGAGAGAGCTTCAGAAAATTTTCCAATGTGATTTTCCTGATGTTTTACCCAGTAGGTGTTTGCCAGGCGTTAGAACATTGAGAGGAGACGTTTATCATTTCGAAAGAAATGTACTGATGATCACTGACCGTGAAATCCTCCAGCACCTTCCTTCTATGGAGGGCTAAAACTAAGGACTCCATAGCAAAAGTTGCGTCAGTGATAGTGTTCTCGTAACCAGGACGTCGGCATGCCGGAGAATTGGGTGGGGCATGTCCCATCCATGAGCTCTGCCGTTAAAGTCTAAAATAGAATGTTTTCGTGTTTCTAATCTCGTCTTTCAAGGGGCGAGTCTATTCAGAAAAGCAGACGTAGATTCGTTCGGTCTGAGGCAAATGCTGAAAAAGTCACTTCCGCGCAACGAACCGAAACGAAGCCATCACTTGGACCATGAGCCCGCACTCGCCAGTTATGTCTCACCCAGGCGGCAGCATTGCAAGATATATCGGAAATCACAATGGTGAGCTCCTATCTCGGTAAAGCTCGCTGAGAAGCAACAAGTGCTTTCTTCTTTCTTCCACTATCTGCCTCATTAGGTCATGGGTGGTTGCACTCCTATGGATGTTTGCTTGCAGGATGTGGATCATTGTGCTTGGCTTTTCGCTCTTTGTAACTCTTCTTTGATTCATGGCACTGCCCGGAACCGAGAAGACAAATCACATCTTCTTTCTGCAGACCGCGGTCACGCATTCGCTGTGTGCCCGGGTTCGCCACACTTGTAATACAAAGTGCTTCCGGGCTGCACTGTGTATTTGCAGTTGCTCGAAGGTCTAGCACTTAAAACAGCAGATAGGAATTGCCTTCCATATTGCCCTACAATAATCCACCTGATCTTTTTTTCTCGCAATGAAGAAGTTGGCTGGCTTGGGGACAGGGACAGTGGCCAATTTTTGTCCTATGAACTTGACTAGGGCTAATGCGGAGTTCGGATCCCTGGGTATATCGGCAATATGCAAATTAAAAAGAAGAGGGATCCTTGATCCTTGAGATACACCGGCTGACACATAACAAAGATGTGAGTAGGTTCTTTCTATTGATTAGAAATTTCCTGTTTTTAGAAAGTTCTAGAGAATTTATATTAAATAAGTTGGTTTTTTATATTTTATCATTCTATAGATTAATCTATCCGTGGACAAACTCTGGAACCGAATTGAATAGTCATTAGGACAGAAAGCCAAGATAAGGGCTAGCAGGCTGGAGATCACTGTATTCTGCAAAGATATAGATGAGATCACAACGAAAGTGGAGATTCATGGGGCTATTATGCTCAGGAGGCGGCTGCTCCCTGGTAGGTAACCCAACTACTGGTAGGACAACGAAATCACAAGCTAGCAAGCCTTATGCTTCCGGCCAAGGCTTAGGAGAAAGCGCAGTAGTGATGGTCGAGAAGAGATATACAGACAACTGTTTGAAAGAAGCCATTCGGAGGAGTAAAAAGAACTTCTTCAAAAAGTTGTGCGACCATACCGATATAAACCCTCATGGAGCAAACAGGGTGGTAATGAAACGATGAATGATAGATGCAATAATCAAGATATATCGTCAAGAATGAAGAAGGCTTGGATTATAGGGGTTTCGTTTCTGAAAGTTGCCAATTGTACTGATATTTTGGCATTTGCTTGCCGGCAATGAGTTGTGTCTTTGTTAACCGACCCTAGAGCTTTGGGTGAGGTGTATTTAGTCTTTTTAGGATGCAGTTGGCGAATGCTCCAAGTCTTAATTAGGGTGATTAGACTCGAGTCTGCGCGGGGACTCATCTGAAGTGGCTTCGGTCACGAAAGCTTACCTTACCAGGGGTATACTGGCACCATGGAAACCGGGATTGCCCTCTGAATTTACATGTCTCAGGAGAGTTTCTGATTCATGTACTTTTAGTTCAGTTGCTTCGGTTGGGGATTGTGGTTACGTCTACGCAGACAAAGAGACCTTCGGGCCTCAAAGGTGGTGTTACGTTTCAGCTCCGGTGCTGTACCCCTTATTTGGGTAAAGATTGGGTATTTCTTGCATCCATCAGTATGAGTAATGTGCCATGAACTCAGTAAAGACTGGTACCGTTTTTGTTTGTTACAGCTGGTTGGATTGTAGTTACAAAATCAATCTCAAGGAGAAGACCGTGGGGTTAAGTCAACACAACGTAATCGTTCCCGTGATCAGTGCATGCATGTATGCAAGGTTTTGATGGATCACCTTGCATAAAGCATTATGAGAAGGTCCAACGTTGCTAACGCTGAATCACACATTCTGCACTGGTCGTTCCCCACCCGCTTTTTCATTAGCATTTTATAGTTTCCTGTGGCAAGCACCCCATTCTGAATGGCATACATAAATCCCTCCGTCTCAGCAAAAAGCATAGAGTCCTCTGTTCGACAAATGCAAATCGACAAATGGCTGTCAAAAGCAATTCACGTATTTACGTACGTGCTTTACCTTCGACTTGCCGAGACGATTCTGCGGTGATGTTATGGCGCAATATCAACCATACCTTTGCGTCCGATATTCCGAGGCATGTTCATACGCTCCACGGTTTTTGAAGATCGGTCACTGAAGGGATAGTAAATATGTATATTCAATGCGTTTATTTTATTCCTCTTTGAGAGATCGACTTTTTCAGTTTTACAGGTATAGGTGAGGATCTTCTAGCCCAGAAAGTCTATAAGGGCATCTATGGAAAAAAAAAGACGTGGTAGACCTTGCTTTAGATGGAGTGATGGTGTAGGCCAGGACGCTAGACAGCTTTTAGGGATATCGAATTGCTGGACTTTGGCGCAAAACTGGGAAGTCTCAAGTTCCTTATTAAGGCAGGATTAGGGTGGATACCGGTTGTTGCACTGTAGTTGATGATGAAGTGTTTTGCTTTAGGTGAAAAGAAATTGCGTACTTTCCTTTTGCATAAACTGAACACACAGGTAAAATGGTGTCCTTCACTGCATGTATGGGCGTTCACGGTTCCAATTAAATTTCGTATCAATAGATCTATCCGTTTCCGACCGAAGTACCTATGGCATACAGACAGACAGATAGTAAAGCGATTTGGATGAGATTCTGTTTTACAGAAAATCTTAAACAAGGAAACCGACAAGCAGACAGTACAGCAATTTGTTGTTTTGTTTTTAAAAGATCCCTCTTGGAGTAAGATTTTTTATTTCCAAATCCTTATTAATAATTACATAAATGCTTATTAGTAAAAAAGTTAACTAGAAGCGATTATAAAATTTTTCTCAATAATTATTTAAAAAAAACATGATTTCTTTACCGTTTTGTTATATTCTAAACACATTGCATAGTGTTCGGATTATAATAACCACCGTTACAATAGCGCTGTCCCAGTTTATTGTAGTTATCCACAGCATTAGGGTACGCGTGGACGATATCTTTCACTATACCATTATTTTTATAAGAATCTATCAATCCAACCACACCAGAAGCTACCCCCACGGTAGCTGCTGCGGCCCCTGCAACACCTCTTTTACTTCTATTTATCTCTTCTACTCTATTTTCATTAAATTCATAAATTTGTTGATTGCTCAAATCACTGGATTTTATCAGCTCCTCCATAGGATAAGGACTAGCAGCAGTTACAGATGACATGATAGTACCCATGATTGCGACTGATAGTACAAAATTTTGTAATTTGGCCATAATTGATTGCATTTGCAAGGAAAAGTGGGAGGAAACAATAAAACTCAAATTTTTTTTACAGAATTTAGGAAGTGGTGAAAGAGCAATTAAATTTTGATCCTTGCTTGATGGTTTCTAAATTATTCAATATATCCGGGATTTTCAAGCCAGCTCAATTCTCTGAAAATATTTTAAAAGATAAAAATTATTATTAAAATCATTTTTTCTATTTAATGTGATTAATTTAAAAGGCGAACAATTTCGATGACCCCAAAAAGGCTGCCAGGCGAATGTATATCGGAAGCAGACAACGGAGCCAAACTCAACATTGGTTTGCTGCAAAGAACAGAACTAACAAAGGTGCATGATCAGAAGACAGCGACGAGCAATGCAGCAGGCGCGGAATTGTATCTGCGCTGTCTGAATTAATGCCTAGAACCGAAAAAGGCTATCAAGAATGCTCGGGATAGATCTAATCCTTCAACGTTAGAACCAAAAAAAAAAGATGCGGCGGAGATCCGGCCAAAGAGGGGAATGCTCTTTAGAAATCCATGGCCAGGAGGGCGAAAACATTGGGTAGATCAGGGTGATAGTAGGGGCGAGGAGACCCGACATTAGTTATGGTAGGGTCACGGTTCGAGTCTGGAGTTAATAGTTACTTGTAAGGAATAGGGAATAAGATTATTGTCGGGTAGATGTATAAGGGTGCCATGTTGGTGTTTGGCGACATGTACTTTCAACCAGCTCTGACATTGACAGACTACAAGAAAAAGCATGCAGGTAATTTAGGAGTTCCCTTGCAAGAAACGAAAAGAGCTTGAATCGTTTTTATATTTAAATGAAAATATATATGTAAGTCTTCAAGAGTTATTTCTATACTATAGACCCCGCGGCTATCCAAGTTTCATTGGAAGCCAGCTAGAGAACTGAGGCAGTTCCAGACACAAGACAAGCAGGGTGGTACAAAAAAGTACTGCGCTATCATCACCTTCAATGTGGGGAATGCTCTCAGTTCTGCACAATTCAGTAAATCATAACATACTTCTTTAAAATATTAACGTGAACCCAATTGAATAACTGGTATCGCATAGATCGTTAGCCTAACTAATCCAGAATATGGTGCAGAAATTTCAAAGCGAAATTCGCAGTTCTTAAGATTTTATAGGGGTAGAAGCTAGCGATTAGCGGGTACAGGCTCACGGTTCACCACCCAGGAGGCAGTCGCTTTATTTCCTTACGAAATCTGGTAGTGTTATGTAAATAGCCCATTTATACATAAGTGACGTCAGTCCCCTGCACCAGTGCCAGTCATAACTGTATTTTGATCGTAATTAAGGGTGATAAATGTCTTTATATCCGAAAGGGGCTTTTTTCGAAAACGGAATTTTTCACATTTGCAGGAATTCTAGAAAACAAACTAGTGAGTTGCTGCACGTCCTGCAGTTGGAGAACTCCAGTTACGACCTTCAGCAGAATACTGTCAAGAAACTCTTTTATTTTAACTTAAACTTTTCAAAAAATTCTCCAAAGTTGTTCGGAATATGGCTAATATAATATAGAATGAAAATGAATAGAATGTAAAATGTAGAATTTGAATGGATTCCGAATAATTCCCACTAAAAAAATCTTGAAAAACTATGTGAAAAAGGCCTTCTAATGTGGTTTAAAACTTAGTTCGGGGTCGAAAGTTATTCCCAGGTCTTTTAGCGATGGCTGAGAGCGAACTCCATGTGCACCGATGCAAATCTGAACAGTTTTCTATTTCTTCCGCTTTGTGAAAAGTACCAGCTTCGTTTGCTTAGGTACTGGAAACCGTAGAACGCCATCGTAAATTATGTTCCATAGCAGAGGACCAAAACCAGACCTCTGTGGAACTCCTGCCGTAAGATTTCGAACCTTCGTCCGAATTGTAAAGTAATTTCTGCTATTGGAAGTCGAACATAATATAATATATAATATAATACAGTGGTATCCTGATAATTCGTACATCAAATATTCGTATTTCGGGCTAATTCGTACAAATCTGGCGGTCTCTAGTTAATTTTCTTTATTTTGTCTTCTCAACAATTGGTAATTCCGATATTTTGTACAAAATCGTCAATGCCCTGACCATAAGAATTATCGGGACTCTACTGTATATAGTTTGGCTTTTGTACCACAATGAGCGCTTCGATTGTACAATTCTATCTCCCAGAATTGACCCCGTTCTTCTCCCCCTCGGACACCACCTTGTCGTGGTGGGGGAGCCTGTAGTAGTTTACTACTACACTAAGGGTGTCCAAAAACATGAATATGGAAACGATGGATTTAAACTCTCCAAGTGGTAAGAAGTCACAGACTTCGAATCCACCCGCGACCATGAGCAACCATGTCGCGGCCGCGGCGCGGATTTTGGAGGCCTCACCACATTCATACTCACCTACAGATCAATCTGTAGAAGGCATGCTTTCCGACTCAGTGGAAAGTTTGCACTTGGTGCCTACGGCGAAGTTAGCCAGAAAGGAAAGTACGGAAACTTTCAAATTGGGAGAAACTGGAAATCCGACTACGGCTGAATTCTGCCTGTCAGAACCTTCTCCTTCATCCTTACCAGGAAGAGCGGAGGAACGGGAAGCTGGTGACGTGGACGCTACTGGTTTAGCGCCGGTGTGTGGAAATGGATCCAAGCGGTCCGGACACCGTGAACCTGGAAAGGCCCGAAGCCGACGGCAGAAGAGAGCACTGCGAAGGAAGATGAAGCACCTTGGGAATGAGGAAATGGACGTGGCTGTACCACTAAGCGCGGTAACGCCCAGAGAAATCGGACACAAGGAAGCGGAATCTCCGGCGGAAGGTGGGGATAAACTGGAAACCCCGGTAACATCCACACTGGACGCACCAGACTCTTCTGTCAGCGACAATAGACTAAGTTTATGTCGAAAAACATAAAGATTGGTCAAATCAACTTGCAGCATGCCAAAGCTCCCTCCTACCTGTTGGCAGCGAAAATGACAAAGCTGTAGGATTTCCCCTATATCTTTCTGGTGCAAGAACCGTGGGTTCGATTTAACAGAATCTGTGGCATTGGATCAGTAAAGGGGGCTAGGATCTTCTACGACGAAAGATCCATAAGACTGAGAGCTTGCGTCCTGATTTCAAGACGGTTAGAGGCAACTATGCTGAGACAATATTGTTCCCAGCTACGGTCATCCTACAATACCAAATAAATGGAGAGAGGAAAAACATCATAGTTGCCTCCGCTTATTTACCCTATGATTCTTTGTATCCTCCACCGACGCAAGAACTTAGGGATCTGGTGGCGTATGCAGAATCAAGTGGTCTCGAACTCTTAATAGGTTGCGATGCGAATGCTCAACATATTTGTTGGGGCAGTAGCAAATGCCATCCAAGAGGAGAGACGCTATTTGATTTCATCACTTCAGCTGGTCTTATGACTGCAAACGTAGGGTGCGCCCCTACGTTCGTGGGACCGAGAAGAAGCGAAGTAATTGACCTAACAATCTGTACCCCAAAATTGTTAGAGTTGATTACACACTGGCGAGTGCTAGACGAGATCTCACTGTTAGATCACCGATATCTAGAATTCAATCTGACTATTACGGGCGAACAGTCTGCAGTACAAAGACGGAACCCTAGGAAAACGGATTGGGCAAAGTTCAATGAACTTCTTGGCAATAAAGTACAGTTCCCTAGGCGACTAAGGACTCCTTTGGTGCTGGAAGATGAATTGAAAACTCTGAATGGCACACTTTTAGAGTGCTATGAAGAGGCTTGTCCTATTTCCCGAGGCCAAAGCGGTAAAACGGTTCCTTGGTGGAACCGAGAACTGCAAAAACTCAGGAAATCAACCAGGCGACTTCTAAATCGTGCTTGCAAAAGTAACAAGAACGAAGACTGGTTAAATTTCAGGAACTCACAACGTGAATATAAGAGGCTCGTGAGGTGCTCGAAACGAGACTCCTTTAGAGCGTACTGTGAGGAACTGGAAGGCGAAAGGGAGACTTCAAGGCTGTGCAGAGTCCTCAAAAGGGATGAGTCGGTCAAGTTGGATTCTCCTAGAAAACCCAACGGTACTTTCACGAGCTCCAGACTGGACTCAGTACAGACCCTCCTGGAAGTACATCACCCGGGAGAACGGGTGACAGAAGTGGTAGGGGGAGAGTTGACGGTTCTTGCAACCCCTTCAACACGCAAGCGTTGCAAGGGGAACTGGAACACTGCGAAAGCGGTTGTTACCCATGAAAAGGTGAGAGCTGCCATACTGTCCTTTGAACATTTCAAAGCACCTGGCATGGATGGCATCTATCCGGCAATGCTAAAGGAGGGTATGGAGCATTTAGAGCGACCTCGAAGAAATATTTTTCGAGGATGTCTTGCTCTGGGCTACGTGCCTTCTTTTGGCAACAGGTTAAGGTAGTTTTCATACCGAAACCTGGGAAAGATGACTATTCTAATCCAAAGAACTTCAGACAGATTAGCTTGACTTCATTCTTGCTGAAAGGTTTGGAAAGACTGGTGGAGCGTCACATTCGTGGAAACGCACTTAGGTCACACCCACTTAGTGAAAACCAACATGCTTACCAACGTGGAAAGTCCTGTGAGTCTGCTCTTCATTCTTTGGTCACAAAGATAGAGGATGCAACTTTGAATGGTGAGTACGCGATGGAGGTGTTTGTGGACATTGAAGGGGCTTTTGACTGTGCGCCTTTTCAAAAACTTTGTGATGCCGCCAGAGCGCATGGTGTTGATGATGCTTTACTTAAGTGGATCCATGCTATGCTAACGCAAAGATTGTTGTGCGCTGAGGTAGGGGTCGATCGCTACCTGACTACCGAAGCAACGATGGTGATCGACTCACTGCTATGCCAACTGCAAAATTTACCAATACACGCTCAAGCTTATGCTGATGACGTGGCTGTACTTGCTGTTGATCGGGATCTTGGAACGGTGTGTAGGAATATACAACGTGCCGTTGATTTGATAGACAGCTGGTGCCTTAGACATGGTTTGTCAGTTAATCCAAATAAAACCACAATGGTTTTATTCACAAAAAGGAGAAAACTGGATGGACTTTGTCTCCCTGAGATAAGGGGTACTACCCTACAACTCTCCGAAGAAGTGAAATATCTGGGGGTCACTCTAGATAAAAAACTTCTTTGGAACAAACATGTAGAGGTAAAGATGAAACGATCTCTCACAGCTTATGGGCTGTGCAGACGGACCTTTGCCTCGACATGGAGACTCAGGCCTCATGTGGTAATGTGGATATACGTTGCCATCATTAGGCCGATGTTCGTATACGCATCCGTAGTGTGGTGGGTTAAGGTGAGACAAAAAGGTTTTCACCGTAAACTAGACGCACTGCAGAGAACTGTTTGTCTGGGTATCACTGGTGCCATGAGCACGACATCCGGCGCAGCTCTGAATGCACTACTCAATTTGCAGCCCCTGGATATATTTATTCAAAGCACTGCAATGAGAGCAGCTCATAGGCTAATTCGAATAAAAACGAGAAGTGGGCTTTTCCTTTGGGACAATATGCAACGGTTTTTCAAGCCGAAGCTTAGGCGATCCTAAGGGTGGCAAACTGGGTGATTGACGAGCAGTTGAAGGGCAGGCGCATCGCAATCTGCAGTGACAGTCAAGCTGCACTGAGGGCATTAAGCAGTCCTTTGATCACCTCGAAAATCGTTCAGGAATGCAGAAACCGTTTGAACTCTATGTCTAGATTCAATACGGTGGAACTACTCTGGGTACCTGGTCACTGTGGTATAGAGGGAAATGAAATCTCGGACGCTTTAGCGAAAGAGGGGTCAATCTCCCCTATGCCGGGACCGGAGCCAGCAATTGGGGTATCAGTAGCATTGGCTAAATCTGTTTTCAAAAACTGGGAACAAGTTTCCCATAACGACAGGTGGCAGAGCTTAAATGCTGCTCGACACACCAAACTTTTCCTGCCAGAACCCAACATACGTACCGCAAAGTTTATCCTGTCGAAAAGCAGGAGGACTTGCAGGTGTATTGTGGGCATTCTGACAGGCCATAATTCACTAGCTGGGCATATGTTCAGAATAGGAATTACCGAAGATGATACGTGTCCCTCCTGTAATGAGGAAGCGGAATTCACGGAGCATTTCTTATGTGAATGCCCCGCCTATGGACGCATCAGGCATCAGATCTTTGGTGCCGATGTCCTCCAATTGCGACGGGTAGCATCACATCCACTAACGGAAATCCTGCGATACGTTAACGAATCCGGAATATTCCGTTAGACGGGGGAGGCGAGTACAATGGGCCAACACGGCCTGAGTGCTCAGAAGCTGTAGCTTCTCCCCCACCACACACACACACACACACACCCCGTTCTTGAAATCGAGAGTGATCAGGCTACTTCAAAAACCACTTTGGTAGCATCAACCGTATCCGTGCAATGGGTTATATCTTCCTACGTTGAGCTTAAGGGGTTATACATGCAAAAGGAAAGGAAGGTTTGAAAAATGTACATAAATCAAAATATTGGTGACTCCCAGAGACTGAGCATCGAAGTGGAGCTTATTGCCGAAAGTGATTTCGAGGCCTTGAGTGTAATTCTGATTTGATAAATATTCTGTCAAGATAGTAGAAAAGGGAAATAGGAAACCATTAAGAGAGCATCAATGAACCAGAGTGTCTAGATTTGATTGAAGGGAGACACAGTAAATGGGTGACGATGTAGTGGGAACAGCTTAAGTTCATTGGCAAATAACAAAGAAGAACAAGTAGGGAGGAGGGGGGCGGGGGAGGACGCCGATAAAGAATAAATATAACAAAGGGCCCCGAATAGAGTCCTGTGGGACGCCAAAAGAAGGAGGAAAGGAACGGGATGTGCAGATATCAAAAGTGACGCGGCAAGATCCGTTCCAAAGGTAAGAGGCGAGCCGCGTTAGAAGTGACATGGGAAGGTTGAGAGAGGAATGAGTTTGGACAAAAGTACCTTAAGATTTGCAATGTCGAAGGTTTTAGCAAAGTAAGCATACACTTCCTGCCATGAATTTAGACATATGGTCACAAAATTAGTGAAGTTGCGCAGGTTGGAGGTAGTGGACCTACGCTTAACAAGTGAGTGGACAAAAAGTCGCTTATATACCTTTCCAAGATTTTAGAACAGGATGAGAGGAGCAAAATGTTATGGCCATTCTCAACAAGAGTGCGATCGTCATTTTTATGAGTGGGGATAATGAAACCTTCATTGTGGCTCTTGTTTAAAATAATGGAAAGAGGAAAGGAAATGGACTGATCTGTTTTAAGCAAAAAGAAGTTAGGAAGACTGTTTTGAGCAAGGTCAACATGGCCATCAAGGTTGCCAATGAGGTACTCGACAAGAAGGGAGGATAAGAAGGTGAATGGCAGGAGATATCGGGCAGGATGGGAGCTTCAGTGAAGCTTCAATACTGACCAGATATTCCTTTCTGGACTTTAAGTAATAGAGATTTTATCGAGGAATGCAGAGATTTTGATGGAAACGAAGTCATTAAGGATTCCAGAAGACAGGACTTCTTCCCAGCAGTAAGTTTTTGACACAGCTTTTTAGTGAATTCAGTGATGAACCATATTAGGTAAAAGGCCAGGGACTTAGGAAGATTTGATAGAATGATCGCACATTAATGAAGGGAGAAGAGGAGCCCAGCTGATTGTCGCCGGGGCCCTTCGAAATTCGCCTTACGAAAGTTAAACTTGGTAAGTTTGCTCACGGCATGGGAGTGCATGGTGGGAGTCAGGAACATCATAAGGGGGGGTATGAGGGCGATTTAAGTAATTTTTGGAAAGGTGAAATTGTAGCGCGGCATAGATATTCATGAAAGCTGGTAAAGGAAAGGAATGGAGGGAGGAATTATTGGGGAGGGAAGAAAGACTGGGAGCAGCAGGCTAAGAGAGCATAGGAAGGTTAAAGCCGCCATAGAGGACGAAAGGTAGACAGTTGAAGAGTGGAAAGAGTTATTGGGAAGGGTGGAGAGCCAGAAATGTTCGGTCAGATGAGTATAGAGAGATCAGGACTTCCGAAATCTGTCGGAATATTTTTTGCATAACACTCTACTAGGCTAAGACAGGTGAAAGGTACACAGGAAATAATACGGCGCTAGTCGCCGAAAAAAGTTATTATCCGGTCGCCATTCTTCGTCAACTTTATACACCAGAGAGATGCCCTGGATATCGAAAGTTGTTTGGGTTATAAAGAGACTGTAGTTGCAGGTTGCTGGAATAGAAGGGGGGCCGATACTGATGGTAACTGTAGCTTACCGCGCTGCGGTGTTAGGCATCAATTAGGCGTTATGCAGGAAACACGTTGAGGCCGGTTTAAAATGAAGCTAAATGTGGGAGATTACTTAGGTCGATTTAGTGATGAGTTGAGTCTGCTGGAACACAACTTGATGTTTCGTGTGGCATAGCATGTGTACAGTCCAAACCATATCAGACACCTCGGTGTTAAGTTAAATTACAGGTTGAAATTCTTCTTAAGGAGCGCCTCATTTATAACGGCGAAAAAGCGGGGAAAGTTGTAATAGTGCTAATAGGGACGATGAATAAACTAAAGGATCCAAATCACTAAGTGGGTTGGTGCTGGCGCAGTTTAGACAATTCAACATTTTTTCCAAGGTAGTGATGGAGTGATTGAAAGCAATAACTGACATGCCAGTATGCTCATCAAAAGTGCTGGTTTTCGAGCCAACTAAGAAATATTTACGGCACGATATGTTGTGCTCAGTCAGAAAGGGAACGCGAGCAGCTAACAGCGATGCAGGCCTAACGCTTGACACTTGTGAGCGCTTGTTTTGATGCTTCCGAGATGCCGCCCTTTTGAGGGCAAAGATCGCGTAACCCTCGGGAAATGTTTGAAGACACCACCTCGCAAACATTATTGACTAAGGTCGCCAAGTAAAGTCGGTAATAACTGGTGAACTGGCGTCAGCCAGCAAAGCATCTCCGATCGTCTTCTTGCCATGGGAGAGATCCAGGCAGAAAAGTGGTTGCCCCTTAAACCCAGCCCATCGGATTGTAACCGGGGACAAGAAATAATTCACTTTAAAAACTTAAACAGCAGGAAATCGTGGGTTTCATCCAGCAGTTTCCATCCGGTGGAGTGGTATACCAAGAATTGCTAAAACCTGGTTGACTGCTGATGGTTGATCGTTACCGATAGGAAGCTGCCAAAATGAATTATACATTGACTGAAAGGAAGTGAGAAAGGGGCTGGATACATGAAAAACATTCTTCAGCAGGACAATACCTCAGATCACTCAACAGCTTGGTGAGAAACACAATTTCCGCCCTAGGTTTGGAACTACTGCTCGGCGGCGTACTCTCTCAACTTCTCAACCCCTCTAACCTTACTTCGCCAACAGCACAATTTATCTTGCAACGGGTAATTATAAAATGATTTCGTGGGTGGGTTGCCTCTAGACAAGAACTTCTTTTCTTGGAGGACATCCATAACTTACACCATTGATGGCGGAAATATGTCGCAAATGGAGCAGTATATTTTTCGTAAAGTTTATTTTATTTTCATATAAAATAGAACGACGATTTTTTTCAGTACAAAAACTCAGAATTATTAATTGGTAGATGTGTGTTAAGTGAAGACGCACAAGCCGAAATTGTTTGCAGTATGTGGTCTTAGCTCACTAAGAGTTGCAGACATATTCGAAAAACTGCCGGGAAGACATTTTGGTTAAGAAGATGTGAAGACTCTACGATTACAAAGTACAATGTGGCTTTAATGCTGAGGAGAGAACGTACACAATCGAGGTGTGACTGCGATAATGCTCACAAAGGGAGTTCGATTCACAACTTCGCACCTTTAAGTCATCTGACAACCTTTTACCTTCCAAATAGCTTTTAGACAATATTTTTGGATATTTGCTGAATATCTATGAAAAAGTTAAGCTATGCAGGTGATCCGTCTTTTCGTCGAATATTTGACAGCCCGCGCAAACTTTTGTTGTTCAGTATGCCTACTGACTGACGGGCTGTTGCCGATCACAATTTATTTCGATGTTAAGCTCTGCTAAAAAAGACACTTCCTTTTTATAAGGAAGAGTTAAATGCCAGATATGGACAAATATACTGACTGTTAGGGAGGGATTTCCAGTTCACCGCCGACAGCAAGTAGTAACAAGCACCGAACAGCTGACCCCCCTCTAAAGCCCATTTGGATGTACGGAGTACAGCTCTGGGACTGTAAGGAAACTGATATGAAAACAGTTGGTGTGTCAGGTCATTAAAGTCAGCGATTGGTCACAATTTTAAGGACACAAGGGATATTTTCATTTCCGTATAAAACACTATTTTGTGTATAAGTTTTAACCGTATTTTTGAAAATTAACTCACATTGATCACCTGAGTTGCGGGTCCTTATCAACAACAATCGACTATGATTGCAACAACCACAAAAGTAAGACGTGGAAGTGAAAGAATGAAATGGCACATTCAACTGTTCATTAAGTTGCAACTTCAGCCGTTTTATATTGTACAAATAGAATTTTGTGTTAACCTGAAGGTTATCATTCCACAACAGATACGAGAAGGAAAATCCAAAACATTTCATCGAAAATTTTTATTAACTTAATTAAGTCATTCAGCTAAAATCAGCTGAAATCCAGCATTTATTGGTACGTTTCAAGGTTTTGTGGATGCGAAAACATATTGAAGCCGATACTGTCTACATGAATTTAAAAAGACTAACTTCACTTCAAGTATGATGGGTTTTGGGGATTTTTTTTCCAAAAATATTTGGACGTACGACGCCTCCATATACATACAATACGATTTTTTAGAGTACAATTTCCGGGACGCCACTCAAACCAACTATAATTCAGTTGATAATAGTACAATTTCCACCAAATTTTCTACAATTATTGTCTACTCGTATGCCATGGCCTATACTACTTGCAATTTGTATTTCTAAAATTATTAACCTATTCTAACCTCCAGGACCCTTTCCTTAATTATTTTCAAAATTGAAACCTTCTTTGGAAAGTAATAATAATCCGAATGGCAATATTTGACTATATTTTAAAACCCCGCTTTCCATGCATTAGCAGCCATCCTTAACTTCAACGTGAAATTTTGCTACTTAGTGCTTATATGGGGGTTCATGCCCTCAACATCTCTGCAAAATTTGTTGTCACTAGGTGAAGTGGATTCCGAATAAAATGCGAGTGGCAAACAGACAGGCGAACAGGTAGGAAGGCAAAACCTTAAAAGCCAAGTAATGTCTACGATTACCACTTTCCTACTACAAGCGTAATATGTAAGAGAAACTTCCTGTATTTTTGTATTCAATATTCTACTTCGAGGAATTCCATTTTAATGTGTATCTTTAGTGACATGGGAAAATGATCATCTAATTAATTGGGAAAACCAAAGATTGTCAAGGAAAGTCAGTCTTCTTATTCAAAACATATAGTATACATATGACGGTAATAGAGTGCAATTAATGAGCAGAAATTTGGATTGCAGATAAGAAAGCACAATTCATAAAGATGCGGCAATGGTTTCCCTGAAAGTTTATCAATTTGTAAGTAGATTATCAAATATTTGCGGGAAAATGTTGCTGACCTCAAGCTTTGACTATGAAAAGTTTTGTTTTTGGAACCTATGCATACTCGTTTAATCATAGAATGGATGCGTCAATAGATAGATAATTTGTGTAAGATCAAGTTTTTAGCCTCATACTGCAGCCAGTTGGAAATTGTGCAAAGTTCTTTTAACTGGTAAAATAGTTGAGACCCTTTCTAATGCTTAGTATAGTTAGGTAGGCGGTGCCGCAGCCCGAAGCAATCAGGCCGTTTGTTAAACCCACTTTACTGCCCCCTAAAATTACTCCTCACTTGTCCTGTTTGCAGGCTTTTGCAAATTTGAGAACATTTTTCAAAGGCAAAAAATGGGCAGCTTCTTCATTGAAGAAAAGCTTACCAAGGTCTGAGGTCTGAGGAGGCCGGCCAGTTACTTGTTATTAAATGGCAGGGTCGTCTTCTCTTCTTCCTTACAGTGGGTACATATAGCTAAGACCACCATCTATTTTTTCCAATGTGGTAGATTAGGGAGTAGAGTCCCTTTGATAGCCCCACCAGGATTTTCATGTAAGGAACAATAAACTACCGCTCTAGAGGCCCTGAGTTGTTTCACAAAGGTTTTCGCCTGCCGGCAGGAGTTCAAATTTCTCCATTCGGTAACGCAAATCCTTGTAATTTCACCCCCCAGAGAGGACTTGACAGTGGAAAGTCGAGTGGCAAATGCTGCCTCTGGCTCCACCATTGTGGATCCAGATCCTTTTGGCGAGTCAGTTCGTCAACCTCCTCATGTTCGAGTGCTCTGACATCAGTATGTGGATTATTTGTAGAGTTGCATTCACTTGATGGTCATATATTGTGTCCACAAATTTGTTAATAAGTACTACAGTTTGATTATCTGTAAATGCTTGCAAAAAGATCTCTTTGTTTTCCAAGAGCCATATCAAGGTGTCCATTACCAGG
Organism: Hermetia illucens; assembly: GCF_905115235.1. Classification (NCBI taxonomy): domain Eukaryota; kingdom Metazoa; phylum Arthropoda; class Insecta; order Diptera; family Stratiomyidae; genus Hermetia; species Hermetia illucens. Next base: position 54,871,406 of record NC_051849.1, read on the forward strand.
AGCTATAACAGGGGGGAGAGAATCCCTCCCTATATACACACTGCCCCAATGGACTTCCGACCCACCAATAAGTGGGTCTTCATTCACTTTAACATATAATTCATCTAATTTAGTGTTGCTGTCTTGCAGTGTCCAAAATTACCGCGAATGAAACATAATTAAAGGCACATTTGATGTCTATGAATGCGCCTAAGTTGTATCTTCTTCCGGGAATCGTCTTCTCAATTTTTACAGTGAGCTCACGCAGTAGTGTTTCCGTGGATTTGCCTTTTTGGTAGGAAATTTGCCTGCAATGAAGTGGTCGCCTAGGAATGTATAAACCGATCTACTAGTCTTTTCAGTCCTTTCAGTTGAAAGAAAATTAGACTGATCGGTCGGAAACTTTCTGCGTCCATGTAAGTGGATTTCCCTGGTTTGGGAATAAATATAAGCTTCGCATTCCGCCAGGTAATTGAAGCCTGTGCCAGGTATGCGCGATATATATTCCGAATATGTAGATCATTCTCTTTATCGCTATAGAAGAGTTAGTATCCATTTTACTCGCTCAAGTGATACTATTTTGCACTACAATGTCCAGTCTCTCCATTGATGCTTCCTGAGAAGCGCACTTCAAGCTAATGGTTTGCTGTTTCTGCATCGGTTTCTGCATAATTCTTGCTCCGTAAACATAGGTTACCCAACGGGTGGCTGCGTTTTTTGACAAGCATCTGCTTCAACTTCGAGGCTGCAAACGAGTTAGTTGCTTTGTGGTGTTTTACCCTTTTTTCGCGTATTAAGTGGGCCGCTCCCTTCAAAAACTTCTCTCATACTAGTTGTGATCATTTAGTGAATCCATGTCCATTTCGAAATCAATGCATTTGCAATCCGAGAGCATGATTCGGTACGATATTTTCCACTATCCGACATGTTATCCGTTATGTCAGGAGATGCTACCGTGATGTAGACAAGACCTCGCCTGGTCGCATTGAAGAATAGAATAGAAGTTAACGTGATCCAAGAGCACGGCAAATATACTCCCTGTTCAAGCTGTTGAAAGCTTTCTCGAAATCAATGAAGAGCAGGTGAAGTGAAGATCTAAACTCCGTACATTGATCCAAAAAGATCCGTAGAGTGTTGATGTGTTGAATACAGGATTATCCGGACCGGAAACCAACCTGATCACAGTCGATCAAGTTTTCGAGATGTTTTTTCCAGGATCATTTCATCTATAATCTCTGGGAAGGCAGGGAGCACGTAGATACCCCTCCAATTGTCAACCTAGAAACCGGTGCCCTTCTTTGGAACCTTAACAAGCATCCCTTCTTCTATTCTCAGGAAAAAGTCTCGGATTACCAGGATTTTCGTTCAGGTGGAAGCATATTATTACGATGTGAGTCAGCCCCACGTTGGGCGCCAATTCCGCTATGATGAGAGTCCAGCGTTGCATCGCCTTGACACCAACACGGTCGTCAACCAACCAAACTTCCCTAACATGACACAACAACAGCTAGTCGTGAACACCGACTGCGCGGAACTGGATGGCGCGTACTAGAGCTAACCCGAATGCTAGCAATTGGGCAAGATGGGCGCCGGGGTTCTTGGCTCTCAAATAGTATCTCCCTATCAGGACACAAAGATTTAACTCATGTGCCTAGATAAAAGCTAAACCCACCCAGGGTAAACTACTCTAATAGAGGCGTGTAGTCCCGAGGCGGCTTGATTCCACCGAAAATTTCTTCACAAAAGAAGCGAAACTGCCAAACGGCCTAATAAGGTAGGGGAGAAAATCGCAAAGAAAACTTGAACTGACTTTAGTGCCTACGCGACGAGTAGCTCCGCCTTTCTTTCCTTTTCATGGAGGGGGTAGGATGACGCCGTTTCAAATATAATGGAGGGAACCCAAAGTAAACGGGACGACTGACCCTTTCCTGGGAAGGGATAGAGCAAAACAATCTAACTTATGTTTATTATATTTATATATATTCAGAATTCATTCATTTTTTCCGTTTCCATCTTCGTTCTGTTACATTACTTACTATTATAGATGAGTCATCATTAACAACCGGTCTAGGCCTGCCTTAGCAATTAACTCCAGCTTTGCCACGGGGTTCACAAATTCGATATCCTTAAAAGCGGTCTGGTGTCATGACCTATGCTATTGCTCCATCTCCGGCAGGGTCTGCCCCGTATTCTTTTTCTACCATAGATATTGTCCTTATAGACTTTCCGGGCTGGATCATCCTCATCCATACGGATTAAGTGATCCACACACCGCAACCTGTTGAGCCGGATTTTATCCACAATCAGACGGCCGTGATATCGCTCAAAGATTTCGTCGTTATGTAGGCTACGGAATCGACCAAAAATTCATCGGAGGATTCTCCTCTGGTGAGCACTGGCAAGATCATAATCTTGTACAGTAAGAGCTTTGACTGCGAGTACAATGGGCCAACACGGCCTGAGTGCTCAGAAGCTGTAGCTTCTCCCCCACCATACACAAGAGCTTTGACCCTATGATAAGACGTTTCGCGCGAAACAGTTTTTTGTAAGCTGAAATTGGCTCTGTTGGCTGACAACAACCGTGCGTGGACTTCATCCTCATAGTTGTTATCGGTTGTGATTTTCGTCCCTAGATAGGAGAAATTATCAACGGTCTCAAAATTGTAGTCTTTTATCTTTATTGTTTTCTTTTTCTCAGTGCCATCGGATGTTGTTGGTTCTTTGTTCTTTGGTGTTGACGTTGCCACTATGTACTTCGTCTTGCCTTCATTAATGCGTAGCTGAATGGAGGCAGTTTGTGCGTCTCGGGTTGTTCTTCCCATAATGTCAATATCGCCAGCGTAGGCCAGTAGCCGGATACATTTGAAGATGATGGTACCCCTTGCATTGACATTTGCATTGTGAATCACTTTCTCCAGGGCCAGGCTAATGAGGACGAATGATACGTCTTAAACCGTTGATGTTGCATGGTCTTTAGAGTGATCCTGCTGCTTTTATCAAGCTGCGCACATTAGGGGAATATATATATCATCATTAACGACGCAACAACTGTTATCCGGTCTAGGCCTGCCTTAAAAAGGAACTCTAGACACCCCGGTTTTGAGCCGAGGTCCGCCAATTCGATATCTTTAAAAGCTGTCGGGCGTCCTGACCTACGCCATCGCTCCGTCTCAGGCAGGGTCTGCCTCGTCTTCTTTTTCTACCATAGATATTACCCTTATAGACTTTCTGGGCTGAACCATCCTCATCCATACGGATTAAGTGACCCGCCCACCGCAATCTGTTGAGCCGGATGTTATCCACAACCAGACGGTCGTGAAATCGCTCATAGATTTCGTCGTTATGTAGAGTCATCCTGCTGCTTTTATCTGGCTTCGCACATTTATTAATTTTGTCGTCGACTCATGTCCATATTCCAACAGTTTTTCCATCGCTTGCCGCAGAGAAAATCTGATCTGTTGCTGATTTGCCTGGAGTAATGCGTCTTTGGTATAGGCTAATGATCTGGCAAGATAACAGAATATCTTAGAAATGAAACTCAGCAACGTGATAGCTCTGTAATTGCTGCACTGCGTGATATCCCCCTTTTTATGTATGGGACAGATATGCCTCGTTGCCAGTTGTCAGGCATTCATTCGCTATCCCACAACAATATTAATCTTAAATTCGCCGTTTTATTCGCTTGGTTCAGTGAATATGGTATTTGCGTGTAAACTTGCCTGTTTTTGTGTGCGGAGCGCTCACTTCTGATCTGTATTTACAGCATACTTCACATGCACGCTGCCTCTAGTTAGCACTCGAAACTCAGTGTCGACCGTTGTGCAGACAAACGAAACACCACTGGTTCAATCGCTACTTCCGGCGTAAACATTTCTCACGATCAATCTTGATGCGATAAAGTACTGGCAGGATCGCGAAGAACAGGAGTGTGACAGAAATTTGGTTGTTCAGGGAATGATTTGTCGCCACCAGTCTGTTAATTGTTATAAATTGTGCGTGTGACATATATAGAAGCACGCGCTCCTGAATTAACAATCTGTTAATATAGATGGTCTATTTCTGCACATGATGATTGCATACACAACATTGTGGGATCGGAATGATCTATCCAAAATAGATAATGCCCGCAGGATTTCACACGTGCATAACAAATTGTCAGATGGCGTTGTTGTGCGATTATTAACAATTTATGTCTTTCCTATACGGCGCCCCCAACATGGCCTCTACGTCGTCCCAAACTTTTTCCGTCATGATAGCTCCAACTGTTTGCTAGTGAGCTGATTTCTCGCTGCATGAACTCGCCTTTCTGCTTTGGGGACGTCTAATTTTCTGATTTTTTTCCGATTGATTCCCAATGTGGCTGTATGCAAACGTTTTAGAGCACTACTTTAGGTAGAGTTTTGGTACATTCATGACAAGTTTTTCGGATTTCGAAACAGCTGTGCTGAAGTTAGTTCTCATTCTTCTTCCAATAAAACACGTCCACCTTCCGCCATTCCTATTCCAACTCCCCCTTGCTCCTCTACTTCTCTCTTCCAAAAAAAAATCCCCCGCGCGGCAAAGCGGAGCAGGGTAGCTATAACGATAAATTTCCCTTCCGTGGGCGAAGCTTGACGACTCAAGTTTAAAATTTTAAATTTGAATTTCCAAACATCGAAAGAGGGCAGGAAAATTACATCGATGTAACAATGTCTGCAATGATTGCAGGCGCAGTGATAAATAACCTTACGGGGAGACAGCTTTATTCCGGTTTTATACATTAATGACCGAAATGATTTCTCCTCTGTTTGGGGGAACAGTCTGTATTCGCACGTTACGACGACTAGCTATTTCATCCACAGGAGGAGGAGCATCACCAGATGTAATACGGTTAAGAACCGTGAAGAAGTGTTCTTTCCACCTCTTTAGTTGATTGTCATTATGGTTGACAAGTAGACCGTTGACGTCCTTCGCAGGACCACCGAAAAGTTGGTGACCGTATGCTAGTTGTTTCGTGATGTGGTGCACACTTATGGAATTATTGCGGTCTTCGGCATCTTCCGCTTCCCTGACCAGCGCCTTAATAAATTCCTTTTGTCACAGCGCGCACTGCATTGAATTTTCCGGCATTTCGCTCTATGTCGGAGTTCGGGGGCGTCACGCTCGCCATCACTCGCAGCGGTCAATAAAGCCTTCAATTCAACACGCAACACGCATGCGGCGTAAGCGAATATCACGTGGTGATCCCTTTCGAGGCCGATGTCAGCCCTTTCATGTTACGCTCATCCAGAAGACAACTACTAAATCTGCTGCTGACCGCAAAGTGGTCAATATGATTGCTGGTACGATGCCGGTCAGTTGAAACCCAACTGAATTTATAGCATGTCCTGTGCTCGCACAATGCAACACCAATGACGAGGGGGTGCTGTGACAACAGACTGCACGTTACGTTCTCGTAAAAAAAAAATACATACATCCTTTCACCCCCTTTCTGAATACTTAGGTATTCCTTACGACGGTGTTCGGATTTCAATTTTGCTCAATATGTATGTGAATGTCAAGGATGCTATTAACCGGTCATTTGTACTTTTACTTATTATAAGAAAAACAAAATATATACAGGTTTTATTAATAAAAGAGAATTTCAAATTCTATATTTGATTGATTTGTGAAAAACGGCCGGATGTGTCATCAAAATATAAGTTACCCAGATAGGAAGAATGCTAATTAAGGCCATGGAGGATCTCCTTAAATTTAACTTGATGTGGTCTGTTCCACTGAATGTCTAATATTCCGACAATCTCACATCCCCATCAAATTCGTTGTTAAGTTTTTATACAAACATCATTTTCCCATCAAATTCGTATAAAGCAAAAGCTTACACAAAATACCAAAATATTCCAATTCAATCAGTCCTTACCCACTTTAGATTGTTGAACCGCAGTAACCAAACAGCAATTGCCATGCAAACTTTGATTACCTGCGGACTGTCAAATGTTGACATGAACACCTGCAGATAAACAAGTTGTACGGCGCTCATTGATAACTTGACCAAAGATAATGACTAAATATCCTTCCAATTGAATAAGTTTATAGATTATGTCAGAATTAATGTGTCATGTGTGATTGTGTTTCAAGTGGATATTGGATGTGAACGTGTGACTGAGTTTTCAAGCTTTTGGTAAGGGAAACGTTAACTTTCTCGGTCGCGGGGTGAAGTATGTGAATGGAATGGTTAACTTATATTAATTTTGCGAAAAGTTGAATGAAGTTTGGTATCAAACAAGTCCAGTTGGTTAGTCTCGATGCAAATAGTCTAATTCTTCAGATGGGAGCATGAACCGAGAAGAAGAGAGTTTGCTGCCGCATTTGTTTACAAGGATAACTTTTCAGTGTAAAATTGGTTATAAATTCAGCTGAGTTTTGATGGATAACAATTTGCATTTACTGGCAAGTGATCCAAGCAATACTTTGTTTTGTTCGCTTCAACCTCAAGAAAGAATTACTGTGGGAAAATATGAGAAATATAACATGCGCTTTGTCTAATTGGGATTTGAAGCAGAAATGATTCGCTCTTGTTGCGGCGTCGTAGTTTTCCTACACTTTCCCACTCAGCCAGTTCTTAACATTATTGTCTAACAAACAGTTTTATTGGTCTTGCGGCAAAACAGTTTCCTTACTGTTGAACAAAAGCCGAAAACGGCTCATGTGTTGTCCCCAAGACATCAGCTCAAATCATCCTGGAACGCATTAAAGAACACCTCGAAACCTTGATCAACAAAGAGCAGGAAAATTCCGTACCAGGACCTGCGCCAACTACATTAACACCCTACGGATCATTGTGAAGCAATGTCAGGGATTTGGATCACTGCTCCGTCTTCTCTTCATTGTTTTCAAGAAAGTTTTCGATGGTATGAATACGGGGTGTATTTGGATTGTTCTACTCTAGGGTAGTAGGGCTACTCTGGAGCCAATAAAAGCAACTGTCAGAACGACAAATGCGTCGGTTTTTAAGGTTTTGTGTCATACAACACTTTATTAAAATCGATTCAATGTCAGTTTGTCACACCCGATTTACTTAAAAATGACAGAACCGATTGTTATGAAATTCGATGAGATTTTCTATTGAGTTGAATGCGAAAGGGGGTATGCATTTTTTTCACAGAATATGGTATGTGGGGTATCAAATGAAAGGGCTCAATTAGTAGGGTGAACTGGGGTGATGTGTTGCGTTATTCAGGGGAAATCTCCAAAAATTCAATTTTTAATATAAAATGATTATCATATAAAGGAAGGACAATACTAAATTGCTGCACCATTATTTTTTTTTAAATTTAGATATTTTCGTGTTAATTTTTTAAATTTTCCGAAAGTTCGTTTTTGGCGTTTTTCAAAAAACGTGGGGTGATGTGCAACACCGGTGAAAATCAGGTGTGTGTGTGTGGTGGGGGAGAGGCTACAACTTCTGAGCACTCAGGCCGTGTTGGCCCATTGTACTCGTCACCCCGTCTAATGGAATATTCCGGATTCGTTAACGTATCGCAGGATTTCCGTTAGTGGATGTGATGCTAACCGTCGCATCTGGAGAACATCAGCACCAAAGATCTGATCCATCCATGCGGGGCATTCACATAACACATCGTTCAATAAGTCCCGGGACTAGCGTAGAAATGGTGCTAATAATGCCATTTGTATACCAAGGTTCAGAAGTACCAACCTTCGGATAAGATGTCTAAAAATTTGATGTAATTCGAAACATAACCAAGAAAGCTATAGTGGTTAAACTGGCGCTACCTTTGCAATCGTGAAAAAATGGACCAAAACGAGTTTCGTGTGTTGATAAAACATTGTTTTCTAATGGAAAAAAAAACACTGTTCAAGCTCAGCAATGGCTTGAAAAACGTTATCCGGACTCTACTCCGTCGAAAACAACCATTTGTCGGTGGTTTTCTACGTGAAACGCGGTCGTGCTGATACAAATGATGCGGAACGTTCGGGTCGGCCAAATGAGGGAGTAACTCCCGAAAACACCAAGCAAGTATTGAAAATCGTGATGGGTGACCGCAAAATGAAAGTGCGCGAGATAGCTAAGATGGTGAACCTATCAGCTGGTAGTGCATTTACTATATTGCACCAAAAATCGGCTATGAAAAAGGTTTTTTCCAAGTGGCTGCCGCGTTTGCTCACAATGGAACAAAAGCAACAACGTATCAATGATTCGGAGCGCTGTTTGGCACTGTTTACTCGCAATAAACAGGATTTTTTGCGTCGATATGTGACAGTGGACGAAACATGGATTCACCATTTCACTCCGGAGGCAAGTTGGCAGTCAGCTGAATGGCGTACGACCGGTAAAAGCCGCCCGAAGCGTCCAAAAACATAACAGTCGGCCGGCAAAGTGATGGCGTCCGTATTCTGGGATGCGAATGGTATAATTTTCATTGACTACCTCGAAAAAGGAAAAACCATCAATAGCGACTACTACATGGTGTTATTGGATCGTCTGAAGGCCGAAATAGCGAAAAAACGCCCGCACATGAAGAAGAAGAAAGTCATCTTTCATCAAGACAACGCACCGTGCTACAAATCAATCAAAACGATGACCAAATTCAACGAATTAGGCTTCCAACTGCTTCCTCATCCTCCGTACTCGCCGGATCTGGCCCCCAGCGACTGCTGGCTCCAGGGAAAAAGATTTGGCTCAAATGAGGAGGTGATCGCTGCTACTGAGGCTCATTTTGAATCAAAAGACAAATCGTTCTACAAGCATGGCATTGAAAAGTTAGAGAAGCGTTGGAATGATTGTATAACCCTTGAAGGAGATTATGTTGATGAATAATAAAGAATTTTGACGATAAAATGTTGTTTTCATTGTTAGTCCCGGGACTTATTGAACGATGTGTTAGGAAATGCTCTGTGGATTCCGCTTCCTCATAACAGGGCGCACCCTACGTTCAACGTCATCAGACCAGCTAAAGTCATAAAATCAAACAGCTTCTCTCCTCTAGGATTGCATTTGCTACTGACCCAACAAATATGCTGAGCGTTCGCATCACAACCTATTAAAAGTTCAAGGTCACTTGATTTCGTATACACTACCAGATCCCTTAGTTCTTCCGTCGGCGGAAGGCACAAAGAATCATAGGGTAAGTAGCCAGAGGCAACTATAACGTTTCTTCCCTTACTATTAACTTGGTATTGTAAGTTGACCGCAACAAGGCCCTGGAAACACAATTGTCTCAGCAAGGTTGCTTCTAACAATTTTGACATCAGAACGCAGGCCCTCGGTTTCGAGGATATTTCATCGAAGAAGATCCTAGTCCCCTTGACTGATCCAATACCACAGATTCTATTAAAACGAACCCAGCTTTGCCACCAGTAGATAGGAAGAAGCTTTGGTATGCTGCAGGTTGATTTGACTAACTCTTATATTTGTAGCCATAAGTGCAATCTAATATGAAAACCGAAGCTAACTGAAAAGTCTGCTGCGTTCAGTGTGGATCCATTCGCATTCTTACGTCCGGTTTCCCTGGATATCGCCACACTTGGTGGTGTAGCAGCATCCATGTCCTCATTCCCAAGAAACTTCGCCTTCCTTCGCAGTACCTTCCGTTGTCGTCGGCTAGAAGCCCTCCCAGGTTCACGGAATATGGGCTGCATGGCTCTATTTTCACATACCGGCGTTAGCCCAGTTAGACGTCCACATTACCAGCTTCTCTTTCTTCCGTTTTTCCGGGTACAGGCGGAGGGGAAGGTTCTGACAGGCAAATCTGTAGTTCCTTCTCCTTTGTGGCTGAAGTTTGCTTCTGCCAAGCCTTCCTCCCCCGTATTTTAGAAGAGTGTTACCTAACTCTGCCTGTGTCTGCCTGTCGCTGTCTGTGTCACCGACCGACCGGCCGTAGTCAGATTTCTAGTTCCTCTCATTAAGGAAGTTGGTGTACTATCCTGTTTGGCTGACCGCGCCGTAGACACCGGGTGTAAGTGTACCACTGAAATGGAGAGCCTGTCTTCCATAGATTTCTCCGTGGGGGAACATGAATTAGGTGAGGTCCCCAACATCCGTGCTTCGGCGACGACCTGATTTCTCAGAGTCGCGGGTGGATTCGAAATCTGTGACTTCTTACCACTTGGAGAGTTACAATCCTTTGTTTCCATCTTCATGTGTTTTTGGTCACTCATAGTGTAGTAGTAAACTACAACAAGCTCCCCCACCACGACAAGGTGGTATCCGAGGGGGAGTGAAAATTAGGTAATACATGCAATTATATCCACATAAATGGCTTTAAATATTAAAGATGGGCTCCTTAAAGAAAAAGTAATCAAATTTTGGCGAAAAAAACTTTAATATGATGTAACTGAGCTTAGAAAAATTTAACTTTGAAGAAAACACCTATTTTATTAGAATTTTTACTTTTTATTCTTCAAACATTGAAATAATTATTCGAAAAACGATTCCTCATCTGAATCGCAATGAGCACAACTGATGTATAATAGTTGCGACCTTGCACCTTCTAACATTTTAGATGATATGAAATGTCACAAGTATTGCAGTAAATTGAATTGTTGCGATTTATTTTTTTTGGCAAAACTCGTTCACATGCCGGACAGAAGTCTCCAACTTTTTTATTTGATGAAGAAGGCTTGTGATTACGTTTTCTCGGTGGCTGAGCGTTATCTTTGACCTACTTCCGCGACGATTGTGTCAACTTGTTCTTGGCCCGTTCATTTGCTTTCTTTTGAAAATCAGAGCGGCTTTGTGACGATGTCATAATGCTGCTTATCAATGATTTTCTGCCACGATTGGCTTTTGGGAACAGCAAAACGAACTGGGCCAACAGTAACTAATGCTGCCCGAAGTGATTGAGATGTGGACGTTGCAATGCACGTAGAAGATGCAGATGCTGTTGCAGTTGATGTGCTTGCAACGTCAGACTCTATTGTTGACACTACTCCAATGCGATCAATGTCCATATTGCACACGTCTCCCTCTTCATCGGGTTATTTGGCCATTAGATTCTCACTGCTAATGTCTGCCACAAGAAAATCGTCAGTTGTAAATATGTCAGAATTTACAAGAAAAACGCCCGTTGATGCGTTCGGATATTCAAGACCGTACAGCTCTGAATCAAGGTCTTGTCATTCACTCCAGCTAAATGGTGTATCTCGAACTTTCGCCCGGTATAACTGAGACACCATTAATGGACTTTCACCGTGTTTGACTTTTTGACGGGACCAAAAACAGACACCGGCGAGTTGAAGGTCCCGCCAACTCAAGATGATGAATAAATGCTGCCACCACCAAGCATAGAAGATACAGTCCGTGCAATCCACCGGCTTAAAAACCATAAGTCGCTAGGAGCCGATGGAATTACAGCCGAACTGTTTAAATATGGAGGCGACCAACTACACCAAGTGGTTTTGGTTTATCAACTTCTGCTCAAGGTGTGGGACAGCGAATCAATTCCTGCCGTATTTGTCCCATACATAAAAACGGAGATATCACGCAGTACAGAAATGATAGAAGTATCACGTTGTTAAGTACCATCTATAAGATATTCTCCACTATCTTGCTAGGCCGGATAGCCCTATACGCACATCCTCTCTAAGTCCACCCAACTACTGGCCTACGCTGACGATATTGACATTATGGGAAGAACAACCCGAGATGTACAGTATACCTTCATCCAGTTCAAGCAGGCGGCGCGAGATTTCGGGCTGCACATTAATGAAAGCAAGACAAAGTACATGCTGCCAACGTCAGCGCTAAATACCAAAGAACGAAGAACATCAAATCGTACTAGTCAAACGAAAACAATAAACCGGATACCAGTTGTTGCGCCGTTGATGATGATATATATATTCCCCTAATGTGCGCAGCTAGATAAAAGCAGCAGGATCACTTTCAAGACCATTCAACATCAACGGTTTAAGACGTATCATTCGTCCACGTTAACCTGGCCCTGGAGAAAGTGATTCGCAATGCAAATGTCAATGCAAGAGGCACCATCCTCTTCAAATGTATCCGGCTACTGGCCTACGCTGACGATATTGACATTATGGGAAGAACAACCCGAGACGTACACACTGCCTCCATTCAGCTACGCATTAATGAAGGCAAGACGAAGTACATGGTGGCAACGTCAACACCAAAGAACAAAGAACCAACAACATCCGATGGCACTGAGAAAAAGAAAACATAAAGATAAAAGACTACAACTTTGAGATCGTTGAAAATTTCTCCTATCTAGGGTCGAAAATCACAATCGATAACAATTATGACGATGAAATCCGCGCACGGTTGTTGGCTGCCAACGGAGCCTATTTCAACATATAAAAACTGTTTCGCTCGAAAAGTCTGACCATAGGGTCAAAGCTCTTATTGTACAAGACTATGATCTTGCCAGTCCTCATGTATTCCTCGGAAATCTAGGTTCCAAGGAAAAAAAATTGCGAACTCTTGGCCGCGTTCGAAAGAAGAATCCTCCGAAGAATTTTTAGCCTACATAACGACGAAATCTATGAGCGATTGTGATTGTGGATAAAATCGGGCTCAATAGGTTGCGATGGGTGGGCCACTTAATCCGTATGGATGAGGATGATTCAGCCCGGAAAGTCTATAAGGGCAATATCTATGGTAGAAAAAGAAGATGAGGCAGACCCTGCCTGAGATACAGGACGCCCATGAACCTGTAATATCAAATCGTGGTCGCTTTACCAGCTTCCGTCCACCGTTCCGGCACGGCTCACGCACACTTTCTCCCATATTCGTAAGCCAAGCTCCAGACGCCAGTTCATTTTCCTTAGGCGAATTAAATATCTAAATCGGAAGAAATGATCAATTAAACATGGGCGGATCATACGAGAACGAAGAAAACAGGAGATTTTATTTTATAATTAGGAAAATCATTGGCTTTCCATCAAGAATGGTAGTTGTAAAGAAATGTCTAAATTTCTTTAAAATCTGCGCCACAGTTGATTTAAAAAAATTAAGCGCTTCCTCATCTGTAAAATTGCGCTCAGCTAGTGGAAACTGCGCGTTAAACTTCTTTAAATGCCCTGATAAACTGGAGGGAACCAACTTGTATTTTTCGCTAGTCGAACTTAGCGAAATCGGATGTTCGCCTTTCACCAATTTAATTGCTGCCCAAATTGCTTCAAAGTTAACCGGAGCAGCAATGGCTTTATTTTGATATTTTCGTGGCATGGTTCCTAGAAACCTTCGAAAACGAATTAGATAAAATACTGAATATAGACATATTGTTTGATAAAATAGCGAAGAATGACTGTTGCTCATCACCCCACAAAAAATGTTGCACACCTCTATTTTGCGCGGATTAGCATCACGCTAACACCGTGTAAGATAATTATAAATTCTCTTTGGACTTTTAGAGTCGGGGTCGGCTGCGTCTGTCGTAATAATGTTTGAAAAAATCGGATAATGGCTCCTCTAAAGGAGTTGCTTATAAGAAACAGTGTTAGAATGGAGCTAAAAAAGTGTTCATAAAAGCACGCAAGGTTTGGGATTGTATTGACAATAAATATTATCCCGAATTAAGCCAGCATTTTAAATTGGGCTTCTAAGCGCCTTTCAAGTTCATACTGCTATGAAACATTAACCATTTCCTGGGCATGATTTGCCTTTATTACTCCTCTCGTCTTATTGTTTTGTTGAGCATAGTATTCTATGTATATTAGTTTTCAATTTGACATGCTTCAGTTATAAAATATTCTTTTATATTGAAAGTCGAAATCTAATAATTTCAATTAGCCAAAAATTCGAAAATTTGTCAGTCATTCGCAACTACTAGCTGTGAGCAGCAAATTATGAAAATTGTTATCAATTTAGGGAAGGGCAGGCATTGTTAAGAGTCATCGCAATACAAACATTATATGGGATTACCTTAAGCTGTTAGCATCATTTGATTACGTTTATCGTTGCGTTTATTTAGTTTATCAAGCCATGTCCAATTATCCAGATATTGACGTAGCATGTGAAATACACAAGACTTCGTTTCAAATTTTTTTAATGGCTTAATTCATATTTCAGAAAAATGAATTGGATTGTTGAAACAACTATTGTCCATGTCTTGTTTTTGGGTTCGATTTTCGTGATATATTTTCGTTCGCCAGTGATTCAAGGACTTCATCCGCAATCCGATCTACTTAATCCTCCTGCTAAACGGTAAGTGAATTTCATTTTTGCTTATTTGATTCAACACTAACTTTGTGGAATATTTCAGTTTAGTTCTTTTTGTAACGGATGGGCTGAGAGCAGAATCATTTTTCGACGAAGGATGCAAACATGTCCCACAAATTAGAGATATTTTTATGGAAGAAGGGATGGTTGGCGTTTCCCATACTCGTGTACCTACTGAATCGCGACCCGGACATATAGCGTTAATTGCAGGTGAATCATCTTATTAGAAAGAGTCTTTGTGAAATATTTTGAACATTGTTGTTTTTGAGATAGGTCTTTATGAAGATCCTACGGCTGTAACAAAGGGGTGGCAAGAAAATCCGATAGATTTCGATTCAGTTTTCAATCGAAGCAGAGTGAGTACTATGAATTTAGATTATTTTTTCGTTTTTGTCAAATGGTTGGAATCCCCCAATTTGCTGCCTTCCCAATGAACCAGTTTTGTTACTGTCGTTTATTTCAAAATTAAAAATTCATGTGGTGGTTAAATTTCAGTTGTAAAGAAAAGTATTCTGAGCAATGGAAGTATTTCCCTTGCTTGGACAACCCACAATAGAGTACGCTATTAAATACGGGCATAAAATTCATGGAATAGAAGTGTCGTATTATTATGTGATAGGTTTCCCCCATATCTTTTTTAAATGGAATATAAAGCGAATCATTTCGAGAATTTTTCCACGATCGGTGCAACCCCATAACGATTGCGGATATCCTCATTTCGGATGTGATCAAAACGTGTCACGCCACTAGGCCAACATCTTCGTCTGCATTACCACAAGGCGCCGTTCATTGTCTTTTATAGTCGACCAACACTCAGAACCATAGCGAGCAACAGGACCGACGACCTTGTGGTAAATTTTAGATTTGAGACGTTCGTTGATACGACGATCACAAAGAACACCAGTTGTGAAACACCACTTCATCCAGGTTGCGTTAATTCGTGAAGCAATTTCATAACGCAGTTCTTCATTGGCTGATAGCGTTGACCCGAGGTATTTAAATCGCTCAGTTCTGGGCAGATCACTGCCGCTGACAATGATTGTGCCTGTTTCATGGGGATCGGCCGTCAAAAATTCAGTTTTGTTTAGATTCAATCTGAGACCGTGTTACATGAGGCGATCATTCCATTTTTGGACAAGTTGCCCGAGATCATATCCCATATCCATATCCTATATATGCCATATCTCAAGAAGCCTACACTCCTTTTCTACATTTCCGCCTAGGTATTCTAGGGTGACCATTGCACGGCACAGCCAGCAATGTATTTGTTGTTCTATCTTAAAGGGTTACCTGTCCACTGCCACTTGACAAATCAGAACGTCTACAGGTATCTGGCCTGTACGCCAACTCAGCTCTTCGTTCCAGATTTTCTCATGCTGGGGTACTCCAAGTGTACAAGTGTTGATGAAGACTTCGAACTTTTGAGTAATAAAGAGAACATGAATTGGTGTTGATATATTCAGATTTAAGACAAGACAGCGTCGGGAAAAACAATATTACTAAAGTTAATAATAATAATCGTTGGCACGACAATCCATATTGGATCAGGGCCTTGAAGTGTGTTAGAGCACTTCATTCAAGACCGAAACGGTACACTACAGTATACTGTAGAAGGCAATGTGGTCAGCATTGCGCTCGCCCGAGATTATTACCCTGATTTGACTCAGGTACTCATTCACAGTTGAGTCGACTGGTATCCGACGTCAAATCACGATACAAATCCCACTGCCACCAGTGAGATTTGAACCGCGACCTTCCGTACGATAGCCTTGTGCTCTAACCACTCAGCTTGTTTCCCTTTCCAAATCCAGAGCTATTTGGGCTGAGAGGGAAAACAGATATAATCAGTGTAGTCGAGACGTAAAGTCTTTCACTTCCTTCAGACAAGGCAGCATGGATAACGTCGCCGATAACAAGATGGAATAAGAACGACAGCCGATAACGATAGAATGCAAGCTTGTCCGCTTGGAACTTCAAATTCCTCTGAAATTTTACCTAGATGCAATATGGGACCTTTGTGATATCATATGTCGTTCTGATAATAGTTCTTAGATTCTTTGGAATGTCCTCTCCCTGTGTAGAGTTCTCCAAAACACTCTCATTTCACGTCATTGAAAGCGTTCTCGAAATTGATGAAGAGCGGGCGAAGCAGAAATCTGAACTCCCACATTGCATAATTTGTTATTTAAATTCTTTTTTATATGCTTGAATTCTATTCGATTAAATATGATAATAAATTAGAGAAGATATTGTATTCAAAAAATTATTCCTGTTGCAATGGCAAGTCTAAACAAAGGAAAAACGTTTCATTCTCGTCGACTGCTTGGATCCGATTCTGTAGTCGAAAAATCTCAGAACGTTAACGAACGTTCAGCTGTTGGGGTGTTGACCTCTAGCTGCGCGTGACGTGACAGTCCCACGAATTTAGTCTCTACAAAACCGTCACTCTTTTAGAGAGCCAGTTCGTTAGGTAATCGTTGATTCTCCGTATACACCAGATCAGCAGGGCTGGCAGCAAACTCCTCGCGGGCAGCTGCACGGGGGCCACGCAAAACGAAAGGCAAGACCCGCGACTAGAACGGATCGTCGCGTACCATATTCTTGAGTGTCCGATAGCAACGTTCCAGCATCCTATTGGACAGCGGATGGTATGCAGTTGTTCGATAAAGTTTGAAACCGAGGAGCTTTCCGAGCCCCGAGAAGAGAGCATATTCGAACTGCATTCCCAGGTCTGTGATTATCACGCCTGGAACACTCTTGACAGAGGGCCTCAGCACAGTAATGTCCTTCAGAAGTATCGCCTCACGCGACGAGCGAATCTAGCAAAAGGCGTACAATAAACGTATGGCGTGAAAATGCTTTGTTGACTCAGGGAATACGTCTGCTTCCTTGTTTGCATGCCTAGTAACTTTAAATTTCTGACAAGAATTAATGTCCTCGTTCGTGTTCTGCTAGAAATATTTGTTAGCGATTAGTCGTTTCGTTATCCGAATGCCGGAGTGCGCAAGATTATGCACTGAGCGAAATATTTCCATACGGAAAGCAATTGGAGTGTATAGCCTAGATCCCTTTTCGGAGACCTCGCAGTGGATAGAGCAAGGTGGGCCGCATTGGCGAATTCTTTGAACGTGGGTGGAGCCCTATTGCAGGCTCTGAAGAACTGCGTCATCCTTCTGGGCTGTAGCCATTACCGAAAAATCGACTGCGAGTGGGATGGGACAAAGCGTCGGCGAGTAAGCTGTCTTTACCGGGCAGATGTTGAACATTTGAAATAAACTGCTTCTAAATGTTAGGTGCGGAAATTAGCGAGGGGGCGCTTTGTTGGGTTTTGGCTGTAAAGCAAATGTGAGAGGCTTATGGTGACGTAATGCTGACCATCATGCTTAACTGGCTAGGAGATACTACATTCGGTATTAATATTGCGGTATTTTCGGAGAAGTGCGCAAATGCGTGTATAGGTAGCACCCTTAAAAATAATGGAGAGAGTATCGTGGTTCGAGCATGTTGAAATTTTCCCTGACGACCTAAAATTCGTTGTGACGCCGGCAGCCCATAGTGATACAAGAAGTCGCCTAATATGTTAGCTAAAATGAAGCGCCACGCAAGTAAAAGATTCACGTCTACTTGCCTGGAGTCGTAAGTAATTATGTTTGTGGGCTTTGCTGCTGCTAATTTCAGCCTCTGTGAACCGGGCGACTATCTGGCAGCCCATTTCGCGAGGTGGATGTCGAACGTATTCAAATCCGCCCTCTCAAACGCATAGTATTCACGGCCGCTGTTAACGCATATTGGCCCTTTGTTATTTCAGCGTTCTTGAGTGATATTGCCACGATTATTGCGCAATGGGATTCACTCTCCGATTGGTAATTTTGATAACTTCATCTGGAGTCAGGAATCAAGTTTGCAGCGAGGCCAATTCAGCAAGCAATTTTACAGCACTTTTTCTTCAACTTGGCCTACTGTTGACTGACATAGATCAAGCCAGCCAACTCGAGCGTGACGCCATACACGGAAACAAGCTTTCGAGATATTCTTTAATGCGTTTCATGATAATTTTAGTTAATATCTTTGCAATGGATGAGAGCACCCAAACATCCCTGCGATTGTTGCACTCAAGACGATTACCCTTCTTCGAAATCTTGATATACATCCCCCTTTTCTGCTCATTTAGACAGCTCTCAAATTCCTAGGATTTACGGATGAGCATTTCCCCCACTCGCTCCTCAGTCCGCTTCCAAGTCCCGGCCGTCGCTAGAACTTAAGGTGCCCTTTCGGACCTGTCGAACAACTTCGCTTGCGCCGGAGAGAAGAGCAATTTAATATCGGCCCAGTGCTTATCAATAGTTTCAGGCGAACCGCTCAAGAAGCCTGCCGTGCGGTAAGCAACGAAGTCAGGACACCACCGGTAAGCAACGAAGGCAGCGTACGTTACTCCGCATTTCATTTTGTCGCAATATTGAATTCTAGTGCATTCAAAAGTCCCCGTTCCATTAACATATCTTTGAAATTAACTAAGTTTTGTGGAAACTGAGAATAGACTTTGCTTTTATATCATTTTATGTTTCTATGTTCTGTGTCTCATGGGAGGGTTTGAATCGAATAAAAAACAATATATTCTTCAATTTTGGAGTATGTGATTGGTACCTCGAAATCGAATAAGTCCTTGTCTTTTCAGAAAACATATGCATGGGGAAGTAATGATGTCCTGTCGGCGTTCTCTAAAGCTGATTACAATAAAAAGATGGAATTCTATGCCTACGATCACGCGCTTGATTTTTCTGGAAAAGAAAAAACGTACCAACTTGACATGTGGGTTTTCTCAAGAGCGCGAGATTACATTGTACAAAATGCAGCCAGATTGAAGTCCGAATCAAGAATTGTTTTTTTCTTCCATTTGCTGGGATTGGATACAGCTGGCCACGTACATAAACCAGGCTCACCGTGAGTTACACTAACTCTAATATTAAAAATATGTTCTCTACAGACTTTAACATATTCTACAGATTATTTTTTGAAAATCTGAAAGTAACCGACAATGGCATTTTCGAAATGTATCAACTTTTTAAAGAACAATTTGACGACGGTGAAACAGCTTTTATTTTGACATCCGATCACGGCATGACAGATAAAGGATCCCACGGAGCTGGTGATATATATGAGACGGAGACACCTTTGGTTGCATGGGGGGCAGGAATTCATAACTGGCATGCATTACCAAGAAAGGTTAGCAATAGGTACGGTTTATGCATTTTCCAGATTCATAATGTTTTATCAACCTGTCTTATAGGCTGAAAAGCAAAGAAATTGCTGGAACGAGGATGGCTAGTTTTGATATTGAACAAGCCGACATTGCACCTTTGATGGCTGCCTTAATTGGTACCGCTATGCCAATTAATAACTATGGAAAATTGCCACGAGATTTGCTGAATGTTCCCGATGAGTATATTGCGAAGGCAATGTTTAATAATGCCCTGCAAACTTTAGCCCAGTATGAGAAGCTATTCGCAGAGTTCAAGGAAGGATTGTTTTCGAGCGGTTTGCCCTCTTTTGACAAATTAAACGATTCTGTCGTTAGTGAGTTTAAGGCATCTGCACGGAAAAGTATTCAAGAAGGGAGTTATGAAAATGTGGTAAGTTGAGATGGGGAATAAAAGCCATTGCCTAATAATTTTTACATTGTTTGTTTATAGATTGAAAAATCAGAAGAGTTCATAGATTTCGCCATAGAAGGAATTGAGTACTATCAAATGTACTATCAACATGTCTTGCTGTTTTGCACATCACTTTCATTTCTCGGGTGGATTTATTATTTACTAATCATGCTTGAAAATCGCGCCGGGAAGCCATCATTCCGTTCTTCGCAAGTTTATACCCTAGCTGTTGCCGTGGCTGCCGTATTCGAAGTGTTTATATGCCGTAAGTTAAAACTTCTTTGTCTTTGAAAGTTACATAGAAAAATCATAGGAATAGGAGTTTCCGTAAGAAGGGGTCTATGATCGAAGTTTATATTTTGGCTCTTCAGGTATTTTTTAATGTTTAGTGTCTTAACAACTATGACATTGGAAATGGGCTGCAATGCCCTATAATATCTTGCATGTTATTGGGCATTGTAGTCCATTTTTAGAAAGCACGAAATGCGTGAAGGATCATTCTGCAAGAGTTTGCGAGAAAAGAACTTTGCCCTCGGAATTATTTAACTTTCTCCCGTTTGGTGATATTTCTGGCTTGTATGTACTAAGCACTAGCAAGAGTTAGCTATTATTGATAGAAAGGTAAGTATTAGTGGAAGCTCGGAGGAGCTCAATTGGCGCTGTGGTTTTTGGCCGTTTTGATGCCACACATTTCTAAAACCGTGATTGTTGTGGGAAAGCCAAGGCGAATAAAATCAGGCGGTTTACAGCCCCCCCCATAACCAGAGATCTCTCTTTAAGGTTTCCAAGGAATTGTTTACGTAGTGTCTGCAGCCTGATCCTAGCTAGAGCTAGGCAATCTTTCTTACTCTTCTCCGCAACTTCAACATTGGGTATGCCGAGCACTGTAGGCCAGTGCATTGTGCAAACCGCCGCAATCCTATACGCAACAGCTATATGCAAAATACGTTCTCCTTAATTCTCTCTAATTATACGGATTAGTAAAGGCTGGTTGTTCGCTTGGAGCTGCACTCTCTCGTTCACCACTCAGTGGTCCATGGGTCTCTTGGAAATCGTGTCTTGACTCTCACCCCCTGCCAGGCGATTGCTAATTCTAAGAGCTAGAGAACTGGTGCTCGTATGCTATTTACTACCCACGGATTACCCCAGAGGAATAAAAAAAGGGGGGGGGGGGGTAGGGAAGGATAGGTAAATACTTTTACGAAGAGCATCACCCGTCGAGTTCGGCGGTTGTGTGGCTCCGCTTGATGAACCATCCACTGTGGATCTCCCTGCTCTAAAACCGAACTATCTTAGGGATAAGTTCCCGGCAGCACGTACCGCTTCAGCTAAATTACTCCTGATAAACTTTTCAAGCGTTTTCCCGGTCATGCCAAGCATAATAAGAGGTCGGTATGTACGCGGCATCTCAGCGTCATTTCTCCATTTGCTAACCAGCGTAAGCTTCGTTGCAGACTTAATATGGTGGAACTAGTTTGAGTACTTGGTCAGGTCAGGGTTCAATTTCCCCTATGCCGGGATCGGAACTAGCAATTGGAGTATCTGTAGCATTGACTAAAGCTGACTGTTCAAGATGTCTTCATAAACTGCAAATAAGCTTCCCATAATGATAGGTGGCAGAGCCTAAATGCTGCTAGACACACCAAACTTTTCCTGTTAGAACCTAACATGCATACCGTAAAGTTTATCCTGTCAAAAACCAGAAGGACTTGCAGGAGTATTCTGATTGGTGATAATTCACTAGCTGGGCATATGTTCAACATAGGAATTGTGGAAGATGATATGTGTCCTTTCTGTAATGAGGAATCGGAATCCCCGGAGAATTCTCTATGTGAATACGCTGCCTATGGATGCATCAGACATCAGAGCATTGCATTTACTAGCGGTGATACATAAACAAATCCAGGATATTCCGTTAGACGGGGGAATCGAGCACAATGGGCCACTAGGATCTGAGTGCTCAGAGGCTATAAAAAGTTTCTCCCCCACTCCAAACACATATATACACAAGCCTCGCCACCTTCCAGCGGGGAGATAAAATGCTCTGCTTTAGGTAAGCGTTGAATGCGCCGAGTAGCAGGTTTGACCGATGTTGGAACATTAGTTTATGTAACTCTAACGGGATACCATCGGGTCCTGGCGTCTTTTTTGTTTCCATAGAAAGGGCTGCCTCTTCCAAAGTGCGTAATCTTCGGCGCCTTCCACCCTGCTCCCATTAACCTGCACGGTAAGTCCAGGGAGTGGTGCCCCTGAAATATGGTCCATCTGATCGGCCTTAAATGAAAATGGTTTCCGTAGAGCCATTTCCGCTGACCACCACCAATACATAGAAGGTTTTCCATGTTCTGATGCCCTCCTGGAGCTCTGAAGGAAATCGTTGTCAGGTTCATCAAATCAGAGTTTTAACAAATCTTCCGGTGTTCACAAGAAGAGTGCCGGGCTAGGGCCTTGGGCAAGAATCCGCTAGGCGGATGCCATCGAGATGCCAGCCGGACCTAATAGATCCGGGTACCATGAAGCTGGGTCCTTGTTCCGGTACTGTTCACTAATGAGCATTTTTATCTCCGCAGCGAATTGTGATAGCAATTCATGAACGGTTGCACTCCAGTGCATAAAGATCTGTAGGACGCGGATTATTTTTCTAATTTTGCTTTGAAGACTGGACATCGTCGCCCGCAGTATGTGCTCTCATCAGACACGCCACGCTCCCTGCATATAATGCGACTGTTCTTTTCGTTCCAGATCTTCGTTTTCATCATACCTGGCTACATTTGGGGGACGTTGTTCTCCTGTCGGATCCCCGGCAGGTTATAGATGCGCACCCAATTCGTATCCTACATACTACCCAATAATTTGACCTCTTCTATTTAGAACTTTTCTGTGAGGCAGTAAGATCTCGGATTTCTAGAGAGCACGTGGGTTCTAATTAGTGAACCTCGGCGCAAAGCTAGTATGTTCGGGGTTCTTTACTAAGGCAGGCCTATACCGAATACCGGCTGTTGCGAAGTTGATGATGATGACGTGGGTTTTAGGCTAGAAACAAGAGTCTTCTTTCCCAGCAGCCCCTTGACCGCTTGAGAGAACGGCCTTTGTTGTGTTCGGACCTAATTCGACGAGGACCCCGTCATCCTTCGTTTTTCGAATGGAAGACAGTTCTGTTTCGCTATCTTCGGGCTTAATCCTATAATGGATCTCGTTCGGATCTTATTCTATGATGACTCCACCACCCTTAATTTTCCGAATGAAAGACACTTCAGCTTCGCTATCGTCGGGTTTCCTCTAATAATGGATCTCGCTGAAGACTTCTACAAAGGCCTTGCTTTTCGTTGGCTTAATAAGCAGAGTTGGTAGTTTTGTCCTCTTTCGTCTCCCCACCACACTCAAGGTTTTCTGATGGCGTGGCGTGTTGTTGCCTCTTGTCCTTCTTCACCTTCTTCTTTTGAGCCCTGGGTGAAGTTTCCTTCAAATGCGCGTTTCTCCTTTCGTTACCCTTTTCGGCTTTCGCAAGGATAATCGACTACGCTCCCACTTTACTTATATTCGAAGCCATTTTTCCGAGTTTCAGCGGTTTCCTCTGTGTATCTTTTCGGAAAAATTGCACTGCATGGTCCTGGACTTCTTTGCTCTGGGTGCCACACTAGTTTGCGAGTCTTCTTCTCTATTTGATTGTACACATTCCGGTGTCTCGTGGGGTATTTCAGCTTCGCTGGCCACTGCGGCAAGCGACGCATTTTCGTGCTGCGTACAAGCGGAACCACCTCTTTCTCCGTCCCTATTATCTCCTCGATTTGTAATTTTTTTACTTGTTTCTGGCTTCAACACTTATCTATACCTCCGTCGCCAATTGTGTTAATCTCGTCTGATTGTTAGAGGAGATTTGAGGTGGTGTTGTAATCCGAGCGCGGAGCACCATGCCAACGAGATAGTCATCCGTAGCCTATTTGGCATAACATCTGAATACGGGTTCCGTATTTACTTGGCTATTAAAATCTCCAAGCACAATGTTCGTTCTACTCTCTCGTAATGGTTCTCTCTAGGTTTCATATTTTGACTCACTAAGAAATCTACTTCGAGTACATGCTGTACTGGATGGATGATGGTACAGTCGTTTTTCTCCAGAAACCCCGTACCTTCTCAGCACATTTCCTGCAGCGTGTCTATTGTCTAATCCTTATATTGGGACATCATTGGCTAGCAGTTCTTATTCTGTACAAGGAGCGCACATTCCATACGTCGTTGGTGTGTTTAACTTAGTGTGACAGGCAGTAGTTAAGGTCGTCAGCCTTACAAAAATCTTCTACCTAGGGACCAGATGGCTCAGTTTTTTCCGACTTTAGGCACGGGAAACTTGCTTTCATTTTTCTTCATCTGCAGTTTTCTGTTTTGCGCTCTGTGCACTAGGAAGGAGTAAGTTACTCTTCGAAATTAGTGCGGTCCGTCATAGAGTGGATGGAAGACTCACGATCACCCAATCCCAAAAGCAAAAAAGTTGATTTCTAGCCTCTGGTCAGCTTAGGTTTATACCGATGGTCTTTCAGTTCGGAGCTTACAACACCTCTAGTTGATTTCAGTCGTGCTGCTCCGCAGGACAAAGATGAGGCAGCGTGTGAAGTTCTCTCTGCCCAGACGATAAACCGTCAGCAATAATTTTTAAAAAAAATATTTTATTGGTACTGAAAGAATTTGTATCTAATCTTGCATGAACACTTTTTTGAGAAAACTTCTATTTTGAATCACATTCAAAGTTTTACTTTATTTGTTCCTGTAAAATTTTGCATCAAGTTTTTTCACTCTTAACCTAATTGTTATTATAGTGCAAGGTATCCCGCAGTCGGTTGGCATTTATTTTATCCTTCCTGTATTTTGTTGGGCGAGGGTATTCAAAAAAATAAACATGGACTCCATGAGGAGAACGTTAATGGACAATTGGAAACTATTACTCGGAATAGCAGTTGGAACGGAATTATTGGTAACATTCGAAATACTTACCTTAATGCCGAAGGAGTCAAGTTTTTTATTTCTAGGTTTTGACATTTTTTAGAAGGGAAGTTATATCTGTTGCTATTTTAGGATTCATCATTTTTCAAAACTTAACATTCAAAGGTTAGTGCGTCGATCAGTGTTTTTTATTGGTCAATAATTTTGTTTTTAGGATTAAGGTTTTTTGACGCTACCAGGGCTCAGTATTATGAATGGATATTCACGGGACTCCTACTGCTAATATTTCCACTTATTCCGTTAAGATTTTTTAAGAAAAACGATTTCTTCCTGTAAGTGCTCATGAAGTTAAAGACGAATCACACATTCACATTTCAGAAATTTCTTTCAGAATGTTCGGTGGATTATTATGGATGACCAAATTGTGTCTTTCAGTGAAAGATCTGAAAAATTCTTTGTTGTTGCAACTGTTATGCCTTTGTGGTTTTATAAATTGTGTAACTTGCTTGTATTTACAGAACTCCGGAGGTGGGTTGTGGGTAATAAACATTCTACTGACTTGGGCGCTATCTGGTAAGACGTTTTGAAATTACATTTACAGTTGGTAGGGACTTAAATTTTTTGTGTGGTTTCGTCAGGTTTGGCTATTATTTCGCCAATTTACTCCGATATAACACTGAAATACCGTCCAACGAATATTTTCTTCTACTTCGCTGTACCATTCTTTCATTTGTCGATCGGTTATGAAATGACATTCTTCGCATTGCTAGGGGTTCATGTTCTTAGCTTTGTTGAATTAAGTGCTGCAACTGAAGATCATTCTATACCGGTGAGTGTATATTTTCGGTCGGTGCATAAGTGGTTTTTACGATTTTTTCTTTTAATTTCATTTGCAGAACTCGATAAGATATCGTGATGACAAGAAACGTGGGAATTTGGTAGAAAATCTCAACATATCCGCAGTTATGGTATCCTTTTCAAAAAGAATCTATCGAAATTTGACATAGCAATCACTACATTTGATGGTTTCTGAATTACTGTGAAGAATCTTTTTATCTATTTGCTTTGTGTAAAATGTCCTTTGGTATCTTGATCTGGTTTTCCTTAATAGATTTGCTTAGCTACTCTTGATATTTTTATCGTTTTTCGGGACGGGAAATATGGCATCAGTTAGTTCCTTCGATCCGATGTTTGTTCGTTTCTTCGTTACCACATTTTCGCCTTTCACAATGTCAGCCTTGATTATTTTAAAGCTAATAGTTCCCATTTTATTTATAACAGCATCAATAACGGCTCTAACATTTCGTAAGCAGGTAGGCTCAAATTTTCAAAATTTCGTTTAACATATGAAAAGAGGTGCTAACTTCCGCTTGTTATTCCTTTTACCAGATGGACGAAAAGAAAATGTTTCTTAGCCTTTTGCTCATTTGCGAATTAATGGGATTGAATTTCCTTTTCATGGTGACAAACAAAGGTTCTTGGCTAGAAATAGGCACGTCTATATCGCATTTTGTAATAATGGAGGTTACAACGCTAGTCCTTGCTGTTGTTAGTTATGTTTCAAAATTATTATTGTTCACGGATGCATCAAAAAATTTCCGCGTTAAAACAGGGAAATTAGTGTAATTATAGTTATTTGTAAATGTGTAGTTAGAGTTTTGTAATTTATTTGTCAAATAAATATTATTTTACATGATATGGATTTATGATATTGGATGGGTTTTTTACGGTATAACATCGGTTACAATATACGCGTGTTTGTGTGTGTAGACGAGAAGCGAAACTGCTGGGCACTCGGATCTTACTGATCCATTGCACCCGATTCCCTCGTCTAAAGGAATACCCCGCAGACGTATATGTATTGCAGGATTTCCGTTAGGGGAAGTGATGCTACCTGCTGCAAGTGAAGCAAATCAGCACAAAAAATCTGATGTCTGATGCGTCCATAGGCGGGCCGCTAACATAGAAAATATTTCAGAATGGATCTTGAAGAATCCCTATTCTGAACATCTGCCCCATGCTCCTTTTCTTTCTATATTCCAGTTTCCAGTTGACATTGCCCAGTTGTTTATGGCTGGGATGTGGAAACCAGCGGGAATCAAAAGCATTGGATCTACTGCTTCAAAATTAGTCTATGAGCAGCTCGGCGGAAGCAAACACGCGCAACATTCTCGGCAATAGATACATGTTTGCACTCCTAGGAAGTGAGGAGCAAATAAGTAGATGCATCTAAGCTCAATACCACTTACCTTCGACATTCCTACCTGGTGTACAATGTGTACGTTGTTGGTAAGGCTCCCAAAATTCGGCCACGATCTGGTTGCTTGTGATCGTGGGTGGTTTCGAACCCTGTGACTTTTTACCATTTCAAATCTATACCTTCCATATTCATGTTTTTGGACTCTCTTAGTAAAGTAACATAATAAATAGCTCCCTCACCACGATAAAGTGGTGTCCGAGGGGAAGATGAAACGTAGCAATGGGCGCAGCATTGGAGCAAAGGACGAAGGCAGGTGGTTGTCTTCAGCCTTTTAACTGTAGGAATTGACTCGACTGAAAAGATTGAAAAATAAACCATTGGATTATGAGTTTTATCATAAAACAAATCAGGCTTTCCTCACTCAAGGCCTACAATTCTCGTTCACCTCTCAGTTTACAACGAGGATTGAGCACATTTTCGGTGAGTTTGACGTCATCGCCCATACGTTGTCCAGAATTGAGTTAATCTCCTTGTCATCAGATATAGAAACTCAACTCCTAGCTGATGAGGAAGCAAGGACACGGAGCCACAAAACATCCTCTCTGCCGGTTTAACGTCTTTACAACTGCTTCCAGTGACACTTACTGCGACCGTTCGTTCCAGAACCCTGCGTGAAACTTTTTTCGGCACATACCATCCCTGCGCTCAATCCAGTAGTCGGGTCATTTCCATATTATTAATAATCCTTGGCGCAGCAATCCATTGCGTCCGCCCAAGATTATTACCCTGATTTGACTTAGGTACTCATTCACAGCTGACTCGACTGGTATCCGACATTCAGTCACGATAACAAATCCCTCTGCCACCAGTGGCACAGTTAGATACTAGACAGCTACCACACTCCCCCTTGCCCCTCAAGGGGGGAAATCAATGCGAGTACGCACGATTTCAAATTGTTTGTCCTTGAGCATGAGAGGGATGTAACGAAAATCCGATCAGCTGTCTTTGACATACCACCCGGACTTGCCAATGTATTGGTGAGATCGGCAAGTTTTTGCTTATGTATAAGTGAATACGTGAAACAACTTTTTGCAATATGGGTGAGCACGCCGTAGTACCAGAATAGCAAAAGTTCACCGATCTCTCTCTTACCAATACGATTTGATTGAGATTATGCGTTTTCCTTGTTTAGCGTCTCTGGTGTGTACAGATAAGCTTCTGCAGCACATTCGCAAGTGGGGTCATTTTAGTGTGGGTACTGCCTATAGTAGATCTACTGTGACCAGTGGGTTTGAACCGCCACCTTCCGCTACCACAGCCCAGTGTTCTAACCACTTGAGACATCCGAACATCATTTACAATTGATCACAATCATGTGTTAGCTGCCAGTGCTACAAGGTCGCGAGGCAAACCAATTACCTTCAATCGTTCGGGATACCTAATCAACGTTTTTAACACATTCTCTTGAACATCGTTGGACCCCTTATGCCGTACCAAAGTTTCAAGTACTGTTTGGCTATACTGAACCAAATTTCTTGTTGGTCTGAAGCCATTCCTATTGCGGATCAATAAACTGAAACAGTTGTTGGAGCTTTGCACGATTGGATATTGCGTTATTTTTATCATTGAGGAAGCTACTCGTATCCAAACGAACCTGCCCCACACCATATCGTCTGGAGATTGGTTCGTCGGTGGCAACGCAGAGGAGTGTTATACCCACATTTCCCTACAAAGGACAAGAGAGATTACATGAGAGAGCTTCAAACAAAGTCGATTTCACATCGTTCGAACAGGGCAACATTCGTTCATAAGGACCTCCGTTCTTATTCATCAGAGTGGACTCCGTCAAGAAGTCACTGACTCACTCGTATTTACACAGGTGACCATTGGATTGTTGAGCGATTGTCGTCGTCAGTTTACACCATCCACGTGAACGGTGTATATTGCAGAAGATTCGGGGGAACATCTTGTACTAATCCCATGTTTGGGTGGAGCAAATCCGTCAAGTCAAACCTCCGAAGCAACCCCAGTTTCAACGGTCCAGAAATCGCCAATAATATCGCGACAAAAAACAACCAAGTCAGTTTCTTGGACACCTCAATTGGTGCAGTTTCATCACCCATTGCACGATCCCGGCCGCTTCAACGGTAGGCAGATTGCCAATCAATCCTCTTCCCCTTCTAGGCCAGATCATCAAAACCTGCCAGCCGGATCTGTCAACATGATAACGAGTTTTCGATGATATTGAATAAGTCAACATCAGTTTTTTACGCCATTGACAGCAGCATTTAAGGGGAGTGATGTGGCGGCTGCAATCTTGCTTTTAATGTGTGGTTTGTCGATGGCGCCTAGATAGTTTTCACGTGTATGTGATTGAACAATAGCGTACATGTGCGGTACCTTTAATCCAGTCTTGCTTCAACTCTAGCCGTCAACGAGGCAGGACGCGTTTCTTAAATTACCTTTTGTAAATCAATTTTGTTTGTTGCTATTTACATAGCATGCTGGTTCCAAGCCTAGATAAAGGAGGAGGGTTTGGGGCAACGTACTTTTTTCTTATACTCAGTAAAAAAACAGAAAATAAAGTGCTGACATCAGAGAAAGAGATAAATAAACTATAGCTGGAGTTACTCCACTATGTCAGGCCGACCAAGAAAATGCATTAAATGTCGTTAAAATCAAAATGATAGTGCTGAGATATCCCAAGCCTCGAAGAAATGTTAGGGTGTGCTAGTGACGTGGCAGGACTAGCCCCGGTCCTGCTGAGAAATTGGCCAGGGTTCTTGTCAACGTAAGTACGTAAGTAAATTAGTACGAGCAAAACAAATACGCGTCTGCACGCTAAATATTGGCATCCCCACTGGAAAAATGGGGGCGGGGGGGGGGGGGGGGGGGGGGGGGGGGGGATTGTTAGCATTGCTGTTTCTAAGGGTTTTCGCGATGCCATTAAAGAATCGAGCGATTTGATCATTTTATCTGCTGATCGCATGATTGACTTTTTCACCGCATGCGCACCACAAACAAGTCGACCTGATACCGTGAAAGCACATAGAGATGCAGAGACTTGTGGCGTGCCTGCCGATGATTATATCATCATTGCGGGCGACTTGAATAGTCATGTGAGTGAAAAGGCAGACGACAACAGGTGCCATGGGTGAAAAGGATTTGGAGCATGTAATGAGGGTGGCAAGCATATAGTCGATTTTGCGGACAGCCATGACTTTGTACTTCTATGCCATGTATTCAGATTCATCAAGGGAATGTCTTATCTTTCGAAATTTTATCGTGAAAACAGTAAAACGCTAATCGACTATATTCTCATAATTATATCACCGTCACTCACTGCAAAGCTGTTCCCAATGAGACCATCGCACTGTTGATTGCTGTCTTGTGAATCAAGCCACCGATAAAACACCGTAAGAAATGCCCTGTCCCGTAGCATAATGAATGGTGGCGAGATCGTGAGAAGGAGGAAGAAATGATATCTCTTACACGACTACCAGCCATCACGAATGGAGAAGAGTCGTGGAACCAAGTTAAAAACACGATCCACAGAACGGTCTATGCAACCCTCCTGATCACCAAGCGTAAACGGCTCATCCACTGAAATACTTAGCTTTGGAAAGACGATATCCAAACGAAGGCCCGTGAAAAGAAACGTCTCTACCAAAACACCGGCCAATTGGCAAGTTTACAAGAATGCCAACCGGGAAGCAAACGAAGCCATCACCATTACACAGATCTTTACGATAAACTGGACACTGGGGATGGCGAAAGAGATCTGTATCGACTTTTCAAAAGTTGGCACCAAAGAACGCTTCTGTTGCATTAATGAGAAGAACGGAACTTTGCTTACAATAGATGACGAGAATATTTCGAGCATATTTCAATAACTTGCTCATCTTTCATTTCCACAAGCACTGCCGACATTTGAAGCAATTCCACCTGTCAGTACAACTGTTAGAGGCTCTCTAGCAGACACGTGAGTGCTCATTGCTAGGCGGCCGTCGTCATTAATGATACGCGTTTATTCCAAAGGGCGCGCCGTCTAAGTGCTGTCAACATTGATGGTGATATTGACCAATTTAGGTTTGCCTACAGGCGAGGTGTTATTGAGGCAGTCGAAAGAAGAAAACTAAGGCTGATTCGACAGTAAGCGTAGTGGGGAAAGTGAAGGTTCGACCGGATATGTAGAGGGAATTGCAATCAAGACATAGCCGGCATCAAGGTGAACGGGGAACCCATGCTGATATGGCTTGATAGTGTTTGTTCTTTGCTGGGTGAACTATTTCCGATATCTGAGCCACAGTAGATCTACTATAGGCAGTACCCTTACAAAAATGATCCCACTTGCAAATGTGCTTACAGAAGCTTATCTGTACACATCAGAGACGCTAAATAAGGAAAAGGCATAATTTTCGTCAAATCGTATTGGTAAGAGAGAGATCGGTGAGCTTTTGCTATTCTGGTACTACGGCATGCTCACCCATATAGCAAAAAGTTGTTTCACGTATTCACTTATACATAAGCAAAAACTTGCCAATCTCACCAATCCATTGGCAAGTCCGGGCGGTATGTCAAACACAGCTGATCGGGTTTTCGGTACATCTCGCTCATGCTCAAGGGCAAAACAATTTGAAATCGTGTGTACTCGCACTGATTTCCCCCCTTGAGGGGCAAGGGGGAGTGAGGTAGCTGTCTAGTATCTAACTGTGATCTGAGCCTTCGGTGTCTCCTACTCCCCTCCTAAAGGAGGGGAAGAAATTCCTTCCCTGAGGTCTTGTGAGATCGGGAAGAGCATAGCGAGGCTCAGGTCTCAAAAGTCACCTGGCTGAAATGGAATGACTCGCAAGATGTACAAAGCCATCTGGCGGGCCATCTCATCTCATGTCCAGTGTCTATTTAAATGTTGCTTGCGGGAGGGTTATTTCTCTGCATTCTGGGAGACTACCTGGGTGGTTGTGTTCCTGAAGCCACCAGAGAAGGATAAGAGTAATCCTCGGTCGTACAGGGCCATATCTCTTCTCGTGGCCATTGGCAAGGTCCTAAAGAGGATTACGGTCCAGGGACTGGGGCTGAAAACGTTCCATCTGGTGTCTAACAGGCAGTATGGCTTCCGTACTGGCCGGTCCACCGACGACGCCTTAACGTATATGAAGAACTTTGTTGTCCGTTGTCACAGCAAGTACATTCTTGGAATCTTTGTAGACGCATTTGATTATCTTAGATGGCCGTCTATGTTATCGAAACTTTGTGAGTGTGGGTGCCAGAAGTTAGCTCTGTGGAAGAGTTACTTCCATGGTAGGAAAGCATTTGTCCAAGGCGTCAACGAGCGTGTGCGGGTGAATGTGGAGTGCGGTTGCCCACAGGAATCTGATGATGGATGCTGGGTGAGCTTTCTTCTGTAGCTGAATGTGATGATTTTGTCATTCTTGTTGAGGGGAACAGTCGACTTGAGCTCGAACAGCGGGGTACTGAGTACGTGCGCATTGTCAACGCGTGGTCTCTAAAAGTCGGTGTCATGGTCTCAACGGTTAAAACCGTCGTGATAATGCTGAACGGCTGCCTACGTCATCTGCCCTTATTGAAACTGAATGACGTTGAGTTCTGTATGGGGCAGATTCAGAGGACTGGTTGCATGTTCTCTGTGTCTGTCCAGCGTACTGTGACATCCATGATTTAGACAGCATTAACGTTCACGTGGTGAACAGTATCTACTATTTTAGCCAGTGCCTTACTAGCGGCGATACACTTCTATACGCTATTGAATACACGCTTACTACCTTCCGATGAAGGAAGGAGTTCCTCGACGCTGCTTTACTTGCAGCATGATGGGCGAATGGCCATAGTGGTCGTGGTGGACCCCATGTGTTTTGTATGTTTTGTATTAGTGTTGTCTTTTGGCGTCTTACGTATTGTATTGTGCGCAGAGCCGTAGTTTGCTGGTGGAAAGGTTTCGTTGCGGTTCTCCGTTCCGAGCTATTTCTACTCAACCCGATGGGGAGTGTCGCCCCCGCGTACTTGGAGGGCGATCAGATTCGAGTCTGCAAGGGACGCATCTGAAGTGGCTCTTGGCACGAAGCCTCATCGGAGGTTATCTGGGATCATGGGGACCGAGGTGGCACTGTAAGAGCATATGCTCCACGAGAATTCTTGGAGAATGTGCTCTCGGCCCAGTTATTTCCGGTTGGCCCCCTTGTGCAATATCATGGTGGTTGTGGTTATGCCTACATCGCGAACAGAGTTCCTTGTGAGCTCAAGCGTGGAGTTGCGTTGCACAACTCGGGTGCTGTACCCCTTAGCTGCGGCAGAATTGTTAGATAGACCTAGCATCCACTGGTATGAATGCTTAGCCTGTACTCACTATAAACCAGTACCGATGTGCCAGTCATAGCAGGGCTCTGATTGTGGTCTCCAAACCAATCCATGTCCGGAGAGGACCGTAGGATTATCCCTACACTGCAGGTACTCACGTTAAACTCCCAGGACCTTCATGTCAGCACGACTGAAGTCGAGAAAGCAATGAAATGAATGAGATCAGAGAAAGCCAGAGTACCTGCAAAACGAAAGGTAGTCCAGCAGAATGTTCCAATTACGTTCCGATCCGGTTGCTGTCTCATACCATGAAGATTTTCGAACTCATTTTTGACAACTGTATTCGCGACATCGTTTGAATAACCGTGAATTCAGCAGAGATTGTCAAAAACCAGGGAACTACTAACGCAATAGAAGCTGCGCTGTTACTTTTTACATTGCCTTTCAGAGTCATCCGCCCAGTCGCGCTTTATGGTTCTGAGTGTTGGTCAATTATAGAATTTAATGAACGGCGTCTCG
Organism: Hermetia illucens; assembly: GCF_905115235.1. Taxonomy (NCBI): domain Eukaryota; kingdom Metazoa; phylum Arthropoda; class Insecta; order Diptera; family Stratiomyidae; genus Hermetia; species Hermetia illucens. The sequence continues at coordinate 54,905,184 of NC_051849.1, forward strand.
CGGTAATGGAGACGAAGATGTTGCATTGGACCAGTAGCGTCACACGGTAATGAATTCGAAGATGTTGCATTGGACTAGTAGCGTAATACGCATTGATCACATTCGAAATGAGGATCTCCGCGATCCAATAGGATTGCACCGACAGTGGAAAAATTACAAGAATGGCATCTTCCATGGTGGTGTCACGTAATTCGCGCTAACGAGAATTCACTTGCCAAGATTGGGTTGAACATGGAGACCGATGGTAAGCGACCGGAAGGCCGATCGAATCAATGAAGGCTTGATACGCTGGATGGTGATTTGAAAGTCTCTTGACAGTATCCAGATCAGGCGTGAGAGTGAAATGCCACAACCGATTACGATGAGCATACTCCGCTTGTGAACGGGACAAAGGCTAAAGAAAAAGAAGAAAAATATATTTGTTGTAGTTATTCCTTTTCTCGTTCCTATCAAGTTACACTGGCCAATATACCGCTCCTTATAGAGGTATCACGTTGCTGAGTACCATCTATAAGATACTCTCCACTATCTTGCTAGGCCGGATAGCCCCATACGCCCAGAACATCATTGGCCCATACCAAAGAGGCTTCACTCCAGGCAAATCAGCAACAGATCAGATTTTCTCTCTGCGGCAGGCGATGGAAAAACTGTTGGAATATGGACAACAGTTGCACCATCTGTTCATCGACTTTAAAGCCGCCTATGATAGCATAGCCAGGGTAAAACTGTACACGGCCATGAGGGAATTCGGTATCCCGACGAAATTAATAAGACTGACTAGGCTGACCCTGACCAATGTGCAAGGCCAGATAAAAGCAGCAGGATCACTCTCAAGACCATTCGACATCAACAACGGTCTACGACACGCTATCATGCGTCCTCTTTAACCTGGCCCTCGAGAAAGTGATCCGTGATGCTGAGGTGAATGCAAGAGGTACGATCCTCTTCAAGTCCACCCAACTACTGGCCTATGCTGACGATATCGACATCATGGGAAGAACCACCCGAGACGTTCAAACTGCCTTCATCCAGATCGAGCAGGCGGCGCGAGATCTTGGGCTGCACATCAATGAAGGCAAGACAAAATACATGGTGGCAACGTCAGCACCGAAGACGAATCAACCAACAACATCAAACCGCACTGGTCAAACACAAACACGAACAAGAATAAGGATAGGGGAATACAACTTTGAGACCGTTGACAATTTCTCCTATCTAGGGTCGAAAATCACAACCGATAACAACTACGATGATGAAATCCGCGCACGGTTGTTGTCAGCCAACAGAGCCTACTTCAGCTTACAAAGACTGTTCCGCTCGAAACGTCTCACCATAGGGTCAAAGCTCTTACTGTACAAGACTATGATCTTGCCAGTCCTCATGTATTCCTCGGAAACTTGGGTTCTTAGCAAGAAAAATTGCGAACTCTTGGCCGCGTTCGAGAGAAGAATCCTCCGAAGAATTTTTGGCCCCCTACATGAGGATGGACGATTCCGTAGCCTACACAATGACGAAATCTATTAGCGATACCATGACCGTCTGGTTGTGGATAAAATCCGGCTCAATAGGTTACGGTGGGCGGGTCACTTAATCCGTATGGATGAAGATGATCCCACCCGGAAAGTCTATAAGGGCAATATCTATGGTAGGAAAAGAAGACAAGGCAGACCCTGCCTAAGATGGAGCGATGGCGTGGGCCAGGACGCCAGACAGCTTTTAGGGATATCGAATTGGTGGACCTCGGCGCAAAACCGGGATGTCTGGAGTTCCTTATTAAGGCAGGCCTAGACCGGATACCGGTTGTTGCGCCGTTGATGATGATGATGAATATACCGCTCCACGTAATAAAGAAAACATCCCTCGAACTTGGAGTTAGCCAGGATTCCTTTGAGGATGACATTTTTCTAAGTAGAAAACGGAACTGATTAGTTTTTTTCGAGTTGTTGGTTATTGCAGATTATGAAAATGATTTCCCTAGCCTACATAACGACGAAATCGATGAGCGATACCATGACCGTTAGGTTGTGGATAAAATCCGGCTCAATAGGTTAGGGTGGGCGGGTCACTTATGGATGAGTATGATGAATATGATCCAGCCCGGAAAGGCTATAAGGGCAATATCTATGGTAGAAAAAGAAGACGAGGCAGACCCTGCCTAAGATGGAGCGATGGCGTAGGTCGGACCTCGGCGCAGAACCAGGATGTCTGGAGTTCCTTATTAAGGCAGGCCTAGACCGGATACCGGTTGTTGCGCCGTTGATGATGATGATGAAAGTGATTCATTACTGTGATTAGAGAATCAAAGCAAACATTATATAATATGAAACTGAAATGATTTATTTTCTTATCGGGCGCTTGACTGATTCTTATCTTCTGTAGTTCCTGAACAATTTATGTTTTTGCTTTAATTTAATCTGTTATAATGGTCACATCAAAGGCACTTTGCATTAGAGTTAGAAATATCTTATTTGATTGAGTAAATATTTGAAACATTCTTGTTCACTGGACCATAAAAATCGTGACTCAAATAGGGGCTTAGGTTTTGATTTTGTTCAAATTTATTTTGGCCGTTATGAGTCACTCGCTTCTACATACTTTGATGTTAATATACATTCTCATTGTTGTTTATCTACAAAGCAGTTTGCATTTAGATAGTTTTCATATATTATTTACAAATGGAACCACATTTTAACTTTTGCAAGCTCATTTAATAAGGAGTTAGTTTAACATGATATAAACCGTCGGAACCTTCAGATACTGGATCGCCCAATTATGGCTCTGAATTTAATTCAAATGTGAATACTAGAAATATTAATGCAAATTACATATATGCATCAGGCAGTGAGTTTACTACTACAAAAGAGTATTTTGCACCTCAACTGGTAGGTATGCTATATATATTTTACCTTTGCGCTCATATTCCTTCTGCTTATTTATCTTTCAGGCAAATTCCATATGTTAACTTCTAAATTCTATTGACATTGCTAATTAAACGTAGACATTGATTAGGCGGATAAAATGTAATTTCTAGAAATAGTGCAAGATATAAATATTTGTATTCCTAATTAATGCATGTGCAAATTGGTTTACAAGACCGTGCGGGAATTACATACGTGTATGCATCCAGTAGTAATTCGCAGCCGATTATACGCCCCTCGTGAGAACGCCCGAACAAATTTGCGCAACGTTTACAAGATTAACCGGGGATTAGTTAAATGGCTTGTTAAGGGATTGCAACAATGTATTACTAAGAAACTTGCAACATTGTGTGCTGTGTTTCTTCTGGTTTTCCTGTGACCGGTAATTACCTTGAAATTATATACGACCTTAGTTTTGGTCTTCGTGTTACCTATCCAGCAGTCGGGTCACACATCTACCTAAAAGACTCCCACTTTGCTGGAGTCAAGCACCTCGAGGATATGAGTAAGCTTCTTTGAGTATTTATAAATTTACAAAATATAACTAGCGCTGAGAAAATTGTAAATGCAGCACTACTGCTATATCTCGCTGTCCTTGATAACCACTGCTATATCTCGCTTCTTCCAGAGCCGAAGGACCAATATTTACCTCGTCAAACAATCTGGTTGTCTCAAATGCTTCGAGTTGTTGAGGAGCTATGATGTTGATCCTCTATGACCTACCCTACGCCGTCAACTTTTCATCAGCCTGCCATAAGTCAATCCACCAGAAATGGACTGATGAAAAACTGAATGATTGTCACGTCCGTATAAACAAGTCTACAACAAGTCGAGAAACTGAAAGCTGTACACTTCAGGTACGAAAGGTTTCGTGTATTTCTCAGTACGTAGCACGTAATATATCCATATATTATGTCAAAGTATCCACTTTCTTCTGATATTGACATTCAAAGTCTTGAATTTGCAAAGAAGCCACAAATTTGACCTATTATAACTTCGTTAGTAATAGTGCGATTTCCACCAAACTTGCTAAGATCATGCTCTATATTATAACCTATTTCGTGGTGCTAGGATCAACTTAAGGGGGGTTTTGCAGCCATTTACTGGAAATTACAGTAATATACTATTATTAACTTTATTTGAAGAGATATCGATTTGGAAGGTATTTCGGAGCCCATGTACCATATAGTGGCGGCCTCTTGATTTTTTTCAGATTTTTCGGTTGGGTAATTGCTGATAATGGCCCCCTTAAAGAAATGATCTTTTTCAACCCCCGCACTCCCAGCCTTTCCAACAAATGTCAAAACTAAGACCGGCTTTGAAAAGTACTAATCGAGACCTTTAATTTCATACCCCACAAATATAGTCAATATTTGATGAAAAAAAAATTTACTCCCCCTTTTGCATATATGGGGACCCCCCTTAAATTCGACGTAAGAGGATGTAACTCACTGTATGCGTGAGCGTTCACAGTTTCCACCTTTCTACCAAATTTGGTGGGGGGCTATAACCGTCTTCGAGAAAAATTGCGTGTGACGGAAAAACAGACAGACAGACGGACAGACAGACAGTAAACCGATTTTAATAAGGTTTCGTTTTTACACAAAACCTTAGAAAAGAGTTTTTGTCACATGGATTTAAACATCTGAACCATCCGGAAGTTATGTTTCGACTAACAATACAATGGTAACTGCATTACACTCAGCCTATCCTTAGCCCAGCGGGATTAACCGATTTTATTTAAAAATTTGAATATTCATCAGTCCATCAGTCATTGCCGTGAACGATCAGTTTTCTATAATTTTGTCATTCTGACTGACGCCAAATTGATGAAAGATCGATCGTGTAGGGTAGGTCTCCCCTACTATTTTACCGACTTCCGCTAATTCCGTTATAGTCTGGGTGACCGTGTAACACACGGGCGTCTCAGGGCGTAGTTGGATGTTCTTAATAGAATTGTGGCGGAGCAAGCAGTTTGCGTGACGAAGGATTCCGAAAAAACAATTTTTTGAGAATTTGAAATATAAATGAAATATAAGAATTAGATAAGTAATTATTCATTCATATAATTATGAATGCTCCCAGTGAGTTGGGGCTTAAGAATACATTCAAAGTCTTCCCTCCTTGTCGCAAGAGCAACCTGCAAATTTTGAAACTTTATTGCTACCGAAACGTCAACAACGCCTCAGATAGAGATTGATCTCACGGCAACAACCTTTTACTATCGAAAACGGACTATGATTGGTTTCTGGACAACGGTTCGCAATGCACGTTCCTCGACAACGGTAACAAGAGTCCTCAGAATGCTCGCTTTCTCAAACTTGAGCGGGAATTACAACGATATAAGCGAAGTAAGATGGTGGGAATCTGAAGAGTACTTCTCTCCCTCTTCCGACAATGTGTTTTTGTACTCTGGAAAGTCAAGTGGTAGCAGACGCGAATCCGATGGTTTCTGCCGACGGCGGTACCGAACTGGATGTTGCCCGGCCCATTGATAGCCATTAATCCGCTTTCGTTGCCCGGTCTAAAATCTGGAAATGCAGTTATCTTAACACCAAGATCAAGTTGAGACTGTTCTGTGCTAGTATTCGTTATGTGTTGCTATATGAGAATAGCACATGGAAATTGAACTCCACAACTGAAGAACTTGGTCGGCCCACAAGCCTGGCACTCGTGTGATCGGAAAGCTAAAGTGGCAGTGGATAGGCCATTCATTTCACCTGGTTTTCTACAAGAAGGTCCTTGACACCGAGGTAGTTTTTATTGTGTTTGAGTAGGATCTGGTGGTTTAAAAAACTTCTCAACAGGCTCTACAATAACGATTGGAGACATTTTGGTGGCCTTTGAGCTTTTACTTGGACGATAAAAGGTGCTGCTGGACTAGAGCTGGTGACGGTGGTACTAAATATGTTGCCTCTCCTATTGCAGTTGTAGCGGCTGCTACGATTCCGGTACCTAGTAAGGATTTGAAGACTGTCATTGCTTTTAGTTTCTGTTCTAAATTCTCCAGGGACTTATTTTTGTGGAGGGCCTCCACTAGTCTCGTCGATTTAATAGTACCATTGAAGTTTTGTTTTTAAGGAGGTTTCCTGCTTCAGAAGCGTATTCCATCCCCCCTGACGCTAACTAGAATTGACTCTCCATTTCCATTTTCTTATGCCCTGGACCCGTTTTTACCGCTTCTGAATTTATTTCCATTCTTTTAATTTATTTAACTTGCCGGGTCGTATACTTTTACCCTTGGATGTTTTTCGCTCAAGCCGGCAGCACTGTTTATTGTTTATTATTCTTTCCGATTGCTTTTATCACTTTCACGCGGCGTTAGTGTTATCGTTATCTTTCAGGATTGTTCACAGTGGTAACGTTGTGATTAGCTCGCTGCGCATACTTACACTTATTTTTCATAAATAGATATTGTGATTGTTCACATTCTACCGGAACTCTGCTGTTTCTAGGAACCAATACGCCTTTTTTTCTTTCAGACACTTGACGATGTTAGAAGATTCCCTTATTTCTTCTAAAGTCTTCGGTTTACCGGTAAATTGGTGGCGATGCAGCTAGATATCACTTGTGGCACTGTTCGGGAAAAAGGTATTTTTTTCAGGGGAACCCGGCAGGTTAACTTTAAGTCAGCTTTAAGCTACATGAAGGCAAATACCGTTGAATCGGATTCTGTTTTCTATGAGGGCCTCCCGGATTGACTTTTCACCACCTCCCGCTTGTCCGGTTCTATGTAACCAGGAGTTTCTTCAATACTCCCAATATGCGAGCGATCTTAGAATTGGGGTTCATCTCCTGATCCTAGAGTGCCTATTGCCGCTCCCTCTTCCTCTTGCACAAATGCGGTGGGTATTGCAAACATTTTTGCCGATCAACATTACCCCTTGACCGGCGCGATGAAATGTTTTTTTTAACATTAGATGCCATGGTGCGCAAGTTAGCCGCCACCAAGGCACTGTTGTAAGAAGATATCATTGGCCGGAAGACCACTTACCCACCTTCAAAAGTTCCTGTTACTACAATAGGTATTGCCTAAGGGATTAGGTAAATTCCTGTATTCTCCTTGTGGGAACGCACCTAGTAATGAATGGTCTACCCATACTTAATATCCGTTTGCTTGTTTGTCAGATCACATTTATTAGGAAGTATATGAAATTAATGACACAAAATTTGGTGGATGAAAGTTATGAGGGTCCTCCCGAAATCGCACAATTATGGGCATGTCAGTGTATGGGGTTTTTACCCACTGAAACCACCCCTGACTCTTTGCTTGTTCCGTGGAACCAACATAAGATATTACATCACGAGGCGAAGTTAGTTCACTCTAGCTTGGTCGTCTTCCTTCTACACGTTGTGCCCGTAACGACGGTTTCCTGGTCTCTTCTGACTTTCGCAGTTTGCTTTTAGATGCGACCATGGAGTTGACCGCATCCTAATCCTCTTGAGATGCTAGCATTCTCCGAACCAGATTTCATTCTGCTTCTTCTCTTCCACGAATCTTGGACAGTAGAAGAATGCGAGTCTTCTAGGACTGTATCGGAGTTCGGACAATTCAATGTCAACCTGTACAGATACTGCCGATATCCTTCATGCCCCTTAAAAACTGGGTAAGACTATAATTGATCCCACCGGACCGTCTCTCCAACCACTCCTTGATGGCAGGGATCAGTCTCTTGCAATCTATTTGTACGTCTCTCTCCTTCGCCAAATTTCGTCTACGATAAAGGGGAGGTGGACTTCACATTATATATGCTCGTCATTTCATCTGCCAAAATATCAGTCGGCATTATTCCTAGAATGACGAACGCTCTATTATGTGAGACAGTCCTGAAGGTAAAACACATCTTGTAGACTGCATTCACTGGGACTATATAGAGTAACATCGAGCTCACCACTCATGCTATGAGCAACCTAGAAGTATTTCTCTTTAGGTTCGGCGTCATCCTTGCCAGAATCATACTGCTGTGGAAGTAAGTATCCTATAGGTATTGTATATAACTGGGTTTCGCGTTTACATCACTCCCAAATATTTGATGGCCCGCTTGGAAGTAATGGTATGATTCCTAATTTGAATGCGGGCATAATTTCTTTTACGACCCTTGGCGAGGAGGACCGGTTCCGTTCTTTCCCCGTAAGTGGCAGACCAAAAGTTTTTAGCCATGCCTTAACAGCGCGGATTGCTTTGCCTGAGTATAACTCAGCATGTTTCAGATAATTTCCTCCAGAACCGCAAGTTTTATCTAACTTGAAATTGTAAATTATGTTTAACCGCAGTGAGCTCAGTACGGAGTCCTAGGAGGCATACAAGAAGACTGCGTATAAATGGTGTTTGTCGTCGATGTCTTACCAAAGCCTCCGTTCTTGTAAATAGCTATTGACAATAGCACCGAAATATCAATCTTCGTGAAGGATTTCTGTGTCCAATTAACAGAGCTAGATGCATGTATCCCATTGAGGGTCACCACCAAACAATATTTGCTGGAACTACGCTTTTAGTGATAGATCCCAACTACCGCCTGATGAGCTGTTTGTCTGACTCGGTGGCAAATCGACCGAAGACTGATAAGTTCACTATTCTATCAATAGTTGAGCCTTCTGCTGGGGAATATTCATCTCCTCGATATCGTCGCATTACAGGATTTTACGATGCATTGATTCACGTGGAGAGCTCTATGAAGGTCTTCCTGTCCAAAACTTTGCAGACCACCCTGCCATCTTTCTCGGTTTCGTGCATACTGATTCTCCGCCTAGTGGTTGCCCCCTTCTCATAGTGTAAGGAAGATTGCCTGCTGATCGCTGAGAGTATAGCTTCAGCTGAAGTACCAGGACAGACGAAATTCGGGGTTGACAGAGGTCAAGTTTAAGACCGAATCAGACCCCTCTTTCCGAAAGTTGTTTACATCACATTTGTTGGCTAGAACTTCATTCAACTGCACAAAAGCTACTAAAAGCCTGAGGTTAATTTAAATAATCTTCATTTTTGATTGCAGTCTTCCCAAATTTCGGGCACTCACCATTTGCATCAATATCCGATCCTTCCCTTTCTTTGCGTAATAGGCAATTGGGATGCCTATTGCATTCCCTGGGAATATGGCCTTTCTTCCCACATCTTCTAAATCGAACGAAGTGTCTGAGACATTGAAGGCACGTCTTCAATGACGGCATCCCATCCAATCCCAACTTGTCCAGCCGCTAGTAACACCTGCGCTGTCTCTACTTATAATCGTGGTCGTTTGAGTACCGTTCTGGGTTCTTCGGAGCGTGTTGACATTTTCCCTCAAATCTTTCAGGTCAGGATCAGTTTTGACCGAGTTGGAGATAACAATCGCCTCCGGGCGAATCCGCACGTTTGCCTTTCAGCTTTTTAGGTCCGTCTGGCTGTCTGTCTGTCACCCTCATTGATACGAAATTTGGTGGAAAGGTGGGAAATATGAAAGCCCTCCTACGCAGTGAGTAACATTATTTTACATTGAATTTAAGGGGGTCTTCATAAATGCAAAAGGGAGGCAAACCATTTTTTTTTCAGCGAATATAGTAATGTGGAATATCAAATGAAAGATCTGAAGTAGTACTTTCCAAATCATGTGTTAGTTTTGGCGCATATGGAAAATTATATTGGCAAGCTTAGTGGGAATCCTACTATTATTAACAAAGCAACAGTAGATCAAAGTCGACTTTTTCATGTTTTTCACGCAAATTTGTTGCACTATAAAAATGGTGAGCATCCCGTCACAATGAATAGTCTAACATACTTAGTACGTATAAACTGAGAAGCTAGCAGCCAAATATTTTTACATAAAAAGTCCACAAAACCTTTCTTGTCTGAGGAAGTCGAACCCGGGGAATGAGATCCAGAAATTGACATTCAACGCTTAATTACGATTCATTTGATTTGCGCTAACATACTGTTATGGAATCAATGATACAGAGTCAAGGAAATTCAGAACGAATAAGGAAAATTGCGAAAGTTCTGTTTAATGACGAAAGTGCTTCCTCACGCTTATAACATATTATTTTAAAAGATAGTTTTCAAATTTTTGGAGGTGGTTGCAAAGTATTTCTCTGACTGTTGCTGTATCTCAGCTTCAGGTGAGCCAGGTAGTGCAAATTACTGGCAATCCATTCCGGTTGCTATGTTCTCTGTACACCAAAGACAGTGAGAGCTACAAATTTACGGATTACAGCCGGCTTCACCGCATTCTCTTTGATCAACAATCTGAATCTGATACGCAAACTCTCTACATGGACCAGCATACACATAACATAGATGATTAGCATCAACAATGCGGCATGCTTCCAGCCAAGTTCATATAAGAACGGCTTACGGCGCCCGTTGAGGCTAAGAAGCGGTTCACTTTCCATTCAGGTGAGGCATCCACCAAGGCAGTAGAGGTTCAGTAGGGGTAATGAGTAATAGCTCGATTTCTCGCAGTTTGCAGCACGTGAAACCACCAGAACGTAAAGTAGTTCGTTGTTGGTAGTCTGCCAGAGATAGCTTCAGCCCGGAATGCTTACTGATATTTCGTTTCCAGTTGTATAGGCGGGAATTCTGCTTCCATATCAGTATCACTAGTTTGCGCTGCTCGAGTTCACAGGCCCGCGACTCCACTATCGAAAGTGCAATTGTGCAACGGTTAGATTTCCACGCGCCGAGCTCCGCGCAGAAAAGATAGATAGTAATAAAGCTGGATTTCACCTGAGAAGTGTGCACCAATCTATTATTCTTCGGGTCTGTTTATTCGAAACGATAAAATCGCCGTGTGTCGCTTGGCTTTGAATATTAACGCGTATTCCAAAAGGTGCAAAAAATTCACGAATAGTTTCACGAGTCACGTCCCAGAAATCACAGGCGGTGATTCCAGTGCTCAGTAGGTTCTGCTTGCAAATATTTATCTAGTGAATTTCGCGTTTGCGTGTGATTTCGGGCAGTGGATCAGTCTTGATGCGATCCCGTTCGGTGGAGATTTCCAGTGAAGACCTCAACGTCAATATGACATCAAATTCCGGCATCTACACGATATCCAAGCAAGAGATGGAGGTGAGTAAGCGAAATACAAGTTAGTAGTAGTTTCCCCGAGTTGGCCAGTGCTTCGGAACTGAGATAAGTAAGTCTCCTCTGGCTGGGATTTTTGCAAAATTCAAGGCTGATAAAACTCGATCTTCAACATGACTTTATCTTTTATGAAAGAGTTGATATGCAAATGAGAATTTCGAGTCGTCACTTAATAGATTTACAATCTGCACCTGTTGTTTGTTAAACATTCCATCTTAACTTAGCTTTTGATGACTGTAATTGAAAACTGATATGGCGTCAAACCACTGATGATAAGGTAGAACTTGGGTAATAATATTAATTTTCAATGCGCGATACAACGTTATAATATGTAAGAATAGATGATTCAAACATGCATCTTTGGTTAAGCCTCGTTCTATTAAACCAATAGTGTGTAAACAACGCTTCGGTTTTGATTGACCCTTGTACTGTAAAATCAGTTCTTTCTCATTAATATTGTATCGGAACAATCCCGTAAGATGCTACCGACATGGAAATCCTAATAACCGCAATATTATTGATCTACGCATAGCAACAAACAGGAAAGTGTACCTTTCGGCATCATCATCAACGGCAGTTGTTCGCCGAGGTCCACCAACTCAATATCTCTATAAGCTGCCTGGCGTCCTGGTCTACGCTATCGTTCCATCTCCATGCCTCGTTGCCTCATCTTTTTGTTCTACTATAGATATTGCCCTTACAGACTTTTCGGGCTGGATCACCATCATTCATACGGATTCAGTTACCCACCCACCGCAACCTATTGGGGCGGATTCTATCTACAACTTGACGGTCAGGGTATTGCTCATTGATTTCGTCGTTATATAGGTTATGTAGGGGGCGAATTCTTGGGAGGATTCTTCTCTCGAACGCGACCATGAGTTTGCAATTTTTGCTTGCTGAGAACCCAGGTTTCCGAGGAATACATGAGGTCTTGTAGAGTAAGAGCTTTCACCCTATGCTGAGAAATAGTTTCTGTTGGCTGCCAACAACCGTGCGATTTTCAACCCTAGATACGAGAAATTATCAACGGTCTCAAAGTTGCAGTCTCCTATCTTTCTTCTTTTCGTTTGACCAGTGCGATTTGATATTTTCGGTTGGTTAGTTTTTGGTGCTGATGTTGCCACCATATACTTTGTCTTGCCTTCATTGATGTGCAGCCCAAGATCTCGTGCCGCTTGCTCGATCTGGATGAAGGCAGTTTGTACGTATCGGGTGGTTCTTCCCATGATGTCGATATTGCCAATATAGGCCAGTAGTTGGGTGGACTTAAAGAGGATCGTACCTCTTGCATTTACCTCAGCATCACGGATCACTTTTTCCAGAACTAGGTTAATGAGGACGTCTTAGACCGTTGTTCATGTCGAATGGTCTCGAGAGTGATCTTGCTGCTTTTATCTGGCTTCGCACATTGGTCAGGGTCAGCCTAGTCAGTCTTATCAATTTCGTCGGGATACCGAATTCTCCCATGGCCGTGTACAGTTTTACCCTGGCTATGCTCTCTGAAAGGAAAAGATATCCAAAAACTTCTACTGCAAAAAATCAGGCTACTTTTAAAGCCAAGTATTCATTGTATCTAGTCGCATCAAATATTTCTTTCCTTATTTATGTTTTATTTTAACCCGAAAAGAAAAACAACCCTTAACAACTAATTGATTTCTTTTGAATGATTTAGCCTTACAGCTTAAATCTTTTTGTCCTATTCTGGCTGATCGGCTCAATTTTGAAGAAAAAAAATAGATAATAAGACACATCCAAAAGATTCAATTATGCCTACAGCATTTACTTAAATAATACTGTTTTTCGGTGGTTGGTTAGTTGATTTAAATGCCCGCTCTGCAAAAATCTTATGTTTTTGAGCTGTTTTAAAACTACAAACCTGTTAAACCTCCGTTTACAATGGAATATGGTGGCTTGAAGCCTATGAGAAAGATTTTTATGGTATTAACCTTCAGATTCAATAGGTAGCATTTAGATAAGCCGGACATCCCTACAATCGTCTAAGAATGCTATTGACCATTAGCGGCAAGGTTGCCTATGGGCCAATACCCCGTACATATCCATGATTGCCATTCGGCATATATTCTTGGGTAGCACAGGTGCAGTAAATCTTCCAATTTTGATAAGTGAAAAAGCAGTATAGATAAGCTATACTGGCTTTTTAGTCCACCGTTCTACATTTCGTTTCTAGTTAAGTGGCAAGATAATTCACGCTTGTGGTCAGTGCCAATCTTTAGTCGTTCAATGGGGGTAGGCAGAAGTCTAGTTTTGTAGTGAATATGTAGCATCATTTTTTACATGGATTAATGATAAGACCAGCGTTTGTAACCTATGAACACATCTTATGCAAACTATCCATTATCTCACGGTTGATAGAGGAGAACAATCTCTAAAGTATTATCAGCACATCGTCCGTTTTTATCAAGTCTCTTCAAGATTTCTTCCGTAACTAATTACCAGAGGATAGGGGAAGTATCTCCACCTCGAGGCGTTCCTTCGATGATTTTTTTGGTTAGTAATACACGTAATATTGTTAAGGAAAGTTGCACAGCATCCTAGAAAAACGATGGTGCTCCTTTTACTGGTTGTAGTAAACTTAACTATCTCTAAGTATTTCAAGTTGACGTCTAGTATTTAGTATTTTCTCAGATTTGCACAAGTACCGTACACTGTCAGACAATATGTAAGAAGATTTCGCCACTCTCCGCACAGAATATACAGTCATTGTTCGTAGACAACCCTAGTTTTCCCAGGTAATAATTTGGTCTGCAGTGACTATTGAATATTTCAACTATGATTCGACGGCTCTTTTTCTTTATCATCACCAGTGGCGCAACAACCGGTATCCGGTCTAGCATACCTTAGTAAGGAACTTCAGACATACCGATTTTGCCTCCACCAAATCGATATCTCTTCATCTGAGGCAGGGTCTGCCTCGTTTTCATAGATATTACCCTTATAGACTTTCCGGGCTGAATCATCCTCACCCATAGGTTGATGCCAATGATTGCTGAAAATTTAAATTTTTAAATAAAATCGGTCACTCTGGGTGGGCTGATGATAAATTGAGTGAAATGCAGTTGCCATTAAGTTGTAAATCGAGGCATGACATCCAAATAGTTCGGATCTTTAAATATGGTTTTTTGCCGTCTTGTGTATACTGAACACGTCAGTCCATCAGTCACTTTATCAGTCCATTTTTGATGAATTGACTTACGGCAGACTGATGAAATACTGATCGTGTAATGTTAGCTATATAGATTAAGTGTGATACGCCCATTGCAACCAAATGAGCCGGATTTTATCCACAACCATGGTAAAAAGGATGGTGCCTGTCACATTTACCTCAGCATCACGGATCACCTTTTCCAGGGCCAGCTTAAAAGGGGCGCATAATGAAGCATCTTCTTGTCTTAGACCGTTGTTGATTAATAGACAAGGGGTAGTCTCCAGACTACAATTATTGGTTTTAAATGTAAATATATATTTCGGGGGCGACTTACCCTCTTCATCAGTACAAAGCTCTTTGTTGATGTCGAATGATTTTGAGAGTGATCCTGCTGCTTTTAGTTGGCCTCGCACATTGGTCAGGGTCAATCTAGGCAGTCTTACCAATTTTGCGGGATACCGAATTCTCTCATGGCCGTGTATAGTTTTACCTTGGCTATGCTATCATAGTCGCCTTTGAACGACGAAAAGATGGTGCAATCGATAGCCATATTTCAAAAGTTTTTCCATCATTTGCCGCAGAGAGAAAATTTTATCTGTCGCTGATTTGCCTGGAGTGAAACCTCTTTGGTATGGACCAATGATTGAGAATATCTCCTAGATGGTACATGCATGTTTTCCTTGGACCAATAACCGCGGCATCCAGTCTCTCTTCCGTGAGGAATACATCAGTGTATCAGCTAATCAGTTTTGACTCTTAGGTGACCAAGCTTGCGTTTCTTAGTTAATGGTACTATGGTGATTTTGGCTAGATTGTTCCGGATTATCGCCTCCTTGCTCTAGGTACTTGTAATTCTTAGCTCAGTGTGGGTTCTATCGCGTAGGGAATCCTCACATTTGCCGCTATAGATTAACATATCGCCATTCGCGTAACCCTTGGGCTTGTAATCCAGTATCTGTTAGTTCTTCTAGGAGTTCATGATAATAGACTTTCTACCTATCGGCACTTCTATTTGCCTACATTCTATCCATCCAGAAGTTCAGGGTGTTTTCCACTCCCTTGCAGATCAGGACATCTCATATCTCTGTGTGCGATGTGCTATCGCACGCTCCTTCCATGTCCAAAAACGCACACAGTGCTATTTTTTCGTTTCTATGGCATTCTGTAATATATTCGTTAGCTGATACCGGGCAGTTTCGCTTGACCGTCTTGTCCGGTAAGCGTGTAAGGACTCCGGAAATGAATTCTGAGAAGCAGATGTACTCTCTCCTCTTCATTCTCGGTAAATGTCCAATTTTCCTTATTCAGACAAATAGAAGATATTGCCCTGTGGTTTGTTGGATCCTCTCCCGGAATTCCCTGAAGCTGTTCTGTTTTGTTTCACTGATAGCGTTGCTATACGCAGTCAAAGCATTTTTGTAACTCGGTCAGTCTCGGATTTTTTGTATTGTTGAAGGGATTTTGGATCTCTATTTTTATTCCGGCTAAGTTCGTTCCACAAGGGTAAATCCCTTGATGACATGGCTTTCTTATCCGGATGACTGGCCTCATATGTGCCAATGATGACTTCTTTGAGACAGACAATTTTGTACAGGCCTGTAAAGTTGCATTCTTCCGATGGGTTAACAAAAGCCCAACCAGTGTGCCTGCTTTTGGCAGTCATAATGGCTCTATAGTTTTCAAGGCAGTCCTCGGAGGGTTGCGAAAATTGGTACTTGTAGATATTTCAATCTTTTTATTAAGTTTTCTGAAGTCAGAAAAGTCTTGAAATTTAATATAGTGGAAGAGTTTAGTTTCTGAATTTCTTGAATTTGTATCGTGGAAGAAAAGCATCACGCATGTTTGACGTTCTTCAATTTCTTGCGCGTGGATCATTTCCTGCATTTACTGCTGTGTTTGTGTCGTGTATGAGATGCAAGGGATGGTGATGTAGGTGTCATTCGACACAAGTGTCAGTTAGCTACTTCTTAACTAACCTGCGTATTCAATGGCATTCCGCGCCGCCTAGAAACTTGATTTGCTTCTCCTGCATGTAGTCTTCTTGTTATCAATATTTGAATTGGGCGGGCAAATAACTTGGACTTGAAGAACTAGTCAAATTTTGCCCCGTTGATTCTTTTGGGGTTCCTTGAAGACTTCGGAATTTCCATTTTAAGATTCACATCGAAAAGCATCGATCTTTTGCTGGGCAGGCTTCAGTTGTCGCAGCAACATCGAAAGCTTCATACCAACTATTGCATGGCGTATGCCTTGAGTAGGTCCTCATGATCTAGATAAAGGATATTAAATGGTGGATCTCCTCTTCGGTGTTGCTCTGTCGTGGTCCATTTAGACTAACGAGCTAATCAGTTAATAAGTCTCTTTCCTGTGAGAAATTAACAAATACACGGAAACCAGCTTGGAACCTTGCGGGTTAATCGAACAGTCTTCATTAGGAAGGTTGGCATCCTCCTTGGAGCGATCTGCTTTTTTTCTTCTTTTATGACTACTCATTCCCCCAAAGTAGCAAAGGGATAAGCTTGCCTTTGATTGTTTATTGTTGGCTGTTAAACTTTAGCGGTAGGTCATCTGTGATTTCGTCAGCTGGAATCAGTTTAAGCTTTGGCATATCCCAATTAAACAGGACGCTAGTAAATCGCATGAAAATTAGCCTTCTCCGACAATCACATGATATCAAATTATAGTAGTGATTCTTTAGAGGTAATCCAGTAGATAGTTAACTAATAATAATAATAATCGTTGGCGCAACAATCCATGTTGGATCAGGGCCTTGAAGTGTGTTAGAGCACTTCATTCAAGACCGAAACGGTACACTACAGTATACTGTAGGAGGCAATGTGGTCAGCATTGCGCTCGCCCGAGATTATTACCCTGATTTGACTCAGGTACTCATTCACAGCTGAGTCGACTGGTATCCGACGTCAAATCACGATATAAATTCCACTGCCACCAGTGAGATTGGAACCGCGACCTTCCGTACGACAGCCTTGCGCTCTAACCACTCAGCTATCCGGACACTTAACAGTTAACTACCATTTCCGAAAGCCTTGTTTTACGTTGTTCCAAACCTCTCGCGTTAGGTATTAGATGGCAGATTTTTCATCTAGCAACGATATCTTAGGTGGCTTCGAACCACTCATTATAAACTTTCGTCAGTTTCTACTATGCGTAGCTGCGTAGTATGATCCTTTGGCCCACCTTTCCTTTGTAAATCCTTGGTCTTTTGCTGACTTCGCCAGCTTTTTCGTGCGATCAGTTGCACTTAATCGGTAACTGTCGTTCTGAAGTCCACTTGCTGTATTCATTAATAATCACGTCATACCCGACTTTGTCCAACCTATCCCGCTTGTTAATGGTTCCACCTGCTATGCAATCTTGCTTGACGGTTTATTATCATAATACTAATGATTCATTGGATCCCACGTTACTTTGGGTAGGTATCATTTTGGATGCCCAAGTAGGGCACTGATATATGATGGCCAGAAACCAGTGCGCCTAATTCGATACTTTTAATGGGGTCATCACTTCTGTTATGTTAGGTTTTGACTCTTTATTTTCATTTTTTTTACATTTTCGTATTTTAAATTTAGTTCCATGCTTTTGTCAAATGAGTTACCATGGCAAAGGACATCCACCCTGACAGGACCGGGCGAAAAAATTCTGAACTTTTGTATCGAGTGTTTCGTCACCCAGTTGTTATCTGTCCCCAACATTTAACCGTCCATATGACCAGGATCGGAAACTGATCAAAGGTCTAATTAACCGTTTATACCAGAAAATTTTGGGCTTTTGTAGAGGGAGATATAGGGATTTGAAGGCACCATTTACATGGTTTAGTACCTTGTTAACATGAGGGATTTAGGATAAGTTGGAGGTGATGGGGACATTGCGATCGAGAATTAAATTGATGAGAACGGACAGTTTCTTGGGTTCCGAACATATTTTCGCAGTTATTCTCAATCTATTCCTGTCAAAAGTAATTGCTTCACACTTTTAAGGATTCAGGGCTAGTTTGCATCTAGTAAATTATCGGAAAAGCTCGTCCAGATATGAATTCATACGGACCGCATACTATGTCCTTTGTGTTTGGGAATGTCTGCTGTGAAGAGCGAGAAGAGGGTTGCGTGGTAGACGGATTTTTGTGAGATGTCAGCAAGGCTGGTATAGGGAGAGGAGCTGCTGTTAAACTTTCAATTAGGATTGCCGATCATCTACAAAGCTAAAGATTAGCTTGTAGCAGTGCTCAAGGAGACAGGTTATTGTAGGTGTTTTGTAATTAATCCCCAGAAAAATATTGGTCTTGAGGACTAACAGGGTGTGTTCAACCGAATGACCTGTTCGATTAACGAACTGGAAATCTGGGATAGTATTGTTCCTATCACTTATCGATGATGTGTTTAATGGCCCGCTCGAAGATTTTGGCCAAGGTTGAGAGGACGGAGATAGGTCTACAGCTACCACTAAGGAGACGATTTTCATTCTTTTTAGGGATAGGAATGATTTGAGCATACTTCCAGTTCACCAGTGATTAATTAGAGAGGACAGAAAAGGATTGACGAAGTTATTTGGTGAGATAGAGGCAGTGGGTCTGGTTGAGAAAGTGCGGGTTGGTACGAGCTCATCGCATACTATCTAAATTACTTTAGTGTATTGCCGAATCGTGTTATTGCATCATTGGCCATCCGATGATTTTGACGAAGTTGTATTTGTTACAGCTTCGTCCTAAGGGATTGGTCAATGAGCCCCAGTTAGCGTTCTTAAAAGAAAGTGCATTTAAGGGCGGTGGACGCATGACTCTATTTGAGGATTGGATATCAAAGTTAATGACATTGGGTTTCACTTTCATTTCTTAAGATGTACATATGCAGTATTTCGTTGAATCTTTCATTTAAGCTTGAAAAATCAAGCTTTGTGGATTAATAAAGTTACTGAAGAGAGTGTGCAAAAACAGCATGTATTGTACATCTTTTATTTCAAGCTAAAATTCCTGAATTTTCATACGAAGCTATGCTAAAGTAAGCTGGGAATATTTTAAATATATTTGGAGGTGTCTATGTGGAGGGTATTACTTTCTGGGTAAGCAGTTGTGTAGAAGAAATGATAACAATGTCAGCCCAACTTAACCGTTCTTTGAGATGCGTTATATTTTTCATTTGCTCAGATACCCTGGGGGATTTTCTTGGTTTAATTCCCTCGATCTTCGAAATTTCTCAAGGAAGTCGTCAAGATTGACGTGCAGTAGAAGACTGAGAAAATGCGGTTTTAAGGTGAACTTAAAGTTAAGTTTTTATTCGAGATTTTCTGGACTGAAGGTCATCTCAGCCTAACGGACACCCCCACTCACGTTGAGAAGTTCCTTAAACCCGGACCGTTGAGATTTAACCTTGAGGGTACCGCGCTCGAGCTTTAGGATGTCAACTTTTTTCTGCTACTTACCATTTTGGTAAATAGTTCTTCGTGGTCCTCCAAATACTTTACTTTATTTTGATAGTACGGCTTACCCGACTCCCATAAATTTGATAGCAATATGTAATCACCCCGGGTAGAGTGATTTTTGCGTTTCATTTGTAACCAATGCACGCTTGTTGCAACTAGACTACCGTCTCGAATAAGTGCAATAAGTGAGGCAAATATAGTGACAACTTTGCAGATTAACCTCAATAGATCACGTGGAAAATGAACTTTCACCAATATTATATGATAAAGATAAACACATCTATTCCATGTTTTGATGTTTGTTGATGAGCATGCATCCATTGAGTGAAATTTCATTGTGAGAAATTAAACTGCCAAAAATTGAATGAACTGCAAATTATTTCAAGATAAAAGATATCAACGAAAATAAAAATTCGGGCGAACTTCTTGAATTACAACTATAGATTAACAAGCATTAATGGCGGTTGAGTTCCTTTCCTCCATATTGTAAATTTGTTATATGAATCAGTCGACCTAAAACGTTTTTAAGCGTTTGAATATAAAACGAGTCGTATCTGCTGATAAGGTTTGAATCAAAATAACAAAAGCAATACTTTTTGTAGGTTCATGAGATTCTATTTTTACAGTTTTTATCAAATCTAGTATAAAGATTTTAATGATAACATCTGTTGACCACTGGCTACAGATGGCTTTCTCTGCAGCACAATTAAAACGCTGCGTATTCAGGGATTAAGTAGCCTTCAAATGTTCAAGAAATTGAAAATTTGTTTGTTTTTGTAATAGTTGCTCCAGTGTCTATGATATGATGAGCTGAAGTGTATGATGAACATTTTTGAACGAGAAAAATCTCTTAATTTTCACAAGGCCCTTCTTAACTTGCTTCGAGCGCCTTTTGTGATCATTGCGTGACCTTGTAATTTTCGAGAATGAAAGCTACCCTTACCAAATATAGGTTTGTTTAAGGGTTGAGCATCCACTTGTTGAAAGTCCCTCCTCCTTATTTGGCCTATGGGACATTCATTTTAATGTTGATCCTACCATCTTAAAAGATATATAGGGGCTTTGGTGGTTGTGGCCGGTCATGGGAGGTTAGTCGGAGCATTTAGTGAAGTGGTGAGGGGTTTAGGTACACTAACTATAATTGATAATATTACATACAGATACATTACAGTCACCAGTTCGAAAAGTTTTCCCATTCTTTATTGCTATTTCGTCAGGCTTGCTGTGTAGTATGTATATTGCGACCACTTAAAACCGCATGAAAGGAGTTCACCTGCTCCTTGCTGTACAAATAAGCACGTAGTGAGTCGACTTGGTGGTGATGTTGTGTCGCCACGTCAACTACGCCCCTACCTCTGATATTACGATCCAGGTTCATCCGTTCCATTGCAGAATTTGAGTGATGCATTTGGAATGTGGACATGGTAGTCTGTATTCGCCGTTGGACGTTTTTTAGATCGGTCTTCGTCCATTCCGAATGCATATGCCAGTGAACGGATAGCGAATACATTCAGTGCGCTTATTATATTCTTCCCCGAGAGATGTGATTTCAGCACCAGCTTCACGCGTCGCAGGAATTCAGACAGCAGATCGTCCATTGAATCACCAACTCGAGAATGGGTTCCTTGCTGAATTTCTGACATGTGCTTCGTGATGACCTTTGCGATGGATTGGATTCGACTCTTGTAAACCAAATTCCATTCGAATATCACGGCTAAACATCTCTAGTACTCGCAACAGACGTTTGAGATGATCACCAATACCAGCATACAACCTGATGTCATTTAAGTAGATTGAGTGTGTCAGCTTACGCTTATGGCTAGTCGAACCTCCTTTTTGGTAACTTCTGCAAAATTTATACCCGGCATAGTGGCATGGGGGTGTTTACAGCTATAGCTCACCAGTATGCTGAGTATGTTGGGCGGGTAATCCTCAAAGTTCACCCCAATATTCGTTCACTTCCGTAACCGAAAATTACACTGTCACTCAACCAATCCCGGCAGAGCGTCCAGGATTTGTTGAGTGATATGAAAAAACTCCATTAGTTTAGTGTTCCGAACACGCTGCATTCCGAACACGCCTACCTGAGTGTGTTCTGAATTTCAACTACTTGTGTTTCATTGGGGATGGCATAGTTCTGGTCAAGCCTCTGCACTTTACTTTTCACCTGCCTGCTAACATTGCTATTGTTGATTTGAGTAGCCTAGCAATGTCCTGCCATAAAACGCCGCGCCGACATTCCGTACAAATTTCAGTCATTCAAACCAATAGAAAACAAACCTTCTGACCATGGAATCTGACAGCTGCAACTCCACCACAATACATAAGTCATTGTAGTTGCAGGAGCGACACATTAGCACACAGTCGAGACGCAATATCATCAGGTAGAATTCTCGGAGCTGCTGCAGATGCACAGAGTCTCGAAATACCTGGTGTTTGCAAAGGATCCATTTCGGGAAATTCTAATCCTTAATATCAGTCAGACGATAAAGAGGAGTACTTTTGCGAGCACTGAAACTGTTGCCCGCAGTGCCGCGTGATTTTGTTGATGCCACCGCCTTTGGCGTTATCGACTCCAGTTTCCGCAATGACCTTAAGTCGAACATGCTCCTTGATGACACTTGGGATTGTGCCGCTGCGAATAATAAAACTGTACTGGTCTGTAGGTCACTACACAGTCACGTGCACGAATTGCGGAAAATGATTTACGGATCTTTGGTGCAACAAGGGACGGTAAAATGTTGTACTTGCCTCTACCGTTGTTATTTCATGGTAGTAGAAGCAGATAATAAAGAGGTACATATCCCCATTCTACTTCATTCTTTGCGTACGCAAATCTGTTCAAGTGGTTGCCACATATTGTGGCAAAAAAGCTTTGGATGGCGGTGCCCTGTACCTGGTCGTCGCGGCGCCCAGACGTCAAACTGCACCACGATTAGCGGTTTCGACGTCATGTTATCCATTATGGGAGCCTGACCCAGTTACTAAGTCAGACAGCTCTCGCCGGTTATCTATATCGGACCTCAAATTTCTTCTTCTCGTAATTTTTGGTAGTGTTTTTGATACCTAACTGCCAGGTGTGTTGATAGTTTCGTCAGTGAATAGTCTCCAAGAATATAAAGTTCCTACACTTTTCTTACCTACCCCCGGAGTCACTGCGGTGGTTTGTATCCATTCAAACTTAAGGTATTTATCTCTCTTCTTTCCACAAGCGGGTTTGGGACCGGCTACGTTGGAGTTTATTATTATATATTGTTATTATATATATTGAGCGTTTGCGTGAACATAGCCTTTGCTGGTCATGATATTCGTTTTGTTTATCAGTTTAGGTCATTGATTGTAAAGTTCTTCTTCGTACGTAACTTTGTTCTGTTCGGCATTTTATCATTTACTTTCATCACTAACCCTTTGAACTAGAACTACATTTTTCAAAAAATTGATTTAGAGTTTTTCAGGATTCTATTGCGAAGTGGTCTACTAAACTCCAAGCTTTCATCACTTCATGCCACCGGAGTATTTTGGTCTGAGACAATAACAAATGTAGAACTTTGTCGCTGTATGGGTCAGATACCCGTGGATGTGTTGATAAAAGAGCGTAAGTGACGGTGGATAGGTCACATATTGAGAAACGGCGACAACTTCATTGCAGGTTCGCAAAGATGGCTAGCGAGTGGAAATCATATATTTGTAGGGGTGTCATAAAAAAGATTAACTGAAATTTCAAAAAAATTATTCGTAAGAGATGGATAGTTCTTGTGAAATCTCTCTCAAACTAACGTGACGATTTCCGAGGACCATTTTCTACATTAAGTCAATATTTTCTTCAGCAAATGCTGTTGCTGGCTGCCTCTGTTGAG
The DNA here is from genome assembly GCF_905115235.1 of Hermetia illucens. NCBI lineage: Eukaryota > Metazoa > Arthropoda > Insecta > Diptera > Stratiomyidae > Hermetia > Hermetia illucens. The sequence goes on from NC_051849.1 coordinate 54,928,617, forward strand.
ACAAGTTTATAAGCCTCTTTCAACACTCTATGTTTCTCAAAAACTCTTGTTATTAGATTCCCAGTAGACCTTCTCCGACATTCTCGGAATCCTCGTCAGATGACTGTGGTGCACATCTAGGAGAATTTTTTAAAAAGCGATAAACACGGGATGTTTAAATGACTCACTCGTTGTTATATTGTGAAGGAGCATGTTCTCCAGTGTGAACTTAATATTCATTGGGTGCCGTTAGTTTTACGCTAGCAGCAATCGTAAATGTTTGCCGATTATTGGCTCCAGTTAATTGAGTATCGCCATAGGGAATAGTCAGGGAGTAACTAAGTTTCCTCATTCGTTACCCCCATTTTGTTTTAAATAACGAACGCCGTGGCGTAATTTAAAAAAAATCAATTATGGTGACAACTGTGCTTAAGTGAACTCTTCCTCTATTTAAAAAAAGCAAAGGAGATATAACAAAAAAAATCCTATCTAGTACCAGGTAAGTGACTAGTATATACGCTTAGCGTAGTATGAGTCCGGACACGCACTATGATAGGGACTCCGACTTCCTGATATAAACCCTTCCGATATTTTAAAGGCTCAGAAATCAAGCTCTCCTACACTGCCTCTCAATTAAAAGGACCCCTTTGAAGACAAACACCTGAATTGAATCACAATCCTCTGAAAATTCCCCAAGAGTCCACATATCGAATTTATAGTTCCCTCCTAGAACCTCTAAAACAATGTTAAAACCCAACTTGAAACCCTTATTCGACGTTCACTAACACCCCCTGTTAACTGGTTTAGCAGGCGATTCAACGCTCATGGGGGAATTTAAGGTAGGACATTTTGTGGCGCCATAGACAGAGTAATTCAGGAAATTACTCAAAAATACTGCTTTCATTTTGACAACCATGTCAGTAATAGGAAGTAATATAACTTATTTAATGTATTTTATATATTTATATTTTTTATATACTGATGAGGAAGCTTCTATGTACATATAAAGTAGGATCCAGATTCTTTCAAGCAAAGTTCGAATTCATACCAGCTATAATACTGGTGGAACGGAAAACTTTGTAATCTGTGCAAGCTTCAGATCTTAGTAAAGTCGATCAACATAGCCAAGGGATTCTTGGAAAAAACATTAGATAAACGAAATAGGTCATAGAAGCTGCCAAAGGCACTAAAAAACTTCAGCCACGAATCCCAATCGAAACCTAAATCCTTTTCGAAATATCCAACTTTCTCACTTTTCTGAAAAACAATCATCCATTATCCCTTTCTTACATTGGCATTTCTATTTAGGTTGTCCGAAAAATCTCTTGGCCTATTTTCTCAGCGGGCTCTACAGCTCATTTCGAGCCTTGGCTATCAGGACATTCTTCCAATCATCTCCATTCATCAATCGCATCCTCCATTTTCGTCTTCGTCAACAAAATCTGCCCAGCGTTTTCTGGTTTTTCCACCAGTTTTCGTCCTTCTGTTCCTTTTGAATACCCTTTTAGGTATTCGAGTGTCATCCATACTTTGTACGTGGCCAGTTGCAAGTTTGATTATTTTGGAGGCTCCATCAAATCATCAAATATTTGATGCCATTCATGGTTGTATCTGATTCGCCAGTGGTCGTCATTCCGTTTAACTCCTTTTATTATGTTCAAGACCCCTCTCTCGAAGGTATTGACCAGTTTTTCGAAAGTTTGTGTTAGGGTTCATGTTTGCATGTTTAATAGGTATTATTATCGACTCGTACTCGGGGCTTTGCTTTCCTGTGCTTGCACCTGGCTTTTAAAGTCTGTTGAACCGGGTAGAAGGCTCTATTTGTGGAATGAATTCCACTTTATTTCCATCTTTCGCCTATCGTACACCTAAGTATATAAATTTGTGTATACTCCAAAGTTGTACTCGGCAATTGTCTACACTTGTAAGGGTCTTCTCAAGAAAAGTTCAAACTGTTCTCTCGCACTGACAAATTTCGGACATACGAAGAAAACAGGATAGAAGGCGAATCGTCATGTCTAAAACGATGTAAATACCGGCTGTATCCGCTATACTCGGTCATAAACTGGGTCAAGTGATAGCGGACATCTCCATGGGTGTCGATAATTCAAAGCTGGATATTTGGTATCGGCTCGTGCGCTCACTTACCATAGTAAAAATTATCTCTTCTGGCCGCTGCGTCTTCGGCATTGTGGTTACTACGTACCTTACAGCTGTACAATATTGCATCCTCTCAGTCAAAGTATCAATAGACACTATTTCCGTAACTACGAAAGCTGCTTCGATTGACGTTACTCGGCATGCACTAGCGACTCCTAAATGAGCTCAGACCTCAGACCTTCTGCGTTGAAGTTTCTCCATTCCACAGCTATCTCGTGGATCAATTGCCTCATCGTTACTCCTTACATTTTCCGGAACTCCAGAAGAAGTTCTCCCTTTTGCATTCGTCTGATTCCTGTGACATTGCCACCTAGACCGTTTAGAGTCGAATCTCCTTTGACCTTCCGCGGCAACTCAGCGTAAGAAAGGTCATATCTGCCCTCGATAGCAATCGCGTCCGGATGCAGCTTCTTTAGTTTTACATGCTTCACAATCATCCAAACATTTGCTCCCATCTGGGGTTTCATATTTTAACAATAATAATCGTTGGTGCAATAATCCAATTGAATCTGGGCCTTGAAGCGTGTTAAAGCACTTCATTCAAGGCCATAACGATACACTAGAGAATTACAATACTTTAAAGGAGGTGTGGTTAGCATTGTGCTCGCCCGAGATTATTACCCTAATTTGACTTAGGTACTCATTCACAGCTGAGACGACTGGTATCCGACGTCAAATCACAATACAAATCCCACTGTTACCAGTGAGATTTGAACCGCAACCTTCCGTACGACAGCCTTCTCCTCTAACCACTCAGCTATCCGGACACTTCATTTGTTAAACCGATTTGAAATCGAAACGTTGTACTCCCCTCGTTGCTGGATTCAAAAATGCTTTTGTACTTTTTTAGTATTGGATGCTTTACTCCAATATTCTCCACTTGGGTACCTGTCGCTTTTGGATTTACCGTGGGAGTTGTACATTGCGTCATTGAATACATTTCGTTCATGGTTTTTTCCCAGGATAGTGGTATATATTGTTCTGGCCAACGAATTTTAAGTATTGCCGATCTCCTTACGGCAGTTTCCCACCCTAAGCACTTTCACTAGCACTGCACCAATTTTTTAGTTCTTGACATGCACCACTTTTTCCCGGCACACCCTTTGCCACTATCAATTCCTGGTCTTCCATCCACCTGAACGATTTTTGGTGGAGAACGTTGAATTTTACCATTTCGCCCAAAAGAGTCAAGATTCGCTTTAACAGACCACAGCCATGACAGTCGCCAACTTTTCCATCCTGAGCGACATAGGAAGTTCCATTAGTCCAGCCGTCCTTTCCCCTCTTTGAACTGCCTGCCTACCAAACAGCAGACATCTGCCGAAAATTCCGTAGGCTTTCAGAAATAGTTCCCCCTGCACATTGCCTCAGTTATCTGGACTAACTCAATCGTTGTCCTTAGGTTAGGGCGTGCTATGTTCACTAAATCACGATTCTCCTATCTCGGAATTGAAACAAAGTGGCGTGTTGAACTCCGGAACCCGTAAGGAGCGTTCACCTCAAACGACCAGTCATAACTCTACCCGAGTTGCTGTATCATCCATGGGGGAAAGAGCTTGGGTGCGGGTGGAAGTTCGTTTACAAGGCGATATAGATTGTTACTGAGCTTACTTCAGCAATTGGTGCGTTCACATTTCAACGACTTTTCTGCTTTCTGTTCTGAGTGTTCTCCCCACAGCGATTTTTGTCTACGGATTGGCGTTTGCTTCCCTACCCCACCCGCGTATACCATAGACATGCCCATGTACGCTTCACTGCAAATGAGAGGGGGGAAGGTGGTAGCTGTGAATGCCTACGAATGCAGTGAGTTACATCTTTTTACGTTGAGTTTAAGGGGCTAGGGTTCAGGTGTGATCAGGTAGGTTGCGGTATGGTTAGAGTTATGGTAGGCGTCCTCCACCTCCACTTTTCCACTATCACTGGTTTTACTGAGGTTGGTTCCTAAATATGTTTCCCCACGCCCTGTTCTATACCTGGGCTTGGAACCTTTTCACGTAACACGCGGGCTATTCACGTAACACGCATGGTTCAGTATATATAATCGAGAGTCATATAAATAACAATTTTTTTACAACCTCAGAATCAACTCAATAATTACAAGTGGATTATAAAATCAACGCTACTATCAACCGTGTACATCAGACTCAATAGCTAAGTGTGCTGAATGATTCCTATCGTATCTAGATACATAGTATTGAAGTGCCCGCGTCAGTGAGTAACGTTTTTGTACCACTGAGCTTGCTAACCCTACCGGTTTAGCGTGTCATTCATATTAGAGTTGCTCAGTTATGGCTTTTGTTTGGGATCTGACATACTTGACGCTATCGTCAACAGAAGACTCACTCAAGCGCATTGTTCGAAGGCGCCGCATTGTGGACCTTGAAATTCCCTGAAGAACGTCTTAGCTTTTATGCTTCATAGTCTGCGGAGCAAACCTGTTTGAACTCTTCACTTGAAATGACAAAAGGTGATAAGCCCAATAAGAACGTGCTCATTAAGCCGACCAGGTAAAACTATTCCAGGCACTTAAGAAGCCACAAAACTAATCCCAAACCCCTGAAAAATCTGATCCATTTGCATTGGGAGCTTAATATATTTTATGGTTTGTTTATTTGCGGAACCATTTTCTACTGTGCAACTACTAGTCCAGGGTTCCTATTGTGTTAGATTAATGCTTGTAGTCAACCGCAAAAGCAAACAAGCTAAGTACAATGGTTTGCACATGCGGCATACGCCAACTTTATGGAAGATTCATTGGTTTTTGGGATTTTTGCTAGTTTCGTATATCTGCATCTTATCGAACGTTTTCCGCACCTAAGGGAAAATCGGCGTCTGAATGAAACCATGAATAAGCGTGATTTCTCAATTAGTCAGCAGCGATTACAGCAGGAATGTGATGTCCGGAGCATAAAAAGATAAATTTTATAATAATTGCAATTAGTCATTCTACATACAAGCCAATGTCGCCAACAGCCTATTTACCATACACATGTACTCACTTGCATCTTTGTTATATGTACACAGAGTAAACATATTTGTTTTTTGCTGGAATTCAGTCGAAAGCGAAGATCTGAAAGATTAGGCTTAATGTGATAAACCAATCACGCGTTTCAAATGTACAATCTACATATGTACATACATAAATTCATTACTCAGTTTTTAAATATTTAAAAATTGTTAGGAAATCATTGTTTTAGAATAGAAAGTGTGCGTATTTCTGAACTGAAAAATTCGCAGTCCCCAAGCTTACAAGGCTGGAATCCTCTGGAAAACCGAAGAAAAGTCCATTCTCCAATTTTATGGTAGAAAGATAGATAAAAGTTATAAGTTAAGAGCTCGCCCTGAAATATAGACATCACCCAGTAAATGGCAGGCAGATCCTTTGTGTAAACCACAAACATAGTTTTTCAAAAAACGGCCCAATTTTGACCTGGAATAGAAACACAACGTCAGCGTTGGAAATGGTCATCTTTAACTACCATTAACATTAACTAGATTTTTCTGGATAGTTTTGATTAGAAAATTGGATTCAGCTTCAAAAGCTACAGTGCGCGATGACCCACGTGATGATATCAGATGTGGTCGGTTACAGCCTCGCCGGTTTACTCCTACTGCTCCTAATTGTTTCCCCTGCCCGCTTTTTCGTAGACGATCTAACCTTCATACTCGAATAGAACTTATGGTATGGCATTCCATCTTCTTGATGCCTATAGTACCAAATAGTATTTATTCTAGAATAATTTGCCCTACATTTATTACATTCATAATGTAATATATACGACAGCAGCAAATAAGTATCAGTGAAGAATGAATGAACCTTCCATTCAAGAGAAGAAAAAACAAAAAAAAATTCCATAAGGATATAAGATATTAGATAGTATAATATTTTCACGTGCAAAAGAAGTTTGACATACATAATTAAAAGTTTGCCTATCACACATAAAATCGAAATCATTTTTATATATCAAAGCCAGCAGAGAACAGATAGTTAGCGTTAGCATTCGATAGTTACCTTGGCCGTTTTTACTAGGACCAACGCCATTCACACATCCAGCAGCAGCTGACATTCCTTCCAATTCATAATTGCCGACGCGACTTGTACTACGAAGAGCAGTAATGTTAGGTGGTGTTTTGAAATGTGATATCATATTACAACATCATTTTTGTGCAGTAATGTTAGGTAATGCAGTGATGATTGGTAATGCGGTGATGTTATAATGTTTCGTGATGCGGTGATGTTGTAATATTTAGTATCCACGCGCTCAGTGATGGTAATGTGATATTATACTCTAAGGTGATTTCACTTTTGTAATATTACATGCATCGCCTATCCATCTCTAGTAATACTGGCGATAACTACCATATCCGGTCAATAACTAAGTCAAGCGATATTGGACATCTCTATAGCTTCAAATACTTCAGAACTGGATGTTAGGAATCAGATGTGGGTTCACTTGCTTTTATGAGAATTATCCCCACGTCCCAGCTATATCTTGATTGTGTCCGTTCTCTCTTTTCGTCAACGTTCTTCGGCCTTATAGTCAACGCGCCTAATGTTCATCGCAATACGCCAGTAAATTTCATTACCCTTGAACGATGTACTACCGATAGTTGCTACTTATTTGTGGTAACATTAATGGCTTTAGTTTAAATTGGTGTTGCGTATAGCATACACATATATATACACATGCCTTGGCTGGCAGCATCCTGCTCAGTGGTTTGGGTCCTTCAATATTGGGCATCATGCCGGTTAGCGCAGCTGCAACCGTCACTGGTTTCTTGCTGTGTAAGTCAAGTGTTCCTTGAAAGTTAAACAATGATTCAGCATTAAATCGAGGTATTTGATGAGCGGCTTGAACTTTATCACACGAACTTCTTTCAACTTACGACTGCTGATTGGTACAACCTCAGTCTTGGCTTTCTTGAACTCTAACTAATACGACACCAGCCATTCTATTTCAAGATGTTTGTGTGATACCTGATTGAGCATCAGGGTGCAGAGTAATGGGTCCAGTACTGATCCTTGAGGTATTCCCCCGGTTACCAGATATTCAACTGCGTCTACAACGGTATAAGCATTCAATCCACGAAATACTTCCCGAGGATTAGCTGAATATATGTGGGCACATCCAGTTGATTTAGGACGTTTGTAACATGCCGCTATTGTGCAAAGTTGAAAGCATGCCTCACATCGAGAGTGATGATAGCACAGTATCCCTTAGTACCATCCTGTAAAGTTACTATATACTTGCCGTTCCTTCCTCCATCGGATTGACCACTGCGTTGATGGGAGCTACTGTTGATCGTACTGTTGTATGGACATGCATTCTCTTACTGTGGAAACAGAGTTGTCACTGTCTTTCGCAATAAAACTGGGGAGCTTAACCATTATCGTTACTGGTTGATGTCGGCTTCTTCATATAGTCGCAACTTTTTCCGGCTTCGTCTGACATGATCTTATGCGTCTCGAATATCCCATTCCATAACACTTATCAGTATAGCTTCATGGTCGTTATGTGTGTTGTGTTCACTAACTTGTTTTTTCATCATCAAAGCACTGCTTACAAAAGTAATATAGTAAGCCTATCTCCCTTTTCCGGAGGATATAGGTACTTCCGATATTAGCAAGCAGAATGTAATGTTAGCGATAGCAATGGCGAAAATATGATTGCGCCCACTTTATGTAAAATTCGTTCATATGGGTATATTTTCCTGTCGTCCAAATTGCCCACTTTCCTCTTTTGTGTCAAACATGTCTTCGAACTTTTGAGTTGACTGACCCAAAACACCGTGTGTGGTTGAGGTTTATATGCATAAACCTCACTTATTTCCTGCTTTCGGATCCCTTTTAAACATCGGGCGTTCTCCCTTTCCTCCCCTTATCTTCAACACCTATTTCTTTGCACAATATGCATTCAGGGTCTTTCTCGCAATTCCTCGCCAGGTGCCCTTTTTTCCACACTATCTTCTTCGATCAGATCTATCGTATTTATTGTGCTAGATCGATCTTCTGGAGGCCTCAAGACGACCGCTCCGATCTTGACTTTGCCAACTTTCAGCAACTCGTTCACCTAAACAGCCGGTATGAAAGACCAGGTGCACCATTCGCATGCCGGCGTATACATTTCATAAATTATTTATTATCTCCCCACTCTCGTCTTGAATTTGAATTTACAGCACTAATGCTCTTCATATGCCAAGGAAGGAAGGTCCCTGCTACTCCATAGCTATTTCGTGGGCCAATTATTTCACCAAGTTTGCCTTTCCTAAGGATCTAATTATCAAGTTCTAATAGTTGAACCTTCTTCTATCCTACGTCTTCTGGGGTAGTAGAAGTTCCACCTCTTGCGTTCTTCTAACTCTCGTGACTTTGCCACCTATTCCGCTTAGCGTCACATCTCCCTTGACTTTGCCTAGAACTTCAGCGTAAGGGAGGTCACCTTTCCTCTCGATAACAATCACATCCCTACGGGGCTTGTATTGTTTTACCTGTTTGTTTAGTTTTCATAATTGTCCAGTTATTTGCATCTTCGGCTTCATTTGTGAACCTGATTTGAAATCCAGACGTTTGGCTTTATCCGTTGTTGTCCCTTTGGGGTTTTTGCACTTTTTTGGTATTGAAAGTTTTGCGTCAACATTCTTCGTCACTTCTCATTTCTTCTTCACACCCTCTACAGCTTCAATGAGCTATTTTATTGGCTCGCTCCATGTGTTTGGTAACAATAGGTACCTACCGTGATTTGGCAGTTCGAAGTCTGTATTATCCTGGTATTCGTTGTACATTAGGTCTTCGAACTTAGTTGCTTTTTCGCAGCAATTTTTAAACTTTTGAACCACTATTATAAGGTAGGAGTGGAGTGCTTTAGCGTGATGCATTCGTAGAGCCTATTCAGAGTATTACCCATCTGGTCCAGGCAGTTTTTCACCTTGAGTATTTCCGCTAACACAGCATCTCTCTTCTAATTGGATTGCCCCTTCTTTGGTACTTGGTACAGCCTTTGCCACAATCAATACCCGGTCTTTCATCCGCCTGTGTGGACCTAAGTGAAGAGCGTAGCATTTGACCTCTTTGCCTTTATCACTTTTCGAATCACTTCGCCCTTGTCACTTGTTCAATTATGTACTTGAAATATACATATTGATTATGCCAAATAATTAATCAGAGTAGCTTCGATATCCTCTCTGTCCTGGTAATTCATTTCTTTCACCCATATTTTTATTCGGGTATCTGCCTATCCGTGCGCGGTTGACTTAGTGGTTAGGGCGCTAGACTGTCGCAGCGGATTTCTAGCTGCAATGAACACTCCTGTGAGGGGAACCTCAAGCCTTTACTCCATTTGAAAGCATTGATGGCCGAGATGATTTCACTTCTATTTGGAGAAGCATGTTACCGTGGCTTCCAATTTCATCTATAAGAGATTGAACTCTACGGTTTGGTTGAAGTGCCCGTCATTGTGAATGAGGAACTGAACTTAATGTCTTTAAGAGAATTATCGAAAGATGCTTGAAATTATTATTATTTGCGATAGCTCCTCCTCCTAACCAGTGCGAAAATAAATTTTTCTTGCTGCCTTCCCGAGATTTGTAACAGTATCGAGATTCTGTAGAGCCTTAATTCCTTTACGTACACCGATTCACTCTCACAATTCAGCAGTCAACCATGTCTTGTTACACCTTTTTTGGACAAGGCTGAGGACCTGAGTAATGCTCAAGAAAAGAGCATTTGTAATAGTTTTCACTGTTCAAGTTTCGAGGTCAAAGCTTCTAAACCTTGTGAGAAGCAGTGGACACAACACCCAAGAGAAAGCAAGGGTCTATTAAGTGATGACCTCTGTCGAAGCCAATGTTAGTGTCCTTCTTTTGACGTCCATCCAGGAAATAACTCCTAAATCAAGTGTAGATCGTAATGCGGTGGATTTAACTACTTCTGGCCTGCCGGCCAATTGGAAACAAACAGATTTTATGACAGGCCATGAGCGGCGATGTTTTGAGTGGACAAACGCTCCGTGACAGATTTCGCGGCATGGAAGGGCACATTGCTTTACATAAAAATGGTAGAATCTCCAGTTACTTCCATTCTTTGTTTAAATAACAGAGGACCATTGTTTAAGATTTTCAAATATGGTTGCTGGTTCTTGCTGCCTTCCACAAAGTGCAAGGCTTCAGAGCTGAGGGAGTGTGTTTAACAGTTACTTAAACGCAGGAAGGGTGGTATTTTTTTCATCGTCGTTGAACGGAAATAACGCAACAAGTTTGAAATTACTTTTCATTTAAGTTCTACCTTTTCCTAGTCAGCTGCAGCAAATGTTTCGTACTGCTTTGCGAAGTTCAAATAGATGTTCTTCATCGTCTTTGATAAATTTTGGCCGTTTTGTAGGGCGGTATGATTTTAGACCAGTTTCAGCACATCAACGCTTCAATGTTCCAATGGGACACTAGCAGTCTCCAATTTTTTTTGGACTTTCTTAAAAATTACAATTTCCGAACCACAATCCGGTCTATTTTTTTTTGCGGGATCTTGCGTTTTCCTTTACTGTTTGACGCGGAGTTTGTTGGCCGCCCTTTCCTACATAGATATTTTTAGCATATGTAGGACCTCTACGCACACTTACCCCTTCTAATCGGGCAATTTCTACGTAATTACGCCGTTTATCACGAAAGAGAGAAAGAATGGTCCATTTTTTTTGCTGTTAGAATATCAGCTTTTTTTACTGTCAATTACATGATTTCACCACAACTTTTAGATACACCTTTAAACTGTTGCATTGAAATCAGTGGTGTTCATAATTCTCTCGCACTGCAGTGTACCACCAATGAGGTGGTGGGGGAAACTGGACCGAAATTTTGTGGTAAGCATAATATCAGCTCCTAGAAAATGAGGACGTACGTTGGGGTTGCCATCAGTGTTATTCCGACACCGGATTCCTGTTTACTTCTGTCAGGCTTTTCCGGAATACAAAAGCACAGTGCCATAAGAGGGAAGCATTTTGCTCTCCAAATAAACCACGTATTGATTGAACGCCGCCACCTCTAAATCTTGGTGAATGTTAGAATATATAAGGGATCATTATCATAGTGCTCCGGGCTCGAGTAACAACACCGGCTACAATCCCCTCTAATAATCAGGTGAGAGTGAATATTGAAGCCATCCAAAACATAAGCCTCCGTAATACCTATCAGATGTCCTAGAGATGAAGCATCAACAAATGATCTTAACAACCATCTGAAAGGCGTTATCATCGATATGGCCACAAACATACTTGGCCCCAGCCCCAAGAAAAGTCGGAACGACTGGTTCGACGATGAATGAAATGGAGGAATGCTGCATATCGGGGAATGCTGCACTCTCGAAGAACGCGAGCACGCGCAGAGGCCTATTAAGAACTCCGTCGAGTAGAGAAGTGACTTCCCAGATGGAAAAGAGAAGCCTGGGAGAACTGCCTACGTGAACACGAAAACTACAGCGAGCAACCACACGAGGTACGGAAGCCTTCCCAACAGGTCAGCAGGATGAAGTCTTATACACCTCGGTGCTCATTCTGTCGAAACAAAGAGGGAAATCTGATTTCCAACAGGAAATAATTCCGATGGAATTACAGCCGAACTGGTTAAATATGAAGGCGACCAATTACACCAAGTGGTTCATCAGCGGATGGCTGATGGCTGGCAATGAGGCATTATCTGCCCCATACATAAAAAGGGAGATATCACGCAGTGCAGCAGCATTTCTGAGTATCATCGCTAAGATATTCTCCGCTATTTTGCTGGACTGGATAGCCCTATACGTTCAGAATATCATTGGCCCATACCAAAGAGGCTTCACTCCAGGCAAATAGCAACAGATCCGATTTTCTTTCTGCGACAAGCGATGGAAAAACTGTTGGAATATGGATGCCAGTTGCACCATCTATTCATCGACTTTAAATCCGCCAGGGTAAAACTGTACACAGCCTAAGAGAATTCGGTATCCCGATGAAATTGATAAGTTTAACTAGGCTGACTCTGACCAATGTGTGAGGCCAGATAAAAGCAGCAGGAGATAATTCAACATCAACAACGGTATAAAGCAAGCCTTATCATGCGCCCTCTTTAATCTGGCCCTGAAAAAAGGGATGCACGATGCAGATGTGAATGCGAGGGGTACCATCCTCTTCAAGTGCACCCAACTACTGGCCGACGTTGACGATATTAACATTATGCGAAGAACAATCCGAGATGTACTGTTTACCTTCATTCAGATTGAATAGGCGGCGCGAGATCGCGGTCTACACATTAATGAAGGTAAAACAAAGTACATGGAGGCAACGTCAACGCCAAAAACCAAAGAATGAACTACATCGAATCGCACTGGTCAAGTGAGAAAAATGAAGATTGGAGACTACAACTTTGGGACCGATTTCTCCTATTTGCGCACGGTTGTTGGCTGCCATCAGAGCCTATTTCAACTTACAAAAACTGTTTCGCTTGAAACGTCTCATCATAGGGTCAAAGCTTTTACTGTACAAGGCTGTGGAAAAAATCAGACTCAATAAATTGCGGTGGGTGGGTCACCTAATCTGTATGGATGAGGATGATCCTTCTCGGAAGTCTATAAGGGCAATATCTATGGTAGAAAAAGAAGAACAAGCAATCCCTGTCTTATATGGAGTGATGGCGTAGGCTAGGACACCCCAGTCAGCTTTTAGGGATATCGATTTGGTGGACCTCGACGGAAAGCCGTGATATCTGGAGTTCCTTGCTAAGGCAGGTCTACACCGGATACCGGTTGTTGCGCCGTTATGATGATGATGATTTTGCTCTCCGAAGTCCAGGTGTCTAACCGCACTAATCCCCAGATTATTCAGTATGTAACGTTGGAATTCTCCCTCAAATTGGACAAAGAAAGCGCTTGGGGGCCCGCGATTCCAATTCACATCTTTATAAGATAGCCGAAAGGAGTAACTGATAAGTCTGCTGTTACTGTCTGCTGAGGTATGAATAAACTTTCTTTTGCAAGAAGATTCGGGACTTGTAGTTCGTATCACTTTTAGTTGCGTCAAGTAGGGCAAGTAGAGAATGCTTTGAGTGAATTCTCAAAGGAGATTTGTTATATCAGTGGAGCAAAGATGCGTTAAGTTAATAGTAGATACTATTAATACAGCCCCATCTACTCCTTGGGACGTATGGGCGTTTCACGACTATTCAGACTATAGTGACTCATCCCTCCTCCTTTCTCAAACGTGTTTGGGACTCTCTTTAGTAGAGTGCATACCAGATACTCCCACAAAATTTTCTGACAATAGGGTTTCATGTCCAATTCATGCCAAAATAGATTGTCGAGGCCGACAGACATAAAGGCGGCGAATCGAGTTGCATTTATTTCAGTTTATATTTACTGGTGACTACTTAAATCTAGCGTGATGTTATCATACGTATGTATGTACATATTAAAAAAATCTTATCAGATTTGAAGGTTTCAATGAAATTGCGAAAGATAAGAATTTGTGGAAGATAAGAATACCTAATTAAGAAATAAAACTTAATTATGTTTTTCCCCTGACGGCTCGCCTATTCTACATACAAATGTCTTCAAATTTTTGTTTTGGTATTTCCGTTCATATCTTTTGTGTTCATCTTTTATGAAATCGTAGTCAGATGCTGCGATAAAGTCCTCATGAACAAAATTTCGATTCCGCTAATGATATCACGCGCTTTTATTGCCAGTGACGGAAGGTAATTCGGTTGGATGCTTCTCTAACGACCTTCCTAGAATTTGTTTGCTTACTAACATTTAACGTTTGAATAGTTGAGACTGAAACTAACGAACCGTTGAGGCAAATTGTAATGGAAGAGAGGTCGCAGTGACTCAACATTTTCACCCGAACCCTATGCAATTTTCCAGTGAACTTTTAGAGGCGTTAAGGCGATTTGCATTTTTGTAAATCCGATAATTGAAGATATAAATAGTTTTGTAATGATCGAGGATCGTTGAAATTTGTTTGAATGGATGAATCACTGGGAATGAGTTTTTGAGGAATGTTGAGCTTCTGGAATTACTCTTTTATTTAACACTCGATGAATGAATGCGTGGAAACGTGATTGGAATATTTTCGTGTAAATTCGACATTTTTAAGGTTTTGTGTAAACACAAAACCTTATTAAAATCGGTTTACTGTCTGTCTGTCTGTCTGTCTGTCTGTCCGTCTGTCTGTCTGTCTGTCTGTCTGTCCGTCACACGCATTTTTCTCGGAGACGGTTGCAGCGATTGACACCAAATTTAGTGGAAAGCTGGGAACTGCGAACGCTCACGCATACAGTGAATTACATCCTTTTACAACGACTTTAAGGGGGGCAAAAGGGGGGTGTAAATTTTTTTTTCATCAAATATAGTCATGTGGGGTATCAAATTAAAGGTCTCGGTCAGTACTTTTCGAAGCTGGTCTTAGTTTTTACATTTGTTTTGAAGGTGGGGAGTGCGGGTGGTTGAAAGTGACCATTCCTTTACGGGGGCCATTCTCAGAAACTACCCAACCGAAAAATCTGAAAAAAATCAAGAGGCTGCCACTATATGGTGCCTGGGCTCCGAAATACCTTCCACACTGATATCTGCATAAATAAAGTCAATAATAGTATATTACTATAATTTTTAGTAATTCGCTGCAGAACCCCCCTTAAATGCATGCTAGGACCACGCAACGATATAGGGTATAATATAGAGCATGATCTTACCAAGTTTGGCGGAAATCGCACTATTAGTAACAAAGTTATAATACGTCAAAGTTGTCGCTTCTTCGCAAATTCAAGACTATAAATGTCAATATCATCCGAAAGTGGATATTCCCACATAATATATGCATATATTACGTGCTACATACTAAGGAATACACAAAACCTTTCGTACCTGAAGCGTCCAGCTTCCGGTTTCCCGACTTGTTTGAGTTTTACGTGTAATGTGTACGGATGATTTGTATTCTTTACATACCCGTGCATATTACAATGAGAGGAAGGTGAGGTACAGATTGGGAACAATAAGATTCAATTGTGAGATGAAATGAAAGTGAAGCTTTGTGATTCGATAATATATTGAAATTATAATAGTATATAGTAAGATAGTAATCAAGAAGTATATGTACATATATACAGTGGCAAAAAATGACCTTTGTAGTGTGCAGCGTGCAGTGTTCGCCGTTTTACGACATCTGCAACATTTCCTTTCCCTTGTCCATGGATGATTTGACATTTAATAATATGCACTATTTCTTCGTTTTCTCAGGCTCTAACACCCTTTAGGTTTCTCAACTTACTCCTTTCAATTTCCCAATTCCCCATTCCGACATTTATTTATATCCAATATTTTACATTTAAACTGATTAATTTTATTTATTCTAAAAAATCTAACAATTGGTAGCTTTCCCCTAAATCCAAAATTCATTTCCATTTGACCAAACTTCAATTTGTATTTAATAACAATTTACTAATAGTGCAAACGAATATTGAACGGGCAAAATGTACATTGACTTTCTAGTTGGAACGTTGTTGTTTTCGCAAGACAATGTTCTAGCGTAACGAAAGGATTATCCTAGAATTGGGTACGTACCCTAACCGTCCTTTGTTTCTGAACGGGGCATTGTTTGTGGAAAAGGTTCAATTTTTACGCAATTTTACCTTTGCGTCGCCTACTTCGAATTTGAAATTCGAGGTCGGGGTCAGAAAAAGAAGAATTAGTGAGATCCGGACCGATGATGAGTTGGAATGTTGATCAGTTGGAAGGAGGGAAGAGCTGATTGGAGGAGGATTGGCTTCTTGACTCTTGGAGGAGAAAGACGATTGTTGTCATGTGAACAGTTGAAAAAAAAAGTCGAAAAATAAAAGGAGAATTTTTTTTTGGTTGGTATCTGCGACTTGCGTAGATGAATTTATTTTATGTTTTTAAAATTAGAAAAAAAAAGAAGGAATGAAGTGACTGATGAAACTTGAATACAAAATGATTTTTTATCATACCCTTCATTCGATATTCTACATGACTATATTAGGTGGAAAAAAGTACACCCCTTTTTGCATGTATAGGGACACTTCCTTAAATTCGACGTACTCACTGTATGGGTGAGCGTTCATAGTTCCCACCTTTCCACCAAGTTTGGTGTCAATCGCTATAACTGTCTCCGAAAAAAAATGCTTGTGACAGACAGACAGTAAACTGATTTTAATAAACCTTAAAAAAGACAAAACATATATTCAACATTGCACTTTAAAATTGATTTATTTACTTTTTAATTATTTGAATAGTTTTTCAGTTTAAATTTTACTCAATTATTTTATAGTTTTTGATCAAGAGGAAATTGATAGAGGAAGGAAAGGCAATTTTCTCGGAGGCGCAGAGCAAAACATTCAAGGACGTATTATCTTTCTCTTATTTTATTTACTTTTATTTTTTTGATGCTATTAGCTGCACTGTTATTTTCTTTATTCGGCAGAAGCCGGATTTTACCTGATACTAGCAACATCGAACACGTATGTAGAATGGTGTATTTCTGTATGGTTTCTAGTTGGTTTCAACTAGACCGTGTGAAGCTCCTAGGATATCTAAGGAAGCCGTGAGAGATTTAGATACAATGTCTGTAGCTGACAATATTATGGGAATTACAACCACTTTCTCGAGACACCCAATTTCTTTGATTTCCTGAGCCAGCGCCTAATAGTCCACCTTCTTCTCCAATATACGCGGAGCGACCCATCTTGTCAGCTAACAGCATGTCAGGCTTGTTGTGTGTGTAGATCGGACATGTTCTCATGGTCAGTCCATACTTGTATGGAAGGTTGCTGGTGGATTACATTACATACGGAATTGTGTCTGTTCATATATTGTACCGGTGCCGTTACAGTGCAGTCAGAAATAAGATGTTCGGCACTGGTCGTTTTCCACCCGATCTTTCATTACGCACTTTTTACAAGCTCGGGTGGCGACCACATCGTCCTAAATGGCAGACATAAATCCTTCCGCCTCAGTAAAGAGCTCTCCAGCACACAGCCACCTGTTCTACAAATACAATACAAGTCGACAAATGGCTGCCGAAGACAACTCACGTGTTTACCGAAATGAGGATATCCGCGATCGTTATGTGGTTGCACCGATCGTGGAAAAATTGCGGGAGAGGCGTCTTCGATGGTGTGGTTACGTAATTCGCGCCAATGAGAATTCACTTGCCAAGATCGGTCTGAACATGGAAGTCGATGGTAAACGACCAAAAGGCAGGCACAACGGTGGCTTGATATGCTGGATAGGGATTTAAAAGCCTCGAGATTGCACCTAGATCTGGCATTCGATAGAGTCAAATGGCGAAACTGATTACGACGAGCCGACCCCGCTTATGAACGGGGCAAAGGATGAAGAAAAAGAAGAAGCTCCTGGTCTGACTTCACCCCACTCAGAGGATTAAAAGATCAATCCTTCAAGTTAAGTAAAGTCAGCCCGCAAACTGCCGTATAAACAGCCGCATGCAAGGGACTCGCTTGCTCCTTGATGTAATAATAAGCGTGTAGCGAGTCGATTAGGCGGTGATGTTGTGCCGGCACGTCAACCACGCCTCTTCCTCCGATGCCGAGGCAGGTTAATCCGCTCCACAGCAGAGTTCTAATGATGCATTCGGAATTTGGACATAATGGTCCGGATCCGTCGCTTTCCACATTGGTTTTCGTTCACGGCAATATTCCGAATGCATAAGCCAGTTAAGGGATAACGAATACTTTCAATACGCTTATTTTATTTTTCCCCCTTACCATTACACACAATACTGTGTAAGTGAAAAGCTCACAGCAGCAAGGCAGACACAAAGGCGAACAAAAACATCCATGGCAACAGGGATTTTAACCCAGCGTAGAAAGGTTGAGGGAGTGGCGCTTTATCTCTTCAATCATCGTGCCGCGTTAATAACGTAGTCTAGTATTATCCCCAGGCCTTTACCTGGTATATTCTATAGTTCTAATGAATATTTCACTAGGGACTTAGTCCTCGTATTAGGGGAAGTAAGTAAACCACCAGATGATGTCCTTATCTCCCTGGATCCTGTTGACCCTCATGGATAATCTAAAAGCTTTTGTGTAGATAACCCAGGTAGTCCGGAAGTCTTGTAGAACCATGCAACCATGCAAGAATAGCTGGTTGTAATGAATCTACATGCCAAAAGTTTAGGTTTCTAATCTCCCTGCCCATTGCTATTAGATGATCTGTACAAATGTTTTACTGCAATCAATCCGACGACTGATTAGTACAGTGGTCGCTTTATAGTGTTGAAATGATTTATTTATGAAGTCGCACCTTATTCACGCCTTGGATGAAGCTGCTGTGGGCTGCGCATCTCTCAAGCTGACGCTGATAGCCAACAATTTTGACGTGACTGTTCTAAATCCTTAGACGAGGTGGTACCTCAATCCGTTTTTTACATTAGTTCCGAAAGCGGCAATACTCAGGAGAACTCCTGGACTGTCAGCTATTTTTGGTCTGTTGCCAAACAGATCAACAAGAGAACATCTGAAGGCCATTTTACTCCTGATGTGAAGACCAGAAAAAGCGTTTTTTGAGCGATGATTGCTCAGTAACCGAATTTGTTGAGAAGTATTTTCTGAGCCACTTGTTCATTAACAAAATCTATATTGAGCATTTAAATGAAGCGTGTGATGAGTTACCTCCGTGTTGGATGAAACTGTCCGTCGTCCTTTTGTTTTTTGTGTAAAACGAAACTATATTGTAATCGGAATAAGTATAATCGCAGTTTGGACACTCGGGTGAGGTGTCCAATTTATGCCTGTAGAGGTACTGACGTGTTTTGTATGGTCGGTGAAAAACTGGGGGAGATTATAATTGATCTCCCTATAATGAGTGGCTCCTAGCCACTCCAAAATGGTAGGGATCAAGTTATATGTTTAACGACCTTTTATGAGTGGTTCCATCGTTGTTGCCATCTACTTATGGATCTCTCACTTTCGGTTTTTTTTACCTGCGATAAAGGAGAGAGATAGACTTGACGTTATAGATATACCTTCGCCATTTCGTCTACCAAAACGTCAATCGACATCATTTCCAAGATGAGAATGCTACATAAACTCTGGCGGTCCTGAAGGTAGAAGAAACCATTAGCGCTGTTCTTTTGTAGATTGCACTCAGTTTGTGCGTTATATAAAACATGTAGCGCTGCTCTTCAAGCTGGGACTACATATAGCAAAATGGAACTCATCACTCTGACCATGTGCAGCCTGCAAGCATGCTGCAGCCCTCCTACATACGGCATAATTCTTGCTAGAGCCATACTCGCAAGTATGTACTGCTTAAGATTGGGTTTTGTGCCTATCATCACTCTCAAGTATTTGATGGTCTGTTTATCTGTATGTCTAGCTGCACCACTTTTCTCAGAAACGGTTACTCCTATTGATATGAAATTTGGTGCAATCTGCGAAACCCACGCAAGAAGCGTTCTACGTTGAGTTTGATATCGGTTCCCATTCATGAAAAATAGGCGATCTAAAGCCTTTTTTTCATGAAATTTAGCCATGTGAGATGGTTGTGGTAGGTGTAGCCTTCTCCAAGTCAGTAACCGGCCGTTTTTTAAAAAATCGGTTTACTGTCTGTTCGTCTATCACACGTACTTTTCTGAGAAATCGTTGACTACTGATTACTGACACGTGAATGGCCACGCACGCAGTGAGTTAAATCATTTTACGTTGAATTTAAGGAGGGGTCTCCATACAAGCAAAAGGGGGTGATGATTCCTCTGTATGACATCTAGGCACTGAAATTTCCTCCATACTAATATCTGCTCAAATAAAATTAACGACAATATATTAATATATTTTTAAAATTTACTGTGAATCCCCGTTAAGTTCATCCTAGACCCGTAAAATTGCATTGATATAGGTTATAATATGCAGCAGTATTCTGGAAAGTTTGGTGGCCCTATTATTATTAACGAAGTTATAGTATATCAAATTGGTACTGCCTAAAAGATAAAATGTCAATACCACATCGAATTGAATATGTATAAAAGACACCATCGTGTATTCAAATATTATTACATCAAAGATCAACAAAACCTTTCACACCTGAAGCGCCGAGCTTTCGGTTTTCGACTTGTGTCAACGACCAATTTCATTCCCAGGTGAAATTCAATGCGTACAATGTATATCGGGTCGTGTCGTTTTCGACTAGTGCCTCAATGATTTTTACCGTTTTACACAACGTATTCTTAACATCTAGTGCTGCCACTGCACAGCATTTACCTTTTTCCATTGCAGCCTGTGCCAGACTAATCACCATATTAATTGCATCGACGGTTGTTCTCGCGTTACGAAATCCGAATTGCTTGTCAGAAAGACCTCCTTCCCTTCCTAGAATTGGGAGCTACCGATTGTATATCACTCGTTCGAGTAGTTTGCCAATGGTATTGACCAAACATATCGGTTCCTGTGAGGAGGGGTCACCCAGTGGTTTCCCTGACTTCGGAATAAGTGTCAGCTTTTGTAGCTTCTATTGGTCGGGGATTACTTCTTTTCTAAGGTATACCGTAAAAACTTGGGCAAACGTACTAGGTGCTGCTCCTGCTGTTACTTTCAAGGCGACATTTGGCATTCCATCCAGCCCTGGAGTCTTATTTTCTGTGAGTTACTTCGAAGGCGAAGTCCACCACCGATTGTAATTTTCCTCTCCGAAAAGTGCTGACTCCTCCATTTTTCACAAGTACCACATTCAAGCAGGAAAATGTTTCTAGCAATGTCTGTCCTTTTGCATTAGTTTCTATGCTATTCGATTCTTTTGTTCATGATCCCCTGTCGCCGGCTATTATTTTTGGATGATAGCGGCTTGCACCGAAAGATAGTTTTTCCAGCAATAACGTGAATTCTTCTAGTATGAGGCTCGGTGCTATCGAGCTCGACTTCCACAGCTCCAGATGGCTGCCTTGCTGTTTTTGTCTGTTATTCATATTCTATTATGCAGATTTTTGTATTCTTCGAACACAATGGTTACATCCACGTGTGGCACAGATTGAATCTGTCTTGGGAGCTAGTGCAAGCCTTCGCTATGTTACCAAACTGCCAGCACTTAAAGCATTTTTGTACTGGACTCTGTTCACGTAGTCGGCAAACTACCAACATGAATTTTGCCTGCTATAATCGCCTTTTTAGTTGCTTCGATACGAAGGCTTATCGACGCTATCTGTGTGTCATCGTACGCCTTTCTAAGCCGTAATACACTAGCCTCGCTTACGGTCTGTAATCCTAATTGAGACTGGAAGGCTGCGTAGATCTCGGACTTGTGGTGAATTCAACCAAGTCCTTGCACTCGATACACGATGCACGATTTAACCAACTGCCCTCAACCGAGAGACTGGAATCTGGCATGCAAGGTAGTATCACTAGAGCGAGTAAAAGGGGCATTTAACTCGTTCCATAGATACAAGTCTGCAGGTCCGGATGCCATCATTTCTGCGCTAGTAATAGAGGGAATGGTTGCCCTGGGCCTACATATTCGGAATATATATCGCGCATGCCTAGCACACTCTTATATTCCAATTAAATGGCTTGATGTGAAGGTGTTATTCATTCCCAAACCAGGGAAACCCACCTACACAGACGCAAAAAGCTTGCGACCGATCAGTCTAACGTCCTTTCTGCTAAAAGGACTAGAAAGACTAGTAGATCATAAGGGATACGCACATTCCTAAGTGGCCACTTCACCATAGGCAACACGCCTACCAGAAAGGCATGGAGACAATACTCCATGAACTTACGGCAAAAATTGAAAAGGCGATGTTTGAAAAAGAATACGCTTTAGTCGCATTCATGGACATCGAAGGTGCCTTCAATTATGCCTCATTCGCGGCAATTTCTGATGTGGCAAGACGGCATGGAATCGAACCGCTGCTAATCAGTTGGATATTTCATATGCTAGAGTGGAGAAAAATCCACATATTGGTCGGACAGAAATCTATTGAAGCAGGACGACTCAGGGGCGGCCCACAGGGAGGGTTCTCTCTTCACTGTTATGGCTCTTGGTAATGGATACCTTGCTGTGGCTGCTGGAAGGCAAAAAAGTTTTCGCGAAAGGATTTGCGGACAACCATAACCATAATACTTACCGGCAGTATGTGACCGCTTGAATGCAGCTCTGCATGAAATCCACAGCTGGTGCCTCCGCAATGGACTCACGGTGAACGCTAGGCAGACTGGACTAGTTATGTTCACTAGGAACGTCAGGTGGGGCAGCTATACGCTACCCACCTTAGCAGGGGTAGGGCGGAAATGCAGTTGGCACAAACAGTCAAATATTTAGAAGTACATTTCGACTCCAAACTAACGTGGAAGCATTATATCCAGGAACAATATCGGGCATCGTGCAATTTCACTGGTACTGTAGGAATGCGATAGGTAAGACTATATACTGGATGTATACATCCATAATAAAACCCATTTTGATGTATGCATGCATCGTCTGGTGGTCAAGACTGAACTTTGCTAACAGCAGGAAGCTGCTAACGCAGATTTAGAGACTTGATTGCCTAAGTATTACTGAAGCAATGAGTACTACGCCGACTGCGGCACTTCAAGCTATCGTAAATTTACTCGCCATTAACTTGGAGGTGTAACGGAGAGCCGCCAACGACGCATATAGGCTCAATACCATTGGGGCGTGGAAAGGCGGTCAATCACACGGTCATGCGTCTATCTGGAAATTCCTTGAAAAACATCCAGTAGCCTTCATGCCGACTGATCATATGGTTTCCAGATTCATCTTTGAAAAGACATACACTGTCGTAATCACCGAAAGAGAAGAATGGTCGACAAATGGCCATGAGTCTTTTCAAATTACAGACTTAATAATATTTACCAACGGGTCAGTCATGGAGAGTGGATCGGGCGCAGGGGTGTCCTCGGAGAACCTGATTATAGAAGTGACCCGACCCCTCGGAAAAATGACGACCATATTCCAGGCGGAGATATATGCCATTTCATTGGCAGCAGAAGAATGTCTGCGACAAAAGTGGAGGGGTCGCACCATTCGAATCTGTTCCGACAGTCGGGCGGCATTATCAGCACTAAATGGCGTCGACATATCAAGCCAGTTGGTGTGGAGTTGTCATCAGGTGCTGCTGAAACTAGGCCGACTGAAGGAAACATTCCTTTGCCGGCAGGCTAAAATCCTTTTGAAAGAGCCTAGGGCCACTAGAGCGGCATTTTTATTGTCCCTTAAGAAGTGGGACATAACCCTAGTAGGACTTTTAACGAGACACTTTAAGTTCTTCACTATCTGTCTGTCTGCCTGTCGGTTTGTCACAAGCACTTTTCTCCAAAACGGCTAAACTGATTCAAATGAAATTTGGTGGACATATGGGAACTATCAAATCCCACGCATACAGTGAGTGATATTAATTTACGTGGAGTTTAAAAGGGGTCTTGTCATATATGCGAAGGGGGGATGCAAAAATTTTTCTCACCGAATATAGTGATGTTGATACCAAGGTATCGATTGGTACTTTTCGAAACTGATATTGGTTTTGGCGAAGATTGTAAAATGCTCGAGTAAGGACTCAAAATGTGTACACTTAAAGTGAGACAGGACCCATTTTCGAAAACTACTCAACCCAAAAAAACTGAAAAAATTTTGGGTGATGCGCTTATGTGAAATCTAGGCCTCAAATTATGTCTCATTCTAATATCTGCTCAAATAAACTTGATAATATTATATTACTAACTTTTTGAAGTTGACTGGAAGCCCCCTTTTAGTTCATCCTAGGAATACTAAATTTTGCGCGCATAACATTAATTAGCAGTTCAAACCTATCAATTTGGTGTAAATTTGCTGCATCTAAAGCCATGCAAATAAGACGATGACATCATAACTACCGAGAATAATTGACATCCGAGAGAAATATTAAAGTTCCCTTTATGAAGAATCTACTTCTCTCCAGCCCTTTTTGTGTTAAACATAATCTTATTAAAATCAATTCATTGCCTGTTTGCTCGTCTGTCTGTCACACCCGGAAACTCTGAATTGATAATCACGGAAATTAGTGACAACATGTGTTCTGGGTGCCCCATTACATGCATCGAGTGTCGCCATTTTATGTTAAGTTTGAAGAGGGGCTCCCCATACATGTGAAAAGGAGGTGTAAATTTTTTCACCGAATATGATCATGTGGAATATCAAATGAAAGAGTTCGATTGGTGCTTTCCGAAGATGATCTTATTTCTGATATTGGGAGAAACAGAGGAGATAGGGCTCAAAATGTATGCCCCAAAAAATGAAGCAGGTCTCGTTCTAAGAACCTATCCAACCGGAAAATCTGAAAAAAATCACTGTGATGCATCTATATGAAATCTAGGCCTCAAAATACATACCGTTCCGATATTTGCACAAATAAAGCGAATAATAGTATATTACCATGTCTTAGAAATTTACCGGGAAACCCTCGTTAAGTTCATCCCAGAAGTACACAATTTGGTATCAGCATAGGCGATAATATAGGACATAATTTTTGAAAAGTTTGAACACGATCTAATTATTATTAACAAAGTTATAGAAGGTCAACGTTTCGCATTTCAGGAAAATTTATTGCACTCTAAGCTATGTATGACGTCATCATCATACAAAGCGAACTTATATTAACGGCGGGGTCCATGGGGACGTTTTGGTTTTATTTTTTTGACTTTTTTTAGTTATTTGCTTATCGGTGTCAATTACTCGAGGGAAACATGTGTATGTATATACATGTGTAATAAAACTTGGGGGCAGTAATTGATTAGGATGCGTTAGATCAATTTATCAATGCGGTAATAGACAATATATGTTTATTTACATACAATGAACACAGTATTTATGTCGTTGGTATGTATATGTTCGATTTTGGCAAAATATGACGGAATATTTTGTATTCTTAGTTATGCACGAACGGAAAATCATGTATAGAGTTTTTCACATAAGATGAACACAAAACCTTTATACCCGATGCGCCCAGCTTCCGGTATCCCGACTTGCTTATATCTATTGTAGGTGAACTTCTTCAGATTTGCTAATAAACTCAAACTGCTTTCCTGATCAAATTATTTGTGTAAATGGCTCTTTAAAAAATAGAGCGCAATTCAGTTTTTGACTATGTACGCACGTAACTGTCATGCATTCATCGTTCCTTACAGATGGAAATGCTAAACCTTTTATACCTGAAGCATCTAATTTCCGGTTTCCCGACTGGTTTGTTCTAGTCTCTAGACTTATCTTCAAAAAATTACATTGAAACTTAACAAGATTTTATATTTCGAATTATCGCAAAAATTTTCTGAATCTTTGAACGCGTTTATCTTGAAAAAAAAAAACGTTTTCAGATCGATTTTAATAAATTTTTATCAAAATGATCACATTTGTTATTATCGCCCGAACTAGAATTTCCGAGATTCGTTGAAGAAATGAGATCAATTTTGAAATAAAATTTTTTAAAAACTGTAAAAATTCTATTTTTAACCGTTGAACTGTTCGGGCCATAGATGGTAGCAACTCCGACCTCTAAACTAGAATGGAGAAAACCTTTTAACTGGCAACATTTATTGAATACTCCAAACTTAATATTTAGTATTCCATTATAAACTTAAACTGCAGAACCAGACAAACGAACAAACAAGAAAATTGCTAATTTACCCTTGCATCCAGACGATGCAAATAATACGAAATGCAAGCAGACAAAAATGATGTAACTAAATTTTTTGATTATTTCATTGCCTGCTTGCCTTTCGTCATTTAATGGCAACAAATATGTACGTAAGTGATCGTTTCGACTTCTCGATTTTTCGTAGTTCAGTTTTATTCACTGCGATGAATTTGTTATTATGTAGATATATATATTTCGGGAGCGACTTACTGCCTTCCTTACTAGATTTGCTATTTCCATTCTTCTCTTGCAAAAAATGCTCCACATTCAGCTAAGATTCAAACCGGAACTTATACGTCACTGGACTCGGTGGCCATCTCTTGGTAAACACTCGTTAATATTTTCTTCTGGATAGAGTAGGCAATTGGATTGTGTACCGGATAATTATTGGTTTGTGAAGCTACACGCATCTAGGACGGTGAGTTAATGGGCTGTAACGTGCATTCATGCACCAGCAACCGTTTGCTATCTTCACAATGATAGTAAACCTACCGGCATGCTACAGCCGAATCAAATTACATAGTTGACGATCCGTTAAACTTGTGAGCTTGGACGTTATTAGTGATTTTATCATGCCATAAAGTTTATCGCCTTCACTGTTGCCTTTTACAGCGTACGGTTGTCGTAGGTGATGGTCGCAAGAATTGCTGTTTACGTAGATGCAAATCGTTTGAGATTTAATAGAATCGTTTCAATAAATTGCCCATGCCAAGTGCTTTCTTTTCATTTCGAATTTCTTCCTTTATTTGAAAATTTTGAAATATGGGCAGGAAACAAAGAGTGGACGGTTGCAGTGGAAAGATCACTGAATTATGGAGACATTTTAATTATTCAATATGTGGAGCCTGAACATAGCGTGGATAATTTATTTACGTAGTTAACTGGAAACTTGCATAATTATTCAATTTAAGTATTCAGCACCGAGTCGACACTTAGTCATGAGTTTATATTTTGGTATGTGGTTTCTATGGTACTCAAGGTTGCGGTTACTTGGCGAATTGAGCAGCAAATATTATCGTGATAATTTTGTAACTTGTAGACCATTGTGAAATGCAGAAGAAGGAAGCTTTGCAACGGAGCTAAATTGCCGATATAATTTCAGTATACATACGATTATTATTATTAA
Source organism: Hermetia illucens (assembly GCF_905115235.1). Taxonomy (NCBI): domain Eukaryota; kingdom Metazoa; phylum Arthropoda; class Insecta; order Diptera; family Stratiomyidae; genus Hermetia; species Hermetia illucens. The sequence continues at coordinate 54,955,548 of NC_051849.1, forward strand.
AATAAATAGAAAATTCTCCAACATAAAATCGCAAGGTCGGATATCCAACTTATTAGAGCAGGGTTAGGAATTACAACCATCATCATCAACGGCGCAACAACCGGTATCCGGTCTAGGCATGCCTTAATAAGAAACTCCAGACATCCCGGTTTTGCGCCGAGGTCCACCAATTCGAAGTCCCTAAAAGCTGTCTGGCGTCCTGACCTACGCCACCGCTCCATCTCAGGCAGGGTCTTCCTCGTCTTCTTTTTCTACCGCAGATATTCCCCTTATAGACTTTCCGCTGTGGATCATCTTCATCCATACGGATTAAGTGACCCACCCACCATAACCTATTGAGCCGAATTTTATCCACAACCTGACGGTCATAGTATCGCTGATAAATTTCGTCGTTATGTGGGCCACGGAATCGTCCATCCTCATGTAGGGGGCCAAAAATTCTTCGGAGGATTCTTCTCTCGAACGCGACAGTTCACAATTTTTCTTGTTAAGAACCCATGTCTCCGAGGAATACATGAGGACTGGCAAGATCATTGTCTTGTACAGTAAGAGCTTTAACCCTATGGTAAGACGTTTCGAGCGGAACAGTTTTTCTAAGCTGAAAAAGGCTCTGTTGGTTGGTTGGTGTTCGGTGCTGACGTTGTCACCATATATTTCGTCTTGCCTTCATTGATGTGTAGCCCAAGATCTCGCGTCGCCTGCTCGAACTGGATGAAGGCAGTTTGTATGTCCCGGGTCGTTCTTTCCATGATGTCGATCTCGTCAGCATAGGCCAGTAGTTGGGTGGTCTTAAAGAGGATCGTACCTCTTTCATTTACCTCAGCATCACGGATCATTCTCTCCAGGGCCAGGTTAAAGAGGACGCATGATAGGGCATCCCCCTTGTCTTAGACCGTTTTTGATGTTGAATGGTCTCGAGAGTGATCCTGCTGCTTTTATCTAGTCTCGCATATTGGTCAGGGTCAGCCTAGTCAGTCTTATTAATTTCGTCGGGATACCGAATTCTCTCATGGCTGTGTACAGTTTTACCCTGGCTATGATATCATAGGCGGCTTTAAAGTCGATGAGAAGATGGCGCAGCTGATGTCCATATGCCACCAGTTTTTCCATCGGTTGCCGCAGAGAAAAAATCTGATCTGTTGCTGATTTGCCTTGAGTGAAGCCTCTTTGATATGGCGCAATAATGTTCTGGGCGTATGGGGCTATGCGGCCTAGCAAGATAGCGGCGAATATCTTATAATTGGTACTCAGCTACGTGATATTTCTATAATTGCTCCACTGCGTGATATCCCCCTTTTTATGCATGGGACATATGATGCCTTGTTGCGAATCGTCAGGCATTGATTCGCTCTCCCATACTTTGAGTATCAGTTGTTGAGCAGTTTCGGCATGAGGAGCATCGAGGTGTATAAGGCTTCATCCTGCTGACTTGTTGCTAAAACTTCCGCGCCTGGTGCGGTTGCTCCCTGTACTTTTCGAGTTCACAGACCTGTTGGCTTCCTTTTTCCGTCTGTGAAATCGCTTCTCCGCTCGACAAAATCCGTGATGAGTCTCTGCGCGTGTCCGTGTTCTTTGAGAATACAACACTACGCGAATCAGCCGTTCCGACTTTTCTTGCGGCTGGGACCAAGTATGTTTGTGGCCGTATCCATGATCACGCTTTTTAGGTGGTTGTGAAGATCATTTGTTGATGCTTTGTCTACAGGACATTTGTTAGCTGCGGTTATTGCGGCATCCATTTCCCCCTTATAGGTGTTACGGAGACTGTGTTGTGAATGGCTTCAGTATTCACTCTCACTTGATTGTCACAGGGGATTGTAGGTGGTGTTGTAATTCGAGCTCGGAGCACTATACCAACGAGATACTGATAGTAGTCTATATTGACCCTCCCTCTATGCTCTGATATTCATCAAGGCTGAGAGGTGGTGGCGTTCAATCACAGGTGATCAATTTGGTTGAAAGTGGTCCCATCTGGAGAGGCTAATGTATGTTTGTGGACCGCTTTCTGCGCAAACCAGGTACTTCCAACAACCATTTCGTGCGATATTGCTAACTGATTGATCCGCGGTCCGTTACCATCGGTATCACTATGTAAACTATGGGAGCCGACGTATCGCCTGAATATGAGCTCCGTCCCTATTTGATTACTGAAATCTCCAAGTATGATTTTGATATCATATTTGGGACAGGGTCCGCTCAACTGCCTTGTAGAATGTATCCTTCTTCGACTTTGCAGTCTCCTCTGTGGGGGCGTGAACATTAATGCGGTTTATATTTCTAAATTTGCCTCGCAACAGCAGAGTGCAAGCCGCTCGCTTATGTTTTCAAAGCCGCGAAAAGCAGGTGGCTGGCTAAGAAACCTACTTCGAGCATATGGTTTACTGGATGGCCGCGATAATATATATGTTGTAATGACTCCTCTCCAGGAAACCGGTCCTTGTCCAACGTATTTCTTGCAACGCTGTTACATCAACCTCCATGAGAAAATGCGCAAATCGTTATTCCGTTGTCGTTGCCGGCAACGACAACTCGTCGTTTTAAAGTTCATCCTGTCCGAGGCTCTTTCTGTGGCTTCAACCCCTAACCTGGAGGACCAATTGGTACAATTTGTCCCGTTTTCAGGCGCAGGAGACTCACCTTCATCCTTCTCCGTCTGCACTACGTGGAGGTGGAGATAGGGTTTGGTAGTAGAGCTGTTGGTGTTGGTCCAGCAGGCGGTCCTCATATTTTATGCTCTATTGTGGATACCAATTCATGTTTCGCCCTGGGACTTATACTACCCTTTGACCGCCGACGATGCTTGGGATTTATTTGTTTCAATCCTTGATAGCGCATTTGTGACCACTTTTTTCTCACTTTTTCATGTTGGATATTGGCTCTGAATTAGCCTTTGAAATTTATTTGGCAGGCCTATTTTGTTTCATTGATAAGTGAAACAACAAACGAACCACTGGTTCGTGATCAGTTCGTAACGACAATCCATAGTCCTTACAACAAGTAACCAAATTGCTTTATAATCAGGTGTATCGCTGCAACTTTGCGGTCATACGTGCTGTTCTGCCTATAACTGTAGCGTTTGAGAAGGGTAGGGGGATCGCTGATTAGTTGCTCCATAATGGTGCCCACTTCCGTGTCTGACGGAGAGTTCCTCTTTCTACAGGGTGCGTTACCAATATTGTATTCGCAAGACATCATTAACATTCTTCAAATGCTGCAGGTGTGTCCGGAATCTAGCTAATTGGGCGTTTGTTTTTTTTTCTTCGACGCTCCTAGGATTTTGTCTAATGCGCTTGTCTTCTCATGAATTGGGGGTAAAATGCTCTATGCTCTATGAACCACTGGGAGGCCTGACCAGGTTTTTGGAATTACAATTTCATTCTAGGATACTTGAACAGTCTGAACAGTGCTGTGATGACGACTTTCCCGATTTGCTTTTTGACCACGGAGATTTGGTGGTACGCTTTTTCTAGATCGATTGTGTTAAAAATTGTAGTACCACCCTAATTTTTCGGAGCATTGTGCAGGGGGCTCTTATAATGGGTATTGGAGGTCCCACATTCCTTCCTTTAACATCTTTCCGAACTGTTGTCTCGCAAACCCTGTTGCAGCTTCGCAAGGGACGGACCTTGGTTTCGATATGATGTAAGGTGCTGTGCTTGGTTTTGGATTGACGCTCCTGTGCTGGGGTGAGTTCGGGGAACACAGAAAAGACATTTCCAAAATTATTTTTGTGGCTTAATAGCTAAGATTCGATCGACTGCTAGTTATAGGGTTACGCATATCTTCATGCTTTCACTTATGGATTTTGCTTTCCTTTGATTGACCAATGTGCCATGGTGGGCTAGGAAATCTGCTCTGATAAACGGCCTGTGAATATCGGCGATACCTTGGGGAAGGCTCTAGGTCGACATGGACATTTCAAATGCCTTATCTGGTTGTCGCCGATCCATGTGCTGCCCGATCCGGTTACTTTCCCATACCATGAAGATTTCGTAGCGCATTCTTGACAACCGTATTCGCGAAATGGAAAGTGTACGGGAGGATTGAAGTGTGCAAGCTTGCGACTACGTACCAAAATGGTGTGGTTTCACTTGGAATGACGAAAATCGCTGCAATTTGGCCAAACCATGAAGTGAGGTTCTCCTTACAGCAAAGGGGTAGCTGAGTCGACTGGTATTCGACATTCAGTCACGATAACAAATCCCTCTGACACTAATGAGATTTGAACCCCCAACCTTTCGCTACGGTAGCCCAGCGCTCTAACCACTCGAGCCATCCGGACAATATCCCTCAAAGCTAAGAAAAATATATCCGCTCCGCGGAATTTACACTAATTGATCTGAAGCAAACAACTCGTTTGGAATGGGCCAGGACACAAAACCTTAACGACTCCCCCTCTTACTGCAGCTTTTGACGACGCATATCCGGAATAGATGATCGGGTGTGGTTATTCGAGGGACTAATACCGGGACTACATAACTTTAACGTCTCCTCCTACTTTTATATTCCTTTATTCGTGGTAGACCAGAAGTAACAGTTTGATTTGAAGCCTCGTTAGTATTCTCCTTTTCCAGTCTTTGATCCTTGAAGCCTCATTAGTGAAATTTGCAAATTCATTTAATACTCGCGTTAACAAAATTAAATACACATGAGAAAGCCGTAATATACCACTTTCATTTCATCATATGCAATGTACACTAATATCTACAAATGCAATTGTAACTGGTTTAACATACGTCCCATCAGATAATTCCATTCAGTCTCATAAAAGAACTTTCCCTTTCAGTGCTCTTCGGAAGGGGTGAACTTTCACTTGTGCTTCACTTCTCAGTCTATCGATTTTCTTATAGTTTCCGAAAGTTGTAAACATTCCCAGTTGCAAATTTCTCCAACGGAAATCGCAAGAATAGCGCGAGTCTGATAACGTCTAATATACATAATTGAAGAAGTAAACTCAAATTCGCAGGACGCGAGGGTGGCGTGTACTTCATTTCCTCGACTCATCAAATTTCCATGCCTCAGTGTCTGGAACGAATCAAGTTCGCTGCTTTCAAGTATATGCAGTCCTTCAGAAGGACAGAAAAAATCGATAGAGTGGTAACAAAGGGAATAATGACGAATATGTGAATTGTATGATAACAAACAGAGGGTGGAAAGCGATTAGTAATCCTCCCTCGCTATCGCCTTCCTTGCTAAGCTCTCACCGCAAGGGATATGAAATCTAACGTCGAATCCATTTACACAAAGCAGTCATTCTCCACGGTCATAAGAGCACCGTCCTCGATTGCGGTCGCGCTACTTTAAGACGTTGCTCGACTTGAAGGATAATAGTAATTACAAGGGTATATAGCGAATGCAATTATCCGTAATATAAATTATAGAAGTTAGCTGGAGTGCACTAATGCCGGCAAGTGGCAGGTTAGTGCAGTCGCTCTTGAATACGTGTTCAATCGAGTGGTGTCTGGGTTGTCGTGAAGACCTATAGACCTCTATGGCTCTTGAGTGAATCGTTCGCTTTTGTGTTGGATCTTTATTGCCGGTGTCCAGAAGCAGTGAAGTGGGAAAGTAATAATCCAAGTAGTGGGATTTACCATGCGTGGAGTGGTTGTAAAAGTTTCAAAGGTGGGAATTAGATGCTGACCAATTATTTGCAAAAGTGAGAAATTTGGTGGGAATTAGTTAAATTTAATGCGCTTTTATATGAAGTTTGAAGAAAAGTATTTCATGTGTAACGAGTAAATGAGGAAGTGTAAAGAATAGTGCATAATTTTCATACCTTCTACGGTTCTTTTAGGTTTTGCATATTTTAATGGCCTTGGTATATTGACGGAGTAAGTTCCTGGTGAGAATTAATATTGCACTTAAACCTTACATCTACGATTTCTTTGCTCAGAAAATTTCCTCTTCTTGGGAAATGCAAAAATACATATCAAGATAAGATAAGATAAGAATAATTTCAATTTGTATGTTCATTAAACCCAAACGGCTCAGCGCAGCCAAGAAGTTTGGTAAGGATATCGTAGTTATCTACCTACCTAGATACCTATTACCTACGAAGGTGAGTGAGATGGTTTTGAAATTTATACCTGCGATAAACTTGGATATTTCTATTATATATACTTTTGTGCTTTCTGTTACTATACTAGTTTGCAGTAGACATTTTCTCAGAAAAATGTTAGGATCTTCCTTCCAGATTCTCCATTCAAAAAACTACCAAAAAAAGCTTTCGGAATCCGAAAACTGCCAGGAGTTGCTTTTAATTTTTCAAAGATTAGTAGGGAACCTGCTTCTAGTTCTCCACCAAGAAGGTAAAATAAACTTTCATGTCGAGTGGAGTTAGTTTTTAACAGGCAGGGAAGATTCAGCTGTTGGCAGGAATATTCTTCAGGTTTTTATTTACTCCTTTCTCCTGTACCATCTTAACTGAAGAATGTACTATGCTGACGGTACTGGACGGGAATCCGGATGAAAATTGTAGGAAAAAAACCGGACCCGGGTTGAAAATTACATATGTCTAGGGTGAAAATTATGCGAGCCCCATATTATCTTTTTTTCATTAAAATTTCTACTCCGGGCCTCCGAAAAACTCTTGGCCCGAGGGGAATCCCCTATTTCCACTACCTTCTCGTCAGGGCTCGGTACTAGACCTGCTATTTATCATCATTATTAGTAATGCAGCCTCTTTGTTGCTTTGTATCGATTATTTTACCATATTTGGTTTTCGATGACTAACATATTATTCAATTCGGATAATAGTCAGATATTTCTTGTGGCACTTAAACAAAGTCAACTTTGTTTCCAACCACAATTTTACGGCGCAGTTTAGGTCATTCATCTGACTTTGTAAAGTAACGTCCCTCGTAGGAAGGGGTATCATCATTATATAAAGCACTTCACAAAGGAAGCGTCTATAAGGCTCCTGCTGCGATAATATGCTTGATATATTGATATCTGTGGTTCATCCTTTACGTTTCTATAGGTTTTATATCTTTAAATTTTTATTTTTATCTTTAAATTAGGACTCATTTTGAATGAGTCAATGCTCTTCCCTAGATAGAAGTTGCATAAATAGTGGTAGATTGGGTTGCATCGCTCCGCATCTGGGCCATCTACGACCCTCTAGGGATGAGCTAGTCCTTGGTGTGTTTTCCCGGATACCAGCGATGTTGGACCTGGTGGCGACGTGCTGGTCATACCCTGAATTATATAATAGTTGATTTCAATACAACCTCGTAATTATCAGCCCACAAATTGAAAGCATTATTTGTTTGGGTCGCCTCCGTATTTTTTTCGTTTTCGGTGAGCTTTCCGATTACAAATTCCTATACCGCGGCCTCTGTCGGTACGCGAATGCCAAACACTCCATCAGACATTTCACTCCATAAAAGACACCTTGAGGAACTCCTACCATGATAATGTCAATTCAGTCCATCATCCGCCATGTACCATAGAAGTCTTTCCAAGAAGCACTTTTTAATCAGCCAGGATAAGCAGCTAGAGACATATATGTTAGCCTTAATTCGAGGTCCTGTAAGTTGGAGCTTATGAATACACTCAAAGCCTTCCTTGATTGTCGTGGAGGGATAGAAATTTTTCGGCTAACAACCTGCAGATTTTGAAATTTTATTGCTACTGAAATCTTAACAACGGCTCGGATAGGGACTGACCTTACGGCTACGACTTTTGGCTATTGAAAACGCACTATTATCGGTTTCTGGAATACTATATCCACACGTTCCTCGACGATGGTGGTGAGGGTCATCAGAATGCTAGATTTCTCTAACTTGAGCGGAAATTCCAACGATATGAGCTGGACATTCTGGGCCTAAGTGAAGTAAGACAGTGGGATTCTGGAGAGTACTCCTCTCCCTCTTGCCACATTAATGACAATGTGCCGGTGTTGGGCTGCTTCTGACGACTACCGTAGGGCGCGGTTACTTGGGAGTTCAGTTGTGCTCAAAATATCTTTACCAAAGTCTACCGCAGGCTATCGGATTCCGAATCTGATTCACTAACCTTCCTCTTATGTTGGCTGCAGCAGGAGGTTGCTGAAAGGTATTTTTTTGTACGGTGCACCGAGTACACCGGGGTTTCGGTAGTAAAACTAACTTCTACCTTATCTAATGGACATTCCTATGAACGCCTTAAAAATGATAATGAATGAATTGGGACTGTTTTATTGCGTCTAATATGTTTGCAGATCTTCAGTAATTTATGCTCAGCAACCACAAGTATCAAGAAAATGTTCCGTTTGATTGTTATTAATTTTAACAAAAGCCGAGGGAAATTTTCAGAAATCCCAGTATTCTTGCTTCAGCTCCATCCTCTTTCTTGTCTGTTCGTTTCATTCGTAAGCAGATCTCAAAGTTCCCATTTTCTAGTTTTATCAGTAGTTCTTTCTTCTGGTGGTTAACCGCTTTCTGGAATGGTATCAGCGTATGCCTCAGCTTCCTGTTGAGACCGTTTTGACGCCATTTACATTGCTTTGCGATTAAGGTCGTCGTCTCCTTCTAATGCCGCTCAAAATGTAGAATGTACCTGGACCTACCAATCATCTTGGATTGAATTCAGCTTAGGCCTTTTCCCGGGAAGATAGACTTCAGAAGATGACGAGTGCCAACTCTAGCTCTGCAAACGTTTCTAGTAAGATTAGCCCTCTGGACAACAAATTCACTTCGTGACCCATGCATTCAAATAACCAGTAATTATCTTAGGGCTGTGATTTGTAGCGCCAAACCGATAGAGTCTAGACACTTCCCTGAAAAGGATTATTCGATGTATATCTCATTTAAATAGTACTGTCATAACTGTGTCATTCAAAAAATGTTGCTCATACTTCATAGCTCCAGTCTCGAATGATCTGAATCTGCATCTACCTCTAACTATCACTTTGGATCAGTTACCTTTGGAAAAATGTTAACTTCTGGCGGGTCTCCTTTTTAGTATTTTTCTCTTTGTCAACTTTGGTCCCGAATTCCTCTGCTTCTGACATTAGAGCAACCATCGGTATGTTAACGATTTTCGCGTGAATTTTCGCTCACTCAGCTTTCACTGGCGAAGAGGATATTTTCCTCTTGGCAGTTCACTGACAGGGTGTCATTTGTTCCATCCGTGCTTCTTTTTCCACATTTCTCTCCGTTCTAATGCTGAGCGGATGTAACTTGCTTAATTATGTGTAACACAAATATTTCGGTAAACTTGATCAGGGATAACTGCCTATGCAGTGTTGGGCTTAATTGTTACCCGAACAAATGGTATAATTTAGTATAATTGAAACAAGTCGGGAAACCGGAAGGTTGACGCTTCAGGTATAAAAAGTTTTGTGTTTCCCTATGTGAGGAGCATAACGTAGTTCTCCATTGGCTTATAGCATTGACCCGGGATATTGAAATCGCTCAGTTCTTGGCAGGTTACTGCCATTGCCAGAACTCAGCGATTTAAATATCTCGCGTCAATGCTATCAGCCAATGGAGAACTGCATAATGAAATTGTTTCACGCATTAATGCAACCTAGATGAAGTGGCATTCCCCAACTGGTGTTCTTTGTGATCGACGTATCAACGCACGCCCCAAATCTAAAATTTACGGCAATGTCGTCCGTCTGCCGCTCTCTACAGTTCTGAGTGTTGGCCGAATATAAAGGACAATGAACGGCGTCTTGCGGTAATGGGGACGAAGATGTTGCATTGCACTGGCGGTGTGATACGTTTTGATTACGTCTGAAATGAGAATATTCGCGATCGATATGGGTTTGCATTGATCGTGGAAAAACTGCAAGAAAGGCGTTTTTGATGGTGTGGTCACGTAATTCACGCTAACGAGAATTCAACAACCAGTATTGGTCACAACATCGAAAGCAATGGTAAGCAACCAAAAAGCCGGCCAAAACAATGGTGGCTTGATACGCTGGATGAGGATTTAAAGGTTTCGCGATTACATCCTGATCAGGCATTTGATAAAATAAAATGACGAAACCGATCACCACGAGCCGACCCCGCTTGTGAACTGAAGACCGAAGAAAAAGAAAAAGATGTGAGGAGTGACGAGTGCACGACAGCTCCGTGTCACATAGCTAAAAATTCCATTGCCCTCTATTTTCTAGAAAGCGATTTAAATAAATCATTTGATGGAAAGCCCTGTGTTGATAATGGTCAACCTCATACGCTTCACGCTCTCAGTTTAATATTATTAGCAAATGCCAACAATTTAACCAACATCAAATATAAACAAGTCGGGAAACCGGAAGCTGGACGCTTCAGGTACGAAAGGTTTTGTGTATTTCTTAGTACGTAGCACGTAATATTTGCATATGTCCACTTTTGGGTGATATTGACATTGATAGTCTTCAATTTTCAAAGAAGCAACAACTTCAACGTATTATAACTTTGTTAGTAATAGTGCGATTTCCACCAAACTTGGTAAGATCATGCTCTATGTTATACCCTATATTGTTGCGAAATTTCGTGGTCCTAGCATGAATTTAAGGGGGGTTCTGCAGCGAATTACTAAAAATTATAGTAATATACTATTATTAACTTTATTTATGCCGATATCAGTATGGAAGGTATTTCGGAGCCCAGGCACCATATAGTGGCAGCCTCTTGATTTTTTTCAGATTTTTCGGTTTGGTAGTTTCTGAGAATGGCCCCCGTAAAGGAATGGTCACTTTCAACCACCCGCACTCCCCACCTTTCCAACACATGTAAAAACTAAGACCAGCTTCGAAAAGTACTGACCGAGACCTTTAATTTGATACCCCACATGACTATATTTGATGAAAAAAAAATTTACACCCCTCTTTTGCATGTATGGGGACCCCCCCTTAAATTCGTTGTAAAAGGATGTAATTCACTATATGCGTGAGCGTTCACAGTTCCCAGCTTTCCACCAAATTTGATGCCAATCGCTGCAACCGTCTCCGAGAAAAATGCGTGTGACGGACAGACAGACAGACAGACAGACAGACAGACGGCAAGACAGACAGACAGTAAACCGATTTTAATAAGGTTTTGTGTTTATACAAAACCTTAAAAAAGGGGCTGGGGAGAATTAGATTCTTCTTGAATGGAATTTTAATATTTCACTCGAATTTCAATTATTCTCGTTAATTATGACGTCAGCATCTTATTTGTATGGCTTAGGATGCTTTTAATTAGCACGAAATTGATAAGTTTGAACTTCTATAACTTTGACACTAATAATTGGATTTTCATGGAACTTGGCATGTGTATGCACAAGGCTGTCCTCTATGTCGGTGCAAAATTCAGTACACTTAGGATGAACCTAAGAGGAGTTTTTCAGTCAATTTCTAAAAGTTGATAATATACTATTAGTAAACTTATTTGAGCAGATACCGGAATGGGATATCTCTCGAAGATTAGATTTCACATAAGTGTTTTACACAAAACCTTAAAAAGGGCTGCAGATAAATAGATTCTTCATAAATGCGACTTAAATATTTCACGCGAATGTCAATTATTCCGGGTAATTATGACGTCAGCATCTGATTTGCATGGCTTTGGAAGCGGTAAAGTTTGAACTGCTATAACTTTGGCGTTAATTGCCAGATTTCCACGAAATTTAGCACGTATATACGAAATATTGTCTTCTATGCTGGTACGAAATTCGAAAGTTCTAGGATGAATTTAAGGGGGGTTTTTCAGTAAATTTCTAAAAAGTGGTAATATAGTGTTAGTAAGTTTATTTGAGCAAATATCGGGATGGGACATATTTTGAGGCCTAGATTTCATCTAGGCGCACCATCCTGATTTTTTTCGGATTTTAAGGTTGGGTAGTTTCCGAAAATGAGTCCTGTCTCACTTCAAGTGCGTACATTTTGACTCCTTACTCACGCACTTTGCAATTTATGCCAAAACTAATGTCAGTTTCGGATAGTACCAAACGAGACCTTTCATTTGACACCCTACAGAACTATATTCGGTGAAAAAAATTTTTGAATCCCCCCTTTGCATGTATGGGGAGGCCCCCTTTTAAACTCCACTTAAATTTATGCCACTCGCTGTATGCGTGGGATTTCATAGCTCCCATCTGTCCACCAAATTTCGTTCGGATCGGTCGGACAGACGGACAGACATTGAATCGATTTTAATAAGGTTTTGTTTTACATAAAACCTTAAAAATCGAAAATGCAAGCAACATCTCCCAAAAAGAGTAAGGCTGAAGGAGCTGGTAAAGTATTGAGACTATATTCACTTGATTACGGACCGGACTAAATGGGGGGAAACGATTTCCCACTTTTTCAGTTCACAGACCCCCTTCCCTGTTTTGGGCAAAACAACCACGTTAGAAGGCGCTCCTTTCACGGCAAAGGTGGTGCAACTTCTAATGAGTTGCCTCTGTCCATGATGAAATTGTCATTCCCTAGTTTCTTTAAAAATAGATTCTTTGCTCAAACTAAGGAAATTGAGAACCAAAAGTTAATTTCTTTTTTTCTCAATTTTACTTTGGGTTTTGGTGGTGGACAGGAAAACTGATTTGCGTCATCAGGTGATGAACGGAGGGAGTTTTTTAGTACTATGCAAATTTACTGTCAAATTTTCAAAATTGTAGGCGGTATTTATGTGGTCAGCTTGACCAATTGAATTGGATTAGAATACGCGTATTTTAGCCATTGAAAAATGAAGTGAAAATAGTTATCACTGATTGTAAACAAAAATATTGAGGCCTTAAGGTTTCCCGAAAAATGACGTCTACCTTCAATTTTCGGATTATTCTAAATCAGTGCATTTCCTAACAATTACGGATGATATGACGACCATATTATTTGGTAGCAAACGAGTTTAGCATTTTGTAGTGTCCATTGACTATACTGGAACATGTGCAACTCCACAAAAATGTATTCAATTGTGGGTACTTCAGGAATTCCGTGATAACTGTTGCTTCTCGGGCAAAGCCAATAATTCTATATTCATTCAGACTAGCATGAGGCAATTGGAAGCCCTTAAGTTTCAAAAATGCAACGCGTCACTGTAAATTGTAGGCGACCAACGGACGGGGTCTGCAAAGGTTGAGGACGGTGCATACACACGTATACCTCGTGAGCTCACCTGGTCGATGGCGATTAGGTAAAACCCTTGTGGTGTTCGTTTCACTTCTTTGAGGTTTTCTTCTTCAGCTTCTTATGGTTGCATCGGATTCTATTGGAATTGCAACAAGAGTGCATATAATCGCCTGCCGGGGTTTATTGAGTGTACATAGTTGAGGGACCTGTTGTGGCTGTGATTACTCCGGCTTTCGTGGTTGATTCTTTCGAAATCGACATGGGCAATGTGGTGGTTGGATTGCGTTAGACAAAAATTATTGTAATCACAATATTAAGTTTGGGGTAAATGTACCGTTAAAAGGTAGCTTGTCGGGTTTCCCCTGTTATTACAATGAAGCTGATAATATATTGTTATGGTGGCGGGCTTCTGAATAGGGACTTTTTCACGGAACAATTAGGGAAGGAGTGATAGGAGCCGGAAATGTCCTTTGAAAGGGCTGATGAAAGTGAGTGTTTCAAGATAGATAGATATGCATCAGTGCACGTATAATGACCAATCGATGGTCCGGATTCGCATTGAGTTTAAAAGTAAATTGCATTCGATTAAAATTTTAATTCTAGGGCAGCATGGACGTGGATATCTTGGGATAATTCATTCCACTAGGGATCGGCTCCTTTGACTTAAATAACATTGCTTCTGTATTTCTCTGTTCAACAAAATCTATTTTTCTCGATGATGGTGCGGGTCCCGACATTATCCTACCACCGCAACACACTTCAAATCGAGTTAATTCGGAAACTGGTTTAGAGCCCTTCTAGGCCATGGGATATCGCATTGCAGATGAAATTGGGATTAGGGCAGTATGATCGGATTCGAATATCCGTTTCACGGCCATCTGAAGACTTATGTAGATACGAGTATATGTAGATATCCTATCAAACTGTCTACAAAGGGGAAGGCCGATGGTTCTGTAATTATATGTGGTGTTGTTCGGGCGCAAGATTAATGGCATCGAGATGCACATACCACATGGGCCGCTATCACCAGTGCTCGTGAGGGCATACTTGGATAAATATGCCGGTCAGGAATCGCAGCCGTGCTGGAATCACTTGTTGAAATCCAACACGATTGCACTTCGAGTGAGCATGGGATTTTAAGAACAATGGAACATCCTGTGCTGCTGAGAAGAACATTGATGGTCATGTTCGGTTGGATTCCGCCAGTAACCGTGAACATGAGGGTGATATGCCGGTAGATAGGGAGTTGGGACTCGATTGAAAGCAGAAATGAATGGACCCATGTCTCTTTTAAAGCTGGATTTATACTTTTGATATACTTTTTATGGAAAATTTTAGGAGCTGCGGATGATGTAAAGAGGTGGATGCGACTTGAGTTTAATGATTTTATCTTTTTTTTCGGAAAATTTAAGTGTTTACAATTTATTTGCATAATTATGTGAAAGACTTACGAATATTTTGGTACACATATAATCGGAATATATGCTAATGGTATTTCAAGTGCATATTTGGTAATCCGAAGTGGCTAGCTACGAAATGAATGTGACAATATTTATTTCTGGTAATTGTTGTTTCGAACTGGATCTTAGCTTATCATTTCTGTTTGTCTTAAAATCTTGGTGATATGCAACATTCCTTGCGCTATGTTAATTGCGTTAATAAAAAATAGTAGTCATTTATCCGACTATCCAAGGGAGATACTGATTCTCCGGTTGACTTTGTACATTCTGATATATACAAGGCTGTCGTTGTTTTTCAGAAACAACCCATTTATTTTCAAAAATCATCTTTTTATTCAAAATAGTCTCCTTGCGGATCGATACAACCTTTTGCACGGTCAATTAACATACCGAATGAATTTTTAAGTTGTTCTGTAGGAATATCCTTCAGAATCGCGGTTGACGCCTTTTGTACAATGTCAATATAGGCATAGCGCTTTCCTTTTAGTGGCAAATGTATTACAATTATCCGAAGAGGTAGAAGCCGCAAGGTGCGAAATCAGGAGAATACGGTGAGTGATTGATGGTTGAAATGTGATTTTTAGGCAATAAATCAGGAACGATGAGTCAAGCATTATCGTGCAAAAGGCACCAGATACCAGCTGACACCAAACGCTCTATTACACCAAGATAATACGGCCCATTAATCGTTTGTGCTTGTGGCACTTCTTGTGGATTATACCCTTGGAATTGTAAAACAAATCAAATGTGTTTTCACTTTTGACTTCTCGCGACGGCTTTTTGCGGATCTGGCTCGCTTGGGTGCTTCCATTCGGCGCTTGGTCGCTTTGTTTTGGGGTCACATTGAAAACACCACGTCTCGTCACGAATCTTTAATCAAGTTACTGAAATGCAATTTTTGGTCACTATGTCATAATCTGGTCCATCCTATCCCGCCGTTACTATGCAAACTCACTGAAGTACTACGCAGAATATTGTCCCGGAAAACTATCTAAGCTAGCATCAGTTTTCCTTTCTATTTTTCACCGGAAAGTATTATGTCGCGGGGTGTACATGGCTACCTATCTTTTTGCCCATTGATTGGTTACCTTCCCAACCGCGCCTTTCTCGCCACCTCTGCTTTTGTCAATCGGTACTATGTTATTATCTGCATCCCAGTTTTTCTGGTCCGCAAGAGCTTTTCAAATTAAACCATACCATCGCTTGCCACTTGCTCAAAAATTCCACCCTTTTATCGTTTTTCACGTGTTTATAAGATGAAGAACCATCATAGAGAGACGGTTTTTTCATCTCTCTAACTGTAAGTAGCCTACGGGCGTATTGTCACGGCCCCCTATATTTGGCATTATCCTTGCAGGGTTGTGCTGATATTAGACGCCTTAATAAAAGTATTTCGTAAATGCTGTTGGAAGTGCAATCTAGCATCAATTGTATTCTCCAGGTCTGCTTTCGGCGATATATCTAAGTCTTCTTCCTGTTAGATATGTAGCTATTGGCAAGTGCTACCATGTAACTGAGTATACCAATCATCAATTAGACACTCCCAATTGTTTTCAATAGGCCAAGTTGAATACATTCTGCACTTCAAGTGTATCACAATGCCTGGTAGTGCTGCCCTTTACATGTAGTGTATTTTCAACCAAGCCTGTAAGGAGTTTGATGACGCTGACGGTTGATTTGATAAGCTTCCCAGATTACATTAAAAAGACAGCAATCTGTTAAATATTATTCATTCCAGCGTTTTCCCCATAGTGTCCAATAGGCATATGGGTCTGTACGGGGATTGTTTATCAGGAAGAATATCAGCATTTAGCCTTTAACGTTTCTATACTTCAAGGAAGACCCCATCCACTGTGCATGCCTCACCACATCTAAAGGTCTGTGGAGAAAGTTGTCGCATTTGCAATCGCGGGAAAATAAACCCTGCCTGATTTTTTAATCTTTTTTAAAGCATTCCTTTTCTGTGCACTGTATAGTTAGCTTCAGGTTTCTTCTAGCCTCTTCACCTCCCGGTTAATGATATCCATTGTTCTCTGGGCCGATCATCTGACTCGATGACACGCCAATCGAAGATAAGATAGTTCTGTATTCCACCAGCAGTTAGGCCTTCTACTGGGGAAAGTATTACCTCTCGGCACCTATTGGCCGCATGCCGTCGGGATGCACTCCGTGATATAAGAGTCTGTTCGGTATAGAGTGCCGATTTAACCACACCTTCATAAATGCCTGTCAGTCTGTCTCAAGCCCTTTTCTCGAAAACGACTGTGAAATACCTCGCGTTCAGGTGAAATGAATTTATGTTGAGATGGCATATGCAAAAGGGGGGTTTAAAATTTTTTCCTGCAAAAGTATCCAATATCAAATGGAAGGTTTCAATTAGTACTTCCACGAGCAGATCTGATTTTTATCTGATAAAAACAGGGGAGTAAGGGATCAAAACCTGCAAATTTAAAGTGATTCAGGAAACGCAAAATCTGACAAAATTCAGAATCATAAAATACATAAAATACATCAAAATACATCCTATTCCAATATGTATCTACTTAACTAAACCTAATAAAATTAACTGGAAAATCGCTTTAAGTTTGACAGGAAAAATCTTGCCATGAGTAACATAGTTACAGCAGGTCAAAGTTATCTAATTTCGTGGGAATTTATTGCACTTTACGCCATAAAAAATGGTATATTTATTTTCCTCCGTTCCTTTTATGCACACTCTCCCGCCTTAAGTTAGGAAATTCCTTTTGCCACAACGGGAAGAAAGGGGAAAATGGATTTGCTATTTCAAAGAGCCCATGCTATCGCTGCCCGAGTTCATTCAAAAAACTGCAAAATAATGTGCAACACGGTTCAATTCATGAGTACTCTTCAGCACCTCTTTAACAAAGTTGTCCGGAGAGGCCTCTCCTATGTCTGTTCATGTCGTTCCCCAGTGCACTTACCACTAGAAAAAGTGTTCAATCGGTATTGGGCATCATGCATTGGATAGAGTTTTTCCGATCTTTTACAGGTAAGGCTGAAAATCTGAAAAAAATGATGAGTTTCGCAGTCGTTCGACTCATTTTTCCAAGAGAATCGTCTATCCTCACTAGCAGAAATCGTTCATAATTAGTTTTGCGTCCTTTAGAAAGGAGTGTGATAGGGGCTGCTCCCGTGATCACCATCAGCGGTCGTTCTGAGAGAATATGGTAGATGGATGCCGCTCGCAAAGCTTTCGTTTCTACACTTGGGCGAAGCCTTTTTAAGATACATCCTTTTGCTAAGAGAATCAGGTTATATTTCTACGACATGGAACAGAACAAACACCGTCGCCGTCATTAAAAGGCGTCTTCTGCTGGAGATAGCCATCTATCGTCAATCTAAACTCCTGCTGCAAGCTTATCTGCCTTGTTTTGTTTTGCTCGAAAGAGATAGTTTTTGAGCCCAGGGTCAATTCAAGGTATTTAACTCTGATTTTTTAATAGTCTCCAAAATCGAGATGAGACGCAGGGTTTCGAATCTGTTCTTAGTTAGGATGATTATTTTGGTTTTTCTAGCGTAAGGTTGAAACCATTGACAATCATCCATTTGTTTACCCATCGTACCAATACAACACCTGCTCAACAGCCCCTCCGGTAAGAAGTGTCGTACCTGATTGGTTATGCAGACGATGCATTTCTCTTTCAACTCTTAGCAAAGCATCGTACGAAGTGATCTTTGGCCTGGATCCGATGTTTAAAATTAGGAACCCCGTCTTTGCTGCCGTTTCCCGGATTCACTTTCGTCTAGAGTCTGGATAAGTCATACCCCATTTAAGTGTCCTATAATTGAAGGCTTCGCCACTTTTACACTTAACACCGTGTCCTCTGGAGCATCAATCCTATCTTATTCAGTGTTAGATGCGCACTGAAGAACATCAAATCCAGTAAGTTATCTCCTCGGCCTTGCATCCAAAACCAAAGTCGTTTGCCGTTCCGAGACGAAGCGAACTGCACTACCGAGTCATGTGCGCTTGGACGTCAGTGCATATTGGTTTCCCAGATGAGAATAATGCCATGTCCTAGCCCTTTCCACTTCTGCCATGGAGACTGAACATCTTCCCGAGCATGCAACATGAACATGGATCACGCCAGTCACGCTTTGGAACCTACCTGCCTGCACCTACGCTGTCTTCCTGTCAGACCTGCATCTGCTCGGCTTGAGAAAAAAATATAAGGTGTACATTTGTGTAGTAGCAACTGAAATTACGCAAAAGATCACCCTCAAGTTTGACTTAAGTGAATTGACCAATTAACCACAAAGTCGCCATAGAATATGTTAAATGAAGGTGCAGGTCGGCCCTCATTTAAGACCAGTTACGGAGAAAAGTCTGTCGATACTTGCTCTCATTCTGCTACACTAGAATATAGGTCTCTTTCGATTTTTGTTCTTCAGGTAGGACGGCAAACAAGAAAAGGAAATAAAAATGGTTGACCGTGGTTTGTAACATTTTTAGATACTTCTTTATAGAAAACTAGCAAATATTACGTTTTGATAGTGCGGTGGGTGAGTTGGTTGAAAGTCAGCCTCTCAATCTCGTGAGTGGTCTCTGCGTTAAGCTTCTAAAAAATAAATATATTTTGACACTTTTAGATATACTCTTTTGGGGGTGATTTAGGGTCAGTATTTGGCATCCTCGTTTGTTTTGTGGTGCTTCGGTTAATATTTCGGCGCACGATATTTGTTAACTTAGCATTTCTGGCGTCCCTGTTTTGACTTGCATTGCTACTGGGCGCTTTTAGGGCGTTTCCTTTCTGGTGTTTTGTCATGAATGTTATTTGCGAATTATTCCAAGACCCATAAACCCGATCGAAAAATTAAATTGATTAGTAAAAAATTAAATAGTAATATTACTTAATACTTCAAGCGTTGGATGTCATGAAGCACGGCCTTGTATTTCCAACTTTTCTGAAATTTCCAGACTTATTTAAGTAAGTAAACTAAGAGAAGTGACATCTAAACTAAGTAATGCAAGCTGGAAGCTACAAGCTGAGTACCTCTGATATAACCGGCCTAACAATTTCCTTATGTGAGGAACCCTGAATATACTTCCGTTCTATTTATATGTAATCAAAAAATTTTGACTCTTTTAAATAATTTTGTCTTATTTTGCTTTACTTGTCAAGCTTGTTCTTAACTTAGATACAAAATGAATGAATCTTTCTAATCTACTTGATGCATTGATGGATTGTATCTATGATCACTGATTTTTCTAATTTATAGTAAGCGAATTTGCTCCCTGATTGTTTCCCTTACCTCTCTTTTGCAGGGGAATCGTACGATATTGATAAAAATAAGTAGTTGAGTGGTGTATTGACAAAATTAACGATTTTTATAATCTCCAAATTATAGACGGTAAACATGATCGTTTCAAAACCCTTTGGCACCCAATTCAAATTTCAACTCCGATAATTTGATAATTATTTGATTTATACCAAATTTCTGCAGTTTATTAATCATTTCTAAAAGTGGTAGTAACAAAACATTTGTGGGACAACAAAAATAATAATTTCTGTCCGTCATTTAATTTGCTCAAAACATTTTGTGTATATGCCAGTGTGTGTGTGATAACATTTTCTTATATCAACTAATCTGTTGCAAATTAACAATATCATTCAAACTCAGCAAATTGTTATGATTTTATGTTTGATAACTGCTCAGCAAACTGTAGAGCACACTTTTCGGGCAAATCTTCCGGCAATATAAGCGCTTGACAATGTCAACTCATTCCTTCAAAACCTGTCTCACTTCCACTCCAGACTATTTGGTATTAAACCGATTTGGGATATCTTTTTACTTGCTGTACTTTTGGTGGAACACTATCTAATCAGAGGAATCAAATGTTATATTTATTCATCAAAAAGTGATGCTGAAATACTTTGTGTGTGAATCGCACCTGTTCTTTATAATAGATGTATGTAATCATGGCTTATGTTGATACGCCACAACTTTTTCAATATATATTGGGTATGAGACCGTCGACTTTTATTAGAATTGATTCGGTGACGAAACCTGTAGCGAGTATCATTCTTTAGTGGAAAATCTATAAAAAGTGAGCCCCGATTAGTGCAAAATTTTAAGTGTGAAATCAGTAGTACCCTATGATCTGATTCCTATCCTACATTGCAAAGAAGTCACCGAATATATCGCAAGACGTAAGAAGTTTTATTATAATACTTTTAATAGGCGATGGTGATAGGCGCTTCACCCCGTTTCCAGAGCGTTTGCCCTTGACTTTGAAAATTAAATTTTGTGAGAACTGTATGTGGTATAAATTTACCTCTAAAATATTATGCGGATTGACCAGTAGTTAAAGCCTATAAATCTCAAGTCAAACCAAAAGCCAATGGCGTAGGTCAGGACGGCAGATTCTACTAAGGATATCGTCATACAACCGGGGTGTCTGGAATTTCTCACTAAGGCAGGCTTAGGCCAGACACCCCTTTGTTGCACGAGATTATTGCCCTGATTTGACTCAGGTACTCATTCACAGCTGAGTTGCTGGTATCCGACATCTAGTCACTATCACATATCCCTCTGCCACCAGTGAGCTTTGAACCGCGAACTCCGGTACGACGGCCCAGCGCTTTAACCACTTGAGCCATCCGGACAAATATATATATATATGAGTTGAGAAAGGAACTAAGTGTTTTTCCTTATCCTGTAAATATGTTTATTTTTTCCCTCGCATACAATTGTTTCGGAGACCACGTGCCTCCTTCCTCAGTGCTAGTACCTAATTAGTTAACCTATAAACTACCCCTATTTATATCGAATATTTTTAGCTCTACTAATTACGTTATATTTAATTTGCTGATCCTACCCATATTTCCCACATCTTTTTATTTTTTTTTATTACCTGCTGCCTAGCTTTTTTACCAGGGTCGTTGCACAGTTTCCTTCGTGGTGATTTAAGGTTACTTGCCTCCCTTCGTTGATGATGTATATGCTTTCTGCTGCATCTAAAAGATGGAGTTTTCGCACTCGCTTTATAACATCCACATTGTCCATCGTTAAGGTATGTCCCACTTCAACCATATGCCTTGCAACCATTGACTTAATGTTTCGAGGGTCGTCGCTTTTTCATTTGTTGTACTCTCTTAAGTGTTACTCGAATCTAGTGGTCACTAGTCTGTTAGTTTGCCCAATGTATACTTTTTCACATTCTGGACAGTTGACCTTACAGATTCCACTCATCTCTTCTTTTTTCAATTTGTCTTCAGTTGAACCTAACTTAGTCCTTTTTTATTACCAACTAGAGACGGTTAGTCATTGTAGATTGGACCAGTGTAATACAAAGATCTTATGGATTTTTTCCCATCCCCAAGTTTATGAATACAAAGCGACAAATCTTTCCTTAAAATATCTAAATAAATTTGTTGATCCATGAATATAAAAATGAAATATAAAATTCTTGGGTCGCTGTTAATAAGCCCGACTCAATGACTGATCGTTGTCATGCTTAACAGTTGGGTTCAATTTTTCAAATTTAGCTCCATCTGCACATACAGAAGCAGGCAAGGTGGACGGTCTTCATAATGGTTGGTGGTATCAGTCAGGTGGGGAGCTGCCTAAATCGAAGGAAGGTTTATATTCTTTCTAGACGGCATCCAAAATTACTGATACTATCCCTTGACAATGAGGTTTCATTTCAATAAGAAGTTTGAAACACGGCAAACTAGGATACCGTAGCTGTGACATATGTTTTAATCCAGAAAATGATTACCCGGTTCATTGGTTCAAGGAGAACATGTTTTGAAGCAATGGGTAAGTACACTAGAATATTCCAAGCGGAAATATATGCAATGGACATATGTGCTTCCTTCAACCTCCAAAGAAACTATAGGAAGCAGAACATTGCTACTGGTACATTGCTATTGACCGGCAGACAAGCCGCGATCACGACACTCAAGTCCAACCACATGGATTTCAAATTGATATGGGAATGCTTTTAGAGACTGAACACGCTCGGTTCGCACAATAAGGTCCGGATTCTCCGGGCTCTAAACCATGTTGGGATGGAACGCAAAAAGGCAGCGGACGAACTGACCAGAATGATGATTCTTGGATCCATTTAAGAAAGATTCTGCAGTCAATTTCTAAAAATTATAGTAATATACTATTACCAACTTTAAACAGATATCGGTATGGAGGATATTTCGGAGCCTATCTCATCACTTCTCCCTTGGTAAACTTAGTCCAGGTGAAGTCGGACAAATTCGGGTTGTTGTTTTTTGTTGCGGGATATCTTTCCATCGACTTGAATGTTGAGGATAATTTTACCCAGCGGGCTACTAATGCTGATGTGCTCATTGTAGAGATGGTCATAGATAACTACGCCCTTGATTCACCGAAATACCTTGTTTTTGGCCGTCAATTTAAAGGAAAAGGCTTCGTGGTATTGACAACAGCCCAAAAGACGAAGCGGCAGATTTAAAATTTCAAATGTAAACTGATTGTAAACGAAGCTGATATCGCTATCCTCGAGGTTATTTAGGAGTTAAAGCGAAAAGTAATGATATATTGCAACTGGTCACGCCTGAAAGCATGAATCCGAAATACTTCAAATGCTAACTTAAAGTAATTGAGGGCAGACGTCAGGAATTGCGTTTACCCTTGATTGGCTCTCAGATGTTGTTTTGACTGGGACGATCATTGATCATTGATCATTGACATCTTCTGCATAGAGCAGTGTGTAAGACGCTGTTCCTTGGATGTCGTGGACAACATCGTCCATTACTCCGAAACCCACACTTCTTGGCCGTAGAGTAGCTTGCGTCTTATTTGCTTTAACTACCAAACCGAAAAATTTGAAAAAAAAATGTAATAGTTCTAAGTCATAAAATCTGGGTCTATTGTACATTGTTATATTTTGGAAAAATTTCTTAAATTCATGCTAAGAGCTAAAAAAATAACTCAAAAGGCATAAGATGTGGCGCGATTCTGGGAAGTTTGGTGGATATCTTACCATCCTTAACAAAGTCATAGTGTGCCAAAGTAGTGTTTTCTGTAACCTTAGACATCATATTAGAGACTATTGCAGTATTAATTGCACAGGATCAATGCCAGACTTCATAAAACCTCTCAATTCAACACAATATTTATATCGTTTAGAAAAATGAATGAGCCCACTCTGAAACTCCACAAGCTAATTATATTTTACAGCCTTTGTATTCGCTCGCGCCGCTGCCCCTTCATCTAAGTCAGGAGAACGGGTTTCGCAAGTACAGGGTTTAACTGTCTTTTCGTCAAAATTTGTTTACCTGTCAGACGGTATGTTGCCGCGAAATAACCACCAGTTTCCCCTATCCAACAACTCAGGTTGTACATGGGTCATTCATTTCAAAAGTTGATATAAAATATCTTTGTAGTATACACCAATCACAGTAACACCTTAGCGAAGACATTTTCCGGATAAATAATTTTAGTTTTTGATTCTGAACTTGGTTCCTTCCTGGATTGGTTATTTCAGCACTTTGGCGTTTTGTCTCTAGATCGTGGTTTAAGTGTCATGTCTCCTTTCCAGATACAACAATGAGAAAAATATAGGCCATTGTCAACCGCGCCAATTAAATCTTTCGCAAGTGGAGTTTTTTTCTAACAAATGGGAGCATGTGATATAAAATACGAGTACTTTTTTAAACCTTCCGTCTCTATTGTAAAAATTGATCTTTCATTAATGTTTACCAGCTTTGCTATCATTTTTATTGTGACATGATAATTTGGTTTCACCGATGTTTGTTCGCGCTCAACATTTCCATCCTTTCGACTTGAACGCGGTCGACCTGATATCTTCCCATGTTCTGTTGATTGTCTTCCATTTTTAAACCTGTAAAGCCATTTAAAAACTTGTAACAAACCAAAATTGATTTCAAGTGAATCGAATTTAAATCGAACACGGTTAATAACTTATTATGTGGATTTTTGCTTTATTTTCAATTTGATTATTAATTTTTAAAAGTTCAGTTATGTCATGGAGAGTAGAGTGGTTTTTATTGATCTTAGATATCTGTGACACCGATTTTCAATCATCATCTTTTCTACTTACTTATTACTGCGGAGAATGTATTGTATATTAGGGATTGCTCAGTCATGTTAAAACCTTAGAAAATGTGGGAAAACAGGTAACACCTTTATTATATATTCTTGGGTGACTGCATTTGTTTGACAATTGACTATGATAAAAAGGTAAATATAATATATTACATAACAAATGAAATGTTTCACTCGGTCCCCCATTCCAGGACTGATTATTCTCAACAACGCTTAACCTCAGTAATTAGGGAAAGACCTGCGTTTTTCAAGTCATTCTTGCAGCTCATCTTATTAGACTTTTTTTAAGACATTTTTCTGTCATTTTAAAAATAACTTCCAATAAACGCGACTCTAGAGGGAAATTATCTTGCAGTTTCCAAGGAGCCATATGGCTGCCATAGTTCCCTTAATGAAGTTTATTGTTTTAACCACACTTACGCATCATCGCTGTCAATTTCAGGGCACCTTTTATTAATGCAGCTAGGGAGAATATCATGCCCTACTAGACAGAGGACGTTAAACTTGTTGATACTTATCCTCAGTTCTGCGTTGTGTGGCTCTTTTAAATCCAGAATTATTTGGTCAGGTCCAAGCTGTTGAAGATTTTCTTGAAATCGATGAAGAGCAAATGAAGCAAATACTTGGACACTGCTTTACGATAATTGGTCAGTGCAGGAAGATCCAGTGTGAAAAGCGGCAAGCTCTGTGATACTTTTGCGATATTTTTCCATACGTTTCACTGTGATTTAAAAATAAATATAATAAATGAATCAAAAATAAAATTTTTCCTTAAAGTCAGTGTTCAGTTCAGTTTCAGTATTATTTTATCTATTTTTGTGACATTACGAAGCATGAAAATACTCCTGCAATTATCACCGTCAAGGGGTATACTCTTCTTTAGAATTGTGAAATCATCCTTTTTTTCACTCCCTGGGAAAGATCGCGGATACTCTGGAAGGACTGCATTGAACAATTTTATTGAGAGTCAGTCAAACTTATCGGCTTTACTCTACTTGAGTTTTACATTCGTAGAACTTCACCAGCTGTATACAGAATACTCGTGAAGTGCTCTTTCACCTCTTAAGAACTCAACTCACTAGAAGCTCCTGAAATAATCCTGAAATTGGAGGATAAAATCGTGCGACATCGCGGCGAACCAAATGTTTAGGAGAAGTCACTAAAAGTGCACTGTCAGGTCTTACAACAAGTTCTCTGGCTATCTTGGCTATGATAATGGTAGTCCTAAACAGGCGGTTGGATGAATCCGATACCACCGGACTTACTATTAATCTAAACTAAACGTTATTTGCTGGTCACTCCCTTGGTGCTACATGGGTCTCGCAAAGTAGGGCGTGTACTCCTCAGTTCCTCAGTATTCATAAAGGGTGACCTGAAAACTGAAAACGATTTCTCAACTCCTTGAGTTTCTCGGTCCACTTCGCAGAATTGAAGGCACTGTTTATATGAGAATTTCAAAGAGCACCGTTCGTCGACAGTGATGACTAAGGGTGTTGGCTCATCTAATCTCTTAGACTACTTCCGCATTTAGTCTTGGCTTGGTGAGTTTCTCCACACTCTATCGAACATACTGAGAGAACGGAGTGTTGACAGGGCCTTTTTTGCAATTGCTTGTCAGTGCAAGCTTCGCAACTTTCCAACAGAAAGGAAACCACTCGTTGCCAAACAATCGTTTTATGCCCTGAATAGTAAGTGTAGCTTATATCTAAATACTAGCTTCACCATTTTACTGGGAATACAACACGCACTTCATGGAAGGGTGGTGTTCCCTGACTGTCGACGTCCCAACTTTTCCGCTGGCTATGTCTTTCAGTTATTGCACAGTGAAGAGTAAGTAGTCTTCAGTACGGCCTTTCTAGTCGATCAATCGATTCTGCCTCGGATAGGACAAGAGGGAAAAATGTCTGAATGATTTAAACTAGCAACTTTAATTATCTACCAGTACTTAGGCGACTTTCAGTGGTTGAGTCTTTCCTTTGGGGCGTTGAGCATGGTAAGCTACTATGATGATTTTCATTGTTGGATCTAATAATGATTCAGCGACGCCGTTACTATTCGCAACCGAAGATTGTGGCTCAATTACACCCCTTAAGAGGTCCATCGGGATACGACGATGTTGACTTTCTATCTAGGGAGGTTTCATTGGGGAGCAACAAGTCAGCTCCTCTTCTTTATGAGCAGTTGCACTCCTTGGAATACTCGTTGTGGATGATTCTGCTGAACTTCATTTTTTGAAGCAACGTCCTGAACTGGAAACGTGGATGATATCTTCTTTCTACGCACCGCAATCCTTGCGGATAATCCAGCATTCTTCAAATGCCAAAGTGAGGCTTATCACACGTGCAACATAAAATGCTTTTGTCTTGCCATTTGCATGCCACGGCTATATGTTTATAGACCCAGGACTTGAAACGCCGGATTAGAACCATTTTTTCCGTATCTTGTTATTTTCCCGACATCCGGGAGTTTTTTTGGGAGGGCTTGCAAAAATGAGTTTTAATTCTCAAAAATTGACAAGTTTGACTTCTACTTTAAGATAAGGCATACCTGAGTGGTGTCATGCTTCCTCTACATTGATAGACCAGTAGCTAACTCCAAACTACAATTTTATTTTATTATGTATATATATATTTCGGGAGCAACTTACTCCCTTCATCAGTACAAAGCTACTCCTCTACATCATATTTGCTGGCAAGACAGTCGAGATCCTTTATTTTACCAATTCAAAAAACGTCAGCAAAACACACCTCATCGTTTGGTTTGAGGGAGTCATTTATTGGTTTTTGTTTTATTTGATGTACAGCACCTTTCGCAGTTGATTTCAACTTTGGTATGCTGGGGCCACTATTGATCAATCTCTTATTTCTTGGTCCATTTGGTTACCACCTTACAAAGTTGCTTTTCTGCATCGCCGGCCGTGGTAGTCTTTATTTTCTTTAAGGTGGGTTCAGATTTCTTGTTCTTCTATCCTGGTTTTGCGGATAAGATTAATTCTCTGTTGTTTTCTAGCTGCTGTTCTTTCATCCACAACTAGTTCTACTATTTTCTACCCACTTTTCTACTTCATAGAGGCGTGAGTAGTCAATCACTCAATGTGCAGTGAAGGTTTATGATAGAATACTTCGTTTTAGTTGCCGTTCTTTCTAAAATGTTGGTGTTGTCAGTTGTGTGGATATCGTGGGAAGGTGAAACGGAAACTCGATTGCCGTAATTGGGAGGGAAGATCCACAATGGATTACATCCTCAATCGATGTTTCCCCTGTTTCAGATGTTTATAACCCGTGGGTGTTTTGTGTGAGTTTTCCACTTAGGGAGCATTGAAAGCTTCTATATAATTAAATTGCCCTCCATTACTGTTATGAACAATAAGGTATCTTGCGGATTTTTCATTACGTTTCACAACGCAGGTTTCGGATAGCTACCAACTAATCCGCACGGTCGATCCAAATATGACCTTAAGACTACCACAGATACTAAAACATCCGGATCTGCAGAAGGTGTGAACCAACTTGGTTTGGAAGTGACTAAAGATCCATATGTATAGTAACTAATTAGAAACTTTACCATGTGTATCCTAGCCCATTTGGATGGGTGCAGATGTTACAAATTAAAGGATCAGCCAAAAATATAGAGGATGAAAATTCAGCTTCCGACCTAAACCTTGGTCTTGGGGTTTAGGTCGGAAGCAGAACCGACCAAACCGGCATCGTCAACATTTAACTTTTTGTACTTTTATCTCTATTGGATATTAGGAAAAGTAAGATATGGATACAAAGCCAGGTGCTCTATGCATGGATTTGAGTAGAAACATTTGACCCTTGGTTAAAATGTTGCTTTGCAAACCTATCAAAATGGAATGACTGTATGGTCAAATTTTCAAACCTGCAATTGTGTTAGAAAGGATTCATTTTTGAGTTACTCTCCCTTCCTGATAGCGTACCCGGTACAGTTAATTTACTATTAAAATGTTGCAATTGAATCCTTAAAGTGGTTTATGCATGTTAACTCTAAATAAAACCCATATCATGAGTTTAATGCACTAATATAGTGATCCTTTCTCGCTATTCGATCCGCCAACATGGACTTGATTGGTTGCTTCTCGATTTGCATTCCTTTGCAGCGAGTTCTTATCATGAGCTATATTTCGTACCTTCGACACATTCAACACAGCATGAGCCAAGAAAACAGATAAAGCCGCATGAGAAAACCGTCGCTGAAAAGGGTTAACCATCAGCAGCTATCGAGACCAAAGTTTCTTGGAGTTGACCTGAAGATCTCTGCGTACATTATGAATTGGATTGTAGATAGTGCACCGAGCCAAGAACACAGAGAGGGTAGAATGCATTCGGAGCTGCGCGCTTGAGTCCATCCAGTCAAATGGTATTGGAGAAGTCCAGTGTGAGGCCTCCAGACTGGAAGCAAGGCCATTTGATGCACACAAATGGGCCTGGAAAGTGGCGCTCTTGCAACTGCATCTTGTGTGCTGCATCCAGTGTTGAGGGCATTCGATGCAGCATCCGGAGGACCACGGAGCACCATAGCGTGAATTTCCGTCCCATATAAGAACCGAGCCGGCGAAGCCGTACAACAATGATGCAGTGGAAGTCGGTGTGTGCAGTTTATAGGCTATTATTGTAGAGCCGCGACGACAGCGATAGTGAGCCCGACCGTTTTCACGATTGATTGCGCCGTGAATTGAATTGAATGATTCTCGGAGCGCAAAATCTTGTGTTCGCGTTTGCGTTACAGCTGATACTCGCTGATAGCTGTTGCTCCCCCATTTTCAGTTTGTTTTAAACTTTCCCGCCGTTATTATCAGACTATCAGTTCGCGGCTCGGCCGATAAGAAAGAAGTTGGGTCGTGGTCACTTTTTACTGCTCGTGCGTTATTTCAGTGCGTTGCGTGACAGAAAGTCGAGTGCTTCCGTGCAAGTCAATAGTGAACGCCAGGCTCAATTGCTCGCTGATCGGCGGGAATCGATGCACTTTCCGGGGAACAAATTACCACTATCTGATAGTAGTCAATAAAAGTGTCATCGTCGGTGGTTACTATCGCGAATTAATTCTTCGGGATATGGTGCCAGGATTGAAGGACTGCCTCCGTGATTCTTGATCCTTTTGGTTTTTGGCACACAAACTTTTTCGTTGATCCTTATCCTCCCCTATATTCTTCGCGGGAATCCTACATATATTATAGCGAGCAAACGTGTAATTAGTTAAAGGTTACCGACGTTATCGACTTAAAAATCACGGCCTTCTGGACGACACTCACCATGACCTTGTCGAAATCCTTCAGCACTGAATTCAAATTTCAACTCCGATAATTTGCCTTTGTTATTTGGTTTATAACAAATTTCTGTGGTTTTCAAATTATTTCTAGAATGTGGTTGTGAGAAAATATTGGTGTTAGATTGTGCGAAAATTATAAATTTTTCTTCGTCATTGAATTTGCTAAGTACATTTTGCGTAAAAGCTAGCGCGAGTGTAATAAAATTTTGTTATTCAATTAATCTGGTGCAAATATACATTATCATTCAGGCTCAGAAAATACGGAGTTCAGATAAGCAATCCAATCTCATCTAAGACCATTTTTTCTAGGTAGGTAATTATGATTATATGTTTGATAATTGACCAACGAAGTATAAACTTTTTTCTGGGAAAAACTTCCTGCACCATGAGTACTTGAAAATGTCAATTGGCTTCTTTTACACCTGCCCCATATTCACTCCAGCCTATTTGGTATTAAAACGATTTGTGATATCTTTTCACCTGCTACACTTTAGACGGCTTACTATCTAATCAGAGTAATCAGATATTTATTCTTCGGAAATTTATGTCGGAATGCTTGGTGTGTGAATCGTCAAGTTTTACTGGAGTTGATTCAGTGACGAAATGGGTTGCATCCAGTCATACTGAAAACAAGTGGAAAGTTATTTATATGTTCAGTTGAATCATTCTTTATTAAAATGTTTTTAAAACCGCAAATCATCAATTATGATCATTACCTTTTGATAAATGTTTGACTTTTCCTGGAAAAGATTGCAGTTCTTACTGTGCTTTGTGCGAAGTCAGCAGTGCGTCTGCGAACCAGCCCACGGTTGCAGAAAATCTATTATAACACTTGTAATATATAGTACTGCGGAGAAACCTACCCTGTTTCTAGGGTAATAAAGTCCTTACTTTTTGACTTCATTAGTCTAGTGAGAAGCCAGTAGTTCAACTATCAACTTCAGCCTACAAATCATATCCCGAAAGGAATATGCGTTCATAACGAAACCGTGTCTGCACGTAAGGAATTAGATCTTGCACAAGGAGTTTGTCAGATGCTGCATCACCTTACGACTCTTTTGCAGATGTGGGGCCACATCCAGCTACTTGCCTCTACTTTGGACGAAACCGAAATTCCATAAAAAGCATGCGGCATAAATGAGGGAGACACTTTTTTTCGAAGTGGTTTGGCCCAGCGTCAAGTAGATGCGGATTCATGATTCCACCAATCCTTAAACAAAATAAACTTTTCTGCTTTAAGTTTACGCTAGAATGAGCGCGTCTCGATAGTGGTCTCTGCTCTGGACAAAATCGAAGTTAAACTAATGTATTTCATACATAAAAAGGAGTCAATGCATCCCAAATTGTTGGAGATTCTCTCCAATTATTGCAGTCCGACAGTGTCTCGATACGGAGTCAGCCTTCTGCTTACCCTTGAACAACACATTAATCTAGTCGGGGTACCAGATGAACACCTTTGTGTGTGGGTGTCTGATGGGCAGAAGCTACAGCTTCTGAACACTCAGGCCGTGTTGGTCCATTGTACTCGCCTCCCCCGTGTAACGGAATATTCCGGATTCGTTGAAGTATCGCACAATTTCCGTTAGTGGATGTGATACTCTCACTACCCGTCGCAACTGGAGAACATTGGCACCAAAGATCTGATGCCTGATGCGTCCATAGGCACATAGGAAATGCTCCGTGGATTCCGCTTCCTCATTACAGGAGGGACGCGTATCATCTTCGGTAATTTCTATTCTGAACATATGCCCAGCTAGTGAATTAGAATGCCCACAATAAACCTGCAAGTCTTCCTGCTTTTCGACAGGATAACCTTTGCGGTACACATGTTCGCTTCTGGCAGGAAAACTTTGGTGTGTCGAGCAGCATTTAGGCTCTGCCATCTGTCATTTTGGGAAGTTTGTTCCCAGTTTTTGAAAAGACTTAGCCAATGCTACTGATAGACCAAGACCAGAGATTGACCCCTCTTTCGCTAAAGCATCCGAGATTTCATTTCCCTCTATGCCACAGTGAGCAGGTATCTATAGTATTATAGTTACACCATATTGAATCTAGAGATAGAGTTAAAACGGTTTCTGCATTCCTGAACGATTTTCGAGGTGATCAAAGGACTACTCAACGCCCTCAATGCAGCTTTGCTATCACTTCAGATTGTGATGCGCCTGCCTTCAACCGCTCGTGAATCACCCAGTATGCCGCCCTTAGGATCGCATAAACTTCGGCTTGAAAAACCGTTGCATATTGTTCCAAAGGAAATGCCCACTTCTCGTTTTTATTCTAGAGGTAGACTTCGGCTCCAGAACCCTCTTCTGTTTTTGAGCCATCGGTGTAGAAGACTTCCGAATATACCGCCACGCATTCCTCTGGGACTTCCCAGTTCTCTCTACACTGCAGGATAACTTTATATCTTTTACCAAATAGATTTGTGGGGACACGACACGGCATTGTAAGAACTGGATTCAGTCCTCTTCCAATGCTCTGTGCTTGAGGCACCGACTGTCTATCAAATCAACGGCACGTTGTATATTCCTACACACTGTTCTCACATCCCAACCAACAGCAAGCACAGCCACGTCATCAGCATAAGCTTGAGCGTGTATTGGCAAATTTTGCAGTTCGCATAGTAGTGAGTCGATCAGCACACTCCACAGAAGTGGCGAAACCACACCTCCTTGGGGGCAGCTCTTCGTTGCTTCTGCAGTCAGATAGCGATCGACACCCACTTCAGCGCGCAGCAATCTTTGCGTTAGCATAACATGGATCCACTTAATTAAAGTATCATCAGCATTATGTTCTGTGTCGGCATCACGAAGTTTTTGAAAAGGCCCACAGTCAAAAGCCCCATCAATGTCCACGAATTCCCCCATCTCGTACTCACCATTTAAAGTTGCATCCTCTATCTTTGTGACCAAAGAATGAAGAGCAGACTCACAGGACTTTCCACGTTGGTAAGCATGTTAGTTTTCATGATCACCTTTAGTATGCAATGATACTATCTGCACAGGTTGAAACCGTTGCCATTTTAAATCAAAGCATCCCTCTTATACCAGCAATAGTTTTTCGATAATATAAGTGGAAATTCAGTAACAGAAATTAGTTCATTTTCGTAATTTTTCGTCCGATTTGTCTCAATTTTATAAATCTATAAACTAAATTTATTACATCCTTAGATGACTTTATACGTCTTCATTAATAATAGGTGAGTGCCAAGGAGGAAAGTTTGGCATTTCTTAAAATATTTCATAATAAAGTTAGTTTAGTTTAGCTTACTGGGGGAGCCGCAGCTCCGAGCGCTCAGGCCATTGTTAGTCCCATTGTACTATCCCCGTACGCTTACGGTGTTCGCAGGCTTTAGCGAATCTGAGAAGATACTCCAGAGGCAGAGAGTGTGCAGATTCTTCATTGAAGAAAATGTTGCCAAGGTGTCTTCGTCGGAGATCTGAGGATGCTGGGCAGCTGCATAAAATGTGCAGGACCGTCTCCTCCTCCTCCTCACATTGGCTGTCCATAGCCGAAACCACTACCCCAATCCTTTCCATATGGCAGTTTAAGGAGCAGTGTTACGTTAAAAGCCCTATTAGGGTTTTTATGTCCCGCTTCTTAGGGACAACAAAAATGCCCCTCTAGTGTCCCTAGGCTCTTTCACAAGGATTTTCGCCTGCCGGCAAGAGTCCAAATTTCTCCACTCATTCCACGCATTCCTACAGCAACAGAGCAATCTTCAGGATTTCTGATATTGCTCCTGGATATGACGTTTCCAC
Source organism: Hermetia illucens (assembly GCF_905115235.1). Taxonomy (NCBI): domain Eukaryota; kingdom Metazoa; phylum Arthropoda; class Insecta; order Diptera; family Stratiomyidae; genus Hermetia; species Hermetia illucens. The sequence continues at coordinate 54,989,150 of NC_051849.1, forward strand.
ATTAAGTCGAAATGTACTCCTAAGTACTTGACTATTTATGCCAGCTTGATTTCCGCACCTGCTAAAGTCGGTAGCGTATAGCTGCCCGACCTGACGTTCCTAGCGAACATAATTAGTCCAGTCTTCCTAGCGTTCACCGTGAGTCTATTGCGGAGGCACCAGGTGTGGATTTCATGCAGAGTTGCATTTAAGCGGTCACATACTGTGTCCACAAACTTGCCGGTAATTATTACGGCTAGGTCGTCGGCTAATGCTTGTGCGAAGACTGTTTTGTCCTCCAGGACCCACAGCAGGGTATCCATTACCAAGAGCCCTAACAGTGGAGAGAGGACCCCTCCCTGTGGGCAGCCCTCGAGACATCCTGCTTCAATAGACTTCTGGCCGATCGATATGTGAATTTTTCTCCACTCTAGCATGTGAAGGATCCAACTGATTAGCAGCGGTTCGATTCCATGCTGTCTTGCCGCATCACAAATTGCCGCAAATGAGGCATAATTGAAGGCACCTTCGATGTTCATGAATGCGCCTATGGCGTATTCTTTTTCGAACATCGCCTTTTCAATGTTTGCCTTAAGTTCATGGAGTGTTGTCTTCGTGGATTTGCCTTTCTGGTAGGCGTGTTGCCTATGGTGAAGTGGCCACTTAGGAATGTGTGTATCCCTTATGAACCGATCTACTAGCCTTTCTAGTCCTTTTAGCAGAACGAACGTTAGACTGATCGGTCGGAAGCTTTTTGCGTCTGTGTAGGTGGGTTTCCCTGGTTTGGGAATGAATGACACCTTCACATCACGCCATTCATTTGGAATATAAGCGTGGGCTAGGCGTTCCCTGCGGGAAACTATCGCCTGACGCTTTTGAGGATTAAAGGTAACTTTTCAAACTCGCTTAAATATAGACAGCGAGCCTAACTACGCACAATATCTTTCGGACGGTATAGACGCTGCGATAATCGGTATAAGAGTATTAAAGGATCATGATTGATGAATCTTTTTTTTATTGGAACTGTCCTGGCGGATGTCAACTAGAGGGGCGTGCTGGTATACGTTCGTTACATACTCCCTGAATGGCTTCAAGCGTATTGACGAGCTGTGCGTTCTACTATACGGTATCATTCAATAAGCCGAGGTTTTGAGGAAAATTGATTTGGAAAGTCTGCTTGTGAAAGATGGGTTATAAGCCTCCGAGTGTCGTTAGTTCAGGATTGTTGTTTTGGAAATTCAAAAGTAATGAGGAGATCGTTTGAGGACTTGCGGGACCTTTTCATCCCAGACCTGTATTATTTTCACTTGGGGCCGGCTTTCCTAAGGCCGTGCCGACACATTTTTTTTCAATTTTTTCTTCAACCAGAAGATGGAACTTTCTCCACCATATTTTTCCAGGATTTGATAATTATAAAATGATAAGTGAAGCCAATGAACCAATTAAATTAAGTAATAATAATGAGAAAGCAGGGGATAATCTAATTATAATTCTCAAAGTAATATGTTCAATTAGAGGACCACAACATCCTTTCTTGGAATTTAATTTATCTTAATTACCAGGTAATTAACAAGACCATCAGCTATAAAAATGTTAACCCTCAACTCATGGCATCATTCTAAAACCAGATAGCCACTGCACTATTAATTTTAGTATTGAAAAGAATATTCTAAGGAAACAAGATGGAATTCAGTCTCACAGGAAACAGCGTCCTCTCCTGGAATAATAATTCCCGTAGAAATATGGCGACCACCAAAGAAATGCTCCAAAACTTCTTTGAAGCAAAGAAACAACTGAAAAATTTAGTAGAATCAGCAATACCAGGATATTACGTTGTTCGTGATGACTTTTTGATGAAGAACTTGGCAATCCTCTCTGAAGGGGATGTTCGACGATTGGACGCCCAGTTGGACAACGAAATTGACAAGTTACAACAGGGTCTGTTAAAGATGGAAACCGAAATTAGAAAACTGGAAGAACTTTCCGAGTGCACCGCTCCCTCATCGTCAGAATGGCTCCCTGTATTTACATCAGAAGTATATCCTACCGTCAAGTTTATTCCCGTTCCATTTTTCTCGAAGGAGCATAACAGAATAATGTTTCATCTGATCAGTTCCGACGGTGAATGCTATGTCAATAATGGTGGCAAGAACAATGGCTTCAAAACGGAAGCTCTTCCAACATTCCAGATCCCTGTAAATGGGTGCGGAATCAACTTGCAATTTGTACCTATTCCATTCTTTTCTGAAGAGCATAAGAAGGTAATGTTTAAGTTAATCAGTACAGATGGAAACTACTACATTAGTGGCCATTGTATACAACAATTTCCGTTTTAGATACATTTATGCAGATATTTATGTTAAGATAAATTAAAAATTTTATGGAGCAAAATTACTTGTTTGTTAATTTGCTACGTAGGTGGAACATGGTATATTTTATATTAGTTTCCAGAGGGCGCGCAGAGCGATACGTCGGCGCCCAAAGCTTACTTAAGTATACTCAAGTCCTAGAAGGTATAAGTCGCCCAGCTTCTCCTCTTCTGTGGGCAGCAAGTTCACTTCCCCGCTCGGTCTTGCCCTTTCGGCCTCTCTGGCTTCCGTGAATCGCGAACCTTTTTTTGGTTTTTCTCTGTGCACCTGCACAAATATTTTGCCGAATCGTCTAACCCTGATCGTGAGAAGTTCGCCTTTGTGCTCCTCCCTGCTTCTTCTAAGAAGATAAACCGTCACCAGGTGTGCCCCTGGTATATTATGGCCAGCACATGCCGATAGTCTCGGCTGCTCCCCGCTTTCTTGGCTTTGGTTTGCCCTTCAAATAGCACAGATACCATATAGCACCTGCCTTTCCATATTGTATGAAATTGTACTATTCCCATCGCCATTTCTGTTTGCATGTGTTGATTATTTGATCTCATGTGTAGCGCTTTCGTCTATCCGACTTAGGTTATATCATGCCGCACTTTAGGAAGGTAATTTTATAAATTCCGTTTTTCGCTGTTTTCTTTTTAAAGTTTTGGGTAAAACAAAATCTTATAAGAATCGATTCGATGTCTAAATGTCCTTCTGTCTGTCTGTCATACCCGATTAACTCTTAAATGGCTAATCCAATTGTCACGAAATTTATTGAGAACGTGTGGTCTGCGAAATCCTTTACATGGTATCATTTTGATCTGGATCTGGAAATCTAAACTTTGATCGTACACCCCTCGATGGTGGGATTGGTTAAGCGTCAACTTTTCGATTTCTTTGCTCAAAACCCCCAAACCGAACGAACGATCCACCATTGGATTCCCTACTACATTATTACTGGAACCGAAGCGTATCTAACCGTCTATATTTGCAAATACAGCGGCCCTGTTATTATTCTGTTAAGGGAAAGTCGCACCGCGTCCTTGAAGAACTATTGTGCCCCTTTTACTGGTTACAGTGTACCTAGTGATCTTAGTATCTCAAGCAGGCCTATAACCGTTAGGAACTTTAGTAAGTTCCCTACTTCCAGACCTTTCAGCCTTGCATCTGGTAGTAAGTGTTCTCCCAGATGCCTCGACCTACTTTGCACAAGTGCCGGACACTGTCCCAGGAGGAGGTTTCGTCCTCCTCCTCACAAAACCTACAGGCAGTGTCCGTAGATATCCCTAGCTTCCCTAGGTGATAGTTTAGCCGACAATGACTAGTGAGAATTCCCACTATGATTCGGAGGTTCTTTTAGGTGAGGTTTAAGCAATCCTTTGTGCGTATGGTTTCGTATCCCCCAATAAGCACCCTGGACTGCTCCATCCGTGGTAGGCCCGTATAGTTCCCTCAATCGTTTCTCTTCATTTCTTAGATTTATAGCCATGAAACCGTTTCCGATTCCACAGAAGGGTTCTGCAGAGGCATCCCTGCTCCATTCTTGGTTAGTTTGTCCGCTGCCTCGTTGCCTTCCAACCCAGCATGGCCTGGAACCCAAAGTATCCAGACCTAGTTGGACGAGTCGAGTGTATTCAGTCTCTCAAGGTATTCCCATACCAGTTTAGAGTTCACCTGGTTGGACCTGATTGCCTTGATCGCTGCTTGGCTATCGGTGAGAATAGCTATGTTCTGTTCCCCATAGTTTTTTGCAGATTAAAGGAAGCACATTTATCTATGGCGTATATTCCGCCTGGAATATGCTAGTGTACCTGCCCATTGGCTCAAAGTACATCTTCCTTGGACCAATGACACCGGCACCCGCTCCCTCTGCAGTGAGGGATTCGTCAGTGTACCAAGGAATCAGTTGCTGGTTGCTGGTTGCTGGTTGTGCCGTATATCGTAGCTACGCTCTCTCAGTTTGCCTTGTTACTCCAACGTGTTTCAAACTTCTTATCTCGTTGTCATGTTATCTCTCTTCCTCGATTTAGGCAGCTCCCCGCCTCACTCATACTACCGGCCATCCTGAATATTGCCCTCCTTGCCTGCATCTGTATGTGCAGACGGAGAGGAGTTAATCCGAGAAGGACCTCCAGGGATGCCGTTGGGGATGTCCTTATTGCCCCACTAATATATACGCAAGCTAGCTTTTGGAGCGGCCCGATTACAAAATCAACAGCATAGAGGGGCTGAGATTTCGGCCACTAGTCCTGCCAAGCATGTCGTATCGACAAATCTTTTCCTATAACACAACAAGGAGCTACTTTTTCGGCCACTAGATCTTTGACATGCTGCCAAGAACGCTGTCTCGGAAGTTGTCCAGTTTAATTTATCGCACCAAATAAACTTTTTTTATGGAAGTGAACTTCCTCTGTTGAATCACTCCTTAGAGTGCCCTTCAGCTCATTAATGGAAGCAGGAGTATGTGCACACTATTATGAATAGAGAATCTTAATCAAATGCACTACTAAGCCATAGTCCATATCTGTGAGCATGTGTTTTAATTTCGAACGTTAAACATCTAATCTAGAAATTTTTGCAAAGAACTCCGGGAAAAGTCAAAAGTCAGATGAAAATCGACAAACTAAATTAATTCGCCGGCTTAGACAGTCGCAACGGCCATCACTAAGGCACGCTCGTCTAACGTTTTGTTGGTCTTTTAAATGGTCTGAACTTTAATCATCTTCGTTTCAATGATGATTAATTATTAACCCTTGAAGCGGACTCTCTGAATATTACGAAAATATTTCACAGTTGGGAAATATATTCAGATGATTTGAAAGTCTAATATGAATTTTTTGGATGGTTAGTGATAATCACGTATGAGGTGAATTGAGCGGAATTTCAAACTCATCTTTAATTATTATTGATAAATCTGTTCTACAAATCGATTGTATGGTGTTTCTGATTCGCATCTTCGAGGGTTTAATCTGCAACTTGTAATAACGACTTCAAGCTGTTTGGGGTATTTGGTGAAATGAAAGTAGTCCTGCGAGCAATTTTAATTTATTAGCCCATAAAGAACTATGTACATATGTGTATTACCCGTATGTTTGCAGCCATATTCAACTCTTTCAACAAGACAAGATTCTGGATTCCTTCAGTAAATTTGTTCATACACACCGTGTGGCCGTTGCACCATCGTCATCTTAATCCTGGGTCTCTATTCAATGATTTTTACAGCAAATCCATAAATTGTGCATACGCAGATTGTTGTTGGGGTCCTGATTTTCCCCAAGACTGGAAGCCATGTGTATATTCTTGTAATTCTATGATACTCATCTATTATGTTGTTAAAGAAAATAAATAGTACAAGTACCGGGACCACACCCCCTCGCGACCTTGCTGGGCTAGCCAGCAATCTTAAGACTTTTCCCGTGTCCATCCACAGGTATCTGTTCCGTACGCTGATCTGATTGTTCATGAAGATTGTACTTAGTTAAAGCTACTCAAATTCTCAGAACAGAATAGGTTCGATGCAAGTAATTGTCGAGGGAACTCGGTGTCCAGTCTAGGCCTACCTTAATAAGGAACTCCAGACAACCCGGTTTTGCGTCCAGGTCCACCAATTCGATATCCCTAAACGCTATCTGGCGTCGTGACCTACGCCATCGCTTCATATCAGGCAGGGTCTGCCTCGTTTAGACACGGAAAACCGATGTTATGAAGCCACGGAAGGAGCCTCGGACAGGAACTCTCATAGAACAGCTCAAAGTCAGTATTGATGAGAATAAGCCCAAACAATCCCCCATTGTTTAAATTAATGCAAATACGATAAAAGTGATCATCACTTCGATTGACATCTTTGGTTTATTCAGAGCCATTTGGTGAAGGGTCATCAATATGTAGAGAACTAGTAGGTCTCAGCTGTATAATCCAGATGTTTGGGAGAAGATGCCTTTGCTCATCGATATTCTTTATCTCCTCCAGGCAAGCCAGAATGGATATTGTTGATGATCACAGGAACAAATGCAGGTTTGGTTGCAGTATAAAATATTGTGCTCTTTAAAGTTTTCCATACTGCATGGACAATTTTTCTCCAAAGAAAATGGAAGAAGGGGTTTCATACTATTGGGAACCACGATTTATATGTAGGCGCCTTTCTTTTCTCCCTCTCCAGGAAACACCAGCTTGCCAGATTCCGTAATAGGTTCTTCTAAAGGATTTACAAAAGCGACGAAAGCTTCAACAAATAATTCTGTTGAAAAATCGTTAAATTCGGTGTCTTTACTATAGATCCAATCCTAATAGGAACACTGGCAGACAAATATATACTCGCATTGAGTGGGAGAATCTGTTGGAAATCTTTCAAGTTAAAATTTATTAGGGAATTGTACTTAGTTCCTATTTACTACTTATTCCGAGAATATCTAATCGGTATTGCTGGAAGCAGGAAAAAACTGAACATTCTGATGCTACTCGATATTATTCAATTTGTGTCTACCCAACTGAAGAGAGGGGGAGAGAAAGGAGTGTTCGAAACATTAATTGCTTTTAACGTAGTACATATTTGGTGCTTTATCTGGAGAACTTCCGTCCTCCTTTCGTTATACGTCATCATCATCTCTGTTCTCTAAATTCTTATTCTCAGAGCCGATACGTTATCCGTGTCAGTGCAGTCAGACTTCCTTGGATCTTTAAAATATTCCTGTTTCAACTATACATTGTACGCAGCCAGCCCATTCGTCTTCTTCAATTTCGCTACATCACAATTCGCTTTCTTCCAAGTAACTCGATACTTCAACCGCGTTTTTCAACTGGAAACATTAATCAGTTTTATATTGGCATCGTCAACAGAGATATCTTAACATTTCTTTTTTAGGTTTATGCCGAGATGAATGAAGAGTACATTCAGACGATTCGTCTCTCGGCGCATTGCTTGAATTTGTATGGTGGAAAAAAAGCATTGTGCATGCTACCTCGTACCTAACCCGGGTAAATGCAATGACATTCCGTGTAATTCCATCTGGGCCTGCCGACATTTCGCCATTAAGGTTATTAATAATAGCAGTGAGTTGTGATAAACTCAGAAATTTGCTCGAATCAGTAGGCTTGTTGGAAGGGTTCTGGGCAGAAAAAGACGTGATTCTGTAGCAGTTCCTGGAAGTGAATTCTCTGACTGTTGAATCAACAGTCTCAGCGAGAGCTGTTTTGTTGCTAGGAGGTGTTGCGTTGAGCTGTCGCTCAAGGAATTCCGCAAGTGTTTTTGCTATCTTAACATCACTTCAGACTCGTACTTCGTTAGAACAAAGTTGCGGACTTTGTATTTCCCCGTTAACCTGTTGATATTTTGGAACATATCAGCGCCATCTCTGCAAGTTTGCGGGTCAATTCTTTGCTACGCAAAGTTGCCACCATACCACGGATTAACGTACTGAGACACTTAATCCGGGAGAGTAATGCTTTATATTCCGCATTGATTTTATTTCCGTGTTTGTGAAATTTGCGCTTGAGATTGCGCTTCCAAATTTGCCTAGAAGAAAATTGAACTCCACGCCATCGACTTCTATCAGCTTAGAGTTCCTGCGTGATTCAGTGTCAATAGCGTCAGACGCCAAGTAAATAGCCTCGTCGATTTCATTGTCCGACAGATTCCGATTATTTGTGAGCTTTTTCAAGTTGAGTTTTGGTGCTAACTCAGCCCTGAATTCATCCCAGTCAGTGTGGGCGAAAGACCTAATTGTGGTCATTACCCTCTTTTTTCAGAGAAGAAGGTGAGGACAGTTTGAGGTTGACCGCGAAATGGTCGGACATGCCTGGTAAGGTATCACATGATATTACCTGAAGGCTTTGTTTCATTTTCATAGACAGAAGGAAATAGTCTATTATAGAGTGACTACTGGGCCTTGACGGAGAATTCGGCAAGACTAACCAAGATTGTTTGGCGAGAAAGGGTCGTGGCCGTGTCGCCCCAGTGAGTCAGCCTGGAGTTGAAGTTGCCTCTAAATTAGATTTCAACTGGAGATCGCTCAAGACTATTAAGTCATGGCCCAGTTCCTCATTTTTAGATTGGCACCTAATATAAATGGAGACTATGAGAATCTGTTTACTATCTGCCGTTTTAATGAAAGCCGCCGCAGTGGAACAGGTTAGCAGGTTGTCTATGGTTTGATGGCGGCGAATTGCCGTTGCTCAAAAAAGTGAAGCGATGGCGGCTTTACGGTTTCTTACCAGGGTAGAGGCAAATCGTCAGACGCGAACACGACATGACTACGAATTATATTGAGCGCAAATCCGCCTTATTGACCAGAGCTTGGCCAGAGCTGAAATATTCGTTTTGAGATAGATGGGGTCCTAAGTCCGCAGCATAAGCGAGGGGTTCGTGGACCAGGAAAGAGGGAGTAAGTTGCTTCCCGTTTGGTCCGGTCCAGCATAAGTTGACGCGGGCTTAGGACCCCATCATTCTCAAAACGAATGCCGTTGCTCGTTTGTGGTGGCTGAAGCATGAGCTCCAACCAATTCACGGAACGCAGCAGGTTCGTTTGGGAGAAACGGTATTGTTGGAGGTGAAGGTGCAGGAGCTACCCGGGGGAGTGAGTGTTTCGTGGCTTGGGCATAAGATACTCCTGGTTTGGCCAAACTTTGCTTCTTTAGTTTTGCGGGCTTTGGCAGCCTCTTTTCAAGTCAGCAAATCTTTGTATGCCGGGCAACCGCGGTAGCTGGCGGGAGTCAAACTTTGCCGCAGTTGCAGCAATGCAGCACCTCCGTTGTGGGGCGTGGGTAGTCGCCACGTGGGTGTTTTTTCATACACTTAGCGCACCGGTGTACAATTGTACAATTTTGAGCTACGTGCTCAAAATTTTAACAATTGAAACATTGTATCTGTTCCAACGGTCTGATCTTAATCTTCTGGTGCAATATGCACTTCACCTTGGAGGCATCGTTGAGCTTTTGAGAGGGTTCGAAGGCCCGATTGAGACTTAATTGGGAGAGTTGGATTCTCGTTATGTATAGCTTTATCCTGATTGGTCAGGAAGTTGGCCACTGATCGGATTTTTAGCTCCGGGTGCTCTGCTTTGAGCTCCGCCAGGATTTGCGCAGCATGTAGTTTCCCGATGTAGTCCTCGAATAATGAGAACTGCGTCCTCAGGGATTGAGGGGTACTTGTTGTGGCGCTGAAGCCTTACTCTTTGATAAGAGCGAAAATTTTGTCGTGATCCTCGATGGATTCGGCGAAAATGAGGGTCTTATCCGCCCTCGTATTCTTTGTTTTTATCCCTTTTAACTTAAGAGGGACGTTTAGTGAATATAAGGGGGACGTTTAGTGAATATAAGGTAATTACCGGTATCTTAGGTTTTTTGGGTTTCTGAGCGAGGGTTGGGGTGATATTGGCCTGGGGAGTGCATTCAGTAATCTTAATACTTTTTGCACAAACCTTAGTGTTGCTTGGTTTGCGCCTTGTAACAAAGTTGAACTGATCCTCGTCCTCCGATGTTGCGGCTATGATGGTGCTGGCTCCCATGTTGCTGATTTCTATTAATACGGCTTCGACGAAAGCAGATGCACATCCCACGATATCGTCTACTTTAATAGGTTGTCCGGTTTGCTGTTGCAGGTTTTCCTTTCCTTGCCATTTTTGCTTTTCTGCCCTGAGCACGGAGTTCCGCAATCTCCTCCTTTAACATGCTGATGATTTCGAACAGGTCTGTTCGAGTCTCGTCTCCGTCGCTCGGGCCCCCCCTCTGCGTCAGAGGGGCCTCCGGTCTTCACCTTCTTCGTGGACATCTCCTTGCTTTCCTCCTTCCTGGGGTCCTCTTGCCCTGGGAATGCGATTTCCACCTGTGGAGGATAGAAAAAAAATATAAGAATCTATGTTTTCCGTTCGACTAACGGCAAAATAAAACTTGGAAAAAAAATTTTTCGTTCTGCTCTGTCTCAGCTGACTGCCAACCGTAGTCGGTTCAGGATGTCCCTGCTGTTACAGTTCAAGCGTCTTCTCCTAGCTGCTCGCTACGTCCGATCGTGACCGCTGTCCCGACTGAACTGACTGAGAGCAAAAACAATAAATAACACTAGCGAATAGAAAAAGCAAGTTTTAATTGTTTCAAATAATTTAATCCCTTGAAATACCGCCTAAATTAAACTCAGCATATTATCATATTTTAGAAACTTGCCCGAAAACCCCCTTAATTTTATAAGTTTTATAAAAATAGCTCCTTTGTTTACTATAGTTCTTTTTAAGTAAAACTATTAAAAGGAAAAGTTTCCAGTTCAACTATGGTTTTTATTTAAAGATAACAGACACGTGTTTCGGACACAACATGTGTCCTTCTTCAGTGCTGGTTTTGAAATAAAATCCATAGTTAAACTGGAACCTTTACCCCTTAATTTCATCCTAGAGTACCGTTATAAGTAATAACATGGTGTACAATTTTGGAAAGTTTGAAAAAAATACAATGATTCTTAATAAAGTTATAGCAGATCAAAATTTTTTATTTCACTTGTGTGACGCCATGATCACAAAAATTGAACTCATATGACCGACGGAGTTGGATATATCAAGGAAAATTTTGAATTTTTAGCTAGAAAAACGTGTATAGAAAATTTTTCACATAAGATGAACACACAATTTTTATACCCGAAGCGTTTAGCTTCCGGTATTCCGACTTGTTTGGGTTTCCGCTAATTTTTAAGCCCAGGCTACCAAAATTATAATCACATATCTATCATTAAAAACCCAGAGGTTGATCACTCCCTGTCCGTTCTTTGCTGTTAATTAACAATTCATGCATTATTATGATTACTCACGCACAAGTGCAGAGTTTGTGACGGAAGACGCTAACAAAAATCCATTAAACGGGCACACTTCGAAGCAGGCACGACTGGCCCAACACAGAACTAATTACGTTAGTTTTAGTGTCTAAGCATGAAAATGATTAGAAAGCTCCTTTTAAAAATCCACAAATGAATTCTTATTATTCGAAGACGTAAGCGTGCAGAGGCTGTAATAGAATTTGCGTACACAATGCACAGCTAGTAACAGCGTAACGGTCTTTCAGGAAGGACTTTACACTTTGCGTCGTGCCACTTATTTTAAATGGAATACTAAGAATATCTGTAAGCAATTCAGCACGGAATCTGATTTTATTACGCTTACGAGTACCACATGTGATGAGAGTGTAAACAATAAACATATTTTGTTAATAAACAATGCAATCAGTGGTTGTTAGTTAGATAACGTTTGATGTCCGCGTTGACACCGTATTATAATTAATAAGTTATGTTTTCAAATATTAAATTATAATTCGTAGTAAGTGCAAGTTGACTTACGCCTAAAACAAAGGAATTGTGTTCTAGTTCAAAGTGTGAAGTGAAAATTCACCTGAAATTGTTATAACTTTGATACCCTCATCGAAGTCAGCGTATCTAAATGAGATTCAGTAACAATTTATTCCTTTTAATGGTGAGATTTTTACGTTCTATTAATCAATTTATTTGTTGGTTAAATGTGTTAATACCGATGAACTTTGCTCTATTTATTCACGACTTTGCAATATGGTTGTGGCAGCTTTATTCGTCTTTAAGTGGAATATGCGGTTAATTGAATGAATAGTCGCGTTGAAAAAGTATTTGCAAGTACATTTATCAGGCTAGACTTTCAAAGTGCCAAGATTTTGATATGTCAGTTGATGTTCTTACATATATTGAAGTTCTGAAAACAAGAGCAAGAAACTAGCCAACAACTGATCATTCCTGAGGGTGCTTCTATGCATGGTTGCGAAAGATTATTTTCAATGCATCGCGCAACCCCTTTATGAACCCTCGGTTTGACGTCCAGTTAGAACATCTTCGTCTTATCATTCAAGGTTATTCAAAGTGAAAGAGAATCACAAATCGAATGTGGGCTGATTTCTAACCATCGGCCCGGAGACAGATCTTCTTCTGAAATATACCCACACAGTTTGCAGTGGCATGGGTAGTTACGACTTGACCTAGAATTTCAATCGGTATCGGTGCTAGTTTCAATTGCAGTAAAAGTGTTTCTCTCTCTCTGTTTAATGCCGAATTGGACCAGTATTTTTGGCGTGCTATACGGGAACAAGAGTATTCGAAATAGGATTAATGATGCCAACCTTCCACTAGCCCAGGAGAGGGAACTTAAATCTTAAATAGGTTTCTAATAGATAGATGTATATTTACTCGCTTAATAACCACAATTAAAGTCACTAACAACTTACTTACTCCAACGTAGCATTTCAAAGATATAAAGTTGATAAAGACATTCCGAGTGATTACCTAAAAATTCTAATGTTCTGGAATGCATGGGGTTGGTCAGAAGGCATATCTTATTCCAGTTATCCGTGAATGTCGCTACAGAATGGGCCTGGGAATTCAAATGAATCGTGTGTGATCCAATAAATTTCTATCCGGATAACATGATCGGGACGGGAAAAACACTCGTATGCTGCTGCCTTTAATTTTCGATGCTAGCCATACCTTAAAACCCTCTTGGCTTAACCGATATAGGAAATGCTCCTTTCGGGAAAGTCCTTACAGTATTTAGGAAGAGGAGGAGAAACACGGGGCCTCCAAAAGACAAATTAGCTCAAATTTATTGTATTCTAAGTCAAAAGAGAAATATTTAAAACCATGACCAATGTATAAGGAAAACAAAACTAAACTAATGTAAAATGGACTAACGTTTCATGTTTTTTTTTTAAATGATGGTGAATAGCAATTTCCTAGATCTGAATTCAACTTAGTGTCTACCGGCTGTTTGCTAATGAATATGCTTTCGTAGGCGCTCAGCTGGTTAATTTTTTTTCCTGTTTTAAAACGTTTAAAACGTCGGCCCTTATTTTAAGGCCGCATTCCACGATATGTTTAGCTACCATCGATTTTGTAGGTTTTCGGGAGTATTTGATAGCCAACTCTGCCTGCTTCATATGCTCCCTAAATCTAGTAGTTGCCAGCCTTTCCATTTGTCCGATATACGCCTTCGAACAATTTGAGCAAGCGATTTTATATATACCGCTCACCTCCTCTACCGTTTTTCGGCCTTTTTTCCCTAGCCAGGGGGGGATTTTAGCTGGTAGATACGACTTGATCCTACCAGTTGTGTGTTGAACCTTTTCAATGTCCGTTTTATATGCTTGGACAGATTTGAAAAGGTGACACTTGATCGTTTTACAGCGGTAGAGGTCGATTGTTGGGTATACAGTGTAGTAAGGTTACTACGTTCTAATTTTCGGGCGTGCCTCCTGAGCATCGTGCCTATGGTGGTGCTGGTGTACCCGTTCTTCCTTGCAGTGTCCATAATGTAGAGTTTTTCGCGTTGGTAGTTTTTCTCAGTGAGTGGCATTGTTAGAAGGCGGGGGATCATCGTGCCATTTTATGCTGGTTACTATGGAACGAAGTGAACGGAATTGTACGCTTGGTGCTGGCGAGTTTCCTGAAAATAGAAAAATTGCCCGTTTCGACGTTTCATTAATATATCTAAGAAGGAAATTGGTTGTTAACTTCAATCTCATGAGTGAAGGTTATTTTAGGGTGTAGCGTGTTGATGTTATCCAACAAATTATGGATACCTGTTTCCGGGATCACTGCCTAAATGTCATACACGTACCTCAACCATATAGTTGGCAATAATCCGTCCTGCTCCATTTTTTCTTCCAGTGATGCCATAAAGATTTCACCATCGCCATCGCTACGAGTTAAATGCCCATTTCACTCGCTCCAGTGATACTACTTTGCATGCCAGATTCCAATCTCTCGGTTGAGGGCTGTATGCACCTGTTGGCCCCGAGATTAGATTTTGGATGCTGCCTGGGAAGTGTACTTCAAGCAAATGATTTGCCGTTTCTTCATCGCTTTCTGTGTACTTCCCATTCTGTAAACGTAAGTAACCCAGTTTCTGGCTACGTTCTTTGACCAGAATCCGCTTTAGCTTCGAGGTTGCCTCAAGAGAGTTAGTCTCTTCGCAAAAGCGTCTCCAAGATGATCGTTTGGCCGATCTTATGCTCTTCTTTAGAGCCTTCTGTGCCTCTTTATAGCGATTCCAGCTAATGCTTGATTCGCCCTTCAGTGCACGATTAAGGAGCATCCTTGTCGTTCTCCTCTGTTTTGCCAAATCCGAGTTCCACCATGGTGTTTTACCCTTCTTTGGCATCCTGAGTGGACAGCTTTCTTCGAAAGCTTCTCTCATGCTAGTTGTGATCATCTGGGTTGTCTTTTCAATTCCAGCAATGGATTTGATGCGCCTCCCAGGGATCGTGACTCGGGCGTTCAATTCTGTTTGATACATTACCCAATCTGTCTTCCTCGGATTCCGAAATGGAGTGGGTGGAGGTAGATCCATGCCCATAACGAAATCAATGCGTCTGTGATCCGAGAGTGTGATATCGTTTGATATACTCCACTCTCCGATCAGAGCCGCGATGTCAGTAGATGCCACCGTGATGTCGATGACCTCTCGCCTGACCACGTTGAAGAAAGTGGGTTCATTACCCACATTTAGGATCTGCAAATCGGTTCCTACTAGATACTCCAGTAGTCTCGATCCTCTTGCATTGATGTTCGAACTTCCCCAACATATGTGGTGAGCATTGACATCACATCCTGCTATTACCCCCATGCCTCTACTTTTGGCATATTGGATAGCTCTGATGAATGTTCCACTGGGAACGTCTTCTGCGTCGTAGGGGAAGTATGCAGAGCACCATAGTATCTCTTTATCTCCCTGTTGACTTTTTATGGTTAGCTTAGCCGATGTGGTGTCGCCATCACATAGATCGTTAACCAGGTTAGCCTGGAAGTCTTTGGAGACTACCATGCAGGTGCGGGGTCGATCGCTTCCATTGGCATACAATAGGTCAGCATGTTGGAAGTTTAGGCCCCTGACTGCGTCACCAACAACCCACGGTTCTTGTATGAGGTATATAAATGTCTTGCAGCTATTGATCCGACGACTGATAAGTGCAGTCGCCGCTTTACAATGCTGCAAATTTACTTGGGAGATGTGGCACCTCATTTATGTTTCAGATGGAGATGCCGGGGGCTGCATGTCCCCTTCAATGGTTTTAGGAGCCGACACTTGTAACGTGACGGTCCCCAGCCCATAGTAGAGCCGGCAACGCGATTTTTCCCGAACTTTCTTAACATCAGGTTCGGGAACGCCGATAGTGAGAAAAGTTCCCGGCCTATCGGTTCTCTCTCCTGTTTTGCTGCCTAGCAGCAACCAGGTGGAAGTGTTAAGGTTGTTCTGTACACCAAGTTGTTCCAGAACCCCGACACCATTTCGCTCTTCTTCTGGAAGCCAGAGAAAGCACTTTTTGATCGATGGCAGCTCAGAGACCCTTTTCAAGGTTAGTCGCGCACCCTCCCACACATCGTTAAGGGAGGAGCAGTACTGCCTGAGCCACTCGTTCGTGTCTTCGTCGGCAAAGTTCAGCCGTAACATTTTACGGTATACACCTACCGACTCAAAGCAAAGCTGAATGCCTTGCGCGGACGCAGTCCTTACAGCTAGGAGGAGTTTCCTTCTAAGCTGTTCGTCCGGATAGCTCAGTGGTTAGAGCACTAGGCTGTCATACGGAAGGTCGCGGTTCAAATCTCACTGGTGGCAGTGGAATTTGCATCGTGATTTAACGTCGGATACCAGTCGACTCAGCTGTGAATGAGTACCTGAGTCAAATCAGGGTAATAATCTCGGGCGAGCGCAATGCTGACCACATTGTCTCCTAGTGTACCGTTACGGTCTTGAATGAAGTGCTCTAACACACTTCAAGGCCCTGATCCAATATGGATTGTTGCGCCAACGATTATTATTATTATTATACAGGACCCATCCATCGGCTTCGATAGCCTTGGCTGCAAATGAAGGCCTAGCCGTTGCCGGCCGAGCCCTCTTTGCCGCCTTTTGTGTCGAAGAATTAGGATCGTCCGAGGACCGCTGCCGCTTCGGTTTCCCCTTAGCCACAGGTGCCCCGAACGCTCCTTTCCCCTCAACCTTGGCACAGCACTTTGGTTGTGCGTTGCCCGGAGGCGGTTTGCCCGAAGGCGGTTTGCCCGGAGGCGGTTTGCCCGAAGGCGGTTTGCGCGGAGGCAGTTTGCCCGAAGGCGGTTTGCCCGGAGGCTGTTTGCCCGAAGGCGGTTTGCCCGAAGGCGGTTTGCCCGAAGGCAGTTTGCTGTCCGTGGACAGGTGCTTACCCATGGGCAAGACTTTAGCCTCAGCAGGTGGCGCCGATTGGAGCCTGGGGTCAGGAGGACTGACAGAAGGGGCCTGCTTCGGCTCATCCGTTAAGGACTGGGTCCCAATTGAATTGGTCCCCACTTGAATAAGTGGGGAATCTGAGTCTAGACTCAGGTTCTCCATCGATGAGCTCAGGGTTGCCCCTTCACTCGGGGTTGGATCGTCACGATCGAAGTTTAATTGTGTTTGCTTAGTAGGTTTGTGTTTTTGTTTTTTTGTTTTTTCATAGTTGGCTGCCATGGCCTCAATTTTTCCGGGGAAAGTAAGTCGATCTCGGCAGAGCCCCTTTTTGCCGAGACAAGGCTAGTTGAAACTGGGGGTCGCCTGGTACCCAGAGTTCACCGTTTACGGCCACATCTTAGCCCCTGTGACCATTCAGCCCTCGGCACGGTAGTCACACCTTGGCTTGGGGTTTTGATTACCGCTTGGCTTCAGGTGTCACCTCCCGTTTCCTGGAGGATCTTCCTTACTGAGCTCCCTCACCACGTCAAGGTAGGTAATCGTCGAGGGTAGTAAGTAGAGGAGTTAGAATCTGCAATAATGTCCCTCATATCATTGCCTAATTTGTGTATTTTTGGTTGACATCTGATTTTGGGTAAAGAGGGGTAAAGAGGGGTAAAGAGGGCATCCGGAGCTGGGCTGGGTTATCAACCACTAGAGAGCATTCTTTTAGGGCCTTCTCTACTCGTTTTATGGATCCTGGTATCTTGTTATTTCTCAATTCAAAGTAGTTTCCTTCAGTAAATTTTTCCGTTACTAGGTTGTCGTAATGTTGCTTAACCATAATAAAATCGCATTACCTTTATCCGCTTTTAGGTAGTATACCGGCTTCCTCTGCAGTTCTCGTAGGATATTGGATTCCCGCTGGTTAGTAGACTTTTGAATCTTAGTTTGATAAGCCATGGCTTTTGATAGTTCGTGCCGGATTTCTTCCTCACTACTGAAACTAATAGATTATTTATTAATACCTTGATTAAGAATAGTACTTATTGTTGGTTTTTCCTGTCTAGTGTACGGCGAGTTTTTTAGCAACAGGTTGAGCTTCTTCCTGAGCAATGTCCGTTTACGTTCCTTTTCACATTCGCAACCCCGTTGAATTTTGAAGAAGGTAGATTCCGCACAGTTTTCTGTTGCTGCTAATTGCAAGTATGCATTATATGCCTTCAGTGTGGTAGATGCTAATTTTGCATGCAGCTTTTTTACACTAGACCTAATTAAGGTTTCTTCGATTAAATATCGGTATTTGCAAAAATTAAAATGTCAACACTAGCAAATAAGAAAAAAAAGTTTTTTATTATTTCACATGAATTTTCTCTGGCAGCCATTTTCCAATCTCCATTAATCAGTGTGTTGGGGAGCCTTAACATTCAGAATGGCCTGGTCGACGCCTAGAACGTTGGAGCATCTCATTTCAGGCTACACTGATATGGCGTCGACACGATACACGATGGACAGGTATAGTGCTATACGTAATGTGATTCATCAGAACTTCGCATATAAGCAAGGGCTGATGACGGGAACATGTCTGGTTTACCGATATCGACCGTCTGTTGACAAGACGGGCAGCTCCACATATATTATTTATGTTGCTATCCCTCAAAACAGCAAGATTGAGCGGAAATTCGCGGAAAAGGCATGTTTGCGAAATCAAAAAAAATTGGCATCTCGAGAGGATGATTGTAGTTCCCATAATGTTGTCAGCTACAGATATTGTACCTAAATCTTTCACAGTTTCCGTAGATCCCCTGGGCCCTTCGTACAGTCTGATTCCAATCACACAGAAGTATACCATTTTGTAAACATGTTCAATGTTGCGGTGGGCATACAAATAAACATTTAAATTATTAAATTAGATAGTTGGCCCCGAGGAAGTGGAAAACAAATAACTAGTTCTATGCTTAAAACTAGCGTAAGAACAAGGCCCTAAACCACAAAGTTGCAAAGTGCTGTTACACAGAAATGAACATGAAAATGTCGGTGATTCATATATTTACATATGTTGTTATGCGAAAGATAATGGCGAAGTAGTCCACTAGACTAATAAAAAATGGAAAAAATGTTTTCTTCTTCTTTAGTCTTTGTCCCGTTCACAAGCGGGGTCGGCTCGTCGTGATCGATTTCGCCATTTGGCTCTATCGAATGCCTGATCTGGGTGCAATCTCGAGGCTTGTAAATCCCAGTCCAGCGTATCAAACCACCGTTGTTTCGGCCTGCCTTTTGGTCGTTCACCATTGAATTCGATATTCAGACTAATCTTGGCAAATGAATTCTCGTTAGTACGAATTGCGTGACCATATCATCGAAGACGCCTCTCTCGCAATTTGTTCACGGTCGATGCAACCCCATATGGATCGCGGATATCCTCATTTCGGATGTGATTAAAACGTGTCACGCCACTAGTCTAACGCGACATCTTCATCTCCATTGCCGCAAGATGCCGTACATTGTCTTTAATAGTCGGCCAACACTCAGAACGATAGAGATCGATAGGACGGACGACATTGTGGTAAATTTTAGATTTGAGACGTTCGTTGATACGTCGATCACAAACAACACCAGTTGTGGAACGCCACTTCATCCAGATTGCGTTAATGCGTGAAGCAATTTTATAATGCAGTTCTCCATTGGTTGATAGCGTTGACCCGAGATGTTTAAATGGCTTAGTTCTGGGCCTGTTTTATGGGGATCGATCGTCAAAAATTGAATTTTGTTCAGATTCAATCTGAGACCGTTTTGCATGAGGCGATCATTCCATTTTTGGACAAGTTGCTCGACATCATTTTTGGTATTAGATGCTAGGAAAACATCATCTGCATAAAGCAGTGTGACGGTGTCCATAACAAGGACGAAGAGGAGTGGTGAGAGGGCGCTTCCTTGATGAACACCAACAGAGACACGAAGCGGTTTTGATACACTCGCTATACTTCGAACTTTACTTTTCGGATCGTGGTAAAGCAATTGAACCCAGCGCTCGAGTTCTTCTGGCACTAAGTGTTGTCGTAAAGCCTACCAGATGAGTTCGTGTGGCACACGGTCAAACGCTTTCTCTAGATCCAGAAAGGTAATGTAAAGAGGGTGATGCTTCTCACGGTGTTTCTCCATCAGTAACCGCGCAGTGTGTATTGCGTTATTAGTTCCGCAGTTTTTGAAAAATCCGGCTTGATTCACGGTTATTGTTAAAAATGCGTTCAAAAATCTTCATAGTATGGGAAAGTAACTGGATCGGACGGTAATTTGAACATTCTGCTGGACTACCTTTTTTTTAATTGGTACTGTGTTACTTTCTTGCCAGTGAGATGGTGTTCTTCCTTTCTGAATAACCCGATTAAAGAATTCACTGAGCTACTGTGTTGGGTCCAAGCTCTTTGCTTTCCAGAGCTCAGATGCGATGTCGTCAGGTCCTACGGCTTTCTCCGATTTCATTCGTTTTATTGCCTCCTCGACTTCAGTTGCGCTGACAGTTAAGTCCTTGAGGGTTTAACGTGAGCACCTGTCTGGACGACTTAATCCCACGGTCTTCTTAAGACACGGATTGATTTGGTGACCACAATCAGAGCCCCGCTGAGACAAGCAACAACGGTACCAGTCTATACCAAGTGCATGGCTAAGCATTCATACTGGTGGATGCAAGACATATCTAAAACTCTGCCGAACTAAGGAGTACGGCACCCGTGTTGAAACGCAACACCACGCCTAGGCCCGAAGGTCTCTTCTCGCTTGAGCATAACCACAACCCACATCAAACTCCCATTAAGGAGCCAGCCGCAAACAACCGAGCTGTACTCACATACAACGGAAGTTCACCCAAAGTATGAGAGTGCAGGAGCTATTCCGGTTTTCCTGGTACCAGTATACCCCTGGTGAGGTTTCGTGACCAAATTGCCACTTCAGATGAGTCCCCGTGCAGATTCGGGTCTGATCGCTCTCTACCGTTCTTCTCATTAACGCAATAGTTCGATATCCTGTGTACGTTGGCTTTTAGCAAGTCGATACAGATTTCTCTCGCCATCTCAAGTATTCTTGTAAATTTTCCAAAAAGCAAGCGTTTTATCGTCGAGAAATTTATGGTAGAGGCGTGTCTTTTCACAGACCTTCATTTCAACATCATTCCAAAGCCAAGTATCTCGGCTGATGTACCGCGTACCCGGCTTGGTGATCCCGAGGGTTGCAGAGGCCGCTTTGTGGATCGTGTCTTTCATTTGGTTCTACGATTCTTTCACATTCGTAATTGTCGGTAATAGCGTGAGTGAGAATTGATGGGACAATCGTTTGATGAACCATGTATTCATAAGTACAAGGTTATGGGTGTCCGCAAAATCGATTATACGCTCGCCATCCTCATTGCGCCCTCCGAGCCTCTTTCCCCATGGCACCTGTTACTGTTATCCTTTTCACCCACATTCTTATTAAAGATTACACAAGAGGGACGGAGCAGGAGGAAAACCACTGGGATCAAATCATAGGAACATTTCCAATGATGAACTCAACCAAAGAAATTATAAGAAGGAAAATATTGAAAGTCGTTGAGCAATCTACACCTAAATTGTAGGATGAACAGGAAGGGGCTGATAAATTACATACTCAGGAGAAGTAATCAACAAATAAATCTCAAGACAGTTTGGAGATGTCTTCAATTAGAGCTCTCTAACGTTGGGGTGAATGGAGCAGTGAGGGCTTGAAGCTCTACAAGAATTTTCTTTCGCTTCTGTGGACTGGTGGATCAGCTTCCTACAACCACTTTTCAGTTCATTTTATCTCATTAGAAAAATAAAACAGCAATATCGTTTCCTTTGCTGGTAAACTATTAATTTTTCCTGATACCGGTATTTCGAAAAAATCGCCTGCCAGCATCAGGTATGCGCAATTTTCCACTTTTAGGCAGAATAAGTTGTTTACGAAATATGCGCATTTGTAAAAAATACACATTTTATTGGCGGAGGCAACGATGTCGATCCTTTATACTTCCAATTATATTGACCGCTGGCAACCCGAAATATATATTTTGTTATTTTATCTGTTTAGTTTGTTTAGTAAGATTCGTCGTTGGAGTTGCTGTTTGTGAACGTTGACAGCTTTGCATTAATTTTAAGTGAGAACTTGTGTTGCGACCTTAGGAACCTGCCGCCCCGGGTGTCAGCTTTGGGAGACAACTAGTTCGTCCGCTGGACCACCAAGCTCAAAAATTAGTATATGAGGCATAAACATATTACGCTGACATTGCACTTAAAATTCTGCACTGCCACTGTTAATTACCCAATGTAAATTCTTTCAATACTAATTACTCGATATACCAAGGAATTGCTTATCTTAATCCTCCGCCATATTTTCTTCTCAGAAGGGTCTCCACTCGTGCACTGTTGCTCCGAAGCGAGGATTGCTTGAATTCCTTTCCGCCATGGACCAGTGAATTTAATTAATCATGTCCCTCTCGGTACTGAGTGTGTATTTAATTCCATCCCAGAAGAATTCAAGTACAAATGCGTACATTGGCGTACCCAGTCAAGTAAAAGAAAATATTTCCTCCTTCATTAGCCAGTGCAAATCTACCTCGGAAATCCAATCAATCAAGAGCCGCTCAAGAGGCTAGAAGACGTGGTCCATCTATTCAGGCATTTGCCAGGATTATCATTGCATTATTTAAAAGTGCGTGTAGTTCCAAGAAGATATCTAGTTGTCTGGCAGCGCAGTCTTAGATGCACCTAGGAGTGCAGACGTAGACAAAAATACGACCGTAAATGGTGTCTGCATATTAATATAAATAAAATCCAATGGTGCTATCATAATCATGTCAGCTATTAAATTGTCCGGATAAATTTAATATGGGATATAGGGAGTATATGCCCGGAGAATTATATGTATGAGCATGTACGTGCCATGCAGCGGAAGAGATCGTCACTTTGATTAAGGATTGAAATAAATTTTTCGCTGGAGGAATTCGCCGAGGTTGTGTTTTGTGAAGCTTTATCGGAGTCATGTCTACAATATTTTGTGTTCTGTGGGGAGCGATGCGAGTTCATTTGAAGGATTCATCCGATGGGATGCAATTCTGTTGCTCTAAGGTTTAGTCAACTAGTTATTAATAAGTTCTGGGACTGGATAAAATTGCTTTGATAGTCACTGAGAATTTATCATTTCGTTAATGGCCACATCACTCGAAACGTCTTTATCTGTTTGTTTAAAATTCGGGGCGTATGGCTTTCGGTTTATTGAAGATGTTTATTAAATTTCAGTTGGTATTTCGTTGATAGTTTGCTCATATACAAGCATATGTAGGTTTGTAGTCGAATTCTCTTTCAGCACTTGCTATTTGTTGCCACTTTTTGGTACATGCCTCCTTCTATCGAGCGTTTCTTCTCGTTTGGTTTGTGATATTTAATTATCAGAAAGAATCAGCAAAGTGGGGTCATGGGGACAGTATGTCATGGCTTATATAGATATATATGGTATGTATATTTAGATTTATGCAGATCTGACCCATTGAGCTCTACAATATCAGCAGGCGCCACTGTTTGCAATTTTTGTCAAGTCATAAATAGAGCACCAACAAAAAGAAAAGATTTATTATTTCATATGTAGAATGTGAAAACACTAAAAAAATAACTCCGCAGTCTCCTCTGTGCTATTTTATTTTCTTAACGGAATAGGATATCTCTGAGAGCTCTTGATAGCGCCCACCAGGTTGCTTCCTTCCTTCCTTCATATCAGCGACCCTCTCAGAAGGTATTAACGTCGGTAAAACCTTCTTTGTTTCAACTGAAGAGCATCAAAGAGCGTCTGGAAAGCTGATCGACAGAGGGCAGGTTGGTTTGCATTGACCACATCAACACCCTGCGTCAACGCGGAGTGTATCTGGAATGCTCTACGCTGGAAGGGGTGGGGAGCATTCCGGAGAAACTCATAGCTATTATCAGAGCGACATATAATGGCGCAAAGAGTTACGTGCTGCACCGAGGTAAAATCTGGGTATTTTGAGATCCAGAGCGGAGCCCACTAGGGTTGTATCCTGTCACCGAAATTATTTCTTCTTGTTATCGATGACGTTCTTCATGCTGCCTTGTCCGGAGGTCGTGGAGGAATTCAATAGATTAAAGATCTTTCCTCAAACACGTCAACTACGCCGATGACATCCGCTTATTCTCCCACCTCTGTCACCGGATCATGGACCTTGGTCAAATTTCTCTAGATTTGGATATAAGCGAATTTCATGTAACCGCAAGCTATAGTGAGTAGTTGTGGTTGCCGCGCAATAACCCACCAACAGGTGAAGGGCAACCATATATGATCCCTCGAACAATTATTCCTGTCGAGACTAGCGTCCTGGACTGAGGGCATTTTAAGGTATGTTGAACATAAGCTCTCAACAGCCAAGGAGGCCTATTAGATTACCAGAATGGTTTTCGTTAGGCCAGATCAACCATCGAGGCCATCGAATGGATTACTGGAAGATGCAATATACGGAAAGGGTGCGTGTCTGTGTGTGGTTGGGGAGAAACTACAGTTTCTGAGCATTCAGGCCGTGTTGGCCCATTGTACTCGCCTCCCCCGTCTAACGGAATATTCCAGATTCGTTAACGTATCACAGGATTTCCGTTAGTGGATGTGATGCTACCCGTCGGGTAGCTACCCGTCGGGTGGAGAACATTGGCACCAAAGATCTGATGCCAGATACGTCCATAGGCGGGGTATTCACATAGAAAATGCTCCGTGACGTATTATCTTGAGTAATTCCTATTCTGAACATATGCCCACAATATACCTGCAAGTCCTCCTGCTTTTCGCCATGATAAACTTTGCGGTACGCATGTTCGTTTCTAGCAAGAAAAGTTTGGTGTGTCGAGCAGTATTTAGGCTCTGCCGCCTGTCATTGTGGGAAACTTGTTCCCAGTTTTTAAAGACAGACTTAGCAAATGCTACTGATACTCCAATTGGTGGTTTCGGTTCCGGCATAGGGGAGATTGACCCCTCTTTCACTAAAGAATACGAGATTTCACTTCCCTCTACGCGACAGTGACCAGGTACCCAGAGTAGTTCCATCGTATTGAATCTAGAGATAGAGTTCAAACTGTTTCTGCATTCCTGAACGATTTTCGAGGTGATTAAAGGACCACTCAATGCCCTCAATGCGGCTTGACCATCACTGCAGATTGCGATGCGCCTGCCCTTCAACCGCTCGTACGGAAAGGGTAGTACTAGCCAATATTGCGTGTTAATGACCCTGAATATAAGAAATGCATCCAATTCGGTCAATTGGATCCCAAAACGGAAATTGTTGACGGAGATTGCCATCCTCAGCTATCTCGCTGCTATTATCAATAGTTATTTAGAAGAAACAAATATCTAGTATAACACGGATGACGAACTTCAAGAGTACGTTGTTCTCCCGGATGTCCCACAGGGTTCCGTAGTGGCCCCATTGCTGCGGAACTTTATGTACAACGATGCATTTAACCTTCCGATTCCGGAGAGGCTACGGCTGGGGGCATACTAACGACATTGGGCTATTGAAGTCACAAAGCATCTCGAAAATGCTGTTAACGCTTGGTTAGAAAGTTCTGGTCTGACACTTACGGAGGAAAAAACTAACGCGGTCCTTATCACCAAGCGCTGGTGGGTGTCGCTAGAATTACGGTGCAAGAACAGTGGCAGTTTCTCTTGAAGTTATGGGAGAGTTGAAGCCCATTGCTAATAACCATCGATGATCGCCTATGTATGTGCTATCTCCCACATAACGCTTGTGGGAACCATGTAAAAGTATGATTTAAGTGCCAGTGAATATAAATATTAACTTTTGGTCATAGTATTAGAATTCATTAAATATAATATATCGACCCAGAACATAAAAAGTCAAAGTACATCCTATTCTGCATGACCACACGTCATTCAGCTTTTATTGCCCTATATTCGTCTGGAAGCATATCGCATCTGTAACTCAGCAGCCTCATACATCAAACGATCAATTTAAGGCGTCAAGAAAATATGTGAGAAGCAAATTTGATCTGTAAACAATACTGCACTCTCCACTTCAGTATTGAACGCATAACGTCTCCATTGCAATGTTTACATTCGTTTCCATGGTGTAGCCCCTTTCTGTCTATTTGTTCTAACTATCATTTCCGATATGAACTATAACAAATTGTTGGATGCACTTCTGACCTATTTTACGGGCTGGTGATGTACTGGAGCAGATACACTCGATAAAATCGTATACGCTGAAGCCTGTACCTCGGAATGTTTTGAAATCCATAAACGGCAACCATATTTAGATCACTATCATATCATATCAGTTAGTGGATTTCCTTTTAATAAAATCTGAAAATATAGTAGCAATTTGCAGACTCGATTTGTAATTTAAGGAGCCATATGTCTGCGGAACCTATAAGATATCACACAGAAGATAAAAAGTAGAATTAATGGTCTGTTATCACTTCCCAAAACGTTAATCTATGATTTTATTGCGGATAATGGCACTTAAACGAAAATGCCAAACAACTCTAACATTCACACCTTAACGAACCGCATAAATTACTAAATGCCAACAAGGTCTGCCAAGCCTTGCGCACCCACTCCCTCAGGCCACATCTTCCCAGTTAGACAGACAAATTGCAACTTTGCAGCGCTATCAGTCTTAGAAAACGGCAGATAGCGATGGCGAGAAGATCTTCATTGAGCTGAAGTGATTGAGCCAAACAAGGAACGATTAAGATTTCAAACGAGTTCCAGGTTGCACTGAGTGGTGGACTGCAAGTGCATTTGTTGATGATTTAGAATACAATGCACTCAACTTGAGCCGCGTACGAGTCCAATTAATTTCAAATAAACACGCTTTCCTAGGGCCACTTAGTGTCTCTATGAATGCTCATAGTCAGTATTCTTCCTTTTAATGCTTCAGATGTTTACATTGCGTTTATATTTATTGATAACGCACTTCGCCTCATACGCAGTGGATGTTTGGATCATATGTAACATATGCTGGCCGCGTTACTTGTATCGAATATGGCTTACGTGTGACGTTCTGATGTGCCACTTGTTCCTTTAGATAATGTAATCGTTCTTACCACCTTGTTTCAACACACTTTTGCCCTCGGTTGGGTTTTGAAATTGATTTATGATACTCTGGATGATTGATCGTTACTTACGCAATGCTTCAGATGCTATGGAGTGTGGGCATTCTTATAGGACAACCCACATTCTAAATATTTTTTGTGTCAGAAATGACCCGAAGAAAGGTGGTCAGCAAGCTTCCAAAAAATTATTAAAAATTGTCCAAATCAAAGATTTGCAGAATTTCGTTCTGCAGCTTTGCCATTTATGGAACTTTGTTTCTCTAGATGAAATGGGAGATAATCAAATCTAGACTGATATCAATAGGGAGTATGTATTGAACCGTCTGTTATTCATCATCGTTGCTGAGATCATTCGAAATTGACTCTTAATAATCATAGGATGGGTAATGGAGGTTCGAAACCCGTGCAGGCTACCCAAGCGGAGCTTCATATCCGGGAAATTGTACATATCCCTAGAGGCAACTTCACCAAAGTTACTTCGCTAGCCAATTCACAAAGGTAACATAGGTAAGACCCTTTGGTACTTCGATATGAAGTGGTATAACTCTACCCTCTTTATTGACAATAGGGAATTGTACTGATGATTTGAACATCTCCGGGCCTATATTTACTATTAGGGAGGAGCAAATTACATCGGGATGGAAGGATGGTAAGAAGTGACTGTACAAATCCGTCAGCATCTAAGAGCAATTTATCGGTATCTGCCTAGCAATCAGAAAACTAGGAACCTATGAAAGGTATTCCTTATCTCATTACTTTCGAATAGTTCATTAATGGTTACTGTTGCCTCTCTAAGAAGCTCCAACTTTTCGGGACATACTGTTTTCTTAGTTATTCCCCGTATTGCCAAAACATTTGAACATGCTTGCATACTTGCGATCAATGCGTGTTACGCCACTGGTCGAACGCAACCTCTTCGTCTCCATTACGATAAGACACCGTTCATTGTCCTTTATAAAGAGAGGTATAGGGCAACATGGCGGACGACACTGCGGTAAATTATAGATTTGAGGAGTTCGTTGCTACGTCGATGCCAAAGAACACTAGTTGTCTAACGCCACTTCATCCAGGTTGTACTAATGCGTGAAGCAATTCCATAACGCAATTCTCAATTGGCTCAAATTGCTCAAGATCAGTAGACTTCATTTACATTGAGCATTATATAGGCCGCTGGACATTCGATATTCCGTGTGACATTGTGCAAACGGTGTTCTGGCTTCCCGAATAACCCCATTGAAGAATTCACTGAGCCATAGTGTTGGGTTGAGTTCTCCACTTTCCAGAAATCAGATGCTATGTCGTCAGGCCCTGTTGCTTTCCCTGATTTCATTTGTTTTATTGCTTCGCTCAGTCGCGCTGACAGGTGGAATTGCTCCAAATGTCGACTACTCGAAATATTCTCGCCATTTGTCTGCCGCAGCTCATCGGTCGGTAAGCAAACTACCATTATTGTCATTAATGCACCAAAAATATTCGATATCCTGTGTACGTCGGTGCTGGCTTTTGAGAAGCCAGATCTGTCTCGCCATCCCTAGGGTCCAATTTATTGTAAAGATCTTGGCATTCTCAACAATTTGCCTATTGGCGAGCGTTTTATCATGAAAGAACTTATGATAGAGGTGTTCTTTTCTTAGACCTTCATTTGGACATCATCTTTCCAA
The DNA here is from genome assembly GCF_905115235.1 of Hermetia illucens. Classification (NCBI taxonomy): domain Eukaryota; kingdom Metazoa; phylum Arthropoda; class Insecta; order Diptera; family Stratiomyidae; genus Hermetia; species Hermetia illucens. The sequence goes on from NC_051849.1 coordinate 55,017,433, forward strand.
AACTAAGTATCTCGTTTGATGAACTGCTTATCTGGCTTGGTATCCCTGAGTGCTGCATGGGTCGCTTTGTGAATCGTATCTTTAACTTAATAATAATCGTTGACCAATTCATATTGAATCAGGGCCTCGAAGTGTGTTAGAGCACTTCATTCAAGACCATAACGGTACACTACAGGATTATAGTACCTTATAGGTACGGTATGGTCTGATAAACCAAATGCATAAACAGTACGAGCTAACTACAAATGGGACAAATGACCATACAAATATGTTTATATAAGGAATACACAAAAGCTTCTTCGACTTGCTGTTAAGTTAAAGCAGAAACTTCCCGCAAATGCGTTTATTTGGCACACAATTCGACATTTTGCAATGGTGTTTAAGGTTTTGTGTAAAACAAAACCTTATTAACATCGATTCACTGTCTGTCTGCCTGTCAGCGAGTGGCATAAATTTAGGTGGAGTTTAAAGAGGGGCTCCCAATACATGTAAAGAGGAGATTCAGACAATTTTTTCACCGCATATATTCGTGTAGGATATGAAATGAAAAGTCTTTCCGCAATTGTTATTAGTTTTGTCGTGAATTGCAAAGTGTGCGAGTGAGGGGTCAAAGTGTGCGCACTTAAAATGAGACAGGACTCACTACCGATCCTAAAAACCCGAAAAAATCAGGGCAGTGCCATTCCATTCCGATATCTGCTCAAATAAACTTACTAATAGCATATTACCAGCTTTTAGAAATTGACTGAAAAACTCCCCTTAAGTTCATACTGGGAGTCCAAAAAATACACTGACATAGAGGATAGTCTCGTGTTCATGAAAATCCGACTATTAGTGTCAAAGTTATAGCAGTTCAAACTTATCAATTTCGTGCGAATTTACTGCATCCTAGGCCATACAAATAAGATGCTGACGTCATAATTAACAAGAATAATGGACATTTGAATGAAATATTAAAATTCCATTCATGAAGAATCTACTTTTCCTCATCCTTTTTTAAGGTTTTGTTTGCAAAACATTAAAATCGGTTCAATGTCTGTCTGTCCGTCTGCCTGTCTGTCTGTCACACGCACTTTTCTCAGAAACGATTGACACGAAATTTGGTGAGAAGGTGGGAACTGTGAAGGCCCCGACATGCAGCGAGTGCAAAAGGAGGTGTAAATTTTTTTTCACCGAATATAGCCATGTTGGGCATCAAATGAAAGGTCTCGGTTAGCAGTTTTCGTTCGCCGTTTTTAGTTTTGACATTTGTTAGAAAGGCGGGGAGGCGGAGGGGCGGAAAGTGATGATTTCTTCCATTCTCAGAAACTACCCAACTAAAAACTATGAAACTAACTAACAAAGTTACAGGAGCTCAAAATTGACTTTACCGTGTAAATTTACTGCAATATCACACTAAAGTGAGTAGTCTGACATGTTAAATGCATATACATGACGGGCTACGCACAAATGGGATAGTTCTGCATTCAAATATTCTCACAGAAGCAGCAAACAAATCTGAAGCGTCGAGCTTGCGGTTTCCCGACTTGTTCTTCATTTTGCTTAACAGTTCGATAGATGTGGACCAGTTGTCACATGTGGTATTTCGAAGAGTGTCATGAATCGGCTCACTTAATTTACGCACGTAATATGTTGGTTCATTTTCGCCGCGGTCCACTGGTACTTGTATGTATTCGGTTGGGCAGCCAAGTATCTTTCAATTTCAGCGTTCGTATTTTTTAAAATTACCTCCAAAATCTCATGAGTAAACAATGCGCTCCAAGTTTCTAGTGGGTACGCGAGGTGGCAGCATCACCAACAACTTGAGATAAAACTTCCTTTATCATTGATGGGCGTCCTCTTACTTCCGGAGCCTAGAGACACTACTTATGTTTGTCTTTGCCATAGGCGTATTTCCGTCTTCTTGTTGAGGCATTTTGTTGTTCGTTTACGTCTTCGTCCATTTCGTCATCGTCCATTTCTTCAGATTCGATATCGGACGCACTTGATTCAGAACTGCAGCTGTCATCTTCATCTATAACATCAATTTCGTCTTCACTGTCCTCGCCACCGAAATAATTTACTTTCTCCTGAGAACGCGTTATGCGACGAACTTCATCGCCCGGCCGCTGCTCCATTTTCTCCAAAGAGTCTGCTAAAATAATTTCGTATTTTAGTGCGTGCCGTTTTTCTGATGCATTTCCCTTTACAATAAACGTTTTAAAACGAAATTTGAAAAAAAAAAATACTTACCATTTTAACAAACGTTCTCCGTAAACGTCGGTCTTTTTCGTGATTCCAAATATTGCAGCTACATTTGTTTTTGGGCCGGACACAAGCGACCCAGGTTTACGGGCTAAGGGTTAAGACTGTGCTACACTTAGAGTGTGTCTGTTTTCCGACGCAGCTGCAATTCGTGACAGAGCGCTCCATATATAGTATATGGTATGTATGTTATATCCAAAAAGATACAAGCTACAGAAGGGTAGCCGTAAGGATATAATCCTCCCTCATATTAAATGATTACAGCTGTAATAGAAACTCTAATTCTTTACCATCGCAAATAAAGAACACAATAAAGAAGAGAAAGCATTACGGCTCTAAAAGACTTAAAGGCTTTACAGGTTAGCAAGGGTGCTCATTCTGTCCATCTCCAACTACTAAGCCCAAACAGTGTTCAATGTGGGGCTCAAATCCACGACCCTGAAATTAAAAGTTTTTCCTCTATCGACTGAGCTAGCTGGGTCTGAAGCAGAATAAGACCGAGGGTATAACCCGTCGTCGATTTCACTCCGTCGATCGCCAGTGCTTTTTGAAAATTCTTTCCAAAGGATAAAAAAGAAAACAGCCTGAGAAACAGGCGGACAGGCAGTGAACCGAATTTAACAAGGATTTATTTAATACACTCTAATACACTGGTTAACGGTGATCAGTAAGTTTTATTTAGCGTCAATCATGGGTTCTTGACCTGACACATGTCTCTTACACAGAATGGTTTTCCTTACGTCTCACCATAGGGTCAAAGCTCTTACTGGACAAGAGAATGATCTTGCCAGCCTTTACGTATTCCTCGCAGACCTGGGTTCTTGGCAAGAAAAATTGTGAACTCTTAGCGGCGTTCGAGGGAAGAATCCTCCGAAGAATTTGGACATTTCCGTAGCCTACATAACGACGAAATCTATGAGTGATACCATAACCACCAGATTGTGGATAAAATCCGGCTCAATAGGTTACGGTAAGCGGGTAACTTAATCCGTATGGATTGGGATGATCTAGCCCGAACAGTCTATAAGGACACTATCTATGGTAGAAAAGGAAGACGAGGCAGACCTGAGATGGTGTGATGGCGTAGGCTAGGACGCCAGACGGTTTTTAGGGATATCGAATTGGTCGACCTCGCCCAAAACCGGGATGTCTGGAGTTCTTTATTAAGGCATATCTAGACCGGACACCAGTTGTTGCGCCGTTGATGATGATGACGAAAAACTTCAAATATTTCCCAAACTAACCAGCGAAAAATACGGGCACAGATAGTATACTATTCTTGTTTAAGTTGTTCCATTACCTACGGTGTAATGTTGGGCTGAATTTCGGGCTCGGAACATCTATAATAATCAGAGTAATAGAACCTTTCAACTGGATTTCAGAAAGGGTCTTAGGTAAGCTTTTTGATAGCCATTGGAAAGGTTTTATTACTCTGATTATTATAGATATTCATCTCTCTGTTCTGTTCCTTTTTGGATCATTAATCAGACTTAATAGTGCTGTAAAATATAATGTTCACTAATTGAGTCCTATCCTTTCTATAGAATGCTGCGATTATTGTAGCCTTCGAGCTAGCCCGAGACTGTCACACATCTTCACTAGCTGAAAGTCCACTTTTACTAATTGAAAGAGCAAAGGGATAAAGTTATGGCACGTAACCTGATATTGCAAACAATTTCATTCCATCTTGCAGGGTTTGTTTTTCTGTGTGTCGAGTGTCAATTTTGCACTCCATAAATTTGCTCAGTAATTTTTCACGATCAGTCGCAGCATTTCGTAATTTGTACCAAGGCCAATTATCACTTGTTCCCATATTTACTTTATTTCTGTGAAAACGTATGCAGCAATGTCGTTAACACTTCGATCAGCATTTATATTCCAATCATCCGGTAATGAAGAATATTGTTATTAATCGCGAGAGTGATAAAGCAAATGCAAGCCATAAATTATAAATCACTTATCGCCACTGCAGCGTTCAATTGAAAAAGACACTGCGACGGGTTCCTCAGAGTTGGGCGTTTGGAGCAGTTGGGGCTGCAATATATTGGCATTACGTGCATTTGGATGCAAGAGCAAGTTCACTCGTGGCATGATTGCATTTGAAACTAATGCAGGCTCAAAGTGAGGTCGTGCTGGTAGCCCCTGGGCCTCAATCCAGACGGATCGAGCAGTCACAATGTCTTTAAGACAAGATATATAGAGTCCGGGGCCCATTAATTATGGCATTGTTGAAAAAGGATTTTCTTCTAATGGATATGAAAGACTCTAATATGCTGATTTCAAGTAGAATTTGTAACTTCTCGGTGGAATCGTGTAAATTGATTTACGGCTTCCTGAATTTAACCTAAGTTGAGGGGAATAGGTTTGCAATTGGAATAATATGAAATGTGTAAGACCAATGATAGATAGCGCAAGTATTAAATAGGAATTTGTTTACTTCGCAACTGGGTTAAGATTTATTGGATTCGGTCAATAGTTTGGATGGTGGACATTTCGAAATATTCCAGGTCAACTAACCGTTGGATGCAGAGGCCAAAAAGAGGAGTCTGCGAAGCAAAAGGAGTGGGAGATAATTTCTCTCCAATTGGTTTAGTCCGTTATCAAGTGGGTGAAGATTAAGAACCCCAATCAATCCTTGAGAAAAAATTCGTTTCGGCCAAAAAAGGCGATTTTCTTACCTGACTATAATTCATATTCACGTCGTGCTTATAAATGCACATTTGTTATATATGCAAGTAAATAACGTAGTGTCTGATGAGTTACCCCCACCTTGGACGAAACCGATAGTTGTTCTGTTTGTTTTTTAATAAAACACTATCCAAGCCTCGTCTAAGGACAGTCCTGCATATGAACTTTTGCTATTCTTGCAGATTAAGATCAGTTTTTGAAATCTAAATAATAGCCTGCGCTTCTGAGGACTTGTAGAATGATCGTTTTCTCTAATTTACGTCAAAGGTTCACCGACGCCGGTTGGAAATCCTCGGGTTAAGTGAGTTAGGATTTGAGGACTCTGGAGAATATTTTTTCAAGAGAAATTATACTGGTAAACGTGAGTCTGGATGCTAGATTAATTCTACTGAGCTTGAAAGGCACTGAGGATGGCTTTGTGATTGTAATTAGAATCTGAATATGAGGCTGGACGTACAATTTCAGAGCCGATTGTGATGGTGATTCCAGAAGTGACCTCCACGATCCTCTTCCCTAAGGAATGCATCATCATCATCAACGGCGCAACAACCGGTATCCGGTCTAGGCCTGCCTTAATAAGGAACTCCAGACATCTCGGTTTTGCGCCGAGGTCCACCAATTCGATATCCCTAAAAGCTGTCTGGCCTCCTGGCCTACACAATCGCTCCATCTTAGGCAGGGTCTGCCTCGTCTTCTTTTTCTATCATGGATATTACCCTTATAGACTTTCCGGGCTGGATCATCCTCATCCATACGGATTAAGTGACCCGCCCACCGTAACCTATTGACCCGGATTTTATCCACAACTTGACGGTCATGATATCGCTGATAGATTTCGTCATTGTGTAGGTTACGGAATCGTCCATCCTCAGGAATGCATGGTTGCTCGTAAAGAACGGCGAAATATATTAAATGAGTGCCAGGTGAACTGCGCAGCTCATCGGAAGTTCGGGTATAGGTTTTCAGCGTTATGTTTACAAGACATGATCCCCATTATCCCCTAACTACGTGTTCTGCAACGAGGCGGTGGACGATGGCGACGAACCTTTTTTCCTGTAGAAGGTGGGATGAAACTCATTAGTAACTTGATGCAGGCATAGGCGAGCCCTCTCCAAACAACATTATCAAAAATATGGCCAGGAGTGCTGACAAACAGATCCGTAGTGCATATTACATTCCAGTGCCTCCTCTTACGGAAAAGGAAAAAGGTGTCCTTCCGACCGACGGAAGGACATGGTGGTAGAGGCTTTTTTTAAGCTAACAATTTCGTTTTCTCCTCTTCCATTTTGGCTTCAAGGAATTTCTTGACTTGAAGACTTCCTAAGCAGAGCAAGAGGACTAGTAATGTGTAAAACAGTTCCGGGATAATTCTCTACGGACTACGGAGTGTCCAAATGGTAGTCCAACGAATTGTACAGAAATCCAATATTTAAACAGTAAACAGCCAACGATATCAGGTTAACGTGATTAGCACAGTATGCTTCACATAGATGTCTACCGCTTGATACTTTCCCCATGTTTGTTTAAGTTCGCCGGCAAGTAATTTCAAACATATCAGTATGAAACCTCTGAGCACAATGCGGCCCCTTTGCATAAAACTTGATTTAAGGGGGTCACCCCGTGTGTCGCATCCGAGGAATAAAATTGTTTTAGCATCAATTGTATCTAGATACATTTAGTTTAGAATATTTGGGCAAACTGATTTTCCGATATTGCGAGTCATGCGAAGATTATAGTGTTAAACAGTTAAAATGTCGGTTTATGAAGATTGCCGTAATGGGCCGTATTTTCCCGTCCCAAATGACATTCGAATGACTTCACTAAAAGAGCGATAATTGAAGCGAAGGCTTTACATATGGTTTTGAAGAAACCGAAGGTTTATGGACTATTTATAGCAGAGTAATGTTCAGTTATGATTTTATGGTTAATAATCACATTTAAACTTTTAAATGCGTTTTTCTCGAAACTGCATGTTGAAAATCGGGTGCCACCATAGCTAAAAACTTATCCAACGAAATTCCTTGAATTTTTTGCGGCATATGCAGACCATATTTCTAGGGTTCGAAAACTAGGATAATTACGATTCTTTGGACCGTTTTTAAGGTTTTGTGTAAACACAAAACCTTATTAAAATCGGTTTACCGTCTGTCTGTCTGTCTGTCTGTCTGTCTGTCCGTCACACGCATTTTTCTCGAAAACGGTTATAGTGATTGACACCAAATTTGGTAGAAAGATGGGAACTGTGAACGCTCACGCATACAGTGAGTTACATCCTTTTACGTCGAATTTAAGGGGGGGTCCCCATACATGCAAAAGGGGGGTGTAAATTTTTTATGCATCAAATATACTCATGTGGGGTATCAAATTAAAGGTCTCGGTTAGTACTTTTCGAAGCCGGTCTTAGTTTTGACATTTGTCGGAAAGGTGGGGAGTGCGGGGGGTTGAAAGTGACCATTCCTTTAAGGGGGCCATTCTCAGAAACTATCAAACCGAAAAATCTGAAAAAAATCAGGAGGCTGCCACTATATGGTGCCTGGGCTCCGAAATACCTTCCATACTGATATCTGTACAAATAAAGTTAATAATAGTATATTACCATAAGTTTTAGCAATTGGCTGCAAAACCCCCCTTAAGTTCATGTTAGCACCATGAAATTTCGCAGTAATATAGACTATAAGATAGAGCGTGATCTCACCAAGTTTGGTCGAAATTGCGCTATTACTAACAAAGTTATAATACGTCAAAGTTGTCGCTTCCTTGCAAATTAAAGACTATGAATGTCAATATCATCCGAAAGTGAATATTCTCACATAATACATGTATACATGTATATGCATTTATTACGTGCTACGTACTAAGAAATACACAAAACCTTTCGTACCTGAAGCGCCCAGCTTCCGGTTTCCCGACTTGTTTATGCATTAAAGAAGCCATGAAAAAATACCAAAAATTAACGAGGCACCAAAAATCTACCCTTCAATATTTTCTAAATAATCCCAATTTGCGAACCGTTTGTCGATTGTCACGAAAATTGGTGAGAGCACTTGATCGGTTGTTCCATTTACACGTATAGCAAGTGGCGCTAATTTGTGTTAAGTTTAAGGGAGGGGGCTTCCCATACACGTGAATGGAGGGTGCAATTTTTTTCACAGAATGTGGGGTATCAAATCAAAGGGTTCAAAGGACTTTTCGAAACTGGTCCCATATTTGATATCGGGTGAAACTTACGGGAGTTAGGGCTCAAAATATGACCCCCAAAAAGTGTAACAGGTCTCGTTCTCAGATCCTATCCAACCAAAAAATCTGAAACAAAGTCACATTGATGTATCTAAACAAAAGCTAGACCTCCAAATACGTCCTGTTCCGATATCTGTAGGCATAAAGTTAATAATAGTATATTAGTATATTTTGAAAATTTAGCCAGAAACCCTGCTTAAATTCATGTTAGAACTACAAATTTTTGCACTTGCAAAGGGATACATAAAGCATAACTTTAAAGGAAATCAGACTATTATTAACAAAGTTATAGAGAGTGAAACTTTTACATTTTGTGTAAATTTCGTGCATTCTAAAACATGTATGACGTTATCATAATATATCAATTCGTCAATAGCACAACAAAGTGAGCTCACGAAAATAGGAGGTCGCAGGGAAACATTTCGTTTTAGTTTTTTAATCATTTTTCCGATTTGTTTCTTTATGATGAGCCCAGCACCCTTTTGCGTGGCACCTTAGAAACACATTTTTGGAGATGGGGATTCAATAATGAACTATGATATCGAGCTGGAAAAATTTTTTTGCACATACTCAAAATATTAATAAATATATGGTGAAAAAATATATGAAGAAAAAAGATGGTGAAAAATTGACACCTGTATCTTTATGCAATTCTTCACCAAAAAAAAAAAAATCAAAAAGGCAAAAAACGGTTTTCACATTTAATGACCCCCTTAAGTTTTCCAGAAAGTCGAGATTGTTGTATTAACTTTTTTTTTTTAATTTTCAGGTAAGAAAATACTGGAAATTTTATGCTGTAAATACATACCCTTCAATCGTAAGTAAAAGAAAGTTTTTAAATATGCTGAAAATTGTTATGATGTATGAAGTAGCACTGAATCGAACGGAGGAATTTTTCTTTCCAAGGGCTATACTTAGTGCATTAATTACAATATTATAATCATTTTAAAATTTTTCATCCTATTCCCGACATTTTCAAGCCTTGAAACATACAATAGCTTCCGGAACCTCTTCTTAACCCAACTTGTTTTTACGAATTTCACTCCGTTTCTGTGAATTCTGCATAATGGGCCAGATATCGAAGTTTTCAATTTTCGTTCGGTAAACAAGCTGACATTAAATGTCAACAAATGCCACTGGATGTGGTACTCGTTTAACTCCTCTCCAGCATCCTTTTTCTACTCTCTAGGTGGACAACCACTATCACTAAGGGTTGGATAAGGATGAACCGCATCCACGAGTTGCATGACAATTTCCGCTGTGGATCGCGCTGCCCTAAAGGCAAACTGTCGTGGGCTATTGATTCGGTGCTGTTCACTGATGAGTAATAGGTCAGCCTTTATATCTCCAGCGAACTGCACTAGCAACTCATGAGCGGTTGCATATTGATCTGTAGGATGCGGATCATGTTATTCTCATTCTCCCAATGTTAAGAAGTTTCTTTATTGTTTGGCAATTTCCACCGTAGCGAGTTTTCGGTCTCGAGACTTCCCAGTGGTTATGCCAATCCAGAAATTGGTTACCTCTGACTATTTACGCTTGAAGATCTCTTCAATAATACTTCGATCTTTTCTGTATTGCAGACAACATCTCAGATTTCCAGAACGACCCGAGTGCCCTAAACTAAAGCTTTCTCTCACAGAACGTACCTTTGTTTGTTGTCTTCGGCTCTAATTCGACAAGGACTCCACCCTCTTGGTTTCGGAATGGAAAGCACTTCTGCTCCGCTGTCTCTAAGCTTGATCCTATAACATATTTTGCTGAGGACTCCGCAATGATTTTGCCTTCCGTCCACTTATTAAGCTGAGCTTTGTATCCGCTATAATTTTAGGCAAAATGTTTTCTGACTGCGCGGCATATTATTGCCTCTTGTCCCTCTTCACCTTTTGCTTTTAGACCCTGGAAATTATTTGGGTGAAGTCTTCTTCAGATGCGCCTCCCTCCTTTCACTTTTACCCAGTTCGCTCTGCAACGCACTAGCTGCGATCCGTTTGGCGCTTACAGTGCTTCTAACAGGAGCACGATGACTTCTGATTTTCGCGCATCTGCTTTTGCTTTCCGTGTCTGTCTGTGGAAACGAATACGATCTAGAATTTCCTATAGCTCCATCAACCCCCTTTTCTTGCCGTTGTTGACGTTTTTCTTGAGGAATGTTGTAGATCGCACGCGCTCCATAACTGCCGCGCATTTCCTGATAAGATTTTCCTCTTCCGCTTTCACAAAGATAGTCTACTGTGCTCCACTCAACTTATATCCGAAACTATCTGCCAACAGCACTGCATGATACTGGGCACGCCATCTGCGACCCGAATACCTCAAAACTTTGTAGGCTTTCCTCTTTATTTAGCTATGCGCATTCCGGTGTTTTGTCGAACGTTTCAGCCCTAGCTACCTCCTTCGTTGGGAGTTGCAGCGGGGGACGTATTTTCCTGCTGTGCACTAATGCAGTCAACTCTTTCTCCATCCCCGTTGTCTCCTCAGTTTTATAGTTTTTTTTTCCATGGAATTTTTACCAGCGTACCATGTGCAAGGGAGCATAAAGCCCCTACCCTAGTTCCATGAGACTTAACTTACGCTCAGTTGATCCCGAAACTCATGGGCTGATCAGCGCTCGCTGGGGGCAACGCGGTCTTCTAATACCGATTCAATGGAGACTACCCACCCTAGGTCCCGAAGTGGCTGGGCGCCACAAATACCACCTTGACAGAGTTAGATTCACATCATCCTACCGACGTCGGCAAGGAGTTGTCGGCAACTCCGATAAGTCCGAGTGTGTCCCGACGAGTATCAGCCGTTAGCATTTCGCTCTTCACCGAGAAACTTTCTTGAGGGCACAGGTATAATGGCAGCTAGAGGGTCAGAACTACTTGTTCGAGCATCGACCGTCACTTCCCTGTCACTGTTGATCTTTAATAGATAGGTGGATAGATAGATAGATTATTGCTCATAAATAAAAAGTCATGAGTACAGCAGGGGTACTGCGGCCTGAATGCTAGGAAATGTATATTACTTTTCTTCATCATCGTACTCCTACATACAATGTATTGCACTAAATGGACTAAAAGACCCAAGGAAAATATACAAAATCGGCATCCTGTAACCACCCACGTTGGGCGCCATAATAAACAATCTAAATTTTGCCTATCAGCGCAAACAGTGTTACGGAAAAGGCGAAATACACATGTTCACCTGCGAAACTCGAATTGCACCACTTCGCATGTCGTTTTATCTTAACGCGAATCAACCCAGCACACTTGACATCGCGTCCAGAATATTTACACGAGCCAAACTATTATCGAATCTATCTATTAAAATTCAACGAGCGAAAATAAATCCACCGAATGTCTCGAACGTAAATAATTGCATAATTGCTAATGTAATTAGCTGCTGTACAAACTGACTAGGCTACTATGGAAATATGCATACCAGATGAGTTTTCCAGGCAGACAGTCGAGACGCTCGTGAAAAGCGAAAGTCAATGGGAAGAATAGAGTTGAGCAAACGCTGCGAGACATTATTCATGACGGGTGGCTTCCAGCTAGTCAGAAGGAAGTTTTCTAGGCAAGCCCAAAGTGGCATGTCAATAACCAGTCATTCGCCGGAGCTCTGGGTTGGGCATCTGATTCGGGGGAAGATCGACGATTCATTCATTTATCTATGGTCGCATGGTCTACAGTTTAATTGGCATCTAAGCCATTGAGCGGTCGTGCACGGAAAATTGCATTCTCATTTGCAATTGCTTAGGAATTGTAAAGTTCAATGAATTCAAGATATCTCTAAGACAAATCGCTTTGGCGTGGAATAGATGAACGGAGGAAGGTTTAATTGGGGTTACTGTGTTGGCCGTTGTTTATTTTTTACTGTTTCAAAGTGCGCTTTTAAGAGTAGAGAGGTTCTTCTACCGAGTACCTCCTATGAAAAAAGCACCATACCATACCATACACTACTTCAATCTTAAGGTGGGATGCTTGTCAGATCGGCCCTTCCTACGCTCTCTTTGGCAATTGCCTATTTTCTAAGCCAATCTGCCGAGCATTTCCCGGGAATCACTGACATGATCCCGGGGTTTCAAATGTACTAATATCATAGCGGGGAGCCCATTAAAATCTTTGCCCTTCCTGTGACTTTTTAATCCCCGTAACCACCTCTTCTACGGTAACCCGGGCAGCGATGTCACTCAACCTTTCCCTGTCCATATTTGCCAGTAGTCAAAACAGAATGCAACCCATAATTGCAATCTATGCTTAGAATTAATTGAAATTGATTTTCACTCCGCGACAGCTAACGTTCGCCTACTACTTTCCAGGTCCCCTCGGATTGTCTTAGATCACTCGACGTGGGCACATTGATCGATATCAGCAAACGAGCGATAGTGCAAAAGCTTATTTAACGTCGTGTCAGGACATATGTATAAACTATGCTATATATCTGATACGCTACAAAACCACTTTAATTGAAATGAAATTTATTACGATTGTCGATTTTTTCCGTGAAACATGTCGAACGCTAATGTGTCAGCCGTTGTCCGACGGACACCTTACGTCCAGGGGAACACCTTAATGGTAGCTGATAGTGCATGTAATGAGTTGCAGCTAATCGAGATAGTGTGCCGAGGGGCTGTTGCAATGCAACTATCAACATGTTCATTGTTGTGGGCGTCTGGAGCACAAGGAGCACAAGCAACATGTCTATCTTGCGGTTGTGTGCTTTGTAGTTAAACTAGGGAATGTGTGATTTCCGTGTTGAGGTAGTGAGAAGCCAAAGTTGAAATGGATGTCACATATTGAATGAAACGTGACTACAAAATGATGTGGATTGTGTGAAAAGTCGAGACAAGATATCTTAATTTTGTATAGGATTGAATCTTGCAAGCCGCAGACCGTTTTCTAAGTTTGAAGTTCATTGGATGCATAATAAATTTCAATCACAGGACGTGCGTTACTTCCATTGCAGCTCCAACCTCTTTCAAATGAAATATTGTTCATAAGACTACGCAGTCCTTCAAATGCAACTATGGATATCTGTATGTTATATGGGCTTCAATTGCTATGAGCAGACCCTATTTTCTGGAAATCTATAAGACCAACAATCACCCTAACTACCTAAGATATTAAGATTTGATCTACTGGCTTTAGTCCCTCAATTCTGAGGTTTCTTAGTAGAGTTGGTTTCACATTCGGGTATGTGGACTTAACCTGCTTAACCTGGTGGAGCGAATTAAACTTAGTCCTAAGTAATAAACAAAAAAAGGAAAAACTTAAATTCAACTCAAACGGCGATGACAGAACTTAAACTCAGGTCAAAATTGGGAGGAGGCCAGCTGTGTATTTATATCAATCTCAATTTATTTTGTTAAAATTCGCGTGCGATTACGTCTTCAGAACGACAGCAAAAACAAGAAAATATTATAGTAGCAGCGTACACGTTCTAACCTTGAGATGCTTTTTCATGGCATCTCTCAGGCCTTCATCACTGGGAATTTATGATTGATAGCTAGGCGGAAGAGGGAAGCATCCTTAATTCAGCGTTCGCAGACGTTTGCAAATCTCAGAACATCTTCCAGATCATTAAAGAAATTCTTTCCGAAGTATATTCGTCTGAAGGGCAGCTGCATATGAAAAATATCGTATATAACTGAAACCATCCCCGCAACTTTTTCTAAGTAGTAGTTCAAGGAGCAATATCCCGCCCTACATAGACTACCCATGCCTCCCTTCTCAAAGACCCAAGAGACGTAATATTGAAAGCTGAGCGCTCCAAGTAGAAAGGTTTTGTGTTCATCTTATACTGGGAACTTCCTATCCACATTTTTCAATTCGTACATAGCTAAGAATTTCTTCATATTTCCCCAACATCAAAATAAAACTAGTTTGGAAAAGTACTAATTGAACCGTTTAATTTGATACCCCACACAAAAATATTCGGTGAAAAAAATGTACACCCACTTTGACATGTATGGGGGAGCCCCTCCATAAATGCAACAGATAATGGCGCCACTGCTATAGGTAAAGGAATTCACAGACCACACGTTCTCACCAAATTTCGTGACAATAGGTTCAGTCATTTTGGAGTTAAACCATTGACAGATAGACACACATTAAACCGATTTTAATGTCGCTGTGGAATCCACTATTGACAGGAATCAAAATTTCTCCATTCGGCTGCGTGAAATCTGAAAATTTCACCCTTGAGAGACTTGGCGTGATAGCATGTCATCGTCTTGAATTCCCTGACCAAGTTTCAGCAGTGCCTCATTCAACTTCACACCAATTGGGGTGATATTATGGGACTATTTAGTGCTGATAACGCTACTTGCCTGCCGGAGTAGATTTGAGTGGTGCGAACCTGCCAACCATAATAAGGTTTTCCGAAAATGTCCCTAGGTAATCTCAAAAGACTCGTGGCTATTTGAGTGTAACTGTAAAAGAATGAAACAAACCTTTAAACCACTGAAATCACCCGGAGTGGATGGCGTTTTCCCAGCAGTACTCAAGAGGGCTTAGAAATCATTTTAGGTTCTCCTCTAAAAGCAGTAAAGGGTATCGTAGCCTTGGGATATGTACCAAGGGCCTTAACGTGGGCAAAAGTGGTATTTGTTCAAAAAGCAACCAAAAAACGATCCTTTTCACCCTAAATCTTCCAGACCAAATTTTATTGTCTACAGGATGGAGTACGCCGCCGCCGCTAGTGTGGCGGAGGGTTAAGCTGGCGATATTGTATCCATCCAAGTAAGGCCACCATAGTCCCATTCATTAGCAACTATAAATTTCATCACTTGAGAGTCGTTAGACTACATGACATGGAGGTTAAACATAAAGCAGAGGTTAAATACTTGGGAATTATAGCAGACTCTCTCAGGATGACCGCTTACCGTAAAGTGGGATTAAAAGGATAGAGATTTGTGGGCTAGCAACCCGCAACTCTCGAAATTAATTCTACTTCATAGATGGATACCACGCCTCAGAATCGGACTGATTTTTTATTTTTGTCAACAGTATAGGATTGATCAGAGTGAAATTATGCGGTGTTTCCAACGATTAATTAATTGAAATAATAAAAACTTGTTGTTTCTTTTTCGTTGGTGTGGGTATTTATTCTTGCAAATACCGATAACTTGTTTGCACTGATGAAGGGAACAAGTGGTTCCCGAAATATCGGTATTTGCAAGAATAAATACCCACACCAACGAAAAAGAAACAACAAGTTTTTATTATTTCAGTATAGGATTGGTTTTTGGAATGTGCGAACGCTTTTCGATGACGGTATCGTGCCTTCCCAGAATGCTTATTTGCTCCAACTTCGTCGAGAATTTCATCAATACCGAGACTGGACATTGTGAGGTTAAGCGATGTAAGATGGTGCGATTGTGTGGTCACATCAATCCCTTTATCGGCACCGTGCGTTGTATTCTGGCAAGTCTGTCCGAAAGAAGCGTCAATACTATGTCGGATCAATACTTTCACTTACTCATCCGCTAAGCATGCTCTATTCTCTTAGAAATCGGTATTACACAGAATACTTGCTGCGAAATCCGATCCTGGATGAGGAACGTCTCAATAGTGCAATCTAACACACCGACAGAGACTCTCAATGCAGAGGAGAAAGAGATTCTATATCATCAATTCTACGTAATCCGGAAGAGACTTTCTAATGATGACATCGTGATCGTGATGCTAGATCTGAATGGGAAGTTGGGCTCTGATAACACCTTCCTCAGACAAATAATCTATAAATATGATCTTGGAAGGTTTGCGCTTTTCTGCAGCTTCCAGCAGCTTCTTTAGTTGCATAATGCTCGACTCCGGAGCTTGCTATAAGGTCAGTTGGGTCTCAACTAACCGGAAACGCTCATCTAATCAAATCGACTACATCGCGATCAGCAGTAAATTGGAATCTGAATGTACAAAACAAAGATAGGCGCAGGCAGGAGTCTCGACGGAGACCATAACTTGATGGGCGCTTACCTTCATTGCGATTCGCGTTCACATTTGCTCTCGAGTATGGGCAGCTTCGACCCTCGAAATTCAACCCGGTTAGCTTACGAATCTTGGCTGTCGTTCAGCAGTGGGAGAATTGCCTTGCTAATGGGTCGAAAAACATCTTTAACAGCTTGCCGTAGGATATTGATGAACACTAGACCACCATAAAAAATGTCCTCTTTCCGGTGCAAATGAGATTGTTTGCACCTCCCGAAGGGGTTCCATAAAGAGTGGTTGCCTGCTGCAATATGGGCACTGATCATGGAGCGTAGGGAACTGAAGGCTTTTATTGCCGCTGCGAGTGGAGGTGGATATGATGTGCTTGAATTCCGATACCCCGGGAAATCTCGGGAAGTGAACCGTAGCGTGCACCATAACAAATGAGAATTCATCATTGCATTAGTCAGGGAAGCAGATACATTCATAAACAATTACAATTGCGCTGCCGTATAATGCAACACAAAAGAATTAGCAGGTGATCGCAAGGCAGGAACAATTCATCACAGTGCTCTACCCTGTATCATCCGGTGAAATTCCACCTCTTGTAGATGAAATGATTAGTCACCGTAAGATGCGAACATCGACTCTACTCGTCCGATCAAAAAAGAAATCATCTCAGCTATCAACGCGTTCAATCGGGTCAAAACCACTAGGCTTGATAACCTCCTCGCGGAATTGTTCGTCATAGATCTAGTTGTCCGCGAGGAGCTGTTGCATCCACTTTCTCGTAAATTCTGGAAATTTTAGATCTTTCGCAGAGAGTGTAAAAATGAGATGAACACGTAGATTCCAAACGTAGGAGCCCGCCTTGAGTACGACAACTGGAGGGCTATTTGCGTGTTTCCTGCCTTCACAAAGATAATAGCTAAATTTATCTCCGAACACATTAAACACACGAGAGAGGATGGCAAGCTTTCGCTCTGGATTCTACTGTATTGATCAGCTGTGAATGAGTATGTGGGTCAACTCAATGTAATAAAGGATAGGATCAAATCAGGGTAATAAATCTCGGGCGAGCGCAATGCTGACCACATTACCTCCTCCAGGGTTCTGTAATCCCTTAGTGTACCGTGACGGTCTTAAATGAATGAAACTGTAATGGTCTACCAAGGAGGGGCTATCAAAGTTCTACTAAACTGGTATGGTAATGCCTTAATATCCAAACTCGCACAATAAATTTTATATACTCAGAGATCTAGGCCATATTGGCTTAGACGGTAATTGGTAGTGGAAGAGCAGGCCAGGAAAGCAGGAAGAATGTCGCTATACGGACTAGGAAGAGAAGAACGATTGGGAACTATGCTGGGCAAACTGGGTAGTGAAAGATGAAGATGGGAAAATATAAACCAAAAAAGAGCTTTAGGATCAAAGCAAGAAGATTCATTGTTCATTGGTAGACTAAATTATCACTTGGGGATGCGATTAACATCTAAGGGCGTTGTCTGTAGATTCTATGAGGATAGTGGTGAAATCCCATACATATTCTGGGACAGTGTACAGCATTGTTAAAAATAGGTCAAGGCACCTACTCGTAGGAGAATAGTTAATATCAGATAGCAGGCTGAAACATTTGGAAGTAAGGATCATCTTATAGATCAGCATACTGTATTAAATAGGTATAATATAACCATTAATGGCGTAATAGTTTTTAGGACATGGAACAACTTCCCTTAACACTATTTGCGTATGGATCGGGAGGAGTTTGTCTCTACCCTACGCTTTGATCCTGAATACTCCCCACGGCATGTGTGGAGACCCTCATTTTCGATTATCAGATTCAGAAGCTTCTCCATCTTCATCGTTATGAGGGAGGGGCTGTACAGTGTTCTCTGGCTCATACTTTGCCAGTATCAGGCTTGGTGGAAAGCATATGCCACTGAGCACAAGCATGGCACTCCATTTCTTACAGATTTCCTGCTGCCTACCCTGAGCGCCGTGCCAAAGCCCACAGTGGTACGATAGGGTCAAGCTGACACTCAAGAGACGCAGGTTCCGTTCGAATACTGTCAGTTGCCCCGAGTGCAAATTGTGCAAGGGGTATACAGCTCGCGTAATACATTTGATTAGGGAAGGTGTTTTTCGACTCCTCAGTCTAGATCCATAACGTTTTGTTAATAGCATGGCCACCCAGTACAGGGTATTTTTGTTTTTTGGGGGGTAGGGTAGGTGAATGCATTTACGTAAAGAGTGTTGGACTCCCGCAACAGTACGGCGTCGGACTACCAACTAAAAATATTCCTGTCATCAGAGAACTAGCCTGAATCCGTTTGACACATTACTTCGGGCGAACTCTGCCGCTCTCCTTCAAGTCAGGGAATTCCTTTCACAAGCGGGTGGAGAGAGGAGGAAGACAGTTGTTAATTCAGGGAAAGCCTTGCTATCCAGTCCCTCCGCCGGTTGAGCTCAATCTTCTTCGCAGCATGAAGATTTCGAACATAATGGGCAACACGGCCGCCATCTGCCAGTGCTCCTCAGCATCTCCTCTAGCAATGTTGTCGGGAGAGAGCTCCCCTGTGTTTACATAAAGCTGCTGACGAAAGCTGTCCCACCTTTCACTGGAGAAAAAGGTATGTTCGATATCGTTCGCCATTCCATTGCAGAACACACCATCAGGAGATCGTACCTTTCCAACCTTGTGCCAGTGAGACTGAAAACATCGATGATCACTTAAAAATTGGGTAAGGAAGTAATCAATCTCACCATGCGCAGTCCACCAGTCCATCTGCCCCTTGATTTTCAGTTGTCATCCGGTAAGTGTGCGTTGACGTTCTTCACAGGCAACCATCTCTTTTAAATCTGCTATAGATTGCTTTACGTTCTTTAGAAAGAAGGGAAATAGGGATCACTCCCGCGATCACCATCATGGCGTCTCCTGATAGAGACGTCATCTGCATAAACAACCATAAACCAGGCTATCATAGGAAATGTTCTATAGGTCTGGCCTTAGAATGGATCCCTGCTCTGCTCTCGGTCCATCGGTACTTAGTATGCAGGGTTTCCGTAAGGCTCCGATTTTCCGGCTGACAAGTTTATAACCAAGCCCCGCGGGTCTTCATTTACTTTGTTAATTACGTTTTGCCAACCGTGAACTTTGTTTTTATTTATGGCACTATGGAGTCTTCTTTTTGCTGATCTATACCTTGCCTTTATGGCGGTCCTCGCAGGCGTGTATATGTTGTGGCAAACGACGGAGCTTATGACACTCATTCCATAGGTCGGCAATTTCTACCGTCCACCAGTAAATAGAAGGTTCGTTACGGTTGAGGTCCCCCCAGGGCATGCAAGTCTCGCACGCTGTCGTTGTCAGGTTCATCACTGAGTTTATGACAGTGTCAGCCGCAACGCTACCAGCCTCGGAAGCGGCCTCCAACGAGACTCTACCTGTTCCAAGAGCTTTGACGAATTTCCCGATATTCACTCTCGTGATGTTCCACACCCAGGGGGAACGCCGGGTTGGTGCACGTCGGCAAGTAGCGTCAACCACTTGCAACACGATGTATTGGTGATGACTTGAACAGGGTAGGGCTATTACGACGCATTAACGATCTTGGTAGACGAGAAACTTAACTCCTCCTCCACCGGGGAGCGATAAGTTGTAGTTGTAGTTTGCATCAGTCACATTTTTTGAAGACCTGAGCAACGTTAACCTATACGAATCCTGCTTGCCATGAAGTCATACTAACAAAACTTGCTTATAATAAAGGGCAAATCCATATACACAAGACATTTTTTTGCGGATACTATCGCTGAAACATGACATCTTTATCTTCAAGAAAACAACCAACTGTTGCACTATATCATCTTTTCAGGAAAATATTAAAAAGAGATAAGTGGCCAATGCAACCCCACTGGGAGTTATTTATGGAATGGAGCATTTTTCATATTTATCTTCAAGATTAACTACAACTTGTTTAACTTAATTAAAAAAGTTTCTTGTACTTCTCAACACGCACTGCAAGAATATTCCTTTACCGCTAAAACGTGTGCCCATAAAAAACATAACAACTTTAGGATCACAACACTACAAATCACCTCTGCATTAACGATTTCAATTAACATATTTAAATCAGCTGAACTATCATATTTGGCTCGTTCGCAAAGACGACAAGAGCTGACGAGCCCCACACTTCATAAAAATACTTAATGATGGTCGTCATTTATTCAATTTACGTGAGTGAAAAGTGAATCCAAAGCAAAATGTTTATAAGGTTTTTATACACGTTTGAGAGCCAGTTGATTCTGACTGACGAGCTTAATAGCTTCCATAACATTTTATTATTGTTATATGATACGAAGAATAGGCTGGAAAGGCGCTTCTTTCGGGTATGTTTTCCCTTTTGTTCCATTCGGGTAGTGTTTATTTTATCAGGTTACATGGGTGATTAACATGACAAGCGAGCCATGCTATTACATCTGTATAACGAGGCACTTACCACCGTCCCGACAGGCTTCCATTGAGGAACGCACTTATTCAGAAATGATCCATCACAATCAGCGGCGCCGTTTTTACTATCGTTATCGTACATCAGTCAGTCGTTGTAAAGTTGGAGAGAACATTCCCTACAAACAGTCAAGTCCTTCCAATGGAAATCTGAAGGAAAGGCAGGGATCATGCTAAGAATCTGCTCTACACCATGTGCTGTCAACCATCCGTGACGGGGTTCAAACCCAAAACATTGGAGCAGACCAAACGCTATAAATGGCGGAGTTCATGCGGCCTGGTCATAACACGCTTTAACGACCTACCTTGTAATGGCAAATTCCTTTTTATATGATGTTGTTGTCAGACAACATTACATAACATTTTCATTAACCACATGATGGGGTGTTTTATTTGATTTCAGGCGCAATATACGTGCAACGACTGATATGATGGCGCGGACGGTCCGGGGCAAATTTAATATCAAATGCGAGGGAGATTGTTATTAAATCACCGGTTCCTAAATGAAGCCCCTGATGAGCTACAAATTAAGATTTATTATAAGCACTAACTGCATAATGTAAACTTCCGTAAAAAAACGCCATGTGTACATATGCAAGGCAGCGACTATCAACATTCCGCTCTGGATGGCTTACATACGCTTACAATGGGTCGGACATTTGTGTCAAATTATTTTTAGCTTGTCCAACATACTTATTGCACGGGCATGTCTAATGGTGCATGCGTTGGCTGCAATGGATGTTGCTAATGGAAATGCAGTTGTGCATGCACCTATAGTGCATGTCTGTACCGTGAATGCACTTTGAAGCAGAAAGAAGTTTCTTGCTTTCGAGATGAGTAGCCTTCTTAGGAAAACTAATTTCTTAATTATGTAGCCCCGTTTACCCCTTCCCCTGCGTCCTAATTTTTTATTCCAATTAATAATTAGGGAAATTTGCTCTGCGAATATTTGTCATTTCTAAGAACTTTTCCAATTTAACTCCTTTTAATCTTTCGTTTGTCATAACATTTCCTTATATTTCATTTCGCTTGGTATTATGGTTGTGCTATTGCTGCTGCTATGGACTACAGAGTAGATAGTGGGACGTTGGGGTGATCACGATCCTGATTACAGACGCAAACTCTTGTGAAAGTCTTTTTCGTGGAAGAGATGCCAGGGAAAATTTCTACGAGTCCTTCGGCTGACACTAAAAAAAACTGTTGGAAATTTAAAAATAAATCGGGAAACTGGAAGCTTCACGCTGCAGGTATGAAACTTTTTGTGTATTTCGTCTATAAAGACATTGCTAGGATGCATGTTCTATGTTATAACCTACATTGCTGCAAAATTTCGTTGTGCTGGGGTGAATTTAAGGGGGGTTTTGCAGCCAATTACCAAAACTGGAGGGTGTTTCGGAGACTAGGCACCATATAGTGAATTTTTTTTCAGACTATTCGGTTGAGTGGTTTCTGAAAGTAGTAGTGTCCAATACCTGTAGCTGACAATATTATGGGAACTACAATCACCCGCTCGAGACGCCAAATTCCTTTGATTTCCCGGGCCAGTGACTCATAGTTCACCTTCTTCTCCACGTATTTCCGTTCGATATTGCTATTATGGGGGATAGCAACATCAATTATACACACGGAGCGACCCGCCTTGTCAACTAACAGTAAGTCAGGCTTGTTATGTACAGTATGGAGTCAGAACTTGCCGGTCCCAATAGATGCTGTAAGCAGAACTATTATGTACTGCTTGCGGTTCATATCGGTAAAGCGGACATGTTCCCGTGATCAGCCCATGCTTGTATGCAAGGTTTTGATGGATAACCTTACATACACCATTATGCCTGGTGATGTATTGCATCGGTGCTATAACAGTACAGCCAGAAATGAGTTGGTCCAACGTCGCTAACGCCGAACCACACATTCTGGTCGCTCTCCACCCGTTGTTTTATGATCAGCTTTTGATAAGCTCGGGTAGCGACCACGCCGTTCTGAGTAGCACACTCTCTCCATTGGTATCATCCATCGAAATATGACGATTAAGCATTTTTGCCCATTTTTACGTCCCGCGGGTCGTGGAAATTTTCAATTTTCTTTGAATTTCCTTGGGGCTCCCAAGCTGCAGATTTTCGCCAATATCTCACGTTCCCGACATCGTAACACATTATTATTATTAGTTTATGAGGATGGGTCCGTTGAAGAAATGATCACTTTCGACCTCCGCACTGCCACTTTTCCAATAAATGTTCTTGTTGATTTCGTGTTTCCTTATGCGAGGAACTTTGAGTGCGTGGCAGTTGCATAATAATTTAAAATTCAATGATATGACTTGCAGTTTCGTCTAGGGCAGAGGCAACTCATCAGATGCTGCCTCACCTCTGCCCTGGGAGCTGCATTACCGAAGTGGTTACAAATTGGTATTTGCTCTCTCCCCGCTGGACGAAGCCGCAAGTCATATATTTTGCAACTTAGGTGCTTGCCCAATAATGAGGCTTCAGTGGACCACAACGGAGAAAGCATGTTGTTTCCAACTGGTCCGGTCCGCCATTAAAAGGATGGCGGACTTCGAAATCCCTCGATTCTTAAACAAAAATTTTAAAATTCAACTATGTCAGAAGCTCTTTACACAAATAATTTGCTCTGCAAAGTACTCTGTCAATTATAGCTAATTCCATACACTTCACACTAGGAGTTCAACATTATTAGCAAATGTGAAGAAGTTCATCAAAAACAAAGTCGGGAAACCGGAAGCTGAACAATTCAGGTATGAAAGGTTATGTGTATTGCTCACATACACAATACAATAGTTTGTCAGACCATTCATTCAAGTACGATACTGACTTTTAAAGCCTTTGAATGCATGAAAGTTGCACAAAAATAAAAGCTTTGATCTATTACAACTTTGTTAGTAATAGCACAATTTCTACCAAAATTGACAGTATCATACTCTACCGTACGGCCTAGATTACTGCAACTGTTGAATCTAATCTAATCTACGTCTGCTTGCATCAATGATATCCTTTTGTACATTTAGATAGCAAAAGGTAAAGGTCAGTAGGTGTTGGTTATGGTGTTGGATGTGAAGAAGGCCTATGAGAAGTTTGATGTGGCTACCCTTAGCGACATTTTGTCAAATTTCTGCTTTCCTCCTGAAATTGTTTGATGGGTATCAACGATAATGTCTAATCGACGCCTAAAACTAGGGCTGGACAGCGTTCAAGTTGGAAATGGCATACCCCAAGGATGCGTTTTAACTTCAATATTGTGTCATATCTATACAACATCCTTGCATAATAAATGCTTTGATAGCATTGAAATTAAATTTTCCAATATGCGGACGATTTCCTCATGTTGGCTCCAGGAGACGATTGGTTGTCGACTTTCAAATGTTTACAAAGACAGGTAAATGCGTTTTGTTGATGAATCCCGAAGTTTGGGCCTACAAACCAACATAACCAAATCTATATCCTTCAAGAGAAGCAGAGTAACACACTTGCTCATTAAAATTAATAATCTTATTCTTGCCCATGGCAAATCCATAACTTTTCAGGTAGTGAGATAACGAGGGCGTGTTCGGTCACTCCATTATTCTTAAAACCGTAAAAGCAGGCAGGTTAATTATCCATAGGCCATCAATCTCTGCCTGTATCCTGAGAAGATGCTTGGGGCTGACCAGAACCACCCCATTGAACCAGATTTTTTCTTTGGCCAACGAGCCCAAAGAACTTCTTAAATCAAAGGAAAGAAATCCCAAAACCTATTATTTGGTGGATCAGAACCCGGATGCTGAAAATGGTATCTCCTCGATCTATAAGTCGTTCCGGAGTTTGTTTGACACTGTAATTCCCAATGTTATTCCCGCAACCTCTAATAAGATCCAGGTTATATTGTCGTATGATTTGAGGGCACCTGTGGCAGAGCAGGTGGGGATGGGATGCAAGCCTCACGTTCTTTCTTGGATGTCAGTTCGGTTTTCTCGGCTGAACTTTTTGCGTTGCTTCAGGCCATCAAAGTGGCTTTCACGATGGGTGAGGAGAAGCTTGCTATCATTACAGACTCTCTCCATACTTGTAAATTTCCCAAAAAAAAAACTACGCCATCGCATCACCTAGTGGGCAAAATGCATGCCCTTGCTTTTGACCCCCTTTTTAATTCTTTAAAAGTTCTATCGTGTCCGGCGCATGAAATGAAACATTAAATGAACTCATCCATGTAGAGGCCCGCAGGGTTCTGGGCTCTAGTCCCACAAGCTTAGTCGAACCCTTCTCTGTAAATGTTCTGAAGGCAAGGCACTCCTACAGAAAGTGGAAGGATTTTGACGATATTACGTGTCAAAGCACCATTTACCTCTAACATTCACGTTGCTTTATCCATAATTCAACCGGAGGCTACCCGTACGTTTACAGTTTCCGAAGAAAAATTACAGAATCGTCTTCAAACTAATCACACTTATAACAAAGTTTTTCTCAAAAGGATTGAAAACATAGATTCAGAGAAATGTAACACTTGCATGGTTAGATAAACTAACGAACACAGAATCTTTGGGTGTAAGGGTTATGTCCGGTTTCGGGCTAAGTGTAGATGGTATAATAAATTTTTTAACCTTGAACAAATCGTTTTGAGTAGAGATCTTTACATATATTTCTTTAAAGAGGCTACAGTCAGATTATAATACAGATAGTTTCAGTTTCTTCACGGCACGGCATTTCCTATCAGCCCTGTTCTCGTTTCTTGCATTGATCTATTATTACCCCTCGGCGATCCAATGGTTCGCAATGGTTAGTAGAGTCGCGTACCTGATCCACACGGTGTTAGATATCTTTATATCAACATCTTATTTGTATGGCTTCAGACTTAGTAAATTCGTGCGAAATTGATAAGTTTGAATTACTATAACTTTGGCACTAATGGTCGGATTTCCATGAAACTTTACATGGGCATGCGTAATCCTCTATCCCGGTGCAAAATTTAATATTCCTAGGTTGAACTTAAGGCGGGTTTTTCGGTCAATTTCAAAAAGCTGGTAATATACTATTAGAAAGTTTATTTGATCAGATATTAGAATGGGACATATCTTGAGGCCTAGATTTCATTTCATATCAGCAAACCATTTTTTCGGGTATTGGGTCCGAAAATGAGTCCTGTTTCACTTTAAGTGTGTTCATTTTGACTCCTTACTCACGCACTTTACAATTCACGTCATATAAGATTCGGAAAGTACTAATGGAGCCCCCCCCCCCCCTATATTTGATGAAAAAAATGTTTACATCCCCCCTTTAAACTCCACGTAAATGTATGTCACGCACTGTATGCGTGGGATTACATAATTCCCATATGTCCACAGAATTTTATTCGGATTGGTTTATCGGGTGAGAGATAGACAGACAGTAAATCGATTTTAATAAGGTTTTATTTTACACAAAGCCTTAAAAAAGCTGATATAATTCGGTGGTAGTTAGTCCTGCAGCAAGAAAAACTACTGGCGAGACATCAAATTGTTGGTGCAGATAGCAGGCGCCGTGCAGGCCTTGCATCCAGTATGCAGTCTCATTGCTCATTAATACCCTTAATTAATGATGGTATTGCACAGTTATTTAGCAATTCTCTATAGGATCCAAATCCGGATTTGCCCATACTACTTTCAAAAACGAAATTTACAGGATGCGATCCATTCATTTACAGTCAAAGAGCCACCACCATGCTCGTTTCCTAGAATGGACCTTTCTCATTGCCATGCTTTACCATCTAATTCAAAAGGATATATCTTGGTATCATAAGGACAAATTATCTTCAAATAGTAAAATAATATTAACGGTTGAATTTGCCAACCTATCGCCGGAGAGGATGAAGAGTTTATGGAGGGCAGAGAAGGTTAAAAAGTGATGGCCTCTTAAAGTGTTGTTTTTAGATAATTTGACTAATTTTGAATTTTCGATCCTAACCCCAGAGGATGAAGGATGTGTGGGAGGGAAGGAAAGCCCCCCCCCCCTTTCTAACTCTGTTCGCGACGATTTTATGATTCCTGGGTGTGGGGCTTCTCACTTTAATATTCTTAAAAACGGATTAGGATATCGGGGAGGGGAAGTAGTTACAAAATTGTCATTTGCCCCCTTATATCAATTCAAAAACACGACATGTGTTTAGAATTATAACGAGTCCTAAGTCCAACATCCGCTTAATGGCGGACTGGAGCAGTTGAAAAGCAACATATTCCCACGGTTATGGTTCACGGAACCCTTATTCTTGGTGCTTGCTCAAGAATGAGTGTTCCGTGGACCATAACCTCGGAAGTCTGTTGCTTTCCAACTGGTCCGGTCCGCCATTCGCATTTCTGCGTGATAGGGTTTTATTTTATTCTTCTCATATTTTCAGCCCACCCTAGAATTCCTAACAAAGGCAATTGGTCGGGTATTTCTATACACTTCCCTACGGCACGGAACAATAATAGCGATTTTTAGGCCTGGCTTATCTTATGCTTCCTATTGTATGCACGTTACTTATCCTTGAGGCAGGAATGAACGCGAATTCCGAGGCGGTTGGCGGGTCAGCTTCGTTAGCTCGACGTCATGCCCAGAGTTCAAATCCTGATCACGGCATGGGTGTTTGTGATTGATCAAAGGAGATAGATGATAATAAACAGGATCTACTGATCCTGATTGCTGGGTTCTTCGCTTAAAAAGGGCGGGGATATCTATATTCCTATGCAGTCACTTTCAGGGAAGTTAGGGCGAAGGGCATTGTTTCTTTACAACCACTCTTGGAAGCTTTTTTTTATCCAAACGTATATCACAAAAGGTGCAAATCAAACATCGCAACATATGACTTCCGTCACGAACACTCGCAACAATTTATTCCTGAAGCTACTGCACTAAAGTGCAATTGAATTATAATTAAGATGCAATCCAAATCTATAAAAACATTTCTCCGCTAAAGATGATGTGCAACTTTCTACGTACATCTAAAGACAGACCAGTCATTCGAGAACTTAAATGAGATAAATCACCCCAAAGGCGATATTGCACAAATTTACAATGTTTTCCTTTCAACTCCGATGCAGAAACACTTCCCAACATTTTATTTGTTGAGTGCACCACGTTAAATTTAGATCGAATTTTCACTTTCGTATGGCTTTCATCGGAGAGACGCCAGCCGAAATCTATTTCTGGATCTGGGAAGAACATGTTCTATGCATAAGCGAACACTCCCTACGTACAATTTCCCTTTAATCGCATTTATGATTGATTTATTAGCTCCTTTCCCATAAAAGTAGCACCAAAAGGAAGTAAAATGATTTATTTTGTTTTTATAAATTAGGAGCACGTGCTAGGTGAGTTGTAATGAATTCAAGGGCAACCTTAGGAAACAATCTGTCACAATTATCTCAGCTTTGAGAGATTTATTGTAGTTCCTTTGGGAAGTCTAGTTGAGTTATATTGGAAAGACACACCCCTAGCCTGTATCGCAGAATATTGATTGGAGGAAGGAAGGCGGGAATTGGTGTGGAAGACCACCTACGTTTGTCCGTCTGAGATATATAGACATATGATAGAATAGAACTATCGTAATTCGGTCTAAAATTTTTGAATCTTTTTAGAAAAAGCCGAACGAAATTATGTGGTACCTGCATAATAACGTCATTATCAGAGCTATTCATTTCGACACAAATGTCTTCCTAATTTGTCTAAGAATACATTTCAATCCATTCAGGTCTATATGTTTCCACCTTGGTGGGACTGAGCACTCCATGCCGCCCTTGATGTTAATTTTCTGATAACAAGCCTCTTCCCGTGGTCCAGCATCCTACACTAGTTAATTCTCAACTTATCACATTCAGCCTCCTCTATGCACTGGCGTGGACCTCCCGGTGGACAAAAGACCTTCTTTCCGAATAGCCAATAACTCTGGACGGAGTAGAATGCATTTGTGCAAGTTGGTTTCCATGTAGCAACCTCCATAATTTCTGGATAATCTTCGGCAATGATATGCATTTAAATGATGGTTAGATTCGTACGGAAAATGTGGATATGAATAACACGAAGTATTGCTATAAATCGCTGGCAACAATAATGTCAAAGGTACATACCTGGCAGTCAGGCAGTTGTCTACAAGGAAATCGAGGTGGTTACAGCGACGGCCCACAGGCCTACGGGGTTCACGTTCTATTTATTGCAGAGTTTACATTTCTTCGTATTCATATTTATTCGGGCTGCGTACGTGCGATTAAAATCATAATATTTATTTCTTGTTATGGTTCTGGTTAGCTCTTACAGTAAATCATGCATCCTTTCACGAAGTGGACACCCACCGTGAGCAATTACCTTATTTGCGCAAATGCCGCGTAGATGATTTGAAGATATATCCCTAATGTAATTGCGTTGTCTGTTATTGATGGTCGTTAAATGCCGACAACGTTTACACATTTTTTATAGAAGATCACAACATAATCAAATAGGATTAGTTTAGATGCAGACGATAGATGCGGACAGTGGCGGCTGGTGTTATTCTGGACTAAGGAGCTTATAGTGGTCGGCGAAGTGCATGGAAACACAAATAAATAGTATTATGCCTTTATAGCTATGGCACGGAGTTGACGCCCATAATTGCTATGTCTACCAGCTTTTTATTAGTAGCTCCTTTTCTGCATAGTCCACGTGCCCCTAGAAGCTCAACTTGGCATCACTCATTATCTCCAGATTCCTAACGAGCTATTTAAACCAAATTCGTGATAACCGACCCGGATTTTTAAGTATTCTTCATCCTACGATCGGAAATAAGGGTCACCTCAGTTTTCTTGCCCGCCATGTCCAATGTCACCATTCGTAATCATGATTTGTTAGCATGACTGGTTTACTTCCACAAAGTTCGAGGTTGCCTCCTCTGGCACACGAAATCGAAGCACTTCACCAGCATGAATCGTTATCAACGGGTGGGCGTTTTATTCAATCTACTCGGTCGGCACATAAGTAAACCCATGTCCGTATTTCGTCAGATGAGCACATGGGCAAGTTCATAATGCATCCAGCGAGTGTCTCGTTGGAATTATCTCTCATTATTCGAAAAGTTGCAGAAAGTACTCTCCTAGACCTGTCAGCACTCACATGCAATTGTACATAAACACCCATTGCCACTGTTCCCTTCAAATCACTACATACATATATCTAGAATAAAATGCCTCGTTAGTTGCTCTAAAAATCTTGATTGATATAATCATCATCTATCGTGCTAGGTCTCCAATCATTGTCGGTTTTTGGAAACGATACTTCTACTTGCTATAACTAGGGTTGCCTTTATTCAGAGAGTGGAGTTCAATGGAAGGTGAGAACACCAAACGAATTGTCACTTTCTTTACTAACTGTCTGCCACATCTGTGTCCGAATGGCCAGTGGCTAGAGTGCCAGACTGTCGTATGGAAGCTGTGAATGAATGCCTGAATTAAATCATGGTAATCATCACGGGCGAGTGCAACGTTGACGACATTACTTCCTACAGGGTACTGTAATCCTGTAATGCACCGTTACGGTCTTGAATGAAGTGTTCTAAGACTAAGATTATTATGATCTGCCCCATCTGTCAAAGTGGTTCTTTATTCTAGATTACGTCAAACAGAGCCCTTCTTTAAAGTGTATAGTATCCACCGTCTTCTAATCAACACGTCTACCAGTGCCTGGCCCGCACACCAACGTAGGTTTTCGTTCATGATTCTCTCGGGCCAGGGTACTTCGATAAAACTGCCGTTTTAATAAACGCTGCAAATAACAGCGGTAGTCAGTTTTCATGTGCTAATCCCATATTGCAGTAAAAAGGGAACTTTGGAGCGAATCAACCTAAACCTGACATTGATGTTGAGGTATATCATTTTAGGCATAACACGTTCTGCACTGTGGGGCGCTCCTATTTCTTATTTCTAGATAGGATGCGTTGTCGGCGTTGTTGCAAGTTTTCTCGGGTTACCGGCAGTCTTGACTCACTTGTTTTTCCCAAAAACACACCTTTCTGGATACCGCCACTTCATCTGTGCATTATTCATTGCAGGCCTAGTAAAAGCCTCCCAGTCATCATGTACACTTTACAACTAATTATTGTATCTAATTCATGCACTCTTATATCTTATAATTATTATTCTGTTAAGGGAAGTTGCATTGCGTCCTTGAAGAAATATTGTGTCCCTTTTGGTTATAGTGTTCCTATTAACTATAGTATGTCAAGCAACCCGATAACCGTTAGGAATTTTAATGCACTCAATACTTCTAAGTATTTCAACTTTGAATCTAGTATTAAATATTCTGCTAGATGCCTTGACCTATTTTACACAACCGCCAGACACTGTCCTAGAACGTGTATAGAGGTTTCAACACACTCCGCATAGAATCTGCAGGCAATACGTGGGATATGCTCATTTCCCTAGGCGTTAGTTTAGTCGGCAGTGTGCAGTGAGTATTCCTACTATAATCCCGAAGTTCTTCTTGGTGAGGTTTAAACAGTCCCTTGTGCGCTTAGGTTCGAATCCCCCATCCTGGACTCCTCCCTTCCTCTTCATTTTTTAATGTCAAGGCAATGAACCCGTTTCCAATTCCACAGAAAGGTTCTGGCCCGTGTAAAGTCGTCCTTGCTCCATTCTTGGCCAGTTCGTGCGCTGCCTCATTGCCTTCCCACCCAACATGGCCTGGAACCCAGAGTATCCAGACCTTATTGTGCGAGCCGAGCGTATTCAGTGTCTCATGGCATTCCCATACAAGTTTAGAGTTCATCTGGTTGGACCTAAGTGAGGAGGCGCATCATTCTATGGCGTATCTTTCCGCCTGGAATATGCTAGTGTGCTTACCCATCGTTACATTTTCCTTAGGCCAATTTCCCCGGCACCCTTTCCCTCTGCTGTGAGGGATCCGTCGGTGTTCCAAGTAATCAATTGCTAGTTTAAGCCGTATGCCACAGGCTGTTCCAGTTTGCCTGATTACTCCAATGTGTTTCAAACTTTCTATCAAAGTGAGCCTGGTGGCTTCTGTGGTTTGTTCGAGCTCTTCACAGAATTCCCTGAAGCTGGTCCGTTTTGCTTCCCTGATCGCATTACTATAAGGAGTCAGTGTAATTTTGTACCTCGGCAAGTCTCCGGTTGGTTTTGCCCTGTTGAAGAGTTTCCGTACCTCTATTTTCATTCTGGCTAGGTTCCTATTCCACAAGGGCCTCTTGATGACTTACCTGTCGACATGGAGGGTTCATCCGACATCTTCTAATTCCCGACCAACCCGTTCATTCGAGTTTTCCGTTCAGTTGCGTCTAGTACTTGGTGCTGGTCTGGTGCTGATCACGAATGTTGGAGTATTCCCTATGTTATATATCTCTAATTAATTCCTTAAAATAAATTCAAGAAGGTACTCATCGGTCATCCACCCAGATCGTGAGGAGTCTACCCTTGCCCTTCACTTTGCTTCTGAAGGCCCTCCATAATCGCGTATAGGGATCCTAATTTTAGGCGATTAGGAAGCCTATGAGATTGTCCATCTATAGTGCTTCGGCGTTAGGAGGAAACTCTGTCGTTGTGTGTGGTCCTGGTATATCATCCCCTGACCTACCCGGGTTTTCCCCCCCTCTTGGGTTCAGGTTTGGGTTTTTTTGGAGCATGCCCCTCATGTGGGTTAATCTCCGCTGCTGCCCGCTTTTTTGGCTCCCATAAAGATGATTTAAATCTATCCTGAGCTTTCTTAAGGGCCTTTTCTAGTTTTAGGCCTTCCTTTAGATAACTATTTAGCACCTGCGCCATTGAGGCCGGTTTCTTTCCTGAAGTCAGATACTGCTTTTCCCTACTTTTTGGTGGGTTGTAGTCCTCGCAGTATGCCAATGTTGACCGTAGATCCAGTGTTTGACGTCCCAATTTCTCCCGTTTTGGGTATAATCACCTGGCGCTCAGTGTTTTGAAGATGTGCCTCCACCTGGTTGGCCATTTTGTGTACGGTACGGGATCCCTCTTGTTTAGTTGTAGTTCTTTTTGTTTTTTGTCCGTGTACTCATTTGATTCCCACGAGTATGGGGGGTTAGTAGGTCTGCCATGCCATATCCCCCAGAAGCATTGTAAGATCAAACCTACTCACTGAGGCGATCAAATATCAGTGAGGCTCCACTCGAAAACAGTCACTTACCCCCGACTGCAACCTATCGAATGGGCACGGTTCGCATAACACCCTGGATTGAGGGAGTTGTTTTTCGTCTCCCCAGTCTAGATCCGTGGCCTTTTGTTAATGGTATGATCATCTCATACAGGGTGTGGTTATCACCACCCAATAACTGTCTTAGGAGATAAGAGCCACATGTCACCCTCGAAGAGAGATAGCTCACTCTCACAGATAGAGAGGTTGGCCCTAGGAAACTTGATCCCATTCTTATATCTAGTATTCCTTGCATTATTCTAGGATCCTACCTTTCAAAGAGAATGCTCAAGTGACCATCTAAATTAACTATTGCTAACCACCCACGATGAGTGACGAATTTTGACCATCCAGTCCGCCGGTATCTAAATGCTGCTGCAATATAGCCCCCATCGACACGTGCTTGTTTGACTCTGCTAGCCAGTTTGGAAAAGAAATCACGTGTTTAAAGACTGGTTTATGGCGTTTAGGACCCGCATATAGTTGGGTGTTATAACCAAATTAATTAAGCATTCCACGGCGAAATTGATTGATTCATACGTGGGCATGAAAACGTAAAAAGATGAGTAGCTCCTCCGCATATGTGGAATTAAATATCTCGCAAACTTGGATATAATTTCCGTGGGAAGGAAAATTCGGGACGGAATACCTGCCTCAGATAAAATATCTATACATTTTGAGTGTAAAATTATTATTATTTTTTTAATTCTTAAAAAAATAAAACAACAGGAAGGAAAATGGAGTTGTCCAGGATTGTCAGGATTATCTAAGAAAAATCAGTATTATCACAATTCAAAATATAATATATCATTTGTGGTAAAAACTCTCTTTCCGCATTATCTTGACCTACAATTTGAATTTCAGCGGCACATTGCTCACTAGATGTTTCTCATTTGAGGGAGTATTTCCACTTAAATTAAGTCCTAAGAGTTCTTCCGAGAGTGTGAAGGGTAAAATTGTCACTGTTGTATGGAGACAGAATATAAAGAAAGATGTTACACCGAACGACTGGATGTGGAAGCGGGGACGGAGGCTCAACTCAATTTGAGATAAACTTACATTTTTTTTTTGTCTCGGGGGCTCCTTATTTTGGCTTAAACACTCACGTGTTTCAAAAAGAAGAAAGAGGATTTGCGGTTTCATTTAAGGTAGAGGCTCATCAGACACTGCCTCTTTTCTGTCCTGGGAGCAGCGTAACCGGAGTAATTTCCAGATAGTGACCACTTATACAACTTAATATTCATCGTCATACTTTAGTACAACCCACGGATCCTTAGGTATGACAATATTATCATTACCTTCCATTTTTTTCGCTTTATTCCACATCCACTCCAAGTTTTTTTTCTAATGGCCAGGATGACTACAAGGAAGCTCTAAGTGGCCTAGAAAAACGTCCCAAGAACAGCGAGCTCGGGTACCGTAGTTTTGAACATTTGACCGAATTGTGTGGTGGTCCATCAGATTAGGAATCCTACCGATAGTTGTTGTTTATCTTCATTCCGTTCCTATTCGACTCCTTTTTCAAATCATCCATGGCCGAGCAGATGTCATCGTGACTATCAGTCGATGTGTTAGGGGGAGATGATATTGTTCATCTCGACAAAATGAAGGACGTAATAGATAAACAGGAGAAATAGCATCAGTAGGCTTAGGACTGCAAGCCTCTCCGAGATATTAACTATTCGTTTCCTCTTCTGTGTATGGCGTCCAGATGCACCCTTTGTTGCCGCTATCAAAAGCTGTCTCGAAATCGATGACGACAAGTAAGGTCGAGATCTCGACATATTGGTCCAACACCATAATCAGCGGTACAAAACCGAGTGTCCAGTCTAGGCTTATCTTAATAAGGAACTCCAAATATCCCGGTTTTACGCCGAGGTCCACTAATACGATATACCTAAAAGCTGCCTGGCGTTTTGACCTACGCCATCGTTCCATCTGAGGCGAGATCTACCACATCTTCTTTTATTCCCTTCCGGGCTAAATCAGTTTCACCCATATGGGACTACAATGAGCAGTTCAACGTTGAAAACCATTCAGCCCGATGGCTTTAACTCGTTTAAATGTATTGATGACCAATATGGTTTCACTTCTGTTTAGAGCGGCAGTCCACGTGTACATGCTACGACCGCTTGACATTTAATCTACGAGAAGTGGAACTTCACCAGATAGTATACGATTGAGAATCGCTGTAAAGTATTCCTTCCATATCATGAGTTACTTCATATCATGGATAAGTAAAGAGTTACAACTGCCAGCAAGTTCTTTCAAAATACGATGATTTTTATTTGCAGCAACTCCTGCTTTGCTAATCAGCGCAATAATGAGTTTCGTCGCACTCAATCAATTTCCACATTTCTGTTGTCAAGTGGTCGAAAACTTTCCTTGCGCCAAAGTGAAAACATTTTTTTAGCAGCCCAATGTTTTCTGGCGGGTTGTTTGAAATGACTACCATCCGTAACAAGGAAGATTTCCCACTACTGACCAACTGCGAGACTAATTCAAATGTCAAACTAATTCTTCCTTTGTTACTTACATTCAAAAGAGAACTCCTGAATCTACTGCCGATTACGAAATTATCAATTTCTACCAACCGATCTTATGGCTGCTTTTGTCCTCGAACGGTGTACCACCTATGACAAATCAGTGAAAAATACAATACAAATCGTTTCTCTATTACATCCTCGATCAAGGTAATCTCACAGATTAACTTAACATTCAGCTCATCCATCGTGACCACAATATCGTGTTTCGGAAGCCTTCTTTGTATTACGTGTGGCTAGTCAAAGAAAACACACTTTTCTCTGGTCTCCGTTGGTGGAAAGGTGGATCGAGGCCACTTTTCTCGGTCATGAGCTAAGTAGAGTGAACTCAAACCCCTTTCTAACCAATTGGCTAGAAGGTGATTTGGCCAAAAGATAGTTTAGGCCCCAGGGCGAAACGTGGATTGGTACCCACGGTAAAGGATAACACCTGGGAAACGCCTGCTGAACCAACACCAACAGCTCAACTACCAAACCCTATCTCCACCTCCTCATAGGACCGCTGGGAGCTATTTCTTAACGAAAAGCTGTTGACGGAGAAGGATGAAGGCGAGTCTACAGCACCTAAAAACGAGACAAATTGTACCAACTGGTCCTCCAGGTTGGGGATTGGGTAGGGTTGACAACCCTACACGGAAAGCCGAAGCTACGAAGCCACAACAGGAGCCTTGGACTGGACCTTCTACGAGGCAGTAGAACGAACCCTCGAAGCCTGTCCCATATATGATATCGAAATTATACTTGGGGATTTTAACAGCCAAGTAGGGAAGGAGCCCGTATTTAGGCGAAACGTTAGCTCCCATGGCTTACACGAAAATACAAATGATAACGGACTGCGGATTATTCAATTAGCAGGGTCACATGAAATGGTTGTTGGAAGTACCTGGTTTGCGCGGAAAGCGATCTACAAACATATGTGGGCCTCTCCAGACGGGAGCACTTTCAACCAAATTGACCACGTGTTGATCGAACGCCGCCACCTCTCAAACCTGATGAATGTCAGAACATACAGGAGGCCAATATAGACTCGGATCACTATCTCGTTGGCATGGTGCTCCCAGCGAGAATAACAACACCACCCAGAATCCTCTCTGACAATCAGGTGAGAGTTAACACTGAAGCCATTCACAACACAGCTCTCCGCGACATCTATAAGAGGGAAATTAATGCCGCAATAACCGCAGTCAACAGAGACCTGGAGAGGAAACATCAACAAGTGATCTTCACAACCACCTGAAGAACGTTATCATAAATACGGTCACAAACATATTTGGCCCCAGCCACATAAAGAGTCGGAACGACTGGTTTGACGATGAATGTAAGCTAGCAACGAAACGGAAGAATGTTGCTTTCTCAAAGGACGCGGGCAAGCGCGGAGACT
The DNA here is from genome assembly GCF_905115235.1 of Hermetia illucens. NCBI lineage: Eukaryota > Metazoa > Arthropoda > Insecta > Diptera > Stratiomyidae > Hermetia > Hermetia illucens. The sequence goes on from NC_051849.1 coordinate 55,054,071, forward strand.
TATTACGAACTCTCCCGAGCGGAGAAGCGACTTCACAGACGGAAAACGGAAGCCTGGGAGAACCAACCGCACCAGGCGCGGAAGTTTTACCAACAAGTCAACAGGATGAAGCCTTACACATCTCGATGTTCATCCTGCCGAGACAAAGAGGGAAATCTGATTTTCGACAGAATGGACATATTGGAGCGATGGGTTGAGTACTTTGATGAACTACTGAACAACTAGAACATTGACGTGTTGGAGGTCCCGCCAACTGAGGACGACGGACAAATACTCCCACCACCAAGTATAGAAGAAACAGTCCCTGTAATTTATCGGCTTAAACATCAAGTCGCCAGGAACCGATGGAATTACAGCCGAATTGGTTAAATATGGAGGCGATCAATTACACCAAGTGGTTCATCAACCTGTGCTCAAGGTGTGGGATAGCGAATCAATGCCTGACGACTGGCAAAATTGATAAGACTGACTAGGCTGACCCTGACCAATGTGCGAGGCAGATAAAAGCAGCAGGATCACTCTCAAGACCATTCGACATCAACAACGATCTACGACAAGGGGATGCCCTATCATGCGTCCTCTTTAACCCGGCCCTCGAGAAAATGGCCTAGAGAAAATGAGGTAAATGCAAGAGGTACGATCCTCTTTAAGACCACCCAACTACTGGCCTATGAAGACCATATCGACGTCATGGGAGGAGCGACCCGAGATGTACAAACTGCCTTCATCCAGATCGAGCAGACGGCAATTGGCGCGAGATCTTGGGCTGCACATCAATGAAAGCAAAACGAAGTATATGGTGGCAACGTCAGCACCAAAAACCAACCTACAAACAACATCAAACCGCACTGGTCAAACGGGAAGAATAAAGATAGGAGACTACAACTTTAAGACCGTTGATAATTTCTCCTATCTAGGGTCGAAAATCACAACCGATAACAACTACGATGATGAAATCCGCACACGGTTGTTGTCAGCCAACAGAGCCTATTTCAGCTTACAAAAACTGTTCCGCTCGAAACGTCTCACCATAGGGTCAAAGCTCTTATTGTACAAGACAATGATCTTGCCAGTCCTCATGTATTCCTCGGAAACTTGGGTTCTTAGCAAAAAAAAATTGCGAACTCTTGGTCGCATTCCAGAGAAGAATCCTCTGGAGAATTTTTGGCCCCCTACAAGGGGATGGAAGATTCCGTAACCTTTATAACAACGAAATCTATGAGCGATGCCATGACCGTCTAGTTGTGGATAAAAATCGGCTCAATAGGTTACGGTGGGCGGGTCACTTAAACCGTATGGATGAAGATGATCCGGCCCGAAAAGTCTATAAGGGCAATATCTATGGTAGAAAAATAAGACTAGGCAAACCCTGCCTGAGATGGAGCGATAGCCTAGATAAGGACGGCAGACAGCGTTTAGGGATATCGAATTGGTGGACCTCGGTGCAAAACCAGGATGTCTGGAGTTCCTTATTAAGGCAGGCCAACACCGGATACCGGTTGTTGCGCCGTTGATGATGATGATCAGCCTTTGGGTTATTTTCCATCGACTTGGGTATATAGCCCAACTTGGTATCTCTGGTACGCGGCTCGTTGTGACCTTAAGGATGACAATAGAGATGTTCACGGCAACTGTTTGAAGCACTTTCTTTTCAGGAGATATTGCCAATTTTCCACGGCTACCATCACCTGGCATCTCTAAAATGTGTGCTAGTCAACGGTGAAAAATATGATTTTATATAATTTGTTGGTCCCTAGTTAATATTGTATCAATTTCCGCTAAAGGTTTTTTACCAGATCCGTGGCAAAATGCATCCACACTGCAACAACATACAATGGAGAAGAAAGCTATGTTATCAAGTTAAATCCCTCTAACTTGAGAAAATGGCAAAAGTCAAGAAAAGCACTAATCTTTACACTTTTGTCCTGATGCACATTTTGACAGAGAAAATCTCTTATCATCCCCTGAAAATCTCCACTCCACTCCAGTTCACTCTTCCCATCTAAATCCAAAGGGGACAGAAGAGCAAACCCAATTCAAAGGAACATGCTTTCGAAGGGATTTCCTTCTTTCAGAAACAAGATCGGTCTTCAAATTTAAACTTTAACCAGAGAACCAGATGTTTTTTTACAGGAATAGGGAATTAAGGAAAACAGAAAAATGCTATGCTATAGGAAGAAAAGAGCGTAAGGACAGCCAGATGCACATTTCAGAAGACTCCAGAGCAAGCCCTGAAGGAATGGCTGGGATCCTCTGGGGCTGTAAGAGAGGAGGACATAACACATGATCACATGTATTCATGAATCATTACTGACAGCAGTATTATTCTCATTTTCTCATGAAGCAGTCTAGCTAGTTTCAGAAACGAACGAGATTACCGATGAAACTCAATTGCGCAAAACCTTATACCTATAACTGGTGACCACTTAACGTAGGACGTCATCTACTTCTGAATGGGATCGAGAGGCTTCTAGTAAGAAAACAAATAGTTTCCAACTGTGCAAATAATTCTTGCATGTATATCACGTAAGGTGACTCTATCAATGCATCCTTGATGAATATCAGTTGCTTAGCAAACTGCAATCAGCTTCTAACTAGCAAATTTCCATAGTCACGAAATTAAAATAATTGAAAATCTCATCACGCAAACATTTATCCTGCAAACAATTACCAACGCCACGAACCCAACATCCCATGCCCCTGTTCAAACAATTTTCACAGCCGACACTGCACTTCTATGCACTTTCTGCATACAAGTACCTACTCAGATTACGAGCATCGGGATGCATTAGGAATGTAATTAATGGCGAGTAGCAATGATTTTCATGTTTAACTTCTTCCCATACGTAATCAATCACCTGAGAGAGGTGTTGCATTTTGTTCACTTTGCATTTACCACAAAATGCATCGCATAAGCAATGCAGGCCTCCGTGTGCACGATAAATGTTAAGTGTTAGACTTTAAGCGCTGAACTAACAACAGTGATTTGCATCTTACTACTGAGTGGTATCGTTAGTTCCATGGAGTCCACTAATAGTGTTTAGCGAGATCGTTAAGGACTCTCCAGCTGAAAATGAGGTTGATTATAACTAATCGATGTGTCAACGTTCGGGAAAGTAAGAAAGATTGAGCGGCTGCCTCAAACTGCAGTTCGTGACTTGTTGGTTGTCTGAAAGAATCGCATAGGGTTTCAGATACAGTTTTATCTTTTCTAAGCTTACTTTCCACATACACAGGATATTTTCTGTTCGGAATATTCTCTTTCACTGTCAATGGCCGTATGAAAAACGAGCTCCGATTTCTACCCACGTTTATGGTGTCATTTGACCATGAGTTCAGTAAAAGGATTCCCTACCGCAATGTAGATTGAGACAGTTTCAGGCCACGATTCAACAATTTTTGCATATTTCATAGACTCCACCGTAAACGAAGCTATCTCCCTTAGCTTTTCACTTAATTATTGTGTTAGGAAAAGAACTGACAGTTTGGTGAAGATGGAGTCATTTAGTGTATCAGTTGCATAAGCCACTATCAAACCTACATATCAACCCACATACATCGTCCCGATAAGGTCTCCTAACAATCTATTTTCCATAAATTGAAAAGATTTCCAACCACTGCACCGTGCTGTCCAGATAATGGAGCTATTTCCACCGTTTCGGCTTCAATTTATTCTATTAAGATGGATGCACATTTCAACGATGCGTACGTAATGTGCAATGCATCACGGGAAGACGGTGCAACATGCAATGTTTGTCGATATCTGCATCTAACATCTAAAGATATGTAGTACGAAGAGATTTCATATATTTACAATAAGTACGAAACCCGCACATAAAACGTGAGAGCTATTTCAAATCTGATCCGAATCCTAAGTCGTGAATGTCCGTCCCATGTTGGCAAAATGAATTTCCTTGGATATTACAATGCCTAACAGTTTGTCATTATCATTTAAAGTAATGAGTCTTGGATAGATGAGTGAGGAACAGTTAGCTCGACATATGATATGACGACCGCCGAACCGCGAGTGCACTGCTGCAGTCTGATTGATACTTTCACGATCCAGAGGCTGCGATTTTATCTAGAATTTATTGCAACTGTGCATTTTGTAATGGGATGTTTTCAATTTGTTGATACAGTTGTAAGACTCGTAGATATGGTTGTAATTTGAGCTATGCGTGATATTGGGTTGAATAGCGCTATCGGATAATAAATGGCCAGTGTAATCAAGAAAAAATGTCTTCGTCCCAGGGACAGAGTTTCAAGAGTTCATAATGAGAGTGACGCTTCTAAGAAATGCAAGTACCATCCATCGCGTTATCAAAATAATTAGAAAATATTCCTTTGAAGAGAATTCCTTTGAACTCATAATAGGTAGACTGTGGCTGTTAATTAACAAGTGTGTCAAGTTCAGAAATTTATATCTAATGGAATCATCATCAACGGCGCAACAACCCGGATACCGGCCTGCCTTAATAAGGAACTCCAGACATCCCGGTTTTGCGCCGAGGACCACCAATGCGATATCCCTAAAAGCTTTTTGGTGTCCTGACCTACGCCATCGCTTCACCATAGGCAGAGTCTGCTTCGTCTTCTTTTCCTACCATAGATATTGCCCTTATAGCCTTTCTGGGGTGGATCATCCTCATCCATACGGATTAAGTGACCCGCCTACTGCAACCTGTTGAGCCGGATCTAATAGAATGCATTCTTCAAAGCCACACTATAGGATGAACGAAAATTTGGATCCCTGTTCAATTGTTTAACCACGTATACATTGAGGATAAAAGAAAAGCATCGTAGGTCCACCAGAGTCACAGAAGTAAACACAAGGTTTTCGTCGTCAAACCAGGTAGCAGGTATAAAGATTCTTCGTTAAAAACCATGCTGCCCCTAAGGCCTTGAATTTGAAGAAACCTAGCAGTTACGTATCAAATGCTATGCCGTTTCTTTCCTTATAATAACTATAGATATCTGAACCGACTATCCCGATTTTTTCAGATAATAAGAAGCAGTGGCCCGTCAGAAGACCTACTCTAACTCCTTAAAAAATATAGGGTTGGGGGAAAAAAAGTCCTATTTTGTCAATAGATGGCGACACTTAAACATATCTTATGTCGTACTTATCGCATCGTGTCATACTATACGGCGATTTGAAGACGACAATCTGTGCTACAAGTGTCTCTTTGACAGTGTTGTGATCGTACATTCCAGTCTCAAGTTATAGCGCATCAAAAATGGAGTCCACCACGCAAGAAATTCGTCATGTTTTACGTGTTTACTACCTGAGAGGTAAAAATGCAACGAAAGCGGCCGAAAAAATTTGGGAAGTTTGTGGGCCCGATACTGTAACGATTCGCATAGCGCAGCGTTGATTCGATCGATTTCGTTCGATTGGCCAGGAACTGGGTATAGACCATAAAACCATTGAAACCATTTGCAGAAGATTTGATTCCAGAAAAAGCCGGATGTTTGGGTGCCACAGGAGTTGACTCAAAAAAATCTCTTGAATTGAATCAACACCTGCGATGCACTGCTGAAACGGAACGAATTCGACCCATTTTTGAAGCGAATGGTAACTGGTGATGAAAAGTGGATCACGTACGACAAACCTCAAGCGGAAAAGATCGTGGTCGAAGCGTTGTGAGCCGCCCAAATCATCACCAAGCCCGGACGGCCAGGAAGGTTTTGCTGTGTATTTGGTGGGATTGGAAAGGAATCATCCACTATGAGCTTCTCAACTATGGCCAGACCCTCAATTCGGTCCTCTGCTGTGAGCAACTCGACCGTTTGAAGCAGGCGATTGACTAGAAGTGGCCAGAATTGGCCAATAGGAATTGTATTCTGATCTGATGTTGACCAAAGGATTTTCAAGTGCATGCCCATACATTAATTGCCTCTCCAAGTTTCATTGAAACCCAATCGATGTATAACGTTAGCTGGTTTCCGCTTCACCTTCAAGATAATGGAAGGTAGGTTTAGGGTAGCCTCAAGTATCAGAAACATCGTAGATCTTATGCTTCTTACCACAACCTTGACCACAAAACGATATAAGAGTACACCGAAATTTATAATATTTTTTGAGGGGCATGTGCCTCCCTTGACCTCGTTGCAACGATAGTTCCAGAGCAATCTGGATGGTTTTTATATTATTCTTTGAAGTGATGTTTAGGCTAGTTGAATTTTCACAACCGATATTAAAAGTGGCGTGTAGTTATCTCACTTAACGTTCTTAATAGACGTAACTAGTCTAGTCTTCCTAGCGTTCTGAAGACACTAACTGTAAATCATCAAGTAGTCCGTTTCTACCTCCGTAAATATACCAATAATTACCAATGGTTAGATCGCCCACAAATGCTTGTGCACAAACTCTGTTATTCTTCAGAATGGTAGCAAAGCATCCTTTACCAACCACCATAGTAACGAAGAAAGCATAGCCGTTAAGGCTCCCGTTTCCTTTCCGACAACGATATAGATCTTCCTCCTTTCTAGCATGTGAAAATTTCATTGATCACCAATAGATCAATCAAGGCCCCCCTTGCCGCGTCATAAATGATGCAGAAAGGCAGTTGGGATTATCGGACGGAAACTTTTCGCGCAAATATAGATGAGTTTAAGTATCTGAATGAATAAATGTCATCTGGACTTCCTGCCAGGTAGTTGGAATATGAGCGTGAGCCATTCATGCACAATATACTTTATAATCAAAAACTACCGGGAATTTTTAATTTAATTTAGAACCGGTTATTTCCGATTTTTTTAAGCTGGTACCACCTTACATGTCAAATATTGTAGCAAAACCTTTAGCATCTGTCTGGCGTCTATTTGCATCAGTCAATTTTTAGTTTTATTGAGCAAAGAGTTTGTTTGAACTTTTGCATTGCTAACGAAATTTCTTGTCCTAATGCATTGGAAATCTTGAAAAAAAAACGAACTTGGCTCTATCGAAATCTTGGGCATATTAGTGGTATAAAGACTTTGAAGGAGGCTGTACAGTAACAGATGATATGCCATCTTCCGAACGCCCATCCACGTCAAACACCGAAGAAAACGTCACAGAAATGAGAGAACTGGTGTTCAAAAAGTGTCACACCAGCCTAAGAGAAACTGCTAGTGAACTTGAGATTGCATACGGAAACCCTCAGTGAAGGACATATGAGTTGAGCGGCTTCCCGGCTCGACCCGGCTCGTGCAAAAACAATATCGAAAATCGGTTGTTGAACACTTGAATTTTGAAGTGAAAAATAACCCACCATTCATGAAACGCATAATTGCTGGTGATGAGACGTAGTTCTACGAGTTTAACGTGAAAACAAATCAAAGATCCTCCCAGTACCGCTTCAAAGACCAGCTGAAACCGAAAAAGCAAAATGTGACCCAAAGGCCATCCCTTTGGCAGCATACCAGCTGTGCATGGATAAATTTCGGTACAATTTGATCAGAAAGTATATATTTATGTTCCTAGAATGCAAGCGCATGAAATTCATTCTCCCTACGACCAGAACAGGAATGATGACATTCAACCCCACTTGAATGACACATTAGACAGTTGAGTTTTTTACATCAATTCTAATATTGGATTTCACAAAGACTTCCCTCTTTTTTAGTTTCTTAAAGTTTCTTAGAAACTTCTTTTAATACTCATATTAATGATATCTGGTTTGCTCCCTCAGTTCCAACCATATATTTGCAATTTCATGTATCATCCAGTCAATTTTTCGTAGAATGGAGTAGTTGCAGCTTATTCTATACCGTTTATAAGATCGGTGCGTTTAAGGCTCAAGAATATGATATACATAACTTGCCACTAACCACTCTACAACAAAGGAAGCTATACCAAGGAATATCATCATAATAGTGAGAAAAGCTCACCTGGTTGTATTGACGAATGTGGATGGTTTGCTCAGGTTGAGTATCTGCCGTTCTGTTCGTACCAGATATTTGAGTAGTTTATATCCTTGCGTCGTTCTTGTTAAAAGCTCTCAAACGATCATAGTCAGTCTTAGCGTTGGAACCTGCAATTATGTCTTTGTTCCAGGCATGTTTAGTGAAATCAGCTCTCCCCAAAAACTCATTTCCTTTTAATGGAGTATGGAGATAGTCTGGAGGAATCGATTTGTTGACTTATAAGAGCAATAGCTTCGTTACAATGCTGTCAAATTATTTATGGGGATCCACATCAGTTCAGACATTTGTACAGACATATCCACTAGAATTCCCCAGTAAACTTGGTAGACCCATTTGCTCCCAAACCGTCCTAACATGCTTCCGATCTACGGTCAAACAGGAGCTTTTCCATGGCAGCCAAAGAGATCGCATTATAAACCTTAGCAGCTCATCAGCCTTGTGCTTCCCGGCTGAGACTCCTTTGCTGTTCTCCGAGTTTACGAGTTGAGGTCATCTGAAAACCGCTACCATTAATCCGTAGTCCTTATCGAAGGCAGATGGCTACCACTGAATCAGACTTTTGCTATCCTGACAGAAGGAGTTTCTCCACATAAGTAAAGTTGATTTACCGTTGATAAGGTGGAAATCTGAACTTAGATTTTTTAATTGGTGAACTCTGATTTGCCCCCACACCTTAAAACCTCTCTTGACCTTAATTGTGATTGATGTCAACTAGGGCAAATGCCTATTTGCAAAAATAAAATTATTTCAAATTGAAATAATAAAACTTGTTGTTTCTTTTTCGTTGGTGTGGGTATTTATTCTTGCAAATGCCGATATTTCGGGAACCACTTGTTCCCTTCATCAGTGCAAACAAGTTGTTTGCTCGTACTTTTCTTCAAAGTCCGATTGCAGTTGTTTATTATTGACGACCTTCAGTTACCGTTTCGCCTAAATACTTTAACTACACCTATCTTATTTCACCAGATACACAACAACGCTTTCTTCCCATACTTGCTTCTCAGTTAGTCTTAGGTAGCAGCACCAGCTTCTGCCGCTTCCACGGTGCAGGAAAGATACCCTCGGACATGCACGTTTCGAACAGCTACGCGAGCATATTCGGTCTACATTTGACGGCAAGTTTGAGGGCCTTATTCGGTATGCCGTCCAGACCCGGGGCTTTGCTGTCGCCTATTCGACTACAGATCTCCAGCAGCCCGTCCCTGGTGACTGGTGGAATCGGCGTCACATTCAGGGGGCGTAGGGCACGTGATCTGCGGAGATGATCGGCGTCTGAATCGTCTTGTCATGATTTTATAGGCGCTACCCCACAGATTTATGTCCGCTTCCAAACAGAGCTCCTTAAAACATTCCCTCTTACTCCGCTGGATGGCGAGCTTGAGGTTCTTGCAAGCTTCCCTATAGGGATGTTCCTTTTGCCCTTGATCGATCCTACCTATTGCCCTCTGAGCCGATCGTCTGAAGCATAATAATTCAAAGTTTGGTAGAAATCGTGCTGTTATTGACAAATGTATAGTAGGTCAAAAATTTCCTCTTTCGCGTCAAATTATTACTCTCTAAGAGATGAAATGTCAACGTATATACCCTAAGAGCTAGGTATACAGGAACCATCGTGTATCCAAATATTTTTACATAAAAAAAATCAACAAAACCTTTCATAGCTAAAGTGCTGAGGTTGCGATTTCCTACAAGTATATATGTATGTATAACTGCAAGCATTTCTCACAACTTTTCCTTTTCTTCTCGTTGCAGGGTCACGACAATTTGGGTCATTCCATTTCCCAAGTGACTATCGCCGAGGATAATCACAGTCCCCCTGGAGAACAACCGACCGACACAATGCCACTGAAACCGAGATTAAGAATTGGCATGAAAACAGGTCTATCCATAGACATGGTGATAGCCTTATCTGGTAAGTATTCATGTTTAAATTGGTAACTTCACTGGGAGATTTTTTTTGTTTCTTTCTTACCTGTCACCCATAATTATTGAATAATTTAGCAAAAAACACATGAAGTTCATTTAAAAAACTTTTTATTAGCACGATAAAAATTTTTTTATAAATTTAAAATACAGTATCCTTATTGGCGGATATTTGGGTACACTCGTCTTCTTGTAATATTTCAGTATCAGATACATCAAAATGAAAGTCAAATGATATCCAACCATCTCTTTTAATTCTTCTCGTGAGTACCGAGTTCATTACTTTCCTCAGTTTTGTTTTCGTTAGCATCTTTGCCTATCTTGATTGAAGGTTTTACTTCATGGGTGCCTCCATCTTGCTCCTCCGATGACTTGGACTCATTTGTATCGTTCGCAATTTGAATGCTTCTCTTCTGTTTTTTAGGTTTTTCGTCCGACTCCTCACTCGATGAAGATTCATTAGACTCTGTTGTGTCAAGCGAATTTTTGATGTCTTTGTGTTCATCTTTATTTTTATTCTCACTTGAGCTGACTTTTTGGTCCTTTTCTTCCTTGCTCACCTCTTGGGAAATAACATCGTTGCCCTCGACAGCTGCAACAGCAACTATATCTTCATCAGTCACAACTGGCATTGCAACCGCAGAAGCCAACACAGTTGTCAATAATAAAAACACAAAAACCTTCATTTTGAAAGCTTTCACTTGTTGCTGTTAACTTTGAGTATTCAAGGATAGATACTTTCTAATAAATGATTTATTCGTCGATTAACTGAATTTCCGAACTATTGTCAAGTCACAATCCTTAGTCTTAGCTTCTTCACTAGCAAGAATACAACTAAGTAATCATTTGCAAAACTCTCCGTCGTTTGTGCAAAAGTAACTAATTAGCAAATCTTCCACTCAATTATATAACTATAGCAGTCAAACGCTAATTCCGGAACTCCTGCATTAGCGTCACTAATTTTGGTTCCAATATTCGAAGAAAAACATGATAAGAATGAGATTAGCCTATATTTTTATAATATTTACAATTAAATTCTAAGAACATTCAAAAATGATTAGCAAACAGAAAATGCTGACGAGATGAAATTAAAGATATGGTGACCCTGGTCTCCTCTTCCTGAAGCACGATTTTGAATGGATTTTAACCTTAGTAGATTGTCCAATTTTTTTGACATTTTTGAACAGGCGATATTAATTTTTCCGTGAAATTGAGTGGGATCGCTTCAGAGGAGCACCTCTCTCCTAAGAACATTCGCTGGAATGGCTCGGGATCATGACCTGCAAGGATAACAGAAAACGAAGCAGAGGCACAGATTGTGGATAGACGAAACATCCAGTTGCAAAATTTATTGCGGAAAAATCCACAGAAATCTGGAAAGCGAGTGTTATTTTCCCCAATTTCAGTGACCCAGGCAAGGAAACTTAGCTATTTTTTCATTTCTTTACCGTAATTCTGTAAAAATTTCGATATATTCCCTGCTGTCCCAAACTTTCTAAGAACCTATTTCTGCACTTTTGGGAGAACGAATGGACGTAAAACCTTCCACTTCAAATTCTCTGACTAGCATTCGGATTATTTGCTCCTCTACCATGGCTGGCGGAAGAACTAGACCATCTAATTACAATGGTCATATTCTCCCTGCTTCATCATTAACTGACTTTCACTGAAAAATTCATTGAATTCATGAAAGAACTGCACTACTGTTTTCTTCTTCTGGAGTCGTAGACTATAACATGCCCAACGCAAATCTGTGAGAAACATACCGAAAAGATGCCGCCTTCCCTTCTTTTTCATCAACATTATAATGTCGTAATCTGATAGGCCTCCTATCTCCTCAGCAATTGGAAAAATATACCAGGATCAATCAAATATAGGCGGGAACTATATACGGAATTCCAAAATATTTCATTTTTAACTTTTTCAGTATTATTTCCTTGTTCTGAAACATATTTTTTTCAGCGGTTACAAGGTTCCCAATTCCTTCAACATTGAAAGTTTAAGGTTGAGTCTCTAACCAATTCTACCTTTTGGCCGCTATTAAATCTTGGACCTTCAATGGTACAGAGAGATGGCATTCACATGCGGCAATGAACCTTGCGATTACAACAAAAACGCTAAACGTTACTTTTCTATTCTAATATTACCGCGGGGTCAATAAAAACGCAGGTTTAGAAGAAAGTTACATCGTCAAATTGGCTTCATAACCGTGTTGACATTTCCCTCCTCTCCAGATTAAAAATGTTATTCCATTCTTATTACATAATATTCATTCAAGTAATCTCCTCTTCCCCCTCAACCTTTGTTCCATTCAAAAGCGGGGTCAGCTCGTTTTGATAGGTTACGCTTTTTAGCTTGTGGCGCGGCTTCGAAATTATCATTCAGGGTATTGTTGTTTCGATCGGCGTTTTGGACGTTTCCCATCGACTTCGATGTTCAGACCAATCCTGGCAAGTGGCTCTCTCGTAATTTTTCCACGATCGGTGCAACATCATATAGATCGCGAATATCCTCATTTCGGATTTGATCGTGGTAGGTCACTACTACTACAATGCAACAGCTTCGTATCCATTACCGCGAGGCGCCGTTCATTTTCTTTTATAGTCGGCTGACACTCAGAACCATAAAACGCGACGACACTCCGGTAAATTTTGGATTTGAAACTTTCATTCATAAAATTGTGGAACGCCAGCTTCATCCAGGTTGGGCTAATGCATAGAACAATTTCATAACTCAGTTCACCATTGGCTGATAGCATTGACCCAAGATATTTAATTCGCTCTGTTCTGGGTATGCCAAAAATTTTGTTTTATTTAGATTCATTGTGAGGCCGTGTTGCTTAAGGCAATCGTGCCATTTTTGTGCAAAATGCTCAAGATCAGCTTTTCTGTGAAACACAGTGTATAGGGCACTGGACAACACGGTACATCGTGTGACAATGTCTATAAGAAGAACAAAAAGGAATGGTGAGCGGGCATTGTTGAACATCAACAGAGACACGAATTGCTTTTGATATGAACACCACACTTCAAACTTAACTTTTCTGATATACGTAAAGCAATTTGACCAGAAGCAATCCGGAAAGTGATGACTTTCTATGCTTCCCGGTTGGCATTCTTGTAGAACTGAGAAACTGATGTTAGATTCATTTCCTGCCACGGACGTTCCTTTGAACAACATCGTTCCGAAGCCAAGGGTCTCTGTTGGTGTACTGTTTGCCAAGCTTGGCCGCTTCGTGGATCGTGTTTTTAATTTGGTTCTACGATTCTTCTACGTGCACAAGGGTTTACAATCGCGTAAGTGAGATCATATCTTCACTTTTTTTCATGAAATCACCACCACTTAATATGTGGCAGGCTGATATTGAAGTGCAATGGTTTCATAAGGAACGGCTTTGCAGTCACTGCGGTCATCCACTCTGTACTGCGAAAGCTCTATTTCTTTTTCGTATATTTCGGTGATGTTCTGGTCGAGTCCGACCATTTAGAGCATGTCGAGTGCATCTGAGGCCAATTAAGTATTTAACGTTGCGAAATGCAAGTTCATACAATCGCAGGTGAGGTTCCTCGGCCATCTGATTACCCCTGAAGGTTTCCGACCGGACCCAGTCAAGATACAAGCAATTTCGAGCTTCCCGCTTCCGGAAACGGTTAAGGATTTGAGAAGGTTCTTGTGCATGTTAAACTTCTACCGTCGTTTCTTACCCAACGCCGGCCACAATGACTGAAGACAAAAGACTTCCGCCTGATTGTGTGGCCCCTAGAGGCTGTCCAGGCGTTTGAGACCACCAAGCAGCAACTAATAGATTCTACACTTCTGGCAATCGCTCAGCAAGATGCACCCTTAGCCGTATTCGTTGATGCCTCAGACATAGGTGCCATTGGTGCACTCTTCACCAAAAAGTGAACTATTATATTATACATCTGGCTGCTGTTGAGCTTCTTCTCCATACAACTCAATCTCGCTCAATGGAACTACAGCGCTTATGTTAGAGAGCTATTAGTCGCGTAACTCACAATTAAATATTTCAGTATTCCATTGAAGACAGACCATTCAGAGTGTCCACGGACCATAAACTACTCATTTTTGCTTTGAAACAAAAGTCCGACAAAGCGTACCCTCGCCAATTTCGCCACTTGAACTTTATTAGCCAGTTCACTTCAACAGGTGTCTAGAGAAGATAACGTACTTGCTGACACTTTGTGCAAAGATCCCGTCTTATGAGCATATAGTCGGTTTGCGTTTTACTGTTCCCTCAATAAAATCTAGAGAAAAAAGGAGCAACCATTTGATAGCCCATATATTCTCAAGTACAAGGTCGTGAGCGTCTGTAAAGTCGCCATACGCTCCCCACCCTCATTGTGGACTTCAAACCCTTTTCCCTCACGGCACCTGTTGCTGTCTGCCTTTTCACCCACATGACCTTCAAGGTCGCCGCCAATGATGATATAGTCATCAGTAGGTATGTTACATGTTTTTGCAGCGAGAAGTTGCTAGAAGACCTCTTTCTCGGCGTCAGTTCGACCTATCTGTGGTGCGTATGCAGTGAAGAAGTGAATAGTGCGACCATCTGATATAACGTTAAGCTTCATCAGCCGGTCATCAAATCGCTCGACTTCTTTAATGCCATCAGAGAAATCCTCCTCAAACACCATCGAGTTTCTTGTTGAGAACAATACGCCTTTTCCGAAGGGCTTTTTGGAGTTCCTTTGTCTTTGTAATGAGCGTGCAGACACGTATTTGTTCTGCCCGGACTAATTTACTTCCGTCCTGACGTCAAGAACCCTTGCTAGTTTCTCGACATGATCGAGGCCCGTTTTGCCACGTCGGCTGAGGTGAACGTCCCAACATCTTTCCGAGGCTTTAAATTCAACACAATCACTTTTGTTTTTAACGACTTTGAATGTATTTTTCTTGGTCGGCCTGCCGCGGGAGCTATCACCAAGAGAAATCAGGTAGGATTTAGCATTGTAGAATAACTCGAACTATACTTATCTCTTTCCCTGATCTAATTGACTCAAAACCTCCTACTTTATCTGGGCTTGGGACCACCATCCTCTGTATATAACATGGCGGAGCTAGCTCCCGGCGTACAGTGATACAACTAATTTTGCTCCGGCTAAATGACAAATTGACATCCTTTGGGCCAATGAGTACTTATCGGAATATTGTTGTGTTCCATTACCAGTAGCCAACACCAAAGAAGATAAAGGCTCGACCTGAGTTACCTTAGTTGACAAGATGCTAACAAAGAGTCAAATTAAAGAGGATTAACCATCATCTACCATTAGTACTTTCTTTAATTCATTTTCCATTGACCATATTCAGCTGCGGAGTAGATCTTGGAGTCTCAGACAGGAATACAACCATTCGTCCTATACAGTAAGAGATATTGTGAGATAAATGCAAACGCAACGGACGGGATTGGTAATTTAAATCGCTCAGAAATATTGAATTATAACCGATTAACATTGGTTTTCAATGGTGTGCGAGGCGTGGGAACTCGATAATTACTACCTTATTAACACAATTATCGGAAAAACCAAATCAACTCTTCTCAATAAAACCCAACAACCTTTCTGTCAATTTATGCGGTTTAATATTTTACATACGAGCATCTATTTATGTTACTTCAGCCATGACTTATTTTAAAAGAGATATCAGAGAAGGTGATAATTGTAAAGCCAATATTTCCCACACAAAAATCATTCGGTCCTTGTAATCGTGATGAGTAACGCCAACCATTGTAAACATTTACTTTTACTTCATGTAAACAATCAACAAAAATGGGTGTTTATTTAAAGAGGCTCGAATTCCCATATAAGTAAATGCATTGGGTTCAGATCGTAGTGATATATGTAAGCAAAAATTCAAGATTAGGAAAAGTGTAAGTTGACATGGCGCCAAGCTTTGTTTCCAGTGGGAGTTCAGATTGTTTTGAAAAAAACTGCATTGTGGATTGGAATCACAAAAAGGCAAATGATCAATTTGGATTTCAATGTTCTTCGCCGATTCTAATCACAATAGCATAAAAATGTATTTGATATACTAGATGTATTCGAAGTAAAAAGATCCAAATCAAATCTCTGTGTATCTGCTCGTCTGTCACACGCACCTTGCTCCGAAATTGTTAATAGCACCAAATTTGATGAAAATGTTGCAACTATGACCCCACTTATGCTGTGAAACGCATCCTTTTCACGAGGGTCACTTAAATCTACACGGGAATTTCATTATCAAGCGTTGTTGAGGAGTCATTTTTTCACAAGTTTGATCTAGGTCACAAGAGCGCCCGTTTGGAAATTTTCCAGGCGTTATGCTGAAGAAAGAGAAGGTTTTCTGAATCGCAATGACGAGACACTGGCTTCACCATGAAATTCCTGAATCAAAAGAAGCCAGTCAAGGCTGCACTGAAAACGCGATTAAACATTATCTCTTTGTGCTGAATTAATTAAGAACTCAGTCTTTAACTTGTTAGGATAATGGAATCATGAAACCTCCAAAGGCCGGGAAAAATGTGTTTCAGTACAAGGAAATTATATAGTAAAATTTTAAAAGAATATTTTGATATTATTTCTTACTCATAAAAATCATTAAAAAGTTCCCGTTTATATTTGATTGATCCTCGTATCTTAATCTTCAGGGGAGTTCTCACAGAAGCAAAAGAGAAGAAAATGTACTTCTTCATGAGTATAGTTGTGTGGGGAATGAATGAAATGAAAGGTCTTAACTAGTGCTTTCCAAAATTTTTACTTTGGCTTCAAACGTAGCAAATGAGGATTTCGACGTGTACATACAAATCAGGGACCCATTCTTAGAAACTATACAATCGAAAAGTTTGAAAAAAATCATGATAGCATCTCTTATACCTGTTCAAGAAAAATAATAAAAGTACGTTACTATGTTTTGGACGTTTTCTAATTCATTCCAAGAGTATAAATTCTGCAGCAACGCAGCATAATGTATGGAATGATATTAGAAAGTTTACCAGAAATCCTACTGTTTTTAACGAAGTTACACTTTTGCTGCAGCCTAAAAAATCACAGAATGTCAAACTCATATATGAAATGAGAATATTCTTAATAATAATAATAATCGTTAGCGCAACAATCCATATTGCATCAGGACCTTGAAGTTTTAGAGCACTTCATTCAAGACCGCACCGGTACACTGAGTTGATTGGTAACCGATATCCCGTCACGACAACAAATCCCTCTGCCACTAGTGAGATTTAAACCGGCTAATTTGTAAAATGAGGGAAATCTATAATAGAATTTTTCTGATTTGAAAGATATCAAGTAAAGATTTTGGAGATTCTATTCGATCCAGAAACACAATAGGGAAACAATAAAAGCAGAACTTGGTAATCCTCTATATGAAACCTAAGCTTTAAAAACATTTGCATGCTATTCTATACAGTTTGAAGCCAACTCCGTGCGAATTCCCAAGTCCACAAGGCATCACAGAATGTCAATATTACATTCAGATGAACCACTTGTAATATTAATGTCCTTGGAGATCGACGGACGGTTGCCAGATACATTTCTCGCATTTACTGTGTTTTATCTTCGGATATCACTAGTCCGACTTCAAACCACGCAGAGGATTGGAGGATCAATCTATCAAGTTAACTAGAGTCAGCCCGCAATCTACTTTACAATTAGTCGCACGCAACGCACTTGCCTGCTTCTTGCTGTAGAAATAAGCACGTATCGAGTCAGCTTGGCAGTGATGTTGTTCCACGACCTCAACCACGTCCCTATCTCTGATGTCACGATGCAAGTTCATTCTTTTTACGGTAGGATCTAGGGGATGCATTTGGAATTTGGGTGTAGCAGTCCGTATCCGCCGCTAAACGTTTTCTAAATGGGTCTCCATCTACTGCAATATGCCGATTACATATGTCAATGACGAGATAGCGAACATATCCAGTGCCATTACAGGACTAGCTTCACACGTCGCAATAATTCTGACAGCAAAGCAGCCAAAAGGCATCACATAATCGATATAGCAATTAAACGGATTTTTTTGGCCCCTTATTGCCTATCCTACAACGAGTGGATAATGAGGTGCTCCTTACAACCCCTCGATTCAACCCGACAACCATTCTGCTCCTTGGACAAAGCATTGCTGTGCTTGAGGTACGCATTAATCTTCTATTAACAATGAACGTTATGAATTTGTCAAGGGTTGGCAACCGAGTAATCAGTCCTGTGTCTGTGGGATCCGGAACCGTGTCCTTTTTAGGGACAAGGTAGGTAATTGTGGTAGTGAGGCAGTGTGGCAATTAGTCTGGTTTATGCTATATGCCAACTGGTCGTACATACTAGTCAACTTTTTGATTCTATACCCGACCTTGGCCAGACCCCTCCAGTTCGGTAAATTCCCTAAAATTCATGCTCGACATAGTGATATGGCGGATGCCTTCGGCGGTAATCCATCCACTACTCACCATGCTGGCCGGGCAACTCCTAATGTATCTTCATATTATGTGTTTCCTGTCCCTGAAAACTGCTCTGTCTGAACGTTCGGTTTGGATTTGTTCAGTGATCTGAAGAAGCTCTTCTGATATTCCATTCTGAACACGTCTGGAGTGGCTTTCGCCGTACTATTGCAACCGACTGCAAACGAGAGAAGGTTTTTGGTTCAGTGTTTTCAGAATTTTACCGGAGATGGCATATTTGGCATTGTTTTACACAAAACCTTAAAAATGTACATGAATTCACATAAATTCAAAACTGTTGTAGGAAACTGAGGCTCAGAAAGTAGAAACGCGAGAGCTAGTGTCCTACAGAGGAGAGGGAAGGATGAATTTACGTTGCTCATTTTCAATCACAAGACAATCACGGTTACGAGAGGGTGGCCAGATCACGGAGCAGTACTCGAGGGTACTTCTCACTAGGAAGTTGAAGAGAATTAAGGAAGATTGGATGGAATTAAAATCAGAGGAGGAATGAAGTATAAGCGAGGAGCACATAGAGTGACACTTTCCAACATTTGGCACTAAATTATTGGTAGTGTACTAGCGAGCCAGAGTATCTAGGTTTGATTAAAGGGAAACACAGTCCAGAGATGACGATATAACGAAAAACAGCTTAAGATTGTCAGCATAGAGCAAACAGAGACAAGTAGGGGGAGGGTGAGGTCGTTGATAACAAAAAAAAATAATAAAGGGCCCAGAATATTTCCATGTGGAACGTCAGAGGAGGGGTTGAAGTAATGGAATGTGCAGTCATCAAAAGAGACGCGATAGGAGCGGTTGGAAAGGTAACAGGCAAGCCATGTGGAATGCGGACGCTTAGAGACTAAAGTTGGAATAGAATTATCTTGTGATTTGCAATATCGAAGGCTTTAGCAAAGTCAGTGTAGATGGTATGCACTTCCTGCTATGAATTCAGACATTTGGCGACAACGTTACTGAAGTCGGATAGGCTGAAGGTAGTGAACCTAGGCTTAGCAAAACCGTGTTGTTCTTCCACTATGAGGTGGCCAAAGTGAAGCCAGTCGCTAACATTCCTTTCCAAAAGACGGTAATTCTCGGCAAGAGTGCGATCGCCGCGTTTGTGAATAGAGGTGCTGAGATACTTTTTCCACCGGACAGGAAAATAATTGGGGAGGAAGATGCATTTTAAGTAAAAATTTGTTTGAAAGACCGTCGTAACTAGTGCCGACATTGGCGTTAAACAAGGGGGAAATGGTAGGAGATTCGGGGCAGACCACATCCACTAGCGGGAGGAAAGAGGAGGGAGGAGAAAAAATATAGACTGAGAAGAAGTAGCGGCAGAGTATATCGCAAGATCGTTGGGGGGAGTTAGCAGAGGAGCCAGAAAATTTAATGGAAGGAGAAGATAGCTGGGGAGCTGCGAATGTGGCACCAAAAAGATTTGAGGTTGCCGCACTCCAGTGAGCCTTCAACACTGCCCATATATAACTTTCTCGGATTAGATATTAACGATTTAACACATAGTTCTAAAAATAACGAACTCAGCTAAGAATCCAGAGAACAGGAGCTTCTTCCTCGCAGTATGTTTTCGACGAAGTTTTTTGTGAACATCAGTGATGAACCAGACAGAGTAAGAGCGCAGGGGCTTGGGAGAGGAGGGGAAGTAACAAGGAAGAAGATCTGATAAAATGAAACACAGGGTGCTCAGTGCTTATTCACAGGAGGGAGGACGGAGAGCCAGTTATTTGTCGCCAGGGCTGTGCTCAGACCTTCGAAGTTTGCCTTACGAAAGTTAAACTTTGCAGGTTTGCGCCCGACAGGGAATCTGAGCACCAAATTCTAGAGCGGAATGGTGGGCGTCAGGAGCAACGTAAGTGGGGACATGAGGGAATTGGGAAAAGCAGCGTACCAGGGGATTAAAGAGGACAAGATCAAGAGTGCGATTTAAGTAATTTTGGAAGTGAGCAAATTACCATAGAGGGCAACATAGGTGCTTCTAGTCATCGTGGCGGCTTGACGTGTCGATCTCCTCCCCTTATGGTTATCGATTTCAATACTATGATGTCTACTACGAGAACCCTACCTAGGTATCAAATCAGACGATTACTACCGATTATCCGTTCCTGACTGCCAGGTTTCAGTGTCAGTGAGTAATCTGCAATGTCACAGTTCATACACTTTCCTTACTTAATCCTTGAATCAGTACGGTCTCCTATAGCCATTCAGATTGCCGCTATCCATCTCTCCTCCTTTCATAAATATTTTTTTATGTGTAATAATTTTGAAAAGTGTAAAGTCGAATAGATTATTATTTGTTTCAAGATATACTTTATGCAGCCTCAAGTCAATTAACTCACATTTTCTGAAATATTATCCCAGATGAATAAAGTACCTTTTGGAAGCAAGCTTTTAAATCATCTAATCCTCAACACGTAATCGTAATTTATATAAATTAATAACTCAACCTGACATGCATTTAAATGGAATAAATTACATTAAAATTCTTTAAAAGTGAAATTTATGCTTTATAATCTGCACAATTACCAATAAATCTCTGAATGAAACTTATTGGGAAATACAGATTCACGTTTATTATGCATGCATTATGCAACCGTCGCGCAATAAGGCTTTCACAAAATATTAAATATACTTGATAACCGTTTATCCATTCTGATTGACTTTCCAGTATTTATCGCCTCTGGGTAACTAATTCCGCCAGACGTAATTGAAATTGCTCAATGAATGCAAGCTTGAAGGTAAGTTCGGTGCATTGGCTCATAAAACACCCACAGAAAGAATCTAATTGCGCCATTTGATTTATGGGAGTGCTTATCACCGCATGCACTTTATCCACATTACTCACCCCAGTGCCATGACAATTCGATGCAATTCCATGCTGTATCTCCGTATCTCAAGTACACTTTGCCATGATTTTACTCAGAACTCGTCAGCAGTCTTCCATTGTCGGTGAAACCTGACAACCCCTCTGAGTGGATGATGCAATCTTGGGAATTTTCAAGGGTTCCCAACAGACAGCATGTAGGCGGTAGGGTGTAGGGTGTCAAAGTTCAAAGAACAAAACCACCTTCACGGTATTGTATCTTATTGACATAGTACAGCTGAGTACTTATCGATTTCATTGAAAGTGTAAAATATTGAGGCACTTCCCCAGAGGTGCATGTTAAGTCATTGCCAAATCTGGAAAGGACAATTTATGGTAAGTGTTATTATGACGACTCTGTTGCACGCATGAGGTCTTTAGATGGCAAATCTCTGGGAATATATTGGCAATTGACGCGGTCTACTAGGAAAGTGCGGCATTCACTTTTTGAAGTGAATTGCAAATGCTGTGTGAAATGTCGGCACTATTTCAACTGTTACAATGGTTGCAAGTCGTGCTATTCAATCCATATTTTATCGCGTACCAGTATATTTTGCGATAAACCTTATGGCTCAGGGGATATGTTTGTAAGATAATCTTTTGTTTAGTCAGCAAAGCTGGAACTGCCTTGATATCGTAAATATAGAACAATTTACGCAGTTTAAAATGAATCAATTTACTCAAGATATTGAAAATTTACTTGCAAAATTGTGTTTCGCAAAACCAATGTTGAAAGGCACCAGCCCCTATAAAGGCATGTATAACACCTGGCTACCGCTTTTGGTCACCCTGCTCCCAGGGCAAAGGTACGGTTTGCTCGTTTATTTATTTATTCGTTTATTTAAGCGAACAATAAACGAAGAGAATCGAGCTAAATCTTACCCTAAGGAAGAGGAGAAAGTGGGAAGCTTACCAAAAGCTTCAAACTATAGTAGGAAGAAGAGTCTAACGCAGCGAACGCAACCCTGACCATATTACCTTCCAGCGTTACGGTTTTGAAATGAAGCAGCGGCAAACCAAGGATTTAAAACGGACTGCTGCACCATAGACTATTGATAAGGGTTCCCCGTGAATGTGAAAGAAGGCTGTAATTTATTTTCTGTGAATATATTCAAAAAAGTAAATTCAATGACCCGATAAATACCTTCTAAAACTGGATTCAGAGCTTCATTAAAGCACGGAACATAAGGTTCAAAATGTTCGCATCGCAACCTATCCTCTTGCTTCAAGAGGCCTTAGCATGTTATTCCTCGCTACTTACAAAACTCCCCATGAAGAAACTTCTCTGGCCCGCTGAATCAGCTATAACCCAGTACGCATTTCCGAAGCCATTTGACCAGAAATCTACTGACCTAGTAGATGTTTTCGGTCGGGGATAGTATATGCGGTTTTGTGTCATTTTTTTCCTGCCATATTACGTTGGAATTTCTGAGTAGCGTATGATAGAAGTGTTGTCCTTTCTCAATGTATGACCTATCCACTGCCATTTCCGCCTTTTAATCGCCATTTGGAATTGTCTCAGGCCAGGGCACCTCAATGACACAACATAACCAAGAGTTAGTCAACCCCCTTAAATCGGCACTTCTCGCTTCGTTCTCTAAATCCAGAGTCATTTGACTAAGGTCCATGACTAGGTCAAAGACCAAGCAGATATAATCAACATAGTAAAGGTTCTTAAGCAAATACCGCTATCCGAAGCCTTCTCGAAATTAATGAAAAGTAGATAGGCCGAGGATCAAAACTCCGCATATTGCTCCATAATGATCCAAAGCTTTATGTGATCGGTACAAAAAGATCTTGAGCGGAAACTAGTCCGCTTTTCGTCAATTGCTTTTCAAGGGAATTTTGATTGCTGCTTCATTGCTAAGTAATTTTTCCGTCAAAAAGTGATCTGAATGCTTTTGAACGTAGGTAATCAAGGTTGGCAAGAGGTCGGGTGAATATGGACGATAATACAGGGTCTCATACTGCAATGCGTTTAATTTTTGAGCCGTTATTCTGGATACATGAGATCGTGCGTTGTCATGAAGTAGTATCACTCTATCTGGATCTCTAGGCCGTTGAATACGCAATTTTCGATGCATTTGTTCGAGTTGGGTACAGTACTTCTCTACATTAATTGTTTCACCACGTTGCAAAAAACAATAGGTTCCAGACTACCAAACAGTCACCCTTACTTTCATCGGATGAAGGCTCGCTTTTGGCATGTGTTTCGAAGCCATTGTGCTGATCTGCGATATCTAGCCATTGTGTCGATCTGCGACGATGGTCGTACAATATCCATTTTTTATCACATGTCACCATTATGTGCATAAAAGGATCCTTTATGTTACGGGAAAGCAGAGAGCTGCAAATTTCGCCATGTTTTGCTCTCTCACCTACTTATCAAGCCTCTTTACCTTTCCAAGCTGTTGCAAGTGCTGGAAAACTGTCGAATACTGAACGCCCCATTTCCCTGCAGTATCGCCAACAGATGCATACGTGCCAGATTCCACCACCAAACGCACCTCGTCGCTTCGATCGATGGTCTAGGATGTCCCCGTGGCTCACTTTGACGGCTTATGTCGCTCGACCGAAATTTTTCGTACCACCGCTGTATGGTTCATACGTTTATCGTATCAGTTCCAAATGGCCTGCAAATGTTTCTGGTTGCCTCCGCTGTGTTGTGACCAAGTTTCAATTTATAAAGGGAAAATAGGCTTCCTTGTTTTTTTTCTTTCTTATTCTTCTACAAGCACAGTAACTTTAAAAACTGAAATGACACCTTGCTTAAATGTGAAACTATTTATACTCTTCTGAGTGTAATTACGCGGTATTTCTAGCGATTAATTATTTGAAATAATAAAAAACTTCTTTTTCGTATTCACTAGAATTGATTTTTTTTTGCAAATATTTCGAGAACCCCTTCTTCCCTATATCAGCGCTAACACGTGGACAAGTGGTATCGGTATTTGCATAATAAAAAATCAACACTAGCGAATAGGCGAATGGCTAGAAAACCGGTCCTTGTTCATCGCATCTCTTGTAACGCTGATACATGAACCTCACATTGGGACAGTATATCGGTTAACTGCTGGGCAGTATTCGATCTGTATATTGAGCAGACGTTCCATGAAAAAATGCGCAAATCGTTATTCCATTTTCTTTGCCGGGTTCGTCGTTGTAATATCTATCCGGTCTGAGGCTACTTTTATGGCTTCGTAACGAATTGTTTTCCGTGTAGAGTTGTCAGCCTTACCCAACCGCCAACCAGAATGAGGAGGACCAGTTGATACAATATGTCCCGTTTTTAGAGATCTTCCAGCGACCGCCACGTGGGGATGGAGATAGGGTTTGGCAGTAGAGCTGTTGGTATTGTTCCAGCAGGTGTTTCTCACGCTTTATGCTCCGTCATAGGTGCCAATCCACGGTTCCGCCCTGAGACCTATACGATCCTTTGATCCTCATTAAAAGAACTCCAATCCCTTAATTTATGTATATAAATTTCGGCGAGCTTTCTCGGGCTCAAAAAGAACGGGTGGCAGATATCACATTTTAACAAAGAAAGGACCTCTTTATTCATTTAGGAAATTACAAACAAAGCATGCTGCCGAAGAGTTTAATGTTGCTTGAAAGATAGTTAAGGCGATTCCGATGCTTGCACCGCCGGATTAAGTTCAACCGGCGAACAGTAGTATACGCATATCAATCTTCCGGTTACCATGACTATTCTCCTCGGAAACCACATTGACAAGGTAGGACGGCCTGTAGTAGTTCACTACTGCACTAAGGGTGTCCAAAATATGAATATGGAAGCTAAGGACTTATACTAGGACTATATCCATTTTCCAGAAAATACTATTAAGAAGGCTAGATCTGGCCTGTCAGCACCATCACTTTCAATTGAAACAGAAAAGTGAAATAAACGGAAGAGGTTGATGTGAACGGATGTGAAGTGAAAAAATACGGATTTTGCTGACTACCAGACATGGCAATATTTAGAGAAATCAAACGCAACGATGTCCGGATGTCCGGATGTCCAGATAGCTCAGTGGTTAGAGCACTAGGCTGTTATACGGAAGATCGCGGTTCAAATCTCACTGGTGGCAGTGGAATTTGCATCGTGATTTGACGTCGGATACCAGTCGACTCAGCTGTGAATGAGTACCTGAGTCAAATCAGGGTAATAATCTCGGGCGAGCACAATGCTGACCACATTGCCTCCTAGTGTACCATTACGGTTTTGAATGAAGTGCTCTAACACACTTCAAGGCCCTGATCCAATATGGATTGTTGTGCCAACGATTATTATTATTATTATTAAACGCAACGAAGCAGAGTCGTTGGCGAAAGGTGAAAATATATTGGTAGACTGGGTGAGATAAACACTGGATACAGCAGACTCTTCGGTGATTTTTTACCAAATATACTTACGTCTAAAAGTATAAGCACAAGGCTATCGTACGGAAGGTCGCGGTTCAAATGTCACTGGTGGCAGTGGGATTTGTATCGTGATTTGACGTCGGATACCAGTCGACTCAGCTGTGAATGAGTACCTGAGTCAAATCAAGATAATAATCTCGGGCGAGGACAATGTTGACCACATTGCCTCCTACAGGCTTATGTAATCCTGTAGTGTACCGTTACGGTCTTGAATGAAGTACTCTAACACACTTCAAGGCCCTGATCTAATTGGGTTGTTTCGCCAACGATTATTATTATAAAAGTATAAATGTTGGCCAAACTAACCTACAATACGTAAAAGTCTCGTTTTTTCTGCTGGCAGCAAGGCTGACAAAGTTGTAGGACTGCCCTTATATCCTTCTGGTACAACAACCGTGGGTTCAGTCTAGCAAAATCGGTGGTATTGGATTTGTAAAGGCCGAGAGCATGAGTCCTGATAATAAATTTGTTAGAAGCTGCAACCATGCAGAGACAATTCTATACTCAGGTCCTAGTATCCAGTTCATGGTAATCTAAGATGAAAAAAAGCCATAGTAACTACCTTATGATTCTCTGTCTGAGAAATCTGGTAGACTGCATGGAGTCTTGTTTTCTTGAATACTTAATAGGCGACTTTTACTCTTAACTACGGACCTATCTCTTGGCTGAAAATTAGGGTAGTCTTCATCTCGAAGCGTGTGGAAGGTGACTATTCTATTCTAAAGAGCGTCAGACAAATTAGCTGAAAATCGGTTTTGCTAGAATGTCTGGAGAGACCGGTTGATCCTCATATTCACAAGAAGATGCTAAGACCATACTCGCTAAATGAAAACCTAACATAATGACCAGCGTGGAAAGTCCTGTGAGCCTGTCCACCATTGCTTAGAAGGCGCAACTCTCAAAGACAATAGGTTTGTTCGTGCATATTGAAGAGGCTTTTAACTATACCCCTTCCAAGAACTTTGTGATGCCGCCACGAACATTGTGTTAATGACACTTTAGGGATGTACATCTTCGCTATGCTATCGCGGAGATTGCTGTGCGCTGAAGCGATTGTGTGGTTGCTACCTTACAATAGAAAAAGCGAAAAGCTGTCCCCAGAAAAGCATGCTATCGGCACCCCGGTAGATTATATGTCTTTGCTGGCTGCTTATCGGAGCCTGCTTGACAGTTGGTACCTTAGGCATGCGCTTTCATTTGATCCAAAAGTATAATGGTATTCGAACAGTTTTTTTGTTTGTGTAACTCAATGTTATCATTTACAAGGAGGAGGAAATTGTGTGTGGTGCTTTCCAATATTCATTCAGTCATTTTAGATAAGAAACTACTTTGGAAAAAACATGTAAAGGCAACTTGAAGGCTATATAGGCGGATTTTGCTTCGACTACGTTGTTATCATTAGGCCCAAATTTGCTTATGCATCTATATTGTGGTGGGTTGAGCCAAAAGCATTTTCACTGTAAACTAGCCTCACTGCAAAAATCGTCTGGGTATTGCCGGTACCATGTGTATCATATTCATCACAACTCTCTTTATAATAATTCATTTAGGTCTATGAGAAAACAACGGACATGGGGAACAGCGAACATTATTAGAAGAGATATTAGAAGAATCGAACCCAGTTCTTATGATGTTTTCTAATTTTCTTCTCATACATCTGTTTGGTAGGAGATATAAAGACAGACCAAAATAATGGATGAAGGATACACTGAGGTCTTCTATACTGATACCTAAAAAACAGAACAGAGTATTGGAGCAGAGGTGTACCACTCAGATAAACACGGAAGTGGGCTTTTCCTTCGGGGAAATCTAGATAGGCCTATCAGGCTAGGGTATATGCGTATCGCAATTTGCATTGAGCAGTCCTTAATCTCCTCAAAAATCGTGGTATATGCACATAGCCCATTTGAATTCTGTGTTTAGATACACTTAAGTCCACCCCACTACTGGCCTATGCTGACGGTATCGATATCATCGGAAGAACCACCCGAGACGTACAAATTGCCTTCATCCAGATCGAGCAGGCTGCTATTGGCCCGAGATCTTGGGCTGCACATCAATGAAGACAAAACAAAGTATATGGTGGGAACGTCAGCATCGAAAACCAACCAACCAACAACATCAAACCGCACTGGTCAAACAGGAAGGATAAGAGAACACAACTTTGAGACCGTTGATAATTTCTCCTATCTAGGGTCGAAAATCACAACCGATAACAGCTACGATGCGGAAATCCGCGCACGATTGTTGTCAGCCAACAGAGCCTATTTCAGCTTACAAAAACTGTTCCGCTCGAAACGTCTCACCATAGGGTCAAAGCTCTTACTGTACAAGACAATGACGTCGCCAGTCCTCATGTATTCCTCGGAGACTTGGGTTCTTAACACGAAGAATTGCGAACTCTTGGCCGCGTTCGAGAGAAGAATCCTTCGAAGAATTTTTGGCCCCCTACATGAGGATGGACGGATTCCGTAGCCTACACAACGACGAAATCTATGAGCGATACCATGACCGTCCGGTTGTGGATAAAATCCGGCTCAATAGGTTACGGTGGGCGGGTCACTTAATCCGTATGGATGAGGATGATCCAGGACGGAAAGTCTATAAGGGCAATATCTATGGTAGAAAGGGAAGATGAGGCACACCCTGCCTTAGATGGAGGGATGTCGTAGGTCAGGACGCCAGACAGCTTTTAGGGATATCGAATTGGTGGACCTCGGCGCAAAACCGGGATTTTTAAGGCAGGCCTAGACCGGATACCGGTTGTTGCGCCGTTGATGATGATGATGATGATGATGGTGTTTGGATTCAACCTGGTGGAACTACTCTAGATGTCTTGTCGCTGCGGCGTAAATGAAGATATCTCCAAAACCAGTAGACCAAATTCGGCTATCAAAATCTGGGAACATAATTTTCATAAGGATAACCAAAAGGGCCTAAATTTCGCTAACTATACTAAACTTTTCCTGTCACAACGAAACAAACATAGTGCAAAGTTTATGGTGATGAAAAGCAGGAAAACATTCAGAAATATTGTGGATATACTGACTGGCCATAGTTCACTAGCTTGCCATATGTAAACGAAAGAGTCCAAAGTTATTTTTCACACTACCAATGCGTATGCTAGACATCGTTCTTTGAAATCTCCTAATCTAGGGAGCGATCAGAGTTTATATGATCGAAAATTCAGGCTAGCCTCTGATAAAACCTAGTATTTCCTATACTCAGACCATTTAATGCTAACATAAGTGCAATAAGTTTCAAAACGTTCCCAAGCATTTTAAAAAAATGTCCCAGTCAATCTTTTCACGATTATCTGAATGAGCCTTCAATCAAAAAGAGGTGAACACACATTGGAAGCTTTTTTTTTCTTGTTTCGTGTTTCCTAGAATGCAATTGCTGAACGATGACCAATAATAGATTTGCGATTTAGTAAGCAATATCATTTAATGAGTAAATGCGCACGTAATTTCAAAGCGGCCAAAAATCAACCTGACTGAATATCTTTATTGACTCCGTAGGCAAACGTTACTCACTTTAGCTTCACAGACAACATTACATACAACTAACCATAGACAACAGACACTCTATTGAAAGACCCTCCCTGTTTCAATGAAAACACAAAGTTCGTACCTACTTCAATTACCTTCTATAAATGCTATCAACAAGTGTACTTGCACTGGATATACATAGATAACACCCCAGTCTACGTCAAATAATAAACCATTAATCACATCAAATACGATATAGATAAGGAATTCCTTCCTTCCATAAAGAACGCGAAGATATCCAACATTCTTGAAATTCGCGAAATGCTTTGTGTCGTGCGCTTTCTGTTGATTCATTTAATTCAACCAAAGATTATGAGAACAATAATCCAAGTAAATCATGCGTAAGACAGTGATTCGAGTGAAGATAGTGATAAATGCCGCACAAAAGATACTTCCTACTATGATTTTAAGATTTCTTTATTTATTTGCTAGCTCAAGATGCATGACATTCGTAGAGGAATCGAGGGTCAGAAAACATGTTTTGAAATCATTCTTTTTCGTAAACGCATTCGTTTGTAGTTTTAAGTCTCAAACAAAAGTATCTATGATGGTCCTCTACGGAAAAACAAGACATCCAACTATGTACATAAGTACGTAAATGCACTCAACAAAATGTCATATTAAAGCTTAGTCAATGTTTGTCCAACAATATAATGGGAAACATAACTTCAACCACGAATTCTTCCCATAATTACAATTTCTCCACAAACATTCTAATGACATTTGTCGGAATGCAGTGCCTTCTTAGAATCTTCAAGAAACTGACATGATATTACCGCATCACTTCAAAGATGTTGATGTTGATGATGACAGAAGTGAAATGAGCGAGGAGTGCATTCATCAATGCAGTGAATATGGATTATGCAGCACAACACTCTTCCCAGCCAGGCTGTTGCTCCATGCACGTATAGTACACACAAGCGTGCATCTGCCTTCCGCCGCAAGGGCCTATCTATCCACTCATCAACCATATCATTTCCTTATCATCCCAATAATTCCCGAGTTCTGTGAATTGGATTTTGGAGCAGAAGCTCTTCCCCAACCGCAAGAGGTCTTTGTAATGTGGGAAAGTGTACGTATATCAAATGGAAAGCCGCGTCAAAGGCTAATTATATGATGATTGAAACGATCAGATAAAGCAACAAAACGAGTCAACTCATTCCACATCCTAATCCACACTGAAATTAACTGATCTGGAATTTTGTTAAGCCTGAGGCCGTCCTAAAATGCGGAAATTCTGCATAGGACCACCATAATTTACGTCAATCGATTAAACGAAAATCCCATTAAAGTCTGTCTGTCTGTCTGCATGTCTCGCCCATTAGAGTGATGGACCGGTCTCAATGCAGGCGAGAAGTTAATCCATGAATATCGTGGATCCAATGACAACGAATAGGATTAGAAGAGTTTAAATGGTCCCTCGTGGCGGATAGGGCGTGTATATGGTGAAATTGAAAACGACTGAAATTAAGCTTAAAACATATGGCCCAAATAATTGGCAGTGCCTACGCCACCCTTTTGATGCATAGGTGCATGCGCCGTGCAGTGTTGTCGTTAATTGCATTCTTTGAAGAAAATGAAACTAATAATTATGAGCTATGATATATTAGAATTATAATAAACACAGGAGTGGGTGAGGTTGTAGTTACAGGTCACTGCACCCGAAGGTCATGTACCATCGTTTTTTGGGAGTGCACATTGTGGCTTGATGAGAAAAGTAGTCGCAACCAATCTTCTAGTGGTTTGGATTTACCACAATTCCAGCAGATGCGATAACTAATGGCTTCAGCGCTGACATTCAGATCCCGATCACCCAGGTAATACAGGTCCAGGTGACGTAGAAGAATTCTAGGAAGAACACAACGAGGGACCAACGTTCGACTTTCCAACGTTTCTTCTCCCTGTACAAAGTGCCGCTAATCTTAGGCGTTCGCAGGGTAATCCCATAGGTCGATATTTAACACTGGATGTGTCTACTTGAAACAAAAAACATCGTTTGAGGCCGAACCAGAGAAGGCAAAGGCACTTTTCCCTGTCTAAGATCGGTGACAGCTAGAAAAAATTATTATAATTTAAATAACTTTTCCTTTGATGCTTCCTACAGTCATGTGCCGATATGCACTGACATAGCTTGGCGGAAAAAGGATGCGTACCGAGTAGTCGATGAAGTGTCTCTTCCAGAGGTATCCGAATTTACTGCGATGTTGACATCAATACTCCTCCCATTACGAACAAAAGCGTCCACCGCATTCTGTGACAAAAATTGTCGATTATCTTTCCCTTGGATATCATTGAATAATGGAGCCCTTGAAATTGTAATGAATAGCTACGATCAAGACCTCCGACAGTTTTTGTCCAAACATGGCCGAAAATGCGCATAGAGCACGACATGCACAATCGAATAGTGCCACAGCAACTTTCATAACCCTGTCAAATGGGATATTCGATCGTGAGTCTTCATAAAAACAATTCCAAAATCCCAAAATTTCAAACCACCGTGATCTATATCCATCCCTGTTCATATTCTTCAGCGTTTGTCCCATTCAGAAACAAGGTTTGCTCGTTTTGATCGTTTGGCCCATTTTGCTCCGTCGAAGCCCTGTATATAAGCCAAAAATAATCATCGGTCGCAGCTCTGGAAAATGAGATGGATACAAATGACCAACGCAACGTTCAGATCTAGTCAATCCGAAGAAAACAGGATATTAATATTACTTGAATATTCATATTATTTCACTTAAACTGCATCCAGACCTATCAATATTTTTAGATAGCTGTGGATGCAGCTTGCAGATTGTTCCCCTGACTTTCGACTCATTCAACCTACCAGAAAGAACTCATGTGGCAAAGTGTCACTCATCAAGAAAACTCTGGAGGAATTTCAACATGTTTTTTTGTTGACGGAATAATCCCTGAATAATTCTCGGCAAAAGATTAGAGCACGTAATATGCATAGATGGGCGGTCTCTAAATCATTCTATCATAACAAAATAGAGTTTACTTCCGTTTTTTGGAAGAATTCCTCAAAACATCCTTTGTTGCTTGCGATTTCTTCGCGCTGCCTTCAAGAACTACTTTTTTCCTTCCTGATCAGTTTTACCTATTGTCCTCTAAGTCGCTCATCTGGTTCGGCAGCGGACCGATCGAAAGTTAGTCAGCTCACTAGTATTCCAGTAGATTTTTACTGGTCAATATGCACCTCTCTGAAATTAATGTTAATGTAGAGAGCTCCCCCCGCCACATCTAAATAATCTTTTACATATCCATTGCTCTCGCCAATCAACCTGGCACCGGTTTAATTCTGGACATCTTGGTCACCTGCACTAAGACTCCTTCCATAGTTCGAACACTATTGCCCGGTGGTCGCTGTGAGTATAACCATCTTTAATGTGCACACCAGTGCAGCGCTGACAAAAGTTAGAACAACAACGAAACTAGAACACGGTTAACTTCGCCATCTCTTCAGGTTTCTTGGATAGCACTACCATCGTGGTCGACCACAATCAACTCGGATAGCCTTTTGGCTATCGCACAATCGCTTAAGCTGTTCTTTCTCTTCGCACAGTATGTATTTGGGATATCCGTTGCAGGTCTTTCAAAGAAGTGTTTACATCTCCTTTTTTCAATACCATCTCCAACTCCGCAGAGAATTCGAATAAACTGCACTCTCTGCGTTTCATCCCCGCTCTCATCCCCCTTATGTCGAAAACGAAGTTGTCAAGCACATCTTCAAATTTCAACAATATGAGACTTAGTGTATACATATACATCACTTATCTTGCGGCGCACGAAACCGATAGGCAGAGATTCATACAATCTTGTATCGCTTAGAACTGCAGATGGTAGAGCCCAAGGTAGACTGCGATTGTGGTTCTAGTGGCCTAAAATGGTTTCACACTTCAATTGCTAAATCTGTAATTTCAAAATGTGCAAGACATCAGAAGCTCCCAACGAAATGCTTCGGCCTCCAAAGAGAAAAAAGTCATCTTCGATCGGGTGTATCAGCGCTTATATATCGATCAAATCAGCCCATACCCCAGATCTCGCACCGGAAACATTGGTGCATTACATCATTCTAGACCAATACGGCATACAACACATTTACACAGTTTTATATTGTAGGCTGCTATTGGGCTTAGTTCGGTTCTGATCAAGGAGGCGGGATAACAAGTTGTCATCCATCAATTGTGCTCTTCGTTCAGCGAAGCACGTGTCGATAGGAACGCCCCCCAAACACGACGTCTTTGGGCAAAGCATTGTCCTCCATAGAAGTACCCAAGCTTGTCTTTCTCGGGGCAGGGGTGCAAGAGCGCATATCACAAGCAAGAGAAATAGAGGAGTAGGGTTACAACCGGTCATAAGCACCTCTTCATCTTAAGCAGTGCGCCAAAGCGGTAAAATGCCAAACTGGATCAGAGGTTCGTGAAATCAAAGGTAATATGTAGGATTCGATCAGTTACAAATGGCGCCCAATGAGAGGGCCTACATTTTCTAGTTTTTTGGCCCAGCAGCTGTTTGATTCCTATAAATAAATCAGTGGAAGGTATTTTCGTTTCCAACTCCGTTTTCATGCTTCGGATAGAGATACAATAGCTTCCCAACTTTATTTTCGGCTCAGCTCCTCGTGCACTTAACTTGACTTTCAAGTTTTAGGTTGCATATTTTTTCCCCAGAAGCAACTGTTCCTAAGGCTCATTTTTCTGTCCCATCTTGTAGGCTAGAGTTTCCCATCCTTTTCTTGGTAGTATAACTAAAGAGCTTGTCATTTCTTGTGTTTGTCTTTGAGACGTAGCGTCTAGCAGATGATTACCTTGCAGAAGTCTCTGGAGCCCTTTGTGGCTCTATGCTGAAAGATATTACCTTCCGAACTTCTGAAGATGTGAAACGTGATCTCTTCATAATTGAGAAACTCAATATTCTTTCTTCTTCCAATCAAGTGCCAATTTGCTACAAATCACTGATACCATTAACACATTATAAAAAACCGCTGCATCTGTTTGATGGCTTTCGGACGTAGAAGATTCTTGTTGGCACTTACTTTGTTCAGATCAATACAAATCGTACCATTATCAATTATTTGCCCAAAATCTCGAATCCCGTTTATAACAAGTTTGCTCTTTCAGATGTTCAACGTCAAGCTAACGCGTCACCTACACAGAGTTATGAGCGCTGGTCGAAGATATATGTGGTGACCAGTAAGTCACCCAAGTACATGGTTACTTGATGACGCAGATGAGTAGGGATAACTTTGTCCATTAGCTGCTGAGGTACATTGCAGAGCCAAATGGCACCAGCCGCCCTAATCCTTGAAGGCGAAAGGAATTTGCATTCTTCAGATCTAAACTTGTAATCAATCTCACCTTCTAAAGGCGTTGTACTATTGCTCAATCGGTTTCTTCGGATCATTTCAAGAACCGTAACTTTCGGTTTTACCGGAGGAGACGTTTTCGTAATATCCACGTCACGTACCTGCAAAACAATAACGCTCTGATGACTGGAACTGAGCTCTGAGGTCAACATAGGGTCTTGGTCGAGTTTGAAAGTCAGCGACCGTAGCAAAAGTCGTAGGGATCCTCCTCATACGTATGGTCATATCTACCGACAATTGCAGCAGGCAAAGTTAGACCGGAAATCTGAATCTTCAGAGGATTAGCTAAGATGCATGCTCATTTTCTCTGTCGATTCTGCAGAATAACCACACGATTAGCTAGGATGCCACCTAGTGAACCATACTGGCCGTAAAGTAAGAAGTTGCCTTTGAACGTAAGGTCTCAATCCACAACGTAGCAGCTCTACCAATTTGGCTTCGGTTAAGATAGCTGTCGGAATCCGCGCATGGACTCTGAGGGCACCCTCGCATCAACTAACGGGTTTCTCAGCTGACGAAGAACCCTACGAAAACAGATCGGCTCGATTCATCCAACAGGCTGGGGGTACTCCCAGTACTAATCTACTACTCTAGCTCTGAAAAGGGGTGTGCATATGTGAGGCCAAAAGGTTAGAGTACACTTGTGGCGATGCGGTTAATTGTATAATAACATCTGTAAACTTTCTGGGATAGAGGGTTTCGCATTTTCCAGGGACATCTATCTATCTATTGCGACCTGTTGAAGAGAACGCTCATGGATTCCATCATGTTTTTATGGCTTGGGGTATGTTGTGCTACTCTTTGATAAACTCAGAAGGCTCAACTATTTTAGATTGTAATGTATTGGGCGGAATTGTCATTTTATTTTCATTCTTCAAGGGCGACCGAAAGCTTGCCTGAACTTTATCTTTCAATACCTTTTGCATCGGTGAAAATTTCAGTATTGATGAATTGAATGGGGCCATCTATTGGTCTTGGAGTACGTCGTGTGATCCTTTCTCCTGGAAAAGTAAATTAGGTGTCGCAATTAAATTTGTTTTTTTGCTCATCATTCCATACATTAGTTTTGCGTATCCTTGATGATGTTCTACTTCGTTTGAATACCTCTTTACCTCTTATTATAAATCATTAGTAGCATTAAATGCGATGGTAGCCATCTAAAGCACTGCGCTGGGTTGACGGGGAGAGCTCGTTTGTGGAAGTTTGTACTGGAGTTATGCGCCCTTACACCGTAAGCTTAATCCTCCTCGCGTCCTCCATTTACACCATAGATGTGCAAATATCTGCCCTTTCGTTAGCACGTACCTACACATTAATAGACATGCGTTTATCCTCAACCTGGAGTGGCTCCTGATTGGAAAGCTGGAAACCCACGACAGATCTGTCTACTTCATACGCATTTTATTCGCAAAAAGTCATACCTGTTAATAAGGCTAAACCTCCCGCCCCGAGGAGGAATGTAATCGGGTTCTTCTAGTTCACATTTCCGTGTTAAACTTGTAGACATTCAGGACTCCTCTTCACTTCTTTGTGTAATTTATGACATTCACACAGTTCTATTTCGTATTGTTATTTCTTCCTATTTGATTTCCAAAGAAGCTATGCTTTAGTTTCATTAATATCACACGTAACCCTGAAACTCCGATGGTAGGTAATCATTACCTTTAAGATTATTGTTATCTTCTATCAACCTCATTTATCTGAATCAATTACTTTGATTTTCTCCATAAATTTTCAACCCAAGGGTTAAATTGATTCAAAACTTCAATTATTTCTAAAATTAATCAATATTGATAATTTTTATGCTTAGCCGAAATAATGTATGTTTTTTACGACTGGGTTTGGAGGTTAATGGTGTGCAAGTGATAAGCCTATAGCAGTGATACAGCACAAAGACGAATGCAGTCATCCGTGACGAATGGGGATTCGAACCCGAAGCAACGAAATCGAGAAGCTGGCCAACACGACCGTCGAATCGTAGATCTCTCAATTGACACAATAAACTTTTCTCTCTTAGTAGACCTGAATTGAAACTCGTACCCTTAACTGACCTATGTATATCTATCATCAAACAGTAACGGGTGATGGGCATTCTCTAATTTTAAATTTGAAACTGCATATAATTTCTAGCACCTTTAAAAGTTATCATCACGCAACTGAACCTGACAACACCAACGAGCATCTATTTACATTATTCAAACATTAGATACTCTATCTTAAGCACTATTCAGACAGACGCGTGCAATACTACAAAGACAGATGGCTTAGACCTTTGGCAATATTGTCAAGTACTGGAGAACTCAACTTGGCCATTAGATTAGAATCAATTTAGACACCCACATGTCGCTGTAACATAACTTTATTTGGGGCCACATTCATCCACTCTCAACAATCTGTATTCACGGTCTGCACGCTTTTGTCACGTCGTGTCACAAATTAGATGCAGAACGAGTCTTTGACCCCCAAAAGAAATTAGTTTTTAAGCTGAATTCTCCCCTATTTATAGAGAAAGAGGGACCAGCGAGAGTGCACGGTTGAAGGAGGACCAAGTGCCTTCCAGATCAGACGCCAAGTGGTGCTGAAGACCATTCAACCGCGCGACCACGAAATAGACCATGCAATTTGATTTATTCGTCTGCTTTCCATGTTTTTACATTTGGGAATGGCCCCATAATAATAATTCAATGTTCTTTCGGGGTCTCCTTGTAATGCTTCAATTGTGATAAGAACTGTACATGCTTGAAGAAGAAGCGACCAAGTACCCCATGCACGTTTTTAATGTAATGGCCATCCAGCATGAGTGCATGATCTGTTGGTAGTCTAAGTGGTAATTTCGGAATGTCTTAAAAACGATTCGTGTTAATAAAATTTTATTTATTGCACTTTCGATAAAAGCTTGTATCTTATATCGGGATGGTTTTGGTTCTGGTTAATGCCAGGCATCTTGGGGCTCTTGCGGCGTCTGCTGGACCGAAAGTGCATCATAGATCAGTAATGAATCAATTTCTGTTAATTCTCAAATAATTGAATGAATGCAGCGAGATCGCATTACTTAGGGAGATTTATTAACTTTGCTCATTCCTGATTGCATTGGTATTTTTGAATATGAATATTGGAACCACATGTGATACAATTATTAACGAATATCATATATTGGCAAGACTCGTTAAAAGCGCTAACGAAATATGAATATATTATATTATAGGATTGGATAAATTCACTATAATGCAGCGTTCAAAATAAGTCTAAGGAAGTAGACTGCATAACCGTGCAATATTGACCTTGTTGAAAGAAGACAAGCTTCTGCAAATTTTGTACAATTGACAACCATCCCCCTTTTCCTTCCGGAACTACAATCCAGTGTGACTTTATAAAGAAGGGGACGTGATTCAGTTGTTGCTACATGTTACCCTTTCTTCTTCACATCCCATCTCAGTCTAAATATTTTCAACCTTGTTGCAATCTGAATCCGCTAAATCCCCATGCCTACTCAGGATAAACTGCCGGCATTAAGTGTGTTCCCTATTCACTTCTTCGGGTTTCTAGTGGACTAAGGCCATCGATTTCCATTTTAAACTCTTTTTAATTTTTCCTCCTTTATCATGAAACAGTTTCACAAACTTACTGCTGTTACTTTTTTGCTGAACGCAACCTTCCATAAGGCTAGGAGAACTATTACCTGTTACCTATCTCAAATCTTGTGAGAAAAATAAGTCTTTAGATCTTACACTTGTTTTGGAAAGCATAGCCTAAGTAGGACTCACATTTGTTTGAATTGCTGCCCAAAGATGGCTAGACTTAACGAACAGACACATCAAAATAGAAGCTTAAGTGGTTGCATCGAAAAACATTTGTTAGACGCAACAGGGACCAAATCTGAGTATATTTTCATACATATGATTGTCAGCTAATAAATGGACTGACAGTGGCAATTAATAAATGGACACCAATAAAGTGTCACATTTAAGGCATTTGTAAGACAATAAAACAAAGACATCGCTACGCGGCTTATAAGCGTGACCGAAATTTCGGGGTACCACAACATTGTAACTCAGGAATAACTTCGTTAAGTTGGATTTCTGATTTGAAATTTGCCTTATTTTGGGATAATTCCCAGCGTGCTTGCGGAGAGTGCAATTCCAAGCTCCCATATCAATAAAAACAAACTGATTGATATTCGACTATTTGTTTAAACTGCGATGTATATTATCACCCTCATCAATGAAACTTTGCTCAATGTTAGAGTTTTTATTGGAGGTATTCTCGGTAGCTATGCACCAAAACTGCGATTGAAATGGTTTCATGGTTGGTAAAAGCACACAAAGAGATTGCGGGTGAGCAGCATATTCATTTTATCTCCGTTATATTATTCATTCATTATTCGTAATTAATTTCAGTCACATCCCTTCCTCAATATGCTATTCTTGTGCAGCATGTCTCTTCGAAAAATCCCCAATGCACCTTTGTCTAATGCTCAAGCCCTCTTACTTTACTCGTCCACTCCAAACACGTTTCCACTTCTCATTTAGCTCTCGCAGCCTTTAAAAAAACTTCCTTGTTGCGCAAGCGACCCAGCCTTTCATCGAGCCACCCGATAATATTGATGAGCACTGGACCGCCATTAAAAGTGTTGTTGATGACTACAAGCGGGTTCCAGAAGTTCCATTACCGTAAAAACGTACGCGAAATGCAATGTAGTTTGCACTGTAAAAAAAGAATTCCATCACTGAACTGGTGAATGAAACAGGGGATACCGAAAATAGCGGCGATTTCGCCACCGAATACCGCATCACGAACGACCTTTCGGGCGTCAATCTTTCGGTAGTTCTGTAAGGGACGCCAGCGGTAAGCTTCTCATTCATGATAATGAGCAGCTAAAGAGGTGCAAGGATCGCTTGATCTTGATTCTAAATCATACAAACCGCGTTGAAGTAGCACCTCTCGTGGCTGATACGCAAGCCACCGTAACATGCGGATACGGACTCCTCCGCTAAACAAATTATCTTTGTCATCA
The DNA here is from genome assembly GCF_905115235.1 of Hermetia illucens. Taxonomy (NCBI): domain Eukaryota; kingdom Metazoa; phylum Arthropoda; class Insecta; order Diptera; family Stratiomyidae; genus Hermetia; species Hermetia illucens. The sequence continues at coordinate 55,093,581 of NC_051849.1, forward strand.
ATAAAGTCGTCGGCCTTGACAATCTCCCTGCGGAACTTTTCCGTACAACCTCTGGAATTTCTGCCGAGTTGCTATGAACTTCCACTTATTCCTAAATGCTGGGAATCTGATACCTTTCGCAATGAATGGAGAAATAGAGTGATCGTTGAGATTCTGAAAAAAGAAAGGAAAGTAATTCCTATTGTCACGAATGTATTAGCTCCAATATCCTATAACACATCCGAAAACACCTGAAAAGCCTAATTGGCAGACAGCAGGCTAGTTTCCGTTCTGGAATCTCCTGTACCAACCACATTAATACCCTTTGGATCATTCTAGAATAATGTGTGCTCTTCCTCCCTTTGGAGAAAGCTTTCACTAGCGCTCTGGTTATCAGTGACGCTCGTCATGCTATCTTGGCTGGAGAATGTGGTATTCAATGGATCATGTCATCTTTCCTCAAACGCCTCGACTACGTTGATGACATCTGCTTACTCTCTCATCGAATCACAGAGTCAAACGGCTCTAGATCTGCAAATGGAGACAAGCAAAAGCCCAACGAAACCAAGGATTTCAGTCTGACTGGTCATAGCACTCTTTCTATTTGCATTAATCGGCAGAATATTAAAGCCGTCGAGCAATTTCTATATCTAAGAATCGTTGTTTCTGCCGACAGCAGCACTGAACTTGATGCCGCGCAACACATTCGATGTCACTGTAACCATGCCAAATCGGCCTTCGCTGTTTCGTCTAAAATTTGGGTCGGCGTATGTCTAATACCCATATGGTTTTGAAAGACAGAAATGACAGTGAATAAGTCATGAAAGAGGGGCGACAAATCTTAAAAGTTATGCCGTTTATTCAAAGCCACCATTGCAGAATGACCAACGAGTGAGTTGCTCTGGAACTACGTGGCGTAGAACAGTGAAGGAAGAGTGCAAGCTTTTTTTGAAAATTATGGAGACAGCTGAAGCACACTGCCAAAATCCGATAGTGATGGCACGGCGGATACGCCACTCATTCACAGCTGAGTCGTCTGGTATCCGACATCCAACCACAATAAGAAATCCCTTTGCACCAGTGAAATTTAAACCGAGACCTTCCGCTACGACAGCCCAGCGCCCTAACCACTTGAGCCATACGGACACAGATTTATAACAACCACAAATATTGCCCTTCAGCACTCGTTACTTTAAAAGTTCCGCTCTATAACGCAGTTTTGATAATCAATTGGTGATAGTTGAACGCTTACTCGAACGGATGACATTGAAGCTGTTCTGGTCTATCTCCGCAATTCCTGCTACTTAATAGTTCCGCTGATCTTGTTTCTAATTCGTCTTCTCCTATTAGTCTGTCGGCTACTTCGGGATCGTTTTTCCTCTATTTTCAGTTCCATATTTTCATTTTTAACTTGTGTATTTCCCCATATTACTTCTCGACCTCTCCATTGCTGAATTGCTTATTGACAGTCTTGATCATCTTCTTCAATGTACTTGAAAAGAACGCTCGTGCTGGCGAAATCTCCCACCTTCTTTTATAACATACTCGTATATTACGTTATAGAAACTGCATGGAGTTCAATGCCTTTACAGTCTACATTTATGTACACTTCTGCCCTTCTTCTCACCAAATTCAAATCGTGTGACTTCCCATCAACTACCCCTTTTCAGATTTGGGTTTCACCTTTGGTAGAATAAATGGAGCATTTTACAACCCTCTCGGGTCCTCTTTTCTCCGTCAGATTTCCATCCTTGGTGCATTCTTATGTCCATTAATGATTTTATACCTGTGATATCACTGAAAGTTACCACCTCGCTGCCCGTTCACTACATCAATAGTCAACCTTTAACAGTGACTACCACTTACAAGGTTTAACATTCTATAGCATGTTTCGATTTATTTGAGAAAGGTGATAGAATGGGCTCCCACATTACAAGTAGAATAAATTAAATAACGGACATTTTTCGGATTTTTGAGTTGACAGAATTCTGAAAATGGCCCCGTGATCACTTCCTAGCCCCCACAATTAATGCCAAAACTAACACCAGCTCTGGAATATACTAACCAATCAATTTCATTTGTCAATCCACATGCCTTATATTGCACACCCATCTTTTGCATGCATAAGGACCTCGCCTAAAACTCAGTTGGTATGTTACTCACTACATGCGTGTGTTCATACTTCATGAAAAATATGAATCTTCATAATTCGTCCGTCTGTGAAATTGTTGAGAAAGCTTCCGGATTAGGGTCACCTGGCTATGATTGGCGTACAACTCAATCAGTTCAACAGAAATTCACTCGTCCCACAAACTTGAAAAATAATGTTCCCCACTTTAGTTATTTTCACCGACCAGTTTTGCTGAGGCTAGCATCTCTCCTACAACGAAAAATCGAAGAACTTTAAAAGATGGACCTGTCATCTTCAAGCTTAGAAATGGTATTACTTTTTTTCCACGGAGATACACACCATGACCTAAAGAATTATTGTGCTTCGCCCCATGCTAATAATGTGCCTCTCACAACATAGCCGTTAGCCTACAACAGATATAAATTTTAGTATATAGCCTACTACTTCCTCAGCAGTGTTCTCGTACGATGCATAAATGCAGTATTTTAGGGAGTATTTCGCTGTATTCTCACAGAATCTACAGATAATGCCTAGCTTTGATGAATGATAGTTTAGCCTGTGAGTGTACCCACTCTGGGCCTACGACAGGATCTTAGGTTTAAACAACATAGCAAGCCATTCGCTTTATATGTTTAGAAGATTATTCCATTCATAAGTTCAATCTTACGGAAAGGCAAGACAACATTTCTGCTCCTCCCCTTCTGCTTCGTTATCTTCCATACTAATATAGACAGAAACCCAGAGCATAGAAACCTTATTCTGTAGACTGAGTGTATTCAATTTATCAAGGCCCTTCCGCACCAGTTTGGAGTTCATCGGGTTGAATTTGAAGTAAACTGAAAATCTTGAATTACTTTTACTACCTATACTGCTATTAAATAAATAACAAAAAAGTCCAAAAATTAAATTAAAAAAGTTATAAAAATCAAACGCATTTGCCAGGGTAATCTTCATTACAGGCATGATGTACTAACTATCTCAAATCGAAACCTCAGATAATCCTTTACTACTTTAAATTTGGCCGTCGCCTCGTATCGAGAAGGAACAATTTAAAAATTACATTTTGGGTTGTATTATAGGAACCATAAAAACTTCTTTGAACTCTTTAGGGTCCTAATCAATATGTCAAAATCCATTTTACATAACATCTAAGTTCAGACATTTAATAGATACAGAGCAAAAAAATAATTTCCTGACCTTTAGATTAAAAATGAATTGCAAATTCAGCAAACCAGAAGCCATTCATCTATTACTCAACACTTGAATTTCATTCGAATAAAAAAACGACTTTTCTAACCACGTCCGTATTAATAGTCTCGAAAGTAGGTTAAAGAGGAATACATAAGCCTTTTTCCCCAAACTTGTACTTATGGATCACTGTCACACCACTACCCTTTGATGAGGACTGAATATAAAAAAAAACTGATTGGAATCTGAACTTTAAAATGTATTTAGATTGGCAGGTCTAAATACTTTATATCCCATACTAAAGTACAGATCACCATCTAATCCCGTTTCTACAAAAAATCAGCTGTAACTGAACAATTTCAATTAATTATTAACACGTTCTAATTAATTATTCAATTAAATCAATCAATCAAAAAAATAACTATTTATCTTGTAATCTTATTAGCAAAAGATATTTCTATTTTCGAATCCGTTTGACTAGATTTTCCACATTTCACTCAACCCGACAGTCAATTAGTCAAAGTGTAAAGTCAATTTAATGTTGGCATAAAAAAGAGGTTTCGGAATCCAGAAATTAAATCATTGAATCATTGCACATGCATTCATACATGGTTGGTGTGTGAATTTCCAATTTCAATTAAATCGTTAGATTGACCGATTAATACAACTTTTTACCGTGAGTAGAATGACAGCGTATTAATTTTGCATTTACGCTATTTTTACCTTAAGACCTTGTCTGGGTTTAAAGGATTTAAATTGATGACTATAAATAACTCTGCTATTAGTACTATACAAGTGAGCAACCTTAACTAGCAGTGTATCTGAAATGCTAATAAATTCTGGGATATCTTTCAATCCAGGTTGGCATGAAGTCTTGTTAATCCTATGGCAGATAGAAAATTGCAATCAGTTCGTATACCATAAGCTCATTGTCCACATAAAGGATATTCGTATTTTAAAGCGTAAACTGCTAATTCTTACTTGATTTATTTTGGTGGTGTCCAGCAGTAAGGAACGTATTTCTCGTTACTTGAGATTTACCGAATGGACTTGGAAGGAAAAAATCGGGGTGCAACTCGTGAGTGCTACAATTCAATTTTACTATAATAGGTAGCACCAACGAAAAAGCTGACAGATAGATAATTATCGTTGAATCACATAACAAAGACAACAAAACATGATTGACAGATACACGTGTACAATATCAATATCGGTATCTGTTCGTCTATTGCAATTAATTCCTGTTATTAACATAATTTAACCAGTGTGCAGATCAACTATTATAAAAAGGAAGTTACAATAGCTTCGCCATTTTGACTTCTACCAAGTAGGCGGCTATACTTCCAAGCATAACAGACCAAAGGATAGACTAGCGTCTAAGGAACTTATTCAGCTGCTCTATGCCAGGAGGCGATAAGAAGATAAATCAATTTATCGTATTTCCATAGTATGGAATACCTGGAATCCTACCTGACGAATAGGTAAACTACCGACTAGAGGTACTCTAGTAAGCTCACAAGAGAGAGGCACGACCCCATTTATTAATAACAAACACACATTTGAACATACTCTGCGAAGGTCCGACCACATTTGCAGTTTATTCTACATCATAAATATGCAGAAATTCAGTTTATCTTTCCCCAAATAAACATATTCTTATCACCTTTGCTCACAACTAGACATAAACTACCTTCATTATAAAATGTTGCACCCACATGCATAGTTTTACTATTACTAAAGAAAGGGGGAATACCTATTCTTCTCACACACATAAACCATTATTCCGTACCATACCAAGGATCTCAAAACACACATATGGGCGGAAAATGGCGACTTACCACAGTATGGTACATAGATTGCTAGTGACATCATTGACGGAAGAGCGCTTCAAAAAGTAAAAAAACTACATAAAAGACACAGTGGCGAAAAATGTATATAGTAGGGAGGAAATAGACAGCATACTGTTTCACCAGATACCAAATATGGGACCAGTTTCGGAAAGTACTAATTGACCCCTGTCATTTGATACCCCGCATGACTACATATTATGAAAAAAAATTTTGTACCCTCCATTCACTTGTATGGGGAGCCCCCTTAAACTTCACACCAAATGGCGCCACTCGCTACATGTGAAGGGAACAACAGATCACAGGCTCTTACCAATTTTCGTGACAATCGGTCCAGCCGTTTCCGAATAAATCGGAGGTGACAGACAGTCAGGCAGACAGACAGGCGGACAGAGAGAAACTCGACTCGATTCTAATAAGAGATGAGTGGAATTTATTGGATCAGCTGCCCAGAATGTGAAAAAGTGTAGATTGGTCAGACTAAAAGGCTAGTGACCACAAAATTCGAGGAACACATAAGAGAGTACAAAAGCGACGACCCTCGAAACATCAAACCAATGATAGCAAGGCATATGGTGGAAGAGGGACACACCGTAATTATAAACAACGTGGATGTTATAAAGCGGGTGCTGAAAACACACCTTTTGGATGTACCGGAAAGCATATGTATCATCAAAGAAGGGAGGCAGGTAACCTTAAATCACGATGAAGGAAACTGTGCAACGACGTTGGAAAAAAAAGGTATGCAGCAGGTAATAACAAATAAGGAAAAAAATGGGAAGGATGGGAAAAATGAAAAATACTTTCCGGATAATTAGTAGAGTTGAAACTTACCGTATAAATGGGGGTAGACAGATTAATTAATTAGGTACTAGCACTGATGAAGGCGGCACCTGGTCTCCGAAACAATTTACAGTATAAGGAGCAATACGTAGTTCTTTTCTTAATTTATATATTAACTGTAAAAAAAAAATATGGACATAAATTTCACCTCATTATTCCTCCCTACACATTACCCTCATCAGACCTTCTATACTACTTTCTGCTGAAGATGTGAACCTAATTAGAAACATTTGAACCGACATCAAAACGTTAGGTGGCAATCGTTCGAAACTGTTGCAAAGTCTGCCTGTATGGTGGTTGGTCCAGATGGGACGCAAATTTCACATTTTTCCTTGGAGTTCGGTTTTGGCGACTGAACTTTTTACCGTGTTTCAGGCAATCAAGGTGGTGGCTATCATTACAGACTCTCTCCTTACTTGTAAATTATAATAGTGAACAAAATGCATGCCCTGGCTTCTGATCACCCTTTTTAAGCCTTCTAGCCTTCTAGTTCAATAGTGTCCGGCGCATGCGGAGCACCCATTAACTGAACTTGCTCATGTAGAGGCTCTTAAGGCTCCGGACTCTAGTCCCACAAGTTTGGTCGAACCCTCCTCTGTTGATATTCTGAAGTCAATTCAATAATATTCCTATAGAGAGTGAGAGGATGACTTTTTGCCGATATCACGTGTCAGAGGACCATTTTTCTCTAACATTTTACCCATAATACAACCGAAGGCTACGCGTACGCTTACAGCTTCCGAAGAAAAATTACCGAATCGTCTTCAAACCAATCACACATATAACAAAGCTTTTCTCAAAAGGTTTGGAAACATAGATTCGGACAAATGTAACACTTGCATGGTTGGAGAAACTAACGAACACATAATCTTCGGATGTAAGGATAATGCCTGATTTCGGCTTAGGTGTAGATGGTATATTAAGTTTTTTAATCTTCAGTAAATCTTTTTGAGTAGAGAGCCTTGCATGATTGATCCCTTTTATATTTCTTTAAGGAGGCTAGAGTCAGATTATAATACACACAGTTTCAGTTTCTTCGCGGCACGGGATTTCCTGCCATCTGCGTTCTTGTTTCTTGCATTGATCCATCATTACCCCTCGGCGCTAAAATGGTTCGCAATCGTTAATAGAGTCGGGGAGAAGTACCTAATCCACACGGTGTGTGATAGCTTTAAACTATCGGCAGCCTCTATTGGTTCGTGCGTCAAGTTGCTACCGGCTTTCTAGTCTGGGCTAGGAGCGGTTCGGATGGAGGATGCAGGCAACCTTTTAGTTCACTCAAAGAAATACTGAAGCTTGGTTATCCGGACGTCAGCCACCCTCGGCTTCATCCTGTTTTCCCCGGATCTGATCTTTTGTAAACTAAAATTTATAATGCATCGTGGTCATCATCATCAATTACAATGACGACTAAAATACACTAACATGCATCATCGCGTGAATGAATTTTTTTAATTTAAGTATTATCATCCCCTAAACATTTATAATCCTAAAACATTAATGACTAATACCTGTTAAGCTTTCAACACGTGTCTAGTCTGTTCGGTCAGGATTTGACACTTTTGTGTTTGTTGTGTTTGGCTGTTTTGGCTATAAACGATAGTGTATTTGTGGCAACATAGGCTAAGTGCCTGCTATCAGTCCCGTTGGTGTACTTCGTGGGTAGTATCAGGTTCTGTTTGGACTGTTAGTCTGCCGGGTCCCAGGGGACAAACACAATAAAACAACCGCGCAGCGTATATTCCGTCTTAGTTCCGCAGTTCTTGCCGAATCTGGCTTGATTCACGGTTATTTGAACGATGTCGCAAATACAGTTGTCAAGAATGCGTTCAAAAATCTTCATGGTATGGGAAAGTAACCCGATTAGACGGTAATTTGAACATGCTGGACTACCTTTCTTTTTCGATATGGGAACTGTGGTATTTTCTTGCTAGTCAGATGGTGTTCTACCTTCCTCAATAACCCGATTGCTGTTTGCTTTCAAGAGCTCAGATGTGGTGTCGTCGATTTTCCCGATTTTTTCATTTTATTCCTTCCTCGACTTCAGTTGCGTTGACAGGCGGAATTCTCTACATCTCGGCAATGCTTGCGGAAGTGGAGGCTGAACAAATTCTTCCGTTGAAACCTGCTCAAAATATTCTCGCCATCTATCCGTCACGGTTTGACCGTCGGTAAGCAAACTACCGTTCTTATCATTAACACGATATGTCTCCAAATAATAAGCATTTGAAAAACGGCAGTTGAATCAATCAACTCCTACAAAATCCAGAAGTCCTTAAGAAAACAGGCAGCAAGCGTTAAGAAGTAGGAATTCATATATATACAAAGTGACGAACCTTGGAGAAGACAGATATTGCGAGCGGGTAGGAAGACAACTTGGACCACTCGGGCTGCAAAAGTTGGGAACCATGGGGCAATAAGACCTATGGTGAAACATAAGCTGCTACTATAAGTTTACTATAGTTATCGTTCCGATGCTTGTAGTTCTTCTAAATAAAAATAAAACTAGGTAGCTTGCTCCTACTACAATATATGTTTTAATAGTTAGTAAATACGTATTTCGAAAGCTGCTTACTCTCTTCCTCAGTACTTAAGCTACCTTAGCTTCCTTCCTTCTGGAGGAAAGTAAGATAAAAATAGGCAGGGTTGCAAGCCTTGAATAATACCACATAATATGCATCTCAGGCTCTCATGGAAATAGACATTGTGTTCACATCCAATTTGGGTAGAGATTTTAAAGCTTAGTTGTCTATCTGGCCTTTGTAAGCAATACATCAACGGGAAGAATAAGTTAGTAAGTGCTATACTCACACCGAAAAATGTGGATCAGTTTTAGGTACCTGAAATAAAATTCAACGATGATACACTCAAATGCACCACCACCTGACAGAATTTTTGAAGGGGTATAGTGGTAACAGGAAGAGTCTAATTCAATTCGCTCTCAATTGAAATTGCATAATCAATATAATTTTGTTAAAGTCCCCATTGCGTCTCCCTCGCGCCCTAGAAAACTGGAACGTGGAAAGAATTTGCGCAAAGCCAAGAACATGGACGCAGTGGTTTTCGCGAAGTCACGCTTCACGGCAAGTTCTGAGGATGGATATCCCACACATTGTGTTATGTGGAAGTGTAGGGTGAAAGAAAGGTACAGCCTCTAAGACTCAGACGGTAGTGGTCCATCGAACGCGTCACCCTTTTCCAGCGGAATATTCCAAATTCCTTCATGCTGCGAAGTGTGTTTTTAAGAATTTTATCTACAGCCATTCTACACGAAACATTGAAAATAAGAAAGTGAAAATAGGATTGTTATACTTTTATATCATATCGATCCAAACGAACCGGCTGGCTCAATTTTTAAACTGAAGAATAGAATTTCGAACATGCATAACGCAACCGGAATTCAACCCAGGGTACGAGATCGAGCGGCTGGGGCTCAACTTGCTCGGTCATCACACCGTTTCCAATCTTGATCCCCCCCCCTGACGGCAATTTATGAATTACATACATATGTATCTATTTATCGGTGTGGTCATTTTGAAATATTTGACCGTGTTTCACCCAAGTTCTGCATCTAATACAAAATATGACCTAGATTGATTAGTGCTTAGAAAGATTTATCTATTGTTCATGTAATCCGATTATATCTTAAGAGATTATCCCCCAATTCACTCCAATAATGAAGAAAAACTTTGTATAGATTGAATTGAACCTTTTGCGTTTAGTGCACGCGATCGTTATGAAGTAAGACACATTTCAAGGAACGAATTCCTCAACAATACCCAAAAGCCACAAATTGCAATTTCATGCATATTCATGGATCAACAAAACCGTAAATTTGATACATTCGATACACACCCATTTGAAAAATCACCATAAATCCGACTTTAATAAGCATTTTACAATGCATAGAACGCATGTAAATTATAAGCATTAGCAATAAAAGGCCTTGGGACCAAGCCCCTATCTGATTCAAAGGTTCAAAGGTGCCCTCTGAGCGGCCGGCACTTCCGCAACTGTTTCAATCACATGTTTTCCTTTCTTTAATGTTTACTGTGCTCATATATCCTTTGCTTCAACGCAAGCCAACATGCCGCCATTGACGTGATGCATTAGCTTTGTGTAATTTGATACTTTTCCTGACGAATGGACATATTGAACAATGCGTTCGTTAAATTTCTCTTCAGTCATGGCAGCTTCAAACGGCCCATAACCGCCGAGTGTGATGTTGGAACATAATGCAAAATTTATATTAAAGTATTCGGTGTAAATCAGAGTTGGCTGGTTGATTCGGTTCTTGATGGGAGACACAACATGTTTGTGATTGTGATGTGTTTGTTTGAAATATCAGATTTCATTTGAACAGTGGAGATAAGGAGTGAGTTACTTTGATTAGAGGAATTTTAATGGGACATTAAGGAAGTGAAATGCCATCTAGAATGGTAGTTTATGCAACTGAAGAATGAAATAGAAAGCATTTGGGCCTACATGTATGCATTGAAAGTAAGAATAGGCTCCTTTGTTATAAAAAAGTTATGCACTGGCAGGAATTATGGCATTGGGGAACAAAAGGCTAGAACTGAATCGAGCACCTCCGGCTTTTAGTGATCACACATTCAGACATACAGACTTGTTGAGAAACAAGCCTTTATCCATTTTCAGAATATCGGAATCCTTACACAGCACTTCATAATGAAGTTAGTAGTTCTATCGCACGCTTGTGTTTTTCATCTACTGGTTAGCTAGTCTACTAACCTGGCCATCATACTGTCTGAAAAAGCTTTTCCCGGTGGCACCACTTCATGGTGCATTACGTCCTTAAACATACGCATAGCTACCACAAACTCTACTTCTCCATTTTTTAAATGCCACCAAAGAGTGAGACACTAGATATTAGACAAAAATTGCTTTCATTCTTATGACTCAATCCATAGTAAGATATTCCTCTCGAAAATGTTTGAAGAGATTCGGAATTTAGTTGGTTTCGTAGGCAGAAGTTTACTTAAGAGAAAAAGGTATAACATTTTTTCGTAAATATCTGTCAGCACTCGACTACAGCTTGTAGTATCCACGATTTCGGAGCATGGACATCATTCTACTTCGCCTTTGTCCTAAATCAAGCTCACAAAAAGATTCATTCGTTTGTATCCAACATTTTTCCTTTTCTTCTTATCATCAGCATCGATTTAGCAGCTCCATTATCGTACTTTCAAATCACTAAATCTCATCCCGACTTCATATTACATAAATAGTAATCCAATTGAATTCTAGGCCGTAACAGTACAGTAAAGGATTATAGTACCCTATTGTTGGGAATGTGGTCAGCATTGCCCTCGCCGTGATTATTACTCTGATTTGACTCAGGCACTCATTCACAACTGCGTCGATTGGTATTCGATGTCAAATCATGATACCAACTTCACTGCCACCGGTGAGATTTGAACCGTAGCCTTCCGTACGACGGCCACTCAGCTATCCGGATGCGTTATAAATACTGATTGATAAATTATCATTTTAAACCCTCTTTGAAATTTTTATGACAAAACCCTCTCACCCTTGAATTTTCTGAAGCATTAGAATCTATTTAACCATTATTCAGTTCCATAAATGAATTGCATGGCTGGCTAGCAAATTCGTTTTTGCTTACCGGATGGACTCAAGCAACTGCGAAACATTTATTGGTTTATACATTGCTGCGCGGCAGCAGAACGCATATTACGGCCGCAGGAGTAGTTGGCCGGATAATTGAGTTTGTGAAATTTTGGGGAAGAAGCCGGAAGAGCGTGTGAAATTTGGATCAAGAGGTCTAGCTGACAGAAAGCTGTTACGGTTGTTTGATTATTCTACTTTGTTTGCGAAAGTCTCATTAGTCTGATTTGTTTGCGAATTCTTTCACGAGTTTACTTTTTTGCGGAGCGTCTCATGTTGAGCAGTATTGACACAAAGTACTATTGATACGGTGAAAATATTAATAATGCAGTCACGGTGAACACTTATTCACACTGGATGCCAAAAACAAATCTCGACGGTGCCTTAAATGCAATGTTGGGTAGATGCACAGTCGCTTTTCCATTGCGGAGGGCCTCTTAACGTTCTGTTTTACTACATGGATGCATGGGTACCGTGGAGCGATAATCCGCACTACGGATAATATAGCTCGGAGATAGGATGATTGGAACCTAAAAGTCCGTACTTCTTAAGAATCTAAGACAGGATAGATGTCGACTAAAAATGTGATCCAATGTGGATCTTACCTAGATCTAAGCACCCAAAAATTCCTCAACAGAGGGTTTTTAGAGACCTAAGTTCCAATACAGCAATAGCATAACAAAGGTCTCATGATTGTTTTCTATATGAAGAGCTCCGTGGCCGCATTTCCATTTTAAAACAGAAAGAAAAAAATAGTAATTCATTTCAGAGAAAAACCATATTCTCCGTGTTGTTTTATGAATATCGCATATGTTCTTCAGTAAATTGTTTCGTAATAGATAAGTGAAATTTAAGGTTATGTGAAACGCAGAATCTTTTTAAAGTTGATTCAATGTATATTTGTTCATCTGCTAGTCTGTCCGTCTATGAATTCGTCTATTTTTGTTTGCAGTGCAGAAGTTTTACTTGCTAAAATCACTTCTCCCCACCTGGTATTCCCCCAGGATAAAGGCTAAAGGCTATACCTTCTAAATTACTCGCCGTCATCGGATAGCGCTTTGCCCACCGCGTAAGAGCACTATAAATTCTACCCCGCTTACGGAATTACCCCCTGTCCCAGTATGCACGCTTCTCATTCTCTCCGTCTCCCTTAATTTATTGTAAATACAGCTGATCGTATTCACTGCATTGCATAGCGCCTCCGACTGTAACATTTCCTCAATGTCTCACTTAGCACGAAGCGCAGCTCGTTTTTCTTCCCCATAAATCTCAGACAACTGAAAAAGACTCCAGATCCTTTCAAAAATCTGCATAGGTTTGAAAAGAGGGGCTATTGCCCCGTCCTATTTAGTGACGAACTGCAACAGCGAGGCTACATATCATTATATCAACCGATATTTCCACCATCGTTTACCCGATGTATTCCATCTCCTTTAACATTTATCAGATAAGCAAGGTGATGCTCTACATGGAAATGATCCGCGGGACACCGTTAAATTCCTTCTCGGAATTCCTACAGTGTTTCATCTCCGTCACGAGAATATAGAATATATATAAAACACATCTTTTGATGGAGTTCTCTAAGCGCTTGCAACTCATAGTACACTCTGGCAGTATACTGGAGCAATACTGTTCTGTAATACGCCGTCTACCTACTTTGATTTTGAGGCTTTCTTTCTGTCACCACTTGCTAATAAGCACAGTCTCCATCTTCTAGTCCGCTAGTTTCAAATCCTTGTTTCTAACCATTCTTTGGAAGTCTCTTCCCATTATGTGATCCCAGCTAATTGGATTGAAGTCGTCGTCACGATTGATGACTAGCATTACTGCTTCCTCCAGCTCCATGATAAATCTAGTGAGATCCATGACGGTGTTGATTCCATCGGCGATGGACCGCGCTATTCTGAATTCATACTAATATTTTACGCTCCCTACGATTGATTGAGTCTATCATAAATAACGCGTTTCAATATCTTACCCACTACACTCAGTGTGCTTACTGACCTACATGATGACGGTTCACCCGGGAGTTTACCTTTGATATGGTAAAACAGCAACTGAGCTTTCTACATCCTTCGGAAATACTCTCTCTCAAGCATCCGTTTTCTTTTTGATTACTAGTTTCAATGTTTTGCTGAAAATTTCATCTCTTAATCGAGCGCTTTATTTTATTCGCCTATATGCGCAGCAGAGTTCTACTGTAATTATTGGCAGAGCCTCCCTCACTCAAAATTTATCTGTCTTACAGTGAAACTTTCTAGTTGACAAGGAAAGACTTTCGCAACTTTCTCCTCGAGACGTTCCAGTGCTTCACTGGTATCACCTTCTCGTTTTCAGGCATTTTGCTATTAGCCTATTAATATTTTCGTTTCACTAGCAGAAAGGCTCTCTATCCTTGTCACCTCTCCGTTCAGCCACAAGAACACCACATGACTTGTAACTAAATTTCGTTCCACATCCTCAGTTAGATTACAGTACTCGTTTAGGTGACCGCAAAAATTTCGATATCAAATCACGGTGCTCCGTTTCTGAACTCTGCTATCAACTCCTCTAGCATTAACTCATAGCTCCTACTTGTACTACTTCGGGGGAGGATAATAATAAAAAAGCTTCTCTTTTGTGATGGCCCAGAGTGCTTTTCATATAGCCAGCTTTACCGGCTTTATATGCGGCCTAGACGAAGTTATATATTGGATGGTAAAATATCAATACCCATCTCATGAACTAATTGCGACATTTTGCAATGTGCCCAAACCAGGTCTTTGTAACAGTCTTTCGCAAAGTGATCTTTTTCACAACATTTCAGCTCGGCCTATCTTAATTGTTTTGCAGGCTCTACCGAAGTTGTTGTTCTCTAGGTATCTAAAGTATCTAATCAAAGTTAGTTCTATTGGAAGTTTGCTGGTGACCCACCTAACTATTACCTGACTATTATTTTACCATGTTCTGGTGGTGTTTGATTTTGATTGAAAGGCCAGTAACCCAAGATTCAGTAGTTTTCTGTGATGCAGTCGTTGCTTCTTCTTCCGCCGATTCTCTCTTTTGACACTGCCAGATTTAGATACTAAGCTTATTTAGGTAGAACTGGAGTCCCGTGTAAGAAGCTTAGTTATTTCATTGAATTTCGATCAGATCCCTGAAAAGCTAAAATCATGATTTTATTCATTGTGCTTCGATGACTTGATACGCTAGATGGTGATATCAGAGCCTATCAAATCCTGCTAGACCAGGCCTATCAACGTTTACAAAGCGGAACTCGTAATCACTTTCCTCTTTAGGGTCAAGCCTTTGTTGACATTCTGGATGCTAATCTCTTCTTTTCCAGAAGTGTTTTCTTTCGCGCACTTATTGGTCGAACTTGAAGCAAGCTATCCACCACCGACTCACTGGAGTCGAAGAGTATGGACGTCCGAGAGTTCGTTTCTCACTTCCAGACGCAGCCGGTGCTGTGGTTCGGACCCGTACACCCTACAAGTTATCCTTCCCATAGTCATTTTGATCTACCCTCCTGATATATGCAGGTATCCACCACTTGGGATCGCGCCAAATCGAAGATCAGGCGCAAGCTTCAGAGAGTGTCTGTCTATCTGTCACGCGCGATTTATTTTAAAATTTGATAGAAATGTTGGAACTATAAGTCTTCACGCATTTCGGTGAAAGGTAGCACGCAATGTTTAGTTTTTCGATACCCACTAAGCAGAAAGCGGTCTTGCATTTAAGAAAATATAGCCACGTAGGGTACCAACTAAATGTTCCCAATTTATGTTTAACAATGCAACTCTAAATTTTAGCGCTTGTTGTAAAATGAGGGTTACGGGGGAATAAAAATGCAGGTACGGTCCTATTTTCAGAAACTCTGCAACTGAAAAATCTGGAAAAATGATGATGCTTTCTATATATGACACTGATATCTACTCAATAAAGATTACAATAGTGTATCACTATATTTTCCAAATTTATTACAAAAGCCCCCCTTAGGTCCATACTAAAAGTACGGAAAATGCGTGGACGGCACCCTATTAATCAGATCTCTCCCAGAAGAAGACGCAATGAGTAAATAACCAATAATGCTTAATCCTGTTTTAAAACCCTAAGGGCAGATCCGTAAAGAAAAATTCCAGTCCACGGCAAATGCAGGTCCAACTATAATATTTGATCGAAAAATCTAATTTTATTAAAGTTTCAACCCCGTGGCTCGCTAGAAATCATCCATCTGACAAAATATAACAAAATTGCCCAAATATTCATAAAGGATAATATATAATAATAAATATAATAATTTCTTCTTTCTCTTTCAGCTGGTCTTTGGATCGGGCTCACCGAATTCGGCGTTGTACCGAACTACAAACAGGGCTTTTACTGCGGCGTCGACAATAAAATCGTCTACAAATTTAAAGGTGATACTATTTCAACGCCAATGATAGCTATCAGTGGTTTCATCCCAATTATAATTGTAAGTAAACACATTTCCTTTGAATCGTCCAGAAGAAAGTTGTAAATTTGCATACAAAGAAAAGTATTTCCCCGCGGACATTTTCAATTCCTTCTTATCGCACTTAACAATAATCTCACTAAAACCTTAGGCGGTTAAACGCCCATCGTTAAATTTAGAAACATAACCAACTTTCTTATGCAGCATTTGGCTTTGGCTTCCATTACAGCCACCAACAATTACCACTCATGATGTGAAAACTCTTTTCCAGATGTACTGTGTGGAGCTTCTACGCTACGACAGTGAAGTGTCGAAAGCAATAAAATCCAAGAAAATACATTATCAAATAATGTTATGGACCCGTGAATACTTCATTGGTTTCATAGTGAAGTTGTTTATTGTGGAAACGTTGAAGGTGACCATCGGCGAATTACGACCACACTTCCTAGACACTTGCAAACCTGATGCAATTGTCAATTGTACACGAGGGTAAGTTAATGATCCTTATTTTTACGACCAAAGCGTGTGGTTTTACACCAATGCATGGTTTCCTTATTGACACGCATACATACTAAGCATACATATATCCTTATTTGATTGATTCTTAATGACCTGTGGTGTCAATAAAATGCTACGAGCTTCGAGTCAGGAAGTGAATAACGATGTAGTCTGCTGTGGGGCCCCTGAATTATACTCGCAGATTATCGAGTGGTACTTGTAATTGAGCTTACGTGTGTTTACAGCCAACTAACATAACAACATAGTATTAACCAATTAGGTAGACTCACCTGTTTTCAGATTAACAACTTTGTTTCGAAAAAACACTGCAGTTCTAATATATTACACTTTGCAACTGACATTCTTTTCCTCTTAAATGCATGTCATTCTCTTATATGTAAAGTATACATACTCTGAGACTACTACTGTCTACTATCATATATAAAATCGACTCCTGCCGCCTTCTATTATGTAGAACGCCTTTAGAATTTATTCTCTAGAACAACCGATACTCTCTGATATACTCAATCACAGCAGTTACAGAGTTAGGAATAAAGATACTGGGGTTTAAAGTGAATAACTACCATGTAGGTATAATCCCATAATCTTCTTTAGACATGAAACCAAAATTAGAAGACTTTCACGGCTTTCATGGTACCAAATAACCTCCGGATAGACTTCAAGGTAAGACACCTTTTGAAGATTATCATCTGATTGTTGGCTTTAGGAAAAACACTTTTAACGTACTCATATGTGACCCGTCCTTTACTACCTTCATTCTATCGAATTTCTCATTTAATTGTAAGACTCTCATCCAACAACCTTTAAACTGTCAGTGGTCCTGGCCCCTGGAGCCGCGTTCCATATTCATCCATCTATACAGGCTCATTTATACCTTGGACGCATGCATTACTACGAAGGAGGTAACTCTTCCCGAGAGCTAATTCCTGGCAACGGAACTCATGGAATTTCAACTTAAGTAGTAATGCGTTTTCGAAATCTATAAAAATCCTAAGAACGCACTTGTTCGGATAACGGGCAACAAAGTTTTTCACATACATTATGGGATTATAGACCTGCCAAGTTAGAAGTCGTTCTACCTGTCCGATACCATCTGAGATGCTTTCGTCTCCAGTCCTTGGACCATAATACTTTCTGGGAACATGACAAAGGCAGGAGAATAGGTTTACTCCTATACGACTGAGGATTATTCCTACTCTTCTGCGGTGACTGGCAGATTTGTATTTATTTATTTATCTATTTATTTCGCCATAAAAGATAATACTGCATAAAAATTTACAATAAGCCAAGTTCCAGATATGTAGATGAAGTCATGCGTTTCAAATCAAGCAGTCAATTGGCAATCCAGCAGCTTGATCCTGAAGCAGCTAAGATTTTTCTAATAAGGCAATAATTGTATTAAAAGCTACGCCTCTTGTGACGATTCTTCCAGAAAATTTCGGGGGTGAATTGGTTCCTGAAAATCCTTGATGAAAACACGGCCTGAAAGAGAGGAGGTTGTAAAATGACAGATCGTGTTACCTTTCCAAGTCATGTGGCTTGGAAACTTTGAACGACACCATAATTCGGCTAGGATTCTTGTTCTTGATTAGTTTAATCCATGCAAATGGAATTGACAGATACCCTAGTCTACTTTTGACATATCTCAAGAGGTTCTTAAATCTGGTCAGCAAGTCTCGAGACAAACAAACCAATAAATAATCCTCCCACACACAACACTCATACAAATACTGGACATGAAATGGGATGATCTGTTAGACGACTTTGCATCCCATCCAGGAGACTTCCGAGACCTAAATGTTGCCAAACTCTCTTCGATCTCACGACACTGCAGAGGAAAAATTCCCCTCACCCCTTCGGCGCGACTACGAAGGACACCGAAGGCCCTGATCTTAGAAGTAACTCACCCAACAGAACAAAAACACTATCATGCCATGCCAGCATAAGTTTCCTTTCCCATAAGTAATCACTATATTCACCAACGAATCGCCTCCACTTTTCTTTCTTTGGCGTAGCGTATCTGTAAGCGAACCTAAGTTGGTCAACCTCTCCGATATATCGCAATGTGTACGGTTGGCAGTACTCTAATATTGCACTATTATAACAGAACAAATGGATTGTGCGTCGAAATTTTTCTATCGGCACTGTATATGTAGTCGTTTAATTTTTAAGAGAACTAAATTTTGCTTGCCTCTGCTTCTGAAACCCCCAAAAACGGAGACCAATATATTATACATTACTTATTCCAACAATTCCCCCATAATATCCAAAACCATAAGGCAAGAAAAATCCCCTCCAATAAAAAACTCCCCAAAGAAGGTCCGACCTCGACATACCAGCCGTTGGATTTAATGTTCAGGTGCTTTTGGTGCCTCCATGCTCCAGCAGCTCCTCCCTCGTTACCTCGGGAACTTATCCGCCATCTCTGCTGATATTGGAATCCCAATAGATGCCTCGTGTAGATCTTGTAGTTTAAACTGCTTCACTGAGGTCGTATAATTTTTTTTACCATAGATAAACTTTAAATTCATCAAGGAAGCGCCCTCTCATCACTGCTCTTTGTTCCTTTTATGGACACCGTCACACGGGATATCCAACGTCCAGCGTCCTATACACTGCTTTATGCAGATGATGTTTTCCTAGCGTCTAATAGTAAAATTGGTCTCGAACAATTTGTCGTAAAATGGAATGATCGCCTCCTGCAACATGGTCTCAGATTGAATCTGAACAAAACTACATTTTTGACGACCGATCCCCATGAAACAGGCACAATCACTGACAGGGACGGTCACCTGCCCAGAAGTGAGCGATTTAAATATCTCAAGTCAATGTTATCAGCCAATGGAGAATTGCGTTATGAAATTGCTTCACGCATTAACGCAACCTGGATGAAGTGGCGCTCCACAACTGGTGTTCTTTGTGATCAACGTATCAACGAACGTCTCAAATCTAAAATTTACCGCAACGTCGTCCGTCCTGTCGCTCTCTATGGTTCTGAGTGTTGACCGACTATAAAGGATAATGAACGGCATCTTGTTGTAATGAAGACGAAGATGTTGCTTTGGACTAGTGGCGTGACACAGTTTGATCGCATCCGAAATGAAGATATCCGCGATCGATATGGGTTTGCATCGATCGCGGAAAAAAACTGCAAGAGAAGCGTCTTCAATGGTATGGTCACCTAATTCTCGACGGTACCCGACCAAAAGCCCAGCCAAAATAACGGTGGCCTGATACGTTGGATGGGGATTTAAAAGCCTCGCGATTGCATTCAAAACAGGCATTTGATAGAGCCAAATGGTGAAACTAATCACGACGAGCCGACCCCGCTTGTAAACGGAACAAAGGCTGAAGAAAAAGAAAGAAAGTTGGACAAAAATCCAACTATTACTAACAGAATTATAGAAGGTCAAAATTGTGTATTTTACCTGAATTTATCGCACTTTAAGACGTATATGACGGCGGAATTGGGGTTCGGAAATAGATATGTATATCAACGAATATTTTGAATTGAAAATATACGCAAATGGGAAAACGTAAATAGGGAATTCCTCATACAAGATGAACACAAAACCTTTATACCCGAAACGTCCAGCTTCTTCCTTGGAAGCACTGAAAACACATATTAGTGATAAAACATGAGATTCAATTTTATTTGCTGCATCAGAAGACATCATGGAGTATCTGGAAAATAGTCTGACAAATTAAATTTTGGGAGTTTAAAAGCCACCTAGTTTGATGATAAATTGTAAACTTTCGGTTCTCCGAAGGAGGCTTAATATTTCACTCTTCTAGCTCCCTTCATGATTTTGCTGTCTTACATATCACCCCACCCAACTCTGTTCCATCCATTGTTTCTTATGTATACTTCCACTACGTTCATTTTTCCCACCTGCATAAAGAATTGTTCTTATTCTCACATTCTCTTCTTTCCCTTTCTTGTTCTGCGACGAATTGATCCTCACCATACCCTATTGGTCTAATCATCCTAGTTTCTAGTCTCCTACGAATACTTACCCTGCCCTACAATTCAACACAGCTAAAAACTCCTTGGACTGCACAATAAAAAATTGCGCCCCAAAGTAGGGCTATTTTCATGTGAAACTGATAGGGTTTACTTCGAATCCCATCCCTCCAGGCTGAAAGGAAGAATACGAAGGGAGAAGCGAGAGATTTTCCCTTTCAAATCGCGTTGGAAAACCGCGGCCTACCCTGTCTTCATCCACATGCTCCGTTTCAAGAAGGGATGTTCTTCGGAAGCCCATAACGCTGCTTGGCTCGTTTGATCCTGGATCAAAATGCCATCACCGTGATTTCGATATGGATCACTGATTATGGTCACATCGATATCTTTCTCAGGGATTGTTTGCGAAAGTAGATCCTGTTCTCACAAGCAACAAATACAAATCAACCTCATCTGCTATTTGTGTTTAGGGTTTTTCTGTATTCCAGGTATCTGCTGCTACCTGCAATATGTCGGTGGATACACCGTTGTTCCCTTTGCACAGTGGATAATTGGGATCCGCTGACGGAAGCCACCACATCTAAAGTACGCTTTCAGTGCCGCCTGTTTCCTAAAGCGACAGATAATTCATTCTATACACACTCTGCCTGTCAAAGCAACAATTTGAGTGCTACCTCCACTAGTAGGCTGATGATGGCGGTTTGTGCCCCAAGGTAGGCTCTCCTTAGTGTTTTTACCGCTAACTCTTCAGTGCCAATAAAGTCCAACTCCTTTCCAAAGGCTCGCGAATCTCCCCTCCATTTCTTTTCAGACAATGGAGATCTCTGGTATGCCAGCCCTTATTTTAGCTTCCTTCCTTTCCAATTTGGCGGTTATATCCTTGCGTCTCGTTTCTGGAACCATCTAACGCAGTTAACATTATCTCCCAAATTGGTAAGGTCTAGGTCTGCCTACAATCTCCTGAGAATTTCAGCGTGTGACCCCCGCCTCGTTTGGAGACAATAATAACCTCCGGTCGTATTCTCCTCCTATCTCTCTTTTTCTCCTCCCACAACCTCCTTATGGCTTTGTGAGTTTCGCTTCGGCTTCAACTATATTCCTCATCTTCTCCATTTTCTTGGGAGTTGAGCCCTTCTTCTCTTAGGAATTTGCTGCCCTATTGATTCCTTCAATCGTTCGCGCAACCTCTTCCCCGGTTTCTTCTCCCCTAGGTTTCGATTGAGCGATAGTGATGTTATCTGGTTTACTTTTTCACCCGATGCGTTCACTCCTCTTTCATCCATGGCCTTACCTTATGCCTCTTATTATGGTCTTCTGATGAGTATTTTGGTGGTCCTTCCTTCGTAATGCTTCAACATTTGTTATCCAGTGCGATAAAGACAGCTCCCGAGTCAAAGTATTCTTCGACATTTTTCTTTACGTATCCGTATCCCGCTTCACTCGCGGGGACTTGTGCCCGTAAGGATAATTCGTCAACTGAACCAGTTTTACTCTCTCCCGTGCACTTGTAACATTTGGTGCCACAACAGCCAAGGTTCCCACTGCTGAGTGTTATCTAATACCACTATACATATATACTTAGTTTCACTGAGCACTTCATCAATAAATCACTATCTATTTTACGATTTTATAGAGAATATATCAGCGATTACACCTGTACCAATAAAAATGTTGGAATCTACTTCATCAGCGACACTACCAGATCCTTCCCCTCAGGTCATGCCTCAATAGGATTTTATGAGGGAGTGTTCACGGCTTGGTAAGTCTAGAACTTTTTCAGGCCAAAACCTGTAACTGTAAGCACTAAATAACCAATCGGTTCTTCACAGGTACCTTTATCAAAGGTTCCCTAAAAGCAATAGTGCCTTCCTTGCGCCATTCCTTGAATGTCTGTGCCTTACATGGGGTTTCGTTTGTGGAGCAACACGAGTTATCGATCACCGTCATCACTGGTGGGATGTTGTAACTGGCGACATCCTTGGAGGAATCTTCGCAGTATTTGCGGTAAGTACAATTGAGAAATCAATGCTCTTCTTCAGAAAAAGATATCGTCAACAAAAATAGATATCCAGATTCTTCAAGGAAGCCGAATTGAAGATCCTTTCTAACTAAAGTGTCTGCACATACCAAACTTAATGCTGGGATATCTCTTTTTTCAGTGCGCCGTGCTATGTAAAAATTTCCTAGTGAAGCCAGCCATCCCAGATCATATCAATCAAAACGGACATGCAAGTGTGAGACGATTACTTTCTGACACTAGCTGTAAACAGGAAAGCAATATCGCTATGGCCCAAGCGTGAACTTTTTCAGGCACATCAAAACATGATAGAAAATAATTGCCATGGAAAATACACAATTTTTTTAGAAACTCCTCTCCATTCTTAACTTAGTGCTCTAGAGGTTGAGTCTTATCGCTCTAGAAAGAACCAAACCACCGGCGCTTTTAGGAGACATCCAGCATAGCATAGTGTACGAGTAATTGTAAATAGGGTAATGGATTGGCTTTAATTCCGTAGAGTATTTATTGTAGAAAGTCTAATACTTGGTCAGGCAAAGAACATGATCAATTTGTCTTTACTTCTCCCATTTCCAACAAAGCTTCAGATTTCGAAAATAGATTAAGCAACAATCCAGTGATAAGTTTACTTCGAAAAACACAATCTATGTTTTATGAATTCGTCGACTCAGATAACACTTTGAATTTTATTGCAAGGGATTAGTCGTGTAAATTTTGTTTTCTTATCTCGCAAGGAGAATTCAATGATATACTTATCGATTGCCACAATCTTTTGAAAATTCACCCAAATCTATTAAAACAAAAGAAGTTGATAAGGCCCAGACTAAGCTTGTCTTGGCATTCGAGCCTTCAGATGCCACCACTTTTCATGGCAGTTACTTCTGGGATTCAATGGCAGTTTTGTACAAATTTGCATTCCACGATCAATTTTACGAAAAACTTAATAAGCAGAAAAGTATCTAGTTCAATTCTAGTTTGGAAATTTTATCAGCGAAAAAATTTGGAAACTTGAAGTTTTAGAAAACTTTTTCCAGTTGTAATTGTAACAGTATTTTTTAATACATAAAGTTATGTTGAAGATATTATTTATTGATATATGTTAGAATTAGCTAGTAAACCACCCTTAAGTATATACATGTGTAGTTTAATTTAAGCTTCTTGCTTGGTAGCGTAAATTCGCAATTGTTTAGTTGTACATAGCAATACGAGTCGAAAACAATGTTATACCCATTATTTATTTAATTAAAGCTAAATAATTTTATGGCAATCAAACGTTGTCTTCATTCAGTTACATTTCAAAAGTAGACAATACAGAAAAGTGCTAAAATATCGTTATACGTCCCTAACCCGTATGACCTATTTCAGCCTGTATCGAACATGTCATCAGAAGCGATATTAATTAACACAGGATTCTAGTAAACGATAAAACAATGCGAAAGGAACCATTCTACTAATTTCCTTTTATACTTACTCCAAAACAGGAGACGAAAATGTATGATTAAAAAATAAAGAGCAATATTTATTAGCAACTATTGCGTATTTTTTTAACATGGGACCAAGTGTCCCTCTTGAGGTACATGGCACCCATACCCTCCCTTGTCTTTAGTTATTTTAATTAACCGCAACCAACAACAAGCGCAGTTGGCGAAAATTCCAGGAAAGGTGGTAATTCCCCGATTACGGCCTCAACACTGTCAAAAGGGAAAAATCGACAACACATAAGCCCTAGCAATAGATACAATTGGGCAGCAAATAGCGACAAACGAACAGAAAGAAGGTCCGTCCGAAAATAATCATTACTTCCAAGAAAGGAGATATGTCCAATACATCATCTTTCGAAAAATGACAACTGATACCGACAGACTTGGGACACAGGCTTGGCTGGCGTTGGCCATGTTGGAATAGTGAATTGCGCTGCATGGCATAGTCAGCAATGGAGTTAACGTCCTTTCTTAATGTGTGACCTACCCTGTTGATCAGCTCGTCAACGATTAACTGGCATTTGCGCTGGCGAAGTTCTTTATTCAAAATCGTGTCAGGCCAGTGTAGCCAAATGGTGCGTCGCAGACAAGTGTTGTTCAAGAACAGTGGTGGCCACTTTCCAAACCAAATTTTAGAAGACAGCAAAGGTGGATCTATTGCTGCTAATGCTCGGTGCCACCGTCGGCAGAAACGAAAATTCGTAGATATGCAAATTGATCGACGCCTTAGGCGCTCTGCCCATTGATGCAGATAGAGTGCGATGATCAGTCAGTCTAAAAACCATAATTTTGTTGGTTTTATCTTCAGTCTGACCCTATCTCTCCCTCTCTTTCCAAATCAGAGCTGTTTGTCAAAAGTCCATGACTCGATGAGAGAGTAAACAGATGTCATCACCGTAGTCGAGGTCACAGTAGATCTACTATAGGCAGCACCCTTACAAAAATGACCCCACTTGCAAATGTGCTTGCAGAATCTTATCTGTACACATCAGAGACGCTAAACAAGGAAAAAGCATAATCTTCGTCAAATCGTATTGGTAAGAGAGAGATCGGTGAGCTTTTGCTATTCTGGTACTACGGCGTGCTCACCCATGTAGCAAAAAGTTGTTTCACGTATTCACTTATACATAAGCAAAAACATGCCAATCTCACCAATACATTGGCAAGTCTGGGCGGTATGTCAAACACAGCTGATCGGGTTTTCGGTACATCTCACTCATGCTCAAGGGCAAAACAATTTGAAATCGTGTGTACTCGCACTGATTTCACCCCTTGAGGGGCAAGGGGGAGTGAGGTAGCTGTCTAGTATCTAACTGTGGTCGAGGTGTTTGAGGAAAGATATCACCACTTTTCTCCCTTCAGCCAGAGCAACGTGAAGAACGTCACTAATGACGAGAAGGAATATCATCGGTAATAGAAAACGGCCTTTCCAGAATCTGCTTTGGACAAATTACTTTTATTACTTTACTTCGATGCAATACGTAACATTTTGCTAAATCATATGTTTCTCTGATAATAACTATTAGTTTTTCCGGATTACCCCTCTTACGTAGAGTATTCCTGATACATTCCCAGTACGCGCTATCGAAATCTGTGAGGAACAAGTGGAGTGGTGAGGTAAACTCCGTACTCTGCTCCACAATGACCCAAATGGTGTTAACATAATCGGTACAGGAGAATCCAGAGCTGAGAGAGAGGTGCTCCTTGATGCGTTCTAGGATTATTTTATCTTTTCGAGACGAGGAAGCACACAAATACTTCTTCAATTATGACACTTAAAACTACAGCCCCTTTTCGAATCTTAACGATTATTCCCTTCTTCCACTCTCCGGGAAAGGACTCAGATTCCCAAGATTTTTATACGATTGGAAGTAACAGATCTACAGTAACTGCAGGTGAAGCGATGAAACCGCCAAACCGTTTGAGCCCATTGATGATCGAAATGATTTCTCTTCACCTTCGAGGAGCGCTCCATATCCGCATGTTACTGTGGGTAGCCATTTCATTCATAGGAGGAGGAATTTCACTGGATGTAATACGATTAAGTCTTCCTTCCATTTCTTCAGCTGCTCGTCATCGTGGATGAGGAGTCGACCATTAACGTCCTTCACAGAACAATTCAAAGAGTTGCAACGACCTGCAAGTTTCGTGATGCAATATAAACTTCTAAAATAAATGCTTTCTGCAGCATCTTCCGTTTCCAAGATCAGTGCAATGACAAATTCCCTTTTGTCACGGAACACACTATGCTGAAGCTGATGTCAGGGTCTCCCTTGTTACGCACATCTTTGAGGCAACTACTAAATGTACTGCTAATCGAAAAGTGTTCAATCTAATTGCTTGTACGACGTCAGTCAGCTGAAACCGAACTGACCTTATAGCAGGCACTGTCCTCGAACAAACTGCCACCAATGACGAGGCGATGAAGTTACAGAAAACGACAAGCCTCCCAAGATTGTCGTTACGGTCACCAAGAGCATGGTTCTTCATGTCCGAAGACGGTGTTGTCTGAGTCCACCCTGGGTCAACCATCGGAATCACAATGTCACTTTTAGGAAGCTTCTTCTAAACTGCGTGTAATTACTCGTAGAAATCATCCTTTTCCACCATATCAGCAATCTCCGCTGATGTATAGCGCTGTACAATTGTAATGCTCCTTAACCTAGATCGGGAGTTGGCAGTTAATATCCTGTCAGAAACCGGCTCCCAAACCAACAGAGCGCACTTTACAGTAGTTGTCAGTAACAATTCGACTCCGAACTCGCGTCTGTTACTACAAGGTGAGGTAAAAGTAATCACGCGATGTTCTTTAGCTGTCAAAGTGGTTCATTTTTAATGAAAAACTTTGATTCTGCATTTGAAATTTATTCCATCAAGTTGAGAAAATCATATCGGCCAAATGGCAGCCGCCAGAGTTGATTATCATTACTCTTGCCAAAACTTCGGGGGACCGGTTCCTGCATTTCTGGCGAATATTCTTCTTAAGAGTCTGAGGCTTGTTGACGTAAACCCGTGAATTAAAATAAAATTCATAAAAAGAGGTCTGGAAGGGTTAAATCGGGTGATCTGGCCAGTGCAAATCACCAAAACGAAGGATTAAGCGACCCAGAAATGCTTCTTTCAGAATATCGGTTGTGGCTCGAGCAGTGTGCGCTATTGCCCCATCTCTGTTGGAACTACATGTTCTCCAGTCCCTATTCATTTAATTGAGGAAGAAAAAAATCGGTAATCAATATTCGCGCACCGTCCACAGTCGTCGTTTGGCACACGGCGTTCTCAAAGAAAAATAGCCCGAAGACTCCTCCAGTGTAAACACACCACGCAGTAACTTTGAGCGGGTGATACATGGATTTTTGGTGCCCCAGAAACGATTATTTTGTTTATTCACGGAACCACTAAGATGGAAATGAGCCTTATCGTTCATGATCATTTTCGATGAAAAAGCGTCCTCCTCTTCGTTGAGATGGCTTGTGCGTAAGTTGAACGCGTTTGGTGGTCAACAGCTGACGGCTGATGCACTGTCTGCACTTTGTAAAGGAACATCTTCAAATCTCCCACCAAAATTCTGTGTAGGGATCGCCGGTTAATGCCCAATTGCGTGACACGTCATGTAGTCGATGTTCTGAGCCCATTTTCGACATCTTGGGCAAAAGCAGCGATATTCTCCGCAGACGTTGGTGGTGTCGACGGCCAGGAATTCGGCGACGAAATTCACGCTGTGCCAACACAACCGACAAATTGCAGCACAAAAAAAATGGAAACAAATATTATTTGTCGATTTGTATTCTGCGTTTGTTTACTGCACACATGTCAAAACCGAATCTGCAATTGATGCTATTTGCGTTTTCCAACAGAGTGATTACTTTTGCCCCACTTTCTGTTTGTTTTTTCGGAATACAAAAGTGCCGTGTAGCAAGGGGGAAAGGTATACTCTCTAGAATCCCACCATCTTGCTTCGCTCAGGCCCAGAATGCCCAGTTTATATCGTTGGAATTCTCATTCTAGTTGGCAAAAGTGAACATTCAAGAGATACTGTTGTCGAAGAGTGTGCAGGCATTCCAGAAGCCCATCATAGCCCGCTTTCGATAACCAAAGGTCTTCGGCATGAGGTCAGTCCTTAATCGAAACGTTGTTGATGTTTCAGCAGCAGTGAAGTTTGGAAATTTGCAGGTTGCTGGCCCACAAATGTCTATCCGTTTTAGTCACCTTTTACTACAGAAAAGATGATTGCAGCCATCGGAAAGAAGCTTAGGCAGGTCATCCTCCTGACGTAATACCAAATGGGAGTCCCGCGCGGAGAGTGGAAGAAGAAGGAGATGGTTTTAGTGGGTAAGAGTCCGACATAACCGTGTGGCAGGAGCCTGCGGTAGCTTTTGAAGCTTTCCACCTTCCATCGGCAAAAAAAGATAGACGGACAGACAGACATAGAACCATTTTGAGCTATTAATACTTTGTTAGTAGTAGTAGCATTTTCATTTCATTCAATTTTCCGGCTTTATGTCATAGCCCATATCACTGTGAAATTTCATGATTCTAGGATGAACTTATCGAGGGGTTTCCAGTCAACCTCCCATAAATATAGATATGTATATACTATTATTAACTTTATTTATGCAGATGTCGGTATGAAGGGTATTTTGTAGCCTACACACCATATAGCGCCACCTTCATGATTCATTTCAGATTTTTCGGTTGGGTGGTGTCTACCAATGGCAACGTGAAATAAGTGACCAAGTTCTAGCTTCCGCAATCCTTTCCTCTAAGTTAATGTCGAAACTAAAACCAGCTTCAGAAAGTTCCAATCGGATCCTTCCATATGATGCTCCACATTCCTATATTTAGTGGAAAAAATTGCACCCTCCTTTTCCATGTAAGCAACCCCCCCATCCCACTCCCCCTTAAACTCATTGCAAAAAAATGTTTCCCACTGCATGCTGGGGCTCGCTCTTCAAACTCAACTCAATTTTCTTCAAACCTCCCCTCATCCTAAAGGAAGTGTGTGTGACAGACAGACAGACAGATAATGGACCGATTTTAATAAGATTTTGCTTTACTTAAAGCATTAAAAAATGAACCTATTAGCCCTAATTTAATATTTCAAAGTGCAAACATTTCATTTTAAGTTTTGGTCAACCAATCGTCAATTTCCTAAATGTCACTTTCGCCGCACAACCACGCAGGCCACGAGCCTGGATTAGGACAATCATAAATTGCATACGTAATCATTTCGTTATGATGGACGTGGAGCACACGTTTCCATTGTAAAAATGCGGCTTCCCTGATACCTTAACTATCATACATATATCTTTATTCTCCAAGCCCAGAATATCTATAGCGGCACAATAAAAAACAGCTAGCTGCTTGGTTGAAAGCATTATATACTATAATTAGGTTAATATAATAATCTGTTTATTGACTTAAAATAAACAAATCCCTAGCCCTCCACAAACAAAATTTTTTTATAGTTCTCTAGTGACTTATAGTCCGAAAAAATGGCCAGCGGCTTACAACTACATTCTATGTGCATATGCATATCTGATTCCCAAGCACAATAAAGGGAGTATCTTTTCGAATTGCCACAGAATCAATGCACACTACAACGGTTTCATTATTTCTCCGGAAGGAAATTTTGTAGGCATAATTGCATAATAAAGTTTCAAGGGTTCTTATTTTCTCCAGCCAAAGGCTCATAAGCGAGATAGTCATAAAAATATTAATAGGCGTAACTCATTTGGAAGACGACGATCCGGAAAACCCTCAACGATGCCGTTTCTGGGCATGAAGACAAAGCCCAAGACGATGTAAGGTGAATCCTCAACGAAGCCCACGAGTACATTGGAATATTGTCTTCAGTATTTTTATCACTTTTCTTGGCTCATATCTCATCGTAATCATGAAAAGAATAATTTCGGTCGTAAATTCTATAAAAGTGAAACGAAAGTAAACTACTATGTATGCGCTTGAGGGTTATCAGAACGTTCTGATTATAAGATCTAACAACTTAAGCGTTTAGCCGCTCCCTCTTCCGAAATAGCCAAAATGTGGAAAGATTCTAGGGAACCAGACCGAAACGGATTAGCTGCAGTTAACTGGTTGAATGAAAAGCGCCATTTCGGTTTATTTGTATTACTGCTCCATGAGGCAAGACGCCGAATGAAGATTCAGCGCTAGTTTTTATGCCTGGCATCCCGGGTAATAAAGCATACACGATAAATCAGCATTTCCAGGCTTTGAAATGGTAATGGGATTTCGAAATTAAACAATAAAGTCAAGAAAAAGACTTCATGGAAGCGAAAACCATGGGAATCGACGAATGCAACTGACCCTTCGTGGACCCAGCATAAGTATTATAACTAGAACACAATTGCATGTTTCCGTAGCGTAATCTAAAACACCATAAAAAGAATAAAAGCCAGTGTACCGAGTGAAGGTCGACCTCACTTTCTAGTCATAAACGGCTCAAATCTCTCACTAGGAAACAATTTCTTTTGTCGGAAACTTTTATTGCAACCAGCAAGCTAACATCTCCACCGCAATCAAGAGAAATGATTTTCCATAAAATGCTTGAAGGATTAAAATCCACTTTTCACATCACCTACGAGATCCTACATACTATCTCTAATGCAAACGATCAGAAGCAAACGAAAACTTAATTTAGCCAATCACATAAAGGTGAAAATAGGATGTGACCTCCGAAATATTCCGGTCAGCATGGATTCATATGAAAATTTGGGATTAAATGCGTGTTACCTTCTATTCCAAAAGTAGTATATATGCACTGTTTGTTTTAGGAGATGAAAATCACCTCCTCTTAGAAACATGTCGGAATACCGGAAGCTGGACGTTTCAGATATAAAGATGTTGTATTCATCTTGTGTGAGAAATTACCTATGCAGGTTTTTTTTATGGCTGGAGGTGGAAGCCTTAAAAGGACGCTGCTGCTCCAGGTTGCAGCAGTGTGCGGGATTCTCACCCACTAAAACCATCCCCACTTCTCCGCCCATATCCCCCCGGGACCACCATGAAGTACTACTTCGCGAGGAGGGCTCTGGTTTACACCAGCGCAA
Organism: Hermetia illucens; assembly: GCF_905115235.1. Classification (NCBI taxonomy): domain Eukaryota; kingdom Metazoa; phylum Arthropoda; class Insecta; order Diptera; family Stratiomyidae; genus Hermetia; species Hermetia illucens. Next base: position 55,124,695 of record NC_051849.1, read on the forward strand.
CTAAGCAACGCGCCCGTTGCGCTTTGCGGGTTCGACCCAGTTCCTGCACCTTTCACTGCATCGCAGTTACTGCATTCGGGACAGTCTGGGGACTCATCCAATCTGAAGCCATGCAAGTAGTTCCTGTATCCACCATGTCCCGTAAGGAACAATGTTAGGTGGTAATTCAACTCTCCATGCCTACGTTCGACCCATCTCTCAATACACGAGATCAGTGTATGAGTCCAGGGGCCTTTCTCGGAATTATCCTCTGCCATCTCCTGCACAACTCCTTCCTAGTGATTTTCCGGAAGCTCGCAGTCACTTCCGCCTGTTTTGCCCTCTTTCACCAGTGAAGACAAAGTGCCTCATTCGCTAGAATATGCACCGGATACTGTCTTATATGCACTGCACACGTTCAGTGCGATTACCCTCCTCTGGTTCACTACGTTACTCAGTGCGTACGCCCAAACAGGAGCCGCGTATAGCAGGATGGATTTCACCATCTCTGCGATAAGCAGCCGGCGACTAGATTTTGCCCTCCAATATTAGGCATCATCCTTGCTAGAGATGAGTTAGCCTTTTCTGCCTCCTCGCGCACATAATCTAGGTACCTCTTGAAGTTAAACTTGGCATTGATCATCCCCAGGTATCTAATGATCGATTTTGAAACGACCTCGTGATTACCAACCCAGATTTTGACTGAATTATTTTTCCTACGACTGGTAATAGGGACCGCCTCCGTCTTACCTTCCGCCAGATCCAATTTCACCATTAGGAGCCATGCTTTGATGGCATGAATGATTCTACTTCCATACAGTTCCACGTATTGAGGCTACCACTGCCAGGTCGTCTACAAAACCAATCAATGTTGCCTCCTTTAGCACGCGAAAGCCGAGCACTTCGTCATACATTATGTTCCACAGCAGGGGCCCCAGTACGAAGCCTTTGGAAATACTTGCTGTCGCCACTCCGCAGCACTTACCAGCGGCCAATGCCTCCCGGGCCAGGTCCACGACCGTTGCTATTGCATCGACAGTGGACCATGCTCTGCGAAACCCACACTACCCCTCCGATAAACAACCGATAAACAGCCCGACGGACGGAAGCAATCTGTTGTATATCACCCTCTCCAACATCTTCCCCATAGTGTTTAAAAGAAAAACAGGGCGATATTAAGAGGGTGCGCCTGGTGGTTTTTGGTGCCTCGGTAGCAAAGTCAACATCTGCCTTTTCCACTGGGCGGGAAACACTCCTTCCATCAAGCAGGATTCAAATGTGCTTATGAACCATGCAGGCTTGATTTTAGCAGCCAACTTCAGGGCTTTGTTCAGAATCCCTGCCAATCCCGGCGCCTTATTAAAAATCTCTCGTAGTTTTTCCTCGGGGACTGTGAAGACGTCTTGTCGAACCATTGGCTGAGATCCACTTTCTTCCTGTTGGGGGGAAAGGATTGCGATTATTTTGAACAAGAGTCGCGGGCACGTCACTTGAGGTGATTTTTGTCCATGAATCTTGTTTTTTATGACCTTGTACGAAGCGCCCACGGGTTCGTATTTGCCTCCAGGCACAACTGCTTGTAGCAATTCCGCTTACTTTCCCGTATAGCCTTCTTAAGGCTACTTTGAAGATCGCTGTATTGTTTCTCCAACTGTCGATGTTCTGACTTCCCTCTTGTCCTTTGGCGAAGCCTCCTCGCTCGCAGACACGATACTCGCAACAGCGCGATTTTTTGGTTCCATCAGTAGTTTGGTTTCCTACTGTGGTACGTGGTCGCCTTCCCCGTTTCTGATGTCGAGAAAGATGACGGTAGTCACTGTAGGTGTAGTGTTCACTCACCCGCCAGACATTCCTCTTGCCAACAAGTCACTGAGGTCAGTCAGATCGACGATTGAGCCTAGCCTTCTGTCACGGAAGATGGACACGCAACCAACATTGACTAGTATGATATCCAGCCTTACAAGAAGGATTTGGCCCTTGGTGTTCTTCACTCAACTTTCCCAGTCTAAGTGCCACACGTTGAAATCGCGGGCAATGATTTTGGGGTTGTGGTCCCTAGCGTCCAATACCAACTGTCTAGCATCTTCTCATATTGCGCTAATGCAGATATGGACGCCCTTGACTTTTGCCCATACAACAACGGCCCCATTGCCATTGTATCTTGAATTGTTTGCCGTCCGCATGCCCATATCATCATCATTTCCAAATGGAAATCTCTCACTTAGCACTACCGTGAATTCGGTAAAGTCCACAGATAACACGTCCACATTCGACTTTCGAATGGTTTACGACAGCAAGTCTTGAGCTGCCTCGCAAATTTGTATCAACCTCATTTAGCGCTATGATTCAGCTCTCTCCTGTATGCCGGGCATCTGCACCTTTCTTCTTTTCCGCTAAGGTTGAATTGTTCCCTTAGTAGGCTAATACACAGATATCCTTTCGTGATAAAACTTCGTCTGCGTTTCTTTAATGAGCTCACACAGTTCATTCGTTCCCCCAGTGAAACAATCGCTATTGCAGTTTGCTGCCTTCCACGATCGTCTTTTACAGCATCGATAATTATATCAGTCCGGGAACTCTCCAAGTTCCTTTCCGCCCTCAGTGGTGATCTCCCAAGTTTTGAGCTTTTCCGAAAAGGACCCGGTGTAGATCTCATTTCTACTCCGCTAAGATCTCTTGCAACATTAGATGCCAAAGAAACCAAGTTTCACAGTACTGAGGCACTGGATATCTATGGCCGGGAGCCCGCTTGCTCACTCCCAAAACCCACTGGTACTGGATTTCAGAATCCTTTCCCATCCTCTATATTTGGTTTGATTTCTGTGTGTCCTTCGCAGGACACTGGACTCACAGGATTATTCCAGATGTTTTAAAATGAGTCAAACGCAGGGTATAGTGAAGTTAGCTACGACCTAACACAATTCCTAAGCGGACACGGAGGGTACGGTGTATATGTTTATCGCTTCGGACCCCCCATATAGCTCAACATATGAGACGATTCCGAAGGATGCATAGCATGTCGTTTTTATCTGCCCGAGGTTTTCTGTACCCTGGGCGGAGGTCACCCGAGAATATCGTGGGCCACATGGTAGCCTCTGGAAGGCCTTGGAAGGCGGTGGACAAATTAATTAAGGCGATTCACAATCTGCTGAGAAAAGAGGAGCTTCAAAGTAAATGTTGGAAGAAATACTATTGAGGTATTAATGTATTAAAGTAGTATTTTGAAGCCTAGATTTCATATAAATGCACCATTGGAATTTTTTTCAGATTTTTTGGTTGGATAGGGTTTGAGGAGAACAACTATTTCACTTTTTGGGTCGTACATTTTGAATCTTCACTCCCCTGTATTTCACCCAATATCAAAAATAATAATAATAATAATAATCGTTGCCGCAACAATCCATATTGGATCAGGGCCTTGAAGTGTGTTAGAGCACTTCAGTCAAGAGCGTAACGGTACACTACAGTATACTGTAGGAGGCAATGTGGGCAGCATTGCGCTCGCCCGAGATTATTACCCCGATTTGCCTCAGGTACTCATTCACAGCTGAGTCGACTGGTATCCGACGTCAAATCACGATACAAATCCCACTGCCACCAGCGAGATTTGAACCGCGACCTTCCGTACGATAGCCTTGTGCTCTAACTACTCAGCTATCCGGACACAAATCAAAATCAATCAAAAATAAGATCAGTACTAATCGCTCCTTTCATTTGATACCCCACACGACTATATTTCATGAAAAAAAATTACACTCCCTATCGCATATATGGGGAGCAGGCACCCACAGTAAACTTTCGCCTAGATCTAAAACGAAACATTCATCTCCATAATATAATATATACTAGTATATAAGCTGACAACCTCTTACTTATCGAAGTTTATCCTTAGTTTTCCAGATATGAAATTTTAGCTGCTGGTACCATATCTGTCATCCTGGCTCACTAGAATCTCACAAGGTACCGTCAACTCCCCAACCCTCTTCGCCTTTTTTGCCAGCCAAAGGCATCTAGAAGCCTGCTCAAACAATCAACCCAGTGAAAAGCCTCACTACTAAATCCAACCTACAAACCCACTTTCAAATCTCTCGACCCAGTCCTATGCTGCAAATAACCAATCCTACAAAATATCAACGCCTGAAAAGAACTGAATGTCAGGACAACAATCAATAACTTAGATTGAATATTGCAGACAAAACTAATGGTGACGAGTCTATGAAAAAGGAAATCAGAATCATCATCGCCTCGATGATCAATCTATCATAGAGAAGCGCACTAGCCTCCTTATACATATATAACATAGTGTCCATCCATTGGTTTAGTTTTTTTACCATCTGTTTCTTTGGACCTAACCAAGAAGATTTTCCGCGTCCATACGTTTCATGGCTGTACTTCATTCGTTGTCGTAATCTCCTTTTCAATTCGCTAGTAGTTGGAGGTTTCCACAATTCGTTCTGGTTTCGAGTTAAGCCTTTGGGAAGTGCCTTCCGCATGTACTCGAGGAGGGCGATAAGAACCAAGTCTGCAGTGGAACTCATCTGAAGTCGTTCTTGACATGAAACCTCAACGGAAATCATCTGATACCATGTGAGCCAGGATGGCCTTCTGAGAGCATATATTGCAGAGGAATTCCTGGAGGAGGAGGAGCCCTTGAGGAAATTTCATGGTAGATGTGGTTGTGCCCAAATCGCGAGCAGAACTCTACAACTGGAGGGCCGTACTCCTTAATTGCGGTAGAGGTGTTAAATAGGTCTCGCATCCACTGGTATGAATAGCTGAGCGTGTATTCAGAACAAACCAGTACCACGGCGTTGGTGACGAAAATCTGTGTCCGAAAATGACCGTGGGATTATACCTACATGACAGTTACTCACGTTAAACCCCGAGCATCTTTTTGTCATGGTATTCCTCTCATTATATTGTACAGCAGTTAATTTCCAGGGCCCAGCAACCCATTTGCCACAAACTTCCGATTTGGAACTTTTATAGAGGGGCGCTTTCATCTCATATATCTTTGGTAGTTTGGCCAAGCAGTTCTCTTCGAAATGTGCGTACGTCAAGTCCGCTGCAGGTTTATCTGCTCTGAATGGTTGGAACGTGGTTAATTGTATTAAAGGTACTGCTATTTTGTAATGTGATTATAATAAAACGTTTCTTTTGCTTCTCCGTCTTTATTTTTCGTAGAAGTATATACGTTTATCAGTCAAATTTTAAGAAACTTCATTTTAATACGGTTCGCACACATTCTTTCTCTTATTGGCCCGGGATAGGATTTAAACTCCCAGTCCACAATAAAGGTTACTACAAATTCTCAGTTCGCTGCACTACTGGATATTGTGTACAATTTTATGCATCTAGTTTCGGTTAAAATTTATTTCCTGGACTGTTAGGATTTTTATTTTTTGGTATAAAACAAAACCTTGTGCGTGGGGTGTCAACTGATAGGGTTTGATCGGTACTTTTTGAATCCGATCTTATTTCTAATATTGGGTGAAACATAGGGGAGTGGGGGCTCAAAATGTAAACCCCGAAAAGTGTAACGGGTCTCGTTCTCAGAACCTATCCAACCGAAAAATCTGGAAAAAATTCACAATAGTGCACCTATACAAAATCTGCTCAAATAAGGTTAATAATAGCATAATGTCACATTTTAGAAATTTACACGAATTCCCTCCCCCCCCTTAAGTTTATCCTAGAAGTACAAAACTTGGTACCATTGTGAGTAATAATATTATACGCAATTTTGAAAAGTTTGAAGGAAATGCAACTACAGGGTGCGGCAGCATAACTTCCTTTTTTAAAATGCGCGCCACTCAGTTAGTTGATGTCATAGCGGAGCGCTAGTGGTCTCGTTCAAGAGGGGATACTGTAAAGTTTTGTCCTGACACGGTTCAGTCGCCATCATGCGTTGGAATAGTGAGGAGCGTGCCTTTGCCGTTGAGGTTTACTTTTCAAGGGATGTTCGATTATTGCAACACAGCGTGCATTTCGGAATCGCTTTAATTTAGCCCCGTTGGCTCCCATCCCAGACCGCAAATCAATTGTTACATGGGTCACTACATTCAGACAAACTGCAAGTGCGACAAAAGGAAGAACTGGAGTCCCTCGGCCCGTTAGATCACCTGAGAACATTAAAGCACTGAGAGCGTCAATGTTGCGATCGCCACGGCGTTCTGCGCGCAAACACGCATCTGCCCTTGGACTATCCGATCGTTCTGTGAGAAGAATTCTTCGTGATGATCTTCACTTTCATCCCTATAAGATGGCGATAGTGCAGGAACTTTCAGAACGTGACTTCAATTCTCGGATGAACGCGTGTGAGCTTCTTCTTGATGTCGTTCCCGAGGGTGCTATTGTTTTTTTTAGCGATGAAGTCCATTTTCATTTGTGTGGGTCGGTTAACAAACAAAACATGCGCTACTGGGCTGACACCAACCCTCGAGAATTGCATCAAAAGCCTTTGCATTAACCCAAAATCACAGTGTGGTGTGCAATTTCCTCAGCTGGAATAATTGGTCCCTGGTTTTTTGAGGAAAATGAGGTTACAGTGACAGTGAATTCGGACCGGTATGTAAACATGCTACAGAATTTTTTTTTTCCCACGGCTAGAAAATTTGGATTTGGGGGACACTTGGTTCCCACAAGACGGTGCAACAGCACACACTTCAAGAGCATCGATGGCTGTTTTGAGGGAACACTTTCCAGAGCGCCTTATCTCAATTAGAGGCGATTTGGAATGGCCGGCACGCTCTCCCGATCTGTCCCCTTGTGATTTTTTTCTATGGGGTTTTTTGAAATCCCGTGTTATGTGAACCGTCCCTACAAGATTTGAAGACCAACATCCAAGAAGAAATTGCCAACATAACACCTGCTATGCTAACAAGAGTCATGACAAACGCCAGAAATCGGTTTACGCAATGTATGGAGAATGGGGGACGTCACCTAACAGATTTGATCTTCAAAACAATGTAAATAAAAACTTTAGACATGTACCTACATTATAAAAAATAAATAAATATTTTCCGATGCATACAATAGTTTTTATTAAGTTTTGAAAAAAGGAAGTTATGCTGCCGCATCCTGTATTATTAATGAAGTTATAGAAGGTCAAAATTTTGTATTTCACTTTAATTCATTGCAATCTAAGACGTGTATGACTTCATCTTAACATAGTGTAAACTCATATGAACGGCCAAGTTGGACATATCAAGGAATATTTTGTACGAATGAAAAAACTTACATAGGAAATGTCTCACACAAGATGAAGGTACTTCGACTTCGACTCCTTTACATTCTGACAATGGAATATTGATATCTAAATAAACGAAACGAAACTTTTTTATTCGGACTGATCATTTCTAGGATTCCTAACCACTCATATAAATAGAACAATACCGCGCTTTAGTCTGACTGGATTCCTCAGCGCACTAACATTACATTGGCATTATCTTCGACAAATATTTATAACCCAAGGATTCTAAAATTCCTTTAGACTCAAACGATTATTCCAGAAACGAGCGCGAATACTTTGCTAGAAACTATTTTGATTTCGAAACTCCTCACTGATCCTGAACCAATTGTAATCCTAAATAAATGTTCATCCCACTCCTACAAAATTTATTGCTAATACTTCGAATTTTCCATTGATGTCATTCAGCATCTTTCATGGCGGTTTTTGTTGGAATATATCTTTTTGTTTGTTTAGTTTTCCAGTCCGTCCCAGTTATGTTGGTACTTCACCAGAAAGAATAAATAGAACAACTTAATTCTGATCTGTCCATTATTAGCAGGAAAAGTTTCAAATTTATACCAAAAACATCTCAATCACCAACTTGTATAAATTCTTCGGATAAACCTAAACTACTGGAAAAGCATAGCAACGCAAAGAATGTTCATGGGGATCCTACTTCATTTCCTTATGCAAATTCAATATGCTCTTGGACCTTCCAATAAATGCCAAACAACCAAAACAACAATCTAAGAAACTGCCATGCCTACAATTCTGATACATCAATTGTATTCGCCCAATGAACTCTGCGGAGGAACTATAAAATTTTAATTGCCCTTCAGCCCATAAAAATGTGGTTTTATTATCATTTAAATACAGAATTAGTGAACGATAGAAACTGTGAATGAAGGAGCCAACATAATATGCTGCTCAGGCTCCATCTGCAGCAGCGCCTAATTGATTAGCCGCCGGAATGCTCCTGAATGCACCCATAAAAATCCTGGTCGCGCAGACATGACCAGAGACTTGGAATTTATTTTTCAACTAAGTGAAAATGAAAATATGTAGTATTTTAGCGTTTGATTTTATTATGCCCATAATAAATTATGGCAATATAGAGTTTTGTGTACTACATATGTAAGATGGCACTAAGTTCAACTCATTTCTTGTGGAAACGGCCATGGAAATAGTTTGCTATTTCTAGAGGAACTCAACAGAGAAACATATTCGAAGCAGTGTTTGCTAGCTTAGTAGCAAATTTGAGATGTTTTATCTACACATTACCTCGATGGCCATTTATTAATATGCAGCTGATACAATTTCATATAAAAGAATCAATAATTCATTATTTAATCGAATAGATCCTTGTACAATTGACTAAATCAAAATAAAATTTAAATTGGGCCCCATCTAAGTACTAATTATTCCGAGCAACGCTTAACCTTGATAATCACTTGTCAAGTTTGGCTGCTTATAGTGCATAATCGATGACTTTGATATTGCCAAATGAATGAATTTTATTTTACTTTCACTTTAATATGACCTTATTTGAGATAATAAAAGCTTGCTTTTCCTATTCGCTAGACTTAATTTATTGGTCTTGCAAATACCAATATTTCGGCAGGAAGGGAACAAGTGGTTCTCGAAATATCGGTATTTGCAAGACCAATAAATTAACACTAGCGAATAGGAAAAGCAAGGTTTTATTATTTCAAATAATTCAATCACTAGAAATGCACCGTAATTAGACTCAGTCTTAACGTGCAGCAAATTCACATGAAAATAAAAAATTTTGTATGCTGTGATTTTGTTAATAATAGTAGGATTTCAATTAAACTTTCCGGCATTATGCCCTTATTATTGCTTATGCCTATACTAAACTTCGTAACGTTACAATGCACTTAAGGAGATTTTTACTGAAATTGTTAAATTAGAGGATACCGGAGTAATTCACGACAATGTGAAAAATTTGAAACGCCCGTCATCGGAACGCATATGTAACTAGAAATCGGAAATAATTATTGTACATAGCACAGTGTGACCAAAGTTGACACACAGTTTGAAACCTGTACCGTGTGTAACGTTAGCAATGCGAGAAAAAGCGCTTTCGTGTTGTGGAAGTAAAATTTTGGGATCTCAGATTTTGTGAGTATACACAGAATTTATGCGTTAGAGATATAACTCGGAAAATTTTACTGTTATCTTATCTACAGTTCCATCAGAAACGGTTGCTGCGCCGTTGGTGATCATTATACACAGTCAGGCCGCCTTGCCAGTTATGCCTGAACAGTCCGCAGTTAAGCAGTGGCCGGCACTTGGGTGGGATCCGGGTTGCCTGTCAGTATAGATTGTTCACACAGCAGGGGATCGATGGAAAAACAATTCGGCTGTCCGACAGGCCGGAAAGGAGATCAAGCGAATCTGTAAATGTGTGCGTTACTGCCCTCGGCCGACAGTCGTTGCACAGGCCGCTAGGCAGTGAACGAAAATTGTATGTGCATGTTCATCCCCGAAAAACAGTTTTTATAAATGCTCAAATAAAAAATATCTCAAATTTGCGTCTCAACGGCTTTCACAGCCAAAGTGTCTGGGGTTTTCAGTCCAACAGGCAACCGGATGAACTATGGACTGTCCAGGTGTACCGGACAGGCTTCCCAGATCGTGGATGGCCGCCTTTACAAATACAACAATCGCATGCTCCTCCCGGGGCGAGGTAGCATACGGATTAGTGATTTTCAGCTTGGAATCCACTGCCATCAAGTTGGGGGTAGTGAGTACTAGCGATAGAACTCTTAACTCAAAGTCGTCGACATCGAAGACCCCCTCAAAACAAAGACAGGCAAGAATGTCGGTCACCGGAAACCAGCTAAGAAGTGAACCTCCACTGGAGTCCTATTCAGGAGGCAGTACCAAAAGGCCATGCATACTCTCAGCAAGGTAGCGAAGAGTAATGAGGCCGGTACTGTCGTCGAATGGGGTGGAAAGGCCTTTCGTTTAAACAAATATTAGGCGAAGCCCATCGCTCTCAAACACAATCAATCTCAAGACGAGGTCGAACAAAAACACAAGCTGAGCAGAGGGGCTAGAAAACCCTCAGCAACGTGGCCAGGATCCACTTACGTGTGGCGCTGGTGGATGGCAGCTCCACTAGCGCCGAAGCTGTGGGCGAGCGTTGAGGCTATGCCGTAGGAGATCGTCATCGAGCATCTCCTGGACACCAAAGGCGTACACACGGGATCTACCCCTGCTTTGATTCCTCTCAGGTGGTCCGTCGGTTCCAAGTTATAGCTTATGAGGACCAATTCTCCAGGAACTTTCTCGGTTCATACGTCGCTAAGACCAGCGAAACCTGAAAGGGTGTAAAGCTCAAAGTTAACCCCTACGACGAGATTTCCAGGAAGCGGCTCGCTCGCATCTGATTGCCGAAGATCCACATGGATAAGGAAAGTTCTTCCAATCCCCGCACCTTCCAATCCCCAGGATTCTCATGAACGACTGGGTAGTTATAAGGGAAGAGTAGGAAGAGGAACCCCAGGCGAACAGTCAACCTTTCTTCCTCCGTATAAACGGGGATTGCCTGGACAGACAGGAGGACTGAGAGTCAGAGTCTTGCTTGGAGGATATGCAGCCGCCTCAGCCGTGCGAGGCTATCAAACCGGTAATTACCGAGGATAAGATCGGATGGGCTATAAACAGCTTCTGCGCACTCCGGGTCCAGATTGCATAATGACAGCCATGCTACAGAAGAACCACAGGCTTGGAGACACGCACGTGTGGTTATTATCTCGGCATACCTACCTCAAAAACGAATCCACAGAAACCGCGCTCAACGGCATGGTTGAGCGATTACTGCAGTACAAGCAATATATTCTAGCTACCTTGTTGGATATAGAGGAAGCATTCAACAAAGTTAGTACTAACGCAATCAAGGAACCCTTGACCAGTATTGGATTGGATAATAACCATGCTAAGAACCAGGTTAATCCAGTCGGATTTGGGAGGCAGCCACTTGACCAGACCTGTGAACAGACGCACGCCCCAGGGTAGTGACATCTCTCCGATGCTCTAGTGTCTAGTGATGGACGAAATTTTACGAATATTGAACGGGAGCGGGGTGAAGGTGATAGCGTATACCGACGACTTGGTGATATTAGTGTCACGCTTATGCTTATGCTCATGAGACGTTCGGAGAGGTACGCCTGTGGGATGCAAGATGTCGACACAGCGTAAACCCAAACAAAACGAAATTAATGCTATTCACTGCCAAGACAACGGTATCCGAATTCCACCTACCGCAGCTAATTGAACAAAGATTGGTTCGTTCCATCAATTTAAAGCATTTGTGTGTAATCTCGGATTCGAAGTTAAACTGGAGACAGAGAACATAGAACTGCGGGTTAAGAAGGCCTGTATAGCCTATGCCTGCAAGCCCTGCGGCGAAAGTAATATCCTGGACAAAATGCCTCGGGAAATCTGGATATTCCCGACGGACTAGGCCATACACAAGCTAAACTTCCCGGGACAGAACAGAGTCGATGACTGTCGGCGTGTTGCAAGGCTATGACGCAGTATTCTTCACCGACGGATCAAAGTTGGTCTGTGGAATCGGTGCTGGAGTTTTCTCGAATACACGCTGTGTATCTAAGTCGAACCGTCTCCCAGAATTCGCCAGTGGGTGCATGATCCAAGCACGTGACATAGCCATTCTTACCGACAGCCAAGCGGGTATTAAGCCTTAGACTCGGCAACATCATCCTCCAAGCTGGTGAGGCAGTGCATAAACGCACTGAACAATTTGAGCGGCGCGCTCATGGACAATCTCCTCTGACTTCCCGGTCATGGGAACATATAGGGGAATGAAGGGGCTGAAGGACTGCTTAGGCGGCAGGTCATTCGGCAGGTATAGCCTGTGTCCTACTGGTCAAGGGTAGAATCAGCCCCAACATTAACACATCAAATTAATAAACAGTCTTAATAATTTTTCTTTTTTTTAATGGCCGATTGTAGAAGTAAATATTTTAGATGCCAGTCGTCTTATTATACTCAAAAGTACTTCTGGTCTTCATCTCGTTAGAAAAAAAACACACAGTCATTCCTTAATGTCGTACTTTGATTTTGATAGCCTGTATGCTCGTGGCCCAGTAGAGTAAAGAGTAATGGCAAAAGAAATATCCTCACTACTCCAACCTTTTTATTCGGATTTCATATTTTCCGAATTTGCCCTTTCGTAAAAATACCCTTGAGCGAAGAACATTCTACTGTTTGTAGATGTCTAAGTATTTTTCATTGCGAGCTTTGAGGTGCTTTTCCTGTTGTAGCTTCAATATTTCCATATTTTTGCTACAACCGAGTTCAAACCCTGTTTTCAACATTCTATTTAGATTAGCGAAACAAACGTACTTCCACCTTAATGTTAACTTACTCTGTTTGAACATCAGCGTCTTTTCGAGCAATATACTTTCTTCTTCGCTTTGACAACTAGAACACTACTCTTCAACTTAGTGGTGGACAGCATTAAGGGGGTCTTCCCGTGTGAAGGACGTTTTTTGGCTTTTTTTACAAATGTTTTGTGAAAAACTAGATAAAGTTACAAATCCGAATTTTTCACCATAGAATTATTAATATCTTGAGCGTACATAGTAATTTTAATTTCCACCCCGATCGCATAGTTGGTTATTGAAATACAGGGCAATTTATACACCCATTTCCAAAAAGTGTTTTTCTGCTGCCACGCTAGAGGGCGCTGTGATAATCTTAAAGAAAAAAAGTAAACGGCATTTTAACGTACAGACTTAACTACAATCCGCAAACTGGGATTATTAAAAAATATTAAAAAATACATTTTTGATGCCGTGTTAAACTTTTTTTTTGTGAATTTTAGTGTTTTTCACGGTTTTTTTAATGAATAAAAAAAAAGCTACTGAATGAATCGCAATTATCCTAGTTTGAGGACCGTAGAAATATGTTCTGAATAAGTCCTAAAAATTTCAAAAAATTTCGTCGGATAGATTTTGGGCTATGGTGGCAGCCGATTTTCAACATGCAGATTTTAGTAGATTTTTGTCCATAAAACCTTAACTGACCATTAATCTGCTATACCTAATCCATAAACTTTAGGTTTTATCAAGAAACATCTGTACAGCCTTGGCTTGAATTCTTGTCCTTTTAGCGAAGTCATTCGAACGTCATTCGGACCGATAAATACGAGCTTTATTACGGCGATCGACATAAATCTGGCATGTGACTTATCACGTGTTTAACACTATAATTTCCGAACGACTCCGAATATCATAAAATCGCTTTGCCCATATATTCTACATTATATCTAGATACAATTGATGCCAAAAAAAATCGATTCCGCGGATCCGATACACGGGATGACCCCCTTAATATCCAAACATCACCATGAATATCTCTGTATTGCTCGGATATTATACCAGTATACACTCTGGGAATATAGACCCCAAAATATCTGCAAATAGCTCAGGATCATATGTAGGAACTGCAATCCCGCATAAGATTGATTTCCTTTTGAAACCCCAGACATTTGCCGCTAACTGTAATATGTTCGCTTCTACATGGCAGGCAACTTCAGGCAAACTTCAATTTCCCATCCATATGGGTACAGTTTCCTGCAATATGTCCAAGACTCAAATATTAGAAACACCTCTTAACTTCAGTGATATCTGATCTCGCAATCGGCAGTTAACCGAATAGATGCGGACTGAAAAAAAATGTTCTCTGAATATACTCGTAGCCTTGTATGTTTTTGATAAGTATTATACCTATTAAAGCAGCTCTTCGCTTTAACATTGCTTTGAAAAGAGAGAAAAGATATAGATGTAGATATCAAAATACAACTCATCCCGCACACATATGAAATTAATATAGTAGTATATTACTATATTTTTAATAGAATAAATCTCTGGATTCGATCCCAAATGAAGATAATATCCCTTGAGAAATTTTATACGTACATATGTATCCTACCTTATTATTTAGTCATAAATAAGTTTCCATTGAAGATAAAGTTAATCATTTTATCTTTCAATAGCCTAAATGTTTCCACTGGAAGGAAAATTCAAAGATGTACTGGATGTGTGGACCTGACCACTGAGGTTTGCATACTTCCCCTGAAAAGCTGAAGTGGCTGTACGACTAGAGCCTCTTTTCATCTCAAAATTCAAACCGCATTCTTGAACCAACCCATTACACCTTATTAGCCCGATTTAATAAGATTATCTGGAGCCCATTAGAATTATCAGATTTTAATCTTCTCAAAAATGATATAACAACAAACTAAATAGAATCTGATAGCTTTGATTAATTAATTCAATATGAAATATTAGAACTGAATAACCAAGGAAAACGTAATAAAGGAACCTGGCTCTGGAGTGCCTTCACTATTATTCTAATAAATTGGATAAATTGAAAGCCCAGCAGTAGATCGTAATTCAAAAGATATCAAGCAAGCTATTACACGCTGCATCAATAAATTGATGGGAGCAGCATAATGTGGAGACAAGGTTAAAAGTTATCACTGCAGTCATTCGATAACTCTTTATGAGTTATTAACACGAAGGGATCCGTGTGGCAATGGGTTCAACGTAAAATGCGATGACAATTTTTGTTCACAATAGACCCCCGTTGTTTCCGCTGTATCTCATTAATATCAAAGTAAAAGATATGCATATAGAACGCGCTAGAGATTGACATTGATTTCATATGGGGATATTATTTAAATCAAAGTCAACATCTCCACACTTTGATATTTGACACGGATTACAATCTATTATGCACCTACTTGAATATTCTGTAATGAATGAACTGGATTATCTAAGTTATTTCCAAGCGCACCTATCAATTAAGATATAATCTCTTAAGCATAAATTGTATATTTACCACATCATAAACTTCTAAAAATGAGTATTATAGCTGAAGATCAACAATTTCAGGTATATGGGATTTTGGAATTCCCGCTCTTCCTCTTCCTTCAGTAGGACTAGTCTGTGAAACATGGTTGCAGGTTACAGGCTCTCCTGAGACATGTATAGGGGGTTCAAATTTGTTTTCACGTTAAGAAAATTTTGTTTACTGAATTATCTTATTGATAGCGTCAGGAGGCGAGATCGAAAATTCCGAATAATAGCTAACAGAAGAGGACGCTACCCAATTTTCGCATTTTATTGATCAAAAACAGAAACAACTCTAAAATTAAGTTTAATAGCAGAACCACCATAAAATTTTAAAGTATCGCATCCTATGTTATGCATTTTTTTACAATTAACTCAAAAAGAAAGAGAAGGTGAAGACAAAACTGTTACTTGGTACCTCATCTAAGTAATTACCATCGCCAACAGCGCTTAACCTTGACAGTCAAGCGACCAACGCTTCGTTCATTTAGACAATTTTTGACAAACTGGGCCGCAAGCACCAATAAGAATTTTTTCGTAATATATGTATACCTATATATATACATGGTCCTTCAGTATGTCAGTCTATTCGTTTTACTGTGATGTCGACATATAACACTATTAATAATAGTAGCATTTTCATAAAACTTTGTAGTAGTTATGTATCTAGTTTACAACTGACTAAGCTAACACGGAAAAATTGAAATAAACTTTTCATCTGGTCCTCCGTCTAAGTATCGAATATTTCTAATAACATTAACCTGCTGTTGATTCGAAAAAGAGCTTCTTCGAGCAAATTAAAGCAGCGGCTGGAGTCTCGGCCTTGAGTCAGCTGATGGCGGAGGGGAAACCTATATCTACCAGGAGACATGTTCTAATAGGAGTAACACAGTCCGTTCTGCTTTGAAGGAGGTGGTGTATCGTAAGCAGCTTACCCAAGTGCAGAAGCAGGAGATTTTGCGAGTAGTCCTAGAACCAAACATAATGATGATCGCGGGAGTGATCCCCGTTACCTTCTTTGCTAAGGACCGCGGGTCAACTCTCTTGGCAAAATAAGCCAAGATGCAGATGGACTGCACGACCCATAGGCAATTTAGATCCGTGGCTGAATCGAAAGCATGGTAAGATTGACTATTTCCTTCCCCAACTTCTAAATGAGCATGGAGGTTTTCAATCGTACGATCTCCTGATTGTGTGTTGTGCAATAGAGTTGCGGACGATGCCAATGTGAAAGGTGGAATCGGTTTCATCAGCAACTTTATACAGGCATAGAGCAGGTCTCCCTAGACAATATTGTCCAAGAGATACTGAGGAGCGCTAGCAGTCGTGTTGCGCATTACGTTCGAGTTATTCTTGTTGTGAGGAAGATTTGGCTCAGCCGGTGGAAGGACTCAATGACAAGGGGTTCCTTGAACTAACAACTCCCGTCGTCCGCTCCCGTTTGTGAAGGAATTCATCATCATCATCAACGGCGCAACAACCGATATCCGGTCTAGGCCTGCCTTAATAAGGAACTCCAGACATCCCGGTTTTGCGCCGAGGTCCACTAATTCGATATCCCTAAAAGCTGTCTGGCGTCCTGACCTACGCCATCGCTCCATCTTAGGCAGGGTCTGCCTCGTCTTCTTTTTCTACCATAGATATTGCCCTTATAGACTTTCCGGGTGAGATCATCCTCATCCATACGGATTAAGTGACCCGCCCACCGTAACCTATTGAGCCGGATTTTATCCACAACCGAACGGTCATGGTGTCGCTCATCGATTTTGTCATTGTGTAGGCTACGGAATCGTCCATCCTCATGTAAGGGGCCGAAAATTCTTGGGAGGATTTTTCTCTCGAACGCGGTCAAGAGTTCGCAATTTTTCTTGCTAAGAACCCAAGTTTGGGTATAAAAGTTTTGATTTCATCTTTTCTAATAATAGTTGGCTTTTTGGCAAACTTTCCAAAATTCTGCATTATTTTATTATATTATATATAGCTCTACTAAATTGTACTTCTAGGATGAACTCAAAGAGGGTTTTCAGGTAAATTTCTAAAATACGGTAATATTGTATTATGAACTTTATTTAAGCAGATATCGAAATAGGATGTATTTTGAGGCCTAGATTTGAGGCACACATTTTGAGCCTCCACTCCCCTATGTTTCACCCAGTATCAAAAATATCATCAGTTTCGAAAAGTTCTAACTAAGCCCTTTCATTGATTGATTACCAACGATACCCAACGCGACCATATTCTGTGAAAAAAATTGACACCCCGCTTTCACATATATTGGGAGCCCTCCTCAAACTGAACACAAAATGGTGCCACTTACTTTATGTAGAGGGATTCACAGACCTCACTTTCTCACCAAATTTTGTAACAATTGATTTAGCCGTTTCCGGGTAAATCAAGTGTGACAGATAGACAGACAGACAGACAGACGGACAGACATCGAATCGATTCTAATAACGTTTTGTGTTACACAAAACCTTAAAAAAGTGCCAAGAAATAGTTTAACACCTGATACAATTTGTTGCCAGCTGCAGTGGTTACAAGAGGTCTTTTAATTACTTTAATTCAGATGAGTCTCCCGTTTATTCTGAATATATCGCCACACCCGAAAAATCATATCCCATCATATTCCTTTTTCAGAAATTCACGGACAAGAAGAAGAAATTAGGAGAGTTCACGAAGGTAAACATAAAATCCTACAATTTGATCGAAGAAGAAAAATTGGACTGCAATAAATACTCAGAATATTTGCTGAGTTATTATCATTAAAAATGATCACCTATTGAAATTAACAAGGTACTCTTGAAGAAAAAAACCAATTTTCCTTCAAGGGAAAACACTTGATGCTATGTTGAAATTACTCCCTTTCATTGCACATGTCAAGAAATTGTTTTTTGTCTTAACACAATGGACCAATAGTGGACGGTTTCTTTGATCTTCGCTTAGCTCGGAGAATGTCACTTCACCTGAAGCGCAAGAACGTACGTATCAATGGCAGCAAACGCCAGTTCAGCAAAACGGAAGTGCGATACGACATTGGAGCATTCCTTTCAAGCCGCAGCTAATAACAACGTGTAAGAGTCCCCCTTTGTTTTTAATATCTGATGGAGCTTGTATCAGATTTCCTTCGATTTATGTCGCGCGAAAACGTAAATGGTTAACAAGTTAACAATGCGCATAAATACGGTATCTCCATGTACGGATAATGCATGCCATATATTTGTAACCTCAACAACATATTAAGCTTTTGTCTACCTTGAAAATGTATAAGTAAAAGGTATGGCCTGCGATTATAAAAAGAAGGATACAGAGGACAAGGGACACAGACAAAAGTGAATTAATTTAATAAACTCAGTCATCCCATTCAAGCAATGACAAGTTTTTCAAAATCGATTGTTTTGGAATAAATTCAATCATGTGACAATGGATTATTTTCAAGGTTAATTAAGTTCTTGCCATCCTCAATATACCACTAATTACCATATGCTTATCACGAACCGCATTACCATATCGATTTAGAGGGAAAACGCTCAGATTGCATACTTTACAAAAGGAAGGATATTGTCACCGGTAACAAATGTTTGCAGTTTACTAGGTCACTGAATGCAATTAGTCTATTCAAAATATAGCAAGATATAATTCACATACTATCCAGAAAGAGATACGGAACTGACAGGATGTGGACAGTGTTAGGTCAAAACCACTGCAGCTTCAGAACTAAAGACTAAACTGCAGAGCAGAAAACCAAACGAAATTTGGTAATAATTTTCGCAAGTTTAGTATATAATAGTCATCGTCATCGATACACCACAGCCCCTTCATTGCCTTCAGGATGTCCTTCCTCCAACCGATCCTTCGATGATGCGCCGTCTTCTTCAACAGATTTTTTTTTTAGGTATCTGAATGTCATTGCAATTTCCGAATTTTTTTTAATTTGGAGACTTCAGGGTCGTGAAAAATTTGGTACAACTCATGATTGCGTCCTCTCGCTTAGCTCCTATTATTCTCCTTAGGACCCTTCTCTCAAAGATGTTGACGAGTTTTTAGGAAGTTTGTGTTAAGGTCCATGTTTCACATCCGTGGCATAGCTTAGAACAAATTATCGTATTGGATGCACAGAGCCTCGTTTTCCTATGTATGTAGCTGGTTTTTAAAGTCGGTAAGATGAGTAGAAGGCTCTAATTGCGAGCTCGATTCATGGTTTTATTTCACCAAGTTCACTTCCATTTTCCATCAGCTGTACGTCTAAGTATATAGAACTGTCTGCATTTTCTAGGTTGTAATCTTCAATCGCTATGTTTTGTCTATTGGGCGTTATTTTTCTCGTTTGCGTCATAATTTTCGTCTTGTTTTCATTAATTTGTAGACCAACTTCGTGTCCTTTATAACAATCGGTTTACTGTTTGTCTGTCTGTCCGTCCGACTATCTAACTGTCTGTCTGCCATACCTATTATCTCAGAAAATTTGGTAAAGAGATGAGGCCTGTGAATTCGTGCAGGGAAAGAGATAAATAGAGTATAGTTGGAGTTATTCCACTATGCTAAATCCTACCTGATCTCTCTTGGTGACAGGCCCCGCGACAGGTCGACCAAGAAAATGCATAGAATGTCGTTACAAACATGATGATCGGATTAAGTCACAGGCCTCGGAGAAATGCTAGGGCGTCCACCTCAGTCGACGCGGCAGGACGGGCCCCGGTCCTGTCGAGAAATGGGCAAGGGTTCTTGACGCATGGACGGCGTCAGGACGTAAGCAAGTTAGTCCGCACACAACGAACAAAACAAATACGTGTCTGCACGCTAAATGTTGGTACCCTAACTGGAAAGACCGAGGAACTCGCAAGAGCCCTTCGGAAAAGGTGCATTGACATCTGCGCTCTGCAAGAAACCCGATGGTCTGGTTCCAAAAGCTGCGACATTGAACGCGAACGCGGTAAAAATGGCTACAAACTTCTCTATTTTGGTAACCCACACACTCAATATGGTGTTGGCATTGCCATCTCAGAGGGTTTCCGTGATGCCATTAAAGAAGTCGAACGATTTGATGATCGGCTGATGAAGCTCACCATTATATCAGCTGATCGCACTATTCACTTCTTCACCGCGTATGCACCACAGACAGGCCGACCTGATGCTGAGAAAGATGCCTTCTGGCAACTTCTCGATGAAAAGACTTGTCACGTGCCTGCTGACGATTACATAATCATTGCCGGCGACCTTAACGGTCATGTGGGTGAAAAGGCAGACGGTAACAGGTGCCATGGGGGAAAGGGGTTCGGAGCGCGCAACGAAGGTGGCGAGCGTATAATCGATTTTGCGGACACCCATGACCTTGTACTTATGAATACATGGTTCATCAAACGATTGTCTCATCTTCCCACATTTTATAGTGGGAACAATAAAACGCAAATCGACTATATTCTCATAAGACGTCAACATTTTACCACTGTCACTGATTGCAAAGTCGTTCCCTATGAGACCATCGCACCTCAACATCGGCCGTTGATTGCTGTCCTGCGAATTAAGCCACCGATAAAACGGCGTGAGGAACGCACTGGCCCGCCGCGCATTAAATGGTGGCGATTTGGTGAGAAGAACGAAGAAACGGTCTCACTCATGTGATTGCCAACCATTACGAATGTGGAAGAATCATGGAACCAAATGAAAGACACGATCCACAAAGCGGCCTCTGCAACCCTCGGGGTCACCAAGCCGGGTAAGCGGTACATCAACCGAGATACTTGGCTTTGGAATGATGATGTTTAAATGAAGGTCCGTGAAAAGAAACGCCTCTACCACAAATTTCTCGACGATAAAACGCCTGCTAATTGGCAAATTTATAAGAATGCCAACCGGGAAGCAAAGAAAGCGGTCGCTGTCACCCGAGCGAACCATTTCAAAAATCTTTACGATAAACTGGACACTCGGGATGGCGAGAGAGATCTGTACCGACTTGCTAAAAGCCGTGATGAACGCACACAGGATATCGAACACTTCTGTTGTGTTAATGACAAGAACGGTACTTTGCTTACTGATCGTCGAGCCGCGACGGATAGATGGCGAGAATACTTCGAGCAGATTTCAACTGAAGAATTTGCTCATCCTCCACTTCCACAATCATTGCCGACATTTGGAGCAGTTCCACCAGTCAGCGCAACTGAAGTCGAGGAGGCAATAAAACAAATGAAATCGGGGAAAGCAACAGGACCTGACGACATCGCATCTGAGCTCTGGAAAGCAAAGAGCTGGGACCCAACACTGTGGCTGAGTGAATTCTTTAACCGGGTTATTCAGGAAGGAAGAACACCATTTGACTGGCAAGAAAGTACCACTGTTCCAATATGGAAAAAGAAAGGTAGTCCAGCAGAATGTTCAAATTACCGTCCGATCCGGTTACTTTCCCATACCATGAAGATTTTTGAACGCATTCTTGACAACCGTATTCGCGAAATCGTTGAAATAACCGTGAATCAAGCCGGATTTGTCAAGAACTGCGGAACTACTGACGCAATACACGCTGCGCGGTTACTCATGGAGAAGCACCGTGAGAAGCATCGCCCTCTTTACATTGCCTTTCTGGATCTAGAGAAAGCGTTTGACCGTGTACCACACGAACTCATCTGGTATGCTTTACGACAACACTTCGTGCCAGAAGAACTCGTGCGCTGGGTTCAATTGCTCTACCACGATCCGAAAAGTAAAGTTCGAAGTATGGCGGGTGTATCAAAACCGCTTCGTGTCTCTGTTGGAGTTCATCAAGGAAGTGCCCTCTCACCACTCCTCTTTGTCCTTGTTATGGACACCGTCACACGGGATATCCAACGTCCAGCGCCCTACACACTGCTTTATGCAGATGATGTTTTCCTAGCATCTGATAGCAAAAATGATCTCGAGCAACTTGTTCAAAAATGGAATGATCGCCTCATGCAACACGGTCTCAGATTGAATTTAAACAAAACTGAATTTTTGACGACCGATCCCCATGAAACAGGCACAATCACTGTCAGCGGCAGTGATCTGCCCAGATCTGAGCGATTTAAATACCTCGGGTCAACGCTATCAGCCAATGGAGAGCTGCGTTATGAAATAGCTTCACGCATTAACGCAATTTGGATGAAGTGGCGTTCCACAACTGGTGTCCTTTGTGATCGACGTATCAACGAACGTCTCAAATCTAAAATTTACCGCAATGTTGTCCGTCCAGTCGCTCTCTATGGTTCTGAGTGTTGGCCGACCATAAAAGACAATGAACGGCGTCTCGCGGTAATGGAGACGAAGATGCTACTTTGGACTAGTGGCGTCACACGTTTAGATCACATCCGAAATGAGGATATCCGCGATCGTTATGGGGTTGCACCGATCGTGGAAAAGTTGCGAGAGAGGCGTCTTCGATGGTATGGTCACGCAATTCGTGCAAACGAGAATTCACTTGCAAAGATTGGTCTGAACATCGAAGTCGATGGTAAACGACCAAAAGGCAGACCTAAACAACGGTGGCTTGATACGCTGGATGGGGATTTGAAAGCCTCGAGATTGCACCCAGATCAGGTATTCGATAGAGCCAAATGGCGAAGCCGATCACGACGAGCCGACCCCGCTTGTGAACGGGACAAAGGCTGAAGAAAAAGAAGAAGTAACGTAGTTCCATGTTGAATTTAAGGGAGTTCCCCACACATGCAAAAGGGGATTGTACAATTTTTTCCAGCGAATATGGCCGTGTGGGTATCAAATGAAAAGTCTTGATCAATACTTTCCGAAACCGATATTAATTTTGATATTGGTAGCAAAGAAGAGGAGTGCAGGGGTCCGAAATGGGTCAGTTACATCAAGGACCCATTCTCAGAAACTACCAAACTCAAATATCTGAAAAAAAATATATTCATTCATAAACATGGTATCTAGGTCTCAAAATACTCTACATAACGACACCTGGTTAAATAAAGTTAATAATAGTGTATTACCATATTCATTATGAGTATATTTGTAAGAAATTGTTTGAGAACCCCGCTTAAGTCTATCCTCGAATCATCAAATTTTGCAGTAACGAAGCCTATACAATAGAGTATGAGACTTCCAAGTTTGGTAGAAATCGCACTATTACTAACAAAGTCAAATCAAACTATTACTAATAGGTCAATAGTGAGCAAATTCATTGCATTCTAAATGTCAGTAAAGTGGATGGTCGCCAAGCTAAATGCACAAACATTACGAGCTAGGTACGAATGGGACAAATATGATTATATTAGCAATACACAAAACCTTTCATACCTGAAACGCTCAGCATCCGGTTTCCCGACTGCCGTCTCTATTTCTTTGGCGGTTCAATGTACCCATTATGCTCGACCATACTTCTTTAAAATAAGACATTCATCTCTCGTTGCTCCGGTTTTGTTTATAACAAAACCTTATTAAAATCTGTTTAGTCTTTGTTAGTCTGTCTGTCTGTCTGCCACAAGCATTTTTCTCAATTTTCACAAAATTGTGGAAAACGTGATAACTGTGAACGCACACGCATACAGTGAGTCTTGCTCTACATTGAATTTAAGGGAGGCTCCCCAAGGGGGGTGTTAAAACTTGTTTCCCCCAAATACAGCTATTTGAGGTATCAAATAAATATCTCAATTAGTATTTTTCAAAACTGGTCTCAATTTTGATATTAAATTTACAATGGGGGAGGGAAGGGGTTGAAAAGTGGTAATTTCTTACACGGACCTATTCTCAGAATCTGCCCAGCCCAATATATGTATATAGATACATTGTTGTCCGGATAGCTGAGTGGTTAGAGCACAAGGCTATCGTACCGAAGGTCGCGGTTCAAATCTCACTGGTGGCAGTATCGTGATTTGACGTCGGATACCAGTCGACTCAGCTGTGAATGAGCACCTGAGTCAAATCAGGGTAATAATCTCGGGCGAGCGCAATGCTGACCACATTGCCTCCTACAGTATACTGTACTGTACCGTTACGGTCTTGAATGAAGTGCTCTAACACACTTCAAGGCCCTGACCCAATATGGATTGTTGCGCCAACGATTATTATTATATACATTAAGTGTTGGGTACCAATTGGACAAATGTACACTCAAATGGTTTTATAAAAGATATACACAAAACCTTTCATATCTGAAGCGTCCAGCTTCCGATTTCCCGACCTGTTGTTTTTACAAAGGGTGGTTTTGGATTGATATCCACGCCTCAGGCTTTTCACTACCTTGTAGGCTTGTCTTGTAATGTTGCTTGCGATGCTGTCTTCAATTTTCTTCAATTTGTCGTCAAAATATTTTCTATTTTTTATCTTAATATTTTATTAGCTGCTCGTCGAAGATTTTCGTAATTTTCTCTCTTCGTCCTTGTATTTTGTTCTATATATTGTCTGGAAGCCCCATTTTTCTTTTCAAACGTTTTCTGCATTCATCGTCAAACCAATCAGTTCCCCGGCTCCGGGATTCGTATCCGAATATTTCTTCTGCTGTTGTTTTGATAGTCCATTTTAGGATTTACCAGGTGTCATCTACAGGCTTCACCGTCCAGTTTTACCCTGTATTTTCTCGCTATTTTTTTTTTCATTTTTTTAGCTTTTCCAAGTCAAATTTTCGAAGTACCTATATACGCTTTTTACCATCTAATGGTCGGAGTCACAGTTTGCTCTTCGATATGATCTCACCTCGATGATGCTGGATGACCATCTTCTGGCGATGAAAACATGATCTATTTGGTTGAAGGTAATGCCATCTAGGGACCCCCATGTCCTTTTGTGAATGTGCCTGTGTGCGAAGTATATCAATTTTATAACTAAATTTCTGCTAGTTCTGCTCTTCATTCCCAACTTTGGCGTTGAAATCCCCAAGCAATAACCTGAAAAAGAGCCAAAAAAGAAAAACGAAAATACGTCCCGCCTTCATATGGGTTCCCTTTATATAATGATGTGTCCGGGTAGCTGAGTGGTTAGAGCACAAGGCTGTCGTACGGAAGGTCGCGGTTCAAATCTCACTGGGACAGTGGAATTTGTATCATGATTTGATTTCGGATACCAGTCGACTCAGATTCATAGCTGATACTTGAGTTAGTACCTGAATCAAATCAGGATAATAATCTCGGGCGAGCGCAATTCTGACCACATTGCCTCCTACAGCATACTACTGTAGTGTACCGCTACAGTCTTGAATGAAGTGCTCTAACACATTTGAAAGCCCTAATCCAATATGTATTGTTGCGCCAACGATTATTATGATGACTATCATCATATAATCAATTCAAGCACGTTTTGGAATACAATAAATTCTGTGGAATACAAAACTTTGACCTTCTACAACCTTGTCAATAATAGTCCGCAGCACCTATAAGGGGAAGTGGATGCCACAACAACCGCACGCAATCAACATAGATCCTGGAGATGAAGCATCAACAAATGATCTTCACAATCACCTGAAGAACGTTATCTTTGATACGGCCGAAAACATACTTGGCCCCAGTCACAAAAATAGTCGGAACGGCTAGTTCGACGATGAATTTAAGCTAGAAACGGAACGGAAGAATGCTGCATACCGAGTAATATTGGATTCTGTAAGGACGCAGGCACGCGCAGGGACTTATCACGGAATCCGTCAAGAGGGAAGCGACTTCACAAGTCGGTGAACTCGAAAAGTACAGGGAGCAACCGTACCAGGCGCGGAACTTTTACCAATAAGTCAGCAGGATGAAGCCTTACACACCTCGGTGCTCATCCTGCTGAGACAAAGAGGGAAATCTGATTTCCGACAGAATGGGCATATTGGAGCTATGGGTTGAGTACTTTGATGATCTACTGAACAACCATAACATCGGCGAATTGGAGGTCCCGCCAACTGAAGACGACGGACAAATACTGCCACTACCAAGTATAGGAAAAACAGTCCGTGCAATTCATCGGCTTAAAAATCATAAGTCGCCAGGAACCGATAAAATTATAGTCAAATTGGTTAACTATAGAGACGACCAATTACACCAAGCGATTCATCAACTTATGCTCAAGGTATGAGACAGTGAATCAATGCCTGACTACTGGCAATGAGGCATAAAAAGGGGGATATCCCACAGCGCAGTATTTATAGAGGTATCACGTTGCTGAGTTCAATTTATAAGATATTCTGCTATCTTGCCAGGTCGTATAGCCCCATACGCCCAGAACATCATTAGCCATACCAAAGAGGCTTCACTTCAGATAAATCAGCAGCAGATCACATTTTCTCTCTGCGGCAAGCGATGGAAAAACTGCTGGAATATGGACATCAGTTGCACCATCTTTGCATCGACTTTAATGCTGCCTATGATAGCATATCCAGTGTAAAACTTTACACGGCCATGAGAGAATCCGGTATCCCAACGAAATTAATAAGACCGACTAAGTTGACTTTGACCAATGTGCGAGGCCAGATAAAAGCAATAGGATCACTTTCCATTCGACATCAACAACGGTCTAAGACAGGGGATGCCCTATCATGTGTCCTCTTTAACTTGGCCCTGGAAAAAGTGTTCCGTGATGCTGAGGTAAATGCGAGGGGCACAATTCTCTTTAAGTCCACCCAACTACTGACCTATGCTGGCGATATCGACATCATATGAAGAACGACCCAAGACGTACAAACTGCCTTCATCCAGATCGAGCAGGCAGCGCGAGATCTTGGGCTGCACATCAATGATGACACGACGAAATATATGGTGGCAACGTCAGCACCAAAAACCAACAAACCAATAACATTAAATCGCACTGATTAAACAAGAAGAATAAAAATAGGAGACTAGAACCTTGATACCGTTGATAATTTCTCCGATCTAGGTTCGAAAATCACAACCGATGACAACTACGATGATGAAATCCGTGCACGGTTGTTGGCAGCCAACAGAGCCTATTTCAACTTACAAAAACTGTTCCGCTCGAAACGTCATCACCGTAGGGTCAAAGCTCTTACTGTACAAGACAATGATCTTGCCAGTCCTTATGTATTCCTCGGAGACCTGGATTCTTAGCAAAAAAATTTGCGAAGTCTCGCTTGTGTTCGAGAGAAGAATCCTCCGATATTCCGATTTTGCGCCGAGATCCACCAATTCGATATCCCTAAAAGCTGTCTGACGTCCTAGCCTACGCCATCGTTCCATCAGAGGCAGGGTCTGCCTTTTCTTCTTTTCCTACCATATATATTGCTCTACAGACTTTTCGGGCTGGATCACTTAATCATACGGATTAAGTGACCCGCCCACTGCAACCTATTGAGCCGGATTTTATCCACAACCAGACGATGATCGATGATACTAACTTACACTTATCGTCAAACCGGCCGTTCCTACTGCGACTGGAGTCAAGTATTTTTGTGGCCGTAACGTCCTTTAGGTCATTGTGAAGATCATTTGTTGATGCTTCATCTCTAGGATCTCTGTTGACTGCAGTTGTTTTCCGTATAGGGTTGTCAGCCCTACCCAAACCCTCAATCTGGAGGACCAGTTGATACAATTTGATCCATTTTAGGCGCGGGAGACTCGCCTTATCCTTTCGCCCTGGGATCTATACTACCCTTTGACCACCATCCAAATTTAAAAACAAGTTGGGAACCGGAAGATCAGCGCTTCAGGTATGAAAAGTTTTGTATATTTCTTATGTAAGGATATCTGAGTGTTTATTTGCCCCAGTTGCGCCTAGCTCGTAATGTCTACGTATCTGGTATGTACTGACATTCAATCTTAGATTGCAATAAATTTACATAAAAATGAAAATTTTGAGATATAATAACTTTGTTAGCAATAATGCAATTCCTACCAAACTTCATCGGGCTCTATATTATAGCCTTCATTATTGCAAAATTTGATGATTCTAGGAAAAAATCAAGAGTGGTTTCCAGTCAATTTAGAAATTTAATATCAGTAAATATAGTATATACTATTATTAACTTTATTTAAACAAATACCGGTACGGATGGTATTTTGAAGCTTAGACACCATATAGTGGCACTTTTGTGACGTTTTCAGATTTTTCAGTTGTTTAGTTTCTGAGAACGGGTTCGTGAAACCAGTTACCTCTTTCCAGTCCCCCTAGTCAATCCTCTTGCATCAAATGTCAAAAATGAGGCCAGCTTTCGGAAGCACTAATCAAGATTCAGATTTCAGATTTATTTATTGAGCAAAGAAAAGAAATACATCATCATCATCATCAACGGCGCAACAACCGGTATCCGGTCTAGGCCTGCCTTAATAAGGAACTCCAGACATCCCGGTTTTGCGCCGAGGTCCACCAAATCGATATCCCTAAAAGCTGTCTGGCGTCCTGGCCCAGGCCATCGCTCCATCTTAGGCAGGGTCTGCCTCGTCTTCTTTTCCTACCATAGATATTGCCCTTATAGACTTTCCGGGTGGGATCATCTTCATCCATACGGATTAAGTGACCCGCCCACCGTAACCTATTGAGCCGGATTTTATCTACAACCGGACGGTCATGGTATCGCTCATAGATTTCGTCATTGTGTAGACTACGGAATCATCCATCCTCATGTAGGGGGCCAAAAATTCTTCGGAGGATTCTTCTCTCGAACGCGGCCAAGAGTTCGCAATTTTTCTTGCTAAGAACCCAAGTTTCCGAGGAATACATGAGGACTGGCAAAATCATAGTCTTGTACAGTAAGAGCTTTGACCCTATGGTGAGACGTTTCGAGCGGAACAGTCTTTGTAAGCTGAAATAGGCTCTGTTGGCTGACAACAACCGTGCGCGGATTTCATCATCGTAGTTGTTATCGGTTGTGACTTTCGACCCTAGGTAGGAGAAATTGTCAACGGTCTCAAAGTTGTATTCTCCTATCCTTATTCTTGTTCGTGTTTGTGTTTGACCAGTGCGGTTTGATGTTGTTGGTTGATTCGTCTTCGGTGCTGACGTTGCCACCATATATTTTGTCTTGCCTTCATTGATGTGCAGCCCAAGATCTCGCGCCGCCTGCTCGATCTGGATGAAGGCAGTTTGTACGTCTCGAGTGGTTCTTCCCATGATGTCGATATCGTCAACATAGGCCAGTAGTTGGGTGGACTTGAAGAGGATCGTACCTCTTGCATTCACCTCAGCATCACGGATCATTTTCTCGAGGGCCTGGTTGAAGAGGACGCATGATAGCGCATCCCCTTGTCGTAGACCGTTGTTGATGTCGAATGGTCTTGAGAGTGATCCTGCTGCTTTTATCTGGCCTCGCACATTGGTCAGGGTCAGCCTAGTCAGTCTTATTAATTTCGTCGGGATACCGAATTCTCTCATGGCCGTGTACAGTTTTACCCTGGCTATGCTATCATAGGTGGCTTTAAAATCGATGAACAGATGGTGCAACTGTTGTCCATATTCCAACAGTTTTTCCATCGCCTGCCGCAGAGAGAAAATCTGATCTGTTGCTGATTTGCCTGGAGTGAAGCCTCTTTGGTATGGGCCAATGATGTTCTGGGCGTATGGGGCTATCCGGCCTAGCAGGATAGTGGAGAATATCTTATAGATGGTACTCAGCAACGTGATACCTCTGTAATTGCTGCACTGTGTGATATCTCCCTTTTTATGTATGAGACAGATTATGCCTCGTTGCCAATCGTCAGGCATTGATTCGCTGTCCCATACCTTGAGCACAAGTTGATGAACCACTTGGTGTAACTGGTCGCCTCCATATTTAACCAATTCGGCTGTAATTCCATCGGCTCCTGGCGACTTATGATTTTTTAGTCGATGAATTGCACGGACTGTTTCTCCTAAACTTGGTGGTGGCAGTATTTGTCCGTCGTATTCAGTTGGCGGGACCTCCAACTCGCCGATGTTATGGTTGTTCAGTAGCTGGGCGGTACATGGGCGGTACAAAAAGAATAACAACTTAAGATTCAAGCGTGACTAATTAAGTATGTAACGCTAACCTGCGGAAATATCCGGCCTAGCCGATTACATTTTACAAAGTGAAGTGAACCGGTGGACAGGATTGATCGACGGATTTCGAGTAAAGCGCAGTCCTTTCTCTATGTTGGTAGCAATCTGAGAAAAGGCTACCTTTCACTCGATTTGGACCTGTGCAAGGACAATGACCCAGCTTTGATAAAAGGAGGGGATGAAAGAGGGAGGGGAGGCGTGATGGTTGAGAGGAGAATTACTGTCCGGGAGCAGAGCCAGCCCTCACACGTAGTACCTCTGCTCGCGTAACAATGCACTGTGTTCAGCAAGATTTTTTATCAGCGGGTTAGGGTGGGACAGCCACTTTTTCAGTCTGACGCGCGAAAACTTGATCATGTGCATTTCCTAAGTATCGTCCTTTCAAAGCGTTGGAGGGCTAATGCTACGTTCGGTGACATGGTAGCCCATGGGCTGGAAAACCGTAGGTCAGGATTGGACAAATAAGAGTTTTGTATAAAAGGGTTTTGGTGGCAGGGAACAGAGCCCGGGATGAGAGGAGGTTTTTTAAGGCAGCTGAGGCCTTAGAGGCATTGGCAATAGCAGATCTGATGTGAGGGTTGGATTTGAGTTTGTTGTTGAGGGAGATTCCCAGGTATTTAATGTTTGCTTTCGGCTTGAGTGTGTCGTTGGCAATGCGTAAATGCAGGTTTTTGCTTTGTGGCACTGTGCGCCAGTGGCACTTCCCACTAGGGTTTCTGAAGCAAATAACCCCAGACGTAAGGGAATTAACGGTAAGGGCTCACCAATTGAACTAATTGAGTTTGGGGCCTAGAATAGATCCCTGAGGGACTTCTGAGTTTACCGGGCAGTGGATGGAGCGAAGTCCATCGAAGCGCATGTGGCAAGTTCTGTTGGAGATGAAGTCTGCGAGAATTCTAAATAAGGGGAGCGGACAATTGGGCTGAATTAGTTTGTAGAGCAATCCCTCTTTCCAAACTGATTCAAATGCCGTTTCGAGATCTAAGGCGCAGGCTACGGTGCAATGCCTGGTTTCTAATTTGTTGAAGATATCGTCTTGCAGGTACAGGATTGCCTGCTCGGTGGATCTGAGGTTTTCGAAGCCGAATTGATTAAGTGGAATGATAGGGGAGTAGTGTCTGTGGAGGTGACTTAGTAGGATAGGCCTCATATCTTTGAGATCGCCCGAGCACCCCTTCTTAGGGATAGGTATGAGGAGGGCTGATTTCCAAGATACCGGGAAGTGGTCGTTGTTCAGGCAGTTGTTGAAAAGGATGGCGAGAGGACTAATCAAGACCTTTCATTTGATTCCTCACATGATGTTCGGAGAAAAAACGCATGTATAGGCTCCCTGGACTTTAAAATAGAACGATTTTACTCATTGCATGCAATGGCATTCACAGTGTTCACCTTTCTACAAAATCTCAACTCTATCTATCAATTGAGGTAACCGTTTCTAAGAAAATGGTTGTGACAAACAGACAGTGAACTGGCTTTAATAAGATTTTGTTTTACACAAAACCTTAAAAATGGATAAAACATGTCGACCTGTTGAAAAACAGGAAAAATAAATTAAATTTTAAAGTTCGTTTGTGCATTTATCTAAAATTGAAAACTTTGATCCAGCGTTCACATGATGGCGGATTGAGAACGATCCTGCCAAAGAAAATTATGTATTATGTATGTATTTAAAAATACCGAAATTGACGTGCATATTATCATTTCTGTTAAATAATGCACTGTATTTAACGTGATGAAAATTGAAACATGCCCGAAAAACTAGGGACATATCAACTAAACACTGACTAAAACAAATGCTAGAATACCGACCGCTTATACACAACTGTCCATCAAAACGGCCGGTAAATTCCCCGATTGTAAATGCGCTAGCACAAACTTACCGATACCTTCTATTCCATTTTCAAATCTAGTACATTTAACTTATGTCAAATGGATTTGACTTATCTGTCTTTTCTTATTTACATTTTTATGAGCACGTTGTGGTTCCGAGAGTTACCATCGGCCGTGATTTACCGCGAAAATGTCCACCCGACGGCGAATAAAAGCAGCAGCTATCCTGCCGCCGAAAAGACCAACACGAGATTCCTCAGCCGCGGCATCCGCTCCAAAACAAGTTAAAGTCGAACCAAAACTCGAAGTGAAAAGTGAGCCAAAAGTTGAAGTGAAAACAGAATCAGATGTGCCCACATTACCTCCAGTGGAGAAAGTGCCTCCGATCGAATTAAAGTCACCAGATAAACCTGTGCCCGTGGCTGATAAGGTACCAGTGGACAGTTATGCCACGAGTACAGAGCTAGCAGCAAATGAAGTGGTCGCTGTCGTCCAGGAATCAATCGACCTAACTGACAATGATCTATTCAAGTCACCGCCCGTGCTGGCGAATCATAGACGAACTGAAAGTTTCAGTGCATCGGATGCAGAATATGATAGGAATGAAGACTTGGGTGCTCATAAGCTCGGTGCCCAAGGACCTCCGTCTCCAGTCAAATTTCGGCAAAGGATACGGCCGACCCCGTTCTTCGGGATGAGGAGGAATAGCACGCAGGTAAGCGGGGCCAAATCTCATGGGTACAAGAAATTATCTTGTCCGTGCTTCCTACAGAACACTTTCACGTATGCGGTGCGTCAACAGTCGCTGCATCATCACCAGTTGCTTGTTAGCAATGGCAACACATTGCCGTCACGTTGCCTTTCAAATATTATGCAAAAGTGTTCGCCAAATTGCTTGAACTTAAAAATAAAATAAGTTCAATGACAAATCCATTAATTCAGGGAAATTTGCATCAAAGTTAGTTGAAAGTCTGACAACAGTCTAACATGTGTAGCTCGAAATTCCTGGATAAAGGCGCTGTCATATTTTGCAATTGTCGAAGGATTACCTTTTTTACCGAAATGCTCCACAACCCGATGTAATAGTGCAACAAGATTCATGTAGACATCTAACAACAAACATGCACTTCCTTTTTTGGTTTGTGGGAAGGTTTTGCGATTTCGTTTGTGTAAGGCCTATGAGGGATCCAATGACCTCACCAGGTTGCGCTTTCCTTTTACCAACCTTTTTGTATTCATCCTCGCTCAAATGCAACCGTAGGCCAAGTTCCACGTTGGCTTATTGGTTTTAGACAATTAAAAATTGCTTCGTAGCATCAAATTGAAGCCGAAGAGGCATTTTATTGCAGAAATATGGTAATGCAGTATTCCCATAGTGAATTTCGTCTAACACAATCAGATCCTGTTTTCGGCTGGATTCTGAAATGCTTTTGTTTAGAAATTGAAACTCACGAATTGTTCGATTCGCTGAATTCCCAACTTGCCGATAAGTACAACATACAATCTTCTTTTTGTTCAATGTTTGTCCCTTTCGATCGCGTGGTCAGGTGGTGTGGTTCGGTTCGCTATCTCTCAAAAAGTCGTAAACTTGATCTGTCGAGGGTAAAACGATTTTCCGGTTGTTCCTCAACGGTCGGTTTACATAGATTTGCGGTGAATTTTATCACTCGTCACATTTCGGTGCCACTTCTCGAGGAGGCTAGTTAGTGCTACTCCGGACCTTGTCATTTTCTGGGAGTTGTGATCCTGTTGGCTCCATTTTTTCGATCCTGTGCTGATAGGTTGCATTCCTCTAAAGGTCAGCGTGCTTGTATAGGAAGCATACAAGAAAATTCTTGTTGTTTTCCGCAATAAATATTCTCACCCTCTACCCACCAAAGTACGTTGGTCTGCAAGCAAATCATTTGGTTCACATCCAGCTCGCCATACTTAAGGTACGGTTTATCTATAGCTCTTCTTCTCGATCTCTTCCTTCTCAACACACATCCCCGTATGTCCAAATTGACGCCCACCGCACCCCCGTCCCTTGGATTTGAAATGCAACTTCCCCGTTCAAACATCACATTTGCGCGTAAGTTCAACTTCCGTAAATTGAACTTTGACGGCCTCATCTCAGCCTTAGCATCAATTAACTGGGATCGCATTTTATCTAACCCCATTTCTCTATTTATAATATCCCGTCCGATTTCCGCTCGTTTTATATGCCTTCTCCTGCTACTTGTTTGCGTTCTTTCTCAATTTAGTTCACCACGAGGATCCCTAATATCATCCGAATGAGACATGCATTGCGGAAGAAGTTTCGCGCTTCTCAGAATGACGCCGACCTTGCTCATTTCAAGGTTATGCGCTCCACTGTGAAGTTTATGATTAAAAATGCGTCGATGCTGCCTTTGCCGATTTTGCGCCGAGGTCCACCGATTCGATATCCCTAAAAACTGTCTGGCATCCTGGCCTACGCTATCGCTCCATCTCAGGCAGGGTCCACCTCGTCTTTTTTTTAAGCCATAGATATTGCCCTTGTACACTTTTCGGGCGTATTAAGTGACCAGCCCAATACAACCTATTGAGCCGAAGTTTATCCACAATCTGATGGTCATGGTATCGCCCATAGATTTCGTCGTTATGTTGGCTACGGAATCGTCCATCCTCATGTAGGGGGCCAAAAATTCTTGGGAGGATTCTTTTCTAGAACGCTGCCAACAACCGTGCGCGGATTTCATCGTTGTAGCTGTTATCGCTTGTGATTCTCGACCCTAGATAGGAGAAATTATCAACAGTCCCAAAGTTGTAGTCATTTTTCCCGTTTGACCAGTGCGGTTTTACGTTGTTGGGTGGTTGGTTTTTAGTGCTGACGTTGCCTTCATATATTTTGTCTTGCCTTCATTGATGTGCAACCCAAAATCTCGCGTCGCCTGCTCGATCTGGATGAAAGCAGTTTGTACGTCTCGGGTTGTTCTTCCCATGATGTCAATATCGTCAGCATATGCCAGTAGTTGTGTGGACTTAAAGAGAATCGTGCCCCCCGCATTTTCCTCGGCATCACGGATCACCTTTTCCAGGGCCAGGTTAAAAAAGCCACAAAATAGGGCATTCCCTTGTCTTAGACCGTTGTTGATGTCGAATGGTCTCGAGAGTGATCCTGTAGCTTTTATCTGGATTCGCACATCAATCAGGGTCGATCTTATTAATTTCGTCGAGATACCGAATTCTCTCATGGCCACCTACAGCTAATTATATGAGTTTAAATATATTAATAAATAAATCATGAAAGCAAGAATGTTTTCCTCTCTAGGCGATGGTAATGCACTTTTTGCGATAGGTTCCTGGCTAAACCACTTTTATGTGAAGCAAGTTTATCAAAGTATATCAACTTCAGCTGATTAATTTCGTCGTTTATTTGTAAGCTCCCCAAGTCACGGTGCATATTGTAGTTTCTGATGTACCACAGTGCGGAAGTAATCGTTCTTAATATTTAAGGCGGCATTCTTTGAAGGAATTCGATGTTAGAAGTGCGAGCAGATCTCCAAAGTTGCGCACCATAAGTCCAGATTGGCTTTATGGCTGCTTTATATATCAACACTTTGAATTCCAAAGGCAGCTTGGAAAATTTGTTGAGTAGTCAGTGCAGAATTTTGAATCTTAGGTTAACCTAAGTATTTTAAGTAATTAACATTACTTATATTTTTATTAAAATATTTAAGCGAACATTTAATATTAATGGTTTTACATATTATTAGTCCTAATTCTAATCAGCGAACTCAACTCCAATTCTAGTCAGCGAACTCAACTCCAATTCTATTTTCCTAATCAAAAAGACTTCAGTGTTCTTTTTTCAATTCCAAACTTAATATTCAAAATCAGTGACATGTCTGAAAAACATAATTACTGCGATCTTCCACTCCCTTGGCGTGCTACGCAAAGTGGATAGATCCGCGCCATCTATATTGCTCGCACTCGCAACATTCGAAATAAATTTCGAATGCTGCGAATCCTGCCGCGCCACATCACTCCGCCCCCAGATGAAACCTAGGGGTTTCAGCGACTGATCCCCGAACTTCGTTCGCCGTTAATCCGCAAAGCGGACACGACGTTGCTTCGGGGCGCACGCGGGTTTCAGCCTGGACAAAGAGACCGCCTTTTTGTGACCACCGATCTCGAGCTGGAAGAAATGTTCTCCCCGCTCGAGAACGCGGTACGGGCCCTCATATGGAGGCTGCAGCGGCTTCCGGACGGCATCCGTTCTGATCAGCACATGCGTGCATGTGTCCAGTTCCTTGGGCGAACAAGCAGGTATGGACGAGTGTCGAGTGGGTGGTGGCGCCTTGATGCGCCGGAGATTGTCCCTCAGCAGACGCACCAACCCCGACTCTGTGAGACCCGATCTCTTGTCGAAGACCGGATCGCTTGGGAGTCTTGGGTTCTCCCCGTAAACCAGCTCCGCGGGGCTGGCAGCAAATTCCTCTCGGCGGGTTGTACGAAGGCCGAGTAGGACGAGAGGCAAGACTTGCGTCCAGGACGGGTCGTCGCGTGCCATAATGGCGGCTTTCAGCGTCCGGTGCCAACGTTCCAACATCCCATTGGATTGTGGGTGGTATGCCGTAGTCCGCTGGCGTTTAAAACCAAGGAGTTTGCCTAACTCGGAGAAAAGGGTGGACTCAAATTGCATTCCCTGGTCAGTGATGACCACTGCAGGGACGCCAAAGCGAGGTATCCACTCTCGACAGAGGGCTTCAGCACATGATTGCGCCGTAATGTCTTTCAGAGGTATTGCCTCAGGCCACCGCGTGAACCTGTCGATGATTGTGAGGCAATACTTATAACTGTGCGAGTCTCGCAAAGGCCCTATTATGTCGAGGTGTATGGTGTGGAAACGCTTGGTAGTGCGGGGGAATGAGCCCACTTCTTTCCTAACATGCCTGGAGACTTTATACTTTTGGCATGCGATGCACTCTCTGGCCCAGGAATTAATATCCTTGTTCATGGAGGGCCAGAAGTATTTTCCGGTGACTAACCGGTTTGTTGTCCTGATGCCGGGGTGCGCCAAGTCGTGAACTGCGTGGAACACTTCCTTGCGAAATGTGGCCGGAATGTATGGCCGAGGTCCCTTTTCCGAGTCTTCGCAGCAGAGCGAGAGGTTTGAGCCGAAGATGGGCAACTCCCGAAATTTGTATTTGGGGTTGGACCTGAGGCTCTGAAGTGCTGCGTCATCCACTTGCGCCTTGGCAATAGCCGAGAAATCGAGTGAGGCGGGGATGTTGACTTCGGAGACACGAGACAAAGCGTCAGCAACAATGTTGTCCTTCCCGGACACGTGCTGGATGTCCGACGTAAACTGGCTTATGAAGCTCAGGTGTCGAAGCTGACGAGGGGACGCTTTGTCGGGCTTCTGTTTCAAAGCGAACGTGAGAGGCTTATGGTCCGTGAACACTGTGAACGGCCGGCCCTCTAGGGAGAAACGGAAGTATTTGATGGACAGGTATGCGGCGAGCAGTTCGCGATCGTAGGTGCTGCGTTCTGGGTGGCCCTAGTTTTTTGTGGTAGGAGAGAATCTACACGGTAGCGTACATCTTGTCGCTTTATCCCCGAATCTGCGGTGGTACCAGCAAATCCCTTGGTCCGTGGACTGTCTTGACGACCTGCTACCTGATCGCCCTTTTCGGATGGCAGACCGCGAGCGTGCTCGCGATCTGGCGCCCGAACGCTGAGCGTCCAACGTCGCCCGCATCTCGGCCATACTGGCTGTTAATGCAGCAATCTCGCGCCTCAATTCACCCACCTCATCCGACGGTGGTTGAACGGCCGCCAAGGTTGGGCGTACGTACACCTCCTGAAC
Source organism: Hermetia illucens (assembly GCF_905115235.1). Classification (NCBI taxonomy): domain Eukaryota; kingdom Metazoa; phylum Arthropoda; class Insecta; order Diptera; family Stratiomyidae; genus Hermetia; species Hermetia illucens. The sequence goes on from NC_051849.1 coordinate 55,162,385, forward strand.
CTGGTCGGCCGTCGCTGCCAGTTCCTCCAAGGAACCGGAGACGCAAGCGAGGATCGCCTGGGTGCCCTCCGGGAGCCGACGCAGCCAGAGCGACTTGATGGGGTCGTCGCCGATCTTGCTCCCACCCAATTGCCTCATTTCACGAAGCAATTGGCTGGGAGTTCGATCACCCAACGTTAAACCTGCCAGCAAGTGGTCTAATTTTGCCGACTCGCTTGCCGACAGGCGCCTGATCAACTCGCTCTTGAGCTGCACGTACGATGTCGACTTCACCACGTCGGACACCAGAAGTATGGACTCTTCGTCCAGGCCGACCACCGCGTAGTTGAAACGGGTCGCGTCCGATGTGATGCCGGACATTTGGAACTGTGCTTCCAAATGCACGAACCACAGTTCGGGGTTCCGCCGCCAAAACGGAGGAACGCGTACGGCGAGGGCGGTCACTTGCGGGTTCGATGGGCCTGCCGTGTCTTTATTGTCAAAAGACATTTTTCTTACAGAGAAGTACGAGATTGAGATGTAAACGCGGTGAGTTTATACTGAAACGCGGTGAACTTTACACCGACACGGCAGGTCGCACCCACAAATGCACGCACGAAACGAGAAAAAACGAAGCGGACGCTATCCAGCGCAGACCAAAAACACCACCAATGAGAATGGAGGACTCGCGATGCTAAACACCTGCACGCCGTCTCTTGCAGCGATTTCAATTTTTTTATTACTATTTTTTTTTAACTGAATAAATAAATAAATATTATATATAAATGAATAATAATTTCACTTAAGTATAACTCCTTGACGGCGGCGCTGGTCGAGTTTGTCGGCTGTAGCTGCGGCGTTGGCGGTGCTGGGGACGTCCGTTTGTTGCTGTTGTTGATCGTTGTGGCAATGATGACTAGTCCGGTGCGTGAAAGGTGTTGTGCAGGAGGGCGTGCGTACGGGAAGTCGCGTAAAAATCTACTTCTGGAGAGGGTCCGACGTGTGTCGCGCAGTACACTGTGTAGAGAAGGTTTTCTCGCGTTTTTTCTTGCCTCTGCTCCGACTCGGGATGTGAAGATGCGACACGTTTTCGTGATGTTTACCACATCACTCCACACTCAACTGTAGATGCGAACGCGTGAAAATCGCTTGCCGTACGGTCTACTGATGTTTTGGAAGGATTTCTCAGTCTTTGGAAGTTCTATTTCTGCCGTGTTGCTCGGACGAATTTTTGTCGTTAATAGAACTTCACCAATGTCGGCGATGGTGGACAATTATTCACTTTTAATATTGACTTAGAGTGAAATACAATTAACTTATAACAACTAAAACGGCGGCACCTGCTGAGGAGGCGGCGATGGTGGCGGAGCCTTCGGCTCTTGCTGCGATAGCGATGGCTGCAGCGGTGATATTGGTGTCGGCTGCGACGGTAGCGGCTACGGCGGTGACGGCGGCGGCTTCGACCTCTGCGGCGATGGTGGAGTTGAGTGCGGCGGCGAAAGTGGCTGCGGCAGCGATGGCGGCTGCGGCTGCGGAACTCTTACTTATCTCCAATCGGTTGTTGCGGCTGCCTGCTGAGCGATTGTGCTTGCGCAGACTGCGATTTGTTGATGGGGATGATGATGTGCTTGAGTTTTTCAATTTTGCAGGTTCTGGGAATTCGGGATCTTAGTTGTTGATGCTGTTGGTGCGAGTTCCGGGGTCACCAATTAAGTAATTAACATTACTTATATTTTTATTAAAATATTTAAGCGAACATTTAATATTAATGGTTTTACATATTATTAGTCCTAATTCTAATCAGCGAACTCAACTTCAATTCTATTTTCCTAATCAAAAAGACTTCAGTGTTCTTTTTTCAATTCCAAACTTAATATTCAAAATCAGTGACATGTCTGAAAAACATAATTACTGCGATCTTCCACTCCCTTGGCGTGCTACGCAAAGTGGATAGATCCGCGCCATCTATATTGCTCGCACTCGCAACATTCGAAATAAATTTCGAATGCTGCGAATCCTGCCGCGCCACATATGTTTTTTTCAAGCAAGCCTTCTATCTAGGTATATTCCTAGGTAGGTAATAAAGTAGAGGGCCGAAGACACTACCTTGCGATACTCCCGCTTTGATGTTACATTCTCGTGATGTAGAGTTTTTTGTTTGATAACAAATCCCCTGCCAGTCAGCTTCGATAGTGGGGGAAGCAGGCTCATCGGTCTTTAGGACGTGACGAGCGTAGGATCTTTACCTTCCTTCAGGATCATCGTTATTTCCGACAATTTCCAGCAACCTAGGCGTAAGACACCATTAAATATGTGTGTCAATTGAGTGAATCCAAATCTAGGCAGTTCTTGGATCATTTTGCCCGTAATAAGGTTGAAACCAAGAGCCTTTTTGGGATGAATGTTGTCTTAAGACTTTGGAAACTTTAAAATGAATCGGTTGGTCACCTTTGGGAATCGAAAGTGATAATTCTTCCCCCGTTATACATGGGTTTGGTTGGAAAATGCCTTTCAAATGTTGAGCAAAAATTAAATCTTTCACGGCATCAGTCCTCCGCCCCAGGCCGTGTAGGATTGGCCTATTGCGCTTCTTCACCGCTCTTCAAAGGGAATAATTCGTTGTCGGAAAAAAAAAAAGATTTTCAAGAAAAAACTTCAGATCTTTATGTTTCTTTTTCTAGTCACTGCCAGATTCTTTTTCGAATTCGGTGATCTAAACTGTTGCCATTCCCGCCTCAGCTGTCGGTTTTTTTTCTAATAAAAATAATAGACCAGTATTTTTGAATACTTTGGATGATCTGAAACTGCAGATTGGGACTTCGGTGTTGCATACAGGGCAGCTGATACTAATAATTCAGTGAAACAATATACAGCCTGGTCGAGTTGGATGTTTGATTATATTTCCGATACTTAAACCAATCAGTTTTCTTTGTCGTGAGTCTGACAGACTCTCTTGGGATTGGTTGGAGATTTGAAAAAGTTATCATCCGCCATGAAGATCAGCACTTAGATCAAAGCAGGTTTGCGCAGATAGTTGGTTTTTTTATATATCTCGTTATGCCAAAGTTGATAAGATGAGGTATTTTACGGGAATCAGTTGACCAGTAGGTTGGATGGCCGCTCGATAATACATCGAGTTAACAGTTCGTCGATATGGCAGCCCGGAGAATTTTGCCACTAGACGAGATCAGTCTCGAGCCACAATACCTGTGTTTGGCATTGAAGTCCCCACCTACAATAAATCTTCTACCAAGCGAGTTGAAGTGAGTTGAAGAAGCTTACAAGCGGTTCTGCAGAGATGATAAATTTCGGAGGGCAATATACAACAGAAATTGTAACCGGATCCGCCTATTCTACTACGCATATAGATGTGACTTGCATATAGTCCTTAGCAATGCGCTACTTGATTTTTAATGAGGATTCCTCAACCTCCATGTCCTTTTCCATCAGGATGCCTAGTATCGTAACATTTGTAGCCGGGTATCATTAAATTATATTTATCGATGAGACGAGTCTCCGATATAAGGAGGATGTCGATCCTACTGTTGACAACCATTTGCATTCCAGTGACAGAGCGTAGCAGAGCCCATCAGTTCTTGCATCACGTTGTGCATTGATGTCGTAAATTGGTTCATGCTTTGAAGGAGTTGTACCATTAAAATTCTAGATTAGTTGCCGATTCGGTATGCTGTGTTGATTCAAGACGATTGAATTTCACAGCATCAGCATAAGACACGAGTGGGTTTTAGTAGGCACAATTATGTTTGAAGCGTAGGAAACAATGTTTAAATTTAGATCGGTTTTTAAGGGTCTTTTGGTTGGTTGTCGGGATCTTTGACTCATTTCAACGTACACCGGACATCCCCTGTAATTCGCAGCGTGGTTTTTCCGGCAGTCACCAGATTCTTTGACAAAGGGATCTTCCTTGTTTAACGGGCATTTCGCTATTCCCGTAACCCCAATCAATCTTTATCTTCTTCCATCAATTTGACTCTACTGCCAATTACCAACAACAATCCTGAGATCTTCTCTGTTCTGACTTCTCTTCCGTCCTTACTTCCTCGACCAAGCGCCCTCTACGCCTCCTCTAGATTTTTACTGCTCCGAGTCCCTCGCCATTCCTCCTTAGTTGAGATCCTCATTGGCAATCTTGACACCAATGTCAAACCTGGGCCCGGTGAGCTTCCTAACCTCTTCCCTGTTTACTGAAAACAACACATTCCCCTCCCTCTGTGTATAATCTACAACAAAAGTCTAGAAGAATGCTACTTTCCCCATCTCTGGAAAGAGATTCTTGTTTGTGTGTCCGTGTTTACGCAGACTGGACTGTGTTCTTTACTGGATGCAGTGTACCCACTAACTATAATATGTCAAGTAAGTCTATAATCGTCAGCAATTTTAATATATTTCCTACTTACAAGTACTTCATCATCATCATCATCAACGGCGCAACAACCGGTATCCGGTCTAGGCCTGCCTTAATAAGGAACTCCAGACATCCCGGTTTTGCGCCGAGGTCCACCAATTCGATATCCCTAAAAGCTGTCTGGCGTCCTGACCTACGCAATCGCTCCATCTTAGGCAGGGTCTGCCTCGTCTTCTTTTTCTACCATAGATATTGCCCTTATAGACTTTCCGGGTGGGATCATCCTCATCCATCCGAATTAAGTGACCCGCCCACCGTAACCTATTGAGCCGGATTTTATCCACAACCGGACGGTCATGGTATCGCTCATAGATTTCGTCATTGTGTAGGCTAACTTGGCATCTTATATTAAGTATTCCTCCAGGTGCCTCGACATGCATTGCACAATTGCCATAGAGGTTTCATCATAACCCTAGCTTCTCCAGGTGATAGTTTAGTCAGCAATGGCCAGTGAATATCCCTATTATAATCCGGAGGCTCTTTTTGGTTAGGTTTAAACAGTCCTTTGGGCGCTTGTGTTCGTATCCCCTCATAAGCAACATGGACCACTCCATTCCTGGAAGGTCTCTTCATTTTTTAATGTCATAGCTTCGAATCCATTTCCGATTCCACACAAGGATTCTGGTCCATGTAAAGGCATCCCTGCTCCTTTCCTGGCCAATTCGACATGTGTTGGAACTCAGAGCATCCAGACCTTATTGCGAAAGCAATCTCGTACTAGTTTGGAGTTCACCTGGGTGGACTTAAGTACCTTAATAGCCGCTTAGCTGTCGGTCAGAATAGCAATGTTCTGCCCTCTTGAATTCTTTTAGGCATTAAAGGGAGCACAGTCATCTATGGTGTATATTTCCGCCTGTAATATGCTAGCGTGCTTCCCCATTGGTGCAAAGTACGTTCTCCTTGGAATCCGTCAGTGTAACAATCAGTAATCACTTGCTGATTTAAGCCGTATGTCACAGCCACGCTCTTCCGATTGCAGTTACCAAGCGTCGTTTCTAGTGTCAGGAAGGCGTGTAGCTGTGGTGGTAAATTATTAGTTGACACTAGCAGTCACCAGGCAGTCATGGAACCGCTCAACTTCTTCAACAAGGTCGCAGAGACTCTTAGGTGACACTGTTGACACAGGAGTGCGTGAATATGCTACCAAAATGGAATACAAAACCTTATTACCGCGTTCCTGGTCAATACTCCAACCATCTATGTCGTCCAGACGCAGTCAACTCTCAAATTTACTCATTTCTCAACCGGACCAAGGCCCTTCCGTGTCCACTGAGGTTGGTTCGATTCCATCTTCACTAGTTGGTTGCCACAAACTCCCATGTGGAGCATGGCGCCTCAGTCTCACCTACGAATCATCGCTTTCCGTTTTTGGCAACATGCTTGATCTCTCCCTAGGAATTTTCGAGTAGTTTGGACTTTTCCTCCGCACAGTATTTCATTTGATATTGTTTCAGGCCAGAGAACCTTCGTGATCACGACGCAGATATGAATTGATAAAAACGTAGAAATTTTTATCTGTTAGGTTACTTTGCATGTGCTGCTTATATATAGCAGCACCGCAAAAAAACATTGACACGGAACAATCTCAACTTGATATTGGTATTGGAGCAGCTGCATTTTCAGATTTTGGAAAACAAAGATTGCTAATTTAACACCATCAAGTTCGATGTTGCCTTCAGCAAAAACAACTATCTAGAGCCATTAGCCAAAGTTCATGACTCGATTAGAAAACGAGCAGATGTTCTTAGCGTAATCAAGGTGTTTAAGGAAATATGACATAATTTTTTGAACGACGATTTCTGACACGCCAAGCCAAGCCAGCATGAAGAATATTGCTGATAACGGAGGGAAATGATCTTGATGACAGTAACCAACCCTGGCAGACTCCATCTTGAACTTTGATTGCACTTCAATCCAGCACATGACATTTTATATCGTCATATATCGCTCTGATAACGGCTATAAGTTTCTCCAGATTGCATCTTCTGTATAGACTACTCCAAATATACCCTGACGCTGTCGAAAGCCTTTTCGAAATCGACGAAGACAAACGCTATCTGAAGGGCGTTGATGAGGTTGACGCAGAGAGATTGTGAGCGAAAGCCAGTGTGCTTTCTGACGATCAAACTTGCGAGGACTATTAGGATTCTCCACCAACTTTCTGGTAATAATAAAGCCGAACGTGATTGCGCCAGAAACTATCACGCTAATGCACGCTAACGTGATGAGCGTCCATGTTTCACCCATTGACTTGAATTTCAAATATGACGTAAGCCACATTTCCAGGAATGCATTTTCCTGTTTTACCTATAACACAACCAAAACGCAATCCGTGCAAAAAATCCCAATTGCACCAGATAAGGAAGGGGATCCATCCAATTTCTCCTTATTCATGTCTTGTTATTAAAATTTCACAGTGCCTATCTTACAGAAATAAAAATATTACAAAATGTTGCTTAACTTTTTCTTACAGGGTTATGGTTCTGATATGGAAGATGAACCACGTCGACAAAGACATACAAGCACAAGTTCAAATACAGGCGGATCTACCCCACAGCGAATACGACCGCCCACTGTCCAACGAATTCGAACGGAATCTTCCTGCTCCAATTTTTCAGATTATAGTAAAGACCCCAGGTATTTTGAGTGTGTGATTCGATTTTCAAGTCTATAACATGCCTTTTTACAATTTCAGTATTAAACATAGTTCAAAGCCTCCAACTTTCGCCGATAATTCTCGTGCGAATACCGCTCGAAGGGAGTTTCTTGTACGTTTCAATGGCGGCGTACCAGAAAAGACTAGTATGAAAATGTCTGATCTAATTTATTATAACCCATCAACAAACCCAATGGTAGCGACTGATCCTCAAAAGCCAACTGAATCCGCTGGCGAAGAAATAAAAAATGAATCCACGCCTGAGGAGTCACCTAGAATTAAACCAGAAGCAGAAGAAAAGGTTAGAATAGGGAGTTTATGTTTGCCTTTCAACTCATTTAAATTCTCTCGCATCACAGGAAACTGCCATGCCAGTACCTCAGCTGAAATTAGGACCGGATGGCGAAATGATTCTTGATGAGCAAAGTTTAGTTATTGAAACGACGGCAGATAAAGAGGCTCGTGCAACCCTCGCTAATACTAAAGTGATTTACATGGACGAGTTCAGTGGAAGTAAGTTAGAAAAACTTACTTTTCCTATCAAACCGAATTTACTTTTTCTTTCTTACAGATAATGGCTTTTATAGGAGAACAAAAAGAACAAAAGACTGGTCATCTGAAGAGACGATAAAATTCTATCGGTGTTTACATACGGTCGGGACGGATTTTTCGCTAATGTTGGCGTTATTTCCTAATCGGTCCAGAAGAGATCTCAAATTAAAGGTGAGAAAACAATTTAAACAGAAAATTATCGTGTAGACGCTCAATTCTATCAAATATTATCTAGACGCCAGGAATCGGCCGGTATTGAGCCGAAGTAGATATTGGGAAAATTTGTTGAAAATTGAACGAAAGAAATGGTAATTGTTTGAGGTGAAATCTGGGTAATGCGATGAATGCAATTCAGTTCTAAAAGAACTTATTTTATGAGTGCCGCTGTGTGCGATTTGGCGTTGTCTTGGAGCAAGATCACTTGGGCCATCCTTAAGGCTTACGATCCGCTTCCGCCTTTCGGCCAATTGTTGACCCCGTCCCGCCAAAAACTATTTACTCTTGTGTCGGAGAAATTATCGGGCCAGTTTTTGATTCGACAGGGGGCGGAACAGATGGCGCAAGATCTGGACAATATGGTGAATGGTATAGAACCTTCCATTCGAGCTCTTCGACTATGCTCTTGATCACTTTTGCAACATGAGGCCTAGTGTTGTTGTAAAACAGTACGGTTTCACCTTTTCAGCTGATTTGCTTCATCTACATGGGGAAGCTGGTCAATTTATAACTTCTTGCTGACTAGACTGTTTCTTTCCATTATCTGCCAATGCAATATACCTTTCTGGTACCATCAAGCGTAAATCTTTCCTCTTCAGGTGGAGATCTAGCTTGACTCTCAGCGTTGGCGTTTCTCCCGGTCAAGATGTTGAGAGGCAATTTGAACGCGCGTCTTTCTTCGTAGCTTCGATGCTTGTGAAGTACCCTTGTTCCCAATTTTTCGGCAAATCTCATCGAATAGAGATGGTTCGGTACGATGCAGTACGCCTTTAACAACCAAGCCTCTTTCGAAGATTAAATTGGACCAGACCGAATGTAGAAAAAATCTTTTCTACAGATGCAAACGAAGGCATTACTGTGAGTTACTGTACAAGATCAAGTGCGCTGCGTAGTATGCACCCAACGAGCGACCATTAACGACAGTTTAGACGAATCCCGGAGATTGAACGGTTTTTCTTTGCGATTTGTCAGACAATTTTAAAGGAATCCGTGTTTTTTGCCGTTGTAAGGCCGACATCCCAAGTAACCTGTTCGAGACGGAACGAAAAAGTCGTCACACAGAATCTTGAATAAAGCCAGACCCTCATTGATAGTCCACAACACTGAATCCGAAAATGCCCGCTCGAAAATGATATCTGTGTAACACTCATTAGTGATTTTACTCATCACTCCGCGCTTGTGTAATACTAATAGAAACAATAGTAGTTGTCCTAGAGAGTTGACTATTAATAAAGATAGAATCCACCATTTATGTTCCAATTAGGGTAAATTTGCTATAAATGTATATAAAAAAAATTGTCAGAAAGAAAAAAATCACGATTTTTATCAACCCTGGGCTTGGAAATGCCTGAAAACAATATCCAAATTGACTATTGCCAAGAACGAAGAAGGCATGATGAGCAGATATTGACGGAGTTTACAACACGATTAAAATTTGAAATGAGAGAAAGTAGCCGACGAAATCAAATGCTTTGGAGCACCCGGTGTAAAATATATGGACATTCTCGCTTTGGGAGGTTTGCAACAAGATTTGTAAACTTCAGCAAGTCGGTGACAGTCGAAAAAAACATTGAAACCAATGTAGCTCTTTCGTAATGAGATGACAGTGTTGCACAAACTTTTTAAGTAACTTAAAGGAGAAAAGGAGTGGAATCAGGCGGTAGTTCTCGGGGGAGGTAACATCACCTGTGTTACGTTCTTCTTTAGCCTTTGTCTCGTTCAGAAGCCAGGTCAACTCGTCTGAATCGGTTGCGCCATTTTCTTCGGTCGAAGGCTTAATCTAGAAGGAGTCGCTAGGCCCTCAAATCGCCATCTAGCGTGTCAAGCCATCTTTGTTTCGGCCGACCTTTTGGTGGTTTCCCTTCTATGTTCAGGCAAGTGAATTCTCTCTTCTCTCGTACAGGCCATACCATCGAAAACGCCTCTGGAAAAGTACATTTAGAAACCCCAATAAAAGTTTTTCTAAAGATATTTTTCCAAAAATTATGCTGAATGAAAGAATAAAGAAGAAGATTTTTGAAAAGGGATGGGAGATGTATCAGATGGAATATATTCACTTATATCGGATAGAAGACTAGATGTAGGGATAGAAGCGGACACAGTGGAAAAGCAAAGAAGCTTATAGGCTGTTTGGGGAGAAATAAAAATTTGGTTGTCTGATCTGACCGTGAAAAGTCCCCTTAATGTTGTACGTGTTATCACCAACGCAATGTTGAAATTCCTTTTTTTACCGCGTGCATTAGGATGAACTTCTCGTATTTCGCCATGGTAACGGAGGTCCACCCCATCGTCCTCCGCTCCCAACGATCAACAGAGCTTTCTCACCTTACGTTAATCGATCCGCCTCCATGTTTGCCCAGTCAACTAGGTCCGGTGACGTCCTTTTAGGACGTGCCCGACAACTTCAACAATCTTCGTCACAATTCTCTGGCGGGTTGGTTAGAGTTTGTGTCTTTTAGGCAACAACAAGTTTTTTTACTGCTGGACAACAGTTGGATCGCAGAATCGTTCTGAATTTGGAAGGGCGACGCTCTGTTCCCCACTATGCAAACACAGAAGAGGCCCAATATTGAAGGCAATGAAATAGACACTGCTTAACCTTTCTTCCTAAGTTTACCCTTCATTCCTCCATGTTTTCAAATTTCATAAAGACCTTTCGCTGCGATAGCCCAGCGCTCTAACCGTTTGAGCCATCCGGACACTTTTCCACTTCTCGGTCTCTCTCTCTATATTTGTAAGGGAACTGTTAGTTGTTGTTAGTTATTATTCAGCCTGCAATATCACAGCCCATTGTAACATAGGCACAACAATAATGTCACGAAAAAAAGATATAAAGTTTATATTATAGGCGAAAAGAAAGTAAAGGAATAGGGGGGAATAAAATGTATATATTTTAACATATAACGCAGAATCTTGTAAAGGAAGTCATTTCTCCATTGATTTTAGATAACATTAAAACCGAGCAACTGTCTTCTCTCTTTCCTTTTATGAAGAATGCGTGATTGGTCTCTTACCTCAGGCTAACCACTTTCTTCACAAAATAATAAAACACATTACATTTGTCTTTGTCCTTTCCGAACCGTGGAGCCGTAAAACTCCGGATCCGAATGAGGCGATCGATAAGGAAGATCCGCGGCGGATCATATCCTCGATTGATGTTTCCTCTGCCTCACATGTATTGTAAGGCGAGGTTCCCTCCCGGCCTTGGCATGCTCAGGCCATTCTAGTGGAGGATGCCATTCATGTCAGCATGAGATCTTCGAGGTTAAAGAGGAGGAGGGGAAGAGGAAATCTTTATATCAAAAATAATTACATCGGCTTCATATCAGTATAAAATAATTCAGATGAAAGCGGAGAGAACCAATACAAGAAAAGCCATAAAAGATAATAAAAATTCCTAAGAAATATAAAAGAAAATAAACTTAAAAAAAGAATAAAGAAAATATAAATAAGAAGTGTTAAGTGTGGGCTGAAACACTTGATGTGCTTAGATGACATCAAGCTGTATGCTGGTACTGATGACAATCTTAGAAGTCTGTTGCGAATAATAGACATGTCCACATCGAAGCTATGACCGAGGCAGACTTCTACGAGTAGCTAGGAATTCTGCAAGGAAGTCATGCTCGAGTTGGTAATCTGAAGGATGTTCTGCTGTCCGAATTCCTGCGACGTGTGAAGCTGATGCTGAAATCGCATCTCTCAGGGAAGAATAAGATAAGCGCATTGAATGTATTCGCTATCCCTTCACTGGCTTTTGGAATTTGGAAAACATCCAGCGGCCAATACAAACTACTATGTCCAAATTCCGAATACATCATCCAAACTCTGCCGTAGAGTGGATGAACCAGCCTCGTGACATCTGAGGTCGACTCGCTGCGCGGTTATTTTTACAGTAAATAGCAGGCAAGTCCCTTGATTGTGGACTGACTCCACTTAACTTGAAGGATCGATCTTTCAATCCTCTGAGTGGGGTGAAGTCGGACCAAGAGCGTATCGATGAGTGGAGTCGAAGGCAATGTACAGTAAACACGTGAAATGTCTTTTTCAGCCTTTTGTCGAACAGATGGCTGTGTGTTGGAGAGCTCTTTGCTGAGACGGAAGGATTTATGTGCACCATTCAGGACGGCGTCGTCGTTACCCGAGCTTATAAAAAGCTCATGAAAGAACGGGTGGAGTACGATCAGCTCAGAATATGTGGTTCGGCGTTAGGGACGTTGGACCATTTCATTTCAGGCTGCACTGTTATGGCACCGGTGCAATACATCACCAACCATAATGCTGTATGTAAAGTGATCCATCAAAATTCTGCATAATTTTGCCTTGTATGCATTTTGCTTACAGCAAGTTCTGACGGATCGCCATATTCCACACAACAAACCTGACGTACTGTCACTCGACAAGACGGGTCGCTCCGCGTATATTATTGATGTTGCTATCTCTCATAATAGCAACACCGAATGGAAATATGTGGATGAGAAGATGAACTATGAGCCACTGGCTCGGGCGTTTCGAGCGGGTGGTTGTAGTTCCCATAATATCGTCAGTTACAGATATTAGGTACAATACTTGTAGCTGACATTGTTATGGGAACTACAACCCTCACGGCTTCCCTTGATGTCCTAGGACTCTCACACAGTCTGGTTAAAACCATGCAAAGATATACCATTCTGCATACGTGCTCGATGTTGCGGGGAGTTCTCGACAGATTTTCCTATTGACCTACCACCGGCCCCTACCACCAGCGTCCCTTTATAATTAAAGTAGGTAGAATCGTCCGACCCTAAATGCTTGGCACATAGTGCTAGTATTAGGTAGAATCCGGCATCTGCCGAGATTGTGACAGTAAAAGCATGTAACACTCTTTTCTCTTAAAATGACCACGATTTCTTCCCGTTGACGTGCCCAGAAAATATTACTTCCTTAATTAAAACGATGAGGGGTTTTAATCGAGTATTTTGGGTATCGGATGAACGCCATCGTCTTGATGGATTAAACCAATTGTTCTAAATCATTTGCTTACAAATCAATATCCAAACTGCTTATACCTCCGTACTCACGGTTTCTTGATGAAGTTTTTTATTATCCCCCCCGTCAAATATTCCCAGATAGTATGAACGACGACCAATTTTTTTTTTCAAACAGTCCTTTTCTACGGCTCTGCGTCCTAGAAATGTTGCAAGCAAATTTTTACCCTGAAAATTGCCGCTCATATCAGCTCTGCATGCCACAAACTCCGTAAAACATCAGTCAGACACTACAACCGGCACACACGCAGCTGCTGACCGCCGAATCGAGAACAGTCAATTAAAATAAATAGCTCCGTTGGCCAATGTTCTAGTTAACTGTGCTCATCACATTGTTCCGATGCCCCAAGCCTTAAAATTTTACATTAAAATTCACTTCAAAACACGATACTGACATCAACTCACTATCAATCGGCACGCCGCCATCCCAAACTACCTCCCTCTATCTCCTTCCTTCGGCTGCAGTGTCCAGGAAAAGTCCAAGTCGGTTTTTTATAATTTCGTTAAACACTTGCGTTTTTCCAATTATCGTAAACAAAAAAAAAATGATTCTAGGATAAATTTAAACGGGGTTTTGCAGCCAATTACTAAAAATTATTGTAATATACTATTATTAACTTTACTTCAAAAGATATCGGTATGTAGGGTATTTCGGAGCCAAGGCACCATATAGTGACAGCTTTCAGACTTTTTTTCAGATTTTTTGGTTAGGTAGTTTCTGAGAATGGGTCCGTTAAGGAAATTATCACTTTCAACTCCCCGCACTCCCCACCCTTCCACTAAATGTCGAAACTAAAACTGGATTCGGAAAGTAATAATCGAGACTTTTCATTTGATACCCCACATGACCCCCCCCCCCCCTAAATTCAACGTAAAAGGATGTAACTCACTGTATGCGTGAGTGTTCACAGTTCCCACCTTTCCACCAAATTTGGTATCAATCGCTATAACCGTCTCCGTGAAAAATGCGTGTGACAGACAGACAAACAGACAGTAAACCGATTTTAATAAGGTTTTGTTTTACACAAAACCTTAAAAACACCGGGCAATCACGAATTGTACTAATGCAAAAAAATGGTATTCAAATAATTTGAATTCAAACCAAAAGAAAAACGAAACGATTACTTCGCGACGATAATCGTGCAACTTCAAGAACCTAGTTAAACACGCACTGCACTCCACAAACTCTTTTCCGCAAGTGCTATCACTGTTCCAGCTGATCAGCTCAGCAGCCGTCTCTCCGATCAGCCGGGCTCGCTAAATTTGGCTTTGAACTTTGGAGTTCATGCCGACTCACCAACAACAACAACACCTCATGCCCCGTTCAGAAGCTGTTGAGAAAACACAATAACGTTCCAAAATTAGGTAGGTACTGCGATTGAGATGATTGTACATTCTCACCGTTTAATATTGGTATACACTATTTGGGAAACTAAAATTTCTTATGGTTAGGGAAAAGGGGCCATTTGTTGGTTTTTTTTTATAAAATAAATAAAATTACTCAACTTAAAGGTTGCATGTTGCCATTTAAAGTTAAAATTGGGATGTAGGGATGGGGATGGGTAAATTGAAAGTAGTAAATTGGGGAAAGTTAAGGAATGTTAAGACTGGAGAAAACGAAGGAATTTTGGCATATTACTAAATGCATTCCCCCGTCAGATTGTCCCTGGACAGGGAAAAGAAAATGTTGTCAATGTCGCAAAGCCGCGGCCACTATATTTTGCAAAGTCAATGAGGCGATCTATTTCTCCATGTGTTTCCTCGTTCCCAACCTTGACGTTGAGACCCCCGAGCAATATCTTGACGTCATTCGAAGACAATGAATCATATAGTCTTTCCAGGCTATCGTAAAATTGCTCTTTGACTTTGTCGTCTTGGGGCATGCTGACAAGCCATTTATTAACAAAAAAAATTCCTTGGATGCGAAGGACACACAATCTTTGGTGTATGGATTTGAAGTCAATAACTTTTTGATGGATGACGGGTCGTAGACCCACGGCTCCGAACTCCCAACCGGGACGTCCAGGTCAATTGAATTAGACCCGCTTAACGAAAAATTGTGATCAGGTAGGATGCAGTATGGCGAAGTTATCTCAACTAAGCTGAGCGTCTCTACTTTGTTCTCACTTTTCCCGATCTCTGATTCTTTTACTGAGGATTGGCTTAGAACTAGCACGATGGCGGAGTGCTATTTTCGACAACATTAATTTTATATTACTCAATAGTTTTCATTTAAAACTGATAAGATCGAACCATCAAAACAATTGACTTTAAATTTATATGCTAGCTTCCTCCAAAGCAGATATAAACACATAACTATTTATTTCAAAATTGCAGTTCAAAAAGGAAGAAAGAACCAACCTTAATCTTATAAACAAAGCGCTGTTATATCCAAAGACATTTAATGTTTCGGAACTGAAGCAAGAATTGGATAAGGAGGAGCACGAAAAGGAAGCCAAACGAAAAGAAAAAGAAGAGATCGAAAAACAAAAGGCAGAAAAGAAAGCGTAATTTTGAAAAACTTCGATTTGCATATCTTTAAAACTAATTGAATTATTTTTTCTAGGATTTTGAAACAAAGACCAAGGACCAGAATTAAGTATACTAGTAAAAGCAGCAACATTTTAAAAGATGGCGACTTAGTATATGAACTAGAAGAGAACACTTCTGAGCAAAAAGTATCATCCCCAGTCCAAACCGAAATTAGGGTAGAAAAGAAGAAAAGAACGCGAAAACCGAAGCAAGCCCCAACGTTACCTTTGTCAGAAAAACTAACTGAAAATATCCCTGCAGAAGACAAAAAGCATCCAATTGAAGATTTCATTGTTGAAAACCAAATCAACAATATTCATGAAAACTCAGTGGAGCCGGGCTTGCAAACAATAATAGGTACCGTGTCCGACCCATTATCCCTGGAATCTGTTGATCAGATAGATCCCAACCATCCATCATCAGCTATAGAAAATTACACTTACACCTGTGATCCAGACATCATTCCCAGCGAAACTGTTGAAGTTAGCAGCGTGGAAATAATTGATGTTGAATATAATGAGCAATACGTGCCCGAACCGAGTGAAAATTCAATTGTTCCAGATGTATCATCTATTAAGGCAGAGCTCCCTTCAACTAAAGAGACAACTTTAAATGCCCAAAATGAACCGCAACCGGAAGACCTTCCGATTAAAATTTCGAAGCTTGAAAAAGATACAGAAGGCGGAATTACTGTCTCGGATGAGTATCCCGATGTTTTTGATTATGAAAAAACTCAAACCGAGCCAAAGCCGCTCCATGTTAAAAGTGAGGAAGTGGAGAAGATCGACGAAAATCAAAAACACAATGAACCGGTAGAAAATATTAAACAAGATAAAAATGATGCGACAGAGGACGAAGTTTATGAAGTGGAGGTCATTCCTAACGTAAAAGAGGACTCTAATGTTGGTGGAGCTAAACGAGAAAATGAAGAAGTATCAGCTACTGTAGAAGAAGTCGTAGAAAACGAAGAACCATGCGAGACAATTAGTCCGGAAGCTCAAAACAATGAAATTACCTCATCAAAAGACGTTGACGCTGCAATGGAACGATTCATGCTTAATGACTTAGGAAAAATTCTAACAGATCTCGTGAATGGGTCACTAGTCGTGGTTGCCAGCGAAGATGAAGAGAATCCTTCAAGGGTAATCAATGAAATTTATATAATGGACAAAGAAACAGGAACGCTAAGTGATGTGCCCCTCGATTTGCCAGAAGATATTGTGAACTGTATAGTGGAAGAATTGAATATAACGGCGGCCTGAAAAGCTGGAAACCCTGAGAGTTAGAACGGTGTCACTATGTCTTTTTATATATTTACGATATCTGAAGTTTAAAGTAGCATCTCTTCAAAATTCTTCAAGTAGTTCGTATGGTTATTGCCTTTTACCCTGTGATCGCAAGAAAGCTAGTAATTTTCATTAATTATCAAATTCATTACTTCATTCAGTTTTATATTTAAGAATATTGTAGTGGTTTTAAGGGCCACATAATGATCAATGTTTTCAAGCTACATTACATCAGGAGTTCTAGTTTATAGCTCTTCCTGAAGTATTCATGATAATGTGTAACGTAAATTATTTAGGTGTTTCGTAGAATAGTGGAATCATAGCTGAATAAATTATTATATACACAGTTTTGCATTCAAGTCGAATTGTACTGTCACTGCAAGATTTTTCAAAAGACTGCTCAATCTATTTTAAATACTCATTTGATTAGTAAATAATAATAGAGTACTGTTAAAAGTTATCATTTGATGATATTTGTAAGTGTGAAAGATATTTGAACAAATAAATAAGTAAATATTTGTTAAAAATTGTTATTTCTTTAATCATCATCAATAGCGCAACGACTAAGTTTCGGTATAGGCCCTTGCAAAAATATTTTAAAATTCCTGACGGTTATTGGCTTGATTGACATACTATAGTTAATAGGTACTCTATAACCAGTAAAAGGGGCACAATAGTTCTTTAAGGACGCAGTGCAGATTCCCTTAACAGAATAATGATGGATCTGCCTTAATAAGAAACTTCAAATATCCCGATTTGTGTTAACGTCCACTAATTCTATATCCTTAACATCTGTCTAATATCCTGGCCTATGCCATGGCTCATTCTGAAACATGGTCTACCACGTCTTCTTTTCCTACCATAGACATTGCCTCTATAGACTTTTCGCATTAAATCATCCATAGGAATTAGGCGACAGCCCACCGGAGCCGGATTTGACCCAAACAAACAGTCATGGTACCGCCCATAAATTTCATCGTTACTTATAATAGATTACCACAATCGTCCATCTTCCTATAGGAGACCGCAAATTCTTCAGAGGATTCTCTCCTTGAAAGCGGCTAATACAGTTTCTGTAAGTTGAGGTGGGCTCTACTGGCTATTAAAAAACGTGATTTGCCACCTTAGATAAGAGACATTTTCAACGATTTCAAAGTTGTAGTCTTCTATCTTCGTTGTTTCCAGCTAACCAGTGTTATATGATATTATGCTGTTGTTGTTGTTATTGTTGATGATGCCACCATGTATGTCGTCTTACTTTTATAAATATGCAGCCCAAGACATCATGCCGATCGCCGCCTGCTCTATCTGGATGAAGTCAGCAATTGACGGGACTTGAAGAGGATAGTACCTCTGGTACGTCATTGATTAGCTGCGGCCACAATGCGACTGCCAGTGGAGTCAGCGCAGAAATTGTTGGCCATGGGGAAGGTTCGGATTGGATGGGTTGTTTGCCGACTAAGGGAGCAGATCTCAATGCCTAATCGGTCCGATCGATGTCGAAGGTGTGGGGAAAAGGGACATATTGCCAAGGAATGCAATAGAGACCCCAAATGCATTTTGTGCGAAGGAAACGAGGGAAGGGATAACCGGCATATTGCCGGAAGTGGTAAATGCCCAGAATTTAGGAAGGTGTTAACTGCAGTGAAAAAATGAGGTTAATACAAATAAACCTTAATCATTGCAAAGTCGTATAAGATTTGTTTGCGCAGACTACTTAAGAATCCCCGATGGAGATTGCTATCATTAGTGAACCGTACAGAAATCTTGACGGCGGTGTATGGGTCACAGATTCGACTGGTAGCGCGGCGATATGGGCGTGCGGTCGTCAAGCCATACAATATAGCATGGGTCAGGCGGCTAGTGGCTTTGTGTGGGCAAAAATAGGCGGTATATTCGTATATAGTTGTTCCGCCCCGACGAGCCTCACACTGCCTGAGTTTCAAGACCTGTTAGATGACATTGTTCACGATGCAAGAGAACGAGGTCTAAAGGTGATGGCCGGTGACTTTAATGCGTGGGGTATCGAGTAGGGCAGCAAAGAGACTAATGCAAATGGAGGTGCTTATTAAAAGCATTCGCCTAGTTGCATGTAGTTCTGACCAACGAAGGCGATGTAAACACTTATCGGAAAGGGGGATCTGGTTCAATTGTAGATCCGACTTTTGTCAGCCCTGCGTTAGCACGTGACATGTCCTGGCAAGTTAGCGACGACTTCACGTACAGCGACCACCAGACAATCACCTTTGAACTAGGGACGGAGCCACAAGGCAGGCGACCGGCACCCCGGAAGCCGAAATCCAAAAAACACCAGGATGGTCTGCAAAAGCGATGGATGAGCAAACATTCATGGAGGTGTGCCTAGACTTGCCTAGCAAAGCAGGCATCTGGATAGAGTTCTCCATGTCACACAGAGCATATCATGTGATGCGTCGATGTCTAGGAGATGCTCATTTCCCACTAGAAGACCCAATTATTGGTGAAATAGTGAACTTGCCAGCCTTCTATCGATTTGCCACAGAGCCAGACGAATGGCTCAGATGGCAATATGTAGGATCGATTGAGGGCAAAAGGAGCATGCCTATAGGGAAGCTCGCAAGAACCTCAAGCTCGCCATCCAGCGGAGTAAGAGGGAATGTTCTAACGAGCTCTGTTTGGAAGTGGACATAAATCCGTGGGGTAGCGCCTATCAAATCGTGATAGAACGATTCTCTTGTTGAAAATAATTCAGGGGTTATTTCCTCAGTCAGTACCCCTGGCACCTTCTGCGTCCCCTGAATGTGACGCGGATTCCCACCAGTCACCAGGGACGAACTGCTGGAGATCTGCAGTCGAATAGGCGACAGAAAAGCCCGGGTCTGGACGGCATACCGAATTGGGCCCTCAAACTTTCCGTCAAATGTAGTCCGGATATGTTCGCGGAGCTGTTCGAAACGTGTATGTCCGAGGATATCTTTCCTGCACCATGGAAGCGACAGAAGCTGGTGCTGCTGCCTAAGGCTGGCAAACCTCCAGGGGAACCGTCCTCCTATAGACCCATATGTCTTCTAGATACTATGGGGAAAATGTTGGAAAAGTTTATAATAGATTACTCCCAGTCGTTGAGAACCAAGGAGGCCTTTCAGATAGGCAATATGGGTTCCGTAAAGCCAGATCAACCATTGATGCCATCAAAATGCTTACTAGCAATTCACGGAAGGGGTTGTACCAACAAATATTATATGGTGGTGACCCTGGATGTGAGAAATGCATTCAACTCGGCCAATTGGAACCTTATACGCAAGTCTCTGGCGACCATTGGTGTTCCCACCTACCTCGCCGCTATTATCGATAGTTACTTACAAGAGCGGACACTCTGGTATAATACCGGTGATGGACCCAAGGAGTACGTTGTCTTCGCGGGTGTCCCACAGGGCTCTGTACTGGGCCCACTACTGTGGAAAATCATGTATAATGGTGTGCTTAACCTTCCGGTTCCGGAGGAGGCGGTGGTGGGCTATGCCGATGATATAGCACTGGTTGTGGTCGCAAAGCAACTCGAGGATGCTGAGTTGTACTTAAGCGAGGCAATCATTGTTGTTAAGGCTTGGTTAGAGAGTGTTGGACTGGCACTCGCGGAGGAAAAGACGGAAGCGGTCCTCATCACTAGGTGCCGCAAAAGAAATTACGCCTGCATTAGAATCGGGAATCGCATCATCACTTCCAAGCCGCCATCAAATACTTGGGGGTGATGATAGTCGGAAAACTAAATTTTAAGCAGCACATAGAGCATACTTGTAAAAACGCATCCACCACGAGTATGGCTCTGGCAAGGAAGATGCCGAGTGTAGAAGGACCGTGGCATACTTGCAGGCTGCTCATAGCGAGGGTGGTGAGTTCTATCATGCTGTATGCAGTCCCAGTTTGGGAAAAAACGCTGCAGGTTTAGGTGCACATAAACTGAATACGGTTTACAGAAGAACAGCCTTAAGGGTGTGTTCTGCCTTCAGGATCGTCTTAGACGATGCAGCGTTCGTCATCTCGAGAATGATGCCGATTGACATCCTAGCAACCAAAATGATGAACTTTTATAATACCAGGTCCATCTCTCCCTTATCACAGGGGAGAATAGCCGAAAGGAAGAGATCCATAAACTGATGGCAATAGCGATGGGACCAGTCAGAAAAGGGTCGTTGGACTTACAAGTTTATCACTTCCATCGGGGAGTGGCTGGAGAGAAAGCATGAGGAAAGCAATTATAATCTCACCCAGTTTCTCACCGGCCATGAAGGATACCGTCAATACCTGTGCAGGTTTAAATTGGACACCGCACCTAATTGGCCAAACTGCGACGGGGTCCCAGAGGACCTAGCGCACGTATTCTTCCCATGTCCTAGGTTCGTGGAAGAAAGGAGGAACCTAGAGAAAACTCTAGGTGAAGTACTATCGCCGGAGAATTTTGTCTGGAGAATGGTAACTTGCCAGAAATGCGATACATAGATACATAGATTGTTATCAAATTTTCAAACAGGTTTTTGCTTCAATTCATACCGTCATTTTCAACACAATTCCTGAACTGCTTGGACTTAGGACGCGTTTTTTTGGAACTAACTAGTATACTAAGTCAAGGTACTCCTGTCTCCAGATATTTCTATACAAGTCTTATCATATTTTAAGCGCCTTATCCTGTGGAATGCATGTGCATGTCTTTTGCTGTCATAAGAGTCTCTGAACGTTTGAATGAAATCTGAAAACTTGACCAGTTGAATGAAAACGACGAACTAAGTTTGGCAACGTCGCATTTACTATATTTACAAACGTCGGAGCGCGTTTGACATAATACGATACCAGGAGGCGATAGTAAACTTTCTTTCGGCCTCTGCTAATTATTCCCCGGTGGAATTCCAAAATCACTTTAGTGCAGGTTCTCGCTGGGGCGAAACGTAGTCCGGTGAAGTGCTTCAATTCGGCCATCAACTGATAACAAGTTAATCTTTGGAGTTCGCCGTGTATTCAAATCAGAGATAATTGCAAGTCAGTGAGAGTTCAAAGTCTCTGCCACTTTGCACTTTAACTTTTCTCGGTGCGATTCAGGAACTGATACTTGTTTTCATTGCAATTGCTTTGTAGAAATGCCTGAACTGCGATTTGATGGACGGGTGGCCGTGGTGACCGGGGCCGGTGCAGGATTGGGCCGAGAGTACGCGCTACTGTTTGGAGCCAGAGGAGCAAAGGTCGTGGTCAATGATCTGGGCGGAAGTAGCACCGGCGAAGGCAGCTCCAAAAGGGCGGCCGATGTGGTTGTTGACGAGATTGTTGCGAAGGGTAAGTAAGCGGTTTATAATGTCTTGCCGCTGTCGATCCATAGAAATAAGGAGCGTAAACTTTATTGGTGGCCATTAATGTTTTGCTCATAGCTATCGTCATATAAATTACTTTATTTTCACTCTCATTATCGCAAGTCGCTGCCTTCTGTACTGTTTAATCTTTGATAATTTAGTTAATTATGGAAATGTATACAGACCCTTCTTAAAGAAAGTGCATGGGAAAGCGAACAAAATACATACTTTGGGAATAGGCTGTTGAAAACAAAATGCGCGACTGATTTTATTCTTTGATATGATATCAAGGAGATAACGCGTTTCAAGTCCAAAGTATTGTCATTCCGAAATACCAATTGCTCTTAGACTATATATACCAAAATAGCTGAAGAAAACTGCTTAGGATTATCCTTAGTTGAGCAACAAGTTTTACAAGATGCAGACTTTCCTCCTACAATGAAGTTACAAGCGTTTATGGGACATAGCGAACAGAACTTTCGATGGGAAAAGTTGGTCAAAATTAGTGCAGTTTCACTAGCTCCCCAATGCAGTTCATTAATGTGCCACAAGCGGTTCACGTTAGCGTAGTAGTCGTGTAGCTACTTTGTAAAATTTATGGGTGGTTTCCTTACCTCTGTGGGCGTTCTTAAATTTATGGATGTTCTCTTTACCTCTGTGGACGTTCTTAAAGGTTAAATTCCAAATCATATCGCATGCCGAACTCTACAAAAGTTTGCCCTCAGTCCGGAAAAGGCTAGAAATCAGCGAACATGTATGGACTAGAAATATCTAAGTAAAGGTAGTACGTAGTAGACACAATTATGCTACCTCCAATGGCATAGTCAACTGATTGAGACCAACATTCCAATGAACTGTAGATGGACAATCCACCCATAAAATATGAAAGTAAATTAGTGAGGATTAAAATATACCGAGAAGCAATTGCAGAATTGCAAAACTCAAAACTGTTATTCGCCCCTGAGATGCGCAAAGATTTTTCAGGTAGGATATTTAGTGATATATATATACATAACATATGATGTCCGGGTAGTTCACTGGCTGGAGCACTAGGCTGTCGTACAGAAGGTCGCGGTTCAAATCTTACTGATGGCAGTGGGGTTTGTATCGTGACTTGACTTTGGATACGAATCGACTTAGCTGTGAATGAGTACCTGAGTCAAATCAGTGTAATAATCACGGGCGTGCGCAATGCTGACTACATTACATTACATGCAGGGTACTGTAATCTTGTAGAGTACCGTTACAGTCTAACACACTTCAAAGCCATGATCCCATTGGATTGTCCAGCGATTATTATTATATATACAAATGTATAATCGTGCCTCCAAATTCGTTTCAGCTGCCAGAATTGATGTGAGGTGCCTCCACATTTGCTCTTCTATTGGCTGTAACTTGACAAGTATTTTAAATTATAGTTTCAACAGATTCTGCTTTTAAAATATATATATGAAAAAAAATCGATGTCTGGAAATCGTCCCATAGCAAAACCCTTCAAATAAAATATGTTTTCGCCTTTGGGTAGAAGGAAGAGTAAAAAGATGCCAAAGATGAACCCCATATCAATCGCGCCACTAGTTCATTGTCTGATAGTTAGACAGCACTCAGAATCATAGAGGGCGGCAAGGCGGACACATGAGATGGAACTGATAAAAGAAGGAATTCTTTCAGCAACAGAATGATGGTGTTTGGTGGTTTGCCAGCTGGATTGTTAGAGGGCGGTACATATTGTGAATGATTTTTAGAAATAGTTTTCAAGAATCTTGGATGAAGTAGAGAAGGCCATTGGAATAAGATTTCACGTAGGCTCACGATTTTACCATCTGACATGGTAGCATTGAAAAACCGTATCTGCAGCGAACCAATCTAAAAGAAAAACCAGTCGGGCAACTGGATGGCGCTTCAGTTATAAAAGGTTTTTTGTTTCCTTATGTGAGAAACATAACGCAGTTCTCCATTAGCTGACAGCATTGACTCGAGATATTTAAATTGCTTAGTGCTGCCAGCTTCAATAATCTGCCCAGAACTGAGCAAATTAAATATCTCGGGTCAATGTTATCAGCCAATGGAGAACTGCGTTTTGAAATTGCTTCACGCACTAATGCGACCTGGCTGAAGTGGCATTCCAGAATTGGTGTTCTTTGTGATCGACGTATCAGCGAACATCTCAAATCTAGAATTTACCGCAATATCGTTCGTCTGCCGCTCTCTATAGTTCTGAGTGCTGGCCGACTATAAAAGACAATGAACGGCGTCTTGCGATAATGGAGACGCAAATGTTGCGTCGGGCTAGTGCGGTGACATGTTTTGATCACATCCGAAATGAGAATATCCATGATCGATATGGGATTGCATCGATCGTGGAAAATTCCATTGCCCTCTAGTTTTTAGAAAGCGATTTAAGTAAATCATTTGATGGAAAGCCCTGGATTGATAATAGTCAACCTCATACGCTTCAACTCTGAGTTTAATATTATCACCAAATGCCAAAAATTTAACTTGCAACAGATATAAAAACAGGCCGGCTAGAAGTCGATTCTTCATGAATGGAATTTTAAAATTTCATTCGAATGTCAATTATGACGTCAACATCTTATGGCTGTATGGCTTAAGATGCAGTAAATTTGCACGAAATTGATAAGTTTGAACTGCTATAATTTTGACGCTAATAGTAGGATTTTCATGAAACTTTGTATGTATGGGGAGCCCGCCTGTAAACTCCACCTAAATTTATACCATATATGCGTGGGGTTCCATAGTTTCCATCTGTCCACCAAATTTCGTTCGGATCGGTTTAGCCATTTTGGAGATAAGTGCGTATTACAGACAGACAGTGTATCGATTTTAATAAGGTTTTGGTTTAAATAAAACGTTAAAAACGGGATACAGTTCCTATGATAGGAATAAAAAATTCTTCAGCTAAATATCGCGTTGCCAAAATTCAGGACTAAGACATTATTTTCGAAGTAATAAAAACTTGGCGTTTCTTTTTCGTTGGTGTGGATATTTATTCTTGCAAACAGTTTTGAATGGCAAAACTTGTTAGCACTGATGAAGGGAACAAGTGGTTCCCGAAATATCGGTATTTGCAAGAATAAATATCCACACCAACGAAAAAGAAACAACAAAAGTTTTTATTACTTCAATTAATTAATCGTTGGAAACACCGCATAATTTCACTCACATTATTTTCGCTAATTTTTTTGTTTGCCCTTTACTTTCGATTGTGTCTGATTTCACTCGGTATGTGGAACATTGAATATTGGGTGTTATATATTAAATATTTCTCGAGATATCACAATCTCGCCGGATTTTACCTAATACTAGCACTAGGCACATTTAGGCTCTTACGATCTTACCTACTTAAAAACTAAAGGGGCGCTGGTGGTAGGTCAATGGGAAAATCCGTCGAGTCCTCCCCGCAATATCGAGCACGTATGCAGAATTATGTACTTCTGCATGGTTTGAACTATTTTTAAGATTTCAATTTCAAAATTATTAATTTCTCTTGCCTATTTTTATTGCAACCATAACTCTTTTCTTGGCACTTAATACTGTATTAATTAGAATAATTAGCTGACCGACAAACTTCATCTATTCAGAAATTTCTGTATTAATTCATGCTCTATATTATCTTTCTCTAGGTGGTATTGCCTGCGCTGATTACAATTCCGTCGTTGAAGGTGAAAAAATCATTGAAACTGCTATAAAAAATTTTGGCCGCGTCGATATTCTCGTCAATAATGCTGGCATCTTGCGCGATAAAAGTGTTGCTAATATTTCAAATGAAGACTGGGATTTGGTGCATAATGTCCATTTGAAAGGAAGTTTCAAGACATCCCAAGCAGCATGGCCTATTTTCAAGAAACAAAAATACGGACGCATCATCTTAACCTCAAGTAACTCTGGAGTTTATGGTAACTTTGGCCAGGCAAACTACAGTGCAGCTAAGTTGGGACTTGTTGGATTGTCTAACACTTTAGCTATTGAGGGAGCCAAATATAACATTCATTGCAATGTTATTGTTCCAACTGCAGCTTCTCGACTAACTCAGGGCATCTTGCCGGAATTCTTGTTCAATGAATTAAGTATGCTCACAAAGTTTCTTTTTCATTATTGGCTTTAATAATCGCGAGTTTTTCATCATAGAGCCCAAATTGATTGCTCCAGTCGTTGTCTATTTATGCCACGAAAGCAATACCGATAATGGTGCCATAATTGAAAGCGCAGCTGGTTTCGCAGCTAAGCTTGAAATTGTTCGTGGCAGAGGAACCGTTTTGAGGAAGTCAATTGAACAGGAGACCATCACACCAGAGGAAGTGCAAGAAGGATGGTCGAAAGTTACTGATATGGCCCACGCCAAACGTATTGATGCAATGACTCGAGCAAGTACTTCCCTTATGACTGTTCTGGAAGACCTTAGAGAGAATTCTAAGGAAAATTTCACCGCTGAAGATATTTTCTCGTTTGGTTCGAAAGATCTGATTCTTTACGCTTTGGGAAGTAAGATTGATGTAATATTTTTTTTCTTTTGCAATCATTCAATAATTTCCTTTCAGTTGGAGCATCTGTCAAGAATCCTAAAGATATGAGATTCCTTTATGAAAATCACCCCGATTTTGGGGCCATACCTTCATACTTTGTCTTACCAGGTCTTCTGCTCAGTATGACCTCCAGTTTAGTCGGGTCCGCTGTTACGCACACTAAAGTTGACTTCACCAATGTAAATTTTGTAATTTTGTCATTGGATGAACCACAATGAAGTCATTCTTTTTTTTTTAGATTTTACACGGCGAACAATACATCGAAATCGTAAGTGACATCCCATTAGCGGCCACCCTAGTAACAAAAGGAAAAGTGCTGGACGTTATGGATAAAAAGTCTGGTGCGGTTGTTGTCACGCAAGCGAACTCATATGACGAAAGTGGTTCCCTGATTGTCATTAACCAAAGCCAGACCTTCGTAGTTGGAGCCGGTAACTTCAATGGAAAGAAAACACCAGGTCCAGGTGTTATTCAGGCTATTCCAGCCCCATCTCGAAATCCTGACTCAACAATTCGGTATAAGACGAGTGAGGATCAAGCTGCCATTTATCGGCTTTCTGGAGATTTGAATCCACTTCACATTGATCCAAACGTTGCTCTTATGGCTGGTTTCAAAGTTCCAATTTTGCATGGTTTATGTACTTTGGGTATGTGTTAAAACGAAATCTAACAGATTCAAGTACTAATATTGGTTAATGGATCTTTTCAAAAAGGCTTCTCTGTACGAGCTGTACTCGAGAAATACGCTGACAACAATCCCGCACTGTTCAAGGCTGTTAAAGTTCGCTTCACTAAGCCGGTAATTCCTGGCCAGACCCTTCAAATTGATATGTGGCGCGATGGAAACAGGATATTCTTCAAAACATCTGTTGTGGAAACGAAGCAAGATGTTATAACGGGTGAGTAGAAAGAACTAAATGCAAAATGACCCCACTTTTGAACGGGACAAAGGCTAAAAAAGAAATAGAACTAAATGCCTAATTATATATTCTTTACATGATTTAAAATATTTCACGATTTTTTATAGGCGCATATGTGGATTTGAAAGATGTTATTGAAAGTGGCAAATCAAGCAAGCTATAAGAGTAGTACATACATGTTACTACCACTATTTTAGCATTACTTACAGCTAAGGATATGGGATTTTGCAATCTATATAGAGATGAGGTGATAAGCATACACACGCATTTATGTACTATTTTATATAACAGTTATGTTTTTATTGTTAATCAATAAATCATTTTACAATATACTCTGCGTCTTAGTGTTTTTCGACCTTCCTCTTTTTCGATTTAGCTTTTTTAACCCCAGTTGAAACGTGTGAAGAATCGACTAGAACTTTACCATACATACGGGTCATCGACAGTATCTTGGATAATGAATGCTTATCTGAGAGATTCTTTTCCAATTGTTCATGATGAATGATGAATCTGCTTACTTTATTATTATAACTGCAAACAACTTCCTTTCCTCGAAACTCTCAATATTAACGGGGATATGAGATTCACGGCCATTTTCCTAGCTCCTAGGCCCCCAACCTATATATCATTTGAAAGGTTTGGTTCCTGTTTATCCAAGTGGTCACAAATGAAGCTCCTTTTCCCGAAGTCTTCAATATTAACGGAGATATGAGCGTTTTAGTTTTTCGAAAGATTCCCCCACCGTTTGAAAGGTCTAATCCTACTCTATCCACGAATTAGGCTCCTTTTCTCGCAATTCTCAATATTAACGGAAATATAAGCCTTTGAAGCTTTTTCCAAAATTCCTCCAAATTCCAGCAATTTTCCTCCCCAATCTACACCATTTTCAAGCTCAGAACCTTCCCCAATTGTAGTGATCACGAGATAAGCTCCTTTTCTCGAAATTCTCAATATTAACGGAGATATGAGCATTTAAAGTTTTTCAAAAGATTCCCCCACTTTACGGTCATTTTCCTAGCTCCTAGACCTATATACCATTTGGAAGCTCTAATTCTGGAGTCAAAGGCGAAGCATTCCTGAGGATATTAAAAAATCTGCAAATAATGATTTCTTATAATAATTGACGATCGCTGAAAAAGATTAACAGCGAGAATGTTGGTTGGTTCCTGGCAATGTGCTTCTATTCGCTCCAAGGAATTACCAAAATTCACCTAGAGGAGAAATCGAAAAAAAATCCTTTGGTGTTGAAATGAGAAACTCAGTTTAGCTCCCAAGAGGAATGTTCTTCATTATCATCTGAAAGAATAGTATAGGTACCAGACGAAAACATGGATTGGTACCTGCAATGCAGCATAAACGGGAAACGCTTGTTGAACCAACACCAACAGCTCTACAACCAAACCGTATATCCACTTCCACGTGGTGATCGCTGAGAATTATTTCTTAATCAAAAATTGCATACGGAGAAGGATAAAGGTGAGTCTTCGGCATCTGAAAACGGGACAATTGCGCCGACTGGCGCTCCAGTTTGGGAGTTGGGTAGGGCTAATCCTACACGCAAAACAATGGTTACAAAACCACAAAAGGAGCCCCGGACTGGATGGAGTTCAATCAAACCCTAGAGAAGGCAATGAGTTTAAAAGCTGCTCAAAACGTTTTAAAATCAGTGTACAGCATCGGATTGGACCGGATCAAACGGCAACGACTTCGACAACGTAAAATGGACTACTTTACATGCGATTCCTTTTTCGAACGGGTGCCCGGGATTTTCTCCTGGAAGTATCCGGTAAACCAAAAAACTGAAATAATAAAAACTTGTTGTTTCTTTTTCGTTGGTGTGGGTATTTATTCTTGCAAATTCCGATATTTCGGGAACCACTTGTTCCCTTCATCAGTGCAAACAAGTTCTTGAAAAAGAAACAACAAGTTTTTATTATTTCAATTAATTAATCGTTGGAAACACCGCATAATTTCACTCTGAACCAAAAAACGAAATGGCTCCGGAGCGAAGTAACTGATTGCAGACCTTACACAAAATTTACCAGCAGCAAAAAGCGAGGAAGCAGAGAATTCGGTGTCGCCTTTGTCATAAACAATATATTTAGACAGCTGGTAACTTATTTCAACCCGATTAATTCTTAGTTCGCTTCAAGATGAAGTTTCTCAATGTGTCTATCATGCACCAACCAAATTTTTGTCGGGTTACCCTCCAATGACAACTAAGTGTTATTGGGAGACATCAACGCTAAAATTGGCAGCGAACTGTTTCATAGGGGCATAAGAGGAGGTCAGAGTCTCCATAAGTCCCGCAAGTAGCAAAAATTCAGTCGTAAGCTCCACTTGCTTCCCCCATAAGAATATACATAAAATGATGTCGACATCACCAGACGAGTAGACATTCAATCAAATCGACCCCGCCATCGTCGAAAAAAGAGCCGCCTCAAACATATTGGACGTGAGGATGCTACGAGGTACTAACTGTGACGCAGACCATTTTTTGGTTAGAGGGAAATACATTTATCGAATAGCCAAAAACAGTCACAGCCACGGGAACCGGACTCCTAAAATTAATGCGGAAAAATTGAAAAACCACACGGTCAGAGTGGCTTACATGTCCACAATCAAGGCACATTTCGACGCACTACCCCGTGTGTTTAGTGACGAAATGTGGCGATAAATTAGGAATAGTATCCAGATTCCAGCTAAGAACAACCTTGGACATGCCGAGCGGAGGAACTGTAATTAATGGTTCAATGATGCCTGCCTGGCAGCGATTAACAATAAAATCAACGCTCACCGACTACTAATCGAAAGACGAACCCGAACTAGAGAAGACAAGTATCATGAACTAAGGCGATACGCTAAGAAGTAACATTTATGGGTAGCATTTAGCACAGGCGGCGCGAGATCTCGGGATGCACATTAATGATGGCAAGAAGAAATAAGAAAACAACATCAAATCGCACTGGTAAAACGAAAACAATAAAAATAGGAGACTACAACTTTGAGACCGTTAAAAATTTCCCCTTTTCTCTTCTTTTCTGGTCTTATTACAGGTGTCACTTGTTTGTTAGAGTAAGGAATGCTTTTAGTAGGAACCAATAATGTAAACTGGTCAGCGGCTTTTTGGAGATTTCCACCTCCGGAACCAAAACAGGCAGCGTGTAACATAAAACCCAAGATTACATAGACTTTTTTGTGATGCAAAGACACAATTACTAACGCGTAATTAGAGCAGTCGAAACGCTTCGGTCTGAGATTCCAATTCTTCATGATTTTTCAAAAATATCCCCTGAAAGCAGCGAAACGGATGAAGCAATCGTATTGAGATTTCTATAGATCGGCTGATTAAAATGGCGGAAAAAGATGAGATAAAGTAAGGTAAATAGTTAACAAGTTTTATTGGTTTTTTTTTTACATTTATTTTATAACGATTTTTTTCTCACAATAATCTATTTTCAATCTTAAAAATATCACTAGAAAAATTTTCAAATTATGCCTAACAACAAGCGATTTTTCGGCGTGCAATCCTCAGGTTGCAGTCGCGTCAGAATAACATTATAGCCTGCCTCTTCAGCCATAAGCTTCCGATCGGTGTCGATGATATCCATACAATATTGTCCTTGCACACTTTTTTCTCGATTGCATTCAGTCTTCTCAGCATTATGCGCCTGATCGGCGGCATGTGCAATATACAGATATTTCTTCTCGTCCATAATTGTATTGAAAGTTTTACTACGAGGATACGAAATATGAGGCATCGAAGTAACCGACCCATAACAGCATGGGCAACACACAAACTTAGCTCGATTGCGAATGCACTGCCAAATAACAATATCCGTTGCCGTGCCGCACGCATGCAATGACGTTCCCACATCAAATTTTCCGATAAAGTAATCAAGATTGCTTTGATAGAAAGAACAATTTTTCAAGTTCAACTTTTCAGCTCTATCTCGAGCACGTTTTAGCGATATTGCTTTATTTTCGAGGAAAATTATGTGGCACTTGGGAAGCATAGCGGCGAGAATAATTCCCAAATGTCCGGATCCGCTACAAAAGTCAACAATCCGATCTCCTTTCTTAGCGATTGAGATTACGGCATTCGCCAGATTTTCAAGTTGCTGCTTTTTTCGGACTATACGCTTCTCTGGCAGGTCCCCAACTTCTGGATATGAATCGAAGAACATAGCATCGCAATCTAAATCGACTTCGTTGAAATGCTTGCCAGTTTCACTAGTAGCAGATATATTGAGTCGCGAAAATTGTTCTAAGCTCTCTTCAACACAATCTTGTTTGGTATAAATACGATCTCTCGGTTTGTAGCGCTTTGGATCGCTTTTGTACAGGCTACAATTTTCGGTTTCTTCTTTTGTATATGAAATGTTTGGATTTTCTTCAGAGTCCTTTTTCGGTGTAAGGAGGAGAATGGACTCAAATGTAGTTTTGAAAGCTTCGTCTTTTTTGGTTACATTTTCGAACCAGTTAAAGGTTAGTGGAATAGTTTCCCGCAATTTATTTATAGCGGACATTTGAGTAAAGCATAACGAATAGCAGGCATATAAAATGACATCTGCTAGGGTTATAAAGCAACCTTCGGCAAAATGATGGTCAATATTCAAGTCCTTTATCGGGACACTACTTTTAATGAACACTTTGGATTTCTTCAATTGTCCATCACCTTTGTCCAATTCGTTGCTTCCTGGTAGTTCTGTTAATCCGTTCGCCTTATCACGAGCTAATTTGTAAATATTATGAATACGTACTGGCTGAGACATATGCGTTTCGAATCTCGAAAATGCATACGGAATAACCAGCTCGTTATTCAACGCGCCATCGTTTTCAAAACTCATCTTCTGAATCGTTTTGAACGCATCGATTATATCGATTTCGCAGAATTTCGTCCAGATCGAGCATTCGGCCGGTGCCAATAAGCAAGATCCCTTAAAACCAAGCAACTCTTGGCGATTTTTCTCACCACAATACTCTGATACAATTTCTCGACAAACAGCGCAGAGACCTGCAATTGACGTGCTCTCCTTCACAAACATGGGCATTTTTAGGTCACTCACCTCATGATTGTCTCGATCTAATTTTATTTGCTTGTACTGGAATTGGTCGATATTTAACATTAATGGAAAGTCGTCCGTTCTCGAGTCTTCGTTATGTTCCACAAAATTTAGTTCAATACTGGATGGTTTATCGCAAAATTCATAGACATACAGTGCTACATATGATTCGATTGATACTTGTTTGTCGGTCGCGTCGCCGTTGCTGCGGTTAGTGTGGATTTCAATATAGAGTTTCCCAGTCATCTTTATGTTAGCTGTTCTGATTCAATTGTCGTTGAATTTTTTGAATTGTTCTTCGATCGAGAGTTTTTTGGCGGATGAAAGAGATTGCGGTGGATATGACGCCAATCACAAACATTGAGCACTCAAATATCCAGAAGCGACGTTGATCGATCCAGGCAGCACTTATGCAACTGTAATGGATTAAAAAATATATAGAGAACTTTTTGAAGATATGAAATGCCTTGCATTTACTCACCTTCTTATGACAGTCTCTCCACTTTTGCAACGGAGGATTTCTTTGTTGTGTGTGTGCACACATGCACTAGGGTTTTTGCTGGCTATTTCAAAATCTGTAAAAAGATAAGAATTTGTATTTCACGTCAATTAATGTCATATGATGGAACATTCCAAGGTGGATCTGGGTCTAAACCCTAAGCGTGTTAAAGCACCTCATTTGCGCGTTGCCTTAGTGGAAACCAGACCCAAATCCGTGTAAATTGTTTTCTCAAACAAAGCACCCAAATGGATTGGTGCCAAGAGCTTCGACATAGAACGCAATAAAAAGCTATTTTCTCACCGACACTAACAACAGGGATCCCTCGTGAGTTGGGGCTTAAGAACACCCTCAAAGTATTCCCTGCGTGTCGTGAAAGGCGACTAAAAGCGAAAGAAATTTGTGGGTTGGCAACCTGCTAATTTCGAAACTTTACTGAAACGTCAATAACGCCTCAGATAGGGACTGACCTCATGCCGAAGACCTTTGACTATCGAAAACGTACTATGATTAGTTTTCGGAAGCCAAGTAGTAGCTATATACCAACGGAAAGTTCCGATATAGTTGAGGAGGATTCTTTCTACGATCATTTACACGCAATTCTTGTGAGGCTTCCTAAAGATGACATTGTGATCATGATGGGAGATCTGAGTGGTGGGGGGTGACAACTGGGCTCTGACAACACCTTACTCAGACATGTGACGGCGAAACACGATCTTGGCAACCATATCGATAATGGTAGGAGGTTCATGGTTGTCTACAACTTTAACCTTCTTCAACTTCAACAGCTTTCAAGTGACCGATATCGTACAAGCAATCATAGTGACCACTCCGCGACCAGTAATAGATTTAACAGTTGTGTCCTCGAAAATGATCACCTGATGGTCGCTTACTTTAGCCTTCGTGTTGCATTCGCTAATTCTCGTAGGGATGGAGAGCTGCTCAGGCAATACTGTTCCTCCCTTAACGATGTATGGGAGGGTGCTCAACTATCCCTGCCATTATTCAAAAAGTGCTTTCTCTGGCTTCCTGAAGAAAAGCTTAATCGTGATGAGGTTTTGGAACAATTTTGTGTCTAGAACACCTCCACCTGGATGTTACTAGGCAACAAAACAGGAGAGAAAGCCGATAGTTCGGAAAGTTCCCTTACTATCGGTGTTCCCAAACGCGACTACTCTACTACAAGCTAGAGACCGTAACGTTGCTAGTGTTGGCTCCTAAAATCGTTGAAGGGGACGCGCAGCCCTCGGCATCTTCATCTGAAGCGTAGATGAGGTGCCATATTTCCCAAATAAATTTGCAACAGTGTATAGCGACGACTGCATTTATCAGTCGTAAAATCAATAGCTGCAAAGCATTAATATACCTCATACAAGAACCATGGATTGTTGGTGGGGCAGTCAGGGGCCTAACGTTCCAACATGCTGATCAGAGTGGAGAGTATCGAATGATATCACAATATCACGGACCACAGGCGCATTGATTTCGTAATGGGTATGGATCCACCTTCGGCCACTCCATTTTGGAATGTTATCAGTCCAACCATTTGCGTAAATTGCAATTCCCAGGCAGCATCCAAAATATCATCTCGGGGCCGACAGATGCATACAGCCTTCACCACGAGACTGGAATCTGGCATGCAAGCTAGTATTACTGGAGCGAATAAAATAGGCATTTAACTCGTTCCATAGATACAAGCCTGCTATCGGGATAGCATCATTTCTGCGCTAGTAATAGAGTGAATGGATGCCCTGGGTCTACACACTCGGAATGTATACCGTGCATACCTAACACAGGCTTATTGATGATATTGATTCCCAAACAAGGGAAACCCACCTATGAACGATCCAACTTCCTTTCTATTAAAACGACTAGTAGATCGGTTCATAAGGCCACTTCACCATAGCTAACATGCCTACCAGAAAGGCAGACTCCCGGAGACAGCACTCCATGAAGTCACGGCAAAAATTGAAAAGGCGGTGTCCGAAAAAGAATACGCTTTAGGCGCATTCATTGACATCGAAGGTGCTTTCGATTATGCCTCATTCGCGGCAATTTGTGACGCAGCAAGACAGTAATCGAACCAGGGGAGCAAACACACCAGGCGCAAATTTTTACCAACAAGTCAGCAGGATAAACCCTTATACACCTTGATGCACATCCTGCCGAGACAAAGAGGGAAATCCACTTTTCAACAGAATGGGCATATTGGGGCGATGGGTTGAGTATTTTGTCGGGGTCCCGCCAACTGAAGACTGAAGGACAAATGCTACCACCACCAAGCATAGAAGAAACAGTCGATGCAATTGATCGGCTTAGAAACCATAAGTCGCCAGGAGCAGATGGAATTACAGCCGAACTGGTTAAATATGGAGGCGACCAATTACACCAAGCGGTTCATCAACATGTGCTCAAGGTATGGGACAGCGAATCAATGCCTGACGACTGGCAAAGAGGCATTATCTGTCTCATACATAAAAAGGGAGATATCACACAGTGCAGCAAGTATAGAGGTATCACGTTGCTGAGTACCATCTATAAGATATTCTCCGCTTTATTGCTAGCCTGAGTAGCCCCATATGCCCAGAACATCATTGGCCCATACCAAAGAGGATTTACACCAGGCAAATTAGCAACAGATGAGATTTTCTCTCTGCGGCAATCGATGGAAAAACTGCTGGAATAT
The DNA here is from genome assembly GCF_905115235.1 of Hermetia illucens. Taxonomy (NCBI): domain Eukaryota; kingdom Metazoa; phylum Arthropoda; class Insecta; order Diptera; family Stratiomyidae; genus Hermetia; species Hermetia illucens. Next base: position 55,198,089 of record NC_051849.1, read on the forward strand.
GGACACCAGCTGCACCATCTATTCATCGACTTTAAAGCCGCCTATAATAGCATAGCCAGGGTAAAACTGTACACGGCCATGAGAGAATTCGGTATCCCGACGAAACTAATAAGACTGACTAGGCTGACCCTGGCCAATGTGTGAGAACAGATAAAAGCAGCAGGATCACTCTCAAGACCATTCGACATCAACAAAGGTCTAAGACAAGGGGATGCCCTATCATGCATCCTCTTTAACCTGGCCCTCGAGAAAGTAATCCGTGATGCTGATGTAAATGCTAGAGGTACGATGCTCTTTAAGTCCACCCAACTACTGGCCTATGCTGATGATATCGACATCATGGGAAGAACCACCCGAAACATACAAACTGCATTCATCTAGATCGAGCAGGCGAATTGCGAACTCTTGGCCGTGTCGAGAGAAGAATCTTCCGAGGAATTTTTGGCCCCCTACTTGAGGATGGACGATTCCGTAGCCTACATAACGACGAAATCTATGAGCGATACCATGACGGTCAGATTGTGGATAAAATCCGGCGGTGGGCGGGGCACTTAATCCGTATGGATGAAGATGATCCAGGCCGGAAAGTCTATAAGGGCAATATCCATGGTAGAAAAAGAAGTCGAGGCAGACCCTGCTTGAGATGGAGCGATGGCGTAAGTCAGGACGCAGCTTTTAGGGATATCGAATTGGTGGACCTCGGCGCAAAACCGGGATGTCTAGAGTTCCTTATTAAGGCAGGTCTAGACCCGATACCGGTTGTTGCACCGTTGATGATGACGATCCCCTCCCTGCAACCACTTGGAAAGATCTCAGATTCCCAGCAGAAATGAGTGGAAGCAACTACTTCGTAAAGACTTTAGAAGCTGGACGGAAAAGTTCCGCAGGCAGGCCGTTCCGCAGCTGTACTTCGTTTAGTTACGCTGATGGGATAGTTTTGTTTCTATTTGCAATATCATCCACAAGAGATTGTTATACGATCGATTCAGAATCGTTTTGAAGCCCACCACGAATCTCTCTAGCTGCTCATCATCGAAAGATTTACGACCACCTCCAAGTTCTTTCATGATGGGAAATGCTCCAGCTGAATCGTTGCTATTTGAGGCAGCCTCTTCTCTACTCGCATGCAATGGCGGAATTCCTTTTGTCGCCGCACACACTGCGCTGCGTTTCTCGTATACTTTCACCATAAATTCACATGCTCGTTGTACTCACCCCTGCTTGCAGTCATTAACGGGGCCTTTAGACACTTTGCGTTTATTGATCCGCGCCCAGGTATTGGCACTCAGCTAAGTCTTACAACCTTTTTGAACATGGCCGACAACTTGGCTCGCACCAGTGGCAAAAAAACCTTGAATAGCGGCTCAATGCCCATTAGGTTTGCACTCGCATTTTTATGCTTACTTTTGGTATCCTCACCGAAAGAAGGAGGAAGTTGTGAGAGCTCTTCGGAAGAGACACATGGTAACTATTTACACGGTTACTCATGAAGAAACTCCAGATCTGCGGGCACCTGACCGTGTGCTATGCTAACTCATCTAGTATCCAACTAAACAGATGCGTGCTATATTTCTAACGATATAGCATTGAAAAAGTTGATCCTGAAGTCCTCTAATTATTTGCATTCATCCAGCATGCACTGCGAAGACATCGTGCCCGAAATTTGGAAGGAATAGTATTTTCGTCGGTAATTTCCAAGTAAGCTTTAATGCGCTAAGCCAGTGATGAACAGGGTTGGACTCTGGGATTCACAAAGTTAAACGATCCGAACACTGGAGGCAGTTCTCATTTACTTGTCGAATCATACCTACACGGCCATTGCTGAATAAACCATGCTACCCTAACCCAATAATCACTTTCTGGTAAAAAGTTCCAAACCGTAGGTCGATGCTTCCAAAGAGTGTTGCATTGTATAAAGTCCATGATAAGAAATCAAAATCTCATATAAAAATTGCACTCGAAATTGTTTCTAATACAAACCAGTGCAAGGATGGCATTTCTTCACAACAATCCAGTCCTCGGTCAATCCACAAGTTGTGTTATTTTCGACGATGTATTGTTTGGCTTTTCGCTCTTCGATTGTCCAACGTGACTCAACAATCAATACGAAAAATGTAACCCTGCAATGAATGCAAGATATTCATATTAACTCGCTAATTCCCCCTGATTTGTTCACTTGATTTTGTGACTTACACAGCCAGACAGGTTATCCCAATAACCATGCGCTTCTTTGGACAAGTTTCGAGCATTATTTTGACCAGGAAGAATTTGGATAAAGACACAAGAGACTTTTCTGACAGTGACAGCAGACGTCGACTGATATAGTCCGTTCTATCGATGAAGCGTGCCAATGACGTGTAAATTCACAATGGCTTGGGGAGGTTGAAAGCGGAAATATATTTAAAATTTGCCCTTAATAAGTGCGTATGCAAAGCGAATTAGAATTGAATTTCTTCTTTGAAATTTTACGAGATACATATTACAAGAAGGTCAGGGTCAGTGTTTTTGCCGAGATAGTAAATTTTCTTAGACAATGTGCAGTTTTACTCAATTATCCAATTGGATCTAGATCTTAGATCGTTGTTGAATGTTACAAGCGTACGGGAGGAACTTGAACTGGCTCCAATGATGGAGGAGCTCGATTTTTCGCAGATCCCCTCCAACACGGGCACAAGCCCCCACGATCGCTACCCCCAGTGGGAAGCGTATAGCGGGAGTCTTCGATGAGGAAGAATCACTAACGCCGATTCACTCGAGCGATGTTTTGTGCAATGATCAGTCTGGAACTGCCTTTACTGCCCCTCGGTAAAAAGATCATGGAGCTGTGTGAGTTTATAAAGGAGCGCAGGAACATTCACCAAAATATAAGGGCCATGATAAGAGGCATCCGTTTGACGTACGGCAAGGCCCAGGATGAACGAGTAGGGAAGTCGCCGATTGGAAAAGTAAACCAGGCAACTCAAGTAACGCCGGTTCAAAACACAAAAGGGGAGAAACCGGGGAAGAGGCTTCACGAGAAGCTGAATGACTCAACAGGCCAGCAAACCCCGAAAAGAAAGGATTCAACTCCCAAAAAGGCGGAGTTCATGAAAAGTACGTCTGAAGCTGCATACTGCAGTGGTTACCTCGAGAAAAGAGATCGAACCATCAAAGGCGGATGCGGAAGCTTGCAGCAAGGTAGAACCGCGGAAAAGAAATTTTCGGGGGAAGATTAGACCGGAGGTGATTTTCATTTCCAAACGAGGCGAAGGGTCATACGCCGACATTCTCAGGAAAGTGAAGGCAGACCCCGAACTCACCAATTTGGGAGACAACGTCAGCCACATTAGACGGTCCCAGAAGGGAGATCTTATGTTGGAACTTAAGAAATCCAAGGATGTAACCGCGGACAAATTCTTAAGCCAAATCGGGAAGGGCAGGAAGCCGACATAAGAGCTAGCAGGCCGGAGATCACTATAATCTGCAAAGATATAGATGAAATCACGACGAAGGAGGAGGTTCGCGAAGCGTTGGAGAAACAGTTCGATCTTGCCGGACTACAAGAGTCAGTGGTGAAAACGCTAAGGAAAGCCTATGGGGGAACACAAACCTCCATCAACAGCCTACCAGTGGAGAACGCACTCAAACTGTTAGCAACAGGGAGAGTGAGAATAGGCTGGGTTATGTGTCGCCTTAGGTGGCGTTAAAACGGTGCTTTAGATGCCTTGGCATTGGTCACATTGCGAAGTCATGCACTAACCCAAATGACAGGTCAAAGGAATGCAGGAGATGCGGAGTGGAAGGCCATATCAGCAAGGACTGCGGAGCTGACCCAAATTGTCTACTGTGCAAAGGAAAGGAGGGTGTGGACCATCGGCGGGCAGCAGCAAGTGCCCGGAATACAGGAGAGCCCTTAGCACAAATCGCAGATGAGGTTGATACAAATCAACCTCAACCACTGCGAGGCGGCGCAGGATCTACTCGCGCAAACCATCCGCGAGAAAAACATCGATGTGGCCATACTAAGTGAACCATACCGAAACCGCGGTGGACTTGTGGAGAACAAGCCTTCCAGGAAATAATGGAGCACCCGGAGGAGGGCTTCATCAGAGCGAAGGTGAAGGGCATCCACATCTACAGCTTCTATGCTCCACCCAGCGCTGCACTCGCCGAATATGAGCGGATGCTTGCTGCTCTTGTTTTGGATGCAAGAGGACGTTGGCCGATCATAATAGGAGGCGATTTCAATGCGTGGGCTCTTGAATGGGGCAGCCGGATAACTAATGCCAGGGGACGTGTTCTCCTCGAAGCATTCGCGGAGCTGGACGTGGTACTGGCGAATGTTGGGTCTTCGTACACTTTTCGGGGAAGGGGCCTGGGGTCTATAGTGACATATGTGAGTGCCACTTTAGCCAGTAGAATCGCTTGGCATGTCAGTGAGGACTATACTCACAGCGACCACCAGGCAATCTGCATAGAGATCAAGGGCGGATCGAGCTCGAGAAAGAGTTTTCACAAAATGCCGGGTGGTATGCTTGGCTGGACAGTGAAAGCTTTCGAGGGGGACACGTTTTCCGCGGTGCTCAAATCCGACATATCCTTGAATGGTACGGCTGGAGAGAAAGCCACCCAGATCACTCGATGGGTGACGGAAGCATGCGATGCTACTATGCCCAGAAGGCGATTGCTCCCCAGTAGGCAACCCAACTACTGGTGGAACAATGAAATCACAAGTTTGCGAGCCGCACGTTTTCAGGCAAGGAGGCTTTGCCAGAGGCTCAGGGGAAAACCCGGTGGCGACGGTCGAGAGGAGGCACACAAGCAATTGCGTGGCCGCCAAAAAGAAACCATTCGGAGGAGCAAAAAGAACTGCTTCAAACAACTGTGCGACCATGCCGACATAAACCCTTGGGGCGAAGCTTACAGAGTGGTGATGAAAAGGCTGCGGAAATCACCCCAGGTGGCCTGTCCGCGCCTCCTGAAACAGATTGTTACCACTTTGTTCCCTCACCACGAAAATAGGGGAAGGCAAATTTTTGTCCAGCTAAATGACGGCATAATACCGCCTGTAACTGTGGAGGAGCTGCGGGAAATATGTGGTAGGTTCGGTGACAACAAGGCGCCAGGTTTGGATGGCATCCCCAACCGAGCTTTGAAACTAGCAGTGAAGACTAGGCCCAAATTTTTCGCCAACACCTTCGAGGCGTGCCTAAAAGAAGGAATATTCCCTGCCCAGTGGAAAAAGCAAAAGATGGTGTTGCTTCCGGAGCCTGGCAAGCTACCTGGAAACCCAGCGTCTTATCGTCCTATCTGCCTGTTGGATACAATGGGGAAGATGATGGAGAGAGTCATCTACAGCAGACTCCTGCCCATCGCGAAGCCAGCAATGGTTTGTCGGAACGCCAGTTTGGTTTCCGACGCGCCCACTCTACGGTGGACGCAATTGGCATGATGGTAAACCTGGCAAAAGGTGCACTGATTTCTGGCGGCTGCTGTGCCGTGGTGGCGTTGGATGTCAAAAACGCATTCAACTCGCCAACTGGAATAGAATTAAACGGGCGTTGGCTGACATAGGTGTCCCCGGATACTTAGCGAATTTGGTGGAAAACTACCTCTCAGAGAGGACTCTCTGGTACAGGACGAATGAGGGCCCCAAAGAGTACATTGTCACAGCCGGGGTACCACAGGGATCGGTACTTGGTCCCCTGTTGTAGAATATCATGTATAATGGGGTGCTTGCTCTTCCCGTCCCATAGGGGACTACGATTGTCGGCTTTGCTGATGACCTAGCTGTGGTTGTTGCAGCAAAACACCCAGAAGATGTGGAGGGTTACGCAACAGAAACAGTGGGGGTAATAATTGGCACCCAATTGAGTTTTAGGGAACACCTAGAGTATGCATGCCAAAAGGCAGCCAGTGCCACCACGGCACTTGCAAAAATGTTGCCAAATATTGGTGGGCTGAAACATTGCCGGAGGTTGGTGCTAGCCGGAGTGGTGCGCTCCATCCTGCTCTACTCGTCGCCTGTGTGGGCAGAGGCGCTTGCAAACTCTCAGGAAGCAGGTGAATTCGGTTTACCGGCGGATGGCTTTGAAGGTTTGCAGTGCTTTTAGAACCACATCAGATGAGGCAGTATTGGTGGTGGCAGGCATGATCCCGGTTGACATTCTGGCCAAAGAAATGAGTGTCCTGTACAATGCAAGACATATGGAGGGGCATGCACAGCGTAGAAATGCGGCAAGGTCAGAGTCGCTTGATCTCTGGCAACGCAGGCGAAAGGTCGGTGGACGCTCAGGCTCATTCCCAACATTAGGGTGTGGCTTGAGCGAAAACATGGGGAGACCAACTACCACATTACCCGTTGCTACAGGTAGTATCTGCACCGCTTTGGGTTGGATGATTCTCCGAACTGTCCCAGATGCGATGGCATACCGGGGGATCCAGAGCATGTGATGTTTCACTGCCCACGATTTGCGATGGAGGGAAGGAGCTTAAACCAGGTGCTGGGCAGGAGCGGGACCCCGGAGAGCTTGGTTACTGAGATGCTGGAGTCCGAGGAGGAGTGTCTTGCGGTTGGCTCTGCAATCATCCAAATGGAGGAGGAGTTGCTGAAGGAACAAAGAAGGAGGAAAGCTGCAAATAGTAGAAGTATGAGTGCCTAGGAGCAAACCCACCCCGCGAAGTAATACCTCAATGGTGGTCCCGCGGGGCTGGGGCTGGAGAGACCGGGGGTAGTTTTTAGTGGGTGTGAATCCCACACACGCCCGCTGTAGTTCCACCGTTCGGGCGGCGGAGCTGCGGCGGACGTGTCTTTCTAAGATTTTCCACCTCCGTGTACGCACAAAAAAAAAAAAGAGCGTGCTGGAGCACCTTATTCAAGACCGTAATATGTTAGTAACAGTACACTAGGGGCAATGTGGTCGGCATTGTGCTCACGCGTGATTACTACCTGATTTCATTCAGATACTTCGCTGGTAACTCGGTTGGTATTGAACATCTTGAAGCCCCTTCAGCATCTGTTGCGTAACTGTGTCAATATATGATATAAATGAACATTCTGTTAGACAAATGTGTGTGTGGTCTTAATAATTATTGTTGTCTTGCTTAAACTAAAATGTTTGGGTGGCGGCAAGGCTACGGACATGTTCAGCAGAAGGGCAGTCTATCGGATGCACCAACGAAGACTTCAAACATAGTGGTGAGGCTGCTTTCCACGAGCAAGTACACGCAGTTCAGTAGGGGTTTCCTAAAGATGGCAATGTGGTCGTGATGGATGATCTGAATGCCAAGGTGGGTTCTGATAACCACTTGTTCGAACATGTGATGGGGGAATCACGGTCTTGATGCTGTAATGACAATGGTGAGAGGTTGTGGATTATTGTAACTTCCGTGTCATTGGTGGCATATTGTTCGAGCATATCGCTTGTCATAAGGTTAGTTAGGTTTCAACTGACCGACAACGTAAGAGCAATCAGATTGATCATTTTCCGACCAACAGTAGATCTAGGTTTTGCCTTTTGAAGGTGCGTAACAAGAGAGGCATCGATATCAATGATTTCAGAGCCGTATACCTGTGAGGGACGTTAATGCCTTATCCATAATGACAAGCAGCTGAAGAGGTGGAAGGAACACTTCACCACGGTTCATAACCGTATCAGTTCCGTGTGGATGAAATGACCAGTCACCGTAATATACGGATATGGACTGCCCCTCCAAATAGAAGAGAAATGATCTCGCCCTTCAATGCACTCAAATGGAGTAAAGTCGCTGGGTTTAGCGATTTTCCCGCAGAGCTATTTGCCATTGTTCCTGCAGTTTCAACTACTTCCGTTCAGTAGAATGTTGTGTGCAATATGTGGTTGTAATAATGGTAGTTGCAAAAGAAATGAAGGTGATAGAGAAGCAAAAATAAGCTTCCATTAATTTCCAAAGTGCCGTGAAATTAGAGAGAAATGGAAAGTAAAGTACTGTGGCATGGATAAAATTAATGCGGCTGCTCCTAAGATTTGCAGCAAACATTTCATGGCAGGTGACTACAAAAGGAATTTGCAGTATGAACTTCTCGGTGAGTTACTAAATATTTTAGGTTCGCTTTATGTTGCGCAAAACAAAATTTAAATTATGAAGATAAAGCAGGAATGATGACGCGGATGTAATACAAGTATTCTTCAGATTAAATATAGTGAGAAGGAACTTTAATTAAATTAATCTTATTTTCAATTATTTTGTGATTTGGATGGAAAAAATTGGCCCCCATTTTGAGGGTGTAAAGATGAATAAAAAAAAATTAAAAGGAAATATTAAATTGGTCTTTCATGTTTTTTCCGCACAGAATATCCTAATAAGAGGAGTATGTGGTTGAAGAATGATGCCATCCTACCATTGCATCTCCCTAAAAGTTCAGTATCAGATGCGGTTGCTGGTTACGAACGGGAGAAACGGTTTGAGAAGAGAAGCAACCAAACGATAGTTATGCAAATGACATTTGAAAATCGTAAGAATATAAGTTCGCATATTCGGTTTCACATATAATAAGGCCTTTTAGAATTATCATCGCGACCGAACAGTAAAATCTTCGTGTTTGTCCTAAAACTCTTGCGAAGTCACTCTGTCGATCAAGGCTTCATTTGTCAAGGCGTGACAATAGGGGGCGATATTATAGAAAAGCTGTTATCTCTTACTTAAGATGAACTAAGCATCACACAAAAGATTTGTTTGGCAAATTTAAATGTGAAAGGCACACAGCGGCATAAAGTAAAGATCGCCACAAAATTATTCTCCCACGCCACTGCTATAGCTCTCTCTAGTGCCTGAACCCCTTGGTTACCTTGAATGTCAACCGTGGTTGCAATGTTCAACATTTTTTAAATTTGTGTTGCTATATTTAACTTACTTTGAAGACTTTAATCATTGGAACCAATTGTAGGTAAATGACTAGTTCGACGTTCTAAATTTAAGAGTTCCAAGCGCTGATTGCAGAGATAGGGTGAAAGCGTTCGGGCAAGCGAATCAAGTCCACAGTAAAATCATGACGGACATGAACCGAACAACGCAAGACATGTGAGTAAAGGAAAAGACAACACGACTCCCTTTCCAAAAGGGTTTTATTTAGTAGAAACCCTGTAAAAATAAAATATGCACAGTTATCTTGCAAACGAACAAAGCACATGTCGAGCTGTTCAAATATTTGCAGCAGAAATACGACACGAAGTATACCCTTACCTACCGGTTAAATCAGGATTTTTGGGAAAACTTCTTTTCGGTTATAAGAAGTACAGACGGTCTTAACGATCATCCTGATCAGTTGCAACTTAAATGCAGACTGCAACGTTATGTTTTGGACCGCAGCGAAGGAGCTATATCCAATTCGACATCGACGATATTCCTGACTTGGATCTTGTAGGTTCCGGTAAGAATTAAATCTACCTTATAATTTCCGACAGATATTTACTTATCTTACATATCTTTTCAGGTGACGTCGTCCTCCTCTTGGACAGAGCCTCTACCACTGGAGGAAAGTCTGAGTATGATGGACTCGATAACTTGGCGGGCTTCATTTGCCATAAAATGAAGATCTTACATTCAGAGATTTCAGTGGGGGAAGCAACTATATCACCACATTTCTTCATTTGATCCAGGACATCGACTCCATCATTAGTATTAACAAAAATGTTTTGAAGTCCAGGCTGTATTTTAGAATTAAGACTGAATAGAAATATAATAGAAAATAAAAGTATATTGTCTAAAAGAAAACCAACACAGTAAACATTAGACACCGAAATAGACGTTTTTTTCACTTCATATCTTGTTTATTTATCGTGTTATCGCGCAAAGTTCAATTACTTAGTTTAAATACCCTCTCATTGACTATAAACTGAGAAATTGGACATTCAACAGCTAGTTTAAGGTTTTTGATGACATCATTCTCATCTGGAGTTCCTTATTAAGGCAGGCCTAGACCGGATACCGGTTGTTGCGCCGTTGATGATGATGATGATGACATCATTACAGAGAGGTACCATGTTGCTGAGTACCATCTATAAGATATTTTCCGCTATCTTGCTAGGATAGCCCCATATGCAAAGAACATCATTGGTCCATACCAAAGAGGCTTCACACAAGGCCAATCAGCAACAGATCAAATTTCCTCTCTGCGGCAAGCGATGGAAAAATTGTTGGAATATGGACATGAGTTGCACCATCTTTTCATCGACCTTAAAGCCGCCTATGATAGCATAGCCAGGGTAAAACTGTACATGGCCACGAGAGAATTCGGTATCCCGACGAAATTAATAAGACTGACTCGGCTCACCCTGACCAATGCGCAAGGCCAGATAAAAGCAGCAGGCCACTCTCGAGACCATTCAGCATCAACAACGGTCTAAGACAAGGGGATGCCCTATCATGCGTCCTCTTCAACCTGGCCCTGGAAAAAGTGATTCGCGATGCACACGTAAATGCGAGAGGCACCATCCTGTTCAAGTCCACCCAACCACTGGCGTACGCTGACGATGTTGACATTATGGGAAAAACGACCCGAGATGTATAGTCTACCTTCATCCAGATCGAGCAGGCATGTGTGGCGAGATCTCGGACTACACATAAATGAAGGCAAGACGAAGTATATGGTGGCAACGTCAGCGCCAAAAAGTAAAGAACGAATAACATCGAATCGCATTGGTCAAACGAAAATAATAAAAATAGGAGAATACAACTTTGACACCGTTGAAAATTTCTCCTATCTAGGGTCAAAAATCACAACCGATAACAGCTATGATGATGAAATTCGCGCACGGTTGTTGGCAGCCAACAGAGCCTATTTCAGCTTACAAAAACTGTTCCGCTCGAAACGTCTCACCATAAGGTCAAAGCTCTTACTGTCCAAGACAATGATCTTGCCAGTTCTCATGTATTCCTCGGAGACTTGGGTTCTTAGCAAGAAAAATTGCGAACTCTTGACCGCGTTCGAGAGAAGAATCCTCCCAAGAATTTTTGGCCCCCTACATGAGGATGGACGATTCCGTAGCCTACATAACGACGGAATCTATGAGCGATACCTTGACTGTCAGGTTGTGGATAAAATCCGGTTCAATAGGTTACGGTAGGCGGGTCACTTAATCCGTATGGATGAGGATGATTTAGCCCGGAAAGTCTGTAAGACCACCTAGTGTAGAAAAAGAAGACGAGGCAGACCATGCCCCCGATTGAGCGATGGCGTAGGTCAGACAGCTTTTAGGGATATCGAATTGGTGGACCTCGGCGCAAAACCGGGGTGTCTGGAGTTCCTTATTAAGGCAGGCCTAAACCGGACATCGGTTGTTGCGCCGTTGATGATGATGACGTCATGCGCAGAACGACGACTATCTGGTTTTCTTTGATTCATGGAACAAGGGAATGATCATTTAGATTCTGGATAGCTCAGTGATTAGAGCACTAAGCTGTCGTACGGAAGGTTGCACTGGTGGCAGTGGAATTTGTATCGGATACCAGTCATATCGGATGTTGTCGGATACCAATCGACTCAGTTGTGAATTAGTACCTGAGTCAAATCAAGGTAATAATCTTGTGCGAGCGTAATGCTAACCACATTGCCTCCTACAGGATACTGTAATGCTGTAGTGTACAATTGCGATGAATGAAGTGCTCTAACACACTTCAAGGCCCGATCCAATTGGATTGTCGATGATTATTATCACATGGAAAATGACAACCACTGTTAATCACTACTTCCAATCCTTCGTGAATACTTGTCTGCGACGTGTCTTCGGAATATGCTGACGTTCGTCGGCGCACGGGCCAATTACCCGTGGACGCGCTGATCAAAAGTTATGGCATTTAGGTGCTTTGCCTCGTTAACAGAAATACAAAAGTACAACTGGAATATAAAATGCCAATCTACAAAGCCGTTGTTAAAACAATTCGACTAGGAGGCTTTGGCCGCTTGCCAAACCTTGAAATCTTTGTTAATAGTGCAATCGAAAAGAAGGATCGTTATTTCAGCTTCTTAGTATTCATGGAAACTCATCAAAGAAAGACTTTTCATGCTGAAAATTGGACGTTTGTTCAACATCCAAACTGACAAACAAAATATCTAATCAAAAAAAGCTCAATTTTACAGTGCTCTAAATTCCCATTTTTTTTTAAGCAGATTGGAAATTAATGTTTGAAAATTCAAAAAATATGTAGGCGGCGGATTTATCTGGAGCAAAGGCAACTCTGCACACGTTCTTTCACTTTGCCCTCGGAGCAGCAAGACCGGAAGCGGTTGAAACTGTAATTTACTCCACTTTTATTGAAACATTAAGGCTACTTTACACGATGATAGTAACCCGTGTGAGCCATTTAAACCAGGTACTTTCTTTTAGTACACTCCTTGTGTAAATTGGCGTTCTATATTCTAGTTTAGTATCCGCTGCGGGTGATCATGCCAGTCGAGTGAATAAAAAGTTATCCTATTTACCCGAGACTTTTCCACACTATGTTCGACTGTATGACATACTAGCAGACCGATTACACTATTCGAGTAACACGTACGAGTGGTTAGTTTGAGGCTGAAGCCGTTGACAATAAGTCTAGTTGGTAAAAATTGTTCAGGGGAGAGAGATACTATTTTGAGAGGACATATTGCGAATGCGAGCGGACAGATGACGCCACCGGCGCTCTCCATTCAGTTTAGACCTCGCTACAGGAGTGGAGAGCAGAGTGCCATGAGTGGACCTACTACTGATGTGAACTACCCAAAATTTTGAAAAGTTTTTATGAAATGTATTGATTTATGAATAGAATTTTTTTTTTAAATAAAATTAAGTTTAAATAAAATATAATTTATTAAATACTAAAAATGCTTTTGCGTTTACTCTTCTCAATCTCAGATCATACTCAGCAGGTATGTTCTTTATATTCGTAGCAGACAGTTCGAAGAATGAGTTTAGCAGAGTCAGAGAGGTTAATTCTCCCAGGTCTTTTCTGACTTGGTCTGCCTACAGCCATTCTTTCAATTAAGCTAGGACAAACGGCTTCGATCCAGCGAATCTAATTCTGTTAAGTAGTCTGAATGGCGGGGAAATATCTGGGTGTATCAGATAGTAGTTGAGAGTGTGAAACTGTAACTGAGCCAGTGACTTCTGCGTGATATTGGCAATAAGATTTCAATGGCAGTTAACTGTACATTATCTTTATCTCATGCTTTTTCTGCGTCTACTAGGTTCGGATGAGGAAAGTCGGTCCCTAAGATTCAATCAAAACGAATGGCTTGCATGATCCAGTTGTCGTTTGAATATTGCAACAGAGCTGATGAAAAATGTTGCAGGTTATCATTAGTATTTCAATGGTTCTATTAGAACATTCTACTGTTTACCATTCACGACGGACTTAAGAAGTGGAATGGAAGGGCTTTATTATGATCAGTGTCGACAGAAGTGGGGGAGTTCATTCTCTCCGGACTCCGAGTTTTTCACTTGATGACCCTGAATGGTGTTTACTTACGCCGAAAGTTATCCTTACCAATAGTGTGATACCTGTCTTTGTTGATGGAAGTAGATAGTTTTCTAGGCCCTCACCCCTCTTGAGCTCAATAATCGGAAAAGCTTCCTGCCATCACAATGAACTAGCTGCTGTGAATATGGTCATTAAATAAAATTCAAAGTCGAGTTCTAAGCTACATTTCGTCGACTTTTCGAGGGGTATCCTAATGTCCAACTGATTTTATAAAACGTCAACTGAAATACACTACTATTTCGAAAAACAATCCTGCAGGCATTTAGATTGCGTTCCGATCAAGATTTAGTTTAAATAAAATTTCCAAGTCACATGTCATATAAAACTTCCATCTTCCATCTTCTAAATGTGCATATCTAACGAAAGGACTTATGTAAACGGGGGAAAGAAAACAGGCAATTACTTATTTTAAATCTATAACGTATATTTTTGCAAAATAAAAAAAGAATTACAATTAACTTACTTAGTAAGATTTTAAATATTTTTTTAATTGCTTTTTTTCGCACTTTTAAATGTATACATTTTAAATGTTTAAATTTATTTTTTCTTTTTGAATTTTTCGAATTTTTAAATCTTAGTAAAAGTAGTAGTACATATCTAATTAAGATCTCTTCGAAAGCTATCCTCGATCGTGGGATCGGCTATCATTGTCGCGTTTGGATCATGTAACATTTGCATTCCAGCCATATCCATTGGACCTAATTCCAAATCTAACGAACTAAAAATCTCTGAAAAATTTGAAAAATCTATTATGATTATTAATTTTTTCCGCATTTTTCAGTGGATTGTATAATTTCATGAATAAAAATACGATAATTAGATGAAAAAAATATTAGATAAACTACCTCGAGAAAAGTCGGAATTTGCTGTTGAGAAGTCTGAAAAACAGGATTTGGATAAAAATTTAGAACATTGTCTATGTATGATTCAGGGAAATGGACAAATATGTTCGAAGATATGTAGTGGGATTCTTGTGAATAATGCAACATAAATCCCACCCAAATATGTCGAAACTATCTTTTTAGATGAGGAATATGTAAAACGAATAAACTTACCGGAAAATACGATTTCAGGTATACTCGTCGGTGTATTCGCTGTTTGATAGTTGTTGTGCAGATGTGAATTCTGCTGATCGCCCGTCATGTTTTGCGAATTCTGAGGAATCAAGTTGGAATTTGTAGCGTACCGGGAATTTGTAGGTGTCGTACAATTCGCGTCGTTCTTATTCGTATTCATCTCTTGTTGTTGCGTATTGTAATTATTTCGATTGACTTGTTGTAATTGCTGAGGTTGTTGCTGTTGTTGCGATTGTTGATGCTGTTGAGGTTGTGTCTGTTGCTGATGCTGATGACTTGTTGTATTCGAAAGAGAGCCAAGCTGAGCAAATGCAGTATCATCAAACTACAATGCAAAAAAGATGAATTGAAGTTTTTTACATGAATCTGGTGCTTAAGTTGAAGGAGTTTTCAAAAGAAACATTGCTATAAGAGGAGGGAGCGAGATGATCTGCCACGCAAATAAATTTCATATGGTTTTAAACTATTTCATGTATCTTACATTCTCTCTTATTTGAGAGTAAGCCATTTTCCATTATACAATAAAATCTAAGTCGAATTATTGGACAGGAAAAATTGTTTGAGTTATAGTGATTTCGACATAGGGAGTTATTTTAGTGTTAACAATTTCCAATTTTCTTCTTTTAACATATGTTGATATCTACTTTCGTTTTAATTTAAACATATTTCGTGCGTCGAATGGTAGACAGGTTTTTTTGAATCGATTTAATTCATTTTTTAAACCCTTATTGTATAATTAACTACTGCACGCACCTAAAATTAGACAAAACATTAACGGCAAAAATCGATAACGCTATGTTCAAAAACTTGCCAAACTTCCAAAATTCAACATGTATGGGCAAATTTAGGTGTACGCAGTAGATTTACATCAGAACTAGAGAAATACGCAACTCCTATTGGTCGGAGTGAGATCGAATCACTTTGCCGTGAAACCGGTCCCAGGGCTCTTTAAGTTGTGGAAGTGACGGAACGTCAGTTATGTAAACCTCTGCGCGGCGACCGTATCATGAAAAAAATAAAATCGATGATCGAGCAAAATGATTCATGACTCGTACGGGAAATCTGCTCTGTCCTACTCATAAGTTTCAAGATGGTTAAAGGCCTTTAAAGAGGGTCAAGAAGAGGATCACGATGAATAACGCTCTGAGCGGCCGTCAACCCGCAAACAGAAAACTATGTATCACATGTTGGACTCTGATCGTCGTTGAATATCAAGATGGTTGCCATGAACTGAACTTGTAGTATACTGTTGTGTTTCGCATTGTTACTGAAGCTCGTGCTCAAGGTATTTTCAGACGACCAAAAGACCAAGCGAGCGGAAATTTCAAGTGAACTTCTGCAACGTATTGGAATTGAATCTGATATTTTGGACGTCATCATCATAGTGATGAAACCTAGGCTTTCCAATACGGCCTAGAGACAAAACGACAAAGCTCTGAGTGGCACAACAAACAGTCTCCTAAGCCGAAAAAAGCAAGAATAAACACATCAAGAAAGAAACAATCCTCATTGTTTTTTTCGACAGCTAAGGAGTTTCCCATAAGGAGTTTGTATCTCAAGGACAGACAATTAACACTGCCTACTACGTGGATGTGTTGGAAAGACTCTGAAAAAGGATCTCTAACACCAGGTGCCAAGTCTCCCCCATGTCCCCTATAGTCTTGACGTCGCCCTAGCGACTTCTTTTCGTTTTCTCGGATTGAGGCAGCCCTGAAAGGAGCATGATTTTCATCCATAGAAAAAGTCTAATAAGCCGTGACGAAGACTTTACGAAAAGTCCCCGAAGCCGTGTCATCCGCAAACGTTGATATGTGCGAATATTTGTTGGAAGATAAGTCTGACGTGTAAAGGAAAAATTCGTTCAAGCATGTTTCCCAGGAGAACCCCAACTCCGATGCCTGAGATGCTATTTTCTACTGCTCGCTACAGTAATTCTAATAAATGAAAAACCATATTTGGACTGGAGAACGCTTGGCTGGGGCAGAGCGAAGGTAAGGGCTTTATCTTCGTCCCCTCTTAATGATCCACAGCAATCGAAAGGGGACGATATCATTTTCGGACGTTTTAATTTTGTAGTGGTATTCCATAATGATTCAAACGGTTTTTTGGATCCAGATTTTCAAAATAATTGTTTATGACATCACCCATGTTCTATGCCAACGTCTCAAATCTAAAACTTACTGCAGTTTCGCCCGCACTGTCACCCTCTATAGTTCTCAGTGTTGGCCGACTATAAAAGACTATGAATGGTTTCTTGTGGTGATGGAGACGAAGATCAGATAACATGCATTGATCACATTCGAAATGAGGACGTCCACGATCAATATGGGGTTGCATTGATCACGATTGTGGGAAAATTGGGAGAGAGACGTTTTCATGGTATGATCACGTAATTTGCGCTAAGAAGAATTCACTTGCCAAGATTGCTCTAAACAACGAAGTCGATGGTAAGCGTCCAAAAGGCTGGCCGAAACAACGAGGGCTTGATCCGTTGGATGGGGATTTCAATGCCTCGCGACTGCATCCATATCAAGCGGTCAGTCTAATAAGCCGTGACGAAGACTTTACGAAAAGTCCCCGAAGCCGTGTCATCCGCAAACGTTGATATGTGCGAATATTTGTTGGAAGATAAGTCTGACGTGTAAAGGAAAAATTCGTTCAAGCATGTTTCCCAGGAGAACCCCAACTCCGATGCCTGAGATGCTATTTTCTACTGCTCGCTACAGTAATTCTAATAAATGAAAAACCATATTTGGACTGGAGAACGCTTGGCTGGGGCAGAGCGAAGGTAAGGGCTTTATCTTCGTCCCCTCTTAATGATCCACAGCAATCGAAAGGGGACGATATCATTTTCGGACGTTTTAATTTTGTAGTGGTATTCCATAATGATTCAAACGGTTTTTTGGATCCAGATTTTCAAAATAATTGTTTATGACATCACCCATGTTCTATGCCAACGTCTCAAATCTAAAACTTACTGCAGTTTCGCCCGCACTGTCACCCTCTATAGTTCTCAGTGTTGGCCGACTATAAAAGACTATGAATGGTTTCTTGTGGTGATGGAGACGAAGATCAGATAACATGCATTGATCACATTCGAAATGAGGACGTCCACGATCAATATGGGGTTGCATTGATCACGATTGTGGGAAAATTGGGAGAGAGACGTTTTCATGGTATGATCACGTAATTTGCGCTAAGAAGAATTCACTTGCCAAGATTGCTCTAAACAACGAAGTCGATGGTAAGCGTCCAAAAGGCTGGCCGAAACAACGAGGGCTTGATCCGTTGGATGGGGATTTCAATGCCTCGCGACTGCATCCATATCAAGCATTTGATAGAACAAAGTGGCGCAACCGATCATGACGGGCTGGCCCCGCTTATGAACGGGACAAAGTGATTTTATTGCTAGACGAATTTCCCCAGGTAACGCTGTCGAGTTTTTTTTGTAATGAATATTCGATTTTTGGTTACAAAATGACATTGAAAGGCCATAAAACGCTCTTAAAAAACAGCGTATTTGCTACTGTAAAATAAAAAATAACAAACTTAAAATTCAACAGCGTTACCTCGTGAATTATACAGGGAAAGTGTGTGCTAAATTTCGAAAGGATCGGTGCAATAGATTGTAAACTGCAGCCGTCACCGACTTTGAAAACGTGAAGTGTGGGAAAATCGTTTTACAGTTCAACAGATCGGGCGGAGCGACTCAGATCTTCGAATGTTTAAAATTTCATATCTGCATTAGTTTTACCCCAATCGCTCTAAAAAATTGACACAACATTCTTGAGATGTCAAGACCATATCCTCCCTAAAAAGGATCAGCCTAACCTCTGTATAACAAATTGTTTGGTATAACGAATATTTTCTAATCCCCTTCAGCTTTATTATATTGAGGTTGCACTGAGTAAGAATAAGAAAACTACTAGAGTCCTAAGACCGAATGAGCCGACCAAAATAATAAGTCATTTTCTTAATCTCTAAAATTGCCGCCAAAAGCCTTCATACCAAATAGCTAGAATGGAATAAACTTAAGATCATTTTTAATAAACCTTTACACTTTACTTTAATTAAATGGATTTATGCTATGCTAACGCAAAGATTGCGATATTATGACAACGATAGAAATAAGGAGAAAAGCCATCGTCACTTTGACGGAGTACGTTGATCGACTTGCTGTTGTGTGAACTGCAAAAACTGCCAATATACGCTCTTAATAAAATACGTTGGTTTATATACAAAAAGGAGGAGAAGCTGAAAAGTCGTGGCTGTCCAGAGATCAATTTACCGAAGAACTAAAATATTTAGGAGTTGTTTTATACAAAGTTTTCTTTGAACCAAACATGTAGCGAAGAAGAGCCATCACAGCTTACAGGCTATGTAAATGGACATTTACGTAGATAGGAATTCTCAAGCCTCATGTCGTAATGTGGATATGCATTGCTAACTTTAAGCCTATAAGTTCGTGGTGTGGTTAGTCAAGCCGAAACAAAGACCTTTCCGCTGTAAGCTAGCCTGGCTGTCAGGATAATATCAGCGATATATGTGCGACATCCATTACTATGAGCGGAGCATTACCATGAGAGCATCTCATAGATTGATTCGTTTAGAACCATGGGGACATAACGGATGTGCAGGGCACAGGCCATTGCAAGAACTGATTTTTTGGATCAGTGTACATCAGTCTGCCAGCTTCACGCATAGAGGAAAATGGCACAGACCAGAAAATTGGGTGGCAGGTTATACAGTATCTTGATTGCAAAGTTCAACGAATTACCTATATATGACCTTTCTGTCGATCCGTCCTCCTTCTTTTGTTGGTCGCTACATCTGTTGCTGACATTTCTTCCAAATTTCGGTGCCATAACAACAGTTGCGAAAATGACGCTGTGTTATCCACATCACCTGTGCGCATGTTTTCGTTTTTTTTTTAATTTGAATTTGCAGCACGGCAAATAAATGAAATAAGTGTTGTGCTATGAATGAACCGAGACCAAGAAAACCAGGATCTTGCACCACCATAACGCACTTCCGTTCAAAGTTATCATTTTTCTATCAAACATGAAAGGGACATGGCTTTATAAAGTCTAAATCATTTGAACACACTTAGAGATCAAAACGAGAGATGAACTTTTTTTTAAGGACAATATATAATAGTCTTTGAATCTGGGGTGTATGCAAGAACGACAACTTGGATGATTCACAACCGACTGAAGGACAAGCGCATCACTGTCTGCAACGAAAGCCAGCTCTATATCTAGATTCAATAGATTGGAACTACTCTGGGATCCTGACGACAGTAACATAGAGGGAATAAGAATCCCAGGTGCCTTAGCAAAATACAGTTCAATACTTCATAAGCTCGAACCCGACATATGAGCAATTGGATTGTCGGTAGCATTGGCAATGCTGTTATCAATAACTGGGAACAGGCTTTCCGAAAGAATGAGTTGTGGAAACCGAATGCGGCTAGATACCGAGATTTCTCTTAGTTAGAACCAAATGGTGCTCAGAGGTGGCGGTGAAGAAGACGGGGTGGCAACCCTGTCGGCTGAACCAAAACCAAGTGGCCGAGGAGAACCTCCATAGTGGTGGCACCGGGAACGCTGTACTCACTTTGGCTTGCCGGCCGTGATGCAGTAGGCGAATGCTCCAAAGGCCTAATCAGGGCGATCGGACCCGAGTCTGCACGGGGATTCATCTGAAGTGGCAATTTGGTCACGAAACCTCACCAGGAGTAACAGGTACCATGGGAACCGGGGTAGCCCCTGGACTCTCATACTTCGGGTGAACTCCCGTTGTATGTGAATACAGCTTGGTTGTTTGCGGTTGGGCCCCTAGTAGGAGCTTCATGGGGTTGTTGGTTATGCTCAAGCGGGAAGATACCTTCGGGCCTCGGCGTGGTGTTGCGTTTCAACACGGGGGCCGTACTCCTTAGTTCGGTAGAGATTTAGGTATGTCTTGCATCCACCAGTATGAATGCTAAGCCATGTACTTGGTATAGACTGATACCGTTGTTGCTTGTCACAGCGGGGCTCTGATTGTGGTCACAAAATTAATTCGTGTCTTAATAAGACCGTGGAATTAAGTCTTCCAGACAGGTGCTCACGTTAAATCCGCAAGGACTCACTGTCAGAACCAAATAAACATACTGCACCGTGTCTCCTGTTGAAAAGCAGAACGATAAGCAAAAGTATTATAGTCATTTTGACTGACTATAATCCACTATTTTAGCTACGTTTAATGTAGGAATGTTACAAGATGATGCGTGATGCGTGAGTGATTTCAGGTTGAGTCCTCACCTCCATACTTCTCGCAAATAGAAAATGCATTTGCTAGATTTGTTAAATATCACGATGTAAATATAAATGTAATAGACTAATGACAAATCTCTAATGTGTTTCTATAGCTGCGGTGAATATTGAATTTCCGTACATATCTTTCTCAAGGAGGAAATTTATTTTTATGCGCGCTAAAATCTAGTTTAATATTCTATTTTCAAAGTGATGTATTTGCTGGCAAAAATTCCCAAACCATGTACATATTATGAGAACAAAGTGTCACTTTTTGTTTCAATCTTATAAAAAGTATATATATTTACGTATCTTTCTTTCGTGGTGCTTGGAATGATATATTTGATGCGTTTAGAAAAATAAAATTTTACCTACCTGTATAGAACCAAAATTGTTTTGCGAAGATTGTATATTTGGCAGATAATCCTGCGTCGTATTATCAACCTAAAAATAAATTCATGTTTATAATGCTATCTACCAGAGAGTCGTCTACACAAAGAGATGCACATAAAATTGCTTTTTGTTGATATTGTTATATTCAATGAGAAATGATTTATGAGCGAATCACAAATAAAAACTCATAGACAATTCTGTTTAAGAGTAAAAGAAAGAAGAAAAAACCAATAAACGGAGAGTAATGTAAGGAATAGAAAATGAAATCCAAACATAAAATATGATTCTATCTTTTTTGTATGATGATTTCAAATTTGATTAGATTGAACAAATTAAGCGGAGCACGTGGTTATTTATATTAAAAGGTATTGGATTCAAAAATTAAATGTTAATATATGTATTTATTTCGTTCCACCTGCACTTGTGCCGTCCATGTGCAGCCTGATTCAAGCAAACTTTGAAATAACGTTGCCCAATCCTTTCATTTTGAAGAAATTATTGGCAGCACAAAATTCACATATACATATAATTATTGTTAGTGAGAATTAAGTTGCTCTAATGTTTGAAAAATGTTTAAGGAATGAGTTTCTTTAACAAAAAAAAAACTCACTTTGAAAAAATATTTCATCATTGCGGTAAAAAGGAAAAAACGAAGGTCTTTGCTTTAATTTAAATGAGAAAAAAGTTTGAAAAGGTCGAATTAAAAAAAAGCAAACACATAAGCAGAGTTGTTGTCTGACATTTTCCAGCCGATTATTTCTTAAGGTCTTTCGATTAGAAAAGTAAATATCAACAAAAGTAGTGTATTTGCTATTTCTACACTTGCCAAACAACCGTCGCGTTTATTGAATATGGTTAAAATCGACAACAAATTGTTGTTTATTATGACAGCCTCGCGAATTTATCTTTTTTTGTAAAATTCACCCGAAAACAGTGAGCAAATTGCTGGAAAATATGACAAATTCCTATTATTTACTTAGTGACTAAGCGCATTCCATTGAAATTCCCAAGACGAAAGTATTTAGAGAACAAGTTGACATGCCTATTGGATACTGAATCCATAAAGAAAGTATTAAAAATTGAATAAAAATCTAAAATATACAAATAAGATGGATATGGAGATGTGGTAATGCCAAAGTGATGAGATTCATGGTGATGATAATGGCGAGTGATTTGTGGATGAGTGTTCGAGTTTCATAACATCAAATGAGCAATAACACACATTCAGAGGACATACATATTTAGTAACATTTAGTTTATACACTGAAAATGATAAAAACATTCATTTGGATAGCAAATTAATCAATGAGTGTAACTGGAACCGGACGAAAGAGAGCGAGAAATGCTAAGGCTTAGTTGCAAAACTTTAAGCGGACATTCATAAACGTTATGCATTCAAAAGCATGAATTTTCTTTCGCAACTTGCAATGAGAAATGTTTTTGAGTAAAAGATTTATCTCAAAGCACTTACCAAAGTTATGTGATTTTGAAACGACTGATTTAAATTGTATCCATCATTATTTTGGCTTTGGTAACTATCATAAGTTTGGCTATAATGGAGAGAAACAACAAGCAGATGATAAAAAACGTCGAAAAAAAAAAATTGTAACATTCTCGGAAATTAGTTCCCTCTTTATAAGGCCAAAGAAATCCAAAATCTAAATCTTATGTTTCCGATCTAACTTTATATTCTAAAAAGGTAAAAATATCCAAAATAAAGGCATAGAGAAAAGCTAACAGGGATTACTTCACTAAAAAGATCAACATAAGTTCCTAATACCCATGACAGAAAATACGATTGTGTCATCTGAAATGAGTGGAAAAGAGCCTAAAATTCAATTGTATCATATATTACTATTTAACAAGTCTTATTGTCTGCATACATTTTATAATCCTGTAAACTTTAGTCTAATAGCACTACCCTAAAAAAAGTTTCTCAGTAAACTTCACAAGTGTTTATTAGTGAAATGTCCTGTATTTGTAATCTTAAACTTTTCATAGATATGTAGTCATATTGGAAACTTAACTTTTTTGTTCCTTTCAAAACCTTTTATGCGGTATCCTACCTTACTATTACTCCTTTCCATTTGTATAAAAGAATCTTTTCAATGTCAAAAACGAAGAGTTATGTCTCGACAATCGGACTCAGTGACTTATTCAACCGTCTTGTTGAAAAGGACATACTATCTGATTGACAAGAAAGCACAACCATTCCAACATAGAGAGAAATAAGGCGAGTTTGTTAAGAGCTGTGGAACAGTTGGCACAATATATATAATACCATCGCCCTCTCTACATAGCATTTCTAGAGAAAGCATTTAACCGCGTGCCTTACAAACTAAACTTGTATACACTTCGACAACACTTAGTGCCAAAGGAATTCGTGTGCCCTGCGACCCAAGAGTAAAATTCGAACTGTGGCAGGTACACCAAACCCGTTGCGTGTTTCCAGCGCTCGATGAAGTACTTTCTCGCCGCTTGTCTTTATTCTTGTTATAGACACTATTACAACGTCCAGCGCTCTATATATTCCTCTATGCAAGTTTCCTAGTCTCATAACGAAGCAACAGAGAGATCGCCTCCTCCAGCATGATCTGCAACTCTTTTGCACGATCGTTCGCCCTGCGACATTCTATGATTTTGAATGCTGGTTGGCCATTGTGTCGTGGTAATAAAGACAGAGATTTTACGTTTAAGTTATTGTCATACAACGTCATCATTACGTTTGAAATGAGGAAATCCGCAACCAAACTCAAATTGCACCTACCGTGGAGAAATTGCTGGAGGTATCTTGGATGTAATAGCCATGCGACCCCCTTTGATGGGAATTCGCTAGTTAAGGTGAACATCCAAGGCAATGAAAAACGAACCAAAGGGCTACGAAACAGCGATGACTTGATGCGCTAGATTGGTAATTCAAAAACCTCTCGACTCCATCCCGACCAAGCCTTGGAATACAAAGCGGAGTTCGATTTAGAAGAGCTGCCTCTATTGAATAAATACCACGTGTACAAATTATGAAATGCGGATTTGAGGAAACATACCGCCCATGTAGCAATGTTAGGTATAAAAATTTGACATTTGTGCCTTTTTGTTAGGCAATCAGCAAGCGTCAGATGCGTATATATGATAAATTGAAAAAGAGTTTGCGTTTAATACGCTGTATTTTACCCTAAAAAAATTAGAAGCATTCGCGGATGTTACTAATGTTCTGCTTTCATTTGTGAAAAACTCCTGCTGAGCCATATCAAATGATTTCGAAAGAGTCGAAAGTGTGCACCATGACAACATTTAGGGTTGATGATGGTGGCCTGGACCAAATGAACCAACAAACTGTATCCGAGCGTTTACGAAAGATGAAAGATCGCCGATGGGCATCACATGAGTTGAACAAGAGATAAAGAGACAAAAAGTTGTGAAATATCGCTCATAAGATACAAAAGAAAGTCGTTTTCGCGTCGAATTGTTACTGACGATGAAAAGAGGAGGCTTTTTTAGGATCTCAAAAGGAAAAGTGGTGGATAAACAAAAGCTTATCATCCTTGGGAAAAATGAGTTGGTAAATCGTTCGCGACGAAAAGGGAGTATTTTTACTGGCGTGATATCCATAAATCGCCTAAAAGATAGAGACACGCATCTTTAAGCCGAAAAGAACATGTTTTTTTAGGAAAAAAAAAATCGCATTTCATAGTTGTGCAGCTGTAATAGAATGGCAGAAACAAATTGTGGTAAGTCCGGCATCGACAACTAGATACTTCAGGTATGAAAAATTTTCTGGTTTTCTTATGTAGAAACTTTGGGCCCACAACTACTCCACACGCACGTACCTAGAAATTGCTTGCTATTTTATAACAGTGCATCTAATGCTTGGATTTTGATCCATTATATCTTCGGTAATAATATTGTGCTTTATACCAAATTTTTCAGCATCACCTCTACTTACATTGATGCGTACTTCTAAGATAAATTTGGAGGAGTTTTTCACAAAATTCGAGAAAAGCTGCAATATACTATAATTAACTTTATTTGGACAGATGTAATGAAAGATTTTTAGGACCTAAATTTCATATTATGGCATTTCCGTAGTGTTCCCACATTTTTCCGTTTGGTATTTTCAGAGAATGACAGAGAATTTCTCACATTAGATCTTCAAATTTGAATCTTTTAATTCCATCTTCAGGAAAAGTCGTCAAAACTAACACCTGTGTTAACAAGTAATAATCAGGAACGACGCGGCTATATTCGAGAAAAAAATTGTTTACATCCACTTTGGTATATATGGAACTCTTTAAATTATTTTAAATTTAACACAGAATCATATCATTGACGCTTGTCTGAGATTTTATGGTTGCCATAGGTCCTTTTAGGCATATCGAATTGGTGGAACTCAGTGCAAAACCGGGAGTGTGGAGTTCCTTATTAAGGTAGGCCTAGACCGGATACCGGTTGTTGCGCCGTTGATGATGATGATAGGTCCAGGAACAAAGTCAAACACAAAACTTTAAATGGTTAGAAAGAGTTCAGAAGGCACCATACGTACATGGTGAAGTATGTAAGCTTACTTCTCTCCTGAAGACAGTATGTCCCTTTTTTAACCTTTAGCTGCTTAACATGCATTATAACCTCTTCAAAGTATTTAAAGTTTTCCTCCATCGCTTCATTTAATTTTTTTCAGGCTTGTTTTTCCGTCATGCTCCTGTTACGATAGTATTTAATATTTTCCTGGGTGCTCTGATTTTGCCCATTCGAAACCATGATTCATGTCTGTGAATTCTTTGCATTTTGTCAAAATCATGACCTATTCTGTACATTCCTTTACAGATTTGAACAGTTTACGTCGAATTCTTTGTTCAAAAACAGTGATATCGTTTTGTTCAAATTTTAGAGAAATCGACTTTGAACTTCAAAAAGAACCAGCCACCCCCAAAACGTTTGCTTTTCGGGTACTATTTATAAAATAAATAGGCGCGAAAAGAGGAAAAAACATTTCTGAAAAAGAAAACCCAAATATAGGACTCCAAAGTACTCCAAACTTAAAAAATTTAGGGAATGATAACTTCAGAAGATACTCTGCATAATTGTTTGGAAGGTAGGTGGCGATCCATGACATATTTGGCATGAGAGCATGGAGGGAACCGAATTTGGACAAAACTACTTGAATCACATTCATCAGAGAAATCAATGTTGATGAAGTGTATTTCCGACTGTGAAATAAGACGCTCGGTTACAAAGCTAGTAAAATTAAATATGCTAGTAGTAACTTGACACGCTAGTTGGAGAGCTTTTCAACTGCATCTAGATCATGCCTATTACCGCCTAAAATGACGTACTCCACCGAGACAAGCCGCACCCGAATGGAGCATAGGCTAAAGAAGAAAATGTAGATCAACGTTTTACAAATTTATATTGCTCGCTTTCTGCAACGTAGTCGCAGTGCTCGATGCATCCCTGTTCAACATGTCTCTCAAACAATTTGGAACAAGAGGAGAGGAATGAAACAGGGCAGTGATTCTTGGTAAAAGTAGCACTGTTGCCTTTAGGCATACGAATAATGAGGGTATCGAATTAAAATAATTGTAAAGTTCCTCCGTTTATGGGTAAAATTTATTAATTTGGAAACATATACTGCGTTTCGAGAATCGTTTGATATCCTCTCAGTGTAAGATCTTCCAGACATTGACGAAAAAACAAAGGGTTGCCGAAATAATATTCAAATTAATAAACTGCAGACTAACACGGAAACATCTCCCAATTGTTTTATTTTAAAAGACTGGCTAACAAATATACTAAGGGGATCTTTTTCATAGACTAGGGAAATGATTTGAGATTATTTTTAAAGATTATCTTTTAATATTTGCCGGACAGGTTTGGATAACTATCAGAGTCGGATTTGACATGTAAATGAGGAACTCAACTAAGGATACAGAGCAATAGTTGAGGAGAGTTAACAATGAAAGTAGAATATTGAATGAAAGATTGGAACTGATTACAAGATTTACAAATAAGACGAATAAGAAATTTGGTATGAACCAACCTTGACACTGATCAGATATCTTTAGGGGACCTATTTATTAAAAACTTGCTGAGCCCTGACTAAAATAGACCCGATTTCCGGAAGTCAATAACGTTTTTTGCTGCATATTTCAGTCAAAGTTTACTTTTGATTGTCAGTAGTGGATCAGACTGGGTAAGAGGGCTAGCAATTGGGAGAGGACAGACTACAACTAGGGAGCGGATCAGATAGGATGATACAGAAGGTGCTAGAGACTTCTGAAAATCGAATTTGAATTTAGAATATTTGCGCATAATATGGCGATTAAGTAGAAAGCTTTGAACACCTAATTCCAGCGTTGGGTGGTGAAAATCGCCTTTGAAATAAGAAGATTGAGAAAATCGGCGATTTGTTCAGATTGGCGGGAGGAGAATTATTAGAAAGTCTGTCCGATTCCTGAGATCCGTTCGTTATCTGATGATGAATATTAACAAAGAAACCGCTCACAAGATGTGACATGAGAAATTGAAAACATCCAACAAAACACATGCGAAAATCGATCTGCAAGGATTAGTTGATCCGAATTCAGGGTGATGGCAAGGATTAGATGAGTGCGACTCCGAGATTTGTAAGCAAAACCTGCCGGGAATGATAAGGGTGAGGAATGACCAACGATAGTGAGGGTTTTCCAAGTGGCAACTGAAAGCACTATTGATCTTTTTTTCAATATTTGCGACACCATTCATTGTAAATATATTCCCCCCAGCCAGACGGTGATTGCACAGTTTTATGTTGGTGCCTCGAACCTTAATTGCCACACCACGAATGCCAAAGAACTCATGCCACAGATCAGATGAGCCGAGGTAGGCAAAATATACACAAATCATAATAAAAGAAATTGCGTTGAGCAAAAAAGTATGTAAAGTAGTACACTCATCGGGAGAAGCAGATGAGAAAACAAATCGGAAACCGGAAGCTCGGCGGTTCAGGTTTTGTTTGTTTCTTATGTAAGAATATTTGAGTACAGAAGTATCCCATTTGTACGTAGCCCGTAATGAATATGTATAATTAACATGTCAAACTACTCACTTTAGTGTGTTATTGATATTTAGTATTCTGGGTTGCAGTAAATTTACACGGAAGCTACTATAACTTTATCAGTAGTAGTACAATTTTGATGAAACTTGAGGATATAATGCTGCACACTATAGTCCATATTACTGTAACTCTTTATAGCTTTAGGATAAACTTAAGGGGGATTTCTAGTCAATTTTCCAAAATATAGTAATATTATGAGCCCTGGACACCGTAGAGGCAGCTTCATCATTTTTTCAGATATTTCGGTTGGGTAGTTTCTGAGAATATCGATATCGATAACCCTCTTGCCAATTTTAACTGAAATAAACACGGGATCAAAATCTTTTGGCGGTACTGGTGGCAACTCGATGTTTTCCACCGAATATATATGTTGAACGCAGTTTATAAATTGCAAATTTTCAGATGCATGGTTTTAGGGTAATGTAGTTGAGTAGTAAATCTGGGTTTCTAGAATTTTTACCTACGAATATGTAAAATAATCTGGTGGCTTAAGTCTGTGGAGTGTAGTGGGTGGGCGTTAGTTAGAGCTTATTTATCGGTCAGCAATTTCGCGTCAGTATCGGCAAGCGTATTTCCGGGCAAAGTGAAAGGAGATGATTTAGAAACTGCGTTAGCCATAGTCGTAATTTCAGATACAAATACTTTGTGAACGACTCTTAAATTGTCGGAAATAGAAACAATATTGTTTTCACGCGTGATTTGGAAGATCAATTTCTGGTACCAGGATGCGTTGCGTCAATATAAGCAGTGTTTTGTCTTCAAGTTTCAAATAGAAAAACACATTCATCGTCTATCAACTGTTTCCGGTTATTACGAAGGCGACTACACCACATTTCCAATTCAGTTTTCACAAAGATGTCATCTAAAGAGAAAAATATTGGGCGAAGGGTAAATCGTATTATTTTTAGTGAGAAACCGTACGACACTAGTACTACCTACGTAAACTACTCTCAAACTGCCGAGCCGTGAGATTTCACAATAGCCCTACAAACATATTAATAAAGTTTTCAAAATTTCTTAAATATTCTGCCACTGGTACCGCATTGTAAACTTTCTCCTGGTAACTTTTGAACCGACAGCGGATATGATAGATTGTAGCTTCCTACAAGAGACACAAATTTATTTGAAAATCTAATCCCAAGTTCTAATCTGTGGCACAATTCACACTTAAAATTCAAATATTGACTAGCCATTTGAATGAAGGATTTAATAAATAACAACATCCAGCTTGGGATTTAGGGTTCCTAATTTCAATTTTTCACTTTTATAATTTTTTGATTATATATTCGTCATAAAAACCTGGTGCAAATAATTGTTGTATGGTAGCACTGTTAAGGCTTTTTATAATGAAATAAATAAAGCTTAAAACATTCTCTCAGACCTAAAATCTTTTAGTAACTAATATACTCTCTAAAACTTAAAAACGTCTAAAATCATAATTAAAACGATTGTTACATACCTACTACTACTGCTGCTTGGATTTTGTGGAACAGGACTACAAGGCGCACTTGGATTTGAATCACTTGTCGGTATATTCGGTATCAAGCCTGGACTTGAACCTGGACTAGGTCGACATTGAGGATTTCTATATTCCGTCATATTCGCCGGAGCCTATTTTACAAAATATCAAATAAAATTATTGAGCCCATTCTAGAATCCTAGCAGAAAAACGATTCTCTTACCATTCCAATAGACGTTAGGTTACCATGGGAACTATGTAAAACATTATTATTTGATATGTTTGAATTTCTCACATGTATCAAGCCCGGTAAATTTGTAAATGACAAATGCGTTGTTTGACCAATGTCTGAAGGATTGTAAAGATTATCGAATTGTCCTTCCTAGAAGCAGAAAAGTACAAAGGCAAAGGGAAAACAAAATCAAACATTATTAAACTTATTGCGGATAGGATTTGAGATCATTATCAATTCAGATACTGAGGTGAACACTATTTGAGCAGCATGTTCGATTAATTGAGTTTGATAGCAAAACGTGACATTATCAGGAAAGAAGAACAAACATCAAAAAAACAAAATTCAAAAATATAACTGTACCTTACTACTAAAGTGATGAGTGCTATTATGGCTACCAGGGACTGTTAGAAAATTCTGCAATAAAGAAATCAAAAAACAAAAGTAACAAAAATAAAACTATAGATGGAAACGAAAGTTTAAGCTTAAATTCTGCCTCATTAGAAATAAAAAAGTTAAATTACAATTTACATATCGCTTCGTAAGGAAGGTGCTTTTTAAGGAATAAGAAATGCACGAAGCACGTCTCCGGTCTAAATCTTCATTCGGCATATTGCTTCTGAAATTATTTTTTTTATCAAATATACATAATGCGCATGACATCATAGAGTTCTTATGTAAACCGTGAAAACGTAACTATTTCCTCGCAAACAACATCGAAAACAATTTATTCCAGAAGGAACTCATTATTAAATTGAATCCCTGATAACTTTTAGGGAACATTTTATAAGTTTTCCACAAAGCGTTACAAACCGTCTAATCTGAAACATTCACTGGTCAATACCTACCTTTGTTGCCCCATACTTTGATGTTATTTACAGAAGCAAATAGAACAACGAATGTCAAATTTGATAAAAAATAAAACACAACGAAAATAGGAAAAAACATTCAAAACAAGAATGCTTGCTTTTTGCACGAAATGTAAGAGAGCCGCATAATATTTATATAATATCGAAAGTTAATATCAAAAGGAGTAAATGAACTAGTTCGATCTAAGGCGATTGTTTCTAAATGAGAACTTGATTTTTACCTGACGAGCATTTGATGAGAAATGTGTTGGACTATAAGTATTGCTGTCACTAGGAGAATGGGCAGGTGAATATTGATACCTGTTTGGCATTGATGTTGGCGACAGTGCGGTCGGTGATGTTGTTATTGGACTCTGGAATGGAAAGAGTGGATGTTTGATAATTGTTGATGAATTTTGATAAATTTACTATTGAATACTTAAGGCTACTTAGACAATAATCCAGTTAGATAGTACATACTGATTCTACAAAGTGAATTCAATGCATAAAAAAATTTCGAGGTAATTTTAGTATTATGAATTATCGATTTGTCCTAATTTAGAACCACGATAATCTGATCATCGTCCCGTGAATCTTTGGGCGAATCTGGATAATTGCCTCCATTTTTCTTTCTCTTTCTACGAGGTTTGATCAATTCGAAGTGGGGCGAACTACATCAAAAGGCGAGCACATCAGATTCGTTCTTTCCAGTACTGCAGTTGAAGTTTAAATTTAACTGCGATTGATTGCGAAAATCAATTTCATAAGTTTCTGTGCTAGTGTTCTTTCTGTGTTGCTATATGGGAGTAGCACATGGAAAGTGTCCCCCCCCCGCCCCTCCCACACAGCCACTCAAAGACTCCAAGCCTCCGTCAACACCTGCCTGCTTCATATTATTGGAGTATGCTGATCTGATACTATTACAACGACGAACTTGGTTGGCACACAAGCCGGGCACCTGTACGCAATGTGACCGGAAGGCGCAAGTGGTAGTGGATAAGGCGGAGTACGTACGTTTCGGGAAGTCGTTGGTGGAGCTGAAGTGCATTTCATGTAACCGCGAGCGACCTTGCGTAGGTGTGGTTGACACGCAACACATCGCCAAAATATAAATGGCAACCCCATAGAGAGTCAAAGCTGCAACAAAAAAGCAAAAGACAAGGCTTGCAAATCAAAGATGTCATCGATACAACCCGTACTGGTACGCCAATCGCCGTAGAAACCGATAAAATCGTGGAAATCATCCAAGTAGACCGGCATGTGAGCATTCGCTCGATTGGCCAGGAACTGGGTATAGACCATAAAACCGTTTGAAACCATTTGCAGAAGATTGGATTCCAAAAAACCTGGCTGTTTGGGTGCCACACGAATTGACGCAAAAAAAATCTCTTGGACCGAATCAACGCCTGCGATGCACTGCTGAAACGGAACGAATTTGACCCATTTTTGAAGCGGATCACGTTCGACAACCTCAAGCGAAAAAGATCGTGGTCGAAGCGCGGCGAGCCGGGCCATACCATCGTCAAGCCCGGATTGACGGCCAGGAAGATTTTGCTGTGTGTTTGGTGGGATTGGAAGGGAATCATCCACTATCAGCTGCTCTACTATGGCCAGGCCCTCAATTTGGTCCTCTGATGTGAGCAACTCGACCGTTTAAAGCAGGCGATTGACCAGAAACGGCCAGAATTGGTCAATAGGAATGGTATTGTGTTCCACCAGGACAACGCTCGGCCTCACACATCTTTGATGATCCGCGAGAAGCTACGGGAGCTCGGATGGGATGTCCTATCGCACCCACCGTATAGTTCGGACCTGATACCAAGTGTTTACCATCTCTGCCGGTCCATGCAAAACGCTCTCGGTGAATGCACATCTTAAGAATGTTCTGTATAATTAATAGAGCGATTCCAGTAACACTAACGAAGGGTATGGAATTTAATCCATTCGATCATCTGATTGCTCCGCTCCGATTTAGTATACCTCCAAACGAGAGCAAAGAAGGTCGAATTCGTCAAAGACAAGAGCAAAAAAATGCTTCGGACGTCTTGAATGATGGCTGTTTTGCGCGGGCGGGGCGATAATCTGTCACTAGCCGGCAATGGGAAGGAAGTAGGATGTAATCACGGGGCTGAGCAGATATTAAACAGTAAATCTTTAGGGAGAAGTGGAAAATTGAAACGAATAACGACGGCGCGTGGGGAAATTTGCTTAAAAAGCCGATTCTTACATCTAACTAAATAAGCAATGAACTTTCGCAGTGTCTCCAAATAGATACAAGGTCGAGAAGTGTATATTAATGCTTAAACGGAATAGGTCTTTAAACAAGTACTGATCGCTTAAAATTTGAAAAATAATATCAATTTTGGACTCAGACATATTGGAAGAGAGTAATATTTACGGATAAGGCAAACCTCCATCAGCCCGATGGAGTGCTGTACGTTCGCCGAAGGGTAAATGGGGAGTTGTAGTCAAGCACTATGGTTTCCAGAAACAAGTTCCCTGAAAGTTGCATGATTTGGGGGCATCGATTGGATCAATGCAGATGGCTACATAAGTATAACAAGAAATTATTTGGAGCCATTTATCAGCAGGCTGATTCCTCTCGAGATTGCTCCAATTTTCCGAGATACCTCTACGCCATACCGTAAGCAAAGAAGGTAACATTGCATTGGCCTAGTGAATATTATTGTCAATTTTTATATTTATAAGCAGTCTGAAATAAGTTTTTTTACGTTGACTTCATTATTAAATGAACTGTTTTATATTTACGTCGTTTTTAAGTTATAAAAAACGTGCCTTAATATCCACAAAATCATCATCATCAAAAATTCGAAAAAAAAAAAAATAGTAGAAGCTACTCTGTACCATTTACCTGGCTACGAGTGCATTATCACAACAGCTACTAAGATGATGTTCTGCACACCTCCAAAAATGATCAGCATAGTGCTGTGACGGTATTCACAATTTCCCTAGAGTTTTTAACCTAATTTTTACGCGAATGGGAAAATCAAATCAAAAACAAGTCGGGAAACCGGAAGCTTAACCCTTCAGGTATAAAAGGTTTTGCGTTTCCCTTTGTGAGGAGCATATCGCAGTTCTCCATTGGCTGATAGCATCGACTCGAGATATTTAAATTGCTCAGTGCTGTCAGCTTCAGTAACTTGCTCAGAACAGAGCGAATTAAATATCTCGGGTCAATGCTATCAGCCAATGGAGAACTGTGTAATGAAATTGTTTCACGCATTAATGCGACCTGGATGAAGTGGCATTCCACAACTGGTGTTTTTTGTGATCGACGTATCAGCGAACGTCTCAAATCTAAAATTTATCGCAATGTCGTCCATCTGCCGCTCTCTATAGCCTTGAGTGTTGAAAGACGTCTTGCGGTAATGGAGACGAAGATGTTGCATTAGACTGGTGGCGTGACACGTTTTGATTACATCCGAAATGAGGATATCTGCGATCGATATGGGGTTACACCGATCGTGGAGAAACTCAGAAGAAGGCGTCATCGATGGTATGGTCGCGTAATTCGCTTAACAAGATTGCTCTAAACATCGAAGTCCATGGTAAGCGACTAAAAGGCCGGCCGAAATAACAGTGGCTTGATACGCTGGATGGTTTTTACTCAATTTTTATGGTAATCTACTATTATTAACTTTGAGCAGATATCGATATGGAGAGTATTTTGAGGCCTGGGCACCATATAGAAGTAGCTTCATGATTTTTTCAGATTTTTCGGTTGGGTCTCAGAAACTGAGAATGGGTTCACTAAAGAAATCATCACTTTCCACCCCTCCTATTTCCCGCCTTCCTAATAAATGTGAAAACTAAGACCGGTTTCGAAAAATACTAATCGAGACCGTTCATTTGATACCCGACATGACTATATTCGGTGGAAAAAATTTGTACAGCCCCCTTTTGTATGTATGGGAATTGCTATAACTTTGGCGTTACGGGCCAGATTTTCATGAAATTGGCATGTGTATGCGAAATATGGTCCTCTGAGCTGGTGCGTAATCCTAGGATGAATTTAAGGGTTTTCAGCCAATTTCTAAAAGTTGGTAATATAGTATTAGCAAGTTTATTTGAGTAGATGTTGGAATGGTAGTCTTAGCGCTTGGGTTTTTCAAACAATTTCTAAATTTTGGTTATATACTATTAGTAAATTTATTTGAGCAGATATCGGAATGGGACATATTTTGAAGCCTAGATTTCATCTAAGCGCAACATCCTGATTTTTTCGGATTTTTGGGTTGGGTAGTTTCCAAAAATGAATCCTGTCTCCCTTTAAGTGCGTACATTTTGACTCCTTACTCACGCAGTTTGCATTTCACCCCAAAACTAGTGTCAGTTTCGAACAATACTATCGAGACCTTTCATTTGATACCCTACACGACTATATCCGGTGAACATTTTTTGTAAATCCCTCCTTTGCATGCATGGGGAGCCTCCCTTTAAACTCCACCTACATTTATGTCACTTGTTGTATGCATAGGATTTCAGTTCCCATCTATCCACTAAATTTCGTTCGGATCGGTTTAGCTGTTTTGGAGAAAAGTGCATGTAATTGACAGATAGACAGTGAATCGATTTTAATGAGGTTTTGTTTTACACAAAACCTTAATTAAAATGGAGTATTTGGGGACAAAAGTAGCAACTTGATTTTTTATTTTAATTTGGGGTAACTAAATCTAATATATCTATTTGGATCCCGACGAAAGTACTGATCATTTGTTCTGATCATTTTCACTTCAGCAGGAATATGAAAACACGAGCGACGCATCAATCTTGAAAACCAGACAAAATATGAAGAAGCATTCAAAAAACAATACAGGATAACTGAATTCACATTTTGCATTTGGCAATCGTTTGGTGCGAGGACCGAGAAAACCAATTTCTACTGACCACAAGGTTTGGTGAACAACCTACATTATTTTTACCCTGATGCATCTTGAAAGAAATGCTGATTTGAAAAAGATTTTCGGAGTCCGGAAAGGTCAGTAAAGCACTTTTCGAAAGATAGATTAACCCTGTGAGTTATTTAAACAGTATGAGGAACGATGTTTACCACCTCTCTATCGACTACAGGTGACTGTTTTAATGAAAAAAGGACCTTCTTAACTACTATATCACCACTTTGTCACGAATAATTTAGAATTTTGACGTCGTTGTTGTTTTGTTGGCACAATCTAGTCCTCAACTACGCGACCTGTTTAATTATGATAGCATTGGAATAAATGCCTAATTTCAGGAATACTTGTAAGGACTATTTTAATGGAGGCAATCGATTCCTTAAGAATTATTTTCACTTAATATGTTAAACTCCAATTATTAATGCTCGAGTTGCAGAAAAATATTTTAGTGGAATTAATTCACTGGAATACATTATAGAAGATGGCATAATTATGAATTCAAACTTTAGGCAAATTATTCTAAGTGGAGAGAAAAATCAAGTTCGTTGGTTGAATGACAGATGGCTCATATATTATTAATTGTTTTCGTAATCATTTGATTTGATTTGATGAAGTTGAAATGTTTTGGAAGTGTTTAAAGTAGGAAAATGGGATTTCATCTTTACTCTTATCGCTTAGGTTTTGGAAAACTCACATTAAAAATTCCATGTAAAAAGGAACGTTGGGCAAAATTGCCACAAGTATTTTCCATTGAACTATGCAATCCAATGAAACGAAACCGTGGAAGTAAGTTGTGGTGGTGACAAAAGGCGGGGTCTTTAAAGGGCTGCAATTTATTTAAGCCATAGCGTGAGTAAAATCAATAATGCCAACAATTCCAAAGGCTACGTTGAGATAACTGAAAATCATATCGAATGTGCGCTGAACAAAATAGGTAAACGAGAGGTTTTTTTGAGCTCGTATTTTTTAAATTTCTTTTGGAAGACCAAACATATCACGGTGGACATGATGAAAATAACAATTCTGAAAAATTCGGTCTTGAAAATGGTTAAGAAATTGCTCGGAAAAGTGCCAAGTGTTGAAATACGACTAGTAACATCTGTCGTGAATTCGATGATAGGAGAAAACTCGTTGATCGATTCGAAAAATAGCTTACTTAGAAATATACCATTTACATGAAAGAAAGAGGATGCAATAGTTATTATTCGCAAATTCAGTTGAATTTCATTTGACAACGATTCTACAAATTTGAGGGAGAACATAAACAAGACAAAAATATAAGACAGGTGACTAGAAAATGGAATGTTCACATAAATAATAATAATAATTTGAACGAGACGAAACTTATATAGAGTATCAACTAGAAATTTTGAGGACTTAGTAATCATTTTCTTTTTATGGAAAATACGAGATCAAATAGGTGCTCCCCAGTAATTATGTTGTTGACTTTCAAATAAAGGCGGCCTCTCTCCCTCTCAAATAATTGTTTTCTACAAAAAATAAATGTTGCCGGCACGGTTATCAACCAAGAAGTTCCTGTAAGATGCTCAAATTAATGGGATCCTTTATGGATTTTTTTTTTTAACTTTTCGACGGTTTTCAGTTTATTTTCTGAAACATTGAATTTTTATCAGAGTAGGTCAATTGGTCAAATTGTTGTTTCCAGATCGGAATTTGGCATACTAAGAGATTTTGGTGTTATATACGTCTTTTGCTCAATTGACATTGATTGATTTGATGACAAAACTAGTGCAATTCATACTCGAAAAGATGCGAAAGAAAATTTTCCATCGGTTGATGAGAAAAGAAATTTTTGCGTTAAAATTTAAAATTATATTGACTTCTTTACACAGTCCTGCCAGCTAATAAATATATAATTATCTCCTTCTGCTTCAAATTTGTGTAGAGACACTTTGGGAACTAACGAAACGAAAAAAATGGATATCAATTTGTTTTTTTTTTCATATATTCCCATATAGCATTTTTGCACTGTAGAATATTTCCTTTTTTAGCTTCACGGCTTCTTATTTTGTATCGTACATGCGATTTGACTTCGTAAAATCAGTTAATTTGGCTAAATAATTCCGCATATTCGCAAAATACGCAAAAATAGGCATATTCATCAAGTTCCTCTGTGACATTTCAGTATATTTGTTTGTTCTCATTCTTTCCCTTTCCCTATTAAAATATCAAATAATAGAAAAAATTTGAAACTTACCGAACTGTACGGACTGCTCGAATGTTCTTGCTCTTTATCCAGAGGAGTATTTAATGGCGGTGCAAAATGAACAGATGTTAAGTCTGGTAACGATCCGGTATTATTTCCTATAGGCGTCGATAAAGAGCCATCATGAGATGAAGGGTAAGGACTGTAAAAAACAAAAACAAATTTCTCTTATAGCATGCAGGGAATAACCAGTCTTATTGCCATTCACATACTTTACACTAGGTACTCTGGACAGACTAACAGGTGAAGTTTGCCGAACATCTACATTCGATAAGTGCCGACTTCCTGAATTATTTAAAAAATGCCTACTATCTGTATTTTGATTAATATGAACTGCACGTCTTTGAGCTGTTGGACTAAGACTGATTGGAGAATGAGACCCATGATGTTTTTCCTAAAATTAGGCAACGTTAATTATATATCTCAAAATTCTTAGGAATTTATTCAGACAACATACAGGTGTTTGTATGAGACTCTGATGTATTGCCGAGTCAGAGCTCGCTCGTCGCCAATACGAATCATTTGGCGGACTTAAGTATGCTGTTGTGCTACTGCCATATGGAGATCTATCATTTTTCCTTTCCGATGGACGTCGCATGGGACCTAAACCTACACTACGACCTGCAATGAATAGTAATGGAAAATTATGTTGGCAATTTGAATGTGTTTTTATTTAAAATTTACCTCTTGATTCTCTGCTAACATTTATACTAGGTGATGCGCTATTATTTGTTTTGTTTTGAATACCACTTTCTGCGAAGCGTTGACTATAATTGGGATCATCTTGCTGTAAATAAAAAAGAAGGTTGGTTAGAGTTATTTATTTTGTTCTTTTCATATTTGAAGAATGAAATTGATGTTGAACATAGTCAACACTTTGGAATTCCCTTTGTGATAATTTATCTGATTTTTCAATTGATTGGGCACGGAATTTGCGGGCGTAATGAAACGCTTAACCATAAACTATTGACTGTATCCATGAGTTTGCCTGTATCAACGTCTGATAACCACCGTAACATTACAGACTATTTCAGTTGCTCTCTAGTCCCACAACGCTTGAAGTTGGCATTAATTACCAGAAATTGTACTTTTGGATTGCGTTAATAATCGTTCTTAACTTCAATTTGGAACCTTCAATTCAATGTTTATTATTTCGTATCGAAAATGACGGTATGGCAAACTTGTTGGTTGACATGGGACGTGGTTATGTATGGATCTCTGTGCTTGTCCCACTGCTGTAGGCATGTCATTCGCACAACATTAAATGAGATGATAATGAAAATAAAAAAAGTCCCAACGAAAGTGAAATGGGAAAAATAATGATATGAATAAAGAGCAGGCGTTTGGGAACTTGTTTATTATAACTTTATGTTCATTATAACTTGAAAAAACTGTCGTCTGCTCGATTCCGTACTAAAATTAAAAAGTGAATCTATTACTACCCAAACCACTTATCATAAATGATGTTTGGAGGAGGATTTATGAGCTAGGATTCAACAAATGGAAAAAATAGAAAAAAAGGTTCTAGACTAAATTTTTTTGTTTATTCACAAACACTGCAGTTTGAGGATCAACATTCCCTATTTGAAGCTGATAGTTGGTTCCCAAAATACAATATTTATGAAATATAACAGTCGAAAATGAAATTTTCTTCTATTTTCAAATTGTTTCATGCTGCACATTACACGTCATCTTAACATATTGAAAGAGGTTTGCATTGGTTTTTAGAATGTGCTTACGCCCTTCGGTGCGCTTTCTCCAACTTAAATGAGAGTTCTAGGGCGATTGAGTTGGGTTAGATAGTGAGACCCAGGGGGGCACTCCTTTCTCGCCACTGTGCTATTGTGTTTCAATACGAAAAGCCTGATAGAAGCAAGTTATCGACAACAACAGCAAATCTACCCCAAAATTCCAGATTCAAGGCGAACGTCCATTTCTACGAGCAAATGCTAGACATGGCGTCAGCACCTTAAAATAATAAAAGTGGTAGAATCTATATTACAGCTCTCGCAGTCTTTTCTAAATCCGTGTGCAAATTAGTCGTTGGTTTACGTATACGAATAAAGTTACTTTCGAAGTAAAAGCACCAAAGTGTTTCTTTCATTTTTCCCCGTTTGCTCGCGAAGCAACCATTACTAGCAAGCGTGAATGTGGTTTTGGACTAATGCTTACAGCAAGCGAAGGTGTGCCTTCATTATTTGGCAGCCATTTCGGACAGGATGCTGATGCGAGATTCCGATCCAGAATGAGGAACATCTCAATAGTACAGATAGGAGGGAAGCTTTCTATGAACAATTAACTGATTATGATTATGATTAAAGGTGACATTATGATCATGACGGGTGAATGAATGCCAAGGTGACATCTTGCTTGGATATGTGATGAAGAAATACGTACTTGGCGAACATCCAGTAATAGTGTAAAAATTCTTTGTGGCTTCCGCCGCTTTGTCAGCATATTATTTGGACACAGAGCTTGCTATAAGGTGAGGTGTGTTTCAATCGACTGATAACGTGTGAGAAATCAGATTGACCATTGTGATCAACAGTAGGTCTGGGAAATACTTCCTGGATTTGCACGACAAGAGGGACGCTAACATTGGCTTTGAAAGTGATCATTATCACTTGCTTTCGCTTGGGCGTTATGTCCGCCGCTTCTTACAGGATTGATAGTTCCACTAGTCAGTGAACCGAAATGAATCGTATACCGCACCATGAAGGAATTTGCGCGGCTCGAAGGTTCTATGAGAGACATTTAGGGTTGGTTTCACATCCATGAGGTTTCTCTCGACAGTGGCACGGGCACTTGATATCGACCGGCAAAATAACAGGCTAGATCTGTTTTCGCTACTTTGTCTAAAATTTAAAAATGCAGTTATCCCAACACCAAGATCAAGTGGAAACTATTCTACGCTAACATTCTTTTTATGTTGCTATGACAGCAGAATATGGAAAACGACTCCACTGTTACTCAAAAGTTCCAAGCTTCCGTAAACAGTTGTCTACAACCTGTCATCCGAGCATACTGCCCTGATACAATTTCGAATGAAGAACTTCGTCGGGGCATAGGCCAGTTACCTGCGGATGTATTGATCAGAAGATGGAAGTGACAGTGGATAGGTCGTGACGTGGTGTACCTCCATTAAAGGGTGAAAGGCAATCATGTATAAAATCAGTTAAATATTCGTTTTGTAACATGGATTCAGACAATAAAATTCGTATATCTGAGAAAATATCAACATCTTTAGTTTATAAATATTGACATAAGTCATTCCAGGGGGTAACTAGTAGTGACAAGAGACGTAAAAATCGAAGACTAATATATTAACTCATAGTATATAAAGTATTTCAATATCTATCGATATTTTCAAAATGTATAACCAAAGATATTCGTCAGCTGATTCATAGAGCAATAAATAGTGAACTTAATAAAAATCGTTTTTTTTTTCGATTAGACGTAAACAAACAAAATTGGAGAGCAGAATCCTATGACATTTCCCTGAGTTTCTTTTAAATTCAAAAAACTCATGAGGGTGGATTATTCCGACACACCTGAATGTGGTGGATGGGGACATATTCTTACATCTAAATGACGATACAGGTTACTCATTATGTAACTTATTTGGGTAAATTTTCTGATTGTCGACAATTCATGAAGTGGTATTAGTGATGGATCACCAACATTGTACTTCGAACGTCTGCTTTATGTCTGGATACTAACCACCTGGAGAATATTATTCGAACGATGATTGGAAAAGAAAAAAGGCACTCAGTGGTTTTAATTTCCAATTACATATACGCCACTCTTCTTATTGATTTTCAAGAATGTTAGGCTTTTATTGAAAGTTCTCTAGCAAGTTGTATACAGATAGTCGATAATAACCAGACCGTAAAAGTGCGAATTTGTTTCTGATTAAGAATGCCATTCCAGTATTAGCACTTTTGGCAGTGTTAATACGGTTTGTTTACTAAATGAACTTAATGTGGAGTGACCATGAATCCCAATATATATATATATATAAAGAAAACAATTTTTATGGAAAACAGAAACTTGTTAGTTGTGATGCTGAAGCTATAGGCGGTCTGAGAAGTTTCTAGTTTCTAACATATCTGGCCATAACATAGGAAAAGACAATGTTTTTACAATAATATATCAATCATATGAACACGTGTAAAATTTCCGTCAATGGTACAATTTTTTTTGTATATCTACAGAAGATGATATTTAAAGCACTAAATTTTAAAAATAGAAAAAACAAAATGGAATTTCGTATTATACTACAATTTTGAAAAGGTTTGGGGAAGGGTAATTTTATATAGGGAAGCTATTTATGCGTACGGGAAATATGTAGTGGGGGAATGATTGTTCCCCCAGAGGCAGTTGCGCCCGGTTCAAGGCCCAAGAAACGTTGCAGATGAGCCACTACATCAAGACCAAATTAAGTTGGAGACAGGAAAATAAAAGCTTTTAGATATGACAAGTATACTTTACTTCAAAAACACATCTAAATATCCACATGCCATTTCATTTCTTCTTTGTCCTCTTATTATTTTAGCACAATAGTAAGTAATTTTCCACTGAATGTTTAATCTAATGAAACTTTGTTAATATTGGAAGGGTCTTTACTAAACCTTCAAGCTTTATATTACTTAGTACGTAAACGTAAAATTTTATTAAGCAGTTGCAATACTTCCGACAAATAGATCTAATAAAGCATGAACAATGTCGAGTGTTAGTTGCGGGGAACTGTTGGCTAGTAAGACAATTTTCAATGAGACCGCCAGATAATTTTTAATGAGAACGGAAATTTCCTTACGTCTAGATAGCTACAGGGCTATCACCCTTCTTCCTAACGTCATCCAAAATCTTTAGGTGAACTATCAAAGTAACGATTGGCAAGCACCACAAAAATAGCAATGCTATATTTTAGAAGTTCTGTTACACAAATGAACACGTCAGTTGATTAAGGGGGTCATTCGGTGTGAATGCCGTTTTTTGCCTTTGCTTTTTTTGGAAAATTATTTTGGAGGACTGAATAAAGATGGAAACGTGATTTTTTCACCTTATGTTTATTGATATCTCTAGTATATGTGATAAATTTTTCAGCTTGATATCGTAGCTAGTTTTCGGAATTCGTGTCAATTTATGCACCCATCTCCAAAAAAAGGTGTTTTTCTGCTGCCACGCTGGAGGGCGCTGTGTTAATCTGAGG
This sequence comes from Hermetia illucens, assembly GCF_905115235.1. Taxonomy (NCBI): domain Eukaryota; kingdom Metazoa; phylum Arthropoda; class Insecta; order Diptera; family Stratiomyidae; genus Hermetia; species Hermetia illucens. The sequence continues at coordinate 55,241,311 of NC_051849.1, forward strand.
GAAAAAAACTAAACGCCATTTTAATGTGGACAATATTCTACGGTCCGCAAACTAGGATAATTAGAAAATATTAAAAGGTAAATTTTTGGTGGGCTTTTAAACTTAATTTTTTGGATTTTGGTGTTTTTTTACGGCTTCTTTTATGAATTAAAAAAAAGTACCCGTCCAGTTGCAATTATCCTAGTTTGCGCACCGTAGAAATATGTATTAAAGAAGTCGTGAAAATTTCAAAGAATTTGGTTGGATAGATTTTGAGCTATGGTGGCAGCCGATTTTCAATATGCAGTTTCGAGAAAAACGCATTTGAAAATTTAAATGTGATTATCAATAGTAAAATTTTAGCTCACCATTAATCTGCTATACCTGGTCTATAGAGAGCACCCTTCGTTTCTTCAAAAAAGTCTTGGAATGCCGATTGTTGCTCTCTGGTTTCAATTCTGGCTCTTTTAGAGAGGTCAGTCAATCGTCGTTCGGACCGCCAAATTCGCGCTTCATTACGGCGGTCGGCATAAACCTGACATATGTGACCAACTTGACATCCCATTGTCATTAGGATTTTGAGAATGCCATTGAATCCTTCATTGAAAATAATTACAGCCAGAAAAGTGACTATTTCTACATCCTTGGCCCCAGAATGAGGGTGTTTAGGAGCGAAAATCCAAATCAATGCATTTAACGACTCATTGTTATTCTGGGTCTCTGCTCCTAAACATCTGTTCAAGAAATCATCTCGCGACAAATCTTCGAAGATTGGTTTGATGACTTTTTGAACTTCTTCAGTCAAAAGAGCCTTCTCGTGGTGGAAACTATCCAGTTCTCCTTTAGCTTCCGCTTTGCGCCATTTGCACCAACTGTCCTCGCCTGCTGGACAATTTTGATGCTGAGGATTTTCATCTGTAGAACATTTATGGAAGAAAGTTGCCCAAATTTCTTGCTTCATTCCTTCTATCGAATTTGCGTGTCGACGAATAGCTAGCCCAAAAAATGTAGTAAGGTCGTAAATGACCTTATCAGTAAGTTTTCCAGCCCCTTTTCCACCAATGCCTTTGTGATTCTTCTTTGCATTTCTAACCCGCGTTCCCATTCTTTTCTCGACATGTCCTACGCATTCCTTTCTTACTACGACGTATATTTTATTATTTGCAGAAATACCGGAGAAAACTCCAGCAAAATCCAATATACAATATACAACACTTGTCGCAATTGGAACATCCATGTTCATGCTTGCCGAAAGTTTCTTTACTGATGTTGATGCGAAGTCCTTTTTCTTCTCTGATAAGTATCGATTCCCATGAAATACTCGTTTTTAAGAGCGAGTATGACGTTGAACGTTAAAGCGATCTCCCTTCGTACGATCCATTTAAAAAAATCACTGAACACACAAACAGCACAATACTTACAACAAAATATAACTGAGTATAGCTTGAAGGCCTTTCAGTGCTCACTCTAGACTGGATTATCGTTTTCATTCCAAACAGCAAATAAGTTTAGACAATTGGTTGGTTTTCCATCTTTTTATATTTATACCTGTGTTCGAATTTATAAGGCTCAGGTAAAAAATTAAAAGATTTGATGCTCTTTCTCATCGAGTACTCTAGCCGCGGCTGCAAACTCCTTACCTGTTTAACACTGTAATTTCTGAACGACTCGGAATATCGGAAAATCCCTTTGCCCACATATTCTCCACTATATATAGATACAATTCATGCAAAAAAATCAGTTTCTCCAACCCGACACACGGGATGACGCCCTTAAGCATGCGTCCGCACTTTGTAAACTGACAACTTGTCCAGAATTAATCGTAAGATTGCCAAGCTAACCTGATTTGGTTATCTATAGAAAGCTTCAGGCTTTGTGCAACTATATGGACTTGTTTATAAGCTAATGAACATGTCCCACTTCCGCTGGCGCCTATGCAAACTTAATCCTTAACTTCCAAAATGAGGGAGAAACTTAAAAATGTTCAGAAACAACGCCCCTCGTCAAGCGCCAGCCCAGGTTATATTCCAAAGATTCCCGTTTTGTTCGCAATGCTTTTTACATTATTCATCGTGATCGTAATTAACATCAAGCGAGGAATAGTGAAAAGAAATAGGTTCTAAAAAATAAGAACTAACTGGATTAGTGTATACGTCTCGCCGCTTTTGACGCACACTCTTCATGAATAGTTATACCCAAGTTAATTTATAATTCCGAAAAATATTTAAAAATTGAGATCATGCTTACTATGATATATAAAAATTCTTGTTTGTCTTTAACGGGTAACTTTCAGCGACAAATCGATAAAACAGATTTGTATATCGTCGCCACAGAAGATAAGACGTTAAAAGAACGGCAGACTTTTACTTTGTTACATGCAACAAAAAGTTCAAAAGGGAATTAAGGTCATAATAGTAGTCGAAATGTTAATGAATGCTCAAACTTCCTTCGATAAAATAACCATAAAAGCGTAGAATGAACCGATAATAATCCGGACACAGTTCCAACAGAAAATGCCTATACAGTTCTAAAGAAAAAGATAGTTGAATATTACCTAACAAATAAAGATACAGTCGATTCTCGGTTCAAATTACTGAGAGTTCAAATAATCGAGAAAGGGAAAGGACAAAATTCAAATGAAAAGGTTATATGTATGATACGAATCAAAATCTATTAATTACGATATCACGATATCATGAAACGGAAAAAATATTTGTTTTTGGAGCAGTGGCTTCCATCTAGTACTGACTAGTGAGTTTTCAATAGAAGAAAGAAAGAAATCATCATTTATTTCCGTTCTGAAGTCATTGAAACGTGAATATTTGCAGATGATCTTGTCTCGGTCAATGTGATTAAAAGTCGAGGAGATGATTTTTCGTCTTCACCTTGACAGGTCGAAGCTAATACTTAGCGCAGCGTAGACACCATGATCAACATGAACATAATCCTCGAAGGTTAACAGTCCCTAGTTAGATAGTTGCTGCATCTGGCGGGATGGAATCTGTGAAGTTGCACAATTTTAATGGCTGCTTCGCAGTTCCAATTTGAATAACAAACCGACCCTTTATGAAACAAATATAAAGGTGGATATATAGGTGACTTATTAACATCGGGTTTTGTCGGCTCATATTGCAGCCTGTTTGCTTATTGTATGTCCTAACAAAGTTCGTTTAAGTAAATAGTCCCGTCCTATTCCCGTGGCCCCGGAGATATACTACTAGGTGCATCTAGTCACAGCAACTGTGTGACAGCTTAATATGATATAAGAGGATATCTCGTCCGCCTCATTGGAGAGCCAGGATGTTGGGTACTTAGCTAGACATAGTGTGCAGATGTTTTTGTAGAGCATGTGAAGGGCTAACAGTTTTTTCAGACCTTAAACATTTTCTTTGATATGGATGGTTTTAAAATTATGGATTATGCCTTGTTCCAACCAGTGCTTTCTTGATGGCGCATTGGATGGGAAAAATATCAGCGCATTTATAATTTTTTTTTGTTTGAGCGATAAGTCCTAATATGTGATTTCATTTCTTTGAGCTAGAATGATTTTGCAGATTTGCTCACCATGAGTGATTCCCATTTTTGTTATCGGTCCATGGTACAGAATATGATTGTTTGGCCAACCAGGGCAAAGTGGAAGACTGGTCACGTATTATAAGGTTATGACAGAGTATATACCGATGAACCAAAGATCAATCGGGAGTGTTTTTGAGGCAGACGTTTGCAAGTACATACAGGATTACGGCGATTTGCACGGAATATTGGTCTAAACAACTAAAAATAAATCCAATGTTAGAAGCTCGGCGCTTCGAGTATGAAAATTTTAGTTGATTTCTGAAGTAGGAATATTTCAACCCTTTCGAAATGTGTCTAAAAGGAGGATTTTTTTATACTCAGTGGGAAAAGCACAAAATGATGTTGCTTCCAAAACCCAACAAGCCACCTGAGATTGAGCATCATATTTCCTGATCTGTCTGTTGGATACAATGGGGAAGATCATGGAGAAAGTCATCTGCTACAGACTGCTTCTCATTGTCGAAAGTACAATGACTGGTTGGAGCGCCAATATTGATTTCGGCGCGCCCACTTTATGGTGGATTTAATAAGCATAGTGATGGATCTGGCAAAAGACGCGCGGAGTTCTGGTGGCTGCTGTACTATTGCTATTGGATGTCAAAAATGCATTTACTTCCGTAGACTGGAGCCGAATTAATGCGACGTTTGTTGACATAGATGTTTCTCAATATATGGCGAGTATGGTCGAGAATAACTTCTTAGAGAGGACTCTTTTGTACGGGACGAATGAAGTCCCCAAAGAGTACGCCGTCACAGTGAAAATACCACAGGGCCGGTAGTCGGATCCCCTACTGTGGATTGTCATACAATGGGATGCTTGTTTCTCTCGTCTTAGGAAAAGCTATGATTGTCGGCTTGCAGATGACCTGGCTATAGTTGTTACAGCAAAGAACCCAGAGGATGTTGAAGCCTACTAGATGAAGACAGTGAGAGCGGTAAAATATTGGCTAGAGGGAGCCGGGCTGACATTGGCGAATGAGAAAACGGAAGCGGCCTTAATAACGAGCCGTAGAAAGAGGAACACTGTGTAAGTGGTCGGCTCGAAGTTGGCTATCAAAACTCTGGATATAATGATTGATGCCTAGTTTAACTGTAGGAAACACTTAGAGTACGCATGTCAAAAGGCAGCTAATGCTACCGTGGCACTTAAAAATGTTTCCAAATGTTGGAAAGCCGAAGCACTCTCGGAGATTGCTTTTGGCCGGAGTGGTGCGATCCATTCTGCTGAGGCGTTTTTGAACTTTCAGAGAAGGAAGCAATAAGATTCAGTTAACCGGATGAGGACTTGCAGGGCTTCCAGAACCACATCAGATGAAGCAGTACTGGTAGTGGTGGGTATGATCGCAGTCGACATTCTGGCCGAAGGAATGAGTGAAATGACGTCCCCACGTAATCGATGAGGGCGATCAGACCCGAGTCTGCAATGAATGTCTGTTTGAATTGGCTCTTGTCGCGAAGGTTTATCGGAGGCATGGCACCATGATCCGAGAGAATTCCTGGCAGATATTCTCTCGGCTCAGTTATTTGCAGTTAGCCGCTCTGTGGGAGTTCCATGCTGACTGTGGATGTGTCCATATCGCGGGCAGCGTTGCTTTTACGCTCAGGCATATAGTTACGGCAATCAGTGGATTCACTTTGACGTTAGTTCCTTTGGACCTAACGAGGAAGACTTTCGGCTCTTTGAATAGTCCATACGGTTCATGGTTGTACCTCATTCATCTTCGTAAGAGTGACTCATGGTAGTTGTGTCCAAATCGCGGGCAGCACTCTTTGTGGGGACAAGCGTGAAGTTGCGCTGTACAGTCGGGACGTGGCATACCTTAGCTGCGGTAGGAGTGCTAGATAGGTCTCGCGTCCCCTGGTTTGAATGCTGAGCCTGCACTCAGTATAAACTAGTAACGTTGAACGTTGAGCCACTAACGCTGAGGCTCCGATATGTGGTTCCCAAATCAATTGATGCCCGAAGAGGGCGGTGGGATTATGCCTACACGGCAAGTACACGAAGAGAAAAAAGTGAGAATATTTAGGGGCATAGCTCTTTCAATCGTAAATAGCTGCTTATTTACATATATATATATAGCAGGATTTCCACCAAACTTTACCCGTATCGTGCTCCATATTATGACCTATATTATTGCATATTATGTTGATTCTGGATTGAACTTAAATAGATTTTCTATTAAATTTACAAACTATAATAAAATGCTTCTGGTCCACGATTCAATAATTCATGGGTGTATTTCTATTCACTTAGAACGAATAATGATAAAAAGTTCAGTCAAATTTTGTAAGTTGCAGAGCTGTTTTCCCAATCAAAGGACCAGCATGTTGACGAGTGAGAGAATCACGCTAGAGGATATCAATGGGCGCAGAGCTAGCATTTTTTTTCAAGCTCATGCTGCTGCGAGACATCTTTTACGTTGCGGAGAATTGAAGAGTTCTGAGCAGATTTGAAGTAAATGGTAAAGTATTGACGCCGATTTCATGTGGGTATGACTGGCATTTCATTTTGTACACCGTGGTCTACAGCATGCACATTTATCATGGTTTCCTCCTAACTTCGTAAAAGTTAGTATGTCTCCTGCTCTTTCCTTTGTGGAGTATAGAGGGCATCGATACAACCCTTTTTCAAAACGTTTCCTTTTTTAAGGTTTTGTGGAAAACAAATCGACTTATCGTCTGTCGATCACACGCGTTTTTCTCAGAAACGGTTAGACCTGCTCACACGAAACTGCGAACTTTCAGGCATGCGATGAATTACGCTTCCCTACGTTCAACTTAAGGGGTCAATATGCACGTAAAAGATGGATGTAATTTTTTTTCCATTGAATACAGCCATGTGGGGTATCAAATTAAATGCCTCGGTTAGCACTTTTCGAAACAGATATTAGTTTTGATATTGACTGCAAAGGACAGACCTGAGGGGGCCGAAAATTGTCAATTACTATGATATAAGCACCCATCGTCAGAACCCACCCACCCGCGAAAAATATGAAATGAAAAAATTATGGTGGTCCATACACATGGTATCTAGGCCTCAAAATACTCTTCACTATGATATCTGCTGCACTGAAGTGAATATGATTCTTTCATAAAAAAATCTGACTTCTTTTTTATTTGAACTTCATTATCTTCACACTTAATGCTGTGCAAGTGTCGAAAACAAATATCCATCACCCAGCGGAATGCGAAGCTGGGACTACGATATCGGAAGAGGCTCAGCTCGGCTATTGCACCACTTACATAAATAGAAAAAGTTAGTGACAAAAACATCTCAGAATGAAATGCCTAATGGTATATAGAACAGGGCTCTTCTTCAATTTGTTTACATAGGAATCAACGAACCCCTACTTTTCCAAACGGTCCAGTTTATGGTTTTCCACTTTCGTATCAATAACAATAAATACATATATATATCTGGTCCAATAAATAGAATAATGACCAACATTGATCCAGTACAACTTTTGAAATGTATTGTCCAGAGACCTACTTTGGAATGTGTTCACCTGAAACTTTTCCATGATTCAATAAGCAATTTCGATGATTGATTCATTAATTCTAAATTACATTCACCAAATCAAGTTTCATCGAATACATTTGTTTGAAGTAGCAAAAAATATTCAAGTGAATAAGTAAAATACATTTTTTCATTTCTTTAAAACCACTCGGCTAAATTTGAGTTGCCATAGTGCTAAAAATATCATAAAGTACTCCTATATCTATACGTAAGTGATTATTTGAGAGAATGTGTATTCAGTGCATGTAAATTGGTTCACCTACCATTCTTAATTATGCAATTTTCTAGGGTGTGTGTCGTTTTTCAAAAATTGCAAAAAAATGGAACGAATATTTATCGATAAGGCACCTTTTGATATAAAGATATTCTGATTTGATTCAACCAATGTAAATTTATGAACGATTGCATACTTAATTTGGGACGTGAACTGAGACGAGAAGGAAGCCTGCAGTTTTTGTGATTTCTGAATGAAAATAGAATTAAATATCCTAAAAAGAATTTTTTTTGAAGTTATTGAAACAAGCATCACAGGAGTCTTAAGTTTAATAATAAAGCTTATAGTTAAGCAATAGATCACAAAATCAATCGTAGTTTATTACTTTGTTCTTCGAGCGACCCATTCAAATAAAAGGGAGAAAAGTGAGTTTAAGGGGGTCATCCCGTGTGTCGGGTTGGAGAAATCGATTTTTTTTTTTTGCATGAATTCTATCTATATATAGTGGAGAATATGTGGGCAAAGGGATTTTCCGAAATTCCCAGTCGTTCAGAAATTACAGTGTTAAACAGGCAAGGAGTTTGCAGCCGCGGCTAGAGTACTCGATGAGAAAGAGCATCGAATCTTTTTTTACCTGTTAGTTTTTTACCTGAGCCTTATAAATTCGGACACAGGTATAAATATAAAAAGATGGAAAACCAATCAATTGTCTAAACTTATTTGCTGTTTGGAATAAAAAGGATAATCCAGTCTAGAGTGAGCACTGAAAAGCTTTCAAGCTATACTCAGTTATATTTTGTTGTAAGTATTGTGCTGTTTGTGTGTTCAGTGATTTTTTTAAATGGATCGTACGAAGGGAGATCGCTTCAACGTTCAACGTCATGCTCGCACTAGAGAACGAGTATTTCATAGGAATCGATACTTATCAGAGAAGAAAAAGGACTTCGCATCAACATCAGCAAAGAAAGTTTTAGCAAGCCTGAACATGGATGTTCCAATTGCGACAAGTTTTGTATATTGGATTTTGCTGGAGTTTTCTCTGGTATTTCTACAAATTTCTGTAAATGATAAGATATATGTGGTAGTAAAAAAGGAATGCATAGGACATGTCGAGAAAAGAATGGGAACGCGGCTTAGAAATGCAAAGAAGAATCACAAAGGCATTGGTGGAAAAGGGGCTGGAAAACTTACTGATAAGGTTATTAACGGCTTCACTACATTTTTTGGGCTAGCTATTCGTCGACACGCAAATTCGATAGAAGGAATGAAGCAAGAAATTTGGGTAACTTTCTTCCATAAATGTTCTACAGATGAAAATTCTCAGCATCAAAATTTTCCAGCAGACGAGGACAGTTGGTGCAAATGGCGCAAAGCGGAAGCTAAAGGAGAACTGGATAGTTTCCACCACGAGAAGGCACCTTTGACTGAAGAAGTTCAAACAGTCATCAAACCAATCTACGAAGATTTGTCACGAGATGATCTCTTGAACAGATGTTTAGGAGCAGAGACCCAGAATAACAATGAGTCGTTAAATGCATTGATCTTGACATTCGCTCCTAAACACCTTCATTCTGGAGCCAAGGTCGAAGAAATAGCCACTTTTCTGGCTATAATTATTTTCAATGGAGGATTCATTGGCATTCTCAAAATCCTAGTGACAATGGGATGTCAAGTTGGTCATATATGTCAGGTTTATGTCGACCGCCATAATGAAGCGCGAATTTGGCGGTTCGAACGACGCTCGACTGACCTCGCTAAAAGAGCCAGGATTGAAACCAGAGGGCAGCAATCGGGCTTACAAGGCTTTTTTGAAGAAATGGAGAGTGCTCTCTATGGACCAGGTATAGCAGATTAATGGTGAGCTAAAATTTTACTATTGATAATCACATTTAAATTTTCAAATGCGTTTTTCTCGAAACTGCATATTGAAAATCGGCTGCCACCATAGCTCAAAATCTATCCAACCAAATTCTTTGAAATTTTCACGATTTCTTCAATACATATTTCTACGGTCCGCAAACTAGGATAATTGCAATCGGACCGGTCGTTTTTTTTTTATTCATAAAAAAAGCCGTAAAAAAACACCAAAATCCAAAAAATTAAGTTTAAAAGCCCACCAAAAATTTACCTTTTAATATTTTTTAATTATCCTAGTTTGCGGACCGTAGAATTTTGTCCACATTAAATTGCCGTTTAGTTTTTTTTCCTCAGATGAACACAGCGCCCTCCAGCGTGGCAGCAGAAAAACACCTTTTTTTGGACATGGGTGCATAAATTGGCACGTATTCCAAAAACTAGCTACGATATCAAGCAGAAAAATTTATCATATATACTAGAGATATCAATAAACATATGGTGAAAAAATCACGTTTCTATCTTTATCCAGTCCTCCAAAATAATTTTTCAAAAAAAGGCAAAAAAAACGGCCTTCACACGGGATGACCCCCTTAAGCGACCACAGTTCTTGCTTAAATGCTTCCCAAAATACCTCTTCAACATCAGTACTTCTACGTGAAACAACACAAAATTTCGAAATATACAGAGTATTTCCAGAAATACTTGTCAATCAAGTTATTTTTAGCATTTTTTTTGTGTGTAACGTACTAATTACATGAAAGTAAAATCTCTGATTTGAAAAGCACTTAGTTGTTACATTGTGCGAGAAAATGTGAATAGCTTCAGATGTATCAGTAATTAAATTAGCAACCCAAGCGTCTATTGGCGCGATTTGTCGCGGCTGGCATTAAACGATATTGCTGCCTAGTAGATTGAGCGTGTCTACGGCAGATGTCTGTACGCATATACAACTACTATAGTAAAGGAAATTCCTATACAGAAACTTCTAATGATAAGCGAAAGTAAAATTATGGAGCAGAGTCTTGCTCATGTGGAAGTAGGTGGGTACATTTCCTCGAATTATTGAACTTCCTTTTTGCTTTCCCGATAGAGCAGACTGAATCCAGCCTTGGGGGTTCATACACCTCCGCATTGTTCCATGCAATTTGAGTGTAAGAATATACCCCCCAGCCCGAAGTCCAGTCACTGCTCATTCCCAATTTGGATTTCAATTGATAAGTTAAATTGTTCTAGCTTTATTGATCTTAAGAAAAAAAAAACACTTAATGAATCAAACGGGAAAGTTATTTTTTTCTCTTTTCATATTTGAGTCATGATAATTCTTTGGTACTGATTCGTATGCACCGGGTGCTATATGAATAATTAATGAGGTTTCTCCGATGAAAAAATAGGACATAATTATTTTCTGAGAGCTTTACAGCGGAAATCAATACAAGTGCCATACATAAGCTGCTACTGTGTCAATTATTTGCACAGAATAAACAGCGACATTCCCGGCATTCCGAACATGATTCTGGGAGAAAATGTATCTAATCCGTAATAGTTTTTTTTATTTCCATATCATGACAAAGTTTGACAAGACAAAGAAAGCATTCGGATGTCGGATTATTAGATAACAAGTCGGGAAACCGGAAGCTTGACGCTTCAGGTATAAAAGGTTTTGTGTTTCCCTATGTGAGGAGCATAACGAGATATTGAAATCGTCCATTGCCAGAACTGAGCGATTTAAATATCTTGAAGGGCAGGTTACCGACATTGCCAAAACTCAGCGATTTAAATATCTCGAGGGGCAGGTTACTGCCATTGCCAGAACTCAGCGATTTAAATATCTCGAGTCAATGCTATCTGCCAATGGAGAACTGCGTAATGAAATTATTTCACACATTAACGCAACCTGGATGAAGTGGCATTCCCCAACTGGTTTTCTTTGTGATCGACGTATCAGCGCACGTTCCAAATCTAAAATTTACTGCAATGTCGTCCGTCTGCCGCTCTCTATAGTTCTGAGTATTGGCCGACTATAAAGGTCAATGAGCGGCGTTTGGCACTTGGCATGTGTATGCACGAGACTGTCCTCCATGCCGGTGCAAAATTTGGTACACCTAGGATGAGCTTAAGGGAAGATTTATTTGAGCAGATACCGGAATGGGACATCTCTCGAAGATTAGATTTCACATAAGTGTTTTACACAAAACCTTAAAAAGGGCTGCAGATAAATAGATTCTTCATAAATGCGACTTTAATATTCCACGCGAATGTCAATTATTCCGGGTAATTATGACGTCAGCATCTGATTTGCATGGCTTTAGAAGCAGTAAATTCGCGCGAAAGTGCTAAGTTTCAACTGCTTTAACCTTGGTGTTAATTACCAGATTTTCACGAAATTTAGCACGTGGATACGAAATATTGTCATCTGTGCTAGTACAAAATTCGAAAGTCCTAGGACGAATTTAAGAGGGGTTTTTCAGTGAATTTCTAAAAAGTAGTAATATACTATTAGTAAGTTTATTTGAGCAGATATCGGAATGGGACATATTTTGAGGCCTAGATTTCATCTAGACGCACCACCCTGATTTTTTTCGGATTTTTAGGTTGGGTAGTTTCCGAAAATGAGCCCTGTCTCACTTCAAGTGCGTACATTTTGACTCCTTACTCACACACTTTGCAATTTATGCCAAAACTAATATCAGTTTCGGAAAGTACAAATTGAGACCTTTCATTTGATACTACACAACTAAATCCAGTGAACAAAATTTTTGAATCCCCTCATGTATGGGGAGCCCCCCTTTAAACTCCACCTAAATTTATGCCACTCGCTGTATGCGTGAGATTTCATAGCTCCCATCTGTCCACCAAATTTCGTTCGGATCGGTTTAGCCGTTTTGGAGAAAAGTGCGTGTGACAGACAGACAGACAGACATTGAATCGTTTTTAATAAGGTTTTGTTTTACACAAAACCTTAAAAACGATATCTGGAATTAATAAGTAGTAGATGTCTTAGGGTAGCTTCCAGAACCGCCGATAGGTTCCTCGATGGAACTTGCAGAATATATGCAAAGTATGGCCCCTTGGCAACCATCCTCCTTCTATCTCAGTCTTGATAGCTTCTGGATAATTCAGTCCAATTCACTTAATATTTATTGGAATATATATATCTTAGCACTGGCAATAACTTTAATACATAACGTCTACCCTTAGCTCTTCAATAACTAGTCAACCTAAGTGTAATCTGTGTTTCTAGCGATTAAATTATTTGAAATAAGACTGAGATACGACTTGTAGCACTGATGAAAGGAACAAGTGGTCCCCGACCGAATATCGACATATGCAAGTATAATAAATAACACTAGCGAAAAGCAAAAACAAGTTTTAATTATTTCAAATAACTTTTGTGCCCTTGTCAACTGCTGCGCAAAATGAATCAATTGGGTGATCAAAAGTCGGCACCGAGCTGCTACAGTCTTCCGCAGAGTACACAGGCCATTCTGGCAGATGCTGATTCAAGATCTTTGGACACGTTCGCCGCCACTGCAGACAAAATCCTCGTGATCTACTCGCGACCCGTGGCTGACAAGGTATCGCGTGACACGTCAAACAGGCGGCCCTGCTGTAGCAGAAGGTGGCAGCACTAACGGTAGGAGTAGATCACTATCTAGATTCGCTTCCCCAAAAGGGCGATTGGGTAGTAGTTCGTCAGGACCCTCAACAAAGTTCTCCGAAAAGGCTAATCCCTGCATTTTCTAACAAAAAAACTAGATTTACCGGAAGCTCCGGCAACTGTTACCCGAACTGCAGCACCACGTCGCCTAATAATGTACGGCCCCCACAACAGATCCCTCATGGTTGTGCGGTCACCACCCGTGTAGAAATTTCAAAAATCGATAGTTCTTTTGTTAAAAAATTCATTCACACATTAAAGAAGACATATTCCAAACGCTAAGATGGTGAAAATATCTAAATACTTCTATTTTGAATTTTGGAGCAAAACCTCTACTCCAATGCGAACATACCGAAAATCTGAAAGGTGTTTAACTCGAAATTTCATTTTTCAAGTCGAACTAACATCTTTAGCAGACTATTTACAGACCTTCGGACAGGTGTTGGTCTTTGCCACTTCTTATGATTCCTAAACCCAATGGCAGCCTGGTGACGATTAAAAATGTCTAAACGCTCAGACGATTCCCGGCCGATACTCCACTCCACTCATCCACGATTTTGCGCACTCTATCGCAGACTGCTGTTTTATCTCGACCTTAGACTTAGTCAAGGCATACTAACAAATCGCTATAATTTCCTAAGACATTCCGAAAATGGCAATATGCACATCATTCAAACACTTCGAGTTCAGTAGATTGACTTTTGGACTGTGCAACGCGGCGCAAACCTTCCAGAGATTCTTCCACCTCTGTACTGATGTACTCTACTCTCGTTTCATTTATTTGGGTGGTGTTCTGGTCGTATTTTCTTCTGAGTACGAGCATTTAGGGTACCTCGAGTGCATTTTTCAACGTCTTCTTGAGGCCGGTCTAGTAGCCAACGTTAAGAAATGTTAATACTTGCAACCACAGATGAGATTACTCGGCTAAATGATTTCCCTTGATTTCGAGCTTCCCGCTTCCGAAAACAGTTGAGGATTTGAGAAACTTAATGATTACTTTTCTGGGCCCAACGAGACAAAAGACACCCGCCTGATTATGTGGTCCCCAGAGATTGCCCAAGCGCTTGAGATCATCAAGCAACAGGTGGTAGAAGCTACCCTTCTGACATTTACTTAGCAAGATGCAGCTCTAACCGTATACGTTGATGCTTTAGACATTGCCGTAAGTGCTGCCTTCCGCCAAAAGGTAAACCAAACCCGGCAGCCGTTGAGTTTCTTTTCCAAGCAACTGAATGTTGCTCAACAGAATTACAGCATTTAAGATTAGTCCAGTACCTTGCAATTAAATATTACCGGCATTCGCTTCAAGGCAGACCGTTCACAGTGATCACGCATCATAAGCCGCTCACCTTTGCTTTAAAATAAAAGCCCGAGAAAGCGTCCCCTCGCCAACTTGGGCACCTGAGTTTTATCAGCCAGTTCACTTCCGACATTCAGTTGCAGACGTTTCGTCAGGTGTTGCAGAGGTTAAGATCCCCGCCACCGTTAATTTTCCGGCAATCGCGGAAGCGCAGAAAGACGACGCAGTTCTTCAGAGCCTCAGGACCCACTCCAAATACACATATAGTGAGTTTCCTATCTTCGGTTCACGTTCAGTATATACTCCGTTACCTCAGGGGACAAGGCCATATATTTCGGCCGGAGCGATGGCGGGGGGTGGTCCCTGTCTGTTCCTGAAATAGGATATTCTGGGTGATTTTAGAGTTTGAAATAAGAAAACTAAAGTAGAGCAAGTGGTTTTGTTTTTAATTTTGCTTAAGGGAGAATTTTAGTGGCATTTCTCAAGAGTTCTAAGGAGTGCAGTTTTGATGGCGAAAACAACGAAAGGGTTAGCGGTTGAAGGATTTGCGATTTCGCTGTTTTTCACGTTTCTTTATTCGGAGCTGTTGGTGGAGTAAAATGACCTCTGTGAATGCTAAGTTTGAAGATTCCGAAAGTAAGGTAGAGAAGTTTTGTTAATGTCCCTTTCTGGAGTAGCATCTCTGTTTTGTCGTAGGTGGTAGGAAGTGGTTGTGAGAATGAGGACGAAGTGCCGAAAACTCTTCAAGACTCTCATCCAATTGGATGGTTGCGCGAAGGATTATTATTATAACATGAGCATGATTTAAGTTTTTTCCGTTTGACTTGACTCCTTTTTCCCCTCCCTTCCCTAACTCCTGCGAAACTTACATTAACAAAAAGGGCATTTTGCATTTTTATGACTTGAGGACATCAAGGAAGGGCGGGGACTCACGTTCAATGTACCTTGTAGTCAGTTCAATGTGGTACAGATATTTTATCTCTAACCGAGTAATAATTTGCCGCGAAAAAGGCAACTTTGATCTACTATAACTTCGTTAATAATAGTAGGATTTCCACTACATGTCCAATGTGACGTTTCATATTGAAAACGATATTACTGCATCTAGGATGAAATTAAAAGTCTACAGAAAATATTCAAATAATTAATAAGATTAATACCATAAAATAATATTATTAGCTTTTTTTGAATAGGTACCGTAGCGAAGAGTATTTTGAGGCCTAGATACCATATGTATGGAGCGTCACATTTTTTTTCGGTTGAGTAGTTTCTGAGAACAAATTCTTAAACGACTATGATAGCAGTATGATCGAATCCGTGATGAAATAAGGTATAAACAAGCCGGGAAACCGGAAGCTGGACGCTTCAGATACGAAAGGTTTTGTGTATTTCTTAGTACGTAGCACGTAATATATTCATATATTATGTGAGAGTATCCACTTTCGGGTGATATTGACATTCATTCAGCAACAAATTTGAGGTATTATAACTTTGTTAGTAATAGTGCGATTTCCACCAAACTTGGTAAGATCATGCTCTATATTATAGCCTATATCACTGCAAAATTTCATGGTACTAGGGTGAACTTAACCATTTACAAAAAATTGTAGTAATATACTATTATTAACTTTATTTAAACAGATATCGGCATGGAAGGTATTTCGGAGCCCAGGCACCATATAGTGGCAGTCTCCTGATTTTTTTCAGATTTTTCGGTTTGGTAGTTTCTGAGAATGGCTCCCTTAAAGAAGTGATCACTTTCAACCCCCCGCGCTCCCCACCCTTCCAACGAATGTCAAAACTAAGATCGGCTTTGAAAAGTACTAATCGAGACCTTTAATTTGATACCCCACATGACTATATTTGATGAAAAAAAATTGTACACCCCCCTTTTGCATGTATGGGGACCCCCCCCCCCCCCTTAAATTCAATGTAAAAGGATGTAATTCACTGTATGCGTGAGCGTTCACAATTCCCACCTTTCTACCAAATTTGGTGTCAATCGCTATAACCGTCTCCGAGAAAAATGTGTGTCACGGACAGATAGACAGACAGTAAACCAATTTTAATAAGGTTTTGTGTTCACATAATTATAAAAGTAAAGTAAAATTACGGTTAGATCTAAGCAACTCTGTCCTTTTTAAGATAATTAGCAAAAAACACTTTGTATAAAGTAAGGGAACATACATAATAAACATTTTGTTAGTGATGCGAAAAGGGCATCTCTAATTTAATTTCAAAGCAATGGATTAGTTCTCTCCTCTGATTAATTTCATGAAAGGGGTTTCACCCCTAATCAGAATCCAGATACATTGGACTTTTGACGGTTTTAACGTCGAAAATGTTGAATGATAATGTTTAGAGAGTTCTCCTTGGTAAAATGGAAGATCATATTCAGTGGCGAATTAATGCACCCAACACAGTATACTTCACTGTCCTATCCTTTCTAAGCACCCAGGAAAACGAGCTTCGGATATGCAAAACAATGGTCCGCTCTGTGCACCAATGCAACTTCGATATCAAAACTGTACAACAATCCTTCATAAATGAGCGCAAAATATTACACAGAATATTGGACTCTATTGCAGTTGGAAAAACAATATTCATCCTTATGGTATATGGGTGATATTCAGTTTACAGAACGAACAACAGGACAACCTCAATCTGAATTGTAGCACCATTGGAAAAAACAAACTTAAAGATGCATACCCGACTGCATCAGAATACTTTCGATGTGACCTGAAAACGATGAACTTTAACCAGGCTCCGTAGTCATGGCATGAAATGTAGAGAGGATAACGATCACCTCTAATGAACATTTTAAATAAAAAAGAAGTTTGAGATATATTTGTGAGTGATGGCTCATTTTTAGAAACCGAAAATCTAAAACAGATGAAATATTCTCAACAAAATAGGCAAAATAAAAAATGCAGAAAGTATAATATGACCGTTCAATAAGTATTAATTTATTTCAACTAAGTACACCACAGTTTTGATAGAGTCAAATTTAAAATATTCCCGGAGCTTGGAGTGCCACAAAAGTGTGATCAGTTTTATCAAAATGACGGCAGCTACTGTGCAGCCAAATCAAATTACCAGGCTTCTTGACAGGAGGAATTAGACGGTTTCGTTCTGTCATCTTCAATGTCCTCTCAGCACAGTTTACACACAGGCTACTACTTAAATCTTCATAATTAATAGTATACGTGAATGATTTGAAAATGCAAATTCCAGACTAATGCTAATGAACACAGATTAGTTCATGTAATCTAAGTCGATTAATTATCTTGATAGACCGCGAGATAAAAAAATTCCTCATAAGGTCGAGCATTCCCAACAAATGTTTCGTTCATACAAGTTCCAGCCAACTTTTCATACTCAATGAACGTGACTTCGCTAGATATTGACAACTATGACACCTTTCTAAGTGACGTGAACCAAAACTACAACTTATCTTTGATAGACTAAGCCAACTCAAACGATAATCTTTCGTACCGTATGATTGACAATTTACCTTCAAACGCAACTGATAACTTAGATTCGATTGAACACTCTGACGATATTCATTTTCCAGACTAGGGAGTTCTCCTATCTCGAATTTAGACTAGAGGATGGACGAACACTTAGTCGAGATACCAGGTTTGTTCAAAAAATGGCCGACTTTTATTCACAAAACCAAAATTTATTAAGAAGGCTTTTAACATTATTCTCCTTCAGACTACTTCCCTTGAGCTGCTACATATTTCCCCCGTTTTGTGATTGCCGGAACGAATACCGAAAATCCTCTTTTGGTTTGGCATGCAGACGGTTCGTTGCATTTTTCAAAACGTCTTCCCTGGTTTGAAATTTGGGTCCTTTCATAGACAGTAATAGGGAGCGATCCGGAGAGTAGAGAGGTTAGCGAATTGCAGGTGTTATTACCGGCCAAGAAACTTTGAATCACGTGTGAAGAATAAGCAGGTTCGGTATCATGATAAATTTGCCAGTTACCATTAACCCACAGGATGACTGTTTTATCTAGGACAGAGGCAGCTCATCAGATGTTGCTTTACCCCTACTCTGGGAACACCGTGACCAAAGTGATTGCTGGCTCTCTTATATTAATCCGCAAACACGTCACGGGTGTGCCCTGAACGAAATCGTAGTGGTCTGTCTTTTAAACTTTTTGTATTAGCTCTTGGAATAGCGTGAGCAATACTGGCTACAAGTGCTATCGTTCATTTATATATAATCACAAAGACGAGATAAGTGCGAATTATATATAAGTGAAAACCTGCCTTATATTCAGACCCGAACAAAGCCGAAGAGAAATTATTGTATTTGAGGACTGAAGAATGTCGGATTGGACCTATTGGGAAGAAGATTTCTTCCACTTTTGTGGTCCCCAAACCCGTCCAGGGCAGAGGCACACAGGACTCATGTCGTGTTTGTAATTATATATAAATGAGCAATTACCATCTGTAGTCATTTTTGGTCACACGGCTCCCTCGCTCAGGGCAGAGGTAAGGCAGCGTCTAAGGAGCTACCAAATTTGTCATCCTTAGGTATATACCCTTGTATTTTCTAAATGACTAAAAGTGAAGCAGCATTGACTTTTTTTTTGCGGAATGAAATTCCGGCTGCAGAAACATTCAAATATTGCAGAAGTTCGGAAAGTCGACTATGTGGCAAAAGGCAGAGAACGTGTTAACGACTTTGGACGACCTCCAATGTCAACTGATGAGCACATCAAAAAATTTAAGTAAATGGTGTTCAAATATCAAATCAAATCAAATAATAATTAGAATCTTTGTCGATATGGTTGGCATTTCAATTGGAGCAGTGAAACAATTTTGAGGGATCAATTGGATAACAGAAAAGTGAAGTCTCTTTTGAAAAACACTCGATTCCTTCGAAAACATGTCAAGTTAAGTTTATGAAGAGATGATTTATGACTATCAGAACGTCTACGAACGCAGTATTACCGAGAGATGAGACTTGGATCTATGCTTATAATTATGCCAAAGGAGATGCTAAAAAATCGCCCTAAGCCGTTCAAAAATCAAGGTCATGCTGTCAGTTTTCTCTGACTATCGTGGTGTTGTCCATTATGGGTTCCTATCGCCGGACCAAACTGTCAACAAGAAATACTATTTGAGTGTTATATGTCGTTCGCGTGAAGCTATTCGCAAGAAGGGGCCGGATTTATAGAAAGACAACACTCGTCACCATATTGTGCTGCCTCACATGACATTGATTCTTCCTGAGTTTTACGCCAAAAAATCACTCATATCGTTCCGCAATCACGTTATTCATGTGGCTTAACTCCGCATGACTCCTGGCTATTTCCCAAACTCAAAAAACGGCCTTGGGAGAACCGCTTTGAACCTATTTCGAAAAATTGAACGTGAATTGCTACACAATATGATTTTTTGCTTCGAGGAAAAATGGCATAAATGAATAGCATCGCATAGGACGAAATTTGTTTGGAAAAATGAATAAAGGTTTTCCATTTTATAACAAAATTCCCCCTATTTTTTGAATACAGTAATATATAACCTGAATCGGGGATTGGGCTACTTTGGATACATGAAAAAAACCAAAGTAGAAACGTTTCTCCCGAATTAGCGGACTTGAGCCTGGAAAATTATTCCTGTATGGGAAGTGTTGTACGTGTAAGAAAGACGATCTTAAAGGAGATTGGGTGGTGCAAACGTCTCCCTACGTCAAAAACTTACCCGGCTGAATGTGCCGGGAAAAAACAAACTTAAAAAATTTTGTCACAACTTCTCGCATATATGCTAACCTCTAACCACCTACTTAATTGTAAGATTGAGAGATAATCAAATGTTCAATGGCAACGACCCAAGAACAACCATTGCACAAGAATTTCCAAGAGCAGTTAGGAAAACCTGAAGACGATTTGTGTAGATGTGTAATCTCTAAGAGAATATACAAATACCTGGGTATTCTTTTTAAGCCTCAGGTACTGCATCCCAGAGCGTAAAAGGGGACTAAAACATATATTTCTTCAATAAGATATTGTCAGTTGAGGCTTACAATGTACAATTGTTTTGTAAAACCAAATTAAGACTATATCTTAAAGTTATCGCGGTGAAATTTCTGGATAAAACCCGCAGTGAATGGCCGAATCCAAAGAAGGGTCGAAATTCAATCATGCATCGACTCGGCAAGGGAAACGGCCTCACCTCTAAAACGCTGGGGGTCCACAAGAACACTGTAGAGCAAATTGACTTTATCAAAAGGAAACAATGTGGAGGATTAGAAAAGAAGCCTTTGACCGTCGGCAATTCCCGAAGAAACGAAAAGAAAATAAACCAGGATTGGGCACGGAGCAGTGCCGAAACGGTTGAATGGATCCGTGGGGCCCAGTAAATAAGTGTCGAGGTGAATTGTATGGCATTTACAACCTAGCATTCTCATCTGGGAGTATGAGTGCTTTGACGTAGATCATGCGGAGCTGGAACATATATTTCGAATACCACGAGCAACACGAAACTCAATTTGATATCACGGAAGACAGAAACAGACCCGCAACGCCTCACCCCTTGCCAATATTTTTTTACTTTATAATTGTATCTTAGGAGTTAAGTCCTAGCTGCTTCGGAGTAGAAGGTGTAATCTCTTGCTAACAGGAAGATAAAAGACTTACTGGCTTGAGTTGAGAGCAAAACTTTAATGATTACGTATATGTGGCCTCTTTCGCATTCTCTAAAATGCAAGGAAACTTCTGACAATTCTTGCCTGTCCGATTTGTATGGTTTTTATCTCAATTAATTATGCTGGAGCTGACTTTTCTGGAAAATATTACAATTTTGCTCTGACTAATAATCGGATTATCACTTAATCATGCACTGAGCACCGTGTTATTTGCAGGAGGTGAAATTTCTCGATTATCGGAAAAGATGATATTAAAAACAAGCCAAGAAAGGTCCAGGGTATATTGTAATTAGGGCTATAGATTTACTTGCATTTTAATTCCAAAGTTTTACGACTCATTACTTAGTAAGTAATTTCTACGTGGGCGCCCTTCATTTTAGATCGATTACATCAATTACCAAATTACAGAAAAAATATAAGCGCCGCCATCTCATAACGTGAAATCGATACTCTGTGAATGTTTCTTCTACAGATGGGACGGTTGGATATCGGCTACTATTTTCTTATGAATCTTAGCAATATTATTGTTTATGTTTGTAAATCACATCCACATTGTGTACAATGTAAGCAAAAGCAATCAGCTAAAAATAACATTTTTTGTGGATGAATAACAATCATTTACAAACAAAGATAATGCCTCCCTCACGGCTCGTTGGTTAAGTTAAATTCAAAATAAAGTTCTACTGGACCTCCAACGTCTTTTAAATTCAAATGTAGACGTGCCTTTTAAATATGATTTTCGCACTTGAAACCCGTTACGTTTCAATGAAGATAAGTTACGACGATTGGTTTGCGATGTTAAGTTAATTTAAAATTATTTATTCGGGGCTTGTTTGATTGGTCAACTAAGGAGAGGAGCTGAGTTAATGCGACTAAAGCGTAGTTATCAGATACAATGAAATTCCAAAAAATCAAGCAATACAAAGTAGTCTACAAAGTAGGAGTTGCTCCGCAAGTTCGCAGATTTTACAAAAAGTATGTTTAAAGTTTCTTAATTAATCAAAATTGCTGTAGTGGAGCTGAGTACAGTTTCTTTAGCGATTAAAATATGTCTACGGAATCCAGTACATCCCAGGGAAAAAATCAAATGAGTTGAGGCTCAAAGCTCAGAAAATATAAGATCGCCTGTTTAAAAGTGTCATCTAGATTTAGAAGAAACTCTAATTGAAAATGCTGCAGATGAAATTCCCTCACAATTAGCAGGTCGTAGAATATTTCCTTTTTGAACATTCAATAACCGTGAAGGATATCTGAGATATCTTATCATATGCAATCGAGTTTCGGAAGCTGCTTGTCAAAATTGAGGGGCATTGAAAATGTTGTTGAGAAGGCGTCGTGAGGACTGAAAAACGCATATATGGTTGCCATAAACACCTATGCGTGATATGTCAAACACACCTACGAGCCATCGCTGCCGGTTCTTGGCGATCCCACCAAATGAGGAACTCCTGATGGCATCCCGGCGGAAGTTTACAAACTGGTGTTCCGCCAACGGCCAGAATTGCTGCTTGAAGTGTTTTACGCGTGCTTGAAGGATGGCATTTTTCCTTGTCGCTGGAAAGCGGCCAGACTCGCGTTGATCAGTAAGGGTAAAGGAGACCCGGAGCTCCCATCTGCATACCGACTGCTGTGTATGCTTGGCATGGCCGGAAAAGTGCTCGAGAAGCTTATCAGGGGTAGACTCGCTGAAGCGATCCGTGCTGCCGGGGACTTATCCCCAAGGCAGTTCGGGTTTAGAACAGGGAAATCTACAGTGGATGCTGTTATGGAGGTCGTAGATGCGTTTAATCGAGCCGGGGCACACAGCCGCCGATCTCGACGGATAGTGCTCCTCATAACGCTTGATGTCAGAACTGCCTTCAATTCCGTAAGATGGACAGATATGCTAGGTACACTAGAGAACTCCTTTCGCGTGCCAAGTTATCTCTTGCGGATATTGAGGGATTATCTGAAAGGCCGCTTCCTGCTCTATGAGACGCTAGAGGGCCAGAGGATGGAAATCACGGCGGGAGTAGCACAGGGCTCCACCCTAGGGTCGGACCTCTGGAACGCTTCCTACGATAGTCTGCTGAGAGTCGATATGCCCGAAGAGTCGCGCCTGGTCGGTTATGCAGACGACGTTGCGGCACTTGTTGCCGGACGCACTGTTGAACAGGCGCAAAGCAGACTTGGCATATTGATGCGACGAGTAAGCGGATGGATGACTGCTCACGGTTTCAACCTTGCGCTGGAAAAAACCGAAGTAATCATCCTGACCAGAAGGAGAATCCCGACCCTGCGTCCCATATCGATCGGCGAGTTGACTATAGAGTCAACACCAGCGATTAAATACCTTAGTTTAATGCTCGACTCGAAGATGAGCTTCTTCGAGCAAATCAAAGCAGCAGCGGACAGAGCTGCAGCAGGAGCCACGGCCTTGAGTCGGCTAATGGCGAATGTCGGGGACCCTATATCAACTAGGAGACGTCTCCTCATGGGAGCAACGCAGTCCGTCCTTCTCTATGGTGCAGAGGTATGGGCTGATGCCCTTGACGAGGAGGTGCATCGTAAACGCCTCGCTCAAGTGCAGAGGCGGGGAGCTTTGCGAGTGGCGTCTGCTTATCGCGCCGTCTTCGAACCGGCTGTGATGGTGATTGCGGGGATGATCCCCGTTGCCCTCCTTGCCAAGGAGCGCAAAGTTATCTATCGCCGTAAGGGCGAAAACTTAAGAGAAGTGGTTGCTCGTGAAGAACGTCAACGCACCCTTAGCGAGTGGCAACTTTCTTGGCAAAATGAGCCAAGCGGCAAGTGGACTGCGCGGCTCATCGACAAATTAGACCCATGGTTGAACCGAACGCACGGTGAGATTGATTACTTCCTTACCCAACTTCTAAGTGGGCATGGAGGTTTTCAGTCTTACCTGCACAGGATTGGGAAGGCGCGATCTCCTGATTGTGTGTTCTGCAATGGAGTGGCAGATGACGCTGAACACATCTTTTTCTCTTGCGAGAGGTGGGACGGCCTCCGCTAGCAGCTTTATGCAGACACAGGGGAGCTCTCTCCAGACAACATTATCAGAGAGATGCTGAAGAGCGCTGCCAGCTGGAATCGTATTGCGCACTATGTTCGGGCTCTTCTTATTACGAAGAAGATTGAACTCGACCGGCGGAGGGATCGGACGGTAACGGGTTCCCTGAACTAACAACTCCCTTCCTCCCCTCCCCTCCCGTTGGTGAAAGGAATTCCCTGACTTGAAGGCTCGCAAAGCCGGGAGAGCGGGAGGGCTAGCTCAAAGTAACGTGTCAAACGGTTCCAGGCTAGTTCTCTGATGACAGGGAGGTGTTTAGTTGGTAGTCCGCCAGTGTTGTTGCGCTGTTGCGGGAGTCCAACACTCTGCGTAAACGCATTCACCTACCCTACTCCCAAGAAAAAAAAAGTGAGGAACTCTTCAAGAGGGAGAAAAAATATATCCTCACCATCGCTAAGATGAGCGGCTACCAGCAAAAACAGTGAAGCATCTAATGTGTCGAAAGGAGAAGAAACTGAAGAGGAGGGAACTAACTAAACGTACAGCAAGAAAACCCAAAGGACAGAAATACATTATAGATAGACAAACCTGGTACCGATACCCAAAGGCAGGAAACAACAGCTAAGATAAAAACTGGGTTCCCCAACAGACTGCCTAGAAAAAAATGAGAAGAATGTGAAGTCTATTTTGATGTATGATGACGGTCAGGACCTTTGATAATAGCAGGAAATATTGGCTCAGTTGCGTAAGTATTACTGGAGTAATGGGTACTACACCGGCTGTGGCATTCGAACTGCCCCGACCTCTTGGAAATACTACATTTGGCGTACCGACTCCTCCTATCTTCGCATTGAAAAACTTGCAAACAATAAAAACTATTTTAGCGAAAAACGAAAAAGTTTTTACTCTTCATTTTTTTTTGCAGCATTGTAAAGTGGCCGCTCTACTAATCAGTCGTTGCATCAACAGCTGGAAGACATTTATATACCTCATACAAAAATTATGAGTCGCCAGCAGCAGAATTGGTTAGATATGGAGGCGACCAATTACATCAAGTGGTTCATCAACTTGTGCTCAAGATGTGGGACAGCGAATCAATGCCTGACGATTGGCAATGAGGCATTATCTGTCTCATACATAAAAAGGGAGATATTACATAGTGCAGCAATTATAGAGGTATCACATTGCTGAGTACCATCAATAAGACCATCAAGCGATGGAAAAACTGTTGGAACATGGACATCAGTTGCACCATCTATTCATCGAATTTAAAGCCGCCTATGACAAGCATAGCTAGGGTAAAAACTGTACACGGCCATGAGAGAATTCGATATTCCGACGAAATAGATAAGACTGATTAGGCTGATCCTGACCAATGTGCGAGGCCAGATAAAAGCAGCAGGATCACTCTCAAGACCATTCGACATCAACGATCTACGACAAGGGGAAGCCCTATCATGCGTCCTCTTTAATCTGGCCCTGGAGAAAATGATCCGTGATGCTGAGGTAAATGCGAGGGGTACAATCCTCTTTAAGTTCACCCAACTACTTGCCTATGGTGATGGGAAGAACGACCCGAGACGTACAAACCGCCTTCATCCAGATCGAGCAGGCGGCGCGAGATCTTGGGCTGCACATTAATGAAGGCAAGACAAAGTATATGGTGGCAACGTCAACACCAAAAACCAACCAACCAACAATAATAAACTGCACTGGTCAAACGGGAAGAATAAAAATAGGAGAATACAACTTTGAGACCATTGATAATTTCTCCTATCTAGAGTCGAAAGTCACAACCGATAACAGCTACGACGATGAAATCCGCGCACGATTGTTGACAGCCAACAGAGTATTTTCAGCTTACAAAAACTGTTCCGCTCGAAACGTCTCACCACAGGGTCAAAGCCCTTACTGTACAAGACTATGATCTTGCTAGTCCTCATGTATTCCTCGGAGACTTGGGTTCTTAGCAAGAAGAATTGCGAACTCTTGGCCGCGTTCGAGAGAAGAATCCTCCGAAGAATTTTTGGCGACCTACATGAGGATGGACGATTCCGTAGCCTACATAGCGACGAAATCTATGAGCGATACCTTGACTGTCAGGTTGTGGATAAAATCCGATTCAATAGGTTATGATAGGCGGGTCACTTAATCCGTATGGATGAGGGTGATCTAGCCCGGAAAGTCTATAAGGGCAATATCTATGGTAGAAAAAGAAGACGAGGCAGACTCTGCCTGAGATGGAGCAATGGCTTATGTTAGGACGCCAGACAGCAAGGGATTCTATTAGATTATCTGATAGGAACGGAACTGCAGATTCTTGTGTATTTTCTTCAATGAGATCAGACGAGAAATCATCGACATCACGGCATCCCTTGAAATTGTGGTTCAGAAGAGTGAGAAATATCAAATCATAATGGGCATGGATCCACCTTCAACTACTCCATTTCAAAATCTGTGGAATACAGATTGGACGACGTGCAAAATAGAACTAAGCGCCCGAGTTAAAATCCCGGGAAAGCGAAGAAATTTAAGTCTCTTGAAGCAAAGTCGAAGTGCATTCTTGTTAAAAACTAGCCAGCAGCTGGGTTGTCTACCATTACTGAGCGGAGAGTACGCAGAAAGCGATGAAGAAACGGAAACCATTTACTTAAAGGGCAGCATTCTAAATTTCAGGTCAGGACCGACAGGTGTATATAGCCCTCAATTAGAGGTTGGACTCCGGCATGCAAAGTAGTATCACTAACGCGAGTAAAATGGGCGTTTAACTCGTTATAGAGATACTAGTCTGCGGAGCCGAATGGAACCATTCCTACTCTAATAATAGATGGATGGATGGAAATAATAAATGGATGCCCGAGTCTACATATTCGGAATATATACCGAGAATGCCTAGCACACATTCATATTCCAATTAACTTGTGCGATGTGAAGGTGATATTTATTCCTAAGGCAGAGAAACCCATTTAAAGGGATGTAAAATGCGTCCATCCCATCCCATAAATAGATCGGTCCTTAAGGGATATCACGTATTCATTGGTTATCGAAGACGCCTTCCGTTATGCGTCATTCGCAACTGGTATAAACAATCAAGTATTTAGGAGCATATTTTGAATTTAAGTTAACGTGGAAACACCATATCAAAGAACAATATCAGAAATCTTGCAAATTGCTCTGGTACTGTAAGACTGCGATAGGTAAGACATGGGGACTTTCATCGCAACGGATTCATTGGATGTATACTTCCACAATGAATCCGATTGTGATGTATACATGCATCGTCTAATTGTCAAGACGGAACTTTGCTAACATAAGGAAGCTGCTGGCGCAGATTCAAAGGCTCGGTTGCGTATTATTACTGTAATAATGAACACTACGCTGACTGCGGCACTCGGAACTATTCTATCCCTACCTTCATTTACTTGGAGGTATGAAAAGCACTAACGATACGGTCAATCACACGGTTATGCGATCATCTAAAAATTGCTTAGCAAACATCTGTTGGCTCTAATTACTGTCAATGACATGATTCCCAGATTTGTCGTTAAGAAGACATACTCCATCGTGACCACCAAAGGAAAAGAGTCCTTTGGGATTACAGACTTAATAATCTGCGCTGACGATTCAGTCATGAAAGATGGATCACGATCAGGGGTATTCTTTCAAAACCTGATTATGGAACTGGCCCAATCTCTTGGAAAAGCTATGACCATATTCCAGGCAGAAATGTTTTAATGGCAGCAGAAGAATGTTTGCGACAAAATGAGGAGTCCGCTCAAATCTGTTCCGGCAGTGGGGCAGCGTTTTCAGCCCTAAATAACAAAAACATATCCAAACAGTTGTTATGGAATTAGACTAAATAAATAGACTAAGCACAATTTAAGACTAACGTCAATAAAATCAAGTTTTTTAGTTTGACGTCAATTCTATTGTATTTTACATTCTGCAACGATTGAACAATTTGAAAACCTGGTAAGCGTTGTTTGGCTTATAGTGGCGCCCAGGTTAATGTCGTTCAATGCATCACCAGCGTTTTATCCACTTTTCTTGCTTTGTCCAAAACCTGAAAATACAAACATGAGGCTGTTCTAACTCAACGATTTCTCTGGGCTTTTCTAGCAAAGCCGGTGACTGGAGCCCCCTAGAGTTACATGACACGATGGGGAACGCATGCTTTCCAGGGAGTCCTGGCTTGTGCTAAAGCACCATAAAAACCTGTCAGCAAATTCTTAGATGGTTTTTTCTGCCATAGAAACTATTAATTTTTATCTTTTTTCTGAAATTATATCATGAACTAGCTCCTTAAAAACAAAGGAGAAATCGTGCTATCGGCTTTAAAAATAGCAGTTTAACATGGTTGGAGGGAAACACTTAAGATTCCTTTGAATCACGCTTGAATCCCTTCTCTCAGAAGTGTGTCAGTAGCTAAGAACGCCATCTAAATTAGTTTCTGAATATTCGGCAATGGACTTCGATAATCAGATTTTTTTTTTCAAACCCCTTTTAAGTGAAACGTTGACACTAGCGGTTTCCACGTGCTCGTTATATTCAGAAAACAGTTATTTGACGCATAACGTGAGTGGATTATATCTCATTTGCCGTTCGATAATTTCCATACCACTAGAATGAATGAACAACCAAAAATAGCTAGTTTTCGCAGCATACTGATCACCGAGTCGTAAATCAACGATTACCTTTAACTCGGACTATTAGATTCTCCAATATCTCACAATTTAGTATCAAACTATTAGCCAGAGTTAAGCCTTTAAGAACAAAATCACTGAATTGCTGAAAAACCAAGAAAACCTGTTCCATTATCGTTTCTTTGAGATGCATGTTATGGAAATGGCTGTACATCATTTTAGAATAGACTAGTCAAGTTCCAGGAATATAAATTGCATTTAATAAATTTGCAGGTGATAATTCAATTGTAATTGCAATGCTATTTGAAAATTCATGTTGACTTAATATATATGCATGTTCAGTAGTACGATGACAAAAAAACGTTCTGCACATGGGGGGAATCGAACGATATTTTTAGAGGTAGCCGAACGAGATATTCTAGCCCCAATCAAACGAGATGCGATGGTAGTAGTCAAAACGCTTCTTTGTTATGTGTATTATATGCCGAAGCTGGGAATGAAAATGAAGATAAATTCCATTCAAAGATAAATTGATAAAAGAATCAAATTTACTATGTAAAACAGAACAAGACAGACGACTGCCGAGATTATTGTAAAAGTCGGAATACGATGAGATGATAATGTTGAAGGTTATTTGAAAGAATATTTTCTTCGCGTTTGGAAATCTCTACCATCTTAAAGTTGTAGCACACACACATAAAGATGAGTAGAAGGTGAAATATATTTTATTCAAAATACCTTGATACAAGGTCAAGCACTAAACGTAGCTGAAATTTCGATGCTGGAAGCCAATATTGCAATATAACGTTAGCAATGTAGTTTCTCCAAAGCTACGAGTGTGGTACTCCAAAACGATATAAATTATCTTCCGTGATTTGGAGTGCGTTTTATTGCGCGTTTTTCTTGTTTGGAATCATGTTCGAACATCCGCCGAATGAAACAACTGATTTTTTTATAAGACAAAGAGTATCAGT
The DNA here is from genome assembly GCF_905115235.1 of Hermetia illucens. Taxonomy (NCBI): domain Eukaryota; kingdom Metazoa; phylum Arthropoda; class Insecta; order Diptera; family Stratiomyidae; genus Hermetia; species Hermetia illucens. Next base: position 55,270,696 of record NC_051849.1, read on the forward strand.
TCTGATATCATTTGATATGCAGGGGCGAACATGTTAGTGTGGATCACAACTCATAATTATTTGAGTAGTCGGTTTGACAAACTTGTATTAGTATCGTAATTCCGTAGAACTTAACCAGATACTCAAGGTTAAGTTTTTAAAAATATGAATAATAAAAATAATATTATTCTTTTGTGCGATGTCATTTATAAACGTTGATGAGACTTTCCAACTGCCTAAAATTTGGTTGAGTCTAGGGGGCGAATTACTATCTGCTTACAAAAACGTTACAGGGGAACGCATAAAAGCAAGCTAGCTAGAAATCGGTATACTGCCAACTCAACGGAGAAAAATGTCAACTATGCACTTTAATAGCCTCTAATATCCAACCCAGAAATGGTCTCAACCGTTGAGTCACCAAACTCAAAATGACTAGAAGCAGAAACTCTAAAAATGTTATAAGATAACATACTCAGATTAAAATAACGAAGAGTGTTTCAAAGAAGATGGAAATCGGAAACTGGATCCTTCATATATTAAATCCTTTCAAGTTTTCTTATCTGAGAAAATTAAATAAACGATTGTTCCATTTAAAAATTCAATTGTTCCCTTTTTTGCAAGAGCCACTTACGAATGATTTTTTTTTTGGGAATTACCGCATAAGACGTACGGATCCTGTTTGATTTTATAACAAGATTTGTTCAGTATAATATATATATATATAGCAATAAACAGCCAGGATACAGTAGTTCGTAACCCAAGTATTAGGCCTACAAATAAGTTCTGTCGGTTTTCACAATAGATGGCGTAGTTTGTTTTTTATTCAATTGATCCACATTTCCAAACATTCATCGGAAAGCTACTGTCAATAGGCACAAACGTCAATATAAATTATTTAATTGAAGTGTAAACAACAATACTTTTTTCATCAACGAAAATGGCCAATTTTGTACCAAATAATGTGTTGTTGCGGGGAGTTCTACTTCATTATTTCAATATGAAGAAAAAAGCAACCGAAAGTCATCGCATTTTGGTGGAAGTTTATGGTGACCATGCTCTATCTGAGCGAAGGTGTCAGAGGTGGTTTGGACGACGAAGAGCGCGCCGGACGGCCAACAATTTTTGAAGATGAAGAATTAGAGGCATTGCTCGACCAAGATCCATCGCAAACGCAAGAAGAACTTGGAAAAACACTTGGAGTCACTCAGCAAGCCATTTCCCACCGTTTAAAAGCAATGGGGATGATCGGAAAGGTCGGAAATTGGGTTCCGTATGAACTGAAGTCAAGAGACGTCGAACGCCGTTTTTTCACGTGCGAACAACTGCTTCAACGACAAGAAAGGAAGGGTTTTCTGCATCGAATAGTTACTGGCGATGAAAAGTGGATCCATTACGATAATCCCAAGCGTCAGGCAACGATACCCCGGCCATGCCTCATCATCGACGGCCAAAGCGAATATTCATGGTGAGAAGATCATGCTGTGTATGTGGTAGGACCAGCTGGGTGTGGTATACTATGAACTGTTAAAACCGAACGAAACGGTCACGGGCAAACTCTACCGACGTCAAATGATGCGTTTGAGCCGCGAACTCAAGAAAAAACGGCCGCAATACCAGCAAAGGCATGATCAAATTATTTTGCAACATGACAATGTTCGGCCACATGTTGCACAGCCCGTTAAAACATATCTAGAAACGTTGAAATGGGAACTCCTACCCCACCCGCCGTACTCTCCCGACATTGCTCCTTGTGATTACTATTTCTTCCGGTCGATGCAGTATGGCCTGGCTGACTAGCACTTCTCCAATTACGACGAACTTAAAAAATGGCTCGATGAGTGGATAGCGGCCAAGCTGGCCAATTTTTGGCACGACGGTATCTATGAATTGCCTGAAATATGGAAGAAAGTTGTGGCTAGCGATGGGCAACACTTTGAACAATGAATGTATAACCAATTTTTCACAATAAAGCTTCAAATTTAAACAAAAAACCGACAGAACTTATTTGTAGGGCTTATAAATACCAAAATTTCGAAAACCAGATGCTCGACGCTTCGGATATGAAAGGTTTTGTGTATTTCTTATGCCTTTGAAAGTTGTGTGCGTGGGGGTTCACAGTTAGCACCCTCCCACAAACGTTTCTTAGAAAAGTGCGTGTGACAGACAATAAACCGATTTTAATGAGGTTTTGTTTTACATAAAGCCTTAATAAGAATGGGTAAACGTTGATGTATCATTCTAGTCAGTCAACCTTTCTCTATTGTCAGGTAACCGAGTTTGTTTTACAATTGAGTTATGCACCTTGGAAATTTGCAAAATGCTCTATACGTTTGGCGGACAGAACAGGAATTTTAGAAATAAATTTTCACGTTTTCCAGAAGCTTTTCAAGTGTTAGTCTTTTTATTTTAATTTGCCAAAGTAGACATAAAAAAATTGCATTCTGTTTGAGTAGATATTGGATTAGAGTGATTGTGAAACTTAGATGCCAGCACCATAATTTTTTAGGTTTTTCGGTTGATTCAAAAGTACACCTTTTTATACTTTCATTCAAGAGATCTTTCGTTTGACACTTCACATGTTTACATTCGGCGAAAATAATTTACACCCTCCTTTGCATATGTGGCAACCCCTGATTCCTTGGAGGTTCATAGTTCTTACCCTTCCACCAAACTTCGTGTTAATAGGCATAAATATTTCCAAGCAAAGTGGGCATGATAGACAGACGGGCAGGCAGACAAACAGTCAAGGAAGGTTTACCCCAAAATCTTAAAAAAGATTAGAACAAGTCAGGAAACCGGAAGCTAGACGATTTAGGTATGAAAGGTTTTGTTGGTTTCTTATATAAGTATATTTGAGTGGAGAACTATTTCATTTGTACGTAGCCGGTAATATATATGTCCATTTAGCATGTCAAACAACTCAATTTAATGCATATTTGGGTTGCAGTAAATTTATACGGAAAAGATAATTTTGAGCTACTGTAACTTTGTCAGTAATATTACGATTTTGATTATCGTGCTTCATACCATACTCTATATTACTGCAAATTTTTGGACACCGTATAGAGACAGCTTGATGACTTTCTTCAGATCTTTCGGATTGTTGTAAAAGGGAGTGTAAAAATTTTTTTCACCGAATATAGTCATCTGGGATATCAAATGAAAGGTCCCGATTAGTACTTTTCGAAGTTGGTCTTAGTTTTGAGATTTATTAGAAAGGCGGGGAGTAGGAGGGGTCGAAAGTGATGATTTCTTTAACGGACCCATTCTCAGAAACTACCCAATCGAAAAACCGGAAAAAAATAATGAAGCTGCCTCTATATGGTGCCCTGGTCTCAAAATACTCTCCATATCGATATCCGTTCAAAGTTCAAGTTAATAATAGTATATTGTCATATTTTTGGGGAAATTCAGTAAAAACCCCCTTAAGTATATTCCAAAGTTATAAAAGTGGGTAGTATAAAATATAATATGAAGCATATTATCCCCAAGTTTGATTAAAATCACACTATTAGTAACAAAGTTACAGTTACCCAAAGTTGACTTTACCGTGTAAATTTACTGCAACTGAATATCAATATCACACTAAAGTGGGTAGTCAGACATGCTAAATGTATAACGGGCTTCGTACAAATGGGATAGTTCTACACTTAAATATACTCACAGAAGAAGCAAACAAAACCGTTCATACCTGAAGCGCCCAGCTTCCGATTTCCCGACTTGTATAATTTTGACATTTCTCACGATTTTTCAGGACATTTCGCAAAACTTTTTCCCTCCTGATCACCTTTTTGGCAATCTATGTGTAATCTTTTAATGTAGAAATTTTGGCTTGTTCCACCTCGGATAGTATATCTCCGCGTCCCATTTTTATTCAATCGAAATGCAAATAATATATAATATACAAACTCAGAAGGTTCATAACGGTAAATTACTTCTATACATATCATAAAAATATAAACAGAATTGTTTCTAACAAGCAAAATATTCAGTGGAGCTATTCTTATTTCGCACTTTACACACAAAACAAAATTTCGAAAAAATTGTATAAAATCAAAACAATAAAATGAAAAAATTTTCATATGATATGTGCAAAAATGGTGATTATACAGGCAAAAAAATTAAAAATCTTTGTATTTTCAATAAAATTCTTCAAAAAATGTTGATGCCGCTTCCTGACCTTCAATAATGGAGCAATTTTAATTTTTTGCTTTGAACCATTTTTTGCTATTCAGTGATGTTCACTACACTTTTTGAATTATTGTTAATATGACATAACGTTATGTTACATGTTGCATGTATATTAATGTCAATTTTAAAACTATTTAGTAAATGAACTTAACTTGAGCAGGATTCTAGAGTGATTGTCCAGCCGATTATAATTAGCATGAATATGGTGGTCATATATGATATATACACCTTCAAGAGGTTAAATAAGAGTAATCAGAATTGGCCTTCAAAGAATCATAGAAAACGTTCAACGAAATCTCTGAAATGAGTATTAATCAACAAGAAATTGTCTACAAAGTTGTGATGAAATTACTTATAGAGTACAGCATATTTAACAAAGTCCTTAATCTTGCCGGGAAGACTTAAGCGCTCTGTTTGTTGATCAGAGGGAACTTTTGCTGTAATATAGAGACATCAAACGCTCTTGTAGGTCCCTTTATCATTTGGACACTCAGGGGAACGTGCTGGAGCGGCGTACTTGTCGAAGAAGGTGGAATATGCGCAATGGCCTTTTTCCTTCATACAATTTCAAACAATGCACCTGGAGACGAATTTCCTGCGTGTAGTCTTCTTGATGCAACTAATGGCGTCAAAAAAATATTGCATAGTAGATATGATAGATATGAGGTTACTGGTCAACCTAGGGAATATGTTGTATCCGTGAGTGCCTCACTGAAACCGTAGTGTACACTCAAATTCGAAACTCTATGTGAAATTAGATTTTAACTTTGCTGCTCCGGGAGGGGGAGTGAGATATGTCAACGATGTACGATTGGTTGTGACTGCAAAATATATTGAAGATTTTGAGTTGTTCTATTGCTCACTGAGCTGATACTTTTGAAGGAAAAAGCAGCATCAATTTTTATCAAAGAGTGTTGTAAGTGAAATTATGTTTCCGTTAGAATCGGGGACCACATCATCGTCTTCAAGCCAACTGCCAAATATCAGGGGTGATGGCACAATAGATGCAAAGATAAATCCTAAGCGAAGCATGAAGTATATTTGTCGCAAAATATCCACAGCCGATATGACGTTGGCAATGATGACCCTGAATATTTGAGACCCACGATATATTTGTTAATTGCTTATTACCAGGATGATGACCGCCATTTTACCTTACGTATCCATGCAGTCTTCAGGCTTTATAAACTTATAGAATACTATAGCATTTGCTATCAAATGAGCGATACTAATCGTTACCTTACCAAGAAAGATCAGCTGTCAGTAGCGATAAAATCATTTTAAAAAGTCGAAATACCGGAAGCTGCCCGCTTCTGGTATAAAGGTTTTGTGTTCATCTTAACCTAACTAAATTGAAGCACCCATCTAAATATTCCCACTTTACTCTATCCTCAGTAAAACAAAAATAAAAGATGAGATCAAGAAAAGAAATAAATATAGGTGGAGTTACTCCACTATCCTAAATCCTACCTCATTTCTCTTGGTGACAGGTCGATCAAAAAAACAATGGCGCATGAACTGCATACAAGTGGACCCCGCTTCTGATCGGGACAAAGGTTGAAAAAGAAGAAGGACTCTATGAACACTTCAACGCAAAAGTATAGCCTTGGGTAATTAGTGGCCTATTTCTATGGCAAAATATAAAACGAATATATTGTGAGAATTTGGTGGAGATTTTCATTAGCAGCAATACGATTATACTAAGATATATCATTCAATCGAGATGGGCCACTGATAGTTTCTTTTGCTACTTAATTAGGGGGCTTTTTTTGCTTTCCCACTTAACTACGCAGCAACGAACTTCATTATGGGACTAGGAGCAGATGGAACACTTTCTACTTCTCATTTAGAGTTATTCATTATCATTCATTAGATTTTAGTGAAGAAATTATTTATTTACATAATTAAAAGCATCTATTTCCATCATCATCTATCTGGATGTAGAAGAACACTTAATTTTTGTGAGGATCTTTAAATAATTAAATAAATTTGCGTATTTATGTAATACCATTCCTATTGAAAAAATAATATAGCAGGACTCATACTAGGGGTGATGTAGAAATAGCGATATTTGATATCATTATAAATTCAATTTGATTTTCTACATAATCTCACTCTCTGACTTTAATATCTTACTTAAAAAAAATATATTTAATCGTGCGTCCTCTAAAGCAGTCATTATCCCGCCAATTTCTCCTTTGAAGCGAGGAAGTAGATGAATGATGTGAAATCTGGAGAATAATGTAAATACTCCAGCAATTCAAACCCCGATTCGCTAATGGAAGCCATCGCAACGTTGACTTTGACTATACAGGTGTGGGTTGCCTTGACAAGTTCCAATTTAATATCTGCCCTGGACAGTAGGAACTGGTTATAGTGATTTCATCTTCCAGGGAACCAATCATGATCATTTTCGGGTAGAACTTGAAGTTTTGAATTGGTTGGTGATGGCAGTAATCTTTCTGGATCAAACAGATAAATCTCCGCTCCATCTGTGGTCACAAACTGGGATGAAAATTAGAAGTAATTAACTTGAAACGGCTCAAGATTAGCGGGTGGAATGTATTATTTCCTTTTCTCTTTGTAATTCAACTAAATCATTGATACTCTCTCTGGGAAATCGTTGAAAAATTACGGGAGTCCGCAATAAATCGTAAATCGGTAAATACAAAAACACGGTTGTCATGTAAATGCAAAAACACGTTGTCATGTACAATTAATGCGCAATATTTTAAAGAAACGAAAGGTTTTCCTCTTCTTTACCGATACCGTCGTTAACTCGTCTATATCGAGTACGCTACTTTTATCGGAAGCAGGTTTAATCTAAGTGAAATCGAGAGATTCTCCAATCATCATCTAGCATATCAAGCCATCGTTGTTTTAGTAAACCTTTGGGTCATTTCTCATCGATTTGGGTGTCCAGACTCACTTTAGCTAGTGAAATCGCATTAGCGATCATTTCCCCACGATGGATGCAACGCCATTTTGTTAGCGAATGTAATCTTCGTTACCACTACCGCAAGGCGACGTTCATTGACTTTAGTATACGGTCAGTATGACAGCACTAATCTTCATTGAGCCCTCTATGCGCTTCCGATCGAAATAGGTAGCGAACAACATCTAGGCGAATCGACTTCGCCACTGGATGAGACAAAAACTGCGTGTTATATGTCGTTTTCACGACCCCTTTTCAAAATGTACATATTAATACAACAATACATACAAGTGTAAACGAGACTCTTACCACTGATCACCTAAATGCAATTTTGACATTTAGCCCTATAAATGCGCTAAACCAGTTCAGTATATATTGAGCCATTACGATGGATAGATGGTCAGACAAAGAGAACCAAATTGTTACTGTTCTACATAAATATTAAAACCATTGAATACTGCGTATTTTAGGTGACATATTCCAACAGCATGGAAGCCAAGAAAAAGGATTCCTTTCATATTAAATTTTTTTAACCAATTTACCCAAGGCACTGGGCAGCTACATTAGAGCTAATATTCCAACGTGTAATCTCGTATATCCATGTCAACATGCTTAACGGGCAAGAATTTCAATTGAAATTGCCCTGTATCAGTTACGGATGCCCTACCCGACGCAATGCTATACTAAAGAAGTAATATTTTTGGATGGGCGAAATGCTAGGAAAACCTGATGGAGATAGTTACAGTTATGAATACAACCTGAGGCTGTCCCTGAGGTGGGCCCTATCACTAACGCTACTATCAATTGTGTGAGTTTCGCAATAGACAACATCCGACAAAATCCAGGGATTAAGCGTAAATTAGAGTACTTAAGGGCCATCAGACTACACATTATGGAAGTTATACAGGAAATAAAGGACAATTCCATCTGACTTATATCAGAAAAAAAATTACTCAAAGGAGACACGTCGCTAATGTATGTAAACATGATAGAAACTCTTTAGATGATTTAGATCCATAGCAGGGCCGAAGGGGACATGTACCCCAAAAATACTATGATAGATGAATACTGCAATAGAATGGCTAAAGATCACCTATGATGCGAAATTTTGGCGGACAGAACTGGATATCGGCAAAACAATTAAAATGTTACACAATATTCAAAGACTAACTTGTATAAGTAATATTGGGAGTATGAGACCATATCCTACAGCATCTTTGGAGCTTGGGATTGATTCCTATTCATTTGTACATACAAAAGTAAGCAAAGAATGCAATCTTCTGAATGTCCGTGGGTGTCAGTGAGTCAGGGAGCTGCCTAAACTGAAAGAAAATCTATTTTCCTCCAAATTATTGATACCGTGGGGCAGCATAACAATAGCAGCGCGACTGGGAGTCTAACAATGACCTGCTGTTTAAACAAGCGATTGATTACCTGGCATACCGATGGGTTCCTCCCAGCGTAGGGAATTGATGCGGGATTTATTGATTCAAAGAAAGAGTCTCTAGAGTTAATAGGTAACCACTGATAAATTAAACACATTTGGATTGTACAATAACCTATAGATACTTTGAATAAAGCAGGGGATGAATTGGCACAAGAGGGAACAAAAACGCCGCCCCATGGACCAAACCCTTTTGTGGAATCAGGAAAAGGTCCACGGTAATGACATTTAGGAAGGAGAAACAGTCGAAGGAATTATACTGGCCAAATTCATCACGAATGGAAGTGTGCTTATGGAATCATATGAGCCAAAGCGTTCGAAGGATAGGGTGAACCTAACCAAGAAGAACTTTAAAATTATATTGGGAAGGCCATTGTAGGCTAAATTACCATCTAGGTTGGAGAACACACATGCAAGGGTATTTAATATCAGACGAAAAGCTTAAGCATTTAGAAGTAGGAGATATTCTAAAACGTCTACCCGTTATAGGGCTGATTTATATACTGTACTACTGGTCAATCAGTCCGAAGATAACACATAGAAGCCTTTATACATAAATCATATCAGTTTTGAAAAATGTTAACTTTTAAATTATTGCTGTTAAAACTGCACCGATTTCAGTTAACCCGTTGGGGAGTTCCGCCCGCACGTACTCGAGGAGAGCGATCAGACCCGAGTCTGCAAGGGACTTATCTGAAATATCTCTGCCACGAAGCCTCACCGGAGGTTATCTGGTACCATGGGAACCGGGATGGCCCTCTGAGAGCATATGCTACAGGAGAATTCCTGGATCCTCCAGCCCTCTCGGCCCGCTTATTTGCGGTTGGCCCCCTAGTGGGAGTTTCATGGTGGTTGTGGTTATGCTTACATCGCGGGCAGAGCTCCTCGGAGCTCAGGCGTAGAGTTGTGCTGTACAACTCGGGTGCCGTACCCCTTAGTTGCGGTAGAGGTGTTAGATAGGCCTCGCATCCACTGGTATGAATGCTGAGCCTGCACTCAGTATAAACCAGTACTGTTGTGCTATTCATGGCGGGGCTCCGTGTCCGTAGAAGACCGTGGGATTATGCCTGGATGACAGGTACTCACGTTAAACCCCCAGGGCTTTCATGTTAAAACTACACGTGATTTTATGCGCTAGTGCTTGACTGGGATTTATTTCTGAGACGCTTCTTTCGTTATTAGTAAACAAAGCAGAAGCTATTTCGTGTTTTGATTTATCAGTGCTATTTGCTGGGAAAAAATACTGTTCAGACGATGCAATCAACGGTTGAAAAGTAGTTTCGCGAATATAAAGGTAGCCGTACAAATATGGATGATGCTGAAAATTAGTCCATGAAGAAGGAGCTGTTCAAACGTATGCAACAATGGGCGAAACTCGGCTCCATCATTATACCACAGAATCGATTAGGCAATCAGCTGAATGGAGGAAGGCTCGTGAAAACCGTGCAAAAAGATAAAAAATGTGACAGTGGCTGGAAAGTTTTTGGTCTCTGTATTTTGGGATACTCATGGTGTCATATTCATAGACTATCATGAAAAGATAAAACAATCAATAGCGATTATTACATAAAGTTATTGGAGCGTTTGAAGGAAAAAATCGCAAAAATGGCCCCCATTTTCCACTAAGCCAATGTGCCGTGCAACAAGTGAAAAAAAAACCATGACCAGATAGAACGAATTAAATTTCGGATTGCTTCCGCACCTACCGTACGGAAATTTGACACAACTGAAAAAGTGATTGCCGAAACAAGCGCATTTTGAGGCGCAAAAGGTAAATCGTTTTACACTGCTGGAAAAGTGTTGCAAGGTTGTGTTGCTCTTGAAGGAGACTACATTGACAAATAAACTCAATTTTGAAAAGAAGAGAAAACTGTTTTACTGAAGGATCTTGTGGACTAATCGACCGATGTGATATAGTTCTGATAGTTACCAAGTTTACAACTATGAAAAGCGGATTTGAGGAAACAGGGGGCCCACCAATGCAGTATGCGATATAAAATCTCGAGATCAGCAGGTGTCAAACGCACACACATGATAAACTGCATAGTGTTGTGTTGTTATATATGGCATATTTCACACCCAATAAGGAACATTCGCGAACATTACTAATTTTTATGGTCTTGTGTAAACACAAAACCTTATTGAAATCGGTTTACTATCTGTCCATCACACGCATTTTTCTCGGAGATGGTTATAGCGATTGACACCAAATTTGGTAGAAAGGTGGGAACTGTGAGCGCTCACGTATATAGTGAATTACATCCTTTTACGTCGAATTTAAAGGGGGGTCCCCATGCATGCAAAAGGGGGTGTTAATTTTTTTTTCATCAAATATAGTCGTGTGGAATATCATAGAGCATGATCCTATCAAATTTGGTGAAAATCGCACTGTTACTAACAAAGTTATAATAGGTCAAAGCTGTCGCTTCTGTACAAAGACTTTGAATGTCAATATCCACTTGAAAGTGGATATTCTCACATAATATATGCATATATTACGTGCTACATACAAATGGAACAAATGCACACAAATCTCTTTATAAAAGAAATACACAAAACCTTTCATACCTGAAGCGCCTAGCTTCCAGTTTCCCGACTCGATTTTTTTTTTGAATTTAAAGAAAATTGCTGCTGAACCGCACCAATTAATTCGAAAGATTTGTAGTAAACGTGCTCCATGGCAAGATCCGTGTGGAAGATAGTTTTGCGTTTCAAAAATGATGATTTCGACCCGGACGGCGGAAAACCGCAAAAAGTACGAAGATGTGAAATTGAAGGCATTGTTGGACGAAGAAAATAAAAAAATAACTGACATGAGTTATTGATTGTTAGGTGTTATAAAATGCCTACGAAATATGGAGAAGTTTCAGAAGATCGCAGCTGAGTACCAGAGGAAAGTCGCTTTTGCATCGAATCGTTACCGGCAGTGAAAAGTCGATTCTTTTTGAGGACTCTAATCATAGGTAAACCCAGACGCACTATCCGCAACGACCGTAAGACCGAATTGCCTTGTCACGAAGACGATGCTCTGTGTTTGGTAGGACCGGAAGGGCATGCTCTTTTGTAACCTTTTAAAGCTCGGAGTAGCGGTTAATAATGGCCGCTACCAACAACAACCAACGATCTCAACCATTTTTTGAGGCAATACATAGTCAATTTTTTTTCATGACAATACTCAATCAAATACGGGAAGTTCTTGCAGCTTATTGGCCAGACATGAGTCGTACCGATTAACCTTTGTTTGCATAGGTCATGAACTCGCTGAGCAGCGCTTTGGTTCGTAGGAAAATATATGAAAAATGACACGACGAATGACTTACGAGATAGAGGGAGAATAGCGTCGTATTCACAAATTGCCCGAAAATGGGGAAAACATGTAACTAGCAATAGAACACACTAATTCGAAATAGCATTCTGTTGAAATGAGTATACTTTTTTGGAAAAAAAAATCGCAGTTCCTAGTTGTATACTATAATTGTCAAAGGGGTCTCAGGACGTAACGTAACGTAATGGGGAAGTTAAACCAATTCATCTGGACGTATTCGATAGAGGATGGACAGCATTATGATAATACATCTCTATATGAAATATGCGTGCAGGCTGTTCAGATATCCTTTGTAACACACAAATAATATCGGTGCCATTCATTAAAATTGTTCGACTCATATATCACGGAAGAGTTCTTCATAAACTTCTGAATAAAATTTCCACTCATAAACTAAATAATACCGGCCTGAAGTATTCATATTGTCTTGCCCAATTTAATATAAATACCTCCAACCATGCGATAATACTCCGATTTATATGCCTGATATAGGAATAAGAGGCATGAATAAAATATTCGAATTGATTTTCTTCGTTTATGGCCTATCGCTTCTATCTGTCCCCAAACGTAGACGAAGAAAAACTCAAAGAGATCTTATTTCACCCACAAATTAATATTGAGTATGCAAAATCAAGCTGGTCAGCTCGGTTACTAATTTTCATCCATTTTAGTGTTGTACAGCTCGACTCGACTAGTTCAAACTAATCAAGGGGACGATCATTTTCAAGGAAGTCATGAAAATTTTGAACTGGTTCCTATCGAATGTTTCCAATGAATTCCTCGAGAAAGTTGACCACGATGCATATATAACAACGTTCATAATAGACGAGGAGGATTACGAGGGAGGGAATGAAATTTAGTTCAAAATAAATTAATGCAATATTGATTCGTTGCATTGTATTGAATGTCGCCCAAATGATAAAGAGGAAAATGCTACTGTATTCCAGATTATAGATTTCTTTCCATAAATAGAGTAGCAATACCCGTACAATGCATGGCGATAAAATTGTCTCCAACGGAATGAATAATAAAAGAACATTTTCATTTTTGATGGACTATTCTGTTAGTCTATCATTTGTACAAACACTTGACAATTTGAATGGTAATTAGGAGGATTGATAGAACTCCGCAGAATTCTTTTGAGTTGCAAATCTTGATTTTTTTATTGACATCGGAGGCATTGATATTGGGAAGCACCTTACTGAAAGTTTCAAGAAAGCAACTTAAGCCCTATTCTTCAGAAATCTGAAAAGTTGTTGACATATTGGCGCCGTTGACTTGTTTAAATAATTCAGAAAATAAACAGTAGCAGGCTTAATAAAGTTTACCATCATGTCAGCTAGTTTCGTAGACCTATATACGTGGTTGTGTAGAAGTTCCTAGGTAAATATGTAAATATTGCTTTTAGGTAATATGATTTGTAATTTATTCTTTTTTTTTCTTCAGGTATTCATATTTACCGTATGTTTGCATTTATATTATATTACTTTTTTGATCAATTGTGTTAACCGTAAGCATTAATATGCTTTTTAAATTTATATCATATAAACGGTACTGAATTAGAATTACTACCATGAATACATTCATCATCATCAACGGCGCAACAACCGGTATCCGGTCTAGGCCTGTCTTAATAAGGAACTCCAGACATCCCGGTTTTGCGCCGAGGTCCACCAATTCGATATCCCTAAAAGTTGTCTATCGTCCTGACCTACGCCATCGCTGCATCTCAGGCAGAGTCTGCCTCGTCTTCTTTTTCTGCCATAGATGTTGCCCTTATAAACCTTCCGGGCTGGATAATCCTCATCCATACGGATTAAGTGACCCGCCCACCGTAACCTATTCAGCCGGATTTTACCCACAACCGGACGGTCATGGTATCGCTCATAGATTTCGTCGTAATGTAGTTTACGGAATCGTCCATTCTCATGTAGAGGGCCAAAAATGCTTCGGAGGATTCTTCTCTCGAACGCGGCCAAGAGTTCGCAATTTTTCTTGCTAAGAACCCAAGTCTCCGAGGAATATATGAGGACTGGCAAGATCATAGTCTTGTACAGTAAGAGCTTTAACCCTATGGTGAGACGTTTCGAGCGGAACAGTTTTTGTAAGCTGAAATAGGCTCTGTTGGCTGACAACAACCCTGCGCGGATTTCATCATCGTAGCTGTTATCGGTTGTGATTTTCGACCCTAGATAGGAGAAATTGTCAACGGTCTCAAAGTTGTATTCTCCTATCCTTATTCTTCCCGTTTGATGTTGTTGGTTGATTCGTCTTCGGTGCTGACGTTGCCACCATATATTTTGTCTTGCCTTCATTGATGTGCAGCCCAAGATCTCGCGCCGCCTGCTCGATCTGGATGAAGGCAGTTTGTACGTCTCGGGTGGTTCTTCCCATGATGTCGATATCGTCAGCATAGGCCAGTAGTTGGGTGGACTTGAAGAGGATCGTACCTCTTGCATTCACCTCAACATCACGGATCACTTTCTCGAGGGCCAGGTTAAAGAGGACGCATGATAGCGCATCCCCTTGTTGATGTCGAATGGTCTTGAGAGTGATCCTGCTGCTTTTATCTGGCCTCGCACATTGGTCAGCCTAGTCAGTCTTATTAATTTCGCCGGGATACCGAATTCTCTCATGGCCGTGTACAGTTTTACCCTGTCTATGCTATCATGGGCGGCTTTAAAGTCGATGAATAGATGTTGCAACGGTTGTCCATATTCCAACAGTTTTTCCATCGCTTAAATGCATTGATATGGATTATCGTAGATGTATTGGGTGCGTGCGTGTGAAAAAAAACCGGTTCAACAGGTTGCGGTGGGCGGGTCAATTATTCCGTAAGGATGAGGATGATCCAGCCCGGAAACTCTATAGGGGCAATATGTATGGTAGAAAAAAAAGACGAGGCATACCCTGCCTGAGATGGAGTTCCTTATTAAGGCAGGCCTAGAGCGAACACCGGTTGATGCGTCGTTGATGATGATGATGATGATTGAGTGCGTGCAGAATTAACTGCGTATTGTTTAATCATTCAATAGACGAACGATAGATCCAACAATCAATTAATTTTCCATCGAATAAGGAGAAAAGGAATTCCTCATTAGCAAAACTAATTTTTAGCTACCATCATAGTAATGACATTTTGAATATTTCAATAGTTTGTCACAAAACTGATTATTTATGGGCATGTAGTTTGTTAATATCAAAGAAAACCAACTTAATTGTCTCTAACAATGTTTAATTTTGGAGCTAAAATCAAAGGAGCTGCTTGTTATTTATGTAACTTAGGTAGTTTAAGAACGACATCAATCTCTTGCTTTCATATGTTGATACCTTTTTGAGATCCATAAAAAGAATGTGTGATTTTGACTAGAACTGAACATTATATTATAGCGAATTTTCAGGTTTGTCGCATGGTGTCCGTATCGATGCAGATCGTTAAAGCTCTAGATATAGCTATAAATCAGGTTTATATACTCTGCCCTTGTAGGTATTAAAAATATGTGTGACATCAATTGGAATTAGCAGTAATGAAAGCGAAGATGCAAAAATTGGATAAGAACAGGCCGAATATTTAGTTAGAATCCTTGATAACAGAAAACTGGTCACCAAAGTAGGTTTATTGAAAAGTATTCGCGAACTTTTCTGGAGTATTTTGCTCTGATGTGCGCATATTATAACACATGCCGTATTCGTGTGATTTATCACACTGTGTCTTTCCGAAGATCAACTTTGCTTTAAGAGAGAAGAGATGTAGCGAAAATTGGCGGAGCTCCTAAATGACCAATGGGAAAAAGAATAGAACCGTGGATATCGAGGGGAGGGAAGGCATTGAAGAAGAGCATTCGATTGTGTAATAATTTTTAAAATAAAATCCTTTTTCATAAGCAGCCCCATTTTATCAACAGCAGAAGTATATCTGCGACAAAACTACGGGGAACCATTCAACCAATTATCTCACGAGAGTGCTTTTGATTAGCATGTGCCAAACCTTAGGATAGAAGAGTTCACATCAATGACGGAGAAGTTAGCGATGACTATGATAGAGTATTTTATATTCATCGCTAACTTCTCCAATAATAGCTAGAGTCAAAAAACCAAAAATGACTAACGCGTTTCATCCAGGGCAGAGGCAACTCTTCAGACCCTGCTTCACCTTTGCCCTGGGCGGAGCGTGATCGAAAGTGGCAACAGATGGAAAACCGCTCCTTTATATCATCGCAAAAACAGAATAAAGTTGCGAATTATATTGAACTAAACCCTCAGTTGTTTTAGTCTAAGTTAGAGTAAAGCTGGGTAGTTGTTTAGGATATGCGGGATCCTAAGTCCACATCCACATGATGGTGGACCGGACCAAATAGTTAGAGATTTGAACACATTCTTGACAAGAGTATTGGCAAAATCGTTCAAATAACCGCCAATCAAGCTGGGTTTGTCACGAACTGCGGAATTACACTGACGCAATACACGCTGCGGGATTACTCATGGAAAAACACCGTGAGAGGCATCGCCTTCTTTACATTGCATTTTTCGATCTGGAGAAAACGTTTGGCCGTGTGCGGCACGAACTCTTAGGTGTGATCTAAGACAATACCTACTACCAAAAGAACTCGCGCACTCGGTTCAATTGCCCTACCTTGATCTGAAAAGTAAAGTTCGAAATGCGGCGGATGTATCAAAACCGCTTCGGGTCTCTGCCCATGATCATCAAGGAAGCGCCCTCTCCCCACTTCTTTTTGTTCTTGTTATGGATGCTGTCACACGAGATATCCAACGTCCAGCGCCCTATACACTGCTTTATGCAGATGATGTTCTCCTGGCGTCTAATAACAAAAATGATTTCGAGCAACTTGTGCAAAAATGAAATGATCGTCTCATTCAACACGGTCTCAAATTTAATCTCAATCAAACTGAATTTTTGACGACCGATCCCTATGAAACAGGCACTATCACTGTCAGCGGCAGTGACTTGCCCAGAACTGAGAGGTTTAAATATCTCGGGTCAATGCTGTCAGCCAGTGGAGAACTGCATTAAGAAATTGCTTGACGCATTAGCGCAACCTGGATGAACTGACGTCCTACAATTAATATTTTTTGATCAACAAACATCTTAAATATGCAATTTACCGCAATGTCGTTCTCTATGTCATTGTTCATTATCTTTTATAGTCGCCCAACACTCAGAGGTCGAATATACAAGACAATGGGGAATTGAAAGCTTAGCGCTTCAGGTATGAAAGGTTTTGTTTGTTTCTTAAGTAAGTATATTTGAGTGCTGAACTATCCCATTTATATGTAGCACGTAATGTATATGTATATTTAGCATGTCAAACTACTCACTTTAGTGCCATATGATGTCGAAATTTATTTCGAATGTTGTTAATGCGATGGACAGATGCCACCACCGGGACTCTCCATGGCATATTTGAACTCGAGAGGGGAAAGCCAACGGTGAAAAATCCGTTTTTGTTGAAGCAACCGGTCGGTGAAATACTTCTCTTTTTTCACAACCGTTCACCGCTTTTTCATTTTGCGTTCTCGAACGTTAGCAAGAAACAACGTGTTCTTTTTCTTTGTTAAACTATCATTCATTTTGCTTGTTATGTCTTATTTGTTGGCAGACATTTTCTATCAACAATATTTCGAAATGGGAAAAGTGCACCATTGAGGCAGCTCCCTGCAGTAAAATAATCCAATTGGTAGCGGCAAACGAATGAAGTCGTATTAAGACCAAAGTGTTTACAAACAAAAAGTTATCTTTCGTATCGAGGTATGAAGGAAATGCATCACGGGCGATTACAGTAGAGCGTTATCAACAACAATTGATAAAATTAAAATTAACTTCGAAAGTGGTTTTTCTCTATGAGAACGCTCGTTGTCAGTTTTGCGAGGAAAAAGGACAATTACCATTTAAACCTGAAATTTTTTCTCGGATGCGACTTTGTCCCTAAACACGGCTCCTTCAGATTACCATTTATTTCGGTCGATGCGAGGCCTTTTGACTGGTGACCTCTTCTTGGAAATTGGCGCCAAGGTTTTCCGCCGTCGAATTTGCAAGTTGCCTGAGAAATGGCAAAAGTTTATTAATGGCTTTCTATTCGAAGGATAACATGATAATTTGATAATTCCGTCCGTCTTTTTTGCACTTAATAGAAACAAATGTATGACAACTTCATATCTTCCCGATATATAAGTTATGTAAAATCAAAGTCTGACCATTTTCGAAAATTAAGTTTGAGCCAAAATATTATAGATCCCCATCGAAGTATCATCGATCCCCAATAACGCTTAACGTTTTTTATTGTATGAGAATGATTTTTTCTTCGAAATTTCTTGTGCACTTCAGAAATGAGTGAAATTTATTGTTAAATAAAGCAATTTTGAGAACTGCAAACTTCCGCAATGTATGACCCCACTCAAATACTTTGCAAGTATGCATTACATTTTGGTGAAAAAATGCATTGTTATCTAGACAAAAATAATGGTCAAATCAATAACAACTTTTTCAAAACAAATAATGAAAGCATTCGCTGTTTTCATTTATTTATTCGGAAACCTGCTTTGGGAGTGCATCGATTAACTTTGTCATTATTCTGAAGTCTAATTTATTCTATGCAACCGTAATAGCCGTTTTGAATTCCTTCACTGTGTGAAAAAATCCTTCATTTACATAAAAACTCGAAACATGGGTTCCCAAATTTTTCATAGGATTTAGGTCAAGCATAGGAATGTTTGCTTGCGTATGATTCTGTGGACCGGCTTGCATGCATAGTCGCATTATACGTCGCATGTGTTTTTGCAAGACCTCCTATACAGACAAAAGCTTTAATCTTTTGAGGTTGAACGTGTGTAGTGATCTTGAGCAGGTTCTAAACGGTGTTTTTCGACACATTCGATTGCATTTATAATCTTATACTTCTCACGCTCTGTTAGCTCTTTTGAGGGCCACTCCCATCCTGTGGTAAGACCGGTCTTTGAATGATTTATATATGACGTTTATACATTTATTATTGGGTTGATCGGGTAATAAATTTTTTCCTTGCAAGTAAAATTGCGTTTGTGAATCTTTCGTAGCATCACCGAGAGGTGGAACCGGATAAAATTAGCATTCAGGATATTTTTACTCAAGCGATTAAAGATCACTGACTGCTGCTACTAAATATCGCAGAAAGTTTTACAATATATCGATGATAAGGCGGATGCATCACACATAAAAGTCTTTTGGTAAATGTTTATTTCAAACTGTCGCTTTTATAGGAGATAAGTCCTCTATTCAAAGAACATTTCATCATTCCGTGTGAAGGTCGTTTTTCTTGGCTTTTTTTAAGAATTTTTTTGTGAAGAACTGGATAATGATACAAATAGGAATTTTTCATCATAGATTTATTAATATCTTTATTATTATTATTATTCGGTTAAGGGAAAGTCGCACCGCGTCCTTGAAGAACTATTGTGCCCCTTTTACTGGTTATAGTGTACCTATTGATCATAGTAACTCAAGCAGGCCCATAACCGTTAGGAACTTTAGTATGTTCCCTACTTCCAGATCTTTCAGCTTTGCATCTGGTATTAAGTGTTCTCCCAGATGCCTCGACCTACTTTGTACAAGTGCCGGACACTGTCCCAGGACGTGTATAGAGGTTTCGTCCTCCTCCTCACAAAACCTGCAGGCAGTGTCCGTAGATATCTCTAACTTCCCTAGGTGATAGTTCAGCCGACAATGACCAGTGAGAATTCCCACTATGATTCGGAGGTTCTTTTTGGTGAGATTTAAGCAATCCTTTGTGCGCATGGGTTCGTATCCCCCAATAAGCACCTTGGACTGCTCCATCCCTGGTAAGCCCGCCCAGTAAAGTTCCCTCAACCTTCATTTCTTAGATTCATAGCCATGAAACCGTTTCCGATTCCACAGAAGGGTATCTTTAGCGTGAATAGTAATTGTTCCAGCTATATCGCATAGTTAGTTATTGAAACACAGAGCAATTTACCAGATTTTGTATCTGCGGCAAGCGATGGAAAAACTGTTGGAATATGGACAACAGTTGCACCATCTATTCATCGACTTTAAAGCCGCCTATGATAGCATAACCAGGGTAAAACTGTACACGGCCATGAGAGAATTCGGTATCCCGACGAAATGAATAAGACTGACTAGGCTGACCCTAACCAAGGCCAGACAAAAGCAGCACATCAACAACGGTCTACGACAAGGGGATACCCTATCATGCGTCCTCTTTAACCTGGCCTTCGAGAAAGTGATCCGTCATGCTGAGGTAAATGCAAGAGATACGATCCTCTTTACGTCTACCCAACTACTGGCCTATGCTGACGATATCGATATCATGGGAAGAACCACTCGAGACGTACAAACTGTCTTCATCCAGATCGAGCAGGCGGCGATTGGCGCGAGATCTTGGGCTGCACATCAATGAAGACAAGACAAAATATATAGTGGCAACGTCAGCACCGAAAAACAAGCAACCAACAACATCAAACCGCACTGGTCGAACGGGAAGAATAAAGAATACAACTTTGAGACCGTTGACAATTTCTCCTATCTAGGGTCGAAAATCACAACCGATAACAACTACGATGATGAAATTCGCGCACGGTTGTCAACCAACAGAGCCTATTTCAGCTTACAGAAATTGTTCCGTTCGAATCGTCTCATGTATTCCTCGGAAACTTGGGTTCTTAGCAAGAAAAATTGCGAACTTTTGGCCGCGTTCGAGAGAAGAATCCTCCGAAGAACTTTTGGCCACCTACATGAGGATGGACGATTCCGTAGCCTACACAATGACGAAATCTATGAGCGATACAATGACCGTCAGGTTGTGGATAAAATCCGGCTCAATAGGTTACGGTGAGCGGGTCACTTAATCCGTATGGATGGGGATGATCCCACCCGGATAGTCTATAAGGGCAATATCTATGGTAGAAAAAGAAGACGAGGCAGACCCTGCCTAATATGGAGCGATGGCGTAGGCCAGGACGCCAGACAGCTTTTAGGGATATTGAATTGATAGGCCTCGATGCAAAAACGGGATGTCTGGAGTTCCTCATTAAGGCAGGCCTAGACCGGACACCGGTTATTGTGCCGTTGATGATCTCCAAAAAAGGTGTTTTTCTGCTGCCGCGCTAGAGGGCGCTGTGATCATTTTAAAGAAAACAAGTAAACGGCATTTTATTGTAGAGACTTAACTACAGTCCGCCAACTAGGATTATTAAAAAATATTAAAAGCTAAATTTTTGGTGCTTTGTTAAACTTTTTTCTTTGTGAAGTTTGGTGTTTTTTCACGGCTTCTTCAATGAATAAAAAAAAACTACTAAATGAATCGCAATTACCCTAGTTTGCGGACCGTAGAAATATGTTCTGAATAAGTCGTGAAAATTTCAAAGAATATCGTTGGATAGATTTTGGGATATGGTGGCAGCCGATTTTTAACATGCGGTTTCGAGAAAAACGCATTAAAAAAGTAGAATGCGATTTTTAGCCAAAAACCTTAACTGACTATTAATCTGCTATACCTAATCCATAAACCTTAGGTTTATTCAAGAAACACATGTATATCCTTGGCTTCCATTCTTGTCCTTTTAACGGACCGATAAATACAAGGTTTATTACGCCGATCGACATAAATCTGACATGTGACTTATCACGTGTTCAATACTATAACTTCTAAACGACTCCGAATATCAAAAAATCACTTAACCCATATATTCTACACTATATCTATCATAGATACAATTGATGCAAAAAAAAAATTGATTCCGCGAATTCGACATACGGGATGACCCCCTTAAATAGTTGTAATTGAAAACGTACCGTGATGAGTGTTAAGCTCCTGGAACAGGCGATGCTGTAATAATACTGATGAAACAACCAATAAAATGAAACTTGGGATAAACCGGAAACTGCCAGTGTATATTTGAGAAATTTCGAGAAGGCACCTTTTCATACGCATATTCCCAGCCTAACCCCTTAGCCAAGAGACTGCTACAACAGTCTAGTGCCAGCCGAATAAAAAGAAGTGAAGACCCTTGAATGTGAATAAAGACGAACAAAACGTTGTATATGTAGACTAATCTATAATCCTACTTTTTGGATAATGTATACTATAGCACTGGCCAAGAATACATTTGAATTTTAGTTTTATTTAGAAAGATTCAATAAAATAAATATGTCGATGAAAAACTAAAGTGCAAGTGCATTTGACATTTACACGAGGAGAAAGACATAGAGGCAAATAACACATACATACGTTTTTGCTTCTACCTTCATGTAGGTTATAAAAATAAAGATAAAATTTAAATCTAAGTACTAACCACATGCAACAAAGCTTAACTTCGAAAATCAGTTTGATTCTGTTTCCAATTTTGTGTTGATAAGTTTAACCGCTTCTGAGCAAAGTACATGTGATAGGCAGACAGACATGAAAACTTAAAAATAATTTAATTGTACATGGCGAAGTGAATTACTCAACAAAAGCGGAAACAATGGATTTGAATTACCGAAGGGATCTTTTATAAGAATCAGATCAGGCAGTCACTATTGGTTTTTGTACATCCATGGCTTCAATGTGATAAATCGAAGTCTGTAGAGTCAGTTTTCTTTGTCTTAACCACCTTTGGGAGATCACATAACATGAAAAGCATAGATGATGTAAAGTTAAATAGTTTCTAACAAATGAAGTTACTTTTGAAGACTATCGTATGTCCTAGTCCTAGCATACCTTTGAGGGGAGTCGTCCTCATTATTTTAGGCATGGCTTTTACCTTCGTGCACGTCATGACTCTCATCATCAGAGGGTATAATACAAAGGTTGATAAGCCCTCTTTGGTTGTATTCAAGTGTAAAAATGGATAAATAGGACTATTGCCTGTCATAACACGTGGACTACCGCCGGTCATAGTACGATGCAGGTTCATGTAGGCTCTGATTCCACTATTAATATTGCGGGAACTAAATAAACCCCTCATATATTATTACTTCTGTAACATAGAGACGACGCTAATTTGCCTACCAAAAAACAGTGCAAGTATGAAATATAAAAGATGAATCATTGCTGCCAAGGTTTCACGCTAGTTGTAGGATTGAAAATCACAAGAACTATCTGTTCACCCCGCCGGAGAATATCAACAAGTAAGTATTTTTAATGAGACAGGAGGATTCAATATTAAAAATCCAAGAAGGAAAATTGTTAATTTATTAAGAAGTTTGATACTTGTACTAGATGTGAAAGCCAATAGATAAAGGGAATATTTTTCACCAACTTCGGTAAAGTACAAGTTATTTTTTATCTTTTTAAAACAATCGAATATTAATTACATGGCGACATGTTCTCATCAAATCCGTGCTTATTTTTTGCATAAAAGTGTGCTTCAGAAGCAACAAAATCATTAGTTTGAAGAGGTTACTAATGTGAATACCAAGTCTGAACTCACTATATCAATCACGATAAGGTTGGCTTTTGTGATTACAAATTGAGTCCATGGCCAAAAAAAACTTTAGTATTACGGTGTTCAAAGAGTAGTAGGCGAAAGGTAGAATCCATGATGGAGCACAAAACTTGGAAAACGCCTGCTCTACCAATACCAACAGCTTTACTACCAAACCCTATCTCTACCTCCACGTGGAGATCGCTGTGAGTTCTTTCTTAATGAAAAACCGCAGATGGCGAAGGATGGAGGCGAGTCTCCCGTGCCTAAAAACGGGACAACATGTACCAACTGGTCATCCAGGTTGAGCAGGGCTGACAACCTGACACGGGAAATGGAAGCTACGGAACCACGAAAAGAGCCTTGAACTGAACGGATTCTACAACGATGAACCTGGCAACGAAGACACGAACGATTTGCACATTTTCTCATGTAACATGCGCTCCCTGTCGAGAAAAGGAGCTACCAAGCAATTAGGAGACACCCTGTTCCAGTATAAGGCAGATGTAACAGTGTTACATGGACTTGACAGGGGCCGGGTCCCTGGAGAAGAGCCACTACACGGTGTTTTATATCGACCATCCATCCAACCATGTGCGATACGTAGGCAGCCGTAGTTCAAAAAAACACCAATGATAATGGACTGTGGATTATTTAGTTAGTAGTATCGTACAAGATGTTTGTTGGAAGCACCTGGTTTGTGCGGAGAGCGGTCAACAAACAAAACATGGGCCTCTCCAGACGGGAATACTCTCATCCAAATTAACCACGAGTTAATTCAACACCGCCAATTCTAAGCCTTGATGAATTTCGAAACATATAGGGAGCGCCAATATAAACTCGGATCACTATGTCGTTGGATAGTGCTCCGGGCTCACGATACCGCCTAGAAACCCCTCTGACAATTAGATGAGAGTGAATATTGATGCCATCTACAACAGGTCTGTGAACTCGAGAAGTGCAGGGAGCAACCAAAACAGGCATGGAAGTTCAACAATAGGATGAAGTGTTATACTACTCGATGTTCATCCGGTCGAGACAAAGATGGAAATCTGATTTTCTATGGACTGTACGGACATATTGGAGTGATGGATTGAGTATTTTGGTGAACTGCTCAACAACCAAGATATCGCCAACTTAAGACGACAAAAAAATGCTGCCACCACCGAGTATGGAAGAAACAGTCCGTGTAATTCATCGGCTTAAAAATCATAAGTCGCCAGGAGTCAATGGAATTATAGCTGAACTGATTAAATATGCAGGGGACCAACTATATCAAGTGGTTCATTACCTGATGCTCAAGGTGTGGGACAGCGAATCAATACCTGATGACAGGCAACGAAGCATTATTTGTCCCATACATAAAAAGTCACATATCATGTAGTGCCGCAATTATAGAGGTATCACGTTGCTGAGTACCTTCTATAAGATATTTTCCCCTATCTTGCTAGGCTGTCTAGTGAGATTTTCTCTCTGCAGCAAGATAAAAAGAAAACTTTTGGAATATGGCCATCAATAGACTCCCCGACTTATTTTTACTCATAACGGAAATCACTTCTATGACGCAATCTGACCAAACTCTCAAAGACCGTTGTTGAAAAAAAAACTGTGTTTGAAACTAGAAGAGATTTTCGGAAAAAGTGGATTGCCATCGTTCGACGGAATCTAGTTTCATTGCAGTTAGGTTTAAGTTGTGAGGATTATTTCAATGTGAGTTACCATTTTTCAAACTTTAACTCCAATCTTTGATAGTGGGCCAACACTCAGAACCATAAAAGACAATGAATGACGTCTTGCGGTAATGGAGACGAAGATGTTGCGTTGGACTAGTAGCGTGACACGTTTCGATCACATCCGAAATGAGGATATCCACGATTGATATGGGGTTGCACCGATCGTGGAAAAACTGCGCGAGAGGCGTCTTCGATGATATGGTCTGAACATCGAAGTCGATGGTAAGGGGCCAAAACTCCGGCCGAAATAACGGCTTGATACACTGAAAAGCGTCGAGATTGCATCTAGATCAGGCATTTGATACAGTCAAAAAAAAAAATTAAAAACTGATTGATTGCTTGGAAAGTAACAAGCAACAAATAATAAACCGGTTCAAATTGCTCACTCGATGACGTCACTGCGTTTTTTTCCACTTTGTGAGAATCCAATTTTTAAATCATTATAATTAACAAAGCGTTCCGAATTGGTTTTTAACGAATTTTTAATGTAGCAGGTAAACTACTATTTCGGCGTAAACAAACATATAGTCATTTTCTAACGCAGGAAGTCTATTGCACCATCTTTTCATCGACTTCAAGGCCGTTTCTGATAGCATCGCCAGGGTGAAGGTGTACACAGTCATGACAGAATTTGGTATCCCGACTAAATTAATAGGGTTGACTACGTTGACCCTGACCAACGGGTGAGGCCAGGTATAAGACAAGGGGATGGCCTATCATGCATCCTTTTTAGCCTCGCCCTGAAAAGTGGTCGGCGATGCTGATGTTATTGCGGGAAACACAATCCTCTTCAAGTCTACCCAACTATTGGCCTATGCTGACGATATTTACATTATAGGGAGAACAACTCAAGCAGGCGGTGCGAGATCTTCGGCAGTAGATTAATGAGGGTAAGGCAGACTAGTACATGGTGGCAACGTCAGCACCAAAAACCAAAGAACCAATAACAACAAATGATATTGGTCAAATTAGAACAATAAAAACAAGAGACTACAACTTTGAGACCATTGATAATTTCTCCTTTTTATGGTCCAAAATTACAACCAGTAATAGTAACGACGTTGAAATCCGCGCATAGTTGTTGGCAGCCAGCAGACAGAGCCTATTTCAGCTTGCGAAACCTGGTTCGCCCGAAACGTCTTATCATAAGGTCCAATCTCTTATTGTATAATGATCTTCCTAATCATCATGCATGCCTGGAAGACTTGGTTTCCTAGCAAGAAAAATTTCGAACTCTTGGCCACGTTCGAGAGAAGAATCCTCCGAAGAATTTTTGGCCTCCTATATGAATATGGACGAAATCTATGAGCGATATCGCGTCCGGCTGTAGATAAAATCCGGCTCAATAGGTTGCGGTTAGCGGGTCGCTTAATCCGTATGAGTAAGGTTGATCCAGTTTGAAAGTAAGGGTAATATTTATGGTAGAAAACAAGACGATGTGATGGCGCAGGCCAGGAAGCTAGACAACTTTTATGGATATCGAATTGGTTGACCTCGGTGCAAAACCTGGATATTTGGAGTTCCTTACTAAGGCCGGGATTGGATACCAATTGTTGCAGCGCTGTTAGAGCACTTCATTCCAGATTGTAGTCAATGCGTTCGACTGTGACAAGTAGCCCGATTTGACTACTCATTCACAGCCGAGTCGACTGGTATCCGACATTAGTGATGTGTAATTCATGAGTGAGTCGACTCAAATGTGGTACGACTCATCACAAAAGAGGCGATCGATTAAAATACTGCACATTTAGAGCACCTGTACATATAGAAAATTGTTACTGTGAAATTAATTTATACGTTGTGGAAGCAGTTTTGCGCAAAGCAGTGAAAATAGTGATAACTCTTATCAGGCGCTCTTTTGTATCGACTCAACAAAGTGAATCGGAAAGATTCTCCTCACCGAAAAGAATTATTTTTCCCAGCATTATTGGACATACAGTCAAAATCCAAATCCCTCTGCCACTAGTGGTAATCCAACTGTGACCTGTTGCCGCAATTTAGCGCTGTAACCACTAAACGATCCCAATTAGAATTTCTACAAAGAAGATATTGAAGCGAATATTTTGGAAGGGTTCATTTGTGGATTTTTGCTGAAAGATTTATAGCGAGCTAATCTTGAAATATTAAGAATCAATGCAACTAGGTTAGTGCTCTACCTCCTCAATTATCGTACCGTCAAAGTTATTCTTAGGATTATTAGGTTTTCATTTAAAATTACGCAAGAACTTTTGCAATCCTCCAATGTACTGTTCGAAGATGAACTACCTCAGCTTAGCACGAGTTCTGGATATTGGAAACTAAATATATTCATATAATTCTGGTATTAATATTCCATTTAGTGAACATATGGGCAAATAAAGTGAACAATTGAACACCTGAATACAACAGTTGTCATTGGGTGATTATCTTTTTGGGGAAGATAAGCCTATAATACTTTTTCGGGTAAATTTCACAAAACAGACAGTCAATAACCACAGCAGAAAAGTGAATTGCAAAGCTTTCATTTTAACACAATAAATGTGTCAAATGCGAAAAGCGAAAACCTCGCTTGATAGAAAGCCAGACAGTTTTTTATCAAGAAGCGAAGAGACGGATTATTATCAACGATTAGACTCAAACTAGCGTGAATTGTAATATTCTATAAAGAGAATGGAACAAATAATTATCAAATTTTTTTATTACATTACAATTGCGAAAACAATAATATCAGAATTACTACTAGTGCGTGAATTGAGTATTTTTTCGAGTACATGTCACGTTAGATAAATATTGGCGGAGATTATCTAACTAATATCTTAATCAAAGGGATAATTGGTAATATACGGAATATTGATAAACAGCATACCAGTTTTGGGATTGGCATCCGATAGCTCTTATTTGGTTTTGTTAGAATAGTCCAGCATACAATTTTTACTATTTTTAATCGCCTGAGGCCATGCTGACTTAGCATATTTTGGAGAAAAGAAGGCAGATAGCCGCCTGACCTTTTGATTTTCTTTACTGTGGAAACAATCCGCATTATTCTACAAAAAAGGTAACAGGTTTTATAACGGCTGAGTGACTAACTCCCTCGCATCTCCAGCTATTCACTTTTTATTTTAATTTTATAATGCAAATAATTTTCGACAATCATTTAGCCTTTTTTGTCGACTTGGGAGAGTTTTCAATTGATGGAACGAGAACTTCGAGATTAGAAATATAAATATTCTGGAATAAAAATAGTTTTAACTCCGCATCTCATTATTTTAATCTTTAATTCAGGATCTCTACTGTGCGACAATATACCTGAAATGCAAAACAGATTATACAAATTGGCTAACGGGGAAGAATATGTTCAGGTGTTTGTGGAAAACATGTTATATAAAGACGTTCAGAGTGGACCATGGGACAATTACATTTCCATTTTCCATTTCAATTGTGAAATTGAACATTATTTTCTGAATAAATGGTGATTTTCTCGCTATAAAATGCTTCATTCTGATTGGTACTTGGACCAGCTTCTAGGTTTATTGCAGTTAAACGATAGGGAACGTGTAAACAAGTCGGGAAACCGGAAGTTAGACGCTTCAGGTATGAAAGGTTTTGTGTACTTCTTTTATAAAGAGATTTGAGTGTGCATTTGTCCCGTTAGTATGTAGCATGTAATGCATATATTATGTGAAAATATCCACTTTCAAGTGATATTGACATTCAAAGTCTTGAATTTGCATAGAAGCGACAATTTGACCTACTATAACTTTGTTAGTAATAGTGCGATTTGCACCAAATTTGGTGATCTATGCTGTAGCCTACATTGCTGCAAAATTTCGTGATTCTAGGGTGAAAATTATAATAATGTACTATTATTAACTTTATTTGAACAGGTATCGGTATGGAAGATATTTTGGAGCCTAGGAACCATACAGTGGCAGCCTCTTGATTTTTTCCAGATTTTTCGGTTGGATAGTTTCTGAGAATGGATCCGTTAAAGAAATGATCACTTTCAACCCCTCCGTAGTCCCCACCTTTCAAACAAATATCAAAACTAAGACCGACTTCGAAAAATACTAACCGAGACCTTTAATTTGATACCCCACATGAATATATTTGATGAAAAAAAAATGTACACCCCTCTTTTGCATGTATGGGGACCCCCCTTAAATTCAACGTAAAAGAATGTAACTTACTGTATGCGTGAGCGTTCATAGTTCCCACCTTTCTACCAAATTTGGTGTCAATTGCTATAACGGTCTCCGAGAAAAATTCGTGTGCCGGACAGACAGACAGACAACAAGGCCTTGAGGTGCGTCAGAGTACCATACATTGGTAAAAATCACTCTGCAACCATCAAGATTTGAACCCAATACTAATTGAGCAGCTATTTAGGACCCCCAGAATGTCCGCTTTCTCCAACTTGAACGAAAATTTTGACTTAGGGAGGGGGGCACAGTATATCTATTAGGCACCAAATGGTCCGAATTTTCAGATGTATTGGAGGTACTAAACCAGAAGTATCATAGATACTACTAGATGTTTATGAGTTGGGCAATCTAGGGCTAAGCGAAGTGAGATTATGAGGCTTTCGAGAATAATCCTGCCCCCCTTGGTATAACTGGACCTGTGTTTTTGTACTCTGGGAAACCCGGTGATAGTAAACGAGAATCCGAGATAGGGAGTATAATCATTACCTCCGATTCGGGTTCTGACAGGGTCTTTACTGCGAGATTCCGATCAATGTTAAGGAGCATCACATTTGCGATTTAAGCAGATTCCTGCCCGTTGCGCAGCGTTCACTTTTGCCTTAAAAAAGATAACTAACCAGTGGATTGCCCGCCACAAGTCATCGTGCAGTGACTAGCTACAAAAAAGGGGCCGTTACGATAATGCTAAGCTTAGAACACTGTATGATAAAAGCATACTTTTATCAGAAGAAATCGTCCCGGGAAATCACCATGGAAAGCGTTTGATACTTGTGGGCGGGATATTGAAGGAAAAGCGCCACTATATAAGCACGATCATGCAACAGTTTCTATTATTGAAAATGCACGGATACATAATGCACAATTAGTGAAAATATTCTTAGAGAAACAAGAAGTCGTGCCGTACTCGTCATATTCACCAAACATTACCCCTTTTCCTTCCCTCAGAGGTCGTTAGCGATCGTTAACCGATCGCTTACGATACGTAGAGTGGCGTCCCTGAGGTGCTAATCCTTAGCTGACAATCTACCTGCATCATAGGTAGTAGCATCGAGAAAGTTTCTCGGTGAAGAGTGAACTACTAATGGCCGCTACATGTCGGGACACCTTGGGAGTCCCCGGAGCTATCGACGATGGGGTGATTTGACTCTAGCTCTGCCAAGGTAGTATGTGTGGTGTATACCAGGAGCCAGGCCCTTAGGGATCATGGTCGGGTAGTGTGCATTGAAACATATTTATAGACCGCGTTGCTCCGAGTGAGCGCTGATCCCTGTAGGTCAGGTCGCACGGAACTGGGGCAGGGGCTTTGTCGCCGAAGGTAGACTCGTTCCTGATTATTCCAGCCTGCTCCCTTGTACATGATGCGTCGGTAAAACTTTTATGGAGACAAACAATTATAAAGCTGAGGAATGTAGAAGGTTTGCGTGCAGCACAAAAATGAACCGCTCCCCACTCGACGAGAGACCGGAATGCGCACGGCCAAATAGAGAAAACTCGCAGAATGATACAATACACGGGGCAGGGACGGCAATCCCAGTATCATGTAGTGCTGCAGTTCCCGAAAGAAGCAAAGCGGAAACCGCTGAAAGTGGGCAGATGTCTTCAAATATAAGCCAAATGAGAGCGCAGTCAACTGTCCTTGCGAAAGCCAAAGAGGAATGGGTTATCAGAAAATAAGCAGCAGCTGTGAAGTGCATGGGGTCGGTCGGCAACGCTTCTACAGAAAAACATCAGCGAAGATGTGAAAAATGAGCTTACGGAACTGGAGGAACTCTATGATCGCATTTCCTTCTACACGCGGACAAGGAGAGCAACAGAAGGTGTGCGAAAAGCAGAAACAACCGCGCCCGCAATGAGAGCATGGTAAGCGCAAAACAGATCGCAGATAACCTGTTCCAGAGTGAAACTGAGCGAGATTTCACCCAGGTAGTAAAAAAAACCCTCTGCCTAAAATTAAAGCGTAGTAGAGCACTAAAAGACGAAGGGAGGTCGTCTAGCTCTCTTTATTAAGCCGATGGGAGGCAAGACCTTTACGGAAGTCACGAAATCCGTTATAGGATCAAGCTTGAAGATAACAGCGCAGAAATGTGTTCCATTCGGAAAACGAAAGGTTGTGAAGTCCTCGTTGAATTTGGTCAGAGGACAAGAAACAAAAGTACGTTCTATACTGTGAAGGGGTTATTGGGAAAGAAAGCTCTGACCTTTAGCCCAGAACCAATATGCTGCTAAGAAATCCGATATCTTGACTACCCCACAGAAAACAATGACCGGAGGCGAGTATAGCCGGGCAAAAAAGCATAGATAGCAATGAGGGCGGATGAGTTTGTACGAAAAGGATCTCAAACACCATTTGTGAGGCAGGAGCCTGCGAATGAAATCTATGTAATTATGACCGTCATGGGACCTCAAGTAGTAATTCTCCATGGACAGGAACAATGGTAGGATATAGGCATACACAAGATGAATGGAACAAAAAAGTTAGAACCCTTATACTAGACAAATATTGAATAAGGGCATTGGTGGGTCTAATAGCCAGTCACTGTCCTCTACAAAACCTTCTGGACATTATGCGGATCTCTAATGAAAACACAATGCCTAGATTTTGTATTGAAAAGGACGAATGAGCCTCCCAGATGACATTGGAATGTCTTGTCGGAGTGCAACCGCTCATGAGTTACTAACACAGTTCGCTGTGGAAGTAAACTAGTGCTAATCAATGAAAAGTACCGGAGCAGGGACCCGGCTTCATGGCACCCCGACTTATCAGAAGCCACTGCCATTCTGCCCGGGGAGATAGCTTTATCTGATTTCGGCGTTTAGGGATGACGTTTTTCAGTGTCTATCTAACATCGAATGAGACGATGCCGAACTTTCGACGCAAACTTGATGCGATAGAGGACGCTGTCGGCATTATGGAGGCGATCGGAACGGGCTCCTAAGACTATGATCAACACACACTCTCTATATATGTATTCGAACTGTTGCTATGACACCAATAACTGTAATTTCATGCCATCGAACGCATCTTTGACAAGCACATTTGCGATATTTTTGGAATTATCCTCAACCAAGCTGATTTTTTAAGATTTATGGCGCCAGCGACGTTAAATCTTGCGGCTTCTCATGGAGACATTTTACTTTTTTACATTACCTTTCTCCATTTTAAGAAGCCGTTTGAACGTGTACCGCCCATGCTGATCTGGTGTGCACTTAATATTGGGTTGAGGGAAAAAGTAATGTCATAATTGTGATCGAATTTTAACGCTTTATTTAACATACTTAGAATTATCCGATTTAAGTCAAATATGCGGCGTTTTGTTCGCAAACTTATTGCCATTTAGAAGGCAACTCCATTATCCCCGTCTTATAAAACCCCCCTCCTTATTTGCAAAAAACTCGACAGCCAGTTTCCGCAAGCCTCTTTTGAGGCGAACTTAGTAGCACCAAAAGCGTTTTGCATGGACCGGAAGAGATGGTAATCACTTGGTGCCAGGTCCGGACTTTATGGTGGGTACGATAGGACATCCCATCCGAGCTCCCGTAGCTTCTGGCGGGTCATCAAAGATGTCTCAGGTCGAGCGTTGTCCTGGTGGAACAGAACACCATTCCTATTGACCAATCCTGGCCGCTTCTGGTCAATCGCCTGCTTCAAACGGTCGAGTTGCTCACAGTAGAGGACCCAATTGAGGGTCTGGCCATAGTTGAGTAGCTCATAGTGGATGACTCCCTTCCAATCCCACCAAACACACAGTAAAACCTTCCTGGCCGTCAATCCGGGCTTGGCGATGGTTTGGGCCGGCTCGCCGCGCTTTGACCACGATCTTTTTCGCTTGAGATTTTCGTACGTGATCCACTTTTCACCACCAGTCACCAACCGCTTCAAAAGTTGGCCTTCTAGCCCTTCATCTAGGGCTAGAGGAATTTGTGGGTTTATCCACCTTACTAAAAAGCCCGAGTTCAAAGTAAGACAAGTTCACCAAAACCTTCTGGTGTTTCTTTCGATGTTCATCAAGGATGCTCCCTTCCAACACTCTTCTTCTTTCTGGTGACCAACACTCTTACGTGAGATATACATAGCGTCCAATGCCTTATACGCTGCTCTTCAAAGATGATGTTTTTCTAGAAATTCCCAACAAAGCTGGTCTTGCCGAAAATTGGGATTGATCGCTTCATGTTGCAAATCTGAAGAACTCAGAGTTTCTGATGACTAACTTCGAAGGGGTAATAGTCGACAATTGTGACCTAAACGGAATTGAGCTCCTGCTTCATGAAATTACTATGTGCATCGACATACGTTCTAGATGAGGACTTTCCCGATCAATATTGCATCGCTACAATCGTGATGATGGTTAGCGATGAGTGTCTTTGATGCTATCCATGCTAATGACAAGTTGCTAGAGAAAATTGGACAAAGGCCGACAGAAACAACTTCTCAAGATTTGAAAATTTCTTGATTAGACTAGACGACGTAAATTGGTTAAAACCAATCTCGACAAACTGATCGTTTTCCAAACAATCTAAACAATATTCAGCGAGATGAAATCAATGTACCGTAAACCATATGCCAACCATTCAAGACGATAATGATACAATGCAGGATTACGATAGCCTGTAAGAGGCAATGTGTTCAACATTTCGCTCGCCGGTGACTATTACTTACGCTGATTTGACTCAGGAACTTACGACATGCTAGTGTTCTAACCACTGTGCCTTCCGGACACCCAATTCGACTATTACCACAATAAAAAAACACAGAGTACCACGATCTGCTGAAGGAACATGTCGATTTAACTGCTCTTTCCGACACCAGAAAAGTGATAGCCTGGTTATGCAAAAACTAACTTCAACGCTGCCCGAGGAAATCATTTTTGTGAATGATCCACAGAACCAAGAGACGTTAAATTGATTTTGAAGAAACTCTTGAACAAATTGAACGATTCTTCGGAATCGACGCGGAAGAAGCCAAAAGGGAATCGCGTCCAGCAGAAGCAAGATATGAGGAGTTTTGTTAGATAATGGTCCAACAAAAACCAAACAGACAATATGAAGTGAAGATAGCATCGTACGTTAATGCCCCAGATTTAAGAGGGATGTAAGCCGCTATAATACGCGCATTATTTGGACTTGCTGGGGCGGAAGTAACTGATATAACAGTGGTTATAGGCCATACTATTGCCTTTGCAAATTTGGCACCTATTGAAAAGCTGGCAGGATTTACGATGTGCAAGTATTTTGTCGCTGGCGCTGTTATACTTGGTTTCGCCATAGGTAATGCGTAGCCTCAAAAGCATTACCAAGCCGTCCGTACTCATCTGTACAGATCGCCCTTGTAGCCATGTAGAGACTTCTTGTAGTGCCATACAAATCCTGTGTATAATATGAATCCGCGAGACTAACTAGCAGCTCCCCGTGGTTTGCTTGGGGAAATTTCCTTCGTGAAACTGCTCGTAATGTGATTCGATCAGTCTATACGATGCAGCTTCCAAGGATCAGCATGATGCCAATGCCACGCAGCAGCAACACCTCTCTGCTATCTTTGCAAATGATGCTGGTGGTGCTGCTGTTGTGAAGACGTCTGTGACGAAAAGTCAAGTGTTGGGCATCATTAACTCCTTCCATATTATCTGTCCGTTACCTCGGCAATCGGGCATGATTTTCTCTGGTGCCTGTAGTATAGTTCATCCAGAGTTACGCTTCTAAAGTCAGCAATATGGGGGTGTAGGACAGTTACCTACCAAAAGTAGGACTTTCTGTTTCGTTAATTCGCAATCCCAAGTACATATCCATTTAGTGAAAATATCAACGCTCATCTAGGCCTTGCGATTACTCTCATAAGCTGGTAGGAGCCATATACCTTTAAAGCATTTAGGATGTTGAAATTTCGTGATTACAAGAAGCTTTTTTTAACAGCACTACTCATGTTGGTTACCACCATCACAGTTACTTTTGCTTTTGATAACTTTCCTCCCGTGCATGTTCCACCTTGTCTAGGGCTTAGTTTATATCTAAAGCAACCTAGTTTTATCCGCATTAAAAATTTCTTCATCACTAAACTTCTCACGTAAATTAGCTCACATTTTTTCTAACCAATCGCTTACATCACTCTATTGAATTGCTAAGGATTCTCCGACAATCTTACCGAAGACGATATTGTGTTACTTTAAAATGGTTTATCCAACTCATTGAGCAATTGAAGTTAGAGATATTCTGCTCTTAAGCAAAAAGCTTAGCTTTTTCTTGAAGCAACGGTTCATTTACGAGTATTCCCTGTGTAGCTGTGAGCTTAAACCACTGTAATAGTGCTTAATCTACTTGTCCTTGAGTGGTATCTCTGGGTTCTATCTTATCTTTATCGTCGATATTGTAGAATGAGATACACTGAATTCCCTCATCAGAGCTACCTTTGATTTGCCAACTTCTAAACGGTGTAATACTGCACCTTTTTCAATTGAGAAACTTTTTCGCTTTGCGGAACTCATTTTAGAGCGTAACAGGTCCTTGACCTCAATAAATGAAAAACATATTGCCGAAACACGAGCGGCGAGTTATTGTTTTTGTATAAGTATTTTGAACGAACGATGGGCGTCGTTCTGACCGGACGATTATTAAACAAGTCGGGAAACCGGAAGCTTGACGCTTCAGGTATAAAAGGTTTTGTATTTCCCTAAGTGAGAAACATAACACAATTCTCCATTGGCTGACAGCATTGACTCGAGATATTTAAATTGCTCAGTGCTGTCAGCTTCAGTAACTTTCCCAGAACTGAGTGAATTAAATATCTCAGGGCAATGCAATCAGTCAATGGAGAACTGTATAATGAATTTGCTTCACGCATTAATGCGACCTGGATGAAGTGGCATTCCACAACTTGTGTTCTTTATGGTCGACGTATCAGCGAACGTCTCAACTCAAATTTACCGCAATGTCACCCGTCTGCCGCTTTCTATAGTTCTGAGCGTTGGTCGAAATGAGGATATCCATGATCGACATGGGGTTGAACCGATCGGGGAAAAACTGTGAGTGAGGCGTTTTCGAGTGTATGGTCCCGTAATTCGCGCTAACGGGAATTCACTTGCCAATATTGGTCTGAACATCAAAGTCAACGGTAAGCGACCAAAAGGCCGGCCGAAACAATGGTGGCTTGATTCGCTGGATGGAGATTTAAAAGCCTCGCGATTACATCCAGATCAGGCAGTTGATAAAGAAAAAGAAGATGTGAGGAGCGACTTGTGCATAACAGCTAAAAGTTGGTAATATACTATTAGTAAGTTTATTTGGGCAGATATCGAGGATATGGGACATTTTGAGGTCTAGATTTCATCTACTCGCACCACCCTGATTTTTTTTTTAATTTTTAGGTAGGCTATTTGCTCTCTTACCGGATCATGGACCTTGGTCAAATGGCTCTGAATTTGGAAAGAGAGGCAAGTAGAGTTGAACTGAAGACAAATACCAACAAAACTGTGTATTAATGGGCAGAGCATCGAAGACGTCGATGAATTTGTATATCTTGGAAGAATGGCTTCTGCCGATGGTGGCACCGAAATGGATGTTGCCCAACACATTGACAGTGCTAGACCCGCTTTCGCTGACCTGTCTAAAATCTGGAAATACGGTTATCTCAACGTCAAGATCAACGTGAAACTGTTCTGTGCTAGTATTCTTTCTGTGTTGCTACATGAGAGTAGCACATGAAAAGTGACCCATATTTTCATTCGAAGGCTCCAAGTCTTCTTCACCGCCTGTCTGTGTGGTATCATCGAAATGCGTTGGTCTGATACTATCACAAACGAGGAACTTGGGCGGCTCATCGACCTGCCACTTGTACGCATTATGACCGGCAGATGGAAGTGGCAGTGGATAGGTCACACTTCAAGGAGGGACGTCAATGAAGCGGAATTTACTCTCCATAAATGGTCAATGAGTGGATCGCCCCAAGGGCACTTGACAAAGAACAGTAGAGGAGAATTGCGAATCACGGAAAGTTGTAGTGGTGCTGAAGAGCATTTCAGGTAACCGCGCAGGCGCGTAGATGTGGTTGACGCGCTATACCCCACCACCCCACCCCACCACATATTGGGTTGGGGGAAAAGAAATGTCGTATTTGTTATTCAAATTTGACACTTTATTTAACATACTTAGAATTATCCGATTTAAGTCAAATATGGGCCGTTTTGTTCACAAACTTGTTGCCAGGCAACTTCATTATCGGTTTTATGGTCTATACCCAGTTCCTGGGCAATCGAGCGAGTGCTCACGTGCCGGTCTACTTGGATGATTTCGACGATTTTATCGGTTTCTACGACGATTGGCCTACCAGTACGGGGTGTATCTTCGACATCCACTGCACCAGAACGAAATCGATCGAACCAACGCTGTGCTGTGTGAATCATTACAGTATCGGGCCAATAAATTTCATAAATTTTTTCGGCCGCCTTCGTTGCATTTTTACCTCTCAGGGTAGTAAAAACGTAAAATATGACGAATTTCTTGCTTGGCGGACTCCATTTTTGACGCACTATAACTTGAGACTGAAACTTACGATCACAACACCGTCAAAGAGACACCTGTAGCACAGATTGTCGTCTTCAAATCGTCATATAGTATGCGATAAGTACAACACAAGATATGTTTAAGTGTCGCCATCTATTGACAAAATACGACATTTCTTTTTCCCCAACCCAATATATTAGAGCGGCGATGATGAAAGCCAGACGTGCTTGGCAAATCATTCTAATCGAATGTCATTTGTCCAAAAGTCGCAGAGATATTACATAAATTTCGCCTCCTCCACTAGTATGAATATCAAGCAAGTCTTCCTCTTGCAATGCGAGGGCGCCGATAGTTCCTTCTCCTCTTCTTACTTGAAGTTAGGTCCCCGGATTGAAATTGGACAAAATCGAAAAATATGGAACGAACTGTACATTTTACAACACTTTCATTGTAATCAAGTATTCCGTATTCTGGACTACTTGGGTTGCTTATCATCCGGGAGAAAACTAACATGCAAGAGGCCTTTAATCGCATCATCCAAACGTCTGTTCGTATTCTGGATATGTTTCCGACGATCATGAAAACAAGTCGTTCCATTGCTGATCTAATTTTGAAATACTTTGTGGCTGCGACAATACATAAACCTAACATCAAATAAATAAAAATAAATCTAATGATAATCGTTGGTGTAATGAAGCAAGTTTAAAAGCATATCGAAACCGTAGCGGTATGCTAGGGAGGTTAGTCCTCTGATTTGACTCAGGGACTTATTCACAACTGAGTCTACATCCAGACTATGATAAAAATCCCTCTGCTATCGGTGAGATCTGAACCGCGACCTGTTCTTACGAAAGTTCAGTGCTCTGACCATTGAGCCTGCGCAGGAGCAACATCTAAGTATCCTCAAAACAGAAGAAAGAATTTATTTTAATTCTTGCGCTTTTTGAGCGATGTCAAAAGATAGCCCTTCTCACAGTCCTTGTTCATTGCAAGAGTAAACATCTTCATTCTTAACGTTGACTCACTAAATAGCACTCGTTGTATTGCGATAATGATTCAGAGCCGTTGGAGTTGCATATTCCTCGCAGAATAAGATAAGATGTTACCCCTTTCAAGCTTAATTGACCACAAACAATTAAACGATGCTTTCACGCTTCACGATTGTTCATTGTTCCGTCTAAGCTGACTAATCGGCGTGCAGATTCCTCAAGTGCGAAAACCTAAAACATCCGATTGAAATATGAATGTGGAAACGTTTTGGACGAAGTTGTGTGCGCCGTGGGTTCAAAGTCCACTTTGACTACTTTCGCGCCAGAAAACGAGTATGATTGGAGCAAGTTTCAAGAGGAAATTAAATTTTGACAGAGGAGACGCAAATGGGCAGTGGTTTTTCGAAGTGGAGCAGCTCAGGATAGGGATAGTGCCCTCTCTGGCTAGATAAAAAAAAAAGATAAAATTTACGCTTGGCTTCGAAAACATCTACATTGCAGTCAGCTTGGTATTTGCCCAAATGCAGATAATCTACTGAACAAAACAAAGCTGCATTCTCCAGTCCCATTAAACCATTAAAATTGACAATCTCAGGTAAATTAGCAATCAAACTAATGAGTCGTCATCGTCCCCTAAATCTGCCTTCCTTTATCCAGAGTTATCGCGCGAAATGACTAATTAAATTACTAGAAAAGCTTCAACAGATGGTCAATGCGACGTTATCAATAACCACTGCAGCCGGGATTAGCCGAGTATATCGAAGCCATCCGTGTCCCTAGGTTCGCCTAATGTAAACTCAGTTATCAACTGTGCGACCTCGTACGTGTGCTTGCCACCTTCGAGCCTCACATGCGCCCCAGTGTTTGCCAATTCCAAACCTCACATGCGCCTCATCGAAGACCGTACAACCGCTTGGAGCGTGCCTCGAGTGATAAAAACGTCGATAAACAGATAATAGGCGAATTAGAACTTATCAGAACGAGTCCCACAATCGAAATTGACACGATACAGATCGTTCTAATGGATGGCGGGATGTGTCGCGCTGATAACGAGGGCGCCCGTCCCAAGCAGCGTTGACTCTCGCGACCCAGCCTGTCAGAGCTGCCTGTAAACATGCCTCCAGCGTACTTTGTTTTCGCGCGTTCCCACTCTGCATCGCAATACACCAATATCGTCCAGTCAGCCGAGAACGACTGAAAACATTAGCCCCGCCGCGAGCTCCCACATTAAGTGACTGCCAAAGGCTGCGTAGTTTCGAATCGCCGCGCAAACGTCTGCCCTCGACCGGAATGATAACAGCCGATAGTGCGAATGGCGCTCCCCGCGCTTTCAACAAACTAGCGCGCAAAACTATTCCGGGGAGGCGGTCTCAGGAATCGTGCTGGCAAAGTAAACACAGAGCTGTCGATTGTTTGCTGGGTGGGCGAAATCAAAGTGAGGCAATCGGTGACGTCCCATGCGCGCTGGACTCGAAACTTATCAATAGGAACGCTGGCGAGCGCGAAGCGCTGGTGCGGCGACAGGAGGCTGCCCGCGCGGACGGCATGCCATGGAAGGCGCCAAGCCCCACCGACTGTCCACCTGTCGCTGCATCACGTAATCCAGGTTCTTGTTTACATCGCCTCGCACCCCCCGAAAACTGACCAATCGGACTCCAACTGAAATTGGAATTGACCCGCGGCCCGCTCGACCGCACTCTGTTTACACGGCCCAGCGCTGCTTTATTTCCGGATTTTGCAACGGGCAAAGTAAACAAAAAGGTATTTTCGGCCCGTGAGCTGCACAGCGGCCCACTTCCGCGGCCGAGACGTCAAACCAGCTCGCGGCCGCGGCGGCCCGCTGACAACTCGCCATGTTCGCACAAAAACGGATAATGCAAAAAATGTACCTTTGACGTTGCGTCCGACACCTCCCGCATGATCTTCTCGAACTCGGCCGTCCCTTCGGCCTGTTTCTGCTTCTGCAGGGCGATTTTCTCGCTGAATTTGCGCGGATTCGCCATCTTTGATGTAGTCTTCAGGTTGCCTGCTTCGCGTTTTCTTTGCAATGGTGCTGCCGCCGTTGCCGCTCCTGCTCCCCGCTCGCTGCGCTTATTTCGTCTATTTCTCTGTTTTTTGCTCTACGCGCGACACAAAACGTCT
Organism: Hermetia illucens; assembly: GCF_905115235.1. Lineage (NCBI taxonomy): Eukaryota > Metazoa > Arthropoda > Insecta > Diptera > Stratiomyidae > Hermetia > Hermetia illucens. The sequence continues at coordinate 55,311,541 of NC_051849.1, forward strand.
CACCGTCCAACCATAACAAAAACTATGCGTGATGTTTTTTCCACTACTCGCCTCGCGCGACGACACTTCTTTTTTCTCTCTCGGCGTGATGCGTTTTCGATTTCAGAATTTTCGCTATTTTGTTTCCCGATGCTGTTTACGCCCGCACAAGTAAAAGCCACATGATAACGTGTCCGGTATGGAGAGGCGGCCGGGTGAGCACAAATTACACGTTCAATGCATTTTCACACGCGAAAAATTTGTTTTCATTGCACAGATCTCGCCACTGCGGTTTTATTATGACAAAAATTCAGCAGTTCTACTGATAAGAATTGAAATGACAACCTATTACACAATATGGCGGTCATGACTTCGTTCACGGAATGGGTTGCCCGATTGGTGGTGTGCAAAAGTCAGGTGGGTGCGTTTGGAAGGTTCGTCAGGGGCTCCATGTGGCATTACGTTTTGAAATATCAATGAATTCTGATAAAGGCGGAAGTTAAATATTAAAATTATCTACAGATGGATAACTCCCGACATTTTAGCTCTTTTCGCAAGGTTGCTTTATTTTTTTGTAATTATCTGTATAAGAATCGCGCCAATAACAATAAAAAAATTGTTAAATCGAAAATTCTAGACTCTGAATTGGATACCCAGTATCCAAGCAGCACCGAAATCTTTACCAAGTTCAGTTTTCTTTTAAGCTTCCTTTTTTATTTAAACAAAGGCAAATATATCCCAGCACAAGAATAAAAAGATTACCGGATTCACCTTTATAATAATAATCGTTGGCGCAACAATCCATATTGGATCAGGGCCTTGAAGTGTGTTAGAGCACTTCATTCAAGACCGTAACGGCACACTACAGAATAGCCTGTAGGAGGCAATGTGGTCAGCATTGCGCTCGCCCGAGATTATCACCCTGATTTGACTCAGGTACTCATTCACAGCTGAGTCGACTGGTATCCGACGTCAATCACGATGCAAATTCCATTGCCACCAGTGAGATTTGAACCGCGACCTTCCATATGACAGCCGAGTGCTCTAACCACTGAGCTATCCGGATACTTTACCTTTGGAATATTAAATTTTATTGCTTTTAACTTTGCGAGTCTCCACAGTATCACGACTAAGTTAATTTCTTCCTGCTCCTTTCTTATATTTTAATGAAGCAAGAAGAATTCGGGAGGTCATCATCACCATCAACGACACAATAAACGATATCCCCTCTAGACTTGGATTAGTAAGGAACTCCAAACATCCCAGTTTTGTGCCGAAGTCCACCAATTCGGTATCCCAAAATGCTGTTTAGCGTCCTGGCCTGTGCCATCATCTGAGGCAGGGTTCGCAACGTCTGCCTTTTCTATCGTATATATTGCATTTATAAAGTTTCCGGGCTGAATCATCCTTAGTAACCCGCCCACCGCAACTTATTATGCCGAATTTTATACACAACCAGACGTTTTAATTGAGGTTTTGTTAATAATTACGTGTGCTCTCTGTTCATAAGTGGCACTTGTAACTCAAGGTCCGGATTTCCTGGAACACCAAAACATCTATCATGCACTAAAAGTGCTATTTCTGAACAGGGAGCGCGCGTAATTATTATAATAATAATCGTTGGCGCAACAATCCATATTGGATCAGGGCCTTGAATTGTATTAGAGCACTTCAATCAAGACCGTAATGGGATACTTCAGGATTACAGTATCCTGTAGGAGGCAATGTGGTCAGCATTGCGAGATTATTACCCTGATTTCACTCAGGTACTCATTCACGTCAGTCGATTGGTATCCGACGTCAAATCACGAAACAAATTCCACTGCCACCAATGAAACGCGCAATTATTATTTGCTAAAAATAGTGCTTAACAAGTCTTGGTGTCTGTTTGGGGTCATAATCTTGTTGCAAGATGAATGACCCCAAACTTATTTGCAATTTCCTTTCGAAACCTTTCTAAGTTGAAGTTGCTCTAAGCCGAATTATTCTCTTACTGGATATTTTCCTTCTTCATTGGCGCTTCCGTCAATTTCCTATATAAAATTCAATCTCTAAGTCGAAAATTCCTTTTAGTCGAAGTATTTTTTTTTTTAACTTTTGAGGAAATATCTCATGCATTACAATTCCTTTAAGGAGGGAAAGGGTCGGAAAATCAATTTTAATTTATTTTTTTCTGATACTGCAACTTGCAAGAAATGTTGTCAGAAAGTTTGACGTCATCAGGAACAAAACTTTTCGAGTCACAGACAATTGAATCTCCTTGACTGTCATTAAGAAGACGAAAATTGCGTATGGAAAGTAAAATGCAGAACCCAGGCCGCTACTTAAGGAGTTATTTCTGTTTGAGATTTTTTTCATCACTTTCAAGGTTTTGTGTAAAACAAAACCTTATTAAAATTGATTTTTTTTCTCTCTGTCCGTCTGTCTTTTTTTTCATCGGTGGAAGGTGGAAAGGTTCAAAACCTACTGCTGGCTCCTGCCATGCAATTATGTGAGACTCCTACTCACTATAACCACCTCCTTCTTCTTCCACTCTCCCCACGGGACTGCTATAAGCATTGGATCGCGGGGCTGGATCAGTTCTTAATTGCGGCGCATTATTGTTTGCTCCCTTTCTTGCTTCCTTCGCAGTTCTTCACGCCTTAGCTGTTGATGAATCATTTTCACCTCAATTACCACTTGATTCCAGCATAAACTCCACTATATTTCCAGGTGTTAATCACCTAGTTCGGTGTGCTGTACACCTTGGGCACTCAAATACAACATGCTCCGCATTCTCAGCCACGTTACCATATCTTGGGCAGCATGGTGACTCGTGGTGTCCAAATCGATGTAGATAAGCCCGATAACCTCCATGTCTACTTAAAAACTGTGTTAGCTCGTAGCTTAGTTCCCCGTGGCTCCTTTCAATACATCTTCGAATGTGTAGAATGATACGGTAGGTCCAACGGCCAGTTTGTGCCTCGTTGCACCTCTTCTGCCATTCTGCGATGGATTCCCGCCGTGCTAGTTGCCGTCGAAGTACAATAGACTCCCCGATTGGATACATTTTTCCGTAGAGACGCCGACCTTCATCCGCCAAGATGTCTATGGGGATTGCCTCTGCCAGTACATATGCTGCTTCCCCTGATGTTGTCCGATAAACACTGCATACCCGGAGTATACTTAGTCGATACGCCATTCCTAGTTTTCCGCAGTTTGATTTGTTTTCCAGAACGGTTGCCCAAACTGGAGCTGCGTAGAGTAGCACGGAACTACTCGCAACTACCCTTGAAATAAGGCGATGTCGACTTTGTCTTGGTCCACCAATGTTCGGTAGTATCCTCGAGATCGTTGCAGCGATGGAAGACGCTTTAGTTGCAGCGCACTTAATGTATTTGTTAAAGTTGAGCCTTTTGTCAATCATCACTTCCAAATATTTAAGCGACTCTTGGGAATAAATTGTTTGTTCACCAACTTTAATTTTCACGGTCTTGTTTTTCCTTCTTTTGCTGATTAGAACTAGTTCCGTTTGGTGTTCAGCAAGTGATAGACCGGACTTTTTCAACCAGGAATTGATCTCCCATATCGCTTTATTTGCATAGATTTCGATCTCGTCTAAGCATTTTGCAGCTACTGTTACCCCGATATCGTCCGCAAAGCCAATGGTTGTCACGCCGTTAGGAAGACGTTGCGTCAGCACTCCATTGTACACAATTAACCACAGTAAGGGACCTAAGACAGACCCCTGTGGTACGCCGCACGCCTTTGGAATAATTTCTGTCCATCGTCCAAGTCGCAATATAATCTTCTTCCAAGAAGAAATGCAACAACGATGTGTGCAATGTACTTTGGAGCCTGTAGTTTGGTTAGAGCCTCTACGATTTTCGTCTACTTTGCAATGTCGAATGAATTTTTTACATCGAGTGTCACCACTGCACAGCATTTGTCATCTTGTATTGCAGCACGAGCCAGGCCAGTCACCATGTTGATTACATCGATGGTTGATCTTCTCTTACGAAACCCGAATTGCTTGTCGTATAGGCCTCCTTCCTTTTCCGCAACAGCGAGCAGCCTGTTGTATAATACTCGTTCAAATAGTTTACCAATAGTATTGACCAAACATATCGGTCGATATGAGGAGGGGTCACCCAATGGTTTACCTGGCTTCGGAATAAGTATCAACTTTTTCAGCTTCCATTGCTCGGGGAATTCTCCTTCTCTAAGGCATGCCGTAGAAACTTTGGTAAACATACCTGGTGCTGTCCTGGCTGCCACTTTCAGGGCGATATTGAGGATTTTATCTGGCCCTGGGGTATTATTTTCAGTGAATTTCCTTGCTGCACCAAAAATTTCCTCTTCTATCACTACAGGAATTTCGTCGGGGTTTACATGGACTTTAGGCAGATTTGTGTAGTTCACATCCTCTGGGAAGAGAGTGTCCATTATGTTTTGTAGTAATTTAGGACAGGTAATCGGTGGGGAGCGCTTGCCTTTCAGTGATGACATTACAGACTTGTAGGCGCCACCCCATGGATCAGAATCACCTTCAGTACACATCCGCTTGAAATCTTCGGATTTGCTCTCTGTGATAGCTACCTGCAATTTTTTCCTCGCGTTCTTGTATTGCATGTGTAGCTCAACGAATTTAGGTTGATTTCTTCTGCGCTGGGAGCATCTCCTAGCTCTGAGGCAGTTTTTCCGATATTCCTCAATTTCTGAATTCTACCAGAAATTGGGATTTCGTCTTCGGAAAACGCTACGCCATGGCATAGAGGCATCGCATGCCCGCTGCAATTTTTCCGCGACCTGTAAAGCTTTTTCTTGTACGCTTCCCGATAATAATGTGTCATCAAGAAGTACCTCCTTGAACATTTCTTCATCGAATTTGTTGGTTACCCAGCTCATCGTTATTCTTTTTGGTGGCTTGATATAACTCCTACACGAGGTTTGGAAGACAATAGTCTGATGATCGCTGTGTGTGTACTCTTCGCTGACATGCCACTGCAAGTCTTTGATAAGGGTGTCACTGATGAAAGTGAGGTCTACTACCGATTGTAATTCTCCCCTCCGGTATGTGTTGACTCCCCCAGAGTTCTCAAGTACGACATTTAAACGTGAGAATGTCCCTGACGGTTTTTGCCCCCTTGCATTTGTTTTTCTGCTTCTCCATTCTTCTGCCCATGAGTTGAAATCGCCGGTAATCATTTTGGGATTGTAGCGTCTGCCTGCCTGTCTGTATGTATGTCTGTCTGTCTGCCACACCCATTTTTCTCGAAAACGATTATACCAATTGATACCAAATTTGGTGAAAAGGTGGGAACAGTGAACGCACCAGCATATAGTGAGTTACATCGTTCTACGTCGTTTTTTACCAAATATAGTCATGTGGGGTATTAAATGAAAGGTCTCAATTAGTACTTTTTCAAAATTCATTTCGATATTTAATTCACAAGGGGGAGGACGGGGGCCAACCCAACCGAAAAATATGAAAAAATCAAGAAGCTGCCATTATATGGTTCCTAGGCTCCCAAATAACCCCCATATCGATTGTGATATCCCTCCTGGCAGGATCGCCATGTGATAAGTTTTGTTTCTTGGTTACGGAAGAATGGTTGCTAAGAATAGAATGATGATAAATATCAATCTAGGTATCTTTGAACATGCAGAGAATATCTACCTAACAAAGCGGCTGCGCCGCAGAGAGGAAGGCACCATCTTTGCTGTCAAAGACAACCCAGATTTGTCGTTGTTTCCACGGTGGACCTTATGCGAATAATACTTCGCAACCAGTCCTGGTCTAGATTATCTTGCCGGCAAGGAGGATCTCGTTAAGGGCACAAAAGTCAAGTTTGCGCTGCGAGGATACAGCGATCTAAATCAAACAGTTGTTTGTGAGATAATGAACCTTTATTCTCCTTTTATATATTTGACTTAAACCCTAAAATAATTAACATAGAATTTTATTGCGTGGTCATCAATAACTTACTCCACTTTATTGCATATCCATCGATGAGTCGCCTGTAACCCGATTCTTGAACTCACTCGACCACTCCCATAATTGGGCCAGTGAATATGAACAAATGCACGGGTTCGATATGCATTTGCGTGGGAATATGCATATTCAACAACAAATACTTATTCCCAGCAACACGCGACAAATGTGGGCAAGTCTAACATGATACATTTGGGTTTCATATTCATTCCCATCTAGGTGACGAATGTAAATTGTGACTTCGAGTACCTCATGTTCTGTTGATAGTTATGGAATAAGTTTTGTTTACAAATTATGGATGTTATTAATGGCCATGTGGTGTCTGTACAGTGTGTATATAAAGTTATTATATAAGATGGATACATTTGATTTACAGTGGATAATATCAAATTTGATGCATCTCGTTAGGAACACACTATACGATATCTGTTTAAATAAAGTTAATAATAGTAGTAAAATACTAGTAATTAACTACAAAAGTTCCTTCGGGAACCATGAAAATGCAGCAATATAGGCTATAACATAGAGCATTATCCTACTAAGTTTGGTGGAAATCGCACCATTATTAACAAAGTTATAATCAATCAAAATTGTCGCTTCTGTGCACATTCAAGACTTTGAATGTCAGTATCATGCGAAAGTAGGTATCCTGAAATAATATATGCATATACATTATGTGCTAGGTACTAATGGGGCGAATGTGCATTCAAATATTTTTATATAAGAGATTTCCCGACTTGTTTTTGTTGGCTTGAAATACTCTAAAATATCCCAAGAATCATAATCAATAGCGATTTTGTATAAAAACAACTTATACATATTTTTAAAATTAGGTTCTCTTGTGTAACACCTCAGATGAAAACAGTATTTAAGCCACAAAACACTCACTTTTCAATGTGACAAAGTGACTGGGCGCAACATTACACCACCCAGAAAAGAGCTGTAAGAGCAAAATATGTTTGTGGAAGGGCAATTGTATGATGAAGAGAGAGTGAAGTTAAAAAAAAAATTCATGAACCTATTATTTTGATTTCGAAAAGTTATCATCATCATCAACGGCGCAACAACCGGTATCCGGTTTAAGCCTGCCTTAATAAGGAACTGCAGACATCCCGGTGTTGCGCCGAGGTCCACCAATTCCATATCCTTAAAAGCTGTCTAGCGTCCTGACCTACGCCATCGCTCCATTTTAGGCAGGGTCTGCCTCGTTTTCTTTCTACCATAGATATTGCCTTTATAGACTTTCCAGACTGGATCATCCTCATCCATACGGATTAAGTGACCCGCCCACCGTAACCTATTGAGCCGGATTTTATCCACAACCGGACGGTCATGGTATCGCTCATAGATTTTGTCGGTTATCGAATCGTCCATCCTCATGTGGGGGCCAAAAGTTCTTCGGAGGATTCTTCTTTCGAACGCGGCCAAGAGTTCGCAATTCTTCTTGCTAAGAACCCAAGTTTTCGAGGAATACATGAGGACTGGCAAGATCATTGTCTTGTACAGTAAGAGCTTTGACCCTATGGTGAGACGTTTCGAGCGGAACAGTTTTTATAAGCTGAAATAGGCTCTGTTGGCTGATTATAACCGTGCGCGGATTTCATCATCGTAGCTGTTATCGGTTGTGATTTTCGACCCTAGATAGGAGAAATTATCAACGGTCTCAAAGTTGTATTCTCCTATCTTTATTCTTCCCGTTTGACCAGTCCGGTTTGATTTTGTTGGTTGGTTAGTTTTCGGTGCTGACGTTGCCACCATATATTTTGTCTTGCTTGCATTGATTTGCAGCCCAAGATCTCGCGCCAACAGATGAAGGCAGTTTGTATGTCTCAGGTGGTTCTTCTCATGATGTCGATATCATCAGCATAGGCCAGTAGTTAGGTGGACTTAAAGAGAATCCTACCTCTTGCATTTACCTCAGCATCGCAGATCACTTTTTCGAGGGCCAGGTTAAAGAGGACACATGATAGGGCATCCCCTTGTCGTAGACCGTTGTTGATGTCGAATGGTCTTGAGAGTGATCCTGCTGCTTTTATCTGGCCTCGTACATTGGTCAGGGTCAGTCTTATCAATTTCGTCGGGATACCGAATTCTCTCATGGCCGTGTACAGTTTTACCCTGGCTATGCTATCATAGGCGGCTTTAAAGTCGATGAAGGGATGGTGCAACTGGTGTCCATATTCCAACAGTTTTTCCATCGCTCGCCAAAGAGAGAAAATCTGATCTGTTGCTGATTTGCCTGGAGTGAAGCCTCTTTGGTATGGGCCAATGATTGTAATTCCATCGGCTCCTGGCGACTTATGATTTTTTAGCCGATGAATTGCACGGACTGTTTCTTCTTTACTTGGTGGTGGCAGTATTTGTTCGTCGTCTTCAGTTGGCGGGACCTCCAACTCATCGATGTTCTGGCTGTTCAGTAGTTCAACAAAGTACTCAACCCATCGCTCCAATATGCCCATTCTGTCGGAAATCAGATTTCCCTCTTTGTCTCGGCAGGATGAACATCGATGTGTTGGCTTCATCCTGCTGACTTGTTAGTAAAACTTGCGCGCCTGGTGTGGTTGCCCCCTGTACTTTTCGAATTGACAGACCTGTTGGTTCTCCCAGGCTTCCTTTTTGCGTCTGTAAAGTCGCTTCACCGTTCGCCGGAGTTCGTGATAAGTCTCCGCGCGTGCCCGCGTACTTTGAGAATGCAGCATTACTCGGTATGCGGCATTCTTCCGTTCCGTTGCTAGCTCACATTCATCGTCAAACCAGCCATTGCGACTCTTTTTGCGGCCGGGACCAAGTATGTTTGTGGCCGTATCAATGATAACGTTCTTCAGGTGGTTGTGAAGATCATTTGTTGATGCTTCATCTCTGGGACATCTGTTAACTGCGGTTATTGCGGTATCTATTTCCCCCTTATAGGTGTTATGTATCGGCTAGCTGCTCAGCAGCTTCATCTCTGTACAGGTGGCGCACGTTCCATGAGAAAATGCGGAAATCGTTATTCTTTTGTTGTTGCTGGGTTCGCCGTTGTATTATTCGTTCAGTCCGAGGCTCCTGTTGTGGCTTCATAACAAGTTGTTTTCCATGTAGGGTTGTCAGCCCTACCCAACCCCCAACCTGGAAGACCAGTTGGTACAATTTTTCTCGTTTTTAGGCGCGGGAGAGTCGCCTTCATCCTTCTCCGTCTGCAACTTTTCGTTAAGAAAAACTCCCAGCGGTCACCACGTGGAGGTGTAGATAGCGTTTGTTAGTAGAGCCGTTCGTGTTGGTTCAGCAGGCGTTCCTCAGATTTTATGCTCCATCGTGAGTACCAATCCACGTTTTGCCCTGGGACTATGACCAAAATATGTTTGTGGAAGGGCAATTATATGATGAAGAGAGAGTGAAGTTAAACAAATTTGTATGAATCTATTATTTTGATTTCGAAAAGTTATAGGGTTTTTAAACTTCAAACGCGTTTTTCTCGAAGCTATGTTTTCGAAATTGGCAAGCAGTAGAACTCGAAGACGTGAAATTTAATTTTAACCGCTTCATTTGATTATCTAGTGAAGTACACACGGTTATAGCAATTAATAAAAATATTTTTCTTTTAATAATCTTTTTAAGTCAACTTTTTTCGTTCAAAAAGCGATTTATTTCGATGCCCCATTCATTTTACCATTTTACCATTTTACCATTTTACGAAGAAGAATTCTAAAATTATAATCGTGTGTACTTCACCAATTTCACTTATGTAGTTCAAGTAAAAATTTGTATTATGCTTCTAGACGGTGACCCAAAGGAATTCTACTGCTCGGTGCAGAAGACTTGTTGTTTGTATGGTTCTACAACCGCCATTTTGTAAAAAATTGTCAATAATAATTTTTTTCTTACCCTAGATTGATATGTTATTTGTGGACTATAATTTAAAAATGCGCTCGGAGAAAAATCTTGAAAATATTCTTTTTTGTCTTCAAGCAGATATAGCCGCTTAAGAACGAAACCTTAAACGCATTTTTTTCCGAAACTAGAGCCCTGTTGAATTGATCGAGCTGAATTTTTACATATTGGTTCTGGTCCGAAAATTGATTATATATTTGGGTTAATGGTTTCTTATTTTTGTTCTAGATTATCAATAAACAAGTCGGGAAACCTTCCGGTTTCCGGGTTAGACCCTTCACGAATAAAAGGTTTTGTGTTTCCCTATGTAAGGAACGATGATTCAAGATTCAATACTTGGGGAGAGGTAGATTCTTCATAAATGGAATTTTACTATTACACTGGAATGTCAATTATTCTCGTTAATTATGAAGTCAACATCTTATTGGCATGGGTTAAGATGCAGTAAATTCGTGCAAAATTGATAAGTGAAACTTGGATTAATTATGTCTGATATTGTCGGCTATGCTGCTTAGCAGTAGTACTTAGCACTCCTAGGATGAACTTAAGGGGGGTTTTCAGTTAATATACTACATGTGATACCCTACATGACTATATTCGGCGGGAAAAAAAATTTACACACTCCATTTGTATCTATGATTCTCCCTTTAAACTCCACCTAAACCAATATCACTCACTGTATTCGTAGGATTTAACAATTCCCATATATCTATCAAATTTTGGAGTAAAGTCCGTGTGACAGACAAACAGACAGGCAGTGAATCGGTTTTAATAATGTTTTGTTTTACACAAAACGTTGTTCGTTCCAGATTACTACAGATGGAGATGTGCTTCCCCCAGCAGCCAACCTTTTTTAATGGAGCCCACTTAACAAAAAAACAAGACCCTAATTCATTTTTTATTTATTCTAAAAAAGGTTAAAATATTGAGCGTAACATAGGAAAACCCTCTTAAATCGTACCACTGGCAAAACCTTTATAAAGATGAAACTAAGGCAAATGAATATATGCTTATATAAATATATAAATGTCGTTGGGTTCAATTTTTCGAGGAGCTACTCAATTCCAAAACCCAGTATCACTTCAAAGAAGCAATAGCTGTACAAGCACCTGTTCCCCCACCTAAACTCGAAGAAGTTAAGGATCCACTAAAAGCGCTGAGATGCAACAAAGTACCGAATATGGATGTGAATCGAAAGGAGGTTCTAACCCTTCTCAAAAAAATATTGTTGGCGAATACCAGGGAGGATTGTCAACGGGTGATCAAATATTCTCAGTAAAACAGATATTGGAGAAGACCTGACAATATAACGATGGTGTCCATCAAACTTTCCTTGACTTCAAATAGGCATGCGGCAGTACCGATCGACCGGTACTGTGCAAAATATTATCGTTTTGAAGTACCAGCGAAATAGATTAGAGTTATCAGAATGGCAATGAGTCAGTCAAGCACTCAAGTAAATATGCGAAACCAACTGATAATTTTTTTTTGGCACAGATTCCGAATTAAAGCAAGGCTCTAACGTTATTCAACATCCCTCTAGAGTATATAATCCGAAATATGTTAGTGAATTTAAATGGTACGCTACTATATAAATCGTCTCAGATAGTAGCCCGGGTGATATAAATATCCTAATATCCTGACATGACCGAAAGACAGTGCCAAGAACGCCCCTTGGTGAAACTTATGAAGTAGGGAAGGAAGTAGGAAAATAAATGAAGATACAATCAAAATCATGATTCAAACAAGGAAAAAGATGCCAATCAGATAACGATTACAACTTCTGTGGATAATTGGCACTATTGAAGGGTTAACATTGTGGGCTAGGAGCCTGGCAACGAGGTAGTGATTCGAGTCTATTTTGTCCGAAATGGCGGTCGATTAGCACGCAGTCAATTTGGTTGAAAGTGGTTCCATCTGGAGTGACCCTCAATTTCAAAATGCGATGTGTTAACGAAATGAGTTCTTGCGGCAATATATTATTGTATTTTGGTAAGCCTGCCGAAAATAAGCGTGAATTGTTGTTGCAAGGCGTGTCTAGTGTTACACAGCAATCGCGAGGAAGCTTTCTGTGAAGAACTCAATGCGATTTAGGAGAGGTTTCCTAAAGGCGATATAACGACCATAATGGATGATTCGAATCAGTGGCGGGGAGTCATTGCAAGCAAGGAAAGCATTGTATCCTTTAATTAAATAAAGAAAACAGAAAAATAGCAGCAGTAGAAAATACCTTCTTCGCGATACACACATACATACTTAAGAAGCATTTCAAAATTTGCCTGACGGTCCATTGAAAAATTAATTTCGTGGTCGAGCGTTCATCCCGAATTCATATATTGTATGGAGCCAATGGGATGAACTGCATTCTTGTGGAGGTGTTTTCAGATTTAGCTCCGGAGGAGATGAATCGTGTGGTGTATTGGCCCGATGGAAATGAACAATGAATGTTTAAGTTTTCAATTTGAAAGCGTACGGCACCTGTGTTGAAACGCAATACCACGTTGAGACCCGAAGGTCTCTGTTCGCGTGAACGCAACGACAGCCCCCATGAAGCTCCCACAAGGGGGTCAACCGCAAACAACTGAGCTGAGCGCACATACAACAGTATCTGAATTCACGGGCTATCCCGGTTCCCATGGTACCAGCATACCCCTGGTAAGGTTTCGTGACTATTGCCAGTTCAGATGAGTCCTCGTGCAGACTCGGGTCTGATCGCCCTAATTAGGCCTTTGGAGCATTCGCCTACTGCAGCACGGTTGGCAAACCAAAGTGAGTACAGCGTCTCCCGGTGCCACCCCTATGGAGGTTCTCCTCGGCCACTTGGTTTTGGTTCAGCCGACAGGGTTGCCGCCGCGTTTTCCTCCCCGCCACCTTTGAGCACCTGTATGGCCAGCACAGCAGAAAGCAGCTAACGCGAATGGTTCTGATTACTTAAAATAATTTTAGAAGCTCAGCTCTATAAATTAAACATTTTCTACGTACGCCACAACACTGATCTGAATACCAAACTGTGCTTTAAAAACGCTTTGGGTCTGGCACTGGATCTTGAAAAATAATAATTTTGCCTGCATTTTGCAAAAGATAAAACGCGAGCTAAATCTGTAACTAAAAGTAAAAAATGAGTAACGGCTTGATCGTGCATGCAGCCATGAAACTCTGGATATCAGCGCAAAATACAGCATATCTGAGGCAGGAGAAGCATTCTAGGTTTAGCTCGCGGGTTGATCTTTCGTTAGGTACACGCGAAGTTTCGTGTTTATTATTTTTCAGAATCTGGTGTGGTTAAGGGATGCGTGAAACTTTATATAATGGCACGTGAGGGAAGTGTTCAAAGACACCAACCCCCTCCCACATTCCGAATCCTGGCTAGCAAAAAGGTAAGCAAGCAAATGCAAGACTTTTATGGAGCTCCAATATTTGCGGATGGACGGTCAATTTCGCCAATTTTCTTTTGTTTCTTTCTAGATTTTGTGTTGGTCCTCCCCTATTGGTCGTCTCCAGCCACTCAGGGTGGTCTTTTGCCCATCGGCCCATTACATATTGTCATTACAAAGTATATTTTAATGCGCTGTGCTTTAATTTGCTACAAACCGCCACCTTAGGTATAGAACAGACGTTTGCCTTCCAGTAGAACAATGGCATGAGAATAATTATTGCATAATGTCCCACGCCGGCTTTATATGTCTCCCTAATCGGTAAACTTTAGCCAGGTTGAACATTTGTAGCATTTGCTGGAACTTCAGGTCGATAAGCACATCTCAAACTAAGGGTTACCAGTGGCTGGTGCAGGAAGGTGGGACTGCGGATCAATCCTGCCAAAACCACCATAGTACCATTCACTAGGACACGTAAGCTTGATCATCTGAGAGCCATAAGGTTACATGACATGGAGGTGAAACGAGAAACAGAGGTCAAATATTTGGGAATTACGCTAGACCAAAAATTACTCTCTCATGTCGGAAACACTTGTCGGAAAGTCACGAGGGTTCTGCTGACTTGTAGGTCCATAGCAGGAAAAAATGGGGCTGCAGCCCGAAGAAATTACTTTGTATATATACTTCAATAGTAAGGCCAATGATTACGTATGAGGCGGTAATCTGGGAAGAAAGAACCGAACTCAGCACACAAGCCAGGAAATTATATAAACTCCAAAGACTGACTTGCGTGTGTATTAGTGGCAACTTTAAATCAGGCAATAAGAACATGGCCAATGGCATTCCTGGAGGTCCTTCTGGGACCGCACATACAGATGCAGGCAAGAAGGGCAATATTTAGGATGGTCGGGAGTATCAGTGAGGCGGGGAGCTGTCTAAACCGAAGGAAGATTGATATTCTTTCTAGGCGCAATCCCGAATTGCTGATATCAAGGGAGAACATGACAATGAGGTTTCACTTTGGTAAGAAGTTTGAAACACGTTGGAGTAGCAAGGCAAACTGGAAGAACGGGGTTGGGACATACGGCTTAAACCAGCAATTGATTATCTGGTACACTGACGGATCCCTCATAGCAGATGAAGCGGATGCCGGTCCAGGGAAAATGTACTTGGAACCAATGGGTAGGTACACTAGCATATTCCAGGCATATTCCTGTGTGGACCTACCAGAAATGGAGCCGTCCAGGATGTTTATTGAGGGATACGGACACATGCGCACAAAGGATTGTTTAAACCTTACTAAAAAAGACCTTCAAATCATAGTGGGAATTCTCACTGGTCACATCACCTACGGACACTGCCTGCAGATTTTGTGCGAAGTGTGATGAAACCTCTATACACGTCCTGGGACAGACTCTGGCACTTGCGCAAAGTAGGTCGAGGCATTTGGGAGAACACTTAAACCAGATGCAAGGTTGAAAGATCTGGAAGTAGGGAATACACTAAAGTTCGTGACTGTTATAGGCTTGCTTGAGATACTATGATTAATAGGTACACTATAACCAGCAAAAGGGGTAATATTGCTTTTTAAGGACGCGGTGCTACTTTCCCTTAATAGAATAATAATAACACCTATAAGGGAGAAATGGATGCCGCTATTATCATCGTAAATAGAGGTCCTGGAAATGAATTATCGACAAGTGATCTGACTGGTTCAAGGATGAGCGATTTGTTCGACAGAAAGGAAAAATGCTGTATACCGGGCAATGCTGCACTGCAAGAAAGGGGGTACGCACGGAAACCTATCGAGAGGAGAAGCGACTTCACAGACAGAAAAGGAAAGGCTGAGAGAACCAATAAGTCTGTGAACTCGAGAAGTACAGAGAGCAACGGCACCAGGTGCGGAAGTTTTACGAACAAGTCAGCAGGATGGAGTTTTATATACCGCAATGTTCATTCTATCGAGACAAAAAGGGGAATCTGATTTTCGACCGTATGGGCATGTTGGAGCGAGGGGTTGAGTATTTTGATGAACTGTTCAATAGCCAAAATATCGCATAAAAATCATAAGTTGGAGCCGTTGGAGTTACAGCCGTACTGGTTAAATATGGATCCAACCAACTACACCATGCGGTTTATCGACTGATGCTCAAGGTCTGGGACAGCGAATTAATCCCTGGCGACTCGCAACGAGGCATTATCTGGCCTATCTTATATGATTCTTCACCTGGCTCTGGAAAAAGTGATCCGCGATGCTGATCTAGATGCGAAAGGAACTATCCTCTTCAAGTCCACCGAACTGCCTGGCCTTTGCTGATATATTGACATTATGGGAAGAACTAACCGAGATGTACAGTCATCATCCAGATCAGTAACAACATCAAATGACACAGTTCAAATGAGAACAATAAAGATAGGGAGACTGCAACTTTAAGACCGTTAACAATTTCTCCCATCTAAAGTTGAAAATCACAACCGATAATGACTTTTAGGGATAACAAATTGGAGACTTTGTAGCAAAACCGGGGTGTCTCAAGTTCTTTATTAAGGCAAGCTTTTACCGGATACCGGTTGTTGCTTCGTTGATGATGATTTCAGAAGAAAGACTACTTCGTATTAATTTCGGCCACAAGTTGATTAAAAGAGCGGTTATACTATATGCCCGGCTTTGTAGAACACACATCCCCAGCAATGTGGTAGATGAACATGGCACAGAAAAGTTAGGAACGATTCTCGTTTTCAGGAAGTCTGGGGATAAAAAAAGACACTGCTAGCGCGAAAGTGCCATTGTCCTCTCCTTGTCGTTTAGGGCAACAATACTTTCACAATAATCACAAAACACCAAAAAAAAGTTAATCAGTTTATTAAATAAATATTGCACAAAACATTTCAATCAAACCATTCCAGCATCATCAGTCTTAATCGACGAACTGATCTGTAGTATACACCCAATGTGAATTTCACTAAATAATAAATAAAATATAACCAACAAAATGGCCCAGGCCAGACTAAAATTGACAGAAAATAGTGGAAAAGTGAGCGATATGCCAAACAGAAAATCAGATAAAATATAAGTACAGCTATTGCTTGCAGGACGAAACGTTTGACCGAAGGCACATTAGCGCGTAGGAGGAGCATGTACCATTTGAATAGTTTGATACAGATTATGAATCTTAACGGACGCATCACTGAAGGACTAAGAAATATTTCTCTCGAATACTAACGAGGTAAGTCGGCACAATGAAGTGAAAATTTCGAAAGCGGCTAACTAGGCTAATGTCGATGCCCCGAAGTCTAAATCCAAACTGCTTCCTGGAGCGGGTAGTCCCAAATAAGGTAATGAAGACGATCTTGGAAAATCTAGATCGGCTACCTGAGACGATACTATGCCCACCTTTGCCCACCTCAATGTACACCTCAACTTAGGTTAATAGGTAGATTATATGCATTGGTACTTTAGTTTGATTTGAATATTTATGACGTTTACCTTGGTACCTGGCCATCTCAGAGAAAGGATGTTTCATGAATTTATACTGCAAATGGATTTGCTGATTCTTGGCAGATGTTCTAAGGGGTGAAGGGCTTATACTTTGATGACATTGTAGGTGTTCGTAAACGAATTCATAAGCATAACTACCCAGTCCTTATCTCTTTGCACCTTAACGAAATCGTGTTTTCTCAGAAATTATTTGGATTAACTAAATGCTAATTGAAGTAAAGAAATGAGGACTTTCAAAAATCCAAATTGGTTCTAAGAAGTTCTAAGAAATGACAAGGAAGTCGCTTTACGTCTTACTTGATTTTGTTTTTATTTTTCAATTGTACAACAATTGCATAAACTACGTGGAAATATAAGTTACAACAATAAAGGCAAAATAAATATAGACAATATTGTGAGTATTACACTCGTACCATATAAAAAGAGGTAGCGGCCAGTAATTAATTTTTATAACACTAAGCGGGCTCGTGGATTTTCATCGAAGTTCTCTAAATCTCGCATTGATTCGCAGTCAGAATCTTCGCCTACAACGCTCCTTGCACTTCTGTAGGTATCCTGAAATGTAGAAAATATTTGTAGTTAGTTTTAACAACTTGTAAAAAAATGATGTTTTTATTAAGGCTGTTAAAGCGAGCAACGATATATACTGGGTAAAGATAATTGGATGACGTCAAAAGCGATTGTCAGCAAATCAGACATTTCACCTCCAATTCTTTGGCAATAGGGTGATAATTGAAAAAAAACCTTGTCCAAAGTTTCGATGATGAGCTTGGGATTGGGACAGAACTATAACGATTTCGGCAACGAATTATATTCAGGGTAAGTGGTTTGGGAACTCTGACTGAGCAAGTCGATAAAAACAAATCATAGGTATGATATTTGACTAACGGGGTTTTTCCCATCTCCAGATGGGAGGGTCAAGAATAAAACTCCCTTTAAACAAGTCGGGATACTGGAAGCTGGGCGCTTCGTGTATAAAGGTTTTGTGTTTATCTTATGTGAGAAACTTTCCTATTACCGCATGACGATGCATACATATATATGTGCGCATCTAAATTTATCTAACGCATCTTCATACATTTCCACTTTAAGCGGGAAACACACATACGGTGCGTGCGGAATGCGGATGAGAGAAAAGCTGCGGACCGCACGCAGTTTCATTGTATAACGAAGATGTCCGGATAGCTGAGTGGTTAGAGCGCAAGGCTGTCGTACGGAAGGTCGCGGTTCAAATCTCACTGGTGACAGTGGAATTTGTATCGTGATTTGACGTCGGATACCAGTCGACTCAGCTGTGAATGAGTACCTGAGTCAAATCAGGGTAATAATCTCGGGCGAGCGCAATGCTGACCACATTGCCTCCTAGTGTACCGTTACGATCTTGAATGAAGTGCTCTAACACACTTCAAGGCCCTGATCCAACATGGATTGTTGCGCCAACGATTATTATTATTATTATATAATGAAGATTTCATGCCGGTAAAGTCCGCTCCACGTCGACAAGGTTTATTCTGATGACAGATTACGCCATATGCAATTTGGCGGCATTTTTCGTGTTCAGCTGTTACTTTTGAATGTAATTAATTTACATGAATTTGTTTTGAGAACTGCGGAAGGCACTATTTGAGTTGCAAGTGCCAATTAGGAATGTCACTTGCATTAATTCCGAAGCTTCCATTCATAAAAATTGAATTTAAGCCGGAGGTAACTGCACTCTTAGCGGCATCAATTGTATGATATGTAAAATATGCATCCAGGTCGATTGTCTGCGCATAAGATCATGGCATTGCCCATAATCTTCAAGTTTACGCAATTAGTGTATGCATCTTCCTATATTTTATGTTATGAAATTCATAAAATTAAATGCCACTACGAGTGCACATACTTCCGGCTTAAATACAATTTGTATGAATGGAAGCAATGGGAATAATACAAGTAACTTCTCTCAACACGAATTCATACAAATTAATTACATTCGACAATAATTGTCGAAAACGAAAAACGCCGCCATATTGCAAGTGACGTGAAGTGTCAATAAACTATTATTTGTTACGCATCGCAAAAGTTCAATTTCCCGATTTTTCTTTTCGTGCCGCATTGCGCATCGGACTTGTTGAAATAAGATTAGTTTCAAAAATTATTAATCGAGCTCTTTAATTTGATACCCCACATGACTATATTCTGTGAAAAAATTTACACCTCTGCATGTATGGCGACTCCGTTCAATTTCAACACAATACAAATCGTGTGATAGACAGACTGACAGGCAGGCAGACAGACAGACAGCCAATGGTTGTAATAGAGGAAATTTGTGAAGCACTCAAAAACTAATCGAAACTAGAAGACGTACAGGGAACAGACGTGAAGAGCCTAAGACGAGCATACGGCGGAACCCAGATAGCGACTCTTACTATGTCTCTTGCTTCTACTACGAAGGCATTGTCTGCAGGTAAAGTTCGCGTAGGATGGATCGTGTGCAAGTTACGCGAGCAAATTTCCCTAAAAAAGTTCAAGGCATTTAGAATTCAAACACATGGCGAAGAATTGCGCAAGCAGCATCGATAGGTCGAAATTGTGTTCAAGATGTGGAGAAGAAAATCCTTTGACTATTGACTGCACCGAGGACCCTCACTGTCTTCTATGTGGGGAAACCTAATATCGCGATTGTAACCATATAGCAGGTAGTACCAGGTGTCCAGCCTACATGCTTGAGAGTTATTCAGTTCAATTTAAATCACTGCCAAGGGGTCAGGACCTGCTATCACAAAAAGTATTTGAAAACGAAAATGATGTTTGTATTGTCTGTGAGCAATTCAAAACCCTCCACCAAGGCGTTTGGGAAACGGATGCAAGGGGGAAGGCTGCTTTGTGGGCTTGCGGAAACTGAACTTTGCCTGCGCAAGGAACGTGTGGTCTATGCACCGACCGAATTCTGCTCAGCAGCTAGTCGATACTCTGTTTATTTATTTATTTAATTAATGCAAGAGGGAGGAGAAAGTAAGCGGCTTACTTACGCTTAAAGCTAAAGAAGGAGAGAGAGTCAAAAGATCCAAACTGTAGGACCGGAATAGCCTCGGGATCGGGGAGTGAAAGTAGATGTCGAGCTCCGCGAAGGATACTACAAAAATGTCCGCAATACGTATATTATGAGAGGCAGTGCGGAAAATAATATCAGAGTTGGCACAGCAGTCCGTCAGGCAATTAGAGGGTTTGAAAAGGGTACACATATCAAGGAAGGCGTTGCTGCAGGGAAGGAAATTGAGAGTGCAAAGTGCTGACGGATAGTCAATCCGTGGAAGCTTTTTTTGTAAAATAGGATCCGGTTGAATTTGCGTCCGAATTTGCTGTTAACTGAACATCTACGGTCCAGAATATCAAGGTTGGACTGCACGAGAACACAGACCAGTGGAGACGAAACAGAGGCAAATAATTCAAAGTCGTCTGCGCAAAGCAAATACGGGCAGGTGGGGATGGAGACGAGGTCAACCCTGTCGGCTGAACCAAAACCAAGTGGCCGAGGAGACCTCCACGTGGTGGCACCGGGAAACGCTGTATCGCATTTGCTTGCCGGCCGTGATGCAGTAGGCGAATGCTCCAAGGCCTAATTAGGGCGATCAGACCCGAGTCTGCACGGGGACCCATCTGAAGTGGCTTCGGCCACGAAACTTTACCAGGGGTATACTGGTACCATGGGAACCAGGGCAGCTCATATATGATACTTCGGGAGAATTCCTGTCGTATATGTGTACAGCTCGGTTGTTTGCGGTTGGCCCCCAGTGGGAGCTTCATGGGGGTTGTTGGTGATGCTCAAGCGAGAAGAGACCTTCGGGCCTCGGCGTGGTGTTGCGTTTCAACACGGGTGCCGTACTCCTTAGTTCGGTAGAGATTTAGGTAAGTCTTGCATCCACCAGTATGAATGCTAAGCCATGCACTTGGTATAGACTGGTACCGTTGTTGCTTGTCACAGCGGGGCTCTAATTGTGGTCCCAAAATCAATCCGTGTCTTAAGAAGACTGTAGGATTAAATCTCCACGATAGGTACCTACGTTAAAACCCCAAGGACTTAACATCCAAAATGAGGATATCCGCAATCGTTATGGGGTTGCACCGATCCTGGAAAAGTTGCGAGAGAGGCGTCTTCGATGGTATGGTTATGTAATTCGCGCTAACGAGAATTCACTTGCCAAGATTGGTCTGAACATGGAAGTCGATGGTAAACGACCAAAAGGCAGGCCGAAACAACGGTGGCTTGATACCCTGGATCGGGATTTAAAAGCCTTAAGATTGCACCCAGATCAGGCATTCGATAGAGCTAAATGGCGAAACCGATCACGACAAGCTGACCCCGCTTGTGAACGGGAAAAAGGCTGAAGAAAAAGAAGAAGAAGTATAAATAGCATGTAGCTCCCATCGTAAATTAAAGCGTTTAGCAACGAAGTTGGTGAAGACCGGAAGGTCTAAAGCCGTAGATCTATGTTTCACGAAACCATGCTGCTCTTTGACAATGAGGTGACTGAAGTGCGTGGTCAACCAGTCGTTGACGTATCTTTCGAGGATTTCGGAGCAAGAGGAGAGAAGAGAGATGGGGCGGTAGTTTACAGCAAGGAAAGGGTCTCCGCTCTTGAGGATAGGGATGATAAGGCGCTCTTTCCAGAGGTGGGAAACTAGCATTCTTCTAGATTTTTTTTGTAGATTATACACAGAGGGAAGGAAATGTGCTTTCTATAGTTAAGAAGGAAGAGTTTAGGAAGCCCATCGGGGCTAGGTCCGACATTGGTGTCGAGATTGTCAATGAGGGCCCCAACCGAGGAAGGTGTAAGGAGAGAAACGGCCGGAGATTTGGAGTAGTCTGCAGTTAGAAGAGACGGAGGGGGTGAAGTGGGCGGGGTAGAAAACACAGAAGAGAATTAGGTGCAGAGAAGGTCGCAGAATTGTTGTGGGGAGTTAGCAAAACTGATAGAAGAAATGAGAGATTGGGTGGGATTACGATAATAGCGAGTGTAGGACCAAAAGGGTTTCAAGTTGCCGGGCGGCTTCGACGTTTAACAAGTACCTTTTATGCGCTTTTTTAATCATCGATTTCACAGAAGAAGCGCATGAGCGTGGTCGGCGTCATTCCTATAAGCCCGAAACTTCTTTCGCAGTGCATGTTTCAGGCGAATGTTATTAAGGATTTCCGTTGTGAACCAAGTTGGGTACCAAGGCAAGCAAGCAGGGGAAGAAGGGATATAAAAGGAGAGGAGATTCGATAGGATATTGTAAAAGGCGCTAAGAGCTTGACCACACGTTGAGTTGCTTAATATGTGAACCCAGCTGAGTTGAGACCGTCAAAGTTGGCTTTGCGGAAGTTGAGCTTAGTAGATTTACGTGAAGTTCTAAACGGGCGAGTTCCGCTTTGAATTTAAATGGGGGGTGGTGAGTTAGTTTTGACATACAGTGCTGTGCGAGGAAAAGAAGAGTGGTGGGGGAATCTGACGGTAAGGAGTTCAGACAAACTGTCAGGCAATTCAGCGTACAGGTGAGAAGCACAGGGGATGTATATAAAAGATACGATGCACGGGAGGGAGTTAGGCGGGGAGACACGAATATAAGGCTTGAGTAACAGCGTTCCAAGAGATGCGTTGGACAGGGACCGGTTTCCTGGAGAAGACCCACTATACCATTTATTATAGTAGCGATCTAATAAACCCTGTGCCGGGAGTAGGTTTCTTAGTTTGTCAAAAAATGAAACCTGCTGTTATTGGTTTTGAAAACATAAGCAAAAGGCTATGCACTCGGTGCGTTTAAACCGAAAATTCATAGATATAAGCTTCATAAACGTTTCAGAGCCTAGACACCGTTTTCGGTTGTGTATGATAGTAAGTGGTAGACTGTATCTGTGTGTGACTGTGACTGACATACAGTAAACCAATTTTATAAGGTTTTGTTTTACCCAAAACCTTAATCAGGTTTTTGTTTTACTCAAAACCTTAATAATAAGGTAGGAAGGAATTGTTGGGATTGCTAATTATTGGTAGAATAAAGTAAAAAAAAATAACTCAATTACATATGCGTACCATCGTTTTTGGTTCTTGGCAAAGTGGTTCAGCTCCATGCACGACTTTCCGAATAGTGGATTTTATTGCATACCATAACCCGCAATTGAACTCCCTCACTAAATGTGTGGCCTATCCATGATCCCTTCTGCTTTCTCATCACCGTGCTCACCATTTTTATAGTTTCAACTCAGAATACCCTGATGGCACGATCCCGACATGTATTGATGAAAGCTAGAAGCTTTAAAGTAATGGTGGTGGACTCCGTTTTGGACGTGAAATTCATCTGAGGTTTTAGCTCAGTATGTAGCTTTGATAATAGCTGGAATGCGGTAAAATTTCCATCTTTTCAGCTCTTCATCATCGTAAATGAGAAGCCTCTCACAGGATCAACGAGAGAATTATGACCACATGCAAGCTATTTCGTGATGCGGTAGCGAAATCCCTATTATTTACGGTAATTTTTACTCCATTCGAATCCCTTTTTCCACGGCGTACGCTACCCTACAATTTTTGTATTTTGCCATGGCAACATTCCTAAATTTACTGACGATGTCGATACGGTCAATCTGTCAGTCAATATGGAAGTCCAGAGTAGAGATCTTGCTTTATAGAATAAGAACTTTTTAGTCAGCTAACTAGCGTATGCATGTTGAGAAGGATGTTATACTTTTTGGAATCACTTCTGGCAAAAGAGGGGTTCTCCTATATTTTACATAGGCAAGGCGCTAAACATGATTGCTAGTACTAGTTCCTTCAGAGCGAAAGAAGGTGCGACTTTTATATATTCTTACAAATTTATCAGGTAATGAAGTAATGAGCTACGCAGTATCTACTCTTTAATCGACAAATATTAACTTGAGATTACTTACCTTTCTTGAATCCAGCGCCATTTCGGTTTTTCCTTTCGAAAAGCTCATAGCTGGTCTACTGCTTTTCACTTGTGATTTACCATTCGAGCCCTGAGGTCGAACTAGAGGATTATGAAAGTTAAGATTTATTTTGAAATTCCCTCGTCCTGTTCGCTTTCTATACACCAAATAACCAAGCAATGCAACCAGAATCAAGATCATTATTGTCAAGCAAACAGTTAAAGTGGTTGAATGAGATGCTGAGCTTTTGTGATCATTTTCAGATTCCTCCGTGTTCATATTACTTGCATAACGATGTCCTGCGCCTGGCAGTTCACCTTCTGGGCACTTCTCACCTGGCTGGACATAATGGCCATCTTGGCATAGGCACTTGGCTCCAAGTTTCGCTTGAACGCAAATAAGTGAGCATTTGTTCGATTCGCAACTATTTTCACCTGCCTTCTGCCGTGAAGGAGCAACGATCACCACATCTTCAGCGTTGTAGACATTCAGGGATAGAGCGCGACATGGCTTTCGACCATAAAGGGGACACCATAGACCTTCAGGCGATCCCATGTTTATGACGAATGCAGTGTTTTCATAAATGCTAAGCCCGGATGGGTATATAATTGCTCGTTCATGTTTTATAAGCACTCTTGGATCGTCTCCTTCGTAGCTTATAGATCTGAGGCTTTTTGAATGCAGGTCGGTGTAATACAAAATCCTTTTGTAGGGATCAGTTTCAATTGCTGATACATCTATAGCTGTGTTGGTTAGCATTTTTGGTCGTGTACCGTCTAGCTCTGAACGGAATATGACCGTTCTTGGTCGTGTAGCTGTTACATATTCCATGACTGAATAAAACAAGTGTTTATTTGTTGCATCCACGGCCAATGTCTTAACAGTGTCTCTCCTTTTAAATTTGATCACTCGAGCGCAAGCAGATTTATCAGAGAAGTGGCAAACATTGATGGAGTGACGAATTGAGTCGTCAATGTAGTAGACATTGTTTGTGATCCAGTCCACGGCCACTTTCTTAGGATTTCCCACATCAGATATGAATCGAACTTTCTTACTTCCCAAGTCATACTCAAACAAAGACCCAGTGTCCTTCATTGTAAAGTAGACCTTGTTTTGCCTAACGTTTGCATCAAGGCCTGTGAAAACCGAATCATTTGATTTGTACAGAACTTCGAGTGTGCTAGGATTTTCGCTCAGCTTTCTCAATTCATTGAAACTGCTAAATAGTAAGTAATGCCCCCTTTCAATTGATTTGCATTTGATCTTATCAGACCAGAGCAGAAAATCAGGATAACATCTACACATGAATGATCCTGGATTGTTCTCACATCGCTGAGCACAAGGGTGTTCTTCTACACATTCATTGATATCTTCACACATTTTCTTATTCCCAGATAGCCGATATCCTGGATGACATCCGCAAACAGCCCCATAAGGCGACGGTTTACATATATGTTCACAGTGATGGTTAAGGCAGGACGTTTGGCAGGCACTCAGCTCATCTTCACCTTCGCTGCAGTCGCGGACTCCATCGCAAACCCTCAGTGAGTCTATGCAGGTTCCATCCTTGCAATCAAACATGCCTTCGTGGCATGCCATGGCGAAATTATGAACATCTGTCGCGTTGTAATTGTCACAATGTAATTCGTCACTACCGTCTTCACAATCTTTCTCGTGGTCGCATCGGAATTCTTTGAGTATGCATACGTCTGTTCCAACGCATTGAAATTCATCATGGCGACATCCGTGGCAGTCAGCTTCGTCTTCGCCCCGGGGACACTCACTGGTCCCATTGCATTTTGCTGAGTTTACCAGGCATATTTTTGGGTCCGAGGTGCATTGAAACATTGTAGGGTCTCCTTCCAGGTGGTCAGTACTATTTCCGCAAGTATTGTTGGGTTTTCTTTTAGGATCGCAGTCAATTTCATCGGAATAGTCACCGCAGTCATTATGGCCATTACATTTTAGTGATTTATCGATGCACATTCCATGCACACATCGGAATGTTCCTGATGGACAGGATTTCGGGGCTGTGAAAGAAAGAAAAAAAGAGTGAATAAGATGAGAATACCAAAAATACACAGAGCTAATTATAAGTTTTATTCTATCAAAGACGATTTCGAGTTCGTTTAATAAAGGATAAGGCCTGAACCCGGGAGAAGTCGAAAATTTTAGTTAGCATCGTTTCTACGGATGGTTGAAATATTCTACGTATTAACAACGTTAAATCTAGTTTCCTTGTTTTATCTAAAATCTCGAAAGGCAGGTATGTCACTAACAGCGCTACGTTGAAGCTGATCTGTGTGAAAATTCCCTTCAATCAGAAAGTGATCGCTGTTATTCCAAAGCTCCTAGCCTTCGTCAAATCCTCGTATTGACTCTATGTAAGGACATAGGCGGACATGTGGAGTGCATCTATATGTTTAACCGCAGTCAGAAGAGTGGACCATAACCCAATACGCCGTGTAAAACTAAAGGAGCTGAGAACAAAAATTAAAACAAATGTGCCTCCTAATAAACCTCATGGATATGCACGTACACAAGGAGAATTCTGAAAAATTGCCAGAAAAGGGTCTAATCAAATTATTACAAATAATTAATGTAGCTTTCAGACTAAAATACGTTCCTCGACAATGGAAAGTGGCCGAAGTTGTAATAGTCCCTAAACTAGGAAAGGAGCCAAGTAGAGTCGAATCGCATCGATCAATATCGCAATTTCCTACTACAGTCAAGCTTGTGGATCGAAACCTAATATCACCTCACTAATTCGTTAAGTTGAAGAAGAAAGAATTCGTTAAGTTGAACTTGTTTGCCGTTTCGCTATCACAAGCGGTATTATATGGATCTCCGCTGCGAATGTCAAAAACTCAGCTGCTTTCCCTGGAAGGACTAGCCATTTATTTACGATCTACCTTAACTTATCACTGGATAATGGGACTCCCTTTCGGTAGACCAATTTTCTTTTCGGGTGGAACTGACTACGCGGATATATTCTTTAGCAAAACAAGACCATTTCTCATGTCAGTATTGGCGGCGATAATGCATGTCTACTCTTCTACTCTGCTGTTCTTGATTCCAGCTACGAAATATGGTATTACACTAAGGTCACAATATTGGATGTACGCGTCTTGAGATTGATTGACAGCAGAGTAACGGTAAGTTCTTTTTTACTAAGGGTTGCGCGAACAAAAACCTGTACCTAGGTGCTCTTTTGGTTGCAGGTTTTATAATAAATATTGGGAAGGACTACACCGAACAATAACTGATACTACACTGGCAAGTAAGTTAGCCTCCTACGTCGAAACAGAAAACTTTGGATGCAAAGTCTTATGTATCATATCATCAATGTCGTTATTGGCAGCTCGGTTAACCTGTTGTCTCAACCATATTCAAAAAATTAATCTATGCCGAGATTGATCGAATGCTGACAATGGAAGTAATCCAGTAGTCTTAAAGCATCTGGTCTTTTCTTGTTTGAACTCAAACATTTGGAAGAACAATTTTGTTATGAAGGAGTCGGTACTTTGAACATTGGATACTGGAAGCGGGACGATTTGTGTCAATCCAAAATACTTGCGCTTTCCGAGTTTCATCGATCTTAAATAACTAAGCAGCTATAGTGACGCTTTGAAATATTTAGGGTCACCAAGCATTTGAACCCAGCTAAACTTCTGCGATTGCATTGTTGACAGACATGCTTTAAAAACGGTAGTTTGGTTGGTCTGGCGAAGTTATGTCAACCTCGAGGCCTCCGTCACCCTTCAATCGTTACTTCAAAGACAGGAGAGGGAAATGAATTGGAAATTTAAAGCGTATATGAGGGTACTAGTTTGGAACTTCTGACCTTTATGGCAGACTAATCCAGTGGGCATAGAAGCTTTGGAGATTCTCATTCATCATTGTTTCTTTTCTCGTTTGCATTTACCAGTAAAGGTGGATAGTTCGAAGAAAGCCCAGAACACCGCATAGATTTCATTGCACCCAACTTTCAATCTATTCGGAGTCAAGTAGGGAAAGTATAAACAGAATGAAATGGATAGTGCCGGTGGTGGAGTGGTAGGCCACATACTTTACGAGGTGATCCAAGTTCATCGGTACAGTACCACACTCGGGAGATAATTTCCAGTTATGGTTAGGTCTCACTCGCGCAGGAGGTAGATGGTAGTTGGGCCATGTGAGGAAAGCCTGGCAGAGACCGGCAAGAAGGTTCAAGAATCTTCAATGCAGAGCTGATAAGGAGTAAAGCAATGAAAATTAGCCGGCTAGATTAGAATGCTCCTAAAACAGCAAGCCGAAACAAAACGGGAGCAATCCTCGCGTAGGTTGGCAATCCTCTGGTAGGTAGCAAAGGTAGGGGCGTTGGGTATGCTAGTATGGTAAAGATTATTAGCCCGGCAATTCTGCCCAAGATTTTGACTTAGATCTACGGAGGCCCAAGCTGACCAGAAAGTCGCAGACGTGTACCATGTTATCGGACATTGAAAAAGGGTCAACACTTTAACGTGTTGCATGGCAACACTAGGTAACCCTGGTAAACTTTAATTATGTAAATATCCTTATGTTGTAATTGCGAGGGTAATTTCCAAGATATGTATTGGCCTAAGAACCCTGTTGCATTTGGATTAGGTCCGCAATTAGCCAGAAGAAATTATTCAGGTAATTTGGGATGCTTCTTGTGGAATACCAAGAGCCTGCATTATCGTGAAATCTAAATAAAAATATATTTGTCTTTCACAGTTACTAGCTGAGTAGCCAAAGTCACTTTGGAAGTTGGCGGAATTACATGCCAAATACTCATGGGTTCTGGATATAATCCTAGAGAATACTGTGAACGAATGGGTTAAGAACTGGAGAATGAAAGATTTGAAGATATTTTCCTTTTTATTGGCTAAAACTATTTTGTAATGTATAAAAATACGTATTTCGAGGAGCAGGATGTACCCTGGTGGAGTAAGAACCTATCTAACTTGATAATATATATCTGAGGATTCTTTAGCCAGGGAAAGTGAACAGGGATCTGGCGAACGTCTAAAAATGTACTGACTATGTATAACAATGCAATCAGAGAAGTGAACGAATTGTGGTGAAAAACACCGAGGCGTCTAAGTTCTCTTGAACCCTCATTTCTTGAGGCTCTATTCCAAAGTGGATCACAATACCATGAGGTTTGAAACAGGATATCAAAGGGGAGGGGGGGAGGGTGGGAACACAAAGCCAATGCGAAAGAAAAAACCTAGAGGAAGACGGGTGGTAACAAATTTTAAACTCCGAAACCACCCGGAGAGGTTGGTCCGTATGCTTTTCTGGACATTGAAGGGAACATATCCTACGCAGTAATATGGAATGCTGGAATCATAAAAAAAAAATTAGAAACATTATTGCGTTCTGGATGGGCGAATTGCTTGAAAAAAGTTAGATATTAACAAACACTAATACTACAGTCAATGGTAATCGTAGCAGAGGAACTTTGGAGCTGACTAATAGGATACGACGTTACATTGAAAAGATTAAATTCGTATTTATTAAGTCGGTACTTCCCAAATTTGTGAACGGTCGGAGAAACCAAGAAAAAGAAAATAGTGAAAAAATACAGAATGACACAAAATAGTACTTTGGATTTGTGTCCGTGAAATTTGGAAGATCGTCAAAGTAGTTACAGGACATCCTTTGAAGGGCGAATGTTTTAAAATTGATTTACCTTGTTTACAAGGTGGGAAAAACTGCTGTTATATATCAAGGACTCATTCTTAGAAAGTGCCCAACTGAAAAGTCGGACCAAAGTTTCCTATGTAGTATGCAGACGGCAAATACCATTCATGACGCTATCTTTTCAAATTGAGTTAATAATAGTATATTACTATATTCCAGCTAAACTCCCTAAACTTTATCTTGGAATCATAGTTTTGCAGTAACACACACCATAATATGGAGCACCTTATTAGAAAGTTTGGTGGAAATCCTACTATTATTAACAAAATGATAAAAAGTAGTCTCTCTCGTGTAAAATTTAGAGTGTCAATATTGTTGCTGTTAAAAAGATAAAATTTTCGGAAACTAACTCTAAAAATTCGTATACTTACGACATTTATCGTGTTCATCTGAGCCTGATTTACAGTCCAAATGACCATCACATTCCCATTGTTTGGGAATGCATTGTCCTGACGTGCATCTGAACATATCTGGACCACAATAATTTCCACTTTTACAAATCGATGTCTCGTCCGTATTATCACCGCAATCATCAGTTCCATCGCATAAGGACAATGGATCAATACATCGTCCATTATCGCATACGAACTGCATTCTATGACATTTCGTTGCATGGTCTGATAATTAGACAAACATTGGTTAGCTTGAAAAATTTCTAAAGTTAGATACTCCTTACCATAGTGTTCACAGTTCTCTTCATCAGATTTGTCCTCACAATCGGGATGTTTATCACATCGAAGGTCCTGTTTGATGCATTGTTGCTCGTTGTGACATGTGAACTCGTTCAATTTGCATGTCACTCCTTTTTTCTTGTTACAATCTGCTTCATCGGAGCCATCTACGCAGTCCTTATGACCATTGCATCGTCTGGACATAGTAGTACATTCTCCAGAGTTACATCGGAATTCGCAGTCAAGAAGTTCAATGCAGGTTTTATTTTGATGATCCTTGTAAACTAAACCAGCAGGACAAAGGCAGTACACTGATTTCTTACCCGCTGCTATGCAAACATGCGAACACCCTCCATTGTCATGCAAGCACGGATGATCTAGGATTAACTGAGGACTAGAGGCTACAATTGGTATTACGTCCGGAACACTCATGTAGGGAAGCTTTTCAATAGTGAATTTTTTAACGGAGGCTAAATTACTACGATGTGTCCAGTAAATGTCTCGTGTTCCTAGAGAGGTCCAGATTACGTCCTCATTCAGAAGAGCCATTGAAACTGGATTATGGAGGAATGTTCGAAATAGGTGACGAATGGAACCGTCATAGTCAGTGAATTCAATTTTATCCTCGTCTGAATCAAGCCAAAAGACAGTTTGTGATTTAGGATCCACCACGAATTGAATTTCACCGTAACCAATTGAATCTTCTGCAAAGTGATGATGTTGGCGATGGCCATGCATCGATATGTAGTCGATTTGGGTGTTGATTCCTGACCGGAGGGCTATGATTAGTTTTCTGAAGAAGAGATATATCGTTAAAATATAAAAAATGTTATTATGTATAATTGAGAAAAATGTGAGAGTGTAATTAATAAGGATTTGTAATTATTCCGAAGTCTTGCGGGTCAATTTTGGTCAACTCTGAATTGTCTGCAACGATACCCTTGGAAACACTTTTTCGCTTCAGTGTGGCGACTATATTCACAATGGAGGTGCTCTTCACATACATATATACCACTATGATTTTCCAAAAACACCTTTAACACCTTGCGGATTGCAGAGGTTGCGGTCTAATTCTCCCAGACTGTCGTCTCGACTGAGATAAAATTAACGAGGTGGAAGGAAAATCCAAATCTCCAAATTGAGTGAATCCTTGTTGCTTGAACATTTTTAGCGGTACCTGTGAAAGAGTCGAATAAGCCACCTGCAATAGTTTTTAGTTTTTCCCTAGCACTGTTCCACGCATTCATCATGAGTATGTTCATACTAAAGCGTGACATTTAAAAGGATGCATATCCTCATACAGTCCTCTAACGTGTTTCAATGCCTATATTCAATTGGATTGTCGCTCCAAAGATTATTATTATCATTAATATCCACAATCGGCTTTATGGTAATCGACCAAGAGACCAAGGGGCTGTCCAATCATGCGTCCTCTTTAACCTGGCCCTGGAGAAAGGATTCGCGATGCAGATGTAAATGTGGGAGGCACCATTCTCTTCAAGTCCACCCAACTACTGGCCTATGCTGACGATATTGACATTATAGGAAGAACAATCTGAGATGTACAGTCTACCTTCATTCAGATCATTCATTTAGGCGGCGCGAGATCTCGGGCTGCACATTAATGAAGGCAAGACGAAGTACATGGTGGAGTCAGCGCCAAAAACAAAAGAACGAACAACATCGAATCGCACTAGTCAAACGGAAACAATGGTGATAGGAGACTACAACTTTGAGACCGTTGACAATTTCTCCTATCTAGGGTCGAACCGATAACAGCTACGATGATGAAATTCGCGCACGGTTGTTGTCAGCCAATAGAGCCTATTTCAGCTTACAAAAACTGTTCCGCTCGAAATGTCTCACCACAGGATCAAAGCTCTTACTGTACAAGACTATGATTTTGCCAGTCCTCATGTATTCCTCGGAGACTTGGGTTCTTGGCAAGAAAAATTGCGAACTCTTGGCCGCGTTCCAGAGAAGAATCCTCTGAAAAATGTTTGGCCCCCTACATGAGGATGACGATTCCGTAGTCTACACAATGACGAAATCTATGAGCGATACCATGACCGTCAGGTTGTGGATAAAATCCGGCTCAATAGGTTATGGTGGGCGGGTCACTTAATCCATATGGATGAGGATGATCCCACCCGGAAAGTCTATAAGGGCAATATCTATGGTAGAAAAAGAAGACAAGGCAGACCCTGCCTAAGATGGAGCGATGACGTAGGCCAGGACGCCAGACAGCTTTTGGGGATATCGAATTGGTGGACCTCGGCGCAAAACCGGGATGTCTGGAGTTCCGTATTAAGGCAGGCCTAGGTTGTTGCACCGTTGAAGATGATGATGATTCAACGAACTAGCCAATCATCTGAACGGCAATATGGCTGTCGGCGGGTCCGTTCTATAGTTGGTACGGTAGCAATGGTCATGGATCTGGCGCAAGAGGTAATCTCTGTTGGTATACGAGGTAAGGGTACCGCATTCGCTCGGTATGATTCAAATCCTCTGAGAGTTACTAAGGCGAAATTATAAAGATTATGACAACAACAGAGGAATCACCGCACTTGACTATTGAGTTCATTCCAAAAGATGGGTTGGATGAAAGCACGGAGAAAAACGTTACCATATAGTACAATTTCTTACGGGGCACGCAAATGTATTGCTTTTAGTTGGATGAGACATCTGTTTGCCCCGAATTCGCCAGTACTCTCAACAACTGCAGTTGGTGTCAAAGGTTATTGAAGTGCTATAGAAAAGAATGATGAGGGATATCCTGATAGTTGCATAGGAATCTAATTGAAGAAATTGTGTGGTAAGAGTGAGATTAGGCCATGGTCGTGCCAGTAACGAATGAGCAAAAGTGGTCACAATACTGTGAGACCAGCTGTAACACGCATAAGATGAATGCGCGTGTTTAGAGTAGAACCCTACCACGAGAGAACAATACACAGTTGTAGATGCTGCCGGGAAGTACTTCATAATCTAATTCAAAATCAGGCTCAATAACGAGCTGACCTACCGGAAAAGATGCTAAGAAATTTGTGTGGCGTGCATGTCATTGGTCACATGATAGCATACGATGAGAATTGTACTTAGTAATCCTAGCAAGCGAATTCAGTAATTAGGTAAGGGAAACGTGGACCTGGAACCAAATTTACTTTGACTAACTCAAAACGGTTGAAGCATAGACACAGTAATATATAATGCCTATCTGGGTAAAAAGTATGCAGAATCCCATTTTGAGTTCCTTGCATTGATCAACCATAAGCGCTAGTTTTGTTGACAATACCAAAAGACATGTAAGTCAACCACACGTAATCGAGCTTCTACCACATCCACCCCCCATTCCTTCTAATCGAGTTATTTTTATGCGGAAGCCATTTCACCACTTAGATCCAAATGAAGTCCAATGAGTTTTCCGTTTCGATAGTGAAATGGTGTCAAACAAAGGAGTTAAGTTATACTTAAAAAAATTCAAGAAACGTTCTTTTTAGGAAAGTCTTCAAGAAAAAAAAATGCACGCACATTTTGAACTCCCTAATTGGATTAAAAAGATGGATGCCTTCTTTCAGGGAAGGAAAGAAGGAACTTTGAAGTAGGTGACTGTAGTGAATAAGGATTTCGTGGATGCATACTGGGGTTCTTGCATGAAAACTCTTGTGAAATACTGTTAAACTCCATGGCGATAAGATACAAAGAATAGGACTTAGTGGGGAGGTAGTTGTCCTTCACTCTATGCGCTCAAAACAATGCTTACCCGACTTCTGGTAAAATCATAAGAGCCAAAGGAACAACGTCCCCTGAGTAACGATGAACAATTGCGCGTTGTCTATTCTGCAGGGATATGACTTCGATGGTTTGAAGGCTTGAATCTGTCCAATACAAGTTGTGGCTAAGACTATCTGCAAGAAACGAAAAATGAACATCATATCATCCCCCTGAATATATTGGCTTACCAAACGATAGAGATGTTACATTTTCCACTCCTTTCGTAACGAGCCTCGTAACTTTTCGATTGTTCACATTTACCTCATAAATGATCCTTTGGACATTATCAGCAATGAAGACGGTCCCATTCACCGAGTTGTATGCCATTTTATGAATATAAAAATCGAAAGGTATTCCATCTCCAATTTTGTGACGACCGAATTTCGTGTGCTCTAAGATCACCAGGTAGTTGCTGACTCCCAAAAAAAGTTTTTGTTTCTTTTCAAATTCGCGGCAGGTTCGCATATCGACTTCCAGCATCGAGCCTTCAGGACATGCGCATGTGAAGGATCCTTCATCATTCAACAAACACATATGCGAGCAATGATGATTCAAACATGAGTGATTTCCTTTTTGCATTAATGCTGGATGGTAGATATGAATGTCATAGATTTTTCGATCCTTTATTATAACCTCATGATTTTTTCCGTTGAACTTGTCACAGGAGTGAATACTGGACGTACCCCAGTCGGACCAATACAGCCTGTTTTCAAAAATGGCAATTTCGTAAGGATGCTTGGGGACTTTCTCAAGAACAACACGTCTGTCGGTGCCATCCAGTTTTATGCTTTGAATTTTCCCAAATTTCGCGTCAACCCAATAGAGTCGTTCATTTGGAGTGTCCAAACATAAACCATTGGGCCAGTGGATATCCGTTTTGATAAACGTCTCTACATTCGTCCCATCCATTGAACTTCTGCCAATGTGGGGTTTGGCGCCCCAATCTGACCAATAAAGTTTGCCCTTGGGTGGATCAACGACTACACCTCGAGGCTGGTCCATTTCATACTGAATCAAAATCATGCAGTAATGACCGTGATTGGAGCACACAGCCATGTGCTTGTTGCTGTTATCTGTGAAATATAGGTTGCCCGTATACCAGTCGATAGCTATGTCTTCCGGTGTTTCTAAACCGACTGTGAATAGTACTTCCCTCTTGCTTCCGTCGATGTTTGCTCTTTCTATGCTCTCTTCGTTTTGGTTGATATCAGTCCAGTAGATATACATTCCATCGTAAGTCACTCCTATTACCTGCGAAAGAAACTGGGCCACTTGGTAAAAGTGGCGACTTCTCAAATTTACTCCGACAACTGTTTTCTGGGTTGTATATAACATCAACGGGTCTCCGTCTTGGGCGACACAGGATTTCTTATCGCGGTTCAGTTTGAATTTTTTCTCACACGTACAATAGTAAGAGCCCTTCGTATTGACGCAACCATGGTCACAAATGCCGTAGATGGTGCATTCATCAATGTCCTCGCATTGCTTGGATGTATCATTGAATTGATAGCCATCTTTACATATACAGACCGGTCCAGTGGGAAGCACGTGACATTTCTCGGGACATCCTAGCTTCTTGCAAGATTCTGTGGAATTACTACAGAGGTGATGTTCGTCGGTTTTATCTTTGCAGTCCAATTTGCCATCGCAAACCTTATCCAGAGGTATGCAAGTAGAATCTCCTACGCAATGAAATTGGTCGTTTTCTAGCTTGCAGTGAGACACTGAAATTATAGAAGCAATTAATAGAAAATTAAAAAAGGTTTGTAGATACTTCAACTACCACTAATGTTAACTGGATATGCTACTGGAGTTGGTTTTGTTTAGGAATTGAGGCCTCAGTCCGCCAAATGCTTGATGGCGTACCAGACCAGTTGGGAAGCAAGCACTTTCCTCGGTTCTGGACCACGGACCTCTCAGTCTTGCAAGCATCCAAGTTGCAAAATTGGACTTGCGGTTTCGTCTAAGGGAAAGACAACTCATCAGACGCTGCCTCACCACTGGTCTGGAAGCAGTGTGACCGAAGTGGCTACAAGGTGGTTTTTGCTCCCTCATCAAGGGGATGGCAGACTTAGGACTCCTTCAACACCTAAACAAAATCGAGTCTAGTTTCAGCTGGCATTAGGCCTGAATTATATTCGGCGGTTTTGTCCGTGCTTTTGGATTTATATAAGGGAGCAAATGCCACCTTGAAGCCACTTCTGTCACGCTGTTCCCAGGGAAAAGGTGAGTCAACGTCTCATCTGCCCTGGACGAAACCGTAAGTATATTGGAGTTGATTTACCAATAATGAACCCAGTATTGGATCACCATTGAACCTAGTGCAGGACCTAGCAACCAAAGTGGAGCCTTTTCCCGGATCTTTTAGTTGGGTAGCTTCTGTGAAAGATTCCTGTTTTGCTTTGCGGGGTTACTCTTGACGTCTCACTTCGCTCCCTCATAACCGACGTCAAAACTAAGATGTATTTCAGAAAATAATAATAAGATTTTTAGTTGATGCCTCTATTCATTTGGAAGAAAGCATTTTTATATATGTTTGACAGGCAGACCTGAGAGAAATTGTAAGATATTCTTTTTCTTTAGCGTAGGGTTGGCTCGTTGTGATCGGTTGCGGCATTTTACTCTGTCAAACACCTAATCTGGATGCAGTCCCGAGGGTTTCAAATTAGTATCCAGAAGTGTTCGACCTTTTGTGTGCGTTGTATCGGCGATACAAGTCTATATACATCTCCCTCGCCATCCCGAGTGTCCAGTTTATCGTAAAGATGCTTGTAATGGACTGTGCGGCTTACAGCGATCGCTTTCTTTGTTTCCCGGTTGGCATTCTTGTAAATTTGCCAATTGGCCTGCGTTTTATCGTTGAGTGTCCGGATAGCTGAGTAGTTAGAGGACAAGGCTGTCGTACGGAAGGTGGCTGATCAAATCTCTGAAGGCCCTGATCCAATTGGATTGTTGCGCCAACGATTATTATTATTATTATTTATCTTTAAGAAACTTATCGTAGAGGCGTTTCTTTTCGCAGACCTTGATTTGGGCATCGTCATTTCAACGCCTCTCGGTTGATGTACCACTTATCTGGCTTGGTGATCCTGAGAGTTGCATAGGCCGCTTTATGTATCGTGTTTTCAACTCAGTTCCAAGATTCTTCTACATTCGCAATGGTTGATAATAATTTATTTTTTTTACTAACTTCCATCATTTAATACGAGGCGATCAGTGCGTTCCTCACGCTGTTTTATCGGTGGCTTGATTCGCAAGATAGCAATCAAGGGCACTCTTATTGTGTAAACATATAAACATCCATTTCTGATAAGTGGATCAAAATTGCAGTGGGAAAATGGCTCTGGGCCCAAAACTAATATTATATAAAGGAAAAGAAGGGGAGGCAGTAATAGGAACAGGAACTCGTGACGCCAGTATCGGTTGCTCCTGGTAGTGGACTATCGGGGGGCTAGCCAGTTAGAAGGCGCGGCCCCTGAGGTTCCCATCTATTTCGTTTTTTTAGAGGATGTCTCTGTAAAAGGTGGGAACCTCAGGGGCCGCGCCTGATTCACGATCTGAGGCAGAAGAGGCAATAGTCGGGATTGTGATTCGTCGTGGATCTTTCCCCCTTGATCGCAGCACGCGGACCCACGCGTCGGAATATACACGTTAATTTTGTAGTAATGAAGCGTGAGGGATCAATGCGCTCAAAGGACATCTCCCCACATTCCCGAGCCTGACTAGCACAAAGGTGTGCAAGAACGCGTTGATCGACCACTTTAGTGGAGCTTCACTCTTTGCGGGTGGACCTTCACGGTCAACTTCGCCAATTTTTTTAGGTTTGTGGGATAGCTTGGCCCTCTAGGTCATTGCCACTCAGGATGGTCATTCTGATCATCCTACCCAACTATGTTCATTACAACTTATAGCAGCTATCTATTGTGAGGCCTAGATGATGAACCACTTTGCGTTTTCGAGGAATATAAGCCTCATAAACGTTCACGCCCCCATAGAGCAGACTGCAGATTCGGAAAAGAATACCTTTTACGAGGTTATTGAGCCTGTCCCAAGCATGATATCAAAATCATGTTTGGAGATTTTAACAGTCAAGTAGGGATGGAGCCCGCATTCAGGAGATACGTCAGCTCTGACAGTTTACATACGATGATAACGGACTGCCGATTATTCAGTTAGCATTATCACACGAAATGGTTGTTGGAAGCATTTGGTTTGCGCGGAAAGTGGTCAACAAACATACATGGGCCTCTCCAGATGGGACCACTTTCAATCAAATTGGCCACATGTTGATTGAACACCGTCACGTCTCAGCCTAGTCAGGGGGTCAACATAGACTCGGATCACTATCTCGTTGGCATAGTGCTAAGGAAACTACAACACCGCCTACAATCCCCTCTCTTTTCATAACACAACCCTCCGTAACATTTATAAGGGGAAATGGATGCCGCAATAGCAGCAGCTAATAGATGTTCTGCAGATGAAGCATCAACAAATGATCTCCGCAATTATCTGAAGAACGTTATCATTGACCCGGCCACAAACACACTTGGCCCCAGCCGCTTAAAAAGTCGGGACCGCTGGTTTGAGGATGAATGTAAGCTAGCTACGGAACGGAAGAATGCCGCATACCGAGTAATTTTGCATTCTCAAAGAACGCGGGCAGGCACAGAGACCTATCATGAACTCCGTCGAGTGGGAGAACCAACAAATTTGTGAAATCGAAAAGTACAGTGAGCAACCGCATCAGGAGCGGAAGTTTACTAACAAGTCAGCAGGATGAAGCCTTATAAACTTCAATGCTCAACCTGCCGAGACAAAGAGAGAAACCTGATTTCCGACAAAATCCGAATTGGAGCGATAGGTTGAGTATTTTGATGAACTGCTCAACAACCAAAAATCGGCGAGTTGGAGTCCCGCCAATTGAAGATGATGGACAAATGCTGATACCACACATGGAAGAAATAGTCCGTGCAATCCATTTAAGGCTTAAAAGTCATAAGTCACCAGGAACCGATGGAATTACAACCAAACTGATTAAATATGGAGGCGACCAATTACACCAAGCGGTTCACCAACTTATGCTTAAGGTGTGGGATTACGAATTAATGCCTGACGACTGAGACCGAGATATTATCTGTCTCATACATAAAAGGGGATATCACGCAGTGCAGCAATTATAGAGGCATCACGTTGTTGAGTACCATCTATAAGATATACTCCGCTATCTTGTTGGACTGGATAGAATGATAAGCCCAGAACACCGTTGGTCCATATCAAAGAAACTTCACTCCGGCAAATCAGCAACAGATCAGATATTCTACTTCCGGCAGGCGATTGAAAAACTGCCGGAATATGGCCATCAGTTGCACTATATTTTCATCGACTTTAAAGCCGCCTCTGATAGCATAGCTAGGGTAAAACTGTACACAGCCATGAGGGAATTAGGTATCACAACAAAATTGATAAGGCTAACTATGCTGACCCTGACCAATATGCGAGGCCAGATAAAAGTAGTAGGATCACTTCACATCAACAACGGTCTAAGACAAGGGTATGCCCTATCATGCGTCCTCTTTAACCTGGCCCTGAAAAAAGTAATCCGTGATGGTGAGATAAATACGAGAGGCACCATCCTCTTTAAGTCCAGTAGTTGGGTGGCCTATGCTAACGATATCGAAATCATGAGAAGAACAACCCGAGCCAAATTGCCTTCATACAGATCGAGCAAGCGGCGCGAAATCTTTGGCTGCACATCAATGAAGGCAAGACGAAATATATGGTGGCCACGTGATCATCATCATCATCGTCAATGGCGCAACAACCGGTAGTCTATCCTCGGCGCTTTCCACGCTGTTGTCACCAACCTGAAAGGGATGCGTAGAGCATAATGCCGTGTAATGCATTCCATCTGTTTGATATATAATTAGCAAGATTTCGCAGAGCCACGATTTTTCGAGTGACCAGTTTATAACCGCATTCCGAACGGTCCCATTTATCTGGTCGACTAGCTTCTGACAGGGATGAGCTTTGCTTTTATTTGTTGCGTTGGGAAATCTCCTTGCAGTCCTTCCGCAACATAGCTGACCGAGCCCGTAAGGTCTATAGTAGAAAAATAGAACATGACAGATGGTGTAGGCCAGCACGTCAGACAGCTTTTAGAAAATTGGTGGTAATCGGCGCAAAACTAGGAAGTCTGGAGTTTCTTATTAAGACAGGCCTAAACGGGATACCGGTTATTGTGCCGTTCATGATGATGATAGTAGGCCAAAGTTGGCTTTTTCGCGTCAAATCATTGCTTCCTAAAAGATAAAATGTCAAGACCACATCGAATTGAATATCAACGTGTATACACTACGAACTATCATGTACCCAAATATTGTTACACAAAAAATGAACAACCTGAAGCGCTGAGCTTTTAGTTTTCGGCTTGTTTGTTTGTTCCCTGTCATCCAGATAATGCCTCGCGTCAATGGACGATTTTCCGCTCATGGAAGTTAGACAAATGATTTTGATTTTTTGATTATGATTTTGATTGGCAACACCCTTACCTTTCTCTTAGCATCATCAACTTTCGTAGTAATATAGGCTATACTATAGAGCACAATAATAATAAGTTCGAAGAAAATCGCACTATTACTAACAGAGTTATAATATGTCAAATTTGTCACTTTTGTGCAAATTTCTTGCATTTTAAAGTTTAGAATGCCAGAATCACACTAAAGTGAATAGTCTGACAAAGCATTGAAATCACAAGCAATCACCTTTGGACTTCGTCCTCATGCGTCGAGAACAAGATTAGCAAGCAGTGTTAAACTTGTTGGGGGGGTAGTAGCTGTATACATATACACCACTTATTTCCGCCCACACAAAGCGGCTGGCCGCCTGACTTGCAATACATTGTATGGCCTGTCGATTGCAAGCCCATATCGCCGCGCCACCAGTCGAATCCGTGACCCATATGCCACTGTGACGGTTTCTATACCGTTCACTTATGATGACAATTTCCATCTCAGATTCGAACGTGGTCTGCTCAAGTAAATCCTGAGTGACCCTGCAATGATTCAGGTTTATTTGAATAGACCTCATTTTCTCATTGCAGTGAGAGCTTTCCTAAATTCCGGACATTTACCACTTCCGGCAATATGCCGGTAATCCTGTCCCTCTTTTACTTCGCACAATAAGCATTTGGGGTCCTTATTGCATAATCTGGCAATATGGCCTTTCTCCACATACCTTCTGCATCAATCGGATTGATCAATGCTGCTATTGAATGCCTTCGCGAACTGTCCAAACATGAGGCATTTAAAGAACCTCTTAAGTGAAGTTTGCTCTCTTATCATAAATGGCACACCACCCATCCAATCCGAACCCTTCCGACAGCTAACAATATCTGCTCTGCCTCCGCTGGTACTTGGCCATTTGAGTGCCACCATAGGCGAGTTTTTCACTTGAGTGCGAAAGTCATCAGTTTTGCCTACGCTGGAACTTTTCAGCTCGAACATGAGATCCCCTTTTAGGTCGGGATCAGCTTTTACGTTTTTGAGTATCTCCGTGTAGGACAGATTGCCCTTACTGAAGATAACAATCGCAGCTGGCGGAGTTCGCACTTTTGCTTTTCGTTACGCTTTTTTGTTGGTAACTTTAGTCCATCCATCGTTTTCGTTCGTCTTGGGCTTCACAACGTTGGTCGAGTTTCCTACATTCGTTCTACGCTTTCCTCCTTCTGAGCTGTTGGCGCTGGTTTTCAGAATGTCCTGTCCACCTTTTTTTCTCTTAGGCGCCTGCTGATTATTTATAGGATCCCCCTTTTTTCACGTACTCGTTTATTTCGCTGTGATTCGATAACAGTACGGTTAGGTATCACTTGGATCGCTTGTGACACTGTTGGCACGCCGGGGTTCGGTGTGTCCTTGTTATTCTTTTCCTCCATCTGCTATCTATTGTAGGGACTCTAATAGCCCTAACCATATTCTTTATGGCTTGGTGGACGTTGTGCTTGTCCTTGATAAACTGGGACAGCTCAACTATTTTTGCCCCAAGCTGGGTAACCTCCGGATCGAGACTCTGCTCCCTATAAACCCCGGCAGGGTTACTGCTTTTATATGCTCCTTCACTTTTGGCGTTTATTGACCTTGCCTATACTTTATCCTTCATCGTCTTTGGTAATGGTGGAGATCTCAAAGTTGACGAGCTTCTTTTAAATGGATCCCTTCCTTGTTCATGGAGTACCTCTTGCTGTCGCGCATCTTGAACATATGGGGTGGGTGTTATTACGATTTTTGTCGTCCAATAATCTGCCTTCAGTTCATCTTTGTTTGGTCTGGTTACTGGTGTTCTCGGTAAGGTCGTACTTCGCTTGAACACTTCCTTCTCCATATCCAACCAAGTTGTCCACCATCGAGGCACTGCGGTCGAGGGATATCGACGACCGGGAGCCCGCTTGCTCACTCCCAAAAGCCGCTGGTACTTGGGTTCCGAGCCCCTGCACCGTAAGTTTCCACACACCAGCGTGTGGGATTTTTACCCACTAAAATCACCCCCGACTCCCTCCTTGCCCCGCGGAACCACCATCAGGTATTACATCACGGGGCGCAGTCAGCTCACTCTAGCTTTGTCACCTTTCTTCTATACGCGTCGCACGTGACCGGGTTTTTCTCCTCTCCTTTGCTTTTCGCAGTTTATTTTGGATAGATGGGATCATGCAGTTGACCGCATCCCAATTCTCTCGATATGCTAGATTTTCTGGTACCAGCACCTCCCCTAGAGTCTGCTCTAGATTCATCCTTTCTTCTACAAATCTCGGACAGTGGAAGAATACATTCTCTGGGTCCAATTTAAACCTGTGAAGGTATTGGAGATATCCCCCTTGCCCCGTGAGAAACTGGATGAGATTATAATTAATCTCACCGTGTCGTCTCTCCAACCACTCCTTAATGGCAGGAATGAGCCTGTGAGTCCACCGACCCTTTCTGAGCGTTCCCACCGCTCTTGCCCTCTGTTTACTTCCCTCTCAGTCTTCTTCGTCCGCGATGAGGAAGGGGTTGGTTTCGCATTGTATATGTTTGCCATCTGATCATTCCAGAGATGACGAATGCTGCATCATCTGATACAGTCCTGAAGGCAGAGCATACCCTTAGGGCTGTCCTCCTGTAGAGTGAACTCAGTTTCGTAGCGTTCCCTGACATCCGCAACGCCTCCCTCTTAACTGGGGTTGCATAGAGCATGATTGAGGTCGCCACCCTGGCTATAAGCAACCTAGAGGTATGCCGTGGCCCTCCCACGTTCGGCATCATCCTTACCAGGGCCATACTTGCAGTTGATGATTTGTCGCAAAAATACCGCACATGTTGCTTATAGCTAAGCTTCCTGTCTATCACCACCCCCAAGTATTTGATGGCCGGCTTCGAAGTGATGATATGATTCCCGATCCTAATACAGGCGTAATTTCTCTTCCGGCGCTTAGTGATGAGGACCGTTCTGTTTTTTCTTCCACAAGTGTTAGACCAGAGCTCTTTAGCCAACTTTTAACAGCACCGATTGCCTCGCTTGAGTATAAGTCAGCATCTTCGAGATGCTTTGCGAGAACAACAAGCGCTACGTCGTCAGCGTAACCCACCACTGTGGCTTCCCCCGGAAGGGGAAGATTAAGTACATCGTTGTACATGATGTTCCACAGCAGTGGGCCCAATACGGAGCCCTGCGGGACACCCGAGAAAACAACGTACTCCTGGGGTCCGTCATGGGTGTCATGCCAGAGCCTCTTTTCAGTTAAATAACTATCGACGATAGCAGCGAGATAGGCGGGAATACCAACCTTCGTTAAAAATTTGCGTATTAGATTACATTGTCCGAATTGAATGCATTTTTCACATCCAGGGTTACTACCACGCAATATTTGCTGGTTCTACCCTTTCCGTGAATTACATCTTCGGCCAAGCCAGTAACCAATATGATGGCATCAATGGTTGATCTGGCTTTACGGAACCCATATTGCCAATCCGAAAGGCCGCCTTGGCTCTCAACAACCGGGAGTAATCTATTATAGATTACCCGCTCTAGCATTTTCCTCACCGTGTCCAGGAGACATATGGGTCGGTATGAGGATGGTTCACCTGGAGGTTTACCAGGCTTACGCAGAAGTACCAACTTCTGCCGCTGGAAATATCCCCTCGGACATGCACGCTTTGAACAACTCAGCGAACATGTCCGGTCTGGATTTCACGGCAAGCTTAAGGGCCTTATTCGGTACTCCGTCCAGGCTCGGTGCTTTATTGTCTCCTATTCTACCGCAGATATCCAACTGGTGACTGGCGGGATTGCCGTCACATTGAGAGGTGGTTGGAATGTGTCGGTGCTCTCCTCTTGCTGGGGGGAATAACCCCTGGATGATTTTTAGCAAGAGGGTGGGACACGTGATCTGCGGAGATGAACGGCCTCCGAATCGTCCCATAACGATTTTGTGGCTCGACATATGTCTCAAAGAAGACTGCCTGGTGATCGCTGTGGGTGTATCGTTCACTGACACACCAGGACATACCTCGCGTCAGCGCAGGGCTCACAAAGGTCAGGTCTACAACCGAGCCTGACCCTCCTTCGTTAGCCAAAACTATGTCCGTCTGTCTGTCCGTCACACGCATTTTTCTCGGAGACTGTAGCAGCGATTGATACCAAATTTGGTGGAAAGGTAGGAACTGTGAACACTCACGCATTCAGTGAGTTACATCCTTTTACGTCGAATTTTCGTGCAGAAGGAGGGTGTAAATTTTTATTCACCAAATATAGGCATGTGGGGTATCAAATGGAAGGTCTCGGTTAGTACTTTTCATAGCAAGGCGGAGACTTCTGGGGTCGAAAGTAATCACTTATTTAACGGGGCCATGTAACGAATACGAGCGGATAGATGGCGCACCGAAACTCTCCACGTTTTTTAGAACTCGCCACGAGGGTGGAGAGCTAGCGGTGAGAATGTGCCGTTGGTTGGGGGCAGAAGGACCGCATGGAGACGAACCGGGGTTCTGTCTCCAGCTGTGACCGCGAACAGTCCGAAATACACTCGACGTCTCTTTTACATAATTTCATATTACCA
Organism: Hermetia illucens; assembly: GCF_905115235.1. NCBI lineage: Eukaryota > Metazoa > Arthropoda > Insecta > Diptera > Stratiomyidae > Hermetia > Hermetia illucens. The sequence continues at coordinate 55,356,381 of NC_051849.1, forward strand.
CTAAATGTATTAAATAATAATTAAAAATAAATAGGTAATTACCTAAAAATTTGCTGCAACCAAATATCAATATCACACTAAAGTGAGTAGTCTGACATGGTAAATGCATATACATAACGGGCTACGCACAAATGGGATAGTTCTGTATTCAAATATACTCACAGAAGAAAGAAACAAAACCTTTCATACCTGAACCGCCGAGCTTCCGGTTTCCCAACTTGTTTTATAGTTGCGCAATAGGAGCAATAGGAGCTAGTCTCCAACGGAATACTCCACATTTTAGAGCCTGGGTAGTACAGAGGCATACACCTCAATAGAACATTTCAGTTGAGCTGTACTTAGGTGCTGGCGGATCTGGAGGGTCAATATTCACTAATGGTTGAGGTAGCTCTGCTCTTATAGCTCTTTTTAAGCTCAAAAGGACATAAGCAAGTCCAAGGCTCCAAGAGCTATAATTGAACACCTTTCCGCTTCTTAGAGGTGACATTATGACCGCCAGGGTGGGATCTAAGGCACATCGTTCAAGCATATGATGAAGGAAATGCATTGTTAACTCTACAATACCGTCTATACTTTCAAGGACGAACAGCACGGGAAAACCATGATGTAATGATGTGTGCTGATTCTTTGGGGAGAAGAAATAAGAAAATAGGAAATGGTTTAAACCATTGAGTACTCAATATACCATACTGTTGCAAACTGGAGAAACGTAAGCTCAAATAATATTATAATAAGCAGATCGATGTTAATAAGTGTTAAGTCCGGGATCACATTTATAATTCACTTTGGAACAGCATCATTTTAATACAACAAAATTATAGTATTTTTTTTTCGTTGTAACGTATTGCAATATAGGTCAAGCTGAAATGTATTTTGGAATGATTAGCTTCAGTTATTTTATTGAAAATTAATTGCCGTATAAATAATTAATAAAACAATGTCATTTAGAAGCGATTTTCGCGTTAATTTTAATCGTTGCTATTAATGTTAATTAGTTCCCGTCTTATAAAACGTATAAAGTTCTAGGCGATTGATATGAAGTGTCGTAATATTTTGACTAGAAATCAAAGAGATAAGGAAGCCTGGTCTTGGACTGAACGCGCAACTTTCTTATCAATGCAACTTTCCCTGACCTATCGACTAGCGAGGCAAAGGGTAGGTCATGATTAACTACGACATGAATATATACTTACAACATCCATCCTCATCGCTTCCATCGCCGCAATCATCCTGGTCATCACAGACCCAGGCTGGGTCGGTTAAGCACTTTTTGTTCTTGCAAAAATATCCTGGACAGTCTTTCTCCAATTTCCCACAACCGCTGCTTTCATCGGACCCATCTGCGCAATCTTTCTTTCCATCGCACTGTAGGCCCAATGCTATACATGTTTTGTCGTCACACGTGTACTCATACTTGGAGCAATGGGCGCCAGGACGTTTTTCTGGAACTGTGCCGCATCCTTTTTCATCATCGCCAATCGGACAATTTTCATGACCATCACATACGAATTTATGTGAGAGACACGTTCTGTTGTCGGCGCATAGAAACCATTCAGGATTAAGACATGTTTTATCAACTGTAAAAATGGAAGGGAGAACTGTTAGTACATGTAAGGTTTTGCACAGGTTAGGAAAAGGTTACGAAAACCTTTATTTATAGGACTGACTTCCAAAATATTTCAAATATTTCCCAACAGAAGGAGATCCTTGTGGTATTGAAACGCCTTAAAAAACCATGTGATTCCAGGGAGTCATTGAGAATTTCAAATCGTTCCCATAAATGCTTTCTTACGTTTTTAGAGTTTAAAGAAAGTAACGGAACAACTTACCGCAATTCAGTTCATCAGAATGATCTAGACAATCTACCCGTCCATTGCACACATTATCGACACTAATGCACGATCCGTCCTTACAACGAAATTCATTAGAATCATCGCACACTTTTCCGCTGACCGCTTGATACACCAATACTACACTAAGGACGAAGAACACTCGAATAAAGGACATAATTCTAGAATTCCCAGAAAAAGAAGAAAAATTCATTCAGCACATGGCAAAAATATCCTTTCGGAACTTACACTTGCCGGAGACTGAGTCTGCTTAGTACTCTCCGGTTGCAGTAAGACTGGTTCTAGCACTGTCCGAAATTAACCTTCGCTTCCTTATCAATTCACCCAGTGTACATAGAATAAACTATTATTATTATTTACAGTTACTAATTGTTTGTTAGACAAGATTCGTTTTATTGGGTTTGAGGGTGTGTACACTGAATTTCACTGCTGGAAGTGTAGGGGAAAGTTGTTGAGTTGAGAGTGTGGAGTGAGAGACAACTTCAGTGTCTGGACTTATTTTGGAAGACCTCGAAAATTAAATTAAAGCCGAGTGATATTCGATAATGGTAACGCATGGCTCTGGGATCATGCACTTGCATATGAGTAGGTGGATCACCGACATTTTTTTTTTGTGTCAACAATTTCGCGAGAATTAAATTCACGTTTATTTCCATATTCTTATCGCGACTATTCTTTGCCTTAATCAGCATTTGAATGAGCTCTCGGACTTGAAGGTGAAATATTGGTCCACATTGGCTTGACAACTGAATATTTTTCAAAGCGTATATTCTGCAGCTGAACGAAGTACAAAAACATTTTTCCTAGAAACTATGGTAACAATATCCTACGTAGATATATTCTTCACCACTGTTAGGGTCTCATGAGGTACTTCACCTATGTTACGCTTTGGTTTTGAGTTAATTTTCACCCTTTCGCGGTTCTGCATTTGATCGCTTTAGAACGCAAATCTTTGAAATAACAAATTAACTTTAGAATCTTCAGAAAACGCCAACGTTGCAATCAAAGATGTTTCAATTTTTTTAAACAACAACTTTCACTAACATTATTGTTCTCTCTTCCCTCCGTAACTTGTCTTTCTCCTCTTTCTCAATGTGTAACTGGCCGTGAAGTTGAAAGTTGGAAAAAAAAAAATACCACTGCTACTGCTACCATTAGAAAATAGTTTCGTCCAATTCTAATTTCTTGTAATTTCTAATTTCCAAGAAGTGAAAGTGGTCTACTACGGTACTACGGTCGGATTGGTACCCACGATGGAGCATAAAACCTGGGAAACGTCTGCTGAACCAACACTAGTTCTACTACCAAACCCTATCTCCACCTCCGCTTTTTCTTAACGAAAAGCTGCAGACGGAGAAGGATGAGGGCGAGTCTCCCGCGCCTAAAAACGGGACAAATTGTACCAACTGGCCCTCCAGGTTGGGGGTTGGCTGACAACCCTACACGGAAAACAACATGTTACGAAGCCATAACAGGATCCTCGGACTGGATTGATAACACAACGACGAACCCAGCAACGACAACGGAATAACGATTTGCGCATTTTCTCATGGAACGTGCGCTCCCTGTACAGAGATGTAGGAGATAGAGATACGTTGGACAGGGACTGGTTTGTTGGAGAAGAACCACTACACCATATATTATAGTGGCCATCCAGTAAACCATGTGCTCGGAGTAGATTTCATAGTCAGCCAAAAAATGAAACCTGCTGTTATCGGCTTTGAAAACATAAGCGAAAGTCTATGCACTCTGCGCTTGCGAGGCAAGTTTAGAAATATTATATAAGCCTAATTAACGTCCACGCCCCTACAGAGGAGATTGCAGAGTCCGAGAAGGATACCTTCTACGAGGCAGTAGAACGAACACTCGAAGCCTGTCCCAGATATGATATCAAAATCATACTTGGGGATTTTAACAGCCAAGTAGGGAAGGGGCCCACATTCAGACGAGACGTTGGGTCCAATAGCTTACATCAAAATACAAATGATAACGGACTGTGGATTATTCAATTAGCAGGGTCACACGAAATGGTTGTTGGAAGTACCTGGTTTGTGCGGAAAGGGATTCACAAATATACATGGGCCTCTCCAGACGGGACCACTTTCAACCAAATTAACCACGTGTTGATCGAACATATAGGGGGGCCAATATAGACTCCGAACACTACCTCGTTAGCATGGTACTCCGAGCTCGAATAACAACACCACCCAAAATCCCCTCTGACAATCAGGTGAGAGTGATTCCCGAAGCCATACACAACACAGCCCTCCGCGACACCTATAAGAGGGAAATGGATGCCGTAATAACCGCAGTCAACAGAGGTCCTAGAGATGAAGCATCAACAAATGATCTTCAAAATCACCTGAAGAACGTTATCATTGATACGGCCGCGAACATACTTGACCCCAGCTGCAAAAGGGGTCTGAACGTCTGGTTTGATGATGAATGTAAGCCTACTACGGAACGGAAGAATGCCGCATATCGAGTAATGTTGCATTCTCAAAGAACGCGGGCACGCGCAGAGACTTATCACGAACTCCGTCGAGCGGAGAAGCGACTTCACAGACGGAAAAAGGAAGCCTGGGAGAACCAACAAGTCTGTGAACTAAAAAAGTACAGGGAGCAACCGCACCAGGCATAGAAGGCGGAAGTTTTACCAACAAGTTAGCAGGATGAAGCCTTATACACCTCGATTCTCATCCTGCCGAGACAAAGAGGGAAATTTAATTTCCGACAGAATGGGCATATTGGAGTGATGGGTTGAGTACTTTGATGAGCTACTGAACAATCAGAACATCGACAAGTTGGTGGTCCCGCCAACTGAAGACGACGGACAAACACTGCCACCACCAAGTATAGGAGAAACAGTCCGTGCAATTCATCGCCTAAAAAATCATAAGTCGCCAGCTAGGCCGGATAGCCCCATATGCCCAGAACATCATTGGCCCATACCAAAGAGGCTTCACTCCAGGCAAATCAGCAACAGATCAGATTTTCTCTGTGCGGCAAGCGTTTCCATCGCTTGCCGTTGGAATATGGACAACAGTTGCACCATCTATTCATCGACTTTAAAGCCGCCTATGATAGCATGGCCAGGGTAAAACTGTACACGGCTATGAGAGAATTCGGTATCCCGACGAAACTAATAATACTGACTAAGCTGGCCCTGACCCAATGTACGAGTCCAGATAAAAGCAGCAGGATCACTCTCAAGACCATTCGACATCAACAACGGTCTACGACAAGGGGATGCCCTATCATGCCCTATCATCCTCTTTAACCTGGCCTTGGAGAAAGTGATCCGTGATGCTGAGGTAAATGCAAGAAGTACAATCCTCTTTAAGTCCACCCAACTAGTGGCCTATGCTGACCATCTCGACATCATGGGAAGAATCACCCGAGACGTACAAACTGCCTTCATCCAGATCGAGCAGGCAGCGATTGGCGCGAGATCTTGAGCTGCACATTAATGAAGGCAAGACAAAATATATGGTGGCAACGTCAGCACCGAAAACCAACCAACCAACAACTTCAAACCGCACTGGTCAAACGGGAAGAATAAAGATAGGAGACTACAACTTTGAAACCGTTGATAATTTCTCCTATCTAGAGTCGAAAATCACAACCGATAACAGCTACGATACAAAAACTATTCCGCTCGAAACATCTCAGCATAGGGTCAAAGCTCTTACTGTACAGGACTATGATCTTGCCAGTCCTCATGTATTCCTCGGAGACTTGGTTTCTTAGCAAGAAGAATTGCGAACTCTTGGCCGCGTTCGAGAGAAGAATCCACCGAAGAGTTTTTGGCCCCCTACATGAGGATGGACGATTCCGTAGCCTACATAACGACGAAATCTATAAGCGATACCATGATCGTAAGGTTGTGGAAAAAATCCGACTCAACAGGTTGCGGTGGGCGGGCTACTTAATCCGTATGGATGGGGATGATCCAGCTCGTAAAATCTTTAAGGGCAATATCTATGGTAGAAAAAGAAGACCCTGCCTAAGATGGAGCGATGGCGTAGGTCGGGACACCAGACAGCTTTTAGGAATATTGAATTGGTGGACCTCGGCGCAAAACCGGGATGTCTGGAGTTCGTTATTAAGGCAGGCCTAGACCGGATACCGGTTGTTGCGCCGTTGATGATGATGATGATGGCGTGCGAAGAAAACGCATGGCATAATTCCCATTGAACTGTTCGCGGAAGAAATGATCTGGAATGCCAAAAAGAAGGAGTCCTGAGAATTACGAGCAAAGAACCCGGAGACGAGATCTTTATGAATTATCAGGACAAAAGTATCATGGATGGTGACTAGCAAAACTGATCCCTGACGTAAGAAAGTGGATCATGAGAGATTTTTGCGAGGTACTATCTAGATTGCAGAACGAAGAACAATCATCATCATCATCAACGGCGCAACAACCGGTATCCGGTCTAGGCCTGCCTTAATAAGGAACTCCAGACATCCCAGTTTTGCGCCGAGGTCCACCAATTCGATATCCCTAAAAGCTGCCTGGCGACCTGACCTACGCCATCGCTCCATCTCAGGCAGGGTCTGCCTCGTCTTCTTTTTCGACCATAGATATTGCCCTTATAGACTTTCCGGTTGGGTCATCCTCGTCCATACGGATTAAGTGACCCGCCCACCGTAACCTATTGAGCCGGATTTTATCCACAACCTTACGGTCATGGTATCGCTCATAGATTTCGTCATTGTGTAGGCTACGGAATTGTCCATCCTCATGTGGGGGGCCAAAAATTCTTCGGAGGATTCTTCTCTTGACTTTGACCCTATGGTGAGACGTTTCGAGCGGAACGGTCTTTGTAAGCTGAAATAGGCTCTGTTGGCTGACAACAACCGTACGCGGATTTCATCATCGTAACTGTTATCGGTTGTGATTTTCGACCCTAGATAGGAGAAATTGTCAACGGTCTCAAAGTTGTATTCTCCTATCCTTATTCTTCTTCGTGTTTGACCAGTGCGATTTGATGTTGTTGGTTGATTCGTCTTCGGTGCTGACGTTGCCACCATATATTATATTTTGTCTTGCCTTCATTGATGTGCAGCCCAAGATCTCGCGGCGCCTGCGCGATCTGGATGAAGGCAGAAAGAACAATAGAGTCGATAATTGGCGCATGTAATGTTAGTGGCATGCTCCGAAAGATGGCCCAAACCATAAAGTACTGGAGCATAATAACAAGATTTATTGGGAATGTTTTTCGCAAAAATAAATGATGATTCGATAGAGTATCATGAAGACTAAGTCGAAAGGGCCAGGAGGACTTTGATCAAGTCTTTAAAGAAGTCCAAAAGCTAAAACCTAGACTTGGGTTAGCTGAGAAAGCAAAGGTCCTGAAGTAGGGTGGTCCCAGAATGGAGAATCCAGTCCGAAGAGAGGTGACTTAGCTCGTAATCTTTCGAAAGGAATTCAGGCAATCAGTTGGATGATGAGTATTAATAATTTTACCTATCTTAGCAGTAGTATATTAACACAAAAAGATTCATACCCAGCGAGTCGTATTTATATGCAAAGCTTTCTTCAAATATGTGTAGACAATTTATCTTATTTGTTTGGGAGGCACATGTGCAAATTAGAATTTTTATGCTCGCTTTCAATTTACTTAAGGCCTGCATTATGTAAAAAGTATCACCACGGTACTAGAGAATGGATTGAGCTGACAGAGATAAGATGAGAATAGAGTTTAGCAGATAAATTATAGATTCTTTCAAAAAGCCAAGGCGAGGTTTTAAAATTTATATAAGAAAGCTCATATCTTCATATTTAATGTTACTGCCACGGTGCGCGATTTAAATCATACGTGCATAGTCTCTGAGAATGAAAAAAAGATACAAAAATTATTTGAAATGGAACTTGGGATGCCAACCCGTCTAAAACATTATTGGAGATACTGTAGTTTTTGTATATCTACGTAAAGATGATGTTTTCAGTTTCTCTTTTACTAGAAAATTGTAAACTAGAACTTTCAAAATTCGAAATCGATTTTAAGTGAAACCTCATATATGGATAAGGATGAGTTCACCAGTTACGACCTTCAATAATAAGAAGTAAAAAGCGATTGTATTCTTTCGCTAATAACTTTTTCTTCTCATAATCGGTTATGTCTTTCATGCTGTTCAGAGTAGAGGGCATGAAGGGACTCAATGGACTATGTATGTCATCTTTTCTTAAAACGCTTCCTCTTTGCATTTCAATCAATCAATCAATTTGTATACCTGAGTAGCCATGTCTTTGCTGATATTACACAAAACTGGGTGGTGCTATACGCAACAGTAGTAAATTCATTTACGGTGCTGCATCTGAAATCGAACAAGTCGGGAAACCGGAAGCTGGACGCTTCAGAAAGATTTTGTGTATTTCTTGGTACGTAGCACGTAATATATGGATATATTATGTGAGAGTATCCACTTTCAGGTGATATTGATATTCATAGTCTTGAATTTGCAAAGAAGCAACAACTTTGACCTATTATAACTTTGTTAGTAATAGTGGGATTTCCACCAAACTTTGTCGTGCTAGCATGGACTTAAAGGGGTTTGCAGCCAATTACTATTATTAACTGGCAGCGTCTTGATTTTTTCAGATTTTTCGGTTTGGTAGTTTCTGAGAATGGCCCCTTTAAAGGAATGATCACTTTCAACCCCTCGCACTCCCCAGCTTTACAATAAATGTCAAAACTAAGACCGGCTTCCAAAAGTACTAATCGAAACAGAACACATGACTATATTTGGTGAAAACAAAATTTACACCCCCTTTTGCATGTATGGGTATGGTTATTCGTAAGGGACCTAACATTTTTCTCTTCCTCATTATGTTCTGCGATGGTGCATGTTGTGCTTAATTGCTAGATGTCGTGTTATCTTCCTCAGAGAGTAATCTGCGAAAGAAAATATCAGGTGAGGACGCCATCTGTCATTCGTCATCGTCTCTTGATTGCTGCCCCCGCGTTTTGGTAGGAACCCTGTTTCACGCGCGAGTTACAGTAGCATCTTCCATAAAGTGACTCCAACACACTCGCAACATAAAATGTCAGGCGATGACGGCTTTACGGTTTCTTACCAGGGCAGAGGCAAATCGTCAGACGTTGCCTCACCTCTGCCCTGGGAGCAGCGTGACCGAAGCGGCTCGCAGATGTTGAGTGCTCCTTTATATAATTCGTAGAACACGACATAACTACGAATTATATTGGGCGTAAATCCGGCTTATTGACCAGAGCTTGGCCGAGCTTTTCAAGAATGATGGGGTCCTAAGTCCGTATCAACTTAATGCTGGACCGGACCAAATGGTGAGCAACTTACTCCCTGTTTTTTTGGTCCACGGACCCCCCGTTTAGGGCTTTGCACCCAAACTTTCAAAAAATGTCAGACGTTGACGGCTTTACGGTTTTTTACCAGGGCAAATCGTCATACTCATTTGGTCTGGTCCAGCATTAAGTTGATGCGGACTTAGGACCCCATCAATCTAAAAAAAACATTCCTAAACAACTCGGAATATCGGTTCACCTTATGTCAGGGACTCCCTATGCACGGCTTTCCATTCGTATATAGCAACAAATGCAAAATATTCCTTCATTAATTGCTAAAATTTAGATATATATATGTCCATACATATCAAAGACATCAATATTGTGGTAATCCTAAATAAACATACGTTGCTCATTCAAATTGATCTAACGCATTTTCACTTTACTCCGTGCATAAACATATCATATGCACTTAAAGCAAATACCACTGGTACTAACGTACACACATGTCTATTTTATTGGACGCTACCCGCAAATTTTATTAGAACATATCCACACATGTCTGTCTCGAGTAATGCATATTTATATACAAATAATTAAAAAAAAGCTAAAAACGGGAAGACTAAAATATCCCTGTGGCGCAGCAGGATTTCGAATGTTGCGAATGCGAGCAAATAGATGGCGCGCCGAACTCTCCACTATTTAGAACTCGCCACGGGTGTGGAGGTCTAGCGGTGAGAAGATGCCGTTGGTTAGAACAGGAAAAGACCGCATGGAGATAAACCGCTCTCTCCTGTCTTGACCACCGGCAAGTGCACACAGCACGTTTTTCTTTGTTGAACAAAATTCATCGATTATCCAAATTGAAGTCGAATAAAAGTTCAATAACTAAATCCCCATTGACCCCCGCTCATATAAGGCCAATTTATATGATGATGACGTCATCAAACACGTCTTAGAATACAATAAATTCAATTCTTTATAACTTTGTTAATAATAGTCGGATTTCATTCAAACTTCGCAAGCTTATGCCATATATTATCCTTTATACCAATGCACTTTGTATTTGTAGGACGAACTTAACGGGGGTTTTCGGGGTAAATTTCTAAGATATAGTAATGTGCTATTATTAACTTTATTTGAGCACATATATCTGAATGCGGTATTTTTTGTGGCTTAGATTTCATATAGATGCACCATTGTGAATTTTTTCAGATTTTTCGGTTAGATAGGTTCTAAGAGACCGGTTTCACTTTTTGGGGAATACATTTTGAGCCTTCACTTCCCTATGTTTCACCCAACATCAGAAATAAGTTTCGAAAAATAATAATTGAGCCTCGTGGCTATATTTGATGGAAAACAAATTTTACCCCCTCCTTTCGCATGTATGGGGGCCTCCCTATAGCGCCATTTCCTATCTGTAAAGGGATTCATAGATCACAATTTCTTACCAAATTTCGTGACATTGGTTCACCTTTTTCCGAGTAGATTGGGTGTGACAGACAGACATTGGAACGATTTTAATAGGGTTTTGTTTCACACAAAACGGAAGCGAAAATCCTCTAGGGAACTAGAGGAGAAACCTCAAACTAAGGTGTGACTACCGCCTCGAGGGTTGAGAAGTTACAGGTATTAAGAAGTAACCAGTGAACATTTGGTACCATGCGTCCCCATGGTATTCATTTGGGACCCATTCCTTAGGGGACGAGCAGAATCTGTTAGCACACCTGGCGTTGGGCTCCAAACGGCGAGATTTGCTAAGGCCAAAGTTTCATCCCCAGTTGGGTATTTGCTTCCAGGCAAAAACTGCCTCTGATTAGAATAATGCCTCTAGGCAAAATATTTGCGGGCAAACCGACTTAAAGCAAACCACAATCCTCGGGTTGTATCAGCATCGAGGAGAGAAGATCGTCTCGGTTATCTGCGTATCAGGGCAAACCGTGGCAGTGGCCTTTTGATAAATAAATCTCGCCATAACAAATGACAGCAAGGAAGGCACGGCTATTAACGGCTAAGTCTTGGTTGGTATCCAGGGTAATCGAAGCTGATGAACGGGCTTTGTATGACGACACCAATCCATCTGAATAAGATAGTGAGCTGTGCGAGAAGGTCTGTAGAAAACTAAGAACTGCATCATCGGAAGGTATCAAGCTTTACTTTGAGGTGATAGGTGAATACCGTAAAATATTACGGGGAAACTCTACAGATGAAGTATGAACGATTGGCTCAAGTAGTACTGTTCTGAATATGGTCTGCGAGCTAGCATCTTTTCACAAAGTTACGGATGCTGAGCATATTGAAGCCGAGGCCCTGGAATAACTGCAGCTAGGTTGGAGAGGAGGAAAAAGAGCTAATAAGCCAGGGTCGCTCCTTACCTTCGGCATTTCTGAACCGGAAGTTGTGTTCCAAGTGTCGGTTTCTAAGGTGAAGTGATTTTTATCTAAAACATAAATGAGGTGCAATTTCTCAAATAAATTTGCAGCACTATAAAGCGGCCGCTCAATTGGTGGAAGACTTTTATGTTATATCCCTCATATAAGAGCCATGGGAAATTACATGCTTGAACTTTTGGCATATTTACTTATTGTATGCCAATGGAAGTGGTTTTAAAATACTTTACGTCATTTTGGTTAATGACTTATGTGGAAGTCAACAGGAAGGTAAGAAGATTCGTTGGTGCTTTGCGTATTTCTCATAGGACAAGTACGAACTTCATAAGGGCTTTCCATTACACTGAAAGTAAAGGCTTGTGGTGTTACTATTAACCCACGGGGATCCTACTCGGTCTATTCTTGCATTGCCTCGTGATTCGCCTTGCTTAGTTCAGGATTCTTTTCCAACTCTTTGAAGTAGACAAACGCTCTGCGTCTAAAATTCCCCAGTGGCGCTATGGTTTTTTATCCTTGATGGGTAGAGTCCCCGCGTATCTTCCGTCTGCCCAGGGGATTATTAAACTCTGGTATAGTAATTACGTCCGGATAGCTGAGTGGTTAGCGGTCGTACGGAAAGTCGCGGTTCAAATCTCACTGGTGACAGAGGAATTTGTATCGTGATTTGACGTCGGACACCAGTCGACTCAGCTGTGAATGAGTACCAGAATGAAATCAGGGTAATAATCTCGGGCGAGCACAATGCTGACCACATTGCCTCCTACAGTGTATTGTAGTGGACCGTTACGGTCTTGAATGAAGTGCTCTAACACACTTCAAGGCCTAGATCAAATATGGATTGTTGCGCCAACGTTTATTATTATTATAGTATTTCACATTCATTTGCGGATGCCTCATCCTCGTTTCGAATATCTTATCCGAAGAATCGCTGAAGAACCCTTGCCTGCCGTTGGTGTGCTTGATGAAATTGTATTCACTTTAATCGATTCGAGTGGCGCATTCACTGCGAGTATCCACCCTAGTTTCCTGGGCTAAAAAAAATCCCCTTTCTGGTACAGTGTCCGATTGTATCCTCCGGCACAAGGACATCCAGAATTTAATTAATTCCAACTCTTACGTTGAACGTAAGATCGGTCAGTTTTAACTGTTGAAAGTATTCCGCGTTGATAGAATCCGCATACAGTGACTACCCTACGAATAGTGCATCGCCAATTCCTGATATAGTCGCTAATGTTTTAATTTTGTCCAACCTCAATTTATGGGTTGTGAACCCCGGGTCGATCAGACCGCGACGTGTAATCATATTACCACCTTGACTTTCACTAATACTGTTACCAATAACACTCCTATACTTGCTATTGGGATTTATGTCCTCTTTCTAGTGCAGTAAAGTATGGTCAAACTTGCCGTATCCAAACAACGGGTTTTGGTTGTATATTTCCCAGAATCTACTTGCGGCGGACAATTCTGACAAAGTTTTTTTGCTCCGTGCGAGACGTAAATATTGAATGATTCCCTTTTTTTAGTAGAGGGGTAGTAGGTATCAGTGGCCACTCCGAAGTCCTGGACAATCGTAAAGTAAGTACCCGAGGATTCCTCCCTTCTCACCACAGTTTAGACAATGCGAGTTGTAATGTAAGCCTGGATGCAATCTCGAGGCTTTTAAATCCTCATCCAGCGTATAAAGCTCCCGTTTTTTCGGATGGCCTTTTGGTCGTTTGCAATCGACTTCAATGTTCAGACCAATCTTGGCAAGTGAATTTTCGTTGGCGCAATTTACGTGGCCATACCATCGAAGGCGCCTCTTTCGCAGCTTTTCCACGATCGGTGCATAATTTTGATTGTGATCAAAACGTGTCACACCACTAGTCCAATGCACCGAATTTGGCCGTAATGGTTCCTACGATCGGATCTTGTTATAGCAACGACAGATCCTCCTCGATTTGGCACAGGTAGTGAGCCTTCTCTATCCGAAGTGAGCGACTGTTAAGCATTACAAAGAGATTCCACCATTGATAGTCGCCAGCGGGAAATATACTGTGCCCCCGAGGGACTGCCAAGTGTAGAGCCTCGCTTGACTACACCGTCCGCCGTGCGAATACAGACTATACCCGTCGAAGGACTGCTAAAAGCGAAGCTCTGCATGGTCAGCCGGCCAGTTCTCTCATTCCTCTCTTTGTTTCTATGACCGGTAACCCAGGGTTAAACTGTAGTGCGGTGCCTTGACTGTTCAACGCGTTTCTGCACTGCACCATTAACCTGGACGATGCCGCCACTGAGTACAAAGCATCAATGGCTACTGGGGACTCTTGATATTCGGATCGTACCCCAGCCATCGACAAGCTTCGAGTATCGTTAGTATGTCTGCCTGAAATACAGTGGCGAGTTCTTGAAGATTGCGCAACTCTGCTAGACTGCACGTAACCGAGAAATACAAAGCAGAGTCTATAGTCCATATTGCGTCATGACCTTACAACGCTTGCCTGATTCTCCAACCTGTATCTTACCTAGTATCTTACTATGGCCTTAGGGCTTCGCAGCCCAACATACTGACAGCACTGTAAGCTAAATGGTATTTATTGTGGAGATCCATGGGGGAAGCAGCTGGAAAGTATTGAAGGACTTTGCTAAGCAAGACTGCAGAATCCCAGTAGCATTTGCACACACTGTTCTTTGAGCTCTATTAAGTTTGATTGTATCCAGCTTCTTACTCAGCGCCTGCCACCACACAATTGAACCATACGTTAGGATAGGACAATCAACGGCCTTGAACATCCACAGGCCCATTCTGGGCTGAGCACCCCTTTTCCTTACAAATGTCCTCTTGCAGGCATGGAAAGCTGTACAGCTCCTCTTAACCCTCAGTTCTTTGTTCAGTCTCTGGGTTCTCTATCAAAATATATTTACATGAGAAGCAAACAAAACTTTTCATACCTGAAGGGCCGAGCTTCCGGTTTCCGACTTGTTGATGGCTATGGTATTAACGTTGTTGAATGCCCTCTTTATGTTAAGAATGGCGACTGAGATATACTGCTTGTATTGAAGCGTTCGCTCTGCTGTGGTGATCACCTCGTGAAGATCCTTTTCTGTGAATTTACCTTTGAGGCAGGCGTGCTGAGACTTGGAGGAAGGTGTCCGTTCCATAATCGTCTTTAAGTGGATGTCCTGGACATGCTCTATGGTCTTCAACAGGAAAGATGTAAGGCTGCCTGGCAGAAAGTCCTTTGCGAACTTATATCCGAAAGAAATACAGCTCCGGCAAATCTTTGCAATCCACAGTATAGCCTTTTCTTGCTGTTTTTGGAGCATGACTGGCATTATGCCATATCCTGGAGATATCTATGCGGAGAATCTGTTTATAGCCCAACTGATTTTATCGTTGGTAATCACCGATTTGATAACCTCATAAGAGTGGCTATATACGCTTCGAGCAACGTTCTGACTAAACGTCCTCCCCGTTAACAGGGAAGTGTTCATGGGGTAGAAGCTCCAGGTTTTCTTCAAGAAAGAATGGGCTTCTATGGCTCTAAGGCTCCCTACTTTCAATGTTCTGACAATAATCGAGCCAGGATCGCTTTCTAATTGTCTTGTTGGTCGACTTCTAACTATTAAGACAGCCTTTGTATGACCTCCAATATTTGCGCTTGCAATAGATGTTGAAGATCTCCCTGGTCAGCTTCCTGAGATTGGACAGACTGTCATTTCACCACGGTGGGGATATCTTCTTGCTGTATTTTGCAGTGCACGAGACTTTGAGTTCGAATGTTTTTTTCCCAGAGCTCTAATCTTTGATTCCATTTTATCTGTCATGTCAACGTTACCGATTCGCGCACCGGAGAGTTCGTTCTTGAGCAAACTTTCTCTAATCGATCCTCCTGGGGCCTCTGGAAGGATTGGAAACCTTAACCTCAAGATTTAGAATGGAAAGTATCCAACTGCAATCTGAGAAAGATCTGATTTTAGTACGGACCCTTTTCCCTCAGCAAACAAGTCGATTTTGGTGGACAGCGTCCTATCTCCTCAGCAGCTTCTTCTTTTAAAGTAATGCACTGTTTTGCGTGCCAAGCTGTTCTTACGGTAATTCCTTTTGAAATTTTCTACCTCCTTCGCGGATTCTTAGCGGAGTTTGAGAGAAGAATTTTGGGATCCCTAAAGGAGGTTGGACGATTCCGTAGCCTTTGTAACATAAAGTGGTTTGGTTGTGAATAAAATCTGGTTCAATAGGTTGTGGCGGGAGGGTTACTTAATCCGTATGGGTGAGGACCGTTAAGCTCAGCCTATACGTGGCAGATCCTGCCCCCAAATGAAGCGATGACTTAGGCCACGACGCCGGAGAGTTTCGATGATCCTCGGTGGAAAATCAGGATGTCTGGAGTTCGATACTACGGCAGACCTAGATCGAATAAACGTTGCCTGACATATTGACCCAGATACCTATGTAATACGCTCTCTGCCGTTGGGGGACATCCTCAGATTCGTAAAAGAGTAGACACAAGGAGTCGAACAGGGCCTTACTCTACGAGTTTGGTTTTCTGAGTCTCTCATTACTTTTACCTATCTGAGCTCCTGAGCTGAGCATTAATGTAACAAGGGATCGCTTTTCAGTAAATGTTTGGCGAGATTCTGATCCATCCGCTTCCAATAAAACAACCAAAATTATTTTTCAATTAAATTTTCTTTATTAAAAAGGCACTTGAATTGAATAACTCTTTTTATTCTTTTAAACTTAAGGTTAGTCTATAGTTCGAGTTTCTCAGTTTCCAATATTCATAACGTATTACAAAATATCCGCGTATGTATCAAAAAGTTAACAATGTTAGCACCACTAGTTATAAGGCATATGTAGTAATAATGAATTTTTATTATAAAATTTCCTTTATAAAATTCGAGTATGCAATGATAATAAACGTAATAATATACGAGTAAAAAATGGTATGTAGAGAAAATGTGGATTGGGGACAACCTCCGGAAAGGTGTCCTGACAGCACGTGCACAAGACGGTGAGGTTCGATGCAATGCCTCTTCCTTAAATCTACCCTAACTGATTCAGTTGATGGATGGCTTATAGAACTTGTGCTCCTTGGTGTCTCGCGTGTGTTTGAAGGTTCCCTTGTGCAGCTGCGTTGCAGGGCATGGTCCTTGGTGCACGGTCACGTACTCTCTTCGGTGTACGGTTGTGGGTGCACTTGAGCTATCTCCGAACGAAATGCTGGATTGGTTGGACGTACGCCTGTTGACAATGCGCTCCGTGCGGCTGCCACTTGTGAAACTGCCATAGCTCTTTGACTCGGAGGTACCATACCATTCCCCGCCAACCGTCAAATTATCCTTTCGGACGACTCGCCGCGGTTGTTCGATTACATGTGTGTGAACAGACATAATATTGCGGGTGTCATGATCCTTGTTTTGGCGATGAATAGAGCTGTAGCTTCGCCGATCACTGGAGGTGTTTGTGTACATGCTTTGATCGTGGAGATTCGAGATGCTCTTCCTTTGAATCATGCCAGTCGAGCTGAGACTGTTTGAGGAGTGGAGATTGTCGTGGGAAGTGCTATAGTTGTCCTTGCGATGAAACACTTGGTTGGCAATGTCAGCTGAGGAAGAGAGGACATTTTTGCGGTGGAAGGTTTTATCTGTTTGAGACAGATTTGCTGCATCTTGACCCTGAGTCGTTTGCTGTGTCTGTTGAACTGTTCGGCTGGTAGTCGTATGTTCAACATCACCTCCGTGAATGATCCTGTTTGTAGTTGAAGATGACGAGGATCTGTGAATAGTTTGTCCAGATGTGCTTGTGGTGTGAGTTGTTGATCCTTGGATTATATTTCCAGCCGTTCCCCCGGTGGTAATGATTGTAGTCTGGGTACCTCCGGTTCTGAGGTTATTCACATCATTCGAACTGAGCGTTGTTTGGCCGGTTCTGGTTGAGGTTGACCTTGTAGTATCGGTTGAAGACCCTTGAATGATGTTGCCCACTGTGCTACCACCAGTGACCACTGTACGAGTATGCGTTTCTCCAGTTCTAAGATTGGTTACGTCATTCGTTACGGGTCCTCCTCTAGTAGTTACAGTGCGAGTTGTAGTTTCCCTGGTCCTGATATTGTCTACATCATCGGGTCCTGGACCATATATGATTGTCGTGTGCGTACGTGTTCCTCCAGTTCTGATATTATCGACATCATTATTTATTACTTGTCCAGTTCTAGACACAGTTGTTCTTGATTGACTTGTGGTATCACGTCCAATTCTAGATGTATCTGATGTAATAGTAGACGATTCCACGTTAGTTATTCGTGATCTCGAAGTCGTAGTATCGTCACGGATAACTCCCCTCTGTGTATCATCTGAAGTGACGATCGTTTTTCCAGTTCGAGTGATAGTAGTATCATCACGAGTAACCCCTCTTCTAGTATCATCCGATGTGATAATCGTTTTTCCAGTTCTAGTTATGGTAGTATCATCACGAATAACGCCTCTCTGGACATCATCTGATGTAATCGTGGTTTTTCCGGTCCTAGAGACTGTAGTTGTGCTTGGTCCTCCCGGGCCAGGTCTATCAGGCCTATCAGAGCTGCCAGGCCCGCCGGGTCTACCATCAGGGCCACCGGGTCTTCCGTCAGGCCCACTGGGTCTACCATCAGGACCACCGGGTCTACCATCAGGACCACCGGGTCTACCATCAGGACCACCGGGTCTACCATCAGGCCTACCAGGTCTATCAGGCCTGTCGGAGCTGTCAGGCCCACCGGGTCTACCAGGCCTATCAGAGCCATCAGGCCTACCAGGTCTATCAGGTCTGTCAGGTCTATCCGTAAGACTTCCGTTAACAACAACTGTTCTATCTGTAACATCCCTAACATCTTCAATTCGGCCAGTGCGCACATTTCGAATGGTCTTATCTGTATCTGTTGTCCTTTCAATAATATTTCGTACAGATTTGTGATCCTGCTTCACAACGTTCATCTCTTCTACCAGACTCTGTTTATTCACTACATTCCTCTGGGACGATGATTTGACCACTTTCTCAGTAACATTGACTGAAGTTGGTCTTCGAACGTATTCAGTTTCTGGCTCTTTAGGCTTATCAGTTCCAAGAATTGTTGTAACTTTCTTGGTAGTAACCACAATGGTTCCATCTTGCAATCTCTTAGTGTCTGTATCCTCTTTCGTAACCTTCTCTGTAGTCACCTTGTCGGATTTAACACGAGTAATGTTGGTGTTGTAGTTAATCTGGTTTGTGGTCTTCATGATGGTAGTGTCGCTGCCTAGAGTAATGGAAGAATCCATATGACGACGACGTGGTGTTGGTGCTTGCTGTGGTCCTTTGTCCTTGGGAAGTTTCTTGAACGTTTCAGAAGTTGTTGTGGTAGTCTCAATTTTCCCATCAGAAACCTTAAGGTTATCAACGTGCTTGTTGATCGTAACTCTCTCGCCTCTCTTTTCGGTGAATTCAGTTTTTTGCAATGTCTTGGTTTCAAAGTCTCCAGTGACGACCAAGTTATCCTTGGGTTTGGTTGGTTTCGGTCTTTCGGCAGGTTTAAATCCTTCCTTAGTGGGATATTGATGATCACCCTCAGGATGCAGATTGTCTGCATGTTTGATTGGTGTTCTTCTCTCCCCGGGAGTGTACTTTGTGTCTTTAGGAGCATTGAATGGTCCTTCTGGTTTCAAGTTGTCCTGAGGCTTGATAGGAGTGCGCTTTTCGCCAACAGGTGCTTTGGGTTTTTCTGGAGTGAACATTGGTCCTTCTGGTTTCAAATTGTCTGGATGCTTGACAACTTCATGTCTTTCACCGCGAACTATTGTGTAGTCATCCCTTCGGCGATGGTCCTCGAAGTTTCCTTCCAGTTTCAGGTTATCCTCACGTTTGATTATTTCTACCTTCTCAACGCGAATGACCTTCTTGCGTGTATCTTCATCAACACCATAGAATTTACCTTCAGGTTTAAGATTATCTTTAGGCTTAACCTGCTTTGGGCGTTCTACAACTTGGTGGACAGTCTTCTTGTCGGTTATGTACATATCACCCTCGACCTTAAGGTTATCTTTTTGGCGTATTTGTTTAGTTCTTTCAACAGTCTTCTGCACAACGGTCTTCTCGGGTTTGTAGAACTCACCTTCGGGTTTGAGATTATCCTCAGGTTTAACCTGTTTTGGGCGTTCGACTGGCTTGAATCCAGGCTTCTCTGGAGTGTAGAATTCTCCTTCAGGTTTAAGATTATCCTCAGGTTTGACCTGTTTGGGACGGTCAGCCGGTTTAAAGCCTGGTTTCTCAGGTTTATAGAATTCTCCTTCAGGTTTAAGATTGTCCTCATGGCGAACTTGTTTCGGACGCTCGGCAGGTTTGAAACCGGGCTTCTCAGGAGTGTAGAATTTGCCTTCTGGTTTCAAATTATCCTCAGGTTTAACCTGCTTGGGTCGTTCCCCAGGTGTAAAGCCTGGTTTATCGGGTTTATAGAAATCACCCTCTGGCTTAAGATTGTCTTCAGGCTTAACCTGTTTTGGACGTTCCGCTGGTTTGAAGCCAGGCTTGTCAGGCGTGTAGAATTTACCTTCTGGCTTCAGATTATCTTCAGGTTTAACCTGTTTTGGGCGTTCGGCTGGTTTGAAGCCTGGTTTGTCAGGCGTGTAGAAATCTCCTTCTGGTTTGAGATTATCTTCCGGTTTGACTTGTTTGGGACGTTCGGCTGGTCGGTATCCAGGCTTTTCGGGAGTGTAGAAATCTCCCTCGGGTTTCAGATTGTCCTCGTGTTTAACTTGTTTCGGCCGCTCGGCTGGTCTGAAGCCTGGCTTTTCTGGTTGATAGAACTCACCTTCTGGCTTAAGGTTGTCTTCAGGTTTAACTTGTTTAGGCCGTTCTGCTGGTCGGAATTTCGGCTTATCGGGCGTGTAGAAATCACCTTCTGGACGAAGATTATCTTCGGGTTTAACTTGTTTGGGACGTTCAGCAGGTCTGTACCCTGGTTTCTCCGGTTCGTAGAATGCACCTTCTGGTTTGAGATTATCTTCAGGTTTGACTTGTTTAGGTCTTTCTGCCGGACGGAATTTAGGTTTATCTGGAGTGTAGAAGTCGCCTTCTGGTCGAAGGTTATCTTCAGGCTTAACCTGTTTCGGGCGCTCGGCTGGTCTAAAGCCTGGTTTTTCCGGTTGATAGAACTCGCCTTCCGGTTTGAGATTATCTTCAGGTTTAACCTGCTTGGGTCGTTCGGCAGGACGGAATTGAATTTTCTCAGGTGTGTAAAAGTCACCCTCTGGGCGTAAGTTGTCCTCGGGTTTGACCTGTTTGGGGCGTTCAGCTGGCCTAAATCCAGGCTTATCAGGTTGGTAGAATTCACCCTCAGGTTTGAGATTATCTTCCGGTTTGATTTGTTTAGGCCGTTCAGCAGGTCGGAACTTAGGCTTTTCAGGTGTGTAAAAGTCTCCCTCTGGACGTAGATTATCTTCGGGCTTAACTTGTTTCGGACGTTCCGCGGGCCTGAAACCAGGTTTCTCTGGTTGGTAAAAGTCTCCTTCAGGTTTGAGATTGTCTTCTGGTTTAACCTGCTTTGGTCTTTCAGCCGGTCGGAATTTGGGCTTGTCTGGAGTATAAAATTCACCTTCTGGATGCAAGTTATCTTCAGGTTTGACTTGTTTTGGACGTTCTGCAGGACGGAAGCCAGGCTTTTCTGGAGTGTAAAAGTCGCCTTCAGGACGAAGGTTATCTTCGGGCCGAACCTGTTTTGGACGTTCCCCAGGTCTATATTTGGGTTTCTCCGGTTGATAGAAGTCACCTTCTGGTTTAAGGTTATCTTCTGGTTTGACCTGTTTGGGGCGCTCAGCGGGTCTAAACCCGGGCTTCTCTGGCTGATAGAACTCCCCTTCTGGCTTAAGATTATCTTCAGGTTTAACCTGCTTAGGACGTTCCGCTGGTCGGAATTTCGGCTTATCTGGAGTGTAGAAATCTCCTTCTGGTCGGAGATTATCCTCAGGTTTAATCTGTTTAGGTCTCTCCGCAGGTCGGAATTTGGGTTTATCGGGTGTGTAGAAATCACCTTCAGGACGTAAATTGTCTGCAGGTCTAACTTGCTGTGGTCGTTCAGCCGGTCTGAAGCCTGGTTTCTCTGGTTGATAAAATTCTCCTTCCGGCTTGAGATTATCTTCCGGTTTAATTTGCTTGGGTCTTTCGGCAGGGCGGAATCCAGGTTTCTCTGGTGTATAAAATTCTCCTTCAGGTTTAAGGTTATCTTCTGGTTTAACTTGTTTAGGACGCTCAGCAGGTCTGTATCCTGGTTTTTCTGGTTGATAGAAGTCCCCTTCTGGTTTTAAATTGTCCTCAGGCTTGATCTGTTTAGGCCGTTCTGCAGGACGGAATTGAGGTTTTTCTGGTGTATGGAAGTCTCCTTCTGGGCGCAAATTGTCCTCAGGTCTGACTTGTTTTGGACGTTCAGCTGGGCGGAAACCTGGTTTTTCCGGAGTATAGAACTCACCTTCGGGGCGAAGATTATCCTCCGGTTTGACTTGTTTTGGACGTTCAGCAGGTCTAAATTTAGGTTTTTCAGGCTCATAAAAGTCACCTTCGGGTTTAAGATTATCCTCAGGTCTGACTTGCTTGGGACGCTCAGCTGGACGGAATTTGGGTTTTTCAGGAGTGTAAAAATCACCTTCTGGACGAAGGTTATCCTCGGGTTTAACTTGCTGTGGACGTTCTGCTGGCCTATAGCCTGGCTTTTCTGGTTGATAGAATTCCCCTTCAGGTTTGAGGTTATCTTCCGGGCGTATTTGCTTTGGACGTTCAGCTGGTCTGTAGCCTGGTTTCTCAGGCTCGTAAAAGTCTCCCTCCGGCTTCAGATTATCTTCTGGTTTAACTTGCTTTGGTCTTTCAGCTGGACGGAATTTCGGCTTCTCAGGGGTATAGAATTCACCTTCAGGACGCAGATTATCGTCTGGTTTGATCTGTTTTGGACGCTCTGCTGGTCGGAAACCTGGTTTCTCCGGCGTGTAGAAGTCACCTTCTGGTTTGAGATTATCTTCAGGTTTGACTTGTTTTGGCCTTTCAGCTGGACGGAATTGTGGCTTATCAGGTGTGTAGAAATCTCCTTCTGGACGAAGATTATCTTCGGGTTTAACTTGCTTGGGACGTTCTGCTGGCCTGAAACCGGGTTTTTCTGGTTGGTAGAATTCACCCTCAGGTTTGAGATTATCTTCGGGTCTGATTTGTTTTGGTCGTTCAGCTGGGCGGAAGCCAGGTTTCTCCGGTGTATAGAAGTCACCTTCTGGCCGCAAATTATCTTCAGGTCTAACTTGTTTCGGTCTTTCAGCTGGACGGAATTGTATTTTTTCTGGGGTGTAGAAATCACCTTCAGGGCGTAAATTGTCTTCAGGTCTAACCTGTTGTGGCCGTTCAGCTGGGCGGTATCCTGGTTTTTCCGGTTGATAGAATTCGCCTTCTGGTTTCAAGTTATCTTCTGGTTTGACTTGCTTCGGCCTTTCAGCAGGACGGAATTGAGGTTTTTCAGGACTATAAAATTCACCCTCTGGACGCAAGTTATCTTCAGGTTTAACTTGTTTTGGACGTTCTGCAGGGCGGAAGCCAGGCTTCTCGGGGGTGTAGAAGTCGCCTTCAGGGCGAAGGTTATCTTCGGGCCTAATCTGCTTTGGACGCTCCGCGGATCTATATTCGGGTTTCTCCGGTTGATAAAAGTCACCTTCTGGTTTAAGGTTATCTTCTGGTTTGACCTGCTTTGGACGTTCGGCTGGCAGGAACCCTGGTTTTTCTGGTTTGTAGAATTCACCTTCTGGCTTAAGATTATCTTCTGGTTTCACTTGTTTTGGCCTTTCAGCTGGTCTAAACTGAGGTTTATCAGGTGTGTAGAAGTCACCTTCTGGTCGCAAATTATCTTCAGGCCTGACTTGCTGAGGTCGCTCTGCAGGTCTAAATCCAGGTTTCTCGGGTGTATAGAAATCACCTTCTGGACGCAAGTTATCTTCTGGCTTAACTTGTTTTGGTCGTTCAGCAGGTTTGAATTCTGGTTTTTCCGGAGTGTAAAATTTACCCTCTGGACGCAAATTATCATCTGGTCTTACTGGTTGTGGTCTCTCAGCAGGTCTGAAGCCTGGTTTTTCTGGTTGGTAGAATTCACCTTCAGGTTTAAGATTGTCTTCTGGGCGAACTTGCTTTGGACGCTCTGCTGGTTTAAAGCCAGGTTTTTCTGGGGTGTAGAAGTCACCTTCGGGGCGCAAGTTATCTTCCGGTCTCACTTGTTTTGGTCGCTCCGCTGGGCGGAACTCTGGTTTCTCAGGTGTATAGAAATCTCCTTCAGGTTTGAGGTTGTCTTCTGGACGAACTTGTTTTGGTCTTTCAGCTGGTTTGAAACCAGGTTTTTCTGGACTATAGAACTCTCCTTCTGGTTTGAGATTATCTTCTGGTTTGACTTGCTTGGGGCGTTCGGCGGGTTTGAAACCAGGCTTTTCGGGCTTATAAAATTCTCCTTCAGGTTTAAGATTGTCTTCGGGTCGTACCTGTTTCGGGCGTTCTGCCGGCTTGAAACCTGGCTTATCAGGAGTGTAGAATTCACCCTCAGGTTTGAGATTATCTTCAGGCTTAACTTGTTTTGGGCGTTCTGCTGGTTTGAACCCTGGTTTTTCAGGTGTGTAGAATTCACCTTCGGGTTTCAAGTTATCAGAAGGTCTGAAAGGTGTCAAACGCTCTCTGTTAATATCCTCAACTGTTTTGAAAGTGTCATGAGTTTCCGTTGTTGTCACCTCCTCAATGGTTTCATAGTATTTATTGACATCATCCTTGGTCCAAGTGCGCTTTCGGGGTCGGGTATAAGTAACCTCAGTGTCTTGGAAGTCTTTCTTTGTTGTCGTTTCAAATGTCCTATCTCCCTCGCAGATTAGATTGTCAGTATGTTTAGTAACGACGGTCCGGTCCACTCGAGTTGTGTAGTCCACAAAATCGGTTTTACTCGTTGTATCTGTAGTGAAATCACCTTCGACTTTGGTCCACGTATTACGTCGTATTGGTGTAGGTTTTTCGGTTACATCTCCAGTAAAGTCACGTTTATTGGTAGTGATATCTGAGGGTAAAATACATGGTATTCAGTTATTTAGACAATATGCATGAAATGAAGGAAACAAAATAACCAAAACAACCAAAACAAAAAATTATCTTAAAAGGAAAATTACCTGTAAATTCACCTGTCACCTCAGGTTTAAGATTGTCAACTGGCCTGAATGGAGCCACACGATCGCCTGGTTTATATTGTGGTTTCTCAGGAGTGTAAAATTCGCCTTCTGGCTTGAGATTATCTTTGGGCTTAACAATTTCCGCTTTGAGCTCGGCATAATTGATAATCTTCTCATTGAAGGTATTATTGTAAACCGTGGTTGTATCAACGATTGTTGTAGTTTCATCCTTCAGGTGATCAGTGGGTTCTTCGTGAGGACAACGATGGCGTCTGAAAAGAAGATTGAGTAACGAACATTTATGGGCGGTACTTTTTAAAACGAGCAGTTTTATTTTCGTAGTTCATTTGGTAGTCACTTACCCGCATGTGCATATTTCACAAATGCATTGTTCTTTATGCGGTTCTTCTGGCTTTTTCGGTTTTGGCTTTTTGCCAACGTCATCATCCTGAGGTTTGCCTGGACCCGGACCTTCTTTCAATGGTTTTGGTCCTTTTACGTCATCAACCCGTTTGACGATGCGGTCGGTCTCATCAACAGTTTCAATTGATGTGCGTACATCTTTCTGCAATATGGAAAAAAATTCAAATTAGTTTCACAATTTTACGCAGCTGAAGGAAGTAGCTAAAAGGATACGCGATGGATTTCCAGGAGATAAGCTATTTTTTATTCCTGGTAAGGTGGGCTATGGTGGAGTTTGGTGGAATAAAAAGGGGTACCTTGTTTCGGAGAAATGCAGGGATACCGAAGGATTTCGACCATCCC
Organism: Hermetia illucens; assembly: GCF_905115235.1. NCBI lineage: Eukaryota > Metazoa > Arthropoda > Insecta > Diptera > Stratiomyidae > Hermetia > Hermetia illucens. The sequence continues at coordinate 55,381,818 of NC_051849.1, forward strand.
TAAATGTTTCATAGCTGAACGGCATTCGATGGGAGCCTCTAGGGGTAAGTGAGGAAATTTTGATTTTACTAAATGGAAAATCTAGGAATTGTTTTAAAAACGAAAGCGAACTTGGTAAAACCGTTTGTTCCGAGTAGATCGATTCAAAGTAGTCTGGTATCCCAAATCCCCACCGCTAGTGGTTAAGTAAACGCCGTTTAACTCGATACCACCTGCATAAATATTATTAAGAGTACATTGGTGAAGCAAACTAAGAATATCTAATAAAAATGTGAAAATGTGAAAGACTATCCATTCTCGGAACTATGGAGTATTATTACTCAGTTTCGATGGAGACCCACAGAAACTGGATTGCCAGCGAACGAACAGCGGCAGAATCAGATCACCAGCTAAGAAGCAGCAAGAGAGGTGAGACTGCTAGCAAGGAATTCCACAGAACCGGAAAATTGCAATTTGGATGAGTTTTTGGGGAAGATTCCTAGTTTTATATGTCCCCCGAATTACTGTCCTTGCAACACCCTAAGGAATAAGGGTATCCGCAATTGTTCGGCACAGATTTTCGACCTGTACAAACTTTGCTTGTTAAAAAACCTCTTATCTTCAGTAAAAAATAATAGGGTTACTTGTACTTCCACATTCGTCTTATCCTCAGATGATCATGGTTAAATATTCGCTCTTGTCAAAGAGAAAGGGTTGGATAGGGGTACAACCATTATATTTGCCATTCCCAAGTAATCACTTATCATTAGAAGGGACCATAGGAAAATCGGTATATACAGGGCGCGAAGACTTTTCATCCCCATCACTAAGGACCTCAAACAGCTGAGCAAAGTGTGACTCTTGAGCAATACCCAGTCTTAACTTGATCATCTCATTATTAGTAGAGTTTTCAATTCCAATCACCTTCAAAACAGGCTTTGTTACTACTTAGAATAGGGCCACTTTATATAACAATAAGCTGAGGATGCTTACTAAAGAAGGTAGCCGGCAGCAGTGTTATCTAAGTTTACATAACGATAAAGGAACGGCAAGTCATTTGTTTGAAGTGCACTTTCCAGGCGGCACCCAGGTGCTTAGCGAAAGGTTGGACTCTGGAATGCAAAGTAGTATAACTAAACAGTGAGTGAAATGGGCATTTAACTCGCTCCATAGATACAATTCTGCGGGTTCGAATAACGTTATTCCTAATTTAGTAGATGTCCTGCCTTTACATATTCGGAATATATACCATACATGCCCAGCACACGCTTATATTCCAATTAACTGTGTGATGTGAAGGTGATATTTATTCCCAAACTAGGGAAACCCACATCTACGGTCGCAAAAAGTTCCGACCGATCAGTCTAATCTCTTTCTATCAAAAGACCTGGAAAGACTAGTAGATCGGTTCATAGGAATGTATCTAAGTGGCCATTTCACTATAGTCAACACGCCTACCAAAAAGGCAAATCCACGGAGACAGCACTCCACATGAGTTCATGGTAAAAATTGGTGCTGTAGGACGACGATAGGTAAGATTTGGTCGATAAATGACAACGAGTCTTTTGGAATTACAGATTTAATAATCTTCACCGACAGGTTAATCATTGAAGACGGATGGGGTTCTGAGGTGTTGTTGGGAACTCCGACATCCATATTTCAGGCAGAGATATATGCCCTTTCGGTGGCAACAAAAGAATGTGTGCGAAAAAATGGCGGGGTCGTACCACTCGAATCTGTTCCGAAATTCGAGCAGCATTATCAGCACTAAACAGCATCAAACCGGTGGCTGTGGAGTTGTCACCAAGATAGTGGCTCCAATGCGAGAAAAACATTCCATTTTTCAATATAGATACGGATATGGTCGCCAATAACCAATGCGAGCGCCATCCACGCCCACGTGGCATAGTTAACGATTTGCTGAAATGTATTTCAGCCCCCTTCAGGACTTTCCGAGAAGCTCAAACTCTTCCTTCACTATTCTGCGTCATGTGTTTCTACGGCGGCCATCCGGGGTAGTGGAATACTGGCCATGTCGGGCAGTGTAATTGTCAATCTTCCTAATTGTGTGACCTATTTATTGCTACTTTACCTTTGTTATCAATCCGTCATATCCGGTATTTTGCCTGTGCATCGACGAAGTTTTTCGTTTGAAATTGATAAAAGCAGAGTACCTCGACGGCAAAAAAAACGTATGCACGGAACTCCCTCAAATTGATGTTGGTGTTGACAGCTACATTTGCTGATTTGCTGATGAAAGATGATCTAGCGCCGTTGTTGAGAGGCATGAAAGAAAGCAATTTCTGCATTGGATTGTAACGGGTGACGAAAATCAATCCGAAGCGCAAAAAATGATGGGTTTCATGAGACCAGCCATCAATACCCCAGCCAAAGGGTACCCACGGTAAGAAGACATTGCTATGCATCTGGTGGGCCTAGAAAGGAGTAATCCACCACGAGGCCTTGGTCAAAAAAATACTCGGCTTAAAGCTGTTCCCACACTCGCCGTATTTACCAGACATTGCCCCATAAGACTACCATTTGTTTCGGTTGATGGCCCACGGATTAACTAACCAGCGTTTCAAGTGTGCAGGGAGTGCCGAAAAATGGGTATCTCATTGGATCGTCAGCCAAGGTGAGGACTTCTTCCGATAGGAAATCCGTATGCTTCAAGAAAGATAGGCCGCCGGACTACATAGTAACATCAATAATACATGCGGAGCGACCCGTCTTGTCAACTAACAGTACGTCAAGCTTGTTGTGCGGTATATGGCGATCAGTTAGTACTTGCAGGTCCCAATAATGCTGTACATGCCGGTACCATAACAGTGTAGCCAAAAATGAGATGTGTGTCTCTAACGTCGAACCCCCCTGTCTCAGCAAAGAGCTTCCCAGCACAGAGCCATCTGTTCGGCAAATGCAAATCGACAAATGGCTGCCAAAGACAATACACGTGTATAATAAGCGCGCAGCGAGTCGACTTGACAATGATGTTGTGCCACCACGTCAACCACGCCCCTACCTCCGATGTCACGAGGCAGGTTCATCCGTTCCACGGTAGAGTTTGGATGATGCATTCGGAATTTGGACATAGTTGTCCGTATCCGCCCCTGGATGTTTTCCAGATCGGTCGTCGTCCACGGCAATATTCCGAATGCATAAGCCAGTGAAGGAATAGCGAATACATTCAACGCGCTTATTTTATTCTTCCCTGAGAGATGCGATTTCAGCACCAGCTTCACTCGTCGCAGAAATTCGGACAGCAGAGCATCCTTCAGATCACCAGCTTGAGCATAGGTTCCTTGCAGAATTCCTACGTACTTATAGAAGTCTGTCTCGGTGGATGTGGAGGTCACCAATGCTATGTCCGGCATGCGGATAGCTTGGATTCGACATTTGTCTAATCCAAACTCCATCTAAATAAGATGGTCGTCAGTCTTGTCTTGTCATCTAAGTACATCGAGTGTGCACTTAGCACGTAGGCTACATTTTATTGCAAAACCATGCCCTCTAGCGTCATTCAGTAGCCATGAAAGGGAGTTCAATGCCTCTCCGTATATGGATAGGTTCTGAGGTATTAGCACCCTCAGACGAAGGCACGGATAAGGAGGTGTGCCACCCTTTCACGACTGTCGCCAAAAACTATTAGTTTCGGATCAATGCAATACAGATGTAGGACTTCGATTAGCCAGGTATGCGGGACGCTGTAGAAAACCTTGGCATAATCGAAACAGCAACTAAAGATATTTCTTTTTCGGTTGTCAAGTGGAAGGTACTAACCGAAACCTTTCATTTGGTACCCCACATGACTATATAAATGTACACCCTCCTATGCCATGTATTATTAAATTCGACGTAGAATGATGTAACTTACTATATATGTGAGCGTTCAGAGTTGCCACCTTTCTATCAAATTTGGTGTCAATACATGACCGTTTCCGAGAAAAACTATCTAGCTATGGTTTTCTCCCGAAACAACTTGAAGACGTTGAAGTGTACGCTAACGAAACCATTAGCGTCATAAAAACGTGGCTGGAGATGGTTCAGCTTGAATAAAAGACAGAGGCGGTCTAGATTGCCAACTGTAGGAAGAGGAATTCGTGTTGGTGGCCACATCATCACTTCGAAACCGGTTATCAAATACCTGGGGGTGATGATTGACGCTAAAATCAATTTCAAGGGACACCTGGACTATGCCTGTGAGAAAGCGACAGATACCAACGTATCATTAGCACGAATGATACCTAACATTGGAGGTTCAGGATACAGTCGCAGATGACTTGTGGCCGGAGTCGTTCGCTTCACACTATTATCCGCGGCATCAGTTTGGGGGAAGCACTAGCATGTGAAAGTAATGGGAGGAGTGTAAGCATGGCTAACCTCTTAGTGGCGTTAAGGGTGTGCAGCATCTTCAGAATAACAACGGGCGAGGTAGCGTATGTTATAGCGGGAATGATCCCTATGAACATTCTGGCACCTTGCCTGTACGAGAAAGGGAGAATGAATCCACCTGAAAAGAATACTGGAAAAGTCGCAGTAATGATGGGATGACTCGCAGAGGGGTCGCTGGACCCATACTTTGATTCCCCGTATTGAGGAGTGGATCCAGTGACGACACGGCGAGATTAGCTGCCATTGGACGCAATTCCAGTCAGGACATGGTGGTTACGAGAAATATTTGCACCAATTCAGGTTGGATGATTCTCCTTTTTGTCCTGAATGTGGTTGCACACCTGCGGACCCCCAGCATGTTATGTTCCACTATCCACGATTTTACTCAGGGAGGAGGAGCCTGGAAAACTCTCTGAAAATCAACATAAGCCCGCAGAGCATCGTCGAGGAAATGCTGAAGTCGGAGGGAAACTGGTGTACGGTGAACTCCGCAAGGAGGACGCGAAGAACGGAGGTCGCTTAAATGGTAGTCTTCCTCGCGAAATAATGTCTTGCGGCGATTCCGCGGGGAAGGCAGAAAGAGAAATTGGGGGTGGTTTTAGTGAGTAAGAATCCCACACTCTTCTACAACCTGGCGTGGCAGTGTCTTTCTAAGATTTCCAGCTCCATCCATAGAAAAAATACATTGAATCGGTTCTAATTAGGTTAAAAACTACTTGATCAATTTTGTTTGAAGGTAAGATATGAGTCAACTTTAAACTGCAGTTAAAAACCGGAAGCCTAATTTCTAGAGTCAATAAACCAATTTCCTTTCAATTCCAATACAAATTACTCAATGCTCGGTGTCAACATTACGGAGTATGCAATCATAAAAACATTTCCGATAAAGTTCAAATATATTTTGCAATTGACACAAATAAAAACTTACCAAATCGGTGATATCAGTGCGGTCGTGAATGGTTTTACGTGTAATATTGATATCATCAGTAGTTACACGATCGTCGGTGATTCTCTCCTTCTTGGTTACATACTCTTCATCAACTTTAGTGATATTAGTGGTGTCTTTGTCGATTATCACATTCGTGATATCTTCAGAAGTTATTGATGTTAGATTTTTACGTTTTGTTATATCAGATATGTCGGTCTGATTCTCGGTGATGTCATGGATATTTGTAATTTTCTCAATATCAGTAACATCGTCAATGTAGATTGTTTGCTTGGGGAGCTCAACGATTTTCTCGAGAACATCTGTGTGTGTGCGTTCATCAACCACTTTCCAGGTATTGGTGGCAGCATCGAAAATCTACAAAGAGATAAAATAAACACGAATTAATTTCGCTATTAATTTTTCACAAGAAAAGATAAGGCTAAGTCAGTGCTTTCCTATACAATCATACGTACTATAATTTGTTTACAGATTTACAGATACTTTCATAAACCCACTTAATTTGAATTTATTGCATCTCCAAAAATATCATCAGTTAAAGGCACAAAACGGAACTAGAAAAACTAATGATAATAATCCATTCAGTCGTTAAGTATGCAAATGTCATCTTTTGGAAAGATTATTCGCAAGATACACTAATTAGTTTTAATTTTATAGCATTCAGTTTATATAATCTTATAAATTAATATCAGGCCTAAAGCAGAATTTTTTAAATGCATTTGACCTTTTCACTGCAGTAACCTTGTCAATTAAATGGCTGTTGATGAGGTGATTAAATCATTAAAAAATTCTACGAATTTTGGAAGCCTTAACATTTGAATGAAGCCGTTATCATACTAAATGGGTAGATTGTTGAACATATGAAGAAGTAGGTTATATTTGGCAAAAACACTCCAAGCCACACTGCAGGCAGTGATCATAGTATGACGCTGAGACCTGGCCTCCTTAGTTGTAAGCCAATTTGTGGGTTTCCTCAAAAATCTAGCGAAACCTGCATTTCTTTCTCCTCCCATGCCTTAAACAGGCCCGCCTTTTATAGTAGAATCGGTGAACATTTCTCAGTTACAATGAATTTCCTGCCAATCAAACGCAAAGAACAAATCCTATGTCATCTGTCGACTTAGATAAATAAAGCTTATAGATAAATATTAGGGAAAAGAAAGTTAAAAAGGAAACAACAGACTACTAATAAGGGTTGAGAGTTTCGTTGTTTTCCCATAAGCTTTAAAGTTAATCCGAACGTACCAACAGAAGGCCACCATTAAGCCATTTACATCGCTATTTTTTCATTTGTGTTTGGTCCACATTTATCTAAGGCTTTCCACCAAAACTTTCATTCTATTGCTCCATATTATCATCTACATTACCGCAAAATTTGACGGTTTTAGGATAAACTTAAAAGGAAGCTGCTTAGTACTAGGAAAAGATATTTCGATAACCTGAAAGTCAAATCAATCGTTGAAAATCAAATATAGTGGGCTTCTACAAGATTAAAATGAATTTACTTTTGAACTGAAAGCTCAAGTTAAATAAGGTATCTTCCTTTTTAGGTGACGGTATCCTTAGTATTTGAAAAGCTACATTATAGTGGGCCGAGTTTGATTAAACGAACCGTCGAAGCCTGTCCCAGATATCATATTAAAATCATAGTTGGGGATTTTAATAGCCAAGTAGGGACGGAGCCGGTATTCAGGCGATACGTTGGCTCCCATAGCTTACATCAAAATACAAATGATAACGGACTGCGGATTATTCAATTCACATGAAATGGTTATTGGGAGTACCTGATTTGCACGGAAAGCGGTCCACAAACATACGTGGGCCTTTCTAGACGGGACCACTTTCAACCAAATTGCCCACGTGTTGATCAAACGCCCCACCTCTCAGCCTTGATGAAGGTCAGAACCTATAGGGGGGCCAATGTAGACTCGGATCACTATGTCGTTGGCATGGTGCTCCGGGCTGGTATAACAACACCACCCAGAATCCCCTCTTACAATCAGGCGACAGTTAACACTGAAGCCATTCACAACACAGCCCTTTCAGTACCTATAAGAGAGAAATGGATGCCGCAAAAACCGTAGTCAATAGAGATCTTAGAGATGAAGCATCAACAAATGATCTTCACAATCACCTGAAGAACGTTATCATAAATATGGCCACAAACATACTTGGCCCTAGTCGCAAAAAGAGTCGGAACGGCTAGTTTGACGTTGAATATAAGTTAGCAACGGAACGGAAGAATGCTGCATATCGAGTAATGTTGCATTCTCAAAGGACGCAGGCACGCGCGGAGACTTTCACGAACTCCGGCGAGCGGAGAAGCGATTTCACAGACGAAAAATGGAAGCCTGGGAGAACCAACAGGTCTGTCAACTCGAAAAGTACAGGGAGCAACCGCACCAGGCGCGCAAGTTTTACCAACAAGTCAGCAGGATCCCACCGCGATGCTCATCCTGCCGAGACAAAGAGAGAAATCTGATTTCCGACAGAATGGGCACATTGGAGCGATGGGTTGAGTACTTTGATGAACTACTGAACAACCAGAACATCGGCGAGTTGGAAGTCCCGCCAACTGAAGACGACGGACAAATACTGCAACCACCAAGTATAGAAGAAACCTTCCGTGCAATTCATCAGCTTAAAAATCATAAGTCGCCAGCAGCCGATTGAATTACAGCCGAATTGGTTAAATAAGTGGTTCATTAACTTGTGCCCAAACTGTGGGACAGCGAATCAATGCCTGACGACTGGCAAAGAGGCAGTATCTGTTTCATACATAAAAAGGGAGATATCACACAGTGCAGCAATTATAGAGGTATCACGTTGCTGAGTACCGTCTATAAGATATTCTCCGCTATCTTGCTAGGTCGGATAGCCCCATACGCCCAGAACATCATTGGCCCATACCAAAGAGACTTCACTCCAGGCAAATCAGCAACAGATTAGATTTTCTCTGTGCGGCGAGCGATGGAAAACTGTTGGAATATGGACAACAGTGGCACCATCCCTTCATTGACTTTAAAGCCGCCTATGATAGCATAGCCAGGGTAAAACTGTACACGGCCATGAGAGAATTCGGTATCCCGACGAAATTGAGGAGACTGACTAGGCTGACCCTGACCAATGTGCGAGACCAAATAAAAGCAGCAGGATCACTCTCAAGACTATTCGACATCATGCGTCCTCTTCAACCTGGCCTTCGAGAGGTACGATCTTCTTTAAGTCCACCTAACTACTGAACTACGCTGACGAAATCGACGTCATAGGAAGAACGACCCGAGACGTACAAACTGCCACCATCCAAAAACCAACCAGCCAACAACATCAAACCGCACTGGTCGAACGAGAAGAATAAAGATAGGAGACTACAACTTTGAAACCGTTGATAATTTCTCCTATCTAGGGTCGAAAATCACAGCCGATAACACCGACAATGACGAAATCCGCGTACGGTTGTTGTCAGCCAACAGAGCCTATTTCAGCTTACAGAAGCTGTTCCACTCCAAACGTCTCCTCATAGGGTCAAAGCTCTTACTGTACAAGACAATGACCTTGGCCGCGTTCGAGAGAAGAATCCTCTGAAGAATTTTTGGCCCCCTACATGAGGATGGACGATTTCGTAACCTACATAACGACGAGCGATACCATGACCGTCTGGTTGTGGATGAAATCCGGCTGAATAGGTTAGGGTGGGCGGGTCACTTAATCCGTATGGATGAGGATGATCCCACCCGGAAAGTCGATAAGGGCAGTATCTATGGTAGAAAAAAAGACGAGGCAGACCTTACGTGGGATAGAGCGATGGCGTAGGTCAGGACGCCGGACAACTTTTAGGGATATCGAATTGGTGGACCTCGGCGCAAAATCGGGATGTTTGGAGTTCCTTATTAAGGCAGGCCTAGACCGGATACCGGTTGTTGCGCCGTTGATGAATGTAATTGGGGACGTACATAGATAGATAATAAGAGTAATATGTATAGGTCTTAGTTTCATTTATTTTAAATCTTCAAGAAAATTTACTACATCCATGACTGGCGTTCTTTTTTGTTGCGGTCGAAGATGAGCTTCACGCTATGGTCACTACCATTTTGAAATATATATTTGCTTGCTTTCTCTGGGAAAACATAGCAGAGTCGAACAACACACATGAATCAAAATAAATTGCATTGAAGGACAGAATATTCAAAAAGTCAAACAATTCATCATCTACATAGGTAGCATTTGTTGAAAACAAAATCTTGTTAAGATCGGGTTACTGTCTGTCCGTCTGTCTGTCTGTTTATTTGTACCACGCACTTTTCTCAGAAACGATTGTACCGATTGACACAACATTTGGTGGCAAGATGAGAGCTATGAACCCCACCCCCCACCCCGCGGTGAATTACATTGTTCCAAGTTGAATTTAATTAAGGTTCCCATATAGTTAGAAGAGGGGTGCAATTTTTTTTTTTGCAAATATAGTCATGTGGGGTATCAGATGAAATGCTCCCAGTAGTATTTCTTTTCAAAGCAGATATTAGTTTTCGCACTGGTGGCAAAGGGAAGGAGTGTGGGGATCTGAAAAGGGAGAATTACTCCAAGGACCCGGTTTCAGAAACTACTCAACCGAAAAATCTGAAAAAAATTATGGGGGTCTGTGCGCATGGTATCTAGGCCTCAAAATACTTTCCCTTATGATATCTGCTTAAATAAAATTAATAATAGTAAATTTTGATATTTTGAAAATTTACTGCGAACCCCCCTTAAGTTAATCCTAGATCTATAAATGTGCATAAACGAAAACGAACCGATCCCATGCGCGTTAACATATGAAAGGGTAGATATCTCTTATCTTTAATCAATGTTTGTAACCTCTCAGACACGAGAAACTGGACGAAGTCGAATCGAAATTGAAATTAATGATTAAATTCTTGCCTGAGTATAATTTTGCGATGTTACTAGCGATTAAATTATTTGAAATAATTAAGACTTGTTTTCGCTTTTCGATGGTATTATTTATTATACTTGCAAATGCCGATATTTCTGGAACCACTTGTTCCTCAGTCTCAATGTGATTGAGAAATATAATATCTTTAAGTTAATTAATGATCCTGATTTACAAATATCTAATTTATCAATTAAGTTAGCTCCCAGCTGGTGGTTGCATATTTTCAGAAGCTATGTGTATTGTTACGTAAATCCCATCAAATGCTTTAAGAGCACTTGTCACAATAATTGAACAATAGAATGCCGTTCCAGTCGAGTAATCCAGTTGTAATGGGAGACATTATTTCGAGTGGATGCAATGAATGGAACACAGTGCACTCTGGCTCGAATATGATATAACTGACCTTCACTCAGTTGAAAATATGAAATATTTCAACCTCGGAATCAAAGCGTAACAAATCACGGTTATCATTTATCCATTATCATGAAATTCGTTGTCATAGGTGCTGATAATGAAGAACAATTTGTTCACATACTTGACTGGACAGATAATCGAGTACCTGTTTATAGTGAATCTCGGTTGAATATAGATTATAGAAATGCTAAATAAAAAACGCCCTTAACTTGAACTATTTTCATTAGTTTTCTTTGGTTGATACTATATTGCTGTGTAAGTGGGTGTAAGGCATGGGGCTTATATTCTCCAAATGACTCTTGATTAACCCTTTAATATGATAGGAACAGAGATATAAAAAGTCAGGTTCGTAGTAAAGAGCATACAAGAAGAATCGATTAGTTTGTCTATCTCTATGACATCTCTTCCTCAACTGTCTGAAGTGCTATGGGAACAAAAGTTAGAAGAGTTTCATTTGCTTGTCCGAACATTAGGGAACAATTTGTTGTTTTGAATGATTTCAATCAAGGTGCTCTTACCTGCCGAAAGGTTTTCTACCCTTGCACATACTAGGACTGACCAGACCCAGAGCGGCGGTTTGACTTTTTTTTGTGGCGCACGAAATTTGAGAGACTTTTGGTACCACGGGACACAGGATAGCTCTTATAAGTCTATGCCCTGTGGGAGTTTCAAGATGGCTGTAACCTATCATTGCGTTAGATTGTTTTTTCCAACTCAGGAATCGTTTTCCTTATTTACGGCGATGAACCTCACATCCACCGGTCTGAACATCTAATCTGCACTCGTAAAGAGAGCCTTATTGTAATCAGAAAATTAATCCCTGTCCGAATAGGATAGGTTGTTCAATTGGTTTTGCGGTTCGATAAGAAAAACACAATTTTATGATTTGAAATACACTTTCTTATTCAGTATAGTCTCTGTGAACAGCAATACACTTGTTCCAACAAGATTCCAATTTATGAATTGCATCCCTGAAGTGAGAATCTGAAAGGGCTGAAAAATATGTTTCCACAGCTGTTATGACCTCATAATTTGATGAAAAACGCTTTCCACGCATGAATTTTTTAGGTCTAGAAACAGATGGAAGTCACTTGGGACCAAATTTGGTGAAGGCGGTGGATGCTCCAACAATTTGAACTTCGAATTCATGGATTTTAAATATTATCAAAATGCTCTTGTGACATGGCGCATTGTCTCCATGAAAAGGAACTTTTTTCTTCTGCAAACCTAGTCCTTTTTCAAAAATTTTTTCCTTCAGCTGGTCTAAAAGGTTACAATAATATTAAGAATTTATTGTTTTACCAGTTTGCAAGTAATCCACAAACATCCTTTCGCATCTTAAAAAACTGAAGCTAACAGTTTGTTGGTCGATTTCTTGACAAGAACTTGTTTCAGAGCCGAAGAACCAGGTTCACTCCACTCTTTGCCTCTTGTTTTGATTCAGGATAGACCCAAGTCTCATCCATAGTGATGAATCGATCCACAAAATCTACTTTGTTCTTTCGAAAATGCTCTAAATATTACTTAAGAAAGTCGCATTCAAATGTGTGCACAGCTTTCTGAAACCCAATATTTCAGTCAAAATATTGGGCATTGGGCATTGGCATTGGGACTTCTACTAAATTCCTTTCAGTCACTCTACGATTTTCCAATAGGATATCCTGGATTTGTAAGATTTCTAATGTTGTTGCTGTTTTGGACGTCCTTGACGTGGATCGTTTTCAAGGCTTGTACGACTACGTTGAATTTCGACAACCCAACTTTCTACTGTACTAATCGAAGGCAAAGAGTCCTTATACAGTTTCAACACCCGTTCATAAATTTCCTTTGCTTTTAGACCTCCCAAAACTAAAAATTCAACCACTGCGCAATACTTGATTTTTTCCATTGTAAAAAAATACTGAGGCCACTCTTTACTAAATGGCTTGTAAACAAGGAATGAATTGACAGATTGGAATGAAACTTCACATACATCCATATAAAGAGTGTACTAAAGTAACAAAAAGTTAAACTAGTAACAACACCCTCTCTTATCGAACAACAAAACTTGCTTGTACTAATAGATCTGTACAATGAACGCTATTCAGATGGATTATTCTACTTTATAGCCCAAGGTTAGTTTGCTGGAAGTGAAGTTCTTTCATCCACACAATTTTTCGACAACCTTTCGTGGAAACTGAAAAGCTTCGGGAAGCTTTAGCCCTTCTGAACACAAGAAAATTTCCTTTACAAATTAAGACAATTTTCCGAAAGATTGTAAGTATTATTTGAGTTTACCTCTTCTTTCTTCTCATGATCGCCCATAGACCATAGTTTTATGAGAAAGGGAAGTAAAGTTGAATAGAAAGAAATTGAAAATGTTTGCTTCTGTAGCAGAATTGGGACATTTGATATTCTTAGCAAGCAAAATTGCGAACTCTTGGCCGCGTTCGAGAGAAGAATTCTCCGAAGAATTTTTGGCACCGTACATGAGGATGGACGATTCCGTAGCCTACACAATGACGAAATGTATGAGCGATACCATGACCGTCAGGTTGTGGATAAAATCCGGCTCAATAGGTTAGGGTGGGCGGGTCACTTAATCCGTATGGATGAGGATGATCCCACCCGGAGAGTTTATAAGGGCAATCTATAGTAGAAAAAGAAGACGAGGCAGACCCTGCCTAAGATGGAGCGATGGCGTAGGCCAGGACGCCAAACAGCTTTTAAGGACATCGAATTGGTGGACCTCGGCGCAAAACCGGGATGTCTGGAGTTCCTTATTAAGGCATGCCTAGGCCAGGTTGTTGCGCCGTTGATGATGATATTTCTGGGCCATTGGTTTTTTCATCAATGCACATTTAAGAAGAAGTCAAAACATGTGCTATTGACATAAGAGGGTTTAAAATTAAAGACAACTAAGTCGAAATCATGAAGGAAGCTTCTTCTGATTTGGTAAGGTATCGGTCTCTATATTTTGAGCACTATCGAGCAATTTTGTCTAAACGATGTAGCACAGAGTACCACATAAAGGAGGAGGATCAGGAAGGTATACGAAAGTAGGCAAACTACTATTTTTTATAAAGCGATGCTTCAGATGTTCTGAATTCGGCAGTGATTGTTTCGTTTATAATTCAATTTCAGTCGGCATGGGGTTGTTTCCAGTCGTAACACTTCAGATCAACAGGTAACATAAGGGGTAAGAAGCATTGTAACTACACCAGCAAATGTTGCAAGAGTAAGAGAAGCGGTACTCAGAAGCCCAGGAACGTCAGCTAGACATCATGCTATCGAGCTAGAAATTAGTCGTGGGTCGGTATGGCTGAAATCTTCTTGAAATCAGAACTAAGAAGACACAGAATCCATTTAAAAATGTTTGTTTCCAAGATGACGCTATCTCCCACACTGCTAATGATTCAATGACAGTTTTTCGACGCCCGTTTCGTGGACGGATTACCTCACGATTTATCGAAGTTCCTTGGTCTCTCACATCACCTGATTTATCAGTTGGTGACTTTTTCCTGTGGGGGTGCCTCAAAAGCCATGTCTATAGATACAAACCGCGAGATTTGGATGAATTAAGAAATGCAATCGTTCAAGAAATTGCTGCCATCGCTGCAGAGTTGCTGGTCCGTATGAAGGAGGATTTCAAAAACCATCTGGGCGATGATATTTTTCATAAATAAGTCTCACGTACACTAAAAGTGGCAATGTCAATAAACATACCCTAATTTGGCAATTGGCTGTGTATTCTTTATTTAAAAACCGTCTATATTCGGTGCGTCACTCTGTGCAAGCCAAAATGGCGGGTCAAAAAGCTGCAGCAAATAGCGCCACCTCATCAAGGATTCTCGAGGAGACCCAAGAAGTATGGACAAAGGAGAACGGGACATGCCAGGTGGAGGTCGGGGTCTAGAATTTAGTAGAAAGCTGAACTACATTGGTAAGTGACCACCGCAGGGCATCCCAGGATCTGTCTTCTCAAACCGCGATAGCGGCAAACCAAACAATAAACAACGACATTTCCATGAGCCGGTTTTGTTATGGGAAAAGTCAATGGTGTAAACATCTAAAAATGCTATGCTTTTTTTAGTGTTTTACAATAGGAAAATTTGAGGAGATTTTAGAAAGTTAGGTGTTGCAGACTAAATATCATAGCGCTAAAATAGTTAGCGGCGATATCAACGCGTAGGTCTTGGAGTGGAGAAGCCGACTGACGAACAACGGAAGCCAAATCCTCATTGAAAAACTTGCAGAGCTGGATATCGTTCTGGACAACGTTGGTTGTGCGTTGACCTTCCGGGAAAAAAGGTTAGGGTCGATTGTCGATCTGGCATACCTCAGTACCTTGTTGTAGAGAGAAATGGTCTGACTGGTAAGTAATGTATTTTTTTGAGGAAAGCCTCTTCTTACCGCATATCCTTGATATACGCATATATTTATTTATTTAATTTAACGGACAACAAACAGAGAAAAGTCCAATTAGTTTTGTCCTCAGGAGGAGGAGAAAGCAAAAAACTAATCCTACGTTTAAAACTACTTAAAGTAGAGAAGTTTAAAGGACCAAGCTGTTGTGCGTTGTAATTTCGGTAAAACCTAGAAATGAGGGAATGAAAGTAGACTTCGAGCTCTGCGAGGGGCACGTTGAAAATATCTGCGTTACATGTGTTATAAGACTCAGGACGGTAAGTGATGTCGTCAGCGGCGGAGCAGTCCATCAGACCCGAGGAAAGTTTAAAAAATGTACATAGACCCAGATAGGATCTACGCTGTTGTAGGAAGGGAAGGTTCAGAAAGCGGAGACGAGAGGGGTAGTCCTCACGAGGGAAGTTTTTCTTAAAGAAGAGAGAGCGGTTGAATTTACATTGCTAATTTTCAAGGGCAAGACAATCACAGTTACGGGAAAGAGACCAGATCACGGAGCAATACTCAAGGGTATTCCTCACGAGAGAATTACGGAGAGCTAAGGAGGGTTGGATGGAGTCAGAATCAGAGGAGGAGCGAAGTATAAAGCCTGACAATTTTACAGCTCGATTGATGACATCGAGGCAATGGATGTCAAAGCGGAGCTTAATGTCGAAAGTGACTCCGAAGTCTTGAGTGGAATTTAAGCAGGATAAGGAATGCCCGTTAAGAAAGTAAGAGAAAGAAGTGGGTGAGGATTTTAGGGAATAGCAAATAGAGTGACACTATGTAACGAACCAGAGTGTCTAGGTTATATTGAAGGGAAACACAGTCCATAGGCGACGATATAGCGGAAAACAGCTCAAGATCGTCTGCATAGAGTAAACAGGGACAAGTAAGGAGGAGAGGAAGGTCGTTAATAAAAAATAAAAATAACAAGGGACCCAGAATAAATCCCTGTGGGACGCCAGAATAGGGGAGAAGGAGTGGGAAGTACAACCGTCAAAAGAGACGCGGCAGGATCAGTTGGAAAGGTAAGAGGCAAGCCATAAAACAAGTGGTATGGGAACGTTTAGAAACGAGAGTTTGGATAGAAGTATCTTGTGATTTACAGTGCCGAAGGTTTTAGCCAAATCAGTGTAAATGGTATGCACTTCTTGTCGTGAATTTAAACATTTGGCGACAAAGTTGGTAAAGTCAAGCAGGTTGGAGGTAGTGGACCTACGTTTATCGAAGCCATGTTGTTCTTTCACTATGTGTTGGGCAACGTGGGCGGACAACCAGTCGCTGACATATCTTTTGTGTATGGGATGATGAGAGCCTCCTTCCACAAGGCGGGAAAATGATTCTCTTCGAAGCGTTTGTTGAAAATAAGACATAGGAGAAAGGAGATGGAGTTACCAGTTTTGACCAAAAAGAGGTTTGGAAGACCATCGTAGCCAGTCTGACATTGGCATCAAGTTTTCCAATGAGATACTCGACAAGGACAGGGGTAAGAAGGGGGGAATGGTAGCCGATGCGGGGCAGGATACATAGACTATCGGGAGGGATTCGGAG
The DNA here is from genome assembly GCF_905115235.1 of Hermetia illucens. Classification (NCBI taxonomy): domain Eukaryota; kingdom Metazoa; phylum Arthropoda; class Insecta; order Diptera; family Stratiomyidae; genus Hermetia; species Hermetia illucens. The sequence goes on from NC_051849.1 coordinate 55,398,419, forward strand.
GAAGGAGGGGGAACATAGACTAACGAAAAGTAGCGGTAGAGTAAATCATAAGATAGTTGGGGGAGTTAGCTGAGAAGCAAGAGAATTTAATGGACGGAGGGGATAACAGGGTAGGGCAGCGGGAGTTACGAATGTGGGACCAGAAACGTTCCAGGTTTCCGCGCTTGAGTGAGTCTTCCACACTGGTCAAATATTCGTTTCTGGACTTACGTATTAAGGATTTGACCGATGAACGTAGAGGTTTGAAAAAAATTAAGTCAGCATCGTTTCTAGAAGACAGGCACTTCTTTCTCGCAACCTCTTTTTGACGTAGTTTTTTGTGAACTTCAGTGGTGAACCAGACGGGGTAAGAGCGTAAACACTTAGGAGAGGAGGGAAAGTAACAAGAGAGAAGATCAGATAAAATCGTGTAGAAAGTTTTGAGTGCTTGGCCACAGGTAAATGGAGAGAAGAGGGGGACCCAGTTGATTGACGCCAGGGCTGAGTTCAGTCCCTCGAAGTTCGCCTTACGAAAGTTGAACTTGGTAGGCTTGCGAGCGGCCGGAGAGTATAGTCGGGATATCTGAACATCGAACTTGAGAGCAAGATGAGGGCGTCGAAGGCAACGTAGGACGGAGCATGAAGGAATTGGGAAAGACAACGCATAGAAAGGTTAGAGAGGCAAGGTCAAGAGTGCGATCTAAGTGGTTTCTGGAAAGGTTAAACTGGAGGACGCCAGGAAGGGTGGGTCGAATTACTAGGGAGGGAGGGAAGGCCAGGAGTAATGGGCCAGGAGAGCATAGGAAGATTAAAGTCGGATGAAAAGAAGTGAGGAAACAAAACGGTTAGGACCTCTGATAATCTGTATGTAGATATATCCCCCCGAATATTGCAGATTTCGCATTTCAAAAGAAATATTTGTTTCATAATAGAATTAAAAATTTAATGTTTATTTGTACTTGGTTAAAAGATCGTATGAGGCAGCTTCTGAATAAACACTGAAATTAGTGGAGAAAGCCAGTACTTTACGAAAAAATGTCCATTAAAGAAAAAAACATCATTTAAAGACCCTAATCTGGCTGACTACTGGTAAAAAAATTCCTCACAAAATTTCTTCCACATTAGTTGATAGTGAAATTTGTTTTCGCGCATGAGAAACTCATGTCACCATCATCTCCGAGCACATAATGAGCCATAGAAGGAATTTCTGGGTGTACAAACCTTATCACTCCGTGTCTAATAAAAAAACGAGAAGTCAGCTCACGATTATAAATTTCATTTCTACCTTCTCCAGTAAAAATAAACAAGTTGTCACCGCACAACACTTCCATCGTTGAGCATTCCAGTTTCATTACACACACTCTGCTATGCATGCGCCTACTCGTACGTAACACAAAGATAACCCGGAATCTTATCTAAGATTTTAAAATTGTTTCAGATTAGCAATCTTGAAAATTATGACCGAAAGCTACTTATTCAGCGGAACAGTATGACACCTAATTATTCTGACATTGTTTCCGTTCGTTTTATAGTGTTATTACACAGGCACGGGGCTATTAAGAGTAAATACACAAGTCCCAATGTCACTAAGATTAAATACAAATCAACAGAATAAGTGAGAAAACGTTATTCATTTAAATTTTCAATGATTACGTCAGTACATCTGGGTTAGATGGCATTCATCACTGCCACATCATTTTCATTCGTTGGAAAATTAGTGATAATGAAGGTTGATGGATGCATTCTGCTTATTCAGAGAGAGAGGATTAGTTTGTTTTGTTGTTTTTTGAATAATGGAGATTGGCACTGGCAGATCTGAAAAACAAGTCTAAATTTGGTTGGTTTACTAAGCGCTTTCTGGCCTATTTTTGGCGATGGTGTGAAGCATCCTACGTACTGTGTTTGGTTTGTGATCTTAGCCTCTACTAGGGACTGGCGTTATTATTCCATATTAGGAGTACTCAACCGGTATGTTGACTAATGTTATTTAAATTTTTCTGGAAAGTTAACGAATTATTACTAATTAATGGATGTGGTTTTCATACTAGGGAGTCATGTCCTGTAAGAAAAGGGCTCCAGAGGGGAAAACCGTGAAGTCCTGATATAACATTTTCTAAAAAGCTAAAACTGAATCATGGCGTAAACAAAATAAAATTTTCACTGATTCATCAAACGATTTTAAGGTTTGATAATCTGGGGAATCCTTTTTATTTGAGTGGCTAAGGTAACTAGTATATGTGTACAATTTATATCTCACATTAAACGCATATAAATTAAAATTTGTCTATAGAAATTTTCATAATCATAAAGGAGAGAACCAAATACTCTGAGCGAATTCTACCCCTATTCTAATACCCGTGCATTTTCCAACTGAACTTTCATTTAATGAGATATGCTTGGCAAAAAATCTGTATATTATCAGTGAGAGTATTCTAGAGCACGGTCTGGCCAAACGTTACCGAGCACTGCTTTGGAAAGAATCATCATTTTATGACACATCGAGAGGAGAGGAGATCTAGATGTGTAAAGAACTCATAGAGGAAACGAAAAATTAGAGAACTCCTCAAGTATATTACCAAAAATGAGAGAAAAAAAAGTTGATAAGGGCGGACCTTGAAATTTCTAATGGTTTGATTCTATAGGTATATTAAGTTCATACTGCTAAGTTTTGATATCCTGTAGAAATGCGAAAGCAAGGAAGGTTTACATAATTCCTCCCAGTGCTAAATGCCTAGAATTACGATAGGTTTAATTCAACCTTAACCCCTTGGGGAGTGCCTTAGGATTTGCGTTTCGAGACATAAAGAACCTTATCATTGAGACGGCCACAAACATATTTCGCCTCAATCGCAAAAAAAATTGTCAACCGTGTGTACCGGGAGGAACCGCACTGGGGGCCGAAGTTTTACCAACAAGTCTAGACAAAAAGGGAAATCTGACTTCCGATAGAAGGGGCATATTGGAGAGATGGGTTGAGTATTTTGAAGAACTGCTTAACAACCAGGTCCCGTCAACTGAAGACGACGGACAAATACTGCCACTACCAAGCATAGAATTCCGTGCAATTAATTCATCGGCTTAAAAATCAAGTCGTTAGGGGCCGATGAAATTATAGCCGAACTGGTTAAATATGGAGGTGACTCACTATACCAGCTTATGTTCAAGGTGTGAAAGGGCGAATCAATGCCTGGCGATTGGCAACTCCAAGCAAATTAGCAACAGATCAGATTTTCTCTGTGTGGCAAGCGATGGAAAAACAGTTTAACGATCTTTTCATCGACTTCAAGACCGCCTATGATAGCATAGCTAGGCTAAAACTGTACACGGCCATGAGAGAATTCGGCATCCGAACGAAATTGACAAGACTAGAAACTAACTGTGAGGCCAGATAAAAGCAGAAGGATTACTCTCGAGACCATTTGACACCAACAACGGTCTAATACAAGAAGATGCTCTATCATTTACCCTTTTTAACCTGACTTTGGAAATAGTGATCCCCGACGCTGATGTTAGGGCGAGAGGTACCATCCTCTATAAGTCCACCCAACTATTAGCTTATCCTGACGATATCCCGTGAAGGACGACCCGAGATGTACAAACTGCCTTCATCTAAATTGAGCATGCGGGGCCAAATCTTGGACTGCACATGAAGCAAGACGAAATATATGATGGCAACGTTAGCACCAAAAAACGAAGGCAACAACATCAAATGGCACTGGTCAAATAAGAACAATAAAGATAGGAGACTACAACTTTGAGACCGTTGATAATTTCTCCTATCTAGGATTGACAATTACAGCCGATAACAGCTACAACGATGAAATCCACACACGGTTGTTGGCTGCCAACAGAGCCTATTACAGCTTACAAAAACAGTTCCGTTCGAAACATCTCACCATATAGTCAAAGCTCTTACTGTACAAGACAATGATATTGCCGGTCTTTATGTATTCCTCGGAGACGTAGGTTCTCAAAAAGAAAAATTTTTGGTCCCCTACAAAAGGATAAAACGATTCTGTAGCCTCTATAACCACGAAATCTATGAACGATTCCATGACCGTCTAGTTGTGAACAAAATGGCACTTCATATTAAAATGATGCACATTATCTAACAAAAAACTATTGTTCGAACGGCGTTGTTGGCCTGGGTCGTCGTTGAGGTAAGGAATTGCCGTAAGACTAAAAGGCAAGAAAGAATCCAAAGAAACTTATTTAGAAAAGAGATACACAATCACGATCATTCATAATAAAGCTGTAGATAAAATATCCCGCTTCCATGGGCGTTTTCGGTAGACTTTTTGGCTCAAATGTTAGCTTTATTACCCTGGAATGCAAAAGTGAATCCAAAACTGAATCTGAGGGCTTCATATGAAGAGACTTTGCTTGTATTCCTATATAATCTAACCAGCATAGTTTAGGTTAAACATTGACCCTTAGGCATCAACCCAGGATAGTCAATAAACTGATGGTAGAAAGATGTTAAAAACAAACAGAATACCCAAAGATAAGTTTAGAAGCAGAGCTTGTCAAAGGTAAAGCACTTCCTAACTTACATGGATAGAATTGACTTGAGACAGATAAACAATGAAAAAAAAGAGACGACTGTAATGTGTATCTGTATATCATGACGAAACCTGACACCAATTGAAATAGGCCAGTAAAAGTTTCAAAAATGATTGTTCACAAGACGAAGTAATGCAGAACATAGTTTCACAAAGACGCTCCTTAACAAATGGGTACGGCGAATCGTTTTCACCCAGAGTATTGTTGAGTGTGCTAAATCTGAGCTTATTTGACTCATTTTTAAGGTTTTGTGTAAAACAAAACCTTTTTTAATAAGGTATACTGTCAGTCTGTCTGTCACACGCATAGCGGTTATAGCGATTGACACCTAATTTGGTGGAAAGGTGGAACTGTGAGCGCTCACGCATACAGTGAGTTACGTCATTCTACGTCGAATTTAAGGTGGGTCATACATGTAAAAGGGGGTGCAAATTTTTTCTTCATCAAATATAGTCATGTAGGATGAAGATGTCAAGGCAGAGTGAAATGAAAGGTCTCAACGTACTTTCCGAAGCCGGTCTTAGTTTTTTATTTGTTGGAAAGGTGGGACGTGGGTCACAGACCCATTCTCAAGTATTACCCAACAGAAAAATCTGAAAAAATCAAAAACCTGTCACTATATGGTGCCTAGACTACGCCCTTCATCTTTCAAATAAAATTAATAATTAATTGACTGCAAAGCCCCCCTTAAGTTCATCGTAGAATCACGGAACTTTAAAATGGAGGCTATAACATAGAGCATGATCCTACCAAGTAGAAATCACACTATTATTAACAAAGTTGTAGTAGGTCGAAATTGCCGCTTCGGTGCAAATTGAAGATTTTGAATGTCAGTATCACGCGAAAGTGGATATTCTCAGATAATATGTGCCATGTGCCATTTTATGAAAAAAAATACACAAAACTTTTGATATGTGAAGCGCCCAGGTTCCGGTTTCCCGACTTGTTGAAACTAAAATTACCGAAATGGCTTCGAACATTTGCGAGTGTATACTGGCAAATCGAGATTGGTTTGGCAATTTCGCTCTGATGGAGTCTTTTCTGGGCGACTTTTGAATTCCGACGAGAATTAACTTGAAACGCTTTTGAGGAAGTATAATATTTTTCCCTTATTGTTTCTGTTCCGACTGTTTTTCAGTTTCATTATCATCACACTTAATACTGCACAAACGATGAGCTACGGGACAGCACGAATACGAACACGAGCATGCAAGACAACAGGGATTCGATCTCGAGAGGCTCGCCCGCGACCATCTCCACCACCGTACTTGCCAAAGAAGAAGAAGGCGAGAAGGGAATCCAAAAAACATTCGAAGGACTCAATAGAAAGATGGTTGTTATCAGAACTACGTTATATGGAGGATGTTGTGAAATACATTTTCCTTCGTAGGTATATCGAAACTTAAAAAAAGTCGCATCGGGCCATTTCGGGCACAAGGCTCTATTCTTTCAGTTCCCTTTTCAAGTATAAATCCTTTGCCAGAAGCGTTAACCCTCCAATCACCCCAGCACACGAAAAAGAACCACTCTATGCTACTGGTATTGGATTGAATTGTAAATGCGATTTTTTAAAAGTCTGCTTGTTATAACTGAAAGTCGGGTGCAACCTCCGAATTCTTTTAGTCGAGACCAATTGACACGAAATCTAGGGTAGGGGTAAAGGGTGGCATAAGAAGCAAAAGTTAAGTTAGGTTGAAAACTTAAATGACTGGACTTTGTGTTAAGACTTCTACTAGAAATATTTGTAGAATTCGTTCAATTTTGACCCATTGTTCAGAAGACTTGCTCTAGAAAACGATTTTCAAGTTTTTGCCGGGTTCCCTTATTAAAGTCTTAAAGACTGAATCTTAAAAAATAGGTCGAATTTGTTTTTTTTTTAAACAATCATCAATAAATCTTAACACAAAATCGGCTGTGGCACTTCTGCAGTGACGAGGTAAAGAACGTTTCAAGATCGTACGAGCTTATTGATTTCCTAAAACACATGTGTAAAGACGAAGCGGTTGCTAGAATTTAAAACATTATATTTCCTTGAAAAAACTAGAAAAGGACAAGGTTATCGATAAGCGACGTTATCTCGGAAAATATCATCAAGAAATTTCTGAAAAAATTTGAATGAGAGATAGAAATTAATGAATCTTCCCAAGATCTTTCGCTGAAAAATGACCAAATAGTTCCCGAAATACTGTGCATAAGCTAAAACTAATAAATTCATTCTAGAATAGAAAAGCCTTTGAATTATTTTAATTTCAAAAATTGTTTACCCCGGGACTCAACAATGGCAAATGAGAGGCGAAATCCCCTTTAACGATGAGGGTCTCAATATTGGCTAAAAAAATTTTACGATACCCCGCCCATTGGTATTCAATGAAACAAGATAAATAAATTGAGAATAACTCAATAAACAAAAATGTAATTCTTTCGTACGTATCTTTTTTGATTTCGTTTGATAAACGCTCCAGTGTGTCGAAGCGATAAGAATAGTAAAAAGTGATAAACAGTACCTCTGGGAGTTTTATTTGAAAATAACAATATTTAATGGTTCCACGTTGTCGCTTCCGCTGAATATCATGTCGTATAATACTGTTTATATTATAGTATAATTATTTGATTAATATCTGAGCTTTTCGTCACATGTACACTGAGTTTAGAATATCCTCCTAAACAGAGGTGTAATCCCTTCTTTAATCAACTAAAATTTAACAACAAATGATACGAGAATCTACATACATATTTTTGTTATTTTCATGGTTTATTGATTGTGTAATTTCCATGAAAATATAAAAGTTAATTGAAGTTTCATGCTAGAAATATTAATCTCATATTTCCATTTTCTTCAAGTTTTCATTCAATAATGAGTCGGTTGAGTAGGTTTTTATTACCAATGCATATGATATCATTTTGTAATAAAGTCCGTAAATAAAGTTATTTTATTGTAAACAATCTGTCTATGCATTAGATATTTTATACAGTTGATTTATTCAAGAACTCTGTATCTAGCGTAAATCTTTACGTATAGGAGTTTGGATATTTTTTGTTTGTTTCTAAAAGGATCGAGCACATAATTATTCTCTGTCTTCATAGGGAAGAAAGATAATTTACTTTCCATTCCACCATTTCAGATCAGGTATCTGAAGGAATACCGGATATAATACTATCCAAGAAAATAATGATGTATAATTTATAATTTCATTGGCCTGAAATCTGAAATTCTTTTTCTACTAAGAACAAGTAGTCGGAATTGAGGCAAAGCTGTCCAGGTTATTCTGCTCCACTCAAAAAGACTGGTATACTATTCACTAATTTGTGAATTTGCATCAAATCTCCTCCACTTTGCTCTCCTTCTAATCAACGCTTCTTCCTTTCTTCTAAGATAGCATAAGGCTTCATTTTTGTTATTTTTTTCAACTTCCAAGCTACGAATGCGTCGTGATCCTTCTCAATTATCAACATCTACATCGATAATATGGCTGGATCACTCGGCCCCTTTAAAAAATGATGAAACGGTTATGTTACAACTATAACATTAACCTCGTGTTATCATGCCCAAATCTTGAGATAATCCATGTGTTTTAATAACTTTTTGGCTAACTTAATATTGATGGGTTCAATATTTACAAGGAAAAGTGAATAAATAGTTCTTGAAATACGGTCTATGAGAGAGCATATTCAAATGTGCAGATATCCTTTCCATATAAGCTGGTCCCCATAAAAGATGAAATATACTTCCTCTTTATCACGAAACGAAATCTTTGTTGACACAAAGTATCTGTCCTGGTTAGGAAGTCGTTTGTCCGTAGGTTGTAAGTTATTGATCACTTTGAATTCTAGAAATATACTCGTATATTAACACCTTATTTATCAATAGAAAGGTTATTCGAATAGGTCACCTATGAGTCAATATTATAATCAATTTTTGGTATGACTAAGTATCATTTGATTGAAAATGTATCTGATGAGAGATTTTATTGGAAACACCTTAGTACATACATGGAACCGCCTTTAAGTGTGCGAGATAAGGCTTTCTTCATAATACCTAAATTGAACGACCCTAAACTTTTTCAAAAACACCGGATATGATTGCTTATAGACTTTATTCAGTAAAAAAAGGTTTGTAAATGGCAATAAAGTGAATATTAAGTGTTATGTGGTTACAGCCATATTGGTTTAATGCACCATATAAAAGCATACATAAAAAAAAATTGATAATACTGCCAATAGTCTGATACATTAGATAAACTTTAAAAATATATATATTTTTGGAATAAAATGGCAATAATTCTGATCATTGAAATTGGATTAATATCACATTAGTACTAAGCTCTCCGGCCCTAAGCCCGCCTTCATTCACAAATCCGCTCAATTCAGTTGTTGTTTTGTAAGTTTCTGCAAAACAAGAAAGAAATAAGATACATTTAGCGACTCAGAAAAAGAACTCCACAACATTTATATTAGGAGCTACTATTGAACATTAGGACCCTGAGATGTTCCCAAAGTTACGATAAAATGAAAATTTTCCACAGAGACGAATGATAGATACATGAATCACAGATAAACATTTAATGGAGGTTGTGTGCACTTTTGCAAATGGTAGAAGATTTAACATTTTAAAAGTCCCGGGAAATTCTTTGCGGAAATTTGTTGGTAAATGAGATTTGGGGGCTCATGAATGAGATAAGGAGAATATTCTTGTTTTCATTGAAGGCAAGCCTACGAAAGAGTCATAGGCGGAAGAGCTTATAAGCATCGTAATATAGTCATTACACACCATTCAATGTCATTGGAAAGTCAAACCTCTGACAAATAGTTTAAATGTTTCCAGAATTCTTGTATTTGTGTTAAAAGACCCGACTAAATACGAATAAAGCACTTGCGGAAAAACTGAAGAAGATAAGAGATAGTTGAGAATCTCACAAATCCTAACAAGTAAAATTAGCTACCGAAATTATAATTTACATCTCACTGTGTAACTGTACCTTAATCAAATGAAGTAAAGGCTAAAGCTCGTTTTATATTAGGAGTAATATAAAGTGGGTTGATAGCAAGAAATGTTTGCCATATAGACCGTTTTCCATTTCTTTTATTAAGAAGCGACACATTTTCTTCTTAATATCACCGACATGACATGATATGACAAGAAATATCACTTAAATTACCACTGATAACAACCGAAAATGAACAAAACTCTTCCATATGCATTTACGCTGTAAGTAGCGATGTTCAATTTAGATGTGAGCATTGCATGTACGCGATAATGTTCAGTTTAAATTCATGTATGTAGCTACGCTGGAGCAGAAGTGTCCAATTTAGATGCATGTAGGTTATTTATACACTCAGTAACCGTAGATGTTCAGTTTGGTTGCGGGCATTTGCGTGCAGCATGTGACGATCTTCAATGTGAATGTATGCACGTATATAGTAAGCTTCTATGTTTGCTTATTCGGAGTGAGCACTGTAATTATGCCTTTATCGGAAATACACAATCTTTTAACTCCCTCGGCTGGTGCCAATAGCAATGTAAATTCATTTTTTTTTAATTTGGCGTTTCCTGTCAAAATATGACAGAAAGAAGAATTTCTGTATTTTTGTGGTTCAATTTTCTCCAGCAAGTAAATTAACACTAGCTGTGTTTGCTAGGTTGCCAGACTTTTGGCTTAAATAACAAAATGCAAGGAAGTGAATTTCACTGATAATTGGATGGTAATGGAAGCAGTGTGAGGCAGCATCTAATGAGTTGCCTCTGCCCTGGACGAAATCGTCAGTCAACTTTTTCCATTTTGAAAACTTGGATTTAACTCAAAAAAGAAGAGTCCGTGAACTACAAAAGAGGAAGTAAGTTGCTTCCCAAATGGTTCGGTCGTCACTAAGTGGGTGCGGACTCAGGACTCCCAGCATCCTCAACAAACAAACAAAAAAATATTTACTTCGGCCTGGTTTAGGTCTGGACTGATGACGGATTTGACTTGAATAAAATTCGTACCCATTACGTGTTTGTGATTATATTTAGTGGAGCATGTCATCTGTCGTTATTTTCGGTCGCGCTGCTCCCAGGGCATAGGCGAGGCAGCGTTACCTCTGCCCTGGAGGAAACCGTGAGTCAACTTTTTTGCTTTGATTTACACACAAAGTAACTGCCTCCTGTTTCAGACAGACCACCGGCTAAAACACTCGCTGTTGCATCTGGGATACTAACCCGGAACCTCAGACCAGGCCTATTTAGTGTAGGAACATATACCTGGTGGTTTTGTTGCCGTTTCTTTCAACCATCACTGTCTTTTTCGTCTTAAAAATGCCTTGGGTGTAAAGCGCCACTCTGCCCACGTGTCCTCGTTCTGCAGCGTGGCCTCAATAATCTTGTTCGAAGACATTTGGCAACCTACTGCCGACAGGTATTGACGATGCGATTGCCACGTTCTGCATCACATCCTTTCAATAAATGTAAGCAGAGCTTAGTTTTCTATGCAATCGGACTCGAAAATATAAATCCATCCCACGTCAATTCACATTACTTAATCACTTCTACCTCCTCAGCCCGTCAGAAGTATGAGGACCATTTCTTCTTCTAATTTGCAGGCTAGGACATTTGTAGTCTAATCAATTCAGCGCATACATCTGCTGACGCCGGATCTGCACCTCTCTTTTATCGAAAGATACATGGTGTGAAAGATTATCGGAAAAGAACTTTATATATGTATCTTCTCTCAAACCCGTCCACAAGGGGCGAGAAGATTCTTCCTGGTCCCGAGGTCCCGGTAGAGAAAAACGTCAATAAAATCAAATTAATTATGCAATTTCTGGGCGCCCGTATTATTTTCAATCTAGCCCTGGGCCCTTTCCATCTATACGCGTATCAACCCCACAATTCAAGTTGAATTTTAACGCGAAATGAATAATGTATGCTGATTAGAATGACACTATTCCAGCGACCAGTTTTTCGGGCAACGTAGAACATAACAACCAAATAGTAGCAACAGAGAAAAAATGATTAATCTTAATCAATTTCTTAAGGAGCAGGATAACAACAAAACTAATGGTCAATGATAACAAGTAGCAGGCTCGTGCGTGGGAAGGTTAAGAATGCATGGAAAGTGAAAGAGTCAAATAAAAAAATGACTAGGCAACACAGTTGACGCTTCTTCAGACTACCAATGTAGACTCGCAGAAATTAGAGAAGGGTTTTCGGATACTTTTAAACGAAGTTATCCAGTAATAAATCCCGAAAAGGTAAACGGTATCACTCGCAACAAATAGGAATAGGCAATGTGACCGGCTCAAGTTTTTTGGGGAGAACACACGGCTCTAGCAGCCGCGGAAGTGAGTGATCTACAAAGGTTAAAAGCGGAACCACCACCACCAAAAAGGTTCCGAAAAAAAAGGTATGGTTTGGTAGGCTTTGACGCACTTCACCCTTTATTAGTTATTCACTTTTTGATTCATCTATGCACTTAACTCAACACTTTAGCAAGAAGAAGATACTTTGTTTGTGTTGGGCCTAGAAAGCTATACTCTACTCATTACCTGTTATAGTCCGGTGAGACACCTAATACTTGCTTGCGACAAGTGACAAGAATATCAAGAAGAAGCAATACAAGGTCACCATTCCTTTCATGTCCATGGTTCATCACATACGGCAAAACTGCAATGCGTTAGAAGCATTCAACTGGGAACTGCTACTTCATGCGGCTTACTCACCAAACTTGACTCCTTTCAATTATTACTTGTTTGCATCGATAGTTCACAAGCTCGCTGAGCAGCGTTTGTGGTTTGCACGAAGATGTGAAAAAATGGCTCGATGAATGATTTGTGAGGAACAGCACACTGTAGGAGGCAATGTGATTTGTGTGATTTTACTCAGGTACTCAGGTACGATAGCAAACCCCTTTGCTACCAGTGATATTTGAGCCGCGAGCTTCCGCTACGCGAGGCCAGCGCTTTAATCACTTGAGCCATTCAGACATCCATGCCTCCTTTAGTGTACCGTAATGCTGTAGTGTATCATTATGGTCTTGTAGGAAGTGCTCTAACACTGCTTCAAGATGCAGACCCAATTGGATTGTCGCTCAAACGATTATTATTATTGGTGCAATTACTCACTTGGTTGAGTGCCAGGCCCAGGTTTTCAACCAGGTTCATCATGGACGTTTGTGTTCGTCATTGTGCTTGTTTCCTCACTGTAGGCTTATCTATTGCAGGGGAAGTAACGATTTCAAACTCTTTTTTTGCATTTTTTTTATATGGAGAACCTTCTCAAGAATATTGTAAGAAACTTTGAGTTGAATCGGAGAAAAACTAAGGAAGATACAGCGGTTTAAGTAACCACGCCTCATACATGACTCAATGTGGACTTGTGGTTCGAATGGCAAAAATCTTCAGCTACTAGTTGGATTCGCTCAAACAGACATATAGTGTTCTTCCCAAGGATATTTTGGATGCCATCAAACCTATCTATGAAGATCTGAGTAAAGATGCCCCCCTGGATCGATGTGTCGGAGGTTTTACCCAGGACAACAATAAGAGTTCGAACCAACTTATTTGAAAAATCTCACCAAAGCACATGAGTGGAACCTCTGCCATCATTGAGATTGCAGCTTATGTGGCAGTCTGTGTTTTCTTTCAATCAAGGTTCTTTGATTTGCTAACCTCTATGCGAGAATCAGCCATCAGAATGCCCATGAATGGACTTTATAAGTCGAGTGGAGCCGAGAACTGAAAAACAAATTAAAGAAGCAGGATATGTCGTGGACAGGAGCAGAAAGGAAAGGAAAAATGACGTTTCTCACTTCAAAGTATTCCCAAAAAATGAAAAATTGAAATTTCAAAAAACTCTCCCAACGCTACCTGGAGAAAGCAATCATCTAATAAAAGAACTTTGATGTTTTGATTTCAGATGATCTAGTATCCGTCAAAAAAAAAATTGTATCTTTTTTTGCACGAATTACGTTTCTAATTAGTTCGTAGGAAATAAAGTTGATAAATGATGATAAATAAAGGATCTTTAAGATAAACAAAATTTCCTGTAATTTTCTTATTAGACCTTGTATGTACATCATCAGGCAAATTATATTTACATTTACATCATTTCCTCTAGTAATTCTCTTTACAGTCTTTATATCAATTATTTTCCACCATTCTAATCGAATCAATTTCAGAAACCGGTTATATAACTTTAGACCGACTGCATGTCATTTAACTCACCGGGTTGATATACGATCTGATTTACGTAACCTTTACTAACTTCCAGTATCTTTTCATAGATAAAAAAAATCTAATTCGTTTCATGGCAGCAGTTTGGCTATCTCGTCTTATTTCGCTGGAAAGCTTGTTATGATAGCAAAGAAATTCCGACATGTTTAGAATATTAAAGAATTATTTAATACCCTCTAAATTTCGCCACTAGTATGTATGGAAACAAATTACATTGTCTCGAACAACTGTGTATCTTGCATACATATGTCGGCTTGAATTGTGGTATAAAGATACGCTTGAAAGTATCTAAACTTGAACGTCACAAACCTGAAAATAACTTTTCGTCATCATCATATCGTGACCGTGATTATTCATGTGCTTTTGAATGTATTTGTGTCTATTTCAAAAGATATTTTAGCAAAAAACATGCTTTAAGATTTTCAAAGATTGCGTTTTCGCAATGTCCATTCTGTTGAATTTCTTGCCAAATATCTTTTTTGTGGAACTTTGTGTGATATTTAACCAGTCAAACAACTTTGTTGGCATCGTAAAATATTCTTTCTATCTGAAAGTGCTGGGAAACTGCTTGGAGGCTTCATGTTTTTTGAGAACAACAGCTAGGGGGGTATATTGGTCTGGACCCTCGAAAATAAAGTGGACGTAGTAAAAAACTTAGATTTTGCCGGTTCAAGATGACTTGAAGGCATTGTCATGATATTTTTTTAAATGCAGGCATGACTATTCTAAGCCTGATTGCGTTATATATTTGGAAATAGGAATATTTTGGGAATGAACCACTTAGTAATACTTGTATTAGATATAATTTTTAAAATGGTTGATAGCTGTTTTCTTATATAATTAGACGGGTGAGAGCTTCTAGTAAATAGTTCTAGTATTTACGTAAGTATGTTTATATAACATAATGAATTTGTGGTAGCAATATTTCATAATACATAACACCCATTTAAATCGTCTTGAAAATGATTTTTAGTGTTAAATTCCTCTCAAGTTGATCGAATCTTGTTAAGTAGCGTAAAAACACTTTATGATTCAGAAAATATGATTTTCCGGACTATTGCAAAAATGTATTTATTTACTGGGTACAGATTGGAAGCTGTTTTTTTAAAATAAATAAATTTTATTATATTTCATCTGAATTGATGCTGCATTAAAAAACAATCAAATCATATAATTAAAATTTCCATAATCTCATCAGTGACATTTGAATGCTCCCTTAATTCCCCCACAATTAATTGTCTCAACGAAACCGGCTCAAGCTCCTAAGCTTTCTAAAAAAACCTTGTTAGGCAATCAACTGAAGTTGATTTTTTAATAGCTCACTTCCAAAACTCGTTTGAACTTAAGGTCATAGGAAATGAGCTAAAACGGCCGAATTTGGCAGACAAGTGCGTCAAAATGGAGCGTGTCTCAATGCTGAATAGCTGGACCGGGCTTTGCTTAATTGCCTCTCTGACAAAAAACAAATATCTAGAAACTTGACGAGGTTGGAGGCAATTGGGGAGAGGCTATAAAACAATATCTTCAAATGACTTTTACGATCAATAGGAACGGAAAAGCCAAATAGAATTGAATATGTATCGTGGGCATGCACACAATCGAAATGAGAAAAAAAAATGATAATTTATTATTGACGGTTGGACGTGGGCGTCAATCATTATTGTTATTACTAATATGCATCTTGCATATAAGGACAAACGCAAGAAATTTGAATCCCATGAACCCAAAACGATGACTCTCTCCATTTCCATCCCCATTTCAATTCAGCATTAACAGCGACCAGTCATAGATCTTCCATATTTGTATTTTTGAATTGATGTTCAGGTAATTCACACGTATGGATCGTGGGGTGACTGATTTCCATTAACACAGTCACTTGACTTCGAAAGGAAATGTTATTAGAAAAATCTTGAATGACTAATGCACTAAGATTTTTTCTATGAACCAACATCAAGTTTATTTTTGTAGGCTGTACTTATAATTTTGTTCATAGACAATGAATCTTACAAGCTTAATAGGTTTCTTTATAAGTCGCCTCCAAATGTTATGTAGAAATCACTCGGCGTAAGACAGAACAATCAGTTTTAATTTATCATTCATTACAATCGTTGAATCTTAGCCTCATATCTAGCTGGTTATTACGAAACTACAGTTGAGTACGTCCAGAACATTTTCCTAGAGTTATAATTAGAAAATCGATTCAGCTTCAGCAATTCCAGTTAGAACTGAACTTTTGATAATGGTAATCGATGGCCTAATTAAGGTGACCCGGTTTGCTCATAAAGTTTGAATTATTATGGTATGCCCATCCCATTATGAGATTTGGGCAGTTTCAGGCACAAGAAACGTGACTGACATTTTTGGGAAAGGTTCGGCATATTGATTTTCCCGTACTTTGTTTTGGATTTATACGGGAGTAAGCATGCTGTGGATATGTGCATTCCAGAACTAACTATTGTTTGGCGTGGAAATAGGTTGGCGTGCCTAAGAAATTTAAATTTCAGATCCATTTTGGCATATACATGTACTTTGTACTGAAAATGTAATGAAGGGAACGGAAAATCATATCTTTAGGTTTTGACATTCACATAACAGGTCAATTCGAGAAAGTAATGCCAATTGAATGTGAACGGTTGAAGGAGTCAATATTCTTAAAGAAATTTAAAATGAAGTATGCACTGGAGCAATGCTTTACTAAAGGGTTACCTCCATCTCAATTCTCCTCAGTTCAGCTTGAATTTTATGTATAAATGCCAAACCGGGACCAGGTTTTCCTGACACCTTGTTCCCTCGCTAGACAATACAACTGCGAAACATCTTCCTTTGGTTGAAAAAGGATTACTCTTTTCGCACTGTGCTGGCTAATATTCTCGTTCATTGAGTAAGTCTCTTAAGATTCATCTAAAATTTACATTGAATGATACTCAATTTACCTATCCATTGAGGAAGATATTCCAGTTTTAACGACTTTTTTTTTACGTTTTCAAAAAAAACGGTAATATCTTTTGAATTGTTCAGTAAGGCAGGGATGTTTCAAGGGATAGATTTGGCAAGTGAGACCAGTTTTTGCATTTCAACAGTCAAGGGAACCTTATTAGCTTTTCAGTTGCCTGAATATATATATATATAATATCATCTTCGTCCCTCTGTTAATTTTGGACATTGTAGCATTGACGATAATTATTATTAACCCCGAGTTACAGGGTTGAAACCTTTCTGGGAAGAAAAAAATACAACGGGAAACGGACAACAAAGAAATGCGTTAGAGGAAGTCATGATAGGAAAGAAGCTGCAGAAAAACATTGTGGGTCGACTAAAACCAATTTTGTATCCTAAGGCAAAAATGGATACAAAACATATTGGGAACTCTAGTGTTAGCATTTACGAAATTTGTGGAGCACCTTAGGCACCCTAAGAGGACTCATAAACGGTAGATATACTTAACTGAATTTTATTAAGAATCCTATCAAGGCTACCAAGAGATTAGAGATCAATTTTCGAGAAGAAACCTTATATAGGGTTTTTTAACAAAAATTTTCAATAGGGTCAAATTGAAATCGCGTGGCAGTTTTGACATTTAATTTTATGACATATCAGTAGTAGAAGCTTTCCCAATTGTTACTTTGAATTCAATTTTGCTCGAAAATTGTATTAAAATAATAAAAATCCAAATGAAAATGGTGGATTGGTAATAGTTATAATTCGTGATATTTTCGGTCAAAAGATTGGTCCTGCTGAGACCGCTATTAAGAATTTGATCGATAAATTTGGGTCGACTTTGATATCTGAAAATCCAAGACCGAATATTAGGAAGGGTTTTGCATGCTCAACGAGTCAGTATGTTGCGCTATGTGATCTGGAGACGTGATTGGGCCATTTTTTCCGAAAATTTTGTTGGAAATGCCCTATGGCCTATAAATGATGATATGGTTATCATTGAAATGTGGTTTCAACAGAACGATGCCGTATGTTACACAACTATCGAAACACCCTTAGAATTTTGCAGCCTTCGGGCAGCAAGGACAAGATAAGTTTTACTATGGTAATATATTTTTCCCTGAAACGACTTTGATCCTCTGCTGTTTTTGCATAGGAATGATGATAAAAAAACTCTGTTATCAAAAGAAGTAACTACATCGCTATTTGAAATTTTCAGTTCGACATAGTCGGAGTCCCCTTCATATTATTAAGATTTAGCCAAAGTTCATTCAGTACAAAGGCAAGTCGGAAGCCGGAAGCTAGCCGCTATAGGTATGAAAAGTTTTGATAATTTTTTATGCAGGAATATTTAGCATTATGACGGTTTCACTTATATAAAGCTCGTAGTGAATATACATATAATACATATATAACCCATATTCAATTCAACGTGATACTGACATTTTATCTTTTAGTTAATAGTTATTTGACGCGAAAGGAACAACTTTGATCAACTACAACAATAGTAGGATTTCTACCAAACTATCCAGTTTTAAAAATTAAAACTTTTTCTCCAATAAAATTTTACGTATCTAGAATTAATTCAAGAGTGGTTCGCAGTAAATTTTCAAAATATAAAAATACATTATTGTTAACTTTAATTGAACAGATATCGTAACGGAGAGCATTTTGGGTCCTAAATATCATGTGCATGCACTACCATAATTTTTTTTTCAGAATTTTACGGTAGCTAGTTTCTGAGAACGGGTCCTTGAAGTAATTGCTTCTTTTCTACCACCCGCACTCCTCCTCTTTGTAGCCAATGTCAAAACTATTATTCGCTTCAAGGAGTATTAACCGGGACCTTTCATTTGATACCCCATGATTATATTCGATGATAAGAAATTCCGCACCCCTCTTTTAGGTATATGGAGACCTATCGCAAATTTGGGTACAATATGGACTTTGGACACTAGACCTATTAGGCCTGTTAGAGGGCTAATAGCACAGTGAAAATATAAGATAAACCTTTAAGCAATCCAGAAGTGTATGTAGATGATAATAAGGTTTTTTTGTCATCTGGTCCGAAGTAATAAGGCTCTAAAATTATGAAGGCAATGTCTTTTATATTATATGAGTTCTTGTCCTGAAATAAAATAGCGATGATATTTGGCGACTTCAAAGTCGAAATGAGAAAAAGATGTAATCAACTTGGAACCACTAGAGGGTATAGCTTTCGGGAGACCACCAACTAACTGGCCGATGACTTCCTATAGCAACTTAAATCATCAGAACATACAGATGAGATAGTGGTCTCACTCATTTGGAAAACCCACAACCAAATTAACTTCATATTCATGAATATGAAGTTAAATTCATAGGTGTGCGAGCACCTCCTAGTATACCTTTCTCCAACGCGCATTATCTCCTTATCTTTTAAATAATGCCTATCAATGACGAATTAATGATGACAGGATTTCCACCACGACCCTTAATCCAAAAACTTGGACGTGCAAAAAATGGCTGGCGGAAAAATCCCCAACCGTATTTTGAAAAGAAGAATAGTCCTAGGATAACAACGTTAGCTAAAAAATGTGATTTTTTCGTAATTGAAGGGTGCAGTTGTCCAGTTGGCGAGAATGGGGGAAGCTTTTCAAGAGGTGAAAGGGCGAAGATTGTCATGAACAAGGTAAAAAATCCTATCCGAGGCTACTGTTGTGGCTTCGTAACAGGTTGTTTTCCGTGTAGGGTTGTCAGCCCTACCCAACCCCCAACCTGGAGGACCAGTTGGTACAATTTGTCCCGTTTTTAGGCGCGGGAGACTCGCCTTCATCCTTCTCCGTCTGCAGCTTTTCGTTAAGAAAGAGCTCCCAGCGGTCACCACGTGGAGGTGGAGATAGGGTTTGGTAGTAGAGCTGTTGGTGTTGGTTCAGCAGGCATTTCCCAGGTTTTATGCTCCATCGTGGGTACCAATCCACGTTTCGCCCCGGGACCTATACTACCCTTTGATCACTCTCAAGACCATTCGACATCAACAACGGTCTACGACAAGGGGATGCGCTATCATGCGTCCTCTTTAACCTGGCCCTCGAGAAGGTGATCCGTGATGCTGAGGTGAATGCAAGAGGTACGATCCTCTTCAAGTCCACCCAACTACTGGCCTATGCTGACGATATCGACATCATGGGAAGAACCACCCGAGACGTTCAAACTGCCTTCATCCAGATCGAGCAGGCGGCGCGAGATCTTGGGCTGCACATCAATGAAGGCAAGACAAAATACATGGTGGCAACGTCAGCACCAAAGACGAATCAACCAACAACATCAAACCGCACTGGTCAAACACAAGCACGAACAAGAACAAGGATAGGGGAATACAACTTTGAGACCGTTGACAATTTCTCCTATCTAGGGTCGAAAATCACAACCGATAACAACTACGATGATCCGCGCACGGTTGTTGTCAGCCAACAGAGCCTACTTCAGCTTACAAAGACTGTTCCGCTCGAAACGTCTCACCATAGGGTCAAAGCTCTTACTGTACAAGACTATGATCTTGCCAGTCCTCATGTATTCCTCGGAAACTTGGGTTCTTAGCAAGAAAAATTGCGAACTCTTGGCCGCGTTCGAGAGAAGAATCCTCCGAAGAATTTTTGGCCCCCTACATGAGGATGGACGATTCCGTAACCTACACAATGACGAAATCTATGAGCGATACCATGACCGTCCGGTTGTGGATAAAATCCGGCTCAATAGGTTACGGTGGGCGGGTCACTTAATCCGTATGGATGAAGATGATCCCACCCGGAAAGTCTATAAGGGCAATATCTATGGTAGGAAAAGAAGACGAGGCAGACCCTGCCTAAGATGGAGCGATGGCGTGGGCCAGGACGCCAGACAGCTTTTAGGGATATCGAATTGGTGGACCTCGGCGCAAAACCGGGATGTCTGGAGTTCCTTATTAAGGCAGGCCTAGACCGGATACCGGTTGTTGCGCCGTTGATGATGATGAAGGTAAAAAATCGACATCGACAAAGCTCAATCAATAAAAATTACTTGGTTTAAGGCTAGACTCCGTCTTTGGAAGCTTCTTCTCTTCTGAAGTTAGATAAAGCATCCTGCGCATTCTCTGTGTCGAAATTGATTAAATGTCTACATTTTTTATGCTTGCCATAATTATGGGATTCAAAAAAGTACCACCAACAACATCAAACCGCACTGGTCAAACACGAAGAAGAATAAGGATAGGAGAATACAACTTTGAGACTGTTGACAATTTCTCCTATCTAGGGTCGAAAATCACAACCGATAACAGCTACGATGATGAAATCCGCGCACGGTTGTTGTCAGCCAACAGAGTCTATTTCAGCTTACAAAGACTGTTCCGCTCGAAACGTCTCACCATAGGGTCAAAGCTCTTACTGTACAAGACTATGATCTTGCCAGTCCTCATGTATTCCTCGGAAACTTGGGTTCTTAGCAAGAAAAATTGCGAACTCTTGGCCGCGATCGAGAGAAGAATCCTCCGAAGAATTTTTGGACCCCTACATGAGGATGGACGATTCCGTAGCCTACACAATGACGAAATCTATGAGCGATACCATGACCGTCCGGTTGTGGGTAAAATCCGGCTCATCCGTATGGATGAGGATGATCCCACCCGGAAAGTCTATAAGGGCAATATCTATGGTAGAAAAAGAAGACGAGGCAGACCCTGCCTAAGATGGAGCAATAGCGTAGGTCAGGACGCCAGACAGCTTTTAGGGATATCGAATTGGTGGACCTCGGCGCAAAACCGGGATGTCTGGAGTTCCTTATTAAGGCAGGCCTAGACCGGATACCGGTTGTTGCTCCGTTGATGATGATGATGATGATGATGATGATTCTTTGGTGCGGACAATGCAAGTTGATTCAAAATGCTTGACATCTCTCACTCACAGACGATCATTTTAGCAACCCTCAGTTAGCTAAGGCCGAAACTAACTTACACATTGAGGACTCGTTTGGAATAATTCTACTGAATGAAAAGTAAAACAGGAAGAGATTGCACTATATAAAATGAGTATAATTGTCATACAGGACTACATCGTTATGGCTTTGCAAATAGTACACTGTGTTGCTCCACACACCCCAAGTAAGGTAAATAAACCCAGATTATAAATCAATTCATGAATGATTTCATTCCTAACCAATGCATATCATTTTACCATACTTAGTTTCTCTTGACATAAGTTCCTTTTCAGTGTAGTCACTTGAGAGCGAACTAGATGCTTATTGTACTTAGTTAGGTATACAATCCAAAATGTAAGATACTAGACAGGATTCGATCAGCTGGATTTGCGTAGTATATGGCAATCAGTGTAACAAATCCAATTGTCGTGAGGTCAAGAAGGACTTCAGCTCTTATGCATGTCCGGTCACGACGATTAGTTATTTAGCTAGAAATTTCGTGGTTTGTTACGGCTTGACATTCTTCTCCCAACTAAGTTATAGATTTTCAGTTTAAGCATTTTTAGTATGTGCTATTAAACAATGAAAGGAGCGGGAAGGATATAATAATATAATAAAAAAATTAAAATGCTAATATTTCTACTTAGAGTGCACTTGAAAGGCAAGAGTACTCTCCCTATTTAAACGGGTTCTTATAATAATTTAATATTAGCCGTCAACACATTAGGGTACTTTTTCTGCTTCAATTAAAAGAGCAACCTTAATCTTCAGAACAACACCATATCTAGGCCCATTTATCTTACTAAAATTTAGACTGTACTTCAGATATTTGCGCCCGCTATGTTATTTGCGCTGGATCTAACTATACATATTCCCTAGAGGCACGAAAACCACATTACCAATCTATAGATATTCCCGTCTATACCTCAAATAGCGCCAACAAGTCCCAGCAACTATCTCCTCGCATTTACCTTTCCTACATATGCAAATTAGCGCTTTACTTACTCAAAATGTTAATAACTAGCATTCAGACTTAACTCTAGCGCACTTCGCGTGTGTTGTGATGTATCTATCTATATAGAAAAGCTACAGATATTTACCTTGGTTATTTCAGTGGTAGTCGTTATATTGGCCACATCAGCATGATCTTTTTCAATTTCGTGCACAATATCTGTTGGCACGTAAGTCTCCTTGTCCACGAACGATTTCTCATCTACAATTTTCCATGTACCAGTTTTTGTATCGTAGATTTTTGTTGTGTAAGTTGTTGTTGTTATATTGGTGACATCATCAATGATCTCTGGTATGGTTTCCGGAGTGTTTTTATTCTTGATGATTTTCTCATCGACAACTTTCCAGCGGCCGGTCTTTTGATCGAAGACCTTGCGCTTGTAGATTGTCGTGAAGGTTCCATCTGATTCCTGGCTTACATAACGGACCAAAGAAGGACGAATTGATTTGATAGTTTTCTCGTCAACTTCCTTCCAGGTCTTGGTTTTCGCATCGTACATTTGTTTCGATACATTGGTGGTATCGGAGGAGATGTTTTCCAAAGTTTTAGTAGATTTCCTGGTGACGGTGTCCTTGGTATCGTCTACATTGGAAATTGTGCTGGTTGTTGATGAGCGCCTGGTTGTCTTTTGGGTGTCATCGATACTCGAAACAACCCCCGTCTTTGTGGTTTTCTTGGTTATAGTTTCGTCAAACTTCGTTGAATCTGTGATGTTTTTCAATGAAATAGTGGATTGATCGATGTTTGATATGTCCGTAATGTCGCGTTGGATAGTCGTAGTTAGATTATCTGTGGGCGAACCTCGAGGACCGGGACCTTTTCCAGGGATGGTTGTAATGTATTCAGTTGTTGTAGTCATGGGCGAGTCTCGAGGACCGGGTCCTCCACCAGGGATGGTTGTAATGTACTCAGTGGTTGTGGACATAGGGGAGCCTCGAGGACCAGGTCCTCCTACAGGAGTGCTTGTAATATATTCAGTGGTCGTAGACATAGGTGAGCCTCGAGGGCCGGGTCCCCCACCAGGCATGGTTGTTATGTACTCAGTGGTTGTCGTTGAGCTTGTCAGTCTTTCTGGAGAGTCAAATTTGCCGGGTCCCTTGAACCTTCCATCTTTCTCATTAACCGTGGTTTCATCAACAACTTTCCAGGTGTTCGTCTTGTCGTCCCAAACTTTTGAAGTATAAGTGGTGGTCGTAGCACTTGCCATGCTTTTAGACGTATTTTCAGATATCTTTTTCGATGAGGAACTCTGAATAGTTTCATGACGACTGCTGGTATTCGCAATGGAATTCAGGGAATCCAGTCGATCATCATTTATTATCTGGGTTGTTGTTGTTATATCTCCATTTCGATGATGTTTCAAATTTTTGTCGCTAATACCACTATCGGTACGACTGATGGTTGTCCTATCAATCTGCCTCGGTAAACCGCTGTCGATAGCCAAGCCTTCACGCGTAATTCCCGCTGGAACTGATTCTAGAATGCTGTCAGTGTCAAGCATTCGTTTGTCTTCAAAAACAGCAGTATCGGTGAGTATTTTTTTCTTGGTCTTATCATATTTGGAATGTTCAAATTCGTCTTTTGAATGTTCGATGGGTTTGGAGTCACCAATTTGTTCCAATTTGCGACTGCTAGCCAAAGCCTTCTTCTCATACATTGGACTTTCGCCGGGCTTTCCACTATCGAATGCAACGGCCTTATCGCTTATGTTTTCCGAATACTTGACCTCCGGGGTGACGCCGGTACCGAACTTGGCCGAGAAGCTTTGATCGGACTGTTGATTTTGGCTGGAGCCCCATTCACGGTTGCTGGAGTCAACCAGGCGTTCTTTGCCATCAACAATTTCATAGGTGTAACTGGACGAGCTACCCTTTTGCATGCTGGATGATGAAGCATGATGTGAAGACGATGTTTCTGAGAGTATAACCGTTTCCGGAGCAGTTGATACGACCTCGGTGGTATAAATTAAGTTAGGGTCAACTGAAATAGCTGAGGATGACCTCTCTTGATCGATGAAACTCTGAGTGTCTCTTTTGTGGCCATCTTTGTGCATAACCGAGTCCACCTCGCTGATCTGGGTACCACCAAAAATGTAACGAACCTTGCCTGGTTGTTGGCTGTGAACATCTGGTGTGGTGACGATATACTCCGTGGGTTGACTCTGGATCGACTGGATCGATCGACCGGAGGAGCTTTTCTTCAAACCGGTTACATCACTAATTTGCACCGATGAGGAGGTGGACTCCTTGGCATCTGTAGACGACACTTTAGATGTAGACGTTGTTGTTGTGGAAGATTTTGTCATTGACGATGATTTTGCACTGGTCGTAGCACTCGTAGACGTGGAAGACGATGTGTTTTTTGCAGCTTTTTTCACAACCATTTTGTTATCTTTTATTGCTCAAAACTATCGGAATTTGTGCATATATTTCGTTCTTTATCAAAAATTTCTTATAACATCACACTACCGTTTTCGGTATATTCGAATTTTCGTTTATATCACAATTTTAAGGTCAAAATAACTTTTTTTTTTCAGAAAATACAAAACTTTTTCTGGAATGTTATTTTTTTTTTGAATATCACAATTTTTCCAAATTATCCAATGAATTTTAGATCACCAAAAGAGTATGGAACGAGAACCAAGAAAAGATAATCAATATTTTAATGTAAAAATGATTTTAACAAAACAGCCTGCAAGTGAACAGGGTGGTCTTTCTAAATGCTAACTACTGGAATGCACACAACTGAGAAACACCGAGAAACACTTCTTTTTCCCCGAAAGTATGTGGGTTTGATGACTATGTATTACCGACCAGTTCCAAGAATGTATTTCAATATTAAATGTTACTATTTTGGACCGCTTTTCGCGGTTTCGCGGATTCAACTGAACAATTACACGAAAGTCGTACTGAAGTCATTCAGTGGAACAAGTGGGGAGCTTTAAAAACTTGGTGGAACCACCTACATACCTACCCAGATACTGTGTTGGCTGCCGGGAGCATGTGAGGGGCGCTATAGAGAAGATACAGATACAATCGCCATACGTACTGTGCAATAGCTATACTGTCGTGTTGTACTGTACATGCACAGTATCTGCTGCCCACGGTCACTCCAAGTCTCCCAGTTTTCGTATAGGAAAAATAGAAATAAACACGCAAGCAAAATTCTACGGAACAGGTATTTCACACAACTTCGGTGTAAGGCTGGAAGATGTTTGTCTTTCGTATAGGGTGCGTATAAAATGGATGTTTTCTACTGGATTCCACGGCAGCCTTTATTTTTTTATCACACAAACTCTTCTCGATGATGAATGGGACCATAATCTTAGCATGCTACATTCGAAGTGGAAAGGTCTGGCAGTGAATATAACGAGACTATTTCCTATTACCCTCACAGAGAGGTAAATATAGCTAGCGGTGATGTGCTAATTACTGGTGAGAAAAGGTTTTACCAACGTGGTCTACTTTGGGAAAAACAACTGTTTTTCATTGTTGACATTTGGAATAGTTTGCTAACCAATATTTCGGAATTAAATTTAAAAAAAATATAATAACCTTTGTTTTTCCCAATATCATATTTTAGAATATTGTACCCTTTTAATGGCTATAATGTACCTATCCTGCTATCCTTCTCTGGTGAAGGGTATTTCAGGTAACCGAGAACGATAGCGTGTAGGTTTGGTTGACGCGCTCTAACCCACCAAAGGATGAATGAAAACCCTATATTCTGCTTCTAGGTGCTTCGGCCTGTATGGAGTTGCCAAATCTCGCATCAGGCGCGTCCTTTTGTGCGGGTGAACACTCGGCGGAATCGTTATGGGCATGCACATGTACCCAACGGAAGATGTGCGGGTGTGGGCATGCTTATCTGCAGGCCAGGTAGGCGTGAGCAAACGCTCACCCGTGGATAAAAACCGGCTATGGGAAGGATGTTTATTTACGGTGCTGGGCTTTGGAAACCCAGTACCGACGGTGTTTTGGAAGTGGGCAAGCGGGCTCTGAGCTGTTGATTCCCAGCGACCGCAGTACCTTAGTAGTGGGAAACTTGGCTACTTTAGCATCTAATGCTACAAAAGATAGTAGTGAAGTGGAAACACCGGCTTCCTTTCGTAAGGGCTCAAAGCTTAGAAGGTCATCACCGAGGGTAACGTTACCCTAGGGATTGGAAATTCGCCGCGGGACTCGGAAAGGAACATGGATAGTCCCTGGATCGGGGAGCGATGTAAAAGGCGAGCGTAGAAGGCAACAAACTGCAACAACGTTTTTTTCACTGGGAGAACGTATAAATGAACTTTGTGAGCTCATCAAGGAGAGGAAGAATATCCACCATAGTATCAGGGCTCTGATACGGGGCAATAAGTTGTCGTATATTAGGGCGGTGGAGGAGAAAAATGCTCAAAAGGCACGTGGTCATGTCACACGAGAAATGCAGGCTTGTGAACCCGAGCAATGGGCAAAGGTAGCAAAAAGCGATAGAAAGAGAAATCGAAGATTGGATTCAAAATAACCATTGTTTTCAAGAAAGGACATATGTCTTACGCCTATATCCTTCGGGAAGTCAAAGTCGATCCGGAATTAATAGACCAGAGCGGCAGTGCGAGCCATATCAGGCGTTTGCAGAAGGGTGATATCAGAACTAACGGATAGTTTTCGTGGCCAGCAAGTGGGAGCAAGTATCTCAAGTGCCAACATAGGGAGCAAGTATCTCTCAAAATATACTTCAGATGCCTCGATTTCAGTGTACCAGTGACGAGTTGCAGGAAGTGTGGAGATGCATGTTATGCAAAGGGGGAGCGGACGATCGGCACGTTGCAGGTGTCCAATATATGGGAAGGAGGTGAATTGTAGATTTAAATGGGGTTGATTCAAATCAACCGCAAGCATTGCGAGACACCTCAAGACTTGCTCTCGTATATCATTCGGGGTCGTATGTGGACGTGGGGGTAATCTGCGAACCTTACGAAATTACAGTAGTGCTATATGGGTGAAAGACTCATCTGGAAACACCGCGATATGGGTATGCGGCAGGCAAGCTATACAAGAAGCAATGTCATTCCCGGGAGGCGACTTTGTTAGGGCAAAATTTCAGGGCGTCCATATCTACAACTGCTACCCTCCTCCAGCATTAGTGCAATATGAGGAGATGCTAGACGGCGTTAGATGCTAGAGAGCACAGTCTTGAACTTGGAAAGTCGAGTGACGAACTGGAGCTGCACATTCTATTAGCCAACGCTAGGTGCGTGCCCACGTTCCGAGGCAGAGGGCTAGGCTCGATCGTTGATCTGAATTACATGAGAACCGCGTTGGCGGGAGAGAGGTCTAGCGAGTGAGTGAACATAACCTCCACAGTGACATTCCGGACAGCTTTAAAAGGAGGTCACACGTTCGGGTTGTGGTTGTGGCACTGGAAATAGCGAGTCGCTTGTGCCTCTACGTTAGCGCGACGGAAGTTTCACCACAGTAGGAAAACAAACTACTGGTGGAACCAGGAAATCTCGCTGTTGATATCATCGTGTCTGTGAGCGAGTAGGCTTTGCCAAAGGACAAGGGGGAAGACAGAATATCGGCAGCCGGAGAAAGAATACCGCTTTCTTCGTAGTAGTCTTAATAAGATCATACAGGAAAGTAAGCGGAATTGATACAAGCAGCTGTGCCTTGAGGCAAATATCAACCCATGAGGTGCTGCTTATAAGGATATAATGAATAAAAGCCGTGGGGTAAATCACCCGAAGTGACTTTCCTGCCACTATTCTTCAGAATCATCGAAATTCTTTTCGCACAACAGGAAAAAAGTGGACCTCAACCATCGAGATGAAAGAGGAGGAACTACAAGAGATTCGTAGACGAATGGGGGATAATAAGGCCCCGTGATTGGGCGGGGCTCCGAACAAGGCCCTGAAGTTAGCTGCTAAATTCAGGTCCGCATGTTTCATAAGCACATTTGTATCGTGCATTCTGGAAGGAGTGTTCCCAGCCCAGTGGAAAAGACGACGTTGGTTCTTCTATCGAAGCATCTAAAACCACCTGCCGTTTAGGTACTATGGGGAATATGTTAGAAAGGTGTGATATACAACAGGGTGCTTCCGTTTGTGGAGCTAGCGGGTGATCTATCGGCATTATTAATTTTGCAGAGTGCGTTCTACGTCCGATGCAATCGCAACGGTTGCTAAACCGGTAAGTGTTGCGTGATGGTGACGCTGGATGCCTGGAATGCCTTTAACTTAGTCAGCTGGGGCTAAATTAAAGGCACACTGGCTAAACTGAATGTGACTCGTTACTTAGCTCGGATAATTGAGATTTATCTTTCAGAGAGACTTCTTTGGTACGAGGTAGAACGGAAGACGGGTAGAAAGAATACCATACGTTGCAGCAGGTATTCCCCAGGGTTCAGTATTGGGGCTCCTACTGTTAATACATAATGTATAGCGGAGTACTTGCCCTACGCGTAATAAAGGAAACAACGTTGATTGGTAGGTAGTAGTTGCGAAGCATTCCGAGGACCTGGAACTGTATGGTGGTGAAACCATTCATGCCGTCAAAGCATGGTTAAAATTATTAATTTTGCAGAGTGCGTTCTACGTCCGATGCAATCGCAACGGTTAAATTGGACCTAGCGAACCAACCGGAAGAAAAACAATACTATCCAAATCCGGGTTGGTAGTTACGAGGACGTTTCTAAATCGATCATTAGATACCTGGGAGTAATGATCAATGCCAAATTGACCACCAATTGCGGGTAAAAAGGTAACAAAAACTAACAGATCTCTAGGAAGGATGAAGTCTGGGGCCAAAATCTCGGCATCGGCTGCTAATCGCATGGGTGGTGATATCCAGCAATTGGACAACATGATGAATCAGAAAGGGGTGAATTTGGTATAACATTCACTCACGTTCATTGGACTATATCCGGTGAGGCAGTTTGTGTCATCGCGCGAATGATTCCCTTGGATCCTCTACCGGATGAATCTCCCGGAGAAGGAGAGCGAATCTGGCCGATGTGACTGCGGACATCCGAAAAGTCACTGGGGAGGGGATGTATTGGAGATGGCAGCAATGGTGGAATAATTCCGAAAAAGACCACTGGAGGGATACACTGATCCCTTGTATTGACGGATGGTTTAATCGAAAATACGGGGAACTGAATTACCCCCTAACACAGTTCCTTAAGGGGCACGGGGTAGATAGACCCGGTATCCCAGCCAACTTGATTAGACTGACTAGGCTGACCTTGACCAATGTACGAGGCCAAATAACAGCAGCAGGATCACTCTGAGACCATTTAACATCAACAACGGTCCAAAACAAGAGCATATCTTATCATGCATCATGGTGAGAATAATCCACCCCGGAAAGTCTATAAGGGCAATATATAATATATGGTAGAAAAAGAAGACGAGGTATACCCTGCTTCAGATGGGGTGATGGCTTAGGTCAGGACGCCAGACAACTTTTAGGTATATCGAATTGGTGAAGCTCGGCGCAAAACGGGGATATCTGGAGTTGCTTGCTGAAGCAGGCCTAGACCGGATACCGGTTGTTGCGCCGTTGATGATGATGAGCTGGAAGTTTTTTTGGCAACACATGGGGGTCCTAATAGGGTTTTGTCTACTTCATCTTTGGTTTTCGAGGGAGTGTTGATTTGTAAATGAGTGCTTATCTACTTTCAGAAATTCAACCTGTCGATTGATTTAGCGATTAGTAATAATAATAATTCTTAGCCTAACAATCTGTGCCTTGAAGCGTGTTGGAGGAAGCAATGTAGTCAGCATTACGCTCGCCCGTGATTAATACCTTGATTCGATACAGATGTTTTCATAGCTAAGGTGATTAGTATCCCGCATCTAAACCCCTTGATGCGCGACACAAATCCCTCCGCCGCCAGTTAGAAAGCTTAGCGTAGCGCAATAACCAGTAAGCACAAACATCGATTGGTCTGGTAGTTTATAGCACAGCCCCGAGGTCCATTAGTTTTGCGATATATAATCTATGTAGTGTCACGCACTAAAACATCCACCAATCAGCGCCAAGGAATCTTTTCTCCATATTGTTGAAAAGTTATCTCCACGACTCACTCCACTCGGTTTGAAGTTACTTGGGTCTTTGCAGTATTGTCCTCGACGATAATGCTTTATGTGGGATCTGATTAGAATTTCAGTGTCGCCATAGAATTCCCCTCCCGGAAGCTTAGTGTCCATGTGATATGGCTCGTACTGTCCCCCTGTCTACCTGCTCAGGATTAACATTCGAATGCTTAAAACATAAAATGTAGCACCCTAGAAATGATGGAACACGCCGATGTTGGAGCTTCAGTCGATATTTTAGCAACCTTCATAGGTATTTTCACTTTCCAATTTTTCAGTCTTCGTATCTGTAAGTCTCTTTTCCAGCGTCTTAATGTAGGGCAATTTATGACTTATGCTTAATGAATGTTTCATCTCTTTCATGCAGCCCCGTGTTTGATCTCCTCCTCCTTCGAGCTTTTCACTGAACGCATAAGCATCAGTTGGGGAACTATACATGTTTCATTGCTGAGCTACGAGTCTTAACTATTCTTTCTCATCAGTTGTAAGAAAGGAACTCCTTTTAAATGGATCTGACGTGGACTTATAGAATTTATGCACTGCTACAACAACTACTGATAAGAAATTAGAATTATCTCAATACCAACTGAAATCATAACGAAAAATGAATAGAATGCTCCGCGGTCGATGACTGCTTGGAATCGAATTTTGCCACAAAACACCGCTCCCAACTGAACCCAAGGGTTTTCGGGCGAGAAAACCGGTGGCGTGGGCAGTCGAACGTAGACGCTGAGTGGCGGATATCAAAACAAGCCTAGCGCTCAAACTACCCCCAGTTGCGTCTATCCCTTGGAGGAAGGGTGCTAGCCTGAAAGGCCGTTTTAGCTTGCCTCCAATGTCCAGTCTGAACGAGTGCTCTCCACGCTCGAAGACCTTATAGGGGTCTTCATATGTTGGTTGCAGTGGCCTCCAGGTGGCATCAGTCACCACCAGTATGTGTGTACAAACTTCGAGATCCCGCGGGTCGCCAATGTTAATGCCCTTCGTCAGCACCTCTCTTCTTTGAGTAACTTCGTCACGATCCAATTAGTCCATGTCAGATACGAGGCACTGGAAGGTACGTTCGATATGTGATATGATGATGTGCTCAGTGGCATTCATATTTCGATTGACATTTTTGATGTCTTCATCCAGGCAAGTTTACATTGGTACGACTCGAATACGGGAAGCAGGACGCCAGCAACGCTGTCCTCATTGTGCAAAGTTCTACTCCTTCGTATCGTGCTGCATTGAATTCCCTAGACGGCTTTGTGCCTTGTTACCATTACTGTAGTAGTTTAGTGACTACTTTACAGAGCAAGGTGCTGAGATCCTAGCAAATATGAGTGTTTTGCCAATAGGGACTTCTTCTATTTTGCCTTGACTGTAGCACCAGTTCTTGTGCTCTGTTCCCAGAATCTTTTAAGCTCTCTATGATTGTTTGCAAGGGTCACACAAAGCAGAGATGCTCTCTTTTGTAAGATATAAATATTCAGTGCTCATGGCAATGTGGGACGATCGGGTTTTACAAAAAGGATTCTGCCTAGCTGCCGTGCTCGATTTTCCAACTCCTAAAATGCTACACTACTCATTGTCAAAATGAACAGCGGTTGTTGTTTCAGCCATAGTGATTGGAAATTCTAAAGATCTAGATAGTCCGGATTGAATACGTTTATCATGCTATTCCAGCAGAACGACAAGATTTCCCAAAAGTATCTTCGATACGATTAAAACCTAATTTTCTTCTTCACCCTGTGGAATATTTCTAGCATTCATAAATATACAGCTGGTATTCGAATAAACCATAAGTGAATATAGGTGTTTGCACACATAGTAGCCGTTCAAGACATGGCACAACCTAAGCCAGTGGATTATACCTTTAACGTCTGTCTTCGCCGAACTGTTATTACACCAGAGCTTTCCCGCAAAGCTGGAGCTCTAACTTCGCCGCTGCTGGTGTTAGCAAGTGTTCGTTCGGCTATCCATAGTTCTGGAAGCAACAAGTAGTCGATCCCGAAGCAAGTCGCTCCACGTAGTTACATATGTATTTGGAGCAGGTATTTAGGCATTTATATGCCTTGCTAAAAAGGCTAACTCCACACACAGATTAAGTTCAACGTGTTTCGTGTTAGGTAAACACTCCAACCCGCTTGTCAATGGAAGCGAACTGTCCGGTGACTTATATGAATATTGATTAGCCGGTCCGGTCTCATGTTTTTCTTATGTGAAGCTTCCATGACTTCTTATGAGAGAGAAAAAATAGCTTAATCTAGCTAGCCAGCTAGCGTTCGAATGTAGAGTGTGCAGAGCTATGTGGATTGGCTTCAAATAATGGAAATCAACAACATTCGCAAAGTACAGTGAAGTGAGAAAACGAACTTCCACATATCCATTATACCGTACCGTGGTTGATGATTTCAGATTTCATGGATATTGCTTTTCTTAGACAGTCAAGGAGAATGCCTATACTGCATTTCAGAATTTTAAACTATAAAAATTAGCAACAGTTTTTCTTTGCGATTGAGGGGCTCCTGGACTTGCATCTATTTAATGTCAGACCGAACTAATTGAGGAGAAATCGTCTCCTTCAACTTTTAGGGTATACGAGTTCTTAAAAACCTTCAGGTGATTTTTCTCAAAGAAATGCATATATAGTATGTCTTTCGCCTATAATAAGGTGAATTTATTCCAAAAATAATGGAGACAGTTTCTCTCAATAAAATAAGTGCAACCAATACCTGTCACTTGCGGCCACATTGGTCCCAGGGCAGAGGTGTGGCAGTGTCTGAAGCGTTACTTTTGGACTGAACGGAATGATTCTAAAAAATTGGCAACTACTTAGTAGGATGTTGTTTGGCCCGAGCGAAATGTTTGTGATGCATTTAACCGATATACGACTTCGAATTTTCCTCGCCCGCGCGAGTTAAATACAATAGGGCCGAGCATACAACTGTTAAAATAAGAAGATGATAAGATGATGATTGCCTTTACCTACCCATATTTGGCAAGAACAGTTGAAAATATTAAAAACCATCCCTTCAGCGGGTATTAAAGTTCTCTATTTTCTCTCATAGTCCTGGGGACTTTATTATTTCAATCACTAAAACGTGGGAAATATCTACAGCCATGGAGCACGCCCACTCTGCTAGTAGAATCCTACTGAACACGTCCTCGTCGAGAAACACAAGTAATACACTTATCCAGCCTAGTTACAACGACGAATGCGAGTTTATTGAATTAGGCCCAACAAACACTCGTAAACGTCAAATGCATATAAAGCCACAAAAGTAGTGTAATTGATGGACTGAACAGCGGCGAAACCGACAACGGAAAACTTTCACTTCTTGAAATCCCTTGCGAGGATGCAGTCCGCACTGCTCTGTATGGTAACCGTATGGATTGGTTTCGTCATACAAGACCCATCCAAGGGCTGCGACAGTCTTGGCTGCAAATGAAGACTTGGTCGTTGTTGGCTGAACCTTATTTGTAGTTATTTGAGCCGTAGAGTGGCGATCGGCAAAAGACCGCTGCCACTTTGGTTTGCCCTTAGCCGCATATGCCACAGATGATCCTTTCCAAATCACGAACAAGTGGCTCAGGCAGTACAGCCCCTTCATCAACGATGTGTGGGAAGGTGCGCAATTGACCCCCAAGGGTATTTTCGTGCTACCATCATTTAAAAAATGTTTTCTTTGGCTTCCTGAAAAGAAGTGTAATGGTGCTGAGGTCCTGATACAACTTGGAGTATAAAATAATCTCAACACATCTACCTGGATGTTATTAGGCAGCAAAGCATTAGAAAGAGTCGATGGGCCGGTAACTTTGCCCACTATCGGTGGTCCTGAACGGAAGAGTCGGGAATAAACAGGCTACCAGTTCTACGATCTCGAGGCCAACAGCCACATACAGCCCTGAACCGGAAGATTAGACTTTGACATGCAAAGTAGTTTCACGGGAACGAGTAAAATTGTTATTTAACTCGCTTTATAGATACAAGTCTTCATGTCCGGATGGCATTACTCCTGTTTTAGTAATAGAGGCAATAGATGCCCTGGGTCTACATATTCGGAATATATACCGTGCTTGCTTAGCATGAAGGTAATATTTATTCACAAACCAGAGAAACCCACCTACACAGAAGCAAAAAGCTTCCGACCATTCAGTCTAACTTCCTTTCTGCTAAAAGGAATGGAAAGACTAATAGATCGGTTCATAAGGGATACATATATCCCTAGATGGCCATTTCACTGTAGGCAACATGCGTATTTAAAAATTGAGAAGGCGATGTCCGATAAAGGATACGCCTTAGGCGCATTCATGGACATCGAAGGCGCCTTCAATTATGCCTCCTTCGCGGCAATTTGTAACGCGGCAAGGCAGCATGGAATCGATCCGCTGTTAATCAGCTGGATCCTTCACATGCTTGAGTGGAGAAAGATCCACATATTGGTCGGACAGACGTCTTTTGAGGCAGGGTGTATTAGGAGTAGCCACAGGGAGGGGTTCTCCCTCCTTTCTTATAGCTCCTAGTTATGAACACCTTGCTATGGCTCCTGGAGGATACAAAGATCTTCGCA
Source organism: Hermetia illucens (assembly GCF_905115235.1). NCBI lineage: Eukaryota > Metazoa > Arthropoda > Insecta > Diptera > Stratiomyidae > Hermetia > Hermetia illucens. Next base: position 55,433,682 of record NC_051849.1, read on the forward strand.
CAAGCATTTGCGGACGATCTAGGCATAACAATTATCGGTAACTATGCGGGCACAGTATGGAACACTGCATGTAATCCAAAGTTGGTACCTCCATAATGGACTAATGACGAACACTAGGAAGGCTGGATTAGTTATGTTCATTAGAAACGCCAGGTGGGGCAGCTACACGTTATCCACTTTAGCAAGGGGCGGAAATTTAGCTGGTGTTTCAATAACAGTCAAATATTTATTAGTACATCTCGACTCCAAGTTAATGTTGAAGCATCATATCCTCCAGATTGCTCTGGTGCTGTACGTCTGCGATAGGTAAGACCTGAGGATTTTCATCAGAATACATCTACAATAAACATTTTGATGTATGCGTGCATTATATGGTGGCCGAGACTGAGCTTTGCTAAGAGTAGGAAGCTGCCGACGCAGATTCAGAGGCTCGATTGCCTAAGTATTACCGGAGTATTGAATAGTACGCCGACTGCGGCACTCGAAGCTATTCTGAATTTCATCATCATCATCATCAGCAACGGCGGCGGTCTAGGCCTTCCTTAATAAGGAACTCCAGACATCCCGGTTTTGCGCCGAGGTCCACCAATTCGATATCTCTAAAAGCTGTCTGGCGTCCTGACCTACGCCATCGCTCCATCTTAGGCAGGGTCTGCCTCGTCTTCTTTTTCTACCATAGATATTGCCCTTATAGACTTTCCGGGTGGGATCATCCTCATCCATACGGATTAAGTGACCCGTCCACCGTAACCTATTGAGCAGGATTTTATCCACAACCGGACGGTCATGGTATCGCTCATAGATTTCGTTATTGTGCAGGCTACGGAATCGTCCATCCTCATGTAGGGGGCCAAAAATTCTTCGTAGGATTCTTCTCTCGAACGCGGCCAAGAGTTCGCAATTTTTTTTTGCTAAGAACCCAAGTCTCCGAGGAATACATGAGGACTGACAAGATCATAGTCTTGTATAGTAAGAGCTTTGACCCTATGGTGAGACGTTTCGAGCGGAACAGTCTTTGTAAGCTGAAATAGGCTCTGTTGGCTGACAACAACCGTGCGCGGATTCTGAATTCTGAATTTACTTCCAATTAATTGAGAGGTGAAAAGGAAAGCAGCTAATGACGCGTATAGTCTAGATACTATTGACGTATCTCGTATCTCGTCTCTGTTCTCAGGAAATTCCATTATGGAACTGGCTCGACCTCTTGGAAAAATAACGACCATATTCCAGGCGGATATATATGCTATTTTATTGGCAGCAGAAGAATGTTTGCGGCAAAAATGGAGAGGTTGCACCATTCGAATCTGTTCCAACAGCCGGGCAGCATTATCAGCACTAAACAGCAAGAGCATGTTAATGTGGAGTTGTCATCAGGTGCTGCTGAAACTTGGCCGACTGAACAAAACATTCTTGGTGTGGGTGCCAGGGCACTTATACATCGCTGGCAATGAGTAGGCTGACAGACGGGCTCGCCAAGGTGCTGGATCTACAATGGTGGGCCTATTGGCATCCGGCTATCTACTGTCAAGTCTACTCTGAAGAGGCAAATTGCAAGGATTCATGCAGCCCAATGGAATAATTTGAACTTCTGCCGGCAGGCGAAAATTTTTAAGAAGGAACTCGGAGCGGCTAGAGCGACATTTTTGTTATCCCTTAAGAAGTGGGAAATGAAAGTCCTAGTAGGGCTTTTAACGGAACACCGCTTCTTAAACTACCATATGGGAAAAATCGGAGTGGTCTCGGTCATATGTAGCCAATGTGAGGAGGAAAAGGAGACACCTTGCACTTCGCATGCAGCTGCGTGAAAGCCTGTGAGCGCCCTAGGCCACAGCCCGATGAATAGGCGATCTGCAGGGACAATACAGTACTCCCAAGAAAAGCGAGAGACGTGTTGCTGAATTACGGATTGGAATATGCATCTTCAAAGAAGTTAAATTATTTTTCTATTTGGGTCAAAAGTCATAGATAATAACAACATGAACGGAGAGACTTGCGCACGGCTGGTGGTGGCCGACTGAGTCTACTTTATTTTTTGGGTAAAAAATACCCGTCGATAAGGCTAAAATTCCTACTTTACAAGACCCTGATCTTGCCACTCTACCTATCGTCTTTGGAAGCTTGTGTGATAATTAGAGCCGCAAGTTCTTCACTGTATTCTAGAGGAAGGAACTTCGGAGAATCTTTGACTCTCTACAAAAAGATAGGTGAGTCCGATGTTTGTAAAACGACGAAATCTTTCAGCAATTTCGTGACTGTACAGTTGTAGATAAAATCAAATTTAGCAGGCTTCGATAAGGGAGTTACTCGATTCAAATCAACCAGCAAAATCCTTCCCGGAAAGTGTATTGTAAGAAACAACAAGGAAGTCTAGGTGGGAGCGAGAAACCAAGCCATGGATGGTGATTATGATCACATTGGTACCTTCATCATCAACGGTGAATCTACTGGTGCGGGGATTAAACCTGCTTCAGTAAGAAAAAAAAAAGAAAGGAGAGGAGTAGAATTTGGGTCATTTCCTCTTGAACCACATTTCACTATTCATAGAAAAGTCTTATCCTTTACATTGGATATTTCCTATTAGCCTCGTTTTACACATATACGGTTCCATTCGGTTCGATTGTATTTGGTTTAGTTTCGGTCATGGCGGATAAGTGTGAAACTTGCCTGCATCCGAGGTAGTAGCCTCGTGAAAGTTTCTTCGTAAAGAGTGAACTGCTTGTGATCGATACCCGCCGGGACACACTGGAAGTCCCCTGAGCCATCGACAACTCTCTGTTGATGTCGATGGGGTGATTTGAGTCAAATTCTGCCAAGGTGGTAATTGTGCCGTGTATCAGGAGCCAGCCCCTTCGGGACCCTAGTCGGGTAATGTGCATTGAACCAGTATCAGTAGACCGCTTTGCCCGTGCGAGCGCTGATTCGTCCGTGAGTTCCGAGATCAGCTAATCGTAGGTCAGGCTTCAGGGGACTGGGGTAGAGTAGGATGTAACCGAAGAGGTATCCGTTCCTGACGATGTGCTGGTAAAAACTTACATGGCGAATACAAACAATACGAACGAGGAGACAGTGGGAATGGAGAATGAGTTGGCTGCTTCCAGAAAAATGGTAGCAAAGAGGTGAAAAACGGACTGATGGAGCTGGAGGAGTTCCTGGACAGAATTTCGTACGACAGGCAGGTATGGAGAGTAAGAGAAAATTCGGAGGAAGCAGAAGCCTTCCGATGAGAATACCGCGAGTGCTAAACGGATCGCAGACAGCACGTTGCTGAGCGAACTGGGGTAAAAACGAAAGGAGGAAGGGGCATCTGAAGGAGACTTCATTCAGGTACTCTCCAGGGCTCAAAAGAAAAAAGCAAAGAAGGTGAAGAGACAACAACACGCCGCGGCATCAGAAAAACCTCTACTTCAAACTAAGGCAGGCACGAAGGATGGAGTACAAAAAGAAAAATTGAGGAGACGAAGGAGGACTATACCTCCAGCTCCGCTTATTAAGACGACGGAAGGCAAAACTTTTGCCGAAGTTCTCAGTGAAATTCGCTACAAAATCAAGCCCGAAGATAGTGAAATAGAAGTGTTTGCCATTTGAAAAACGAAGGGTGGTGGAGTCCTAGTCGAATTAAGTCCGAGGACAACAAATAAAATTACGTTCTGTGAAGCAGTCAAGGAACTTCAGGGAGAGAAAGCTTTGGTTTCCAGCCTGAAACCCACGTACTCTCTAGAAATCCCGAGACCTTGACTACCTCAGAAGAAAGAAGGAGGTAGAAGAGGTCATCAAACGCGAATGTCCATATTGGTATCACCTCTGTGAATTCCCGAGGCGAAAAACTCACTGTGGTGGAAGTTGCGAAGCAATACGTGCGGAAAATCAGAATTGGTTGGGTAGTGTTTAAGACACGAAATGTTGCAGATGTTTGGATTATGGGTACAGATCTGCAACCTGCACACTCGGGGTGGTGTCCAGTATTTAGAGTAGAACTGGAAAGAGTTGACGCGGTCAACATTATTCGCATCCTAAAAACGGAGTACAACCGCTCACGAGTTGGTAGCGCAATTCGCTGCGGAGAGCAAAGCTAATTTAGTACTCATCAGTGAGCAGTACCGAAACAAGGACCCAGCTTCATGGCACCCTGATATATCAGGAATCGCTGCCATCTGAGTTCGGGACGGTACCCTCCTTAGGGTTCTTGCGGATTCGGTGTTTAGAAATAACGCTTTTCAGTATCTAACACTGAATGAAACGATGCCGGAGCAAACTTGATGCTCTGGAGGACGCTATCTTGGGCACTGAGGATCGGATCCTGGTCGGGGTGACTTCAATGCCAGGGCACTTGAATGGGACATGCCTCACCCAGACTCCAGAGGAAAACGTATTCTCAAAATTATCGAAACACCGGTTCCACTCCAACGATCCGGCGCCCAGGCTGCGAGGGAAGCATTCCAGACGTAACCATCGCGTCGGAGTCGCAGCGAGTGGCCAGCACATTGGCTTCGAGGTGGTTGACACAAACTCTGGGTGGTTGACACAAACCCTTTGTGTGCATGGAACGTCGCAAAGGTGAACACCGGGAGGTTTGTCTTGGAACAGGTGTGGCCGCGTTGGTGGTACTCCTGGGGATATTGGCGCTGCAGCTGACAGTGTCGTAAATTCAGTTATGAGCCTGATAACGACGGCCTGCGGAGCTTCCATGCGCGGAGCTTCCATGCGCAGGAAGGCATTGAGATGCGCAAATCTTCTATGTATTGGGGATGGCGAATCCTTGTTGCTGTTCTTGGAAGAGAAGAGCGAAGGGCGGTGGTTGCTCGTGGAAAACGGCAACGCATTCTAGATGAGTGGCATTTTTCTTGTCAAAATGAAACTAGAGGCAGGCGGCTCATTGGCAACTTAAGTGCGGGGCTAACTCGGAAGCATGGTGAAACTGACTCTTTCCTTACCCAGTTCTTAAGTGGGCACGGAGGTTTTCAGTCTTACCTGCACAAGATAGAAAAGGCACGATATCCGGATTGTGTGTTTTGCCATGGAGTTGCGGACGACGTCCATCACACCTTTTTTCTTGTGGAAGGTGGGATGGGATTCGTCAGCAGCTCTATTTAAACACAGAGGATCTCTCTCCAGACAAAATTGTGGAGGATATGCTGTGGAGCGCTGACAGGTGGAGCCGGGTTTAGTTGGTAGTCCGACGATGTACCATTGCGCGAGTCCAACACTCTGCCCGTAAATGCATTTACCTACCCTCTGATCTATGATTGGATCCAGTTTTCCTATCTGGAAGTCACATTGTCAGTAAATAGAGTGACCCCTCCCATTTTAAAGGAGGCGTCCATGCGGATACACCGATCTCCATCCCCTCCAACATCTTGTTAGTGGTATCGCCTGGATCTAGGTTATTCATAAGTTTCGAGAATCGGAGCACTTTGACTTTGGCATTCCTAATTAAAAATTGCAGTTTGTCGTCCCCCTTTTAGTGTCTATATGTTTTCTCTATTGGTGAGAAAGAGGGTAGACAGAGAAATCGTCCACCAGATAAACCGAGCAACAGGTCGTCATATGGGATTAGGTTGAGTTTTACGCTATTCCAGGAGATACTTATCTTATCGATGCATCGGTGGTCCTCACAACCACTGGACTACTAGTTGGTACCCGCTATGCTGTGGTCGACTGTCGCCGTTTCCTTACTGAGGGCAGGCAGCTTGAATGATACGCATGGCGTAATTAATTGTTCATTTACGCCTTTCTTTTTTCTTTTCAAATAAAGTCCAAGCCTAGTCCCACAAATATTCCACAGAATAATTCCCCTCGAACACTCTAGATAAAGCTCTCCCTTGGTCACGCCGCCTATGCGGTGTAGGGCCCCACTTTGGCTTTGAGTTCTTTCAGCTACTTTCACAGTTCAAGGAAGACTGTCTTCGACCAGTTGCTTCTGCTCATCTGTTCACCAGTTTCACCTGCCCTGTTAGGTGAATCTACTCATAATCCGGTGTCTGGTTTTTGAACCCACGTTGGGCGCCATTTGTTATAAACTTGATTCCATCGTCTTTTGTCTAATCCTATCCACATCAGACCGTTCTCTAAATCTACTGCTTAGCTAGATGATGCTCTTAGTTGAGATTTCCACACCCCTAAATTTATGTATTCCAAGTTCCGCAAACTTTTGGCACGGGGCGCTTAGGTTAATTTGCATGAAGCCTGGTGTTGTGTTTTTCTATTATTTATTGATCGGGTGCTGAGGGCTCCAACATTGAAGGATGCGTTCAGCTAATATGTTTTTATTGATACTTGTTAGAAAAGGGTCATGAGAATTACATGGGCTCATGAGACAGTAGTAAGACTTTATAAGATGATACCACACTGACCGAACCGATTACTTTCCCATACTAAGAAGATTTTTGAACGCATTCTTGACAACCTTATTCGCGAAATCGTTGAAATAACTGTGAATCAAGCCGGATTTGTCAAAAACTGCGGAATTACTGACGCAATACACGCTGCGCGGTTACCCATAGAAAAACACCTAGAGAAGCATCGTCCTCTTTACATTGCATTTCTGGATCTAGAGGAAGCGTTTTACCGTGTGCCAGACGAACTCATCTGGTATACTTTACGACAATACTTAGCGCCAGAAGAACTCGTGCGCTGGGTTCAATTGAGCAATTGACGATCCGAAAAGTAAAGTTCGAAGTATATTGAGTGTATCAAAACCGCTTTGTGTCTCTGTTGTTGTTCATCAAGGAAGCGCCCTCTCGCCACTCCTCTTTGTTCTCGTTATGGTCCCGTCACACGGGACATCCAACGTCCAGCGCCCTATACACCGCTTTATGCAGATGATGTTTTCCTAGCATCTAATAGGAAAAATGATCTAGAGAAACTTGTCAAAAAAATGGAATGATCGCCTCACGCAACGCGGTCTCAGATTGAATCTAAATAAAACAATTTTTAACGACCGATCCCCATGAAACAGGCACAATCACTGTCAGCGGCAATGATCTGCCCACAACTGAGCTAGCTAAATACCTCGGGTCAATGCTATCAACCAAGGGAGAACTGCGTTATGAAATTGCTTCACGCATTTACACAACTTGGATGAAGTGGCGTTCCACAACTGGTATTCTTTGTGATCGGCGTATCAACGAACGTCTCAAATCTAAAATTTACCGCAATGGCGTCCGTCCTGTCGCTCTCTAGGGTTCTGAGTGTTGACCGACTAGAAAAGACAATGAACGACGTCTTCCAGTAATGGAGACGAAGATGTTGCGTTGGACTTGTGGCGTGACATGTTTTGATCACATCCGAAATGAGGATATCCGCGATCGAGAGAGGCGTCTTCGATGGTATGGTTACGCAATTCGTGTTAACGAGAATTCACTTGCCAAGATTGGTCTGAACATCGAAGTCGATGATAAACGACCAAAAGGCAGACCCAAACAACGGTGGCTTGATACGCTGGATGGGGATTTAAAAGCCTCGAGATTGCACCCAGATCAAGCACTCGATAGAGCCAAATGGCGAAACCGATCACGACGAGCCGACCCCGATTGTGAACGGGACAAAGGCTGAAGAAAAAGAAGAAAGACCACACCATAACATATATTTGCTTTAGGGTTGACCTTAACATAACAAAGGAGGCTCACAATATAATACACAATCAACTGCCCAAAACCCAATATTTATTTGGCATGAGATATGTTCGATCATTCTCTTTCTCTCTTGACCAGCGCAAATAATCCAAATTTGCAAACTTTCGTAATCGCAAATTTCATGCCACAAAATTCACAAGAGCGGTGTAAAGCCACTTTCTACCAGCAATGGTCACAAACCGCCTCCCTCAGGCAGTGCGTCTGTCTTTGGAGTGAACACGCCAACTTGGAGAGGTTTGAACGCAGCATTCTCAAGAAACGAGCCAAGTATCAATCTTTATAAATTGAGGTGACATCATCTTCTGTGGTATTGAGATTGCAACTTTTTTATCATTTTTGCTTCTCGGTAGTTTCTTATGTGTGCGCTGTGCGCCACGAAACCCCGAGAGACAGGCATTCCGCAATTTTTAATGAATATAACATTCATAAGGTTGCTTTGTATTATTTACCATCTTTTTTGCGACCAGCGACTTAGCTTGTCTGTAAGAAAAGATTTTCGTCGCAAGCACCGTACCGAAAGCTTGCGTCCACATCAATTTATAAATTAATGAAGAAAATAAAATCAAATTTGACCTCGTTAGGCGTAAAAAACATCCAGAATTGTATGGAGATAAAGATGTGGATTGAAAAACAAGTGGGAGCGAAATCAACACAAATGAAATGAATAAATAACCGCAGACGAGTGATAGATACAGATGGATAGATACAAGTGCTTGGTCGAAGTTGGCGATGCTTGAAGGGCATTGCAATTAATTGCGCTTATGAATTACAATTTCCGAAGGAAATATTTTATTTCTTGCCTCATTGTTTCACTTCCGCGTATTAGCAGTTGCGACTACTAACCCCTACTAAAGAATGATATTTGGTTTGCCCACCTGCATAGCTCCATTGTAAATAGATGCACCTTTAGTATTCATGCTCGTACGCGGGGACTCGTCAAAATTGCCAAACAACAATTAAGAAAGTTCTGAATTAACAGGTGTGCCTTACATGTCAGCTTTCTCCCGCCTGCACACATTTTCCTAAAACTTGTTTGTCGGGGGTAGAGGAATCCTTGTCCTTGAACGCAGAGCTGACTTCATTCAGTAAGTCAGTCGCACGGAAAATAAATTTATCTGGAACAGTTTGGCTGTCGATTCATCATAATGTACGAGTGGTACAGATTGGAATACAGAATGCACCTTTAGCAGTTCGTGGGAGTTGACCCCGGCTTCTTGCCATACGTGGAAATGCAGAGGACGCGAGAACCATGTCTGTGAAAAATTCACAAAGATTTATAATGAAAATTTTGCTTTTTGCTTCTTGAACGCATTGATTACTGGGGCTTGGGTGGAGAAAGGAACGTTGATTTCCTGATCTGATGACTCAGAATAAAGCGATATAGCGATTGGGTGACATTGATGGAAACGTTTTTTACCTGATACTTTCGCGCTGCACGGTGCGATTTGATAACTCTATGTGCATATATACTTACCTTATATTGCCCGTTTCAGCGGAAAAATCTCGGCTCGTTATTTATGGAAAAAATATTGTTTGCTAGATTTTCGGTGCACTTTTGGGCCACCACTACTTGTATTTTTAAGAAGGTGATTGTAGATTGTTGGAAAACGATGGCCATAGAAGGTTTCGAAATATTGAAACTATTAAGATAATGATAAGTCCCGTGCTTTTTGTAAAAGCTGAAACACAGTCTGAGTCTACATTCAACAGAGTTTGCTAAAGGTTTTTCAAGCAATGAAAAATCTTGGCGGTCACCCCCTTAAAAAGTTTTGAACATTGAAAGTGTTGTTTTTAAGGATTTGAACATTTGAACATAAAACCTTATTAAAATCTGTTTACTGTCTGTCTGTCTGTCTTTTTTTTAGGGGGTGGAAATCTTTAAAAGACTCTGGCCTGGGCACGCCAGAGTGTGGGATTTTTACCCACTAAAACCAACCCCGACTCCCTCCCCCCCTACCCCGTGGAACCACCTTTAGGTATTACATCACGGGGCGGAGTTAGCTTACTTTAACTAGGTATCCTCCATGGCCGGTGAGAAACTGAGTGAGATTATAATTGATCTCCCCATGCTTTCTCTCCAGCCACTCCCTGATGGAAGGGATCAACCTGTAAGTCCAACGACCCTTTTCTGACTGGCCCCATCGCTGTTGCCATCTGCTTATGGATCTCTCTCTTTCGGCTTTTTCACCTGCGATAAGGGAGAGATGGACCTGGTGTTGTAAATGTTCATCATTTCGGTTGCCAGGATGTCAATTGGCATCATTCCCGAAATGACGAACGCTGCATCATCTGAGACGGTCCTGAAAGCAGAGCACACCCTTAAGGCTGTTCTTCTACTCAGTTTATACGCATTGCCTAAAACCTGCAGCGCGTTTCCCCAAACTGGGACTGCATACAGCATGATAGAACTCACCACGGTGGCTATGAGCAGCCTGAAAGTATGCCGCGGTCCTCCTACGTTCGGCATCATCCTTGCGAAAGCCATACTCGTGTTAGATGCTTTTTTTACAAGTATGCTCTATGTGCTGCTTAAAATTGAGTTTTCCGTCTATCATCACACCCAAGTATTTGATGGCCGGGTTGGAAGTGATGATGCGATTCCCGATTCTAATGCAGGCGTAATTTGCTTAGTGATGAGGACCGCTTCCGTCTTTTTCTCAGCTAGTGCCAGTCCAGCACTCTCTAACCAAGCTTTAACAACACTGATTGCTTCGCTTGAGTACAACTCAGCATCCTCGAGATGCTTAGCGACCGCAACCAGTGTTATATCATCGGCGTAACCCACCACCGTGGCCTTCTCCGGAACCGGAAGGTTAAGCACATCATTATACATTATATTCCACAGTAGTGGGCCCAGTATAGAGCCCTGATACCCGCGGAGACAATGTACCCCTTAGGTCCATCATCGGTATTATACCAGAGTGTTCGCTCACGCAAATAGCCTTAGGCGGCAGCACCAGCTTCTGCCGCTTCCACGGTGCTGGAAAGATACCCTCGGACATGTACGTTTCGAACAGCTCCGCGAGCATATCCGGCCTACATTTGACGGCAAGTTTGAGGGCCTTATTCGGTATACGGTCAAGACCCGGGGCTTTACTGTCGCCTATTCGACTGCAGATCTCCAGCAGCTCATCCCTAGTGACTGGTGGAATCGGTGTCACATTCAGGGCACGCTGGAAAGTGTCAGTACTCCCCTCTTGTTGGGGAAATAACCCCTGGATTATTTTCAACAAGAGTGTAGGGCACGTGATCTGCGGAGATGATCGGCCTCTGAATCGTCCTGTCACGATTTTATAGGCGCTACCCCACGGATTTATGTCCGCTTCCAAACAGAGCTTTTTAAAACATTCCTTCTTACTCCGCTGGATGGAGCTCGCAAGAATCTTAAGAGCTTCCCTATAGGCATGCTCCTTTTGCCCTTGATCGATCCTACCTATTGCCCTCTGATCCATTCGTCTGCTCTGTGGCAAATCGATCGAAGGCTGGCAAGTTCACTATTCCACCAATAATTGGGTCTTCTAGTGGAGAATGAGCATCTCCTAGGCATTGACGCGTCACATGCCTTAGAGATGCTTTGTGTAAGATGAAGAACTCTATCCGTGGAGGTGCCTGCTTTGTTAGGCAGGTCTAGCCACACCTCCATGAATGTTTCATCAAATATAGTTATGTGGGGTATCAAATTAAAGGTCTCGATTAGTACTTTTCAAAACCGCTGGAAAAGTGGGGAGTGCGGGGGGTTGAAAGTGATCATTTCTTTAAGGGGACCATGAAATTTTGCAGTGATGTAGGCTATAATGTAGAGCACGATCGTACCAAGTTTGGTAGAAATCACACTATTAATAACAAAGTTGTTGCTTCTTTGAAAATTGAAGACTATGAATGTCAATATCACCCGAAATTCGATACTCTCACATAATATATGGATAAATTACGTGCTACGCACTAAGAAATACACAAAACCTTTCGTACCTGAAGCGTCCAGCTTCCGGTTTCCCGATTTGTTTTATATCATTATGGTAAAGTTGGAACATTCCACCCTATCCCGTTAAGGAGAGAGGATGAAGAGGGTATGCAAGTGGAAGAGAAAGTCCCCCGTCTCTAATTCCGGCCATCCTCTTAAAAAGGTTTGGCATTCGAAAGTGAGGCTGTCCTAATGTCAAAACTAGAGGATTTGACTTCGAATCCCATACCGTAAGCAGAAAGGAGGGTATGAAGCAAGAAGGGAAGATCTTTCCCCTCAAACCCCGTTAGAAAATCGGACATTCGGGGGGGGGGCAGTTGGGTATCATCAGTTTGGTTTGTCAGTACCATCCTTAGAAAGATAGTGGAAGGAAAAGGTCCCATCTTTTAACGGATCTCTCCTTAACGGAGTAGGGTTGGAAATTCAAACTTTACCATGATGATATTAAAAAAAATCCACTCCGAGGGTTCATCACTTTTGAAGAAAAGGGCCACGCATTTTCATCGAGTTAGAAGAGGGTGGCTCCCCTTCCTCCTCATACGCTTTCCACCCCTTTCGGGAGTGGGGTTGGAAATTCAAATTTTAACCATAGCTTTCGACCATTAATGATTAATGAAATCGAGACTACCACTGCCAGTGCAGTTACCTGTTGAAATACCTTTGATTTGTTATTTTGAACTAATTGTGAATTGTTGGATGAATGGTGCTCCAGTCTTCCCTCTCCAAACCTAATAAACCTACCTGCCAGGAGATCACCCCCCTTACAAAGTAATGGGCCCTCAAAGTGGGGTTTTTTGATACCATCATGGTAAACTTTGAATTTTGAGCCCCACGCCGTGAAGGTGAGAAGATGGAGAAGATATGCAAGCAGAAGGGAAAATTCCCTGCTTAAACAGTCACGGTGCACCAAAGTGGGGCAATTTTTATGTCAAAACGGTAGGGTTTAACTCCCGACCTCATTCTCGCAGGCAGAAAGAAGCGGGAACTTTTCTCTCTCAAACACCATTGAAAAATCACAGCGGTCACTCCCTTAAACATTTGGAAGCATCGTGACTGGATGTCGGACACCAGTCGACTCAGTTGTGAATGAGTACCTGAGTCAAATCAAGGTAATATAATCTCTGACAAGCGCAATGCTGACCACATTGCTTCCTACAATGTACTGCAGTGTAACGTTACGGTCTTCAATGAAGTGCTCTAACACAATTCAAGGCCTTCATCCAATATGGATTGTTGTCCCAACGATTATTATTATTATTACTGAAAATTTTGGTTAGTCAACGTCACTCTTAGAACTGGAGGGGATAAAGACCGTACACTGGTGAAGTATTCTGGTAGTCATTCCACATCGAAGAGTTATGGCCCCGAAAAAGGCTACTTTCGTATCATTAATAAGCTTATTGGTTGGGGAATGATCGTCGCGTCATGTAAGGAAGGATACAGAGGAGGGCCGCCCCCTGTCTAAGCTTATTAACGATACAAAAGTGCCCTCTTTTCGAAGCGCCGTCACTTCTCGAAGAAGTGCTGACCATTATGGATGTTTTTTTTTTTTTGAGGTGGTAGAAAGCTGGGACGTTTGTCTTCCTCCTACACCTCCTCTTTACTACTCTTTCTTCTGAAGTTAGGTGCCAAATCAAGCTTTATGATGATATTAAAATACTCGTAGCGTCCCAACGTTTTAGACGAGGATGACCGCCACGATTTCCTAATGGGTTTGATGGAGGGGACCTCCTGTTTCTCCCTGCTTACCCTCCTTTACTCCTACGGTGATGGGATTCGAAGATAAACCCTGCTGTTTTGACATGAAAAAAGCCCCACAAGTTACGCCGTAACTTTCTAAGGAAGCAATTTTTTAACGTTAGAAAGGGTGCAGTTTCCTCTTTCTTTTAATTATATAATACCTATATCCCCTCCACTTCATTAATAATAATAATTGTTGGCGCAACAATCCATATTGGATCAGGGCCTTGAAGTGTGTTAGAGCACTTCATTCAAGACCGTAACGATACACTACAATACACTGTAGGAGGCAATGTGGTCAGCAGGGCGTTCGTCCGAGATTATTACCCTGTTTGGCTCAGGTGCCCATTCACAGCTGAGTCGACTAATATCCGACGTCAAATTACGATACAAATCTCACTGCCATCAGTGAGGAGTGCAAGACGGGCATTTTTTGCCCCTTAAGATGGGAGAAATGGGTAATGTGACAGTGTTTCTAACAGGAGCCTATTATTTAAACTGGTACCTGGGGAAATCAGGGTGTTAGGCTCCATTATGTAATGTGAAGAATATGGGAAGATGGCCCTCCACTTCATATATTCCTCGGGAAAGCTCTTGAAAACCTCATAAGTTGTAATTGGGAAAATTGGCCCTGGACTAGGGGCAATGTGACAACATTAGCAAGCAGCAGGCAAAAGAGAATGAATCAAACTTTATTCAAGTAAAAAAAAAAGTAAAATTGGCCTTATTTTTAACAACTGGTAAGCACTGGGTGCGATAGTGTATCGATATCCTTGAGTTTAAAGCATTTCGTTTCCTAAGACCCTAAGGAAGTGGTGGCAAAAGGTTTCGCTCAACTTTCTTCACTGATCCATGGACAATGGAAAACAATGAACATCGTGTCCTGAATGCTTGCTTTTTCGTTTGACCTCCTTAAAACTGGTTCAGGGATCTCGATATTCTTCATCACTCGCAAATGACGTTGAGATTTGTTGCTTAGGCCAGTAGCTTGGTTTCCTGCTGGGATATAAAGGTAGTCGTAGCATCCTAGTGCCGTATACCCAAGTTGCACGCTGGGAAAAGTGGTTCACCTCTTCCATTCTTTTCCTTTCTTCCGATTGCCATCTTCTCAAAAGTTCCAGTAGACTAGCCATCCATCCTAGTTGTTTGTCGTTTGTCATTTTCTCTGCTTCCAATATCCAAAAAGGTCGTTTCGGATGGATGGGCAGGTATGCTATTCACTTGCCAGAACATTCAACGTTAGCTTGTATGATGTTCAGCTCCGTAAAGGTTATGATTAGGATTTGGACCCTCGTGTTCATTCCTCAACTTTCTCATTTCGTGATTCGCCAGTTGATTTTGCCAGCAAATAGAGCTGTGTTCTTTAGCATCCAACAATAAACTATCTTACATCTCCCCATATTATTTAGCCTTGTGAGTTGGTGCTCCAGAAAAATGCACTCAAAGTCGTCCCTGCTTGTCGTAAAAGGCGACTAAAAGGAATAAAGATTTGTATACTGGCAATTTTGAAATATTACTACTGCCGGACCGTCAACAAAGGCTCGGGTGGGGACTGACTTCAAAAACGACATTTAGCTATCAAACACGGGCTGTGGTGGGTTCCTGGAATGTGCTCGCATTTATCCAACTCAAGCGAGAATTTCAACCATATAAGCTGGACATTGTGGGCCTAAGTTAAGATAGTGGGATTCTGAGTACCCCTCTCCCTCTTGCCACACTGATGGCAACGTGCTTTTGTACTCTGGAAAGGTGAGTGATACCAGACCCGAATCCGATGTTTCTGACGACTAGTGCAACGTGCGCTCTCTTCACCAGAGAACCGGTTTTTCACAGATTTCTGACTGCCAGATCCCGGTACAAGTTAAGGAGCATCACAATTATACAGTGGAGATTTCCGATATAGTGGAGAAGGGTGCTTTCTACGAGTAATTACCCGTAGTTCAGGGGGGCTTCCTAAAGGTAACATTGTGATCATGATGGGTGATCTGAATGACAAGGTAAGTTCTGCAAATACCTTCCTCTGGAATTTGTTGTATGATAGAGGCGCGGTCTTCGCAACTGTAAAGATAATGGTGGGAAGTCTGTGAATTATTGAAGTTTCCATCGCCTCGCCATTGGTGGTACATCAAATCGACCACTTCGCGATCATCCGCAGATTTAGGAGTTGTCTTCTGGATGTGTGCAATAAGAAAGGCGATGATATCGGCCTTAAAAGTGATCGCCATCTCATGGTCGCTTATATCCTTTCGTGACGCGTCCGCCACTTCTCGCAAGATTAGAAAGCTGTGACCTCCCAAATTCAGCATCGAGCGTTTCAACTGCCGCTCGACAAATCTTGCTGATTGGACGGCAGATACAATGAGAAACCCACCTGAGAATATCGATAAACATTAAGCAACTATCAAATATATCAACTTGCATATGATCACAAATCTTTCGATGGTCCTCTTCATTCACGATGACGAGCAGCTGAACAAAGAATACTTTTATTTGAAATAATAAGAACTTGCTATTTCTATTCGCTAGTGTTATTTATTGGTCTTGCAAATTCCGATATTCCGGGAACCACTTGCTCACCTCATCAGTGTTAACAAGTCTGCTTATCAGTGGGTTTATTAACTATTTTTATACTAATCTAAATCTATGGAATGGCTAGCTACCGTAACATACGGATACGGAGTGTTCCTACAAACGGAAGTGTAATCATCTCGATGGTCTCCCCGCAGAGTTATTCATCGCTTCAATTGCATTTTCTGAAAATTTTGAATCTTGTGTAGGAATTCACCAAAATCCCTTCATTTTTCCGCTTTTAAGAGAAAAGTGTCTTTTTAGTGAAAATATTGTTACAAAACTAATCAATATTGAAATTTATGTTACTATTAAAAAGCATCTAACAAGTAATAGAATATATTTCAAATATTCTGAAGCTTACTACATTAGATACTCCGGATCGTCAAATAATGAAATATTTATTGAAAGAGTCATAATATTGAAGATCTGATACAAAATGGGAAGCAACACATGCGATATATGACGGAAAAGGCCAAGCCGTGACAACGTGTCTATTTTCATATTATTAACACGTAAAAATGTTAAACAATTAAACAGAATTATTCATTCATACCGTTAATAATGACGTAGCGCCCGGCAATAGTTCGACTCCATTGAATTATTAAAATTCAGACAATGAATAACAGCGGAGTCCAATGGCATGCACTTAGACTTGGTAATAAAATAAAGAATTGATTATTACGACCATACTGTTATGTACTCGTACTTGTGGAGTGTTATTTATTTATTTTCTTGAATCTTCATTGCAATATTTCATCAATTTAAGATGATATGGCCGGGTCCGGAGGTCTTAGGGGCAGACGCATATTTAATGAAAAATGTTAGCAACCAAATTAGCTAATCTTTTTCTCATTTTAGCTTGGTCCCCTTTCGTTTCTACCCGGCGTACGTAACCGCGCTTTTCTAGTCTCCTCTGCCTTTCGCAGTATGCTCTTGATAGATACGACATTGGAGTTGATCGCATCCCACTCTTCCTGACATGCTAACATTCTTCGCCCCAGATTCTTTGCTACGGGCACCTCTCCTAGAGTCTCCTCTAGGTTCTTCTTCCCTCCACAAACCTTGGACAGTGGAAGAATACATGGTCTGGGTCCTCTGGGACTCCATTGCAGTTTGGACAATCGGGTGAGGTATCCGGTTTAAAAATGAACAGGTACTGGCGATATCATATATGCCCCCTGAGAAACTGAGTAAGATTATAATTAATCTCACCGTGCCGTCTCTCCAACCACTTATTGATGGCAGGGATGAGCCTTTGTGTCCACCGACCTTTTCCCGAGCGTTCCCAACGCTCTTGCCATCTTTTTAGAGATCTCTCCCTTTCGGCGTTCTTCGTCTACGATAAAGGAGAGATAGATTTCGCATTATATATGTTCGTCATCTCATCTTTCCAGATGTCAATGGGCATCATTCCAGAGATGACGAATGCTGCATTCTCTGAGACAGTCCTCAATGCCGTGCACACCCTTAGGACTGTTCTCCTGTAAACTGAACTCAGTTTGCTAGCATTAAATGTAACTTGCAATCCTTTCCCCAAACTGGAGCTGCATAGAGCAGGATCGAACTCACTACCCTAGCTATAAGTATGCCGTGGCCCTCCCACGTTCGGATTCATCCTTGCAGTGGATGCTTTGTCATAAGCCACCTGCGCGTGCTGTTTATAGCTAAGCTTCCCGTCTATAACAACTCCCAAGTATTTGATGGCAGGCCTAGAAGTGATGATTTGGTTCTTAATTTGGATACGGACAAAATTTCTTGTACGGCGCTTGGTGATGAAGACCGTTTCCATTTTTTCCTCCGTAAGTGTCAGACCATAACAGCACTGATCGCTTCGTATGAGTATAACTCAGCATCTTCGAGGTGCTTTGCGACCACAACCAGCGCTATATCGTCGGCGTAGCTCACCACCGTGGCTTCCTTCGGAAGGGAAAGATTAAGTACATCGTTGTACATGATGTTCCACAGCAGTGAGCCCAGTACAGAGCCCTGTGGGACACCCGCAGAGATAACGTACTTCTGGGGCCCATCATCAGTGTCATACCAAACCCTCCGTTCTTGTAAATAGGTGTTGACAATAGCTGCAAGATAAGCGGGAATACCAATCATCGCTAGAGATTCCCGTATTAGGTTCCAATTGACCGAATTTAATGCATTTCTCACATCCAGGGTCACTACCGCGCAATATTTGCTAGTGCTGCCTTTTCCATGGATTGCATCTTCGGGCAAGCCAGTAAACATTTTGATGGCATCAATGCTTGATCTGGCTCTACGAAACCCATACTGCCGATCTGAGAGACCTTCCTGGCTCTCAACAACCGGGAGTAATCTATTATAGATTACTCGCTCTAGCTTTTTCCCCACAGTGTCCAAAAGAGAAATAGGTCTGTAGGAGGTTGGCTCACCTGGAAGTTTACCAGCCTTAGGCAGTAGCACCAACGTCTGTCGTTTCAATGATGCAGGAAATATCCCCTCGGACTAGCACGCTTCGACCAACTCAGCGAACATGTGCGGTCTGGATATTACGGCAAGCTTAAAGGCCCTATTCGGTAGGCCATTCAGACCCGGAGCTTTGTTATCTTCTATCCTAGTCCGTTAGTTTGTCTGTCTGTCCGTCTGTCACATGCGCTTTTCTCGGAAACGGCTATAGCGATTGACACGAAATTTGGTGAGAAGGTGGAAACTGTGAACGCCCAGACATGCATCCTTCTACTTTGAGATTAAGGGGAGTCCCGATACATGCAAAAGGGGGGTGTGAAATTCTTTTTCACCGAATATAGTCATGTTGACGTATTTTTGACATTCTCATCTAGGTTTACTTTGACGGTTGTTTTTCCTATTTATTTGTGTCCGGGTAGCTGAGTGGTTAGAGCACAAGGCTGTCATGCGGAAACTCGCGGTTCGAATCTCGCTGGTAGCAGTGGAATTTGTATCCTGATTTGACGTCGGATACCAGTCGACTCAGCTGTGAATGAGTACCTGAGTCAAATCAGGGTAATAATCTCGGCCGAGCGCAATGCTGACCACATTGCCTCCTACAGTGTACTGTAGTGTATCATTACGGTCTTGAATGAAGTGCTCTAACACACTTCAAGGCCCTGATCCAATATGGATTGTTGCGCCAACGATTATTATTAGTATTATAGTCATATTGGGTATCAAATGAAAGATTTCGATTAGTACTTTTCGAAGCCGGTCTTAGTTTTGAAATTGGTCAGAAAGGCGGGGAGTGGGAGGGGTGGAAAGCGATGATTTCTTTAACGATCCATTCTCAGAAACTACCCTACCGAAAAATCGGAAAAAAATCATGAAGCTGCCTCTGTATGGTGTCCAGGCGTCAAAATACTCTCCTTTCCATATTTTTGGGGAAATTGAGTACAACCCCCCTTAAGTTATCCTAGATTTATAAAAGTGGTAGTAGTATAGAATACAATATGAAGCATATTATCCCCAAATTTGATCAAAATCATGCTAGTACTAACAAAGTTGCAGTTGCTCAAAGTTGACTTGGCCGTGTAAGTTTACTGCAATTAAATATCAATATCACAGTAAAGTGAGTAGTCTGAGATGCTAAATGCATATACATAACGGGCTACATGCAAATTGGATAATTCTGCACTCAAATATACTCACAGAAGAAGCAAATAGAACCTTTCACACCTGAAGCGCCAAGCTTCCGGTTTTCCGACTTGTTTACGAATTGTGTACAACAAAAATCGATTCACTATCTGCCACCCTCAATTGAAATGAATGAAACCATTGCCATGTTAATTTAATCATAGTTTACCATATTTTGAAAATTGAAAAATTGGAAACTTTCCTCAAATTAGTATTTTCATATCTGAGCAACCCCGCTAGAGAAATAGATGGATTACAGTGATTGAATTGGCATGGAAATCCAAAGAACCAAGATATTCTTTATAGCATTGGATTCAAGAAACTGTGCTATCGACGGGGATTTATTTCGGATTATCTCGATGGTGTTTATTCTTCTTCCAGGGTGTCAAAATATATCCTTCCGACACCTGAACCTGGAGATTTATTGAAATTATAAGGGCACTTTGATTTTATTTTTTCATCCAGCTCCTTAACAATCACTTCTATAGGAGGCAAAGTGCTCTTAGAACAGAAAAAAGCCCTTGGGCAAACGCCACAAATGGAAACAAAGTAAAATATCCTGAATTTGCAGAAAGAATGGGCACTCTATCCTTTATCGTTATAGGGTCATCGCTTTTTTCGTGCATATTGTCAAGATGCTGGAACTTCCCAAAAAATCACAATTTCTCACTCCCTCTATCATTTAGTTCCAGATTTGATACTATTTTCGGAAACTACATAAAATATATATTTTTTCAAGACGCACGGGAATCATTATGAAGGACACAGGCGTGTTTACCAAGGTGCTATACCCAATTACATAATCGCTCAAGGTGCATTTAGTGGAAGATAAATCTCAGCATGCGCCGGTAATACTAGCCATTGTCATGGCTAAGGTGAGGAACATCTCCTTAGAATTAACAACGTTGAGAGCACTTATTGATTCTGGATCACAGCGGACCCCGATCACTGAGCCGAAACGTCAATACAGCGGAGTGCGAATATGTGGTTTTTTTGGGGTAGGGTAGGTGAATGCATTTACGCACAGAATGTTGGAATCCCGGTTCGGTACGTCGTCGGACTACCAACTAAACACCACCCCATCGTCATAGAGCTAGCTTGGAACCGTTTGTCACATTACTTCAGCTAGTCCCCGAACTCTCCAGCCTTGCGGAGCCTTCAAATCAGGGAATTCCTTTCAACAACGGGAGGAGAGTGGAGAAAGGTAACTGTCAGTTCAAGGAACCCCTGCCATTCAGCTCCTCCACCAATTGAGCTCTATCTTCTTAGTAACGAGAAGGACCCGGACGTAATGGGCAACACGGCTCCACCTGTCAGCAATCCTCAGCATCTCTTCGACAATGTTGTTTGGAGAGAAGTCCCCTGTGTTTAAATAGCGCTGCTGACGAATCCCATCCCACCTTCCACAAGAAAAAAAAGTGTGATGGTCGTCGTCTACAAATCCATTGCAAAACACACAATCCGGAGATTGCGCCTTTCCAAAACCTCCTTCATCATCATCATCATCAACGGCGCAACAACCGGTATCCGGTCTAGGCCTGCCTTAATAAGGAACTCCAGACATCCTGGTTTTGCGCCGAGGTCCACCAATTCGATATCCCTAAAAGCTGTCTGGCGTCCTGGCCCACGCCATCGCTCCATCTTAGGCAGGGTCTGCCTCGTCTTCTTTTCCTACCATAGATATTGCCCTTATAGACTTTCCGGGCGGGATCATCTTCATCCATACGGATTAAGTGACCCGCCCACCGTAACCTATGGAGCCGGATTTTATCCACAACCGGACGGTCATGGTATCGCTCATAGATTTCGTCATTGTGTAGGCTACGGAATCGTCCATCCTCATGTAGGGGGCCAAAAATTCTTCTGAGGATTCTTTTCTCGAACGCGGCCAAGAGTTCGCAATTTTTCTTGCTAAGAACCCAAGTTTCCGAGGAATACATGAGGACTGGCAAGATCATAGTCTTGTACAGTAAGAGCTTTGACCCTATGGTGAGACGTTTCGAGCGGAACAGTCTTTGTAAGCTGAAGTAGGCTCTGTTGGCTGACAACAACCGTGCGCGGATTTCATCATCGTAGTTGTTATCGGTTGTGATTTTCGACCCTAGATAGGAGAAATTGTCAACGGTCTCAAAGTTGTATTCCCCTATCCTTATTCTTGTTCGTGTTTGTGTTTGACCAGTGCGGTTTGATGTTGTTGGTTGATTCGTCTTCGGTGCTGACGTTGCCACCATGTATTTTGTCTTGCCTTCATTGATGTGCAGCCCAAGATCTCGCGCCGCCTGCTCGATCTGGATGAAGGCAGTTTGAACGTCTCGGGTGGTTCTTCCCATGATGTCGATATCGTCAGCATAGGCCAGTAGTTGGGTGGACTTCAAGAGGATCGTACCTCTTGCATTCACCTCAGCATCACGGATCACTTTCTCGAGGGCCAGCTTAAAGAGGACGCATGATAGCGCATCCCCTTGTCGTAGACCGTTGTTGATGTCGAATGGTCTTGAGAGTGATCCTGCTGCTTTTATCTGGCCTCGCACATTGGTCAGGGTCAGCCTAGTCAGTCTTATTAATTTTGTCGGGATACCGAATTCTCTCATGGCCGTGTAAAGTTTTACCCTGGCTATGCTATCATAGGCGGCTTCAAAGTCGATGAACAGATGGTGCAACTGTTGTCCATATTCCAACAGTTTTTCCATCGCCTGCCGCAGAGAGAAAATCTGATCTGTTGCTGATTTGCCTGAAGTGAAGCCTCTTTGATATGGGCCAATGATGTTCTGGGCGTATGGGGCTATCCGGCCTAGCAAGATAGTGGAGAATATCTTATAGATGGTACTCAGCAACGTGATACCTCTATAATTGCTGCACTGTGTGATATCTCCCTTTTTATGTATGAGACAGATTATGCCTCGCTGCCAATCGTCAGGCATTGATTCGCTGTCCCATACCTTGAGCACAAGTTGATGAACCACTTGGTGTAACTGGTCGCCTCCATATTTAACCAATTCGGCTGTAATTCCATCGGCTCCTGGCGACTTATGGTTTTTTAGCCGATGAATTGCACGGACTGTTTCTCCTAAACTTGGTGGTGGCAGTATTTGTCCGTCGTCTTCAGTTGGCGGGACCTCAAACTCATCGATGTTCTGGTTGTTCAGTAGCTCATCAAAGTACTCAACCCATCGCTCTAATATGCCCATTCTGTCGGAAATCAGATTTCCCTCTTTGTCTCGGCAGGATGAGCATCGCGGTGGGATCCTGCTGACTTGTTGGTAAAACTTGCGCGCCTGGTGCGGTTGCTCCCTATACTTTTCTAGTTCACAGACTTGTTGGTTCTCCCAGGCTTCCTTTTTCTGTCTGTGAAGTCGCTTCTCCGCTCGACGTAGTTCGTGATAAGTCTCTGCGCGTGCCCGCGTTCTTTGAGAATGCAACATTGCTCGGTATGCGGCATTCTTCCGTTCCGTTGCTAGCTTACATTCACCGTCAAACCAGCCGTTCCGACTCCTTTTGCGGCTGGGGCCAAGTATATTTGTGGCCGTATCCATGATAACGTTCTTCAGGTGGTTGTGAAGATCATTAGTTGATGCTTCATCTCCAGGTCCTCTATTGACTGCGGTTATTGCGGCATCCATCTGCCTCTAGTTTCATTTTGCCACTCGTCTAGAGTGCGTTGCCGTTCTTCACGAGCAACAACCTCCCTTAGCTCATCCCCTTGCGTTTGTATATGGCTTGACGCTCCTTAGCAACAAAGGGAACGGGGATCACTCCCGCGATCACCATCATGGCCGGTTCAGAAACAGTACGGTACGCAGACACCACCCGCAAAGCTCCCCGTTTCTGTACTTACGTGAGGCGCTTACGATGTACCTCCTTGCCAAGAGCGTCAGCCGATACCTCGGCGCCGTAAAACAGGACAGACTGCGTTGAATTCATTAGAGGACGTCGCCTGCTAGACGTACGACCCCTAATATTTTCCATTAGCCTACTTAACGCCGAAATTCCAGCTGCAACCTTGTTCGCTGCTGCTTTGATTTGCTCAAAAATCTCATCTTCAGCCCGAGGTACTTTACCGCTGGTTTTGACCGGAATATTGATTCGCCGAACGATATGGGATATAGGGTCGGAATTCTCTTTTTAGTCAGGATGACTATTAGGGATTTTTCCAGTGAAGGTTGAAACCATGAGTAGTCATCCATCCGCTTACCCGTCGCATCAATATGCCAAGTCTGCTTTGCGCCTGTTGGACTTTGCGTCCAGCGACAAGCACCGCGACATCATCTGTATAGCCGACCAGGCGCGATCCTTCTGGCATGTCGAGTTTAAGTAGACTATCATAGGCAGCGTTTCAGAGGTCCGGCCCTAGGATGGATCCCTGTGCCATCCTCCTCTGACCCCATGAATTAAAGGCGTTTCTGACGTCAAGCGTTACGAGGAGCACAACCCGTCGAGTTTAGAGGCCAGGTGCCTCCGCTCGAACGGCATCCACGACTTGCATAACAGCATCAACTGTGGATCCCCTTGCTCTAATACCAAACTGCCGGCGAAACAAATCTTCGGCAGCGCATATCGCCTCAGCGAGTCTACTCTGATGAGATTTCCGAGGACTTTTCCAGCAGTGTCAAACCTACATAGTGGGCGGTATAAAGAGGGCAGCTCGGGGTCGCTTTTCCCTTTATGGAGCAGCGCAAGCCTCCCCACCTTCCAACGAGCAGGGGAGGTGCCCTCTTTCAGGCAAGGGTTGAATGCGCCGATCAGTTGGTCTGGCCGATGTTGGAATACCAGTTCGTATACCTCTACTTTTCATAGAGAGGACTGCCTGTTCCAACCCTTTTAAAGAATAAAGTGGACAGTTCTCCGCGCTTTCCGCACCGACGTCATCATCCCATACGGGATGGGGTCCATCTGCTCGACCTTAAATGAACATAGTTTCCGCAGAGCCCCGATTTTTCGAGTTATCAGTTTGTAACCGAGTCCCCACGGGTCCCCATTCACCTCGTCGACCAGATCTTGCCTGCAGCGAGTTTTGCTCTTCTTTATTGCGCTGCAGAGTCTAATTTTGGCTGATTTGTACTCCGTCATTATGATACCTGTCTCCTCCCGGTCGCCTAGACGTTGCGTTAAGCGGCAGAGCCTGTGACATTCCTTCCGGAGCTCTGCGATTTCCACTGTCCACCAATACATAGAAGGTTTATCACGTCTCGATTGGACATGGAGGCTCTGCAGGTCGTCGTTATCAGGTTCATAACTGAATTTACGACAGTGTCGGCAGCAGCGCCACCACCCCAGGGGTATCCTCCAGCGCGGCCCTACTTATTCACCGATAGTTTGCGCCCACTACTTTGAAGGTAATGTATTGATGGTCGCTTGCTGAAAAGTCTCCCAGAACTCGCCACCCGTCCACCAACGACACCAGTGATTTCGACGCGATGGTTACGTCTGGAATGCTTCCCTCGCAACCCGGGCGCCAGAACTTTGGGGTGGATCCGGTGTTTAGAACTACCAGTCCTGTTCTCGCTGCCATTTTAAGAATTCGTTTCCCTCTGGAAGCTGTGTGAGGCATGCTCCATTCAAGTGTCCTAACATTGAAGCCATCCCCAACCACGATCCGCCCATCTGTGCCTAAGATAGCGTCCTCCAAAGCATCAAACCAATGTCGTCCTCTTGGCCTAAGGAGGGTGCCGTCGCGAACCCCGTGGCAGCGGTACCGGTTATGTCTAGGTGTCATGAAACTGGGTCCTTGTTTTGGTATTGCTCACTGATGAGTACTAAATAAGCTTTGGTCTCCGCAGCGAACAGCGCTAGCAACTCGTGAGCGGTTGCACTGCGGTGCATAATGATTTGCCGAATCATGTTGACCGCGTCTTAGCTCTTTCCAGTTCTGCTCTGCAGACTGGATACCGCTCCGAACCCGCAGTGTGCACAACGTTCTCATTGTTTGCACCATGGTCCCTACATAGGACGCAGTTTCCTTTTCATTGTAGGTGTTCGCTCTATGGCCTGCCTGACCGCATTTATGGCATGTTGCCCTTCTGTCAGATCCCCGACAGGTTGCAGACGTGTGCCCGTAATCCAAACATCTGTAACATTTGGTTGGGGCGGCCCGGATCCGTATCCTACACACTACCCAGCCAATTCTTATTTTCCACCGCAGCGAGTTTTTGGCCTCGGGAGTTCGCAGAGGCGATACCAATCCGGGCATTGATTACCTCCGGGCATTCGCATTTGATGGACTCTTCTACCTCGTTGGCAGTTAAGTTCTCGGATTTCCAGAGAACACATGGGTTCCAGGCTGGAAACCAAAGCTTTTTCTCCCTGAATCTCATTGACTGCTTCACAAAA
Organism: Hermetia illucens; assembly: GCF_905115235.1. Lineage (NCBI taxonomy): Eukaryota > Metazoa > Arthropoda > Insecta > Diptera > Stratiomyidae > Hermetia > Hermetia illucens. The sequence continues at coordinate 55,459,527 of NC_051849.1, forward strand.
CATAACTTTATTTATTGTTTTCGCGCCTAGCTCGACTAGGACTCCAACACCCGTCGTTCTTCGAATAGAAAACACTTCTGCTCCGTTATCTTCGGGTTCGATCATGTAATGGATATCACTGAGGGCTTAAGCAAAAGTCTTGCCTTTCGTCGGTTTAATAAGCAGAGCTGGCAGGCTAGTCCTTCTTCATCACACCCCTTTTCTTTTCGTGCTCCGTCTTTCGTGTCCGCCTTAATTTGAGCAGAGGTTTTTCTGATGGCGGGACGTGTTATTGTCTGTTGTTCCTCTTCGCCTTCTTCTTTTGAGCCCTGGCGAGTATCTGAGTGAAGTCTCCTTCAGATGTCCCTTCCTTCTTTCGTTTTTCCCCAATTCGCCCGGCAATGGGCTGTCTGCGATCCGTTTGGTACTCGTAGTGTTGTCTTCTGAAGGCGAGATTGTTTCTGCTTCCTGCGGATTTTCGCCTATTCTCCATGTCCGTCTATAAAATGAAATCCTGCCCAGGAGCTCCTCCAGTTCCATAAGCCCGTGTTTCACCCTTTTGCTGACTTTTTCTGGGGGAACGTCGCAAATCGCATGCGCTTTACAACTGCTGCCCATTTTTTAATAAGCGTTTCCTCTTCAACTTGCGCCAGAGTAGTCGACAGCGCTCCCATTCGGCTTATATTCGAAACTATTTGGTTAGTTTCAGCAGTTTTCACTGTGCCTCTTTCCGGAATGATAGCACTGCCTGGTAAGGATTGGATTCCTGCCTCCGTTGCCGGTGCCGCATCACTTTCCGAGTCTTTCTTTCCGTCTGCGCGTCCCGATGTCTCGTTGGGTATTTTAGTCCTTGTTGTGTCCTTTGCTGGGCGCTGAGCCAGGCGGCGCATTTTCGTGCTGCGTATAAACGCAACCAGCTCACTCGCCATTCCCACTATCTCCTCGTTTGATTTGTTTTTGTTCGCCATTTAAGTTGTTTACCAACCAACTACATATTGCAACTACCGTAAAATTAAAATGATTTTACAAACTCCTTGAATCAGGTGAAGCAGGAAATAATGAACATGAGTTCCATGTAGTGCATATATATACACAACGAAATAGGAAAGGATGCCAGAGTTTATCGGCTTATATGCTTCTATAACAAAATACCGTTCGAAATTATAACTAAAGTCAGCAATTTAACAAAACTAAATACAAACATACATACTCATACATCTGTAAACATTTTTTGCTTCATGGCACTAGACATTACCATTATTTGCTTTGGTAATCTGCAGGTTTTTTACCTTTCAAGTTAGCTTTTCTAAGTGACGAGTATAATATAATACCAGGGGAGCTTGCTACGAGTGACGATGAAATGCTAACCACCTTCTTTCGTGGCAAGATTTGCAGAGATATACATATTCGGACTAAATAGTCATAGAAATTACACTCGTATTTTTTCCAGTTATAGACTATCTACACTTCGAAGTACCATCTATCCATGCAGTATAGGTTAATAACCCCAGATCTGCTCACTAAAACCGATGGTTTGCTCATTAAAACGCGCACTGAAAACTTCGCTATTCAAAAATAAGCCTAATGACGGTTAGCCAGACCATTAATCCCTTCAGCTATGTAAGTATCAGCGAAATAAGAAATTTTGCACATTAATTGCTGCAGCAATGCAAAGAGGTCAGAGCTATGTATCTTTAATCTTCAAAATTGCAGAGATCTGACCACGCATTTTATTATTTATTGTGAACGTCATTTACTTGCTTTTGTTATAGAGTATGAAGCCCACTCAGTGGTCTAGCAGATGTGCTTCTTTCTTCTTTGGCAAAGACTTTCTTTTCAGGCTGAAATGTGGGAGTTGGGTTGGGCTCAGATGGTTAAATTAGTACACCGAGACGTTTTCAAGCCTTCAGGCTGCAAGTTGAGCTGGATTGGCGTGTGTATGTATGTACATCAATTTATGCATATTGTATGTGCATAGATATTTAAGAAAGTAAATTTACAGGCTTAGACTTGGCTTGAAGATGATTTTTTTGTATTCCTCCAAAACAGTTTGATTAATATTCTTGTGGTTGAATAATAATTGTTTGAGAAAATAATTTAAAAAATATATTTCTTTGTCGTGTCAGTCAGAAGAAGTTCACTGCCTCGGCAGCGAGCATATTTCATACTTTTTCGCATAAGACGCATGAGAGGTAATAAACCATAAAGTTGACCTCATAAAATAATTTCTTTTCGAAGCACGTTTCGTGAATATAATTCAGAGAGATTAGACATTTCCCCTTTGCATTGTTATACATTGTCCATACAAATATGCATCGAACCTATTGGCATACTTTAATCTCTAATCAAAATCGTATGTTTCCCTTCTTTTGTCCTTTTAAGAACTATAAAATATAGAAGGAGTATTTATGCATATAAATATGTAAATAACTTCAGAAAATAACTGTGAATTATATTTTCCAGCACCAATAGATGCACGTGTGTGTTCGTTTATGTATCGCATTTGGAACACATTAACACCAAAGATCCCGATACCGGGCCACTCACAAAGAAAATGTTCTTTGGACCCCGCTTCCTCATTACAGGACGTATCATTTTGAAGAATTCCTATTCAGAACATATGTTCAACTAGTGAATTATGACCAGTCAGAATGCCCACAATACTTCTACAAATCTTCCTACTTTTTGTCAGGATAAACTTTGCCGTATGTTTGTTTAAGGATTTACCATCTGCCATTTTGGTAAACTTGTTCCCAGTGTTTAATAGTAGCATTAGCCAATGCTACTGACACCCCAATTGCTGGTTCCGGTCCGACCAGGGGGAAAGTGAACCCTCTTTTGCTAAAGCATCCAAGATTTCATTTTCCTCTACACCACAATGGCTTCGATCTAGAAACAGAGTTAAATCAGCTTCTACATCCCTGGACGATTTTTGAAGTAGTCAAAGGACGCCCTCAACGCAGCTTGACTATCGCTACAGATTGCGATAAACCTGTCCTTCAACCACTCGTCAATCATTCAGGTTTGCCACCCTTACGATCGCATACAGTTCGGCATACCGTTGCATATTGTTACAAGGGAAAAGACCACATCACGTTTTCATTTGAGAGGGAGAATCTTGACCGACCGAACTTAGCGCCTTCTCACGAATGTAACACCAGTCTCTCTTGACATTTTAACAAGAATGATGCCAAGCTGATTTGTCTAAAATTCTTTGAATTTGAATAGTCATCTTTCACAGACTTCGGTGTTAAGACTACGTTAACCTTTTCCCAAGAGGCAGGCACGTAGCCCAGAACAAGGCATTTTTCAAAAACAACGAACTTGCGTGCTGAAACGTTTCCAGGAACGCAATTCTCTCCCTCTCATTTTTAACACCTGCACTCCGGGATAGTGTACTTCTAAGACAACCTGTATAGACTCAACTCTTGAATTGATCAAAGTTCCATCCCGGAAGTTTAACCAGTCTTCATTTTTATTGCTTTTTCAAGCACAATTCAGAAGTCGTTTGGTTTATTTTCTGAGTCTTCGCAGTTCTCGGTTTCACCATTGAACCTTTTTACCGCTTTGGCACCGGGAAATAGGACAAGCTTCTTCAAAACATCCTAAATGTGTGCTATTCACATTTTTCAATTGATCTTCAATCGCCAAAGAAGCCTTTAGCCTAGAGCCCTTAGTTGCCTGGAGAACTCCACTTTATTGCCAAGAAGTTAATTGAATTTTGTCCAATCCATTTTCCAAGGATTCCGTCTCTGTATTATAGACTAAATTCTTTTTCATCTAAACTCGCCAGTCTTTAATCAACTCTAATAACTTAATAATGAAGATTGTTAGGTCAATTACTTGACCTTAGAGTGCACCCTACGTTCGCGTCATCAGACCAGCTTCTTCTTCTTCAGCCTTTGCCCCGTTCGTAAGTAGGATCGGTTCGTTGTGATCGGTTACACCATTTTGTTTTATCAAAAGCCTGATGAAGATGCAATCGCGAGGCTTTCAAATTCCCATCCAGCTTATCGTTGTTTAGGCCGGCTATTTAGTTTCTTACCATCGACTTTGACGCTCAAACCAATCTTGGCAAGTGAATTTTTGATAGCGCAAATTGCGTGACCATACCATTGAAGACGCCTCTCTAGCAATTTTTCCACTATCGGTGCAACCCCATATTGATTGCGGATACCTCATTTCGAAAGTGATCAAAACGTGTCAGGCCACTAGTCCAACGCACCACTTCGTCTCTCACTGACCCAAGATATTTAAATCGCTCGGTTTCTGGCGGATCACTGCCACTAACAGGGACTGCGGCTGTTTTATGGGGATCGGTCGTCAAAAATTCAGTTTTATTTATATTCAATCTGAAACCGTGTTGCATGAGGCGATCATTCAGATCAATTTTGCTATTAGACGCAAGGAAAATATCATCTGCATAGAGCAGTGTATAGTGCGAGGACGTTAGATGTCTCGTGTGACGGTGTCTATAACAAGAGCAAAGAGGAGTGGTGAGAAAGTGCTTCCTTGATGAACGTCAACAGAGACACCCGCTACTTTTCGGATTTTACTTTTCGAATCGTGGTAGAACAATTCAACCCAGCCCACAAGTTCTTCTGGCTCTAGGTATTGATAACTTCAAACAGCTTCTCTAGGACTGCATTTGATATTGCCCAACAAATATACTGAGCGTTCGCATCACAACTTATTAAGAGCACAAGGCCACTTGATTTCGCATACACTATTAGATCCCTTAGTTCTTGCGTCGGCGGAGGACACAATGAATTTGAAGGTAAGGAAGTTCAGGCAACTATGACGTTTCTCCTCTCGCCATTAAACTGGTATTGTAAATTGACTGCAACTAGGTCCCGAGAACAGAAACAGATTTTGTTAAAACGAACCCATGGTTCTTGTATCAGGAATATATGACGACAGTCTTGCAACTTTGCCAGCTTTGTTGCCAGTAGATAGGAAGTGGCTTTGGTATGCTGCAGGGTAACTTGACAAGCTTTTATGTTTGAAGACATAAGTGTAGTCTAATGTGAAAACCACCGCTAACTGAAAAATTTGCTGCGTCCAGTGTGAATTTCACCGGAGTTACCAGCCTGTCCTTACCTTCCGCCGAAAGTTCCGCTTTCTTGCGTCCTATTACTCTGGATATCGCCATACTTGGTGATGTAGCAACGACCATGTTTTCATTCCCAAGAAACTTTGCTTTCTTTCGCGGTACCATCCGTTGTGATGATGATGTGTGATACATCCAAGATTCATTGGGTCCGGCCTGCATTGATCTGTTTCCTTATAGCGGAATTAGACCATTTGAATCTACATCACCAGCTTGCCTTTCTTTCGCTTTTCCTGGTAGAGCCGGAAGAGAAAGTTCTGCCTGCTGAATCCAGATGTTTGGCACTTGCCGCAAATTTCAAACGTCCACAAACATTTGGGAAACCAAACATCGCAATTCATACGTTTGCGGATACGTTAGTGGCAGATATGCAAATTCCCTGTGATTTGCCCTACTCAAGTCAAGCCAACCGCCGTTTTTGAATGTGACGGAGGTTGGCTGCGTTAAATGAATGAAGGCCAAAACGGCGAATCTTGTGCCCGACAAAAACATGTTTGAATTGCGAGTATGAAATAAAAATCAACTTCAAAAGGCATTTATCATGAAGCTGAAGAATGAAATTGTACTTCATGAGATTGCATGGGAAGTTCTCATTACATTGAAAACTTTCATGGGCAGACACCGACCATCGAGCAATTTTTCATCGCTAAAAGGAGGTGTCCGTCCATAAGGAGGAATAATACAATTCTTCGAAAAAAAATTCTGTCGAGGGAGGTCACCTTTGTAAGCAAATGAATACACTTTTTAAGATATGATAAAATTTTTATTTCCTTGTTTATCACGCAAAACTTAAACCATTAGTTTACATTACATTTTTCAAAAAACTCGGAAATTGTGGACTGACGTAGCATTTTCTGTTTTTCTTCCAAGGAGAGTGTTTAAATACTTTCCTCTAAATTCTTTAAATGCTCGAAGATAGCATAGTCTTTCTTATAAAAAAAACTTTAAAGTTTTTCAAAGCAGTTTGTCAGCAGTTTATAACTGTTACTGGCTGCACCTTAATTCAGGTTGCTTTTATGAAATGCACAGCCTCCAAGACGTTAATTGGTTTCTTCACCAAAGAAGTGTCAATGCTTGTCAAGATATGTTTTACATACATGCTTCGATAGTGAACCTTGAAATTTTTCATAACGCCCTGATCTAACGGCTAACAAGCTAATGTCATGTTGCTTGCAAGAAAAATTATTTGTATATTTTGTAATTGCAAGTTGCGAGGATGTGAAATTGCATTGTCTAGGTAAAGCATAATTTTTTTGCTGCCTAATTTTTCGGTCGAAATCCATTAGCCACTGAGTCATTAATTCGTGTGTCATCCACGCCTTTTTATTAAAATGCCAAATTATTGGCAACCGCTTGATGTCCATGGAGGGAAATGCTCTGGGTCGTGCAGCTTTCCCAATCACGAGGGATTTTTCTTTTTCTCCTGCTAAATTAGCGCACAGCAAAATTGTTTACTTTTATTTGGACAATTTTCCACTGTGACACTTATCTGATTCGAGAGCAAGCGTTTTATTGGATAATTCTCTAAAGAAAAGACCGGCATTATAAATGTCCTGTGGTCTATAACCAATTAAATGTGCTGGAAGTTTTTTTAAAAATTGTTCAATGTCTTCTGGATTAACAGCAGAGGCTTTACCAGACACACATCCAAATGCTATATTGTGGCTACTGCGAAATCTTTGCAGCCAACCGTTGCAGCAAAATTTTCAACTATAAGGCTTAAAGCAATTTTCTTGGCTTTCTCCTGAACAATTGGTCCCGATAATGGAGTGTTTTGACTTCCGACTTTGCAAAACCAGTCATAAACCATGACATCAATATTTTTCCCTTTTGAATTAATGAAGTTTTATTTACTGTTGATATTTTCTCCAGCAATCCATCTGGTCCTTAGTGTCTCTTTGTTACGCACAATAAGGGAAGCCTGCGTCCTTCCTATGTCAAATCTGGTTTAGACTAGGCAAATTATCAACATTGAAACTGTTTTAGATGATTTGCCTGCAGTTTTACCTTTTGGTTTGAGCATAAATGTAAAGCGGGTCTTAGTTTTGAAAGGTGGGGAGTGTGGCCAGCGAAGGTGATCATTTATTTAACGGACCCATACTCAGAAACTACCCAACCCAAAAATCTGAAAAGGTCATGTTGTTGGCGCTATATGGTGCCTAAGCTCCGAAATTCTTTCCATATAGATATCTGTTCAAATAAAGTTGATAATAGTATATTACTATAATCTTTAGTAATTGGCTGCAAAACTACCTTTAAGTTCATCCTAGCACCATGTAGTAGGTGGCTATAACATAGAGTGTGATGCCGCCAAGTTTGGTGGAGATGGCACTATTACAATCAAAGTTATAAGAGATCAAATTTGCCGCTTGCAAATTCGAGGCTTTGAATGTCAATATCACCCGAAAGTGAATATTCCCACATAATATATGCATAGAGGAACCAACCAACAACATCAAACCGAGACGAAACAACCAACAACATCAAACCGCGCTGGATAGGAGGATAGAATAAGAGAATACAACTTTGAGACCGTTGACAATTTCTCCTATCTACGGTCGGAAATCACAACTGATAACAGCTCTGATGATGAAATCCGCTCACGGTTGTTGGCTGCCAACAGAGCCTACTTCAGCTTACAAAAACTGTTCCGCTCGAAATGTCTCACCATAGGGTCAAAGTTCTTACTGCACAAGACAATGATCTTGCCAGTCCTCATGTATTCCTAGGAAACTTGGGTTTTTACCAAGAAAAATTGCAAACTCTTAGCCGCGTTCGAGAGAAGAATCCTCAGAAGAATTTTTGGCCCCCAACATGAGGATGGACGATTCCGTAGCCTACATAACGACGAAATCTATGAACGATAAAATGACCGTCAAGTTGTGGATAAAATCCGGCTCAATAGATTCCGGTGGGCGGGTCACTTAAACCGTATGGATGAGGATGATCCAGCCCGGAAAATCTATAAGCCCAATATCTATGGTAGAAAAAGAAGACGAGGCAGACGCTACCTGAGATGGAGCGATGGCGTAGATCTGGACGCCAGACAGCTTTAAAGGATATCGAATCGGTGGACCTACGTGCAAAACCAGGGTGCCTGGAGTTCCTTGTTAAGGCAGGCCTAGACCGGATACCGGCTGTTGTGCTGTTGATAACGATGAATCATGAAATTCGTATTCATAATCACATAAGCATGATTAGAAGTTTGCCCAACTCTGCTTTAAATCCCAAAACAGACATTATTAGGCGAGACTAAATCTAATCTAGACGTAATTAAAAAGTTAGAATCATAAAAGTGCTGAATGCGGACTTTTCTTTGCGATGCACTACATGCCAAATTAAAGGGGAAATGCTGCTGTATAGAATTCATAAGTAATTTAAGGGCTCGCCAAACTGAAAGCGATCTGTCCACACGGACAGGGCGGCCTGTCCTTCGCGAACCCTATTTTGTGAAATATTGTGCATCATCCTTGTCAAAGTAGTCCGTGGCGGATGGTGGACACTTTGTGAAAAAATACAGAGCTAGGGACGGAGGGGAAAATGGATACCGAAAAACTAATTGAACTTCGTAATCACGTTAATTTGTTTGTTTTGCTGTTAACGACATTGAATGCATCTTTTTGATCGGCCTGTCGCGGGACCTGTCACCAAGAGAGATCAGGTTGGAATTAGCCTAGTCGATTAGCTCCAATTGTACTTTTTTAAGGTTTTGTTTGTAAAACAAAACCTTATTAAAATCGGTTTACTGTCTGTCTGTCTGTCCGTCTGTCTGTCTGTCTGTCTGTCTGTCCGTCACACGCATTTTTCTCGGAGACGGTTGTAGCGATTGGCACCAAATTTAGCAGAAAGGTGGGAACTGTGAACGCTCACCCATATAGTGAGTTACATCCTTTTACGTCGAATTTAAGGGGGAGTCCCCATACATGCAAAGGAAGGGTGTAAATTTTTTTTTCATCAAATATAGTCATGTCGGGTATCAAATTAAAGGTCTCGATTAGTACTTTTCGAAGCCAGTTTTAGTTTTGACATTTGTTGAAAAGGTGGGGGGTATGGGGGGTTTAAAGTGGTCATTTTTTTAACGAACCCATTCTCAGAAACTACTCAACCGAAAAATCTGAAAAAAATCAGGGGGCTGTTACTATATGGTGCCTAGGCTCCGAAATACCCTCCATACCGATACCTGTTCAAATAAAGTTAATAATAGTACATTACTATAATTTTTAGTAATTGACAGGAAAACCCCCCTTAAGTTCATCCTAGAATCACAAAATTTTGCAACAATATAGGCTACAGCAATCCTGCCAAATTTGGTGAAAATCGCACTATTACTAACAAAGTAATATTAAGTCAAAGCTGTCACTTCTCTGCAAATTCGAGACTATGAATGTCAATATCACTTGAAAGTGGCTATTTTCACATAATATATGCATATTTTACGTGCTACATGCTAATGGGACAAATGCACACCCAAATCTCTTTATAAAAGAAATAAACAAAACCTTTCATACCTGAAGCGTCTAGCTTCCGGTTTCCCGATTTGTTTATCTCTTTTCCTGATATCACACACAACCGATTTTAACAAAACCTTGTTAAAATCGGTTTACAGTCTGTCTGTCTGGTTGCTACACGCATTTTTCTCGGAGACGGTTATAGTGATTGACACCAACTTTTCTGGCAAGGTGGGAATTGTCAATGCTCACGTTAGTTAGATCATTCTAGGTCGAATCATACATGCAAAAGGGAGGTGTAGTTTTTTTTCATCAAATATAGTCAGTGTGGGTATCAAATGAAAGGTATCGGTTAGTACTTTCCGAAGCCAGTCTTAATTTTGACATTTATCGAAAAGGCGGGGAGTGCGGGGAGTGAAAGTGGTCATATCTTTAGCGGAACCATTGTCAGCAACTACCCAACCCAAAAATCTGAAACGAATCATGAAGCCAGCGCTATATGGTGCTTAAGCTCTGAAATACCCTCCATATAGAGATCTGTTCAAATAAAGTTAATAATAGTATGTTACTGTAATTTTTCGTAATTAGCTACAAAACCACCCTTCAGTTGAGCCTAGTACCACGAAGTAGTAATGTAGACTATAACATAGAGCATAATCCCGCCAAGTTTGGTGGAAATCGCACTATTACTAACAAAGTTATAAGAGTTCAAATTTGTCGCTTTTTTGCAAATTCAACACTTTGAATGTCAATATCAGTGGGGATCAAATAGATATTCTCACATAATATATGCACATATTACGTCTTAGGTACAAATGGAACAAACGCAGCCTCAAATGTCTTTAGAAAAGAAATACACAAAAATGTTCAGCACCGGGTTTCCCGACTTGTTATAAGTCATGCTATAGCTTATATAGAGAATGATACCACCAAGTTTAGTAGGAATCGCTCCATTACTAACAAAGTTATAATACTGCAACTCGAATATCAATACCCTAAGTGAATGGTCTGAAATACTAAATACAAATGGGGCAAATCTACTAGCTTCTGCTTTTCGACTTGTTCGCTATAGCGTAGAAATGTGTATATACCTGTTCATATTTTACCCCATAAAGTACCTCTTGCTACCTGCCTTCAATTGTAATCCTGCTATTATCAGATTGGTATTTGACCAGTTGAACAATTTAACAAGTTATTTCGCTTACAATGTCGAAAGTTTTAATTTATTTAAGATGCATCCATTCGATTTTATCAAACTATGTATAATACAAGTGGATTTAAACCAAACCAATCATGGACTGGATATCGTTTAGGAGGAAATATTATAGAAACATCTGCGTCAGTGGACAAGCAATATTTCTTGTAATTGGATGCATTAATGACTGCATTATGCACTTGAATGAATGAATCATGTCTTTCTTCTCTTGACCACAAGTTCCAAGCACTTCGGCGATGCATAACGCCCAGTTGAACACTCTCTTTGCCATGTCTGGCCTGCTATCGACAAACAAGTAAGAAATTGCAAAAGTTGAGTGTACCTCCGAGCGTACCGGCTTATTTAGAAATGAATTTGTGTAAACACTGCACCAATGGGTCATTATTCATTTCTATTCTTGGACACTGATTAAGCACGCCTGGCTATGACAGTAGAGATAATGCACGCCAATATTACTGAGATATCGCGGCTACAATTTATTGCGAGCCATTTCTTATAAATCGGCTAAATTTGAAGATTACGACAAGTTAGTGTGGAATGACCTTTATACACATTGTGATGTCAACATGGTCTCCTTTTAACATTAAACGCATTGTTATGAGCCCCATTTTATACATTGTTTATTGTTTATTATCGAACACGGTGGAATCGGATGGTTTGCATTTAAATGATGAATATGCAGTTGGAATTCGCAGCGGTGAAGGCACACAGCGTGTTTTCAAGAGAATGTTATGTAACTCCTAGGAAAGGTTCCACGTATTAGGTGTACAGATGCTCACAAAATTGAAGGCACAAGTGGTCATTTATTGGCTTGGATCAAACTAAATTAAAACTTTTCGGCAAATCAAATAGTTTTTAGTTTTTCCAAAAGCAATATATTTCCTCTTAGTAACATAATATCATATAATAACAAGTCGGGAAACCGGAAGCTGGGCGCTTCAGGTATGAAAGGTTTTGTTTGCTTCTTGTGTGAGTATATTTGGGTGTGGAACTATCCCGTTTGTACGCAGCCCGTTAAGAATATGTATTTAGCATATCAGATTTAGTACTTCGGGTTGTAAATTTACACGGTAAAGACAACTTTGAGCTACTGTAACTTTGTTAGTAATAGTACGATTTTGATCAAACTTGGAGATAATATGCTTCATATTATATCTTATACTACTACCAACTTTTATAACTCTGAGGTAAACTTAAGGGGGGTTTTACTCAATTTTCCCAAAAATATTGTAATATACTATTATTAACTTAATTTGAACAGATATCGATATAAAGAGTATTTTGAGGCCTGGGCACCATATAGGGGCAGCTTCATGATTTTTTTCAGATTTTTTCGGTTGGGTAGTTTCTGAGAATGGGTCCGTTAAAGAAATCATCAATTTGCACCCCTTCCACTCCCCGCCTTTTCAGCAAATCTCAAAACTAAGACCGGCTGCGAAAAGTACTAATTGAGACCTTTCATTTAATACCCCACATGACTATATTTGGTGGAAAAAAAGTTTACACCCCCCTTTAACATGTATGGGGACCCCCCTTAATCTCAACGTAGAAGGACATCACTGACTGCATGTCTGGGGGTCCACAGTTCCCACCTTCCCACCAAATTTCGTGTCAATCGGTACAGCCGCTTCTGAGAAAGTGCCTGTGACAGACAGACAGACAGACTGGCAGACATTGAACCGATTTTAATAAGGTTTTGTTTTGCAAACAAAACCTTAAAAAACATCCATTTCATTTATATATACATATCTGTATATGATATAAGGACTAACAACAAAAAAAGGCAAAATATACAACACAAAATTGAAGGCACAAAGAAATTAAATCTGTAATATTTCAGTCTTGTTGTCCTTTTAGTACCTGGTTGGGTATCATCAAGCATCTATCACTGCTCGCAATCATCTGGGCATACTTTCGATTAACTTCTTAGTAGATATTTTGCCATCCTTGAAGGATTACGTTTTTTAACATATTTTTGTTAGTGATGGATACTCTGCGGATGACTTTTTTCAAAAATGACCATAAATGTTCAATTGGATTAAGATCCACTGAACCTGGGGAAGTTTTGAGTTGTTTCGGAGTGTCGTACACCAACGAGGGCTTAACGTTGTGCGCCGCACGCTTAGGATCGTTGTCTTGTTGGTACTAATATACGTCCTCAATTTAGATAGATTCAATTTGGCAGCATTAATGTTCAAATTGCCTTTTAATATATCTAAGTATTTACACTGGCGCATAATTCTATCGATAATTTCTAAATTTTCGACTCCATTAGCAGATATACACCCCCAAACGATAATTCCGCTGGCACTATGCTCTACTATTGCTGATAAATTTTCCCTGTTCAGGGCTGTATTTGCTTTTCTCTAAACTAAACTACATTTCCTTCCAAAATCGGGACTGTGGTTAACGGATTTTTTAGCAAATTCGAGTCTTTTCTTCCTATTAACTTTGGAAATGAATGGCTTTCTACGAGAAATACTTCCATTAAAGTCGTGATTCTGGAATGTTCTTCGTATCATCATCATCATCAACGGCGCAACAATCGGTATCCGGTCTAGGCCTGCCTTAATTAGAAACTCCAGACATCCCGGTTTTGCGCCGAGGTCCATCAATTCGATATCCCTAAAAGCTGTCTGGCGTCCTGACCTACGCCATCGCTCCATCTCAGGCAGGGTCTGCCTCGTCTTCTTTTTCTACCATAGATATTGCCCTTATAGACTTTCCAGGTGGGATCATCCTCATCCATACGGCTTGAATGACCCGCCCACCGCAACCTGTTGACCCGGATTTTATCCACAACCAGACGGTCCTAGTATCGCTCATAGATTTCGTCGTTATGTACGCTACGGAATCGTCCATCCTCATGTAGAAGGCCAAAAATTCTTCTGAGAATTCTTCTCTCGATCGCGGCCACGAGTTCGCAGTTTTTTTTTGGAGGAGATAGGAGAAATTTTCAACGGTCTCAAAGTTGTATTCTCCTATCTTTATTGTTTTCGTTTGAGCAGTGCGATCCGATGTTGTTCGTTCTTTCGGTTTTGGCGCTGATGTTGCCACCATGTAATGCGTCTTGCTTTCATTAATGTGCCCCCCACAATTTCGTGCCACTTGCTCGATCTGGATTAAGGCATTTTGTACATCTCAATATCGTTAGCGTAGGCCAGTAGTTAGGTGGACTTGAAGGGGATGGTGTATCTCGCATTTACGTCTGCATCGCAAATCACTTTCTCCAGGGCCAGGTTGAAGAGATCGCATGGTTGACCACCCCCTTGTCGTAGACCGTTGTTGATATTGAATGGTCTCGAGAGTGACCTGGCCTAGCACACTTCTCAGGGTCAACCTAGTCAGTCTTATCAATTTTTTGGGATACGAATTCTCTCATGGCCATGTACAGTTTCACCCTGACTATGCTGTCATAGGCCACTTTAAATTCGATGAAAAGATTGGTGATGCCATCAAAGAAGTCGCTCACCATTATGTTAGTTGATTGCACAATTCATTCCTTCACTACATATGCACCGCAGACACGATCTGATTCTGTCTCATAACATGAAGATTTTTGAACGCATTCTTGACAACCGTATTCGCGACATCGTTCAAATAACTGTGAATCAAGCGGGTTTTGTCAACAACTGTGGAATTATTGACGCAATACATGCTACACGGTTACTCCTGGAGAAACACCCTCTTTACATTGCATTTCTGGGTCTAAAAAAGGAGTTGGACCGTGTGCCACACGAACTCATCTGGTATGCTCTACGACAACTCCTAGTGCCATTCGTACGCTGGGTTAATTGCTTTGTTGTCGTGACTAGATATCGCATACCAGTCGAATCAGGTGTGAATAACTACCTGAGTGAAATCGGGATTAACATCTCGGACGAGCGCAATGCTGGCCACATTGCCTCCTGCAATGTACTGTAGTGTACTGTTACGGTCTTGAATGAAGTGATTTAATACACTTCGAGGCCATTATCCAATTGGATTGCTGTGCCAACAATTATTATATTAACGCTATCTGCCAATGGAGAACTGCGTTAGGGAATTGCTTCACGCGTTAGCGCAAGCTAGATGAACTGGTGTTCTACAATTAATGTTTTTGTGATCGACGTATCTACGAACGTCTCAAACTAAAATTTATCACAGTGTCGTTCGCCCTGTCGCCCTATATGGTTCCCAATGTCGGTCGACTATAAAAGACAATGACCGCGTCCCGCTGTAATGGAGACGAAGATGTGCAATTGCACTACTCTGCTCCCTATCACGTCCAAGTCCAAGCTTCTCTGCGCAACAGAAATCAGGGGTGCAGAGATTTCTGTTTTAATTTGGTGTATTCCGTGTTGATGCTGATTCTATTGTGTGGGTGATAGATTAGTCCGCTTAACGATTTCCGGAGTACGGAGGAGCACGGAGTAATCACAAATTGCAAATGACGTCGTTATGAATTAAAACTTTTATTCAAACAATCGAAAAAAATTCAAGAAAAGAAAGAATAACGGAAACACTTTTTGAACAACGCAAGCGATCCGTCGTCGTTTAAGGCTGGAGGAAGAAGAGAACGATCTGTCTCCATGTGGTTCTTTCTGCCCCCAACTCATGGCACACATTTCACCGCTAGTCCTCCACTCCCGTGGCGAGCTCTAAAAACTGGAGAGTTCCGCGCCATCTATTTGTTCGAATGCCGCGAATCCTGCCGCGCCACAAAGATGTTGGACTAGTGGCATAACACGCCTTGATCACATGCGAAACGAGGATATCCGCAATCGATTTGGGATTGCACGGATCATGAAAAAACTTCGAAAGAGGCGTTTTCGATGGTATGGTCATGCAATTCGCGCTAGCGTGAATTCATTCGCCAAGATTGGTGTGAACATCGAAGTCATTGGGAAAAGACCAAAGGCCTGATACGCTGGATAGTAATTTTAAAGCCTCGCGACTGCATCCAGATCAAGCAGATGACAGCACAAAATGGCGTAACCGATCGGGACGAGCCAATCCCGCTTGTGAATAAGGCAAAGGCTAAAGGAAAAGAAGCAATGATAAATCAATATTTTTGAAGGATATAAACCAATCCAAAGGATTGCCGTAAGTCTTAAGTGCAAATTTTTTTTCTGAATTAAGTAGTGCAGTAGAATTCTCAGTAAATATTCTTCATTCGGCACTAAACTGAACATGCTTGACATTATCAAAAAAAAGCTGTTTCTACTTCAGCGCCCTGACATGCACTAAATATCAGATTGGCTAGCAGAATTTCTTTATGGTGTTTTATCATTTTAAACTTTTTAAACATTTTAAACTACAGGCATTGTTCTGGTAAAGCCATCTCTTGGAAAACAGCGGGAACTCATTTGATTATTTCAATGTCTGGCTTTTTTGAAAGCTTGTATCTTTTGAATTATTGAATTATCTCCCACTGCTCGTTATATTTCAAGTTTCGAATCAGAGAATCAGCTCTTCCAATTTCTAATCACAGAAATGACTCAATAGAATAATATCAATGCAATTTCAGCTCCATTTTCTTAAACATTTTTTTACGAATAATTTTAGGAACTTGATAAGAAATATACAATTTGTTTTTATTTCATCATTAATTAATCAAACAAATGTTCGCTAAATGAAATTTCTTGTATTATGGGCCTACATATATATATGAGAAATAATTCAATAGCCTTCACCCTTGTTTTCACTTCAATTACTAATCTTCTATATTTTAAGATTACGCGAAAAGTAAATATACAACGAACTTAGATTGAGGTCTCGTTGAAAAGAGATAAGAAGTTTTGATTGCAGCTTGAATATGTATGCACATATGTTTGTTACATTACCACTGAATAAATAACATAAATACCTTGAAAATTCTTAACATTCTGATTAGCTTGAAAAAAAGCCCGATCTTTTTGCATGAAGAATGATTATTCCAGTAGATGAGAAATTCAGTGATCCACAATAATACTCTACGAGCCATATTCGTACTTGTATCATAGATGAAATTTATTTGAAACTGGCCAATAATGCATACGTTTCGAAAAGGTTTGAATTTACCAAAGCAGTTGTTGCCCCTGTTGACAGAAGCAATTTCAGTTCCCTTGCTAAAGGCTCTTTCAGTTATTTGAATGGTTTAAGTGCGCTATGGTGTGCTACTTCGATGGGACAACTGCCAAGACTGTTGCAGTTCTTAAGGGACAATGGAAGTAAAATTCACAAGTGTCTGTTTTAAGTTCCCTTGTCGGATTTCGCTGCTGTAGGAATGAATTTTTCACGGTTTACCACTGGTAGTAAATCTAGGCTGTCTAAAATTGGCAGTCGATAAGTAATATATCTACTCTTCGCAGTCACAAGAGGGGTATAGGTTGTACCCATTAAAGTCCATCTAGAATTGAACCTCGCCTGACTAGTTCGTTAATCTATTCATTCTGCTCCGTATTTCTTTGTCCAGAAACCCAGGGAAAAACCTTTGAGCGAACCGCCCAGACAGTTAAGTTTGCTCAGCACCGAATTGCCATCGATTCGAAGGTGTCAATGGCCGCTTAATTATGAAGGGAAATAGCTATGTTTCGCTTGTCATACGTCAACCGCCTAAAATACTCTGCATTCTAGCAGACGCCACGATTCCTATATTTCGTATGTTTCCGAGGAAAAATCCTGCTCCATTTTAGACCCATTTTTGAAACATACGGTGTCAAAACTGGTCTTCTCGCCCAAAGTCGCCTTAGTAGCAGGTCTAAATGTTGTTATGATTGTAATGTTTAGACGCCCATTATTCTGTCTGTATTTGTATGAAGGTGATTATAGGGGTGATTATAGGGGCTATGGCTATACGAATGCATAGCACTCAAAGATACTTAACATTGGATGGTCTTTGACCGTATCTCCTCGAACCATCTGAGGAGGACTCAAAATATGGGAGGTATTCGGTGACCATTTGCAATAGCTTCACCTTCACAATCTTCTAAACGTTCGGCAAGAATTTGCAACTAGCGAAATTAAGCCACCAGCTATACCAGCAAGTAACTTTTGGTCTGTAAAATTCCTTCTCCTGAAATCCATTACACTTGGTTGAAGTAGATTGTGTTTCCAACTGGTTTTTCAGGGATTTGCCTAACACGTAGCCTCGTACTTTTCACAAATTTGTTAAATTGTGTTCGCTCGCATTTCAGGTGAAATACCTACCTTTGACCAGTTCAAAGGTTTTCCAATTAGAAACTAATTCGAAGAATTTCTCCCAAAAACGCTTCCATTGAAAGTCAATTGTGTGTTCCCTATGTAGTTTACATAATTCGTTCGTTAAATGGAAAGTAAAAACATTGGATAACAATACTGTTAGGGGAAGGCGTACTGCATCTCAGAAGAACTTTTGTACTCCTTTTATTGGTTATAATATACCTATTTTTTTTTTTTATGGATGGAGGTGGAAATCTTAGAAAGACGCTGCTGCGCCAGGTTGCAGCAGTGTGTGGGATTCACACCCACTAAAACCACCCCCACTCTTCCGCCCCTCCCCGCGGGACCACCGTGAAGTATTACTTCGTGGGGGAGGCTCTGGTTCGCTATACCAGCTCGCCCATGACGCGTCTCCGTCGCGCCGCCTTCCGAGCTCGATCCAACTCCAGGAGTTTTGTCTGCACCACGGCTACTGCCTCATTTACCGCCATCCAGTTTTCCTTCGACTTCAACATCTCTTCCACCAGGTTGGAGGGCTCGATGTCCGCCCCTAAAATGCTGTTCAACCTCCTTTTCTGCTGCAGAAATCTGGGACAATGGAACATAACGTGCTCCGGGTCCTCGAGTGTAGCACCGCATTCAGGACAGTTGGGAGACTCGTCCAACTCGAGGCGATGCAAGTACTTCCTATAGCCACCGTGTCCCGTAAGGAACTGTGTCAGGTGGTAATTCAATTCTCCGTGCTTTCGGTTGACCCATTTCTCGATACACGGGATCAATGTATGGGTCCACCTGCCCTTGTCGGAGTTATCCCATCGTTGTTGCCACTTGCCACACAACTCTCTCCTGATGGCTTTTCGGAAATCCGCATTCATCTCGGCTGGATTTGCCTTCCATTTTTCGTAGAGCCAGTGTGCCTCGCTCGCTAGAAGATCTATAGGGATCATTCCTGCGATAACACACACTGCCTCCGTCGACGCCGTCCTAAATGCGCTGCACACCCTTAGCGCAATTGGCCGGTATGCCGAACATATCTTCCTCCGGTTGACAGCGTGGTTCAACGCTACCGCCCAGACAGGGGCCGCGTATAGCAGGATCGACCTCACCACTCCCGCGATGAGTAGCCTGCGACTATACTTCGGCCCTCCCACGTTAGGCATCATCCTTGCAAGGGATGAGCTGGCATTTGCTGCCTTCTCTCGCGCATAATCCAAGTGTCCCTTGAAACTCAACTTGGCATCGATCATCACCCCCAGGTATTTGACAACTGATTTTGAGACGACCTCACGATTACCAACCTGGATGGTAACCGTGTTGCTCTTCCTACGGTTGGTAATGAGGACCGCCTCCGTCTTTTCGTCCGCCAGGTCTAGCTTGACCATTCGTAACCATGACTTGATGGTATGAATGGCTTCATTTGCATAAAGCTCCACGTCCTCGGGATGCTCTGCAATTGCAACTACCGCCAAGTCGTCCGCAAAACCAATCAGCGTTGTCTCCTCCGGCACGCGAAGGCCAAGCACTCCGTCGTACATTATGTTCCACAGCAGCGGTCCCAATACAGAACCTTGAGGCACACCTGCTGTCACAATGTACTCCTTCGGCCGTCGTCCGTCTCGTACCAGAGAAGTCTGTCCGAAAAGTAACTCTCGATGAGCCGAGCCAAGTAGCTAGGAACACCCAGTTTGGCCAAAGCGCCCTTAATCCAGCCCCAGTTGGCTGAGTTAAAAACATTTTTGACGTCCAGCGTCACCAGAGCACAGCATTTGCCCATGGCCATTGCATTTCGAGCCAATTCCACGACCTTTGTAACTGCATCGACCGTAGAACGAGCTCGCCGAAACCCATATTGCCGCTCCGAAAGACCACCCGCAAGCTCGATGAACGGGAGCAGCCTGTTGTATATCACCCTCTCCAACATTTTCCCCATGGTGTCTAAGAGACAAATATGAAGAGGGCACGCCGGGTGGTTTTCGGGGCTTCGGTAGCAACACCAGCTTCTGCCTCTTCCACTGGGCGGGAAATACTCCTTCCGCCATGCACGATTCGAATGTGCTTGCGAACCACCTTGGTCTGGCCTTGACCGCCACCTTCAGAGCCCTGTTCGGAATTCCGTCCAATCCCGGGACCTTGCTGTCCCCAATACGTCTGCAGATTTCCCAAAGTTCCTCTTCGGTAACATCAGGGATCGAGAAGACGTCCTGCTGAGCTGCCAGCTGAGGTTCTCTTTCGTCCTGCTCCTGCTGCGGGAAAAGAGTTGTAATTATTTGCAACAAGAGCCGTGGGCATGTCACCTGAGGTGATTTTCGCCCGCGGATCTTCTTCATTACAACTTGGTAGGCTGTACCCCACGGATTCGTAGTAGCCTCCATGCAGAGCTTCTGGTAGCATTCCCGCTTGCTTCTCCGAATGGCCTTCTTAAGGTTGCTTCGCAGATCCCTGTATTCCTCCTCACGCTCCTGGTGCTCCGGCCTTCCCCTTGTCCTGTGGGAAAGTCTCCTCGCTCGGAGACAAGAAGATCTCAAGGCAGCGATCTCCGTGTTCCACCAGTAGTTTGGCCTCTTGCTGTGGTGCAAACGTTGTCGTGGCATCGTAGCGTCGCATGCTTCGGTTACACGCTGAGACAACTGTGTGACCCTTTCCACCGCTGTTCCATCCGGATCATGGGCTCCCTCCAATGCGGCCAGGAATGTCTCCTCGTCGGAACCGCCTTAGCCTTTCCACCTCCAGAGCGTCGTTGACTGCTTCCCCGGTTCCCAATGCGGAGGAAGATGGCCTGGTGGTCACTGTGGGTGTAGTGCTCACTCACTTGCCAAGCCATCTCCCTCACCAGTGAAGTGCTAAGAAATGTCAGGTCAACGATCGAACCCGACCCTCGTCCTCGAAAGGTGGGCACGCATCCAACGTTGGCCAGCACGATGTCCAGCTCCGCAAATGACTCCAACAGAATTTGACCTCTGGTGTTCGTCGATCGGCTTCCCCACTCCAGGGCCCACGCGTTGAAATCGCCCGCAATGATTTTAGGGCTGCGGTCTCTAGCGTCCAACACCAGACTGTCTAACATCTCCTCATATTGTGCTAAGGTTGCACTAGGAGGAGCGTAGCAGCTGTAAATATGGACACCGTTGACCTTCGTCCTTATAAAACCGGCTGCCGGGGGGCCATGACTTCCTGAATGGCCTGTCTTCCGCACGCCCAGATTGCGGCGTTGCCAGACGCATCCATCGCCCAAGTCGCACCGCCGTAGTTTCTGTACGGCTCGCAAATAACCGCGACATCGACATTCGACTCTCGAATGGTTTGCGAGAGCAGGTCCTGAGCTGCCTCACAGTGATTGAGATTGATTTGTATCAATCTCATTTGCCTGTGCGGTTCAGCTCCCTCCTATATACCGGACATCTGCTGCTTCCCGCAATATGCCGGCCGTCCACGCCCTCTTTCCCACTACATAACATACACCGTGGATCTCCGGTGCAATTTTTGATGAGGTGGCCCTCTTCCCCACACTTCCTGCAACTCCTCGACCTATCATGCTGGCTAGTGCATGCCGTCGCAAAATGGCCGAAATCGAGGCATCTGAAGCATCTCTTTAGAGATATTTGCTCCCTGAGCCTGCACACGACCCAACCTACTCTTACTTTGCCGCGGTAATCAACTTAATAGCTGATTCCGCCGGCAAACTAATAATAGCGGTCTGTGTGCCACCATATGCCTTCTTCATCTTTTTTATGGCACTCTGGTCTATATCGCCAAGGTTGAACTGCTGCTTTAGCGCAGTACAGATGTCCTCCCGTGAGGTGACTTTATCTAGGTCCTTGCATTCAACCACTATCTCCTGTTTCCGAGCTCTTACCTCAGCTTCCTCTCCAAGTACACTTTCCACCTTCCCGCGGAAGTTATCGGCCGACTTGTCGGCGGATTTACTTAACTCCAGCATCAGATCCCCTCTCTGTGTTCGCCTGATACGGCTCACACTATCCCCCAAATCCTTCAATTCCGGGTCTGACTTCACCTTTCGCCGGCTCCGCCTTCTTTGGTGAAGAGGCTTTTTTCTTCTTCGGGACTTGCTGTGGTCCAAGAGGCTCGCTGGTACCGTCTCTAGCCCGTTTTCCTGTCTTCCCGCCTGCTTTATCACGGGGGGGCGTCACCTGCGTTTCCCTTGTGACCTTGCCAACTGACGCTTGGGAATTCTTTTCTTCGAGTGCCTTGATATAAGACAATTTATTGCCTCTTATCAAGGCTCGAATATTTTGGTGGATATTCCGCCTCTCCTTGATGAACTCGCACAGTTCATTTATTCGTTCCCCGAGTGTAACGAACGTCATTCCGGTATGTTCCCGTTTGCTTTCGCGCCTTGCGGCACAAGGAATGATCTCGATTAAGGAACTATTCGTATTTCTTTCAGAGTCCCGCGACGAATCTCGACTACCAAAAAGAACCATTGTTCTCGGTGGTGATCTCCCAAGCTTCGAACTCCTCCTAAAAGGATCCGGTGTGGACCTAATTTCCACTCCACCATTATCTCTTGTAGCATTAGATGCCACAGTAGCCAAGTTTCCCACTACTGAGGCACTGCGGTCGTTGGATATCGACGGCCGGGAGCCCGCTTGCTCACTCCCAAAAACCGCCGGCACTGGGTTTCCGAAGCCCTGCACCGTAAAAAAACTACTTTTCTTCTCTTCCATATTTGGTTTAATTTCTGGGTGTCCTTCCCTTAGCCAATTTTTATCCACGGGTGGGCGTTTACTTCCCACCTACCCGGCCTGCGCATAAGCATGCCCATACATGCACATCTCCGGATGCGTGCATGTGCATGCCCATGTCACATTCGCCGAGCATTCCCTTATCCGCACGAAGGGACGCGCCTGATGGGAGATTTGGCAACTCCGCACAGGATAATATACAAATTAACTATATTGTTTGACATACAAGCCTTTAGTTAGTACATATATTCCTTATTGCAACTTAGCATCTAGTATTAAGTATTCTCCCAGGTGAATCAACCTATTTTGCACAAATGCCAGAGACTGTCCGAGAACATGCATGGAGGTTTCTTCACTCTCCGCACTGAATCTACACTAGACTATTCTATTCCTAGGTAGGTTCGCGCAGTATAGTTCCTCTTCATTTGTCTGGTCCATATAGCGACATCACTGCTCCTTTCCTGGCCAACTCGTCCACTGCTTTATTGCTTTCTAATCCATCTGGCCTAGAACCCAGAGTGTCCAGGCTTTATTGAACGAGCCGTGTTGAGTCTCTCAGGGAGTATGGGACATAAATGATTTAATAGCCGCTTGGCTGTCTGTTGGAATAGCAATGTTCTGCCCCTATAATTCCTTTCGAGGTTGAATGAGGCACATCTGTCTGTGGCGTATATTTCCGCCTGAAAGATGTTGGTGTGCTTCGTTTCATTGGACTAATGACCCCGGCGCCTGCTCACTCTGCTGTAAGGGATCCATCAGTGCACCAAGAAATCAGTTGCTGGTTTAGGCCATATGTCAATGCCACGCTCTTCTAGTTTGCCCTGTTGCTCCAACATGTTTCAAACTTTTTATCGCAGTGAAAACTTGTTATCATGTTATCCCTTGGAATCAGGAAGTCCGGATGCCGCCTGGAAAGGATATCAATTTTCCTTCGATTTAAACAGTTCCCCGTCTCACTGGTACTCCTGGACTTTCCGTGCAATTGACCTGCAAGTCATCATTACCTTTATGGCTTTCCGACATATATTTTCAGCATGTGCCTTCTAGACAAGTTTTTGATCTAGTGTCATCCCCAAATATTTGACTCTGGTTACTCGTTTCACCTCCACCCCATGTAATCTAATGGCTCTCAGATCAAGTTTGCACTAGTGAATGGTACTATATTGGCTTTGGCTGGATTGATGCGCACCTCGTTTTTCTTGCACCAGTTACTAGCGATTTGCAATTCGGTTTGGATTCTGCCGCATAGGGTATCATCATATTTGCACCTACAGATTAAGACAATATCATCAGCGTAACCCTGGACCTGTATTCCAGTGTTTGTTAGCTCTTCTAGGAGTTGATCAACTACCATGCTCTTCATTCATGGTGATAATACCCACCTAATAGAATTTATATCTGTCGGTACTTCCTACTCCCTAATATTCCGCCTAGACGAGGGTGTTTCCCACTCCCTTGCGAATTAGGGAATCTCTGTATGCGATGTGTTATCACACGTTCCTTCGATGTCCAAAAACGCACACGGTGCTATTTCCTATGTTTGTACGGTATCACCTACTACATTCATCAACTGATATAGGGTTATTTCGTTCGACTGACCAGGCCGGTAAGCGTGCTGACATGAATGTAGGAGATGGCACGTTAGAACGTTAGTTCGAATTTCATGCATTACCTGAATACAGGGCCTCTTCGCATTTAGTTGTTAAAATTTTCTAGTATAATCTTGATGTCATACCCGGGGTCAGTCTTCAATTGTCCGTTCCATTTCTTCGCACACGGAGTCTTCCGACTCTGTCTGTCTGTCACACACTTTTCTCCAAAACGGCTAAACCGATCCGAACGAAATTTGGTGGACAGATGGGAACTATGAAATCCCACGCATGCAGAGAGTGACACAAATTTAGCTGGAGTTTAAAGGGGGGCTCCCCATATATGCAAAGGGGGGGATTTAAAAGATTTTTTCACCGGAGATAATCGTGTAGAGTATCAAATGAAAGGCCTCAATTAGTTTTTCGCATTTAGCTACAGGAAGCCGTTAATGGAGGAATAACCTCGTAACGGAGCCAGCAATTTACGTGACAAACGCACGAAATTATGAACGGTCTGGAAAAAGCCGGCTTTGACTTTGGCAGCTACTATAAAATTGAAAATCAAATCAAGAAGTCAATCAGAAATCGCTCCTTTTCGGTAAAATACTTCGTCAATGAAAATATTGTGGATTTAAAGTTCAAATAAAAGTAATATTTATCTCAATAGCATTATTTGAGTTGTGCTTTCAACGCTTCATTTATTATGCGGCAAGATATTAATAAATAGTGATGTGCAAACTCGCGCCTTAGTGGCGTCATGCTCCCTGTATTTGAATCGTACCAACACGGAAGGCATACTCACGAGTTAGCTGACTTGGCCTGTGGTGGTTAACAGTTTGCCAAATTGATGAAAAATTATCAAAGAGCTGCAAAATTTCTTGTTGAATTGACCTCGCTGCGGGCTTTATCTGTAACTCTGAATGAAATTACCAAAACTACCAGTCGGAAAGTGAATGCCATCGAGAACGAGAACTGCTCCTACAAGACGCTGATGAAGCAGTTCATTAAGCACCCGTTAGTGAGTGCAACCCCTAAATTTAATCACTTACTGACAGACAATGCATCGCATGCCTGAAGTGAAAATTACAAAACATGTAAAGAAAGAGGTAGACATCTTCTCTAGAGTCACCAAGCGCTTCCAAACAATCCATCCTGATTTTAGGTATTGCCTCACAATCATCTATAATGTCAGACATTGTTCTGAGGCGATACATCTGAAAGATAGTAGTTATAATCACCAGCCAGGAAATGCAGTTCGAATCTTCCCTTTTTCGGAGTTAGGCAAACTGCTCGGCTTCAAACGCCACCGGGCAACCGCGTACCATCCGTAGTCCAATGAAATGTTTGAAATATGGCACAGAACGCTAAAGCCCGTTATAATGACAAAGATTACCATAAGTGGTCGTGCGGCCTGCCAATCGTTCTACTTGGCCTCCGGACAGCCAATCGCGAAGAATTTGCTGCAAGTACCGCGGAGTTGGTATACAATAGGTCGGACTTTAAGACCGCTTTTTTGGCCGACACGCCCAAGGATCTCAACTCCGGTACGCATGTCTCAACTAGGACGGACGCATCTCAGATGCCTCTGTAGCCCACTTATGAGGGCCCTTCGAGGTTCTCGAGCGATCGAGTTTATATCAGTAAAATTATTTTAGTTGTACCTTCTACGCTTATTCTATTATGGCGCTAAAAATTACAAGCTCTAACAATCCTGGGTTCACATCCGCCTCTGCATAGAGTTCCTGAAAGCATTCTTCTCTGTAATTGGTGCGCCACATGGAGAATTTTCTCCATGGGGGAGAGATCCCCTTACATATAAAAGTAGGTTAAATATTCTTTTCCCCAGATATAGCAGTGTGGGATAATGAAAAGTGTCGATTAGTACCTTTCAAAACAGTTGTAAAACAGGGGAAAGGGGTAGTTCGAAGGTGGTACCTGAAATTAAAAGCTCATTCTCAGAAATCACCCACCCGAAAAAAATCATAGTGGTGTTTTCATATGATATCTAGGCTTTATCGTCCACTCAAATATTCTTACTTAAAAAAAAGCCAAAAAGTCCTTCTTACTCGGAGGTTGGAACTTCCGGTTGCCAACTTGTTTTGCTTTTAGGGGCATATCATTTGCACATATCCAATTGATATCAACTAAAAAGTTACAAAGATGGTCAAAGGGTAGTATAGGTCCCAGGGCGAAACGTGGATTGGTGTCCACGATGGAGCATAAAACCTGGGAAACGCCTGCTGAAATAACACCAACAGCTCTACTACCAAACCCTACCTCCACCTCCACGTGGTGACCGCTGGGAGTTCTTTCTTAACGAAAAGCTGCAGACGGAGAAGGATAAAGGCGAGTCTCCCGCGCCTAAAAACGGGACAAATTGTACCAACTGGTCCTCCAGGTTGGGGGTAGGGTAGAGCTGACAACCCTAGACGGAAGACCGAAGTTACGAAACCACAACAAAAGCCTCGGGCTGGACGGATAACACAACAACGGACCCGGCAACGACAACGGAATAACGATTTGCGCATTTTCTCATGGCACGTGCGCTCCCTAACAGAGATGAAGCTGCTGAGCAGCTAGCCGATACCCTGTCCCAATATAGGGCTGATGTAACAGCGTTGCAAGAGATGCGATGGACAGGGACCGGTTTCCTGGAGAAGAGCCACTACACCATATATTATAGCCAGTAAACCATGTGCTCGGAGTAGGTTTCTTAGTCAGCCAAAAAATGAAACCTGCTGTTATCGGCTTTGAAAGCATAAGCGAACGGCTATGCACTCTGCGCTTGCGAGGCAAGTTTAGAAATATAAGCCTCATAAACGTTCACGCCCCTACAGAGGAGACTGCAGAGTCGGAGAAGGATACATTTTACGAGGCAGTAGAAAGAAACCTCGAAGCCTGTTCCAGATATGATATGAAAATCATGCTTGGGGATTTTAACAGCCAATTAGGGACGGAGCCCATATTCAGGCGATACGTTGTCTCCCATAGCTTACACGAAAATACAAATGATAACGGACTGCGGATTATTCAATTAGCAGTATCACACGAAATAGTTGTTGGAAGTACCTAGTTTGCGCGGAAAGCGGTCATACGTGGGCCTCTCGAGACGGGCCCACTTTGTTGTTGTTGATCGAACGCCGCCACCTTTCAACCTTGATGAATATCAGAATA
The DNA here is from genome assembly GCF_905115235.1 of Hermetia illucens. NCBI lineage: Eukaryota > Metazoa > Arthropoda > Insecta > Diptera > Stratiomyidae > Hermetia > Hermetia illucens. The sequence continues at coordinate 55,486,907 of NC_051849.1, forward strand.
TATAGGGAATATAGACTCGGATCATTATCTCGTTGGCATGGTGCTCCGAGCTCGAATAACAACACCACCCAGAATCCCCTCTGACAATCAGGTGAGAGTTAACACTGAAGCCATCCACAACACAGCCCTCCGCAACACCTATAAGAGGGAAATGAATGCCGCAATAACTGCAGTGAACAGAGATCCTGGAGATGAAGCATCAACAAGTGATCTCCACAATTACCTGAAGAACGTTATCGTAAATACGGCCACAAACGGCCCAGCCGCAAAAAGAGTCGCATACCGAGTAATGTTGCATTCTCAAAGAACGTGAGCACGCGCGGAGACTTATCACGAACTTCGGTGAGCGGAGAAGCGACTTCACAGACGGAAAAAGGAAGCCTGGGAGGACCCACAGGTCTGTCAACTCGAAAAGGGAACAACCGCAGCAGGCGCGGAAGTTTTATCGCCAAGCCAGCAGGATGAAGCCTTACACACCTCGATGTTCATCCTGCCGAGACAAAGAGGGAAATCTGATCTCCGACAGAATGGGCATATTGGAGCGCTGGGCTGAGTATTTTGATGAGCTACTAAACAACTAGAATATCGACGAGGTTTAGGTCCCGCCAATCGAAGGCGACGGACAAATGCTGCCACAACCAACTAGAGAAGAAACAGTCCGTTCAATTCATCGGCTTGAAAACTAGAAGTCGCCAGGAGCCGATTGAATTACAGCCAAATTGGTTAAATATGGAGGCGACCATTACACCAAGTGGTTCATCAACTTGTGCTCAAGGTGTGGGACATCGAATCAATGCCAGACGACTGGCAAAGAGGCATTATCTGTTTCATATATAAAAAGTACATATCACACACTGCAACAATTATAGAGATATCACGTTGCTGAGTACCATCTATAAGATATTCTCCTCTAACTTGCCAGGCTGGATAGCCCCATACGCCCTGAACATCATTGGCCCATACCAAAGAGGCTTCACTCCAGACAAATCAGCAACAGATCAGATTTTCTCTCTACGGCAAGCGATGGAAAAACTGTTGGAATATGGACATCAGTTGTACCATCTCTTCATCGACTTTAAAGCCGCCTATGATAGCATATTGGTGGACTTCGGCGCACCGGGATGTCTGGAGTTCCTTATTAAGGCAGGCCTAGATCGCATACTGGTTGTTGCGCCGTTGATGATGATATGATAGCATAGCCAGGGTAAAACTGCACACGGCCATGAGAGAATTCGGTATCTCGACGAAATTGGTTAGACTGACTAGGCTGACTCTGACCAATGTGCGAGGCAGCAGGATCACTCTCAAGACCACTCGACATCAACAACGGTCTACGACGAGGGGATGCCCTATCATGCATTGTCTTTAACCTGGCACTCAAGAAAGTGATCCGAGGTGCTGAGGTAAATGCAAGAGGTGCGATCCTTGGCCGCGTTCGAGAGAAGAATCCTCGTAGGAATTTTTGCCCCCCTAAATGAGGATGGACGATTCAATAGCCCACATAACGACGAAATGAGCGATAGCATCACCGTCAAGTTGTGTATAAAATCCGACTCAATAGGTTACGGTGGGCGGGTCACTTAATCCGTGTGGATGAGGATGATTCAGCCCGGAATGTCTATAAGGGCTATATCTATGATAGATAAATAAGATGAGCCAGACCCTACTTAAGATGTAGTGATGGCGTAGATCAGGACGCCAGACAGCTTTTAGGGATATTGAATTGATAGACCTCGGCGCAAAACCGGGATGTCTGGAGTTCTGTATTATTGGATGATGATAATGAGTAGAATTGAAAGAGTCACAAAATAAAAGAAAAAAGATAAAAATTGAGACTTGGCAAAGTACTCCAAATGAAAATCAGAAGCGAACTACATAGAACTATTCATCAATAATTGGAGCCAAATTTGAATACAAAACAATATAAAATGTAATGACTAAATTGTTGCTGGAAATCTCTTGGAATATTTACTTGTTATTTATTATAACCCGAACTATATAAATGCCTAAAATGCCTAATAAGGGAGTCAATCAGTTTTTACTTTTACTGCCGGTAAGCGATTATGAATGTTTCTTCGTCGATTTCACCTTTTCATACAAATTTTACGTCATTTCTCCCTTGTCAGGGAAAACATTTGCAACGAGTTACGAAACAGCGAGAATCTGTTTTAAACTCTGAAAAGGTATTTTATTTTTAGACTATGTCTACTCAGCCCGAGCCCAGCTACGACGTGCCTACGTATAATGCATACACGTCACGTAACCACCTCATGCATATTACATTGAATTGGAATGGAAACAACTAGCCCAAAAAGGAAGTGCTCACTTTTACAGATCATAATAAACATGTCGATTAAAGCGCTACTATACGAGTAAGGTCAGGCTTTGAAATGTCGATCGCGAATGTACAGAAAAAATAAAAGAGTTTCCAGATTTTCCATTTTTCCGGCAAAATGGAAGAATGACGAAAGAGTTCAATTGACCAAAATGCCAGTTTTCTCAGACACCGCCAAATATGGGTCCTATTCATTGAGGTCATGACAATCTTACTTCCAGAATGGAAGAATAAAATGATCTCCATGATCTCGAACATGATCGCGAAAATTCAATAAGTTGGCGGATCACCACCTCTTTCTATTTGCCACAAGTCGATATTGGTTCTCTAGTTTATGTGTTCTGTTCTCATCAAGAACTTTGCTTGAGGTGGACACTTTATTATTTTTATTCCTTGAGAAAGAACGGATAAAGGAAGCTGCCCACAGCCACAGTGAACGTTGTCAATGCACCTTTGTAGAAGATAGTCTAAGGAACGGTTGAATCGGGAGAAGGAAGAGTGTTCAACAATTATACTTTTACAATAAAAACTTTTAAAAGTTAAATATTTTATTAAAAAAATTAAATTCATGAGACAAAAGCGAAATTGGTAATAACCACAGCTGTCAAAAGGAATTGCTTCATGCACCTTTCGGATAGGGACGAGGTAAGTGATATTGGTTTGTTGTTGTGTCCTTGTCGCCTATATGATTTTCGTGTGTGTGTATCTTCATCTTGTACCACCAGGAACCGAATGCATCGAAAAGATTGATCTTGGATGCATCTACTTAACATATTTCCTCCTCGCTTTCTAGGAGAATAAACATGGATCAATTGTCGAGAATGTTGCGCGCGACTGCTTCCACCCTGCTTCCCATAGAAGAAATTTGAAGTATCATTCACTCACTAACTTTATTACCATTAATCCGAATCCACTCTATGTTGTTATGACGGACGCTGCCACGTGCTCGCAAAAACTCGCAGCCATGTGCTCGTAACCACGTGAGCGTATACCCATGCACACCAGCTCTTATCCGCGAAATTTTGCTCGCGCAACTCCCGTCGCGGCCGAATGTGTGCAAGGCTTTTCCATCTCCATAAAATTTCTAAAAATGTGCTGGAAGTTGAATCTTCTGTGTATAGTATTCTCGATACCAATGCATTCGAATTGAATTGAAGTTTATTACTATATATAGGCTGCCAACCGGAAAATCGCCTAGAAGCTGGTTCGACAAAACTATAAACATTCAAATGCAAAAATCAAAGAAAGCTTTAATCGCAATTTGGGGAAAGTTGCAAAATTTGTGATGGTGGCGTTATGTTGATGTTCTTACCCATGCGACTACCGAGCAGCGAAAAAAAGAAGTGCCTCTATAACAAGTTTCTCGAAAATTAAACGCTGGTTAATTTTAAAGGTTATTAGGATGCCAGTCAATCGCTGTTATCCGAGCAGCCCACTACGACAATCTTTACAATAAACTGGACACTCGGGACCTGTACCGACATGTCAAAAGTCCAAGAAATTGGACATCCACTACTTCCGTAAGCATTACTCACAGAACAAATCCGCCTGTCAGCATAGAAGTCATACGAAACAGGGTAGCACATAGAGTTGATATGCCTTAGATGGCCTAGGAAGGCCATGTGCTCTCAGCCTGGTTATCAGCGGTTGACCTGCTATTAGGAGTTTCGTTAGCATTGTGGTTACATCCAAGCGGACATAGACCTTCGTGCCTCAAGCGTGGAGCTGCGTTTACAACTCGTATGGATGCTGAGCCACGCACTCATTGGTAACGTTGTTGGTTGTCATAGTCTGACTTTGATTGTGGTCACAAAGTTCATCTGTGTCTTAAGAAGCCCGTGGAGTTAGGCTGACATGCGAGTACTCGTTAGCACTAAAGTTGAACAGGTAATCAAGCGAATGAAACCGGGCATCTGATGACATTCTGGCGAAAGCGAGTTTAATCGCGTTATTGCATTGTCAAAGTCAGCAAAATGTTTAAATTATCATCCGATTTGGTTTTCAGCCCATCATACCATGCAAATTTTTAAACACATTTTGACAACCGCAATTCTTTACATCGCCATTACCGCAATTCTTTACATTGCACATTACCATTAACCAGACCAGATTCGTCAAAAACTCAAAAACGGAACTTATGGAGAAACACCGTGAAAGCATCGCCCTCCATTCATTGCATTCCCGAATCTAGAGAAGGCATTTGTCCATTATCTGATATGCCTTGCTACGATATTCAATGCCAGAGGAACCCATGTTTTGGGTTTATTACTTTACTGTTATCCAAAGAGTAAGGTTCGTGTACCAAACTCACTCCGTGTCTACGTCAGTCTTCATCAAAGAAACGCTCTCTCGTCACACTTTTTTGGCGTTACTATGGTCAATGCTTTTCTAGCGTATTAAAGCACAAACGGATCTAGTGCTGTTAATAGTCAGATAATATCCACTTCAGTACCACATCAGAAGAAACCACACTTCCTAGATATATAAATTGATCAAAGATTTCGATAATCTGCTCATTAATGCAGATAGGGAGAGTGCAATGACCCGTTAGACTGAGAGCCTCGGTTTTGTTGGTGTTGATTTTCAGTCCAACTCTACCCGCCCCTCTTTCCAAATCTCGAGTCATTTGGCCAAGATCCATGAGCCGGTGAGGGAGCAAACAGATGTCATCAGCGTAGTCAAAGTGTTTGCGGAAAGATGTCAATTCAATGAACTCCTCTACGTTCTCCGGACCATGCAGCATGAAGACTGTCATCGATAACAAAAAGAAATAATATTGGTAATGAAATGCGACCCTGCCGGAATCCCCCCTTTTACCTCAAAATCCTCTGAGATTTTACCTCGGTGCAGAGCGGAAATCAGTCTGCTCTCTGTTTTTTTAGATGTTCTTTGATGCATTCCTGGATTCTAGCTATTATCTTTGCGGCGGCTAAGAGCAAGCAGAAACCCCGAATTTCGTGATACTCAAAACAGATGCCCCTTCTTAGAATCTTAACAATCTCTGGAAAAGCTCCTAGATTTCCTAGATTTCCGTACGAGTAAACGCAGCAGATCTGCGGTAACTGCAGAGGTAGCGATTAATAACCATACATCCAATGCAGTGGTTTGTACCATGTGCTGGTGACCATCCGCACGAAGATCTTAATGCAAAGGATATGAAGATCTGAATCATACTACCGCGCAGGATCTTCTAAATAAATGGAGGCGCTTGGGAGCCAAACTACTAAGGCTGGTGCTCAATACTCAAGAAGGCATCATAATCTGCATATCCTGGGCTTCATTGCTATTTTATAGGATTACTCCAAGTCCACCATTTTTGCATAGCGGAGTTGATAATGCAAGCCTGTTCAAGACAGATGTTAAAAGTGCGTTTCACGAATACGCTGAAACGATATGTCTGCGTATTTTTCTTGCATGCTGACGGAGGCCGATCTCTTCGAATTGGTTAATGATTTACCAACCAAAGCTTTTCTGGTCGCTTTTAAAGGGAAGAGAGAGTTTTTCTCAAAAATGTATATGATAACGAAAATAACTTTCTGGAAGTGTAGAACCAGAAGGATTGGGAGATGCAACAGGCGATAACCATTTACACAAAAGATGGTGTTACCTAGCCATTTGTTTCCGTTGAAGCTCCACTATTTGGAGGATTATGGGAAGCTGTTGTGAAATCGACTAAACGACAACTAAAGCCCATGTTTGCTGAAGTGAAAATAAACCCGATGTTCCAAAAATTAACAACAATGTAGTGCCAGACTGAAGCACGTTTGAATTCGAGGCCTCTGGTTCCATTTCCAGTAATTCTGAGGATATTGAATCATTGACACCGGGGCACTTTTGATGCTGCAATCATTAATTGAATTACTGGAACTCAATAGATCACAGCAGAACTTTTACGAACGGTGGCAGCAACTCAAGGCGCTTTTCTGACATTCTAGAATAAGTAGTATCAGGAATATCTATACCACCTAAAATCCAGTGCCAGTGCATCAACGAAGCCTTAACCTTAAATTGGCATTTGGAACTTATTCGAGAAAGTGATACATCAGAAAAATGATGTCACTGTACGGTATCACAGGGCACAAAGGAAGTAATTCGGAATCATCAGTTTATGTTTCTTGCTGATCAAGTTTACGGATGAAACCAAAGGGCTACTTCCATCGAGAAAGTTGAGGCGCGCGGACCGAAAAAAGCGTAGTGTGAATATTTCCACCTCTATAGAAAATCACAGAGTGTTAAAAACATTTGTCCTAATGATTACAATGCTGAATGCGATGACCGAATAAAGTGTTTTACTCAACGAAAGCTACATATATTCGATTACATCTTACAAGTTAGGAGAATTCTCCAAAAAGTGAGCGAAGTATTGCACAAAGTGAGTTATTTGTCCTGGGAACCCTGAATTGCGGAAAGACAGGCCTGACGAATGGAACCTCGGCACCAAATTTTGTCTCTTCTTGTCCCGAGATGATTACCCTGACTCAGATACTCATTCACAGCTGAACCGACGTAAGAAAGATAAGGGAGTCTCACTAAGGCGATTTTACCCAGTGACTTAATCAAACAGAAGAATTCACATTTTTATGTTTCGTTAATTGAGAGGATTAACAATCAAGTATTTAGCCACCGTCGACGACTGGCTGCACCGATGCTAATTTCAGGGGCATGGTTTGAATTTATATGGCTGTTATTTACCCGTATAGCGGGGGTATAGCGCGTTAACTACACCTATATTACGTGCCATTACGTGCAGGTACCTGAAATGCACTTCAGCTCCCCTCACAACTTCCCCACCACTTCTTCAATTGTAATCGTATCAGGCCAGCGTACACCGATGATACGTCAGACACAGGTGGTTATGAACAGACATAGGTGAATTCAGTGACAATGGAGGAAATTTTCCTTGTGCCACTCCCATATAGCAGCAATAAAAGAGCGCTAGCATAGATCAGCCTCAATTTGATCCTGGCGCAATAACTGCATTTCTAAGTTTTAGACAAGGCAGCGCTGTTAATGTGCGGGGCAACATCCAGATATATAATGCGGATTTTCGATGATGTGCCCAATAATGCAGATAGAAAGGGGATGATGACGTCATACTGAAAACCTTGGTCTCGTTGGTGTTTATCCTCAGTCTGATACTACCTATCTCTCTTTGCAAATCTAGAGCCATTTCGCCAAGGTCTATGATCCGGAGAGAGAGAGCAAACAGATTTCATCGGCGTAGTCAGGATGTTCTCACATCAAAGATAGTAGTGAAGTAGTGACAAAATTCAACCCCGACGAACTTCGCTTTGAAATTAACTTCACCGGATATAATAACGTTAAGAAGCTGTTCAGCAGCTTGTCATCGTAGATGAAACGTCAACCGTTAATGTCCTTCAAAGGACCATCGAAAGTTTACAAGCACATGCAAGTTCTTTCGTTCATCGATCAGCTTCTACAACACCTCAGACAGCCAAACCTTATCCCGCCCTTCGGGACTTCGCCCTCGACCTACGTAGTACCCGATAAAAGAGCATTTCTGATGGCAGCCCAATGCTCATCGTTATTAACTTCGTGACCGCATATTGTCATCAAAGGGTGATGATGAGAACTTGAAAGTGGCGGTGGATAAATCACACATTAAAGAACAATTTCATTGCTGGCTACACTTGTAGTGTAATACACTATCCCAACGTGGCAAACAAGTGGGTGCCGACATGAGTTCATAGCGGGTTACTCAGTGTATTTCTTGTCCGATCAGCAATAACTCTTCCACTATCGAGCGACAACTGGATCATATAAGTTCATCATCATCATCATCATCATCAACGGCGCAACAAACGGTATCCTCTCTAGGCCTATTTGAATAAGGAACTCCAGACATCCCGGTTTTGCGCCAAGGTCCACCAATTCGACATCTCTAAAAGCTGTATGGCGTCCTGACCTACGCCATCGCTTCATCGTAGGCAGGGTCTGCCTCGTCTTCATCATAAGTTGTCGGTATTAAATTTGGGAGGTCCCAACCCTCCAACCCCTATTACATGTCTGACCAAGGTGTAGTCAGAGCCCACCTTGACATTCAGACCACCCATCACAACCAATGTCAACTTTAGAAACTCTTGAACTGCGTGCAATTGGTCGTAGAAAGCAACAAGCTTCCCATAAGGACACGTGGCAGAGCCTAAATACTGCTAAACATACCAAACTTTTCCTGTACGAACCTAACATGCATACTGCAAAGTTTACCCTGTCGGAAACCAGAAAGGTTGGCAGCAGTATTGAAGGCATTCTAACTAGTCATACACTATAGCTATACATAAGTTCCAAGTAGAAATTGTACAATATGATAGGTTTCGCTCCTGTAATGAGGAAGCGGAATCCGCGAAGCATTTTCTATGTCAATGCCTGCTTATTCACGCATCAGACATCAGATCTTTGATGCTGAATTTCCAGTTGCAACTGGTAGCATTAAATCCACTAACGGAAATACATAAATGAGTCCGCTAGATGGGGGAGTCGAGTAAAATGGGCCACCGCGGTCTGAGTGGGAACATCATTCAAAAAATCGACGAATGCCCTATGAAGAAGAGAAGCAAAAGAGAAAGGAACGTCACGGTTCAATACTCACTGGTGGCACATCGGGACTGGATGTCAGATAATATTCAAATCCACTGTGAATGAGAACCTGCGTCAAATAAGGGTTATAATCACCGGCAAGTGTAGTGCTGAGCAAATTGCCTCCTACAGTGTACCGTAGTCCTGCAGTGTATTATTACCGTCTAGAATGAAGTTGACTTGGTTTCCACATGCTCATGTTACTGCCTTACCGGTTTGATCCTTGGCACCGGCTTCGCTGCTATACTTGAAGATGCCCAGGGTCCTTAATACATATTGGTGTCAGCTCGCTCCTTCCATATAAACTAGATTGCCTAGATCCTACGCAACGCAACGTAATGGAATAGCGAAGATGGCCTTTCCATTAGTGAAAAGCAGATTCCCCTGTAACATTTTCCAAACCTCGAAATTTTCTTGGCTATCACAACAAGTTTTCAACATTCAAATGAGATAAGTATGACATTCAAATGTTGAGATTAGAAGAACGAGCATTGTCGACGCAATTGAAGCAGCTCCAGATTTAGTCTCCAATATTATTGGAAACCTGGAATAGCAGATGAAAAAGGAAATATGGGGTCATTTCAACACTTCAACTCAAAGCCGAGATGTCTTTTCAGATTAAAACTATACAATTCTTATATTCAGATCAGCCCAGGAGAGAACACTACAATCTCTTCTCATTTGAACGCTATAAATGTTAAATTAATTTGTCTATTTGCCAATAATGGATATGAAATTTCGAATCGAAAACCGAACGATGGTATATGAATCTCGCCCACTGCTAACTGGTATTGACTACATACAAAGAGGTAGCATCTGTTCATGCCTTGTCTCACTATATGGAAGTTGGTACTCGGCGAAAATTGGAGTTTGAGTCACCAAGCGTTCATTTGCTCGCCCGTCGTCATCATGTACTTTTGAGGTAAACTGGAGACGTAATGTAGGTGTTGTTTTCACGACCAAGATAGCCTCCTACTCGCTTTATCGAGCATTATAAATTTTTCTACTGTCTTATGATATGTTACAAAGAAGCCGACCCTATTCGTTTTCGATTTAGTTCTTTTGAAACTTTTGAATAGTCCAGTCATCGGAAATTTGTTTTGACTTCCGTTCTAAACATTGCTATTGCTTGTAGCTGGTTCCAAGTCGCGAATAGACTCTGAATTATTTGTTGATTATTTGTGAATCCTTTAAGTGAAATAACTCGCGTTATCCTTTCGGAAATGCCACGACGCAGCCGTGATGACGAGTACATCCCAATCAAAATCGAAGGATGGAATGGAAAGTTCGTGTACGATTCAACCCCCACAATGGCAACTAAGGCTCATCCCCGCAATCAGCAAGCCAGCAACACGAATGACTTCTACGGTTTCAACACTGAACCCATCGTCCTGCCACCAAAATGGGACGGCACATTCGTCCCCAATACTGGAGGAGGATCTCGCTATCGAACAGAGGATAGAAATCGATCGAACGACTCTCAGTTTTACGCATACAACACCGAACCTGAAGTTCTGCCACCAACATGGTCAGGAAAATTCGTCCAGGATCCAAATGACGTGAGAATCAAACCTGAAAGAAACCAGTCAGATGGTCAACACTATCACGGATATTCGAATGAACCAGAAGTTCTTCCTCCAGAATGGAACGGAAGATTCGAAGTTCACCCTAACGATATCCGCATCAAAGCTGAAAGGAACTTTTCTGATGCCCGCGATTACGCTGAGGCTAGTCGATTCAGACTTCGGGAGAATTAGATAATTGCTGGATTGGAATCTTAACTAAGTGAATTAAATTATTTATTACTAAATAGCAATCCTAAACCGCAATAGAATCTTGTTTATGACGTGGCTGTGTTTCTGTATGCGCAGTTAGAATAGTAAAAGTTGCTAAGTCATTAGCATCAAAAAATAGTAAAGCTGTTTATCTGGTTTTACACAGTTCTGCCTAATTGGGCGTTGAAATTACCATAAAATATGCTGAACATGCCACGTCAGTAGATCAGTTTGTACCTTAATCTGTTTTTGTTATTTTTGTAATTTATTCGAATAAAGAGAATTTTTGAATTCCTGAACGGTTGTTGCTCTATATGCGATATACTTTTTGGAGAGGTTTTACTATTTTTAGGTTTCATGCTGTGAATGCATTTCGGAGGATAATATCTATGAAGAAACAATTTCGTTGAGTTATAGACATACATGTTGAAAAATCTGTGTGCTTTCTCCCATTGGCCTGTTTTTCACGCATTCCGTCTCGATTTTCTGCTTAACCTTTAGAGTCCTTTTTCGACCCCGTTGAGAAAGCGATCTCATTATGTAGCACCACCAGTAAAAATAAAGAAGACTAACTGTGATCCTGACGACATGCTTTCCTGCCTGAAAATTCACTTTTTCGTTGAAAAATATATTGGAGCTCACGATTCGTGATCAAGAGTTGGTGAAAGTGAGTCGCTTATGAAGGTCACTTTCTAAGAAAGCACTCCGTTATAGCAACATAGAGTAAACATTACTGCTAATCGCTTACACTCGTTTGAGCGAATTAGGTGAATTTTTCAAATATTTCGAATGGAACTTCAGAAGCACACATTTGTATGTTGTTTCTTCCGACGCTATCGGTTAAGCTTAGATATCACAAACGTTGCTGCTTTAAGGCAACGCCTTACACCATAGCTTATTTGCAACCTCCTACTCCTTGTCCGGATGCACTGCAGACTTCAGAAATCAAGATTTTAATCTATATAACTCCTTCTTGATAATTTTTATAGTTTTGCGATCGAAATATAATTGTTTGCGACATTCCGTCAATACTTACAAGAGACCTATGATATGTAGACATGATCTTCAACTTCAGTTTCATTAGTTCCGTATATATCAGTTCAAAAAGCGGCAAGAGTATGAATTATATTGGTCTATTGGGCCAGATTTGTGACCTATCTATCCTCAAGCAACTTCCTCAAATACCTAGGCTCAAACCAGCTAAGGTTACCAACCTGATGGTTTCTATCAATATAACTCGTACCCTTGTCGGAGGGCAGAGGCGCGAGGCATCGTCTGGTAAAATTCCCTACCATCGAAACCGTCGGCTAACATAGGATTTTTCGAAGTATTGAGTATTCGCGTAAAGAAAAGGGCTGGCGCTTCCACTATAATACGGACTGTTCTGATTATGCTTTAGATTAAGTTTCGCAAGTATTCACTTGACCTCGTCGCGGTGGCCGCTAGAAGTCATCTTTGGATGGGCCAAGAGTGTGTACGGCCAGGTGGGGAGTAAGTTCATCCAACTGACGAGGATCTGTTTGCCTGCTTGTCATGTGTTAGGAGCAAGCGGATCTGGCGGAGGGATGAACCGAAGCAACAGCCCGATGATCGCCCTCTCTGAGTGAGGGAATAGCATATGTCGAGGGTCACGTGCTTGATCTTTGGTATGTGGGCCCTGAATACCTTGGGTCCCTTCAGTTTCAAGTCAGTCCCTTACTTTGGTGGCCCGGCTAATTACATGCAAGGATCTATTCTCCAGGGAGTTTCTTGGTTCGCATGTCTCTAAGACGCCTAGGAGAGCGTAAAGCTCAAGGTCATCTCATACGACGAGGTTAACAGGAGGTTAACGGTCGATCGCATCCAGTTGCCGAAGACCCGCACGAATAAAAAGAGGCTTGTTCAATCCTGCCTTCAAAACCCCAGGATTCCCTTACACGACCGAGCGGTTATTAAGGAGGCGGAACCACAGGTACACAGGATAATTTTTCTACTCCGCATAAACGAAGAGTGCCTGGAAAAGGCGGATTATAGATTGCAATTTGGAGTCAGGAACGCAAAGGAGAAGGTTTTCCATTCCCCAAAACCAGAAGATCCAGTCGACGCTGCCAACAAGCTGTTAGAGGAGATGAAGATCGACGTTGACGGAATTTTAAGATTCCTTTACGGTGAAAAAGATAAATTTGCAGAACTCAAAGTGCGCCTCAGCTAATTCCTGCAAAGAAGGTCAATTTGTTGATTGGCTGTGACAACAATGCAAAGTATACGCTTTGGGGCAACTCGGACATTAACCCAAGAGGTGATTCTCTTTAAAAAGGGGCAATAGCTCCCATTTCCCCCGCTACTAACTGACAATGGGATTTTTAGGGAAATCCTTCTCGGATCACAGTCAGATACTTTTCAGCCTAGATTTCAATGTAGAGAGAGGTCTCAGAGACCTCAGGAAGACTGGAGGAAATTTGATCAAGTTATCCAGAACTAACTCTCCGGTGCGCAAATTTGTAACATTGGCACGATAGATGAACTGAGGTCAAAGGTCGACACTCTGTCCAAGGAACATTGAAACTCGTCCTTTCTTAAAAACTCGAAGGTTCCTGGACAAAATCTTCTAGTGAAACCGATGCGCTGCTACTTCAAACGCACTTCCCCATCAGCGAGGACGGAGCCGATAAAATTGATTGGGCTATAAACAGCTTCCCCGAATATAAATCTCCGGGCCCAACTGTCATAATGCCCCAGTCATTCTAAAGAAAGAGCAGGAAAGGGTTCTGAGTGTAATTATGCGGTGTTTCTAGCGATTAATTATTTGAAATAATAAAACTTGTTTTTTATTATTCGCTAGTGTTGATATTTTTATTTTTGCAAATACATATATTTCGGGAACCACTTGTTCCCGTCATCAGTGCTAACAAGTCAGGAAAGGGTTGTGCCGTAGGTTGTTGAGATTTGCCGGAGCTACATCTCTTTCAGAATGCATGCGCGTGGTCTTCGTACCTAAAGCGGGCAGGCGCGACTATGAGTTCACGAAGGACTTGCGACCAATCAGCCTCACCACAGAAGAGGAGCAACTGGACGTCCTTGACCTAGACCTTCTAAGGTTCAAGCTGAAAAGCGAAACGCAAGGATGTGTCATGTCGGAGGAGGAGAACAATACTCCGGTATTGAAAACGCTGCATCTGCAGTAATTGTAAGAATAAGTTCCAAGGGTAACATTGGAATAGCGCTGGCTCAAGAGGAGGAGGAGGAAGCATGCAGGTAATTTGGGATTCCTCTTATGAAAAACCACGAGTTGGCATCATTCTCAAACACAACTTAATACATTTGTCTTTCAGAGACTCTAACTGGATACCTCGTGCCTGTCTAAATCTCACTGGAAGCCGGGAAAGAACTCGGAAGGCAGTCGTGGCATAAGGATGTTTTCAAGGAGGCGGCACCCGCATACCACGGGAATTATTCGTGAGACTGGTGAACTTCTGCGGTGGTCAAGGGACCAATCAGCTTTCTAAGAAAAGAAAAAGGACATAAAAAACATTATGCGAAGTTAAGTTGTAATTAAATTTGGAATGGATTTGTTAACTTCAGGTATCGGTTATACCTCAACTTTTGTTTCTGAGAAATTGAAATTATAAGTTTAATCATTGCATTGCATTGACCTAAGTTGATTGCGCTCTAACCTCCCCAGGAAAGTGTCAGTCCTTCCGTTTAAACTGGGTCTCCCCCTCCCCATTATGTTTAAAGCAGCAGGGGGTAAACAATTAGGTTGGGGTGAGCCGCCGCAGAGCCACTATGTAAACTGTAATCTGCCTCGAAACTTCACGTCTCTATTAGTTTATTCCGAATGGGTTTAGTTTTGTTGAGTCAAGGCACGTGATAAAATCTCTGTGTCCTGGCAGGGAGATAATATTTGAGAACCAAGAACCTCGGCCTTCATCTCGCGAACTGCTAGCATTCGGGTTTGCTCCAGAAGGTGCTGTCCGGTTCGCGCAGTTGGTGTTCACAACTGGCGAACTGGTTAGAGAAAAGAAAAATTTTCCGGTTTCACTATAGATTTATTATGGTTGTTTAAACCCAGGATAACCACAATAAATCTATAGTAAAACTGAAAACTTTTTCTTTCAAAAGTTTTACTCAAAACGAACTTTTCTTTTTTTTCAGCCGTTGTCCCGTTGACAAGCAGGGTCGGCTCGTCGTGATCGATTTCACCATTTAGCTCTATCGAATGCTTGATCTGGGTGCAATCTCGAGGCTTTCAAATCCCCATCCAGCGTATCAAGCCACCGTTGCTTAGGTCTGCCCTTTGGTCGTATACCATCGACGACGATGTTCAGACCAATCTTGGCAAGTGAATTCTCGTTTGCACGAATTGTGTGACCATACCATCGAAGATGCCTCTCTCGCAACTTTTCCACGATCGGTACAAACCCATAACGATCGCGGATATCCTCATTTCGGATGTGATCAAAACGTGTCACGCCACTAGTCCAACGTAACATCTTCGTCTCCATTACCGTAAGACGCCGTTCATTGTCTTTTATAATCGGCCAACACTCAGAACCATAGAGAGCGACAGGACGGACGCCATTGCGCTAAATTTTAGATTTGAGATGTTCGTTTATACGTCGATCACAAAGAACACCAGTTGTGGAACACCACTTCGTCCAGGTTATGTTAATATGTGAAGCAATTTCATAACTTAGTTCTCCATTGGCAGATAGCGTTGACCCGAGATATTCAAATCGCTCGGTTCTGAGCGGATCACTGCCGCTGACAGGGATTGTGTCTGTTTCATGGGGATCGGTCGTCAAAAATTCAATTTTGTTTAGATTCAATCTGAAACCGTGTTGCATGAGGGGATCATTCCATTTTTGGACAAGTTGCTCGAGATCATTTCTGCTTTTGGATGCTAGGAAAACATGATCTGCATAAAGCAGTGTGTAGGGCGCTGGACGTTGGATATCCCGTGTGACGGTGTCCATAACAAGAATAAAGGGAGGTGGTGAGAGGGGCTTCCTTGATGAACACCAACAAAGACACGAAGCGGTTTTGATACACCCGCCATACTTCGGACTTTACTTTTTGAATTGTGGTAGAGCAATTGAACTCAGCGCACGAGTTCTTCTAGCATTAAGTTTTGTCGTAAAACATACTAGATGAGTTCGTATGGCACCCGGTCAAACGCTTTTTCTAGATCCAGAAATGCAATGTAAAGGGGGCGACGTTTCTCACGGTGTTTCTCCATGAGTAACCACGCAGCGTGTATTACGTCAGTAGTGCCGCAGTTTTTGACAAATCCAGCTTGATTCACGGTTATTTTAGCGATTTTGCGAATACGGTTGTCAAGAATGCGCTTAAAAATCTTCATGGTATGGGAAAGTAACAGGATCGGACGGTAATTTGAACATTCTGCTGGACCACCTTTCTTTTTCCATATTGGAACAGTGGTACTTTCTTGCCAGTCAGATGGTGTTCTTCCTTCCTAAATAACCCGATTAAAGAAAAGCCACAGTGTACAACCACAGCTCTTCGCTTCCCAAAGCTCAGCTGCAATTTCCTCAGTTCCTGTGGCTTTCCCCGATTGCATTCCTTTTATTTATTTATTTATTTATTTATTTATTTATTTATTTATTTATTTAATGAGGACAATACACAGAAAGCAAATTTCTTATTACATATTGTCCTCAGAGGGAGGAGCAAGTAAATGGCATATTTTGCGCTTAAAGCTAGAGAGGGACATAGAGTCAAATGAACCAAGCTGTAGGGCATTGTAGGACCGGCAAAACCTCGGGATCGGAGAGTGAAAGTAAATCTCGAGCTAGGCGAAGGGCACATGAAAAATGTCCGCATTACGTGTGTCATGAGACGAGGCGATACGGAGAGTAATATCCGAGTTGGCAGAGCAGTCCATCAGACCTTTGCAGAGTTTGAAAAGAGTACACATATCAAGGAAAATACGGCGTTGCTGTAGGGAGGGGAGATTGAGGGTGCGGAGTCGTGACGTATAATCAACCCGTGGAAGGTTCTTTTTGTAAAAGAGGGTCCGGGTGAATTTGCGTTGTACAGCTTCAAGAGCGCGGCCGTCACGGATGCGGTAGGGGGACCAGACTACAGAGCAGTATTCAAGGATGTTTTTGACAAGGGAATTGAAGAGTGTTAAGGAGGGCTGGATTGAGGTAAAGTCGGACGATGAACGTAGGATAAAACCAGACATTTTGGAAGCTCTATTGATGATGTCAACGAAGTGGGAATTGAAACGAAGTTTATCGTCGAATATTACACCCAGGTCTTTTCATCGAGAAGTTGCCAGAAGGCTGCTTTCTCGGCAGAAATGGATAGCGCGATCAGCTGATATAATAGTGAGCTTCATCAGCCGATCATCAAATCGTTCGACTTCTTTAATGGCATCACGGAGACCCTCCGAGATGACAATGCCAACACCATATTCAATGCGTGGGTTACCAAAACAGAGAAGTTTGTAGCCATTTTTACCGCGTTTTGGCACCAGACCATCAGGTTTCTTGCAGAGCGCAGATATCAATGCGCCTTTTCCGAAAGGCTCTTGCGAGTTCCTCGGTCTTTCCAGTTACGGTACCAACAATTCGCATGCAGACACGTATTTGTTTTGTTCGTTGTGTTCGAACTAACTTGCTTACGTCCTGATGCCCTCCATGCGTCAAAAACCCTTGCCTATTTCTCGACAGGACGGACCGATCGACTGAGGTGGACGTCCTAGCATTTCTCCGAGGCTTGTGACTCAATCCGATCACCATATTTGTAACGACATTGTATGCATTTTCTTGGTCGGCCTGTCGCGGGGCCTGTCACCAAGAGAGATCGGGTAGGATTTAGTATAGTAGACTAACTGCAACTATACTCTATTTATCTCTTTCCCTGATCTCAGCATTTTATTTTTGTTTTGCTGAGGATAGTACAGAGTATGTTGCCTCAAACCCTCCTCCTTTACCTGGGCTCAGGACCAACATATTATGTTAATAGCATGGCGGAGTTTTGTTTTTTCTCCTCATTTATCTGCGCAATTTAAGTAAAGCTTACAAGGGTCGTGCTACCTTCCTCTGTGGGTAATCTGAAGCACCACAAAGTTCTTGCATTTTCCTCACCCATCCTCTGATACGCTGCGATGCCTCTCTACCATTTAAATTCATACTATCGATCCATTCTCTTTACCTAATCGGGCTTGGGACCTGCTACGGCAGATTATTACTATTATTGCTTGCTACCCGCCTTATGTTGGCCTTCCCATCCTATTCACTAATTAGAAAACAGACTACTCACTAGTTTTAAAGCTCAGTTTGTAGATGGATTGGCAACGAAAAGTACACAGGATTGTCTAATCCTCGTGTAGAAAAACACCAATAAGAACCCTTGTTTCGAACTATTCACTAAACTCGTTTATTAAATCTGACACTAAATAAAATTAGCTTCAAATAATTGGCAATCACATAATACAATTCGATTTTACGTCTCCATTCGTCGGTTTTTATTCGTATTTGAAGTGATTTCACTTTTGTCTTTCAAATAATTTAGTGGCTCCATCTTTTCCGTTTCCGGGCTGTACGTCAATTCCCAATTTAAACAATCGAACGCAGCCAACTGAGTTCCTCTTGTTGGACAACACGAATTGGTTTTTGCAAGGAGTTGGCAACACGGCATGCTCCACTTGACTGCTCCGAAGCTTTCAAAAACACAAAGAGCGAAGTCCGAACAGCTGTTTCATGGCGACTGCCAGTGTTTTGTGATGGTTGTCAACAATTTTCTTTCGAAAAAGGAAAAAAATTCGCTGCGCACTCAGAACTGCTTTTAGTATCATTCAAAATCGGCTCGATTTGTGTGTCGCTCGTTTCGCCCGTTGTTCATTGGATCCGGTCTGTGAAAATTCGTTCGTAATTTGAGCCTTGTGGGAAACAGTGAGAGAAAAAAAAACCAAAGTTTCGCCTTGTTATGAACAACGTCGAGTCGTCGCCGTCATCGTTGTCGTTGAGGTTTCTTGAACGCTCCGCCATTTTTGTGGCATTGTCAGTTTCGAACGAGTTTTGAGTCGTTGTCGTCGCAGTGGCCCCGTGAGTGAAAAATTTCTGAATTTTCCCCCGTGCCGCGAAACGTAGTGCAAGGAAAGAAAAAGGTGGAAGGTATCGCGTCCGTCCCTCGTTCCCAACGTTTGCTCGCCCGATTTCAGGTGAATTCTGTGCCAACGTCGTACGGTCCGTGCATAATATTCTCCTGTGGGACGTGCGTGCTGTATTTTGTGGTTCCGTAGTTCGAAGAAGTTGTGTTCGCCCGCGGGGAGATGTCAGCGCCCACCAGCTCAGCCGTGAGGGCTCTGGCCCTCGAGTACAAGAGCCTGCAGGAGGAGCCCGTCGAAGGATTTCGCGTGAAATTGCTCAACGAGGACAACTTGTTCGAATGGGAAGTGGCAATTTTCGGACCCCCCGACACGCTCTACCAAGGCGGATACTTCAAGGTAAGCGAGGCTGCACTGAGCAGACTCCGACTGGGACTCGGGGAAAGTCCGTTGTTTGTTTGGTTTGTAACGTTCAAGTCTGCCGTCCCGCGGCGAATACATGACGTCGTCACTGCAAGGCAGTGAAGGGTTGTGTGTCCTTCCGCGCGAGGACTTGCTCAGTTGTCCCCTGCCGTCGACCGCCACAGGTGCACGAGTGTCTGTCTCGTTGCAATGGCGAATGTCTCGCTATCTTGGCGCATCGAAAGGCCAAATTGGGGCGTTATGCGTTGCACGATCTCCCCCACGAGCTTCAAGCGCTGCGAAACTGCGTTTCGTCAGAGGCCATTCATTCGTTTTGCATAATTCAATGCCTTCTGGCCAATTTGGACGGCTGTCGTCGAATTCAGGTCACTTCGGCGCCGTGGTGTAGATTAGCAAAGGTTTACCACCGAAAATTCAAATTGCGAACAAACTGCATCGTTGTAGCGTTTTTGCTGCTCCAATGTCAAGTGTGGTGTCGAGTAGTTTGCAGACGTAGTTCCTTTTGTTTCGGGCTTTGTGTCGCATAAGCCCAGACCCTGAAACACATTGCGCTTCGCCTAAAGTAGAAGTGCAGGAAGTCGAGGAGTTTTTTTCATTGTTGATCTCACTGTGAGGTTACCGCGCTATCTTTGAATTCCAGTGTCGTTGCAGCCGAGGTGATAATTCGAAAGATTCGCAAATTATTCTGTGTATGTCAGAATTCACTTAGAACTCGAGGTCGTTGACTTGTTTCTGCTGCGAATTTACTTAGTCACAGTCGATGTTCAATTGTCTTTGACTTTGAGGCCCCCATTGACCGGAACAGGTGGGAAAAAACATTCACTGCCTGTGTTTGTTGATTCACCGCATTGCATCGCCTCTTGTCCCGCCCTCCGTGACGACGACTGACCGCCAATTGAAATTCAAGAACAATCTCTGAATGTTTTCCTACTATTTTTAACTTATCACGGGCACTGCTCTTGAGTGAGTCACGCGCCGCGCGGGGAATATCTTTATCTCGGACTTGATGAATTATAAAAAAGTGGAAACGTTTCCGTCAGTTTACCGAGAATTATCAGGTTTTCCACTGAAATGGGTTGAATAGGACTGGCCAAGGGGAGCAACTGGAAACGTGAAATGTTACGAAAATAATAATAGCAGACACAGACGTTGCCATTTGTGGCGTCTTCTGTAAATGCTTGAATCAAAGGAAGTTTCAAGTACTCATTCCAATCGTGAGAAGTTTCCTACTGGATGCTAACTTTTTTCGCTTATTTAGTATTAGAATCGCTGGTAATTTGCTCTTTCACTCCCTTTAAATTCCGGAATAATATTGGGCTGGCGCGACCTGCTCCTTGGCCGAGACAGCGGTGGTATCCACTCAATGGTCTCATAAAGTAGCACGGGTTAGTCCGAAATTGGGAAAACATAGTTCACAGGTAGAAAAGGCAAATTAGTAGATCTGTGAAATTGGGAAAGGCAGGGAGAAACTACCAGACGCCGAAATTTTACCCTCATCCTTATACCATGTCACCGCCAAACTGGAGAAAACGGTCCGCGCTATTCATTGACTAACAACACAAAGCAATTCATCAATTTTTCTCAAGGTTTGCGACAGCGAATCAATGCCTGATGACTGGCAGCGCGGCATTATTGTCGCTATATACAAATAAGTCGGGAAACAGGAAGCTAGACACTTCAGGCATAAAAGGGATGCTCTGATCACGTACTTTTTTGAGCCTGAACATTTAGAGCTGTACAAGACATTGATCTTGGCAATTCTCATGTATTCCTCGGGAACTTGGGTTCTTGTTAACTTTTAGCCGCGTTAGGGAAGAGAATTTTTCAAAGAGTAGCCTATATAAAGAAGAAATTTATGAGTGCCACGACGATCATTTGGTAGTAGATAAAATATGGGTGAGAATGATCCAACCCGGAAGAGGTATGGGGGCAATATCTATGAGAAAAAAAACCTTGGCGGATCCAATTGGACTATCACATCAACAATTATTATTGTTATTGCGATTAAGTAACCGAAATCGACGAATTGATCGGCTCTGCACTCACCTTGCCCGCCAGTCGTGACACCCCGATTACCACTTCTTCCAAAATTTGGAGGATTTCTTGCCAGGGAACATTCAATTCCGCAGAGGCTGTTAAAACGGTTCTTGAGTATTTCATCGATTCCATTAGGAAAGTAGAAACGTGTTGATGGTATTGATGATTACTTTCGCTAAAAATAAATATGACAAAAATTGATTGAATTCTAACTTTTTATTTATTTGTTTATTGCAAATGACCCTATATTTCTTGCTCAACGCCATTACACAATAGAACCTTACGTTAGGATGGGCCGACCTAGGACTGTGTACATCTAAAGGACCATAATCCGCAGAAGCTCTATTTCCTTGGGCGGTTCTTCTTGCTGGTGTGAAACATACATTTGAGGAAAGTTCCAATCTTTGTCCATTTAACCGCGGGAAGTGGAATTCGGATACCCTTCTTCCCCTTCGGCGAATTTTCCAACATTATCAACCACTCGCAATGTTGAATGCTTCCTCTATATTCAGGAAGATAGCTAAGGTCTGTAGCGTGTATTATAGCTGCGGTTCCTGTGAATTTGCCTACCTTATGTTGAGAGTTCGAGAATTGCGGTTGTACTTAAGTGACGGAGTTATTGCCGATCGCGGTTACGATATGAAAACCACGCGCGCAGGTTTCCTGGAGTCATGTATCGCCGGATGAAAAGCAGGTCCGATAAATCTCTACAAGCCACGTCACAAGCGTTTCTTGCTGTTTCTGGACCAGGTTCCCGAGATTTATATACAGAGAAATGATTTTTATCTCAGCTGATTTTATCCTCCTCTTTTACAGATTCGATATTTTTAAATAGCTGGGGCAACATAACCTCCAAGCAGGGTTGTGGCTTACAACTAGAGAGGAGCCCCGTCCGGACTAGCACCTCCAGGGTTGCACTAGACGATTTTGTTCGACTTTTTAAGGACTCGGTAAATTTATGGCTATAGGAGTGTGTTATTTACTCAGCAAATCTTAAAGATCGGGTGATTATTGTTATGAAGGAATCAGTCACTTGACCATAAAAATTCCGGTCTTTTCCTCCCACATACTCTCGCAGACGTCTTCCATCCAAATAAAAATGCTGATTAGCAGTCTGAGCAGGGGAATTAATTCTTGGTGCACAAATTCACAAACATGAAGTTCGGTCGAAATTAATCGATTATTTTTTGATCCTGGTTGAGAAGGCGTAGAACACATCTTTGTCTATCTCTTCTGAAATTCTGTCAATCGTGAAACGTTGATTTCTTGTTGTTTTTTTCATTATTTCTGTTGTTTCGTGATGATGAAAGGCGCCTATCAGTATGAGTATGCTCTTCAACACCCATCTGGCCACGTTTAAAGTGCCCAAACCGCTCGAGAACTTTTGTGCGGCTCAAAGCATCCTCGTTGCAAATCTTTTGAAGCATTTGGTAAGCTTCTGCTGCCGATTTTTTCAAGCAGGAGACAAAATTTCAAATACAGTGTTTTTGTATTTCGCATGATGAACACACACCACTGCGATCCAATGATAACCTTCAAACTGGTGCCGCGTCAGCAATTGTTTCGTGGAGGGTGTCTCCTTACTCTATCTAGCGACAGAACTTTCTACTGTATCTCGAATGACAGTGCGCTCTCAGTGCGTTTACTTTTGGATTCGCCTCGTAGGATGTTCGAACTATAAGCCCTCTTCTTCCTCCTATTAATCTCCTTCTGTATTTTAGTAAGACTAAGTACTGAGTATGAATCTGGTGTCATTGGACACCGATAAATTCAAAAAAGGAGATCTAGGAAACCTGTAACCAGAATTTTGATTGTGAGATTTAGCCTAAAGAGCATCTTGATAATTCAGTGCTTCGCATGTGGAGACACTGCAGATAAAGAGGGACGTTCTGTGAGGCTTTTTTCCTTCATTGGCGTGAAGTCACAAAACAAGTGAAAGTGGCATCAAAAGGAGGTGCCTGTGTCCTTTCGGGATCGGGATATAAGACATGTCTCGAGCCGCTGTAGGGATTTAATAATCATTCTTCTTCGCAAAAAAGTTCTTACATTGAAGAATGGATCAAATTGCTGCCAGAATATAATGGGAAAGTCTAACTTTTTTTTATTTAAAAAATTGATTAACAAACATGTTGCGTAGGTAGCCCTAGAGTACATCGTTTGATAGTCAGCCATCATTCTCCGATTAAAGTAGCTATACCCTGGTATGCCATCGCCGCAGTGACGAAAGCAAGTTTACTTAACGATTTGTAGTTTCTACGGAATATTCTTCCAGGCTAAGATGTTGCTAAAAATTTCCAGGACACATTAACTTCGCTTTGCTCTTGGAATATTTGAGTGTCCCTCTGGGGAATTTATTTTTGACATAGGTGATGACATAGATAGTTAATCAAAATAGCTTCCGAGTTTTTTTAAAATAATCCAGCTCGATAGTCCTTTCTCTCGGCCTTGTGTTTAGTAATATTTAGGTCTTGTTGTTGAGCTGTTCAAGGACCACAATGTTATTCCATTCCTCATCTAGGCAGCTGCCGCTGTTCTTTTTAAGACCAACCGCATATCCTCTCACAGGGAGAAACAGTACTGGCAGACTCTTTTTCGTGTTTCTGTTAGCAGGGCTTAATCGTAATATTTTATTACACAGTCTTACCATAGGTTCTGTCCCGCTACTAATTTATAGAAATCTTTAATAAACGTCAGGAAATTTTTATGATTTTTTGTGTCATTACTTACTAATCCAAAAATAAGAGAATTGTCCAAAATGTCCACCGTTTGCGTTTACATAATCCCTTAAAATTTCGGGTCTATCGTCAGCACGCTCTACTTCTAACAGGCTGCTGTCTCTACCGAATCGGCTTTTAATCCTTCGATATTCCGGTGATGTTCAGAGAAGGCATCCGTTCTAAAATATTCCACAATCCGTAGTCTAACGGATTAAGATTAGGACTACCTGAAGGCCAATCTTCAGTAGCGATAACGTTAGATAAATCGACTTTTAGGGATATCGAATTGGTGGACCTCGGCACAAAACCGGGATGTCTGGAGTTCTTTATTAAGGCAGGCCGAAACCGGATATCGGTTGTTGCGCCGTTGATGATGAAGTCGGCTTCCAGCCGCTTTATGTATTCCTGCCGAATCTTACTAAAATATCCACTGTTTTCATTCGAAAAAAAAATGTTATTTAATGGTTTTCTTTGTCGAAAACATCACTTCGGAAATTAGAAGCTCGACTTTTGATCACATGTCCACAAAAGTGCCACTGAGTCTTCACTCACACGACACTCCCCACCAAACCATCATGGAAATCGGAAGATGTCCTCGTTCCACTTTGGAATTTTATTCTTTAGCTTCCCAAGAGCTGTGTGCATATACACCCTATTATTTTAATGGTTAAATTTCTCTTCTACGATGAAAAGTTTTTCATTTGTGAAGAGAAATTGGTGGTAACTGCCATCCGTGTGTCGATGAAGTAACTGCTTTGCTTGGTAGTACAGTATTTCTTCGGTAAGCTCCGAGCTTAAGGTCATCTTTTATGATGCGCTTTATGGTTCGGTAAATATTTTTTTCGGTAAAAAAATGTTAGGCGATGATGGCTTTACGGTTTCTTACCAGGGCAGAGGCAAATTGTCAGACGTTGCCTTGGTCCGGTCCGGTATCAAGTTGATGCGGATTTAGGACCCCACAATTCTAGTCTAGTTAGAATTAGAAGTCTAGTTTAAATATGATTTGTGTTGAATAGTGTAGGATGGTAAGGAATTAATTCAGTAAGGAAAACACAGCGCATAAGTGCCACTCATAAACATTTTCTACACAATTGAAAAGTAGAAGCAGAGCTTATGACATCTCCACAGTTATACGGAGGATTCGTTGTACTTGTAACTCGTACAAATTTGCCGGTCCCTAGAGTTATTTTCTTTATTTTGCCCTCCTGATAACAGGTAAGCCTGATATTTCGTACCAAACCGTCAGTCCCTTGACCCCACGAAGATATATTGAGAAATGCCTATAGAAAGTGGGTTGAGGATTGAAAACACGCTGGTATATATATGTTACATTTAGGGGACTTTTATGAAAGTGGTAAAAATAAATCTTGCTGAATAAATGATTCACTTTCCGGTTTTTTTTTGACGAAATGTACAAGTTGTGGCAAAAGTAACCACTCGGTGTTCTTTTGCTGTAATTTATTTTAATGAACTTGTTTGCACTGATGAAGGGAACAAGTGGTTCCCGAAATATCGGGATTTGCAAGAATAAATACCCACATCAACGAAAAAGAAACAACAAGTTTTTATTACTTCGAAAATCTTTGGTTCTGCTTGTGAAATTTGTTTATTTAATCATTAGCTTTATTTCATTATGCCGAGAAAATGATATGAGCCAAGTGGCCGTCACCAGAGTTTTATGGCAGCCGTTAAATCGGGTGATCTGGCCGGTCAGTGCAAATGACCAAAACGAGAGATTAAGCGACCCGGAAATGCTTCCTTGAGAAGATTGGTCGTGGCTCGAGCAGAGTGCGCCGTTGCACCGTCTTGTTCGAACCACATGTTCTCCACTCTCAATTCATTCAGTTGAGGAAGAAAAATTCGGTAATCATGGCTTTGTAGCGCGCTGTCCACAGTCGTCGTTTGGCCCGCGGTGTTCTCAAAGAAAGATTACCTGACTTCTCCAGTGGGTATAATGGTTCTTCGTGGGTGAAACACGGTTTTTTTGTGCCCCAGAAACGATTATCTTGTTTATTCACGTAACCGTTAAGATGGAAATGAGCCTAATCGCTCATGATAATTTTCGATGAAAAATTGTCCTCCTCCTCGTTGAGATGGCTTGAACCTAGGTTAAACGCGTTTGGTGGTCAATAGCTAACAGCTGATGCACTGTCTGCACTTTGTGAGGGAATATCTTCAAATCTTCCACCAATATTCTGCTTAGGTACCGGCGGCTAATGCCCAATTGCGTGGCACGTCATCTGATCGATGCTCCGGGCCCCACTTCGACATCTTAGACAACAGCAGGATATTCTCTGCAGAACTGCTGCTCTGGGGCCGGCCAACTTTGAGAACATCTCGTGTTGGCCCAGTCTTTTCAAGGTGAGTGGCTAAACACCGCAGTGTTTGTCTAGTTGGTGTCGGACGGCTAGAAAATCTACGGCAAAATTCACGCTGCAAAAAAATGGAAACGATTATTCCGCGTCCTTGCGGAGTAAACCGATTCATGGTTTGTCGATTTGTATTCTACGTTTATTTACTTTACAAATGTCAAAACCGAATTGACATTTAGCGCCATTTGCAAAAACTATAGCGTTTTCTAACAGTGATTACTTTTCCCCCCTCCTTGAGAAGAAGAGTCGACAACAAAAAACTGAAGTTCATTCCAGCGTTGTGAGGTTTTTGTGAATTTCTTATGTAAGAATATTTGGGAAAATCAACGAAGGTAGGTCAGATCAAAAGTTAAGACATCGAGAACTTAGATAAATCAGTGACATTTCATCATTCGCCACAAGAAATTGGTAGTTTGGCCTATGCTCAATGAACCAATATGATGATAGGCGGGGTTTCAGCGACTGAAGTCTCAAAATCAATTATCCCTAAATCAATAGTGTGTTGGGCTTTTTAAAGACGCCTATATCTGTTGTCTTTTTGGTTGCTACAGTGTGTTTCCTATTCACCCCTTTATGGAGGACAGGGCTTACACACTGTTTATTAGTTGTTATTATTTTTTTCAATATTCTATTTTCAATGAGCTGCGCTTCAGTTGTTCCATCACCGTCATACGTAATGCTGTGCAAGTGATAAGCTTACATCAGTGGAAACGAACACAACACATCCATGGCGACCGGGATTCGAACCCGGAGCAACGAAATCGAGGGACTAAAGCTCTACCCCCTCAACCATCGCGCCTTCACGGTGGTTGATTGGGTGTTGCTACAGGCGGTCCATATTTAATTTTAATAACACTGTACAATGGCTTAATTTTCTACGCAGGTTTAATTGTGACCGATTATTCGAAGGCGTGACCAAAGTCACTGACATTCAAGATAAGGAAATAAGCGTCATCAAAATATCGAAGCAAAAACAGCCAACATTTTATGCCAAACACTTGAGTAAAGAAGCGCCACGAGAATTAAAAGAATACGCGCATAAGATTTGATCGAGCAAACACAATTATTGAATGAAATTAGGTTTATTTCTATTTGGATGGAGCTCGTTGTTTATGTTATTGTTGCCCCCACGTTTTAACGGCAATGATAGATGCTAGCAGCACATTTGAGTGTTTGTATGTACAACTTGGCCCCCAGCCGCTTGGAATACTTAATCTTCAGCTTTGTTTAATTACCAAGATTAAATGTGTCAATGATTCGTTTGAGATATCGGAAACCAAGGCCTAATTTGTAAATCGAGAATATATTCCATTCTTTAATTTTTAGATTTAAAGTTGAAGTACTTCCTGTAAGTGGATGGAATGGGGGCTAACAAATGCCAACTAATCTTCAGCTCAGCAAGCTTCATCAAGCTCATTGGATTCTATTGTGTTGCACTTTACTCCGACTGTACTTCCCCGAAAATGTTAATGCGGAAAATACGAGCGACGCAAAACACTTCGAAAATTTGTATCGCCACACGGCGCACGATATCTTTTGTATTATCAATGGACTATGCAATTATTGCCTTATTCATACTAAAAATGATCTCCGGGAATCTGGAAAGATTTATTTAATTTCCATTGAGGTAATATTCTGGGAAGAAAAAAAAAATATTGTGAGGAAAAAAAAAGCGCTTGATAAGTAGCTCCAGACAGTAAATTTAATTGTGGCGCGGAATTTGGTCCCAGTGCAACCAACAAAAAACAAGTGAAATTAAAATGTCACGAACTTTTTCGGTTTACTTTGTCGATGGGGAAAGTGGTGCATTTGAGAACATATGGCGAATTCTCCGACCCACTTTTATCTTTATGGCGAGGCAGAAGTGAATGCAAATTTGCTTCCTACAAATTATCATACGTAGAAATTTGAGATGTTGAAGTATTGTTTTGAGCTAGCTTATCTGCATTCATTTTTTTATGGCCAGAACAAACATTGGACCATTTGAAATGCAAGTAATGACTGCATTATATTACCGTCTTTGCATTTTTTTTAGACTGGTGATGATTGGGATGATATTGTAATATGTATGTATTATATCTGTCCCTTGCTGCTTAAATAGGATTGGTCAATGTTCACATGTCCTTTCCTTCACGTCACCAGCAAAGATGTCACGTGTCTTTTAATCCATTGCCTTGGACCGTTCCAGAGTCTGAAATTCAAAAAAAAATATCGCGCTACATCGAAACCTAAACACATGTAAAACTGAAAATGGGAAAAAAAATCTGGTCCAATCGTACAAGTGAAGCCGAAAAACTCGAGACCCGATTGCCGATTGCCGCGATCGATAGGGAAGATCTCAGAAGGGTCCTCAGTCGATGTCTCTTGCTTCAGATTTTCAGTGGGTGCCACCTGGAAGATGCCCTTTGTTGTTAATATGAGTTCTCTTAACATTTTCTCTATTTCATCCAAATAATCATCAAAATTTCTGCACCTTGAAATATATTAGCATATCCGCCGATTTTAAAAAAAGGTGTGACGCCACTGTTGAAACTGTCTTTTGAATTCAGGCGTGTAGTGGGCAATTCCCATAAACAATTTTAACCTCATTAAAATTCTTACTTGCATTTTTTCCCGTTACAGCGAGGTATCGGATAACAGCGCGGATATCACACTTGGTGGGAGATTGGCCGGGAATTTTTCGCAAGAGATGATTCTGGGTCAAGAGTTTCCAAGATAAACATACTAACCTCGAATAGATCTTGTTTTGACTACGAGCAATCGATTGTCGAAAAAACATATCCTGTGGCCGTGAGAGCCCCAGTACACTTTTTTCTAGACGTGTCTTGTACCAGTTCGGTTGAAAAGTTCATAGGCTGACGCATAGATGGCGCTGCTAGTATTAAATTCATATGATTTTTAGTTATCCCTACCTTTCAAGGGACACATGTATAAATTTGACAGCTGTCGGACTATTATTTTGTGCGATAGAGTATTTTGAGTGAAGTAACTTTTGTTAGATTGAAGAAAATGGACAAACCGAAATGGATAAAACCCATTTCAAAGCATGCAAAGACGCAATAGTCAGCTAACAAGACTATGGCATCAGTATTTTGTGACGCGTATAGTATAACATTCATCGTCTATCTTGACAAGGGAAAAATCATCAACAGGGACTATTACATAGCGTTCTTGCACCTTTTGAAAAATAATTGAAAAATCGTGTCACAAATCAGTGAAAGCCTTTGCATGAATTAGGTTTGGAATTCCGTATTCACCATTTTGTCCAGATCTGGCCACTAGCGACTTTTTGCTGTTCTCAGACTTCTAGAGAATGCTCACTGGAAAGAATTTTTGCGCCGCAATCGTCGAAACTGAGGCATATTTTGAGGCTAAAGACAAATCGTACTGTAAAAGCAGCAACTTTATCCTGAAGACTGGCTTGCATCGTGCAAGGAGTTTAGGCGTCATAGAAGGACTTATGTGCTTCCATGGGTACCTATGCTTTGCTCAAGGACAGTTAGATAAGGGGAAGTCTCTATTGGAACGAGCCTTGCTGAACGAAGAGCACCGTTGATAGATGGCAACTTAGCATTCTAATCCCTTTAATCAGATCCGATATATACACGTTTCGCAGCTAACAATGATTGATTTACTCTCCGCGGCATTTGCTTATGGGGGTTCAATGCGGTGTAAATATGTTAAATTCCATAAGGGGCGGGAAGTTCGTTGAAAATTGTCCCCCATCATAGATGCTTTTAATATTCCATCAACACGTTTACGGTAAACGGTTTATCGGCTCTACCAATGAAAACTATCAGATTAATATTCAAGCGTTGAAATATTCGGTCGGAGATAAGCATTTTATTCATTGGAGACCGAATTATTTTTTTTGGTGGGAAGTTTTGACGCCTTGTATGGTCCACCCCAACGGATGTTGTCCACACTAACCTGGAACCACAGCCGCAGTCTACTCAAGGTCTAACCAACCCTCCATGTGCATTTAAAAATTAAGCATGGTACGGACGATAATTTATGTTGTCAGCTCCTCTAGAATCCAAAGCTTCGAAGCCCGTTGTTCTTGCAACTCATCCCCTGAAGCATGTTTGGTTCCATTAGATACCAATCCATCGTAAACCGGTAGATAAGAGAGTTTGTTTAATTACTTATTAATGCGCTCAATTAATTGTAAATATTCCGCGGATCAAAAATGTAGCCAAGCGAGATCCACATCTGTGATATTCTAATTTCTCTTCAAAGAATCTCCTCTGGTCAAGATATGGGAAACAGAGGATGTGGTACAAGATGCTATGAAGCTTCAAAGATGATTCATTAAAGCTCAACATATTAAAGTATACTTTGTTTGCATGTTCTAATTAAAAATATCAATCTATTCATTCTGGTTACTGTAAAGCTCGAAATTAATTGATTCCTGCCACTATGCTTTACGATTGCATGTATATCGCGGGTCTTAAGCTGTTTTCTATCAAATTCAAAAAGGACTGCCAGTTTTCGCGGTGAATCCTTGCACATTATGTCCAATTTAGTGGGCTAATTTATATGTTTTATGAGGCGGTGCAAACCATTACTTTGCTTCTGCGATTTTATCGAAATTTTGGCTTATTCCCGAAGCTGACATAGTTAAATTTTTCGGTTACTCTGTCATTCAACAAAATATGGTATTGCCAAATATTAACTTTGTTTCGGTTTCTAATGAAAAGCTCTGAAAAGTATCTATTTAACTAAAAAAGTATTCAAAAAGGAAAAAAGTACTGAGATACTGATAAACTTCAAAAAGTACTAAATTTAGTACTTTAATCTTTGGTACTATAAAGAACTGCCGCATTGCGTCTTAAAGAAGTATTTCTTCTGGCGTCTTAAAGAAATACTTCTTTAAGACGCAATGCGTTATGTTATGTTATTGGTTATCGTATACTTACAAACTGTAGTATTTCTTTGTAGCCTATAACCGACGGAAACTTTATTATGTACCCTACTTCCAAAGGTTTCTACCGCGCATTTGGTATTAAGTATTCTCCCAGGTACCCCATCCTACTTTGTATAAGTATGATCTGGAGGCTCTTCGTGACAATATTTACAGAAAATTTTTAGCGCTTGGTTTAATATGAACACATAAGCTCCCTGGATTGTTCCATTCTTGTTAATTTCGCCCAATAGTTTCCTCAGCCGTTCAACTTCGTTGTTTAGCGTAGTTTTCATGCACCGACTTTACAGAATGCTTTATCGTAAGGAATCCGTCAGTGTACCAAGTAATCAGTTGCTCGTTTAAGCTGCACCATATGTCAATACCACGCTCTCCGAGTTTGCTCTTCTTATCGAAGAAACCTCGTTGATAATTTAAATCCCTTGATATCAGCAATTCGGGATGCCCCCAGAAAGAATGTCAATCTTCCTTAGATTTAGGCAGCTCCTCGCCTCACTGGTGCACCCGGACATTTGAAGATCGTCCGCCTTGCTTGCATTTGTATATGTAGATGTAGTAGAGTAAATCCCAGAAAGACCTCTAGGGATGTCATTGGGTATATTCTCACTGTCCCACTGATTCAAACGCAAGCCAGACTTGGAAGTTTGTGCGATTCCCTGGCTGTTGTGCTAAGTTCCGTTCTGTTTGCCGACATTACCGCCCCATAGGTAATCATTGGCCTTACTATTGTAGTGTATGTGCTGGATACAGCATTTTCGGGATGCATCCTCATTTTTCCCTTGCTATGAATCAGCAAGTTATCAGAACCCTTGAACGTTCCGTTCGAGCGATATCAGGCAAGAAAGATTTCGGGCGAATAGAATCTTTCTACGCCTATGGTATGTATCCCAAGGCTATGCTACCCCTTGTTATTCTTAGGAAAGGCCTTGAGATTCTGTCTTGGTATCTCTGTAGTAGCACTGGGAAAATGCCAACGGCTCGGGGTGATTTCAACGGTTTAAAATTTCCCCCTGCCGATCTTACTCTAGCTTCCGAGCATATCTCTTTCGCTAGTTTTCAATTCAGTTTTTCGCTCCTTTTATCCGTTGTTGGGATGTCAGGCAATATGCTATTGTTTTCCTCCTTGGGGTAGAACCCCAGGATATGAGTTCTGAGAAGCAAATGTGCCCTTTTCTCCTCATTTTCGGTATCTTCGGACAGACAGAAGACATTACCTTCTCTTTAGCTATAGGGTTGCATAACCCAGATGCTTCTGTGGTTCTATCTCTTCATAGAATTTCCTGAAATTGTTTCATCTTGCTTTTCTGATTTCGATGCTATATGCCATCAGTACCAGATGTACTTCTAATTAATTTCCGGTTTTTTTGTGAATAAAACATAATTCCAAGGGAACCGTAATAGTTATTACCACACCAGTAGAATTGACTGTCTTTGGAGGTGAACCACTCAATGAGCCATTTCCGCAAATTTTCGTAGGAGTCGAAGCACTTCTCAGAAAGTGCGTGGTGGTATGAGTGTTGAGAGGTGGTAATCCGATGGGACCAGGTCTGGTGAGTAAGCGGCATGGCTAAGCACCTCCCGCTTGAGTTTTCCCAGCGTGTCGCGAACGACTTTCGACTTATGCGATGGTGCGTTATCGTGGAGCAAAATCACCTTCTGTCTTTCTTGATATTCTGATTGGTTCTCCGCAATCGCTCGGCTCAAATCTTTCATTTGTTGTTTGTGGCGAACGGCGTTCACAGTTTCAACAGGTTTCAGCAGTTCAAAGTAGATCCGACCATAACGATTTGGTGGTGCCGTCGATGCTTCACCTGGACACCCACGATTTGTTGCGTTTAGGGTCCTTCAAGGAAATTCGTCACCCGTAACAATACGATGGAGAAAAGACTTTCTTTTGCACAGTTGATTCAGTGAAATACACGTCACTTTTCGGTTCTCCATTTGTCTCTCGATCAGTTCATGCGGCACCCACTTTCCACACTTCTGAATCTTTCCCATGGCTCGCAGACGTTTCGAAATTGCTTGCTGTTGAACTCCCAACGTACCTGCAAGCTGTCTTTGCGTTTGCGTGTTGTCTTCATCCAATAATGCTTGCAATTCGGCGTTATCAAACGATTTTCGCTTGCCGGAGCGTGCGGCGTCGTTCAGGTCGAAATCTCCATTTTTGAATTGTCGAAACCACGTTTCACATGTTCGAAGTGTGTATGCACGATCGCCATAAACTTCCACAAGTGGACAGTGGCTCTCGGACACTTTTTTGCCTTGATTGAACATGAAAAGTAATGCATGGCGCATATGCTTGAAATTCGGTACGTACGCCGACATTTTTGACGCGCAATAAAAATTTTGCTGGAGGAACTTTTTGGGGGAATATCAACACAGTTTAGAAACTCGACAAAAACTAAACAAAATGAGAGGTATGTGCGATCAACAGCGACACAAAACATAGAAAGCCATCTATCGAAAAAAACGGAAATTAATTAGAAGTACACCTGGTACCCTTTTGTATTTTCGACAATTCCCGGTTTGTTTCACCCGGTTCAAGTTCAAGTTTTCGTATCTGCTTTCTCGTACGTTCCTTGTTGACTTAACTGTCATAGCCGGACAGTCGGCCTCATATGCGTCAATGATGACGCTATTGAGATTTGCCACCACTCTTTTCAGCTCTATTTTGCTCCTGATGTCACTGTTTGCCTGTAGATGAGCAATGTTGTCAGGTGTCTTGTGTAGGAATCTCAGTCTGTTCTCCTGGGATTCCTTATTCTATCTACTTCCGAGTTGTCCTCAATGTCAAATTTGATCATCATAGAAGAAGGTTCATTTCACATCCTAAAATTTCGCGACCAGAGTGTTCCCAAGAGTTATGCCTATTACCACTTGCTTGATGTTGGTCATAAATGTTGACGTGTTCCCTACATTATACATTTCAAACTTATTACTAAGGATGGATTCTAGAAGGTGCTCACCTCTTCGATTGATGACGTTGCTTCCCCAGATCTCATGGCGGGTGTTGTACGTCATTCAATGGTGAAAAACTGTCAATGATGGCACCGATGATGTATCGACAACCGGGGGTGTAAATAAGTCTTGTGCGAATTCGAACTTCCGCAAAAAATCATCACTAATTTACAAATTTCTTGATAACGACGCGATGAATAGGAAGGTCGTCGATTTTGTCCGACACAGTGACAACCCCGTGGGCTGTCCCGAGGTCGACGGATAATCTATCCTGTTTGTATCGACCGTTGTTAATTATTCTTCGCTCAAACTCCGAAGCCTTCTCTGGCCGACTAGTATTACTGCGGCTTCAAAAAGAAAGTGTCCGTTTCCTATCAACTATAAGTGATAGGTTTAAATCTTGATCAAGCAAAGTTGAAGGATCGGATCGCTTTAATCCGGTAATTTGGGGAGTTGCTGTGGAAGACGCAACGTTCACTCAGTCACGTAAGACCGATAGAGAAATGATTGCAAGTGAGTTCTAGAACGTGTCATTCGGGGCATAGAGGCTTTGGAGTGTTCAGAAGCCTGAAACTGTAGCAGAGGGCTCGTGGATCCCCCAAACTGTATCGGCTATTCCATCAGACCAAATCATTTTGTTTGTGGGCTATTTTGTTTAGACCGAGTCAACGTCGTAAATGCGCAATAATCTTTAACGCTCCCGTTAACAAATATTAAGGAAGATATATCGAGCTCTAAAGTGTTTAATTTCTATGTTATTTATTCTGTTGTCAGAAGGATGGAACTTAATTTATATTTTTAAATCCTGAAAAGCAAAAGACTTAAATTCCTTCGTTTTGAATTACGTTAGGTCAAGTTCTGGGTTTTTGGCAGCGATTTTTACATGTTTTGCGTCTTATTCCATATTTTCTCTTTGTTTAACATACTCTTCGTTATTATGAGGTTAATTACCCTCCATTTGAGTAATAATAGAATTTTCATTTTCAGTTTTCAAGTTCCTCAGCAACCGGATACTAATTATGTTTTCTGTTTACTTTCAGGCCCATATGAAATTCCCTCCAGACTACCCATACTCACCTCCTTCGATTCGATTTTTGACAAAAGTGTGGCATCCAAATGTTTATGAGGTAAACAAATTTTATAAATATTTTATTATGAAACCGATTTAGACATGAGAAATCATCAGAAATAACTTTCCAACAAATCCATCCGATTTTAAAATAGAATGGCGATCTATGCATTTCAATACTTCATCCGCCGGTTGACGATCCGCAAAGCGGTGAATTGCCGTGTGAACGTTGGAATCCTACACAAAATGTTCGAACAATTTTGTTGTCTGTCATATCTTTGCTAAACGAACCAAACACATTTTCGCCAGCAAACGTTGATGCCTCCGTCATGTATAGAAGATGGAGAGATTCTCACGGCAAAGATAATGAATATCCAAATATTATTAGGTGAGTTAAATTGTTGTCTGGCAGATTGGATGCCATGGATTTTTGCGGTCTTTTGGTGGTTTTTTACTTAAATTTTACCGATTACAGGAAACAAGCATTGGCGGCAAAAGCAGAAGCCGAAAAAGAAGGAATCGTAGTACCCACAACGTTAGAAGACTATTGTATTAAGCCAAGTTTAAAATCGGCGAATCAAGAGCCACAGGTGAGTCTTTTCTTTCGGAGACTTTTCATTTTTTTTCAATTTAAAATTAAATGTTAATACCTCGAATTCATTATTTAATCGTACAAATTTTTATGAATTCAGTGTACTGTAAGATGTGCGGCTGCTCAGACATTGCGTATATATTAGCATACTAATGGCTCCGACTAAAGCGTTGAAGAAAGTTTTGCTTGGAAATTTGTATGTAAAAAAGTATTACATATTTGCAGGGCTCGTGTATGGGGAGTTTGAGTGAAAGTTTCTGAAGGAAGACATCAACATAGTTTAGATTTCCTATTGGTTATTTAGTGTTTATATATAACTACAATAGTACATACTATACTCTGTGATTTGATAAAATTCTCCGGAAGTTATAAAGAAATCAAGCTCTCAGTTGGAAACTATAGGAGACCTTTCGTATCAGCAATTCTCCCCTAATTTGACTGAATGAAACATTTCTGACTATATTTTCTTATGATTATGTTGGCTGGATGATAGTCTTTTCGCTATATAAGCAAAAATTAGTGATACACAATTGGTGGTGGTAGATTTCCTCAGTCATATACATTTGCATATGATTTCATTATCTCTCCGGTCAAATTGCTTAGTTATTCACAGAGTGCTTTGACTCATTAATGTATTTCCAATGGACTGAGTAATTGAGGCTATATTAAAGGTCAATGGTGATGATTTTATGAATAGCAGTCCATGGAGCAGTGCATATTGGCTCTCCACAATGGAATTGGAACCGTTGTGTTTGGCTTTTAATATAATTGGAATGTTTTACGTGGATAATAGAACAAGCACCCATAAAAATTAATTATTCTGACGACATGGCCTAGTCCAACAAAATTACAGAACACTGAATATTATTCCAGCTTTGCTGGATCTATAAAGTTTTTGGTCTTTTAATTTCAATGGGTGGATAGATACCTCTTAGATGTATTAGAATCCAGTAATTCTAGGATTTCTGATTACATTAGGAATTTATTATGTTCATTTTTAGAATGACATTTCAATCTCAATCAATAAAGGTAAACCATTTAGTGTACATGAAACCTATTAAAAGTTAAAATCGTTTGGGAGGATATAAGAAGGAGAAAGAAAGTTCATTAAATTACACAATATCTTTTTAACTAACGGGTGAATGCCTTAACAGATTTTTAACTATGAGCTTCATAAACTTTCACGACTCTAAAGAAGAAACTGCAGAGTAGGAGAATAATTCTTCCGATTCAGTGGAGCCAATCTCCTGCGCCAGATACGATATCCAAGCCAATATCGAGCCTGAATTCAGACGATACGCCCTCTCCAGGCGGGAACACTTTCAGTTAAATTGACCTAGTGCTAATCGAACGCCACCACTTCTCACCCTTCGTGAATATCACAACATATAAGGGGGTCAATAAAGACTGGGACAATTATCTCGTTGGTGGTGCTTGAGGCTCGAATAACAACAACCCCCAATCAGGTGAGAGTAATCACTGAAGTCATCGATAAGTCCTTCACAACATCTATAAAAGGGAAATGGATGCCGAATAACCGGAGTTAACAACAACATAAAATATCGACAAATAATCTTCACAACCACTTGAAGAACGTTATTCTTGGCACGCCTACAAACATATTTGGCATGATTAATAGAGCAGACTGGTTTGATGGAGATTGTAAACTAGTAGTCTCAAAGAACACGAGCACACGCGGAGGTTTATCATAAATTCCGTTGAGCGGAAAAATGACTTCACAGATAAAAAAAGGGAGCCTGGAAGAACCAACAGGTTTGTGCACTCGATAAGGACCAGGGGCAATCACACCAACCGTGGAAGTTTTACCAACAATTGAGCAAGATGAAGCCATATACCCCTAATATTTATCCTGGCGAGTCAAAGAGGGGAATCTGATTGTCGGCTGTATGGGCATATTGTAGCGATGCGTTGAGTACTTTGATGAATTGGTCAAACTGTTGGAATATAGCAATCAGTTTCGCCAGCTTTTCACAACTTCAAGGCCGCCTTTGTCAGCATAGTCAGAATAAAATTGTAGACGGCCGACATGAGAGAATTTGGAATTCAAACCAAATTGATAAAACGCTATGCTGACCATGACTAATCTGCGAGGCCAGATAAAAACAGTAAGATCACTCTCGACATTTTTCATCAT
Source organism: Hermetia illucens (assembly GCF_905115235.1). NCBI lineage: Eukaryota > Metazoa > Arthropoda > Insecta > Diptera > Stratiomyidae > Hermetia > Hermetia illucens. The sequence continues at coordinate 55,524,917 of NC_051849.1, forward strand.
CAACAGCAGTCGAACACAAAAGGATACTCTACCATACATCCTATGGAATTTGACCCTGGAAAAGTGATTCGTGATGCTGAAGTAAATGAAAGATACACCACCCTTTTCAAGCCCACTCAACTGCTGACCTATGCTGAGTTGCTGTAAAGATGGGAGAAAACCACTTTGAAACCGTTGATAATTTCTTCGATCTGGAGTCAAAAATCACATCCGATAACAGTTAAGACGATGAACGTTATTTGCAGTCAACTGAGCCTTTCTCAGCTCCCAAAGCTGTTCCGCTCGAAGCGTCTCATAATAGGCTCAAAGCTCTTACTATACAACGCAACGATCTTGGCAGTCTTCATGTTTTCTTCGGAAACTTGAGTTCTAAACAGGAAAAATTGCGAACTCTGGGTTGCGTTCGAGAGAAGAATCTTCCAAAGAATTGTTGACCCCTTATAAAAGAGTGGACAATGCCGTAGCCTATATGACGAAATTTATTAGCGGTTATGGCTAAAATCCGGCTCAATACGTTGCGGTGGGTGGGGTACTTAATACATAAGTCTATAAGGCAGCATATATGGTAGAAAAAGTAGACGTGACAGATCCTGCCTGAAATGGAGCGATAGTGTAGGTCCGGACATCAGACATACTAACGCAGGCCTAACCAAATATTTGTTGTTGCACCGTTGATGATGATAATAAAACATTATAACCTGATCTAACTTTTTAATATTTTGTTGGGTCTCCTTTTGCTACTATAATGGATGGATGGATGATTTTTTTCCAAAAATTGTGCTTTGCTTGTAGGGGACAACTTTGGACACTGCCTCTTTATCAGCTTCGAAACGTTCTCGATTAGGTTCATGTCAAGACTATTGCTTGATCAATCCCACAAAGGGGCATCTTCTTCATGGAAATATGCATTTCAAGACCGTGGTGTATGTCAAGGAGATCCATTTTGCATAGACAAGAATAGTTCAAAATTCGGAAATCTTCCTTTTAACTGTGGCAATCAATTTTGCAGGACTTCTTTGTGTTAGTCTTGTCTTGTTGTGCCTTTTATAATGTAGAGGCGTCCAATGCCTTTAATACTGATGACTGAACACATCATTATTTTGTTGGGGTATTTTGCGGCCTGGATAACACAGTCGGGACTAAGTTACTCCCTTTGGCGACGACGCGCAAATTTAGTTATTTTTGCTATTGGTATTGATGACATGGTGGTATAGCGCGTCAACCACAACTACACGCTATCGTACTCGGTCCACTGAAATAGGCTTCAATTCCTCCAAAGACAGCTCGGGACGCCCGCACTTCTGTCCTGCGTCCAAGTGCTCTTGGGAGGCCCACTCGTCGGCCATCTTGGGAGAAAGGGTTCCACTGCAGAGTGTAGTCAGCAATGGAATTGTTGCTCCTCCTTAATGTATGATCTATCTACTGCTACTTTCGATCACATCGCCCAAAGGTGACTGGTCTGTGCGCAAACCAAGTTCTTTTTTTTTTGAAATGTTATCAGGCCAACATATTCCGATGATATATCGAAGATAGGTGTCCACGAAGGCTTGAAGCTTTCGAGTGAAAGTTGGGATCATTTTCCATAGGATACTGCCATATAACAACACAGAAAGAACACTAGCACATGACAGTGTTAACTTAATCTTGGTGTTGAGGTGACTGTATTTCCAGATTCTAGACAAGGCTAACACTGCCAACGGGTCCAGTTTGGTGCCACCATCGGTAGAAAAGACGTTTCCTAGATGTACAAATTTGTCAAAGCCTTCGATGTTCTCCCCATAATACAGATAGGGAGAATGGGAGATTGGGGCTGCCTTCAGTTTGAACCTACTTACCTTTCTTTACAAATCTAGAGTCGTTTGGGCAACGTTCATGATTCAATGATCGAGCAAACAAGCCAGCTTGAAGAACATTTCCGATAACAAGAAGGAATAGTATCGGCTACAGAGTACAACCTTGCCGGATTCCGCTTGGAACTTCAAATGCCTTAGAGATTTTACCTCGATCCAGCACGTGAACCGGAAGCCTGACGCTTCAGGTGTATTTCTTCTATAGACATTTGAGTGGGCATTTATCCTATTAGTATATAGCACGTAAGAAATGCGTATATTATGTGAGAATATCCACATTCAGGTGATTTTGACATTCAAAGTCCTGAATTTTCAAAGAAGCGACAATTTTGACATATTATAACTTTGTTAGTAATAGTGCGATTTCGACCAAGCTTGGTAGGATCGTGCTCTATATTATACTCTGCATTGTTGTGTGATGTTAGAATGAACTTAAGGGGGGTTTTACCGCCAATTACTGAAAATGGTAGTAATAATTTAATTTGAACAGATACCGGTATGGACGGTATTTTGGAGCCTAGGCAACATATAGTGACAGCCTCCTGATTTGTGGTGAATTTGAGGTAATTTAGTCAGGGGGAGGAAAGAGAGAAAAAGTACATGAATTTAATTTTACTGCCTAACAATCATTCGTCTAAAATGGCAAAGTATTCCAAAGTCGTCATTCTGCCCGTAATCCTCTTGCACTGACCAATACCATTTCATTTCATTCATTCGCAATGCATCTGAGAGCGGCCGCCAAATTTTACAGTAGATGTAATATATCGAGCACTCAGTTGTTCACCCTTCTGTCTTCATGTCTACTGCTTTCTGTCAGAAATGAATCTATTAACTTTCGTTTTTTCCGACCCCATAACTTCTAATCCTCAATAGCATAATATAAGTCTCACTGTAAGAAGTGGCTTCTTCATCTTTGGATGACCTTTGAATCCGCTTTCTCTTGGAACATTTTACACTGTTATAGTAATAATAATCATTGGCACAACAATCCATATTGGATAAGAGCCTTGAAGCGTGTTAGAGCACTTCATGCAAGACCGTGATGGAACACTACAGTAGTACATTGCAGGGGGCATTATTACTATGATTTAACTCAGGTACTGATTCACTCGACTAGTATCCGACGTTAAATCACGATACAAATTCCACTGCCACCAGTGAGATTTAAACCGCAACCTTCGTACGACAGCCTTGTGCTCTAATCACTCAGCTATTCGGACACTTTGCAATGTTATAGTTGATAAAATTACTTTATCGTCGTTTTGCGAGCTTCTATTGACGGCTTTAGCATTATTTTGGACTCCAAGTGTTATTTGTCGGACGATTCGTCGTTTTATCGTCTTCAAAGACACGCTTTTTTGCTTGCTGAATTCTTCACTGTCAACTCTTCGCACTGCTGGCGGTATTTACTACCGTTACAATATTTTCAAGTTATTATGGGAAAACTGAAAGAATTGGTCGAGATACATCTGACAATGTGATCCAATAGAAATAACGTATGGCAGCAAAACAAAAGAAAAAATTGCAGTTGTATTAAAAGCTTAGAGAATAGACAAACATGTTTCGTTAGAATGCAAGCATGTCCATGCATGATTTCAGTAATCAAAATTGCGATCTATTGTTTGGGTCATTGTACTTTCGGTCCTCTGCTCGCCTTTTTTTCAGGTCCAGAGCAAGCAGCATAGTGAATGTATTTGAGGGAAGATGGCATGGTCCATTGAACTCCTCCATGTCCTTTATCTGAGGTAGGACGAAGAACATCGCCGATAATGATAAGAAGAGAATCGAGGGCAAGGTGTAATCCTACCAGACTCTGCTTGGGACTTCAAATTCCTCTGAAGTTTTACTTCGAAGCAGTAGATGCTAACTGAAGCTTCACGTATTTATTCCTAGCGTAACACGTGATGCTCTGAACTAACGTTCCCGCTAAGTTGTGCAAGCATAACGAAATTGAATCTTATAAAAGTAGTTCCTTTGTTTACTATAGTTCTTTTTAAATAAAACTATTAAAAAGGAAAAGTTTCCAGTTTAACTATAGATTTTGTTTAAGGATAGCAGACACGTGTTTCGGACACAACATGTGTCTGCTATTCTTAAATAAAATCTATAGTTAAACTGGAAACTTTTCCTTTTAATAATTTTACTTGAAAAAGCAATCAGCTTTCTTAAACTTAATGAAACACGGATCATGTCTGCTAACATATTCGGTATGGGGAGCCCTCAAACGTGCGCTAACTTTGGATTGAAAGCAAAGCCTTGAGGGTACACGAGGGGAATGTAAGATGGGACTAATATGGAAAACCTTTGATTGAATCTATGATTTACTTTTTGATTCTCGACTCTTGTAAAAACGTTGCAAGATTGCGCCAGATAGTTGAGCCTTGATTTTTATTTATTTTAGATGAAAACTGCTAATTTATCAGGTTTTTGTTACTCTTAAGAAAAAACATTCAGCTCAATCAGCAAACACATTTAGGATTGGTTTCCAAGCATAGGTGAACCCATTATTGACAATGTTAACTGGGTTTGATTTGTAAAGCTAAACAGAATACAATTGTGTAATGTACCCTATATGAAAAGGGGTGTTTTCCAAAATCTCTCACTGTTGATTAGTAGTGAACATTCTCAGGAGCCGTACAAAAAATAATTTTTTCTTATCCAATTGTTGCATTCTACACCCAGAAAATTTCAAAATTTGTAAGTTACTGGCTTATAATTTCCCATCTCATACTTTGAGTTCGACCAGAAGAAAAAATATACAGACAAATACAAACGCTCATGAACAAATCAGGTCGCGAATTCGAGGCACGGCCTATCATGTCGAATGGAAGATTGGCAATACTACGACTTCAATTCGAAATTCACAAACTGCATTATTATTTTTATTGTCAGCAAAAGAAATCTCTTCAAATATCTAAAACTGGAATGTCAATGAATCAGCTAAGATTAGGTAAATTTAATCCTAAGTAAACACTTCAACATAAAAGTATTATAACGAAAATCTCGTCATCCCGAAAGTCACTGACCTAAAATAAGGAGTTTCCAAAACCGTATCGAGGAGGAGCACAATTTTTAATTTTTGTTGTTACCATCTTCAGGAATCTCTCAAACGATTAGTAACGAATTTCAACCCGTATCACTATCGTTTAGTTTTCTTTCTTGTCATTCAAATCGGGGCCTCGGAGAGTAGTTTTGATTCTACTAGAAATCGTAAAAGCTACGAATATGTTCATATGATATTAAAATCTTACTAAATTAATTACCTGAGAACGGGCAAGCTTACACGTTAACCAATTCATTAAATATAGATAGTGACATTCTTTTGAGTTTTATATTGATTTGTACTGTGAAACCTTTTTCAATGGGTTGAATTAATATTTTCCTACCTGCTATAATGTGTCTTTACGAGTTAATTGGATTGGAATAATTCGTATTTAAGTCAATATTTGTATTCACAGATGGGTTGTCGTCATCATTCAGACAATTTAATGAAATCATTCCGTAATCGATATGGATTCATTTGAATAGGTGATGTTGTTTGTGTTTCTATGAAGGACTCAAATTATAGTTATTTTTGTGCAAAGGGATGGTCTTCACATTGGAGAGATAATAAATTATATTAAATACCCTATTTTGAGCTGATGGTTCCTTTGTAGTTTTCGAATTGAATATCCTGTGGAGAAGTGTTCCTTTTTCTATGTTTATTCATATTTTCTAGTTCAGTAGTTTTATATATCTGCACTTTAGTGGAATGAAGAATATACATTGTAACTAACTTAAGGCAAGCAAAACACATAATCTAATGTCTGAACTCCGAAAAATTTGAACTGACTCTTTGACCGAATCTCACGTTTTATAGTTGGCTTTTGATCATTTCCAACAATTGCCTCTATATATCAATTGACCTTTGAACGTATGTCTTTCCATTCTGAATGGTTCTGAGTGCTAGCCGACTACCAATGACAATAAACGTCAGTTACATCATTGGAATATCAACACCAAAAAAATGTAAGATTTGAAACTCTGCGGGGAAGTTTATAGCATCCATTTTCTGGGATGTACATTGAATCATCATGGTAGACAAAATCAAATTAATGGGGGCTGATTATAGACCAAGGCAAGAGGGTAAAATAGGCTCGTGATACACACATCAGATCAGAACACTGTGGGAAACCTTAATGTTTTGTAAAAAGCGTTACAAACTGTATTCTTAGTTCCAAACGCCAATCGAGAGTTGGACTGCTCGAACATCCACCTCATTTTCTAGATCTAGCCAGGATGGGGGAAAAGTATACCCTCTAAGCATTCAGACCGCAGTAGTCCATTGCTCTCAACGCGTCCGTCCATTGGAATTCGCTTATGTATCACAGGGTTTTCATTGGCGGATGTGATACGTCTCACTAGAGCTGGAGTATATTAGCACCAAAAATTGAATGCCTGTATCCATAGGCACCGTAGTAACTCACATAGGAAATGTTCTGTGAATTATTCAGAAAAATGAAAAATGAAAACGTATCATCTTGTAGAACATATACCCAGCTAGTGAATTGTGGCCAGTCAGAATATTCAAAATACTTCTGCTTGTCTTCCTGCTTTTCGACTCATAAACCCTGCAGTCTATTCGTTTGGTTCTAAGAGAAAAAGCTGTTTTAAGCTTTGTAGTTTGGTTATCGCTTGACTCATCACTGGTGCTGCTCTTCGGATCGCATATACTTCAGCCTGAAAGACCGTTGTATATTGTTTGGAGGGAGAAATTCCAGACTCTCGTTATTATCCGAAAGGTTGACCCTACTCAAGGAACCCCCCAGAACATCCTCCCACACATTCTTCTGAGTCTCCCCAGTTTTCACTACATTTGGGGGTAATTTTATACTTTCTTACCAAACAGATGTATGGGAATTCGAGAATCAGAAGACATTACAAGAACTGGATTCGTTTCCTCTAATATCTCTTCATATGTTCTTTTCCCGTCATCTGCTGTTTGTCCAAAGACCCAAACTAACCAGTCTATGAACTGGTCTCATTGCAGTGTTCTGAAAAGCTACATTGACTCAGAAAATCAATCACTTTTTTCGCTGTTTGTTACGGAAAACATAAAAATATTTCGATATTTGCTTAAAATGTTTAATTTATTCGAACTAAAAAGGTATAAATGCTAAACTTTTTCAGTACAAAGAAACAAAACCTTATTTAATTATCCAAAGTGATCAATTGTATTACCTATCCTTGCATCTAGTTCGACTTTTATTCTCCTCGGCATGCTAAAAACTAGGTTTTCACAGATTGCCGATGGTATTGCCTTCTGCATCCCCGACTTGCCTACGACCGACCATTTTAAAACAGTTCAGAGGAGAGGGGGGGGGGGGATTTGCTAAAAACCCATACCTGAGGCTATCAATCAAAGTTTTAGGGGGCGCACATATTCAAAATCTCCTTTAATGCCCATTAATACCGCATATTGATAGTTCAGAGCTGTATTCCCATCTTAGAAATGAAGGAATAAAGAGCACATTCACAAGACTTTCCACGCGCATGTTGACTTTCATTGAGCTGGTACAATCTTAACGCCTTCTCGTGTAGGTCACGTTTCACTGGGTTTATATGGTCTTCCTTAGATGATCCAGTTCGTCACAAAATACATATTTTTGCGGCCATTTGTAACATAACTGTATGTGAAGTATGTGTAATTACAAAATTAATGAAAGTTGTTCAATGTATGCACTTTAAGATGGTGATGACGTATACGAGTCGTACAGTCTGCAAGGATTCGCCAGTACATACCAGGTGAAAGTACAGCGACATAATCCGCTGAAAGTCGTCTCTGCTCTTGGCAGCTCTTCGGGGGCACAGCCTGTGTCTCGCTGGCGAATGTTAAGTGTGGAATTTACTCACACTACTTAGCAGTCGTGGACCTCAGATGGCGCAGGCGCCTATAACAAGACCCGATCGCAAGAGCTCCTTTGCCAGACGCGTGCAAATGTATATAAGCTTACGGCTGTTTACATGAGGTACTACTTCCCCATAAACATATTGACTGTTCGCATAATAATCTATTAAGAGTGCAAGGCCACTTGAGTTTTATTAAAGGCTACCCCGTCACGACAAAATAATTTCCAAGGAAAGCCCATAATATATAAATAATGAATGACATTTTTTTTAAAAGTAATATATACTATTTGAATGATCCTTTTAGATAAACGTGGAACATCTGCAAATTTCTGTTTTTCTAATTTAATTCAAGCTTGTGTTGGTCTGAAGATTTTCGAGCTATAATGCGCGAAATTTGGTTAGCTGCACACATAAATTTCAAAAAAGTAACGATAAAACGCCGGCAGCCAAAACCCGTCACAAATTATGTCGAAATTGCAACTTTTAACTAGAAAGCATCGAGTGCAGCAGATTTCGAGCGTGAATAGAACCATAAAATGGAAAGAACCTCTTCTCTTCTCACAAAGCTTTCAGATTGGCTAAGATGGAAAAGTGGTATAATATTATTTCAAAAGAGAAAAGAATTAATCTAGACAAAATCCGACCGACGTACCTGCTCTTGGGAGGATTTGCGTGCAAATGACTCCACAAGACTCAATCGTGTGTCGATCATGATATGGGGAGTAAACTCTTATTATGGAAAACTGTAGTTGCGTTTTATTATCATCATCAACCGAGCGGTCTAGGCCTTTTCTTAGTAAGGAGCTCCAGACACCCCGGTTTTGCGCTGAGGTCCACCAATTCGATATTCCTAAAAGCTGTCTGGCGTCCTGACTTATGCCATCGCTTCATCTCAGGCAGGATCTGCCTCGTCTTCTTTTTCTATCATAGATAGGCTTTCCGGGCCTCCTCCACACGAATTAGATGACCCGCCCACCGTAACCTGTTAAGCCGGATTTTATCCACAACGAGACGGTCCCATGACCTGTATTGATCGGTATCGCTCATAGATTTCGTCGTTATCTAGGCAACGAAATCGTCCATCCTCATGTAGGGAGCCAAAAATTCTTCAGACATAACCAAGAGTTCGCAATTTTTCTTGCTAAGAACTCAGATGTTCGAGGAATACGTAAGGACTGACAAGATTATATATAGTCTTGCACAGTAAGAGCTTTGGCTCTATGGTGAGACGTTTCGAGCGAAACAGTTTTTGTAAGCTGAAATAGGCTCTGTTGGCAGCCAAGAACCGTGCGCAGATTTCATCGCCATAGCTGTTATCGGTTGTGATTTTCGACCCTAGATAGGAAAAATTTTCAACGTTTTCAAAGTTGTAGTCTCCTATCTTTATTATTTTCGTTTGACCAGGAGCTGACGTTGCGACCATGTACTTCGTCTTGCCTTCATTAATGTGCGACCCGAGCTCTCGCATAGCCTGCTTGATCTAAATGAAGGTAGACTGTACATTTCGGGTTGTTATTCCCATAATATCAATATCGTCAGCCCAGGCCAGTAGCTGGGTGGACTTGAAAAGAATGGTGCCTCTTGCATTGACATTCGACTGTAATTCCATCTGCTCTTGGCGACGTTTGATTTTTAAACCGATGAATTGCACGAACTATTTCTTCTATACTTAGTGGTGGCAGTCCGTCGTCTTCAGTTGGCGGGACCTTCAAGTCGCTGATGGTCTACTCGGTAGTAGTTCATCACAGTACTCAACCCATCACTCCAATATGCCCGTTCTATCAGAAATCAGATTTCCCTCTTTGTCTTGGCAGGATGAGCATCGAGGTGTGTAAGGCTTCATCCTGCTGACTTGTTTTTAAAACTTGTGCGGCTGGTGCGGTTGCTCCTTGTATTTTTCGAGTTCACAGACCTGTTGGTTCTCTCAGTATTCCTTTTCCGTCTGTGAAGTCGCTTCTCCGTTCGCCTGAGTTTGTGGTAAGTCTCCGCGCGTCCCCGAGTCCTTTGAGAATGTAACAGTACTCGGTATGCGGCATTCTTTCGTTCTGTAGCTAGATAACATTCATCGTCGAACCAGCCATTGGGACTTTTTTGCGACTGGGGCGAAGTATGTCTGTGTCTTCAGGTGATTGTGATGATCATTTGTTGATGCTTCATCTCCAGGACATCTGTTAGCTGCGATTATTGCGGCATCCATTTCCCCCTTATAGGTGTTACGGAGGGCTGTGCTCTGGATGGCTTCAGGTGGGTGCGTTCAACACGTGTTGAATTTCGTTGAAAGTGGTCCCGTTTGGAGAGGCTCACGTTTGTTTTTGCACCGCATTCCACGCAAACCAGGTACTTCCAGCAACCATTTCCTGTAACACTTCTAATTGAATAATTAGATAATTAGATGTTATCATTGGTATCCTTATGTAAGGTATGGAGGGCCAACGTGTCGTGTGAATACGGGCTCCGTCCCTACTTATCTGTTAAAATCCCCAAGTATGATTTTGATATCATATCTGGACAGACTTGGAGGATCCGCTCAACTGCCTCGTAGAAGATATCCTTTTCCGATTCTGCAGTCTCCTCTGTAGTGGCATGAACGTTAATAAGCCTTATATTTTTAGATTTGCCTCCCAAACGTAGAGTGTAAACCTTTCGCTTATGTTTTCAAAGCCGATAATAGCAGGTTTCATTTTTTGGCTGATTAAGAAACCTACTCTGAGTACATGATTTACTATGGCCACTATAATATATGATGTAGTAGCTTTTCTCCAGAAAACTCCCTGTCCAACGCATCTTTTTCAACGCTGTTATATCAGCCCTATATTGGCACAGGGCAGCGGCTAGCTGATTGGCAGCTCGTTCTCTGTGCAGGGAGCGCACGTACCATGAGTAAATGCGCAAATCGTTGTTCCGTTTATGGCTTCGTAAGGTAGGGTTGTCAGCCCTCCCCAACCCCCAACCTAGAGGACCAGTTGGTACAATTTGTCCCGTTTTTAGGCGCGGGAGACTCGCCTTCATCCTTCTCAGTCTGCAGCTTTTGGTTAAGAAAGAGTTCTCACGTGGGGTGGAGGTAGAGTTTGGTAGTAGAGCTGTTGGTGTTGGTTCAGCAGGCGTTTCTCACATTTTATGCTCCCTCGTGGGTACCAATCCACGTTTCACCCTGGGACCTATAACATCCTTTGATCACGTGTTACTTCATACTAACGAAAAATTGGGTGCGTCTAAGCAAATTTCGCTCACTGTATAGGCTGTTATTCAAGTATAATGAATTCACTAAAATGTTTTGTGTTTTGCATTATTTTCTCCGTCATAAAGACTCTGTTTTCACAGTGCCGATCCTTTAGCAGGTGGTTACCATTAGTATATTATTCAGACCACAAAAATATTCAGCAGCTGCCAAAATATCTACCCAAAGTGCTATTTATTTTATTTTCAAATTTTGAACATCTGCTGAATTTTATTTGACAATGCAATGCACCCCAACATCTCAGATTTCTAAAATTGCATTTTCTTTTAATTACAGCTCGATATGACTGACTTTTATGATGATGATTACGATCTAGAAACAGAAGATGACGATCAGCAATCAGATGACTCGGATTATGTTGACGGCGACGATAGCGGAAACGGAGAAACGTGATGAACTGAAATGAACAAAGTAAAAGTAATATTATTGTATGAAAGATTTTTTTCTATTTATTACAAAAAGAATAAAACGCTAGATTTAAAAGAAAGAAAATTTAAGAAGTGATAAATCTAAGAACCTTTTAAATGTTTTGCGGTAGGTTTTCCTGATTATATTTTATAAAAAAAAATCTCCATAGAAAAGAAAATGAACCAAAAAAATACTTAAAATCCGTAAAATTTCCAAAAAAAATATTGAAAGAAATAATTTTTTCGTCGACCATTTCTCACGATATACGCAAATTACTGGTAAATTATTTTCACATTTATCATGAACATGAATTACAGCTGAAATGTTAATTATGAATAGAATTAATTAGAATATATTGAAGAAAACCGATCAATAAAGAGCAAAAAACGCATTGCACTTTATAAAAAACAAGCATAGGCCTCTTGAAAATTATGACGTGAGCTGGGTGTCGTTTCAAATTTACCACAATTCGGTATTAGTCCCAACGTGTTACGTCATTGGTTTAGTTTCGAACCATGCAAAAAAGAACAATTGTCGCAGTCAAACATTTTAACATACGAAGTGAATATATTATATTTTACTTAGAGTTACAGAGTCGTCAAAGATACGAGTCCATAGAGTTGATTGTCAACGCTCTTCTACATATGCAAGTTCGCTTTTGCATCGGGAAGAAGGTGATACGGATAATAGATCCCAACAAGATTCGGGAACAATGTGCTGGGACTCATATCTTTTACGGCGCTCCGGGTAAGCACTTTAAACCACAATGTAAATAAAGTACTTTTAATGTAATATAAATGACATGAGGAGGAGTTGAAGATATCACACATATGATAAAATGCAGCATAAACATTACCTACAATATCTTAGCGTTAGCTTTACTAGATTTATCGATCCACTGGATATATCGATTTGTGGCAAAATAGAAATTAAACAAAAAAGTGAGAGAAGAACTAAAATCCAAGAAGGAAAAACCGCTGTTAATACTGAAAATGAATCTTTCCAATAATTTTGCTCCTAATTTAAATCTTAACGAAAATCATTTGGTGCATGTTGTATTAGAAATCCATAATGAAATCATCATGTTAAGTAAGGAGATGTGTAACGAAATCCACGAACAGCCACTACTACGTATGACATTCGACTGTACATAAATTGTTTTGCTACAGCCGAAGTTTACTGCCAATATATTATTGTATCCGCTTTATAAGGAATATAGCAATAGAGTCTTGGTGAAGTACAGAATATAACACGAAACATTTGTGCAGTCACATTTGAGAAATTTTTCATTTGCTAAAGTAAATAGTTTGAATATGTAGTCCTAAGTTACTTTAGTCTCGATTGTCATCTTTATTTTGTTTAATATAATTAAGAGCGCTAATATTAGACAAATTTGGTGTATTATTTCAAATTTTTAAAATCCGTTTAGGAATTGAAGGTGTCCTAAGTCCACCTTCCGCTTAGTGGTGAACCAGACCAATTGCGTTGTTTTCAGTCCTTCTATGTGGAGCTAGACGGTTTGTAGTTTCACGGCAGTGAGACAAACAGCAACTCCGCTCGGAGCAGAAGGGAGGGAGCATCTGACGAGCTGAATCTGGCCTAGACAAAGAAGCAAGTCAGCCATTGGATTTTTTTGTGTAATGTGGATGTATGATTAACAAGTCGGGAAACCGAAAGCTTGACGCTTCAGGTATAAAAGGTCTTGTGTTTCCCTTTGTGAGGAGCATATCCCAGTTCTCCATTGACTGATAGCGTTGACTCGAGATATTTAAATTACTCAGTGCTGTCAGCTGCAGAACTGCGTAATGAAATTGTTTCACGCGTTAATGCGACCCGGATGAAGTGGCAGTCCACAACTGGTGCTCTTTGTGATCGACGTATCAGCGAACGTCTCAAATTGACCGCAATGTCGTCCGCCTGTCGCTCTCTATAGTTCTGAGTGTTGGCCGACTATAAAAGGCAATGAACGGCGTCTTGTGGTAATGGAGATGAAAATGTTGCATTGGACAGGTGGCGTGACACGTTTTGATTACACCCGAAATGAGGATATCCGCGATCGATATGGGGTTGCACTGATTGTGGAGAAATTCCGAAGAAGACTTCTTCGATGGTATGGTCACGTAATTCGCGTTAACGAGAATTCACTTACCAAGATTGCTCTGAACATCGAAGTCAATGGTTAGCGACCAAAAGGCCGGCCGAATCAACGATGGCTTGGTACGCTGGATGGGAATTTAAAAGCCTCGAAACTGCATCCAGATCAGGCATCTGATAAAATAAAATGACGAAACCGATCACGATGAGCTGACCCCGCTTGTGAACGGCACAAAGGTTGAAGAAAAAGAAGATGTGAGGAGCGACGAGTGCATGGCAGCTCGTGTCACATAGTCAAATAAATCAGTTTATGGAAAGCTCTGTATTGATAATAGTCAACCTCATACGCTTCAGACTCTGAATTTAATATTATTAGCAAACGCTAAGAATTTAACCTACAGCAGATAAAAACAAGTCGGGAAACCGGAAGCTAGACGCTTCAGGTATGAAAAGTTTTATGTATTTCTTTTATAAACAGATTTGAGTGCGCATTTGCCCCATTAGCATGTAGCACGTAAAATATGCATATATTACGGGAAAATAGCCACTTTCAAGTGATACTGACATTCATAGTCTTGAATTTGCAGATTAACGACAGTTTTGACCTAGTATAACTTTGTTAGTAATAGTGCGATTTTCACCAAATTTGGCAGGATGCTCTATACTGTAGCCTACATTGCTGCAAAATTCTGTAATTCTAGGGTAAACTAAAGGGGGGTTTTCCTGTCAATTACTGAAAATTATAGTAATGTACTATTATTAACTTTATTTGAACAGCTATCGGTATGGAGGGTATTTCGGAGCCTAGGCACCATATAGTGGCAGCCCCCTGATTTTTTTCAGATTTTTCGGTTGGGTAGTTTCTAAGAATGGGTTCGTTAAAACAATGACCACTTTCAATCCCCCACACTCCCCACATTTTCAACAAAAGTCAAAACTACAACCGGCTTCGAAAAGTACTAACCGAGACTTTTAATTTGATACCCCACATGATTATATTTGATGAAAAAAAAATTTACACCCCCCTTTTGGATGTATGGGGACCCCCCCTTAAATTCGTCGCAAAAGGATGTAACTCACTATATGCGTGAGCATTCACAGTTCCCACGCTTCTACCAAATTTGGTGTCAATCGCTATAACCGTCTCCGAGAAAAATGCGTGTGATGGACAGACAGACAGTAAACCGATGTTAATAAGGTTTTGTGTTTACACATTAGATTCTTCATGAATGGAATTTTAATATTTTATTCGAATGTCAATTATTCTCGTTAATTATGACGTCAGCATCCTATTTGCGGTAAATTTGCAGGAAATTGATAAGTTTGACACTAATAGTGGGATTTCCATAAAACTTGGCATGTGTATGCGAAATACGGTCCTCTATGCTGGTGCGAAATTGGTAGGCTTGGTGAATTTAAGGCGTCTTTTTCAGGAAATTTCTAAAAGTTGGTAATATACTATTAGTAAGTTTTTTAGAGCAGATATCGAAATGGGACGTATTTTAAGCCCTAGATTCCATCTAATCGCACAATTCTGATTTTTTTCGGATTTTTGGGTTGGATAGTTTCCGAAAATGAGTCCTGTCTCACTTTAAGTGCGTACATTTCGACTTTTTGCTCGCGCACTTTGAATTCACACCAAAACTAATGTCAGTTTCGGAAAGTGCTAATCGAGACCTTTCATTTGATATCCTACACGACTATATCCGGTGAATTTTTTTTAAAATCCCCCCTTTCCATGTACGGGGGGAACCTCCCTTTAAACTCCATCTGAATTTATGTCACTCGCTGTATGCGTGGGATTTCATAGTTCCCATCTATCCACCAAATTTCGTTCGGATCGGTTTAGCCGTTTTGGGGAAAAGTGTGTGTGATAGACAGTGAATCGATTTTAATAAGGTTTTGTTTTACATAAAACCTTTAAAAGGGTAGACTTAGTGGTAATGAAATGTACTCCTCACAAAATACGAAAGATCATTGTAATTGATACAAAAAGATGTGAACTTAGATTAAAAAGAAAAAAATTGTTCTAAGAGAAACATTTAAGTCCTTCCATTCCAACCAATTCTTCCGACGTTTCACTGAGTTGCCTGGGTATCATCAGGGAAAATGGGTAAAAAATGCAGGAATCTTTTGAAAAAAATGAAGCGCTGGCATTTCCAAAAATTTCAAAACAAAAAAAGGAATTCGTAAATACTAAATGAGAAAGGGACATGAACAATGTGATAGTGCTAGGAGCTGGAATAATTGCCGAAAAATGAATTAATCCTTTGAAAAGCATCTAACGTTAATATTGTGAATTACGAGAAAAGAGGCGCATTTCGTGATCTCTAATTTAGAAGAGAAAAGACCTGAAAATGGTATATAAGTAAAACGACTGGCGGTTTCGTCCAGGGCAGAGGCAACTCATCAGACGTTACCTCACCTGCCTGGGAGCGTAACTACAGGTGGTAGTCGCTTGTTTATATAATCTTAAACAACCGCTTTCGTTCAGACAAACTTTGATGTGAAATTTTTGTTTTTATTGAACAAGCATCTACTCAATGACAGACGGGACCAATTGGAAAGAAATTTTCTCCTACTTTTGTCAACTTTGGACCTATTTTTCTGGGCTAAACATCAAGTTTTCGGTTTCGACAAAAGTCGCCGAAAGGTGGAGGAACGTTTCGAAGATTTTGAACGGCGATATCTTTGTAAACTTTGAGCATTTGGAACAAAGAAGGGAAATACGCGATCACTAGTTTAGAGGAGAAAGAGACATGGAAAATGGTATATATATTGGAGGTCTAGAAGCTGGGAAAATCGTCCGAACATGGAGTAATCATTTGAAAAGCATTTAACGCTTCCTTAAATATTGAGAATTTGGAGAATCATAATCATCTAGAGTCTAGAATGTTTTCAAAAACTCTAAATGTCAACACTGCGTACATTTTGAGAATTCGGAGAATAATCGTATATGAGCTCGTAGGTCTAGAAGCTGCGAAAATCGCCCGACGATGGAGTCTTTTTTTTAAAACGTCGATATCTCCGTTAATATTAAGAATTTCGACGAAATGGGTGAAATTCACGATTAGTTGTTTAGACTGAAAAAAATGGAAATTAGCGTACATGCTGGGGGTCTAAGAGATGGAAAAGTTGCCGAAAGATGGAAAAATCTTTTGAAAAACCTGGCATGTCAATATCTCTAAGTTGAAATTAACGTCCATGTTTTTTTTACAGTTGGTATATAAGTTAAGAAAAAACTAGGTGTTTTTCCCCATCCTGTAAATATTTTTATTTTTCCCCCGCATACAATTGTTTCGGAGACCACGTGCCTCCTTCCTCAGTGCTAGTACCTAATCTAATTAGATTAGGTACTAGCACTGGAGAATTGTTGGGTCAAGTTGCAGACTAAGTACTTATCCGACCACCTTCATGTCTTGAAAAACTGCACCTTCTGTTTGTTCTACTATGGAGCTATGTTTAAATCAAGGGTGCCACATGAGGGAGTAGAAACAGAGCTTCATAGGCATGCTAAGAAGAAAGTAGGTATATTCCTTAGATGAATGAGGTGTTTTCCACATTATAAATCCCGACATTGTAAGCCCTCTGCGAGACTCGCACGGCTACAAGTATTGCATCACGATCATCGAATGGCGATTGATTGATTGGATTACGCGGTGGCCTGAGACCACCCCTCTGAAGGACATTGCAGCACAGTCATGTGCTGAGGCCCTGTCAAGGGTGGATTCCGCGTTTTCTTGCTCCAGTTGTAATAATCACAGACCATGGAATGTAGTTCGAATTTACTCTCATCTTTAAACTCGGAAATCTCCTATGTACCCTCGGATGCTGGAACGTTGGTATCGATTGCTAAAAGCGGCTATTATGGCATGCGACGACCGGTCCTGGTTCCAGGTCTTACCTTTCGTTTTGGCTGGCCTCCGTTCAGTTGCCGCAGAGAAACGGGACGGTCCTGGAGAAACTGGATTTCTGCGCTTGTTACGAGAAGCCGTTGTCAAATTGAAGTTGCCTAGGGACCTTGTAGTCTGGACTCACTTGTATCAGTTAAGCCTGGTAGGGAGGAAAACGATCGCTGAACCTAAGTATGCCTAGTTATTCTTGCGTGTGTAAAGAAGCCAGAGTATGGACTGCTGCTCTAAACAACAGTAAATACTGGAAATTCTGTTAAATTCCCCCTGGATCAAGCTACCAAAAATACTATGACATTACCTCTCGTTTCAAACAAATAAAGAAAATATAAATTACGTCTCTTACTAACTTTATTACAATACACATACAGTACATATATACAACAGTGTTTAGCCACACTTACTCCCTAAATACTCTGTTTTACTCATGCGTAAAAATAAATATTTTAAACCTATAAATAACGGAAATCTAACTAAACTCTCTACAGCTCATTTGGTATTAATTTTTTTCAACTATCAACAGGTGAACAATGACCTCTGCTTGTATTTTTACAGAGGCAACTTTCTACCTGGTTCGATTCGAGTTGGGTTTCACGTTTGGAAAGAAGGCCTCAATTGGAAGAATAGGGTCTTCGGTAGCCAAAGTAAAGTAGCCAGGTATCCTCCGCGAAATGCTAGCTTTATTGGGATTGTTGAACTTGAAAGAGCTACCAGACAGCGTCAACTGAGCAACACGCTCCGATTGCTCCGATGGAGACTGATTCAAGTCTGTTTTCTCACCTGAAGCAGGAGCAGATTGGTCTTCGTCCACTACTTCCGCTGATTGTCTGTTCCCATGATCAGTTTTACTGATTTTCATGATAGCACTTTCTGGCTTCGCTTCCGCTGTACTAGACACAGGGACAGGGTCAACTGCGATGTTATTTAGATCTTCAGGATTCATGTTTATTTGTTGCAACTCTGTAAGACTCTCTGTAGAAGAGGGTGGCACTCGAGATCTTTGGGTGTAACGATCACGGGACCATTGTCGGGCAGGTGGTCTTCGTTCTACTTCTTCTTCGGTTTCAGGAGATTCAGTAGTGGAGGTTGATTGTCGGAAGCGATTGTTGCCTGCGCGTCTGTAATTGCTCCCTCTTCGAGATGGTCGTGCAGTTGTTGTTGACGTACTTGATGCAGATGGAACCTCTGAATGTATACTTGGCTGTTGTTCATTGTCTCTGGTGTTGTCATCTACCTGGGAATCGTTCTCAGTGTCCGATGCTTGCTTTTCTGTCGTAGATCTCATTCGCAAAGAAGGAAGCAATCGTTTTCTGGTAGGGAACCTGAGCCTTGATCTTTGACTTGGCGTCGAAGATGAGACCGATGGTGATTCAGTAGTTGTTGTAGTCGTCGTTGAATGAGTCTTAATTCTATGCCTGTAGTCTTTCACACTGAACCTTGGTCGATCTTGTGAGCGGAATTTATTCACAGGTCGTAATCTGGTCACAGTTCTTGTACTTTCGGTTTCTGGCGTCGGAGCCAATGAAGAAGAAGCTTCAACCTCTACTGGTTCTTGACTAGGTGCTGTTTCTTGGTTCAATGTAGCTTCAGGTGTTGGTTTGACTTTGTACCTGTACCTTTGCCTGTGACTCAAATGTGGGTCTATATTTTCTGCGGGGATTGTAGTTTCAACAATCGGCTGTTTAGGCGTTTGATTCAAAATTACTTTTTCAGTAGTTAACTCTTGGATTTGAGGTACGGGAGACGAAACTGAGCTTAATTCTGTTGAAAGTTTAGTAGCTTCAGCAACGATTGGAACCACATTAATTTCTGGGACTGTGGTCTCTTCTGAAGGACTGAGGACCAGATTTGTAGTGTCTGGAATCTGTACCGTTGGATTGGTTTTGTCGTCGTTCGATAAAGCTGTGGTACTAGGGAATACATCCTGTTCCGGTGTGTCAATATCCTCTACTGTAGGCTGTGTGGTCTTTAATGACGGAGGATGGTATTCCAAGGACGTTGTGGTGTACAATTCCGTTGGCTGCCTATTGTGCATATTCGCTGAAATTGCATTGAATCTTGATTTCAGTGAATTCCTCTGAATAACACGCAAGGTGGGATCGGCAGGTGGTAAAGTACTACTAAGTTTTGCTGGAGTTCTTATTCGTGATCCTTGTCGGATTCGATTGAAGGGTCGATCGGTTGTTGAAACGGGTGCTGATGGTCTCTCACGCACTGTGTCCTGCTCAAGAGCTTGAATAGCTTCTTGCTCCTCTAGGTATTGTTCAGGTTTCTTAGATGTAGTGGGTCTAGTGGGTCTTCTCCTACGATTCTTACCCCTAGACCTAGTTCTAGATGGAAAAGGTTCTGCTGGTGACGCGGACGATGTCGATTCTGTTGATGCTGGTGAAACTGGGGGAAGAGGAATTGGTGTCGTCGTAGTTTTGTATTCTCCCATTTGCATTATCGTTCTCGGCGGATTTGTGGTGAACGCGTTCGGTTCTTCATTTATTATAACTTCGGGATTTTCTTGAATTTGCACTGAGCTTTGGAATCTGCTGGGGGGAGGAGTAGACTGTACTGGATTCTGGTGCAGTGGTCTTCCTGTTATAGCATCACTAATCGTAAAGTAAGTATGTTCTGAGCCAACCACATTTTTCTGTGGAATTGGTGGTGAATGCTCATTGGGTACTTGCCCAAAGTTTTGTATGTTATTTTTGACATCAAAGGAGTTTTGATGATGGAACTTGGTATTCGGGAAAGAATGTGTAGACGGCACGACTCCTGTTGGCTCAACTGTTAATGGCGTCTGTTCTGGAGCATTTGTTGGAAAAGCGACAATACTTGACACAGAAAAATTCAATGGAATAATTGTCGGTTTTCTCGGGATACTTTCATATTTGAATTTGTTTGCGTCTTGAAGGGGAGATATCACTGGAATGTTGTACTTGTTTAGAATATTGAGTGCATTGGCTTGCTCTTGCAACGAAATAGGCCGCTTGGTCGGAGCAAATGGTGTAGTTCTAAATGTAGAACTTTCCAGATGTATGTATGGTGGAGGCACCAAATTTTTGGAGTATTCGTCCTTCACAAAATGTTCTTTTTGTGGTGGTATGACATTATTGTAATTTAGCTTTTGTTGCTGTTGTACTTGTTGGAAGAATGGTGTAAGCACACTGGCTGGGATTGGTGGTAGAGTCTGAACTCTGAACTGGTTATGGTTATTTGTTTGGACAAAATTGCCTGAACTTGAAGTAGTGGAGCTCGCTGGACTGGGCGTCGAAGGAGCAGGCGTGCTTGAGGGCAAGGGACTTGATGTTGAAGATATAAACTCCTTTCCATCTGGCGTCCTACTAAATGTCAATTCGTAGCTCTGGCTTGGTGAAATTTTCACAGATGTTGATCCGAAGAAACTGGGGGTGCTACTCTCGAATCGTAGTGGTTGGTAAGGTTGGAAAGTTTGAATTTGTTGTGCAGGCTGTGAAATGATGGGACGTCCACTCTGACCGAATTGTTGAACGTTGCGGATATTGCTTCCAATTTCTGATGGTAAGAAAAGCGTTGGTTGTGGTTTTGGTTGCGACGGTTTCCCTCGTATCAAATGTGATGCCGGTCCGAAGTATGTTAGAGAGCCTACATTATCGCCAGGAAATGAGAATGATCCGACCGGTTTGTCCTTCATAGGTGCTGGTTGTTTATAGGCTAGTAGTGGTGAATGGCTGTGGAACTGAGGTGGTGGTGGTGTAAGAATAAGATCCCTGGAAAAAAAGTTAAAGTAGCAATTGACGAAATTATTCATAAAGAAATGCCTATGAGACTTCGCCAACTTTCAATCGGTTCTTAGGGCAATATTTTTTTTGGCTTATTTGGAACCATTTTCAAAATGAACTATGGAGTTGGCAAAAATCATGGCATAACATTGAGTTCAGATACTTGTATGACGGAGCTTCATGGAACAAAGTCACCATTGCGTCCTTCACCATCGTTGGCATCTGTTTAAATGCCGGAACTTGAGGATTCTTCACAAGAGTCGTCTGAATTCCATTGTAGAACTCTGGTTTTGTTATATATTCTGGTTTCAAATTGAACGCTGGCTTTCCAGTGATGTAGGCTGGTTTTAAGTAATTGTTGGGCACAACAGTCTGGGCTATGTTTGAAGCACTCGGGTGAATGTGTTGTCCATTCTCCTTTGGCAGTATGAAGTGGTGATGATGGTGGTGCGGCTGAGGAATGGGATCATATACTGGGAAGGGGTTTCTGTACTGAGTCACAGGTGGGTTTAATCCTTTGACTTGTTGCATCAGCGGTGCATTGTGTGGAGCAATGTGCGCCAGATGGAAATTATTTTGAGGATTCAGAGCACCAATTGTAATATAGTGCGGGCTAACCCCAAGTGTTTGCATGGGTTTCCATGGAGCCTGAAAGGATAATTTCGATTAAAATTACTTATTTATTTTTTGAAAGAATGGAAACTAATTTTACCCCCACATCTAGTATCCTGGCTGTTGGGTCCTCGTATGAACTACACTGATGTATGAGTGTGAAAATACCTATAAGAAAAAGAAAGATTCACATTAGACGCGTTTGATGTATTGATGTTGTGTTGGACGAAAGGTCGATTAAAATTGGTCGACGGAAGAGTAATCAAACAAGTGCTTAGGAATGGGGTGTTCATCTCTAGGATCATCACTTTGTCAAAAGATTCTAAGCAAAGCAACTCTCATAAGAAAGGGCGAAAGCGAAACCCTTGATAGAAAAAAACAATATTCGATGGCGCAAAAATCCAGTTTAAATCGTGTTAGAACACTTCATTTCAAGAACGTAAGGATGTACTAGGAGTAATTTGGTCAGCATTGCACTTTTCTGCGATTACTCATTGGGAAGTACCGTCCCCACGTACTTGAGGAGGCGATCAGACCCGAGTTTCAAAGAGGCTCATCTCAAGTGATTCTTGCCACACGGAAGCCTCAGCGTAGGTTATTTGGTACCAT
Organism: Hermetia illucens; assembly: GCF_905115235.1. Taxonomy (NCBI): domain Eukaryota; kingdom Metazoa; phylum Arthropoda; class Insecta; order Diptera; family Stratiomyidae; genus Hermetia; species Hermetia illucens. The sequence goes on from NC_051849.1 coordinate 55,547,277, forward strand.
GGTAATCGGTGTGAGTCGGTTATTTACGATAAGCCTCCTTAAGGGAGCTTCATGGTAGTTGCGTTTGTGCCCATTTTGGGACGCCCCTTGGTTGCGGCAGAGATATTAGATAAGCATCACATCCTCTGGTATGAATGCTGAGTCAGCATTGGCGGAGCTCCGATTGTGGTCTTCAAGTCAAACCTTGTCCGATGAGGCCGTGGGATTATGCCTACAAGGCAAGTACTCACTTTAGACCCCCAGGACCTTCTTCCGGGATTATTACTTTAATTTGACGTATGTGCTCATTTACAGCTGAATCGACTAGTGTTTATCATCCAGTCCCGATACAAATCGCTTCACCACCAGTGAGATTTGGCCCGCGACTTTTCGTTGCTACAGTTTAATGCTCTAACCACTAAGCAATCCGAACATTTAGAACATAAAAACACGAAAACGCCTACTTTTAAGCTGGAAGAAACCAGTCAGAATCTGATAAAGGTTATCCAGATCTTGCAAGTAGAATTTGCGGCTGAAAATAAGTCATATAAGAATACAATAAAATGGTCTTTGTGAAGCTGTATTTAATAGATTTAGAGAAACTGATAGCGTCCCTGCATGGCATGTTACCAAAGCGTTAAATTAGTTTTCCGGTTTCTACCAGCTGCTGCTGCCATCCATTTGGCGATTTCTCCCTCTCTGTGTACCCGTCAGGGGACTAGGCAAAGATACGCATCATCTCATCACGCCAAAATTTCGATTGGCAGAATCAGCAATAGCATGGGCCGCCTCGTTTCGGCCAGTTCTAAATGCAGCGCAGCTCTCCAAACTAGCGCTCTACGAAGCAGTATACTAACACCTCCAGAACCAGAAACTAACTGTATAGCGTCGATGATTAATCTGGATCTACGGAAACCAAATTGTCAAAGCCCATCCTGCCCCAAACTTCTTGTAATCAATATTTCATAACTACGAGTATTGACACTGCGTCCAAGGATCTTTTCAGGCAGTTGCCTCAGCTGCCCTTCTGAGGGAATGATTCTTGAATAATTTTCCAAAGGAGGATGCGAACTTGATGCACGGAGTTATATGACCTTTAAACTTATCACCACAAATCTATAGGTACCTTCTCATGGGGTTATGTCCGCCTCTGTACAATGCTGTCTAAAACACTCTCTTACTTTACTAGTAGATAGATTGAGGCTTTAGTGAACTTCCTCGAATCTTTGTGGAAATTTAACGCTCCGTCATATGACGAATTATTTACTAGGCTGTCTTTGGTATGCTGTCTTTTCTCTCTCAGACCAAATGGTTCCTGCAGGCACTTAAGGCATATCGTAACCTAAAGCGGCCCCAACTAAAATTGGGTCTATAACCAAAATAACACTAGATTAACATATATATGTATATACAAATTCATATGCCGTGGACAATAAGATTATACATAGAAGATTTAACTCCCAGAGCATCCTTTGAAATTTTATGGCAACGAAAAAGTCTTGCACACGTTCGGCCGCGACGGGAATTGCGCAAGCGAAGTTATGCGCATGAGGGGTGGTGTTAGTGCCATGTATATGATGCAGTATATTGGTGTGCGCTCGAGTGGTTGCAGAGCTTTCTTAAAGATTCATTTTCGATTAGTGGTAATGGATCTTAATGGAATCAGTGAGTGAATGATGCTAACAAATTCCTCTATGGGAAGCTTGGTGGGAGCAAACACGCGCAACATTCTCGACAATAGATCCACGTTTGCTTTACTTGGAGGTAAGGAGGAAATAAGTACATGCATCCAAGATCAATCTTTTGTATGCATCCGTTTCCTGCTGGGATGATATGAAGGAGCACATACAAGAAAACTATCTAGACGACATTGACACACCAATACATTAACTACTCGGCCACTTACCTATTTTCTACCCCTATCTCAACCCGGAAGTTGCACAATCAGATTCCGTGCCCTTTGCGGTTGAAGTTGTTCCTCCCGTGTTTAGTCTTCTTGGCCGTGGAGCATATGACATCCACGTAGGCTTTTATTAACCAAAATACGTTTCAGTTCCATTATCAACATACTTAATGCGGTGCCTGTGGTAAGCCCATAACACAAAGGACAAATGCAACATTCATGACCGAAAGTGTGGATTCAAACCTGGGCCGCCGGTAAAACCTCATTTCTCGTTAGCTAATGCAAAGTTTACTAACTCAAAATTTTTCAGAAAACAACGCACCCTTCCATTCATAAGTGCATTCCCCTATTCCGTGGAGGTCAAACATGGCCTCATAGTCCGCCAATATGATACCTATGATAAACCCACTTTTGCCAACATGCAGCCCACTGCCAGTTACATCATACATCCCTATATGGTTTGGTTATCGATTATCTACCGCTTACGGGAGTTGGCATTGCCTAAAACTTCTAGGCTAGAATTGAGGATTGGGGCTAGTATGATCATATCATTTCATCAAGCTGTAATAGCTAAAGGGGTGAACAGCTGAAGACAATCAGTAGAGGTAGACTATAGTATGTTGGTGTGGTTATAATTTGCTGACGATACTCAAACGAACATGACTGGTATTCTCTTAACGATGAATGGAAAAGAGCCGGGTTTTCCAAAAGATAGCTCAGTTGCCAAACTTAAAAAAATGTTAACTGGAATTGAAGTTCTAAAGTGCATTGTTCCCCAATTTCGGGGATGCTATGAAGTGGTAGAATGGATCTCGTTCAAATTAATTAATTATAGTATTTATTAATAGTAATATCTGGATTGCTTAGTAGTTAGAGCAGCTGTCGCAATGGAAGGTCACGGTTTAAATCTCGCTGGTAGCGGAGAAGATTGCACCATGATTGGAAGTCGATTACTAGTCGATTCAGCTGTGAATAAGTAGCTGAATCAAATCAAGGTAATAATCACTGGCGAGCACAATGTAGACCACATTGCTTCCTAGTGTAGTGTTACGAATCCGAAATGAAGCGCTTTAACACTGTTGCACCAATGATTATTATCATAAATTTCGTAAACAGTTTATAGTTGATATTTCTAAAACGAATTAGCTTTTAACACTGAAGAGTGGGTTAGCTGTGTTCACTAAGAGCGGGTAGTTACACTTTCCTTAATTTATTGGAGAAGGAAATGTGACTAGCCCAAAAAGTCAAATATTTAGGTGGAGGTCAGTCTAAATTCATTGGTAAACATCAGGAGCTTTTGATGCCGGTGGGCCATTAAATTTGCAGATTTCGTTGCACTACTAAGAGAAGAATTTTATCGATGGGGTTTGTTATACTTTATGGTGGATATAGCGGGCTAGACCAGTTTAAAAAAGTACTAATAGAGCCCTTTCATCTCATACCCCTTATGACCATATTCTGAGGAAAATTCGCGCACTTTTTCACATTTATAGAGAGTTATCCCTAGGGTCTCACAGATCATATATTCTGACCGAATTTCTTGGCGCTCGGTGAAACCGTTTTCGATTAAATTGGATATAACAGATAGAACCTACCTCATGTTCCTACAGTATCAATATCAATTAGTAACTAGTTTAAATTATTATATTAGGCATATTATGATAACGTAGAGGCAATAAAAGGTGCCTTTATAGGAAAGTCAGTGGAGATAAAACCCAGGCCAAGCGATATAAGCTAAAAATCTTCTTTCTTGTCGATACTCGAAAAACTGTTTGAGAAACGCAGGAAGAATCACAATATTTGTTGCGAAGGCTTGCATAGTCCTGATGGATATAGCAGATGGAAGAATGTTCCCATGAACTCAAATAAAGCCAGTCGCTTGGAAATCATCAAAAGGAAAATGGTATTTGAACTCAAGATCCCTTCCTTTTTGGTAAACGGCTTCAACTATCAAACGAGGCCAAAAATGTGGGAGCGCTCCTGAACACGAAGTTAAATTGGGGTTAAAAGGGCAAGTGGGCACTTTTCACTATAAAGAAGACAGTGGTTGAAACATGGTTATTGTCGCCACACATGGCATCCTAGATATACCAAGTCATGTGTGTATGTACCGGAAAATTTCTGTTAATGCATGTGATGCTACCAGCCCCAATTGAAATACATCAGTACCAAAAATTTGACATCTGGTCTCATAGACTCCATCTTTTGAATATGTAACCCAGTTACTGAATAATGGACAACCAGAACATCCAAAATACTTCAGTACATCTTATTAGTTTTCGACAAGGCAAACTTATAAAATAAATTTGCTTGTTCTGACAACAAAACGTTTGGTGTATCTAGCAGTATTTTGATTCTACCACTTGTCCTTATGGAGTACCTGTCCCAATCTTCGATAGCAGTACTTGCCACTGGCACTGAACTCCTATTGCTGGCCCGGTCCCGGCAAGGATAAAATCGAACTCCTTTTTACTGGGCGTACGAGCTTCATTTCATTTAACGTATTGAATTTAACGTATTGATGATTACGATAAACGACTTTTATACTTCTGAACGATCTTTGAAAAGAAAAAAGACCTACTCAGTGCAACTTATTTATATATGGTTGCCCTTCACTCCTTGGTGGGGTATAGTGCGCCAACCATATCTACGCGCCATCGCTCGCAGTTAACTGCGATGTCCTTCAGCACCCTTCCCGAGACGCTCGTACTCATCCTCTACTGGTCTGCGCCAAGTGCCCTTGCGTCCTTGGTGCGACTCACTCGTCGGTCACCTTGGGGGAGCAGATTTCATTGTGTGGCGTACCCAGAAATGCAATTGCCGCGCTCCATAATGTGTAACCTATCCACTATCACTTCCGTCTTCTGATCACAGTGCGTGCGAATGCTAGGCCTGTGCGCCGACCAAATTCTTATGTTTGAGATAGTGTCACACCCGCGAGTTCTTCGATTATATGAAGCAAACATGTATTGGTGAACCCTCATCATCAACGCCGCAATAACCGGTATCCGGTCTAGGCCTGCTTTAATAAGGAACTCCAGACATCTCGGTTTTGCGTTGAGGTCCGCCAATTCGATATCCGTAAAAGCTGCCTGACGTCCTGACCTACGCCATTGTTCCATCTGAGGCAGGGTTTGCCTTGTCTTCTTTTTCTACCATAGATATTGCCCATATAGATTTTTCGGGTTGGATCTTCCTCATCCATACAGATTAAGTGACGTATTCGCCGTAACCTACTGAGCCGGTTTTTTTCCACAACCTGACCGTCATGGTATCGGTCAAAGATTTCTTCGTCATGTAAGGGACCAATAATTCTTCAGAGGATTCTTCTCTCGAACGCGGCTAAGATTTCGCAATTTGTCTTGCTAAAAACCCTGGCCTCCGAGGAATACATAAGAACTGGCAAGATCATTGTCTTGTGCAGTAAGAGCTTTGACCCTATGGTGAAAGGTTTTGAAAGAAACAGCTTTTGTAAGCTGAAATAGGCTCTGTTTACTGCCGACAACCGTACCCGGATTTCGTCGTCGTAGCTGAAGTCTCTTTGGTATGGGCCAATGACGTTCTGGGCGTATGGGGCTATCCAACCTAACAAGATAGAGGAGAACTTCTCATAGATGGTACTGAGCAACGTGATACCTCTATAATTGCCGCACTTTCTTTTTATGTATAGGACAGATAATGCCTCGTTGACGAATGCTTGTAGCTTTTGCGTAACAGTAGAGTTCACTTTCCATTTGCTACTCCCATATAAGCAACATCTCAACTTGATCTTAGTGTTGAGATAACTGCATTTCCAGATTTTTGGCAAGGCAGCAAAAGCGAATCCACCAGTTCCATGCCACCGTCGGCAGAAACAACGCTTCCTAGATACACAAATTGATCGATGCCTTCAATGCTCTGGTGAGTGCAACTTGATCGATGCAAATTGCGTTGTGTTTATCCCCCAATCATTCATCAATCAGGCCAGGCTGCCATTTCTAAGATCGCATATACTTCAGCCCAAAAAACCGTTGTATATTGTCCTGGGTCTTGGGCATTAGACTAACTTTATATAGATGTATGAGGATCGGGGGATCGGAAGGCATTACAACAACTGGATTCAATTTTTTTTCTTGCTCTATTTCTGCGACATGCGTTGTTTTCCCATACATCTAAATATTTCAGTCCATGAGCTACATTCATTTTAGTGCTGTGAATATCAGACTCCAAGCGTTACAAATCGAGTAGTATATCTACAATTGGGTCTTATGTAGGTCCGCCTACATAGCCCATAAGTTGTGGAAACTCATTTCATCTTCGCCACTAACATATGTGCATGTTTGTTCCAAAGAAGTTCTTATCTACGATAACCCCCAGATATGTTATTTCCTTTTTTTGGAAAGTTGAAGGGTTATTCCTCTCATGTTTGGAAGACAAAGACCTTCCAATTTCCTCCTTTTCGTAAATAATACCATTTTGACTTTATTTGAAAGTCCATGCTTGATGAATCAAATCAACATTGGCTTGAATATTTCCACACACCGTTCCGAGGTTTCCTTCACCCAATACAACCACTTCATCCTCATATGGTTGGATCGAGCATGGGTAGTTCTTGTAGTTCACCTAACAGTGAGTTCATCAGAATATTCCTCAGAAACGGAGATGACGTAACCCCTTGGAGGCAGCCTTTTGTTGCTTCTGTTTTCAGGTAGCGATCACTACCTGCTTTAGCGCACAGGTGGATTTTTAGGCATCATGAACCCCATGCTCTGTGGGGTCATCTTAAAGTTTTTGGAAGGGCGCACCGTTCAATGTTCACGAACGCCTCCACCGCCTTTCAGAGCTTATCCTGGAAACTAAGGAATGGAGAGCAGACTCACAAGAATTTCCACGGTATATTGTAAGTAAGCGTGTTTTCACTAAACGTGTACGATCTTAGCGTTTTCTCGCGAATGTGTTTCCAGAGATTTTAGTAAAAATTATATTAATGGGGTTGAAAAGTCATCCTTTCCGAGATTTGGTATGGGTACTACTCTTTAGTGTAATGTTTCTTTTTCACTCCTTAGTGGAGTATTGGACATCTACATAGTCTCATTGTTGATAATATTATTTATTCTCGTATATTTCAATGAGAGTGTGCTTCAGTTTCATTATCATCACACTTAATGCAGCGAGACAAACACAAGACAAACCAAGACACCTGTGACGACCGAGATTCGATTCCGGAGCAACGAGATTAAGAGGCTAACACTCTGCCCACTCAACAATCGCGCCGTACTCTTTAGTATGAATGAATGAACACTACTCTTTGGTATGAATACTATTCTAACCAATTACCAAGGGGTAAGTACGTAGTCAAGAGCCATGACCTGCCAAAAAGATACTTCCTAGAAGTCGGTCTAAGTGGTCCACCCCTTTAGTGTCTCAGGATAGATGCCATCCATACCAGGTGGAATTGTTCGAAGGATGGTATAGCAGCTCTTACTTTTTCATTGATAATCACCGCGTCCGCAATGTTTCAGTTTCTTTTGCACGTTATCTTCTTGAAAGATTTCTTCATTCTTATAGCTTTTGCAAGCGCGAAATAGAAATCGTTTGCTAGATTTTCTGATCTTTTTCATAGTTCTAGATTCCAAAACGGAATTATTTTAACGCATTTACCAAGTCTATTTAAAGTACACTAAAAGTGTACTATACAGAATTAAGCTTCTAACCCCAAAGAAGTCCTTAATCTTCCAGTGAACTGGATTTTATTACCAAGAAGTTAATTGAAGCTCGCCCAATCCGTTTTCTTCGGATTGCGTTTTTAGAAAATCGGTTCACCCAAAAAAGTGGTACTAAATTCGAAGTTATGGTGGTTTGGAAGTGAGACTTCGTCTAACATCCCTCTGTCTCTAATCAATTCTATCATCTTTGAAGTAAAATTTGTTAACTAAGTCACTTCATTTCTCCTCGACCCGGTGAGCTTAGAAGCTTACCCTTCATTCGTAGCCAAAGGAGCAATTCAAGTAATCAACTCAAATGGACTCCGCATACGCTACCAGATCCCTTAGTTGGTTATTTCTCATACCATCGTTTAAATAACCGTGAACCAGACTGGATTCTTCAAGAGCTATAGAACTATTGACGCAATACAAATTGGGTTGTTACCCATAAAGGAGCATCGTAAGAAGCGTCGGCCTCTCAACATTGCTTTTCCGGACCTAGCAAAGGCATTGGACACACAAATTTATCAGGTATGGTTTACGACAACACCCAGCGTCAGGAGATAAGAAGAGAGAGAGGGTAATATTCGAAGTACGGCAGGTTTACCAAAACCTCGTCGTGTTCCTGTCGGTGTTAATTAAGGAAGCGCCTTCTTATCACTCCTTTTTATTCTTGTTATGGACACTTTCACCCGGGACATTTAACGTTCAGCGCCCTAAAAGTTGCTCTATGCAGTTGATATTATCTTAGCATTTTATAACAACGCTGATCTCATGCAACTTATCAACAAATGAACCCTCTCCTTCACACTTATCAGGAAGAGCGAAAGAAAGGGAAGCTGACGTGGAAGCTACTGGTTTAACGCCGGTATGTGAAAATGAAGTTAGGCCGCCCGGAAATCGTGAACCTCAGAAGCCCCTAAGCCGGTGGCAGAAAAAGGCACTACGAAAGAAAGAGGACCACCTTGGGGCTGCACCACCATGAGCGGTTATATTCTGAAAATTCGGGAAGGAAGCGGAGTCTTCGGCAGGAGGTGGGGACAAAGTGGTAACCTCGGTGAGATTCACACTGGACGCAGTGATGAAATCAGCGAGAGAGATCATAACGAAGTCCTCCCATAACCATACCGACCCAAAAGCGGAGGAAGAGGACTTATGCACTAGTTGCAGCCCTATTTCCGACCGTAGCCATACGAGTTTCCTCCAAGGATGGCAAAGTACCAGAGGGGCAATTTACTAACCAATTTACCCGGACGAGCCCCCAGAGGATGTCGAGGAAGGATGGGAACCTCAGAGGCCGCGCCTCATACAAGATCTGAGGCGGAAGAGGCAATAATTGAGGCGGTGATCCGTCGTGGATCTTCCCCTCCTTGATCGCGGCACTCGGGTCCGGAGACTTACGGCTCCACGTGCGCGGTCGAGCCGTTTTTTTTTCTCTTTTCTAATTTCCAATTTTAGTTCGTGTTCTGTTTATCATTCGATAGGCCGTCGCGAAATCCTGATTAACGTGTATTTTAGAATCCGGTGCGGATCCACGCATCGGAATAGATGAGTAATGAAGCGCGAGGGATCAAAGCGCTCAAAGGACCCCCCCACATTCCCGAGCCTGGCTAGCACAGAGGCGTGCAAGAACGTGTCGACCGAGCACTTTGATGGAGCTTCAATCTTTGCGGAATGCAATCTTTGGGATAGCTCTGCCCTCTAGGTTGTTATGATCTCCAATATCCACTCGTATCATTACAAATGGCATCATCTCTATTTAGAGGTAAAGCAAGTTGCAGCATCTTGGTTGTGCTTTCCTAAAATGGAGCTGCACGCTGATCAAGGGACTACAGAGTAAATTCTGCCTGCTAGTAACTTCTCCTCCACCATTTATTGAACAGGCGGAAGAAAAGAAAGCCAGAGTCGTGAATGGAACTGACTTGATGCCAGTTTGTGTGATCGGATCTATGCAAACCGGACATCGCAAACCAGTGAACCAGTGAACCAGTTAAGTGGAAAACAGACGAATGCTCAGCTTGATGAGATGATACCATTCATGGGGACTACTGTGCCTCCACATTCACAGAGAAATCAAACATGAGACGGTATGATGTGAGGGAAACCTGGTCACACGTCGGCTGTGGCATACGCTTCTAACTGTTTTCCATTACACATTAGACTAAGCTTATGTCGAAAAACATAAAGATTGGTCAAATTAACCTCCAGCATACCAAAGCCTCATACTATCTGCTAGCAACGAGGCTGACAAAGTTGCAGAACTACCCCTATATTTTTCTGGTGCAAGAGCCATGGGTTTCAACTAATGGAATCTGTAACATTGGATCAGTAAAGGAGGCTAGGATCTTTTACGATAGAAAATCCACAAGATCCAGAGTTTGTGTCCTAATGTTTGAGGCAGTTCTGTTCCCAGGACCTAGTTACGTTCACTGTGCAACACCAGATTAATAGCAAAAGGGAAAATATCAAAGTTGTCTCTGCTTATTTACCCTAGGATTCTTTGTGTCCTCCACCGACGCAACAAGGGGATCTGGTAGCGTATGCAGAATCATCGAACTCTTAATAGATTGCGATGCGAATGCCAAACATATTTGTTGGGGCAGTAGCAAATGCAATCCCAGAGGTGAGAGGCTATTTGATTTCATCATTTCAGCAGGCGAACACGAACGCGTGATACTAAGGCGGAACCCCAGGAAAACGGATTGGACAAATATCAATGAATTTCTGTGCAATTCTCTAGGCAAATGAGGAGTCCTTTGGCGCTAGAAGATGAATCGGAAACTCTGAATCGCACACTTTTAGAGTGCTATGAAGAGGTATGTTCTATTTCTCAAGGCCAATGTGATAAAACGGTTCCATAGTGGAATCGAGAACCGCAAAAACTTAGGAAATCAACCAGGCGACTTCTGAACCGTGCTTTTAAAACCAATAAGAATGAAGACTGATTAAAACTCCAGAACACACAACCAGACTATAATAGACTCGTTAAGTGTTGGAAACCAGAGTCCTTTAGAACGTACTGAACTGGAAGACGAAAGAGAGACTTCAAGGCTATGAAGAATCCTTAAAAGGGAAGAGTCGGCCAAGTTGGGTCCTCTTAGAAAACTCAATGGCACTTTCACAGGCTCCAGATTGGAATCCGTACAGGCCCTCTTGGAAGTACACCATCTGGGAGAACTGGTGAGAGAAATGGAAAGAGGAGAGTTGCCGGTTTCTGTAACCCCTTGAGCACATAAGTGTTGGAAGGTGAATTGTAACACGGCGAAAGCGGTTGTTAGTAAGATAGGAGCTGCCATGCTGTCCTTTGAACACTTCAACGCACCTGGCATAGATGGAATTTATCCAGCAATGTTAAAGTAGGGTATTGGGCACTTTGACTGACTGCTAAGAATCATTTTTTTAGCAAGTCTTGTTTTCGGGTCCGTGCGTAGCTCTTGGCAGAAGGTTAGGGTAGTCATCATACTGAAGCCTGGGAAAGATGACTATTCAAATCTAAAGAACTTGAGACAGATCAGCTTCACATTAATATTTTTGAAGGTTTGGAGAGATGCATTCGCGGGAAGGCGCTTAGGTCGCACTCATTAAATAAAGAACGTGAAAAGTGTGAGACTGCTCTTCATTTTTTGGTTTCAAAGATAGAGGATGCAACTTTGAAGGGTGAATTCGCGATGGGGCTGTTCGAAGGGGCGTTTGACTGTGCGGTTTCCAAAATCTTTGTGATGCCGCCAGAGCACATGGTACGTGGATCTACGCTATAGTAATGCAGATCACAATATATGGTATCGACGATCATTCATTAAGTAGATCTATGCGATGCTAACGCAGAGATTGCTGTGTGCTGAAGCGGGTGTCGATCGGTACTTAACAGTTGAAAAAACGGAAGGTTGCCCTCAAGGAAGTGTGCTATCGTCACTTCTATGGAAGATGTTGATCGACTCACTACTATGGGAACAATACACGTTCTAGCTTATGCTGATGACGTGGATTTGTTTGCTGTTGATCGTGATCTCGGAATGGTGTGTCGAAATATAAAACGGGCATTGATTTGATTAAGAGTTAGTGTCTCAGAGATGGTATTTCAGTAAAACCAAATAAACCACGCTGGTATTATTCACAAAAAGGAGAAAACTGGATGTGCACTGCCTTCCAGGGGTAATGGGTACAACTCTTCAATTCTTCGATGAAGTGAAATGTCTGGGATTCACTCTAGATAAAAAGCTTCTCTGGAACAAATATGTTGAGTTAAAGTTGAAACGGGCTCACACAGCTTATGAGCTGTGCAGACGGGCCTTTGCCTCGGCTTGGGCCCCATGTGGTAATGTGAATATATGTTGCTATCATTAGGCCGATGTTCGCTTATGTATCCATAATGTGGTGGGTTAAGGTGAGAAAAAAGGTTTTCACTGTAAACCAGCAGCATTGCAAAGAAATGTGTGTCTGGGGATTAGCAATGCGATGAGCACGACATTCGGCGCTATAAATGAATTACTTAATTTGCAGCCCCTAAATATATTTATTCAAAGCACTGCAATCAAATCAGCTCATAGACTAATTCGATTAGATCTATGGGGAACTAACGAACGTAGGGGGCACAGAGCATTGAAAGAGTCACTGGGAGAACTGAATTCAGTTCTTACAATCGCTTCTGATTTTCTGATCCCCATACATCTATTTGTTAGAAGATATGAAGTTACTCTAAAACGTAGAGAGAACTGGTATCAAATACACGGAGGTCTTCTATACCGGTGGCTCAAAAACAGAACAGGGTTCTGGAGCCGGAGAGAGAAGTGGATTTTTACTTTGGAACAATATGTAATGGTTTTTCAAGCTGAAGAATATGCGATCTTAAAGGGTTTAAAGGCGGCAAACTGGGTGACTGATAAGCAGTTGAAGTGCATTGCAATCTGCAGCGATAACCATACTGCACCGAGGACATTGAGTAGTCCTTGATCACTTCGAAAATCGTTCAGGAATGCAGAGACCATTTGAACTCTCTTTCTAGATTCAATACGACGGAACAACTCTGGATATCTGGTCACTGTGGTGTGGAGAATGAAATGAAATGAATGAAATCTTGGTTGCCTTAGCAAAAGAGGGTTCAATCTCCCCATGCCGGGACTGGAACCAGCAATTGGGTTTAGTCTTGGTACGACTTAATTAAACATACATATTTTACAGAACGAGTATGTAGAAAGTTTAGTAATACATTTTAAAATACACATAGAAAACGCAGCTTAAATAATTTTATTGATATAAAGGAATAATTGGCTCAGTCGAATAATTTCACAACTTCAATAATTAGTTTAGTTTGTTTGAAATTACATGTCAAAACTTTTTTTTCTTAACTTCAATTATTATCTTTCTTATCTGACGTTTCTCGTCACCTACTCTGTTCTTCACTCTTGTAGCGAGGTCTGAACTGAGTGGAGCGCCGGTGACGTCATCTGTCCGCTAGTATTCGCGACATTCCAAATAAATTTCGAATGCGGCGAATCCTGCCGCGCCACATCAGTACCAGCTAAGGATGTTTTCATAAACTGGGAACAAGCTTCTCATAATGACAGATGAGAAAGCCTAAAAGCTGATAGATACACCAAACTTTTCCTGTCAGAAACGAGTATGCATACCGCACAATTTTCCTGTTGAAAAGCAGGAAGATTTGTAAAAGTATTGTAGATATTCTGGCTGGCAATAATTCACAAGGTGTACATATGTTCAGAATAGGACTTGTACAAGATGATACGGGTTCCTCCTGTAATGAGGATAATAAATATGTGTGTCAGGGAGAATCTACGGAGGATGTGCAGACGTGCTGAAATCTATATTTTGCGTGACGAACAGTCAACATTAAATCATTCTGGTAAGGCTGGATGGTTGCAGGTCACAAAGGTATTAACAAAAATGTAAGAGCGCATGAACTTGAAAGAGATCGACAACAAACACAATTTGTGGGGCAGAACATAGGCAAAGCAGTAGTTTACATACATTGTAAGCGGCGAGACAGAATCCCACATTATATTAGACTGGCTTGCACTTTCATGGTGGAAATATACCACCTGGGGCTCGATCAGTTATACTTAGTAGATTATCTCCTCATCTAACGAGTAAGATAGGACTTTCTATGTAAATGAATTTTGGAAACACATAAAATAAGCCAAGAGACTGCAGTGTGGGGCAACAAAACCCAATCCAACCCCAAGCATCCTCATCTATTCAATCAATAACTAGGAAATCACGTGACACTATTGTAGTGTATCCAGATACTCCTATGATCCACTCTCGGCTTGCATATTCCCAGCATATCGTATTTTTCGTCGCTCTAGTTGTTTAGAATTCTTAGTCACTTGCGGGCTAGCTAACAGGGACTACGTTTAACTTTTCTCTTCTCCGTTTGCAACTAGTTAGCGGCCTGCAATCTGAATCAGTGCATTGGCACGAAGATTAATCAATTCAATGCCAAGTCGATCCTTTTCTCGGCATTCCCAATGTTTAGCATACAGTCATTGACTCCCATGATATGAACTGTTGAAATTCAATGAAACTCTCGCTGCACATGTTGCATAAACATGCATTTATTTATGAAGGCTATTCATGTTATGATTTGATCCCATAGAAATTCCATGATCACCTTCGGCATATTATTCATTATACATATATCAATGGCAGGAAGCGGAAAATTGCTTCGAGTACTGCGGTATAACCACTACCCCCTGCAGTGACTAAACTGCAACCAGATTAATTTCATCTGATCCAAGTCGACAGGAGCAGGAGTGATTCAGAAATTTTCTTTAAATGGTTTTCTGCTAAACACATTATAGGAGTCAATTACACTTTGCACAATTATAATTTTCACTAGAAAGTGTACGTATTATTGCATATGAATTATTAATTTCATTCGATATGCAATTTCACTTTCATCCGACGACAGAATAGTGGATTGATTCCACATACGTATATATGTATGTGCAGCCTCGTAATTATGCAATGCGACCGCTGAAAGAGCGTTATTTGTATGGTTCAAGACTTGTTTACAGCTACTGAAATACGCTATTATCATTCAATATCGGATTATGACTTTGACTTTAATAGTTTCCTTGCGAAAATGCCTTCGCTGGAATGTTACAAAGTCCCAAGTGATCTGGATTACTTTTTTTCTCCAGTTGATTCCAGCAAGAAACAATTACTTAACAAAGTCGACGCTTGGAACTGTACTTAAATATGCAATCAGACTATGAATCAACACAAAAACGTCTTGGGGTAATAGATTTCAATGCTGCGCTGCAAAGATATTGGGGCCTATCACGCAATCTTCGCCCATATTGTGATCCGTTCTGAATACCACAGCCTCGCGAGGTTTCCCATTCGGTGAGCTTAAGACATGCAATTATTTGCGACCAGATTTTTCAATTTAGTCAACTCTTTATCCACTTTTTGGATAATTACTCAACGGCCGAGCTGCAATGGTCTTTCTTGGACGCCACTGTGATTATTATTGAATTCCGCAGGGTCTTGATTGAAAGCTGAGCACGATTTTTGAATTAAACCAATCAACTCTGAAATCATCTGAAGGACAAAGCGCATAAGTAAAAGCATTTGCAACATGATGGATTCATTTAGCCACAGCTGTATTAGCCATTGTTTTTATAATTGTTGCAGAAATGAAAGTAAGTTTAGAGAACTAGTTCGTCACTGGCCAAAGTAAATATACTTTGGATGATGAACGATAATGAAAGTGTTCCAAAAATGTGATGTCAATCACAATGGTGGCCTCTGCTTCAAGCCGAGTCATGCTGAGCGTGATGTGACTTCTGATTTGGATTTTAGTGACGCTTTTCACCTAGGTGCGTCGGAAAAAGTAAGGGCGTGAAATGAAATTCACCATGGCTTCCTCAGTGTACTCCGGAAATTGTGTATATTGTCTACATCACAGGCTACATTCTAGTAAACACGAATTAAATAGAAATGTTGGACTTCCCATGAACAATCAGAACAGTTAAATTAATTTTCCATTCAGAATACATTAGAGTTTGTGCTCCACAAATTATTGTGTGTAAAGATTTTGGACTCCCAAAAAGGTTAAAAGCTTATTGTGCCAATGCTTTAACGTCAGGCCCTCAGCACTGATATTTTTGCTAACTGTATTATATTTTATCAAGGTCATCATCCTTATTTCCTGATGTACACGTTCTAGCCGCGAACTACATTACAAATCCAGAGTTGCGTCCAGCCGGGCCAAGCATTGAGTAGGCATTAATTGATTTAGAATAGGGCGACTGGGAACATTAGGTGCTAGCTGGACTTCGATCGTATCATCATCAACGGCGCAACAACCGAAATCCGGTCTAGGTCGCTTTAATAAGGAACTCCAGACATCCGGGTTTTGCGCCGAGGTCCACCAGTTCGATATCCCTAAAAGCTGTCTGTCGTCCTGACCCCAGGCAAGGTCTGCCTCGTCTTCTTTTTCTACCATAGATATTGCCCTTATAGACTTTCCGGGTGGGATCATCCTCATCCATACGGATTAAGTCACCCGCCCACCGGAACCTATTGAGCCGGATTTTATCCACAATTTGACGGTCATGGTATCGCTCATAGATTTCGTCGTTATGTTGGCTACGGAATCGTCCACCTCATCTAATTCTTCGAGGGACTCTTCTCTCGAATGTCACCAAGAGTTCGCAATTTTTCTTGTTAAGAACCCAAGTTTCTGAGGAATACATGAGGACTGGCAAGACCATTATCCTGTACAGTAAGAGCTTTGACGCTATGGTGAGACGTTTCGAGCGAAACAGTTTCTGTAAGCTGGAATAGGCTCTGTTAGCTGCCAACAACCATGCGCGGATTTCATCATCGTAGCTGTTATCTATTGTGATTTTCGACCGTAGATAGGAGAAGTTATCAATGGTTTCAAAGTTGTATTCTCCTATTTTTATTCTTCCCGTTTGACCAGTGCGGTTTGATGTTGTTGGTTGGTTTTCGGTGCTGACGTTGCCACCATATATTTTGTCTTGCCTTCATTGATGTGCAGCCCAAGATCTCGCGCCGTTTCTCGATCTGGATGAAGGCAGTTTGTACGTTTCGGGTCGTTCTTCCCATGATGTCGATATCGTCAGAATAGGCCAGTAGTTGGGTGGACTTAAAGAAGATCGTACCTCTTGCATTTACCTGCATCACGGATCACTTTCTTTTCCAGGGCTAGGTTGAAGAGGACGCATGATAGGGCATCCCCTCGTCGTAGACCGTTGTTGATGTCGAATGGTTCTGAGAGTGATCCTGCTGCTTTTATCTGGCCTCGCACATTGGTCAGGGTCAGCCTAGTCAGTCTTATCAATTTCGTCGGGATACCAAATTCTCTCAAGGCGGTGTACAGTTTTACCCTGGCTATGCTATCATAGGCGGCTTTAAAGTCGATGAATAGATGGTGCCACTGTTGTCCATATTCCAACAGGTTTTCCACGGCTTGCCGCACAGAGAAAATCTGATCTGTTGCTGATTTGCCTGGAGTGAAGCCTCTTTGGTATGGGCCAATGATGTTCTGAGCGTATGGGGCTATTCGGCCTAGCAAGATAGTGGAGAATATCTTATAGATAGTACTCAGCAACGTGATACCTCTATAATTGCTGCACTGTGTGATTTCTCCCTTTTTATGTATGAGACAGATGCCTGAGAGGCTCTTTAGCAGTCGTGAGGCATTGATTCGCTGTCCCACACCTTGAATACAAGTTGAGGAACCACACCACAGCACACCACACATATTTAACCAATTCGGCTGTAATTCCATTGGCTCCTGGCGACTTATGATTTTTAAGCCGATGAATTGCACTGATTGTTTCTCATATACTTGGTGCTTTCAGTATTTGTCCATCGTCTTCAGTTGGCGGCACCTCCAACTCGCCGATGTTCTGGTTGTTCAGTAGTTCATGAAAGTACTCAACCCATCGCTCCAATATGCTCATCCTGTCGGAAATCAGATTTCCCTCTTTGTCTCGGCAAGATGAACATCGAGATGTGTAAGTCTTCATCCTGCTGACTTGTTGGTAAAATTTGCGCGCCTAGTGCGGTTGCTTCCTGTACTTTTCGAGTTCACATACCTGTTGGTTCTCCCAGGCTTCCTTTCTCCGTTCGACGGAGTTCGTGATAAGTCTCCGCACGTGCCCGCGTTCTTTGAGACACTTTGAAACATTACTCGGCATGCGACATTTTTCCGTTCCGTTACTGGCTTACATTCATCGACAAATCAGTCGTTCCGACTCTTTTTGTGCTGGGGCCAAGTATGTTTGTGGCCGTATTTATGATAACGTTTTTCCGGTGGTTGTGAAGATCATTTGTTGATGCTTCATTTCCAGAATCTCTGTTGACTGCGGATATTGCGGCATCCATCTCCCTCGTATAAGTGTTTTGGATAGTATGCAGCCGAAAAAAATAAAATAAAAACAATCTTCCAGTTCCTTAGAGCTCTGGTTAAGAAATTTGTTGTCTCTCTCTACCTGAATTGCTCCTTTAAGCCAAGTAACTTTCAAACGAAATCAGAAGTTATTAGGTGGATACGCTCAAAAATTATACTACCAAAGCTGAGTACTACTATGCATTATGATAACATCCTTCCCCTATATGTAATGTCATTATTGAATGAATTGCTTTTTTTTGATACTCCAGAGAAATAAGTGGTGGCTCTGGCGAGGATGCTAACGTCCTAAATAACGACATGGCAGAGGAGTTATCTGTGCCACCAGAGCAGGTGAGCTTCATGAATATCGACGGGAACAAATTGCAACATTGGCCACAAAAGTTAAATCCTTAGCGCCGAAGTTAAGAACAGTGAAGTCATCACTATACAACCAGATAGTTGCAATGCAACTGAATGTAGCCAAATCAGCGGTACCGAGAGCGCGGATTGACAATATAACAGAAAAACAATAGTAGCTAAGAAGAAGAAGGCCCATGTTGTGTGACGTCATAAGTCAAGAAAATTTAGTAGTGGAGGATATCAAAGTATCGAAGTTAATTTTGGCGATGAAATATCGAGAAGGACGATAAAATATTGTTCCGCATAAATAACTACCCAAAAATGAGGGATTCCGCAGAATATTTCACCAGCCCAAGGTTCGAATCCCACTCAGCGACCTGCCAAAAACGCATTGTCTTTCCCGCCTTATGAGAATTCATTGTTAGTTAATAAATGATAATTCTGAACTTTTTTTGAACGGGTATGTTAACTGGACGGGCAAAACTACTATTTCGGCGTACAAAAAACATGTAGTTATTTTCTAACGCTGGGAGTCTTTGGGATTCGATTTTCACAATTCTGTTCTGCAACATATATTTCTTTTCTGATAAAGATATGGGAATGTATTCTTCAGTATATTATGTAGAAGGATTTGAAGAAAAACCGTAGCTAAAGTAACCAACAAATGCAGGAATTGGAAATGCCGGAGATCAAGAATCTACTTTGAACGTTAGCAATTTGACAAATTCCACAAGAAATTACTGTGGTAAAGGCGGCGAAATTTTGAAATGCAAAATCACTTTAATTGAAATAATGAAATATAATATATATATAAATTGGTACAATTCACTGTTATCACTATATCTACTACTACGCCGGCAACTTCCAACCTCCTTGGTGGTTGAGACAGAAGAGACCAGCTTATTTCCATGCGGTCTTTTCTGTCCCAACCAACGGCACTTTCTTACCGCTAATCCTCCACTCCCGTGGCGAGTTCTAAAACGAGTGAAGAGTTCCGCGCCATCTACTTGTCCGCATTCGCAACATTCGAAATAAATTTCGAATGCTGCGGATCCTGCCGCGCCACAAGTCTATGATATTATTTTCGTTGAACGCCAAAAACCTGGGAAGGATTGGGTAAGTGCAGAAGTTCTGAACAGTTTGTACTAATCCCCTTCCCAAAGCTCAGCCTAAGTAAGCTAAAAAAGTGAAAGTTCCTGCGATAAAAACGGCGTTGTTCCTCATGGTATTTCTCCATGAGCAACTGCGCAGCGTGTATTACGTCAGTAGTTCTGCAGTTTTTGACGAACCTGGTTTGATTCACGGTTCTTTGAACAACTTCACGAATAAAGTTGGCAAGAATGTGTTGAAAAATCTTCATAGTATAGGATAGCAACCAGATCGGACGGTAATTTGAACATTCTGCCTTCTTTCCTTTTCCATATTGGAACTGTGATGCCTTTTTGCCAGTCAGATAGCATTCAATCTTGCTCAATAACCCGGTTGCAGATTTCACTGAGCCACAGTGGCCGGTGTCAGCTCTATGCTTTCCAGAGCTCAGATGCGATGTCGTCGTCTCGACTTCAGTGACTACTGTATATACAGACTAGACAAGGTAATATCATTATGTAACGTCAGATTACTGATGATGTCACTTGGACCGATATAATGGGTAGTGAAATTTAATGAACATCTTGTTTCTCTGGAACTAGTCTGGTTAAAGGAAAGGTATGAATTAAAATTTGAAAGTCTCAGAGATATTCTATTTCGAAATTCCAATTTGGTAAGATGCTATTGTTACAGCCATATCGGAAGAGTGGGTTCCACCGCATGGCACTAAAATTGTCGCCCCTCATTAATACGCCAAAAGTGGATCCAGTGTGACATCCAGTTCCATAGCCGGCAGAAACGACTGTCCCTAGATATGCAAACTGTTCAACCCCTTCAATGCTCTGCCCGTTAATGTAGATAGTTTTGAGTGTATTAATCTTCGAAACGACCCTACTTGCTTCTCTTTTCAAATCCAGAGCCATTTGGCTAAGGTCCATGACTCGATGACAGAGTAAACAGATGTCACCGGCGTAACCGATGTGTTTGAGGGGAGATTTCATGGCTCGTTGAAGTCTTCCACGTCTTCTGAACCAGGCATTATGGCGAGCGATACCGATAACAATAAGAAGTAATATCGGTGCTGACGAACTTTTTGGACCGCAAATTCCTCTGAGAATGCCTCTCCTTTGTAGAGTACGCCAGATATGTATATTCCCCGTTCACACTGTCGAAAGCTTACTCGAAATCAACGAAAAATAGGTGAGGTGAATATCAAGTTTTCGAAATGTTCTTTAGTGCGTTCTAGGATTATTTTGGTTGTTATTTTTGCGATGACACGAAACGTAGATACACGTGCAATTGTCGCATTCAACATGGATGTCCTTCTTTCAAATCTTAACGATCATCATCTTCTTCCACTCTCTGGGAAAGGTATCGAGTATGCAGGAATTTCGTATAAATGGAAGTAGCGAATCTGCAGAAACGGTAGTTGCAATGAGGAATAACTCTGTAGGAAAACCATCTAGCCCGACGATTTTACTCCATTTGAGTGCATTAATAGCAGAGATGATTTCTTTTCTATTTGGAGGAACAGTTGGAATCCGCATGTTACGATAACAAATTGACCATTAACGTTCTCCATAGCACTATGGAAAGATGTACGAGCAAATGCAAGTTCTTTCATGGTGCAATATTCGATTCTGAAATTATTGCGTCCTGTGGTAGTTTCTGTTTCCCTGACTTGCGCAATAACGAATTCCCTTCTGTCATGGTGTGCACTACGTTGAACTTGGACGGATTTGGCACGGGATCGGAGCCTGAGCGCATCACACTCGCTATTAAAAGAACCTTTACCTCCTTCCTTTCATCTATCTGTTTCCATGATATCACTCTGTGCTCGGACAATATACGGCCAATAATGATGCAATGGAAACTGCAGAGATCCACAAACCTCTCACCATTATTGCTACGGCCGCTGAGAGCGTATTTCACCATCACATCTGCGAGGAAGATGTTTTGAGAGTGCGTCTTGGTATTCAGATCATCCATCATAACTACAATGTCACGGTTAGAAAGCCTCCTCTGAACTGCATGTAATTGTTCATAGAAAGTATCCTTCTCCACTATACCTTAAATATCCGTTGGTGCATAACACTACATAATTGTGGTGCTCCTTGACCTAGACCGGGATATTGCACTGCAGTGCTCCTTACGGTAGCCGTCAGTAATAATCTGAAAGCAGATTCGCGCCTGCTACTACTTGCATTTCCAGAGTACAAAACCGTAGTGCCACAAGAGGGAGAGGAATACCCTCGAGAGCCCCACCTATTATTGAAATTCTCGCTCGAGTTAGAGATAGCGAGCATTCTATGGACCTTCGATGCCGTTGTTGGAAATGTGCGCATTTTTTAGAAACCAATCATAAATGGTTTTCGACACCCAGAGGTCGTAGCCTTGAAGGCAGTTCCTAATAAAGTTGTTGTTGACGTTTTGGTAGCAACAAAGTTTCGAAATTTGCAGGTTGTTGTCCATCAATTCCTATCATTTTTAGGGGCTTTTGCATTCTTAAACTCCACCCGCAGGGTTCACTATTACTATAAATGTATGGAGTTAAGGGGGGTCATCCCGTGTGTCGGGTTGGAGAAATCGATTTTTTTTTGCATGAATTGTATCTATATATAGTGGAGAATATGTGGGCAAAGGGATTTTCAGATATTCCGAGTCCTTGAGAAATTACAGGGTTAAACAGGTAAGGAGTTTGCAGCCGCGGCTAGAATACTCGATGAGAAAGAGCATCGAATCTTTTTTTACCTGTTAGTTTTTTACCTGAGCCTTATAAATTTGAACGCAGGTATAAATATAAAAATATAAAAAACCAATCAATTGTCTAAACTTATTTGTTGTTTGGAATAAAAAGGATAATCCAGTCTAGAGTGACCACTAAAAGGCGTTCAAGTTATACTCAGTTATATTTTGTTGTAAGTATTGTGCTGTTTGTGTGTTCAGTGATTTTTTTAAATGGATCGTACGAAGGGAGATCGCTTTAACGTTCAACGTCATGCTCGCACTAAAAAACGAGTATTTCATGGGAATCAATACTTATCAGAGAAGAAAAAGGACTTCGCATCAACATCAGCAATGAAACTTTTAGCAAGCATGAACATGGATGTTCCAATTGCGACAAGTTTTGTATATTGTATATTGGATTTTGCTGGAGTTTCCTTCGGTATTTCTGCGAATTTCTGCAAATAATAAAATATAGGTAGTAATTAAAAAGGAATGCGTAGGACATGTCGAGAAAAGAATGGGAACGCAGCTTAGAAATGCAAAGAAGAATCGCAAAGGCATTGGTGGAAAGGGGACTGGAAAACTTACTGATACGGTTATTAACGACCTCACTACATTTTTTGGGCTAGCTATTCGCCGACACGCAAATTCGATAGAAGGAGTGAAGCAAGAAATTTGGTCAACTTTCTTCCATAAATGTTCTACAGACGAAAATCCTCAGCATCAAAATTGTCCAGCAGGCGAGGACAGTTGGTGCAAATGGCGCAAAGCGGAAGCTAAAGGAGAACTGGATAGTTTCCACCACGAGAAGGCACCTTTGACAGAAGAAGTTCAAACAGTCATCAAACCAATCTACAAAGATTTGTTACGAGATGATCTCTTGAACAGATGTTTAGGAGCAGAGACCCAGGATAACAATGAGTCACTAAGTGCATTGATCTGGACTTTCGCTCTTAAACACCTTCATTCTGGGGCCAAGGTCGTAGAAATAGCCACTTTTCTGACTGTAATTATATTCAATGAAGGATTCAATTGTATTCTCAAAATCCTAGTGACAATGGGATGTCAAGTTGGTCACATATGTCAGGTTTATGTCGACCGCCGTAATGAAGCGCGAATTTGGCGGTCCGAACGACGGTCGACTGACCTCGCTAAAAGAGCCATAATTGAAACCGGAGAGCAACAATCGGCCTTACAAGACTTTTTTGAAGAAACGGAGGGTACTCTCTATAGACCAGGTATAGCAGATTAACGATGAGTTAAAATTTTACTATTGGTAATCACATTTAAATTTTCAAATGCGTTTTTCTCGAAACTGCATCTTGAAAATCGGCTGCCACCATAGCTCAAAATCTATCCAACCGAATTCTTTGAAATTTTCACGACTTCTTTAATACATATTTCTACGGTCCGCAAACTAGGATAATTGCAATCGGACGGGTAGTTTTTTTTTATTCATAAAAAAAGCCGTAAAAAAACACCAAAATTCAAAAAATTAAGTTTAAAAGCCCACCAAAAATTTGCCTTCTAATATTTTCTAATTATCCTAGTTTGCGAATATTGTCCACATTAAAATTCCACTTAGTTTTTTTTCCTCAGATGAACACAGCGCCCTCCAGCGTGGCAGCAGAAAAACACCTTTTTTTGGAGATGGGTGCATAAATTGACATGTATTCCAAAAACTAGCTAAGATATCAAGCTGAAAAATTTATCACATATACTAGAGATATCAATAAACATATGGTGAAATCACGTTTCTATCTTTATCCAGTCCTTCAAAATAATTTTTCAAAAAAAGGCAAAAAAAACGGCCTTCACACGGGATGACCCCCTTAAATGTTATAACACGCAACTTTTTACCTCACATGTCCAATAAGGCGAAAGCAAGCATAACGTCACTTTCATTGGATATAACATTATCCGGAATGACACGGGCTCTGCCTATTTAGAAAAGACATCATCGACAACCTGCTAACCTCTTTCACTGTGACGGCATTAGTTAGAACTCCGATCATAGGCAGAAACTGGTAATCTCTTATTTTGAGAATGATAGGGTCCTAAGTCCGCATCAACTTAATGCTGCACCGAACCAAATGGGAAGCAACTTACTCCCTCTCTTACTCTCTTGGTAAGAAACCGTAAAGCCGCCATCACTTGACATTTCTGGTAATCTCTGTCCACGACTTCCTCTCACAACTGCGAAACCAAGTACTCATTATAATAACATCCTTCGCTCACATTAATTGGAACAAATTAAGCCAGATTTACATAGGTCGAATGCTGAACCAGAAGAAGCTCGGTACTATCCACAATTTAGCGGACAAAGAAATCGACGAGGCTATCATTCTGACTACTGGTGCTTTCACGACTGCTGTTCGCAGAAATAATAAGCTGTTAAAAGTGATACTAAGGTCAAAAAGGCGGTTCTTTTTTGGATACAATTTAGGTTATTCAAACAAACACTTTCTTACGGAAATCAGGAGTTGGCCCTTGTAATTTAAAAGTAACAATTTTTTTTTCAAGAAGTATACCGATGGCCAAACTTAAAACCTTTTCGACATATATATAGCGCCGACATCAGCAGAGTAGCACAATCCGATTTGTTACGTTCCTAAAATCCTGTCAAATCGTGTGCTAAAACCTGATATCATTTTCCTTTTCCATATTCCTTGCCTAGTAAGGTTGAGCACAATAAATTGCAGTGTTGTCATTGGTAGTATCAGTTAGATAAGGTAAAGTAAAACTAATTATTTTAAGTTAATTAGCGCTTGTAGTGCGAACGCAGTTTGCTAAAATAGTATTTGTCCTGAAAATAAAATTATTATGATCTATGTATAACGCACATAAATTGTAGAGAAACTTGGGTAAGCGTAACGATAACGTAATAGCCATCCATTGAAATAAAGTTGAGCTAATTAATTAAATATAAATGGCCATGTTTAATAGTCAGATATTATTGGAAAATTAAGTCAAATTAAATCACTTCTGATAGCTTGAGGAATATTGCCTCAACTTAAAACGTTTTTGTTTGACTCACAACGCAACTTTTGACTCTAAGGAAACATTATTTGAATATCATTATTATTCAAAATACAAATACATGTGCATCATTTAAAAAATATTTAAAAAATAAAATCGTCAGTTGTTTGAAGACATTTAATTGATTGACCATTTCCCTGAAGCTATGCATGTCCCCCCAAGTTTAGTTTCTACTTTTAAAACACGTTATCCAGCAGAAGTTTTGTGGAAACCCTATTATTATTAATTTATAATAGGTCAATGTTGCCTCGTTCCTGGGCAATTATTGCACTCTAAAGCAGAAAATGTCAGGATCACATTGAGGTGAATAGTCGGAATATTCAATGTACATTGCGTCTATCTAAATTCGGACGACGTTGTACAAAATACATAAGTGTTCAGAAAGAGGGGTCAAAGGAGTTATATGTGTTTTTAAGGTTTATTACCTTATTAGAATCGAGTCGATGTCTGTCTGCCCGTCTGTCTGTCTGTCTGTCACAGCCGATTTATTCGGAAACGGCTGGACCGATTATCACGAAAATTGGTAAGAGTATGTGATCTGCCGTTCCCTTTACATGCAGCAACTGGCGCCACTTTGTGTTAAGTTTAAGGGGGGGCTCCCCATACATGTGAAAGGAGGCTGCAAATTTTCTTTTCACAGAATGTAGCCATGTGGGGTATCAAATGAAAGGTCTCAATTAGTACTTTTCAAAACTTCAATATTTGATATTGAGTGAAACATAGGGGAGTGAGGGCTCAAAATATGACCCCCAAAAAGTGTAACAGGTCTCGTTCTCAGAACCTATCCAACCGAAAAACCTGAGAAAAATCACAGTAGTGCATCTCTATTAAATCTAGGCTTCAAAATATATCCGGTTCCGCTATCTGCACAAATAAAGTTAATAATAGTATATTTTCACATTTCAGAAATTTACCTGGCACCCCCCTGACAGACCAGTTTGCTGTTGGAAGTACCACCCTTCCTACGTTCAAGTAACTGTTAAATACTCTCCTCCAGCGAACAAAAGTTCTGGATTTTTGCACTTAGTGGAAGGCAGCAAGAACCAATAAAAATGTTTGAAAGCCTTAAATTATGGTTTTGTGCCATTTAAACAGTGAATAGAAGCAAATGGAGATTCTACAATCTTTATGGAAGGCTGCCATGTCAAGAAATCTGCCGGTCGAAGCATCGCCGCTATTCCTTGGCCACGGAAGTCCTCTGATATTAACCCAATTGAAAATATTTGGAGTGTTTTAAAACAAATGGTTTATATAGGGTCAAAACCCTACGAAGGAAGTTTTAATACAAAGTATTCGCGAAGTATGGCTGGACAATCCACTTATCTCCTATTGAATTCGTCCACGCCCTTCGGACAAGGCAGCATGAAGAACGTCACTGATAACAAGAAGAAATAATATCGATGATAGGATGCAACCAGGGCGGACTCCGCTTTGGACCTTAAAATCCTCGGAGACCTCTGTACCGCATGTGAAATTTTGAGCCATCATATGTCGAAATTTTCGAATTCTTGTTCTTTTATGGTCCTCAATGGTTGTAGGTGCTAGCCGACTATTAATGACAATATGTAAACGGCGCCTTGAGGTAATGGAAACGAAGATGTTGCGTTAGATCAATGATGTAGCTCGCTATGATCATATATAAAATGAGTAGATCTGCAATCGATATGAGCTTGCACTCATGGTGAAAAAATTTGCGAAGGGGGCCTTTGAAAGGTATGGTCACGTAATTCCCACTGATGAGAACTCCCCTTATCAAGTCTACGATGGGCGAATAGGAGTTAGACTAACCGATCTCCCTACTGAATGACACAAAGGATTTTATTTTTTTCTCTGTATAGCGCTTCTGCTGTTTAGTTTGGATATTGTACGTCTTGGTTCACTCTTCCCATGATGTCGATATCGTCAGTAGTTAGGTGGCCTTAAAGAAGATGGTACCTCTCGTATTTACTTCAGCATCACGGATCACTTTTCCCAGGGCGAGGTTAAAAATTGTGCTTGAGACCGTTGTTGATGTTAAATGGTCTTCAGAGACATTCTGCTGCTTTTATCTGGCTTCGCACACTGGTCAGGGTCAGCCTAGTCAGTGTTATCAATTTCGTCCGGATACCGAATCCGCTCATCCGGCTATGCTATCATAGGCGGCCTTGAAGTCGATGGAAAGATGGTCCAACTGATGTCCATATTCCTGCAGTTTTTCCATCGCTTTCTGCAGAGGGAAAATGTGATCGGTTGCTGATTTGCCTGGAGTGAAGCCTTTGTGCTATGACCAATGATGTCCTGGGCGCACGGGTCAATCGGACCCAACTCCTCTTTGCAGGTATTGGTGGCATTGATTCACTATCCCACATCTTGAGCATAAGATGATGAACCGATTGGCCAATCAATTTAGCTGTCATTCCATCAGGCTTCTGGTTACTTATGAATTTTGAGTCGATGAATTGCAAAGGCCGTTTCTTCTACACTTGGTGGCGACTGTATTTTTCCGTCGTCTTCAGTTGGCGAGACCTTCAATTTGCCGTTGTTCTCGTTGTTGAGCGGTTCATTAAAATATTCAATCCATCATTTCAATATGAACATTCTGTCGGAAACCAGATTTTCCTCTTTGTCTCGGAAGGATGACTTCGTGGTGCATAATGCTTCATCCTGCTGACTTATTGGTAAAACTTGCGGTCCTGGTGCGGTTGCTCCTTGTACTTTTCACAAGTTCACAAACCTTTTGGTTTCCCTAGGTTTCCTTTTTCCGTCTGTGAAGTCGCCTTTCCGCTCGACAGAGTTCGTGATAAGTCTCCGCGTGAGGCTGCCTTCTTTGAGAATGCAACATTACTCAGTATGCGGTATTCTTCCGTTCCGTTCATCGTTGAACCAGCCGTTCTGATTTTTTTGGTGACTGGGGCCAGGTATGTTTGTGTCCGTATCAATGATGTCGTTCTTCACGTGATTATGAAGATCATTTGCCGATGCTTCATCTCCAGGACCTCAGTGAAGAGTTGGAATCCAAAATTCTGATGGAGTGCATTCTTCAATCACGATATTAAGGAGAACTAAACACCGTCTGTTTTGGAAGACAGGCGCTTCTTCACCTCTCACTTGCGGAGTAGCACTTCAGATTGAATGTCAGTTTCTCCTTCAATTTCAGGACACAAGACAGGAAAGTTGAAAAGCAACTTTCCGTATACTTGTCCTGTCCCCTTCGTTCCAATTTTTAAACGCTTATTTATGCGCTTCCTGTTAAAGAACCTCCAATTGTACAAGACAATAGTCTTGCCAATTCTTATGTATTCTTAGAAGCCTTTGGTTTCTAGCAAGAAAAATTTAGTAGCTCTTAGCCATGTCCAAGAAAATAATTTCCCGCAGAATTTTTGGCCCCCAAAAGGGGGTTTAGCCGATTCGGTGGTAAACATATATACCGAAGAAATCTATGAGGGATATTATGACCGTTTAACTGCTTTGTCAATATCTTTTTCAATGAGGCGCTGTTTCATTATTATCACACTTAATATTATGCGAACCCACAGCACGAATGTCAACATAAACGTACATGATGTTTCCAAGATTTGAATACTTGTTACGGAATCGAGGCGCAAAGCTTTAAGGGGGCTTTTCACAACCATTTTTTTTTACACTTTTTATTATTTATTAATATGGTAGAATGTAGTCGCAAGGATCATCCCCCACAGCTTTAAGTCGAAACTCGCAATAATGTTCGAATTTTTTTTTTTAGTGACGATATGTCACCCAATGTCAGACAAAACTCTAACAAAAGGACATAAAAGACGTTTTTCATATGAATCGTATTTGTGGCACCACGTTCTTTCAAGTACTCTTTGAGATTGCTCACCCATTTATTATTCAATTTACTTGATGTATTTCAACTTAACATTTGCATTCCGAAAGGTCCCAACATCTTCTAAAGCTTTGAATCCGCTTAGCTCGAAAACACGTTTTTCAAAACTTCTCCTGGTTTTTCTCAGGAAGCGCTCAGGAAGTCGTCAACATTTCGAATAATTTGGTTGGATAGATTTTGGGCTATGGTGGCAGCCGATTTTCAACATGCAGTTTCGAGAAAAACGCATTTAAAAAGTAGAATGCGATTTTTGGCCATAAAACCTTAACTGACCATTAATCTGCTATACCTAATCCATAAACTATAGGTTTCTTGAACCAACACATGTACAGCCTTGGCTTCAATTTTTGTCCTTTTAGCGAAGTCATTCGAACGTTATTCGGATCGATAAATACGAGCTTTATTACGGCAATCGACATAAATCTGGCATGTGACCCCTTTAAAGAGGTCATCCCGTGTGTCGGATCCGTGGAATCGAATTTTTTCTTTTGGCATCAATTGTATCTAGATATAGTGTAGAATATATGGGCAAAGTGATTTTTTAATATTCGGAGTCGTTCGGAAATTATAGTGTTAAACACGTGATAAGTCACATGCCAGATTTACGTCGATCGCCGTAATAAAGCGCGTATTCATCAGTCCGCATGATGTTCGAATGACTTCGCTAAAAGGACAAAAATTGAAGCCAAGGATGTATATGTGTTCTTTGAAGAAACATAAGGTTTATGAATTAGGTATAGCAGATTAATGGTCAGTTAAAGTTTTATGGCTAATAATCGCATTCTACTTTTTAAATCTGTGAAATTTTCAGGACTTATTCAGAACATATTTCTACGGTCCACAAACTAGGATAATTGGGATCCATTCAGTAGTTTTTTTTTATTCATTGAAGAAACCGTGGAAAAACACCAAAATTCACAAAAAAAGTTTAACACGCCACCAAAAATGTAGCTTTTAATATTTTTTAATAATCCTAGTTTGCGGGCTGTAGTTAACTCTGTACGTTAAAATGCCGTTTACTTTTTTTCTTTAAGATGACCACAGCGCCCTCTAGCGTGGCAGCAGAAAAAAAACCTTTTTTTGGAGATGGGTGTAAAAATTGTTCTGTATTTCAATAACCAACTATGCGATCGGATTGGGAATATGCACGCTCAAGATATTAATAAATCTACGTGAAAAATTCGTATTTGTACCTTTATCCAATTCTTAACAACAAAATTCTAAAAAAGGCCAAAAAAACTGCCTTCACACGGGATTAACCCCTTAATATTTTTTTATCGAAATAATGATAACGCTCGTTATTATGGCTGGAACTAGGATTTCGGAGATTCGTTAACATCAAGTCCTTTTTTTCGATCAATCAAAAAATTGGAAGCTGGGCGCTTCAGGTACGAAATGTTTTGTGAGGAACTTTCATAACGTGGCAGTTGCACTTGCATTATAACTTAAAATTTAACTGCTTTAGTAGCTATTATACAAATAATATTCTATCGATTATTGCTAATTCCTTATGCTTCACATTTGGAGTTCAACATTATTTGCAAATCTGAAGAAGTTTACCCAAAAAACATACACATAATAGGGCCCACCTAATAGCAGTAAAGGATAAAAGGGCTGGGGAGAAGCAACTTCTTCATATATGGAAGTTCAATATTTCACTCGAAAGTCAATTATTCTCGTTAATTATGACGTCAGCATCTTATTTGCATTGATAAGTTTGAACTGCTATCATTGGCCCTAATTGTCGGATTTCTCAGATATCGGAATGGAACATATTTTGAGGCCTAGATTTCATTTAAGCGTACCATCCTGATTTTTTTCGAATTTTTGGGTTGGGTATTTTCCGGAAAAGAGTGCTGTTTCACTTTAAGTGTGCATATTTTGACTCCTTAATCCTTAATTACATCCCCCATGCATGGATGGGAAGGTCCTCTTTAAACTCTACGTAAATTTATATCACTCGTTGTATGCGTGGGATTTCATAGTTCCCATATGTCCACCAAATTTCCTTCGGATCGGTTTAGCCGCTTTGGAGAAAAGTGCGTGTGACAGGCAGACAGACTGACATTGAATTGATTTTAATAAGGTTTTATTTTACAAAAACCCTTAAAAACGAATGTGTTTTTCAAATCTAATTTTTTAAAAGCATCCAAAATTATCTATTTTTAAACGGATCCCATTAGTTCTAGTTCGGGACATAATTAGATGTGTTCTAAGCAAAACTGCATTCACGCTTTCTGTTTCAGGTTCATTGATTGGCCAAAAACGCAGGAGAAGTTGGATCAAATTTAAAAAGGGCAACTTCAAATACTATCTTGTATACAACAACAGCAACAATCGGATACAGTTTTTTATTTCATTCTGTATCTTCAAAATAAAGAACGGCAAATCAATATGTTATCTTATTTCTGAAGAACCTTAATTTTAAAAACACTACCAATTGCGCCCTAAATATGAAAAGTAGGTGCCCTTAACCATCATGGTGTCATATTCCGATTAGATTCGAAAATATATATTCATTAAAGGGAAACAATGTTGTACTGACTGGTTGGCAAAGATATCTGACTATTACACAGAAGGCTTGGGCTCGATCCCCTTACCATATTTTTGATAACAGTTAAGGATGGCTAGAATGACTGCCTAGGCCAGCCAACTGTAATGACAAAATGTGATTGCAATGGTTTAAAAGGCCATCCGGAGTGGCCGGAGTCGACCAAGAGAGGAAATTCATCGTGAGAATCACGCCTCCCAATACATGTAAAGAAGGGGAAACGTCGATTGAGGATACGGTCCATCGTGGATCCTTCCTTTTCGATCGCGACTCTCGGGTCGGGGAGTTTAACTACTCCAAGCACGCGCTCGAGTTGATAATTCGTTAGGTCGCGCATTGCGTGGGAAATCGAAAGCCCTCCCCCCCTCCAGGCTGTCTAGCACATAGGGGCTGTCTAGAGCAGGTGTCGAAGGAGTACTTCGATGGAGCTTCAATATTTGCGGGTGAACCTTAGATCATCGCAATCAATTATTTATTGCATATATCGATATTTAGGGAGCTAGTTGTTTAGTGAATATATTTACATATATTTCGGAAGCCAGGTTCTTCCTTCCTTAGTGCTTACAATTAAGATTACAATCTTTTATACTGATGAATGGAGCAACTGGCTCCTGAAATATCGAAATCTGCAAAAATATTAGCGTTGTCCATAATTGAAGTACAATCTGCTCTTTTTATTCATATATTCAGGCGAGTCTACACGTCAACCTCGCCATTTTCCTTGAGGTTTTGAGCCCTGCCTTCGTGGCTGACCATGGTCAACTCGGGTACTCATTCCTGTCATCCCCTAGTATTCAGTTCAGTAAGAGTAGCACCCAACATTTATTAGGTTTGAACTATTATAATTGAATCTGCAAAAGACACCCTTTTCCGCCTTCCAACTGCACTTTAGCGTATCCGGTTAGATACGCATTAGTTTCTCAACTTTATTTTTGGCTAGGCTAAATAGGCCCTTCACTGCGATCAATGAACCAAGTCTCCCTATGTCTCATTCCAATGCCACCTAGCAGGATGCACAAGCGACGAACGCCTTCTACAGTTCACGAGTTAAAAGTTTGTTTCGCATAGAATCGTGCGGCGCATTTAACTGATTGACGTTACGACATATGTGATACAGATAACTTTTATGAAATTGACTACGACTATCTAGTAAAAGGATGCAAAGCACGTCTGTTTAACTACATTTTAGCGATACCTATCGACACCAATATCGCGTCTTGACAGCAGGTTTTTTTGGCACTCCATCCTTATCCACAGGCGGTGTTTTGCTATGGTTACGGACACCTGAACATCCATCATTTCTAAAAATCCGAAACACTCTCCAGCCCATCTGCATCATCCTGGCAGCCATAATTGTGGTCTTTACTACCTCGCTTACCCCACATCCTCGCAGTCCTCACTAGTCGGCCCAACTTGCGAATGTCACAGCCTTAAGGAAGCTGCTTTCAGAAATGATTGATAATGGAGCCATCTAGCGTTGGATTTTGATCGGGAAGTATTTAATGACGGTCGGTGCAAATGGGAATGGCTATCTGTATGCCTAACATTGAATGTCCGCAAGAATAAATTTGTAATTTGTAACAGGAGAGACATCGATTGAGGACCCGATTTGTTGTAGATCTTCTTTCTCGGTCGCGATATTCGGGCCACGAATTTTGCAGTTACACGCGACAATCGAGCCGTGTTCGTTTTCATAACTCCTCAGCTTGCTCTGCAGGTCCTGGTTTGGTCCAACCCACTGAATAGAAGACAGGCTCATTTTTTGTTAGTGACTGAATTGTCGAAAAGGACCCTCACATTTCCGAGCCTAGCTAGCACCGAGACGTGCAAATGCGTTTCGACAGGACACTTTAGTAAATTTGAAATAATTAAGACTTGCTTTTTTCTATTTCGGGAACCACTTGTTCCCTTCATCAGTGCTAACAAGACTTGATAGCTCTGCCCTCGCGGTTGATCACGGTCAACCAAACCCTTATTTCAAACCGTTCATTACAATTTCCTTAATCTGAACCTTTCGAAATTCGAATTGAATTGGGAAATATTTTCCTTGTGTAAAAACGCGTTTTAATATCTTGACTCCGTAATCTGGGTTTGCTGTTTACATCTCACTATTATTAAATAAATCTTTAATTAACAGAGCTGGTTCTTCCTAATCCAGTCAAATGCAAGGAATGGAAAAAGCGAGATTTTTGCAACTAGTTGCACGAATATCATCTAAGTAAGTACAAAGTACTTGTGTAATCTAGTTTGGTGGACGAGTTTATAGATACTTCGATGCTGCAACCACAATTTCAATTAATTTTACCAGTCCTTAACTGATGTTTAAAACGTTACGGAGTCATATTCGTATGGTATAAATTTAGTCTAATATAAAATGAACCCGTTGCATGTTTCCCAAGCCAACTTGCTTTATTTTCACTTTAGGACATAACGAGTGTCTTCACTTTTCCCAGCAAATATAAAATGACACTAAAAGACCAATAACAATTTCTTATTAGGTTTGTAACCAGTCGTGGACTTACCTAAAGTGTATAGTATCCACAGATGCATGTTGGAATCCTAATTTTAAATGTTTAATCCATTCAAAGTGTGATTGCAGTTTAAATTCCCAGAGGAAATCTAGTTTTCATCATAAAGTTAATAGTCTCACTCAAAACTTCTCAAATGACGCTAGTTATTTGCGCTTTTCCCAAATTAAAGAACTTCTTTAATCGTAAAAGTGTCGATCATTAAAAATTATTCCACTTCAAGTAACCCGAGTTACTATCATCCACTATCACTTAATTGTCACAACCTCACTATAAAGCCGAGGAAAGAATAGACCGTCTTGCAATGAACTTCTGCTGAACGAACTCTGCCCGGACTTACTATCACAACACGGCTTACCACCGAGTAGGCGTCTGTGGTCACTGCTGTCTTTCTGCAGTAACTTCTTTGACTTCAACCGATCGATCGTGGTGCTTGGATAACACTGACTGAAGCTAAAGACTGTTGAGCATTTTCTTCTTGGCTCGCATTTTCCTTGGGAGAAATTTTTCTTCTTGGCCTAATGAGTTTCTTAATAATTCAGTCTTGCTCGGTGCTGTCTCCGTCAGGGGGTTCGCCTAAGTGTATCGTTTAATGTATGCGAATATGCTATTGCTAACTACTTAATATGTTCAGATACACTTTGGTAACCAATTGAACTATTGGCAATGACTATCTGAATGAAGGCTTTATTAGATGGTGTTCATATGCATCACTTACATGGTATACATGTTCGAAATTCAAACTACTAATCTGCAGTTTCAGATAATAATTATAAAAAATAACCCATTAAAGTACGCTTTTTTAATTTAGTCAGTTATTTTTAGATATTAACTATATATTTATGCAAATGTAGCTTTCCTGGTTGGTGCACATTTGCTCAGCTCTGGTGCGGCGGAAGTGAGTGCAGGTCGTATTACCAATTTATGTAATAACATCTCATTTTCCACAGATAGGGCTATTTATTTACATGTTTGAAATGAATATGTTTCTCGCGATTTTCGTATTACTTTCCCTTGATGGTTCTGGAAAGTGAATATGGTATAATTGCCAGCGATGAAGTGTTTGATTAACTTGGCTGGATCAAATTGCTGTGACTATAGTGATATTCGACATTTCCTGAGGTAGATGATCTTTTATTGTCTCCTTCAATTTATTACCAGTTTTTTTATGAAATTGATTAGCCAGTTTCTTAGTAGTACTATGCTGGTCCAACGCCCAGGTAAAGGGGGAGGGTTTGTGGCAACATACTTAGTACAGTACAAAAAGTAAAGGTGGAAACCAACTCCACCGTACTGTATCTTAGCTGATCACACCCCTTCGTCATGGGGGTCTAATGCAATTCAGCCGGTTCTCCAGGTTGGAGGTTTGGAGCAATGGGCTTACAGTCCATTATCCACTAAAAAACAAAGCAAGATTGATACCACGACCACGTAACGAACGAATGATTACGATCTTTAATTTTGGAATGTAAGAACAATAAGCAAATCTGGTGGTGCCAAAAATTGGCACTTCGCATTAAAGCAGAGGTTTTTAATATATGTTTTGTCAACATACACGCCCGGACAGAAGAAAAAGATGACGAACACAAAAAGCACAACTTTACGATGACCTAAAAAAACTATACGAACCATTGCCTCCGTCCTGACGTCAAGATATTGTCCGGTGATTTCAAGCTATCATCAACGGCGTAACAATCGGTATCCGATCTAGGCCTGCCTTAATAAGGAACTCCAGACATCCCGGTTTTGCGCCGAGGTCCACCAATTCGATATTCCTAAAAGCTGTCTGGCGTCCTGACCTACGCCATCGCTCCATATCAGGTAGAATCTGCCTGTCTTCCTTTTCTACTATAGATATTACCCTTACAGACTTTCCGGGCTGAATCACCCTCATCCATACGGATTAAGTGACCCGCCCATCGCAACCTACTGAGCCGTATTTTATACACAACCTGGCGGTCATGGTATCGCTCATAGATTTTGTCGTTATGTAGGCTACAGAATTGTCCATCCTCATGTCGCGAGCCAAAATTCTTCGGAGGATTCTTCTCTCGACCGCGGCCAACAGTTCGTAATTCTTCTTGCTAAGAACCCAAGTTTCCGAGGAATACATGAGGACTGGCAAGATCATAGTCTTGTACAGTAAGAGCTTTGACCCTATGGGGAGACATTTCGAGTGGAACAGTTTTTGTAATCTGAAATAGGCTCTGTTGGCTGACAACAACCGTGCGCGGATTTCATCATCGTAGCTGTTATCGGTTGTAATTTTCGACCCTAGATAGGAGAAATTATCAATGGTCTCAAAGTTGTGTTCTCCTATCTTTATTCTTCCCATTGGACCAGTGCGGTTTGATGTTGTTGGTTGGTTGATTTTTGGTGCTGATGTTGCCACCATATACTTTGTCCTGCCTTCATGGATGTCGCGCCGCCTGCTTGACCTGGATGAAGGCAGTTTGTACATCTCGGGTGGTTCTTCCCATGATGTCGATATCGTCAGCATAGGCCAATAAATTGAAGTAATAAAAACTTGTTGTTTCTTTTTCGTTGGTGTAGGTATTTATTCTTGCAAAAACCGATATTTCGGGAACCACTTGCTCCCTTCATCAGTGCAAACAAGTTTGCTCATCTGTAGACATTAAGGTTCTATTTATACTATTCTAGTATAGATTTAGAATAGTACAAATAGAACCTTAATGTCTACAGATTAGCAAACTTGTTTGCACTGATGAAGGGAGCAAGTGGTTCCCGAAATATCGGTATTTGCAAGAATAAATACCTACACCAACGAAAAAGAAACAACAAGTTTTTACTACTTCAATTAATTAATCGTTGGAAACACCGCATAATTTCACTCTGATAGGCCAATAGTTGGGTGGACTTAAAGAGGATCGTACCTCTTGCATTTACCTCAGCATCACGGATCACTTTCTTCAGGGCCAGGTTACAGAATACGCATGAAAGGACATCCCCTTGTCGTAGACCGTTGTTGATGTCGAATGGTGTTGAGAGTGATCCTGTTGCTTTTATCTGGTCTCGCACATTGGTCAGGATCAGCCTAGTCAGTCTTATTATAATAGTTTCGTCGGGATACCGAATTCTTTCATGGCTGTGCACACTTTTACCCTGGCTATGCTATCATAGGCGGCTTTAAAGTCGATGAAAAGATGGTGCAACTGATGTCCATATCCCAACAGTTTTTCCATCGCTTGCCGCAGAAGGAAAATCTGATCTGTTGCTGATTTGCCTGGAGTAAAGCCTCTTTGGTATGGGCCAATTAAGTTCTGAGCGTATAAGGCGGTCTAGCAAAGTAGCGGAGAATATGTTATAGATGGTACTCAGCAACGGGATACCTCTATAATTGCTGAGGAGCATGCTACGACTCCGGCCACTACATAGTAAAAACCGTCGATAAGTACGGAATTTGAAAGAAACGAAGAATAAGAGCCAATCCGCTTCGAAAATTTTAAATTGGAAAACCAAAAAAAAAATGAAGTAATAGTGTAAGAGTACAAGGCAACATTGGAGGAAGGATTAAATCTTATTCTCCAAAATTCCACAGGGAAGTCTATAAATAGAACCTGGTATGACCTAAAATGTGCTATCAAAACAACAGGAGAGGAAGTGGTTGGATATGATTCCTGGTGCCAGAGAAATTATTGATTTGCTGATAAATGCGAGGAAGTGTTTGCCAAAAAAATTAGGTATATTGACAATAGAGCGTAGCACAAGGACGAAGAGGAAGCGAAATTCAGACCCGTAAGAAATGGGCTTCTTATTTAAAAGAATTCCTCAACCCCTTGCATACGACTCAATTACTAGAACCTACAATGATCGGACATAATGAAACCGTTAAAGGGCTAACTTTGGAAGAATTAGAGTCACCCATAGGTATAGATGACATTCCTGCTTAACTAATCAAATCGCGTGGTCTATGGAATATGAAAATTTTCGAGCAGATCACTAAATAACTCATAGACGAGCACTGTATTTCCAAGAACACTCTTCCTGAGTTCCAATCCGCCAACTGAACTAAACACTCGGTTGAGCACGCACTTCTTGTGCTCGAGAATGATATCCTTCTAGGTATCAATCGGAGGTTACCCACCATAGCCTGCCTCCTCGACCTA
The DNA here is from genome assembly GCF_905115235.1 of Hermetia illucens. Lineage (NCBI taxonomy): Eukaryota > Metazoa > Arthropoda > Insecta > Diptera > Stratiomyidae > Hermetia > Hermetia illucens. The sequence continues at coordinate 55,585,495 of NC_051849.1, forward strand.
AGGAAAGCTTTCGACTCTATATGGCAATACGGGTTCGCGTATAAGCTTTCCGAAATCCTCAATTTCCGTCCGTACCTCTGTAAGCTAATTCTTAGCTTCCTAGATGAGCGGAAATCCTTGGTCAACATCCAAAAGCATCTTTCCTCGTCCTATACTTGCCCCGCCGGCATTCCTCAGGGTTCAGTCCTTTCTGCAACCCTTTTCTCCCTGTTCACCTCTGACATCCCCAAACCAACTCAACCGTCATGCCCTCAACTTCCTGGCCAAGTGCTAATCCCATCCCAATCCTCTTGTCTCCAAAGCCATGCAGATCGAGATCGTTGAAAATAGCCTTATTGGGACTCATCTATTTCCTCAGATGCTCTCACCCCTCCAATCACAAAACTGTCTTCTTGATTCCCAAGGTAGAGTAGTCTTCTACGCAGGCAATTTCTCCAACTCCCAATTTTTTAAATCTACCCATCATCTGCGCCCCTCCTAGCTTCTGTCTAGCATGTCACCCATCCTACCCCATTCCTTTTTTCCTCCCCGCCCCACCCATCCTTAGTGATAAATTAGGTTAGGCTTCCTTATATACCTTAGATTAAGTTTAACTATTAAGGTAGTCCGGATGTCCGGATAGCTGAGTGGTTAGAGCGCAAGGCTGTCGTACGGAAGGTCGCGGTTCAAATCTCACTGGTGGCAGTGGAATTTGTATCGTGATTTGACGTCGGACACCAGTCGACTCAGCTGTGAATGAGTACCTGAGTCAAATCAGGGTAATAATCTCGGTCGAGCGCAATGCTGACCACATTGCCTCCTAGTGTACCGTTACGGTCTTGAATGAAGTGCTCTAACACACTTCAAGGCCCTGATCCAACATGGATTGTTGCGCCAACGATTATTATTATTATTAAGGTAGTCTCTAAGTTAGTTATAAGTCTTTTTTAGAAAATAAAAAATTGTAGTTTTCGGGAAAAAACTGTTGTTTTTTGGATTGCCCTCATTTAAATCAAGAAAGGTGCGCTATAACATATTATAACTTTTGACGTCAATGTAATGTTTACTCCAATGTTACCGAAAGAAATTTACTGAATAAGGAGTCTATGACGGTCAAAGGGTAGTATAGGTCCCAGTGCGGAACGTGGATTGGTACACACAATGGAGCATAAAACCTGGTAAACGCCTGCTGAACCAACACCAACAGCTTTACTACCAACTCTGCGTTTGCAAGGCAAGTTTAGAAATATAAGCTTCATAAACGTTCACACCCCTACAGAGCAGACAGCAGAGTCGGGGAAAGATACCTTCTACGAGGCAGTTGAGCGGACCCTCGAAGCCTGTCCCAAGTATTACATCAAAATCATACTTGAAGATTTCAACAATCAAGTAGGGAACGAGCCCGTATTCTGGCGATACTTTGGCTCCCATAACTTACATAAGGATACAAATGATAACGGATTGCGCATTATCCAGTTAGCAGCATCACACGAAATGGTTGTTGGAAGTACCTGGTTTGCGCGGAAAGCGGTTCACAAACCTCTCTAGACGGGACCACTTTCAACCAAATTGACCACGTACTGATTAAACGCCGCCGCCTCTCAGTCTTGATGAATGTCAGATCATATAGGGGGACCAATATAGACTCGGACCACTATCTCGTTGGCATGGTGCTCCGAGCTTGAATTACGACACCACCTACAATCCCCTCTGACAATCAGGTGAGTGTGAATACTGAAGCCATCCACAAAACAGCCCTCTGCGACACCTATAAGAGGGAAATGGATGCCGCAATAACCGTGGTAAACAGAGGTCCTGGAGATGAAGCATCAACAAATTATCTTCACAACCACCTGAAGAAAGTTATCATTGATACGCCACAAACATACTTGGCCCCGCAAAAAATGTCGCAACGGCTGGTTCGACCCTGGGAGAACCAACAAGTCTGTGAACTAGAAAAGTATAAGGAGCAACTGCACCAGGCGCGCAAGTTTTCCAAGAAGTTAGCAGGATGAAGCCTTACACACCACGATGCTCATCCTGCCGAGACAAAGAGAGAAATCTGATTTCCGACAGAATGGTCATATTGGAGCGATGGGTTGAGTACTTTCATGAGCTTCTGAACAACCAGAACATTGGCGAGTTGGAAGTCCCGCCAACTGAAGACGATGGACAAATACTGGCACCACTAAGTATAGGAGAAGCAGTCCGTGAAATTCATCGGCTAAAAAATCACAAGCCGCCAGGAGCCAATGGAATTACAGCCGAATTAGTTAAATATGCAGACTACCAGTTACACCAAGTGGTTCATCAACTTGTGCTCAAGGTATGGGACAGTGAATCAATGCCTGACGATTGGCAACGAGACATTATCTGTCTCATACATAAAAATGGAGATATAGATAGATATGGGACACAGTGCAGCAATTATATAAGTATCACGTTGCTGAGTACCATCTAGAAGATATTCTCCACTATCTCGCTAGACCGGATAGCCCCATACGCTCAGAACATCATTGTCCCATACCAAAGAGGCTTCACTCCAGGAAAATTAGCCCCAGATCAGATTTTCTCTCTGCGCCAGGCGATGGAAAAACTGTTGGAATATGGACAAGAGTTGCACCATCTATTCATCGACTTTAAAGCCGCCTATGATAGCATAATCAGGGTAAAATTGTATACAGCCATGAGAGAATTCGGTATTTCGGCGAAATTGATAAGGCTGACAAGGCTGACCCTGACCAATGTGCGAGGCCAGATAAAAGCAGCAGGATCACTCTCAACACCATTCGACATCAACAACGGTCTACGACAAGGGGATGCCCTATCATTCGTCCTCTTTAATCTGGCTCTCGAGAAAGTGATCCGTGATGCTGAGGTAAATGCAAGAGGTGCGATCCTCTTCAAGTCCACCCAACTACTGACGATATCGACATAATGGGAAGAACCACCCGATGCGGACAAACTGCCTTCATCCAGATCGAGCAGGCGGTACGACATCAATGAAAGCAAGACAAAGTACCAAACAACAATATCAAACCGCACTGGTCAAACAGAAAAAAATTCATTTTTGAGACCGTTGATAATTTCTCCTATCTAGGGTCGAAAATCACAACCGATAACAACTACGATGAAGAAATCCGCGCACGGTTGTTGTCAGCCAACAGAGCCTATTTAAGCTTACAAAAACTTAATTGAAATAATAAAACTTGTTGTTTCTTTTTCGTTGGTGTGGATATTTATTCTTGCAAATACCGATATCTCGGGAACCACAAGGGAACAAGTGGTTCCCGAAATATCGGAATTTGCAAGAATAAATATCCACACCAACGAAAAAGAAACAACAAGTTTTATTATTTCAATTAATTAATCGTTGGAAACACCGCATAATTTCACTCAGATTACAAAAACTGTTCCGCTCGAAACGTTTCACCATATGTTCAAAGCTCTTACTGTACAGGACAATGATCTTGCCAGTCCTATTGTATTCCTCGGAGACTTGGGTTTTTAGCAAGAAGAATTGCGAACTCTTGGCCGCGTTCGAGAGAAGAATCCTTCGAAGAATTTTTGGCCCCCTACATGAGGATGGACGATTCCGTAGCCTACATAACGACGAAATCTATGAGCGATACCATGACCGTCTTGTTGTGGATAAAATCCGGCTCAACAGGTTGCGGTGGGCGGGTCACTTAATCCGTATGGATGAGGATGATCCAGCCCGGAAAGTCTATAAGGGCAGTATCTATGGTAGAAAAAGAAGACGAGGCAGACCCTGCCTGAGATAGAGCGATGGCGTAGGTCAGGACGCAAGTCAGCTTTTAGGGATATCGAATTGGTGGGATGTCTGGAGTTCCTTATTAAGGCAGGCCTAGACCGGATACCGGTTGTTGCGCCGTTGATGATGATGATGATGATGATAACGTAACATAACGAATTAATTTTGAGGAATTGAGCTCAACTGGAAGTGTGACTAAAAACAAACTGGCTCGTCCGGTTTATGAAGTTAGCCCTTTTTGAGAATAGGTAGTACTAGGGAAAGGCGTTCCTTAGAAACATTTGATGTCAGTTGATTCGATACATCATTCGCCTCTTCCAACTGTGAAATTCGAATAGCGATGTGAAACCTCAACCCCCACTGGCCTTAATACTTTACTTTTTCCAATGAATATCTTTTTAGATGTTTAATTTTCGTCCATTCATTATAAGTAGGGGATTCGTCGAATAGTTGATTCTACTCATAGTTGCACCTTATCTATTATTGATTCACTACTCACTCCAGTAACTTGCCTAAGAACTCGGGTTTCACAAGGGCAACAACCGGTATCCGGTCTAGGCCTGCCTTAATAAGGAACTTCAGTTATTCCGGTTTTGCGCCGAGGTCCACCAATTCAATATTCCTAAAAGCTGTCTGGCGTCAGCTTGAAGGTTCTGGTATCGCTCATAGATTTCGTGGTTATATAGGCTACGGAATCGTCCATCCTCATCTAGGGGGCCAAAAATTCTTCGGAGGACTCTTCGCTCGAATGTGGCGGTGAGTTCGCAATTTGTCCTGCTAAGAACTTAAGTCTCCGAAGAATTCATGAGGACTGTCAAGATCGTAGCCTTGCACAGTAACAGCTTTGACTCTATGGTGAGACGTGTGGAGCGGAACAGTTTAATTAAGTAATGAATTAATTTCATGCATTTCTTTAATTGCGAACTTGCTTGTTAAGTAATGTTTAACTATTGTCATCAATTCAGACTATAGCGTAAACGGACTATCTACACTATTCGCTTCTCCAAAAGTTTATTAGCATTTTTATTTATTTATTTATTTCGAATGTTAATTATTTTAGCGGTCGAAAGTGTAATATCTTCAAGCATCATTCACTGACACTCTACTGGTTACCACCAAAGCTCCAAATTGAACCACAACCGCTCATTGTTTAAGAAAGCAGAATTATAGTATCATTTAAATATGCATTACCCATCAATTACTTACACGGTTAAGTGACCGTAGCAACGGCAAAAACAATGCCGGTGGGGTACATGCATATGTACATCTTTGGTAGTTATTAGTTGTAGCGAAGCCAAGTGAGCAGTTAGTGTGATTTGTTAGTATTTTTATGGGGGAAACATAATGCGGTGCACTGTGGAGCATATCAATGTGGGGCTGATGAGCGCAGCTCCATTGTCTGCGCATATGGATTACTTGAGTAGCGTAATTGGTATTCATGCTGCCCATAGTGTTTTGATTAGTTAAAAAAGAATCTACATTGGCGAAGAGAAAACATTGAGCAGTTTTCATTCATCAATTCTTCAAAAAAAATGAAAGTTATCGCGAGACGGTGATACCAGGTGGTATCGCGAACCATCTGGCGGAGGGCAATGCAACGCTTTGGTGGTTTGCTTACTTCGCTGCACATCACAAAAGCATGATTGGAATAGAGTTCAAATGGGCAGAAATGACAATTAATTTATTGTTTACATTGGAGCCTGATGTAAGGCCATAAGCCCAGCGGAGATAGAGTGATAGTGAAACTAATTACCTGCGTTGACTTCAGCTCAACCTTTCAAACGACTTTTAGTCTTGGGGATGCATCAATAGCTTCGTTGATAGTTGACTATCCAAGTCCCTCGCGGGACGTAATAAATTAACGTAGTAAAATTTATGATATGATCTTCAGCCACAAGAAATCGAAACGTAATTGCTGTAGTCATTCAAGGGAGGGTAATTTAAGTTAATTATCTATACGCATTTGTTGATTAATAACGCAAGTTCCTATTCATCAAATTTGACACTGAACCCACAGTTACTATAGTTTCTTCGAATGACACCAGCAGGGATATGAATATGCAGGATGAAAATTGATCAAAATTGAAATGCTGACCTTTCGTTAACACTTTTTCTTTTCATCATCGTCAACGACGCAGCAACCGGTATCCGGTCTATTCCTGGTTTAATAAGGAACTCCAGACATCCCGAGGTTTTGCGCCGATATCCTTAAAAATTGTCTGGCGTCTTGACCTCATCCCAGGCAGGATTTGCCTCGTCTTCCATAGATATTGTCTTTATAGACTTTCCGGGCTGGATCATCCTTATCAATACAGATTAAGTGACCCGCCCACTGCAACCTGCTGAGCCAGATTTTATACACAACAGACGGTCGTGGTATCACTCATAGATTTCGTAGTTATGTAGGCTACGGAATCGCCCATCCTCATGTAGGGGGCCAAAAATTCTTCGGATGATTCTTCTCTCGAACGCGGCCAAGAGTTCACAATTTTTTCTATTAAGAACCCAGGTTTCCAAGGAAGACTTGAGGACTAGCAAGATCATAGTCTTATAGAGTAAGAGCTTTGACCCTATGCTAATACGCTTCGAGCGAGATAGTTTTTGTGAGCTGGAACAGGCTCTGTTGGCGGCCAAGAACCGTGCGCAGATTGCATCGTTATAGCTGTTATCCGTTGTGATTTTCGACCCTAGATAGAAGAAATTTTCAACGGTCTCAAAGTTGAAGTCTCCTATCCTTATTGTTTTCATATCAGAATCTAAAGACTGTAATAACTTATGGAGTTAGCGATGACGAAAAGACCACCATAGTTAACCGGAGTCGCCCTAGAAGGAGAGCTAATCCAAAAATATATAAAAAACTTGTTCAAATTTTTAATAGTTCATTGAGGGCGAGGAAGACTGCAATCCTCTCATCCCGACGAAAACCAAGTGGCCAAGGAAAACCTCCACGTGGTGGCACCGAAACACGTTATGGTTTGCTGGCTGCGATGCAGTAGCCGAATGCTCCAAAGACCTAATTAAGGCGATAACTCCGAATTTGTATATGGATTCATCTGAAGTGGCAATAGGTCACGGAACCTTACTAAGGGTATACTGATACCATGCAACCTGGAGGCGAACGGAAGCTCATAGGGGAGCGCATATAGAATTAAGACGGACCATCTAGGGGTTACTCCTCCAGCAAGAAAGGGGCACTGGTTCTAAATGTGATGGCAACTGCTACAGTAACCAGAGACGAGCAGTAGAATAAGCGACACAAATCCCTGCGTGTGAGTACTGAACAGAGCCCTTCCCTCACGGTGAAATCCAGCCCGAACATGTTCGTTAAGTTGTTCAAGGCGTGGTCATCTAAGAGGATATTTCTAGCAGCATAGAAATGGCAGAAGTTGGTACTACTGCCTAAGGTTGGCCAAATTCCTGCAGACCCGTATGCCTTTTATACATGACGGGGAAAATTTTAGAGTAGGTAGTATACAAACAACAGTTTGCTTGGTAAAGAACGCGATTCACTGAAAGGATGTCACCAGCAAAAATTGTATGGTGCTGCACCTGGACATTAGAAATGCCTTCAATTCGGAAATTCTTAACAATGATTGTTTCTCATAGTTACCTCGCTTTTATTGTCGACAGCTATTTACCGGAAACGAGGCTTCAATGTGACACCAATGCTGGACAACAGTACTGGGCCGACTATTGTAAAACACTATGTACGATTATGTACTTAATCTTACAGTTCCAGAGGAAGTAACGGCGGTACGCCACTCCGACAATATAACACTGGTTACCATCGCAAGGTATATCAAAAATACCCATGCGTAGCTGTTAAGGTTTGTCTAAAAACCTATGGAGTAATAGTTGTGGAGAAAAAAACTGAAGCTGTCCTCGCTATTAAGTGCCTTAAGAGAAATTATGCCCGCATTAAAATTGGAAATCAAACCATCACTTCCAAGTCTTGGAGTTGATATTAGATACGAAGCTCACGTACAGTATATTTGCACCTTCCCAACAAATTTGGTGTCAATTGGTACAACAGTTTCTGAGAAAAATGAGTGTGACAAATAGACAGATGGAGAGTCTTTTTAGCAAACAAACAAAGAAAGATATTCAATGCATGTTATGTAAAGATTCAGGTTTTGATGATAAGGGTCACGCGACCGGAAGCGGAAAATGCCCACCGTCTAGGAGGGGACTAAACGCAAAGAATAAGTGAGGTTTATTCAGATAAATTTCAACCATTGTAAGGCCGCAAACGATCTTTTGAGCTAGTCAGTCCAAGGGATCTATGTTACATAAACTGACGTTAGACGCAATTATACGATCCCCCATTATCATCGCGGGAGAGTTCAATCATGGTCTATCAAGCAGGGAAGCAGTTTCTAATAACAGGGGGCTGATATTGTTGGAAGCTTTTTCCTCGTTGGATATTGGTGTTCTCGAAAGTATCTACACCTTCCATAAAAGGAGGATAGGCTCGGTGGAAGACATTACTTTCTTAAGTAGTGCGGATGCCTTTACACGGGCCAGAACCCTTCTGTGGAATCGGAAACGGTTTCATGGCTATGAATCTAAGAAACGAAGAGAAACGGTTGAGGGAACTATATTGGGCGGGCCTACCAGGGATGGAGCAGTTCAGGGTGCTTATTGGGGGATACGAACCCATGCGCACAAAAGATTGCTTAAACCTCACCAAAAAGAACCTCCGAATCATAGTGGGAATTCACAATTCGCACAAAAGATTGCTTAAACCTCACCAAAAAGAACCTCCGAATCATAGTGGGAATTCTCACTGGCCATTGTCGGCTGAACTATCACCTAGGGAAGCTAGGGATATCTACGGACACTGCCTGCAGGTTCTGTGAGGAGGAGGACGAACCCTCTATGCACGTACTGGGACAGTGTCCGGCACTTGTGCAAAGTAGGTCGATACATCTGGGAGAACACTTAATACCAGATGCAAAGCTGAAACTTCTGGAAGTGGGGAACATACTAAAGTTCCTAACGGTTACAGGCCTGCTTGAGATACTATGATCAACAGGTACACTATAACCAGTAAAAGGGGCACAGTAGTTCTTCAAGGACGCGGTGCGACTTTCCCTGAACAGAATAATAATAATAAGCAGTGCGCTGATGAGGGACACTACCTGGAGAGTTAGTGAACACTACGCTCATAGCGACCATTAAGCAATACTGTTTAGTATAATGGAAAGCAGCAGCAAGGGACATCCGAGAGACATAAAATCTTGTCGGAAGAAGCAATGGAGTTGAAATATGTTTGGCATGCAAATGTTTGCTAAGATATTTAAGGGTAGTTCCACACCAACAACTACAGTGAGAAAAAAAATCTGAGCAAATTGTTATAACCGTGGTCCCAGCCTGTGATGCCCCTATCCCAAGGTACTGAAATAATGTTCGCAGATTACCGAAGCCGTTGTGGAATGACGAAATCAGACGACTGGGTGCCGTCTGCCTGCAAGCAAGAAGAAATTACCAACGCGCGAATGATGAGCAGGAAATTGTTCTGAAGGCGATTCGTAAAAGTAAACGGAATACCTTCAAAGAACTCTGCGAAGAGCGGTAATGGCTAAGTTGAAAGGAAGCAGGGTCCCACAAATCAAGTGCCCAGTTTTATTGCGAAGAATAGTAATCACTCTATTTCCACAGCAAAGCAAATGCACTATTTCTGTCGAAAGAGAGCATCTCCCAAACGATATCCAAAGTATAACAAAGGATGAGCTTACCATTGCCTGCGAAAAGGTAGGGACTAAGAAAGCACCCGAATCGGACGGAATACCGAACGTGGCTCTGAAGGCGGCGGTAAAAGGAAGACCGGAATGGTTTATTTCCACTTTTAATACCTGCTTGGAAAAGGGCATCTTTCCATCTCAGTGGAAAAGGCAGATGCTGGTGCTGCTAATAAAGAGTGGTAAACGGTCTGGTGAGCCATTGTTCTATTCCATTTGTTTGCTGGGCAATATCGGAAACTTGCTGGAACGCAACAGGGGGCATGTCTACATAACAAAACGGTTTTCGCGCTGACCGATCAACGGTGTATGCTATCAACGCAGTATTCAATTTGGCAGAGGAAGTAATATAGGAAGGGATAAGATGGCAGGGCGGTACCGAATACTGTACTATCATCACCCTTGAAGTGAGGAACGCTTTCAACTCAGCGCAATGGCAGCATATAGTACGCCAGATAAATGTGTCGACGTATATTCAGCTAATCATCAGGAATTATTTTGTGGATGGAAAGCTCCTCTATAACACTGACTTAAGCCCAGCTGAATATTTGGTAATCGGTGGAGTGCCTAAATGTTCGGAGTTCGAGCCCTACTCTGGAACGTGATGTATGATCGTGTACTGTGCATCAAACTCCCGCGACGACATCGCAATCATTGTAGTAGACAAACACCTGGATGGGTGTACTGTACTGGTCAGCAGTTTCAAACTGAAAGAAATTCTACGGTTTCGTGTGGAACAACAAATGGTAGAGTCTAAGCCTTTCATGAAATACCCCGGCGTTATGCTGGATCACCGATTAACCTTCAAGGAACACTCGAGGTACACAGGCGAGAAAGCAGGGAATGTTGTAGCTGCGTTAGCTCGCATGATGCCCAATATTGGAGAGCTCAGACCACCGAGGAGGCTATTGTTAGTCAGAGTGTGTTCATCTATTTTGTTGCAGGCAGCAGTTTCAATAAAAGCCCTTAATATTCAGTCGTTTAGGAGAAAATGATCTTCAGTATATAGGCTGAGCGCGTTAAGAGTCGCTAGCGCATTCTGAAAAACGTCAGACGAAGCAGCTTTCTTAGTCGCGGGGATGGTGCCTATTGATTTTTTGGCTGAAGAGATGCGAAGATTATACAAGTGGAAAGCATGCACTGACCATAATGTCGCAGATCGACGACGGGAATCAGTGTATGCCAGGCACGCTGGGATAATTCCCACAAGGGGAGATGGACGCACAAACTGATTCCAAATATGCAGCTTCGGATTATGCGCAAGGATGGAGATGTTCACTATCACTAAATTCAGTTTCTGACTAGGCATGGTGGATATAGTAGGTATTAACATCGCAGACATGACGATCCTCCCTACTGTACTGAATGTAACGGCGAATACGAGGATTCAAAGCACATACTTTCAGTGTGTCCAAGATTTACTAATGAGAGGGAACAGCTTACAAGTGGAGACGATCATTCAGCAAATACTCCAATCCCAAGGAGTATGGAATGCAGTTAATGGCAACTGAGCGATTTAAATATCTCGGGTCAATGTTATCAGCCAATCGATAACTGTCTAATGAAATTGCTTCATGTATTAACGCAACCTGGATGAAGTGGCATTCCACAACTGGTGTTCTTTGCGATCGACGTATCAACGAACGTCTCAAATCTAAAATTCACCACAATGTCATCCGTCCTGTCGGTCTCTATGGTTCTGAGTGTTGGTCGACTATAAAAGACAATGAACGACGTTGCGCGGTAATGGAGACGAAGATGTTGCGTTGGACTAGTGGTGTGACAAGTTTGGATAACATCCGAAATGAGGATATCCGTGATAGATATGGAGTTGCACTGATCGTGGAAAAACTGTGAGAGAGGCGTCTTCGATGGTATTGCCACGTGATTCGCGCTAACGAAAATTCACTTGCTAAGATTGATCTGAACATCGAAGTCGATGGTAAGCGACCAAAAGGCAGGCCGAAACAACGGTGGCTTGATACGCTGGATGGGGATTGAAAAGCCTCACGATTACATCAAGATCAGGCATTTGATAAAATAAAATGGTGTAACCGATGATGACGAGCCGACTCCGCTTGTGAAAGGGGCAAAGGCTGAAGAAAAATAAGATGTGAAGAGCGATGAGTGCATGACATTTCCACGTTACATAGTTAAAATTTTTATTGGCCTCTATTTTTTAGAAAGCGATTTAAATAAATCATCTGATCGAAAGCACTGCATCGATAATAGTCAACCTCATACGCTTCACACTCTGAGTTTAATATTATTAACAAATAGGAAGAACTTAACCTACAACAGATACAAGAAAGGGCTGGGAAGAACTAGACTCTTCATGAATGGAATTTTAATATTTCACTCGAATTTCAATTATTCTCGTTAATTATGACGTTAGCATCTTATTTGCATGGTTTAGGATGCGGCAAATTCTCAAGAAATTGATAAGTTTGAACTGCTATAAGTTTGACACTAATAGTTGGATTTTCATAAAACTTGGCATGCCTATGCACGATACTATTCTCTATGTCAGTGCAATTTAGTACTCCTAGGATGAACTTAAGGAGGGTTTTTCAGTCAAAAGTTGGTAATATATACTATTAGTAAGTTTATTTGAGCAGATATCAGAATGGGACATATTTTGAGGCCTAGATTTCATCTAAGCGCACCTTCCCGATTTTTTTCGGATTTTTGGGTTAGGCAATTTCCGAAAATGAGCCCTGTCTCACTTTACATTTACATTCTGACTCGCACAATTTGCGATTCAAGTCAAAACTAATATCAGACTCGGAAAGTACTAACAGAGACCTTTCATTAGATACAACACCCGATTATATTTGATGAACAAAAATTTTACATCCTCCCTTTACATGTATGGGGAGCTCCCCTTTAATAATAATAATAATCGTTGGTGCAACAATCCATGTTGAATCAGGGCCTTGAAGTGTGTTAGAGCACTTCATTCAAGACCGTAACGGTACACTAGGAGGCAATGTGGTCAGCATTGCGCTCGCCCGAGATTATTACCCTGATTTTGACTCAGGTACTCATTCACAGCTGAGTCGGCTGGTATCCGACGTCAAATCACGATACAAATTCCACTGCCACCAGTGAGATTTGAACCGCGACCTTCCGCACGACAGCCTTGCGCTCTAACCACTCAGCTATCTGGACACAGCTCCCCTTTAAGCTGCACGTAAATTTATGTCACTCACTGTATGCGTGAGATTTCATAGTTCCTATATGTGCACCAAATTTCGTTCGGATCGGTGTAGCCGTTTTGGAGAAAAGTGCGTGTGACAGACAGACAGTGAATCGATTTTAATAAGGTTTAGTTTTACACAAAATCTTAAAAACAAGTTGGGAAACAGAAACTGGACACTTCAGGTATGAAAGGTTTCATGTATTTATTTTATAAAAATGTTATTTTCAGAATCTCGGGTTGGGTGGGTTCTGAGAATGGCCCCGTGAAAGAAATTCCATTTGTGAATTAAATATCACAACTGGGAACAGTTTTGAAAAATACTAATCGATACCCTTCATTTGTTACCCCACATGACTATATTTGGTGAAAAAATCACACCCAATTTCTCACGGTGTATGGAGGATATACCTGTACAAGTCCAAACTGGACACCTTACCTAATTTTCTGAGCTGCAGTGGAGTCCTAGATCATCCGGAGTACGTATTTTTTCAGTCTTAGATTCGTAGGGGAAAGGTGGAATCTACAAGAAACCCTACGAATAGTATCAGAAAATTTGATACAGCAATGCTAGCGTGCCAAGAGAATTGGGATGGAATGAATTCAATGATTGGTTCTATCTAGATTAAACGGTGAAAGGTTGAGGGGGGCAGACGTACATTGTATCGGTTTTAATAAATGGTGTGAATTTTTTAGCCCTTTTTAGTTAATCAGCTAATTGAAAATATGACTTGATACTGCCCCAAGTATACTTTATAGGCAATTCCCGGTATAGATCGCAAATGAATTTCCACTTTTTACTAAGGGTACAGGCTTTCATCAACATTTTTCTACATTAGGAAATGATAAAACTCTTTTTACCTGAAGTGCCCAGCTTCCGACTTGCGAATCTGCATCATTCTTCAGTATCTAAATTAACTGTAATGCAAAACAAATGCGTGTAAATAAATCTCAAATGTATTGTGGCAATAATGAACCGTAATGTAAATAATTACCATAGGATTGCAAGTAATTCAGTTCCACTTCGAACCAGTTGTAATATTTCAATTATATCGTTATATGTTGAACAACTTCTGTGGAAGTGATTTATATGCCCCAAATATTTCGAACGGCGGGTTCTAGCTTTTCTTAGTAATTTTAGCGAAATTGGTTTAGAGGAATTGCATCCATTCTGATTACATATGTCGCACTATTTGGGTTGATATGAGGACTCAAAACACTTTTCAATAAATGCTCAAATTTATCGCCAGAATCATTAGAAAGGGAAAAGACCATTTTCGTACAATTTTCGTTTCTAGTTCATAAATTATGAGACCATGGAGAGTGCGCTAGTACACTTGCTCGTATGCATATGTGAATGGACATCGTTACAAAGATATATCATCAAAGAAAACGTAAATTACGGTGTCATTACAAATTGCCTCTATTGTAAAAGTTTGTAATCACTGGAGTATCAGCATGTTTCTCCACATTAATGTACATATCTCTGTCAAATTTGTCGAATTATCTGTTTATGGTTGGCCGCTCAGATATACCAGAACTTTCTGCCGATTAAGGAAAATCATGCAGACCCCGTTTTGGATGAACGGTGCCATATTAACGATGAAAATATTATGATTTCTCGGTGACGATAAATTGCAACTGATACTATTATACTATACTCCGTAGACATAGTTGCGTGCAGTAGAACGGGAAATGAGTAGTTTGTGAACACATAAGATGGCTTGATGTTCTGGATGTGGATACGTGCGAATGTGTCAGAAATTTCACTGAAATGCACGTTTTGTCCACTGGAGCTGTTTGCACGATTTCCCTGCAATCAGGTCCGGTTAATGCACATTTGAATGAGTTGTGCTCGTACCTTACTGAGTTAAAAGATACGAGTACATATTTGCATAAGTCGACCGACCTTGAAACGATTAAGATGGAAACGCTTAGCGAATTAAGCAAAAGTGGAATTTATATAATACTGATCAGCTCTAGCACAGATTTGAATATGTATCACCATAAAGGCCTGCAAATGCACCAGTAACTGGGTCATATTTGCACGTCATGCACTTACGTCTTTCTTACGGATAAATGCTAAGTTATGGAATCAATTAAAGTTAGAAGCGATTGAAAACTGGGTAAATATGCCTCTCTTACAATAATCTTATGGCAAACTTCTGATTGCCTAATTGTTCAATGCATTTCGCAAGTAACCACAGTATCTTATGAGCAGACCCAGGCCAATTATACTTTTCGCTTCTGGTAATCTTAGTAGCGTCTCTAACCGCTCATTAGATTTTCTGCTTGAGAATCATCGCGAGCTCACCTGTTGTATGTGGTGTGGATGTACGCAATGCATTCGCAGCTGGTATCAGCGAACCCAGGTGATTTTACTTGCAAAAACTCGACAAACGTGTTTAATAAAGGTAATGGGATCAATAGAACGACAGATAATTCGCTGGCTAGCAGATTGACACACTGATGTTAACTTTCCTAGCGGGTTGGAGATATTGTAACATAAAATTTACTTTTTAGTAAAGCTTTCAAAACTTCTGATGTAATCTGAATCTTGGCTTAGTGCAATTAGACTAGTTTCAGGTTCCATTCATACCATTCAAATGGAAAACGAGGTATCTTGAGTAATATTTCTTCTTTTCATTGGAGTTATGTCTTCCCGGGGGTTTGGTTGGTAGCAGAATAAGATATGTTGTTGCATACATTATTCACCATTGTAATTTGTGGGTTTGATGTGAAAATTTGAGAGGGAAAGCCTGTTTGTTTTAGTAAACAGAAAGTGAATTGACACATATCCGGAATTTTGTTAATGATCTTTGGGACGGGAAAAAAAGCTGGTATTTTGATGGAATGCAATTTGACCTTAATATTGAATAGTGAGTGGAATTTAGTTTCCCCAAACGGGCGGTCAAAGAGTAGTATAGGTCCCAACGAAAAGCTATAGGCAAAGAAGAATAAAGCGAATCTTCCGCGCTTACAAACCGGACAAATTGTACCAACTAGTCCTCCCGGTTGTGGGGGTGTGAAATATCTGTCAACCCTACACGGGAAAACATTTTATCGGCTTTAAAAACATAAGCGAAAGGCTATAAGCCTCATTAACATTCACGCCCCTACAAGGAGATTGCAAAGCTAGAGAAGGATACTTTCTACGGTGCAGTAGAGCAGGTCCTCGAAGCCTGTCTCAGGTATGATATCAAAACCATACTTAGATTAGAAAAGGGGACGGAGCCCGTATTTAGGAGATACGTGGGCTCTAACAGCTTACATAAAACGCACCAATGATAACGGACTGCGGAATATTCAGTTTGCAGTATCGCACGAAATGGTCGTTGGATATACCTAGTTTGCGCGGAAAATAGTCCACAAATATACATGGGCCTCTCCAGATGGGTCAACTACCTTTCCAGCCACCTTTCATCCTTGATGAATGTCAGAACATATAGGTGGGCCACTATAGACTCGGATCATTATCTCGTAGTGCTTTGCGCTCGTTTAGTATCCCCTCTGATAATCAGGTGAGAATGAACACTGAAGCCATCCACAGCATAACTCTCCGTAACACCTATAAGGGGCAAATGAATAGCATAATAACCGCAGTCAACAGTGGTGTTAGAAATGAAGCATAGACAAATCATCTTTACAATCACCTGAAGTACGTTATCATTGATGCGGCTACAAACATACTTGGCCCCAGTCGCAAAAAAGTCAGGATGACTGGTTCGACGATGAATGTAAGTTGGAAACGGAACGACAATGCTTCACTCTCAAAGAATGCGGCCGCAGAGACACGAACTTCGTAGAGAGGAAAAACGACTTTACAGACAGAAAAGGGAAGTCTAGGAGAAACAACAGGTCTGCGAACTCGGATGAAGCCTTATATACTTAGATGCTCATCCTGCCGAGACAAAGGAAAATCTGATTTCCGACCGAATGGACATATTGAGCGATGGGTTGACCAGTTGATGAACTGCTTAACAAGAAGATCCCTCCAACTGAAGACGACGGACAAATGCCGCCACCACTAACCATGCAAGAAACAGTCCGTGCAATCCATCGACTTAACAATCATAGGCCGTCTGGAGCTGATGCAATTACATGGACGAATCGGTTAAATATGGAGGGGACCAATTTCACTAAGTGGTTCATCAACCAGGTGCAGGACCGTGAATCAATGCCTGGTGAAGCATTATCTGTCCCATACGTAAAAGGGGGTTATCGCGCAGTGCAGCAATTATCAGTATCACGTTGCTGAGTACCATCAATAAGATATTCTCTGCTATCTTGCTAGGCTACATAGGCCCATACAACCAGAACATCATCGCCCATACCAAGCAGACTTCATTTTATGCAAATCAGCAACAGATCAGATTTTCTTTCTACGGCAAGCGATGGAAAAACTGTTGGAACATGGCTATCGCTTGCACCATCTATTGATCAACTCCAAGGCCGTTTGTGATAGCATATATATTTATTATGTATATGGTTGCAATTGACCACTAGGTGGGGTATAGTGCGTCAACAACACCTACACACCATTGTTTGCGGTTATCTGAAATACCCTCTAGCTTCCCCATGACTTTCCGAGACGCTCGCGCTCATCCTCTACTCTTCTGCGTTAACTGTCCTTGAACCGACCCACTATTGGGCAGCTTGGGAGAGTAGGTTCCACAGTATGGCATAACCAGCAATACAATTCTCGCCCCTCCTTAATGTGTGACCTATGCACTGCCGATTCCGTCTGCCGATCACAATGCGTTCACTTTTCATCTGCTACTTCCAAATAGTAGCAAAGAAATAACACTTGCACATAACAGTCTCAATTTGATCTTGGTGTTGAGATAACAGCATTTCCAGATTTTAGACAAGGTTGAGAAAGCGGATCTAGCGCCACCGACGCTTTTGATACTCTGCCCATTATTGCGGATAGGGAGAGTGTGATGACTTGTCAGACTGGCCATTTTGGGTTTACTGGTGCCTATCTTTAGTCCAACTCTACTTGCCTCTCTCCAGAGACGTATGGCCAAGGTTCATGACCCAGAGAGAGGGCTAACATTAAACATTAAACATTAAATTCCTCTACGTCCTCTGGACAAGGTAACATGAACAACGTCACCGACAACAAGAAGAAATTATATCCTTAGCAGGATCCAGCCCTTGCGGACTCCGCTTTGAACCTCGAAATTCCCCGAGATTTTGCCTCAGTGCAGCACGTGACAATTTGCTCCATCATATGTCGCTCGAATAATAGCTATTAGTTTCTTCGGAATGCCCCTCCTAGGCAAAGTACTCCAAATCTCGAAATCGATGAAGAGCAGCTGCAGAGAATATCTAAATTCCGCGGACTGTTTCAAAATAATCCACACGGTGTTGATGTGGCCAGTGCATCAGGATCAGAAGCGAAAACCATCCTGCTCTCTGTCGATAAAGGTTTCGAGACTTTTTTTGTTGCCTTTTAGGATTATCTTAGCTATTATCTTTGTGGCGGCAGGGAGCACGCAGATACCCCTTCAATTGTCACACTGAAAACGAGTTCCCTTTTTAAGGGTCTTGATGATCATCCCCTTATTCCACTCTTTGGCAAAGGCTTCGGATTCCCAAGATTTCTGTACGAGTGAAAGTAGTATATCAGGAGAAATTGTAGATGCAGCGGTAAATAACTCTGCGAGTAGACCGTCAAACCCAGCAGTTTTACTCCGTCTGAGTACATTGATGGTCGAAATGGCTTCTCTTCTGCTTGGAGGAACAGTCCGTATCCTCATGTTACGATGATTAGCCATTTCATCTAGAAGAGGAGTAACTCCACTGAATATGATATGGTTAAGAACCGTGGTGAAGTCTTCTTTCCACCTCTTCAGCTGTTCATTTTCGTGGATAAGAAGTCAACCGCTGATGTCCTTCACAGGACCACCCAAGGATTTACGACCACATGCAAGGTCTTTCGTGATGGAGTATACACTTCTGAAATCATTGCGATCTGCGGCATCTTGCGCTTCCCTGAACAGTGCAATATCGAATTCTCTCTTGTAACGGGTATACACTACGCTGAACTTCTCGGGATTTCGCTCGGTACCGGAGTTTGAGCGGTTCACGTCCGCCATCACCGGCAGCGGTCAGTAAAGCCTTCAACCTCTTCCATTCATCGATCCGCTTCCACAATTCCGCAGTCAACCAGATTTTATGAGGCGCCTCGGGATGCGGGTGGCAACCTGTGCAGCACCCGAGAAAAAAGACCCTTTGATGGCGGCACAATGCTCATCGATATTGTCAAGCGGGTTACTCAGTATATTTACCATTTGACCAGCAAGATAGCTCTCTCCCTGTCGATCGACAACTGGGTCATACTAAAGGATGATGTTGAACTTGGGGGGGTCACAGCTCTACAACCATGTGAGATGACGCAACATGCAAGCGTACCTAAGCGGCCATCGGATGGTAATCCCTTTCGAGGCCGATGTCAGCGCCTCTCTTGTTACGCATATTCAGAAGACAACTCCTAAATCTACTGCTGATCGGAAAGTGGCCGATCTGATTGCTCGTACGACGTCGGTCAGTTTAAACACAACTGAGTTTTTGGCAGGCTTTGTGCTTAAATAATGTGTCACAAATGACGAGATGGCAGAAGCTGCAGAAATCTACGAATCTTCCACCATTATCATTACGGCCGCCAAGATAGTGTTTTGAAAGCATCCTTCTTCACTCCTTGGAAGTCACCGTTGGTGCGTAGCATTACACAACTTTGATACTTCTTAACCTGAGCCTGAGTCTTGCAGTTAGAAGTCTGACAGAAACCGTCTCCCAGGTCAAGAAACCGCGTAGCCGACCGGATTAGCGTCGCACGGAAACACATTGCCGGCAGAAGAAGATGAGTACTCTTAAGAGTACCATCTTCCTTCGCTTATGCCCAGAATGTCCAGTCTACATTGCTGGAATTTCCGCGTAAGTTAGCGAAAGCGGGCATTCTGTGTGAGGTCAATCTCTATCCGAGGCGTTGTTGGTAGCAATAAAGTTTCAAAATTTGCAGGTTGCAGTCCAAAAATTTCTATTTCTTTTAATCGCTTCATTCGCAAGGTAGACTTTGAAGGTATTCTTAAGCCCCAACTCACAGGGCATGATAGCATAGCCAGGGTAAAACTGCACACGGCCATGAGAGAATTCGGTATCCCGACTAAATTGATAAGACTGGCTAGGTTGACTCTGATTAATGTGCGAGGCCAGATAGAAGCAGTGGGATCGATTTCGAGATCTCATGATATCAACAATGATCTAAGAAAAGGGAATCCACTACCGTGCAAGATGAAGTACATGGTGCAACGTCAGCATATATAATAATAGTATAATTTCTCCTATCTACGGTCAAAAATCCAACCGATAACAGCTACACAATGAAATTCACGTACAGTTGTTGGTAGCCAACAGAGCCTATTCCAGTTTACAAAAACTTGCCAGTCCTCATATATTCCTCGGAGACTTGGGTTCTTAGCAAGAAAAATTGCGAACCCTTGGCCACATTCGAGAGAAGAATCATCCGAAGAATGTTTGGCCCCCTACATGAAAATGGACGATTGCGTAGCCTATATAACGACGAAATCTATGAGTGACACCACTACCGTCAGGTTGTGGATAAAATCCGGCTGAATAGGTTGAGATGAGCGGGTCACTTAATCCATATGGATGAGGATGATCCAACCCGAAAAGTCTATAATGGCAATATTTATGGTAGAAACAGACGACGGGGCAGACCCTGCCTAAGGTGGAACGATGTCATAGGCCCAGGCAGCTTTGAGGAATATCGAATTGGTGGACCTCGGCGCAAAACCGGGATTCTGTATTTCCTTATTATCCTACATAAAAAAAACACCAGAACTAGCACCATTAGCTAAAATTGGCAAATCAGTAGGACCATCACTTGATAGACCTGTCTGCTTACCTTTTGTACAAAATGTGAAAATATCGAAGCGAGTAATCTATAGCAGATTACTATTTGTATCAATAGTAAATTGCTACCTATTGTTAGGAAACTAGGAGCGCACCAGATCTACAATTGCCTTGTTTGAAAAAGGAATATACCGAAAAATATTACCCAGTGGTGACTCTGAATGTGCAGAATGTGTTTACATCGTCCAATTGGAGCTTAATCAGGAGGCGTGGGGTCACGATCCGTATGCCTTATTTCGTGGCTGATCGCCAGCTCATGGATGTATTGTACTGTTGTCGAATACCACGTGTGATTATATCCTGCTGATTATAACTGCTGCTAATCCTAAACAACAGCTGTCATGAAGGAGTGAATGAAAATTGCTGGATTGACTCGTGCGTTGCGAAATATAAAACAGAGCTGACAAACTCACAACGTATGGTGAAGAATGTCAGACGACTTGTGGTTTTGTTCAGAAGCAAAGGCAGCTCGTAAGACGCTATCTCACTTCTACCATTTGCCCTCTTATATACATTCTTAGGCACGGCGTGAGTATCAATTATATTCATATGATTGCAGGTTGGACCAATTGGAGATAAACTTTCTCCCAAGAGGCTAGATATTGTCTTCTATTTGTAGTTAAGCCTAAAATTTATAGACCAGTAGCTTACTCAAAACTACAATTTATAGCTTTGTACTGATGAAGGGAGTAAGCTGCTATCGAAATATATATAGACAGAATAAAATAAAATTGTAGTTTGGAGTAAGCTACTGGTCTATCAATTTCTGCCAAGGTTTTGATCCACAGATCCCCCTGTTTTGGGTCAGCATAAAATTTGTCCAATATCAGAGACCTGCGGTTTAAATTACTAAAAAAAACATTTCTTCTTCGTCCTCTGGCACTAGCTGTTATCGCGAAGTATACCAGATGAGTTTTTGGGACCGATTATCAAACGTCTTCCATAGATCCAGAAATGCAATGTAGAGAGGGTAGGGAAGAAGAAGCAAATGAGTGAAACTTATGCTTTGGTTGCAGACCTGTTGCTTTTTGTCTTTCGACAGACAGAACTTTATTGAATGGACCATGTATTTGTTATGCTAGTAGGTGGGTGGCTGAGAGGATTGAAGTTCTACCTCCGCGAATGTCCATATCATCATGGACATGACAATTATATAGTTCGGGATTCTTAAAAATGAGAAGATAGGTAGTTTAGGGCTGACAATTATTCTGATAATTTCTCCGCCAGTGTGGAGGCGCAATATGGAAGAAACTTTGCCATATGAGTCGAGATTGGTGATAATATAGGATCTTTGTGCTTTGCCTATTGAAAAATAGAAATGGGTACATATTTGAGGTGTTTGGATTGGGATGGTAACCGGTTAGCAGCTTCTTAGGGTTCTGATGGATGGCAAAGTTGGTTACTGTTGACCAACTTACCTAATGAGGTAAGGCAGTTGCGATAGCTTGTCAGGAGGAACGCGAAACCGCAATTTATACATGAAAGATTTTCTTCCTTCTTTTTTTGACATTCTCAAGGTCCAGGCAGATTATTCTGATTAACGCACCAGTACAGCATGTTACATTTTGATGTGGCATGAAGAGGCCTCTGACATTTTTTACATTGCATGATATCTTTAGTTCTGACAACTGTGGAACGGAGTACAAATTTTCGACAGTTTGGCAGACTGGAAGGTTGGTCTGAACGTAATTCACAAGAGAAGCAGCACCTTCTGATTGCGGTATGAGTAGTTCGTTTCGTAAAGACGACCAGTTGTTACTTCGATTATCCATACATGATGGAGATGAGCTCTTAGATACTGCTACAGTCCTGGTGTGGTTTTAAAGCTTCCATTTCAATTAAATTTTCTTTAAGAATTAGTTGTTCTGTGCTCGCCATAAACTTAATAACGAGCTCCAATAATTTGAGAAGCAACTCGCTTCTGCTGTTTAGACCACTTGGGCATGTACCAAATATTTTCAAAAATCGTTGGCTTGGTCGGTTTCGATCGTAGGGTGGAGGCGATTTCATCAGCGCCTCTACCTAGCGGAGTAGCGTGACCGAAAGCGACTACAAGTGGCATTTACCTCTTTTTGTATAATTTAAAACCCGACAGAGTTAGAATGCAATGAATTTCCACAAAAGTGACAACTTGGACCTATTATTACCCTGTTAGTAATCGGGCGATTTCCACCAAACTAGTAGTAGTATTATGCTCTGTAGTAAAGCCTTCATGATTCTAGGTTAAATTTCCAGTCAATTACTAAAAATTTTACTTACAACGAATAGGATAATATACTATTATTAACTTAATTTAATCAGGTATCGATATGGAAAGTATTTTGAGACCTATATACCGTATGCATGGAGCACCATATTTCTTTTCAGATATTAGGGTCGATTAGTTTCTGAGAACGGTGCTTGAAGTAACCGACACATTTTAGACCGCCACAATCCCCCTCTTTGCATCCAATGGCAAAACTAATGTCAGTTTTAGAAAATAATTTACACCGTCCTTTGCATGTATGGTGAATGCCCCTTAAACTCACCATGGAACTGTATTACTCAGCGCATGCAATGGGATTCAAAGGCCCCACCTTTCTGACAAATTTCATATCAACAGGAGTATCCGTTATATATAATAGGTGTGGCAGGCAGACGGACAGACAGACAGTAAACCGATTTTGTTAAGGTTTTGTTTTACACATGAATGAAATGAAGGAATCTTATTCAGTGGGACATTTTTCGAGCCTTTGGAAGATCGTCCACTGATGGAAAATGTAAGCATCACATAGAAAGGTATCACCATTGCAAACACAGATTACGGCAGTTTGCATTACTTCATGCCACAGCAGAGTTCAGTGCACTTTTCAACGCTTCAAATGAGATGAAAATGCAAATGTTGTTCACAGCCGTAGTACATAATTTTCTGGAATGCATTTTCTGAGTTTTCTGCAATCTCGAAATCCATCCATCGATCGGATTCACAATCATGTCACGCTAGAAGCAAACTTTCCGAGCACTAGTGAGCCAGTCAATCTCCGCCTCAGAAGAAAGGAAAATGCACGGGTGCACTACCCAACATTTGAACGATATCTGAATGTGAGCAAACAAACCAAGACAAGAGTTTGATGACCATGAAATCGAATAGAGCAACATGTGAAATGGAAAAGCCGAGAAAAAACTCTTTCGCTATGCTCCAAATCTTTGGAAAATGTTAATTAGATTGCGTGCATCATGATCAACTGCAATGGGGCTCAAAACGGCCGCCAGACACTCGGCTAATTGTGTGCTGCATTGTTTGCAGATTTCAAATTAAGCCCGCCCGAGCTACAAGATGGAGGTACTCTCGAAAGTAATTCGGCCGACTGGGTGTTGTTTAGTAGCCATTTCGTGATTATCGATTGGATTTCATCCATCCTGAAAAGTTTAAGCTATTTGAGGAACCATGCTGTGATTTGTTGGGTTGCTCTGAAATGAAGATGGCTAATGAGTTTACAATACTCAATGCTATTGCCTTCATCTTTGGGGAAAATAATGTCCATTCAAGAGAAGGAAGTTAGGCAAATGCATTGTGATATAACTGCAATGATAGCTTACTTAATTCAACGATATTTATCCTCTTTTCTTCAGAGGTTGATATTGTGTACACATTTCTCAAACTAAATCCATACTTACAAAAAACATTGATAATTTGAGCTTGGATTGTATAATCTTATCAAATATAAAATTATTATTAAAAGCTCAAGGGATTAAATAAGGTCAAGTTATTAGATACAGAGAACTGCTTAACTTCATACCTTAAAGTATTGCTTGCCATTTCATCCGCAAGAAGTGAAACTTCACTATATATAATACACCTCTTGAGTTGCCCGTCGTCCTAGATGGGAAGCCGACTGTTGATATCCCTGGAGTCAAGCAGAGGACTGCAGGATAGACTGACGCGAAATATAGCTCCCTGGGAGCCAACCTCTCTCTCTCTGAGGGGGAGGGAACAAACGGGACCCCGTATCGCATACAAATTGGCCCACCAGCGATACATATCCGCAACACTGAAAGCCAGGTGATTACGCCCAAAAAGGGGAAAGTTGGGGAGTGGGACCAAGGTAAACATTGACTTACTGCGAGGACCCCAACCAATAAAGGGTGCACAAATAGCAGGGGCAAGTAAAAACTCCTCTGAGATCACTACATCAGACGTCAAGAAGAAGACAGGTCTCAGTGGCGCAGTTGCTGAATAGTACCTGTATTATCTGAAGGAAAGTCTGAAACCGAAGAGGCCATTGTGAAGGCGCGAGCTGACTAACGAAGATTCGTCCGAGCTCCGCACCGGAATAATAGAATTCATCACGAAGTGAAACTCATCCGCCTGGCTCACCTACCTGATGGTAGCGATGTGGCAGCCACGAGTCCAGCAGAGCAATCGTGGAAGTTTAGTCCAATAGATTTCGAGAGGAAAAAAAGTTGAATGAAGATTTGAGAATTTTTAAGTTGTAAATAATTAAACAATTGTTTAGTAATTGAAAAAGTTAATAAATTAATAATATATAGTAAATAGCTTATGCATTAAGTGAGCTTAACATTACTTAATGTGTTTCATCACTCCATTAAGAAGACTTAGGACGGACTAAAGTCTTCATAATCGGAGCCAAGTAAGCGGGGAACAGGGGAGACCACATGCGGTGAATGCTCTTAAAAAACCAAAACTGGACCCGAAGAGGGTAGATATCCAAGTAGGTCACGGGTGAAGGCAGGATTCAGGAGACCCGCCAACTAGCTAGTGCGTTCAAGGGCATCCGACTACCGAAAACATTTCTGGAGCCAGTACTCACTCGTTAGGAGCAGGAAATTATCGAAGACCCTGTCGTCAGGCAGATGTACAAAGGATGAACTGAAAAGCTCGCGCTCACTGGCATATGTTTTCAATCAGGTCACATGTTGGTAAACGCGACGGAGGACACTGTGGAATGGCTTAGGAAAACAGTCCTTAAATTGTCTGGCTGGGAAGGAGCAGAATTGTCGACATTTTCTGGATATGATATGCTGGGACACATATGATGACAGTGTTTTTTTCCCAAAGCCGATGCGCTGAAGACAGAGGATCTTGTGGGACTTCCAATTGTACAAAATGATGATCTCCACGAACGATGATGGGTTAGATAACCGATCCTTGGAGGCAAATAGACGTCAAAATTGCCATATCAACTATAGATTTGGCATGGCACATCGGTTGGAAAACCTGCTGAGTCCCGCTGAAGACATCTGGGAGGGCATAGAGGCTGAAAGGACTGGATCAAGTAGGGAAGAAGACCTGCTGCCCAGTAAATAGGAAAAGCTAGACGACCTTAACCAGGATCATTTATGGCTCAGGGTAGATAGCGAAATGCAGGCTGATAGTCCTAAACCTAAACCTTTAAAACCTGTACCATGGAACAGTTACATTTGCAGTGATCGCAAGGATAATCTCCAAAGGCAATAATGGAATAGTGTTGAATCATTAATTTAAAGGAGGAAGTACCCAGGTAATTTGGGACTCCTCTTGCGAAAGACCAAGAGCTTCTATCATTCCTAAATATAATATAATTTAAAATCTATATGACTTTTAGAGTTGCTGGCCGGAGACCTAGTGGCCGTCCAAGACTGGAAGCTGGAGAGGGAACTCGAGAGGCATTATGGCATCTGGCTACTTCCCAGAAGAAGACTGGTGAAGCTTGCCTGCGATGCTAACATCCATCACGAAGTCTGAGAAAAGAGCTAATCTAAATAAAGAGGTGAGTACTTCCTTGAATTAATTTTTAGCAATTAGTTCGAAATACATATATAATATAGGAGTCACTTCAATACTTGTGACCAGCACTAGACAAGAGGTACTAGATATAACTCTAGGAATGAACGGGCTGGCGAAGAATCGGAGGGGTCGGATGGACCCTCTATGTCGGATCACATATTCGACATTAAGGGCAACTCCGAATAAAAGAATAATAAAAAGGATGGGTTGGGACTCCTTTTCAAGGGACCTGAACAGCAACGTAGCTCATCTACAAAGCGACACTGATAGCAGGAGCGAATGGAAATTAGAAAAATGGTGGAAGACCTCACCAAAGTCGTCATTGACGCATATGATGCCAACTGTCCGTCCAAGACAATTAAGTCATCAAGGAATGTATACCGGTGGAAGAGAAACACTGCCAGAATGAAAAAATATGTCTGAAAACTCTTCAAATGAGCACGGGAGACACGGGAGGCACAGAAACGCACTGACTTCTTATAGCGACGCGATCAGTGAAGCAAAACGGAACAGCTTCAGGGAATTTTGTGAACGGATAGAACAAACCAAAGAAGCAGCCAGGCTATACAAATTTATAGCCTTACACCCTAACAGCGAACAAAAGTGGAGGAGGAGGGCAAACTAGTAAAAGAGATATACTGGAAAACAAGGCTAAGGTGGGCAGTGGGAACCTTTATACTACTGAAATCACCTGGAATAGACGGCATATTCCCAGCATTGCTACAGGGAGGCCAAGATATAATCTTAGAGTTTCTCCTAAGGATGGTAACTGCAATGCAATATGGCCTATGATTATCTATGGGGCAGTAATCTGGGTAGAAAGAACTGAATTCAGCACAACAGCCAGGCAGTTACATAAAATTCAAAGACTGGCTTTAGCGTGTGCATCTGTAGAGCAATGAGGACATGCCCAACGGCATCCTTGGAGGTTTTTCTAGCATTAACTCCTCCCCATCTTCACATACAGATGCAGGCAAGTTGGGGGATCTTCAGAATGGCCGGGAGTATCGGTGAGGCAGGGAACTGCCTAAATGGAAGGAAAATTCATATTCTTTCTAGACAATACTCCGAATTACTGATACCAAGGGATATCAATGAGCTTTCATTTGGATAAGAAATTGGAAACACGTTAGACTAACAGGGCAAACTGGGAGAGCGTGGTAGTGACATACAGCTTAAATCACCAATTGATTACCTAGCACTGTGACGGATCCTTCACATGGAGAGCGGGCACCGGGGTCATTGATCCAAAGAAAATGTACTTCGAACCAATGGGTAAGCGGAATAGTATATTCCAGGCGACAATATACGCCATAGGCAGATGTGCCCGCTTCATCCTCCAAAGAGACTATGTGGGGCAGAATATTGCTATTCTGTCCGACAGCCAAACGGCAATGAAGGCACTTAGGTCCAATAACATGAACTCTAAGTTGAACATGCTCGGGTCGTGTGTAAACGAGTTTCCTTCGGGACCGGAATAGAGAGATTAACAAAATTTGATTGATTGTTAAATTTCATCTTTAGCATGCGTAATATGTAGTGCCACTGGATCGAATTAATCGGATAGATATTTGTTGATATGTAACTCGTTTCATGAAACTCTACCATAGACGATTGTCAGTCAAACGGTGACGTTATGATTTTCTGTGAACTAAGGTACAAGAATTTACTTAAAGTATTCCCAGTTTGTCCTAAAAGGCTAATAAAAGAGGAAATTTTTGTGGGCTAGTAACCTGCAAATCTCAAATCCAAAACAGCAACCATCCTTCGAAGGAGCCCACGATCTTTTACTTTCGTTAACAGTTTATAATTGAACTCAGAAATGCGCAAACACTTCTGGCCGACAATATTGAGCTCCCCAGATTGTTCGCTTTCTCCAATTTTAGTCAGAGTTCTAGCGGTACAGGCTGTAGATTTTGAGGTCAAGCGAAATAAGACGCTGGGACTTTGGGAAGCGCTCTCTCCCGTTAGCAACACGGTATTTCCGAAAATAAACCAGAATGTTGTGTCGGATTAATGCTTACAACATCCACAAAGTGTCCCTTTACTTACTGAGAACTGGTATCAAAAAGAATATTGATTGTGAGATTTACGTATATTTCGAGAGGTGGCGCGCATCAATGAAGAGAAAACAAAATATATGGTGGCAACGTCAGCACCAAAAACCAACCAATCAACAACATCAAACCGCACTGGTCAAACGGGAAGAAGAAAGATAGGGGACTACAACTTTGAGACCGTTGATAACTATCCAGGGTCGAAAATCACAACCGATAACAGCTATGACGATGAAATGCGCGCGCGGTCGTAGCCAGTCAACAGAGCCTATTTCAGCTTACAAAAACTGTTCCGCTCGAAACGTCTGGCCATATTGTCAACTTTCGCGATTTTAGGTTGAACTTAAGGGGGGCTTTGCTGTCAATAATTAAAAATTATAGTAATATAATATAATTCATTAAATTTATTAAAACAGATATCAGCATGGAGTCTAGGCACCATATAGTGTCAGCCTCCTGATTTTTTTCAGATTTTTCGGTTGAGTAGTTTCTGAGAAGGGGTCCGTGAAAAAAATGATCAGTTTCGACCCCCCGCACTCGCCACCTTTCCAACAAATGTCAAAACTAAAGCTTCGGAGGGTACTAGTAGAGACCTTTCATTTGATATCCTACATGATTATATTTTGCGAAAAAAATGTACACCCCCGTTTTGCATGTATGGGGACCCTTCATAAATTCGACTTAGAATGATGTAACTCACTGAGTACTTGAGCGCAATTCCACCTATATCGATCGCTATGTCAATCGCAATAACCGTTTCTGTGAAAAAATGCATGTGACATACATACAGACAGAGAAACGGATAGACAGACAGTAAACCGATTTTAATAAAGTTTTGTTTTACGCAAAATCTTAAAAACGGCCGAATTTACACTGAAACTTTCATCATCATCAACGGCACAACAACCGGTATCCGGTCTAGGCCTGCCTTAATAAGGAACTCCAGACATCCCGGTTTTGCGCCGAGGTCCACCAATTCGATATCCCTAAAAGCTGTCTGGCGTCCTGGCCCACGCCATCGCTCCATCTTGGGCAGGGTCTGCCTCGTCTTCTTTTTCTACCATAGATATTGCCCTTATAGACTTTCTGGGTGGGATCATCTTCATCCATACGGATTAAGTGACCCGCCCACCGTAACCTATTGAGCCGGATTTTATCCACAACCGGACGGTCATGGTATCGCTCATAGATTTCGTCATTGTGTAGGCTACGGAATCGTCCATCCTCATGTAGGGGGCCAAAAATTCTTCGGAGGATTCTTCTCTCGAACGCGGCCAAGAGTTCGCAATTTTTCTTGCTAAGAACCCAAGTTTCCGAGGAATACATGAGGACTGGCAAGATCATAGTCTTGTACAGTAAGAGCTTTGACCCTATGGTGAGACGTTTCGAGCGGAACAGTCTTTGTAAGCTGAAATAGGCTCTGTTGGCTGAAAACAACCGTGCGCGGATTTCATCATCGTAGTTGTTATCGGTTGTGATTTTCGACCCTAGATAGGAGAAATTGTCAACGGTCTCAAAGTTGTATTCTCCAATCCTTATTCTTCTTTGTGTTTGACCAGTGCGGTTTGATGTTGTTGGTTGATTCGTCTTCGGTGCTGACGTTGCCACCATATATTTTGTCTTGCCTTCATTGATGTGCAGCCCAAGATCTCGCGCCGATCGCCGCCTGCTCGATCTGGATGAAGGCAGTTTGTACGTCTCGGGTGGTTCTTCCCATCCTGTCGATATCGTCAGCATAGGCCAGTAGTTGGGTGGACTTAAAGAGGATCGTAGCTCTTGCATTTACCTCAGCATTACGGATCACTTTTTCGAGGGCCAGGTTAAAGAGGACGCATGACTGGGCATCTCCCTTGACGTAGACCGTTGTTGATGTCGAATGGTCTTGAGAGTGATCCTGCTGCCTTTATCTGGCCTCGCACATTGGTCAGGGTCAGCCTAGTCAGTCTTATTAATTTCGTCGGGATACCGAATTCTCTCATGGCCGTGTAAAGTTTTACCCTGGCTATGCTATCATAGGCGGCTTTAAAGTCGATGAACAGATGGTGCAACTGTTGTCCATATTCCAACAGTTTTTCCATCGCTTGCCGCAGAGAGAAAATCTGATCTGTTGCTGATTTGCCTGGAGTGAAGCCTCTTTGGTATGGGCCAATGATGTTCTGGGCGTATGGGGCTATCCGGCCTAGCAAGATAGTGGAGAATATCTTATAGACGGTACTCAGCAACGTGATACCTCTATAATTGCTGCACTGTGTGATATCTCCATTTTTATGTATGAGACAGATAATGTCTCGTTGCCAATCGTCAGGCATTGATTCGCTGTCCCATACCTTGACCACAAGTTGATGAACCACTTGGTGTAACTGGTCGCCTCCATATTTAACCAATTCGGCTGTAATTCCATCGGCTCCTGGCGACTTATGATTTTTTAGCCGATGAATTGCACGGACTGTTTCTCTTAAACTTGGTAGTGGCAGTATTTGTCCGTCGTCTTCAGTTGGCGGGACCTCCAACTCGCCGATGTTCTGGTTGTTCAGTAGCTCATCAAAGTACTCAACCCATCGCTCTAATATGCCCATTCTGTCGGAAATCAGATTTCCCTCTTTGTCTCGGCAGGATGAGCATCGAGGTGTATAAGGTTTCATCCTGCTGACTTGTTGGTAAAACTTGCGCGCCTGGTGCGGTTGCTCCTTGTACTTTTCTAGTTCACAGACTTGTTGGTTCTCCCAGGCTTCCTTTTTCCGTCTGTGAAGTCGCTTCTCCGCTCGACGGAGTTCGTGATAAGTCTCTGCGCGTGCCCGCGTTCTTTGAGAATGCAACATTACTCGGTATGCGGCATTCTTCCGTTCCGTTGCTAGCTTACATTCATCGTCAAACCAACCGTTCCGACTCCTTTTACGGCTGGGGCCAAGTATATTTGTGGCCGTATCCATGATAACGTTCTTCAGGTGGTTGTGAAGATCATTTGTTGATGCTTCATCTCCAGGTCCTCTGTTGACTGCGGTTATTGCGACATCCATTTCCCTCTTATAGGTGTCGCGGAGGGTTGTGTTGTGGATGGCTTCAGTGTTCACTCTCACCTGATTGTCAGAGGGGATTCTAGGTGGTATTGTTATTCGGGCTCGGAGCACCATGCCAACGAGATAGTGATCCGAGTCTATATTGGCCCCCCTATATGTTCTGACATTCATCAAGGCTGAGAGGTGGCGGCGTTCGATCAACACGTGGTCAATTTGGTTGAAAGTGGTCCCATCTGGAGAGGCCCACGTATGTTTGTGGACCGCTTTCCACGCAAACCAAGTACTTCCAACAACCATTTCGTGTGACCCTGCTAATTGAATAGTCCGCAGTCCGTTATCATTTGTTTTTTTCGTGTAAGCTATGGGAGCCAACGTATCGACTGAATACGGGCTGACTAAGAAACCTACTCCGAGCACATGGTTTACTGGATGACCGCTATAATATATGGTGTAGTGGCTCTTCTCCTGGAAACCGGTCCCTGTCCATCGCATCCCTTGCAACGCTGTTATATCAGCCCTATATTGGGACAGGGTATCGGCTAGCTGCTTATCAGCTACATCTCTGTACAGGGAGCGCACGTTCCATGAGAAAATACGCAAATCGTTGTTCCTTTGTCGTTGCCGGGTCCGTCGTTTTAAAATCCGTCCTATCCGAGGCTCCTGTTGTGGCTTCGTAACAAGTTGTTTTCCGTGTAGGGTTGTCAGCCCTACCCAACCCCCAACCTGGAGGACCAGTTGGTACAATTTGTCCCGTTTTTAGGCGCGGGAGACTCGCCTTCATCCTTCTCCGTCTGCAGCTTTTCGTCAAGAAAGAGCTCCCAGCGGTCACCACGTGGAGGTGGAGATAGGGTTTGGTAGTAGAGCTGTTGGTGTTGGTTCAGCAGGCATTTCCCAGGTTCGCGCCCGGGACCTATACTACCCTTTGACCACCTCAAATCAGCATAGTGGGGGAGTTAAAGAGTGTTAAGGAGGGAGAATAAGTCAGAAGAGGTGCGCAATATGAAGCTTGATATTCTAGAAGCACGATTGATGCCATTAATAGTGTGGCTATCCAAGCTTACCGTCGAAAGCTGTATCTAGATCTCAGATATAATAAAGATTTAAGCGAGTAACACTTCTAATGAAATTTTGCTGATAGTGCCAACTCACAGAATACTAGCGATTAGAGTCTTTAGATCGGTTGCAGAGAGACACAATTTATTGAAGACGTAGAAGTAAATCGAGCAAAACCAAATGGAAGGAGAGGGAAGGCCGCCAACCTACCATGAAATTAGTAATGGAGACAGAATTGGTCCTTGTGGAAAGGAATATTGGTGTGGTTCGACAGAAGCAACGTACGATTTACTGAGCTCTTACAAAAAACATCCAGTTCCGGGCAGAATATAAATATTTGGCAACGATATTGGTGAAGTAAGTTCATGCCAGTGGAGGAGAGAAGAATAGGAGAAGAATTGTTTCCCCAAGCTGGGAAAATAACAGCTGTCGAGGATCTCATTAAAAGTTATACAAATAGGAAGGGAAATACATTGAGATTAGGAAGATGAGGAAACCCATCGAGAGTGGGATTAACATTGGAGTTAAGATTGCCAACGAGGTACTTGACTAAGACATTGCAGAAGATAGGGGACAGGCTGCGCCGAGACGGCGAATAGAAAAAAAAAGCGGAAAGATATTGTATGCCGAGTCAGAAGAGGAGCTTGCGAACTTGATGAAAGGTCGAGAAGGCTGATTGAGATTGCGGGGATGGTATATGCAAGATCAGGAAGGCTAGAGGTTTTCACACGTCACTATAACTTCGACACGGGCCAGATATTTCTTTTTAGACTTAATTATTAACATGGCAATGCTTTAAAATAAGTAAAATTATAAATAATGAAATGATGAACTTATCGGAATCAATGCTTCCATCTCATTCGAATGAACGCGAAGAGAAAACGTCTGGAAGCTTTGGGGTCAAACTGGGGTGCTTGTTTAAATTACCTTCTTTCCAATGCATCACAGTCAACACTATAATATTCTATAATCACGACTCATCGATATGATGTTGAATGCAGGCATCCTTAAGTGTCAAACCAGAGGTAAGCAATTAGTTGTTATCATTGCCTAACTCTCTTATTTATTGCATATTGAACTTCGAAATAATTGGACATTGTCGGGCGTGATGAGTGAGAGTAGAAAAGGGGGGAGGAGGGGAGGATTTCCCTCAGGGCGGCATTTTTTTCGAAAGCTTGCAATAGAAGTTTCAATAAAAACAAAGGATCATAGTGGGCCTTGCATAATTTTCATCCCAAGCCTAGTTTACCCGTATAATTTTCACCCCGCGCAGGAAATTTTCTCTCTATGACCCTAGATATTGTGGATTTGAATGCTGTTTCCTTATTTTTTCTTAACATCTAGCAAAATGTCTTCAAGGTTTCTGGGCACATGGTTCATAACGTTCCACTGGACACCAAAATGTACCCTCAATCAATGTATAGTAAACGTTCAGCTATGGTAAGTTTAAGACCAGACGGTCAAATGCATTCCGCTTGAAAATCGATGCAGCAATTTAGCTGCATTACGTGCATGGAATTGAAGCCCGTTAAATTTAAAAATTCGCAGTACATAGATATTCATTTAAAACCTACGAACTAGATCAGGAAAATTTTCCAATTGATTGAAATTAAAACTGACCCTGAAGTACAAACGGATACGCCGGGGTAGCATGCCATTTTCTATCACCTGTTGATTTTGCTGAAAGGGAAAGTTTGAATTTTCTTCTTTCTCCAAGTGGCCATAATATTGAGTGTAATTGAAGCATACAATGCACGTACGTCCCATCCCATTTTCAATGAGCAGCTCAAAATCAAATTGTTTTTAGCTACTATCGTAATGTTCACGCATCAATTGAATGTGCATTGAAATAATTTAAGCAGAACTGAGCGAATACACATAAATAATTATTTTCAGGGGAGCGTTGTCTCCTCTTGTTTCAGATGGCTTGAGAAAATTGGAAGGCGGTTGAAGTGAGCGATAAGCACATTTACATAAATAACACTATCATATAAGCGGCTCGTTTGCAGTGCGTACCTAAAAAATTAATGAGCGATGTACCCATGGTGCTGGGACTCACTACAAAAGTGAAAAAAGAAAACTAAATTCCGACACGAAGCCATAGATACAATGCAGAGTACTTTAGATTCAAACACCTAAAAGTGAGTATGATTTGTGAGGCGTATCTTTGGAGTTTAGCCAGCGTTCATTTGAAATTTTTACTAATCCGCATTTCACAGTCAATATTTCAGTAATTGTTGTACAATGCGTGTGTCTAGTGGACACCCAAAGAGTATCAATTAATCAAGAAGGACAACTAATTTTAGATTAATATTTGCTTTTTTAGTTAACCAATTTGAGTACTATAATTTTGACTGCTCGACTGCATCACCCAAAGTTGTGTATTGCATCTCCAGAGTATCTAAAATTTGAGAAGGTTCGTTAAACATACAGCAAATTTCTGAACACAGTTCTCTTCATGTATGTCATATATTTATAATCTCCCACAGAAAATGCTGGTCCTTCCATGTAAGAACTATGCAATATTATGTCCGAAGGAGCAGTAGTAACATATTGGAAAGGAGCTTAGTATACAGTATATATAAATACAGGTTTAAATATGAATACCCAAGAGCAGTCTTTTTCGCATACTAGCTAGTTAAGGTAAGCCTGACTTTTAAAAGGTTGGTTTGGAGAGTATAGTACACTATTCTGTTCATTCAGTTCGCTGCAAGATGGATAAACCTTACAATGAACAGAAGCTTCAGCTCTACCTCCAACAGGAAAATTACTGAATTTCTTTTTCTAAATAGAACACCCTTGACTTGTATACTCGTAATTCCTAACACAATTGGAAGCCGGTTTATCATCATCACCATCAACGGCGTAACAACCGGTATCCGGTCTAGGTCTGCCTTAATGTGGAACTCCAGACATCCCGGTTTTGCGCCGAGGTCCAATTCGATATCCCTAGAAGCTGACTGGCGTCCTGACCTACACCATCGCTCCATTTCAGGCAGGGTCTGCCTCGTCTTCTTTTTCTACCATAGATACTGCCCTTATAGACTTTCCGGGCTGGATCATTCTCATCCATACGGATTAAGTGACCCTCCCACCGTAACCTGTTGAGCCGGATTTTATCCACAACAAGAAAGTCATGGTATCGCTCATAGATTTCGTCGTTATGTAGGCTACGGAATCGTCCATCCTCATGTAGGGGGCCAAAAATTCTTCAGAGGATTCTTCTCTCGAACGCGGCCAAGAGTTCGCAATTTATCTTGCTAAGAACTCAAGTCGATGAAAAGATGG
This sequence comes from Hermetia illucens, assembly GCF_905115235.1. Lineage (NCBI taxonomy): Eukaryota > Metazoa > Arthropoda > Insecta > Diptera > Stratiomyidae > Hermetia > Hermetia illucens. Next base: position 55,621,312 of record NC_051849.1, read on the forward strand.
TTCAACTGAACAACAGTTTTTCCATCGCTTGCCGCAGAGAAAAAATCTGATCTGTTGTTGATTTGTCTGGAGTGAAGCCTCTTTGGTATGGCTATCCGGCCTAGCAAGATAGCGGAGAATATCGTCTAGATAGTACTCAGCAACGTAATACCTCTATAATTGCTGCACAGTGTGATATCTCTCTTTTTATGGCGAGGATGCATGCTTTAGCTATGTCCCGATCAGTGTGCCTTGTGTTGTGAAATTGCAAATTTATCTGCGCCTCCCTCAGCATGATCTACTTGCGTAAAGGGATCAAAAGTCCCCGTCGGACCATCGATCTTGATCTCGTGCTCGTTGGCGGTGTTGACTACCGTCGACTACTGTCGATGATATTTTCGGAAGCCCAACCTCACCGCTGGTCCATACAGCACCAGTTTAATGCTAGTGGAATTGCCATCCATCTGGGCCACCTGCAAGTGATTTCTGACCACATCACCAAAGAATTCCGCAGGTCCTGCCTCGTCACTGTTTGTAGAGGTTGCTTAGTGTCCGAACTCTTGCATACTCTAGTCTTCTTGTTGTTGAGATCGATCGCGTGATCGAGGGCAGTAAGTTTCGCCTTCTGCTGCTTTCCCAAGTGTTTGTTGTTATATTCCGTAACAATCGCCTGGTATTTAGCGAGGCCCTTTTCATCGCGTTCGTTCACAGAATATGGACAGCCTTCTGGTACTGGCTTTTGCGCCGTACTCCAGCAGTCAACATTCATGTCGGCCCTTACTCCTTGAGGATCCTCGATGTTCGTTTCGAGGTCGGGGTACTGTAGCTGACAAACCTAACATCCAGTTTGACGACAGCCTGTCTCATACTTCTCTCCCGGTGGTCTTTGCTGTTGGCTGACGGCTACTGCCTCCTAGCTGAATGCCAGCAGCTTGTCCTTCGTTGATGGAAGTGGTATCAATGCCTCTAATTTAAGTCTATGTCGTCTGTCGTATATGTCCGGGAATAATGTCCACCTTGGCGCGTCGGCCACCAGTGTAATGGTCTTACTTGAAACTAAAGGATACCAACGTATTTGTAGTTCATATTCTACTACGGTTTTCAGCGGCGATTGCAGGTAGTGCAAGGTTTCGCGGAAATATGCAACCTTAACATGAAACATATTAAGATCAGGCCATCATGATATTTATAATATGCATTATAATAGTTTAATCATCCCTTATGCCGCAGCTAGACTTTTGGGTCATGAGTCTCTTTTTACTAGTCTCTAGTCTTGTAAATGTGCCGAAGGCTTAGAATATGCTGTCCACCTAAACTCGCAGTCGTTAGAGTTCTGCAGTGTCATTACGGACGAGGTTCGTTGCCTCTGGTAGCCGATTATCAATTGGAGCCATAAAAGACGCTAGAGCAAAGGATACTACGTGTTCAATTTGAGACGTTCGTTGGATCAATCGCAAAGTATGCCATTGTAAAGAACCAATTCGTCTAATCAATCGCCTAAAACTCTCTTTTCTACAGATTCTGCCAGAAACCGTTCTGCATGAGACAATGATCCTGCTTTTGGATGAATTGCACAAGATCAGCTTTGGTCAGCTTTGAAACTATAAAAATATCACCTGCATAGAGCAGTGTATTGGGCACTGGACGTTGGAAATTCCGCGAAACAATGTCCACGATAAGAGCAAAGGGAAGTGGCAAGAGGGCACTATTGAGAGAGACAGGGAGTGGTTTTATATATGGGTAACATTTCAAAGTTTTCCTCTTCGGATCGCGGTGGAGCAATTTAACCCAGCGGACGAATTCCTCTGACACCTGGTGTTGGCACAATGCATACCTGGCTAGTTTGTGGGGCACACAGTTAAACGCTTTCTCTAGATCCTGCAACACAATGTAGAAAGGGCGTTGTTTTTCATGGTGCTTCGTCATGAGTAATCGCACAGCGTTTATTGCGTCAGTAGTTACACAATTCTTGACAAACCTGACCCCGATTTACGATCATGTGAACGATGTCGCGAAGACGGTTTCAAAAGTGCACTCGAAACTCCGCATGTTACAGGATAAAAACCAAATTGGACTGTAATTCAGTTATTCGGCCTGACTTGAAACAGTTGAGACAGTCGTGTTTGCGAATCCGTTGGTATCTTATCCTCCTGAATATCACAACTAAAGAACTCACTAAACCAAAGATTTGGGTACTCCTTGCTCCTTTCCTGAACTCAGTCGTAATGCCATTAGGTCCTGTTGCTTTCCTCGGTTACATTCATTTGATTTCCTTCTCAAACTATGTGCTGTTGATAGGTAGAATTGCTTCTTAGGTCAGAAGGTCTTGCGGAAGTGATGGCTGAGCGAATTCTTCGGTTGATATCTGCTTGAAGTATTATCGTTGCTGTTTGGGGCCCGGTAGCCAAGTCTTTGCAATTAATATAGCAGAAGGGCTCAATATTTTGGATATGATGATGTAAAGGAGGAACTTATGATAAAGGCATTTCTTCTCACGGACCTTTATTTGGACATCGTAAATTCAAACTCACTGTTGACAAATAGCTTATCGGTGTTTGAGACTGTGAAGATTGCATAGGTCGCTCTATAGATCGTATTTTTAGTCCGATTCCATGTTTCTTCGCCATTTGTATGGACGACAATCGCGTAAGTGAGATTATTATGTCTCCTTTAATTTGCACCAGGCCAGGCAGAGGTCCATGTTGATGTATGATAGTCTCATAGGGCACGACTGAAGTGATCACCGATCGACTTCTACAACGTATCGCTGCCCTTTTTACCTCTGTTGCCCTTTTTACCGGACCGATTTTCTTCTGTCCTGATGACGTCTTTGCGTCAAGAATATTTAGTCATTTATCCACAGGACCTGGGACCGCCGCGCCGTGCCACGACGAGTGAGAGAAGAGCATTTTTCCTAGACATGATATTATTGTGTCCGGATAGCTCAAGTCTTTCGAGAGCTGGGGCGTCGTAGCGGAAGGTAGCAGTTCAAATCTCACCGGTGGCAGAGAGATTTGTTATCGTGGTTGGATGTCGGATACCAGTCGACTCAGCTGTCAATGAGTACCCTAAATTCAGGGTTCCAATTGAATTGTTGCGTCAACGATTATTATTATTGTTTCTCCGAGTTGTCACAACCTCGGCAGAGGCCGAATTTTACCTAACACTAGAACGAAGGGCCAAGCATTTAGGCTCGGACGATGCTACCTACTCAAAAGATAAAGGGGCGCTGGTGGTGGTTGCCCATGGTAAGTTAGTGGGAGAGTCCGTTAAGAACTCCCCGCAAGATCGAGCACGTATGCAGAACGGTACACTTCTGCATGGTTTGAATCAGACTATGTGAGAGTTCCAGGACATCAAAGGAAACCGTAAGGTATTTAGCTGACAATATTATGGGAACTTCAACCATCCTAACGAGAAGCAAAATTTTTATGATTCCCCATGCCAGTGACTTATATTTCACTTTCTTCTCCATGTATTTCCGTTCAATGTTGCTATTATAGGGGGTAGCAACATCAATAATATAATACATGTGGAGCGACCCGTCTTGCAATTAACAGCACGATCACTTAGAACTTTCCGATTCCAATAAATGCTGTAGGTAGAACTATCAAGTACTGCCTGTGGTTCTTATTGGTAAATCGGACATGTTCCCATAAGCAGCCCATGCTTGTTAGCAAGGTTTTGATGAATCACCTTTCATACAGCATTATGCCTGTTCGTGTATTGCACCGGTGCCATTACAGTGCAGCCTGAAATGAGATGGTCCAAGCACCACACATTCTGCACTGGTCGTTCTTCGCCCGCTCGTTCATTATTAGCTTTTTATAAGCTCGGGGGCGACCATAACGTCCTAAATGGCACACATGAATCCCTCCGTCTCGGCAAGAACACCAGCACACAGCCATCTGTTCGACAAATGCAAATCGACAAATGGGTATCAAAGGCAGTTCAAGTGTTTATTGTGCATTGCCTTCGACTTCCATTCGTCGATCCGCTCTTCATCTTACTTCACTCCACTCAGAGGATTCAAAAATCGATCCTTAAAGTTAAGTAGAGTGAACCCTCAGTCTTTCTTACAAACAGCTGCATTCAAAGGACTCGCCTGCTTTTCGCTATAAAAAAAAGCGCGTAGCGAGTCGACTTGGCGATGATGTTGTGCTGCCACGTTATCCACGCCCCTACCGCCAATATAACGAGGCAGGTTCATCTGCTCTGCAACAGAGTTTGAATGATGCATTCGGAGATAGTAGTCCGTATCCGTGGTTAGACGTTTTCTCGATCGGTTTTCGTCCACGGCGATATTCCAAATGCATAAGCCAGTGAAGGGAAGCGAATATATTCAAGGCGCTTATTTTATTCTTCCCCGAGAGATGCGATTTCAGCGCCAGCTTTACACGTCGCATTGATCAGATCACCAAACTCGAACATGGGTTCCTTGCAGAATTCCTACCTACTTTTAGAAATTTGTCACGGTTATAGCTTGGATTTGGAGGTCACCAACGCTATGTCCGGCAAGCGGTTCGTGATGACCTTTGCGGATAGCTTGGATTCGACACTTGTCTAATCCAAATTCCATCGGTATATCACGGCTGAACATGTCTACTATTTGTCATCTAAGGCCATCAAGTGTGTCAGCACACACGTAGGCTATATTTTATAGCAAAATGCCCTCTAGCATCATTCAATAGCCATGAAAGAGGATTCAGTGTCAGGCAAAACCAAAGGGAACTAAACGAATCCCCCTGGAAGGTGCCTCTCCCTATATGGATAGGCTCTGAGGTATTGGCATTCTGAGATGAAGGCACTGATAAGATGGTGTGCCACCCTTCCATGACTGTTGCCAAAAACTTAATTTCGGATCAATGCCATACAGACTTAAGACATCGATTAACCTGGTATGCGGTACTAAAATGTCAGTACCACATTGAACTCAATATCAGGTGTATTCAACATATATACTATATATGCAACCATTGTGCACCCAAATATTCGTTCATATCAAATCAACAAAACCTTTCAAATCTGAAGCACCGACCTTCCGTTTTCTGACTTGTTTATCTCTTTCGCTGATGTAAGCATTTTGTTTTTATTTTACTGATGACAGTACAAGTACATTATCTCAAACCCTCCTTGTTTATATGAGCTGGAGACAAGCATGTTGCATATGTAAATGACATGGTGTAATTATGCATATCCAATAATACAGATACTTTCAGTATCCAAGTACTAGATATATAGTAGTATTCTTTCTGTTAATGACAGCATTGTGCTCGATTTTCGTATTTGATGTTGGGCTATCCAACTCTGAAAGCTACATATTTTCTTTATTACTTTTTTGCCTGGATGGACTCGCTGCGGTAAATCTAATAGAAGAACTTCTTCTGATGGACGAGATTAATATCCAAAATAAGGTTTTTGGACATTTTGCTAGTTTGCAGTTGTGACCTCGATTAATTGGAGTTCATGAATGTGAAATTTGAAGGCTATTTCTGATTGAAATCTCATGTGGATCACAGAGTGTAGGACAATGGGAGTTCTTGAAAAAATGTTCTCTTCAATGGTATCAGCTACTTACTGATTCAAGAAGCTGTTTGCGCAATTGAACCAATCTCACAATAAAAAATAAACAACTACAGGAAAACTACTACATCTATATTTGTTACCATTTAATAACAAAAGCACTCATAAATCTTTACGCAACAGTCGAAACACAAGGTGAATGACTATAACTCAAATTGAACACAATTACTTTAATCCAGGGTAAATTTACTGATTTCAACGACTCCAAGTAATTCACATGATTGTGCTGTAAGTTATATCATTGCCCGTAAAATATCATTCAAATCATCCAAATGGTCCTCATGTGGCACCGCAGACACCATCAACACAATACACAATGGAATGCGAGATGAAAGATCTTCGGGTGTCTTACATTCAACAGTCGAAATGGAAGTTGTTGAGGTCATTAAAGAAGTCCCAGCGGTAACTAAAGCAAACATTAAACCACTCACTATTCAGTCGGTGAGACGTAAACTTGACGACTGGTGAAAATCTTATTAGTGTTATTTCAGAACAATGACATGATCTGTTTCCGCGATTACCCTTGGTGTCAGGTTTAATTAATTGCAAGCTTAAGGGTTCCTGCATATTTCGTTTTCTTTTTTAAACCCAAAAATTTGGTAACTAACATTAAACCCAATCAGGCAAAGACTTCGAGAACCCGACATTTGTCATAGGAGTATTTTCCATTCCAGCTCAGAAAATGACTCTAAAACAGAGTTCTGATATATGTAGAAAAGCTACCTTTCCCTTGGCTGACAAACAAGAGGATACGAGAAAACCAATTGCAAGTTCAACTGTCAGCAAGTGAGCTAACGTCCAAACGAATAATGCGTGTTTGCTTGATTACGATCAGAAGTACCGAGAAATGTCAACACGATCCCAATGATAGAGGATCTCATCTCATCTTCAAAGCATAAGCAGTTGAAGGACGAGATCAGACTACCGGATCTATAAGAGCCGTCTATTGCTAGCCTCAAGAAGCAGTATAGTTGGCAACAGACGTCAACCGCCAGCAGAAGTTACCTAAAATTCCCAGTTCATATAGAAAGTTCGCTTTGAGTGCGCTATCTGCTTTTTAAAAAGATGCTTCTAGTGCCTCATGTACGGGCATCTTGCAAAGATATATGCAAGTACTATTGAAGATTATATTGCCAGACAGTGGTGTAAGAGCCCCAAGTATACGTTGTCTTAAGGAAAAGCTGATACACACCCGGAAGCAGCACGAGACCAGAATACAAAAGTGTGCTAATTCCAGTGGGAAAATCAGGTTGACTCAATCATCAAGGAGGAGGACTCAAATCAAGGAGCCTTTCAACAGTATCAACAGGGAGTGTATCTGGAGTGCTCTCTGCAGGAGGGGCATTGTGAAGAAATAAATGGCTGTTATCGGACCGACATATGATGGCGCAAAATATCACATGCTGAATCGAAGTAAAATTTCACAGGAATTTTGAAATCAAAACAAAACTTGCCCAAGATGCGTCCTGTCATCGATATTATTTCCTCTTTTTATTTATGATGCTCTTCCTTTTGCCTTGAATATTGAACGTAGAATCATGATGTCTTTCCTCAGACACCTAGTCTACTAGATAAATGCTAACAAAACTAGGGTTCTAAGTCTGAACATCGCACTCTGTGTATTTGCAGAGCATTGAAGGTGTTAATCAATTTTTACATCTTGGTAGCCATGTTACCTGACGCATTAACAACGCAAGATCCGCCTTCACTGAGATCTATGAATCATCATCATCCAGCTATATCAACATCAAGATCAAATTATGACTACTCCTTGTCAATGCGCGTACTACGGTGTAATACGAGATCACCGCTTTGAAAGTGAAATCCGGAAAGCCCTGGTTGAAGTCGAAACACTTTTCAACCAACCAGCAATATTGATGCATAGATGTGGTTGACGCGCTATGCTTTATGTAGAGGTCAATGGTAATTATGTATCAAATCGGCTTCGGCCATTGGAAAATCGCTAAGAATTTGCTCCATCACTTCGTGAAACAAAAGTTACCATATTGAGTAAGCCCCAGAAACTTTGGCTATAATATATAAATGACAGATTTGACCGATGGAGCGGCGTCATAAACACATTTTGTTCACCTAATATAATGTGGGTTATCAAATCAAAGGTTGCGATTAGTGTTGAATGCATGGGACAGGAGTGAGGGGGTCGAAAAATATCAATTATTTTAAGGACCCGTTCTCAGAAACACATGAAAAAACTGAAAAAAATTATGGTGGTGCATACACATGGTGTTGTCTATGCCTCAAAACACTCTCCACTACGATATCTGCTCAAATAAAGTTAATAATAGTATATTGTTATAATTTCAAAATTTGCTGGAAATTTCTCAAAAACGCAAAAACCAAGACATTTCAACAAGTAGCGCGTCAGCTAAAAAAATAAAAATGTCAATTGAAGATCAAGTAGCAGAGGATCTTCAAAAATACTATAACATAATACATTTTTTATTAGTCTTTTCAACAATTGCCACGCTAGTCAATTAAATTATAATTATATACTCGGTTTGATGGTTTTTTCTAGTAGTTTTTTATCAAAGTCGATGTACAATGACTATATGAAAAAAATGTGCTTGACTGTAAGTAAAGTAGCAAAAAGATTTTTTTTTATCTCCTATAAAAGAAGAAAAAGCAGTAACAGCCAAAGAGAAAAATACACATTCAAAATTAACTGACTCCATGCTCATAGGCCGAGCAGAGGAGGAAGCTGAAAAACAATGAAGGCAGGATTAATCGTAGACAGATGCAAAAAGATGCTTTAGACACCATGGATTTAATCCCAATTTTTTTAGTGTTCAAAACTTTAAAGCGTTTTTCCTACAGCTCACGTTTTCAAAGCCGCTGCCCCTTATAACTTCAAAACTACTGCACCGATTGCTTCAAAATTTTGAACACTATTTCTGTACATAATTGGCGGGGTAACACAGGAGAGTTCTTTTTATCGATTTTAATATCGATTGTGTAAAACAAAACCTTATTAAAATCGATTCAATGTATGTATGTCTGTCTGTCTGTCACACGCATTTTTCTCCAAAACGGCTAAACCGATCCGAACGAAATTTGGTGGACAGATGGTAACTATGAAATCCCACGCATACAGCGAGTGGCATAAATTTGGGTGGAGTTTAAAGGGAGGCTCCCCATACATGAAAAGGGGGGATTCAAAATTTTTTCCACCGGATATAGTTGTGTAGGGTATCAAATGAAAGGTCTCGATTTGTACTTTCTGAAACTGACATTAGTTTTGGCATAAATTGCAAAGTGCGTGAGTAAGGAGTCAAAATGTACGCACTTGAAGTGAGACAGGACTCATTTTCGGAAACTACCTAACCTAAAAATCCGAAAAAAATCAGGGTGGTGCGCCTAGATGAAATCTAGGCCTTAAAATATGTCCCATTCCGATATCTGCTCAAATAAACTTACTAATAGTATATTACTACTTTTTAGAAATTTACTGAAAAACCCCCCTTAAATTCATCCTAGGACTTCCGAATTTTGTACCAGCATAGGGGACAATATTTCGTATATATGCGCTAAATTTCATGGAAATACGGCAATTAACGTCAAAGTTATAGCAGTTCAAACTTAGCAATTTCGCGCGAGTTTACCGCTTCCAAAGCCATGCAAATCAGATGCTGACGTCATAATTACCCGGAATAATTGACATTCGCCTGGAATATTAAAGTCACATTTATGAAGAATCTATTTATCTGCAGCCCTTTTTAAGGTTTTGTATAAAACACTTATGTGAAATCTAATCTTCGAGAGATGTCCCATTCCGGTATCTGCTCAAAAAATTTACTAATAGTATATTATCAACTTTTAGAAATAGACTAAAAAACTCCCCGTAAGTTCATCCTAAGTGTACTAAATAGACCGACATAGAGGACAGCCTTGTGCATACACATGCCAGGTTTCATAAAAATCCAACTATTAGTGGGAAAGTTATAGTAGTTCAAACTTATCAATTTCGTGCTAATTAACAGCATTCTAAGCCATACAAATAAGATGCTGACGTCATAATTAACGAGAATAATTGCAATTCGAGTGAAATATTGTCTGTCTGTCTGTCTGTCTGTCTGTCCGTCTGTCTGTCCGTCTGTCTGTCTGTCTGTCCGTCACACGCACTTTTCTCGGAGACGGTTATAGCGATTGACACCAAATTTGGTAGAAAAATGGGAACTGTGGACGCTCACACATACAGTGAGTTACATCCTTTTACGTTGAATTTAAGGGGGGGGTCCCCATACATGAAAAAGGGGGGTGTAAAATTTTTTTCCATCAAATATAGCCATGTGGGGTATCAAATTAAAGGTCTCGATTAATACTTTTCGAAGCCGGTTTTAGTTTTGACTTTTCTTGGAAACGTGGGGAGTTCGGGGGGTTGAAAGTGATCATTTCTTTAAGGGGGCCATTCTCAGAAACCACCAAACTGAAAAATCTGAAAAAAATCAGGAGGCTGCCACTATATGGTGCCTTGGCTCCGAAATACCTTTCATACCGATATCTGTTCAAAGAAAGTTAATAATAGTATATTACTATACTTTTTTGTAATTGGCTGGAAGCCCCCCTTAAATTCATCCTAGCGGCACGAAATTCTGCAATGATGTAGGCTATAATGTAGAGCATGATCATACCAAGTTTGATGGAAATCGCACTATTACTAACAAATTTATAATACGTCGAAGTTGTTGCTTCTTTGAAAATTGAAGACTATCAATGTCAATATCAGCCGAAAGTGGACATATGCATATATTACGTGGTACGTACTAAGAAATACACAAAACCTTTCGTACCTGAAGCGTCCAGCTTCCGGTTTCCCGACTTGTTTATGTTTGATGTTGGTTAAATTGTTTTCATTCGCTAATAATATTAAACTGAGAACGTGAAGCGTATGAGGTTTACCATTATCAACATAGGGCTTTCCATCAAATGATTTATTTAAATCGCTTTCTAGAAAATAGAAAGCAATGGAATTTTTAGCTATATTACACGGAGCTGTCGTGCACTCGTCGCTCCCCACATATTTTTCTTTTTCTTCAGCCTTCGGTTCAAAAGCGGGGTCGGCTCGTGATGATCGGTTTCGTCATTTTATTTTATCAAATGCCTGATCAGGATGTAATCGCGAGACCTTTAAATCCCCATCCAGCGTATCAAGCCACCATTGTTTTGGCCGGCTTTTTGGTTGCTTACCATTGCTTTCGATGTTCTGATCAATACTGGTTGTTGAATTCTCGTTAGCGTGAATTACGTGACCACACCATCGAAAACGCCTCTCTTGCAGTTTTTCCACGATCGATGCAAACCCATATTGATCGCGGATATTCTCATTTCAGACGTAATCAAAACGTGTCACGCCATCAGTGCAATGTAACATCTTCGTCCCCATTACCGCAAGACGCCGTTCATTACCTTTTATAGTCGGCCAACACTCAGAACTATAGAGAGTGGCAGACGGACGACATTGCAGTAAATTTTAGATTTGGGACGTGCGCTGATACGTCGATCACAAAGAACACCAGTTGGGGAATGCCACTTCATCCAGGTGGAATTAATGCGTGAAACAATTTCATTACGCAGTTCTCCATTGGCTGATAGCGTTGACTCGAGATTTTTAAATCGCTGAGTTCTGGCAATGGCAGTAACCTGCCCTTCGAGATATTTAAATCGCTCAGTTCTGGCAATGGCAGTAACCTGCCCAGAACTGAACGATTTCAATATCTCGGGTCAATGCTATAAGCCAATGGAGAACTACGTTATGCTCCTCACATAGGGAAACACAAAACCGTTTATACCTGAAGCGTCAAGCTTCCGGTTTCCCGACTTGTTTCAAATTTGGTAATATTTTTCATTTTACAATAACGAATTAATCATTTTTTTTTTTCGAAAAAAATCGCATTTTTCCTTTAAAGTGTTCCCAAGAAGTTAAAAATTGAAATTTCGAAACCTTGAGATTATCTAACGGTACAATTCTGATTTTTTGTTTTCAGATGATCCAGCACCGAGTTATGAGGCGCACTGCAATTCAACTTTTTCCGAGACGCTTCAGAGTAATCGCTGCCATTGTTGTATTTTTTAATATTTCTCCATGAAAATTTGACAGAATATTCTTCAAATGTCATACTATAATGTACCATTGATTTTTCAAAATAGATTGTAACTGTTTCATCAAAAAGTCAAATATAGGTTTAACTATGAAGCAACACATTAAAAATCCTATCAATTATTAACAAAGTTATAATCGCTCGAAATTGCCTCCAAACTTCTACTCCCCAAGAAATAAAAGGTTAGTACCACATTGAGGTCAGTACCACAATGTACTAACCTTACCAGCCGAGTTTTGCGGCTTTGCACGCTTTGGAGTCGGTTCACCATGTGCAGTTCAGTCAGATAACGATCGTTTTGATTCTGGTGTGAAATTATGGAACCATGTTTCGTCCATTGTCACATATCGATGCATAAATTTGAGTTTTTATGGAGGAAGAGCTTCAAACACTGGTCAGAATCATCAACTCGTTGTTGTTTTTTGTCGATTGTGAGGTTGCGCAACACGCACTTTGAGCAGAGCTTCCTCATACCCAAACATTTATACACGATATGTCCAACACGCTACTTTGATATCTTTAGAGCCCCCCCTATCTCGATCAGCTTGACTTTGACTTGTGTGAAACAAAACCTTATTAGAATCTAATCGATGTCTGTCTGTCCAGCTGTGTGTCTGTCTATCTGTTACACCCGATCTATTCGGAAACGGCTGGACCGATTGTCACGAAATTTTGTGAGAATGTGTAGTATGTGAATCCCTTCACATGTGACACTATTTTGTGTTGAGTTAAAGAGGGGGGAGGGGGGGGCTCCCCATACTTGCGAAAGGGGGGTACATTTGTTTTCAGAATATAGTCATGTGGGGTATCAAATGAAAGGGCGTACTTCACATTGCGTGAAACGTAGCGGAGCGAGGCCTCAAAATATGACCACCAAAAAGTGTAAAAGGTCCCGTCCTCAGAATCTATCCAACCGAAAAATCCGAAGAAAATCACAGTGGTGTACCTAAACGAAATCTAGGCCGGTCCGATATCGGCCCAAATAAAGTGAATAATAGTGTATTACAAAATTTTAGAAATATAGCCGGAAACCCTCCGCATGTTCATGCAAGAAATAGAAAATTTGCCAGTGGTATTGGGGACAATATAAGGTATAAGTTTTTAAGGAAATTCAACTATTATTAACAAAGTTACGTAAGGTTAAACGTTGACATTTTATGTGAACTTCGTGCATTCTTAATCGTGTATGATGTCATTATCACATCAATTGGCCAACACCACAAGTGAACGCAGATGAATTTGGGTCGCAGGGAAACATTTCGTTTCAACTTCTTAATCATTTATATACCAATATCAAGTACAAGAGACAGATATAGGTATGTGTTTATAAGTTCATATATGCTCATGAAGCTTTGGAGTAGTACCTAATTTAGATATATATATTTACACATTAAATCAGCGGTATTATTACACATCATCATCATCATCAACGGCGCAACATCCGGTATCCGGGCTAGGCCTGCCTTAATAAGGAACTACAGATATCCCGGTTTTGCGCCGAGGTCCATCAATTCGATATCCCTAAAAGCTGTCTGGCGTCCTGGCCTACGCCATCGCTCCATCTCAGGCAGGGTTTGCCTCGTCTTCTTTTTCTACCATATAGACCCTTATAGACTTTCCGGGCTGGATTATCCTCATCCATACGGATTAAGTGACCCGCCCACCGTAACCTATTGAGTCGGATTTTATCCACACCCGGGCGGTCATGGTATCGCTCATAGATTTCGTCGTTATGTAGGCTACGGAATCGTCCATCCTCATGTTGTGTCCAAAAATTCTTCAGAGGATTCTTCTCTCGAACGCGGCCAAGAGTTCGCAATTTTTCTTGCTAAGAACCCAAGTCTTCGAGGAATACATAAGGAGTGGCAAGATCATAGTCTTGTACAGTAAGAGCTTTGACCGTATGGTGAGACGTTTCGAGCGGAACAGTCTTTGTAAGCTGAAATAGGCTCTGTTGGCTGACAACAACCGTGCGCGGATTTCATCATCGTAGTTGTTATCGGTTGTGATTTTCGACCCTAGTTAGGAGAAATTGTCTCAAAGTTGTATTCTCCTATCCTTATACTTCCTGTTTGACCAGTGCGGTTTGATGTTGTTGGCTGGTTCGTTTTCGGTGCTGACGTTGCCACCATATATTTTGCCTTGCCTTCATTGATGTGCAGCCCAAAATCTCGCGCCGATCGCCGCCTGCTCGATCTGGATGAAGGCCGTTTGTACGTCTCGGGTGGTTCTTCCCATGATGTCGATATCGTCAGCATAGGCCAATAGTTGTGTGGACTTAAAGAGGATCGTACCTCTTGCATTTACCTCATCATCACGGATCACTTTCTCAAGGGCTAGGTTAAAGAGGACGCATGATAGGGCATCCCCTTGTCGTAGACCATTGTTGATGTCGAATGGTGTTGAGAGTGATCCTGCTGCTTTTATCTGGCCTCGCACATTACTCAGGGTCAGCCTGGTCATCTTATCAATTTCGTCGGGATACCGAATTCTCTCATGGCCGTATACAGTTTTACCCTGGCTATGCTATCATAGGCGGCTTTAAAGTCGATGAATAGATGGTGCAGCTGTTGTCCATATTCTAACAGTTTTTCCATCGCTTGTCTCAGAGAGAAAATCTGATCTGTTGCTGATTTGCCTGAGTGAAGCCTCTTTGGTATGGGCCAATGATGTGCTGGGCGTATGGGGCTATCCGGCCTAGCAAGATAGCGGAGAATATCTTATAGATGGTACTCAGCAGCGTGATACCTCTATAATTGCTGCACTGTGTGATATCTCCCTTTTTATGTATGAGGTAGATAATGCCTCTTTGCCAATCGTCAGACATTGATTCGCTGTCCCATACCTTGAGCACAAGTTGATAAACCACTTGGTGTAACTGGTCGCCTCCATATTTAACCAATTCGGCTGTAATTCCATCGGCTCCTGGCGACTTATGATTTTTTAGCCGATGAATTGCACGGACTGTTTCTCCTAAACTTGGTGGTGGTATTCAATATACGTACTTTATATGTTCATATGTATACTTTTGTACACGAAGTAAATGGAAAAGATGTGTACGATCAATTTCAATACGTGCATATATAATATAATACAATATTCGGGAATAGGCAATGTTTGTTTGTTTAGGGTGAGCATAATATTTGCGTCTGTAATATGTACGTATGTTTTGTAGTTTGAAAAAAAATATGAAGGAATATTTTGGGGTTTTATCGAAATAAGAATGCAAAAATTGTCAATGGGTGTAACAGTTTCCCGAAAATAATGCCGACAGACCGAGGGCGAGGTAAACTGATTATAAACCTCTTCTTTAACACATCTAAAAAGCAGCGAATACCAACGGGATCTTCTCATCCTACTAGAAATAATATGTAAAAGTGCTTCTCATATTTTTCTATTCAATTGAAATGTCAAAGAGGACCATTCTGTTACTATGAACATAATGTATAAATACGCTAGTACTGGAATAAATGTATAAAATTAATCGAAAAGTAATTTGAATTACAGATAAGAATTCCACAAAATTTTTATAAAGATTTCGCAAGAGATTTACATAAAATCCATCATATTTTGAACTAATTACTTCGTTCTTATGAAAATCAATACAGTTAAGGTTTATATTTAGAAGGAACGTCTCGTCTACGGGCCCCTTTACATACAGTAAATGGCATGACTTTGTGTTACGTTTAAGGGTTAAGAGGCGGCGTATATATCTGAAAGAGGTTGTAATTTTTAAGGTTTTGTGTGAAGCAGAACCTAATTGAAATAGATTCATTGTCTGTCTGTCCGTCTGTCCGTTTACCGGAAAAGCCAAAAGAACGAAATTCGGCATCATCATAGGCGGTAATATAGGATATAATTCTGAAAAGTTTGAATGAAATTTAACTATTATTAACAAACTTATAGAATGTCAAAGTGTCGCATTTCACGTAAAGATGTTGCAACCTAAGGCGCGTATGGCGTCATAATCATATAAAGTGAAGTTATGTGCACGGCGAGGTCCATGGCGACATTTTCCTTTTTTGACTTTTTTAGTTATTTATCTCTCACTTCTATCTTAATTATCGTTCACATAATGTGAGAACAAAACCTTTAGTCTCGAAGCGCCCAGCTTCCGGTATTTCGACTTGTTTGATGTTTCCATCGGTAAAAGCCTCTTTGGTGCGTTCACTGCGTGCATCGTCCTCCGGTGCTCATTTCTCTTTTTCTCCAAAAAGCAATGCTTTATTAACACACGAAATTCCTTTTTATCCATTTTCTTCAAACTATCAAAAGTTGCTTCACTCAAAATTCGTTATCCCACAAGCTAATAGTCTGGCAGCTGTTAATTTTGTACACGTGCCTTTGGAAGTTAGAATTGACGAAAAATTAGATGGATTTTATAGTAGTAGCGCCATCTGTGCGTTAACTTGAGAGATTTCGACTTAGAGAAGTTTTACTGTATTTATGAAAATACTGTTCGGATCTTATGAAATTTTACAACAGGACTTATAAATGTCAACTCTTTCGAAAAATGCAAAATCACCAAGGAAATATGCTTTTTAAAAAGTGCCCTGAATTAAATTTTGCAGATTTTCTGGGATCTAACTGAAGATTTTTTAAATAAAGCAACAGAATGCAATTTTTAGCGATTACACTAGTGTTGTGAATCATGAATTTTCACTTGTGTCAGTAAGTGAAACAAGTCGGGAAACCGGAAGCTGGACGCTTCAGGTACGAAAGGTTTTATGTATTTCGTAGTACGTAGCACGTAATATATCCATATATTATGTGAGAGTATCCATTTTCGGGTGATATTGACATTCATAGTCTTCAATTTTCAAAGAAGCAACAAATTTGAGGTGTTATATCTTTATTAGTAATAGTGCGATTTTCAGCAAACTTGGTAAGATCATGCTCTATATTATAGCGTATATTACTGCAAAATTTCATGGTACTAGGATGAACTTAAGGGGGGTTTCTAACCAATTATAAAAAATTGTAGTAATATGCTATTATTCACTTTATTTAAACAGATATCGGCATGGAAGGTATTTCCGAGCCCAGGCACCATATAGTGGCAGCCTCCTGATTTTTTTCAGATTTTTCGGTTTGGTAGTTTCTGAGAATGGCCCCCTTAAAGAAGTGATCACTTTCAACCCGCCGCGCTCCCCACCCTTCCTACGAATGTCAAAACTAAGATCGGCTGCGAAAAGTAATAATCGAGACCTTTAATTTGATACCCCACATGACTATATTTGATGAAAGGCATGTATGGGGACCCCCCCTTAAATTCGATTTAAAAGGATGTAATTCACTGTATGCGTGAGCGTTCACAGTTCCCACCTTTCTACCAAATTTGGTGTCAATCGCTGTAACCGTCTCCGAGAAAAATGCGTGTGA
This sequence comes from Hermetia illucens, assembly GCF_905115235.1. Taxonomy (NCBI): domain Eukaryota; kingdom Metazoa; phylum Arthropoda; class Insecta; order Diptera; family Stratiomyidae; genus Hermetia; species Hermetia illucens. The sequence continues at coordinate 55,638,372 of NC_051849.1, forward strand.
CCGACAGACAGACAGACAGACAGACAGACAGACAGACGGACAGACAGACAGACAGTAAACCGATTTAATAAGGTTTTGTTTTACAAACAAAACCTTAAAAATGCATATAAAGGGCAGGGCCAGCAATTCAAAAATATCTTGAAGAAGTTGAGTTGTTTTCATGTTAAACAGTCAGTGTCTATGCACGGGATAAAACGGTAGTAATGGACATGGGTAGTATTATGAAGAAGGCCTCGCAGACGATTTATCATCATCAACGGCACAACAACCGGTATCCGGTGTAGGCCTGTCTTAATATGGAATTCTAAACATTCCGGTTTTGCGCTGAGACCCAATTCGATATCCCTAATTGCTGTCTGGTATCCTGGAATATGACATCGTTCTATCTAAGCCAGGATCTAGCACGTCTTGTTTTTTCTACCACAGATACTACTATAGGCTACTTATAGTGGGTGTATTGGTCTCCATACTGCTCTATGCAACAATAGTTTATTGAACTACCCTTCTGCGCCGCTTCGGATGATGGGACATATACGATTATTTGAATGATATCAACCGATATCCTGACAAAAAATCTTGGGAATCCCAGATCCTCTGATTGGCATAAATGACGACAACGATTGATTTAGATCTAAACCAGATAATGCAGCAACTTTTCTAACTGGGATGGTATCCTAAAAATTCGGGAGCTATCCACATCTCGACATTCTTTTTTTCAATTAGCAACTCAAAGAGTTAGTCGCTGTATTTTTGTATGATACATTTCAACATATTTTCAACACCCAGTCTCCCCTTAATGCATGGCTATGTGACTACGAAGATATGTAAATACACCACGGACCATAAAACTAGAGCAGTTTGGCGATTCATTTGAATTTTTACTAATAGTGTATCCGCCATTAAGCTTTTGATTTCAAATTCATAATTGTCGTCTTAACAATATGAAAAGCAACTCATAATTGGAGAATCCGTCTTGAGAGACTCAGGCATTGTACTTCCGCCTCCGGCTAAAGTAAAAGTTATTGCAATTTCACTGGCTCCGAATATTGGCGCGATTTGTCGCTATTATTGTTATTATTATGACAATAACCGATGGACTGTGCGCCAAAATATTCGGCTACTGCGGAATCCTCATTAAAATGCAAGTAATGCAACCGTTTGATTACGTGTGAAAGCCGTAATCAACTACGACGAAGCAGCATTTGAACGCTAATTGGACCGGGCGAAATTCTCCGCAGAGTCAGCATAGACCATGTGTATTCAAGCTGAACCGAAGGAGAGGGATCGTAATTATTAACGAAAGTAATTTCAATCTTGGCAGATCTAAACTCGATTAGCTGATGCGAAATAATTAGCCTGTCAGTTTGGAGCTCGCCTGTCCGTGGATGGGTGTCTGCGCGGCCGAGCCAGATGGAAAATTTGCTTTTCCACTCATGTATTGAGACATCAAACATTGCCAATTAGGAATAAAGTCGTTTGGACGCTCAAATCGCTATTGACGAGCCAATTCTGAAATTGCGTAATGAAACTCGGCAGTTGGATGATTGGCTTCCTGGAAGCACTGGGTTCCGTCAAATGACGCTTTCACAAAGCAAAGTAGTAGCGAAATGGAAGCAAACAGCTTTTCTCATGCTTCTGGCGACGTCAGCATGAATTGTATTCCGCTGCAAACCTTCATCTCAGACTACCTCAACTGCTAGACTGACTACCCCTGCCATTGTGTTGCGATTTACCTTGAATTATTAAAATCAATGTTTTTTCCCCTTTCCGCTCCGAGCATTTGGAAACAATACCTGAATTTCGGACAATTGTTTTTGGTTTGCGAGAGTGCTCCATTCTTCGCTCAAACTCATGAAAATTTAATTTAGTCACATTCGAGTGTTGAATGTTAAATCGAAATTTGATTAATGTATGTACATATGTATATATGGACATCTCTATTAATTTAGGATTTAAGATTTATGCTTTGCAATATAATGAGCAGCTGCTTTGCACATTAGTACATAAATGCATTTTCCTTAAGAAATTACCACAAATGGGTAAAGGAAGGGAAGAAATTACCACAAATGGGCAAAGGTACTGGAGATAAAATTTGTTAATTTCTCATCATCATCATCATCAACGGCGCAACAACCGGTATCCGGTCTAGGTCTGCTTTAATAAGGAACTCCAGACATCCCGGTTTTGCGCCGAGGTCCACCAATTCGATATCCCTAAAAGCTGTCTGGCGTCCTGACCTACGCCATCGCTCCATCTTAGGCAGGGTCTGTTTCGTCTTCTGTTTCAACCATAGATATTGCCCTTATAGACTTTCCGGGTGGGATCATCCTCATCCATACGGATTAAGTGACCCGCCCACCGTAACCTATTGAACCGGATTTTATCCACAACCGGACGGTCGTGATATCGCTCATAGATTTCGTCATTGTGTAGGCTACGCAATTGTCCATCCACATGTGGGGGGCCAAAAATTCTTCGGAGGATTCTTCTCTCGAACGCGACCAAGAGTCCGGAATTTTTCTTGTTAAGAACCCCAGTCTCCGAAGAATACATGAGGACTGACAAGATCATTGTCTTTTACAGTAAGAGCTTTGACCCAATGGTGAGACGTTTCGAGCGGAACAGTTTTTGTAAGCTGAAATAGGCTCTGTTGGCGGCCAACAACCGTGCGCGGATTTTATCACCGTAGCTGTTATCTGTTGTGATTTTCGACCCTAGATAGGAGAAATTATCAACGATCTCAAAGTTGTATTCTCCTATCTTTATTCTTCCCGTTTGACCAGTGCGGTTTGATGTTGTTGGTTGGTTGGTTTTCGGTACTGACATTACCACCATATACTTTGTCTTGCCTTCATTGATGTGCAGCCCAAGATCTCGCGCCGTCTGCTCGATCTGGATGAAAGCAGTTTGTAAGTCTCGGGTCATTCTTCCCATGATGTCGATATCATCAGCATAGTTCAGTAGTTGGGTGGACTTACAGAGGATCGTACCTCTTGTATTTACTTCATCATCACGTATCACTTTCTCGAGGACTAGGTTAAAGAAGACGCATGATAGGGCATCCCCTTGTCTTAGACCGTTGTTGATGTCGAATGGTTTTGAGAGTGATCCTGCTGCTTTTATCTGGCCTCGCACATTGGTCAGGGTCAGCTTAGTCAGTCTTATCAATTTCGTCGGGATACCGAATTCTCTCATGGCCATGTATCTGTGGCATTGGATCAGTAAAGGGAGCTAGGATATTCTACGATGAAAGATCCATAAGACCGAGAGTTTCCATCCTGATGTCAAGACGGTTAGAGGCAACCATGCTGAGACAGTACTGTTCCCAGGACTTAGCTAGGGTCATCATACAATACCAGATAAATGGCAAGAGGAAAAACATAATAGTTGCCCCTGCTTATTTACCCTAGGATTCTTTGTGTCCTCCACCGACGCAATAACTAAGGGATCTGGTAGTGTATGTATAATGAAGTGGCCTCGAACTCTTAATAGGTTGCGGTGCGAATGCCCAACATATTTGATTTCATTACTTTAGCTGGTCTTATGACTACAAACGTAGGTTGCGCCCCTACCTTCGTGGGATTGAAAAGAAGTGAAGTAATTGACCTAACAATCTGTACTGCAAAAGTGTTAGAGTTGATTACACACTGACGAGTGCTAGACGAGGTCCCACTGTCAGATCACGATACCTAGAATTCAATCTGACTATGCGAACAGCCTGCACTACAAAGACGGAACTCTAGGAAAACGGATTGGACAAAGTTCAATAAACTTCTTGGCAATAAAGTACAGTTCCCTAGGTGACTAAGGACTCCTTTGGCGCTGAACATGAATTGAAAACTCTACACACTTTTAAAGTGCTATGAAGAGGCTTGTCTTATTACCCAAGGCCAAAGCGCTAAAACGGTTCATTGGTGGAACAGGGAACTGGAAAAACTCAGGAAATCAACCAGGCAACTTCTAAACGGGGCTTGCAAAAGTAAAAAGAACGAAGACTGGTTAAATTTCAGGAACTCACAGCGTGAATATAAGAGGCTCGTTCGGTCTTCGAAACGAGACTCTTTTAGAGCGTACTGTGAGGAACTGGAAAGCGAAAGAGAGTCCTCAAAAGGGATGAGTCGGTCAAGTTGGACTCTCTTAGAAAACCCGACGGTACTTTCACGAGCTCCCGACTGGATTCAGTACAGACCCTCCTGGAAGTACACCATCCGGGAGAAGGGGTGAGAGATGTGGCAGGAGAAGAGTTAACGGTTCTTGCAACCCCTTCACCACACAAGTGCTGCAAAGGAAACTGGAACACTGCGAAAGCGGTTGTTACCCATGAAAAGGTGAGAGGTGCCATACTGTCCTTTGAACGTTTCAAAGCACCTGGCATGGATGGTATCTATCGGGCAATGCAAAAGGAGGGTATGAAGCACTTAGATCAACCTCTAAGAAATATTTTTCGAGGATGTCTTGCTCTGGGCTACGTACCTTCCTCTTGGCAAAAGGTTAAGGTAGTATTCATACCGAAACCTGGGAAAGATGATATTCTATTCCAAAAAACTTCAGACAGATCAGCTTGACTTCATTCTTGCTGAAAAATTTGGAGGGACTGGTGGAGCGTCACATTCATGGAAACGCACCTAGTTCGCACCCACTTAATGAAAACCAACATAGAATGTCCTGCGAGTCTGCTCTTCAGTCTTTGGTCACAAAGATAGAAGATGCAACTTTGAATGGTGAGTATGCGATGGGGGTGTTCGTGGACATTGAACGGGCTTTTGAATGTCGCACTTTCAAAAACTTTGTGATGCCGCCAGAGAGCATGGTGTTGATGATGCTTTAATTAAGTGGATCCATGCTATGCTAACGCAGAGATTGTTGTGCGCTGAGGTGGGTGTCGATCGCTATCTGACTACAGAAGCAACGAAGGGCTGCCCCCAAGGAGGTGTGCTTTCGCCATTTCTGTGGAGAATGCTGATCGACTCAATACTATCCAATACACGCTCAAGCTTATGCTGATGACGTGGCTGTGCTTGCTGTTGATCGGGATCTTGGAACGATGAACGTTGATTTTATAGACAGTTTGTGCCTCAGACATGGTCTTTCAGTTAATCCAAATAAAACTACAATGGTATTATTCACAAAAAGGAGAGAACTGGATGGGCTTTGCCTCCCTGAGATGAGAGGTATTACCCTTCAATTCTCCGAAGAAGTGAAATATCTGGGAGTCACTTTAGATAAAAAACTTCTTTGGAACAAACATGTAGAGGTAAAGATGAAACGAGCTTTCACAGCTTATGGGCTGTGCAGACGGACCTTTGCCTCGACATGGGGACTCAGGCTTCATGTAGTAATGTGGATATACGTTGCCATCATTAGGCGGATGTTCGTATATGCATCCGTAGTGTGTTGGGTTAAGATGAGACAAAAAGGTTTTCACCATAAACTAGCCGCACTGCAAAGAACTGTGTGTCTGGGTACCATTGGTACCATGAGCACGACATCCAGCGCAGCTCTGAATGTAGCTCATAGACTAATTGGATTAGATCTATTGGGAAATAACGGATTTTGAGGGCACAGAGCATTGGAAGAATTACTGTGAAGACTGAATCCAGTTCTTACAATGCCTTCCGATTCACATGTCCTCATACATCTGTTTGGTAGAAGATATGAAGTTACCCTGGAGCGTAGAGAGAACTGGGAATTCCCAGAAGAGTGCGTGGCGAGATATACGGAAGTCTTCTACACCGATGGCTCAATAGCAGAAGAGCGTTTTGGAGCTGGAGTCTACCTTTCGAGTAAAAACGAAGAGTGGGCTTTTCCTATGGGACAATATGCAACGGTTTTTCAAGCCGAAGTTTATGCGATCCTAAGGACGGCAAACTGGGTGATTGACGAGCGGTTGAAGAACAGGCGCATCGCAATCTGCAGTGATAGCCAAGCTGCATTGAGGGTGGGGCGCGGCAGGATGTCGCGAATACCAGCGGACAGATGACGTCACCGGCGCTCCACTCAGTTCAGGCCTCGCTACAAGAGTGAAGAACAGAGTAGGTGACGAGAAACGTCAGAAAGATAATAACTGAAGTTAAGAAAAAAGAGTTTTGACATGTAATTTTCAAACAAACTAAACTAATTATTGAAGTTGTGAAATTATTCGACTGAGCCAATTATTCCTTTATATCAATAAAATTATTTAAGCTGCGTTTTCTATGTTCATTTTAAAATGTATTACTAAACTTTCAACATACTCGTTCTGTAAAATATGTATGTTTAATTAAGTCGTACCAAGACTAAAAGGGCGTTGAGTATTACCTCGAAAATCGTCCAGAAATCCAGAAACCTCTCTAGATTCAATACGGTGGAACTACTCTGGGTACCTGGTCACTATGGCGTAGAGAAAAATGGAATCTCGGATGCTTTAGCGAAAGAGGGGTCAATTTCGTCTATGCCGGGACCGGAACCAGCAATTGGAGTATCAGTAGCATTGGCTAAGTCTGTTTTCAAAAACTGGGAACAAGCTTCCCACAATGACAGATGGCAGAGTCTAAATGCTGCTTGACACTCCAAACTTTTCCTGCCAGAACCGAACATGGGTACCGCAAAGTTTATCCTGTCGAAAAACAGGAGGACTTGCAGGTGTATTGTGGGCATTCTGACAGGCCAATACGCCTGAGTGCTCAGAAGCTGGAGCTTCTCCCCCACCACCCACACACACAAGAATCAATTCAAAATACATACCAAAATGTAAACGTTTTTAATTTATAACATCAAAATAAAGAGGATTTATTAGAAAATATTATAAAAGTACACATGTATCTAAATATGAATACTTATGAGTCACTCCTCATGACTTGATGACAAATCACGATGAATCCCTGCTGAGGTTTGCAGTTGAGAAGCTGTCCCAGCTGTTGACGGTTTGAAAAATTTAGTTAAAGTTGTCTGATTTGCTTTAAACTTTCTCGATTTATACAATTCCCGACAACATTCAACACTTTTACTTATTGAAAAGGACACCGTCCGCCTTCTTTTATTGTCTGCATCACCCTCCAAATGCTTCAAAGTCTTCTTAATGTGTTCCAAAAATTTGGAAACTTTTTTGGTTGGAAACTCTCGCAGGGTGTCCAGGAGCATTATCGACTAATAGCAAAACCTTGTGCGATAGTTAAGTTGTCCTTCCTACAGTATTCTTTGACTCCTGGACAAAATTCATTTCTAAACCATTCAGTGAATAAAGCCGAAGTTACCCAGGCCTTTTTATTATGTCTCCAAATAACTGACCGCGTGGTATTCGAAATATTTTTTAAGACCCAGTAGAGGATTCAGTTTGAAATCCGCCCAAAACAAATATAAGCCTGTCTTTGGAGACTTTAAAGCCTGGTGTTGTAGCTTCTTTCTTGGAAATAAATATACGTGATGGTAAACGCTTCCAGTAAAGTCCTGTCTCATCGACATTTAAAACTTGTCTCGGGCTGTAACCGCCTTCATCAATAATACTTTTAAGCATGTCAGGAAATTTTTTCGCTTCTTCAAAATCAACACTAGCCACTTCTCCAGTCCAGTGAATTTGCCTTTTCTTGGATAACTGCAGTTGAAATTGGTATGTTTCTCTGGTTCATGTTGATAATCCAGCCATACAGCAATTTTTCCATCTTCTCTAATACAAAGGGTCGGTGTTTTGTGATTATAGTACTTCGTGGTGAAGAAATGCCCGCCTTAATATGCTCGCGAATTTTTTCTACATTCCTTTTTATCTGTTTGATAGCATGGCTTCAATCCCATGGAAACAGCCGTTTGCGCGGCTCCCTCTCCTTCATTCAAACGTTTAATTATTTCTATTTTTGTTTTTAAATTAATAACTTGCCTCTACCTTTTCTCTCTAGAGAAGCTGTATCCTTTATCCATACTGCTATGTGGGTTTTTGATCCTTTTTCTGTTAAAACAATGTTGTCACTTAGAATATGAAGGTCCGTTTAAAAAGAAAGTTTCTTACCAAGTTTTAGTCGTTAATTTCATACTCGAAATCAAACCAATATCGTATTAGGCGTCCTTTAGTCTTAAGTTCTACTATCAAGATTAAATTAAAACTAACGAGGATTCTTTTATTTACGTGTCAGATAATTATGTACATAGTTGGATGGATTTCAATATTTGTAACGTCCGATCCCTTCAGGCTTTATTTGAACAGATTGCTTACATGCAACGGATCCTTATCCAGCGTTATCTGAAAGTGTAATTACCTAACTCGCTCTCAATGTTTACCTAAGAATAATCTTCTAATGTCCTTCCGTTTTCATGTAAACTTGCAAACCAACCATAATAAACCAAAATAATTAGTTCAGATGCTTCCTTTTGTTCACAACAATCGAAGTTTTGTTCTCGTGCACCAAGTTCTTCTCTTTCAACAAATATGTTAATACAAATCCAGAAAACAAGGAATCAATTAAACACATTCACAATATAAAGATATAAGCTGGACATTCTGGGCCTAAGCAAAGTAATATGGTGGGACTGTAAAGAGTGCTCCTCTCCTTCTTGCTGTACTTAGGGCAATGTGCTTTCTTCACTCTGGAAAGCAAACTGGTATTAGACGCGAATCCGGTGTCGAGTCGTTACTGACCGCTACCACATGGCTCGCTAAGTTAAGGAGCCTCACAATAGAAGAGTGCTAGGGACCAACTGGGATTTCCTATATGGTGGAGAAGGATGCTTTATACGAACAATTACACGCAGTTCAGGGGAGGATTCGTAAAGGTGACATCTGAATGCCAAGGTAAGTTCTGTTCGGCCGTGGGTAACACGGTCTTGGTGACCATAACGATAATGGTAGGACGCTTGTGGATTTTTGCAGTTTCAGCCGCCTCGCAATTGGAGCCACATTGTTCGAGAACAGAACTTGCCATAAGGTCAGTTGGGTTTCAACTAGTTGACACCATACGACAATTAGATTGATTACTGTGAAATGAGCAATATATTGGAGTTGTTTTCTGGATGTGTATAACAAAGAGGCGCTGACATTTGAATATAAACGGATTACCATATAATTGTCCCTTGTTTTCGCTTATGTGTTGCGTCCGCCACTTCTCGTAGGGTTGCAGACCTGAAGATGACGATTCACCATATTGGCCAAAGTGCCCGAACAATACAAAGGACGTACAACGACTGAAGTGGAAAAACTGATAACAGCCATCAGCTTAGACAGGCATACATTAGATGGGAAAAGGGAGGAAAGAGAGATACCAAAGTCCAGGCCTGTCTTCATAAGCTACTCCAGCCATCCCGGTTTTGATCCGAAGTCCACCAATTCGATATCCCTAAAAGTTGTCTGGCGTCCTGATCTACGCCATCGCTCCATCTCAGGCATGGTCTGCCTTGTCTTCTTTTTCTACCATAGATATTGCCCTTATAGACTTTCCGGGCTGGATCATCCTCATCCATATGGATTAAGTGACCCGTCCACCGTAACCTATTGAACCATGGCATCCCTCATAGATTTCGTCGTTATGTAGGCTACGGAATCGTCCATCTTCATGTAGGGGCCAAACATTTTTCGGAGGATTCTTCTCTCGAACGCGGCCAACAGCACGAACACTAGACAACTTCTAATCCAGCTCCGCCACGTAATACCATATGGTGTAGCAGTACCGCGGATAGAGTGGATGGAAAAGGAGGAGGTTTTAATGGCTAAAAGTGCCACAAAATGGTCTTTTAGGAGCCAGCGGTTTTAAATTGTAAACAAAACTTTAAATTGCAATTGTTTAAATTTCAAACAAAACCTTAAAAAGACTGACCTAATAGCGCCGGCTGATGCTAAACTAAAATTTTGTTTAAAAATTGAGGGATTCCCAAGTCCACCATCCACTTAATGGGGTCCGCCATTTGTGTTCGTTATAATTCATTCACATGACGTGTTTTTGAGTCAATAAAAGGGAGCAAATACCACCTTGTAACCAGAGAGGTGGCGCAGCGTCTGATGAGTTGCCTCTGCCCTGGACGAAACTACAAGACATATAGGGAAAACAAGCTTTTATCATTTCAAATTTGTGGTTTTGTTTTTTCTTTGTAACAATGGAGTGAAGTGCTTATTTTTCATTTTATTTCTATAGAATAGATAATAGAGAAGAATTGAAGACATGAACTGAATATTGCCTTTATTAATTAATTATGAAAATCCTAATTTAATCACAGAAAAGGTAAGCAGACGAATACTTCTTTGACACTGTGCATAATCATTTCGTATCATTTTATAAACCAACTACAAATGCAAAAATCCCGCAACCAAACTTACGCAAAAAACCACAAGATTTTTCAAGCGCCGTTTTGTCGTTGAATTTTTAAATAATAAACAGATTCTCGCGACTATTATTTTCTTAGCATCTTCATCTTTATTTTTGAACGTCCACATTGGACTTTTATTACACTAAACGCTTCAATAAAAAGAACCTTTCTTAATAACGAAATAATTCCGCATGCTGTGCCATCTACATTTGACTAGCGATACATAATCGAGCATCGAAACCTCTCATTATAGACAGCCCTGACTTCAGCTTCGAGTTCGAATTCAGTGATTAGAAATCAAACATCGAAAATCCTGAACTGTCATTTCCTTCAAAAGTCGTGCTTGAGACCAGAAGTGTAGGTGGAGACGGATTTCCTTGCGTTTTGAGGCTATTCTGCAAATTTATGGAAAGATGGTGAGTCTGACAGCTGGCGACATTGAGTCTCTTTTCCGTGCACCGGAATTCAAGCGGATTTTAGACTTATCCATTGAGTAATTCGTGGCACACAACTGCGACTCAAAGCCCTCAAAAATGTTGCGATTGTTTTTTGTTTGACCGAAGTCCTTATATCCACGTTTGCTTCTCTTGCAGTCGGTGAGTGAATTCCTCAAGGGTTTGCCCTGTCACAACGAGCAGAACTTCTCACTATTCAATACGGAAAACGGAATTCGAACGTCACTGAAAAGGCCTTCGGTGTACTTGCCCACGGAAGATCTGCCATCGGAGCAAAGTAAGTGTGAAAGTGGGGCGCAGTTGACGCGCTGACCACTCCGCCGATTTCACGATGCATTTACAATTCTCCTCTCTTGCAGTTATCGTCACCGAGAAGAAAAATATTCTGCTTAGATACCTGCACCAGCAGTGGGATAAGAAAATCGTAAGTCGGTCGCCTCGTGCGCGAGCCCTGACCTTACTCACTCGCTTTTGTACACTTTTGTTTTCAGAATGCCCCCAAACGGAGAGACAACAGCGAGGTCGGCGGCGACGCATCTAATCGGAAGCGCCCCCGGCTGGAGCGGGAAACGAACTGAGCTCGGAAGCGGTTTGCCTAGGTCTAGGGTGTAAACTTATTTTTATATTACTGAAACTTCTAATTAAGTCATTTGCGACCGTGCGAAACGTGTACCATACTTCCGACCAGCGCATTTCTACTTTCGTAATTTCTGTGGAATTCCTTTCGCCATTCACTTCACCGGGGAGGACGCAGCAGGCGGGACGCGTGCTCGAATTCAGTTTGGTTATTTATTCTTGTTCCTGTTCGGTTCTCCGTTTGGTTCGAAATTCGTTTTACCCAATTCCTTTTACTCAGAAATGTGAGCGGATTTAGTTTGTAAGAGAATTGCTTCTTGTCATCGAAGTGAATAAAAAAGCGTAACGAATTGAAAGCAAGTGCTAAGTGTTTCCTCTTTGTTCGAAGTGTCTAGCGTAAGACACTGTCGGGGGTGAATGATTAGTCTCAAAGTGTGTGTTGGATTCATCTACCCAGGGCAAAGAAAAAGGCGAATGACCGCTTAGAAGCCTGCAGGCGGTAGTGACATTTTGGTCATTTTGCATGGGAACCGATTGGTCTACAAGTAATGGTGGATCAAAAATGTTCCAAGCGGGCAGAATGGAACCCACGCCTCAAGCCCAATGTGAATCCGCCACGAAAACAGTAGAATCTATGTTATTGCCATCGCGAAGACAGTTGAATATATATCTTAGCAAAAAGTCTGCAACGACTAGCAAATTGCTTATTTATGTTAGGTTAACAATAAGGAAACGACTAGAACCTTACTGGCCACCGTCTCATCCGAATTTCCAGTTTATGGGAACAGAGTTAACTTCAAAAATTCTGTATTTTCCATCTAAGGACATGAATCAATAATTTCAATTATAACACCTCAAGGGACATGCATAATATGCTGCCACATGCCACCCACACGTGGGTGAATATTGGCATTGATGAACATGTAAACAAGCAATTGACACTTTTTTGGTTCGAAACGCGGTTGAGTAGAATTTTTTAATAAAAATATATGAATTTCAGCTAAATATCTTTTGATTTGAAGACTCCTTCTTTCCCTGCACGGAACCATTCGTTCCGGCTTTTTTACCCTCTCGGGCCACATATGTTTGTGGCCGTATCAATGATAACGTCCTTTAGGTACTTGTAGGTTAGCTAGCTTCGGTTATTGCGGCATCCATTTCCTCCTTATAGGTGCTACGGGTATTGAGGGATTATCTGAAAGACCGCTTCCTGCTCTATGAGACGCTAGAGGGCCAAAGGAGGATGGAAATCACGTCGGGAGCAGCACAGCGATCTATCCTAGGGCCGGACCTCTGGAACGCTTCCTACGATAGTCTGCTGAGAGTCGATATGCCCGAAGAGTCACGCCTGGTCGGTTATGCAGACGACGATGCGGCACTTGTTGCTGGACGCACTGTTGAACAGGCGCAAAGTAGGCTTGGCATATTGATGCGACGGGTAAGCGGATGGATGACTGCTCACGGTTTCAACCTTGCACTGGAAAAAACCGAAGTAGTCATCCTGACCAGAAGGAGAATCCCGACCCTACGTCCCATATCGATCGGCGAGTTGACTATAGAGTCAAAACCAGCGTCTAAATACCTTGGTTTAACGCTCGACTCGAAAATGAGCTTCTTCGAGCAAATCAAAGCAGCAACGGACAGGACTGCAGCTGGAGTCGCAGCCTTGAGTCGGCTAATGGCGAATGTCGGGGGCCCTATATCAACTAGGAGACGTCTTCTCATGGGAGCAACGCAGTCGGTTCTTCTCTATGGTGCGGAGGTATGGGCTGATGCCCTCGACAAGGAGGTGCATCGTAAACGCCTCGCTCAAGTGCAGAAGCGGGGAGCTTTGCGAGTGGCGTCTGCTTATCGCACCGGAATCCAAACTGGCTGTGATGGTGATCGCGGGAGTGATTTCCGTTGCCCTCCTTCTAAGGAGCGCAAAGCTATCTACCGCCGTAAGGGCGAAAACTTAAGAGAGGTGGTTGCCCGTGAGGAACGTCAACGCATCCTTACCGAGTGGCAACTTTCTTGGCAAAATGAGCCAAGTTGCAGGTGGACTGCGCGGCTCATCGACAAATTAGACCCGTGGTTGAACAGAACGCATGGTGAGATTGATTACTTGCTTCTAAGTGGGCATGGAGGTTTTTAGTCTTACCTGCACAGGATTGGGTAGGCGCGATCTCCTGATTGTATGTTCTGCAATGGAGTGGCGGATGACGCTGAACACACCTTTTTCTCTTGCGAGAGGTGGGACGACCTCCGCCAGCAGCTTTATGCAGACACAGGGGAGCTCTCTCCAGACAAGATTGTCAGAGAAATGCTGGAATCGTATTGCGCATTATATTCGGACTCTTTTTATTGCGAAGAAGATTGAACTCGACCGTCGGAAGGATCGGACGGTAAGGAGTTCCCTAAACTAACAACAACTTCCTTCCTCCCCTCCCCTCCCCTCCCGTTGGTAAAAGGAATTCGCTGACTTGAAGGCTCCCAAAGCCGGCAGAGCTAGCCCGAAGTAATGTATCAAACGATTTCAGGTTAGTTCTCTGATGACAGGGAGATGTCTAGTTGGTAGTCCGCCAACGTGCTGTTGCGCGAGTCCAACACTCTGTGCGTAAACGCATTCACCTACTATACTCCCCAAAACAAAAAAAAAAAGAAAAAAATAGGTGCTACGGAGGACTATGTTGCGGATGGCTTCAGTATTCATTCTCACTTGATTGTCAGAGGAGATTCTAGGTGGTGTTGTAATTCGAGAGCGCAGCATCAAGCAAACAAAATAGTGATCGGTCTATATTGACCCTTCTGTTAGCTTGAACATTCATCAAGGCTAAGAAGTGGTAGCTTTTGGTTAGCATATGTGTAGTGGCCGTGGCTTCGCGACGGAAGCGGAATCTCTTTCTGAATCAATTTGCCCATAATAATTATTAATTAATAATTAATTCCATAATGTACAATTACCCTAATGTTCGCCGCAGATTGCACATTATTGAATGCATTCGGGTGAATTGATCTTGACACAGGGGACTGATTTGCCCCATCCGTAGGCGCAAGCGCATCTTGCTGCAACATGAACTCTCGGAGTTCAACAGAGTTCAAGGCGAGCGTAGGGGCATGGGGATCGGTTTGTGGGTGGACAGCAGGTCAACTGCCGATGGGATTAGGATAAAGGTTTTGATTGGCACTGGGAGCAGTCGTGAAGGTGACACTGTGAGGAACGATTTTTGAAATTTCCCCCTGCTAAGCATCGCGAGAAGATGAAGTGTTCTTTTTGAAACATTCCCAAAAGCTCAATGAAGTGAATTATTGTGAATTCGTGAATCTCGTCTGCCCCTTTTGATTCGAGCAATCAAAATTTGAAAATCCCGAATTGGCAGGGTTCTTGTCGTGCTGTGTGTTTGCCAAAAGCCGATAAAAATATATCAAAATGTTTTTAAAGAAGGAACATTAATTCTAAAAATTGACGAGGAGAAAAATCGCCTCGAGGCGGTTAATAGCTCGACGGTATAGTTTCGTTATTTGTGGAATGAGCAGCTAAAACGCAAACCAAGTGAATTGTCGACGATTCTAATAACCGCATAGAAGATTTAATTATGAAAATGAGTTTACATTAATTAAAATGGACCACGTTTAGGAACTTCTTAAAATTATTGCTACAACAGTCGAAAACTACTATAGTTAACAGTGATTAACAAAAATGTGCGATTGGAAAACAAGAGACTCATGGTTTTAATTCGATGGGTTTTATTCTTCACCAATAGTTAATTTCATTTCTTAATCAATGATTGTGCGATTGTGTTCGAGGAGATCGTTTTGTTTTTTTTTTTCATCCTAAAAGATAATCTGTGAAAAAATAATGTGCAATGATATATTAGATTGCTGGATTATAAAATTTGAGAAAACGGTTACTAATTTTCGATTATTCAGGCAACGTTTTGTTGATGCACTTTACGTGTCGAGTTCCTGCCAAGCGACGAGTTTCTGTTTATCTCATTTATTTTGCTGCAGAACATCACAAACAATGCTCATTTGAATCATTTATTTTCATTTCGTTGCAATATCGTTGCAGTAGTTTGATCAGATGCTGTATTTCTTGTTGTGGCCGTTCGAGGAAAAACTGCCGTACCGTCTAAAATAGATTAAATATATTTTACATTTTGAATGAAGAAATTTAAGAATATTTGAAATTGATAAATAGTACGTTAGTTAAGAGGTTAGATATACTTTAGGCATTATTCCTCTCGATTCAATTTCTTCTTTGATTGATGATATGAAGCTTTCAGTGAGAGGATGGATGAGGACGTGGTGATGGTGTCGCTCGATGTGAAGACATTGTTTCCCAACACGCCAGTGAAAGAGTCAATTTTCGAACTCGAGAGATGGCTGAGCCAGTTTGGATCTGGCCCGGAATGGAGAAGCAAAGTTCGTATCTATGCAAACCTTGCCAGGCTCTGCATGAACGAAAACTATTTTACTTTGCGGGATAGATTCTACAAAACTACTTCGGGAGTAGCGACGGGGAAGCCCCTCTCGCCGTTACTCACTGAAAGGTCCATGTCATCAATCGAAGAAGAAATTGAATCGAGAGGAATAATGCCTAAAGTATGGTTTAGGTATGTAGACGACGTATTTGTTAGAACAGATGATATAGAGATAGTCACCTCCTCTGTAAACAAGATTCATCATAAAATCGAGTTTACACTAGAGGTAGAAAAGGATAGGGTTCTACCCTTCCTGTATCTAAATATCGCCAACTCTACCGGGAAGCTTAAGTTCGAGGTATACCGTAAACCTACAGGAACGCAGAGAACGATACCAGCAACTTCACACCAGACGGTATCCCGTATTCCTACCTATTTAACAACATCAGGAATTGGGTAAAAAAGTTTCAACTGGAAGTCGTAGGTTCGAGTCGATCGTTCACCTTGTGGAATTTACTGGGAAGCGTCAAGGATCCTTCGACAGCGGAGGAAAAAAGCGGGATCTACCGAATAACGTGCAGCGATTGTAATAAAATATACATAGGACAGACTAAACGCCTGATAACGACGAGATTTAATGAACACACCATGGAAGCGGCAAGTAGTGTTCGGAAACAAAAGTCGTGCATAAA
Source organism: Hermetia illucens (assembly GCF_905115235.1). NCBI lineage: Eukaryota > Metazoa > Arthropoda > Insecta > Diptera > Stratiomyidae > Hermetia > Hermetia illucens. Next base: position 55,654,761 of record NC_051849.1, read on the forward strand.
ATCATCAGTGACCGCGCACATAGTCGAAGAAGCCCATACCATTCAATGCGAAAATCTTGAGGTCTCGCGTCATATAAACCGAATGACAACCTTGGACCCTTGGGAAAGTCTAGAAATTTTGAGAGAAGACGCGACGCGGTTATTAAACACAGATTCCTGTAATTGCCCCTCAAAATTAATAAGACCCGCCGCGGTAATTAACAGGTAATTAGGTTAATAATTTAATTTTTTTTCAAAGTAATTTAGGTAATTAGTGTTTAAGTATAAAAGAACAAGCTTACAAACACTGTTTCGCTCGAAACGTCTCACCATAGAGTCAAAGCTCTTACTGTACAAGACAATGATCTTGCCAGTCCTCATGTATTCCTCCGAGACTTGGGTTCTTAGCAAGAAAAATTGCGAACTCTTCGTCGCGTTCGAGAGAAGAATCTTCCAAAGAATTTTTGGCCCTCTACATGAGGATGGATTATTTCGTAGCCTACATAACGACAAAATCTATGAGCGATATCATGACCGTCAGGTTGTAGATAAAATCCGGCTTAAAAGGTTACGGTGGGCGGGTCACTTAATCCGTATGGATGAGGATGATCCAGCCCGGAAAGTCTATAAGGGCAATATATATGGTAGAAAAAGAAGACGAAACAGACCCTGCCTGAGTGGGAGTGATGGCGTAGGTGAGGACGTCAAACAGCTTTTAGGGATATCGAATTGGTGGACCTCAGCGCAAAATCGGGATGTCTGGAGTTCCTTATTCAGGCAGACCTAGATCGGATACCGGTTGTTGCGCCGTTGATGATGATCATAATCGCAATTGTTTTCAGCAGCTTTGTACTGATGAAGGGGTATGTTGCCCCCGAAATATATATCTACACTATTAAATAAAAATTGTAGTTTCGAGTAAGCTACTGGTCTATCAATTTTAGTACGTTAGTTACTTAAATATTTTATCCACAGAGGTAAACGAGTCGACCACAACTACACACCACGCCGACCTCAGGGTGAAGAATCATGTGCATTTTATTTTGATTTCTTTTCTTTTTTTTCTTTTATATTTTTTTTCTTTCTTTTTAATAATAATAATAATAATCGTTGATGCAACAATCCATATTGGATCATGGCCTCGAAGTGTGTTAGAGCACTTCATTCAAGACCGTAACGGTACACCACAGTAGACTGTAGGAGGCAGTGTGGTTAGCATTGCGCTCGCCCGAGATTATTACCCTGATTTGGCTTAGGTACTCATTCACAGCTGAGCGACTGGTATCCGACGTCAAATCACGATACAAATCTGACTGCCACCAGTGAGATTTGAACCGCGACCTTCCGTATGACAGCCTTGTGCTCTAACCACTTAGCTCTCCGGACACACTTTGTTTTTAATTTGATTTAATTATTTTTTGTTACTCATTTTCCTTTTCCTTTTACATATTTTTTTCAGGATTTATAAATATAGCATGAATTAATATTTTTTTTTTTTTTATTTGAGGACTTCCTCCTCTCTTCCTCCTTGACCCCGCAAAACTTTATTAGGGACATCCTCTAAGTAATGGACTGAGAATGTTAAGGACGGGAGAGAACCTCAAGGGCCGCGCTTCAATAACGATCTGAGGCAGAAGAAACCATGATCGGCATTGTAATTGATCGCGGCACTCGAGTCCGGAGACTTAGGCTCGACGCTCGCGTTCTGGGTTTCATCGTTAGGCCGTCGCGAATTTCTTTTTTTGTGGTTTATTTTTAAATCCGGTGCGGACCCATGTATTGGTATAGACACGTTAATTTTGTACTAATGACACGTGAGCGATCAAAGCGCTCAAAGGAACCCCCACATTCCCGAGCCTGGCTAGCACAGAGGTGTGCAAGAACGTGCCAACCTAACACTTTGATGGAGCAATCTTTGCGGGCGGACCTTCACGGTCAATTTCGCCAACTTTTTAGGTTTCTGGGATAACTCCCCCCTCTAGATTGTTGTCGGTCACTTAGGATGATCGCCTGATCCTCCTATTTCCCTTAGGTTCATTACATATCGTCAAATTGGTTGAAAGTGGACTCCGGCCTGAAAGGACCGATATTTGTTTGTGGACCGCTTTCTGCTTAAACCAGTTACTTTGAAAAGCCATTTCGTCCGACAATGTTAGTTGGATAATCCGCAGTCAGTTGTCATTGGTAGTTTTAAGGAAGCTATGGAAACTACGTATTGCTTGAATTTGGGCGTCCGTCTCTACATGGCTGTTAAAATCCCAAAGTAGGATTTTGATGTTATAACGGGTACAGGCTTCGAAGGTTCGTTCTACTGCCTCGAAAAATCCTCGAAAATCCTTCTCCCACTCTGCAGTCTCATATATGTTGATGTGAACGTCAATTACGCAATTTTTCGAAATTTGCCTCGCAAGCGCAGAGTGGATAAACTTTCCCTTATTACAGCCGATAAAAGCTGGTTTCATTTTTCGGCTGACTAGGAACCCTACTCCGAGCACATGGTTTACTGGATGGCCACTATTATATATGGTGCAATGGTTCCTCTCCAGAAAATATGTCCTTGTCTAATGCATCTTATGCAACGCTATTACATAAGCCTTACATTGAGCCAGGGTAACGACTGCCTGGCAGCGCCTGTTCAGTATAGGGAGGGTATGTTCCATGAGAAAATACACAAATCGATTGTCCGATTTCGTAGGGTCCGTCGTTGTAGAATCCGTCCAGTCCGAGGCTCCTTTCACCTCGTAATTTTGTTTTTTCGTGTAGTATTGTCATCCCTATTCAATCCCCAACCCAAAGGACAGCTGGTACGATTTGTCCCGTTTTTAGGCGCAGGATGCTCCCCTCCATCCTTTTTCGTTCGCAGTTTTCCATTAAGAAAGAACTCTTAGTGATTACTATGTGGAGTAGTAGAGGTGTAGGTGCTAGTTGTGTAGGCATTTTCCAGGTTTTATGCTTCATTGTGGGTTCCAATCCACGTTTCGTCCTGGGACTTATATTACCCTTTGATCGTTCTTCTCGCAGTCTCTCCTTCTAAAACCATAACTTCTTCATCGTGTGTGAACAGGAGGTATATTATTATAGTAAGACAACGTTGTTATTTGCGTGTGAATCTACGAAATATTAAGCCATAAATGTGCTGCTGATATCATAATGAGAATAGTTGAAACAAAGTACAATACTAAAGAGCATATTTGCTTAACTCTTGCTGTGAATTCAAGTGACCTACTATCGATACCATACCACAACAAATTAGCTGTGTAGAAGTGTCTTGAAAAATAGTGCAGAAATGAATTTTGAAGTCCATAGAAATGGAACTCATCTGCACCCAACTTCCTCAAGTAAAAAAAACAAAATCTTTCATACCTGAAGCGCGCAGGTTTCCTGGCTTGTCTTTTTCTTAGATGATCAATATGTGATCGTAAGAGTACAATGTAGTTTAATTTATTGTTCATGTGCCCAGGGACGCCCCGATAGATATGTAAGGCTTGCTATTCTGGAAGTTACCCATTACCTCAGAGATTCCGTTCACGACATCATTTACTCTTGGTCCAAATCACCTACCAGCATGGCTCACAATGCGCTTTGGGTTCGGATTTTTCTGCTACTGTTTGGCTTTGGAGCACCTCTAGGTTTCCCGAAGAATTGTCCCTACTAAGTTTCCCTACTACGACACGGTAGATAATTGGAAAGGAGGCATTGCCGTATGCAAAGTGCAGGGTTTTACACCAGTTTATCAACTGTTTTATTTATTTTATTTTATTAATTGTTTTTTCCAGAAATTTAATTTTAATATTAATATATTATTCACAATCTTATTTCCAAAAACTAAATTATTAAAGACTATGCGATATAAAAAGAGAAGTGCTTGCGCTTAGCGACGGATCTCAACGCTGAGGATCAGAGTTAGGCTCCCTGGTCGACGTCATAGTCGCCCCGCTCTTTTCTAAGGTTTTGTGTAAAACAAAACCTTATTAAAATCGATTCAATGTCTGTCTGTCTGTCTGTCTGTCACACGCATTTTTCTCTAAAACGGCTAAACCGATCCAAACGAAATTTGGTGGACAGATGGGAACTATGAAATCCCACGCATACAGCGAGTGGCATAAATTTAGGTGGAGTTTAAAGGGGGGCTCCCCATACATGCAAAAGGGGGATTCAAAAAATTTTTTCACCGGATATAGTTGTGTAGGGTATCAAATGAAAGGTCTCGATTTGTACTTTCCGAAACTGACATTAGTTTTGGCATAAATTGCAAAGTGCGTGAGTAAGGAGTCAAAATGTACGCACTTGAAGTGAGACAGGACTCATTTTCGGAAACTACCCAACCTAAAAATCCGAAAAAAATCGGGGTGGTGCGCCTAGATGAAATCTAGGCCTCAAAATATGTCCCATTCCGATATCTGCTCAAATAAACTTACTAATAGTATATTACTACTTTTTAGAAATTTACTGGAAAACCTAGGACTTCCGAATTTTGTCCCAGCATAGAGGACAATATTTCGTATATATGTGCTAAATTTCATGGAAATCAGGCAACTAACGCCAAAGTTATAGCAGTTCAAACTTAGCAATTTCGCGCGAGTTTACTGCTTCCAAAGCCATGCAAATTAGATGCTGACGTCATATGATAATTACCCGGAATAATTGACATTCGCGTGGAATATTAAAGTCACATTTATGATGAATCTATTTATCTGCAGCTCTTTTTAAGGTTTTGTGTAAAACACTTATGCGAAATGTAATCTTCGAGAGATGTCCCATTCCGGTATCTGCTCAAAAAATTTACTAATAGTACATTATCAACTTTTAGAAATAGACTAAAAAACTCCCCTTAAGTTCATCCTAAGTGTACTAAATTTTGCAACGACATAGAGGACAGCCTCGTGCATACGCATGCCAGGTTTCATGAAAATCCAACTATTATTGGGAAAGTTATAGCAGTTCAAACTTATCAATTGTGCTAATTAACAGCATTCTAAGCCATACAAATAAGATGCTGACGTCATAATTAACGAGAATAATTGAAATTCGAGTGAAATATTAAAATTCCATTCAAGAAGAATCTAATTCTCCCTAGCCCTTTTTTATATTTGATGTTGGTTAAATTGTTTTCATTCGCTAATAATATTAAACTGAGAGCGTGAAACGTATGAGGTTGACCATTATCAACACAGAGCTTTCCATCAAATGATTTATTTAAATCGCTTTCTATTATAGAAAATAGAGGGCAATGGAATTTTTAGCTATATTACTCGGAGCTGTCGTGCACTCGTCGATCCTCACATCTTTTTCTTTTTCTTTAGCCTTCAGTTCACAAGCAGGGTGGCTCGTGATGATCGGTTTCGTCATTTTATTTTATCAAATGCCTGATCAGGATGTAATCGCGATACCTTTAAATCCCCATCCAGCGTATCAAGCCACCATTGTTTTGGCCGGGTTTTTGGTTGCTTACCATTGCTTTCGATGTTCTGATCAATACTGGTTGTTGAATTCTCGTTAGCGTGAATTACGTGACCACACCATCGAAAACACCTCTCTTGCAGTTTTTCCACGATTGATGCAAACCCATATCGATCGCGGATATTCTCATTTCAGACGTAATCGAAACGTGTCACGCCACCAGTGCAATGCAACATCTTCGTACCCATTACCGCAAGACGCCGTTCATTGTCCTTTATAGTCGGTCAACACTCAGAACTATAGAGAGTGGCAGACGGACGACATTGCAGTAAATTTTAGATTTGGGACGTGCGCTGATACGTCGATCACAAAGAACACCAGTTGGGGAATGCTACTTCATCCAGGTTGCATTAATGCGTGAAAAAATTTCATTACGCAGTTCTCCATTGGCTGATAGCATTGACTCGAGATTTTTAAATCGCTGAGTTCTGGCAATGGCAGTAACCAATGGAGAACTACGTTATGCTCCTCACATAGGGAAACACAAAACCTTTTATACCTGAAGCGTCAAGCTTCCGGTTTCCCGACTTGTTTTTTGTTCGATCGGGGGATGGTAGAGAGCGTCGTCCAAAGGGATTTCGTCAAAAATCCGTGGTGTGGTTACTCAGACGCAAAGACTGACTGACGGACGTCAATACGAATGTGATGTTCACTCTTCCTCCTTGGGCCGCCTGCCCCTTCCGAAGAAAAACTGCAGCCTGGCTGAGGAGATCGTTTTCGGGCTGCCCCAACATCCAGTCCGGAGGAATGCGTTCTAGGGCCTTCGTATGGTGGCTGCAGTGGGCTCCGGGTGACATTAGTCCTGATTAGGACGTGAGTGCAGACATCGAGCTCTCTAGCGGTGCTGACTAGTGGTTGGGTATGACGAGATGGCAACAGTGGTTACAATTTGACGACGCCCTCCTTTAGCAGGCGCAACGATCCAGTCTCTCCAATACCGTCTCTCTTGCCAAGACCACATCACCAGGATTCATAGATTCTCCCGGTACACCAGATGGCTGTACGAGATCAAGGAAAACCTGCGTTCAGGATGGATCATAGCTTGCCATAAGAACGGCCTTTAGTATCCGATGCCAATGTTCCAACATCCCATTAGATTGCCGATGCTATGCAGTTATCTGATGACGTGTTAAACCGAGAGGCTTTCCGTGCTTTGGGAAGAGAGCAGATTTAAATTGCATTCCATTAAAAGGACGAAATTCATTTTCGACAGGAGGCATCAGTAAATGAATGTGCCGTAATTACCTTCAAAGTTATTGCTTGGGTAAACTGATCAATGACTGTGAGGCATCACTTGTAGCTGTGAAATGTCGAGATGTATGCTGTGGAAGCGCTTTTTTGACCATCTTGAACCCCCCGGTACCGAGTGAAATACTTCCATACGGAAAGCGGCCGGAATATATGGCCTAGGTTGCTTTTTAGAGATCTCTCAAAGAATTCTACCTCTACTTGAAGGTAAGGAATTCCTTGAACGTGCATCTGGAGTCCGATTGGAGGCTCTGAAGAACTGCTTCACCCTTTTGGGACACAGCCATTGCCGAAAAACCGATTGAGGTTTTCCCGGTCACATGTTGAATGTTCGAAGTAAACTGATTTATGAAGGTTAGGTACTGAAGTTGACGAGGGGAGGCTTTGTCGGGCTTTTGCCGTAAGGCAAATGTGAAAGGCTTATGGCCCATGAACACGGTGAATGGTCTGCCTTCAAAAGAAAAGCGGAAGTATTTGATGCTTAGATATGCGACTAATAGCTCAGAATTCTAGCCGCTTCCATTGAATGGGATTCAACTGCCCAGAAAAGAAACTCAACGGCTGGCACTTCTGGTGAAGACCGCTACTGCGATGAGGCATCGACGAACACAGCGGCGGTGCATTCTGTTAAGGATATGCTAAAAAGTGTCTACTAGTTTCTATTTAGTTGTTCCGAACGCTAGGACGGCTTCTGACACCATACTCGATGGAGGAGGCGACCAAACATCATTCAAGTGGACGAAACAGAAGTACAAATTTCGTTGTACACATAGTCATCCTTGTGGACTCAAATAATCCGAAAGGTGTGCAATTACTGCCTTTAGAATATCTTCGAGAGTTACAGGGATTTGGTGGTACGCCTTCGTAAAATCCAAGGTTGAGAAAACACAGTTTGCTAAATAATGCGCAAAGTTTTGGATAAGAAGAATGTGAAACCGGACCCCTCGCTTTGGTTTCAGCCCCCAAGTATTCATATATACCCTTCCATACAACTTTGGTCTTTAAACGACTTTAAACTTTAAACGAATTTGATTTAATTTTGAAGTTTATTAAAATACAATATTTCACAATTTTGTTATTGTTTTTTTGCTATAAGATTGCACGTAAATCTCGAGGGCGCGTAAGGAGCTTACAAGCACACTTTTGTGAGTTTAATTCTATAATTTAATTTATACTTCAGCACTCAAGTTCAAAAAAATGAAAAACATGTCTGCTCGGGTACGGTTGTGGACAAAGAGAATTTCCACACACCGGTTGCTTCGAAAAACGGATTTTTCACCGTTGGCTTTCCCCTCTCGTGGCGAGTTCGAATATGCCACGAAAAGCACCGGTGGTGGCATCTGTCCGTCCCATTTATCCCAATTTATTTCGAAATAAATTTCGAATGTTGTTAACCGTGCTGCGCCACACGACAACTTCTGCCGTGGTAAAGGAAAGGTGAGGGATTGGAGAGCCAATAGTGTTGATGTAGTGTGCTAAAGATCATGCTTAATTAGCTGAGATATACTACATTCGGTAGTAACGTTCCGGTATTTTTGGAGGAGCGCGGGAATACGTGGATCGGCAACGTCCTCCAAAAAATTGAAGAATGTTGTTCTGACACTTGTTTTCCTGATAACCTAAAAGAGGTTGTGAAGTCTATCAGGGATTTATGTTGCATATCCTCCAGTAGCTCATAGTAACACAGAAAGTCTACAGCCAATACAGGGAAACTGCTTTCTTTACGAAACATTGTGGAAGGTACAGAATCTATTTATATATGCCTGTACTTGATTCCATGAATTGTCCCCATACATTCGATGACGCAGTACATGGATTGTTCTATTGCTCAGAGTTCCAAGGAGAAGAGATAATTCCGTTTAAAATGTTGAATGCGATGGTTCGCCGGAGGAACATAATTGAAAGGATGCTTAAGGTGGAGAAAACTGGCTATCGGTAAACTCCTCAATTATGGTATTCCAAAACGAATTGTGCTGGAAGGCGCATGTTGGAAAACCGTGAAGATTTGGTTGCATCACGACTAACGACGCATGACGAAGTTATACTAAACAGTGGCCTTGTGGGATGAAGGGAGGAGAAATGAAAAGGGGGGTCGGCTTTCTGAGAGCTAACCTGTCTCTCTCGGGGGTTAAATGTGCCTTTCAAAGAGCCAAGCCTCTCGTCTGCCAAGACCGTTAGGGGGTGGTGATAGCCACACCCTGTACGAGGTGATCCTACTATTAACGAAACGCTATGAATCTAGACTGAGTAGTCGAAAACACCTCCCCCCCCCCCCCCCGGAGAACGTATGATGTGTTCCTGCAAGACCTCTGCGTTGTATTTCCACGTGATTTCCTACCGCTCCTTGGCCCTGTGATGAAGACAAGATTCGTTTTCGCTTCTAATGTCATACCTCCTCAGAAGATACAGGATCCGTTGCCAAAAAATACCTGCTCTGAGATGCAGAACGGGGTAAATCTTCGGTATACTCGTATTCAACCCAGCCTGGATTCGTGTCAGAATAGGATGGATAGTTCCATTGGCATGTTGTATTCATTCTACTCACGATGGAATCGATATATTTATGTACAGGCTAAGTGCGCATATGCAAATGATAACCTTATACCTGAAATACTATACACTCTTTCATACATAAGTATGTATGCCTATGTTTACAAACTTTTTAATGTCTATCTTGTACACTTTAAAAATACAATACGTACGATATATTTTCAGGACAGATTAAATAAACAAATGTTAACACCTGAAAGACGCTGTGCAATTTACGTCGACAGTGACTACCACTGTTACTCAAAGGCTCCCAACCTTAACACATGCTTTCGCCGTGTCATCTATGTACTCTGATCCGAGAAAATCTCGAATGGCCTAGGCCGGCGTACTGCCCAGTTACCCGTGGAAATGTTGAATAAAGGGCGAAAGTGGTTTTGGGTTGGTCACAATTTAAGGAAGGACGACGAATGGAATGCCCAAAGAGCACATTATTGCAAGAGGGGGAGAACTACTCTCCAGAGTCCCACCATCTTACTTCGCGTTTGCCCAGAATGTCCAACTTATATCGCTGGGGTTCCCGCTTAAGTTGGAGAAAACGAGCATTCCGAGGACCATCGTTACCGTTGTCGAACATTCCAAAAGTCAATCATAGTCCGTTTTCGATAGCCAAAGCTATTCAGCGTGCGGTCAGCCCTATCCATGGCGTTGTTGAGGTTTCTGTTGCAATAAAGTATAACAATTTGCAGGCTGCTAGCCCACAAACTTCTATTTCTTGTAGTCGCCTTTTACGATAACTAGGGAAAACTTCGAGTTTATTTTTAAACCCCGAATCACAGGACATAAACGAGTAAGGGAGAGCCAACATTTGGGGATCAAACAGTACTAAAAATACTCTAGAAGATACATGTTGAAAACATTTGTCGGGAAGCTATGAGAGCTCCGATTATATGCAGGTCCATAGCAGGGAAAAAATGGTGAGCCACTCTGACAACCATATACGGAAAACAACTTATTACGAAGCCACAACAGGAGCTTCGGACTGGACTGATAACGCAACGACGAACCCAGCAACGAAAACGTAATAACGATTTGCGCATTTTCTCATGGAACGGGCGCTGCCTGTACAGAGAAGGAGCTGCCATACCCTGCCGATACCCTGTCCCAATATAGGGCCGATATAACAGCGTTGCAGGAAATGACAGGGACTTGTTTCCTGGAAAAGAGCCACTACACCATATATTATAGGGACCATCCAGTAAACCATGTGTTCGGAGTAGGTTTCTTGATCAGCCAAAAAGGAATCCTGCTGTTATCGGCTTTGTGAACCGCTATGCACTCTGCGCTTGCGAGGCAAATTTAGAAATATAAGCCTCATTAACTTTCACGCCCCTACAGAGGAGACTGCAGAGTCGGAGAAGGATACCTTCTTCGAAGCAGTCGAACCTGGTTTGCGCGGAAAGCGGACCACATACAAACGCCTCTTCAGACAGAACTACTTTCAACCAAATTGACTACGTGTTGATTGAATGCCGTCACCTCTCCGCCTTGATGAATGTTAAAACATAATGTTCTAGAATCCCCTCTGACAATCAAGTGAGAGTTAATACTGAAACCATCCACAGCGCAGTCGTCGCAGTATAACACCTATAACAGGCAAATAGATGCCGCAATAACCGCAGTCAACAGAGATCCTGCAGATGAAACATCAACAAATGATCTTCACAATCACCTGTAGAACGTTATCATTGATACGGCTACAACCATATTTAGACGATGAATGTAAGCTAGTAAGAATGCCGCATACCAAGTAGTGCCGCATTCTCAAAGGACGCGGGCGCGTGCGGAGACTTCTCACGAACTCATCGAGTGGAGAAGCGACTTCACAGACGGAAAAAAGAAGTCTGGGGGTACTAACAGGTCCGTGAATTCGAAAAGTACAGTGAGCAATTGCACCAGGCAGGCGCACGTTTTCCCAACAAGTTAGCAGAATGAACCCTTATACACCTCGATGCTCATACTGCCGATACAAAGAAGGAAATTTGATTTCCGGCAGAATGGGCATATTGGAGCGATAGGTTGGGAATTTTGATAAACTGCTGAACAACCAGAACATCGGCGAGTTGGAGGTCCCGCCAACTGAAGATAACAGAAAAATGCTGCCACCACCAAGCATAGAAGAAACAGTCCTTGCAATCCATCACCTTAAAAATCATAAGTCCCTAGGAGCCGATGGAATTCTTCTTCTTCTTCTTCTTCTTTTGCTGCCATAGATATTACCCTTATAGACTTTTCGGGCTGGATCATTCTCTTCCATACGGATTAAGTGACCCGCCCACCGTAACCTATTGAGCCGGATTTTATCCTCAGACATAGCTCATAGCTCATAGATTTCGTTGTTATGTAGATTACCGAATCGCCCATTCTCATATAGGGGGCCAAAGATTCTTTGGAGGATTCTTCTCTTGAACGCGGCGAAGAGTTCGCAATTTTTTTGCTAAGAACCCAAGTCTCCGAGGAATATACGAGGACCCTCAAGGTCATCATCTTGTACAGTAAGACTTTGATCCTACGGTGAGATGTTTCGAGCGGAATAGTTTTTGTAAGTTAAAATAGGCTCTGTTGGCTGCCAACAACCGTGCGCGGATTTCATTATCGTAGCTGTTTTCGGTTGAGTCGGTGTCCCCTAGATAGGGAAAATTAACAACGGTCTCAAAGTTGTAGTCTCCTGTCTTTATTCTTCCCGTTTGACCAGTGCGGTTTGATGTTGGTTTTCGGTGCTGATGTTGCCACCATATATTTTTTCTTGCCTTCATTGATGTGCAGCCCAAGATCTCGCGCCAATCGCCGCTTGCTCGATCTGGATGAAGGCAGTTTGTACGTCTCGGGTCGTTCTTCCCATGATGTCGATGTTGTCAGCATAGGCCAGTAATTGGGTGGACTTGAAGAGGACCGTACCCCTCGCATTTACCTCAGCATCGCGGATCACTTTCTCGAGGGGCAGGTTAAAGAGGACGCATGATAGGGCATTCCCTTGCCGTAGACTTTTTATCAATTTCGTCGGGATACCGAATTTTCTCATGCCCATGTACAGTTTTACCCTGGCTATGCTATCATAGGTGGCTTTAAAGTCGATGAAAAGATGGTATAACTGATGTCTACATTCCAACAGTTTTTTCATCGCTTGCCACAAAGAGAAAATCTTATCTGATGCTGATTTGCCTGGAGTGAAGCCTCTTTGACGCGAATACATCATGCATTCCTCGGAGTCGCGTTCAAGAGAACAATCCTCTGAAGAATTTTTGGCCCCTTACATGAAGATGATGGAATCAATGAGCGATACCATGACCGGTTGATTTCAGATAAAATCCGGTTCAATAGGTTACGGTGGGCGGGTCACTTAATCCGTATGTATGAGGATGATTCAATCCGAAAAGTCTATAACGGTTTGGTCGAAAAAGAAGACGAGGCAAACCCTGCCTGAGATGAAGCGATGGCGTAGGCCAGGACGCCAGACGCCGAATTGGTGGACCTCGGCGCAAAATCGGGATGTCTGGATTTCCTTATTAAGGCAGGCATGATGATAAGTAAGGCCATGAGCCCTACGGGGCGGTAATTTGAACAAAAAGAAGGGAACTCAGCAATACAGCCAGATAGTCACACAAACTTCAAAGACTGGCTTGCTTGTGTAACAATGGGGTAATGAGAACATGCCCAACGGCATCCGTTGAGGTTCTTCTGTTATTTAATCCTTACTATCTGTACATACCAATGCAGGGAAAAAAGGCGATCTTCAGAATGTCCGGTGGTACCAGTGAGGCAGGGAGGAAGATTGACACCCTTTCTAGATGGCATCTTAAATTATTGATACCAAACGATAACATGACAACGAGGTTTCACTTCGATAAGAAGTTTGAAACACGTAGGAGCAATACGGCTAACTGGGGGAGCATGGCAGGGACCTAAGGGTTGAAATAGCAACCAACCAGCAAGGTCTGGATACTCTGGGTTTCAGGGCTCATTGAGTTAGAAGACAATGAAACAGCGGACAAGCTGGCCAAGAAAAGAGCATTCAGTGGAGTCGAAAGTGGGTTTATGGCTACTACGCCAGGGTACTCATTGGGGAGGGGGGGAGGCGGTGTGGATACGTGCCCAACTGCTCGAAAGATTGTTTAAACCTCATCAAGAAGAGCCTTTGGATCATAGTACTGGTCACTGCAGACTAAACTACCATATAGGGAAGCTAGTGATATCTTCAGACACTATCTGTAGATTCTATGAAGAGAGGGAGGAAACCTCCAGATATGTTCTTGCGAGAGTGGCACCTGGGAGAATACTTAATACCAGAGGGAACATAGTAAAGTCCCTGTTGGTTATAGGCTTAAACGAGATACTATAGTTTATAGGTGCACTATAATCAGTAAAGGGACACAATAGTTCTTTTAGAACGCAGTGCGAAATCCCTTGTTAATATCATATATAGTGAGGAAGCATCATTTACGCAGTTGCGTAGACTTATTTTTTCAAGATTTTTCAAACTCCATAGTGTGCAAAAAATAATTTGCCAACGTAATTGTCTACGTATCAGCTTCATTGCAAATGAAATAGTGGCCACACCTTTCAGAATGGAAATATTGCATGGGAAGGCGCCTTGTTATGGCACCTTCACATACGTATAATGCTCCCCGAAGTGATATTCAGATGCTAATTGTCCTTGTTGAACTCTTACTTTTGATATTTGACTGCCACAGCTGAGATCGAACCGAACTGGATGTAGTCATCAGGGGGATGATACAACTGGAAAACAACAAATCATTTACATCCTTCCCTTGCCGAAAGAATGTATTCGTATGTCATTTTATTAGATATGTATGTATGCAAATATAATCAGCCTACACTCAGCTGTATCCAGACATGACTTCATAACATAGTTCAGTCCAGCATGCTCGTATACCCAAGGGTGTTTCCAATATCAATTATTGTTGTTCAAATTTGCTGTACGACACGAGATAATAGAATTCGTCGTGTGCGCTACTATAAAATGCCAAAGGACAAATTACTTCTGTCAGTTAGCCGCATTACGAGGGCACATCACAGCTCATACAGGCCTCCACGGGCAACGCATTACCTCATCCAATGGTTATTTCAATACGCGTGTTACAGCATCGAAAAGTGGTTCCAGAGAATCGATTTAAAAGTTCACTATGTTGTGATTCATTCAATTTACCTACTTTGCATTTTCAGGATACATTATTTCCTCTTCATCACTGCATTGGTGAAATGATTATGGGATATGTTTGTGGACATCCTGACGAATTGCTGTGATATGACGAGTAATGAAATTTTTTATACATGTGGGGTTGAAGTGGGACTGGGTGTGAAGTTTCCTAATACGAGGATGAAAGGAGCGGGTACCGTCATATCTGCGACTAGAAATCTCTGTCAAGATACTAATGGAAGAAGTCTCCTCTGATTGTGAAGACAATCTCACAGTCATATCAACTGATCCTATCCATAGGAGGGATTTCTATCTTTTTTAGTGACACTATCCCACATTGAGCTGTCTGGAATGACTCCATCTTCCGAACAGCTAATATGAATCCAAGCTCTACTCTCAACTGATTGTGTAGTAGACAACCCTGCTGGGATCTTTTTGAGCAGTTCCGGTTATGACTGGCATACGAACAAGTTTTTGCGTAAAATCTTTGAATATTGCGAAAAGTTTCCCCATGCTGAACTCGACCCAGAAAAAATTTTCCTCTGATGAGTTATTCATGGCGGTTTCACTTTCATTCAAAATATTACGCTGGCTTTGAGTTGGATCCTAAGAGGATGGTGTTTGTATCCGCATCCCCACTCACGATATCGCAAAATATCATATATTCACACATCCAAGACTCCCCACAAGGAGTCTAGGTCAATGAAAGTAGTATTGTGTATTGAACCCCGAAAATATATATGCTAACGCGTGTGGAGTCTATGCCATCACACTTTGCGACCTCTGTCACCCCCATTGGCAATCTGGTCAAGGCGCCCCCAAAACTACATCCTCATGTTAATCTGGCCCGAAGATAGTTCATCAAAATCGTCCCATTAATTGCTATTATTCCTCCATTGTCGGTTTAGTGGTGGTTCGCCCACCGAATTCGTGAACGCCTCGGATCCATTTCAACGGCCCGTTGTGGTGGGATATGTAACATCTTGCACAGCACATCATTCTTCCTTCAAGGCAACGACAAGGCATCGGCATTATCATTATCATTCCGAGCGCCATAAAAGTGAATCATTGCTATGCTAAAGCCGACTCGCATCGTAGAGGAACCTGATGCGGTAAAGGATGTCGAGAATGAGGGTGAAAGAGCTGTCATAAAAACACTTGCCACGAGCAAGGCCTAGATTTTAAGCAATCCACGAACAAATTACTTATTTTGCGTTGACCCCCACACAAGAAATCGAGCTACTCTCAATGGACGTAATGCTGACTATTGAGGAGTTGCCGTAGTTAACCATAAGACAAGATGCAATCCTTTGAAAGAGGATGACTTAAGAAATGTGGACACAAATCGTTTTTAATAATAAATCACAAGAAGGTTTCCTCATTCCAATAGGACTTCCATTTTTTTATTCAGAAGGGGAGGGGAATTTCAGGGGTTCTATAATCCTGTGTAGGGTTGCTCCAGCGCATTTGTTAATCGTCCTTTGAACCAGAAATATAATATTTTACCGGCTGATGACACCCATAATTTCTGTCCCTTTCTTAACGGAATCACCACAATTTGTTACCTTATAGGACAAACTTAGTTCACCCTCTAGCCAAGTATAGATGTGCGTGAAATATTCGGTGTTTGGAACAGCTGGACAGGTACAAAACACTTTTGAGTTTTACTTTTGTACATTGCATAGTAGGTAGCGCAGCTCCTTAAGCGAATACTGCATAGAGCAATATGGAGGTCACCACCATGACTATTAGAAGCCTAACAGTACATCGTAGGCTTCTGACAGTAAGCATCGTATTGCCAGAACCATTTTGCGGTTGGATTCATTAGCGGAAGATGTTGCTTTAAGTTTAACCTAACGTCGACCATAACTCAGGCTATAACGTGACTACTTCTTCCTCTTCTCAGTGCGAGCAGATCTTTCCTTATAACGCTTCAATTTTATCCTCTATGAGAACATTTACCAGCCAAATCGTGACAGCACTCTCATTTATGGCGACACAACCGGCAATGGGTTTTTAGAAGGAGCAGCAATATACGTTGCCCACCGCTTCTGGCAGCTGAAATTGAAGACACTATAATACTATAAATTCCTTTACAAGAAACGCGAAGTGGCGACAGTCACCTGCTAAGAAGGTTGAAAGGTGTACTGTGCAACCAAGAAGAGATTAGTAGTGAGAAATGGAGTGGTACCGCGAAGGGTCGTAGTTTTGATGGGCAAAAAAGACAACATCGAGCTTGAGGTTGGAAAAAATGGCCATGAGAAAAGGTGTCAATTTTCGGGCTGCGTGATTCTTCCTTTCTCGCGAAAAACATTGACGAACAAGCGGGAGAGTGAATCATTTCCCCGGAGAAGATGGAAGAAAGGCTTCTCAAGAAGTTCGGGGTAGTCTTATGGAAAATTAACGCTGCTACGATTGTCTAGCGAAATATCTCCATCGATGTAATGTGGATCCTTACGCACCTTATTACGCACCAGCGAAATTCCTGGAAGACAACCGAAAACGAGCTGAACAAAAAACCTGTGTAGCCCCTAGCTGCACAAAACGCAGTGCTTTTAACATTGCGAGGAAAAAACGGGGTGGATCCGCCGCCAGGAGCGCAACAAGAAGAATTCCGCAAGGTGATAATCAAATGGATCCAGCGACGTCAAAAAACAAGAAAATTCAATAACAAGAACGGAAGTTGAGTAGCGAAGACAGTAACTCCACTGCAGCAATGTCAGGGTCAACTATGATGACAACATCAGCGTTCAGCCCAACGAAGGGAGGTATTTCGTGCAAGTTCTACGAGAAATCTGCAAGACGATTTGGTATACGTTAAATCTATCCGGCGAACTCGAACCTGCGACATGCGAGTGGAACTTTGGCCGAATGCTGACATAGAGAGTACATTCTGCGGGACAGTCCAGAGCATTCTAGGCAAAAAAGCAGTAGAATCCAATCTCACCCTCGTGTTAACAGATCCAAATTGACTCGCAAACACGGAAAAGGTAGAGCTAGCGATAAAAAGGGATTGCCTAGCTGTGAGCAAACTCAAGAAGGGAAAATGAAGAGTTGGTGCATTCATTTGCAGGATAAGGCAAATGGCAGGTTTTACCTGCTGCTTCAATTTTGTGTTACAAATATGACAAAACGGGGCACAAAACGAAGACTTTCGAATCGGAAAAATGCTGCGTTCTTTGCAAGGACCGTGATCTACAGAACGAAGATGTGGCTTATGTTCCCGGTCCCGGGCGGCACCAGATCATCGAAAAATTGTTCCAGAAAGTGAAAAGTAAACATGCATATTAATGCTCACGACTTGATGGGGTAGAAAGAAAAGCTAGCTTATTGAGATTGGAGCTCACCATCGTGGTACACCGATATATTTGGTACTGTTGCCATTTGGATAAGAGATATGGTTAACTCGGGAGTGCGGCCCATGATCGAGGAGATGGCTTCATTTGGGTTCATTGTGTGGAAGTGACGGGCCACGACTCGACGTTTTGGCCTAGATATCGGTAGCACTCCTAACATTTCGGCACCCTGGTTACATGGACCCTATTTCTGACGTAACCTTTGGTACGCAGTTCTTAGTATCAAGGGAGAAACGATGGGAGGTATTGGAAGATTTCGCGGCAAGTGATCATCAGTACATATCCTTCGAAGTAAAAAATGCCCCTCACCCCCAATGTTCTGACGTTCCGCAAACCCCGCACAGTGGAACATCGGACGCGGACAGAAGAACTGCGATTGAATCGTTAATGCACTCAACAATGAGCCTTATCACAATGCATCGACGCCCGAAAGGAGACTTCGCCACGAGGAAACACTTATATGCTGGTGGGCGACTGAAATTGCACGTCTGCGATGCAAGGGGCCAAGATCTAAGGACTAGATCGACCAAATACAAGGAACTCTACCACGAAACCAACAGGCAAATGGCACCCTGACGGCAGGAACTTATCAGCAACGTTAACAGGCCTTAGGTATAAGTTAGTTACTAAAAAAATCAGTGTGCATCCATCATTCTGTTCCATGGAAGCAGTGAAAATTGAAGAAATCGTGCAGATACTTTTCCTTGTTTATGCGCATTGACGTTGTCGATCAGAGTTGGAGTGCTGAGGTGCTGCACCAGGGCCAGATTCAAGTATATGCAAACTGGCCACTCAGCTCATTCAATGCATGTTTGATGATGGGTGCTGAGGGGGACTCAGTATGTTGGCCATATCGGGGAATTGTCCAAGAAGCTCATCAAGTCAACAATAACTGACGCAATACCTTCTACTTCTCTACTTTTCATGCTCTACTTCTCTACAATATGGTTTAGAACAGAGCGATCCACAATTGATACGATTGGGGAAACGGTCCGAAATTCTGTGGTAGTGCGACATGCTCAAGATTGTTTCCATATTCTAGACTATCTTTTCGGGATATTGAGCGACTATTTCAAGGACCGTGTCCTGCTCTTCGATACTCGGGAAAGGCAGCATGGAAAGAGGGTCACATCTGGGGAGCCGAGGGATATATCCTTGGTCCGGACCTTTGGGGCAATACATATCATAAATTCCCAAAGAATCTGGTCGGATGCGCAGATGATGTTGCGGCACTGGTCGGCGGACGCGCGGTTGAATTAGCTCACTAGGACTGGTGCTGCTGATCCAACGGTAGTGGTCGTGCTGATCATGGAGAGGGGGTCCCACTGTCTTGTCGAAGACGACGGTGAAATACCTCGGTAACATGATTGACAGGAAGAAGAGCTTCTTCGAACAGATTCGCAACACCACAGGCAAGGCGGCAGCGATTTGTCGGCAAATAGCCAATCTTGAAAATTCCTTATCCCCTAGACGCCGTTTGCTGATAAGTGCGCCTTCAGTAAACAGATGAAGCGCGAGCGCCTGGCACAGGTACCATGGCGAGGAGCTTTACGAATTGCTTCCTTCTATCATATCTCCAAGGTAGCAGCAATGGTGATAGCAGCAGTTATTCCGATCGCTCTCCACGTTGCAAAGCGAAGGCCTATAGAACTCAGAAAGCCGTCGCTTGTCGAGAGGAAGCCTGCACTCCAGTACATGGCAACATTCCTGGGAAAGAGAAACGAGTGGTAGATAAACCGCGCATCTCATCGGAAACATGTGGCCGTGGTTCAATAGCAAGCACGTTGAGATTGCCTGTTCAGCGAACTCGGTTTTTTTCAGCCTTGTCTATACACATCACGGTTGCCTGAATCTATTTACTGTAAAGATGCGGTGGTTTATGTTTGCCACACCTTTTTTTGTAGAAGGTTGGAGCGCGATGCTAGAAAGAAAGGATGCATGGACGTTCTTAAGGCGAAAAAGAAGGTGATAGATAGTAGAGATACCAGGGTGGCTAAAATTCCCTGAATGACGGAGTTGTGCTTTTATAGGCCTAGCGAGAGGTAATGGGTCACACGGTTCCGGGTTAATGTCCTAAACCCAACTGGGGATTGTCTTAGTAGGTAATATGTCTGAGATAGTGGTAAATAAATTTCACCTACCTATCCAACAAAAAAAAATGAGGGTTTGGCTGGTTTTGCTGCGAATCTAACTCAGCCACTTAGCGGTAAAATATGACATTTTTTGCTCATTACTGTCTTGAGATGATCAAGCTAGTAGTAGGTACAGTATTAGGGTTTGATAGCGTAGTAATAGTTCCCAGTGAATAATCCTTCCAAAATTCAGCCAAATAATAAAACTTTACCAGAGTGCACTGCCGATGGCAATGGTCTGTGCTCTGCAGAATTTACCACTTTTACAAATAATTCACTTGTCATTCACAGTGACCAAATAAGAGAGGACACCCTCCGACTTTTGTCGATTGTATCATCATCACCATCATCATCAAAGGCGCAACAACCAATATCCGGTCTAGGCCTGCCTTAATAAGAAACTCCAGACATCCCAGTTCTGCGCCGAGGTCCACCAATTTGATATCCCTAAAAATGGTCTGGCGCCTTGGCCGAACCCATCTCAGGCAAGGTCTCCCACGTCTTCCTTTTCTATCATAGATATTACCGTAGTAGACTTTCCGGGTTGGATCATCCTCATCCATACGTATTAAGTGACTCGCCCACAGCAACCTATTGAGCCAGATTTTATCCACAACCAGATGATCGTGGTATCGGTCATAGATTTCGTCGTTATGTAGGCTACGGAATCGTCCATCTTCATGTCGGGAGCCAAAAATTCTTCGGAGGATTCTTCTTTCGAACGCGGCCAAGAGTTCGCAATTTTTCTTGCTAAGAACTTAGGTCATTGTCTTGTACAGTATGAGTTTTGACCCTATGGTGTGACGTTTCGAGCGAAACAGTTTTTGTAAGCTGATATAGACTCTGTTAGTAATCAACAACCGTGCGCGGATTTCAACATCATAGTTGTTATCGGTTGTGATTTTTTACCTTAGATAGGATGAATTTTCAAGTTGTAGTCTCCTGTCTTTATTATTCTTGTTTGATCAGTACGGTTTGATGTTGTTTGTTCTTTCGTTTTTGGTGCTGACATTTCGTCCTGCCTTCATTGATGTGCAGTCCAATATCTCGCGTCACCTGCTCGAGCTGGATGAAGGCCATTTGTACGTCTCGGGTTATTTTTCCTATGATATCGATATCGTCAGCATAGGCTAGTATTTGGGTGGACTTAAAGAGGATGGCGCCTCTCGCATTTATCTCAGTATCATGGATCACTTTTTCCTGGCACAGGTTCAAGAGGACGCAAGATAGTTCATCACCGTGTCTTAGACCGCTGTTCATGTCGAATGGTCTCGGAGTAATCCTGTTGCTTCGCACATTGGTCAGGGTCAATCTAATCAGTCTTATCAATTACTTCTCACGGTTTTCTCATGGTCGTATAGTGTTTTACCCTGGCTATGCTATCATAGGTGGTTTTGAAGTCGATGAAACAATGGTGCAACTGATGGCCATACTCCAACAGTTTTTTCATAGCTTTTCGCACATAGAAAATCTGATATGTTTGTTGATTTGCCTGGATTGTACGTGACCTCGAGTATAAGTTGATGAGCCGCTGGGTGTAGTTGGCCGCCTCCATATTTAACCAGTCTGGCTGTAATTCCATCGGCTCCTGGCGGCTGCTGATTTTGAAGCCTAAGTCCACGGCCACTTGATGTTGGACCGGACTAAATGATGAGCAGGCCCAACGCGTTCGCAACGAAGAATTGACTATCCATCGAGCCTAGAGATAAAAGTACTACTATGAAGTAACATTCGAGTGAGCCAAATGATATCGTGCAATGCGGCTGATATCCATAGTAGTAGTCCTAAGGTCTCTCCTATTTTGGTAGAACAATGTGAATGGAATTAAGGGCGCCATCAAGGACGCCGATCTCTTCGGAAATTTTTGGAGCGGTTCTGGCCGTTGAAATCTTTCTAGTGGCCAGAACGACGATAGGTTTAATCCATTAAGTACCAGTTCCTACCTCTGACTTAGAAGTCAAGCGCTCAATAAAGGACCGTAGGAATTCAACGCTAAACAGAGGGAATTCCATTCTTCCCGATTCCTCCATGTGTACACGTCGTAATAAAAATTCTTTTTATTCCCTTCTTTTCTCTTCCTCTCTCCATTCCTTCGGTTTCTAGCGAGAACTCTCTTCGTTCTCTTCTCTAGGACATCTTACAATGCCCCGACGAAGTAATATTAAGAATCAGTTGGAGCCCCAAAAGTCGCATCTCATTAACGACTGATGTCTAAAGAAGAATGAAGGATGGGTTTCCCTCTTTCGGTTCTGTTATGTTGAATGAATGTTATGTAGTCTAATTCCAACCCATGCCGTTATTATCCTTATTTAGATTTTTCTGATTTGCATACGGTCACAACGTCTCGGTTTGAGGGCGCGTGTGTAAGTGGGTGCCAAAGGGGCCGTTCATTGGACTACACTTAGATGGTGCGGACTTGCACGGTTAACTTTGCCAATTTTCTTTCAGGTTTTGGGGATAGTTCTACCATTGTGGTTGATCTTAGTTAACCCGATTGGTCATCGTATTTAGCCCAACTTTTACATTCATCATAATTATCAAATGAAAGTTCTCGACTAGTAAAAGTCACCAGTTCAAGGATGGCAAAGCTTGTCACGGAATCATCTTACTTTTCTCCCCCTCTGAATTCTTGCCCTGAGTATTCTCAGTTTCTATGTCCACGCATGTAAATCCCCTGAGTAGTAATACGCTCCGCCAAGTTATGAGTATAGCATGCTGGTCTTAAGCCCAGTTGAAGAAGGAGGATTGGAGGCAATGTAATTAAGTACATTGCCAATCCTCAGTAAAAAAACAGTGACAGGAGAAAGAGTGAAGTAGAGGTGGATGCCCAGCTTGGTTGCGGTAACTCCATTATACTGCATCCTACTTCATCACATCGCTTCGTCAAGGAGGTAAAAAGCAATTGACCTGGTCGAGCGTTCGGGGTGATGGGCTTACAGCTTTTCATCCACCAAAAAATCGGAGAGAGAGAGAGAATACAGAGTCAGGATAAACAACCTCGGAGTAGGTTAATACCACGGAAACAAACTCGTAAATGAATGAATGACTAAGTTCTCGGATCCTGAAATATTATATCATGTATTAGACCAGGCCAGCAATTATTAGCTGTGGGTTCTAGTTTACCAGGGAACAAATTGAGGAACGGGCATGGGGCACATTTTCCATGATATATCAAATAACAAAGGTCAACGCGTCATTGAGTTCGCAAAGCAGCAGAAAATTTACCATAAAATCAGCATGCTTTCCATACAAGGGCATTCACAAAATGAAATAGGCGTACTCAGGTGACAGCACCTTCAACCAGATAGACCACGTTCTCATCACAAAAAATGGTCATCCAGTATACTTGACGTGAGATCATATCGAGGAGCAAACTGTGACCACTACATTACATTACAACAGCGGAAGAAGTGGTTGGATATGAATTCCAGCTTCGGAGAAATGATTGGTTTGGTGATGAATGCCACAAAGCACTTGACAACATATAGAGTGAAGCACAAGGACGAACAGAGAAAATTATTAAAATCTTCAACGATCAGCTAAAAAATACTAAGCCAGTGAAACGGAAACGTTTTGAAGAAATCAGAAAATTCACTACAACATTGCGGGCAGCAACACATGAGAAGCCTACGAAGCCAAAGTAGTTAAGAGCCCCTGGAGTGGATACAATCTAAAACCAAAAACAAATACCGGGCAATTCTTGGGGTCAAGAGTGAAATATGTAGGTGATGGTAGTTTTATTTCAAAAAAAAACTTCCCAACTCCTCGCATGCAACACGATCACCAAAAGCTATAAGAACTGTCGTCCAGCATATTGGAAACATTGAAGCGCAGAAGAAATAGAGTCCGTCATCAAATGTCAAAAAATAAACTAGGCTGCCAGCATGAATGAAAGTTGCCTGTGGACACAAAAGACACGTTTCTCTATTAGTCCTGCCAAATATGCGGATGATATGAACATCATGGTGCGGTCTTCCACACCAGTAAGGGAGATTTTTGTAAACCTCGACAAAACAGCAAATGAAGTTGGTCTATGAATTAATGAAAACATATCGAAAATTATGACATAAACGAGGAAAATGAAGTCCAGTAGATAAAATATAACGAAGCCTAACGCAAACTTTCGAAAAACTAGTCAATAACCTTGGAGAGGAGAATGGATAATGGCGAATCCGATATAATCATGAGTTGTACCAAATATTTGGCGACCTTGAAGTTTTGAAAATACTCAAACTTCGGCAGCAGCAATGTACTGGGCGCGTTCAAAGTATGGACAAGACTCGGACACCTGAAAATATATTCCAAGGAAGAACAGAAGTGCGAGGACCTTGGGAAAACCCCGAAAGGGCTTGACAGATTCTATTGGCAAAAACAGCGTATTACTGTTCAGATTTCGAAATTTGCAAATGCCAGAATGCAATCGGTGGATCGAGATGAAAAAGGGCAGGCATAAAACTTATTTCTCTGAAGAGCATTTTTTTAGCTCTCTTTGTTAGATTAGGCATCCCAGACTATCTGACTAAATTCCTTTTACTACGAAATAGTGGGTTAGTAAAACCAGTATGTTGGCAGGAGGCAAATCGAATTTTTTCATAGGAGTAATCGCTGGAACAAGCAATTTATTCAAATAAATAATTCAACAAACCCGTTGGATGTATTGAACTTTCCATATAGACCTAGGCCCACGTGTTGTCCTTATCCTATATATATCGACTATAACTATGTACTTTTATCACGGCAATATCCTTCAGAACGTTAAAGTCACATACAGCCAAGTGGTCAAGGAAGGATTAAATACCGAATTCCAAAAATTACTTCGCACCTGCACTATTTCCTCATCTACTTCCCCAGGTAATATCTAATCTCCTGACTAAGTTTATAAGCTCCTGGCAGTATTATAAGCACACAACATGAAAAGGCTCTTCATCACTTATTTATTTGCTTTACTATTTTTGATTTGTTTGTTTTGCGTTCGTTGTTTCATTGAGTCTGTAACGCCAACATAACAATATTTCCACGGCAACTCGGATTCTGTCTCGCCCATGTTCCATGTCTGGCCGTCCGGTCAAGTCGAATGTTTGCCTCAATGCTTGTCGAAGTCGTCAGTCGTTGAAGAAAAACTTTTCCCAGAAAATAAGGACACAAACGCGTAGTCGACGTTTATGTCCATGCCGCCGTCATTTACGAGTTGAAAGCTTCGAGGCGCCTTCGCAATAAAGATTCCGTTAAGGTACAACGGAATACAAAATAGAACACAAAACAACTCTTATCCTTGAGATATAATGTGGGGGTGTGATTCAACCCACTCAGTTGATACTCTCCTGTTCGTTACCGGCGAGCGGGACGAGTGGGGGGGGGGGGGGTCACCAGAGGAATGTCTTGGGAAGGGCGTTTCTCCATTGTAAGTGTAAGTGGCCACGTTTTGTCGAAAACAAAAGTAGGGGCATCGGTGGAGCAGAACTGGAGTACTTTTTTTAAATGTCTTGTCGTAGACGTAATCGACGGAGACTTGTTGCTTCCCGAAAATGCCTGGAGGGGTGTCCTAGTAAGCAAGTGGAGCTCTTGTTCTCATTCTTGAGAGTTGAGACTCCAGCGAAGAGCTAACTTCATCAGTTGCTGAGCAAAATGAAAAATCGCTGGGGGCTAGACAAGTTCTGAGTAAATGTGATTTGGTGCAAATGCATTTCTGCTACGTGCAATTAAGTCATTTAACTTGTAAGAATGCTTTTGGCAAGTCGTTAGTCTGTGATTTCCACTGAATAGCATGGAAACGTGTACAGAGTGTATTAAAGCATATGAAGACAGAGCGGCTATTTGTTTTTATTAAGCAGCTAGCGTGGGACACATTATGATCCCAATTAATTTACAGAAATCGGCAACTAATCACATTTGAAAGGTAATGCTACCAGACATTGGCAAGGATATGAAGTACGGAATTCCTTTAAATTGAGAGAGAATCGTTAGCACAAACTTCAGCTGATTATAAACAACAAGACAATAAGAGCTCAAGCACTTTTCGAGTGACATTGTTCGTTTTTCCTAGAGACTCGAGGACTAGAAACAAAGTTGTATGGTGACAAGCTATTTGTTAGGGCTCTTGAGATTGTGGTAAAAGCCGGAAAATGGGGAAAGCATGCGCATGTCATGTAGTTACCAATTTGTCAGAGTTGCAGTAATTATTGAAAATTGTATGGTATTAGTTTATATATACATATATACGCGTAAATAAAGTAATATACCAATGAATAATGTTTAAAAAAATTCTATAATTTATTTTCCATATAAGCATCATCGATATTTTTAATAATGAATTTTTGTTTGTCTCGTATCCGAGGAGCCTTTTCCAGAAGTAACTTTCGATTAACTGAACCAAATAGCCAGGGACAAGCAGTTTAATCGAAGCGCCTTTAATCCAGCCCAGTTGGCGGAATGAGTACATGTTTGACATCTAGCTTCACCACTGTGCAGCACTCACGAAGAGACATGCCTCACGAGCCAGATCCAAACGTTAGAACAGGCTCCCCGAAATCTACACTACTTTCACAAATTACTGCCACGTCTCGAATGGTTTGCAAAAGGCTTGACTGCTTACATTTACATCCATCTCATTTACCGGTGGGATCAGCTTCTTCTAGATGCCGAGCAACTATCTCCACCTGCAATTTGGCGATCTTCCAAACTCTCTTTCTCTTTGCACAACATGTATCATTGCTCTCCGGTGCAATTCCTGATGAGGTAAACCTTTTCCCCGCACTATCTATCCTGATCTGATCTGTCTTGCCACAAAGTGGCCGAACTAAAAACATCTGAAGCATCTCCCTGCACATAACCCAGACTTCTTCACTGTACTCGCTGTAATTTAACCGCTTTTTCTACCGGGGCTAATAATAGCAGTGTGCATTCTTTTGTATGGTTTCTTGTTCCTTTTATGGCGCTCAGTCATATATTCCTTGGATTGAATTGCTCCTTCAGACGCCAACAGGTGCCATAAGGGAAAGGGTTTGAAGCGCGCAATGAGGGTGGCGAGCATATAGTCCATTTTGCGGGCGCACATGAGCTTGTACTTGTACATGGTTTACCAAATGATTATCTCAGCTTCCTACATTTTATAGTGGAAACGACGAAAGACGCCGACGTTCTACTATCGTCACTGCCTGCAAAGCCGTTCCCTATGAGACCATCGCATCTCAACATCGGCCGTTGATTGCTGCCTTGCGAATGAAGCCACCGATAAAATAGCCTGAAGAACGCACTGCCCTGCTGTGCTGGTTTCATTAGAAGAAAGAAGAAATGTGAAGGAATCGTAGAACCAAGTTAAAGACACGATCCGCAAAGTGGCCTCTGCAACCCTCCGGGTAACCAAATCAGGTTCGTGATTCGAGATACTTGGCTTTTTGAATCACGATATTCAAATGAAGGTAGGTTGAAAGAAGCGCCTATGCCACAAGTTTCTGCACGATAAAGCACTCGCTAATTGACAAATTTACAAGAATGCCGACCAGAAAGCAAAGAAAGCGATCGCTGTCACTTGAGTGGTTCATTAAAAATACCTTTACGGCGATATGGCGAGAGAGATCAGTATCGACTTGTCAAAAGCCGATGCCACACAGGATATCGAACCTTTATGTTGCGTTGATGACAAGAACGGTACCTTGCTTACCAACCGATGAGGGACGCCGGATAGATGGCAAGAATATTGTGAGCAGATTTCGACCGAAGAATTTGTTTATCCTCCACTTCAATAAACACTGCCAACATCTCAATCAACAGCGAAATAACCATCATTTTCTTGTACAGTTTGAGCTTTGACCCTATGGTGAGACGTTTCGAGCAGAACAGTTTTTGTAAGTTGAATTACGCGGGCGGATTTCATCGTCGTAGCTATTATGGGTTGTGATTTTCGACCCTAGATAGGAGAAATTATCAACGGTCTCAAAGTTGTAGTCTCCTATCTTTATTGTTCTTATTTGACTAGTGCGATTTGATGTTATCCATTCTTTGTTTTTTGGTGCTAATGTTGCCACCACGTACTTCATATTGCTTTCATTAATGTGCAACCCAAGATCTCCCGCCGTCTACTCGATCTGCTCGATCAACAGTTTTTCCATCTGTTGCTGATTTGCCTGGAATGCCTCGGTGTCTTCTGGTCGTTGAATATGGGGATACTGGGTGAGTTTTGCGAAGAATTACGAGGACGGTGGAACGTCGTAAGGTCATTATGGACATTCCCTATTATCTCAATGAATAGCCGATTTCGCGGTCTCCACCCTGCCTCGGGATAGTCTGGTCATTGAGTATTGCGGTGGTCCTTTTGTGATGGCAGAGTTCATTACAGGATACATGCGTATCATATTGAATATAGTCCAGACAGAATGTCTACAATTATTCTGCAAGTTTTCTGGCGACGGGATAAACGTTGCAGTATGTTTGTTTGGTCCTGACAGGAAAAGTTTGCCACCGGTCATTATGGGAAGCTTCTTCCTAGTTTTTGATAGCGGTACTAGGCATGTACTGACACTCGAATTGTACGTTCCGGTATCGGCATAGCGATGCTAAGGCATCTGAGTTTTTATTTATTTTAAATCACAGTGACCAGCTATTCAGAGTAGTTCCACGGTATTGAGCCCAAAAATAGAGGCGGAAGACGACATACTATTTTGTCCAGGGCAGAGGCAATAGGTGCTGCCTCACTCCTGTGCTAGGAGTAGTGTGACCGAAGTGGTTACTGGGTGTTGTATGCCCCCTCATTTATAATTCATACCACACACGCTATGGGTGTGAATTATATTCATGTTGAAAACCGCCTAGCAAGTTCGGCCTGAGCCGGCCGACGCTAATTTAAATTTTGTTTAAGGAAATGAAAGGCCCTGAATCCATGATCTGCTTGCAGGAAAAGTAGGGAAAAAGTTTCTTCCTCGGTTTTCGGCCCACTGCCCTTTGATTTGGGCTAGAAATTAAATTTACAAAAATAGACCACTTGCAGTTTGGTCCAGAGTGGAACCAACTCATCAGACGCTGCCTCGTCTCTGCACCGGGTCTCTACATTTCTGAACGACGAATTTTGGGATAATCATGCTTGATGCCCTCATGCTATTGATATTTTGGTAGCAGCAAATTTTCGAAATTTGCAGCTTGATAACTTCTATTCTGAGGTCGACGGAATGACAAGCAAGGAAGACTTTTTATTTATTAATTCCTCTTTGAAATCTCGCCGTGATTTTTCGTTTTGCGGTGTTAATAGATAGGAATATCCCTTCCGTTTTTGTTTCTTTTTGTCAGTGAGGTAGGTGAATGGGTTTACCCACAAAGTGTTGGATTACTGCAACGGTTCGACGTCGGACTACCAACTAAACACCTACCCGTCATCAGAGAACTAGCCTGAAACTATATGACATATTACTATGCTTTCCGGGCTTAGGGAGCCTTCAAGTCAGGAATTCCTTTCACTAACGGAAAGGGAAGGGAGGGGAATTGTTAATTCAAGGAACCCCTTACCTTCCTTCTTCTTAACAAGTAGAACAAGAACATGATGTGTAACACAATTCCATCTGCCAGCACTCCTCAGCATCTTTGAGAACGTTATCTGAAGAAACCTCGTCTATGTCTACATAAAGTTGCTGACGAGTCCTAGCCCACTTTCCCTTAGAAAGAAAAGGTGTCTTCGTCTACCATTATATTGCAGGACACATAGTCAGGGGATCGTGCCTTCTCAATCTTGTGCAAGTAAAACTGAAAGGTTGCCCACTTAGAAGTTGGTTAAGGAAATAGTCAACCACAGAGCTAAATTACCGATGAGCAGCGCAGTCCATCTGTAACTACCTTCCTTGAGTCTTCATCACTCCCTTGAGTCTTCTGCGCTCATAAGAAGACGTCTCTAGGTGGATATAGGG
The DNA here is from genome assembly GCF_905115235.1 of Hermetia illucens. Classification (NCBI taxonomy): domain Eukaryota; kingdom Metazoa; phylum Arthropoda; class Insecta; order Diptera; family Stratiomyidae; genus Hermetia; species Hermetia illucens. Next base: position 55,684,531 of record NC_051849.1, read on the forward strand.
CCAAAACATTCGCCATTAGCTTACTTAAGGCTGAAAATCTAGGGGCAGCCTTGTCCGATGTTGACTTGATTTACTCGAAACTTTGAGTCGAGCGTCAACCCGAGGTGCTTGATTTTGTGGTCGAGTTTCTCTTTTTTGTCAAAGTGACTACTTTGGTTTTTTCCAGGGCTGTCATCCATCCGCTTCCTCGTCGCATCAATATGCCAAGCCTGCTTTGCCCCTTTTTAACAGTGTATCCGGCAACAAGTGCCGCAACCACATCTAGATAATCGACCAATCGAGCAACCTTTCAATCATGCCGAGTCTTGGTAAACTACCGTTGGAACGTTCCAGAAATCCAGTCCTAGGATGGATCCGCCATCTTCCTCTGGGGGAGCACTTTGATCAGTGCGAATTTCGCCACCTCCTAGCGGCAAGTAAAAATGCCGTCTTTCAGGCAAGTGTTGAAAGCGCCGGCCAACAAGTCTGGCCGATAGTGGAACACCAGTTTATATACTCCTGCTGGAATACCATCAGCACCTTATAGTTAGAACCGCCTCTTCGTGCTCCTTCATGGTGAAAAGCGTACAATCCTCGACGCCTTCCGCGCTGTTACCATCAACGAGTACAGGATGTGCAGGGAATAATGCCCCGACAATGGGCTTCCGCAAAGCCCCGATTTGCCGGATGAAAAGTTTATGGTTGAGTCCCCACGGATTTCCATTTTCCTTATCGACTACGTCCTGCCACTAGTGAGCTTTGCTTTTGTTGATTGCGCTGCGGAGTCTCTTTTTATCTGTCCTGTAGTCTGTTTTCGCGACGTTCCACGCGCAAGGAAAGCGCCAACAAATAGAATCAATTTTTCTCTGGAGTCAGGGTCCATTCGTGGCCCTAGCAACGAAGTCACCTTCAATTAAGAGCCGCCCCTCCGTGCAAAAACGGCGTCCTTAAAGATATTAGGCCTGCGTCGGCATCGCCTTATTAGATGTTACATAAACGCGAAAAAACGTTGATTTTCTGAAAACGGGATATATTTGGAGGAACTTTGCAGTTCCTCTTTGGCTTTATTAAGAACAGTCAACTGCGTTCCCATTCGGCCTATGTCCGAATCCATCTGCTCAAATTCAACGATTTTGTCTGCTTTTTTTTTCTTGAACAGGAACACTACATTGCACTGGAATTGATGTATTCACACCGACAGGTAGGTGTTTGAGCCTTTGCTGTCTTTTTCGGTGAGCGGTGCTGTGAACGACGTATTTTCGTGCTGTGCCCGAACTCCCAATTCTTCCTCCTTCTCTCCTGTTTCACCAATTTGAGAAGTGCGTCCTGCTGGGTCCTATGAATCTCTGTGGAAATGTATGACGTACTTTGCTGCCTTCGATCTGAAGTCTGTTGACCTTCTTTCGCCGCTAACTCTGCTTACTTCAAGTGCTTACCGAAATGTGTTTCCACCTTCTTTTTCGTCTGCCCGATGTACACTTTCTTGCAATGGACGCAGGAAATTTTGTATATTCCAGATGTGAATATTTAGTCGATAAATTCTTTAGTTGATCCCAGAAGAGTTTAAAGGCTGTTCATGCTAGAGTTAAACCATTTCTTTTACGGCAATTGAGACAGAAAATGATATAATGATTCAAGATGTCTGCACCTCCACGAGGTTGCGGCCAGAAAAAGAGAGACCCGTGGTCAGATCTAGCGTTCCCACTGAACCGGGCGCTTCAGGTAAATTCACGGAGCGGTAGATTTTGTCGCAGCGGTTTCAATAGTACTGCTCCCCCAGCTGAAATCAGGGGATTTCAGCGAAAACCCGAAGCATAACTCCCTCAGCACGGCAATTCGAGCCAGATGCGCTTTCCCCCAGGAGTAATTGTCTCCCGGAAGGAAAGTTTCAGGCGAGATATCGCGATCCACTTGGGAGTGTTTCCGACGTCGAGGTTAAAGTAGTGCGGCCCTCGCTCAAGAACTTTGTGAGGTCCATCGTATGGTGGTTGCAACGGCTTTCGGGATGTGTTGGTCCTTACCACGGTGTGCATGCATGACTGAAGATCCCTGGGCACGTTGACGACGTTTTTCGCGTGGTTGGTGAATGGTGGTGGTTTCATCTGGTTCACAGCGTCCTTGAGCAGACGCAACAGGTCGGCTGAACTGGGTCGCTGGGGAGTCTCAGGTCCTTACCGTATTCAAGTTCCGCGGGGCTTGCAGCAAACTCCTCGTTGCTGACTGTCCGTAGGCCAAGTAGGACGAGACGCAGGACCTCGTAGGCCAAGTACAACGAGACGCAGCACTTATGCCCAGGAATAATTTAGTGTCCTGTGCATCTTTTGAGCATCCCCTTGGACTGAGGGAGGTAGGGAGTTGTCCGGTATCGTTTGATGCCTAGGAGTTTGCCTAATCCGGAAAAAAGAGAGGATTCAAACTGCATTCAGTGGTCGATAATGATGATCCCCGGCACACCAAAGCCTGCAATCCACTTTCGACAGAGCGTCTTGGCACATAATATTACCGTAATGCCTTTTAGTGGCTTCAGGCCACTGTCTAGAATTATTGATGATTGTGATTCAAAATACCTGAAACCGCCCTAGTCTCGTAAAGGGCCAATAATGTCGAGATGAGACCTGGGAACCAGCTACACATGCTTCGAAGTTTTACACTTTTGACATGGCATGCACTGTCTGGTGCAAGAATTGATGTCCTTATTCTTGGACGGTGAGAAATATTTGGCTGTGACTAACTGGTTCGTTATCCGGATGCCTGACTACGCCCATCATGAACGGTGTTAAATACTCGCTTGCGGATACCTTCTGAATGTATGGCCTTGGTTCCTTTTCTGAGGTCCGCGATTGCTGGGAAGTCGATTGGTGTGGCGGGGATCTTGATCCCTTCAAAGCGTGACAAAGCGTCAGCAACTACGTTGTCTTTTCCAGACACGCGTTGGATGTCGGAGATGACTGGCTTATGAAGTTCAGGTGACAACTGTTTCAAGAAGAAGTTCAATGGCTGCTATTGGTTCACCTTTTGGTGAAGCACCTTATGTTATGTCTGAGGCATCGACGAAAACGGTTAGGAGTGCATCTTGTTATGAAAATGCCAGTTTCCACCAGCTGCTGCTTGGTTCACTCGAATGCCTGGATAGCCGCTATGGACCACTCAATCAGTCGTGTGTCTTTGCTTTTCGGCCTGGGCAGACAGTTGTTAAGGATCGATTGATATTGGGCGGCCCTGGGCAGGAAACGGCAGTAGAAGTTTATCATGCCCAAGAACTTTCTCAGATCCCTAACAGTTTTGGGAAGCGGGAAGCTCCCCATTGCTTGCACCTTCTCCGGGTCTGGTTGGATGCCATCAGGGGAAATATTTTGGCCGGGAAATCTCACCTGTGATTAGAGAAATTGACAGTTTTTAACGTTGAGACCAAGACTGGCTTCAAGGAGACCTTGAGAAATGCATTCGAGGGTCATCCTGGTGAATTCGAAGGGTTCGAAAGACTGAAGACGATTATGTTTCACCAGCTTTCCCGTCAATTCAATATTATAAAGAAATGCTGCAAATTTAAATGGTCAAATCTACCCCGAATTGGGGTATATTTATATGACCCTTGTAATATCGCAGTTAATATTTGCAAAACTGCTAGAGCGGAAAGGATCACTCTCCCTCCAATTTCTTGAATGTTATTCGAACGGCAGCCCCAGTGGGGTACATTCTCAAAATGCTGACGCGCACAATAACCGAAGTGAGAGGAGACAAAAAGTGAAAATTCATGCATCCAACTTTATGTGTTGGGAAACTCGGAAAATGTATTTTTGGGGGGCTTTTCCCAACGACACCGACAAGATAACTTTCAGTCGACCGAAAGCGCTTTTACTACACGAACGTGTCGAGGAAAACTCGCTCCGTTTCGGAAATCGGTTTCCTATTTCATTATTTTCTATATATTTTGTACTAACGCAAGTGAGTCTCGATTAGGTGTGGGTTTTCCCAGGGATTTTCAGCGGATTCGGAATATTCAAGATTTTCAGTGAATTACGTGAATATTGAGGCTTTTCCAAGGAATTGTGTTGTGTTGTGTGTGAAAATGAGTTGCTAGATTGGACGGTGTCTCTTGCAGGGTAGTGGCGGCAGGACAAAGTGAGACCAGCTCATCTTCAGGCCAGTTGATATGCACGTTTGTCGGTTGTATTCAAGGTTTTCTCGTAAGGATAATAGTCTGAGCAAGACAATGGAGCGTTGAACGGGTGAAAATGGCAATGGATATCACAGATGGGTTTCCGCTCTTTGCGCAAATTTAGGAATCTGCTAGGTATCTATGAAAACACGAGCTTCCTGGACAAGCTCCCCGCTACTATCGTTACCGCCGCTGCCGACGACGACGACGATGACGACCTAGTCGATGTCGCCGTCGTCGTTACTGGTCGTCTTAAAGACGCGATTGTTTCGGGTTTGGGCGTGTTTTGAATTCTTCACGTTTTTGCGTAACTTGGAAAATTGCCTTAAACTTGAACATTTTCGAGAGCAACAAAAATCCTTGAAAGAAGCTCAATTGGATATGACTTGTTCCCGCGCCCATGCAATTGTCTAGGAGCAAACACGGTTGCCGGCCGAGAATATTGTCTTGGGAGACACATGCCGTGTCTATTAATTATTATTGCTTTCTGTCGCTTTCCGCGCACAAAAAAACACAGATGCCACCTTTCGCGTTAACGATCAGGTGCCAAGATTTTTGCTTGAGGAGCGTTCGGTGGCGCGCTAGCCAAAAGTGAAAAGCCATTCCCAGGAGAATGTGCACTTTGTAAATAATATCATTTGTCATGAACACGAAAATGGCCTTTTTGCTGAGACAATCTGATTTCCTGGGCCAAGGAATCTCCTTGGCATTAACCCTTTCATTCAGAATTGGCAGTTGTAATGCTGAATTTGAAAATGTTAATTGAAGAGGACATTTCACTCACTTCTAGAAGCGTCCGAAAAGAGAATATTGACTGATGAAATGCGCCATAGTAACTTCATTATTTTGTTCGGCAGGGATTTCGACGTATTCGGTGAAAAGGTCTATTTGATTTCGGCGAGGAGCAAGAACTTTAATTGGAATGAAACGATATCCATGACAATATCCGCTTGCAGCTCTCCGGGCGTGACCCCACCTCCTTGTAATCAGAGCGAAATAAACTTTTTTCATCTCCACTTACCCGCAAAAAGCCTAACAGAGCCAAGCCATCCATATGGAAATTAGTTATAATAATAATAATCGTTGGCACAACAATCCATATTGGATCAGGGCCTTGAAGTGTGTTAGAGCACTTCATTCAAGACCGTAACGGTACACTAGGAGGCAATGTGGTCAGCATTGCGCTCGCCCGAGATTATTACCCTGATTTGACTCAGGTACTCATTCACAGCTGAGTCGACTGGTATCCGACGTCAAATCACGATGCAAATTCCACCAGTGCCACCTGTGAGATTTGAACCGCGACCTTCCGTATGACAGCCTAGTGCTCTAACCACTGAGCTATCCGGACTATCCAATTAGTTATACAATGACGATAACGACATTTGATAATGTTCTTTATTTTCCTCCTTGACTGCCTCTCCGCAATTCCTTCAGGGTTAAACCTCAAATGTCGGTTGATGAATTATTATGGGATATAGGCAGAGGGCCAGGAGAAAGACAGGGTATACACATCGGCTCATCATCCGGAGGCGACTGTGAGTTATTATTGTTGTAGATACGCCTACAACATGACCATACCACTCGCCACCTTGTGTACACTTTCCTGCTTAAGCCACCCCGTGTCCGTGGCTTTGATGTGATGCTCCACTCCCTTTTTGCTTTTCCTTTCGCCGGCTGAATACCTAGGGTTATAGAGCATAAAATGGATGGTTATTGGAATTTAATTACGTGTCCTCGATTTTCTAAAATGTGACCAAGTTCATAATGAGATTTACGGAGGCAATGAATAAGCAGGACTGTGGATGTCGCACGTTTGTTTAGCAAACGGTGAAGCGTACGCAATGCTAATGGGTATCGAACGACATATCCACATAAGCCGCTCTTTGGGGGAGTTATTTCAAGACCCCTTGTTTCGTCAGTGTCAAAACACTGATTTGCACCCTTCAAATATTCGCGGAATATCATCCGCATCAAATTGGAATCGGTGACGGTAACAAAGGACTCCTCATCAAACAACGCTAACTTTCCTCGACACACTTCCCAGCAAAAAGTGCAATTCGAAGGCAAACTTAATCCCCCATTGAAACATCAATCGCTTCCACGGCACAAAAGAGCCAGGAGAGTTGCAATAGTATCCTTTATTGTTGGCTTACAATATTTCGAATTGGCAGCAAGTTCTCACAGCCCTCGGGCAGTTCAATTTAATATCGAAATGCTGAACGTTCAGCGAAATTTGCTCCACTTTTCGATATTGAATGATGCAGAATTTCACAAATTGAATTGGTTTGATCTGAGAGATAGTTGTAGTGGCGCAATTTGAGGGACAATATCATGCAATCAGCAGAGGGTAAAGTCGCTGTATGCCTTTCGTAGTCGTCTGGTTTGCTCTGTTGATTTACGGACTGAATCTAAAGTTTTATCGGATCTAAAGATAATCACTTTGTGAAATTTTTTGTGGGAATAGTTTTTTATATAAATTGGAGATAACTTAAGCTGGGTGGCATTAATTGGCGATTCTGCTTTGATATAGATCCACATTTCAAAAGAAAACTAACCAGAAATAGCGGGGAGGAGTCCCATCAAACGGGTACATTTTATATAATTCAATTTCTTTTCGCCTTTTAACAGATATTTACTTTCGGGGAAAGCAGTTACGCATACTAGGCTTGGCTGGGGTATGAGAAGTCCTTATTTATCGAATTCGTAGAATAAAATGCAGAATGTCACGAAGGCAAACATTTCCAACTTCATCTAGAATGTCCAATATTATATGAAAATTAGAAATCAGAAAAACTGATATAGCAAAACGTGCGGAGTTTCCTGAGGCGATACACGAATACTGATCCTGATTTCTTATAAATAACACCATCGCCAATAGTGACAATGCAGAAGATGTATTATTGTAAGGTGTAAGCTCTCCTCAATATAAAGACAATAGTTGGGATGAAAAGTTCGCAGGCGAACATAGAAAAGGTATATATAGTATATAGTTGCCTTCGATGACGATACAATGCTTATAGCAGTTATCCAATTTTTCGATAGCATTTTTATAGAACGATTTGTTTTTAGTCTGAAAATAGGCCTCAGATTCAGCGAGCATTCTCTTGATGTCTTATCTTGATGAAAGAGCACCTTCTTTTTCTTCAAAGGGCGCGATTTCATCCTTCAAACGCTCCAATAACGCTATGTAATAGTTGCTGTTGATGGTTTTTCCCTTCTCAAGATGGCCGATGAATATTATACCATTCCCATCCCAAAATACTGATGCCAAAGCCTTACCAGCTGACCGTTGCGTCTTTGTACGCTTTCGAGTTGGTTCACTACGTACAGTCTACTTGGATGACGATCGTTTTGATATGATAGTGTGATATAATGGAGCCATGCTTCGTTGATTGTTGTACATCGACCCATAAATTCGGGTTCTTTATGGAGGACTAACTTCAAACAAGTCACACTTCAGGCATGATATCTTCAACACGTTCCTTGATATCTTTAGAACCTCAGCTATCTCGATCAACTTTACTTTGCGGTCATCCAAAATTATTTCGTAAACTTTCTAAGGTTTTGTGGGAAACAAAACCTTATTAGAATCCATTCGATGTCGGCTGTCCGTCTGTCACATCCGATTTGCTCGAAAAGGACTAAACTAATTGTCGCGATATTTGGTGATAACGTGTGCTCTGTGAATCCCTTTACCTACAACGGGTTGTATCATTTTGCACTGTATTTAAGGGAGGGTGGGGCTCTCCATACATGCGAAAGGGGGACACATTTTTTGCACAGAATATGGTGGTGTTTTGTCTCATATGAAAGGGCACATATAGCACTTTTCGAAACTGATGATATTTTTGATACCGGGTGAAACATCGGAGGGTGAGGGCTCAAAATGTGTGCCGTAAAAAGTGTAACAGGTCTCGTTCTCAGAACCTATCCAATCGAAAAATCTGAAAAAAATCGCAATGGTGCATTCATACGAAATCTAGGTCTCACAATACATTCCATTCCGATATCTGCTTGAATAAAGTTATTAGTATATTACCATGTTTTAGAAATTTACTCGAAAGCTCCACTTAAGTTCACGCTAGAAGGACGAAATTTGGTACAGTTATAAATAATAATATAATGTAAAATTTTGACAAAAATTCAACTATCCAAAGCTATAGAAGGTCAAAGTTGTGTATTTCACATGAATTTCTCTCACTCTAAGACGTGTATGACGTCATCATTATATAAAGTGAACTCATATGAACAGCGGAGTTTAAGTTTGGAAATACATACTTATGAATATCAAGGAATACTTTGAATTGAAGGTGGGAATGGGAAAACGTGAATAGGGATACCTGAAGCTACCAGCTTCCGGTATTCCGACTTGTTTGATATTTTCATCGGTAACAGCCTTTTTGGGATTTGTCATCCTATAACTAGTATTAAATCTACATATATCACATAATGCTTCATGATGAATCCCATAATGCCTAATGCTAAGGTAACTGTGTATGAACGATGTGGGTACAAAAAAAACTACCTTAGGCTCCAGTGGACGCCGACAGAAAGCTCTGTTTTAAAATGCAATAGTTCTTATTGTCGAACTAAGTGGAACTTCAATGAATCTCGCTCTAGCAACCGGAACCAAAATAAGCATAAGGGAATCTCGACAGTTTAAGGGACTCACAAAAAAGGGAGCTGCCTAGATTGTTGTTTAAAGTTTTTCTACCATTTTTCTCTCAAGTTTCGTGAATGGCCATTTCAGGCAGGTGCTCAATGCCGTTCAAAACATGATAGAAAGTCCTTTAGATAATTCAATTTAACAAAGTTATCATCGTCTTGAACGGCCGAACAGCTGGTCTTTAGTCTAGGTCTGCCTTAGTAAGGAACTCCAAAAATCATGTTTTTTCGTCCAAGTCCACAAATTCAATATACCATATTCGATATACCATTGCCCCCTAAGGCAGGTGTGCCGCGTCTGTTTTTCTACCATAGGATTGTTGCGCAGGGTCTGCCACGCTTTCTTGTTCAACCATACCATACGGATTAGGTGACCTACCCACCGTAGCCTGTTGAGCCGGGTTCGAATCTTATTGACTAAAAGAAACATAAATTCCTCCCTAGCGTTTGGGATTTCTGATTATCAACAGGCTAGCTTTAGCAGTATTCTTAAGGTCCAGGATTTATTAATTTTGACAATTTCAATAAGAATTACTTAATAAATGTTTGGGAAGAATATTTGGGTATTCTTTCTTTCCACGCGAATTCTCCATGTCATTAGCCATTTTACAAGTTTTTCAAATAAAATTCTAGGAATTTGGATGGCTCAGGGCTAAGGATCGCTGTGTCGTCCGCGAACGTAGATATAATGAGATTATCGTCAACTGGCAGATCGGAAACATCTAACAGATACAATGGATGCGGGACCCCTGCTTTGATAGGATGATCTTCAGACGTGAAGCTTTTGTATCTCAATCGGAATGACCGACCTTTTATATATGATTTTAATATATCGTACATGTCGGGCGGTAGAGTTTTTTTTATCTTGTATAATAGTCCTTTGTGACACACTTTGTCGAAAGCCTGGGCAATATCGAGAAAGACGGCGGAATAATATGTTTTTTTGGTTGAAAACTGGTCTTGTTGCCGAAAGGATATGGTGAATCTGTTCTGTTGTGCCATGTGCTTCTCGTATGCCGAATTGATGATCGATATATTGCGACTTGTTAGCAGTTTTTCAAATGGAAGTAGACTTATTGGGCTGCTATTTGCGTCGCATCTTTTCCCGGTTTTGCGGCCGTAATTATAACTGAAGTTCTCCAAATGTTCGGGAAGTAACCAATACGTGTCATCGCGTTGAAAATCTCAATCAGGTCTTTAACCATTGTGCCTGCACCTTTGTCGTGGCCACATGCTTTTTTAGGATCGAGTTCTCTGATGATGTGAGCAGCATTTGAAGAGAAAGTTCGCTTAGGCAAATGAGGGTGAACATCGCGCAAGTTGAACTTTGTTTTTGAGGGGGGTTGGGTGCGAAAAAATTTTTTAAATGAGTCGCCAGTGCATTTTGGCCCAGTCACCATTTCTTAGGCGCAAGGGTGGTGAATTTTGTTTCGGTTTTTTCAGATTTCTAAAAGCTTTCCAAAGAAAATAGTCTGCATCCGCTGTTGAAGTTAAACTTCTGAGGTAATTTTGCATATTTTGCTGGTTTGTATGGTTGTTCACAGCTTATCATAAGGCCTTGTGTTGCTTCTGCTTGTTCAGCTCTTAACCTTGCGATATATTTGCCATGCACGTCTCAGTTTTCATTTTTTTGTGGATTACCTCTAAGATACGCACTGAGGGCTTGCATCGGTTGGCTTCTCTTTTTTTTGTGGATGATCGTGCAGTCATATAAAGTGTGTTGGTGAAACTTTCAATGGATAAATCAATGTCGGTTTTCAGGATATTTCCTATTGTAGAATATGAACCCTTTGATACCGAAATTATATTTATCCGTCAGATAAGGGAACATTCCAATTCGAATTTATGTTGATTTTATATCGTTTGCATACCAATGATAGATTTTTATTAGACTCATTTACTGAGTAAAAATTGAAGCATTTGCGATTGGTTGCGAATTAGTTCGTCCATCATTGATTATATTTCCTGTTCACTTCTTAGTGGAATATAGGGCATGAACACAGACAGAATGTATTTCAGTTTCACCATTATCACACTTAACACTATGCAAGTGATAAGCTCACAGCAACGAGACAAACACAAGATGAACACAGACGCCCGTGATGACTGGGATTCGAACCCAGAGCAGCGAGATTGAGAGACTGACGCTCTACTTCCTCAACCATTACGCCGTCATCATTACTTGCATGGATTTTATAAATTGTTTAAAGATTGCGAGAATGATATAACCAATCCTTCTAGGTTTTGCTGCTGTTTATTGTCGTAATGTTCCTCTTGAACATGTGATTTCAATATGTTTATGTATGAAGCTCAGTATTGAAGCTGTTTTTTGGGGTACCCTGGGTACAATTATGTTCGACATCGAAGGATTGGAATGTTAGCTTGGTGTAAATTGTTTTTTTCACTATAGCGTATACTGGCCATTCTCGGTAGTTGGCAGTATGTTGTCCACCACAGTTGCTATCTTTCTTTACGATTGCAAAATTCTTCCTTATTTGCAGCTAGATGTTGATTGCAACACAGAACACGCAAATGCTTGTTAACTTGCAATAAGCTTTTGGGTAGCCGAACTCCTGGCAATTTTCACACTGAGCCAACTCTTTTCCGAAGTGGGTTAGGACTGGATTGGAAGAGGACAGTGTTCCAGATTGGAAAAAATGCCTATTGAGTTTTACTAATTTCATCGGGATATTGAACAATCTCAAAACTATCTCAAAGAGAAGATTTGGTGTGTTGTTAATTTGCCTTGCCCGTTTTGTTCGAAGATTTTTTAGGCATATGGAGCAATCGAGCCTTGCTAGACTAAGCTGCTAATGTAGCGAAGATTATCTTATAAATCGGTGAGCCATCCGCCCCGAGCTCGAAGTTGAGGCTTTTTTGGGGCTCGGAACAGAAATTTTAATAGTTAGTTTTCACCTGGGATTTTCCGCATAATTATAATTTCAGATTTCGCCTCCACAGCTCTGGTGTTGTCCGCCTACCGTTCCAAACAATAAGGATTCATTTTATTTCAATCTATGTAAAAAGGCCGTGGAATCTCCCAGAATATTATTTGGCCTCTGATTTTACAAAATGGGCAAACTTTCTCCAGAGTAATAATTCGTCAAGTTTGTTTTTATTACTGGAAATATCTAAATAATTCCTATTAGAAAAGCTTCGATCGATCTGCCTACGTTAATCTTTTTGCCAATCCAGATAAACTTGTACGGTAGTCATTCTATCTGAAAATTGATTCAATACTAGCAGAAGGACTTGATTTTGTGTTTATGATTGCCATTTACTCTTTGGTGGGATATAATGCGTAAACTACACGTACCTGCCAGCGTTTGCGGTTCGCTGAAATAACTCTATGTAGCATCTTTCGAACTGTCAGGAGCTTTTGTAATTTTCCAACTGACTCAAGATGGCATGTCTTGCAAGCTTCCAGCTATGGAGGAAAATAGCCATATGCAGTAGAAGAAATTCAGCTTCAACACTATGTCGGGATTTGCGTTGAGGGTTCCTTGTTCCTAATGGAAAAGGGCTGTCCGCTTGTTTAAAATTTCACATAACTTCTCTTCTGTAAAAAGAACTCCCAGTTTCACATTCTCAATCTTCTTTACCTGCACCAACACCGAGTCACCCTTGATATGTGCACCCTTTTCAAGCCTGGTGGACAGATCTGTCTCCTCGGACATTATTTTCTGCTTTCCCGTAATACACGCATCGTGGACAGTCTCGAAGTTCCCTTCATGACACCCTCCTCTATCCACAGATTATGCCGTCCGATCCTATAGCTTGGCTCCTTTAACTCTAAGCTATTTACTTTCTTCCCACTCTAAGGATCACATCTAATTGGAAATTTTATATGGTCTTGTTTGGAGAGACCTATGTTTGTTTACAGGTTTCTTTTCGGGCAGACCAGATGCTTCCACCACCGTGGCGGGCACCGCAGTTTATTGCCATCGACATATTTTTGTAAGTTAGTGCACTGTGGCCCGTTTACAATAGCAGTAGGTTTCATTTTTTGGCTGGCTAAAAAACAACTCCGAACAAATGGTTTACGAGATTGTAGCTAATAATTTATGGTATAGTCGCTCTTGTTCAGGGACCGTATCCTTAGTCAGCGTATTTCTTAAAACCTGGTAATATTAGCCTTATATTGGAGCAGGATCGCCGTCTAGGCTTCTGCTCCGTAAAGGAAACATCGGCTCAATGAAACAATACTACATACTAGATGTACGATGTCCCCCGATACTCTCTGCCAACATGTTAATGATATTTGCTGCCCGCTCACTAAAAGAAGTTGATCATCAAAGTCGGTAATATTGAACATAGGGAACCGAGGTTTTCTCCCGCGCGAGTAGGCGCGCATGTGACACGTAAGTGCAGGCGTGTGTACAAACAGAATACAGAGTCTAAATCTAATGTCCAGAGGCTGCGAAGTCTGCCGTGCGCAAAAATCTGCCAAAAAAATTATTTACGTGAAGAAAACTTTGCTCTTGAAATTGATGGCCTATTATCTCATTGAAATCGTCATTTGACGCACTCCAATCGAGTTCTGTATCTCCAAACCCACTCCTATTGTCCAATTGGGCCCACGTCAAATGGTGATCTCTTTCAACTCCAATACGGTTGGCATTAGTCTCTCAAGGTATTCAGGTTTGCTTTAGACATCTTACTTCAATTAGATTTAGAATGCCCAGTGTGTAGCGCTTGAATTCTCGCTCAAGTTTAGAACCCTTGAAACGAATTCCTTTTCAATAAAAACCGACGAGCATTCTACCACATTGTCTGTTCTTTTCCTTGTACGTTAGTAGTAGGGAGCTGGCAAATAACCCTCCAATTACCGCATTTAAGACTGGTATCTTTTTACGAAATTATAACGATCATCCTTTTTCTTGCACTGACTGGGAAATATTTCAGAATCTCAGGATTTACGGTTGGGTGAAGTAGCCGCTCTGCAGAAATTGCAGGGAGTTCGATGTACGATTGCGCATGTAGACCGTCAAGCACATTGGGTTTACCACATTTGCGAGCATTGATGGCCAAAATGACTTCACTGGAGGAATATTCGCATGTTTTGTTGACTTTTCATTTCCTCCACAGGAGATGCAGGGGATATTTTACGAATTAGAATCGTGTTGAAATGCTCCTTTCCCCTCTCAAGCTTTTCGACATCATTAATGAGGAGACTATCCTTAACGTCTTTGACTGGAACATCGAAAGGCTTGCAATTACGTGGAAGTTCTTTTGTGATGCGGTATACGTTTGGACAGCCATTATTCGTGGCAAATTCTGCTTTCGTTTTTATTACCATGCAATCTATGCTGTACTTCCTGAGATTCTCAGCGGTATCGGAGTTCAGACACATCACGCTCGTCTCCACTTTCAGCGGCAATGGTCGTCAATATTCTCTGATTAGCTGTTCGAGAGTCTGTGGTTCACTAAGATAGGTAGTTCCTCCACTATCGAGCGACAACCGAACTACGAAAAAGGACCGTATTGAGTGATTGGGTCGTGCTCTCCAGCCCTGTAGGAAGATGCGGACAAAATACGGAATCGAAGGAGAACAACCATTAAGTGATGATCATGCTCTAGATCGCTATCAGCGTCTTTCTTGTTAAGCACATCTAGAAGATAACTTTTAAATTTTCAATCATTTAAATCTATTATTGATCGAAATCCAACTGACCTGGGATTCGTGCTTAATTCTGGCAGACTTGCCAGAGTAGAGATGGAGAGCAGTGTCCCGCTAGGGCCCAATATCTAATTTCGTTCAACCTCAGAAAGGAGTAAGGGAGCATTCTGAGGAGACTGGGTACCGTCGTCATCCGTCCATTCCAGAATGCAATCATAAAGCATTGATGTATACGGAAACTGTTCGCCGCAAAATCAATCCAAGCATGGTAGTCGTTTCTGAAGCTTAAATATGATTCAAGACTTGCAGTTTGCCGGTCAATCTATCCTTTTTGGTCGCAGAGAATAACAGCTCAACTTGCTAATTGTAATGGTATTGTAATTGTATTGGACCGCGTGAAATTTAACCCATGTACTCCTTGAGACCCCTAGGTGAATCAGACTATAACGATTTTTGCTTCCTGCAGGCTTCCGGGCTTGGTTCCGCCTATGGCGGGGTTTAAGGGGTTATGCTGTGGAGGTCATTTCCAATTATCTAAATAATTTAGAACCTTTTAGAAATTTAACGATCCAACAACAAACAAAAGATTTATAGGAAAACCTACTGCAGTTTAAACGTTGACACTTTTCTGGAAGCTGACAAGTGAATGATCGCTCAAAGAAAAATTGTCCAAAGCTACCATAATTACGAAAATAAGTGGTCTTTAATAGTATAATTTTTTTGCATATGTTTAAAAATATTTCTCGACAAAAAAAAATGTTTTAAATTTGGCAGAATGATCTCTTACATGCTAGCTTGTTGCATGATTTTTTCGAGTAATACTCGGGGAGTTTTGAAAAGTTTGCAAAAAAAATTTCGATTTAAGACCATTCATTATTTCAAATGTCAGGGACTAGGCGAACTTTGAAATAGCATTCTTTTGAACGGTCACTCCTTTATCAGTTTAAATATTGGTTTTCAGTTATGATTTTTTTGCCCTCGGTAGAAAGTCAGAAAATTTCTCAAAAATGGTAAATCCTTTATGTATAGCTTAATAATTATCCCTTTTTGGCTCTGGCTTGACTATGTTTAATTTATCTGCAAAAGACCTCCAGTATAGCCCCTTCGAAGGACTAGGTCGAACTTCCGGTTACCTTGTATACACCAGACACCCCACCAGTTTAATTACATATTCGGATTCAATACTGTATAATATATAGAAAAATCAGAATATATTTAAGAAACCAGGTACTGTCTAAAAACCATAAAAGTTGTTAGGATACCTTCCACCATTACAAATTCATCGCTCATTTCGTTCATATTGAATTGAACATGTAATTCCTCTCGCCGTGATTCACAAGAAAGTAATGTAAAAAATTCAACCGAAATTTTCTGGCAGCAGCTTTAGTGTCCTTGTTCTTGACGCAATCTCATGAAAAACCTATGCTACGTACACGTTGCAACCACCCACTTTGGCTCAAATCACTAACGAACTATTATTATTTTTATTGTTGTTATTATTGCGCCATTATAATTTCCCTCTCGCTATTTCCCGGGGGATATATACTCGTATATTTAGATGTGTATCTATCAGATATGTGTATGGGTTTATTATTTGTTGTTATATGTCGGGCTAATTTCTATTAGCGGAAGTTGGGATTACGTCAAGGCAACACTTTTGGCGCACAGTGCGCTACACAAGTAAGGGTTCTTGAACACCGTGAACGTCGAAATTCCTGAGCGTTTCAGTGTCGGTAATGCCAACCAGTTGGAAAGAAATTGGCGCTCAATTTTCTTCTGTTAATGGAAGTACAAAAAAGAAGGAAGAGCTACCAATCGTCCTTAGTTGGTCTGGTCTGAGCCCGAAACAAAAACGGGTGCTGCGAGTTGGTCAAAATTGTGGATCCTTCACTTCCTATACGAATAGCTCGCATTCTTCATTTTCGCCACGCTAGGAATTGCAACCAATCCCACCGAAAACTCAAACATTTTCCCAAACCAAATTATTTTCTTGATACTTTCTACTCCATATATTTCTTAATGGTTCGCCGCACTCAAACATGAAGAGCTAGCATTACTAAGCAGAAGAACATCGTCTTGATTTTTCATTCTCCACAACTAGCGTTAACGTTTCCGCACACTGAAATTTTCCCGAGCTAAAAATAAAGGAAGGAAAATGAAGAGTATGGTTGAGAAAAATTTGTTGCGTTTCTTATGAACTCACTGAATGATTCAAGCCACTTTTCACAGAATACATGGCGCAGAGAGAAGTCTGTACCAGGATGAATGGAATAGCATGTTACATCAGAGAACACGGCAAGTTCCTAAACGGAGTACTCAGACGCTTCTTGAGAACTAGTGAAAATTCCTTGCACACTTGGCATGGAGCAATATGGAATTTGTGGAGAGTTTCATGGAATTTTTGGAAGTTGTATGCCTACTTGGATGCTCTACGTGGTTGCGCAAAGGTTGTAGTTGGCATGGAATTTCGTAACTTTCGTCTTGAAATTTTGTTTTTGGATCCATTCCAAATTTGAATAATGAGTTGAGAAAAACGAAATATGTGCATGTAAGTGAAAGTTGAAAGAGTAATCTCTTGGACTTTCCTCTTTTACTTCATATTTAAGGGAAATTGTATTATTAGTACTTCTCGAGTAGTCATTGAAAAGGCTTAACCTTGACGAGTGGGTAGCAAGCGGATCTGTACAGAGTCATATGTAACACTAAAATAAGAATATATTCAGAAAGTCCTTTTCCTTGTTGATGTCCTTTTCAACTAGCAATTGGTTTGATAAAGGAGGTGGATGCCAAATTAAATTTAATTGATATTAGTGGAGAAAATCACAGTAGAGAGAGAGTAGTAAAGAGATAATATCGGGGTGGCATAGTTTTAACTTCGAATTTTCACATAATTTTGAAAACTTTCTCCTGAATAATTTCTTTGGGGGATTGATGAACTCTTTTAGAAAAGCATCGAGCAATCCGTCTACCGTCGGACGCCACCTGGAAATATTTAGTTCTGACGCTATTTCGTTATGGCGTCAGACCTTTCAGCTAGGGGTGAAGATTTCGAGTATTCTCAATATCGCCGGATTAAATCTAGCTCCAAAATCAGGTTGAGTGTATTATATAGTCCGCCAGAAGTTTTTTTTTCGAGTGTTGGACTCCCGCAACAGCGTGCTATCGGACTACTAACTAAGTACCTCCCTGTCATCAGAGAACTAACCTGGAACCGTTTGGCACATTACTTCGGGCTAACCTTTCCGCTCGCCCGGCTTTCGGAGCCTCCAAGTCAGGGAATTCCTTTCACCAACGGGAGGGGAGGAGAGGAAGGGATTTGTTAGTTCAGAGAACTCCTTACCGTCCGATCCCTCCACCGGCCGAGTTCAATCTTCTTCGCAATAAGAAGAGCCCGAACATAAGCTCCCCTGTGTCTGCATAAAGCTGCTGACGAAAGCTGTCCCACCTCTCGCAAGAGAAAAATGTGTTCAGGTTCGTCCGCCACTCCATTGCAGAACACACAATCAGGAGATCGTGCCTTCGCGATCCTGTACAGGTTAGACTCAAAACCTCCATGCCCAGTCCGCCAGAAGTTAAAAATTAGTTTAAAGTTTCTATCGGCGTTCCCCTTTCCCTCAGTCAACACTCCCTCCAGTAGGTTTACGAGTTCATTAAATAGAAGTATGTGAAATCGGTGGGTGTTTAATTCCTTTTATCTGTGCCGTGTCTTAAGAAAACGACCGATAAATCTACCAACGTTAACCTTCAGATTTTGGGTAAACTCTAAATACACAGGTCTGCAACCAAAAAGCTGCTTGTATAATTTCAACTGATTTTTATATAATTTGATGTGCTGAAAACGAAAATGATATCAGAAAATGTCTAGGACGTCACGATTTTTCACATTTCAATTTTCCCTTGTCTAGGCCATGCTGCTACTTTGGAAGAGATACCAGACTTTGGAAAAGATGCACTGACACTAAATCAAAATTTTTCTCCCAAGAAGAGGCAAATGGTTTAGTGAGAGATTTGTATCTTCCCAAAGACGCTAAGTTGCTTGAATGGTGATTCAAAAGTAGAAAATTATTACTACCTGGGGTGCCTTTTTGTTGGTTCAGACATCATGAAAAGAATTTTGTGCCTTATTTCACCCAAGAAGAAAATTTAGTTTATTGTAGTGACACTAAAGGTTTGACGGTTCCATTTATAATCCAGTACGAATCCACTCAATGGCATCTCTTTATTGACTTATCGAAGCGCAACTTAAAAGTAGTTTTACTCCATAAGGGTGGTTTCCATGCTTTCATTCTTGCTGGAGATTCTGTGCTCTTGACCCTATGAGGTCTTGGAGGTGAGGATCACAGTTGGCAAATGGATTATGGGACAGTCGAGACCAAAAAAATTACTGGTTAATGAAGAGCCAAGGGTTTTTGTAATTGAATAAAACCATATTCTGTGAGAAAACTCGGTACTTCCAGAAAAAAATCTGTTTCCACCCCTCATATTAAGCTAGGCAATATGAAATAGTGCCTAGCTTAATCAAGATCAAGATCAAGATATTAAGACGATGGAAGGAAGATATCAAAAAAATCGGAGCATAACAATGATTGCAGACTACTGCTATATACTACATTATGTTCGATATCACCGTCGGCATAAGCAACGCTACTTAGATATGCAAATTGACCAACTACTTCGATGCTCGGCTAATTAATGATGACTGGAAGGTTGCGTCAGACTAAACATCTTGGTTTTGATGTATTTGTCTTCAGTTCGACTTTACTTGCCTCTCCTTCCAAATCCAGGACTATTTCACTAAAGTTCATGACTCCGTGAGAGAGCAAACATATGCGTAGTCGGGGTGTTTTAGGCAGGATGTAATGGACCATTCGAGCGTTGCACGTTCTTCATACAAGGCAGTACGAACGTCATTGATAGCAAGACGTAATAATACTGGTGATAAGATGCAACTTTGGCGGAGTCCAAAGAGGCATCAACTCCCTCCAATATTTTACCTTGGTGCAGCACCTGACATTTTGCGCCATCATTTGTCGCTCTGATAATATTTATTAGATACTCTGGAATGCCCCTCTTACGTAGGGTACTCCAGACAAACTCTCTGTTCACGCAATCGAAAGTTTTCTCAAAATCAATGAAGAGCAGATGAAATGGAGATCTAAAGTCCGTATATTGTTCCAAAATAATCGCCAGGATGTTGATGTGGTCAATGCAGGAGAAGCACAAACCAGCCTGCTCTTCGGTGAAGAAGCCTTCGAGATGTTGCCTGGTGTGTTCTAGGATGAGTTTAGCTATTATCATTTTGAGAGCATAATATTTGATCTGGTGAAACTATGCCCGAAAATTGATGTAAAAGTGTCATTTGCTTAATTTATAAAAAAGTTGATAAACTTAGCCGCGAGATTCTACGGGAATATAGTTGTTGTGTAAATGTTACAAAGTGCTGTCAAACATAATCGAAAGAACCATTTTCAAAACAAAAAGAAATGATAAATGTCAGGAAGGATTTCAGCCTGGAAAGTCAACGATTGAACAGATATTCTCAGTGAAGTTGAAGATATTACACAAGTGCTGGGAATATAATGCCGATGTCCATTAAATGTCCATTGATTTTAAACATGACAGTATCATTCAGTCGTTACTGTATAAAATATTGTCTAATTTTGCAGTTCCAACGAAACTGTTTAGACTCGTCACAGAATAAATTAGTTAGTCTACTACTGCAGTTTCCAAAATTGGAGGACCCGGTTCCTCCACCGAGAAAAGTTGAAACGAAAACTTCTAAAATATACAGACCGATATCGGACTCTAACGAATTTGAAGAAAAAGAAGGATTAGTAGATTAGTTGATAAGAGTCACATTAATCAGCTTCGTTTGCCACATCAGCTTGTGGAAGTAATATTTCTCCGCATGTTCACCTACGGGGACTACATCATTTATTATAAGCCTGAAGCAAGAATCGGGGCATAATATCTGTCGGTAGCACCATCTCTATAGACTTTTCGAACTGGATCATCCTCAAACATACGGATTATGCGGACCGACCAGCATTTATTGAATCAGATTTTATCCATAAAGAAACGATAGTGGTATTGTTCATATAAGGCTAGACTTTGGTCTCATAAATAAAAATATTTTGTCTTATGCTTAAACGCTACTATATAGTCCTGACCTATTCCCTACAAAATGCTCAACATCTGACAAGGACTGTTTGTGCTTGTATCCTCCACACAACCTGTAAGCTGCCCCTTAAATTGAAGAACCTCTCCCTGTTGCAACCTGCTCTCCAAAGAAAACTGCAGGCTCGGAAAGCATCATTCTTCCTTCCTCCCAACTCATGGGTCCATCGATCTACTCGATTTTTAGTTCTTATTTTTTAAGGAGTTGCCCGATTTTTTTCCTGAACGTGACTGAGCACCGACCTATATTTTTTAAAGTTACCAAGTGTGTTACATCGTTAGTTTAACGTTAGTCACATCTGGATGACCTTTTATCGTCTGCTTCACATTGTTTGCTCCGTGACTCGGCCTCTTATGTTAACAATCCAAGTGGCTTGAAGGATTAATATTACAGTTTTCGTTTCCCTCGTAGGCAGACGGAGGAGAGGTTTCGAAATTTTGTCGGTAGCTCGGAATAGAGATTTTATTTAAACAAAGTATAATTACTGGGATACGTAAGTTTGCTCCTGTTTTCTCTTCGCCGTGATAATAGTTAACCACGAGAACGGAACTATCACAATATCCTAAAGAAAGCTGGCAAAGTGCAGGTCTGCCATCTCTAAAGTGCAGCTCCACTGAAGTGTTTCACCGACATTCGCTTGCACACCTGGTTTGGGCATTCTTTTGGACAGTCCACTCATTTACTCAACATTTACAAATTTTCATCTACTTTTATCTAATGCATTGAAACCGCCTTTGATGTTGATAGGTCGCGGCCTTTGGGGTCCCCTTCCAACCATTGTATCTTCCGACCGTTGTAACTGATGATGTAATAAATGTAGTATGAGTTCTACAGGAAGTTAGGAGTAGGAATTTCGATGGAAATCGTTTTAGTTTAACTGCCATTACTGCTTCTGTTAGCTTATCTGATAGTCCTTGCAGATCAATTGGATAATTGGTTGAATGGTTATATAGTGTACATTAACCAGAAGAGTCACTTAAGTTGAATTGGTGTAGAAGTGCGTATGGATTATAGGGTAGTAGCTCCCTACTATGACGGGCCTGCGGCAGATGGATTGGGGGCAGCGATGTCAGGGTTTAAGCCTTTTTAGTCCGTCGTCAATGTGACCATCAAGATGTCGGCGCCGTCTGAAAGCTTATTCCTGGGAACTATCGGGATGGGAGGCGAGTGGAATAGTATACGTGCGCAAGAAGAGGTGAATGTACAACTCGAGGGAAGGTCTCACTGGTGGCAGTGGGATTTGTACTATGATTTGACGTCGGAGACCAGTCGACTCAGCTGTGAATGAGTACCTGAGTTAAATCAGGGCAATAATCTCGGGCGAGTGCAATGCTGGGAGGAACTATATCGCTTGCTTCTTGTTTATGTATTTCCGTGAAGTGATGTCACGGAGGAAGCTCAAACTAGGTTTCCAACAGGGTAAACGAGCGTAAGGAGTCCCAACTGCCGAAATTTTGATCAAATCTCCTTCTTTTGGCATGCGGCGCTCAAATATGGCACTCCCTGGCTTGACCCGTTTATGTTGTTTGAGTAGAACAGGAAGACAGCCGAAGAAGAACTATCCTGGGGTAGGAGCACACTATCCCTATTCAGCGTGCCTTTCTCCTTTCCGATTTATTTTCATGAAAGCTATTTGACGATTCTTGCTTCCTAATAGTTCCACCGACTCAAAAAACTTTTATTTTTTTCCTTTACTTGAAATTTAAAAGAATTCTTGCACACAGCATACTTCCAACTTAATATTGATTCTTCTGCAAAATCTAAAGCAAAACTTGGTGCACCCCAAAATCTTTCACAAGTAACAACATGCAAATGAAAAATCCAGTGCTTTGCATAACCGGGGAATCGACCAGTCATGCAAACAATGCAGATATTGCCAAACGCATTTGCGGAAAATACTTAAGCGAAATGCATGTAATTGTACCCTAGCATATTCAGGGAAATAACATGGCAATAAAGAAAAGATCAAGGATCATTTTAAGCGTACAACATATAATGGTACAATAGTCCAATTGATAATTCCACCTAGGGTTTTAAGTTGGTTGCCGAAGGTTTAAAATTGTTGGGTTTTAGGTAGAAGTTTTAAATGAAAATGGAGATGATAACTTAAAATACATTTTATTTGTTAATGTGGAGTTCGAATTAGATGGAGAAACAAAACAGTAAGGACTGCTGGCTTGCGTGCCATGGAACTGCGAATACATATTGCAAAACTGATATTTTGCGATAAAATAAAGCCGAATAGAATGGGGATTGGGGCGAATGAGGAGGTTGGTAGCAAATTCGTTTCGTTTATTGCCCTTTTACGTCACTATTATTAGTGAGACTTCAGAAATAACCCGTGAAGAGCCTTGTCCTTATTAAGCCAAACTCATGTACCTCATCCAGTTCTTTCATTGCAACATCCCGATACGTCAAGTTAGAACCCCACGGTTGAAATATTGAAGGAGCGGATATTATACGGATGGATACCAGACAATCGGATTAATACGTGTAGGGGGGAAATTACAAAGCGATCGCTATTATGGCAAAGCGATTATATTCAAGAATGATGACCCAAAATGGTGCGCTTAATAAGTTCACGTGACGCCAAATCAATCGTGGGTGCTGCGATTAGTGATTGTGATTTTTTCATTCAGTTGCCTTCATGGAAGCTGAATTCTGTTAATAAAACAGAGAAACAAGATCTGTCATTTTAGAATGAATGCAGGGAATTGTGACAGTAACTTTTCTATATAATCGTATATTGCATAATTCGAATTGCCACGTTATATGCTCCAATGCCCTCAGATCCTTGAAAAACCTTTGGGACGAAACCTCTCATATTGCAGGTCATGTACATTTGGTCATTTTGTCTGCATATAACGTGGACTAGGTTAATTTTAAGAAAATTTATTGAAGCCTTGCATTAGGTGTTAGACAAAGAAAATATGCAACACTCAATATACCAGGCGCTTTCTAGAAACCAATTGGAACAATTTCTACAAACATATAAGTGGACGCACGAAAAATTAATCCATTTTTAAATTGTTTTTCATTGGATCGCTTTATTAAATCTTCATAACCCTCCAAATGCAACGTTTTCAACTTTAATTAAATCGCTTGGACATTGACTCAGAATTCGAATGATCGGAATTAATTCAAATATCTTTGAAATGAAACTTTCGGAAATCATTTTCCAAACAGAGAAAACTTCGATAAAAGAAATTGATGAAAATCCTTCATGATGTCGAATAAGAGACTATTATGCGATTCGAATGGTTTGCCTAATCGAAACCTGAAATATTGAATTCGCATTCAAAAGATAATTTTAAATGTCGCTAATATTTCTCGTTGAAAAGTTAAGGGTGTACATAAGCCACTGACGTCTACTTTGTACTTTCTATTAAAGAGTGAAATAATACGTCAATAGGACGAGGACCCTTCTTTGAGCCTTTTACTTTGAGTTATTAGCGCGGTTATGGTCGCTTGAATAAACTTGATTAGAACAGGCGAAGCGAGTTTCCGTTTTCGAAATGGTCATCCTTTTCTTTGAATTTTAGAGGAAAACTTAAACCATAAATTTGCTTTTTAGTAAATTTTCAAAGTAGGCTCTTACCAGAAGGGGCAGAAATTCCGTGTTGTCTGAAGTTTAGTAAATGCACAACTAATTTTGAAATGTAATTTGAGTTCAAAATCGGTCTGAATATTTAATATAAGGAAAGAATTTGGTTTAGAATTTCAAAAATTAGATGATATTTGACAGTTTCTTCAACTCTAAATCACATTTTTCATTTCGCGAATTTTTCGAGTAAGTGGTGACTTGGCAAAAAAATAGTGTATTACTGAGGACACTTTGCTGCTGGAGGTCTTCAACTGCCGACATGAAAGCGGTCGCTTTCTAACTTGCTTTCGCATAGAATACGATAAACCTATTTGAACTAAAAAAAATGCTTGAATGCTAAAATTTTACTTTTAATTAAAAGCAAATTTACTGATGAGTTTCATGTTATTAAAGTCGTGAGTTAAGCCTGAAAAAATTAAAATCCGTCAACAAGAATCTTCCATGCTATGTCGAAAAATTCTGCTTCGAGTAAATCGTATTTAAAGCTTTCCCAAAAACCAACAGCATAATAATAAGGTTAATCTGCAGTTCATGTTCCATATAGTAGTTCTTCAATTTCTCCGAAATACTCATTTTGAGCGATAAGTAATGTCTAACAGGCCTCTTAGAACTGTCAATGATGTCTAAAACTGAGGAGGCCGTCGGTGTTTAGTAGTTTTTCCGAGTAGATCTTAATTAGTTCCCGACTCCCCCATGCGTCCAATGTGTGAATCGTATTTACATTACTTACTGGTTCTACGTAGTCTGTTATTGCAAAACCACTAGCCGCTGACCCATGTTATATTGTACCGCTTGCCACCCGCGCGATCATATCACCGCTTCACCAGTCGAATCTGTGACTCATACATCACCGTCAAGGTTTTTGTGCAGTTCACTTACGATGGCAATTTCCATCACGACTACGACTCTGCAATGATTGAGGTTTATTTATATTAACTTCACTTTTTCACTGCAGCCAACGCCTTCCTAAATTTCGGGCATTTACCATTTTCGACAATATGCCGGTTATCCCATTAATTGCACTCGTTATCCTATGCCCTTTTTTCCCATACCTTCGATATCGTTGGACTGATCGATGCTCGTGCATGCCTTTGCAAGCTGTCCAAACATTTGAAGCACCTTTTTAGTTAGATCTGCTCCCTTAACCGGCAAACAATCCATTTAATCCGAACCTTTCCCACCGCCACCAACTTCTGCATTGGCTCCACTGGCTGTCGCATTGTGCCCATCTGAATAGCACCATATGGTTTTCTTATGCTTACTATAGATTCTTCCCCGAACTCCTCCAGCTTGAATTGTTGTTTCAAGGCAGGGCAGATCTGTTCTCTGGATGTTACCTTATTGAGATCCTTGCACTATATATAGATCTCATGTTTTTGGGAACGTACCGCGACATTTTCTCTAAGTGAGTTTATAACTTGGTTACGAAAGCCGTCAGCCGCTGAATTTTTGCAGCTAAAACATGAGATTTCCTTTCTGGGTCTTCCAGATTTTTCTGACATTTCCGCCTGGATGTCTTAGGTCGGGGTCAGATTTCACCTTTTTCAGTATTACGATAGATTTCCTTTGCTGGAGATTACAATTGACTTTAGACGAGTTTGCAATTTTGGTTCGATTTCCTTTTTTTTTGGTTTACGACATTAGTCCATCCACCGTTTTTTCCTTGGGTTTCGCTTCGCTAGTCGGCATTCCCACTTTGAGCGCATGTTTCCCCCTTTTAAACTTTTCGGTTACTTCCCTAAAGCAAGGTCAATGACCTTCTGCTTTGATGACACTTGGGTTGCCTGTGACACTGTTGGGGCAGGAGTTTTCGGCTTTTCCTCTTCTTCCTTCTTCTTGCGACCTATTATTATATAAAACACCGTGATGGCTCTCACCATGTTTTTAATGGCTTGGGGCACGTTGTGCTTGTCCTTCGGACAGTTCAACTGTTTTAACCTCAAGCTGCGCGAATGGTAGTTCATCTAGGTCAGGGTTCTGTTCTCGGTGAGTCTTGACCAGATTACTCCTCTTACAGATTCCTTCACCTTTTTCAATAACTGAGCTCCCATGAACTTTCTTTTTTGCCGTCTTTGGTATTGGAGCAGATCGTAAAATTGATGAATTTCCCCTGAATAGATCTATTTCCTGCATTGGATTTCTCTTGATCAGATGCGATGAGTGTCGAAATCGCCTTTTTTGGCCAGCTATCTTCTTTCAACCCTTTATTCTTTACCTTTGCAATTGATGTTCTTGGGAGAGTTGTGCTTCATTTGAACACCTCCAAATCTAAAACACTTGTGGCATTAGATGTCACGTTGGCCAAGTTATTCACCATCGAGGCACGCGTTCGAGGGATATTGACGGCTGGAAGCCCGCTTGTTTATTCCCAAAAGCCGGCAGTACTTGGGTTCCGAGCCCTTGCACTGTAAGTTTATTCCTTCTTAATTTTCTCCACGTACCAGACATGAGCAAAAACTAGCCCATGTACAGAAAAGTGCATGAACACAATTGGATCAGGGCCTTGAAGTGTATTAAAGCAATTCATTCAAGACCGTAATGACCGTACATGATTACAGTACCCTATACGAGACCATGTGGTGAGCATTACGTTCGCCCGAGATTATTACCCTGAGTTGACTTAGGTACTCATTCACTGTTGAGTCGACTGGTATGCGACGTCAAATCACGATACGAATCCCACTGCCATATTTGCACATCAATAATTATGCCCCCATCCTCCGCCTGGACTCGCGTATGATGGGATATGTGGCAACTCTTTATAAGTCTGCCTGTTGCATTTTCCTCAAACTGCTTTACCGATTGACACCAAATTTAATGGCAAGGTATAAACGTCGAACGCCCGCGCATACAGTGAAGCGTCCAGCTTCTAATTTCTCGACTTGTTTCTTCTTCTTTCTTTAGTACTACCAAATTCCTGAATTAGCGATTTTACAGTATTGTATGTTAAGCAATTAGAGTTTGCGATTATCTGTCGAATTTCGCTACCCTCCTGGTGTATCTTTGGTTGATGTCTGGTCCTTGGTAATGATGGGTTTAGCATCCTTAGCAGATGACCTAACCCTCATTGTGGAACTAATCTATCAGTCTGGTGATTGTCTAATGCCCTGGCACCCACATTCGGAGCACTTTATTAAGTCAGCTAGTGGTGATAGCACTGCGTGGCTGTTGGAACAGATTTGAATAGTGCGGTCCCATAAACACTTTTCTGCTGCCAATAAAGAGGCACATGTCTCCAATTGGGATATGCGTTGTCTTTCTCGGAAAAGCCGGTTATAATCTAGTTTTCTGAGAACACGGCTGAACCCAATTTGCCTTCCATTACTGATCCGTTGGTGTAGATCATTTGTCTCGTTACAGAGGCCCCAACTATCTGCAAAGTTGCATTCAATCGGTCGCACATTGTGAAAAAAAAGAAGTTGGACTGATCGGTTGGAACCTTTTTACGTTAATGTAGGTGAATTTCTGCAGTTTAGGAGTAAATGTCGACTTCACGTCATCGCTTTTTGCTTACTTTCTCCTCCCGGCTATGTTATTTGCTTATCCGCTTCAACTTTAAGATCGACTTGGACGAATTCGTCCCCATGATAATTGTTTAGTCAAAACACTAGAACACGAAATAGAGTGGTTGGAGGTGGATCCACGCCTATTACATAATCATTGTGGGCTGAGAGCGTGATATGCATCGTTACTCGCTACTCTTCGACTATGGTCGTCATGTCATGAGATACGTAATGTCCACGACTTCCTGCCTGACAGTATTGAAATTCATTGCCCAAAATTGAAGGTCTGCAGTAATCGTGTTGGTATTACGAATTCCCCAACAAATATTAGCGCTTTAACATTGCAGCCTGCTTTTACCTGCACGTGTTCTGTCTTGGTGCACTTGCACATCGTCCTCGTCGTATCTCCCATTTGAATTTTCATGGTTAATTGTCATCACCTAGGTCAACTAAGCTAGCCTGGAAGTCTTTATGTCAAAACTGGTATAGAAGTCTAACCTTCTAATGTTCCCATCAATAACCTTATGGAAAAGATAATCCCTCACTCAAACCCTGTTGTCGTGCGTCTTTAATTGGGTCCACTTTGATATCACAACAATGGGGTTGAAGTTTGAACTTTAAACCCAGCGGAGTGAACATGGAGTGAAGCGAGGAAGGGGAAGATCCCTTGCCCCAATTTCATTGAAAAATTGCGGCAGTAACCCCTTTAAAAATTATGGAGCTTCAAATTGCAGTTATGTTGATATCATGCTCAATGGTAGGCAAAAGAGGAAGGGGAAGTCCATGTCAAACCAGACCCTTCCTAAATCGCGTCGATAATTGCTTTATCAAGTTGATTTACCATAAGTGTTTAAAGGGATAACCGCGGTGATTTAGAGAGAAGAATCTTTGTCATGAATTACGATTTGATTCAAACAAGATTTACCCTAGATGCAATCGCTTGAAGAGTTATTGCAAACCTTCTATCGATGCTGCTCCTGACCCTCCAGCTGTGGATATTCACATTTGCGTAACATTATAAACATTGCCTTAACTGACGTTGTGTTTCTCGATTTACCTTGATACAGCACTTGACACTCTGCGCGGCATTATGAAGTTCTGGTAACAGCTATTAGTTTCTCCGGAATGCTCCTCGCATTGATGCTATTGAAATTTGAAAAGCAGACGAAGCAGAGATCAAAAATGATTTGCCCGATGTTGATATGGTCAACGCAGTAGAGCCTGTTTTTTTCAATCGAGCTTTCAACTTCGACTGGACCATGGAAAGATTAGCAGCTGCTTGAATATCCGTCCGTAGTGTGGCATACGATAGGCGAAACCATTTTTCTTTGTGGTAGCTTCTGCTTCCTTCACAAGCGGAATACTACGCTGTGCTTCTCGAGGTTCCTCGTCGCACCTGAGTTCGGACACGCGACGTTTTCTCTCACTATCGAGCGGCAGCTTGATGATGCAAGCGGTCGGTGTTGAGGTTAGAGGTCAAAGCAAGTGATCATCAGGCGACGGACCCTTTCGAGGCTGACAGCGTCCCTTTTGCTGCGCACATCTCTTCAGCTGCTGCTGATCATAAAACAATCGTTCTAACTCCTTGCATGATGTCGGTCAGGTAAAGTTCAACTGATTTTATGGCAGGCCCGATGTTTCAACATTATGCAGTCGACGTCGAGGCGGTGAAATCTAAATATCTGTCACCGTTATTATCACGGTTACCAAGACCATGCTTTCCCGTCACATGCCCGAGGAAGATGTTGTTAGAGTCCACCTTCGCATGCAGTGATATTACGATTAAAAACTTACTTTTGGGAAGAGTCTTCTGAGCTACGAGTAATTGCTCCAAGAAAGCATCCTTATCGACTATATCGTAAAATTCCGTTGGTAGCATTGCAAATTTGTGATGTTCCTTGACCTGGATTCCAGGTTATCAGAACGCCGCTTTGAGGTACCAGTCGATAACAGCCCGAAATTGGTTTTGCTTGTGCTACCACTAGGTTTTCCAGAATAAATGATTACGGTGCCCGCAAGAGGGTGGGACGTACTTTCCAGAGTCCGACCATGTCACCTCGTTTAAGCCTAAAATATGCAGTTTATATCGCCTGAATTTTCGCTCATGTTGAAGAAAGCGAGCATTTTGGAGACTTTCAATGCGGCCAGGAGCGTGTATATATTACAGAAACCAATCATAAACCGTTTTGGACAGCCAAAGTTCGTTGTCATGAAGTCAGTCGCTATCGGAAGTGTTGAAACGAAGATTTGAAATTCGCAAAGCTCCTAGCCCACAAATTATTCTCCCTTTCAGTTGCTTTTTACAAGCAGGGAATATTTTGAGTTTATTGTTGAATCTAAGGTCAAAAGGAAAAATGTGGCGATCCAGAGCAAAACTTTCATATGTTCACACAATTCCTGTAAGCGAGTACATCCGTGGGGATGGGAATTGCTTTAATGGTATGGGGATAGGTTTTCGAAGCTTGAAACCATTTTTCGAATACGAAGAGTGAAGACAGGACCGATCCTTCAAGGATTCTGGGTGGCTTGTTGTATGGGTGGGCAGTTAAAATGTCACATGCGATTGTCACTCATGTTGGAAGGTAAGGTTTCGCTTGTTTGCTTGCGGACGAATCCGTATTGCCGCAGCCTTCGGTGGTTTTTTGTAAACCTGAGAAAAATATTAGTTTTCAGGATTGGGAAAGTATAGCTAATCGAACGGACTTTTCATTTCGCGTGAAGATGAGATTGTAATAGACGTACGTAAAATAACCTCAAAATTAAAAACTCATTACACATGATTTCAGTCAGCAAAAACTAAAAGCATCACCAACTACTAGCATAGATATATGTATGGCTTTTTTCGAACTTCCAAAACTTCCTAACAGGCTTCCATGTGCGCACAAATGTGGACTAATCAATTAAAGAGACAACAAGAATTTCAACGTAAATAGTAGAAGTTTCATGTACTTCATACTTATTTAAATATATGTATCCGTTCCTCGGTTCACCATTCTGTTCGGATTCTAATGTCACAAATCACGGAACATTAACAACAATGGAAACATAAATTGAAAGGCTACAGGTTTGATAATTCTGCTTCGAATACTAGAAAGTTAGCAGTCGTAGGAATCTCTATCTTTGTCCAGGGGTCCTACACAACGATTATTCAAATACAAACGCTTTGTAGATGCAAAACAATTGGGTACATGGATATGTGGTGGAAATATAGTCGCCTCAACATAGTTTTTTTTTAATTCAAGCAAATCATGAATTTTCGAGTGGAAATAGCAACCATTTCATTTGACAAATAAAAAAAATAAAATAGCTACATCAACATAACCTACTGCTATCATTTTATTCATTTCCCATTTCATTTCCATTCTCCGATGCTACTGGCTGTACAGGTCATTTTGAGGGAATTGAAAATTATAATTTTTCCTTGATTCTTCAATATGAATAGAAAGTGGATGTAGCATGGCAACATTAGCTCCTAAAATGTTCGGTGTGTTGCTCGTGTTTGTTCCTCCTTCGCATTATGGAAGTACAAACCACTCTCATCTAAAGCCCCAGCTTTTGACCTCTATCTCGTTATAGTTCTTTATGTTGTAAAGTAAATCCTATTTCTGTCTTTCCTCCGGACATTCCGTCTGCCATCCTAAAAATCTGATGAAGTCCAGGCCACTCAACCGCATTCATTAATTCTATTTGAAATAACAAATTGAAAATGTTGAATAATTTGAAGAGGTCAAAAAGCCCCATATAACTTAAGTATTTATTCAGTTTTATTAAAGCTATTGCATTATTGTCACTCAATTGTCTTTTATATACAAAAATATTTAATTTAATTCAAAAGAAAAATATTTGAAAAGCGAATCGTTTGAATTGACATAATCATAGAACTTATCTTTTTTTATATTATTTACAATTATTCTTTAATTTAAGATGAAATACAAAACCAAAACGACCAGTCCGGTTGATGGTTGAGAACTGAATTCCTTCTTGCTTCTCAAACGTTAGAGGCAGAAAAGACGTCTCCCTTCATTTGTTTCTTTTCTGCCCCTAACTCATGGCACACTCGCCGGTCCTCCACTCCCGTGTCGTGATCCGCAAAGTGGATAGATCCGCGCCATCTATTCGTTGGCACTCGCAACATTCGAAATAAATTTCGAATGCCGCGAATCCTGCCGCGCCACATAACCGCTGTCTGAAATCATTGAGGTGGAATCACCGAATTTCGCAACTTTAATTTCAAGTGCCCATTGTGCGGATCCATTAGGACCAGAGCAGTTAAAGGGCGTTTGAAAGAATTACTTTTCAATGCTTAAGTTTGTCACTTTTCCAACTTAATTCCGAAAATGTGAGGCGTCAGCAAACGTGAAAGTTTGAACCTTTACAAATGACCTAGTTTACTTCTTAATCTGAATTGCTTGCTATTAATGCCTAGTATTCAGTGCGAACAGCATCAAGTAAATATATGTGCATATATATATAAACGACTGTAAATGGGTGGAGGGCTTAGCTCATGCTGCTTAAGTACTCAACTTTTTCCCGGATTCCATGGGAGAGCAGGTCACTTTTGGGTTGCTGGTGAAAATTTCTAGGATCCTCGAAAACGAATGATTATGAAGTAGCACACCTCTAGCATACTCATTACCTTATTACGGAATAACTTTCTGGTACCCTCATAAAAACGCCTAATCTCTACTCATCGATCAAAAATACATTATACCACGTGCTCCCCCGCTCTAAACATAATCGATTACGTTCAAGGTGACTGCCAGCCTTTTATCCCAAACTCATTTATTTCCGAAATCAGGGAAAAAATCGAATAGTCATAGTCAATTTTCAAAACTCTCTTCCACTTGTAAGGCTTTCCGTCTCCGAATTGCGCTTCGTAATTCATGAATTGGATCCATTAGTTGTACCTTCAATTTTTCGTTTTCAACTAATACATGTTCGCTTCGACAAAGGATAGAAATTTTGTCCAAAGTCATTGTACATTTCATTAAACATTCAAATTACATTCGGATTTGAGTCCTCGGGACCTTCGAAACTTCAATTTCATTTCAATTTCCAAGAGGATGTTAAGTTGTACGTAAAAGTTTTATATTTAATCTATAGTTGGGAGGATTGAATTCATGCTTTTTATATTTGTATGTGTACGTGGATTCCGGGATGCAAACAGAATTCATTAAAGGAGCAAGTATGGATCGGTTTCGTTGAATGATAGCTAAGCATTCTACTTTTTTGCAGTGGATGTTATACATACATATGAGATGTGTACGTTGACAAACCTACGCCCTTCTACAAGAAGAATTGGAAATATTTGAAAACTCAGTATGATGAGCTGGTTCACCCCTTCGTGAAGTATAAGGCATTTATGCATTCTCTTTATTTTGATTGCTGTTATGTCCGTTTGCTGAATCAACACAAACATCTCTATTACCAAACCCCTTTCTTCACCTTCACGTAGTAACCGCTGGGAGTTCTTTCTTAACGAGAGCAAGAGAAGCATGAAGGCGAGGCTCCCACGCCTTAAAGCGGGACAGATTGTATCAACTGGTCCTCCAGGTTGGGGGTTGGGTGAGGCTGACAAGCCGACACGGAAAACCGGAGATACGAAGCCAAGAAAAGAACCGCGGAGTGGATCGATTTTAGAACGACGAACCCTGAATCGAAAACGGCCACACGATTCGCGCATTTTCTCATGGAAAGTGCGCTTCCTATACAGTTTGAATGCTGCTGAACATCTAGCCGATACCCTGTCCCAATATAGAGCTGATCTAACAGCGTTGCAAGAGATGTGCGGTTTCCTGGAAAAGAGCAACTACACCATATATTATAGTAGTATTCCGGTAAACTATGTGTTCGGAGCTGTTGGTTGGTTTTCGGTGCTGACGTTGCCACCATATACTTTGTCTTGCCTTCATTGATGTGCAGCCCTAGATCTCGCGCTAATCGCCGCCTGCTCGGTCTGGATGAAGGCAGTTTGTACGTGTCGGGTGGTTCTTTCCATGATGTCGATATAGTCAGCATAGGCCAGTAGTTGGGTGGACTTAAAGAGGATCGTATCTCTTGCATTAACATCAGCATTACGGATCACTTTCTCGAGGGCCAGGTTAAAGAGGACGGATGATAGGGCATTCCCTTGTCGTAGACCGTTGTTGATGTCGAATGGTTTTAAGAGTGATCCTGATGCTTTTATCTGGCCTCACACATTGGTCAGGGTCAGCCGATATAATTGGTGGGAAAGGCGAGGAGTGCGAGGGTCCCAAAGAAGTCGATCACTTCAAGAACCCGTTCTCAGAAATTACCCGACCGAAGAATTTGAAAAAAAACTTTGTTGGAATAGATATCAATATGGAGGGTATTTCGGAGTCTAGGTACTATATAGTGGCAGCCTCTCGATTTTTTCACATTTTTTGGTTGGCTAGGTTCTAAGAAGGAGTCCTTCAAAGAAGTGATCACTTTCGATCCCCGCACTCACCACTTTTCCAACAAATATTAAAACTAAAATTGGCTAGAAGTACTAACCGGGACCTTGCATTTGATACTCCCAATGATTATATTTGTTAAAAAAGCAAACTCCCCCTCCTTAAATTCGACATAGAATGATGTAACTCATTGAATGCCTGAGCGTTCACAGTTGCCACCTTTCTACCAAATTTGGTGTCAATCGCTATAATCGTTTCCGAGAATAATACGTGTCACAGACAGATAAACAGTAAGCCGATTTTAATAAGGTTTTGTTTTACACAAAACCTTAAAAACTGTCTCGGGAAAAGATAGTCAACGTAACACTAATTAAAAACATATTTCATATTATAAATTTTGGGCACCATATTTGACCGTAGTTTTACCACAAAGTTGCCTTTGATCCGGTTACAGGAGTAGTTCCAATTAATTTTCAAGAATACGTTTTTAAAAACGAAGCATGTATGTGAAAAATAGGCACAGCAGTGCTACGACAGATCACACGATCGCCATGAAATTCGGTGTACCCGCACATATGTGGTTGTTTAATGTCAAATATTTTGATGTTGTCCACGTTTTTTGTAAATTGCCCCTAGATGACACAATAATGAATAAACCGGTCGATCGTCATGACAAATAATGACTGATGAGACATTAAATTCTGAAAATTATTGAAAATTGGGCATTGGAAGATCAAGCAGTAAACTGCCAGCCAGCAGAGCTGCTGAAATATCTGAAGAACGAGACTTCCGACTGGAAATAGAACGAATCGGAGACTCTACTTCAAGAGCTTCTGAAACATCGGAAAAGAAGATGCATCGTTTGACAACTTGCGAGTTTGCCTGATCCACTTATAACTCATATTGCTGGAGCTAATCAGGTATTAAAATACTTTTCACAGCATGTTCGGAAATACAATGCAAGCTTTCAATTGACATCGTTTGGAGCGACGAATATTGCAAAATATGATAAATCACATACACATTCGAGTTGTAAGGACATGAGGGTCCAGGGGATTCAATGTAAATGCCTGTTGTGTAGGCATAATCCCGTAGTCCTCTTAAGCACGAATTGATTTGGAGACTACAGTTAAAGTCCCGCCGAGATGGCCATAGCGGTACTAGTTCACCCTGAGTGCATGAGATGCCTTTATAATACCTCGGCTACAATTAGAAAATACGGCGTCCGAGTTGTACAGCCTAACCACAAGTGGCTCTGCTCGCGATATGGGCACAACTACCTTGAAACTCCCACAAGGGGTCAATTATAAATAATCGGACAGGGAGCACATCCCCCAAGAATTCCTCTGGAGCGTATGCTTCGGACAGCAATCCCGGTTCCCTTGCTACCAGATAACCTCCGGAATCACTTCAAATGAGTCGAATTGCAAGCTTGGGTCGCTCTCATCGAGTACGTGGGGACGAAGGGCAATGGCAAGCGTATCATCTAATTTTTTACTTCTTCCAGTACACGAAGAAAAAGCATCATTTTCGTTATTATAATATAAACGCACATGTATAGATTTTTAGAATCTAGGTTCGATCCAAAACGTTGAAGTAGATAATCAGGAATTAACGCAGCGTAACAAGTTTATTTATTTATTTATTTAATGAGGGCAATACACAGAAAATAAATTCTTTATTACATATTGTCCTCAGAGGGAGGAGCAAGAGAATGGCTTATTTTATGCTTAAAAGTAGAGAAGGAAATAGAGTCCAAGGACCCAAGCTCTAGGGCGTTGTAGGAGCGGCATAACCTCGGGATCGGAGAGTGGAAGTAAGTCTCGAGCTACGAGTTGGCGGAGCAGTCCATCGGACAATTGCAGAGTTTGAAAAGAGTACATATATCAAGGAAGATACGGCGTTGCTGTAGGGAGAGGAGATTGAGGGTGCGGAGTCGTGACGAATTATCAACCCATGGGAGGTTTTTTTGTAAAAGAGGGTCCGTGTGAATTTACGTAGTACATCTTCAAGAGCGCGGCAGTCACGAATGCGGAAGGGGGATCAGACTACACAGTAATATTCAAAACCAGACATTTTAGAAGCTCTATTGATGATGTCAACGGAGTGGGAATTGAAACGAGATTTGTGGTCGAATATTACACCCAGGTCTTTGAAGGAGGTCAGTAGTGAAAGAGGTTGCTGACTGAGATAGCGAATAGCACATCCAGTGGCATTTGTTGACATTCAGTGTTAGGTTGTTGAACACCAACGGACTAAATTATCAAGGTTGGACTGTAAGAGAGCACAGTCCAACGGAGACCAAACAGAGGCAAACAATTTAAGGTCGTTTGCGTAAAGTAAATACGAGTAGGTGAGGATGGAGGGGAGGTCATTGATAAAAAACAGGAAGAGTAGGGGGCGAAATATAGAGCCTTGGGGAACACCAGAGGAAGGAGGCAAGGAACGAGATGGGTAACTATGAAAAGAAACTTTGCAGGAACGGTATGAGAGATAAAAGGAAGGCCAGGAGATGACTGATGGAGAGAAGTCTAGTAATGAAAGTTCAGAGAGGAGAATGCTATGGTCAACGGTATCAAGGCTTTGGAGAAATCGGTATAAATAGGATGTACCTCCTGTCGTGAATTCAAGCATTTAGCAACAAAGTTGGTAAAGATCAGAAGGTTTGAAACCATAGGTCTATGTTTCACGAAACCATGCACCGCTTTGACAATGAGGTGACCGAAGTGTAAGGTCAACCAGTCGTTGACGAATCTTTCGAGGATTTTGGAGCAACAGGAGAGAAGAAAAATGAGGCGGTAGTTCACAGCAAGAGAAGGGTCTCCGCGTTTGAGGATAGGGATGATAATGGCCTCTTTCCAGAGACGGGGAAAGTAGCATTCATCTAGACTTTTGTTGTAGATTATACTCAGGGCGAGGGAAATACGTTTTCTACAGTTAAGGAGGAAGAGGTTAGGAAGCGCATCGGGGCCAGGTCCGGTATTAGGGTCAAGATTATCAATGAAGAACTCAACCAAGGAAGGCGTAAGGAGAGGAGTGGCTAGAGATTCGGAGCAGTCTGCAGTTATGAGGAGTGTAGAGGGTGGAGGGTTCGAGCGAGAAAACACTGAACAGAAGTAGGTGCAAAGAAGATCGCAGGATTGTTGTGAGGAGTTGGCAGTGGAGTTAACAAAACTGATAGAAGAAGGGAGAGAGAGAGAGATTGAGTGGGATTACGAGAATTGCGAGCGTGAGACCAAAAGAGACCGCTTAATAAGTACCTTTTACGCGCTTTTCCGACCATTGACCACAGTAGAGCCTTAAAGTGAGCAAGCTCGGCGTCATTCTTAGAAGTCCGAAACTTCTTCCGCAGTATATGTTTTAAGCGAATGTTAATAAGGATTTCCGTTGTGAACCAAGTTGGGTACGAGCGGAGGCAGGGAGGGGAAAAAGGGACATAACAGGAGAGGAGATCGGACAGGATATTGTAAAAGGCGTTTAGAGCTTGATCACACGTTGAAGTTGATAGTCCTGGGCAGGTATTGGGGAAGTGCATTCATTCTTTTGATTCCATTCGGGAACAATTTGAAAACGTTTGCACTTAATTTAGAAAAAAACTTTAACTGTGCATTAAAATGTTTTCCATACTTCATGCTTCTTGAAATTCCCATTTTTTATTTGAATTGTTATGAGACCTGGGAATACTTTGATATTCAAAAAATAAAAACACGCGCGTGTACACAAATACGACTTGCGTTTTCCCAACATCTGAATATAAATTTTCGAATGTTCTAATTTTTTAAATATTTGGAGACATTTAAAGAGCGCCGGTCTCATTCCATTCAGTTTCACGGCCAAGGCCGAATATACAATAATATATATTTCGCAACCCCTCTTTCCAAAGATCACCAAATTTTCAAATCTGTTCATGACGTAAGTTGGCAAAAAATATCCCTGTGGGCTAAATGCTTAGTTTGAGGTTCAAGTGAGGATTCAATTGAGAAAAAAACTATCCCTTCCTATCCTGAATACTTTTGCTCCTTGGACTGTAGGCACAATCCACCCAGCTTCGAGTGGCTGAGCATCAAGCCATCAATCTCCCCGTATTAGCCCGCTCTCAATGGCTTCGAGTCAAAAGGAAGGAAAACGAAGCAAAAATAGATTTCTCTGTTTGTTTTGCTAGGCTTCGCACGTTTTGCAGCAAATCTTATTTTATTCTGGCTAACAATAGCTACGTAGACCGCCGTCGATTGCGCTACTCCTGCTGTTCCGAGCTATAGAAAATACATTCCTCTCGTAGTCGCTACAAGTCATTACATTCACAAATCTTAAATCCAATCTGTATCCGGTAGTGGACTACAAGCTCCACACAACACAACACACAACAGCTGAATAAATTTTGTCTGAATTTAATTAAAATAGTTGCGGGTTGACTGGATTCGCTACGAGGAAACAATAATAAGAGCAAATCTGTAATATGCACGGACCGGTAATAAAATGAAATCCTTTTTGTGAGCAGGCAGGAAGCAGGTGCAGATTTCTGGAGGATTTTAGTGAGTGCGCGTGTAAAAAGTGGGTGTGCAGATATACATATACAAAGATTAAAGGAATTCTTTTGAAGATATAAATAATTCTGTGTGGAAAGTGTCTTTTTATCATTAAGAGTTATTGAGTCTGTTTTCGTTGCAAAGTGAGCTTCACCTTCTTACGTGTTCCTACCTAGAAAGCTTGAATTTATTGGAGATTGGTGAAAGTAGTTTCGAGGCGTTGTTATCGAAAAAACGCTATGTCTTCCCGACTGACGTCGTCCGGAGGTACAACACAATCTCGATCCAGTGTATCTAACAGCCAACGGAGACATCGATCAAGGTAAGCGGCCTATTCTACAGTTTAGCTTTAGTTGTTGCGCATGTTTACATACTCTTTGTAAAATAAGATAATTTCGTTAATTTGATCGGACAATAATTAAAGCTGTAAAATAAGTATTAAAGAATCTCTAGTGCAAATTCCATCAGCAAGATACAGAGATGATTTAAAAATTCTGTCAATAAGAACGGGACTTACCAATTCAAGACACAGACCTAGTGTTTTAGGAAATGTCTTGGAATTCCTCCTCAGGTTGAATTTCACTAAGCATTCTTGAAATGATGCTGATTTTTAATATGCTTGGATATGTTTGTTTTGCTGAAACCCAATCTGAATATAGATCGCTAAATCAAAAGTCCCGACATCTACTCCATTGATTGATGTTTTTCATTCTGTTTGTGGAATATCGTTTTCCCCCCTCCCACTCCCCTTTTTACCCATTTCCTTACATGCTATATGTTTCCTCTTGATAAGTTCACTTTAGTAATCAAACGGAATGAGTCCGTACTGAAATTGTAATCCTTCTATTTCTAATCTCAGTCTAAATAGAATGACTGAGAAGTGAAATATGCGGGTTAGTTAGTTTCTGAGGGCACAGCCCTTAATGTTGCCAATATTTGGAGTATTTAGTTTTGAATATCTTAATTTCTCTTTATTGACTATCAATTGGTATAGCATCTTCGTAGGATTAGCACGCAGTAAAGCTCTGAGTATTGTAGAGTTCGTTTTCTCGCCAGCCACATACGATTCACACATTCACGTTTGTTTCCTTGTCACATAGAAAAAGTATCTAAAATATTCCTCACCGGTCCCTCCTCCTCCAGCATAACCGATTTTTTCCTTCCTTTGGCTTTAGAGAGAAATTTGTGAGGTATTTGGAGGTGTGTGAGGATGTGAAAAGGGGTAATCGGCCGGGACTGAGTGAGGGACGATTGTGCGGGAATTGGTTAAATTCATGCTTTTTAAAAAACTGCCGCCGAGAATGATCTCATCCGTCCGGTCAGAACGTTTTTGCAATTCGAGCAACTAAGATCGGATTCAGAAAAATTCATTCCGGAGACATTTTAGATATTTTTTCTTTTCGTGAAAGTTTTTTTTTCTTATGAAAATAAATAAATTAAAATTTAAAAAGCGTTCGCGGGAAAATATATTATTAAGATAGATAGGCGGTAATAGCGAGATCGGTAGCAGATTCAACGTTCGAAGAAAACGATCTTTAACACACATCCGCCAGCTTACCCGTTGTAACCGAAGTTAAATCGCTTTCATCCGAGAAGGAACCGCTCAATTAAAAGAGGATCCAACGCATTGTAAAATATGGGAATATGCAGGTGCTTATGAAAAAAAGTGAAAGTGCTTTGAAAAAGTGAAGACAGAAATCAAAACGTATCTGATATTATTAGAAGTCCCCTTGGTTAACATTTCTTGTAATTCGATCGAAACAAATCTCTGGAGTTGAACCAACAAAAAGATTTTTAACAAAAACAGAGAACTGATTGCATGTGTGAGCATATTTATCTTTTAGTATTTTCGATTAAAATCTGGAAAATCGCGGAAAACTCAATTGTGTGGGTTACCGAAGTGGAAAATGAAAAAATCAGACACCGCTTCCGTGTTTCAATTGGCGGGTTGAGAGTTTTGGCGACGGGGCACGCATGTGTCTACGAAAGTACATTTTATAATTGTTAGTTTTCATAGCGATTGATTGATTTCGGAAGTTCCGCTTATTCCGTCTAGCTGGATACACCTTGTGTGGTTGCCGAAGCACCGCACCCCCACCAAGACCCGGGATTATACATTTTGATCGTCCTATTAGTGAAAAGTTGTTTTTACATTTTGTCGGAATTTTCCAAGGATGCGACATAAAATACCAAAACATACGAGTCCATTATATGAAACAGCATAATCAAAGCATCAAAATTGAAGCACTCATTTGAGGATTTTCATGTATACTGTAGTCATCATCATCATCTCCAACGGCGCAACAACCAGTATTCGGTCTAGGCCTGCCTTAAAAAGGAACTCCCGACATCCCGGTTTTGCGCCGAGGTCCACCAATTCGATATCCCTAAAAGCTGTCTGGGGTCCTGACCTTCGCCGTCGCTCCATCTCAAGCAGGGTCTGCCTCGTCTTCATTTTCTACCATACATATTGCCCTTATAGACTTTTCGGGTGGGATCATCCTCATCCATACGGATTAAGTGACCCGCCCACCGTAACCTATTGACCCGGATTTTATCCACAATCGGACGGTCATGGTATCGCTCATAGATTTCGTCGTTATGTAAGCTATGGAATCGTCCATCCTCATGTAGGGGGCCAAAAATTCTTCGCAAGATTCTTTTCTCGAACGCGGCGAAGAGTTCGTAATTCTTCTTGCTAAGAATACATGAGGACTAGCAAGATCATTGTCTTGTACAATAAGAGCTTTGACCCTGGTAGGCCCGCCCAGTATGGTTCCCTCAACCGTTCCTCTTCGATTTTTAATCTCTTAGCCATGAAACCGTTTCTGATTCCACAGAAGGGTTCTGGCCCTTGTAAAGGCGTTCCCGCTCCCTTCTTGACTAGTTCGTCCGCTGCCTCCTTCCCTTCCAACCCAACATGGCCTGGAACTCACAGTATCCAAACCTTGTTAGACGAGCCGAGCATATTCAGTCTCTCAAACCATTCCCATACCAGTTTAGAGTTCACCTGGTTGGACTTTAGTGCCTTGGTTGCTGCTTGGCTGTCGATGAGAATAGCAATGTTCTGCCCCCAGTAGTTCCTTTGGAGATTAAAGGAGGCACACCTGTCTATGGCGTATATTTCCATCTGAAATATGCTAATGTACCTACCCATTAGCTCTAAGTACATTTTCTTTGAACCAATGACACCGGCACCCGCTCCCTCTGCTGTGAGGAATCCGTCAGTGTACCAAGTAATCAACTGATGGTTTAAACCTTATGTCACAGCCATGCTCTTCTTGTTACTCTAACGTGCTTTAAACTTCTTATCGAAGTGAAACCTCGTTGTTATGTTATCCCTTGGTATCAATAATTCGGGATACCGTCTAGAAAGAATATCAATCTTCTTCGGTTTAGGCAGCTTCCCGCCTCACTAATATTCCCGGTCATCTTGAATATTGCTCTGCTTGCCTGCATCTGTATGTGCAGATGGAGAGGGGTTAAACTCAGAGGGACCTCCAGGGATGCCGTTGGGCATGTCCTCAATGCCCCACTGATATACACACAAGCCAGTCTTTGGAGTTTGTGTAACTCCCTGGCTTGTGTGCTGAGTTGAGTTCTTTCTGCCCAGGTTACCGCACCATAGGTAATCATTGGCCTTACTATTGCAGTGTGTATCGAAAGAAGTATCTGCGGGCTGCAACCTCATTTTTTTCCTGCCATGGACTTACAAGACATCATAGCCCTCGTGCTCTTCCGACAAGTGTTCCCGACATATGCCTTCCAGAGTAATTTTTAGTTTAGCGTAATTCTCAAATATTTGACCTCTGTTTTTCGTTTCACCTCCATGTCATATAAATTTATGGCTCTCAGGTGATCAAGCTTTCGTCTCCTATGGAACGGTACTATGGTGGTTTTGGCTGGATTGATCCGCAGTCCTACCTTCCAGCACCAGGCACTAGTAACTCTAAGTCCAGTTTGGATTCTATCACATAGTGTATCCTCATATTTGCCCCTACAGATTAAAACAATATCGTCCGCGTAACCCTGGACCTGTATTCCAGTATTTGTTAGCACGTCCAGGAATTCGTCCGCTACCATAATCCATATAAGCGGCGATAATACCTCCCCCGGTGGGCAACCTTAAGTAGCATTCATGACAATAGAATTTGTACCTGTCGGTACTTCTATTTGCCTATTCTCTAGAATTTTGCCCATCCAGAAAGCCAGGGTGTTTCCCACTCACTTATTCTTCCATGAATGTTACATCCTGGTATGCCATGTGTGTGTGTGTTTGGGGTCGGGGAGAGGCAAAGCCCCTGAGTACTAAAACCTTAGAGGTCCATTGCATTCGATTCCCCCGTCTAACGAAATATCCTGGATACGTTTATGTATCGCAGGATTTCCGTGAGTGGATGTGATGCTACCCGTTACAGTTGGTGCACATCAGCACCAAAAATCTAATGTCTGATGTGTTCATAGGCGGGGCACTCACATAAAAAATTTTCGGTGGATTCCGCTTCCCATTACAGGATGGACACGTATCATCTTGGATATTTCCTATTTTGAACATATGCCCAGTTAGTGCCCACATACTTCTGCCCACAATACTTCTGCAAGTCTTCCTGCCTTTCGACAGGATAAACTTTGCAGTATGTTTATTTGGTTCTAACAGGAAAATTCCTGGATCCGGCGCGCGCATGGGGGAAGTTGAAGCCTCTTTTGCTAAGGAATCGAGATTTCATTTCCCTCTACACCAAAATGACCAGGTACCTATAATAATTCCACCGTACTGAATCTGGAAACAGAGTTCAATCGGTTTCAACATTCCTGACCTATTTTTGATGTGGTCAAAGTTCTACTCAACGTCCTCAATGCAGCCTGACTATCGCTACAGATTGCGATGCGCCTGCCCTTTAACCGCTCATCAATCATCCAGGTTTCCGCCCTTAGGATCGCATATACTTCAGCCTGAATGATCATTGTGTATCGTCCCAAAGGAAAAGTCGACTTCTCGCTTGTATTCGAGAGGTAGACTCCTGCTCCATAATCAACGCTGAAGCCCCTAGGTTTTATCTGGGGAGGGATG
The DNA here is from genome assembly GCF_905115235.1 of Hermetia illucens. Classification (NCBI taxonomy): domain Eukaryota; kingdom Metazoa; phylum Arthropoda; class Insecta; order Diptera; family Stratiomyidae; genus Hermetia; species Hermetia illucens. The sequence goes on from NC_051849.1 coordinate 55,728,255, forward strand.
TGGCGCATTGAAGTAAAATTGAAGTAAAATTTTTATTTTAAATATATTTTATATTATAAAATGTAAGCTTGAAGGTAAATTTAAATGCAATCGCCAGAAATACAGAGCAACCTATGCCTTGCTTGAGTCTGTTTTAATTTCAACGCACGTATCTGTATTGCACAAATAATGGCACTAGTCGAGCTAGCTAAACTTTGAAGTGTTCAAATGATAATATAGAAGCTATTTATTGGTAACAACCGCTCTCGCAGTGTACCAATTCCCCTTGCGATACCTTCGAGTTGAAGAGTTTGCAGAAACTCTTTTTGTCTTTTTCCCACTTCTGAGATCTGTTCTCCCGAGTGGTGTACTTCCAAGAGAGTTTGTATAGACTCAATTCTGGAGTTCGGGAAAGTACCATCCAGGGGAACATGAATTAGATGAGGCCTCCAAAATCCGTGCCTCGACGACGACCTGATTTCTCAAAGTCGCTGGTGGATTCGAAGTCTGTGACTTCTTACCACTTGGGGAGTTACAATCCTTTGTTTCCATCTTTCTATTTTTGGACACCACCACAGTAGTAAACTACTACAAGTTCCCCCACCACGACAAGGTTGTGTCCGAGGGGGAGCTGGTATGACATGGTTTCGTTATTAGTCAACCATTTCTCTAATTGTACAAATCTAATATGTATATTTTGCTGTTTCCATGCTTGAAAAGAAGTCGGACAAAGTACCGCTCAAAAATGTCTCGCCTGGGGTGGTTTACTGATAACATTTTATGGCCGCTGTTTCGTTTGCCAACACATGTTGTTAGATTGGTGCTTCGCCAATTTCTAAAAAAAAAAAATTAACCAGGTTTGTGGTGACTATCAATGATTGTTTATCCGGCTAATTGGTCCGGGAAGTACTGGAAAGGAAGTCTGACCAAGTAAAATCCATCCTAATCTAAAATTTAATGCATAATGAGATGTCCTTTTAAATCCCAGTGATATGACACCGATTTCTCTTGGGGTTCCACACCTTAAATCAGCTAACTTTTTGACGGACAGTATCACTGGATGTTTGCTTAGCGTCTCAATTGCTAGGCAGTCTTTGGTGTGATTCGGAAGTGCTAGAGTTGACACATTGATTGTGGACTCTTCTTCCAGCACTTTTATTGCCAGCTCCTTTACTTTGCATTTTTATACTTGCTCCTTCTCCGCATATCCTAAACTTTGCTGCAAGTAACTAAGCAGCAATCTAACAGAGCTCTTAACATGATAAAATTGTTCCAAATATTCGACATTCTATTTCGAACTATTGTATTTGTCTCTGAAAATTATCTTGAGCCAGTAGTAGTTGGACGCTCCGGATGAATGGCTTAGCATTGATTACTAACTTCTTTCAATTGCTTGTGGGTCAACTGTTATGTGAATGTTGCTCCTTGGAACACGCACGACATCTACCACTCGATGCCATGTCTTGAACCATTGGAAAAAAAGTTTTATTTTTTGGTTATGTTTCAATGCCCTTGCCTCCTTGAACTTCTTGTGGTGAATCACATAGTGGTCTTTTTCGTTATATTATTGTACAAGTCTTCTTCGTCGTTGCCGTTAGTGTTTTGATTTTAGCGCGTTGCTCAATATTCCTAGCATCCTGAACCGGCTTGTCAGAAGCCCCATAAGGGCCTTTAAATTTGGCATGTCTGCGCTCTCTGCCAAAGAGGTTTCCCACAGTTTTCGAGATTGTTGGTTCAATTTTGGGGTTGTCGAGTAGAAGATCAGTAAGTTCCAATATTCTGTATTGACGTCGATGCTGTTCATCATCATCAAAGGTGCAACAATCGGTATCCGGTCTAGATTTTGCGCCGAAGTCCACCAATTCGATATCCCTAAAAGCTCTCTGGCGTACTGACCTACCTGGAGCGATGGTCCATCTTAGGCAGGGTCCACCTCATCTTCTTTTTCTACCATAGATATTACCCTTATTGACTTTCCGGGCTGGATCATCCTCATTCATAGGGACTAAGTGACCCGCCCCCCGTAACCTATTGAGCCGGATTTTATCCACAACCTGACAGTCATGGTATCGCTCATAGATTTCGTGGTTATGTAGGCTATGGAATCGTCCAAGGGCCAAAAATTCTTCGGAGGATTCTTCTCTCGAACACGGACAAGAGTTCGCAATTCTTCTTGCTAAGAACCCAAGTTTCTGAGGAATATATGAGGACTGGCAACATCATTATCTTGTACAGTGTCGCACCAAGTCCGATTTAAACCGTATGAGTAGGTCCAAGTATGTTTCCTCATACTTCTCAAGCTACTTCAAGTACGACTTGTGCTTCGAGATCTCAACCAGGACAGCTGCGTGTCATTCCTGACATAACTCTTCTAGTCCCTGCAACTTAACTTGAAAGTAGCCAAGACAATGCCGACCTTGTCCTTCAATAAGTTCCTGTTTAGTTTTAGATTACTGCCTTCCTCATCTCGATACGCTGATAGAGGATTTTTTTTAATCCTTTATTGATCATACAAAAATATATATATGATAAGGCCATTTTCCATTCCATATTTAGCTTAAATCTACTTAAAAAAAAAAATTGCCGTCGAGAAAGTAGCCTTTCACCCCTATTTTGTATGCAATGTTGAATCCGAATGCGGACATTTGTTCCCTATTCTTTCCATTCACGTAAACCTTTTTTGCATTTTGCAAACTCTAGCACCGAATTCATCATCATAACTGGGTGACATACACATATAAATAAAATGTGAAGGAACAAACGAGCTCTGTTTTCTGCCACCCTCTTGGATAAGAATAAAAATGTATCTTTGAGCTCGTGCTATATTTTCTATTTTACTCTACTTGAAAATAAAAGTGAGGAAATGATGGAGCACATTCGCGGGATTTACGTCCCACCATTGAATTGCAAAATAGAGAAAAGTTGCAGCAAATTAGGCTTGCCTGGCCTCTGATACCACCACTTATTTCCCACCCACTTCATACACCTTCGCATAGCTGTATGGCTCTTGGCGATCTGATAAGGTGTCCTCATACATCTGAAAGGGATGTTTCTTTGAATGATGCTCCGTCGCGCGGGCAAGCACACCCGCATGCATATTTCATAAGATCACGTCATCCGTGAACTTTAAACTTTTTTATGTCCTCATCATCTGCGAGCAGATAGACTAGCAATAGATGATGGCAGTTTCGTGATATCGCGCGCAAGGACAACTGGATCTTAAATTCATTTGTACATAGTTTAACAAGAAAGTTGTTGGTGCTCTGGCAGCCTTTAGTTGAGACTCTGTTGTCGTCGCTCCTGCTCTCTTGGAATTTTTTAATAAAGTTCTTAACACACTTGCACGTCCTTGAGGCGTAATACATATTTTATTAGTGGATCCAGCAACACGGAGCTGGAACGCATATAGAACAATAAGGACACCAGCGTAGACATACTCCACTCCACTTGGAGTTGTGACCGGGAGGCGTACTATTGCGGCTGTTGTGCTGAAACGAAACCATAGAGCTGTTAAGAGAGTCATTTTATTGTTAAACTATTCCGTTCACATTTTATCCTGAGGATTCACTCTCATACGTTTTATGGAGATGCAAATTAAATTCGAAGCATTATAGTCATTCAGTTCAATCAGAAGCCACTTTTGTAGGCCGTAAAATGTTTTAGAGGGCATTGTCGCATATTTCGCTGGGTCGGAGTTGAATATTTAGTCATTTATTTATGAGTTTGTTTGAACTAAATAAATGGTAATGGATAATGTGGAGGTTGGATTGGGTAAAATGATGATAGTGTGTTCTTGGGAATAATGACGACAATGATAATTGGTCTGTTTTATGTGTATGTTGTTTATGGGGTAAGTTTTTTATAAGTGGGTGAATGTTTTGGGATGAACATGGGAGGCTTCAAAAGCAGAACTAAGAATACCAGCAATACGAGGAGTCACGGCATTGTACTAGCCACTCTGGAATTGTGTGATTATTTTTTGAGTGCCGAACCTTGTCGTTTCGAAAAGTTTCAACCAGAAATAGAACGAATGAGGTTGAATCGAAGCCTGAGTTTCTAACGATTAAAGTCTATAAGAGTAAAAGCTCTGGTAGGAAAAGATGAGGTGGCAAACCCTGCCTTAAATGAAGCGCCGGCGTAGGCCAGGATGTCAGACAGTTGCTGCTGAAATATGCATTTAGGCTTTCCAACCACACCTAAAATTAGTAATCCTCCAATACTAACACCAAACAATCAGTGGAAGGCATTGCAATGACTTTTGAGATGCGGAGGAACTACTGTGAAGGTTAAAGTCTGTCATGAGTGCAAAGCTACCCCAAAAACCTAAAGAAATGGCAAGAATAACCGTGGAGGTCCCCCGCGCACAATACAGCCTCATTGAAGTGACCCGCTGGCACGCACTTACCAACTTCTTCTTTCTTTTGCACACTACAGCTCCTTCTCGTCATTAGTAAAGCTATGCTATGGGAGTCAAGGAGGAGTGGGAAGAGAGAGTCTCCAAATTAAAGAGCAACTCAATGGAATTCATATTCAACTTTCATAGACAGAAGTAATAACTACAAACAAAATCATAATATAAAATAAAGGAAAATAAAGGTACAGGTACAGGTTATTGATTTACTTATGTCTTTCCATTTGCAAAATGAGGGATTATCTATGCAATATGTTTCGAACAGTGAGTGATCTGGCATTCGCACTAGTCCAATCAGTTGAGTTGAACTGTTACAGGGACGTATGGGGTTGGTAACAGCTCCTTCAAGATCAATCGATCGAGTCGAGAACTTTGCATAATGAACTGCCATTACTGCCAACAACAAATCTGGAACACAATTAATTGTTTGCAAAACAAAACCTTATTAAAATCGGTTCAATGTCTGTCCATCTGTCTGTCCATTTTTCTGCTTGTCTGGCTAAGTGTCACACGCACTTTCCTCAGAAACGGCTACATCGATTGACTCGAAATTAGGTGAGAAAGTGGCAACTCTTAACCACACGTGCGGTAAGTTACATCTCTCCGTTGAGCTGAAGGCGGTCCGCATACATGCAAGAAGGGTGTAAATTTTTTTTTCACCAAGTATAGTTATGTTGGGTATCAAATGAAAGGTCTCGATTAGTACTTTTCGAAGTCGTCTTAATTTTAATATTCGTTGGAAAGGCGGGGAGTGCGGGGGATTGAAACTGATAATTTCTTCAACGAACTTATTCTTAGAAATTACCCAACCGAAAAATCGAAAAAAACAAATCATGAAGCTGCCTCTATACGGTGTCAAAATACTCTCTGTATCGATATCTACTCAAATTAAGTTAATAATAGTATGTTACAATGTTTTTTTCGGATATTGACTAGAAAACTCCCTCAAGTTTTTCCTAGAGTTACAAAAATTTGCTGCAATATGGATTATAGTATGAAGCGCCGTTTGATCAAAAAGTTACAGTACCTCAGAATTGTCTTTTCCATGTGAATTTACTGCATACCAATATACTAAATATCAATATTATATTAAAGTGAATCGTTTGACATGTTAAACACACATACACATTACGGGCTACGTACAAACGGGATAGTTCTGCATTCAAATATACTTAGATAAGAAACAAACAAAACCGGAAGCTGGGCCGTTCAGGTATGAAAGGTTTTGTTTGCTTCTTCCATGAGTATATTTGAGTGTAGTGTTGTACATAGCCGGTTATGTATATGCATTTAGCATGTCTGACTACCCACTTTAGTGTGATATTTAGTTGCAGTAAATTTACACGGTAAAGTCAACTTCGAGCTACTGTAACTTTGTTACTAATAGTACGATTTGATCAAACTTGGGGATAATATGTTTCATATTATATTTTATTCTACTACCAACTTTTATAACTCTGGAATAAATTTAAGGAAGGTTTTACTCAATTTCCCCAAAAATATGGCAATATACTATTATTAACTTAATTTGAACGGATATCGATATGGAGAGTCTTTTGAGGCCTGAGCATCATTTAGAGGCAGCTTCTTGAATTTTTTCAGATTTTTCGGTTGTGTAATTTCTGAGAATGGGTCCGTTAAAAAAATCACCACTTTCCACCCCTCCCACTCCCCGTGTTTCTAATAAATCTCAAAACTAAGACCCTACTAATCGAGACCTTTCATTTGATACCCCACATGACTATATTCGGTGAAAAAAAATTTTGCACCCCCCTTTTACATCTATGTGAATCCTCCCAAAATTTCAAAGTAAAAGGATATCACTCACTGCATGTCTGGGCGTTCACAGTTTCTACCTTCTCATCAAATTTCGTGTCAATCGGTATAGCCGTTTCTGAGAAAAGTCCGTGTGACAGACAGACAGACATTGAACCGATTTTATAAGGTTTTGTTTTGCAAACGATCGAATAAAAGGATTGGGATTTTCATGCCAAAGTCCATTAAAGAAACCACTTCTCACCCTGGCTCAATAGATACAAATAACAAATTTGATTGCTATTTGCATCTATTGAGAATTTGATTGTTAATGTTTGGAAAAAGGTGACTATACTTCTTTTTAATAAAAATAATCAACCATTTAGCTTCCATGTAGTCTCTGTTTTGCAAAGTTCCAACTTAACAATCTTTTCCCAGTGTGCCTTTCTGACAAATCATCGGTATATGCATCGACTGACAGATCAGGTTTTGTGAAAAGACCTGGTGAAAATTTTGAAGAAGATTGCATCATAACAAGGGTCAGCATCAATTTAGTATTATAGCCTGGTCAATTACTGGCAACAAAAGTACAGGGCGCTTATAAATTTTCTAAAAGACAGTGAGACAGGACCAATATATAAAGGGATTGGAAGCCAGAATGATAATCGAAGTACACGAATGGTTATCAAATGGTAACTTTATATTTGTGTACGACTTTGCTCTATGTCAAAAAGCCAAAAAAGAATTGATTTTTTTAGAAAAAAAGCCAAGCAAAAGCTTTTGTTTGTTCTGGCAATTCACCGGAGCTTAACCCCCTCAAAAACCTTTGAGGATCACAGAATGATCAGGAAAAATTTTAGGAAAAGGATACAGTTGACAAAAACCCTTATAGTGGTTAAGTATAGAAGTGATGAAATAAAAATGAACTGCACTAAATGTATTATCGGTCCCATACATAAAAAGGGAAATATCATGCAGGGCAGCAATTATAGAGGTATCACGTTGCTGAGTATTATCTATAAGATATTCTCCGCTATCTTTCTAGGCTGGAACATTATAGACCCATACCAAAGAAGCTTCACTCTGTTCAGTCACTTCTTTATAAAAATATAATTATGTTTCTCAATTTTTGTTCTTTGTTTTGTTCTTGCCTTTTCTAAGTTTTATTATATTATTTCGAATACAATTTCTAGTGAGCGTGATTTTCTTATGTTTTCATAATATTTATTATCCAAAATGATTGATTAAAATCTATCACTAAGTAGGTAAAGTACTATATACAATCGCACAAAGATCACTTTTTTATTTAGTGCTTACACCGCCGCGGTTGGGAACAGAAGAGACCGACTTATTTCCATGCGGTCCTTACTGTCCCAACCAACGGCATTTTTCCACCGCTAATTCTCCACTCCCCTGGTGCGTTCAGAAAATGAGTGAGTGGAGAGTTCGCCATCTACCCGTCCGCATCCGCAACATTCGAAATAAATTTCGAATGCCGCAGATCCTGCCGCGCCACATCACTCCGCCCACAGACGAAACCTAGGGGGTTTCGGCGACGGATCCCGGAACTTCGTTCGCCGTTAATCCACAAAGCGGACACGACGCTGCTTCGGGGCGCACACGGGTTTCAGCCTGGACAAAGAGATCGCCTTTTTGTGACCACCGATCTCGAGCTGGAAGAAATGCTCTCCCCTCTCGAGAACGCGGTACGGGCCCTCATATGGAGGCGTGACCGTGAGTGGCATCGGATGGAAAACGCTCCATTTATATGTTAAGGAAAACACGCCAAGGGTGCGAATTATATCCAGTGGAAACCGATAGTTTGAGCCTGAGCTGGCTAAAGCTAAATTAATTGTTTAGGATAAGTGAGGGATCCTAAGTCCACAACCACTTGTTGTTGGACCGGACCAAATGGAGAGCAACTTACTCCCACGTTTATTTGGTCCGCGGATCCCTCGTTTGGGGCATGGCACCCAAGCATTAAAAATCGTAAGACAAACGGTTTCGTCCAGGGCAGAGGCAACTCTTCAGACGCTGCCTCAACCTCTGCCCTGGGAGCAGCGTGACCGTGAGTGGCATCGGATGGAAAACGCTCCAGGGCAGAGGTTGAGGCAGCGTCTGAAGAGTTGCCTCTGCCCTGGACGAAACCGTTTGTCTTACGATTTTTAATGCTTGGGTGCCATGCCCCAAACGAGGGATCCGCGGACCAAATAAACGTGGGAGTAAGTTGCTCTCCATTTGGTCCGGTCCAACAACAAGTGGTTGTGGACTTAGGATCCCTCACTTATCCTAAACAATTAATTTAGCTTTAGTCAGCTCAGGCTCAAACTATCGGTTTCCACTGGATATAATTCGCACCCTTGGCGTGTTTTCCTTAACATATAAATGGAGCGTTTTCCATCCGATGCCACTCACGGTCACGCTGCTCCCAGGGCAGAGGTTGAGGCAGCGTCTGAAGAGTTGCCTCTGCCCTGGACGAAACCGTTTGTCTTACGAATTACGGATCGCTTGGTCTATATATTGCTGAGCAATTCGGAGAAGAAAATGTTAACGCTTACTTTGTAGTTACTTCGCCTGCTTGCAAGGCAATCTTCCTATGCTGTGCAGTCATCACAGGCTGTTATTGTTGTTGCTGTTGCTGCTGCTGTTGTAACTTCTGCTGCGGCAAATATAAACCAGCGCCACACGATGGTTCAGGAGACTACCACCATCTTAATCGAGACGATGAGAATGCGAGTGGTTCGTCAATGGGCACGCGGGACCTACGTTCCGGGAAAGAAGACTTCAACGACATAGATGACGTTCGCACTGGAGGGGCTCCGGTTACCACACAACCACAACCTGGTCAAGGAGGAGGGGCTGGAATGCCAGCATTCGCAATGCCAGCTCCTCCAGCTGAACCTCACAGCACTAATCCTTTCACATCAGCCGCTACAGAATCCACATCTTTGAATACAACGGAACAAGCAACATATACACCAGGTTTAACATCATCTCCACGGCACGGCTAAACACCCTCTTGGATTTTTAAATAATTCATCCAAATAAGAACATTAATTATAATAATAAGTGAATTTTGAAAGGCAAGAACAAAACAAAGAACAAAAATTGAGAAACATAATTATATTTTTATAAAGAAGTGACTGAACAGTGGTGACCCCGGTAGAAACTACAGAAGAGGGAAAGGATCGCAGTGTTTTCCCAAAATCTCGGTCTACAGTCCGGTGCGCGTAGCACATTCATCGAATTTGCACTTTTCTCGCCCGAAAACGAGTCGAGGGCTGCGTCGCTAAAACGTCTGGGATTGTATGAAAACATTTCGCTCAGCCATCGCATAGCGAACTAATCCCCCAGTGCACTCAGGCAGAGCCACGCAGCAGGGACAGGAGTAGTCGCGGCAACGATCAACAACAGCAGCAAACGGCCGTCCCCAGCACCGCCAACGCCGCAGCTACAGCCCGACGAATTCGAACCAGCGCCGCCGTCGAGGAGGACCCCAGCTCGGCTTGAAAGTAGCGAAAATCTCAGGCTTCATATTTTATCCACGGAAGGAACTAGTTTATATTTATTGCGACGTCGTTACTATTGTACTTTATCCTAAAAAGTGAAATTATTATTATCTCATCTCTATACTCATTTTATATCCGTATCAAATTTAATTGTTATCATTAGTTGTGCAATATTCGCACTAATTGTTAATTATATTAAAAGTTAAAAAGTGATAATAAAAATTAAAGCCGCTGCAAGAGACGGCGTTGAGGTGTTTCGCATCGCGGGTTCTCCGTTTCCTTGGTGTTTTTGGTCTGCGCTGGAGAGCGTCCGCTTCGGTCGTCATTTTTCTCGGTTCGTGCGTGCATTTGTGGGTGCGGCCTGCCGTGTCGGAGTAAAATTCACCGCGTTTCATTATAAACTCACCGCGTCTGCATCACAAACTCGTACTTTTCGGTAAGCAAAATGTCGTTTGACAGCAAAGACGCGGCAGGCCCATCGGACCCACAAGTGACCGCCCTCGCCGTACGCGTTCCTCCGTTTTGGCGGCGGAATCCCGAGCTGTGGTTCGTGCATTGCAATATAAGTATTGCACTGAGAGTACTGCATGGAGCACCATGATTTAAGATGTTTCAGTTGGATAGTTTCTGAGGGCGGGTTCTAGAAGCAATTAACCCCTTTCGGATGCCCACCCTTCTTACCTTTTTAATCAATGTCAAAACTAATATCTGCATCAAAAAGTACTAAAGGAGACTTTTCATTCATGTCTATATTTATCGAGAACGGTACACCCCTTTTTTACGTGTCTGGAGATCCCCTTTAAGCTCAACGTTGAACGGCATGTTTGGAGATTCATAATTCCAACCAATTTACCAAATTTGGTGGCAATAGGTGTAACCGTTTCCGAGAAAATACTTGTGATATATAAACAGACAGACAGTGGCCGCAGCATGTGAATTTGTTGTTATAATCTATTTTTATTTCTATGTATTTTCTAATAGAATTATGACGCAGGCATTCTGTGTCAATTTTTGTAACATTCACGGGATAAGGAAGAACCTTTTCTCGGTATATGTGCACTTCACTACCCGTAAACCGGCTATTTTTGCATTAAATGAAACGAAGGGCAGCTCATATGCTGCCATTAACCAGCGCTACGTCCCTGGTTACCACTTAGTGCCTCTTTGTTTTTTCTCTCTCCAAAGAGGGATTGTTATTTATGTTCGTAATGATGTGCCCTTCTCCATTCTCCCTAATCTAAATTCCGCTAATCCGGCATTCACCTACTCCTAGATTAGAATTAATCTCTGGAAAAACATCATATTCCTCTGTTTCTTATATTGCCACCCTAATTCATCTGGTGCCGATGCTGTACGTTTCTTTGACGCACTCTCTTCCAACATTGATAATTTAATCCAACAATTCCACTTGTCGTCGTTATTAGCGATTTCAACGTGCATAATGTACAGTGGCTCAGGTTTTCAGCTAGCACAAGCTTGGTGGGAACACATGTCGAGCTTCTGTGTGTGTCTCATAACTTACGGCAACTAGTGGATTGTCCAAAAAGAATCCCCGATAAACCAAGTGAAAATGCTCATTTCCTGGATCTTTTCATGTCGTCACACCCTAAGAAGTACACAGTCTTCGTAGCAGCGCCCCTAGGTAGGTCGGACCATTATTTCTGATAAAGTTGAACTATTGAATCTACTACCCCTCCACCTAATAAAATTTCAACAGAGACACTGATTTGGGTCATCCAATCTAAATTCAGAGCCAAAGCCAGGATTTCGGAATATAGTGTATACATCCTTTCCGGGATTTCATTAGTATAGCAAGCTGAAATTTTTGAAAGAGACAAGGGCATTTCACAATTTCCTACGACTTTTCTACTAAGACTGCAAATGCGGTGTGCATGCAGCCTTTTTTAAGAAACTTTTAGCCTGAACACTATAACTTCAGATCCGATTTGCTTTGCTGTAATTGTGGATAAATTAGACATTACTATGGATATTAGGTGAATACTGACCCTTTTCGTGTGGTTGCGGAGTACCTAATGCACACAATCCCTATTGCCCAAAATGCCAAGGCTGCTGACATCATAGCTATGTTTCCATAATAACTCTGAATAACTCAACATCTGCTACTATCGTAAAGCGATCTTTTCAACTATAAGGTTGCACGTACGGCAGCAACAATATCAAGCCATGGGAAACTAAATTTTTAGAGTGACAGAGCTGACGTCGCGAAAACCTGAGTTTTCGACATGTTACTTCTCCTTATATTGGCGGCAAGTAAAACACACAACCACTCCTCATCCACTGTTCTGCACCACGTAATTCTTCACTTGCCGCCTCTTCTTAAAGCTTCACCTATCTACTGCCACTTTCTTTCTTTTTAAAAGCAGCACGGAGAGGATGGGCAACCTGTAATAACGATGAAATTTATGAGCGATGCCATCCGGGTATCGGGTCACTTAATTCGTATGGGTGAGGATAATTTAGCCCGGAAAGTGTATAAGCGCTACATCTAAGAAAAGAAGAACAAAGCTTGGCAGACCCTGCCTGAGATGGAGCAATGGTGTCTGCCATTACACCAGAAAGTTTTTAGGGATATCGAATTGATGGACCTCGGCACACAATTGAGATATCTGAATTTCCCAACTAAGGCACTTCTAGACAGGATACTTCTTTTTGCTCCGTTGATGATGATGAGGAAAGAATATTGACACGGGACAACCTCAATTAGATGTTAGCCTTAAAAGTGAAAATGGATCTAGTGCTTGCGACATCAAGTCAAGCTGCAAAAATTTCGACGTCTTTGACCCGGTAGGCAAGCAAGCGGATATCGTGGGCGTAGCCTAGCTGAGACATGGAACATATTAAAGTTCATTAGACCTTCCTGATGGCAGCGGTACTGCGGGAAACGCTTGATAAAGCTTTGGTGCAATAGAAGACAGAAAGGTTTGTACCCCTACCTCAGCCGTTGTTATTTCGCAGTAGGATCGAATAGTAAAGAGGCCAATTTTCTCAGTCCATTTCCGCTCCGCTCATCCAAACCTGAATTGTGGCGAAATAACTGTGAGAGACGGGGTTATGTTCCTGGTCATCGTGGCGTCTAGACGTCGAATCGCCTTCGATTCGCGATTTCGACACCGTGATGTCCACTATAGGAGCCCTACCAAGTCAACAAGTCAAATGACTCCCGCCTGGTATTCATATCGGAATTTGAATTTCTGCCAGGTGTAATGAAACGCTACGGTGACCTACAGTCATTCAGAGTGAAGCTATCCAGCTGTTTTCGCAACCGGGCATGGGACCGCATGCGGGGGAGTTATTATTGGCATTATTGCTCTCGGTTCCTGCTTCACTTCATCAGTTCTTTCTAATTTTCCATCCCCTGTTCCCTTGATGTAATTTAGAGGTAGCTCTCAAAAGAAACTGATTTTTAAGATTTTGTGTCTGTCTATCTGTCTAAAATTTACTGGGAAAGGGTGAGCTGCGGATTCCAATGAATGTAGTGAGTAACATCGTTCTATACTGAGCTTAAAAGGACATCGAAGTATATGTACAAGGGAGGTATACATTTCCTTTCACTGACTAAAACCACGTGGCCATGAAAGTTTTCGATTAGTAAATGGAGAAGTGCAGGGGCTAGAAGGAGATAATCTCTTTCATGGACTCATTCTCAGAAGCTGCACTAAGTTCTGAAATACCCTCTCTTCTCATACCTGAAAGAGTCCTAATACCACATCCACTTGATGACGAACTGGACCAATTGAGAAGAAACTATCCCTCATATTTTAGTACACTGATCCCTCGGTTCACTGTTTTTCGTAGTGATTCTTCAGCCGAACAACCGATTGGGGGCTGCTATTTAAGAAGCCTCTATCTTTTGTAAAAACTTCAAAGAAGACTGCTTAAAACACACACGAAAACGGAGTCTAATCTTGTACACATGACCCAATTTCCATCTAGCTTCAAGATATAATTTTGCTTCTTTTGGTGCTATGTGAATAAACTATTGATATCAAATTTGACACCTTGCAGAAAAGGTATGGTTTAGAGAACTACGTGTGGGAAACGAAAAATCAGCAGGCAAAGTCAAAGGACATACGTATCCTTTTCTACTGTCTGACTCTCTTGTTTTCGGTATTTCGACAAAGCTCATCAAGTAAATAAGCGGATACGCAATAATCCCGAGTTCCTGATTTTAGCTTGTGAAACAATCACCTTTCCTGAATAAATTTGGAATGCAAATTCAAATTGCACTATTACCATGGAATTTGCTTTGCCTTCCCAATTTTGCTAGATCAATATCTGCGCAAGGTGGATGTGTTTTTAACGTTTGTCATGTTTTTTCAATAATTCATAGGAATAGGATTACTTTCAGAATTGTAATCAAATGAAATTGTTTTAAGCAGTTCCTGAAAACGGAAATCACTGTCAGGCAATTAGATCAAATTGAATGATTTTCAAATTTTCACAAATCAAGAGGGGTTTTGGAATAATTATTGGTAACCGTGGCTAATCCATAGTTTGAGAAAATCAAGCTGTGAACCCGTTTCGAATTCAGACGATTCTTATGGCGCACGTGATTTGTATTTTAATTAAATTTATTAAAATATTGTGTGTTTTCTTCTAACTACATCAATGGATATTTGAATATCTTGGAAGCGTTGTTTCTGATGACGGTAGCGCAGGACTTGACTTTGTTTGTGGCATTAACAGTTTTAGATCCAACTTCGCTGATTTTTTCAAAAATTTGGAAATGCAAATTTGTCGACACCAAGGTCAAGTTGTTCATTGACAATGTTCTCTCGGTGGCTCTATATGGAGTTGTTCAGCGACGGCTACTGTTACTCGAAACCTCCAAGCTTTAATCAGCTTATGTCTGCATCGCGTTATCAGTGTACTGTGAACTGAAACAATAAAAAATAAGGAACTTTGTTGTTGTTGATACCAATAGACGGAGCAGCTGCTCGCTATGTCACTCAATGAAATCCAATACCTTAGGATGTCCAGCCAGTGAGTTGCTCTAGCAACATATGGCGCAGGCAAGTGGAGTGGGAGTGGAAGCATCTCGGTAAATCCTGGGGGGAACTGAAACATACATTTCGAAAAACTGGTGACGATGGTCAGACACAATATTGAATTTAAGTATAGTAATCTGGCGGTAACGTGAACAGAATAAACCGAAAGAAGTGGTGTTCATGCTATTGAGAGTGTTTACGTTAAACAGAGTTGGAGAAAAGGTAACCTGTCTTTAGTAAAAAGCATTCCTTCATAATGAACCCGCTTATATTTTTTGAAAATATGTTGTTATCATATATAGATTTGGGGCCTCTTGGTAGATGCATGTTTTGAGATTGACTTTTAACCCAAATTCCGTAATTTTCTTCAGACCAGTCAATTACAAGGTCCGATGCCTTCATTGTTGCACCAGAGATTCGTCGAGCGTTTCCCGCAATTCGCACACGTGACTGTGCAGCGAGTCGCAGACCAGTACCGCTTTATTACTCGCAGCGACACAATCCCGGCCATCATCAGGGAACGTGTTCGGCTTGAGGTCATCGGGCAAACTGGTGACCAAAAGTCGATGGGGGCAGAGGCGGCGGCATCAACAACACCACGCCGCACTGCAGGTAACAGTTTCAGTACTCGCTGAAGCACTCTTCTCCACCGTCCAGCTGAGGTTTCCGCTGAGGTTCGGGACGAATTCCAAAGAGCGTGTATAGAATCCTCGGATATGGATCCTTTGCATAGACCAGGTATTCCCAGGCTCTATGCATCTCCAGCAACTCCGGGAATTCTACCTCAAATTAATGATGAGATTGCATCTCGCCTGTGTGCTGATATGTCGCTGCTGCAACTACAATCACTTGTATATTGTGGGGCAGTTGCGGGTATCAGATTGCATGTACAGAAGATTCGCTTTCGTGTTATTGGTTTGAGTGACCAAAGAGATCCACCATGGAAAATTCATCTGGAATGTCGGCGGGACTCACTAAGGCAGGACATTGCTAGACTGATTAAGATCAGCACTGGCAATGCCAGCCGACGGGTGAGAAATAAATTGCAGAGGGTTTACCGGCAGAGCGTCCAGACAATACAGTTCTCGGTGAAGGAAGCGAAAGATTATTGGGGTGGACTTTGGGGGTTATCCGCCCAGCATTCTGAGCTGACATAGCATTGGTGACCTCCACATCGAAGCTATGACCGAGACAGACTTCTACAAGTACCTAGGAGTTCTGCAAGGAACCCATGGTCGAGTTGGTAATTTGAAGGATGCTCTGCTGTCCGAATTCCTGCGACGTGTAAAGCTGGTACTGAAATCGCATCTCTCGCGTTAAATGTATTCGCTATCCCTTCACTGGCTTATGCATTCGGAATATTGCCGTGGACGAAGACCGATCTGCAAAACGTCCAGCGGCGGATACGGACAACTAGTCCAAATTCTGAATGCATCATCCAAAGTCTGCCGTGGAGCGGATGAATCTATCTCGTGACATCGGAGGTAGGGGCGTGGTTGACGTGGCGGCACATCATCATCGCCAAGTCGACTCGCTGCGCGCTTATTTTTACAGCAAAGAGCAGGCGAGTCCCTTGCATGCGGCTGTCTGTAAGGCAGACTGTGGACTGACTCCACTTAACTTGAAGGATCAATCTTTCAATCCTCTGAGTGGGGTGAAGTCGAACCAAGAGCGGATCGATGAATGGAAGTCGAAGACAATGCACGGTAAACACGTGAATTGTCTTTGGCAGCCATTTGTCGATTTGCATTTGTCGAACAGATGGCTGTGTGCTGGGGAGCTCTCTGCTGGGGCGGAGGGTTCGGCGTTAGAGACGTTGGACCATGTCATTTCTGGCTGTACTGTTATGGCACCAGTGCAATACATCACCAGGCATAATGCTGTATGTAAGGTTATCCATCAAAACCTACAAGCATGGGCTGATCACGGGAACATGCCCGGTTTACCGATATGAGCCACAAGCAGTACTTAATAGTTCTGCTTACAGCATGTATTGGGACCGGCAAGTTCTTACTGATCGCCACACTCTACACAACAAGCCTGACGTACTGTTAGTTGCCAAGACGGGTCGCTCCGCGTATACTATTGATGTTGCTATCCCCAATAATAGCAACATTGAACGGAAATACGTGGAGAAGAAGGTGAACTCTGAGCCATTGGCTCGGGAAATCAAAGAAATTTGGCGTCTCGAGCGGGTGGTTGTAATTCCCATTATATTGTCAGCTACAGGTATTGTACCTAAATCCCTCACGGCTTTCCTTGATGTCCTTGGACTTTCGCACAGCCTGGTTCAAACCATGCGGAAGTACAACATTCTGCATACGTGCTCGATGTTGCGGGGAGTACTCGACGGATTCTCCCACTGACCTACCACCGGCCACCACCACCAGCGCCCCTTTAGTTTCTAAGTAGGTAGGATCCACCGAGCCTAAATGCTTGCCACTTACTGCTAGTATTAGGTAAAATCCGGCGTCTACCGAGATTGTGATAACTCGGATATAATAATAATAATCGTTGGCGTAAGAATCCATATTGGATCCGGGCCTTGAAGTGTGTTAGAGCACTTCATTCAAAACCGTAACAGTACACTACAGGATTACAGTACCCTATAGGAGGTAATGTGGTCAGCATTGAGCTCGCCCGAGATTATTACCCTGATTTGACTCAAGTACTCATTCACAGCTGAGTCAACTTGTATCCGACGTCAAATCACAATATAAATCCCACTGCCACCAGTGAAATTTGAACCGCGACCTTCATCTATTTGGACACGTTATAATTATCCTATGGTCAAAAATGTAATGTTCACATCATCCATCCATGTTCACAGCATCGTAAGTTCACGTTAGCGCGAGCCCACTCTATTTCTAACTGGATAAAGCTATTAACCTGATGAAAGACAACCCAGTTGTCATTACTTAGTATAAGGAGTTGATAGACGTCATGACAGTTGCAGAGAGCTTTTTTTTGAAGCAAAACTACCAAACCTAAAAACGAATAAAATGTTCTTGACAATCAACTCACCCCAGCTGTTATGCGATGGTTGTAAAGTCTACATGATACCTTCCATGTTCAAATGACTTTCCGATATAGAAAATACACATGAAAGCAAGTATCCTCGCGGAGAAGTCAGCCATGGCTATAAATCATCGCACACTGAATCCTTCATCGATGCCTTCCCTTAACTTCATCCGTCGGTGCACATATGCAGACAAGTGCAAACATCTTGTTAATCAAACCATTTTTTTACGACATTGTACAATATAATATGAGTGCAGTATAACAGACCTCTTCAATTTCTGCTGATGTTAACTCTTTCATCCTGCACAAAGCGTTTTGCATACAGGAATCCTATCCTGCACATTCATATCCTAGAAGTGAAAGGCATGAGTGAGTTTCTGTATGACATCAATTTTTAAGCTGGTAACGGATGAGGTCGCTATACAATACACACTATCCAGTTGACTTTTTTGCCTTTTTGAAAATGTATGCACAACTGTCTCCCCCATGTGTACATATACATTCTCGTACGTAAATATATAATTGGCTCTTTGGCGGAGCCAAGTACGGATTGAAAAACGTAGGGACGAACCGACTGAATCAATGAACGAAAGCCATGTCGCACTTACGCATCGTCAACAAAGTAATTCAATCAAAGGCTTAAACCTGTTATCAATCGCATTAAGTTCCTGCGTTGACCCAATTTCACGATTCATTCCATATGGGAAGCATAAAACGGTGTGTGATGCAAGGGCCTGTGATGCAATGCCTTAATGGTTGATTGCGGAAGTTATCACGGCATGCCACTGTGCATTATGGGATAAACGTGAGTGCAGTTATTCAATTAAAAACTCTAATTGCATCCATTAATAAATTAGTGTCTAAAACTTCCATTTAGCATTAGTGACCTTTGACAGTTAGATCCTTTTTCGGGGAGAAGGTAGGTAAATTTAGCTTCATGCAAGGCCCCGAGGATTATGTGCATGCATATGAGGGTATGTATGATAGTTTTCGAAGTTTTGGGCTTGACTTTGGTGGTAAATCATATGAAGTTCACTCTGTGATATTAGAATTTATTTGTCGTTTCTGGGATTCTAAGTTCAGCTTATATAAAGCCGAACGGACAAGGAACTTGAAACTGGAATTATTTTACAATATTCAAATATTTCACACGTAGCTGCGTAGGTGCTGCAAATAAGAAAATTAAGGGACATTTTCCACTTCTTTTAACACCTAACACTACTTCTCTTAGTCGGAGCATTAGCCAACTTCCAAGAATAATTTTCAATACGCGACCAGAATTCGTCGTTTTTGGTGACAATTAACCTTTCCTTTTCACATCCTGGTTTTCTGATTGACTATTTCTAGCACCTCATCTAGTGGTTCACTATTTATCATTGCTCATTCTAGTGTAAACCAACCAACCAGAAACCAAAGCGCAATCATTTCTGATGAAACCGACTTAATTTTGATTTCCATTTAATATAACAAATAATCCCCATCAATCTGAATCTTTACATGAATGCTCGACTAATCATCAATCTAACATCTTCATCTTCATATGTATGCGTGTTTAGCAATGATGAAAAAATTAACATGTGATTTACTCGGGAAACTGTTGATTTACTATTAGAAAGGCGGTTTAAGCATAAGTTGGGCGGTTGGTTTTTCTCACGTCGAGTGAGGGAGAATCGTTTTTTGTTTTTTTGAATATTTCGTCATGGGGTATTACATAAGTTTCCCAAACCATTTTTAAGGTTTTGTGAAAATATATTCCACCGCGATATCTGCTTAAATGAACTTAATAATAGCGGAGCGGAAAATCGCCCTTAAGGTTATCCTAGAAATACCATGCATAGGCATAGAACATAGTACCCCCTTCCATATCTCTTTCAAGTTTCATGGAAATCCGGTTTTTTCACCATATCTTAAGCACACCCATCTCCAAAACAGGTGTTTTTCTGCTGCCACGCTAGAGGGCGCTGTGGTCATCTTAAAGAAAAAATGTAAACGACATTTTAACGTGAAATATTGAACGTTAATCGCAGCGTAATTATGCGGTGTTTCCAACGATTAATTATTTGAAATAATAAAAAACTTGTTAACACTGATGAAGGGAATAAGTGGTTCCCGAAATATCGGAATTTGCAAGAATAAATATCTACACCACCGAAAAAGAAACAACAAGTTTTTTATTATTTCAAATTGAAAGCTATATTTTTTGGTGCCTTGTTAAACAAGCCAGGGAGTTACATAAGCTCTAAAGGCAGGCTTGCGTGTGTATCAGTGGGGCAATGAGGATATGCTCAACGGCATCTCTGGAGGTCCTTCTGAAATCAATCCCTCTCCATTTGCACATACAGATTCAGGCAAGGAGGGCAATATTCAGGATGGCCGACAGTATCAGTGAGGCGGAAAGCTGCCTCGAAGGAAGATTGATATTCTTTCTAGGCAGTATCCCGAACTACTGATACGAAGGGATAACATTACAATGAGGTTTCACTTCGATAAGAAGTTTGAAACACGTTGGAGTAACAAGACAAACTGGGAGCGCGTGGCTGCGACATACGGCTTAAACCAGCAACTGATTACTTGGTACACTGACGGATCCCTCACCGCAGAGGGAGCGGGTGCCGGTGTCATTAGTCGAAGGAGAATATACTTTGAGCCAATGGGCAGATACACTAGCATATTCTAGGCGGAAATATGCGCCATACGCAAATGTGCCTCCTTTAATCTGCTATGAGAGAGAGTGTGAGAGAGAGTGAGACGTTTCGAGCGGAACAGTTTTTGCAAGCTGAAATAGGCTCTGTTGGTTGACAACAACCGTGCGCGGATTTCATCATCGTAGTTGTTATCGGTTGTGATTTTCGACCCTAGATAGGAGAAATTATCAACGGTCTCAAAGTTATATTCTCCTATCCTTATTCTTCCCGTTTGACCAGTGCGGTTTGATGTTGTTGGTTGGTTGGTTTTCGGTGCTGACGTTGCACCATATATTTTGTCTTGCCTTCATTGATGTGCAGCCCAAGATCTCGCGGCGCCTGCTCGATCTGGATGAAGGCAGTTTGTACGTCTCGGGTGGTTCTTCCCATGATGTCGATATCGTCAGCATAGACCAGTAGTTGGGTGGACTTAAAGAGGATCGTACCTCTTGCATTTACCTCAGCACCACGGATCACTTTCTCGAGGGTCAGGTTAAAGAGGACGCATGATAGCGCATCCCCTTGTTTTAAGCCTTTGTTGATATTGAATGATCTTGAGAGTGATCCTTCTGCTTTTATCTGACCTCGCCATTGGTCAGGGTCAGCTTAGTCAGTCTTATTAATTTCGTGGAGATACCGAATTCTCTCATGGCCGTGTGTCATAGGCGGATTTAAAGACGATGTAAAGATGGTGCAACTGATGTCCATATTCCAGTTCTCCAGCGCTTGTTGCTCTTATCGATACGAAATTTGATGGAAAGGTGGGAAGTGTGAATCCCTGTGTATACTGTGAGTAACATCGTTCTATATTAAGTTTAAGGGGGTCCCCATACATGCAAAGGGGGGGGGGGGGTGTAAAATGTGTCTTCCTCGAATATAGTCATGTGGGATACACCGAAAAGTCTCGATTAGTATTTTCCAAAGCCTCACTTTTGAAATTCGATGCAAGAGGGGTAAGGTGGAGACGCGAAACTGATAATTTCTTTCACGGACTCGTTCTCAAAAACTACCCAACCAAGAAATCGGAATCCCAAAGCTGCCACTGTACGGTGTCTAGGCTTCGAAATGCCCTCCAAATCTATATCGGCTTAAATAAAGTTAATTATAGTATAATTATTGGTATATTTTTTTAAAAATTGACTGGCACTCACTTAGATTATACTAGAATCATCAAGTTTTGCAGAAATGTAGCTATACTATAAAGCAAGTTTGGTGGAAATCGCACTATTACTAACAAAGTTCGAATATGTCAAAGTTTTCTCTTTTGTGCAAATTTATTGCAATCCACGACTTTGAATATCAGTATCCCACTAAAAAGAATAGTCTGCCGAACTGAATGCATGAACATTACCAGCTAAATACGAATGGAACAAATGACAACTCAAGTGGTTATATAGGAAATTCACAAAACTTTTCATACCTGAAACGTTCAGCTTCCGGTTTCCCGATTTGTTATATGGATGTGTGTGTCGGGAAGATTTTAATTTGTGATATTTTGCAAAAACAGTCCCGAATTAAGTTTTATTTTTCTTTATTTATTGGATTCATTTCTTCTGTAATGCTGCAAATTAGCATTACTGTGGCGGCTAATTATGTCAAATTTAGCGGCCTTTTGTGTCATTTTGATTTTACTGCTTCTAAGTTTCTCTGGACCATTCTAATTGCTGCCATCAAAACGGTCCGGTTCTAAATTATTATATCATCCTATTCTTCACTGCGAGGGTCTTCAGTGCCCAAAGATCTCAAAATGTATTTTCATATCAGATACGCCAAAACTGCATGAAAAACATATGTATATAATTTCTCGAGCTAATCGACAAATCCAATGGCTTGATTTTTGAGCTGGGCCAAATACTTTTGAACGCAGAAACGCCATGCCCCTTCATTTTGCACTCAAGATGAGCATCCTAGCTCAGTATTTCAATGATCATCCCATTCTCCCTGGGGCTGCAGTTTTGTTGCTTAAAACTACATGTCCCAGAATAGTTGGGAACTGTAGACTTCACGTGAAGTCATGTAGTGAATCAAAAATCGCCAGGGAAAAACTGTACACGGCCATGAGAGAATTCGGCATCTCGACGAAATCGATAAGACTGATTAGATGTACTTACTAAAATAGGTTTATCAATGATCAGACGACAATCCTTAGTGGTTGAAGACGACCAAGAGAAGAGAAGTATCTCGTAAACCTGAAAAAAAAATGACGACCAAATCGAACGTGGCACTCCGTCGAAACATGTTTTGTGAAGCGCGGCTTCTGAGGTTCCCACTTCACCTTGACAGTCTCAGGTCATGATATTAGAGGATGTCTCTTGTCTAGATGAACTTTGCGGGGCTAGAGAGGAGTGGGGGAAAAATACTCAAATCTGAAGTGTCCATTCAACGAAGGATAGAAAAAAAACAGAATTGCAAAGAACGAAACCAAAAATTATGAAATAATAAATTGTAGGATAGGCTAAAGTTATGCTGAACAAATCAAAGGAAAAAAAGCAAAAACCAAGGGTCTAGAAGGATATTTTTTTTTTTTGTTGGGTAGGGTAGGTGAATGCATTTACGCACACAGTGTTGGACTCCCGATTCGGTACGTCGTCGGACTACCAACTAAACACCTCCCCATCGTCAGAGAGCTAGCCTGGAACCGTTTGTCACATTACTTCGGGCTAGTCCCCGAACTCTCCCGCCTTGCGGAGCCTTCAAATCAGGGAATTCCTTTCACCAACGGGAGGGGAGAGGGGGAAGGGAACTGTCAGTTCAAGGAACCCCCTGCTATCCGGCTCTTCCGCCGGTCGAGTTCTATCTTCTTAGCAACGAGAAGGGCCAAACGTAATGGCCCGTGGAACCGTGTTCCACCTGTCAGTCTGGAGAGATCTAGAAGGATATTAGATAATAAAATAGTAAACAAAAAGGATAAAAAAAGTAAAAAAAAGATGAAAAATGCATGAATTCAGGCTTTCCTCCTTTAGAACTTCAACGGTGAAGTTCACCAAAATCCGAAGCCTTTCATTCCTTTGGAAAAGAGCCCATTCAAAGGCAAGAAAAAGAAAAATTATTGCCGTTGAAACATTTTCCAATAACCTTGGATGAATAATTCCAACGGTGAAATCTGATCTGAGATCTTAATCAAACAATAAGATTTTTCATCAATAAATCCATATACAACAGCGAGGACAACGCGGTATAATTCACTAATCCATATTTGTGATTTAATTCATGAAACTGAAGGTCTTCTGAAATGTGCCTACTGCAGTCAGATCAATCAAGAAAATACTTAAACACGGCACAATAAAAACTCCGAAACAACACCAACACTCGCGTGTTGGAAGCGGACGTTTAGTTAGAAGTGTTTTAAAGATTAGCGATGCAGTGAAAGACAGATGCGGAGGGCTTCCTCGTCTTCCTCAACAGCTTTCGATTTTACGGGAATTTTGGTCGTCTTTGCTTGCTTGCACTGCACTCTTCTTGCAAAACTTTCTACGGGACTCTCTTGATGTGGTACTACTCGGAACACCGAAATTCTCGTTACGTTTGGTGTTCCTGGTACAGCGCTTCCAATGCCGCTAAAATCGGAGGATTCACACCATTTACGAGGAAAAGGAAAGGCGTAAATGAATACATTTATGAAAATAGAACTGTTCTACAATCAAATCAGAGAGAACTAACAACTTTTCGTTTTCGGTGACTCTGTGGATAGTAGTTCTTCCGATTCCACCTTCTTCATCATACTTTTCAAAAGGATGCTCTTCCTTCCATAATTTTCTTTTTTCGTAGTGTTATAACACCCACCTACAATACCTTAGAAGATGACTACTCCCACGGCACAACTTTAACTTTCTTTCTTTTCACCTTCAAAAACTCGCTGACGCACTCGCCACTAATTTTTCGTTTAAGGGGGTCATCCTGTGTGAAGGCCGTTTTTTGCCTCTTTTTGAAAAATTATTTTGGAGGACTGAATAAAGATAGAAACGTGATTTTTTCACCATATATTTATTGATATCTCTAGTATATGTGATAAATTTCTCAGCTTGATAGCTAGTTTTTGGAATACCTGTCAATTTATGCACCCATCTCCAAAAAAAGGTGTTGCTGCCACGCTGGAGGGCGCTGTGTTCATCTGAGGGAAAAAAACTAAACGGCATTTTAATGTGGACAATATTCTACGGTCCGCAAACTAGGATAATTAGAAAATATTAAAAGGTCAATTTTTGGTGGGCTTTTAAACTTAATTTTTTGGGTTTTGGTGTTTTTTTACGGCCTTTTTTATGAATAAAAAAAAACGACCCGTCCGATTGCAATTATCCTAGTTTGCGGACCGTAGAAATATGTATTAAAGAAGTCGTGAAAATTTCAAAGAATTTGGTTGGATAAATTTTGAACTATGGTGGCAGCCGATTTTCAAGACGCAGTTTCGAGAAAAACGCATTTGAAAATTTAAATGTGATTATCAACAGTAAAATTTTAAGTCACTATTAATCTGCTATACCTGGTCGATAGAGAGCACCCTCCGTTTCTTCAAAAAAGTCTTGTAAGGCCAATTGTTGCTCTCTGGTTTCAATTCTGGCTCTTTTAGCGAGGTCAGTTGATCGTCGTTCAGAGCGCCAAATTCGCGCTTCATTACGGTGGTCGGCATAAACCTGACATATGTGACCAACTTGACATCCCATTGTCACTAGGATTTGGAGAATGCCATTGAATCCTTCATTGAAAATAATTACAGCCAGAAAAGTGGCTATTCCTACGACCTTGGCCCCAGAATGAAGGTGTTTAGGGGCCAGTCCAGATCAATGCATTTAACGACTCATTGTTATTCCGGGTCTCTGCTCCTAAACATCTGTTCAACAGATCATCTCGTGACAAATCTTCGTAGATTGGTTTGATGACTGTTTGAATCTCTTCAGTCAAAGGTGCCTTCTCGTGGTGGAAACTATCCAGTTCTCCTTTAGCTTCCGCTTTGCGCCATTTGCACCAACTGTCCTCACCTGCTGGACAATTTTGATGCTAAGGATTTTCGTCTGTAGAACATTTATGGAAGAAAGTTGCCCAAATTTCTTGCTTCATTCCTTCTATCGAATTTGCGTGTTGACGAATAGTTAGCCCAAAAAATGTAGTGAGGTCGTTAATAACCTTATTAGTAAATTTTCCAGCCCCTTTTCCACCAATGCCTTTGTGGTACTTCTTTGCATTTCTAAGCCGCGTTCCCATTCTTTTCTCGACATGTCCTACGCATTGCTTTTTTACTACTACCTATATTTTATTATTTGCAGAAATACCGGAGAAAACTCCAGCAAAATCCAATATACAATATACAAAACTTGTCGCAATTGGAACATCCATGTTCAAGCTTGCTAAAAGTTTCTTTGCTGATTTTGATGCGAAATCCTTTTTCTTCTCTGATAAGTATCGATTC
The DNA here is from genome assembly GCF_905115235.1 of Hermetia illucens. NCBI lineage: Eukaryota > Metazoa > Arthropoda > Insecta > Diptera > Stratiomyidae > Hermetia > Hermetia illucens. The sequence goes on from NC_051849.1 coordinate 55,754,027, forward strand.
CCATGAAATACTCGTTTTTTAGTGTGAGCATGACGTTGAACGTTAAAGCGATCTCCCTTCATACGATCCATTTAAAAAAATCACTGAACACACAAACAGCACAATACTTGCAACAAAATATAACTGAGTATACCTTGAAAGCCTTTCAGTGCTCACTCTAGATTGGATTATCCTTTTTATTCCAAACAGGAAATAAGTTTAGACAATTGATTGGTTTTCCATCTTTTTATATTTATACCTGCGTTCGAATTTATAAGGCTCAGGTAAAAAACTAACAGGTAAAAAAAGATTTGATGCTCTTTCTCATCGAATACTCTAGCCGCGGCTGCAAACTGCTTACCTGTTTAACACTGTAATTTCTGAACGACTCGGAATATCGGAAAATCCCTTTGCCCACATATTCTCCACTATATATAGATACAATTCATGCAAAAAAAATCGATTTCTCCAACCTGACACACGGGATGACCCCCTTAAGGTCAAAATCTCTACTACCTCAACTCTCCGGTCCAATTTTCGTTCCCGGTCCATGGCAACGTGTACTGTTGTGTTGAAGTGTCCGGCAGATCATTCCCCTCAGCCACAATCAATCGTCTGCCTGCACCTAATAATGTACAATATTGGCAAGTTTATCGAACAGTAAGCTCGATCAATTCCGCCTTGAACCAGATAAAATCAGCAAGATAACTCTCGAGAGCATTCGACATCAATAACGATCTAAGACAAGGAAGTGCCCTATCATGCGTCCTCTTTAACCTGACCCTGGAAAAGTGGTCCACGGGGCAGATGTTAATGCAAGAGGTACCATCCTCTTCAAGACTATTCAAATAATTCATTCATATGTTGACGATATTGACATTATGGGAAGAACAACCCGAGATGTACAGTCTACCTTCATACGGATCGAGTAGGCGGCGATTGGCGCCAGATCTTGGGCTGCATATTAATGAAGGCAAGACGAAATACATAGTGACAATGTCAGCGCCAAAAACCAAAGAACCAACAACGTCGAATCGCACTGGTCAAACGAGAACAATAAAGATAGGAGGCTATAACTTTGAGACCGTTGATAATTTCTCCTATCTAGGGTCGAAAATCACAACCGATAATAACTATGACGATGAAATCCGCGCACGGGGGTTGGCTGTCAGCAGGGTCTATTTCAGCTTATAAAAATTGTTCCGCTCGAAACTTCCCACTTTAGGGTCAAAGCACTTGCTGTACAATACAATGATCTTGCCAGTCCTCAGAGACTTGGTTTCTTATCAAGAAAAATTGCGAACTCTTGGCCGCGTTCTAAAGAAGAATCCTGCGAAGCATTTTTGCCTCCTACATGATAATGGACGATTCCGTAGCCTCTACAACGGTGAAATTTATGACCAAAACCACGAGCTTCTGGCTATGGATAAAATTCGTCTCAACAGATTGTGATGGGCGGGTCACCTAATCCGTATGGGTGAGGATGACCCAGCCCGGGAAATCTGTAAGGGCAATATCTCTGGCAGAAAAAGAAAACTTGTCAGACGGATCCTGCCTCAGTTGGAGCGATGGCGTGGACCAGGACGCCAGACAGCTTTTAGGGATATGGAATTGGTAGACCTCGGCGCAAAATCGGGATGTCTAGACTACTTTATTAAGGTAGATCTAAACCGGATACTGTTGGTGATGATGATATCAGACATATGGTTTTATGGCAACCTTGAATACATTAAGGGTAGACGGAAAACTAAGGAAGCTAAGCAATTTTTTTGAATCTAGTAATGTAACAGAGAAGGCATTCAAAAGTGCACTGAAAAGTTTTTCAACATGGAAGCCTGCACAAGCGTAAGAAAAGTACATTATTTTATGAAAGGATGCAATTCTGAATTGAAATACAAATTGGTACGGAGAATATGAAAACTCTTTCCATGAAGTCGCTAGTCATTAACTTATCTTCATCAAGTGCTCTCCTTAGAGGCACTGAGAGCTGCAACGGGTTGAAATCATTACCTCTATTATTTTGTGATTGGCGTCTACGAATCGACATCTTCAAGCCCGTAAATAGTCGAATTCCGGCTAATACAAGAGGCTGGGTTTTGAATACAAGGATCCATGTAAATATTGTAAGCTTTTAAGTGGACAACACAACCATTGGTCGGCTAGAGTGAACCAAACACATTTGAGAGCAGGTATTACCCACAAATGACGTGTTCGTAGAGTATCATTTTTCATTGGCAATGCGAATCTCATGGAAAGTCCAAAAGGTTCTGAATTCAATTCTTCATGTTTGCTTTTCGCTAACCTTAACACACCAGTAGCTCCTTCCATAAAAAATATATCAATTTCTAACTGTGTCAACAACCCCAGTGATATCATTTTTTAATTCAACAGTGCGCTCATATATGTATCATATTTGTAAAAACATGCACGGGCGTCATGCAGTTTAATAACTGACGCTTATTAAATGCTACTCGCTGAAATGTTTATCGCCTCATGCAACAAACTTACTTCTTATATAAAGCTGTTCATATATGTACATATGTATGTGTTGTATAACTGCGGCTAAGGGTTGAAAAGTTTAACTTTTATGTTTTACCCTGGCTTGCCTGCAAAACGTTTTAGTGAGGATAATTGCCCTCAACTTGCTATTACATTTGTATATTTAACTTTGTTCAAATGTACTCCATACACACTCCAGGCTATGCTTTTTTATCACTTAAAGCTTAAAGGACTCCACTTCTGGACATTGTTTTGTATGAACTTTTACCAAAGCATATTCCGTACTAAATGAAAACTAAATCATGTATTTGTGTTCATTTTCAGTGAGGGAAGGTACGTAGTGCAATCGTTTCAAATGCATCAGCTTCGGACTAAGCCAGCAGACATGAAGCCAGCCAAAGTAACATTGTATTCTAATATATGTATCTGTTTGTGGACGCTGCTGGGATACTGTTGTCCTGGGTTTGCTCGCATGCATCTAATTGTAATTATGGAAAATAAGGGAGTAGACGATGAGTTCCCGGGAGAATTGTAACATTCTGACATCGGCAAAGGGAAGTGAATACTGTTGTAAACGGGACTACTTAGAATCAGAGAACACATTCATTAAATTTAACAATATTACCTGATTGAGTTGCTGCGCTACCAGGATCAAGGGCGAAACGTGGAGTGGGATATTAAATGATAGCGCCTCCTGGAAAGATTGGACAGATCTCTAGGAATGACTTACAGCGAATTAAGACTCGCATATACTATGCACAAATGTATTGAGCTGTACCATGCTATGTGACCCGAAGCTGTTGTGAAATCACAGAAGACCAACTTTTTGAGTCCCAGAAAGTACTCATGTGGCGCAAGCAGGTTGAGGAAACATGAACGTTAATATTTGCATGTTTGTAGTCAAAGACTGCCATTCGCCCTTGGTCCATTTTTGACAGGATTTACCACAACAGCTTGATAATTAACGAGTTGCTTTACCCAATTTAATTGGAAGCTTAAACCTTGATCTATTGGTCATATAAATTCCTTTTTGAATATGCCAGAAATTGACGTTATGGTATCTTTGAGCGCACTGTGTTTGTTGATAGATTAATGTGAGTTTATTAGATCTACTCATTTCTATCAAAATTTCATTTAACTGTCCCAAGGTTCAAAGTTTGGTACGGATATTTTCCTTGAAATTGTAAACATGTACCTCTTCACAATTCACTACTTCCCTTCTATTTGAAATTGGTGAAACATTTTTGTAAATCTTATCAGATTCGATATTTCGTCATTTCTCTAAAGTACTAACAATCCTACATGTATGATCGCATGTGGTCCCCCATCCAAGTACTAACCACTCTGATTACGGTTAACTTCTGTAATCGGACGAGTATCCAATTGCTTTTTTGAAAGTAAATTTTCTTGATTGTGTTGAGCGATATCGAATTGGTGGACCTCGGCGCAAAACCGGGATGTCTGGAGTTCCTTATTAAGGCAAGCCTAGACCGGAGATCAGTTGTTGCTCTGTTGATGATGATGATGATTGTATTGAAACCAGGATGATTGCCAGTAGCTTAAAGCTAGTAACAACGCTCTCACATTATGTACGGACCTTACGAATACCAGACTATTCAATTTAACATGATACTGTCAATCTATGATTTTTTACGAACAAGAAACATGTGGCTTTGAAATATTATAACTTTGTTCACTTAGACTGCAGTGACCCGTTGTAATCGACGCGGCCATCTTACAGAATATCCCACGATGTGATTGTAGTTTTTTATAGCAGTATAGGTATTTCGGGACCTGCTTACCCTATTTGTCATTAGCCAAAATAGTTTTCGTGGTAGCAAGGTGTACATGTGAAATTAAAACGTGGATGGAAGTCCCGCTGCAACTGGAGTACACCAGCAATTTTGAATTAAATATGTACGATAGACACATACAATAGGACAGCAAGGTTGATAGTCCTCACTCTTTAACGTGGGTGTTATTGAGATATACTTGATAGAAAGGATAACAAAAATAAGTTCTCCAAATATCAACGAAATTCAAGCAATAAAAATTGGCAAACGTTCATAGTTTGTTATCAGCAATGAATGTTGATACGCTGTTTGGTTTTCGCGAGACCAGCTTAATATCAGAGGTTTTCCTTGTCTTCTCTATCACTTTAAATTAAAAATCTTTTTTTTCTTCAGCCTTTGTCCCGAACACAAGCGGGGTCGGCTCGTCGTGATCGGCTTCGCTATTTGGCTCTATCGAATGCCTGATCTGGGTGCAATCTCGTGGCTTTCAAATCCCCATCTAGCGTATCAAGCCACCGTTGTTTAGGTCTGTCTTTTGGTCGTTTACCATCGACTTCGATGTTCAGACCAATCTTGGCAAGTGAATTCTCGTTAGCACGAATTGCGTGACCATACTATCGAAAACGCCTCTCTCGCAAATTTTCCACGATCGGTGCAACCCCATAACGATCGCGGATATCCTCATTTGGGATGTGATCTAAACGTGCGACGCCACTAGTCCAACGTAGCATCTTCGTCTCCATTACCGCAAGACGCCGTTCATTGTCTTTTAAAATCGGCCAACACTCAGAACCATAGGACGGACGACATTGCGGTGAATTTTAGATTTGAGACGTTCGTTGATACGTCGATCACAAAGAACACCAGTTGTGGAACGCCACTTGATCCAGGTTGCATTAATGCGTGAAGCAATTTCATAACGCAGTTCTCCATTGGCTGATAGCGTTGACCCCGAGGTATTTAAATCGCTCAGTTCTGGGCAGATCACTGCCGCTGACAGTGACTGTGCCTGTTTCATGGGGATCGGTCGTCAAAAATTCAGTTTTGTTTAGATTCAATCTGAGACCGTGTTGCATGAAGCGATCATTCCATTTTTGTACAAGTTGCTCGAAGTCATTTTTGCTATCAGATGCTAGGAAAACATTATTTGCATAAAGCAGTAGGGCGCTGGACGTTGGATATCCCGTGTGACGGTGTCCATAACAAGAACAAAGAGGAGTGGTGAGAGAGCGCTTCCTTGATGAACACCAACAGAGACGCGAAGCGGTTTTGATACACCCGCCATACTTCGAACTTTGCTTTTCGGATCGTGGTAGAGCAATTGAACCCAGCGCACGAGTTCTTCTGGCACGAAGTGTTGTCGTAAAGCATACCAGATGAGTTCGTGTGGTACACGGTCAAACGCTTTCTCTAGATCCAGAAAAACAATGTAAAGAAGGCGATGCTTCTCACGGTGTTTCTCCATGAGTAACCGCGCAGAGTGTATTGCATCAGTAGTTCCGCAGTTCTTGACAAATGCGGCTTAATTCACGGTTATTTCCACGATTTCGCGAATATGGTTGTCAAGAATGCGTTAAAAAATCTTCATGGAATGGGAAAGCAACCGGATCAGACGGTAATTTGAACATTCTGCTGGACCACCTCTCTTTTTCCATATTGGAATAGTGGTACTTTCTCGCCAGTCAGATGGTGTTCTTCCTTCCTGAATAACCCGGTTAAAGAATTCACTGAGCCACAGTGTTGGGTCCCAGCTCTTCGTTTTCCAGAGCTCAGATGCGATGCCGTCAGGTCTTGTTGCTTTCCCCGATTTCATTTGCTTGATTGCCTCTCGACTTCAGTTGCGCTGACTGGTGGAACTGCTCCAAATGTCGGCAATGTTTGTGGAAGTGGAGGATGAACAAATTCTTCAGTTGAAATCTGCTCGAAGTATTCTCGCCATCTATCCGTTGCGGCTCGACGGTTGGTAAGTAAAGTACCGTTCTTGTCATTAACGCAACAGAAGTGTTCGATATCCTGTGTGCGTTCATTACGGAGCAAGTCGATACAGATCTCTCTCGCCATCCCGAGTGTCCAGTTTATCGTAAAGATTTTTAAAATGGTTCGCTCGGGTGACAGCGACCGCTTTCTTTGCTTCCCGGTTGGCATTCTTATAAATTTGCCAATTAGCAAGCGTTTTATCGTCGGCAAATTTGTGGTAGAGGCGTTTCTTTTCACGGACCTTCATTTCAACATCATCATTCCAAAGCCAAGTATCTCGGTTGATGTACCGCTTACCCGGCTTGGTGACCCCGAAGGTTGCAGAGGCCGCTTGGCTCTTTTACTGAGGATAGTACAGAGTACGTTGCCTCAAACCCTCCTCCTTTAGCTGGGCTTGGGACCAGCATACTATGTTAATAGCATGGCGGAGTTTATCAGTCTAAATTAAAAATATTGTTTGATATCCAGTATTACCACATAGCAACGCTTGCTGGAGGCTATTATTGTCTGAATCACCTACCTCCGCGAATCCCCAATAGTTCCTCTTCGGTAATTGCAAGTATAGTGAAAACGTGACGATAGCTGAACTTTATCGTGTTTAGGTGGTTGAAGTGATTATGGCCCTGTTGTCGTGTTCATACTAACTTTCTAGGCAATGCTCTGAGAGTTTATATTTGCGCTAAGATACCAATTTCTGTAGCACTCCTCCTTGCTTTTCCCTATAGTGCGCTTAAGTATAGAGATCCCCGTATATTTGCTCAAGGTCATGTTTGTACAATCTCTTTCTCGTCCCGTTTAACATTTGAAGACAGCACTTCTTACTGTGTGTCCAGATGGCTCAAGTGATTAGAACGCTGGGTTGTCGCAGCGGAAGGTCGCGGTTCAAATCTCACTGCTGGCAGAGGGATGCCACTATATGGTGCCTAGACTCCGAAATACCCTCCATACCGATATCTGTCCAAATAAAGTTAATAATAGCATTACTATAATTTTTAGTAATTGGCTGCAAAACCCCCTTAGGTTCACTCTAGCATTAGGATAGAATATATAGAGTATAACATAGAGCATGATCCTACCAAGTTCGGTGGAGATCGCACTATTACTAATAAAGTTATATTAGGTCAAAATTGTCGCTTCTTTGCAAATTCAAGACTGAATGTGGATACTCTCGCATAATATAATATATGCATATATTACGTGCTACGTACTAATGGGACAATTGCACACTCAAAAGTCTTTATAAAAGAAATACACAAAACCTTTCATACCTGAAGCATCCAGCTTCTGGTTTCCCGACTTGTTTAATCGCTCGAAAGATGTATAATAATAATCGTTGGCGGGACAATCTATATTGGATCAGGGCCTTGAAGTGTGTTAGAGCACTTCATTCAAGACCGTAACGGTACACTACAGTAGCATTGTAGGAGGCAATGTGGTCAGCATTGCGCTCGCCCGAGATGATTACCCTGATTTGACTCAGGTACTCATCCACGGCTGACTCGACTGGTATCCGACGTCAAATCACGATACAAATTTCACTGCCACCAGTGAGATTTGAACCGCGACCTTCCGTACGACAGCCTCTAACCACTCAGCTATCCGAAAGATGTATGGTTCACCAAATAGTCCCCATGAATCTCATCCATGGCAATAAATCAGTGTTCAAAATATGCAATAACTTTAGGGCAGAATTTCTGGACCACTGCCATCGTATCCAAAAAACTTACGGTTCTACAAAACTTTTTCGCTCTCCTTCTCGTTAAGCAACACCCGTATTCCAACATGTTTACAGTATAGGGATATACCCCAAAGCGATCACCTTGTGGGTCACCAATTGAGCTACTTTCTTTGGTAAAACCTCCTTAAAGCACTTTCCTATCGACCCACCCATCACTTTGGTAGATTTGGTATTGCTGAAGAGAACTTAGCCACAAGGATAACCTATCTTCGGCTGGCCGTCACGCAACAGTTAAATCCTATTGGGATTCATCATGGTGAATGCTAATTACATATCCTTTAATCAAGGCAACATTTTCCGTTATCTTTGGTAGTCGGAGTTCTATTCCAGGATAGTCGCATTAGTTACCTCACTAATAATATCCGGCGAAGCTCTGGTTTTGAGTAGAATCCTGATAAGTTTTCTTTTGTTTCCTTAACTCCTTTTTTAATTTACCAATTTTGACCAGTTATTTTTCTTGCAGCATTATTTTTCTTCTTTACCTATTTTTCCACTTTCTCCATATTCTTTTAGTTATCCCCATCAAAACAATGCCCAATACAATGGTTACTAATCCATCTAATGTGAAACAATCAAAAACCTTTTACCGGAGCTGTGATCCTCTTGCCTGAATCTGATGTGGACTTGAGCCGTGGACTTCCATGATTTCGTATGGCATTAGATGCCGCAGTAACCGGGTTTCGCATTACTGATGCACTACGGTCGTTGCATCTTCAGAACACTTCAAGGATAGTGGAAAGCCAACGGAAAAAGTAGTTTCGAAGGTGCGTTTTATCGTAAACAGTGATGAGAAAACCAGATCCCTTTCCTAGCCCTCGCTAAAATGCACCAGAATAACTCTATCTTCGTGTCCAATGGTTTCTAAAACTCTTCTTTACTCGAAACAACTAACAAAAATATAGGCCGCGATTTCCACGTGGGAGGTGTAGATTCACTTGATTAAATTCTTTTTATATCATGTTGATGGACTCTGTCGGAATGCTACTTCTCTTTATGACTATATATTATAAAAATAGGTAAAATCTTATAATTGAATCTATCTTCCCCAACCTGAAAAACTTGGTACTTCGATTAGCTATTAAGTACAACGTTTCAATTTATTTTATTTTAACTTTCAATGGGTCAGAAATAGTCTTCGTCATTTCCATCGCCACTTTCAACATGATCATCATTGGCCTAGGTTTTAAGTTCGTTTGGAACTCAGTCCCTTGCCTTTTACTTTACAAATTTACACTTATCCCTTGTTTTGTTGCTGTCATTTTTCTGTAAGAACTAGAAATTTTCCGGCCGCTAACGCAATTGTCAACCATAGTTACCCACGATCCATCTAATTGTAAAGACGACAATACATAGCATAATAATAATAAAAAATACACAAATAAGTTTATTAATAACACCTGAAGGATTAATGGCAACTGAAAGAAAGATAAAAAAACTTCCAATGGTTATAATATATTGGGTTGGGGAAAAAATGTATTTGTGATCGAAATTTGACGCTTTATTTAACATACTTAGAATTATCCGATTTAAGTCAAATATGCGCCGTTTTGTTCGCAAACTTGTTGCCACTTAAAAGGCAACTTCATTATACCCCCTGATAAACCTGCCCCCCCCCCCCTCCCCCCTCATCTGCAAAAACCTCAGACAGCCACTTTTTGCAATCCTCTTTTGAGGCCAACTTAGTAGTACCAACAGCGTTCCGCATGGACCGGAAGAGATGGTAATCACTTGGTGCCAGGTCCGGACTATACGGTGGGTGCGATAGGACATCCCATCCGAGCTCCCGTAGCTTCTAGCGGATCATCAAAGATGTGTGAGGCCGAGCGTTGTCCTGGTGGAACACAACACCATTCCTATTGATCAATTCTGGTCGCCTCTAGTCAATCGCCTGCTTTAAACGGTCGAGTTTCTCACAATAGAGGACCGAATTGAGGGTCTGGCCATAGTTGAGCAGCTCATAGTGGATCATTCCTTCCAATCCCACCAAACACAAAACAAAACTTTCCTGGCCGTCAATCCGGGCTTGGCGATGGTTTGGGCCGGCTCGCCGCGCTTCTACCACGATCTTTTTCGTTTGAGGTTGTAGTACGTGATTCACTTTTCATCACCAGTCACCATCCGCTTCAAAAATGGGTTGAATTGGTTCCGTTTTAGCTGTGCATCGCAGGCGTTGATTCGATTCAAAAGATTTTTTTGTGTCAACTTGTGTGGCACCCAAACATTTTTTTTGGAATCTAATCTTCTGCAAATGATTCCAAACGGTTTTATGGTGTATACCCAGTACCTGGTCAATAGAGCGAATGCTCACATGCCGGTCTACTTGGATGGTTTTGACGATTTTATCGGTTCCTACGACAATTGGCCTACCAGTACAAGGTGTATCTTCGACATACAATACAATGCGAATCGATACAGTATCGAGCCCAGAAATTTCACAAATTTTTCCGGCCGCCTTCGTTGGATTTTTACCTTTCAGGTAGTAAAAACGTAAAATATGTCGAATTTCTTGCTTGGTGCACTACATCTTTGACGCGCTATAACTTGAGACTGAAACGTACGATCACAATACTGTCAAAGAGGTACTTGTAGCACAGAGTGCCGTCACAAAATATGTTTAAGTGTCGACATCTATTGAGAAAATACCACATTTCTTTTTCCCCAACCCAATATTTCAGTGAAAAGGCGCAGCTTCGGGGGACGAACCTTGGAGAAATTTAATTTTGGATAGGGGAGGAGTGGCATGTGATGCTTGGGTGGAGGGACGTATTGGACATTGCAAGGAGGACGGCCGATTGAAGTTTTAAGGCGGATCGAAAGATCCTAGCAGCAACCAGTGGTACAGTGGCCCAGGGTCAGTCTATCTTTGAGGCGTAGCCTCTTCATATGCCGCGGGAAAACATCAGACCAGAAAATAAATCCTAACGAGATCTAATTATGTACTTATAGCTGTAGGAATTGATGCTAAGGAGCTTGTTCTTCGTGCTGGAAGTCATTTCCGAAGTCATACTCATTCGATTCCCGCGAAAGTTGATCAGCTAATACCTTTGGCGATCGAGGGCAAGCTTCCATTTGGCGAAGTACCAGTTAAGTTCGTTGAAATATGAATTCAGACAAGCCTCACCACATTGAATATCATTCATGTAGGTATAGATAATAAGGTCATCGTCATATGGAAGGGTCTTGATTAGGTTGTAGTTAGGATTAGTGATGTCTGCTGTAAATAGCGGGAAGGGGTTTCCAACAGGACTAACATATGGTGAATGCAATTGTTGCTGGAAATTAACTTGGGATTGCCGCCATCTAGGAAGCTAAAGACTAGCATACAGAAATGCGTGTAAAAGGCATGGATGTTCTTGAGTCCGTATTGTCATACGAAATCGAAAGTTTTCTTTATATCCAGGAGGCAGGCCATTACTGCAATTAATTCTAACGATGATATCAGTTTTAAGGATTATAATTGCGTGTCCAGCCGAGTGACCTGTTCGGTTGGCGAACTGGAAGTCTCATTGGGAGACGCGGGTGCTGGAATAGTCCATTTTGGCTTATAGTTTCAGAGTATGATGTTACGAATTTAAGGAGGCAAATGATGGATTGGCTTTGGGTTCAAAGCTTTTGTTATTCATGTGCAGCGTGGAATAGTTGGCTTTAAGAAAATGGTTCGCATGGAAATTTAGTTTTTTAGGAGGGGAGATGATTTTCCGGATTTCCTTATATGTTTTTGAACTTGTTTCTATATTGGGTAGGTGACTGTGGATGTGGATTCAATATAGGATCATGATTCTTTCGCGAATTTGAATTTGTCTTGATATCGCTGCAGTTGCTTACATTGCAGGTAACGAATGCTTGGCTGAAATGAGACATGTTTTGCGCAGAACGACTTCTGGGAATCTGAGTGAGCTTAGTTCGCGCAGAAGGTTTTTATGGTGAAAACATGTATCTGGTCAAAGAATTGTTTAGGCCATTGACGAAGAGGACGTGTACGAAGCTAGATGTGGTTTTGGTAGAGGTTATGGATAGATTAAGGGATTTGAAGGCATTACTGGGTATCAGAGTGGTGCAGTGAGAAACTTGTCGGTGATTAGTATTGCATCCGGTAAGGGATTATGACATTTGTTTTGGATGGTGTCTGACAGTTCGTGCGAGATTGATGTTGGGAATGAGGACTTATGACGGTTATTTATGGTTGGTATTCACTGGGGAACAACTCGAGCCCAACCGGCTAAGGAGTTAATGTTTAATTCAATGATTGCAATATCTATTTTTGAATACTAGAAGATTCATCATCGTATTCAACATTTCTTATTTTTTTTAATAAATATTTATTATTTTCCAACCTGGAAACTTCAAATACATTTCAATTCTTAAAACTAGTAAATTATTTGCATCCATGCCAATGCTGGAAATTTTATGTTTTAGCATTAACCAGTAATTTTTTTTTTAATTTAAATTAAGTTAAAAGGCACATTCTTGGAGTGGTGATCAATATCAATTTAAAAAAAAGTGAAAAATTCTCAAACTGATGCTGAAGCTGTTTTCAGCCGCTTGGATTTCCTATGTGACAAAATTCTCTTAGCCATTGTATTGGGGTGACTCATCGGTCTGGCTAAGTGTTTAGTAGCGGAACACTCAGTTTCTTCCACTATTGTCCTGGTCTCTAAGTCTTTATAAAAATCGACGTTGCGGAAATACCAAGGATATATATTTCAGAATTTTAGACAGAATCCCATAAGCGCATACAAGCTTAAGCATCGATTTGTAGATCAACAACTGACAATTCATCACAAAAAGTCGGGAAACCGGACGCTTCAGGTATGAAAGGTTTTATATGTTTCTTTTATAAAGAGATTTGAGTGTACATTTGTCCCATTAGTAAGTAGCACGTAATATACGCATATATTATGTGAAAATATTCACTTTCAAGTGATATTGACATTCAAAGTCTTGAATTTGCACAGAAGTCACAGCTTTGACCTAGTATAACCTTATTAGTAATAGTGCGATTTTCACCAAATTTGGCAGGATGCTGTAGCTTATATTGCTGAACTTAAGGGGGATTTTCCTGTTAATTACAAAATATTATAGTAACGTACTATTATTAACTTTATTTGAACGGGTATCGGTATGGAGAATATAGTTCGAAGCCTAGGCACCATATAGTGGCAATCTATTGATTTTTTTTCAGATTTTTCGGTTGGGTAGTTTCTGAGAATGGGTTCGTCAAAGAAATGATCACTTTCAACCCCCGCACTCCCCACCTTTCGAACAAATGTCAAAACTAAGACCGGCTTCGAAAAGTACTAACCGAGTTTTGTGTTTATACAAAACCTTAAAAAGTGGTGATTTTTTGTGAAGTATACACAAAAAAATATTTGAACTTAACTTTCAGTTTTGGATTTTTCACCTCTATGTGTCGTTTCCAGGTTAGTCTTCTGTCATGATGTATCCCCAAGTATTTAACGTCAGCCAATTGCGGTATAGCGATATTGTTGATCTCCACTTGAGGACAATTTCCTTTTCGCAAAGTGAAACTTATAATACTTGCACTCACTTCGACTCGTTAACTGTCATCCTGCACATGTGAAACCAGCTTTCTACTTCCCGCAGATTCCATTCCAATTGCAGAGGAGCTAGTTTTAGGTCTGCATGTGAACTTAAGATTGCGGTGTTGTCAGCAAAGGTAGTTATAGTGGTTAACCCGCTAACAGGGAAATGTGCCGTGTAGATAAGGTACAGTATAGGACCAAGCACACTTCCCTGGAAAACTCTTGTTCTGATCTGTATTGTATATACTTCTATCTTTGTATTGTACCTGGAATCGGCTTTTCGTTAAATATAATATGAATAGATTATGGAAACAACCAGGGAGTAGTCGTTTGATTTTGGTTATAAGCCCTGCGTGCCAAACCTTGTCGAATGCTTACGCTACATCTAGAACTACTGTTGTGCCATATATTCTGCCTCCGAGCATTGTTTATTTCTATTGTATTGTGCTGCTTTCTAAATCCGAATTGGTGATCAGGTATAACGTTGCTGATAGCTAGAATTGGCAATAGCTTCTGGGGTAGCAATTTTCGAATACGTTGGATATTGTGTGAAGAAGCCTTACCGGTCTGTACGATTTGACTTGAGTGTTATCTTTTCCAGGTTTTGGAATCATTGTTACAACCACATCTTTCCAACAATTCTGGAAATATCCGATTCTCAAGATTGCATTGAATATATAACACAATAAGTTTAGGCCTTTCCTGGCAGTTGCTTCAACATAAAAGGAGTAACTAAATACTCTAGGGCTTTTCTATGGTTGACTTTTTCTTTAATAATGCTTTCAACATTTTTCAGGGAAGTTTGCAGGTGGCTTAGCGTGGTGTTAAGTGGACAACTGGGAAGCTGAAATGGCATTTGTAGATGAATCGGTTGAAATACCTCTCCTAAGTAGGCTGCGAATGCTTTGGCTTTGTCCTCATCACTTTTAGCCCAATTTTCTGCAGTAGTTCGGGAACTCTCTGATCGTTGGTCTACTAATCTTTTTAGCTGCTTTCGACAATGAATAGCCCCTGCATTCAGAAGCAGCCCGCCCATAAGTCGATGAATATCAGACTGCTGATCCTCCGATTTAAGCTGATTTGTGGTTTAACTGAGTCTGCTTTTTGCTCGGGGAGACCTATGCGATTGCCATTTCCTTCGTGCTGTTCGACGAATAGACTTCTTTGAATCCAGCTCTCTTCGAAGTATGTGGTGTATCTATAGAGGCCGCTTCCAGTAAAATTTTGTTGAAACGCTCAAACACTTCATCCATTTCAGATCTACTCTTTAATCGAACGTCCAGCGGAATACTATTGTTGATTTCCTTTTTGAATGTTCGCCAATTTGTGAATTTTTTCGTCAGTCGACAGACCACATCTGCAGGCATTGCGAGGTTGCTTGAATGAAATCCCTATTGGTTACTTCCAGTGAATAGTGTTTGAGCTGGCGTTTGATCAAAATTGCTAACCCGTTTCTGGCTTTCATTCCAGGGTGTTTAGCATCATAAAAAATATAGCCGCGAACATTGAGCTTGTATATTTTTTCTCCGAAGCGAGTTTCCGATATTAGAAACAGTGAGTCATTGAGGATTTAACGTGAGAACCTGTCTGGACGACTTAATCCCAAGGTATTCTTAAGACACGGATTGATTTTGTGACCACAATCAGAGCCTCGCTGAGACAAGCAACAACGGTACCAGTCTATACCAAGTGCATGGCTTAGAATTCGTACTGGTGGATGCAAGACCTACCTAAATCTCTACCGAACTAAGGAGTACAGCACCCGTGTTGGAACGCAACACCACGCCGAGGCCTGAAAGTCTCTTCTCGCTTGAGCGTAACCAACAACCCCCCATGAAGCTCCCACTAGGACTAGGAATCTCAAAGTACTCACATACAACGGGAGTTCACCCGAAGTATGACAGTCCAGGGGCTATCTCTGTTCCCATGGTACCAGTATACCCCTGGTAAGGTTTCGTGACCAATTTGCTACTTCAGATGAGTGCCCGTGCAGACTCGGGTCTGATCGCCCTGATTAGGCCTATGGACCATTCGCCTACTGCATCACGGCCGGCAAACCAAAGTGAACAGCGTCTCCCGGTGCCACTACTATGGAGACTCTCCTCGGTCACTTGGTTTCGGTTTGCCCGACAGGGTTGCCGCCCGCCTTCCTCACCGCCACCTCTAAGCACCCGATATTAGAAGCAGATCAATGTGATGAGTTTTCAAGAAGAAGATAACTTCAGCTCTCTGCTGGCTAAGCCCGTTTGCATTCCAATTAGCAGTTGGGTGGCCAAGATAATTACGGCGTTGAAATTCTGTGTGGTTTTTTGATTTGGAGTGGGTTGTTGCGTTTTGCGCGTTTCTCCTCACCATCACTTTGACAAAGTTGGATACTTGCGGCAATTTGAAGACTGATCGCTGCTCCCGTAGTTTAGGCATTTTGAGCACTCACCAGCAATTCAATTAAAGATGGCAATTCAATGTTGCATTTCTGACCTATTAGGAACTACCTTGCGTTTATTGATATTATAATTCACGTGAACCAGACGAAAATACGGTGTATTGCTCTGATCTGTGTGAGATAATCGATCTCAAAAGAGGCATCAAATGTGATAAGCCACAGGCTCATACTAGAGCTCTCTTGCCTTGTCTTCATTGTGACGAAGGTTTTAACAGGAAAAGCACGCTAGAGATTCTCAGTAAACTCCTGTGTGGAGAGTCCAGACTACAAATTAATAGCGACGAGGTTTTCTTCTCGAGAAGAGTAATGATGAAGAATTTCGCCTGTTTTTCACGAAAAGATTCTTGGCCGCGGAGTAATCCTCCTTTTTTAGAAGGATCTGGTGATTGGAGTTTCCTGTTTTTTAATCAAAAAATCCTTAGTAACAGAGTCCGAGATAATTATCTGAATGGCCCTGAAACTCTCCGCAGGCTCTAGGACAACGATTGGAGGATATTTTGCACTTAATTGTTGGAAAAATACTTTTTTGTAATGAATCGCGCTGGATTATAATTCATTGTAATACAAAACCTACCAATGGTAAACCCTTCCTTGTATTAGATTTAGTAAGTCAGATGAATGTGAAAGTCACTCAAGAATACTAGGCAACCTAGCTTAGCTCTATGAAGCTGAAGAGAAATCATTTCTCTGTTTTGAAGGTCACTTCAATAAATGAATGAAAACCTGATACTAAAATATCAGATTGATAAAAACTGATAAACATTGTAATTGTGCTCAATAAAATTCCTTTTTACAAAGTACTTCTCACAATTGAATATGACACCGCATTGACCTTTAACATATCTGGCTCAAGGCCATGGGTCAAGGCAGTCTAGAAAACCCTACAGGTTGTCTCGTCTTTGTATCTAACTGAAATCCCCGAATGAATTTTTTATGTGATTCTGGTAGCTGCTCCCTGTGCGTGAAACTATCGAATAACATATATTTACAATTCATGCTCTGAAAATCGATCAGATATTTCAGGCTTTCGGCTGCCATAGCTCACTTTCAATATTATACACTCGGCTCGAGCTTAAATTGATTTAATTCAGTATGCATACATCATTAATGAAGCCGATATCAACCTGTAGCAAAAGGATTCAACCATAGGACACCCACTAGCACATGCATACATAAATGTTTCAATGTATTATATTATATATCCAACTAGGAGTATCCATGTAAATTATCCTGCACCGCTATTTCTGCACGCACGGTTGAGGAGACACATATGTACGTTCACCGGTTATACCTTGGTCCCAAGGGTATTCAATAAAGTGTGATGTGTTTTTTGTTGCAGTCGTACTGGAGCCTGCCGGCTTCGATGTGTCAGGGCAGACAACATTTGCAGCTCAATAATATTCCAGTAAGGAATTGCAGATATGCTCAATCGATCGAGTTAATTTGATTTGTAATTGCGACCTTATTTGAACGAATACTATTAGATCTGCTCTCCAGAATGCTTGGCCTATATTTACCTGTTCCAGCTCTTGCGGAGACAATGTTTATTTTAATAGGAAACTTGTTGCCTCAGGGAAATACATATATGCATTTGAGGATAAACGCTTGCAGCATGCAAATGTGTGGTTGATGCATTTGCAGTTCTGAGGATGTTGATCTTTTGTTAGTTCTTGTTTCTCTTTCATTATTGATCAGATGCTAAGTGCACACATATTGAGGTTCTTACTAGGCCCCACAAACATATCCCTATTAATGAAAGCTTCGATATCTAGTTTCGGCACATTTTATGTCTGACTATTCCGACTAAATCATTATGCGAGCCTAATTGAAAGCGCTGACACGTGTATTTATTACGGGCATCCATTCGTGTGAATTTCTGCTAGCTTTTATTGATAGCGTGATAAAAAGTTGGTTATCTAAGGAAGGGAGTCAACTCTAACCAGACCTAGACATAAAAATTAATCCTTAAGACCGTTCATTAGCTCAAGCAGACAAGTTCTTATAGAAAAATTCTCACAATAGCTCTAATGTTCCGTAAATTACCCAAGCAAACATGCTTTTGATAAATTAATTCAACAAAGGCGCAGAGAATGGAGACCTGACAAGGAGAGCTCAAATTTGCTCCCCCAATGAATAGCTGGCTAACTAATGGCCAAGTAACGAGCCATACAAACATGCTGGCATCGAACAAAATAGACGAATTGGAGATGGTGAGTTGATGACCGGTGTGTGTAGTGCCGAGGATACTCTGTAAGACCATATCATATTGTAAGTGTTAAGGAAAGCATTCACACGGTTCAAGGAAACTGTGCGCGTCATAAAGCCAAAACGTCAAGTATGAAAGCAAACGTTAATTATTCATTCTGATCGGTACGGAGTGTCGGTGAAAGAAATTCTGGTTGTTCATCATTAAATAAATGAATATTGAATTTCAGTAATGGAAGTGATATATTAAAATTAATTTCAAAGTTGGAAGCAATTTCTTAATGAGGAAATGTAATATTGTAGGAAACAGAACGGTACATGCTTGTGGGATCAACACCTGTTATTAGGGATGTTTTAATGGTCCTGAAACTCTTTCGCAGCCTTTACATTTAAGTTCTGAACTGAACAGAAATTCGGAAACCGGAATCTCGGTGCTTCAACTGTGAAAGGTTTCCTGTTTTCCTTATGTAGCATCGCAGCACGTAGTACATATAAATAAAGGACATCGCCCGTTCACACTACGATGCTGACATTCTATATACATATGATACTGTGAATTTACGTGAAAAAAAACATTTCGTCCTACTATAACTTTGTTAGTAATAGTGAGATTTCTATCAAACTTTCCAGTAACATGACCGTCTATATTTCTGAAAAATTTTACTGTTTTCGAATGATTTCAAGTGAGGTTTAGAATAAATTTACAAAACATAGCAACTACTTTTATTAACTTTTTTTGAACAATTGTCAAGATGGAGAGTATTTTGAATCCTAGGCGTCATGCAGCAATCTTGCTATGATTTTTCTTATTTTTCTGTTGGGTTGTTTTCGAACAATTGATCTTTAATTTAATTGTAGACACTGGAGTATTACAGCCCCCTCCTTTTATAACGAACACCAAAAGTAAAACTGAATTCAAAAAATACTAGTAAATAATGTGATATCATATCACTTTTTGAAAAAGGTAATACTATATTACAAAACAATATCACAAACATTACCATTCATTACCCTAACCGTACATATGATGTGATTCATTACCCTAACCGTACATATCATATCACCCACATTAAATATTAACTTTTGGCAGCCCATAGTATCAATTATTACTTATTACCAGAATAATTTGCCCTGGATTTATTATTTTACTACGTAAAGTGTACGACAGCGCCAAATAGGTTCACTGAATAATGGAAAATCCCCTAAGGATATAAGAGATAGTAAAATATTTTAACATGCAAAGAACAGGGAATCATGTCTTTTACGAACGAGCGTTATTTCACTTTGATGTTATATTTGCTTGGCACAATTCAAGTTTGCTAAGCACACACAAAACCGAAATCACCGTTTCACATTTGTTTTTTGGGCAGTAGGGTAGCTAAATGCATTTACACCCAGAGTGTTGGACTCCCGCAACAGTACGCCGTCGGACTACCAACGAACCACCTCCCTGTTATCAGAGAACTGAAACCTTTCGACACACTATTTCGGGCTCGTCCACCTGCTCTTCCGGCTTTTGGGAGCCTTCATGTCAGGGAATTCCTTTCACCAACGGAACTCAAGTTGAGCAAGGGAGTTGTTAGATCAAGGAACCCCTTGCCATTGGGTCCCTCCGCCGGTCGAGTCCAATTTTCTTCGCAATAAGAGGAGCCCAAACATAATGCGCAACACGACTTAAGCTACCAGCGACAATATTGTCTGGAGAGAGCTCCCTTGTGTCTGTATAAAGCTACTGACGAAAGCTGTCCCACCTTTCACAAGAGATAAAGGTGTGTTTAGCGTTGTCCGCCACTCCATTGCAGAACACACAATCAGGAGATCGCGCCTTCCCAAACCTCTGTGGGTAAGACTGAAAACCTCCATGCCTGATTAGAAGTTGGGTAAGGAAGTAATCAATCTCCTCGTGCATTCGGTTCAGTCACGGATCTAAATTGTCGATGAGCCGCGTCGGCCTCCGGGTTGGTTCGCGCCGGCAGGTAGCGTCAAACGCTTCGAACCCAATGTACCGGTAATCACTTGGACTTCCAGGACTCGCCACTCGTTCACCGATGGTGGCAAAGGTTCCGACACAAAAGTCATGTTAGGGATGCTTCGTTCGCAGCCTGGGCGCCGAAACGTTGGCATGGATCTGGTGTTTAAAACTACGAGCCAGGTTTTCGCCGCCATTTCATTAAAGCCATTGAAGAAAACAGATTCGCAAGTGATAATCGATATCCGCGCTAAATGGATGCTTATGTTCTTTTTTAAAAAGTTCAAATGACTAACCTCAGAGTTCACGATCCTGAGAGTGTGGGGTTTTTACTCACTAGCACCACCCCTCGCCAAGCTACAACTAAGATTTCCCCATCTAGCAGCCTTCTTTGCATATTCAGGTTTCATTTTTATCGGGAGAAGAGCCTGCGACCCACCCCACCACACAGTTAGTTTCACTGAGGAACTAACTAACGAATAAACTAGGAAGCGTCTATTATGCTTCTAAGCACTTTATTTTGGAACGTTTGTATGACCTTTAGGATTGATTGTTCGGCACAGCCGCTGGATGCTGTACGTCCACATGGGCTTTAGAATCTGGTTATAAATTAGCATGTTAACATGTCAGCTGGGAATCCCTCACCAATAGCCAGTACATCTGTCTGTATCTGGCATTTAGCTTGTACTTCTCTCTAAGGATATGTCTTTTCCAGTTGAGCGTAGCATCAAGTGTCACATCTAAATATTTGACCTCACCCGCCTATCGCACATCTTGTCCGTTTATGATGACTTTAGCTGGATTCTCTTTTTTTGTGAAGTTAATGTACGTTGATTTTATTTTATTTATTTAGTTTTATTTTCCAATTCTTGGTCCATTCTACAATGTTTTCACTAGCCATTTTTCCTTCTTCGGTAGTTTTTCCCGTGGTAAAGGTGGCAGTGTCGTCCGCAAATGTCATTATTTTGGCTTCTTCATAGCAAGGTATATCATTGGTATACAGGGGAAATAGTGTGCACACTGCCCTGCAATTTTTCTCAGTTCAAAGTAGGTTCCTTCACTTTGAATAGGCGCTCTGATGCATATGTATGATTTTATATCAAAAAGTTCTTCTGGGAGATCCCTATGCAATTGATCCAACACACCTTCTTGTCACATCTTATCAAACGTTTGGGTCACATCGAGAAAAATGGTTGAGCACACTTGCTTTATGATCCTGTGCACCTACTGGATTGTGGAATGTTTTTCGAGGAAACCGAATTGGTGGAGTCATATTAGATTTCAATCCACAATGATTTGCTTTAGTGCCTTAAGGAGAAGTCTTTCAAATTGCTTGGCAGTAGGGAGTAGCGACATTGGTCGATACGATTCTACTCTACTTGGCTTCTTCCCTGGTTTGGAGACCATTATAACTTCGGCCACTTTCCACTCTCGAGAGACGTATTTTAATCTAAAAGCTTGATGAATTATTTGTAATAATTTGACAGGACTCTTTTCTGCTAGTTCTTTTAGTATTCTCCCTATAGTAAGTTCATAGCCAGGAGCTTTGTTAGGGGGCATATTTGAATTTCTGTCCTCAGCTCATTTAGTTTCACACGACGTATTGAGTAATGTTCCACTTTTCTGACTGGGGTTAGGCATGTAGACACTTGTCTATCTAGAGGCTGGAAGGTATTTTCTAGATATTAGCCTGTGTTTTTTTGTGCTGTAGGATTTGAAACATATCTGCTGTTAGATTCGTTTTTATATTTGTTAGTTAAGGCCTTTTTGACCGGGGGGAGGGGGGACACCTCCTCCAGGGATGAGGTTGAAAATTCAATCATTAAGAATATTACATTTCAGCCGTCTGCTGGCAAATATTACATCTTGTGCAAAAGTCTCCGTCGCGCAAAAGATTTCAAACATGTTTGAAATTTGTCAAACATGCGCAACAGAAGGCGAGCACACTACAAACTGTGGGAACAATACTATCGAGCTACTCCTAAAAGTGGCGAATTTTTGCTATTTAGGTCCGTCGGGAAGTCTGCTCCAACGAACTACTTAGCTTTGTTAGCCAGTTCGTGAAAGCAGGTGGAATCAGTGGATTTAGGCGTGTCTTACTACATGGTTCTATTAAAGTATCTCTTTGGTTGCAATAAGCACCTCATTTGTAAGTGGTAGAGTGTCGATAAAAGAAACAATTGATTCACTGTTTGCTTTGACTTGGCGCGATTTAGACAAATTGCTAAGGAATAGTGTTGAAAAGTAACTCTTGTATTATCTTTGATATTTTTAATTGTTCTTCTGCAATTCGAATTTATTGGTCAACTTTCGATGTTTTGTAAGTGGTTCACTGTTTGAGTTTCATTCAAATTGTTTGCTTATTTTGATCTACTCATGATCGATGCAGGTTTTTTAACACAAGTATCTCCTTTTTAAAGTAATTCCCTTGTTTGGAGTTATATCTACTAGTAATTTTCAGCTGTAATTAAATATGAGTGTTTGAAATAGACATTTGTACAAACCGCTTTTACCTGGAGAATACTTTGAGAAATAGATATATAGAAAGGTGAATCCCCCTTGGATAAAAAAGCTAATTAAAAAATAATCTTATTGCAGAAAAGATAACTATTGTCATATTTCTACTAGAGATATTTACCATCCATTTTTGATTATTAATTTCTTCATTGAGAATATTAAATAGTAATCACAACACACGTGACAAACGAACAAGCAAAAAAAGCAAATTTGTATTTATAAATTGGCAATTTATAAATAGGAGTATCATCTGCTTTCTGTTTGTACTTGACCGGAATAAATGCTCTTTGAAATGACGTCTTTACACTCCAAACTGTTCCATATTTATCAATGATACCCATTGAAATTGGGCTACTTGGAAGTTTTATTATGCGCTCACCAGTGAACGATTATAATAATTAGCTGCCAAGTTGAGCATGGAAAAAAAGATTAAAAAACGATGGTCCTAAAAAAGTTCCATACTTTCTATCCATTTAATTAGCATCAGCAAATAGATTGTTAGATATAAGAAGAAATTGGATTGATGTGTATGATGTGCATATGTTAGTCATCGTAATCTCTGAAGGTCATCTTCGTATGCTTATATCGTCAATCAGAACTTCTATATTGTTTTTTCTAATTTCTAATTAGAAGCAGTATCATTAGAGGCTCTATCTGAGAATTGTGGGTGACGTTCTTAATTTTTCAATGTAGGATGGGTTGCATGAAGCGCAATTTTGAGGAACCTACCCTGCCAGGCCCCTTTTCAAATGAAACTAGGTACTTTTTGAGGAACGCAATCAATTTCCGCTAATCATTACGAGGGGAGGTTTTGCTCTGCCCTCAGGAAGGTTGCAAATAGTTAGCTTGAAGTTATTCCAGTCAAAATACGAGGAGTCTCAACAAAAAACAACAAGTCGGGAAACTAAAGCTGAACGCTTGAGGTATGAAAGGTTTTGCGTATTAATTAGATAAACATATTTTAACGGGCATTTGTCCCATTTATACCAAGGTCGTAATGTTTAGGCATTTAGTTTGTCAGACTATTCACCTTAATATGATACTGACATGCAAACTCCAACCAATGTCAATGTTCGGAAAGTATAAATCTAGACCTTTAATTTGATACCTCACTTGACTATACTCAGTGGAAAAAAATTTTACACCCCTTTTCGCATGTAGGGGGACTCCTCTTAAGCTCAACGTGGAACTATGTTACTCACTGCTTGTGGGGGAGTGCGCAGGTCTCACCTTTCTATCAAATTTCGTATCAATAGGGGTAACCGTTTTTGAGGCAATGGGTGTGATAAACAGGCAGACGGGCGGACAGACAGACAGTAAGGTTTTGTTTTTCATAAAATAGATACTTTGGGTCATGAGTGCTAAATGTAAACCTTCGACGTCATAATATCTGGCTGACTGCGGAATTGTGGAAACGGATTTATGAACGGAAAGGGTCGAAGGCTCAATTGACCGCTGCGAGTGATGGTGGGCGTACCTCGTTCGAATTCTGATATCGAGCGAAATTCGAGGAAGTTCAGCGTAGTGTGCGCCGTGACAAGAGAGAATTTGCAATGTTCAGAGAAGTGGACGATGCCACAGAACCCAATGATTTCAGAAATACACATTACATCACAAATCATCAACGATGGCGACTAAATGAAAAGATGGAAAGCACATTTAACCACGGCTTGTAATCGTATAAAATCCGGTAACGTTCTGCACCTTTTGGATGAAAAAGTCAGTCATCGTAACATGCGAATACGGACTGCAGCAGCTCCAAGCTGAAGAGAAATCATTTCGGCCACCAATGCACTCAAACGGAGTTGAGCCGCGCCCCGGCAAAGTTATTTATCACTGCACCTGCAGTTACAGTAATTCAGCTGGTTCCACTCGTACGGAAATCTTAAGAATCTGAAACCTTTCCCAGGCAATGGAAGAAGGAGATGATCGTTAAAATTCCAAAAAAGGGTACCACGTCTCGTTGACACAATTAGAGTATGTATCTGCATGCACCTTGCCGTCGCAAAAATAAAAGCTAGAATAATCCTGGAACGTATCAAAGATCATCTCGAAAGTTTGATCGACAGAGAGCAGGCTGGTTTTGACTTCGAATCCTTCTGCATTGACCATATCAATACCCTGCGGATCTTTTTGGAACAGTCCGCGGAGCCTAAATCTTCGCTTCACTTGCTCATCGATTTCGGGAAGGCTTTCGACAGCGTAAACGGGGAGTATATCTGGCGTCCTCTATACAGGAGACGCGTTTCGGAGGAACTAACAGCTATTATCAGATTGACATACGATGGCGCAAAATGTCACGTACTGCACCATTGAGGTTCAAAGTGGAGTCCGTCAGGATTGCATCTTGTCACTTGTACTATTTTTTCTTGCTATGGGGAACGTTGGAGGAGCTCAAAGGACGATGATATCTTTCCTTAAACACCCCGACTACGCCGATGAGATCTGTTTGCTCTCTCGCTGGGCCATGGATTTGGAAAGAGAGGCAGGTAGAATTGGACTGAAGGTAAACACCAATAAAACCAAGGTTTTCAGTCTGACGTGTCATCGTTCTCCCTATTTCCACTAATTGGTGGAACATCGAAGGAATTGATCAATCTGTATATCTAGGAAGCATCGTTTCTACTGACGGGGCAACGAACTGGATATTGTCCAACGCATTAATAGCGTTAGATCCGCCTTCGCTGCTTTGTCTAGAATCTGGAAATGCAGTTATCTTAGTTAGAATCTATTAAATTAGAAAATTCCTCATCAGGAACCATAGAAGGTTCCCAATCCGCAACAATTGTTTGTGGTATCGTGCAATGATTTTTCCATACTATTTAGTCGATTGAAAATCATCATCTCATCTATGGGTTTATTGACTACAAGTGGAAATCGAAAGCCTTCAGCCAATCTAAGCAGCTTTATAGCTGAGCGGTTCACACGCCATCACAGGTCTAAAAGTTTGCCATGCCTCCGATACCATCCCCATAAAGGATTTTTCTGGATCAATGATTAGTAACGAAAAATTTCTTGCAGATATACCATATGCAATAATGAGATAATATAGAACTATTAATGAATTCTATGTTTCTTTTCATAGAACACTAATTGTTTATTTTAAGAAACTATCTAACCATACGCAGTGAAAAAGTAGCTTGAATCAGATTTTGTGGCCCCATACTGAAACTTGTTGGTTTATTGTTTGTCCTGCCGAAGTTCGCTCAAATGAATCACCTTGCCCCATTCGCTAGACTCGAAAATCGACTAGGTCGCTTTTCCGGGTTTATTATTCCCGAGGTTGAATACCTCCTCTGCGCAAGTGTAGAGCAGTGTAATATGATATGATAGGTAATATCGTTCTCCCCATTGCAAAATCTCTAGTATAGACATCCGTCGATGGATGGATGGATGGATGGATGGACATCCATCGATGGATGTCTATCCATCGTATGTGGAGCCGCCGCGGAAGGCAACCAGTTATTAGGCCTGCCAGTGCCTTTATTTTAATTTTATTCGTTTCCCAGCTTTCAATTTTAGGACGCCTGTACACTGTAGATTCTCTCTCTCTCTCTCTCTGAGTGGCCTAGGGTCATTCACACGTCTCATTTTCTACTTTTGATCCACCTGTGTATCATAAAATCTGATTTTTCTTCTGGCTCTCTAAAAACTCCCATTTTCCTACTTATTGAGCTCCTGACTTTGGAGTGCTGGAAAAATTTTGGTAACACGAAATCGCATCCATTTCCAGAGTTTAGTTTAACTTCGTAGATGGCATTTCTATGTTCGTTTCATGTTGATGCCCATATGCCACTTAATTGAAGTATGCTGCAACCCTCGTCTCTCCCTTATGAAGTCCAAAAGAGTTATAGCAAACGGGAAAGACTGAGTGTACTCTTCTTCATGCAAAGATAAAAGAGTGTTGTTATACTATAAGTTCTCGAAAAGTTTCCTTTATTTTATTCGAGGTCATCACACTAAAAGCTTTATAAATGGGCGCGAATTCTCTAATGACTTCTTATATCCGTTATGCTAGGTGTCTTATTAATCCCTCCAGTTCTCCTTGTGGCAAACAGCGCCTGCTTGCCTTTCTTTAATATGTGTTCAAACTATTTATTTCAACTGACCTTTATATCCTAATTACTCTCAAATAGTTAATGTTATTTGATAGCTCCCATTCTTCTGAAAGAAGTGGGGACTCGATTTTTTTCCGGTTTTTCTTTCTGGTGCAGGCTAGGGGCTGGTTTCAGTCTGCCAAATGGATCCTATTCCTATAATAAGAATGATAATATCATTACCGCATCCCAAGGCGGAGACAGGGACACCTAAGCAAAGCAGTGTTTAAGAAGACTAGCAGTTTATCTGCTATTGGTTACAGAACCCCCTTATGGACACAAGCCCGCACATGGTCCCACTACTACGATATCCATTTCTATGTTGAAGGCTGCTCCAATGCATTGAGAAAGGTATCAGCATCCCCATCTGCTCTCCTATATTTGGCCGCGCCTTGGCTTTGATAAAGCAGCCACTCCAATCTCTAGTCTCTAACTAGCTCTATATAAGCTAGGCACGCTAGTTGGTGCTCCATCTCCTGGATATGGTAGATTGCGCTTGTACTAGGCGATTTTTATGATTCTAATGAATTGACCGCCCAGTTTGATCGTTTTCAGTCATCTTGTTTGCTCTGCAATAAAGGACTCATGCTTCCAACTAGATTTCACAAATCATCATTCATCAATTCAGAATCTAAAGGAGTTTCAAAAGTTCCCTTAGGGAACCACTTAGGATCTTCTAGGAAAGCATTCCTTTCAGTAATGTGTCAATTTCTCCACAGAATCACCTTGACAAGACCCTCTTAGTAGCTTAACAGATCGGTTGAATTCTTCCGATTCACTGGCATTCTTAGCCCTTTTAAATATTCGGCGTTATGTGTTGGCAATGTTGTGGTTCAACGAGCAACACTTAGTTATCTAGTGTTTACAATGGAAATGTATCTGTGATCTGAGAGCGATGGATCATCAAAACATACCACCGTACTACGTCCAGGGTATTTAAATGGTAGAAAGATCAGTTTCCGTATTAGTATTACCTATTATGGTTGGTAAATATGTCATAAAGGTATTTATCCTTTTCATTATTGGTGGCCCTTCGCCCAGACACTGCAGTATCTTTTCATATCTGTACCAACCATTATCCCTGGTTAATGGGCTTCGCGGTGGATCTATGTTGTCGGTGGTGCAGCCTGTAGCTTAATGAATCGTTGTACGAACTGTCTAGTTCTGCTTCCAATTTAATTCTCCCTGCGGGTAACAACTGCCGTTTTGAAGTGAACAAGCAATTCTTTGAAGGTTTCACTCAACACCATTGATCCTCTAGGTATCCTCTCTTGGACATATTTGCCACTGAGTCCCTTAAAGAGAGTTTTCGAAGTGTGCGTCACTACCGCTAGTGCCTGTGGCTCCGTTTGTGAATATGTGAATGACCTAGTCGTAATATTTATCGGTAAATTTGTAGATAGAGTATGTGACCGATTGAATACAGCTCTGCGGCCTCTAAGTCTGTGAGGGACTCAGATGGGGCTAGACATTGCCCACCTTATCACGGGCGGAAATCCAACTAGTATTCAACCAGTACAGTCAAATATTTATGAGCCCATCTCGACTCCAAGCTGACTTGGACGCATTATATCCAGATACAATATCAGAAATCCTGTAGATCGCTCTAGTGCTGTAGGACCATTAATACTTTCATTACAACAGGTTCATTGATTGTACACATCCATAATAAAGCCCATTGTAATATATGCATTCGAGGCTGAACCCTGCTAGTACCAGGAAGCTGACGGTGCAGACCCAAATGCTCGGATGCATAAGTGATGAGAAACAATGTTACAAAGGCGACGGGAGTACTGAAAGCTACCTTAAATTTACCCTATCGCTTTTATGGGGCATAGGAAGGCGTCCAATATACCATGCCATCCTTTGGCAAGCATCAAGTGGCCCTGATGTCTGTCGATCATATGGTTTGCCAGATTTGTCTTTGAGAAGACATGCTTTGTCCTCATACCAGAATAGAAGCCTGGCCGACAAATAGTTCCGAGTCATTTGCCGTTACAGACTTTATCATCTTCACCGACAGGTCAGTTGTGGTCGAGGTCAGGATTTTTATCGGAAAACTCAAATACGAAACTATTCCGATCTATCGAGAAAATGCCGGCCATATTCTAGGCGAAATTGATGTCATTTCGTTGGCATCATTCGAATTTTTTCCGTCAGTTGGGCAGCAATATCATTACTGTACAGCAACACCATACATACACCAGTGAAACCAGTTAGCTTTGAGCTGTCACCATATTTCTGATGTGGGGGAAGGGCATTTGAACATCGCTGGTAATGAGAAGGCTAATAGAACTTTCTTGTTTTGATTTGATTTGAGTACTGTTTAAACCTCACCAAGAAGAACTCCGCATCATAGTGAGAATACTCACTGGTCACTACCGACTAAACTACCACCTATGAAGGGCTGTCAAACTGGAGTCCAAGAGCCTCATGTTAAAAGATTCGAGCGTTAGCAACTCTAGTAGCAATCTGCCACTCAGTGTTTGCAAAAGATGTGCACATGAGCAGTGCGCAGCCTAAAGTCAAATACTTGTTCCTAAAATGCAATGATGGGGTAGACATCCGATGAGATGAAATTAAGCGTTTACGTTGCACATTTACAAAGGCATCAGCACTCGAGGGTACTCCTCACCAGGGAATTTAAGAGAGCCAAGGAGGGTTGGATGGCAAGCGGCTTGGAGGCAATGCACCTAAGCTTAACAAAGCCGCGTTGATCTTTCACTATGTGATATGTGTTCCAAGATTTTAGAACAGGAGAGGAGTAGCGAAATAGGACAGTTATTCTCGGCAAAAGCACGATCACCAGTGTTGAGTGCTTCGTCACACACTAATGGAGAGAGGAGGGAGGATCCAGATGATTTCCGCCGGGGTTGAGTTCAGATCTTCGAAGTTCGCCTTACGAAAGTTAAACTTGGTAGTCTTGCGCGCAACAAAAAAGTGGATTCGAGATATCTGAGCATCAAACTCGAGAGCAGGATGATGGGCGTTAGGGGTAACGTAAGATTGGCATGAGGGATTAGGGAAAGGCAGCGTACTGGGAAGTTAAAGAGGACAAGATGAAGAGTGCGATCTAAATGATTTCTTGAAAGGTTGAATTGGAGGGCGGTTCAGGTGAACATGAAAGTGGATAAAGGAAGGAGAAGGCGGGTGAAGTTATTAGGGAGGGAAGAAAGACCGGGAGTAGTAGGCCAGGAGAGCATAGGAAGGTTAAATTAGCAACAGAGGATGAAAGGAAGTGAGGGAAACACAACGATTAGGACTTCTGATAAACTGCCGAAGAAATCCTCGTACAAAGATGATGGGCCGAGACCAGGAAAATATACACAGGATATGATAAAGGGGCATACGTGTGTTGGCAGAATCATAGGAAAAACAGGAGGAGAGAAAGATGATTTTGACACGAAGACGGGACTCAGCAGCTATTAGGGCACCCCCGCCGGTGGCTAAGCCCAGCGCAATTTCTGCCACAATGAAAAGAAGAGTAACCTTCGGGGAGCTCGGAATCTAAAATCCTGTCATCTAACCAGCTTTCAGAAATGCAGATTACGTGATGTTGGAATGATAAGGCAGATATCTTGAAACCCGACAGCTTGTCCTCAGACCCCTTACATTTTGGCAAAACAGTCTAAAGTTGTGGAAATTATTTTAGTTCACCGAGCTAGGCGGGCTTGCCACAAATTTCCTCCAAGTGTAGTCCTCTGATAAGGGTCGATGAAGATCCCTTGCAGCCAAAAGGAAGATTGGGCGATAGCATCGAAGTCGTGGGAAGACGTCACTTTGAAGAAACTATCACTCGGTCAGGAGAGCCAACCTTCGTCAGCTGCTGAGTGTGAGGAGCATCTCAATTCACATTTTACCTTCTATTATCACTATAAATGGAGCTCGAGTGACCAGATTAGTAGACGTTTTTTACACAAAAATAGGTAAGGTTGATGTCATGTGGTCCTATTTCTGATGTGACTGGGAACCTGTGGATCTTCTTTCGATTCTATTTTTTGTTTTATTATAACTTTTCGGCCCAAACCTAGACCCTCTTTAAAGTTAATAATACGTCTGGAAATTTCAATAAACATTGATTTCTTCATTATAGTTTAAAAGACAAAATAATTCAAACGTCAAAATCAATTAGGCGAAAATCCATTCTTTTTTATCTGAGTTTCTTCCTGTAGGTAAAATCCTACGTTCCCCTTCGGGCACGGATTTATTGGGTGACTATTTCCAAGACTCCGCAGTGAGTAACCCAGAGGTACTCATTTATACTGAGTGCAAGATCAGCATTCGGTTGTAAAGGTTTCACAACATACCCTCACACCCTTAATTAAAACGTTTGCTAGGCATATCAAAATTGTCAAGATTGATGAATCGTATCTTTTGCAAGTACCAACTTAAGACCCCTAGTGGCACGTGTTTAAGAGTTGTCCGCCGTCGTGATTTTTTTGATGAAATGCTAGGATTTGTTCTTGGTAACAGTGTTCTTATGATTACTATTGTTGGGTGATAAGAACAGTAACGTACTAGTGGTTTAACGTGAAAACCCGTCACTTAGACCTAATCCCGCGGTCTTCTTAAGATACGGATTAATTTTGTGACCACGGGACCAGTTTATCCTGAATTCATCGCTCAACATTCATATTGGTGGATACAAAGTCTATCTAAATCTCTACCGACCTAAGGATTACGTCACCCAAGTTGAAACACAGCTTCACGATTGAGGCCCGAAGGTTCTGTGCGGAGTGTGTCGAAATTTCCACACACGTTCTGGCATTTCTGCAAAGTAGGTCGAGGCTCCTGGGAGAATACTTAATACCAGATGCCAAGTTGACATACTTGGACGTAAGGAATATGTTAAAATTCCTGACAGCTATAGGCTTGCTTGACATACTGCAACTTCCCTCAATAGAATAATAATAATTGATCTGATGTGATGTTCAGTCAAGTTATGTAATGAAAAGTTTTGTTCTAGAAGGTTATGGCTCCAATGACATTTTCATGATTCAATGAACTTTTGCTATCATGTCCACGTTAAGGCGAAAACGTCGTTCTGAATGGTTTTCCTAGCATCGTTTTTTTTCCTCCCAGAAAGTGTCCTTTCTTTCATGACCCTTCATAATATTAAGACTTCAGTCTGTTTTAATCTTCCACTTCCCATATTGTCAAAGTCCAGCCACTACAAAGGAAAATAATGCCTCTAAGTTGCTGCAAGAATTAATTCGAAGCCGAATTAAAATTTAATTCTAGGAGATGTATGTATGTATAGAAGTAAGATGCACTTTCCAGAAAAACCTTTGGCTTTGTTTGGCGTACAATGCTAATACCCAAAAGATACATATCCTACATCTTATCTGAAGTTGTGATAAAGTTTGTAACCAAGTAGATTTCGAAATTTTCACGCTGTTGGCCCGACAATTTCTATCCCATCTTGTTACTTTTCGGAGCAGAAAGGACATTGTGGGAGAAATTAATCTCACTAATTTACAGGGTTAACTGATGCATTAGAGGTAACGATGTCAATTCTTGATTCAAAGCTGCCTCTAAAGCTGCTTGATATGTTTATGAATGCTAATAATTTGAACTAGATTTCCCTGCGTATTCTGGTCATTCAGAGGAGAGTAATATTTATGAATATCTCTGCTCTCAGTTTTGCTTGAAAAATTTGAGTTTTTGTTGGTTTGAGGTCCAAAATCTCGTTGCACTTAAACATATCCAGTAACTGTTTTTAATCTTTTGATAAGATGAAAACAAAAATAGATTTTTGTAACATATCAATAGGTTCAATAGGTACAGCCTCTTCCTTTCTGCTTGTTTGGATTGCGTTTTTTTTTTGAAAAGTCAGTCATTTTAGTGTGTCAAAGCCATACACTAGTAAAAAGTGTTAGGAAAATGACTAATGGAGTAGGATGAAGACACTGTCGGCAGCAACAATTCGGGGAGCCTCAAAATCACTCAACTTAATTCAACCAATGCATATACTTGGATACGAGTATATTAGATACCTACCTTACAACATACTCATACAATTTATGGATGCCTAGGCCTCAAATAGCGCCATTCACTAGAAAACTGTCGACAGCATTTGCTAATTGGGCCAAAACATTCACAGCGCAAAGCTCCTCCGTCTATTGATGGAATAAAGTCAGTTCTTCGTATAGAAAATCCTAGGAACTGCATACATGGATGTGAACTGAGTTCTCCTGCCATTGTACATCTCTAAACATTATTCCCCGTTGTTATTTCGTGATAAATCCTGTGAAGACTCACACTGTTGGCAAAAGTAAATCACTTGGCACATTTAAGGACTGACGTTATGCACGTAGGCGCCTCCCATTCAAAACCTCCTTCCGAGCATTCACTCACTTACAACCTTTTGTTTTTGAACGTTTGCACGTTGCTGTGATTAGACGTGTGGCCGCTTTCAATAAACAAAATAAAATGTGCAAAGTCCTTTTAACAATGGAAACCCGGGCATTGTCTCTAGTAATACCACGAATCATACTAGCAAAAGGAGCAACGAGGATGCGTCATCTGCGAAGGGGAAGCTTTTATGTTCCAGGAAAATACAGGATTTCTGCAATTTTGTTGGCTCGTAATTTATTGTTATTACGAGGATATGCCGTGTTTGCATGCAAGTGCAGAGAATGGAATTGGAATGGAAGGATTTTAGCTTGTTAGAAGTTATGAGGATGTGAAAGAGTCATTGTTTTCATTAAGTGCTAGGAATATCTGCATTTGAATTGCATTCCATTATGATGTTCGCCGGCTGAAGTTGTAGTTTTCCACACGGATGTGAAGTGTTACTAATCAGGTTCAGAGTTAGCTGGGATGGCATTTGAACTTTGGGGATCCTCTCGGTGAGTCGTTTCACAGTAACTTTTCCATTAATGCATCTTATTATTTTCATGTATACCAATTGCGCTCGTTGTGTGCTTCGAGGAAGTACTGAATAGAGTTCGTATTTTATCTGCATGTAGTCCACCCAGAAAAATGATCCTATCCTTAGAAAAGTTTGGGATGATGATGTGGGAATATTGCAAATAGTAGCTACTTTCTGGTATTTTGAATGTTATATATGCAATTCTATGGAGTTAATGGACCTCAGATACGACACAATCAATTTTACTTTTCATCGAATTATTGATTTTCGCTGCTCCTTTGAACTTTAATTGCCACCTAATTCCTGCTTGCTTCCATCCATTTTATTTATTCTAACAACTTTCATTTTCCATTTTACGCATAATTGTCACTACTTCATCTTCGTTTTTCCTTTATTCCTCAGATCACCTTCCAAGTGCCTTCAAGTTTCTCAGTAACCAAATAACGAGATTTCACCTGACACAAGGACTCCACTTTCGCCTTTCAATTAAATCATTCTCTGTTCGACGATCATTCCATCATGTCCTTGAAATCTGTTGGACCAGTTTGCTTGGGGTGTGCATTCGGAGTTAGTTTCCTTTGGTGATGACTTTATTTTGCCGGATCTCCTGGCATGGTCGGCTTTGATTGCTTGTTGAAAAGAGAACGATGACATCACAACAGGATACCAGGAAAAAATCATTTATATCAGGAATAAGATTACTTACCCACACTCTGGAGAGTCAGTAAGTACCGAAAAGCTTCGTTTCACATTATTTGCCTTTGGAAGTAACAAAACGCTGGAGTGCACTTAGCTATGCTGAACAGTATTTCCTAATAACAAATGGTAGACTATACAGCACGTATGTTTAGAAGGGTGGTTGCATAGTGACTTAAGTTACCGTACTATACGTTTACATGTCAGTGTAGACACATATCAATGTAGAAGCTATTTCAAGTTTGAAACTATCTGAAATGTATCCTAACACCGATTGATTTTGTGTTATTTCTAATTAAGATTTTGCTTGGTAGTCACTTGAACCATCTCCTTCTCGTAGTATGCCTGCATGTCACTTTCGCAGGCATCACCCACCATTCATCTACTTTACATACTCCAACTTGGAACTGGCAACGTTCGTCTATTTCAATGGAAGCATATAGCAAGTTGTAGAAGTAGATTGCTCAAACTGTTGAGCAATGTAATTACTTTCAATGTTAAATTAAATGCAACATCCCCTTCCCTAAATCTGTTACCCTGTTTGTGTTTCAATGTTGTATCGTCATCACAGTTTTGCATATGTAGACTCTTTAAAAACGATGTGTCATTTTAAATTTCGCGCCATTCTTGAAATGTTAGTATAAATTTGCCTTTGCGATGGCATTTAATAAGTAAAAAATAGGAATTTTCCAGCATGGATCGCTATACACGCACTTAAGAAAGGAAATGAAAATTTAACATGAAAATTGTGAAAATATCGCGCAAAAACTCAGAAAAGTCCGTATCGTTTTTGGTTATTCCAGGCCTGATATGAGGGTATGGAGAGGGAGGAACTGGCATATAGTGCTCCAGAAGCCTAAGAGAAGTAGCCGATCAATCTTTTCCCAAGAAGCCTGCACTCTTCCTCTACTATTCTTTCCGACGCGTTCATAATGCGACTCACTAGTTGGCTGTAAGTCCATCGGCCCCTGGCGACTTATAATTCTTCAACCGATGAACGATTTTTTATCGTCCTTAGTTGGCGGGATCTTCAACTCCCCAATATTCTAGTTGTTGAGCAGTTCATCAAAGTACTCAACCCATCGTTCCAATATGCCCCTTGCGGCGGAAATCACATTTCCTTTTTTGTCTCGGCAGGATGTGCATCGAGGTGTGTAAGGCTTCATCCTGCTGACTTGTTGGTAAAACTTGCGTGCCTGGTATGGCAGCTCACTGTGCTTTTCGAGTTCACAGACTTGTTGGTTCTGCTAGGCCTCCTTTTTCCGTCTGTGAAGTGGCTTCCCCGCTCGACATTCATGATAAGCCTCTGCGCGTGCCCGCGTTCTTTGAGAGTGCAGCATTGCTCAGTATGCGGCATTCTTCCGTTCCATTCCTAACTTACATTCATCGTCGAACCACTCAATTTTACTTTTCTTACGACTGGGGTCAAGTTCGTTTGTGGCCAGGTTCTTCAGGTGTTTGTGAAGATCATTTGTCGATGCTTCATCTCCAGGGCCGCAGTTATATTATTTTCACCTAATGCGTGATACGGAGGACTCTGGGGGACATCGATTCAGTGATCACCCTCACCTGGTGGTCAGAGGGGATTCGAGGTGATATTGTTAATCAAACTCAGAGCACCATGCCAAAGAGGTAATGGCCTTCCTAAATGTTCTGACATTAATCAAGGGTGAAAGGTGGCGGCGTTCGATTAGCAAGTGGTCAATTTGATTGAAAGTGATCCCGTCTGGAGGAGCCCACATATGTTTGTGGACCGCTTTTCTTGCAAACCAGGTGCTTGCTAGTTGGACAGTCCGCACTACCTTGTCATTGGTAGTTTTGTGTATGCTAGGGGAGCCAACGTATTGCCTGTGTACGGGCTCCATTCTTACATAGCTGTTAAAATCCTTATGTTTCTCCGACTCTGTAGGCTCCTCTATCGAGGCGTCTACAGAGTCTAGCCTAGAATGCACAGCCGTTCGCTTGTGTTTTCAAAACCGATAACAACAGGTTTCATTTTTTAGCTGGCTGGGAAACTTACTCCGAGCACATGATCTATTGGATGGCCATTACAATATATGGTGCAGCAGCCCTTCTGTTAAGAACTAGTGCCTGTCCAACGCATCTGGTGCAACCCTGTTACATCAGGGTATTGGCTAGCTGCGTAGCAGCTCCTTTTCTATACAGGAGCGCACGTTCTATGAGAAAATGGGTTTTCGTTGCCGGGTTCGTCGTTGTGTAGCCAATCCAATCCGAGACTCCTTGTGTGGCTTCGTAATAAGTTGTTTTCCATATAGGGTTGTCAGTCCTATCCAACCCCCAACCTGGAGGACTAGTTGGTACAATTTCTCACGTGTTTAGACACAGGAGCTCACCTCCATCCTTCTCCGCCTGCAGTTTTTCATCAAAAAAGAATTCCCAGCGATCACCACGTAGAACTGGAAATAGGGTTTGGTAGTAGAGCTTTTGGTGTTGCTTCAGTAAGCGTTTCCCAGGTTCTATGCTCCATCGTGTGTACTAATACACGTTTTGCCACGGGGCCTATACAACCCTTTGACCGCCCTTCCATACATTACTCCCATATAATCACACTGATAGAATATTGACGTGAAACAACCTCAAATTGATATTTGGCGTTAAGGTACTTGCACTTCCATATTTTAGATAGAACAGCGAAGGCAGATCATGCGCTACAATGTTTTACATCAAGTTTGGTGCCGCTATTAGCAGAAACAACGCTAGCAATAGAAACAAATTGACCAACATCTTTGGTTTTATGGCATTCAGATCATCCATCATGATCACAATGTAAACTATAGAAAGCTTTCCTGGACTGTATTCACTTACTCGTAGAAAGCATCCTTATTCTCGTATGGGAGTTTTCGGTTGGTGCGTAACATTGAACTTTTGAGATGTTCCTCTTTTTGAACAGGCCCACCAGAGAACAATAGCACAGAATCAAGCGGGCTCTCCACTCCGCCCCACCATCTAACCTCTCTTAACCACAAAAAGTTCAGCCCGTATGACATAAATTCACGTCGCCGAGGAGGATTTGCAATCCTTAACCATGGATGACTATGATCTTGCAGGTGCAATATCTATGGTAGAAAAAGAAGATGAGGCAGGCTAAGATGAAACGATGGTGTAGCTCAGGACGCCAGACAGCTTTTAGGGATATCGAATTAGTGGAAATCGGCGCAAAACCGGGATCTCTGCAGTCCTTTACTAAGGCACACCTAGACCGGTTACCGGTTGTTGCGCCGTGGCGGATGATGAGGCAATACTTTGAATGAATTTTAAACCTCCAGGTCGAAAGGGAGTTACTCGCACATTAGGGCTCCGACTTAATAGGAAATGCTACCAGTCCAAGCGGAATTTATCCCATATACTCTCTGAGAGTCCCTGTTACATGGTCATTCAAATTATACTGACCCCTCCCTCCCTCCCTCCCTCTTGCCTCAAACGTAATTGAAACCGTCTATAGGAGAGTTTGCGCTTTATATTAAACATTTTTGGTGATTTAAAGTGACACCTCTTGTTAGAAGACTACATAACTGTTGCAGGAATTTGCATTCTTGGTTATTCCTGTTTATCACACATAGTTTCATGTGCAGTTAATAAAACATTGGATGGCTTGAGCTTCAGTCAATTTGGGCTAACAGAAAATCAAAATGACAGATTTATATTATATTACACATGGGAATTAGCTAAGATGGATCGTATAAATCCTCCTGCGCCTACATGCAGCTCCACTAAAATGTCCCAGTGACATGCATTTACACTCCTCTATGCTTGCCACAATCTTGGATAATATCTTAATATCAAGTATAACAAAGATTTTCGCTGAAATGGAAACTGTCTTCATTGGCGAGGAAACCGTGTTATTGGTATGACGGAATGTAACATTTTAAACAAAGATTGCAGTTCAACAGTACGCTGAATCTGACCTAATCATACTACGCAGCGAAGGAGGCATCACGACGGATCACAACTACACCAAAATCATCAATCTAATTTCAAATGATATTAAGGTATGGCAGATGTGGTAGAGGCGGATCTTTATTAGAACATCGTCATTCCAATGTCAAGTATCTCGGTTGATGAACCGCTTATCTGGCTTGTTGGTCCCAAGGGTTGCAGAGGCCGTTTTGTGGATCATGTCTTTTGGTTCCATGATTCATCCATATTCGTAATGGTTGGGAATGGCGTAAGTGAGATCATTTCTTCTGGCTTCTAACGAAATCGCCACTATTCAATGCACGGCGGGCCAGAGCATCCCTCACGGTGTTTTATCGGTGGCTTGATAGGCAACACGGCAATTAACCGCCGATGTTGATGTGCAATGGTCTCTTTGCCATTAGTGACGGTGGTAATATGTCGGCGTCTTATGAGAATATAGTTAAATAGTTTTACTGTTCTCACTATAAAATGTAGGACGATGAGACAATCGTTTAATGAACCATATTTTCGATATCAGCTCATGGGTGTCCGCAAAATCGACTATACGCTTATCACCGTGATTACGTGTTCAAACCATTTTCCCCCATGGCGCCTGTTGCCGTCTACCTTTTCACCGACAAGATAGTTAAGGTCGCCGGCAATGATGATATAGCCATCAACAGACACGTTACAGGTCTTCGCATTGAGAAGTTCCCAGAGGGCACCACCCTATCGGGGTGTTTGTAGAGTGCAGATATCAATCCATCTTTTCTGAAGCACTCTTGCGAATTCCTC
This sequence comes from Hermetia illucens, assembly GCF_905115235.1. Lineage (NCBI taxonomy): Eukaryota > Metazoa > Arthropoda > Insecta > Diptera > Stratiomyidae > Hermetia > Hermetia illucens. Next base: position 55,793,070 of record NC_051849.1, read on the forward strand.
GGTCAAGGTGCCAGTATTTAGCGTGCAGACACATATTTATTTTGACTTACGTCTTGACGCGTGCCGTCCAGAACCCTTGCCCATTTCTCAACCGGACCGGGAGCCGTCCTGCCGTGTTGACGAAGTGAGCATTCTAGTATTTTTCCGATGCGCGGCCAAGAATTCCAAATTTGTCTTACTAAGAACCCAAGTTTCCAAGGAATACATGAGGACTGGCAAGATCATTGTCTTGTACAGTAAGAGCTTTGGCTCTGTGGTGAGACGTTTCGAGCGGAACAGTTTTTGTAAGCTGAAGTAGGCTTTGTTGGCTGACAACAACCGTGCGCGGATTTCCTCACCGTAGCTGTTATCCGTTGTGATTTTCGACACTAGATAGGAGAAATTATCAACGGTCTCAAAGCTGTATTCTCCTATCCTTATTCTTCCTGTTTGACCAGTGCGGTTTGATGTTGGTTGGTTTTCGGTGCTGACGTTGCCACCATATATTTTGTCAACACGATCATCTTGCTATTAACGACATTGAATGCAATTTCTTGGTCAGGGTGTCGCGGGAACTGTCACCATTGCCTCAAATCCTCCACCTTTACCTTGGTTTGGGACCAGCATGCTATGTAAATAGCAGCGCGGAGTTAGCTACCTTCTGTGGTTTTTCTTTGCAATTCAAAAATATACGAATCTATAATACTAATATCATACCACAGCATTGCTGGGACAATTCTTTTATGACTTTTCCGATAGTTGCATAAAATCATTCTCAGTACCAGAAGTTTAAGGATAAGCTTAATATGACCTGATTTATAACAATCGTTTTTTTGTGTGAAACACTATATACATATGTATAGATGACCTACTTTCCTTCCCTGGTGATGTCTAAAGCGTCAATTTTTAAGAATCATTGAAGTTTTCTCATCTTATATTCAACGTACATATTTTCCCTCCAAAGCATTCAGGACTATCCACAAATTCTACGCAACACTGAATCTGCTCTACACATAGTATCTAGCATCTATCAATAGACGAAATCACAATCATGAAAATCTAAACGTCTATCAGCGTGGAAACTGAAACGTCCTTCACCGACACGCTCCCACAAGAGGATGGAGTGAAAACAATTCTGAACTTCGAAATCCCTTTAATCCAAACTGTGTCAGTATTCATCCATGTAGAATACACCCCAAAGGAAGTAGCTTGCTTATTAGCTTAATAATGCTACGCGTCACACGAGTGTTTTCAATATAAAGAAAGTTAGATGTGTATCTTCGCACGAAAAACTATATGTGCAGCGACCCTTATTTGTCATGTGTACATCTGGCGCCATCATTTTTTCGGGTAAACAGGCTTTATCTTCCGCCCGTAATCCATTGTTCCTTCCTAACTTTTGAGTGTTACTTTCTAATCGATTTTCCGATACAAATATAGCTGCGATTTCCACAAGGCAGCTTATAAATATCTCCTGCCACAAAGGAAAAACTTCCTACGTAAAGCAAGGAAAAGCAAAGATTTTCCAATAAATATCCCATTGGAAATTTTCGAACTACTTAAACAATCATATTTCATAATCACAGGACCTTCGAGAATGCCCACGCAAAGTTGCTCTATTGGCCAAAGATGGTATTGGGATATCACTAAAGCTTCTGGTATAAGCGGAAACACTTTTATGCGTTTACCTTTTTCAATTCCCAGAACTATTTTCGGAATCCCTTTAATATTTAAGTGTTAAATGCTTTCTGAAGATAAGGACAAAAGGACAAACTGCGGAAGGTTTTCAGAATGTCAACCGAACGGAACAAGGATCAGAAAGTGATACATGATATCTTCGATTCGCTGTTTGAATTGGCTCCAGTGAGAAAGGGAGGCTTCCGTTTTTTCCACTGTGAAGGAAGATGCTCCTTCCAACTTCCATTCGGAGCTCAACGAACATTCGTATGTGTATCTAATTTAGTCGGAGATGATTGCTCAAAACGGAAATAAACTGGAGGCGGTTAATTCTTCACTAATTACGCCCGTACGTAACTTGCTTCTATTCAAATACATATGCAGACATGTCGTAACCTTTTATTTCTGCGCTTAGTGTGCACATTCGCTGAAATTCCTTGGAGCAATTGATACAAAGTCTTCCACGACAGAACCTTAATCCGTATTTATGGAGGCACTGATACATAAAAAAACTTATTGTTTACTCAAACGGGTCTCGCTAAGCTCCCATTTCAATATTTTGGCTGATAGCAAGAAGGACGATGTGAGTCTTCGTTATCCCTATAATGAATGCTCAGCATACAAATAACCTTTGCGGAATGATTCCCCACGTGTGTCCTACATAGGAAAATCCTCAATATTCGAATGTACGTGTACAATAATATCGGAGAAGGAGTGATTTGCTGAAAAGTTTTAATCCAGTACGAATAAGAGTTTATAGTCACAGGATAATGAAGAGAATCTTCACAATAAAGCACGTATGATCCATGCATCCCTTTTATCCCAGCAAAAGAGCGAGTTGGAAGTTGTAATAATAAAAACTGCTTGGAGACCGAAAAAATAAAGAACAAAATTCGAGCAGCGATAAAAGCGGAACGACGGAATAAAAAGAATTCAAAGAGGAGATAGGTAAGCCACAAAAGGAGGGAAGCAAGAAATGGTTCCGTCTTACATTCGTTACAATTTAGCACGGGATAAGAAGCTACGGAAGATGGGGAAGCTATAAAAGTAGTGGGGAACGTATGGATTCGACAAATTGATTGGAAGGACGAAATTTTCTACGAAACCATCTAATCGAAGATTTTTGCCAGCAATAAAGAAGATAACATGCTCTCGAGAAGAATTGAAAGGTTTTACAGGGACCACAGAAGATTTTCCTTTGATAGATGTGTGTATTATGAATGGATTTGCTTTATCCCAACTGAAAACCGTTTTGTTATGAGCTCAAACAACTTGGAAGGTTTTAATTTGAAAAATCCTTAACATATTTCAGTTCGACTTTGCTTAGAAAGTTGGCAAACAAAGCGGAACGTTTAGAATGACTAATTAATCTGCTTTTGAATAAGGCAGCCTTTTCCTTTCTTTAAGAAGGGGAAAACTGTGAGTTTTTATTTTTGGGCACTGAAGTGTAGAAACTTTAGAAGGAGGCGGTCATTTCAGTTCAAAAGTCTACAGGATTCCCGGGCATGCGTCTGTGGGACTCTCACCCTGTCCGGACCTACCACTTATGTATTAATTCCTGCGAATGGCTTCCATTAAATACTTATGACTTCACTTGTTTGCAGTTTCCTTGCTCCCCCTTGTTCTCTGCTACAAGCGCCTTCCCTAACTAAATAACATAGTGTTTCTTGATGAGTTTACATGATTCTTTGGCCAATGTTCTTGATTTTATCAGGAGCAAGTTTAGCTTATTTCCAACGCCCCTCCATGATTGAAAAATACATAGCATTTCCGCTTGTGAGACGCATCTCCAGGACTGCGACATGGTCGAACAGCCTTTTTTTAACTGCAAGGGTCCTGACTCTTGACGCAAAGATGGTAAGATGACAATTTTCGAGCAAATTAAAGCAGCTGCAAACAAGACTGCAACTGGAATTTCGGCCTTAAGTCGGCCAATGCCAAATATTGGGGGTCCTACGCCTAGCAGGCGACATCTCCTGTTGAGTTCAACGTAGTCTGTTCTGCTCTAGACCGCAGAAGCATTGGCTCTTGGCAAGGACCATATTGTAAGCGTCTTGTGCAAGTACAGAGACATGGAGCTTTGCAGGTGGGGTGTGCGTAACACACTATCTCTGCCTGTTCTTCTCGTTGCAAAGAAGATAGAGCTCGACCGGTGGAAGGGTCGGGTGGTAGGGGTTCCTTGAACTAACAGCTTCCTTCCTCCTCTTCCCTCCTGTTGGTGAAAGAAAATTTCTGATTTGAAGGTACCGCCTGATGGGAAGTTCGGGGGCTAACCCAAAGGAATGTAACAAACGGTTCCAGGCTAGCTCTTTGACGATGGGAACGTGTTTATTTGGTAGTCCAACGGCGTAAATGCATTCACCTACCCTACCCAAAAAAATAGAGTATCCAGTAAACCTTATGAAGGCAAGAAACTGCTAAAAAAATCGACGGGTAATTGCTTGCGCTTTATAAATAAGTGGCACAGAACAGTATGGGGGGATCGCAGAGTCCTTTGGAGGACCATGTTCTGCAGGAGCCAAAACCCATTTCAACAAAAGAAAACCATAGTGCGGGTGCATTATATTAGGTATTTCTCTGGACAAAGCCGTTTTTTCTATCATATCCTGCGAACACTCGCATTACTCTTACCTTTGCGCCTCTCATCTTTACTCTTTCTTTATGACAACTTTCCTTTTCCTATGCTCAGCTGACCACCTAATGATATGACTTTCCTACACCTTTGTACAATTCCTTTTGTTTTCCTTCGCTTTTGTTTCCTTTAATTGAGCCTCACCTGAAATAAGTTAGATTATTTGTGACTTACAAAAATTGAGTTAACTTTGCTCATTTCAAACCTTTGTGTTCCTCTGAAGATTCCGACTAATGTCGAAGTCGCATAGGACAATACTATAATCACTTCTGGTTTCACATTGGCAACTGCCTCAACTCCGCCAAACCCTTTCCCATTTTAATCGAATTTTCGGTATCACTGCTAAATCTCATTAAACATTAAATACGTTTTCCCCTCTGTATTTAATTTAACTTTAACTTTCTCTCCCTTTTCTACTCTCAGGCGGGTAGGCGGAGCAGTGACAATTTTGACACCAATGTTGAATTTACTCCTGCTACCTTCCCACCCCTTTTCTCTCCTAAATTCTGCTAAATATCAAATGTACCTTAGAGATCCTCCGCCTTGAGGGATATGTTATGTTAATCATATTGAAGGGAAAGAGTAACAGGGCATCGTAAATATTAGTTTCCTGTAACAAATTTATTTGACTTCATAAACTGTTTGGCAAAAATGTCTAAAGTTGCGGTGGAAAGTGCACACTAATTGCACCGATTTCTCAGAGCTTTGGCTCGGTACCTTTGATGATTTATCCAAACTCATTTCACTTAACTTTACCTCTTCAATGCTTCTAGAGTACATTTTGAATGTTCAACGTTACCTCCCTTTGCCGCTGTACATTTGCTGTAGTGTTCCATTTTTCATCGATGACCTTTTTTCTCCATTGCCCTTGCTTGCTGTGTACTGAAGACCTCCAATTTTTTTCGGCGTCCCGTCCCCAACATGCTATTCGTTGGAAACAGCTAAATCTAACCTAAATAAATTTATTCTTATTTCTATCCTATCTGAGCTCTTTCCAAAGTCCTAGAGTATCTTTTGACGAAAAGCTTCATTTTTACAGCCACTGCCTTCATGTCATCAATCGTGTATTCAAAGTTGTGTCCTTTTTCGTCCTTTTTCTAACTGCAAGTCGATCAAAACTTCCTTAACACTCTTCACATCCCTGCTCAATTATTTGCTCTCTTATCTGCAATTGTCACTGCATCTCTCTTGAAGCTTTAAAACCCTACTTTACTCGATCTTCTTCTTTATATGAATATGAAAATCCAGAACCTTCCTTATTACAGGTACCCTTTTTAAACTTTATAATAGTTCCAAGACTGTTTTGCTATGCTAACATTGTCCATCACGTTGCATCGTATAATAAACCTTTCACTGAAATTATCGTGGTACCCTCAGCAGAGCCCCAAATCTACTCTCACTCCCCGGTTCTGCAACTACATATGTTGATGTTACAACAGTTCCGGTCGGATCCTTTGTCTTTGTTACTTATCTTACTTTCAAGAATGTGTTACAATTTTTCTCCCGTTCATTCGTTTATTTTTATGTTTTATAAATAATTAAATAAATAGTGTTATATTAAGGATGAGTTTCTGGTCTTACCGATCTTTCGGAGACTCGTACCATTTCCACTGCCAGTGATTACCCGTTGCATCTCAGACGTACCCCTTCGATCTACAACTCGTTGCCGATGGGTCCATTCAATCCGTCCAGTACAACAAATAAGTTAACTGGGATCATACCCACAGAGCCGAAGAAAGAAAATCCGAGGCTGGTGTAATAATTATGCAGTCCTCTATTCTCTCTTTTTTTCAATAAAATTTCTGTTAAGGGTTCCCGAGGAAACTGCAGGCCCGGGTGATTCCCCTTTTTTACCCTCCTCGTCGTCAGGCCTGCATACCTGGTACAATTAATGCTGCCTCGCGTAAAGTTGTCCTAAGGAAGCTGCAAACTCTTAGAGCAATCAGGTGGTAAACTTGGTTCATCGTCTCTCAATGTTGCGTGCTGGTCAGTGGATGTTGCCAAAACAAAGCATCGCATGCAGCAGTGTGGATTGCACTACTCCAGCTATAAGCAAGATTTGGTTGTCACGTTCATCATAGTTTAAGTCTGGAAGAAATTTGTTAGCCAGTGACTGTGATATGTTTCTATAAAGCATCCAACAGCCTTCCAAACGTCTTGATAGACTCGTCCTTTGGGCAGGAATATTTCAGCTGCCCCCTTGTATCTTAATTTACCGGCAATTATCACGTTCAAATATCTGATTATCAACCGTGAGATGATCGTCAATTCTGACTTTTATACTGTTCTTCTTCCTATGATTCGTAATCGCGACTTTGCTCGTTACAATACTTGCCTAAACTGACAGCTTCGCAATTATACTTATTAACATCCTCCGTCGACTAGTTATTGTCTAAACCCATGCTTGATTCGGTCAAGCTACTGTCTTCTTTAATGATAAGTGGAACCCTACCGAAAATGACCCTTTGCAAAAAGTTCCCCATTATACCCAGCAACAAGGTAAGGCGTTTTTATGTTGGATGGATTATCAAGGTTGAATAACAATACCAATTTCTGCTTTTTTCAACAAGCTACGATCCTTATTTGTTATGCATGCTTCTAAGGTTTTCGCGAATACCTCGGTTTTAGCCTTCATTGCCAGTTTCATAGTTTTGTAGGTAATGCCATCTAAACTAAACTATCATCGATTCTCCGGGATATTTCTTGCATCTCTTCCACAATGACAGTTTACTCTCCAACATTTTGGAAACTAAGGTAAATTTTTCTTTGTTTTTAGTTGAAAAGGTGAAAATGATGCTCATCTTTTTCTCGCAGTCTTCTCATAACCATCCTATAAGCCATACTCTAAGGGCTAACGTCATCTCTTTAACTTCGCTATTTGAAACAATTTCTTTCGCCCCTCCGTATAGTATTTGACACCATTGAGTGTCCCTTTGAATCGCTTCGCTTATGCGAATCATCTAAATATACATAAGTTCTGAAGCGCTCGTAGTGGGTATTGATATTTTACAGTCGCATCCTCGGTTCCGATTCTCCTATGCTATGAACTCCTGCTACTTTCCATAGCATGCCATACCCTCCTTCATTCTGCATAGCATATATGTTGATTGTGCAATAATTGCTGATATGATCCTCAGCTTGTCATTTCCTGAATAGCTTGGGCCTATCGTTCGTATTGTTAGCGCTCTGAACGCTGATCCATTTTTGGAGGTAACAACCACGTCAAGTCATATTTCTCTACTCTCGTTTTTTATTTAGGAGCTATTTTCCTCTAGGTTTCCTCATCCTCCCTTTGTAATCTACTCTCTTTCGCAGGGGTTAGGATAATTTGCTCTTTACAAACAGCTTCAGCAGCTCTTTTCGCCAGTTCTGTTTTTTCCGGGTAGAATTCTTTTGGGAGTTTATCGCCCGATTTTTTCTTCTAACGGTTTCCACCGTCGACATCATCTGACTACTCTTTCAACTTAACACTTTCACACCTAGTTTAGCCTGGTCCCTTGCATATACAAACGCGATACCTTATACACGCCTCGTTTACCAATTGAATAAGAACTACCCTTGCTTGGTGATTTCGCCCCGCTTAGGCATCAAAGGCCTCTAGCTGCAGTACGTATGCTGAATAACAGAGCCTGTCGGGTCGCTTGTAAAAGTAGTTTTCTATTCGAAACATCGAAATTTTTCTACAATGGTTCGTCAATAACCGCAAACCCACTTTCTCCTACAACTATGCTACAACAGCCAAATTTGTCTTTATTGGATTTACTACGGTCATTTAATATCAACGACAGGAGGCAGTTTATCCCCCTATTAATACGAAAATCAAATCCTGAACCTTAAAAAAACGATTCTCTCCCGTCCTTCATGATTATTATGGCGGTTGACGTTGTGTTTGTTCAGCCTAGAGCAACTTAGTATCCAGACCAAACTCAGCATCACTTCAAGGATATTGCAGAGTAGCAGATCATAGAATAGAGCTGGTAGGTGGGAAATTTTCCTAACTATCGAAGGTCTAGCTAAAAAGTTTCGAAAACCAATGGGTCGCCAGCACCCCTGCGGACTTGGAACCTTCGCATTACAAGTGCCGGGCCCCAAGACTTGGAGAAATTACCGTCTTCATAATATTAGCACAATTATTCTGTCGACATTACAACTGTTCTAATGCGCTATATCTCCTCCTCCTCCGAAGTCTAGCACTATAGCATCGCATGCTACATCTGTCTCCATTTGGGGCTCCTCTCGTACTTATCCCAGTAGCCTTTTGCTAAAAGTTGCTTCCCTACCTAAAGAACTCTCCGTTTCAAGATTAATTTACACAATTATTCGGAAAATATTCTTGATTATATCTGGACTTTCATGCCGTCACCAAGTCATTATTAGAAGGCGAAAGTGGCAGCGGGTCGGTCGTACTTTAAGAATAGTCGAAAACTCCACTGTTGGCTATAATAATTAATTGAAGCTATGTGCTTTCCCAGACTGTCCGGCGAAAGGCCCGCCCTTGGTACATATGACGCAAAACAGTAAGAGAAAGTCGCACGCATCTCTGAAAGACCAACTCCTGAAGGGAACTGAAGCACATTTCAACAAACCTACAGCGATGACGCGTAGGTGTAGTTGACGCGTTATGCCCCATTTAGCATATATGTCATATAAAAAGCAACTTTTAAATTTTAATTTAACTTCCCTGGCTTTTGTATTGCAGTAGCCTCCCTGGATGACACAATATTACATTCTGAGCTTCTCAAAGAAATCTGTGTTTTTCGAGGTTTCCTCAACATGCTTATGAATTTCCTTACGGCAATCCTGGAGGATTTGTATCCTGGTATTGAATTGGATGCTCAAATCACACGTTTCAACTCCGATATTTTGCCCATGAGTGTTAAGTTCAACTTTCAAAGAGGCAATTTCAACGATCCAAACTTAGCCCTAGGTTAGGACGGGAACCCAGTTGATTCCATCCTCACGTACTTAACGTGCTACTAAGACTTCAGCTCCTTTCATATATTCCAATCCTCCGCGTTCCCCATCTACGTCCTTACGTTGAACCCTTATCTAATCTGGTTTACCGCTCAGATCTAAAAAACACTCTGCAACTCTCTAATTCGGTCAGACGTAGGTATCGACGGTTGTCACTGGAGGATGGCTCACGATACTTACTCTAGCGTAACAGTCGCTTGTATTTTGTGGTACTACTTCCAACGCCCCATTTCAAAATGGACAGAAAATCAACTGCGCGATGTCCAAATTTATACTAAGTTGCCCAGTTATGATCCCATTCATTACTGGAATGGAAGAAGCAGTCTTGATGCTAAGTACGAACACCACAGGAGCTTTGCAGGGAAGGAACTCTAATTAGGTTAAACAGAAGAACTCTGAAAATCGAACCAACTGAAGGGTAGAATTGGAGTAAAGATGCTCATCAAGCTCTGAAAAGACGCATGATCAGTTTAAGGGGCAAACTCCCTCGAAGACATCACTAAATTACAGTGGATCTTCGGCAAATATCCTAGTAAGTAACCGGACAACCTTTGTTTTCCAAATAGAAGATACGCTGAACACGATGAGGAGAGGTAAACTATCTACTTGGTGTGCAATCCTCAAGTAACATCTAAAACTATAAGAGCTGACCGTCTTTCGTTCACTAGATGTCCACTCTCGTACGCTCATTCTGATGTACATATACCGCCATGGTCTGGTGGCCAGGGTTAAACTTCGTTAACTTTGTTACTGGCAGCAATCCGAAAGGCCAAAGTATTGCTAGAGTAATGAAAACTGTATGCTACGTGGCACTCAGATGTCCGCGGACCATATAATTTTCAGATTCGGAATCAACGGAAGTGAAAAATGGTTTCAGAAAATTATGAATTAATTAAAATTATGATTATGAAACTCCCTCAACTCTTGGGAATCGACTCAGGTGTACACCATTCTATTCTCAGCCGGAAAATGTCTACGGTAAAGCTGACGGGATCCAAATATTTAAGTCTGCTTCAACAATCATTCGGAACTATGATCATTAAATGGAGACGTCCTATCAAGCATATCAAACTAATTTCTTTGGAAGACCACGAGAGAAAACTGTCCCAACGTGGGGTCCAGGATACTCGAGCATCGTTGCTTATGCAGAGGCTGCCAAATTCACAGGTTGGGGACTGATTCTGCAGTTATAAGACGAGATGCTGCTTTAATCGTATTAAGTTTGTTATCGCTGTCAAACGAAAAGATTCGAGCTAGCTTTGCCAGGCAAAAATCTTTGCAAGGCGACTAAATCAACCTTACTTTCAAGAAGAGGGACTTCAAATGGGGCACTGCTCCTTATGATATTACTTGGAGAAAATAGTGCCAGTATGCTCAGATGTCCTAAGCCTTGCAAAAACCTGTGAGCGACGAAGAAGGAAATCGTCTGAATAGTGCAATAATAAAAGGCTGTGAATAATTTCATTTGGACGTCAAGGAAAAGAACAGCTTAATGAAATTCTAAAACTAACATACTTTGAAGACCATAATCGAAAAGAGCAATGCAATCAAGCATTTAGATCACCACACAGCCCAGAAATGGACAACATGTATTGGTAATCCTATGCCGGGCGACTATGGCAGCATGCTATGAAAATATACATCTTTAAACCATTCGAACTGAAATCATTCTTTATCCCAACCGGTATCAAGGCAGACTTGAGATAATCCCAAGCCGACTATCAAGTTTAAGAAAGTCCTTTCTCAGGTCTTATTTGCTACAATGGAAAGAATTGAGTTCAAAAACTGAGCGGACTTTAAATTCCAATTAAATATGAGTTTAATATGTTTTTTATTTCAAAAGTTCTTAGCTTCCTCCTCTACCCTGTTGATTACTGGAAAATAGCAGAAGTATCGTAGCCACCGAGGATGATCTACCTACATCGAGAATGCTCAATGAATAAAAGTATAAAAACGTCAAACGCACCACATCCTCGTTTAGGCTTCATTTTCAGGGTCCTTGAATTTCAAGAGGACTGACTTCAACTTGAAAATGGTAAATACCGAGGGGGAATATTTTTCTGGCTAATTCTATTTTGCATAACTGAATTTCTGCTAATCGAGCTTTCACGCGGTTTAACCGGCACAAAATCATCCTTGCGAACGGGAAATTCGACACCAATTTTATTCACGGCAACGTTATAATTTGTTTAGTGAAATTTATTTAAATGAAATCCATTTGTTATTTCAAATTTCCTCACGTTTACCATTTGATGGTTTTTTAGTCAAGGGTGCGGCTCCTTATATTCCTACGAAATTGATGGGACTACATTGTGAAACCAAATGAAAATGTTCAAGAACGTTCTGAGGAAAATATATTTCTCCTTGAAGAAAACTTATTCGCAAGGGGAAGGTGAAAGATAACTTTGAATTAATTTAATTTTATTAATATATGTACGTACACATAAAAGTCGCCATCTTTCAGTTGCCGAATGGAGCAATCGTGTAGAAACTATGAAGTTAGTATAAACCGCGGATATTCATAATTAGCCACGTAGATGGAACTTTCTTTTCTGATTCTTTTTTTGTGTCCTATTGTTCGGTGTTCACTGCTTTTTCATCCGGAGAGAAATAAATTTGTGGAAGGTTAACCCTTGTCCCCAAAGCAAATATTTGCGCCTTTTTCATCCATTGAGTATTTCCTGGTAAATGAGTTTATACTTAACCCATTACAATCAAAGGTTCATTCTTGACATTTGTTTTGTCCTTGTCGAATCCTGTCAAATATTGTATTTGCTGAATTATGATCAATTGGTAGTTTGTAATCAAAGTATTCCCGGAAAATCTATTATTCACCTACTGGCACGTTCTGCTCTCTAAGTGCAGCTAGGATTAGTAGACTTTGTAATCACTACTGGTGAATTCACCCGTTCACTACTCTTTAGTATCCAGTGCTTATTTGTAATAATTTCGAATGCGGATTATGTGATACCTCCGTTCAATCCGTCATCATCATCATCATGAACGGCGCAACAATCCGGTATAAGCCTGCCTTAATAAGGAACTCCAGACATCCCGGTTTTGCGCCGAGGTCCACCAATTCGATATCCCTAAAAACTGTCCTGACCTACGCCATCACTCCATCTCAGGCAGAATCTCCCTCGTCTTCTTCTTCTACCATAGATATTGCCCTTATAGACTTTCCGGGTAAGATCATCCTCATCCATACGGATTAAGTGACCCGCCCACCGTAACTTTTTGAGCCGGATTTTATCCACAACCGGACGGTCATGGTATCACTCATAGATTTCGTCATTGTGTAGGCTACGGAATCGTCCATCCTCATGTAGGGGGCCAAACATTCTTCGGAGGATTCTTCTCTTGAACGCGGCCAAGAGTTCCCAGTTCTTCTTGCTAAGAACCCAAGTCTCCGAGGAATACATGAGGACTGGCAAGATCATTGTCTTGTACAGTAGGAGCTTTGACCCTATGGTGAAACGTTTCTAGCGAAACAGTTTTTTAAGCTGAAATAGGCTCTGTTGGCGGCCAGCAACCGTGCGCGGATTTCATCATCGTAACTGTTATCGGTTATGATTTTCGACCCTAGATAGGAAAAATTATCAACGGTCTCAAAGTTATATTCGCCTATCCTTATTCTTCCTGTTTGACCAGTGCGATTTGATGTTGTTGGTTGGTTGGTTTTCGGTGCTGACGTTGCCACCATATATTTTGTTTTGTCTTCATTGATGTGCAGTCCAAGATCTCGCGCCGCCTGCTCGATCTGAAAGAAGGCAGTTTGTACGTCTCGGGTGGTTCTTCCCATGATGTCGATATCGTCAGCATAGGCCAGTAGTTGGGTGGACTTGAAGAGGATCGTACCTCTTGCATTTACCTTGGCATCAGGGATCACTTTCTGGAGGGCCAGGTTAAAGAGGACGCATGAAAGGGCATCCCCTTGCTGTAGACCATTGTTGATGTCGAATGGTGTTGAGAGTGATCCTGTTGCTTTTATTTGGCCTCGCACATTGGTCAGGGTCAGCCTAGTTAGTCTTATTAGTTTCGTCGGGATACCGAATTTTCTCATGACCGTGTACAGTTTTACCCTGGCTATGGTATCATAGGCGGCTTTAAAGTCCATATTTCAACAGTTTTTCCATCGCTTCCCGCATAGAGAAAATCTGATCTGTTGGGTAAGAAAATCTGATCTATGAGTAAGAAAGTTATAATTGGTCAAAGTTGTCGCTTCTTTGCAAATTCAAGATTATGAATGTCAATATCATCCGAGTACTCCCATATAATATATCGAATTGGTGGACCTTTGCGCAAAACCGGGATGTCTGGAGTTCGTTATTAAGACAGGCCTAGATCGGATACCGGTTGTTGGGCCATTGATGATGATATATTACGTGCTACGTACTAATGGGGCAAATGCACACTCAAATGTTTTTATATAAGAAAAACACAAAACCGTTCTTACCTGAAGCGTCCAGCCTCCGTTTTGCCGACTTGTTTATCTATCGTACTAACTGATGCATGAGGCTGCAAAATGGCCAAAATCGATCTGAAGTATTTGTTTAGAGATTCTTGTTCTTGTTTTTGTTCAACTTCACCGGCAAGTTTCCTAGTCACCTAAAAAATGAAACCTGTTATTATCGGGATTGAAAACACTACCAAAAGGCTATGCACTCTGTGCTTGTGAGGCAAATTTCGAAATATAAGCTTCATTAATGTTCATGCTTCTACTGAGGAGACATCGTCAGTAAAGCAAACCCTCGAGGCATGTGCCAGATACGATATCAAAATCATACTTGAATATTTTAACAGCCAAGTAGTGACGCAGCCCGTATACGATAGCTTACATAAAACTACCAATGACAACAGACAGCGGATTATCCAACTAGCAATGTTACATGAACTGGTTGTTGGAAGTACTTCGTTTGCGCGGAAAGTGGTCTGTAAACATACGTGGGCTCCTTCAGATGACCACGTGCTAACTGCTCTACCTTGATGAATGTCAGAACATGTAAGGGGGCCAATATAGACTCGGACTAACATTTCGTTACATGGTGCTCTGAGCCCGAATACCAATATTACCTCGAAACCACTCTGATCATCAGGTGAGAGTGAACACTAAAGCTACCCATAAAAGAGGACGAAGTTGATAAGACGAGCTAGTCTGATTTTGAGCAATGTGCGAGGTCAGATAAAAGCGCCAGAATCACTCTGGAAACCATTCGTTAGAGATTACAACTTCGAAACCGTTGATAATTTCTCTTATTTAGTGTCGAAAATCACAACTGATAACAGCTACGATGATGATGTATGATGTGCGCATGGTTGTTGGCAGGCAACGGAACTATTTCACTTTACAAACACTGTACCGCTCCAAACGTCTCATCGACAGATCAAAGTTCTTACCTGTCTTGTCAGTCCTCATGTATTCCTCGGAGACTTGGGTTCTTAGTAAGAAAAATTGCGGACTCTTAGCCGTGTTGGAGAGAGCCCTCAATGAGGATTGGCGATTCTGTAATCTATATAATGACGAAATTTTTGGGCGATACCACGAACGTCTGGTTGTGGATTTAATCGTTGAAAAGTTATTTAATCCGTATGGGTGAGGATGATGCAATATGTATGATAGGCCAAGACACCAGACAGCTTTTGGAGATATCGAGTTAGTGGTCCGTGGCGCAAAACCGGGACGTCTGGAGTTCCTTACTATGGCGGGCCTAGACCAGACATCCGTTGTTGGGCCATTGATGTTGAGGTACCCAAATATACGAAAATGTAATGACAGTTATCCAGGCAATTATACTGTGGTGGATATTCTGTCATTTTTTAATGGACTCCAAGATTTATTTATGCGTTCTCCCAGTGAAAGGACCACTTTTCCAGTTTGCGTAACATAGTCTTTTGCACCAGCAGCATCGATGTCGATCCGAGAACTATCCATGTTCCTTTCTGAGTTTCGCAATGAATCTCGACTGTTCTCGGTAGTCACCTTTCAAACTTCGACCTGTTACGAACAGGATCCGGTGTGGATGTCATTTCCACTCCTGTACTACCTCTTCTAGCATTAGGTGCCCCAG
Source organism: Hermetia illucens (assembly GCF_905115235.1). Taxonomy (NCBI): domain Eukaryota; kingdom Metazoa; phylum Arthropoda; class Insecta; order Diptera; family Stratiomyidae; genus Hermetia; species Hermetia illucens. The sequence goes on from NC_051849.1 coordinate 55,808,400, forward strand.
TAGTCAAGTTTCCCACTTCTCAAGGGTCATTCTAATGATTTTTTGAATATACCTATAAATGTATAGAAATTGTGAAATATTACACTTTTCGTGGTGAGTTCTGTATAGAGATAAACACTAAGGCACAACATCAAGCAACTAATGCAGCATATTTAACGATTATAGTATCATGTTTCCTTCTGTTGATGGCGTTAAAATCTATAAAACGTCTCCATAATTTCAAGATACCAGACCATTTCCTTTCATTTTCAAATATCATAAAAGCATACATGAAAGCATATGCATATTTAAAGCAACCGAAATATGTGCTCAAATTCTTCTTTTATCATTCTTTGTCCCACATGTACGTACATAACGATATGCTTCCATGAATTCCGAAAAAGCACTTTATATGTTCCATCCTCAATATGTAGTCCTTGCTTCAACATTTTCTCCTCACGGTAAGCTCAGGTGATGCCTGAGGGGATCCACCTTTGTGCGTAGCAAACTCGTGTGTTCAGATCTCATCTCCTCAAGTATAACTTCAAAGGAAAAATCATTTCCAGCGAAAGGAGTTATGTTCGCTCCGTTGTAACTTTGGATAGAGTTGATGAATTGCTTCCGTTTTTCGAGGCGAATTCTACTTGTGTTCTAGGGTTGACAATGGGAGAAATAATACGAAAGTTACATGCAGACGTACGTTGTTGCAAGGCTGTGAAAATGATAGCTCAGAAGCAAATAAATCACACGCGCTACGATGATGACATATTGGCCTTTCAGATCATAAATATTATGAATCGTTAAGCTCAGCCATAATGAAACTAATACCTTGGTGATGCTAATAAATACTCTTGCAAACATATCAAATGAAATATACGAGGATCTATGGTTGGCTCCCATCTAACATATTTCCCTCCGCATCGAGCAATCATTTTTCATCAGAATCCTAACATGTACAAGAACGTTTTTTCCACAGTCACAAGGACAAAACTACTTTCCTTTTCTCCGTTTTCTGCCTCATCTTGTTTTCGGACTCATTTTTCTAGTTGTCACTACAGCATCCTTCGAAATTCATTCCAATTAACCATAAAGCCATTTTGCCAACTACCAATTAAAACCCGGCCAACTATTCGTCGAGAATCCTAATTGGTCTCCCTAATACCTTTGCATCCTGTGGTCGAACGTGGCTTCCTATCAACCCCGAAATAGCCTCACTGGTCATCATCTGATATCGTGGTGTGTAGCCCGCAGTCCCACTAGTCAGCGTTGCAGGATATATCCAGGCCTACATAGTACACATTCCCGAAAATACGTGGGCACCGAGCAACCCAAAAAGGAAATGAACATTTTTCCCAGCGCTTTGATTTCTGAAAGACTATGACTAGCGCTTAGACTGCATAGACCATAATTTTAGGGAAGAGCTTGAAGGACAAATATTAATAGGATTTTGCTAACGTTCCGGTTCTTCTCTCTATTTCAGATCGACATCCCGATATGCAGACTTGGACAAACCGAAGAAGAAGAAGACGCTCAGCGCCACTACGAGCCTCGTGTCCATACCGAATACAATTAAGCTGAGTATGCTGAACAGTGGATTACTTTCGTTTGGTAAGTTGCCTAATCTCATTTGCGAGTGGTGATTTAACCGGGACTTGATTAATTAAACTCGACAAACATTCCTCCTTCTTGCACGTCAGTTCGATACTTATGGGAAACAACCTCCGATTTAAACGCGATGATAAATTTTGCAGTTGGAAATCAAAAGTGGCTGCGATGTCCAAAGTGAATGTTAACGCTTTAAACACGAAGTACTCTTGATGGGGCAAACGTAGTATTCTGTATATAATATTTCTGATTAAAGGGGTGCAGCCTGATTAGCATACACCCTATATTGAGAGACTGTAGGAATTTAACGTTATTTTGAGAATGGTTGATGATTGAAATTTGAGAAAATAGACTGAAAACCAAAGGCTGGACTTATCGGAAATGTAAGGTTTTGTGGTTTTATTATATAAGAAATGTTAAACACGCAAGTATTGTAACTGCATTATACATAACTAGAAATTGGAATGTGTACTATTTTCCCAGATCCGGTTAAATTATGAGTTAAGAATTCCATATCGAAAATAGTCTCGACAATATAGTTACGGTAGCGCGGGAACCCTTGAAGAAAAATCAATATTCAGTTTATTTATACCTACTAAAATTTGCTATTTGTATTTACCTATTCTTGAATAACTATTATACATCTTCTTAAAATTTAGTTTCGAAAAAACCTTTAAAGAATTTCTTTACTTCTGCAGTTCCCAACTAGTCCCCCACCAAAGTACTAATCGTTCCCTACCATTCTTAACCTTAACGATCGAATAAGAGACCTTCGAGCATTCTAGCGTGTGTATGAGCCTTTCGCATGTAAAACTATCCATTCTGATGTAGGGTGATATTCTGTATGGATTAGGCTTCAGCAAATTCGCATAAAATACACCGATTTGTGCATTTACAAGTTAGTTGACAGTAGTAACATCAATATGGCATATATTATGAAGCCTTTCTTATAGGTGTAAATGAAAACTTTAAGCAGAAACTGATGCGATAGGTTCCAGCAATCCGTGGGAGTCATACATAGTAAAGCCTTCTTTTCCTTCCGTTTGCCTTACTTGCCCGGTAGCACCGTTAATTATTACTTCTCAAAAAGGGATTTCACTTGATCCAAGATCTGTGGTATTTTTCAGAGTCACCCTACTAATGGTGCCAGCTCCTGGATGTGTAGGTGTGTCTGCGGTGTGATGGAAGCATAGTCTGCGAACGCTCAGACTGTGGACCTTCCTAGATACGTTTATGGATTGCAGGATTTCTGCTAGTGGATGTGATACTACCCGCTGCAAGTGGAGCACATCGGAGTCGAGATAAGTGGGGCGTTCTCATAGAAAATGCTCCGTGGATTCCGCTTCCTCATTACAGGAGCGACTAATATAATCTTGTACAATTCCTATTCTGAACCTATATCCAGCTAGCGAATTATGGCAGGTCAGAATTTCCACAATACTTCTGCAAGTCTTTCACTATGTTAGTTCGATTCTGTCAGGAACAGTTTGGTGTTTAGCAACATTTAGACTCTGCCAACTGTCATTATGGAAAGCTCGTTCCCAGTTTTTTAAGGCAGCCTTAGCAAATGATGCTGATACTCCAATTGCTGGTTCAGGTCCCGGATTAGGAGAAATTAAATCCTCTTTCGCCAAGGTATGTGAAATTTAATTTCCATCTACGCTATAGTGATCAGGTGCCCACGGTAGTTCAATCGTACTGAATCTAGCAATAGAGTTCAATCTTGAACTATTTCGAAGTGATCAAAGGAATGATAAACCCCCTCGATTCAGCCTGACTATCGCTGCAAATTGCGATATGCCTGCCCTTCAACCGCTCGCTAATCACCCAGGCTCCTGTCGCATATACTTCAGCTGCATATTACCACAAAGGAAAAGCCCAATTCTCGTTTTTGTTCGTTTTGTTCTGTTTTTGAGCCATCGGTGTAGAAGTCTTCTGTATATCCTGCCACGCATTCCTCTAGGATTTTCCATTATGTGGACTTGAGGATAGGAGGGTATTGTAAGAGCTGCATTCAGTTCTCCCAATAACTCTTCCAATACTCTGTGCCCTCGCGTCCGTTGCTTCCTCCTAGATCTAAGCGAATTATTCTGGGAGCTGCTCTTATTGCAGTGCTTTGAATCAACATATCCAAGGGCTGCAAGTTGAGCTGCAACGGATGTTACGCTCATGACACTGGTAATACCAATTCTTTGCAGTGAGGCTACTTTACAGTGAAAACTTCATTGTTTTACCTTAACCCATCACATAACGGACGCATCAACGAACATCGACCTAATGATAACAGTTGAAGCAGAAATCTATCTGCACAGTCCATAGGCTATGAGAGCTCGTTTAATCTTTACCACTACATGTTTGTTCCAAAGAAGCGTTTTATCTGGAGTTAGTGCCAGATATTTGACCTCTTCGGAAATTTGAAGGGTTATAACCCTCATTTTTGAGAGGGGAAGTCCCACCAGTTTTCTTCTTTTTGTAAATGATATAATACCAGCGTGGTGAATACTCGCACGGCCACCAGTTCTCACCATGTGCTTCAAGTAATCGCTGTATGTGTCTATACGTTTTTTATACGCTTCAAGATTGATGTCTGAACTTTACTCAATTGCAAAGTCGAGTTGAGGATAGGGAAAGTGACCTGTCATAGTTCCTACTCTGGACAGGTTAGTCACTAGTTGGTTCCAAGCCGATTCTGACCGACGGATAGAGTTCTGCTGGCTTCATGCCGTAGACGCTATTTTAGGAAACGCGTAGCAACTCCAGTTGGCCATGAGCCGAGGGTAATTGCTGCGCTTTCGTCAAATGGACTTCGTGTGCTTATCAGCCGGGGGTGCTAGGACATTCCATAGTTAGATTTTGGCCCAAAAATGCAGGTTGTTCTAATCTATATGTAACCAAAGGTTATGGTTGTACATAATAGAACAGGTTAATGCAGAACTATCTTGTAGATAACGTTCTCATGCACCAATAAAATGTACAGGCAGTTCTGCAGCTCCGTTAACCTCGCTGCCGGCAGATAGCAGGAGGCTTTGGCATACTACAGGTTAATTTGAACCTTTATGTTTTTCGAACATAAGTTTAGTCTAATGTGTATTAGAAAACAGTTGAAAGCGTATGCCACGGTCGGGGTGTGACCAGGTTTCCCTCACACCGTACCCTCAGATTGGATACTCTCACATTTGATTTCTGGAAAAATTGCCGCATTTGGAGGTGCAGCAATTGTCATGTCCTCATTTAATCATACAGGGTAATTAATACCTTCGCTAGTGCAAGCCCCCACACTGGACCTCTTAAAATGAAGAAGATGGCCTTCATCTTCTTAATATGATTTAATTTTAATCTTTCTAGGAAAAGTGAAGCATCATATGGTGATTGCCCCTGAGTACCATCAGACTCTTTTGATCCAATTCGAACCATGCCCGGTTTCTGTTCACCGAGCATGCGGATAATGTCCCCTGCCTTCTTCGAGGGCCAGGTATCCAATATCCGTTAATGTCCCATTAATATTTTGCCATCCTTGGAGGAAATTCCCACGCCAGTGGTCAGGAATGAGTTAGGAGCTTGTTCATACGTCCTATTCTTTCTGGACTTCGCGTCCGAATTCAAATGGGAGGGATCAGATTAAGATCTTTGTCTAGGCACTCGTGGATGTAAACCCTAGTGTGGAGCACAATAAAACGTTGCCCACTACAAATGTGATGGTCTTACACTTCTCGCGCTGTTAGCAATTCATCTCCACCCACCGTCGAATATTCCACTTTCGTACAATATCTCTGGATATTACCGCACCTGGTGATGCAGCCACGTTCATATGTCATGTCTTCCTCTGTTGTAGCCTTTCCACGTTCACAGTGTCCGGCCCGATTGACTCTATTTTCACATGTCGGCGTTAAATTAGTAGCGTCCACGTCACGTCCCCTTCTTCCGCTTATCCTGGATTCCTCTTTAAGGAGAAAGCTGAAATTTCGTTCTGCTGAACCTTCCCCTTCCGCTAATGGGTAGATTTGACAGCAGAAACGGGGGGGGGGACACCTCAATGATTATCAACCCGGCTATTAAGAACATTAGCTTCGCTTTAGAATATTAAACACATTATTTTTTCAGCCGATTTTGCTCATCCCCTTGTCTTATGGATTTGAGAAGCGCTTTAATGCTAGAAAGTACTGGGTTTAAGATTTTCAGTCGTAGGTTTCCAAAATTGGTTGGCATTCCTTAAAAACTCTGTTCACTTGCTTTTACAAGTTGTGATTCAGCCGTAAGTCTTCTATACGGTCCATTCTCAAGGTCGCTTTATTACGGCGATCGACATAAACCTGGTATGTGACATATTACCTGTTTATCACTGGAATTTTCGAACGACTCCCAATATTAAAAAGTCACTTCGCCCATATATTCCACACTATATGTAGATACAATTGATGCAAAAAAAGTCGATTCCTCGAATCCAACACACGGATGGCCCCCTTAAGCCGGTCTGATACCAAGGAACTCGAAAATACGCTCAAATTCTAAATCCCAATGTCCGGTTAACCCTGGAGATGGAAAAGGTAAGTCGATTACCATTCTTGGATCAATTGTTGAGAAGAAATTAAAAAAAAAACCTGGAGATCTACAGGATACAATAGAAACGAGTCGTCCCCAGTATTTTAAACCCCGCTCATCAGCACAAAGTCGCTTCTTTCAACCATATGATCAACGAAATGCTAGCCCTTCCCGATTTCCTTGGAAATCTAAGCATATTTTTGATGTCACTAGACTGAATGTATACACCGCCTTCATCAGCAGATTAATCAACAAACAAAAGAGGGCGGCTTCTCTCTCGTAGGAAGGATAACCCAACCCCTCGATTTCCTGGTTGGAACAGTAGTTTGGTTTCCTACTAGGGTACAAATGCAATCCCGCCATGGTAGCGTCATTTAACTCGGTTATCCATTCGGGTAACTGCTTCGCATTCTCTATCACTGTTCCTTGATGTGCTGTGATGTGATGATAGGACATTTGCCTAGGGTCAATAAAAATACATATATTCTAAAACCCCAATGGACTTGCTAAGCACCATTGATGTCTTGTTGCGTTGCCGATTTATCCGACTATAATACCGAGAAAGATAACCTGATAATTATTATGGGTATAGTATTCATTTGGCCGTGAGGCTACCCATATTGACATTCCTGCATCATCCTCTCCTCTCAGCGGTTGTGTTTCCAAAGTTAACTAGTATCATTTCTAGCTCCAAAAAGCGTCCAGTAGGCCTACTGCTTACCGCTAACCAGCTTCATTACTTAACAAATTTAAATAGGTCACATATATTTTTGGGCCGAGATGCCACATCGAAAACCAAAGTATCCAACATCTCCTGTTGCGTGATTATTGCATTAGAGGGGCTTCGCAGTTGTAGATGAAGATGTTAAGTTTACCCCTTGAAAACCAAAGGAACGCTGTAATCACTTAAAAATCCTATATTTCGCACGATCAAATCTATGAGAGTTTTCTATTTCATATGCGGCATCTAGAGCAAGTATGACGACCGATAAAGGCTCACATATGCTGTGGGCCCAGTTTGGTGAACGGTCTCCATTGAAGCTATGTAAATCCACTCACGTAATTAACTTAAAGGTACTCTTCACTATATGTCGTCCTTTGTTTTCGACACTTAGCTGGCCGCGATTTTCGCGGCTTTACTTGCCATTGCACCATGTTTTCTGCCTTAGACATTCCCTTGCATCGACCATATGCTTCCTATCCAAAACTGGCTTTTCATTATACAGCATGTTCATGGCGTCCCCCTCTCGCAATGAGACACCCCATCTGTATTAGTCAAAACGCTGTCGCTGTAACCACGAAATTGTCTCCTCTTTGTGCTAATGATAGTAGTAGAGGGGTTATGTATATACCATTCACCTTCCCCAGGCTTCTAGCAAACACTTTTTGTAGGTTCTATAGTCATAGTGCATGGCTCCACTAAGAAAGTGCAAGTTTTTATTTAGATAGATCTCATTTCACGTTTTGAGAACGCACTAGGCCTTCCTTCCCGAGTAGATTTCTCAATTAGCTGCAGCAGCTTTCAGCGTTGTTCTAATTACCTCTTTTTAGTGCCAACACGAAATACCCGTCATGGTTCCTCGGGACCTTGCTGACCTTCTTCCCTATAAGTTTGAAATGAGGATCAATTTCAACCGTTTTCCTCCAGATTTTTTCAATGTGTTTTCAATTAATAGACAAGGGGTAGCTTCCTGAAAACTACAATTTTTGGTCTTAAACGTCAATATATATTTCGGGAGCGACTCAGCCCCTTCATCAGTACAAAGCTACTATATATTTATGTTTAAAACCAAAAATTGTAGTTTGAAGGATGTCTATTAATTTTAGACGGTGCGACTTTCCCTTAACAGAATTGTTATTAAAATTAATCATCATCCTCATGACAACGCAGTAACCAGTATCCGATCTAGACTTGCCTTAGTAAGGAGCTCCGGTTTTGTGCCGTAGTCAAGTAATTCGATACCCCTCTTCTTAAGCAGACTCTGCAACGTCTTTTTCTCCCCCCTTATAAATAGTCCCTGTAAACTTTCCCGGCTGAATTCTTCACAAATACGGGTTAGACAATCCGCCCATTGCAGCATAGTGATCCTAATTCCATAAACAAATGGACATGATATTGCTCATAAATTTCTTTATTGTGTGGGCAATAAATTGTCGGTCTTCCTGTAAGGGACCGAAAATTTTTCAGTACATTCTCCTCTCGAGCATAGATAGCTGGGAAGACATTAATAACCACTTTGAGGGCCCAATTAGCGCTGTCGTACGCTGCTTTTACATCATAAACTCGTAAGAGCGTGGTTGCAATAGAAAGAGTGAGGGAAGCGAAATCTATTCGGCCGATATCTTCGGACCCAACCCGTAGCGTTTTCGAAGGGTTGTCGGCATCACTTTACAATCAGAGGTCTCGTTGAGCACCCGAAAAAAATATTTACCCTAGAAATCGCAACCTGGCCTAGCTAGTACAATCGCGATGGAAGTGTCAGAAGGTTTCTCACTCCTTTCTGTAATTTCGGCAATGCGAATTGTGGGGTATGCTGCGTCTGGTGGCAGGGTCTCCTATAGGCCAGTGCCCCGTGCAAACTGCCGTAACCCAGCATGCATTTGCATGTATCTGGTAGGTCTAAGAGCACTGCAGAACGCAGAGCATTATATAAGAAGGTCCAGAGAGAGGAAGTGTAGGAGTCTATGCATTCTTTTGTATTTCTTGCTTAGTGCCGACCACTTCACAATAGAACCGTACGTTAGAATGGGACAAACCACGGCGTTATTCATCCAAAGAATTATCCTTGGCCGAAAATCCTATTTCTTTATGAACCTGCTTAACCCTCAGTTCTAAGTTAAGCATCTAAATCTTCAACTTAACTTAGGATCTGGGATCACACTCAGATAATTCGGATTAGAAGTGCCAATATTTGTCCATTTAATCGCAAGAGATAGGATTCGGGTACTCTTAATGGTAAATAGAATCAACTTCGTTTTGATTCTATTTATGCTGCAAAATACGGCAACCCACAGGAATACTTTTCTCAACGCACCCTCAATAATTTCATTCATAATTGAGGGAAATATCACTGACACTACTATCACCAATTCGTCATCATATGTTTACCTCACTCCTCTCCAGTATCTGTAAAATTTCAAAAATTTCATGATCAAGTGGCTACTTCTCTGATCAGGTTAGATTATGTTGGTTCTTAGCATAGATACCACCCATTGCGTAGAATACACCTCCAATACTGTTCTGGTTAGAGCCTGCTTGATCACTTTGGTATCTACTCTACAGTTTGTTGAATACTCCATAAATATCGAGACAGGCAGATTTGGTATATTACTTGTAGCGCAACGAACCTAACAGTGCTAATTACTTCATGAAAAGCGGTTTTTGTGGATTTGCCTTTGAGGTTTGTGTGCTGAGATTTAAAGAAAGGCGCCTTCTCTATTATCATCTTTAAGTGCATTTGTAGAACGCGCTTTAAGTTGTTCAACATGAAAGAGCAGGGAAGTGCGTTCGGACTGCCAGCACCAACAGATGCCGTCCAGGGGTCCTCTCACTTTTTAAAAAGAATGGGCTCCTATGTTCCTTGGTAAGGATCTTCCAAAGTCGCGCAGATTCGCTCATGCTTTTAACCAGTGCCTTTTCCTGGCAATCCTGATGGCTGCCTTAAACGAGACAGTTGTATGACAGCCAGTATTTGTGCCTTTAGTTGACGTTGCTGATTAGAGGCAGAGAATGTACAGATCTTCCTTCCACCGAAGGGGTAATGTCTTTTGACGGCAGTTTGCAAGGCATGAGATTTCTAGAGCGATTTTAAATACTTTCTCTATGGTTCCGACCTTTGGCTCCAGTTCAGCTATTCTACCAATGTTTTATTGGGAGCTTCAGAGTATTTGGGCTTGATAACTTAATGATCTTCCCGAATTTTCCGAAAGGAAAAAGGAAGGCAAATTTCACAGCGAAATTTAGACTGAAAATTATCCAATTGTAATCGGAAAAGGATCTTTCATCATTCACTACCCAGCCCTCCACCTCAAAAAACCCAGTGTCGGTTACTAGAGTGATATCAACGACTACTACATAATGATAGGTTTGCATTAATAATAAAGTCGAGAAGAGACTCACATCGTTCATTGTTTTCCGAGCTGCCACAAAACATCTGCATGGCATTGGCATCGCAGCTTATCAACAGATTAGCCTTCTTTGCCGCGATGATTGACGTCAAATATTGTGATCATTTTTGTAGATCTGATCGATTCTAAGTCATGTAATCCGAAATAATATGAAAGTTCTCGGCTCCCGCCTGCTCCAATTTTTCTACAGTTTGATCGCTGGAACTCAGATTCGAACACGGAAAGGGATGCGGACTTTTTTCAGTGTGGATGAATGCTCTGGACCTATCTCGATCAGGGGCTCTTATGTGCTATACAATAAATTATAATTTACACGGTTAAGAGCTCGCAACAACCTTGCACGGATTTCACCATCGTAACTGCTATCGGTTGTGATTTTGCACTCTTCACTGGGGGAATTTTTAACAGCTTCAAAATTATAGTTTCCTATCCTTATTGTTTTCCATTGAGCAATGATATTGGAATTTTTTACTTCTATTTTTGGTGCCTACGTGGCCACCATGTAGAATGTTTTGCAGCAGTCCATTATTCCAATATCGCCAGCGTAAGCTAGCCGTTGGATGGACTTGATGCGGATAGTGTCTCTCGCACTCTCCTCATCGTTAAAGATCACCTTTTTTAAAGCCAGTTTAAATCAAATGCAGGGCAGAGCATCTATTTGCCTTAAGAAGTTAGTGATGCTTATAGGCCTCGATTGTGTTTCTACTGCTTTTATCTAGCGAAGCACATTGGCGATGGTGACTTGAATTCACTCACGGCTATAATAGGATAGGTTGCCTTAAAATTGATAAAAAGATGTTGGAACTTGATTGATTTGCCTAGAGTAGAACCTCTTCCGCATGTTAGTGTTTCCTGTTCATTCCTTGGTGGAATGTAAGGCATCCAAACAGTCAGACTGTGCATTAGTTTCACTATCATCACACCCAAAGCTGTGAAAGTGATACGCTCAGAGTAGCGAAACAAATACAGGACGAACACAGACACCCATAACAACTGGGATTCGAATCCAGAGCAGCGAGATTGCCAGGCTGGCGCTTTACCCCCTCAACCATCGCGCCGTCTTTCGTATCATCATCATCAACGGCGCAACAACCGGTATCCGGTCTAGGCCTGCCTTAATAAGGAACTCCAGACATCCCGGTTTTGCGCCGAGGTCCACCAATTCGATATCCCTAAAAGCTGTCTGGCGTCCTGACCTACGCCATCGCTCCATCTTAGGCAGGGTCTGTCTCGTCTTCTTTTTCTATCATAGATATTGCCCTTATAGACTTTCCGGGCTGGGTCACCCTCACCCATACGGATTAAGTGACCCGCCCACCGTAACCTATTGAGCCGAATTTTATCCACACTCTGACGGTCATGGTATCGCTCATAGATTTCGTCGTTATGTAGGCTACGGAATCGTCCATCCTCATGTAAGGGGCCAAAAATTCTTCGGAGGATTCTTCTCTCAAACGCGGCCAAGAGTTCACAATTCTTCTTCCTAAGAACCCAAGTCTCCGAGGAATACATGAGAACTAGCAAGATCATTGTCTTGTACAGTCAGAGCTTTGACCCTATGGTGGGACGTTTCGAGCGGGACAGTCTTTGTAAGCTGAAATAGGCTCTGTTGGCTGAAAACAACCGTGCGCGGATTCCATCATCGTAGCTGTTATCGGTTGTGATTTTCGACCCTAGATAGGAAAAATTATCAACGGTCTCAAAGTTGTATTCTCCTATCTTTATTCTTCACGTTTGACCAGTGCAGTTTGATGTTGTTGGTTGATTCGTCTTCGGTGCTGATGTTGCCACCATATATTTTGTTTTGCCTTCATTGATGTGCAGCCCAAGATCTCGCGCCGCCTGCTCGATATCGTCAGCATAGGCCAGTAGTTGAGTGGACTTGAAGAGGATCGTACCTCTTGCATTTACCTCAGCATCACGGATCACTTTCTCGAGGGCCAGGTTAAGGAGGACGCATGATAGTGCATCCCCTTGTCGTAGACCGTTGTTGATGTCGAATGGTCTTGAGAGTGATCCTGCTGTTTTTATCTGGCCTCGCACATTGGTCAGGGTCAGCCTAGTCAGCCTAGTCAGCCTTTTTAATTTTGTCGGGATACCGAATTCTCGCATGGCCGTGTACAGTCTTCTTCGTTGCCAATCGTCAGGCATTGATTCGCTGTCCCATACCTTCAGCACAAGTTGATGAACTACTTGGTGTAACTGGTCGCCTCCGTATTTAACCAATTCGGCTGTAATTCCATCGGCTCCTGGCGACTTATGATTTTTAAGCCGATGAATTGCGCGGATTGTTTCTCCTAAACTTGGTGGTGGCAGTATTTATCCGTTGTTTTCAGTTGGTCCGACCTCCAACTCGCCGATGTTCTGGTTGTTCAGTAGCTCATCAAAGTACTCAACCCATCGCTCCACTATGCCCATTCTGTCGGAAATCAGAATGAGCATCGAGGTGTATAAGGCTTCATCCTGCTGACTTGTTGGTAAAACTTCCGCGCCTGGTGCGCTTGCTCCCTGAACTTTTCTAGTTCACACACTTGTTGGTTCTCCCAAGCTTCCTTTATGCCCTTTCTTTCCGGTATGCGGCATTCTTCCGTTCCGTTGCTAGCTTACATTCATCGTCAAACCAGCCGTTCCGACTCCTTTTGCGGCTGGGGCCAAGTATGTTTGTGGCCGTATCCATGATAACGTTCTTCAGGTGATTGTGAAGATCATTTGTCGATGCTTCATCTCCAGGTCCTCTGTTGACTGCAGTTATTGCGGCATCCATTTGCCTCTTATAGGTGTCGCGGAGGGTTGTGTTGTGGATGGCTTCAGTGTTCACTCTCACCTGATTGTCAGAGGGGATTCTAGGTGTTATTGTTATTCGAGCTCGGAGCACCATGCCAACGAGATAGTGATCCGAGTCTATATTGGCCCCCCTATATGTTCTGACATTCATCAAGGCTGAGAGGTGGCGGCGTTCGATCAACACGTGGTCAATTTGGTTGAAAGTGGTCCCGTCTGGAGAGGCCCACGTATGTTTGTGGACCGCTTTCCGCGCAAACCACGTACTTCCAACAACCATTTCGTGTGACCCTGCTAATTGAATAATCCGCAGTCCGTTATCATTTGTTTTTTCGTGTAAGCTATGGGAGCCATCGTATCGCCTGAATACGGGCTCCTTCCCTACTTGGCTGTTAAAATCCTCAGGTATGATTTTGATATCATATCTGGGACAGGCTTCGAGGGTTCGTTCTACTGCCTCCGACTCTGCAGTCTCCTCTGTAGGGGCGTGAACGTTAATGAGGCTTATATTTGTAAACTTGCCTCGCAAGCCCAGAGTGCATAGCTGTTCGCTTATGTTTTCAAAGCCGATAACAGCAGGTTTCATTTTTTGGCTGACTATGAAACCTACTCCGAGCACATGGTTTACTGGATGACCGCTATAATATATGGTGTAGTGGCTCTTCTCTAGGAAACCGGTCCCTGTCCATCGTATCTCTTGTAACGCTGTTATATCAGCCCTATATTGGGACCGGGTATCGGCTAGCTGCTCATCAACTTTATCTCTGCATAGGGAGCGCACGTTCCATGAGAAAATGCGCAAATCGTTGGTCCGTTGTCGTTGCCGGGTTCGTTGTTGTAAATTCCATTCTGTCCGAGGCTCCTTTCGTGGCTCCGTAACGTCGGTTTTCCGTGTAGGGTTGTCAGCCCTACCCAACCCCCAACCTGGAGGACCAGTTGGTACAATTTGTCCCGTTTTTAGGCGCGGGAGGCTCGCCTTCATCCTTCTCCGTCTGCAGCTTTTCGTTATGAATGAGCTCCCAGCGGTCACCACGTGGAAGTGAAGATAGGGTTTGGTAGTAGAGCTGTTGGTGTTGGTTCAGCAGGCATTTCCCAGGTTTTATGCTCCATCGTGGGTACCAATCCACGTTTCGCCCTGGGACCTATGTTACCCTTTGACCACCATTTAACTAACCTAATAATTTTCACGGATTCCCCGAAAGGAAAAGGGAAGGAAAATTATACAGCGAAATTTAGACTGAAAATTATCCAATTGTATTCGGATAGGGTTTCCGATCATTCACTACCCAGCCCTCCGTACCTCAAAAATCCCACTGTCGGTTACTAGAGTGATATCAGGGACTTTCTCCCAACTGTTACCACGAGCTGGGGAAGTGGGGTGTTGGTGTACTGTCCCTACTACATAAGGATAGGTTTGCATTAATAATAAAGTCGAGAAGAGACTCATCACGTTCATTGCTTTCCGAGCTGCCACAAAGCATGTACATGGCATTGGCATCGCAGCTTATCAACAGGTTAACCTTCTTCGCTACGATGATTGACGTCAAATATTGTGATCATTTTGGTGGATCTGATCGTCATGTAATCCGAAATAATATGAAAGTTCTCGGCTCCCGCCTGCTCCAATTTTTCTACAGTTTGATCGCTGGAACTCAGGTTCGAACACGGAAAGGGATGCACGCTCTTTTAAGTGTGGATGAATGCTCTGGACCTGTCTCGATCAGGGGCTATACAATAAATTATAATTAACATGGCTAAGAATTCGCAACAACCTTGCACGGATTTCATTATCGTAACTGCTATCGGTTGTGAACTTCCACCCTTCACAGGGGGAATTTTTAACAGCTTCAAAACTATAGCTTCCTATCTTATTGTTTTCAGTTGAGTAATGATATTGGAATTTGTTGCTTCTATTTTTGGTGCTCACATTGCCGCTATGTACATTGTTTTGCAGCAGTTTGAACATCCTGCGACGTTCTTTCGATTATTCCAATATCGCCAGAATAGACTAACCGTTGAATGAACTTGATACGGATAGTATCTCTGGCACTCCCCTCATCATTGAAGATCGCCTTCTTTAAAGCCAGGTTGAATCAAATCCAGGACAGAGCATCTATTTGTCTTGAAAATTTAGTGGTGCTTATAGACCTCGATGTTGTTTTTACTGCTTTTATCGGGCCAAATTGGTGGTGGTGACTGCCTAGTGAGTCTTATTAGTTTTGTTGGCACGCCGAATTCACTCATGGCTATAATAGGATAGGTTGCCTTAAAATTGATAAACAATGTTGCAACTGATGCTCAGATTCTAGAGACAATCTGATGTGCCGTTGGTTTGCCTAGAGTAGAACCTTTTTCGCATGTTAATAGCGTTTCTTGTTCACTGCTTGGTGGAGTATAGGGCATCCAAAAAGTCAGGCTAGGCTTTAGTTTCACTACCATCACACTTAACGCTGTGCAAGTGATAAGCTCAGAGCAGCGAAATGAATACAAGGGGAACGCAGACACCCATGACGACTGGGATTCGAACCCAGAGCAGCGAGATTGGGAGACTGACGCTTTACCCTCCAATCATCGCGCCATCTTTCGTACGGCCCGATGATATTTTAGGCTTATGGGGCTTGATATTTAAAAATATTTTACATATGGTACTCAGCAATGATACCTTTGTATTTGCTGCGCTGATTAATATGTGTATGGGACAGATAATTCTTCCCCATATTTCGAATGCAGGTTTGGAAATTATCTATCTTCACCTCGTCTACCAGAAATTTCTTCCCGTACAAGCTTTTCAACACAAGTATGAAATATGGAGTGAAACATTTGGTTCTTTGGAAACTTTCTGATTATTTTCACTCTACAGCATAGAGCAATGAACAGATTTTTATTGAGCATATCTGGACAAATGCTGAAATAAAGAATATCTACTGCACATTCACTGCTACTGCTTCCCTTACCGAATTTCTTCCTTCGAATCTGGAAGGGCTCGAAATTGTAGTTATAACTTCACTCTACAGAATTCACACCTATAAAGTGTGATTTATGCCCACACTTCGGTTAAGTACAGGAGAGATTCACCTTACCATAAAATCGTAATAAAATTCAAGTCCCTGAATAGACAGTGGTAGTGAAGTGTTTCAAATCCCCTACAGTCTTGATCACTTTAAAAGCAGGAAGAAAGATGGAATCGGAGCCGTTCCTCCTCCTTTACCTTCAGGGATTTGGCTGCAGGAAAGACTCTCATCTGAACGGATCAGAAGCGGAACGTACATACATTTAGAATGTGTCAAGATACATTGCTGCACTTGAGTATAAATCGTTCAATCCTGGGCTGTTAGAAGGGCCATTGGTTTGTGGACATCCTGCACAGTAATATATAATGCAGATAACATGACAATGGCGTGTTCTGCAAAGTCCTGTAGTTCAGGAACTGCCGCGATTCTGGTGTTAAATCACATCCGTTCCGGACTGCCCGAAACGAATTAACTTTTCTTCTCACATTTACCCATATTGCAGCACCAACGGTTAAAACGATATACTAAATGGTCACTTGCCGGTACCGATCCAATTATCCCAGCTCTAATGTTCGCTTTTTAATTATACATAGATATGTGTACGGTGCAGTCACTTTGTAGATGGGAACATCGATTACACCCCAAGAGTCCATGCGAGTGTCAGGTCATTGGTATTCAGTTTGAGCCCTTCTCGTGCTCTGTGTCGTGCAATACATACATGTTCAGCCTGTCGGCTCCACAGGGATGAAATTATTGATCGTTGATGTTTGCGAATAACATACTGTTTGTGTCTGAACACGAAATGTGAGATTTAAATTCTGGCCAATTTATCATGTCAATTACATGGTTACATAAAAAGTACCTAACCCAATGATACCTTACCTTGGTCATAATTAATGTCCCACTTTTGCATGGTTGGCTTAATTACAATTTGTTCGTTGTATGTGGCACTTGGTGGTAGGGGTGGAAAATACGTCTGATGAATTATGGGGATGATTATAAAATGGAGTAATTAAAAGTATTTTATGCTGGGCTCCATTGAATATAATTGACCTCATCACTGAAAGGGTGCACTTAGGCCAGAACTGCTGGATAATAAAAGAAAACTGAAAAGATCTCAATTTCCCAAATATGCTGTGAATTTTATGGTGGAGGCAAGAGAGGAGTTGTGGACAAGTGTATTATAAATCTCGGCGGCAGGGGAGAGAATCCTCCTGGGAATCAAATATCAGCGTCTGTATGAAACGAAACAGGTCCCCGACTACCAATAATCCGAAACAAATCACACTTGGAGCAAAATAAGGCAGGGATGAATGGGCAGTCTTGTACAGTATAGATCCCATTCAATGCAACACTGGATGTGACTTTCGATATTTACTTATATATATATAACTTTTGAGAGCACCATTTGCTAGCAAGCACTCGTTTCCTTCTAATTCTGAGCGGGAAAAGTCTAGGCCAATAGTGGGGGTGCTAAAAGAAACTATCTGGACATTGGCTGCTTTGTTAGCTTGTTTGACCGTTTTCCCGTGCGCTTTTGTGTACAAAACCTTATTAAATCTCTGCGTCTGTCTGCCTGTGAGCCTGTGTTGGAGGGGGTGAGAAAGACACTGGCATGACACGCTGATGTGTGGGATTTTTAACCACTGAAACCATCTCCGACTCCCCATCCCCCTACTCCGTGGAAACACCTTCAATGATAACATCATGCGGCGGAGTTAGCTTAACCTAGCTAGATCTCCTTCCGTCTAGCCGCGGCGATCGTAACCGCGCCTTCTTCTCCCTTTCCGCTTTTCGCAGTTTACTTTGGATCGTTGCGATCATGGAGTTGATCGCATCCAAATCTTTCTGGGAACCTACTATTCTCCGGACAAAATTTTTCGGTAATAGGTTTTCACCTAGAATTTCCTGTTCCTTGTTTCTTTCACGAATCTCAGGCATTGAGAGAAAACGTGGACTTGGTCCTCCGAAGCCCCAGTGCAGTTTGGACAATTAGGTGAGGAGTCCAATTTAAACCTATACAGGTAATGACGATATCCTCCATGACCGGTGAGAAACTGGTTGAGATTATAGTTTATGTCATCAAAGTGTGTGTCCAACGACATTCGTTTAAGCGGTCCCATCGCTGTTACCACTTAATTATAGATTACTCGCTTTCGACTTTTTTGCTTCCGCTAAAGGAGAGAGGGCTTGATGTTATATATGTTTGTCATCTCCAAGACCGCGTACCAAGATGTCTATCAGCACCATTTCTGAGATAATGAACGCCGTGTCATCTAAGACCGTCCGGAAGGTAGAACACGCCCTTAAGGCTGCTCTTCTGTAGACCGCCCTCAATTTATTTACGATTGATAATGCCGCGGACTTTCTACATTGGGCATCATTCTTGCCAGGGTCATACTAACGGTCGATGCCTTTTCGCAAATATACTCCACATGCTGCTTAAAAGTGAGCTTTGTATCTATCATCACTACCAATAATTTGATATGACTCCCAATTGTAATGCAAGCGGAATTTATCTTCCGGCGCTTGGTGTTGAGGATCGCTTCCGCCTTTTGCGCCGCGAGTGTCAATCCAGCGCCAGCCAACCAAGCCTTAACAGCACTGATTGCTTGGCAAGAGTACAATTTAGCATCTTCAACGTGCTTTGCAAACACAACTAGTGCAATGTCTTAGGTGTAGCCCACCACCGTGGCCTCCTCCAGAAAAGAGAGCTTAAGAACATTGTTGTACATTATGTTTCATAGTAGCGCTTCGAACATGGCCGGTCTAGATTTCACGGCAAGCTTAAAGGGATTATGCGGTATTCCGTTCAAACCGTCTGTGGTTACTCCCGGAATTTCCGTCACTTCGAAATTCTCTGAATGGTGTCAGCGCCCCTCTCTTGCTGGGGGGAACAACCCCTCCATGATTTTCAACAAGAAAGTATGATCAGCCTCTGAGTCATTAAAACTCTATGGCGCTCCCACACGGGTTTATATCCGTCTCAGAGCGGAGTTCTTTAAAGCACTTGGCTCCGCTGGATGGCCAACTTTATATTTTTGCGGACATCCTTTTATATGTGCTCTCTTTACACTGGATCAATCCTACGTATCGTTCTCTGGGCCGTTCATCTGACTCGGTGGCAAGCTGATTAAAGGCCGGCCAGTTCACTATTCTACCAGTAGTTGGGTCTTCTTATGGGGAATGTGCATCTCCATGGACACGTTACATGCATTATAGATGCATTGTGTGAAATGGAAAACTTTTTGCGTGGGGCTGGGGGTTCAAAGATAATTGCCTAGATATCGCTGTGGCTGTAGTCCTCACTAAAGTGCCAGATCATACAAAGTGTCAGTGAATGGCTAACAAAAGTCAAGTCTACAATTGAAGCGGACCCTCCTTTCTGAAAGGTTCTTACGCTACCTTCGTTGACCAGAACAATATCTAACTGGGAAAAATGGCTTTTGATCAGTACGAATGATAAGAGGACGTATCTGGACCATGTAGATGGAAGTATCGTATAACCTTGCTTGCTTGGAAGTATCGTATAACCTTCTTATCCTAGGAAAATAGCTTTTTAAAGAACTCTGGTGTCTGCCAAGAGCCTTCATAAAATAGCTCCAAACCTGCTCTGATGCTTCGGTCTGATCTACTATCGTATTATGACTGAGAGGGTAGCATCTTCCTCGAGCTCCCTTAGGTAGGCTATTCCTTCCGAGTGATAATAACGTTTTTAGGGTCCGACGTCGGGGTCTGATCTTCCGCATGCCGCCCTGGAGAAAGTCCTGCATCGGGGCTTCTATTTAAGCTGCTCTTTGGAACATCTGGTGGAAGGATTGAGATGTTTTGTAATGGTTGGTCTAATTCCTAATGGCTTCCACGTACTTAAGTAGAATTCGAGTGCCTTGTGAATTGAATTGATAGCGAAAGTATTTGGTTCGTGCCTGGTCCAAGCAGCGCCGCGTGGGTGGTCTGTTGTAGATGGTCCTTGATCGAAATGTGATGATAAATGTTCCCTAGGCTTACAGAAAATAATGTCCTAAAAGTGGCAGTGAATTTCCTCTAGAAAACACTACAGCTCTCCTCGTTTGCGTTCAAATCAGATCTTTAAAAATCATTCCCTCGCAAGTCATGCGATCAATTAACCTCTTGTCCTACAAGTCCACGAGTAATTTAAAATTGTAGAAAATCAACAACTGTAAAAATCCGGATAAACATGACTTGCAACGTTATAGGCATTGACACCAGCGTGCTTGGCAGAGTTTAAACCGGCATCGATACGCAATCTCAAACAGAAACTCTCTTCTACTGTAATAAGGCGTTTTTTGTCCTGCTTAGAGCTCCCGCTATCAAAATGTAAGTGGGCCCTTATGGATTTGCAATTCAGATGTTTTGGACTTTGGACTCTGTTAGCACTGATGAAGGGAAGAATTATTGCAGTTAGATGACCACACCATCGAATTTTTCACTCCTTGGATCAATTTACGATGAGACTTCTGCTCTTTGTAAGAATATCGTCTCACTCAGCTTTTCCCTCAGTTTATAAAAATAAAAATTTAAATGTTCAAAATTTTAAACAGTGTATTACTCTCTTGTATACAATGCAGCACCCTCTTTTTAAAGTTTTTGTGCCCTCCTTGAAGCGTTCTACCAGGAACGACTGCGATATTGGTCCGGATATTGCCCTTGAGGGCTTCCAATATGCTGGGGCGGTCATTGTGAACTTTGGATTTGAGGTATCCCCTCAGAAAAAAATCGCAAGGGCCCCAATCAGGAGAGTGACAAACCTTACTGTGTGGACTGTGGCCTCATCCTGCTGAAACCAGACGTCTTCCAGTTCTAACTCATCCATGAGGCATGAAAAATTCTTGCATCATGGTCATGTAGTGAACAGAATTGACCGAAACGCCTCAGTTATCTTCTTCAAACAAAATAAGGGCCGATGATCCCATTTCTAAAAAGGGTCCAACATGCTGTAACCCTGCCGGAAAGCAGAAGCCTTAGGTGGAGCTCCCGTTCTCGGTGTTTGTTATACTCCAATAAGGCATGTTTTGTTTATTGACAAAGCCACTAGAAGATAACGGCGTCCCGTTCTCTGGCTTCATAATCACGTGACAGCAATCCATGGACGACTACGATTTTATAAGGATGCATATGGAGATGTTCGTTAACTATTCAATGAATGAAATCCCTCGAAATGTCGGGGAGAGTGCTCCGCTTGTCGGTCCGCTCTATGTTTTCTGGAGTAGTGACGGTGTTCGCATCCACCTTACTGGTTGACGGCCCATTTCCAGTAGTCGTGCGCTATTACACAGACCACTCCATGTTAGCGACTGAGTGGGGTCTACAACAAACCTACCATCTCCACTCTGAACCACCCACATCTACTACAAGAGGAATGCCCCCACTCTCAAATCCATCTGCCTGTCGCACTCCACCCTAAACGTAAGCTTATTGGTGCCTTCACTCTATACCAATGGCAGAGATTCATTATGTTGCGGTTGCAGTTCTATTTTGATTTGGATGACTGCCTGCAGCCAATAATATGCTTGTTTCTCGAAGCATTCATCAACGTCCCAATACGAGCAAATAAGCTAATTTTAACTCATTGTTCACTGCAACTTTCCATTACACTGCATTAGGCTACTCAGAAGTTGTTCTCTCGGCTATTCAGATAGCAGACATATGTTGGCTGTCCAATCTAATGCATATTGAAATAGACATAATTTCGTGTAGAGTAACACGGGCGGTCACTCTCTAGGTCCTAATTCCTATACAACAGTAGACAAAGAACATTGGTACGGAATAACCTCAATTTGACATTGGTGTTTAAATAGTTGCATTTCTAGATTTTGGACAAAACCACAAAAGCGGATTTAGTGTTGTTAATGTGTCAAGCAATTTCAACTTCAGTGTCACCATCGGCAAAAACAACATTACCTAGATAAACAAATTGTTCGGCACCTACACTGTTCTATCTATTAATACAAATAAGCAGAGTGCGATGACCAGTCAGACCGAGAGCCTTAGATTTGTCACGTTTATCTTCAGTTCACCTCTGCTGGTCTCCTTCTCCAAATCCTAAGCAATTAAGCAAACTCCAGGATTCGCTAAAAGGGTAAGCCGCTGCCATCAATACACACGATGTATTTGAGGAAAGCTGAAACCATCCACTGAACGCTTCCATGTCCAACAGCCAAGCCACAGGAAGAACACCTCCGATCATCGTATCGGTGACAAGGTACAGCCAGGCGATCTCCGTTTTGACTTCGAATTCTTTTGAGATTTTACCTCGATGCATTACGTACACTTTGCGCAATCACATGCCGCTTTGATAATAGCGGTTAGCTTCTGTGGGATGTCCTTCCTAAGTACTGCTTTCCAGAGACATACCCTGTTCCCTACAACCGTTCTCGAAATCGACGAAGAGCATGTGAAACAGTCATCAAAGACACAGCACTGTTCCACAATGAAAGGAGGGTGTTAGTGTGGTGGGTACACGAGGATGCAAGACGGAAATTAGAGAGCTTTCTGTCGACCAAGCTTTCTGGGTAAACTTTGATGCGTTCCAAGATGATTTTATTTTATAACAAAAGGGAACACACAAATCTTGCAGCTATTAAGAGAGCTTAGGTCCTTAAATTCATCGACTGACTACCACATTTCTGCAGTGAGTCAGATCTTGCCAAGTCCTTTTGGGAAGTGACCACGCCAGGGAAGTAGACAGGGCGAGTTGGTTAAAGATTGTGTTGCTTGCGCAGTAAGAGAGTTCTCGCCCTGTTAGACGACAGACAGGTCGTGGAGGCGGCCCATATTGAATTTAGAGAGATCGAGCTCTGTGCCACTACAGGCAGGCGTAGTAGCGACCTGTCCGCAAAGGTAAGCAACCATCAGATGCTGGCCCCTTACATCAACCTCTTTTATTACGTGCACAGGAAGACGAATGGTTGATGTGATTCAATGTTCCTTGCCGTTCAGTCAACTGAACTTATGGCTGGTTTGTTTTCGAATAATGTGCGACAAATGATGACGATGCCGAAGCGATGAGAGTTGCAGAAATCTACTAACCATCACAATTTTTGTTATGATCACATAGCATTGCCGACTGTGCAAGAGCTTACCCTAAACTAGGTGCAATTATTTATGGAAATCTCGTTGGTGGAATGCGATACCGGATCAGGTCTGGACCTCCGGGCTTTCTAGAGTACAAAAGGAAAGGAGCACAGAATCCCATCGTCCTACTTCCCAGAATCTCCAGCTTATGAGTATCTTACCGAAATTCTCGCTCAGGTTGGAGAAAGCGAGCTTTGTAGTGACCTCCGGCACCATTGCTGAGGAGCATGCACGCATGTCAGAAATCAATCATAAACCGTTTTCGATAACCAAATGCCATAGTAGTGAGATCAGGTGAGGCACTCGGTCATGAATTTTGCTTGCTTCTTTTCTTGTAACTTTGAGGTAAAATCCGTTGATGAAAAAGTTTTCTTCCCCATCGCCTCATCACTGTTTGTATAAGGCAGTCATCAGGAGTTTCAACGAAGAAAGCAGCGCTCTTGACAGTAATTCTGATCGCTCCACGATTAGCAGTTTCAACGGCATTCTCATCATCAGGGCCCAGTTTCAGACTATACTAGATGACTCTATTTATTCTTCTTCTTATGATATGTTAGTCAATTCTATAATTGAACACCAGTTCGGATTACACATTTAAGCACCTATTTTGAAAAACTTCAAAGTTTTCAAATTTTCGGTACGTACTCCCTAAGGCTTTCATATTGTTGGTCACTTGGAGTCAGATCAATTATCAATTAACCATTCAAATCTAAACTCATTAGCTAGTGAAGAAACAACTGCAACATCTGCATCCTGTGAAACCCTTCAGAACTAATCAAACGAAAACACTTAAATCCTTTTTCTCTTAGCGTTAAAAAAAGGAAAAAGTCACTCTTTCAATCCATCTTATCTAAATGGAGTGTTAAAATGTCTCTGGAAACGAGAACATTGTCCTTTTCGCAATCACATCAAATCTACGGTGAAAACCCACAATTACCGGATTTTCATAATCCAGATACCTTTTGGTCTCATTGAGCTCATTAAAAACCACTTTCCCCAGTAACTCGCGCCGAAACCATAAACCCTTACCTTTCCCACAATATCCTTGCGCCAAAAACAAAAATTAGCAATAGGCAGGAAACTGACATTGTTCATCCTCCCCTGATAAAAAAATCCCCAACAATTTTTCACGTACTTAAACCACACTTTCATTCATACATCTACACCGAACCCCTCAGCACGGGTCAAGATTAAAGACCGTGGAATTCTTAGCGTTTCCGCAATGTTTGTTAAATTGAAACATTAATTATCGTGGATTTCGTTCTGGTGCCAGCATCCTTGTGGATCTACAACTTCTGCAACTGTATTTGTCGCGTACACTGATAAAGCCGTGCTACTTCGTGTTATAATAAATTTTCCTGCATTTTGTAAGCAATGTCCTTGTCATCGTTGCCACTGTTTCCGTCACAACATAATAATAAAGGACTCGCTCGTCAACGGAATCGTCTCATGCCAAGTTCATTTTAGTATCAACAGTTTGTGTATTAATTATGTTAAGTAGATTTTTGATATGACTCGCTGTCATTTGTAATATTTTCACGTTTATCCATATCCAAGATGTGGTTGGGGGTGGTGCACGCCAGATGGAATATCAATTCCCAGTGGGGTTGTCGCTTTTACTTAGTGGACGTGGCTGAGTAGTTTGCAAATTCCGAAAGTACACAACTAACAAAATGCATATGGACGTTTGGGCAGTAGTTCACAAGGGTGGATTTATATTCCGTTCCGGCTCCATTTCGAAGGGACACCAAGTAATACATGAACATAGTCCGGAATACCACAGATGATCTCAACAACCCCAAGCTTAACCCCTACAATGGATTAAGTGAATTCAGTGGGAATATGTCAACAATGAATTAATGTCCACTAAATGGTAATAAATTAGCAAAGTCCCTAGACGAGTGTAAAGAAAATCCCAATCCTGAAAGCGACCTTCGTACGCCGCATCGAAGAGTAAATAAATTAGAAAAGGTCGCGGACTGGAACGCAAAGCTATGCGAGAGACAAGTAATGTTCCAAATACTACGTGCGTTTATGGCAATTTTCTGCGACCCTTGTTATTTTATTGCTTCATTACGACCATGGGGTCACATTCCGCCATGCCGCATTGCGTCCCAGCGCAGTCACTCCACTTCTAATTGTCGCAGCTAATGTAAATTTTATTAGCACAGGTCATTCGAATCCTTCATGTATTTATTATGGGTCAAAATCGAGACGCATTGCGTGTAACGCGAAACAAAGTGGATGGAACCTAAAGAAGGGTGTCGCGACCGTACCTTTGGGGAATGCATGGGCGTGAAAGTGGAGTCATTGTATATGGACAAATTGAATACCTGTTGTTTAACTGAACGTTTAGCAGTGTGGGTGAAGCCATTTACGTACTGGGTGTTGGACTACCAACTAAACACCTCCATATCATTAAGGGACTTGATTGAAACCGTTTATAAGATTACTTCTACTAGCTTTCCCGCTGTTCCCCTTAGGGAACTTCCAAACCAGGAGAAGGAAAGTTGTTAGTTCAAAGAACCCCCTGCCATCTGGGGACAGTGCGCCCTGATCAAGCAAAAAAGAACCCAAATATGATCTGCAAGACAATATTACCCGTCATCCACCACCCCGTTGCAGAGCACACAATCAGGGGATCGTACTTAGTGCAGATAAAACTGAAATAATCGATCTTAGGAGGACGTGAATTCCTGAAGAACTGCATACCCTATTTCTTGACTAGCTTCACCAAGGGAATTACCAACCGTGTTGCTACCTGTTCCTCATAATAAACCGTCTCTTTTGAGTCCTTCTCCTTGCGCTTATAAATAATCTTGCATTCTTTAGCAAGAAGACAGCGAGCTTAACCCCACGACCAGTTTACAGCTGACTCTGAGATAGGGCGAAAGTCAGACCTGCAAACATCCCCACCTCAGCTCTTCCGTAAGGGGCTTACAATGCTCCTTGTTAAGAATATTAGCTTCTTTTCTCGGAGCCAGAATAGACTACATTCAACCCATGAAAAGGCGTCTCTTAGTGGAGGTAGGGCTCCAAAACTAGCGTAAGCGAAGTTGAAATCGAAACTCTTGCTGAACCTTTATCCAACGCTGTTTTAACTTACTCTAGAGTCAAGCTGAAATCCAAGATACATAACATAGGCTCTAACTCTATAATCGTTTCGCCACGACTACTTCATTTTTTTCCAATGCTAAGCTGAAATCATGAACAGTCATCCTTGCGCTTACCCGTCGTATCAATATGCGTCTGCCAACCTGAAAAAAAAACCAAGGCATTTATAACATTGTACTTTACAAGCAGTACTACCCGCCGAGATTAATAGATATATTTCCGAAAAGCATTCACGACCTCCATGACAATATTCATTGTGAATTTCCTTGCTCTGAAACCGAACTGTTTTGGAGAAAAGTCCTCGACGGCATGTATTCTTTTGGCAAGTTTTATAAACATTTTTCAGTACCTTCCCGGCTGTGCCAAGCATACGGCATAAGACATGCTCCATTGAAATGTTCAGGAATTCCTTAACTAGGAACCGCGTCTCCTTGAAAATGGCCTGCGTCTCAGGTAAAAGACTTTAAGTAATATTATTCCCAAGCTTGATCCTAAACCCGACTTCGAATGTCGTGCCAAACCCAGATAGAAACGACACCTAATGAGTCAAAATACGATCGATCCTTAATGCAGTATTGCTTACCGATTTACATACAGTCAGCCCTTATCTCCACAGAAAAATGCGATAGTAACTCGTAAGCAGTTGCATTGCAGTGTATATTCACTTTCAGGATGCGGTTGATAGTAGCCGCGTCCTAGTCCTCTCCAGTTCTGCCCCGGGGAACGAACGCGACGAAATCTCCTTTTCGTTGTAATTTTTTTCCTCTGTGACCTAGTTTCTTGCATTTACGGCATACTGTCGTCCTGTCGAATCGCTGGCAGGTTATACAGAGATGTATTTCATAAAGTAAACACTTGTGATACTTTGTGGGACTACTCATTACCCAACTAATATTATCTCAATAAAGAAATGTTGGCTGCTTCTGAGTGCTTATACCAGATGGTATCTTCCACTTCGGTTTTTCCTGTAAAACAGTCAACATAAGCAAGTCCGATTTTCAAATAGTACATCGGCTTCTGGCTAGAAGCTAAAGCACTCTATCTCAGTAGCCACTTAACCGCCTCACCGCTTCCGATTTTCGCATGGAAGGCACCTTTGCTCCACTATCTTCGGGTTTGATCTTGTTGTGGATCTCGTCGGGGACTTCGGTAAAGACTTGCCCTTGGTCGATTAAATGACCAAAGCTGGCGATCTCCTTCTCCTTCGTGTAGTGCATTTTCTTTTGTTGTCCCGCCATTCGTATTTGCCTTAATTTGATCATACAGTATTCTATCACTGAACTTTCGGTTTTTTTTCTTATTGAGAATTGGTCTGAAAGATATAGAATGAAAAAGATCCGTTTTGCCCACTTTCGAAATGAAAACCATTTTTGCCCACCACCATACCAACGAACGTCTCAAATCGATTAGATTATTCCACATGAAATGGCCGATTTGATAATCGAGTGAAGTTAGTTGCGATTTTGCTGTATCAAACCACCACCAGTTGGCGCTGTTGGTGTCGGATAATGAAGTATAGATACTCCTACATTTAATCTAGGGGTCCTTTCGGTTTTGATCATCGTTGTGATAACAGTGAATAAAAAGGAAAAAACGATGGAAAAGAGCCAAGAACGTATACATTTTCTGTATGAGTTCAAGCTTGGTCATAAAGTAGCGGAGGCGACCAGGAACATTAGTAGCGCATTTGGAACTGATACGGTAAGCGAACGAATCACATGGCGGTGATTCGAAAAATTCCGGTCAGGCGCCGTAAACCTTCAAAGTGAGCCACGTGGACATCCAGGACCATCAACTGGCAACGACGAGCTGCGTTTGCTAGTTGAATCCGACACCCGTCAGTCTATGAGAGACATTGCAGAGAAACTGGGCGTACATTATTCGACAATTTCCCGGCACTTGCAACAACTTGGAAAGATGAAAAGCTCGACAAATGGGTTTCACAAGCCCTTACGGAGCAAAACATGGCGCTTCGAGTGGAAATTTGCAGTTCTTTACTCTCCCGCAACAGAAGCGATCCCTTTTTGCACAGAATAGTGACAGGTGATGAAAAGTGGATATCATACGGCAATTGTCGCCGATCAGCGCATTGGCTAGATGCTGATGAGCCACCGAAGCATATGCCGAAACCGAGCCGCCATCCCAAGAAGGTAATGGTGACTGTTTGGTGGTCTACAGTTGGAGCTATCTACTATTCTTTTTGGCACCTGGAGAAACGATAAATGCACAGAAATACCCAACTCGAGGAAATGCTCCAAAAATTGAGTATACAACGGTCGAGGTTAGTCAGCACAGATGGTGTAATACTCCTTAACGACAATGCATGACCCCATGTATCCAGGACAACGGTTCAAAAGTTGAACGAATTGCAGTATGAGACCCTACCTCATCCATCATATTCACCGGACCTTTCGCCAACCGGCTACCACTTTTTTAAGCATTTGGATCATTTTTTGGCGGAAAAAAAATTTAGGAACGAAGAGGCTGTTAAAATTGTTTTCGACGAATCTATCAACACCCGACAGTTGGACTTCTACGAAACTGGCATACATCTACTCTTGAATCTCGCTGGGAGAAGTGTTTTGAATCGACTGGCAACTATTTTGATAAAATAAATAAATTTTTATAAGCTTTACAGTCGTTTCATATTTTAGTACCAAAACGGCCATTTCATTTGCAACAACCTTATAAAATTTACCGCAATGCCGTCCGTCCTAAGTGTTGGCCGGCTATAAAATACATACAATAAACGGCGTCTTGCGGTAATGGAGACGAAGATGTTGAGTTACACCGATCGTGGGGAAATTGCGAGAGAAACGCCCTCGATGATATGGTCACATAATTCGCGCTAACGTACCTTGGGAGAAATCCTAAAAAGTTTTCAAGGCCCCTCTGAAATAGTGTTAAAAGTTCCCACTGGCCACCTTATTCTAGCTCACGACTATACCTCTTTTGCTATTTTTCCAATTTTCTTCTTCCGCCTTCTGCCTTTTATTCCAGTGCGCAAGGTTATTGTCGATGTTTTTACTATCCCAATTACAAACGCACTTGGAAATATCTGTAGGAGAAGAAAAAGAAAGAAAAATGTAACCGTCGTTCACGGTAAGCTAGTTGACCTACGTTGCGAATTATCCTTTGAAAACAGTTCGTAGGCTCCTTCCGAGCATTAGTAAATAACGAGGTCTACAGAGAAAATAGAGGGAAATCCTGTTGGTGGCCGAAAAACGGCTAAGGTGCTGTGCTTCGACGTGATTCGATTTAACCATACAATATTCAACTTTGCTCCCTTGAACCCTAAACTGGTGAAAATATACAAATTCTTCGAAATGTACTGACTATTTTGTGGTCCATTAAAAAATACAAACAATCTAATATTCTTAGTGGAATAAATCACGATAAATTCCTATTTAGAAATTCGTTCTAAACTATCCAAATTTAGCTACCATTTTCTCCTAAACCGCTTACCGTATCAAATGAATTTGGATATGTGTGGCCGCTAACATGAGCCAATTTGTTCCATTTGAATTGTTCAATGAATGTTGATCGCATTCCATCGACCGAATAATTGAGGCAATTATTCATCCTATTAGGCTTGAAAACAATAATGCATAGTACATAACCAGCAATTTGAACTAATTTAATTAACGAAATCAGTTCTGTAAATTACGAATCCTTTGAATCTTTTTTATAAACAAACAATCAACCTTTATGTGGTTGGATGGAAATTCCTTTCATTCATCATTTAGTATATTTTTCAAAGGACAGGCTTGTTGTGGCGCTGTCAAGAGTGATGCTAGTTTATCGAATTCATTTACGTAGAAGAAAATGCGTCAACCACGCGTACGCACGCATCCTCATTACAATTTCTGATAAGACAATTCTTCACTTCTTTTCAACTATTTGCTTTGGACGAGAAGAGGTCAATAGGCCACCAGGTTGATGGTCTTCGATTTCTTAATATTAACATTCAAATCGACGGACGTCCTGTTCATCTTTTTCAAGGACTAAAGACATTTATCGAAAATCCGTAAATTAATGAAGGAGACAACAGATGTTATCAGCATAATGGATATGTTCTCTGGTAAAGATCACTTACATATTTTACCTAAAGAACTGAACTCCGCAAAACGTTGTATTGTGATCCAAGGCCACCGATGAATTCAGGGCGGGAGGATCTAAAATAGAAACCTGCACCGTCACGATTGGATTAAGTTAGATTAAGTTCTCCTATTGCCATTGCGGTTTTGTCTACTCGATTGCCTTGAGTTTTGCCACATATTACGCCTGCCGAGAGAGCGGTGGAAAGGGTGATTCCCCCCGGACCCATAGTTTTCTCGGAAACCCGGAATAAAAATTTGAATGAAAAAAACTGAAACGGTCCTAGATTTTCCGCAAACTTTCCGCTCCTGGTCCGGATTTTCCCTCTACAGCCATCTTGCAGTCGTTCCATATGGCGGGACTATTGTAGTTTGCGTAGTCTGATCAGATTACTTATAAGTTCTTTGAACTCTTTACCAAGGGAACTTGTGAGTACACTGTGTTTGCAATTGTCCTTCGTCACAGGATTTTATCATTTTTCGCTCTTTACCTTCTGTGCTAACTAAGCAAGCAGATGCAGGGGAATGCGACTTTTGGACATTTTAGCCTTTCAAACATCACGCCGCGTACGAGGAGCTGGAAACCCGTAACTCGATTACTACGATCGAAGAAAGAAGATCCACTATTCTTTTCGAAAAACCGGAGAACAACATGAAGTTGAACAATTGGGGACAGAATAGTAGAGGTGCGCAAAATATCACCTTTGTAGGTAATGTGATATCATATTCCCTTTGGAAAAACTGATATTATATTATTATGATGTTTCGAAGTGTGATATCATATTGCATAACACTACCTATCACAGAAAGTGCATGTAGAGAAAGTCTACTTTAGTACTTAATTTACATAAAGAAATCGTATGCGTGAGGGTTCTTAGTTCCAATATTCCTGCTTAATTCACACGAAAAATAAATTATGTTAATGATTATGGTACTATGCTCTATGTTATGAATCTCTTCTACAATTAACTAAAGAGGATTAAACAAATGCTAACAAGTCCCCCTGTATTCCATCCATAATAACCAACCATCCCTTAGAACGCTTAACCTCGATGACTACTCAGCGAGTTCCTATAGATATTTTTTTTTCAAAAATTGTTAATTCAATATAATGTTAAATGCATGCATAGTTTATAATTGAGGCATTGCTTGATGAATGAATTTTACTGAAGTAAGGCTCTAGAGTTCTCCTCCTTTAAGTCACAGCTAGCATGAAATCGTCGTAGCCTATAGAGCCTATAGAAAAGCCTATACAGCCGATAGAAAAAGATTGGCATAAAGTGCTTCGTGTTCAGATAGCTCAGTAGTTAGAACGTTAGGCTGTCACAGGGGAAAGTCGCGGTACAAGCTTCCGGACATCAGATACCTGTCGATGACTCAATTGTGAACGAGTACTTGAGTCAAATCATTGTAATAATCACAGACGAGAGCAATGCTGATCACATTGCCTCCTACAGTGTACCTAATGTAGTGTCTCGTTGAGATCTTGAAGTCTTCCAGGCCCAAATCCGATTGAATTATCGCTCCAACGATAATTATTTTCCGAGTTGACACAACCTCGGCACATGCCGGATTTTATATAATACTAGCACTAACTGCCAAACATCTAGGATCAAATGATCCTACCTATTTAAAAGATGAAAGGACCCTCGTGGTGGTAGCCTGTGGTGGCTTAAAGGACTCCTCGCAACAACGAGCACGTATACTGTATGATGTACATCTGCATGGTTTGAACCAAAATGTGTCAGAGTCCCAGCGCATCAATGGATTTCAGTACAATACCTGTAGCTGGCAATATCATGGGAACTACAATCACCCGTTCGAGACCCCAGATTTCCCAAACCAGTGGCACATAGTTCACCTACTTGTCGACATATTTCCGTTCAATGTTGCTATTATGGGGGATAGCAACATCAATAATATACGCGGAACGACCCGCCTTTTAAACAAATAGCATGTCAGGCTTGTCATTTGGTATATGGCGATCAGTTAAAACTTGCACTTTGGAAAATTTATTGAGCAGTCAGTGCAGTGGAATCTTAAGTTAACCTAAGTTTTTTGGCCTGAATATGTTTTCTCCAAGTAAGCCTTCTGGCTAGATGTATTCCCAGGTATCTTACCTCCTTATACTGAGGAATGGATACGCCGTCAAACTTAACCAGGGGACTGGTCGTTTCTTCAATGTGAAAGTGACATGACTACATTTTGGTTCATTTACTTTTATTCTTCAGCGGGCCAGCCATTGCTCAACCTCTTTCATATGATTCTCGAGGTCTCGAGATGCAACACTAGGATTTGAATGTCTGCCGAGTATCACTGTATTGTCAGCGAAGATAGAAGTAAATAGGTGCTCATTTATGGGCAAATCTGCAGTATATATCAAATAATGCAGAGGACCGAGAACACTACCTTGGGGTACTCCCGCTATGATGTTACATTCTCTTGATGTTAAGGTTATTTGTTTAATAACAAATCTTCTGCCGCGTATCTGGCTGCTTCGAAAATTTTATAGGTATTCGTTGGTAGCTTTTTCTTGATTTTGTAGATGAGACCTTCATGCCAGACCTTGTCAAATGGTTGTGTATCGTTAAGGAATACAGCCGAGCAGTACTTTCTACCTTCCAAAGCACCGCTTATCTCGGAGGCTAGTCCGAACTGATGAGATGGAATAACCCTTTTTTCGTCCAAGTGTTATTCTAATTTGGATAGTAGAAGTTCCTCGAATAGCTTCATTAGTGAGCCGGTCCATAGGACGTGACGAGCGTAGGATCTTTATCTTCCTTCGGGATCATCGTTATTTGCGACAATATCCAGCATTTCGAAAAGTAGTCAAGGCGTAAAACATTTAATTGTGTCAATTCAATGAATGCAGATCTCGGCAGTTCTTGTATCATTTTGTCCGTAATAAGGTCGAAACCAGAAGCCTTTTTGGGATCAATGTGGTCATGCGACAATCTTAAGACTTCAGAAACTTTGAAACCAATCGGTTGATGTACATCCTTGGGAGTCGAAAGTGATAATTCTTCCTCCGTTATATGTGGGTTTGATTAGAAAATGCCTTTGAAGTGTTGAACAAAGATTGAACCTTTCTCGACATCGCTCCTCGCCCAACTGCCGTCCGACAATCGGATTGGCGATTAAGCTATCCAAAGGAAAATTCGCGATCCGAAAAGGTGTTAGATTTTCAAGGAAATACTGCAGATCTTTATGTTTCTCCTTTTCAATCCTTTTTGTAGCTCCTTTCTAGCAGCTGGCAGATTCCTTTTCGAATTCAGCGATCTAAACTGTCGCCATTCACGCTTCAGTAGTCGTTTTTTTCTTAGAACCTTGTCTATTATTTTTGAACACTTTAGATGATCTAAAACTGCACATTGGGACTTCGGTGTTGCATGCAGGGCAGCTGATGTTAATACTTCAATGAAACAATGTACAGCTTTTAAATGCGAAAAGATATATTTCCGATACTTAAGCCAATCAGTTTTCTTTGTCGTCAGTTTGGTAGATTCGGTAGCGATTGTTGGAGATCTGAAAAAGTTATGAGAACCGACAAATGATCGGAACTTAGGTCAAAGCAGGGTTGCGCAGACAGTTGGTTTGCTTTTATATTTCTCGTTATGTCAAAGTCGATAAAATCAGGTATTTTACGGTGATCAGTTCACCAGTAGGTTGGATGGCCACTCGATAGTATATCGAATTCACAGTTCGTCGATATGGGAGCCCGAAGAGTTTTGCCTTTAGGTCAGTCTCTGCCCCAATACGTGTGTTTGACATTAAAGTCCCCAGTTACATTAAATCTTCTACCAAGCGAGTTGAAAAAGGTTACAAACTGTTCTGCAGATCAGAGTGAAATTATGCGGTGTTTCCAACGATTAATTAATTGAAATAATAAAAACTTGTTGTTTCTTTTTCGTTGGTGTGGGTATTTATTCTTGCAAATACCGATACTTGTTTGCACTGATGAAGGGAAGAAGTGGTTCCCGAAATATCGGTATTTGCAAGAATAAATACCCACACCAACGAAAAAGAAACAACAAGTTTTTATTATTTCAATTGTTCTGCAGAGATTGTAAATTTCGAACGGCAGCCGATTTTTAATGAAGATTCCTAAACCTCCATGACCTTTTCCATCAGGGTGCTTAGTATCGCAAAATTTGTAGCCGAGTATCACAAAATTATATTTGTCGGTGAAATGAGTCTCTGATATAAGGAGGATGTCGATCCCAATGTTGACAAGGAATCCTTATAACTCCATTTTTAAGGTTTTGTGTAAACACAAAACCTTATTAAAATCGGTTTGCTGTCTGTCTGTCTGTCCGTCACACGCATTTTTCTCGGAGACAGTTATAGCGATTGACACCAAATTTGGTAGAAAGGTAGGAACTGTGAACGCTCACGCATACAGTGAATTACATCCTTTTACGTCGAATTTAAGGGGGGGGTCCCCATACATGCAAAAGGGGGAGTAAAATTTTTTTTATCAAATATGGTCATGTGGGGTATCAAATTAAAGGTCTCGATTAGTACTTTTCAAAGCCGATCTTAGTTTTGACATTCGTTGGAAGGGTGGGGAGCGCGGGGGGTTGAAAGTGATCACTTCTTTAAGGGGGCCATTCTCAGAAACTACCAAACCGAAAAATCTGAAAAAAATCACGAGGCTGCCACTAGTGCCTGGGCTCCGAAATACCTTCCATTCCGATATCTGTTTAAATAAAGTTAATAGTAGTATATTACTACAATTTTTTGTAATTGGTTAGAAACCCCCCTTAAGTTGATCCTAGTACCATGAAATTTTGCAGTGATATAGGCTATAATATAGAGCATAATCTTACCAAGTTTGGTGGAAATCGCACTATTACTAACAAAGTTATAATACCTCAAATTTGTTGCTTCTTTGAAAATTGAAGACTATGAATGTCAATATCACCCGAAAGTGGATACTCTCACATAATATACGGATATATTACGTGCTACGTACTAAGAAATACACGAAACCTTTCGTACCTGAAGCGTCCAGCTTCCGGTTTCCCGACTTGTATATTGGTTAATACCATTCGCATTCCAGTGGCAGATTGAAGCAGAGCTCATTTTTTTGCGAGAAGGGTTTGGAGAATCACCATCTGGTTTCGCATCAGTTGTTGCATCATGTTTTGTATTGATGCCGTAAATTGGTTCATGCTTTGGATGAGTTGCACCATTATAGATTTTAGATTACTTGCTGATTCAGTACGCTGTGTTGATTCGGGAAGATTGAATTTCACAGCAAGACAAGCTCAATTGGGTCTTAGTAGGCACAATTCTGTTCGGAGCGTAGAAAACAGTATTTGAATTTTGTTGGTGGTCGGGATCCTTGACTCACTTCAACGTATACCAGACATTCTCTGTAATTCGCAGTGTGGTTGTTCCCGCGGTTACCATATTTTTTGGCAGAGGGATCTTTCTTGTCTAATAGGCATTTAGGTGTGGGATGAAGGTATACATTTGAAAGTGTGCAATATGATTTGGTATCCGAACTCTTGATAATTAAGGCATTGTATAGGCCCTTTTCGTTTCATCGGTTCCTCAACTCCTCAAACTCGTTCAACATCCTCCGGAATAGCTTGCGTTACCGTAAAGGTAAATGGAATGTGTCCGGATAGCTGAGTGGTTAGAGCGCAAGGCTGTCGTGCGGAAGGTCGCGGTTCAAATCTCACTTGTGGCAGTGGAATTTGTATCGTGATTTGACGTCGGATACCAGTCGACTCAGCTGTGAATGAGTACCTGAGTCAAATCAGGGTAATAATCTCGGGCGAGCGCAATGCTGACCACATTGCCTTCTAGTGTACCGTTACGGTCTTGAATGAAGTGCTCTAACACACTTCAAGGTCCTGATCCAATATGGATTGTTGCGCCAACGATTATTATTATTATTATAAATGGAATGCGTTTCACCTTTGCTGAATTTCTAATGTTCCGGCTCCAGCTCCACCTTAAATAGAGGGTACGGTACTCTGAATCGGTTCTTAATGTTATATACGGATTTCATCTTTCAGCCGGGTTAACTTCAGGTTCAATGCCTTTAATTAACAATTTAGCAAGCAAGTTTAGGATTTGTTCAAGCAGAGCACCGAATCGACTCCTCGCAGTGCTATGCCGCCTAGAAAGAGCGCGGCACGAACCTAACTTCTTAAAACAACACTCAGGGACTTCGTATTTAAAATTTTTTTTTAAAGAAGAGAAAAAAATCGGAAAGCTCTTTTACACGTGCTAATAGGAAGGAAAGTAAAAATTTAAGTGAAAAAAAAGAAACAAGAAGAAGGATGCACCGGCTGCTGATCTGCGTTACCAAAGCCGTACCAACCATGGACTAGGGTTAAGATATTGAGAACACGGTTGAAGAATAACTGATTCTTCAATTCACAAAAAAATAGACAAAGGCAATGGACGACGGTAAAAGATTCGTGATGAAAAGTTAGTTTCTTCGGTTTTTGCAATCAATTATAACCGTCGCTTTTCATTCATACCGCACTTCACCCTGCACTGTCCTTTATAATGTTTCTGAATATTTTGTGATATTAATTCACTGATTAATAAAATTAATCACGTTGCAAAGAAGGAACAGGAAGGAACACATCCTTTCACTCCAACTATTAGTTGCTGGTGCCTTACAAACAACCACATGCAGCGCACTCGCCTACTCGCTGTAAAAATAAGCGAGTCCATTAGGCCATGATGTTGTGCCGCGACGTCAACCACGCCCCTGCTCCAACGTCACGAGGTAGGTTCATCCGCTTCACGGCAGAGTTTGGATGATGCATTCGAAATTTGGACATGGTAGTCCGTATTCGCCGCTAGCCGTTTTCTAGGTCGGTCTTCATCCGGATCAGTTTTAGCTCCTTAACTATACTTGCATATGAAGTATATGCCTTCCACGGGTCTGAAAATGTGTAAGTTGCAATATTTGCAGACGGTACTACTATAGTGCGCTTCATAACCAGAAAACCACCTTTGATTCAACCTTTCGCTGTAATCTAAGTTAAATGAAATGAATAATGGAATAAACCCCCTGCAATAAACGCCAACATACAATTGTAGAGATTAAATTCCAGATACAAAACACGTAACTAGCCTAAGTTCTTTGTCGATGGTTTTTAACCGTCATCCAATTCAGTAATTTCACTCTCATATGTATTTGCAATAACAAACTATATTTTGTAAAAATTTATACATTGGAACAATATTCATTTCAACTAGTTTACTCAACAAATTCAATCAATTGTTCCACTGGTTTAATATTGGAAATTCCTAAAACCATTGAAATATGAAAAGCAACCCAAATAGTCCTTCAAAATTTGGAATTACTTCCTGATAGAGCTGCATAACTTCTTCTGGTCAAGTTCAGGATTAAGGATATCAAACTTAGGGAGAGAACAATTTGCGGATTTTCATTTTAATATATTCAACCAAAAAGGGTTATGATCCTTAAGCAGAATTTAATGAAAAATAAAGGATATAAGAGTTGGTCGTACGTTCATCCAACCTTCACTAAAGTTCTTAATTTTCCTTCTTCATTTTAGTTGAAATGAAAAATAATCCAGAGCGAGCTTTTCTCCAATTAATTCACGGATCTATTTTTTTTCGTTTCAGAAAAAGTTAAATTGGAAGCAAGAGGTGAGTAACAATGGAAAAATCGTGACTATAGATGACTAGAATATATACTTTCTTTTAGTAATTCATCTGAAATTTGTTTAAAGAAAGAATTTTTCTTCCCACGACTTGTTTTTCTTAAATCATCGATAAATCGAGGAACAGATTCAATAAAAATTGAATTAAACTGTCTTTGTTGAAATTGAGATGGGAAAAAATGTAATTACTCGTAAATTACATTATTCTTGCATTTTATTTCCAAAACATGTTCTCCAAAAAAATCGTTTGTTCGTGATTATGTGGGTTCACGCCTACTTTGGTCTTATATGTCTTTCATTCATCCGCAATATTTTTCAGGGTTTCATGGCTTGGAAACCAAAAATATGAAATTAAATCGATATTTTAATTGAAATTCCATCATTTTCCATTGAAATCAAATTGAAAAATTGGACCATTTCATTTATCTTTTTCACTATTTTGCGGTTATTGTCTACCTTTATCGAAAATATGAAAAGCTTTTCAGATACATAGGTTTCAATGACATCAGCCTGTCGAATATATTTTATTTTACGCCCCACTCCCTCAAAACTGAAAAAATTTTATTGTTGTTCAAAATTCAGTGGAAATAGAGCCTCCCGGAGTAAC